>NC_134101.1:85536689-90536689 GCF_000715075.1 Nicotiana tabacum | reverse complement strand
ACGGACACAGGTTTATCCTGGTAGCCATAAACTATTTCACCAAATAGATCGAAGCAGCATCTTACAGAGTAATGACTAAGAAAGTCGTTGCAGACTTTGTTCGCGACCGCATTGTTTGTCGATTCAGGATTCCAGAGTCAATCATAACTGATAATGGCTCCAAACTCAACAACGACTTGATGAAAGCTATGTGCGAAACTTTCAAGATCAAACACAAGAATTCCACAGCCTACAGGCCTTAGATGAATGGAGCTATAGAAGCCGCCAACAAGAATATCAAGAAGATATATGGAAAACGATAGAGAAGCATAAGAAGTGGCACGAGAAGTTATCATTTGCTCTACTGGGGTATCGCACCACACTCCGCACATCAACCGGGGAAACCCCCTATATGCTGGTTTAAGGTACAAAGGCTGTCATTCCCGTTAAGGTATAAATTCCTTCCCTAAGGATCATACAAGAAGCTGAGCTCGACGACGCCGAGTGGGTAAAAAGTCGTTATGAGCAACTAGCCCTTATAGACAGAAAGAATGAATGCAGTTTGCCATGGTCAACTCTATTAGAACAGAATAGCCAGAGCCTTCAACAAAAGAGTCAAGCCAAGAAAGTTCACACTGGATCAGCTAGTGTTAAAGAAAATTTTTCCACATCAAGATGAAGCCAAAGGGAAGTTCTCTCCCAAATGGCAGGACCCATACATGGTTCACTGGGTTTTGACGGGAGGAGCCCTCATACTTGCAGAAATGGATGGAGAAGTCTGGCCAAAGCCGATCAATTCAGATGCAGTCAAGCATTACTATGTGTAATTTTTATGCTTTCCTTATATGATATAAATTGAACTACGCCCGACCTGATTCCTGTTTAAGAGGGGATACATAGGTAGCCCTATGGGTTTGGTCACAATTCAATAAAAATTTCATTTCCCCCTACAATTGGAAACTGGGGTAGAATTTTGAGGAAGACCCTCAAAATTCTGAAGTAATTTCAGTCAATCTCCGCACAAGAAACAATCAAAAATGTCAACCCATCAAACTGGGGAAGAATTTTGAGGAGGACCCTCAAAAGTCCGTATCAAGAGAGAATGCAATGTCCCCAGCTACGTCACAGTCGTCGGTTCATCTAAAAGTTATTTTTAATTTATGTCATACTTTTACCAAATCATGCATGCTTATTATTGAAACTGCTTGTTTAGCAACGCTACCCCAATAATATAGACGATATCACTAGATCAAAGCCGAACGAGTCAAGAAAAAGCCAGTGAGGATACGAACTAGCCTCCCCCCTTACAAAACTCACGTTTTTTCTTTGGATGTAGGCACTTGGATCGCGAAATCATTAAACACACTATACGCCTATGGTACAAACATTTTTCAAAATACGACTCTCAGAACCGTTGCACTTGCCAACATTTGCGATCAGCACATACTAGTGATGTTCCGTATGTCACAATGCTCCCAGTAATCACAACGCCGCAATCTGTTATCAGCTAAGAAAACTCCACTGTCATTTGTTATTTTATTTCTTGTATAAGGCTACCATTCTGCCTTCCGAGACTAAACGCTATCTCCATCTGCATTTGCATTGCATAAGGCTACTATTCTGCCTTCCAATTTACATAAAGCTATCATTCTGCCTTCCGAGGTTAAGTTCTACCTCCATCTGCATTTGCATTGCATAAGGCTAATATTTTGCCTTCCAATTTGCATAAGGCTACCATTATGCCTTTCGAGGTTAAGCTCTATCTCCATCTACATCTGCATTGCATAAGGCTACTATTCTACCTTCCAACTTGAATAAGGCTACCATTCTGCCTTCTGAGGTTAAGCTCTACATCTATCTGCATCTGCATTGCATAAGGCTACTATTCTGCCTTCCAGCCTGCATAAGGCTACCATTCTGCCTTTCGAGGTTAAGCTCTACCTCTATCTGCATCTGCATTGCATAAGGCTACCATTCTGCCTTCCAATTTGCATAAGGCTACCATTCTTCCTTCCGAGACTAAACGTTGTCACCATCTGCATTCTTGCATAAGGCTACCATTCTGCCTTCTGAGACTAAACATTGTCTCCATCTTCATTCTTGCATAAGGCTACCATTCTGCCTTCCGAGGTTAAGCTCTACCTCCATCTGAATTCGTATTTCATAAGGCTACTATTCTGCCTTCTAATCTGCATAAGGCTACCATTCTGACTTCCGAGGCTAAGCTCTGCCTCCAATTTTCTTCGAAACTAAGCGTTATCCCAAACACTATTATCTCGTTTCTCTTACGGGCTAAGCTCTACCCTTCAATTTGCAAGACTAAGCTCTGTCTTGTCCTTACCATACTACTTCTTCCTTCATGGGCTGAAATATCACCAACTCATCCAAAGGAATTATCTTTCAGAGGCACCATATTCATAGCACGAGAACACCATGTCATGGCTGAAAATCCCTTTCAATCTTTGCATATCATTATTTCAAGGTGTCATGGTTCGGAGTAATCATCCTCATAGCCCCAGAACATCATTTCATGGCCTGCGAATGCTTTATCATATGCTTCACGGCCTAGGACATCATGGTCTAAGGACGTCATCCTCATCGTCCGAAGACAACATTCATGGTCCAATGGGAATTTGCATCATGTTTAAATTTATGCACAGTATACGCTTGTATTGCTTCTATTTGTAGGTAAGCCGGAGAGCAACGGCTATCCCAATAGGAGCGATCCCACTCCAGTTCCCTCAGCTATATCAAACCTAACCATTCCATAAATCGTCCACTCACCCAACCCTAGATGTTGAGTTCGTTCTTGAAATTGCTTCATCGGTATACTCCACCGTTGGATCCTGAACTATATACGGCCTGATTACTGTAAAACCAGGGATATGTAGGCAACTCAGAAGCCAGGGTGTGGCCTAACCTTCTCAAACCATTTCGCTCGGTCAAAATTGGCCATCATTTCTTTACCCGGAAACTCTTTCATTCTTCCTGGATAAAGAGGGGAAGCTGTTGATACCCAATTTCTATATATTTTTCAATATGCAAAATACCTTCAAAATAGCATATATATGCATATATTTTATTAAGTTTTTTTTTCATAATTTTAAGGTTTTAAATTGATTTATTTTCTCCCCTTTTATCCATAAAATCCCCAATAATTATTTCCAAAATTATTGTTTTGATAATTCATCTATTTTATTTCTATATTTATGCCAAAATATGGCTAAAGTAATATTTATTTATTTTTATAATTACAATTAGTATTTTTAAAAGCTAAATTGCATATAATTGCAATATTAGCCCTTTTAAGATTTAATTATGTTTTATATGCATAGAATTGGATCCTATATTTTTAAATTGTTAATTATGTATTATAAATTATCTTAGCATTTTAAATTATTTTTTAGAAATTATCTACTATTTTTTATAAATTAAATAGGGAAACAACTGTCTATTTAACTTATAGCCAAATTGGCTTTCAATTCTAGCCTAAATCCAACGGACCCCCAACCCAATTAAAAAACTCACCGTACCCATGACCAAACCCAAACCATAGCCGACCCAGACCCAAGTTAACCCTGGCCATTGATCAAAATTGATCAACAGCCTGGATTCACTCTTACCATAATTAACCTAAGACTACCCCCCCCCCCCAAAACCCTCATTCTCTCATTCACTCAAGGGACACTCATCTCCCTCTCTCTATCTCTGGTTCTCTCTAGAACCTTCTCTTCTCTCATCCTCTCCGATGGACCTTGTCCACCTTATCCGGCCACCTCCCTCGCCGGAAACCATGGCCTCTCATCTCTCCTAGCCCCTGCTTCACCCAATGACGTTTTGACACTACCTTGAGGTCCTCAAGTGAATCTGGAGTGGTTCGACTCCTATCCATGGTCTTTCATGCCATTTTCCGGCCATCCATGACTATTCGAGTATGATCCATGACTTTTCCGGCTAAAACCGGTAACGTTCTAAGGTTTCTCATCTTCTCTGGGTTCTCTGAAACCCTAACTCTTGAGATCCTCCTATTTCTTTTAGATCTATCTTAGATCTGTGTATATTATGAGCTTTTGTTGTTTTCCTCGAAGGTTTTTTCCGATTTTCTCTAAAGTAACCCATTGTCTTCAAGACTAGGGTTTCTTAACCTTTTTTTAAACGACTTCTCCTCTGATTTTCAGTATTATCATATGATTTTTACTACGTTTAAATGGTTTATTTTATCTGACTCATTACGTAGAAAGCCCTAATTTGTTTGGCTCTAGTTTGTGATTCTGAGTTCGTCTTTACTGTTCGTTCAGTCGATTTGTCTGTATGTGCGATTCTCATGGATATTCTGTGATTAGTTAGAGTATTTCTATGACTTTCATCCTAGTGATGTCTTATTAAGGGTTCCGATTTAGTTCTTCCTGTTTGTACTCCGTTTATTGGTGTAATCATGGAAGTCTATACTATTTCCCTTAATATTAGTATTATTTTTTCTATTCTTGAAATACTTGATATACAGTATTGATGCTCTTATAAGGTTTTTGGCTATTTTTCCTATCCCTTAAAATTATTTCTTACCTTGTTATATGATTGACTATATTTTAATTGATTTCTACTTTTATTTCCTTAATTAGACCCTTATGTATCTAACCCTAATTTACATATTCTGTATCTATGTTACTTGAATTCTTTCCTTATCTATTACCTGCTTTCTACCTTTGGTAAATTACTCCCTTAATTAAGGGATACTTGGCTGATTTTCGCTCTTAATTGATACTGAGTTCTATAATTACTGAATAATTGATTCTTGCCTTATTTTAACTAGTTTTCAAACTACTATATAAATGACTCTCTTCTACAGTATTAACACAAGAACAATTAGTTCAGAATCCACACACACACACTCAAACTCTCTCTTCTTTCTCTACTACTTGTGCTAGCTGCTTGTCTAGCCGGCTGAAAGCCAAGGCTAGACTATGGAACTCTACTTGCTTTACTTTCTGCACTTTTGCTTCCTTAACTGGTATGTTCCTAGTTCAATTTTGAAACTCAACTCTTTGTGCTCCCTGTCTGTTAATCCATGTCTCCTTCTGCACTAATTTAATGGCTTATGCATTTAATTGCCCTTCTTGTTTACTGCTTTAATCAGCATGCTTAAGTTTTGCCATCTCTTGTTCAAGTGTAATCAGCATGTTTACTTGAGTCATTGTTTATTTCCCTCAACTAGTATGACATGTTAGTATCATAGACTCCTAATGTACTTGATTAACACTAAGTGGCATGACTAATTGTGTGTAGTAGACTCATGCCCTCAGCATGACTATTCCCATACCCTGTCTCTATGTTTTATTGTCTATTAATATTCTAATTTCAAGCATGATCCCTTTTTTACCACTTCGAAGTAGTAGTTTATGGTCTGGAGGCCAATCAGTTCCTACTTGTTCTTTGTACTAGCTGGTCTATGTGCTTCTCCTCTTATCCATGTTTATGTGTTTCATAATTGGCCCCAACCCCTTACTTCCCTGTTTGTGACTTTTGAAATTGTACTATTCTTCGAACTTGTTCTGTGTGTGTTGGCTTGTTCCAAGTTGTTGTTGCTCCTATCCCCTTCTCCTTTCAAAACTATTTTTCCCTAAGCAACTCTTCTGTTGTTTTTTGCAAACTTATCTCAAACATGCTGTTTCAAACTGTTTTCAACTCAACTCTTTTAAATCTATGTCAAGCACTCTCACACATACTCTTAGACCACTAGGTTTTTCCCTTTTTTTGTGAGCCTTGCCTTAGGACCCTTAAGCTCCCTCTAAACTTGGACACATAAAAACTGGCCTTTCCACACTACACTACTCTGTCTTGGCTATGAAATATAAGTGTGAGCACTTCCCGGGATCCCTTGAGGTCCTTGGGGAACTTTGACACACCCAAGTATGAGAAAGACTATGGAACAATCTTGGCACTTGAGGTGATTTATTACATAACTCAGGGAGGAAGTCCTAATCAGGTGCTGAAAGTTTGGGCTTGTTTTCAGGCTCTCTATAGTGTAACTTTTATCTTTCTTTCCTACTTATGTAATTCATTTCAGTATTGGTCTATAATAATCTGTAAACAAGTATTGGGGTTGGATATTGAAAAGGGGTGGGTAATATACATGGTGTAGTATAATGCATGGTAGAAATCATGTTCCTAGGTTTACTTTTCTCTATGTGCAATAGCAGACATGTTTAGGTACAACATGCCATGCATTAGCCATCATGCTATGTAGGATTTATATGTACTATTTTTAGCATCTCATCCACACTTAGAAATCCTATCTATAGGGTATATAATAACAATAACATAAGCTACTATTATGTGATTCTGCCCACGTAAACCTGTTCTGAAATTTCATTTAGAAATCATGTTCTTAGGAAATTATACAATCATGTTGTGTATTTAGAAATCCTACTCTTAGGAAATTCTGCAATCATGTTGTGCATTTAGAAATCCTGCTTTTAGGACATTCCGCAATCGTGTTGTTCATTTAGAAATCCTTTTTTAGGAATCCTACATATAAATCATTAGATACCATGATTAGGTTCTCGTTCATCCTCATTCAGCTATGCTTAGTTAACTATTGATGCATGAAAAGGAGTATCAACAGTCTCATCCTGCTTTAAACAAACTGGTAATAATCCCTGCATGTCTTTGCAATATTTAAAATAGCATGTTTTAGAAGAAAAACAATCTTCACACTGTTTTAATAACTCTGAATAACTACTGCATATTACTTTACGCCTAGGCAAGCCTTAGGTAATAACTAAAATAAAAACCAAAACTGCCTTTGTTTAACTGTCAGCATGTTAAAATCAGTAGGCAAACCTGATTCGGACTTGTTTTTTGAGTCATATAATAAATCTGGTTCTGCTATTATCACTTAGATACCATGCTTAGGATCCGAACTTAGACCTTATCTGTGTATGAGTCGTGCTGTCTATGTGCATTACTTGTGGAGGTATATCTGAGCCTTCTATCTGTTTTTGTGTTTTCCCCCTAAATGCAATCCTATATGTTCTTGTTTGTCGCTTATTATTTTTCCTTTAAACCTGATGGTCTGCCTAGAACCCTCCTCCCTTTTTATAGGATAGGAGTCCTAAATTCCTTCTGGGACTTATAGGAAAGGACGAGTAACAGCATGCAATAGGGGTCGAGACCAACCCTCGCTTTAATTACCTTCATGGGGCGGGAAAGGGTAGATATGGATATGATGACCGGTACGTTAATACCACGTGTAGCCCCTCTCTGAGGAGTGTCATACCGAGTATTGAATTGATTTGATCCATATTATAAGCAAACCTAGGACATTCCCTTTTACATTCCCAAGTATGTTTAGATTGCAATTCTTTTCAAAATCTTGCCTTTTATTTGTCCTTTTTTCAAACACTTGTGTGTCTAAACTTAAATACCTTACTACTTGAGCCATACTTGTTTGTTTGCTATTTGTACAAATTCACAAAAACTGTGTGGCCGGGAACCACACTAATGGATCCTGAGGGGTGTCTAACACCTTCCCCTTAGGATAATTTCAAGCTTTTACCCTATCTCTGGTTACCAAACGTAGTTATAGATGAACCCTATAGGTGCCCTAACACACCTTTAAATCGTTAGGTGGCAACTCTTCAAAATTGCCAACCCCCTTTCCTGAAAGGAAAGAGTTGTCCCAACCAAAATGTCATAAACCTGATTCTGCGAAGGAAAAAGGGGGCACGACATGGGTTAGGGTGTGAAGAAGGCCAGCAGCGGCTGGAATGGAATTCCTCCAAGAAGAAGTTGATGGCTTAGGGTTCTTTTTTGGGGGTTTTCGATGATAGAAAACGGATGATCCTAGGGTCTATATGCTGAAGGGTCTAGGTTAAGGATGGGGTAATAGGCTAAGATTATTTAGGCTAAGGGTAATTGGGTTGGTCAAAAATTGCTTAAGAAAATTCAAAAATGAGACTAGTTTTGGGGTTGTTCAAACTCCTTTAGCTAACATCCCAAATATTATTCTAAAAAGTATAATATATTTATAAAATGTAGAAATCACTCTTAATTAAAATAAGCTACTAGAATAAAACTAAATATTAAAAGTGAAACTATTTTTGTATATTTTTTAATTTTATGAAAGGTAGATAAACTAAATGTAACTAAATAAAATATCAATTAGCTAAATAAGAGAAAATATTTTTGTAACTTTCATTTTTGTGATAAAATAAAGTAAAAGGGTCAAAACTAGTTAAAATAGAGATATTAGACCTAAACTAAATAGTTAAATGCTAAAATGTATAAAATTTTGAGGAGAGTCAAAAATTACATGTCTAGAACTTCCCCTCTTTGACT
The DNA here is from genome assembly GCF_000715075.1 of Nicotiana tabacum. Classification (NCBI taxonomy): domain Eukaryota; kingdom Viridiplantae; phylum Streptophyta; class Magnoliopsida; order Solanales; family Solanaceae; genus Nicotiana; species Nicotiana tabacum. The sequence continues at coordinate 90,528,373 of NC_134101.1, read as the reverse complement.
GGAAACACAAAGAGTTTTCAGACAAAGAACGACGAGACAGGTTTGACCCGACCCTTATTTAGAGAGACCAAAAACTAAAAGAAAGGACAATGTGACTGAGCCCTGGTATCTGAGTTGCCTACATATACTTGGCTATAAAGGAATCAGGCCACGTGTAGTTCAGACGTGAATGAAGTGATGGAGTATACCGAGGTGGAGAGCTGAGTGAGGTGCCGTCGAGGATCCAGTCTGTGGTCTCGTTATTACATTAGAATCAAAATCTAAAAGAATTAAACTAACCTATCAGCTATGAATTACAAGATTCCTATCTATGAATCTTCTGAAGCTTGATCTTGAGTCTTGGTTGGTTCTTCATTCGGACTCTGCTCTGAATCTTGATGCTTGTTAGTTGCAGGTGCTGGTTCATTCCTTTTTCAACTTCTTGGATCAAGGCGGGACATGCAAAGCTTGTGACTTCAATCACGTCTTGAGCAGTCCACAATATTTCTCCACTTCAGCACTTTGAGTTCACTTTTTTTCTTTTTCTTCTTTTTTCTTTTATTCTGGATGGAGACTTATTCTTTTGGTCGTCTTGAACACTGTGCCTCGAGGTAAAACCTACTCAGACACCAAAAAAAAAAATGAATGAAAGTTTTCTGCCCCAGTTTTCACTAGAAAAATTTCGTGAGTTATTGTAATAAAATTCTAAACTACTTCTTTATTGAAAGCAACAAAAGTCAGGATTGTGTATCCTTGGGAAAAAGAGATTAGTTAGTGGAGACCCTATATCTAAAATGAATATGACTAGGGATGGGAGGCCCTATTGTTGGAAAATTATCAACTAGGGAGTGGTGACCCTATATTGGTATCAGGTTATGCTGCCATTTACTAGGGAGTAGAGACCCTATGTTGGCATCAACTAAGGAGTAGTGACCCTATGTTGGCATCAGGTTATGCTGGCATCAACTAGGGAGTGGTGATCCTATGTTGGCATCAACTAAGGAGTGGGACCCTATGTTGAAAAGGTCATCAGGTTATGTCGGCATCAACTAGGGAGTGGGACCCTATGTTGGAAAAGTCATTGGGTTATGCCAGCGTCAACTACGAAGTGGGACCCTATGTTGGAAAAGTCATCGGGTTATGCCGGTATCAACTAGGGAGTGGGACTCTATGTTGAAAAGTCATCATGTTATGCTGGCATCCGCTAGGGAGTGGGACCCTATGTTGGAAAATTCATCGGGTTATGTCGACATCAACTAGGGAGTGAGACCCTATGTTGGGAAAGACACAACTAGAGATTGGAGACCCTATACTACCATGATTTTGAATTTTTTTTCTTTTTTATTTTATTTCAGAGAATAAGTAAATGCAGGGAGAATTGTGGAGGAGACTTCTCTTTTTGTGTTGTTGATGCAAAGCTGTTTCTAGCCCTTGCGCAGTTTCTTTTTGGTCGCACCTGCTTCTTGCAAGGTTGCTTTTGGATTGCACCTGTTTCCTTTTTTTTTCAAACAAAGATCAATTTGTCAGTTTGAAATGGTGGTTGATTTTGTGGCCTTGATTATTTCAATCACTTCTTCTCATCCTTTTCAACTGCAACTGGTTTCTTCCTAAATACAAATTGCATTTTGGACCCTAGAGAAACACTGGTTTTTCCAGACTTTGCCATGATGTTTGGCCGGTGGGACTCACCTTTTTCAACTTTATTTTTGTCTCTGTAGGCCTTTCCCTTCTGATATGTTGTTTTTCTTATTCTTTTTTTTTTCTTCTTCTTTTTTTTTTTAAAAAAATCGGAGCATTGGGGAACTTTTGGCTCCTCAAACTTTGCTGTAATGGCTAGTCGCTTGGGACTTAACCTTTTCCATCTTTGTTTCGCCTTCATAAGTCTTTCATTTCTGGCTTCTTTCTTCCAATTTTAATTTCAGAGCATTTGGGGTACCTTTGCTTTCCAAACCTTTGCCGAGACAGTTAGCCACGTGGGAATCAACCTTTTCAACTTTATTTGCCTTTATAGGCACTTCAATTTTATTTTCTCCTTCCAAGAGTTTTCAATTTCAAAACATCAGTTACCATGGATGGTCGAAGTCGACTTGATGCTCTTGCCGAGGCTAGGTGCCTTCTTGTGTATTAGCTTGTATCAAAGGAGAACCTTGTAAATCAGTCTTACCCTCCTTTCTTTGTCTTAGTTTTGGAACAGAGTTAGACTGAAAGGGATTTAAAGAAACAAGCAATGGAATGGAGAATGAGTTTAAAACAAGAGTGTCCCTTTCGAGGAAAGGAAAGAAGGACTTATCTGGAGTACATGCAGACTTCAATGAACATGACATGCCTTTTGGACTGGACCCCTTATCCATGTAAATTGTCCAACTCTCAGAAATTTATCACAACATTTGCCTCAAAATTGAGAAATCTTGCCAGGACTATGTCGATGCCGATGGCAGTGAGGATCTTCTTTTCGATCAGCAGCGCCCTTTGCGAGTTTTCACTAGCTGACCACTCTTATTTCTCTTCTCACCATCTCCTTGTAGTGTTCTTTGCGAGTTTTCACTAACAAGACTCTCTCATTTTAGTTTCTCTACTTACCATCATCTTACGGTGGCCGTGAGGGTTTTCACGCATAAGACTCTCTCATTTTATTTCTCTCATTTTGACTGTATCAGATCCAAGCGATTATATCCTTCAATTCTTTAAACATTCCTGCCGATTGATCTGAAGGACTTGAAAAGGATTTGGGTAAAAAAAAAATTGGACTCTTTGGAACCCTTCTGGCGAAACCATCGCCAAACCATTATAACATCTACTCCGGTTTCACTTTTGGGGGAATTTGAATTTTTGTTTTGGTGTGACTGAACCCCAACAAGAGGCTGCCTGCGTATCATTTCGAAATCAAGTCGAACGTAGTTCAGGGGACTTTGTTTTTTGATTTTCTTTTCTTTTGCTTTTTCTTCTATTTGGTTTTCTTTTTCCTTTCCGTTTTCTCTCTTTTTTTCATTTTTCATTTCATTTCCTTTTTTTCTTCTTTTCCTTTTTTCCTTTTTCTTTTTGTATCTTTCTTTTTCTTTTTTTCTTTTTTTAATTTTTCATCTCATTTTTTCAATTTTTTTCAATAACACTTTCAGGTTCCATAGAGGGTAATCAAAGAAGAGTAACCGGCTCAAATGGTTTACAAAAGGGTTAATGGTGTTTGGATAGCGAGAATGAAAACCTTCGTTATCCCAACCAGAGAATATCAATACTATATGGAGGATCAAACATAGTACATTTTGACTGCACCTGCATTGACAGTTGTTTCAGGAACAATTTTCTTCGATGTATTCCAAATACAACACTGTCTTTTGGCAGTACTCTTGTTGAAATGTATGGACCTTTCCAATCTGGATCCAATTTTCCTTTAGTTGTTCCGACTCTTTGTTTTATTTCCTTAAATGTATCTTCACTGCATTGTGATTCGTGACTCATTATTTCATAGTCTGATAGTGTTTTAGGATCTAGGCATGAAGTTCGCAAGCATGTCATGTTATTGAAATCTGCATTTAACATAACTGAAAAGAGAATAAGAAAGATGACAAGATTAAGAAAAGAGACATTCCTGGACAATGAAATATTAATTTCATTTGATTTTTTTCTTGATTTTGATGATTTTTTTTGAATTTTAAAAGATAGAAGGGTTAACATCGGAAAGTAAGACAATAAAGTAAAATATCCGGATCACACCCTGAGATAATCCGGACGCAGAAAGGTTAGCAAGACTGCATACCGAGATTCCCGTCTGATAGGGAACTTTCAGGCTTTGCGACCGTTTTTGGCTTTTCTTCTGTCTTGGTAATGGCTACAATGGCCTTCAGGGCTAGATCGAATTCCTCATTCTAAGCAGGCAACAGATTGTTCGTCACATCAGGAGCCTCTTCGTCCCGAAGAACGATTCTTTCAGCTTCGATCAAATCTTCAATTGCCCTTTTGAGGGTCCAACAGTCCTTTGTACTGTGTCCCACTGCTACAGAGTGTCTCAGTGCCAGGGGGACTCGGGGTTTGGCCAGTTTGGGGCCACTGGCTATAGCAGACCTCGCCTGACTAGCTTTTGGAACAAGCTCGAGTATGATTCACCAATAGGGGTGAACTGATTCCTTTTTAAAGGCTCTTTTGGGCGAGGATTGTACTGGGGAACATTTGATTGGGGATTATATAGAGCTTGTTAAGGATAGGCATTTCTGGGAGGTGGAGCTCGGTTTTGTGTATAATTTTGCGGTTGCGTGCAAAGTTGCACGTTCATCACCGCATACCAACAAAACCAACCACCTGAACAGAACCTTGCTAATTTGCTCACTCCAACAACCTTGTTAGTTTTTAGACATTTAACATATAGGAAATTGCACATTGGGATGCAATGCACCTAACAGTTAAACGCTTTTACCATGTGTTTGAACGGTTGCATGTTTCATCCCGGCCTTAACTAACCCTTTCTGTATGTACCTATTTTCTTTTATTTCATCCTCTCTTTGATCACTCTTGATTTTTTAATTTTTATTTTTCATTTCGTTTCTATCGCTCTTTTATTTTTTGCCCTCTCTTTTCTTTTTCTCTTTTTGTCACTCTTTTTTTTCACTCAATTTTCTTTTTTTTCAGTTTATTTTCCACTCAATTTATTTTATGGCTATGATCGAATCCGATGAGGATTGCCTACGTATCATGACACCGTTAGATCTTGCGTAGTTCGAAAAAATCAGGAATAAAGTAAATAAACTAACTCTCTCTTTTGTTACTTTTTATAACACTCAAACAATGAAAGCGTTTAGAAAAGGAACATAACTCTTTTTTTTTGCATTAAATTTTTTATTGAATATTCGAAAGAAAGGCTAATAAAGAAGAACGAAAATATTTTTGGATTTTTGAAGTTCTTTTTGATTTTTTGAAATTTTGTAAAGAAAGGCTTCTAAAGAGAAAATATTTTTGGATTTTTGATTTTTTGAAATTTTTGAAAGAAAGTCTTCTATAAAGAAATATTTTTTTGGATTTTGATTTGTTTGTTTGTTTTTTTTTAAAAGAAAGACTTCTAAAGAAGAAAGAAAATACTTTTGGATTTTTTGACTTTTTTTTTGGGAAAATGACTTCTAAAAAAAGGTAGAAAATATTTTTGGATTTTGTTTGATTTTTTTTCTTTTATCGAACGAAAGACTTCTAAAAGAAAGAAAATATTTTTGGATTTTGGATGTTGCCTTTAATTTTAGAAAGAGGGATTTCTAAAATAATATTTTGGATTTCTGAGTTTTTTTTTAAAAAAATTTACAAAAGTACTTCTAAAGAAAAACGAAAATATTTTTGGACTTCAATTTTTCAATAAAATTTTTTATGATATTTTCGAAAGAAAGACTTTTAAAGAAAGAAAAGAATTGTTTTTGGATTCTTTCTTTTTTTTTGAATTTTTTTTAAAAATACTTAAAAATAAAAGAAACCTGTATTTTGGATTTTGATTTTTTTGATTTTATTTTTTCTTTTTATTTCTTTTTTCTATATGAAGGACTTCAGAAAGAAGAAAACTACTTTTTTGAGTTTTAAAAACTTCTTATTTTTTTTAAATTTTCTAAGGAAAGATTTCTAAAGAAGGAACTAAAGGAAAATATTTTTGGATTTTTTAAAATTGGGATCGGAACCGATGAGGTTTGCCTACGTATCTCACATCCGGTGAAAATCATAACCGCGCAGTTCGGTCAGTTTTGACAGAACAGGGAAACATGATACTTGAAAATTTTGGCTCATTTTGAAATGACTTTTTTTTTTTTTTCTTCAGAATTTCGTCAGAGTTTCAGGATTTTCAAATACCTACCTCACTCTTATTTTTTTTCTTTTTGATTTTCTTTCCCTATTCTAGAAGCCTGTCAACATGCAAGCCAAAACAAATAAATGCACAAGTAGCACGTGAAATGCACCAGGATGGTCTTTTTTACTTCGGGTACACCTGTCCTAGACGGACCCCACCCCTGTGTTGAGTCCCCAAAGTCAAATGCACGTGATGCAAACAAACGTTCCTACTAGGGATCCGGCATGAGGCTATGTTATTCTAAGTTTGAACCCTGGGGTGTATTGTTCTACACTTGGCTTACTCGAGCGGACAACTCGAGCTGGGAGGGGGGGCAGCGTACCGTGAATACAGAAACTTCACCAGCTTCGCAACTTGTCCGAACCTCATTCTAAAATTGGGATATCACTCTAACAAAAAAGAAGCCATATAAAACACACGCTTCGCAGATGATTTAGAAGACTCGGGGAGAAGAGGGTTTCGTAACAGTTTGTATACAGTTCAAGTAATATCAAAGCGGCATTTAGCACATTAGGCTCAAACACGTAAAATCAGATAATAAATAAAACCCAACTATAACAGTTATTCTAAGCTCGAATTCTGAACCATGAACCAGAGATTCTGGGTTCTTGTCCCCAGCAGAGTCGTCAGAGCTGTCACACCTCCTTTTTACCTGAAAGAGGATATAAGGGAGTTTTTCCAATATAAGTTACATAAATCGAAATGGGATTATTTCTTTATTTCAGAGTCGCCACTTGGAATAATTATGGTGTCCCAAGTTACCGGTTTATTTTAAATCACAAATCGAGGAAATTTGACTCTGTTTTACAGTCCGCAAACATAGAAGATCGGGTAAGGAATTCTGTTAACCCGGGAGAAAGTGTTAGGCATTCTCGGATTTCGTAGTTTTAGCACGGTCGCTCAACTATAAATAATTGGCTAATTATCTGATTTATTACATGCTTAAACCTACTGTGTATTTTTAAATTTCTAACCGCTTTTAAATTTGTTACATCCCATATTTTCGTACGTGAAAGTACGTCATAAGTAAACCAATGAAATATCGAAAATGAGATATTACATTCCACATTTTTCGTACGTTAAAGTATCGTCATAAGTTAATCGACATAAGTTCGGGAATGTGATAATTTTAAGATTATAAGCATTTTATGCTATTTCAAACAATTAATGAGTAAATTCGTGAAGGTGAGAGGGTAAGCAAATCGAAGAAAATAAATTTCGTCGAAGTTTGATATTTTGGGATAAAATACGGCCCGAGCTAAAATATTCGGTATTTATGGACTAGTACAATACAAGGCACCATATGACCATGATAGTAAGGTGTATAAGGTGTGTTAAAAGTGAGCAGTATTTTAAATAATTTGAGATGATTCTTAATTATGCGGGTAATTAGTTAATTATCGGATAACGAGACATTACCTAATAAATTAGTGGATAAAGATTTAAAATCCCCCACCCCTATGTGGCAACAAGCCACTTTCTAATCAAATGACTCTTAGTCATTTGAAATTAGGTGGCACCATAATAGGTTAGTTACAATACACTTCAATTATAATCCACCTAATATGTTACTTACAAGATACTTCAAAGCTAAGATTTTCAAACACAACACTTAAGACTTTCAGACGTGAATCTTTGCACCTTAGCCAACATGATTTCTTCTTGATTTCCTACAAATTCCTACAAAAAGTACTACAACCAGATGTGATTTCTTCACTTCTAATGTTACAACGTGATTTCTTCTTAATTTCTTACAAATTCCTACAAAAAGCACTACAACCATATGTGATTTCTTCACTTCTAATGTTACAACATGATATTTTCAACCAATAAGATTTCTTAGCACGGTAGCAATGTTGGGATTTTGTGATTCTAAGGGAGTATGGTGCAACCATTTTCAAGAATATCATGTGGATTTTTACCTACTCCAAGTATGTTAAGGTTATCCCTTATTTCTTTTTGGCATGATCCATACGATATAAACGAAACCAGAAAATGCACAACTTCTATAAACGACTCTATTCATAGAAATATTAGAGGTGCCTATGTTCTTGAATTCTCATGTGTCCTGTTTATTTTCATCTATTCATGGGTATCATAAAAATACGTAAGTTGAAAAAGTTTACTTAATGATATTAATCAAAGGCAAAATGGTCTTATGACACTCCGAAGGATTTTATTAACGTACTTCTCATGCATTGCATTAATGTACATTGATCCATGACCAGATGGAGTTATATATGCGTATATATGTATATTATATGTATATGGGATAGGGAAAAAGGTTATGGCGTTATATATGCACCACCATCTGATCAGCTGGTATATGTTGATGATTTGCCCACAGTGGCCGAGATGATATGATGGGATGCCCTCAGAGGCTTGATGATGTTATGAACGCATATACCCATGCATGGTATGACTTCTATATTCATATGCATGACATTTTAAGTATTAAACGATTCGTCAAGTTGTTCAGACTTACATGTCGAGTTTTTACTCCATGTTTCTCTCATGTCTATTTATTACTAGTTTTCGTTCCTTACATACTCGATACATTATTCATACTGACGTCCCTTTTGCTCGGGGACGCTGCGTTTCATGCCTGCATGTCTCGATAAACAAGTCGAGAGTCCACCAAGTAGGCAATCATCTCAGCGAAAGATGTTGGTGCACTCCATTTGCTCCGGAGTTGCTTGTTTGGTCAGTATGATTTAGATGTGTATTATTTGGTATGGCGTGGCTCTGTCTCGATCTTTATGACAACTATGTGTCCTTAGAGGCTTGTAAACATATGTCATGTACGTAAAAGATTGTATGGCCATGTCAGCCTATGTTCAGTATATGAGTGGTTATTTTGTCCTTATAGGCCCGTACGTCATACGTATAAGTTTGGATTACATGTTGGATCGTCCATCACCGAGTATTTCTCTATATTTTATTGTACTTATCTCATGAAAGCCGCTCTAGCTCATTTACCTATGATAGTATGATATGAAAGATACTTTACGTAGGTACTCAGTTGAGTAAGGTACGAGGTACCCGTTGCGGCCCATCAGTTTGGGTCGTGACAAAATTATTTTAAAATAATTATGGAATTATTTATGGAACAAGTCACGATGTTGTACACTTGTCACTTTGGTACACATTGCAAACCGCACCACATGAAATGAACCCGCGATTTACAACATGTTTATTTTTATTATTATTCGAAGTTGTGGCCAGGTCACATGAAATGCACACCCGAATTGGAGATTACGTATCATGACTACGAGAACCGTACCCATAGTCACGATGATTACTTATGCACCGAAAAGTTTGCCTACCCGAGTTGTCGGCCTAGACATGCTTCTAGAGAATAATGTAGCAAAATAAAGCAATAAACATTTAAGGCCAATTTCATTTACTTCAACCCAACACCCTCGGCGCCATCCAAACAAATTTTGTTTTATTTGCCTCTCATTTAAACAGCCTAAGCTTTCATGCTACGTGTTTAACTAACTAATACCATAAATAAACAAATACCACACAGAGAATAATGGAGCTTAAGGATTCATCAAAGATTGAACCAATTCCCACTATAGACTTCACTAAATGATACCTTGGAAAAATTCAATGAAAGTCCCTAAATTCATAAAATTACTTATATGTTGTAAAACTCACATAGCAGACAAGATATAATCTAATATTGATGAAGCTCTAAGGGACATGATTAGAAAATTCAAACATAACTTAAAAATCCAACATCAAACTTAACATTATCACAGTCAAAAACATATGAAAATTAGAAATAGAGTTAGATCAGAGGAATAGACCTTGATAAGCTTTCAATATTATGTCTCTGTTTAAATGCATATACAAGCAAATGAACGTTGAAATTCAAACATCCCCAGAGATTCGGCAAAATCCGAATAGAGAAACTTTGGACCTGCACCTAGAGGTACGACCTCGCTCCTCTAAACCCCAGAACTTTCTTCTTCCTTTTTTAATCTCAATTTCTATCTCTAAATTTATGTCTCGTTCCCATTTCAATGGATGGAAACCAAGGTTGTTTTGGTTGATTTTGATAAAAGCTTTTTGGTCAAGAAGACGTGAAGGTCTAGAGGGTTAAACATTAAAACCAAATGGGATCCATTTCTAGTATTTCTTGCTATTGCCTTTGGTCTTCTCTGTAGCGCTCTCCCTATCCATTCTCCACTCAGTTTTTCTGCTTCTATTTTAGTTCAGGCGAGGTCGACGACAACTGGAGGAGTTGGTGCGACTGCCTTTTATGTATGAAGAAGAAGGGTCAACCTTAGGATTAGGGTGTGAAGAAGGCTAGTAGCGGCTGGAATGGAATTCCTCCAAGAAGAAGCTAATGGCTTAGGTTTCTTTATTGGGGGTTTTCGATGATAGAAAACGGCTGATCCTAGGGTGTATATTGTGTCGACCCGGCCAGTCGTCTCATGAGTTGCCAATTCGTTTCCCCCATTTCTGCTTCTTATTACTTTGTTTATCAGTTCTATGTATGATCGGGTTGGTTGGCTCGGGTTCGGAAAGGATTTGGTAAGGTTTGAGATACTTAGTCTCTTTTGAGGAAGCTTAAGTTGGAAAAGTCGATCGGATATTGACTTATGTGTTAGAGGGCTCGGATGTGAATTTTGATGGTTCGGATAGCTTCGGGAGGTGATTTGGGCCTTAGGAGCATGATCAGAATATGTTTTGGAGGTCCGGAGTAGATTTAGGCTTGAATTGGCGAAATTGAATTTTTGGCATTTTCCGGTTGGTAGTGAGATTTTGATAAAGGGGTCAGAATGAAATTTTGAGAGTTGCAGAGTTCCGTAGTGTCATTTGGGATGTGTGTACAAAATTTCAGGTCAATCGGACGTGGTTTGGTTGGGTTTTTTATCAAAAGCGGAATGCGGAAGATTTTTGGAAACTTAGGCTTGAATCAGATGTGTTTTGGTTTATTCGATGTTGTTTGAGGTGTTTTGAAGGTTGGTATAAGTTTGAATAAGGTTATGGGGTATGTTTGTGTTTTTGGTTGAGGTCTCTGGGGACTCGGGGTGATTTTGAATGGTTGACGGAGAAGTTTGGAATTTTGGTGAAGCTGCAGATTTGCTGCTTCTGTTGTTTCTGCACCTGCGGATTGGGGACCGCAGGTGCGACGCCGCATATGCGGACGATTGGTCGCAGAAGTGGAGATAGGCTGGAAAGGCTGTGACCGCAGAAGCGGTTGGTGAACCGCACCTACGATGACGCAGGTGCAGCTTGTGCATCGCAAATGCGATATTGGTAACTTAAGTGAAAATCGCAGAAGCGGGAATTGGGCCGCAGATGCGAAATCCCTGGGCCAGAACATATAAATTTTTTCCTTCGTGATTTTTGAGCTATTCCACCATTTCTACTTTGGAGCTTTTTGGACTATTTTGAAGAATGGTTTCAAGGGAACTTCATTAAGGTAAGGATTTTGGACCTAAAACTCGTTCCTATGGTATTATTTCATGGATTAGAGCTATAGTTAATGGAATTTAAGAGTTAAAATTGGGGAAACTAGGGCTTGGTATTGGAGACCTAGACTTCAGGATTTGAGGTACCATTTGTGGTCGGATTTAGGTACTTTTGATATGTATGAACTCGTGGAGAGATAAGGAACCTATTTATGTGGATTTTATCTAATTCCGAGATGTGGGCTCGGGGGTCGGGTTTTGGTAATTTCGGGATTTAAGTTGTAAATTGATTATTTTCGCTTGGACTTTGTTCCCTTAGCATATTTTGACTCCATGATTCTGATTTTGGATAGATTTGACGCGAGTGGAGGCCGATTCGAGGGGCAAAGGTGTCGCAGGCTAGAGTTTGCACCGGATTGGGGTGAGTAATGATGTCCTCAGGGTATGAAACCCCGGATTTCACATCGTTGTTCTATATTGAGGTGACGCACATGATATATGACGAGCGTGGGGTCGTGCACTATTGGGATTGTGACTTAGTCCGTCCCGAATGACTATTTTACCGCGTATTTGACTGAAATCTATTTGTGAACATCATGTTTTGGGTTGAACGCCATATTTGGGTCTCGTGCAAACTATTTGAACCCTTAGGGGATTATTATTGATATTTACTCACTGTTTTGACTTTATACTTGAGCTCAGTCATGTTATATTCCACTGTTTTCATAACTCAGCCATGTTTACCCTGTTTTAACACTTAAATGATCTTCTAAATGATATTTTGGGCTGAAAATCATGTTTTACTATTGCTCGAGTGGCTTGTGAGGATTTTTACTTAGTAAGGCCGAGGGCCTATATTGTGAGGAAACACTGATTATGATTATAAGGTCGAGGGCCTGAAATTTGTACGCCATGAGGTGGCTTGTTGATATGAGACCTAGGGCATAGTGATGATGCCACGAGATGGCTTGATATTGTGCTTGGGCCATAAGGGGCCCCTCCAGGAGTCTACACACCCCTAGTGACCGCGGGTACCCAGTGTGATGTGAGAAATAGCCCGAGGTGCTCGTGTTGTTCTATGATCTTGCGCGGAGGGCGAACCTTTATGTGTTTGTCTTCCTTATTTGCATGTCATTTGCTTGCTTAATGGTTAAAAAGGGCATTTTGTGAAGTTTTAAACTGAACTCAGTAATTTTTTACATCTTTACTGCTTCGTTATAGACTATAATGTGCCTTACGTGATTTCTTGCTTTCAGTCATTATTTATGATTATTATTCACTAAGTTGGAGCACTCACTTTACTTCCTGCACCCCGTGTGCAGATTCAGGCGTTGCTGATCCTGCTAGCAAGGGTTGAGAGCTCCCAGCAGGTTTCGGAGTTCACGAGGTAGCTGCTTGGAGTCTACAGTCCCGTGTTTCTCCCCCTTTATCTCATTTTTCCTCTTTCTCAGTTATTCTGTAATAGCTTGGTAGGCATTTCAAACTTGTAGTGTATCGATAGATGCTCATGACTGGTGACACCCGATATCGGGCTGTGTTGGGTTTTATTTCCGCAAACTGTAATGTTCGCTGCTTACTTTTGGATTATTATTTACTACGTTTTAGACTTAATTCTTATTGTTTAATTGCTTAAAATTGAAATGGGAATATGTCAGCTGGCCTTGTCTTCATGAGAGGCGTCATCACGACTTGGTTCGAATTTAGGGTCATGATATATATGCTGAAGGGTCTAGGTTAAGGATGGGGTAATGGGCTAAGAGTAATTGGGTTGGTCCAAAATTGCTTAAGAAAATTCAAAAATGAGACCAGTTTTGGGGTTGTTCAAACTGTTTTAGCTAAAATCCCAAATCTTATTCTAAAAAGTATAATGTATTTATAAAATATAGAAATCACTCTTAATTAAAATAAGCTACTAAAATAAAACTAAATATTAAAAGTGAAACTATTTTTGTATATTTTTTAATTTTATGAAAGGTAGATAAAATAAAAGTAACTAAATAAAATATCAATTAGCTAAATAAGAGAAAATATTTTTGTAATTTTTATTTTTGTGATAAAATAAAGTAAAAGGGTGAAAATTAGTTAAAATAGCGATATTAGACCTAAACTAAATATTTAAACGCTAAAATGCATAAAATTTTGGGGAGGGTCAAAAATTACATGTCTACAAGTACCGCCACATAAATTCTCCGCCTCATACATTCAAAGGAAGGTAATAGGGCGATTACAGCAGAAACAACAGAATAAGCAATGCAAATATCTAGGTTGTGACAAGCTTTGGCTCGAAATAGCTAGGATAAAAATATAGAGTTTCGAAATATGAAAAATGCCAGATAAAACCGTACTTTATAATAATTCCTTAGTTCTTATGCAGAATTATCATGGCTATGCATGTTGATGTCTCTTATCGATTATCGGAATACCATCACCATTGAGTAAACCTATGGTAGCTCCCATGAAAATAGGTAATGATGAGTTGTCCAATTCTAAAGACCACTCCAACACACCATCTCCAAATCAGTCATTCCAACCGCCCATATCTACCATTGATATAATTTCCTCTACAGTTCTTCATTCAAATCCGGATCACATTACTACAATTAATCCACTCCCAACTCCTCTCAATTAGAAGATGTTCCCATCTAACCTCAATTACTTACGCCGACCACAAACCCCAACCAGGCAGAATACTCATCGTCTCCAGCACAATCAAACTCCTTTCTCCCATCCTCCCTCACATCTGATAATGGAGCCCAATACAATTATCTACACAGCTCAAACCCCCCATGCACCAATACTACTAACGTCTTGGCTCGAGGCAGGCCTCCAGAATCATGCTCTAACATTCACCATGGAAGTCAATCATCAGGAGGTGACAATTCTCATCAACTATCCGAGGGACTTGGCACAAATAGTAGCAGAGGGCATGCAATTAGGGACAGACATTTATGGATGTTACCACTGGTCAATGATACATGCACCTTACCTAGCACCATACCATCCTCTCCATCTCCCAACACCATATTGGTATCCAACTCATCTTCATCCCCATCTTCTGCAAATGTCGCTCTATCCCACACCCACTTCTGCAACCCCTTGGATTCAACCTTACTGGGATCCACAACCAAACACACCACTCTTGGAACCAGTAACACTTCCTTCCCCAACACCATCACCACCTATTTCACCACCATACCATCCCAATCCACTCGCACAAGATGTGATATTTCAGGTAGAACTAGAAGCAGCAGTCATTTACAACATAGAAACACGTCCAATACATGCATGTCTTGATGGCATCAAGGTCTTTGTCCAGAAGGAGGAGTACGAAAGAAAAATCATCCTAAGGTACCCCCCCAAATCTACTGGCAACATCGTTTTGACTAAGTCCAACAACAAACCTAGAGGTGGCGAAGTATGCCATGCTTCTACTCCCCACGTTGCGTCTTCGTCCAGGAGAGATCACTGGAACTCAAAGGAATCCCAGGAGCAGTCAATCGCTTGAACCAATCACTAGCCATATGAACTTCATCATTTGGAATTGCAGAGGTGCTCACTCAGTTGATTTCAGAAGAAATTTTCGATCTTTACTGGATTACAACCATCCTTCCTTGGTTGTTTTGTTGGTAACTCATTGTCAAAGTCATCAAATATTGAAAGATGATTTTAATTTCATGGGTATGATTGAGGTGGCTACTATAGGTCAATCTGGAGGAATTTTTATCTTGTGGCTCTCTGATATGCTAAATGTGGAACCGGTGGCTACAACTACACAGGAAATTCACTGACATTTTCACGTTCATCCTTTTCCCTTTAAGTTTTTATTTAGTGCTGTACAGAGAGCAAAATTATGTTGCAGATAGTCTAGCTAAATATGGAGCCATGCATGCACAGGAGAGTTGTCTATTTTTTGGAAGTCCACCACCTTTTGTCACACCTTATTACCAACAAGATCACAATGGAATGCTCAGACTGATAAAAACTAAGTCTATTTTGTGTAATAGTAGTGCATTACCTAGTATTGTATCTAGTAGTAGTAGTGTTGTAGTCACTAATCCTGCCTTTGTTACTAGTAACGGTTCCCACACGGGGGCCTTAGTGTCAAACTCTACTTTTGTACATCTGATGCATCTTAACAACTCTTCTGTACATGTTTAATTATCTATAATATAACTACATCTTTTCGACCAATAAAAATGTTTCTTATCGATATGAAACCACCTACTTACTGCAGGATGCAAGTTTTTGTAATACATATAATTATGATACATGTTCCCTCCAACCCACTTTATGTAATACAGATAATGTACGAATTCAGAGTAGGAAGATTAAACCATCTAAATGTAGATTATAACATAAATTCTTCAAAGTTTATTTGTAATAAAAAAATTATATTTCTAAATATAAAACGTGTCATACATCATTTTTTACCCTAAAAATTGGATAACAATTAAACTTATAATGTGGTTTAAAGGATATGTGATTTCACTAATACCAATTGATAAACGTAAAGATAAATTATGCAAATTGACAATAATATAAAGCAAACCAGCATTTGGACAGAGCCCTCGAGCTTGAATACCCTCGAGCTAGTTATGCAAGAACAGTTAAAATGCAATGAGCTGATAAATAAGAGAATTAAAGAGAGAATATTCTATTGCTTTGATCTGCATGAATGTAAGGTGTCTACAAGATGATTAGGACCCTTTTTATATAGTAAAGGAATCTTATTTAAGATACAATTCTAACTATGGAAGTAAATCCTATGATTAACTAGATAACCGCCCTTGATTTAATCTGTTTACGCTATGATCTCCGGCCAGTCATGGATATCTCGTCTTTCCATTATTACGCTTTTCTCGAAGCCTGTCATATTTGGACTTGGTCGCTATTGTCCTCGATCTCGACCGGCACCTCGATCCTTGGACTCGATGCCTCGTATTTGTGCTCTTGTCTGATTCATTACGAGGCTACCCCCCGATGCAGTTCCCTTGTCTAGATCAAATAGCGTAATCGGGTAGTCCTGGTTTTAATCATATATAGATAGTCCTCTCATTTCGTGGAATGTAATGAGAAGAAACAAATTGAGCCTTCGATTTTGTACCTTGATCCATTATGACGTCATCCTCGTGACGTAAGCGATGTAAGCGCGACCAAAACATCTCGTCGTTACAGTTCCCAAAATCATTAATGAGTGTCAGTTGGTAGTCGGCCACTAGTGCCTTTGATTCGTCGCCGTGAATCATTAAATAGGTCTTCTTTTCACTCTCTCAAACTTTACTTTGGATTTTTCTTATACTAATCTTCAAAATCCCTTTGAGTTCTTCAAGTTTATCTGCAAATCTTCAAAGATTTTCACATCTTCTA
This sequence comes from Nicotiana tabacum, assembly GCF_000715075.1. Classification (NCBI taxonomy): domain Eukaryota; kingdom Viridiplantae; phylum Streptophyta; class Magnoliopsida; order Solanales; family Solanaceae; genus Nicotiana; species Nicotiana tabacum. The sequence continues at coordinate 90,511,786 of NC_134101.1, read as the reverse complement.
AGACTTCCTGTTCTACTTAGTTGCCAACACTTCCTTAAAACACCAAACCTTATCCTCTTCTTACTTCTTTACGCAAAAAGGGCGAAGACATCAAAAACTGTTCCTCAAAAGGAAAAAAGCCTCTTCATCGCGGTTGGCCAGCGATAAAACACTGGTGGAGCCGCGCCCTCAAGAATGTGTTCCTGAGATGGGGTGTGACCTTTCTTCTGACTTCAAAGTCGAGAAAATTTCTTTTGTCCCTGGTTGGTGTGAGCCAATGTCCAAGTACATGTGCTCGATAATTGAGAGTGACAGTGAGCAGGTCGAGGAAGACTACTATTGGGAGAAGAAAGAGGTGGTGATTCCATCTCCTGAGGAAGATATCACTACCCACGTGGAGGAGTTTTTAAGTGTTTACACTTATCCTTTCACGTTGGGCCCTGTCAATCCCGTCATTATCGACCTCTACCACCATACCTTATAACCCTAGGCCAGATCCACCCTTCCTTTTGGTGGATAGTCATTTTGTTCCGATTTTTCGTGAGCAAAAAAGAAGGAACGCCTTTCACCCTCGACCACCTCATCAGGTTGTACATGCCCCATCTTTTTCGAGGTGGGTTGATAAAGCTTCGGTATCGGGCCACCAAGGTATTGTTCTCGAGCATAGACGAGGACAATGATCGAGGGTGGATGGGTCGGTTCATTCGAGTGAAAACTTACGACCTAATTCCGGCCGAAAAGATGCTATTTCCTTAGAAGTGGAATATGGAGCGGTCACTTGGATGCCTGGTGCGATTGAGAACCTCGAGAGTTGGGTTCAGACCCTAGCTTCGACCTCCTCGTATGGTGAGCGCTCATGGCTCAATTTAGTGAGGGGTCGATGGGAGGCCATAAATCACGGTAAGCCTGTTCTTTACATATTTTATGGCCTTAAAATGTTTCCCCATATACTTACTTGATTTCCTTTCGTACAAGCCTTGGGAAAGATGTAGTTATGAGGCCATATTTTGAGGAGGCCCCCAATCCTGAAGTCGTCGAAGGAAAAGAAAAGGAAAAGGGTCTCACCCTACGATACTCCAAGGCCCAAGAAGAGCAAGGCTCGCAGGTCGAAAAAGACACTGATGTCCTTCCTGCTGATGTATTTCAGTGACTAAGGGAGGTGGAAAAGGAAAATAAAGATGCTAGCTTCGAGCTAGTATCTCAAACGAAGAGGAGCGTCGAGGCCCCGAAGGCCGCTGAGCCGGTGATGATCGAAGAGGTTCAGCCTCGGACCGAGGAGATCTCGGAAGATGGCCCGAGCAAAGTCCTTGAATCTTTGGAGGCTGAAGATGCCTCTCGCCGTGACGAGCAATCAGCGGATGTGCCTGAAGGGGCCGGTTTTGAGGCCCTTCGAAACGAAGAGAATGCCCCAAGTGACTTGCTTGGGGAAATTGATATTAGTGATTCGCCGCCCCTCCCCACATTTTCTGAGGGGCAAATTCAGGAGGCCCAAGCGATAGAGACCCCCGATGTGGGAATGGCCCACGAAGGGGAGGATTTATTCCATGTTTGTTTTAGTTCCCTTCATTAATATTACGCTTGCGTTTATTTTTTCTTGCCTGACTTTCTTTCTTTCTTTGTAGGCCTTGACACTTCATCAGAAACTGTTTTCTAAATCCTGGTTGAAGCTGAGTTGGTACGAAGCCGATCTTAAAAAGCTTTTGGAGGAGAGAGATGCCCTAAAACTTCTCAGTGGACAAAAATAAGAGGTGATCAAGGACCTCTGAGTTGAATTGGCAACATCTCATAAAGGGGAAACTGACCTTATTGAGCAAGTAATGTGAATTTTCAGAAGCTCAATATATTAGTTCAGGAACGATGACTAACACTTCAATCCTGCATGTTCATCAGAAGGCTGAAAAGATCAAGCAACTTCGCGAGGAGGCCAAGATGAAGGAGGTAGAGACTTCGGGGTGGAAGCAAAACATGGACCGCCTTGCCTCGGAGAAAGATACTGCTCGAGCCCAGCTATCTCTGGCTGAACGTCAACTCCAAAGCATGAAGGAGGAAAGCTTGGATCGAGCTAAGAAAATTGAGGATCTCGAGGCTCGGTTGGCCGTTGAGCCTGCAAAGTCCACATTTGAGGCAGAAAGAGTAAAGGATGAAGTTGAGGCGATTGTAGCCGTCTATCGAGCTGATGCTGAAGCTGCTCAAGTTCGACCAAAAGAAGTGGCTGACACCACTCAGACTCGATCATATTGGGGCCGTTGAGCATGCCAAGTATCAGTCTTGAAGAGATACTCTCGAAGAGATTCATGCTCGTGGCTTCAACCTTGCTGTCGATATCGAGAACGCAAAAGTACTCGAGGTCGAGGCCAAAGGTTGCTCTCTTCTGCTGATGATTCTGAGCGCGCAAGTGGATCCGAGAGTGGAGGGGACTCTGATTATGAGGATGCAGCTCCTGAAGAAAATTAGGCACTTAGGATTTTTTCTTTCTTTTTTGAATTTTTTGTATAGGATCATGACAGATCCATGTAAATATTTTTATATATATAAAACATTTCCTTTATTATCTCGACTATTGCCTTGTGAAAATTTTGATACACTTTGTACCTTGTGAGCATTTTGACTCACTTAGCGCCTTGCGAAAATTTTGTTTATGGATCCAAAACTTACGCAACTTGACCGAAGTCAGACTAATATAGTCTTTATAATCGAGTGAGTGCTTGCTCGAACTCAAAGTAGGATAACCCTTAGGTTTTAGTTGAGTGAGGGTTGATTTTCGAACTTAAAAATATAATGGCCCTTAGGCTCTTGAGTTGGGCCGATATGGCCTCAAAAGAGAGGCTTTTTTCCCTTTTCTGCTTAAAAAGTTTATAAAAAATTGTTATGCCTTAGCACGAGGCAAATTTGTATCCATTGGGATTTTCGAGGGTTAGTGTTATCCAAATCCTTTACTTTGTTATTCCTTAGCATAAGCTTGTTCCAGAGTTTGAGCAATTCGGTACCTCTTAAGATTGTTTGAGGGTTGATGTTGTCGAAACCCTTTGTAATTTTGCCGAGGGTATCCCTTTTAACCGGTTTTATGAAAATATTAGAAGGCCTATTTTTGTTACGAAATTCGGACATCTCCGAGCCGTGTTAGTTTGGCCGTATCCTTTAAATTTGAGATTTTCCCTTTGGGTTTATTTCTCAATTATACTTCAAACTTTGTTTGAAGAGTCAGTCCCCGAGTAGGGTGACCTTGGCCTAATAAATCGAGGATTTACTTTTTAATGTCTTATGATTTCGAAGATTAATAATTCGAGCATGTCAATTTTCGGACGGCAGTCCTCGAGTACGGGGTTGATTGCTCGAGCTTTAGTTATGATCGGCGCTTGAGCCAGTTTCCGCAATTGATCATAAGTATGAAATTGTAAAGTAGAAATTTCACTAAGGCATGGAACATCTGATAAGGAAAAAATATTTCTTTCAATAGACTCATTCATGTGTACATGTTTTGTCATTAGGGCTTGGACAATCTACATGGGCACGGTTCATTTGACGCTTTGTCGCTTTACAAACTTTACCTATCGAGACCCCGTTGAGATGAAGTATTTTCCTTGAAAATATAACATCCGAGGGTGAGGCCCGCAGTATTTGAGGTTGATTGTAAAGGAGCCTCGGATACTATTGAATTGCTCTAAGTTAGCACGAACAATGGTTGCCTCGTTAAAAACCTTACCGGAAAAATTCATTTGGGATAAAAACCGGCCGAAGGGAAAAAGAGTGCAACACGTGCTTTCAGACCTAAGGACTTCGTTTTTGGAGAGAACTTTGATATCGTCGACCAAACACCTGCAACAAGTTAGTATAAAATACAAATGAAAAAGGAGAAGACCACACCTTAGCAATAACATCGTTTGAGGAGTGATATGTTCTAATTATTTGGCAATTATTCGTGGTTCAATGTGCCAAGTTTGTAAGACCTTTTTTGATGATGTCGAGGACCTGATATGGTCCCTCCTAATTTGGACAGAGCTTTCCCTCATTTGGGTCTCGAGTGTTGATGGTGACTTTTCTCAGAACTAAGTCCCCAAATTTGAAGTGTCGAAGATTGGCTCTTCGATTGTAATATCTTTCGATTCGTTGATTCTGGGTAGTCATTCCAACGAGGGCGACTTCCCATTTTTTATTTAGCAATTCGAGGCTTGCATTCATAGCCTCGTGATTTGACTCTTCCATTGTGTATTGAAACCTGATGCTTGGTTCCCCGACTTCGACTAGGATAACACATTTGGCGCCATATATTAAGGAGAACGGCATTGCCCCCATACTGGATTTGTCGTTGTCCGATATGCCCCAAGGACTTCGGGCAAAATTTCTCTCCATTTTCCTTTAGCTTCGTTCAACCTTTTCATTAGATTCTGAATGATGGTCTCGTTTGTCGATTCGGCCTACCCGTTCCCACTAGGATGATATGGCATCGATAAGCTCCTTTTTATATTGATATCTTCGAGGAACTTTGTTATTTTGCTACGGACGAATTTTTTTCCATTGTCACATACGATCTCGACGGGTATCCTGAATCGACATATGATGTAATCCCAAATGAAGTCTATGACTTCTTTTTCTCTGACTTTCTCAAAGGTCCGTGCTTCAACCCACTGAGAGAAATAGTCAGTCATAAGTAAAATGAATTTAGCTTTACCTAGGGTTGATGGCAGAGGGCCGACGATATTCATTCCCCATTTCATGAACGACCATGGGGATATGACTGAATGAAGTTTCTCCCCAGGCTGGTGGATCATCAATGCATGTCTTTGGCATTTGTCATATTTTCGAACGAACTACTTAGTATCTTTTTCCATATTGACCCAATAGTACCCTGCTCGGATGAATTTATGAACAAGTGATTCGGCACCGGAATGGTTCCCGCAAGTACCCTCATGAATTTCTCGTAAGACGTAGTCGGTTTCTCCTAGACCAAAACATACTGCCCAGGGCCCATCAAGCATCCTTCTGTACAACGTTCCATCTTGGGCCAATGTGAATTGTGTAGCTTTCGTTCGAAGAGTCTTTAATTCCTTAGTGTCTGATGGATGTTTCATGTTCTTTAGATACTCGATGTATTTGTTCCTCCAATCCCAAGTTAGGCTTATGGAGTTTATTTCGGCGTCTCCTTTTTTGGCTACTGACTTTGAAAGTTGTACGACAGTCCCTGAGCTAATTTCATCATCTTCGACTGATGACCCCAAATTTGCAAGGGCATCGGCCTCACTATTTTGCTCTAGAGGTACATGTTGTAGGGTCCATTCTTTGAACCGTATAGGGTTACCTGTAGTTTGTCCAAGTACCTATGCATTCGATCCTCTCGAACCTTGAAGGTCTTGTTGACTTGGTTAACCACATGTAGGGAATCACACTTGGCCTCGATGACCTCTTCTCCTAAACTTTTAGCCAACTCGAGACCTGCAATCATGGCCTCATACTCAGCCTCATTGTTAGTCAACTTAGGGGTATTGATAGATTACCTAATTTTATTGCCTGTGGGCAGCTCAAAATGATGCCTAGACCATACCCCTTCATATTTGAAGCACCATCTGTGAAAAGGGTCCACACCCCCGAAGACGTAGCCGCTTTTATCAAAAGTTCCCTCTCGACCTCGGGTACAAGGTCTGGCATGAAGTTAGCCGTGAAATCTGCTAAGATTTGGGACTTGATGGACGTTTGGGGTTGATACTCGATATCATACCCACTGATTTTGATGGCCTATTTAGCCAATCGGCCCGAGAGTTTGGGCTTATGCAGAACATTACAAAGAGGGTAAGTGGTCACCATACAAATTGGGTGACACTGAAAATATTGCTTAATTTCCTAGAGGCGCTTATTAGAGCAAGCGCTAACTTTTCTAAGTGTGGGTACCGAGTCTCGGCTTCACCTTGAGTTCGACTAACATATTAAACAGGAAATTGAGTACCTTTCTCTTCTCGAACTAGGACACCACTTAACGCGACCCCAACCCCGATCCTTTCATTGACGAAGTGTCGATACTGGTACTACTTCATCGATTGCAAACATCTCTTTGGCAGCGGGTTGTTCTTCGTACACCGTTTTCATTCATTCTGGCGTTGGGAATTTCAATACTTGATGGAGCGTCGAAGGTACTACCCTCATGTTAAGAATCCAAGGCCTTCCGAGTAGTACATTGTATCTCATGTCACCTCGATTATATGGAAATTTGTTTCCTGGACAGTTCTGACAATGTTTACTAGCAACATGATTTCCCCTTTGGTGGTTTCACTTGTCATGTTGAACCATTGAGCACTTGAGTTGCAAGCACAAGTTGATCTTGGGGGCCGAGTTGCTATACGATCCTTGATCGAATAATGTTTTCCGAGCTACCTGGATTAATCAACACATGTTTAACTTGAATTTTATTCATAGTGATAGATATTACCAGTGCATCGTTGTAAGGATGCACGATCCCTTTTGCATCCTCGTCTTTGAAAGATAAGGTATCCTTTGGTAAGTAGTCCTGGGTATGCTTCTCCCTTGTGATTGTCACTTTGGTGCGTTTAAATATCGGGCCTTGCAGAATATCAGCACCACCAAAAATCATATAAATCACGTGTTGCAGTTCTTCCTATTCGTTTTTCCTGTTTGCATCTTTGTCTCTGAAGTAATTTTTAGCTCGGTCACTCAAGAACTCTCGAAGGTGACCCTCGTTGAATAAATGAGCTACCTCCTTCCTTAACTGCCTGGAGTCTTCAGTTCTGTGACCATGGGTTCCATGGTACTTGCACATTTGACTTGGGTTCCTTTGAGCTAGATCAGTCTGTAGGGGTCTAGGCCACCTAGTATCCTTGATTTGTCCAATGGCTGACATAATACCTGAAGCATCAATGCTGAAGTTGAATTTCGATAACCGTGGTGCTTCTTTAGGCTCGACATGTTTATCGAAGCCACTCTTACTCATGAGCCCTCAGGAATTTTGACCTCAATCATTCCTTCAATCATTTTGAATGGGATTACGCCCCGGTCCATTGTTTCTATGATATGCGCTATATGGTTGGTACCAATCTCTGTTTGGTCGGGGCTCTCTATTAATGTCTCTTTGAATCCTGCCTTCGGATCTATTTGGGTAAACGGAACCGGAAGGGGCTCCCAACTAATCATCCTCGACCCTAATCTTTGACTGGTATCGATTATATACCTCGGCCCAGGTCACTGCTGGATATTCAATCAAATTCTGCTTTAGTTGTTGTGATGCTACTGAACTTCGCTCATTCAAACCTTGAGTGAAGGCTTGGATATCCCAATCATCGGTAATCGGGGGTAGGTCCATGCATTCCATCTGAAACTGAGATACGAATTCCCTTAGCATTTCATTATCTCACTTTGAAGAGGTTCTACTTCCGAGTCGCGACCTTTACTGCTCCGACGTGTGCCTTTACGAACAAATCGACAAGCATGGCAAAGGAATCAATGGAATTGTGTGGCAAATTGTGGTACCATATCATTGTCCCCTTCGATAAAGTTTCTCCAAAAATTTTCAACAGAACAGATTCAATTTCATCATCTTCTAAGTCATTTCCTTTTATTGTGCATGTATAAGAAGTGACATGCTCATTAGGATTAGTGGTTCCATTGTACTTGGGAATTTCTGGCGTGCGAAACTTCTTTGGAATGCGCTTCGGAGTCGCACTTGGTGGGAAAGGCTTCTGTACGAACTTCTTTGAATCTAAACTCTTTAGAATAGGGGGTTCCCCATATATTTGATCAACCCGTGAGTTGTATGTTTCCACCTTTTTATCATTAGCCTCAATTTTCTTTTCTCCTGATTCAATCCATTTAGTGAGGTGCTCGAGCATCTTCATGATGGCGGGGTCAGTTCCCGCTCCATTATCGTTCAATTTCTCCTGTACAGGTTCGACCCTATGAACAACTTTCTATACTGTATCAAGTTCAATTCTATTTGGTGCTCGATTCTGATTTTAGAGTTGCGCTATCACAGCCTACTGAGTTTCTAACATTTCAAATATCATTCGAAGGCTAATCCCGCCTTCTTCACCACTCTGTGCATTCTGATCAGCTGCCCGGGCATCTCTACGGATGCTATTTTCAGGGTCGGCGCCTAAATTTCCATGAAGACCAAGGTCGGTATCTGTGTGAGTAGGCACTACTTAAGAGTTCGACATGTTGATTCCTGAAATCAAATACACTTACGAGAACAAGCGTAAAAGCAGTGTGCGTTATGAGGATTAATACTAGGCAATCACTATTATCCTTAGCCCCACAGTGGGCGCCAAACTGTTTACCCTAAAAATTGGATAATAATTAAACTTATAATGTGGTTTTAATGATATGTGATTTCACCTAATACCAATTGATAAGCATAAAGATAAGTGATGCAAATTGACAATAATATAAAGAAAACCAACATTTGGACAGAGCCCTTGAGCTAGTTATGCAAGAATAGTTAAAATGTAACGAGTTGATAAACAAGAGAATTAAAGAGAGAATATTGTATTGCTTTGATTTGTGTGAATGTAAGGTATATACAAGATGGTTAGGACCCACTTTATATAGTATATGAATCCTATTTAAGATACAATTCTAACTAAGGAAGTAAATTCCCATGATTAACTAGATAACCACCCTTGATTTGATCTGTTCAGAGATTTACGCCATGATCTCCGGCCAGTCATGGATATCTCGCCTTTCCGTTATTACGCTTTGCTCGAAGCTTGTCATATTTGGTCTTGGTCACTATTGGCCTCGATCTCGACAGACACCTCGATCCTTGGGCTCGATGCCTCGTCTTCGTGCTTTGGTCTGATTCATTACGAGGCTGCCCCTCAATGCAGTTCCCTTGTCTTGATCAAATGGAATAATCGGATAGACCCGATTTTAAACGTATACAATCATAATAGTTCACTATTTAAATATTTAAAAGGCATATAAAAAATTAGGATATAAAAAAATTATTTGACTGTGTTACATAAAGTGATAGAACAGATTAATACATTTTGAAGTTATATTTGAACTTATTGATATAGACGGCTTACTTCATATGGATGCCACATGTAAAAGTGCCCTTCTTATGCATATGGATCAGTCAATCGGACAATTCAAAGATCCACAGCCGTTGATCCAATTGAACAGGTTACTGAATTTCTTACCATCACCGACAAAGCTGAATTTAACATGCACATTATTCTTTAAAAAAACAGCCCAGTTATAAATAGAATTATATTTATGGTGAATGTCTATATTTAGGAAGATTTTAGGATTTGTTATTTAGTGGCTAAGTCATTTTCGCTATAAATAGAGGGGTTCTATTCCATTGTAATTGATCTCAAAGCAATAACAATTCTCTCTCTTTCTTTGCAATATTCTTCTTTTATTATTTTATAATACGTTATCAGCACGAGACTCTAACCAGTTGAGTAGAAGCTTTGGGATTGATCATAATGATTTTTAATTGTTCCATGAACTTCCTTGATGATTAAATTCTGGATTTAAGGTATGTATTTTACCGTATTTTTCTCTTTTATTCTATAACTTGATTTTAAATACAAGCAAAGATAATAAATTTTGATTATAACTCTAATGGAGTTAGTATGAAATTATAACCACTCGAAGCGGTTAAATTTCTATGTCTTGCAATGATCAAAGTCATGTATGATCGTGAGCAGAAGAAGTGGAAACTCGTTCCATTGAATTTGCTTCACTCTCATTTCCTTAAGAGAATGTGGTAGCAATATATAATAAGTCCGAAAGAAGACAAAATTATTTCCGTGAAGGTATCAATAGATGTGGATGTGGTAATAGACGAAATTATAATCGACATCGTTGTGGCAATGAGAATAATAAGGATTCTCAAATTAATTCTTTGTTACATCTCGCGTTTTTGTACGTTAAAAGTTTCATCTTCAGTTAATTGACGTAGTCTCGGGGATGAGAATATCTTGAGGTTAATGTATTTACGTTATTTATAACAATCGATAAATAGGTGTCATGAAGGATAAATGGTGCACGAATTAAAGAAAACGAGTTCCATTGAAAATGGCCAATTTGGGATAAAATACGGGTCGAGTGATAATACCCCATAATTATAGACTAATACCATGCAAGGTATCATATGACCACGGTAGTATAATGTATAAAGTATATATATATAATGTATATTAAAAATAAGTAGAATTTTAAGTAATTTGTGGTAATTTTTAAATTATGTGGGTAATTGGTTAATTACCGGGTAACAGGACATTACCCAGTTAACTAATAAGTGGATAAAAATTTATAAACTACACCCACTCAAAAACTGTGGCAGAAGGCCACAAAGTGAAGGTATGACTCTTGCTAAATCCATGACTAGGTGGCAATTGGTGGCTAAGAAAGGGATACATTGTTATGATTAATATAACATCTTACCATCAGAACTTAAGAAACTTTACAATGACAAAAGATATTGTCATTTTTGGAATCAACAAAAACGTTAGCCTCCATGGAAACATAACATCTTACCATCAGAACTTAAGAAACTTTACAAAGATAAAAGATATTGTCATTTTGGAATCAACAAAAACGTTAGCCTCCATGGAAACAGCAATCATCTTCAAGCTTTCAACAAAAGCTAATTTCTCTATTTCTTAGCTTCATTTCATTCAATACTTCAAAAAAAAGCAGAAGCTTAATTCCATCCGAATTTTGCTATTCTAAAAGAGTATGGTGCAATCGTCGCCAAGAATATTATACGGAGTTTTCCCTACTCCAGGTATGTTAAGTTCATCCCTTCTTTCTTGTGGCATGGTCCAAATTATATAGAAGAAATGAGCAAATGCACATTTTTCATAAATTACTCTATTCATAGAAATACTAGGGGTGTCTATATTCTTGATTCCCCATGAGAATTATTATTATCTTCTGTTCATGGGTCTCAAAATAATACGCAGTTGAAAATGTTTATCCGGAAGAAATATTGAGATTATTACGTATTTTTCATTAATTTCACCCATTTATACATGTGCATTGACCCATGACCAAATGGTGTTATATACGCGTATATATCTAAATATATGTATATGGGATATGGGAAAAGGTTACGACGTTATATACGCACCACCGCCTCATCAGCTGGTATATATTGATGATGTTACCCACAGTGCCCGAGACGATATGATGGGATGCCCTCAGAGGCTTGATGATATTATGTACATCTATACCTATGCATGACACGACATTTATATGCACGTGCATGACATTATAGATGTTTTAGGATTTATAAAGTTATTCAGATTTACAGATAAATTTCTTTATTCCATATTTCATCTGTCTCTTATGTACAGATTTTCATGCCTTACATACTCAGTACATTATTTGTACTGATACCCTATTTCACGAGGCCTGCGTTTCATGCCCCGCAGGTACAGGCAGGCAAGCTCACAGTCCCCCTTCATAGGATCCCTGATCAGCGAGAGTTGGCGTGCTCCACTTGATCCGGAGCTGCTTTTGATTTTGGTACGATATGTTTGTATATATATATATATAAGTATGACACGGCTCAGTCCTGTCTTTGTACAGTTATACTTCTATTAGAGGTCTTTAGACAGTATGTCTAGTTGGATAGTATGTGGCCTTGCCGGCTTCTAGTTTTGAGGTATATAGTTGTATATAGTAGTGTTGTCGGCTCTCCCTACGTATATTGCACGTATATGTATGTATGCCTTTTGGGTAGGTTTCCTTCATGTATATTACTCTCGTAGCAGATGTTATTCAGGTTTATATCTTAGACGCATACTTAGGGGTGTTTAACAAGTAGGACTCGGACACCCGTCGCAGCCCATCGGTCTGGGTCGTGACAAAAGTGGTATCAGAGCAGTTCTGTCATAGGGTTGTCTACAGACCGTGTCTAGTAGAGCCTTATTTATGGGTGTGTTGTGCACCACACTTATAGACAGGAGGCTACATGACATATAGGATGTTATCGTCTTTTTTATCTCAGATCATGCGATACAACAATTCATGTTCCTATCGATATATTATATTTTCAGCGATGCCACCAAAGAGTACGGCCACCCTGAAGGGAAAGTCCATGGCTAGTGAGACTACTAGTCGAGCGCCATGAACTACCAGGGCTCGGGGAGAGTGTCATAGTGAGCTTACATCTCAGACTTCACATACCCCGCCCTTTCCAGAAGAGTTCCGAGGAGCACCTGCTCCAACGCCCGCCCTTGTATGTCCAGCTCCTCAGCCAGATGCACCGGGTGAGGAGATGAGAGATGCTATTCAGTTATTGACCCAATTGGTAGTCGCGCAGGCTCGGCGCTAAGAAGTAGGTATTGGTCATAAAGATAGGTCCATCAGTGCGAGGGTTCATGACTTCATTAATTTAGACCCTCTGATATTCACTAGGGCAGATCCAAACGAGGACCCTTAGGTACTTATTGATAGAGTGCAGAGGACATTAAGGGTAATGAAGGCCACTACAACTGAGTTAGTTGAGTTATCTTCCTATTGACTCCGAGATGTTGCAGTTAATTGGTATGAGTCTTAAGAACTGTCCAGAGCTGAGGATGCCCCTCCAGTGGTATGGCGAGAGTTTACAGAGGCTTTTCTTCGTCATTATCTACCACTAGAGCTTAGACGGGCCAGAGATGATAGGTTCTTGACCCTTCAACAGGGTAACATGAGTGTTCGGGAGTACAACCTTCAGCTTGATTCGTTGGCAAGGTATGCTCCCACGATTGTATCTAACATGAAGGATAGGGTTCACCGGTTCGTGATGGGATTAGAGCCTCACTTACTTAACGATTGTGTGTCGGTCTCACTTCAGCCAGACATGGATATTTCTCATATTCAGGCATACGCTCAAGGTGTAGAGGAGCATAAACAGAAATAGCAGCCCGATCATGAGCATGATAGGGCCCAAAATAAGAGAGCGAGGTCTTCGGGTCCTTCTGGTGAGTTTCGAGGTGGTTAGAGGCAGTAGTACCTGAGGTATCCAGTCCATCCATCGGCTAGCGCACCCCCTCAGTTGGCGATAAAAGATTTGATCATTCTACATATTCAGGGTCTGGTTAGAATTTTAGGGCCTCAGGTTCTCAGCATAGGGGTGAGTCAAGTCAAATGAGGTAGCCCTTGCCACGATGTGCTCAATGTGGTAAGTAGCATACCAGGCAGTAACGTATGAGATTAGGTATTTGTTATACTTGTGGTTATCCATGCCACGTTATGAGGGATTGTCCCATGAGATGTGATGTAAGCATAGCTCAGTCAGCGGGATCTGTAGCTGGATCATCATCATGAATACGCCCCTGGGCAAGGTCCACAAGCACCAATGAGTCATGTTAGAGGCAGAGGTGGAGCATCTAGCTCGAGCAGTCCTCAGAATCGCATTTATGCGTTGGCAGGACGACAGGACTAAGTGTCATCGACTGATGTTGTTATAGGTATATTATCAGTCTCCTCATATGATGTATATGCACTGATTGACCCAGGTTCCACCTTATCATACGTTACTCCGTTGGTTGCTAGTAAGTTTGGAATAACACCTGAATTGGTTAAACCTTTTGAAGTGTTTACACCTGTTGGGGACTCAGTGATAGCTAAATAAGTATATAGGGATTGTATAATAGTAGTTCAGAATCGATCTACCGTAGCAGACCTAATTCAGTTAGGTATGTTAGAATTTGATGTTATAATGGGTATGGATTGGTTGGCTTCTTGTTATGCCAACATTGATTGTAGATCAAAGATAATCCGATTTCAATTTCCAGGGGAGCCTGTTTTGGAGTGGAAAGGTAATACGGCATTGCCGAGAGGTAGATTTATTTCCTATATCAAGGCAAGGAAAATGATCAAAAAAGGCTATATTTATCACTTAGTTTGGGTTCAGGATATGGAAGTAGAGTCACCAACCATTCAATACATCCCTGTGGTTAATGAGTTTCCCGATGTTTTTTCTCGTTGAGCTTTTCGGTCTCCCGCCAGAGCGAGAAATTGAGTTTGCTATTGACCTACTACTAGATACTCATCCAATATCTATTCATCCCTATAGAATGGCCCTCGCATAGCTGAAAGAGTTGAAAGAACAACTAAAGGACTTGTTAAAAAAGGCTTTACCAGACCTAGCACATCACCATGGGGAGAACCTATGTTATTTGTGAGGAAGAAAGATGATTCCTTATGGATGTGTATTGATAATAGACAGTTGAATAAGGTGACGATCAAGAATATGTACCCGCTCCAGAGGATTGACGATTTATTTAATCAGTTGCAAGGTACCAAGTGTTTTTAAAAAATAGACTTAAGGTCCGGGTACCATCAGGTAAGGGTTAAGGAGGAAGATATTTCGAAGAAAGCATTTAGAACCAGATAGGGGCACTTCGAGTTTCGTCTTATGTAGTTCAGTTTGACAAATACCCCAACAATATTCATGGATTTGATAAATTGTCTGTTCAGGCCCTTTTTAGATATGTTCGGAATTGTATTTATCGATGATATATAGGTGTATTCTCGTTCAGAGGCTGAACATGCAGATCATTTGCGTACTGTGCTCAGAACTCTACAAAAAGGGAAGTTGTATGGAAAATTCTCTAAATGTGAATTCTGGTTAAACTCTGTAGCTTTTCATGGGCATATTATTTATGGTGAAGGCATCCGAGTGGATACACAAAAGATTGAGGCAATGAAGACTTGGCCTAGACCCACAACACCGATGGAGGTTCATAGTTTTCTCGGGTTGGCAGGTTATTACAAGAGATTTGTTAGGAATTTTCTTCCTTTTCAGCACCTTTGACAGAGTTGACTTAGAAGGGAGCAAAGTTTCAATGGGCTGGTGCTTGGGAACGGAGTTTCCATGCATTAAAGGACAGATTAACGTTAGCACCGGTTCTAAGGCTTCCAGAAGGGGCCGATGGTTACGTTATCTATTTTGGCGCTTCAGGCATTAGGTTGGGTTGTATGCTGATGCAGCATGGTAAGGTTGTGGCTTATGTTTCTAGACAACTAAGAAAGTACGAGAAGAACTACCCGACCCACGATTTAGAGTTAGCCGCGGTGAATCATGCACCAAAGATTTGGAGGCACTACTTGTATGGCATTCATATTGATATCTATATGGATCATAAGAGCCTCCAGTACATTTTCAAGCAAAATGAATTGAATCTACGTCAAAGGAGATGTTTTGAGCTAGTTAAAGACTAAGACGTTGATATTTTATACCATCTGAGGAAGGCGAACGTTGTAGCCGACGCCCTCATTTGTAGATTTATGGGTAGCATGTCGTATTTACAACCAGAAAAAAAGGGAATAGCCCATGAGGTTCATTAGCTAGCTAGTCTTGGAGTTCGGTTACTAGACTCAGGTGATATTGGAATTACTATTCAGGATGCGACAACATCCTCTTTAGTAACAGAAGTAAAGGAATGCCAGTACAAGGATCCTGTGTTAGTTCATTATAGGGATACAACCCTTTAGAAGGAGAAGACACCTTTTGAAATTGTAGAAGATGGGGTCCTCAGATGTCGAGGGCGATTATGTGTGCCTAATGTTACAGGGCTGCATCGGCAAGTTATGGGAGAAACTCACTATTCTCGTTATTCTATCCATCCAGGAGCAACAAAGATGTACCATGGTATCAGGGAAGTGTATTGGTGGGACGGAATGAAAAAGGATATAGTGAAGTTTGTTGCTCAGTTTCCTAACTGTCAGTGGGTTAATATTGAGCATCAGAAACCCGGTGGGTTATTGCAAACTATAGAAATTCTGACTTGGAAATGGGATGTAATCAATATAGATTTCATCATAGGCTTACCTCGTACCCAACATAAGTTCGATTAGATATGGGTGATTGTTGATAGGCTTACAAAGTCAACCCATTTTCTGCCCGTTAGAATAATACGACTGCATGGTGTCCCTGTATCTATTATCTCGGATAGAGGAGCTCAATTTATAGCTAACTTCTGGAGGTCCTTCCAAAAAGGATTGGGGACTCAAGTAAGTCTTAGTACATCATTTTATCCCCAGACGGACGGACAGGCTGAGCATACTATTCAAACACTGGAAGATATATTTCAACCTTGTGTAATAGACTTCAAAGGTAGCTGGGATGATTATATGCCGCTTATTGAGTTTGCATATAATAAAAGCTACCACTCCAGTATTCAGATGGCTCCATACGAAGCTCTTTACAGACGGAAATGTAGGTCGCCTATATGGTGGTTTGATGTTGGAGAATCTGGATTACATGGGCCAAACATGATTCAGCAAGCCATAGAAAAAGTGAAGCTTATCCGGGATCGACTATTGACAGCTCAGAGTCATCAGAAGTCATATTCTGACGTGCGGCAATGAGATTTAGAGTTTGGGGTTGATGACTGTGTATTCTTAAAGGTGTCACCTATGAAGGGTGTGATGAGATTTGGCAAGAAATGCAAACTTAGCCCACTGTATATTGGGCCTTATATGATCATTCAGAGAGTGGGCCAAGAAGCTTATGAGTTAGAATTGCCCTCGGAATTAGAGTTTGTCCATCCGATTTTTCACGTATCTATGTTACGGAAGTGCATTGGCGATCCTACCCGAGTGGTGCCCCCGGATGATGTACAGATTATAGAGGACTTGTCATATTAGGAAATTTCGGTTACCATCCTAGACCAACAAATCTGCAAGCTACGGAATAAGGAGGTAGCCTCCGTGAAAGTACTTTGGAGAAACAACAATGTGGAAGAAATGACTTGGGAGGCCAAGGAAGACATGAAGTCTAGATATCCCTACTTATTTCCTCCTCCAGAGAAGGGTCCGACTGAGACGTCATAACCTTAAGGTACGTGTACAGATTCTTATGTTAGTTATTGTCATTGGTCGTGTGAGGCCATTGTCGTTATTGATGATTATGATCTTATGTGGCGCTACATTATTGAGTTTCTACGGAAAGAATTGATAATAGTGTTGTTACAAAGTCGACTCTTACAAGGATATATAGATCCCAAAGAATTAAAACATTAGAGGACGAATGTTTCTAAGGGGGGAGGGATGTTACATCTCGCATTTCGTACGTTGAAAGTTTCGTCTTCAGTTAATCGATGTAGTCTCGTGGATGAGATTATGTTGAGGTTAACATATTTACGCTATTTAGAAAAAGCGATAAATAAGTGTCATGAAGGATAAAGGGTGCACGAATTAAAGAAAACGAGTCTTGCTGAAAATGGCCAATTTGGGATAAAATACGGGTCGAGCGATAATACCCGATAATTATGGACTAATACCATGCAAGGTATCATATGATCATGGTAGTATAATGTATAAATTATATTAAAAATAAGTAGAATTTTAAGTAATTTGTGGCAATTTTTAAATTATGCGGGTAATTGGTTAATTACCGGATAACGGGGCATTACCCAGTTAACTAATAAGTGGAATTTTTTTTATAAAATGCACCCCCTAAAAATAGCATATATATACATATAAGCATGCACATGGTTTTTATAATTTTTCTATAATTTTAAAGGCTTTAAAATGATTTAATTCTTCCCTTTTTACTTATAAAATTTCCAATAATTATCCTTCAAATTATTGTTGTGGTAATTAGCCATCTAAATCCTATATTTAGGCCAAAATAGTGCTTAAGTATTTTTTTTGCATTTTTAATAATTGCATTTGCATTTTAAAAAACTAATTTGCATATATTTGCAATACTAGCCCTATTAATGTATAATTGCGTTTATACGCATAAAATGATCTTCTATATTTTAAAATGATAAATATCTATTTTAAATTATTTTAGTACACAAAAATATTTTCTAGAAATTATCTATTATTTATTATACATTATATAGGGTTGAATTGGCTATTTAAAACTTAGCCAAATTGTATTTCAATTATAGCCTAAATTCATCCCAATATCCCAGCCCAATTCCTAATTGAATTACCCGACTCAGGCCCCAAACACATCCTACCTAACCCAAAACCCATCAGATCCTGGTCGTTGATCTAAAAGATCAACGACCCTCGTTTGTTCTTTCCTTTTTGATTCCAAACGACCCCCTAACTCTAATCATTTCTCTACATCCGACGCCCTAATATCCTCTCCTCTCTCAAAACACTCTCAACCTAACCCTAATCTTCAACCGCCGACCTCCCATCTCCGATCATCTCTGGTGACCTCTCATCGTCTCTTAAGCCTCCAATGGCTTCTCTCATGTCATGCTTGCCTTCTCTAAGGTCTTCAAGGGCACAGGGCCATGCCGACTTGCATCTAGGGTATATCTCTTGCCTGTTCCTGGCTATTCTAGTGTAATTCCAAGCAGAATCATTCTATATTTGCCACGATCTTTCAGTTTCTGGACAGGTTTCTTCCTCTCTATGTGTGCTCTTCCGAAACCCTAATTTCTTTTCTATTGCAGATCTCGGATGATCTAAGTTTGTTTCTTGAATGTTTTACACTATCCTTAAGGTTATTTACAAGAATCATGTGGTTTTAAGTGTTTTTCATCTTCTTCTAAAACTATGGTTTTCGGAACTTCTTTTTTAAAAACCTTGTTTAACTGATTCTTTGTGTTTAAACTTCTATTTCTCACATATCTTGACTGATTCTATGATTTTACTACATCTTTAACTTGTCTATCTTGAAAGCCCTAATTTTTAGGGTTCTTTGTTGGTTGTGTTTATCAGCATGACTGACCGGTTCTCGTTTTTGAGTTTCTGTGATTTCTCGTGACTATCTTGCCTTGATATGTTTCTACTGAGTTTCTTAGCCTGAATTTACACTGATTCTATATGCTTATATTCATCTTGACTGTTCACATCAAGACTTGCTTCTTTCTTACTGAATCAGTATTGCTTGACTCTCATGTTTGCTAGAGTTGTATGTCGACTCTTGACTATCCATGTCTTACTTTACTTATATGCTAAATGCTAACTCTTTTCATGACTTTTTCTTTGATTGATTTTGAATTGCTTGTTTCTTGGTTTAATTTGAAAACTTTTCTTTAAACCTTCGATTCTTACCTTCCTTCTCAATATGATCGATTTGCTTGCCTAAATTAACTTTCCCTTACCTTGTATGCATTGCTACTTGATTCTTACCGACTATCTCCTTAAATAGAATTTTCTGAAACTTGGCCCTAATTGTTTACCCTATACCTACTATATTTGAAGTCTATCCTTATTGGTCGTACATTGATTTCTTTCCTTATTTGTTATTTAACTCCTTAATTAAAGGGAAGTACTTACACTGTTTAGTACATAGTTCCATAATTATTGTTGAACTATGATTCTTGCCTTATTTTCTACCTGTTTTCAAACTATAAGTACCTTGCTCTTTCATTAACCCACCACACGAACACATTAGTTCAAAAACTCTCACACTCAAAACTTTTTTGCTCTCTCTCTTTGGTTACTTGCTATTATTCTGAGTTAGTCGGCTGCAAGCATAGGCTAACTATTGTGCTCTCCTATTCCTCACTTTGTGTTTACTATCTCTCTACTGGTATGTTCTGATGTCAATTCAAGTCCCAAAACCTATATGTTTCTTTTACTGCTTCAGTTTATCATGTTTCTATTTGTCTCTATCTATGGTTTTATTGTTCAACATGCAATTAACATGTCTATGTTACAGCTTCATCCAACATGCTAGTCTAACCTTCTTAGGGCCTTTCAGAACATGTTCTACCCCCTAGTAGTCTGTCTCAACGTGACTCTACCCTGTTTTGAATGCTTTTCTACTTGTTATCCAGTTTTGATATGCAAGCTGGTCTATCACTTTAAATGGCTGAGTCTATGATTGTTTCTGAAACTCCTACTGTGTTGGTACCAAAAGCTATCCCCTAATCCCTTAAACCCCCACAAGAACTGCTATGCTCTTGTATATTATGTGCTCTGTGTGTCCCCAATTCCCATTTCCCTGTGTGAAGGACTATTATTTGAGTGCTGTTGAACTTGTTTGACTGACCTGCTATTTGTTTATTTTCACCACTATTTTCAAAACTTGTTTTACTAAACAACTCTCTTGTTTACAGAATTATTTCAACTAAGTCTCTTTTTACAGTGCTTCCTGCTAAAACCTTTTCAAAACTATGTCAAGCACTCTCACTCCATTCTTAAATCCTTAAGTTCTGCCCCTCCAGTATGTGATTGCTTTGGGATCCCTATGAGATCCCTCTGAACTCTGATGCACTGGAACTGGCTCTTCCATACTACACTTACTCAATTCTGGTTATAAAGTCTAGGTGTGAGCACTACCCGAGATCCTTGAGATCCTTAGGGAACTCTGAAGCACCTACACAATGATATTGTCTATGAAATTTGGCATTTGAGGCTATTGGAGGCTTGGGGAAATCATTTGGGCCCATTTTTAGGTTCCATATAGTGTAACTTCTTGTTTTCTTTACTACCTATGTAATTCATGCAGTATTGGTTTGTAATAATTTGTTGTAAACGAATATTGGGGGTTGGCTAGTGAAAATGGGGGTAGTCATATATGTTATCAATATCAATTGGTAGAAACCATGCCTTAGGTTTACATTTCCCATATGTGCATTAGAATCCATGTTTAGGACAAATATATTCCAAGCATTCCATGCATTAGATATCATGTTCTTAGGTTTACTGTTTCAGCATCTCGCATGACATTGTTTCATCACTTAGAAAACCTGCTCTAGGCCAAATAACAACACTAACATAAAATTGTTGCTCCTGCACACTTGACAGTATGATGTTGTAACCTTTAAGCATTTAGAAATCCTACTTTTAGGAAATTATGCAATCATGTTGTGCATTTAGAAATCCTGCCTTAGGAATCTCACATATCAATCACTCTATACCTTATATATGCATATTAGATGCCATGTTTAGGTTCTCGTTCATCCTCACTCAGCTACGCCTAGTTAAACTACTGATGCATGAAAAGGAATATAAACATTCTCATCCTGCTTTACAAAAATTAGTAATAACCCAGTATCTTTGTAACACCTAGAATAGCATGCCCTTAGGCAAAAACGACTTCTAGGTTTTGTGTGTACGGCCTAATGATTTTAAAATTGGAAACTGCCTTTTGTGTGTATTGGCTAATGATTAACGAGCTTAAAATCAGTAGGCGAAATGATTAGGGCCCTGCTTCTGGGTTACAAAATAAAGACTGCATATCATGTGTTCTGACATTCGCCTAGACAGCATGTCTTAGGATACTATTTAACAATATTGCCCTTATTTATGTTTGAATCGTGTTGTTTACATGTGTTATCAGTGGAGGTGAACCTGAGCCTCTTATCTGCTATTTCATGCTTTTATCTGTTAAAGTCATATGTGTTCTTCCTTGTCGCCTTAGTATTTTCTCCTTTAAACCTTAGGGGTCTGTCTAGAACTACCAATAGGTAAAGGTCCTAAATTCCTCCAGGACCACTAAGAAGGGACGGGTAACAGCACGCAATAGAGATCGCTAACCAACACTGGCTTTAATAACCGCTAAGGGGTGGGAAAGGGTAGATATGGGATATGATGACTACGCACTAATGTCACGTGTAGCCCCTTATTGAGGAGTGTTTACCGGGCATTGTGTGGGTGATCCTATGGGCTAATAAACCTAGGACCCCTCCTTCCTAAATTTCCTTTACTTTCCATATGTATACAATTTGTTTAAGTCTTTCCTTTATCTCATTATCTGAGTCATGTACAAAACTTGCTCTTATTTGTAAAATTGTTTTTTTAAAACTATTTATTAAAGGACTAATTCATAAGTATAAGTTGGGCCAGGACCCACCGTTGTGGACCGAGAGGGGTGCCTAACACCTTCCCCTCAAGGTTATTTTGAGCCCTTACCCTAAATCTCTGGTAATGCAAACCAATCCAGGAGTTAATCGCTCTAGGTGCCCTAACGCACCATAATTCGTTAGGTGGCATCTCTTCAAAACCAAAATTCCCAAAAGGAAATAAGTTATTACCCCCATGTAATGTCGAAACCCGTACCTTCCCTCCGCGGAGGAAAAAAAGGGGGCGCGACAGCATGGCGACTCTGCTGGGGATACCTTTAGGCTCTTACCATAACGAACTTATTTTTTATGAATTAGTCCAAGCATGTTTTATCCCCTATCCTTATCCTTTATTTGAATTTAACTGTTCGTTTTTCTTTTAAGTGTTTATGATCCTTTATCCCTGAAACTGACTTGCCTTTTTATTTTTTTTCCTGTAACTGTCTTTCAATTATTTAAATATTGTACTTATTTTTTCTACATGCAAATACTTGATACATGTTATTAATTGCTGCATAAATTATGCTCCACATCATATTCCACTCGTGCGTATCAAATCCTATAGCAACGCTTAAATGAGTGGTTGTGCTCTTCCTATTTACTACCCTTAAATTCGGAAAGGCTTATTTATGGTAAAACCAGTCGATCAATGGTGTAGTCGACAATTTTGTGCCTTCCCCCTCAAGTTGTCCGCTTGAGTGTACCAGTGTAAAACCCCATAGTAGCCTTACTCTGATTGAAATTGTGCATACATCATGGTCAAACCTAGCTGGATGAATATGTTGTCCACATAATGATCCTTTAAGAAAAGCCTTATCCAAATGTCCATCTGGTTTTCCATTATTCCAATGGACACAACCATATTCTGTGCATTAATTTGGAGAACTAAATGCTGATATGTTGATCGTAAATGTATAAATAGTCGAGCCTCATGTGGGTAAGGCCTAGCCCTTTTGTTTTGCAGAAAATGAGGCACGAGGTCCCTAGATTCGGTATGGTTAGAACACCCCCACTCTTGCTAGACTGGTGGAAGAATCTTCCATCGGATGACCAAATCAATGAATGGAAAGCGAGGACCGCCAAATTTAGTGAGAGGTTGGAATATTTGGAATACAATCTGTTGGAATTGGAAGGAAAAGTGAGGAACAGAGTCACCGAATGCCAGAACGCTGAGGGAAACGAAGGAGGACATTTGGCAAAGGAATTCTTACTGGTGAACCTACGCGAACTGGACGATTTGATCAACGAGAGCATTCAACCTGAGGAAGGTCCTTCTGAGACCAAATAGATTAGGCTTACTCGCTTTCCAAATATAATAAGGCCAAGTGCCAGTAGTGACTTATTTTCTTGTCTTAGTGTCGTTTTGGGATTCGTCTATTTTTTATATTATGAAATAAGGAATTTATTGGCATTAAAAGTTTTCCAAACTTATTTGTCGCTAGGCATACCTTGGGCACAATGAGGTTCCCAAAGTAGGACACGAATTTACATTTTCTTAATATATTGTTAAATACTGCAAACATTTCCGGCCTCACTAACTTGTTACCTTTTTTGTTTTTCCTTATTGTTATTATTCCTATCCCCTTAAGTTGGTTCACTCATAATGGCCTCATCAGCGTATCATACCAGATCCAGAGGCCCTCCACCTCCTCCTCCTCCAAGCAACACAAAAGGCAAAGGAAAAGCAAAAATGGACTACTTAAGTGGCATCCGAAAGGAGAATATTGAGAACGCAGAAACCTCAGATGGTCGTAGTACTCCAGCCCCAAATGATCTAGTCCTGAGATTGGAACAAAAGATATTGGAACTACAAAGAGAACTTGAGTAGGTTCGCAATTTGGCAAACTTGTCAGTCACCCTAAATGTCCCCGACATCAACAAACAAAACACAAGGAACCCAGCACCTCCCCAGAACACACAAAACCAACATCAACAAAATCCTACCGCACCGAATCAATACACAACTCCACCCCAAAATCTCAATCCACTACCAACTCTGCCACAACATCACCATCAACCAATTCAGTACCAACCAACCACCACTTACCACACTCCCCAAAACACACCACAACCCATTCCCGATTCCCAAAACTCCGCCAATGACCATTATTACACCCAAGTCCCTGGCACCCATCAAAGCAACCCTATATATGTGGAAACTATACCTCATTCTACCCAACATATATCCTATACACAGGAATCGTCCGAGAAGGACCTGCACATTAAAAAAATGGCGGAAGAAGTCAAGAAGTTAACAAGCCGAGTTCAAGGTGTTGAAGGCGACAGAGGAATAGAAGGTTTAAACTCTTAAGACCTATACATACAGCTAGATGTAGAATAGCCAGAGGGGTACAAACCTACTAAGTTCAAAATGTTCGATGGTACATGTGATCCCAGGGTTCATCTGAGGACCTATTGCGATAAGCTCGGGGATGCTTTGTCTTGGTATATCAGCCAAGATCCCAAGAAATGGTCCAATTGGGTAAGTATGGCGTCGGGTTTCATAGACCGATTTAGGTTCAACACAGAGAACGCACCAGATGTTTTCTACATTCAGAATCTTAAGAAGAAACCTACTAAGACTTTCCGTGAATATGCTACTCGTTGGAGGTCGGAAGCGGCC
Organism: Nicotiana tabacum; assembly: GCF_000715075.1. Classification (NCBI taxonomy): domain Eukaryota; kingdom Viridiplantae; phylum Streptophyta; class Magnoliopsida; order Solanales; family Solanaceae; genus Nicotiana; species Nicotiana tabacum. The sequence continues at coordinate 90,487,471 of NC_134101.1, read as the reverse complement.
AAGGCCAGGCTCTCTTTAGATAAAGAACAGATGAATAAATTCTTCGTCAAAGCATAGGATCCGCAATATTATGAGAGGTTGATGGTTATCGAAAATCACAAATTCTCATCATCAAACTTGGAGAAATAATCGAAGAAGGAATCAAGAGCGGGATGGTAACAAAGTTTGAGGCACTGCAAGCCATAAATAAGGCACTACAATTAGGTGGCATATCGAAGAAGAGAGATGTTGGGGCAGTACTGGTGGCTCAGGGTCCAAAATCTCCACTTGTTTGTCAAACCCCTCCACCCACATATAAAATACCTTCACCCACATATCAAACACCTCAGCCCACATATCAAACACCTTCACCCACATACCAAGCATCACCGCCTACATATCAACCTCCATCTCCCAGATATTCCCAACCAGCCACTGTCCATCACACCTATAACTCCCAACCATCCCACTTCCAATCACCACCAGATCGCCAAAATTATCCAAGACCAAGACCCAACTTTTACCGCAAGCCACCGACACAATACACCGCCATTGCTGATCCCATCGACCAATTGTATGAAAGGTTGAAAGTCGCGGGTTACGTCACTCTTATTCCCGATGTGGCATTAGAAAATTCATCCCAATGGGTCAATCCGAACAAAACTTGTGCGTACCATTCCGGTATGAAAGGGCACACCATTGCTGAGTGGCGAACCTTGAAGGATAAGATCCAGACGCTAATTGACAATAAGATCATACATGCGAAGTAAGCGACACCTAATGTCTGTAACAATCCCCTCCTTGATCTTAGAGGTTATGGTGTATATGTGATAGAGACGAATGAAGAATGGGACCCTGAGGGGTCGATTGGGCTTATTTGAGAAGGCGATGACTTTGAAGTTGCAGTCACACTTACTCCTATTGTGGTACAGACTCAGTCACCAATTGAGGTTGAAGTAACTACATCAGCTCCATTCAAGGTAGAGGTGGCTCCGCCCGCGGACACCCCTGCTCCATTTGAAGTAGAAGTGGTCACACCTTTCACCGTGACAGTATCAACCACACCCCCATTCAACTCAAAAGCAATACCTTGAGATTATATTAAGGATGCTACTACTAGGCAGACTATCATTGAGACCGGGCCAGATGACCTGTGGAGGAAAGTACAAGCAAAGGAGTATTCTGTTGTTGACCATCTGAACAAAGTCCTTGCTCAGATATCTATCCTATCACTATTATAGAATTCAGAGGCACACAAGAATGCTTTAATAAAAGTGTTGAGTGAGTCTTATGTACCCAATAACATCACTAGTGGAGAAATGGCCAATATGGTAAGGCAAGTACTAGAAAGTCATAAGATCATCTTCCATGAGGATGAGCTACCACCTGAGGGGCTGAATCACAATCAAGAATTGCATATTACGGTGCAATTCGAAGACAAATTCATTGTCAGGGTCTTGGTTAATGGAGGTTCAAGCCTAAATATTTGTCCATTAGACACTCTGAAAATGTTGGACAAATGTTTCCATGAAATACGTGTAGGAAGCATGAACGTGAAAGCTTTCGATGGGTCCCAAAGGGCCACAATCGGGGAAATCAACCTTTGCTTGCAGATGGGTGCAACTTGGTTCGACGTCGAATTTCAGGTGCTTGACATACCAGCCTCATATAATATTCTGTTGGGCCGGCTATGGATCCATGCTGCTGGAGTCGTGCCTTCCACACTACATCAAGCCGTGAAGTTTGAATGGAACCGCCAGGAGGTAATCATTCACGGAGATGGAAGTAACCCCATCTACACTAGTAAAACCATCTCGGCCATTGGACATAGAAGAAGGCTAGGAGGGGAAACCTATCATCACATTGAACGGGTCAATACCGTCAGAAAGGATAAGTGATGGAGTAACAAAATAGAAAGCATACTAGCATGGTCTGGATATGAAGCTGGCAAAGGGTTGGGAAAGAACCTTCAAGGTATCACTAAACCAATACAGCTGAAAAATTATGGTACCACCTTTGGGCTCGGATACCAGTACACATGGCAAGAGTACAGGGATTGGTCGCCTCCATGGCGTGGACCATATTACCCTCTTGAGCAGCCAGTGCCGTGTTTGGAACAAGCTTTTCACCAGGCTGGTACGATGTGGGGGACCGCAGAAGAAGAAGCACTTGCTGGGTTAAAGAATTTGTTCTTGGAGGATGAAGACATGGATTGCAATGCCATAACTGAAGAGGAGGAGGAAGAAGGCCTCACTATTCAGACCGTGAATAAGGGAGCTGTTCTCAAAAATTGGACCGCCATACCATCCCGAGCCTGCCGAGTCCCTGGGTAGCCTGGAAGATTTTTACTTCTATAGCCGTTCTAGGCATATAAATTTCCAGTAATTTTGTTTTAAAATTTACTTTTTTCAAAATAAATGCTCGCTTCATCGAGCCAAATTTTGTCTGAACGATTTTTTTCAGTTTTAATCAAATGCATTTGTTCTTTATCATTATTCATTACTATTTCTATACTTTTCCTTCTATAGTGTTATTATTACTCTTCCTGATGAACTAGTAACTGTGACACATAATGAGGCAATGCAACATGAGAATAGTGATTCAGATGAAGAAGATGAGATACCCGGGGATATTGTTAGGGATGTTGAAAATTTTGAGAATAAGACTAAGTCCAATCTGGACGAGACCGAGATGGTAAATTTTGGAGATGTCGAGATCGTCAAGGAGACCCGCATCAGCATTCACTTATCACCAACAAAGAAGGAAGAGTACATTCGCTTCCTAAAAGAGTATGAGGATATTTTTGCATGGTCGTATGATGACGTGATTGGTTTGAGCACATCCATAGTGGCTCACAAGTTGCCTACTAATCCCATGTGTCCGCCAGTAAAACAGAAACTCAGAAAGTTCAAACCAGAGATGAGCCTGAAACAAGGAGGAAGTTACCAAGCAGATCAAAGCCAAAGTTCTCAGGGTGGTTGAATACCCAACTTGGTTAGCTAACATTGTGCCAGTTCCGAAGAAGGATGGGAAGGTCAAAGTATGTGTTGACTATCGGGATTTAAACAGAGCGAGTCCCAAGGACGACTTCCCACTGCCAAATATACACATCCTGATCGATAATTGCGCCAATCATGAACTCTAATCCTTTACAGATTGCTTCACAGGTTATCACCAGATTTGGATGGATGAAGAAGATGCGGATAAGACAACTTTCATCACACCGTGGGGTGTGTACTGTTACAAGATGATGCCATTTTGGCCTAAAGAATGTTGGGGCCACTTATATGAGAGCCATGACAACCATCTTCCATGACATGATCCATAAAGAAATAGAGGTGTATGTGGACGACGTCATTATCAAATCCAAGTGTGTCGCAGATCACATAGCGGACCTGAGAAAGTTCTTTGACAGGCTAAGGAGGTACAATTTAAAACTGAATCCCGCAAAGTGTGCATTCGGGGTTCCCGCAAGAAAATTATTGGGATTCATCATTAGACATCGAGGAATTGAGCTGGACCCATCCAAAATCAAGGTTATTCAGGATTTACCACCACTTAAGAGAAAAAAGGACGTTTTGAGCTTCCTAGGATGTCTCAACTATATCAGTCGCTTCATAGCACAATCCACAGTCATGTGTGAACCCATCTTCAAGATGCTAAAACAAGCTGGATAGAGGATTATCAGAAAGCTTTTGACAAGATCAAGAAGTACCTGCCCACACCACCAGTTCTGGTCCTGCCAAAACCAGGACGACCTTTGCTACTCTATCTATGTGTATTAGATGGAGCCTTTGGATGTGTTTTGGGACAACATGATGAGACAGGAAGAAAGGAGCAAGTCATATATTACTTGAGCAAGAAGTTCACACCTTAAAAAGCATTGTATTCTCTACTTGAACACACTTGCTGTGCTTTGATCTGGACAACTCAGAAATTGAGGCACTACTTCTGCGCCTACACTACATACCTCATATCTAGGATGGATCCTCTGATGTACATATTTTAGAAACTCATGCCTACTAGGAAGTTGGATAAATGGCAGATACTATTAAGTGAGTTCGATATCATTTATGTAACTCAAAAGGCGGTCATGGGACAAGCATTGGCAGATCATCTTGTTGAAAATCCGATAGGAGGAGTGTACGCGCCTTTGAAAACATATTCCCTGATAAAAAAGTGTCATTCGTAGGGGAAGACATTATCGAAGCATATGACGGTTGGAGGATGTTCTTTGATGGAGCTGCAAATTTCAAAGGAGTAGGCGTTAGAGCAATTTTGGTATCAGAAACGAGTCAGCATTATCTGGTGTCTGCTAAACTCAGAGTTCCCTATACCAACAAAATGGCAGAGTATGAAGCATGCATACTAGGACTCAACATGGCAGTCGACATGAGCATTCAGGAGTTATTGGTGATCGGCAATTCAAATTTGCTCGTGCACCAAGTACAAGGAGAGTGGGCTACAAAGAATTCCAAGATATTGCCATACCTGCACCAAGTGCAAGAATTGAGAAAGAGGTTTATGAAGATAGAATTCCGGCATGTGCCTAGAATCCAGAATGAGTTTGTCGATGCATTGGCCACTTTGTCGTCTATGATACAACATCCAGACAAGAACTACACTGATCCCATTCTGGTGAGGACCCATAATCAGCCGGCATATTGTGCTCATGTTGAAGAAGAAACGGATGGAAAACCTTGGTTCCATGACATCAAGGAGTACTTATTGAAGGGAGAATATCTAGAGCATGCAAACCACACTCAGAAACACACACTCCAAAGATTGTCCAATCACTTCTTCCACAGCGGAGGGAACTTATACAGAAGAACTCCTGATCTGGGTTTACTAAGATATGTCGACGCAAAGGAAGTTTCTAAGCTACTTGAGGATGTACATGCCGGGACCTGTGGCCCGTACATGAATGGTTTCGTCTTGGCTAAGAAGATACTTAGGGCCGATTATTTTTGGATGACCATGGAAATAGATTGCATTCAGTATGTCCGCAAGTGCTTTCAATGCCAGGTGCATCCCGATATGATAAAAGTTCCACCAAATGAGCTCAATGCAACAAGCTCACCTTGGCCGCCTGGGGAATGGATGTTATTGGTCCAATTGAGCCCACCGCTTCAAACAGACACAAGTTTATTTTAATATCCATTGATTACTTCACAAAATGGGTAGAGGCTGCGTCTTACAAAGTTGTAACCAAGAAATTCGTCACAGATTTAATCAACGATCAAATTGTTTCCCGATTCGGAGTCCCTGAGTCCATTGTTACTGATAATGCCGCCTACATCAATAGTGATTTGATTAAAGCTATGTGTGAAACATTCAAAATCAAGCACAAGAATTCCAAAGCCTATAAACCGAAGATGAATGGAGTCGTGGAAGCCGCCAACAAAAACATCAAGAAGATAATAAGGAAAATGGTAGAGAACCACAAACAATGGCATGAGAAGTTACCTTTTGCTTTATTGGGATACAGCACTATAGTTCGCACATCAACTGCGGCAACTCCCTACATGTTGGTTTATGGTACCGATGTTGTCATCCCAGTCGAGTGGAGATTCCTTCTTTAAGAATCATACAGGAAGTTGAACTCAGCGACACAGAGTGGATAAGAAGTCGCTACGAATAATTGGCCCTTATCAAATGAAAGAGGATGAACGCAGTATGTCATGGCCAACTTTACTAGAACAAAATGTCTAGAGCTTTCAACAAAAAAGTCAAACCAAGACAATTCGCACCAGGACAGCTGGTATTGAAAAAAATCTTCCCACATCAAGATGAAGCCAAAGGGAAATTTTCCCCCAACTGGCAAGGTCCATACATGGTTCACAGGGTCCTGACAGGAGGAGCACTCATACTTGTAGAAATAGACTGAGAAATATGGCCAAACCCAATCAATTCAGACGCGGTCAAGAGATAGTATGCTTAGATTATCTACATTTTTTAGATGATGTAATTGAACTACGCTTGACCTGATTCCCATTTAAGAGGGGATACGTAGGTAGCCCTGTGGGTTCGGTCATATCAAAATAAAATTTTCATTTCCCCCCAAGTTCAGAAACTGGGGCAGAATTTTGAGGAGGGCCCTCAATATTCCGTAGCAAGTCCAACCAACGCCATCGCATGCCAGAAAGTTAGTTAAGAAACTGGGGCAGAATTTTGAGAAGGATTCTCAAAATTCCAAAGAAGATTCAGCAAGGCCTATTATTCGCAAACAATCAAAATATCATCTACCGAACTGGGGCAGAATTTTGAGGAGGACCCTCAAAATTCCAAAATAGAAGAGTTGCAATGCCTTTGAGATTGCGTTACAATCACTAGTTCATCTAAATGTATCAATATATTTCTGAAATAACTGTATTTTTATCAAACATATTCTCGAAAAACTCGATTTCCATAGCAGTTAGGTGGCACCTAGGGAGACTCGCAAGGGCTGCCAGGATGGAGCAAAGCAAAGCCAGCGAACAGAAGCACGAACCAAACTCCCCCCACAAAACTTACAATTTTTCTTGGAACGCAGGCACATTTGATGTAACGACAGCACTCGCAAAAGCAAATTCATTATCCATCCAGCCATTAGACACTGAATATATCTCCAACTAAGAAATACACTACTCTTATTTGCTACTCGCTCTTTGCATGGGACTTATCCATGTCCCCCATATTTGCATGAGGCTAATCTCTGCCTCCATACTTGCATGAGGCCAATCCATGCCTCACTACCTGCATGTGGCTAATCCTTGCATCCATACTTGCATGAGGCTGATCTTTGCCTTCATACCTGCATGAGGCTAATCCTTGCCTCCCTATTTGCATGAGGCTAATCCTTGCCTCCCTATTTACATGAGGCTAATCCTTGCCTCCATACCTGCATGCGGCTAATCCTTGCCTCCATATTTGCATGAGGCTAATCCTTGCCTCCATACCTTCATGAGGATAATCCTTGCCTCCATATTTGCATGAGGCTATTCATTGCCTCCATACCTGCATGAGGCTAATCCTTTCCTCCATATCTGCATGAGGCTAATCCCTGCCTCCCTGCCTGCATGAGGCTAATCCTTGCCTCCATACCTGCATGAGGCTAATCCCTGCCTCCATAACTGCATGAGGCTAATCATGAGGATAATCCTTGCCTCCCTACCTAAATGAGGCTAATCCTTGCCTCCCTATCTGCATGAGGCTAATTCCTGCCTCTGCATTTGCATGGGACTAAGCACTGTCCCTTTTTGCACAAAAATTGCTCTATTTTACTATCTATTTGTTTTTCAATCGGGTTAAGCTCTGCCCTCCATTAACAAGACTAAGCCTTGTCTTGTTAACATCATAGTATTGTATATCATGGGATGAAATATCGCCAATCTATCCGAAAGCATCATAGTCTAAAGGCATCATCCTCATAGCCGGAAGACACCATGCCATAGCTTGAGGATCTCTCAGATTTGCATATCATTATTCAAAGGCGTCATTGTTCGGAGGCACCATTTTCATGGCCCGAGAACATCATTTCATGGCCTGCAAATCCCTCACTAAACAATTTATGGCCCAGGATGTCATGATCCAAGGACGTCATCTTTAACCGTCCAAAGACAACCTTCATGGTCCGAAGGGAATCTGCAACATGTTTAAATTTTCGAAAATACATGTTTGTAGCATATTTTATCTGCCAGTAACCAGTAAGCAATCGTTATCCTAGAAGGAGTGATCTCACTCCAGTTCCTTCAACTGTCTCAAGCCTTAACCGCTCACCATAGTCGCTTCGGCACCTCGTGTCCGTTCTTGCAATGACTTCATCGGCATATTCTACCGATGAATCCTGAACTACACATGGCCTGATTCCTGTAAGATCAGGGATATATAGTCAACTTGAAGACCGGAGTCCGGCCTCTGCCTTTCAAAACATCCCGCCCGATCAAAATTGGCCATCATTTCTTTACCCAAAAACTCTTTCATCCTTCCCGGGTAATGAGGGGCAGCTATTGATACCCAACTTTTTCCTATATATTTTTATAGACATATATACTTTCAAAATATGCATATGTAAGCATGCACAAGGTTTTAAAAATTTTCTATAATTTTAAAGGCTTTAAATTGATTTATTTCTTCCCCTTTTACTTATAAAATTTCCAATAATTATCCTTCAAATTATTGTTGTGGTAATTTAGCCATCTAAATCCTATATTTAGGCCAAAATAGTGCTTAATTATTTTTTGTGCATTTTTTATAATTGCGTTTGCATTTTTAAAAATAATTTGCATATATTAGCAATACTAGCCCTATCAACACATAATTACGTTTATATACATAAAATAATCTTCTATATTTTTAAAATGTTAAATATCTATTTTAAATCATTTTAGTACATGAAATTATTTTCTAGGAATTATCTATTATTTATTATAAATTATATAGGGTTAAATTGGCTATTTAAAACTTAGCCAAATTGTATTTCAATTTTAGCCTAAATTCAACCTAATACCCCAGCCCAATTCCTAATTGAATTACCCGACCCAGGCCCCAACACATCCTACCGACCCAAAACCCATCAGATCATGGTCGTTGATCTAAAAAATCAACGGCCCTTGTTTGTTCTTTCCTTTTTAATTCCAAACAACCCCCTAACCCTAATCATTTCTCCACATACGCCGCCCTAAGATCCTCTCCTCACTCTCAACCTAACCCTAATCCTCAACCGCCGACCTCCCATCTCCAGTAACCTCTCATCGTCTCTTAAGCCTCCAATGGCTTCTCTCATGCCATGCTTGCCTTCTCTAAGGTCTTCAAGGGCCCAGTGCCATGCCGACATGCATCTAGGGTTCATCTCCTGCCTGTTCCTGGCTATTCCAGTGTAATTCCAAGCAGAATCATTCTATATTTTCCACGATCTTTGAGTTTCTAGATAGGTTTCTTCATCTCTATGTGGGTTCTTCTGAAACCCTAATTTTTTTTCTATACCTCCTAGATTTGTACAGATCTAAGACGATATGAGTTTGTTTCTTGAATGTTTTACACTGTCCTTAAGGTTTTTTACAAGAATCATGTGGTTTCAAGGGTATTTCATCTTCTTCTAAAACTAAGGTTTTCAGAATTACTTTTTTAAAAACCTTGTTTAACTGATTCTTTGTGTTTAAACTTCTATTTATCACATATCTTGACTGATTCTATGATTTTACTACATCTTTAACTCGTCTATCTTGAAAGCCCTAATTTTTAGTGTTCTTTGTTGGTTCTATGTATCAGCATGACTGACCGGTTGTCATTTTTGAGTTTCTGTGATTTCTCGTGACTATCTTGCCTTGATATGTTTCTACTGAATTTCTTAGCCTGAATTTACACTGATTCTATATGCTTATGTTCATCTTGACTGTTCACATCAAGACTTGCTTCTTTCTCACTGAATCAGCATTGCTTGACTCTCATGTTTGCTAGAGTTGTATGTCGACTCTTGACTAAGCCTGTCTTACTTTATTTATATGATAAATGCTAACTCTTTTCATGACTTTTTCTTTGATAGATTCTGAATTCCTTATTTCTTGATTTAATTTGAAAACTTTCCTCTAAACTTTCGATTCTTACCTTCCTACTCAATATGATCGATTTGCTTGCCTAAATTAACTTTCCCTTACCTTGTCTGCATTGTTACTTGATTCTTATCGACTATCTCCTTAATTAGAATTTTTTTGAACTTGGCCCTAATTGTTTACCCTATATCTGTTGTATTTGAAGTATGTCCTTATTGGGCGTACATTGATTTCTTTCCTTATTTGTTATTTAACTCCTTAATTAAAGGGAAGTACTTACACTGATTAGTACATAGTTCCATAATTATTGTTGAACTATGATTCTTGCCTTATTTTCTACCTATTTTCAAACTATAAATACCATGCTCTTTCATTAACACAACACACGAACACATTAGTTCAAAAACTCTCTCACACTCAAAACTTTTCAGCTCTCTCTCTCTCTTTGGTTACTTGCTATTATTCGGAGTTAGCCGGCTGCAAGCCAAGGCTAACTATTGTGCTCTCCTATTCCTCACTTTTTGTTTACTATCTCTCTACTGGTATGTTCTGATTTCAATTCAAGTCCCAAAACCAATATGTTTCTTGTACTGCTTCAGTTTATCATGTTTCTAATTTGTTTCTATCTATAGTTCTATTGTTCAACATGCATGCAATTGACATGTTTACATTACTGCTTCATTTTGCATGCTGGTCTAACCTTCTTAGGGCCTTTTAGAACATGTTCTACCCCCTAGTAGTCTGTCTCAACATGACTCTACCCTGTTTTGAATGCTTGTCTACTTGTTATCCAGTTTTGATATGCAAGATGATCTGTCACTTTAAATGGATGATTCTATGATTGTTTTTGAAACTCCTACTGTGTTGGTACCAATAGTTATCCCCAAATCCCTTATACCCCCACAAGAACTGCTATGCTCTTGTATATTATGTGCTCTGTGTGCCCCTAATTTCTATTCCCCTGTGTGAAGGACTATTATTTGAGTGTTGTTGAACTTGTTTGACTGACCTGTTGTTTGTTTAATTACACCACTATTTTCAAAAGTTGTTTTACTAAACAACTCTCTTGTTTACAAAATTATTTCAACTAAGTCTCTTTTTACACTGCTTTCATGTTAAAACCTTTTCAAAACTATGTCAAGCACTCTCACTCCATTCTTAGATCCTTAAGTTCTACCCCTCCAGTGTGTGACTGCTTTGGGATCCCTATTAGATCCATCTGAACTCTGATGCACTGGAGATGGCTCTTCCATACTACACTTACTCAGTTCTGGTTATAAAGTCTAGGTGTGAGCACTGCCCGAGATCCTTAGGGAACCCTGACGCACCTAGACAGTGATATTGTCTATGGAATTTGGCATTTGAGGCTGTTGGAGGCTTGGGGAAATCATTTGGGCCCATTTTCAGGCTCCCTATAGTGTAACTTCTTGTTTTCTTTAGTACTTATGTAATTTATGCAGTATTGGTTTGTAATAATTTGTTGTAAATGAATTTTGGGGGTTGGCTAGTGAAAAAGGGGGTAGTCATATATGTTATCAATATCAATGGGTAGAAACCATGCCTTAGATTTACATTTCCCATATGTGCATTAGAATCCATGTTTAGGACAAATATATTCCAAGCATTCCATGCATTAGATATCATGTTCCTAGGTTTTTTGTTTCAGTATCTCGCTTGGCATTGTTTCTTCACTTAGAAAACCTGCTCTAGGCTAAATAACAACACTAACATAAAATTGTTGCTCCTGCACACTTGACAGTATGATGTTGTAACGTTTATGCATTTAGAAATCCTACTTTTAGGAAATTCTGCAATCATGTTGTGTATTTAGAAATCCTTCTTTAGGAATCTCACATATCAATCACTATATAGATTATGTGTGCATATTAGATACCATGTTTAGGTTCTCGTTCATCCTCACTCAGCTACGCCTAGTTAAACTATTGATGCATGACAAGTAATATAAACAGTCTCATCCTGCTTTAAACAAATTAGTAATAACCCAGTATTTTTGCAACACCTAGAACAGCATGCTCTTAGGCAAAAACGACTTCTAAACTTCTAATGGTTCTGGTAATGACTGTGCACTATCCCACGCCTAGGCAAGCCTTAGGTATTCAACTCTTTTAAAATTGGAAACTGCCTTTGTGTGTACTGGCTAATGATTAACGAGCTTAAAATCAGTAGGCGAAATGATTAGGGTCCTGCTTCTGGGTTACAAAATAAAGACTGCGTATCTCATGTGTTGTAATATTCGCCTAGACAGCATGTCTTAGGATACTGTTTAACAATATTTCCCTTATTTTTGTTTGAGTCGTGTTGTTTATATGCATTATCTGTGGAGGTGAACCTGAACCTCGTATCTGCTATTTCATGCCTTTTTCTATTGAAATCTTATGTGTTCTTGCTTGTCGCCTTAGTATTTTCTCCTTTAAACCTTAGGGGTCTATCTAGAACTGCCTATAAATAGAGGTCCTAAATTCCTCCAGGACCACTAAGAAGGGACGGGTAACAGCACGTAATAGAGATTGCTAACCAACACTCACTTTAATAACTGCTAAGGGGTGGGAAAGGGTAGATATGGGATGTGATGACTATGCCCTAATGTCACATGTATCCCCTCATTAAGGAGTGTTTACCGGGCATTGTGTGGGGTGATCCTATACGCTAATCAACCTAGGACCCCTCCTTCCCAAATTCCCTTTAATTTCCATGTGTATACAATTTGTTTAAGTCTTTCCTTTATCTCATTATCTGATTCATGTCCAAAACTTGCTCTTATTTGTAATATTGTGTTTTTAAAACTATTTATTAAAGGACTAATTCATAAGTATAAGTTCGGTCGGGACCCACCGTTGTAGACCGAGAGGGGTACCTAGCAGCTTCCCTCAAGGTTATTTCGAGCCCTTACCCTAAATCTCTAGTAATGCAAACCAATCCAGGAGTTAATCGCTCTAGGTGCCCTAACGCACCATAATTCGTTAGGTGGAGACTCTTCAAAACCCAAATTCCCCAAAGGAAATAGTTATTACCCCAATGTAATGTCGAAACTCGGACCTTCTCTCCGCGGAGGGAAAAAAGGGGGTGCTACAAATATTATACAGAGTTTTCCCTACTCCAGGTATGTTAAGGCAATCCCTTCTTTCTTTTGGCATGGTCCAAATTATACAGAAGAAACGAGCAAACCCACAGTTTTCATAAATTACTTTCTTCATAGAAATACTAGGGGTGTATATATTCTTGATTCCCTATGAAAATTATTATTATCTTCTGTTCATGAGTCTCAGAATAATACGCAGTTGAAAAAGTTTATCCGGAAGGAATATTGAGATTATTACGTATTTTTCATGCATTTCACCCATTTATACATGTGCATCGACCCATGACTAGATGGTGATATATACGCTTATATATGTATATGGGATATGGGAAAAGGTTACAACGTTATATATGCACCACCACCTCATCAGCTGCTATATGTTGATAATGTTGCCCACAGTAGCCGAGACGATATGATGGGACACCCACAGAGGCTTCGTGATATTATGTATATCTATACCTATGCATGACACGACATTTATATGCACGTGCATGACATTATAAGTGTTTCAGGATTTATAAAGTTATTCATATTTACAGATAGATTTCTTTATTTCATATTTCATCTATGTCTCTTATGTACTGATTTTCATGCCTTACATACTCAGTACATTATTCATACTAATGCCTTATTTCATGGGGCCTGCGTTTCATGTCCGCATGTGTAGGTAGGCAAGCTGACAGTCCCCTTTCTTAGGATCCCTGATCAGTGAGAGTTGGCGCACTCCACTTGATCCAGAGCTACTTTTGATTTTGGTACGATATGTTTGTATATATATGTGTATGACACGGCTCAGTCCCGTCTTTGTATAGTTATATTTCTATTAGAGGTCTATTGGCAATATGTCTAGTTGGATAGTATATGGCCTTGCCGGCTTCCATTTTTGAGGTATATAGTTGTCTATAGCAGCCTCGTCGGCTCGCCCTACGTATGTTGCAAGTATATGTATGTATGCCTTTGGGGCAGGTTTCCTTCATATATATTATTCTCATAATTCAGCAGATGTTATTCAGGTTTATATCTTAGACACATGCTTAAAGGTGTTTAACAGGTAGGACTCGAGCACCCGTCGCGGCCTATCGGTCTGGGTCGGGATAAAAGTGGTATCGGAGTAGTTATGTCCTAGGGTTTTGTACAGAATGTGTCTAGTAGAGTCTTATTTATGGGTATGTTGTGCACCACACTTATAGACAGGAGGCTACATGACATATAGGATGTTATCGTCTCTTTTTATCTAAGGTCGTGCGATACAAGAATTCATGTTCCTAACGATATGTTATATTTTCAGCGATGCCTCCAAAAAGTACGGCCACCCAGAAGGGAAAGTCTGTGGCTAGTGAGACTACTAGTCAAGCGCCACGAGTTACCAAGGCTCAAGAAGAGCCTCGTAGTGAGCTTCCATATCAGACTTCACATACCCCGCCCTTTCCAAAAGAGTTCTGAGGGGCACCAACTTCAGCGCACTCCCCTGTACCTCCAACTCCTTAGCCAGATGCATCGGGTCAGGAGATGAAAGATGTTATTCAGTTATTGACCTGATTGGTAGCTTCGCAGGCTCGGCATCAATAAGTAGATATTGGTCATGTAGATAGGTCTGTCAGTGCGAGGGTTCGTGAATTCATTAATTTAGACCCTCCGATATTCACTAGGGCAGATCTAAATGAGGACCCTCAGGTACTTATTGATAGAGTGCAGAGGACGTTAAGGGTAATGAAGGCTACTACGACTGAGTCAGTTGAGCTAGCTTCTTATAGACTCCGAGATGGTGCAGTTAATTGGTATGAGTCTTGGAAATTGTCCAGAGGTGATAATGCCCCTCCAACAGTATGGCGGGAGTTTACAGAGGCTTTTCTTTGTCATTATCTGCCACCAGAGCTTATATGGGCCAGAGTTGATAGGTTCTTGACCCTTCGGCAAGGTAACATGAGTGTTCGGGAGTACAGCCTTCAGTTTGATTCGTTAGCTAGGTATACTCCCACTAATGTATCTAAGATGGAGGATTGGGTGCACCAGTTCATGATGCGATTAGAGCCTCACTTGCTTAATGATTGTATGTCGGTCTCACTTCAGTCAGACATGGATATTTCTCATATTCAAGCATACGCTCAGGGTGTAGAGGAGCGTAAACAGAAATAGAGGGCCGATCGTGAGCATGATAGGGCCCAGAATAAGAGAGCAAGGTCTTTAGGTCCTTCTGGTGAGTTTTGAGGTGGTCAAATGTAGCAGTACCCGAGATATCCAACCCATACATCGGCTAGCGCACCCCCTCAATTTAGGGGTAAGAGATTTGATCATTCTATATATTCAGGGTCTGGTCAGAATTTTAGGGCCTCAGGTTCTCAGTATAGGGGAGAGTAAATCAGATGAGGCCGCCCTTACCACAATGTGCTCAATGTGGTAAGTAGCATATCAGGCAGTGCCGTATGAGATTAGGTGTTTGTTATAATTGTGGCTATCCAGGCCACATTATGAGGTATTATCCGATGAGAGGTGATGTAAGCGTAGCTCAGCCAGGAGGATCTGTAGCTGGTTTGTCATCATCAGTACGCCCCCTGAGCAAGGTCCACAAGTACCAATGAGTCGTGGTAGAGGCAGAGGTGGAGCATCTAGCTCGAGCAATCCTCAGAACTGCATTTATGCGTTGGCAGGATGACAGGACCAGGAGTCGTCGCCTGATGTTGTTACAGGTATATTATCAGTCTCCTCATATGATGTATATGCACTGATTGACCCAGGTTCCACCTTATCATACGTTACTCCGTTGGTTGCTAGTAAGTTTGGAATAACACCTGAATTGGTTAAACCTTTTAAGGTGTCTACACCTGTTTGGGACTCAATAATTGCTAAACAAGTATATAAGGATTGTATAATAGTAGTTCAGAATCGATCTATCGTAGCGGACCTAATTGAGTTAGATATGGTAAAATTTGATGTTATAATGGGTATGGATTGGTTGGCTTCTTGTCATGCCAACGTTGATTGTAGATCTAAGATAATCTGATTTCAATTTCCAAGGGAGCCTGTTTTGTAGTGGAAAGGTATTACGGCGTTGTCGAGAGGTAGAATTATTTCCTATCTCAAGGCAACGAAGATGATCAGAAAAGGCTGTATTTATCACTTAGTTCGGGTTCAGGAAGTGGAAGTAGAGTCACCAACCATTCAGTCCATCCCTGTGGTTAATGAGTTTCCCGATGAGCTTCTAGGTCTCCCGCCAGAGCGAGAAATTGAGTTTTCTATTGACCTACTACCAGATACTCACCCAATATCTACTCCTCCCTATAGAATGGCCCCCGTAAAGCTAAAAGAGTTGAAAGAAAAACTAAAGGACTTGCTTGAAAAAGGCTTTGTAAGACCTAGCACATCACCATGGGGAGCACCTGTGTTATTTGTGAGGAAGAAAGACAGTTCCTTACGGATGTGTATTGATTATAGACAGTTGAATAAGGTGACAATCATGAATAAGTACCCGCTCCCGAGGATTGATGATTTATTTGATCAGTTGTAAGGTGCCAAGTGTTTTTCAAAAATAGACTTGAGGTTCGGGTACCATCAGGTAAAGGTTAAGGAGAAAGATATTCTGAAGACAGCATTTAGAACCAGATACGGCCATTTCGAGTTTCGTGCTATGTTATTCAGTTTGACCAATAGCCCAAGAGTATTCATGGATTTGATAAACCGTGTGTTCAGCCCCTTTTTAGATATGTTCGTAATTGTATTTATCTATGATATATTAATGTATTCTTGTTCAGAGGTCGAACATGCAGATCATTTGCGTACTGTGCTCAGAACTCTACAAAAAAGGGAAGTTGTATGCAAAATTCTGTAAATGTGAATTCTGATTAAACTCTGTAGCTTTCTTGGGCATATCATTTCGGGTGAAGGCATCCAGGTGGATACATAAAAAATTGAGGCAGTGATGACTTGGCCTAGACCCACAATACCGACGGAGGTTCGTAGTTTTCTCGGTTTGGCAGGTTATTATAGGAGATTTGTAGAGGGGTTTTCTTCCCTTTTAGCACCTTTGACAGAGTTGATTCAGAAGGGAGCAAAGTTTCAATAGACTGATGCTTGCGAACGGAGTTTCCAGGCATTAAAGGACAGATTAACGTCAGCACCGGTTCTAAGGCTTCCCAAAGGGATTGATGGTTACGTTATCTATTGTGACTCTTCAGGCATTGGGTTGGGTTGTGTTCTGATGCAGCATGGTAAGGTTGTGGTTTATGCTTCTAGACAACTAAGAAAGCACGAGAATAACTACCTAACCCACGATTTAGAGTTAGCACGCGGTGATTCATGCACTAAAGATTTAGAGGCACTACTTGTGCCATTCATATTGATATCTATACGGATCATAAGAGCCTCCAGTACATCTTCAAGCAAAAGGAATTGAATCTACGTCAAAGGAAATGGTTGGAGCTATTTAAATACTATGACATTGATTTTTTATATCATCCGGGGAAGGCGAACGTAGTAGCCGACACCCTCAGTCGTAGATCTATAGGTAGCCTATTGTATTTACAGCCAGAAAAGAGGGGAATAGCCCATGAGGTTCATCAGCTAGCTAGTCTTGGAGTTCGGTTACTGGACTCAGGTGATATTGGAATTACTATTCAAGATATGTCAACATCCTCTTTAGTAACTGAAGTAAAGGAACGCCGGTACGAGGATCCCGTGTTAGTTCATTATAGGGATACCACCCTTCAAAAGGAGAAGACAACGTTTGAAATTGCAGAAAATGGGGTCCTCAGATGTCGAGGGCGATTATGTGTGCCTAATGTTATAGAGTTGCGTTGACAGGTTATGGGAGAAACTCACTATTCTCGTTATTCTATCCATCTATGAGCAACAAAGATGTATCATGATATCAGGGAAGTGTATTGGTGGGACGGAATGAAAAAGGTTATATCGAAGTTTGTTGCTAAGTGTCCTAACTATCAGCAGGTTAAGATTGAGCATCAGAAACCTGGTGGGTTATTGCAAGCTATGGAGATTCCGACTTGGAAATGGGAAGTAATTGTGAGCACGTGATTTTCGTCCTATATGAATTACTCCCATAAAATACAAGAAAAACAATTTTTTCCATTTTTTTTAAAATTTTAAAGGATTTCATGGGATTTTTTTTTGCATTTCTGTACATGTTTATCTTGTTAAAATTATGAAAAATACAAAAAATATCATGTATTGCATTTAGGATTTATCTTTACATTTTTAGGATCAATCATTTAATTATTTGTCTTATTAAAAGTGAAAATCACAAAATTAGTTCATTTTGCATTTTTTAGCTTTAATTTTAGAATAGTATTTTTCTTTTTCTAATTTAGGATTAAAGAACTTTTATAATTTTTAGAAAAGTGGGTAGTGTTACAATTTAAATAAATTTAAGGTTTAATTTAGTTTTGTTTCATTAATTTTAGTTAAAAGAAAATTGAAAAAAAAAAGAAAAAGAAAAGAAAACAAAGAGGAAGGAAGTGGAAAGGGTCAGGTTAGTTCAACATTGGGCTAACATTTGAAATTGTCCCAAAACCTTCGCCCATTTCCGCCTAGATTCGATCCCAAAACCAGTCCACCCCTATAAAACCCAAAACGACGTCATTTATGTAACGGCCATCTTGGCCATTGATCTCCTTTGATCGGACGGTTGAGAACTCATCAACCCTCACCTTTATATATGTCGGAACCCCACCCCATACCCTAACAAACACTCTCATTCACACCCCATCTCAAACACAACAAACCCTAGCCGCCCTACTTCTCTCTCAAACTCACGCAGCTTGAACCATAGTCGCCGCCCACCGAAAATCTTTTACAGCGGCGGCACATCGCCAAACACCACAAAACGCGTCCTCTACACTCCCCAACCTCCCCTCTACACTAATCTATCAACCATCTTACCAAAAACCCCATCAAACTCCCCGAAAACCAGATCTAAGAAAACCCTAAATCCACCCTAATTCTGATTCCTTGCCTCCCGGGGGCTCGATTTGACTCGAGACTAGTGTTAAGCAATCGTTCTTGTTAAGAACCATTGCCTAGTGCTAGTTTTGACTTGTTTCGAGGTTTACTGTCTAGACTGAACCGTTGTGTCTAGCCAATTCGTCTCATTCCTTTGTTCGTTGGGTTAGCTCAGTCATTGGTTCTTTCCGGTTATACCAGTTCTTTACTTCTTCCTCTTTGGTTTTGTTTTTTTCTTATTTCCTGATTTTTCTCTTAATTCTTATTATCTGTTTGTCTGAATTTGTTTTGGTTAGTTACTTGGTCAAATTAGTCGTTATTATCAGCTTGTTTGAATCAATTGGGTTTTTATTTGTTTAAAATAATGTTAATGTCTACTCGCTTAAGTTAATCAGGACTCTTAGCTGTTTACCTGAATTTATTATGATTCTGTTTGTTTGGTGTTTTTCTGTTTCTTTTATATTCTGGTGCCAATTGCATGTTTTAGATTTTAAGTTTTCCTTTGCTTTGAGATCTCAGTACCAAATGACCAATGCTCATTTCTCTTTGATTGTGAACGAATTTGGCAAATAGTCAATTGTTTGATTTAATTTTACTGATAGTTTTCCATTTTGTGTTATTTATCTAGTTAGTAATGGTTAGGAAACCATTGGGGTGTTAGTTGAATAATAAAAACTTGGGAGATTGTTTTGAGAGTAAGAAAATCAGATTTTGTTGGGGAAACTTCTAAAATATGGGCAGCTGGCCCAGTTTTGGCCAGCACAAGTGCTGGAGCCAATTAAAGGCTGCCAGCTGTCCCATTCAGTTACAAAAAGATGCCTTTGCAGGCTGGAAATATTCCCAATTCTGTTTCAGCACATAGGATTTTATTTAGGCCTATAAAGAGGCAGCATTTCCTTCACTCAAGACCAGATTCCAAGCCTCATTTTCTCTGCACTAAACTTCTTCAAAAGCCACTGATACACTGAAAAACAAAAACGAAAATTCTGCATCATTTTGGGTCGAAAATTACTGGGAATTGGTCTTTAATTTCACTGTTAGCAGTAGCTAAAGAGTTTCAAAGGATTTCTGAACTATTTGGGGTTTTAAAAATGGTTTAAGGAAGCTAAAAGGGGCTGTGTTGATTTGCTAAGTTGCTGCTTATTGCTGAAATCCTCATTTTTGCTTTGTCTTTACTTCCAGGTACCTCTTGGACCATATTGAATGTGAAGCTCAAACTTGAAGCATGTAATCGAATGTGGAGATCTAAGTCTTAGTATCAGCTGATGTTATTTAGAATCTATCATTGTTTTATGCATTTCAATAGTTGATTCTGTAATTTGTCCTTGTATTCGTTCATGCTGTTGATAATACGTTCCTAGCTAGGTTTGTATTTGGACTTTAACTTATCATGATATTGGTTTAGCTAAAACTTTCCCTATTAAGCATATAGTGCTTGGGCTGTTGTAGTAGGGGTTTGGGGACTTCTCTTGTTCGGTTTTGTTTTGTTCAAGTTAGTGGTGAAGTTCAGCTCGAGATTAACTCTTATCATGACTTTACTGTTTTAGGATTTTGGTTTTAGTACTTGAATAAATTTAGTAACTACTGTTGCATTGTAATACTTAGTTTAATGTCTGGAGTATTTCATTATACGTATGAATTCAATAGAAGCTTAGTAGTAGCTTCAATTCTCAAATGCATGTGGCCTGTAGCTAATTTCAACAAATTAATCTCCATGTTTAGTATTGTATGTGTGTCCTAAGGCAATAAAATTTAGAATTGGGCCTGTTGAGTTCGCTTCCCTAATACGAGGCCCAAAACTATCGGATCCAGTTCTCTTTGGGTCTTGGACCCAATCTCAGGCCCAAGGATCTTTAGCCTTGGCATATCATGTGGCCCGTTTGGATTTATATACTAAAAAATGCATTTTTGTTTTTCTCCTTTTGGCTTTATCTAGGTTCGAACTCAAATTTTGTTAAGTTAAGTAGCCCTAACTTGTTAAGTGTTTATATGCTGACAATAGGAGATGCCTTTCTTGTTGGAAGTTCATTATGAAAAGGCTAGGCTTAAGGTTGGCCCAATCACCGGCCAAACCAGTTGGGCCTTTGCCATTCTTGTCTCTCGTTTAACTTGTCTAAGCCCAAGCCCCATTATCCCCATTTGCTCTTGTTATTTCTGCAGTAGTTTAGGCTTGTAACTGGCCCATTGTTACCCAAAAATAATTTAAGGACCAGCATGTATCTCAAACCTGTTTTGTTTACTAATAGCTCAAACTTTTCCGTTTCTTTTAAATAAGAACGTTTTAGGCTTTAATCCAACATTTTCTTAACAAATAAATTGAGGTGTGCCATTTTAACCAAATCACCTATGGCCCTCACAAAATACTTTGATTAGATATTAGAATAAATATCCGTAGAAAAGCCTTTAGGCACGTTTAAAATATAAGTGTGATCGTGTACACGTTCGCGTGACATAAGTACAATTCTAAAACCTAAATCAGGGTATGCGCTCGTGCAACTTCATACAAACTTTCTTAATAATAAAAATTATTTTAGTAGGCCACTAATTAAATATAGTTCATATAGTCCGAGGTGTGTTATCTTCCATTTAATCACTCATGGCCCTTATATTAATTTCAAAGCCTAGATATAAAGATGACAAATGCTCGTAGTTGTTTTAGGCTCGTTTAATATACCATCGTGATTGTGGACACATCTGCGTGACATGATTACGATTTCTAAAAACAAAACCGGAGTATGCATTTACACAACTTTGGCCAAATTTTCTTAATAAGAATAAAGCGTTATTAATTGTGAACACATTCACATGATATGATTTTTGACGCGCCAAACAAATGGATGTACGTAAGCGTGTCCCGTTTCAAGATAATTTCTTAATTAAAAGGCGGTAAAAGGTAAACGCACATAGGTTCTAAAATCAGTAATTAGACAATTTGATTAAGCCAAGTATGATCAAAGTGACTGTGTTAAAACTACGAAACTCGGGAATGCCTAACACCTTCTCGTGGGTTAACAGAATTCTTTACACGGATTTCTATGTTAGCAGACCGTAAATAGAGTAAAATTTTCCTTGATTCGGGATATTAAACCAGTGACTTGGGACACTATAAATTATCCCAAGTGGCACTCTGATTTTAATATAAATAATCCTGTTTCGATTGTCACTTAAATTGGAAAAAACTCCCTTATATCTCTTCGGGGATGACAGCTCTGGCGACTCTGCTGAGGACCGAACCCAGAATCTCTGGTTTAGGGTTCAAGAATTCGAGCTTGTTAATAAGATTTTACTTGGCTTTATTTATTTGTTGATATTACTGTATTCTGTGAACCTTTTGTGCTAAATGCTATCTGTTTACTGCTTTAATATTGTTTGAATTGTATATAACTGTCTTCTTATGCCACCCCTATGAGTCTTCTAAAAATGGTGCACGTGTTCGCGTGGCCTGCTTTTTCTATAGAAATTATACCAAATAGAATGAGGTTGGGCCAGCAGCAAGGCTGGGTAGACTTTAGTGCTCCCAGTACGTCGCCCCCTCTTCGGCCCCAGTTGTCCGTTCGGGTAACCGAAGTCTAGAACACAACCCCAGGATTTAAATCTAGAAAAAACATAGCCTCATGCCGGATCCCTAGTAGGAACGCTTGTCTGCATTACGTGCATTTGACTTAGGGGACTCAACATAGGTGTTGGGTCTGAATAGGACAGGTTGACCCAAAATAACAGACCATCCTGATGCATTATCTGTGCTATGTGAACATTTATTTGTTTTGGCCTGCATGCTGATCGGCTAGGAAAATAAAGCAAGAGAAAAACCAAGAGTGATGTAGGGAAGGAAATAAAACCCCGTTCTGAAAAACCTCGGTATTTGAAAATGTCCCGAAACTCTGCCAAATTTTTTCAAAAAAAAAACAGGGAAAAAAGAGAGTCATTTCAAAAGAGTCAATACTGTGTCCTTTTCGAATGTATCAAAACTGACCGAACTACGCAAGTATGATTCTCACCGGATGTGGGATACGTAGGCAACCTACATAAGGTTCGGCCTCATTTTTTAAAAAAACGAAAAAAAGAGTCAATGGTCAAATAAATGTAGTTTGGAGTTTTGGTCAAAATAAACCGGTCCAGCTTCGATAATGTCTTAAACCGTTCTTGTCGAGATAGCCTTAGAATATCTTCAATTGTCGAAGGACTATTGTCGTAAAAGAACAGACAAGTCTGTCGGTGAAGTGTCATTTTTCCCATAAACTAGTCCTCCCCGGCCTCAAAATTCATTTGGAATTGGGAAGGGGCCACGTCTGCAAAATGGTCATTTTTGCTAAAATTAGCATATAGGGGAAGGAATCATGGTCCATTGATTTTTCTTGTAGAAATTGGAAAACATGTTTTACAAAAAAGTCCACTAGAGTCAACCCTAATCTTAACCCTCCATAGGTACAAATGAATATTGTCCAGGACCCGTCACAAATGAACACCGACCAGAACCCGTCAGAAGTGGTCAGAAAACAGGCTCAGTTGCAGTTGCGTATGTGGTGAAACGATATAGATGAAGATGGTCAGAAGTGGGTGAAAAAACAGTTGGGTGTCCTAATAAATATTTTGGAAATCAAACCGCGGGAAGATTTAATTAAGGCTTTGGTAACTTTTTGGGAACTTGTCCACAATGATTTTCGTTTCTCGGACTTTAAGATCACCCCTACTTTGGAGGAAATGGCTGGGTACATTGAGCTTGGCTGGGATTTGAGGAAGCAGCAACTTATATTTCCGAGGGCTCCTTCGGTGCACAAGTTCTTTGACCTCCTGAATATCAGTAAACAGATGAAGAAGGCCCATGTAAGCAAAGGGTGTTGTTCTTTCCATTTCTTGTACTTCAGGTCCGAGCACTCAGCCAGGTTCGAAATGCATGAAAATGGTTTGAGCAACAAACAAGATAAGGGCCTTTGGAAAATTCATTGTTGGTTCGCTTTTATTGTGGCGTTTTTGGGGATCATGGTTTTTCCAAATGAGGAAGGGACAGAGGATACTCGTATGGTCAGAATTGCACAAATCCTCACTACCAAGGAAGATCATACACTTGTCCCATTAGTGCTGGCAGATATTTATCGAGCATTGACATTATGCAAAGTTGGGGCTCAATTCTTTGAATAATGGCACCCAGGTACCAGATGTTGCAAAGGGGGAAGTGGATCCAAATTATGCCGCATGGTTTGAGAAAAGATCGTGTGTAAACAATGAGCCAGAGCCTGAGACCGAGCCCGAGCCCTAGCCTGAGAGACCTGCCAAGAGACCTCATGTTCAAGCTTTTGATGACAAAATCCAAGAAATGTTCGCCTGGGGAGAAAAAGAGAAGAAATATCAAGCCGAGATTGACGCCTTGAAAGAGAAGCTGAGAAACATGGAATTCAACAATGATCTCCAAGAAAAAGAAGCCGAAGGTGAAAGAAGAAAGTTGGCCCAAGAGAATGATGCTCTTTGAGCCCAAGTTTGAAAAATGAGAATAGCAGTTGAGAACCCGGGCAGGAGCAGAAAAGATGAAAAACTCATCAACAGCCTTACACAAAGAGTACGCGACTCTGAGGAGAATTTGCAAAAGACTGAAGCGGAGCTAGCAAATGCCCGAGCTAAATTGGCTAAGAATGCGGAGGGACGGGCCAGTTTCGTTTGGCAACTGAAGGAGAAGTATGACAAAGGAATGGTAATTATAAAGAAAAAGGTCAATGTCCTTGAAAATGAAATGGACAAGAAGGCGAGAGACTTCAAAGCAGAAAGCGAGCATTGTTATGCCCTGATGGCACGGCTAGAGAAAGACCTTCAGAATCTTCAAGAGCAAAATCATACAGTCGAACAAGTTTTGGATGCCAGATCTTAGCAGATCGGACGGTTGCTGCAGGAGAAAGTTATTATCAGGGAACAGGTCAGGAGAATTGCGAGCTACATTATGATGAAATGCAACGAGTTTGAAGACATGACCAGGTCCATGTTTTTCGCTTCAGTTATGATTTTTGTCCGACAGATCATGGATGACATGTTTCGCCTCCAAGAAGACATGGTGCAAAGGCCTGCAGCAAGGCCAACTAGAGCAGTAGTTGAAGCAATTATGTATTCTTGACTTTGTTTGTTCGAGTCTATTTTTGTTAGTTTATTTTCGAGTCTGTATTGTTAGTTTGTTAGTTCAGTTTGAGTCTGTATTTTCAGTTTTCTTTTGAAGTTGTTAGTCCACTCATCGAGTCTGTTAGTCTTTATGTTCAAATCTGTAGGGGAAGTTGTCGTAATCAAGATGTTTTACTTTATTTTATTTTATAAAATTTGAAAACTCCAAAAAATGTTTTTTTATTATTTATTTCACACATATTCCCAGAACTACGCTTGGTCTGATTCATGCGGCATCATGATACGTAGGCAACCCCCATGGGATTCGATCATAATCGTGAAATGAAAAAAGAAAAGAGAGGAAAACAAGAAAAATTGTGAAAAACAAGAGAGTAAAAATGAGAGAATAAGAGAACAAAAGTGAGAATTAAGCAAAGAAAAGTAGGAATGAAAAAATATAGAAAAAGAAATTAGAAATTAGTGAAAGTCGAGATGACGCAAGCAGCCGTTCAAATGCATAATAGAAATGGTTAACTGCTTAGGTGCATTGCATCCCCAACGTGCGGTTGCCTATCTATTAAGCTCTAATCGCTAACAAGTTTGTTGTTGCCATCAAGTCCAAGCAGGTGGAAAGTTTGTTTGGCATTTTGGCAACTCACTCGTACAACACCAGGTCTAAAGACAAGTTGATCATGGTTAGCCAAGAACTGGATGCAAGTGTTATCGATCCGTCAAGGGAGGGGGAAGAGTCTGATATTAATATGAAAGAGGAGTTACATAAGTTGAAACACCAGATGGCAGAATGTACCAGGCATAGGTGAAAGGGCATCCACCATCATCATACCCCGCCAACCCTGCTTTCGTCCCGCCGTTGGCTCAATCCCAAGAACCTCCCACTGTTGATTCATCCTCAGGCTTTCTCATTTACCACCACTACTAAGGCGCCACTTCCCAAACCCCATAAGCACCACCACCCAAACCAACCCCATACCCCTATCCACCAGCCACCCCTATTTTCATGGCATCCCTACCCACTACACTACATTGATCCTCCAGTGAGCCCTTATTCCAGACCCAAGATAACCAATACTATCCCCCAGAGCCTACTCTCAAGGCCCTAGAATATTACTCCTACACTCCTCGTTTTGACCTCCCAGTTAGATTGAGAAACCACCTAAAACCCCAGAATAGAAGGAGATGGTCAAGAAAGTTAGAAGCCTGGAACAGTCATTCAGAAACATACAGGGATTGGGAGGCCAGGTGAGCGTAGCCTACAAAGATTTGTGTCTATTCCCCGACGTTCAATTGCCTGTGGGATTCAAGAAGCCTAAATTTGATCTATATGACGGGCATGGAGACCCGGTGGCCCACTTGAGGGGTTTCTGTAGTAAATGAGAGGAGCCGGAGGGAAAGATGAGCTATTGATGGCATACTTTAGCCAGAGTTTGAGTGGCTCGGCATTGGAGTGGTACACTCATCAAGATCACACCAGATGGTATACATAAGATAATTTGGCCCAAGCATTCGCTCGTCATTTCCAGTACAACATCGAGATTGTTCTAGATCGTTTGTCTTTGACTAAGATTGAGAAGAAGACTAGTGAAAGTTTTAGAGAATATGGTTTTTGCTAGAGAGAACAAGCGGCGAGAGTTAACCCCCCGATGGAGGAGAGCGAAATGGTGGAGTACTTTCTGCAGGTTCTGGAGCCTACCTATTTTTGCCATCTGATATCGAGCATAGGCAAGTCTTTCAACGAGGTAGTGAAGATGGGTCGCATGGTGGAAGAAGGGCTTAATTCAAGCAAAATCATGAGTTACTCGGCTATCAAGGAAACTACCCAAGCCATTCAGAATGGTACTGGGGGAGTGATCGGAAAGAAGAATAAAGAAGACGTGGCAACAGTTGATTCAAGATCATGGTTTGGACCTAGGGGCCCATCACACCAATATACCCAGCCTCGACCACATCACCAAACCTACACCCAAACCCCGTATAATCTACCCCAACACTACTTCTCGTCACCAGACCCTCATATTTCTGTCCACCACGCCTAGACATATACTCAACCTCCTGCCTACTCACAATGGCGTGCCCCAGCCCCGTAAAATACCTTCCCAGCTCCACAAAATACTTACCCACCCCCACGAGCTTACTGAAACGATGTCGGCCCAGGTTTTCGACCCAATCCAGCATTCAAAAATGAGAGTTGCAGCGGAAGAAAACTTTCACCCCATTGGGGGAGTCTTATACCAGTTTATTCCATAGATTGAGGCAGTTGGATATGCTGAGGCCAATTGAGTCAAAACTGCCAAACCCTCCTCCAAAGAATCTTGATTACTCTGTAAGCTGTGAATATTGTTCTGGTACTCTGGGGCATGATACGGAGAAGTGGTGGAACTTGAAAGATTCCATCCAAGAGCTCATTGACACAAATCGGATTGATGTCCAAACTCTAGAGGCACCCAACATCAACCAGAACCCATTGCAAACCCATGAGGGAACAAATATGATCGAGATAGTACACAAGGGGGGAGCCCAAGAAGCCTTCACAAACTGTCATGATGATTCGGTCCAGTGAGGTCAAGCCAGTCAAAAAACCAACGGTTGAAGGGTCAACAAACAAGTTGAGCATGGCCAATGGTGAACCATCATGGTAGTTAAGAAAGGATCCCCAAGTGATGTTGTAGCAAAGCAAGAAAAGTCAAAAGTGGTTGTGCCAGGGTTGACAAATAAGCATGTCATAATTGTAGAGGGTGCCCATACAGATCTTGTCATCATCAAGACTGTAACCTAGTTGCCGGTAATCAACAGCAAGCTTATCCCATGGAACTATGAACGGGTGATAGTGACCTATAAGAGAAAGGAAGTGAAAGAACAAGTCAATGAGGCCTAGGGATTAACTCATTCGGGGAGATGCTTTGCCCCGGAAGAGTTAAGGAAAGCTAAAACATCCAGAGATAATCCAGTCCTAGTAAAGAAAGCAGTGACTGAAGAAGAGGCGAAGGAGTTTCTGAGAAAAATGAAGGTACAAGATTATTCCATTATGGAGCAGTTGAGAAAGACGCCTACTCAGATTTCCTTGCTGTCATTGTTAATCCATTCAGATGAGCATCGTCGGGCCTTGATGAAAATTCTCAGCGAAGCTCATGTCCCCGACAAAATTTTAGTGAACCATCTAGAGAAGATCGCCAACAAAATATTTGAGGTGAATAGGGTCAAATTTTTTGATGATGAGTTGCCTGTGGAAGGTACTGAACATAATAAAGCTCTCTATCTTACGGTAAAATGTGAAGATTCTGTGGTCACCAAGGTGTTAGTTGACAATGGTTCCAGTGCAAGCATATGCCCTCTCTCTACTTTGAACAAGTTGAAAGTGGATGATGAGAGGATTCACAAAAACAGCATATGCATTCGGGGATTTGATGGTGAAGGGAAAGATTTGGTTGGTGATATAATTCTTGAATTGAAAATAGGACCGGTGGAATTCACCATGGAGTTCCAGGTGCTAGACGTAGCCGTCTCTTACAATTTGTTGTTAGGTCGACCTTGGGTTCATGCCACCAAAGTAGTCCCGTCCACTTTGCACCAAATGGTCAAGTTTGAGTGGGACAGGTAGGACATCGTCTTGCATGGTGAGGAGAATTTGTGTGCTCACAGTGATGCCTCTGTCCCGTTCATTGAGGCTAAAGATGACAAAGTGCCTTAGGTCTATCAAGTTTTTGAAACAGTGCCGGTCGAGAAAGTTCCATAAGGGAAATGTGTTCCAACTCCAAAGATAGCCTCTGTATCTATCATGGAGGCCTCTAAAATGCTGAAAAATGGTTTTGTGCTAGGTAAAGGTCTGGGTGTATCCTTGTAGGGTATCATACAGCCCGTGCCCCTCCCCAAAAACTTGGGTATGTTCGGTCTGGGATTCAAACCCATAGCGGTAGATGTCAGAAGGGCTAGAAAGTTGAAACAGAGGGTGTGGGCACTTCCGAAGCCTATTCCGCATCAATCCAGGTCTTTTGTCAAGATCGGTGCCAAGAAACGCCCAGTGACGACAGTTCCAAGTTCTATGGTTGACACTGAAGAAGACTTAATTGAAAGGTTTCGGAGGTTGTTTGATGATGTGAACATGGTAGAAGTTGGAGAAGGTTCTAGCA
Organism: Nicotiana tabacum; assembly: GCF_000715075.1. NCBI lineage: Eukaryota > Viridiplantae > Streptophyta > Magnoliopsida > Solanales > Solanaceae > Nicotiana > Nicotiana tabacum. The sequence continues at coordinate 90,458,684 of NC_134101.1, read as the reverse complement.
AAGCGGACGTGTAGTTCGTCGGGCCGAACGTAAAGCATAACAATTGGAAAGATACTCCTCTCCCTACTTGGAAGGAGTCTTGGTAGTTTGTTTTGTTTTCCTTTCTATTTGGGTCATTCCAGGGTTGTGACCCAGATTTTTATTTTCCGCTTGTTGATGTACAAACCCTGTTATCCTTTATTTTTTATAAAATGCAATTTCCCTTTTCCATCATTCCTGATAGTTCTTATTTTTGTTTTCTTCTTTGTATAGTTCTTTTTTATACTGGTTTCAATGATATGACATGCATGAGGAATCTTTGGCCAAGTCTTAAAAGTCTATCTAATTCTGAAATAATAATCCAAGAAATATAGTGTGATGATGAATCAGAATACGATGAGGATGAGGCCTTTGAAGAGATTAGTAAGGAACTAAGTCATTTTGAAGAAAAACCTAAACCTAATCTGAATGATACGGAAGCGATTAATCTAGGGGACCTAGATAATGTCAGATAAACTAAGATAAGTATCCATCTTTAACCGCAAATCAGGGAAGAAATAATTAAAGCATTGTTGGAATACAAGGATATTTTTGCATGGTCGTATGATGACATGCCAGGCTTGAGTACCGATCTGGTGGTCCACAAATTGCCAATTGATCCAGCTTTCCCTCATGTCAAGCAGAAGTTGAGAAAGTTCAAAACTGACATGAGCGTGAAGATTAAAGAAGAAGTCATAAAGCAGCTTGATGCAAAGGTCATTCGAGTCACGTGGTATCCCACTTGGTTAGCCAACGTTGTGCATGTGCCAAAGAAAGATGGTAAGACCAGAGTGTGTGTTGATTACCGCAACCTCAACAAAGCAAGACGAAAGGACAACTTTCCACTATCGAACATCCACATTTTGATTGATAATTGTGCCAAGCATGAGATTGGGTCTTTTGTGGACTGCTATGTGGGATACCATCAGATTTTAATGGATGAGGAAAATGTATAAAAGACGGCATTCATCACTCCATGGGGAACATACTACTACCGGGTCATGCCTTTGGCTTGAAAAATGCTGGGGCAACTTACATGAGGGTAATGACAACCATATCCCATGACATGATACACAAGGAGATTGAGGTCTACGTGGATGATGTGATCATAAAGTCCAGGAAGCAGTCTGACCACGTCAGAGATTTGAGAATGTTTTTTCATAGGCTCCGTAGGTATAATCTTAAACTCAACCCTACAAAGTGTGTGTTTGATGTTCCATCTGAGAAACTGTTAGAGTTCATAGTCAGCTAGTGGGGCATTGAGTTGGATCCTTCAAAAATCAAGGCTATCCGGGAATTACTACCACCAAAGAACAAGACCGGGGTGATGAGTTTGTTAGGGAGGCTGAACTACATCAGCAGGTTTATTGCTCAGCTCACGACAACTTGTGAGCCCATCTTTAAGTTACTAAAGAAGGATGATGCGGTCAAATGGACTGATGAGTGCCAAGAAGCATTCGATAAGATCAAAGAGTATTTGTCGAATCCACTTGTGTTGGTCCCACTAGAGCCAGGGAGACCTTTGATTCTTTATTTGACAGTCCTGGATAATTCATTTGGATGTGTATTGGGTCAGCATGACATCACTGGCAGGAAAGGGCAATCCATCTACTATCTCAGCATGAAATTCACATCTTATGAGGTTAAGTATACTCCCCTTGAGAGGACATGTTGCGCCCTAACTTGGGTAGCACAAAAGCTGAAGCATTATTTGTCATCATACACCACTTACCTCATCTCTCGCCTGGATCCCCTAAAGTATATCTTTCAGAAGCCCATGCCCACAGGAAGGCTCGCAAAATGGCAGAATTTGCTTACGAAGTTTGACATCGTATATGTGACTCGGACGGCGATGAAAGCCCAAGCTTTGGCCGAGAAACCGGTGGATGAAGAATATGAACCTTCGAGGACTTACTTTCCTGATCATATTGATGAGGTTGAGAAGGATAAAAATCCCAAATTGAAACTCTTCTTTGATGGGGCCGCTAACATGAAATGCATTGGAATATGAGTTGTACTTATTTCTGAAATAGGGAACCGCTACCATGTCACTACTCAGCTTCGTTTATATTGTACCAACAATATGGCCGAGTACGAAGCATGCATTTTGTGTTTAAGATTAGGTATGGACATGGGACTCCAAGAAGTACTGGTTTAGGGAGATGCAGATCTGTTAGTGCATCAGACTCAGGGAGAATAGGAGACCCAAGATTTGAAACTCATTTAGTATCGGTAATGTCTGCAGGATCTTTGTCAGCGGTTCAGATCAGTAGAGTACAGACATATCCCTAGGATCCATAATGAGGTTGCCGACGCTTTGGCTAATCTGTCGTCGATGTTACATCATCTAGATAAGACTTATGTTGATCCTTTACATATTCAGGTCCGCGATCAGCATGCTTACTGTAACATGGTAGAAGAAGAACTTGATAGTGAGACGTGGTTCTACGATATCAGGGAGTACATCAGAATGGGGGTATATCCGGTACAAATTACGGGGGATCAAAAGAGAACAATTCGACATTTGGCAAGTGGGTTTTTCTTCAGTGGAGGAGTTTTGTACAAAAGAACTCGAGATCTTGGATTGTTAAGATGCATGGATGCTAGACAAGCATCGACTATCATGACCAAAGTACATTCCAGAGTCTGCGGACCACATATGAGTGGGTATGTTCTGGCAAAGAAAATTCTTTGAGCAGGTTATTATTGGCTCACCATGGAGCGAGATTGCATTAGTTTTGTTCGCAAGTGCCATCAATGCCAAGTACACGTAGATTTGATTCATTCTCTGCCTTCTAAATTGCACACAATGTCCGCACCATGGCCCTTTGTTGCTTGGGGTATGGATGTCATTGGACCGATTGAGCCAGAAGCATCCAATGGGCACAGGTTCATTCTAGTGGCCATTGACTACTTCACTAAGTGGGTCGAAGCTAAAACTTTCAAATGTGTGACCAAGAAGGCAGTGGTCAATTTTGTTCATTCAAATATAATTTATCAGTTCGGAATCCCAAAGGTGATCATCACAGATAATGGGGCTAATCTTAACAGCCATCTAATGAAAGTGGTATGTCAACAGTTTAAGATTATGCATCGCAATTCTATCCCATACCGCCCCAAGGTGAATGGAGCAGTCGACGAAGCCAACAAGAACATAAAGAAAATACTTCGGAAAATGGTGCAAGGTTCCAGGCAATGGCATGAGAATTTGCCCTTTACTTTGTTAGGTTATCGCACTACTGTTCGCACTTCAGTACGTACAACTCCTTATTTGTTGGTATATGGCACTAAAGCAGTGATACCCACAGAAGTTGAAATCCTATCCCTTAGGATTGTTGCTGAAGCCGAATTTGATGATGATGAGTAGGTCAAAGCCCGTCTGGAGCAATTAGGTTTGATTGACGAGAAGGGATTGGTAGCAGTGTGTCATGGCCAGTGGTATCAAAAGAGAATGGCAAGAACATACAACAAGAAGGTGCATCCCCGGAAATTTGAAGTGGGTCAGCAAGTATTAAAACGCATCCTTCCACATCAGGCTGAAGCAAAAGCAAGTTCGCCCCGAATTGGCAGGGGTCGTTCATCATAACAAGAATGTTGTCCAATGGTACTTTGTATTTAACAGATATAGAGGTCAAATGTATAGATATGGCTATCAATTCTGATGCAGTCAAAAGATATTATGTATGATTTTTTTGGTTTGTCTAAATCGTTGTTTGTACTTGGAATATTTTGATGATTGGAATGATGAAGGCATTTTATTCTGCTATCTAAACACTTTACCTTTTGATACAGCATTGAGCCTTATTTATTTTCTTTCATACCTCTCTTTTGGAATCAGTAGCAAAATTCAGAAACATGAACGCAAAAGTTAAGTAAAGAAGAAAAGGAGAAAAAGAAAAAAAAGAAAGGAAAAGAAAAGAGAAGAAAGAGAAGAAAAAGTGAAAGAAAAGAAAAAAAAAGAAAAGAAGAGAAAAAGAGAGAAAGAAAAGAAAGAGAAAAGTAACAACAACAAAATGTATTTTCATGAACTACATTCGACTCGATTCCTTTTAAGGATACGTAGGCAGCTTCACGGTTCGGTCCCATCAAAATAAAATTTCAAAAGTCCCCAAGCAAAGAAACTGGGGCAGAAGTTGTGGTTGTTGTAAGAGATCTAATTCTAAAAGTTGTAATTTTGAACCCATTCAAGCTGTTTTGAGCCTTTGTGATACCTTTTATTTCTAATCCTATCCAAACACCCACATTACGGTCCAAAGAAAGACCTTCCAATCAGTCTTCGAGAGATTCCAAGTCGAGCAAGCAGAGATGATTCATATCAGGGGCAACACCCCGTTCTGAGCAAGAAAATGGAAAGTGAGAGAGTCTTATATGTGAAAACTCCCACGGGCACCGTAAGGCGATGGAAAGCTAAGAGAAATTAAAAATGAGAGAGTCTTATTGGTGAAAACTCTCACGGGCACCATAAGGCGACGGTGAGTTGAGAGATAAATAAATGAAAGAGGTTTGTTGGTGAAAACCCTTAAGGGCACTGCAAGCCGAATAAGGTTGTTAAATTTGCAAAGGAATCAGACTATGGGAACCCTAGGCATAAAGTGTGAAGACTGAAAGAGGATGGACTGGCTGATTAATCCAAAATACATGTCATGATCATTGATGCCGGTAGCCTCACTTAGATAAGTTCTTTTTCCTTTTCTCCCTCAAATAGTCCTTTTGTTTTGATTTTTCTCCTCTATTCATAACTCTCAAAATCATTGTATTTCATTTCCTTTTGGGTCTACTCTTCTAAGGCATTTTTAATGTTAGCCTTGCTAAGCAAAAGAAAGTATTGCAAAGCTTATTACCAACTTCCAAATTGCACAAAGCAAAGTGCGGCCAAGGCATGCCAGCAATAGCATGATGCAAAAGTTGAAAAATAAAGTGTTAATGGAAGCTCAAGCAGTCGAATGGTTTGTGAATTTTGTGGAAGATACAAAGGTTCAAATGGGAAGGACAGAAATGTAAAACAGCAGGTTGGGTGTAGAGCATTCAGGTCGTTCAGAGTCCTGTGATTAAAATGCAAACAGAAAGGCAAACAATTCTTGGCCAGTTCAAGGCGGACACTCAAAGCAAAGCACGGAAGCAAAAGGGCCACCCTCAGTAAGAATGCCGCAAACTAACCACCACATTTTCAAACTGATAAGATTTTTCTTTGATTGAAACAGGGGCATAAAATTTTGTTTGTTTCAGAGAAACCCTCCATATAGAAAGCAAGCGCCAGACAGGTTCGACAGTAAATGCCAGTACCCTCTTGTATAACATGATTTAGTAAGTTTTGAGGCCCTCGCATATGACAAGGTTCGGCGAAAGGTCTACTTTTGTGAAGTGTAATTTGGCATTTAAGTTTTCACTTTTGAAATGAGGCTTGGTTTGAAATTTTCAGGATAAAAGAATTTAATTTAGAATTTAGTTCGATAACAAGAACTGGTTATCACTCATAGGTGTTCCCAATATCAAACTGGGGCAGAAAAATTTCTTTTGTTTTGTTTGTTTTTGTGAAAATCAGGCGCCCACCTAGAGAATAAAGGAAAAGCAATTCAAGTTGTGGAAATCAGCTGCCCACCTGGAGAACAAAGGAAAAATGAGTCAAGGAAAAGTAGTACAAGTGTTAGAAATCAGGATCCCACCTGGAGAAGAAAGGGAAAGAAATTCAAGTGTTGGTAATCAGGCGCCCACCTGGAGAACAAAGGGAAGCAGTTCAAGTTTCGAGGAAAAATAGTTCAAGTGTTAAAAATCATGAGCCCACCTGGAGAACAAAGGGAAACAGTTCAAGTCTCTAGGAAAAACAGTGCAAATGCTGGTAATCAGGCACCCACCTAGAGAACATAGGGAAAGCAGCAATGTTCAAAGGAAGACAACAATTAGGAGCCCACCTGGAGAACAAAGGGAAAGCAGCACAAGTCTCGAGGAAAAATAGTGCAAATGTTGGTAATCAGGCACCCACCTGGAGAACAAAGGGAAAGTAGCAATGTTCAAAGGAAGACAACAATCAGGAGCCCACCTGGAGAACAAAGGGAAACAGTTCAAGTCTCGAGGAAAGACAATGCAAATGTTGATAATCAGGCACCCACCTGGAGAACAAAGGGAAAGCAACAATGTTCTAAGGAAGACAACAATCAAGAGCCCACCTGGAGAACGAAGGGAAACAGTTCAAGTCTCGAGGAAAAATAGTGCAAATGTTGGCAATCAGGCGCCCACCTAGAGAAAAAGGAGAAGGCAGCCCAAGTTTTGAAGGAAGACAATTCGAGTATTGCCAATCAGGCGCCTACCTGGAGAATAAGGGAATTCACTTCAGAATAAAATTCAAGGCAGCAACTAAGGAATCTCACCGGGAGAGGACAAGTCAATAGAGCAGCAGAAACTGCGAGATCAAGTTTGAAGATATAGATAGGATTCTTGTAGTTCATAGATCATAGCTTAGTCTAGTTTCTTTTATTTGGTCTTGGTGTAATAAGGAGTTCAGCAAGCAGTAGCAGCAGCAGCAACAGTGAAATCACAGCTTCCTGGTAGTTCCAGCTACCGAAACTTCCCGAACTACACTGACCTGATTACTTTATAGCCAAGGATATGTAGGCAACCTCGGAAGCAGGGTGCGGTCAAATCTTTCAAAAATGCTTCCCACGGAGTATTCAAACGGGCAAAAATCGCTCGTATCCGCTCACTTTATCTTTGCACAAAAACTCTACATATTTCCGAGCAAAGAGGGGCAGTTGTGAGCACGTATTTTTCGCTCTATATAAATTACTCCCATAAAATACAAGAAAAACAATTTTTTCCATTTTTTAAAAAATTTTATAGGATTTCATGAGATTTGTTTTTTGCATTTCTGTGCATGTTTATCTTGTTAAAATCATGAAAAATACAAAAAAATATCATGCATTTCATTTAAGATTTATCTTTACATTTTTAGGATCAATCAGTTAATTATTTGTCTTATTAAAAGTGAAAATCACAAAATTAGTTCATTTTGCATTTTTTAGTTTTAATTTTAGAATAGTATTTTTATTTTTTTAATTTAGGATTAAAGAACTTTTATAATTTTTAGAAAAGTGGGTAGTGTTACAATTTAAATCAATTTAAGGTTTAATTTAGTTTTTGTTTCATTAATTTTTAGTTGAAAGAAAATTGAAAAAAAAATAAAAAAAAGAAAACAAAGAGGAAAGAAGTGGAAAGGTTCAGCTTATTTCAAAATTGGGCCAACATTTGAAATTGGCCCAAAACCCTCGCCCATTTCCGCCCAGGTCCGATCCGAAAACCAGTCCACCCCTTTAAAACCCAAAACGACGTTGTTTATGTAACGACCATCTTGGCCATTGATCTCCTTTGATCGGACGGTTGAGAACTCATCAACACTTACCCTTATATATGTCGGAATCCCACCTCATACCTTAACAAACACTCTCATTCTCACCCCATCTCTAACACAACAAACCCTAGCCGCCCTACTTCTCTCTAAAACTCACACAGCTTGAACCCTAGTTGCTGCCCACCAAAAATATTTCACGGCGGTGGCACATCGCTAAACACCACCAAACTCGTCCTCTACACTCCCCAACCTCCCCTATACACTAATCTATCAACCATCTTACCAAAAAACCCCATCAAAATACCCGAAAACCAGATCTAAGATAACCTTAAATCCACCCTAATTCCGATTCCTTGCCTCCCGAGGCTCGATTTGACTCGAGACTAGTGTTATGCAATTGTTCTTATTAAGAACCATTGCCTAGAGCTAGTTTTTACTTATTTCGAGGTTTATTGTCTCGACCGAACCGCTGTGCCTAGCCAAGTTCATCTCCTTCCTTTGTTCGTTGGGTTAGCTCAGTCATTGATTCTTTCCGGTTAGACCAGTTCTTTACTTCTTCCTCTTTGGTTTTGTTTTTTGCTTATTTCTTGATTTTTCTCTTAATTCTAATTATTTGTTTGTTTGAATTTGTGTTGGTTACTTATTTGGTCAAATTAGACGTTATTATTTGCTTGTTTGAATCAATTGGGTTTTTATTTGTTTAAAATAATTTTAATGTCTACTCGCTTAAGTTAATCAGGACTCTTAACTGTTTAGCTGAATTTATTTGAATTTATTATGATTCTATTTTTTTGTGTTTTTCTATTTCTTTTATATTCTAATGCCAATTGCATGTTTTAGATTTTAAGTTTTCCTTTGCTTTGAGATTTCAGTACCAAATGACTAATGCTCATTCCTCTTTGATTGTGAACGAATTTGGCAAATAGCCAACTGTTTGATTTCATTGTACTGATAGTTTTCCATTTTGTATTGTTTATCTAGTTAGTAATGGTTAGGAAACTATTCGGGTGTTAGTTGAATAATAGAAACTTGGGAGGTTGTTTTGAGAGTAAGAAAATCAAATTTTGTTGGGGAAATTTCTAGACTATGGGCAACTGGCCCAGTTTTGGCCAGCATAAGTGCTGGAGCTAATTAAAGGCTGCCAGTTGTCCTATTCAGTTAAAAAAGATGCCTTTGCAGGCTGGAAATATTCCTAATTCTGTTTCAGCATATGGGATTTTCTTTAGGCCTATAAAGAGGCAGCATTTCCTTCACTCGAGAGCAGATTTCAAGACTCATTTTCTCTGCACTAAACTTCTGAAAAAGCCACTAATACACTGAAACACAAAAAAAAAATTCTGCATCATTTTGTTTCGAAAATTACTGGGAATTGGTCTTTAATTTCACTTTTAGCAGTAGCTAAAGAGTTTCAAAGGATTTCTGAACTATTTGAGGTTTTAAAAATGGTTTAAGGAAGCTAAAAGGAGCTGTGTTGATATGCTGAGCAGTTGCTCATTGCTGAAATCCTCATTTTTGCTTTGTCTTTATTTCCATGTACCTATTGGACCTTATTGAATGTGAAGCTCAAACTTGAAGCATGTAATCGAATGTGGAGATCTAAGCTTTAGTATCAGCTGATGTTATTTAGAATCTATCTTTGTTTTATGCATTTCAATAGTTGATTCTGTAATTTGTCGTTGTATTCATTCATGCTGCTGATAATACGTTCCCAGCTAGGTTTGTATTTGGACTTTAACTTATCATGATATTGGTTTGGCTAAAACTTTCCTTATTAAGCATATAGTGCATGGGCTGTTGTAGTAGGGGTTTGGGGACTTCTCTTGTTGGGTTTTGTTTTGTTCAAGTTAGTGGTGAAGTTCAGCTTGAGATTAACTCTTATCATGACTTTACTATTTTGGGATTTTGGTTTTAGTACTTGAATAAATTTAGGAACTACTGTTGCATTGTAATACTTAGTTCAATGTCTGGAGTATTTCATTATACGTATGAATTCAATAGAAGCTTAGTAGTAGCTTCAATTCTCAAATGCAAGTGGCCTGTAGCTAATTTCAGCAAATTAATCTCCATGTTTAGTATTGTATGTGTGTCCTAAGGCAATAAAATTTAGAATTGGGCCTGTTGAGTTCGCTTCCCTAATACGAGGCCCAAAACTATCGGATCCAGTTCTCTTTGGGTCTTGGACCCAATCTCAGGCCCAAGGATCTTTAGCCTTGGCATATCATGTGTCCTGTTTGGATTTATGTACTAAAAATGCATTTTTGTTGTTCTCTTTTTGGCTTTATCTAGGTTCGAACTCGGATTTTGTTAAGTTAAGTAGCCCTAACTTGTTAAGTGTTTATATGCTGACAATGGGATATGCCTTTCTTGTTGGAAGTTCATTATGAAAAGGCTAGGCTTAAGGTTGGCCCAATCACCAGCCAAACCAGTTGGGCCATTGCCATTCTTGTCTCTCGTTTGGCTTGTCTAAGCCCAAGCCCTATTAGCCCCATTTGCTCTTGTTATTTCTGCAGTAGTTTAGGCTTGTAACTGGCCCATTGTTACCCCAAAAATAATTCATGGACCAACATGTATCTCAAGCCTATTTTGTTTACTAATAGCTCAAACTTTCCCGTTTCTTTTAAATTGTCACAACCCTAAACCCGCACCCGGTCGTGATGGCGCCTCTCGTGAAGAGAAGGCCAACCGACACTTTCCATTTTCCAATTTTTAACATTAATCATTAAGAATAGTCTAAACATGATAAAATAAATCCGAAGTAATAGATGATAGCATAATTACGCGGAAGAACACCCATACACAGCCCTAACCGAGGTGTCACTAGTCATGAGCATCTATAAGTCATAATACAATCCACTAAGTCTATAAACTAGTACAACTGTCTGAAAAGAAAGATAGAACTGATAAAGGAGTAGAGACACGGGGCTGCGAATGCCAACAGTTACCTTGTGAACTCCGAATATCCGCCTGAAGCTTGAGGGATCAGCACTCGGGAGCGGAATCAGCTACGCCTGAATCTGCACACAGGGTGCAGGGAGTAAAGTGAGTACTCCAACTCAGTTAGTAATAAATGTAAATAACGACTGAAAGTAAGAAAGCACGCAAGGCACAAGGCATTCTATAATGAAGCAGTAAAACCATTTAAAAGCAATAAATCAGTGAAAAGTTAAGTAACAATCCTTTTTCAACAAGTAACAGGTAATTGACAAGTAGTTAAGGTAAAGTAAACAAATAGAAGTTCGCCCCTCGGGCACAGTATCAACAAATCCGCCCCTCGGGCAACATCTCAGAACAGTACCAGCCCCTCGGGCCATCACATAGAACAATACCAGCCCCTCGAGCTATATCTCACATCACAATGGGTACCCGCGCCCACTGGGGTGTGCAAACTCCTGGAGGGGCCCCTTAATGCCCAAGCGCAATATCAAGCCATCTAGTGGCATCATCTCTAGGCCCTCGGCCTCATATCAATCAAGCCACCTCGTGGCATACATATCTCAGGCCCTCGGCCTCATAATCAGTATCAAATGTTTCCTCACAACATAGGCCCTTGGCCTTACTCAGTCAAAAATCTTCACAAGCCACTCGGGCAGTAGTAAAATATGTTTCTCAGCCCAAAAATATCATTTAAAAGATCATGTAAGTGTTTGAAACAGAGTAAACATGGCTGAGTACAAAAACAATGAAATATAACATGACTGAGTTCAAGTATAAAGTCAAAACAGTGAGGAAATACCAATAAAAATCCCCGAAGGGTTCAAATAGTTGGCACAAGGCCCAAATATGGCATTCAGCCCAAATAATGTTGATAACAAATAGATTTCAGTCAAATACGCGGTTAAATCATCAATCGGGACAGACCAAGTCACAATCCCCAATAGTGCACGACCCCACGCTCATCATCAAGCGTGTGCCTTACCTCAATATAGCACTACGATGTGCAATCCGGTTTTCAAACCCTCAGAACATCATTTACAATCATTACTCACCTTGAATCGGTCAAAGATATAGTTTGTGATGCCTTTGCCCCTTGAATCGGCCTCCACGTGCATCGAATTTATCCAAAATCAGAACAAGAACGTCAAAATATGCTAAGGGAACGAAGCCCAAGCGAAAGCAATCAATGAAGGGCACAAATCCTGAAATTACAAAAATGCGACCCCCAGGCCCACGTCTCGGAATTTAATAATTTTTACATCAATAGGTTTCTTATCTCCCCACGAGTTCATACATATCAAAAGTTCTCAAATCCGACCCCAAATGGTCCTTCAAATCCTCAATTAAAGGCCTAAGTTCCCAAGACCTAGTTTTCCCCAAATTTCACCCTTGATTTTCCTTAATTTCTAGCTCTAATCCATGGAATAATAGCATAGGAATGAGTTTTAAGTCCAAATCCCTTACCTCAATGAAGTTCCCTTGAAATCCCTCTTTCAAATCATCCAAAAAGCTCCAAAGCCAAAGTCAAAAATGGTAAAATAGCTCAAATTCGCGGAATAAAATAACTTATATGTTCTACCCAGACCCTTTCGCATCTGCGGTACCGCATTTACGGTTAAAACCTCTGCTTCTGCGGGAATCACTAACCAGCCCAAAAATCACATCTACGATAAGCCTTCCGCAGATGCGGCCATACTGACCGCTTCTGCGATTCCTCACATTCTTCCAAAATCCACTTCTGCGGCCCCTCACTCTCGCATATGCGGCGCGCACCTGCGGTCCCCAATCCGCAGGTGCAAAAATACCAGAAGCAGCAAATTCAGCAGCTGCAACAAAAATCCAACTTCTCCGTTAACCATCCGAAATCACTCCGAGGCCTCCGGGACCTCAACCAAAAGCATAAACATATCCTAATACCTTATTCAAACTTGTATCAATCTTCAAAACACCTAAAACAATAACAAATCAACCAAAACACGTCGGATTCAAGCCAAATTTTCTAAAATCTTCCGAATTACGCTTTTGATCAAAAACCCAACCAAACCATGTCCGAATGACCTGAAATTTAACACACACATCCCAAATGACACAACAGAACTATTGCAACTCTCGGAATTTCATTCTAACCCCTATATCAAAATCTCGCCTACCAATCGGAAATCGCCAAAATATCAATTTTGCCAACTCAAGCCTAAATCTACTCCGGACCTCTAAAATCCATTCCGATCAACTCCTAAGCCATAAATTACCTCCCGAAACTAACCAACCCCTCGGAACTCACTTCCGAGCCCTCTAATACATAAGTCAACATCTGGTTGACTTTTCCAACTTAAGCTTCCTTAAAAGAGACTAAGTGTCTCAAACCTTACCAAAATCATTCCAGATTCGATCCGACTAACCCGATACCACAAAACACGGATAATGAAGCATAAAGAAGCAGAAATAGGGAAAACAGAGTAGTGACTCATGAGACGACTGGCCGGGTCGTCACATCCTACCCAACTTAAAACAATGTTTATCTGGGAACAAATCAAGAAACATACCTGAAGCCTCAAACAGGTGAGGATATCTCCTCCGCATCTCCTGCTCGGTCTCCCAAGTAGCCTCATCCACGTGCCGACCTCTCCATTGCACTTTCACTGAAGTTATATCCTTTGATCTCAACTTTCGAACCTTACGACCCAAAATAGCTACTGGCTCCACATCATAGGTCAAATCATCATCCAATTGAACTATGCTAAAATACAGAACATGAGACGGATCCCCAATATACTTTCGGAGCATAGAAACATGAAATACCGGATGCACACTCAACAAGCTGGGTGGCAAGGCAAGCTCATAAGCTACCACCCCAATTCTCCGAAGCACCTCAAAAGGCCCAATAAACCCAGGACTCAATTTACATTTCTTTCCAAATCTCATAACACCCTTCATGGGCGAAACCTTCAACAGAACCTTCTCGCCAACCATGTAAGACACATCTCGAACTTTCCTGTCAGCATAACTTTTTTGCCTCAACTGCGCTGTATGAAGCCTCTCCCGAATCACCTTTACCTTTTCCAAAGCATCCTGCACCAAGTCTGTCCCCAATAGCCTAGCCTCACTCGGCTCGAACTAACCAATGGGAGATCTACACCTCCTTCTATACAAAGCCTCATATAGAGCCATCTGAATACTCAACTGGTAGCTGTTGTTATAAGCAAACTCCGCAAGTGGTAGAAACTGATCCCATGACCCTCTGAAATTAATGACACAAGCACGCAACATGTCTTCCAATATCTGAAAAACACGCTCGGACTACCCGTCCATTTGAGGATGAAACTATGTACTCAACTCAACCTGAGTAACCAACTCTCGCTACATAGACCACCAAAACTGCGAAGTAAACTAAGTGCCCCTATCTGAAAAGATGGAAACTGGGACACCATGCAAACGAACAATCTCCTAGATATATATCTCTGCCAACCGATCTGAAGAATAGGTAGTACACATAGGAATAAAGTGCGCGGATTTGGTCAACCGATCCATAATCACCCAAATAGCATCGAACTTTCTCAAAGTCCGTGGAAGTCCAACTACAAAGTCTATAGTGATCCTTTCCCACTTCCACTCTGGAATATCTATCCGCTAAAGCAAGTCACCCAATCTCTGATGCTCATATTTCACCTGCTAAAAATTAAGACACCGAGCTACAAACCCTACAATGTCTTTCTTTATTCTCCGCCACCAATAGTGTTGTCTCAGATCCTGATACATCTTCGCGGCAACCGGATGAATGGAATTCCGCGAGCTATGGGTCTCCCCAAGAATTAACTCCCGAAGCCCATCCACATTGGGCACACAGATCCGCCCTGCATCCTCAACACCCTATCATCTCCAATGGTCACATATCTAGCACCATCATGTTGAACTCTGTCCTTAAGGACAGCCAAGTGCGGATCATCATACTGGCGCTCTCTGATGCCATCATATAAGGAAGACCAAGAAACCACACAAGCCAATACCTGATTGGCCTCCGAAATATCTAACCTCACGAACCAATTGGCCAAGGCCTGACCATCAACTGCAAGAGGTCTCTCCCCAACTAGAATATATGCCAAACTCCCCATACTCACTACCTTTCGGCTCAAGGCATCGGCCACCACATTGGCCTTTCCCGGATGGTACAATATAGTGATATCATAATCCTTAAGCAACAACCATCTCCGTTGTCTCAAACTAAGATCCTTTTGCTTGAACGAATGCTGAAGACTGCGATGATCAGTGAACCCCTCACAAGATACGCCATACAATTAATGCCTCCAAATCTTCAATGCGTGAACTATGGCAGCCAACTCCAAATCATGAATGGGGTAGTTCTTCTCATGGGGCTTCAACTGATGAAAAGCATAAGCAATAACTCTACCCTCCTATATCAACACACAACCAATCCCAACTCTCGAAGCATCACAATACACGGTATACAAACCTGAAGCTGATGGCAAGACCAATACTAGAGCTGTGGTTAAAGCTGTCTTGAGTTTCTAAAAGCTCTCCTCATACTCGTCCGATCATACAAATAAAGTATCCTTCTGAGTCAACTTGGTCAAGGGCGATGTGATAGATGAGAATCCCTGAATAAACCAGCGATAATAACTCGCCAAACCAAGAAAGCTGCGAATCTCTGTGGTTGAGAACGGTTTGGGCCAACTCTGAACTGCCTCTATCTTCCTCGGATCAACCTGAATACCCTCGTTGGACACCACGTGCCCTAAGAAAGCCACTGAACTGAGCCAAAACTCACACTTGGAGAATTTTGCATAAAGCTTCTCCTCTCTCAATCTCTGAAACACAACTCTCAAATGCTCTGCGTGCTCCTCCTAACTACGCGAATACACCAGAATGTCATCAATGAAGACTTTGACAAATGAGTCGAGATAAGGTCGGAACACACTATTCATCAAATACATGAATGTTGTTGGGGCATTGGTCAGCCCAAAGGATCACTAAGAACTCATAATGACCATATCTGGTCCTGAAAACCGTCTAAGAATATCCGAGTCCCTAATCTTCAACTGGTGATAACCTGAACGGATATCAATCTTGGAACACTCTCACTCCCTAAAGCTGGTCGAATAAATCATCAATGTGAGGCAAAGGATACTTGTTCTTAATTGTTAACTTGTACAATTGCCTATAATCAATGCGCATTCTCATAGTGCCATCATTCTTCTTCACAAATAAAACTGGAGTACCCCAAGGTGACACACTAGGCCGAATGAACCCTTTATCAAAGAGTTTATGAAGTTGTTCTTTTAATTCCTTCAACTTCGCTAGTGCCATACGATACGGCAGAATATAAATGGGCTAAGTGCCCGCACTAGGTCAATACCAAAATCAATATCTCTGTCCGGTGGCATGCCTGGCAGGTCTGCAGGAAACACATCGGGAAAATCCCTCACAATTGGAACAGAATCAATACTAGGAGTCTCAGATCTGGCATCCCTCACAAAGGCTGGATACGAAAGACGGCCCTTCCCAACTATATGCTGGGCTTTCAAGAATGAGATCACTCTATTGGGAACATAATCAGTCACACCTCGCCACTCGATCTGTGGCACCCCCGGTATAGCCAATGTGACTGTCTTAACATGACAGTCCAGAATAGCACGACACGGAGATAGCCAATCCATGCCCAAAATGACATCGAAATCCACCATACACAATAATAAAATATCCACACGGGTCTCCAGACCCCCAATAGTCACCACACACAACCAGTACACACGGTCTACAACAACAGTATTGCCCATCGGGGTAGATACATGAATAGGTGAAGCAAGAAACTCATGGGGCATACCCAAATAACGAGTAAAGTATGATGACACATAAGAAAAGGTGGAACCTAGATCAAATAATAATACAGAGGCATCTCTGTGGCACACTAAAACAATACATGTAATGACAGCATCTAAAGCAATAGCATCGGGTCTGCCTGGAAGTGCATAGAAATGGGTCTGACTGCCACCTGATCGACCTCCCCCTCTGGGGAGACCCCTAGCTGACTGAACTCTACCCCTAGCTGGCTGGGCGGGTGGTGGTAAAGTAACTGGCGCTGAAGCCGATGACTGACCCCTCTGCTGAGATGAAATCGCATGACGATGAGGGCATTGCCTCCACATGTGGCCCCTATCACCATACTCATAACAACTCCCAAGCACTGGAGAAGGGGATTGAAGGGAACCCCTCGCACTAGAGTGACTAGCAGATGCACTCGACATGGAAGAGCTTGAGTTGATGGAGCACGGGACGAACTCTGAGCTGAAAGGGCACTAAGTGATGACTGGCCCTGATGAGAACTGTGAAAACCATGACCCGATGACGCCCCACGATAACTTGGGCGAGCTGGCTGAGCATGCCTGAATGGACGGCCTCTGCCGTGCTGAAACTGACCCCTTAAAGGAGTACCACTGTAACTACTAGATCCTCGAGGCCTCCTAGCCTCCTGGCCTCTCTCTCCTCGCGCTCCCGGCGACGAACAGACTCAATCTCACGGGCAATATCCATAACCTCCTCAAAAGTAGCACCAATCACCCTCTCCCTGGTCATGAGAATACGAAGCTGATAAGTGAGGTCATCAACAAACCTCTTAATCCTCTCTCTATCTGTCGGAACCATCCAAATAGCATGACGAGCTAACTCGGAGAACCTCATCTCGTACTACGTCACAGTCATCTCTCCCTGACGCAACCACTCAAACTCCCTATGCAGCTCCTCTCTGCACGACTACGGCACATACTTCTCCAGAAAGAGAACGGAGAATTGCTGCTAGGTAAGGGGTGCTGCACCAACAGGCCTACGCCTCTCAAAAGCCTCCCACCAAGTAAAGGCAGCTCCCAAAAACTGATAAGTAGTGAAAGTGACCCCGCTGGTCTCCAAAATACCCGTTGTACGAAGTATCCTCTAGCACTTATCCAAGAAACCCTGGGCATCCTCACCCTCTACACCACTGAAGGTCGTACGCTGCAGTCTACCAAACCTCTCCAACCTACGCTGCTCATCCTCCGGCATAGCAGGAACTACATAGTCCTGAGCAGCTGCAACCAGCTAAGTTGGATGTGCCCCCGGCGTCTGAAGTCCCTGCACGACCTACTCAGGTATGTGAGTGGCGGGAGTCTGATTGCTTCCCCTGACCTGAGAAGTAGCTGCGGCTGTAGTGGCTGAAACCACCTGAGCTAGGCCAGTGCAAACTGATAAGATCTGAGCCAAGGCCTCCTGAAGACCCGGAATCACAATGGGCATAGCTAGTGCCTAAGTTGGTGCTACTGGAGTGTCCATAACCGGGACCTGATCCTGAACTTGGGCAGCGGGTGGATCTGCAGGTGCTGCCCTAGTTGCTCTGCCCCTACCACGACTACGGCCGCATCCTCAGCCTTTGGTGGCCACAGCTAGTGGTACTGGGGGTCGTCCATCCTGACCAATAGTGCGTGTCCTCAACATCTGTGAGTGAATAGAATAAAAGAAGTTTAGTACTCAGATCAACAAGTTCGCACGACAAGAATTTCAAGAATATGAAGTTTTTCCTAAAGGTTTTGCAGCCTCTCGAGGATAAATACAGACGTCTCCGTACCGATCTGCGAGACTCTACTAAACCTGCTCATGGCTCGTGAGATCTATGTAACCTAGGCTCTGATACCAACTTGTCACGACCCTAAACCTGGACCCGGTCGTGATGGCGACTCTCATGAAGAGAAGGCTAGCCGACACTTCCCATTTTCCAATTTTTAATAGTAAGCATTAAGAACAGTCTAAACATAAATAAATCTGAAATAACAGATGATAGCATAATTACGCGGAAGAATACTCATACATAACCCTAACCAGGGTGTCACTAGTCATGAGTATCTATAAGTCATAATACAATCCACTAAGTCTATAAACTAGTACAACTGTCTGAAAAGAAAGATAGAACTGATAAAGGAGTAGAGACACGGGGCTGCGAACGCCAACAACTACCTCATGAACTCCGAATGTCTGCCTGGAGCTAGAGGGATCAGCACTCGGGAGCAGAACCAGTTACGCCTGAATCTGCACATAGGGTGCAGGGAGTAAAGTGAGTACTCCAACTCAGTGAGTAACAAATGTAAATAAAGACTGAAAGTAAGAAAACATGCAAGGCACAATGCATTCTATAATGAAGCAGTAAAACCATTTAAAAGTAGTAAATCAGTGAAAAGTTAAGTAGAAATCCTTTTTCAACAAGTAAACAGGTAATTGACAGGCAGTTAAGGTAATGTAAACAAATAGAAGTTCGCCCCTCGGGCACAGTATCAACAAATCCGCCCCTCGAGCAACATCTCAGAACAGTACTAGCCCCTCGGGCCATCACATAGAACAATACGAGCCCCTCGGGCTCAATCGCACATCACAATGGGTACCCGCGCTCACTGGGGTGTACAGACTCCTGGAGCGGCCCCTTACGGCCCAAGCGCAATATCAAGTCACCTGTGGCATCATCATTAGGCCCTCGGACTCATATCAATCAAATCACCTCGTGGCGTACATAACTCAGGCTCTCGACCTCATAATCAGTATCAAATGTTTTCTCACAACATAGGCCCTCGATCTTACTCAGTCAAAAATCCTCACAAGCCACTCGGGCAGAAGTAAAACATGTTTCTCAGCCCAAAAATATCGTTTAAAAGATCATATAAGTGTTTAAAATAGAGTAAACATGGCTGAGTGTGAAAATAGTAAAATATAACATGACTGAGTTCAAGTATAAAGTCAAAACAGTGAGGAAATACCAGTAAAAATCCCCGAAGGGTTCAAATAGTTGGCACAAGGCCCAAATATGGCATTCAGCCCAAATAATGTTGATAACAAATAGATTTTTGTCAAATGTGCAGTAAAATCATCAATTAGGACGGACCAAGTCACAATCCCCAATAGTGAACGATCTGACGCTCGTCATCAAGCATGTGCCTCACCATAATATAGCACTACAATGTGCAATTCGGGGTTTCAAACCCTTAGAACATCATTTACAATCATTACTCACCTCGAACCGGTCAAAGCTCTAGCTCGCAACTCCTTTTCCCCTCGAATCGACCTCCACGCGCGTCGAATCTATCCAAAATTAGAACGAGAATGTCAAAATATGCTAAGGGAACGAAGCCCAAGCAAAAGCAATCAATAAAGGCACAAATTCCGAAATTACCAAAACCTGACCCTCGGGCCACATCTCGGAATTCAATAATTTTTACATCAATAGTTTCCTTATCTCCCCACGAGTTCATACATATCAAAAGTTCTCAAATCCGACCCCAAATGGTCCTTCAAATCCTCAATTAAAAGCCTAAGTTCCCAAGCCCTAGTTTTCCCCAAATTTCACCCTTGATTTTCCTTAATTTCTAGCTCTAATCCATGGAATAATAGCATAGGAATGAGTTTTAAGTCCAAATCCCTTACCTCAATGAAGTTCCCTTGAAATCTCTCTTTCAAATCGCCCAAAAAGCTCCAAAGCCGAAGTCAAAAATGGTGAAATAGCTCAATTTCACAGAATGAAATAACTTATATGTTCTGCCCAAACCTTTCTGCATCTGCGGTACCGCATTTGCGGTTAAATCTTCCGCTTCTGTGGGAATCACTAACTAGCCCAAAAATCACATCTGCGATAAGCCTTCCGCATCTGTGACTCTGCAGATGCAGCCATGCTGACTGCTTCTGTGGTTCCTGACATTCTTCTAAAATCTTCTTCTGCGGGCCCTCTCTCTCGCATATGCGGCTCCGCACCTGCGGTCCCCAATCCGCACGTGCGAAAATACCAGAAGCAGCAAATTCAGCAACTGCAACAAAAATCCAACTTCTCCGTTAACCATCTGAAATCACCCTGACGCCCCCGGGACCTCAACCAAAAGCATAAAATTATCCTAATACCTTATTCAAACTTGTACCAATCTTCAAAACACCTCAAACAATAACAAATCAACCAAAACACGTCGGATTTAAGCCAAATTTTCTAAAATCTTCCGAATTCCGCTTTTGATAAAAAACCCAACCAAACCACGTCCGAATAACCTAAAATTTTGCACACACATCCCAAATGACACAACGGAACTACTGCAATTCTCGGAATTCCATTCTGACCCCTATATCAAAATCTCGCATACCAATCGTAAATCGCCAAAATATCAACTTCGCCAATTCAAGCCTAAATCTACTTCGGACCTCCAAAACCCATTCCGATCACACTCCTAAGCTATAAATCACCTCCTAAATAAATATCCGTAGAAAAGCCTTTAGGCACGTTTAAAATACAAGTGTGATTGTGTACACGTTCGCGTGACATAATTACAATTTGAAAAACCAATTCGGGGTATGCGTTCGTGCAACTTCGTACAAACTTTCTTAATAATAAAAATTGTTTTAATAGGCCACTAATTAAATTTAGTTCATATAGTCCAAGGTGTGCTATCTTCCATTTAATAATTAATGGCCCTCGTATTAATTTCAAAGCCTAGACATAAAGATGACAAATGCTCGTAGTTGCTTTAGGCACGTTTAATATACCATCGTGATTGTGGATGTGTCCGCGTGACATGATTACGATTTCTAAAAACAAAAACGGAGTACGCGTTCGCACAACTTTGGCCAAATTTTCTTAATAATAATAATGCGTTATTAATTGTGGACACGTTCGTGTGACATGATATTTGACGCGCCAAACAAATGGGTACACATATGCGTGACCCGTTTCAAGATAATTTTCTTAATTAAAATGCGGTAAAAGGTAAACGCATATAGGTTCTAAAATCAGTAATTAGACAATTTTATTAAGCCAAGTATAATCAAAGCGACAGTGCTAAAACCATGGAACTCGGGAATGCCTAACACCTCTTCCTGGGTTAACAGAATTCCTTACCCGGATTTCTGTGTTCGCAGACCGTAAATAGAGTCAAATTTCCTCGATTCGGGATTTTAAACCGGTGACTTAGGACACCATAAATTATCCCAAGTGGTGACTCTGATTTTAATATAAATAATCCCATTTCGATTGTCACTTAAATTGGAAAAAACTCCCTTATATCTCTTCCGGGGGTAGTAAAAAGGAGGTGTGATAGTAATCAATATGGATTTTATCATAGGCTTACCTCGTACCCAGCGTAAGTGCGATTCGATATGGGTGACTGTTGATAGGCTTACAAAGTCAGCCCATTTTCTGCCCATTAGAACTACATATTCCTCAGAGGATTAGCAAGGCTTTATATTAAGGAGATATTACGACTGCATGGTGTCCCTATATCTATTATCTAGGATAGAGGAGCTCAATTTACATATAACTTCTGGAGGTCCGTCCAAAAAGGATTGGGGACTCAAGTAAGTCTTAATACAGCATTTCATCCCTAGACGGACGGATAGGCTAAGCGTACTATTCAGACACTGGAGGATATGTTATGATCTTGTGTAATAGACTTCAAAAGTAGCTGGGATGATCATCTGCCACTTATTGAGTTTGCATATAATAATTGCTATCATTCTAGTATACAGATGGCTCCATATGAAGCTCTTTACTAATGGAAGTGTAGGTCGCCTATAGGGTGGTTTGATGTTGGAGAATCTAGATTACATGGGTCAGACATGGTTTAACAAGCCATAGAAAAAGTGAAGCTTATCCGGGTCGACAATTGATAGCTCAGTGTCGTCAAAAGTCATATTCTGACGTGCGGCGACGAGATTTAGAGTTTGGGTTTGATGACTGGATGTTCTTAAAGGTGTCACCTATAAAGGGTGTTATGAGATTTGGCAAGAAAGGCAAACTTATCCCACGATATATTGGGCCTTATAGGATCATTCAGAGAGTGGGCCAAATAGCTTATGAGTTAGAATTGCCCTCGGAATTAGAGTCTGTCCATCCGATTTTTCACGTATCTATGTTATGGAAATGCATTAGCGATCCTACCCGAGTGGTACTCCCGGATGATGTACAGATTATAGAGGACTTGTCATACGAGGAAATTCCTGTTGCCATCCTAGACCGACAAATCCGCAAGCTACGGAATAAGGAGGTAGCCTCAGTGAAAGTACTTTGGAGAAACAACAATGTGGAAGAAATGACTTGGGAGGCCGAGGAAGACATGAAGTCTAGATATCCCTACTTATTTCCTCCTCCAGAGAAGGGTCCGACTGAGATGTCATAACCTTAAGGTATATGTACGGATTCTTATGTCAGTTATTGCCATTGGTCGTGTGAGGTCATTCTCGTTATTGATGATTATGATCCTATGTGGCATTAAATTATTGAGTTTCCACGGAAAGAGTTGATAGTAGTGTTGTTGCAAAGGCGGCTCTGCCAAGGTTATATAGATCCCGGAGATTTAATACATTCGAGGACGAATGTTTCTAAGGGGGAGAGATGTTACATCTCGCATTTTCGTATGTAAAAAGTTTCATCTTCTGTTAATCGACGTAGTCTCGAGGATGAGATTATCTTGAGGTTAACGTATTTTTGCTATTTATAACAAGCGATAAATAAGTGACATGAAGGATAGAGGGTGCACGAATTAAAGAAAACGAGTTTCATTGAAAATGGCGAATTTGGGATAAAATACGGGTCGAGCGATAATACCCGATAATTATAGACTAGTACCATGCAAGGTATCATATGACCACGGTAGCATAATGTATAAAGTATAAATATAAATTATATTAAAAATAAGTAGAATTTTAAGTAATTTGTGGTATTTTTTAAATTATGCAGGTAATTGGTTAATTATCGGGTAACGGGACATTACCCAGTTAACTAATAAGTGAATAAAAATTTATAAACTACACCCCCTCAAAAAACGTGGCAGAAGGTTACAAAGTGAAGGTATGACTCTTGCTAAATCCATGACAAGGTGGCAATTGGTGGCCTAAAAAGGGATACATTATTATGATTAATATAACATCTTACTATCAGAATTTAAGAAACTTTACAAAGACGAAAGATATTGTCATTTTGGAATCAACAGAAATGTCATCCTCCATGGAAACAGTAACCATCTTCAAGCTTTCAAAAAAAGCTAATTTCTCCATTTCTTAGCTTCATTTCGTTCAATACTTCAAAAAAAAAAGCAGAAGCTTAATTCCATTCGAATTTTGTGGTTTTAAAAGAGTACGGTGCAATCTTTATCAAAAATATTATACGGAGTTTTCCCTACTCCGGGTATGTTAAGGCAATCCCTTCTTTCTTTTGGCATGGTCCAAATTATACAGAAGAAACGAGCAAACGCACAATTTCCATAAATTACTCTATTCATAGAAATACTAGGGGTGTCTATATTCTTGATTCCCTATGAGAATTATTATTATCTTCTGTTCATGGGTCTCAGAATAATACGCAGTTGAAAAAGTTTATCCAGAAGGAATATTGAGATTATTATGTATTTTTCATGCATTTCACCCATTTATACATGTGCATTGACCCATGACCAGATGGCGTTATATATGTGTATATATGTAAATATATGTATATGGAATATAGAAAAAGGTTACGACGTTATATACGCACCACCACCTAATCAACTGGTATATGTTGATGATGTTGCCCATAGTAGCCGAGACGATATGATGGGACGCCCTCAGAGGCATGATGATATTATGTACATCTATACCTATGCATGACATGACATTTATATGCACGTGCATGACATTATAAATGTTTCAGGATTTATAAAGTTACTCAGATTTATAGATGGATTTCTTTATTTAATATTTCATCTATGTCTCTTATGTGCTGATTTTCATGCCTTACATACTCAGTACATTATTCGTACTGACGCCCTATTTCACGGGGCCTGTGTTTCATGCTCGCACGTGCAGGTAGGCAAGTTGACGGTCCCCCTTCTTAGGATCCTTGATTGTCTACAGGCGTGCTCCACTTGATTCGGAGCTGCTTTTGATTTTGGTACGATACATTTGTATATATATATGGGTATGACGTGGCTCAGTCCCGTCTTTGTACAGTTATATTTCTATTAGAGGTCTGTAGACAGTATGTCTAGTTGGATAGTATGTGGCCTTGCCGGCTTCCAGTTTTGAGGTATCTAGTTGTCTATAGCAGCCTTGTCGGCTCGCCCTACGTATGTTGCATGTATATGTATGTATGCCTTTTGGGCAGGTTTCCTTCATGTATATTATTCTCGTAATTCAAGATTACATCTTAGACGCATGCTTAGGGTGTTTAACAGGTAGGACTCGGGCACCCATCGCGGCCTATCGGTCTGGGTCGTGACATCTTTCACTCGGTGAAAGTAATATTTGTCATCGATTTGACATGAAATTTTGTAAAGCACACATAAATGATTATGGTTCATTCATGATGTGAATGTGATAATATGTGATTTATGAATACATATTCATTTTTGGAAGAATATGAGCGTGCTAGTGGTATATACCACACTCACCTCTAGAAGGAGGTTTGAGAGGAAATAAGAAAATAATATCATTATTATGGCATAAATGGTCATTGGTCACGCACATATTATACGCCAAAATATTTTGGCATTGTAATTATTAAAAGACAACAGTAATGGAAGAAACAGATCTTGCATATAATTTTGACCATAACCATAATGGTATAACTTTCTCTTTAAAAGAAATATTCACCATATGGATGTTGATGAATATGTGGTACAACAAAATTAATCGAGAACTCTGCAAGAGCCAATTATACAATTTTGGAGAAACACAATTGATTACCAATAAGGTATTGTGTTATATTAAGTCTCAAAGAAACTTATTCAGTTTCCAAAATATACGCGAAATCGGTTGATTATATTGAGACTATAAATAAAGAAAAGATTTAATATCTTCAATTACTACAATTTGTAGTAGGGTAATATGTATGTGAAAAGTTACCTGCTTTATTCTCCAATTTGTACTACACAAATAAAAGAATGTCATAATAAAGTAAGATCAAGGGGTTAGAGCAAAACCTAGGGTTTTAATAAAAGTTAGATTTAACCACGAAATTTGTTATGGAATAAATTAGAAATCATACATTATTGATCCTTAGGTTATAGAGAACAACTTCCTTCGAAAAATTTCGGAATCCGGGCACGTGGGCCCGGGGTCGGATTTTAGGAAACTTGTGTTAAAGGTTGGGAAATTGCTTAAATAGATAGAATTCGATATTGTGAGTCTATATTGACTAGTTCCTACCTCAGTTAACTAGTTTGGGATCATTCAGCTCTGAATTGAGGGCTTGGACTCGTTCTTGGTATTGAATGTTTATTGATATAAAAACCCATATCATAATAAACTTGGAGTTTATCAATAATTAAACACGTTAGGGTGTAAACCTGAATTTTATCAATATTGATAATTTATCCAGTTGGCATAATTGGTTTAGCCATGATAATTTAAGTATAATGTGCAAAAATAAAAGAGAATTCACATTGGTAAATATTAAAGAACTAGAAAGTTCTTTACGAATTCTCTTACATTGCTTGTCCTCAATAATTGATAGACCAACTAAAATTGGGATTGAATCCCATGAATGCTGAAAATATCAAAAGTGAATATGGGCTCATTCACCTGCCATGTATACCACATAAGATGCATCTATGAGATGGTTACATGTGCGATTATTATTAACCCGCAACCTGGCCGGTGTTTGCGAGGTAACTTGCTCAGTAATTTAATATCTAGCATAATTTCTATATTTTCCGTTCAAGACAGTTTATCTTGATAAGTTGGTTTACATCACAGTTGGTTTAGCAAAATGATTTATTGAGTGCATCCACTTAATAGCTAAACTATTTCTTATGAGAACAAAGTTATATATATCAGTTTGTTATATGTTATATACGAAAGTATATTATTTTCTCCCCTCACAAGTGCTTCAGGGTCAGGAACCAATAATTCTATCTTATTATTATTGATGTGCGATGTATATTTTGATTAACACTATAACGCACAAAGATGGGTTCTCAAAGTTGAGAAAGCAAGTTAGTTTTTCTAACATGAGGGAGAGACAAGATAAACAGTTGAGAAAAAGTTACTTTGCTGACCCAAAGAAAGTAACTATATTCTCACTGCAAATGCTCCTATTAGAATAAGTCCTAGAAGGACAACATCTATGGTACACTTAAAGCGTATAGACAAATCAGTTTCAAATAAAATTCTTGATAAAGAAGATGAACAATATGATCAAAATGATCATAATAAGGAGGCAAGTGATCTAGAAGATCACATGACGTAACACTTCACAAAATCTCAGGAGAGATTCAGGTACCTGAAAATATTAATGAAGAGATCTCTATGTTATGTCTTTATGAAAAATGTCGGAACCGATATAAAATATTCGTCGACGACATCTATGATAGCGCTAAGTATAGATAGGGATCTTAAGCATGTCGAACACAGACACAAAAGTATTAGCCAAATGAAAGAGACACAATTCGAATAGAATTTGTTTCATATGAAATACATGTAGGACCTGCAGTTCAAACACTTGAAAGTATAAAGTCAATGGTGTGTGCAATCACCTTTATCTATCTTGTATGTCTTGCATGACATAAAACTTGATATGCACCTAAAGTCCATTTATATGACTTAACTTATATAACAATCCTTGAAGATTTAAATCGCTTGAAGCATGTACAATTCTTGGTCCTAAAGTACCACATCCTAAGTGCAATTTATGCATGTGTATCTTGCTATAGTTATAAGCATGATAATATGATAGCGAAAATACCTCTATGGAGATATTGAAAAAGCTATTCCACAACAATATTATATGAAGACATTACATATCTATCAAGAAGGATGATTTCAAGGTTCAACATATTCATTCAAGTTAATATGGCTGATTTGTTTATCGAATCTATACCAACGATCTTTTGAAGATGGTGCACAAGATTGGGATGCGAAAGCTCAAGGATGTGAATTGATGCTCTCATCAGGGGGAGCTAATGCGCGTTGCACTCTTTTTCCCTTACAAGGTTTTGTCCCATTGATTTTTCTTGCAAGGTTTTTAATGAGGCAACCAAAAGGTGTATTTCTAAACATGTGTACTCTTTTTCCTTCTCTAGAATTTTTTTGCCACTGGGTTTTATTTTAGTTAAAGTTTTAACGGGGCATATTATCTGTTGAATAGACATTCAAGGGGGAGTGTTATAAATAGAATTATATTTATGGTAAATGTCTATCTTTAGGTAGATTTTAGGATTTGTTACTTGGTGGCTAAGTCATTTTCCCCTATAAATAAAGGGGTTCTATTCCATTTTAATTGATCTCAAAGCAATAAGAATTTTCTCTCTTTCTTTGCAATATTCTTCTTTTATTATTTTATAACAAGCCCAGAATTGTCAGGGATATTTAATTAAGGAGTACCAATTTCAACATTTTAAATATCTATCTCTAACATTTCGTGCGGGGATGGTAACGGATTCTTCGTTAGAGTAACTTGTTCAATTGTTCGATGAATATTCCTTCAACCTCATAAATACACTATGATGCTAAAATACTTATAAACTGATAAAGCAAGTGAAAGAAAACAAAAGATGACGACAGAACCTTAATTGTCGAAGTGATTAATCAAATATAAATAGTGTACTACTCTGGAAAGCTATTGCATGAATAGAGTGGGAATTGGAATGATACGTGTTTTAAGTCACAGAAGTTATTTGACAACGAAAGACTGAATTGTCACTTGTGAGTCCATTCTTCCTATGACAATCAAGTTGCATGTATGCCAATGCTACGTGACGTTATTAAAAGAATTTAAATTAATATATATAAAATGTAACTTAAGGTGTAATGACAGTTATTCCATTTCAATTTGCGTAATATATTTTACTTTTTTGGTTTATACAAAAAAGAATGATATTTTTTTATATTTAAAAACGATTTAACTTTAAAAATTCTCATTTACCTTAAGTTATAACCATGTAAAATTTGTTAACTATTTTAGGATACAAGTTTTAAAAATCCTTCTTTTTTTAAAAAGAAATCGTGAATAATCAAACAAAGCTATATAAAATGAAACCAAAAGAGTGAATTTTTTTGTTGATTACCAATTATGATGATATAGAGCTATATTGTAAAGTGAAACTAATTACCATAAAAGATCTTCCATTGTTTTCACGTACTTCATTAAGTACTGAGCTATTCCGCTACTACCGATCCTTGGTGTTTTATGTTCATCCTAATTAGTATCAAACAACTTTCAAGTAATTTAGAAGAAAGTTACTTTCCATGTGAATAGGAAACTACAGAGACATCACGTGGAAAACCAAGAAATAGTAACTACTGTTTCATTATTTTAACTAGAGATCGTATTCGAATCCCGCCTATGGAGTTACCTTTGCTAGGAAGTGCTTTATCCCTAAATGTAAAACTTCCCAATGCAAACATGGACAAGTTAGGCCCCAATGCGGGTACTAGCCACCAAGTTGAAAAAGAATGCAATGACGGCAATATCATCTTGGTATCAAATATAAAAATCATGTTTGTTCCTAAAAGCTTATCAGATCCAAATTATAACCAGTGCAATTCTGATCTCCAAAGATCATTCTAATGCTTCAACAGTATCCCCATATAGCACTATGATTGGGAACAACTGTTAGAGAATTGCCTGCTCTTGTTCATAATTAAATACTATAATATAACATCAGCACAAAAAAAAAGGGTCAGATCTGCGCAAGAGGCAGAAGCGCAAAAGTTAAAGCAATTTTAGGCTAATTCACTAAGAATTTAGTGCTGTGAGTTGTGGCTGGCTACTAGAGTTCATTGCAAAACGTTCCATTATTTACAAGAATGAATAATGATTGGCAAGACTTGGGAAAAAGGATTCAAGAATGGTAATTAACAAAAAGAACTGCTATTTTGAACTCTATAGCGACTACTGATTCTTCAATTGATTTTGCCAATACCTTTGAGAAGACAATCCCAACAAACCACCACAGAAAAGGGAAAACTAGGCGAAAAAGAAAGAACTACTTCCCATTAGTGTTCCCATACTTGTGAAAGGGCCATAAGTTCGCAAGGCGCTCTAGAACTGCTGCACTTTTTGAAAAGTAGCCCGAGAATCCTTGAGGGATTGATGGTGGGGGGAAATCTTCAGCCGGCATGGCGAATGGATGAATCATTTTTTCCATGTTTTCCCATGTAAGATATGATCCCACTTCTTGAAGCCTTTCAGGACCCATAATTGGCACAGTGTGCTCCTGATGCCATGAAGCTGCATCCTTGTCATTTTTCTGAATGTTATATAGAAAGAAAGTAAATGAATGGCCTGGAATTTCTACATCTTGTGAGTTTTATGCAAATCAGACTTATGAATGTAACAATGATTCGTTCCTGTGCTTTTACTGTCAGCATTATCAGAAATTAGACCTTAATGAAGTGGTTTTACAGCAGTCAGAATTTCTTTGTAATTACATTTCCTGAATGGATACAACATACCTCCAATGGTGATAGATCTGCTCCACGGCTGAAAGTCATCTCTATGCGGAACTTTTTTGGGTCTTCCAAAGCCACCTGCGCGAATAAAGTTGCTAAATGAATCCAACTTAAAAAAGAAAAACAAATCTGGATTATTACACTGAGCATTTACTTTAACAACCAATAAGAGTATTCTCCATGCTGCCATTTGCCGAAAGAGTTGAAGTAGGAACATTGGAGATGTAAAATTTGCTGGGATATACTTATCTCAAGTTGCGTCTAATAAGTTCAAAATAATGTATCTTCACCCGGGCTGCATTATTTATTCCGTTGGTTCATATACTAAGTCCATAAAAATTGTAAGAACTTATACCTGACTTTATACCTAATAAGGGTGCAGAAGTGTCCTGCTAAGAGGGTTTCCATACTTCTGCCAATGGTTCACTGATATGCTGAAAAGGTTTTAACAACTTTTTACCTTACCAACTTTTAAATTAAATCTAAGGACGCAGAAATAGTGATTCAAAACTTTTTACCTTACCAACTTTTAAATTAAATCTAAGGACGCAGAAATAGTGATTCACTTCAGTAACTAGTAATCCTGCTTTTTGTTTTTATTTGTACCTCAATAAAGGTTCAGTAGGATGTACTGACCTCTGTGTTCTCAAACATCCTCAATACAATATAACTCATGTAGTCAAGCTCCTTGGTTTTGAACAAGCGATCTAAAGCATTGTCACACACAAGGCTGGCTTCTCCATGAAGAGACTCATCCAGGTTGCAGTAACGGAGTACATTCATCAAGGAATGGATATGTGACTCCTGACAGTCAAACAATTGTAAAACTAGCAAGTTAAAAGAAAAGATAAGGGATACAAAAACAAAATTAATGATAAAAGCCAAAACAGACGAGACAAGCAAAAGCCAAAGAAGATTAAAAAATAATCTAATCATAGAAAATTTGTAGAACCGGCAAATTTAAGGAAGAAATACAAAATTATGGCGATATAGATATCATAACAAACATAAAGTCGGCTGAAGAAAGTTCAGATGGAACATTCATCTCTTTATCCAGCTGCAGGCATCAAGTGTTCTCGTCAGTTTTAAAAGTCAGAATCAGGTCAAGACCATTTATGTTTGATCATGAAATTGGTTGACTTGAAATTTGCTCCCTCATATTTCAGTATCAGGGGTTTTTAAAAATTCACAGACAAAATCAAGTAAAACACATTTACGTTTGGTCTCGTTGTAGTCGATTTGAACTTAGCTGCCTGCTATTTTTGTTTACTATCAGCATATCACCATCATTATTCATGTTTATAAACTGACATATTTCTGCTTGTTATACCTTTATGTTTTGCCAATTCTAGCTAAAAAGATAAGGATGCAGGGTTCCAAGGGTTAAGAGGAAGTGCGGAAGAAAATCACCAGTAGCAGCTGTATAATACAGTAGAAATAGTAACAAAACTCAGCCGCAGGTTTTCACTCACAGATGTAAAGTAAAGGCGTGTCCGCACATGTCTTTCTGGTGTCCTCACATTTGCATACCTAAAAACAAGAAAATTAAAAAAAAAAAAAAAACGTCAAAGAATAACACAACAGATGTTTTAGCAGATCTTCCTTGATTTATGGGGACATCTCTAAACTACAAGATAAATAAAGATTCAGCATTCTTCATTTACTAATGATAAAGACCACATACTTTGGATCTAAGCGGTACTTGGTCTCTTTGTCTTCATCATCATCCTGGTCCGTTGACTTTACACTGGTGAAGCTACTTTTCCTAAGGTCTTCACTCCTAGCGTTAAGCTTGGGATCACTCCCTGTCTTATTTACTGCTGAATGGTGGTCTTCACAACTCTTCAAGTCAGCAACACTAAGAGCTTCTTCACGAGTATTCCTCAGATCAATCAAAATTTTACCCAACAAGCGGCGAGCAATCTGAAATGTCATAATCTTAAGATGATGTATTCAAGTCTCCATGAAGCTTGCATCTGTAATAAAGCAAAGCTCTACCAGATATATGATTTAAGTGTAATTGAAAGGACTCCTATTAAACCATGGAGAGCCAAGACCATAGCCAGTGATCCATTAAGAACGCAAGCTGCAGTGCTACTCCCTTCCTTAAGCACATGTTGACGGTTGCAATGGAGAAATATGACGAAGATGAATCGATTACTTGATATTCAAATGACATAATGTATGCGTGCCAAACAAAAATGACATCTGTTCAACGTGGACAATATCCAACTTAATATCTAATATTCTAGCTCTAATACTCCAACTCGATAACACTTTACTTTTAGACGCCCCCTCAAATTCAAGATGGAATGATCAACTTGAGCTTGCTTATTTTAATAACACAAAAGAAATTTCGCCTGAATTTTTTTGGTGATTGGAATATCATCGGAAGCTTTCGTTGTCAGAATCTGGCTGGAAAAAGTGATGTTGTTGGAACATTAACTGGAAAGTAATGCAGCTCCCGTGGGGCATTCATGAGGAATAGGCGTGGAGCTGACAGAATAGTCCCTGGGATAAGAATGTTGCCTCTAGAAGAGTCGCAGAAAAGAGGGATAAGAATACAAGAAGAAAACTATAACGGGACAGGTGGCATACGACCTCCAACTGCCAGATGGAAGCTACTTGAGTCTCTAGTCTCTACCAAGATCATAGAAGATCGTAGAGGCTTAGATATCATGGGAAAAATATGAAAAAAAGATTGCTCAACAGTCTAATCAATACAAGAGACACCTTTTATAGGTGTTAAATATACATAACACATAATATTTGTGCTATGTGGAGTGTAGACTATATCGGACTCAACAACTAACTTTACCAACGGTTACCTTCCATAAGCACATATTTATAGAAGCAATGCAGACCGGAGAGGGGCTACTTAAGAACTTTTGGAAAAGTCAGAATTGCACGCAAAATGGCATCCACATGTACTTGCCTGCATTCTTTGCACCAGATTGCTGATAAACCACAACACTCTTTTAACTGATAAACCCAATAGTCTAGGTTGAAGCGCACAATTTAACTAGAAGAGGAAGAGGATTCAATCTAGATATACCTTATAGATGTAGAAGGTAACCGCTAAACTTTGATTTTTGAATACTATCCACTTCTTCATTCACTCTTAAGACTAAAGAGTGTAGGGGTGTCGGTAACAGTCAGTAGGAAATACTACATGATATACAGTTTTTGCTGCCCTTTTTCTCAACAATAGGTAGACAAGAAATATGTATGAAGTTACTCTAATTTACAGAAAGGAAGAAAGTGAAAAATGCAAATGGCTCTGAAAGTAAGAAGTTTACTTTTGATCCAATCTTCAGCTTCTGCTTTGGATTGATCCCATATTCATTAGGAATAACACCATCTGCAAGTAGCTGAGATACAAAGGCAGAGTCATATTTTGTGGAGGTCAGACATGCTTACTCTTAAGACAACACTGCAAATCCTTCATTGTACGACAACATAGAATTTTCATTTTAGTGGACACTCCAAAGTTATAGCCTAAAGATGCTCAGGTAAATCAACAATGCCATCACGGTAATTTGTCACTATAGAGAAAGAAACTTGGGGAGCTCAAATAACAGTTTTTCTAGCTCATTACATTTTGTGATCTTTTTACTCTTTCATTCTTCTTTCTTTTCCTTTTTTGGTTCTTTCATTGGGAGGAGTGTTGGAGGAGAAGACACGATCTTTCCTTTCAAAGAAAAAAAAAACACTATGCTAGTAGTTGTTCCTTCTCGTACCTGTGCAAATTCGAAGAGTTCACCCAAACCCTCTAGATTTAGATGTGAATTGTGCAAACGATCATATCTGTAACACAATTCAGAAGTTCATCGAGTAAATACAAAAACAAACACCAGATTAAACATGCTCTTTCAACGGTATTTTGATGGAGAAAAACAAAAATCAAGTAATTTTCATTAAATAAAGATGATAAGACATGTAAGAGAGTTGATTTACTTGCAAGAGTCATAAACATCTGGAATTTGAGTGATATCATAGCGGCTGCAATTGAATACTGTGTTAGGGAGAACATAAACAATAATGACACAACTCTTATCCAAAAATCGATAGCACATATTCAACAGAGGACAATCCCAAACCATTAATATCATGACACAAAGATATGAGGAGCAACTATT
Organism: Nicotiana tabacum; assembly: GCF_000715075.1. Lineage (NCBI taxonomy): Eukaryota > Viridiplantae > Streptophyta > Magnoliopsida > Solanales > Solanaceae > Nicotiana > Nicotiana tabacum. The sequence goes on along the minus strand of NC_134101.1, from coordinate 90,424,823 downwards.
AAATATCCAATTTCAAAAATAAGTTAGATTCAGCTAGCAACAGCTTACTCTTTGCGTTCATTATATAAATCTCTCTCAAGTTTTCTCCACCGTGCAAACATGAGTAGAAACCCCTCACTGCCACAAGGTAAACCTGCAGCAATACGATCAACATCTATATTTGTTTTACCAAGTGCTTTAGCTTGATCATATGGCGGAATCACATCATAAGAACTTGTCTCTGCAAGTTCTTCATCTTCATCCTTAGCAAGAAGCTTCACTTGTTCTGTCACCCTCTTAGTCAATTTCACCTGATTGCAAGACAGAGATTTCTGACAGTGAAAATATAGAAAGACAGGAAGCAACACAAAGGAAAGAAGACACCAAACAACCCAATTCAAAATCTTGCAAATTAATCTGGGAATTAAAGCAACCATATCCCCGAGAAGGAAAAGGAAGTGGAACAGGGGCATAAAAAGGATAAAATTTCAACAATCGGAGAAAACAACATGCCGCTAATGCTTGAGGTTGATTTTTTATAGAAGATTGATCTAAACAGAACATGCATATGAAGACTTTACCAACTTGGGCAGAAGTTCAGATGCATTAGGTGGGAGTCCAGCTCCATCAACCATCCAAGGCTTCTCTGCTGATCCACTATTATGTAGAGTCTTTGATCCAGAAATAATTACGTCGTTCAACCTCGCCTGTAAATAGAATAATGGGAAATGTCATCTTAACCAAAGGCGGACCAATGAATTGGAAGTTGCGAGTGCACTAAAGTTTTGTACAAGTCATATCTTTTTAATAGGCCGATGCGTTCAGTCAGTTCAGTCGACACTGCATTAGATCACTTCAGCTTTTTTAGAATCATTTATGTGAAGAAAAACTCGGGTAAAAGCATATATTTTTAACAAATCTGTTGCTGGATAGATATTTACACTCTTCAATCCTCGAACACTACAAGAACTCTGGATTGAAATAACCACAACTGCAAATTAGCACCGGATAAAGATATTCACATATAATAACAAACTTAATAATACAGTGCAAAGAAGAGAAGAAACCTTAGCTTCTTTTATCTCGATACTGGCATTGGCGAGTCCATCCAGCATAGATGAATCCTTGCTAACCAGTGACACCTTCAAGTGAAGAAGAAAATATATAGTTCATTAAATCTCAGTTGTGAATTCTATTCAAGAAGCAAATCTTTGTGACATGGATACAGACCAGGATAGGTGTCAATTGACCTTCCAAGTCAAGTAGACCTTTGGCAAATGCAGCAGCAGACATCTACCAATAGTTTATGCACAAAGCAAACTCAAGGGTTAGAGGAGATTGGATAAAATAAGATGCAAGGGAAATGAAATATGAATTTTCACCAATATAAGAGATGAGGAAAACTAGAGAACTCGTATGAGATAATTTGACATACTAAAGAGTTACATAGAAAAAGAATTGGAGAACAACGAACAGTCGATACTTACAATATTAAATATTTATTAAGAAAGGAAAAGAAGCAAACCTGCACACGACCCTCATCGGAGCTGTATATCTTTAAGTCATGGCGATATGTGCTATGGAGCCGAAGTAGGCCTGTACCTTCACCTGTGATTTCAAAGTAGTTGGAATGTAGTATATGCAATAACGTAACCCCCAACCCCCAACCCCCCCCCCCCCCCCAAAAAAAAAACACACAAGTTCTCCAGTTAGCAAAATCGGAAAAAGGTTTGTTCTTCATCAAAAATCATTAATCATCTGCACCTGCAGAGCTTGGATACAACATTTTCAAAAGAAAACAAGGAAACTGAAATTTAGAGTTTGCTGATGACGCTCCCAAATTATTAAAGTTTTAGAAGGAAGAACTTTATTTGCAATATCTAAACCTCGTGTCAGAAAACATTATCAAAAGGATGATATGACTTTAGAGTAAAAGTTTGGAAAGTCAAATGCGAGATGTCCAAGAATACAAGCCAACCTGGATATATGTTATTCCGAAAGTATCTTCCAAGCTCTTCAGCCTGCAAAGGAATTTTCAAAAAACAAGAAGAAAGGTTAAAGTTATTCCCCGCAGGACAGAAACCTGTAACTGTCACAAATGCAGTTATCTATCAAATGTTAAGCCAATTTAGAATATTTACAAAACTGTTAATGCGTAACAGCACCTGCTTTCTTCCAGCATGAGTGAGAACACCTCCATATTTTAGAACCATGAGAGCTTCAACAGGTCTTTCTTCTTCACCTTCGCCATTAGATTTTGGAACCATAACCCACTTCAGTGGCTTTAGCTGAACCTTTCTATAAATCCCAGAAAAATGGCCACCCTGCAATCCAATATATAACTTAACAATTGGTAAGAACAGATCAAATTGATAGCATATCAATTTTGAACAAGTTAGCCTGCTTGGATTCTTATACTCCAATTTTCGGGAGAATACATCAGAGCAATATAAAAGACAAAAATTCCCTCGTTTAAGAAACAGCAATGAAGAAAGAGAAACAAGAATACTTTCTTTGTTAAAGTTATGCTTGCCATTATATTTTTTACCGTTTTATATCCCAGAAATCACCTCATCTGTCCGCCCGAAGACACCGGCACACCCAAAAATAAATAACACATTATTTCTAAAGGTAAGATCTAATAGTCGAGCAACAAATATCAAAATAGTTCTATTACAAAATGTTTGGATTACTGAAGTTTCTGTAATTTTGAAATCCACAAGGGAGGTAACGCGATTAAGGTAAGCCTCATAGACCATTCGTGCAATTAACCCTTTAGCTTACTACGGAGAGGTTGCAATGCCCAAATTTCACATTTGCCACTACATTTTCCTTTAACTATTGCCCTATTCTTTGATACTGATCTATAACTCTGTTGAATGGCATGTAAGCTCAAAAGCAAAGTAGAGGACATAGCAACAGAATTAAAATAACACAAGTTACTTCAAAATAAATTATAAATGAAATATTACCTTCAACAATAATCTAGATATCTAAGAAAATAAAAGGAAATAAAAACAAAATAGGTTAAGACTTTATCCTCTACTTTATTGTGATATTCCTTTCTCATTCTTTTAAGAAAAGAAAATGAAACTACTTTGCGTTACAACATGTATTAACAATGATATTATGCCATGCTAAATGCATAGAGCAAGAAAATAGTGTTGACCTCCTCAAGAACTGCTTTAACTTGACGTAGTTTCTCAGCATGCTCAAAGTCTTCTGCTTCACTATCACTTCCCCTACCAGGTCTATACAAAAGAGTGAGCAACAAATCCAGATTGTCTTTTCCAATCAGTAAATGACAATCATTTTTGCATCTTTGTAAGTGTTGCAGAATTTTCTATAAGAATGGAAGAGACTGAATAGAACCAATTTGTTGTTTTACTCTTTCATTTTCTTTCGATTCTTGTATGGGCAGGGGTGACCAGGTAAAGAAAGGTGAAAAATGACAATTGTCATTAGAATTTAGAACTAATATTTCCCCTCTAGTTTCATAACAGTGAAACCTACGAAGTACTAGCATCATTATGAGATACAGACTGAACCCAACAAGAACAAATTCTACAACTACCCCAAAGTAGGCTGTACTGAGAATTGAAAAACATAAGCAACAAGATTGTTCCCTCTGTAAATTATACATCCATATTACAATAACACACAATCCTGGAACAAACAGAAATCCTGGAAGAAGCAGAAATTTTACAACATAATGGATTCTAATACCTGGTTGAAAAGCACAGTGAAACAATGCAGATATGATCAACAATAATATGGGGTAATTCATTAATACCTTTGTTCAACAATATATAATTTGACCGAGCAAACAATTGGGACTAAAAGTTGGAATAAAGTCCTTCAAGGACAGGTAGGGCCAAAAGCAGATTAAAGATTAAATTCTGATAAGTTCAAGATTTTATCCGTGGAATTTTTAATGAGTCAAGATTTTATAAGCTTGAGCACAATCCATCTGACTTTCAGTCTATCCCTCCACCTATTTAACCATGAATGTGTGCAATAGTATACTAGGGTCTTTATTCAGCTCAGCACTAACCTATGGATGCCTTTTTGTATGAATGATAATTAACCTACTTTCTTAAATTGTGGGCATCATTTCCAAAAAATTACGCACGCATGATTATCAGCATAAGTGTGCCACTAAAACTTAAAGATAAGTTATACAAAGAAGTGGTTAGACCGACTATGTTGTATGGGACAGATTGTTGGCCAGTTAGGAGCTCTTATGTCCAGAAGTAAAAAGTTGCTGAAATGAGAATGCTGAGATGGATGTACGGGCATACCAAGTCAGATAAGATTAGGAATGAAGTCATTGGGGATAAGGTGGGAGTTGCTCCGATGGAGGATAAGATGCGGAAGACGAGGCTGAGGTGGTTCGGGCATATTAAGAGGAGAAATAGATGCCTCAGTTAAGGGGTGTGAGAGGTTGGCCTTAGTGGGTACGAGGAGGGGTAGAGGCAGACAAAAGAAGCAGTGGGATTAGGCAGGACTTACTGAGGACATGACCCTTGATAGGAGGGTGTGGAGGTCAAAAATTAGGGTAGAAGGTTAGTAGATAGTCGAGCGTGCCCCTTCTCCTTTCTTAGTCCAATAGCATTATTGCTAGTATGGCTTCGTTTTTTTCATAGATTGATATTATTACCCATTGTTTGATTGCTATCTTTACGTGGGCTTTCTTAATATCTTGTGTTCGTTTTAGATTGCTATTACTACTTATTGTGTGATTGCTTTCTTTGCCTTGTTTTTCTTAATATCTTGTGTTGTTACTACTTGTCTTCACTGCACTTCTCATCTTTTCTGCCGCTGAGGGTCTATCGGAAACAACTTCTCTATCCTTCCAGGGTAGGGATAAGGTTGCATAATTCCCACCTTCCCTAGACCCCACTCATGCGATTACACTGGTTTGTTGTTGTTAATGATGATAATCAGCATGACATTGTTCAAATTTTCAATTTATTTCAGCACAAAAATTGCTTCTTTTCAAGTTAAAATCTATCAAGTTGATAGTCTTCAAAGTTACTCTTACATTTATTATTTCACCTCAGCTAATTTGGTGAATCGTGCACACGTTATACTTGTTTGGAGCTGAAGATCAAAGCACAGAAGGCAATAGCAAAGGTGAGTTTAAGAAATCAATATAATTGAACTTCTATTAAGAATGACAATAAGTTTCACTTACCTAGTACGTGGTACTAGAGCTCTGGTGGCATCCAAAAGATCTTGCAATTGCACAGCACTCTTAAGCTTTGTCTGGAGCAGATTGTGAAGAGAAAAGAACAATAACAATCCTCTAAAACATTGGGAATATAATTTAGAAATAGGATAATGAAAAGCAAAGAAGCACCTCAGATCTAGGTCTACCCCCGTTGTATTTTAACATCAAATTTAAGAGCTTTTCCTCAGTGACCTTGAACTTCACTTTCTGTTTTGGAGTTCTATCACCACTGCACAAATTGAGAGTGATTGAAGAGAGGAAAATAGAAGGTCTTAGTCAACAAAGGAAGCAAAGCAAACGGGCATGTCTTACTGTCGAATAATTGCAATAACGGATCGTAGCTCCTCTGATTGTCCAAATGTGCCAATAAGCCCACTTCCTTGACGTGTTAGTCCCTCAGAAGGCTGAACTGGTTCATTGACCTTCCATGGTAAAGTTGGTGGGATTGTGGATGAAAGATGTGGAGCTTTCGCATCTAGAAATATCTTCCTCAACACACATGCCGCATCATCATAGTACCTGCACTCAGACATCATTGTGGTAACTCTCTTTTAGAATCAAGCAACAGTAATGCACACACAGAAGATGACACTAGTGCTACCGATTCTGCCGTTACTAATAGTATTACAATACTCGATAACAGTAATGATAATGCTAATAATGAAAATACGACCAACAATTATAAAAAATAAGTCGAGACAAAACATTTTAACTTCAAAATCATGCCGTATGTATGAAGTTGCACTGAAGAATGAAGACACTTTAGCAAACACATGAACTAAATTTTCAACTACAAACTCCAGCTCTTATCAGTGGGAGTACCACAGTGAGATGTGCAGTCAAAACATAGATGGGCAGGCAAGGAGAGGAAATTATAAGCATGGGGTCTTAACCAAATTAAGCATATAAATCTTGAAACATTGTTCATGACAAAAAGTGAACCTATTGATGTTGACATACTCTTAACACATAAGTTAGGTTCAAATATTTCTTTGTTTATCTTTTATCCCTTTTTGGGTGTAGTTTATCCGACTAAGAACTGGCCATTATTGGCACTCTATGTGCTAGGAGCCCCTACGAATTTTGTTATGTGAAAGTCGATGCAGACTCATTCACTTGAATTACGACTTCTCTTGAACGGAAAAAAAATCGTTAAAGATGTACAGAATTAATCTCTCTCCAGTGCATAATCCATCTTTGAGAGTTCATATTTAAGAGGAAGTAGATGGGTCCAGATTAATTGATTACTTTCACCTTACTTAAACAATGTTAATCCGTCCAGTCATTGGTTTCTCCCTGCCATTTAAGGAAGAGCTTGTGGTCCGGCTCTTCCCCGGACCCCGCGCATAGCGGGAGCTTACTGCACCGGGCTGCCCTTTCTTTTTATTTATTTAAGGAAGTGCTTCTGTTTTGCGTTTCATTTTTTCTTTTTCTTTTCGCAATTGGGGCAGAAGATACATGTTCGATTTGTATTATGAAGCTGATAGAGAAATGCTGAAAAATGAAAACAGTTACTAGACTTGACTGGGAGTCCTATTTACTTTCTTATTGGTGAAGAACATGAAGCATTGTAAACATTACTTGTAAGAGTTCTTCACAAAGCTCCAGCCATTCACATCGCAAACATAAGAACGCCCCTCACAACGCAACAGATCGAAGCCACAAACCTAAATAAAAGAAAGAGAAAATGTCATCTTTTTCTTTGCCGAATCACATGGAGGAACAAGGTCATCGATGCGCTTAAAAAGATTATCAAACAAAAATTGCCAGCACAGTATGCCGCAGGCTAGAGGTCAGAGAAAGAAGTATTAACGTATTTCTCAAGTCTTATAGCTGGGGTGAGGGAGGGGGACTAGCCTCATTTATCTTTTGCATTTGGATGATTCTGCACATGCCACAAAAGTTTCACCAAAGGCTAGAGAGAACTAGAGCAAAGTGTTACCCATTTTGAGATAGAATCAACCAACAAAACCATGAAAACAAAATGGGAAATATCTAATAAACACATGGTACATTGAAGCGGATCATGCTGCCTCAACACTAGAGAGAGAGAGAGAGAGAGAGAGAGAGAGAGAGAGAGAGAGAGAGAGAGAGGGAGCACTGAAATAAACCTATAAAAAGCAAAAGATGAGGACGCAAATACCTAAACTAGCTGCAATAGCTTTCACCATGCTTATTAAGATCAAGGAAACTCATATTTTCAAATGTTGTAGACAAATATTTTGAGACTTAAGTGACTTACTGCTTGCCTGAAAGCTATGCAAACTTCTCTTGCCATTTGCTTCTCCACAGGGGTTAATAGAACAGGATATCGGACCTGCCAAATGAAGCAACTTTGAACATTTAGCCAAATAAATGCACATATCAGCTGCTAGAGGAAAAGATCAGACTTCACCAATTTATTTATTTTAAGGAGCTTTTAGTGGGATATAAGTTTGTCTCCTGAGCCTTATATATGGGGAGATTCCCGACATCAATAAATTATTACTTTATTAAAACTAATTCTGTCTCCTGAGCCAAGTGCAACACAGTGACTAAACCAAACAGTACAGAAGAAGATGATATCACCATTGTTTTCCCTTCTCCCCCACTTTTCTCTTCGACAATAGGCCTCAGGATATGACAAAACAGGAAAGGGAGAAAAAACGGACTTCAAAGATGTCGAGGATGTTAAAGAAATTACTAACTTCTTTTCCATCAGGATTTCTCATCACAACTCCATCAACAACAGGAGATTTTCTTGCCTCTGCATGTGCATATTCTGGGCCAACAGTATACACCTATGTAAATATAAAAAGAGAAACTCAAAGGCATGAATGCATCACGGGCAAAGTTATACAATTCTGAAGCCGTGCAAAAGGATTTTGAAGCATGGATTTTTCCACATAATGGAGACCACTTACGAGTCAAAGAGGTAAAAGCATGGAAAGCTAAGAACATATTTAAGAAGCATGGAAATTTGGGAACATCACTATCTCCATGATGGACACTCCCTGAGGAAATTGTTGGACTTGCAGTTTAGCTCTCCACAATTTTTCTTTGGTTAGCATTTAACTACTCCCTCCCTCCCCTTGCTCTTCTTTTTTTAGCGCATACAAATAGATATTCAAGAATGAATTCGAAAAGAAGAAGAAGAAGAAGAGCAAGATACAACTTATCTTTACCATTAACAGAGGCCTGCCCAAAAAATTACTAACTTCCTTGGTTTCTCTGTCTCCTCTAGTAATCTAAACCAAAAATTTCACCTAAATTCTTACTCATTAGTCTTGTCACTACACTCTATTCTCCTACTTTTAAGCTCATTATCTCATTTTTCTAATCTTTCTTCAAGAAGTTTTAGAAATTATTTCACTCTAAATTTTAACAACTTACATTTAAAATGAAACAACTAACAATTCTTATTGAATGTATATTCATGGATCAAGTGTGCCATAATTTCAAGTACTGATAAAGTACTGTTAACTACTTTTTTGAACTAGCTCCTGAATATATTGTATCTTGATTCCCAGTCATGTATTGCATCATTGTTTAATGTAATTACACTTTCTCCTCACTGTATCTATTATCTAATAAAAATAATATAAAACTTTTGGACCCACTTTTGATGTCTTTTTGCCAGACATAACAATACCTGAGATATGCTACCCACAGAAAAAGAAAATCAAGTTTAATTGCCAATAACAGTTAATCTCATTCACTGATAGATACTGAAGTATAAACTTACGAACCTTAACATCTGTTCCTCCAGTAGGCATGAACTCCTCATATATGTAGGATCCTTCACGTCTCACTCTTCTAACTTCTGGATGGAATTCACTTGAGCGGTTACCAACCTGAAAGAAAGAAGGAAGTTAAAGTGCATACTATCAACTTTGATGCTCATCATATGTAAATACAACAAATAAATGTAAAAAGTGGCAGAAGCAAAGATATATGGATGACTTAATAAGTGAACTTCAATTGTTAGAAGTTGCAATGCGTTTGAAAGATATGAATAAGGATGCTCGCTGCAAGTTTAACACATTTTGCTCTCATACTTTCCATTATAAAGGAAATGTCACAAGTAGACACCTACAGAAATTGCCAGTAGTCTTTGAAGCCCAAGGAGAAGCAGGAACTGAAATAAGACTTGACAATATCATAATGAAAGTAATGATCTTTTAAGTATCATCACGGATGTTGGACGAAGGATTGAAGTTAAGGAACATATTAAATCCTTCTCCGGAATTATTGCCCGGGCAATGTATAATGAAATTATCCGAGCAGACAAATGCAACTCTCTCCTAGCCAAATGTCTAAATTTCTCTCTGCAGCATTTAAAATCTATCTGTAAAATAATTGTATCCGTGACACAGCTAAAGAAAAAAGTCACTGGATCACCACAGATCATCGAAATCATTCTCAATCACCCATTGCGGGTTTCTATACAAGACATTGTGGATTAGAATACAAGAACATTGCAAGAATATCCATAAGCAGAGCAGCCGCAGTCTCAGACACAAAAGGAAGCTGGTCAAAGAAAAACTTGTCTATGAAAGCAATTCCAAATCTTTGCTCAAACAATATGTCATTTATAATTTTCACCTTTCGGAACAATTCCTTCATTCCCCCGCCTGCTGAACTAGGGTAATATATCATTATTCTGTGATCATCACCTACTCAAACAATGAGAGACTGAATAAGCCAGTGAAAATGGTATTTGCATAATATCAGAAATGCAGCACATTCAAAAGCAAATTCTCACAGTTAGAAAACCTGCATTAGTAATAGCAGTCATAAGATATAAGCAATAAACCTTAGGTCTAAGTGCAAAGCCAACTAAACTTTTCAAACTCCATTTAGCAGTCATAACCTAATATAAATCATTTTGGTTTCTCATCCAAGCAAAACTTAGCCAAGAGGCATCCATGTGTATCCCACTATTTGGATAGCATCAGGTGGTCATTTATTTAGCAAATTTTGCAAGGAACACATAAATATGTGTCTTGCCTTCTGACATATTGCAGTCTATTGAAGCCATATGTTGTAGTTATAGTGCAAACAACATATTAAGAAGCTAATCGATCAGAGAGAAAAAAAACAAGAGCACATATTTATAAAAACCTCACAAAGATGGGAAGGCAGGAGACTCACCATTAACAGGCTTTTCCACGAGAGGTTTGCAAAAGCGATTCCCATGAACTTCAACAAAGTCATCTTCTTCAACAAAATAATCCAGTTCTTGATAAGGCACCTCTCTATTAACGCAAGCATATCTTGGAACTGGGATTCCAAACATATCAAGATGCTGAAATACCACAAAGCAAAACAAAAAATGAAAAGTGTCTAAATAATTCCTTTTTTTTTATGGAAATACAAAATCAAGAAGATACTGATTTCATACAAGGTTAGTTTTTACATTGACAAGTCCCTCACAGAAGGGGGAAAGGGTTTCCAACAGGAAGATGAAGGCCGAAAAGTCTAAAGTGGAGATATCAATAAGCTGTCTTGACAACTTTGAAGTTGAAGTATAAACAAAATGATTTGAAGTTTAAGTTGGGAGAAAGCTTGTCGGATATTTAGCAGAAAGCTTGGATTGGCAATACTTGAAAAAGCCAACTAATCCGGTTAACCAATTAAATATCGTTCCTACATTTCCCTAGTTCTTTTTTTCTTTATCTTTTTTTCTTGTAAGTCATTCCTATTCTTCCTCGTAATATGGAAAGAGTTCAAAGGGATATTCAGATGGTTTTGCAGAAGATTTTACCAAATAATATGTTCTAATCTTTTTTTCATTTCTTCATGTTAAAATAAAATTGGTCCAAATAGAGGAAGTGAATAATGAGGAATCTTATAGACCCAAACTTTTGAGGTGTAGCTGTGTTGAAATAAGCAGTTGAATGTATCACAAAAGGTAATCAACTTACATATTCATAATGCTTATGGGAAAATGCTTATAGGAATCTACTTTTTGCTTTATTGCTTGTATACGTGAGATTTTCCCGTTATTAATAAAATTACTTACCTTACCAAAAAATATGTGTCAATCACAAACGAGCTACAGGAAAAGGAGGAAAATATATATTCATTCTTAGAACATAAGTGAAGTTGAAAATGATCTTTCTGAAGTCTATTGGCGTTAGTATTCATGTTACTGACACGGGCACTGCTCAGTTCTAAAATATGATCATGCTGAAATTGGCCATATCCTACTCTGACCCTCGATAATGCTGAAGCACGATCACATTATATCTTGAACAGGGCATTCAAACCTACTTGGCAAACATGTTGAGGAGTATAAAGGGTACATAAAGCACAACTTTAAGTTTATAACAGTGTTTTGGATGTAAGCCGGCAGCGAATGTATTTGTACTCACACCCTCGAAGAAAAATACAACAATTTTACAACTAAAAATGGCAGTGCACAAATACAATTGTGAGTCTGCAACCAGAGAACTCGTTGAAGAAGTGGACAACCGAGAATTACGATCTGGTAAAAAGGGTAATGTAATTAATTTATTCACCTTATGTCTGCATTACATTATGAATCCAATCTGCTTTGAACGAATGACTATTAGCATTTCACTCTAATATATTTATTTCGCAGGGAATCATGTTGCTACAAAGTATGTGAATAACCTTCAGACAGACAGCTAAAGGAAGCATAGCAATCAATTAGTGCAGTTTTTTGTTGATAAATACGCTTAACGAGAAAACACTTTTAGACGAACAAGTCAAGGCCAATTTAATCTTCAAAATATAAGCTGTTTCCCCTTTTCCTTGGGCCTGAACATCACAACAAGAAAAAACATAACTGGTGCAAACCTCATATACTTTTCTGCGATCATGAAGAAGGTGTTGCGGCTCCAATTCATTCACAATGAAAGGCCTAAGACAGAGGAATCGATATATCATCATAAGAATGTAGAAAACAGTAATGACAGAGTTTCAAGAATTGGTTAAAGTCATTTCTTCAATGATTTGAATGGAAAAACAACAAAGAGAAATAAAAGAAGTGGTTCTCGTTATATGCCAAGCACTCGCATCCTAGTCATAAGAAAGCAGAGGAATATTTTTCGGAACTTAGCATACTTAATGCTACCAGATTTTTTGGTCTTAAGACCTGGTCTAGACAAGTGTAATATGCCCAGAAAGCTGTTATTGTCATTACAATGACAAAACTTTAACTACTTATGGGGTAGTGGTAAGAAATTGTATATTTCCAACCAAGACAAAAGACAGAGTTTAGTGAAAGATCACCAAAAGATACACAGGAAAAAAACAGAGGATAGACACGGTGCATCGACATGGCACAGAAGGAAGTCAGAGAGGGAGAGAGAAATGTTGAATGGCAGAAATCCCATATCAGTGAAGTACCCTATAAAAGGAGGTCTAATGTTTAGGATTTAAACAAGCCTCTCATTTGCCTTTTTATTTTCTTAAGGCATTTGTATCTTCTCTCTTTAGTATTATTTCACTTGTATTTTTGGAGTGGAATAAAATATTGGTTGTGTCCGAGGAGTAGGCAAAATTTGGCTGAACCTCGTAAATTCTGGTGTTTCTTTTATTATTCCTTTATTGTCTTATTTATTATTTGGCGGCTGTCATAATTTTTGGTATAGTAGTTGTGACTTATTCACACTATATACATTTGGTTTCCGCAACAATTGGTATCAGAACCAAGGTACTGTCTAAGTATGCTCTGTGGTTGCAGCATTGCATAGTCTGATCTTCCACATCAGAAAAGATTTATCTTGGTAACTAAGTTAAGGTTCTGTCTAAGTATGCTCTGTGGTCGCAGCTTAGTCTGATCTTCCACACCACAAAGGAAATAATCTTGATTTTTGTCGTCAGCTATTAAATAATATTTGTGTCAAAGATGGGAGACAATAAACAAGAAGAATCTACATCAAGTGTCAACAATACGTCATCATTGGCATCTTTGCTTATGACAAGAATTGTGTCAAATGCGAAATTTGCGGTAGAAATTTTTGACGGATCAGGACATTTTGGGATGTGGCAAGGCGAGGTTCTAGATGTCCTTTTTCAACAAGGGCTAGATCTTGCCATTGAAGAAAAAAGTCCAGATGTTATTGGAGAAGAAGATTGGAGAATTATCAACCGTAATGCTTGCGGTACCATTCGATCCTACCTTGCTAGAGAGCAGAAATATCCATACACAAAGGAAACTTCTACAAGTAAATTATGGAAAGCACTGGAGGATAAATTTTTGAAGAAAAACAGTCAAAATAAATTGTACATGAAGAAGAGACTGTTTCGCTTCACCTATGTTCCTGGTACCACAATGAACGAACATATCACCAGTTTCAATAAGTTGGTCACAGATTTGCAAAATATGGATGCAACTTTTGATGATGGTGACTTGGCCTTGATGTTATTGGGGTCACTTCCTGATGAGTACGAGCACCTTGAAACTACTCTACTCCATGGGAATAACGAAATTTCTCTCAGAGAAGTTTGTTCGGCTTTGTACAGCTATGAACAAAGAAAGGGAGAAAAACAAAAGGGCGGAGAAGGAGAAGCACTGGTTGTGAGGGGTCATCCTCAAAATCAAATGAGGACAAAGAAGGGAAGATCCAAGTCAAGATCTAAACCCAGCAAAGATGAATGTGCCTTTTGTCGAGAAAAGGGGCACCGGAAGAAAGACTGTCTGAAGTTGAAGAATAAGGCCAAACATAACAATGGAAAGGCCATTACGGATTCAAATGTAGCTGATTGTGATGATTCAGACTTCTCATTAGTTACAGCAGAGTCATCAACATCATCAGACGTATGGTTGATGGACTCGGCTTGTAGCTATCATATGTGTCCCAACAGGGACTGGTTCGTGGAATTTCTAGAAGGAGAATATGGAGTCATCCACACAGCGGATAACAGTCCTCTTACCTCATATGGCATTGGTTCAATACGATTAAGGAACCATGATGGAATGATCAGAACATTAACAGATGTTCGATATGTACCGGATTTGAAGAAGAATCTCATCTCTGTGGGAGCCCTAGAATCAAAAGGGTTCAAAATCATTGCAGAAAATGGAGTGATGAGAGTATGCTCCGGTGCACTAGTGGTAATGAAGGCCAATCGGAAGAACAATAACATGTACCGTTATCGCGGTAGTACAGTTATTGGGACAGCGATAGTAACATCCATTGACGAAAAAGAGGCAGAAGCAACCAGGCTATGGCACATGCGCTTGTGACATGCTGGAGGAAAATCCTTGAAAACTTTATCAGATCAAGGATTGTTAAAAGGAGTAAAGCCTTGCAACTTGGAGTTTTGCGAGCATTGTGTCAAAGGGAAACAGACAAGGGTTAAATTTGGTACATCGATCCATAATACTAAAGGCATTTTGGATTATGTACACTCTGATGTTTGGGGTCCTTCCAAAACACCTTCATTGGGAGGGAAACACTATTTTGTAACCTTTGTTGATGATTTTTCCCGAAGAGTGTGGGTGTATACAATGAAAAGCAAAAATGAAGTGCTGGGAATTTTTCTCAAATGGAAGACGATGGTGGAGAATCAAATAGGCAGGAGGATCAAGTGTATTCGCACAGACAATGGAGGTGAATACAAAAATGATCATTTCAATAAGATCTGTGAAAATGATGGCATCGTCCGACACTTCACTGTTAGACATACACCACAACAGAATGGAGTGGCAGAACGTATGAACCGGACCTTGCTGGAGAAGGTACGGTGTATGTTGTCCAATGCTGGCTTGGGCAAAGAATTTTAGGCTGAGGCAATTACATATGCATGCCACCTCATTAATCGTCTACCATCTGCTGCTATTGATGGCAAGACACCATTTGAAAAATGGTATGGAAAGCCTGCTGTAGATTATGACTCTTTGCACGTGTTTGGCTCAACTGCATATTATCATGTGACAGAGTCAAAATTGGATCCAAGGGCAAAGAAGGCTAATTTTATGGGAATTACTTCTGGAGTCAAAGGATATCGCTTATGGTGCCCTATGACAAAGAAAGTAATATTCAGTAGGGATGTTACCTTTAATGAATCTGCTATGGTAAATAAGGTAACAGAAGATACCAAACAAAATGAAGATGCTTCTAAGCAGGTGGAGTTTGAGGGAAAATTTATTTTTCCTACACAAGAAGCAGAGGAGGAAACAAATGAAGATTATCCTCTGGAAGGAGAGCCAGTAGAGGAGATTCCAACTCAGGAACCTCAAGAACAACTTGAATCAATAGCAACCAGCAGGCCAAAAAGGACAATAACGAAACCTGTTCGTCTCATAGAGACGGTTGCTTGTGCAACCTCAATTGTAGCTGATGATGTTCCTACCACTTATAAAGACGCAGTCCAAAGTTCAGAAGAAGATAAGTGGAGGATTGCCATGAATGATGAAATACAGTCCCTTCATCAGAATCATACATGGAGATTGGCCAATCTCCCGAAGGGAAAGAAAGCAATTGGGTGCAAATGGGTATTTGCAAAGAAGGAAGGATTTCCTAACCAAATAGATGTTCGCTACAAAGCAAGATTGGTGGCCAAAGGATATGCTCAAAAGGAGGGAATTGATTACAATGAAGTGTTTTCTCCAGTTGTAAAACATTCCTCCATTAGAATTATGTTGGCTTTGGTAGCACAGTTGGATTTGGAACTAGTTCAGATGGATGTAAAAACTGCGTTTTTACATGGAATCTTGGAGGAGGAAATCTACATGTCTCAGCCAGAAGGATTCAAAGTTGTTGGAAAAGAAAATATGGTGTGCAAACTTGAAAAATCGTTGTACGGATTGAAACAATCTTCTAGACAATGGTACAAGCGATTTGACGAGTTTATGTTGCGGCAAGGGTACAAAAGAAGCAAATACGATCATTGTGTATATTTGCGCAAGCTTAAAGATGGTTCCTTTGTATATCTTCTCCTATATGTTGATGATATGTTGATAGCTTCCAAGAATTTGGAAGAAATTGATAAGTTGAAAATTCAACTAAAGAAGGAGTTTGAGATGAAGGATTTGGGTGAGGCAAAGAAAATTCTTGGCATGGAGATAATAAGAGATAGACGTTCAAAGAAACTCTGTTTATCTCAGAAAGAATATTTGAAAAGAGTACTACAACGTTTTGGCATAGATGAAAAGACTAAGCCAGTTAGTACTCCACTTGCTCCCCATTTTAAGCTAAGTAATACTATGTCGCCAAAGGATGAAGCTGAACGAGAGTATATGTCAAAGGTACCATACGCAAATGTTGTTGGTAGCTTGATGTATGCAATGGTCTGTACGAGACCTGACATTTCACAAGTTGTTGGAGTTATTAGCAGATATATGCATAATCCAGGAAAGGAGCATTGGCAAGCTGTGAAGTGGATTCTACGGTATATTCATAATACTGTAGATGTTGGGTTAGTTTTTGAGCAGGAAGGCAATCAGTCTGTAGTTGGATATTGTGATTCAGATTTTGCTGGTGATCTGGACAAACGAAGATCAACTACTGGTTATGTGTTTACTTTTGCAAAAACATCAGTTAGTTGGAAGTCTACTTTACAGTCAACAGTTGCTTTGTCTACAACAGAGGCAGAGTACATGGCTATTACAGAGGCTGTGAAGGAGGCAATTTGGCTTCAAGGGTTGCTAAAGGAGCTTGGTGTTGAACAAAAAAATATCACAATTTTTTGTGATAGTCAAAGTGCTATTCAATTAGCGAAGAACCAAGTTTATCATGCAAGGACGAAGCACATTAATGTTCGGTATCATTTCGTACGAGAAATCATAGAAGAAGGTGGAGTCACGGTGAAGAAAATTCATACTACAGAGAATCCTGCTGATATGCTGACAAAAGTGGTAACTGCGATCAAGTTTCAACATTGTTTGGATTTGATCAACATTGTTGAACACTGAAGATTGAAGATGAAGACACAACTAAAATTTTGTTATTGAGAGAAAATTGAAGATGTGAAATTTTGCCAAGGTGGAGATTTGTTGAATGGCAGAAATCCCACATCGGTGAAGTACCAATTTTGGTTGGTACTTCACCCTATAAAAGGAGGCCTAATGTTTAGGATTTAAACACACCTCTCATTTGCCTTTTTATTTTCTTAAGGCGTTTGTATCTTCTCTCTTTAGTATTATTTCACTTGTATTTTTGGAGTGGAATAAAATATTGGTTGTGTCCGAGGAGTAGGCAAAATTTGGCTGAACCTCGTAAATTCTGGTGTTTCTTTTATTATTGCTTTATTGTCTTATTTATTATTTGGTGGCTGTCATAATTTTTGGTATAGTAGTTGTGACTTATTCACACTATATACATTTGGCTTCCGCAACAAGAAAAAGAGGAAGAACATCAAAACTATATCTGGAAAGATAAAAGCAAAAAGTGTCTCATCTTCTAGTTGCATTCACTTGTCTTCACAAACTAAAAATCTGCTACCAAATCTTTGCACCTTGCCGAAACAACAATCATTCCGCATCTTTTTCACATGCAGATTAAATGAAAAAATCAATTGCAAACAACAAAAGTTCTACACATCAGCATAGTATGCTTTATCAAAGTTGACGAGGCAAAAGAAAAGGAGTTTAACAGTCTGTATGACATCAGAAAACATAAGCTCGTTGTTTCAATGTGTGAATGACCAATTTCTTACGACTCTTTAAACACCTTTAATTATAGGCATGACTTTTGAACACATCATGAAAGCATGATAAAAGGGTTTCACTTACTTTCTCAATGCAGCATATTCTTCAACCTTCTCCAAAGGATATCCACTGGAATGGAAGGCAATCAAGCAATCACATACCGGCCAGCTGCAAACATGATATATTCACCCCATCAATAATGTGTAGAGTATATAGTGAAAAGAATTGCTCTCAGTTACATGTAAGAACAAAGCATATAAAACATAAGGTTGAAAAAATTTGCAAGTTAGTGGTAATGGCTGATTAGAAAGACAAAATGTTCTTTAAGAATTAAACTCATGCATCAGCAAACAGAAATATTATATAGTATAAATTGAAGTAGTATACTAGCAATTGAAGTCAGAGTTGATTCTGGAATAAGTACCTCTCGATTGGATCCTCGAGAATAACTTTGTCCCCAAAATGAACTACCTGCAAGTATATACATCTTATCAGAAAAACGAATAAATCTTAATAATAAACAACGAAAGCAGCAAAATTAGTAAAACAGTTGTTTTAAATACTTCCTTTTGTAGACATAAATGAATAAAATTGTCCCATCCCTACCTCTCTAAAGTTTTCAGATTGAATGGTTCACACAATTTAACATGGTAAATTAGTAGGTAGAGATCTTTACTTCAACTCTCACCATCACCACTCGACAAAAATATTTCACTTACTTGGTCTAAGAAAAAAAAAATTAGACGTGTGAGTGAGCTAATTGTGTTCCAGATATAAGTAAATAAAAGTGTCCACCCAAGGGAAGCAGAAGGAGAACCATGAGGTCTCAAGTTTAAATCCCATCAAAGGCAAAAAAATACTAGGTAATTTCTTCCCATTTATCTAATCGATCTAATCCTTGGTGGACAGAGTTATCCAATACTCATGTTGCTAGCCAGAACACCACCACTGTCATAAATAAATAAATAAATAAGTCACCTATCTAATAGTCCTAGCAGGTAATCAGTCAAGATGCATGCGAACGGACCACCGTCATAAATTAAATAAATAAAATGTCCCCTATCTAATAGTCCAAAGCTTTCAAATAACACTAACGCACAATTCAACAATTCCACTGTCAGAACACTCTGCTTTACTCACTGGCGGTGCTTTTTCTTTTTCACAATTTTCAGGAGACGGAATAATTTACGGGTTAAGCAAACAAAATTAAAAAGGTGGCGAGATAGTTTAACAGTGAATGAATTACCTCAAATTCACCAAACGATTGTAATCTATCAAGTATCTGTCCCATGGGAGCCGAAAATACCTAAAAATCAAAATTCAACAATTGAAAGACAAAAAAAAGTATCATTACGAGTGAAAATAGTTTTTGATATGCTAATAAATATAGCAGTGGTAATTTTGCATGCGCTCTGGGCGAAAATGAATTTAAATAAATTAAAGGAAGAGAACCTCCGGGCCGCATTTCACCTTCTTTTCCATTACACAAACACCTATCCTTATCTTCTTTTCCATCTCTTTTTTTCCCTCTCTATTTCTCTCTTTTACCGATGAAAAGCTTCGAACATGCTTTTAAATCTCTTATTTTCACTGCTCTGAAAAAAGAAAAAATTAGCAAATCCAAACAGTCATTATACACATTCAATGTACGAAAAGCACACGTATGATAGATAGAAGGAAAGGGAAAAATAATGAAAATGAATGAAAAATATAGCAAAAAATAAGTAAAAGTGTAACTATAAACCGTAAGATTCGCGGTAGTTGTAACGGAAAGGAGAAAAAAATGGAGATTTTGCTACTTGCTGAAAAAGTTGTAGTATTAAGCAGCAGCTAATAAGAAGTAGAGGGAGTCACGAGAGCAGAAAGCGCACTGCGGTCTGCGGGCGGATAGGCTGCTTGACACGCGTAGCTGTAGACAAAAATATTTTTTGCCTTGATTCCGTATACTTTTTACATGGTCGATCTCAAGTCAGGATAGAAAAAGAAGGATATTGCCTATGGCTAAAATCAACGTAAAACTTGCCATGAATCTCACAATATGCCCGCCCCAAGCCTAGTTGTTGTGTTTTAAAAGGTTTACTTGGGATTCGCTTGGCGGCACTATCAAAACGCGTTGAGACTTAGGTATAGAGCCTAATTTTGCGAGTTTAATTGTCTGATTGTATGCCCGAAACATGCCTAATATTCGCCATTCGCGGTTCGCCTAAAAGTTTCTAGTGCAAAGTATACGTCAAATCCCTTAATTGGTATTGTTGGCACTCAAAATTCTTTAACAAATAAGGGGTCATTTGGTATGAGGTATAAGTAGGTATAAGGGTGGCATAAAAATTTAATACCACATTAATATTCTGTTTGGTTAGCAAACCAGGTATAAGTTATCCCGGTGTTAAATTAACACCGGGATAACTTATACCTTATAGAAGGTGGGGTAATTAGCACCAGTATAACTTATACCTTCTTCCTAGAAATTATGCAATTGTCATTCTTAATACAACATACCAAACAATGAATAAACAACAATTCCATCATAACTTATCTCAATATAACTTATACCGGCGTAACTTATATCGGTATAAATCGTATTCCAACCAAACGACCCCTAAGTGATTAAAGTTATCTTCATCCATAGAAATATAAAAAAGTGAGAGTAACTCAATTAAATAATGAGACATAGTATTGCATATTTACCAATTGAGAATATCAGAAGAGAGTGAATATCATTTGAATAGCCAAATTTATATTTTTACTTACTATAGATATTATTTGTTATTTGAAAGCAATTTTATATTTACTCATGTGGAATAATATTTAAAATTATATTATTGATGAAGTTTCTTGATTATTAACATTTAGAGAGATAGACTGTGTAGTTTGATAATATTTTTTAAAATATTATAATTTTTTAATCATTTGAAAGATAAGACATGATAGTTGATTTTTATCTTATAGTAACTTTAACGCTATTGCATTATTTATATTTATAAAAAATGCTAAATATTTTATTTTTGTGAGTTTTTTTAATTTTTTAATTTTCTTAAGCTTTTAATGTGCTTTATATACTTATTGTGATTATATGCTATTTTATTAATTTATAAATTAATTTTTTTTATGATTCATGGGGCTTATACCCCATGTCTCAGGGCTTATACCTCACTCTACGTTAAGTAAAAGGTCTCGTCTTATGCTTCTGCCTTTTAAAATACTGGTCTTCATCCTTACGAAGATATTTGTTTGAATGTTTTCGAAGTACGAGAGTGAAATTAATTAATTTTTTATGTTAATTTGGATATAAATTTTATAAAAAAAAATTAAAATAAATTTTATATATTAAAAAACTATATAAAAATATTATAAATTGTAATAATTAACAATTTAAAATATTTAAAAACTCTTTGCAAAAAAAAACTTATTTGATTTTCCAAATAGTAAAATGTTCAATTTTTTAAACGGAGGAAATAATTAAACATATTTTCATTAATTTCTTTAAAAAAAATTATGATGCTAAAATCTAAGTAAAATAGAAAAGCACAATTGTGTCAGTGAATCAACTATAGTGCAATTGCAAGCTAATTTATGTCCACTTTATGTATTTTTATTTATGTTCTTTGCTTTGCCCAAAATCAATTAATGATATATTAAATGTTTCTGTTATAGAAGTATATATTTTTTATAATTTAATTAGGATATTTTTATTTCAATTATTTTTGAATTATGATAAAGTAATGTGATTTGGTGACATATGGATAATGGACAAACACAATATATTGGCTGGAGGTATTAGGATGATAGGATCTTGGAATATACATTTAGAAGGTGATCCAAAAAAAAAAATTGAGAAAAAACGTGAAAAGTTTTGGACATTTGGATCGACCTTGAAAAGCTTATAAAACGATATATAAGTGCTACGTTGTCCATGTCACTATCAATATCATAGAGCTTGACTGTCCTTTTTCGTAGTATCAAAGTTCACTTGAAAAAAGGTGATGGATTATAAAGTTGTTCTTATGCATTTTGGCACATGATATAATCATGATGCTTTTATGATATTTGCACTATTTAATTATAGCTCTTAACAAAAAAAAATATGTTCTTTTCACCAAAACATACTAACTATTTTGTTTTATTTCATGTCATGTAATTACTACCTTTTGTTCTATATTATCCGTTAGTTCACATTTTTGCTCATCTTTAATAAAAAAAAATATCTGATAATGTTGATTATAAGAATATTTTATAATTACTTTTTATCTATTTTTAATATCGAAATAAACATTTCGCTAATTGAAGTATTAAGAGTGAATTTTGCAAAAAGAATGTTTTTTTTGTTTTTCTAAATTATTAAATATTTTACAATAATTTCAGTTTAAAAGGACAAATTACATGACTAGCGGTAGTATTAAACTAATATAATTAAGATCAAATTTTAAGGCACTGACCAATGAGTATAAATACTAAATACATACTCCTACAATGAAAATCATGCATTTGTCTTTCTTCCCTCTCCTTGTTTTTTTTTTTTTTTTTGGCTGATTCATCCTTTCGCAATAAGATGATACAAAGTATATCCCTATTTTACTTTTTCTTTCAATAAGGTATATCCATCTATTATTTCAAAATATGTATATATGTATTCCACACCATCAAATATGTGGTAAGATGAATAGGTTGCTCGGATTAAACATCACAAGGTTTGAGTTGCAGAAATAAAAGAAATTTGATAAAAAGCACTTCTTCTTTAATAAAACTCACACAGAACGATTTCAAATTAATCTGAACTTCAATGCTAATCAAAAATTAAAAAAAAATATTCCATAAAAAAAAAAGACGGAAACCTTTAAAGCGTAATGCCTGTGAAGCCGCATAGTTAGTCGAAAAAAATTCGCATATTCACCACTTTATAATGATGGAACTTTTTTGATGGAAAAAAAAAAAGTAATGGAACTTTTCGTGGGGGCGCGTCCAGACATATATTCTCATGGCTTTCAAGTTTGATTTACTAATGCATAAAGAGTTTAACCCCTCTATATTAATACTGTATGAGCTATTTTAAGCGACATATAACACGTAATTATTGTGTATATATCCTACTTTACACGAGCAAGTTTTATAAGATAATTACCACACCAACGGTTGTGGTGGGTGGTAAGTACCCCTCCATTCATAATCAAACTTGTTTGAGTTTCGTATACTAAAAATAAAGTCGTTTTTTACTGGGAGTGTTTTACCCCAAAATGAGACTTTTTGGAGCGAATCCAAATTAGTAGTAGCCAAAAATGGGTATCAAATATCTTCTAAAATAGTTATAAATAAATCTTTATGATACACATTAGTAACCAGAAAAAAACAGTTAGTAACTAGTTAAAGGTTAAATTAAAAATTATTTACAGTTTCAGCGTGAATTCACATGCATGATAGCTTGTAATGGCAAAATTTCATGAATAGAATGTTGACCACCGACCATTTGGACGCGGGAATATCTGCTACCTATTCTCTTTGCTGCAGTTTCGGAGAAAGAAAAAAAAACATTTTATTCAGATGCTAACAAAGCCACAGAAAAGAACATCAATAGATACGTACAGCCTTACAGGTATAGAAAGAGATTATGCTCGATTGTGTAATGAATTTATATACTCTATTAGTTTAAAATTGACTTGTAACATAGGCAACTTTACAATTGAGTCTAGTAGGGTAACTTTAAAAAAAAAAAGCGATTAAATTATTTTTTACATTATCAGTATATATAAGTTGAAACGCATGATATATGTACAAGCCAAGTTTGACCTAAATTGAACAGTAACAAAGATGATTTTCGAGGACTATTATATTCTTATCGATCTAACAGAAGCTAAACCTTCCAAACAAGGAGCCAAAAGGTAGCATAATATATTAATATCTAGATAATTAATTTATAACCTGTTAATTAATAATGGTACTAATTTAATAACCAGCTATAATAGATTAAGGATTTAATTTTCATATATTTACAGTGTAGAATTTTTATTCTATCAGGTCATCTAAAACTAACTACAAGTAACTAATCTATGATAAGCGGAATTAGTCACTTGAATACAATAAGATAGATATCCTGCCTGGACATTTTACAATCAGGGGCGAAGCCAGCCCTTCGGCTACGGGTTCGGCCGAACCCAATAGTTTTGGTCCAAATCTTATATATGTCTTAAAAAATTATTAAATATGTACAAATTATTAAGTTAGAACCCAGTAACTTAAAAGAACTAGAATCCTAAACTCATAAACTTTAAATCCTAACTCCGCATCTATTTACAATACATGCAATAAGGAAATTCTTTGCATTGTCAATGTCTATAAGTTAAATCCATAATTTATGCAACACTAATCGCGTACATAATTTTTTTTAACACCGCGAACATATATATAAATAAAATACATTGTTAAATGTTAAGATAAGGTCGAGCGTACTAACCTTTAGATGCAGATGAAGCTAAGGTACTACCACAACATCCATGGTTGCATTGTTGGGTGGTAATTCTAACTTAAGAGGACATAAATTCCCATTTATTTTGTTGCGCAAACACAATGTAATATTCTTGAGCCCTGTTTCTTCCTCTAACTTTTGAGTTAGTTCCTCTAGCACTTGCCCTTTGAACTGAAATGAAGGTCCTTTCACTTCATCATTCACAGTTCCCTTCTCATCTGCCACATAATAATAGATCAGCCGACCTTCGGGCTTTGTCATAGCAGCATCAAATTTTGACTGCATGTTAATGAATTTAAGTTATATACAATATATATATAAAAGTGAAATATACATTTAAATAAGAATTGTCAGAAATTTATTAACTCAACACCGGTAATAACAACTAAGCAACCACATAAGATAAAATTGTAAAAGCATTGCCATGTCATCGACACATATATAGTTAAATTCAACTTCGATCTTATATATGTTGATAATTCTTATTGGAAAAACGTATATGAATAACACTAGGGTAAAAATGGGAGAAATGGGGAAGTAATAACATAGGTGTTGCCCTGTAAATGTGTTTCTAGTGTTGGTGACGTGACAATACTTATTTGACAATCTTATCTTATCATGTGTCAGCTTAATTAGCTGTAAATATTTAGCATTGGCTGGCTTAAATGAGTTCCCAATAATTTCATTTGAGCGAAAAGGATAGTTAATTTATTTTTCTGGTTACAAAATATAATTTTACGACTTCTTTGCAGTAGACCCTTAATTCGATGGCATGAAATTAACCACATTTCATTTGGCATAAGAAAGTGGTGATCAATATATTAGACATTAGCTTTAGCTGTATATAGAAAACTAACCTGATTATGAATCTTACCTGGAAAACGTAAGACGAAAAGATGAGCTCAAATCACCATCTAATAATTTTTTCTGTGGTTCGGGCAGTAACTCTTTACTTGATTGGGATTGAGATATAGTTGTTATTATTGTTGCGCCGGGCAGTAACTCAATAATATCTATTTCCCATAAGATCCAATCTTGATGTCTATAAGGTATGTCATGTGTAATTGAATTTCTAAAAGGGGGTAATCCACTATTTGCCCTTAAAAATTTCCCATATTTTGTTTTGAGCTTCACTAAAGATCCAACATTAACAGGTTCTCATTCAATTGAGGAATCCAAATTTTTGGGCAAACTTTGAACAACTTTAAGACCCGTTACACCAAGAAGAAATTGTTCATCTGTGGCCATTAGATATTTGCCATAACAACTATTCAAACGTACAACATTATTATTGATTCCTTTAGGAAATTCAACTGTCCATTTTGCAGTCTTAGATGTTCCATGACGATGTTGGTGCACTGTTTCTTGATTGGAATTGGCATGTAAGAATTTCCCGTGGTGGCTTTTTAGCCTGATGGATTTTGCTTTCTCGAAGAATTCCATCCTAAGATTCTATAATGAGGATGAAATTCCAAAAACAAGGACATATTCACGTAACGCTACAATTTTAATCAAAAGAAAATTTCAGCAAATCTCAAATCTATTCACCAAACAACTTCCTAAAAAGAAGGTCCATCTTTTAATCTACTATTTTTGCATGGTAGACTTTTAGCCTAACAGATTGGCTTTCTCGAAGAATTCCATCCTAGGATCTTGTAAGGAATAGAGAGAAAGGATGAAATTCCAAGAAAAGGGGAGGAGACGCTACGAGTCCATTTGGGCATACAAAATTTTTACTTTTTTCCAAAAACAATTTTGAAAACAATGTTTGGTTATCCATATATTATCAATTTTTTCAATTTTACTTGAAAATGCATTTTCAAATTTGAAAAACAAGTTCTTACCGGTTTTTCAATTAAAAATGCATTTTCACTAGTTTTAAATTTTATAAATTTACCCTATACTTTTAAAATTTATAAAATGACCCCATCAATTATTAACCTACAACTACCCCACGTGTTTCCCCTCGACTATCAGATGAAGCTACCGCAACGGATAATGAACCCTTTTCTTGTGACGACTACCATATTACTAAACAATAGCATGTTTGATTGTTTATTTCAAGTAGTATAATTAAATTGGGATGGTTTTAATATTTTTTACAAGTTATGGGGTATAAATCATATTTCATGGTTTTGCAAAAAAGACATTCAAATATGTTGCAAAAATTATAACCAAACACAACTTCCAAATTCCAAATTTGAAAATTTATTTTGGAATTCATGGCCAAACGCCTACTACAATTTTGAATAAAAAGAGATTTCAAGAAATAATAGATCTATCACTAATTAATTACTTCCTTAAAAAAAATCGATCTTTAATCTTGATTTCATCTTGATCAATAACCTTTGGTCCCTTTCTGTCCACGTTACATTTAATGCAAAATGAATCATATATAAGGACAAGCAGGAGAAAGATTTGAAAATGGTTATTGAAGGCATGCCATGAAAACGTAAAAATTGTACGGGGCGCTCTATTTGGTCGCCCACATTTAACCTATATCTATTTTTTTTCAAAACTTTTAACTTGTACCCACTTTTTAAACAACTTCAGCCTCCTTTCTCCTCCTCCTTCTCCTCTTTTATTTTCTTCTTTCTTCTTCTACAACGATGACTTCAACATTGCTCTCCTTGATTAATGAAGCTAAAGCAAATATATTGAGGACTTCCACTTGGATTATTATAACATTAAAAATCTCAAACCAAGAGACAATAAAAGTTCTTTGAAATTTCAGTTCTGTATTTGTGAATTTCGGTGAAACAAACTAAAGTAGCATATGTCAAGCCGGTAATATTATTAAATACATTATGTCGTCTCTTTTTACAATGATTCAGAACAGTACAGAGGAGATGGAGGTGATGGTAATGGACATTGGGTTTATGATAAGTTACAAAATTTCCAAAATTAATGGAAACTAACTTTTCTCATTACATACAAGACATATTGCCTATTAGTCCAATGCGTTGACAAACTTAAACGTGAGTGAAAACTATGGATACCTTGTATACTGCGTACATATTGGACAAAAGAAAGAAGAGTTTGGATCAGATAGCATAAAACATGAGAGCATAAAACATGCTGAAGTTAATCAAATATTTTTCCAGTTACAAAGACAAAAACTTCAGCTCTAGAGCTGAAGTTCGCCAGTTACAAACAAAAACTTCAGTTCTAGAGCTGAAGTTCGCCAGATACAAAACAAAAACTTCAGCTCTAGAGCTGAAGTTCGCCAGTTACAAAACAAAAACTTCAGCTCTAGAGCTGAACTTCAGGCCCGACTACTAGAATGCTGAAGTTTTGCGTGATTGTCTTTGCTACTTCTGCCTCGTATGCTGAAGTTATGCGAAAAAGCGGGTACGTTTGTAAATTTTTTTGCAAAGAGGGCACAAGTTAAAACGTGACACAAAAAGCGGGTATAGATACAAATGCCCTTATGAAAATGAAGGACGGGTAGAAAGGAGCTTCCCACCAAAGGTTACGGTTGGATGAACACAATAGCGGTGTCAAGGGTGGTCACGCGAACATCCTTCGTTGAAAAATTATACTACACAATATAGGTTAAATATCATTTAATTTTATGTGACTATTAATGGGAAGTTACCGGCTATGTCCATTTATAAGTAGCTCATTACAAAAATTAGCCAATTCATGATATATTACTAATATTAGCCAATTAGCTATTTGTAGCAAAATTAGGTCAATGTTTTGCTTTTTTTTTTGAGTGGGTGTTATTAAAATAGATTGGATATATCTTAAAAAGTTTGAATCTCAGTTTGGGATGATTTGGTGAAGTTTTGAGGCGGTTTGAATTGAAAATTCGAAGTAAAACTCGAACATGAAAAAAAATGATATGTGTATCACACTGTGTATCACATATGTATCATATTTGTACCAATTATGTATCACATATATATTCATGTATACCTGTGTGTGAGATATATGCATGATGCATGTTTGATACATGTGTCGTGGAAGAACTTTTTTGAACTCGATTTTATTATGAATTTTGATACAAAATCAGTCCAAATCACCTCCAATCTTCCTCAAATTTTATATATTGACTTATCTATATGTTTTCAATGAATTTCAACTATACCCATTAAAAAAAGTTCCCTTTTTGCTTAGACTTTTGGAATATTATATTTTTTTTGTATTTCATTACCTTATTTGCTACCTTATCCATGAAATTTCCTTTCCATCTTGCATCTAATGTTGCTAATCACGCTTAAAAATATGGAGGGAGATTTTTGCATGTGATTCTTTGAGATAAAGAACCTTATTTATTTAGTTTTTCAATTTTTATATGTAATGGGCTAGTTTTGGTAAGTTTATGACTAATGGCTAGATGTTGGTAAGTTAAAACTTATATGGGACATTTGTGTAAGGTTCCCATTAATATTCTTTGAAAACCCTAAATATGATTGAGAAAGGCAACCCAACACTAACCATATTCAAAATAAGGTGGAGTTCATGGGCTCGAATCCTGACTACATAAGCCTCTTGAAACTCTCTTTCCTTTGGTTCTCTGCTTATTTTATTAGTAGAATTCTCTTTGTTGTCTTTTTAATGTTAGTTTTGATTTTATAAAATTGTAGTTCAATTTTTTTGTTAAACCTAGAAAGGATTCTAGGGGTGCTGTATTATATCATAAACTCAGAAAATAAAGGGGGGTTGACCTGACCTCTAGAATACAACACAGATTGTTAGACAATCTATACAAAAAGGAGACAGTTAACCACAAAGTCTCCAAAATAACTACTACACAATTAACTAACAAAAAAGTTGGGTTTGTCGTATTTTATTCTGATGCTAGGTAGTTGCTATTTATCCATCAAAGTGATCCTCTAGCTTTCCCTGGCTATTACTAAAAGGAATGATATATGGCTCCCTCAGTCAATGTAGCATCTAACTTCGCGAGATAATCAACCATTTATTTGTCTTCCATAGCAATGAGATATCCTGACAATTGCTTGATCTAAAAGCTGCAATGTGTTGTCGATGGTGTTTCTGAGGAGAAGGTTGCAAAGAGTCTATTTCTCAACATGTTGGCCACAACCAGTGAATCCATCTCTATAGCACATCTGTTATGCCAGCTAGAAATACACCAGATCCCTCATAATGTACAACTAAAGCTTCCGCACAGTTGTGGTCCTTGCATTATATAAGGATATCGAATGCAAAGATGAAATCCCCATGTTTATTTCTGACAATTCCACCTATTCCTGATCTTCCACTCTCATCCAAAAAACTCCCATATGTATTACCTTTAACTTCTCCAAAATTCGATTTCTCCCATGTGACATATATACTTCTAGAGATTGGCCTAAGCTTCTCAACATCCTCATAGATTCTATTCCAAGGCATAGTGCAGCTAGGAAATGCCCTTGCAATTGTAGTCTTAATAGTCCATATAATTTGGTGTTCCATGCTAGAAGAAAGATTTTTTTTTGTTATCAATATTTACAAGCACATCTGCTCTTCTGGAGTTCCTAATAAATGACAATAGATGTTATTTGTATGAGCATTCTATGGACAAGTTTCATGTATTCATTTTGCCACCGGTTATTGAGGGAAGCCCACACAGAAATTCTATGGTATTTGATTCCCAAAGGTTGGCCAAATCTACACTAGAGGAATTGTGCAGCATCACTCTCAATAAGCAAACGTTGGATAGTCTTACCATGAGGAGCACAACGACAAGAGCAACTTGTTACGACTCAACACCCACCGGAGCCGTGATGATCTCTAACACTACTTTCTAGGCAAGCGAGTCCGAAACCTAAATACCAACTTTTTGGACTCAAAATACGTTTCTACTGCCCAAAAAAAGATACTTTTCTATATATAACGCGGTATTATACCGCGTTATACTTTAACGGTATTTCTGCCGTTAAGGTATAGCGCGGTGTAATACCGCGTTATATATAGCGCGGTGTAATACTGCGTTATATATAATGCGGTGTAATACCACGTTATATATAACGCGATGTAATATTGTGCTAATATTCCATGATGGACATTTTCCTGTTGGTGATGACTCCCGGATGGACCACCGTGATCCAACACTCTAGAACTACGCATCTTCCAACTGGGCGTGGGGTCATAACTTGTAAAATTCATATCCGGATGGTACCCCCTGTGAAAAATATGAGTGTTAATAGAAATTTAATTCAACAAAAAATAAACATCGTAACAGAAAGGAAAATTGAAGTTTACTAGTCGTCTTGTGGATTATGTAAAGTAGGAGAGAAATTATTTACTCGATCCTCGTTCGCCCGCGGAGATAAGTTAAGATCCGACCAAACTCTTTCAGCGGGAACTTGTTGGGCTAAAATTGCTCAAGAATAACCACCCGATGACTGAGGGTTATCCCTGCTTTGCGCAATCTCATTATTGCCAACGTCTTCAGCCTTGACGTACATTTCCAATAATTTTATCACAATAAATTTCATGTATTCATCCGAAATCCGCAAAAAAATCTCTAACAGTTTCATCATCTTCGATGTTAAACTCAGAATAACAAGCAAACCCTTCCGGAGTCACAGAATATGGAAATCTACCGGTTACTTTAAGGTTCACCGAACGTTTCCTCACACTCAATTTTTTACATAACAACGATACCAATTTATCGTACTCCATTGTAAGCGGCAATTTAACATGATACTGTGGAGATGAACTATACCTCAGAGAGTTATTCTCCACTACAACCTCACCCTCCCCCCCCAATATAATGAAACCCTTATTTTTGGCTCTTCAGGCATTATAAAAAATGCTTGATAACAAGAAGAAAAGTTTGAACGGAAGTTAGAATATTTTTTGAATGGATTTTCATAAAATCCTAACGCCTTTAAATAGGGCAATGCCTAGCTCGAGGGGCTGAATTTTTTTGATGTATAGCGCGGTATTACACCGTGCTATACCCATTTAAATTATTGTTATGTCAGTTAACCACATGAGACTTATTGGTGGGCCCACAAACAGGTATAGCGCGGTGTAATACCGCGCTATATATATTTGAATTACAGTTATGTCAATTAAATGTGGGAGACTAATTGGTGGGCCTACAATTAGGTATAGCGCGGTATTACACCGCGCTATATATAATGCAATATTACACCGCACTATACTTTAACGGCAGAAACACCGTTAAAGTATAGTGCGGTATAATACCGCGTTATATATAGAAAAATATCTTTTGTTTTGCAATAGAAACATATTTTGAGTCCAAAAACTTGGCATTTAGGTTTCGGACTCCTAGGCAAGCCAACAATCACCAATAACAACGAATTTGATAAAAACATGGTTTAATAACTTAACAGAAGAAATACCATGAAATATCTGATGAAAATAACTAAAATACTGCTACAACCATCCCAATGATCTAGTGTCAACGAGTACATGAGCACTATTGAATATCAAAATACAAACCAAATCCTCTGATACAACTGTATGAATAAGAGAACAGTAATAATAGAAATAACTAAAAGAGAACTTCAAGGATTGCAGACGACATAATAGCTACCTCGTAGTCTCCCAAACGCTAGTAGCAACTTAACTTTAGAAATCACCTCGTCCGAAAGTACCTGGGTCTACACACAAACTGCAGAGTGTAGTATGAGTACAACTGACCCCATGTACACAATAAATAACAAACCGAACCTTGGGATGAAAGCAGTGACGAGCTCAGAAGAAATAGTCAGAGACCAATATTAATAACTAATAATAGCTCCAAATATAAAGGAAAACAATGTAAGCAAGTAGCTCTATGTTATCATGCTCTGCTCGTTCACGTATCAGGAATTTAGGCATGCTTTTCATATATAACAGTTAAAATCCAACAGGAATAAAATATTTTATTTATCGGCTAGAATGAGGAAAGTAAATCGCATGCCTACATGTCAAATATACATGTAAAATCAATAATAATGCCCCTCTTTGCTCGGAAACACGAAGTTTTCGTGCAAAGATAAAGTGAGTGGATACGAGCGATTTTTGCCCGTTTGAATACTTCATGGGAAGCATTTTTGAAAGATTTGACCGCACCCTACTTCCGAAGTTGCCTACATATCCTTGGCTATAAAGGAATCAGGTCAGTGTAGTTCGGGAAGTTTCGGTAAGCTGTGATTTCACTGTTGCTGCTGCTGCTCACTGAACTCCTTATTACACCATGTCAAAATAAAAAGAAGCTAGACTAGACTATGATCTATGCATTACAAAAATCATATCTATATCTTCAAACTTGCTCTTGTGGTTCTTGTTGCCTTGTATTCTCCCAGCGAAATCCCTTTGTTGACGACTTGAATTGTAATCTAAGATGTTTTCCTTTTTCTCCAGGTGGATGCCTGATTGCTGAACTCGAATTGTACTCTGAGATGCTTTCCCTTTCTCCAGGTGGATACCTGACTGCTGAACTTGAACTGTATTCCCGTGCTCTCCAGGTGGGCGCCCGACTAATGGACTTGAACTATATTCCCATGCTCTCCAGGTGGACGCCTGACTGCTGAACTTGAACTGTATTCTCGTGCTCTCTAGGTGGGCGCCTGACTACTGAACTTGAACTGTATTCCCGTGCTCTCTAGGTGGGCACCTGACTGTTGAACTTGAATTGTATTCCCGTGCTCTCCAGGTGGGCGCCTGATTGCTGAACTTGAATTGTATTCCCGTGCTCTCCAGGTGGGCGCCTGACATGCTGAACTTGAACTATATTCCCGTGCTCTCCAGGTGGGCGCCTGATTGCTGAACTTGAACTGTATTCCCGTGCTCTCCAGGTGAGCGCCTGACTGCTGAACTTGAACTGTATTCCCATGCTCTCCAAGTGGGCACCTGACTGCTGAACTTGAACTGCTTCTCCCTGTTCTCCAAGTGGGTGCCTGATTTCAACAAAAATAGACAAAACAAAGAAACTTTTTTCTGCCCCAGTTTGGTAGCTGGGCACATATGTGAGCATTAAACTGAATCATGTTACCAAATATTACTAAGAACTTGAAAGCTAGGTCCCATTATCTAGAGGGGATCCGGACAACTCTCAATTAAACGACAATTTAAAACCTAAGTTATGTCTTCTAAAGGTGTGACTTCCGCTAAATCTTGTTATCTAAGAAGGTCTTAAAACTATACCCCATTATCCAGGAGGGTCCTGACAATCGAATATCAAGTATTATCTTAAAAGTGACAATTTTTACGGCTGAACTACCCTATAATAGAGCTTACGCTAAATCTTGTTATCTGATGGAATCATTAAAGCTAAGTCTCATTATCTAGGAGGGTCCTGAAAACTCCTAGTTGAATCCTATCTTAAACATGCCAACTTTGAAGCCAACTTATATTCCTTTAGGGTACGTTAATGCTAGATTATGCTACTCATGATTGTTTTGAATTTTAACTAGGTCCCATTTTCTAGGAGGGTCGTGAGAACTTCAAATTAAATCCCATTATCCAGGTGGGTCCTGAGAGTTTACGGTCAAACCTGTCTAGTGCTTGCCTTTCCTTATGGAGGGTTTCTCCGAAACAACGAAACTTTCTGCCTCTGTTTCAATCAAAGAAAAATCTTGTCAGTTTAAAATGTGGTGGTTAGTTGATGGCATTCTTGTTGAAGGTCTCTCCGCTGCCGTACTTTGTTTTGACTGGCTTCCCCGAACTGGCCCTGAACCGCTTGACTTTCTGACTGACTTTCAACCCACATGACCTTGGATGACCCGAGTGTTCTATACCCAAACCGTTGTTTTACACCTCTGACCTCTTTACCTAAACCTCTGCATCACCCACGAAATTACTAAATCAATCCGTCGATGGAACTTTCGCTGGCACTTTATATCCCACTTTACATCATACTATCTTTGGTATGTTCTGGCCCACTGTGCTTTGCAATTTTGGAAGTTGGTAGTGAGCTTTGAAATCCTTTCTAATTTGCTTGAACAAGACTGACATTGAAACATCTTAGAGAAATAAAACCCAAAAGAA
The DNA here is from genome assembly GCF_000715075.1 of Nicotiana tabacum. Taxonomy (NCBI): domain Eukaryota; kingdom Viridiplantae; phylum Streptophyta; class Magnoliopsida; order Solanales; family Solanaceae; genus Nicotiana; species Nicotiana tabacum. Next base: position 90,390,593 of record NC_134101.1, on the reverse strand, counting down.
ATGAAATGTAACGACCTTGAGAGTTAAGGATAAAAAAAAATCCAAACTGGATGACTTGTTAAAAAGGAAAAAGGAAAGAGACTTATCTGAGTGGAACAGCTGGTATCAATGATCATGACATGCATTTTTTCATTCTTTTCTTTCTCTTTTCATTCTTTTCCCTTACTTATCTTTTGCTGCGTTTCTGAATTTTCCCACTGATTCCAAAAGAGGGGTATGAAAGGAAATAAATAAGGCTCGAAAGCTGTAACAAAGGATAAAGTGTTTAAATAGCAGAACAAAATGCCTTCATCATTCCAATCTTCAAGACATGCCAAGTACAAACAAACACAATTTAACCAAAGAAATCATACATAATATCATTTGACCGCATCAGAATTGATGGCCATTTCTATACATTTGCCTTCTATATCTGTTAAATACAAAGCACCATTGGACAACACTTTTGTTACGACGAACGGCCCCTGCCAGTTTGGGGCGAACTTGCCTTTTGCTTCAGCCTGATGAGGAAGGATACGTTTCAATACTAACTGACTCACCTCAAACTTCTGTGGAGGCACCTTCTTGTTATATGCTCTTTCCATTTTCTGTTGATACAACTGGCCATGACACACTGCTGTTAATCTTTTCTCATCAATCAAACTCAATTGCACCAGACGGGTTTTGATCCACTTATCATCATCAATTCTGGCCTCAGCAACAATCCGAAGGGATAGGATTTCAACTTCTGCGGGTATCACTGCTTTCGTTCCATATACCAACAAATAAGGAGTTGCCCCTACTGAAGTACAAACAATAGTGCGATAACCCAACAATGCAAAAGGCAGCTTCTCATGCCATTGCCTGGAACCTTCCACCATTTTCCGAAGTATCTTCTTTATGTTCTTGTTGGCTACTTTGACTGCTCCATTCGCCTTGGGGCGATATGGGGTGGAACTGCGATGTGTAATCTTAAACTGTTGACACACCTCTTTCATCAAATGACTGTTGAGATTAGCACCATTATCTGTGATGATCACCTTTGGGATCCCGAACCGACAAATGATATTTGAGTGTACAAAATCGACCACTGCTTTCTTGGTCACAGACTTGAAAGTTTTAGCTTCAACCCACTTGGTGAAATAATCAATGGCCACTAGAATAAACCTGTGCCCATTGGACGCTGCTGGCTCGATTGGTCCAATGACATCCATGCCCCAAACAACAAAGGTCCATGGTGCAGACATTGTATGTAATTCAGATGGTGGAGAATGAATCAAATCTCTGTGCACCTGACATTGATGACACTTGCACACAAAACTGATACAATCTCGCTCTATAGTGAGCCAATAATAACCTGCTCGGAGGATTTTCTTTGCCAGAACATACCCACTCATATGCGGTCCACAGACTTCGGAATGCACTTTGGTCATGATAGTCGTGGCCTGTCTAGCATCTATGCATCTTAACAATCCAAGATTTGGAGTTCTTTTGTACAACACCCCTCCACTGAAGAAAAATCCACTTGCAACCGTCGAATTGTTCTCTTTTGATCACATGTGGCTTGTACTGAATATACCTCCATCCTGATATACTCTTTGATATCGTGGAACCACGGTTCACAATCAAGTTCTTCTTCCACCACGTTACAGTAAGCATGCTGATCGTGGACCTGAATCTGTAAAGGGTCCACAAAAGCCTTATCCGGATGATGTAACATTGACGCCAGAGTGGCCGAAACATCGGCAACCTCATTATGAATCCTCGAAATATGCCGTAACTCTATTGATTTAAACCTTTGACAAAGATCATGCAAACAATGTCGGTACGGTATGAGCTTTAAATCCTGTGTCTCCCATTCTCCCTGAATCTGGTGCACCAGAAGGTCCAAGTCCCCTAAGACCAAGACTTCCTGGACACCCATGTTTATAGCCAACCTCAAACCCAAGATACATGCCTCATACTCATCTCTCTAACTCAAAATATAATAACTCAAATGCTTGAAATAGAGTTTTAAAACAATCTACCCAAGCATTACCCTTTCCGATCGTGGAAATGCCTCCGCGATAGTGAAGAACCAAATTCACCAGCTGCCCATTACTCCTACGCGAACGCGACGTCCAAGTTGTGAATGCGATGATCAAATGACCCCATGCCTATGGAAACACGGAAATCCTATGCAATCGTGAAGGCTTACGACTTGAAGCCCCCAGCCGCACTCCTTTCTATGGGAATGCGTCCATCCTAGTGTGATCACCATGATCACTATACCCAAACCTTCACGAACACGCTCACTGCTCCACAAATGCGAAGAACAACCCTCCTGCCATCAAGATCACTCTACACAATCGCGAAGAAGAAAACCAGAAATGAGAACCAATAGTTCGAAAACATGAAGAAATGGCCCGAAACCATCCGAGGGGACCCCATCTAATCCCAAAACAGGACAAGAACCTACTCGAGGCCTGAAATCACACAAAACAATATCAAACCCACGAATCACACCCCAATTCAAGCATAATAAAACTAATGAACTTTCAACTTCCAAAACTCATGCCTAACTATACCAAATCAACTTCGAATGACCTCAAATTTTGTATGGAAGTCTAAAATGATACAACAAACCTATTCCAACTCTCGAAACCAAAATAAAATCCCGACATCAATAAAGTCAACTCTCGGTCAAACCTCTCAACTTTCTAAATCTTTAACTTTTCCAGTTTCAGCAAAAAGCGCCAAATCAGCCTATGGACCTGCAAATCAACATCCGGACGTACACCTTAGTCCATATCACCATACAAAGCTATTGGAGTCATCAAAATACAATTCCGGGTTCATTTACATAAAAGTCAAACTCCGATCAACTCTTTCAACTTAAGCCTCCAACCTTGGGACTAAGTGTCCCAATTCACTCCACGACCTTCCCGAACCCAATCCAACTACCCCGGCAAGTCACATAACCACAAATGAACATAGAAGAAGCAATAAATAGGGGAACAAGGCTATAATACACAAAACGACCAGCCAAATGATTACATTCTCGCCATTTTAAACAGATGTTCATTCTCGAACGAGTCAAGAATCATACCTGAAGTCTCAAAAAGGTGAGGATATCTGTTCCGCATCTCCTGATCGGTCTCCCAAGTAGCCTCCTCTACTGGATGACCTCTCCAATACACTTTCACTGACGTTATATACTTTGACCTAAACTTTCGAACCTGCCGATCCAAAATGGCCACTAGCTCTACATCATATGTCAAATCCCTATCTAACTGCACCGTGATGAAGTCTAAAACATGTGACGGATCACCATAGTACTTCTAGAACATCAAAACATGAAATACTAGGTGAACTCCAGATAGTCATATGGCAAGGAAAGTCTGTAGGCCACCTCTCCAACTCTCTCAAGCACCTCAATAGGGCCATTATACCAAAACCCTTTCATGGGCAAACTCTGAGTAGAACGTTGTCACCAACTATATATGCAACATCACGAACCTTCCTATCAGCATAACTCTTTTGTCTAAACTATGTTGTAAGAAGTCGCTCCTGAATCACCTTAACCTTCTCCATAGCATCACGGACCAAATCAGTGCCTAACAATCTAGCCTTTTCGGGCTCAAACAAATCAATCGGTGAACGACATCACCTCCCATATAAGGCCTCATAAAGAGCCATCTGGATACTCGATTGGAAGCTGTTGTTGTAGGCGAACTCTGCTAATGGGAGAAACTGATCCCATGAACCCTCAAAATCAATAACACATGCAAGTAGCTTGTCCTATAAAATCTGAATAGTGCGCTCGGATTGCCCATCCGTCTGAGGATGGAATGCTATACTCAACTCTACCCATGTGCCCAACTCTCGCTACATTGCTCTCCAAAACTACGATGTAAACTGCGTACCTCAGTTAGAAATGATGGAAAAAGGCACACCATGCAAATGGATAATCTCCCAGATGTAAATATGAACCAACCACTCTGAAGAATAGGAAGTCATCACCGAAATGAAGCATAAGCACTTAGTCAAGGTCCATAATAACCCAAACTTTGTCATATTTATTCAAGATCCGTGGTAAGCCTACCACAAAATCCATAGTGCTGCGCCCCCACTTCTACTCTGGTATCTCCAATATATGAGTCAACCCTCCCGGTTTCTGATGCTCTTACTTCACCTGTTGATAATTCAGACACCGAGAGACATAAGCAACAATATATTTCTTCATTCTCCGCCATCAATAATGATGTTTCAAGTCACGGTACATCTTTGTGACACCTGGGTGAATGGAATACCGCGAGCTGTAAGCCTCCTAAAGGATCAAATCTCTCAACCCACTAATATTTGGAACACAAATCCGGCCTTGAAGCCGTATAACACCATCTTCACCAATCACAACCTCCTTTGAACCACGTCATTGCACTGCATCCTTCAACACTAACATATGAGGATCATCGAATTGGCGAGCCTTGATATGCTCAAACAATGATGACTATGCCACAACGCAAGCAAGAACCCGACTAGGCTCCGAAATATCCAATCTCACAAATTGATTGGCCAAAGCCTGAACATCCATGACTAGTGGAGTCTCTGCAACCAGTAAATATGCAAAACTGCCCATACTCTTAGCCTTGCTACTCAATGCATCAACCACTATATTGTCCTTCCTCGGATGGTATAATATGGTGATATCATAGTCTTTCAACAACTCTAACCATCTCCGATGCCGTAAAATTAAGGTCCTTCTTCTTGAACAAGTGTTGGAGACTCTAATGGTCGATAATAGACCTCACATTAAAAACCGTACAGATAGTGCCTCCAAATCATTGATACGTGAACAATGACTTCCAACTCTAAGTCATGCATAAGTTAATTCTTCTCATGAACCTTCAACTGCCGAGACACGTAGGCAATTACCCTACTATCCTACATCAACATCGTGCCAAACCTAATACACGATGCATCATAATACACAGTATAAGACTCCGAATCTATAGGCAAGACCAATACTTGGGCTGTAGTCAATGCAGTCTTGAGCTTCTGAAAGCTCACCTCACACTCGTCGGACCATCTGAAAGGAACACCCTTCTAGGTCAAGTTTGTCAAAGAAACTGTGATGGATGAAAAGCCCTTCACGAAATGGCAATAATAACCTACCAGACCCAAGAAGCTCCAAATTTATGTAGCACAAGACAGTCTGGGCCAACTCTGAACTGCCTAAATCTTCTTCGAATCCATCTTTATCCCCTCACTAGACACCACATGCCCAAAAAATGCCACCAAATCGAGCCAAAACTCACACTTGGAGAAATTAGCATATAGCTTCTTCTTCCTCAAAGTCTGGAGTACAATCCTCAAATACTGCTCATGATCCTCCTGACTGCGTGAGTACACCAATATATTATCAATGAATATTATGACAAAGGAATCAAGATACGGCTGAAACACGATGTTCATCAAATGCTTAAATGTTGCTGGAGCTTTAGTCAATCCAGAAGACATCACCAAAAACTCATAGTGACCATAGCGAGTCCTAAAAGCTGTCTTCGGAATATCTAAATCCTAGATCTTGAACTGATGATATCTTGATCTCAGGCCAATCTTCAAGAACACCTTAGCATACTGAAGTTGGTCAAACAAATCATCAATACGCGATAGTGGGTACCTATTCTTGACTGTAACTTTGTTCAGCTACTTGTAATCAATACACATATGCATAGTAACATCCTTCTTCTTCATAAATAGAACCTGTACACCCCAAGGTAACATACTAGGCTTGATGAAGCCCTTATCAAGTAACTCCTATAACTGTGCCTTCAACTCCACCAGTGCCATACGATACGGTGCTTTAGAGATAGGCTAAGTGTCTGGCACCAAATTAATACCAAAATTGATGTATCCATCAGGCCACATGCCTAGTAGATCTTGTGGGAACATATCTGGAAAGTCTCTCACTACTAGAACTAACTCAATAATAGGAGTATTAGCACTAACATCTCTCATGAAGGCCAAATATGCCAAACATCCCTTCTTAACCATATGTTGAGCCTTCAAATGTGAAATCACTCTACTAGGAATATAATCCAGGGAGCCTCTCAACTCTAACCTCGGCACCCTCGGCATCGCTAATGTCACAGTCTTAGCGTGACAATCAAGGATAGCGTGATATGGCGACAACCAATCCATGCCCAAAATCACATCAAAATCAATCATGCTAAGTAGTAGAAGAACAACTCTCGTCTTATAACCCCAATAGTCACCACACACGACCGATATACACGGTCCACAATAATAGAATCACCCACCAACTTAGGTAAATGAACATGAATAACTCAAGAATCACAAGGCATATCCAAATAACGAGCAAAGTATGATGACACATATGAATAAGTAGAACTAGGGTAAAATAATATTAAAGCATCCCTGTGGCACACTAAAATAATACTTGTGATCACTACGTCGGAAGCAACTGTCTCTGGCAAGGCAGGAAAAGCATAGCATCGAGCCTGACCACCACCTGTTGGACCTATCCCTCTAGGGCGACCTCGACTTGTACGATCTCCACACCAAGCTGGCTAAGAAAGTGGTGTAGCAACTGGTGCATGAGTCATTGTCTGGCCTCCCTGCTACACTGGACCTCTATAATGACGAGGACAATACTTCCTCGCATGCCCCAACTCTCCACAATCATAGCAATCTCGAACAAGGTATAACTATGGGGCCTGAATCGCACCCGGAGAACTAGAATAACTACCAGAAGAACCAGTACTGACAAACCCTGAATTGATGGAGCATGGTAAAAGCTTTGAGCTGGGCCAAATCCACAAATCTCATCTCATACTAGGTCACAGTCATAGCTGCTCAAAATCTCTGCGCAGCTCCTCTCTTCAAGTCTGTGGGATAAACTTCTCTAAGAAGAGAACTGAGAATTCATGCTATGTAAGTGGCGCTGCGCCAACTGTCCTACTTAACTCATAAGCTTGCCACTATCTATAGGCTGCCCCTGTCAACTGAAAAGTAGTAAATACAACTCCACCAGTCTCCAAAATACCCATTGTGTGAATAATCCACTGACACCTGTCTAGAAAATCCTAAACATTCTCTGACTCTCCTCCGCTGAACTCTGACGGTTTAAGCCTCCCAAACCGCTCCAACCTCTTCTGCTCCTCATCAGTCAAAGGTGGACTAACCTCAGCCCTAGCAACAACAACAACAACTTGCTAAACTAGCAATACCCCCGGTGTCTGAAGACCTTGAGCTAGCTGCTCTAGAGTACGAGCGATGGGAGTTTGGGCACCTCTCCCAACCTGTAAGGTAGCCGGTGCAACTCGAATCAAAACCGCCTGAGCCAGGCTCGTGCACACAATCAAAATCTTGTTTAAGGCCTCCTGAAGGCTAAGAATAACGATAGGCACTGCTAGTGCCTGAGCTAGTCCCATCAACTCAACAATATCTGGTACTTGCTCCTTAGCTGGATCAACTAGTGGCTCCACAAGTACTGCTCTGGCTGTATCACGAGTCCTACCTTGACCTCTACCGTGGCACTAGCCTCTCGCAGCCCTAATTGGTGATACTAGTGGTCGTCCATCTGATCAGGCTGCATATGTACTTGCCATTTGTGAAAGAATAGAAGAGTCACGCTTCAAACTTTGGAAATAACAAATTTGCACGATGAGAATGTAAGAAAGTGAAGTTTCCTAATAGTTTGGTAGCCTCTCAAAGATAAGTACAAATGTCTCCATACCGATTCACAAGACTTTACCAAACTTGCTCATGACTCATGAAACGTAAGCAACCTAGGGCTCTTATACCAACTTGTCATGATCCAACTCTCATCGGAGCCACGACGGCTCCTAACACTACTTTCTAGGCAAGCCAACAGTTACCAATAACAACAAATATGAAAAAACGTGGTTTAATAACTTAACAACAGAAATGTTATAAAATATCTGATGAAAATAACTAAAATAATACTACAACCATCCTACTGATCTGGTTTCAACAAGTACATGAGCACTACTAAATATCAAAATACAAACCAAATTCTCTGGCACAACCGTCAGAAAAATAGAACAGTAATAGTAGAAATAACTGAAAGAGAACTTCAAGGACTGCAGAGGACATATCAGCTACCTCGTAGTGTCCCAAACGCTAGTAGAACCTTAACTCTAGATATCACCTTGTCTGAAAGTACCTCCATCTGCACACGAAGTGCAGAGTGTAGTATAGTACAACTGACCCCATGTACTCAATAAGTAACAAACCTAACTTTGGGCTGAGAGCAGTGACGAGCTCAAGAAACTGTTAAAGACCAATATTAATAACTAATAACAACTCAGGATATAAAGGAAAACAATGTAAGCTAGTATTTCAATGATATCTTGTTCAACTCGTTCATATATCATGAATTTAGGCATGCTTTTCATATAAAACAGTTAAAGCCTAACACTTTAACTAAAATATTTTATTTATCGGCTAGCATGAGGAAAGTACATCTTTATGCTTACATGTTAAATATACATTTCAAATCAATAATAACACAGTCGATCCATCAAGAATAATCTAACTTAGCACTGTATGGGTGCCTGGTATAACTGCCTATCATCAAGCACGTATACAAAATACTATGCTTGCGTGCACTGCTGGTATGTCAAACTACGGAGGGCGGATCCTACCCAAGTGTTAATCGTAATCACATAGATGAATAGTGATGCTTGGTGTATGCGTCGCCCCAACATAATAACACTTAGCCCAATATGAGCATGGCATACACGTCACGAAAAAATAAATACCAAATTGGCTCTATGGACTAAGCTCAATCATCAACTAGTCAAGTCTTAATTAACCACATCTTGCAGTATTCAATACAATAAGATAGATATCCTGCCAGGAAATTTTACAATATACACAATAAAGAAACTCTTTGCATTGTCAATATCTATAAGTTAAATCAATAATTTATGCAACACTAATCGCGCACGTAATTTTTTTTAACACCGCGAACATATATATAAATAAAATACATTGTTATATGTTAAGATGAGGTCGAGCGTACTAACCTTTAGATGCAGATGAAGCTAAGGCACTACCACAACATACATAGTTGCATTGTTGGGTGGGAACTCTAACTTAAGAGGACATAAATTCCCATTTATTTTGTTGCGCAAACATAGTGTAATATTGGTGAGCCTAATAGAATTCATATTCAGCTCATTCATGTATCAAGAATTTAGGCATGCTTTTCATATAGGGGATCTTTGGCAAAAACCCATGCAGGGAAAACTATTTACCCGCTCCTGCCCATGTGGTTTTTCCTCTACCTATTTTTTTAATACCTAGTAAAAGCCAACCAAAAGAAGTTAAATTAAGCTACTAAACCAAGCCAAGTCAAGCAAACCAGGCTAACTCAAGCCAAGCCAAGCAAACTAAGCCAATCTAAGAAAAGCAAATTCAAGCCAAGCCAAGCCAAATCAAACTAAGCAAAGCCAAATGGATATGGGTGGGTAGGTGTCACGACCCAAAATCTCACCCGTCTTGATGGCGCCTATCGTGGTACAAGGCAAGCCTCAACTCAACATCTCAATATAGTAGAACTTTTAAATAAAGGTGGAAGCAGTTAATATTAAATAAAACCTTTTAGAACAGAATATAACTCCAAAAGTACTAAACAATCTATCCCCAAAACTCGGTGTCACTGAGTGCATGATCATCTAAATAATAACAACATCCAACTGATAAAACACTGTCTGAAAAAATAGAACAGTACAACATGAAAGGAAAGGAGAGTCAAGGTCAGCGAATGCCATGCAACTATCTCAATAGTCTCATGAGTCTGACTCCTCAATCAACAACCGCCGTGACCAGAAGTGTCCAGATCTGTACACGAGGTACATGGGATAATGTGAGTACACCAACTGAGTAAGTAACATAAATAAATAAGGAACTGAGAAGTAGTGACGAGCTATGCAAATACAGTTATCTCAATAACTTTCAAATAAAAGTTGTCATACTTTCAATTTAACAGTTTAAGTCACATCAGTACGTACTCAATAAACCAGATATCAAATTTGATAGAGCAATAAATAATATCTTCCAATTATTTTCAAAACGGTGATATGACATCTGCGATGCAATAGTAATAAAGTAAATGTATTTTCTCAGAATAACAATCACTCTGTGCTCCCATTCTCTCCAACCTCATAATCACTCATTCATCACAGTCGCTCAGCACTCGGCACTCGCACTCAGCAATCGCACTCAATAGGTACCTGCGCTCACTGGGGGTGTGTACAGACTCCAGAGGAGCTCCTTCAACCCAAGTGCTATAACAAGCCACCTCGTGGCATAAATCACTCAGGACCTCGGCCTCACTCAATCATAAATTAGTAACAATATGTTTTGGCGTGCTGCCCGATCCCATAAATATCCTCACAGATCAGGCCCTCGCCCTCACTCAGTCATAAATCACTAACAACATGCTGCGGCGTGCAGCCCATTCCCATAAATATCCTCACAGATCAGGCCCTCGGCCTCACTCAGTCATCAATCTCTCTTGTCTCTCAGGCTCACAAAAATCATATAAACAGTCCAAACAGAGGTAATGTCATGTATCAATAATGAACATCAAGAGACAAAGGCATAATAAGCAAGAAAAGCTATGACTGAGTACAAAACAACAATTAGCAACTAATTCAGTAAGTACACGACATCGCAGGTCTCAACAGTGATCACATAAGGCCTAAACAAGATTTCTAACATGAAGTACCGTCAATTTCTATGAAAACAGAGAGAACATGTATTAAATAGTAGGCCAATTAATTCCACAGTCTCGCGGAACGGACCAAGTCACAATCCTTACGGTGCACGCCCATATGCCCGTCACCTAGCATGTGCGTCACCTCAAAAATAGTCATACGACACAATGTCCGGGGTTTCATACCCTCAGGACCAGATTTATAACCGTTACTTACCTCAATCCGAGCAAAATTTTACTCCGCAATGCCTTTTCCGCTCAAATCGGCCTCCAAATGTCCCGAATCTAGTCACAATTAACTTGATTCATTCAATACATATTTTAGGAATTAATTCCATATGAAAAATACTAATCTTTCAACAAAATCCGAAATTAACCCAAAAATTGCCTGTGGGGCCCGCATCTCGGAATATGACAAAAGTCACAAAATACGACAACCCATTCAATTACGAGTCCAATCATACTAATTTTACTCAAATCCGACTATGAATCGATGTTCAAATCTCAATTTCTTTTCAAATATCAATAATCTAAAGCCAAAAATGAAGATTTATTCATGGAATATAATCACAAGAGAGTAAAGAACACTTACCCTAAGAATTTTCGTAACTTCTCGCTCAAAATTGCCCAAAATCCGAGCTTGGAAGTCCAAAAAAATGAGGAAAACCGGACTGCTCATCCTTTACACTGTCCAGAATTTTCGGGTACTATTCACGCGTGTTACTGTTCATGGATATTGTTCTCGGATACTGTACATGCTATTGTACATGGCTACTGTTCACGGATACTATTCACGAATACTGTTCACGGATACTGTATACGGCTACTGTACTGTTGTTCACGCAGGTGTGGTCACTGTTCACACGTGCGAAAAATGTAGAAACTGCCCAAAAAATTTTAGCAGATAAATACAAGTCCGAATTGATCCATTAACCTTACGAAATCCACCCGAGGCCCTCAGGACCTCAACAAAATACACCAACAAGTCCTAAAATATCACACGAACTTAGTCAAAACCTCAAATCACATCATAAAATGCTAAAACCGTGCATCACACCCCAATTCAAGCCTAATGTAATTTTTTTAACACCGTGAACACATATATAAATAAAATACATTGTTATATGTTAAGATGAGGTCGAGCGTACTAACCTTTAGACGCTGATGAAGCTAAGGCACTACCACAACATACATAGTTGCATTGTTGGGTGGGAACTCTAACTTAAGAGGACATAAATTCCCATTTATTTTGTTGCGCAAACATAGTGTAATATTGGTGAGCCTAGTAGAATTCATGTTCAGCTCATTCACGTATCAGGAATTTAGGCATGCTTTTCATATAGGGGATCTTTGGCAAAAACCCATGCAGGGAAAACTATTTACCCGCTCCTGCCCATGTGGTTTTTCCTCTACCCATTTTTTTAATACCCAGTAAAAGCCAACCAAAAGAAGTCAAATTAAGCTACTAAACCAAGCCAATTCAAGCTAAGTCAAGCAAACCAAGCTAACTCAAGCCAAGCCAAGCAAACTAAGCCAATCTAAGAGAAGCAAATTCAAGCCAAGCCAAGCCAAATCAAGCTAAGCAAAGCCAAATGGATATGGGTGGGTAGGTGTCACGACCCAAAATCTCACCCGTCATGATGGCGCCTATCGTGGTACAAGGCAAGCCTCAACTCAACATCTCAACATAGTAGAACTTTTAAATAAAGGCGGAAGCAGTTAATATTGAATAAAACCTTTTAGAACAGAATATAACTCCAAAAGTACTAAACAGTCCATCCCCAAAACCCGGTGTCACTGAGTGCATGAGCATCTAAATGATAATAACATCCGACTGATAAAATACTGTCTGGAAATATAGAATAGTACAACACAAAAGGAAAGGAGAGTCAAGGTCAGCAAACTCCATGCAGCTACCTCAATAGTCTCATGAGTATGACTCCTCAATCAGTAACCGATGTGACCAGAAGTATCTAGATCTGTACACGAGGTACAGGGGGTAACGTGAGTACACCAACTGAGTAAGTAACAGAAATAAATAAAGAACTGAGAAGTAGTGATGAGCTATGCAAATACAGTTAACTCAATAACTTTCAAATAGGAGTAGTCATACTTTCAATTTAATAGTTTAAGTCACATCAGTACGTACTCAATAAACCAACTATCAAATTTGACTGAGCAGTAAATAATATCTTCCAATAATTTTCAAAACAGTGATATGACATCTGCTATGCAACAGTAATGAAGTAAATGTATTTTCTCAGAATAACATTCACTCTGTCCTCCCATTCTCTCAAACCTCATAATCAGTCATTCCTCCCAGTCGCTCAGCCTCGGCACTCGGCACTCGCACTCAGTAGGTACCTGTGCTCACTGGGGTGTGTACAGACTCCGGAGGGGATCCTTCAGCCCAAGTGCTATAACAAGCCACCTCGTAGCATAAATCACTCAGGCCCTCGGCCTCACTCAATCATAAATCAGTAACAACATGCTGCGGTGTGCAACCCGATCCCATAAATATCCTTACAGATCAGGCCCTCGGCCTCACTCAGTCATAAATCAGTAACAACATGCTGCGGCATGTGTCGCACCTCCTTTTTACCGCGCCCGCGGGGGCGCGTGGGGAGTTTTCTCCAATTGAAGGACAGTAGAAACGAGATTTATTTAATTATTTCAGAGTCGCCACCCGGGAATTTTAAGGCGTCCCAAGTCACCAATTTTAATCCCTGAATCGAGGAGAATATGACTCTGTTTATTATTCTGCGAACCAGAAATCCTGAGTAAGGAATTCTGTTAATCCGGAAGAAGGTGTTAGGCATTTCCGAATTCCGTGGTTCTAGCACAGTCGCTTAACTGTTTTTATTATTGGCTTAATTATCTTGATTTTTATTAAATACTTTTTGTTACGTGATTTTTCTATCGCTTTTACTTATTGTTATTAAGGACCCTTCTTTTAATCGAATTACGCGTACGTATATTCGTGTTATAAATTAAAAAAATGTGGAATTGTGTCACGCGTACGTGTACACAATAACTTTTGATAATATATTTATTAAGCAATCATTTTTCAAGATTGTGTTGAATCAAGAATATTTGTTTTTCTTAAATATTGAACCGCACATCGCGGGTTTTTTATGAAATTAATTTAACGCCTTTGAAAAAAATCCTTTTATTAAATATTCGCTCGAAATTGCGCGTACGCATAATCCGAATTTTTTCTTTTAAAAATATAATCAGGGTACGCGAACGTATCCCTAATTGCGCAAAATATTTGTAATGATATTAGGGATTTTTCCACAAATTGTTTGTTGTATCTACACATTTTATATGAAAATACTGAGAAATTCATATTCAAGGGATGTCTTTAAATTAAAAGAAATTCACAATTTTTTAAATATTGCCCGTTGAATATAATTTCCGAGTATTAATTATGTTCATCCCAAAACTATTCAAATTCTCAGTGAAAGGATAAAAATTTGATTTTTAGCAAATACAACATATATATGTATGCCAAAGAATAAATTGTATATGAAACTAACAAATTCTATTTCTAATTACCATTGATATAAAGTGTTGCAATTGGTGCTTATACATCTCGTTTCATTCTCATATACTCGCTTTTAATCTAATAAGCCTAATTATTTGGTCAATTTGTTTTATGAAGGTAGATAGACATCGAGTTTATAGGAAAGGAATTATTATACAAGTTAATTCAATAAAATTACCTTACATGCAACCTAACTGTATATCGTAAACATTCATAACGTTTTAAAATCGTAACAAGCTATATCATATCACCTTTCACCAACGTTTATACACACATCTTTTATCTTTATAAAAAATATACCATCAATACCATCTTAACCTTATTTAACAACAAGAGTTAGTAATGTAGTTTTCTTGATATTTCTACATTACTCTTTTACTTAGCTAACAACACCATAAAATTTAAATAATGGCCCACTTTATGCCATGTTTCCTACCTTGACAATCTTAATCACAACTATACTTTAATGAAAATTTAGAAAATTAACCTTGTTACAACACTTATACAGTCTTCAATAAAGGATATTTAACTTACAGTCATCCTATCAACATATACTACTTATTTGATCCAGAAATAAAACTGAATTTTTAATTAAAGAGCTCAAATGAATAAAGATATTATTACAATTCAAACTTCATTTATCCGTCATACTGAATCTCTTTCCAACATAGAATTTAAAAGGATATGTACCTGGAAATGGAGGTAGAAGAAGTAAGTTTCAGCAGTTGCAGCAGTAACAAAACAGCAAAATACCAGCATTCCCACAGATTTGAGCAATAATAAGATCCGAAGAAAACAGATGCACAGTACAGTTATTTTTTAAAAGACACTTCAGATGTTAACTGAATCAGTGGAACCAAGTAAAGTTGAACAGATTCAACAAAAGAACAATATTTCAGATTTCAATTTCTTTTCGGTTTCAAATTCCCATTTTTCTGATTTTCTATTGCTGCTGTTGTATCTCTGTGTGTGTGTGACTGTAACCCTCCTTCAAATTTATTATGACTGTAACCCTTCCAGTCCCCTTAAGCTCTATCTCTCTGTCTGAAAACTGTATCTTTTTTCAGATTTTTTCTCTTCCTCTCTAAATCTCTTAAAGTCTGTCTCCTTAATTCTGTTTTCTGTCTCACTGATAAATCAGATTTTTTCTTTCAAAATCTCTCCAAACTCTCTTTTTCTGAAACTGATCTTTTCTTTTTTTTTTTACCCTAAATCAGTCTCAATTCCCTCTCTGAAAAAAAAACTCTCCTCCTTTCAGTCTGTCTAGCTCCTTGTATTTATACAGGGCTGGTCCTATACAGTTTAGTGCTGGATGGACCCTTTTCTCCTTTAAAAATCAGAAAGTTTTTCCATTAAAACTACTTTTGAATAATTTAAAACTAAGTGCTATTTATCCTGTTTTTCAGCAGCCCCATTATCCCTTGTTCCCCATTATTACTTAAATTATAGCCACTATCATATTATTGAAAGCACACTATCACATTACCCTACTGTTTCATTCTAAAATAAAACTGAAATCCTTCTGTAATTACAGCCCTCAAGGAAATCAGAATCTGATAAAAAAACAGATTTTAAAAATTGTTCAGAATCGATTATCCTTCTGAATTAAACAGCTATAATCAATCCTATCAAGTTCTGGACTGAATCTTGACTGAGAATGCACTTTTCTAACACAATGGTATCTAACCAACATTTGTGAAATTGAAATTAAACCTAATATCATAACAACATTATACTGAATTCAGCCTAATAATTCAACTGAACTCAGCTTTTGAACTAAGATCAAACAAACAGGAGCATTGTCAATATATTGACAATGTTCTGAACTTAATGTTCAGAAAACAACACACATATAACGTCCATTTGATGGATTTATTAAACAAGAACCAACTGATTAACAATAACTAATTAACTGATTATAGCAAAATAATCCATCCAAAACAGGTTATTTTAGTCAACATTTTCAGAAGCAGGATTTATGATATAACTAATCGACGAACTTAGTCGAGTCAATTACACACATTGTACATAATCACAATCAACAGAAACAATTCACATTTAGAATCAAGTTGACGGGTAGGGGACAATATAACAAAAATTTGATTAGAAAATTATGAAAAATTAAACAAACTAATGAAACAAACATAGAATACACATAGAATGCACATAAGAAACAGAAATTATCTCTGAACCTTTAAATTCAACTGAACTCAACTCGACTTGGATTTGGATTTTGTTTGAAATCAAACGGACCTTAGTCGAAGTATTTTCCACTGAAAATACTTCGACTAAGGTCGATTAAACCTCAATCTTTATTCAATCTGGACAGAATCCAAAAGTCTGGTATTTTTAGGGTTCTTGAAAGTTCGATTTGGGATTTACTCATTTCTGGTTAGATTCGAGGGAAACCAAAGATGTTCTAGGCACGAGGGAGGTCAGGGGGTAACTGGTGTGAGTTTGAAGTAGGTTGGGATAAGGTCAGGTTGTACTCGAATCTTCAAATGAAGATTCGAGTAGTTCCAGTATGATTCGAACCATGCAACTAACAGATCCGTGATGAGGGTATCTAGGGGAAGTTGTGGTGTTATTTTGGAAGCCATCGGAGAAGATCAGGTTTTCAGGCCAACCTTCGATTTAAGATTCGAAGAGTTGGGGCCTGATTCGAAGGAAACTAAGGTCAGATTCGTGTAGAGGATGTTCAGGGGGTTCTAGGGTGTTATTTTGGTGACCGGCGGCGTTGATGCCGCCGGGTTTCAGGCGGTGGGATCCTAGGGCGGCTAGGGTTAGGAGTGGGGGTTTGGGGGACGATGATGAACAGTGTAGGAGGGGGGTGCTTAGTTTGGGGCCGGGGTAGGGCTTGGGACTTATATAAGGGTGGGGTGGATTGATATTATCCGTTGGATTAGATAGAATGAAGGGCCAGGATCAACTCACTTAACCAAACGATGTCGTTTGGTTTAACGTTGGGGTCGGACTGAATCGGGTCAATGGGTCGGGTTACGGGTTGCGGGTAAGGGTAGGGGATATCAGCCGTTGGATTGATTTAATCCAACGGTCCTTGATGGAGTGTGACCAAACGTCGTCGTTTGGATTTACTCATGAGTTGGACCGGACAGGTTGGTTTGGATTGGGCTGTGAGGGGGAATTAATTCGATTTGGGCCTGAATTTTAATCCAGGTCCGATTTTGTGTATATGTATTATTGTTTTTTCTTTTTTTTTTTCATTTTTTCTAATTTAAATTTTTAATTATAAAATAAATCTAACTTCGCAAAAATATGTTAATTATTCTATAACAGTTATTTAACACATAGACAAAACATTAATCACACAGTGGAATATTTAAAATAGAACTATTGCATATTTTTGTGATTTTATTTAAATTATCTTTTAAATGCATAATTAAATCCTATATGCATGCAACATATATTTTATTTTATTTTTTATTTTATTTATGACAAAGTAAACATTTATGTTCATAACACAAATATTTAACACCACGCAAATTCAAAAATTACACAGTAAAAGAAATTTATTTTATTTTGGAGTAGTTTTCGTAAGGCAAAAATCACGTGCTCACAGCTGCCCCTCTTTGTGCGGAAACTCGAAGAGTTTTCGTGCAAAGATAAAGTGAGCGGATACGAGCGATTTTTGCCCGTTCGAATACTCCGTGGGAAGCATTTTTAGAAAGATTTGACCGAACCTCTGCTTCAAAGGTTTCCTACATATCCTTGGCTATAAAGGAATCAGGTCAATGTAGTTCGGGAATTTTGGGGTAGCTGGGACTACCATGGGACTGTGATGTTACTGCTGCTTCGTGCTGTTTTTACTGCTTGCTGACCTCCTTATTACACCTTACTTTAAAGGAAATACAAAAAGCTAAACTACACTATGGTACATGAATTATAAAAATCTTATCTAGATCATGCCCTTGCGTTTCTTGTTGTCTTGATATCTTGGTGACTCTTGGGCATTTGGCTTATTCCGTATTCCTTTTGGAACTTTTGTTGTTTCTTGCTGGGGATTCTGTTGGACTCCTCTGCTTTATTGATTCTAAGTGTGCTCCTTTTTCATATGAGCGGGCTTTTGATTTCAACACTTCAATTTCATTCCCTCGTTCTTCAGGTGGGTGCCTTGACTGCTTCTTTTCTTTCTTCATCCTCATTCTCCAGGTGGACGCCTGACTTTTTTTTTCTCATCCTCATTCTCCAGGTGGACGCCTGACTTCTTCTTTTCTCATCCTCATTCTCCAGGTGGACGCCTGACTTCTTTAATTCTCATCCTCATTCTCCAGGTGGACGCCTGACTTCTTTAATTCTCATCCTCATTCTCCAGGTGGACGCCTGACTTCTTCAATTCTCATCCTCATTCTCCAGGTGGACGCCTGACTTCTTTTTAACTTCTTCATCCTCATTCTCCAGGTGGACGCCTGAATTCTTCAATTCTCATCCTCATTCTCCAGGTGGACGCCTGACTTCTCCAATTCTTCATCCTCATTCTCCAGGTGGACGCCTGACTTCTTCAATTCTCATCCTCATTATCCAGGTGCACGCCTGACTTCTTTTTAACTTCTTCATCCTCATTCTCCAAGTGGACGCCTGACTTCTTCTTTTCTCATCCTCATTCTCCAGGTGGACGCCTGACTTCTTTAATTCTCATCCTCATTCTCCAGGTGGACGCCTAACTTCTTCAATTCTCATCCTCATTCTCCAGGTGGACGCCTGA
This sequence comes from Nicotiana tabacum, assembly GCF_000715075.1. Lineage (NCBI taxonomy): Eukaryota > Viridiplantae > Streptophyta > Magnoliopsida > Solanales > Solanaceae > Nicotiana > Nicotiana tabacum. The sequence continues at coordinate 90,371,594 of NC_134101.1, read as the reverse complement.
CTTCTTTTTAACTTCTTCATCCTCATACTCCAGGTGGACGCCTGACTTCTTCAATTCTCATCCTCATTCTCCAGGTGGACACCTGACTTCTTCAATTCTTCATCCTCATTCTCCAGGTGGACGCCTGACTTCTGTAATTCTCATCCTCATTCTCCAGGTGGACGCCTGACTTCTTTAATTCTTCATCCTCATTCTCCAGGTGGACGCCTGACTTCTTTAATTCTCATCCTCATTCTCCAGGTGGACGCCTGCCTTCTTCTTTTCTTTGTCCTCATTCTCCAGGTGGACGCCTGACTTATACAATTCTCATCCTCATTCTCCAGGTGGATGCCTGACTTCTTCAATTCTCATCCTCATTCTCCAGGTGGACGCCTGACTTCTTTAATTCTTTACCAGGTATTTCCTGACACAAATATTGTATTTGCCCCTGTTTTAAATCCAAGAAAACTTCGTCAGTTTAAAGCAGGGTGGTTAACTGGGGCATTCTTGCCGATGGTGAGGCTTCTCCTCATCTCTTTGTTGCCTTGGAATGGTTGAAAAGACTGTTTTGTCCTTGTAATTGATCCTTGATTATAGGATTCCCCTCTGTATGTTTTCCTTCAAACCCTTTTAACTGTAATCATATGTCCCTTCTGACTTTGCTGATCCATTTTTAATTTCACCTTTCTTACACCCATATCTTTTATCTCCCACCTTTCGTGGCCGTATTTTGTAACCTTGAATCTTGGTAGTATATCTTGACATTCCTTCTTATTTTTTTGGAAATAAACTTATCTCAAAACCTTTTAGAAAAGTAAGATTATTAGTAACGAAATACGCTGATTTCGACAATTATAGAATGAAAAGAAAAATCCAATTTTGGATGACTGTTGGAGAAAGAATAAAAACTTATCTGATTGGAGTTACTGGCACCAATGATCATGGTATGCATTTCGGATTAATCAACCCAGTATTTTAATCAATCTCCTTTAAATTGTCTCATTCTTTTTTTTTTGCCAAAATTTCCATAACCCAACTTCATTTTTCATTTCACAGACCTGTTAGACTTGCAACGTCTCAAAGAGTTTTCACCGATAAACCTTCCTCATTTGTTTATTTCTCACTTCCTTTTTGCCTTAGGGTGCCTATGAAGGTTTTCACCAATAAGACTCTCTCATTTTACTTTTCTCTCAACTTCCGTCGCCTCATGGTGCCCGTGTGGGTTTTCACCTATAAGACTCTCTCATTTTTACTTTCTTTTCTTGTTTGTATCAGAGTGTTATGAACCATCTTCATTTGCTTGACTCAGCATTTTTCTAAGATTGGTCGAAAGGTCTTTCTGGTATGGGGTTATAAATGGAAAAGGTATTAAAAGCTAAACAGTTATGGTATGGGTTTAAAATTACAACTCTTGGAATCTTTTTCTTACGTCCAATACAATTTCTGCCCCAGTTTTTGATTGGGGTCGCTTGACATAACTTTTTGTGCACATCATGTATATTGTGCACCCTATGACCGAGCCGTGAAGCGCCTACGTATCCTTCTTTGAGGAATCAGGTCAAACGTAGTTCACCAAATGATAGTGATTTTTTTTTATTGCTTCCAAGAGGGGGTAGGAAAGAAACAAGTATGGCTCAAAGGGGGGAAACAAAGGGTATAGTGTTTGGATAGCAGAATAAATTGCCTTTGTCATTCCAATCTTCGAAATAATGCTAAATACAAACATTCAAGGATTTTATGCATAATATCTCTTTACCGCGTCATAATTGATCGCCATGTCTATGCATTTGCCTTCAATGTCTGTTAAGCATAGTGCACCATTCGATAATACTCTAGTCACAATGAATGGTCCTTGCCAATTCGGGGCAAATTTGCCTTTTGCTTCAACCTGATGTGGAAAAATACGTTTCAACACATGCTGACCTACTTCAAACTTTCGGGGACGCACCTTTTTGTTGTATGCTCTTTCTATTCTTCTTTGATATATTTGACCATGGCATACTACGGTCAATCGTTTTTCATCAATCAAGTTTAACTGTTCTAGACGGGTTTTGACCCATTCATCATCATCAATCTTTGCTTCGGCGATGATCCGAAGGGAAGGAATCTCAACTTCTGCAGGAATTACTGCTTCAGTGCCATATACCAACAAATAAGGAGTTGCTCCTACTGAAGTGCGAACAGTAGTGCGGTATCCCAATAATGCAAATGGTAATTTTTCATGCCATTGTTTTGAACCTTCTACCATTTTCCGAAGTATCTTCTTTATGTTTTTGTTGGCTGCTTCTACTGCTCCATTCGCCTTGGGCCGATATGGGGTAGAGTTACGATGTGTAATCTTAAACTGTTGACATACTTCCTTCATTAAGTTGTTGTTAAGATTAGCACCGTTATCTGTGATGATCACCTTCGGGATTCCGAATCGACATATGATATTTGAGTGGACAAAATCGACCACAGCTTTCTTGGTCACTGATTTGAATGTCTTGGCCTCAACCCATTTGGTAAAATAATCAATAGCTACCAGAATGAACCTGTGCCCATTGGATGCTGCCGGCTCAATTGGTCCAATCACATCCATGCCCCAGGAAACGAAGGGCCATGGTGCCGACATTGTGTGCAACTCGGATGGTGGAGAATGAATCAAATCTCCGTGTATTTGGCATTGATGACACTTGCGCACAAAACTGATACAATCTCGCTCCATGGTAAGCCAATAATAACCAGCTCGGAGGATTTTCTTTGCCAACACATATCCACTCATGTGGGGTCCGCAAACTCCCGAATGTACTTCAGACATGACAGTTGTAGCTTGTCTGGCATCTATGCATCTTAATAATCCAAGATCTGGTGTTCTTTTATACAAAACTCCTCCGCTTAAGAAGAATCCATTTGCCAATCGCCTAATGGTCCTCTTTTGATCTCCTGTGGCTTGTGCGGGATATATCCCCATCCTGATATACTCTTTGATGTCGTGGAACCATGGTTCACCATCAAATTCTTCTTCAACCATATTGCAATAAGCGTGCTGATTGTGGACTTGAATATGTATTGGATCTACATAAGCTTTGTCCGGATGGTGCAACATTGATGCCAGGGTAGCCAATACATCAGTAACCTCATTATGGATTCTTGGAATATGTTGGAATTCCACTGATTGAAACCGCTGACAAAGATTATGTAGACATTGTCGGTATGGTATGAGCTTCAAGTCTCGGGTTTCCCATTCTCCTTGAATTTGATGTACCAAAAGATCCGAATCTCCCATGACTAAGATTTCTCGGATACCCATATCGGCGGCTAGCCTTAACCCCAAAATGCAAGCTTCATATTCAGCCATATTATTGGTGCAATAAAATCGTAATTGAGCCGTAACAGGATAGTGATGCCCTGTTTCAGAAATGATTACAGCTCCTATTCCGACTCCTTTCATGTTGGCGGCTCCATCAAAGAAAAGTTTCCAGCCAGGCTTTTCAATTTGCTTCACCTCGTCGATATGCATTGTTTCTTCATCAGGAAAATAAGTTTTCAACGGCTCATATTCCTCATCGACCGGGTTTTCGGCTAAATGATCGGCCAGTGCTTGAGCCTTCATTGCAGTTCGAGTCACATAGATGATGTCGAATTCTGTGAGTAATATCTGCCACTTTGTTAGTCTTCCCGTTGGCATGGGCTTTTGAAAAATGTATTTCAATGGATCCAACCGAGAAATGAGGTAAGTAGTGTAGGATGACAAATAGTGTTTCAATTTTTGAGCTACCCATGTTAGGGCGCAACATGTCTTTTCCAGATGAGTATACTTAATCTCATAAGCTGTGAACTTCTTGCTAAGGTAGTAGATGGCCTGTTCTTTTCTGTCAGTGAGGTCATGTTGCCCCAATACACAACCAAATGAATTTTCCAAAACCGTCAAGTAAAGAATTAAAGGCCTTCCTGGCTCTGGCGGGACCAACACGGGTGGGTTCGACAAGTACCCTTTTATCTTATTGAACGCTTCTTGACACTCATCGGTCCATTTAACCGTAGCATCCTTTTTTAACAATTTGAAAATGGGCTCACAGGTTGTTGTGAGCTGAGCAATAAACCTGCTGATGTAATTTAACCTTCCCAACAAACTCATTACTTCAGTTTTGTTTCTTGGAGGTGGCAGTTCTTGGATGGCTTTGATCTTTGATGGGTCTAGCTCGATGCCTCGTCGACTGACTATGAATCCCAACAATTTTCCAGACAGAACTCCAAATGCGCACTTGGCAGGGTTAAGCTTGAGGTTGTGCCTGCGAAGTCTTAAGAAGAACTTCCTCAAATCCCCAACATGGTCGGCCTGATGCTTTGATTTTCTGATCACATCGTCCACGTATACCTCAATCTCCTTGTGTATCATATCATGAAACACTGTGGTCATTGCTCTCATATAGGTCGCTCCGGCGTTCTTTAAACCGAATGTCATTACCCGGTAGCAATAAGTTCTCCATGGTGTGATGAATGCCGTCTTTTCTGCATCTTCTTCATCCATTAGAATTTGATGATACCCGGCATAACAATCCACGAAAGACCCTATATCATGCTTGGCACAATTGTCGATCAAAATATGGATATTGGGTAATGGGAAATTATCCTTTGGACTTGCTTTGTTGAGATTGCGATAGTCGACGCATACTCTAATTTTGCCGTCTTTCTTTGGTACAAGAACGATATTAGCCAACCAAACAGGATATCGAGTGACTCGAGTGACCTTTGCTTCCAATTGTTTGGTGATTTCTTCCTTAATTCTCACACTCATGTCAGGCTTGAATTTTCTCAGCCTCTGCTTGACAGGAGGCACCGTTGGACCGGTGGGCAATTTGTGAACTACTAAATCAGTGCTCAGGCCCGGCATGTCGTCATACGACCATGCAAAAACGTCTTTGAATTCTATGAGTGCTTTAATTAACTCCTCTCGGATCTTTGGTTCCAGATGGACACTTATTTTAGTTTCTCGGATATTACTCGTGTCCCCTACATTGATGTCCTCGGTATCACTCAAGTTAGGTTTGATTTTTTCCTCAAAGTGAATTAACTCTTTACTAATCTCTTCAAAAACCTCATCTTCATCATATTCTGATTCATAATCACAATATATTTCTTGAATTAATATTTCGGAACCAGATTGATTTTTAAGACTGGGCTGAGGATTCCTCATGCATGCCATATCACTAGAGCCAGCGTAAAAGGAACTGTACAGGAAAGAAGAAAAAGAAAAGAAAGCTATTAGGAATGATAATAAAAAGGAAACTGCTTTTTATTGGATGATGAAAGATAACAAGGTTTGCACACTTCAAACAAACTGTAAGATAAGCTTTGGGATTACAACCCTGAAGTAACCCAAACAAACTGAAAGAAAATCAAAATAAAACTACCAAGACTCCTTTCGAATTGGGAGAGGAGTGGCTTTCCAATTATTGAGCTTTGTTTCTGGCCCGACGAATTGAACTTCTGCATTGCTACACCCTTCTCCGCTTTCCAACATGTTCACATCACTAAACAATTTCTCGAACCTTTCAATTAATTTCTTCTCAGGATTGACCCGGGATTTAGGAATTGTTGTTATCGGGCGATTTTTAGCACCGGTCTTGACAATAGACTTTGACAGATGTGGGACGGGTTTTTGAAGAACCCATGCTTGGTGTTTCAGCTTCCTAGCCCTTATTACGTCATTGGCAGTGGGTATGAACCCCAAACCGAATGTTCCCCAGTTTTCGGGGAGAGATACTGGTTGTATAATTCCTTGCAAAGATAAACCCAGACCTTTGTCGGGTATAAAGCCATTTTTTAACATTTCATAAGCTACCATGACTGATGCAGAGGATATCTTTGGATTTGGAAGATATTTCCCCTCTGGAATTTTCTCTATCGATACTGTGTCGGTCACTTGGTATACCCATGGTCCCTGGTCATTTTCTGTTCCCTCGACCGGTACAATGGTATTGCTGTGAGCATTTAAACTTTCTTCTCCATACACGACTACTTCTTGATGATCCCATTCAAACTTGACAGCCTGATGTAGTGTTGACGGGACTGCTTTAGCAGCATGGATCCATGGTCGACCCAACAACAAGTTGTAAGAAACAATTATGTCCAACACTTGGAATTCCATTGTGAATTCAACTGGCCCTATAGTTAACTCCAACACTATGTCGCCAAATGAATCTCTGCTTCCACCGTCAAACCCCCGTACGCAGATACTATTTTTCTGGATCCTCTCCTCTTTAATTTTTAATTTGTTTAAAGTGGAGAGAGGGCATATGTTTGCACTTGACCCATTGTCAACCAATACCCGGGTTACTACAGAGTTTTCACATTTCACGGTGAGGTAAAGAGCTCTGTTGTGCTCGGTACCTTCCACAGGTAATTCATCATCAGCAAATGTAATTCTGTTTGTCTCAAAGATTCTGTTGGCTATTTTTCCCAAATGATTTACAGAGATCTTTTCAGGAACATGAGCTTCATTCAGGATTTTCATCAACGCCAGACGGTGTTCCTCTGAATGGATCAGTAATGACAACAATGAAATTTGAGCGGGGGTCTTCTTTAATTGATCCACAACAGAATAATCATGGAGTTTCATTTTTCTTAAAAACTCTTCCGCCTCTTCTTCCGTCACAGCTCTCTTTGTTGGCGTTGGATTGTTTTTAGTTTTTCTCAACTCTTCGGGAGTAAAACATCTTCCCGAACGTGTCAAGCCTTGCACCTCACACACTTCTTCCTTGATTTCTTTGCCCTTGTACATTACAGTCACCCGTTCATAGTTCCATGGGATGGCTTTGTTGTTGATGACTGGTAGCTGAATTACAGGTGCAATAATAACCCGATCTGTACGGGCTCCTTCCACGAATACAATGGGTTTGTTAGCAACCCCTGGTACTATCACTTTCGGCCTTTCTTGTTTTGCGGCAACTTTGCTCGATGATCCCTCATCGACTATCATAGACGGTTCATCACCATTTTTGTTCTGCTTAGACACCGGCTTCTCCTCTATTAACTGCTTATCTGGCTTGGCTTCATGAGACTTGATCATCATGACAGTTTGTGATGGCTTCTTTGTCTCCCCATCAGCTTGTATGATTTCTATCATATTAGCCTCTTGATGGGCTGGCATTGGATTTCTATTGATATTTGGGGCTTCGGGGGTTTGAACCTCGATTTTATTAGTATCAATCAGCTCTTGTATTGCATTTTTCAAATGCCAACATTTCTCCGTATCATGGCCTGGTGCACCGGAGCAATATTCACAGCTAATGGTGTAATCCAGATTCTTTGGAGGAGGATTGGGTAGCTTGGATTGTATTGGTCTCAGCATGTCTAGCTGTCTCAGCCTGTGGAACAGACTGGTGTAAGACTCTCCCAATGGAGTGTAAGTTTTCTTTTTCTGTTCCTTTTCTCCCCTGAATGCTGGCCTAGGCCTAAAACCTGGTCCGGGATAGGCTCATGGGTAAGTATTTGGTGTGACAGGAGCACGCCAATTGGTGTGAACAGGTGGTTGATTGTATGCTTGAGCATGGTTAATGGAAAAATGAGGCTCTGAAGGGTGATAGTAGTGTTGAGATGAATCATGGTGGTAAGCTGATTGGCGAGGTCGTTGTTGATTATAGTGAAGCGATGAACCTCTGGGTCCCGACCAAATTCCTGAATCAACTACGGCTGCTTCCTCCCTCTTCTTTCTTCCGATTCCTCCTACCCCGCCTTGAATAGCTTGAGTAGTTGCCTTAATTGCTGAATAGCTCATGATTTTATTTGTCTTGAGGCCTTCTTCCACCATACCTCCCATCTTCACTACTTCGTTGAATGATTTCCCAACCGCCGAAACCAAATGGGCATAGTAAGTTGGTTCCAAGGCTTGGAGGAAGTAGTCTACCATTTCGCTCTCCTTCATAGGAGGATCCACTCTTGCTGCCTGTTCTCTCCACCGAAAACCATACTCTCTGAAACTTTCATTATGTTTCTTCTCAAATTTTGTCAAAGATAACCGATCTGGGATGATTTCCAGATTGTATTAGAAATGGTATGCGAATGCCTGCGCCAGGTCATCCCAGGTGTACCATCTCCCATGGTCCAGGAGTGTATACCACTCCAAAGATGATCCGCTTAGACTTTGCCTTAAGTAAGCCATTAATAATTCATCTTTTCCCCCAGCTCCTCGCATCTTGCTACAGAACCCCCTTAAGTGGGCTACTGGGTCACTGTGCCCGTTGTATAAGTCAAATTTGGGCATCTTGAAGCCAACTGGTAATTGTACGTTTGGGAACAGGCACAAATCTTTGTAGGCTACACTGACTTGCCCACCTAATCCTCGCATGTCTCTGAACGATTGTTCTAGACTCTTGACCTTCCTGAACATCTCTTCTTGCTCAGCATTTTTGGCTGGCTTGTCAATTTCGGTTGGGAGATCAAAACGGGGAGTGGTTGAATGAATTTCGGAGGCTTTGAGGGTGGGCTCCAGGGGGTAATATTGGTTGTCCTGGGACTGGAATGTAGGCTCACTAGGAGATTTGTGGAATGTAGCAAGGGGAGGTGCTACGAAAACAGGAGTCATAGGTGGAGGAAAATATGGAACGGGCTTTGGAGGTGGAGACTGCGGTGTCTGAGAGGTGGTACCTCGGTAGTGCTGGTAAATGGGGAAGTTTGGGGATAATTCAGTGGTGATATTATCCTGAGTTTGGGTCATTGATGGAGCAGGGTTATTTGGGTAAGATGGGGGTAACTGTCCTGTAGACCAAGCTTGGTACATCTCAGCCATTTGCTGCTTGAGCTTAAACATCTCTTCTTTCATTTTCCCGACATCCATCTCCTCTATCTCCATACCTGTGTCAACATCTGGGATAGACATACTTTCGGGTATTGGTCCTTTTGATCTTGTGTGATAGTGATAATATGCTAGTATACTCTTTAGAGAAACTAACTGCTTGAATTCTGAAAATGAACAAACTTGTTAGTTTTGAGAGTTTAACACATATATAATCACACGTTGAGATGCAATGCTCCTAGACAAATAATCCCTTTCTATTATGCATTTGCTCGGTTGCCTGTGTCGTCCCAGCTTTCTTGAAATTGAAAATTGTCATTCACTTTTATTTACTATATATATCTTTTATCGTGGTGGTCGAATCTTAGAGATTGCCTACGTATCATGCCTCACATGAATCAGACCTTGCGTAGTTCGGACCAAAGGCAATCACTTTTATTCATTACACAAAGATGGAATTACATTTGAAAACTTTAAGAAAATGGCTTGAAAACACACACACAAAAATCAAAATAAAAGATACAATTCTTAACATCTCACAACGTGCCCCACTTTCCACTTTTGTTGTCAAATATTGGATTATCTGCTCAATGTGGGGCTTGACCTGGATGGCCTCCCAGCGTATGATACATCCTTTCCAACTCCATTGCTAGATGACGAGCAAAAGTGGGCGCATGCTCAGTAAATCTTTCATAATCCATTCCTTGGCAGTTTACATAACTTTGAGATGTGAAGACTGCCAGGTCGTGAATTTGTGCCCTGAAACCTTGGAGACGTTGGTCTTGGTCTTGCAATTGCTGCTGACGAGTGATGGCTATATATCTGACACGGTTTTCACAATCTAGAGCTGATTCTAACAGAGCTCGGAGTCTGGCCTGCTCTAATCTTGCTTGCGATCTTTCCCTGTCGAGGTCTGCTTGTTGATGTTCTCTGTTGCATCTTCTTGCCTCTTCTATTTGTGCACGAAGTTGGCCTGCTGATCGCATCCAATAGTCTTTTTCCTTCTTGAATTGTGCCTTGTCTTTTTCGGATTGCCTATCTTGACGTTCCTTGTTAGATCTGGCTTCTTCGTTTAATTGTTGGATCCTTTCTTTTGCTTTGATCAATGCCTTTTCTTTTTCCGCAAGAATGGAATCATAATCTTGCATTCTTTCAAAGAGATTGGCGATGGTTTTTTGATCCTTCCAGCTCCTCTTTGGCGTTTCAGAAACTCTTTTCATTTTTTGGAATCGAGCATGAAGATTTTCATTCTCACAAGCTAGACTATTTTTCTCGCCTTCGGCTTCTTGTGCTTGCAAATCTTTCTCCAAACTGAGGCTTCTTAGATTTTCTTTTAGGGCATGGATAGTTGCTTTGTACCCTTTTTCTTTTTCTCCCCAGATCAACCGCTCTTGGATTTTATCATTGATGTTTTGAACATGGGGTCTTTTTGTTGGCCTTTTTAGCTCAGGTTCTGGTACATCATCCACGCGAGACCGTTTTTCGAACCACCTTGCATATCCAGGATTTATCTCACCATTTGTAGCGTCTAGGACTTGAGTATCACTTTTCAAGTATCGGCACCCATTCCACATCTGCTGAAGTAGAGCTTTGGGAATAATGGCTTCTGGGTGTAATTCGATTACTTGCCTACTCAAATCTTCATCATCAGGAACTATTTGATATCTCCCTAGTTGCCTTAGGACTCTTAGTGGTGCATACGGCTGAATGCTTCTTAATCCCAATAGTAGTAGATAACTATTTGAGGTTGACATATGTATTACTTCCCTCATCGGGAGCCATCCTAGGGTCCATTCAATTTGATTTGCTGTTAAAGCCTTTAGATGAGATACCCATGCTTCTATCCCTTCTGGAACCTGATAATTTTTTGTTCTTTCCTCATAGCTTTCGATGCAATTATCATTGTTTGACCCATACTGTATGATCTTGGGCTATTGTTGGAGATGTTCAATCACCCACATTTGCAACAAAATTTTGCACCCTTCGAAGACTTTTGCTCCTGATTTGCATAAAGTCAAAGCCCGATAAATATCTGATAGAATGATGGGGACAAGGGTGTGATTTTCTTTAGTGGTAAGGATTTGCACAAGATCATACAGTATGGGTAGACAATGGAATTCCAAGTGTTGGACATAATTGTTTCTTACAACTTGTTGTTGGGTCGACCATGGATCCATGCTGCTAAAGCAGTCCCGTCAACACTACATCAGGCTGTCAAGTTTGAATGGGATCATCAAGAAGTAGTCGTGTATGGAGAAGAAAGTTTAAATGCTCACAGCAGTACCATTGTACCGGTCGAGGGAACAGAAAATGACCAGGGACCATGGGTATACCAAGTGACCGACACAGTATCGATAGAGAAAATTCCAGAGGGGAAATATCTTCCAAATCCAAAGATATCCTCTGCATCAGTCATGGTAGCTTATGAAATGTTAAAAAATGGCTTTATACCCGACAAAGGTCTGGGTTTACAAAGTGTTTTTGTAAATGCTATTTTGGCTCAGTAATTTTAGTGGAAGTTTGGGAAAATCCTGCTGAGTAGTAGGTCATGTGTTTTTTCACCTTTTGAGCCAGTTGTTTTCCACGTAAAAATCTCTGTGTGCTTTATTTTATTTACTTTTTATTCCACAAACAGTAGTAGTTAGAACACCTAGAAGAACCAGGTTCTTCTAGAGCGAAAATTGGGTACCACACAAATCACCCCCTCTCTTGTGTGGTATTGACATTTAGAACATCAACTGAGAAACATAAAATTCAACAATGATCTCTAAGCACAAGAAGCCGAAGGTGAAAGAAGAATGTTGGCCCAAGAGAATGAAGCTCTCCGAGCCCAAGTTCAAAAAAAGAGAATAGAAATTGAGAACCCGGGCAGGAGCAGAAAAGACGAAAAGCTCATCTACAACCTTATGCAAAAATTTCTTGATTTTGAGGATGATTTGCAAAAGACTGGAGCGGAGCTAGTAGATGCCCGAGCTAAGTTAGTTAAGAATGCAGAAGGATGGGCCAACTTCGTTCGGCAACTGAAGGAGAAGTATGACAAGGGAATGATAAGTATAAAGTAAAAGGTCAATGTCCTTGAAAATGAAATGGCCAAGCAGACAAGAGACTTCAAAGCAGAAAGGGAACACTGCTATGCCCTGATGTCACAGCTAGAGAAAGACCTGCAACAACTTCAAGTGCAAAATCACGCAGCTAAACAAGTTTTGGATGCCAGATCTCAGCAGATCGGACAATTATTATAGGAGAAGGGTATTATCAGGGAAAGGGTTACGAGGATTGCAGACTACATTGTGATGAAATGCAATGAGTGTGAAAACATGAAAACTTAGGGAAGGTAAACCTGCTGATGTAAATTAACCTTCCCAACAAACTCATTACTTCAGTTTTGTTTCTTGGAGGTGGCAGTTCTTGGATGGCTTTGATCTTTGATGGGTCTAGCTCGATGCCTCGTCGACTGACTATGAATCCCAACAATTTTCCAGACAGAACTCCAAATGCGCACTTGGCAGGGTTAAGCTTGAGGTTGTGCCTGCGAAGTCTTAAGAAGAACTTCCTCAAATCCCCAACATGGTCGGCCTGATGCTTTGATTTTCTGATCACATCGTCCACGTATACCTCAATCTCCTTGTGTATCATATCATGAAACACTGTGGTCATTGCTCTCATATAGGTCGCTCCGGCGTTCTTTAAACCGAATGGCATTACCCGGTAGCAATAAGTTCCCCATGGTGTGATGAATGCCGTCTTTTCTGCATCTTCTTCATCCATTAGAATTTGATGATACCCGGCATAACAATCCACGAAAGACCCTATATCATGCTTGGCACAATTGTCGATCAAAATATGGATATTGGGTAATGGGAAATTATCCTTTGGACTTGCTTTGTTGAGATTGCGATAGTCGACGCATACTCTAATTTTGCCGTCTTTCTTTGGTACAGGAACGATATTAGCCAACCAAACAGGATATCGAGTGACTCGAGTGACCTTTGCTTCCAATTGTTTGGTGATTTCTTCCTTAATTCTCACACTCATGTCAGGCTTGAATTTTCTCAGCCTCTGCTTGACAGGAGGCACCGTTGGACCGGTGGGCAATTTGTGAACTACTAAATCAGTGCTCAGGCCCGGCATGTCGTCATACGACCATGCAAAAACGTCTTTGAATTCTATGAGTGCTTTAATTAACTCCTCTCGGATCTTTGGTTCCAGATGGACACTTATTTTAGTTTCTCGGATATTACTCGTGTCCCCTACATTGATGTCCTCGGTATCACTCAAGTTAGGTTTGATTTTTTCCTCAAAGTGAATTAACTCTTTACTAATCTCTTCAAAAACCTCATCTTCATCATATTCTGATTCATAATCACAATATATTTCTTGAATTAATATTTCGGAACCAGATTGATTTTTAAGACTGGGCTGAGGATTCCTCATGCATGCCATATCACTAGAGCCAGCGTAAAAGGAACTGTACAGGAAAGAAGAAAAAGAAAAGAAAGCTATTAGGAATGATAATAAAAAGGAAACTGCTTTTTATTGGATGATGAAAGATAACAAGGTTTGCACACTTCAAACAAACTGTAAGATAAGCTTTGGGATTACAACCCTGAAGTAACCCAAACAAACTGAAAGAAAATCAAAATAAAACTACCAAGACTCCTTTCGAATTGGGAGAGGAGTGGCTTTCCAATTATTGAGCTTTGTTTCTGGCCCGACGAATTGAACTTCTGCATTGCTACACCCTTCTCCGCTTTCCAACATGTTCACATCACTAAACAATTTCTCGAACCTTTCAATTAATTTCTTCTCAGGATTGACCCGGGATTTAGGAATTGTTGTTATCGGGCGATTTTTAGCACCGGTCTTGACAATAGACTTTGACAGATGTGGGACGGGTTTTTGAAGAACCCATGCTTGGTGTTTCAGCTTCCTAGCCCTTATTACGTCATTGGCAGTGGGTATGAACCCCAAACCGAATGTTCCCCAGTTTTCGGGGAGAGATACTGGTTGTATAATTCCTTGCAAAGATAAACCCAGACCTTTGTCGGGTATAAAGCCATTTTTTAACATTTCATAAGCTACCATGACTGATGCAGAGGATATCTTTGGATTTGGAAGATATTTCCCCTCTGGAATTTTCTCTATCGATACTGTGTCGGTCACTTGGTATACCCATGGTCCCTGGTCATTTTCTGTTCCCTCGACCGGTACAATGGTATTGCTGTGAGCATTTAAACTTTCTTCTCCATACACGACTACTTCTTGATGATCCCATTCAAACTTGACAGCCTGATGTAGTGTTGACGGGACTGCTTTAGCAGCATGGATCCATGGTCGACCCAACAACAAGTTGTAAGAAACAATTATGTCCAACACTTGGAATTCCATTGTGAATTCAACTGGCCCTATAGTTAACTCCAACACTATGTCGCCAAATGAATCTCTGCTTCCACCGTCAAACCCCCGTACGCAGATACTATTTTTCTGGATCCTCTCCTCTTTAATTTTTAATTTGTTTAAAGTGGAGAGAGGGCATATGTTTGCACTTGACCCATTGTCAACCAATACCCGGGTTACTACAGAGTTTTCACATTTCACGGTGAGGTAAAGAGCTCTGTTGTGCTCGGTACCTTCCACAGGTAATTCATCATCAGCAAATGTAATTCTGTTTGTCTCAAAGATTCTGTTGGCTATTTTTCCCAAATGATTTACAGAGATCTTTTCAGGAACATGAGCTTCATTCAGGATTTTCATCAACGCCAGACGGTGTTCCTCTGAATGGATCAGTAATGACAACAATGAAATTTGAGCGGGGGTCTTCTTTAATTGATCCACAACAGAATAATCATGGAGTTTCATTTTTCTTAAAAACTCCTCCGCCTCTTCTTCCGTCACAGCTCTCTTTGTTGGCGTTGGATTGTTTTTAGTTTTTCTCAACTCTTCGGGAGTAAAACATCTTCCCGAACGTGTCAAGCCTTGCACCTCACACACTTCTTCCTTGATTTCTTTGCCCTTGTACATTACAGTCACCCGTTCATAGTTCCATGGGATGGCTTTGTTGTTGATGACTGGTAGCTGAATTACAGGTGCAATAATAACCCGATCTGTACGGGCTCCTTCCACGAATACAATGGGTTTGTTAGCAACCCCTGGTACTATCACTTTCGGCCTTTCTTGTTTTGCGGCAACTTTGCTCGATGATCCCTCATCGACTATCATAGACGGTTCATCACCATTTTTGTTCTGCTTAGACACCGGCTTCTCCTCTATTAACTGCTTATCTGGCTTGGCTTCATGAGACTTGATCATCATGACAGTTTGTGATGGCTTCTTTGTCTCCCCATCAGCTTGTATGATTTCTATCATATTAGCCTCTTGATGGGCTGGCATTGGATTTCTATTGATATTTGGGGCTTCGGGGGTTTGAACCTCGATTTTATTAGTATCAATCAGCTCTTGTATTGCATTTTTCAAATGCCAACATTTCTCCGTATCATGGCCTGGTGCACCGGAGCAATATTCACAGCTAATGGTGTAATCCAGATTCTTTGGAGGAGGATTGGGTAGCTTGGATTGTATTGGTCTCAGCATGTCTAGCTGTCTCAGCCTGTGGAACAGACTGGTGTAAGACTCTCCCAATGGAGTGTAAGTTTTCTTTTTCTGTTCCTTTTCTCCCCTGAATGCTGGCCTAGGCCTAAAACCTGGTCCGGGATAGGCTCATGGGTAAGTATTTGGTGTGACAGGAGCACGCCAATTGGTGTGAACAGGTGGTTGATTGTATGCTTGAGCATGGTTAATGGAAAAATGAGGCTCTGAAGGGTGATAGTAGTGTTGAGATGAATCATGGTGGTAAGCTGATTGGCGAGGTCGTTGTTGATTATAGTGAAGCGATGAACCTCTGGGTCCCGACCAAATTCCTGAATCAACTACGGCTGCTTCCTCCCTCTTCTTTCTTCCGATTCCTCCTACCCCGCCTTGAATAGCTTGAGTAGTTGCCTTAATTGCTGAATAGCTCATGATTTTATTTGTCTTGAGGCCTTCTTCCACCATACCTCCCATCTTCACTACTTCGTTGAATGATTTCCCAACCGCTGAAACCAAATGGGCATAGTAAGTTGGTTCCAAGGCTTGGAGGAAGTAGTCTACCATTTCGCTCTCCTTCATAGGAGGATCCACTCTTGCTGCCTGTTCTCTCCACCGAAAACCATACTCTCTGAAACTTTCATTATGTTTCTTCTCAAATTTTGTCAAAGATAACCGATCTGGGATGATTTCCAGATTGTATTAGAAATGGTATGCGAATGCCTGCGCCAGGTCATCCCAGGTGTACCATCTCCCATGGTCCAGGAGTGTATACCACTCCAAAGATGATCCGCTTAGACTTTGACTTAAGTAAGCCATTAATAATTTATCTTTTCCCCCAGCTCCTCGCATCTTGCTACAAAACCCCCTTAAGTGGGCTACTGGGTCACTGTGCCCGTTGTATAAGTCAAATTTGGGCATCTTGAAGCCAACTGGTAATTGTACGTTTGGGAACAGGCACAAATCTTTGTAGGCTACACTGACTTGCCCACCTAATCCTCGCATGTCTCTGAACGATTGTTCTAGACTCTTGACCTTCCTGAACATCTCTTCTTGCTCAGCATTTTTGGCTGGCTTGTCAATTTCGGTCTGGAGATCAAAACGGGGAGTGGTTGAATGAATTTCGGAGGCTTTGAGGGTAGGCTCCAGGGGGTAATATTGGTTGTCCTGGGACTGGAATGTAGGCTCACTAGGAGATTTGTGGAATGTAGCAAGGGGAGGTGCTACGAAAACAGGAGTCATAGGTGGAGGAAAATATGGAACGGGCTTTGGAGGTGGAGACTGCGGTGTCTGAGAGGTGGTACCTCGGTAGTGCTGGTAAATGGGGAAGTTTGGGGATAATTCAGTGGTGATATTATCCTGAGTTTGGGTCATTGATGGAGCAGGGTTATTTGGGTAAGATGGGGGTAACTGTCCTGTAGACCAAGCTTGGTACATCTCAGCCATTTGCTGCTTGAGCTTAAACATCTCTTCTTTCATTTTCCCGACATCCATCTCCTCTATCTCCATACCTGTGTCAACATCTGGGATAGACATACTTTCGGGTATTGGTCCTTTTGATCTTGTGTGATAGTGATAATATGCTAGTATACTCTTTAGAGAAACTAACTGCTTGAATTCTGAAAATGAACAAACTTGTTAGTTTTTTGAGTTTAACACATATATAATCACACGTTGAGATGCAATGCTCCTAGACAAATAATCCCTTTCTATTATGCATTTGCTCGGTTGCCTGTGTCGTCCCAGCTTTCTTGAAATTTTTATTGTTATTCATTTTTTTTACTATATATATCTTTTATCGTGGTGGTCGAATCTTAGAGATTGCCTACGTATCATGCCTCACATGAATCAGACCTTGCGTAGTTCGGACCAAAGGCAATCACTTTTATTCATTACACAAAGATGGAATTACATTTGAAAACTTTAAGAAAATGGCTTGAAAACACACACACAAAAATCAAAATAAAAGATACAATTCTTAACATCTCACAACGTGCCCCACTTTCCACTTTTGTTGTCAAATATTGGATTATCTGCTCAATGTGGGGCTTGACCTGGATGGCCTCCCAGCGTACGATACATCCTTTCCAACTCCATTGCTAGATGACGAGCAAAAGTGGGCGCATGCTCAGTAAATCTTTCATAATCCATTCCTTGGCAGTTTACATAACTTTGAGATGTGAAGACTGCCAGGTCGTGAATTTGTGCCCTGAAACCTTGGAGACGTTGGTCTTGGTCTTGCAATTGCTGCTGACGAGTGATGGCTATATATCTGACACGGTTTTCACAATCTAGAGCTGATTCTAACAGAGCTCGGAGTCTGGCCTGCTCTAATCTTGCTTGCGATCTTTCCCTGTCGAGGTCTGCTTGTTGATGTTCTCTGTTGCATCTTCTTGCCTCTTCTATTTGTGCACGAAGTTGGCCTGCTGATCGCATCCAATAGTCTTTTTCCTTCTTGAATTGTGCCTTGTCTTTTTCGGATTGCCTATCTTGACGTTCCTTGTTAGATCTGGCTTCTTCGTTTAATTGTTGGATCCTTTCTTTTGCTTTGATCAATGCCTTTTCTTTTTCCGCAAGAATGGAATCATAATCTTGCATTCTTTCAAAGAGATTGGCGATGGTTTTTTGATCCTTCCAGCTCCTCTTTGGCGTTTCAGAAACTCTTTTCATTTTTTGGAATCGAGCATGAAGATTTTCATTCTCACAAGCTAGACTCTTTTTCTCGCCTTCGGCTTCTTGTGCTTGCAAATCTTTCTCCAAACTGAGGCTTCTTAGATTTTCTTTTAGGGCATGGATAGTTGCTTTGTACCCTTTTTCTTTTTCTCCCCAGATCAACCGCTCTTGGATTTTATCATTGAAGTTTTGAACATGGGGTCTTTTTGTTGGCCTTTTTAGCTCAGGTTCTGGTACATCATCCACGCGAGACCGTTTTTCGAACCACCTTGCATATCCAGGATTTATCTCACCATTTGTAGCGTCTAGGACTTGAGTATCACTTTTCAAGTATCGGCACCCATTCCACATCTGCTGAAGTAGAGCTTTGGGAATAGTGGCTTCTGGGTGTAATTCGATTACTTGCCTACTCAAATCTTCATCATCAGGAACTATTTGATATCTCCCTAGTTGCCTTAGGACTCTTAGTGGTGCATACGGCTGAATGCTTCTTAATCCCAATAGTAGTAGATAACTATTTGAGGTTGACATATGTATTACTTCCCTCATCGGGAGCCATCCTAGGGTCCATTCAATTTGATTTGCTGTTAAAGCCTTTAGATGAGATACCCATGCTTCTATCCCTTCTGGAACCTGATAATTTTTTGTTCTTTCCTCATAGCTTTCGATGCAATTATCATTGTTTGACCCATACTGTATGATCTTGGGCTATTGTTGGAGATGTTCAATCACCCACATTTGCAACAAAATTTTGCACCCTTCGAAGACTTTTGCTCCTGATTTGCATAAAGTCAAAGCCCGATAAATATCTGATAGAATGATGGGGACAAGGGTGTGATTTTCTTTAGTGGTGAGGATTTGCACAACTTTTGCGGTGCGAATATCAATTGTTCGCTCTTTATTTGGGAAGACCATGACTCCTAGAAAAGCCACCATGAAATCAAATCGACGGTGCATCTGCCAAGTGTCTTTGTTTTGCTTATTAGTAAGGCCTTTCTCATGAATTTCGAACCCATCTGATTTTCCGAACCTTGAATACAAAAAGTTGAAGGAACAACATCCATTGATGACATTGCTTTTCCTGATTTGACTGCTGATGTTCAGAAGACCGAAGAATCGATGTACCGAAGGAGCCTTTGTGAATATCAAGCTTTGATTTCTTAAACTTCCGTCAAAACCAACATAGCCAGCTATCTCCTCTAATGTAGGAGTAAGCTCGAAGTTAGAGAAACGAAAAACATTGTGAACAGGATCCCAGAAAGTTACTAACGCCGCAATCAGATCATCACGGGGTTTAACTTTCATAATGTCCGTGAGATTTCCCAAATGCTTGACGACCCATTTTTGACCGTCTTCGCCTAAATCATACCACCACATTTGAAGCTGACATAGAAATTCTTCCGTACTTGTGGATGAGGGGCTTTGTGTGGTGCTCATTTTGTATCTGAAATTTAATTTGATAAAGTCAAAATTCATTTTGAAAATTTATACTAAAAAAAAAATCATTTTCGAAAAAAAAATTATTTATTAATACCTTTATTTCAAAATTTAAAACTATTTTTTTTCGAAATTTTTAAAACAACCTATTTTATTCCTTTCTTCTCACCATGATTTTATTTAAGCTGGTCAACAAGCATGTTCGAGGCAAATGAATGCACAAGTACCAAGTAGGATGCATCATGATGGTCTTTTTATTTTGGGTTCACCTGTCCTAGACAGACCCAACCCCTGTGTTGAGTCTCCAAGGCCAAATGCATATGATGCAAATATTCGTTCCTACTAGGGATCCGGTACATGGCTGAGTTATTCTAAGTGTAAAACCTTAGGTTGATTGTTCTAAACCTGGCTTACCCAAACGGACAGTTTGAGCCGAAGCGGGGGCAACGTACCGGGAGCACGAAAGTCTGCCCGGCCTAGTTACTTGTCCCAACTCCGTCTTATTTGGTATGACTCTAACAGAAAGGTGGGTGACGCGCACGTGTACACCATAAATTCAGAAGACTCAGAAAGAAGGGGGTTTCGTAGCAGTTGTATATATTCACAATTCAAATAATATTAAAGCGGTAAAAAAAACATTTAGCATATTAGCATATAAACAGTTGAAAATCATATAGTAAATAAAGCCAATTAACACAGATATTTTAAGCTCGAATTCTTTAAACCCTGAACCAATGGTTCTGGGTTACAATAACACTTTTGTCCCGAGCAGAGTCGCCAGAGCTGTCGCACCTCCTTTTTACCGCGCCCGCGGGGGCACGTGGGGAGTTTTCTCCAATTGAAGGACAGTCGAAACGGAATTTATTTAATTATTTCAGAGTCGCCACCCGGGAATTTTAAGGCGTCCCAAGTCACCAATTTTAATCCCTGAATCGAGGAGAATATGACTCTGTTTATTATTCTGCGAACCAGAAATCCTGAGTAAGGGATTCTGTTAATCCGGAAGAAGGTGTTAGGCATTTCCGAATTCCGTGGTTCTAGCACGGTCGCTTAACTGTTTTTATTATTGGCTTAATTATCTTGATTTTTATTAAATACTTTTTGTTACGTGATTTTTCTATCGCTTTTACTTATTGTTATTAAGGACCCTTCTTTGAATCGAATTACGCGTGCGTATATTCGTGTTATAAATTAAAAAAATGCGGAATTGTGTCACGCGTACGTGTACACAATAACTTTTGATAATATATTTATTAAGCAATCATTTTTCGAGATTGTGTTGAATCAAGAATATTTGTTTTTCTTAAATATTGAACCGCACATCGCGGGTTTTTATGAAATTAATTTAACGCCTTTGAAAAAAATCCTTTTATTAAATATTCGCTCGAAATTGCGTGTACGCATAATCCGAATTTTTGCTTTTAAAAATATAATCAGGGTACGCGAACGTATCCCTAATTACGCAAAATATTTGTAATGATATTAGGGATTTTTCCACAAATTGTTTGTTGTATCTACACATTTTATATGAAAATACTGAGAAATTCATATTCAAGGGATGTCTTTAAATTAAAAGAAATTCACAATTTTTTAAATATTGCCCGTTGACTATAATTTCCGAGTATTAATTATGTTCATCCCAAGACTATTCAAATTCTCAGTGAAAGGATAAAAATTTGATTTTTAGCAAATACAACATATATATGTATGCCAAAGAATAAATTGTATATGAAACTAACAAATTCTATTTATAATTACCATTGATATAAAGTGTTGCAATTGGTGCTTATACATCTCGTTTCATTCTCATATACTCGCTTTTAATCTAATAAGCCTAATTATTTGGTCAATTTGTTTTATGAAGGTAGATAGGCATCGAGTTTATAGGAAAGGAATTATTATACAAGTTAATTCAATAAAATTACCTTACATGCAACCTAACTGTATATCGTAAACATTCATAACGTTTTAACATCATAACAAGCTATATCATATCACCTTTCACCAACGTTTATACACACATCTTTTATCTTTATAAAAAATATACCATCAATACCATCTTAACCTTATTTAACAACAAGAGTTAGTAATGTAGTTTTCTTGATATTTCTACATTACTCTTTTACTTAGCTAACAACACCATAAAATTTAAATAATGGCCCACTTTATGCCATGTTTCCTACCTTGACAATCTTAATCACAACTATACTTTAATGAAAATTTAGAAAATTAACCTTGTTACAACACTTATACAGTCTTCAATAAAGGATATTTAACTTAAAGATATTATTACAATTCAAACTTCATTTATCTGTCATACTGAATCTCTTTCCAACATAGAATTTAAAAGGATATGTACCTGGAAATGGAGGTAGAAGAAGTAAGTTTCAGCAGTTGCAGCAGTAACAAAACAGCAAAATACCAGCATTCCCACAGATTTGAGCAATAATAAGATCCGAAGAAAACAGATGCACAATACAGTTATTTTTTAAAAGACACTTCAGATGTTAACTGAATCAGCGGAACCAAGTAAAGTTGAACAGATTCAACAAAAGAACAATATTTCAGATTTCAATTTCTTTTCGGTTTCAAATTCCCATTTTTCTGATTTTCTATTGCTGCTGTTGTATCTCTGTGTGTGTGTGACTGTAACCCTCCTTCAAATTTATTATGACTGTAACCCTTCCAGTCCCCTTAAGCTCTATCTCTCTGTCTGAAAACTGTATCTTTTTTCAGATTTTTTCTCTTCCTCTCTAAATCTCTTAAAGTCTGTCTCCTTAATTCTGTTTTCTGTCTCACTGATAAATCAGATTTTTTCTTTCAAAATCTCTCCAAACTCTCTTTTTCTGAAACTGATCTTTTCTTCTTCTTTTTTTACCCTAAATCAGTCTAAATTCCCTCTCTGAAAAAAAAACTCTCCTCCTTTCAGTCTGTCCAGCTCCTTGTATTTATACAGGGCCGGTCCTATACAGTTTAGTGCTGGATGGACCCTTTTCTCCTTTAAAAATCAGAAAGTTTTTCCATTAAAACTACTTTTGAATAATTTAAAACTAAGTGCTATTTATCCTGTTTTTCAGCAGCCCCATTATCCCTTGTTCCCCATTATTACTTAAATTATAGCCACTATCATTATTATTGAAAGCACACTATCACATTACCCTACTGTTTCATTCTAAAATAAAACTGAAATCCTTCTGTAATTACAACCCTCAAGGAAATCAGAATCTGATAAAAAACAGATTTTAAAAATTGTTCAGAATCGATTATCCTTCTGAATTAAACATCTATAATCAATCCTATCAAGTTCTGGACTGAATCTTGACTGAGAATGCACTTTTCTAACACAATGGTATCTAACCAACATTTGTGAAATTGAAATTAAACCTAATATCATAACAACATTATACTGAATTCAGCCTAATAATTCAACTGAACTCAGCTTTTGAACTAAGATCAAACAAACAGGAGCATTGTCAATATATTGACAATGTTCTGAACTTAATGTTCAGAAAACAACACACATATAACGTCCATTTGATGGATTTATTAAATAAGAACCAACTGATTAACAATAACTAATTAACTGATTATAGCAAAATAATCCATCCAAAACAGGTTATTTCAGTCAACATTTTCAGAAGCAGGATTTATGATATAACTAATCGACGAACTTAGTCGAGTCGATTACACACATTGTACATAATCACAATCAACAGAAACAATTCACATTTAGAATCAAGTTGACGGGTAGGGGACAGTATAACAAAAATTTGATTAGAAAATTATGAAAAATTAAACAAACTAATGAAACGAACATAGAATACACATAGAATGCACATAAGAAACAGAAATTACCTCTGAACCTTTAAATTCAGCTGAACTCAACTCGACTTGGATTTGGATTTTGTTTGAAATCAAACAGACCTTAGTCGAAGTATTTTCCACTGAAAATACTTCGACTAAGGTCGATTAAACCTCAATCTTTATTCAATCTGGACAGAATCCAAAAGTCTGGTATTTTTAGGGTTCTTGAAAGTTCGATTTGGGATTTACTCATTTCTGGTTAGATTCGAGGGAAACCAAAGATGTTCTAGGCACGAGGGAGGTCAGGGGGGTAACTGGTGTGAGTTTGAAGTAGGTTGGGATAAGGTCAAGTTGTACTCGAATCTTCAAATGAAGATTCGAGTAGTTCCAGTATGATTCGAACCATGCAACTAACAGATCCGTGATGAGGGTATCTAGGGGAAGTTGTGGTGTTATTTTGGAAGCCATCGGAGAAGATCAGGTTTTCAGGCCAACCTTCGATTTAAGATTCGAAGAGTTGGGGCCTGATTCGAAGGAAACTAAGGTCAGATTCGTGTAGAGGATGTTCAGGGGGTTCTAGGGTGTTATTTTGGTGACCGGCGGCGTTGATGCCGCCGGGTTTCAGGCGGTGGGATCCTAAGGCGGCTAGGGTTAGGAGTGGGGGTTTGGGGGACGATGATGAACAGTGTAGAAGGGGGGGGGGTGCTTAGTTTGGGGCCGGGGTAGGGCTTGGGACTTATATAGGGGTGGGGTGGATTGATATTGTCCGTTGGATTAGATAGAATGAAGGGCCAGGATCAACTCACTTAACCAAACGACGTCGTTTGGTTTAACGTTGGGGTCGGACTGAATCGGGTCAATGGGTCGGGTTACGGGTTGCGGGTAAGGGTAGGGGATATCAGCCGTTGGATTGATTTAATCCAACGGTCCTTGATGGAGTGTGACCAAACGTCGTCGTTTGGATTTACTCATGAGTTGGACCGGACAGGTTGGTTTGGATTGGGCTGTGAGGGGGAATTAATTCGATTTGGGCCTGGATTTTAATCCAGGTCCGATTTTGTGTATATGTATTATTGTTTTTTTTTTCATTTTTTCTAATTTAAATTTTTAATTATAAAATAAATCTAACTTCGCAAAAAATATATTAATTATTCTATAACAATTATTTAACACATAGACAAAACATCAATCACACAGTGGAATATTTAAAATAGAACTATTGCATATTTTTGTGATTTTATTTAAATTATCTTTTAAATGCATAATTAAATCCTATATGCATGCAACATGTATTTTATTTTATTTTTCATTTTATTTATGACAAAGTAAACATTTATGGTCATAACACAAATATTTAACACCACGCAAATTCAAAAATTACACAGTAAAAGAAATTTATTTTATTTTTTGATTTTATTTTGGAGTAGTTTTCGTAAGGCAAAAATCACGTGCTCACAGCATGCACTCCAATCCCATAAATATCCTCGCAGATCAGGCCCTCGGCCTCACTCAGTCATCAATCTCTCTAGTCTCTCGGGCTCTCAAAAATTATATAAACAACCCAAACAGAGGTAATGTCATGTATCAACAATGAACAACAAGAGACGAAGGCATAATAAGCAAGAAAAGCTATGACTGAGTACAAAACAACAATTAGCAGCTAATTCAGTAAGTACACGACCTCGCAGATCTCAACAGTGATCACATAAGGCCTAAACATGATTTCTAACATGAAGTACATTCAATTTCTATGAAAACAGAGGGAACATGTATTAAACAGTAGGCCAATTAATTCCACAGTCTCGCGGGACAAACCAAGTCACAATCCCTACGGTGCACGCCCACACGCCCGTCACCTAGCATGTGCGTTACCTCCAAAATAGTCATACGACACAATGTCCGAGTTTCATACCCTCAGGACCATATTTATAACCGTTACTTACCTCAATCCGAGCAAAATCTTATTCTGCAATGCCTTTTCTGCTCAAATCGGCCTCCAAATATCCCGAATCTAGCCACAATTAACTCGATTCATTCACTACATATTTTAGGATTTAATTTCATATGAAAAATACTAATTTTTCAACAAAATCCGAAATTAACCCAAAAATTGCCCGTGGGGCCCATGTCTCGGAATACGACAAAAGTCACAAAATACGATAACCCATTCAATTACGAGTCCAACTATACTAATTTTACTCAAATTCGACTCCGAATCGATGTTCAAATCTTGAAAATTTATTTTTAATGAATTTTAGAAAATTCCTCCATTTCTCTTCAAATATCAATAATCTGAAGCCAAAAATAAAGATTTATTCATGGAATATAATCACAAGAGAGTCAAGAACACTTACCCCAAGAATTTCCGTAACTTTTCGCTCAAAATTGCCCAAAATCCGAGCTTGGAAGTTCAAAAAATGAGGAAAACCGGACAACTCATCCTTTACACTGTCCAGAATTTTCGGGTTACTGTACCCACGTGTTACTGTTCACGGATATTGTTCACGGATACTGTACACACTACTGTACACAGCTACTGTACACAGTTACTGTTCACACGTGTTACTGTTCACAGAGACTGTTCACGGATATTGTACACGCTACTGTACACAGATACTGTTCACGCTGGTGTGGCCACTGTTCACGCATGCGAAAAATACAGAAACTGTCCAGAAAATTTCAGCAGATAAATACAAGTCCGAATTGATCCGTTAACCTTCTGA
The DNA here is from genome assembly GCF_000715075.1 of Nicotiana tabacum. Classification (NCBI taxonomy): domain Eukaryota; kingdom Viridiplantae; phylum Streptophyta; class Magnoliopsida; order Solanales; family Solanaceae; genus Nicotiana; species Nicotiana tabacum. Next base: position 90,345,617 of record NC_134101.1, on the reverse strand, counting down.
AATCCACCCGAGGCCCTCGGGACCTCAACAAATTGCACCAACAAGTCCTAAAACATCATACGAACTTAGTCGAAACCTTAAATCACATCATAAAATGCTAAAACCGTGCATCACACCCCAATTCAAGCCTAATGAATCTAAGAACGTCCAATTTCTATATTCGGTACAAAAACCTATCAAATCAAGTCCGAATGACTTCAAATTTTGCATACAAGTCATAAATGACATAACGAAACTATGAAAATTTTTAGAACTAGATTCCGACCCCGATATCAAAAAGTCAACCCTCGGTCAAACTTTCCAAAAATCTTCTATTTTTCAACTTTCGCCAAAATGCGCCGAATTATCCTACAGACTTACAAATCCAAATCCGAACACGTGCCCGACTCCAAAATCACCATACGAAACTTGCAATCATCAAAATTCCATTCCGGGGTCTTTTTCTCAAAAGTCAAATCTCCGGTCAAACTTAAGAAATCTTTAGCCTTAGATTTCTAGATTCCGTTAAATGGAGATAATTTGATCTAGGGACCTCCAAATTCGATTTCGGGCATATGACCAAGTCCCAAATCACGATACAGAACTACTGGTATGGTCAAAACATTTATCCAGATTCGTTTGCTTAAAATGTTGACCGAAGTCAACTCAGTTGAGTTTTAAAGCTCTAGTTCACAATTTAATACATTTTTCACATAAAAACCTTCCAAAAAATTATACGGACTATGCACGCACGTCGAGAAATTATTGATACTACTTTTCAAGGTCTTAAAATATTGAGATAATTATTTAATTTAAAGATGACATTTTGGGTCATCACAGTAGGTAAGGATATATAGTTTTAGTTGATATTTATATATTGTAATTAGTTTTCAATGGGTAGGAAAGAGTAATTATTTTAAGCTCAGGATATTTGGCATAAATTTCTCTCTTATATTGTAATGACCCTACCGTTCGTTTGGAGCATTTGCACTTTGCTTGGTAGTTTTAGAGCATGAGTATCCCCGTATGATGTATTATGACTTATGTGAATCGTCAGTTTTGGTTTTCAGGTTATTCAGAATCGATTTGGAAGAATAAATTTTATGGTTTAAGCTTTAAGATGGAAGAGTTGACCAAGTTTGACTTTCTAGTATTTGATCTTGGATTGAAGTTTTGATGGTTCTATTTGGTCCAGATGGTGATTTTGGACTCAGACGTATGCCCGGATTTGCATTTGGATATTTCTAGAAGGTTTTCGCACCAATTGGCGAAAGTTAGAAATTTGAAGGTTTGGAAAGTTAGTTTGACTGGAAGTTGACTTCGAGGATGTTAGATATGGATTGTGGTTCCGAGAATTGGAATAGCGTCGCTATGTTATTTGGGACTTGTGTGCAAAATTTGGGTTCATTCTAGGTTGATTTGATATGTTTCGGCGTGAGTTTTGGAAGTTGAAAGTTCAAAGTTCATTTGAGTTTGAATTGATGTGTGATTCATTATTTCGATGTTGTTATGCGAGATTTGAGGCCTCGAGTAGGTCCGCATTATATTATAAGACTTGCTGGCATATTCGGACGGGGTCCGAGGTGGCCCAGGTGAGTTTCAGACGAGGCTTAGATCATTTCGTTTCATGTTGCATTGCTGAAGAGGAACCGGATCTAGTGTGATCACACTTGCGGCTGGTTCATGCCAGTGCGACGATCACTGAAGTGAAATTAAGGGCGCATATGTGTGTCCGCAGAAGTATAAGTCTAGCCACAGAAGTGGCATGTGGCGCAAAAGCGTGAGTTGGTTGGCGCACCTGCGTGTGCGCAGAAGCGGGAAAACTCTGCAGGTGCGAAATGACTGACCTTCATAGGGCTTCATAGAAGCAAAAGTTTTTCGCAGAAGCGGAGGTTGCAGATGCGACATTGTTACTGCATATGCGAAAATGCTGGGCAGAAGCTATAAATCAAGGTTTTTGTTTCTTTCATCATATTTTGAGATTTGGGCTCGGAGTGAAGCAATTTGGAGGCAAATTTCATCACAAGGGTAAGGGTAAGTGTTTTATACCCGATTTTGTTTATATTTAGTGATTCTATCTTCGTTTTTGATAATTGGATTATGAATTTTAAAGAGAAAATGGGTTTTTGGCTAAAGTTTCATAGAGTGAATTCTTGAGTTTTGAACACCGACTTGAAGTCGGATTTGAGTGAAACTAATATGGTTGGACTCATAATTGAATGAGTTGTCAGCTTTTTTGAGTTTCATCGGGTTCCGAGGCGCTGTCCCGGATTTGAATATTTTGTTGATTTTGGGTTTTTGATTAAAGATTTGACTTTATTCAATTGGGTTTATTTCCTTTGGAATTATTGGATGTATTCGAGTTGCTTTTGGCTAGTTTCGAGCGTTCGTAGGTCGGGACGCGTGAGATAACATTTTTAGAGCATTGCTTGACTTGCTCGATATTGGATTTGGCTTGTTCGAGGTAAGTTACACTTCTAAACTTGGTGCTGAGGGCATGAAACCTGAATTACATGTTATGTGATTGATGTTGAGGTGAGACGCATGCTAGGTGACGGGAGTGTGGGCGTGCACCGTAGTAAATGTGATTTAGTCGATTCCATGGAAATGTGTAGCTATCTTATCTGAGTATTTTTACTGTACTTTATGTGATAGCCATGTCTAGGCCACATGCTTATCCTGTTGGGACCCACTGAGGTCATTTATGTTGTTGAGTTATCTACTTAAATTTCAATTACATACTCAGTCATACACATTCATATGTATATCATATCTCAATCTCTGCTACCATTTATTGATACATCACATCATTATTGTTGGGCCGATTTCATGACATTGTGAGTCCGAGAGATGGGAGTGATTGATGATTGAGCAAGGACGAGGGCCTGATTGAGACGATATTGATTTATGATGGGAGAGGGTTGCACGCCTCCATGATTGGCTAATTATAGATCTTGGGTTGAAGGAGCCACTCCAGAGTCTGTACACACCCCAGTAAGCGGGTACCTACTGAGTGCAAGTACCGAGTGCGAATGCAAGTGACTGGGAAGATTGAGTGACTGTGAAAACTGAGTGGCTGTGAGGATTGAGTGACTGTGTGGATTGAGATTGAGTGATTGTGAGGATTGAGTGCATTGATGTACTGAGAGTATGCATATGGTTTTAACACCGCATGTTATTACAGTTGACATGCATACATTGACATGTAGGCATAGAGATGTATTTTCTCATGCCATTTGAAAATAAAACATCTTATCTATTGCTAAAAAGTTATGGCAAAAATCACAGTTTTACAAAACCTACTCATATTATTGTAATTTTTGTAAAAGAATTGGGTTTTTACTGATATACTTGAAAAGCATGCCTACTTTTTCGGAACTGTAAACAAACTGAGCATTATATCTCTGAGTTACTTCTTTTATCACTTTTATTATGGTGTTAGATGTTACACCCCATGTTTTCGTATGCAAAAGTACGTCGTAAGTCAATTGATGCAAGCTCAGAAATGAGATCATACTTGAAAGTACATAAAATAAGTTAATCATGTTACATTTTGGTTACAAATCTTTAAGATCATTGATAACAAGTACCAAGAGGGTTGAAAGGATTATAAGCTATAAAATTGACGAAAAATAAGTTTCATCGAAAGTCGATAAGTTTGAAATATTATTTCATGCACTTTGGTGGTGAGACTAGGATTCTTAATGTGATAAAGAGGTTATGTTATGAGTTATTTTAGGCTTATGATAGTTGTGTGTTGCGTTTTAAAGTCAAGCGAGTTGTGGAATAAAAGTTGGCAAAGGTCATCACAAGGTACATTCATAAATGTGCTGAAAATTAGGTCAAATGTAGCGAGCTTTTCTCCCAATAAACTTGGAATTACGGGATAATCCACATATAAAATTTAAGATCTACAAGTCTAGGTTCTAATGCATTAAATCGTTCATCAATACGACATCGGAGTAGAGAGGTATTTGTAGTTTTGCAGGACTGCACAGACCGCATAGATGAAGAGTAGGTGGGTCGCTAAAGCTATTTTAGAAATATATTTCATGTGTTATATGAGGTCTTTTTGGGACACCAAATTTAATATCTTGGAATTTAGTTTCTAACACTCTTAGCCGTTTGTTTATACGACATTCAGATAAAAAGATATAAGCGTCTAAAAAAGAGCCAATAATAGGGTGCCAAGCTAGCACCTCCTTTACTTTTCAAAAATGGATATATATAGGCCTTATGTCATCTTTCTTCACTTTTCCACATATAACGACCATAATAAGACCCCTAAACGTATCCTCAATCTATCCACAAGGGTTTCCAATAATATTAACATCCCAGGTACGAAATCAAGAAGCGATAACACTAGAATGATCCCTACGACGTAAGTATCAGTATATCGCCTTTTTTTTTTGTAGTTTGAGTTTTGGAAGGTACTTCATAGTTAATAAAACCTATAATTTCTGTATTTAAGTTTTAAATATCAAATAAGTTTGATAAATTCATTTTCTAATAGTTAGAACTCATGGGATGGTGATCGGAAGCCGTGAATTCGAGTTATTCGACTTGTAGTGGACAGTTTTGTGGGCTGTTTTGTGTTGCTTTTGGGATGTCTTTTTTTCTGTTGTTTAATGGAGTTTTTAGGATAAATTGTGTGGATAAATACCACACAATGTCAAAATTGTGGATTAGTCGTTCTTGTAATATTTTCGGGGTGTTTGACACTACTATAGTTGTCGTTTTGGGTATGAAGTGATTGGAGTGTGTTGGGCTGTTGTAAGATAAATATAATATGGATTTCAACTTTCCATCCACTGTAGGAGGTAATTATATTGTGTTCTTTCATGTGCTTAAGGTTATCTTGATATTGATTAAGTTAAATGGATGGACGAAACATGAAATAATGAATAAAGTTGCTAATTGAGGATAATTAGAGTTGTGAATTGTTTTCTTTGTTATAAACATATGATATAAGGCCGGAATTATTGATGAATGAATTCATTATCATGTTAATGATACTATTAAGTTAAAGTAAGAGGTCTATAATGGGTGATATGGGGTATACAAATTCCAATTGGAGCTTGCCGCTCGTCTTGAAGTAGTTGCGACTTGTTGTTTTATGGTGTCTTGTTATTGATAATTTTGTATTGCTGGATTTCTCTGGTCATTTTTGTTGGTATATGGTATTGGAATAGGCTCTTGTTATAGGGGATATGCTGCCCAAATTTACATAAACGATCTACTAGTTTAAATTGCAGACTTAGCCTTTACGCAACACTGATTTTGAATCTCCCTATGCGTTGGTAGATTGAATTGAGTTGTTTGAAGAATTTCTTTGAAGGTATTAAGGAATCAATAAATTTAAGGTATGTTAAGGCTATCCCTTCTTTCATTTTGGCATGATCCTTATGATTAACAAAATGAGTGAACGCGCAACTTTCACAAATGACTCTATTCTTAGAAGTACTAGTGGTGCCTATATTCTTGATTCCCCATATGTCTTATTATTATATTGTCTGTTCCTGGGTCTCAGAAAATCCATAAGTTGATAAAGCTTATTTATTGGTATTTATCTAAGGCATAATAATCTTATGACATTACGAGAGATCTTATTGACTTACTACATTATGCATTGCATTTATTTATACATGTACATTGACCCATGACCAGATGATGTTATATACACGTATATTATATGTATATGGGGTATGGGGAAAGGTTATGGACTTATATACGAACCACCACCTGATCAGCTGGTATACGTTGATGATTTAGCCCACAGTGGCCAAGATGATATAATGGGATGCCCTTAGAGGCTTGATGATGTTATGTACGCATATATACATGCATGGTATGACATTTATACGCACATACATGACATTATAAATTTTTCATGATTCACAGAGCTATTCAGAATTACAGGTTGAGTTTTCTACTTCATGTTTCTTTCATGTCTTTTATATACTACTTTCATGCCTTACATACTCGGTACTTTATTTATACTGATGTCAACGTTGTGTTTCATGCCCGTAGGTCCCGATAGACAGGTTGAGAGTCCTCCTAGTAGGCTATCAGCTCAGTGGAAGGTGTTATTGTGCTCCACTTGCTTCGGAGTTGCCTATTTGGTCAGTATAATTTGGACATGTATTGATTGTTATGGCGGGGCCCTGTCCCGACCTTTATGATATTTAGTTAATCTTAGAGGCTTGTAGACATATTTCATATATATGGATACTTGTATGGCCTTATCGACCTATGTTTTGAGTATACAAATGATTTTGTCGGCCTTATAGGCCCGTATATCACATATATAAATTTCTATGTCATATTGGGTCGTCCTATGTGTAGTATTTCCTTATGTTTTATTCTGGTTATCTCATGACCGCGTTTTGGCCCATTTATCCATGATGGTATGATAAGAAAGATATGTTACGTTGGTACTCGGTTGGGTAAGGCACCGGGTGCCCATCGCGGCCCATCGGTTTGGATCTTGACATTATGAACTATTGTCGGCTATTAGTGTTGGACCCTGACCTTTGTTCCAGCTCATCACTACTTTTAACCTAAGGTTAGGTTTGTTACTTATTGAGTACATGAGTTCGGTTGTACTCATACTACACTTCTGCACCTTCCGTGCAGATATTGGATGTTGATGTTGCTGTGTACGATGAGAGCTGGATTTGAAGATGTACCTATGTTCCAGTTATAGCTGCCTCTTATTCGTGGTAGCTCTAGACTAATTAAAATTTGTTTATGTATAATTCAGATAAATGATGTATTTATTTTATACTGGTTTTGTAAACTCTAAATATTAGAAACTCATGATTTGTACTACTAGTCCTTGGGAAATATATAAGTTTAAGATATTTAATCATTTATTTGTCTCAATAAATCTCATTAAATTGGATAGTTGTTCATTGGCTTACCTAGCGGGTTGAGTTAGGAGCCATCACGACTAGTTGGATTTGGGCTGTGACACATATATAACAGTTAAAGCCAACACGAATAAAACATTTAATTTATCGGCTAGCATGAGAAAAGTACAACATGTCAAATATACATGTAATATCAACAATAAACAGTGGATCCATCAAGAATAATCAAACTTAGCAATGTACGGGTGCCTGACATAACTGCCCAACATCAAGCACGTATATAATATATCGTGCTTGCACCCACTACTGGTATGTCAGACTCTAGAGGGACGGATCCTTCCCAAGTGCTAATCATAATCACATAGCCTAATAGTGAGGCCTGGTGCGCGCCTTGCCCCAACACAGTAACATTTAGCCCAATACGAGCCCGGCGTATGCGTCACCAAAAAATTAATATCAAATCGGCCCTATGGCCCAAGCTCAGTAATCAACTTGTCAAGTCTTAGTTAACCACATCTCGCAGTATTCAATTACAATAATGTTACACATATGCATCATCAACAACATGTGAGGAATCAAAAAAGAAAGTACTAAGATAGAGATATCATATACAGATATAACATCATGACTAAGAATATGTGTACAATTAAGTCAAATAGCTCAAAAATGATAAAAATAGCCCTATCAAGTCTCAAACAATTAGCACATAGCCTAGACATGATTTCTAATATGAATCAGGACTCAAATGATCGTACAGGTAGAAAACACATATATAACAAGGCATGATAGCAAAACAATGCCGTATTATCCTAAAAGCCACCTCTAATCATAAACACTCTGGTGCATGCACACACGCCCATCACCTATTGTGTACATCACCCCAATACTTCTCTTATAACATAGTTCCCATGGTTAAATACCGTCAAATCCAAGTTTAGATATGTGAGTTACCTCAAAATGCGTAAATCAATACTTTCAAAAGCCCTTTCAACGCGAATTGGCCTCCAACGACTTAAATCCAGTCAAATAACTTAATATTATCAAATAATGTCTTAGGAAACAACTTCAAATAATAAAGCTTCGATCTTTATCAAAATTAAAAAAGTCAACCCAAAGTCAACACCAGGCCCGCACATCGGAACCCGACAAAACTCACAAATTTCAAACACCAATTCAATTAAGAGTTCAACCATGCCAAAATCATAATATTCTGGCCTCAAATCGACCTTTAAATCCTCACATTTTATTTTAGAAAAGTTTTAATAAAATCCCCAATTTCTCCAATTTAAATCACCAATTAAATGATTAAAAACAAAGAAGAAATCATGAAAATGGACAAATCTGAGTAAAAAATACTTACCCTGATCCAAATCGTGAAAATCCCCTCCAAAATCACCCAATACCATGCTCTCTAACTCAAAATGTGATGTAGTAACTCAAATCCTCGAAATAGAGTTTTAAAATAATCTACATAGGCATTACCCTTCACGGTTGCGAAAATGCCTTCGCGATCGCAAAGAACAAAATTCACCAGCTGCCTATTACTCCTATGCGAATGCGATGTCCAAGTCATGAATGGGATTACCAAACAAACCTATGTCTATGCGAATGCGAAAAGCGCTACGCGATTGCGAAGGCTTGCAGCCTGAAGCCTCCCAGCCGAACTCCCTTCTATGCGAATGTGTCCATCCTATCGCGATCGCGGTGACCACTGCACCTAAACCTTCATGAACACAGACACTTCTCCACGAATGCGAAGAACAACCCGCCTTCCATCAAGAACACTCTACGCGATCGCGACCCCTTCTTCGTGGTCGTGAAGAAGGAAACTACAACTGAGAACCAGCAGTCCGAAAACATGGAGAAATGGCACGAAACCCATATGAAGCACACCCGAGGCCCCCGGAACCTCATCCAATAACACCAACTAATCCCAAACATGCATTGAAACTACTCGAGGACTAAAATCATACAAAATAACATCAAAACCACGAATCACACCCCAATTCAAGCCTAATGAACTTTCAACTTCCAAAACTCATGCCGAACCATATCAAATCAACTCCAAATGACCTCAAATTTTGCATGCAAGTTCCAAATTACACAGTGGACCTACTCTAACTCCCGAACCAAAATTCCATCCCGACATCAATAAAGTCAACTTTCGGCTCTCAACCTTCTAAACCTTCAACTTTCTAACTTTCGCCAAAAAATACCAAATCAACCTATGGACCTCCAAATTATTATCCGGACATACACCTAAGTACAAAATTACTATACGAAGCTATTGGAGTCATCAAAACACCATTCCAAAGTCGTTTACATAAAAGTCAAACTTTGGTCAACTCTTTCAACTTAAGCCTCCAACCTTGATACTAAGTGTCCCAATTCACTCCTCGACCTTCCCAAACCCAAGCTAACCACTTAGGCAAGTCACATAACCATAAATGAACATAGAATAAGCAATAAATAGGGGAACGAGGCTAAAACACACAAAATATTTGGCCGGGTCATTACATTCTCCCCCTTTTAAACAAATGTTCGTCCTCGAACGGGTCTAGAATCATACCTGGAGTCTCAAAAAGGTGAGGATATTGGTTTTGCATCTCTTGCTCGGTCTACCAAACAGCCTCCTCGACTGGCTGACCTCAATAATGCATTCTGGAACATCGAATCATGAAATACTAGGTGAACTCCTGATAGACCAGGTGGATGATAAGTGGGGATTTTGACTGCTTATTAACATCTTTTAGCTTTGTTTTAGTCCGAAAGTATTGAATTGTGTTCCGGAACAAATAAAATTGTGCAAATTGCAGGAGTGCTAGAATTTTGGTCTATCAAGATGAAATCCAACTCAAAAAGGAGTGTTCCGAAGCATATGGCAATAAAGGGCGCAAATGTCAAAATGTGCGGTCCGTAGAAGAAATTGTGGACTGCAGAATTCCATCTGCGGCCGCAAACTAAGAAGCAAAATCCAACAGGACTTTTAGCAATGTGCGACGGCAGAATTGGGCATAAGAATCAAAGATTAGAGAATAAGCAAAGAGACTAAGTCCTGGAGCCTTTGTGAAGTGCAGACCACATAAGAATTGTGCGGCCGCAGTCCAGAAATGTGCGGTCACAAAAGATTGCCTCGTGGCTGCAGTCCAGAAATGTGCGGCCGCATAACTCACCTTCTTGCCAACTGAAGAAATCAGTGGATCGCACATGGGATTGTGCGGCCGCAGAACCTCCCAAGGGGTATTTTTGTCCGCAATCTTTGGCCCTATATAAATAGACGAGTTTCACAAAATTAGGTCAAGTTTGAGCATACAAACTGATGTAGCCCTTTCCCTTTGCTATTTTAGGAAGTTTTAGCTTAATTGAGTATTTTAACATTAGATTTCATCATTTTAATCTTCCATTACGAGTTTAATTAGCTTTTCATCTTTATTTTCTACAATTTCCATATGAATAGCTAGACTTTTACTAGGGTTGTGACCCAACCCTATTGTGTAAACCTTATGGATATTTAATTTAGTGCTTGTTTATGATTGAGTGTTGATTATTTAACTTAATTCATACTTCAATCTTAGAATTAATGGTTGCAAATATTAATTCATGCCAATTTGTCTTAGTCTCCACTTGAGAAAGAGGTACCTAGTCTAGGATAACTTAGCTAATAAGGAATTTGGTTAATTGAGAGATGGATTAACCTAATTAAAGTGTAACGACCCGACTTGCCATTTTAAGAATTAACGCCTCGTTCAACAATTTAAGATCTCGAGCAGCTTCGTAATATGTATATGACCTGCATGTGAGGTCGAGTTTGGTTTTCCAAAGATTCAGAGTTAAAATTAAAGAATACTTCTCATTTTGAAGCTTAAATGGAAAGAGTTGACTGGAGAGTTGACTTTTGAGCAAATGACCCCAGAATAGAATTTTAATGATTTCAATAGTTCCGTATGGTAATTTTATACTAAGGAGCATGTTCGGATTTGGGTTTGGAAGTCCGTAGGACAATTCGGCGCATTTTGGCGAAAGTTGGTAAATAGAAGAATTTTGAAAAATTTGACCGAGAGTTGACTTTTTGATATCTGGGTCGGAATCCTATTCTGAAAATTGGAACAGCTCCATTATGTCATTTATGACTTGTGTGCAAAATTTGAAGTCATTCTGGATTGATTTGATATATTTCGGCGCAAAGTATAGAAGTTGGAAGATTTGAAAACTCATAATTCGATTCGATGTGCGATTCGTAATTTTGGCAATGTTTGACGTGATTTAAAGCCTTGACTAAGTTAGTATTATATTTTGTGACATGTTTTCATATTTGGTTAAAGTCCCGAGGGCCTCGGGTGGATTTTGGAAGGTTAACGGATCAACTTTAACTTGAAAATAGCTGCTGGAAATTTCAGCACTGCTGGTGCATCGCTTCTGCGATGTTTTCTACGCATCAGCGACCTCGCAGAAGCAACCTGGGTAGAACTGGAGCAAGGTCACACATACGGACAGCCTTCCTCCTCTGCGCAATTGCAGGTGCGATGTTGGCACTGCAGAAGCAAAACTGGGCAGCAACATAAGGACCAAAAACCAGTCATTTTGCCATTTTCGATTGGGAATTTGAAAGCTTATATCTCGAAATCTATAAAGAATTTGGAAATGATCCAAAAATAAAAGTTGTAGCCCTTTGTATCTAGTTTTCCTAAATTCAAGCCGTTTGTCATATGGAGTTGTGTACAAAACGTTATGGTTAAAATACTAAAGGCTATCTTGAAAGAGTTTTGAAATCTCTAGAAATTTCTGTTTCACGAGGCTGAATTTGGGAGTTTATATCTCACCATATATAAGGAGCTGGGTGATGAGCAACACATTAAAATTGTAGCTCTTAGTGACTAGTTTCCAGAAAGTTAAACCGTTCATCATTTGGATATTTGTACAGAAAGTTATGATCGATTTACCGAAGGCTAGTAACGCTGTTTTTTTTCTGGGACAGAGGCTGAACCGCATATGTCAAATGCGATGTATAAGTCTCAATTGACAAATGTAACTTGCCTGGACAGATTCTTAAACACGAGAGTTAGCCATTTTTACTCATTTTCGAGTTTTGAGTCTCGGATTTAGGCGATTCCAAAGGGGTTTTTCACGACTTCGACTTGGGTAAGTGTTCTATATCCGAAAGTGATTGTATTACATAAATCCATGTCCATATTCATCAATTATTTAGGATTTAGGTGTAAGAAATTGAGATTATTGTAAAATCTTCCAAAAACGAAAATTTAAGATTTGAAAGTCAATCCGATGTTGGAATTTGATAAAATTGGTATAGTTGAACTCGTATCGGAATGGGTGTTCGGATTTCGTGAAAATTATGTCGGGTTCTGAGAGGCGGGTCCTGCGTTGACTTTTGGTTGACTTTTTGAATGTGAAGTTTTAAGTCGATGTTATATTATCCAGAATTATTTTCTACGAATTTTAATGAAGTTATATAATTAATTTGAATAGATTTGAGCCGTCCGAAGGTTAATTCAAGCAAGAAGGCGATTGTGAAATATCGGCATAACTTCAAAAAGGTAAGTATCTTGCCTAACCTTGTGTGAGGGGAATTTCCCCTTAGGCATTGAGTCTTATGTGGAAATTGTGTGATTGGAAACCATGTACGTGAGGTGACGAGTACACACTTGGTTTATACGTGCAAATTATATCGGTTAAAGTTCGTAGACATCTGTATGTATTTAATTAAAAATGGTTGGCACTTCGTAAATCCTTGATTGTCATGCCTCATTCTTTGTTTGTCGAGGTTGTATTTATATGATAATTTGGTGTGATTGCTACTTGGATTTTTATGTGAATTCCATGTGTTTGGTGATTTGATATTTCATAGAAATAATTTTACTATGGATTTTCCATCTGCAAATAATTAATTAAATAAGGTAAGAAGAGGCATTAATATAATTATCGAAAATTTTGATTAAAGAAGGTGTTGTCCTATGATGAATTATTTTTCCATCCTTGTTGTTGTTTTGAGGTTTTATATACCTTGTGTGGAGCCTTGACCTTTTTGTTGTGAAATTAATTGATTTTATTGTATCTTTGGAATTGATTGTGGCCTTTGGACAATGTGATATGAATTGTGGTATGGTGTTGTTGTGATAATATTCTGTGTAAATCATTGTGTAATTTGAGTTATTATTATGAGGACATAAGGGTGGCATTCCATTGTTGATATTACGTGGGTATAAGGGTGGCATTTCACTGTGGTTATGTGTGTTGGGATATTGTCTGGGCGGAGTGATAAGGCTGGCTATTATACGGAGTGATAAGGGAGGCTATTGTACGAAGCAATAAGGGAGGCTATTTGTCACGACCCGAATCAGAGGGCCGCGATGGGCACCCGGTGCTTTACTCAACCGAGTACCAACATAACATATCTTTCTTATCATACTATCATAAGTAAATGAGCCAGAAAACCGATCATGAGATAACAAGAATAAAACATAAGGGAATACTCAACATATGAAGACCCAAAATGATATACAAACTTATATATGTGACATACGGGCCTATAAGGCCGACATGACCATTTGTTAACTCAAAACATAGGCCTACAAGGCCATACAAGTGTCCCTACACCTGACATCTGTCTACAAGCCTCTAAGAGTACATAAAATCATAAAGATTGGGATAGGGCCCCGCCATACCAATCAATACATATCCAAAGCATACTGACCAACTAGGCAACTCCGGAGCAAGTAGAGTGCACCAACACCTTTGCTGAGATGATAGCCTACTAGGAGGACTGTCAACCTATCAATCGGGACCTGCGGGCATGACGCGCAGCATCCCCAGGCAAAAGGGATGTCAGTACAAATAAAGTACCGAGTATGTAAGGTAGGAAAGCATAGACAAGAACAGTAATGTACAGAGAGATAGAGGAGATACAACCTGTAACATCTGAGTGCCTCTGGGGGCTACTGACATGAAATGCATAATACATATATATACATGAACTTTTTTAAAAACATTCGCCTCTGTGGGCATCATCATCATCATATCGTACCCGTCCTCAAAGAGGAATCGGTAAAAACGTACCCGACCATCATAAGGCTCGGTAGAATCGTACCCGGCCACGTGGAGCTCGGTAAACCCAACTGATCAGTGGTTGCACAATAAGTGCCATACCCGGCCGACTATAACGCAGCTCGGTAGAGTAAAATAGATACATATATATAATGCATGCTCGACTCATGGAATCACGTTCTAACCCTTTCGGAGTGATGTAAGTCATTGCACCTTCGATTAACATTATGGACATCCCTACCATCAATATGGACCTTAGTGGGATTTAAGGATCATACACACTTGTTTAGAATAACTTTATAAGGAAAGAACAACATGGACAACCTTAGTTTCTAGGAGTAGATCCGTTATGAATTAGCGTACCGTTTATGTTCATGTCACTTTAGATCATGCCAAAAGAAAGAAGTAAGTGCCTTAACATACCTTGTATATTCTTCCCAACCTCAAGCTATGCAATTTCACGGCTCCTTAGTCTACAATAAGAGAAATGACACTCTCGTTATCGTTTAAGCGTCGTAACTATTATGTATCGACCACAACCTATTTTACAATGAAACGGACAGAACCTCCCCTATATATATGACTTCACACTAGTCAAAACAATCACAAACATCCCAACATACCCCTATCACTTCATACACAACACGACAACCATAATAGTGTCAACCAACCCGAAAATGTTACGACGAACGACCAACAAACAACCTTGCCATTATGTGGTGTTTCTCCTCAACCTTCCTCCTCTCAACTCCATAAAAATAGTAGTGAAAGAGACAACCCAATACCAACACGAAACAGCCCAAAAATATTCCCACAAGTTCATCAACTCAAAATTAATTTTTCAGTTTACTTAAACACGTTTCGACTTGTCTTTTCTTTCAAATTGGGAAATACAACCAAAAGTACATCATTATACCTCTTATCCAATAAACCAACCATGAATTCAACTTAAAAATAAGTTTAAAACCAGCCAACCTTTACACAAGAACAAACAACATACCATTCTTTTGAAACTAGCTAGGTCTATTCTTTACGATCGAGTTACAACTCGCAAACGCATAGATAATGGAAGGAGAAGCATAAACTTACCTTGTACTGAGTATAACCCACGAAACCTGGTCCTTTTTCATCAAAAATAAGTTCCTCAACACGGCTACAAGAAGGAGAAAGAGAAACTAGCAAGCTGTCCGGACTTTTCAGCACTAGAATCGCGTCGTAACACCCGGAATACCCTAGGGTTTGTGTGGGATTTTTGGGGAGGAGTTGCAGGGGTTCAATTAGGTTTTCTTGGTCTGAAAGATAGGTGAAATAACTGAGTTTATAATCCCTTAAATTTCCCCCTTGACCGACTTAGTTGAGGCCTCTCTTTTTGGCAAGTAGGTGATGCACCTACTTGTCACCTACTAGCTGCGCGGTCTCGCGAAAATGCGAATATCTCTATAATACGAGATCGTATTGATAAACGGTTTAATGAGTTGAAAACTAGACTCATAGATATTAAATTTTATATGTAGATCATCCCTTGATTCAAAGTATGTTGGGAGAAAAGCTTAGCTACATTTAACCTAAGTTTCAACTCATTTTTGAATGTAACTTGTGATGACTTTTTCCAACTTTTGTTCCACAACTTGCTTGACTTAAAAAAATAATACACGACTATCATATGACTAAACTATCTCATAACATAACCTCATCATCATGTTAATCACCCTTGTCTCACCCCAATAGTATAGGTTATAACATTCCAAACTTGTCGACATTCGATGAAACTTATTTTCTTGAATTCATTTAGCGCCTAAGCTTTCCAACCCTTTTGGTACTCGTTATTCATGATCATAAAGATTTGTAACATCCATTATAAAAGGATTAACTTACTTTACGTACTTTCAAAGTTGATCTCATTTCTGAGCTTACATCAATTGACTTACGGATACTCTAACATACGAAAACAGGGTGTAACATCATTCCCCTCTTTGGAACATTCGTCCTCGAATGTTGACTGATCCACTTATCATTTTCATAACCCATAGCTCTTGTGAACACTTTAATACTCTTCTAGCCATGTAGGCAACTATTCTTTGAATAAATCCAAAGTCTAGGGTATTCCCCCTTTAGTCTTCCTTCTCATACCACGACTTGTGGTCGGACCCCTTCCAATCTCGTAACTGTTGCTCCGTTTTGTCATGCAGCCTGTACGACTTTTTCCTTGTATGTGCGCCTATGCGACTCTTTTTTTCTCCAGCTTTTATCCAATCTCTAGGTAGCACGTTGTAAACATATACAAAGCTTGATATGTTGTCCGTCTGGGCATCTATGGGTATACTGAAGTTCTTCACTCGGTACTTTGTTAAACTTACGACTTTTGCTATATCTTGTTTCATAGCCTCAGTTATCTATGCTTATGGCTTTAATACAACTAGGTACGTCATATTATACAATAACTCTTACTTCGGTTTACTATTACCAAGGTATACCACCCAACTCCAGGTTACTCTTTCACCGCTTATCCTATATGTATAATCCTTATTACTGTTCATCTAAAGAATGACATCATAATCTCCTCTCATACTTTGGAATCTTTATCCATCTATTATTGATTTACCTTAATGTTAATCTATAATCCACCACTGATAACTTGAAACCTCTTACGTAATACATTGCCACAAGTCTCACGTCTCATCGGGGAACATTTGAAGTGGTTTTCCTAATCCACCTAGGGACAATACTATACTTCAATAACCGTATTTCATAGCATCCCAATGTGATTCGTCTTATGGGGGTATCCTAGTCCCGTGCCATCCATGAAATCTCTTCTCTTTGAATCATTACTCAAATGAAGGCCTATATATCATCCTTTTATAATTTACCACTATTACATCCTTACATTACGACCAGAGGAGCATTCCATCTCTTCTAAATGCTCCTAGTCTTAGACTCCTCCGTGTTAATTCAAGCTATACTGAGCCTTTTATAACATATATAAACCATCAGCTCTCTTGTTTGATGGGCTTAATACCGAGGTCTTACCTATTCTTATCAGCTTCTAACTCACCTTTTCTCACCCTTACTCACATCTACCCAAAATCTTTTCACTCTACTATACTTTCGCTTGCGACCTACACATATTTATTTATTCTACTCAGAACCTTCCTTTAACTTGCTAGCACTTTAGATTCCATTTTGCGCATTCTCAGTTGTCTTTAAATGTAAATAATTACTTTTTGTGGTCGTTCTGCCACTTGCTACATGGATACTTGGCTTATCATAGTGCCCACGAACACTGGAATTCCCTGTAACTCGTATGCTCTCAAGTATCACCTTTGATGTTTTTTTTCCTTTTTTTTTTCCTGTTCATTAGCCATGATAGGTGCCACTTTCTTATGGAGTGCATGCAATATTATAGTGAGACTGTTGTTACAAGATCAAAGATCATTTCCTTTTTAGGTCACTATGCTTAGGTGGAAACCTTCTTCCTTATTTCCTCAGCTAGTCTTTCGTGGTAGTACTTAGGAGACCTTTTGGATCTTGTAAAGTTGTGATCTTGTTATACTGTATACTCGAAGGAATTTTTGATATTCTTACTCGCCTACAAACATCCTTACTTACATACCTCCGTGCCATTGTGCTCGTAGGATTACTTGTAAAATCAAATTTTGATTATCTCCTTAGTGGAACCCTTCATTATTCCCGTAATACTTATACAATACCTTTAAATACCCCAACTCCTATCTGAGCATTCTCAAGGTTTATGACGTCATATTTGCGAGACTGAATTCACTATATTAGGATTCACTACGTTTATCTTGCATGATCTGTTGACTCGTCTATAACCTCCTGTTTAGCTATAACTGGGCTCTTCCTTAATCAAATCCCAAATACTCGTTGGACTATCCTCACATCAATTTTCCGCATAATCTTTCTTGGGTTATTTCCTTTGTTTTAACTTACCTCATGCACTGGCCTCTGATCTATCAATGACATTTCGGGCAGGAACCCTTACTTCTTTTCCTTGACGTCGTGTTTGTATAATGCACTGATATCGTAGCATATCTATAGGCTTTGAATAAGTACAATCTCATCCTTTTTTCACATTACCGCATTATTCTTCTACCACTCCATGATTAGTAGAACCACTAAATTCTGACTTCATGCCACATCACTCCCTATTCCCCCCTTTAGAGGAGTACTAAGAGCTGGAGCTACGACGATCTACCTATAGATATTTTACCTCTATATATTTGACGTCTTTTCACATCATCGATTACCCTTACTCGACTTGTGGTAATGCTTTTTGTACCAAGGATAATAAAATTCCTTGCTCGCGAGGATGACACTTAGTGTAACTGGCGCACATAGTCCCTTAAGCTTAACTTTGCTCATATTGCTTGCTTTAGGGAAGTGACTTCCTGAATGACCATTAAAGGGCATTCTTTTGTCATCCATTCTATTATCGCCGGAACGCAACCTCTGAAATTCTCATGATGCCGACTATTATCGTATCATTTAGTCCCTAGTTCACGTTTAGTTTATCTTGTTTACCAACCCATACTGATTTCTACTACTCTGGGGGTATATCTTTTCCTGCTGCTAATCACGTTAGAGTTGCAAACTTATTTCTCGAAAAGAAGATATGACTTTATGGCCTATACTCATTTGTTGTTTCAAGACCTGTCACCTCTCATCTTTTTCCTTCACTTAAGTATAGACTCTATAATTCTGTCATTTTCATCGTCATTTTTTTTCCACCGTTGTCATCCATGTGGACATCTTACTCATAATTCTTCATTAAATCTATTCTTATTTTCCTACTAACATTTATGTCTATCACTTTATTCTGAAAACATCAACAAGACATTCTTTTGTTTTTAGCTTCCCTTGCTTCATCTCACTGGCTCTTCGGGATGCTTAAAATTCTCTATCCTAGGGACACGAGCCATGCTAAGGTAATATTTATCCCTTCAAGGCTTCCAATGGCTATCTTTATAGTACTCATATCTAGCTGTACTATTTTAGAGTGCGCCATCTGGGTATCTCACAAGGAGATTTATTAGCACATTTGCATTATGCTTCAGAAATTGTCAACTAACACAAACAATCAATTCACCATTATGGGTTATCCTAACCCCAACCGGATCCTGATATCTCGTCCTTTTCTTAATCTACACATGTTAGCCCCCAATAGGGTATAACTGAGATGGGTATGGTCAATTATACATACCTCTGTTACTGTTGAGGGTAACTTACAATGCTTATATTTTTCTGTCGGAGATGAAAATACCGATAATCTTTATTAACTAGGTGCCTTGTACCCTTCCCATCTTGCTCCTTTTACTTGTTGAAGCTTGTATCTATCTTTTGAATCTTTCATTGCCTTTAGGGGTGGATAGATATTCTTTGCCTTAAGGCTCCTTATCGAGAAGCTTACACTTCTTAGTACACACATGATCTACTGAAGACCTTATATTTACCCATCATATGCATCATGCAAAATCGAGCTCCTCTAACTCAACTCTTTCACAACCACATACAATCTTTTACCAACCATCTTTTTAAATGTAGGTATCGTTGTATTACGACTAAAGTCGAATTTAGGAGTTTGAATTCTTACAACAGAGCTCTACCACACGATCTAGAATAAGAAGAAAGAGTGACAGTCCTAAATGCCCTGTAGCCTCCTGCTTATAAGTATGGTGCACTACACACCCATAAACAAGACTCTACCAGACACGGCTTGTAGAATCCCTAGGACATAACTGCTCTGATACCACTTTTGTCACGACCCGAATCAGAGGGCCGCGACGGGCACCCGGTGCTTTACTCAACCGAGTACCAACGTAACATATCTTTCTTATCATACTATCATGAGTAAATGAGCCAGAAAACCGGTCATGAGATAACAAGAATAAAACATAAGGGAATACTCAACATATGAAGACCCAAAATGATATACAAACTTATATATGTGACATACGGGCCTATAAGGCCGACATGACCATTTATAAACTCAAAACATAGGCTACAAGGCCATACAAGTGTCCCTACACCTGAAATCTGTCTACAAGCCTCTAAGAGTACATAAAATCATAAAGATCGGGACAGGGCCCCGCCATACCAATCAATACATATCCAAAGCATACTGACCAACTAGGCAACTCCGGAGCAAGTGGAGTGCACCAACACCTTCGCTGAGCTGATAGCCTACTAGGAGGACTGTCAACCTATCAATCGGGACCTGCGGGCATGACGCGCAGCATCCCCAGGCAAAAGGGATGTCAGTATGAATAAAGTACCGAGTATGTAAGGTAGGAAAGCATAAACAAGAACAGTAATGTAAAGAGAGATAGAGGAGATACAACCTGTAACATCTGAGTGCCTCTGGGGGCTACTGACATGAAATGCATAATACATATATATACATGAACTTTTTAAAAAACATTCACCTCTGTGGGCATCATCATCATCATCATATCGTACCCGGCCTCAAAGAGGACTCGGTAAAAACGTACCCAGCCATCATAAGGCTCGGTAGAATCGTACCCGGCCATGTGGAGCTCGTTAAACCCAACTGATCATTGGTTGCACAATAGGTGCCATACCCGGTCGACTATAGCGCGGCTCGGTAGAGTAAAATAGATACATATATATAATGCATGCTCGACTCATGGAATCACGTTCTAACCCTTTCGGAGTGATGTAAGGTCATTGCACCTTCAATTAACATTATGGACATCCCTACCATCAATATGAACCTTAGTGGGATTTAAGGATCATACACACTTGTTTAGAATAACTTTATAAGGAAAGAACAACATGGACAACCTTAGTTTCTAGGAGTAGATCCGTTATGAATTAGCGTACCATTTATGTTCATGTCACTTTAGATCATGCCAAAAGAAAGAAGTAAGTGCCTTAACATACCTTGTACATCATTATACCTCTTATCCAATAAACTAGCCATGAATTCAACTTAAAAATAAGTTTACAACCAGCCACCCATTACACAAGAACAAACAACATACCATTCTTTCGAAACTAGCTAGGTCTATACTTTACGATCGAGTTACAACTCGCAAACGCATAGATAATGGAAGGAGAAGCATAAACTTATCTTGTACTAAGTATAACCCACGAAACCTGGTCCTTTTTCATCAAAAATAAGTTCCTCAACACGGCTACAAGAAGGAGAAAGAGAAACTAGCAAGCTGTCCGGACTTTTCAGCACTAGAATCGCGTCATAACACTCGGAATACCCTAGGATTTGTGTGGGATTTTTGGGGAGGAGTTGCAGGGGTTAAATTAGGTTTTCTTGGTATGAAAGATAGGTGAAATAACTGAGTTTATAATCCCTTAAAATTCCCCCCTTGACCGACTTAGTTGAGGCCTCTCTTTTTGGCAAGTAGGTGATGCATCTACTTGTCACCTACTAGCTGCACGGTCTTGCGAAAATACGAATATCTCTATACTACGAGATCGTATTCATAAACGGTTTAATGAGTTGAAAACTAGACTCATAGATCTTAAATTCCATATGTAGATCATCCATTTATTCAAATTATGTTGGGAGAAAATCTCAACTACATTTAACCTAAGTTTCAACTCATTTTTGAATGTAACTTGTGATGACATTTTCCAACTTTTGTTTCACAACTTGCTTGACTTAAAAACATAACACAAGACTAAAATAACTCATAACATAACCTCATAATCATGTCAATAACCCTTGTCTCACCCCAAAAGTATAGGTTATAACATTCCAAACTTGTCGACATTCGATGAAACTTATTTTCTTGAATTCATTTAGCGCCTAAGCTTTCCAACCCTTTTTGTACTCGTTATTCATGATCATAAAGATTTGTAACATCCATTATAAAAGGATTAACTTACTTTACGTACTTTCAAAGTTGATCTCATTTCTGAGCTTACATTAATTGACTTACGGATACTCTAACATACGAAAACATAGGGTGTAACACTATTATACAGAGCGATAATGGAGGCTATTATAGGAGCGATAGGGGTGGCTATAGGAGAGATAAGGGTGGCTATTGTCAGGGATGATATGTGATGATATGGGGTATTGTGTTGGTAATTGTTATGTGATAATGGGGGAATATTGTGCTGGTAATATTTATGCCATGTTGTGAACTCCTTGTGAGTTCTTTTACATATTGTGCAATTTATTTTATAAATTCAGTAAATTTGATAATAGTCAGATATATGTTGAAATTATGAGCCTGTGAATATTGTCGGGCGGATTATGATATGGGCACGAGGTGCCAGGAAAATATGATGAATTTATTATTGGCTTGTGAATTGTCCGTGAATTTATGATATGAAATATGAGCACGAGGTGCCGTGGATATATAATTAAAATTATATTTGCACGTAAATTTTCCGTGCAGTTGTGATATGAAATATGAGCACGAGGTGCCATGAAAATATGTAAATGGGCTGAGATCCGTGTTTTTATAATTTGAAATGAGGTGTCCCATGATGACTTTTATTTGAAAGAATTATATTCGAAAAATATTATTTGAAAGAATTTTTATTCGAAAGATATTTATTTGGAAGAATTATATTGGGAAGATATTTGTTTGGAAGAATTATGCGAAAGATATTTATTTGAAGGAAGTATGTTTGAAATATATTTATCGAAAAATATTATATCCTAAAGATTACTATTGGGAAGATTTATATGCGAAAGATTAATATTTGAAGAATTTGATTTCATATCATTTCATGTATTCAGTTAGAGTTCGTGACTTAGTACTACCAGTCTTGAGAGATTGTATCTTTATTTCCACTGTTGGTTTCGATTATAAAAAAATTGGCTTGGATTGTTATTATAATCAGCTTACCTAATCTTAAAGACTAAGTGCCATCATGACACTTATGGTGGGATTTTGGGTCATGACATAAAGGGTTCAAACAAGAGATAGTAAGAACCCGACTTGAGTTCTTATCAATAGTTTTGGTTGATACCCATTTGGACTTGAGAAAGCCAAATTGGGCAAAATCACTCTCTGGCCGAGAGGTATTGAGTGGGTAATGTAGAGTTGAGAGCTATAATACACCACAATAAACAAAACAATCATTAACGTCTTTATCCCATTAGGAAAATACCTAGGTTATGGTCACAACCCTCGGCCTTTAACCCATTTGGAAAAACCTCAAAAACATTTATATTTAATCTATTTTATTTAGCTTGCATTTATTAGAGTAACAGTAGAAGTAGAAAACAAAACCTTGTTTTGGAAGTACAATCTTAGATAACCCATTTGCTTGCTTCAAATATATACTCCTAACACTTCTCATAACTACTAGTGGATTCGACCCCGACTCATAGTTGGGTAATTATTATTGCATACGACTGTATCATATCTCTTATTGAGGTGTGTTGTGGACGTCATCAGTGGCAAGGCAAGTCTGTATCCCACCTCTTAAACTCTCTCAAGCACCTCAAAAGGGCAAATATATCGATGGATCAACTTTCCCTTCTTCCCGAACCTCATTACACCATTCATGGGCGAAACTCTGACCAGAACCTTCTCACAACCATATATGCAACATCACGAATCTTCCTGTTATTATAACTCATTTGTCTGGACTATGCTGCACGAAGCCGCTCCTGAATCATCTTAACCTTCATCACGTACTAAATTAGTGCCCAATAATCTAGCCTCTTCGGACTCAAACTAACCGATCAACGAACGACATCACCTCCCATATAATGCCTCATAAATAGCTATTATGATACTCAATTAAAAGTTATCGTACTAGGGAACTTTGCTAATGGGTGAAACTGATCCCATGAACTCTCGAATATAATAACACAAGAAAATAGCATGTCCTCCAAGATCTGAATAGTGCGCTCGGACTGCCCGTCCGTCTGAGGATGGAATGTTGTACTCAACTCTACCCATGTGACAAACTCTCGCTGCATGACTCTCTAAAGCTGTGATGTGAACTATGTGCCTTGGTCAGAAATGATGGAAACAAGCACACCATGTAAGCAGATAATCTCTCGGATGTAAATCTAAGCCAACCGCTTTGAAGAATAGGAAGTCATCACCGGAATTAAGTGTGTAGACTTAGTCAACCAATTCATAATAGCCCAGGCTACGCCATATTTCTTCAAGGTTCGTGGTAAGAGTACCACAAAATCCATAGTGATGCGCTCCTACTTCCACTTCGGTATCTCCAATCTCTGAGTCAATCCTCCCGGTTATTGATGCTCATACTTCACCTGTTAAGAATTCAAACACCAAGATACATAAGCAACAATATCTTTCTTCATTTTCCGCCATCAATAATGTTGTTTCAAGTCATAGTACATCTTCGTGAATGGAATAGCGCGAGCTGTGATAACCTCCTTAGCACCACCCCGATACACCGTGTCCTTTTCAATACTAACAGGTGAGGATCATCGAATTGGAGAGCCTTGATATGCTCCAAAAATGATGATTGTGCCACAACTCAAGCAAGAACATAGCTAGTCCCCGAAATATCCAATCTCACAAAATGATCGACCAAAGCCTGAACATCCATGGCTAGTGGCGTCTCTGTAACCGGTAAATATGGCAAACTGCCCATACTCCCAGCCTTTCTACTCAATGCATCGGCCTCCACATTGGCCTTCCCTGGTTGGTATAATATGGTGATGTCATAGTCTTTCAGCAAATATAACTCTCTTCACTGTCGCAAATTAAGTTCCTTCTCCTTGAATAGGTGCTAGAGACTCTGATGGTCGGGATAGACCTCACATTGATTGCCGCAGAGATAATGCCTCCAAATATTCAGCACGTGAACAATGGCTGCCAACTCTAAGTCACGCACAAGGTAATTCTTCTCATGAACCCTCAACTGGCAAGACGTGTAGGCAATCACCCTACCATCCTACATCAACACTTCCCCAAGCTCAATATGCTACGTATCACAGTACACGATATAAGACCCTGAACTTGTTGGCAACACCAACACTGAGGCTGTAGTCAATGTAGTCTTGAGCTTATGAAATATCACCTCACACTCGTCGGACCATATGAAAGGAACACCTTTCTGAGTCAATCTAGTCAAAAAAGCTTCGATGGATGAGAAACCCATCCACGAAACGACGATAATAACCTGCCAAATCTAAGAATTTCTGAATCTCTATAGCAGAATATGGTATAGGACAACTTTGAACTGCCTCAATCTTCTTTGGATCTATCTTTATCCCTCACTAGACACCACATGCCCTAAAAATGTCACCGAATCGAGCCAAAACTCACACTTGAAGGATTTAGCATATAACTTCTTCTCCCTCAAAGTCTGGAGTACAATCCTCAGATGCTGCTCATGATCCTCTTGGCTGCGTGAGTACACCAATATATCATCAATGAATACTTTGATGAAGGAATCAAGATACGGCTGGAACACGCTGTTCATCAAGTGCATAAAGGCTGTTGGGCATTAGTCAAGCCAAAAGACATCACCAGAAACTTATACTGACCATAGCAAGCTTTGAAAGCTGTCTTCAGAATGTCTGAATCCTGTATCTTCAACTGATGATATCCTATCCCAGGTGAATCTTCGAGAACACTATAGCACCCTGGAGCTAGTCAAACAAATCATCAAGGCATTCTGAAGACAACTTTCAAGGAAACACACTAGTCCTGATGAAGCCCTTATCAAGTAACTCCTGTAACTGTTCCTTTAGTTCTTTCAACTCCACTGGTGCTATACAATACGGTGCAATAGAGATGGGCTGTGTGCCCAACACCAAGTCAATACCAAAATTTATGTCCCGATCAGGCGGCATGCCCGGTAGATCTGCGGGGAACACATATAGAAAGTTTCTCACTATCGAAACTGACTCAATGGTAGGAGTATCAGCACTAACATCTCTCACGAAGGCCAAATATGCAAAACATCCCTTCTCATCCATCCGTTGAGCCTTCAAATATGAAATCACTCTACTAGGAACATAATCCAGAGAGCCTCTGGCGTTGCCAATGTCACGGTCTTAGCATGACAATCAAGGATAGCGTGATATGGCGACAACTAATCCAAGTCCAAAATCACATCAAATCAACCATGCTAAGCAGTATAAGATCAACTCTCGTCTCATAACCTCCAATTATCACCACAAACGATCGATATACACGGTCTACAATAATAGAATCACTCACCGACGTAGATATATGAACATGCATAACTAAAGAATCACATGGCATATCCAAATAACGAGCAAAGTATGATGACTCATATGAATAAGTGGAACTAGGGTCATATAATATTGAAGCATCCCTGTGGCACACTGAAACAATGCCTGCGATCACTGCGTCGAACACAACTGACTTTCGCATGGCAGGAAAAACATAGCATTGAGCCTGACTACCACCCGTCGGACCTCCCCCTCTAGGGCGACATCGGCCTGTACGACCTCCACTCCGAGTTGGCTGAGCGGGTAGTGTAGCAACTGGTGTAAGAATCATAGTCTGGCCTCCCTACTATCATAGGGATAAAAGTGATTGTAATTAGGGGTGTGCATTCGATTATCGATTCGATTTTGACCTTTATCGATAATTACTTATCAATTATCGATTTGTACATATGCTTATCGTTATCGTTTCAATAAGGTTTCGATTTTTTCGATTTCGATTTATCGATTTTTGGGTCTTATCGATTCGGTTATCGATTACACCAATAAGAAAATTTGCGGGATTCCACGGAAAGTATATCGCTATAACTAGCCAACAACCATCGCGCCATTAACCACCACCAAAACCTCCTCGGCACGGCCACACAGCACCGGTTCAAGTCATTCATACAAGAATACAGTAAAGAGTATACTACACGCGAGGAGTATATACACCGTCTCAGGGTTTTTCCTATGAATCTCTTAAAGGCAGCTGAACATCACGTTTTGGATCCTACGGCTCTTCATGGAGTTACTCAGTTCTCTGATTTAACGAAAGAGGAATTTGAGAGGATGTATATGGGTGTTAAAGGTGTTGGCCGAAGGACTTCCCTGTTGGGGCAAAGACATGCGCCGCCGCAGGAAGTGAAGGGGTTATTGGCGAGTTTTGATTAGAATAAGGGTATATTTTTATTTTTATTATATCTTATCGGTTTATCGATAAACCGATAACCGAAGAGGACAAAATCGAAATCGAAATCAATAAATCGTTAAACCGATATCTATAAACTGATAACAAATAATCGACTCGATTTATCGATAAACCGATTTGAATGCACACCCCTAACTACACTTTCTCACATTCTTCAACTCTCCATAATCGTGGAAACCTCGAATTGGGAATGAATGTGGGGCCTAAATTGAATGTCGAGAACTAGATAATCATGGGAAAAACCCGGTGCTGACGGGCCCTTAACTGATAGAGCACGGTATGAGCTCTAAACTGGGCGTGCACGGAAAGATGACTGAACTAGACAAGTGTTGTATGAACTATGACTAGCTGATGCACCATGAGGAACCTGATGAGCCATCTGACCTGGCCTATAAGGACGACTTTTGTTGTGATGTGACTGACCTCCAAATGAGGTACCAATAAAACCACCAAGTCCATGGGGCCTCTTCACCTCTCGCTCCTCGTGCTCAAGCCTGTGAACCTGCTCCAAGCGCCTAGCAATCTCGATCACTGGATCAAAACTATAATCTGTCTCAGCCTCTAGATCTAAACTATAACATAGACCATAGTTGAGGCCATCAATGAACCCCTGATCCTCGCTCTCTCTCAGTGGGAACCAACCATATAGCATGATGGGCCGAATTCGCAAATCCCATCTCATACTGGGTCACTGTCATAGCTCCTTGACGTAGTTGCTCAAAATCTCTACGCAGCTCCTCTCTGCGAGTCTGTGGGACAAACTTCTATAAGAAGAGTTCTGAGAACTCATGCCATGTAAGTGTCACTGCACCAACTGGCCTGCTCAACTCATAAGCCTGCCACCATCTGTAGGCTGCCCCTGTCAGCTAAAATGTAGTAAATGCAACTCCAGTACTCTCCAAAATACTTGTCGTGTGAAGAATACACTGACATTTGTATAGAAAATCCTAAGAATCCTCTGACTCTCCTCCGCTGAACTCTGGCGGTTTAAGCCTCCCAAACTGCTCCAACCTCTTCTACTCCTCATCAGTAAAAGGTGGACCAACCTCGGTCTAGGCAGCAGCAACCAACTGAACTGGCAACACTCCCAATCTCTAAAGACCCTGAGCTAGCTGCTCTAGAGTACGGGCAATGGAGTCTGGGCACCTCCCCCAGACTGTGAGTTAGCTAATGCAATTGGAATCGAAACCGCCTGAGCCAGGTTCGTGCACGCAGTCAAATCTAGGCTAAGGCCTCCTGAAGGCCAGGAATAATGATAGGCACTGCTGGTGCCTGAGCTGGTCCCACTGGCTCAACAATATTTAGCACCTGATCCTCAATTGGAGCAATAAGTGGCTCCACAGGTGCTACTCTGGCTATAGTATGAGTCCTACCCCGGCCTCTATCACGGCCCCGACCTCTATCACGGCCCTGGCCTCTCGCAGCCCTAAGTGGTGGTGCTGGTGGCCGTCCGCATGATCTGGCTGCACATGTGCTCACCATCTGTGATAGAATAGAAGAGTCAAGTTTCAAACTTCGGAAATGATAAATTCATATGACGAGAATGAAAGAAAGTTAAGTTTCCTAATAGTTCGGTAGCCTCATGAAGATAAGTACAGATGTCTCTATATCGATCCGCAAGACTCTACTAAACTTGCTCATGACTCGTGCGGCCTAAGCAACCTAGGGCTCTAGTACCAGCATATCACGACCTAACTCCTACCGGAGCCACAATGGCGCCTAACACTACTTGCTAGGCAAGTCAATAGTCACCAATTACAATAAATTTGATAAAAACATGGTTTAATAACTTAATAGAGGAAATATCATGAATTATCTGATGAAAATAACTAAAATACTGCTACAATCATCCTAATGATCTGGTGTCAACGAGTACATGAGCACTACTGGATATCAAAATACAAACCAAGTCCTCTGATACAACCGTCTGAACAATAGAACAATAATAATATAAATAACTTAAAGAGATCTTTAAGGACAACGAACGACATATTAGCTACCTCGTAGTCTCCCAAACGCTAATAGCACCTCAACTCTGGAAATCACCTCGTTCGAAAGTACCTAGATTTGCACACGAAGTGTAGAGTGTAGTATGAGTACAACCGACCCTATGTACTCAATAAGTAACAAACCTAACCTTGGGCTGAAAGCAGTAACGAGCTTAGAAAAAATAGCCACAGACCAATATTAATAACTAATAACAGCTCAGAATATAAAGGAGAACAATATAAGCAAATAGCTTAATGATATCATGTTCAACTCATTCACATATAAGGAATTTAGGCATGCTTTTCATATATAACAATTAAGCCCAACATGAACAAAATATTTTGTTTATCGGCTACCATAAGGAAAGTACATCTCTATGCCTTCATGTCAAATATAAAATAAAATAGTGGATCCATCAATAAAAATAAAACTTAGTACTGTACGGGTGCCTGGCAAAACTGCCCATCATCAAGCACGTATATAAAACATTGTGCTTGCACCCACTGCTAATCGTAATCACATAGCCCAATAGTGAGGCATAGTGCATGCATTTCCCCAACACAATAACACAGCCCAATATAAGCCTGGTGTACGCGTTGTCACACCTCCTTTTTACCTACACCCCCGAGAAAGGGTATAAGGGAGTTTTTTTCCAACTTAAAGTGACAATCGAAACGGGATTCATTTATTATTAAAAATTCAGAGTCGCCACTTGGGATAATTTATGGTGTCCCAAGTCACCGGTTCAAATCCCGAATCGAGGAAAAGATTGACTCTGTTTTACAATCCGCGAACACAGAAATCCGGGTAAGGAATTCTGTTAACCCGGGAGAAGGAGTTAGGCATTCCCCGGTTCCGTGGTTCTAGCACGGTCGCTCAACTGTTATAATTGGCCTATTATCTGATTTTAATACATATTTTAGCCTAAGGTTAAATTTTAACTTATTAACCGCTCTTATTCATTTTTTAGGAAGATTGCAACGTCATTTAAAATATGTCTTGAACCACGTCACATAAATGCACCCGCGGTCCACGATACATTTTATTTAACGTTGTTGGGATTTGAATTTGGGTCACATGAAATGCACACCCGAGTTTAGGAAGGTAATTTTAAATTACACGCCTAAAGTGACTACGCATTTTTCAACTTTGTGAGGGCCATAGAAAATACGCTAAATAGCATGCCTCGAATTCTATGGATTTAAAATTAATTAAATGAGGGCCATGCGTTTTGAGGTTTTATTGTGGATGGAGTGGTATAATTGATAAGTACAAAAGGCCTAAAGAAATGGGTTAGCTACATGTATATCACTGGAGCCTTTTGTTATAGCATACTACAATTCAGAAAGGTGGAGTTGGCACTTATGTGAAAATAACAAAAGACAGGTGCCAGCTTTGGGTTCATCTCCATATCATCTTCAAAAGACCGACTTTCGATTTCAAATTCTAGAAAGAAACTAACAAAATTTTATAGCAAAATAATGAATCTTAAATGACCATATGAGCACAAAAAGAAAAAGAAATCATGCTGAGAACTATTTGGATGATCCAGAAGGAACAAAACAAACATGGACATACAAAAATGTATTTTAAACTTGATTATAACAAAGAACACGTAAAGTAATTAATTTATTTAACACTATGCTAAAGATAAAGTTGTAGTATCACCACTATAACTTCTACAGTACCATTTTGAAGAAGAAGAAGTTGAATCTTCACATGGTTAATTTAAGAAAATATGCAGCCAATAACATAAATTGAAGATTAGATCCTTCCACTAACGCAATCTATTTTTTTTATATGTTAATATTGAGAAATTGTTCAACTTCACATACTTCTTTAAATCTCAAAATATGAACATGGTGCTACATGATCTTGAAATCTAAATATAAACAAAACAATACCTGCTAGTTACAAGTCATGAGCCAAGAAAAATAAAAAAAAAAGTAAAAAAAATAAAATAAAGAAAAAAAACAAAAATGAGACAGAGTTATGAACATACTAAAATAACGTTAACATTTGCAAATCTCAATTCACTCAATCAATGAAACATTATTCATGCGAACAGATCCAATACGAAAGAAACTTTATCAAAAGAACCAAATCAATTTGCTTCAGCTTCAATAAAGATGCTCCGACATTTTTTAACTCAAGAGCTTGAATTACATACCTACAAGAGAGTGAATTCAAATGAATAAAATCTGAAAGTTGTAGAGTCAATACAGCAGCAACAACAAAATCTCTATCAACTCTTCTTCAAACCCAAGATTCAAGGCCCGAAATGTTGAAAGAAAAATTTAATGAAAATTTTCAACCTAAATTTCTCTCCTCCCCCTCTCTTCTTTTAGGTCTGTCCCCCCTTCTCTTAGGTTGGTATCTCTCTCAGAAAGTTTTCTTCCTAATCTCCTCAGCTCCTCCCCACTATTCTCTTAGGTCTGTCCCCTCTTCTCTTAGGTTGGTATCTCTCTCAGAAAGTTTTCTTCCTAATCTCCTCAGCTCCTCCCCACTCTTTTCTTAGGTCTGTCCCCCCTTCTCTTAAGTTGGTATCTCTCTCAGAAAGTTTTCTTCCTAATCTCCTCAGCTCCTCCCCTTTCTTCTCTTAGGTCTGTCCCCCTTTAAAGCCCAATGTTAAACCCTTTTTATTCAATTTTTTATCACTTTTCAGCC
This sequence comes from Nicotiana tabacum, assembly GCF_000715075.1. Taxonomy (NCBI): domain Eukaryota; kingdom Viridiplantae; phylum Streptophyta; class Magnoliopsida; order Solanales; family Solanaceae; genus Nicotiana; species Nicotiana tabacum. The sequence continues at coordinate 90,313,939 of NC_134101.1, read as the reverse complement.
TGTTTATTCCCTCCCATGTGCGCCCCTTTAAACTTTTATTATTAGCCCATGTTGTTTCTGATTTTCCCACCTCTAAAGGTTTTTTAAAGGGGTATCAGCCTTACTGCCATCTTCATTTTTTTAAAACCTACCCTATGTTCTTCTCTGAATTCCCACCTCTAAAGGTACTTAAAGGCTGTTACTTTCCACTACTGATCCTTCTTTTCAATTTTTAATTAAACCTCTAAAGGTGTTGACAAACTGTCATGTCCACTACCAATCCCTTTGTTTCTTAATTAACTCCAACTAACCACATTACCCTTATGAGGATTATTTACATGTTAAGGTTTCAAAATAGATCCAAAAGAGATGTAGAGATTTTGAAAATGAACTAAATTTGAGTCAAACATACACACATTTATAGAATCATGTAAACCAAAATTCAAACAGAAATTGCAAACAAATTATCGTGTTTAACTAAGCAGTAATTTGACATGCAATGTTCACATTTGTTGTTCTCAGCAAATTAAGACACAAACAGACTGAAACTTCATATAATAAAAGGACAAGAAAATGATAAGACAGTGAATTTCAGCCTGTGGGAAAGGGATGAGGAGGAAGATACATAAAAGAAAATATTGAAAAACACCGAAACACTTACCAGAATCGAACCCTTTATTCCGCTCAAAAGATCTTCCTACTCTTTTGGTTGAGACGGGCTCTAATCGTATGTTTTTGTTCGATTAAAAACACACGATTACAGCCTATTTCAACCTAAAAATCTTGAAATCTTTTCTAAGCAGTGTTTTTAGGGACTCAAGGTTCAACTTCTCGATCTGAAATTCGAAAGGCTCTATGGTGATTCGAGGAAAACTATCATGGGATTTGGGACGAGGGAAGACTGGTGGTTCAGGGGTGTGATTTTTTGGGGTTGATTGGGTAAGCTAGGGTTTTTGACTGAACTTCGATTGAAGATTCGAGGCGCTTGGCTATGATTCGAAGAGAGGTGTTTGGATATTTGGAATGGGGAGCTTGAGGGGGCTCCGTGGTGTGAAGAAGGAGGTCATTGGAACCGGCGTCGCCGGGTTTAGGGCGGTTGAGGGGGGCGGCGGCTTCTAGGGTTTGGATTTAGGTCGTCTCTGAAGAGACGAAGGAGACTGGGTAGGGGCTTTAGGGGGGCGGGGTGTGTTACACATATATATACAGGTTGTGGAATTGAATCCAAACCATTGGATCAATTGAGATCAACGGCGTGGATCAGTTCACTTATGTAAAACGGGGTCATTTTGGCCGGTTGGGGGATTGGGTCGGTTAGTGGGGTGGACGGGTCGGGTTGCGAGGAAAATACTAGACCGTTCGATCGAATGAAACGAACGGTTCAGATCAACAAACATGAAACGACGTCATTTAGTCGATGCTGGAGATGGACTGAACCGTTCGATCTAATGAGATCGACGGTTGAGACTTATCAGCTCTGAAACGACGTCGTTGGCTAAGCTGGTGGTGGACCGGGTTTGGACTGGTTTTGGGCCTGGGAATTTAATTAAAACTTGTCCAACTCCTATTTCATTCTCTTTTATTTTCTTTTCAATTTTTTTCCTAATAAAATACAAACCCAAATTTAATTTTGACCCACTTATCTTAAAAATATTAATTAACTCTAAGTAGTAATTATCACAAAATAACTAAACCCCAAATTAAAAGAAAACATAAAATTCGACATTAATTACTAAAATGCAAAGAATATATATTATTTTTTTTTGAATTTTTTTTACTTTTGCAAAAACACCTAATTATTGATTAATTAAAAAGAATGTCAAATTAAATCCTAAATGCACATGCAACATATTTTTTGTATTTTTCATTAATTTAACCAACGAACATGCACACACAAATGCAAACAATTATAGAAAATATCACGAAAATTCACAAAATTGCACACAAAAAGAAAGATTTATTTGATTTTGAATTTTTAGGAGTGGTTCGTGTGAGGCAAAAATCACGTGCTCATACGCGTCACCAAAAATCTATACTAAATCGGCTCTATGGCTCAAGCTTAGTCATCAACAAGTCAAGTCTCAGTTAACCACATCTCGCAGTATTCAATTTCAACAATGTTACACAAATGAGGCATCAACAACACGTGATGGATCAAATAAGAAAGTACTGAGATAGAGATATCATACACAATATAACATCATGACTAATAGTATGTGTACAATTAAGGCAAATAGCTCAAAAACGACAAGAATAACCCTATCAAGTCTCAAACAATTAGCATATTGCGTAGATATGATTTCTAACATAAATCAGAACTCAAATGATTATACAGGTAGAAAACACATATATAATAAGGCATGATAGCAAAATATCCAATAATAACCTATACTCCACCTCTAATCATAAATACTCTGGTGCGCACACATACGCCCGTCACCTAACATGTACGTCACCCCAATACTTCTCTTATACAGAGTTCCTAGGGTTAATCCTCAAATTCAAAATTAGATATGTTACTTACATCAAAACGCATAAATGAGTACGCCAAAAATCCCTTCCCACGCGAATTGGCCTCCGAACGACTCGAATCTAGTCACAAATAACTTAATATCATCAAATAATGACGTAGGAAACAACTTCAAACAATAAAGTTTAGAGTTTTATCAAAATAAAAAAGTCAACCCAAAATGTCAACCATATGATCGCACCCCAGAACCCGGAAAAAACTCATAAATTCTAAACACCTATTCAATTATGAGTCTAACCATACCAAACTCATCCAATTCCAACCTTAAGTCAACCTTCAAATCTTCAAATTTCATTTAGAAATGTTTTTACTTAATTCCCCAATTTTTCCAATTCAAATCGCCAATTAAATGATTAAGAAAAAGATGGAATCATGAAAAATGGATAAATACGAGTAAAAAACACATACTCCGATCCAAATCATGAAAATTCCCTCCAAAATCATCAAAACCGAGCTCCCTAACTCAAAATGTGATATAATAACTCAAACACTCGAAATAGAGTTTTAAAACAATTTACCCTTCGCGATCGCGAAAATTCCTTCAAGATCGCGAAGAACAAAATTCACCAGCTGCCCATTACTCCTATGTGAACGCGACGTCCAAGTCGTGAATGCGATGACCAAATGACCCCATGCATACACGAGCACAGAAAGCCGTACGTGATCGCGAAGGCTTATAGCCTGAAGCCCCCCTAGTCGAACTCCCTTTTGTGCAAATGCATCCATCCTAGCGCGATCGCGATGACCATTGCACCCAAACCTTCGCGAACATGGTCACTGATCCGCAAACTCGAAGAACAATCCGCCTGCCATCAAGAATACTCTACGTGATCGCGACCCCTTCTTCGCGAAGAAGAAACCAGAACTGAGAACTAGCAGTTCGAAAACATGGAGAAATGGCCCCAAACCCATTCGAAAACCACACTCAAGGCCCTCAGGAGCCCACCAAATCACATTATCAAATCCCAAAATATGATGCGAACTTACTCGAGGCCTCAAATAACACAAAACAATATCAATATCATGAATTGCACTCCAATTCAAGCCTAACGAAACTAAAAAAAAATTAAACTTCCAAAACTCATGCAGAACCATATCAGATCAACTCCGGATGACCTCAAATTCGCATGCAAGTCCCAAATGATACAACAGACCTATTCCAACTCCTGTAACCAAAATACTCTCCCGACATTAATAAAGTCAGTTCTCGGTCAAACCTCTCAACCTTTCAAACCTTCAACTTTCCAACTTTCGTCAAAAAGCACCAAATCAACCTATAGACCTCTTATTCAATATACGGACATACGCCTAAGTTTAAAATCACCATATGAATCTATCGGAGTCATCAAAATACCATTTCATGGTTGTTTATACAAAAGTCAAATTTCGGTCAACTCTTTCAACTTAAGTCTCCAACCTTAGGACTAAGTGTCCCAATTCACTCCACGACCTTCTCGAACCCAATCCAACCACCTCGAAAAGTCATTTAACTAAAAATGAACATAGAAGAAGCAATAAATAGGGGAACAAGGCTACAATATACAAAATGATTGGCCGGATCGTTACACATCTAGTCACTAACTGGATTCAAAATCTACCAATGGTGTCATCAAAAGAAAGTTTTCCTTTAATCAATCTCCAGGACAAAAAGAAAATTTTAAAAGAGATACATGAGTGCTAAACCTTACTGCAAAAAGACTTAATCTAATTGTGTTTCCTAACACTCTGCCATGCATCATAATTAGAAAATTGTCCATCCGTAGATGTTTGCCCAGTAATGAAGTCGGGCTTGTTTCTATCTTCAATGTCTATTTTAACTATGTGTTGCAGCATCCAGTTTAGTAAAGTAGCTTGTAATTTCTGCATGTCCCATCCCATGTCATTAACGAATTCATTAACATTGATTTTAGGAGAAGTTTGTAATGCTGGGCATAGTGTAGCAAAGGCTCCTTTTTCCGAACCAATTGTCCCACCCAAAGCTGCATTCTCCATCTTGAAGTTTCCACAACATATTAGGTTTTGCTTTCTTTTTTATTTGCATAAGGCTAGTCCAGTTATGTGAGTTTCCTGAAACTGCTACTTTGGCCACCAGGCGTGCACTAATACAGTACTTGGCCTTAATAAAAGTAACCCATAGAGTGCGTTGGGATCTAAATATCCACCACCTTTTAACTGTAAGGGATTCACATGTCAGACATTCTTCTAACTCCCACTCTACCTTCCTCCTACGGATAGCATAGGTTCCCCCAAGAACTCCAATTATAATTGTTTTTGTCCACAGTTGAGCCCCCAAAAATGCCTCTCCATCAACTTAAGAATGCTTTTAGGAGGATTTAATATTGTCATGATGTAGGTTGGTAGCGATTGCAATACATATTTAATCAAGATCATCATACCCCCACAAGATAATATTTTCCCTTGCCACCCATTCAGCCTCTTAATTATTTTAGCCAACATGCCTTCAAAGTATTCCATTTTTCCCATTCTCACATATATTGGGTAACCCAGGTAGTTAAAAGGAAACTTTTTTTTGTTGAGAAAATCAGTTGCTTCTCTGATTTTGTTAATTTATTGCTCCAGTTCCTGGTGCATTAAGGGAAAACTTTTTATCCTTGTTAACCTTCTGACTCGAGTTCTTCTCATACCACTTTATCTTCTCCATTATAGCCTTGATGGATTTAGTGTTTTTACTACTAAATACCACCAAATCATCTATATATGCCAAGTGGTTGATAGTGGGATTTCCACTGCTCATCGAAAATAGAATGAAATCGTCACTATGATTGAGCTAATCCAGAAATCTAGATAAGACCTCTGAACCAATAATGAACAAAGAAAGGGATAGAGGATCTCCTTGATTGAGCCCCTGTGATGATGTGAAAAATTCAATTCCGTACCATTGACTAAGATAAAATACCACATTCCATATATTAGTTTTCCAATCATTTTTATAATTTTCTCATTAAAGCTAAATTTTCTTAGTACCGCCATAAAAAAATGCGAAGTCATTCTATCGTATTCTTGGCCATATCCAACTTCATCACCATGTTTCTCCCTATATTTTCCTTCTTTATGTCCTGGACAATCTCCTGAGCCAACTGGACATTCTCTGTAATGAGGCTACCCTTCAAGAAGCCACTCTGATTCTCAGAAATCATTATAATCACCATAGGATTTAGCCTTTTGGATATAATTTTGGTTATTATCTTGTTGGTGAAGTTACTCAAGGTGAAAGGCCTCAGTTCAAAGAAGCTAGAAGGGGCTTCAACTTTGGAAGCAACATCAGAAGGGTATAAGTGAAGAACTTAGTCAATGTTCCTCCATTCAAAAAACTCTAGGCAAAATCAATTATGTCAGTTTTAATGATATCTCAGCAACTATGGAAAAAACTCCTAATGAAACCATCTGTTCCGCTACAACTTCTAGCGCTCATACTGAACACTGCTTTCTTGATTTCCTCTTCTAGTGAAGTGCATGAAATCAATTCACTATCTTTATCTATAATTCATGTAGTAAGACATTGAAGGCTTATGTAATCCTAAATAGGTTGTTTATGATTGAAATGATCTTCGAAGTATTTTATAGCATATTTAAAGATGTTCTCATTTCCACTCACCCATTTGCCCCTCTTGTTCTTAATTCTATGTAATTATAGTCTCCTCATCCTTTCTCTAATCACTGCACGGAAGTACTTGCTATTACAGTCCCTCTCCTTAAACAATTCTAATTTGAGATTTCTTCTTAAGTAATGATTCTTGCTCGTTGCGCCACATTTTGTATTCAGTGTGCCCCTTGTTCATTTCCTCCCTTCATTGCTCAGTGTTGTACAGTAGGTCTATATCTTCCAGATTCTGTGCTTCCCTCTTTTTCACTTGTTCATATATATATCTCCAATTGTTTTCCTAGACTACTGACTCAGTCTCCCCCCACCTTCTTGAGTTTTTGTTGCAGCCTCCACATAGGGTTACCATCAAAATGGTGATCCCATTTTATTTCTAATAAATTCAGTAAATCCAGGTTGTTTGATCTAGAAATCTAAGAATTTTAAGTCCTTGATTCCTGTTTGCTTATTTGTTTTGCATTTCATAAGCAACGACCTATAATATGATCCCACTCTAGCATGGTGTTTACTATATTAGAGCTGTAGTTTTGTGCCCAGAGATCATTCATAAAAACTCTAACCTCTTCCAGATTATCTTGCTAGGTTTCCAATTATTGCACCAGATGACATTGAATCCAATAAATCCATTGTCAGCCATTCCACAAGAATACAAACATTCAGCAAAGTCAAAACTTCAGTAATTTCTATGTGGTTTTCCCCCCTACCTTCTCCTCCGGATCATGAATAGCATTAAAATCCCCTTTGATGCACCATGCATCAACAATTCTTGTATTTAAACTTTCCAGACTGCTCTAGAGTTCATTACTCTCAACTGTAGTGCATTTGGCATATACTGCTGTAATAAAGAACCAATCAGAAGAATTTTTTCCCCTAAATCTGAGATAAATCTATTGTTCATGGACAAAGACTACAACAGCCTGACAACTATCTCTCCAAAAATACTAAATCTGCCCATTATAATTATTTGTACAGTGTTGAACACCTAAAATATTTTTGTACCCCTTCACTTTATTAGCATTAACAAAAGGTTCGAAAATAGCTACCATATCAACTTTGTTTATAAATGCTAGCTTTTTAAGCCTATAAATGGATTTCTTTTTTCTTAACCCCGATATTCCATATGATTGCACTTATCATAAAAGAATATTTAGGAGTTTTTGTTGCCTCCACCCTCCCCCCCACCAGAAAGTTCTGCTTTCTTTTTGTTGCTCTTAGAGGATTTCTTCTATCTACTTCTTCCCCTTTTTACTAGTAAAAGTCCATTTCTTCCACATGCTTCCTTCATGTGTGATGTGCATGATCTTCATCATTGTGATTTTCGTTATCTTCAGACACATTCAAAGAGTCATTGATGATTAATTCAACATGCTCTTCATCTGTTTCCTCCACAGTATCTTGTGAGCTGTGTGCATTAGGGAGTTGACCAAAAATATCAACTACCAAGTTTATTGATATATGATTTTTCACATAGGATGGAAGACAACTACTTGATTTAGAGACGACAGCTTCCTTCTTCAGGGTTTTAGTAATAGAGCTGCTAGAGAGAAAGGCGCTAGCCCGAGTACATAAGTATAAGGTCCATTAGTGCTCATAATTATTCTGTTATTGTCTCATGCCCGTTTAACTACTCATTGAGACATTTGTGCTGATGACCCCTTGAAATATAGCAAGAACAACCTCAATTACCCAGGCGCCGGTCTCTAGAAGCTTCTGGAATATTCAATTTGTATGGCCTCAGTGATGATAATATTTTATGTGTCACTTCTGATGATGCATGCATTCGCAGTATTAGTTGTCCGGCCCCTTCTTGAGATGTTGAATACCCTCACTGAATTGCTCATATGACCCTCCTCTATCAACCTCTTTCTCCTTCTTGCTATTGGTTGTATCTTGATTGGATTCCTGGTCGTGCACATTCAATAATTTATCCCTAATATATGCGCTGATTTTCTCATTTTTTATTGCATCTTCTTCTTAATTTTGTTTTTCCTGTGAAAGCAGAGGTTTAAACATCACTGTCATGACCCAAGTTTTCCCTCCGTGAATTGTCGTGATGGTATCTAGTCTCTACGACTAGGTAAGCCTAACAAATTGAGGAAAATGAATTAAAGATACAAAACTAGCAAGCTAACAGGTAAATATAATTAAAAGAGCTTAAGATACCGCTCGGCATATACAATAGTAACACTCTCGACTGAATATAACACTCCCAAACCCGAAATTTCATGAATCACAAGCTAAAGAAATACATAGTGTTCTAACTTCAGAAGTCTAAACGAAGAAAAATACAAGAAGTCTATGACTGAAGGGAGAATAGAGAGGGACTTCTAAGTCTGCGAAAGCGGCAGATATACCTCGAAATCTCTGAATCGCCTCGCCTCATGGATAGTATGGCTGAGCAGAAGAACCTGGATCTGCACACGAAAAATATGTGCAGGAAAGGGCATGAGTATACCATAACGGTATCCAGTAAGTGCCAAGCCTAACCTCGGTCGAGTAGTGACGAGGAAGGTCAGGGCCCTACTGGATATATATATATACACACACATACAGTATGAAATGTGATAGTATAATTAAAATACTAACAGTCAATAACGAAATCACAGAAAAGAAATAACATCAGCACACAAAGATAGTAATAGGGGATCTCCCAAGATAACGTCCCGTAGTCCCAAACGTAAATATGCAGAGGATCTCCGGGGATACTCTCCCGTAGTCCAAATCGTAAATGTGCATGGGAATCTCCCAAAAAACCAATCCGTAGTCCCAAAGTAAATATCCAGTACAAGGGGATCTCCCGGGATACCGTCCCGTAGTCCCAAATATAAATATGTAGGAGGATCTCCTGGAATACTGATCCGTAGTCCCAAAGTAAATATGCAGGGAGATCTCCCGTATTAACGTTCTGTAGTCCCAAAGTAAATACACAACCAAATCAATATTTGCGATTACCTCGAGAAGGAAATCTACAGTTCTATTCAAGTTCATATAAAGTAAACATGTAATTTCTACCCTAAATATGCTACACAGAATCCAAGTAAAGCAGTAAAAGCAGATAAGACAGTTAAGTCACATAAGCATGCTTTCCTAAGCTAAACAAGAGATTTCACATACTAGTATTTGCTCAGGTAAAGAAAAACATAGATATTTACTTAATGAAAATGAGATTTTTCAACAATTAGCACGTGTACGCACTCGTCACCTCACGTACACGACATTCATATAGCAACAGTATCAAAATCCTAAGGGGAGTTCCTCCACACAAGGTTAGGCAAACCACTTACCTCGAACCAGCTCAAAATCAATCTGATATCACACTTTTGCCACGAGTATCCAACTCCGAGTGGCCCAAATCTAATCAAATCAATTACATAACGTAATAAAACTACAAGCAAGTAATTTAACTAATTAATTCAAGGCTAAGGCAAGAAAATAGAAAAACGCCCAAAAATCCTCCCTAGGCCCACGTCTCGGAATCGGGTAAAAGTCACAAATTATGAATGTCCATTCACTCATGAGATCACTCGTACAAATATCATCCTAATCCGACGTCAAATTCTTATTCAAAACTCAAAATTTCTATTGGAGAACTTTTTTCCCCATTTACAAACTTCTACCCTTAAATTCCTTAATTATATGAGGAAAATAACTATAAATTAATGCATTAGAATCAAATTAGAGTTAGAATTAGTTACCCAATAATTCTCCTTCAAAATCTCTTAAGAAATCGCCTTCTATCGGGTTCCAAATCAATTTTTGAAGTTATGATCTCAAACCCTCAAAATTTCATTTTTCTGCCCAGCGATTACCACATCTGTGGTCATGATGCGGTCCCGCTTTTGCAACTAGGGAACTGCAGCTGTGAAACTCATTAAACCCCTAGGCATCGCACCTGCGCTCCTTTCCTCGCAGATGCGGTCCCGCTTCTGCGGTCCCTGAGCCACATCTGTGACCAACAGACTCCAAGCCTCAGTCCTCACCTGCGGTTACCAAACCGTTTTTGCAGTGCTGCACCTACGGTCCCACATGCGCAGGTGCAGTTATAGTAGGTTCAGCAATATCAGAAAATGCCTAAGTCCAAATTCTAATCCGTTAAGCATCTGAAACTCACCCGAGGTCCCCGAGACCTCAACCAAACATACCAACCAATCCTAAAACATCATACGGACTTTGTTGAACCATCAAATCACATCAAACAATGCTAAAACCATGAATCGCCCTCCAATCCAAACCTAATGAACTTGAATTTCCAAAATTCTACAACCGATGCCGAAACCAACCAAACCATGTTCGATTGACCCAAAATTTTGCACACAAGTCATATTCAACACTACGGACCTATTTCTTCCGGAATCGAATTCTGACCCCGATATGAAAATTTCACTATCAGTTCAAAAAATCCAAAAATTCAACTTTTGGCATTTCAAGCCTTAATAAGCTACGCACCTCCAAAACTCAATCCGGACACGCCCCTAAGCCCAAAATCACCCAACAGAGCTAACGGAATTGACGGAATTCCATTCCGGACCCGTCTTCATATTGCTCCAACTACGGTCCAATCTCCAAGACTTAAACTCTCATCTAGGGACTAAGTGTGTCAAAACACTCTGAAACTCAAGATGAACTATCCCGGCAAATCACAACAGTAGAAATAGACACAGGGGAAGCAATTAATAGGGGATCAGGGCATTAATTCTCAAAGCGACCAGCCAGGTCGTTACATCCTCCCCCTTTTAAAACATTTGTTCGTCCTTGAACGAGCATAGAGACACACCTGGAGTGATGAAAAGATGAGGGTAACAACTGCTCATATCCTGCTCGGTCTCCCAAGTCGCCTCCTCGACCGGCTGACCCCGTCACTGAACCTTTACTTATGCAATGCTCTTTGACCTCATCTTTCGAACATGCCTATCCAATATAGCCACTGGCTCCTCAACATAACATCGATCCTTGTCCAACTGGACTGAATTGAAACCCAACACGTGCGATGGATCACCGTGATATCTTTGGAGAATTGAAACATGAAATACCGAATGAACCCCTGCCAAACTAGGAGGTAAGACAAGCTCATAAGCAACCTCCCCAACACATTGCAATGCCTCAAAAAGTCTAATAAACCTTGGACCCAATTTGCCCTCCTTCCCAAATCTCATAATGCCCTTTATAGGTGAAACCCGAATCAAGACCCGCTCTCCAACCATAAATGAAACATCGCGAACCTTCCGGTCCCCGTAACTCTTCTATCTGGACTAGGCTGTGCGGAGTCTATCTTGAATTATCTTAACCTTCTCTAAAGCATCCTGAACCAAGTATATGCCCAATAATCTAGCCTCACCCGGCTCGAACCAACCAACCGGTGCCATCCGAATGCTGGACTGATAACTGTTGTTGTAAGAAAATCCGCCAGTGGTAAGAATTGATCCCAAGAACCTCCAAACTCCATCACACACGCACAGAGCATATCCTCAAGAATCTGAATAGTGCGCTCGGACTGTCCGCCCGTCTGGGGGTGAAATGTTGTGCTCAACTCCACCTGAGTACCCAACTCATGATGTACGGCCCTCCAGAACCGTGATGTGAACTGAGTACCTTTATCGGAAATGATAGAAACTGGAATACCATGCAGACGAACAATCTCCCAGATGTCAATCTCCACCAACTGCTCCAAAGAATAGGTAGTACACACAAAGATGAAGTGCGCGGATTTGGTCAGCCGATCTACAATTACCTAAATAGCATCGAACTTCCTCAAAGTTCGTGGAAGTTCAGCTACGAAGTCCATAGTGATCAGCTCCTACTTCCACTCGGGAATCTCTATCTGCTGAAGCAAGCCACCCAGTCTCTAGTGCTCATACTTTACCTGCTGACAATTGAGGCACCGAGCTACAAACCCAAATATATCATTCTTCATCTGCCTCCACCAATAGTGTTACCTTAAATCCTGGTACATCTTCGCGGTACCCGAATGGATGGAATACTATGAACTGTGGGCCTCCTAAAAGAATCAACTCTCGAAGCCCATCAATATTGGGTACACAAATCGAACCCTACATCTTCAATACCCCATCATCACCAATGGTCATATCTCTGGAATCACCATGCAGAACCTTGTCCTTGAGGACAAGTAAATGAGGTTCATCATATTGTCGCTCTCTGATACGATCAAACAAGAAAGTTCAATAAACCACACAAGCTAGGACCCGACTGGTCTCCGAAATATTCAATCTCACAAGCTGGCTGTCTAAGGCCTAAACATCCATCGCCATGGGCCTTCTACTGCTGCTAGATAAGCGAAACTCCCCAAACTCTCCGCTCGGCGACTCAAAGCATCGGCCACCACATTGGTCTTCCCTGGGTGGTACAAAATAGTGATATCATAGTCCTTCAACAACTCTAACAACCTCATCTAATGCAAATTAAGGTCCTTCTACTTGAACAGATGCTGCAAACTCTAGTGATCAGTGTAGATCTCACAAGGAACACCGTACAAATAATGACGCTAGATCTTTATGGCGTGAACAATAGTAGCTAACTCGAGATCATGGACAAGATAATTCTTCTCATACACCTTCAGTTGTTTGGACGCGTAAGCAATCACCCTACAATCCTACATCAGTACCGCCTAAAAGGCCAATCCTCGAGGCATCACAATAGACAGTATAAGACCCCGAACTTGTAGTCAAGATCAATACTAGAGGTATAGTCAAAGATATCTTGAGCTTCTAAAATATCTCCTCATACTCTTCCGTCCACCTGAACGGAGCACCCTTCTGGGTCAGCCTAGTCATAGGTGCTGCAATAGATGAAAATCTCTCAACAAATTTATGGTAATAACCCGCCAAGCCAAGAAACTAAGGATCTCTGTAGCTGAGGATGGTCTAGGCCAACTCTACACTGCTTCCACTTTCTTTGGATCCACCTTGATCCCTTCACTCGACACTACGCGACCTAAGAATGCCACGGACTCCAACCAGAACTCACATTTCGAGAACTTTGCATATAATTGCTTTTCTCTTAAGGTCTAAAGCACTGTCCTCAGGTGCTGCTCATGATCCTCCCGACTCCGGGAGTATACCAGAATGTCATCAATAAAGATAATGACAAACGAGTCATGATATGGCCGGAATACACTATGCATCAAATGCATAAATGCTGCTGGGGTATTGGTCAACCCACATGACATAACAAAGAACTCGTAATGACCATACCGAGTCCTAAAGACAGTCTTCGGGATATCTGGCTCCCGAATCTTCAACTTATGGAAACCTAAATGCAAGTCAATCTTCGAAAACGCTCGAGCACTCTATAACTGATCAAACAAGTCATCAATACGAGGCAACAGATACCGATTCTTTATTGTAACTTTGTTCAACTGGCGATAGTCAATACACATACACATAGAACTATCCTTTTCTTCACAAAAAAGACAGGAGCACCCCAAGGTGACACATTGAGTTGAATAAAGCCCTTATAAAGCAATTCCTGTAACTGATACTTTAACTCCTTCAACTCAGGAGGAGCCATACGATAAGGAGGAATAGAAATGGTTGAGTTCCTGGCAACAAATCAATACCGAAATCAATATCTTTGTCGGGTGGCATACCCGGATGATCAGCTGGAAACGCATCAGGAATATCCCTCACTATTAGGACTGAATCAATTATAGGGGTGTCAATACTGATATCTCTCACATAGGCTAGATACACATCACACCCCTTATCAACCATTCGATGAGCCTTAAGAAATGAAATAACTCTACTGGGAGTGTGATATAAAGTACCCCTCCACACTAATTGTGGTACACCTAGCATAGCCAGCATCACGGTCTTAGCGTGACAATCAAGAATAATATAATGGGGTGACAACCTGTCCATGCCCATGATAACATTGAAATCTACAATGCTGAGCAATAATAAATTAGCTATGGTCTAAAAACCACTAAGAGCAATTAAACATGACCGATAAATACGGTCCACAACAAGAGGATCTCCCACAAGAGTAGAAACATAAATAGGGAAACTCAAGGAATCCCAAGATATGCCCAAATGTGGGGCAAAATAAGAGGACGCATAAGAATAAGTGGATCCTGGATCAAATAGAACCGATGCATCTCTAGACAGACCGTAACAATACCAGTGATGATAGAATCGGAGGTAACGAGCTCAGTACGGGCAGGAAAGGCATAATATCTAGAATGGCCTTCCCCTCTAGGGTGACCTCTACCTCCCCGACATCCACCTCTAGCTGGCTGAGCAGGCGGGGTAACAACTGGTGTTGTGATCATAGCGTGGGAACTTTGTGAGGCACACTGTGGCTAAGAAGTCTGTGGAGGTGCACCCCTCCTATGTCTAGGGCAATCCCTCACCACATGGCATGTGTCACCATACTCAAACCAAGCTTTGGGAGGACGTGGCTGCTGTGACTGGCTCGGGCCAGGTCTACTGGATTGACCACTGAAAGACCCCGTAATGGAGGCACGTTGGATACTGGAGGTGAATAATAAGGCTCCTAAGGTCTAGGCAGAGCTGGAATGCCACTAGTTGTTGGAAGAGCTGAATGAATGGGCGGCTCACATAACCCATACCATAACGAACTGCAGCTGGGGCATGGGCACCAGAATAATGGTCCAACTCTCGAGACCTCTTGGCCTCTCTCTCCTCCCTATCCCGAGCAAGCATGCCCTCTACTCTCCTAGCAATGGTCACCACCTGGTGATAAGCAATATCCATCTCCAACTCCCAGGCCATGCTAGACCTGATACTGGGAATGATCCCCTCAATAAACTGGCGAACTCTCTCATGAACTATAGAAACCAAGGCCAATGCTTGTCTAGCCAAGTTAGTGTAACGGACAGCATACTTTGAAACAGCCATAGTACCATGGCACAAATGCTCAAACTCTGTGCGCCATGCGCCCCTAAGTCTCTGAAGAACAAACACTCTCAAGAACATATCTGAAAATTGAGTCCAAGTAAGGGAAGCTGCCTCAACTGGACTGTCCAACTCAAAAGTATGCCACCACTGATAGGCAGCTCTTGGAAGTTGGAAGGCTGTGAAAGAAACCCCACTCGATCCTGATATACCCATAGTGCGGAGGATACAGTAGCACTCCTCCAAAAATCTCACGGGCATCCTCTAATGCTAGACCACTAAATGTAGGAGGCTTGTAGTTCTTGAACCTCTCAAGCCTCCGTTGCTTATCATCTTAAGCTACCACCCTATCCTCAAGCTGAACTAGGGCTACAAGAGGTACCGGTATAACCTTTGGGATCTGATCAACCTGAACCTTCTGCTCTAGGATGCGGGCACCGGGGTCTGTGCTCCTCCTCCAGCCTGAGATGTGGCTGCAGCAAGGGGAATCAACCCTGTCTGAGCTAGAGTGGTGTACATGCTCATGATTTGTGCAAGGGTCTCCTGGAGAGCTGGAGTAGTAGTACTAGAAGGCGTATCAGGTGATTGGGCTCTGGATGGAGATGCTGGTGGCTCCTCTTTGGCAGCTCGCGGGGGTGCTCTAGCTGCACCACATGTGCGTCCTCGGCCTTTACCCCGACCATGGCCTCTAGCAGATCTAGCAGGGTGGGTGCCTAGTCATCTCCGGTAGCACGTGTCCTCACCATCTATGAGAGAATAGAATACAAAGGATTAGAATTTTGATATCAATAATCTTGCACGACAAGGAACAAAATAAAGTGGAATTTTCCTAACAGTTACATAGCCTCTCGAAGATAAGTACAGACGTCTCCGTACTGATCCGCGAGACTCTAATAAATTGGCTTGTGATTCAAGACTCCTATGAACCTAGAGCTCTGATACCAACTTGTCACGACCCAAGTTCTCCCTCCATGAACTGTCGTGACGGCAACCTAACAAATTGTGGAAAATGAATTAAAGATACAAAACTAGCAAGCTAACAGATAAATATAATTAAAAGAGTTTAAGGTGTCGCTCGACATACACAATAGTAACACTCTCAACTGAATATAACACTCCCGAACCCAGAATATCATGAATCACAAGCTAATGAAATACATATTGTTCTAACTCCAGAAGTCTAAATGAAGAAATACAAGAAATTTATAACTGAAGGGAGAATAGAAAGGTACTTCTAGGTCTGCGGACGCGGCAAATATACCTCGAAGTCTCTGAATCGCCTCGCCTCATGGATAGTATGGCTGAGCAGAAGAACCTAGATCTGCACAAAAAAAACATGTGCGGAAAAGGGCATGAGTACACTACAGCGGCACCCAGTAAGTGCCAAGCCTAACCTCGGTTGAGTAGTGACGAGGAAGGTCACGACCCTACTGATTATATATATATATATATATAAAGGTAAAACTCTATGAAATGTGATAGTATAATTAAAATACTAATAGTCAGTAATGATGAAATCGCAGAAAAGAAATAACACCACTACATAGAGATAGCAACAGGGGATCTCCCAGGATAACATCTCGTAGTCCCAAACGTGAATGTGCAGAGGATCTCCCGGGATACCGTCCCGTAGTCCAAATCGTAATATGTGCAGGGGGATCTCCCAAAATACCGATCCGTAGTCCCAAATATAAATGTGCAAGGGATCTCCCAGAATAGCGATCTGTAGTCCCAAAGTAAACATGCAGGGGGATCTCTTGGAAAAACGTTACGTAGTCCCAAAATTAATACACAACCAAATAAATATACAAAACAGCCTCAAAAAGGAAATCTACAGTTCTATTCAAGTTCGTATCAAGTAAATAAGTAATTTCCACCCTAAACATTCTACACAGAATCCGAGTAAAGCAGTTAAAGCAGATAAGAAGTTAACTCACATAAACATGCTTTCCTAAGCTAAACAGGAGATTTCAAATACTAGTATTTGTTCAATTAAAGGAAAACATAGACATTTACTTATTGAAAATGGGATTTTTCAACAATTAGAACATGTACGCCCTCGTCACCTCACGTATATGGCATTCATATAGAAACAGTACCAAAATCTTAAGGGGAGTTCCCCCACACAAAGTTAGGCAAGCCACTTACCTTGAACTAGCTCAAAATCAATCTGATATCACGCTCTTGCCACGAGTATCCAACTCCGAGTGGCCCAAATCTAATCGAATCAATTACATAGCATAAATAAAACTACAAGCAACTAATTTAACTAATTAATTCAAGGCTAAGGCAAGAAAATAGGAAAATGCCCAAAAATCCTCCCCGGGTCCACGTCTCAGAATCAGGCAAAAGTCACAAATTATGAACACTCATTCACTCACGAGTTCACTCGTACAAAAATCATCCCAATTCATCATCGAATTCTTATTCAAAACTCAGATTTTCCATTGGATAATTTTTCCCCCATTTCCAAACTTCTAACCTTAAATTCCTTAATTAGATGATGAAAATAACAATAGATTAATGTATTCGAACCAAATTAGAGTTAGAATTCGTTACCCAATTGTTCTCCCTTAAAATCTCTCAAGAAATCGCGTTCTACCAAGCTCTAAATAAAATTTTGAAGTTATGAACTCAAACCCTCGAAATTTCATATTTCTGCCCAGCGATTACCGCATCTGCGGTCCCGCTTCTGTGAATAGGTAACCGCACCTATGAAAACTTATTAAACCCCCAGGCACTGCACCTGCGCGCCTTTCCTCGCAGATGCAGTCCCCCTTCTGCGGTCCCTGAGCCGCATCTGCAACCAACAACCTCCGAGCCTCAGTCCGCAGCTGCGGTTACCAAATTGCTTCTGCGGCGCTGCACCTGCAGTCTCACATGCGCAAGTGCGATTATAGAAGGTTCAGCAATATCAAAAAATGCTTGTCCGAATTCTAATCCGTTAAGTATTCAAAACTCACCCGAGGCCCCCGGGACCTCAAGCAAACATACCAACCAATCTTAAAACATCATACAGACTCAATTGAACCCTTAAATCACATCAAACAATGCTAAAACCACGAATCACCCTCCAATCCAAATCTAATGAACTTGAATTTCCAAAATTCAACAACCGTGGCCGAAACTAACCAAATCATGTCCAATTGACCAAAATATTTGCACACAAGTCATATTTAACACTACGGACCTATTCCAATTTCCGTAATCGGATTTCGACCCCGATATCAAAATTTCATTATCGGTCCAAAAACTCCAAAAATTCAACTTTTGGCATTTCAAGCCTAAATAAGCTACGGACCTCTAAAACACCATCTGAACATGCCCCTATGCCCGAAATCATCCAATGGAGCTAACGGAATTGATATTATTCCATTATAGACCCGTCTTCACGTGCTCCAATTACTGTCCAATTTTCAAGACTTAAACTCTCATCTAGGATCTAAGTGTCCCAAAACACTCAGAAACTCAAGATGAACCATCCTGACAAATCACAATAGCAGAAATAGATGCGAGGGAAGCAGTTAATAGGAGATTGGGGCATTAATTCTCAAAATAACCGGCCGGGTCGTTATAATCACCTTGGCTTTCTTTTTTGGATTTTGTTCAGTTTCTTCTTCTTCTTCTTCTTCAATTTTTTCTCTTTCTTCTTCTTCTTCTTCTTCTTCTTCTTCTTCTTCTTCTTCTTCTTCTTCTTCTTCTTCTTCTTCTTCTTCTTCTTCTTCTTCTTCTTTGTAGTCACCTCCTCTTTGTCAGCCTCAATTATGTTCTTAAATTTCTTCACTTGAAGTTTTTCAATATGTCATGTTCTGACTGCATTAGTCACCCATTTCCTCACCCTTCTCCTGGATTTTGGCTTTTTTGGCTGTCACCATTTTTTTTCAATTGATTCTCCATTAACCACATGTGCATTAGGTTTCTCTGTAACTTGCATTAAATTTTGACTCTTTTAATCTCTTGTTTTTATACTAATCTCTTTCTCTCCATAAATCTATAGTTGCTTAAATCATTCTCCAATTTCTTATCGTGTTTGCAATACATAGGAATGCTTTCATATTATACCTTCTAGACAAATCCCTTCAAGAGAGAATCATCATCCTTCGATCCCACATTATCGCTTGTAGGCAAAGGTTTAAGCAGATCAACTTCAATTCTTACCTTAGCCATACCCGGCCTAGTCCTTCCTCTTGTTGTTAAATCCATCTCCAATGGTGTTCCAATCTCCTCCGCAATTTGTTTCACATAGTGCTATGTGTGCATATGAAATGATATTTGTGGTAGTAGTGCCCATACAGGAACAATGTGGATGTCTTCTTTCTGCTTGAAATCCGAAAACCATTTTAGTAGTGACATTTGCGGTCCTTCAATCTCGATAACTCTTTTGATCCAAATTTGTAACGACCCGAATGATAGTTTTGAACAATTGTTTCCGGTTTGGTAGTTTGAAGTCATGAGTAGCTTCACACAGTGTATTATGACTTGCGTGCATCACCGGTTTGGGTTTCTGAGAAGTTCGGAAAGGATTTTTAGAAGCGACTTTCATTTGAGAAGCTTGAAGTTGAAAGAATTGACCATTGGATTGGAGTTTTGATTGTTCCAATAGGCTCGGGTGGTGATTTTGGACTTAGGCGTACATCCGGATTTGGATTTCGACGTCCGTGGCGTAATTTGAAGTATTTCGGCAAAAATTTGAAAGTTGATGTTTTGGAAGATTTAGAGGTTTGACCGAGAGTTCACTTTGGTGATATCAAGGTCGAAACGCGATCTGAGAGTTGAAACAGCTCTGTTATGTCATTTGGGACTTGCCTACAAAATTGGGTGTCATTTGGAGTTGATTTGATATGGTTCGGACGCTTGGTTGCAATTCTAGAAGTTCATGGTGATTTTCATGCGTTTTAGCATCCGATTCGTGGTTCTAGAGATTATTTTGGTGTTCCGATCACGCGAGTGAGTTCGTCTTATGTTTCCAGACTTGTGTGGGTAAGTGTTTGGTTTGGAGTCCCGAGGTCTCGGATGAGTTTCATATGCTTTTCGGAGTGTTGGAAGAAGGTTTAGCTGTGCTGGTGTCTCTGTTCTCGCATTTGTGAGGATTTCATCGCATTTGTGATGACGGCATTTGCGATATCATTCTCCCATTCGCGACAATAGGCTGGGGCAGGGGAGTTCGCAATTACAAACTACATCATCGCATTTGCGATAGCAGCTTCGCATTAGCGTCAATAACTGTTGCTTTTGCGAACATCTCAGAGCTCGCATTTGCGAGTCCTATGTTGCATTTGCGACCTGATCAGAGCTGGCCAGCCTTCGCATTTGTGATACATATTTTGCATTTGTGAGAATTGCATTTGCAATCCTGGTGTCGCAAATGCGATATCTAAGGCTGTTATTAAGACTCCCATTTTGGGACTTAGCTTCATTTTATCATATTTTGAACCATAGGTCCGAGAATCGACGATTTTGAGAGAAAATTTTCATATCAAATCTTTGGGTAAGTATCTCTAATCAACTTTCAACTATATTTTGTCATTATATCTTAGATTTAACATCAAATTCATGAGAATCGAAAGGAAAATTAGGGGAAAACTTGTAAAACCTTTAAAAAATGTAATATGATGATTTGAAGGACCAAATGGTATCAGAACTTGATAATTTTGGTATTGTTGAACTTGTATCAGAATGGATGTTCAGGTTTTGTAAAATTTGTAGGGTTCCGAGGTGTGGGCCCCAGGAGATGACTTTTGTTGGCTTTTTGCAAATTGTACAAGGATCATAGCTTTGTTAATTGGAATTATTTTCTCTTGCATTGTTTGATATATTTAAGTCATCTTTGGCTAGATTGGGCCGAGCGATGATGAATTGGTAAAGAAAAAGCTAAATTGAGTGTTGAGTTGTCTGAATTGAGGTAAGTATCTTTCCTAACTTTGTGTGGGGGAAACCACCCCTTATGAATTGAGTCAATTGTGCTGTCTTGATATGTGACAGTCGTGTACGCAAGGTGACGAGTGTTGATACCCAATTTTTCCCTATATATTTTAAATATGGATAAAGCCTTTAAAATAGCATATATATGTATATACAAGCATGCACAAGGTTTTTATTATTTTTCCCATAATATTATGGGTTTATATTGATTTATTTTCTCCCCTTTTATCCATAAAATCCTCAATAATTATTTTCAAAATTATTGTTTTGAAAATTTATTTATTTAATTTCTATACTTATGCCAAAACATGGCTAATGTGATTTTTATGTAATTTTACAATTACATTTAGTATTTGTTAAGCTAAATTGCATATAATTGCAATGTTACCCCATTTAAGATATAATTATATTTTATACGTATAAAATTGGTTCCCCTATTTTTAAAATGTCAATTATGTAATTAAATCATTTTGGCACCTTAAATTATTTTCCAAAAATTACCTATTATGTTTATAAATTAAAATAGGGAAAACTGGCTATAAAAGTAATAGCCAAATTTGGCTTTCAATTATAGCCAAATCGGACCCCAATCTCAGCCCAATTTTATAATTTAAAACCCGACCCACACCCTATTAACCCTTACCCAAACCCGGAACCCCCTACCCATTTGTATCTTGACCGTTGATCTCCCAGATCAACAGTCCAAATAATTCCCTTCCCTTTTTAACTCTAATCAATTTTTCAATCCGCCGCCTTCAGATGCTCTCATCTCCCTTTTCTCTCTCAACCTAACCCTAATCACTTTCAACCGCCGCCTCCTTCTCCGGTCATCTCCAACGACCACCCTTTCAACCCAAGCATCCAATGGTCACTACACCGCCTTGCTCATCATCTTTAAGGCCCTCAAGGGTCCTGGGCCATGTCAATTTGTACCTATGGTTTCTGATTCTACTGTTTGAGGCTTCTCTGGTGGATTTTGATCAAAATTACACCATGTGTGTTACGATTTATGAAGTTACAACAGGTTGTTTTGATTTCTACTTAGGTTTCCTTTTGAAACCCTAACTCTCTTCTCGATCTCTCAGATCTATGTTATTTTCATGCTTTAAGCCTATTTCCTTCTATGATTTGCTTATTCTTGAGCTTTCTTCTGAAAGACCCTCTATTCTCAATCATTTTTACCTTCTTTGAAAACTAGGGTTTTCTCGGAGTTCTTTCTATACCTGTTTCAACCGATTTCTTTATGATTAAACCTTTTTTCCTTGTTTATTTTGACTGATTCTATGTTACGACTACTTTAACTCGACTCTGTTAAAAGCTCTAATTTTTTAAAGATTTTTTCTTTACTTGTTTCTGTGTGTTAGCATGATTTTCTTCACTTTGGTTCCGTGTGTTCGCATGATTTTCTTTGCCTTGGCTCTATGTGTCAGCACGATTTTCTTTGCCTTGGTCTTGTTAATCTCTCGTGGTCACCATGCTTCGAATATGTTCTGCTGAATCTTTAGCCTACTTATATCACATCTATATGACTGTGTTTGCTCATGTCTTGTTTCTTTCTGCCTATATAATTGACCATGTTTGATTGCCACTTCTACTCATTCGTCTCTATTTATATGTCGAAATATGCAGAATCATGACTCCTGATGATTGATTCTAATTTTCCTTAACTATTGGTAATTGAAAGATTTTCCTTCAAAGCCCTAGAAATCTACTCGTCTGTTTGAATTAACTGATTTCGTTACCTTATTTACTTTGGTACTTTGTTTTACTTAGTCTTTCCTTAATTGGGTCTTTCTGAATTTGCTCCTAATTGACTATTTTATGCCTACTGAACTCTGGCTCCTTTCCTTATTTAATCATGCACTGATTCTTCTTCTTGCCTTATATAGTACTGAATCTTTCCATTTGATCTAACTCCATTAACTCAAGGAAGTACTTCCTTGATTCTCTAATTGATTGATTCTGAGTTCTTAAATTAATGTACTACTATGATTTTTACCTTATTCCACTACCTACTTTCAACAATAAATACTCTAAGTCTTTCATAAACAAGACATGGACACTTGGCTTTCAAAAACTCCTCACTTATTTAAATCTTTGTTCTCCCTTCTTCCTTGTGTTATTTTGCTACTATTAGCCGGCTTCAAGCCAAGGCTAATCATCTGTGCTCTTGGTCCTTTCATTCTGCTTACTTCTATTTTCCCTGGTATGTCCTAGTTTAATTTAAAGCCTCAACAATAACATGTTTTTCTTCTTGTTTCAGTTTCTTTTATTTCTATCCTGCTTTTACTTGTGGTTGTGTTGTGAAGTTTGTAGTTGGGAAGACTCCTCTCCCTTTAAATTCATGTATTCCCTTGTGTGATTCAAGCATGCATGGACAATCGTTTTTAACCTACTATGTGCTTGCCATTCTTATGTGTCCCAAATTCCTACACCCCTATGTGTTTATATTCTCCCTGATTAGTTTGTGATTATGCCAGTTTCAATTATTGCTAAGCATGTCCAAACCAGTCAAAATACACTTGCCAGGGTTATATATTTGCTGTCAAATGCATGTGTATCCCCAAGCCTTTTGACCCCTTGTGTGACTATTGAACTCATTTGGATTCTTTGTGCGATCCTATTCTGAGTTACTGATTTGATTTGTCACTCCAACCTTTTCAAACAATGTGTATTACCTTAATGAGTGCTTTCAAAATAGACTTTTAAGTCTTGTCTTTAATAAACGTCTTTCAACATGTGTCCTGCACTTTCACTTTACTCTTAGTTAATAATTTCTGCCATCTCTAGTATGTGTACTGCCTTGGAATCCTCTTGAGAACCCTCTGAACTTTGGCATACTGAGGTTGGCCTTTCCACACTGCACTGGTTCAATGCTTGGCTACTAAGTCTAGGTGTAAGCATTGCCCGGGGTACTTGAGACCCTTAGGGAACTTTGATGCACCTAGACTCCGATTTTTGTATGGAAATGCGGTTTGAAAGACCATTGGAGTCTTTGAGAAACTTGGGCCTGATTGAAGGCTCTCTATAGAATAGCTCCTTGATTTTCTATTTCACTTAATTATGTAATTCATTTATTGGCCTGTAATAATTTGTAAACAGATATTTGGGGTATTTAGTAAAAGGGTAGGTAGATGTATACTTTGTGGGTTAACATGGGTAGAAATCCTGCTCTTAGGATTTATTTTCAAATCTGCCTGCTTCACTCAATAGAAAACATGTCCATAGGGTCTTATTCTTGATTGAATCTGATTGCTTTTGCATAATAGAATCATGCCTATAGGGTTCCACTTTAATTTCATTTGCATCATAATAGAGAATCATGCCTATAGGATTCCTCTTCTAATTTACTCTGCATCAAATAGAAATCATGCCTCTAAGGACTTCACTTTTTATGTTGTTTGCATCAGATAGAAACCATGTTCATAAGTTATGCATTTATCATGTTAGAAACTATGCTTCTACGTTCCAAGCCATCATGTTTTAAGTAAATTCAAGTATAGATACCATGCTTATATTACATAATTCTGATTTAGTAAATCTTTCACATGTTACTGCAAAGTGCCTAAAATCAGTAACACGCCTAAATACCATGCCTATAGGAATTTCTATTCATAATTATGTCTGAAAATCTAATTGGCTTAGTAAGTCAATTTCATCTCGCCTAGTTTACTTCTTAAAACTGGTCTTACTGAGCGATGGCATTTCTAAAACTAGACGTTCCAAAATTGCTTTAATCTCATCAGATATCCTGCCTATAGGTATTAAAAGGGTCTATTTCGAAAACTTGTTTGTTTCTGCATTGACATAGACACAGTACTGTATATAGGAAAGCCTTAGGGCATTTTCAAAACCTGCATTTCTCTGAAGCTATTTCTGTCATTCAACGTCTCTGATTTTAAAAATCTTTTAAAGAAGAGGCCCTAGGCAACTAATAGGTTATGACTTCTGTATCTGAAAATGGTTTATTTCTGCATAATCACTTAGAAATATTGCCTTAGGACTTTGATTAATAAAGACCTTATTTGTGTCTGAGTCATGCTGCTTGTATGTTTGTTTGGAGGAATTGTGAGTCTCTTAATTGCTCCCATTATGTGGAAGTCCTAAATGCTTTTTTGACTGTCGTCTTAGATTTTTTCCTTTAAAACCTTAGGGGTACGTCTAGAACCACCTATAGGTAGAGGTCCTAATTCCCTCCAAGACTATTAAGAAGGGACGGGTAGCAGCACACAATAAGAATCAGTGACCAAATACTCGCTTTGCATGACCAATAAGGGGATGGGAAGGGTAGACATGGGATATGATGACTACTCGTTAAAGTCACGTGTAGCCTCTCATTGAGGAGTGTTTACCGGATATTGCGTGGGCTGATCCTATAGGATAAACAACCTAGGACCCCTCCTTACCCAAATCCTCTCCTTATTTAAAACTTTGTTATATATAATTTGTTCAAACCTTTACTTCACTACTTGACTTGTCCAGTGAGCTTTACAACTTATTTGATTCAACTATTTGTATGGACTAATTTGTAAATATAAGTTCGGTCGGGACCCACAGTTGTGGACCAAGAGGGGTGCCTAACACCTTCCCCTCGAGGTTATTTTGCGTCCTTTCTCTAATCTCTGGTAATGCAAACCAATCCAAGAGTTAATCACTCTAGGTGCCCTAACGCACCATAATCCGTTAGGAGGTGACTATTTAAATACTCAATTCCCAAAACGAAATGAGTCAATACACCCCATGAATCTCGAAACCCGGACTTCCTCCCCACGGAGGGAAAAAGGGGGGCGCGATAGCATGGCGACTCTGCTGGGGATATTTTAGGCTCTTACCATAACAAACTTGTCTTTACAAATTAGTCCAAACATGTTTATCCCATACCCTGCTCCCTTATCTGGATTTGACTGCTGTTTCTTTTAAGCATTTATGATTCTTTATCCCTGAAAACTGACTTGTCTCTTTGTTTTCCTTTTCTTGTAACTATCTTTTCAATTATTTAAATATTGTATTTATTTTCCCCACGTGAAAATACTTGCCAACATGTTATTAACTGTAGCATAAATCATGCTCCACATCATATTCCACTCGTGCGTACCAAATCCCATAGCAACGCTTTAATGAGTGGTTGCGCTCTTCCTATTTATTACCCTTAAATTCAGAAAGGCTTATTTGCGGAAAAACCAGTCGATCAGCGGTGCAGTCGACGGTTCCGTGCCTTCCCCCTCAAGTTATCCGCTTGAGGGTACCAGTCTAAAACCTCATAGAAACCTTACTCTATTTCAATTGTGCATGCATCATGGTCAAACCTAGTTGGATCAGTTATGTTGTCCACATAATGATCCTTTAAGATAAGTCTTATCCAAAGTCCATCGGGTTTTCCATAATCCCAACGGATGCAATCACGTTCTGTGCATTAATTTGAAGGACCAAATGCCGATATGCTAATTATAAATGTACAAATAGTCAAGTCAGGTGGGGGTAAGACCTAACCCTTTTGTTTTGCAGAAAATTATTCACGAAGTCCCCAGATTCGGTATGGTTAGCAATATCCCTCCATTGTTGCTTGATTGGTGGGAAGATCTTTCCTCAAGTGATAAGAAACATGTGAAAAAGTACCTGGGTAACCTGCCTTCCCTACTAGACATTGAACCAAAGAAGAAACTGATCGAGGTTGCCACCCTATTCTGGGATAGTGAAAGAGCAGTGTTCCATTTTGGCGACATAGAAATGACACTGCTCATAGAGGAAATAGGGGGATTTGCAGGGTTAACTTGGGACAGTCCCGGGCTTTTGGTGCTGGAAAATAGTACAGACAGGGGATTTTTGAAGATGACGGGGCTGAAAAAGAATGTCAACTTAGTGTGCCTGAAGGACTCCTACATACATTTCGAATATCTCTACGAGAGGTATGGCCACAACAAGTCCTTCCGCACTTATCATGATGAGATCGCCCTCACTTCACTAGGTCACATCCACCGTAAAGTGTTCGTTTTCATCGTGTGCTTTCTAGGGATGATAGTGTTCCCAGTGAGAAAGGGAAGAATCTACACCAGGTTGGCCATGGTTGCCAAAACCCTGATGAAGAGGATTAATGGACAGACATATACCATAGTCCCCATGATCATTGCTGATATCTAGAGGTCCCTGGAGCGCTGTCAAAAGGGGTCTAACATTTTGAGGGTTGCAACTTGCTGCTAGAGTTATGGTTGTTGGAGCATCTCCAAAAGGGCCGCTATCGCCAAGAATTTCCGCGAAGGGCTTGGAAAGACCACATCGCTTTCCATCACCCTAAGCAGATGACCTACATTCCGGACAGATTTGCTCGGCCGAAAAGTTCCAGCGAATGGGTAGAGTTCTTCGATAATCTGACCGAGGAACAGGTGCAGTGGATGGTTGAATGGTTTCCAACGAACGAGTTCATTATCAGGTCCAGGGATGCTCTGCATTTGGTGTTGATCGAGTTGAGATGGATATATCCATATGTCCCTATATGAGTTATGAGGCAAGCAGACAAAAAGCAGGTTGTACCGAGGGTCATCAAGATGAGTCATTTCAGGACAAATTTCCAGGACGACAACATACCTTACAAGTTCCAAGCTCAGCACATATAGCACTGCAAAATTATTGTGGAGAAAAGCATTAATGAGCCAGACAGATATCACACTGGGTGCGAGCCTCTCTACCCTGCATGGTTGGAGGACAATCTGAAAGGAACAGTGACACTAGGGACTGGTCGAGGGAACAGAATCATAAACGATGAAGCTGAAGCCCAAGTCAAATACAGCAGGTTGCGCAAAAGAGTCCACAACTCTGAGAATGAGCATGGGGATATACATGAGAGGAATGTGAGGTTGATTGAGGAATGGAAAGAGATGGCAGTCGTTTCCAACAAAAAATTGGAATACCGGGAGCGAGGAATAGTGGAACTGGAGGGCAAGATCATAAAAAGGATTGAAAGCTGTCAGAATGTTGAAGGAGCCGAGGGAGGACATCTGGCCTGAGCCTACTTGCTGCTTGGACTACGCGAGCTGGGAGATCTATTTGATGGAGTTCGGAAGATCAAATCTGGTGAAGGTCCTTCTGGGACCAAATATATTAGATTTGCTTGCTTTTCTTAAATATAAATAAGGCCAAGTGCCAATAATGACTTGTTTTTTTAAGTTAAGTGTCGTTTTTGGATTTATCTATTTTTATATTATGAAATGAAGCATTTATTGGCATTTGATGTTCTCCAAATTTATTTTTCGCTAGGCCTACCTCAGGCACAACAAGGCTCCCAAATTAGGATACGAGTTTATATCTCGCACTATGTGTTTAAATACTGCAAACATTTCAGGATCACCACTAACTTGTTACCTTTTGTTTTGCTTATTTTTATTATTATTATTATTATTCCAATACCCATAGGTTGGTTCATCCATACCGGCCTCATCAGCATATCATACCAGATCCAGAGGCCCTCCACCTCCTCCTCCTCCAAGCAAAACAAAAAGTAGAGGGAAAGAAAAGATGGACGACTTAAGTGGAATTCGAAAGGAAAACATTGAGAACGCAGAAACTTCTGATGGCCGCAGTACTCTGGCCTATAATGACCTGGTTTTGAGACTGGAACAAAAGATACTAGAACTGCAAGGTGAACTTTAGCAGGTTCGCAATTTGGCAAATCTATCACTCACCCTCAATGTCCCTGATATCCACCAACAGAACACAGAGAACCCAACACTTCCACTCACCTATCAAACACCTCCACCCACATACCAAACACCTCCACCTACATACCAAACACCTCCACCCACATACCAAGCATCACCACCTACATATCAACCTTCATCTACCAGATATTCCCAACCAGCCACTATCTATCACACCTATAATTCCCAACCATCCCACTTCCAATCGCCACCAACTCGCCAAAATTATCTAAGACCAAAACCCAACTTTGACCGCAAGCCGCCCAGATAATACACCGCCATTGCTGTGCCCATTGACCAATCGTATGAAAGGTTAAAGGTCGCATGCTACGTCAGTCCTATTCCCACTGTGGCATTAGAAAATCTATCCCAATGGGTCAATCCAAACAAAACCTGTGCATACTACTCCGGTATGAAAGAGCACACCACATCTAAGTGCTAAACATCGAAGGATAAGATCCAGACACTCATTGACAACAAGGTCATACAAGTGAAGGAAGCCGCACCTAATGTCTACAACAATCCCCTCCCTGATCATAGAGGTGACGGAGTACATGTTATAGAAACAATTGAGGAATGGGACCTTGAGGGGTCAATCGGGATCATCCGAGAAGGCGATGACTATAAGGTTGTAGTAATAATCACTCCTATCGTGGTTCAGACTCAGGCACCTATTGATGTTGAGGTAACTGCATCAGTTCCATTCGAAGTAGAAGTAGCTCCGCCCGCAGCGATCTCTACTCCATTTGAAGTAGAAGTGGTCACACCTTTTACTGTGAGGATGTCAACCACACCCCCATTCAACTCAAAAGAAATACCCTAGGATTATGTCACTGAGGCTCGGCGAAAAAGGAAGACTAAGATAGATGAATCTGACGCCGCACAAGGGATGACTAGAACTGGAAGAGTCTACACACCTGAACACCTAGGAGGTTCAAGTAAGGATGCCACTACTAGACTGCCTGTCTTTGAGACCGGGCCAGATGACTTGTGGAGGAAAGTACAGGCAAAAGAGTATTCTGTTGTTGATCACCTGAACAAAGTCTCTACTCAGATATCTATCCTGTCACTATTACAGAATTTAGAGGCACACAAGAATGCCTTGATAAAAGTACTGAGTGAGGCTTATGTTCCCAATAATATCACTGGTGGAGAAATGTCCAATATGGTCAGGTGCTGGAGAGACATAAGATTATCTTCCATGAAGATGAGTCGCCGCCCGAAGGTCTGAATCACAACCGACCATTGCATATTACGGTACAATTTAAAGACAAGTTCATTACCAAGGTCCTGGTTGACTGAGGTTCGAGTCTAAATATTTGTCCGTTGGATACCCTGAAAAGGTTTGACGAAAGTTTCCATGAAATACGGACCAGAAGCATGAATGTGAAAGCTTTCAATGGGTCCTAGAGGGCCAAGATCGGGGAAATCAACCTTTGCTTGTAGATGGGACCAACTTGATTCGACGTTGAATTCTAAGTGCTTGACATACCAGCCTCATATAATCTTTTGTTGGGCCGCCCATGGATCCATGCTGTTGGAGCCATGCCCTCCACACTGCATCAGGTCGTAAAATTCAAACGAAACCGTCAGGAGTCAATCCTCCATGGAGATGGGAGTAACCCCATCTACACTAGTTAAACCATTCCGGCCATTGGACATAGAAAGAGGCTAGAAAGGGAAACCTATCATCACATCGAATGGGTCAATGCCGTCGAGAAAGATAAGTGGTGGAGTAACAAAATAGAAAGAATACTAGCATGGTCCGAATATGAACCCAGCAAAAGGTTGGGAAAGAACCTCCAGAGTATCACCAAACCGATACCGCTGAAAAATCATGGTACCACCTTTGGGCTCGGATACCAATATGCATGGCAAGAGTATAGAGAGTGGTCGCCTCCATGGCGTGGACTGTATTACCCTCTTGAGAAACCGGTACCACGTTTGGAACAAGCTTTTCATCAGGCAGACACAACATGGGGAATTGCAGAAGAAGAAGCACTAGCTGGACTAAAGAATTTGTTCTTGGAAGATGAGGATATGGACTACAGTGCCATAATTGAGGAGGAGTAGGAAGAAGGCCTCACCATTCAGACTGTGGCAAAGGGAGTTGTTCTCAGAAACTGGACCGCCAGCCCATCCCGAGCCCACAGAGTCCCTGGGTAGCTTGGTAGAATTTATAGTCGTTCTAGGCATTTAAATTTCTCAGCAATTTTTGTTTTAATATTTATTTGTTTCAAAATAAATGCTCGATCCACCGAGCCAAGCTTTATTTGAACAATTTTCTCAGTTTTAATCAAATACATTTGTCCTTCATCATTATTCATTACTATTTTTATTCTTTTCCCTTCTATAGTGTTATTATTACCTTTTCTGATGAACCAGTGACTGTGACATGTAATAAGGCTACACAACATAAGAATAGTGACTCATAGGAAAAAGATGAGATACCTGAGGAAATTGTCAGAGAAGTTGAGAATTTTGAGAACATGCCTAAATCCAACATGGACGAAACAGAAGCAGTAAATTTGGAAGATGCCGAGACTACTGCCGATTCGGAGTTCCCGAGTCCATTATTACTAACAACGCCGCCAACCTCAACAGTGATCTGATGAAAGCTATATGTGAAACATTCAAAATCAATCATAAGAATTCCACCGTCTACAGACCTCGAATGAACGGAGCTGTAGAAGCCGCCAACAAAAACATTAAGAAGATACTAAGGAAAATGGTGAAAAATCACAAGCAGTTGCATGAGAAGTTACCCTTTGCTCTATTAGGTTACCGCACCATAGTTCGCACGTCAACGGGGGCAACCCCCTACATGCTGGTTTATGTTACCGAGGATGTCATCCCAGCTGAGGTAGAGATTCCTTCTTTAAGAGTCATGCATGAAACTAAACGCAGTGATACGGAATGGGTAAGAAGCCTCTATGAACAGTTAGCCCTTATCGA
Source organism: Nicotiana tabacum (assembly GCF_000715075.1). Taxonomy (NCBI): domain Eukaryota; kingdom Viridiplantae; phylum Streptophyta; class Magnoliopsida; order Solanales; family Solanaceae; genus Nicotiana; species Nicotiana tabacum. The sequence continues at coordinate 90,282,373 of NC_134101.1, read as the reverse complement.
TGGGAAAATAATGAACGCAGTGTGTCATGGCCAACTGTATCAGAACATAATGTCCAGAGCTTTCAATAAAAGGGTCAAAATAAGATAGTTCGGACCAGGGCAACTGGTATTGAAGAAGATTTTCCCACACCAAGACGAAGCCAAAGGGAAATTCTCTCCCAACTAGCAAGGTCTGTATATGGTTCATAGAGTACTAATAGGAGGAGCACTCATACATGCAGAGATGGATGGAGAGATCTGGCCAAAGCCAATCAATTTAGACGCAGTCAAGAGATACTATGCCTAGAATCATTTCACATTCCCTTTCTGATGTAATTGAACTACACTTGACCTGATTCTCATTTAAGAAGGGATACGTAGGCTGCCTTATGGGTTTGCTCATATCATAATAAAATTTATATTTCCCCCAAAATCAGAATCTGGGGCAAAATTTTGAGGAGGGTCCTTAAAATTCTGGAGCAAGTCGAGCCAACTCCATCACATGTTAGGAAACCAGTAATCAATCAAAATTCTCAAAATTCTGAAGAAGATTCAGCAGGGTCCTCCATCCACAAACGGTTAAAAGTCATCTACCAAACTGGGGCAGAATATTGAGGAGGACCCTCAAAATTCCAACATAAGAGAGCTGCAATGCCTTTGGAATGTGTCACAGTCGCTAGTCCATCAAAAGTTACTTGATATATCAATACGCTTCCAAAATGGTACTATTTTTTATCAATGAATGCATATTTTTCGAAAATTCTATTTTTTATAATAGTCATGTGCTACCTAGGGGAACTCAAAAGGGGCTTCTAGAGCGGATCAAAGCAAGGCCGGCAGCCGAAGCAAGAACCAACCTCCCCTCATGAAACTTACGATTTTTCTTTGAACGCAGACACATTTGACGATAGCTTCATACACAGAGCAGATTCACCATCCATCCGATCATTAGACACTGAACATATCTTAGATAAGATACTCTACCGTTATCTGCTATTTTCTCTTTGTATGAGTCTAATCCTTGACTCCATATTTGCATTAGTCTAATCTCTGACTCCATATTTGCATGAGTCTAATCTCTGACTCCATATCTGCATAAGGCTAAGCTCTGCCTTCCATTTGCATGGGACTAAGCCCTGTCCCGAATCTTGCATGAGGCTAAGCCCTGCCTCTATTTTGCATAAGGCTAAGCACTAACTTCTCCTTGCATGAGACTAAGCTCTGTCTCCAATCTTGCATGAGTATAATCCTTGACTCCATATTTGCATGAGTCTAAGCCCTGACTCCATATTTGCATGAGTCTAATCTCTGACTCCACATTTGCATGAGTCTAATCCTTGACTCCATATTTGCATGAGTCTAATTTCTGACTCCATATATGCATAAGGCTAAGCACTACCTTCTCTTTACATGAGACTAAGCCCTGTCTCCAATCTCGCATGAGGCTAAGCCCTGCCTCCATATCTGCATAAGGGTAAACACTGCCTTCTCTTTGCATGAGACTAAGCTCTGTATCCAATCTTGCATGAGGGTAAGCCCTACCTCCATATCTGCATATGGCTAAGCACTGCCTTCTCTTTGCATGAGACTAAGCTTTGTTTCCAATCTTGCATGAGGCTAAGCCCTGCCTCTATATTTGCATAAGGCTAAGTATTTCCTTCCATTTGCATGGGACTAAGCCCTGTCCCGAATCTTCCATGAGGCTAAGCTCCGCCTCCTATTTTGCATAAGGCCAACATCGCCTTTATTTGCCGAGACTAAGCGTTGTCTTTCCGACATTATATCTTTGCTCCTCTTTCTTGCTAAGCTCTGCCCTCAAACTCACAAGACTAAGCCTTGTCTTGTTGATTCTAGCATCATATTATTGCATCTCATAGGCAGAAACTTCGTCAACTTGTCCAAAGGCGTCATTGTCTAAAGGCATCATCCTCATAGCCGGAAGACACCATGCCATGGCTTGAGGATCTCTCGAACTTGCATATCATTATTCAAAGGTGTCATGGTTCGGAGGAATCATTTTCATGGCCCGAGAACATCATTTCATGGACTGTGAATCCCTCATTAAATAATTCATGGCCCAGGAATCATCTTTAACCGTCTGAAGACAACCTTCATGGTCCAAAGGGAATTTGCATCATGTTTAAATTTTTGCAAATATGTTTGTAGCATCTTTTATCTGTATGTAATCAGCAAGCAACATCTATCCTAGCAGGAGCGATCTCGCTTGAGTTATCTCTGACCGTCCCGATCGTAGCCGCTTCCATATCTCTTGTCCGTTTTTACAATAATTTCATCGGCATATTCCGCAGGTTAATCCAGAACTACACATGGCCTGATGCCTGTAAAACCAGGGATATGTAGGCAACTCAAAAACTGGAGCTCAGCCTCTGTCTTTCAAAACAACTTATCCTGTCAAAATTGGTCATCATTTCTTTACCCGAAAACACTTTTATCCTTCTCGGGTAAAGAGGGGCAGCTGTTGATACCCAAGTTTTTCCTATATGTTTTAAATATTCATAAAAGCCTTCAAAATAGCATATATATATCTATATATAAGCATGCACAAGGCTTTTATTATTTTTTCATAATTTTAAGGGTTTAAATTGATTTATTTTCTCCCCTTTTATCCATAAAATCCCCAATAATTATTTCCAAAATTATTTTTTTGACAATTCATTTATTTAATTTCTACACTTATGCTAAAATATGGCCAATATGATTTTTATGTATTTTTATAATTACATTTAGTATTTTTTAAGCTAAATTGTATATAATTGCAATGTTAGCCCATTTTAAGATATAATTTTATTTCATATGCATAAAATTGGTTTCCCTATTTTTAAAATGTCAATTCTGTATTTTAAATCTTTTTGGCACCTTAAATTATTTTCCAAAAATTACCTATTGTTTTTATAAATTAAAATAGGGAAAAACTGGCTATTTAAATAATAGCCAAATTTGGCTTTCAATTATAGCCAAATCAGACCCCAATCTCAGCCCAATTTTATAATTAAAAACCCGACCCACACCCTATTAACCCTTACCCAAACCCGGAACCCGCCTACCCATTTGAATTCTGACCGTTGATCTCCCAGATCAACGGTCCCAATAATTCCCTTCATTTTTTAACTCTAATCAACTCCCTAACCCTAATCACTTTTTCAATCTGCTGCCTTCAGATGCTCTCATCTCCCTCTTCTCTCTCAACCTAACCCTAATCATTTTCAACCGTCGCCTCCTTCTCCGATCATCTCCGGCGACCACCCTTTCATCCCAAGCCTCCAATGGTCACTCCACCGCCTTGGTCATCATCTCTAAGGCGCTCAAGGGTCTTGGGCCATGTCGATTTGGACCTAGGGTTTCTGATTCTGTTGTTCGAGGCTTATCTGGTGGATTTTGGGCAAAATCACACCATGTGTGTTATGATTTATGAAGTTACAACAGGTTCTTTCGATTTCTACTTAGGTTTCCTTCTGAAACCCTAACTCTCTTGGATCTCTCAGATCTATGTTTTTTTCATGCTTTATGCCTGTTTCCTTTTATGATTTGCTTATTATCGAGCTTTCTTCTGAAAGATCCTCTATTTTAAACCGTTTTACCTTTTTTGAAAACTAGGGTTTTCTCGGAGTTCTTTCTATACCTGTTTCAACTGATTTATTTATGATTAAACCTTTTTCCCATATTTATTTTGACCGATTCTATGTTCCTACTGCTTTTTAACTCAACTCTGTTAAAAGCCCCTTTTTTAAAGATTTTTTCTTTAATTGTTTCTATTTGTTAGCATGATTTTCTTTATTCTGTTTCTGTGTGTTAGCATAATTTTTTTCACATTGGTTCCGTGTGTTAGCATGATTTTCTTTGCCTTGGCTCTATGTTTCAGCATGATTTTCTTTGCCTTGGTCTTGTTAATCTCTCATGGTCACCATGCTTCAAATATGTTCTGCTGAATCTTTAGCCTACTTATATCACCTCTATATGACTGTGTTTGCTCATCTGTTGTTTCTTTTTGCCTATATAATTGACTGTGTTTGTTTGCTACTTCTTCTCATTCATCTCTATTTATATGTCGAAATATGCAGAATCATGACTACCGATGATTGATTCCGATTTTCCTTAACAATTGGTAATTGAAAGATTTTCCTTCAAAGCCCTAGAATTCTACTCGTCTGTTTGAATTAACTGATTTCATTACCTTATTTACTATGGTACTTTGTTTTACTTAGTCTTTCCTTAATTGGGTCTTTCAGAATTTGGTCCAAACTGACTACTTTATGCCTACTGAACTCTGGCTCCTTTCCTTATTTAATCATGCACTGATTCTTCTTCCTGCTTTATATGGTACTAAATCTTTCCGTTTGATCTTAACTCCCTTAACTCAAGGAAGTACTTCCTTGATTCTCTAATTGATTGATTCTGAGTTCTTAAATTAGTGAACTACTATGATTTTTACTTTATTCCACTACCTACTTTCAACTATAAATACTCTAATTCTTTCACAAACAAGACACAGACACTTGGCTTTCAAAAACTCCTCTCTTATTTAAAATCTTTGTTCTCCCTTCTTCCTTGTATTATTTTGCTACTATTAGCCGGCTTCAAGCCAAGGCTAATCATCTGTGCTCTTGGTCCTTTCATTCAGCTTACTTCTATTTTCACTGGTATGTCCTAGTTTAATTTAAAGCCTCAACAACAACATGTTTCACTTCTTGTTTTAGTTTCTTTTACTTCTAGACTGCTTTTACTTATGGTTGTGTTGTGAAGTTTGTAGTTAGGCAGACTCCCCTCCCTTCAAATTCATGTATTCCCTTGTGTGATTCAAGAATGCTTGGACAATTATTTTTAACCTATTATGTGCTTGCCATTCTTATGAGTCCCAAATCCCTACATCCCTATGTGTTTATATTCTCCCTAATTAGTTTGTGATTATGCCAGTTTCAGTTATTGCTGAGCATGTCCAAACCAGGCAAAATACCCTTTCCAGGGTTATATGTTTGAAGTCAAATGCCTGTGTATCCCTAATCCCTTTGACCCCTTGTGTGACTATTGAACTCATTTGGATTCTATGTGTGATCCTATCCTGAGTTCCTGATTTGGTTTGTCAATCCAACCATTTCAAACAATCTCTATTACCTTATTGACTACTTTCAGAATAGACATTTAAGTCCAGTTTTTAATAAACTTCTTTCAACATGTGTCCTGCACTTTCACTTTACTCTTAGTTAATAAGTTCTGCCCCCTATAGTATGTGTACTGCCTTGGGATCCTCTTGAGAACCCTCTGAACTCTGGCATACTGAAGCTGGTCATTCTACACTGCACTGGTTCAATGCTTGGCTACTAAGTCTAGGTGTAAGCATTGCCCGGGGTTCTTGAGATCCTTAGAGAACTTTGATGCACCTAGACTCCGATTTTTGTATGGAAATGCGGTTTGAAATACCATTGGAGGCTTTGGGAAACTTGGGCCTGATTGCAGGCTCTTTATAGAATAGCTTTTTGATTTTCAATTTCACTTATGTAATTCATTTATTGGCCTGTAATAATTTGTAAACAGATATTTGGGGTATTTAGTAAAAGGGTTGGTAGATGTATACTTTGTGGGGTAACATGGGTAGAAATCCTTCTCTTAGGATTTATTTTCAAATCTGCCCACTTCGCTCAATAGAAAACATGTCCATATGGTCTTATTCTTGATTGAAACTGATTGCTTTTTGCATAATAGAATCATGCCTGTAGGGTTCCACTTTAATTTCATTTGCATCCTAATAGAGAATCATGCCTATAGGATTCCACTTCTAATTTCCCCTGCATCAAATAGAAATCATGCTTATAAGGACTTCACTTTTAATGTCGTTTGCATTAGATAGAAACCATGTTCATAAGTTCTGCATTTATCATGTTAGAAATCATGCTTCTAGGTTACAAGCCATCATGTTTTAAATCTATTCAAGTATAGATACCATGCTTATAGGACATAATTCTGATTTAGTAAGTCTTTCACATGTCACACCTCCTTTTTACGTACCCGAGAGGGTACAAGGGAGTTTTTTCCAATTAAAGGACAATCGAAACGGGATTTATTTATTAATTTCAGAGTCGCCACTTGGAAGATTTAGGGTGTCCCAAGTCACCAATTTTAATCCCGAATCGAGGAAAAGAATGACTCCATATTACAGTCTGCGTACCAGAAATCCGGATAAGGAATTCTGTTAACCCGGGAGAAGGTGTTAGGCATTCCCGAGTTCCGTGGTTCTAGCACGGTCGCTCAACTGTTATATTCGGCTTATTTATCTGATTTTAAATACAATTACGAACCATGTGCAAATTTTATCTTTTAACCGCTTTTGTCATTATTATTATTTTTACGAGAATTGCAACGTCGTGAAAACATATCTCGAACCATGTTACATCAATGTACCCGTGGTTATCGATATATCTCGACTCGGTTGAGATTTGGATTTGGGTCACATAAATGTGCACCCGAATTAAGGAAAATAAATTGTTAAAGGCGCGCCTAAAGCAACTAGCGTCTTGTTATTTTGGGGAAAGTCGTAAAAATTCGTTAAACGGCATATCCCGAATTCTAAATACTTTAATATATACATACATCTAGAGGGCCCCACAGCTTTGTACATTTTGTTTGTCGAGGCTCGTCTCGTTCTATTTTTTAAAAGGAACTTGCGATGTCATGGACATGCATCTCGAACCACGTCACAATCAATGTACCCGTGATTAGAAACACATTTCGAATCCGTCGAGATTTGGATTTGGGTCACATAAATGCGCACCCGAATTTAAGAAGGTAAAATTATTAAATACGCGCTTAAAGAGGCTATCGCGTTATTATTCCGGGAGGGTCGTGAGATTTGCTAAACGACCCACCTTAGGGACTGAATGCTTAAACATATATATATTTAACAAGGGCCCCGCAATTTGTGCGTTTTTCTTTATTTTTTGTCGAGGCTCATCTCGTCCTTATTTTAAAAGGATATCCTATAGCAACTACGTTTCTTGTTGCGTTTGTCTCTACTAATTGAAAACAGTAGATAGCCCTAGTTAATTACATGCTTGCAAGTTGTCTATACAGAATTCCGAGTGCTTGCACAAAATCAGAAGCACGGCCACGTACACAGTCGGCCGAGCAAAAATTAAGGGCCCAAATCCAGCCCATGCGTGATGGACCAAACCTGGGCCATTGTTTGTTCGATGCAGGCCTGCTTGGTCTGTTTCGACCTGGGCTCGACCTTCGTGAGGTTGAGATTGCAGTCTCCGTGTTCTTTGTCTTAAAACATGGTTTACCAGTTATATGAAGCAGTTTATCAGAAAGGAAAGAACTTAACTAGTAGAGTACGATTTTCATGCTTGGCCTACATTAAAGGACATACTACAAAGTTAAACTAAGTCTAAGATACAACCTATTTCATTGGGAATATTTTCACCTATCAGCATACATATATAAACTATCATTCAACTAATCTATATTGATATACACTAGGCATACAGGTTACTTCTATTGTCAACACAGGAATGAAAATTTTTATACAGTACATGATATCTAATGTAACAATCTATGTATGAAAGTCAATTTCAAGTCTTTTCTTTTTGTATTCATGCTCAATTTTCCAATTACATTTGACAGTGTATTGGTTGTGTACCTGGTATAGAAAACAAAAGAAGAAAGGAATGATCAGCTGGGCAGTATGCAACAAACACAGCAACAACAGATACACAGCAACAACACAGCAACAAACCAACAACCACAAGTGTTTTCCACAGTCCACAGACAACCAACAACAGTTTCCAGAACAAAGAAAACCAATAGATGGTCGAGCACCAAACAAGTAATCCCAGAAAAGAGTAGTGAAACAACAGAAATAACAGAGTATTCGATACACCAACAGTTCAACAATCACAAGCAGCTCAATCAGGGCAAACAACAGAACTTGGCCAAGACAGCTTGACCAATGTGAATTCTTCTGTAGTTTTCAGACAGTGTTTGGTTACAGTATTTCTGGAAATTTCCTTATATTTTTTCAGTTTCCTTTAACTCACAAGACCTCTCTCAAGACTAAGTTTTTTTTTCCAGAAGAACCTCCTCTTTTCGGCTCCAAAAGAAAAAATCTCCCTTCTAATGGAAAGTCTGCCTCTTTTATAGCCTAACCTTAATACTTTACAATCTGTTTGACCACTCAAAATTCCTTCTCCCTGTTGTTTTTCCACTCACTCATTTTAAATAACAAAACTCCCATGAAATCCCTGACAGCCCCTCTCTCTTTTTGTTGTTAAAGTGTCCTAATCTCTTGTTTATTTAACCAAAGTATGGGCAGCAGGAATATAATCTTAAAGTGTCCTACCGCTCAACTGATCTCCCTGTTACATTGTTCTGAAAGGAAAAACAACAAGCTAAGCTAGACTATGGATCATGAGGTCTCATCTATCTTCAACATATTCTTGTTGACTTGCTTTCTTGTCGGCTAACGCTTTCCTCTGATGCCTTTATTTTGTGAACTTGGGGGATGATGCTGGTCCTTCGCCTTTTCTGAATGCCAGTTTTCATCCCTTCGCTTGCTCTGCTGGGAACATGGCTCTCTTCTTTAAGCCTTTCAATGGTTTCTTCAGTGGTATGGCTTTCTTCATCAAAATTGTTATGTTGGGCATGCTCTAACGTTCCCAAACTGCTTCTTTTGAGACGCGTTCCTTCTTCCTTTTGAATCGCGCGCTTGCCTTTGCAGCCTTCTGCTTCTTGGTGCTGGGGGATTTTATTGTTTCCTGCTTGGGGATCTCTGTTGTAACCTTCCGCCTTCAGGTGGGGTTACTGATTCCAAAGTCTAAAGCTAAAATGTATTCCCGCATTTTACTGGTGGGCGACCTAGAACTTAAATGTATTCCCGCATTATACTGGTGAGCGACCTAGAACTTAAAAGTATTCCCGCATTATACTGGTGGGCGACCTAGAACTTAAATGTATTCCCGCATTTTACTGGTGGGCGACCTAGAACTTAAAAGTATTCCCGCATTATACTGGTGGGCGACCTAGAACTTAAATGTATTCCCGCATTATACTGGTGGGCGACCTAGAACTTAAATGTATTCCCGCATTATACTGGTGGGCGACCTAGAACTTAAATGTATTCCCGCATTATACTGGTGGGCGACCTAGAACTTAAAATGTATTCCCGCATTATACTGGTGGGCGACCTAGAACTTAAATGTATTCCCGCATTATACTGGTGGGCGACCTAGAACTTAAAATATATTCCCGCATTATACTGGTGGGCGACCTAGAACTTAAATGTATTCCCGCATTATACTGGTGGGCGACCTAGAACTTAAATGTATTCCCGCATTATACTGGTGGGCGACCTAGAACTTAAAATGTATTCCCGCATTATACTGGTGGGCGACCTAGAACTTAAATGTATTCCCGCATTATACTGGTGGGCGACCTAGAACTTAAAATGTATTCCCGCATTATACTGGTGGGCGACCTAGAACTTAAATGTATTCCCGCATTATACTGGTGGGCGACCTAGAACTTAAATGTATTGAAATTGTTTCCCCGCCGACCTACAACTTAAAATGTATTCCCGCATTTTACTGGTGGGCGACCTAGAACTTAAAATGTATTCCCGCATTATACTGGTGGGCGACCTAGAACTTAAATGTATTCCCGCATTTTACTGGTGGGCGACCTAGAACTTAAATGTATTCCCGCATTATACTGGTGGGCGACCTAGAACTTAAAATGTATTCCCGTATTATACTGGTGGGCGACCTAGAACTTAAATGTATTCCCGCATTTTACTGGTGGGCGACCTAGAACTTAAATGTATTCCCGCATTATACTGGTGCGCGACCTAGAACTTAAATGTATTCCCACATTTTACTGGTGGGCGACCTAGAACTTAAAAGTATTCCCGCATTATACTGGTGGGCGACCTAGAACTTAAATGTATTCCCGCATTATACTGGTGGGCGACCTAGAACTTAAAATGTATTCCCGCATTATACTGGTGGGCGACCTAGAACTTAAATGTATTCCCGCATTATACTGGTGGGCGACCTAGAACTTAAATGTATTCCCAATTGTTTCCCCGTTCTTCCGAGAAAATTTTCGACAATCGGCAGAAAATTTTCTGCCCCGGTTTTTGGTGGTTTCCCTGGCGTTGCTTCTTGCCGCCATCATCAATCCTGCAGCAGACAAAAGGATTTAGTTAGTTTTAATCGTGGTGGTAGGAGGTGCCTTTCCGGCGGATGATTTTTCCTCTCTTCCCCTTTTCTTGCTCTATGTCCCCATAATTGGTTGGTGGACAAAATTGCTTGCTGGGGGTTTCTAGCCTGCTGGGGCTGGTTTTCAATTTATCCCCTTTCCTGCTTTCTCTTTAAGCACATGCTGTGGGAGTCTGTTTTTACTCTCGAAACCACTCCCTTTAGGAGCTTACTTTCTCCAAAACTGCCAGGCGCGATCATTGCATTGCCTGGGGCCGGCCTTTAAGTATGTTTGTGTTATCCTGCATTGACTGAATTCCCCTTTGGTCTCTGGTAGTAAGCTTTGAAAAAAATTCTTTTCAAGACAAATTTTTAGGAAGAGAAATAAAAGATAGAAAAAGGAGAAAATCTTTCTGAACCAATATTTGGTGGGAGAAGAAACTCAAAAGAACTTATCTGGAGGACATGACTGGTCCCCGTGATTCATGACGTGCACCCTAGATTCCCGACCCAGTCTATTTGTATCAATCGATTTGCCCGATGGTCTGACTTGCTGGGGATGATAAATGATTGTGCATTTCGTTACGAATGTGGTCGCTTTTTGTTGATCTGTCTTGTCGCCTCATAGTGCCCTTCGAGGGGTTTTCACTAATGAGACTCTCTCTTTTCTCTCATCTCCCGGCGCCTTATGGTGCTTGTGAAGGTTTTCACCAATAAGACTCTCTCATTTCATATCTCTCATCTAACGTCCCCTTTCGGTTCCTGTGAAGGTTTTCACCCACCAAGACTCTCTCATTTTATTCTTCATCTTACGTCGCCTTTCGGTGCCTGTGAGGGTTTTCACCGATAAGACTCTCTCATTTTATTTTTCATCGAGGAATCGGGGTGTTGTCGATACGACCCTCTCTTCTGGAGATTCCTTTGACCATCAATTCATTCCCAGTCTTACGATCCTCTTCTTTGCTGGGGATCAGTGCATTATTCTCGGCCTTATTTGCCTGACTTGGCATGTCTTGGATATTGATCGGGAGGTCTTTTGGACGTCGATGTTGGTTTTGGTGCGGGGTTAAAGAAAGGCTATCAAAAATGAAATAATTTGATGGGTGATCTACTACAACTTTCGGAATCAAACCTTTGTTGGAACTTAAAACATAACCTTTGCCCCAGTTTTCTTGCTTGGGGAATTTTATTTTTTTATACTTGTGTTGAGCTACGTGCGTTACGCACACTGTGCCTATTATGCACACTATGTACATTATGCATCCTATATTCACTATGATGCATACTATGACCGAGCCGTGAGACGCCTACGTATCCTCTTTGAGGAATCAGGTCAAACGTAGTTCCCACGGTTTTGCATTTCTTATGATTTTATCTTCTTTTTTCTATGTTTTTATTCTTTTCTTTCTCCTTCTTTTCATTTTCTTTCGAAGATTTCTTTTCTTTTCTTTTTCTCTCTTTTTTTTTCTTTTCTTTTTTTTTTCTTCTTTTCCAAGTCTTTTCCATTAGTGATTCCAAAAGAGGGGTATGAAAGAATAACTTAAGGCTCAAAAGGGGAAGCAAGGGTTAAAAGTGTTTGGATAGAAGAAAGAATTGCCTCCGTCATCTCATTATCCAATAAATGCCAAATACAAACAAACGAACCAATAATTGCCATAATTAAAGAAATTACGCATAATATCTCTTGACTGCATCAGAATTGATAGCCATGTCGACACATCTCCCCTCAATATCTGTCAAACACAAAGCACCGTTGGACAATACTCTGGTCACGATATAAGGCCCTTGCCAATTTGGGGCGAATTTTCCTTTTGTCTCGACCTGATGCGGGAGGATCTTCTTCAATACCTGCTGCCCTACTTCAAACTTCCTAGGGCGCACCTTCTTATTGTATGTTCTTGCCATTCTCTTCTGGTACAGCTGACCATGGCACACTGCCGCCAATCTTTTCTCGTCTATCAAGCTTAACTGTTCTAATCGAGCTTTGACCCATTCATCATCATCAATCTCGGCTTCAGCGACAATCCGGAGGGATGGAATTTTGACCTCCGCTGGTATTACGGCCTCAGTTCCGTACACCAACAAATAAGGAGTTGTACCTATAGAAGTCCGGACGGTAGTGCGGTAACCCAACAAAGCAAAGGGTAATCTCTCGTGCCATTGTCTGGACCCTTCCACCATCTTTCGCAGTATCTTCTTGATATTCTTATTGGCTGCTTCGACCGCTCCATTCGCCTTGGGACGATATGGGGTGGAATTGCGGTGGGTAATCTTGAATTGTTGGCATACCTCTCTCATCAGGCTGCTATTAAGATTCGCACCGTTATCCGTGATGATCACTTTTGGGATTCCAAATCTGCAGATGATATGGGAGTGAACAAAGTCCACCACTGCCTTTTTGGTTACCGACTTGAAGGTTTTAGCCTCAACCCATTTGGTGAAGTAATCAATGGTCACAAGAATGAACCTGTGGCCGTTGGATGCTGCTGGGTCGATAGGTCCAATGACATCCATGCCCCATGCTACAAACGGCCAGGGTGCTGACATCGTATGTAACTCTGTTGGCGGAGAATGAATCAGATCTCCATGTATCTGGCACTGATGGCATTTCCTTATGAAAGTGATACAGTCGTGTTCCATGGTGAGCCAATAACACCCTGTTCGAAGGATTTTCCTTGCCAATACATATCCGCTCATGTGTGGCCCACAAACTCCAGCATGTACCTCTGCCATAACCATCGTGGCTTGACCGGCATCTATACATCAAAACAATCCTAAATCCGGAGTTCTTTTGTACAACACTCCTCCGCTGAGGAAGAAACCATTCGACAAATGCCGAAGGGCTCTTTTTTGGTCTCCAGAAGCCTGTTCTGGATATGTCCCCATTCCGAGGTATTCCTTGATATCATGAAACCAGGGTTCGCCATCTGGCTCCTCTTCTACGGCATTACAGTAAGCGTGCTGATCATGGACCTGGATGTGCAGAGGATCAACATACATTTTGTCAGGGTGGTGCAGCATTGATGCTAAGGTGGCCAAGGCATCCGCAACCTCATTGTGAACTCTCGGGATATGTTTGAACTTCACCGATCGAAAACGCTTACTCAGATCATGCAAGCATTGTCGGTATGGTATGAGCTTTAGATCTCGTGTTTCCCATTCGCCCTGAATTTGATGTACCAAGAGGTCCGAGTCTCCCAAGACCAAGACGTCTTGGACATCCATGTCAGCAGCCAAGCGCAGACCCAGAATGCAAGCTTCATACTCGGCCATATTATTGGTGCAATAGAAGCGTAGTTGAGCCGTAACAGGATAATGGCGTCCTGTTTCAGAAATGAGTACTGCTCCTATTCCAACCCCTTTTGCATTTGCAGCTCCGTCGAAGAAAAGCTTCCAACCCGGTTCCTCAGTTAATTCCATCTCATTTGTATGCATTACCTCTTCGTCGGGAAAGTACGTTCTTAACGGCTCGTACTTTTCATCAACGGGATTCTCTGCCAAATGATCGGCCAGCGCCTGGGCTTTCATGGCTGTCCTCGTCACATAGACGATATCAAACTCTGTGAGCAGAATTTGCCATTTTGCTAACCTTCCCGTGGGCATAGGTTTCTGAAAGATATACTTCAATGGGTCCAAACGGGATATGAGATAAGTAGTATATGAAGACAGGTAGTGCTTCAACTTCTGAGCTACCCAAGTTAGGGCGCAACATGTTTTCTCGAGTTGAGCGTACTTGACCTCATGTACTGTGAATTTCTTGCTAAGATAGTAGATGGCCTGCTCATTCCTTCCTGTGTTGTCATGTTGCCCCAGCACACAACCAAATGAATTTTCCAGGACCGTCAGATAAAGAATTAAGGGCTTCCCTAGCTTAGGCGGGACCAATACGGGTGGATTAGACAGATACCCTTTGATTTGGTCGAAGGCCTCCTGACACTCTGCCATCCAACCTACCGCAGCATCCTTTCTCAGCAGCCGAAATATGGGCTCACAAGTTGCGGTGAGTTGAGCGATGAACATGCTGATGTAATTGAGTCTACCCAGCAAACTAGTTACCTCTGTTTTGTTCCTTGGCGGTGGCAAATCTCAGATGGATTCAATTTTGGATGGGTCTAACTCAATCCCCCGTCGACTGACGATGAATCCTAGCAGCTTTCCTGATGGAACCCCGAATGCGCATTTGGCCGGGTTAAGCTTGATATCATACCTTTGGAGTCTTTGGAAAAATCTCCTTAGGTTTGTTACATGGTCCTCCTGACGCCAAGATTTGATGATTACATCATCGACGTACACCTCGATTTCTTTGTGTATCATGTCATGAAACACAACAGTCATTGCTCGCATGTATGTTGCCCCGGCGTTCTTCAATCCGAACGGCATTACCTGATAGCAGTAAGTTCCCCATGGCGTAATAAACGCTGTTTTTTCCGCATCTTCCTCGTCCATTAGGATCTGATGATAACCCGCATAGCAATCTACAAAGGATCCGATCTCGCGCCCCGCGCAATTATCGATCAAGATATGGATGTTGGGAAATGGAAAATTGTCCTTGGGACTTGCTTTGTTGAGGTTGCGGTAGTCGACGCACACCCTGATTTTTCCATCCTTCTTTGGGACTGGTACCACATTGGCCAACCACTCGGGATATCGAGTGACCCGAATGACCTTCGCCTGCAACTGCTTAATCACTTCTTCTTTGATCTTTACACTCATTTCTGTTTTAAATTTCCTTAGTTTTTGCTTGACCGGAGGGTATGCCGGGTTAGTGGGCAATTTGTGAACCACTAAATTGGTGCTTAATCCAGGCATATCGTCATATGACCATGCAAAAACATCTTTGAATTCCATGAGGGTTTTGATCAATTCTTCCCTGACATTCGGATCAATGTGGATGCTAATTTTGGTCTCTTGGACGTTATCAGCGTCTCCTAGATTCACAGCCTCAGTGTCATTTAGGTTAGGCTTGGGTTTCTCTTCAAATTGGCACAGTTCTCGGTTTATCTCTTCGAAGGCTTCACCTTCGTCACATTCAGATTCATCATCACAAACGACCTCTCGCATCATTGAGTCGGATTCAGATTGATTTATTAGACTAGGTCGAAGATCCGCTGTGCATGCCATGTCATTAGAACCAGTAAAAAGAGAACTGTTCAGAAAGAAAAAAGAACAAAACAAAAATTAAAATAGGACAAAAGAGAGAACTTTATTAAACTTGCGGGATAAAAGGGTTCACACTTTTACAAGACAAACGTAAAATTTGGATTACACCCTGGAATAATCCGGACAAAACAAAACACACAAAACATAAATCAAAGCCTACTACCAAGACTCCCCTCGGACAGGAAGAGGAGTAACTATCCAATTGTTGGTCTTGGCCTCAGGCCCCACAAACTGTATCTCTGTTCTACTGGAACCTTCTCCAGCTTCTACCACACTGACATCAGCGAATAGCCTCTCAAAACTCTGATTCAGGTCCTCATTTATACCGATCACTGGTCCTAGAATCTTCAGGACCGGTGACCCCCTGGCACTTGCTTTGACAAAAGACCTTGAGAGACGTGGCACCGGCTTAGGCAGAAACCAGACCCTCTTCTTCATTTTTCGCGCTTGCTTCCTATCTGCTGCGGTTGGTTTGAACCCCAATCCGAAAGTTTCCAGATTTTTAGGAAGGGAGATAGGTTGGACAATCCCTTGAAGCTCGACTCCCAGGCCTTTTCCCGACACAAATCCATTACCCAGCATTTCTGAGACCATCATGACTGTTGCGGCAGCTACCCTAGGGTGCGGGATGATTTCTCCTTCAGAAATTTTGTTGGCCGACCCTGTATCGAAAATCTGGTAGACCCAAGGACCTTTGTCATCAGCGGTCTCTATGAAAGGTACAATGGCTCCTCCCATGGTGCACGTTGTATCCTCGCCGTGTAACACGACCTCTTGTCTTTCCCACTCGAACTTCACCATCTGATGTAGGGTGGAGGGCACCACCTTGGCTACATGAATCCATGGTCGTCCTAACAGCAGGTTGTAAGATACTGTGGCGTCTAACACCTGGAATTCCATGGTAAACAGGACTGGACCGATGGTCAGTTCAAGTACAACATCCCCCACAGTGGCTGTTCCGTTTCCGTCGAACCCTCGGACACAGATACTGTTCTTGTGGATCCTTCCGTGGTCGATCTTTAACTGGTTCAGGGTAGATAGTGGACAAATATTGGCGCTTGAGCCGTTATCCACCAATACTCGAGTTACCACCGAGTCTTCACATTTGACAGCTAGGTATAGAGCTTTATTATGCTCCGTACCTTCCACCGGCAGATCATCATCTGAGAATGTTACCCTGTTCACCTCGAAAATCTTGTTGGCAATGGTTTCCAGGTGGTTTACAGAAATATCGTTGGGTACATGAGCTTCGTTCAATATCTTCATCAAAGCCCGTCGATGCTCCTCAGAATGGATCAGTAATGACAGCAGTGAGATCTGCGCCGGTGTTTTTCTCAGCTGTTCGACCACGGAGTAGTCCTGCACTTTCATCTTCCTCAGGAACTCCTCAGCCTCTTCTTCGGACACAGGTTTCTTGGTTGCAACTGGGTTGGTTCTTCTTAGCTCCACCGGAGCAAAACAATGACCTGATCGAGTCAGCCCTTGCGCTTCACAACTGACTTCTTCCACCTGTATTCCTTTGTACATCACCACCGCCTTTTCATATTTCCAAGGTACAGCCTTGCTATCAATCATCGGCAGCTGGACTACAGGCTTTATGGTGACCAGTTCTCTATGTTCCCCCTTTAACACAGCAGCAGGTGTGGGCAGAATCCCTGATATTACCAGCTTGTTTGGCTCGGGTTTGCTTGTTATGGCGGACGGGCTCTTTCCCAATATCACTACCGGCTTGACGCCTTCTCCCTGCGACTGTACACTCATTCCTCCACTGGTTGAGACTTCTTTCGGGGCGGCCTGGATCATCATCACTGTTTGTGAGGCTTTTCTCAACTCTCCTCCCTCATATACCAACTCAATCATGTGAGTCTCGTGGTGCGCTGGTAGTGGGTTCTGGTTGATGTTAGGAGACTCCGGTGTCTGGACCTCGATCTTATTGGTGTCAATAAGATCCTGTATGGCATGCCTCAATTTCCAACACTTCTCGATATCGTGCCCGAGCATCCCCGAGCAGTATTCACAACTTATTAATCGATCCAAATTCTGAGGTGGGGGATTTGGTTCTCGAGTCTGGACAGGACTAACCAAACCCAATTGCCTCAGCTTGTGGAACAAAGCGGTGTAGGTTTCTCCCAACTCCGTGAAAGTTCTCTGTTTCCGCAACCTGTCATTTCTAGCATCTGGATTTCCCCGAAAGCCTGCCCCTGGAGGGTTTCTATATGCCCTTGGTGGAGGGTAGGTGTTTTGTGGTGGCATATATATGTTCTGGGGAACCGGCGCGTGCCATTGCGGGCAAACCGGAGGCTGAGTGTATGCTTGGGCCTGGTGTACGGAACAATGTGGTTCTCGAGGTGGATAGAAATTTTGTGGTGGGTTGTATGGGTAGTTTGACCTGTGAGGACTGGGTTGGTTGTAGTGTGGCCGGCCAGCCCTGGACCAACTGCCTGCCTCGATCGTGGCAACCTCTTCTTTCTTTCTTCTCAGCGCACCTCCCGTGCCGCTTTGAATAGCCTGGGTTGTGGCCTTGAGTGCCGAATAGTTCAAGATTTTGTCAGACCTCAGACCCTCTTCTATCATGACCCCTATCTTGACCACCTCGTTGAAAGATTTTCCAACTGTTGTCACCAAGTGGACAAAGTAGGTTGGATCCAATGTTTGTAAGAAATAGTCCACCATCTCTCCCTCTCTCATGGGAGGATCGACTCTAGCTGCTTGTTCTCTCCAACGGAATCCGAACTCGCAAAAGCTTTCCCCGGGTTTCTTCCCAGTTCTCAATAATGTGAGACGGTCAGGGACTATCTCGAGATTGTACTGGAAATGACCTGCAAAAGCCTGCGCCAGATCATCCCACGTGTACCACCTGCTAGAATCCTGCCTGGTATACCATTCTAGTGCAGATCCGCTCAGACTTTGGCCGAAATAAGCTATCAGCAGCTCATCCTTGCCGCCTGCCCCTCTCATTTTTCTACAGAATCCCCACAAATGTGCCATGGGATCACCGTGCCCTTCATATAAATCAAACTTAGGCATCTTGAACCCAGCCGGGAGTTGGACGTCTGGGAAAGGGCACAGATCTTTGTATGTTACGCTGACTTGGTTGCCCAGCCCGTGCAAGTTCCTGAAAGACTGCTCCAGGCTTTTGAACTTTCTCAATACTTCATCCTGTTCAGGGGCCTTAGCCGGCTTCTCAATCTCTGCCGGCACTTCCAAATGTGGATTGTAAGCCTGTGGTTCGGGGGCATGAAACGTAGGCTCGGGGGGGGGGGGGGTAGTATTGTGTATCGTGAGCCTGAAACAATGGCTCACTGGTCGTTCTTTGCAAAGGGGCTGATGTTGGTCCCACAAAAATGGGAATATTGGGTGTTGGGAGAGGTTGATGGGGTGGTGGAGCTTGGGAATCATGAGGGCTTCTTTCTTGATGATAAAGGGGATTTGGGCGGCTTGTGGAAGGGCCGGAGTGAGGGTATTCTGGCATGTGTCCCAGTGTTTCAGGGCTCTTTTGTGTTTTGGCTATGGCTAGCTGCATTGCATTCATCTCTAGTCCCATCCTTTCAATCTTTTCCATCGCTTCTTTTAGCAACTGGCTCATCGGCCTCTCTTCCTCATTACTATTCTCTGAAGTAGTCATGCTTGTTGCTATCGGTCCTTTGGATCTGGTTTGATAGGAGTGTGTTGCCAGAGTTCTTTAACAACTAACTTGTCTGGATCAGACAACAACAAACTTTGTTAGCGTTAGAGCTTAACAGATTTGATCACAACACATAGAGGACGCAATGCTCCTAGGCAGTTAACCGTTTCTACATGCTTCGCTTCGAACAACATGCGTCATCCCGGTTTGCTCATTTGTTCCTTTTTTATTTATTTTTATATTTTCTCTTCTTTCTTTATTAAGAGCGGTCGAATCTTATGGGGATTTCCTACGCATCACGTCCCCGCGCGAATCAAACCAGGCATAGTTCTGCACAAATGAGCATAAAAGCAAACAACCTTTTATTGTTCAATGGCCTATTACAAACTACATTTTGCAAACGAAAGAGCAAACTCTGAAAATAAGCCTAGACTCAAAAATAGATCAGAAATCACCCTGATAAAAAAAACAAGCAAAAAGTGCTAAGATACAGACTTTGACTTATGAGTACATTATGGTTTTGAAAATTGGTGTCCGCGGGGCGTCGTTCGGCCTTGCCGTGGTCCTAGGTGCGAGATACCTCTCAAGTTGCTCCAGCTCATGCATGGTCTTCTTGACATAACTCATCACTGCCGAGAGGATGGTAACGCTGGTCATGTTCTCACATCGTAGACATCGTCGGGTGATGGCATGGGCAATGGCCTTGATCCTATTTCTGGTTTGCTTATTCTCTATAAGTAGGCATTTTATTTGATCGCTACACATCTTGAATACCTGAGCATCCTGGATATGCTGATTCTTCAGTTGCCGTACTTCTAACTTCATTCGGGCCAACAAGTCGTACCAGTATCTGCTCTCAATTTGGAGATCCTTGGCCTGATTAGCTGCTTTGATTTCAAGTGTATCCATCTCTCTCTTCATTTTAGCAATAGTTTTCTCGTGGTCGCCTTCCAATTGATTCAGGTATCGGCGATGCTTATCTACTCTTGTATCCCACTGTGCTCTGAGCTTTGCTATGACGTTTTCGGATTTCTCCAAACCATCTTGCCATTCCCTGATTTCACTTTTTAGCCTTTTTATCAGCTGCTCGTCTGATTGATGCCTTGGCTGTTTATCCGCATCCACCCTTATCTGTTTGATCTGGGCTCTGAGCATTTCGTTTTCCTGAATTAACCTGTTCCGCTCTCCCAGATTAGTAGCAACTTGCACATTGTGCTCATATTTCAAGCTTTCCATTTGTCGCTTCAACCTGCTGATTTCGGCGCAATAGCCTCTTTTCTTCGCTAACCAATCCCACTGCCTTTGCGATGATTCGGTGAAATTCCGGATGTGGGGTCTCTTAGCCGGCCTTTCATGCTCAAATTCCCTTCTATACCATGCAAGGTAACCTGGCGCCGTCTCTCCTTTGGCTCGATCCCGCACGCAAGTATCTGATTTCAAATATTGACACTCACTCCAGATTTGGCGAATCTTCGCTTCTGGGAATTGTCCGTTAGGACTTATCTCAACTGCTTGAGTGCTAAGATCCTCCTCCTGAGGTACTGTCTGGCATCTTCCGAACTATCTCAAAACTCGGCAGGGTGCGTAAGGTTGAATGCTCTTAAGCCCTATCAGTAGGAAATGAGTTTTAGCTGCCGACATATATAGGATTTCATCAACAGGCAACCATCCTAGCGTCCATTGTATTTGGCTGGCAGTAAGAGCTTGAAAGAACGAGGTCCATGCCAGGACTCCTTTGGGCAAACTGATCTCTTTGGTTCTCATGTAAAATTCTTCTATGCAAGTCTTTTCTGGGGAACCATGGCTCAAAATCTCGGAATGATGACAGAGGTGCTCAGTCATCCATATTTGTAGGAGCAAGTTACAACCTTCGAAGAAATTTCCCCCAGCTTTACAAGCTGTAAGAGCTCGAAAGATATCAGATACCACCATAGGTGCGAGAGTACTGTCATTTTGCCTGAGTAAAGTGCTGACGACCCCGGATATCTTCAAATCAAATGTTTCCGTCTTTCCTTGGAAATACCAGAAGGCCCAGGAACATCATCCTGAAAGCTACCCGTTTGTGTTTGTCCCACTTCTGACGAACACCTTTGCTGCACAGTTTGTTGATTGGATTATTGAATCCCCCCTCATGACCGTACCTATCATATATGAAGCATGGAGTACAAAATCCGGCTTCCAGATCTGGGTTGTGGACCGTTCTGGGTATCTTCAATGAATCTAGGAACCGATGTACCGTGACAACTCTTGGGGCGACCAAGTATTTTTGCCTCAACGGAAGTTCAGCATTCCCGATGTACCCGGCCATTTCTTCCAAAGTCGGGGTGAGTTCAAAATCAGAGAAATGGAAAACATTGTGTGCCGGGTCCCAGTAGGTAACCAAAGCTCTTATGATATCTCCCCGAGGCTGGATTTCCAACAAACCCACGAGACCTTTCAGATATTTCTTGACCTCATTTTGTCCTTCAACACCTAGATCATTCCACCATCGCCGTAACTTGACAGGGATTTTGGTCATTATTGAAAAATGTTCATTTTGCATCGTGCTCATCCTGCACATTTATTAAGGTGATTTTAACAAAATGACTTGACTCAAAAATATTTTACAAAGGGGATCAAGTTTTGAACACGGCCTTTAAACACTTCGGGGACGAAGATTTTAAGGCTGTGTGGGTCAACTGGACAAAAATGCTAAACAAGACCCAAAGGTGGCTGTTTATGCAAAGTCAGCCTTCCGGCGTCCCTTTTCGGGAACATTCGGCTATTTATGACAAAACAGCATTACCTGACTTATTTATGACTCTTTTAAAATTTGACACATCTTTTTATTTATTTATTTATTTATTTATTTATTTATTTTGGCTATTTTAGCAAAAATGAGGTTGAACCCGACGAGGGTTGCCTATGTATCTCACATCCGGTGAGAATCAAACCGGCGTAGTTCGGGATATCGTGAATAGAAAAAATCAAATAAACCTAGAAAACGAGAATATATATTTATTATTTTTTTTCTTTTGAAAAGAGATAAAGACTAAAGAAAATATTTAATTTTTAGGAAATATTTGGACTATTAGTCTGAGTTTATAAAAGGGGTACTACGAAAGAAACAACATTTTTGAATTATGAATTTTCCGTTTTTTTTTTTACTTTTAAATAAATACCTTCTCTTTTTCTTTTTTTTTTTGAAAGTGATAAAAAGAAAATTTTTATATTATTTTTTTTAAAAAAAAAATCCATCTAGAAGTAATTTTTATATTATTTTCGACACTACTCGGACATTGGTTTTTCCAAAAGAAGTAATTATCTCCCTACGCTGCTATTTTTCCCTTTTATTTTTAGAAACCGGTCTGCATGCGGAACTGAAGCAAATAGATGCGCAAAACAAATAGGATGCAGCAGGATGGTCTTTTCATTTCACGTTGCTAGTCCTAGACGGACCCAACCCCTGTGTTGAGTCCCCTAAGTCAAATGCAATATGATGCAAATAAGCGTTCCTACTAGGGATCCGGCATGAAGTTTCGTTATACTAGGTTCACAACCTGGGTATTTGTTCTAGACTGTGTACCCGAGCGGACAACTCGAGTCGAGGAGGGGGCTACGTACCGGGGACCCGCGAGATCGTCCGACTTTGTAACTTGTCCGACCTCTTTCTTATTTCAGGGTATGACACTAACAGAATAGGGAGTCTCGACCAGCGAGCTTCTCCCCGGAGGTAAGAAGAGAAGGGTTTCGGCAAAGTTTATATGTACAGTTCAAATAATATCAAAGCGGTAAAAGCAGCATTTAGCACATTATGCTCAAAACATGTAATAAAATCAGATAATAAACAAAGCCAAATAATAACAATTATTCTAAGCTCGAATTATCAACCCTGAACCAGTGGTTCTGGGTTTTAGATGTCCCCAGCAGAGTCGCCAGAGCTGTCACACCTCCTTTTTACGTACCCGATAGGGTACAAGGGAGTTTTTTCCAATTAAAGAACAATCGAAACGGGATTTATTTATTAATTTCAGAGTCGCCACTTGGAAGATTTAGGGTGTCCCAAGTCACCAATTTTAATCCTGAATCGAGGAAAAGAATGACTCCATATTACAGTCTGCGTACCAGAAATCCGGATAAGGAATTCTGTTAACCCGGGAGAAGGTGTTAGGCATTCCCGAGTTCCGTGGTTCTAGCACGGTCGCTCAACTGTTATATTCGGCTTATTTACCTGATTTTAAATACAATTATGAACCATGTGCAAATTTTATCTTTTAACCGCTTTTGTCATTATTATTATTTTTACGAGAATTGCAACGTCGTGAAAACATATCTCGAACCACGTTACATCAATGTACCCGTGGTTATCGATATATCTCGACTCGGTTGAGATTTGGATTTGGGTCACATAAATGTGCACCCGAATTAAGGAAAATAAATTGTTAAAGGTGCGCCTAAAGCAACTAGCGTCTTGTTATTTTGGGGAAAGTCGTAAAAATTCGTTAAACGGCATATCCCGAATTCTAAATACTTTAATATATACATACATCTAGAGGGCCCCGCAGCTTTGTACATTTTGTTTGTCGAGGCTCGCCTTGTTCTATTTTTTAAAAGGAATTTGCGACGTCATGGACATGCATCTCGAACCACGTTACAATCAATGTACCTGTGATTAGAAACACATTTCGAATCCGTCGAGATTTGGATTTGGGTCACATAAATGCGCACCCGAATTTAAGAAGGTAAAATTATTAAATACGCGCTTAAAGAGGCTATCACGTTATTATTCCGGGAGGGTCGTGAGATTTGCTAAACGACCCACCTTAGGGACTGAATGCTTCAACATATATATATTTAACAAGGGCCCCGCAATTTGTGCGTTTTTCTTTATTTTTTGTCGAGGCTCATCTCGTCCTTATTTTAAAAGGATATCCTATAGCAACTACGTTTCTTGTTGCGTTTGTCTCTACTAATTGAAAACAGTAGATAGCCCTAGTTAATTACATGCTTGCAAGTTGTCTATACAGAATTCCGAGTGCTTGCACAAAATCAGAAGCACGGCCACGTACACAGTCGGCCGAGCAAAAATTAAGGGCCCAAATCCAGCCCATGCGTGATGGACCAGACCTGGGCCATTGTTTGTTCGATGCAGGCCTGCTTGGTCTGTTTCGACCTGGGCTTGACCTTCGTGAGGTTGAGATTGCAGTCTCCGTGTTCTTTGTCTTAAAACATGTTTTACCAGTTATATGAAGCAGTTTATCAGAAAGGAAAGAACTTAACTAGTAGAGTACGATTTTCATGCTTGGCCTACATTAAAGGACATACTACAAAGTTAAACTAAGTCTAAGATACAACCTATTTCATTGGGAATATTTTCACCTATCAGCATACATATATAAACTATCATTCAGCTAATCTATATTGATATACACTGGGCATACAGGCTACTTCTATTGTCAACACAGGAATGAAAATTATTATACAGTACATGATATCTAATGTAACAATCTATGTATGAAAGTCAATTTCAGGTCTTTTCTTTTTGTATTCATGCTCAATTTTCCAATTACATTTGACAGTGTATTGGTTGTGTACCTGGTATAGAGAACAAAAGAAGAAAGGAATGATCAGCTGGGCAGTATGCAACAAACACAGCAACAGCAGATACACAGCAACAACACAGCAACAAACCAACAACCACAAGTGTTTTCCACAGTCCATAGACAACCAGCAACAGTTTCCAGAACAAAGAAAACCAACAGATGGTCGAGCACCAAACAAGTAATCCCAGAAAAGAGTAGTGAAACAACAGAAATAACAGAGTATTCGATACACCAATAGTTCAACAATCACAAGCAGCTCAATCAGGGCAAACAACAGAACTTGGCCAAGACAGCTTGACCAATGTGAATTCTTCTGTAGTTTTCAGACAGTGTTTGGTTACAGTATTTCTGGAAATTTCCTTATATTTTTTCAGTTTCCTTTAACTCACAAGACCTCTCTCAAGACTAAGTTTTTTTTCCAGAAGAACCTCCTCTTTTCGGCTCCAAAAGAATCCCCCCTTCTAATGGAAAGTCTGCCTCTTTTATAGCCTAACCTTAACACTTTACAGTCTGTTTGACCACTCAAAATTCCTCCTCCCTGTTGTTTTTCCACTCACTCATTTTAAATAACAAAACTCCCATGAAATCCCTGACAGACCCTCTCTCTTTTTGTTGTTAAAGTGTCCTAATCTCTTGTTTATTTAACCAAAGTATGGGCAGCATGAATATAATCTGACAGCATGTGCTGTCAGGCTATTTTAATCCAAAACAACTGACCATACGTATGCTGCCCACCATCTGAACTAAGTGAACATGGCATCCATTTAAGCTCAAAGTCTGAAATACCATTATAACCTACCCCCTAGATGTTCTTTTAATTCAACTTTGAACAAAACCAATAGGCAATACAATTCAGTTCCTAATGGGATTCAAATACGATCACAGTAGAAATAAACAACACGGATCAAGTTGTTACCATTAATGACTGAAACTAATTGACGACATACATCGACTCGACTATATTAATCGTAACACATAACAATCAATCGTTCATATAAACAACACGTACAGAGTCCCGAATGACTTCAGACAACTTTGTTCAATCACTGGGAACCTATATGAATTAACTCATTTGACGACTAATTTAATTGACGATCATGTATACCACAGAATACATTCAGAACACACAGAAAATCAACTGACCCAATAAAAGGTCGTTGACATAGATGGAAGAAATCCGAATGGAAAATAACAAAAGAAAATAACAAACATACACAACGAAACATGCTGACAACTTAACTAGCAGTTGAATAAAACAAAAAGGAAAAGAAAACTTACCGAAAAATGTCCAAACAAAACTGAACCAAATCTGACTCAATTTTGACCCCTTGAGGCCGAACAAACTTTAATCAGGGTGTTCTCACGTGAGAACACCTTGATTAAGGTCTATTAGACCTCAAACCTTGTTAAGACTGGCCAGTTTCCAAGGCTATTCATGTTCTAGGTTTTGGATTCTCAGATTTGAGATTCTAAGAGTTGTGGGTAGATTCGGACCAAACCAAGCCTGGTTTGGTCATGAGGGGGGTCAGGGGATTGTCTGGTATGAAGATGGTGAGGTTTGGCATAGGTCCGGGTTCGAATCGAATCTTCGAATGAAGATTCGAGATGAAGGAAGGGGATTCGAGGCAAGGGGGTAATAGATCCATGTTCAGGAGAGTAAGGGGGTCTTAGGGTGTTCAGGAGGGGGTCATCGGCGTTCATGCCGCCGGGTTCTGGTGAAAGGGGAATCAGGGCGGCTGCTAGGGTTTGGGGGTTTCAGGCTTGGGGAAGGAGATGAGTGAAGGGGGGGTTCGGATAGGGACTAGGGGGCGTGGGGTGTGATAGAAAGCTTATATATGGTCTAGGGGTTTAGATCTGAGCCGTTGGATCAGATGATCTCAACGGCTTGGATCTGTTGGTGAGGGGTGAGACGAGGTCGTTTGGTATTAAAACGAGGTCGTTTGGGTTTAAGTGATGGGTTGGGTTGGACCAGCTAAACAGGTCGGGTTACGGGTGCTGAGGTGGACCGTTGGATGGGTGTGTTTGAACGGCTCAGATCAGACGCATGATGCGGCGTCGTTTCGGGAGGTGGTCAGGGCAGGCCTAGTCTGGGCTGGACTTGTGCTGGTTTGGGCCTATTTTTGTTTTATTTCTTGGGCCCAAACTGATTTTCATTCACTTTTTTTTATTTTGTTTTCTAATTTTTGAAATACAACTAAATTAAAAATGAATTTGAAATACCCATTAATCAATACTTAACACAATTATTCACACACATATATATATATAAAAAAACTTTTAAATGGTTAAATTACAATCTAGAAATGCATACATATTTTTTGTATTTTGTTTGATAATGATTAAATGCAAAATGGACAGACCCACAAATGACTAACAACGCATGTCACGGAAAACTCGAAAAATTGTACAGCGAAGTCATTTGTCACTATTTTTATTTTCTTTTGGAGCGATTGTCCGTGAAGCAAAAATCATGTGCTTACATCACATGTTATTGGAAAGTGCCTAAAATCAGTAACACGCCTAGATACCATGCCTATAGGAATTTCTATTCGTAATTATGTCTGAAAATCTAATTGGCTTAATAAGTCAATTTCATCTCGCCTAGCTTACTTCTTAAAACTAGTCTTATTAAGCGATGGCATTCCTAAAACTAGACCTTTCAAAATTGCTTTAATCTCATCAGATATCCTGCCTATAGGTATTAAAAGGGACTATTTCAAAAACTTGTTTGTTTCTACATTGACATAGACACAGTACTGCATATAGGCAAGCCTTAGGGCATTTTCAAAACTTGCATTTCTCTGAAGCTGTTTCTGTCATTTAACATCTCTGATTTTAATAAGCTTTTAAAGAAGAGGCCCTAGACATCTAATAGGTTATGACTTCTGTATCTGAAAATGGTTTATTTCTGCATAATCATTTAAAAATCTTTCCTTAGGACTTTGATTAATAAAGACCTTACTTGTGGTTGAGTCGTGCTGCATACGAGCTTGTTTGTGGAGGAAACTATGGGCCTTTTACTTGCTCTCATTATGTGAAAATCCTAGATGCTTTTTGACTGTAGCCTTAGAGTTTTGCCTTTAAAACCTTAGGAGTGCGTCTAGAACTACCTATAGGTAAAGGTCCCAACTCCCTCCGGGACTATTAAGAAGGGACGGGTAGCAGCACACAATAGGAATCAATGACCAAACACTCGCTTTGCATGACCAATAAGGGGATGAGAAGGGTAGACATGGGATATGATGACTACGCGTTAATATCACGTGCAACCCCTCATTGTGGAGTGTTTACCGAACATTGCATGGGGTGATCCTATAGGATAAACAACCTAGGACCTCTCCTTACCCCAAATCCTCTCCTTATTTAAAACTTTGTTTTATATAATTTGTTCAAACCTTTACTTCACTACTTGACTTGTCCAGTGAGCTTTACAACTTATTTGATTCAACTATTTGTATGGACTAATTTGTAAATATAAATTCGGCTGGGACCCACAGTTGTGGACCAAGAGGGGTGCCTAACACCTTCCCCTCGATGTTATTTCGAGCCCTTACCCTAATCTCTGGTAATGCGAACCAACCCAAGAGTTAATCACTCTAGTTGCCTTAACGCACCATAATCCATTAGGTGACGACTCTTTAAATACCCAATTCCCAAAAGGAAATGAGTCAATACACCCCATGAATGTCGAAACCCAGACTTCCTCCCCACAGAGGGAAAAAAGGGGGGCGCGACAACGAGGGGGAACATAGCCTATATGTGGTATTGACCGGTTTAGATTGTCTAGTCTTTTTCCATGCCTTTGCTTAAATTGTCATGATATAAGGTATCTCATTGTTAGGCTACTCTTACGTGCTCTATGTGATGTTGTTAGCACTTATTTACCTCTTACTCGTTGTTTGGACCTTATTTGCCTTAGTTGAAGTTATTTCCTTCCTTGTTGTTTTGTTACTTCTTAATTTGTGAGTTCCTCTATGACTCTGTGCATATATGCTACATGTCCAAATTGTTGTGATTGCCTGCGTAGTTATGAAACGCCTTACATGTCTTGTTGTTTTGTAAAGGTTATTGTATTCCCTTGATTTCTACGTGGTTCCCTTGATGCCGTGTACTCATACTCTTGCTTGTAGAAATTCTTGTAATTGTTGTTGTTGATTTAAATTATGGTATGGGAGATCGGGTTGCATGCAACAACAAGTGAAATAAGGGAGATGGTGGAATAATGGAGGATATTTATATTGTGATATTGCTATTGTAACGGTGGGATCGGGTTGCACGCCGCAACATGTGAAATAAGGGTGGATTATTATGGTGAAATAAGGGTGAATTATGATATTGATGTTATATGGTGGGATCGGGTTGCACGCTGCAACATATTATATTTATTGCTATGATATTGATATTGTACGTTGAGATCGGGTTGCACGCCGCAACAGGTAAAATAATGGTAAATTGATATGGTGCAATAAGGATGACTTATGATATTTGTCACACCCCAACCTTGGGAGGCGTGGCTAGCACCCGGTGCTGCACTGGACCAAGCGAACCACTCTGTAACTCATTCATTGTTTTTGTAACTATCATGGGCCAACATGGCCACAACTCGTTATGTAAAATTGTAAGTGGACAAACGTTATATCAATGAACCATCGTTCATAAAACATGAATACATATGGGCTGGCAAGGCCTCTGACATACTGTACATAGTAAACCAGTGTCTACAAAACATCTAAGATTATTTGACATAAAATAGGACGGGGTGCCGGCCTACCCAAAAGTCTAAAAACTCTGACACGATGACTTGCACACTCGGTTGCAATCCGAATAAGGTGGAGTCTTACCGATCCTTCGCTGAATGCCAATCTCGTCTACTATAAGGGCTAGTCAACTGATTATCTATACCTGCAGGCATGAATGCAGTGTTCCCAACAAAAGAACATCAGTACGAATAATGTACTGAGTATGTAAGGCATGTGAATAAGTATATAAAGGACATGGAAGAAACATGGAGTAAAGGACTCAATCTGTATATCTGGATAGATCTTTAAATTATGAAATATTTATAACGTCATGCATATGCGTGTAAATGTCATGAAATGCATAGATCTGTACGTACATATCATCATCAAGCATCTGAAGGAATCCCATTGTCACGCCCCGAACCTGGGGAGGCGTGACTGGCACCCAGTGCCATTGTGGCCCGAGCGTACCACTCTGCAACGCTTTTTTTTCTTTGTAACTATCATGGGCCCACATGGCCACAACTCATAATGTACAACTGTAAGGGGCAACACTGGATTACTGAACCATTTTTCTTAAAACATGAACACATATGGGCCATCAAGGCCTCTAACATAATATACAAAATGAACCTCTGTCTACAAAGCCTCTAAGATTATTTGACATCAAATGGGACAGAGTACCGACCTACCCATAAGTCTGTAGCAAAAATGCATACCAAGACCAAGGCAAGTCCGGAGAAGGGATCTCGCCAATCACCGCTGAACTGGGTAGCCTACTGTGGTGGTTGGAGCTGCACCTTCCTGTCTATCAGGACCTGCAGCACGACATGCAGCGTCCAAAAATAAAAGGACGTCAGTACGAATAAAGTACTGAGTATGTAAGGCAGGGAACCATAAATACGATCAGTAATGTAAGCAAGGACAGAGAATATACAACCTGTAACATCTTAGTACCTCTGAGGGCTACTGACATGAAATGCATGATACATATATATAAATACATAAACCTTTAAAATATTCGCCTCTGTGGGCATCATCATCATCATATCGTACCCGGCCATAATAGGCTCGGTAAAAAATGTACCCGGCCATCATAAGGCTCGGTAGAATCGTACCCGGCCACGTGGAGCTCGGTAAAACCCAACTGATCAGTGGTTGCACAATATGTGCCGTACCCGACCGACTATAGCGCGGCTCGGTAGAGTAAAAAAGATACATATATATAATGCATGCTCGACTCATGGAATCACATTCTAAACCTTTCGGAGTGACGTAAGGTCGGTATCCTCTGTACACGTTATTAGGACTAACTCTTCACTATGTACCTTATAAGAATCAGGAAGTACCAACAACATTGATAACATAAGAATAGGAGAAGCAACATTAACATCAATCGTTCCATAAGAGGGAAAACAATGTAAGTACTGCTAGCTTCTAAGAGTAGAGTATCTTTGGAAGCTCATTCATTACATTATGTACAATCAGAGTCGTGCGAAAGAAGAAAAGGGATAGCCTGACATACCTGAGCCGGTTCTCTTCATAATTCCTCTAACACATATCTTTGCGAAAAATAGGTAACGGCGGATCAAAGTTGCTGCTTTCACACTTGAGAATGCTGGAATTTTCCAAGTCGAATGCAATAAACAATATTTGCCAAATTTCAAGGATGAAAATGGATTTTTATTCCAAAGGGAATTAGCAAACAAAATTTGGAGACGGAAGTACCCTTAACTTTGCGGGAAAATTGGCTCTTTGATGATTCTAATGTACAAACACAAGAAGAGCTAATGGGAATTGGAATAAGCATGGAATGGCTCTGAGTAGAACTACCGATTTGTAAAGTAACGTTTTTTTGGGTTGAAACTCTCTAAGAGATTACAAAATATTTTTTTTATTTTTTTCCAAATGCATGAGTTTGTGACTTACATATTAATGAATATATGACTCTTCCTTTTTAAAAAGTGACTCACGTACTTAATGTTTTTCCACATAACAATATGACTTTAGGAGTCATCTTGCTTATTCTTATATGCTTGCCACGTAAATCTTCATCCCAAATATTTTAATTTCCTTGTTAATCTTACCACCAAAATCATTAAGTAGCCCAATTATTCATATAATTAAGAATTATCTCAACTTACTTAAAATACTACTCATTTTTAATACACATTATATAACTTACTATAATATACAAAATAAATACATACACTATTATTTCATTAAAACATCTATGTAAATATATATATATATATATATATATATATATATATATATATATTCTCCACTTACAATTTTTCTAATCTCATATAAAGAGTAAAAATTTTGTACGCTTAATTCTTAAAATAATAAAAAGATAACCTTCTTTTCTTGTGAGAAAATAATTTCTATCTTTATAATTAAGAAAATCTCATAAACTTTCTCATATTATGTGTATAATTTAAAACATATTCGAAAATAGTAATATTAATAACTATATAAAATCATATTTTTCAAACCTTTCTTTTTTTCTTTACCAAAAACGTTTCACTCAAAATATCATATCAAATATATATGACACAATATC
Organism: Nicotiana tabacum; assembly: GCF_000715075.1. NCBI lineage: Eukaryota > Viridiplantae > Streptophyta > Magnoliopsida > Solanales > Solanaceae > Nicotiana > Nicotiana tabacum. The sequence goes on along the minus strand of NC_134101.1, from coordinate 90,250,517 downwards.
AAGGTTGTTAAACTTACGAGGTGTAACATCCTCCCCCCCTTTAGAACATTCGTCCTCGAATGTTAACTCTTACAGATTTACAAAATTTTTACTAGGGTCTCCTCTGTAACTTAAACAAAAACCCAAACTACATCTGAAGTCTTGACTTTTCACAACATTTTGTACTTGAGTTTCTCGTATCTTTTTCAACTTTACTTTACTTACTTTTCCATCTCGCTTCGTATCTTCCGTTTCTTTAGTAACCTCTCATCCACATTACGCCTTAAAGCTCTACTGTGATACTTGTACCTCTACTGTATACAAAACCTAGCGTAAACTTCATACTAACTTCTTACGGCTTAGCTCAATGGCACGATCTAAAAATAAAAGAAGGGTAATATTTCTAAAATTCCCTATAACCTCTCAATTATAAATGTGGCGCGCAACACATCCATAAGTGAGACTCTACTAGGCACGGCTTTGTAGACTCCCTACGACACGACCCTCTCTGATACCAGTTTGTCACGCCCCGAACCTGGGGAGGCATGACTGGCACCCGGTGCCATTGTGGCCCGAGCGTACCACTCTGCAACTCTTTTTTTTCTTTGTAACTAGCATGGGCCCACATGGCCACAACTCATAATGTACAACTGCAAGGGGCAACACTGGATCACTGAACCATTTTTCTTAAAACATGAACACATATGGGCCATCAAGGCCTCTAACATAATATACAAAATGAACCTCTGTCTACAAAGCCTCTAAGATTATTTGACATCAAATGGGACAGAGTACCAACCTACCCATAAGTCTGTAGCAAAAATGCATACCAAGACCAAGGCAAGTCTGGAGAAGGGATCTCGCCAATCACCGCTGAACTGGACAGCCTACTGTGGTGGGGGAGCTGCACCTGCCTGTCTATCAGGACCTGCAGCACGACATGCAGCGTCCACAAATAAAAGGACGTCAGTACGAATAAAGTACTGAGTATGTAAGGCAGGGAACCATAAATACAATCAGTAATGTAAGCAAGGATAGAGAATATACAACCTGTAACATCTTAGTACCTCTGAGGGCTACTGACATGAAATGCATGATACATATGTATAAATACATAAACCTTTAAAACATTCGCCTCTGTGGGCATCATCATCATCATATCGTACCCGGCCATAATAGGCTCGGTAAAAAACGTACCCGACCATCATAAGGCTCGGTAGAATCGTACCCGCCCACGTGGAGCTCGGTAAAACCCAACTGATTAGTGGTTGTACAATATGTGTCGTACCCGGCCGACTATAGCGCGGCTCGGTAGAGTAAAATAGATACATATATATAATGCATGCTCGACTCATGGAATCACATTCTGAACCTTTTGGAGTGACGTAAGGTCGGTATCCTCTGTACACGTTATTAGGACTAACTCTTCACTATGTACCTTATAAGAATCAGGAAGTACCAACAACATTGATAACATAAGAATAAGAGAAGCAACATTAACATCAATCGTTCCATAAGAGGAAAAACAATGTAAGTACTGCTAGAATCTAAGAGTAGAGTATATTTGGAAGCTCGTTCATTACATTATGTACAATCGGAGTCGTGCGAAAGAAGAAAAGGGATAGCATCACATACTTGAGCCGGTTCTCTTAATAATTCCTCTAACACATATCTTTGCGAAAAATAGGTAATGGCGGATCAAAGTTGCTGCTTTCACACTTGAGAATGCTGGAATTTTCCAAGTCGAATGCAATAAACAATATTTGCCAAATTTCAAGGATGAAAATGGATTTTTATTCCAAAAGGGAATTAGCAAACAAAATTTGGAGACGGAAGTACCCTTAACTTTGCGGGAAAATTGGCTCTTTGATGATTCTAATGTACAAACACAAGAAGAGCTAATGGGAATTGGAATAAGCATGGAATGGTTCTGAGTAGAACTGCCGATTTGTATAGTAACGTTTTTTTGGGTTGAAACTCTCTAAGAGATTACAAAATGATTTTTTTATTTTTTTTCCAAATGCATGAGTTTGTGACTTATATATTAATGAATATATGACTCTTCCTTTTTAAAAAGTGACTCACATACTTAATGTTTTGCCACATAACAATATGACTTTAGAAGTCATCTTGCTTAATCTTATATGCTTGCCACGTAAATCTTCATCCCAAATATTTTAATTTCCTAGTTAATCTTACCACCAAAATCATTAAGTATCCCAATTATTCATATAATTAAGAATTATCTCAACTTACTTAAAATACTACTCATTTTTAATACACATTATATAACTTACTATAACATACAAAATAAATACATATACTATTATTTCATTAAAACATCTGTGTAAATATATATATATATATATATATATATATATATATATATATTCTCGACTTACAATTTTTCTAATCTCATATAAAGAGTAAAAATTTTGTACTCTTAATTCTTAAAATAATAAAAAAATAACCTTCTTTTCTTGTGAGAAAATAATTTCTATCTTTACAATTAAGAAAATCTCATAAACTTTATCATATTATGTGTATAATTTAAAACATAATCGAAAATAGTAATATTAATAAATATATAAAATCATATTTTTCAAACCTTTCTTTTTTTCTTTACCAAAAGCGTTTCACTCAAAATATCATATCAAGTATATATGACACGATATCAAGGTTGTTAAACTTACGAGGTGTAACACCCATCATATCATTTCAGCCATTGTGGGCAATATCATCATCATATACCAGCTGATCAGGTGGTGGTGTGTATATAACACCGTAACCTTTTCCCATATCCCATATACATATATACGCGTGTATAACACTGTCTGAGTCATATTTCAGCCACTTTGGGCAACATCATCATCATATACCAGTTGATCAGGTGGTGGTGCGTATATAACGCCGTCTGGTCATGAGTCAATGTGCTTGTATAAATGCATAAAATGCATATGAAATACGTTAATAAAATCTCTCGGTACGTCATAGTATAGTTATTCTTTCTCAAACTACGAAACTCTGATTGCATATACACTTCCCGTCAATCTAACTTTTAAAGATATTCCTTCTGTATAAGACTTTGAATCACATATTATAAACTAATGAATTTATGGAGAAAATGCAAATGCCCAATGACAGCAATAGAGTTCAAAGTGAAAGTATAATTATTGTACAAAGGTGAAAGATTATAGAAAGGAATGCGACTACAACCTAAAAACTCCAGACACATCAATGTAGGATGAAAAGTGGTAGATTTTGTCCTATTAATAAGGTTCAAATGCAACATATCAGAAATTATTAAGTACTTGTTATTTTTCATTTGTAAAGTTTTATGTCACAAGTAACATTTTAAGAACGTACCACTTTAATTTTACACTAATTTATTTAACCTTGTTCTTAAATTAGACTTCTACTGGAAGACAATTTGCCCTAGAGTGAAAGAAGAAAAACTTTCAACACAACTTGAGTAAGGGAGGGGCTTAATTCCGGATTACGAACTTCTCTTTATGCCTCGTTATCAAACACATGCAATTATGAGATTATGCCAAATGAAGAAAGGGCTTAGCCTTAACATACCTGGACCAATTCTCTTGATAATCCTTTTAGCACACATCTTTTCCGAAGAACACGTAACGCCGGATCAAGTAGGGAAAAATTCTTATGATGTTCTTGAGAAATATTGTACCCTACTCCCTTAGAATAAAAAAAAGGAACTAACAGATGCCTAGGATCTATGGAAAGATGAAATTTGATTCAGGAATGTGCAAGAATTTTCCTTGTTTCTCTGTTGCAGCCTTTGCTCATGAATCAAACTCAAATACCAATCCCTACAAATATTTCAATATGATTACTCCGCATGACTTGTGCATCTAGAGAACCAACTTAAGCTTTAACAATACATGAAAGTCAATTAGTCATAAGAGAGTAATCAGAAGTACTGTAGAATCTGCTTAGAAATATCTCCCACCAAGTTTTTTTTTCACATTGTCGGTTATACGTAGAATAAATGATACCATAGGTTGCATGGTATAAGTGACAATCTATCAATGAAACGCCACATATTTTAATGGATGTATGAGTCACATTTTGCTTAGGGAAAGTCTTCCACATTATGTTTTTGTCCAAATTATTTTAGATAATTACTAATTACCGGCATAGTTAAGAATTATCTCAACTTACTTAAAATTCTACTTATTTTTGATACACTTAATATATCTTACTAGTATGATCATGTGGTACCATATAAAATTAATATATACACTATTATTTTATTAAAACATCCATATAAAATACATATATTTTCTCAACTTCTAATTTTTCCTAATCTCATACAAATAGTAAAATTTTCGTATGCTTAATTATTAAAATGGTAAAAAGATAACCTTCATTTTTCTTGTGAGAAAATAATTCATATCTTTACAATAAATAAAATCTCATAAACTTTCTTATATTATGTGTATAATTTAAAACATATTTAAAAGTAGTAATATTAATAACTGTATAAAATCATATTTTTCGAACCATTTTTTTCTTTACAAAAATGTTCCACTGAAAATACTATATATATATATATATATATATATATATATATATATATATATATATATATATATATAGTTGCCTGATTTTTCACTTAAGCTTTTCTTTATGCTATTACCATCCTGTCAAGAAGTTGAGTCATTGTAATGAAAATAGACCAAGTGTTAAATATGATAGCATGGAAGAAACGTCTCAATTTAAGTCTTCTAAAGAATTTGATGGGATTCTCCATCAACTCTTGGCCAAAAGGAAGCAAATTACTGTTCTTTTGGCTTGGAACATCAGCGTGGAAGATACAAATGAATCACTTACTTATAGATGAAGACATTATGATAGAAGCACAAAAATAACTCATCAATTTTAACTCCTACTTTAAATGAAAAAACAAAGAAATTTTTATCAGACAAATATATATTGCTGACATGCAATGCATAACAAATCAAAAGTAGTAAAATCTTGTAGTATTCCAATTCCAAAGGAAAGAACAGAAAGGAAAAAAGAATTGCATCATTTGTAGTATGAGCAATCAAACAAAAAGGTCGAAGATGGTCTTTTATATCATTCGTAATATTTTTTATATTTTCAGTATCCATACCATTATTTAGTCCCCCTTATTATTCTTTAAGTTTAAAGAATAATAAGGGGGACTAAATAATGGTATGGACAAAGCCGAGCTAATATTATAATTTTTTTGTTAATGCAAAAAAATTAACTTACGGAGTGTAACATCCTTCCCCCTGTAGAACATTCGTCCTCGAATATTAACTCTTAGAGATTTGCAAAATTTTTCACTAGGGTCTCCTCTGTAAATTAAACTAAAACCCAAACTATATCTGAAGTCTCAACTATTCACATCCTTTGTATTTGAGTATCTTGTATATTCTTCGCTTTTACCTTATTTACCTTTCAATTTCGCATTGTATTTTCTGCTTCTTTCATAACCTCCTTGCACATTACGCCTTAAAGCTCTACTGTAATACCTGCACCTCTGGTGTATACAAAATCTCGCAACAACTTCGTACTGACTTCTTACGACTCAGTTCTATGGTACGATCTGGATACAAAACAAGGGTAACATTTCCTAAATGCCCTATAGCCTCTCAATTATAAATATGGTGCGCAAAACACTCATAAGTGAGACTTTACAAGGCACGAATTTGTAGAATCCCTACGATACGACCCGCTCTGATACCACTTTGTCACACCACAACATTGGGAGGCATGGCTGGCACCCGGTGTGGCACTGGCCAGAGCGAACCACTCTGTAACTCATTCATTCATTTTGTAACTATCATGGGCCAACATGGCCATAGCTCGTTATGTAAAATTGTAAGTGGGCAAACGTTATATCAATGAACTATAGTTCATAAAACAAGAATACATATGGGCTGGCAAGGTCTCTGACATACTGTACATAGTAAACCAGTGTCTACAAAGCCTCTAAGATTATTTGACATAAAGTGGGACAGTGTACCGGCCTACCCATAAGTATGAAAACTCTGACACGGTGACTTGCACACTCGGTATCACGACCCTAAACCCAGACCCGATCGTGATGGCGCCTATGTGAAACAAGGCCAGCCAATACAATACCCAATTCATTTAAATAGATATAATGATTCAATTTATGTCACTAACATGATTAAATCCCAAAAGAAATAGTGAAATAGGACAATTTACGAAAACAAATACAGCCCGACATCGGGGTGTCACCAGTCATGAGCATCTAACATAAGTCTAAAAGTATGGAAAAGACTAAATAGTCTACTACAACTCAGTACAAAAGAAGATAAAGATAGGAATGAGAAGCACTGGGCTCCAAACGCCGAGCAGCAGCCTAGTGATCTCCACATGGTTTGCTGGAAGTAATCAATCCTCGCTAGCCGGGCCCGAAGCTCCTGAATCTACACATAGGGTGCAGGGAGTAATGTGAGTACTCCAACTCAATGAGTAATAAAAATAAATGAAGGATGAGCGATAAGAAAACACGTAAAATCACAGCAAAATGCTATAAAGAGACAGTGAAAAACCTTTGCAACGCAACAAAATAGTGAAATCTCATGAAACACCTTATTTCAGTATAAGCTTCTTTAAAACATCTTTTAATAGTTAAACAAGTGAATAAAAAGCAGTGAGAAAAGATAAAAACATAAAATCAGCTCATCGTGCACAATATCAACAGAATCAGCCCATCGGGCAATAACTTGGAACAACATCAGCCCCTCGACTATATCACATATCACACAGGGTACCCGCGCTCACTAGGGGTGTACAGACTCCGGGAGGGGCTATTTATGGCCCAAGCACAATATCAAGCCATCTCGTGGCATAATCAATAGGCTCTCGGCCTCATATCAAGCCACCTTATGGTGTACAACTCTGGCCCTCAGCCTCATAATCATGAATCAGCTCAATACCGCTGCAGTGCGCAGCCCAATCCCATAATAACCTCACAATACAGGCCCTCGGCCCTACTAAGTCAGAAATCTCTAAAAGGCATTCGGGCATAGTAAAATATGATACTTAGCTCCAAATATAATTTAAAATGTCAAAATAGTATAAACATGTCTAAGTTGTGAAAACAGTGGAATATAACATGACTGAGTACATGTATAAAGTCAAAAACAGTGAGGAATAGTAGTAAAAATCCCCTAAGAGCCCAAAACAATTGGCACGAGGCCCAAATATGGCATTCGGCCCAAAACATGATGATAGCAAACCGTTTTCAATCAAATACGCAGTAAAATAGTCATTCGGGGCGGACTAATTCACAATTCCTAACAGTGGACAACTCTCATCATCTAACGTGTGTGTCACCTCAATATAGCACAATGATGTAAAATCTAGGGTTTCATACCCTCATGACAACATTTACAATCATTACTCACCTCTATCCGGTCCAAACTCTAGCCTGCGATGCCCTTACCTCTCGAATCGGCCTCCGAATACTCCAAATCTAACCAAAATTAGTGCAATACCATCAAAATATGTTAAGGGAACAAAGCCCACTCAAATAAATCAAATTACAACACAAATCCCGAAATTGGCCAAACCCAACCCCCGGACCCACATCTCGGAATCCGATAAAGATTACATCAATAGACTCCTTATCACTCCCCGAGTTCATTCATATTAAAAGCATCAAAATCCAACCACAAACGACCCCTCAAATCCCAAATTCTAGGTATCCCATTACAAGCCCTAGTTCTTCAATATTTAAGCTTAATTTCCACAAATTCCATGATTAATTGGGTAGAAATCACATTAGGATTGAGTATTAAGTCCATAAATCTTACCTCCAAGTATTCCCCCTTGATTCCCTCTTCAATCACCTTCAAAAAGCTTCAAAATTGCCCAAAAATGGAGGAACTTTGACCCAAAATCGCGGAAATGGGTCTTTTAAACATTCTGCGCAACACTTAAAATCTCTTCTTCGGGAACGCGGTCAATGCCTTGCGTTCGCGAAGCACAAACTCATGTTGACCATTTTTCCCTTCATCGCGATCGCAACTTCTCGTATACGAACGCGAAGTCTTGGCTTCCCAACTCATCGCAAACGCGAAGAACAAATTGACTTGGACCCAGCTGCTCACCTTTCGTTTACGCGAACGCGGCTAAACCCTCGCGAACGCGATGACCACGAGCCTCAGCCCTTCGCAAATGCAGGACACCTTCGCGAATGCGAAGGCCAATTCCACTGCCTCACATCCTAACCCTTTGTGATCACGGGACATCCATCATGAACACGAAGGTCAAAAACCTGCAACACCAACAACAGTTTTTCTGCAATTTCCTTCAACATGAAATGATCTGTTTAACCACCCGGAACTCACCCTAGGCCCTCGGGACCTCAACCAAACCATCCAACATATCCCATAACATAATTCAAACTTGTTCCAACCTTCGGAACTCTCAAAACAACATCCAAACACCAAATTTGCATCGGATTCAAGCCTAAGAATTCCAAACTCTTCCAAATTCCGCTTTCGATCATAAAGTCTATCAAACCACATCCGAATGACCGGAAATTTTGCACACACATCCAAAATGAAACAACAAACCTACTACAACATCCGGAATTCCATTCCGACCCCTATATAAAAATCTCACATACCAACCGGAAAACGCCAAAATTCCAATTTCGCCAATTCAATCCTAAATCTACTCCGCACCATCAAAACAAATTCTGATCACGCTCCTAAGTCCCAAATCACCTCCCAAAGCTATCCAAACCATCGGAATTCACATCCGAGCCCTTTTTCATATAAGTCAACATCCAGTTGACTTTTCCAACTTAAGCTTCCTCAAAAGAGACTAAGTGTCTCAAACCTTACCAAAACCTTTCCGAACCTGAGCCAACCAACCCGATAACATAAAATACAGCTGAACAAGGCAATAAGAAGCAAAAATGAGGGAAATAGAGCGGTAACTCATGAAACGATCATCCGGGTCGTTACATCCTCCCCCTCTTGAACAAACTTTCATCCTCGAACGAGTCAAGAAACATACTTGAAGCCTCAAATAGGTGAGGATATCTACTCCGCATCTTCCACTCAGTCTCCTAGGTAGCCTCCTCCATGGGCCGACCTCTCCACTGCACTTTCACTGAAGCTATATCCTTTGATCTCAACTTTCGAACCTGACGCTCCAAAATAGCTGCTGGCTCCACATCATAGGTCAAATAACCATCTAACTGAACTGTTCTAAAATACAAAACATGAGACGGATCCCCAATATACTTTCGGATCATAGAAATATGAAATACCAGATGCACACTCGACAAGCTGGGTGGCAAAGCAAGCTCATAAGCCACCTCCCCAATCCTCCGAAGCACCTCAAACGACCCAATGAACCGAGGACTCAATTTACCCTTCTTTCCAAATCTCATAACACCCTTCATGGGTGAAACCTTCAACAGAACCTTCTTACCAACCATGTAGGACACATACCAAACTTTCCTGTCAACATAACTCTTTTGTCTCGACTGCGCTGTACGAAGTCTCTCCTGAATCACCTTCACCTTGTCTAAATCATCCTCTACCAAGTTTGTACCCAATAGTCTAACCTCACCCGGCTAAAACCAACCAACTGGAGATCTACACCGTCTCCCATACAAAGCCTCATATGGAGCTATCTGAATACTCGACTGGTAGCTGTTTTTATAAGCAAAATCTACGAGCGGTAGAAACTGATCCCATGACCCTCCAAAATCAATGACATAAGCATGCAACATGTCCTCCAATATCTGAATAGTGCACTAGGACTGCCCATCCGTCTGAGGGTGAAAAGTTGTGCTCAACTCAATATGAGTACCCAATTCTCGCTGCACAGACCTCTAAAACTACGAAGTAAATTGAGTGCCCCTATCTGAAATAATGTAAACTGGGACACCACGCAAATGAACAATCTCCTGGATATAGATCTTTACCAACCGCTCTAAAGAATAGGTAGTACACATAGGAATGAAGTGCGCAGACTTGGTCAGCCGATCCACAATCACCCAAATAGCCTCGAACTTCATTAAAGTCTGTGGGAGCCCAACTACAAATTCCATGGTGATCCGCTTCCACTTTCACTTTGGAATATCCATCTACTGAAGCAAGCCACCCGGTCTTTGATGCTCATATTTCACCTACTAACAATTGAGACACCGAGCTACAAATCCTACAATATCCTTCTTCATTCTCCTCCACCAATAATGCTGCCTCAGATCCTGATACATCTTCGCGGCACCCGAATGAATGGAATACCGCGAGCTATGGGTCTCCTCTAGAATCAACTCTTGAAGCCCATCCACATTAGGCACACATATCTGGCCCTGCATCCTCAACACCCCATCATCACCAATAGTCACATCTCTAGCATTATCGTGCTGAACTTTGTACTTAAGGACAAGCAAATGAGGATCATCATATTGGCGCTCTCTGATGCGATCATATAAGGAAGACCGAAAAATCACACAAGCCAATACCTGACTGGGCTCTGAAATATCCAACATCTCAAACCAATTGGCCAAGGCCTAAACATCAATCGCAAGGGGTCTCTCCCTAACTAGAATACATGCCAAACTCCCCATACTCACCGCCTTCCTACTCAAGGCATTGACCACCACATTGGCCTTCCCCGGATGGTACAAAATGGTAATGTTATAATCCTTTAGCAACTCCAACCATCTCCACTGCCTTAGATTGAGATCCTTCTACTTGAACAAGTGCTGGAGGCTACAATGATCAATAAACACATCACAAGACACACCATACAAATAATGCCTCCAAATCTTCAGCACGTGAACAATGGCAGCCAACTCCAAATCATGAACTGGGTAGTTCTTCTCATGGGGCTTCAACTGACGAGAAGAATAAGCAATAACTCTCCCCTCCTGCATCAATACACACCCAATACCAACTCTCGAAGTATCACAATACACGGTATATGAACCTGAAGTTGATGGCAAAACTAAACTGGAGCTGTGGTCAAGGTAGTCTTGAGCTTCTGAAAGCTCTCCTCACACTCATCCGACCATATGAAAGGAGCACCCTTTTGAGTCAACTTGGTCAAGGGCGATGTGATAGATGAGAATCCCTGAACAAACCGACGGTAATAACCCGCCAAAACCAAGAAAGTTGCGAATCTCTATGGCTGAGGACGATTCGGGCCAACTCTGAACCGCTTATATCTTCTTCGGATCGACCTGAATACTCTCGCTGGACACCACGTGCCCCAAGAAAGCCACTGAGCTGAGCCAAAACTCAGACTTGGAGAACATTGCATAAAATGCATGAACGTTGCTGGGGTATTGGTCAGCCCAAAAAACATCACTAAGAACTCATAATGACCATATCAGGTCCTGAAAACCGTCTTAAGAATATTCGAGTCCCTGATCTTCAACTGGTGATAACCTAAACGGAGATCAATCTTGGAGAACACTCTCGCTCCTTGAAGCTGATCAAACAAATCATCGATACGAGACAAAGGATACTTGTTCTTGATTGTTACCTTGTTCAACTGCCGGTAATCAATGCACATCCTCATCGTGTCATCCTTCTTCTTCACAAAAAGAACCGGCGCACCCCAAGGCGACATACTAGGCCGAATAAACCCCTTATCAAGGAGCTCCTGAAGCTACTCCTTAATCTCTTTCAACTCCGCTAGTGCCATACAATACGTTGGAATAGAAATTGGTTGAGTTCCCAGCATCAAATCAATACCAAAATCAATATCCCTATCTGGTGGCATGCCCGACAGGTCTGCAGGAAACACATTGAGAAACTCCCTCACAACAGGAACAAAATCAATACTAGGAGTCTCTACATTGACATCCCTCACAAAGGCTATATATGAAAGACAACCCTTCTCAACCATATGTTGGGCCTTCAAGAATGAAATTACCCTACTGGGAACATAATTAGTCGAACCTCGCTACTTAATCCGTGGTACACCCGGAATAGCCAATGTCACTGTTTTAGCATGACAGTCCAAAATAGCGTGATAGGGGGATAGCCAATCCATGCCCAATATAACATCGAAGTCTACCATACATAACAACAAAAGATCCATTCGGGTCTCCAGACCCCCAACAGTCACCACACATGACCGGTACAGACGGTCTACAACAATAGTAATGCCTACTAGGGTAGATACACGAACAAATGAAACAAGAGACTCACAGGGCATATCCAAATAACGAGCAAAGTATGATGACACATAAGAATTTGTGGAACCGGAATTAAATAATACAGAGGCATCTCTGTGGAAGACTAAGACAATACCTGTGATCACGGCGTCTGAAGCAATAACATCGGGTCTATCTGGGAGTGCATAGAAACAGGCCTGACCGCCACCTAATCGACCTCCCCCTCTAGGATGACCCCTAGCTAACTGATCTCCACCCCTAGCCGGCTGGGTGGGTGGTGGTGAAGTAATTGGTGCTAAAGCCGATGGGTGACTCCTCTACTGAGATGAAACCCCAAGACGATGAGGACACTGCCTCTACATATGACCCATCTCTCCACACTCATAGCAACTCACAGGTGCTGGAGACGGGAACTGAAGGGAACCCCTAGCACCAGAATGACTAGCAGATGCACTTAGCATAGAAGAGCCCTAAACTGATGGAGCACGAGATGAAATCTGAGCTGGAAGGGAAGTGAAGATGACTTGCCCTGATGAGAACTGTGAGAACCATGACCCGATGACGCCCCACGATACCTTGGGTGAGCTGGCTGAGCATGGCTGAATGGATGACCTCTGTCGTGCTGAAACTGACCCCTCGAAGAAGCACCACTATAACTACCAGATCCTCGAGGCCTCTTGGCCTCCCCCTCATCTCGCTCCTGGAAATGAACTAACTCAATCTCACGACCAATGTCTACAACCTCCTCAAAAGTAGCACTAGACACCCTCTCCCTGGTCATGAGAATAAGAAGCTGATAAGTGAGGCCATCAACGAACCTCCTTATCCTCTCTCTCTCTCTCTCTGTAAGAACCAACCAAACAACATGACGAGCTAAATCCGAGAACCTCATCTCATACTGCGTCACAGTCAAATCTCCCTGACGCAACCACTCAAACAGCCTACGCATCTCCTCTCTGCGAGACTGTGGCACATACTTCTCCAAAAAGAGAATGGAGAACTGTTGCCAGGTAAGGGGTGCTGCACTAACAGGCCTACGCCTCTCATAAGCCTCCCACCAAGTGGAGGCAGCTTTAGAAAATTGAAAAGTAGTGAAAGTGACCCCGCTTCTCTCCAGAATACCCACTGTACGAAGAATCCTCTAACACTTATCCAAGAAACCTTGGGCATCCTAGCCCTATGCACTACTGAAAGTTGGAGGTTGAAGTCTACCAAACTTCTCCAACCTGCGCTGCTCGTCCTTTGGCATGGCATGAGCTACATAGTCCTGAGCAGCTGCAACCGGCTGGGCTAGGTGTGCCCCCGGTGTCTAAAGTCCCTACACGACCTGCTTAGGTGAGCGAGCGGGGGGAGTCTGAGTGCCTCCCCCGTCTTGAGAAGTAGCTGCAGCTGTAGTAATTGAGACCACCTGAGCTAGGCCAGTGCATACTGATAGAATCTGAGCCAGGGCCTTCTAAAGACCCGAAATCACAATGGGCATAGCTGGTGCCTAAGTTGGTGCTGCTGGAGCATCCACAACTGGGACCTAATCCTAAACTGGGGCGGTTGGTAGATCTGCAAGTGTTGCCCTAGCTGTTGTGTGGGATACACCCCTGCCCCTACTGCGGCCTCGACCGCGGCCTCAGCCTCTAGCGGCCACAACTGGTGGTACTGGTAGTCGTGCATCCTGACTAGTCGCTCGTATCCTCACCATTTGTGAGAGAATAGAATAACAGAAGTTTAGTACTCGGATCAACAAATTCACATGACAAAAATTTCAAGAATGTGAAATTTTTCCTAAAGGTTCTGCAGCCTCTCGAGGATAAATACAGACGTCTCTGTACCAATCCGTGAGACTCTACTAAACCTGCTTATGACTCGTGAGACCTATGTAACCTAGGCTATGATACAAACTTGTCACGAACCTAAACCCAGACTCGGTCATGATACCGCCTATCGTGAAACAAGGCCAGCCGACAAAACACCCAATTCATTTAAACAGATATAATGATTCAATTTAAGTCATTAACACGATTAAATCCCAAAAGAAATAGTGAAATAGTATAATTTGCTGAAACACACACAGCCCGACTAAATAGTCTACTAAGTCTAAGAGTATGGAAAAGACTAAATAGTCTACTAAAATTTAGTACAAACGAAGATAAAGATAGGAAGGAGAAGCATTGGGCTGCGAACGCCGAGTAACTACCATGTGATCTCCGTATGCTGGAAGCAATCACATAAAATCACAGCATAAATGCTATACATAGGGTGCACACAGGGTGCAGGGATAATGAGAGTACTCCAACTCAATGAGTAATAAAAATAAATGAAGGTTGAGCGATAAGAAAACACATAAAATCACAGCAAAATGCTATAAAGAGACAGTGAAAAACCTTTGCAACGCAACAAAACAGTGAAATCTCATCAAACACCTTAGTTCAGTATAAGCTTCTTTAAAACATCTTTTAACAGTTAAACAAGTGAATGAAAAGCAGTGAGAAAAGATAAACACATAAAATCAGCCCCTCGGGCACAATATCAACAGAATCAGCCCCTCAGGCAATAGAATGGAACAACATCAACCCTTCGGGCTATATCACATATCACACTATGTACCTGCGCTCACTGGGGGTGTACAGACTCCGGAAGAGGCCCCTTACGGCCCAAACGCAATATCAAGCCATCTCGTGGCATAATCAATAGGCTCTCGGCCTCATATCAAGCCACCTTGTGGCGTACAATTTAGGCCCTCGGCCTCATAATCATGAATCAGCTCAATACCACTACGGCGCACAACCCGATCCCATAATAAACTCACAACATAGGCCTTCGGCCCTACTCAGTCAGAAATCTCTAAAAGCCACTCGCGCACGGTAAAATATGATGCTCAGCTCAAAATATCATTTAAGATGTCAAAACAGTATAAACATGGCTGAGTTGTGAAAATAGTGGAATATAGCATGACTGAGTACAAGTATAAAGTCAAAATAGTAAGGAATAGTAGTAAAAATCCCCTAAGGGTCCAAAAAAGTTGGCACGAGGCCCAAATATGGCATTCAACCCAAAACATGATGATAACAAACCGTTTTCAATCAAATACAAAGTAAAACAGTCATTCGGGGCGGACTAAGTCACAATCCCCAACAGTGCATAACTCCACGCTCATCATCTAACCTATGAGTCACCTCAATATAGCATAACGATGTGAAATTTGGGGTTTCATACCCTCATGACAACATTTACTATCAATACTCACCTCTATCTGGTCCAAACTATAGCCCACGATGCCCTTGCCTCCCGAATAGGCCTCCGAATGCACCAAATCTAACCAAAATCAGTGCAAAAGCATCAAAATATTCTAAGGGAACAAAGCCCACTCGAAAGAAATCAAATTACAACACAAATCTCGAAATTGGCCAAACCCGACCTCCGGGCCCATGTCTCGAAATCCGATATAAATTACATCAATAGACTCCTTATTACTCCCCGAGTTCATTCACATCAAAGCATCAAAATCCAACCATAAACGACCCCTCAAATCCCAAATTCTAGGTCTCCAATTACAAGCCCTAGTTTTTCAATATTTTGGCTTAATTTCCACAAATTCCATGATTAATTAGGTAGAAATCACATTACGATTGAGTATTAAGTCCATAAATCTTACCTCCAAGTTCTCCCCCTTGATTCCCTCTTCAATCCCCTTCAAAAAGCTTCAAAATTTCCCAAAAATGGAGGAACTTAGACCAAAAATCACGGAAATGGGTCTTCTAAACATTCTACCCAGCACTTAAACTCTCTTCTTCGCGAACGCGGTTAACGCCTCGCGTTTGCGAAGCACAAACTCATGTTGACCATTTTTCCCTTCACCGCAATCGCAGCTTCCCAACTCATTGTGAATGTGACTCTCCATCCGCGAACGTGAAGAACAAATCGACCTGGACCCAGCTGCTCACCTTTCCACTACACGAACGCGGCTAAACCCTCGCGAACGCGATGACCATGAGCCTCAGCCCTTCGTGAATGCGGGACCTCCTTCGTGAATGCAAAGACAAATTTCAATGCCTCACGTCCTAACCCTTCGCGATCTCGAAATATCTATGGCGAACGCGAAGGTCAAAAACCTACAACACCAACAACAGTTTTTCTGCAATTTCTTTCAATATGAAATGATCCGTTTAACCACCCAAAACTCACCTGAGGCCCTCGGGACCTCAACCAAACCATCCAACATATCCCATAACATCATTCAAACTTGTTCCAACCTTCGGAACGCTAAAAACAACATCCAAACACCAAATTTGCATCGGATTCAAGCCTAAGAATGCCAAAATCTTCCAAATTCCGATTTCGATCAAAAAGTCTATCAAACCACGTCCGAATGACATAAAATTTTGCACACACATCGCAAATGACACAACGGACCTACTGCAACTCCCAAAATTCTATTCCGACCCCTATATCAAAATTTCACCTACCAACCGAAAAATGCCAAAATTCTAGTTTCGCTAATTCAAGCCCAAATCTACTCCACACCTCCAAACCACATTTTGATCTCGCTCCTAAGTCCCAAATCACCTCCCGAAGCTATCCGAACCATCAGAATTCACATCCGAGCCCTTTTTCACATAAGTCAATATCCATTTGACTTTTTCAACTTAAGCTTCCTCAAAAGAGACTAAGTGTCTCAAACCTTACCAAAACCTTTCCTAAACCGAGCCAACCAACCCGATAACATAAAATACAGCTGAACAAGGCAATAAGAAGTATAAATGGGGGAAGTGGAGCGGTAACTCATAAGATGATCGGCCGGGTTGTTAAACTCGGTTGCACTTCGAATGAGGTGGAGTCTTACCCATCCTTCGATGAAGGCCAATCTCGTCTGCTGTGAGGGCTCGTCAACTGATTATCTATACCTGCAGGCATGATCGCAGCATCCCCAGCAAAAGGACATCAGTACGAATAATGTACTAAGTATGTAAGGCATGTGAATAAGTATACAAAGGACATGGAAGAAACATGGAGTAAAGGACTCAATCTGTATATCTTGATAGATTTGTAAATTATGAAATATTTATAATGTCATGCATATGCGTGTAAATGTCATGTAATGCATAGATCTGTACGTACATATCATCGAGCCTCTGAGGACATCCAATTATATCATTTCAGCCATTGTGGGCAACATCATCATCGTATACCAGCTGATCAGGTGGTGGTGCGTATATAGTGCCATAACCTTTTCTCGTATCCCATATACATATATATACATATATACACGTATATAATATCGTCTAAGTCATATTTCAGCCACTTTTAGAAACATCATCATCATATACCAGCTGATCAGGTGGCAGTGCATATGTAACACCATCTGGTCATGAGTCAATGTGCATGTATAAATGCATTAAATGCATATGAAATACGTTAATAGAATATCTCGGTACGTCATAGTATAGTTATTCTTTCTCAATCTATGAAACTCTGATTGCATATACTCTTCCCGTCAATATAACTTCTAAGGAAATTTATTATGTATATGACTTTGAATCACATATTATAAACTAATGAATTTATGGAGAAAGTGAGAATGCCCAATGACAACAATAGAGTTCAAAGTTCAAGTATAATTATTGTACAAAGGTGAAAGATTATAGAAAGGAATGCAACTACGACCTAAAAACTCCAGACACATCAATGTAGGATTAAAAGTGATAGATTTTGTCCTATTAATAAGGTTCAAATACAACATATAAGAAATTTTTAAGTACTTGTTATTTTTCATTTGTAAAGTTTTATGTCACAAATAACCTTTTTAAGAACGTACCATTTGAATTTTACACTAATTTATTTATCCTTGTTCTTAAATTAGACTTTTATTGGAAGACAATTTGCCCTAGAGTGAAAGAAGGAAAACTTTCAACACAACCTGAGTAAGGGCGGAGCTTAATTCCGGAGTACGAACTTCTCTTTATGCCTCGTTATCAAACACATGCAATTACGAGATCACGCCAAATGAAGGAAGGCCTTAGCCTTAATATACCTGGACCAATTAACAATCCCTTTAGCACACATCTTTTGCGAAGAACACGTAACGCCAGATCAAAGTAGGGAAAAATTCTTATGATGTTCTTGAGAAATATTGTACCCTACTCCCTTAGAATCAAAAAGAAAAAAAGGAACTAACAGATGCCTAGGATCTATGGAAAGATAAAATTTGATTCACAAATGTGCAAGAATTTTCCTTGCCTTTGTTGCAGCCTTTGCTCATGAATCAAACTCAAATACCAATCCCTACAAATATTTCAATATGATTACTCCACATGACTTGTGCATATAGAGAAACAACATAATCTTTAACAATACATGAAAGTCAACTAGTCATAAGAGAGTTATTGGAAGTACTGTAGAATCTGCTTAGAAATATCTCCCACCAAGTTTTTTCACTTTGTCGGTTATATGTAGAATAAATGATACCATAGGTTGCGTGGTATAAGTGACAATCTATCAATGAAATGCCACATATTTCAATGGATGTATGAGTCACATTTTGTTTAAGGTAAAGTCTGCCACGTTATGTTTTTGTCCAAATTATTTTGGATAATTACTAATTACCCGCATAGTGAAGAATTATCTCAACTTAGGTAAAATTTTACTTATTTTTGATACACTTAATATATCTTACTATCATGGTTATGTGGTACCATATACGATTAATATATATACTATTATTTCATTAAAACATCCATATAAAATACATATATTTCTCAACTTCTAATTTTTCCTAATCTCATATAAAGAGTAAAATTTTCGTATGCTTAATTCTTAAAATGTTAAAAAGATAACCTTCATTTTTCTTGTGAGAATTCATATCTTTACGGTAAAGAAAATCTTATAAACTTTCTCATATTATGTGTATAATTTAAAACATATTCAAGAGTATTAATATTAATAACTGTATAAAATCATATTTTTCAAACCATTTTTTTTTCTTTACAAAAAATGTTCCACTCAAAATACCATATCAAATATATATATATATATATATATATATATATAACGGTGTCAAAGTTGTTAAACTTACAGGGTGTAACATATATATCCTATAGTCTCCAGCTAGGTCAACTAAGCTTTTCTTTGTCCTATTACCGTCCTGTCAAGAAGGTCATTCATTGTAATGAAAACAGACCAAGTGTTAAATATGATAGCATGGAAGAAACCTCTTAATTTAAGACTTCTATAGAATTTGATGGGATTCTCCATCAACTCTTAACCAAAAGTAAGCAAATTACTGTTCTTTTGGCTTGGGACATCAGTACGGAAGATGCAAATTGTTTACCATGAAAATGGTAATAACAATTAAATTTGATTATTGGATTCTAAAAATACATGATCTATTTTTTTGCTAGTTTGTTAAGCAGTTGGTGCTATGTGTAAAGTTTAGAAATGAGATAAGAGGAAGGAGTGAAGTGATAACCAAACCGATAGGCCAATTATCGGTGCCTCGAACTTGTCGATTCGGGGCCTCGAGGTCGATTCCAGAGTTCGGTAGGGAGCTATCGAGGGGGTTAAAAGTATGACAAACAGTTGGAGTAAAATTAACGGAGGCTCATTATGGCCAATGATAAGTAATAAATGAAGAACAAATATGAAGATAATAAATGAAAGCAATAATATCAAGAGAATATGTTAGAGAGCAAATGGAATGTTCTTGTATATTTCGTGTGGAGCAACTGAAGCAACGGGCCTCTACAAAATGACAAGGGTCCCCTTTATATAAGAGGGGAATCCCAACATAGTACAAAATACATTAATTACAAAGATAAAAGGATTGGACAGCTAGATGACACCTTGATCCAGGGCTAGGATAGTCCACTAGGCTCTGTCAGCCCTAGCCATGAACCTTGGGAACTCCCCACTCCTACCATAGTTGTGGTTGACATTATCCCAAGGTCAGGCATCAAGAACCTCGAAGGGGAAATTTGACCGTAGCCTTGAAGCCTCGAGGCTTCGAGTTGATCTTCTGAGGTGCCTCGATAAAGAGAAATCGGACCCTCCAATTTCACCGTACATATATAGTCTTCATGTTTCTTAGAGTGAAAGTGATAAGAAACGACCATGAACCTTTGTCCCTTCCAATATTCTTGCGATGACAACAGTCACAATGTGCCAAAAGACGATGCACACACATTCCTCAAAGGCCTCCGTATTGATTATGACAGTTAGCTGCCCCTTGGCCTTCATCAATGCGCACGCGAGGATTCTATAAATATTCCCTTCCTTGTTCTTCCCAACTCATTACATTTCCAAAACCCAAAAAAGGTTCCTTATTCCCTTACCCTTGTTCTTTCTAGGAACGCGACTCTTCTTTCTCTCACGAAATTTTCTAGCAATGGCGAAAACTTCCGCCTCTGTTTCCCAGGAGAATGTGGCCTCATCCTCTTCTCTTTATCTCAAGGTGAAGTGACAATGCCTCCTCGTGCTGAGAAATGCATTCCAGGATCTTTCACGATGGCTTCAGATTTTCAAGGTCGAGAGGCCTTCTTCGAAACCGGGGCGAAGTGAGCTTGTGACTCAGTATATTAGCTCGATAACAGACATCAGAATAGTGAAAGCTGATTGTCGCTGGGGGGACGTGATGCTCGTTGAGATCCTTCTTGGGAGGAGGATATTACGACACACAAAACAGGATTCCTCAGTGTGTACACTTATCCATTTACTCTAGGGCCAGTGGAGCCATCTTCGCCGCCGATTGACCCCGTGATTATCGACTTCTGCCAATGATGCCAAGTGATCCTTGGCCAGATTCATCCTTCATTATGGCGTGTTGTTTACATGATCAGGTACTACGTGAACATGATCGAGGAGGTGCCTTTCACCCTTGGTCATCTGATCAGGATGTACAACCCCTGTCTCTTTCGTGGGGGCCTAATGAAACTCGATGCCGAGCCCCGAGGGCTCTTTTTTCCTGCACCAAGGAGCTTGAGAATGGAGGATGGATAAGCCACTTTGACCAAGTAAGGACTTCTGACCTGATCCCGGCGAAAAAGATGTTGTTTCCCTAGAGGTGGAATGTGGAACATAAGTAGGCACATTATCTAGCATTCCCTCGCTTCTCTTTGAATATGCTCTTCCACGCGCTTAACTTTTCTTGCCAATGCAGCCGCAACAATTTACCCTGGTGCGGTCCCAGACCTCCTGGGTTGGTTCGGAGGGGCCTAGTTCTAGGGCCCCGAATGGACAAGGGATGGTCCTGGCTGACCTTGCCAGTGCTGTAGTCATGATTGATTCTCCTCAAGGAACGACCCTACCTTCTAAAAGAGTGCAAGATGCCACGTACAAAGAATCTCCCGATGTGGGGATGCCTGTCAAAGGCAGAGATGTGTTCGAAAGGTTTCCAACCGTTCCCGAAGGAGTCCCTAAGATTGATGCTTCACTCGTCTTTGGTGAGATGAGCAGACTTAATATTTGTGAGCCCTACCTGTCGCTCGGGCCTCGGTTTCCTTGACCTTTGTCTCTTTAACTTGTCTTTTTTTGTGGCTTCAGGCCAATGCGCTTTATAATCAGACTTTCACCCAATATCAGGTCGAGGTAACTTGTCTTGAGCGTGAGAAGGCTCTTCTTATTGAACAGGTTATCTAGTCCCCATTTGCCATTATCTGAATGTTTTGCCAGATCCTAGTGTTTTAACGTCTTGGATCTGATTTGTGAAATTTTAGAAGGAAGCTGCCCTGCTGAGGGAGGAGCTTCAGGCCAGGGACTCCAAAGTCTTTGAACTCAAACAACGTGAGAGAGAGATAACTTCTGAGAGGGATTCCCTCCAGGAGAAGGTGACCTTAGTTGGGCATCAACTTAGTGAGGCGAGGGAGTACCAAGTACAGAGGTCTTCATTTTGAGTTGGTGGTTGCATTATCTAGGATTAAAACTGAAGCTGAGACGCTTATATCTTTGCATGGAGAGGATGCTATTGCGACAAACGCTCAAGCTGGAGGGGCACCCGAGGGGGCCGAGCTGAGATTGACTCGGACAGTGGAGCGTGATCTATTAGGATATCTGGGGCAGACTTTTAGGGACATACATGCGGGAGATATCATTTTGCCTTCCAAGTTCGAGAGGGTGGAGACCCTAGAGAAGAGAGATGTTGCCTTGCTTGCTTTCGGAGGTGCACCGAGCAGTGGCTCAGGAGGTGATAAAAATGAAAGCGGAGCCCTCGGAGGGGAAGAGGCCGTCGAAGAGGGGTCGCTGAAGGACCCGTAGTTGTTGGGGTGCAACCTTTATTGAAGATGTAGGTTCGATGGTAGATTAGGATTCTGTTCGGTTCTCTATTTGTAAGGATTTTTTCAAGACTTGTAAATATCCCCCTAGAGGTTATAAGAAGGCTTTTTCTTTCCTATTCCTTTCTTCCTTTTTTTTTTCGATAACACTATGTGATGTACTTACCTTCGACCCAATGTCCCGAACTTCGGGTTAGACCCTCGGGCTTCGCTATCATCGAGCGACTTGGCTTTTATGTATCTGGTCAGTATGACCTTAGATCTTAGCACTAGTGGCAGTGACTCATATGCACTAGGTCGGATTTTAGAGTAAGCTGGCATTTGAGCTCTTGTTCTTTTGCTTTCAGGCATTTTTATTAGATTGAGCTCAGTCTCCGAGTCGGATCTCGACTCGAGTTCATCTGACCCTCAAGTTTTTTGAATTTTGAGCTGGCCCTTAGGCTTTTACGTGTTGGGTTGGAGCGACCTTATGTGTGGGCTGGCGACTATGGCTCTTACGCCTTGGGTCAAAGCGACCTTTTATGCGGGCTAACGACAATGGCTCTTACGCCTTGGGTCGAAGTGACCTTTTATATGTGTGGCCCTGAGGCTTATTATGCTGGCAATAATGGCTCTTACACTTCTTCTCTTAGGTATACTTAGTTAACTATTTTGGTTTCAGTCTCCGAGTCGGGTTTCAACTAGAGCTCATTCGACCCTCAAGTTTTGTATTTGTGTGGGTTGGCCATAATGGCTCTTACACCTTGGGTCGAAGCGACCTTTTATATGTGTGGCCCTGAGGCTCATTAGGCTGGCGACAATGGCTCTTACGCATTTGGTTGATGCGACCATTTATGTGGGCTTTATTTTTCCCTAGATAAGGATTTTGAAATAGTGTTTGTCTGATTCTTCAATGGCTTAACAAAAAACCTCAATTGTGAGTCGTTATATGGCGATGATCGAGCACCTCGAGAGGTTTGGTTTGGAGGTTGAGTATCTCGAAGTCGATGTTTAGGAGCTGACATAGTCGAAGCTCTTTTGCGTGTATCGAGGGTAGCCTGTTTAATTGGTTCTTTTCAAAGTAGATTCGAAGTAATGGAAGGCATGTGATTTTTCAGCGACGGTCGGGCATCCCCGAGTCGCGTTAGTTCGGCTGGTTCAGTCGTGTGACCGGAGTCACTTGTGTTCGGCTGGAGCCTTTGAGGCTTGAGTGAAGTAGTTTCGACATCTATATCGAGGGTATGCCTTTTTAGGGATCTTACAAGTTTGATATATATCCAAAACTTTGAGATCAAGTTTATGCCTTTTTATAAGGTCTTACAATTTTTACATGCCTTTGAGGTCTTACAGTTTTACATGCCTTTGAGGTCTTACAGTTTTGGATACTTGGTACAAGTATTGTTCATGCCTTCCTTAAGGTCTTACAGATATAGTTGTTGCCTTATGTAGGTCTTACGAGACCGAGTCTACCCGCTCGGGGTTTTATGGCCTCGGGTTTTTATAAGTCAATGGAGGTGGCGCTTGATGGTAGTCCCCGAGTCGTCAAGGGTTTCTTGATTCGGGAAAAATTATTTCCAAACTTGGTATTGCCTCATTGAGGTCATACGATTTTGGTGTTTCCGACCCTGAGGTCATGCAATTTTTGAGATTTCAGCATCAGTTTCCGACTGTTCATGACACCTTCAGTTTTGGAGACATTTTATGATCTTGATGTTGCCTCGTTGAGAGCTTACGAGTTTGGAGTTTTGACCCGGGGGTCGTTCAGGTGCCGAATTGTTGATGCCAGTCTCCGAGTGTTCGAGAAATATTTGACAGAGGAGTCCTCTTTGCCAAAATGTCGAGTTTCTTTTGAAACGTGAAATGCTTTGATGAAAAGTGTTCTTAAATTACTTGGTACAAGTACACATATTTTTGCCGTTAAAATCTTGGTTTCTCTATATGGGCCCGGTTCGATTGACCGTTTGGCCCGGTACATTACTTTTTCTATCGAGGTCCCATTTGGGGTGTCTTGGCTTTCTCGAGTAGGTGATCTTCTGGGGGGAGGCCCCCCAATATTCGAGGTGGATTGTAAAAGAAATCTCGAATACTTGGTAAGTCTCTTTTAGGTGTCGTATGGTCGTCGCCTCGTTAAAAACCTTGCAGGTAAAACCCTTCTAGGGAAAAAATCCGGTCGAAGAAAAAGAGTGCGACGGGTGCTCGAGGATGTTCTCGAAATTTTCCATCGGATTCCCTAGCAATAATATAATTTTAGCATTGATATGTTCTAGTTTCTTGGAAGTTGTTCGCCCTCCATGGTATCGACCTTGTAAGACCCTTTTCCGACTACTCCAAGAACGCGGTATGGTCCTTCCCAATTTTGGCCTAGCTTTCTTTCATTAGGGTTTCGGGTGTTAAGGGTGACTTTCCTTAGAAACAAGTCCCCTACTCCGAAGTGCCGAAGGTTTGTTCTCTTGTTATAATATCTTTCGATCCTTTACTTTTGGGCGGCCATCTGGACCAGCGAGGCTTCCCTTTTTCATCTTGTAGTTCGAGGGTCGTTGTCATGGCCTCGTTGTTCAAACTTTCAGTGGTGTGTTGGAATCTGGAGCTCGGCTCCCTGACCTCCACTGGTATCAAAGTCTCGGCACCGTAAACTAGAGAGAAAGGTGTTTCCCCTGTGCTTGATTTTGAAGTTGTTCGGTATGCCCACAACACTTCGGGCAACATTTCTCTCCACTTTCCCTTGGCACTTTCCAGCTTCTTTTTTAAGTTTCGGATGGTGGTTTTATTTGTGAACTCGGCCTGGCCATTTGCACATGGGCAGTAAGGCGACGATAGGATTCTCTTGATTTTGTGATGCTCAAGGAATTGTGTTACCTTGCTCCCGATGAACTGACTCCCGTTATCGCATGTTATCTCGGAAGGAATCCCGAAAAGGCATATAATGTGTTCCCAGATGAAGTTAATGACTTCATTTTCTCTTACCTTCTCGAAAGGCTGCGCTTCCACCCATTTTGAAAAATAGTCAGTCATAAATAAAATGAATTTAGCTTTACCTGGAGCCGTAGGCAGGGGCCCGATGATGTCCATCCCCCATTTCATGAATGGCCACGACGATAAGACCGAATGTAGTTGTTCACCGGGTTGGTGAATCATAGGGGCAAATCTCTGGCATTTATCGCATTTTCGGACGAATTCCTTAGTATCTTTTTCCATGTTGTCCCAATAGTAGCTTTCTCTAATTATTTTTCGGACTAAGGAGTCAGCGCCAGAATGATTTCCACAAGTACCCTTATGAATTTCCTGGAGTACGTAATTTGTATCTCCCGGCCCCAGACATACTGCTAGGGGGCCGTCAAAAGTTCTTCTGTACAGAGTTTTATTTTCATCGAGCGAGAACCGGGCTGCTTTGGTTCGCAGGGCCCTCGATTCCTTTAGATCTACGGGCAATTTTCCGTCTTTCAGGTAATCAATATATTTATTTCCCCAGTCCTATGTTAGGCTAGTGGAATTATCTCCGCGTGACCTTCCTCGATCACTGATTTAGATAGCTGAAAGACAAACCCGGGGAGTAAGTCATCTTCTTCAACAGACGATCCTAGGTTTGCGAGGGCATCGGCTTCGCTGTTCTGCTCTCGAGGTACATGGACTAAATTCCATTCTTTGAAGCGATGTAATGTGACTTGGATCTTATCCAAATACCTCTCATCCTATCTTCTCGAACCTCATACCTCCCATTCACCTAGTTCACTACCAGGAGTGAATCACATTTTGCTTCGATGGTTTCAGCTCCCAGACTTTTGGCCAGTTCTAAACCTGCAATCATAGCCTCATACTCGACTTTATTGTTAGTCAATTTTGCAATTTTTATAGATTGTCTAATTACACCGCCTGTAGGTGGTTTTAGGACTATATCACCGGAAGATATGTCTGATTTCAGTAAATGTTCCTTTTCTACCTCGGGCACGAGGGATGGCGAGAAATCGGCCACGAAGTTTGCCAGAATCTAGGACTTGATGGTCATTCGAGGTTGATACTTGATATCATACCTCTCGAGTTCGATTGCCCATTTGACCAATCGACCCGATAATTCGGGTTTGTGCAATATGCTCCAGAGGGGGTAATGTTGTTAGAACACAAATATGATGGCATTGAAAATAGGGTTTCAATTTTTGCAATGCGCTTATTGACACAAGAGCCAATTTTTTGAGGTGTGGGTACCTAGTTTCGGTATCCCCTAGGGTCCGGCTTACATATTAAACAGGGAATTACATACCTTGCTCTTTCCGAATTAGCACACCGCTTACCGCTATCTCGGATACGGCCACATATAGATATAGCGTTTCATCCTTCATTGGCGTGTGGAACAGAGGTGGCCTAGTCAGATATCGCTTCAGCTCTTCTAAGGCGCGTTGGCATTCTGGAGTCTATTCGAAGTTGTTTTTTCTTTTGAGTAAAGAAAAGAAATGATGGCTCTTGTCGGATGACCTGGATATGAATCTACCCAGAGCCGCCATTCAACCTGTTAGCCGTTGCATGGCCTTTACATTGTTTAGAACCGTGATTTCTTCGATGGCCATGATTTTATCGGGGTTAATCTCGATCTCCCTATTTGATACCATGAAGCCTAACAATTTGCCCAAACCCACTCTGAAGCCACATTTCTTAGGGTTGAGCTTCATGTTGTAACTTCTGAAGATTTCGAATGTTTCATGCAAATGAATTAAATAGTCCTCTGCGCGCATGGACTTAACTAGCATGTCGTCAATATAAACTTCCATGGATTTGCCTATTTGACTGTCAAACATTTTATTAATTAGACGCTGGTATGTAGCCCCTGCGTTTCTTAGTCCGAAAGGCATTACATTGTAACAGTAGGTACCATACTTTGTGATAAACGAGGTCTTCTCCCTGTCTTCGGGGTTCATCTGAATTTGATTGTACCCCGAATAGGCATCAATAAAGGTGAGGGTATCGAGGCCGGTCGTAGCATCGATCAGACGATCGATGTTAGGCAATGGGAACGAATCCTTGGGACACGCCTTATTTAAGTCTTTATAGTCTACGTACATTCTTAGCTTATTTCCCTTTTTGGGTACCACTACTATGTTGGCCAGCCATTCGGGGTACTTTACTTCTCTAATGGACCCTATTTTAAGGAGTTTTGTTACCTCATCCTTGATGAATGCATTTTTTATCTCGGACTGGGGTCTTCTTTTCTACTTCACGATTTAAACCTGGGTTGACACTCAGTCGGTGGGAGGTTATTTCTGGTGGGATAACTGTCATATCCAAGTGGGACCATGCAAAATAGACGATATTGTCAATAAGAAATTGAATGAATTTTTTCCTGAGTTTGGGGGGTTAATCCCGTTCCCAGGTATACCTTACGATCGGGGAGGTTTTCGATCAAAACAGCTTGCTCCAGATCTTCAATTGTCAATTTTGTTGCATCCAACTCTTCGAGGGCAATGAAAGTTCGAGGAGCGAGGAAATCTTCTTTGTCATCCTCGGGGGTCTGTATGCTCCCAGACACGTCCGAGATGGGAGCACGGGGGTCGACTCCTCTTGGTAATTCATGAACATTTCTTTCGCTGCATGTTGTTCTCCATATATGGTCATTAAGCCATCCTTTGTCGGAAATTTAATCATCTGGTGCAGGGTTGACGTTACTGCCCTTATGCTGCGTATCCACGGCCTGCCAACCAATGCATTATACCTTATGTCGTCATTGATGACTTGAAACTTTATGTTCTAAACCATGCCGGATGTGTCGACTGGGAGGGTGATTTCTCCTTTCGTTGCTTCACCGGTCATGTTAAAGCCGTGGAGGACCCTTGAGGCGGGAATGATCTGGTCGAGCAACCCAAGCTGTTCTACTACCCCTGACCTGATTATGTTGGCTGAGCTGCCTGGATCCACGAGCACACTTTTAACTTAAACGTTGTTTAGAAGAAATGAGATTACCAGCGCATTGTTGTGTGGTTCTGTCAAGGTCTCGAGATCCTCTTCGCTGAACGAGGGTGTCTTCGGCCACGCGATCTCGGATCAACCCTTCTATTGTGACAGATATTTTTGTCCAGTTGATCATGGGCCCTTGGGGAATGTCGATCCCTCCAATAATCATATGGACGACATGCCAAGGGATTTCTTTATGTGCCCGGTCGGAAGAGACACACCATTCTCTCCCCGGTTCTCCAGGTGGTTGTTTTCATCTTTATTTACTGAGTTAGTCATTTCGACCTAAAATTTGAAGATCTTGGACAAGAACAGGTGTGAAACATAACTTGCGTTATGTGACAAAACCAGCAAGAAAATAATCACTATTATTTTTAGCCCGACGGTGGGCGCCAAACTATTTACTGTAAAAATGGTAATAATAATTAAATTTGATTACAAGATTCTTAAAATACGTGATCTATTTTTATGCTAGTTTGTTAAGTAGTTGGTGGTATGTGTAAAGTTTAGAAACGAGATAAGAGCAAGGAGAGAAGTTATAACCAAACCGATAGGACAATTATCGTGGCCTCGAGCTTGTCGTTTCGGGGCCTCGAGGTTGAATCCGAAGTTCGGCAGGGAGCTATCGAGGGGGGTCGGAGTATGACTAACAGTTGAAGTAAAATTAACGGAGGCTCTTTATGGCCAATGATAAGTAATAAATGAAGAACAAATATGAAGATAATAAATGAAAGCAATAATATCAAGAGAATATGTTAGAGAGCAAATGGAATGTTCTTGTATATTTCGTGTGGAGCAACTGAAGCAGCAGGCCTTTACAAAATGACAAGGGTCCCCTTTATATAAGAGGGGAATCCCAACATAGTACAAAATACATTAATTACAAAGATAAAAGGATTGGACAGCTAGATGACACCTTGATCCAGGGCTAGGATAATCCACTAGGCTCTGTGAGTCCTAGCCGTGTACCTTGGGAACTCCCCACTCCTACCATAGCTGTGGTCGACATTATCCCAAGGTTGGGCATCATGAACCTCGAAGGGGAAATTCGACCGTAGCCTTGAAGCCTCAAGGATTTGAGATGATCTTCTATGGTGCCTCGATAATGAGAAATCGGACCCTTCGATTTCACCGTACACACAAATGAATCACTTACTTATAGATGAAGACATTATGATAGAAGCACAAAAATAACTCATCAATTTTAACTGCCTACTTTAAATGAAAAAAACAAAGAAATTTTTATCAGACAAATATATATTGCTGACATGCAATGCATAATAAATCAAAAGTAGTTAAAGCTTGTAGTATTCCAATTCCAAAGGAAAGAACATAAAGTAAAAAGAATTGCATCATTTGTAGTATGAGCAATCAAACAAAAAGGTCGAAGATGGTCTTTTATATCATTTGTAATATTTTTTATATTTTTAGTATCCACACATTTCTCAGATTTCTCAGTGCATTCTTAGAGTTTAAAGAATAATAAGGGGTACTAAATAATGGTATGGACAAAGCTGACTTAATATAGTTTTTTTGTTAATGCAAAAAAAAATAACTTATGGGGTGTAACAATATTGATATTATATGGTGCGATCGGGTTGCACGCTGCAACATATCTTGTATTTTGGTATCCCCTGTTTTACTGTATTGGCTTTAGTTCCTCGTGTGCGACTTTGATAATCTATATTTCTGGTTTTCACTGAGTTTGAGGATCGAGTTATTGTCATTGGCTTATTGTCTTGCCATCATTTTTTGAGTTCTTTTCCTAATACTATTATTTTGGTGAATTGATTTTCAAAGTAAACTTACTACGTCGAGTCATTACCTCCTGCCCTGTTGAGTTGTTAGTAATATAGTGATTTAAAATAAAAGAATTAATATCATGCTATCTTGTGTGACTTTAAGTTAGAACCCTACGTATATTTCAGTATCTACTATCCCTAGTAATCATTATATTTTATTTCAATTGATTCTCCACCTTAATCTTCTTAATTGTATGAGGTTTTTACTTTACTTAAAAAGGAATTGTTATTATGTTTGAACTCAATAAATTCCATACTAAATGCAATAGCTATTCAACATTAAATTTTATTTGAAAATGCTATATCTCTTCACTCAAATGATTTCTAAAAACAAAACTCATCTTTCTCGCTGATTTCCTATTTCGTTTAGAAACTGTAGATTTATTTTATGATATATAAATGGAATTTTTTGAGCATCTTAATTAGCATTTGACACAGGTATTATGTACTGAGTAGAATGTAGATTTTTCCGTGCAAAGTGATATGGAAATATGTGGGCACAAGGTGCCATGTGTGTTAAAGGTGTGGAAGTTGGGATTATGATATGAGATTACAAGAATTGGGATTACTTGGAATCGTGTATTTTAAACGGATGATTGGTTGAGTTGATATCGTTTTTCCTACTTGAATACAGTTACACTTATCTATATCCCAACTATGTTATTGTTTAACTATTTGGTTATTTGTCGTTGCCATTCATGATTTCCCCTTATCGTCACTTGTGTTTCGTAATTTGAATTCTTCCTGCTATTAGCAATACTTTGATATCCCTAGCTTGTTATCATTATGTCATATCCTGTTCAGGTTATTCGACCAGTAGGTGTCTTGACTGTTCCTCGTCTCTACTCCATCGAAGTTAGTCTTGATACTTACTTGAAACCACTGTGGTGTGCTCATACTACACTTCAGTACATTTTTGTACAGATCCAGGTACTCGATCGTTAATATCTGTGTTGTTCGTTGCTGTGGAGACTCAAGGTAAACCTGTTGTTGTGTTCGCAGGCCTCAGAGTCACATTCTATTGTATTTATTTCCATTATTTCCTTTTGTTCTGGAACAGTAATATTTTTTATATTTTTAGTATCCATACATTTCTCAGTGCATTCTTCAAGTTTAAAGAATAATAAGGGGTACTAAATAATGGTATGGACAAAGCTGACTTAATATAGTTTTTTTGTTAATGCAAAAAAATTAACTTATGGGGTGTAACAATATTGATATTATATGGTGCGATCGGGTTGCACGCTGCAACATATCTTGTATTTTGGTATCCCCTTTTACTGTATTGGCTTTAGTTCCTCCTGTGCGACTTTCATAATCTATATTTCTGGTTTTCACTGAGTTTGAGGATCGAGTTATTGTCATTGGCTTATTGTCTTGCCATCATTTTTTGAGTTCATTTCCTAATACTATTATTTTGGTGAATTAATTTTCAAAGTAAACTTACTACATCGAGTCATTACCTCCCGCCCTGCTGAGTTGTTAGTAATATAGTGATTTAAAATAAAAGAATTAATATCATTCTATCTTGTGTGACTTTAAGTTAGAACCCTACGATTATTTCAGTATCTACTATCTCTAGTAATCATTATATTTTATTTCAATTGATTCTCCACCTTAATCTTCTTAACTGTATGAGGTTTTTACTTTACTTAAAAAGGAATTGTTATTATGTTTGAACTCAATAAATTCCATACTAAATGCAATAGCTATTCGACATTAAATGTTATTTGAAAATGCTATATTTCTTCACTCAAATGATTTCTATAAACAAAACTCATCTTTCTCGCTGATTTCCTATTTCGTTTAGAAACTGTAGATTTATTTTATGATATATAAATGGAATTTTTTGAGCATCTTAATTAGCATTTGACACATGTATTATGTACTGAGTAGAATGTAGATTTTTCCGTGCAAAGTGATATGGAAATATGTGGGCACAAGGTGCCATGTGTATTAAAGGTTTGGAAGTTGGGATTATGATATGAGATTACAAGAATTGGGATTACTTGGAATCGTGTATTTGAAACGGATGATTGGTTGAGTTGATATCGTTTTTCCTACTTGAGTACAGTTACACTTATCTATATCCCAACTATATTGTTGTTTAACTACTTGGTTATTTGTCGTTGCCATTCATGTTTTCCCCTTATCGTCACTTGTGTTTCGTAATTTGAATTCTTCTTGCTATTAGCAATACTTTGATATCCCTAGCTTGTTAGCGTTATGTCATATCCTGTTCAAGTTATTCGACCAGTAGGTGTCTTGACTGTTCCTCATCACTACTCCATCGAAGTTAGTCTTGATACTTACTGGAAACCACTGTGGTGTGCTCATACTACACTTTAGTACATTTTTGTACAGATCCAGGTATTCGATCGTTAGTAGTTGTGTTGTTCGTTGCTGTGGAGACTCAAGGTAAACCTGTTGTTGTGTTCGCAGGCCTCAGAGTCACATTCTATTGTATTTATTTCTATTATTTCCTTTTGTTCTGGAACAGTGATTGTCACGAACCGAAAATAGCCCTGTCGTGATGGCGCCTATCACACTACTAGGCCAGCCCAAAAACAACACGAACAATACAGAGACAATTTATAAGTTCACTTTTCTAGGCTGATTAAGTCTCGAAGCTTTGTATTTTTTAGACTCTAAGAGTGCTGAAAGCTCTCACTGTGATGCTCGGTCACCTGGATCTGCACACAAGGTGCAGGGAGTAACGTGAGTACACCAACATAGTATGCAACTAAAGTAAATAAATTCTGAGTGCAGTGACGAGCATTTAAAATCATATGCATACTAATCAAGAAAAGTTCTGCAGAAATATCAAGTCAAAATCAGCAGTTCAATAGCCAATTATCTCGTAAAACTCTAGCTTCAATTAAAAATCCTTTAAAATATTTATTCAACATTTTTCAACAAAGGCTCAGTATTAAAAAGGAGTGAAAGAAGAAAAATGTCATAGACAAGCCCCTCGGACAAGGTATCACTCATAAGTATAGCCTCTCAGTCGCTCGTCAATCAGTACTCGCACTCAGCACTCCAGCTCAATAGATATCTCATAATAATAATAATAACAGTTGCGGTGTGCAACCCGATCCATAATATATAGTCAACTACGCTCAATGGGGGTATGCAAACTCCGAAGGGGCTCCTATATCCCAAGCATCAAAGTGCTGGGCGAGCAGCCCGATCCAATATATCGCTGCGACGTGCAGCCCGATCCATATATATAGATATTGCTGCGGCATGCAGCCCAATCCGTAAATATATAAGTATCGCTCGGCATACAGCCCGATCCATAAGTATATATCATATAATCCTCACCATCCGGTCCTCGACCTCTCTCTCAGTCATTACCCTCACAGCCACTTGGGCATTTCAGTAAAAAAAAATCAGGGAAACTCAGCCCAGACAGTTTTCATCTATTGAAAATAGAGTAATGAAACCGAATCAACAATAAATAGGTAATATCATGACTGAGAATATGCTTTCAAATCAAAATATGGTGAGAAAGGTAGAAAAATACCCCTAAGGGACTAAACAGTTCGGCATAAAGGCCCCAAACATGGCATTCAGCCCAAGTTAACAAACAAATTTCTAAAACACATGGATATCATATAAAATATATCAAAATATGCAACTATACAATCGCCATGGGACGGACCAAGTCACAATCTCTACGGGTGCACGCCCACACACCTGTCACTTAGCATGTGCGTCACCTTATTTATCAAACAGTACAAAATTTCTGGGGTTTTATTGTCGCGCCTCCTTTTTCCTTAGCGGAATCGGGTTTATGACATTTTGGTTGGGACAATTCCTTCCTTTTGGAAGCGGGGTTTGCATTTTTCAAGAGTTGCCACCTAATAATTTAAGGTGTGTTAGGACACCTAGAAGGTTCATTTATAACTACGTTTGGTAATCAGAGACAGGGTAAGGGCTTGAAATTATCCTAAGGGGAAGGTGTTAGGCACCCCTCAGGATCCACTAGTGTGGTTCCCGGCCAAACAGTTTTTGTAAATTTGTGCAATTAGCAAATAAACTAGTATGACTCAAATAGTAGGGGATTTAAGTTTAAATACATAAGTGTTTGAAATAAAAACAATTAGTGAAAAAGCAAGATTTTTGAAAAGAATTACAATCTAAGCATATTCGTGAATGTAAAGGGGGATGTCCTAGGTTTGTTTATAATATGGATCACATCAATGCAATACCCAGAATGACACTCCTCAAAGAGGGGCTACACGTGGTATTAATGCACCGGTCATCATGTACATATCTACTCTTTCCCGCCCCATGAAGGTAATTAAAGTGAAGGTTGGTCTCGACACCTATTGCATGTTGTTACCCGTCCCTTATTATCAGTCCCGGAGGAATTTAGGACTTCTATCCTATAAAAGGGGGGTTCAGGGCAGACCCTCAAGTTTAAAGGTAAAATACTAAAGAGACATACAATAAACAATTAGGACTTCAATAAAGGGGAGCATGGAAGAAAAATGAAAGGCTCAGATATACCTCCACACATAGTACACATAAACATCATGACTCATACACAATTATAGTCTAAATTTAGATACTAACAAGGTATATAAGTAATAATAGCAGAACCAGATTTATTACATGACTTAGAAAAGAAGTCCGAATCAAGCTTGCCTACTGATTTTTAACACGTTGACAGTTAAACACTAATCACAAAGACGGTTCTGGTTTTATTTTAAAGTTGATTGCCTAAGCCTTGCCTAGGCGTAAAATAACATGTAGCAGTTATTTAGATTTGTTAATAATTCCAAGTTGTTATACCTAATAGCATTTAGTTATAAATGTTGCAAACATCCAGAGACTAATTACCAGTTTGTTTAGAACAGGAGGACCGTTCATACTTCTGTGTTTAGACTAGGTGTGATTGAATAAGTGCGATCCTATAACATATTGTCTAATGGAGCATGATGCATACTAACTCAAATAGGATTTCTAAATGCATATCAAGTTATGCACAGTTCAAAATAGGCAGGAGTGACAGGTTTTTTTTGTTGTTTACCTAAAGCAGGATTTCTAAGTGAAATTTCACAACATGTTTACGTGGGCAGAATCACATAATAGCAGCTTAATTTATTGTTATTATCTACCATATGGATAGGATTTCTAAGTGTGGATAAGATGTTGAAAATAGTACATATAAATCCTAAATAGCATGATATCTAATGCATGGCATGCTTGGCATGTTGTACCTAAATATGGCTGCTATTGCGCATAGAGAAAGTAAACATAGGAACATGATTTCTAACCTGGATTATACTACATTATGCATATTACCCACCCATTTTCACTATCCAACCCCAGAGTCGTTTACAAATTATTACAGACCAATACTAAAATGAATTACATAAGAAAAGTAAAAAACACTATAGAGAGCCTGAAACAGGCCCAGACTTTCATCACCTGATTAGGACTTCCTCCCTGGGTTATGTAATAAATCACCTTAAGTTCCAAGATTATTCCATAGTCTTTCTCATGTATGGGTGTGTCAGAGTATCCTAAGGACCTCAAGGGATCCAGGGCAGTGCTCACACCCAAATTTCATAGCCAAGACAGAGTAAGTGCAGTATGGAAAGGCCAGCTTTTATGTGTCCAAGTTTAGAGGGAGCTCAAGGGTCCCAAGACAAGGCTCACACAAAAGGGGCAGAACCTAGTGGTCTAAGAGTATATGTGAGAGTGCTTGACATAGATTTTAAAAGAGTTGAGTTGGAAACAATTTTGACAATGATTAAATTGAAATAAGCTTTGGAAAGCAATAGAAGAGTTTGCCTTGGTAAAAAACCAGTTTGAAGAAGAAAAGAAACAGAACAATCAGCAACTCAAAACCAAATCAACATACATAGTTCAAACGCAAACAGGGAAAGGAGGAATTGGGGACAAGTAGCTCATATGTGAAAGCATATTTGCACACAGGTTAACACCATATAAGTACTACTGAACTTAAATAGTCACAGCAATAGCCTATCACAAAAGGTTCGTGCCTGAAGCTTAATAGTATTAGATTAAGGGGTGCTAAACAGAGTTACTCATTAGGTTTAGGGGGAAGGGTTCAGAATCACATAGTGACTAGGTGTCATGCTTAGGATGTATTGGGGTTGAGGGGGTAGGGCAAAAAAGCTGTAGAAAAATGTAAGAAAGCAGTAGACATGCTGAATTATAGGGAAGGGGTAATCATATGGCAAAATAGGCATGCTAATTGCAAGGGAGACAACAGAACCACAAGTAGAAGCATAAGAGAAACAAAAGGAGATGCAATACAAATAGAGACATATTGTTTTGGGTGTTGTAAGTTAAACTGAAAACATACTAGTAAAAATGAGAGAATAAGTGCAGAGTGAGGAGTAAAAAAGTAGTATAATGAAAGGAAGTAGAGCAGTAGTGTGTAGAGCAGTAGAACAATATAATCACTTAATTTTGGCTTGCTGCCGACCAAGTATCAAGTCAACATCAAGAGAAACAACAGAGTATGTATATGTGTAAGAGAGAGTTCTGAACAGTGTAATTATTCGTATCCTATGCTAAAGAGATGGTAGAGTATTTATAGTCTGAGAACAGGCAGGAAAATAAGGTAATAAATATTGACTTAGCACAATTATAGAAATAATACAAATCAGAATCAATTAAATACCCGGACTCCCTTCAATTAGGGAGTCATAGTTCAAACGGGTACAAGTTGTATCAAATAGGGAAAATAATTGCTTATATGACTGATTTTACCAAAGTAGGAGCAGTAAAAACATGTATCATGTAATAAGGACTAAGTGTAAAATATTTTCAAGCAAGGAAAGTACACGTTAAATAACTAACAGCATATTTGTGCACATAAATAAGGTAGAGTACAATTTTAATTCTGAAAGTTAGGTCAAAGAATCACGAATGAGATTGAAAATCATAGGGAATCAACACTAACTAAAGAAAGTATCACAAAAGTAAGGAAGCAATTCGAAAAATCAGTACAAAATTACAATAAAAATACACAAAATCACAGATTCAGGGAAGATACCGCAGGTCTAAATTACACAAAATCAATATAAATTATGTGAACAATCAATAAAACAAAGAGTTGGACCTATTAAACGATAAATAACACTTGTTGAAAAAAAATCAGAGAAAACCTAAGAACAAATTAGAGCAGGAAGCACAAGAGCATATAGAACATACATGAA
Organism: Nicotiana tabacum; assembly: GCF_000715075.1. Taxonomy (NCBI): domain Eukaryota; kingdom Viridiplantae; phylum Streptophyta; class Magnoliopsida; order Solanales; family Solanaceae; genus Nicotiana; species Nicotiana tabacum. The sequence continues at coordinate 90,213,187 of NC_134101.1, read as the reverse complement.
ACCTAGAATGTTCATGAGAGACATGCAAACACATCGCAAACAGACTCAAACTTCAAATCAAACCTAGAAGTGTTAGGGTTTCTTCACAAAAATGAATCGAGCAAAAGGAAAGACTCAAGTGATGTTTGAACATGCTAAAAATCACAAAGTAATTGCTAAAAATCAGAAAGAAATCGTTTTTGCAAAAGGGTTTTGAAACCCTAGTCTGAAAAATGAGGAAATCGTTTGAAATCAGAGAAATCTTTTGAGGAAAATAGGTGAGAACCTTAAAAGACACATAGATCCATCACAGATCTAAAAAGATCGGAGGATTTAAAGCTAGGGTTTCCAGAAAAGTCGTAGAGATGATAGAATAGGTCAAGAACCCATAGATCCGTAATAAAATAAGAAGAAGTTCTTACTCACAAACGGAAAATGGCCTGAGACAGGCTGATAAACAAAGTTCCAAACCGGAACCAATTGGGGTTCCCTTGAGAAAATCTCAAGTATCCACGAAATGGAAGAGCCATGTCGTGTGGAAGACCAGGTCCGGTTGGAGAAGACATAGAAACATAGTAGGAGGGGCTCATGCCGGTGACGGCGTTTTAAGGTTAGGGTTAGGTCTCAGAGAGAATTTGGAGAGGAGGGATTCAAGGGCGGTGCAAATGAGAGAATGAGGTAGGGTTTGGGGGGTTGTTGGATTAAAAAAGGAAAGAAATAACGTGAACCGTTGATCTGGGAGATCAACGGTCGAGATTAAATGGGGTAGGTGGGTTCCGGGTTTGGGTATGGGTTAATAGGGTGTGGGTCGGGTTTATAAATTGTAAAATTGTGCTAGGAATTGGGGTTCGATTTGGCTATAATTGAAAGCCAATTTGGCTATAATTTAAATAGCCAATTTTTCCCTATTTAATTTATAAAATATAGTAGATAATTTCTGAAAAATAATTTAAAATGCTAAAATATTTTATAATACATAATTAGCAATTTAAAAATACAGGATCCAATTTTATGCATATAAAACACAATTAAATCTTAAAAGGGCTAGTATTGTAATTATGTGCAATGTAGCTTTAAAAATACTAAATGTAATTATAAAAATTACTTTAGCCATATTTTGGAATAAATATAGAAATCCAATAGATGAATTATCAAAACAATATTGGAAATAATTATTGGGGATTATATGGATAAAAAAGGGAGAAAATAAATCAATTTAAAACCTTAAAATTATAAAAAAAACAAATTTATAAAAACCTTGGACATGCTTATATATATACTTATATATGCTATTTTGAAGGTATTTTACTTATTGAAAATATATAGAGAAAAATTGGGTATCAACAGCTGCCCCTCTTTATCCAAGAAGAATGAAAGAGTTTCCGGGAAAAGAAATGATGGCCAATTTTGACCGAGCAAAATGGTTTGAAGAGGTTAGGCCGCACCCTGGCTTCTAAGTTGCCTACATATCCCTGGTTTCACAGGAATCAGGCCATATGTAGTTTCGGATTCACCTGTAGAGTATACCGATGAAGACATTTCAAGAACGGACGCACTATCTAGGGTTGGGTGAGCGGACGGTTTATGGGAATGGTTAGGTTTGTTATGGCTGAGGGAACTGGAGCGGGATCGCTCCTAGTGGGATAGCCGTTGCTCGCCGGCTTACCTACAAATAGAAGCAATACAAGCGTATACTGTGCATAAATTTAAACATGATGCAAGTTCCCATTAGACCATGAATGTTGTCTTTGGATGGTTAGGAATGGCGTCCTTAGAACATGATGTCCTAGGCCATGAAGCATATGATAAAGGATGCAGACCATGAAATGATGTTCTCGAGCTATGAGGATGGTGCCTCCAAACCATGACGCCTTTGAATAATGATATGTAAAAGATTGAAAAGAGATCCTCAGTCCATGACATGGTGTTCTCGTGCTATGAAGATGGTACCTCCGAACGATGACCCCTTTGGATGAGTTGGCGATATTTCAGCCCATGAGGATGCAGTAGTATGGTGCAGACAATACAGAGCTTAGTCTTGCGAATTGAAGGGCAGAGCTTTGCCCGTAAGAGAAGCGAGATAAATAGTGCTTAGGATAACGCTTAGTTTCGAAGAAAATTGGAGGCAGAGCTTAACCTTGGAATGCAGAATGATAGCCTTATGCAAAGATGCGAATGCAGATGGAGGTAGAGCTTAACCTCGGAAGGCAGAACGGTTGCCTTATTCAAATCGGAAGGCAGAATAGTAGCCTTATGCAGATTGGAAGGTAGAATGGTAGCCTTATGCAATGCAGATGCAGATGGAGGTAGAGCTTAACCTCGGAAGGTAGAATGGTAGCCTTATGTAGATTGGAAGGCAGAATGGTAGCCTTATGTAGATTGGAAGGCAGAATGGTAGCCTTATGCAATGCAGATACAGACGGAGACAGCGTTTAGTATCGGAAGATAGAATGGTAGCCTTATGCAAATTGGAAGGCAAGATGGTATCCTTATGCGATGCAGATGCAGATGGAGACAACGTTTAGTTTTAGAAGGCAGAACGGTAGCCTTATGAAAATTGGAAGGCAAAATTGTAGCCATATGCGATGCAGATGCAGATGGAGACAACGTTTACTCTTGGAAGGCAGAATGGCAGCCTTATGCAAATTGGAAAGCAGAATGGTAGCCTTATGCAATGCAGATGCAGATGGAGACAGCATTTAGTCTCAGAAGGCAGAATGGTAGCCTTATGCAAGAAATAAAATAACAAATGACAGTAGAGTTTTCTTAGTTGATAGCAGATTGCAGCGTTGCGATTACTCAGAGCATTATGACTTATCAGACATCACTGGTGTGTGCTGATAGCAAATGTTGGCAAGTGCAACGGTTCAGAGAGTCGTATTCTTGAACAATGTTTGTTCCATGGGTGTACATTATGTTTAATGATTTCGCAATCCTAGTGCCTGCATCCAAAGAAAATCGTGAGTTTTGCAAGGGGGAAGGTTAGTTCGTATCCCCGCTGGCTTTGTTTGACTCGTTCAGCTTTGATCTGGTGATACCGTTTGTATCATTGGGGTAGTGTTGCTAAACAAAGCAGTTTCTATAATAATCATGCATGATTTTGTAAAAGTATGACATAAATTAAAAATAGCTTTTAGATGAACCGACGACTGTGATGTAGCTTGGGACATTGCAACCTCTCCCGCTACAGAATTTTGAGGAATCTCTCAAAATTCTGCCTCAGTTTGATGGGTTGACATTTCTGACTACTGCTCGTGCGGTGATTGGCTAACATTACTTCGGAATTTTAAGGGTCCTCCTCAAAATGCTGCCCTAATTTCCAATTGTTGGGGGGAAATGAAATTTTTATTGAATTGTGACTGAACCCATAGGGCTGCGAATGTATCCCCTCTTAAACGGGAATCAGGTCAGGCGTAGTTCAATTTACATCATATAAGGAAAGCATAAAGATTACACATAGTAACGTTTGACTGCATCTGAATTGATCGACTTTGGCCAGACTTCTCCGTCCATTTCTGCAAGTATGAGGGCTCATCCTGTCAAAACCCGGTGAACCATGTATGGACCCTGCCAGTTGGGAGAGAACTTCCATTTGGCTTCATCTTGATGCGGAAATATTTTCTTCAATACCAGATGCCCCGGTGTGAACTGTCTTGGCTTGACTCTTTTGTTGAAGGCTCTGGACATTCTGTTCTGATAGAGTTGACCATGGCAGACTACATTCATTCTCTTTCCGTCTATAAGGGCTAGTTGCTCATAACGACTTTTTACCCCTTCTGCGACGTCAAGCTCAGCTTCTTGTATGATTCGTAGGGAAGGAATTTCCACCTCAGCGGGAATGACATCCTCTGTACCGTAAACCAGCATATAGGGGGTTGCCTCGGTTGAAGTGCGGACTGTGGTGCGATACCCTAGTAAAGCAAATGATAACTTCTCGTGCCACTGTTTATGCTTCTATATCATTTTTCTCAATATCTTCTTGATATTCTTGTTGGCGGCTTCTACAGCTCCATTCATCTAAGGTCTGTAGGTTGTGAAAAATTTGTGTTTGATCTTGAAGGTTTCACACATAGCTTTCATTAAGTTGCTGTTGAGGTTGGAGCCATTATTAGTAATGATTGACTTTGGAATTCCAAATCGACAAACAATGCGGTCGCAGACAAAGTCTGCCACAACTTTCTTAGTCATTGTTTTGTAAGATGCTGCTTCGACCTATTTTGTGAAATAGTCGATGGCTACTAGGATAAACATGTGTCAATTGGAAGAAGCAGGCTCGATTGGTCCAATAACATCCATCCCCAGGCGACGAACGACCATAGTGAGCTTGTTGTGTTAAGGTTTCTTGGAGGTACCTTTATCATGTCGGCATGTATCTGACAATGGTGGCATTTTCGGACATACTGGATGTAGTCTGTTTCTATAGTCATCCAAAAGCAACTAGCTTGGAGTATCTTCTTTGCTAAGACAAAACCGTTCATATGTGGACCGCAGGTCCCAACATGAATTTCCTCTAGTATCCTGGATGCTTCTTTGCGTCGACATATCTTAATAATCCTAAATTGGGAGTCCTCCTATACAGGATTCCTCTGTTGTGAAAGAAATTATTGGACAATCTCCAAAGTGTGCGCTTCTGAGTAGGATTCGCAAGCTTCGGGTACTCTCCTTTTACCAAATATTCCTTTATATCATGAAAGCAAGCCCTTCCGTCTGCTTCATCTTCAACATGGGCGCAATAAGCTGGCTGATTATGGATTTTTACTGGAATGGGATCAATGAAAGTTGTTGGGATATTGTTTCATAGATGATAGGGTAGCTAATGCATCGGCGAACTCATTCTGGATTCTGGGAACATGTTGGAATTCCGTCTTCATGAACTTCTTTCTCACATCCTCTACGTGATGTAGATATGGGAGTATCTTGGAGTTCTTGGTTGTCCATTCTCCTCGTACCTGATGTACAAGCAAGTCCGAATCTCCAATCACTAGCAGCTCTTGAACGTTCATGTCAATGGCCATTTTAAGTCCTAAGATGCAGGCTTCATACGGGGTGAACTTCTTACTAAGATAATAAATGGCTTGCTCCTTCCTCCCTATTTCATCATTCTACCCTAGAACGCAGCCAAAAGCTCCATCTAACACTGCAAGGTAGAGTAATAAGGGTTTACCTGGCTCGGCGAGACTAAGATTGGTGGTGTTGACAGGTACTCCTTGATTTTGTCGAAGGCCTTTTGGCAGTCATCGGTCCATTTGGTGGCGGTGTCCTTCTTTAACATCTTAAAGATTGGCTCACAAATAACTGTAGACTATGCTATGAATCTGCTGATGTAGTTAAGTGTTACGACCCAAACTACTTGTCCGTGACGGGCACCCGGTACCTTACTCAACCGAGTACCAACGTAACGTATCTTTCTTATTACATTATCATATACGCGTGACACACGGGCCTAATAGGCCGACATGATCCTTTATAAACTCAAAACATAGGACGACAAGGATGTACAATCTTTCACATACAAGACATATATCTACAAGCCTCTAAGAGTACATGAATGTCATAAAGGTCGGGATAGAGTCCCGCCATACCAAACAATACACGTCTAAATCATACTAACCAAACACACAACTCCGAAGCAAATAGAGCGCACCAACACATTCCGCTGAGCTGATAGCCTACTTGGAGGGATCTCAACCCGTCTATCTGGACCCGCGGGTATGAAACGCAGCATTCCCAGGCAAAAAGGTACATCAGTACGAATAATATACTGAGTATGTAAGGCACATAAATAAATACATGAGAGACATGGAAGAAATATAGAGTACATGACTCAACCTGTAAGTCTGAATAATTATGTAAATTATAAAATACTTTTAGCATCATGCATTTGCATATAAATGTCATGTCGTGCATAGGTACGTGTTTCATAACATCATCAGCCTTTGAGGGCATCCCATCATATCATATCGGCCACTATAGGCAAAATCATCATCGTATACCAGCGGATCAGGTGGTGATGTATATATAATGTCATAACCTTTCCCATATCCCATATACATATATACGCGTATATAATGCCGTTTGAATCATATTTCAACCATTGTGGGCAACATAATCATCATATACCAGCTGAACAGGTGGTGGTAAGTATATAACGCCGTAACCTTTTCCCATATCCCATATACATATATTTACATATATACGTGTATATAACGCCATCTAGTCATGGGTCAATGCACATGTATTAAATTAATGAAAAATACGTAATAATCTCAATATTCCTTCTGGATAAATTTTTTCCAACTACATATTATTTTGAGACCCACGAGCAGAAGATAATAATATTTTTCATGGTGAATCAAGAATATAGACACCCCAGCTATTTCTATGAATAGAGTAATTTATATAAACTGTGTATTTGTTCGTTTCTTCAGTATAATCTGGACCATGCCAAAAGAAAGAAGGGAGGCCTTAACATACCTTTAAAATTTTGTACCTTGACTTTCTTTTGTTTTGGAAAAACCTTCACTTGTCTAGACGTAGGAGTAAAAGAAGGATGTCTTTCAAAATCTTTGTTTGAGAGATCACTTTTAGCAGTTATCTTGAGGCACACAGAAATAGCTGCTGCAGCCAAAGAAAAGCCATGCGCCAACACCACTAAGATAGCATAATTTGAATGTCATACTGTGCACTTACTACCTTCATAACATTAATATATGAGAACATCTAAAAGCCCTTTGATGTTTGTATTTGATCCAAAAATATATTTTTAATGGGCTAACCTATTATGTAATCCAAAAATAAAATGGAATGAAGAGAAATTCCTCAGGTTGCAGTACACCAACACTTTTGAAAATATTGTTGACAAGATTTTTCAAGACTCCTATATTGTAAGTACGGGAACAAAAGAAAGAAAGAAAGAAAGAGAAATTCTTATTGTGCGTTATTTTTAAGATATAGATGAATGGAAATGGAAACAATTCCTATGCTATCAAAATAATAGCCTCGACAAGCTTATACATATTATTGAATAGGGTGATGACTTGGCCACAATTCTCTTGAATTGTGCCACATTAATAAATGACTCTAACAGTCGTTATTTGAAAGGCATGGGGCTGCCACGTAATTCCCTTGTTGGGGAATTTTAAACTTTATCCAATAATTAATTAAGTAATATCCCACTACCCGGTAATTAATTAATTACCCGCATAATTTAAAAATTATCACAAATTACTTAAAATTCTATTTATTTTCAAAATACTTCATATATACTTTATATATTACACTACCATGGTCATATCGTACCTTGAATGGTACTAATTTATAATTATCGGATATTATCACTCGACCCGTATTTTATTCCAAATGGGCCATTCCCAATTAAACTCGTTTTCGTTAATCCGTGTACTCCTCTATCCTTCATTAACACTTATTCATCGCTTGTTACAAATAGCATAATCCTTATAATCTCCAAATAATCTTTTACTTTGACTGATATGAATTACCTTACGACATATCCAACGTACAATAGTACAGGGTACAACATTGTCGTAACTTATTACTATAAAGCATAATATCGATGAAATATTGCAGGGCGTAACATTAAGCCTTCCCAAGAAACTCATCACATCCTTCTTATTTTTGGCGGTGGTAGCTCTTGAATGGTGATGAATTTCAATGGATCCAGTTCTATTCCTCGGTGGCTCACAATAAACCCAAGCAATTTCCATGTAGGAACCCCAAATGCGCACTTTGCGGGGTTTTGTTTCAGGTTGTATCTTCGCAGTCTATTGAAGAACTTCCTCAGATCTTCTATGTGGTCAGTTGCCTTCTTGGATTTGATAATAACATTATCCACATATACCTCTATCTCCTTGTTTATCATATCATGGAAGATGGTAGCCATGGCCTTCATGTAGGTGGCCCCTGCATTCTTCATGCCGAATGGCATCATATTGTAATACTACACTCCCCACGGCATAATGAAAGTCGTTTTCTCAGCATCTTCTTCATCCATCCAGATCTGATGATAACCAGCAAAGCAATCCACGAATGACTGTAGTTCATGCTTGTTGAAATTGTTGATTAAGATGTGTATATTTGGCAAAGGGAAGTCATCTTTCGGACTGGCCCGGTTGAGATCCCGGTAGTCGACACAGACTCTGGCATTCCCATCCTTCTTTGGAACTGGCACAATGTTGGCTAACGATGTCGGGTATTCTACTACCTTGAGAACCTTAGCGTTGATTTGCTTGGTGACTTCTTCCTTGATTTTCAAACTCATATTAGGCTTGAACTTTCTGAGCTTTTGCTTTACCGGTGGACACATTGGATCGGTTGGCAGTTTGTGAGCCACAATAGATGTGCTCAGACCAGTTATGTCATCATACGACCAAGTGAATACGTCCTCATACTCTTTTAGAAATTTTGTGTATTCGGCCTTCTTTGATGGCGATAGGTGAATGCTAATTTGTGTTTCCTTGATGTTTTCTGCATCTCCTAGGTTGACAATCTTGGTCTCGTCCAGGTTGGACTTAGGTCTTTTCTCAAAGTTCTCAACTTCTTTGACAATCTCGTTAGGTATGTCATCTTCTTCTGAATCGATGTCCGCTTGTTGCGTTATCTCATTGCATGTCATAGTCATTGGTTCATCAAGACAAGTAATAGTAATGTTGTATTGGTAAAGAAAGGAGATAAAATGATAGCAATAAATATTAATTCATAAGAAAACTCGAAAATGCTTTTGATAAACTGAATATCATTTTGAACATCGAATATCTTATTGTGGGAATTGAAAAATGCGAAAAGAAAATCATTTGGTAAATAAAATAGTGAATAATGCTTGTTTTAGCCTTGCTACCCCGAGGCACGTCGGGCTTTGGTTGTCCTGATGGTCCAATTCTTGAGATGCGCCCCTCTGCTCACAACCTGTATGAAAGGGCCTTCCTCCCCCTCCTCCTCGAGAATAACACAACAGTCAATATCACTGTCCTCTAGAAACAAGTTCTTCACTGCTGCAAGTGCTTCTTCTTCATCTGACCCATAAATAATGTCGGCATGTTAGAAGGTCTATTCCAAATACGGTATCGACTTCTCTAGTGGATAGTAAGGACCGCGCCATGGTAACAACCAGTTTTTGATTTCTTCCCAGGTGTATTCATATCCCAAACCGAAGGTAGTGCCATGTGTCTTGAGTTTTATGGGTTTAGAGCTTCCTTTGAGGTTCTTGCCAAGCCCTTTGCCAGGTTCGTACCCACTCCAATTCAGTATACTCTCGATTTTGTTATCCCACCATTTGTCTTTGTCGATAGCATTGACCCGTTCAATGTGGTGGTAAGTTTCTCCACCTAGCTTCCTTCTTCCCTCGATCGCTGGAATGGTCTGGCGACTGTATATAGGGTTGCTACTGTCGTCGTGAATGATCACTTCTTGGTGATTCCGTTCAAACATTATTTCCTGATGCAGCGTTGATGCTACGACCCCAGCAGCATGAATCCATGTCCGTCCCAACATCAAGTTATAAGACGCTGGTACATCTATCACTTGGAAATCAACCTCGAACTAGGTTGGTCCCATCTGCAGGCATATACTAATCTCATCAATGGTGGACCTTTGAGAACCATCTAAAGCTTTCATATTGATTGCACCATCTTTTATCTCATGCAGCCCTTTACCCAACTTCTTGAGTGTTACCAGCGGACAAATGTTAAGACTGGAACCTCCATCGATCAGGATTCTGGTGATGAAATAATCTTCGCATTGCACGGTGATGTGCAGTGCTTTGTTGTGCCCCAGCCCTTCATGTGGCAGCTCATCCTCATAAAAGGTGATCTTATGGCTTTCCAGCACTTGTCCTACCATATTAGCCACTTCCCCGCTAGTGATGTTACTTGGTACGTATGGTTCATTTAGCACCTTTAACAAAGCATTCTTGTGCGTCTTAGAATTTTGCAGTAAAGAGAGAATGGATATTTGTGTTGGCGTCTTGTTTAACTTGTCGATGACTGAATATTCCTTAGCCTGTATTTTCCTCCAAAGGTCGTCTGGACCTGTCTCAATTAGGGGCGGCCGGTTGGAGGCCCACTTGCTTGATTCAGCCAGATGTTTAGGGGTATAGACTCTACCAGTTCTTGTCATACCCTGTGCTGTGACAGTTTCTTCAATCCTGACCTGGCCCTTCCTTCTCGCCTCGGCTGTATAGTCCCAGGGTACAACATTTGTATAGAATGGTGGCATGGTAGACATTTCCACTGGGATCGCACGACTATCCTTACTTCAAACAGAACATGTGCCTTGCGTGGCAAGACTGCGACCTCAAATGCTGTGGGTGCATTTGTCGGAGACTCGAATTCAACCTCAATTGGTACGAGTGTCTTTGCGGATGGTACTGCTTCAAACTCAAGAGGTATAGACATATTCACCTCAACTTCCTCAAACGGTTGGATCTAGACTATGATTGGATTGAGAGTAATTATCGGTTTCTTCGGGTCATCACCTTTTGCAATCAACCCGATTGATCCCTCGGGATCCCAGTCATCTTCTACTTCAATCATGTGGATACCTCCACACTTATGGTCTGGCAAAGGGTTATTTTTCGGACGTTTGGAGCGGGTTCTTTTGCCACAATGATCTTTTTATCAATCAAGGATTGTATCTTGTCTTTCAAGGAGTGGCACTCATTGATGGTGTGCCCTTTCATGCCGGTGTGGTATGCACAGAACTTGTTCGGGTTAACCCATGGGGAAGGATTCTCAGGGGTTGCAGCAGGGATGGGGGTGACATAACCAGTAGCTTTGAGTCTCTCATACAGCTAGTCAATGGGTTCAGCGATGGTTGTAAATTGGTTTGGAGGTCTGTGATCAAAATTAGGTCAGGGTCTAGGGATATTTTGGCGTACATGGGGTGATTGATAATGGGATGGTTGATCATTATAGGTTTGGTGAATAGGAGCGGGTTGGGAGTATCTGGGTGAAGTAGGTTGATATGTAGGAGGTGGAGATGACTGATAAGTTGGTGGCGGAGCTTGGTATGATGGTGCTTGGTAATTTGGGGTTGGCTAGTATGTGAGTCGAGTTGTTGGGTAAGCTTGGTATTTAAGGGGGGACTTGGTCCTTTGTGCAACCATCACGGCCCCTACATCCTTTTTCTTGGACACACCACTGGACTGTAGAGCCTTATTTGTAGCTTGCAAGGCTTCGAAATTTGTAACCATACAACTTTTAATACCTTTTTCAATTCTTTCACCTAATTTGACAATGTCGGAGAACTTGTGGTTCTCAATCATCATCAGTCGTTCATAGTACTGTGGGTCCTGAACCCGAACAAAGAACTTGTTAATTTGCTCCTCTTCTATGGTGGGTCTGACCTTAGCAGCTTCGGACCTCCAACGAGTAGCATACTTGTGAAATGTCTCTGTGGTCTTCTTTTTCAAATTCTGGATATAGAACATGTCTTGCGCATTCTCTATATTAAACCTAAATTTGTCCATGAAGTCAGACGCCATGCCTACCTAGCTTGACCACTTCTTGGGATCTTGGTTGATGTACCAATATAATTCATCTCCTTTCAAACTCCTCATGAACAGCTTCACGAGGATTCTTTCATCCTTCCCTACTCCAGCCAGCTTGTCGCAATATGTCCTCAAATGGATCCTTGGATCACCTGTACCATCAAACATTTCGAACTTAGGAGGTTTGTACCCCTCAGGCAGTTCGACATCAGGCTGTATGAAAAGGTCCTCATAGTTCAACCCCTCGATTCCTTTGCTTCTCTCAACACCCTAAATCCGGCCGGTCAATTTCTTAAGTTCCTTGGCCAAGTTCCTGATAAGCAGATCCTTTTCATCAGACTCAAGTGTGCCTAAGATAGGTTGGGTGGAGTGTAGCATGGTCTCCACGCAGATAGAATTGTTATGGTGGCCTAGTGTATGGTCGTTTGTGGAGTTCTGAGGTTCTGGGATGAGTAGTGGGGTGTTGTTTGGGGTATGACAGGCGTTACATTGGTTATTTGGTGGAGCAGTGTGATGATGAGGTGTGGGGTGATTCTATTATTTTGGGATATTTTGAGGAGGTGTAGGGTTTTGAGCATTGGGGAAGTTGATATCTGGGGTGTTGAGGGAAATAACAGGTTTGCCAGATTTCGAACCTGATCGAGCTCTTCCTAGAATTTCAACAGTTTCTGTTCAAGCTGTGACACATTCTCGTTAGGAACCCGAATACCTTGGCCATTAGTGGCCTCTACACGTTCAGCTATGTTCTCCTTCCTGATGTTGTTTAAACCTTCCATTTTGCCTTTGTTCTTCCCTTTAATGGGACTAAGAGGAGGAGTGGGTTGAGGGCCCCTGGATCTTGTGAAATAATATGATGATTCCAGAGTGCACGAACTAACCTTTGGGAGGGGAATAATAAGAAACAAAATAAAATATAAGGTAATCGAGTCAGTGAGGATTATAAAAATTATTGCCATATTTAAACACATAGTGCAGGAATGTAAAGCGTGTCCTGATTTGGGAACTTCTTTGTGCCCGAGGTAGGCCTAGCGACAAATAGATTTAGAGAACTTCAAATGTTAAATGCCTCATTTTATTGATAAAGATAGGCGAATCCCAAAACGGCACTAAATAAGCAAGAAATAAAAGTCACTAATGGCCATTGGCCTTATTACATTCATAAAGCAAAAAAGTAAATTCCTATTTATTTGGTCCCAGAAGGACCTTCCCTAGATTCGACATCCTTGGCTCCGTCAAATAGCTTCCCCAATTCGCAAAGTTTCAGCAACATGTATGCTCTGGATAGATGTCCACCTTCGGTCCTTTCAGCCTTTTGACAGTCTTCAACCCTTTTGAGAAATTTTTCCTCTAGTTCTACTATGCCTCGCTACAAGTATCCTAGCCTTTTGTTGGCACTAATATCCATGTCTTTCCATTCCTCAATCAGCTTCATGTTGGACTCTTGTATCTCGCGGTGTTCTCTCTCGCATTCATGGATCCTTTTGAGCTGATTGTACTTGACTTGCGCCTCGGCCTTTTCATCTATAATTCTGTGACCTTGAACGAACCCAGGCTGGCCCAGACCATCCCAATTGTCTTCCAACCAACCCGAATAGAAAGGGGTACAACCGGCATGATATCTGTTTGGATCGATGGTGTCTTTCCCCATTACGATCTTGTAGTGCCACATGTGCTGGGCTTGGCACTTGTGGGGTCTTTCATCATTTTGGAAGTTAGCTTGAAGATGGCTTGTCTTGTCGACACTAGGTATGACCTTCTTCCTACCTGCTTGCCTCATAACTCGAAAAGGGACGTAAGGGTATGTTCCTCATAGACCAATCAGTAATAGGAAAGGTGCATCTCTAGATCGGGCAATGAACTCTTCCATCGGAAACCACTCGAACATCCATTGAACCTGTTCTTCAGTCAGATTATCAAAGAGCTCAACCCTTTCTTTGACATTCTCAGGCTGAGCGAACATGTCGGGGATGTAATTCATTTGCTTTGGGGTAGTGAAAGCGATGTGATCATCCCAGGCCCTTCGCTGAATTTCTTGTCGGTATTCGCCGTTTTGGATATGTTCCATGAGCCAAATATGAAGTAGTAGATTGCAGCCTTCAAAGTGTCTCGCTCCTCGTTGACACTTCTCTAAGGCTCGTTATATATTTGCAATGATCATGGGTACAGTGTTGAATGTCTACCCACTAATCCCCTCCATTAGGGTCTTGGTTACCATAGCCAGCCTGGTATGGATTCTCCCTTTCTTCATTGGAAACACGATCAGACCCAGGAAGAAAAACATGAAGATGAAAACCCTACGATAGATATGTCCCAAGGACGTGATGGCAAACTCGTCATGGTAGGTAGGGTATGATTTGTTGTGACCGTACCTTTCATATAGGTAGTCAAAAGGGATGTACGATTCCTTCAGGCATACCAATTCTGTATTCTTCTTCAAACCCATCATTTTAGGAAACCCTTGCCTGTGCGGTTCTCAGGCATTAGCAAACCCGGAGTTTCCCATACTAGACCAGCCAGTCCTCCTATCTCCTCTAGGAAAGGTGTCATTTCGATGTCCCCAAAGTGGAACACGACCCTTTCACAATCCCAAAATATGGTAACAGCTTCTGTTATCATGTTGTTAGGCTGGATCTCCAAGAGGGATGGTAGATTACCCAAATATTTTCTGACGAGGGTTTTGTCACTGGAATGTAAATCTTTCCACCAACTTAGAAATCTTGGGTGGATATTGGTGACCATACTGAATCTGGGGACTTCCTGCCTCATATTTCTGCAAGACAAACAAGGTTAGGCCATTATCCCCACTAGACTCGACTATTTAATATCAATAATTAGCATGAAGCATTTAGTTCTCCAAATAAATGCACAGAACGTGATGATGTCCGTTTGGGTTTAGAGAAACCCAGTGGACTTTGGACAAGGCTATCTTAAAGGATCATTATATGGACAACATAACTGACCCGGCTAGATTTGACCATGTGCATGCACAATTTAAACAGAGTAAGGTTTCTATGGGATTTTAGACTGGTACCCTTGAGCGGCCAACTTAATAGGGAAGGCACGGAACTGTCGACTGCACCGCTGATCGACTAGTTTTACCGCAAATAAGCCTTTCCGAATTTATGGGGTAATGTTATAGGAAAGGCGCAACCACTCATCAAGCATTGCTATAGTATTCGTTTGGCACGAGTGGAGTATCATGTTGAGCATGATTATGTAATAATTAAAAGCATGTTAACATGTATTTGCATGTTAATAAAGCAATAAATACAACCTAAATATCTCCAGCAAAGTCGTCATGCTGTCGTGCCCCTTTTTCCTTCGCGGAATCGGGTTTATGACATTTTGGTTGGGACAACTCTTTCCTTTCGGAAAGGGGGTTTGAATTTTTGAAGAGTCACCACCTAACGATCGAAGGTGCGTTAGGACACCTATAGGGTTTGTTTATAACTACGTTTTATAACCAGAGACAGGGTAAGGGCTTGAAATTATCCTAAGGGGAAGGTGTTAGGCACCCCTCAGGATCCACTAGTGTGGTTACCGGTCAAATAGTTTTTGTGAATTTGTGAAATTAGCAAATAAAAAGGTATGGCTCAAATAGTAGGGGATTTAAGTTTAAATACACAAGTGTTTGAAAAAAAACAATAGTGAAAAAGCGAGATTTTTTAAAAGAATTACAATCTAAGCATATTCGTGAATGTAAAGGGGGTGTCCTAGGTTTGTTTATAATATGGATCACATCAATGCAATACCCGGTATGAAACTCCTCAAAGAGGGGCTACACGTGGTATTAACGCACCGGTCATCATGTCCATATCTACCCTTTCCCGCCCCGTGAAGGTAATTAAAGCGAAGGTTGGTCTCGACACCTATTGGATGTTGTTACTCATCCCTTCCTATCAGTCCCGGAGGAATTTAGGACTCCTATACTATAAAGGGGGGTTCAGGGTAGACCCTCAAGTTTAAAGGTAAAATACTAAGGCGACATACAATAAACAAGTAGGACTTCAATAAAGAGGAGCATGGAAGACAAATGAAAGGCTCAGATATACCTCCACACATAGTACACATAAACATCATGACTCATACGCAATTAAGGTCTAAATTCAGATCCTAACAAGATATCTAAATGATAACAGCAGAACCAGATTTATTACATGACTCAGAAAAGAAGTCTGAATCAGGCTTGCCTACTGATTTTTAACACGTTGACAGTTAAACACTTATCACAAAGACGATTCTGGTTTTATTTTAAAGTTGATTGCCTAAGGCTTGCCTAGGCATAAAATAACATGTAGCAGTTATTCAGATTTGTTAATAATTCCAGGTTGTTATACATAATAGCATGCAGTTCTAAATGTTGCAAACATCCAGAGACTAATTACCAGTTTGTTTAGAACAGGAGGACCGTTTATACTTCTGTGTTTAGACTATGTGTGATTGAATAAATGCAATCCTATAACATGATGTCTAATGCAGCATGATGCATAATAACTCAAACAGGATTTCTAAATGCATATCAAGTTATACACAGTTCAAAATAGGCAGGAGTGATAGTTTTTTTTTGTTGTTTACCTAAAGTAGGATTTCTAAATGAAATTTCAGAACATGCTTACATGGGCAGAATCACATAATAGCAGCTTATTGTATTATTATTATCTACCCTATGGACATGATTTCTAAGTGTGGATGAGATGCTGAAAACAGTACATATAAATCCTAAATAGCATGATATCTAATGCATGGCTTGCTTGGCATGTTGTACCTAAACATGGCTGCTATTGCGCATAGAGAAAGTAAACCTAGGAACATGATTTCTACCTTGGATTATACTACAACATGCATATTACCCACCCCTTTTCACTATCCAACCCCATAGTCATTTACAAATTATTACAGACCAATACTGAAATGAATTACATAAAATATTTTTAAAAAAAAAACACTATATAAAGCCTGAAATAGGACCAGACTTTCATCATATGATTAGAACTTCCTTCCTGGGTTATGTAATAAATCACCTCAAGTGCCAACATTGTTCCATAGTCTTTCTCACATCTAGGTGTGTCAGAGTTCCCTAAGGACCTCAAGGGATCCCGGGCAGTGCTCACACCCATATTTCATAGCCAAGATAGCGTAAGTGCAGTGTGAAAAGGCTCACATAAGGAGCTCAAGGGTCCCAAGGCAAGGCTCACACAAAAGGGGCAGAACCTAGTGGTCTAAGAGTATATGTGATAGTGCTTGACATAGATTTTAAAAGAGTTGAGTTGGAAACAGTGTTGACAATGATTAAATTGAAATAAGCTTTGGAAAGCAATAGAGTTTGCCTTGGTAAAAAACCAGTTTGAAGAAGAAAAGAAACAGAACAATCAGCAACTCAAAACCAAATCAACATACATAGTTCAAACACAGACAGGGAAAGGAGGAATTGGGGACAAGTAGTTCATATGTGAAAGCATATTTCCACACAGGTTAACACCATAGAAATACTATAGAACTTAAATAGTCACAGCAATAGCCTATCACAAAAGGTTCATGCCAGGAGCTTAACAGTATTAGATTAAGGGGTGCTAAACAGAGTTACTCATTAGGTTTAGGGGGAAGGGTTCAAAATCACATAGTGACTAGGTATCATGCTTATGATGTATTGGGGGTTAGGGGGTAGGGCAGAAAAGCAGTAGAAAAATGTAAGAAAGCAGTAGACATGCTGAATTACAAGGAAGGGGGTAATCATATGGCAAAATAGGCATGCTAATTGCAAGGGAGACAGCAGAACCACAAGTAGAAGCATAAGAGAAACAAAAGGAAGTGCAATACAAATAGAGACATATTATTTTGGGTGATGTAAGTTAAACTGAAAACATACCAGTAAAAATAAGAGAATAAGTGCAGAGTGAGGAGTGAAAAAGCAGTATAATGAAAGGAAGTAGAGTAGTAGTGTGTAAAGCAATAGAGCGGTAGATGTGAACAATCAATAAAATAAATAGTCGGACCTATTAAACTACAAATAACACGTATTGAACAAAAATCAGAGAAACCCTAAGAACAAATTAGAGCATTAAGCACAAGGGCATATAGAACATACATGAAACCTAGAATGTTCATGAGAGACATGCAAACACATCGCAAACATAGTCAAACTTCAAATCGAGCACAGAAGTATTAGGGTTTCTTAACAAAAATGAATCGAGCAAAAGAAAAGACTCAAGTAATGATTGAACATGTTAAAAATCACAAAGTAATTGCTAAAAATCAGAAAGAAATCGTTTTTGCACAAGGGGTTTTGAAATCCTAGTCTGGAAAATGAGGAAATCATTTGAAATCAGAGAAATCTTTTGAGGAAAACAGGTGAGAACCTTAAAAGACACATAGATCCAATCACAGATCTAAAAAGATTGGAGGATTTAAAGCTAGTGTTTCCAGAAAAGTAGTAGAGATGATAGAATAGGTCAAGAACCCATAGATCCGTAATAAAACAAGAAGAAGTTCTTACTCACAAATGGAAAATGGCCTGAGACAGGCTGATAAACAAAGTTCCAAACCCAAACCAGTTGGGGTTCCCTTGAGAAAATCTCAATTATCTAAGAAATCGAAGAGCCATGGCTTGTGGAAGACCAGGTTTGGTCGGAGAAGACATAGAAACATCGTAGGAGGGGCTCATGCCGGTGACGGCGTTTTAGGGTTAGGTTAGGTCTCAGAGAGTATTTGGAGAGGAAGGGATTCAAGGGCGGTGAAAATTAGAGAATGGGGAAGGGTTTGGGGGGTCGTTGGATTAAAATAGAAAAGAAATAATGTGGGCTGTTGATCTGGGAGATCAACGGCCGAGATTAAATGGGGTAGGTGGGTTCCGGGTTTGGGTATGGGTTAATAGGGTGTGGGTCGGGTGTTTTAATTGTAAAATTGGACTGGAAATTAGGGTCCGATTTGGCTAAAATTGAAAGCCAATTTGGCTATAATTTAAATTGCCAGTTTTTCCCTATTTAATTTATAATAAAAAATAGTAGATAATTTCTGAAAAATAATTTAAAATGCTAAAATGATTTATAATACATAATTAGCAATTTAAAAATACAAGATCCAATTTTATGCATATAAACACAATTAAATCTTAAAAGGGCTAACATTCCAATTATGTGCAATTTAGCTTTAAAAATACTAAATTTAATTATAAAAATATATAAAAATTACCTTAGCCATATTTTGGCATAAATATAGAAATTCAATAGATGAATTATCAAAACAATAATTTTGAAAATAATTATTGGGGATTATATGGATAAAAAGGGAGAAAATAAATCAATTTAAAACATCAAACTTATAAAAAAAAAAATCTTGGACATGCTTATATATGCTATTTTGAAGGTATTTTACATATTGAAAATATATAGGGAAAAATTGGGTATCAACAAACATCACTCAGGTCTAGATTTACAATCTTTACTTACCTCAAACCGGATGAAATACTACACTGTGATGCCCTTACCTCTCAACTCGCATCGAATCTATCCAAAATCAAAATCATAACATTGATATATGCTAAGGGAACGAAGCCCATGCAAAAATAATCAAATTACATCAAAAAATCCAAAATTGGTCAAACCCGGCCCCCGGGCCCACATCTCGAAATCCGATAAAAATTACATCAATAGAATCCCCATTTACCCCCTGGTCTATTCATACCAAAAGCATCAAAATTAGACCTCAAATGCCCCCTCAAATCTTTACTCATAGCTCTCCAATTTCAAGCCCTAATCCCCTAATTTTCTTCCTTAATTTCCACTTATACCATGATTAAAAAATGAAAAAATGACCATAAACACAAGTAATGAAGCTTAAGTGGCTTACCCAATTGATAACCTTCGATTCCCTTGAAAATCACTGTCCTAGCTCATTTCCCGGCTTCAAAAATGGAGAAACTTAGCAAAATTCACGAAGAGGGCCTTTTTATACCTTCTGCCCAGCGATCTCGCACCTGCGATCCATACCCCGCATATGCGGACCGCTTCTGCGACAAAAATAACCGCACCTGCGGTTTCTCACTTGAGGTCAAACATCCGTACCTGCACCCCAGGCTTCGAACCTGCGGGCCCGCAGGTGCGGTAAATCCTTAATTCGCTCATGCGGCTGCCTCCATGCACCTGCGTCATCGCACCTGTGGTCCCCAATCCGCAGGTGCGGAAACAACAGAAGCAGCAAATTTTCTGCTGCAAAACTCCAAGTCCAACTTTCCGACAACCATCCAAAACCATCCTGAGACCCTCGGGACCTCAACCAAACATGCCTAGAAGTCATATATCATTATTCAAACTTATACCAACCTTCAGAACACACAAAACAACATCGAATCATCAAAACACCCTCGGATTCAAGCCTAAGGATTCCAAAACTTTCGAATTTCGTATTAGATCATAAAGTCCATCAAACCTCGTCCGGATGACCTGAAATTTTGCACACACGTCACAAATGACACAACGGACCTACTATAACTTTCGGAATTCTATTCCAACCACGATACCAAAATTACCATTACAAACTGAAAAATTCCAAAATTCCAATTTTGCCAATTCAAGCCTAAATCTACCACAGACCTCCAAAATACATTCCGATCACCTCCTAAGTTCCAAATCACCTAACGTAGCTATCCGAACCCCCAAAATTCACATCCGAGTCCTTTTTTATATAACTCAACATCTGGTTGACCTTTCCAACTTAAGCTTACTCAAATGAGACTAAGTGTCTCATAACACTTCAAAACTACTCCAAACCCGAACCAACCGACATGATACGATGAAACGAAGCTGAACAACACATAAAGAAGCAGAAATGGAGAAACAGAGCGGTAACTCATGAAACGACAGTCCGGGTCGTTACAGTGATGTATTCATTATGTATAACTACTCCTAAAAGGCTTATAAGTACACGACCCCTTCGGAAGGATTTTGGATCTTGACAAAATCATCGTGCAATCCTCATCATTAGTGAAGTATAATAATACAATATAGTTATCGTAAACCCCAATCTTGACAGAACCTTTTGGGAATTTTTTTTCTGCAAATGTAGACCTAATTTTCTCAATGTGAAGCCTAATTTTCAAAAAAAATTCCATGATGGTCCTTCTACATTCGGCCGCCATAATCCCAAAATAGTCATTTGCTTTAAAAATATTACAACTGTTTATATGGTGTACCTAAATATTTTGTAGTTTAATATAAACTTTTCAGTGTACCTATCAATTGAAAAAAAAAATTGGACCCTTTAAAATTTGAACACCCTTGGAGAAATTTTTGGCTATATTACTGGGACAGGATCCATCCACCTTTAATAAGAGATCTTTGATTCAAGCCTTAGAATAAAGAAACTTCGATGTAAATCCAACTTAGTTATATACAATGCAAATCCCTAATACGAATGAAAGAAAAAACAATAAACAAATAAAAGAATCTTTGATTTAGCATTACATTTTCTTTTTCCAAGGTAAAACTAGTTTAACATTAGTCTCTTATCATGACCCACTACACTTTTTTTTTGGCAATCCGCTAGGCAAAAGCCTAGGGCTAACTTTTTATATAACAATATTAAAAAGAAAAATATAAAGTCATGATATCCTACAAAATGAAAGGAATAAAATTTGAACTTAACAAATAGCCTATTATCAAAATTGTGCATTCCACTCAAAATTGATATCACATTAATTCTAGGCCAAAGATGTCCTTTGCTTCCTTGTATTTTCAGTCCATTGAAGCCCAATTCAAATGTGTAGTATGCTGAAAAGTAGCCATAATCTGCGTCAAATTGGTTGCAGAAATGGCCTATTTCCTTGTGTTTCACTATCAGATGTTTTTGGACTTGTCATTCCTTCCACATACCCATGTTACTCATGCCATTATTATATTTGAATAAACAATCAAAGTTGGCAGACATTTGTCTTCCATGTTGTCTTTGTTTATTACAATATTATATTATTTCTCACTCTTCTCATGTGCTTTGGTAGGTTATCACCCATGTTCCTTGTTATTTGCACCCACGCATGCTTCGATCCTGGCATTCTTTAAAAGTAATTTGGGGCAGCCTTTTTCCTTTGTTTATGTATCGTTTCCAATGTTGCTTTTTCAGCATGCGAAACAAACATTCTTGTCTTCCCATGTTCATGTTTTCAGTAATGTGTGCATCTCGAATTCATGCACGACCAAAATTGTAATTGCAATTCATTGTCCAGCCTGCCTTAAAGGCACCAGGCGTGAGCTGACTCTTCTGTCTCCATTGCTTAGTGCTTGAAGCATTGATGGAAAAGCATCCATCGAAAATTGCAGCAATCCCATTCCCAAGTCAGTCGCGAATGAGGCAGTCGTGCATCCAGTCATAGAATACTGCATTTCATCTGTTCCCAAAAAAAACACGCCGCATGTGCTTTTGTTTTCAAATCTGCCAGCGTCCATGCGTGCATCAATATTCCTCAAGATTATCTCCCACATGTTGGTCGCATAAAGTTGTTGGATTCTCTCACGTTTGAATGACTGCGAAACGTGCATCTCCAACAAAAGATGCGTGCAGCGTGCATCTGCTGCCATGCATGTTCCGCAGGAAACATGCATTGTCGACCTATTTTTGTATCCTAGTAAACTGAAAGCATGTGATGACTCTTATGTCGCAAAGCATCTGTTGAAAATTTCCAGCCTCATGCTTTTCTTTATCAAAGATTAATTTCATTTTCCATGTGATACTTTTGTTGACATCATGTGTTTTCTTCCATGCGTTCCACAGTAAACCATGTGTGCACATGAACAGATTTGTAGGAATCTGTGAAGGCCAAAATGCACAGTGCTTTGTATTAAAAGAATACCCTTTCGTTTACATCATAACGTGAGATTCCTGCATTTCCTAGAAATTCCCTAGCGTGATGGTGCACTCTCTAAGCGTTTTGGCATCTGTTATTGTCCATAACTTCACGTTCCCCTCTTGTTTTCCCATGCTATGTCAGTACTTCCCTTTGATGTGAATGACTGTCATGAAATGAACATTGTAAAAGTCGCCAAAGCCCACCTTTAATGTCCTCCCAGTGGATTGAATGCAATGCATTAATACCACTACTTGAGATTCTACTGTAAGATTAGGCTTTAGCTTCGATGAAATACCTGCAAAAAAGGGAACAAAGTTAGCCGAAAAATTGCTATCCAAACTCTCCTCAAGAATGATTCGAGTGTGGTAACAACATGAATCCTCTTTTCCTCCTAATTCCTTGCAACCTTCACTCTTATGTAAGGACATTGCATCTTATCTTCGTTAATAATCCTCCTTCCTATTGAGTCCATATCCCAGAAACCATGGCATTCAGTATTTCCTTCATCTAGAGCATAATTGGCAAGGCGGTCTGCTAATGTGTTCCCTTCTTTGAATATGTGCGTGACCTTGATGATACTTTGTTCCTTCAATCTTAAAATCTCCTCCACATGTTCAGTAACATACCAAGGAGGCTTCCATGATTCCTCTATGATGTTCTTTAACAACATTGAATCTGTCTGTAGCCATATCTGGAAATAATTAAGATTTTTGCACATCTTCAATGCCTCCACAATAGCTACCGCTTCTGATTCATTGTTGGTTCCTTCATAAATCTCCCTTCCTTCTGCATATATCAAATCACCTACCTCATCCCTTATACAGAAACCAATTGAAATCCTCCCTGGGTTCCCTCTACATGCTCCATCCGTATTAACTTTGATCCATCCTCTTGAAGGAAATTCCCATAACACTTTATCATATTTCAGTCGAGGTGTGTATTGCTCCATCATTGTCAGTAAGTCCAGCCACTTCTGAGGCACACGTAGTCCAGGCTTTTTCAGTTGGACAAGTGCTTGCACAGTAGACGACACCTGGTAAATAACTCTGTTCACTGACACTGCTTCTCCATATTTCAAATTGTTTCTTCTCTTCCAAAGTTCTCATACGATGCATGCAGGTAAAGCTTGTAATATTGGCTTCAATCTAGGTACAACTGGTGATGTCCAACACTTTGTAATTGCGTGATGTAATGACAACCCATCTAATGCAATTCCTGCTCTCCTCAGGAAATAAGTCCAAACATTTCTAGCTGCATTGGATGTGAAGAACAGATGTAGTAATGACTCCTCCTTAGGATCATCATAGCACCAACATTTAGATAGCATTGAGTATCCTAGTTTACGCAATAAATCATCAAGTAGCAGTTTGGCTTTCCACACTTTCCATATGAAGAAGGATATCTTGAAATGTAAACCTTTTACTCATATCATCTTGTAAGCTAATCTTGGGTTGGCTCTTCTTCGCACGTAATCCCATGCAGACTTTACTGTAAAATGTCCTCTTGTTTCAAGCATCCAGAAAGGAGTATCTAACTGTGAACTTTCAGTTGGTGGTCTAATATTCTGCGCAATGTGGTGTGCCAAACCTTCAAGTAAGCTCTCAAACATTTTATCCACATTCCACATACCATTTTCAACCATATCATTGACATTATGAATATCCTCATCGATACCAAAATCTGCCGGTACTTGAAAATTTAAGGCTCCCATCTCAGTCCAATTGTCGAACCAGAATAGAGCTGATCCCATTCTCAATTTCCAGTAGATTTGATACTCAATCAAGTCCCTACATTCTAGCATTTTTCTCCACATATGGGATCCACCCTTCCAAGGTACAATTACTGCATTTAGTTTCTTGCAATACTTTTGACTAATAAATGCACTCCACAAACTGGGCTTTGTCCTGAAATTCCACCACAATTTGCATAACAGTGCCTTGGATACATCATGTAGGGACCTAAAACCTATGCCTCCCTCTTCATAAGGCATACAAAGGTTAGTCCAAGACACCCAATGTCTAGTGCTACCTCCCACATTGCTGCTCCAAAAAAACTTGGCAAAAATGCTATGTAATTTGTTGATCACATAAACTGGTGGATTCACTGCTGACAACATATGAATTGGGATACTCTGTAGGACATTTGCGATCAAAACCACTCTGCCTCCTACAGATAGGAGTTTGCCTTTCCATGACTGCAATTTGTCCTTAACCTTGGTGATTAATCCCTGGTAATAGTCTCCCCTTCTTCTTGCATAAAAAATAGGACAGCCAAGATAGGTCATAGGGAAACATTGTCTTGGTATACCTGTAATCCTTTCCACCTTGTTAATCACCTCATTATCCGTTAAATGATGCAGGTATATGGCTGATTTGGCTTTGTTCACCAGTTGACTAGATGAAGATTCATAAGCTTTCAAAACCTCCATGACAAGTCTCAATGAAGTTTCATTAGATGAGCAGAAAATGATCGTATCATCAGCGTATGATAGATGATTTATTTTTGGGCTCCATTTTGGCATTCCAAAACTACATAAATATAGGTTAGTGTGTAGTGAATTCAATCCCCGAGAAAGTGCTTCTACGGCCAGAATGAATAGAGTTGGTGACAAAGGGTCACCCTGTTTAACTCCCCTCGATGATTTGAAAAAACCATTAGGCTGACCATTTATAAGAACAGAGTACCAATTGTTCCCAATCAAATCAAAGATCAAGCCAATAAAAGCTTCGGGACATCCCATTTTACTTAGTATTTTGGTCAGGAATAGTCATGATAGCCTATCGTAAGCTTTTGTCATATCAAGCTTAATCACAATGTTTGGACCTACTTTTGTTCTCAACCTGATATCCGTAATAATTTCTTGAGTTAACAGCACGTTCTCAACTATGCTTCTGCCCTTCACAAAACCTGCCTGTTCCTCCGAGATTATGTTTGGTTATAATTCAACCAACCTCTCATGAATAACCCTAGAGAAAATCTTGTTAACAAAGTTGCTAAGACTGATTGGTCTCATGTCCGCAAAGGTCGTAACTTCTTTTTTCTTTGGTAATAAAACCAGGTTTGTGTGCGTCACACTCTTTGGCAAATGTTGACCGTAAAAGAATGCCTTGACCATGCGGACTACATCTTCTTCAATAATTTCCCAGCATGTTTGGTAAAAGGCTCCAGTGAATCCATCCGGTCCACCAGCTGAGTCCCCATTCAACCCCATAACTGCTCTCTTCACTTCTTCATTGGAAGGAAAGGCCATCAATCTTTCATGTTGATCACTATCTACCATTGAAGGTACATGATTTAGAATGTCAAAATCATTTGGAACTGCAGTCTCAGTAAATTGATCCTTGTAGAACTTTATTGCTTTTTCTGCTATTAAGTGATCTTCTTCGATCCAGTTACCAAGGCTATTCTGGATCCTTGATAATTTCAGTCTCTTCCTTCTCCCATTAACTTGAGCGTGGAAGAATTTAGTGTTTCTATCGCCATCTTTGAACCATGACATGCCAGCTTTTTGTCTCCAGAATTCTTCTTTTAATGCAAGATATTTAATCATTTCAGCTTGGACCTGTTTTAATCTTTGTCTATTCATCTGTGTAGGATTGACTTCAAATTGTCTTTCATGAACCAAGACCACCTCCTCAAGTCTTGCAATCTTTTGGAATATATCCCCATATGTAGCTCTGCTCCAGGTAGATAGTGCTTGTTTAAGCTTCTTTTACTTGTAGTTAAAAATGTAGAAAGGGTTAGCACTAAAATCAGCATTCCAATTCTCCTTTACTACATCTTTGAATGTTTCATGCTTTGTCCTGAAGTTAAGAAATCTGAATGACTTATTAATTGGAGGAGTTTCTATATCACATTTCAGCAGCATTGGGCAATGATCAGACCCAATTTTTGATAGGTGAGTTATCTCCAATCCAGGAAATGTCTGTTGCAATTCATTATTGCCAAAACATCTGTCCAATCTTTTAAAAATGCAGTCCTCCTCTGATCTTCCATTCCACCATGTAAAAATGCTTCCTTTAAAACACAAGTCTGTCAAATTGCAGGTATTGATGCAGTGTCTGAAGTCATCTACTTCAATGAGAGAAACTGGCAGGCCCCCGTATTTCTCTTCCTCATCCCATATAACATTAAAGTCGTCTCCAACTAGCCAAAGTACCTTCATATATGATGCCATTGCATACAACGTATCCCATAGTTCTATTCTTTCAGTGCGATCACATTTGGCATAGACTAATGTAAGGATGAGCTCAACATGTGTTTAAGAGTACATTAATCTCAAAGTCAACTGTTGAGTCATGTTATATAAAATAGTAACCTCAAAAATGTCATCAATAAAAGCCGAAATCTTGTTTGACACATTCACCACAGCCTGTGCCAAACCAATTCTTATTCTATACCTCTCCATTTTGTGAGACTGTTGCATAGGCTCAAGGATTCCTATGAACTCAAAATGATGTTTTCTGTGCATTGTAATCAGCCTTTCAAATGTTTGCATTGTGTTTACTAACCTGACATTCCATATAATGGCATCCATTAAATGTTTTGGGATTTGGACAGCGTTCTCCTTGTTTGTACTCCACTAACTGGGACAGTAGAAGTCTCTTTTGACTGTTTCTTTTTTCCCTTTGCTGCAGATTTTACTTGTTCAATTAGCCTTGGCGACAGATCTCCCTACTTGGAAACATTAAGGAAATTTTGTGTAGTGGATTCCTCATCCATGTCTCCGCCTTTAATTTCTGCGTTGTTAACTTGATCATGTGCTTCTACTTCTTCTTTTGATGTAACAATATCCTCTGCCTGGTTAATAAGTTCAGCAACTTTTGCAGCATGTTCATTGGTCAACAACATTGTATTGTTCAGTGGAACGTTACTTCCTGATACATCCTGCACGGTGCTTAATGGAACAGTACTTCTTTCATAAAACTGCACTGTCATAGTTCGGTTCTTGTCTGCATTCTTGTCTTATTTCTTGTCTGCATTTTCAGCTTCTTTCAAGACTTTACTAACAACATTATGTGAAGTCCTTCCTGGATTTATAATATTAATGTTCCCCTCTTTTGTCTTTTCTGTTGCTGCATTTGTGCATTCGCTGATGCTTTGAATATTGATTGCATTGGCATTACAATTAAAAACTTTGATCCTCATCTTCCACTTCATTTCCTCCAAATTCTTCATCACTATGCATTGTATCTGGAATCTGACCATCTGCTAGGTCTTCCTCTGTTTGGTTTAGCCATAGTCTCCCTCCTGCCCATTTTTCTTTTTCATTGGTCATGAATTTCTCAAAATTTGTATCTTCAACAAATTCATTTTCTTTATTGTTTGCTAATTGTTGTTCAACTTTGGTGTCCTTTGAAAGAATATCTTGACATGAAGTATTGACTTGAACAACATTATTTTTGAATGTTTTTTGGAACCAAAGGGCAGTTGACTCATTGTGAAAATGCTGCTCATTCCCCCATTCTTTTTGTACACAATGAGCTGTTGCTTCCCTATTTGCTGCATGATTTTTTATTAGTGTAGGATTGAAAGTAGGTGCTACAGACTTCAGTTTCTTGGGTTGTGTCTTGGATGATTGTTTCCTAGATGAGCTAGGAGAAGTTACCTTTTGTACTAAAATTATAGGTTCAAAATTATATTTTTTTGAAATTTTAATAATTTTCACACACACACACATATATATATACTCCGTTGTAAAGCCCCAGAGATTTTTGTCCAAAATAATTCTGTTCTAGTACAAGCTTTAAGTTAGACACAAAGATGTTAAAATACTAGAAAGCGTGTATGACAACTATGTTCTACGTTTTGGAGGTGGTATGGACGTTTATAAGAGGGAAAAAAGTAGTTTGAGAAAAGAAAAAAAAGAGAATTGTCCAAGGTAAGAATACAATTATAGGTGCTAGAGACGTGATTTCAAACTAGTATATATAAAAATATATAATGAATTATGATGAGAACTATATATCTAAAGCCCTTGAAGTCTAGTTTCTAACATTTCAAACCGTTAATCGTTTTGATATTCCTATAAACCGTTATAGGTTTTTTACTAAATACTATCCTGCCAGAAAAATGGGCCGCGTTTTGGGTGCCCAAGGGGCGCCAGGCATGAATCAAAATGCCAAAGTCAGAAGTAATTGTTTTTGGCATTTTGGGTGACGTTGGGCGTGGACCGAGATGCCGAAGGCATGAAATTCAAATTAAAGGGACGGGGATAGAGAAAATAGCATCATTCTTTAAAGATTAAACCTCCCCTCTTCTCCTCAAGTCATCAAGGGTTCTCAAACTACCTAAGGTGAGTTTTAAATGCGATTAACGTCAGAATACTACTTCCAAAAATCAATTCTAATAATATTTCATCTCAAAATTGCTAGATTCTCAACAAGAACTCAAGAACAAAGTCTCTCCACTAACCTAGGGTTTCACGATTCAAGGTAAGCGTTTTAACCGTTTTTAAACACAATTGTTAGAGAGGTTTATGGTTGATATTTGTTCCTAGAAACTACGACAAGAACTTAGATTAACGATGAACCCTAGAAGGAGAGAAGAATCAAACCTAAGATTTCTGTATTTTGGAAATCTTAGAGCTTCTAGTATTAATTTTTAATTAACAATGTATAGATTTGTTTGGTGAGTTGAACCCATTGAATTGGAGCAAACGAAGGTATTCAAAAGCAAAGAATCAAGGTGAGTAGAGATAATGCTTTTACTAATGTTGTCTTCTCTCAAAGATCATGCCATAAGTTATTGTTAGATTGTACAAGGTGTTAATGTGGGCTCTGAAGGGAACGAGTGGACTCACTTAATTTATTAGAATTGTAGAAAAGATCTTAGATGATTATCATGGTTAATAACTCAAGAATTATCTGTTATTCCAAAAATCATGCCTCATGTATTCATGACTTGCATATATTTCTTTAATGTATATACTATGAAAATTTCTCTTACATGACTTTATGGAACTTTTTTTATGAGAACTGTGAAGATATATTTTGGTTTTAAATTTTGTGATGCAAGAATTACTCAGAAGAATATTTTAGGAGTTTCCTTAGATCTCTTAGAAAGGTTTATATCCTTAAGTAGTTTATGTTACCCTGAAACTACTCGTGCCAGAGTAGGAGATTAGTGTACCATTGGTTCGGGTACTATGATAAAAGTGTCCTGGTAAGGCACAAGAACGCGAGCATGCTAGAACCTTGAATTGTGAGGCACCACAGGAATGGGGTCCAGGCAGTCGGGCTGGGATAGTCCACCATACCAATCATATGATGTCATTTTCATAATCAAAATCAAAAAAATATCAGAATCAATGGAACTCCCCAACAAAGAAAAGAAAAAAATGAAAAGAAAATGCTTTAAAAAATTTACAAGGATTGTTTTGAGAAATTTTATATATTTATCTATTTGATTTTTTCTTTATTTTTCCCCGAAGATAAAGAGACTTTTTATGAATGAAATCAACAAGAACTTTATACTATATATATATGAGTTGTTATCAACTCTCCATTAGAAGCTTTTAGAATTTTCTTTTATCATGCATCCATACTTCTTTCAGAGTCTCGTTCCAGCTTTAGTGGGAGGATTGCTTTACTTACTGAGTACCGTTGTGGTGTAATGACATTCCAAATTTTCTTTTAGGAACCTACATTGGCATATGCCAATGTAGATACGGGATTTATAGACGAGCAAGCTACGAGTTAAGACATTCTCCCGTCCTGGCAGACTCTTGGTGAGCTCCGATTCCGGCCATGGAGTTTGTTGCTTGATTTCAGTTCTTTATTTCTGTTTTCATTTATTTTTATTTTAGGATTAGCCGGTAAATCATATCCCGAGCAATCCGCCCAGACTCCATAGAGGCTTCATAAATATTACAGAGTCAGATATATTTGTTTTGTCAAATACGAATATTAAGGTTTTGATTATGTATAATATTTTAAGACTAAACTTTACAGACTTATAGAAAGATGTTTTGTCTTGGTTGATGATTACCCACCTAGTACAATAAAAGGAACAGGTAAGAAGGTTCGCTCGGTCAAGTTAATGCACCAGGTGCCGGTTACGACTTGGTCAGAAATCGGGGTGTGACATCCGTGCCAAAAATGAGACCGTTCAAAGTGGGATTTGAATTGTCAATTTCACTTGTAGAGGTGCACCCAATAATAATAACACCATGATAGTCTTTAAGCATGGGTTCACGCACATATATTTAAGTAATTTTTAAAAAATATAACGTTATTATACATGGTTTAGGAAGAGGAGTATGAATTTATGTGAACCCATACCCCTCAACTTGGATACGCCTCTGTCTAAATACATATTCTTATCGGAGCGATAGTGTTATTGTTTGTTTCTGCGACTTTTTATTTTATTTTTTTGAGCTGAGGGTCTTTCGAAAATAACTTCTCTGCTTTTTTAAGGTACGGATAAGGTCTACGTATACACTATCCTTCTCAAACCCCACATATGACATTATACTAGGTTGCTTATTGTTGTTACCTCTAAATACATAAGTTAAAATGAATATTTTAAATTTGATATATGATCAAATACTGTCATATAAATAAGTCAGGTCTGATCTAACCATGAAATAATAAGCTAATGTATTGTGTTATTTTCTACTATGCAGGTCATCCAAAAAAAAAATTATAAGCTTCCTTAAAATGTAAAATTAAAAATCTTGAGGTTACCTGATACAGTAGGTATGAAAATTATTTACACTGATGACGTATATTACTTAAACACTAGGAGTATATATTATTGTCTTCGTCATCAGACGAAACTCCATTTGATGATTAGTGACCACTAAAATATGTTATTTTGTCATCAATTAACTATTTCTTCAATTGGAGTTACAGTTATTTAAATATTTTATTTTTAAAAATGGTCTAAACAAATATATATTAGTTTGGCATACCAATGAGCTCAAAGATTATGATATATATATTTTCTTTTATGGCCTAGAATTCATGTTCTGATATGTGTGTGATAATCCATCAGGCTTGTGAAGGATATATAAAATAAAATGGAAGGGCCATTAGGTCATCACTTTTGTAGCCATATAAAAAAATTAGCCCCCCCCCCCCCCGGCCAAACCCCACTTCTTACTTTTCGCAACTAGTCACGAAAAATATTTCTTTTTTCTTACTCGATGCGGTGTTCGGTAGTTTTGGGTCCAACTAATTGGGATTAGTATCGAGTAAGGTTCACTAAAGGAAAAAATATGAGAAAACTACCTCTATAGCTCTTCAAAATTTTATTAGCCCATATTTTCCCATATGGATCCGAAATAGCCCTTAGGCCCAATGTATTGATAAGTTATAGCCACTATTTCCAATACACTTTCACTCTCTTTCAACCGCCTGCTTTTCCTCTCTCTCTCTCTTCTCATCTTCTCCGATCTTCAATCTTCCAACTTTTCCTTTCTTCTTATCTTTCCCTTCATCATTCCCTCCTTTTTTTTCTTTTTTCTTTTCTTCTCCTATAGTGACATCAACACACGTTTTTTTTTAATTTTCTCTTTTTTCTTTGCGATCTCCTCCTCTTTTAGTTAGATACAGAAATATCTATCTTCTTTGAGTAAATTCTGGCAAAAGTCTGGCGGAGGTTGTCGCTTTCTTCGCTTTCTGTCCACTTTCAGATCTAGTATTGTGTGATATTTTCGGATGACTTTTGCAAGAAGATGAAAAATGGAGAAAATAAAATAGATGCTTCCAGAGAAAAGCTTTTTTTTGGCCAAGTTTGGTGTCCTCCATTATCGTTAACGCTCCTTTATTTATACGCTGTGTAATCAGTGTATAATATAGTGTATAATCGTTGTGTATACATTATATACTAATGATACACTTATTATACATTTATTATACACGTATTATACAAAACTGGACGTGAAAGATTACGGTGATTATGGTGAGTGTTGAAAATATTGTATATAATACGTATATATAATGTATCAACATGTATATGGAAGGTTTATCTACACTGATATGATGCATATACACTTTTTATACAAATTCAATGTACATATAATTTTGTACATATTTTGTATATAAAGTATATAATAGTGTATATATATTGTTCGACGATGTATAAAAAGTGTATATACACTTTATACTAGTGTATAATGTGTATAGTACGTGTAAAACCTATACATCACCTTCTTCCTCTTCTTATATCATGGGTATTTTTTCTTATGCAATGTCATATTTTTCTAGATTGGATCACTAAAAATTTAATTTTTTTGTAAAAGATAAAAAGGGGATTTTGGAGGTTATGGAGAAGACGGATGGGTTTAATGAAATTTTTGGGCTGAAAGGGTGGATTTGACGTGGATTTCACTAGGTTTTGAAGGATTTTTGGGGTGATTTGGCAGGATTTTAAATATTTTGACTACTAATATTAAGTGTAAAAGAAGGTTGCTTTGAGGAGCCAGAGTCTCTACTGGTTTCCTGGGTTTCACTTGCTAGCCCTTATAATTGGTTTGGGGCTATGAATTGTATGCCTTATTTTATGGCTACCGGTTGTCATTAATTTTCACCGAAGAGCTATAAATGATTTTTGCTCAAAAAATATTCTATATACGGATTTTTTCCTACCCAAAAAACGAACTTGTATTCTTTGAACAATATGAGACAGAAATATGTGGGCACGAGGTGCCATAAAAATATGAAAGTGGGCTGAGACCTATATTATTATTTATGATTATGAAATGAGGCGTCATACGGTAACTTTTACTCGAAAGAATTATATTCGAAGGATGCTTATTTGAAAGATACTTATTTGAAGGAAATGTATTCGAAATATATTTATTGAAAAGCATATTATCTTAGAGATTATTACTTGAAGGATTTATAGGCGAAAGATTTATATTGAAGGACTTGATTAATTAATTGCACTTGTATTTATTATTTGTTGAGAAGCATTTATGGTGTTCTTGTTGCCTGCTATTTATATCACTGGTTGATCATTGTTATCTGCTTCCTATTATTTTTGTACACTATACTGCATAGGTTTATTTGGTAGTCTGGTCCTAGCCTCGTCACTACTTCGCCGAGGTTAGGCTAGGCACTTACCAGCACATGGGGTCGGTTGTGCTGATACTATACTTTTGTACATTTTCGTGTACAGATCCAGGTATTAGATCGATAGTAGATGTTCGTTGCGGTGGAGACTCAAGGTAAACCTGCTGCAGCGTTCGCGGTCCTCGGAGTCACCTTCAATTGTACTTATTTCCATTTGTTTCCTTTGTTTCGGAACAGTGATGTATTTATTTTGTATAACTACTCTTAGAAAGGCTTGTGACTTGTACCACCAGTTTTGGGAATTATAAATTATTAAGAGTTATTGATTTAAAGTTGGCAAATATCAATGTTATTTCAGTTAATGTTAGGCTTATCTAGTTTAGAGACTAGGTGTCATCACGACTCCTTCGGAGGGATTTTTGGGTCGTGACACCATGTGGACTTAGGACCGCAGTGGGCCGGTTCCACTCATTTGGCCCATTTGGCCCGGGACCGCCAAAGCCCGGCCCGTCAAAGCCCAGGCCTGTTTGGCCCGTTTAGGCCCGGGCCCGGACCACAATACAGCCTTATTTTGACCCTTGCAAGTGTGGTACGTAGAGGAAATATGCGGTCACACAAGAGCTTATGCGGCCAACATTTTTATTTTGTGGTGGCCAAAAGAAAAAGTGATGTCCACATTTCTTTCCTTGATGACACAACATTGTCTACCATTTCAGTCTAACACTTATCCCTATTGTGCACTTTACATCAAGTTAAAAAACAACAAATAATATTTAACTAAAAAAAGAAAAAAAAAAAGGAAAAATACTTAGGTTGCCTCCCAAGAAGAGCCTTATTTGACGTCGTGGCATGATACAATGTCATAGCATCCTCAAGTGAAGTAAATAACCGCCACCACGTGCCTCTCTCCAACTTTTCCCAAGTAGTGCTTCACTCGGTGACCATTGATTCGAAATATTTATTTGTTCTTGTTCTTCAAGTCCAATGCACCTAAAAAAGTGACACCAACAATATCAAAAGGAGCACGCCACTTTGACTTAAGCTTCCCAGGAAACATCCTCAACCTTGAGTTGAACAACACTTGACCACCGGCCTTGAACTCCTTGTTCCAAATATACTTGTCATGAAAATATTTCATCTTTAGTTGTACAAGGATGAACTCTCATTGCATGGTACCGGAACTCATCCAATTCATTAAAGTGTGTAACCCATAAGTTAACAGCTACATCCCAATCGAGAGTTAATTTTTTCAAGGCCCACATTTCCTTGTGATCTATTTCCACCCGAAGATGACTAACTTTCCCAAACACTAACTGGTATGGTGACATTTCGATAGGTGTTTTGTCAATCGTCTGATATGCCCTTAGTGCGTCATCAAGCTTCTTGGACCAATCCGTCTGATTTGCATTCATTGTCTTGAGCAAAATAGTCTTTATCTCTCGGCTGGAAACTTTCAATTGACCAATAGCTTATGGGTGATAGGGAGTCTTAACCTTGTGAGTAACACCATACTTGCTAGGTAAAGTGCCGAAGGCCTTGTTGCGAAAATGTGACCCCCCATCACTTATGATTGTACATGGAGTACCAAATCTTGTAAAAATATTCTCCTTCAAGAAAGCCACTACACTTCTATCCTCATTATTGGGTAAGGCAATGGCTTCAACCCATTTAGGCACATAATTCATTGCGACCAAAATGTATGTGTTTCCACACGAACTCACAAAAGGGCCCATAAAGTCAATATCCTAAACATCAAAAATATCAATCTCCAAAATGGTTGTAATAGGCATCTCATGTTTCTTTGAAATGCCACCGGCTCATTGACATTCATCACATCTTTTCATCAACTCATTTGCATCCTTGTAGAGAGTGGGCCAATAGAAACTACAACTTAGGACTTTATTCATCGTTCTCGCTCCACCATGATGACCATCATATGGCGAAGAACGACAAGCCCCAAGAATCCCACCTTGCTCTTCCTCCAGGACACACCTCCGAATCACCCCGTACGTGCAAATCTAGAAAAGGTATGGTTCATCCCAAGAGTAGTCTTGACAATCCCTCTTGAGCTTCTTCCTTTGGTTTGAAAAGAACTCATCCGGAATGATACCACTTATAAGAAAGTTGTCAAATCCATGAACGACAGTACTTCTTTTGTTGAAAGTGCAAAAATGTTGCTCGTCAGGGAAAGTGTAATTAATTTCAAGGCCATTATGTGGCCTCTCCTCTTCCTCCAAATGAGACAAATGGTTTGCCATTTGATTTTCACTTCTATTCTTACCTTGGATGTCAATATTGTACTCTTGCAATAAAAGCACCGATCTCATCAACCGAGCTTTAGATTTATTTTTACTCATAAGATATCGGAGTGTCGCATTATCCGTGTCGACAATAACTTTGGAACCCATCAAGTACGAGCGAAACTACTCAATAAAAAACAGAATAGCAATGAGCTCTATTTCTGTAATGATATAATTGACTTGGGCACCATTTATAATGACTCGACCGATCATTTTGAGCTCTGACACATTGTTTAGAGTTTGAGTCCTTGATTAGCTTAACTTTATGTATAATGACCTGCACGTATGGTCAGTATCAATTTTTGGGAAGTTTAGAGTTGATTCAGAAGGAAAGCTTTCAATTCGTAGCTTGAAGTAGAAAGAGTTAAATTTTGAGTAATCGACCTTGGAATCTGGATTTGAAGGATCCAATAGGTTTGTATGATGATTTTGGACTTTGGTGTATATTCGGGTTGAGTATCGGATGGTCCGGGAGCGTTTTGGCGCTTAATGTAAAAAATTGGCATTTAGAAGGTTTTAGAATTTACTAAGTTTGATTTGAAGTGGACTTCGGTGTTATCGATACTACTTGGGATTCCGAGCCTTGTAATAGGTTTGTATTATTATTTGTGACTTATACGTAAATTTTGGCATCATTCAGGAATGTTTAAGTGTGATTCAAGCGTGTTCGTCGAAGTTTGAAATTTCAAAAGTTAAAAGAAGGATTTTGATCATCTATTTGTGGTGTTTATATTATTCGTGTATTTATAGCCTTTGGATAAGTTTGAATAAGGTATTGGGACCTGTTGGTGTGATTGGACAGTGTCTGGAGGGCCTCGGGTGTGATTCGAGGTGGTTTCGAACCATTTCATCTTGTCTTGTAATTATTGGTTTCTGGTGTTAGGGTTATTCATCATGATCGTGGAGATAGGATCGTGATCGCATAGTGTTGATTAGGAGAAAGGTGAAGTTTTTCTTCACAATCGCGTAGGGCGACTCGCAATTGCGGTGTTTGGTCGGATGGTTCAACGCGTTTGCGTGGTAAGGGTCGTGAATGCGAAGTGTTAGTGGGGTGTCCTGGGCTTGGAAGTTTGTTCTTCACGATCGCGGTAGGTATTGGCCTGAGGCAAGAGCGTTTGGCCATTGCGTTCGTAGAGCTGGGCTCATATTCGCATAGGCTGTTCATGCAAAGGTTCGCGATTGCAGTTCATTTGTGGCTTTCGCATAAAAGGAATCTAGGGCAAGGCTGGTTTGGCCTTCGTGATTGTGAGGATACTTCCGCGATCGCGAAGAAGAAGGATCTGGGCAAAATATGGATTTAATACGAGACTTGGCTCATTTCCCTCATTTTCACTTGGGATGGCCGACTTTAGGAGCTCTTGGAGGGGATATTTTCATCATCTATTATAAGGCAAGTGATTCTCACTTATTGTGAGTTAAATACATGGATTATATGTGGATTTAAACATGAAATTTTGTAGAAATTGTGGGATTTTTGAAGAAAACATAGAATTTGTATTTTTGGATTTTGACAACAAAATTGGATATGGAGGGAATAAATCATATACTTGAGTTTGTGGTGTTATGGGTAATGTTTATATATAAAAAGTTTCGAAATGAGTCTCCTTCATATTCATTTATGTTATCCTATCTATTTTACATTCCAGATAGATGTTGCGTTGGTATTGTATTTCTTAGTAGTTTTTCATGTACTTGTGATACCGGGTTTTGGGATACTATAGTAGTTGTTTATGGTTCGGCTTGATATTGTCATCTTTTATTTTATATCTTACTAATATTGTATGTATTCATGATTTTAAATGCATTAAATTCTTTATTTTATAAAACTTATCTTTTCAAAAGAAATAAAATGAATAATTATTTAAATGGTTCACCGTTGGCTTGCCTAGTATCGACATTGGGCCCCATCACGGCCTATAGTGAGTTTGCGTCATGACATCTTGGTATCAGAACTCTATGTTCACTTGGGTCTCATGAGTCCTGAGCAAGTGTAGTAGAGTCTTGCGGATTGGTACGGATATCTATGTACTTATCTTCGACAAACTATAGGGTTGTTAGGAGAACTTCCTTTCTTGATTCCTAGTCGTGCTATTTGATTCAATTGAAGCTTATGCCTTCATTTTCTTCCTACTCATTCTTATACGATTTTGAGCGCTTGTTATCAATTGGGGCATCAAGGAGTTATAATGGTGTTGTAGATATGGTGCGGGATGTTTTTCCCTACGTATTTGGGCATGCTATTATTGTCTCCTTGTGGAGGGGTGTTCCATTGTATTATCCTAGTATTAGTCTTGCCCATGGTTTCGAGGCTTTGCACCACAAATCATGATGTGCATGCACTTTTATCATGTAGTGCTGGTGTGAATAATGGGGTGCTTGTTTGTGTGTCACAACAGTGAATGACTTGAAAGGGGGATTATTCGGTTCATGGTTTAGATATCCGACATTATATCCCAGCAGAGAAGAGGTAATTGGACTATGGATGTTCAGGCGTTGGTTGACGGGTTGTGAGACTGGGTATTTTTGAATTTGGTGGAACCCTTGGTTGTAATGTGGTGTCGACGTCCTTGTTTGAATGCATTAAGGTTCGTTCTTGTGTTGGTCTTCATTTGCTTGCTCTGGGAAAGGTGTCGTGAGATGGTACCTAATAAGTAGTTACCGGGGACACGGTGTATGCAACTACAGGGTCAGATCGGTATCTCCAGTGTTGATAGCTCGAGGAAGATGATCTTGAAGGAGGCTTTGAGTTGGTGGCAATTTATTATTTGGGTTCTACAGAGATGGATTATGATTGAAGCAGTGGTTTATTAGCGAAAGATGAGAAAGGTCATGGAGGGTTACGTCTCTAAGTGGTTGAACTGTTAGCAGGTCAAGTACGAGCGGCAGAGATCAAGTAGTTGCTTTGGATGTTGAATGTGACGAGAATAGTTGATCAGAATGTAAAGGGATGTGAAAGCTTGATTATTGTCTTACAATGCAATATGAATTCGAGTTTTGAACGCATAGCTGATCTTCAGTTAATGTTAACGAAAATGAACGGGCGCTTATAACTGGTGGGTGAATGTGGGCTCAGGAGGATTAATCAATTTCGTGGTGGTTGCAACCAGGGGAAATGACGTTGGAAGATGTCAATATGAAGTTACACATGTGGGCTATCTCCTATGAGGATGTTAGGAGTTGCATGATTTTTAGTAAACTATGAAGAGCTCTACCTTATATCCAATGTGGTGTATGTGCTTTGATATGAGTTTGATCACTTGAAGAAGATGGCACAACTGTTAAGAGGTTGAGTGTATGATTGTGGCTGATAATTTGGGATGTATTATGATTAGTTCAACAAGAATTTATGAGATCTTTGGTTGAGTAACGGTGCAAGATCATGGTAGCAGAGAAGGAGAAGTCATTATAGGTTTTGCATTTATGTGATTGTAGCTTAAATCTAAGTGGGGGAGCCTACCGTTGTTTATTGGGTCACGTGGTTATGTGCCTTTGTAGTATCGAATTATTAGTAAGTTGGTGATTTAGTTATGACTAAGGGAAGAAAATAGTATGGGTAAGTCGAGCAAGGAAATTGATGAATATGTGCTACATTTTGCCTTATCGATTCATGTGTAGATTTTGGGATCACTCAGATTTCATACTTCTTGTGGATGTGATGTACAAGGAAAATAATTCATCTAGTTGCTTCTTTGGAAGTGTTCATGTGCTAACAGACACCAGTGTTTGGTTATATTATTCGGGACCAGGTCAAAGTGGGTGACTCTCAACAATGGTTCTAGTAGGTTCAAGAATTAAAGTGTGGCGCCTAAGGATTTTCAGGGTCGTCATGTGGCTAAGGAATTAGTCTTGCAGTAGAGTGTAGAGTATTTCTATAAATGACATCAGGTTTGTTAGTGCGATGTTAGAGAGATAGAAGAAAACAACTTCGGATTCGTAGAAGATCTTTCAGTACAGGGGTATCAGTTTGAGATAATATTGAGTGCATGAGGAGGGCATAAAATGTCTTATAAGTACTGATACGACATGGTATCGTGATTTGGGCCACTCAAAATTATTGTTGTTTGAGGTATGTTATGTATTTGAATAGGAGTATTAATTCGAAGGCAAGTCAAAGGTAAATCGGAAGAAGTTAAGTCAGTTAGTAGTGGTTTGGATCAGCATGGTTAAGGAAATAATCGGTTCCTTCGGTGTGGTAAGGCTATCCAGATGATTAGTGGTTATATGTGTGGGCTTAATAGCTTCCATAATTTGATTGATTTGGAGGTATTTGATTCTGGTGGTTTTGTTATGTGTAAATGGATCCCGAAAGAATTAATGGGGTTTAGAACACGACTTGAGTTCTATGTCTTTTGCAGTTATGGGAAGTTGGTTTTGTGTGTGGGGATTCTTCTACTGAAATGAGTTAAGTGAAAGGTTTCGAGCCGATGAAGTTTTTATTCTAGTGGTAGTTTAAAAGTTATGATGAAATTATTGTACTCTCGCGTAGCAGCATGATAGGTGCACTGAGCGGTATGGAAATTGGAAGTTGAAGATTAGGGTTGCGGATTCTTGATTTGCATCACAGTGATAGTATGGTTGGTTTCCATGGATGTGTTGATTTTTCTACCTGGTGTGGTAGGTTGTGGGAGTAACTTCCACGGGATGATTGTGTAAGTATGAGGTGTTAGTCATTTACATGGTAGAGATTGAAATCAGGTATGAAGATTCTGGTATTGCCGCTGATTGGAGAGTTTATTTATGAGAGACGTTCTATTCCTTTGGTTGTGGAGTGGATGTTTGTTCTAGATTTTACGGTTAATCGTATGTGTCATAAATAGGGTCATTATGGATCTTTGGAAGGTTATTGGCCCATTATGGGAGATCAAAATCGGCTTGAGGTCCGTTGGTAGGCCTAAGGTGAATGTATATTTTACACCACATCAGATATGCTTATTCAACATAGCATTGCTTATGGTTGGTCTTCGGGCGTAGTGGATGGTTATTCCTGTTGCCGCCTATTTCATGTATTACTCTCTTATGCCATGTGAGTTGTGAGACCGCTTGATTATTCACACGTGTGTTGTGACCTTGTGTAGTTGTGGTATTATATGAGCGAGATGTCTTTTGAGATGTTGTTTGTTTGATGCCCCTTATTCATGCTTGGCTTTTTTAGTGCATGACGCTATCAGTATTCCCAAGGTTGTAGTTAATGCACTTGGCATGCTTGTGGTCGATATTCAGGAATTTCGTGGGTATGAGCATTTTGGCTCGATGTGTATTTCCTTATTGATTGTTACGCGTGGATCGGGTGGCATTCCACCACGGGTATGATGAGTCGATTGGGTTGCATGCCACAACGATGAGATGTTGAGTACGATTCCATATATTTATTTCATGTGTTTGTTTCTTACACTTGAGATAAGTTTATAACGTTTGACTTGTTGATTTAAATGTCATGTGGGTTGTGTAGTTCTTTATCAAAGTTCATTTTTTCCTATTGGTCATATTCGAGTTGTAGCTTATTGGCGCATTGATGGCATCATATGAGATTTTAGATGGTGTTTGAGGTGGATTATTGACCGAAAAACTTGTACTGGGTAAGACGAGGCTGATGGACTTAAAAGTAGTGCAATTAGATTTGTATAATGTATATTAGAGGGAAAATGTCACTAATCAATTCAAAATGAGGCAATGGTTCTTGTCAAGCGGAGAGACTCCATGATTTACTGAATTGGTAGGTGGTTATGAATTTCTACATGTCGCTTTTATCATTGCAGTATTGCGAGAGTTGAATTAGGGCTTTGATGCATTATGAGGTATATTACGGACATTGGGTTTGTGAATTTGTAGCTATTGTGGTTAGAGGAAGCTGTTATGGGCAAGGGAATTATGCGGTGCATTGTGAGGTTACAATATGCGTGCACGATCATGTTTTGGTTCAGCGTGTCGAGATTGATACAGTGTTCGTATGCTAGAATCAGACCTGGTAGAGAATTTTGGATTTTGGAATTTGGTTCCAAGGCTTGTGGGCTAAGGTAGGAGGAAGGATCTTTAGTCTAGATCGAGTTAATGTTCCTATATGGGTTGTGGTGGCACGGGTTGTTGCATGAGGAGTTAAATAGTTATTTTGGACAACTCAGGAACGATTCTTGGCACATTTGAGGATGAACGTGTATCTTTAAGTGGGGGAGAATGTAATGACCCGACTAGCCGTTTTGAGCTCTGGCGACCGGTTGTTTTGAGCTCTGGCGATTAGTTATTTCGAGATCTAGCGTGTCTTTAGGCATTTGAGGCCTTGATTAGCTTCACTTTATGTATTATGACCTGCACATGTGGCGAGTTTCGATTTTCGGGAAGTTCGGAGTTGATTCAGAAGGAAGATTATCAATCCGGAAGCTTTAAATTTAAAAAGTTGACCAAGGTTTGAATTTTTAGTAAACGACCCCGAAACCGAGATTTTAATGTTCTAATAGGCTCGTAATGATTTTTAACTTGGGCATATGTCCGGGTTGACTATCAGATAGTCCGGGAGTGTTTAGGCGCTTAAAGTAGAAAGTTAGCAGTTTGAAGGTTTTAGAAATTCCTATGTTTAATTTGAAGTGGACTTCGCTATTATCGATGTCCATTTGGGATTCCAAGCCTTGGAATAGGTTCTTAATATGATTTGTGACTTATACGTAAAGTTTGGCATCATTCCAAAATGTTTAAGTGTGATTCGGGCGTGCTCCTCCAAGTTTGAAATTTTGAAAGTTGAAAGAAGGATTTTAATCGTTGATTTGAGGTTTTGATGTTATTCGTGGCATTTTAAGCCTTTGGATAAGTTTGAATAAGGTATTGGGACTAGTTGGTGTGATTAGACGGGGTCCAGGGAGCCTCGGGTGTGATTCCATGTGGTTTTGGACCATTTCATCTTGTCTTGTAATTGTTGGTTTCTAGTGCCAGGGTTGTTCATCGCGATCGCGAAGATAGGCTCGCGATCGCGTAGTGTTGATTGGGAGATGGGTGAAGTTTTTCTTCACATTCACGTATGGTGGCTCATGATCACGGTGTTTGGGCAGATGGTTCAACACGTTCACATGGCAAGGGTCACGAACGTGATGTGTTAGCGGGGTGGCCTGGGCTTGGAAGGCTATTCTTCGCGATCGTGGGGATATGTTCGCGATCACGGTAGGTGTTGGTCTGAGGCAAGAAGATTTGGCCTTCGCGTTCGTAGAGCTGGGCTCATATTTGCATAGGCTGTTCATGCAAAGGTTCGCGATTGCAGTTCATTTGTGGCTTTCGCATAAAAGGAATCTAGGGCAAGGCTGGTTTGGCCTTCGTGATTGTGAGGATACTTCCGCGATCGCGAAGAAGAAGGATCTGGGCAAAATATGGATTTAATACGAGACTTGGCTCATTTTCCTCATTTTCACTTGGGATGGCCGACTTTAGGAGCTCTTGGAGGGGATATTTTCATCATCTATTATAAGGCAAGTGATTCCCACTTATTGTGAGTTAAATACATGGATTATATGTGGATTTAAACATGAAATTTTGTAGAAATTGTGGGATTTTGGAAGAAAACCTAGAATTTGTGTTTTTGGATTTTGACCACGAAAATAGACATGAAATTGGGAATAAATCATATATTTGAGTTTGTGGAGTTATGGGTGATGTTTATCTTTAAAAAAATTTGGAATCTGGGCATGTGGGCCCGGGGTTGACTTCGTTGACTTTTCAAGCGGAGTTGGGAATTACAATTATTTGTTAGATTGCGAGTGTTGTTGGAGTATATTTTGATTGGTTTGCACATTATTTGATTAGTTTCGGATCGTTCGGTATCGATATGAGGTGTTAGAGAGGTGTTGGAGCCGGTTATGGAACTTCGGAGCGAGAAAAGTCTCATGTCTAATCCTTGAGGGGGAAATTACCCCGTAAGTGTTATGTTTGCTATTTGCTACATGTTGTGGGGGCTACACACGTATGAGGTGACGAGTGTCCATGCGTATGCTAGAATTTATGATTAGGTTTGGGTAAACTTAGACTCACGCCATGCTTTAATTATAATATTTGAGTTATTCTTGCATGTTTAGTTGCTTTAATATACATTTTGCCTCGGGCTTATGATTTGTAATATATGGAGAGCTAATTGATTAGCAGTAGAGATTTCACTTACTATTATCGATTTCTCCCATGTTGTATGTGTTTTTCCTGACGTTTTCTTGAATTTTACAGCTCACACGTATAATCATGAGTAGGGCCAGTGACCCGTCAAATCTTCACTATTCTTATGGGATCGGAGTAATGACCCGATCGATCATTTCGAGAGTTATAGCCCTGTTTCCCCATTTCTTGCTTCTTTTG
Source organism: Nicotiana tabacum (assembly GCF_000715075.1). NCBI lineage: Eukaryota > Viridiplantae > Streptophyta > Magnoliopsida > Solanales > Solanaceae > Nicotiana > Nicotiana tabacum. Next base: position 90,169,228 of record NC_134101.1, on the reverse strand, counting down.
TGTTCTTCAGTTATATTATGATATACCAGGTTAGTTGGTTCTTGTTCGGAGTGGTTTCGGAGTGGATTGAGACACATGATCTCTTAATTGGAAGCTTAAGTTGAAAAAACAATTGACCGGATGTTGACTTATGTGTAAACGACCTCAGATTTGAATTTTGATAGTTTCGTTAGCTCTATTAGGTGATTTTAGACGAAGGAGCGCGTCCAGAATGTGATTTGTAGGTCCGTGGTAGAATTAGGCTTGAATTGGCAAATATTAGAATTTTGGCAATTTTGGCCGGTAGTGAAATTTTTTGATATTGGGGTCGGATTGGATTTCCTGAAGCTGGAGTAGGTTAGTGGTGTAAATTCAGACATGTGTGTAAAATTTGAGGTCAATCGGATGTGATTTGATAGGTTTCAGCATCAATTGTATCATTTGGAAGTTTCGAAGTTCATTAGGCTTGCATCCGTGTGTAGTTCGTGTTTTTGATGTTGTTCGAGGTGTTTTGATGATTTGTCTAAGTTCGTATCAGGTTATTAGACTTGTTGGCATGTCTAGTTGAGGTCCTGGGGGTGCCAGGATGATTTCGGGTAGTTGACGGCATGATCTGAGTTGAGGAATTGCAGCTGAAGTGTTGCTGCTACTGGTGTAACCGCACCTGCGGAGTGGGAACCGTAGGTGCGAGCCTGCAGAAGCGGAGGAAGAGCCGCAGAAGCAGCTAAGGATGACTTGGGCAGAGGAAGCAGGTGCGATGACATTCCTGCACCTGCGGTGGTCGCAGAAGTGGACCTAGGGGTTCAGGTGCGAGTTATGGACGCAGAAGCGAGAGGGTTTCCTCACCTGCGAGAGGCGCAAATGCGGTCTTGAGGCCGCAAAAGCGAAGTCAGGATTTTAAGTGAAATCTGAACCTGCGATGGAATTTCCGCAGGTGCGACATCGCAGAAGCGATCAATGGCCAGCAGGTGCGGTATTGCTGGGCAGGAAAGTACCAGGTCGAGGTTTTGTCTTTAATTTTCAATTTTTGACTTGCGAAACTCGAGAGAGAGGTGATTTTTCGAACGTTTTCAAGGAAAAACATTGGGGTAAGTGATTCTAACCCATAATGGTATAAATTTCGTGAGTCCATGGCTTTATTCATCATCTAATTAGGGATTTTTTTTTTAATAATTAGCGATTTGAGCTAAAAAGTTGGGGTTTTAGGGTTTGAGAAATTGAGAGTGAATTTTGGGGATTTGAGTTACCAAATGAGGTTCAATTTTGATAAATTTTGTGTGGTTAGACTCGTGAGTGAATGCACTTTCAGGTTTTGTAACTTTTGTTGGATTCCGAGACATGGGCCCGGGGCCCTGGTTTGAGCCGATTTTGGATTTTGGATATAATTTGGTATTTTTCTTGTGGAATTGATTCTCTTAGCCTATATTGATTGTATTGTATTGCTTGTGGCTAGATTCAGGATGTTTGGAGGCCTATTTATGAGGGAAAGGCGTCGCAGAGTAGGATTTTTGCTTGGTTTGAGGTAAGTAACGCTTCCAAATTTGGTTATGAGGGTTCGAAACCCCAAACTATATGTTATGTGATTAGTATTGAGGTGAAGCACATAACAAATGATGGGCGTGCGGGCGTGCACCGTGAGAATTTTGACCTGGTGATTCCATGGCACCGTTTAGTGACTTTATCCTGTTGATATCTATGTTTTCATCATGTGATAAAGTAGTAGAGCTGTAAATCATGCTAGATATCATGTTTAGGCTTTGTGCCGGTATTGTTTGGACCCTTAGCGGTCGTTTCTTGCTGTCTTCTCACTAGTTTTCATTTAATATTCCATACTCAGTCATGATCATGCATTTAATATCATATCTCAGTCTAAGTTATTTATTGATTCATCATATCATTGTTCCGGGTTGTATTCATGACATTGTGAGTCCGTGGTGAGACTGTAGAGGTTGATCGTGAGTGAGGTCGAGAGCTTGGTTATGAGTGACAGTTATGGGATCGGGTTGCACGCCGCAACAGTAATATTGATGATTATGATAGCGTTTGGGCTGCAGGAGCCCCTCTGGAGTTTGTAATACACCTCCAGTGAGCGCGGTTGATATTATTGAGGGATGGATCTTCACTGCACATGGATCTTGTCTGAAGCTTTTGATATTTGGAGATGGAATTTCTTCGTATGGCTGGATTGGTCATTCCTCGATACTGAGTGACTGTTACCAGAAATGTATATATTCCGAGATGGATCTTCCCCGGGCCGTATGAGCCATATACAGTACTTAGTGGTTGACTATTTGAGAGGGTGAGCACATGAGGTTGACAGCATGGTGCTTCCTAACAGTGTGTACATTAGCATGTAGAGGTAGTAGAGTTATATTCTTTACACTGTTCGTATCTGCTCTACTTTATTGTTTTGAATTGCCTATTCGAATGAAAGCATGCCTACATTTCTGCACAATTATTTCTATATTTATTTTACTGGTTGAGTTTGTTACTACCTTTTAGTCCAAAGTTTGGACTCGTTACTTACTGAGTTGGTGTACTCAAGTTACCCCATGCACCTCGTGTGTAGATCCAGGCGATACTGGTCGCAGCAGCGATTGCTGGTTGAGTTCTTTTCGAGTTTGGATACTATTGAGGTAGTTGCACAGCGTTTGCAGGCCTTACCTCTTATGCTTTATCATTTGTCGCATTTCAATTTATTTCTCTAGACTCTGTAGTGGAATGTATTCTGATTTAGACGCTCATGTACTCAGTGACAGCTCGGCTTTGGGCTGATTTGTATCGTATTTGGGATTTCTTATGTTTTTAAATAGATTTCTTAATGTTAAATGCTTTCGTTCATGTTTTCAAACTTATTGTTGCTGTGATAGGTTGTTAAGTTGAGGCTGACCTAGTTCCACGATAGGAGCTATCGCGATAGTAGATTTTGGGTCGTGACAACTTGGTATTAGAGCCTAGGTTACATAGGTCTCAGGAGTCATAAGCATGTTTAGTAGAGTCTCGGGGATCGGTACAGAGATGTCTGTACTTATCTCCGAGAGGCTGTAGAACTCTTAGGAAACTTCACATTCTTGAATTCTTATCATGCGAATTTATTGATACTGGTAACTAAACTTTTGTTATTCTATTCTCTCACGGATGGTGAGGACATGTGCTACTAGGCAGGATAGACAGCCACCAGTGCCACTAGTTAGTGCTGCGAGAGGCCGAGGTCACGGTCGAGGTCCTGGTAGGGAAAGAGGTGTAGCCCGCACAGCAGCTAGGGCAGCACCTGCAGATCCACCAGTTGCCCCAGTTCAGGATCAGGTCCCAGTTATGAATGCACCAGCAAGACCAGCTCAGGCACCAGTTATGCCCTCCGTGATCCCAGGTCTTCAAGAGACTTTCGCTCATATTCTGACCGTGTACACCAGTCTTGCTCAGGCGGTCTCTGTTTCTACTGTAGCAGCCATTTCCCAGGTTTGAGGAGGTACTCAGACTCCTACCACCTATACACCAGAGTAGGTGGTATAGGGACTCCGGACACTATAGGCACCACCAACCCAGCCGGTTGCACTTGCTCAGGATTATGTGGTTCCAGACATGCCTAATGATGAACAATGTAGATTATAGAGGTTTGGGAGGCTCCAACCTCCGACTTTCAGCGGTGCAGAGGGCAAGGATGACCAGAGTTTCTTGGACAAGAGTTAGAGGATTCTCCGTACAGCAGGTATTGGGGAGACCAGTGGGGTCTCGTTAACTACCTATCAGTTCACTAGAGATGCCTTCACTTGGTGGGAGGCTTAAGAAAGGCGTAGCCCGGTGGGTTTAGAAACACTTAAATGGCAGGAGTTTTCTGTTCTCTTCTTGGAAAAGTATGTGTTGTGGTCTCACAGAGAGGAGCTTCGCAGACTATTTGAGTAGTTGCATCAAGATGATATGACTGTGATGCAGTATGAGATGAGATTTTCTAAGTTAGCCTGTCATGCTGGCTCGTTGGTTCCCACAGACAGGGAGAGAATCAGGAGGTTCATTGATGGACTTGCATATTAGATGCGGATGCCTATGACTAGAGAGAGGGTGTCTAGTGCTACTTTTGAGGAGGTTGTTGACATTGCTCGGGAGATAGAGTCTGTTCGCCGCCAGGAATGGGTTGAGAGGGAGGCCAAGAGGCCTCGTGGATTAGTTAGTTTTGGTGGTGTTCCTTCTGATGGTCAGTTTCACCACGGCAGGGGTTGTCCCTATAGACGAGGTCAGACGGCTCGTCCAGTTCACCATGGTGTATCATCTTCCCATGGTCCTCACAATTCTCAACAGGGTCACTCATCTCTAAGTGCATTTCCATCTCAGAGTTCGACTCATGCACCATCAACTTAGGTTAATCTATGTCGGTTTCTTTTAGCGGTTATCCCGGTGCTCGAGGCTCCCTTCAGTCCCCACCACCATTTGCAGTGAGAGGTTGCTTTGAGTGTGGAGATTTAGGTCATATCAAGAGGTATTGGGCCCGCCTTATAGGAGGTTCATCTCAGTAGAAGAGTCAGCCTTCAACTTCAACACCAGTTACTTCACCACCCACCCAACTGGCTTTGTTTGGAGGTCAGTCAGCTAGGGATCGCCCTAGAGGGGGAGGACGATCAGGTGGCACCCACGCCCATTTCTATGCACTCCCTGCCAAACCAGATGTCATTGCTTCAGACATAGTGATCATAAGTATTATCTCCGTATGTCATCGAGATGCTTCTGCATTAGTTGACCCTGGTTCCTCCTATTCATATGTATCGTCGTATTTTGCTCATTATCTGGAAATGCCCTCTGAGTCTCTAGTTTCATGTTTTTGTATATCTACATCGGTGGGTAATACTATTGTGTTGGACCGTGTATACCGATCATGTGTAGTGACTATTGGGGGATTAGAGACTAGAGTTGGTCTGTTGTTGCTTAGTATGGTTGACTTTGGTCTGATATTGGGCATGGATTGGTTGTCACTGTGTCATGCTATTATGGACTATCACACTAAGATAGTGACGTTGGCTATGCCGGGGTTGCCACGGATTGACTGGCAAGGTTCATTGGATTATGTTCCTAGTAGAGTGATTTAGTTCTTGAAGGCCCAATGTATGGTTGGGAAGGGTTATCTTTCTTATTTGTCCATTTTGGGGGATGTTAGTGCAAAGGCGCCTACTATTGATTCAGTCTCGATGGTACGAGATTTTCCGGATGTGTTTCCTGTAGACTTGCCAGGCATGCCGCTGGACAGAGATATTGACTTCGGTATTGATTTGGTGCCAGGAACTCAACCCATTTCTATTCCACCGTATAGTGTGGCACCAGCAGAGTTAAAGGAATTGAAGGATCAACTTCAAGAACTCCTTGAGAAGGGGTTTATCAGGTCTAGTGTGTCACCTTGGGGTGCACCGGTTATATTTGTGAAGAAGAAGATGGAACCACGAGAACAAAGTCACAATCAAGAACAAGTATCATTTTCCTCGCATTAACAATCTATTTGACCATCTTCAGGGAGTGAGGGTGTTCTCCAAGATTGATTTGAGGTCAGGTATCACCAGCTGAAGATTCAGGACTCAAATATTCTTAAGACAGGTTTCAGGACCCGATATGGTCATTGTGAGTTCTTTGTGATGACTTTTGGGCTGATGAATGCCCCAGCAACGTTCCTGCATTTGATGAGCAGCATGTTTCGGCCTTATCTTGACTCGTTCTTTATTGTATTCATTGATGATATCCTGGTGTACTCTCGTAGCCAGGAGGAGCACGCCGAGCATTTGAGAGTTATATTGCAGCGGCTGAGGGAGGAGAAGCTTTATGCAAAGTTCTCCAAGTGTGAGTTTTGGCTTAGTTCAGTAGCGTTCTTGGAATAGGTGGTGCCCAGCGAAGGTATTCAGGTTGATCCGAATAAGATAGAGGCAGTTCAGAGTTGGCCCAGACCTTCCTCAACCATAGAGATTCAGAGCTTTTTTTTGTTTGGCTGGTTAGTACCGTCGGTTTGTGTAGGGTTTCTCTTTTATTTCATCTTCCTTAACCAAATTGACCCAAAAAGGTGCTCCTTTCAGGTGGTCGGACGAGTGTGAGGTAAGATTTCAGAAGCTTTAGACTTCCTTGACCACAGCTCCAGTGTTAGTTTTGCCATCAGCTTCTAGTTCTTATACCGTATATTGTGATACTTCTTGGGTCAGCATTGGGTGTGTTTTGATGCAAGAGGATAGAGTGATTGCTTATGCTTCGCGTCAGTTGAAGTCCCATGAGAAGAACTACCATGTTCATGATTTAGAGTTGGCTGCCATTGCACACGCATTGAAGATTTGGCGGCACTATCTCTATAGTGTGTCTTGTGAGGTTTTTACTGATCATCATAGCCTCCAACACTTGTTCAAGAAAAAGGATCTCAATTTGAGGTAGCAGAGATGGTTGGAGCTACTAAAGGACTATGATATTACCATTTTGTACCATGCGAGAAAGGCCAATGTGGCGGCTAATGCCTTGAGTAGAAAGGCAATGACTTTAGGTAGTCTTGCATTCCTTCCTATTGGTGAGAGACACCTTGCAGTTGATGTTTAGGCCTTGGCCAATCAGTTTATGAGATTAGAAATTTCGGAGCCCAGTCGGGTCCTAGCTTGTGTGGTTTCTCGATCTTCCTAATTCAATCGCATCAGAGAGCGCCACTATGATGATCCTTATTTGCTTGTCCTCAAGGACAGGGTTCAGCACGATGATTCCAGATATGTGACTATTGGTGATGATGGGGTATTGAGGATGCAGGGCCAAATATGTGTTCCCAATGTGGATGGACTGCAAGAGTTGATTCTTGAGGAGACCTATAGTTCACGGTATTCCATCCATCTGGGTGCCGTGAAGATGTATCAGGATTCTAGACAACACTATTGGTGGAGAAGAATGAAGAAAGACATAGTTCAGTTTGTAGCTCGGTGTCTCAACTGCCAGCAGGTGAAATATGAGCATCAAAGACCGGGTGACTTTCTTTAAAAGATAGAGATTCCAGAGTGGAAGTGGGAGCCGATCACCATGGATTTTGTAGTTGGGCTCCCACAAAATTTGAGGAAGGTCCATGCTATTCGGGTGATTGTGGATCAGCTGACCAAGTCCACGCACTTCATTCCTATGAGTACTACCTATTCTTCAGACCAGTTGGCTGCGATTTACATCAAAGAGATTGTTCGCCTTCATGGGGTGACAATTTCTATCATTTCAGACAGAGGCATGCAGTTAACATCGTAGTTTTGGAGGGCTGTGCAATGAGAGTTGGGCACTCAGGTTGAGTTGAGTATATCATTTCACCCTCCGACAGACGAACAGCCCAAGCGTACCATTCAAATATTGGAGGACATGCTATGTGCTTGTGTCATTGATTTTGGGGGTTCATGGGACCAGTTTCTACCACTATGGAGTTTTCTTACAACAACAGTTATCAGTCAATTATTCAAATGGCTCTATATGAGGCTTTATATTATAGGCGGTGTAGATCTCCAGCGGATTAGTTTGATCCGGGTGAGGCTAGGCTTTTGGGTACAGACTTGGTTCAGGATATATTGGACAAGGTGAAATTGATTTAGGAGAGGCTTCGTACGGTGTGGCCGAGACAAAAGAGTTATGCTGCTAGAAAGGTTCGTGATGTGTCTTACATGGTTGGGGAGAAAGTATTGCTGAAGGTTTAATCCATGAAGGGTGTTATGAGATTTAGAAAGAAGGGAAATCTGATTCCTCGATTTATTGGGCCATTGCCTATGAGCTTGCTTTGCCACCAAGCTTATCGAGTGTGCATAAAGTATTTAATGTTTCTATGCTTCGGAAGTATATCATCGATCCATCTCATATTTTGGATTTCAGTACGGCTCAGTTGGATGGTGATTTGACTTATGATGTGGAGCCGGTGGCTATTTTTGGGTTTCAGGTTCGAAAGTTAAGGTCAAAGGATATAGCTTCATTGAAGGTGCAGTGGAGAGGTTAGCCTATGGAGGAGGCTACTTGGGAGACCGAACGGGAGATGCGGGACAGATACCCACACCTATTTGAGGCTCCAGGTATGTTTCTAGACCTATTCGAGGAAGAACATTTGTTTAAAAGGGGAGGATGTAATGACCACGACCGGTTGTTTCAAGAGTTATAGCCATGTTTCCCAATTTTCCTGATTCTTTTGTGTTGTCTTTATCTATATTATGATATACTGGCTAGTTGATTCGTGTTCGGAGTTATTACAGAGTGGATTGAGACACATAGTCTCTTAATTTAAAGGTTAATATGGAAAAAAATTGATCGGATGTTGCCTTATGTGTAAACGACCAGAGCTTTGAATTTTCATGGTTTTGTTAGCTCCGTTAGGTGTTTTTGGACTTAGGAGCAAATCCGGAATGTGATTTGCAGGTCCGTGGAAAAATTAGGCTTGAATTGGCGAAACTTAGAATTTTGGCGATTTTGGCCGACAGTGGGAATTTTTGATATCGGGGTCGGATTGGATTTCCTGAAGTTGGAGTAGGTTTGTGGTGTCAATTTTGACTTGTGTGCAAAATTTGAGGTCAATCGGACGTGATTTGATAGGTTTCGGCATTGGTTGTAGAATTTGGACGTTTCGAAGTTCATTAGGCTTGAATCCGTGTGTAGATCAAGTTTTTGATGTTGTTCGAGGTGTTTTGATGATTTGTTTAAGTTTGTATCAGGTTTTTAGACTTGTTGGGAAATTTGGTTGAGGTCTCGTAGGCCTCGGGATAATTTCGGGTGGTTGACGACATGATTTGAGTGGATGAATTGTTGGTGGAGTGCTGGTGCTACTGGTGTAACCGTACCTGCGGAGTGGGACCACAGGTGCGAGCCCGCAGAAGCGGACAAAGAGCCACAAAAGCGGCTAAGGAAGACTTGGGCAGAGGACGTAGGTGCAATGGAATTATCGCACCTGCGGTGGTCGCAGAAGCGAACCCAGGGGTGTAGGTTCTAGTTTTGACCACAGAAGAGAGATGGTTTCTGCACCTGCGAGAGGCGCAAATACGGTCTTGAGTCCATAGGAGCGAAGTAAGGATTTTAAGTTAAATCTGCACCTACGATGGATTTTCCGCAGGTGCGGCATCACAGAAGCGATCAACGGACCGCAGGTGCAGTATTGCTGGACAAAAAAGCACCAGCTCGAGGTTTTGTCTTTCTTTTTCAATTTTAGACTTGAGGAACTCGGGAGAGAGGCTATTTTTCGAAGGTTTTCAAGGAGAAACGTTAGGGTAAGTGATTCTAACCCATAATGGTATAAAATTTGTGAATCCATGGCTTTATTCATCATCTAATTAGGGATTTGAGCTAGAAATTTGGGGGTTTAGGGCTTGAGAATTGGAGAGTGTATTTTGGGAATTTAAGTGACCAAATGAGGCCGTATTTTGATAAATTTGGTATTGTTAGACTTGTGAGTGAATGGGTTTTCGGGTTTTGTGAGTTTTGTTGGATTCTGAGACGTGGGATCGGGGGCCGGGTTTGAGCCGATTTTGGATTTTGGCTATAATTTTGTATTTTTCTTGTGGAATTGATTCCTTTAGACTATATTTATTGTATTGTATTTCTTTTGGATAGATTCAGAATGATTGGAGGCTGATTTGACAGGCAAAGGAGCCGTAGAGTAGGATTTTAGCTTGGTTTGAGGTAAGTAACGCTTTCAAACTTGGTTCTGAGGGTTCGAAACCCCGAACTATGTGTTATATGATTAAAATTAAGGTGACGCACATGCCAAGTGATGGGCGTGAGGGCGTTCACCGTGAGAATTGTGACCTGGCTGATTCCATAGCACCATTTAGTGACTCTATCCTGTTGATATCCATGTTTTCATCATGTGATAAAGTAGTAGAGCTGTAAATCATGCTAGATATCATGTTTAGGCTTTGTGCCGGTAGTGTTTGGACCCTTAGCGGTTGTTTCTTGCTGTCATCTCACTAGATTTTATTTAATATTCCATACTCAGTCAGGATTATGCATTTTATATCATATCTCAATCTCAATTATTTTTGGATTCATCATATCATTGTTCTGGGTTGTATTCATGACATTGTGAGCTTGTGGTGAGACTAGAGAGGTTGATCACTGAGTGAGGCCGAGAGCCTAGTTATGAGTAATAGTTATGGGATCGGGTTGCATGCCGCAACAGTTATATTGATGATTATGATAGCACTTGGGTTGCAGGAGCCGCTCCGGAGTCTGTAACACACCTCCAGTGAGCGCGGTTGATCTTTTTGATGAGGTAGCAGAGTTATATTCTTTACACTTTTCGTATCTACTCTACTTTACTATTTTGAATTGCTTATTCGAATGAAAGAATGCCTATGTTTCTGCATAGTTATTTCTATGTTTATTTTATTGGTTGAGTTCGTCACTACCTTTCAGTACAAAGTTTGGACTCGTTACTTCCTGAGTTGGTGTACTCATGTTACCCCCTACGCCTCGTGTGCAGATCCAGACGATATCAGTCGCAACGGCGGTTGCTGATTGAGTTCTTTCCGAGTTTGGAGACTGTTGAGGCAGCTGCATGGCATTCACAGGCCTTGACTCTTCTTCTTTACCATTTGTCGCATTTCACTTTATTTTTGTATACACTGTAGTGGACTGTATTCTGATTTAGACACTTATGTACTCAGTGATACACCGGTTTTGGACTGATTTGTATCGTATTTGGAATTTCTTATGTTTTCTAATAGATTTCTTAAAATGTTAAATACTTTCGTTCATATTTTCAAACTTATTTTTGCTGTGATGGGTTATTAAGTTGAGGTTGGCCTAGTTCCACGATACGCGCCATCTCGACGGTAGATTTTGGGTCGTGACAATCAGGCTGATCTCCTCAGTAGTATCATTGTAGGATTAGGGCATTCGCCTCAGCAGCATTATGAGATGCATTTATGGTTCTTGTCGGTCGACTCTTGGCAGTATACACGATTATGAGATTTGGATGAACGCCTCAATGGTACTATTATGGGATCGGGTCATAAGTCATGGTAGGAATTCGTGCCTTTACTCTTATGGTATCAGGTCGCTCCCCTCGGCAGAATCATACAAAATACATAATAAGGAGTCTGCGTACTCATAAGTTTTTTGACTTGAGATATGACCGTTAATTTGGTATCCGGTATTTGAGGACTTGTGTTCACTATTCAATCGTGGACAGTATTATTTGCCTACATTTGTTCTCACTATTTACTTACCATGTTTCATACTTGTCTACTTTGTTATATTTGAGTTATTGGACTACTAGTAAGTGTCAATATCGACCCCTCGTCACTACTTCTTCGAAGTTAGGCTAGATACTTACTGGATACGCATTGATGTATGTACTAATACTACACTTCTGCACTTATTATGCAGGTATATATTTCTGGTGGTCATTTGGGCGCAAAAGCGCAGCTATTGCGGGGACTTTACGGCGAGCTGCATCCCATGTTACGATCCGCAGCACATAGAGTCTCCTTCATATTCATTTATGCTATCCTGTCTATTTTACATAGTAGTTGCTTATGCACTTGTGACACCGAGTTTTTGGAAACTTTAGTAGGTTTTTGTGGTTTGGCTTAATATTGTCAACTTTTATTTTATATCTTATAATTATTGTATGTATTCATGATTTTAAATGCATTAAATTCTTTATTTAATAAAACTTATGATTTCAAAAGAAATAAAATGCATAACTATTTAAATGGTTCACCGTTGGCTTGCCTAGCGATGACGTTGGGCGCCATCACGACCTATAGTGGGTTGCGTCGTGACACTATTCATAGTCTTACTAGCATAGTAATTCGTATGAAAACCTTTGTTGATACGTTGCCCCAAAACAGCCTCAACCGCCATATCACTTGCATTACATATGAGCTCGAACGGTAAACTCCAATTTGGAGAGGTAATGATAGGAGTAGTTGCCAACTTGAGTTTCAATTGTTCAAAAGCTCTCATACAATCATCATTGAAATGAATCTTGGAATCCTTCTCAAGGAGCTTGTACAACGGGTTCACCACATTAGAGAAATATTTAATACATCACTGTTATAAACCCACATGGCCGAAGAAATTCCGCACACCTTTCACCGAGGTCGGGTGGAAGCTTAGAAATAACTTCAATCTTCGCCTTGTCCGCTTCAATACCATTCTTTGAAATCTTATGGCCAAGGACAATGCCTTCCTCAACTATGAAATAACATTTCTCCCAATTGAGTACCAAATTAGTTTCCTAACATCTAGCCAACACTTTGTCCAAATTTGCAAGACAATCATCAAAAGAATATCTAACCACTGAAAAGTCATCCATGAAGACCTCAAGGTAGTCTACCACCATATCCATGAAAATAGCCATTATATACCGTTGAAAAGTCACAAGTGCATTGCACAAAACAAAAAGCATCTATTTGAAAGCAAAAGTTTCATATGGACATGTGAAAGTTGTTTTCTCTTGATCTTCTACAGCAATAAGTGTTTCACCCTATTTTGCACGAGTCAAAACGAAATTCAAATAATGATTTTCCTATTGTTGATAAAAAAAAAGTTATCACCTAATATTTAAAGGTATAGTAGGTACCTATTCATTTGTTAGATTATTATCTTATTAATTTTTTAACCGGTGAGATTTAGGTAAGGATTCTTGTTCTTCTAAAGGGAGGTGTTAGTCATCCCTTAAAAGTACCTGAGGTAGTTCCATAGGACTTAGATTAAGTTTAGAGAATTAGATTTCTATACTCTACTTAGTTAGAACTTAAAAGTTTGTGGCAACTCTATGTCTTGTTTAAAGTCTATCATTTGAAAGAAAATATATGTACTTTAAAAGGAGAATATGGGTTGGATTTACAGCTATTTTAAAAGGTTTATACCTATAAGATTGAAAAGATTTGCGAAAAGTGTCTTTGTAATGGTTACATATACAATATTTGAAAAGATTTGTAAAATGTGGCCGTACCTTGAATACTTTATTTTGAAATAACATGGCTACTTATAAAAATCTAGTAGAGTAAAAACTATTAGAAAATGTTCCTTGAATGTACCTTTGGGAATTTGTTTCAATTTATAGCCATGTGTTTGAAGAAAATTTCGTTAAGGTTTAATAGTCCTTAATTCCATCCGTGTTGATTTGGTTTATAGAAAAAACTGACTTTGAAATCACCTTTCAATTCCGACTTTTAGAAGAAAAATTGCTTGCTTCTAAAATATGTCTTGAACTTCAAAGAACACCATTAAAATGGTTAGCGTGAGTAAAAAATGAAATTTTGTGTTATGAAAGACAAATGACCAAAGTGCCGAATTTAAATGCAATGTAACATGGATTCCTTTTTATTGCCTATGGATCTTGGCTTGCCTAGGTTCCTAAGAGGATTAAGGAATAATAAAAGCATTCAATCAATATTGTTAGTGTTATGTACATATAAAAAACAGATAACAAAGTTCAATTCATGTCACGATCCAAATCTACCATGTCGTGATGGCGCCTAAAGTGAAATTAGGCAAACCAACTCTTTTACCAAAACAACGAGATAATTCCAAAATGAAGATGTCTTTAAGCTATTAATTCATAAAACTTCATAACATAAGCCGGAATAACAAAGTGCAGAAGAAAATCTCGGTATCGGGGTGTCACAAATCATGAGCATCTACTAACAACCATCTGAAATGCTAAGACTAATACAGTCTGGAAATCAACTAATAATATCTATATGAAGATAGGAGGGAGAAGAGCAAGGCTGTGATCGCCATGCAGCTACCTTGCCAACTACAAAATATTTGCGACAGATGAAAGATCAATGCTCGCTAGCACGTCTAGCAACCCCCGGATATGCACACAAGGTGCAGGGAGTATTATGAGTACGCGAACTCAGTAAGTAATAAAGGTAAATAAAGACTGAGCGGTAGGAAACACATAAAATGCACATCATGAAATCTAATTAAGTACCACATGCTCTCAAATCAGTATATGAGTCAAACTATCTCGTTTAAAATCCAATTTTCGATAAAAATCATTTGAAGTTGTTTTTCAACAGTTTCAACAGAGGCTCAATGGAATTTAGAGTAAAAGTGATGAAAATCATAAACAGCCCATCGTGCAAACATCGCTCGTATACAGCCCTCGGACAACATGAATCATAAACCACACCTCGGACATAATATCACTCAGAATCAGCCCCTTGGGAAAACCTCACAGTCATTCGTAAATAGTCCCTCGGGCACAACATGAATCAATAATAGCCCCTCGGGCAAAATATCATATCACTCACTCAGGGTACCCGCGCTCACTAGGGTGTGCTGACTTCGGAGGGGCTCCTACAGCTCAAGCGCTATAACATGTCACCTCGTGGCATAAATCAATCAGGCCCTCTGCCTCTCATAATCATAAGTCAGTAACAACATACTATGACACGCAGCCCGATCTCACAATATCCTCACAATGCAGGCCCTCGACCTCACTGAGTCATAAACCTCTCAAGCCACTTGGGATATCAGTAAAACAGGGTGCTCAGCCCAAAATAACATTTTTATGCATCAAAACGGAGTAATAAAGACAGAATTATGAAATCAATAAACACAGCATGACTGATTATAGATCTTAAATCAAAAACAGTGAAAGGATAATAAGAAAAGGCCCCTAAGGGTCCAAACAGCTTTGGCACGAGGCCCAAATATGGCGTTCAGCCCAATTTATAGTAGTTCTTTCTAAAACACATAAGTATCAAATAGTTTTCAGTCAAATACGCAACTTTATAGTTGTTACGGGACAGACCAATTAACAATCCCCAATGGTGCACGCCCACATGCTCGTCACCTAGCATGTGTGTCACCTCACAATAGTAAAACAATGTGAAATCCGGGGTTTCATGCCCTGAGGACTAGATTTACAATCATTACTTACCTCAAACCGGTCAAATCCCTACTCCGCGATGCCCTTGCCTCTAGAATCGGCCTCCAAACGTCCCGAATCTAACCAAAAACAATACAATGTAATCAATATAGGCCAAGGAACCAATTCCTTACGAAAAACTATCAATTTATACCAAAATCCTGAAATTCACCCAAACCCGGCCACCGGGACCACGTCTCAGAATCCGACAAAAATTACAAAACTAGAAACTCCTTTCACTCATGAGTCTATACATACCAAATTCATCAAAAGCAGACATCAAATGGTCCCTCAAATCCCTAAATCAAACTCTCCAATTTCAAGCCCTAATCCCCTCAATTTCATCCCTAATTTCTACTAATTTCATGCTTAAGCAACTGAAAATTACCATAATCACAAGTGTTAAGCTCAAGTAACGTACCTCCACGAAAACCTCCTTGATTCACTCTTCAAAACACTCCAAAAAGCTTCAAGTCCGAATAAAAATGGTGGAAATAACTCAAATTTTGCGAAGGTCCAATTTATACCTTCTGCTTAGGTATTTCTGCACCTGCGACCCTTTTCTCGCACCTGCGCGACCGCTTCTGCGGTCCAAACAACCGCACCTGCGGTTTTCACTTAATCGCCCAAGACTGCTTCTGCGGTCCATTACCTGCACCTGCGGTCACACAGGTACGCTCCACCTTCCGCACCTGTGGTCCAGCCTCAGATCTTGCAGCTGTGGTCCCCTTTCGCTTCTACGGACCTCGCACCTGCCGTCCCCATTCCGCAGGTGCGGATGCCAGCTGAGAACAAACCTTCAACATTCCTCCAAATTCCATCCTTGATCCGTCAATCACCCGAAATCAATCCAAGGCCCTCGGGACCTCTACTAAACATACCAACAATTCACATATCAACATTCAAACTTCGAACCTTCGGAACACTCAAAACATCATCAAAACGCCAAATCACCCTCGGATTCAAGCCTAAGAACTTCTAAACTTTCAGATTCTACAAACGATGTCGAAACCTACTAAATCACCTCCGAATGACCTAAAATTTTGCACACACATCACAAATGACACTATGGACCTACTCCAATTTCTGGAATTTTATTCCTACACCGATATCAAAATTTTCACTACCGATCGAAAAATGCCAAATTTCCAATTTCGCCAATTCAAGCCTAAGTCTACCACGGACCTCCAAATTACATTCCAGATGCGCTCCCAAGTCCAATATCACCTAGCGGAGCTAACAAATCCATCAAAACTCACATCCGTTATCGTTTACACATAAGCCAACATCCGGTTGACTTTTCCAACTTAAACTTCTAAATAGGGGACTAAGTGTCTTATTCCACACTGAAACCAGTTCAGACCCAAACCAACCAACACAATACAATGAAATACAGCTGAGGAACACACAAAGAAGCAGAAATAAGGGAAACGAGGCTATAATTCACGAAACAACTAGCCAGGTCATTACAATTTATTTACTAGCAAGGAAGGTAAGGGAACTGGACTCAGGATTTGGGCCTTAAAGAAATGCTGCCCAGCAGATTTCGAACAGCAACAACAGACTTCAGCGACTTGGGCTCTATGTTAGAACTTGACTGACTTCTTGAGAACTCAGCAGGCCTAGATCAATCACATATGCAAAAGAAAAGGTAAACGTTAGTGATGAGGCCCAATAAAATATAACATTCAAATACGACTAAGAGTATAATAGAGCCAATATGAGGCCCAATAAGACTGTAACAAATATTGTAATTAAGGATGTAGTAAAGACAATGTACGGCCTTGTAGAGTGAATGAAAATAATGGTCACAGTGAAGCCTTTTTTCGTTTTACATTAATCCAAGAAAAATTAGTAAATGTCAATATTTAGGGGCTTGGGAAAAATCCCATTCACGAGAAGACACTTTTTGGATCCCTAGCACTTCAGAGTTCACAATGGTCTAGGGACCTCGATCAGTGCTCGAGTCAGGGAGGGATTCTCAATCATAAACTATATCCTACTCCTAAATATCCTTAACCACTCATACTTACTCCTCCCTAAAGGTTTAGTTGCCAATGAGGCATTTATTGTGACAACTAATGTAGTAGCAACAGTAAACACACAGATTCAAGTATACATAATTTCAGCAAAAGTTATATAGAACATTATTATAAGTATAAGATACCATATTACATTATTGATTTTTGATTCACAATCCAAACAAAAGAGTGTAGTCCACTATCAATACTTTCAATATGCATAAGAATACCTAAAGGAACCAACCACAGATGTAAACAAGGAGAGGCAAACACCAGTAGACTAGTTTAGAATATCAAACACTAAGTCGGGTGATTCTAGGGGTGAAAATACATATATATCGACCTTATTAATCTTACTAACAAGTTCAAGTTTGCAGGAGTTTTTAATTAAATTCACAGCACTTCAACATCTATTAGACTATGTTCAAATCAATCAGAGGTTCACACATAGGTTAAATTCTCACTTCTATTCGATGTATTTCTAAAGACTATCAACAGGGATACTTATGTAGGTAGCAGGTCAATATTAATCCTAATCCAAACTCATAACATGATCACTCACCCTTTCAAGTTTACAATCTCAGATTCACACTAAGCTTATTAAGAGTTGAGAATTTCATATAAGCACAGTATAGTACTCAAACAGGGCAAGCAAACATCAATGAGTTTCTCTCAAGTTCATAGGTAATCCTAGTTAACCTTACATTTCAAATTCTAGGAGGTTAAGATTATCAAGATTCAGTTTCTTTTTATGTGATAACGCAGTTTTAAGGGAGAAAAATAAGATTACTAGCATGAATGTCTCTTGAATGAAAGACAAGTAGGGAGTATATTAACAGATAACTAGGACCAGAGGCATGACAGGGAATGTTCAAATGATTTTCCTAAAGGACTGTAAGGTTATAGAGCATAGCAGAGGCACAAATGATGTAAAAATCAAGCTAGTGGGCTCGTTACAGAAGTTCAGAACATAAAAGTTTTACATTTAATGAGTAGGCATGGTTCTGGTAGCAAATCAATGAATCCAAGAAGACGGGTTGAGTGTGATAGTCTAGGCATGATGAAGCTCAGTTTAGGTATATTAATAGCATTACTAATCCAAGAGACAGATAGCACAAATGCAACAAGTACAATTCTTAACCAAACTTTAAAGAGGAGTTAATAACATAACTTAAATTAGGCGTATGAGCAAGGTAGCAACTGACAGAATACATATGGAATCACCACAGCCATAGAAACTCAGTAAGACTTAGGTTAATCATTTTTTAGAAGGCACTTATCCAGTAGAGTCTATAAGTGTAGCTAAGCAGGCACATGAACATGAAAATTAACAAGAGACATTTATGATGTTTTAAGGATCCATGGAATTGCAAGACATACTTAAATAGCAAAGAAACTAACAACCAAACTGATATCCATGATAGCAGACTTGTACATGAACCTCTAAGTGTACAGAACTACCATAGTTCTAACTTCATCAAAGCAAATAGATCAAGTGCATGGTATGAATTAATAGGTTTAATAAATATATGGCTGTTGTAGTAAGCATGAAAATCTCAGCAGGACATCTAGGAGGTCTAAAATCAGAATATGTTCAAAGAATCAATAAGGTTCTTTCATTAACTATAGAAATTCAAAGAAGATTTAGGTTGTTAAACTTAGAGAAGCAATTATTAAGTTCACCAGGATAGTCGGTTAGCAT
The DNA here is from genome assembly GCF_000715075.1 of Nicotiana tabacum. Taxonomy (NCBI): domain Eukaryota; kingdom Viridiplantae; phylum Streptophyta; class Magnoliopsida; order Solanales; family Solanaceae; genus Nicotiana; species Nicotiana tabacum. The sequence continues at coordinate 90,150,684 of NC_134101.1, read as the reverse complement.
TAATAGTTTCAGATTACAAGATAAATAGTTGGTCCATACATTAAGGATAACATACAATTCAAAGCATGATTACCAGCAATAAACCAATAGCATATATCATATACAAAGATAATCAGCAGAGAATAACATGGCAAACATGATTTCAACTGGACAATCAAAGAGAGGGAGGGTTAGTGTACACTGACCTTCCTTTGAGAAGCAAACCAAGCAAAGTTTTTTTTAGCCATTTGGGAACCAAAAGTGCAAACTTTGATCAGCGAATAAAACTTAAAATCGAGAAAGAGAAGAAGCAAGTGAAAAATCAGTCAAAAGACCTAAGCTTCGATTGTTTGAAGTGATTTTGTATGTTACTGTGTATTCGTGTTAGGTCATGTTAGGTGAGAGAATTGAAGCTCTATTTATAGTGTCATTCAATAAATAGGGTTCCGACAAATTCAAAATTGTGAGTGGAAAGTGACGAAGATTGGATGATGGAAGCAAAGTGAGTAAAATCAGAGAAGACGGAGAGGAAAATCATCAAAGGATTTTACATAGGCGATTTAAGAATAATAATCAATCGGCTAAGGATCTAAAACCCAGAGATTTGACCTTTGGGTATCGAATCCTCATAATGAAACTCTGAGAAAAACTCTATGCATGCTCTGATTTGATAGAGCATTAGAGAAATCAAACGATTTGAAGTTTCATCTTTAGGCTAGGGTTTTGAATTTTAGGCATTTTGAATTTGAGTGATGATAGAGGATGGGAGATGGATTCGGGGCTGTTGGATCATTTGATCAACGGCCTTGATAAATTAGGGATTAAAATGTTTAAAAAATGTCTTATGGGAAAATAAGGGATGTTGAGATGAAATCTGCTGGGTTAGTGTAAATAAAAGAAAAAATAGGAATAAAATGTGGGTCATCGATGGTTTGAATCTATAACCCAGATCATCTGTGCTTGTTCTATGAGTGTGGAAGATGGTCTACGTGGCACGATTTGGTTGGTTTAAAGAGGAGTTCATGGACTTCCAACATAGACTGGTGAGGTTGTTTCGATTGGGTCAGATCTAGATTGGGCAAATTGTTTGGGCTGGTTTTGTTTTAACAAGTAGCCAATTTTATTTAATTGTGCAATTGCAATTATAGTCATTTAGTCTTTGGACCCTTTAAAATTAATTTAAATTAAACTTAATTAAATGTGATAGAAATTATAATCATCAAATACACAGCTACTTATTGTAATTAACTATTTATATTTTAACACTTTATTTTCTACATTATGAAATTACTTTTCAAATTAATTTAAATAATAAACGAGATAATTAATCAGAGGTTAATTTTGTTAAATTAATTGTAAAACTCGTGTTTCAAAATATGTAGGTTATTTTAATTATTTCAAAATAGTAAGGGTAATATGTTTTATAAACGTTTAGCTCCAAATTATTAATTTAACACTATTAATTACCTATTTATGTTATATTTGTATAAAAATAAGTATTATTGATTAGAAAATATTTTCAACACATTTGTTGCAAATCATTAAGTATAAATAATTTAATTTTAAAAGGGAGGGTCAAAGTTGGTCGTCAACAATAAGAATTTGGTTGATCAAGAAACTAATAGAAACCACGGCTGGCCAATCTATCAAGTATTTGATCCATGAAAGGAAGAGGAAAGTGTTCCTTCCTTGTGACTTTGTTGAGCTTGCGATAATCCATACAAACTCTCCAATCGGTGACTGTTCTTGTAGGAATCAACTAATTCTTGTCATTGGTAACAACCGTCATGCCCTCTTCTTTGGGATACATTGAACCGTAGATGTCCATGAACTATCAAAAATGGGGTAGACGACCCCGGAATCTAACCACTTGATAATCTTCTTTTTGACTACCTCTTGCATAGCTTTATTAAGTCTTCTTTGATGTTCAACGGATTGTTTGGCGCCATCCTCCAACTTGATCTTATGCATGCAAAATGAAGGGCTTATACCCCGAATCTTCTAAAGTCCACCCAATAGTTTTCTTCCTCTTTTTCAACACGCCAATGTGGCATCAACCTGCAAGTTAGTCAAACAAGAGAAAAAAATAACTGATAAAGTAGAACAAGGGCCAAGAAGTTCATAAATAATGTCGTTGCAATTATAAAAACCCAACGCGAGTCAGAGTCGAATCGACAGCGAGTTTAGATTGATACTAAGGTAAACACTTAAGAGAGGGATTTGAAATAACTGGTTTTATCTTTCAAACAACGGTGAGAAATTGTTTTATAAATTTACTTCTAAGAAATTAAATTAACTAACAAGTAACTAGAGAATGAAATATCTTTTGTGTTTATATCAAATAAGGGAAAAGCCTAGGGACATATCCTTCACCTAGGTGTAAACCTAATGAGTATAGCAAATCTATGCTTGTTAAGTAGATCGCGGTGTGTTATGACTCTCAATTCTCAAGTACCCACTCAACACCTCTCAGTCAAAGAGTGGTTATGCCCAAATTGGCTTTCACAAGACCAAATGAGTAAAATCTAAAATATTGATATGAGTTCAAGTGAGATTATCTCAATATCGAGTTCAAATCCTTTAATCAAACTAATCAAAATCCCAGCTAGTTCAATTTCTAGTTAGCCAAGTTTTCCTAGGCTAGGTCCTTTTTTCTCAAGTAAAAACTAAGCCAAATAGGTATGAATCAATATTTGCAACCCTTAAATCTAGATATAAAGTATAAACAACAACAACAACAACAGCCCAGTGAAATCCCACTAGTGGGGTCTGGGGAGGGTAGTGTGTACGCAGACCTTACCCCTACCCGAAAGACCCTTGTTTCAAGAGAACAATATTAGACAATATTAGACAAAAAAAATAGATAATATTAGTATCACCACAGAAATCATAAGAAAAATAGGAACAACATAAAATCCAGAAGAAAGATGCAAAGCAAAACCAATAGCTAGTAAATAGGTCTTGTACTAAAAAATAGTAAGACACAACATTGCCACTAGCTATATCAGACAAAAACCCTACCAGACTAGTCTCACAAAGGTATTAGTAAGGCAAGACTCAACTACCTACTACGTTAATACTCGACCTCCACAACTTCCTATGAAGTGTCATGTCCTCGAAAATCTGAAGCCTCGCCATATCATGTCAGATCACCTCTCCCCAATACTTAATAGGCCTCCCTCTACCTCTTATCGTTCCCTCCACAACTAGCCGCTCACACCTCCTTACTGGAGCATCTAGGCTTCTCCTCTATATCTGAGCGTCGCTTCCCGCATATTGTCATCAGTGGGAGCCACGTGCACCTTCTCCCGAAATCATCATTCCTAATCTTATCCATCCTAGTGTTCCTGCACATCCACCTCAACTTCCTCATTTCTGCTACTTTCATCTTCTGGATACGTGAGTTCCTTACAGGCCAACACTCAGCCCCATACATCATCGCTGGTCTAACCACCACTTTATAGAACTTACCTTTGAGAATCGGTGGCACTCTCTTGTCACACAGGACTCTAGATAATAACTTCCACTTCATCCATCCTACCCCAATACGATGTGTGACATCCTCGTCGATCTCCCATCACCACTGGATAATCAACCCAAGTTACTTGAAGCCACCTTTAATTGGGATGACCTATGATTCAAGCCTCACATCCATACCCACTTCCCCCTCCCCTCAGCCCTGAACTTACACTCCAGGTATTCCATATTCGTCCTGCTCAGCTTGAAACCATTAGACTCAAGAGCTTGTCTCCAAAACTCAAGCCTCTCGTTAAGACTGGCTCGCGACTCATCAATCAAAACTATGTCATCGGCAAATAAGATTCACCATGGCACCTCCCCTTGAATATGGTGCGTTAACGTGTCCATCACTAAGGCGAATAAGAAAGGACTAAATGTAGAACCTTGGTGTAACCCCATTACAATCAGAAAATGGTTAGAGTCTCCTCCTACTGTCCTAACCCGAGTTTTAGCCTCATCGTACATGTCCTTAATCGCCATAATGTACGAGACTGATACACCTTTTGCCTCCAAGCATCTCCAGAGAACTTCTCTAGGAACCTTGTCATACGCTTTCTCTAGGTCAATAAACACCATGTGCAGATCCTTCTTCCTCTCTCTATACAGTTCCACCAACCTCCGAACAAGGTGTATAGCTTTTGTAGTAGAACGACCCGACATGAATCTAAACTGGTTATTGGATATAGAAACTGTCATCCTCACCCTCGCTTCAACCACCCTCTCCCACACTTTCAAGGTATGACTCAGTAATTTGATACCCCTATAGTTGTTAAAACTCTGGATATCGCCTTTGTTCTTATACAATGGAACTACCGTACTCTATATCCACTCCTACGGCATCCTCTTCAGCTTAAAAATAACATTGGACAACCCAGCCAACTACTCCAAACCTGCTCTCCCCACACTCTTCCAAAATTCCACCAGAATCTAGTCTGGCCCGGTCGCTCTGCCCCTACTCATCATACGCATAGCTCCTACGACCTCCTCAACCTTGATACACTCGCAGTACCCAAAGTCACGTTGACTCTCGGAATGTTCCAATTTTCCTAGCACAATATCCTGATGCCCTTCTTCATTTAGAAGTTTATGAAAGTACATCTGCCATCTTCTCTTAATCTGCACATCTTCGAACAATACTCTACCATCTTCATCCTTGATGTATCTCAGTTGGTCAAAATCCCCAGCCTTCCTTTCTCTCAACTTGGCCAGCTGGAATAACTTCTTCTCCCCGCATTTTTCCCCTAGTTCCTCGTACATATGACCATATGCCGCAGTCTTAGCCTCTGTGACTGCCAACTTAGCTTCCTTCCTAGCTACCTTATACCTCTCCACACACACTCGCCTATCCTCCTCTCCTATTCTCCCCACTAACTTTAGGTACGCCGCCTTCTTTGCTTCCACTTTACCTTGGACCACTTCATTCCACCACCAGTCTCTTTTGTGCCCGCCAGAGACTCCCGCCGAGACCTCTAACACCTCTCTTGCAGCCTTTCTTATACATTCGTATGTCGCTGACCACATAGTTATTACGTCACCCTTCTCCTCCAAGCTCCTATAGCCTATAACCGCCACTCCAACTCTTGGGATTTATCCTTAGTTAAGGCTCCCCACCCGATTCTCGGTCTTCCTCGAGCAGACCTTTTCCTCCTCTTTAATATAATACCAGTGTCCATCACCAATATCCTATGATGTGTCACGAGTATCTCACTCGGAATCACCTTGCAATCCTTGAACAACCCTCTGTCATACCTCTTGAGGAGCAGATAGCCAATCTGAGTCTTCGCCACCGCATTTTGAAAAGCGTAAACAAGGCTAAATAATATACACCCAATCAATAATAAGCATTAATATTAAATACCCATAAATTTACATACTAGGGTTGGGTCACAACCCTAGATAAAATCTAGCTAATCATAATGATAAGCATGGAAAAAGGAAAAGTAGAAGTAACTGAACACATAAAACTAGAACTAAAGAGTGAAAGTATTAGGCCTTCTCTAATTGTTACCTCAAGTTCCCCAAAATAGCTAAACTAACTGCTACCAGCGGCTACAATAAATAAAATTGCCCTAAAAAGTGTTTCCCATATATTTATAGTGCCCAGAAATTTGCTAACAAAAATGCCGTTTGGGAGGTTCTATGGTCGCATAATTTGGTTGCGGGCCACAATTTCTTCTTTTGCTCTTGCAGTGGGAGGGATTCTGTGGCCGTACTTCAGCTTCTTCGGTCGCACATTTTGGTTGCGGGCCATGGTTAAGGAGGCTTCTCCTCTTTAAGGAGGCTTCTCCTCTTTGACTTGTTGAGCGAGGACACTTCTTTTTGAGTTGGATTTCTTCATTGAGCTTAAATCCTCCAGCATGCATGCAATTCACACACTTTCATTACATTCAGAAACAAAAATCACTACTTTTGGGATAAAAACTAAAGCAAGAAGGTACTAATAAGTGGTTAAAATCCACACTTATCACTCTTTTTCATAGACCAAATACTCATCTAGATGCACTCTAGTGAAATCCAAAATATGACTTATTTTCATTATACTACCCCCAACAGGATAAGAGGAAAAGCAAGTTCACCTTACCAATTCTTTGCAACTCCTCAAATTGGCTAATAAACCTTAGAATCAACTTGCCCTTCTTCCCAAATATCATTACACCTCTTATGATTGACACTATTAGAAGTACCTTCTCACACTCGATGAATGACACATCATGAACCTTCTTAAACTCTTCTGCCTACTCTGTGTTGTCTGAGGTCGTTCTTGAATTACCTTCACTTTCTCCAAAGCCTCATATACCAAATCTGAACCCAACAAACTAGCCTCTCAAGGCTCAAACCAACTATATAGATCCATCTAAATGCTAGATTCATAATTATTATTGCAAGAAAACTCTGCCAAAGTTATGAATTGATCCCAATGACCTCCAAAGTTAATCACGGAAGCTTGCAATATGTCCTCAAGAATCTAAATAGTTCGCTCGGACTAACAATACATCTTTGGGTGAAACATCGTGCTAAGCTCAACTTGCGTACCCAACTCCCATCGAACAAATATCCAAAAGTGAGATGTGAAATGAGTTATCCGATTTGAAATGATAGAAATGGGCATTATGTGCAAAAAATTATCTCTAGAATATAAGTATGGGCTAACTTCTTTGAATTAGTAGTCAACACCAGTATGAAGTGCACGAACTTGGTCAACCTATTCACAATGACCCAACTAGCATCAAACTTCCTCAAGGTATATGGTAAGTCTGCCACAAAGTCCATAGTGATACGCTCCCACTTCCACGGTATAATCATCTTCTGAATCAAACCACTTGATTTCTCATGTTCATACTTAACTTGTTGGAAATTCAAACACCGTGAAATATATCCAACAATTTCCTTCTTCATCCTCTGTCATGAATAGTATTGCTTCAAATCACGATACATCTTCATAACACTCAGATGAATAGAATACCGCAAATTGTAAGATTACTCAATTATCAACTCCCTCAAACCATCAACACTAGGAACACAAAGTCGACTCTCATCTATAATAACCACAATCTTACAGTTGGAATAAATGCCAACTAACCATACTCTTTGTCTTTCTACTCAAGGCATCCACTATCATATTCGACTTACTCGGATGATACAAGATAGTGATATCACAATCCTTGAGCAACTCAATCCACCTCCTCTGCCTCAAATTTAAAGTGTTCTGCCTGAACAAGTGGTGAAGACTATGATTATCAGTATAAACCTGACATGACACACAATACAAGTAATGCCGCTAAATCTTGAGCGCGTGCACAATAGTTGTCTACTCCAAATCCTGAAATATATAGTTCTTCTTATGAGGCTTTAACCGTCGTAATGAATAAGCAATCACTCTACCTTCTTGCATCAATACAGAACCAGGACCAACGTGTGAAGCATCACAATATACCGTGTATGGATCTAACCTTGTGGGTCGTGTAAGGATCCAAACTTGTGGGTAACACCAATATTGGGTTGTAGTCAAAGTAATCTTGAGCTTTCGATAGCTCTCCTCACACTCATCAGACCACCTTAAAGGAAAACTTTTTTGAGCCAACTTAGTCAATGAAGCTGCAATTTACAATAACTCTTCTACAAAACGATGATAATATTCTGCCAAACCCAAGAAACTCTTAATCTCCTAGCTGTAGTAGGCCTAGATCAATTTTGAACTGCCTCAATCTTGTTGGTATCAAACTTAATACCATCACCAGATACTAGTGACCAAATAATGCAACTCAGTTCAAACAAAACTCACACTTAGATAACTTAGAGTAAAACTTCTTTCCCTTTAAGGTCTGAAGCATAATCCTCAAATGTTTTTCATGCTTCTCCCTACTACAAGAGTAAATCAAGATGTCATCAATGAACAAAAGAGTCCAAATAAGGCTTGAACACTCGATTCATCAAATTTATGAATGGCGCTGGAGCATTAGTCAAACCAAATAACATTACCAAGAACTTATAATGAACACACCATCCTAAAAGTTGTCTTAGGGATATCTAAAGCCCTCATCTTCATCGGATGATAACCTGACCTCAAATTAATCTTAGAGAACACCTTAGCACCTTGAAACTAATCAAATAAATCATAAATACAAGGCAATGGATACTTATTCTTGATAGTAACTTTGTTAAAATGATTATATTCAATGCACATTCTCATTATACAATCCTTCTTATTCACAAACACCACCAGTACACCACAAGGAGAAACACTCGGCCTAATGAATCCTTTATCAAACAAGTGCTGTAGTTTTTCCTACAACTCAATTGGATCCATGCGATATAGTGCAATAGATATGGGATGAGTGCTTGGCACAAATTCAATACAAAAATTAATTTCCCTATTTGGAGGCACACCCGACAAATCCATAAGGAATACCTCTAGAAACTCTTCACAACCGGCACAAAATCTAAGGAAGGAACCTCCACACTAGTGTCACGAATTAAAGCCAAATACGCTAAACATCTCTTCTCAACTATATATCGATCCTTAAAGAATGATATCATCCTTCATGTAGAATGACCAAGTGAACCTCTCCACTCTAATCTAGGAAATTCCAATATAGCTAGAGTCACAGTCTTGGTACGACAGTCCAAGATAACATGTTATAGGCATAATCAATGACACATACGAATATGTAAAACCCAAATCAAACAACAATAAAGCATCTCTATGATAGATTGAAACAATACCTATAATGATTGCATCTGATGCCACCGCCTCTGGTCTGCCAGGAAATATATAAGAACGAGCATGAGTTCCACCAGTTTGTCATACTCTTTTAGGATGACTTCTAATTGGCTGACCTCTACCTCTACCTGGCTGGCCTCCACCTCTAGCTGGTTGGGTATGTGGTGCGAAAACTAGGGCTAAAATCATAGCCTGAGTATCATACTGAGATATACCACTCTAATGTCTAGGATAACCCCTCCTCATATACCTCAAATCTCCACACTCAAAGCAACCTCTATACTAGCGTAGAGGTGCATTGCAAGATGCTGACCTAGAACGGGTACCATGAGAACCATAACTAACTAGAGAACCTTAAGAATTTTGAAATGCCGAGTGAACTAGCCCATTGGAATAGCCTATACCGAATTGACTTTTTCCTCCAAACAAGGCTCCATTGAATCTACCAGCACCATGAGGTTTCTTAGCCTCACGCTTCTCTCTACTCTGCATGTGGAAGTGCTCCCTCCCCTTTGCTATCTCAACAGCCTGAGTGAAGGTAGTATCCATCTAAGTCACTCGTGAATTCACAAATCAAATACAAAAGTTCAGAACCTCAATGAACCTCTTCACTTTCATCGTCTCAAAGGGAATCAAGAAATCTGCATAGTAAGACAACTCAGTAAACCTCATCTCATATTCAGTAACTGACATGTAATCCTGCCGCAAGGGCTCAAATTGGCTATACTTTTCATCTCTCCTAGTGAGTGGAATGAACTTCTCCAAAAAGGGAGTGGAAAACTGAGTCCAAGTGAGAGAAAGGGACCCTACTAGCCTATCATGCTTGTAGTTCTGCCACCACCTCTTCGCTATCCCTCTCAACTGAAAAGTAGTGAAATCTACTATGTTGGACTCTGCAAGGCATAAATTATACAAAATCTCATGGCATATATACAAGAAATCATTAGCAACATTTGTGGGATCACCATTAAACTGCAGAGGATCTAGCTTATGCAATCGATACATCCTCTTCTGCTCATCAACAAACATAGAAGGCATAACCTTCAGCCTAACTATAGCAATAGATTGAACTACCCTAACTAGTGGAATGACTAGAACGCCCGAGGTCTAAAACATAGCAGTAGCCTACTTTGCAGTGTGAGTAGTTACAGTTTGTGCTCCTTCACCAGCCTGAGAAGTAGCTGGTACCGTAGGAAAAATCCTAGCCTGCGCCAAACACTCAAATTAACTCAAAATCTAGATTATGGCGTGCTGAAGCACTGGAGTAGCAATGAAACCCTCGAGAACCTGGGTTGGTCCCGTTAGAACAACCTGAATGGGAACATGGTCCACTACTGGAGCTGTAGATAGCTCCTTAGAAGCGGCTCTCGCAAAAGCACTAGTTGCTTCTGATTCTCCACCTCGAGGTGTTGTTGTCCGGTCATTGACCTGAGCTCCAGCCCTATCGTTGCCTCGGCCTCTACCTCTAGTAGCGGCTACAACTTGGGGCACTGGCTCCTGCTTGCCAGACGCGGACAAACATGTCCTCACCATCTATAAGAGAATAAAAGAATAATGATTTAAACTTTAATATGAAACAAGGTTGCACGATAAAAAATGAAAGAAAGAGAAGTTTTTTAAATGCCCCATTGCCTTTCGAAGGTAAGTATAAACATCTCCATACTGATTCTCAAGACTCTATTAGACATGCTCATGACTCATAGAACCCATGAACATAGAGCTTTGATACGAGCTTGTCACGACCCAAAATCTCACCATAGTCGTGATGGTACCTAACTTAACCCGCTAGGTAAGCCAACATTTATGATCAACCAAAGCAAGACAAATAAAGGATAATTTGATGTCATGATATAGATAAAGAATAAATAAGTCTTACATAATCAACCAAATATAAAATGTACCACAACAATCTCCTAAAATCTGGTAGTACGAAGTCATAAGCAACTAAATAGAGTACAACTGAGGCTCAAATATAAAAGTATTGTGTGAAACAAAACAATAGTATAATGAATAAGAAGGGGACTGCATGAGCTGTGAATCAAGTAAAGCAGCTCACCACGAAGTCTCCAAATCAAGTTGCTAAGCACCATCCTGAATGTCGCTGGAACCAATACCATGCACAAAAATAAGTTTAGTATGAGTATAAAATTAATGTGTACCTAGTAAGTATCCAGTCTAATTCTGATGAAGTAGTGACGAGGTTTAGAAAAGGTGACACAATTCCATAACCTGTAAAACTCATCAGAAATTGAATGAACAACCAATAAACCACGAATATAAATAGTAAGGTACACAACCAAGAATCAACTGTTAAGCATGCTTTCAGATAACTTGATAAAGAACGTAAGTAAGTCAAAACATCAGTATGTAAGGATGATATGCATCAAGTAGCATGTATATGCATATCTCTACATGAGTATACAATGTCCATGCATGTGAATGACTCTATTCTTTTCTCATCTGATACCTCCCAGGTGCCCCATATCACTGTGCACATGCCTAAGGTACAATAGGTGATCACGTGACTCCGAAAGGATGGATCCAAATCCACGCGTCGAGCATTATAACTTCATAATGAATCATCAACATCTCAAATCAGTCATCAAATCATACGTAATGTACTATCGTGCCAACCTCAGTACATAATAGAGTATCATATGCAGAAAATAAACATATAATGATGCATATGGACATAGAAAATCACCATGAATATATATATATATATATATATATATATATATATATATATATATATATATATATATATATATATATATATATATATATATATATATATGCATGCGTCAAATTACCATTTCTTTTGGAAGATCTATAAGCTCTTTATGAACCTACATGTTAAGAAAAAACATCAAAAGTCTAGACATAATCTCTAGCCAGATTAATGTATCTCATGTCATTGGTAACATCCAAATACGCTCCTCAAAGAATAAGTGTAAACAGTTGCTTGCAATATAATTTATCCAACTATGAGTTGAGACCAAATCTCATAGGGAAAACGTAGGCGATTTGGAAAGCAAGAGAATTATCACTTTTTATGCTAAGCCAAACACTAACAAGGGTTTTGAGAAAATATTATATCCAAAAGCGACAATATAAACTAACCTAGAAAGCAAGTAAATTATCAATGGCTACAAGCATGGATACAAAGGGGGTTACACTCAAGTAACAATCTAAATGTATTTCACGATTTTAAAATATGAGCGAGTGTATATTAACTAGCCTCGAATAATAATTTTATATTAGCTTCTTCCGAAGACTACCAAGATTTCATAATTAAATTATTCCTAAAACAATTAAGAGAAATAAGTACATTTGAATGTGGCTACAAGTAGTTCAATCCTATCCATAGGTAGAATCTATAAAATGAGGGTTACCGCATCAAGTTTTTGTTAATTAATCTTTCCCAACCATGAGTTTGCCTTTTTCAAGATTAATTCGAAGTTAATGGGCGAGTCTTAGGAGTAGCCAATCTATTTTGAAATACTAAAGAACGGGAACAATTAAACAAACACTTAACTCACTTCATAATTAATAAAAATCATTCATTACATAAGCATAACAAGAGTTTTAATCCAAATTTGAATAATAAATATTTTCATAATAAATAATCAAATAATGGAATAAAGTAATACACGCTTGGATAATCAATACATAATAAGAAATTGAAAAAATGAGTAAAAGGTTAAGATTTCTAATCTAAAGACTTCAAATCTTCAATCCCCAAGTGTGGTGTAGAAACCTAGTACTCCAAAACTTTTATTTTCTGCTAAAGATATTTTCCAAATTTAGCTGAGTCGAGTATTAAGTGGTTTGGGAGCCAAAAATGTATAATGACGGTTTGTCCACATTTTTTGCCAAGTTATATGATTCCTCGATAGTGACAAAAATAACAGTGATAGCATTAAAAAATGCTGCAAACAGTCGCGATCGCGTACTGCACCTCGTATTCGCAGAGAATAGTTGACCAACCGCTCACCAAGCTTTTTTGCACCACATTGGCGTGTCATTCTTCGCATTTACGATAGACATCTTCCGAGATAACATTGATTGCGTCTTTTCACCTCGCGATCGTGCAGGGTACTTGATCAGCCGTTGACCAGCTCTAGCCGCCCAACCATCATGTTCACAATGGACATTTCCAAGAGGTTTGCGATTGCATCACTTCTATTCGTGATCGCATAGAACAATACTTGCAGCTTATCAATCTTTCATTTTAACTTAGTTTGACTTTTTTCTTCCAAATCTTCTCTGAATCATATTATACATGAAATATGCCAATAAACCTTAACAAATACCTTAGTTTCTCAGTAAAATCATACAAAAGTCTAAGTATCAAGAACATATAACTTGGTAAAATTATTACGACCCAAAAGCCGTTAAAGATCGTGATGACGCCGGACACTACTGTCAGGCAAGCCAACACTAAATAATAAATTCAGTTCTCGTTTTAATATTTTTGATATCTGATTTTTCTTCAATTTAATAGTAAAAGATGGACTTTACAGAATAAATAATAATGTTTTAACAATTTCAATACCGAATAACCGATAATCATCCCAAAATCCGGTATCACAAATGCATGAGCATTTACTAAGAAATAAAATAAAATACAATAACTGTCCGGGATACAATTTGGACAGAATGGGAAATACCAATACTCTGAATAAGACTCTGCTGGCTGTGGGTCGTCTCGAGAGGTGCAGCTTACCTATGTCTTTGTATCAACCATGCCGTTGCGCCCACTAGGCCACTAGACATGCATTTGCCTGTGCAACAAAAATGCACAGCAAGTGTAGTATAAGTACGAAAACAATGCGTACCCAGTAAGTATCTAGTCTAACCTCGAAGAAGTAGTGATGAGAGGTCGACTTCAACACTTACTAGTGGTCCAATAATATCAGGTATAGTAAGGAAGTGGATAAATGTGAAACAGAGTAAATATATGAAATAAACATGTATAAGATACGTGGTACAATTCCCCTCTTTACAATTTTACTCAAGCTCTCAACTAGCAAGTTCCATCCATAACCGGAGCATATATATATAGATATAGTGGATGTCATCAAGAGGTTGTCATAATTCAAATTAGGGAAAACCCCTCAGATATAGTGGCTTCTAAGTAAATATTACGCATGATTCCATGAGGAATAATATATATATATATATATATATATAGGAAATGTCGAGGCGTACGGCCTGATCCAACATAGAAGTAAATTGTGCACTACCAGAGGGTGGAATGGCGCGAACTATAGATGCATTGATTAACCCGCCGAGGCAGTCGACCCTCTCCCATAAGAGTAGTAGAAGGAAATACCTCGCTCGCAAATCATACGTGTGACATGGTCAAATATAAATTTAGAGAGTTACCCCACTTGCGAATCATACATGCGATGCAGTAGAATATAGGTTTAAAGAATTATCCTGCTCACGAATCATACATGTGACGCGGTAGAATATAAGTTTACAGAATTACCCTGCTCGCAGATCATACGTGCGACGCAGTTACTCATAGATTTTTTAAGTTATTAAGGTATTCCTCCATTCTCTTTAAATTACGAATTTCAAATGAAAGCTTTTTAAGTTCCCAACCTTTCCTAAATTTCAACTCCTTTCGAAACATTTAATAAGTTAACTCAATCTCGCTTCTTCTCAAGACAAGCAATAAACATAATTTAACAACTATATCAACAAGTCATGATGTAAGCCTAAAACAACCCGAACATAGGTATGGCTAGTAGCTACGTACGGACTCTCGTCACCTCCTGCGTACGTAGTCCCCACAAATAGAAGAACATAATAATTTAGTTCACCTATGGGATTAATTCCCTCTTACAAGGTTAGAAAGGAGACTTACCTCGTCTCAAGGCCTACTTTCCAGTCCAAGGATGAGCTCAAACCCCCAAAATCGGTGCCGAACAATCCAAAACTATTCAAATGGTGTATAAACAAATTAATATACGCTCAAAAGTTCATATATTAAGGTGATTAACCAACTCTAAATGCAAGATTCCTAAAATTCACCCCGGGCCCACGTTCCCGAATTCTGAATATTTTCGAAGATAAACTTTACCCATAACCCCACGAACTCAAATATATAATTTGTTTCAAATTCCGTACCGAAATTCGTGGTCAAAATCCAAAAATACAAATTTCTAGTTTTTTTTTACCAAAATCCCAAGATTTCACTAATTTTTCATGAATTTCCATGTTAAAAAATATATATAATCCATGTATTTAACTTGCAATATGTGGAAATCACTTACCTTGACATGGATGAGGAAAATGGAGCTCCAAAATCGCTCCTAGGTCGGCTACCATGGAGGAAATGAGATGAAATGAGTCAAACCCATTTTTTTCAAACTTATACACTACCCAAGCGACCTTTCTTCGCGTTCGCGATGAACAAAATTCTCAAAAGCCATTTCTAAACTCTTCTCAGACAACCTCTAGTATAATGGCCATAACATTTTGTACAAAACTCCAAATGACAAATGGTTTAATGTCTCGACACCAAGATCTACAACTTTCATGTTTTGGTCATCTCCTAATTCCTTAAAGATTTTGAGATATAAGCTGCCAATGTCAGCCCTATGCAACACAAATTTCTTCTTCATCTTTCCGGACAGCCTGTAGTATACTAGCCATAATGTTTTGTACACACCAACAGTCAAATTTTTGTTCAAAACCATTCTGGAACATGTCCAAAACCATTAGACACAAAGGACTACAACTTTCAATTTTGGATCATCTCCAAATTCCTTATAGATTGTGAGATATGAGCCTCCAAACTCAAACCTGCGTAACAGAGATTTTCTTCTTCGCGAACGCGAAGAACAAAATCCTAGAAGCCAAATCCTTCTTCGCGAACGTGAGAGGATCCTCGCGAAGGCAAAGAACAACTCCAGACACCGTGATCAGCTATTGCAAAACCACCCGAAATAATCTGAAACCACCACGAAACACACCCGAGGCCCCGGGTCCCCCGTCCAATCACACAAACCAGTCCCATAACATAACACGGACCTGCTCGAGGCCTCAAATCACATCAAACAACATCAAAATCATGAATGTACCCCAATTCAAGCTTAATAAACTTTAGAACTTCAAACTTCTACATTCGATGTCGAAACATATCAAATCACGTCCGATTGACCTCAAATTTTGCACACAATTTACATTCGACATTAAGGATCTACTCCAACTTTCGGAATCGAAATCCGAACCCGATATCAAAAACTCCACTTCCGGTCAAACTTCTCAAAAACCTTCAAATTTCTAACTTTCGCCAAATGACCCCAAAATGACCTATGGACCTCCGAATCCACTTCCGGACGCGCTCCAAACACCAGAATCACTATATGGAGCTATTCCTGGACTCGGAATCCCAAATAGACATCGATAACATTGAAATACACCTCAACCAAAATTAATGAAATTCTTCCAAAATGTCAATTTCCATAATAGGTGCTGAAACGATCTCGGGTTATCCAAAACCCTATTCGGATATACGCCTAAATCCAAAATCATCATACAAACCTGTTGGAACCTTCAAATCCCGATTCCGAGGTCATTTACTCAAAAATCACACTTTAGTCAATTCCTCCAACTTAGGGCTTTCGAATTTAGAATTTTCTTTCCAAATCAACTCCAAACTTTGTGAAATTCAATTCTGACCATGCGTACAAGTCATAATACCTGAAGTGAAGCTGCTCATGGCCTCAAACCGTCAAGTGACGCGCTAGAGCTCAAAATGACCGGTCAGTTCATTACAAAAATACCAGCTTATTAGTAGTTATACAAACAAATAATGTATAGACAAGAAGAAACAAATCTTAAACAAGGAATAAAGAAGCCTAAATTTTAGACCAAACATGGTATAGCCTTAGCACACACATATATGCTCGTTATCTCGCATATGTGTCTCCCCCAAACATGTAGTACTTTACATATCTCTTTTTGAAAAATCACCAATCAAGGTTAGTCAAGCTACTTACCTTATCCATAATAGGCTTCAACCTTCCAATATGCCCTTTACTCTATCCTTGCCATCCAAATGACCCGAATCTATAACAATATTACCTAACAAAGTCAAATAAAGTCATATAACAAATTCCAAACAATAAAGCTTCAATATTTAATTAAATCTCAAAAGTCAACAAAAAATTAAGCTAGACTTACATGGTCAAAACTCGAGTCCAAGGTCAAATTTTGTTGACTTATAACCCTACAACAACTACAACAAACCTAGTGAAATCTCACAAGTGGGCTTTGGGGAGGGTAGTGTATATGCAGACCTTACCTGTAATGACTCGGTTGGTTATTTCATGAGTTATAGCTCTGTTTTCCCTATTTCGGCTTTCTTCTATGTTCTTTAGCTGTGTTTTATCTTATCATGATTGGTTGATTCGGGTCCGAAATGGTCTAGGAGTGGAATGAGGCACTTAGCCTCTTATTTAGAAGCTTAAATTGGTAAAGGTCAACCAGAATGTTGACTTATGTGTAGGATGTCTCGGAATGGAATTCCGAGAGTTGGAGTAGCTTCGTAGGGTCATTTGTGACTTGTGTGCAAAATTTGAGAATATTCGGATGAGGTTTGATTGGTTTCGGAATCATTTGTGGAATTTATGAGTTTGGAGTTCTTAGGCTTGAAACCGAGATATGATTCGATGTTTGGCATTGTTTTGAGTGATTCGTAGATTCGACTAAGTTTGAATGATGTTATGGGATGTGTTGGTATGTTTGGTGGGGGTTTCGAGTGCCTCGAATGTATTTCAGATAATTATCAGAGGAGATTAGCTGTTGAAACAGGTGCTGGGTTGTTGAGGAGAGTTGTTAGAGTTTCAGGGGGTTCTCTGAATTTGAGAACGCAGACCGCACCAGAAATTCACGGTCAATGGTGTGTCTTCGCGGAGGCTGTAGAATTCCACGCTTAGTGGAGGAGGCTGTCACGGACAGCGGAATTGGAGGCGCGACCGCAGGAGCTGGCAATTTTTGCGGTCGCGGCGAAAAATCCGCGGACGATGGAGTTAGTAGCGTAGGGGGAATTTATTTTTGCGCGGTCAGCGAATTTGGGACCTGGGGAGTGAATTATAAATACGAGATTTAGGGTATTATTTTCATATTTTGACCTAGGGATCTCAGGCTTTGGCAATTTGTCGATGGTTTTTCAAGAAATTCATCGGGGTAAGTGATTCTAACTCAGTTTTGGCTAAAAATACATGATCATAACGTTGGATTCATTATTTGATTAGATATTTGGGGATGAAAATTGGGCAAAATTTGTGGAACTTCATAAAATGAACTTTTGAGATTTGAAAGTTTATTCGAATTTGGAATTGAGTGAAACTATTATGGTTAATCTCGTAATTGAATGGGTTGGCGAATTTTATGACCTTGGTCGGATTTGAGACATGTGCCCGGGGCCCGTCTTTTGAGTTGACTTTTTGACTTGTAATCTTAAGCTTAGCATTTTCTTATTTGATTGATTCCTTTAGCTCGTGTTGATTGTATAGAATTATTTATGGCTACATTTGGAGGATTCGAAGGTCGATTTGAGGGGCAAAAGCATCGCGGAATAGGATTTTGGCTTGGTTAAGGTATGTAATGCTTCCAAACTTGGTTCTGAGGGTTCGAAACCCCAAACTATGTGTTATATGATCGTATCGAGGTGACGCCCATGCCAAGTGATGGGCGTGTGGGCATGCACCATGAGAAATGTGGCCTGGTTCATTTCATGGCACCGCTTAGTGACCCTTTCCTGCTGATATTCTCGTTTCTATTATCT
Source organism: Nicotiana tabacum (assembly GCF_000715075.1). NCBI lineage: Eukaryota > Viridiplantae > Streptophyta > Magnoliopsida > Solanales > Solanaceae > Nicotiana > Nicotiana tabacum. The sequence goes on along the minus strand of NC_134101.1, from coordinate 90,132,157 downwards.
GATTAAGTAAATGCAATGTATATCATGCTAGCTATCCTGTTAGGGCTTCACGCTGAAATTGTTTAGACCCGAGTGGTCATTTCTTGCTATCATTTCATTCGATTCATTGATATTATGTACTCAGACTTATTCATGCATACCATATCATGTCTCAGTCTCAGTTGTTGTTATTTGGAACATTATATCATTGTTTTAGGCTAGTTGCATGGCATTGTGAGCCTGTGTGTGTGAGACTGGAGAGTGATGATTGGGTAAGGCCGAGAGCCTGATTAGGAGTGACAGTTGTAGGATTGGGCTGCACGTCGTAGCGGTTATGTTGATGATTATGATAGCGCTTGGGCTATAGAAGCCCTTATGGAGTCTGTAACACACCCCAGTGAGCACATATGATATTTGAGGGGTGTTTCCCTAGACATGGATTTGTCTGAAGCATTTATCTATGGAGATGGATTTCTCCACATGGTTGGATTACCCTTTTTCCTCGGTATCGAGTGACTTATAGTCTGTGATGAGTATGTTCCTAGATAGATTTCCCTGGGTCGGATGGCCATATGCAGTACTGAGTGGTTGAGTGTGTATATATATACCTGGAGATGGATTTCTCCTCAGGGTTGGATTACCCTTGTTCCTCGGTACTAGTTGACTTGCAATCAGTATTGTATATGTTCCGGGATGGATTTCCCTAGGCCGGATGGCCATATGCAGTATCGAGTGGTTGAGCACTTGAGAGTAGGAGAACATGATGCATTTCATACATTCTGTACAATGGCATGTAGATTTAGTTGAGCTTTATATCTTACATTGTTCTGCTACTGTTGAGTTGTATTCCTGAAAGAGTAGTATGCCTACTTTACTGCACCGTTTACGTTCATCACCACCTATCAGTCCATAGGTTGGACTTGTTACTTACTGAGTTGGTGCACTCATGTTACCTCTTGCACCTTGTGTGTAGATCCAGGTTCTCTCAGTCCCAGTGGCAGTCATTGATCGAGGTTGCAGGCTTGGGAGATTGTTGAGGTATCTGCATGATATTCGCAGATCTTGACCCTTCTTCTCTATTCTAGTTGTGTTTTCAGTTGTATTCAGTAAACATTCTAGTAGACTATGCCGTTTCTCTAGATGCTCATGTATTCTGTTACACCCTGGTTTTGGGCTGGTTGTATCATATTAGAATTTTTTTTTATGTTTCTAAAATTTTTATTTACACGATAAAAGTGTTTATCCGCAAATGTTTTAAACATTAGTATTGTTGTTTGGATTACATTAGGTTGATGTTGCCCTAGTTCCACGATAGGCACCATCACGATGGGTTGAGTTTGGGTCGTGACAAGTTGGTATCATAGCCTAGGTTACATAGGTCTCACGAGTCATGAGCGGGTTTAGTAGAGTCTTGCGGATCGATGCGGAGACATATGTACTTATCTTCGAGAGACTACAGAACCTTTAGGAAAACTTCACATTCTTGAATTCTTTTCATGCAAATCTGTTGATACTGGCAACTAAACTTTTGTTATTCTATTCTCTTTGCTTACCTTGAAAATTGTAATTACATTTAAATTTTATTTGTGGTTCTAAAAATACGTGATTTATTTATGTTAGTTGTTAGTCAATTGATGCTACGTGAAAGATTTGGAAATGAGATAAGAGCTTGAGAGCAAGGTGATAATCAAACCGAATGGTTAATAATCGGGACCTCGAACTTGTTTATTAAAGCCTCGGGGTCAAGTCTGATGCTCGTCTCGGAGCTATCGAGGGTGGATTAACAGTTATGATAGAATCAATGGAGGCCCTTTATGGCCAATAATAAGCAATAAATGAAGAATAATAAATGGAACGCGATGAATATAAGTAATAAATGCAAGTAATGAGATTAAGAGAATATGTAAGAAAGCAGAGAGAATGTTCTTCTAATTAAATATTGAGCAATAGATGTCTACAAAATGATAAGGATCCCCTTTATATATGAGGAGAATCCTAGTATGGTACAAGTGCATTTATTACAAAGATATGTGATTGATACAGCTATTTAATGCCTCGGTACGGGTGCATGTCAACCTACCAACTCCCATCAAGTGCCTAGGGAACTCCCCATTTTTCTATGGTCATGTTGACCCGTATTGTCTCTAAGCTAAGCATTAGAGACTCTACAAGATCGCACTTCGAGCCCTTCCTTGGGCTTTAAGAGGCGCATCTTTGGAGCCCCGAAATGACCATAAAATCGGTCCCTCCGATTCTACCGTATACAGATAGTCCTCGTGTTCCCTAGAATAAGATGATAAGAAATGGTTTTGAACTTTTGCACTCGTCGTGACATCAGCCAATCAGGGCATTAAATGTCGTAATTCAACGGCCACACAAGGGCCGTTGTTAGCACGACTATCGAAGAACCTACAAACCATTATTGGTTGTTCCGCTGCCCATACGGCTTCTATAAATATCCCAATTGCTTATTGACTCGCACTTTAGTGATTCCTTCAAGTTTTCAGAACCAAATCCATCTTCCCCTACGCCCCTTTTTTCCTTTGCTCCTTGTTTCCTGCCTTCCTTCTCGAGGAAAAGAAAATTTTTATTGCCATGGCCAAAACTTCTATGATGGTGCCTCGGAAAGACGAAGCTGCCTCTTCGTCTCGAATATCCAAGAATAAATCCAAAGGTAAGCCTAATGTGGCTCCTACCGTCGAACAATGTACACCCACCGAGTTAGATAGTATGAAGGCTCCTACCGTCTAACAATGTACACCCATCGAGTTTGATAGTATGAAGGATTTTTCCATCGAGAGACCTTCATCTACGCCGGGTCAATGTGAACACGTGTCCCGGTTCATTAGCGTTGTGAAGGATATAGACATAGTGCGGGCTAACTGCCAATGGGGGAAGAAAGTGCTAGTTGAGATCCCTAGCCCTAACGAGAGCATAACGGACCATAAGGCCGATTTCTTTATGTATACACATACCCGTTCACCTTGTGCCCTCTCGACTCCTCGAACCCTTCTTCTTCGGCTATAGACCCGGTCATTCTCGACTTCTGCTATAAATACCAGGTGACACTTGGCCATATTTACCCCTCTTTTTGGAGGATAGTTTACATGATTCGCTACTTTTCCAGCAAAGTCAAGGATACAACTTTTACCCTTGATCATCTGATCAATTTGTACAGCCCCCGTCTTTTTTGAGGCTTGATAAAGCTTCACCCTTGATCTTCGAAACCCTTTTTCTCGAGTATCGATGACCATAAGGATCGGGGGTAGATGAGCTAATTTGCCCGAGTGAAGACCTCGGACATTATTCCAGCTAAATGGATGTCGTTCCCGGAGGAGTGGAACATGAAGCACAAGTGTTTTTTTTTCGAGCATGTTTTACTGTCTTCTCGCCTTCTTCCCAAAAAAACTAACTTTCCCTTTGCTCACACAGTAGCCCTTTGGTATCCCAAATCTGTTCCGGGCCTTTAGGGTGGATTAGGGGATTAGATGACTTGTTCCCCTATCCCGAGCATTCTTGGCCAGAGTTGGATAAAACGCGATGGGTGGCCAAGAATCATGGTAAGTTCCTTTTTGCCGCCTCTATCATGTTATGATATTTCTTCCACATATACCTCGTGCTGATAAATTTTGATTACTATGCTTGCACAGGCCTTGGTGAAGGAGTGCTGATGAGACCGCACCTCCCGATGGCAAGGAAGAGGCTCTGAAACCTGATAAGGGAAAGAAAAGGAAGAAAGGGGTGGCCGCTGAGTCCCTTGTGGCAAAGAAACCTAAGTTGCGCAGACCTCAATCCGCTTCCAGGACCTCGGCTTCATCTTCTGGAGAAAGTCCTAGTACCGCGGATAAAGACGATGATAATGATGAGTAGCACTGTTTGGTATAGAGGATGAGGTCGGGCGTGGATGTCTCATAAGCATCTGGGACAAAGGCTGCTGAATTGGGAACGGTTGATTCAGGTCGATCCCGTGCTACGGAGACCCTCGAGGAGGGGACGGACACGGTCCTGAGCCCCTGGTCAGCAATGGTGAAGTTCTTGACGAGGAGATCATTATTGCTAGTTCCAAAGGGTCCGGGCCTAGAGCTTTTCGAGGACAGAATTTGCCCCTTGGTGATATTGATTCCCTTGGTGGCCTTAATTTAGGTCTTTGATTCTCGCCCAGGGGATTCAGGGATGCATAGGACCAAAGGTTACCAACGTGGGAGGCCCTATCGAAGGGGGAGATGATCTTGACAACTTCCTCGATGGTGTTGGTGAAGCCATTAATCTCGACACTCCTGATGTTATCTAGGAGATGGAGAGGTTTTATCTGCAGGTGATAACCTTTACGTGCATGATTTTAGTGCTTTAAGTATTTCTCCTTGTTTTTCTGAATCCTTTGCTTTGTTGTAGGCCAAGAGAATATATGACCAGGCTATCTCTAAGTTGCGATATGAGCATTGGAAGGAGGTCGAAGGTCTCACCTCGGGGCTGAAGGAGTCGGGGGCTTCATATGCCCGAAAGGGGGAGGAATTAAGTGAGCTTCAGTGCTCCAAGAAAAGGCTGGCCTTGCCGAGCAGGTAACTTGGTGTTCATAAACTCATTCATCATCCTCACAATTCGATACTTACCGACTCATCTTTTCCTTTGCAGATCGGGCAGAAGGATGCTCTTGTGGGGCAACTTAGGGATGAAGTTGCTGATATGAATGCGGAGATCCTCGAGCTGAGGAGGTGAAATGAGGTCATGGCCTCGGAGTTGACATTGTCCCAGGATCATCTTCGAAATGCTTGAGAAGAGGCTATTGTGCTGTCTGAGGTCAAAGAGAGTCGCTACATACATGAAAGATGTCGCCACAGTGAATAAACTAGCCTAAGAGATATCGTAGAAGGCCAAGCAAAAGTTGGCTCGGACTGTCGCTTACGCACGTGCCAAGGCAAGGAGGAAAGCCCTAGAGGAAACCAGTGCTAAAGGTGTTGATCTCTCAGCTGAGATCATGGAGGCCCGAGATTTGGAGGAAGAATTGGCACTCTCGGTCACTTTGGATGAGGATCCCGAAAATGGTTGAGAGAGCAGCGGCGATGAAGAGTAGACCTACATCGCCTTTCCTTCTCTTTTTTCTTTTTGTGTATGAACTTTTCGGTGGAAGAGTCTTGTAAAGGCGTCCCTTGTAAATATATTTTTGGCGATGCAAGAGAATTCTTCTGCTTCAATTCCTCGGTTTATTTTCATTGCTTATGTAGAGTTAGCCTGTTGAGTTTTGATGAAGGCTCTTCGGAGTCCATATTTGGGACAATTGGGACCCTCAAGATCGGGCGCCATTTCAATATTAGGTTGATAGCTTCTTTGGGGTTGATTCTTATAATAGTAGAAATCCTCGGGGTCTCAACATCTCGCGGGCATTGTGTGATAGCATTATCTATGTGACACGGTCGTGGAGCGATCGGGGTGGTCTCACCGGTACATCTCCTAAAAAGGTGGTGCTGACATGGTTAGAATTAATTAGTCTTCGGGACAGGCGGACAATCGATATTATCCCCGAAGAGTTTTTGCCATTTCTTGAGAAATGGAAATTCATACGTAAGTGGTACACTTGTGTTTTTATCGCTTTGTCCATAGTGGAGGCGGGCTACATAAAGATGTTTTTCATTTTATTTTCTACAGCGATTCCTTAGATACCGGACGAGGTTCCTAATCTAGATGAATGGTCTCGTAAGCTGGCAGTTTGCTCGACTTATGATAAGTGCAAATGGCGAGACCTGTCTAAGGGGAGACGGGAGGCAAAGCATCATGGTAGGTGCTTAGTGGATTCTTTCCTTAGAAATGTACTTTCCGAATAAGGTCGTGTCCCCTTGAGGAGGAGGAAAGATTACCGACCTCGGAACCGAGGTTTGATAACAAACGTAAGGAAGCTCTGAAGGGCAAGCATGTTCGCAGTAAGGCGAGTCCTGCTCGAAGGGTCAAAAGAGATGTACCGGTCGATCTTGCAGCTTCCGAATCCTCTATTTTTGGAAAAATAGTTTCCTTCTTATCGTCGTCTCATATTCTCGTCGAAGGTACTTTGAGGGACATTCAAGGCCAAGGGTCGAGCGAATCGAGTGGGGCATTGGGTAGTCGCACTCCTATCGGGGGCAATTTTACTGAGATCGATGAGGCCAAGCCAGCAAATGTGTGCTCGACTTTCGATAAAGCTCAGTGGCTTAATTCCATGGTGAGTTTTGGTAGTCGGCACAAACCCTCTCCGTCTTCTTTAGTTTTTTTTTGTTCCGTGCCTTCCCTTTCTTATTGAGCTTGCCTTCTGCAGGCTTTTGGCAAGCTCAAGTCCAAGCTACTTAGTCGTAACCAGGTTGTGAAAATCTTTGGATGGGGAGAAATCCCTAAGTTTCTTTGTAAGAAGAGGGAGAGATGAGTTGAACCACCTGCGGTACGAGGCGGACTGAAGTCGGAACTACGAAAGATATCTCGAAAGACTAGTAACCTTTATTTCATGTCGATCTATGCTCCCCCTTTTGCTTTCGGGGATTAATATTCCGATATTCCAATTGAAGAATAAAACGGAGGAGCTGGAACGACCCTAGGGTGAAGTTGGCCGGGTTAAACGAGAGCGTAACGAGCTAAAGGCTTAGGCAGATGCCTAGGTTATGACCAAGAAGGATGTTTTGGCCAAGGCTTCCGCCCTTGAAGTGCAACTCCGGAATGCTCGAGCCAACAGTTCCGTCTGAACGAGCATGATTTCGGGGCTCGAATATGATCTTTTAAGGATGGAGGCCGAGGTTGTAGATGCTTGGGCTGAAGCCGAAGGGATTAGAAACAAGGCTTAGAGAAAAGTGACCGTCTATTTGCAAGATGCTACAGACGCTCGAGCTGAGCTGAGAGAGTCCCTTGACTGGGAGGGTAGGTGCAACGAGTATGTCAGGTGTAAATCTCGGAGGGAAACCCTCGAGGAGATCCATGCCAGGGGTTTTGATCTCTCGGAAGAGATAGAGCAGGCTAAGGCAGATGAATATGATGCCAAGTTCCTTCTGTCTGATGTCGAAGATAGAGAGAAGGAGATCGGCGGGCCATAGTCCCCGAGGGGGATGCATATCAGGCCTTTCTTTTCTGAACTTGTGCATAGTGCTTTTAAGGAACACTGTAAATGGGGTCTTATATTTTTTCTCATATATGTATAAAAGGAAGCCTTGCGGTTTCATTTTTCATACATTTTCCTTTGCTTTGATGTTTGCCAGTTATTAGCCAGGTGAACTAGTTTTCGAATAGAACCCTTAGGTTTATAGTACAACCTTGGAGCTTGTTAGGCTGGCTCGTAGGCTCTTACGCGCTTGGTCGGTATGACCTTTTAATATAAGTCGACGTTTGCAGCTCTTAAGCTTTTGCTCTTAGGCATTTTTAGTTAACTGTTTCGTGTTCAGTCTCCGGTCAGGTTTTGACTCGAGCTCATTTGACCCTCAAGTTTTTGAATTTAAAGCTGGTCCTTAGGCTTTTACACATTTGGTTGGTACAACCTTTTATATGGGCTGGCGACAGTGGCTCTTATGCATTGGGCCGGTACGACCTCTAGTATGGGCTGGCGATTGTGGCTCCTACGGATTGGGTCGGTACGACCTCTAGTATGGGCTGGCGACAATGGATCTTATGCATTGGGTCGGTATGACCTCTAGTGGGCTTTATTTTTCTCTCGTTAAGGACTTTTGAAGTTGTGTTTACCTGACTATTCAACGGTTTAATAAAAACCTCAATTATAAGTCGTTATGTGGCGATGATCAAGCACCTCGGGAGGTTTGGCTCGGTGGATGAGTATCTCGAAGCCTATAATTTGGAGCTGACATGGTCGAAGCTCTTTTGCCTAAGTTGAGGGTAGCCTGTTTAATTGGTTCTTTTTGAAGTATATTCGAAGTAATTGAAGGCCTGTGATTTTATAGCGACGGTCGGGCGTCCCCGAGTTGCTTTAGTTTGGCCAGTACAGCCTTGTGACCATAGTCATTTGTGTTTGGCGGGAGCCTTTCAGTTCCCGAGTGAAGTAGTTTCGGCGTCTATATCGAGGGTATGCCTTTTTAGGGGTCTTACAAGTTCGATATATAGCCTTAACCTTAAGATCGGGATTATGTCGTTAGTAAAGTCTTACAAATTTTACATGCCTTTGAGGTCTTATAGTTTCGATTACTTGGTACAAGTATGGTTCATGCCTAACCTGAGGTCTTACAGTTTTGGTCACTTGGTACAAGTGTGGTTCACGCCTTGCTTGAGGTCTTACTGTGTTTGTCACTTAGTACAAGTATGGTTCATGCCTTGCTTAAGGTCTTACAGTTATTGGTGTTGCCTTATGTAGGTCTTACGAGACCAAGGCTGCCCGCATATGGTCTTATGGACTCGGGTTTTGATAAGCTGATGGGGGTGGCGATTGGCGGCAGTCCCCGAGTCATCAAAAGTTTCTTGGCTTGGGAGCAGTTACTTGTAAACTTGGTATTGCCTCACTGAGGGCTTACGATTTTGGAGTTTTTGACCCGGAGGTCATGTGGTCTTGAGATTTTGATGCTAGTCCCCGAGTGTTCGGGGTATTTTTGGCTCTAGGGCCGTTTTGTGATCTTGATGTTGCCTTATTGAGGGCTTACGAGTTTGAAGCTCCGACCTAGGGGTCATACGGCATCGAGTTGTAGACGCCAGTCATTGAGTGTTCGGGATGTTTTTGGCTCTAGAGCCATTTTTTGCAAAAATAGCAGACTCTTTTGAAGCGTGAAATGCTTTGATGAAAAGTATTCTTCCACTACTTGGTACAAGTATACATGTTTTTTCTATCAGGGGCCTAGTTATTCTATACAGGCACGGTTCATTCGACCGTTTGTCCCGGTACATCATTTTCCTATCGATACCTCATTTAGCACATCTTGGCTTCTCCAAGTAAGTGACCTTCCGGGGGGATGCCCCTAGTATTCGAGGTTGATTGTAAAAGAAGCCTCAAATACTTGTTGAGTCTTCCTTAGGCAGCATATAGATGTTTCCTCATTAAAAACCTTGTCGGTAAAACCCTTCTTGGGATAAAAAGCCAGTCGAAGGAAAAGATTGCAACGTATGCTTTTGGGACCTAAGGCCTTCGAGTTGGAAAGTGCTTCGGCCATTTTGATCAGATACCTGCATTCAGGTTAGTATGAAATGTAACTGAAAAGGGGAGATGACCATACCTTAGTGCTGACGGCGCTTCGGACCTCGATGTGATTCAACCATTTATTATGAGGACTCGGTATGGTCCTTCATTTTGTTTAGTTAGGCATAGCCAAAAATATTGCTTGTTATCACTATCTTACGCTTGCTTATTCTTTGACTCCTTGGATGGTGGAGGTATTGGTGTTGGTGCCACATCATGCACGACAAACATTTTCGTTTGCCGCATGCTGCTCCCCGTAAACGGTTTTTACCTCATCCTTTATCGGGAATTTCATTATTTGATGGAGGGTGGATGGTACTGCTCTCATGCAGTGTATCCATGGCCTTAAGAACAAGGCATTGTACCTCATGTCTCTTTCGATGACGTGGAATTTGGCATTTTGGGTTGTGCCGGCCACATTGACTGCGAGGGTGATTTCCCCTTTCGTTGTTTCGCTCGCCATGTTGAATCCGTTGAGGACTCGAGAGGCGGGCACGATTTGATCAAGCAGTCCAAGCTTCTCTACGACCCTCGACCTAATAATGTCGACCAAGCTACCTAGATCTACAAGTACACGTTTAATTTGAAATTTATTTACAAGGAAAGAGATTACCAGTGCATCACTGTGAGGCTGAGACAAGGTCTCGATATCCTCTTCACTGAATGTGAGAGAATCCTCGGCTATGTAACCTCGAGTTCATTTTTCTCTGGTGATAGAAATTTTTGTTCTTCTGATCATGGGCTCTTGTGGAGCATCGATGCCTCCCAAGATCATGTGGATGACATGCTGTGGCTCAGTTGTTTCATTCATTTTGGTCTCCTCTCTTTCCCGGAACTGATTTTTGGCCCGGTCACTGAGGAATTCTCGGAGGTGACCTTTGCTAAGTACTCGGGCTACTTCTTCCCGGAGCAGCCGGCAATTTTCGATCCTATGACCGTGCGTGTTGTGAAATTCACACACTAAATTATGGTTCCTTTGTTAAGGATCTAATTGTGCAGGCCTTGGCCACCTTGTGTCTCCGATATTACTGATGGCAAATACAATGTTTGAAACATCAACGTTGAAGTTATATTCCGACAAGCGAGGTGCCTCCCGTTACCCTGTATGCCTATCAAATCTAGCTCTGCTGACAAGTCCTTGATGGTTCTGGCCTCGATCCACTCTTTGGTCATTGTAGGGTATGTTGCGCCTCGGGGCGTTTCTTCAATCTTCAATGTATGGTTGGTATATCTCTTTATTCGGCTTTGAGTCCTTCGCCGGGAGCCTGTTAGGATATACCAAGCCCTAGGGGGCTCCTAGTTGGTCGTTTTTGGCCCTGATCTTTGACTGGTATCGGTTGTGGACGTCCGACAAAGTCATTGCGGGATATTCAACTAAGATCTGCTTCAGCTGCTTTGGCCACCGAGCTTCGCTCGTTCAAACCTTGAGTGAAGGCCTGCACCGCGTCGTCGGAGACCGATGGTAGTTCCATTTGTTCCATTTGAAAGCAAGATACAAACTATCGCAGCATCTCGTTCTCCCTCTTCTTGATTTTGAAGACGTCGGATTTCCTTGTAGCTACTTTGATGCACCAGTATGTGCCTTTATAAAAGAATCTACTAGCATGGAAAATGAATCTATCTAGTTTGGGTCCAGGTTGTGATACCACATCATTGCCCCCTTTGAAAGCGTTTCTCCAAACATTTTCAGTAGGACAGACTCGATCTCGTCGTCCTTTAGGTTTGTTGCCCTTCACTACACAAGTGTAAGCACTGACGTGCTCGTTGGGGTCCGAGGTTCAATTGTACTTCGAAAGGTCAGGCATTCTAAACTTCTTTCGAATGGGTTTTGGGGCCACTTCCTATGGGAATGGCTTTTGTACAAACTTCTTCGAATCTACATCTTTCAGAATCGGGGGTGCTCCTTGGATTTAATCGACCCTAAAATTGTAGGTCTCTACCTTCTTGTCGCTGGCTTCTATCTTCTTTTTGCCCGATCTCAATCCTCTTTGTGAGGTCCTCGAGCATATTTATGATGGCGGGGTCGGCTGCCAACCCGTTGTTGCTTGATCTTTCTGGTACCTGCTCAGCTTGGGGAGCCATTTTCGACTTACCGTGCTGGGAGTCTTTTGGTGGCTTTGCAACTGAACAATCGCCAGTTGTTGTGCTTGTAACATTTCGAAGATGATGTGAAGGCTAACCTCTTGTTCTTCCTGAGCCGGGGTTTTTTCGTGCTTCTTGTTGATCTTCCTGGTGTATGCTTCTGTTGGTGTGGGAGCTTATTTTGACGTGTTGAGCATTGTGCGAGACCACGTCTATGGGAATTGGTTCTGGTGCATTCTCGGGGTTTCGTGGTGGTACACCAACACCTGGAACATCCACGCCATTCTCTCCATGGTCTTCAAGAATGTTGTTTTCTCTTGCATTTACTGAGTTAGACATTTTGACCTGAAATTAAAGATCTTGGACAAGAAAAAGCATGAAAGATAACTTGTGTTATGTAGTAAAACCAGCAAGAAAATAATTATTATTATTTTTAACCCCACAGTGGGCGCCAAACTGTTTACCTTGAAAATGGTAATTACAATTAAATTTGATTTGTGGTTCTAAAAATACGTGATCTATTTTTATGCTAGTCGTTAGGAAATTGATGCTACGTGAAAGATTTGGAAACGAGATAAGACCTTGAGAGCAAGGTGATAATCAAACCGAATGGTTAATAATTGGGACATCGAGCTTGCTTATTTGGGGCCTCGGGGTCGAGTCTGATGTTCAGCTGGGAGCTATCGAGGGTGGATTAATAGTTATGATAGAATCAATGGAGGCTCTTTATGGCCAATAATAAGCAATAAATGAAGAACAATAAATGGAACATGATGAATATAAATAATAAATGCAAGTAATGAGATCAAGAGAATATGTTAGAAAGTAGAGAGAATGTTCTTATTTATTCAATATTGAGCAACAGATGTCTACAAAGTGACAAGGATCCCTTTTATATATGAGGGGAATCCTAGTATGGTACAAGTGCATTTCTTACAAAGATATGAGATTGATACATCTATTTAATGCCTCGGTACGGGCACATGTCAACTTGCCACCTCCCATCAAGTGCCTAGGCGACTCCCCATTTTTCTATGGCCACGGTCGACCTGTATTGTCTTTAAGCCAAGCATTTTAGACACTCTACGAGATCGCACTTCTAACTCTTCCTCGGGCTTAAAGAGGCGCATCTTTGGAGCCCCGAAATGACCATAAAATCGGTCCCTCGAATTTTACCGTATACACTTTTACAGATGGTGAGGTCACATACTACCGGTCAGGACGGACAACCACCAGTACCACCAATTGGGGCCTCGAGAGGCCAAGGTCGCGATAGGGGCCATGGTAGAGGTTGAGGTGCAGCTCGTACCGCATTTAGGGCAACGCCAGTAGATCCACCAACTACCCCAGTTCAGGATCAAGTTCCGGGTGTGGATGTCCCAATAGGACCAACTCAGGCACCAGTTGTGCCTATGGCTATTCCAGGTCTTCAGGAGACCTTGGCCCAAATTCTAACTGTGTGCACCAGTCTTGCCCAAGCGGTCGCTATTTCTACTACAACAGCTACTTCCCAGGTTGGGGGAGGCACTCAGACTCCCGCCACCTACACCCAAGCAGGTTGTTCCAGGACTGCAGAAGTCGTGGGAACCACCAGCCCAACTGGTTGCGCCTGCTCAGGACTATGTGGTGCCAGTCATGCTTGATGATGAGCAGCGTAGGTTGGAGAGGTTTGGCAGACTTCAACCTGCGACTTTTAGTGGTAGAGAGGGCGAGGATGCCCAGGGTTCTTGGACAAGTGTCATAAGATTCTTCGTATAGCAGGTATTCTGGAGACCAGTGGGGTCCCGTTCACTACCTTTTAGTTCTCGGGAGCTGCCTTTACTTAATGGGAGGCTTATGAGAGGTGTAGGCCTATTGGTGCAGTGTCTATTACCTGGAAGCAACTCTCCATTGTTTTCCGGGAGAACTATGTACCGTAGTCTTACAGAGAGGAGATGCGTAGGCAGTTCGAGGTTTTCTCCAGTACATAGCTGAGGTTTTCTGAGTTAGCCTGTCATGTTGTTTGGTTGGTTCCTATAGACAGGGAGAGGATTAGGAGGTTCGTGGATGGCCTCGCTTATCAGTTATGTATTCTTATGACCAGAGAGAGTGTCTGGTGCATCTTTGAGAAGGTGGTTGACATTGCTAGAGAGATATAGTCAGTTCGCTGCCAGGAGCGAGATGAGAGGGAGGCCAAGAGGCCTCGGGGGTCTAGTAGTTTTGGTGGTGTTCTTTCTGGAGGTCAGTTCCAGCATGGTAGAGGCCTTCCATTCAGACATGCTCAGTCAGCTCATCCAGTTCACCGTGGTGGATCATCTGGCCATGGTTCTCACGGTTCGCATCAGGGACACTCAACTCTCAGTGCCCTTCCAGGTCAGAGCTTGACTTATGCACCATCAGTTAAGGGCTTATCTATGCCTTGTTCTTCTAATGGATATCTCGATACACGGGGCTCCCTTTAGTCCCCATTGCTAGTGGCCGGTAGAGGTTGCTTTGAATGTGGAGATTTGAGTCATATGAAGAGGTTCCGTCCCCGCCTTTAGGGAGTTTCATCCCAGAAGAGGAGTCAGTTTTCATCTTCATCACCAGTTACTTTTCTACCCACCCAGCCAGCTCGGGGTGGAGGTCAGTCAGCTAGGGGTCGCCTTAGAAGGGGAGGCCGATCAGGTGGTGGTCAGGCCCATTTCTATGCACTCCCTGCCAGACCCGAGCTATTACTTCATATGCTGTAATCACAGGTATTATCTCAGTTTACCATAGGGATGCCTCTATATTATTTGATCCCGATTCAATTTTTTCTTATGTTTTATCATATTTGCCCATTATCTGGATACGCCCAACGATATGTTCATGAATCGACTCTTGTGGGTGATACTATTGTAGTGGACCGTGTATATCGATCTTATGTGGTGACCATTGGGGGTTTGGAGACCTGAGTAGACCTTTTGCGGCTTAGTATGGTTTACTTTAATGTAATATTGGGCATGGATTGGTTGTCTCCATGTCATGCTATCTTAGACTCTCATAATAAGACGGTGACGTTGGCCATGCCAGGGGTGCCACAGGTTGAGTGGCGAGGTTCATCAAATTATGTTCCCAGTAGAGTGAACTCATACTTGAAGGCTCCGCAGATGGTTGGGAAGCGATGTCTTTCTTATTTGGACATTGTAAGGGATGTCGGTGTAGAGACTCCTAGTATTGATTCGATTCTGGTGGTGAGAGATTTTCCGAACATTTTTCCTGCAGACCTGCCGGGCATGCCACTGGACAGGGATATTAACTTTGGTATTGATTTGGTGTCAGGCACACAGCCCATTTCTTTTCCACCGTATCGTATGGCACCGGCGGAGTTGAAAGAGTTAAAGGTGAAGCTTCAGGAACTCCTTGATAAGGGGTTTATTTGTCCTAGTGTGTCGCCTTGGGGTACGCCTATTCTATTTGTGAAGAAGAAGGATGGCACTATGAGAATCTGCATTGACTTTAAGCAGTTGAACAAAGTTACAATCAAGAATAAGTATCCCTTGCCTCGTATTGATGATTTATTTGACCAGCTTCAGGGGAGAGAGTGTTCTCTAAGATTGATCTCCGGTCAGGGTATAACCAGTTGAAGATTAGGGACCCAGACATTCTTAAGATAGCTTTCAGGACTCAATACATCATTATGAGTTCCTTGTGATGTCTTTTGGGCTGACCAATGCCCCAGTAGCATTCATGCATTTGATAAATAGCGTGTTTCGACCTTATATTAACTCGTTTGTTATTATATTTATTGATGATATTCTGGTGTACTCGCATAGTCAGGAGGAGCATGCTGAGCATTTGAGAGTTGTATTGTAGCGGTTGAGGGAAGAAAAGGTTTATGCTAAGTTCTCCAAGTGTGAGTTTTGGCTTAGATCAGTGGCGTTCTAGGGACACGTGGTGTCCAGTGAGGGTATTCAAGTTGATCCGAAGAAGATAGAGGTGGCCTAGAGTTGGCCCAGGACGTTTTCAGGAACAGATATTCATAGCTTTCTTGGCTTGGCGGGTTATTACCATCGGTTCTTTCAGGGATTTTCATCAATTACATCACCCTTGACCAAGTTGAACCAAAACGGTGCTACTTTCAGGTGGTTGGATGAGTGTGAGGCGAGCTTTCAGAAGCTCAAGACAACTTTGAGCATAACTCCAGTGTTAGTTCTACCGTCAGCTTCAAGTTTTTATGCAATATATGGTGATATTTCTTGAGTTCGCATTGGGCGTGTGTTAATGTAGGAGGGTAAAGTGATTGCTTATGCTTCTCTTCAGTTGAAGACCCATGATAAGAACTACCATGTCCATGATTTGGAGTTGGCTGCCATTGTTCATACGTTAAAGATTTGGAGGCATTATCTCTATGGTGTGTTATGTGAGGTGTTTGCTAATTATCATCGCCTCCAGCACTTGTT
Source organism: Nicotiana tabacum (assembly GCF_000715075.1). NCBI lineage: Eukaryota > Viridiplantae > Streptophyta > Magnoliopsida > Solanales > Solanaceae > Nicotiana > Nicotiana tabacum. The sequence goes on along the minus strand of NC_134101.1, from coordinate 90,116,572 downwards.
CAAGCAGAATGATCTCTATTTGAGGTAGCGGAGATGGTTGGAGCTGCTAAAGGACTATAATATTACTATTTTGTACCATCCGGGAAAGGCCAACGTAGTAGTCGATGTCTTGAGTAGGAAGGCAGTGAGTATGGGCAGTCTTGCGTTCCTTCTTGTTGGTGAGAGACCTCTTGCGGTTGATATTCAGGCTTTGGCAAATCGGTTGGTGAGGTTGGATATTTCGAAGCCCAGTCGGGTCCTAGCTTATGTGGTTCTTGGTCTTCATTGTTTGATCGTATTAGAGAGTGCCAGTATGATGATCCTCATTTGTTAGTCCTCAAGGAAAAGGTTCTGCATGATGATGCCAGAGATGTGACTATTGGTGATGACGGGGTATTGAGGATGCGATGTGACTATTGGTCATGATGGGGTATTCCATCCATCTGGGTGTAAGGAAGATGTACCAGGACTTGAGACAGCACCATTGGTGGAGGAGAATGAAGAAGGATATAGTGGGATTTGTATCTCGGTGCCTCAATTGTCAGCAGGTGAAATATGAGCATCAGAGACCGAATGGCTAGCTTCAGCAGATAGATATTCCAGAGTGGAAGTGGGAGAAGATCACATGAACTTCGTAGTTGGACTCCCACGGACTTTGAGGAAGTTCGATACTATTTGGGTGATTGTGGATCGGCTGACCAAGTCCACGCACTTCATTCCTATGTGTACTACCTATTCTTCGTAGCGGTTGGCTGAGATTTATTCGTGAGATTGTTCGCCTACATGGTGTCCGAGTTTCCATCATTTCAGATAGCAGTACTGAGTTTACATCGCAATTTTGGAGGGCCGTGCAGCGAGAGTTAGGTACTCAGGTTGAGTTCGGCATAGATTTTCACCCTTAGACGGACGGGCAGTCCGAGCGCACTATTTAGATATTGGAGGACATGTTACGCACTTGTGTCATTGATTTTAGGGGTTCATAGGACCAGTTTTTACCGCTCACGGAGTTTGCGTACAACAACAATTATCAATCGAGTATTCAGATGGCTCTATATGAGACTTTGTATGGGAGAAGGTGTAGATCTCTAGTGGGATGGTTTAAGCCGGGCGAGGGTAGACTTTTGGGTACAGACTTAGTGTAGGATGCTTTAGACAAGGTGAAAGTGATTCAGGAGCGGCTTCGTACAGCGCAGTCAAGACCAAAGAGTTATGCTGATAGAAAGGTTCGTGATATGTCTTATATAGTTGGGGAGAAGGTTCTACTGAAGGTCTCACCCATGAAGGGTCTAATGAGATTTGGGAAGAGGGGCAAGTTGAGTCCTCGGTTCATCAGACCTTTTGAGGTACTTCGTAGGGTTGGAGAGATGGTTTATCAACTTGCTCTGCCGCCTAGATTGTCGAGGGTGCACCAGGAATTTCATGTTTCTATGCTCCAGAAGTATATCGGGATCCGTCTCATGTTTTGGATTTTAGTACGGTTCAGTTAGATGGTGATTTGACTTATGATGTGGAGCCAGTAGCTATTTTGGAGTGGCACATTCGTAAGTTGAGATCAAAGGATATAGCTTCAGTTAAAGTGTAGTTGAGAGGTCAGCCAGTGGAGGAGGCTACTTGGGAGACCGAGCGGGAGATGCGGAGCAGATATCCACACCTATTTGATGTTTGAGGTATGTTTCTAGCCTCGTTCGAAGACGAACGTTTGATTAAGAGAGGGAAATGTAATGACCCGGCCGGTCATTTCATGAGTTATAGCTCTGTTTTCCCCGTTTCAGCATTCTTTTGTGTTCTTTATCTATGTTTTATCTTATCATGATTGGTTGATTCGGGTTCGGAGTGGTCTTGGAGTGGAATGAGGCACTTAGTATCCTATTTAGAAGCTTAAATTGGGAAAAGTCAACCAGAATGTTGATTTATGTGTATACGGTCTCGAAAAGGAATTTCGAGAGTTGGAGTAGCTTCGTAGGGTCATTTGCGACTTATGTGCAAAATTTGAGAATATTAGGATGAGGTTTGATTGGTTTTTGGAATAATTTGTGGAATTTATGAGTTTGGAAATCTTAGGCTTGAATCCGAGATTTGATTCGATGTTTGGTCTTTTTTGAATGATTCGTAGATTCGACTAAGCTTGAATGATATTATGGGATGTGTTTGGTATGTTTGGTTGAGGTCCCGAGGGTCTCAAATTTGTTTCAGATAGTTATTGGAGGAGATTAGCTGTTGAAACAGGTGCTGGGTTGTTGAGGGGAGTTGCTAGAGTTTCAAAGGGTTCTCTGAAGTTGAGAACGCGGACCGCGCTAGAAATCCACGGTCAACAGTGTGTCTTCGCGGGGGCGGAAGAATTTTGCGCTCAGCGAAGGAGGCTGGTGCGGACAGCGGAATTGGTGATGATGGGGTATTGAGGATGCAGGGCCTGATATGTGTGCCCAATGTAGATGGACTTCGGGAATTGATTCTAGAGAAGGCCCATAGCTCATGGTATTCCATCCAACCGGGTGCCGCGAAGATGCATCAAGACTTGAGACACCACTATTGGTGGAGGATAATGAAGAAGGATATAGTGGGGTTTGTAGCTCGGTGCCTCAATTGTCAGCAGGTGAAATATGAGCACTAGAGATGGTGGCTAGCTTCAGCAGATAGATATTCCAGAGTGGAAGTGGGAGCGGATCACCATGGACTTCGTAGTTGAACTCCCATGGACTTTGAAGAAGTTTGATGCTATTTGGGTGATTGTGGATCGGCTGACCAAGTCTGCACACTTCATTCCTATGTGTACTACCTATTCTTCGGAGCGGTTGACTGAGATTTATATTCAAGAGTTTGTTCGCCTGCATGGTGTCCTAGTTTCCATCATTTCAGATAGACGTACTCAGTTCACATTGCAGTTTTAGAGGGTCGTGCAGCGAGAGTTAGGTACTCAAATTGAGTTGAGCACGGTTTTTCACCCTTAGACGGACGGGCAGTCCGAGCATACTATTCAGATATTGGAGGACATGTTATGCGCTTGTGTTATTTATTTTGGGGGTTCATGGGACCAGTTCTTATCGCTCGCGGAGTTTGCTTACAACAACAGTTATCAGTTGAGTATTCAAATGGTTCCATCTGAGGCTTTGTATGGGAGACGGTGTAGATCTCCAGTGGGATGGTTTGAGCTGGGCGAGGCTAGACTTTTGGGTATAGACTTAGTGCAGGATGCTTTGGACAAGGTGAAAGTGATTCAGGAGCGGCATCATATAGCATAGTCAATACAAAAGAGTTATGCTGATAGAACGGTTCGTGATGTGTCTTATATGGTTGGGAGAAGGTTCTATTGAAGGTCTCACCCATAAAGGGTCTAATGAGATTTGGGAAGAGGGGCAAGCTGAGTCCTCAGTTCATCGGACCTTTTGAGGTACTTCGTAGGATTGGGAAGGTGGCTTATAAGCTTGCTCTGTCGTCTAGCTTGTTAGGGTAGCACCCGGTATTTCATGTTTCTATGCTCCAGAAGTATTTTGGCGATCCATCTCATGTTTTGGATTTCAGTACGGTTCAGTTAGACTGTGATTTGACTTTTGATGTGGAGCCAGTGGGTATTTTGGAGCGGCAGGTTCGTAAGTTGAGATCAAAGGATATAGCTTCAGTGAAAGTGCAGTGGAGAGGTTGGCCCGCGGAGGAGGATACTTGGGAGATCGAGCGGGAGAAGCGGAGCAAATATCCACACCTATTTGAGGACGAATGTTTCTTTAAGAGGGGGAGGATGTAATGACCCGGCTAGTTATTTCATGAGTTATAGCTCTGTTTTTCCCATTTCCGCTTTCTTCTATGTTCTTCAGCTGTGTTTTATCTTATCATGATTGGTTGATTCAAGTCTGCAGTGGTCTTGGAGTGGAATGAGGCACTTAGCCTCCTAGTTTCAAGCTTAAATTGGGCAAAGTCAACCGGAATGTTGACTTATGTGTAGACGGTCTCGGAATGGAATTTTGAGCGTTGGAGCAGCTTCGTAGGGTCATTTGCGACTTGTTTGCAAAATTTGAGAATATTCGGACATGGTTTGATTGGTTTCAGAATCATTTGTGGAATTCAAGAGTTTAGAGTTCTTAGGCTTGAATCCGAGATTTGATTTGATGTTTGGTGTTGTTTTGTGTTACATCTCGTGTTTTCGTACGTTAAAATTTCATTTCTAGTTAACCGACGTAGACTCGGGGATGAGATCATCTTGACGTTAACATACTTACGCTATTTATAACAGGCGATATATAAACGTTATGAAGGATAAAGGGGTACACGGATTAAAGAAGACAACTTTCGTTGAAAGTGGACAATTTGGAATAAAATACGAGTAGAGCGATAATACCCGATAATTATGAACTAGTACCATGCAAGGTACCATATAACCACGGTAGTATAATATATAAAGTATATATGAAGTATTTTAAAAATAAATAGAATTTTAAGTAATTTGTGGTAATTTTTAAATTATGCGGGTAATTGGTTAATTACAGGGTAACGGAACATTACCCAATTAACTAATAAGCGAATAAAAATTAATTAACTAACCCCAAGGCACGTGGCACAAAGCCACAATGGCTAAGAATGACTCTTAGTCATTCAAGCCATGTGGCTACCTATAAGGATATCATCAAAGTCTTATCAAACAAGACTTGGCTACAAAGACATGGTATAAGCTTCTTGTTAAAAGTCCAAAAATGTATTGTCTCTGGAAAAAAACCACAAATGAGATATAACCATTTGGTAGCAAAAAGTTAGAAACGGAAACGTTATCCTCCAAAGTTCTCAAGGAACCAAAAAAAACGTTGGAACAAAGTAACATGTAGATTACATTGATTTGATCCTTGGTTCACAAAATGTTAGAAGCAGAAAAACAATTTCGTTCCAATTTCTAAGAATCCAAAAGTAAATTTCGCAGAAGCAGATTCGTTCAAATAATTCAAGAAACAGGTATGTTAAGGCTAAGATTTTCCTTCATTTAGCATGATATCGTAATTAACAAGTTTGATAACGAGGCATAAAGAAAAATTCGTATCCTGGAACTTACGTATATTTTGCTAGTCTCGCAAATTACTTATATTTTTCTAGTTTTGTAAGTTACCTTCTTCTTATCGGGACCGCATATTCTATTGAGTATTTTCTTCATTCGGTCAGAAGAGCAGAGAGTTTACATATATATAGTATTAAAAGTATTTTCATTACCATCGAGCTATAATCGATGGGCAGGCCTCTATTGGGCAACCTCTGATCAGATGGTAAGTTATATACCGAGCCTGTTGTGGTCGAGCGCCTATGAGCGAGTTCAGTTGGTCGAGATACAGAGCCTAGTATGGCCGAGCGCCTATGAGCGAGCCTACTACGGCATAGCAGTTTTATATATATACAGAGCCTTGTAGGGCCGGACAGCTATTTTACTCACTATATTGAGAGAGTTGAGTCAGTACCAGCAGATGAGCATATCTTCAGATTTTCTTGGACTCCTAGTTGTTTTCAATTATTATATTATCAGTTCAGTTTCAACTTCGGTATATTGCCTTACATACTCGATACATTATTTCGTACTAACATCCCTTTCTGGGGGTGCTGTATTTCATGCGTGCAGGTTTAGACATATAGACGGGTAGACCTCCTCGGTAGGTGTTGTCCGAGTTCAGCTTTATCGGTTCCCCTTCTTTTGGAGTTGCCGAGTCTAGTAGTGTGGTGTATATCTTGTGTATATATGTAGAGAAGTTATGGGTAGGTCGGGCCCTATTCCGATCACAGTACATCTATCAGTAGAGGCTTGTAGACATATCCTATAGGTTAGTGTAGTATGTTGTGCTTATAGGCCCTGTACGTATATTTTGTTGGCTTTTCAGTTGTAGTAATTATGACGGCCTTGCCGGCCCAGCCTATGTTGACATAAGTCAACGTTAGTCTCCATTTAGTTTTATATTTTGTATCACACATTATCTTGTAATGTGGCCCATAGCCAAAGTATGGCGTTACATGTCTAGAGTCTCTTAGTTGCAAGTGGTACGCAAGGATAGATGAGGCACTAGGTGTCAGTCTCGCCCCCGGGCTCGGGGCTTGACAAAGTGGTATCAGAGAAGTTATGTCCTAGGGAGTCTACAAGTCGTGTCTTGTAGAGTCTTGTTTATGAGTGTGTTGTGTAGCATACTTATAGACAGGAGGCTACAGGACATATAGGATGTTATCCTCTCTTCTTATTTTAGATCGTGCGATATAAGCATTCATGTTCCTAACGATGTGTTTCATTTTTAGCGATGCCTCCGAAGACTACAACAGCTAGCACAGGTCAGAAGGCTACGAAGGTGTTAGAAAGAGAGATAAGTTATACTATGGATTCAGACCCATCGGAGATCATGGGTTCTATTGAGGAGGATCAATCCGAGGATCCATATGAGTCATCCGTTTGAGTTATTTCAATCACTCCGGCAGTAGATGGGGTGAGAGGAGTTCTGACCTCATCAAGGCCCTTTGTTTTACAGCCCGTTGATCAGGGTATGAGGTGAGTAGTGCATGGATTGGCACAGCCGGGATTCCCTCAAGCTCAAAACTATGTCAAGGTATTTGAGGACACCAGCTCTTTTGAGGTTTCGGATAGTCCACAGTCTTGGGAGTCCATCAATCAAGGTTCATCGGTGTATGTTATGGGATACGCAGAGGAAGAAGATAGTAGTCGGGCTAAGAGGAGGAAGGTAACTGATAAGGACATGAAGATTCCTCTTTGAAGTGTGTCTGATCGAGGTTCTTATATAGGACGAGGCAAGGACCCTCTACTATAGACTTCCTCCAAGTGTCAGTTTTGGTTGATGAGTTCCACATCTTCTCGGAATATTACCAAGTCAGGGTTCTAAATGTGTTAGGTTGTTTTATAAGGATGTAGAGAGCCCCACCCCAACTTGTATATATTATGGTTATGCCTACCTAGAGGTTTTGCAGACAGTATCCTGTATATAGTTTTGGGTATGATATGTCTACGGCCTAGTCAACCCCTATGTATATAAACCTTTTTCTAAATTAGTTATCCGAGTTAAGTAACTATATATATGGATCTGTCCCGAAATGGCTCGTGATAGAATTGATAATAAACAAGGATAAGGTACGTGGTGTTCGGTTGGGTAGAACGTGATATTATAATGGGTATGGATTGGTTGGCCTTTTGTAATGCTAACATCAAGTGTAGATCAAAGATGGTTTGCTTTCAGCTTCCAGGAGAGCCTGTTTTAGAATAGAAAGGTAATACCGCATCGCCAAGAGGTAAAATTATCTCCTATCTCAAGACAAGGAAGATAATCAAAAAGGACTACATTTATCACTGAGTTCGGGTTTGGGATGTGGAAGTAGAGTTACCAACCATTATGTTCTTTCCTGTAGTTAATGAGTTTCCCGATGAGCTTCTGGGTCTTCCGCCAGAGCGAGAAATTGAGTTTGTCATTAACCTACTACTACCAGATATTCATCCAATATCTATTCCCCCTATAGAATGGCCCCTGCGGAGCTGAACGAGTTAAAGGAACAACTAAGGGGTTTGCTTGAAAAAGGTTTTATCAGATCTAGTACGTCACCGTGGGGAGCACCTGTGTTGTTTGTGAGAAAGGAGGTTGGTTCCTTACGAATGTGTATTAATTATAGGCAGTTGAATAAGGTGACGATCAAGAATAAGTACTCGCTTCTGAGAATTGATGATTTATTTGATCAGTTGCAAGGTGCCAAGTGTTTTTCAAAGATAGACCTGAGGTCCGGGTACCATCAAGTAAGGGTTAAGAATGAAGATATTCTGAAGACAACATTCAGGACTAGATATGGGCTCTTTTAGTTTCGTGTTATGTCGTTTGGTTTGACCAATGCCCCAGCAGTATTCATGGATTCGATGAACCGTATTTTCAAGCTCTTTTTAAGATCTGTTTGTAATCGTATTTATCGGCGATATATATTGGTATTCTCGTTCATAGGCTAAGCATGCAGAGCACTTGCGTACTGTGCTCAGAGTTCTACAAAAACGGAAGTTGTATGCAAAATTCTCTAAATATGAATTTTGGTTGAACTTTGTAGCTCTCCTTGGGCATATCATTTCGGGTGAAGGCATCTGGGTGGATACACAAAAGAGTGAGGCATTGAAGACTTGGCCTAGACCAACAACACCGATGGAGGTTCGTAGCTTCTCCGTTTGGCAGGTTATTACAGGAAACTTGTAACGAAATTTTCTTCTCTTCTAAGCACCTTTGACCAAAGTGGTATGTGATGTCTTGCTTGACGTTCTGGAATAACATAAGGAAATCTATTGTGCAATTAAGTTGAAGAAAGGTTGTGAATAAGTATAAATAGATATATGTAAGTCGCAAGCTAAAGTATGGTAGAGCGAAAAGGTTTTAGGAAGACAGGAGGAAGGATAAGAAAAGATGAGAGGAAAGGTAATAAGAATGGGTAAGTCCTTGGGAATGAGTTCATAAGAGAGCTGATAGTTGTCGCGCCCCCCTTTTCTCTCGCGAAAATCGGGTTTGTGACATTTTGGAGACAACTCGTTCCCTTTCGGGAATTGCATTTGAATTGAAGAGTCGCCACTTAATGATTTAAGTGAATTAGGACACTAAGAAAGGTTTGATTTGAACAACCAGAGATTGGGTAAGGGCTTGAAATTATCCCAAGGGGAAGGTGTTAGGCACCCCTCAGGATCCACTAGTGTGGTTTCCGGCCAAGCAATTGTTGTGACTTAAGTGCAAATAACACATAGGCAAATAAAGACTTCAAATAAGAAGGGATTTTCACGTAATGGTTACAAAGAAACAAAAGTAAGAAAAAGGAACTAAAAGGAGTTGATTTTCTTAAAAGAAATGGTTTAAAAAAGATTTAAAAGAAACAAAGAAAACAAAGGGAAGGGGGTCCTAGGTTAATCACTCCTAAATGAGGGGCTACACGAGATGTTATTGCGTGGTCATCATATCTATATCTACCCTTTCCCACCCCGTTGAGGTATTAAAGCGCGGAATGGTCTAGTTTACTTATTATATGCTATAACTCGTCCCCTTCTTATCAGCCCCGGAAAGCACTTGGGACTACTAATCCTAAAGGGACGAGGTATTGGGCTTATTTATGGTACAAAAGGTAATATACTAAGGAGACAATCAAAACATGTATGGCAAGTATGGAGAAGCATATAAACAAATGAAAAGGCTCAAACAGACCTCCTTTAAGGAGAGAAAAGCAAGTAGTTAGCATGACTCACACATACTATTTAGGGTCTGAATAAACTTAAAGGATCGAGGCAGTCTGTTTTATTACATAGTTCAGATAAGAAGCCCGAGTCAGGCATGTTTTCTAGTTGTAGCATATAAAATCTGATTTATAAACTTTCACCATATGGCTTGCCTATGTGTTAGATGAAGACCCCTATAGGCATGATATCTATTGATTCCAAAAACAATGAAACAAACATGAATACATACTAATTTAAGAAAATCATCTGTTATTAAAGAAATGCGAGTTCTAGCAAAAGAGCATGCGTCATTGTTACTGGTTTTAGACCTATAAGTGAGTGAAACAATTCAGATTCGATTGAATCTCCTAAGGCATGCTTTCTATGTGTTGTCGATTTTGGACACTTTTATAAACGTAGTAAAAAATGCAGAAATCCTATAGGCATGACATCTAGATGTTGAATTTCGTTTAAGCCTATGAACATGATATCTAATTGCAGTTGATTATTTAAGACCTACGAACATGTTTGCCTGATGAGGAATGCATATGCAAGATTCAGAAAGAACCTATAGGCAGGATATCTACATGATGTGTAGAAATTCAGAAATTCCTATAGGTAAGATATCTATATGCTATGCAGAAGTTCAGAAATAACCTATAGGCAAGGTACCTATATGAGAATGCAAGATTCCTATAGACATGGTATCTATGCATGAAAATGCAGAAATTCTTATAGACATGGTACCTATATGAGAAATGCAAGATTCCTATAGACATGGTATCTATACATGAAAATGCAGAAATTCTTATAGACATGGTATCTAGACGCGAATGCAAGATTCCTATAGACATGGTATCTATATGAGAATGCAGAAATTCATAAACTCCTATAGGCAGGTTATCTACCCTTTTTTTCATACATAGTTACCCTCCCTCTTCACTAACCATCCCCGAGAGTTTTATTACAAAATTATTACAACCCAGAAAAAGTAAAGTAAAGGAAAAATACATCAGAAATTAAAAAGTACAACCAAGGAGAGCCTTATTCAGACTTCATGTCTGAAATATGAAGTAAATAAACTCCAAGAGATCATATTTCAAAGCCTTTCTCCTATTTGGGGTGTGTCAGAGTTCCTAAGAGTCTCATATGAACTCCGGGCAGTGCTTACACCCAAATGTATCACGGATTAAGCCATAGTGCAGTGTGGAAGGGCCAGCCCTTAGGTGTCCAAGTTCATAGGGAGCTCGAGGTCCCAAGGCAAGGCTCACAAGAGGGGGACAGAACTTAGGGACTAAGAGAGAGTGCAAGTGCAGAAGTAGAATTCGGAAAGGGGAAAAGGGAAAAGGGAAGCAGCTCAAATCATTACACATAAGGGTATGGGGAATGGGAAGTTGCAAGAGGCAACAGAAAAGCAGGTTGAAGGGTATGCCCAGCAATGGGAGATGCTGGCACACCCTCTGGCCTGTTTGCTTAGAGGTCAAGACCCCAGTGGTTCAAACTTAATTCATGGACAACAACTTACATTGTCATGCCTTAAGTCACAACTCAAAACAGATAGGGGTGATAGAGGAATGGGGGTTCATAACAAAACACACATAAGGAAATCATCATGCCAATTTAAGTGCTAAGCTATACAGAAACAGCAGGTAAACATGGATACAAAAGTAGTAAATACACATTGTTGTGATGCTGAAACTTAAATCAGGACATACCAGTTTTCAGGGAAACAAGTAAAGGAAAGAAGTAAGTCTTGTAAAACAGGCCACAGTGCAGACAAGAAGAGAATATTATTATGAGAGAGTATGAGTTCACAAGGATTCTGATGTTGTAGTGTGTGAAGAGGATCGTGCCTTTTATAGTGTAAAAATCAGGCAGAAATAAGGTAAGAAAAATAGTTAAGGAACTTATTGTCAATCAATTACATACGGCTTCCCTTAATTAAGGGATTCAGATTCAAACGGGTGAAAACAATTTAAGGAAAGAAATTGAGAAAGCACTTTGTGCACAGCATGCAATCAGGGGCAAATACATAAAAGGTTATTTAAGGAAAAGGTTTTGAAATACACGGTTTGTGCAAATAAAGTAAGCAAATCAATTAACAAACAGTAAATCAAAAGAGTCTGAGATTTTGCATGAATGAACCGAGTCAAAAAAGATGAAGAAGGGTTTTAACTTAGGCCGAGTAACAGGAAGAATCAGCAAACAATGGAAAGAAATCAATCAATCCATATTCAGAAGGAAGTTTGAGCTAATTGCAAATTTGAAAACCATTTTAGAGGGAAATTCATCATATATAAGGAGCATGCGAACATGTTAAGCATGAAAAAGACTGTGGTGTCATTGCAAAATCAATAGAAAGATCCAGTGAAGAAAGAGTTTTAGAAGAGTTTAGCCAAAGGTCAGAATCATATGCAAACACGGATGTCCAAACTCAGTTCAAAGACTCAAAGTTGGTCTGAAAGAGTTAGGAGTTCTGAAATAAAAACTTAGTTCAATTAAATCACATAATCAAACTTGGTAGAACCCCCGAATTCTAGGGTTTCCACCTTGAATCAAGTACAGAGATGAGAAGGCAAGTAATCGAAACAGGCTCAGAGGTTTCAGTTCTTCGAAACCTCTTGCATGTTTCTTTCAGTTGTAGAAACTCATGAGAAAACAATGATAGCAAGTAACACGCAGAACATAGTAGCAGAATTCAAAGAAAAAATAGAGTAGCAGAAGCTAATATGAAACATAATAGAGAAGACTGATAAGAACAATAGAAGAAGCATGCTAAGAAATTTTAGAAGAAACTTTAAACAGAGTTCAGTAAAAGGAACTTAATAAGGAAACTTAAGAACTTTGTAAGAAAATATAGTAGGAGAAACATGTCAGAACATAGTAGAGAAAGCATACAGTAGAGAAGCATACGAGAATACAGTATAGGAAAATACAGCAGAAGAAGCACGTAAGAACACGGTAGAAGAAAATACAAGAACCCAGTAGAAGCAAATACACATAAAAGGAAAAAAGAAAGTTAGAAAACACTTAAATACTTTCAGAAAACCCTAGACCGGAAAAGAAAGATTTTGAAAGTAGTTTTGAAAGAAAAGTTAGGAAAACGTTTAAGACCTTAAGGAAAGTGTGGATACACAACAGATCTAAAGGAATCGGAGAAAATCTCGAAGGGTTAGGGTTTCAGAAGAACCCTAAAAATGAGAAAGGCTTTGAAAAGTCACCGATTTGAGTCGTAGAGGTCAGAATCAGTCTCAAATAACCATGGTACGCTGGAGCAAGGCCGGAGATGACCATTGAAACTCTAATTGACAGAGGTCTGGGTACAAACCTTCAAGGTCAGGCCTTGAATCTTCAGAGATCAGGTGTGTAAGAGCAACAGGAAGTAGGTATAAGACTCCCACAGCCCTGGAAGCCATGGATTCCGGTGGCTTTCAGGGTGGAAGCGGTGAAAGGAGCCTAGGGTTCTAAGAAGACTCGAGAGAGTTTGAGAGAGTGGAGGGTTTCAGAGGCAGCTGGGGTTGTGAAATGGTTAGGATTAGGGGGTAGGTCGGGATTAAAAAGGAAAGGGTATTTGGTGGCCGTTGATCATTTTGATCAACGGCCTAGATTAATTGAGTAGGTGGGGCGGTTTAACATGGTTGGTTTGGGTCAGTTCAAACAAGGATTGGGTCAGGGTAATTGGGTTTAAAATTGGGTTCAATTGGAGGTTCAAATAAGGCTATAATTGAAATAAACAGGGCTAACATTTAAATAGCCATTTTCCCTTACTTATTTTATAAAAAATAGTAAAATAATTTTTGAAAATAAAGTAAAGGTACTAAAATGATTAATAATACGTAATTATCAAATTAAAAATGCTGGAGTCAATTTTATAATTATGAAAACAATTAAATCTTAAAATAGGCTAATATCGCAATTATACGCAATTTAGCTTTAAAAATACTAAATAAATTTGTAAAAATATGCAAAAATTATGCCAGCTATATTTTAATATAAATATGAGAATCTAATAAGTGAATCACCCAAAATGATAATTTTGGGGATAATTATTGGGGTTTTCTTGATAAAATAGGGCAATAAATAGATTTAAAAATCTATAAAAATTAAGAGAAAAAAATAGTAAAACCTTGGGACATACTTATATATTCATATACATTCTATTTTGAAAGTATTTTGCATATAAAAATATACAGGGAAAAATTGGGTATCAACAATAGTTTCTCTAAGTTATAGAAGGCTCGGTATGGCCTAAAAGAACTTAAAGGAGTCTAAGACTAGTAACGTTTAGAATAGATGAAATGTTGCCCTAATAGTGGGATAAGGGCACAATTATGAGGGATAAAAGATGAAGTTTGGGCCTTCGAAGAGAGGAATTTCCTGAATTGTACAAGATTAGGATAACCATGTAAGTTAACTAAGAAGGGAACTAGGTTTCAATGGACCGACTCTTACAAACGGAGTTTTTCAGGTCTTAAAGGACAGATTAACTTCAGCACCATTCTAACGCTTCTAGAAGGGACCGATGGTTATGTGATCTATTGTGACACTTCAAGCGTTGGATTGGGTTGTGTGTTGATGCAGCATGGTAAGGTCGTGGCTTATGCTTCTAGACAACTAAGAAAGCACGAGAAGAACTACCCGACCTATGATTTAGAGTTAGCTGCGGTGATTCATGCTCTAAAGATGTGGAGGCACTACTTGTATGGCATTCATGTTGATATCTATACGGACCATAGGAGCCTCCAGTACATCTTCAAGCAAAAGGAATTTAATCTTCGTCAAAGGAGATAGTTGGAGCTACTTGAAGACTATGACATTGAAATTTCGTGCCATCCGGGGAAGGCGAACATAGTAGCCGACGCCCTCAGCCGTAGATCTATGGGTAACCTATCATATTTACAGCCAGAAAAGAGGGGAATAGCCCATGAGGTTCATCAGCTAGCTAGTCTTGGAGTTTGGTTACTGGACTCAGGTGACGTTAGAATTACAATTTAGGATACGACAACATCCTCTTTAGTAACTGAAGTAAAGGAATGCCAGTACGAGGAACCTATGTTAGTTCATTATAGGGATACCACCCTTTAGAAGGAGAAGACACAGTTTGAAATTACAGAAGATGGAGTCCTCAGATATCAAGGGCGATTATGTGTGCCTAATATTGCAGGGCTGCGTCGGCAGGTTATGGGAAAAACTCACTATTCTCGTTATTCTATCCATCTAGGAGCAAAAAGGATGTATCATGATGTTAGAGAAGTATATTGGTCGGACAGAATAAAAAAGGATATGGTAGAATTTGTTGCCCAGTGTTCTAACTGTCAGCAGGTTAAGATTGAGCATCAAAAACCAGGTGGGTTATTGCAAGCTATGGAGATTCCGACTTGGAAATGATAATTAATCAGTTTAGACTTCATCGTAGGTTTACCTCGTACCCAGCATAAGTTTGATTCGATATGGGTGATTGTTGATAGGCTTACAAAGTCAGCCCATTTTCTGCCCGTTAGGACTACATATTCCGCAGAGGATTATGTCAGGCTTTATATCAAGGAGATAGTACGACTGCATGGTATCCTTGTATCTATTATCTCGAATAGAGAAGCTCAATTTACATCTAATTTCTAGAGGTCCTTCCAAAAAGGATTGGGGACTCAAGTAAGTCTTAGTACAATATTTCATCCCAGACAGACGGACAGGCTGAGCATACTATTCAAACACTGGAAGATATGCTACGAGCTTGTGTAATAGACTTCAAAGGTAGCTGGGATGATCATCTGCCGCTTATTAAGTTCGCATATAATAATAGTTACCATTCTAGTATTCAGATGGCTACATACGAAGCTCTTTATGGATGGAAGTGTAGGTCGCCTATATGGTTGTTTGATGTTGGGGAAACTACGTTAGTAGGACCAGAATTGGTACAACAGGCAATCGAGAAAATTAAGCTTAGATAGGAAAGGCTATTATCAGCAAATCTTATGCGAATAATCGACAGTGAGACTTGGAATTTCAGGTGGACAACTGGGTATTCCAAAAAGGTATCACTGATGAAAGCTGTCATGAGGTTCAGAAAGAAAGGAAAACTTAGCCCTCGGTACATGGGACCATAGAGGATCATATGCAAAGTAAGCTAGGTAGCATATAAGTTAGACTTGTCTTCGAACTTGGAGTCTGTACGTCCAGTCTTTCATGTATCTATGCTCCATAAATGTATCTGAGATCCTTCTAGAATTGTGTTAGTTGACGACATTCAGGTCACAGAGCATCCATCGTATGAAGAAACTCCCATTGCTATATTAGACGGACAGATTCGGAGATCTAAAACTAAAGACGTAACTTCGATGAAAGTACTTTGAAGAAACAATAATGTGGAAGATGTGACTTAGGAGGTCGAGGAAGACATGAAGTCTAGATATTCCTACTTATTTCCTCCTCAAGAGAAGGGTTCGACTGAGACGTCATAACCTCGAGGTACGTGTACGGATTCTTATGTTAGTTATTGTCATTGGTGATGTGAGACCATTGTCATTCTTCATAATTATGGTCATGTGTGGCGTTTGGCTATTAAGCTTCTACGGGAAGAGTTAGTAGTGGTATTGTTACAGACGCGACCCTGCCAAAGTTACATAGATCACAGGGAGTTGAACATTCGAGGACGAATGTTTCTAGGGGGGGGGAAGATCCTGCATTTTCGTACGTTAAAATTTCGTTTTTAGTTAACCGACATAAACTCAGGGATGAGATCTTCTTGATGTTAACGTACTTACACTATTTATAACAGGCGATAAATAAATGTTATGAAGGATAAAAGGGTACACGGATTAAAGAAGACGAGTTTCGTTGAAAGTGGATAATTTGAAATAAAATACGGGTAGAGTGATAATATCCAATAATTATGAACTAGTACCATGCAAGGTACCATATGACCACGGTAGTATAATATATAAAGTATATATGAAGTATTTTAAAAATAAATAGAATTTTAAGTAATTTATGGTAATTTTTAAATTATGTGGGTAATTAATATCGGTTAACGGGATATTACCCGGTTAACTAATAAGCGGACAAAAATTAATTAACCCCAAGCCACATGGCACAAAGCCACAATGGCTAAGAATGACTCTTAGTCATTCAAGCCATGTGGCTACTTATAAGGATTTCATCAAAGTCTTATCAAACAAGACTTGGCTACAAAGAGATGGTATAAGCTTCTTGTTAAAAGTCCAAAAACGTATTATCTCTGGAAAAAAACCACAAATGAGATATAACCATTTGGTAGCAAAAAGCTAGAAACAGAAACATTATCCTCCAAAGTTCTTAAGGAACCAAAAAAATGTTGGAACAAAGTAACATGTAGATTACATTCATTTGATCCTTGGTTCACAAGAAGCAGAAAAATAGTTTCGTTCTAATTTCTAAGAATCCAAGTGTAAATTTCGTAGAAGCAGATTCGTTCAAATAATTCAAGATTCCTTGGCTAAGCTTTTACTTCATTTTATCATGATATCATAATTACAGAAGTTTGATAACAAAGCATAAAGAAAAATTTGTATCCCGGAATTTACGTATATTTTGCTAGTCTCGCAAATTACTTATATTTTTTTAGTTTTGTAAGTTACCATATTCTTCTTATCGGGACCACATATTCTGTTGAGTATTTTCTTCTTCCAGTCAAAAGAGCAGAGAGTTTACATATCTACAGCATTAAAAGTATTTTTATTACCATCGAGCTATAATCGATGGGCAGGCCTCTATTGGGCAACCTCTGATAAAATGGTCAGTCATATACCGAACCTGTTGTGTCCGAGCGCCTATGAGCGAGCCCAGTTGGTCGAGATATAGAGCCTAGTATGGCCGAGCGCCTATGAGCGAGCCTACTACGGTAGAGCATATATATATATATATATATATATATATATATATATATATATATATATATATATATACACTGATTATAGGGCCGGACAGCTATTTTACTCACTATATTGAGAGAGTTGAGTTAGTATCAGCAGATGAGCATATCTTTAGATTTTCTTTGACTTCCAGTTGTTTTCAGTTATTATATTATCAGTTCAGTTTTAGCTTCGGTACATTATTTCAACTAACGTCCCTTTCTGGGGGCACTGCATTTCATGTGTGCAGGTTCAAACAGATAGACGGGTAGACCTCCTCAGTAGGTGTTGTCCGAGTTCAGCTTTATCGGTGAGCTCCCCTTCTTTCAGAGTTGCCGGGTCTAGCAGTGTGGTGTGTATCTTGTGTATATATCTAGATAGGTTATGGGTAGGTCGGGGCCCTGTTCCGATCATAGTACATCTATCAGTAGAGGCTTGTAGACATATCTTGTCGGTTAGTGCAGTATATTGGGCATGTAGGCCATGTACGTATATTTTGTTGGCTTGTCAGTTGTAGTAATTATGACGGCCTTGCCGGCCCAGCTTATGTTGACATTAGTCAGCGTTAGTCTCCATTTAGTTTTATATTTTGTATCGCACATTATCTTGTAATGTGGCCCATAGACAAAGTATGACGTTACATGTTCAGAGTCTCTTAGTTACAAGTGGTACGCAAGGATAGATGAGGCACTAGGTGTCAGTCTCGCCCCCGGGCTCGGGGCTTGACATTTTGCGTGATTTTGTAGATTAGACTAAGTTTGAATGATGTTATAGGATGTGTTGGTATGTTTGGTTGAGGTCCTGAGGGCCTTAGATGTGTTTCGGATAGTTATCGGAGGAGATTAGGTGTTGAAAAAGGTGCTAGGGTGTTGAGGGGAGTTGCTAGAGTTTCAGGGGGTTCTCTGAAGTTGAGAACGTGGACCGCGCCAGAAATTCACGGTCAGCGGTGTGTCTTCGAGGGGGTGGCAGAATTCCGCGCTTAGCGGAGGAGGCTGGCGCGGATAGCGGAATTAGAGGCGCAATCGTAGGAGCTGGCTATTTTCGTGGTCGTGGCGGAAAATCTGTGGACGTCGGAGTTAGTGGCACGTGGGTATTTATTTTTGTGCGGTCAGTGAATTTGGGACCCGGGCAGTGCACTATAAATACAAGATTCAATGTTTTATTTTCATATTTTGACATAGGGAGCTCGGGCTTTGGCAATTTTTCAAAGTTTTTTCAAGAAATTTATCAGGGTAAGTGATTCCAACTCAGTTTTGGCTAAAATACGTGATCATAACGCTGGATTCATCATTTGATTGGAGGTTTAGGGATGAAAATTGGGGAAAATTTGTGGAACTTCTTAAAATGAACTTTTGAGATTTGAAAGTCGATTTCAAAGTCGGAATTGCATGAACCTAGTATGGCTAATCTCGTAATTGAATGGGTTGGCAAATTTTGTGACCTTGGTCGAATTTCAAGACGTGGGCCCACGACCCGTCTTTTTAGTTGACTTTTTGACTTGTGGTCTTAAGCTTAGCATTTTCTTATGGGATTGATTCCTTTAGCTCGTGTTGATTGTATCAAATTATTTATGGCAAGATTCGAAGTGTCAAGAGTCGATTTGAGGTGCAAAGGCATCACGGAGTAGGATTTTGGCTTGGTTGAGGTAAGTAACGCTTCCAAACTTGGTTCTGAAGGTTCGAAACCCCGAACTATGTGCTATATGATCGTATCGAGGTGACGCACATGCCAAGTGACGGGCATGCGGGCGTTAACCGTGAGAAATGTGGCTTGGTTCATTCCATGGCACTGCTTAGTGACTCTTTCTTGCTGATATTTTTGCTTCTATTATATGATTAAGGAAATGCGACGTATATCATGCTAGCCATCATGTTAGGGCTTCACGCTGATACTGTTGAGACTTGAGTGGTCGTTTTTTGCTGTCAATTTGTTAGATTCATTGATATTCTATACTCAGTCTTATTCATGCATACGATATCATGCCTCAGTCTTAATTGTTGTTATTTTGCACATAATTTCATTGTTTCGGGCTAGTTTCATGGCATTGTGAGCTCGTGTGTGTGAGACTAGAAAGTGATGACTAAGTGAGGCCGAGAGCCTCATTAGGAGTGACTTTTATAGGATTGGCTGCATGCCGCAGCAGTTATATTGATTATTATGATAGTGCTTGGGTTGTAGGAGCCCCTCCGAAGTCTGTAACACACCCCCAGTGAGCGCATGTGATATTTGAGGGATGGATTTCCCTGGACATGGATTTGTCTGAAGTATTTATCTCAAGATATGGATTTCTCCACAGGGTTGGATTACCCTTTTTCCTCGGTATCGAGTGACTTATAGTCAGCGATGAGTATGTTCCGGGATGGATTTCCCTGGGTCGGATGGTCATATGCGGTATCGAGTGGTCGAGTGTGTATATATATACCTGGAGATGGATTTCTCTTCAGGGTTGGATTACCCTTGTTCCTCAGTACAGGTTGACTTGCAGTCAGTGTTGTATATGTTCCAGGATGGATATCCCTAGGTCGTATGGATATATGCAGTACCGAGTGGTTGAGCACTTGAGAGTGGGATCACATGGTGCATTTCATACATTCTATGCATTGGCATGTAGAGTTAGCTGAGCTTTATATCTTACATTGTTCTGATCGGTGTTGATTTTACTGTTGAGCTGTATTCCTGAAAGAATAGTATGCCTACTTTACTGCACCATTTATTTTTATTTCCTGTTGAAGTTACATTTGTCACTACCTATCAGTCCATAGGTTGGACTTATTACTTACTGAGTTGGTGTACTCACGTTACTCCCTGCACCTTGTGTGCAGATCCAGGTTCTCTTGGTCCCAGTGGCGGTCATTGATCGAGGTTGCAGGCTTGGGATATTATTGAGGTATCTACATGAAGTTCATGGATCTTGACCCTCCTTCTCTATTCTAGTTGTGTTTTCTGTTGTATTCAGTAAACATTGTAGTAGACTATGACATTTCTGTAGACGCTCATGTACTTCGTGACACCCTGGTTTTGGGCTGGTTGTATCATATTATGAACTTTTCTTTATGTTTCTAAATAGTTTACTTAAACGATAAAAGTGTTTATCCACAAATGTTTTAAACATTAGTCTTGTGGTTTGGATTACATTGAGTTTAGGCTAGCGTAGTTCCAGCATATGTGCCATCACGACAGGTTGAGTTTGGGTCATGACAAGTTGGTATTAGAGCATAGGTTACATAGGTCTCACGAGTCATGAGCAAGTTTAGTAGAGTCTTGCGTACCAAGACGTTTGTACTTATCTTCGAGAGGTAGCAGAACCTTTAGGAAAACTTTACATTCTTGAAATCTTTTCGTGCGAATCTGTTGATACTGGCAAATAAACTTCTGTTATTCTATTCTCTCACAAATTGTGAGGACAATTACTACCGGTCAGGACGGACAGCCGCCAGTACCACCATTTGGGGCCGCGAGAGGTCGATGTCCTGGTAGGGGCCATGGCATAGGTAGAGGTGCAACTCGCACCGCAGCTAGGGCACGCCAGCAGATCCACCAGTTCTCCCAATTCAGGATCAGGTTCCAGGTGTGGATGTCCTAGCGGGACGAGCTCAGGCACTAGCTGTGCCTATTGCTATTCTAGGTCTTTAGGAGACCTTGGCTCAGATTCTAACCGCGTGCACCAATCTTGCTTAGGTGGTCGTTGTTTCTACTACAGCAGCTACTTCCCAGGCCAAGGGAGGCACTCTGACTCCTGCCTCCCACGTACCCGAGCAGGTTGTTCAAGGACTTCAGATGCCGAGGGCACCACGTGCCTAGCCGGTTACACCTACTTAGGACTATGGGGTACCAGTCATGCCTGATGATAAGCAGCATAGGTTGGAGAGGTTCGGCAGACTTCAACCTCTGACTTTCAGTGGTAGAGAGGGCGAGAATGCCCAAAGTTTCTTGGACAAGTGTTAGAGGATTCTTCGTACAACGGGTATTCTGGAGACCAATGGGGCCTTGTTCACTACCTTTCAGTTCTTGGGAGCTGCCTTTACTTGGTGGGAAGCTTATGAGAGGTGTAGGCCTATTGGTGCAACACCCCTTACCTAGCAGCAGCTTTTTGTTCTCTTCCTAGAAAAGTATGTACTGCAGTCCCGCAGAGAGGAGCTGTGTAGGTAGTTCGAACAGTTGCGCCAAGATGGTATGACTATGACGCAGTATGAGATGAGGTTTTCTGAGTTAGCCTGTCATGTTGTTTGGTTCGTTCCTACAGACAACGAGAGGATCAGAAGGCTTGTAGATGGCCTCGCTTATCAGTTACATATTCTTATGACTAGAGAAAGAGTATCTGGTGCTTCTTTTGAGGAGGTGGTTGACATTGCTAGAGAGATAGAGTTTGTTCTCCCCCAGGAGCGAGTTGAGAGGAAGGCCAAGAGGCCTCAGGGATCTGGTAGTTTTGGTGGTGTTCCTTCTGGAGGTCAGTTCCAGCACGGCAGAGGCCGTTTATTGATACATGCTCAATTAGCTCGTCCAGGTCACCGTGGTGCATCATCTAGCCATGGCTCTCACGGTTCGATCAGGGCCACTCCTCTCTCAGGGTCCTTCCAGCTCAGAGCTCGACTCATGCACCATCAGTTCAGGGCTCATCTATGCCTGGTTCTTCTAGTGGATATCCCGGTGCTTGGGGATCCCTTTAGACCTCATTATCAGTGGCCAGTAGATGTTGCTTTGAATGTGGAGATTTTGGTCATATCAAGAGGTTTTGTCCCTGACTTTCGCGAGGGTCATCCCAGCAGAGGAGTCAGCCTTCGGCTTTAGCACCAGTTACTTCCCCACCCACCCACCCAGCTCGAGGTAGAGGTTAGTTAGCCAAGGGTCGCCCTAGAGGGGGAGGCCGATCAGGTGGCGGTCATGCTCGTTTCTTTGCACTCCCTGCCAAACCCGATGCTATTGCTTCAGATGTTGTGGTCATAGGTATTATATCAGTTTGCCATAGTGATGCCTCTGTATTATTTGATCCTGGTTCCACTTTTTCCTATGTTTCATCATATTTTGAACATAATCTGGATACGCCCCGCGAGTCTCTTGTTTCATCTATTTGTGCATCGACTCCTATGGGCAATACTATTGTAGTGGACCATGTATATCGATCTTGTGTGGTCACTAATGGGGGTTTAGAGACCCAAGTAGAACTTTTGTTGCTTAGTATGGTTGACTTTGATGTAATATTGGGCATGGATTGGTTGTCTTCATGTCATGCTATCTTGGACTGTCACGCTAAGACGGTGACGTTGGCCATACCAGGGGTGCCACGGGTTGAGTGGCGAGGTTTGTCGGATTATGTTCCCAGTAGAGTGATCTCATACTTGAAGGCCCTATAGATGGTTAGGAAGGCATGTCTTTCTTATTTGGCCTTTGTAAGGGATGGCGATGTAGAGACTCCTAGTATTGATTCGGTTTCGGTGGTGAGAAATTTTCTGGATGTTTTTCCTGCAAACCTATCGGGCATGCCGCCTGATAGGGATATTGACTTCGGTATTGATTTGGTGCCGGGAACGCATCCCATTTCTATTCCACTGTAATGTATGGCACCGGCAGAGTTGAAAGATTAAAAGAGTAGCTTTGGGAACTCCTTGATAAGGGATTTATTCGACCTAGTGTGGCGCCTTGGGGTGCGCCTGTTCTATTTGTGAAGAAGAAGGATGGCACTATGAGAATGTGCATTGACTATGAGGCAATTGAACAAAGTTACAATCAAGAACAAGTATCCCTTGGCTCATATTGATGATTTATTTGACCAGCTTCAGGGAGAGAGAGTGTTCTCTAAGGCTGAGCTCCGGTTAGGGTATCACCAGTTGAAGATTAGGGACTCGTACATTCTTAAGACAGCTTTCAGGACCCGATACGGTCATTATGAGTTCCTTGTGATGTCTTTTGGGCTAACCAATGCCCTAGCAACGTTCATGCATTTGATGAACAACGTGTTTCGGCCTTATCTCGGCTCGTTTATTATTATATTCATTGATGTTATTTTAGTGTACTCGCGTAGTCAGAAGGAGCACATTGAGCATTTGAGAGTTGTATTGCAGCGGTTGAGGGAGGAGGAGTTTTATGCTAACTTCTCCAAGTGTGAGTTTTGGCTTAGTTCAGTGGCATTCTTGGGACATATGGTGTCTAGTGAGGGTATTTGGGTTGATCTGAAGAAGATAGAGGCGGTCTAGAGTTGGCCTAGAACATCCTCAGCCATTGAGATTCGTAGCTTTCTAGGCTTGACGGGTTATTACCATCGGTTCGTTCAGGGATTTTCATCTATTGCATCACCTTTTACCAAGTTGAACCAAAAGGGTGCTCCTTTCAGGTGGTCGGATGAGTGTGAGGCGAGCTTTCAGAAGCTCAAGACAGCTTTGAGCACAACTCCAGTGTTAGTTCTGCCGTCAGCTTCATGTTCTTATGCTGTATATTGTGATGTTTCTCGAGTTCGCATTGGGTGTGTGTTGATGTAGGAGGGTAAAGTGATTGTTTATTTTTCTCTTCAGTTAAAGATCCATGAGAAGAACTACCATGTCCATGATTTGGAGTTGGCTGTCATTGTTCATGCGTTGAAGATTTGGCGGCATTATATCTATCGTGTGTCGTGTGAGGTGCTTACTGATCATCTTCGCCTCCAGCACTTGTTCAAGCAGAATGATCTCAATTTGAGGTAGCGGAGATGGTTGGAGTTGCTAAAGGACTATGATATTACTATTTTGTACCATCCGGGGAAGGCCAATGTAGTAGCCGATGTCTTGAGTTGGAAGGCAGTGAGTATGGGTAGTCTTGCATTCCTTCCTTTTGGTGAGAGACATCTTGCGGTTGATGTTCAGGCTTTGGCAAATCGGTTGGTGAGGTTGGATATGTCGGAGCCTAGTCGGATCCTAGCTTGTGTGGTTTCTTGGTCTTCATTGTTTGATCGTATTAGAGAGTGCCAGTATGATGATCCTCATTTGTTAGTCCTCAAGGAAAAGGTTCTGCATGATGATGCCAGAGATGTGACTATTGGTGATGACGGGGTATTGAGGATGCGATGTGACTATTGGTCATGATGGAGATGGACTTCGGGAGTTGATTCTTAAGGAGGCCCATAGCTCGCGGTTTTCCATCCATCCGGGTGCCGCGAAGATGTATCAGGATTTGAGACAACACTATTGGTGGAGGAGGATGAAGAAGGATATAGTAGGATTTGTAGCTCGGTGTCTCAATTTTCAGCTGGTGAAATATGAGCATCAAAGACCGGGTGGCTTGCTTCAGTAGATAGATATTCTAGAGTGGAAGTGAGAGCGGATCACCATGGACTTCGTAATTAGACTCCCACGGACTTTTAGGAAGTTCGATTCTATTTGGGTGATTATGGATAGGCTGACCAAGTCCACGCACTTCATTCATGTGTGCATTACCTATTCTTCGGAGTGGTTGGCTGAGATTTATATTCGAGAGATTGTTGGCCTGCATGGTGTCCCAGTTTCCATCATTTCAGATAGAGGTACTCAGTTCACATCGTAGTTTTGGAGGGTCGTGCAGTGAGAGATAGGTACTCAGGTTGAGTTGAGCACAGTTTTTCACCCTCAGACGGACAGGCAGTCCGAGCGCACTATTCAAATATTGGAGGACATGTTACGTGCTTGTGTCATTGATTTTAGGGGTTCACGGGACCAGTTCTTTAGCTGTGTTCTATCTTATCATGATTGGTTGATTTGGGTTCGGAGTGGTCGAGGAGTGGAATGAGGCGCTTAACCTCCTACTTAGAAGCTTAAATTGGGAAAAGTCAACTGGAATGTTGACTTATGTGTAGATGATCTCAGAATGGAATTCTGAGAGGTTGAATAGCTTCGTAGGGTCATTTGCGACTTGTGTGAAAAAATTGAAAATATTCGGACGAGCTTTGGTTGGTTTCGGAATCATTTGTGGAATTTATGCGTTTGGAGTTCTTAGGCTTGAATCCGAGATTTTATTCGATGTTTGGTGTTATTTTGAGTGATTTGTTGATTCGACTAAGTTTGAATGATGTTATGGGATGTGTTGGTATGTTTGGTTGAGGTCCCGAGGGCCTCGAATGTGTTACGGATAGTTATCGGAGGAGATTAGCTGTTAAAACAGGTGTTGGGTTGCTGAGGGGAGTTGCTAGAGTTTCAGGGGGTTCTCTGAAGTTGAGAACGTAGACTGCGCCAGACATTCGCGGTCAGCGGACGTTTGGAGACTGATTTGAGGGATAAGGGCATTTTGGAGTAGAGTTTATCCCGGATTGAGGTAAGTAACACTTTCAAACTGGGTTTTGAGGGTTCGAAACCTCGAATTATGTGTTATGTGATTGGTATTGAGGTGACACACATGCCAAGTGATGGGCGTGCGGGCGTGCACCGTGAGAATTGTGACCTGGTTGACTCCATGGCACTGTATAGTGGTTCTACCTTGTTGGTATCCATGTTTTCATCATGTGATAAAGTAATTGAGTTGTCACTCATGCTAGATATCATGTTTATGCTTTATGCCGATACAATTGGGAACCAGAGTGGTCGTTTCTTGTTATCATTTTGTTAGATTCATTGATATTCTGTACTCCGTCTTGTTCATGCATACTATATCATGTCTCAGTCTCAGTTGTTGTTATTTGGCACATAATATCATTGTTTTGGGCTATTTTCATGGTATTGTTAGCCCGTGTGTGAGACTGGAGAGTGATGGCTGAGTGAGGCTGAGAGCCTGATTAGGACTGACAGTTATGGGATCGGGCTGCACGCTTAGTGCTTATGTTAATGATTATGATAGCGCTTGGGCTGCAAGAGCCCCTCTGGAGTTTGTAACACACCCCTAGTGAGCGCATGTGATATTTGAGGGATGGATTTCCCTAGACATGGATTTGTCCGAAGCATTTATCTCTGGAGATGGATTTCTCCACAGGGTTGGATTACCCTTTTTCCTTGGTACCGAGTGACTTATAGTCAGCGATGAGTATGTTCCGGGATGGATTTCCCGGGTCGAATAGCCATATGCGGTATTGAGAGGTTGGGTGTGTATATATATACCTGGAGATGGATTTCTCCTCAGGGTTGGATTACCCTTGTTCCTCGGTACTGATTGACTTGCAGTTAGTGTTGTATATGTTCCGGGATGGATTTCCCTAGGTCGGATGGCCATATGCAGTACCGAGTGGTTCAGCACTTGTGAGTGGGAGCACATGGTGCATTAGCATGTAGAGTTAGCTGAGCTTTATATCTTACATTATTCCAATTCGTGTTTATTTTACTGTTGAGTTGTATTCTTGAAAGAATAGTATGCCTACTTTATTGCACCGTTTATTTCTATTTCCTATTGAGGTTACGTTCGCCACTACCTATCAGTCCATACGTTGGACTTGTTACTTACTGAGTTGGTGCACTCACGTCACCCCCGACACCTAGTGTGCAGATCCATGTTCTCTCGGTCCTAGTGGTAGTCATTGATCGACGTTGCAGGCTTGGGAGATTTTTGAGGTATCTGCATGGCGTTCGCGGATCTTGACCTTCCTTCTCTATTCAAGTTGTGTTTTTAGTTATATTCAGTAAACATTGTAGTAGACTATGCCATTTCTCTAGATGCTCATGTACTTTGTTACACCCTGGTTTTCGGCTAGTTGTATCGTATTATGAATTTTGCTTTATGTTTCAAAACAGTTTATTTAAACAGTAAAAGTGGTTATCCGCAAAAGTTTTAAACGTTAGTATTGTGGTTTGGATTACATTGAGTTGACGCTGACCTAGTTCCATGATAGGAGCCATCACGACAGGTTAAGTTTGGGTCGTGACAAGTTGGTATCAGAGCTTAGGTTACATAGGTCTCACGAGTCATGAGTGAGTTTAGTAGAGTCTTGTGTACCGAGACGTCTATACTTATCCTCGAAAGGCTGCAGAACCTTTAGGAAAACTTCACATTCTTGAATTATTTTCGTGCGAATCTGTTGATACTGGTAACAAAACTTCTATTATTCTATTCTCTCACAAATGGTGAGGACAATTACTACCGGTCAGGACGGACAGCCGCCGGTACCACCGGTTGGGGCCACGAGAGGTCGAGGTCATGGTAGGGGCCATGGTAGAGGTGGAGGTGCAGCTCACACCTCAGCTAGGGTAGCGCCAGCAGATCCACTAGTTGCCCCAGTTCAGGATCAGGTTCCAGGTATGGATGTCCTAACGGGACCAGCTCAGGCACCAGCTGTGCCTATTGTTATTCTAGGTCTTCAAGAGACCTTGACTCAAATTCTGACTGTGTGCACCAGTCTTGCTCAGGTGGTCACTATTTCTACTACATTAGCTACTTCCTAGGCCGGGAGAGGCACTCAGACTCCTGCCGCTCGCATACCCGAGCAGGTTGTTCAGGGACTTCAGATGTCGGGGTACCACCAGCCCAGCCGGTTGCGCCTGCTCAGGACTATGTGGTATTATTCATGCCTGATGATTAGCTGCATAGGTTGGAGAGGTTCGGCAGACTTCAGCCTCCAGCTTTTAGTGGTAGAGAGGGCGAGGATGCCCAGGGTTTCTTGGACAAGTGTTAGAGGATTCTTCGTACAGCGGGTATTCTAGAGACCAGTAGGGTCTCGTTCACTACCTTTCAGTTCTCGGGAGCTGCCTTTACTTGGTGGGAGGCTTATGAGAGGTGTAGGCATGTTGGTGCAGTGCCCCTTACCTGGCAGTAGCTCTCCGTTCTCTTCCTGGAGAAGTATGTATCGCAGTCCCGCAGAGAGAAGTTGCGTAGGTTGTTCGAGCAGTTGCGTCAAGATGATATGACTATGACGCAGTATGAGATGAGGTTTTCTGAGTTAGCCCGTCATGCTGTTTGGTTAGTTCCTACATATAGGGAGAGGATTAGGAGGTTCATGGATGGCCTCGCTTATCAGTTATGTATTCTTATTACCAGAGAGAGTGTCTGGTGCATCTTTTGAGGAGGTGGTTGACATTGCCAGAGAGATAGAGTTAGTTCACCGAGAGGAGCGAGTTGAGAAGGAGACCAAGAGGCCTCGAGGATCTAGTAGTTTTGGTGGTGTTCCTTCTAGAGGTCAATTCCAGCACGGCAAAGGCCGTCCATTCAGACATTCTCAGTCAGCTCGTCCATGCCACCATGGTGGATCATCTGACCATGGTTCTCACAGTTCGCATCAAGGCCTCTCATCTCTCAATGCCCTTCCAGCTCAGAGCTCGACTCATGCATTATCAGTTCAAGGCTCATATATGCCTGGTTCTTCTAGTGGATATCTCGGTGCTCGGGGCTCCCTTCAGTCCCCATTTCCAATTGCCGGAAGAGGTTGCTTTAAATGTGGAGATTTAGGTCATATCAAGAGGTTTTGTCCCCGGCTTTCCGTAGGTTCATCCTAGCAGAGAAGTCAGCCTTCGGTTTCAGCACCAGTTACTTCCCTACCCGCCCAGCCAGCTCGGGGTGGAGGTTAGTCAGCTAGGGATTGCCCTAGAGGGGGAGGCCGATCAAGTGGTGGTCAAGCCCATTTCTATGCACTCCCTGCTTGCCCCGATGCTATTGCTTCAGATACTATGATCACAGGTATTATCAGAGTATGCCATAGGGATGCCTCTGTATTATTTGATCCCGGTTCTACTTCATTATATTTTGCCCATTATCTGGATATGCCCCGTGAGTCTCTTGTTTCATCTATTCGTGTATCGACTCCTGTGGGCGATACTATATTTGTGGACCATGTATATCGATCTTGTGTGGTGACCATTAGGGGTTTGGAAACCCGAGAATACCTTTTCCTGCTTAGTATGGTTAACTTTAATGTAATATTGGGCATGGGAATGGTTGCTCTGTGTCATGCTATCTTGGACTATCATGCTAAGACGGTGATGTTGGCCATGCCAGGGGCGCCAGGGGTTGAGTGGCGAGGTTCATCGGATTATGTTCCTAGTAGAGTGATCTCATATTTGAAGGCCCCACGGATGGTTGGGAAGGGATTTCTTTATTATTTGGCCTTGGTGGGTTATTACCGTCGGTTCATTCAGAGATTTACATCTATTGCATCACCCTTGACCAAGTTGACCCAAAAGTGTGCTCATTTCAAGTGGTCGGATGAGTGTGAGGCGAGCTTTCAGAAGCTCAAGACAGCTTTGACCACAACCCCATTGTTAATTCTTCCGTCAACTTTAGGTTCTTATGTAGTATATTGTGATGCTTCTCGAGTTGGCATTGGGTGTGTGTTAATGCAGGAGGGTAAAGTGATTGATTATGCTTCTCTTCAGTTGAAGCCCCATGATAAGAACTACTATGTCCATGATTTGGAGTTGGCTGCCATTGTTCATACATTGATGATTTGGAGGCATTATCTCCATGGTGTGTCGTATGAGGTGTTTACAGATCATTGTAGCCTCCAGCACTTGTTCAAGCAGAAGGGTCTCAATTTGAGGCAGCGGAGATGGATAGAGCTGCTAAAGGACTATGATATTACTATTTTGTACCATCTGGAGAAGGTCAATGTAGTAGCCAATGTGCTGAGTAGGAAGGCAGTGAGTATGGGCAGTCTTGCATTCCTTCCTACTAGTGAGAGACCTCTTGTGGTTGATGTTCAGGCTTTGGCAAATCAATTGGTGAGGTTGGATATTTTGGAGCCTAGTCGGATCCTAGCTTGTGTGGTTTCCCAGTCTTTATTGTTTGATCGTATTAGAGAGCACCAGTATGATGATCCTCATTTGTTAGTCCTCAAGGACAAGGTTCTGCACGATAATGCCAGAGATGTGACTATTGGTGATGACGGGGTATTGAGGATGTTGGGCTAGATATGTCTGCCCAATGTAGATGGACTTCGGGAGTTGATTCTAGAGGAGGCCCACAGCTCGCGGTTTTCCATCCATCCAGGTGCCGCGAAGATGTATCAGGACTTGAGACAGCACTATTGGTGGAGGAGAATGAAGAAGGATATAGTGGGGTTTGTAGCTTGGTGCCTCAATTGTTAGCAGGTGAAATATGAGCAACAGAGACCAGGTGGCTTACTTCAGCAGATAGATATTCCAGAGTGCAAGTGGAAGCGGATCACCATGGACTTCGTAGTTGGACTCCCACGGACATTAAGGAAGTTCGATACTATTTGGGTGATTGTGGATCGGCTGACCAAGTCCCCGCACTTCATTCCTGTGTGTCCCAGTTTCCATCATTTCAGATAGAGGTACTCAGTTCACATCGTAGTTTTGAGGGCCGTGTAGCGAGAGTTAGGTACTTAGGTTGAGTTGAGCACATCCTTTCACCCTCAGATGGACGGGCAGTCCGAGCACACTATTCAGATATTGGAGGACATGTTATGCGCTTGTGTCATTGATTTTGGGGGTTTATAGGACTAGTTTTTACTGCTCGTAGAGTTTGCTTACAACAACAATTATTAGTCGAGTATTCATATGGCTCCATATGAGGCTTTGTTTGGGAGACGGTGTAGATCTCCAGTGGGATAGTTTGAGCCGGGTGAGGCTGGCCTTTTGGGTGCAGACTTAGTGCAGGTTGCTTTGGACAAGGTGAAAGTGATTCAGGAGCGGCTTCGTACAGCACAGTCAAGACAAAAGATTTATTTTGACAGAAAGGTTCATGATGTGTCTTATATGGTTGGGGAGAAGGTTCTATTGGAGGTCTCACCCATGAAGGGTGTTATGAGATTTGGGAAGAGGGGCAAGTTGAGTCCTCGGTTCATCGGACCATTTGAGGTACTTCGTAGGATTGGAGATGTGGCTTATGAGCTTGCTCTACCGCCTATCTTGTCAGGGGTGCACCCGGTATTTCATGTTTCTATGCTCCAGAACTATATAGGTGATCTGTCTCATATTTTGAATTTCAGTACGGTTCAGTTAGACGGTGATTTGATTTATGATATGGAGGCAGTGGCTATTTCGGAGCGACAGGTTCGTAATTTGAGATCAAAGGATATAGCTTCAGTGAAAGTGTAGTGGAGAGGTCGGCTGGTGGAGGAGGCTACTTGGGAGACCCAGCAGGAGATGCGGTGTCACGACCCAAACCGGTGGGCTGCGACGGTCACCTAGTGCCTTACTCAACTGAGTACCAACATAACGTATCTTTTCGTGTCATACTATCATAGATAACTGAGCCGGAAGGCTGCCGTGAGATAAGTAGGGTACGACATGTAATACCAACTTATACATAATACATAAGGTCCCATAAAACCAAAATAACCACCCGTATACTGAATATAGGCCGACAAGGCCATACAATCATTTACGTACATGACATATGTCTACAACCCTCTAAGAATACGTAATTTTTATAAAGGTCGGGACAGAGTCCCGCCATACCAAACAATACACATCTAAATCGTCCTAACCAAACAAGAAACTCCAAAGCAAATGGAGCGTACCAATATCTTCCATTGAGCTGATAGCCTACTTGGAGGGCTCTCGACCTGTGTATCAGGACCTGCGGGCATGAAACGCAACATCCCCAGGCAAAAGGGATGTCATTATGAATAATGTACTAAGTATGTATGGCACATAAATAAGTACATAACATACATGGAAGAAATATAGAGTAAATGACTCAACCTCTTAGTCTGGAAAACTTTGTAAATCATGAAATACTTATAGTATCATGCATACGCGTATGAATGTCATGTCATGCATAGGTATATGTTTCATAACATCATCAGTCTCTGAGGGTATCCCATCATATCATCTCGGTCACTGTGGGCAAAATCATTAATGTATACCAGTTGATCAGACACACACACACACACACACACACACACACACACACACACACACACACACACACACACACACACACACACACACACACACACACACACACACACACACATATATATATATATATATATATATATATATATATATATATATATATATATATATATATATATATATATATATATATATATATATATATACGCGTATATAATGCCATCTGGTCATGGGTCAATGTACATATATAAATGCATGAGAAGTACGTCAATGAAATCTCTTGGAATGTCATAAGACCATTATGCCTTCGAATAATATCATGAAGTAAACTTTTTCAACTTACGTATTTTTCTGAGACCCATGAAAGATGATAGAATAATATGACACATAGAGAATTGTGCATTTTCTCATTTCGTTTGTGTCGTTTAGATCATGCCCAAAGAAAGAAGGGATAGCCTTCACATACCTGAGTCGATTTTTTTGACAATTCCTCTAACATACGTTAATATCGACAACACGTAATGGCAATATCGGAGTAGGAAAAAATTTGTATGATATTCTTGAGAAAGAATATACCGTGCTTCCTTAGAATTACATCTTTCGCATAATCGGATCTTTTATGAATTTTTCGAAGTAATTTCACATTTCCATCTCTTGCATTCTTGGTCAATACTGGATTTGGTCTTGATTAAAAGGTATCATATTTTGTCTTGGAAGAATCATTAATTTGGAGTGATTTTTGATGCATAACTCACCCCTCCAATTTTCGTGATTGGAAAATATACTTATTTCCAATAGTTGGTCCAGCAAAATGAGTCCAATTTTCAAGTTCGGTTTATTTTATGCCACCGCCTACTTAGGCTATGAATTAGTGGCAATGTGCTACCATGTTTACATAACTCCCACGTGGATATTTCCCCCTCAATAATTATCCAACAAATTTCACTTAAATATTTATCTACAAATCCAATAATTAACCAATTACCCACATAATTAAGAATTATCCTACTTTACTTAAAATACTACTCACTTTTAATACACTCTATACACCTTACTATCATGGCCATGTGGTACCTTGTATGGTACTAGTCCATAAATACCGAGTATTTTAGCTCGGACCGTATTTTATCCCAAAATGCCAAACTTCGACGAAACTCATTTTTTTCGATTAGCTTACCCTCTCACCTTCACGAATTTACTTATACCTTGTTTAAAATAGCATAATGCTTATAATATTCAAATAATCTTATCCTTGAACTGAGGTCAATTATCTTACGACAATTTTACATATACTACATGTAACATCTTCGTAATAAAATACTGCAGAGCGTAACATCGTCGTAATATAATACTGCAGAGCGTAACATCATCGTAATGTAATACTGCAAGGCATAACATCATCGTAACATAATACTGCAGGGCATGACATCATCGTAATATAATACTATGGGGCGTAATATCGACGTAATACTATGGGGCGTAACATCATTCCCCCTTTTTGGAACATTCATCCTCGAATGTTGACTGATGCACTTATCATTCTCATAACACATATCTCTTGCGAATACTTTAATATTCTCCTTTCTATTTAGGCAACTGTTTTTTGAATAAATCCAAAGGCCAGGGCACTCCCCCCTTTAAGCCTCTTTTTCACATCACGACTTGTAGTCGGAATCCTTTTAATCTTGTAAATGTTGCTACCTTCTATCATGGAGCCTGTACGACTCTAACTTTGTATTTACGCCTATGCGACGCTTCTCTCCTCTTTCCTCCAGCTCTTAGCCAATCTCTAGGCCTCACTTTGTGAACATATACCAAATTATGTCAAGTTGTCCCTCTAGTGTCATTAGCTTTAATACCTCTAAGTAGGTCATACTATACCATAACTCTTACTTCGATTTATCATTACTGAGGTCTGCGGCCAAACTCTAGGTTACTCTCGTTGCTTATCCTATATGCATAAAGCTAAGTCCTTTAACGCTTCTTCATTATTGTTCATCTTAAGGAAGATGGCCTAATCTCATCTCGCACTTTGTATCTTTCATTATCAATTCACCTCAATGTTGATCTATAATCTTCCATTGATAACTTGAAACTTCTTACGTAATACATTGCTACTAGGGCTTACGTCTCATTGGGGAACATCTGAAGTGATTAGACCGATCCACCTAGGGGCGATACCATGCTTCGATAACCGTATTTCATAGTATATCAATGTGATTTACCTTGCCTGGGTATTTTAATCCCGTACAATTCATGAAATCCCCTTCAAATCATTAATCAATCGAAGGCCTAAACGTCATCCTTTATCTATCACAATTACACCCCCATTCTACTGCCAGGGCAGCATTGCATTTCTTCTAAATGCTACTACTCTTAGACTCCTTTGAGTTTAGATTATAATGAGCTTTGTACAACTTATAGAAACTATCTGCTCTTCTTGTTTTCATGGGCTTAATCCTGAGGACTTATCCATTTTCGTTACCTTCTCACTCGCCCTTTCTTATCCTTACTCCTGTCTTCTAGAACCTTGTTGCTTTACCATACAATAGCTTGCGACCTACACATATATATTTATACTACTTGCAACCTTTCAACTTGGTTGCATCATAGATTTCCTTATGTCCTTCTGGAATATCAAGCGAGACATCATATCGTCTCTAACTCTTCTTTACTCTCTTAATTAGGCTTCTCGATACCTAGACCATAGGCTGGAGGATATGTTATTGACGATGCCGCTGTTATTCCTAGATATTGAATCCCCACACTTCTAGCCTTCTATCCGAAGTAAGGAATATTCACAACCTTCTGTATTTGAGTATCACATACGTTGTTCACCTTTACCTTACTTACCTTACAATTTTGCATCACATCTTGTATCTCTTTCATGATCTTCCTTCCACATAGGTATAATTCACATCCATAACTTGAAACTTTATTATCATACTTGCACCTCTGGTGCATACATAATCCGGTGAGACATTCATACTGACTTTTTATGAGGCTGGTATTCTTCTGATTCCCTTATAGAACATGGCTACTGTACTATCTCTCTTGTACCTCTGATATTTAAGAGTGATCTTGTAGTGTTCTCAATCATGAGGTCTATAATTTTTTGGGTCCAATAATCAGACTCCTGATTTACTTAGTTGATGTAACTCTTTAGTCTCCTCTTCCTTTTGATCAACCTTCATGTAGGCTTAAGCTATCTTCCGATCTGCATGGTATTAGTTATTACTTTAGTCCTTCATGGAAGCTATAAAATATCCAGGATATAATCTTCTAATAATTCAATTCTTTGTCTATGACCCGGACTCAATTCTTTCTTTTAACTTATATCAGAGTCTTCTATGGCTCTATGATTGTCAACATATATGTATACTCCGAAATCGCAAGTACATTCATAACGTAACCAACTCTGGATCATTGATCGAATAGTTCCTTCTCAACTTTCTTTAAACGTAAGCTATTACTTTTCCTGGTCTTCTGACTCCTTGTTGTGTGCATGCTTAGCTTATCTTAGTTCCTACACATGCTGGAATTCCCGTTCGTTAGCCACGGTAGGTGCCACTCTTTTATAGCGTGCATACAATGTAATAGTGAGACCCTTTTTTTTACATAACCATTTTTTTTCTTCGAGTTACCACGTTTAGGTTGAAGCCTTCTTCCTTATTTCCTCAGTTAGTCTTTCGTTGTAGTACTTAGGGAATACCTTCTGACTCTTGTAAAGTTTCTAGCTTATTACACCGCATACCCGATGGAATTCTTAATGTTCGTACTCATCTATATTTATCCGTAGTTCTTTCCTTTACATCCTTATGCTTGTAGGGTTGCTTCTGAACTGATATTTTGACTGTCTTCCCAGTGGCACTCTCTTTTATTTCCATAACATTCATAAGATACCTTTAACTACCCCAACTCCTATCTGAATATTTCTCAAGTACTACAATGACATCACTGCGAGGCTGAATTCACTATATTAGGTTTTACCATGTTTATTGTCACGACCCAAACTGATGGGCCGCGATAGGCACCCAGTACCTTACTCAACCGAGTACCAACATAACGTATCTTTCATATCATTTTATTATTGGTAAATGAACCGGAGTAAAGCATGAGGGAATACGAACTTATACATATGAAGTACAGGCCTATAAGGTCGGCATGATTCTTTATATACTCGAAACATAGGCCGACAAGACCATACAAGTATCCATATACATGACATCTGTTTACAAGCCTCTAAGAATACATAATATCATAAAGGTCGGGGCAGGGTCCCGCTATACCAATCAATACATGTACCAATCATACTGACCAAAAAAACAACTCTAGAGCAAAGGGAGTGTACCATTACCTTCTGCTGAGCTGATAGCCTACTTAGAGGACTCTCGACCTGTCTATCAGGACCTGCAGAAATGAAACGTAGCATCCCTATGTAAAAGGGACGTCAGTACAAATAATGTACCGAGTATGTAAGGAATGAAAATCAGTAACTAGTAGACATGAGAGAAACATTAAGTAAAAGACTCAATATGTATATCTGAATAGCTGTGTGAATGATTTAATATTATAATGACATGCATATGCATATGAATGGCATACCATGTATGGGTATATGCATTCATAATATCATCAAGCCTCTGAGGGCATCCCATCATATCATCTTAGCCATTGTGGGCAAATCATCAACGTATACCAGCTGATTAGGTGGTAGTGCATATATAACGCCTTAACTTTTTCCCATATCCCATATACATATATATACATATATATGCGTATGTAACGCCATCTATTCATAGGTCAATGTACATGAATGCAATGCATGAGAAGTACGTCAATAAAATCTCTTGGAATGTCATAAGGCCATTATGCATTCGAGTAATATCATGAAGTAAACTTTTTTTTCAACTTTAGTATTTTTCTGCGACCCATGAACAGATGATAGAATAATATGACACATGGAAATCCAAGAATATAGGCACCTCTAATACTTCTATGAATAGAGTCATTTATGGAAGTTAGGCATTTTCTCGTTTTGTTTATGTCATATAGATCATGCCAAAAGAAAGAAGGGATAGACTTAACATACCTGTCGATTCTCTTGAAAATCCCTCTAACACATGTCTTTTGCGATAAAACATGTTACGGCGGATCGAAGTAGGAAAATATCCGCAGGATGTTGGGAAAGATTATACCGGGCTCCCTTAGAATTGCAAATCATATTGCTATTACGTCGTATAACTTTGCATGAAGCTGAAGATTGTTACTTGGTAGATGTAAAACATTTCCATATTTTTGTGAATTTGATCACAATTTCGCATAGCTTTCCTTGCTGAAATAGTAATCTTTCAATCCTTATCTTTATGAATTGTTCAAGATCACGTTACTTATCAAATAAAGAGACCAAGAATGGATTTCCCTAGCTTTTCAATACAAGAATTTTATATGTGTAAACATAGCATCTCATGCTTTATGACTCATTATGCCATTAGTTCCACTTTGGTTTAAATTGATTCTAAGTGGCAGCCCCAAAAAGATCTTTATCCATTTAATTATAACTATCCCCAATTAATTAGGTAATATCCTGTTACCCAGTAATTAATTAATTACCCGCATAATTAAGAATTATCTCAACTGACTTAAAATACTACTTGCTTTTAATATACCTTGCACACCTTACTATCACGGTCATGTAGTACCTTGTATGGCACTAGTTCATAAATATCGGGTATTAACGCTCGTCCCGTATTTTATCCCAATATGCCAAACTTGGACGAAAAATTTATTTTCTTTTACTTGATTCCCCTCTCACCATCACGAATTTACTCATCATTTGTTTAAAAATAGCATAATCCTTATATTCTCCAAATAATCTTTTTCCTTGGATTAATGTCAATTACCTTACGACAAATTCAACGTACAATACTACAGGGTGCAACATCGTCGTAATTTAATACTGCAAAGCGTAGCATTATTGTAATATCGATATAATATTGTGGGGCGTAACATCATTCTCCCCTTTGGAACATTCGTCCTCGAATGTTGACTGATGCTCTTATCATTCTTATAACCCATAGGTCTTGTGAATACTTTAGTACTCGTCTTGCCATCTAGGCAACTGTTCTGTGAATGAATCCCAAAGGCCAGGGCATTCCCCTTTTTAAGCCTCTTTCTCACGCCACGATTTGTAGTCGGAATCCTTCTAATCTCGTAATTGTTGCTACCTTCTATCATGCAGCCTTTACGACTCTAACTTTGTATGTGCACCTGACTCTTCTCTTCTCTTCAGGCTTTTAGTCAATCTCTATGCTTCATTTTGAGAATATATACAAAATTCTGTCAAGATGTCCCTCTGGCCATCATTAGCTTTACTATATCTAAGTAGGCCATATTATACCAAAATTCTTACTTCGATTTATCACTACCGGGTCTGCTGTCGAACTCCAGGTTACTCTTGTTGTTTATCCTATATGCATAAAGCTAAATCCTTTAACATTTCTTCATTACTATTCATCTTATGATTGATGGCTCAATCTCATCCCGTACTTTGCAATTTTTACCCATCCATTGTTGATTCACCTCAATGTTGATCTACAATCATCCATTTATAACTTGAAATTTCTTACGTAATATATTACCACTAGGGCTTATATTACTTGCATCATGGAATATTTGAAGTGATTTTTCTGATCCACCTAGGTGATATGATATTATATTTCCATAACCGTATTTCATAACATCCCAATGTGATTTGCCTTATGTGGGTATTTTAATCTTGTCCAATTTATGAAATCCCTTTCTTTTTTCGTTAGACCATTACTCAATCGAAGGCCCAAATGTCGTCATTTATCTATCATAATCACACCCCCATTCTACAGCATTCCATCTCTTCTAAATATCATTAGTCTTAGACTCATTTGAGTTCATTCAGGCTATAGTGTTATAATTTAGAGAAACCATTTGCTCTTCTTATTTTCATGGGCTTAGTCCTAATGACTTATCCATTTTTGTTACCTTCTCACTCGCCTTTTTTTATCCTTACTCATGTCTTCTAGAACCTTATCGCGTCACCATACAATAGCTTGCGACCTACACATATCTATTTATATTACTTGCAACCTTTCAAATTGGTTGCATCATAGATTTCCTTATGTCTTTCTGGAATATCAAGCGAGACATCACATCGTCTCTAACTCTTCTTTATTCTCTTATTCAGGCTTCTCGGTACCTAGACCATAGGCTGGAGGATATGCTACTGACGATGCCGCTTTTATTCCTAGATATTGAATCCCTGCACTTCTAGCCTTCTATCCGAAGTAAGGATATTCACAACCTTCTGTATTTGAGTATCTCGTACGTTGTCTACCTTTACCTTACTTATCAAAAAGTCTCACATAATATCCTTTATCTCTTTCATGACCTCCCTTTCATATAGGTGTAATCACATCTACAACTTGAAGCTCTCTTATAATATTTTCACCTCTGGTGCATAGACAATCCGGTGGCAGCTCAATACTGGTACTCTTCTAACTGGCTCTATCGTAGAGCCGTTATAGAATATGGCTACTGTACTATTTCTTTTGTACTCTGATATTAATATTGATTCTACAATGTTCTCAATCATGATGTTTGTAACTTTCTGGGTCCAATAAGCAGACTCTTAATTTACTTAGTTGATGTAATTCTTTAGTTTCCTCTTTCTTCTGATTAGCCTTTATGTAGGCTCAAGCTATCTTCTGATTTGTGGCTCATGGAATTTAGTTATTACTTTAGCCTTTTATGGACGCTATGGAAAACCATGATATAGTCTTCTAATGATTCAATCCTTTGTCTATGACCTGGACCCAATTCCTTCTTTTAGCTTATACTGGAGTCTTCTACGGCTGATCATTAATCGAATAATTCCTTTCATTCAATTTAAGTTTTCTTCAAATGTAAGCAATTGCTCTTCCTGGTCTTTTTGCCCCCTTTTGCGTGCATACTTAGCTTATCTGAGTTCTCACGCATACCGAAGATTTTGTGCAACTCGTATGGTCTCGAATATTACTTTGGTTTTACTCCCCAGTCATTAGCTATGGTATGTGCAACTTTCTTTTGGAATGCATACAATATTGTAGTTAAACTGTTGTTACACAACCCTTTCCTCTTTAGGCCACTGTGCCTTGGTTGAACCCTTCTTCCTTATTTCCTCAAATAGTCTTTCATTGTGGTACTTAGGGTGGGGGGATCCTCTGACTCTTGTAAGGCTACGAGCTTATCACATCATATGCCTGACAGAATTCTTAATGTTCTTCCTCACCTATAATTACCCGTAGTTACTTATCTCCACGCCTTTGTGCTTGTAGGGTTACTCTTGAACTAATAT
Source organism: Nicotiana tabacum (assembly GCF_000715075.1). NCBI lineage: Eukaryota > Viridiplantae > Streptophyta > Magnoliopsida > Solanales > Solanaceae > Nicotiana > Nicotiana tabacum. The sequence continues at coordinate 90,076,477 of NC_134101.1, read as the reverse complement.
ATTGTCTGTCTTCATAGTGGCACTTTCTTTTATTTCTATAACACTCATATGGTACCTTTTTAACTTCCCCAACTCCTATATGGATATTTTTCAAGGATCAGGATATCATGACTGTGAGGCTGAATTCCCCATATTGGGGTTCCCTATGTTTATCTTGCACGATCTGTTGATTTGTCTATATTCTCTTGTCTAGCCATAGCTAGGATCTTCTTGAATAAACTACTAATTGCTTGTTGGCCCATTCCCGTATCGATATTCCATGTAATCTTTCTTGGGTCATTTCCTTTGTCTTAACTTACCTCTCACATAGGCTCCTTATTAATCAATAATATATTGGGCAGGAACCCCTACTTCCTCTCCCTGACGTCGTGTTTCCATAATGATCTGCTATCGTAGCATATCTGTAGGCTTTGAATAAGTGCAATCTCATCCCTTTTTTCATTTTATCGCAATTTTCCTTTACTATTCCATAATTACTCGAACCACTTAATTTTGACATAATGTCATGTCATTCCATATTCCTCCTTTAGGGGAGTACTAAGAGTTGTAACTACGACAATCTTCCTATAGATGTTCTACCTCTTCATTTTTGGCGTTCTTTCACATCATCGATGACCCTTACTCTCCTTACTATAATCCTTCTGTACTAAGGATAACGAAATTCCTTACTTGCAAGGTGACAATTACTATAACTGGCATATACAGTCTCTTAAGCTTATTTTTGCTCACATTGCTTACTTTAGGAAAGCGTCTTCCTGAATGACCATTCTCTGAATTTCTCATGAATCTTCTTCTGTTGTCCATTCTATTATTACCGACATGATATCTCAAATTCTCATGATGTCGACCATTATCAAATCACTAAATCCCTAATTCATGTTTACTTTATCGTGTTCAGCAGCCCATATTGATTTCTATTATTCTAGGGTCTAGCTTTTCCTATTGGTAATCATGTTAGAGCCACGAACTTACTTCTTGAAATAAGGATATGACTCCATGGCCTATACTCTTTTGTTTCTTGAGGCCTATCACCTCTCATCTCTTCCTTCACTTGACTATGGACCCGGTAATACCGTCATATTTTTTATCTACCGTTGCCATCCATGTATCGTATCTTATTCATAATTCTTCCTTATCTCTCTTCTCATTACTCTGCTAATATCTCGGCCTATCCCTTTCTTGTGAAAACTTCAGCAAGACATTCTTTTGCTTTTTGTTCTCCTTGCTTCATCCATCGGCTCTTCGGGTTGCTCAACGTCCTTGCTCTACTAGGGACGAGAGTCACACTAAGGTAATATTTATCTTCTGAATTTTTTTTTGGTCATGCTAGTATTCATATCTAATTGTAATATTCTAGAGTGCTTCTTCTGTGTGTCTCACAAGAAGATCTATTAGCACATTTGTAATACCTTTCAAAAATGTCAACTAACAAATAAACCGTTCACCATTTGGGTTACTCTAACCCTAGTCGGATCCTGATGTTCCTTCCTTTTCTTAAACTACACTTGTTAGCCCCCATAAGGAACAACTGAGATGGGTACGGCTAATTGTACATACCTCTTTTACTGTTGAATATAACTTAAAAAGCTTATATTCCTCTGCCTGAATTATAAACACCATTAACCTTCATTAACTGGGCGCCTCGTACTCTTCTTCGTCTTACTTCTTTTGCTTGTTGAAACTTGTATTTATCTTCTGAATCTCTCATTGTCTTTCGCCATTAATGTTGATAGGTATTCTTTCCTCAAGACTCCTTATCAAAAGGCTTACATCTTTCAGTACGCACATGATCTGCTGAAGACCTCACATTTACTTATCATAAGCATGATGTAAATTCGAGTTCCTCTAACTCACCTCTTCCATAGCCATGTCTTTTACCAACCGACTTTCTGGATGTAGGTATCGTCTAAATACGAATAAAATAGAAGTTAGGAATTTGAATTCTTACAACTGAGCTCTACCACACGATCTAGAGTAAGAAGGAAGAGTGACAGTCCTAACTGCCCTGTAGTCTCCTGCTTATAAGTCCGGTGCACGACACACCCATAAACAAGACTCTACTAGACACGGCTTGTAGACTCCCTAAGACAGAATTGATCTGATACCACTTTTGTTACGACCTAAACCGATGGGTCGCGACAGGCACCCGGTACCTTACTCAACCGAGTACAACATAACGTATCTTTCATATCATTATATTATAGGTAAATGAACCAGAGTAAAGCATGAGGGAATACAAACATATACATATGAAGTACGGGCCTATAAGGTTGGCATGATTCTTTATATACTCGAAACACAAGCCGACAAGGCCATACAAGTATCTGTATACATGACATCTATTAACAAGCCTCTATGAATACATAATATCATAAAGGCCGAGACAGGGCCCCGCCATACCAATCAATACATGTACCAATTATACTGACCAAAGAAGCAACTCTGGAGCAAATGGAGCATACCAACATCTTCCGCTGAACTGATAGCCTACTTAGAGGACTCTCGACCTGTCTATCAGGACCTGTGGGCATGAAACGCAGCATCCCAAGGCAAAAGGGACGTTAGTACAAATAATGTACCGAGTATGTAAGGAATGAAAATCAGTAACTAGTAGACATGAGAGAAACATTGAGTAAAAGACTCAATATGTATATCTGAATAACTCTGTGAATGATTTAATAATATAACGATGTACATATGCATATGAATGGCATACCATGTATGGGTATATGCGTTCATAATATAATCAAGCCTCTGAGGGCATCCCATCATATCATCTCAGCCATTGTGCGCAAATCATCAATGTATACCAGCTGATCAGGTGGTGGTGCATATATAACGCCTTAACTTTTTCCCATATCCCATATACATATATATACATATAGATGCGTATATAATGTCATCTATTCATGGGTCAATGTACATGAATGCAATGCATGAGAAGTACGTCAATAAAATCTCTTGGAATGTCATAAGGCCATTATGCCTTCGAGTAATATCATGAAGTAAACTTTTTTTTCAACTTTAGTATTTTTCTGCGACCCATGAACAGATGATAGAATAATATGACACATGGAAATTCAAGAATATAGGCACCTCTAATACTTCTATAAATATAGTCATTTATGGAAGTTGTGCATTTTCTCATTTTATTTGTATCATATAGATCATGCTAAAAGAAAGAAGGGATAGCCTTAACATACATGCCGATTCTCTTGAAAATCTCTCTAACACATGTCTTTTGCGATAAAATATGTTACTGCAGATCGAAGTAGGAAAATATCTACATGATATTGAGAAAGATTATACCGGGTCCCTTAGAATTGCAAATCTCGTTACTATTATGTCGTATAACTTCGCATGAAGCTGAAGATCGTTACTTGGTAGATGTAAAACATTTACATATTTTTGTGAATTATATCACAATTCCGTATAGCTTTCCTTGCTGAAATAGTAATCTTTCAATCCTTATATTTATGAATTGTTCAAGATCACGTTACTTATCAAATAAAGAGACAAAGAATGGCTTTCCTTAGCTTTTCAATACAAGAATTTTATACGTGTAAACATAACATCTCATGCTTTATGACTCATTATGCCATTAGTGCCACTTTGGCTTAAATTGATGCCAAGTGGCAGCCCCAAAAAGATCTTTATCCATTTAATTATAATTATCCCCAATTAATTAGGTAATGTCCCGTTACCCGGTAATTAACCAATTACCTGTATAATTAAGAATTATCTCAACTTACTTAAAATACTATTCGCTTTTAATATACCTTTTACACCTTACTATCATGGTCATGTAGTACCTTGTATCGCACTAGTCCATAAATATTGGGTATTAATGCTCGTCCCATATTTTATCCCAATATGCCAAACTTGGACGAAAAATTCATTTTCTTTTACTTGCTTCCCCTCTCACCATCACGAATTTACTCATCATTTGTTTAAAAATAGCATAATTCTTATAATCTTCAAATAATCTTTTTCCTTGGACTAATGTCAATTATCTTACGGCAAATTCAACGTACAATACTACATGGTGTAACATCGTCGTAATTTAATATTGCAAAGCGTAGCATTATTGTAATATCGACATAATATTGCGGGACGTAACCTTTATCTTGCACGATCTGCTGACTCATCTGTAACCTCCTGTTTAGCCATAACTAGGCTCTTCCTGAATCAGCTACCAACTACTCGTTGGCTCATTCTCTTAGCAATGTTTCGCGTAATTTTTCTTGGGTTATTTTCTTGTCTTAACTTACCTCAGGTACCGGCTCCTTATCTATAAGTAACATCCCGGGCAGGAATGCTTACTCCCCTTTTATTTTGACGTCGTGCTTTCTTAGTGTTCTGGAATCATAGCATATCTGTAATATCTGGGTAGATGCAATATCATCCCTTTCTCATTTTTATCGCATTCTTCCTTTATCATTCCATATTCTCCCCTTTTAGGGGAGTACTAAGACTTGGAGCTATAACGACCTGCCTATAAATATTTTTCCTCTTCATCTTTGGCGTCCTTTCACATCATCAATGACCCTTACTCGCCTTGCGGTAATCCTTCTATACCAAAGATAACAAAATTCCTCACTCGTGATGGTGACACTTAGTGTAACTAGCACATACAGTCATTTAAGCTTAACTTTGCTCATATTGCTTGATTTAGAGAGGCGTCTCCCAGAATGACCATTCTCTGAATTCATTATGGATCTTCTTCTGTTGCCCATTTTATTATCACCGGAACGAAATCCGAAACTCTCATGATGCTGACTATTATCAAATCACTCAGTTCCTAATTCATGTTTAGTTTATCTTGTTCACCAGTCCATACTAATTTTTATTACTCTAGGGTCTAAATTTTGCTTCTGTTAATCACGTTAAAGTCGTGAACTTATTTCTCGAAATGAGGATGTGACGGTATTGCATGTACTCTTTTGTTGTCTTAAGGCCCATCACCTTTCGTCTCTTTCTTCATCTGACTATAGATTATGTAACACTCTACCGTTGTCATCTATGTATCACATCTCACTCATAATTCTTTCTTATATCTCTTTTGTCATTACTCTACTAATATTTCTGCCTATCCCCTTTCCTATGAAAACTTCAACACAACATTCTTTCGCATTTAGCTCTCCTTGCTTCATTCATCGGCTCTTCGGGTTGCTCAACGTCCTCACTCTACTAGGGACGAGAGTCACACTAAGGTAATATTTATCCCTTCCAGGCTTTTAGTACCTATCTTCTGAATTTTTTTATCATGCTAGTATTCACATTTAATTGTAATATTCTAGGATGCACCATCTAGGTGTCTCACAAGGAGATCTATTAGCACATTTGCAATATCCTTCGACAATGTCAACTAATGCAAACAATTCATCCACCATTTTGGGTCACTCTAACCCCAGCCAGATCGTGATATTATGTCTTCTCTTAAACCATATTTGTTAGCTCCCATAGAGCATAACATAGATCAGTGTGGCCAATTATACATACCTCTGTTACTGTTGAAGGTAACTCAAAATGCTTATATCCCTCTTCCTAAATGGTAAATAAGGATAATCTTCATTAGCTGGGTACCTCATACCCTTTTTCACCTTGCTTCCTTTACTTGTTGAAACTTGTATTTATCTTCTGAATCTCTCATTTTCTTTTACCATAAAGGTGGATAGATATTCTTGCCTTAAGGCTCCTTTTCTAGAAGCTCATCGGGTTCTTCTGACTCAACTCTTTCACAATCGCATTCAATCCCTTACCAACCATCTTTCTAAATGTAGGCATCGCCATATTATGAATAAGATCGAGTTTAGGAAATTGAGTTCTTATAACTGAGCTCTACCACACGATCTAGAGTAAGAAGAAAGAGTGAAAATACTAAATGGCTCGTAGCCTCCTGCGTATAAGTGTAGTGCATGACACACCCTAAACAAGACTCTACAAAACTACTCTGATACCACTTTTGTCACGACCCAAACCGGTGGGCCACGATGGGCACCCGGTACCTTACTCAACCCTGTACCAATATAACATATCTTTTCGTGTCATACTATCATAGATAACTGAGCCGGAAGGCTGCCGTGAGATAAGTAGGGTACAACATGTAATACCAACTTATACATAAGACATAAGGGCCCATAAGACCAAAATAACCACTCATATACAAATATAGGCCGACAAGGCCATATAATCGTTTATGTACATGACATCTGTCTACAAGCCTCTAAGAATATGTAATTTTCATAAAGGTCAGGACAGAGTCCCGACATACCAAACAATACACGTCTAAATCATACTAACCAAACAAGCAAATCCGAACCAAATAGAGCGCACCAACATCTTCCGCTGAGCTGATAGCCTACTTGGAGGGCTCTTGACCTGTCTATCAGGACCTGCGAGCATAAAACGCAGCATCCCCAGGCAAAAAGAATGTCAGTACGAATAATGTACCGAGTATGTATGGCACATAAATAAGTACATAACAGAAATGAAAGAAATATGGAGTAAAAGACTCGACATATACGTTTGTATAGCTCTGTGAATCATTTTATTTTTATAATTTCATACATATGCGTAAAAATGTCATACCATGCATAAGTATATGCGTTCATAACATCATCAAGCCTCTGAGGGCATCTCATCATATCATCTCGGCCACTGTGAGCAAAATCATCAACGTATACCAGCTGATCAGGTGGTGGTGCGTATATAATGTCGTAACCTTTTTTTCATATCCAATATAAATATAATACATATATATAAATACTCTGAAGGGGACTCTGTTGGCTGCGGGTCATCTCGACAAATGCAGCTCACCTAAGTCTCCGTATCAACCACGCTGCTATGCCCATAAGCCACTAGCCACACATGAACCTGTGCAACGAAAATGCATAGCAAGTGTAGTATGAGTACGAAAACAACGTGTACCCAGTGAGTATCTCATCTAATCTCGAAGAAGTAGAGACGAGAGGTCGACTTCAACACTTACTAGTGGTCCAATAATAATATTTGTAAAAATGGGAGGGGATCATGGATTTTATAAGGCAATTATAAACTCATAAAGCCGGATAGCAGGTAAACAACTTCTCAAATAATAATGGATTCCAAAGATTTACTTTTCATCATCTTTTATCAATTTATCTCCGGCCAGGAAAGGCAACTATCAACATTTATAAATCTCAGGCAAATAATTCAAGCATGCGCATATCATGCCGAGTTCATACGGCCCGATCCAACATAAATGTAAAATGTGCAATGCCGAGGGTCGAACGGCGTGAACCATAGATGCATTTATTGCCCCGTTCGTGAATCATACATGCGACGCGGACAACATAAATAAACAAATACCCCACTCGCGAATCATACATGCAATGCGGGCACACATGGATACACACATTCAAACAGTGAATTAAGAATTTATCGGGGAACGTTTATCCAAATAAAAGCCAACTCTTTTAATGGTTTAAGAAAATGAAGTTTAATCCTTTTAGAAATTCATTTACCAATGCGATAAGCTTTAAGCAATTCAACTGTCAATAAGATTACAAATATTCCAAGTATAGCATGCTTTTGGGTCCTAGACTACCCGGACTTATACATGATAGTATCTACGCACGGACTCTCGTCACCTCATACGTATGTAGCCCCCACAAATAGAAGCACATAGCCAAGTATTTCACCTATGGGGACAATTCCCTCTTACAAGGTTAGAAAGGAGACTCACCTCACTCCGAAGATCCATAACCGGCATTCCACGCCCTTTCAAAGACTCGAATCGATGCACAATTCTCCAAAACTAGCCAATAATTATGCAAATCCATTAATATATGTTCAATTACTCTTTAATCCAATTTATAACAATTCCTAACCCCGATCGAAAAGTTGACAAAATTTCCCTCGGGCTCACGTGCCCTAATTACGAAATTTTTCGAAGATTAAGTTTACCCATAGCCTCACGAACTCAAATATATAATTCACTCTCAACTTCATACCCAAAATTGTGGTCAAATCCAAGAATATCAATTTTCTAAGTTTTCCCTCAAACCCCAAGTTTCTACCAATTTTCCTGCTCAAATCCATAACAAAACCATGTATTTAATGTCCAATGAGTGCGAACAACTTACCTTGACATAGATGAAGAAAATCTCTCTACCAAAAGCTCCAAATTCTCCCAACCCGAAGTGAAAATGGGTGGAAATGAGACAAAACTCGATTTTTAAAGAGAGCTCACTGCCTCCATCCTTTTTGCACCTGCGGTCTCTTGACCGCTTTTGCAGTCCAGCAGTGACCAAATGCTGCTTCTGTGGTCTAGGGCTCCAAGCCCATTCCCGCTTCTGTATCCTACCCTCCGCAGGTGCGGTCTCGCTTTTGCGGCGAAATGATCGCATCTGTGGTCCCAGCTCTCCCCCACCAAAATCGCATTTGCGACTTTAGGGCCGCTTCTGCGGCTACGCACCGGCAGCCAAAACCTCGCAGGTGCTGCATTTGTCGAGACGACCCCCAGCCAACAGAGTGCCCTTCAGAGTATATATATATGGGATATGGGAAAAGGTTATGGCGTTATATACGCACCACAATATATATGCGCATATATAACGCCATTTGGTCATGGGTCAATGTACATGAATGCAATGCATGAGACGTACGTCAATAAAATCTCTTGGAGTGTCATGAGACCATTATGCCTTCGAATAATATCATGAAGTAGACTTTTTCAACTTACGTATTTTGTTGAGACCCATGTACAAATGATAGAATAATATGACACATGGAGAATCAAGAACATAAGCATCTCTAGCAATTCTATGAATAGAGTCATTTATGGAAATTGCTCATTTCGTTTGTGTCGTATAGATCATGTCAAAAGAAAGAAGGGATAGCTATAACATACCTGAGTCGATTCTCGTGACAATTCCTCTAACACACGTTAATTTTGACACCACGTAACGGCAATATTATAGTAGAAAAAAATTCGTATGATATTCTTGAGAAAGATTATACAGTGCTTCCTTAGAATTGCATCTTTCGCATAATCGGATCTTGTATGAATTTTTCGAAGCAATTTCACGTTTCCATCTCTTGCATTCTTGGTCACTACTGGATTTGGTCTTTATTACAAGTTATCATATTTTGGCTTGGAAGAATCATTAATTTGGAGTGCTTTTTGATGCATAACTCATCCCTCCAATTTTCATGATTGGAAAATATATTTGTTTCCAATAGTTGGTCCAGCAAAATGAGTTCAATTTTCAAGTTTGGTTTATTTTCTGCCACCACCTACTTAGGCTATGAATTGGTGGCAATGTGCTGCCATGTTTACATAAATCCTACGTGGATATTGCCCCTTCAATAATTATCCAACAAATTTCACTTAAATATTTATCCACAAATTAAATAATTAACCAAAATTAAGAATTATCCTACTTTACTTAAAATACTACTCACTTTTAATACACTCTATACACCTTACTATCATGGCCATGTGGTACCTTGTATGGTACTAGTCCATAAATGCTGGTTATTTTAGCTCGGACTGTATTTTATCGCAAAATGCCAAACTTCGACGAAACTTATTTTTTCGATTTTCTTACCCCCTCACCTTCACAAATTTACTTATCCCTTGTTTGAAATAGCATAATACTTATAATCTCCAAATAATCTTCTCCTTGAACTAATGTTAATTATCTTACGATAATTTCACGTATACTACATGTAACGTAGTCGTAATAAAATACTGCGGAGCGTAACATCGTCGTAATATAATACTGCAGAGCGTAACATCATCATAATATAATACTGCAGAGCGTAACATTATCGTAATGTAATACTGTAGGGTGGAACATCATCGTAACATAATATTGCGGGGTGTGATATCATTGTAATATAACATTACGGGGCATAATATCGATGTAATACTATGGGGAATAACATGCGGAGCAGATATCCACACATATTTGAGATTCCAGGTATGTTTCTAGCCTCGTTTGAGGATGAATGTTTGTTTAATATGGGGAGGATGTAACGACCCAGTCGGTCATTTCATAAGTTATAGCTCTGTTTTTCCCGTTTTCGCTTTTTCTGTGTTCTTCAGCTATGTTTTATCTTATCATGATTGGTTGGTTTGGGTTCGGAGTGGTCTTGGAGTGAAATGAGGAACTTAGCCTCCTACTTAAAAGCTAAAATATGGAAAAGTCAATCGAAATGTTGACTTATATGTAGACGGTCTCGGAATGGAATTCCGAGAGTTGGAGTAGCTTCGTAGGATTATTTGCGACTTGTGTGCAAAATTTGAGAATATTAGGAGGAGGTTTGATTGGTTTCGCAATCATTTGTGGATTTTATGAGTTTGGATTTCTTAGGCTTGAATCCGAGATTCGATTAAATGTTTGGTATTATTTTGAGTGATTCGTAGATTCGACTAAGTTTGAATGATATTATGGGATGTGTTGGTATGTTTGGTTGAGGTCCCGAGGGCCTCAGATATGTTTCGGATAGTTATTGGAGGAGATTAATCGTTGAAACAGGTACTGAGTTGTTGAGGGGAGTTGCTAGAGTTTCAGTGGGTTCTCTGAAGTTAAGAACATGAACCGCGCCAGAAATTCGCGATCAGCGGTGTGTCTTCGCGGGGGCGGCAGAATTTCACACTCAGCGGAGGAGGCTAGCGCGGACAGTGGAATTGGAGGCGCGACCATAGGAGCTGGCAGTTTTTTACGGCCGCGGCAGAAAATCCACGGACGGCAGAGTTAGTGGCGCGGGGGCATTTGTTTTTGCGCGGTCAGCAAATTTGGGACCCGGGGAGTGCATTATAAATATGAGATTCGGGGTTTATTTTCATATTTTGACCGAGGGAGCTCGACCTTTTGCGATTTTTTGAAGGTTTCTCGAGAAATTCATCGGGGTAAGTTATTCTAACTCAGTTTTGGCTAAAATACATGATCATAATGTTGGATTGATCATTTGATTAGAGATTTGGGGATGAAAATTAGGGAAAATTTGTGGAACATCATAAAATGAACTTTTGAGATTTGAAAGTCGATTCGAAGTTGGAATTAAGTGAAACTAGTATGGTTAATCTTGTAATTGAATGGGTTGGCGAATTTTGTAACCTTGGTCGGGTTTTGAGACGTGGGCCCGAGACCTGTCTTTTGAGTTGACTTTTTGACTTTTGGTCTTAAGCTTAGCATTTTCTTATGGGATTGATTCCTTTAGCTCGTATTGATTGTATCGAATTGTTTATGGCTAGATTCGGAGCGTCCGGAGGTCCATTTGAGGGGAAAAGGCATCGTGGAGTAGGATTTTGGCTTGCTTGAGGTACGTAATGCTTCCAAACTTGGTTCTGAAGGTTTGAAATCCCGAACTATGTGCTATATGATCGTATCGAGGTGACGGGCGTGCGGGCGTGCACCATGAGAAATGCGGCCTGGTTCATTCCATGGCACCGCTTAATGACTCTTTCTTGCTGATATTCTTGTTTCTATCATGTGATTAAGTAAATGCGATGTATATCATGCTAGCTATCCTGTTAGGCTTCATGCTGATATTGTTGAGACCCGAGTGGTCATTTCTTGCTGTCATTTTGTTAGATTCATTGATATTCTATAATCAGTCTTATTCATGCATACCATATCATGTCTCAGTCTCAGTTGTTGTTATTTGGCATATAATATCTTTGTTTCGGACTAGTTTCATGGCATTGTGAGCCCGTGTGTGACACTGGACAGTAATGACTGAGTGAGGCCAAGAGCTTGATTAGGAATGATAGTTATGGGATCGGGCTGTATGCCACAGCAGTTATGTTGATGATTATGATAGCGCTTGGGCTGTAGGAGCCCCTCCGGAGTCTGTAACACACACCTAGTGAGCGCATGTGATATTTGAGGGATGGATTTCCCTGGACATGGATTTGTCCGAAGCATTTATCTCTGGAGATGGATTTCTCCACAGGGTTGGATTACCCTTTCTCCTCGGTACCGAGTGACTTATAGTCAGTGATGAGTATGTTCCGAGATGGATTTCCCTGGGCCGGATGGCCATATGCGGTACCGAGTGGTTGAGTGTGTGTATATATACTTGGAGATGGATTTCTCCTCAAGGTTGGATTACCCTTGTTCCTCGGTACTGGTTGGCTTGCATTCAGTGTTGTATATGCTCTGGGATGGATTTCCCTAGGTTGGATGGCCATATGCAGTACCGAGCAGTTGAGCACTTGAGAGTGGGGAGCACATGGTGCATTTCATACGTTCTTGTGCATTGGCTTATATCTTACATTGTTCTGATCAGTGTTTATTTTACTGTTGAGTTGTATTCTTGAAAGAATAGTACGCCTACTTTACTGCACCGTTTATTTCTATTTCCTGTTGAGGTTACATTCGTCACTACCTATCAGTCCATAGGTTGGACTTGTTACTTACTGAGTTGGTGTACTCACGTTACCCCCTGTACCTTGTATGCAGATCCAGGTTCTCTCGGTCCCAATGCCAGTCATTGATAGAGGTTGCAGGCTTGGGAGATTGTTGAGGTATCTGCATGATGTTCGCGGATCTTGACCTTCCTTCTCTATTCAAGTTGTGTTTTTAGTTATATTCAGTAAACATTGTAGTAGACTATGCCATTTCTCTAGATGCTCATGTACTTTGTTACACCCTGGTTTTCGGCTAGTTGTATCGTATTATGAATTTTGCTTTATGTTTCAAAACAGTTTATTTAAACAGTAAAAGTGTTTATCCGCAAATGTTTTAAACGTTAGTATTGTGGTTTGGATTACATTGAGTTGAGGGTGCCCTAGTTCCACGATAGGCACCATCACGACTGTGACGCCCTGTAATATTACGTCGATATTACATCCCGCAGTATTATATTACCATGATGCTATACTTTGCAGTATTAAATTACGACGATGTTGCACTATGTAGTATTGTACGTTGAATTTGTCGTAAGGCAATTGACATTAGTCCAAGGAAAAAGATTATTTGGAGATTATGAGGATTATACTATTTTAAACAAATGATGAGTAAATTTGTGATGGTGATAGGGGAAGCAAGTCAAAGAAAAATGTATTTTTCGTCCAAGTTTGGCATATTGGGATAAAATACGGGCCGAGCGTTAACACCCGATATTTATGGACGAGTGTCATACAAGGTACTACATGATCATGATAGTAAGGTGTACAAGGTATGTTAAAAGCAAATAGTATTTTAAGAAAGTTGAGATAATTCTTAATTATGCTAGTAATTGATTAATTACCGGGTAATGGGATATTACCTAATTAATTGGGAATATATAAGATAAGAATTAAAGAGCATGAGGTGGCATCCCCCATGCCAACCAAGTGACTCACAACTTAGAATTGTAGGTGGTTATCTTAAATGTCATACACTTGACATCTACGTAGATATATTAAAAAGTTTGGCATCTTTGGCTTCATTAGCCTTAAAATAATCAAGCTAAGCTTCGAGCTTTCCTCATACTCAAAAAAATACAAGAATGAAATTTAATCTCACTCCAACAAGAACAGAGATTAATCTTGAAACAAAACAATTCCAATGGGATTTCTTAGCACCGTAGCAAAGTGAGATTTTGCGATTCTAAAGGAGTACGGTGCAATCTTTCTCAAGAATATCATATGGATTTTTTCCCTACTCCGATTTTTCCATCACGTGTTTCATCGTAATTAACTAAACAAGCAAATTCACAATTTCCATAAATGAATCTATTCATAGAAATACTAGGGGTGTCTATATTCTTGATTCCCCATGTGAATTATTATTATATCTTCTGTTCATGGGTCTCAGAAAAATATATATTTCATAAAGTTTATCCGAAAGACATATTGATTTTTATGGCATTCCGAGAAAACCCTATTAATGTATTTCTTATGCATTCCATGCATTTATACATGTGCATTGACCCATGACCAGATGGTATTATATACGTGTATATGTATATATATATATATATATGGGAAAATGTTACGGCGTTATATACGCACCACCACCTGATTAGCTGGTATACGTTGATGATTTTGCCCACAGTGGCTGAGATGATATGATGGGATGCCCTCAGAGGCTTGATGACATTATGAACACATGTACTTATGCACGACATGATATCCATCCGCATATGCATGCCACTATAAGTATTTCATGATTTACAGAGTTGTCCAGACTTACAGGTTGAGTTATGTAATCTATATTTCTTCCATGTCTCTTATGTACTTATTTATGTGCCTTAAATACACGGTACATTATTCGTATTGACATCCCTTTTGCGTGGGGACACTATGTTTCATGCCCGCAGGTCCCGATAGACAGGTCGAGAGCCCTCCAAGTAGGCTATCAACTCAGCGGAAGATGTTGGTGTGCTCCATTTGTTTCAGAGTTGCTTGTTTGGTTAGTATGATTTAGACGTGTATTGTTTGGTATGGCAGGACTTTGTCCCGACCTTTATGAAAATTATGTATTCTTAGAGGCTTGTAGACAGATGTCATGTATGTAAAATATTGTATGGCCTTGTCGGTCTATGTTTAGTGTACGAGTGGCTATTTTGCTCTTCTGGGCTGTATGTCTTGTGTATTAGTTGGTATCACATGTTATATTCTGCTTATCTCACGGCAGCCTTCCGGCTCAGTTATCTATGATAGTATGACATGAAAAGATACGTTATGTTGGTACTTGGTTGAGTAAGGTACCGGGTGCCCATCGTGGCCCATCGGCTTGGATCAATAAAAAAAGTGGTATCAGAACAGTTCTGTCCTAGGGAGTCTACAAGTTGTGTCTAGTAGAGTCTTGTTTATGGGTGTGTTGTGCACCACACTTATAAGCAGGAGGCTACAGGGCATTTAGGACTGTCACTCTTTCTTCTTACTCTAGATCATGTGGTAGAGCCCAGTTGTAAGAACTCAATTTAATAAACTCTATCATATTCATAATACAACGTTGCCTACATCCATAAAGACGGTTGGTAAAAGATTGCATATGGACATGGAAGAGTTGAGTTAGAGGAACTTGATTCTACACGATTCTTATGATAAGTAAATATGAGGTCTTCCGCAGATCATGTGTGTAAAAGGTGTAAGCTTCTTGATAAGAAGCCCTAATGCATGAATATCTCTCCACCCATGTGGTAAAAAGCTACGAGAGAATCAGAAGGTACATGTTTCAATAAGTACAAGAAGTAAGGTGAAAAACGATACGAGGTGCCCAGTTAGTAAGGAAGAACATTATCTACAATTCGGGAAGAGATAAAATTATTTTGGGTTATCTTCAACAGCAACACATGTATGTACAATCGGCAGACATGATATCAGGATCCGACTGGGGTTAGAGTAACCCAAAAGGATGGATGGATGGTTTGCGTTAGTTGACATTTCCGAAGGATATTGTAAAGGTGCTAATAGAACTCCTGGTGAGACACCCAGATTGTGTATTCTAGAATATTACAATTAGATGTGAATACTAGCATGAAAAAAATGCAGAAGATAGGCACTTAAAGCTTGGAAAGGATAAATATTACCTTAGTGTGTCTTTTGTCCCTAGTAGAGAGAGAACGTTGAGCAAACCGAAGAGCCAATGAATGAAGCAATGGAAGCTAAAAAGCAAAAGAATGTCTTGTTGAAGGTTCCGAAAGAAAGGGAAAGGTAGAAATATTTGCAGGGAAATAAGAAGAGAGATAAGGAAGCATTATGAGTAAGATGTGATACATGGATAAAGAACGGTAGATCAAAAGATGATAGTATTACAGAATCTATAGTCAGGTGAAGGAAGAGACGAGAGGTGATAGGCCTTAAGACAACAAAAGTGTATAGGCCATAAAGTTGTATCCTCGTTTCGAGAAGTAAGTTCGTGACTCTAACGTGATTTCCAATAGGAAAAGCTAGACCCCGGAATAATAGAGATCAGTATGGGTTGGTGAATAGGATAAAATAAACATGAATTGGGGATTTAGTGATTTGATAATGGTCAATATCTTGAGAATTTCAGATTTCATACCGGCAATAATAGAATGGACAACAGAAGAAGATTCATGAGAAATTCAGAGAATGGTCATTCAGGAAGACGCTTCCCTAAAGTAAGCAATGTGAGCAAAGTTAAGCTTAAAAGATTGTATGTGCCAGTTATAGTAATTGTCACCTCGCGAGTAAGGAATTTCATTACCCTTAGTACAGAAGGATTACCGCAAGGATAGTAAGGGCCATCGATGATGTGAAAGGATGCCAAAAATGAAGAGGTAAACATTTATAGGCAGATTCTCATAGCTCCAACTCTTAGTACTCCCATAAAGGGGGAATAAGGAGTGACATGATATTAAGTCAGCATTAAGTGGTTCTAATAACTATGGAATGATAAAGAAAGAATGCGACAAAAATAAGAAAGAGATGAAATTGCACTTATTCAAATCCTACAGATATGCTACGATTCTAGGACATTATGCAAACACGACGTCAAGGAAGGGAAATAAGTGTTCCTACCTGGGTTGTTGTTGATAAATAAGGAGCCAGTACAAGAGGTAAGTTAAGACAAAGGAAATAACCAAATAAAGGTTACACGGAATATTGATATAAGAGTGGACCAATGAGTGGTTAGTAGTTAATTCAGGAAGAGCCTAGATATGGCTAGATAAGAGGATATCGACAAATCAATAGATCGTACGAGATAAAAGAGTGAACTCCAATAGGGGGAAATTAGCCTCTCAGTTATGACATTATAATACTTGAGATATATTCATATGGGGAAGCTAAAAAGGAACCGTATGAGTATTACGGAAACAAAAGAGAGTGTCACTGGGAAGACAGTCAAAAATATCAGTTCAGGAGCAACCCCACAAGTACAAGGGCGTGGAGATAAGTAACTATGGATAATTATAGGCAAGTAAGGACATAAGGAAGAAGGTTTCAACCTAAGCACATTGACCTAAAGAGGAAATAGTCGTGTAACAATAGTCTCACAACAGCATTGTAAGCACTCGAAAAGAAAGTGGCACCTACCATGACTAATGAAGGTGAAGTAAAATTAAAAGTAATATTCGAGACCATATGAGTTGCACAAAATTCTGGCATGCATGGGAACTAAGATAAGCTAAGTTAGCACGCAACAAGGGGCATAAAGACCGGGAAAAGTAATAGCTTACGTTTAAAGAAAGGTGAGAAGGAACGGAAGCATTTATTCGATTAATGATCCAGAGTCAGTTTCATTACGAATGCACTCAAGGTTTCGGAGTATTATCCCTACAGCACATATGTGAACAATCATACAGTCGCAGAAGACTCCGGTAAAAATTAAAAGAAAGAACTGAATCCAGGTTATAGATAAGGGATTAAGTTGTTAGAAGGTTGTATCATGGATATTCCATAGCGTCCATGAAAGGATAAAGTAATACCATGAGCCGCAGATCAGAAGATGGCTTAAGCCTACATAAAGGCTGATCAGAAGGAAGAGGAAACTAAAGAGTACAAAAGAGATAGTACAATAGCCATTCTATAACGGCCACAAGATAAAGCCAGTTAGAAAAGTACCAGCCTCATAAGAAGCCAGTGTGGAGCTACCACCAGACGGTGTATGCACCAGAGGTGCAAGTATTATAAGAGAGCTTCAAGTTGTGGATGTGATTATATCTATGTGAAAGGGAGGTCATGTAAGAGATAAAGGATATGATGTGAGACTTTAAGATAAGTAAGGTGAAGGTGGACAACGTACGAGATACTCAGATACAGAAGGTTGTGAATAGTCCTTACTTAGGACAAAAGGCTAGAAGTACGGGGATTCAATATCTAGGAATAATAGCGGCATCGTCAATAGCATATCCTCCAGCCTATGGTCTAGGTATCGAGAAGCCTGACTAAGAGAATAAAGAAGAGTTAGAGACGATGTGATGTCTCGCTTGATATTCCAAAAAGACATAAGGAAATCTATGATGCAACTAAGTTGAAAGGTTGCAAGTAATATAAATAGATATGTGTAGGTTTCAAGCTATTGTATGGTGAAGCAACAAGGTTCTAGAAGACATGAGTAAGGATAAGAAAGGGCGAGTGAGAAGGTAATAAAAATGGATAAGTCCTTAGGATTAAACCCATGAAAACAAGAAGAGCAAACGGTTTCTCTAAGTTATACAAAGCTCACTATAGCATGAATGAACTCAAAGGAGTCTAAGACTAATAGCATTTAGGAGAGATAGTATGTTGTAGAATGAGGGTGTGATTATGATAGATAAAGGACGACGTTTGGGCCTTCGATTAAGTAATGGTCTGACGAAAAAAAAGGGATTTCATGAACTGGACAGGATTAAAATAGCCATGTAAGGCGAGTCATATTGGGATGCTATGAAATACGGCTATGGAAGTATAATATCGTATCACCCAGGTGGATCAGAAAAAAAGTCACTTCAAATATTCCATGATGCAACGTAAGCCCTAGTGGAAATATATTACGTAAGAAATTTTAAGTTATCAATGGATGATTTTGGATCAACATGGAGGTGAATCCACAATGGATGGGTAAAGTTGCAAAGTACGAGAAATTGCAAAGCACGATGAGAAGTAATGAAGAAGCATTAAAGGATTTAGCTTTATGCATATAGGATAAGCAACAAGAGTAACCTGGAGTTCGGTAGCGGATCTCGTGTTACATCTCGCGTTTTCGTACGTTAAAATTTCATTTTCAGTTAACCGACGTAGAGTCGGGGATGATATTATTTTGACGTTAACTTACTTACGCTATTTATAACAAGCGATAAATAAGTGTTATGAAGGGTAAAGGGGTATACGGAGTAAACAAACGAGTTTCGTTAAAAGTGGTCAATTTAAAATAAAATACGGGTCGAGCGATAATACTCAATAATTATGAACTAGTACCATGTAAGGTACCATATGACCACGATAGTATATTATATAAAGTATATATGAAGTATTTTAAAAAATAAATAGAATTTTAATTCAATTTAAAGCTTCTAGTTAGGAACTAAGTGTCCCAATTTACTTGCAAACCCCTCAAGAATCAGATCATTCATACCTCGTAAGTCATAAAATACCAAAGCAACCTACCGGGAAGCCTAAAATAGAGAAATAGAGTTCTAGAACTCAAAATGATCGGTTGGATCATTATAGAGAGAGTGAAAAGGAAAAGAGGAACAGAAAAATAATAGTTGGGATCGAAATTAAGTCGACCTACCCAACTACTTTTGTCAAAAAGTAGTCAAACTTATGTTCAAATATTTCCTTTATTTTTGCTTCAACTTTTCGACTACAATAGTCAAATTATTTGTACATATTTTTAATTAATCTTTTTAAATGTCTAACTACATCGGTGTGATGACCCTAAAGGTAATATCTTGTTTCAAAAGTCAAGACTGTGTTCTAAGGCCTTAAAACCTTTTTTGTCTCACCTCGATTTGCGTGCGCAGTCCGGACGCGCTTTCGGAAAGCTTTTGTGTGAAATATAAGAAATTTATGAATTTGGCCTTTAAAATTGGTTAAAGTTACTTTGGTCAACATTCTTGGTAAACGGACCCGGACCCATGATCGGACAGTCCCGTAGGGTCCGTAGTAAAATATGGGACTTGGGCGTATGCCCGGAATCGAATTCCGAAGTCCCAAGCCCGAGAAAAGAATTTTTAAAGAAAATTATTTGCTGGAAAATATAAAGACTTTTAAAAGTGAAATGATGCATTTTCTTGATTGTATCGGGCCCGTATATTAGTTTCGAAGTCCGGTATAAGTTTAAAATAATAATTAAGTTGAATCTATAAAATTTGGTAAAAATCAGAATTGGTTTGGTATAAAACGGACCTATAGTTGAGAAAATAGAGGTTTTAATATTCTTTGGTAATTTCATGAATTTGAGGTTTAATTCGTAGTTGTTAAGGTTATTTCGATGATTTGATCGCATGAGCAAGTCCATATGATATTTTTAGACTTGCGAGCATGTTTGGTATGGAGCCCCGAGGGCTTGGATGAGTTTTGGATAGGCCACAGAATGAATTTAGACTTAGCAAAAAATTGTTGCAGGTTGCAGATCTGGAATTGGCCTCTGATCTCGCAATTGTAAGATCAGGGATCGCAATTGCGAAGGCTGTCAGCTTGGTAATTGTGAGGGGCTGATCGCAACTACGAAAATATGCCCTAGCCAGTTTGCTCGCAAATGCGAAGCCCGCAGTAAAATCCCAGCTTTCGCAAATGCGACAAGTCCTTCGCAAATGCGAAGGTAGCAGAAGTTCTCAAGGTTCGCAATTGCGAACCCCTGGTCGCAATTGCGACATTTGCACCTGATAAGTGAGATTTTTAACGGGATTTCATCCATTTTCCAAACTTTATCAAACCCTAAACTCAATTGGGCGATTTTCCAAAGAAAGATTCTTCTCCAAATCATTAGTGAGTAATTTCTAACTTATTTTCTTCAATCTATAACATCTTTTTACATGATTTCAGTTCAAAATCAAGGGGTTTTCATGGAAAATTGGGTGTTTTTGGGTAGAAGTTAGGATTTTAAAATTTTGGAGATTTGGACCTCGATCTAAGGTCCGATTTCAAAACTAATTACATATTTGAATTCGTGATTGAATGGGTGACCGGGTTTTGGTTCGAACTTTCGGTTTTGACCAAGCAGGCTCGGGGGTCGATTTTTGACTTTTGGGGAAAACAATGGAAAACTCATTTTCATGCATTAGAATTGATTTATTTAGCATGTATTAATGTTATTAAGTAAATTGTGACTAGATACAAGTGAATTGGGAGTGAAACCAAGGGGCAAAGTGGTAGTTGAGGCTTAATTTGTTTGTGGAATCGAGTTAAGTGTTTGGACTAACCTTAGCTTGAGGAAATAGGAGTTGTGGTCTATTTGCTATATGTTTGTATCTAGTAAGACGTATAGGTATGGTGACGAGTACTTATACGTTGGTGTCAAGCATGCCCGTGAGTCTTATATCATGATTTTTGTGACTCTAATATGTATCGATCATGCTCAATTTGATGATTGTTAATGTTGAACAAAACTTGTGAAAGTTTCGTGGTAATTGTTTATTATTGAGAATTGGCACAAGTTGAGTTTCATTCTTGTAAAGTAATTGTTGAAAACGAGATTGGTTATAGCTGAATCCCTTGTCGGGATGTTATTGTTGGTATTGTTAATTCCCTTGCCTGGACATTATTGTTGACATTGTTGTTTCCCTTGTCGGGACATATTGTTTCTATTATTTGGGTGAGGAAGAGTGTAAAGCACGAAGGGTGATGTCATGCATGATATTGTGAATGAGATTTAATGCACGAAGGGTGATGCCGTGCCGATATTATGAGTGTTAATGCACGAAGGATAATGTCGTGCCATGATTTGAGAGTTAATGCACGAAGGGTGATGTTGTGCCGATATTATGAGGATTAATGCACGAAGGGTGATGTCGTTCCATGATTATGTGAGGTAATGCACGAAAGGTGATGTCATGTTGTATCATATGGTGAGGACGAGAGTAAAAGCACGAAGGGTGATATCGCGCACGTGTTACCGTTTCCTTATTCTTGTTGATATAGATATGATGTTCATTATGCATCCTTATTGATGTTTCTTTATTGGTTATTGCTAGAATCTGATGTTCCCCGCAGCATGTCCCCTTCCCACCTTATTCTGTTGATTCCTATTATTATGCTTCCGTTTGTATATGTTTTAACTGCACAGGTTTATATGGTTGTCGTGTTCTAGCCTCGTCACTATTTCGCTGAGGTTAGGCTCGACACTTACCAGTATACGGGGTCGGTTGTACTGATACTACACTCTGCACTGTTTTTGTGCAGATTTCGGTACCGGATCTAGTGAGTAGCTGAGGTAGCTGCCTTTAGTCCAGGGAGACCAAGGTAGATCTATTGGCGTCCGCAGAGCCTGAAGTCCCTCTTCCCTGTTTTAGTTTTCTACTGTCTCTTTTCTTTCCGAGAACAGTTGTATTTCCTTTTCAGACTAGTATTTGTAGTAATTCGTAGATGTTCGTGAAGTTGTGATACCAGATCTGAGGGTAGACTTGTAGTGGATTATTTGATCATGTTATAATTTTTCCGCATTATGATCTATTTAACTTTAGTTTTTGGCTTATATCTTTTTGGGTTGAATGTTAAATGAGTAGAACCTTAATAATTGGTTTGCCTAGCTTTCACTAGTATGCGCCATCACGTCTCCCGAGGGTGAAAATCCGGGTCGTGACAATCGGTCGGGAAAACTTGGTCAAAGTTATTTGACTTTCGTTAGATGACTTCACCGACTACATACAACTGTCAAAAATTAAAAAGCGCAAAATTGTACACGAAAGTGGTTGATTGCTGCGGTCGAAGAGCTAGTCGGATTGTAGGAAAAAGAGATTAAAAAATTATCTTCCGACCACTTTCAATGGAAATGTAGTCAGATTTGCGCCAACCCTTTTGTAGTTGGAATTTTCAGTTGGGAAAATGCGATTTTCTGGTAGTGCTTCTAATTGTTTAAACTGTGAAAGAAGAACTTACTATGAGAAAGCTTCTTTAACGTGAAGGTTTGATGGTGGTGGAGCTTATGTTGGATTTGTTTTTTTTAACAAAAATAACTCCAAAATATCAATAAATTACAATTTTTACAAAATAGGTTTATTTATTTATTATTTTATTTATAATTTTATTATTGGGCTTTGTTCTTTATGATATTTGAAACTCATATTTCAACTTTAAGCTCATTTGAAGTTGATTTGAGCCTTTAATTGTGTGTTAAATTATTCAGATTCGAAAATAAGTTTTTATTTTTGGGCAAAAGTCGAACATCTGAACTTCAGGTGAAAAAGTCTTAAGCGCATGCAAAACTTTGGCTGCACTTCAGACGCATACGTCTTAAGTGCATCTCAAATATTACTTTTTTACTTCAAAATATGTGTGTCTTAAGTGCATCAAAAAGTTAATTGTACTTCAAACACACATGTCTTAAGTGTAAGTATAATTTTCACACTTAACATGTGCGTCTGAAATGCGGATAATTTTTTGCATGCTCTTAAAATGTCTGCGTATGAAACCACAACATATGACCATGACTTTCTAACTTCAGAGAAAAATTGTAACTTCATATGAGGATTGTGCTGCTTATAGTTCTGTACATGTGAAGTTGTATCTGAAGTGGGTAAAGTTACAAAAAGTTTTGAACTTAGGGTGCAACTTAAACAATGGCTCCAAATTCTTGGATATGTATAATATATCTGAGAAGTGTATACCGAAATTTGGTCGCATTTGTAACCAATTTTAAGGTGATTGGGATTTAATTTTTGAAGATGAACTATTGTTG
Source organism: Nicotiana tabacum (assembly GCF_000715075.1). Lineage (NCBI taxonomy): Eukaryota > Viridiplantae > Streptophyta > Magnoliopsida > Solanales > Solanaceae > Nicotiana > Nicotiana tabacum. The sequence continues at coordinate 90,053,207 of NC_134101.1, read as the reverse complement.
AGCTTGAAGCTCTTTAATCTGAAAGTTACACAGTTTTCAACAATATACCACTATAGTATATAATATACAATATACAATAAAAGCATACTATTATATATACAGTTTAATGTAGTATACTTTAATAGTATACAAGTCAGCAATAGTATACTACAATAGCAATAACTCTATAATAATATACTGCAATAGTATACTATAATAATATGCAATATACTATAACAATTGTAATAGTATATAATATATTATAATAGTACACTTTACTGCTATTATGTGATGAATCATCTGTGTGCTATTATACAAAGCTAAAATCGTAGCTATAGTCCGAATTTGGTGACTAATAATTGAAGAAAATAAAATTGATCTACCCTTAAAGGAGCTTTGAAGCTTTGGGTTTGAAATTGAAAACATAATTGTTATTTGGACTTAAATTCGGGTGAATATTTTTAAAACTTATTACAAATGTTTGTAAGAATTTAAGTATGGAGTTTGAGCTCATTTAGAATTGATTTGAGGTGAGTTTGGTAAAAACTTTCAAGCTGAGAATCTCCTCCAACTGGGCTTGATCTTTAATTTTGAATTTTCTGGTGTGCTTCTATAAAATATGGTAGGGTTCTGTTTAGTTCATCTAAAATTAGTGCTCCTTTCAACTTCTTTAAGCTACAATAGATATATAAAATAAATAGTTCGTCTGTAGGATTTTTAGTGAAAACATGGGGGTAATATTTTTATATTTATGAATATTTCTGAATTTATCCCTTGAGTAAAATCTAAAGTTATTTATTTACATAATATAAAAAAATATAATAGTGTAACGACTCGATCGGTTGTTTTGCTTTCTAGAATCCCGTGCCTCTAAATAAAATTTTTCGCACTTGCTTCTACTGATTTATGACTTGCGGGAGTGGTTAGTTCGGGATTTGGAAGAGTTTGGGTTGAAATCAGAACACTTGGTTCCTTAAGGTTGGCTTAAAAGACGAAGTTTAACTTCGGTCAATATTTTGAATAAACGACCTCGGAATCGGGATTTGATGATTTTAATAGGTTCGTATGATGATTTTGGACTTGGGCGTATGTTCGGATCGGGTTTCGGATGACCCGGAAACGTTTTGGCGCCTAATAGTGAAAGTTGGTTCTTTAAGGATTTTGAAATTCCTTAAAATTTTGTTTGGAGCGGGTTTTGGTGATATCGAGGTCCAAATAGAATTTCGAGACCGAAAATAGTTCCGTAATATAATTTAAGACTTGCACACAAAATTTGGTGTCATTCTGAGTAGTTTAAGTATGATTCAGCACATTTGGAGAATTTGGAAAACTTGAAGTTCAAAGTTTGATTCAATTTGGTTTTGAGGTATGATTCTTGGTTTCATTATTGTTTAAAACGTTTCGAGATTTCGAGCTAGTCCATATTATGATTACAGACCTGTTGGTGCCTTTGGGCGAGGTCCCGAGTGGCTCGGGTGAGTTTCGGACCCCTCGAAGCAAAGTATGAGAAACCAGAAAATCTCAGTTTTGTTTCTTTTTTTGTGAACGTGAAGGGACCATCGTGTTCGCGTAGAAGGAATTGGGACTGGGGGTAAAGTGTGCTACTCATTCGTGATAGCTTGCCCGTGTTCGCGAAGGTCTGGGGTCGGTGACCTTCGTGTAGAGTAGCCTGGGCTGGGTCGCGTTGTTCTTCGCATTCACGAAGGGTAGGCCAAGCCAGCCTCCGCGTTCGCGAGTCCTTTGTCACGTTCGTGATGTAGAGCCTCCAGGGGGTCTGAGTCGTTTGCCTCCGCGAACACGAGATCCCTTCCGCGTTCGTGATGTAGGAGGTAATCGGGCAGTGCATTTTAAAAACGAGACTTAGGCATTTTTCGGGTCATTTGTTACACTCTTGGGCGATTTGAGAGTTCTTAAAGAGGGAATTTCGACCTAGCTTTGTAAGGTAAGTAATTTCTACCTAACGTGAGTTTAATACATAGTTTATGGGTAGATTATAACATGTAAATTAGTGAAAATCATGGGTTTAGAGGAAAACCTAGGTTTTTTATAAAAATGAGATATTACCATGAAGATGGTTATGGAACTTGGTGAAAATCATATATCTATGTTCCTAAGGTTATGGGTAATAACATTCTTCGAAAGTTTTCAGAATCCGGGCACATGGGCCCAGGGATGAATTTTAGGAATCTTGCATTTAAAGTTGAGAAATTACTTTAATAGTCGAGATGTGAACTTTTAAGCTTATATTGATTAGTTTTTATACTATTTGGATAGTTTTGGATTGTTCGGCACCAAATTGAGGGTTTGAGCATAAGCTTGGACCAGAATGTAGACTTTGAAGCGAGGTAAGTCTCTTTTCTAGCCTTGTAAGAGGGAAATTTCCCCTTAGGTGAACTTAATTAATATGTATTTGTTGTGGGGGATACGTGCGCATGAAGTGATTGTCACGACCCAAAATCCCAACCCGGTCGTGATGGCACCTCTCGTGAGGACAAGGCCAGCCAATCAACAAAACAGTTGATCTCTTTATAATTACTTAGCAGGAATAAGTCTAAATCATGGGCAATATAATCTTAAATGCGAAATAAACGTGATAGAACAAGGAAAACCCTCCCAAATCAGCCCGAAATCGGAGTGTCACAAGTCATGAGCTACTACAGAGTTTACTAATATTTTACAAAGTCTGGAATTATCATAAATAACAAAGATAAGGGAGAAAACGGGGCTGCGGACGTCAACAGCTACCTCGTTACTCCTAGTCACCGCCTGGTCTGGAAAGAATCAGCACTCATGAGCGAACTCAGCTCTGCATGTATCTGCACACATGGTGCAGGGAGTAATGTGAGTACTCCGACCCAGTGAGTAATAAAAATAAATAACGACTGAAAATATGAAATCTCATAACGGCACAATATCGCGCTATCCCAAGCAGTAAAATCAGTTATACAGTAAAATAGTGAGTATCAGATAATTCTTCTTTTAAAACAGTAAAGACAAATAATTTCCACAGAAAGGATAAATCAAAAGCTTGCACCTCGGGCTCAATATGTAAATCTCAGTATAGTATCAGCCCCTCGGGCTCACTCCCAACTCACCAGCATACAACATCAGCCCCTCGGGCTCACTCCCAACTCACCACACACAAGCAACGGCCTCTCGGGCCCATTCCCAACTCACCTGGGTACCCTGCGCTCACTGGTGGTGTGTACAGACTCCGGAGGGGCTCATACAACCCAAGCGCAATATCAATAGGCCTGAAAGCCTTCACGCATCACACACGAGGCCTGAAAGCCTCCTCATATAACACTCGAGGCCTGAAAGCCTCCTCACATCACTCAACATATCCTCACGTATGGCCCTCGGCCTCAATCAGTCCAGAAAATAATCATAAGCCTCTTGGGCATCAATAAAACAATAGTGCTCAGCTCAACAGCATTATAAATATTATTAAATCTCGAGTTGAGTATAAATGTAGCTGAGTTCACAAAATAATATAATTCAATTGGACTGAGTTCAAATAATATTTCAATTCGTGAGGAAAATAGTGATGTAAATTCACAAAAGATTTCAGATAATTGGCACGAAGCCCAAATAAGGCAATAAGCCAAATCATAGTGAAAAACAATAAATCTTTATCAATTACGCGGTAAAAATATCAACTAGGATGGACCAAGTCACAATCCCCAATAGTAAATGACCCCGCGCTCGTCATACAACGCGTGTCTCATCTTAACATAGCAGTATGTTGTGCAATCTGGGGTTTCAAACCCTCAGTGCATCATTTAAAATCATTACTTACCTCAAGATGGTCCAATGTCTACTTCGTTATGCCCTTGCCTCTCGAATTTACCTCTTCGCGCGTCGAATCTGGTCAAAACCACAACGAATACATTACAATAGGCTAAGGGAATATAACCCAATCGAAAAGACTCGAAAAATATCGAAATTCACGAAATTCGCAAAACTCGAGCCCCGGGCCCACTTCTCGAAAAATTACGAAAGTCACATCACCGGATTCCTCGTCTCGCCATGAGTCCGTACATATAAAATTTACCAAAATCGGAGTTCAAATGACCCCTCAAATCTTCAAATCTTATTTTCAAATCCCTAGGCTTAAATCTTCAATTTACTCCTCAAAAACATGTAATCTAGTCGGATTATTCGATGATAATTCAATATTATAGAGTAGAAATAATCACAAGTGACTTACCTCAAGATTTCCCAAGATTTCTTGCTAAAAATCGCCCAAAATCCGAGCTTGGAAGTCAAACAAAATGACCAAACTCAAGCTGCTGGACATTAAATCTGTCCAGAAATTTTCGGTACTGTTCACGCGGGGGCACTGTTCATGTGCGTGAGGTCACTGTTCATTGTTCACCCGCGCGGTTACTATTAACGCGCGGGTACTGTTCTCTGGTGCAGAAAATACAGCAGCTTTTAAGAAATTTGCAGCACAGTCATTTTTCACTAAAATGGCTCTAACTCCATCATACGAACTCGGAATTAGACGATTTTTGTTCCTATGAGTCACAAATAATAATACGAACACAACCCTTCAATCGAAACTCAATTCGGAGCTCGTTTGCCCAGTTCAATACCCATTTCGCTCGTTAAACAATTAACTCACATTTCACGTCAAAAACCCAATCGCGACTTGATGAAATTAAACCAAAATTTCCAGATTAGTCCTATAATTCATGATTTAAATTCTGGAAGTCTCGAAATCAAATTTGGATCTCTAAAACTAAAAATGAACCTGGAGTTCAAATAGGTGCGGGTACCTGCTCCGCATCTCCTGCTCGGTCTCCCAAGTAGCCTCCTCCACGGGCCGACCTCTCCACTGTACTTTCACTGATGCTATATCTTTTGATCTCAATTTTTGAACCTGTCAACTCAAAATAGCCACTGGCTCCACATTATAAGTCAAATTTTCATCTAACTGTACTGTACTGAAATCTAAAATATGAGACGGGTCCCCAATGTACTTCCAGAGCATGGACACATGGAATATCGGATGAACACCCGACAATCTAGGCGGCAAAGCAAGCTCGTAAGCCACCTCTCCAATCCTCCTAAGTACCTCAAATGGTCCAATAAACCGCGGACTCAACTTCCCTTTCTTTCCGAACCTCATAACACCCTTTATCGGCGAAACCTTCAGCAAAACCTTCTCGCCCTCCATAAATGACACATCTCGGACCTTCCGGTCCGCATAACTCTTCTGACGCGACTGAGCTGTGCGAAGTCTTTCCTGAATCACCTTCACCTTTTCTAAGGCATCCTGGACCAAATCTGTCCCCAACAACCTAGCCTCACCAGGCTCAAACCAACCCACTGGAGTTCTACATCGCCTCCCATATAAGGCCTCATACGGTGCCATCTGAATACTGGACTGATAGTTGTTGTTGTAGGCAAACTCTGCAAGTGGTAAAAATTCAACCCAAGAACCTCCAAAATCAATCACGCAAGCACGCAACATATCCTCCAATATCTGAATAGTACGCTCGGACTGTCCGTCCGTCTGAGGATGAAATGCTGAACTTAACTCCACCTGAGTGCCCAACTCGTGCTGAAAAGTCCTCCAAAACTGAGAAGTGAACTGAGTACCTCTATCCGAAATAATAGTAACTGGAACACCATGCAACCGCACAATCTCCTGAATAAAGATCCTAGCCAGCCGCTCCACAGAATATGTGGTACACACCGGAATGAAATGCGCTGACTTGGTCAGCCTATCCACAATGACCCAAATCGAATCAAAATTCTTCAAAGTCCGAGGAAAGCCACTCACGAAATCCATAGTAACTCTCTCTTATTTCCACTCAGGAATAATCATCTGCTGAAGCAAACCGCCCGGTCTCTGATGCTCATATTTCACCTGCTAACAGTTGAGACACCGAGCCACATATCCCACAATGTCTTTCCTCATTCTCCTCCACCAGTAATGCTATCTCAAGTCCTGATACATCTTCGCAGCACCCGGATGGATGGAATACCGCGAACTGTGGGCCTCCTCAAGAATCAAATCTCTAAGCCCATCAACATCGGGCACACAAATACGGCCCTGCATCCTCAATACGCTATCATCACCTATAGTCACATCTTTGGCATTATCATGCTGAACTCTGTCCTTAAGGACAAGCAAATGCGGATCATCATACCGGTGCTCTCTGATGCGATCATATAAGGAAGATCGAGAAACCACACTAGCCAATACCCGGCTAGGCTCAGAAATATCTAACCGCACCAACTGATTGGCCAAGGTCTGAACATCAACTGCAAGAGGCCTCTCCCCAACTGGGATGTAAGCCAAACTCCCCATACTGACTGCCTTTCGGCTCAACGCATCAGCCACTACATTGGCCTTTCCCGGATGATATAGAATGGTAATATCATAGTCTTTAAGTAACTCAAGTCATCTCCGCTGCCTCAAATTAAGATCTTTTTGTTTAAATAAATGCTGAAGACTGCGATGATCAGTGAATACCTCACAAGATACGCCATATAAATAGTGCCTCCAAATTTTTAAGGCATGAACTATAGCAGCCAACTCCAAATCATGAACAGGGTAGTTCTTCTCATGGGGCTTCAACTGACGAGAAGCATAAGCAATAACTCTACCCTCCTGCATTAGCACACAACCAATCCCAACTCTGGAAGCATCACAATATACCGTGTATAAACCTGTAGCTGATGGTAACACCAACACTGGAGTTGTGGTCAGAAGTGCCTTGAGCTTCTGAAAGCTCTCCTCACACTCGCCGGACCATACAAATGGGGCACCTTTCTGAGTCAACTTGGTCAAAGGCGATGTAATAGAAGAAAACCCCTGAACAAATCGGCGATAATAGCCTGCTAGCCCAAGAAACTCCGAATTTCTGTGACTGAGGACGGTCTAGACCAACTCTGCACTACTTCTATCTTTCTTGGATCAACCTGTATACCCTCGCTGGACACTATGTGTCCCAAAAATGCCACAAAACTTAGCCAAAATTCACATTTGGAGAATTTTGCATAAAGCTTCTCCTCTCTCAATCTCTGCAACACTACACGCAAATGATGGGCATGCTCCTCCTGGCTACGCGAGTACACCAGGATATCATCAATGAATACAATAACAAATGCATCCAGATAAGGCTGAAATACATTGTTCATCAAATGCATGAACGTTGTTGGGGCATTGGTCAGCCCGAAAGACATAACCAAAAATTCATAGTGACCATATCTAGTCCTGAAGGCAGTCTTGAGAATATCCGACTCCCTGATTTTCAACTGGTGATAGCCCGAATGGAGATCAATCTTAGAAAATACCCTCGCTCCCTGAAGCTGATCAAATAAGTCATCAATGCGAGGCAAAGAATACTTGTTCTTCACTGTTACCTTATTCAACTGCCTATAATCAATGCACATTCTCACTGTGCCATCTTTCTTCTTCACAAATAAAACAGGTGCACCCCACGGGGACACGTAGGCCGAATGAACCCCTTATCTAGGAGTTCCTGAAGCTGCTCCTTCAATTCTTTCAGCTCTGCTGGTGCCATACGATATGGCGGAATAGAAATGGGCTGAGTGCCCGACACTAAATCAATGCCAAAATCAATATCCTTGTCCGGCGGCATGCCCGACAGGTCTGCAGGAAATACATCAGGAAAGTCCCTCACAACTGGGACGGAATCAATACTAGGAGTCTCAGCTCCAACATCCCGCACAAAAGCCAGATATGATAGATAATCCTTCCCAACCATACGCTGGGCTTTCAAGAAAGAAATTACTCTGCTAGAGACATAATCAGTCATGCCACGCCACTCGATTCTTGGAACACCCGGAATAGCCAAAGTAACTATCTTAGGATGACAGTCTAGAATAGCATGATATGGAGATAACCAATCCATGCCCAGAATAATATCAAATCTACCATGCTCAACAGCAGTAGATCAACTCGGGTCTCCAGACCCCCAATAATCACAGCACATGACCGATACACACGGTCCACAACAACAGTATCGTACACTGGGGTAGATACATGAATAGATAATGAAAGAAACTCCAAGGGCATACCCAAATAATGAGCAAAATATGAGGATACATAAGAATAGGTGGAACCGGGATCGAATAATACAAAGGCATCTTTGTGGCAGACTGGAACAATTCCTATAATGACATCATCTGAAGCAATAGCATCTGTCCTTCCTGGAATAGCATAAAAATGGGCCCGGCCACCGCCTAATCGACCTTAAATCTCCGTAAGCCATAACTGACTCACCAACACGCCTCAAACTGGAACCAATATAGCACATAACCGTGCAATCGACTTAATTAATAGCAAACTCCCCAACTTGGCTCAAAGCCATAGATCAAAACGCACTCAATAATTCACAACGCATATACTCTATTGTTGCCGTAATACCATAGTGAGATTAAACTCACTCCTTCATAAGCTTGTGGAAACACGAATCATCTAGAATTTTAACTCTTCTGCAATTCTTGCATTCACTCACACAACAGTTAAGCCCACTCTTTAGGACGCCCAATTTAGATTTCAATGCATATTCTTCACTTGTAAATGAGATCTTCTAATAGACAACATAAGGATCGCACCACCTTAGGACACTCCTCAGGAGATAACCTACCTGCTTCACCTCCAATTAACATTTTTGTATACCTTCCACGGTCATACACATTACACAATCACTTAATCTTTCTGAGTCTAAACTCATACCGTAATATGAAATTCACTTCACTCCAAATAGGAGACATGAAAAGATTCTCCACGCGCCCATAATTCGGGGCTACACATCTAATCACAATGAAAATCAAACACTTAATAGTTCATCTATCATCCTGCAGCCCTTCCTCATCACTTCCAAGTCATATAGATACATCTCGCAGTACTAACATACTCCTCACGTAGCTATCCAACCATCATTCCCACTAATAGGGACAATACCAGACATATAAGTTCAAAACACTTGCTCGCACAATTAGCACCTCGGTGCTCAAGCCATAGGCAAAGATCCGTCCTCAAGTCCTTCAGACTGGCCCAACATCAACTCACAGAGGTCACATCTCTCCCTTCGATCAGGTAATCACAAGCCATCAAGGCACATCTAATACTGAGCGCTCATGCGCGCGTACGAATGCGTGGAAGGAATTTCAAAAGTTTCTTTTCAAGATGAATCAAGGACGCACGATAAGAATTCAAGAATGTGAAGTTTTCCTAAAGGTTCTGTATCCTTTCGAGGATAAATACAGATATCTCCGTACCGATCCGCGAGACTCTACTAAACCGGCTCATAACTCGCGAGACGAATTAACCTAGGCTCTGATACCAACTTGTCATGACCCAAAATCCCAACCCGGTCGTGATGGCGCCTCTCATGAGGACAAGGCCAGCCAATCAACAAAACAGTTGATCTCTTTATAATTACTTAGCAGGAATAAGTCTAAATCATGGGCAATATAATCTTAAATGCAAAATAAACATGATAGAACAAGGAAAACCCTCCCAACTCAGCCCGAAATCGGGGTGTCACAAGTCATGAGCTACTACAGAGTTTACTAATATTTTACAAAGTCTGGAATTATCATAAATAACAAAGATAAGGGAGAAAACAGGGCTGCGGACGTCAACAGCTACCTCGTTACTCCTAGTCACCGCCTGGTCTGGAAAGAACCAGCACTCAGGAGCGAACTCAGCTCTGCCTGTATCTGCACACATAGTGCAGGGAGTAATGTGAGTACTCCGACCCAGTGAGTAATAAAAATAAATAACGACTGAAAACATGAAATCTCATAACGGCACAATATAGCGCTATCCCAAGCAGTAAAATCAGTTATACAGTAAAATAGTGAGTATCAGATAATTCTTCTTTTAAAACAGTAAAGACAAATAATTTTCACAGAAAGGATAAATCAAAAGCTTGCCCCTCGGGCTCAATATGTAAATCTCAGTATAGTATCAGCCCCTCGGGCTCACTCCCAACTCACCAGCACACAACATCAGCCCCTCGGGCTCATTCCCAACTCACCACACACAAGCAACGGCCTCTCGGGCCCACTCCCAACTCACCTGGGTACCCTGCGCTCACTGGGGGTGTGTACAGACTCTAGAGGGGCTCATATATCCCAAGCACAATATCAATAGGCCTGAAAGCCTTCACACATCACACACGAGGCCTGAAAGCCTCCTCATATAACACTCGAGGCCTGAAAGCCTCCTCACATCACTCAACATATCCTCACATATGGCCCTCGACCTCAATCAGTCCAAAAAATAATCATAAGCCTCTTGGGCATCCGTAAAACAATAGTGCTCAGCTCAACAACATTATAAATATCATTAAATCTCGAGTTGAGTATAAATGTAGCTGAGTTCACAAAATAATATAATTCAATTGGACTGAGTTCAAATAATATTTCAATTTGTGAGGAAAATAGTGATGTAAATTCACAAAAGATTTCAGATAATTGGCACGAAACCCAAATATGACAATAAGCCCAATCATAGTGAAAAACAATAAATCTTTATCAATTACGCGGTAAAAATATCAACTGGGATGGACCAAGTCACAATCCCCAATAGTAAATGACCCCGCGCTCGTCATACAGCGCGTGTCTCATCTCAACATAGAAGTATGTTGTGCAATCCGGGGTTTCAAACCTTCAGTGCATCATTTAAAATCATTACTCACCTCAAGACGGTCCAATGTCTACTCCGCTATGCCCTTGCCTCTCGAATTTACCTCTTCGCGCGTCGAATCTGGTCAAAACCACAACGAATACATTACAATAGGCTAAGGGAATATAACCCAATCGAAAAGACTCGAAAAATATCGAAATTCACGAAATTCGCAAAACCCGAGCCCCGAGCCCACTTCTCAAAAAATTACGAAAGTTACATCACCGGATTCCTCGTCTTGCCACGAGTCCGTACATATAAAACTTATCAAAATCGGAGTTCAAATGACCCCTCAAATCTTCAAATCTTATTTTCAAATCCCTAGGCCTAAATCTTCAATTTACTCCTCAAAAACATGTAATCTAGTCGGATTATTCGATGATAATTCAATATTATGGAGTAGAAATAATCACAAGTGACTTACCTTAAGATTTCCCAAGATTTCTTGCTAAAAATCGCCCAAAATCCGAGCTTGAAAGTAAAAAAAAAAAATGACCAAACTCGGACTGCTGGACATTAAATCTGCAGCACAATTATTTTTCACTAAAATGACTCTAACTCCATCATACGAACTCGGAATTAGACGATTCTTGTTCCTATGAGTCACAAATAATAATACAAACACAACCCTTCAATTGAAACTCAATTCGGAGCTTGTTTGTCCAGTTCAATACCCATTTTGCTCGTTAAACAATTAATTCACATTTCACGTCAAAAACCCAATCGCGACTTGATGAAATTAAACCAAAATTTTCAGATCAGTCCTATAATTCATGATTTAAATTTTGGAAGTCTCGAAATCAAATTTGGATCTCTAAAACTAAAAATGAACCTTTAGATCATTACATTTATGCTCAAAACGGCAATAATCTTCCAAAAATGACCCGTTGGGCATCCGAAATACACCCGAGGCCCCCGGGACCCCGACCAATAATACCAACCACTCTCAAAATACATTACGTACTTGCTCAAGGCCTCAAATCATATCAAACAACGCTAAAATCATGAATCAACCTCCAATCCAAGTTTTATGAACTTTAGAATTTCCAACTTCTATTTCCGATGCCGAAACTTATCAAATCACGTCCGATTGACTTCAAATTTTGCACACAAGTCCAAAATGACATAACGAAGCTACAGAAATTCTCGGAATTCCATTCCGACCGTCGAATCAAAATTTCACCTATCAATCGGAAATCGCCAAAATACTAACTTCGCCAAAATGAGCTAATTTCTTCACTGGACATCCAAAACTAATTTCGATTGCGCTCCTAGGCCTTAAATCATCCCCCGAAACTAACCGAATCATAAGAATTTAATTCCGAGCCCTCTAACTCACAAGTCAATGTCCGGTTGACTTTTCCAAACTAATTCTTCCTTAAAGAGACTAATTGTCCCATTTCATACCAAACTCGATCCGAATTGACTCAAATTCATCAAGTACACATATTGAAACATGAATAAGCATTTAACGGGAAATACGGGATGAAAATACAGGAAACGACGGTTCGGGTCGTTACAGTGATGAGAGTCCGTACGTAGCTACTATTCCTGTTATGTCAGGGTAGTTTTAGGCTTATACCATGCTTTGTGGATATCGTTATCTTATCACATTTGTTGACTTGCATTGAATGGAACTAAGTTGAGGATTTTAAGATTTTAAAGGTCTCAAATAAATTATTATTTTAAAAAGAATTGAGAAAAGTTACGTTGTATTTATATTTAACCGTGTCGCAAGTATATTCTGCGAGCGGGGTGACTATTTCCACTACTCTCATGGGAGCGGGCCGTTCGCCTTGGCAGGTTAATAGATGCATCTATGGTTCGCGTCGTTTGACCCTCGGCAGTGCACAATTTATATTTTTTGTTGGATAGGACCGAACGTCCTCGATGGAATTTGTGTGTGATAATAGAACTGGAAGCCCCTTTTTATAATTGGTATAAATTTAATGTTTTAGAGATCATTTGTTTAAAATGAAGGAAGCGTTTTGGGTTTTTAAATATGATGAAAGAATTATTCAGTTATTTCTTGTTATGAGTTTATTGTTAGCTCGATTTATCATGCTTAATTAGAACCACATATTATTATGTTGTTGGACCTAGTAAGTATCGGAGTCGACCCCTCGTTACTACTTCTTCGAGGTTAGACTAGATACTTATTGGGTACATATTTTTATGTACTCACATTACACTTCTGTACTTGATTGTACAGGATTTGAGGTAGGTGCATCTGGCCATCAGTCCGACACGTAGATTTGATTCCCCAGCTCGAGATTTCCCAGTGAGCTGCCCCTTTTGAGCCGTTCTGCAGCAACTGGAGTCTCTCTTATGCTTTATTTTCTGCTATTTCCTTTCAGACAGTAGGCTAGCACTCTTTTGTATATTCTACTAGATTCCCACATACTTGTGATACTAAGTCTTGGCACACATACTAGTAGACTTATGATTTTGGTTTGCTTATATGATTTCGATTGGTACTTGATGCTTCCATTTATTTATGTTACACTTGCAAATTTCTAAATCTTTTAACAAATAAGGAAAAGTTACCACTTACTAATTTATTTAAACGGAAAATCACTAGTTTGATCAGTGTTGGCTTGCCTAACAATGGTGTTGGGCGTCATCATGACCTATAATGGAATTGGATCGTGACAAATAGTCCCCCTACTTTTACTTTAGAGAAGTTTAACTAAGTGAATTTAACAACCTAAACAATAAGATAGAGTACTTGTTGTAACATGTTAAATAATATTTAGTCTCTCTACTTTTACTTTAGAGAAGTTTAACTAAGTGAATTTAACAACCAAAACAACAAGTTAGATACTTGTTGTAACATGTTAAATAATATTGCTATTATAATAAATATTTATATTATTTGTGTATATAACTTACGTTCGAAAAACATATGTAAATGCAAAAAAAATGATTCAACAATAAATTATTAATTACAGAAATTACTAAGAATTGTGGTGGAGTAGATAATATTCCTCTATTATTAACTAGAGGAGTGAAAATAAAAAAAATTAGTTGTGAGAGATTGCCCTTTACATCTTGTTTGGATGGTTGTTACACATCGTTTCATAATGTATCGTATCGTACTGTATTTTATTGTATTGTGGTTTGGATAGATTATGCCGTTTGGCATCGTTTCATGATATCACGCACCAGCAATACAAAGAATAAACTTGTAATATTATAAAGAAAAATTATGATACAAGGTAAATTATCATATAAAAAGGTAGAGTAAATGATAAAATAAAATAATTTAATAATAATAAAGGGTGAGATTGAAAAAAAAGACAACGTAACAACGTGACCACACCAAGTCGGTCGTTATATAAAGTGGCATATTTCGTCGTTATGTAACGACGAATTTAATAATACGATACAATAAAATTTAAGTAACAATCAAAATAAATATTGTATTTAAAGTAACAATATGACAATAACAACCATCCAATTTGGCTCAAAACTAATCCCTTAAATTGTGGTTTAGTGTTTAAACGTTTAAGAAATTGATGGTCATTAAATAAGGTAAGGGATCTTTGAAAATGCTATAACCGTAAATTGAATGTTGTTATAAAATAAATACTATAAAGTAAAGGCAAGTATAGAGAGAAACTGATATATTATTCGAATTCAAACTGATGTACATAATGAACTGAAATCTCTTCTATTTATAGAAGAAAGGAAGCTACTGTGTAAGCTGCTACTATACCAGATATGGATAATCTTTTACTGAGAGCAATGTTTATCCATAACGGAGTACTGAAAGGATAAGCTTATTATACCCGATATGGATAATCTTCTACCGGGGGTAGTGTTTATCTAGAACTGGGTACTGAAAGGATAAGCTCATTATACCCGGTATGGATAATCTTCTACCGGAGGTAATGTTTATCCATAACTGGGTACTGAAATGATAAGCTTATTATACCCGATATGGATAATCTTCTACCGGGGGTAATATTTATCCATAACTGGGTACTGAAAGGATAAGCTTATTATACCCGGTATGGATAATCTTCTACCGGAGGTAATATTTATCCATAACCGGGTACCGAAGTGATAAGCTTCTTCAGGAAGCTTATTTCCAATAGAGTACTTAAATAGATAAACATATTTACGGTGGAGTCCCATATGGATAAGCTTCTTCAGGAAGCTTATTTACAACAGAGTACTAAATGAACATCCATAATATAATATATTTATAACACTCCCCCTTGGATGTTCATTAAAAGATAATGTGCCTCATTAAAACCTTACTCGAAAAAAAATCCCGTGGGAAAAAATCTAGTGAAGGAAAAAGAGTACACATATTTAGTAATACGCATTGCTGGCTGCCTCATTAAAAACCTTATAAGGAAAATCCTGTGGGAAAAACCTTAGTAAGGGAAAAAGAGTATAGCGCGCATTTTACTCCCCCTGAAGAAAATCTTATTTCAAATATTTGAGTCTCTGCATTCCAATCTTGTATACCATATTCTCAAAAATTGAAGTTGGTAAAGACAATCTGCTGGATTATCACTTAAACTAATTTGATGCACATCAATGTCACAATTTTCCTGAAAATCATGTATGTAGAATAATTCTGGTGAAATGTTCTTCGTTCTATCTCCTTTTATAAATCCTCCCTTTAATAGGGCTATGCATGAAATATTGTCTCCGTATAATATTGTGGATCTTATATAACATTTCAACCCACATGTTTCTCGAATGAATCACTGATCTCATTCATATTCACTCCCTGCTTGCCGGTTTGAGATCGAGCTTTATGGGTATCGGATAAATAACCTGCATCTGCATTACCAATACGATCTGCACCACTTTTGTTAGCATTAGCAAGATAAATAAGTGCATCATCTACACCGAGATAGAGTATTTCAGGACCAAGGAGCTCCTCATCCTCTTCTAGAGGTTGGAACGGATCCTTATTCACTTCAAGTGATTGAATATCCATTGGTGTACTTAATTGGTACACTTTGTCCATGTAAAAGTATTTTTAAGACCCTCTTAGAGCTCTTCTGGAGTTTCAATTTATGTCATCAACATAAACAGCAAGTGTAACAAATTCTGATGACATTTTCTTTATAAAAATACATGGACAAATAACATAATTTATGTAACTTTCTTTCAGCAAATATTTACTGAGGCGATTATACCACACACGCACAGATTGCTTTAAACCGTATAAAGATCTTTATAATTTGATCGAGTACATTTCTCAAGACTTTGAATTATATGCTTCAGGCATTTTCAATCCTTCAAGGATCTTCATATAGATTTAGTCAAATAAGTCATATAGGTTAAGACTTGTATCTAAATGGTATGACATCTTCAAGTGTCTGGACTGCTGGTCCGATCCTCACAATCTTTTACAATATTGTGCACTATATTGTATCAAATATATCGTCGACGATCATTTTGTGTCAGTTCCGAAGCGACATAACTTGTTGAGATCTCATCACTTTCTTTATTTTTAGGTACCTGAACTTCTTCGGGAGTTTCATGAAATGTTATGCCGTGGGCTCTTCTAGAGCTTATTTCCTCCTCATTATAATCATTAGCTCCTACTATTTTTCAAGGATTGTTACCTTTAGAACCGATTGGTCTACCACGCTTCATGCGTACAGTATACTTTATCCTTCAGGGACTTTAATTTTAATAGGAGCATTTGTAGCTGAAATATGATATTTAATTTTGGATCAGCAAATGCTTCTGGCATTCGACTTGAATTATCTTCTAAGTGATGATCATATTAATGATAATTCGATTCATATAATATATTTTTCAACTGTTTATTCCATTTCCCAAATGTTAGAAAAACCAACATATATCCCCAATCATCTTTGAGAAACATATCTTTGTGTATTATGGTAGAGAAATTAATCATATACCACACAACAAAAGATAGTAAAAATATTTGGTTTCCGATCCTAAACCAATTGTGAAGGGAGGACTTATCATATATTGTTGATCTAATAATGTTATCCATATTCTTCAAAATGACATAAATAAGATATATTATAGTAAACATCATTATCATAATTTTTCTTTATGTAAAAATTACATAATCATACTATCTATTACAAACAACAAAATTAAAATATTTACATTTCCACATATTCACCACCGATTACATGACTTGTTTCTCCTTCTGGGAGTGCAAGGTAATCAGCTACATCCAAATGCATGAAGTCTAAATTATCTTCAGAAATAATATTTGCTTCAACATTTTTCTCTGTCTTCTTTAGGGAGGCTTGATAAAGCTCAACCATGTGCTTTGGCGTACGACAGGTACGTGACCAATGCCATTTTCCTCCACATCTATAACATGCATTTTCTGCATTTGGTGCTTGCACCGCTTCATGCTTTTGTTCCTTCCTTTTCCACTGTTGGTGGTGATGAGTGTTCTTTGGTGCATTATTATTACCATGATTAGAGTTTCTTCCCCGACCACGGCCATGACCACGACTGGGGCCACGACCTTTTCCACGTTAAGCTTGGTGGAAGTTTGTCTCATTCACTTCAGGGAATGGACAAGAACCAGTAGGTCGGCTTTCATGGGTTTTCATTAATAGCCCATTATTTTGCTCGGCTATAAGAAGATGTGAGATAAGTTTAGAATACTTTTTAAATCCCATCTCTCGATATTGCTGCTGCAGGAGCATATTCGAGGCGTGAAAAGTGGTGAAAGTTTTCTCTAACATATAATGATCATTAATATTATCACCACATAACTTCAATTGGGAAATAATTCTGAACATAGCAGAATTATACTCACTGATAGATTTAAAATTTTGTAGCCTTAGATGAGTCCAATCATATCGTGTCTGTGGAAGAACGGCCATCTTCAGGTGGTCATATATATCTTTCAAATTATTCCATAGTATGACTGGATCTTTAACAATAAGATATTCCATTTTCAGGCCCTCATCAAGGTGATGGCGTAGGAATATCATTGCTTTGGCACGGTCTTGGTTTGATGTCTGATTTTTGTCTTTGATGGTGTCTGCCAGACCCATCACATCAAGATGAATTTCAGCATCAAGCACCCAAGACATGTAGCTTTTGCCCGATATATCTAGGGCAACAAATTCAAGTTTAGAAAGATTTGACATTATTTAGGAAAAGAAAGTTCTTACCTCAGATACTTTCAAAATATTTGCTCGAGATGGCAGAGTCTTGTGCTGATAACGTGTTATAAAATAAAGACTATAAAGTAAAGACAAGTATAGAGAGAAACTGATATATTATTCGAATTCAAACTGATGTACATAATGAACTGAAATCTCTTCTATTTATAGAAGAAAGGAAGCTGCTGTGTAAGCTGCTACTATACCAGATATGGATAATCTTTTATAGAGAGCAATGTTTATCCATAACAGAGTATTGAAAGGATAAGCTTATTATATCCGATATGGATAATCTTCTACCGAGGGTAGTGTTTATCCAGAACTGGGTACTAAAAGGATAAGCTTATTATACCCGGTATGGATAATCTTCTACCGGGGTAATGTTTATCCATAACTGGGTACTGAAAGGATAAGCTTATTATATCCGATATGGATAATCTTCTACCGGGGGTAATATTTATCCATAACTGGGTACTGAAAGGATAAGCTTATTATACCCGGTATGGATAATATTCTATCGGAGGTAATGTTTATCCATAACCGGGTACCGAAGTGATAAGCTTCTTCAGGAAGCTTATTTCCAATAGAGTACTTAAATAGATAAACATATTTACGGTGGAGTCCCATATGGATAAGCTTCTTTAGGAAACTTATTTACAACGGAGTACTAAATGAACATCCATAATATAATATATTTATAACAAATGTGTTTTTTTTTTTGGAATAAAACAAAAGTACTATTATTTGTATAAATATTTTTTAATAATAGTCCTACCACGTAAAAATGTCAATGGAGGGCGAATGAAAAACAAAGAAAATAAGAAAAAACTGCCTCTCGGTAATCAAACGGCGTCGTATTTACGTGTCAGTCCCCTGCATCTCTAAATCTCAACATTCCACAGAATCGAAGTCTTTAATAAAAAGTCTCTACTTTGGCAGAGAGTACTGTTTACTGTCAGCATATCAAAGATCCGCTACGCTGGTTCTCATCAGTCAACAGAATAGAGACTTTGTGGTTTTAAGTTTTAACGATTAAAAATTTGCTTTAAATGGCAACTTGGGAGGAGAAGGTGGTAGCTGTGATCATGGTTGGTGGCCCCACAAAAGGTCTGTTAATTATTTTAGATATTCTTGTTCTTCATCTGTATCCTAATGGAAATTAAAATTATAGGTACTCGTTTTCGGCCGCTTTCTTTTAATACACCAAAGCCGCTGTTCCCTTTAGCTGGTCAGCCTATGATTCACCACCCGATTTCTGCTTGCAAAAAAGTATGTTCGTCTACTTCATTCTTCTTCTTACTGCTCTGAGTTAATTTACTGTTTTTCTCCTTCTTCAACTGTATCCACCGTAACACTAAATAGGTTTAGTCGTTATTTATTGTATAGTGGGTAGGGTTCAGTTACTTTGATACGGCAATAATAGTTTTGTAATTTTTCTGTTGTAGCGAATAAAGCTCAATGACAATTAATCCCTCGAGTTCTATATCAATTAATTAACTATATCTCAAGCACTAACTAGTTTGGTTTGGTTGTACATATCATATTTGTATAAAAGGCAGGCCGCTGCACAAAGCATCCCGCGTTCACGCAAGGTCCCGCACCCTTATTGATTCCACCTATAGGTCACAACGGAATATTCCGCTTTTTTAAGATGTAACTATGTATCATAATTTGACTATCCGTTTTATCCAACCCCGTTTTATCCGGGATTGGAATCTGCAAGATCAGGAATTCAACGTACTTACAAAAAAAAAAAGGAAGTGAAAAAGATTAAGCCTTTTTTCCATTTTATGGTGTTACCTTGATTCTTGATTAGTTTTTATTTGTTTGATAAGATGATTCTTGATTAATTTTAGCATTGATCTGTGTAATTTAGATTAAATACTTTTCTGCGTCTGCTTCAAGTCCACCTACTAGGCTATGATGTGAAATTATTGTACAGTGGTTTATGACAGGAACCTGAATGTCTGTATTGCAGATACCCAACTTGGCACAAATTTTTCTCATTGGATTTTATGAGGAGCGGGACTTTGCCTTATATGTCTCTTCAATATCTAATGAGCTTAAAGTCCCTGTCAGGTGAACTAGGGCATCGGTCTCACTTGATAGTGTGCTGTTTGATTGAGCCAATTTTCTATATTCTGTTGAGAATTCTTTTAGACTGAGGTTATCCTGTTGGTTTTAAACACGACTCTTTGTCAATGGTTCTTTAGATATCTGAAGGAAGATAAACCTCACGGGTCTGCTGGTGGCCTTTATTATTTCAGAAATTTGATCATGGAGGAACTTCCGGTACGTTCAACAGAATTGTTGTAGCTTTATTAATTAGACATTGTATGTGCTGATCTGCAATCCTGCATCTGCCCTCTCCTCTTCCACGCATGGCCAGAAAGAATTTCAATGAACATGTCCTATTTATGGCCGTGCCATTCCTTTTTGCATACCAGATTGAGTAGTACATTTTGACGAACAATTGGTAAAAGAAGGCATTAAAATTGTGCAAACATCCCATGGTGCATGGATACGTTTATCATGTTATTTGTCTTCTGTTAGCATTCTCTATTGGCCCTTGGTGATCCTTTTTTATTTCTTGTTTCTTTAACGGGCAGTCTCACATTTTTCTGCTAAACTGCGACGTGTGCTGCAATTTTCCACTGCCAGAGATGCTTGGTAAGTATGCACTAGTTTCACAGTTGTACCACCACCCCCCTTAAAAATTAAAATGAAGATAGAGAGCAGTCAAGCTCTTTTCTTTTCCAAAAATTTATTTGTAATTCTCAGGCTCTCTATAGTTTCAGCTCAAATATTTGACAATTCTCAATGCAGTTGCCCATAGAAGATATGGTGGAATGGGTACATTGCTAGTTATCAAGGTAAAGTTCTAAGCTGAAGACTGACTGCTTACTTTCTTGACTTAGATCAGCCTCTTATCATATTTGTGCATACGCAGGTTTCGGCTGAATCAGCCAACCAGTTTGGAGAGTTGGTTGCAGATCCTGTTACTAAAGAATTGTTGCATTACACAGAGAAACCTGAGACATTTGTACGTGTTATTACTAAATGTCTATTTAGGTTTTTGAAGTACTGATGCTTGCTGGGGTGCAAACTAGATTTTAAACTTCATTTCTGAATGCCTTTCCTTATATACATTTCATAAAATGCAGGTAAGTGATCTGATAAATTGCGGGGTTTATGTCTTTACCCCAGAAATATTCAGTGCCATCCAGGATGTGTCCTTAGACAGAGAAGATAGAGGTAATTTATCTAATAATGTTCCCTTATCAAGTTGGTTTTCCCACATAATGCTTAGCATTTATATTTCTTCATGCAACAACAACAACAACAACTACCCAGTAAAATCCCACAAAGTGGGGTCTGGGGAGGGTAATGAGTACGCAGACCTTACCACTACCCGATAGGGCAGAGAGGCTGTTTCCGATAGACCCTCAGCTCAGAGAAGAAAAAAGAAAGAGAAAGAGAAAGAGAAAGAGAAAAAACAATTCATTAGTAACTCCAGTAGAAACCGTAATAGTAACAGAAGCATAACAGCCAAAAGATAAATGACATGCAATAACAACAACCAGTAACGAAGGCCCGGGGATAAGATAAACATCAAGGATAGTGTGGATTCAACATGAACTGCAAGCCATCTAAGATCAACCCTAATCCAACCCCGCCTCACCCCCGGTTATAAAGTAAGGAAAGCTTTACTACCCCCTAACCTCCAACCCTAATGCTTGACCTCCAGACCTTCCTGTCAAGGGCCATGTCCTCGGAAATCTGCAGTCGTACCATGTCCTGCCTGATCACCTCTCCCCAATACTTCTTAGGCCTCCCTCTACCTCTTCTCGTACCCACCACAGCCAACCGCTCACACCTCCTCACCGGAGCATCAAGGCTTCTCCTCCGCACGTGCCCGAACCATCTGAGCCTCGCTTCCCGCATCTTCATATTTCTTCATGCATTTTTAAAAATGTTAGATACCTGTTTTTCCCTAATCCTTACCACATAATACCAGCTAATTATTTTAGATAGGATAAATGCTCCTTACCATGCTGTGGAGGATAGATGAACATTTCTGCATAGCTGGTGTGCCTTGCATCTTTCACTACTGCTATCTTAGAAAAATTGTAGATCTTACGCAGTGGTGCAGGTCAAATACATCCTAAGCCCTTCCCAGACTACATGCCAAAAAAGAGTGTGGGGTGATAGTGTGGTACTGTTTAGGGATCTATTTACCATTATAAATCCAATTTGACGACAGTTCTCTTAGCAACTAGTTCTGATTACTGTCTATTGACACGCCATTCGGTATATGTTCATTTGTATTATTCAGGTTATGAGGTGGGATAAGTTTATTATTCCTTAAATTTTTTCCTCCTATACTGGGTTTGGGATATAACCTTTGCTTCATTTGTGGTTGTTGTTCTCTTATTTCAGCTACCCTGCCTCATTTTTCCAGCTTTGAAGCTCTCCAGCTTGCGACAAGGTGATTCAAGTGTTAATTGACTTTCTGACCTCTCAATCATGCATATCAGCATGGGTTTTGTGTTGTAGCCTAATTAGTCATGAAATAAGAAAAGGTCCTACTTTTCAAACCTAGGTCCTACTTTCACCCATTTAAGTGTGTTATTTTCTTTTGATAACATATATTGTTACTCTCTCCTGAGTCATAACTCATAACCATGTTTTACATTTCAAAGTCATAATAACCCTGTATTTTATTGGCTTTTCTTGAGGCGTTCTTTTGTTTGTGAATTTGCTACCATTTGATCCCATGTACCTTCTCCTGATATTTCTTTTAAGGTTCTTGCGTTGCACTATTCTAGCATTACACTGAGAATTTAAACTTTTTTTGATAAGGTAAAGGTTTTATTAAGACCAAGATGGTAAAAAAGATACATATGAGCAGCGTATTACATGTTCCGTCCTAACAACTCCAGAATCTCCATATATTGCTCCATATTTTCCAGTATACTACTCTTACACCAAAAGTACAGGTTTGTGCAAACATTTGCTTTTTAATTCTAGAGGTGTCGTTCCTTTTGCCTTCAAAACAAATCTTGTTCCTTTCCCTCCATATGGTCCAAAATATGCACATATGGATATTACTCCAGAACTGCTGCAGACTCTCATCTATCCTTTGGCTCTTCCAACTTTCCAATAAGCTTCTAACACTGTTGGGCCTCACCCATGAAACACCACAGATATCCAGAAAGAGGTCACACCACTGTTTAAATTGAGAGTTTTAGCTTATTTTTTGAGACGGCGCACGAAGTCTGCATTTGGTATGATCAGTCTTTAGGATGCATTTTTTACTGTCGCGCGGAGTCCATTAGTAGTCACTCCACTTTTATAATCACCACCACCACCATCAACAATATACCCAGTGTAATCCTTGTATACGCAGACCTTACCCCTATCTTGTGAAAATAAAGAGACTGTTTTAAATTAGACCCTCGGCTCATAGAAAGAATGGTCACAACATTTTAAAAAAAGAAATGCAAAAGTGTAGAAGCCATAGAAAAAGGATGCATAGTAAAACTAGTAATAGAAATTTAAGAATAAGAAAATACGAGAATAATATCAATGCTACTGGTCTGGAAAAGATATGCTCAACTATCTACTAGCTTTTTACTCTAATTCTCGATCTCCACACCCTACTATCAAGGGTCATGTCCTCGACAAGCTGAAGATGTGCCTTGTCCTTCCTAATAACCTTTCCCTAATACTTCTTCAGCCTACCTCTACCTCCCATTATACCCACCATCGCCACCTTCTCACACCTCCTCACTGAGTTATTTGTGCATTTCCTCTTCACATACCTGAACCATCTCAGCCTCGTTTCCCACATCTTATCCACCACGGAGGCCACTCCCACCTTATCCCTGAATATCTTCATTCCTAATCATACCTCTCCTAATATGCCTATACATCCATCTTACCATTCTCAGTTTCGCTACTTTCATTTTCTGGACATGAGAGTTCTTGACCGGCCAACAATTCGCCCCATACAACACAGTCGATCTAACAATCACTCTGTAGAACTTGCCTTTTCTTGGTGGCACATCCTTATCACAGAGGATACTAGATGCAAGCCTCCATTTCAGCCACCCCACAACAATACGATCTTCCCATTACCTTGAATTATCGACCCAGGATACTTGAAATTTTCTCTCTTGAGGATGACTTGTGTATCAAGCTTCACTTCCACGTCAACCTCATGAGTCATGTCACTGAACTTGCACTCCAAGTATTCCGCCTTAGTCCTGCTTAACCTGAAACCTTTAGACTCCAGGGTTTGTCACCAAACCTCCAGCCTATCTATGACTCTGCTTCGTGACTCGTCAATCAGTACTATGTCATCCACAAATAACATGCACC
Source organism: Nicotiana tabacum (assembly GCF_000715075.1). Classification (NCBI taxonomy): domain Eukaryota; kingdom Viridiplantae; phylum Streptophyta; class Magnoliopsida; order Solanales; family Solanaceae; genus Nicotiana; species Nicotiana tabacum. The sequence continues at coordinate 90,029,030 of NC_134101.1, read as the reverse complement.
ATGAGTCCATGACACTTCCCCTGAATGTGTAGTGTTAGTTCATCCATCACCCAAGCAAATCACTTTCATAACCACCATGAGTTTTTTTTTCTAACAAATATAGTAACATTTGGTTGTCTATTGTCATAAGATTATGCAATATAGCTGGGTCAACGACAATGTTATCAAAGGCGAAAAGCACAAGAAAGCTCTAAGGTTCGTGGGGGCTTTAAGCAAAAAGCGCAAATAAAGCGTGGACTTTAATGAAAAAAGGGGCAAATGGAGAAAAAATACAAATATGTATGTGTAATCCAAGACTAATAATTATAAGCATGAATAACAAACATATGGACAAAGAAATTGAAAACACAAAATTGTAATAAAGTGAAATATCAATTGTTTAGTGTCGTCTCCTCGGGATTTCACTCATTAGCAATGGATTTCACTCATTAGCAATGAAAAGCATGCCTTAGTGGCTTGATGACAACATTGAAGCGCCCGCTAAGCGAGGCGAGATGCTCAACATGTTTTGCGCCTCGCTTCAGGGTTTAGGCGCGCCATTGACTACGCTGGTCATCAACGGTTAGGATTGAACCCACTTACTTCTCTCTATATTGAGCCGTCAAAGTGGTGTTAAAAGACATTTTACTTCTATTTATTGTGTTCATCTTTTACCTTTTCAATAGGTCCCTTCCTACAGATTTTGTTAGGTTGGATCAGGACATTTTATCACCTCTTGCTGGAAAGAAGAAACTGTACACATATGAGACCATGGACTTCTGGGAACAGATCAAGACTCCAGCGTATGGTCATTGTTATCATTACTGGTTACTTGTCTTATGTGGGAAAATGTTGACCACCATGACGATGTGTTTTAACTTTTTAGGATGTCTTTAAAGTGTTCTGCTTTGTATCTCGATCAATTCCGGCATACCACTGCCCATCTGCTCGCTAGCGGAGATGGCACCAAGAATGCCACAATTGTTGGGGATGTTTACATTCATCCATCAGCCAAAGTACACTCAACTGCAAAGGTAGTTCCATCTTCTGTTTTAAGGTCATTCTTGCACTAGGGCATTTTCAGCAAAAACAGTTTGTCAAAGAGTCAAACTACATTTTTGCCCTACCTTATATTCAAATGTCACTTTTGTAGTTCATTGCTGGGATTGAGACTTCAGAAATTTCTGATTCACTAACACTTATAGGAGATGTTTTGCGCAGAGCTAAGATAAAGTTTTGTTAAAATTTAAGTGTGACATCGCACATCTTCCCCTTATTTAAGTTAGCACTTCTATCTATACAAAGTAGATGCGTTGATTGACAATTATTTGATAAGAATAATGTATAGCTCTTGTGGATCTTTTACCATGGAGAATATTGAAGAACTATTTAACGAAAAATATTAAAATTCCTTTGCCCCCAAGGGCACAGCTTACAACCTAAAGCCAAGATTCGAATTCAAGCAAAGTCAACACTAGGTCAAGTCTTCTATCTGCCTTAACCTTGGTAGGTAGAGCTACCCAATATATGTGCTGGTATGAGTGGGTTTGGGCTGACTCATAAAAAATCCTATGTATTCAGTATGCTTTATGTAGAGGAAGTTTTATGTAGTATCTAGGTTACTTACCCTTGTAATCCCTGGAATTGTAACAACAAATAATGGATCAACTTGATCGTTCTAGTACTTTCTAAAAAGCTTACATTTTTTGTGGTATCAGTTTGAACTCTCCAATATTACATAGCTAGTTGTTACTGCATGTCTGACTTGCTCTTTTCATTTTGGTTTATCTCAAATGAGACTGTTTACTTAAGGAGTTGTGGTTTGGAGATTGTTGAAGCTTGTTGTTTTTCTTTTTTTTTCGCTGAATTCGTATGTCCCTGGACAAACAGATTGGTCCGAATGTTTCAATATCAGCAAATGTTCGGGTGGCTGCTGGTGCAAGACTTATCAGCTGCATCATTTTAGATGACGTAGAAATCAAGGTATCATGTAAGAAGAGATTAGCGATGCAGTGAAACAAAAATGTCGCACATAACTGGATATTCTTTTAACTTGCAGGAAAATGCAGTTGTTATGCATGCTATAGTTGGATGGAAATCATCCATTGGGAAATGGTCTCGTGTACAGGTAATTCAGAAAATTGGGGAACAGTCTAGTATCCAGGTTATATCACTGAACTAACTCATAGCTTTGTCTTGTTCCCAAGATCATTAGTTAGTTTTCATCAACATTCTTTTCTCCAGTATGCGCTAAGTGGTCCTTATATACGCTTCGTCGCTTCCACAAAATTCTCAATGCAAGACTTGCTGGACTATCAGAAAATCTCTCATTCTTTCTGGTGATCCAATCATTTTGTTGGTCAAATATGCATTTAACTATTTCAATAGGGTCAACCTCCTATTAGTGTATGTTACTATAACTACATGTTCTCCTTGTTTAGTGTCAGCTCTTAGTGTGCATTTGTGCTATGGAATTGCTAGGAAGACGCAGCTTCTTTATATTATAGCCTAAGCTGGCAACTTTTATAAGTTGTTCTGGCTGTTGGTGCCCTACCATTGTGTGTGTTGAAAGAATAGTAGTGGATCTCCTATCTGATCCTTTCTGTTAAAGACATAATTACGTAAATAAAAGTGTGCTCTCTCTAACAAGTTAAGCATTTAGATGAGATGGTCGCATACTTCCAACATGGTATTAGAGCAGGTAAGGGTCGTGAGTTAGAGTTTTACCACCACCCATTATCTTAAAACAAGAAGGAAATTCCACGTGCACCAATGAAAAAGGGTTAGACCCACATGTGGAGGGATCTGTTGAAGATATATTTAAGTAAAAGTAAATAAAATGTGCTCTCTTTAACGGCCTAAACTTTTAGATGAGATGGTCACACACTTCACCGTATACAAAGAAAAAGGTAGCGGTATAGGGGGCCTTACTAAGACATAGCTTATGCTGAATCTGTATGTTTGACTTGAGTATTTTGTGCTGATTCAGGCGGAAGGAGACTACAATTCTAAACTTGGGATTACAATTCTCGGTACTAATTTGGCTTTTGCTATATTTGTAACTCATTTTCTTCTTGCTTTGCTAATTTGACATTATTTTATCGTCATCGATGTTGCAGGAGAAGCGGTGACTGTTGAAGATGAAATCGTCGTGATTAACAGCATTGTCCTTCCAAATAAGACACTTAATGTAAGTGTACAGGAAGAGATTATTCTGTAAATTCTCGATGTTGATTCCAAGAATCTCTATACCAGCGAGGATCATCCAAGACACTTTTAGCTTATTCGTACCAATCTTTAATTTACATCTTGTTAATTGGTATGTCAATTCATGTGAGTTAAAGTAAACTCTGTGAATGTTTTCTTATTATATTTATTTTAGATTGTAGGCCGATTTTGTTTTCTCCTGATTCTATAAATTAGTTTACTTTCTTTTCTATTTTCAGTTAAAGATTTTTCTTCATTGATAGCAACTCACTGAATTATTAATCCTTATTATTCCCAGAATGGCCAGCTCAATACTTATTGTTGTCATCCATACTGCTCACCATTAGTCAGCCACGCGGCAAAACCATAAATGTTAAGAAAATCAGTTTAGGGAATAATTCTACCTTAAAAGCTTATCGAGCGGATAATTACGCTTAACGGTTCGACTTATCGGTTATCGGATTATAAATATTGTAATCCGCTAGCCATCCAATAAGATAACGGGCGGATTGGTATCGGATTAACAATTATCGGGTGGTTATCGGGAGGTTTATCGGCTAAATCAAATAAAATTTTTTGGTATAATATTGAAATGGATACTTTTTTATGGGTGGTTTTATTGACTGATTTCCTGTACGCATCCTAACAGACCTGATGAGCGGGATAGAATTGAAAATTCGGGTGAGAAAGTTATAAATTGAAATGGATATCGAGTCTTAGGAGTTCTTGCTACTTCAAGATCCATAGGAAAGTGTAATTATAAAAATTCTTAATGGGTTAACGATTTATCCGATAAGAAAATTGAGTAATCTGCCCCCAAACTGTTAAGCCGTTAGTTATAAAATCTCAATCCATTCACCGTCCATTATCCCAATAATCCGATACCAATAAGCCAATAAGTCATCGTTTCGATTCGATTAACGGTTTCAGTTCGGTTTTGAACAGCACTACCAATGAGTCAATGACCTATTGCCTAACCAATGTTGGACAAACTTAATACCCCTGTCACGCCTAACCAGATCTGGTACCTAATGCATGGACAACTATTACGGAAATAGATTTTGAATTTTTCTAAATCCTAAAAGTTTGCTCATTAGGTTAGAGTTGAACAAGAGCATACAAGGAGGTGTACGTTTCCTCGACCAATATGGGATTAACTTACAATAAATATGCTAGAAATAGTGCACATCCTTCTAGCTCTTTTCCTCAACTAACATAGGGCAAACTTACAATAAACATGTTGGAAATATTGTATATTGTGCTGTAGATACACATTTCATTATTAACTATGAATCATCTCACTAATGGGTAAAATAAAAATTTAAAATTAAAGGCATCTAAGTACGGAATATTATCATTCTTTCTAGAACAAACTAAAAAGGCAAGTATGAGAGGTAGTAAAATAAGCCGACATTTTCAACATGGTAGGAGTTATATAAAGCATTTAAGCTAAAACATGATATTGGAGTTTCCCCTTCTTCCTTACAAAATTTTTATTTTGTGCCTCACAAAATTGACACTAGTTGTGTGAAGCCTTTTTTTTGGTAAAAATAGCACAGTATAGCCAGTTTCAGACTGGTCATTCAAAAATAGCCAGCGTTTACGAAGTCAATGAAAAATAGCCACTATTTTGCTGCAACAGAGACCGATCCAGCATAATATACTGGAGTTCGATGCACCTGTGTATGAACTCCAGCATATTATGCTGGACCTGTATACTTTGTTGACTCCAGTATAATATACTGGAGACTGGAGCACCGGTGCTCCAAACTCCAGTATATTATACTGGACAATTATACTTGCTGGAACTCCAGTATATTATGCTGGAGTTCTAGTGTACTTATGCTGGAACTCCATCATATTATGCTAGTGTATTTAGCATACTTATTCTGGAACTCCAGTATAATATGCTGGAGTTCAAGCATACTTATGCTGGAACTCCAGTATAATATACTGGCGTATTTTCCGGATTTTGAACAGTGTTTTCGCTCAGATTTATCTTTATATGAAAAGTGGCTAAATTTCGATTACTTTTGAAACTGAGCTATTTTTGAACGACCAGTTATAAATCTGGCTATTTTTGAATTTTTCCCTTTTTTTTTTGTCTCACAAGTTAGTGGGCCTAAAAGTATAAAACATTTAGGTTCTAAATTTCTTCCGGTTGGCTCCTACTCATAACAACACCAAATTTAGCTCAAATTATCACAAGACACATGAAATACATAAGATTTAAGAAAAATGTGAGGTGGCTTGTGTATAAATACATATAATTTTAGCCGAATATCATAAGATATATATATATATATATTTCTCTAAAATATACATTTCAACCACACTTGTAAAAAGAATTACCCTTCGTCTTGATGATATTTGACTAAGTACATAATTTAACAAAATAAAAAATTGTGACTATAAAAATTTATTTGCAAATATTAATGTAGTATCATTATTTTTTAAACAGAGTGTCACAAAAAAACGAAGAGTGTCACGTACAAACGAAGTGTTGGATGGTTGTTATTATCGTTTCTTAATGTATCATATAATATTATATTGTACTGTATCATTTTGATGTACACAATGTTTGAATAGATTATATTATTTTTCATCATTTTATGATGTCGTGTACCAAAGGGTCATTGAAACAATAAGAGTGTCACGTACAAACGAAGGGTTGGATGGTTGTTATTATCGTTTCTTAATGTATCATATAATATTATATTGTACTGTATCATTTTGATGTACACAATGTTTGAATAGATTATATTATTTTTCATCATTTCATGATGTCGTGCACCAATAATATGAAGAAGAAACTTGTAATATTATAAGGACAGAATAAGGCACGAGGTAGAATTATCATATAAAAAGGTAGGTAAAAGATAAAATACGATTATTAAGGAAAGAATCGTGATGTCGTGCACCAACAATATGAAAAAGAAACTTGTAATATTATAATAAGGTACGAGGTAGAATTATCATATAAAAAGATAGGTAAAAGATAAAATACGATTATTAAGGAAAGAATCGTGATGTCGTGCACCAATAATATGAAGAAGAAACTTGTAATATTATAAGGAAAGAATAAGGTACGAGGTAAAATTAGCATATAAAAAGGTAGGTAAAAGATAAAATATGATTATTAATATGGAAGGGCAAGATGAAAGACTAAAAAAAAAAGGGAACGACGCTACCACACCAAATCAGTCGTTCCACAAAGTGACAATTTTCGTCGTTACGTATCAATCAAAAGAAATATTGTATTTAAAGTAACAATACAATACGATACAACATGTAACAACCATCCAAACAAGCTGTAAGTAATAAAATACGGAAAAGGCCTAAACTACCCCTCGTTTGCTAAATAGTTTATAAATACCCTCCATCCATCTATCCGTCCAAAAAAAAATACGATGTTATTTCTATTAACAAAATTACCCCTCGATTTAACGGCAACAGATGTGAGCCCCACTTTTAATGTGTTTGCAATTTATTACGGGCCATGTGGCTTATTGGGTCAAACAAAATTACGAGTAGAATATACCCGCCCCAATTATTTGACCCGTTCTAACTATTTTTTAACTTAAAAAAGAAAAAGAAAAATACTTAGCATCTTCTTCCTTCACCATTGTCACCACTCCTATTTTCCGCCATAACCACCACAAATCTAGACCACCCCTATGTATTCATTTACAAGGACAAGTTTAAAAAAAAGCGTTTTCTCGTTGTAGTAGTAGGAGTACTATTTATTAATGGTAGAATTTCCTAACAACTAAATCCATCATAATCGTGGCAGATGTTCTTCATTTACTTAAGATATATTTACCATGTGATTTTTGACCCTCACCAAGATTTTTTATATTTTAGCGTAAAATATTTAATTTAGGCCTAATATAGCTATTTCAACTCATTTTTACTTTTTTACTTTATTTTGTTACAAGAAAAATGAATATCACAAAAAATATTTTAGTTTTTCATAATTTTTTTTAAAAAATAATATAAAAATGGTACCTTATTTTTATCTTTATATAATTTCGAAAACACAAAAATAGTTTCATGTTTAGTTTAATTAATTAGGATTAGCTTTGGATGGTGTAGTATTTTTATCTTATTTTAAAAGGAGTCAATTAAGGTGTTGGATCACAATTTTAAGAGTTTCAGAGCCCGGTTCTTGGCCCAATTCGGATTAGTCCATTAAGCCTATGGACCCTTCTAGACTCTTCTTTGGAACAAAAAAACAAATAAAGAAGACCCTAAGGACTTAACACAAAAGACCTAGGGACTAATGGGCAAAATACACAAAAATACACATAAACCTAGACTCTACCTATAAATTAATGCTTAAAAAAATCAAAAAAAAAGAAAGAAGAACGAAAAAGCTGAAAAAGCTGCGCAGCTTTACAAAGGAGACCCCCCCGATTCCTCATCTTCTTCATTCCCCCATTCCAAAATACCTGGAAATTTTTCTGTTTTCTTTTGGATTTCGAAAAAGAGAAATAAACAAAGGTCTCTATTTTAGGAAGTATTATCCTTATGATTGAGTTTCAGAAAATATACAAAAACCTAGAGATACCCTGAGGATCGTCGTCTTCAAAACCATCCCAAGCGACCCCCGCGTTCCATCTTCTTCTTCATTCCGATAACTGCTTCAGCAGCCTAACGCCCCAGCACATCTCACCAGCCCGCCGCCGTCTCTCACGACTTCGTCCAATGACTCATCGCCGGAAACCAATCCCCACCGGAGAAACTAGAACTTATGCCAAATGCTCTGCTGGAAAACGCAGCAACACAGCTAGGAAAACCAATCTAGACAGCCCGCTTCTGCCCTGTTCTCACCCAATCAAGTTCTGTCCATTTTCGAGTTCTCCGGCGAGCTTCATGGTTGTCCGTGGTCGTGTTTGAGTTTTGAGTCCCGTCCAGAGGTCGCCGGCGAGGTTCCGTCAACCATTTCGTCCGTGGTCCAGAGTTGAAGGCTCAATTCTGTTTCGAAAAAATCACGTTTGCTCGATTTCTGGCCGTGTACTACTGGAAATTTCATCAAATGAAAGGTTCGATTTTCAGTTTGTTATAGTCGCTGAAGTGCTATTAATTGGAGAGCAATTCAGGTCCATTTTTCCTCCTCTTCTCTGTTAGTTGCGATGTTATTTTCGTGGTTGTGATTGAAAGATATTGCTGGCCTATTCTCGTAATTGCTTGTTGGTTTCATATGTGTTTCTCAAGCTCGTTATATTTGATTAGTCCTTTAAATGTACTTGAGCAGCATAGTTGGTTTCATATGTGCAACTCTTTCGGTCTTCTTTAAGATGGTGATTTGTATTGCAATGGATAATTTGTACTGGCTTGTGACTTGAATTAATGCACATATTAGATTTTTCCTGCTCATGTTTAGAAGGGACTATAGATGGATTTAGTCTAAATGATTCGTGAAAACTAAGCCAAATTGAGAAATACAGGAACACACAATATTATATACTTAGTATTTGTACTACACTACCTGGGGAGTCTTGTCTAGCTAGCTTGCAGTATTTAGTCCATGATTGGATCTGATGAGTTTAGTAATTTACCCTCTAATGCATTCCTAGTTTGTGAGAAGAAAATTGAATTTCACTAAATCGTGGGTGTGTTAGCAAGCTGTGGCATTACATTTAGTTATGGGGTATCTGTTGAGCCTGTGGGAACGGAAAAGGGACAAAAATAATTAAATTATTTACATGTTTTGTTTCTCTTTTGTTTATTTATTTTGTTATATTGTCCTCTAGAAGCATGTTTAGGTCGACCACACTCGGGTATAGCTCCCGTGGCGTAGTCGTGATACCTAATTTCAAATTAGTTTTAAATATGAGCATCCGCCGTTCGCTTTAGTTGAGTAAATCTTCTTCTCTAAATTAGTTGAGGTGTACCATACAATCACCTAGTCTATGGCCCTCACATCGATATCTTAACTGATGATGAAAAATGCTTTGAACTCTCGTAGCTTGCTTTAGGCGCGTTATTTTGATCTACTTTCCTAAACTCGAGTGCACATTTATGTGACCCAAATCCAGATCTCAACGATGTTAAAATATGTCAAAAATCACGGGTGCATTTATGTGACGTGGTTCGAGACGTGTTTTAATAACGTTGTAATTTTCTTTAAAAAAATAAATAAAAGCGGTTATAAGTTAAAATTGAACCATAGGCTAAAACAAGTATTAAAATCAGATAATAGGCTAATTATAACAGTTGAGCGACCGTGCTAGAACCACGAAACTCTGGAATGCCTAACACCTTCTCCCGGGTTAATAGAATTCCTTACCCGGATTTCTGGTGTGCGGATTGTTAAACAGAGTCAATCTTTTCCCCGATTCGGGATTTGAACCGGTGACTTGGGACACCATAGATTATCCCAAGTGGCGACTCTGAATCTTTTAATAATAAATCCCATTTTGATTGTCCTTTAAGTAGAAAACTCCCTTATATATACCCTTTTCGGGGGGTGTAGGTAAAAAGGAGGTGTGACAGCTCCGGCGACTCTGCTGGGGACCGAACCCAGAATCTCTGGTTCAAGGTTCAGAATTCGAGCTTAGATGAATTGTTATATTTGGTTTTATCTGTTATCTGATTTTATTACATGTTTGGCCTAATGTGCTAAATGTTGCTTTTACCGCTTTGATATTATCTGAACTGTATATAAACTGCTACGAAACCCTTCTCTTCTCATCTTCGGGGATGTGCACGCTGGCCGTGACTCCCTATTCTGTTAGTGTCATACCTTGAAATAAGAAAGAGGCTCGGACAAGTTACTAAGCCGGATGGCCTTTTGGTTCCCGGTACGTAGCCCCCTCCTTGGCTCGAGTTGTCCGCTCGGGTACACAGTCTAGAACATATACCCAGGTTTTGAACCTAGAATAACTCAGCCTCATGCCAGATCCCTAATAGGAACGTTTGTTTGCATCATGTGCATTCAACTTTGGGGACTCAACACAGGGGTTGGGTCCGTCTAGGACAGGTATACCCCAAAAAATAAAAGACCATCCTGACGCATTTTATGTGCTACATGTTGCATTTATTTAAGGGTAAAAGGGTCATTTGGCGGACCAATGATAACTGAGGGTAAATGAAGAAATGAAAAAAAAACAATGAAAAATGAAAAAAAAGAAGAAAAATAAGAGAATAAGATTTTATATGTTTCATCATTTGTCGAAAATCAGGAAATCAAAAAAAAAAAAAAGAAAGAAAAGAAAAAGAAAGAAAAGAAAATCCAAAAATATTTTATATGTTTCATCACTTTTTGAAAAAAAAATGTGTTTTCTATATGCCAGTTTTTTTTATTATTCTCGCCCGTATCCAATCTGCCCGAACTACGCATACCTGATTCTCGTCTTTCGGGGCGTGATACGTAGGCAACCCACATAGGGTCCGGTCTTCCTAGTAAATATTAGGTTCTTGGCTTTGCGGGATCCTAGCCAAATTTTGTACTTCTAGCCACCTTTTGGCCAAATAAACCATTTTGCAAAAATAGCCTAAATCATGTCTTGCATGTGTCTAGTAGGGAATACTATTGTCTCACATAGTGTTGGTTTAAGTTTTCTTATACAGGTGAGGATTTACTTACCAGAGTTTGGGCATGACAGACGCTTTAGGACCGTCCGGTCAAGATCGCTCATTCAGGAGCTTGCTTAAAGACTTTTTTTTTGTTTTGAGTCTGTTTTTCTTTGTATGTCGTCTTTTACCTTCTAGTTTTGTACAGTAATGTCGAGTCTTTTGTTATTGTGTTTCCTAGTTTGTATTAAAAAAATATGTGTCAAAAATCCAAAAAAGGGAGATTTTGCATTTTATATTTATGTTAGGTGTTTTCTTTAGAATACTAACTCCAGAAGTTCAAAAAAAAATATCTTTTGAGGTTTTCCTTAGGAAATTAGTTATTTGTCTGTCGACTCAAATGAGGAGGGACAACCTTCAAGTGTTCATCTTCAGGATTTGATTGGCATGATAAGAAATGCAGAAAAGAATATTCATCTACTCAATGAAGCTCGCATTCGTGCATTATAAGATCTTCAAAAATTCTTGGAGAGAAAGAGGATTTGCATAGAGAGATCAACATTTTAGGAATGAAGCTGGCAGAAACTGAAGCACGGCTCAGAGTTACTGCCCAAGAAAAATACATGGGGAATTTCTTGAAGACCAGTTGGAAGAGTTGAAAAATGAATTGTCTAGCAGCAGAAGCAGTGAAGAAAATGTGCTTCATGTGAATAATTCAGTTCCTCCTTCAGATAATGATTCTGTTAAGTCACTGAGCGAGGAACTTGATTCCTTAAGGAAAGAAAATATATTATTGAAGGAGGATCTTCAAGCATTGAAGTTAGAGCTTACTAATGTCAAGGAAACAGATGAACGCATTTTAATGCTAGAGAAAGAACGATCAGTTCTTGAATCTTCTTTAAGTAAGGTGGGATCCAAACTAGCTGCATCTCGGGAAGATATTTCAGAGCTCCCTGCCTTGAAATATGAGTGCAAAAATTTATATGAAAAGGTGGAGCACTTACAAACATTGCTAGCTAAGGCAACTAAACAAGCAGATCAAGAAATATCAGTGCTATAGCAAAACCAAAAGCTACGAGAAAAGGTTGATAGGCTTGAAGAATCTCTTGAAGAGGCTAGTATCTATAAGCTTTCATCTGAAAAGTTGCAGTAGTATAATGAACTAATGCAGCAAAAGATGAAACTTCATAATGAACGTCTTCAGAGGTCTGATGAAGAGATACAATCTTATGTCCAGCTCTATCAGGATTCTGTCAAGGAGTTTCAAGATACACTCGATAATTTGAAAGAAGAAACTGAAAATAAAGTTCTAGATGAACCTGTAGATGATATGCCTTGGGAAATTTGGAGTCAGTTGTTGTTGATGATTGACAATTGGTCTATGGAAAAGAAAATCACAAAGGATGACGCAAAGTTGTTAAGAGAACTGGTCTGGAAGAAAGATGGACGTATATGTGATGCATATATGTCACGCAAGGAAAAGAATGGACGTGAAATTATAGCGACATTTCTTAAATTTACGTCATCGTCAACACGTCCGGGACTGCATATCATCCATATTGCAGTAGAGATGGCGTCAGTTGCAAAGGTAGATAGTCTAGGGGATGTGGTGACAGGCCTTGGCAAGGCTCTGCAGAAGAAAGGACACCTTGTGGAAATTGTTCTTCCTAAGTATGATTGTATGTAGTATGAGTCAATTAAAGACATGAAGGCCTTAGATGTGGTTGTTGAGTCATTCTTTGATGGTCAGTTATACAAAAATAGGATCTGGACGGGCCCTGTTGATGGCCTTCCTATCTATTTCATTGAGCCTCAGCATCCTGGTAAATTCTTTGGGAGAGGACAACTTTATGGGGAGCACGATGATTTCAGACGATTTTTATCCTTTAGCAGGGTAGCACTTGAGTTACTACTTCATGTTGAAAAGAAACCATATATAATTCATTGCCATGATTGGAAAACAACTTTCGTTGCACCACTTTATTGGGATCTGTATGTGCCAAAAGGATTGGACTCAGCAAGGATTTGCTTTACATGCCACAATGTTGAGTATCAAGGGACTGCACCAGCATCAGAATTAACATCTTGCGGTATTGATGCTTATCACTTGAACATACCAGACAGGATGCGGGACATTCAGCTCGCCAGGCGAATTAGGGGCGAGCATGCTTAATTTGATCAAAGAAGAGAATTTTCTTTTAGTACCACTTTAAAGGTTTTCTTTTATTAATTCCAAAAATTCAAAAAGATTTTCTTTTGAGGTCCTTCTTTGGTAAATTAATGAAAAATGAATAAAAACAATTCTTTTTATTTTTACTAGAACTTTAGTACATTGTACATAGAAAAAAACATACTTTATCTTTTTGTTTATCTTTAAAGTTTCTTCCTTACGTAATCAAAAACTGAAATCCAAATTTTTTTTATCTTGTTCATTTCTCGTTTCGAAATATTTCTTCAGCGATATCATATGAAAATTCAAAATATTTTTCTTTGGTTCATCCTTTAGATTTTCTTTCTAAAAAAAAAAGAATCAAAAATATTTCTCTTCTAGGGGTTTTTTCTTAATAATTTCTTATAGAGTATCTGTTTTAAAAAGAAAGGAAAAGAAAAGAAAAGAAAATATATGCTTGAGTTTAGAATAGGTTATAGAGTATTCAGTCTAGAAAATTAAAAAAAAGAAGAAGATTTGCTTCATTTATTTCTCTTTTCTCAGCAGAGTAGTCATTAAGGTAAAAAGAAAAGAAAAAGAAAAAGAAAATGAGAACGTTAGTTTATTTACTTTATTCCCGATCTTCCCGAACTACGCAAAGGTCTGATTCATGCGGCGTTATGATACGTATGCAACCTACATAGGGTTCGATCGAATTCTTTTTTTTTTAAAAAAAAAAAGGAAGAAAGAAGAAGAAAAAAAAGAGAAAAAGATGGTGAAATTATGGGAGGTGAGAATTGAGAAGGAAGAAAAGAGCGACAATCAGAAAGAAAAAGGGAAAGAAAATGAGCGAGCTAAGAAGTGCGAGGAAAGAAAAGAAAAGAGAAGATTCAAATGGACAAATTGGGATGATGCCAAGTGACCTTATGACCCTCGAAGTCATTCTAGAACCATTAATTGTTGCTAGGTGCATTGCACGCAATGTGATATTTTGCTGTTAAATGCCTTAACGCTAATGGGATGACCCCATTTTGTTCCTTTTGATATCTTCATAGCACAAAGGTGGTTGGTTTGTGGTTTTAAAGTGGTAACTCTTCTCTACAACATAAAGTCAAAAGGCAATGGCAGACAACAACAAAACTGAGTTGGTTGATACAGGCGCCCAAAAACAATTGGTTGAATAGGACAATGGGTTGGTTGAAGAAGTGAGGATGTTAAGACAACACGTGGCGGACATGTATCAGGCTTCAATGACTGGGAAGGCACCACCCCCGCCACCGCCTAGCTTCCTAAATGCTACCCTTACCCAAACACCAGTCACAGTGCCAGATGATTCCCCATACTCTCCAGATCCACCCGCTTATCTTGGTTTTCCCAACCACCCTAGTAGCTCCATCACTCATCTTCCAATTACCTTTCCCAAAAATTGCCCTCCGGTCTTATCCACCATCCCTGACAATGAATACTCACTCAAGCTCATGATACCCAATATTACCCCTCAGAGGTTGCCCACAAGGTTCCCAACTCATACAAGCAGGGCCCGCGAGATGAGCCTCATGTTAAAAATGAAAAGTTCACAGGAAGAAAGAGGCGAGATGGGATACCCAGGAGGCTGAAAAGCATAGAACAATCCTTAAAGAACAAACAAGGAAGGGGAGACTAGGGTAGCATGGCTTACAAAGAACTCTCTGTGTCCCCTGACGTTCGCTTGCTCGCGGGGTTTAAAGTGCCAAAGTTTAACTTATATGATGGGTGTGGGGATCCGGTAGCCCATTTGAGGGATTATTGCAGTAAAATGAGAAGTGTTGGCGAGAAAGATGATTTGTTGATGACATACTTCAGTGAGAGCCTGACTGGGGCAGCGTTGGAATGGCATGATTGCCAAGATGTTGGTAAGTGGCCTACATTGGGTGACATGGTTCAAGATTTTGTTCGATACTTTCAATATAGATCGGGTGTTACCCCAGACCGCTCCTTCCTATCTAAAATGGAAAAGAAGCCGGAGAAAAGCTTTAGAGAATTTGGGCTCAGATGGAGGGAGTAGGCTGCTCGAGTCAATACCCCGATTGGTGAAGAAGAGATGGTTGAGCTTTTCCTACAAGCTCAGGGGCCCACCTACTTCAGTCATTTGATCCCGACCCTGGGGAAGCCTTTCAATGATGTGTTAAAAATGGGGGGGGGGGCTAGTAGAAGAGGGAATCAAGTCAGGCAAAATCATGAGTTGTTCAAAAAACATTCAGAACATCCCAGTAAGCTTGGGTGGAAGAAAGAGAAACAGAAAAGATGATCTAATGGGCTTTCCCGATCAACACTTCCAGCCTCGACATCGTCCCCGTGGATATCCTTATGCACCAGATGATCCTCCCAATGCCACTTCTCTCCACAGAACTCCCAAAGTCATACATCACTCTCCCAGTAACCAGCTCCACAAAATGCCTATATACCCTCACGAGCCTATTGAAAACCCCCTGGATCAGGTTTCCGGCCCAGTCAAGCCTTTAAGAACGAGAAGTTACAGAAGAAGAAAACATTCACTCCATTGGGAGTGTCATATGCCAGTCTGTTCTAGAGGTTAAGAAAATTGGACATGTTGAAGCCGACCTAGATAAAAATGCCAAACCCTCTTCCAAAGAAGTTTGATTTCGCTCAAAGGTGCGCCTATTGCTCAGATGCCCCCGGGCATGACATAGAGAAGTGTTGGAATTTGAAGAATGCGATTCAGAAGCTTATTGATGCAGGCGACATTGTCATGCAAAATCCACAGCAGACACTAGCCAAAGTCCATCGCCTGTGCATAATGAGACGCATATGGTGGGTATGGTTTATTTTGAAAAGGAATGTGAGAATTCTTCTGGGAACCTCGGAGGTCCACGTGCTACTAAGCTTTCAGCGCTATCAGAGGTTGATCATAAGAACGAGCAGGCAAAGGAAACCCAAAGGCAATCTGTTAAGAACAATGTGATGGAGACGTGTGAAGGTCCTAGTATTGTTGATGCAGAAGTCAGTGACTAAGATGTTGAGTTTGATGATTGGAAATACGCTCTTTTCTTGGTTAGCCAGGGAGGAGTTTTTGGTGGTTTATTTTGTTGTCATTTCTGCTGTCCGGGTTATTTCAGGGTTGTAATCCGGATATTGTCTTGTAACTCAAATCTTTCTATCCTTTTATTTTGCCTAGTTTGTTTAGTCATAGTTGTCACACCTCCTTTTTACATACACTCCCTACTTACACCCCCGGAAGGGAGTGTATAAGGGAGTTTTTCCAATTAAAGGATAATCGAAACGGGATTATTGCAATTTAAGATTTAGAGTCGCCACTTGGGAGATTTATGGTGCCCCAAGTCACCGGTTCCAAACCCGAATCGAGGAAAAGATTGACTCTGTTTAACAGTCCGCGAACCAGAAATCCGGATAAGGAATTCTGTTAACCTAGGAGAAGGTGTTAGGCATTCCCGAGTTTCGTGGTTCTAGCACGGTCGCTCAACTGTTATAATTGGCCTATTATCTGATTTTTAAAAAAAACTTTGAACCTATGTGCATTTTAACTTTAAACCGCTATTAATTATTTTAAAGAAGATTTCAGCGTCGTCTAAAACATGTCTTTGGACCTCGCCACATGAAATGCACCCGCAATCTGAAACACATTTTATTCAACGTTGTCGAGATTTGGATTTGGGCCACATGAAATGCACACCCGAGTTTAGGAAGGTAATTTTAAGATTACGCGCCTAAAGCAACTATTCATTTTTTTTTATTTTGCTAGGGCCATGGAAAATTTGTTAAATGGAACACCTCGAATTCTAAGGATTTAAAAGAAATAATTAATTGAGGGCCACGCATTTTGAGATTTTATTTGGCACGGCTCGCCTCAATCCCAATTTTTAACGAGAATTCAAACTAAACCTTGGAGGGCCATAAGCTACTTGTGTTACTTAATATAGCACACCTCCAATCTACTTTTAAAAACCCAATTAATTGACTAAATAAATGCTTGATGTAATTCTAATATTTCTTTTTTACTAAAGGCGAACTTGCTTATCAGCTAATGGGCCTTATGTTGAATGGACAACTATTAAAGAAGAGTTGTTTCAACAACAACAATTAAACAAGGACTGGGTCTGATGAAACAGACCCAAATGGTGTAAAGTACACAGTCCCTTTGTTAGCCTCTTCAGGCTTGGGCCCAAGATGAACCCAAGATTTAGTGAACTGACAAACACCAAGTGACATGGAGATATGCATATTGAATCAAGAGGTTAAACATTCAATAGCTGGGCCGGTATAAGGTCCAACACTTAAAGCTAAACAATCTGCAAAATCAAGTAAACGCTAACCGACTAACGCTATGTGAAACATAAAATGAACTACGCTTTTTCACTTCTGAGTTTAAATTAATTTAGCACAAATCAAACTAACTGAGCTTCTAACTCTATTTTTTACACATTCTGGTCCAAGTTTGCTATATGAAAAGCCCAGCAGTAACACCTTAAATTATCGGGCTCAAGAGATGAGCCCAAGTTGAAAATGGACCAGCCTCAACAAACATTGGCATCCCAGTTCGAGTCCACACAGCGTAAAACGTTGACTATTTTGCATTCAAATTTATAGATGATGTTGCTTTAAGAAAATCAAACAATTACTAATGGGAACACACCTAGCGTCACTTTTATGCAGATGCTACAATCCAAACATCAATTCATTCATCATCTAATACTATCACAATTCTTACCAACAAGTTCCATAATCTCGGAAAACAACAGACATTCACTAATTATGTTTCGAAAGGGAAGCTATATACCATAGCCTAAAATCAAAAAAGCTATTCAAAATAACACACTGATTTCAATTAAGCTATCATATGACTTGAGCTTTGCATACAAGTACCTTTGCAAATATCCTTAAAAGTCCCTCTTATACATAACAACAAGCTCAAATCATGAAGTCTAAACAGATAAACCATAATCTGTCCCATATTATAAACTAAAACTAAACTAAAACCAAGACTAAAAGACAACCAACAGGAATTGACTGATCACAGATTTCATTTACGTCCTATTCACTGATAAATTTACATAGTCAGATTCTTTCTAAAAAAAACTGAGCAGTATAATCTATGCAGGAAATTGAAAGAGAGCTAGAACTTCAATAACAAACAACATCATGTTTAGTCACATTTTTTAGATCCAAACTTCGAATTACATTCAATTTATCCCCATAGTGCTAGAAAAATACCTGAAAATGAAAGGACACAAGAGGTGAGAGATCAACAATAGCAGTAGCAGAGGTTAGCCCCAGATTCAAACAATCAAATAGTGAAACTGACTCAGAAAGACCAATAGAACAGCAAACCAAACAACAGACTTGAACCACCTCTTTTCAATGCCCAAGTTCAATCCATTTCCAACCCGGATAAATCAGAAATTGCTTCAGACACTCAAAACCTCAAGAATTGCAGAAGAAAATTCAATGTAACAGTCTTTTTATCCAATTTTTAGTCGTTTGTGATTTTCTGAAAATTTTCTCTTCAGCTCTTGGGTCTGCCTTGAAATGCAAGAAATGATGCCTTTATAGGCAAGAAAGTAGGGCAGCCTCAGCTTGCACTTTGCCCCTTTTTTAATTTTTTCTTTAGCTTAGATGCCCTTAGATAAATTTTTAGAATTCAAGATAGCCCCCACCCCAGCTTCCTAGAAGCTTCCCTAATCTGTTACAACAATATTCCCTACCATAGAATCCCTAAACTACCCCTCGAGCCCTGATTATTTACCCTCCCAGCCTTATCCAACTATGGGTCAGGCCAAACCGAACAACCAGAACTCTAAGGCTGTTGTTGGGACGAGTCAAAATAAATCGAGGGCCCAAGAAATTCACCCAGCCCATGAATATTCTGAGACCCAAAACTGTGACCCCAAACACATTATCATTTAAACGATGGCCCCAAAAGAGTCCAATCAATTTTAATACTAACAAACCGAATTAGTTCCATCCCTTTAACAAAATTAATTAAAGTTAACTCATGGCTATTGCTTGTACGAATTCAAACAGAAACAAAAGGAAAAATGAAAAGAAAAAGTCAAAATGAAGATGGAGGAGAAACACCAGAAAAAGAGTTAAATAATGAAATTGACGAGGAAGACGATGAAGAAGAGACAGAAAGAATACCTCTAAGGTCGCCCGGACAAAGCTTGATTAACTCTACGACTTCAATTTGATTCGAAACAAGCATTAACCGTATGTTCTCAAAGAAAACAAACGGTCAATACCCGTTTCAAACCCTATCGTTCAAGGGAATTTGAAGGCTTGACAGATTCTTTTTTTCCTTGTTTTCAGATTCAAAACTGGACTGATTTGGTGGGGACTTGGGAAGAAATGGTGGTGGATTGGGGTTGAGGGAAGGGAGATGGTTGCATGGATGAAATTTGGGTGGTGTTCGAGCTCCACCGCCGGCCGGAAATGGCGAAGGGCTGAAAGGCGGTGTTAGGGGTTTGGCAAGGAGATGAGAGCTGAGGTGATGAACGGAAGGGGGGGTTCTGAGGGGGGAGGGATCTCATTCGGACACTTAAATAGCCTGGGGAGGCTACTTCCCAACCGTCGGATCAGTGGAGATTAACGGCTGGGATCCGGGGGAGACAAACGACGTCGTTTGGTTGGGAAGTGGGGCTGGACCAGGTTGGGGCGCGGGTTTGGGCCGGGTTTCGGGTGATTTGGACGGGTTTCAGGCACAATTATTTGGGCCTGAGGAATTTTGAATACAAATGGCCCAAATCAGGGTCTTCTCTTAATAAATCCAATTTCTTTTCATTTTCCTTTTCTTTTGATTTTTTCTTCTTCTTTTGTTTTTCTAATTTCTTTTTAAAATCAAATTAAAAATTAAAAAATAAAACCTAAGTTAATTCCTAATCAAATTATCCTATCAAATTGAATTAACTAACTCTAAATAATGCTCACCACCACTAATTAAATGCCAAATTAAAGAAAAACTACCAACATTCAAAAATTAAAATTAAAAGTGCAAAAATAACTATTTTGTGATTTGTTTTCATTTTTTATAAAAGACTAAATTATCAATTAATTCAAGAATGCAAAATTAGATCCTAAATGCCAATGCAGTATATTTGTTTGTATTTTTTATTAATTAAACAAAAATAAAAATGCACAAACAAATGCAAACAATTATCAGAAAATGCCACAAAATCCTCAAAATTTCAAATAATGAAAAGAAGTTATTTTGTTTTGAATTTATGGGAGTAATTCATATAGGGAAAAAATTACGTGCTCACAGCTGCCCCTCTTTGCCCGGAAACACGAAGAGTTTTCGTGCAAAGATAAAGTGAGCGGATACGAGCGATTTTTGCCCGTTTGAATATTCCGTGGGAAGCATTTTTGAAAGACTTGACCGAACCCTTCTTCCAAGGTTGCCTACATATCCTTGGCTAAAAAGGAATCAAGTCAATGTAGTTCAGGAAGTTTCGGTAGTTGGGACTACCAGGAAGCTGTGATTTCACTGTTGTTGTTGCTGCTGCTACTCCTTACTGTATCCCCTTTTTACACTATGATAAAATAAAAAGAAGCTAGACTATGCTATGATCTATATATTACAAAATCCTATCTATATCTTCAAACTTGCTCTTGTGGTTCTTGTTGCCTTGTTGACTTGTATCCTCCCGGTGGAATCCCTTTGTTGTCGCCTTGTAATCTGAGATGTTTTCCATTTCTCCAGGTGGATGCCTGACTGCTAAATTTGAAATGTACTCCTTACTCTCCAGGCGGGCTCCTGACTGCTGAACTCGAAATGTATTCCCTGCTCTCCAAGCGAGCTCCTGATTGCTAAATTTGAAATGTACTCCCTGCTCTCCAGGCGGGCTCTTGACTGCTGAACTTGAAATGTATTCCCTGCTCTCCAGGCGGGCTCCTGATTACTGGACTTGAAATTTATTCCCTGCTCTTCAGGCGGGCTCTTGATTACTGAACTTGAATGTATTCCCTGCTCTCCAGGCGGGCTCCTGATTGCTGGACTTGAAATGTATTCCCTACTTTCCAGGCGGGCTCTTGACTTCTAACTTGAAATGTATTCCTTGCTCTCCAGGCGGGTTCCTGACTTCTAAACTTGAAACGTATTCCCTGCTCTCCAGGCGGGCTCCTGATTGCTAAACTTGAATGTATTCCCTGCTTTCCAGGCGGGCTCCTGACTTTAACAAAATAGACAAGACAAAGAAAATTTTTCTGCCCCAGTTTGGGTATCTAGGAACAGATGTAAGTATAAAACTACATCATGTTATCAAATATTACTAAGAATTTGCAAGCTAGGTCCCATTATCTAGGGGGTCCTGACAACTCTTAATTAAGCGATAATTTTTAAATCTAAGTTATATCTTCTAAAGGTGTGACTTCTGCTAAATTTTGTTATCTAAGAGGGTCTTTAAACTACTCCCCATTATCCAGGAGGGTCCTGAAACTCAAAGGTCAAATTTTATCTTAAGAGTGACAACTTTTATGGCTGAATTATACTATCCTACAGCAGAGTTTACGCTAAATGTTGTTATCTAGTCGAAATCTTAAAGCTAAGTCCCATTATTCAGGAGGGTCCTGGAAACTCCTAATTGAATCCTATCTCGAACATGCAAATTTCTAAGAGAACTTATATTCCTTTGGGATACATTTATGCTAGATTATGTTATTTCTGAACTTTAAACTAGGTCCCATTTTCCAGGAGGGTCCTGAAAATAAAAAATTAAACCTGTTTGATGACTGCCTTTCTCCACGGAGGGTTTCCCCGAAACAAACAAAATTTCCTGCCCTGTTTTAATCAAAGAAAAATTTTGTCAGTTTAAAATGTGGTGGTTAGTTGATGGCATTCTTTGCTGGAGGTCTTTTCGCTGCATTGTTTTGTTTTGATATGGCTTCCCCGAACTGGCCCTGAACCGCTTGACTTTCCGACTGACTTTCAAAACCCTATGACCCTGAACGACCCGAGTGTTCTATACTTGAACCGTTATTTCACACCTCTGACCCCTTTAACAGAACCTCTACATCTCCCATGAAATTACCAAATCATTTTGCTGATAGAACTCTTGCTGGAACTTTACCCCACTTTACATCATGCTATCTTTTGGTATGCTCCGGCCGCACTGTGCTTTGCAATCTTGAAGCTAGTAGTGAGCTTTGAAATTCCTTCTTATTTGCTTAAACAGAACTGACATTGGGAACATCTTAGAGAAATAAACCCAAAATAAATGAAATGCAATGACTTTCGGAATTAAGGATAAGGAAATCCAAAACTGGAAGACTATCTGAAGAGGAAAAAGAAAAAGGACTTATCTGAGTGGAGCAGCTGGTACCAATGACCATGACATGCATTTCGGATTAATCGGCCCAATTTGTTCAACCAATCAACTTTCAGTTGCCATACTTTGTTGCCCCGGAATCTCTATAACCTGATTTCTTCAACCAAATCCTGACCTTGTTCATCCTGTGGTGCCTTGGAAGGTTTCCAATAGTATACCTCTCTCATCTGTTTATCTCTCAACTCACTTGGTGCCCGTGAGGGTTTTCACCGATAAGACTCTATCATTTTTGATTTCTCTCAGCTCTCGTCGCCTTACGGTGCCCGTGAGGGTTTTCACCGAAAAGACTCTCATTTTTGATTTCTCTCACCTTTCGTTGCCTTACGGTGCCCATTAGGGTTTTCACCAATAAGACGCTCTCATTTTTGATTTCTTTTCCCCTCTTTGGACCAGAGTGTTGCCCCTGACGTGAATCACCGCTACCTGCTCGCCTTGGCATTTCTTGAAGACTGATCGGAAGGTCTTTCTTTGGATCGTAATGTGGACTTTTGGATGGGGTTAGAAAAAAAAAGGCATAAAAGGCTCAAAACAACTCATCATGGGTTCAAAATTACAACTTTCGGAACCAGATTTCTTACAACAACCACAACTTCTGCCTCAGTTTCTTGCTTGGGGACTTTTGGATTTTTATTTTGATGGGACCGAACCGTGAGGCTGCCTACGTATCCTTAAAAGGAATCAGGTCAAACATAGTTCATATTATAGAAATTACTTTGTTGTTGTGATTTTTCTTTTCTCTTTCTCTTTCTTTTCTTTTATTTCTTCCTTTTTCTCTTTTTGTTGTTTTGTTGTTTTTTCTTTATTCTTTTTCCTCTTTTTTTTCATTTTTTTTTTCGATTTTCATTTTTCTTCTCTCCCTTTTCATTCTTTTCTTTTCTCCTTTTCCTTTACTTATCTTTCACGCTTGAGTTTCTGATCTTTGTTACTGATTCCCAAAGAGGGGTATGAAAGAAAATAAACAAGGCTCAAAGGGGTAATGAAGGATAAGGTATTTAGATAGCGGAACAAAATGCCTTCGTCATTTCAATATTCAAAACATGCCAAATACAAACAAGTACAATCAAATAAAGAAAATCATACATAGTATCTCTTGACTGAATCAGAGTTGATAGCTATTTCTACACATTTGCCTTCTACATCTGTCAAATACAATGCACCATTGGACAACACTCTAGTTACAACGAATGGCCCCTGCCAGTTTGGGGCAAACTTGCCTTTTGCTTCAACCTGATGTGGACGAATGCGTTTCAATACTAACTGACCCACTTCAAACTTCTGTGGATGCACCTTCTTATTGTATGCTCTTGCCATTCTCTGTTGATACAACTGGCCATGACACACTGCTGCCAGTCTCTTCTCATCGATTAAACTCAATTGTTCCAAGCGGGTTTTGACCCACTCATCATAATCGATCTCAGCCTCCGCGACAATTCGAAGGGATGGAATTTCCACTTCTGCGGGTATCACTGCTTCGGTGCCATACACCAACAAATAAGGAGTCGCCCCTACTAAAGTATGGACAGTAGTGCGATAACCCAGCAATGCGCACGACGACTTTTCATGCCACTACCTAGAACCCTCCACCATTTTTTGAAGTATCTTCTTTATATTTTTGTTGGCTGCCTCAACTGCTCCATTCGCCTTGGGCGGTATGGGGTGGAATTGCGATGTGTAATCTTAAATTGTTGACACGCCTCTTTCATCAGATGACTATTGAGATTAGCACCGTTATCTGTGATGATTACCTTCGGTATCCCAAACCGGCAAATGATATTTGAGTGCACAAAATCAACCACCGCCTTCTTGGTTACAAACTTGAATGTTTTAGTCTCAACCCACTTGGTAAAATAATCTATGGCCACCAGAATAAACCTGTGCCCATTGGACGCTGCTGGCTCGATTGGTCCAATGACATCCATTCCCCAAGCAACAAAAAACCATGGTACAGACATTGTATGTAATTCAGATGGTGGAGAATGAATCAAATCTCCATGCACTTGGCACTGATGACATTTATGCACGAAACTGATACAATCTCTCTCCATAGTGAGCCAATAATAACCTGCCCGGAGAATCTTCTTTGCCAGCACATAACCACTCATGTGCGGTCCACAGACTCCAGAATGTACTTCGGTCATGATAGCCGTGGCCTGTCTGGCATCTACACGTCTTAATAACCCGAGATCTGGAGTTTTTTTGTACAAAACTCCTTCACTGAAGAAAAATCCACTTGCCAAGCAATGAATTGTTCTCTTTTGATCACCTGTGTCTTGTACCGGATATACTCCCCTTCGGATGCATTCCTTGATATCGTGAAACCAAGGCTCCCCATCGAGCTCTTCCTCTACTATATTACAATAAGTATGCTGATCGCTGACTTGAATATGCAACGGGTCAACATAAGCCTTATCTGGATGATGTAACATCGATGCCAGAGTAGCCAAAGCATCAACGACCTCATTATGAATCCTTGGAATATGCCTGAACTCTATTGCTTGAAACCGTTGGCAAAGATCATGCAAACATTGTCGGTACGGTATAAGTTTTAAATCCAGTGTTTCCCATTCTCTCTGAATCTGATGTACCAAAAGGTCCGAGTCACCCAAGACCAAGACTTCCTGGACACTCATATCCATATCCATCCTTAAACCCAAAATGCATGCCTCATACTCAGCCATGTTGTTAGTACAATAGAACCGAAATTGAGCCGTAACAGGGTAATGATGCCCTGTTTCAGAAACAAGTACCGCTCCTATCCCAACACCTTTCATGTTTGCAGCCCCATCAAAGAAAAGTTTCCATCCTAGCTTTTCAATCTGTTCCGATTCATCAATGTGAATTACCTCTTCATTAGGGAAGTAAGTCTTCAAAGGCTCATATTCTTCATCTACAGGATTCTCAGCCAAATGTTCAGCCAATGCTTGTGCTTTCATTGCAGTCCTAGTCACATAGATGATGTCAAATTCTGTGAGCAAGATTTGCCACATTGCGAGCCTCCATGTGGGCATAGGCTTCTAAAAGATATACTTTAACGGATCCAAATGAGAGATGATGTAAGTAGTGTAAGATGACAAATAATGCTTCAACTTCTGTGCCACCCAAGTGAGGGCGCAACACGTCCTCTCAAGATGAGTGTACTTAACCTCGTAAGTTGTGAACTTCTTACTGAGATAATAAATGGCCTGCTCCTTCCTTCCGGTAATGTCATGCTGGCCCAACATACAACCAAATGAACTGTCCAGGACCGTCAAATACAGAATCAAAGGTCTCCCTGGTTCTGGCGGGACCAACACAGGTGGGCTTAACAAGTACCGCTTTATCTTATCAAATGATTCTTGACATTCATCTGTCGACTTGACTGCAACATCTTTCTTTAACCATTTGAAGATAGGCTCACAAGTTGTCGTGAACTGAGCAATAAACCGATTGATGCAATTCAATCTTCCCAACAGACTCATCACCTCAGTCTTGTTCTTTGGAGGTGGCGATTCCTGGATAGTTTTGATTTTTGACGGATCTAATTCAATACCTCATCGGCTGACTATGAATCCCAACAACTTTCCAGACGGAACACCGAACGCGCATTTTGCAAGATTGAGCTTGAGATTGTACCTGCGAAGCCTTTGGAAGAACTTTCTCAGATCTCTGACATGGTCAAACTACTTTCTAGACTTTACAATCACATCATCCACATAAACCCCGATCTCCATGTGTATCATGTCGTGGAATATGGTCGTCATTGCCCTTATGTAGGTTGCCCCAGCATTTTTCAAACCAAATGACATGACCCGATAATAGTACGTTCCCTAGGGGGTGATGAATGCTGTCTTCTCTGCGTCCTCCTCATCCATTAAGATCTGGTGGTAGCCCACATAACAATCCACAAAAGACCCAATCTCATGTTTGGCACAATTATCGATCAATATATGGATGTCCGGCAATGGGAAGTTATCTTTGGGACTTGCCTTGTTGAGATCTCGATTATCGACACACACCCTAGTCTTGCCATCCTTCTTCGGCACAGGCACAACATTGGCTAACTAGGCAGGATACCGGGTGACCCGAATGACTTTGGCCTCAAACTGTTTGGTGACCTCTTCCTTAATCTTCACACTCATATCAGTTTTAAATTTCCTTAGCTTCTGCTCGATAGGAGGGAATGCCTGGTCAATGGGCAATTTGTGAACCACCAAGTCAGTGCTTAGACCTGGCATGTCGTCATAGGACCATGCAAAAATATCTTTGAATTCAAATAGTGCTTCAATTATCTCCTCTCTGAGTTGTGGTTCAAGATGGACACTTATTTTAATTTTCCGGACATTATCTTGGTCCCCTAGATTGATCGCTTCTGTATCACTTAAGTTAGGCTTGGGTTTTTCTTTAAAATGGCTTAATTCTTTACTAATCTCTTCAAAGGCTTCATCCTCGTCATATTCCGATTCAACATCACATTCTATTTCTTGAATTACTATTTCAGAATTAGATTGGCTTTCAAGACTAGGCCGGAGATTCCACATGCATGTCATATCATTGAAGCCAGCATAAAAATAACTGTACAAGGAAGAAAGGAAAACAAAATAAAACTATCAGGAAGAGAGGAAAAGAGAAATTGCATTTCATTGAAATTAAAGATAATGAGGTTTATACGTCCAAACGGACGGAACATAGAATCTGAACTACAACCCTGGGATAATCAAGATAAACTGAAAGAAAATCAAAGCAAACTACCAAAACTCCTTCCTGGTGGGGAGATGAGTAACTTCCTAATTGTTAATCTTTGCACTGGGCCCAACAAATTGCACATCCGCCTTGCTAGAACCCTCTCCAGCTTCCACCGTGTTCACTTTGTCGAATATCCTCTCGAACTTTTCCATCAAATCTCCATCCATATCAACCACCGAACTAGGAACCGTCGTCACTGGGCGCTTTCTGGTACCAGTCCTGACAAATGATCTGGAAAGACGCGGGACTGGCTTTGGAAGGGCCCATGCTCTCTGTGTCATTTTTCTGGCTCTTCTCACATCTGCGACTGTGGGCTTAAACCGCAGACCAACTGTATCCAAGGTTTTAGGAAGAGAAACCGGTTTTACGATACCTTGTAGAGATGCACCTAAACCCTTGCCCGGCATAAAACCATTTTTCAACATTTCAACGGCTACCATGACTGATGCAGCAGCTACCCTTGGAGTCGGCACGCATTTCCCTTCAGGAATTTTCTTTACTGATATCGTGTCAAAAACCTGATAAACCCATGTCCCTTTGTCGTCTTCAAACTCTATGAACGGAACAATGGCATCACTGGGAACACACAAATTATCTTCGCCATGCACAACAATTTCCTGTCTATCCCATTCAAACTTAACCATTTGATGCAGAGTGGATGGGACCGCTTTGGCAGCATGAATCCAGGGTCAACCTAACAATAGATTGTAAGAAACTGCCACATCGAGCACTTGGAATTCCATAGTGGCCCTATTGTAAGCTCGAGCACTATGTCCCCGACTGAATCTTTCCCTCCACCGTCGAATCCCCGAACGCAGATACTGTTCTTGTGAATTCTTTCGTCATCCACCTTCAACTTATTCAGGGTGGAAAGAGGGCAAATATTTGCACTGGAACCATTGTCAACTAGTACTTGAGTAACCACGGAATCTTCACATTTCACGGGCAACTTATCATCAGAAAAAGTGACTCTGTTTACCTCAAATATATTGTTAGCTATCTTTTCCAAGTGGTTTACTGAGATTTTGTCAGGAACGTGGGCTTCATTCAAGATCTTCATCAAAGCCCGACGGTGCTCGTCTGAATGGATCAATAATGACAATAGCGAGATTTGAGCCGGTGTCTTCCTTAACTGCTCCACAATGGAATAGTCCTGCACTTTCATCTTTCTCAGAAATTCATCTGCTTCTGCCTCGGTCACATCTTTCTTCACCAACACTGGGTTATCTTTGGAGGTCTTAGCTTTTCTCAACTCTTCGGGGGCAAAGCATCTCCCCGATCGAGTCAAACCATGGGTCTCACACACTTCTTCTTTAACCTCTTTCCCCTTGTAAGTCACTGTCACTCGTTCATAATTCCATAGGACTGCCTTGCTGTTGACTATCAGTAATTGAGTTACCAGTTTGATAATAACAGGATCTGTGCAGGCACCCTTCACAATTACCACATGCTTGTTTGTCATTCCTGGCACAACCACTTTCACTCTTTCATGTTTCCCTGCAACGTCACTTGAGGACCCTTCTTGATCACCGCGGATGGTTCACTATTTGACCCGTTCAACTTGATCATAGACTTCTCACTTGTTGACTTTTCAGACGGCTTGGCTTCACTAGCCCGAATCATCATGACCGTTTGCGAAGGCTTCTTGGGCCCCTCTCCCTTATGCACTATCTCAATCATATTTGTCTCATGATGGGCTGACAATGGATTTTGATTGATATTGGGTGCCTCCGGAGCTTGTACCTCAATCCGATTAGTATCAATGAGCTCTTGAATAACTGTTTTTAATTTCCAGCATTTCTCTGTATCATGACCCGGGGCCCCTGAACAATACTCACAAATCACCGAGCTGTCAAGATTTCTGGGAGGGGGATTTGGCAATTTAGCCTCGATCGGATTCAACATACCCAACTGTCTCAATCTGTGGAATAGGCTAGTATATGATTCTCCCAAAGGAGTGAAAGTCTTCTGTTTCTGCAACCTCTCATTCTTAAAGGCTTAATTAGGCCGAAAACCTGTTCCAGGGGGATTTCTGTAGGCTTTTGGGTGTGGATAGGTATTTTGGGGAGCTGGGTATGGATTTTGTGGAGCTGGCTCATGCCATTGTGTGTGAGCAGTGGGTTGGGTATAGGTTTGTGCGTGATGGACGGAAAAATGGGGATTGGGCGGTGGGTAGTAGTATTGTGGTGGGCTATATGGAATGTGGGGGTAAGTTTGATGACAGGGTCGAGGCTGGTTGTAGTAACGTGAAGGGCCCCTGGACCCAACCCAAGCTCCCGACTCGATTGTCGCAACATCCTCTTTTTTCTTCTTCCCGAGTACACCTCCAGTACCATTTTGAATGGCCTGGGTGGTCGCTTTGATTGCTGAATAACTCATGATCTTGTTGGACTTGAGTCCTTCCTCAACCATGCCTCTTATTTTTACAACCTCATTAAAGGACTTACCCATTGCTGACACCAAGTGACCAAAATAAGTGGGTTCCAAAGCATGCAAGAAATAATCAACCATCTCACTTTCTTTCATCGGAGGGTCAACCCTCGCTGCTTGTTCCCTCCAATGGAATCCATATTCTCTGAAACTCTCACCGGACTTTTTCTCAATCTTTGTTAATGACAGACGGTCTGGGACAATTTCAAGATTATACTGAAAATAATAGGTGAAGGCTTGGGCCAAATCGTCCCATGTGTACCACCTGCTGTGATCTTGTCTGGTATACCATTCTAATGTTGATCCACTCAAACTTTGGCTGAAATATACCATCAGCAATTCATCTCTTCCGCCTGCTCCTCTCATCTTGCTACAAAATCCTCTTAAGTGTGCTACTGGGTCACCATGCCCGTCATACAGATCAAATTTGGGCATTTTGAACCCTGTTGGTAACTGAACATCTGGGAATAGACATAAATCTTTATAGGCCACACTTACTTGACCTCCCAACCCTCTCATATATCTGAACGATTGTTCTAAGCTTTTGACCTTTCTGATCATCTCTTCATGCTCGGGATTTTTGGGTGGCTTCTCGGTCTCTACCGGGAGATCAAGATGAGGGGTGTAAGAACATGGTTTTGGGATTTTGAAGGTGGGTTCAGGGGGATAATACTGGTTGTCGTGAGTCTGGAATAGAGGTTCACTGGAAGATCGGTGTAATGCAGTGGGTGGAGGTAGCACAAAAACAGGAGTGATTGGTGGATGAGGGTATGGGACTTGTTTGGGTGGTGGAGCTTGAGAAGTATGGGAAATGGTACCATAGCATTGTTGGTAGAGGGGAAAGGCTGGAGATGAGTTCACAGTGGGAGGCTCCTGAGGTTGGGCCGATGGTGGGATATAAGCAGGGTTGGCGGGATAAACCGGTGGTGGATGCCCCTTTGCCCAGGCTTTGTACATTTCAGCCATCTGCTGCTTTAACTTATACATCTCTTCCTTCATTGCATTAACATCCAATTCTTCCGCTTCTTTTGACGGGTCGACAATACTTGTCTCCGATTCTTGGTTGGCCATATTCAACCTGTCTTTTGATCGGGTGTTGTATGGGTGAGTATCTAGAATGCCAATCAACTAACCACCTGCCTGGACTCAATACATCAACAACAACCTTGTTAGCGATTAGGATTTTAATATATTGGTAACCGCACATTTTGGGGAATGAATGCACCTAAGCAGTTAACCATTTCTATTATGCATTTGATCGGCTGCTTGCGTCATCCCGGCTTTTCCGTTTGCAACTTCCTTCTCTTTCTTCTCTTTTTTCATTTTGGCCATTGCTTTTCTTTGTTTTTATCCTCTCATTTCCCTCTTGTTTTGCCATTGCTTCTTTCTCTTATTTTCTCTCTTTTCTTTTTTTTTCTCTTGTTTTTTCCTCTTTTTTTCCTCTTCTTTTTTTCTCTTTTGGTTATGGTCGAATCCTATGGAGATTGCCTACGTATCATGACCCTGCATGAATCAGACCGAGCGTAGTTCTGGGAGATTAGTACGAAAGTAAATAATAAAACAATTTTTTGGGATTTTCAATTTCATAAAAAGCAAACGCTTTGATTACAAAGACTCAACACTAACAGATGCTGATGAAAAGATGAAATACAGACTCCAAAAATAAACCATCATACTCTGACAGAAGAAAATGCAGACTTGACAACAAATGACAGACTCCAGCAGGAAGAAAATACAGACTCAACACAACTAACAGACTCTAACAAAAAGGAAATACAGACTCAAATGAAAAATCATGAATACATCAATACTCTTGGTGCCTGCGGGACATCATTCGGTCTCGCCGCAGGTCTATATGCAAGATCCTTTTAAAGTCGGTCCAAGTCGTTCATTATCTGTTTAACAAATGTCACCACTGCCGCGAAGAAGGTAGTGCGAGTCATATCCTTACAGATTTGGCACTTCATAACAATGTAATCAGCGATGTTTCTAATTCTCTCTATTATGACACATTTTTCTTGTAACAAACACCCAATCTGCTGGGCTCTGGCCTCCAAAGTTTGCTTGGCCACATGATTCTGCTCCTGAAGTTGTTGCAAATCTATTTCTAATTGTGCCAATGATGTATAACAATGTTCTCTTTCAACCTTGAAGTCTTTTGCTTGTTTGATCATTTTGTTTTCCGTGGCGATGACCCTTTTCTTTAATCCCGCGACCTCATCGTCATACTTTTCTTTCAACTGCTTAACCAGGCGCGCTCGTTCATCCGGATTTTTAGCCAACTGTTTCGAGCCTTGGCTAGTTCACTTTTTACTTTGTTCAAATCAAAACTATAGTCACTCACTTTCTGCCTCAAGTTAGCTATGAGTTTCTCATCTTTGGCACTTCGGGCTGGGTTTTCTGCCGCTATTTTTATTTTCTGAATCTGGGCTCGAAGGGCCTCATTTTCTATGGCTAGCTTTTTCTTTTCTCCTTCGTCCTCTGCGGCTTGTAAGCTATTTTCAAACTGAAGGTCCCTGACTTGTTTTTCCAATTTGCTTATGGTAGCCCTGTACTCGTTTTCTTTGGCCAACCAGTCCCATTGCACTTGTGCTCCGTCGGTGAACTGTTGGACATAGGGTCTCTTTGCGGGCCTTTCGGGCTCATGTTGAACTCGGGATCTTTTACCATACCAAGCAGTATAACTGGGCTCCACCTCGCCTCTGGATAGATCTCGTACTTGAGTATTAGGCCCTA
Source organism: Nicotiana tabacum (assembly GCF_000715075.1). Taxonomy (NCBI): domain Eukaryota; kingdom Viridiplantae; phylum Streptophyta; class Magnoliopsida; order Solanales; family Solanaceae; genus Nicotiana; species Nicotiana tabacum. Next base: position 89,996,951 of record NC_134101.1, on the reverse strand, counting down.
AGAATCTGCACTGATGCCAAGTCCGATGCACTTTTTCTTCTGGGAAGGCAGCTTTTGGCTCTAACTAAATGACCTGCCGGCTTAAATCTTCATCATGTGGGATGGTTTGGTATCGGCCTAACTGACGTAGGACTCTGTGCGGAGCATAAGGCTGAATACTCCGAAGACCCATCAACAACAAAAAACATGCCTCAGCCGACATATAGATTACTTCACTGATCGAGAGCCACCCGATTGACCATTCGATCTTGTTTGCAGTCAGAGATCTCAAATGAGCATGCCATGCTTCCGTACCATCCGGGAACTCATAACCCTCTACCCGCTTTTCATATTTTTCGATGCATTCAAGGCCAGTCATACCACAATTCAAGTATCCAGGACGGTGGCAAAGGTGTTCCTCCATCTATAGTTGTAGCAGCATATTGCACCCTTCAAAACTTCCCTCCTTCTCGACAATGGGTCAGTGCTCGGTTAATTTCCGCCAAGATCAGCAGCACTATAGTCCCATTTGCCTTTTTCATCATAAAGTCGGCTATCCCTACAAGCCCCAACTCTATGTTCCCATCTTTTCTAGGGCAAACCAAAATACCCAGGAACGCCGCTATGAAAGCTAATCCTCTCCAAGCTTCCCACTTGTCTTGGTTTCCCGCGTGAGTAAGACCGGTATCTGGCGTTTTGAAGCCACGGGGATTCCCGTAACGTCGATACAGAAATTAGAAGGTACAAAATCCTTTGGCCAAATTTCCGTCTCGGATGTCACGACTGATGCTTAACAAGTCCAAAATTTTATGAGGGGTTACTGTTCTCAGTGCCACCGGGTATTGACTTCTAAGATTCCCTTCGATACCGGCATAGCCTGCTATCTCTTCCAGTGTAGGAGTTAACTCAAAATCAGAAAAGTGAAATAAATTATGCGCTGGGTCCCAGAATGGTATCAAGGCCTCAATTACGTCTTTTCTTGGCTTAACCTTCAAGAGCCCGATAAGACCATCCAATGCTTTTGTCACAGCCTTTCTGCTATCTTCCCCCAAATCATGCCACCACATATATAGCTCCAAAGGGATCTCTTCACGGATTGAGAAAGGTTCATTTTGAATTGTGCTCATCCTGCACATTTATTAAGGTGATTTTAATTAAAAGGAAACTATGACTCGTTTTGACTCAAGAAAAATGACCATCTTTTTTCCAAAATTTTCACTCAAATATCCGGCTTTGCCAATACGGCCTTTCAGCACTTCAAAAACGAAGATTTTAAAGCTGTGTCGGCTAACCAGCAAAACCTTTAAAAGTGACTGTTCTTGCAAAAACAGCCTTCCGGCGCCCTTTTAGGGACATTTGGCTATTTCTGACAAGAATGACATCATCCTAATTATTTTCAAATTAAAGTAAAATTTTTGTTCTTTTGTGTTATTTTTGCAAAAAGGAAGTTGGACCCGATGGGGGTTGCCTACGTATCTCACACCCTGTGAGAATCAAACTGGCGTAGTTCGGGAAAATTTTTAAGAAAATAATCCCAACTTCTTTTTTCTTTTTCCAAAACACAAAGATATTTTTTATTTTTCTTTAAAAACCACAAAATTCCCTTCTTTTTTTCAAAATTTCGGCAGAGTTTTAGTATACTTTAGGGACATTGGTTTTCACCACAGGTAATTACCTCACACTGCTATTTTCTTTTCCAAATTCTCTTCTTTTATTCAAAAGCCGGTCAGCATGCAAATCCGAAACAAATAAATGCACAAGTAGCAAGTAAGATGCATTAGGATGGTCTTTTTATTTCGGGTGCACCTGTCCTAGACAGACCCAACCCCTGTGTTGAGTCTCCAAAGTCTAAATGCACATGATGCAAACAAACGTTCCTACTAGGTATCCGACATGAGGTATTGTTATACTAGGTTTAGAAACCTGGGTTTATTTGTTCTAGACCTGGCTTACCCGAGCGGACAACTCGAGCCGAGGAGGGCAGCGTACCGGGAATACAGAAGCTTCACCGGTTTTGCAACTTGTCCGAACCTCGTTCCAAATTTGGAATATGACTCTAACAGAAAAGAAGTCACACGAAGTGCACACTTCTTCATGATGTAGAAGACTCAGAGAGAAGAGGGATTTCGCAACAGTTTATATACAGTTCATGGAATATCAAAGCAGTAAAAGCAATCAATTAGCACATTAGGCCCCAGATCATGTAACAAAATCAAATAATGGATAAAGCCAACTATAACAATTATTCTAAGCTCGAATTCTTGAACCCTGAACCAGAGATTCTGGGTTCGGTCCCCAGTAGAGTCGCCAGAGCTGTCACACATCCTTTTTACTTACACCCCCGGAAGGGAGTGTATAAGGGAGTTTTTCCAATTAAAGGACAATCGAAACGGGATTATTGCAATTAAAGATTCAGAGTCGCCACTTGGGAGATTTATGGTGCCCCAAGTCACCGGTTCCAATCCCGAATCGAGGAAAAGATTGACTCTGTTTAACAGTCCGCGAACCAGAAATCCGGGTAAGGAATTCTGTTAACCCGGGAGAAGGTGTTAGGCATTCCCGAGTTCCGTGGTTCTAGCACGGTCGCTCAACTATTATAATTGGCCTATTATATGATTTTTTTTTAAAAAACTTTGAACCTATGTGCATTTTAACTTTAAACCGCTTTTAATTATTTTAAAGACGATTTCAGCATCGTCTAAAATATGTCTTTGGACCGCGCCACATGAAATGCACCCGCGCCACATGTCTTTGGTCCAACACTTAAAGCCAAACAATCTGCAAAATCAAGTAAACGCTAACCGACTAACGCTATGTGAAACATAAAATGAACTACGCTTTTTCACTTCTGAGTTTAAATTTATTTAGCACAAATCAAACTAACTGAGCTTCTAACTCTATTTTTTACACATTCTGGCCCAAGTTTGCTATATGAAAAGCCCAGCAGTAACACCTTAAATTATCGGGCTCAAGAGATGAGCCCAAGTTGAAAATGGACCAGCCTCAGCAAACATTGGGATCCCAGTTCGAGTCCACATAGCGTAAAACGTCGACTATTTTGCATTCAAATTTATAGATGATGTTGCTTTAAGAAAATCAAACAATTATTAATGGGAACACACCTATCGTCACTTTTATGACGATGCTACAATCCAAACATCAATTCATTCTATCATCTAATACTATCACAATTCTTACCAACAGGTTCCATAATCTCGGAAAACAACAAACATTCACTAATTATGTTTCCAAAGGGAAGCTATATACCATAGCCTAAAATCAAAAAAGCTATTCAAAATAACACACTGATTTCAATTAAGCTATCATATGACTTAAGCTTTGCATACAAGTACCCTTTGCAAATATCCTTAAAAGTCCCTCTTATACATAACAACAAGCTCAAATCATGAAGTCTAAACAGATAAACCATAATCTGTCCCATATTATAAACCAAAACTAAACTAAAACCAAGACTAAAAGACAACCAACAGGAATTGATTGATCATAGATTTCATTTACGTCCTATTCACTGATAAATTTACATAGTCAGATTCTTTCTAAAAAAACTGAGCAGTATAAGCTATGTAGGAAATTGAAAGAGAGCTGGAACTTCAATAACAAACAACATCATGTTTAATCATATTTTTTAGATCCAAACTTCGAATTACATTCAATTGATCCCCATAGTGCTAGAAAAATACCTGAAAATGAAAGGACACAAGAGGTGAGAGATCAACAATAGCAGTAGCAGAGGTTAGCCCCAGATTCAAACAATAAAATAGTGAAACTGACTCAGAAAGACCAATAGAATAGCAAACCAAACAGCAGACTTGAACCACCTCTTTTCAATGCCCAAGTTCAATCCATTTCCAACCCGGATAAATCAGAAATTGCTTCAGACACTCAAAACCTCAAGAATTGCAGAAGAAAATTCAATGTAACAGTCCTTTTATCCAATTTTTAGCCGTTTGTGATTTTCTGAAAATTTTCTCTTCAACTCTTGGGTTTGCCTTGAAAGGCAAGAAATGATGCCTTTATAGGCAAGAAAGTAGGGCAGCCTCAGCTTGCACTTTGCCCCTTTTTTAATTTTTGTTTTAGCTTAGGTGCCCTTAGATAAATTTTTAGAATTCAAGATAGCCCCCCACCCCAGCTTCCTAGAAGCTTCCCTAATCTGTTACAACAATATTCCCTACCATAGAATCCCTAAAGTACCCCTCGAGCCCTGATTATTTACCCTCCCAGCCTTATCCAACTATGGGTCAGGCCAAACCGAACAACCAGAACTCTAAGGCTGTTGTTGGGACGGGTCACAATAAATCGAGGGCCCAAGAAATTCACCCAGCCCATGAATATTCTGAGACCTAAAACTGTGACCCCAAACACATTATCATTTAAACGATGACCCCAAAAGAGTCCAATCAATTTTAATACTAACAAACCGAATTAGTTCTATCCCTTTAACAAAATTAATTAAAGTTAACTCATGGCTATTGCTTGTACGAATTAAAACCGAAACAAAAGGAAAAATCAAAAGAAAAAGGCAAAATAAAGATGGAGGAGAAACACCAGAAAAAGAGTTAAATAATGAAACTGACGAGGAAGACGACGGAGAAGAGACAGAAAGAATACCTCTAAGGTCGCCCGGACAAAGCTTGATGAACTCTACGACTTCAATTTGATTCGAAACAAGTATTAACCGTATGTTCTCAAAGAAAACAAACGGTCAATACCCGTTTCAACCCTATCGTTCAAGGGAATTTGAAGGCTTGACAGATTCTTTTCTTCCTTGTTTTCAGATTCAAAACTGGACTGATTTGGTGGGGACTTGGGAAGAAATGGTGGTGTATTGGGGTTGAGGGAAGGGATATGGTTGCATGGATGAAATTTGGGTGGTGTTCGAGCTCCACCGCCGGCCGGAAATGGCGAAGGGATGAAAGGCGGCGTTAGGGGTTTGGCAAGGAGATGAGAGCTGAGGTGAAGAACAGAAAGGGGGAGGGGGGGGGTTCTGAGGGGGGATGGATCTCATTCGGACACTTAAATAGCCTGGGGAGGCTACTTCCCAACCGTCGGATCAATGGAGATTAACGGCTGGGATCCGGGGGAGACAAAAGACGTCGTTTGGTTGGGAAGTGGAGCTGGACCGGGTTGGGGCGCGGGTTTGGGCCGGGTTTCGGGTGGTTTGGACGGGTTTCAGGCACAATTGTTAGGGCATGAGGAATTTTGAATACAAATGGCCCAAATCAGGGTCTTCTCTTAATAAATCCAATTTCTTTTCATTTTCCTTTTCTTTTGATTTGTTTTTTTTTCTAATTTCTTTTTAAAATCAAATTAAAAATTAAAAAATAAAACCTAAATTAATTCCTAATCAAATTATCCTATCAAATTGAATTAACTAACTCTAAATAATGCTCACCACCACTAATTAAATGCCAAATTAAAGAAAAACTACCAAAATTCAAAAATTAAAATTAAAAGTGCAAAAATAACTATTTTGTGATTTTTTTTCATTTTTTATAAAAGACTAAATTATCAATTAATTCAAGAATGCAAAATTAGATCCTAAATGTCAATGCAGTGTATGTTTTTGTATTTTTCATTAAATAAACAAAAATAAAAATGCACAGACAAATTCAAACAATTATCAGAAAATGCCACAAAATCCTCAAAATTCCAAATAATGAAAAGAAGTTATTTTGTTTTGAATTTATGAGAGTAATTCATATAGGGCAAAAATCATGTGCTCACAATAGTAACCTATTTAGCGTTGTCTAGGTTTGTTCTAGGTTCGTAACCCCAGTTTAGTTAGTTTGTTTTGTTGTCCAAACCCTTTCACTCTCTGTCTAATGCAATTTTCTATTTTCTGTGATTTCTAGTCATTTTCGTTTAGTTCTCTTTTCTTTTATAGTTCTTTTCCTGTTGACTCTAGTAACATGACATGCATGCGTAATTCTCAGCTTGGTCTTAAAAAGTCAGTTTAGTTATGAAGCTGAATGAAACAATTTTGAAGATGATAGGGACATTTGAGGGAAATAAGTAAAAGCATTTTGAGATCACTTCAAGCGCGAATTGTGTGAAACTGGGGCAGATAGAACATAAAGAAACCCTGTTGAAATGCATCATGCCGCATCAGTTTGAAGATAATGGCAAGTTTGCCCCAAATTTGTAGGGGGTCGTTCGTGGTAATGCGAGTGAGGGTGTTGTCCAATGGGCTTGATAACTAACAAATGTATAAGGCGAATGCGTGGATATGATTATCAAGTCTAGTGCAATCAAAAGATGATACAAAGGTTTTCCTTGGTTTGTTTAATTGTGTAGTTTGCACTTGGCATGTTTTGGAGATTGGAGTGACGAAAGCATTTTGTTCTGCTATCTAAACATCTCATCCTTCGTTACCCCTTTGAACCTTGTTTATTTTCTTTCATACCCCTCTTTCGGAATCAGTAGCAAAGATCAGAAACACAAGCGTGAAAGATAAGTAAAGGAAAAGGAGAAAAGAAAGGAACGAAAAGGGAGAGAAGAAAAATGAAAATCGAAAAAAAAAAAAGAAGAGAGAAAGAAAAGAATGAAAAGAAAAAGAAGGAGAAAAACAACAAAAAAGAGAAAAAGAAAGAAAAAAAGAGAAAGAAAGAAAGAGAAAAGAGAAAATCACAACAACAAAGTAATTCCTATGTCATGAACTACGTTCGACCTGATTCCTTTTAAGGATACATAGGCAACCTCACGGTTCGGTCTCATCAAATAAAAATCCAAAAGTCCCCAAACAGAAAACTGAGGCAGAAGTTGTGGTTGTTGTAAGAAATCTGATTCAGCAAGTTGTAATTTTTGAACCCATTCGAATTGTTTTGAGCCTTCTATACCCTTTCTTTTTAACCCTATCCAAAAGCCCACGTTACGGTCCAAAGAAAGACCTTCCGATCAGTCTTCGAGAGATGCCAAGTCAAGCAAGGAGAGGTAATTCATATCAGGGGTAACACTCTGGTCCAAGCAGAAAAATAATGAAAATGAGAGAGTCTTATTGGTGAAAACCCTCACGGGCACCGTAGGGCGACGAGAGCTAAGAGAAATCCAAAAATTAGAGAATATTATTGGTGAAAACCCTCGCGGGCACCGTAAGGCGATAGTAAGTTGATAAAAAGAATAGAATGAGAGAGGCTTGATGGTAAAAACCCTTCGGGCACTACAAGTCGCATAATGATTGTGAATCAGATTGGATAATCGGAGCATTGAAGTCTAGTTTCACGGTTCAGGGGTATAACAAGAGTTGAACATCAGACTTGTTTGACAAATCAGGCCACTTAATCAACATGTGCATGTCATGGTCATTAGAGTTGGTATCCACATCTGATAGGTTTCTACTTTGTAGTTTTCTTGTTAAGAATCATCTCTTTCCTTTGTCCTTTACTCTATTCCTTTTGTCTTGTTTACTTCTTCTTCCTGAGTCTGTTTGGTCAGAATAAGTGAGAAATGACTTCAAAATTTTCCACCAGCTTTTCAATTGCACAAAACGGATCTGGCCAGCACATCAAAGTGGCATAAGTTAGGAAAGAACAACAAGCGCACTGAGTTGGTAGCAATCAACATGCTTTGGAGTACATGAGAAATACAAATGTTTGGTATATTTCAATTCGTGAACAGTGTAACAGATATAGGATGTTGGGTGAACGGGTCAAAGGTATTCTTTATGATGAGATCAACAAAGAAAGTGTTTAACCAGTGACAAGCAAGGTATTCCAAGAAGAAATCAAATTTATCGTGACAAGTGAGGGAACGATAGACTTCAAGGCCAAGGCCAGTGATTTAAGTCAGGAAGGAACAACATGCGCACTAAGTGGATGGCAATTAACGTGCTTTGGAATTCATGTCAACACAAGAGCACGATGCAACAGATGAAGGGTGTTAGGGGGACGGATCAAAGGTATTTTCTGTGAAACACAAAGGTTGGTAAATGTCAGTTCATGAGTAATGCAACAGATAGAGGGTATTGAGTCTGAACGGAGAAGAGGTATTTTCTATGATAAGGATAACAGAGAAAGTGATTAGCCAAGGAACAAGCAAGATCTTCGAGTGGAAATCGGTTATCATGAGAAGTGAAGGAGCAACCACCCTCAAAGTCAAGGCCACAAACCAACCACCGTATTTTAAACTGACAAGATATTTCTTTGATTTGACACAGGGGCAGAAAATTTCGTTTGTTTCGGAGAAACCCTCCGCAAGGAAAAGCAAGCACCAGACAGGTTTGACCGTAAACTCTCAGGACATTCCAAGAAAATGTGGCCTAGTTTAAAATTCAAAATAATCATGAGTAGCATAATCTAGCATAAATGTACCACAAAGGAATATAAGTTGGTTTCGAAGTTTGCATGTTTAAGATATGATTCAATTAGGAGTTTTCAGGACCCTCCTATAAAATGGGACCTATTTTAAAAATCGAAACAATCATAAGTAGCATAAATGTACCCCAAGGAATATAAGTTGGTTTCAAAGTTTGCATGTTTAAGATAGGATGTAATTAGGAGTTTTCAGGACCCTACTGGATAATGGGATGTAGTTTTAAGACCCTCTTAGATAACAAGATTTAGCGGAAGTCACACCTTTAGAAGATATAAATTAGATTTAAAATTGTCGTTTAGGTAAGAATTGTCAGGATCCCGCTAGATAATGGGACCTAGCTTTCAAATTCTTAGTAATATTTGATAATATGATTCAGTTTAACACTCACATATGTGCCCAGCCACCAAACAGGGGCAGGAAATTTTCTTTGTTTTTGTCTATTTCATTGAAGTCAGGAGCCCACCTGGAGAGTAGGGAATACATTTCAAGTCAGGAGCCCGCCTGGAGAGTAGGGAATACATTTCAAATCAACAGTCAGGAGCCTGGTAATGTGATCCATTTTACACTTACATATGTGCCCAGCCACCAAACTGGGGCAGAATTTTTTTTTTTGTCTATTTCATTGAAGTCAGGAGTCCGCCTGGAGAGCAGAGAATATATTTCAAGTTTAGCAGTCAGGAGCCCGCCTGGAGAGCAGGGAATACATTTCAAGTCAGCAGTCAGGAGCCCGCCTGGAGAGCAGGGAATACATTCAAGTTTAGCAGTCAGGAGCCCGCCTGGAGAGCAGGGAATACATTCAAGTTCAGCAGTCAGGAGCCCGCCTGGAGAGCAGGGAATACATTTCAAGTCAGCAATCAAGAGCCCACCTGGAGAACAAGGGAGTACAATTCAAGTTTTAACTTTCAAGTTCTTATTGATATTTGGTAATGTGATTTGTTTTACACTTACATATGTGCCCAGATACCCAAACGGGGGAAGAAAATCTTCTTTGTTTTTGTCTATTTGTTGAAGTCAGGAGCCCGTCTGGAGAGCAGGGAATACATTCAAGTTTAGCAATCAGGAGCCCACTTGGAAAGCATGAGAATATAATTCAAGTTCAGCAGTCAGGCGCCTACCTGGAGAGAAAGGGAATACAGTTCGAGTTCAACAATCAGGTTTCCACCTGAAGAAAAAGAAAGGCATCTCAGATTGCAATTCAAGTCAGCAACCAAAGAATCTCGCAACAAGAATGCGAGTCAACAGTCTGAGGTGATCAACAGAAGTTAGTTACAATAAAGAAAAAGAGAGAAAGACAAGAAGTGAATCCAAATACAGAAGTTGATGGAAGATGTGAACTACTTAAGACATGGTGGAAGTCACAAGCACTACAGGTCCGGTCTTGATCCAAAAAGCTGAAGAAGAACGAACTAGCACCTCAGCTAACAAGCGCCAAGGTTCAAGTCTAAAGTCTACATGAAGAACCATTTAAGACTCAAGATCAAGTTTCAGAAGACTTATAGATGGGAATCTTGTAACTCATAGTTGAAAGGCCTAGTTAGTCTTTTTCAGTTGATTTTTGATGTAATAACCGGAACCGCGGATCGGAACCTCGGCGGAACGGCACCTCGACTGGCTCTCCACCTCGGTACTCCATCATCTCACTCACCTCTGAACTACACGTGGCCTGATTCCTTTATAGCCAAGGATATGTAGGCAGCTCCGATACCAGGGCTCGATCACATTCCCCTTTTCTTAGTTTTAGTCCCTCCAAATAAGGGTCGGGTCAAAAAACTTGACTAGTCATTCTTTGTCTGAAAACTCTTCGCGTTTCTAGTCAAAGAGGGGCAGTTGCAGACATGTGATTTTTGACCCTCACCAAGATTTTTTATATTTTAGCGTAAAATATTTAATTTAGGCCTAAAATAGCTATTTCAACTCATTTTTACTCTTTTACTTTATTTTGTTATAAGAAAAATGAAAATCACAAAAAATATTTTAGTTTTTCATAAATTTTTAAAAAAATAATAATATAAAAATGGTACTTTATCTTTATTTTTATATAATTTCGAAAACACAAAAATAGTTTCATGTTTAGTTTAATTAATTAGGATTAGCTTTGGATGGTGTAGTATTTTTATCTTATTTTAAAAAGAGTCAATTAAGGTGTTGGATCACAATTTTAAGAGTTTTAGAGCCCAGTTCTTGGCCCAATTCGGATTAGTCCATTAAGCCTAGGGACCCTTCTAGACTCTTCTTTGGAACAAAAAAACAAATAAAGAAGACCCTAAGGACTTAACACAAAAGACCTAGGGACTAATGGGCAAAATACACAAAAATACACCTAAACCTAGACTCTACCTATAAATTAATGCTTAAAAAAATCAAAAAAAAAGAAAGAAGAACGAAAAAGCTGAAAAAGCTGCGCAGCTTTACAAAGGAGACCCCCCCGATTCCTCATCTTCTTCATTCCCCCATTCCAAAATACCTGGAAATTTTTCTGTTTTCTTTTGGATTTCGAAAAAGAGAAATAAACAAAGGTCTCTATTTTAGGAAGTATTATCCTTATGATTGAGTTTCAGAAAATATACAAAAACCTAGAGATACCCTGAGGATCGTCGTCTTCAAAACCATCCCAAGCGACCCCCGCGTTCCATCTTCTTCTTCATTCCGATAACTGCTTCAGCAGCCTAACGCCCCAGCACATCTCACCAGCCCGTCGCCGTCTCTCACGACTCCGTCCAGTGACTCCTCGCCAGAAACCAACCCCACCGGAGAAACCAGAACTTATGCCAAATGCTCTGCTGGAAAACGCAGCAACACAGCTAGAAAAACCAATCTAGACAGCCCGCTTCTGCCCTATTCTCACCCAGTCAAGTTTTGTCCATTTTCAAGTTCTCCGGCGAGCTTCATGGTTGTCCGTGGTCATGTTTGAGTTTTGAGTCCCGTCCGGAGGTCGCCGGCGAGGTTCCGTCAACCATTTCGTCCGTGGTCCAGAGTTGAAGGCTCAATTCTATTTCGGAAAAATCACGTTTGCTCGATTTCTGGCCGTGTACTACTGGAAATTTCATCAAATGAAAGGTTCGATTTTCAGTTTGTCATAGTCGCTGAAGTGCTATTAATTGGAGAGCAATTCAGGTCCATTTTTCCTCCTCTTCTCTGTTAGTTGCGATGTTATTTTCGTGGTTGTGATTGAAAGATATTGCTGGCCTATTCTCGTAATTGCTTGTTGGTTTCATATGTGTTTCTCAAGCTCGTTATATTTGATTAGTCCTTTAAATGTACTTGAGCAGCATAGTTGGTTTCATATGTGCAACTCTTTCGGTCTTCTTTAAGATGGTGATTTGTATTGCAATGGATAATTTGTACTGGATTGTGACTTGAATTAATGTTCATATTAGATTTTTCCTGCTCACGTTTAGAAGGGACTATAGATGGATTTAGTCTAAATGATTCGTGAAAACTAAGCCAAATTGGGAAATACAGGAACACGCAATATTATATACTTAGTATTTGTACTACACTACCTGGGGAGTCTTGTCTAGTTAGCTTGCAGTATTTAGTCCATGATTGGATCTGTTGAGTTTAGTAATTTACCCTCTAATGCATTCCTAGTTTGTGAGAAGAAAATTGAATTTCACCAAATCGTGGGTATGTTAGCAAGCTGTGGCATTACATTTAGTTATGGGGTATCTGTTGAGCCAGTGGGAACGGAAAAGGGACAAAAATAATTAAATTGTTTACATGTTTTGTTTCTCTTTTGTCTATTTATTTTGTTATATTGTCCGCTAGAAGCATGTTTAGGTCGACCACACTCAGGTATGGCTCCCGTGGCGTAGTCGTGATACCTAATTTCAAATTAGTTTTAAATATGAGCATCCGCCGTTCGCTTTAGCTGAGTAAATCTTCTTCTCTAAATAAGTTAAGGTGTTCCATACAATCACCTAGTGTATGGCCCTCACATCGATATCTTAACTGATGAAGAAAAATGCTTTGAACTCTCGTAGCTTGCTTTAGACGCGTTATTTTGATCTACTTTCCTAAACTTGGATGCACATTTATGTGACCCAAATCCAGATCTCAACGATGTTAAAATATGTCAAAAACCACGGGTGCATTTATGTGACGTGGTTCGAGACGTGTTTTAATAACGTTGCAATTTTCTTTAAAAAATGAATAAAAGTGGTTATAAAGTTAAAATTGAACCATAGGCTAAAACATGTATTAAAATCAGATAATAGGCCAATTATAACAGTTGCGCGACCGTGCTAGAACCACGAAACTCGAGAATGCCTGACACCTTCTCCCGGGTTAACAGAATTCCTTACCCGGATTTTTGGTTCGCGGATTGTTAAACAGAGTCAATCTTTTCCTCGATTCGGGATTTGAACCGGTGACTTGAGACACCATAGATTATCCCAAGTGGCGACTCTGAATCTTTTAATAATAAATCCCGTTTCGATTGTCCTTTAAGTGGAAAAACTCCCTTATATATACCCTTTTCGGAGGTGTAGGTAAAAAGGAGGTGTGACAACATATATTTATACATAATCAATTTTAAAAATTGAAGGAGTAAATACAATTTCCTAGAAAGGTGAAAGAATTCTAACTAAATTGTTAACATTTGGAAAAATATATACCAGATCTTGCCGGTACAATAAGTATGACTTCCCTTTGCCTTTAAATTTCCGGCGACTTTTGATGCCTCAGCTGGATCCTTTGCCTTGGAAGTTTTCTTTTTCGTTTCTTTTTCTGGCATTAAAAAGGCATAACAGGTTGCGGTGAAAACGAAAAAATAGGCTGAATTTGACGATCATAGAAGAATTCCCCAACCAAAGCTTCTGGCTTCCCCATTCTATAAGATCTACAGTTTTTCCAATTCAGTTAATCAGAATTTTGTAAAAAATTAGTTTATTTCTCTGTTGGGTTTTGCTCCTTGGGGTTTTGGGAGTGGGAGGGAGATTGTGCATACTGTAAAAGAGTGGAAAGTTTTGGAATTAGGAAAGTTTTAGAATTTAGGCGAATTTTATGGTTTAAGAGAAGATGAACGGGGAAGAGAGTTTGGGTAAAATCAAGAATAAGATCTGAAAAATGGGGAAGTTATTGGGTCGGGTCAGTTAAGTGGGTCGAAGTAATATTCATTTTTGTTCCGGTTAGAGATTGTCATGTGACCCAGTAGAAAAATAACACGTCACTAAATATAGGCCCACCAGTTCTACCGTTAGTCGCGGGATAATTTTGTTAATAGAAATAACATGTTATGTTTTTTTGGACGGAGAGATGGATAAAGGGTATTTATAAACCATTTGGCAAAGATAAAGGTTATTTTTGGCCCTTTTCCAAATAAAATAAAATATAACAAAAAAAGAAAAGATAGGGAAAAAAATAGAAAAAAGAAAAACTTGTTATGATAAAAATCAAAATATGGTGGATGACTACTCTTCCTCCACGATCTTTCTCTCAAATGGTTAATGACATATTCAATGACATATTTTCTATGTTCAATGACATATTCCATGACATATTTTCTTCACTTTTCATGCCTATATAAAGGCTTTGTAATAGATAAGAAAATACACACAATTTAAGAAGAAAATCTCTTCCTTTCTCTCTATCTCTATTTCTTGTTCATGTTTTACTAAATTGTCTTTATTTCTTGTTCATGTTTTACTAAATTGCTTTTTTTCATAACACGTTATCAGCACGAGTCTCTAACTAATTGTATATATATATCTACAAAAAAATTTCTACATCCGGAAAGATTACAATTAGAAGCCATACATATCATCACATGGTTAAATGTAAAGAGAAACTACATATGGTAAGTAATGAAATGTAAGAAGGTATGATTATCTTATACTTGTCATTCCTTTAAAATCTCATATGCACACAACTTCGTACTACACTTGTATTGCATAAGCACATATTAATATTACATCTTTTATATCACATGAATGGAATAAAATTTTCGAAGTTCTGTATGTTAAAATCATAGTAGCAGTTAATTGTTGATATGATGCATGTCATGGTAACCAAGGAAATTTTATATAAATTGTCTTATGCATATTTATGTGTTAACTATCTTCAATCTGTCCTGCCGCTTTTAACATTTTCTTTTACTTGATGAATATTTATTTTTTCCTTTTGGATACACTTGCATATAGTACCAAAAAAAAGGAATAAAAAATAAAATAAAATTGGTCATACTGATTAAAAGCATAAATCATCTTGAAGAAAACAAGAAATACTTCACATCTTTATCTAGGTTGATTAATTACTTCTTTGAAGTTTGGAAAACAAACCAGCTATTGAGAAAGTATACTTCATAATTTATGGTCGTATCATTTGAAAGCAAACAATGATTAGTATGACTACTAGAAGAGGTATTTTTGAGTATCCATGACCTACTTGATGTTTGCTACTGACTTACCATTTTTAAGTATTTTATATGAATGATGCACAAGCTACAACTGGTAAGTTGTTACTTATAATGTCACTTTTCAGGTAATATAAATACTGAATTTATGTATTAGTACTATATATGTGTTGTTACCTATATGATGTACTTTTGATAAATTTATTCACTAATTGCTTGGTTGAATTGAGTGAAGGAAAGTCATGTCGTTAAATCAAATCCAATAGGTAGGGTATACCCCGAAAACAACAATATTTTTGAGAGAGACTCAATAAATATTATGACAATGATTTTATGATCCTTTTAAACTCTAATAGAATTTAGAAGAAATATTCTGACTACAAACAATTGTATTTCATATAGATGCTACAAATAATTAATAAAGCTTTACGCTGATTTGAGATTTGTACACTTATTTAAGAAAGCAAATTTGATTTGCTAAGTTGCAAATTAGTTGTGTATAACTTTCTTGGCATGTGATTGAAATTAAGGCTTGAGAATGAATCTCAATATTGTTTAGCCTATTATGCCATTAATTGAGGATAAGACATCGGGATCAAGTCCTGATGCTCCATAATGATAAGAGTTGGGTTTGAGTCCCAATTTATTATGGCCTAACATGCCTTTATATTGGTAAGACATTGGGTTTGAGTCCCAATGTACCATATTGATGATATAATGATGACTAAAGAAAAATAATATATTTTTCATGAAAAGGCATGAAAATTGTCCCACTTGATTTGCTCCATTCTTGAAGTGAATGTGATAGCAGTGCATAATAAGTTTCAGTGAAGACAAGTGGTTGAACAATGAACGTGAGCGTTCCAAATATCAAAATAATAATAATCATCACTATGATTATAAAAGGAGAACAATAAGGGTTCTCAAAATAGTCCTTCAAAATGTGAAGACAATGCTTACCATCAAATTGGTATGAAAATAATAAAGCACGTCGCTGATTATGATCCATTCCTTGAAGAGAATGTGACTTGTGATAAGCATTAAGAATGCAAACCAATTCCTAAAGTTGAATGTGGCAATATGTGATAAAAGCAATGAATAAAGACATGCAATTCATGATTATATGAATACCACACAACTCACCTCTAAGGGAGGTTTGAGTAAAATAAAGAGAATAAATATTATTGTGTGGTTACATGAATATGTCATTGGTCGCGTACATGTGATATGCCAAATATGATTTTGTCATGCCTTATAAAAGTTATTAAAGGCAAAATTAAAGCAAGAAATGATTTTGCTTATGATGATTTTGACCATGATAATTTATTATGATATAATTTTCTCCGTGAAGGAGACATTTACCATATGAATGGTATGATAAAAGATCTTGTTGTACAAAAGTTGTTAAGAACTCCGGAAAAACTAATTTGTTACTACCTGGATGAATAAACTTATTCATGACATTGATATTGTAAAGTCTCAAAAGAAACTTTTTGAGTTTCAAATATATAAGTCAAAGTGATTGGCATATTGAGACTATAAATGAAAGGAATATTGAATACTTCATATTTCTATAATCATATCGGGTAGATATGAAAGGTTACCCGATCTTCTTTCTATTTGTACTACACAAATATAAGCATGATGCTGGAATCATATGCCACAAGTAAACTAGAGGTTTACTAAAACAAATATTAATTGGCATGACTGGTTGACCATCTCGGTTCAATTACGATGCGAAAAATTAATTAAGAATTACATTGACATATATTGAAGAATAGAAGATTCTTCAAGAATTCTCTTGTGCTGCTTATTCTCATGATATACCAGTTAAAGGTTGAGATTGAATCCTTTGATTTCTGGAAGGAATAAAAGGTGATATATATATGGGTCCAGTCGCCTGCCATGTGGACTGTTTACTATAATATGATTTTAATAGATACATCTATTTTATGGTCACATGTGCATTTGTTATCAACTTGCAGTTTGGTTTTTGCAAGATTGCTTGCTCAAATTATTAGAGCACAATTCCAGAATATACATTATGATAATTTATCGTAATAATACTGGTTTAAATCCAAGTTGGTTTAGCAGAAATTGTATGCCTCCAATTATAGCTAAATCATTGGTTATGAGAACAAAACTCCCAAAAACAAAATTTGGTATGAGATTTATTATTTAATATACAGCAGCACTTGTACGCATTTAGCCAAGTTATAAAAAATTTTCCCTATCCCAATCGGTTTAGGGTCAGGAACCAAATAATTTCTATATAGAAATATGGATGTGCTATATGATTTAATTATGCCACCAAAATGCACAAAGATGAGTTCCCAAAGATGGTTGGGAAATGTGTTGGTGATTCCAACATTAGGGGGAGAAAATGGGCAGCTGAGAAAGTGATACGTGAAATGAATTATTATGAATACATATAGATCCTCGTACAAGAAAATATAAACTTGAAGTTCAAGTGATAATTCATTTACAAATTATTGCCAGACGCATTTGCTGACCCAAAGCTAAATGTCATATTTCAGTTGCTAATGCTCCAAATAGAATAAAGTCCATGAGGGACAGAGTCTATGGCACGCATGAAGTGTAACAGACCAATCGGTTCCAAAGGTAAAACTCCTTGAAGAAGGAGAGGGACAAATATTCAACATGGTCATAATAAGGAGGCAAGTGCCCTAGAAGAGCACCACGACATAACACTTCATAAGACCTCATGGGAGAGGCTCAGGTACCTGAAAATAATGAAATAAAGAGATCTCAATAAGTTATGTCTTTATTGGGTAATAATGGAACCGACATAAAATGATTGTCGACAATATTGTTAATATAATGTAGCGCTCAATATGATTAATATTGACGAGGATCTTGAGATCAAATCTGTCATGAAATTTGGACGGATAAAAGATTGGCCAAATAAAAAATACGCAATGAAATTGACTTCACCTGAAAAATGTGAAGTTGGACGGATAGTCCAACACCTGAAAGTATAAAGTCAATTGAGGTATAAATGTGTTATTGTGCGAAAGGTTCAAGTCGATAGACATAAAGACGACTTGTGGCACAAGAAAATTAGTAAATATCCTCACATTGAATATATGGAGACATGTTCTCTTATAGTGGATATAGTCACTTCAGGTTTTAATCTGGCAATATATGAAAAACTTGATATGCGTATAGTGGATATCATTGAAAGATTTAAATTGTCTTGGAGCATATTAAGGTTTCCAAGAAATTTATTAAATAAAGCTTCAAAAATTCTTATACGGATTGAAACAATCAGGGCGCATATGGTATAATCGCCCGAGAGAGTACTTGTTGAAAGAAGGGTATAAGAATAATTCAATTTGTCCTTGTGTCCTTATAAAAGGATATGGATTTGAATTCGTTATAATCGCCATGTATGTTGATGATTCAAATATCATTAGAACTCTCGGAGAGCTTCCTAAAGCAGTAGACTGTTTAAAGAAAGAATTTGAAATGAAAGATCTTGGAAAGACAAAATTTTGTCTTGGTCTACAAATTAAATATATGAAAGATAGAATTTTTGTCCTTCAATCAGCATACACAAAAAGATTTTAAAGAGCTTCTATGTGGATAAAACACATCCATTAAGTACCCCGATGGTTGTGAGATTACTCGATATAAATAAAGATCCACTCCGACCTCATGAAAATAATGAAGAGCTTCTTGGTCCTAAAGTACCATATCTTAATGCAATTGGTGCGCTAATATATCTTGCTAACACTACAAGGCATGACATAACTTTTTCAGTTAATGTCTTAACAAGATATAGCTCCGCTCAAGGAGAAATTGGAATAAAATCAAGCACATATTGCGTTATCTAAGGGGGATTACCAATATGGGCTTATTTTATGGCAATGATTGCAATACCGATCTTGCTGGTTATGTCGATGTGGAGTATTTATCTGACACACACAAGGCTTGATCTCAAACATGTTATGTGTTTACATGTGTGGCACTGTCATATCTTGGCGATCGACAAAACAATCAATCGTGGCTACTTCTTCTAATCATGCTGAGATAATTGCTATTCATGAAGCAAGTCGAGAATGTGTATGGTTGAGGTCTACTATACATCTTATTCGAGACAAATGTGATTTGAAGTGTGATAAACTACCCACAGTTTTGTATGAAGAAAATACAACATGCATAGCCCAATTAAAGGGAGGATTCATAAATGAGTTAAGACAAAATACATTTCACCTAAATTATTGTTCACACATGATCTTCAAAAGAATGGTGATATTAATATGCAGCGGATCCGTTCAAGTGATAATATGGCTGATTTGTTCACCAAATATCTACCGGCGTCAACCTTCAAGAAACTAGTGTACAAGATTGGGATACGAAGGCTTAACGATGTGAACTGATGATCTCATCAGGGGGAGTTAATACACGTTGTACTCTTTTTCCCTTACAAGGTTTTGTCCCATTTGGTTTTCTTTGCAAGATTTTTAACGAGGCAACCAAAAGGCGTATTTCTAAATATGTGTACTCTTTTTCCTTCATTAGGATTTTTTTTCCCATAGGGTTTTTTCCTAATAAGGTTTTAACGAGGCACATTATTTATGGACATCCAAGGGGGAGTGTTATGATAAAAATCAAAATATGGTGGATGTCTACTCTTCCTCCATGATCTTTCTCTCCAATGACATATTCAATGACATATTTTCTATGTTCAATGAAATATTCCATGACATATTTTCTTCACTTTTCATGTCTATATAAAGGCTTTGTAATAGATAAGAAAATAATACAATTTAAAAAGAAAATCTTTTCTTTCTCTCTATCTCTATTTCTTATTAGTGTTTTACTAAATTATTTTACTTTTTGTTCTATGTTTTAGTAAATTGCTTTTATTTCGTAACAAAACTCAAATTCAAGGTAAACATCAACTATGAATAACTTATAGATTTGCTGCACAAATAAGCTTTCCACATTAGACAGTTCAGTTCTCTCTCTGCAGATTCGAGTTGCGCTATTTTCTCCATCCCATCGCTTGACTCTGAAACATTCTATTACAGTTACAGGTAAAAAGCTTCCTCGTTATCCCATAATTTCATCAGATTATATTAAGATCTGTATGTTCGTCCTGAAAACTATAATTTTGCCATGCTTTTTTTGCCTTCTCTTTATTCTTTTTCGGATCGACCCGGTTTGTGACCCAAGGAAAAATGCTAGATCTATCAAGCTTACATTTGTATTTTTGTTTTTTTCTGATATCTCTGATTTCTTTGTGTTTAATTGGGCTTCATCGATCCATGATTTGGTTTTTTACTCATCTGAATTTTGTCAATTTTAGAGAGAATTCTTGTGTTAATCGAATAATTGGAAGCGAAAAAAATGATATATATTTCCAACCTGCCTAGCCTTGGTGGGTAGAGTTATGTGGTGTCTGTGCTGGTGGGAGGTAACGGGTACTCAATGGATTAGTCGAGGTGGGTGCAAGTTGGACTGCACAACACCGTCACAAAAAATAAAATTTTCCCTTAGATAGGAAGCTAAGAAAATATTTCCAGGAGGTCCAGTAGTGCACTAAAAGATAGTTATAGGAGATCCACAAATTTATATCTGCAAATATATAGATCGTTTTTATTTTTAACATTTGTATTAGATTCAAAAAATTGTTTATGAATGTGTGGATGAGTTAAATATAATTTTATGTTTGTTAGGCGTTGTCCCCCTTTGTGTTTTTTGAATATATGCACATCCATTTTTGTGTGTGCTTATATTAGCCTAGATATGGAAGAATCATATGGCCAGCCCTAATACGTTTGTGATTGATTGAGTTATGATAAACATATGTTGGAGTCTTCTTTAGAACGATGTGATATCTGTTGAGCCCCCGGGGCTTCGGTCTAGTGGTAAGAGCACAACGTGTGATGTGTAGATTAGGTGCACCGCTCACGTCACAGGTTTGAACCTGCCATAAGGGTAGAGTGGTGGACCGATTATCCACAAGTTTCGAATTATGCGCCATAGCCCTCATAGATATCTTGGTTAGTAGAAAAAGAAAGTGTGATATCTTTTGCGGACAGCAGTCACTTTATGGAAAGGAATTTTGGGAAAATCTATATCGTCCTTTATATGGAAGTAGCCTAATAACTTCAGTAGATATATCACAGTTAAAAATATTTCTGGTAGCATTAGACTAGTTTAGGTTAGGGTATATGATTTTAGTATTTTCATCTCAATGGATTACCTTTGTTGAAATTCTAAGAAAAATGTTAGTCTACAACGTAAGGACATTGAATCATTCATAGTACAAGTATGTGAATAAAGAAGCCAACTAGAAAATTTGTAGCTGATTATAGGAATCCGGGTTGAGGTAGTCTTTCTAATTTTTACTAGGACAGTGTCACATTAGGTTAGTGGAGAGGATTTTGATTTACCTTAATTTGGAACCTAGAGTGATTAACCAATATGCTCACTACAAAGTTTTGATTTGCGATACAGAAAGCATTGAAAGTTAGTCATGTGAATCACTTGTGATGTATATGAATATTTCGTATAGTTGCTTGAATTGCGTGTATGATCAATTAAACTGACATTTACAAAAATTAACTGACCAATAAATTATAGGAGCTGAGAGACATTGTGTAGTGGCAAAAGAAAAGATGCCTGCACAGAAGATTGAAACAGGTCACAATGACATAGTTCATGATGTTTCCATGGACTATTATGGGAAACGAGTGGCCACAGCATCATCTGATATGACCATAAAAATAGTTGGAGTCAGCAACAACTCAACTTCACAGCACCTTGCCACTCTGAGTGGCCATACTGGTCCTGTCTGGCAAGTTGCTTGGGCACACCCTAAATTTGGCTCAATCCTTGCTTCCTGCTCCTATGATGGAAAAGTTGTAATCTGGAAGGAAGGCAATCAAAATGAGTGGACACAAGCTCATGTTTTTAGCGACCATATATCATCGGTTAACTCTATTTCATGGGCTCCTCATGAACTTGGGCTGTGCTTGGCTTGTGGTTCTTCTGATGGTAGTATCTCAGTTCACACTGCTAGGTCAGATGGTCTTTGGGACACTACAAAAATTGACCAAGCACATCCAGTTGGGGTAACAGCAGTCTCATGGGCACCATCAATGGCTCCTGGTGCCTTAGTTGGTTCAGGTGTTCTTGAACCTGTTCAGAAGCTGGCATCCGGTGGCTGTGATAACACCGTGAAGGTTTGGAAGTTATATAATGGTGTTTGGAAGATGGACTGCTTCCCTGCACTACAGATGCACACTAACTGGGTGCGGGATGTAGCCTGGGCACCAAACTTGGGACTTCCTAAATCGACAATTGCTAGTGCTTCAGAGGATGGTACAGTTGTCATATGGACTGTTGCGAAGGAGGGAGATCAGTGGGAGGGAAAGGTTCTTAAAGACTTCAAGACTCCTGTTTGGAGGGTTTCATGGTCTCTAACCGGAAACTTGTTGGCAGTGGCGGCTGGGGACAACGATGTTACATTGTGGAAAGAAGCAGTTGATGGGGAGTGGCAACAGGTCACTTCTGTCGACCAATAGAATCGAAGTAAAAATATTTACTAGCTCAAGTGAACTGAGGACTAGCCTTTTGGTTTAAGTTTTACTCTCTTTATTTGGTTTTACTTGATCCTTTTGTTTGTATTTGGTATATCTGATGATCAATCTGCTAAAGCGGGAGTTGCAAAAAGTTAGTTATATACCTTTTTTTTTTAGTTTTGGCCGGTGCTGGTATGTCCCATGTTATATTGCCTTCTGAATACACTCCTAGAGTAATTTTTATTCCTCTGCCCCTTGTTGTTTGAATTAGTACGGACTTATAATTTGTACTAATTCAGAATCTAGGTTCCTCTGTTATCAATTACTTCATGTATGACCAGTCCTTGTATTTCTTTTTTCTCAATGAATTTCACTTTCACTGCACATATATGACATAATTATGAATGATGGCATTCTTTGATATTACTGTTTATTTATGAACACCAAAAGTACTTATAAGTCAAAGTCAAAGCATATGCCATAAGTTGGTTACTCTTGGCTTTTCATTTCATCTTAAGAGCACTTTTGGTTTGAGTAATATTCTTATTATTTTATTTCTAATATTTTTTTGGTAATCCTTCAAATACTATTCTCAAAACAAATCCTTAATTCCTCTCCATATCATTTTTGTTGTTCGTCATTTTACATGTTTTAAATTATAATCTTAATGATTTTGAGGACGTTTCAATCATTTTATCGGAAAGAATGTTTGTTAGATTTTATTTAACCAAACGCATTATTAACACTCAGAGTTTTGATCTTGTAAGAAGTAACACGTGTGCTCACAACATTGCATCTTCTCTCTTCTACAACATTTGCTGTGGTTCCACTTGCAGATTTTGTACCACAGCATCATGTCTCCAACTTTTACAATTCAGTTATGGGTCCCCTAGACCTGATACTTTATACTTACCTGCATTCGTATTTCTATCAAATCGAGCAATTTAATTTTTAACAATAAAAAGTTAATCCGAGAATATATCATTTTGACTATGGATAAGTGACAAATATAAGTATGAAAGGTATGTCTTGCATTTATTGAATTAACATATAATGGCGAAGGTAGAATTTTCACCATGCGAATTCAAAATATAAAAAGAGTAAGTATATGAAGAGCTAAATGGATTCAACATCTAATAAATACTATACATTAAAGAAATTTCACCTTATATGCACAATATAATTTTGAGCGAACCTCTTCCCCTTAATTTCGGCCCTGAGTCTTAACTCCAGTGATGAATAAATAAGTTATTTACCCACTAAGAGATGTATTTCTACATGATAATTTGGTTATATTCTTCAAGCTTCTTATGAAAGTGACAAGGATTATATTAAGACACGTCATCAATAAATTAGCTTATTTTATGGAATTTTACGTAGCAAGAATTATAAAGAAACACGGTACTCGCACATGAAAATTTGGTACATAACCTTAGTCATGTGGACGGTCGAGGAATATTGTCGTTGACAAATTATCCACTCCAACCTATTAAACTTTGCCATTTATAAAGTTGTCCCTTTTGGAAATTGCAGTAGTAGTTTGATGAATTTGGTATCATTTTAAGAACCCAAAAAAGGAATTTTCTCAAAAGTTGAATTTACTAGAACATTAGTTGTTTCATATAATTAGACAAAAAAGTTCTTGCAATATTCATTCTTATCCTATCAGTTGTAATTTTGTTAAAATTCCAATTTGTTGTGTTTTTGAGAATTTGAAAGAAGAAAATGGGAGCGTGTGGATCAAAAACTAGAAGGTGCATAGGAATGAATGATCTTCATATGAAGAAACATCAAGAAGGGAGGAACACTGTATCTCACAAGCTCAATAAGATTGAACCATCTTCTAAGAATATTTCTTGCTCCATAACTACATCCAAAGGTATAATTCTTAGCTGATTTCTCTTCCTATCTGTCTAAGCTTTAAGGGCAGAGTTATTTGGTACCGGTTGTCTAAATTTCGGCGATAGAGTTATCTGATACTAGGTATCTAACTGGTGAGAGCTAGCATGTTCCATCAACGAGTGTGGTGGGATGGATGAATTCCCTCCATATTTTTTGGGTTTAAAACGTGAGAATGGAGAAACTCCTGATAGGAAGCACTTTTCTCCTTTAGTGGGCCCCTACGTTGCGAATTTGAATTGGTCGGAATATTTATACCCAAAAAAGGTAGCAACTTCCCACTAGAATAGTCGAGGTGGCTCAAGTTGGACTGACAAATTATTTTAAAAAAGGAACACGATTAGCTGATTTCCTTCTCAAGCCATCATCTATATTGATTGTGATTCTGTTGTTGCAATAAAGCATTGCCTTTTTTTTTCTTCCTTAGCTTAAAGATGAGTTAATAACAATATAGGATTAGTTTTGATCATGAAACATTTGACTACTATGTTGAATTCTGCTTCTATTTGTTGACTACATGTTTGATTTCTTACTTTTTGCTTTTAATATATGCTTGCCTATTGAAATGTCTTGACTGTTTTGGTAAAATTATGAAGCTGGAACATAGACAAAAGCACAGTGTTCTTTTCATACTTTTGGATTATAGCTTCCCCTCGGCAAATTTTGTAGGACTGGCTAGATTGGAATATGACTCTAAGTGTTTTATTTGGCCTAAACAGGAAATGCAGAATTTGACTCTGGGCCTGAGGTGATGATTGAATCGGAAAGTAGCAATGATTTTCATAGCGCGCAAGATGGTAATTCATCTGAGTAAATAAACATTCATAGTCGTTGTTTTAATGTCTTTCATGAATTTGACGCGCATGATGTCTCCTCGTGCGGAACCAGGAGTTGAAGGTCACAGGTGCACTTTTGGATTCAACCAAAATCTGCTTTCTACATAGGGTGCCCAGTACTAATATATTACTATTTTCCAAGAACATATACATGTATACATGGAATTTTTGCCGAAATTTACGGGTGCCGGTGACCCCTCTCTGTATAGCATAGGTCAACCTCTGCTCGTGTTACATCCCTCGTCAGTTCTTTTCCTTGTAAAAACATAGAAATTGATGGGCAGGATATAAGTGATCAATGTTTTCTGTAACTTCAAAATTTGCAGTATTTTCACAGAGTGGCAGTGGATCTTTTTCAACTGTTATTTCTCCAAGGTTTTATGATACTGTTTGTTGCAACAGTAATGCTGCTTTTGAGTCCGCAGCAAAACATGAACAATCATTTGCAATTGCGGAACCAAATATTGTCAGAGAAGTTTCTGTAAAAAGAAAATCTTCTAAGGATCCTCAGCTGAAATTGCACAATCCTCAAAATGAAATGACGGTTCCACGCCCTATTGAGAAAGTGTCTAGCAGAAACATGGATAAAAATGCTGAAGGAGTTCAGCTCGAAAAGAGAAAATCTGCAATCCCAAGCTCACCAGGCACCAGAAGGAAATCATCTCTAACCAAAATATTATCTTTTAAACGGAGAGAAGCCTATTCAAATTCTGCATCATGTAAGTGTTTTTAACTTATATTTTGTTAATACCCGGCCCTAGCCTGTAATTGATTACTTTTCTTTGCATATAGACGGCATTGAAGCTGAAGTTGCTTTGTGAATAATTTCAAGAAGGAAATTTTATCTTGAATTTTATGCTATAGTATATTAAGCCAGTTGACGTCAATATTACATTACAGATGCAATTAAATGGCTAAAAAAATTAAGACAAATGGAAAAGTAGATAATATGCTCGTATGTCATCTTGAATAGATCGATACTTAGTAATCTGCAGATAACAGTTGTTTCCTTGCTAAGCATATGTAATTCATAGGCTGCACCTGACACATTGACTATTTCTATCAATACCTATTATTAACATTTCTATCAGGAGTTTTTGATGTTAAAACACTCACTTGCTTTATTATTAACATTTCTGCTTTTTCATCTTCAGTGTCGTCAAAGGCCTCTCTGCGAAGACCAGTCGCTGGTTCTCAAGTTCCATGCAGCCCGCAGTCGGCTAAACTGTCCAACTCTTGGTCATCAATTGAGCCAAATACTTTTAAAGTTCGTGGTAAAAGATACATTAGGTAAGATAATACCACTATTTGATGAACCAGATTTGTTACCTGAGTTTTTATAATACATAGTCCGACTCTACTGTATTTTTAACTCTAATCAAATTCCTTCGGTTACGTCTGTTCAATTGAATATCAAGTTTAACCCCTCTAAATTGTTTGGCAGGGACAAGAAGAAAGAGTTTGCTCCAAACCATGCTGCATTTTATCCTTTTGGGGTTGATGTATTCTTATCACCACGAAAAATTGAACACATTGCACGTTTTGTGGAACTTCCAGCCGTTGATTCATCTGGAGTAGTTCCTCCAATCCTTGTAGTAAATCTTCAGGTGTGTCCTTAGTTCTCTTAACACTTTATATATATCATTATTCTTTTGTTGAACAACTTGTCAAACAATGTCCATTCTAGTGGCATATGTGGAAATTTACACAAGCGGAGTAGGTCTATAATTACAATTCGACTTGTAAAGTCAGTTTAGGTCCGAAACTGTGTTGATTTTAGGGCTTTACTTCTTTTACCAAATTAATATACACTTAGTATTTTCAAGTGGTTGAGTTGTTAAATAGATCATTGAGCAAACTGCCTCATACATTTTGTTCCTGAATCAAATATTAGACAAAAAATGATTGACTGTTTTCTCATTTCAGTTTTTTGGCACTAAATAATTGATTGTTTTATCATCTCAGATACCATTGTACCCTCCCACAATCTTCATAAATCAACACAATGGGGAAGGGATGAGTTTTGTTTTCTACTTCAAGCTCTCAGAAAATTACTCAAAAGAACTTCCAGTCCATTTTCAAGAGAATATCCAGGTACGGTCGTGCATTTTGCTTAAAAAATATACATGCTCCTGTAGTCAGATATAGTTGTTGTTAGTGTGCACTTATGATTTTGGCTATTCTGAATAAATTCCCGACTAACTATTCTTTTGCTTGCTATCTGCATGACAGAGGTTAATTCGTGGTGAAATAGAGAAGATCAGAGGTTTTCCTGTAGATAAAAATGTACCCTTCAGGGACAGATTGAAATTCTTGGCGCGAGTTGTAAACATAGAGGATCTTCAGTTAAGTGCAGCTGAGCAGAAGCTCATGAACGCTTACAATGAAAAGCCTGTGCTCTCACGTCCTCAACACGAATTTTATTTGGTAAAGTAAATCTAATACTCTTTTGTGTAGAGCATTTATTTTCTTCCGATTATGTTGTCTCCAAGCTCTCTGGATATCTATAAAATATCTTAATTTTATCTTACATTATACTCTAGGTCCATTCATACTCTTGCCGTTAACAAATAGTACGTCTCATATTTCCCCTTGACCCAAACGGAGCTCCAATATGAAGTATAGCGGAGGGTAATTTTATATCATAGTCAAGATTAGAGAGGTAAATTTGGATATTTTTCCCGAGATATGTTGACACATGGAAATCATCAAGTCCATATTGGAGCTCCATCAAGGAGAAGGGAAAATATGCGACGATTTTGTATAGAAGATGAGACCTTTTCCCTTTATTTTTTGAGGATTGAGCATATATCCTTGACGTTCCTACTGAAACAATTTGTCGTGGTGACTTGCAGGGAAAAAACTATTTTGAGATTGATTTTGACATTCATAGATTCAGTTATATCGCCAGAAAAGGATTGGAATCTTGTAAAGACAGATTAAAGAACTTCATCCTTGATTTTGGTCTAACAATTCAGGTAGCTGTTAGCAATCCCGAGGATGATTGAATTTGCTCACAAAGACTTAAA
Source organism: Nicotiana tabacum (assembly GCF_000715075.1). Taxonomy (NCBI): domain Eukaryota; kingdom Viridiplantae; phylum Streptophyta; class Magnoliopsida; order Solanales; family Solanaceae; genus Nicotiana; species Nicotiana tabacum. The sequence goes on along the minus strand of NC_134101.1, from coordinate 89,968,969 downwards.
ATCTAAGATGCCTTGTAAATTTGGTGCAGGGAAACAAGACAGAGGACTTGCCAGAAAATATGTTATGCTGTATTAGATTGAAAGAGATAGACTACACCAATTATCAACAGCTAGGCTTCTGAATTAAGTATACAAAAAGTACGCGGCTCAACATGGTGAACCTATATGACAGGTCGAAAAAACTACTCATTTACTCTATAGGAACTTAGACTCTCTCTCTCTCCTTATGTGTGACTTAATTACAAAATAAGATCATGGTATGCTTTTACGGGTGATCTCGATTTCTTAAGGAATTTCTAGTCATTCAGATGACTATGGTTTCACTCTTGCGAGTTTAAATCTTTTCTTCAGTTTGCTTTGCAGGGCATTTCATTCTTGAAATGACTAAATGTAGCACCGTTTACTTTGTCTATAATAAAAAGGAAATAGAAAATCTCTTATGCATGGTTACTATTAGAAGTTAGAACATAAGCTGAGGAACTCGAAACAGGCTCCTAGCAATAGGGGAAAAAGGAATTGGCAAAGCAAATTAAAGAGTCCTGTTAACATTTATTCCAACTCGCGAAATTATATCAAGAGTCAATAATCAAGATACAAATCTAGAAGTGGAGGAAAATCCATTAGCATTTGCTTGTCGCGAGCCAAGATAGTGTCCACGAATGAATCCACAGCAGAGGAACAAGTGGTTTCTTCAACAGATTGCTTTTCCTCAACTTCAGTCACTTCCCCACAAGTGGGATTGTCCTTGTGAACTGAACTTGACAGATCCTTTGACAAATATATCCCAGCTTGGAGTTGGTATTCCTGTTTTTGCTCTGTATCTGTGGATGTACACAGATCTCCAAGTACAAACTCGTTCCAAGTAGATGTTGACGAAGAACATGCCGTGGTATGAACCTGATAAGATTAATTTTACGCATGGTCACTCGACTTGAAATAAGCAAAGAAAATACCCTATAAAGGGTGTTCAATATATGTTATATACCATTAAAATCTAATATTTTACCTACATATATAATGTAATTTTTCGACAAAGAGTGATCAGTTGACCACCCTTAGGGCTATATACCTTCGCTCCTGCCATCAAGGTGACTTTACTATTATTGTGGGCAAAATTTTGCGGATTTACTGTTATAGTGTATAAAAATTAGTTACTTTAATGTGGATTTACTGTTATAGAGGGTTTCTTTAATGGTCATACGTAAAATTAACTCGAACCTGAGATTGCACGGAAGCGTAAGAAGACGATGAGCTGAATACTGTTGGGTTAAAAGAAGTTGCTGATGAAATCAAGGGGGAGACTTCACTAAAACTGTTTGTTTGAAGAGTCTCCTCATGGATGACTTGATACTGAGGCTTAAGATCCCATGTGTATTTCTGAGTGGAGTAGTTTTCTTGTAACTGATCATTCATAATGTTGTGAACAAATTTGTCATGTGGAGTTCCACTTGAGAATGGAAATTGCTTTGATATTTCAGTGGTATTGTTGGGCAAACAGATATTATTTCTTGTATTTTGAATTGGAAGGCCACTGATTTTTCCATACTCAGCAAAGACTTGAGCAAATGGTTTATGTGTTACAGGATCAATTCCCATGTTCACAAGCTTTTTCTTGAGTTTTGTGTTCCAGTAATTTTTGACGTCATTATCTGTTCTCCCAGGTAATTGCTTTGCTATTAAAGACCACCTGAGACAATACAAGTTGTTACAAACCACAAGTTGTTAATTGAGAAAATATTTTTCAGAAAATATTTTTAGATGTTTGGCTGTTAGAAAATATTTTCCACCAAAAGAGGGTGTGTGGAAGACACTTTCCTTAATATTATCTGTACTCTTAACTTCATATCATTGCTTTGACCAATACTTAGACATTATATCAATCTTTAGTACTCAAACTTTCATTAAAACCACTATCCAGTTTGCTAATAATATTATCAATCTTTAGTAGTAATATTTTTTTGGGAAAATATTTCTCTCTTCAATCAAATATTGGAAAATATTTTTCATAAAATAAGTCCTTTTTTGAAAACATTTTTATGTAAAAAAGTAACTTTTGTCGTACCAAATACACCAAATTATTTACTTGCAAACCAAGGAAGATTAGGATTAAAAAAAAAAACTAACCTGCTACCAATGGTTTTGTGAAGCTCAAGGATGCACTCTTCTTCTTGAGGTGTGAAGTTGTCATGCTTAAGATCAGGGCGTAGATAATTGGTCCATCTGAGCCTACAACTTTTTCCACACCTATTGAGACCTTCAAATTCATCCAATAAGATTTGTACCAATTATCACTTTTGAGTAGATATATATGATCGACAAATAGAGACAGATTCAGAATATAACGGAATCAGAATATAAATATGGAGTGTCCAAGTATGAGTTCGAAATTTAGTATTTTGTTGAATTTTCGTTATATTCACATACATATTTATATATTTATGTGTAAAAAATACTGAATTCAATTGAACTCGTTAGAACTATATATAGTGCATCTGCCTCGACAAATGGAATATAGTGCATTGATCAAACCTGCTTTCTGAGGGACCAACGTCCAGTTGCCAATTCCATGAGAGGCTACATAAGCAAGAATTTTTGCATCTTCCTCAGCAGTCCACGGGCCTCTTTTGATATTTGCTTTATCACAACAAGGAGGCCTTCCCATTATCAGAAGATAAACAAAATCAAGATTTGCAAGTACCAAAGAGAGACAAAGAAGAAGAATAATAACAATGATAATAGAGAGATTGTTTGATATAATGGTAATGCAATTTTCATTAGCACTGAAAGCACGTTTGGAGAGGGGGGAGAGTATTAAACTAAAAAAAGGCATGAAATGCATGTAATTTTTGGCTCCCTTTTAGCAACATTTGCATGATTCTTCTCAAGAAAACTTTTTGACGTGACTTCCAAAATAATGCATGCTCTCTCTCTTTCTTTCTTTCTCTCTCTCACAGTCGACCCAAGAGAATAATAATGGAGTTTAAGTTATATTACCTGACAAATGTCTATAATTTTTACAAAACATCAATGCAATATGATTCATTATTACAGGTTATTATTACATTATCCAGGTTAGGCTTGATTTTAAAAGTTACCTCATGTTGTAACTTGTATGTTAATTTGATATGATAGTGCACAAGTTCTTATGATATTAAGCAATTGAACATAAACTCATAAAAGTTCTTTGGCTAGGAATCACATTGAAGCAATGACTCCTCGCCATATTTAAATTCGAATCTGTTATAACTAGAGCCACAATACAAATTAAGTCAGCATGACATTTTCTTCAAAAGTTTTTTACATGTTGCCTTAGCATAGTATTGATTTTCCTTTTCATCCAAAATACTACGATACAAGGCAGTGAAGCAGAGTTGTAAAATAATTAACAAAAAAAAGTACATGACAAATTCTGTTACTCGCTTGCGTGATTTTACTTGCTCTCAATTAGCAAAGATTTTTTGTTGATAACGTAAATAATATTATTAACCAAAAGGGAGAACTCAAAAAAGAGAACCTAAGTACGTACCAAAATATGGTTCTCTACAAAAGATACTCAATCATCTCTATATATAGGCATATCGTAAATACACCTAAAAGAAGCTAGAGACAAAAGACTATTTTGCAACTTAATAAGTCTAGCTCCACTCCTTCAAAAGCTCTCTCCTATTTATCTCTTTCCATATAACTCACATAATGGCTAGGGGAGCAAACTTTCACGCCCTTGAACTTCTATTCCTACTCTTGTAGGCCCAACTGTACAATGCTTCTTTCACTTTGCCCGTCTTGCAATTAAAACTAATAAAAGACCACCATTCATAGTCTTGAATCCACTTTACAATGCAAAAGGAGGTGATCAACACCAACTAATATAGGTGATCTTCCTCTTCCTCCAATTTTCCATTGTTAAAATCACTTCCCTTGTTGCCAGCCATAAAAAGTGTTGTGGAATATCGTAGGTTAACTAGCACACAATCACACACAAAGCAAATAGAGAAGAAAAAATCAACACAAGAATTTAACGGTGTTTGGTAAAGCCTAATTCTCGGGGCAAAAGCAGAGAGAGTTATTCACTATGAATGAGAAGAAAATCACAATACAATCTATAGAATCCCCAACTACAACCCCTATATATAGATCACAAATAGTCCTAAACCTATAAGAGAAAGGTTTCCCAATTTGACAAGGTCTATAGGTTTTCCTTTTCCAAATCTATTAGGACAATGAGTTTTCCTAAACCTATAGGGATTATGGATTTTCTAAAAATACAAGAAAATAATTCAAGCCACAAAATGTCAAATCTTCCCTTGGCTTGAATTCTCTTCATTAACAGGAATAACGTCTCTATACCTTGCCCTCACAAGGGCTCTACTGAGTACTGCACACACCAATCAAGTCTAGACAATACCTAAACTTGTTGGCCGGGACTGCCTTGGTCATCATATCAGCTGGATTATCATGCGTAGACACTTTCTCTACATGACAACCCCTTTTGATATAATGTCTCAAATAAAGTGATGTCTGACTTCAATATGCTTCATCCGCTCATGAAACATTTGATTCTTAATAAGATAAATGGCACTCTGACTATCACAAAACACTAGTGTCTTCTTCTAAGCTAGTCCAATATCACTTACCAAGCCTTGTAGACAAATAGCCTCTTTCAGTGCTTCCGTAATTGCCATATACTCAATTTCTGTAGTAGACAAAGCAACAATAGACTACAAAGTCGCCTTCCAACTGATGACTTGAAAGAGTAAAAACATAACCTGTCAGAGATCTTCTCTTATTTCAGTCCCCTGCATAATCTGAATCGACATAGCCAACTAAGGATTTACTCAACTTGTCTTTGTAAAAAGTCAAGCCTACATCTGCAGTACCCTTCAAGTATCTCAAGATCCACTTCACCGCCTGCCAATGTTCTTTACTAGGACACACCATGTATCTACTCACAACACTAACAGAATGTGAAATATCAGGGCGAGTGCAAACCATAGCATACATAATGCTACCTATAACACTCGAATATGGAACACTAGACATCTGCTCCATCTCCTCGTCTGTTTTTGGTGACATGTCTGCAGACAACTTGAAATGGGAAGCAAAAGGAACATACAGAGATTTAACACCTGTCATATTAAATCTCTTGAGGACCTTCTCAATATATGACCGTTGGGACAACATCAGCTTTCCAACCCTTCTATCTCGGGTAATCTCCATCCCCAATATTTTCTTTGCCAGCACCCAAATCCTTCATCTCAAACTCCACACCTAGATGCTTCTTCAATCGGATAATATGTGACATGCTTTTAGCAGCAATAAGCATGTCATCCACATATAACAACAAATATACTCGAGAACCATCTTCAAGATTTTTGTAATACACACAACTATCATATGCACTTCGAGAAAATGCATTTTGAATCATGAATGTATCAAATCTTTTATACCACTGCCTAGGTGACTGTTTCAAACCATATAAAGATTTCTTAAGCAAGCAAACATGATTTTTCTTATCGTGATAATGAATCCCTCGGGTTGACTTATATAAATCTACTCATCCAACTCACCATGCAAGAATGCATTTTCACATCTAACTGCTCTAGCTCTAAGTCATGAAGAGCCACCAAAGCCAATAAGACCCTGATAGAGCTATGCTTTACCACTGGAGAGAACACTTCATTGTAATCTATCCCCTCCCTCTGTGTAAAACCTTTAGCTACTAGTCTTTCCTTGTACCTTGATGATTAAACCCCTGGATTGCCCGCTTTTCTTTTGAAAATTCATTTGCAGCCTAGTACCGTCTGTCCGTTTGGCAATAGAACAAGCTTCCATGTCTGATTCTTATGAAGAGACTCAATCTCTTCACTCATAGAACCAACCCACTGATCTGCTTCTGGACTAGAAATAGATTCCTTATAGCTATTAGGCTCAAGCACATCAATGGTCTCTGCAACTAACAAAGCAAACTCCACAAAATTTGCATCTCTAGGTAAATTACCATCAGCTACATTTGCAAACCTTTATGGTGGATTGATCACTCTCTTCTCTCTACCTGTTGCAATTCTATATGGTTGTTGGGTGCAAGTGTATCAATATTATCATCTTGACCAATATTTTGTACCTCATCCATTTCCTTTACTTTAGAACTTCTGGGATGAGCTAGTGGAGATTCAATTTCTAGCTCTATGCGGTCACTGATATCGTGATCTGTTTCTGCTACCGTCTTCTTTCTCTGACAGTCCAGTGAGGCAGATTCATTGAATGTTGCATCCCCACTGATAATTAGCCCCAGGGTCTTTTGATTTGTGTACCACAATCTATAACCTTTCACTCCAGTTGCATACCCTAGAAATATGCACTTCTTTGTCCTCAGTTCAAGTTTTCCATCCCTCACATGAGCATAAGTAGGACAACCAAATATCCTTAAATTTGACTAATCAGCAAGCGAATTGGACCATACCTCAAAAGGAATTTTGAACTCAATAGCTGTGGATGGAGATCTATTGATCAAATAACAAGCTGTATTAATTGTTTCAGCCCAAAAATCCTTTCTAACACATGAGTGTGAAAGCATGCTTCGTGCCTTATCACAAAGCATTCTGTTCATACATTCTGCAATACCATTTTGTTATGGTGTTCCAACACAAATGCGGTGTCTCACTATGACCTCTCTACTGCAGAAATTATCAAACTCAGAATTGCAAAATTCCAACCCATTGTTAGTTTGAAGACACTTAAGTTTTCTTTCCGTCTGCCTCTCAGCCATCGTCTTCCATTTAACAAATGTCGGAAATGATTCATCTTTTGTTTTTAAAAAATACACCCACACCATCCTTGAGTAATTATCAATCAAATTCATAAAATACCTGGCACCACTCTTGGAGGGAACTCTATTTTGACCCCACAAGTCTGAATGTATATAATCTAACTTGTCTTTGGTCTTGTGCTCGGCTTTCTTGCTGAACTTTACCCTTGTGCGTTTCCAAACACACAATGCTTACAAAAATTCAAAACTTTATTTTGTACCCATTCAAAAAATTCTTGTTATTCAAAAAAGAAAATCACTTATCACTCATATGACCATGTAGCAAGTGCCACAACTGAGATTGATTCAAATCACTTTTTCCAGAAGCTACAACAGCTTCTCCTTCAACTACACTGGCCTGAAGATGATACAAATTAGAATACAGTTTACCCTTCATGAGTACCATAGAGTTTTTACACACTTTAAATATTCCATTTTCGGAGTGAAATTTATAACCTTGATCATCCAAAGTCGAAAGAGAAATCAAATTTCTCTTTATCCGAGGAACATGCCAACACTCAATGTTTCTGATAATTTCATCGAACATTCTCAATTTGATATTACCAATCCCCTATACTGGTAATGGATTATCATCTACCATGTAGACAATCCCACTCATTTGCTTGTAAGTTGAAAACTAATTCTTGTGTGGACACATGTGGAAAGTAGCACCAGAATCAAGAACCCAAGAATTCTGCCCATGACTAGAACTCACAGCACAAACTTTCCCTACATAGTCACTATCATCAGAATTATTGCCAGTGTCGACAATATTTGTTGAATTATCTATTTTCTGCTTCCTTCTTTTCTCCTTAAGCTTAGGACAATCTCTCTTGTAGTGAACATTGTGAGCACGTGATTTTTTGCCTCGCATGAATTACTCCTATAGAATCCCCAAAATTAGGATTTTTCTTTTATTATTTGGTTTTTAGGAATTAATTGCTCAATTTTCGTGTTTGTTTACATTTTTTGTGCACATTTAATTTTATTTAAATCGTGAAAAATAGCAAAAATATCACGCACTGCATTTAGGATTTAATTTTACATTTCTTAGATTAATTAGTAAATTAGTTTGTTTTACGAAAATGGAAAAATCACCAAAACTAACTCTTTTTTTTTTAATTTTTTAATTTTTAGTTTCGAATTTTGGTAGTTTTCTTTCAATTTGGTATTTAATTAGTTGTGGTAATTGTCACACCTCCTTTTTACTACACCCCCCGAAAGGGGTATATAAGGGAGTTTTTCCAATTTAAGTGACAATCGAAACGAGATTTATTATTAAAAGATTCAGAGTCGCCACTTGGGAGATTTATGGTGTCCCAAGTCACTAGTTCAATCCCGAATCGAGGAAAATCTTGACTCTGTAGTACAGTCTGCGAGCCAGAAATCCGGGTAAGGAATTCTGTTAACTCGGGAGAAGGTGTTAGGCATTCCCGAGTTCTGTGGTTCTAGCACGGCCGCTCAACTGTTATATTCAGCTTAATTATCTGATTTTAATACATGTTTTAGCCTATGGTGAAATTTTAACTTAAACCGCTTTTATTCATTTTTTAAAGAAAATTGCAACGTTATCAGAACATGTCTCGAACCACGTCACATAAATGCACCCATGATTTTGACATATTTTAACATTGTTGAGATTTGGATTTGGGTCACATAAATGCGCACCCGAATTTAGGAATGTAATATTATTAAACTAACACGCCAAAGCAACTACGCGTTTTTTAACTTTGGAGGGCCATGGAAAATTTTCTAAATGACACGCCTCGAATTCTCAGGATTTAAAAGGAATAATTAAATGAGGGCCACACATCTTGAGATTTTATTTGGCATGACGCACCTCAATTCCAATTTTAAAGGGAAATCCAAAGCTAAACTTTTGAGGGCCATGAATTGTTATTGGTTTTGACTAGCCCACCTCAATTAATCAAAGACTCAATCCATTAATTAAAGAAAGCTTATGGAATTCTAATGACCTTGGGCTTATAATTCAACCATACTAATTAATTCGTCACATGAACCAATTGCATAAGGAAAACTAATTGGACGAAATAATTGAAGGAGAAAATCGCCCGAGTTCAATTGATTATCAGCTGGTTCAATTAACGATAATTACTCGAGATGCCATACTTGATCAAGCCTCATTTCAGCAACTAACAGAACCTCATGAGACTATTAAATATACAAACCCAAATTTTATTCAACCCCCTCCCCACATCTGAACAGAATCAATATTTTAAGCAAGAAAACAACAAGAAGTAAAGAGTTAAGCTAATCTAAGGATGACTGAGTTATTATGCAAACCATGAAAGAGTAACCTGACATACAAAGAACTAATAGAAGGAAAAACATGGTATATCAAATAGGACTAAAGAGAAACATATAGAGACTAGTCTGATGAGCACACATACATGACTAAGAAGCATATATCCAAGGTTCAGCAAAGCTTGACCAAATCAGACTAAAGAAATAGCAATTCTCCACTTATACATATCATCACAGACTTGAGACCATTCTTACGCCCAAACAGTATTCAAGAAGACCCCAAATGCAACCCTTAAAGTGAAATACAATATTAACAACATGAACAAATCATACATAATGCAACTAGAATAGATAACACATGGACACAATATGGACTCGAGTAGCTATTTGACAACAAAAGCTAGCATTCATCATCTCTTCAATTTGATTACACGCCTTTCATATTTGCACCGCATATACTACTTCAAGAGTCGGTGCATACCTGATGATGAAAAAGGGCAAAACCAAAAGAATGAAGGATCAACAGTAAGTAGTACCAAGAATCAGCCCAGATTCAGCCAATAAAACAGTAAAATCCACTCAGAAAAATCATTGGAGCAGTGAACCAAACAACAAAACTTAAATCGGAATTTTTCAAATCCCAAATTCAATCCATTTCAACCCCAGAATGAGAATTTGTGATTTTCAGAAGTTTTTTCAAGGAATTCTAACTAATTGAAGGATTAGAAATTTCCAATTTACTCAGAATTTTGGACAACTCTTCAGCCGTTTTCAGTTTTTGTATTTTCTGGATTTCCAGCCCTTAAAAATCTGCCTTGAGCTCTAAGTAACAATGCCTTTATAGGCAAGCTAATAGGGTAGCCTTAAAGAGTTCAAAATTGCCCTTAAAACCTTCTGAAATTTTCATTTTAGCTTAGAAGTCCCTAGTGTAAACCTCAGAATTTCAAAATAGCCCCCACCCCAGCTTCTAGGAAGCTTCCTAATTCAGTTATACAAGATTCCCAAGCCTAAACTACCCAAATTACCCCTTAATGACCCTGTTATTACCTTGGTTAACTAGCTACCTTTCATCTCATGGGTCAAGTTGACACAACATTTAACCCCAACCTGGACTGACCTCTTTTTTTGGGCTTTCAAACCCAACATGAAACCAACCCAATTCAGTATTTACTAACAAACCCCAACTCTGAATGAAATCCACAGAAACAGAAACAATTCGGGCAAAATTTCTACTAATTCCAATTGATGCAACTAAGCACTTAATGAAATTTGAACTTAATTATTAACAAATTCTTAAACTGTTTAAAGAAAAGAAAACTTCTTAACAAAAAACTAACGCGCATGTAATTAACACTCTGAAATTAGAAAACTAAAATTTTCAAAAGCACGGGAAGAAGCAGAAAACAGAAAAACAAATGAAGAAAAGATTAAACCGAAAAAAGAAAAGAAAGTACCCACGAAAAGGTTCGGGGAATGAAAGAGGGAGCCTGGGTCTACAAATCGTCTAAGTTCTGGTCGATTTTGAAGTTAATCGTGTGTTCTTAACAAGAACACACAAATAAAATCAATTTAGATCGGAAAAATTCAACGAACACTCGATTCAAGATTTTGGAATTTCTAGGGTTCGTTTTCAAATCCAGATTCGAGAGGATTCAAAGGTGTTCGAGGGAAACTGATATGGGATTTGGGAAGAGGGGTTCGTGGAGGTCCCAGGGTGTAATTTTGGCGAGGATCGGAGCCGGTGCCGCCATTGGAGAAAACAAGGGTGGCGGCTAGGGTTTCGGAGTTTTGAGGGATTCCGGTGGGATTTAAAGGGAGCTGATGGTGGATTCATGATGAGGAAGGGAAGAGGGAGCTTTGGTGTGAGTTTTGGGGCGTTTGGTGGCCGGCCGCCGCCGTGGGCGATTTCCGGCGGGCGGGAGGCGGTGGTTTAGGGCGGGGCTAACGGGGGGTTTCTGAGAGACGAGAGATGAGGGGGTGGGTGAGGGTTCAGATATATATATATTAAGCCCACCCCACTCCCCCAACCGTTGGATTTAAAAGAACCTCGACGGTCCAGATCAGAGGATAACCAAACGGTGTCGTTTTGGTTCACTGGGGGACGGATCGGGTCGGGGGCGGGTATTGTGCTGCGATTAACCTGGTTTTGAGGAGGGATCTATTGGGCTGGGGAATTGTAATTGGCCCAAAACCGAGTCTTCTCTTAATAAATCCATTTCTTTTCATTTTCCTTTTCCTTTTGATTTTTTTTTCTACTTTCTTTTAAAAACAAATTAAAAATTAAAAATAAAACCTAAATTAATTCCTAATCAAATTATCCTATCAAAATGAATTTAACTAATTCTAAATAATGCTTACCACCACTAATTAAATGCCAAATTAAAGAAAAACTACCAAAATTCGAAACTAAAATTAACAATGCAAAAATAAGTTACTTTTGTATTTTTTTTCATTTTTATTAAACAACTAATTTGCCAATTAATTCCTAAAATGTAAAATTAACTCCTAAATGCAAATGCAACATATATTTGTATTTTTTATTAATTAAACAAAAATAAAAATGCACAGACAAATGCAAACAATTATCAGAAAATGCCATAAAATCCTCAAAAAGTTCCAAATAAAAAGAGGTTGTTTTGTTTTGAATTTATGAGAGTAATTCATATATAAGGCAAAAATCATGTGCTCACAGCTGTCTCTCTTTGCTCAGAAACACGAAGAGTTTTCGTGCAAAGATAAGTGAGCGGATACGAGCGATTTTTGCCCGTTTGAATACTCCGTATGAAGCATTTTTGAAAGATTTGACCGCACCCTGCTTCTGAGGTTGCCTACATATCCTTGGCTAAAAAGGAATCGGGTCAGTGTAGTTCGGGAAGTTTTGGTAGCTGGGACTACCATGAAGCCGTGATTTCACTGTTGCTGCTGCTGCTACTGCTTACTGCACCCCCTTATTACACCATGATAAAAATAAAAAGAAGCTAGACTATACTATATCTGCATTACAAAATCCTATCTGTATCTTCCATATGCTCTTGTGATTCTTGTTGCCTTACTAACTTGATGAAATCCCTTTGTTGCCACCTTGAGTTATAATCTGAGATGTTTTCCTCTTCTCCAGGTGGATGCCTGACTGCCAACTACACTTTGAGATGTTTTCCTTTCTCCGAGTGGACACTTGATTGCTGAACTTAAATGTATTCCCTTCTCTCCAGGTGGGCTCATAACTTCCAACTTGAAATATATTCCCTGCTTTCCAGGCGGGCTCCTGATTTCTAACTTGAAATGTATTCCCTGCTTTCCAGGCGGGCTCCTGACTTCAACGAAATGACAAAAATAGAGGAAATTTTCTACCCCAGTTTGGGTATCTGGGGACATATGTAAGTGTAAAACGGATCACATTACCAACTATCAATAAGAACTTGAAAGCTAAAATTTGAATCGTATTCCCTTGTTCTCCAGGCGGGCTCCTGACTGCTGACTTGAAATGTATTCCCTGCTCTTCAGGCAGGCTCCTGACTACTAACTTGAAATGTATTCCCTGCTCTTCAGGCGGACTCCTGACTGCTAAACTTGAAATGTATTCCCTGCTCTTTAGGCGGGCTCCTGAGTGCTGACCTGAAATGTATTCCCTGCTCTCCAGGCGGGCTCCTAACTGCTAAACTTGAAATGTATTCCCTGCTCTTCAGGCGGGCTCCTGATTACTGACCTGAAATGTATTCCCTGCTCTCCAGGCGGGCTCCTGACTGCTGACTTGAAATGTATTCCCTGCTCTTCAGGCGGGCTCCTGATTTCTGACCTGAAATGTATTCCTTGCTCTCCAGGCGGGCTCCTGACTGCTGACTTGAAATGTATTCCCTGCTCTTCAGGCGGGCTCCTGATTTCTAACTTGAAATGTATTCCCTACTTTCCAGGCGGGCTCCTGACTTCAACGAAATGACAAAAACAGAGGAAATTTTCTGCCCCAGTTTGGTAGTTGGGCACATGGGTGAGTGTTAAACTGAATCATTCTACCAACTATTACTAAGAAATTGAAAGCTAAGTCCTATTATCCAGGGAGGTCCTACCAACTGACAATTATAGATCTAAGCTATATCTTCTAAAGGTATTGCTTCCGCTAAGTTTTGTTATCTAAGAGGGTTTTAAACTACATTCTATTATCCAGGAAGGCCCTGAAAATCAAAATCAAGTCTTGTCCTAAAAATGACACTTTTATGACTGAATTGTACTACCTTATGACAGGATTTTATATTACATCTTGTGATCCAATGTAAATATTTAAAACTAGGTCCCATTATTTAGGAGGGTCTTGAAAACTCCTAATTGAATCCTATTTTAAATATGCAGACCAACTTATATTCCTCTGGGGATACATTTGTGCTAAATTATGTGACTCATGATTGTTTTGAAATTTAAACTAGGTCCCATTTTTCAGGAGGGTCCTGAAAATCAAAAATCAAACCTGTTTGGTGATTGCCCTTCTCCACGGAGGGTTTCTCCGAAACAACCGAAATTTCCTACCCCTGTTTTAATCGAAGAAAAATTTTGTCAGTTTAAAATATGGTGGTTGGTTGATGATATTCTTTGCTAAAGGTCTCTCCGCTGCATTGTTTTGTTTTGACTGACTTCCCCGAACTGGCCCTGAACCGCTTGACTTTCCGACTGACTTTCAAAACCCCATGACTTTGGATGACCCGAGTGTTCTATACACGAACCGTTGTTTCACATCTCTGACCCCTTTAACTGAACCCCTGCATCTCCTATGAAATTACCAAATCATTTTGCCGATGGAACTCTTGCTGGCACTTTACCCCATTTTACATCATGCTATCTTTGGTATGCTCTGGCCATGATGTGCTTTGCAATCCTGAAGTTGGTAGTGAGCTTTGAAATTCCTTCTTATTTGCTTAAACAGAACCGACATTGGGAACATCTTAGAGAAATAAACCCAAAAGAAATGAAATGCAATGACTTTCAGAGTTAAGGATAGGAAAATCCAAAACTAGACGACTGTTTGGAGAGGAAAAAGAAGAAGGACTTATCTGGACAAAGCAACTGGCACCAATGATCATGACATGTATTTTGGATTAATCGGCCCAATCTGTTCAACCAATCAACTTTCAATTACCATACTTTGTTGCCCCAGAATTTCCATAACCTGATTTCTTCACCCAAATCCTGACATGGTTCATCCTGCGACGCCTTGGAGGGTTTCCACCAGCAGACCTCCTTCATCTGTTTGTGTCTCAACTCACTTTTTCCTTACGGTGCTCGTGAGGGTTTTCACTCATAAGACTCTCTCATTTTGATTTCTCTCGGCTCCCGTCGCCTTACAGTGCCCGTGAGGGTTTTCACCAATAAGACTCTCTCATTTTGATTTCTCTCAGCTCCCGTCACCTTACGGTGCCCGTGAGGGTTTTCGCCAGTAAGACTCTCTCATTTTTGAGTTCTTTTCCCTGTTTGGACCAAAGCGTTGCCCCTGACATGAATCACCTCTACCTGCTTGACTTGGCATTTCCCGAAGACTGATCGGAAGGTCTTTCCTTGGACCGTAATGTGACTTTTGGATGGGTTTAGAAAGGAAGGGGATAAAAAGCTCAAAACCCTTTGATTGGGTTCAAATTTACAACCTTTGAAATCAGATTTCTGATAACAACCACAACGTCTGCCCCAGTTTTTTGTTTGGGGACTTTTGGATTTTTATTTTGATGGGACCAAACCGTGAGGCTGCCTACGTATCCTTAAAAGGAATCAGGTCGAACGTAGTTCATGACATAAGAATTACTTTGTTTGTTGTGATTTTTCTTCTATTTTTCTTTCTCTTCTTTTGTTTTTCCTTTTGTTGTGTTTTCGTTTTTTTTCCCTTTTTTTTCTTTTTCTTTTCATTCTTTTCTTTCTCCTTCCATTATTTTCTTTCTCTTTTCTTCTTTCCTTCTCTTTTCTTTTTCCTTTCTCTTTTTCTCTCCTTCCTTTACTTATCTTTACGCTTGTGTTTCCGATATTTGCTATTGATTCCGAAGGAGGGGTATGAACGAAAATAAATGAGGCTCAAAGGGGTAACGAGGGATAAAGTGTTTAGATAGCAGAACAAAATGCCTTCGTCATTTCAATATTCGAGACATGCCAAATACAAACAAGTACAATCAAAGAAAGAAATCATACATAATATCTCTTGACTGCATCAGAATTGATAGCCATTTCTACACATTTGCCTTCTACATCTGTCAAATACAACGCACCATTGGACAACACTCTAGTCACGACGAACGACCCCTGCCAATTTGGGGCAAATTTTCCTTTTGCTTCAACTTGATAAGGAAGAATGCGTTTCAATACTAACTACCCCACTTCAAACTTTCGTGGACGCACCTTCTTGTTGTATGCTCTTGCCATTCTCTGTTGATACAACTGGCCATGACACACTGCTGTCAGTCTCTTCTCATCGATCAAACTCAATTGTTCTAAGCGGGTTTTGACCCACTCCTCATCATCTATCTCAACCTCCACGACAATTCGAAGGGATAGAATTTCCACTTCTGCAGGTATCACTGCTTCAGTGCCGCACACCAACGAATAAGGAGTCGCCCCTACTAAAGTACAGACAGTAGTGCGATAACCTAGCAATGTAAACAGAAACTTTTCATGCCACTGCCTAGAACCTTCCACCATTTTTCGAAGTATCTTCTTTATATTCTTGTTGGCCGCCTCAACTGCTCCGTTTGCCTTTGGGCGGTATGGGGTAGAATTGCGATGTGTAATCTTGAACTGCTGACATACCTCTTTCATTAGATGACTATTGAGATTAGCCCCATTGTCTGTAATGATCACCTTCAGTATCCTAAACCGGCAAATGATATTTGAATGCACAAAATCAACCACCGCCTTCTTGGTTACAGACTTGAATGTTTTAGCCTCTACCTACTAGGTGAAATAATCGATGGCCACCAGAATAAACCTGTGCCCGTTGGACGCTGCTGGCTCGATTGGTCCAATGACATCTATTCCCCAAGCAACAAAAGGCCATGGTGCAAATATTGTATGTAATTTAGATGGTGGAGAATGAATCAAATCTCCATGCTCTTGGCACTGATGACATTTACGCACAAAACTGATAAATCTCGCTCCATAGTGAGCCAAAAATAACCTGCCCGGAGGATCTTCTTTGCTAGCACATACCCACTCATGTGCGGCCCACAGACTCCAGAATGTACTTCGATCATGATAACCGCGGCCTGTCTGGCATCTACACATCTTAATAACCCAAGATCTGGAGTTCTTTTGTACAAAACTCCTCCACTAAAGAAAAACCCACTTGCTAAGCGACGAATCGTTCTCTTTTGATCACCCGTGGCTTGTATCGGATATACTCCCCTTCGGATGTATTCCTTGATATCGTGAAACCAAGGTTCCCCATCGAGTTCTTTTTCCACCATGTTACAATAAGCATGCTGATCGCGAACCTAAATATGCAATGAGTCCACATAAGCCTTATCTGGATGATGTAACATTGGCGCCAGAGTAGCCAAAGCATCGATGACCTCACTGTGAATCCTCGGAATATGCCTGAACTCTATTGATTGAAACCGTTGACAAAGATCATGTAAGCATTGCCGGTACGATATGAGTTTTAAATCCCGTGTTTCCCATTCTCCCTGAATCTGGTGTACCAGAAGGTCCAAGTCACCCAAGACCAAGACTTCCTGGACACCTATGTCCACAGCCATCCTCAAACCCAAAATGCATGCCTCGTATTCCGCCATGTTGTTAGTACAGTAGAACCGAAGCTATGCTGTAATAGGGTAATGATGCCCTGTTTCAGTAACAAGTACCACTCCTATTCTAACTCCTCTCATGTTAGCAGCACTATCAAAGAAAAGCTTCCATCCTGGCCTTTCAATCTGTTCCAACTCATCAATGTGCATTACCTCTTCATCAAGGAAGTAAGTCTTCAAAGGTTTGTGTTCTTCATCCACAATATTCTCAGCCAAATGGTCGTCCAATGCTTGAGCTTTCATTGCAGTCCTAGTCACATAGATAATGTCAAATTCTGTGAGCAAGATCTGCCACTTTGCGAGCCTTCCCGTGGGCATGGGCTTCTGGAAGATATACTTCAACGGATCCAAATTAGAGATGAGGTAAGTAGTATAAGATGACAAATAATGTTTCAGCTTTTGGGCTACCCAAGTTAGGGCGCAACACATCCTCTCAAGCTGAGTGTACTTAACCTCGTAAGATGTGAACTTCTTGGTGAGATAATATATGGCCTGCTCCTTTCTAGCAGTGATGTCATGTTGTCCCAACACACATCCAAATGAATTGTCCAGGACTGTCAAATACAGAATCAAAGGTCTCCCTGGTTCTGGCGGGACCAACACAGGTGGGTTTGACAAGTACCCCTTTATCTTTTCAAATTCTTCCTGACATTCATCTGTCCACTTGACTGCAACATCTTTCTTTAACAATTTGAAGATGGGCTCACAAATTGTCGTGAGTTGAGCAATGAACCTAGTGATGTAATTCAATCTCCCTAACAGGCTCATCACCTCAGTCTTGTTCTTTGGGGGTGGCAAACCTGGATAGCTTTGATCTTTGACGGGTCTAATTCAATACCTCGGCGGTTGACTATGAATCCCAACAACTTTCCAGATGGAACACCGAACGCGCATTTTGCAGGATTGAGCTTGAGATTGTACCTGCGAAGCCTTTGAAAGAACTTTCTCAGATCTCTGACATGGTCAGACTGCTTTCTAGACTTTACAATCACATCATCCATATAAACCTCGATCTCCCTGTGTATCATGTCGTGGAATATGGTCGTCATTGCCCTCATGTAGGTTGCCCCGACATTTTTCAAACCAAATGGCATGACCCGATAGCTGTACGTTCCCCATGGCGTGATGAATGCTGTCTTTTCTGCGTCCTCCTCATCGATTAAGATCTGGTGGTAGCCCGCAATACAATCTATAAAAGAACCAACCCCATGTTTGGCACACTTATCGATCAATATATGGATGTTCGGCAGTGGGAAGTTATCCTTGGGACTCGCCTTGTTGAGGTCCCGATAATCAAAACACACTGGTCTTGCCATCCTTCTTCGGCACATGCACTACATTGGCTAACCAAGTGGGATACCGAGTGACCCGAATGACCTTGGCCTCAAACTGTTTGGTGACCTCTTCCTTAATTTTCACACTCATATTAGTTTTAAATTTCCTCAGCTTTTGCTTGACAGGGGGGAATGCCGGATCAGTGGGTAATTTGTGAACCACCAAGCCGGTGCTTAGACCTGTCATGTCATCATAGGACTATGCAAAACCATCTTTATACTCAAACAATGTTTTAATCATCTCCTCTCTGAGTTGTGGTTCAATATGGACACTTATTTTAGTTTCCCAGACAATAACTTGGTCCCCTAAATTGATTGCTTTTGTATCACTCAGGTTAGGCTTGGGTTTTTTTCCAAAATGACTTAATTCTTTACTAATCTCTTCAAAGGCTTCATCCTCGTCATATTCCGATTCAACATCACATTCTATTTCTTGAATTACTATTTCAGAACTAGATTGGCTTTTAAGACTGGGCCGGAGATTCCACATGCATGTCATATCATTTAGGCCAGCATAAAAAGTACAAGGAAGAAAGGAAAACAAAAAAAAAACTATCAGGAAGAAAGGAAAAGAGAAATTGCATTTCATTGAAATAAAGACAACGGGGTTTATACATCCAAATGGATGGAACATAGAATCTGAATTACAACCCTGGAATAATCTAGATAAATTGAAAGAAAATCAAAGCAAACTACCAAAACTCCCTCCTGGTGGGGAGAAGAGTAGCTTCCCAATTGTTAATCTTTGCACCGGGCCCAACAAATTGCACATCCGCCTTGCTAGAACCCTCTCCAGCTTCCAACATGTTGACATTGGCGAATATCCTCTCGAACCTTTCTATCAAATCTCCATCCACATCAACCGCCGAAATGGGAACCGACGTCACTGGGCACTTTCTGGTACCAGGCCTGTCAAATGATTGGGATAGACACGGGACAGGCTTTGGAAGGGCCCATGCTCTCTGTTTCATTTTCCTAGCTCTTCTCACGTCTGCGACTGTGGGCTTGAACCCCAGACCAATTGTATCCAAGTTCTTAGGAAGAGAAACCGGCTGTATGATACCTTGCAGAGATGCGCCCAAACCTTTGCCCGGTACAAAACCATATTTCAACATTTCAATGGCTACCATGACTGATACAACAGCTACCCTTGGAGTCGTCACGCATTTCCCTTCAGGAATTTTCTCTACCGATACCGTGTCAAAAACTTGATAAACTCATGACCCCTTGTCGTCTTCAAACTCTATGAATGGAATAATGGCATCACTGGGAACACACAAATTGTCTTCGCCATGCACAACAATTTCCTGTCTATCCCATTCAAACTTAACCATTTGATGCAGAGTGGACGGGACCGCTTTGGCAGCATGAATCCAGGGTCGACCTAACAACAGATTGTAAGAAACAACCACATCGAGCACCTGGAATTCCATAGTAAATTCAACTGGCCCTATTGTAAGCTCGAGCACTATGTCCCCGACTGAATCTTTCCCTCCACCGTTGAATCCCCGAACACAGATACAGTTCTTGTGAATTCTTTCACCATCCACCTTTAACTTATGCAGAGTAGAAAGAGGGAAAATATTTGCACTGGAACCGTTGTCAACCAGTACCCGAGTAACCACGGAATCTTCACATTTCACTGTCAGATAGAGGGCTCTATTGTGCTCGGTACCCTCCATGGGCAACTAATCATCAGAAAAAGTGACTCTGTTTACCTCAAATATCTTGTTAACTATCTTTTCCAAGTGGTTTACTGAGATTTTGTCAAGAATGTGGGCTTCGTTCAAGATCTTCATCAAAGCTCGACGGTGCTCGTCTGAATGGATCAATAATGACAAGATCTAGATCTGAGCCGGTGTCTTCCTTAACTGCTCCACAATGGAATAGTCCTGTACTTTCATCTTTCTAAGAAATTCTTCTGCTTCTTCCTTGTTCACCGCTTTCTTTACCAACACTGGGTTATCTTTTAAGGTTTTAGCTTTTCTCAACTCTTCAGGAGCAAAGCATCTCCCCGATCGAGTCAAACCATGGGTTTCACACACTTCTTCTTTAACCTCTTTCCCCTTGTAAGTCAGTGTTGTCACACCTCCTTTTTCCGCACCCGAGGGGGTGCAAGGGAGTTTTTTCCAATTAAAGGACAATCGAAACGGGATTGGTTTATTTATTTCAGAGTCGCCACTTGGGAGATTTAGGGTGTCCCAAGTCACCAATTTTAATCCCGAATCGAGAAAAAGAATGACTCCATATTACAGTCTGCGTACCAGAAATCCGGATAAGGAATTCTGTTAACCCGGGAGAAGATGTTAGGCATTCCCGAGTTCCGTGGTTCTAGCACGGTCGCTCAACTGTTATATTCGGCTTGATTATCTGATTTAATACATGTTGAACCTATGTGCAAAATTTAACTTTTAACCGCTTTTATCATTTAATGTTATTTTTATCAAGAATTGCAACGTTGTGGAAACATATCTCGAACCACGTTACATCAATGCACTCGTAGTTGTTTGACATATCTCGACTCAGTTGAGATTTGGATTTGGGTCACATAAATGTGCACCCGAGTTAAGGAAAATAAATTATTAAAGGCGTGCCTAACACAACTAGCGTATTGTTATTTTGGGGAAGGCCGTAAAATTCGCTAAACGGCTTGTCCCGAATTCTAAGTGTTTTAATATATACATTTAGAGGGCCCCGCAGCTTGTGCATTTTTGTTTGTCGAGGCTCGTCTCATTTATTATTAAAAAAAGAATTTGCAACGTCATGGAAATGCATCTCGGACCACGCCACAATCAATGTACCCGTGATTAGAGACACATTTCGATTCCGTTGAGATTTGGATTTGGGTCACATAAATGTGCACCCGAGTTTAGGAAAATAAATTATTAAAGGCGCGCCTAAAGCAACTAGCGCATTGTTTTTTTTTGGGTGGGGCCGTGAAATTTGCTAAGCGGCCCGTCCCGGAATCTAATTATTTAATACATATATTTTGTGAGGGCTCCGCAATCTGTACATTTTTATTTGGCGAAGCTCGTCTCGTTTTTTTTTATTATTATTTATTTTTAAAGGATGCCATTTTTATGCCTTTAACCATACTAAACCTTACAGCTTCTTTACAACTAAAATTACATAACTTGTTAGAAGTTTAATAAAATGAGTTTAGCGAATGAGTGTTTCGGGAGTAGTAACAGCATGTACTAATAATAATTTTGTCCGAATGACCTAAGCAAAGGAAAGGACGAACAGATTAACGTCAAACTTGTGTCATAGAACAACTAGTACAACTTAATTAAATGACATCGAATAAGCAAGAATCACACAACGCAAAATGAGCAAAAATGCATACGATGAAAACATAAGCAGAAAATTATCATACCAATTTCTATATTGCATCTTCGAAAATTTAACGTAACATTTCCTTATCTAATACTTAAGGTTTACTAACCTGAACAAACAAAAACGGATAGAGCCATGGACCAACCCTCTACATCGACCTCAACGAACAACCTCGACGTACCGGACCTCGACGAACAAAAACTACCTCAAAGGAAACTGAAAGCTCGGCCCGAAAGTGCTAACGACCCGCGATGTTCGCTGCTACTGGCTTTTCTCGACGCAGCAGATCGGTGCGAAAAGATGAAGCAGAAGGGGTCGAGGGACAGTGACGACGCAGCAGCAACAACTGCTGCTCGACGGGGGCTCCGGTGGTCGTTTGGCTTGAGGAAGGAGCAGCTATGGGGGGTGGTTTGGGCAGTGACGACGCAACTACTGGTTTGCAAGGATTACGAGGGGTCGTCTGGGCAGTGGTTAATTGCTGGAGCTCGGACGTGAGAGAGTGGGTGGTTTTGGGTTATGGTCGCCGGACGTGATGGAGAGTTTGACAACGCAGCAACAACTGCTCGAGTTCCGACGAGGGGGCAGTGACGACGCGATGGAAGGAGCTGGGTTGGGTGGTTGTCGACCGGAAAATGACGACGAGGGGGCTGGTATCGTCGGGGCAGGTGGTCGATAGTAGGGTCGACGGGTCTGTTTGGTGGTCTGTTTGGTGGTGCTTGGACGTGGAGGTGAGTAGGGGGCAATGACGACGATGGAGGGAGTCCGGGCTGGTGGTTTTTGGTGAGTTGCTGGTGGTTCGACGGTGTGAGACGATGAGGGAGTGGTGGTTTTTGGCGACGGGGGGGGGGGGGGTGCGACGTTCAAAAATTTTCCAAGTCCCGTTCGTTGGTTGTTTGGTCGTCGACTGGACAGTGACGACGAGGGGGGGAGCTGGTGGTTGACGGTGGTCGTGAGGGTGTGGGACTGGTTGGTTTGGGTCGGGTTCCGACTGGTTTTGGGTGAGGGTTTGTTAGGGTTTTTTGTTCTTCTCCTTTTGGAGAAAATGAATGAATAGTGCTTCTGGTTTTTCCAAAATTTTTCCCCAAGTCCGTTTGTTGTTTTTCCGTGCATTTGTAGCACTTGCCAAGGAAAATGAGCCCCACGCGTGGTGGGGTTCAAGGTTTGTGTCCCCCATGCGCGGTTGGGTTCCCCGTGTACGGTGTTCCGTCCGTGTTCCCCACGCGTGTCCCCTCATGTGTGGTGGACTCGGATTATTATGGGCTAGGTCCGAAATTAGGCCTAAAACCGGGTAGTTTGAACCCGAATATTATTCTTTTGCCCGGACCCGAGAAATAGGAACACGACGTTGCTCAACTGATTATGTAAGCAAAATAGCTACTAAAATAAGACTAATTATTTAAAACAAAACTATATTATTATTTTCTTAATATTTTTTCGAGATTAAAATAGCTACAAAACATTAATAAAACTATTTTGTAATTTTCATTTTTAATATAAAGATAAAATATTAAATAATATTTTTTTGTATTTTTCAAAATTAAAATGACTACAAAACATTAATAGAACTATATTTTTTGGTAATTTTCGAAATTATATAAAGTACAAAAATAAAGTGCAATTTTTGTATTTTTTCAAGCTTATGAGAAATACATAAACTAAAATTTATATATATATTTTTTTGTGATTTTTTCCTTTTGCGACGAAATAAAGTAAAAATAGTTAAAATGGCTATATTAGCCTCAATTTCACATATTCACGCTAAAAATGTGAAAATTCTCAGGGAGGGTCAAAAATCAGGTGTCTAAAGCTGCCCCTCTTTGACTGGAAACACGAAGAGTTTTCCGACAAAGAACGACTAGACATGTTTTTGACCCGACCATTACTTGGACGGACTACACTAAGGAAAGGAAGGGGAGGTGACCGAGCCCTGGTATCTGAGCTACCTACATATCCTTGGTTATACAGGAATCAGGCCACGTGTAGTTCGGAAATGAAAAAGATGGTAGAGTGTACCGAGGTGAAGAGCCGGTCGAGGTGCCGTTCCATTGAGGTTCCGGTCTGCGGTCCTGTCATTACAACAAAAATGAAAACTGAAAAAGACTAACTAAGCCTATCAGCTACTAGTTACAAGGATTCCTATCTTTAAGTCTTCTGAAACTTGGTCTTGAGTCTTGAATGGTGCTTCATACAGACTTTGGATTTGAACCTTGACACTTGCTAGTTGTAGGTGCTAGTTCTTGAGCAGACCACATCTGTTCTCCACTTCCGTACTTTGGGTTCTTTTTCTTTTTCTTTTTCTTTTTCTATGCTTGCTCTTTTTTTTTCTTCTTGTTTTTTTTGTGACCAGCTTTTGTTGACCATCTCAGACTGTTGACTCGCATTCTTGAGGCGAGCTTCTGCTATTTATAACTTGGTTGAATGCTGGGGATTTTTGTTGTAGCCTTCTGCTTCCCGGTGCTGGGGATTTTTATTGTTTCCTGCGGGGATTCCTGTTGTAACCTTCTACCTTCCGGTGGGGTTACTGATTTCCAAAATCTGCAGTATAAGACTAAAAAGTATTCCTCTTGTTATACAGGTGGGCGCCTGAAACATGAAATGTAAAGACTGAAAAGTATTCCTCTCGTTACACAGGTGGGCGCCTGACATGAAATGTAAAGACTGAAAAGTATTCCTCTCGTCATACAGGTGGGCGCCTGACTTATGAAGTTTAAAGACTGAAAGTATTCCTCTCGTTATACAGGTGGGCGCCTGGTAAGCAATTTAAAGACTGAAAAGTATTCCTCTCGTTATACAGGTGGGCGCCTGGTTTTAGGAAAACTAAACATTGATAATCTTAAGACAACTAAAAGTGACTCTCTTTTTTTTTTCTTTTCTTTTTTCAATCGTTGTTTTTTTTTCAAATTCAAACGTTGTTTTTTTTGGTATCTTAGGAGAAAGATTCATCAGACTAAGATTTTGATCCTAGGAGAAGGTTCATTAGACTAGGTCTTTTTTTTTTGGTATCTTAGGAGAAAGATTCATCAGACTAAGATTTGGATCCTAGGAGAAGGTTCATCAGACTAGGTCTCTATCTTAGGAGAAAAATTCGTCAGACTAAGATTTTGATCCTAGGAGAAGGTTCATCAGACTAGGTCTTTTTTTTGGTATCTTAGGAGAAAGATTCATCAGACTAAGATTTGGATCCTAGGAGAAGGTTCATCAGACTAGGTCTCTATCTTAGGAGAAAAATTCGTCAAACTAAGATTTTGATCCTAGGAGAAGGTTCATCAGACTAGGTCTTTCTCTTTTTTTGGTATCTTAGGAGAAAGATTCATCAGACTAAGATTTGGATCCTAGGAGAAGGTTCATCAGACTAGGTCTCTATCTTAGGAGAAAAATTCGTCAGACTAAGATTTTGATCCTAGGAGAAGGTTCATCAGACTAGGTCTTTTTTTTGGTATCTTAGGAGAAAGATTCATCAGACTAAGATTTTGATCCTAGGAGAAGGTTCATCAGACTAGGTCTCTATCTTAGGAGAAAAATTCGTCAGACTAAGATTTTGATCCTAGGAGAAAGTTCATCGGACTAGGTCATTTTTTGTTTTTTTTTTCAAAACAACTTAGGAGGAAATGCATCTCCTATGGGTAAAACTTAACTTTGAGGAAATGCGTCTCCTATGGGTAAGAAGAAACTTAGGAGGAAATGCCTCTCCTATGGGTGAAAACAAATTTAGGAGGAAATGCCTCTCCTATGGGTGAAACTAAACTTAGGAGGAAGTGCGTCTCCTATGGGTAAAAGTAAACTTAGGAGGAAATGCATCTCCTATGGGTGAAACTAAAACAAACTTAGGAGGAAATGCATCTCCTATGGGTAAAACTAAACTTAGGAGGAAATGCATCTCCTATAGGTAAAACTTTAATGATTTTAAACTAGGAAGTGCGTCTCCTATTAATGAAATCTTCACTTAAGAAGTGCGTCTCCTATGCGTGAACCAATTCCTTCTTCCTGCATTATTTACTTACATGTGTTGTCTTCCCTCGAAACTGTTGGGGATTATTTTGATGGGGATGACTTTTCCCCCTTTTTTTCATTATATTCTTTTTTTTTTTATTATTATTATTCTTTTTTTATTATTCTTTTTTATTCTTTTTATTTTTATTTTTGCATAGCTTCTTCCTTCGAAGACTACCTCCCTTGAGATTCGTTTTGCTTTTCCCCGAAAGGAACCGCTGAGGATACCGACTTTCCAACCTTGTGTTGGACTCCTCGCAACTGCTAGGGATAACACTGTTGGGGAATTATTTACTTACCTGTTAGGGGGTAAAATGTTATCAGCTGGGGATAACGCTGTTGAGGATAACACTGCCGGGGGATTTTGATTCCTTCAGAACTAGTGCTTCACTCTTCGGAAGGCTGTTGGGAATGATGCTGGCCTCTTGCTTTTCTGAGCTCAAGTTCCATCCCACTGCCGGGGAACAACTTCCTCCATTGAAACTTGTTATGTTGGGGGCAACACTGGTTCTAAGACCATTTCCCTTGAGATTGGTGTTATCCTTATTTTTTCCCGAATGGGTGCCTGACTTCCAGAAAATTTTCTAAATGAAAAGAAAATTTTCTGCCCCAGTTTGATAATATCCCTTGTGGCATGCAGTTCTGGCATCAATGCCATTTCCGTTACCTGTTTCAAATCATACAAAATTTGTTAGTTTAAAACATGGTGGTTGGTTGTGATACTCCTATTGGGATAGCTTTTCCCTTTCTCCTTCCTTGCTCTGCGTTCAACAACTTGTTGGGGATGATATTATTTGCTGGGGATAATGCCTTTCTGCCGGGGATATCCCTCTTCTTTCGTGGCATAGCTCAGAAACTGGCATTTCCCCGACCTTTTAGTCTAGCATGAATTTCCCCAAGTCATGCTCACTGCTCTCCTTGCTTTGTTCACGGGCCTTGGCCTTGAGGTTTATAACCTTGGTTTTGGCAAGGATACCCCTCTTGACACTCGTCAATCCTTTTGTCAATTCCCTTTTGCTGGGGATATTTTCTTGACACTGGGCTCGCGCTTGTTCCTTGCTGACTATACCATTTGGATGTACTAGTCAGATCTCATCTTGCATATTTGGACAGCTGATGGCATATTTTAAAAGTCAATTCACACTCGTTCTGACCAAACTGACTCTATTGGGGATTTTTCTATGAAAGGAAAAAGATAAAAGGGAACAAAATAAAAAGACAAAGGAAAAAATGACTCTTTAACAAAAGAAACTATATAAAAAAACCTATCAAATGCAGATACCGACTCTAATGGTCATGACATGCAAATGTGGCCTATCCTCCGCTGTCAATCATCTTTCGAGATCTTCAATTGGAAATTCCCCATCTGATTCTCAATCTTATTCGACTTGTAGTGCCCGAAGGGTTTTCACTATCAAGTCTCTCTCATTTTTGGTTCTTCTCTCAACTTTCATCGCCTTATGGTGCCTGTGAAGGTTTTCACCAATAAGACTCTCTCGTTTTATATCTCTATCCAGCTGGGGGATTTGTAGTGTTGCCGGTATGACTCTTTCTATTGGGGATTAGAGTCCTTTCTGCTGTGGAACAGAATGTTATGTTTGCCGGTAAGACTCTTCATTTGTCTGACTTGGCATCTTTTGAAGACTGATCAGAAGGTCTTTCTTTGGACCGTAATGTGGATTTTGGATAGGCTAGAAAGAAAGGGTATAAAAGGCTCAAAAAATACATTAATTTTGGGTTATTAGTTACAACCTTCGGAATTAGATTTATTTACAACAAATGCAACCTTTGCCCCAGTTTCTTGCTTGGGGATATTTTAATTGATTTTTTTTTTCATTTTTCAAAACTATGACCGAGCCGTGAAGCGCCTACGTATCCTCTTTGAGGAATCAGGTCAAACGTAGTTCCCAATTCCCCTTTTCCATTTGACTTTTTTTTTGTTTTGTTTTTGTTATCATTTTTCTCTTCTTTTCTCTTTTCTTTTTTTTTTTTCATTTTTTTTCGTTGTTGTTTTCTTTCTTTCTCTCTTTTTTCTTCATTGCTACTGATTCCGAACGAGGGTTATGAAAGAAAAATAAATAAGGCTCAAAAGGGGAAACGAAGGATAAAGTGTTTGGGTAGCAGAACAAAATGCCTTCGTCATTCCAGTCTTCAAGACATGCCAAGTGCAAACAACATAAATAAACTATAGATTTATAGTCCCTTCCGATGGTGCTGGACTTGAAAATTACGTTAAACATTTACTTTTTCCTTTGTCATTTCTAAAGCACCGTAGGGTGACACTCTCATTCTCATTATTATGAACGACCCTCATGCCAATTTGGCGAATCTTTGCTTTTTAACGGTTTTATTTGTGTTTTACTTGCCCCAGTTCCATATGACTCGAGCTCTGAATAATCTCAACCGTCCTCATTTCCTTTAAATGGTCTGATCACCTTTTCGGGGTTTTATGATTAACTTTTAAGATTAGGCCCAAACTATGTGTGCATGTCATATCACTAGAATCGGCGTTGAATAAAAATGATAAAAGGACTAAAAAAACGAAAACTAGAAATAAATAGAAGACCGGATTTTGTATTAGATTACCGGTGAAATGGTTTGAAAAAACAAAGACAAACCGGAATAAAATCCTAAACAACCTGGACAAAACTTAAACAAACCGCTATGACAAAAAAATGGAAAGATAAGAAGGTTTGACACAGGACCAAATCCGAATTACAATCCTAATAATCCGAACAGAAATGACAACAAAATAAACCACCACAAGCTTCTCTCTTGCTAACCAAGGAACGGAGCGTCCTCCCACTCTATCAAAACTGGCATCTTAGCCACTGAGCTTCGCATCAATACTGCCAAGACCGTTACCAGCTTCAATATCATCAACCTTAGTCAACAAGTTCCCAATAGGATTCAAGTGCTTCTGTTATCAGGCCTGATCCCCGCAAAGTGTGCATCATGATGTGCGAGCAAAGGATTCTGGGCGTCATTGTCCGGCTTACCACAAACCAACCACCTTAATTTTCTTTGCGAAACAAACAGGTTAGAATGGACTCAGTCGGTCCTCATTATTAACAACATTTTTTCATTTTTTTTTGATTTTCTTTTTCATTCTTTTTTTTTTCTATTTTTTCATTTCGTTTTTTTTTCATTCTCTTTTTTCATTATCTTTTTTTTTCCTTTTTTTTTTGTTTTGGTCGAATCTTATGGAGATTGCCTACGTATCATGACCCCGCATGAATCAGATCTTGCGTAGTTCGGACCAATAAAAGATAAACAATAATGAACATTTTTTTTCAATTTTCATATTAAAACAAACTGAGTTTCAAAGGTTTGAAGATGACCTACAAACTCGAAAATCAAACAACCCACATATTCTAATCAAAAGATTTACAAACTCAAAAACAAACGGCCAGCTTCCTTTCCCCGTTTGTCAAATGCAACCAAACGGCTATTTTTGCAAATGTGGCCCCTTCCAAATCTCACATGAATTTTGAGGCTGGAGAGGATTATTTTGACACTTTACAAACTTGTCCATTCTTTTACGAAAATAGCCTTTCGACAACTGAGAGATACTCTAAGGCTATTTCGGCAAGAACGGTTTAAGACGCGGCCGAAGCTGGATCGGCTTATTTTATTTTTTCATTTTTTTGACTAAATATCCAAACGGTATTCACCTGACCGTTGACTCTTTGTTTTTTTTTCAAATTACAATAAAAATCTGGTGTTGCAAACACGACCCTTCAGCGCCTCGGGGACGAAGATTTTTAAGGCTGTGTGGGTCAACTGGACCAAAATCCTAAACATGACCCAAAAGGTGGCTATTTATGCAAAGTCAGCCTTCCGGCGTCCCTTTCGGGAACATTCGGCAATTTATGACAAAACAGCATCACCTGACTTATTTATGACTCTTTTTATCGATTTTTAAATTAGAAAACTCAATATTGCAAACACGGCTTTTCAACGTCTCGGGGACGAAGATTTTTAAGGCTGTGTGAGTCAACTGGACCAAATCTTAAAAAATGACCCAAAGGTGGCTGTTTATGCAAAGTCAGCCTTCCGGCGTCCCTTTCGGGAACATTCGGCTATGTCTTGATAAAACAGCGTCACCCGACTTCTTTATGACAAAATTAGAATTTGACATATTATTCTTTTATTATTATTTATTTGTTTTTGGCTTTTTAGCAAAAGGTGGGGTTGGACCCGATGAGGGTTGCCTACGTATCTCACATCCGGTGAGAATCAAAACCGCGTAGTTCGGGCAAATAAACTATTTTTAAGAAGACCCTTTTCCATTTTCTATTTTTTTTCCACAACAATCAAACAAACTATTATTTTCCATTCATAACAAACTAGAGAAAAACATAAAACATTCCTTTTTTTTTCTTTTTTTTTTCAAAATTTCGGTAGAGTTTCGACACTACTTGGATATTGGTTTTTTTTTCTAAAAATAAGTAGTTATATCTCTACACTGTTATTTTCTCCTCTTTTTCACGATTTTTTTTAATCTGTGGAAAATGATGAAAACATACAAAATCTTTTGAATTTTCATGCTTTTTTTTATATGTATTTTTATTTTTTTATATTTATTATTATTTTTCAAAAATGTGGCATGGGAGACATAAGGATTTCCAAGACGTCTTGGATTCCACAAATATTCCCCATGTGCTTTTTCCCAAAAAATGAAGCGTGGGGGACATGTGGAATACCAAAGCTTCTTGAATTCCACAATGTTCCCCATGTGCTTAATTAATATAATAGCATGTTTATCTAAAAAATCGTGCAACTTTTTTATTTAACGTGATCAGCATGATAAGGAGTGCCATTTGTCCTCAACTATCATTGGTCCGCCAAATGACCCATTCACCCTTGAATAAACACAACATGTAGCACATAGGATGTCAAAAGATGATCCATTATTTTCAGGTTGCTTGTCCTAGACGGACCCAACCCCTGTGTTGAGTCCCCTAAGTCAAATGCAACGTGATGCAAATAAACGCTCCTACTAGGGATCCGGCATGAAGTCACGTTATTCGATGTTCAAAACCTAGGTCAGTGTTCTAGACAGTGTACCCGAGCGGACAACTCGAGTCGAGGAGGGGGCAACTTACCGGGAACCAAAAGGCCATCCGGCTTCGTAACTTATCCGTCCTCTTTCTTATTTCGGGTATTGACACTAACAGAATAGGGAGCCTCGACCAGCGAGCTTCTCCCCGGAGGTAAGAAGAAAAAGGTTTCGGCACAGTTTATATATACAGTCCAAATAATATCAAAATGGTAAAAGCATCATTTAACACATTAGGCATATATCATGTAACATAATCAGATAAAACCAAATATAACAATTTATCTAAGCTCGAATTTCTATTTTATCCCCAGTAGAGTTGCCAGAGCTGTCATACCTCCTTTTTCGCACCCGAGGGGGTGCAAGGGAGTTTTTTTCAATTAAAGGACAATCGAAACGGGATTGGTTTATTTATTTCAGAGTCGTCACTTGGGAGATTTAGGGTGTCCCAAGTCACCAATTTTAATCCCGAATCGAGGAAAAGAATGACTCCATATTACAGTCTGCGTACCAGAAATCCGGATAAGGAATTCTGTTAACCCGGGAGAAGGTGTTAGGCATTCCCGAGTTCCGTGGTTCTAGCACGGTCGCTCAACTGTTATATTCGGCTTGATTATCTGATTTAATACATGTTGAACCTATGTGCAAAATTTAACTTTTAACCGCTTTTATCATTTAATGTTATTTTTATCAAGAATTGCAACGTTGTGGAAACATATCTCGAACCACGTTACATCAATGCACCCGTAGTTGTTTGACATATCTCGACTCGGTTGAGATTTGGATTTGGGTCACATAAATGTGCACCCGAGTTAAGGAAAATAAATTATTAAAAGTGTGCCTAACACAACTAGCGTATTGTTATTTTGGGGAAGACCATAAAATTCGCTAAACGGCTTGTCCCGAATTCTAAGTGTTTTAATATATACATTTAGAGGGCCCCGCAGCTTGTGCATTTTTGTTTGTCGAGGCTCGTCTCATTTATTATTAAAAAAAGAATTTGCAACGTCATGGAAATGCATCTCGGACCACAATCAATGTACCCGTGATTAGAGACACATTTCGATTCCGTTGAGATTTGAATTTGGGTCACATAAATGTGCACCCGAGTTTAGGAAAATAAATTATTAAAGGCGCGCCTAAAGCAACTAGCGCATTGTTTTTTTTTGGGTGGGGCCGTGAAATTTGCTAAGCGACCCGTCCCGGAATCTAAGTATTTAATACATATATTTTGTGAGGGCTCCGCAATCTGTACATTTTTATTTGGCGAAGCTCGTCTCGTTTTTTTTTATTATTTATTTTTAAAGGATGCCATTTTTATGCCTTTAACCATACTAAACCTTACAGCTTCTTTACAACTAAAATTACATAACTTGTTAGAAGTTTAATAAAAGGAGTTTAGCGAATGAGTGTTTCGGGAGTAGTAACAACATGTACTAATAATAATTTTGTCCGAATGACCTAAGCAAAGGAAAGGACGAACAGATTAACGTCAAACTTGTGTCATAGAACAACTAGTCCAACTTAATTAAATGACATTGAATAAACAAGAATCACACAATGCAAAATGAGCAAAAATGCATACGATGAAAACATAAGCAGAAAATTATCATACCAATTTCTATATTGCATCTTCGAACATTTAACGTAACTTTTTTCTTATCTAATACTTGAGGTTTACTAACCTGAACAAACAGAAACGGATAGAGCCATGGACCAACCCTCTACATCGACCTCAACGAACAACCTCGACGTATCGGACCTCGACGAACAAAAACGACCTCAAAGGAAACTGAAAGCTCGGCCCGAAAGTGCTAACGACCCGCAATGTTCGCTGCTACCGGCTTTTCTCGATGCAGCAGATCGGTGCGAAAAGATGAAGCAGAAGAGGTCGAGGGACAGTGACGATGTAGCAGCAATAGCTGCTTCTCGATGGGGGCTCAGGTGGTCGTTTGGCTTGAGGAAGGAGCAGCTATGGAGGGTGGTTTGGGCAGTGACGATGCAGCTACTGGTTTGCAAGGATTACGAGGGGTCGTCTGGGCAGTGGTTAATGGCTGGAGCTCGGACGTGAGAGAGTGGGTGGTTTTGGGTTATGGTCGCCGGACGTGATGGAGAGTTTGACAACGCAGCAACAGCTGCTCGAGTTCCGACGAGGGGGCAGTGACGACGCGATGGAAGGAGCTGGGTTGGGTAGTTGTCGACCGGAAAATGACGACGAGGGGGCTGGTGTCGTCAGGGAAGGTGGTCGACAGTAGGGTCGACGGGTCTGTTTGGTGGTCTGTTTGGTGGTGCTTGGACGTGGAGGTGAGTAGGGGGCAATGACGACGATGGAGGGAGTCCGGGCTGGTGGTTTTTGGTGAGTTGCTGGTGGTTCGACGGTGTGAGACGATGAGAGAGTGGTGGTTTTTGGCGACGGGGGGGGGGGGTGCGACGGTCTGGTTTTTCCGGTGAAATTCGCTGGTTGTTTGGTCGTCGACTGGACAGTGACGACGAGGGGGGAGCTGGTGGTTGACGATGGTCGTGAGAGTGTGGGACTGGTTAGTTTGGGTCGGGTTCCGACTGGTTTTGGGTGAGGGTTCGTTAGGGTTTTTTGTTCTTCTCCTATTGGAGAAGATGAATGAATAGTGCTTCTGGTTTTTCCAAAATTTTTCCCCAAGTCCGTTCGTTGTTTTTCCGTGCATTTGTAGCACTTGCCAAGGAAAATGAGCCCCACGCGTGGTGGGGTTCAAGGTTTGTGTCCCCCATGCGCGGTGGGGTTCCCCGTGTACGGTGTTCCGTCCGTGTTCCCCACGCGTGTCCCCTCATGTGTGGTGGACTCGGATTATTATGGGCTAGGTCCGAAATTAGGCCTAAAACCGGGTAGTTTGAACCCGAATATTATTCTTTTGCCCGGACCCGAGAAATAGGAACACGACATTGCTCAACTGATTATGTAAGCAAAATAGCTACTAAAATAAGACTAATTATTTAAAACAAAACTATATTATTATTTTCTTAATATTTTTTCGAGATTAAAATAGCTACAAAACATTAATAAAACTATTTTGTAATTTTCATTTTTTAATATAAAGATAAAATATTAAATAATATTTTTTTGTATTTTTCAAAATTAAAATGACTACAAAATATTAATAGAACTATATTTTTTGGTAATTTTCGAAATTATATAAAGTAAAAAAATAAAGTGCAATTTTTGTATTTTTTCAAGTTTATGAGAAATACATAAACTAAAATTTATATATATATTTTTTTGTGATTTTTTCCTTTTGCGACGAAATAAAGTAAAAATAATTAAAATGGCTATATTAGCCCCAATTTCACATATTCACGCTAAAAATGTGAAAATTCTCGGGGAGGGTAAAAAATCAGGTGTCTACAAGTGTCACTCGTTCATAATTCCATGGGTCTGCCTTGCTGTTAACTATGGGTAATTGAGTTACCGGTTTGATAATGACAGGATCTGTGCGGGTGCCCTTCACGATTACGACATGCTTGTTCGTCACTCCTGGCACAACCACTTTTGCTTTTTCATGTTTTCCTGCAACGTCGCTTGAGGACCCCTTTTTGACCTTCACAGATGGTTCATTATTTGCCCCGTTCAACTTGATCACAAACTTCTCATTTGTTGACTTTTCGAACGGCTTGGCTTCACTAGCCCGAATCATCATGACGGTTTGCGAAGGCTTCTTAAGCTCCCCTCCCTTATGCACTATCTCAATCATATTAGCCTCATGATGGGCCGTCAACGGGTTTTGGTTGATGTTGGGTGCCTCCGGGGCTTGGACCTCAATCTGATTAGTATCAATGAGCTCTTGAATAGCTGTTTTCAATTTCCAGCATTTCTTTGTGTCGTGACCCGGGGTCCCTGAACAATACTCACAACTCACCGAGCGGTCAAGATTTCTAGGAGGGGGATTCGGTAGTTTAGCCTCGATCGGATTCAACATACCCAACTGTCTCAGTCGGTGGAATAGACTAGCATATGATTCTCCTAATGGAGTGAAAGTCCTCTGCTTCTACAACCTCTCATTCTTAAATGCTTGATTTGGCCGAAAACCTGTTCCAGGGGGATTTCTGTAGGCTCTTGGGGGTGGATGGGCATTTTGTGGAGCTAGGTATGGACTTGGTGGAGCCGGCTCACGCCATTGTACGTGAGCGGGAGGTTGGGTATAGGTTTGTGCGTGATGGACGGAAACATGGAGATCGGGTGGTGGGTAGTAGTATTGTGGTGGACTATATGGAGTGTGGGGGTAATTTTAGTGGTAGGGTCGAGGCGGGTTGTAGTAACATGGAAGGTTCCTGGATCCAACCCAAGCTCCCGACTCAATTGTAGCAACATCCTCTTTCTTCTTCTTCCCGAGTACACCTCCAGTACCGTTTTGAATGGCCTGGGTGGTTGCTTTGATTGCTGAATAACTCATGATCTTGTTGGACTTGAGTCCCTCCTCAACCATGCCTCCCATTTTTACAACTTCATTAAAGGACTTGCCCACTGTTGACACCAAGTGACCAAAATAAATGGGTTCCAAAGCCTGCAAGAAATAATCAACCATCTCACTTTCTTTCATCGGAGGGTCAACCCTCGTTGCTTGCTCTCTCCAACGGAATCCATATTCCCTAAAGCTCTCACCGGGCTTCTTCTCAATCTTTGTCAATGACAGACGGTCTGGGATAATTTCGAGGTTGTACTGAAAATGGCAGGCAAAGGCTTGGGCCAAATCGTCCCATGTGTACCACCTGCTGTGATCTTGTCTAGTATACCATTCTAATGCCGATCCACTCAAACTTTGGCTGAAATATGCCATCAGCAATTCATCTCTTCCACCTGCTCCTCTCATCTTGCTACAAAATCCTCTTAAGTGTGCTACTGGCTCACCATGTCTATCGTACAGATCAAACTTGGGCATTTTGAACCCTGCTGGTAACTGAACATCTGGGAACATACATAAATCTTTATTGGCCACATTTACTTGACCTCCCAATCCCCTCATATCTCTGAACGATTGTTCTAAGCTTTTGACCTTTCTGATCATCTCTTCATGCTCGAGATTTTTGGGTGGCTTCTCGTTCTCTGCCGGGAGATCAAGATGAGGGGTGTAAGAATATGGTTCTGGAACTTTGAAGGTGGGTTCAGAGGGATAGTACTGGTTATCATAAGTTTGGAACAGAGGTTCACTGGAAGATCGGTGTAATATAGCAGGTGGAGGTGCCACAAAAACAGGTGTAATTAGTGGGGGAGGGTATGGGACTTATTTGGGTGGTGGAGCTCGAGAAGTATGGGAAGTGGCGCCATAGCATTGTTGGTAGAGGGGAAAGGCTGGAGATAAGTTCACAGTGGGAGGCTCCGGAGGTTGGGCCGATGGTGAGATATAGGCAGGGTTGGCGGGATAAACCGGTGGTGGATGCCCTTTGGCCTAGGCTTGGTATATTTCGGCCATCTGCTGCTTTAACTTATACATGTCTTCCTTCATTGCATTAACATCTAGTTCTTCCACCTCTTTTGATGGGTCAACGATACTTGTCTTCGGTTCTTGGTTGGCCATATTCAGCCTGTCTTTTGATCGGGTGTTGTATGAGTGAGTTGCCAGAATGCCAATCAACTAACCACCTACCTGAACTCAATACATCAACAACAACCTTGTTAGTGGTTAGGGCTTTAACGAATTGGTAATCGCACATTTGGGGAATGAATGCACCTAAGCAGTTAACCATTTCTATCATGCATTTGATCGGCTGCTTGCGTCATCCCGACTTTTCTTTCTTTTCTTCTTTTCTCTCTTTTTTTCATTTTGGCCTTTGCTCTTATTTGTTTTTATCCTCTCATTTCCCTCTTGTTCTGCCATTGCTTCTTTCACTTATTTTTCCTCTCTTTTCTTTCTTTTTCTCTCTTGTTTTTCCTCTTTTTTTTTCTTTTGGTGATGGTCGAATACTATGGAGATTTCCTACGTATCATGACCCTACATGAATCAAACCGAGCGTAGTTTTGGGAAGATAAGTACGAAAGTAAATAATAAAATAATTTTTGGGATTTTCAATTTTATAAAAAGCAAACGCTTTGATTACAAAAACTTAACACTAACGGAATCCAAGAGAAACTAATAGACGCTGATGAAAAGATGAAATACAGACTCCAAAATAAACTATCATACTCTGAAAAAAGAAAATACGGACTTGACAGATTCCAGCGAAAGAAAAATACAAACTCAACACAACTGACAGACTCTAACGGAAAAAGAAATATAGACTCAAATGGAAAATCATGAATACATCAATGCTCCTGGTACCCGCGGGGCATCATTCGGTCTCGCCGCATGCCTATATGCAAGATCCCTTTGAAGTCAGTCCAAGTCATTCATTATCTGCTTAATGAATGTCATCAGTGCCGCGAAGAAGGTAGTGCGAGTCATATCCTCACATATTTGGCACTTCATAATGATGTAA
The DNA here is from genome assembly GCF_000715075.1 of Nicotiana tabacum. Classification (NCBI taxonomy): domain Eukaryota; kingdom Viridiplantae; phylum Streptophyta; class Magnoliopsida; order Solanales; family Solanaceae; genus Nicotiana; species Nicotiana tabacum. The sequence goes on along the minus strand of NC_134101.1, from coordinate 89,931,967 downwards.
TCAGCGTTGTTTCTGACTCTCTCTCTTATGACACCTTTTTCTTGTAACAAACGCCCAATCTGCTGGGTCCTGGCCCCCAAAGTTTGCTCGACCACTTGATTTTGCTCCTAAAGTTATTGCAGATCTATTTCCAATTGTGCCAATCCTGTATAACAATGATCTCTTTCAACTTTGAAGTCTTTAGCCTGTTTGATCATTTTGTTTTCCGTGGTGATAACCCTTTTCTTTAATCCCGCGACCTCATCATCGTACTTTTCTTTCAACTGTTTAACCAAGCATGCTCGTTCATCTGCATTTTTAGCCAACTATTTTCGAGCCTTGGCTAGGTCACTTTCTGCTTTGTCCAAATCAAAACTATAATCACTCACTTTCTGCCTCAAGTTAGCTATGAGTTTCTCATCTTTGGCACTTCGGGCTGGGTTTTCTACCGCTATTTTCATTTTCTGAATCTGGGCTCGAAGGGCCTCATTTTCTATGGCTAGCCTTTTCTTTTCTCCTTCGTCCGCCGCGGTTTGCAAGCTATTTTCAAACTGAAGGTCCCTGACTTGTTTTTCCAATTTGCTTATGGTAGCCCTATACTCGCTTTCTTTGGCCAACCAGTCCCATTGTTCCTGTGATGCCTCGACGAATTCCTGAAGATGGGGTCTTTTAGCCGGTCTCCCAAACTCAATTTATTTCCTATACCAAGCAAGGTACCCTGGTGAAACCTCACCTTTGGATCGATCACGCACACAGGTATTGGCTGTTAAGTATTGACATTTGCTCCAGATTTGGCGGACTGCTGCTTCATGAAATTGACCGTTAGGTCCGATCTCGACTACTTGGGCACTAAGATCTTCATCTCTCGGAACTATATGGCATCTCCCCAGTTGCCTCAAAACCCAATATGGAGCATAAGGATGGATACTCATGAGTCCCATCAAGAGGAAATGAGGCCCGGTGGCTGGCATGTATATGAATTCATCCACATATAGCCATCCAAACATCCACTCTATTTGGTTTGCAGTGATGGAACGAAGGCACGCTTCCCACTCTATGACCCCCTCCGGCAGGCTGATCTTGTCAACCCTTGTGTAAAATTATTCTACGCATGTTTTCTCTGTCGACCCATAGCTCATAAATTGAGGATGATGGCATAAGTGTTCGATCATCCACATCTGCAACAACACGTTGCACCCCTCAAAAAAGTCTCCTCCGGCTTTGCAGGCTGTGAGAGCGCGGAAGATTTTAGCTACTATCATGGGTGCGAGGTTGCTGTTGGCCTGAGCAAGCAAAGTACTGACAACTCTGGCTATTCGTATGTCAATATTCCCATTTTTTCTTAGAAACACCAAAAGTCCCAAGAAGACCACCATAAATGCGAAACACCTGTGTTCTTCCCACTTTAGGCGGTTTCCTTTGCTGCAGATCTTATTTTCCGGCTTGTTGAATCCTCCTACATGACCATATCTGTTGTATATAAACTGCAAAGTACAAAAACCAGCTGCCAAGTCTAGGTTGTGGACCCCCCTGCTTATTTTCAAAAAGTCTAAGAACCTGTGGACGACTACGGCTCTTGGAGAAATCAGGTACTGGTGTCTCAGAGGAACTTTGGGATTCCCAATATATCCGACTATTTCTTCCAATGTTGGGATAAGTTCAAAATCCGAGAAATGAAATACGTTGTGAGCCGGGTCCCAAAATGTAATCAACGCCTTTATGATATCCCCCTAGGATTAATCTTCAATAACCCAGTAAGGCCTCCCAAGTATTGATTGACCGTGTCTTGTCCCGATTTACCCAAATCATCCCACCATATATGCAACTCCAAAGGGATCTTGTTCACGACTGTTATTGGCAAATTCCGACTTGTGCTCATTCTGCACATTTATTAGGGTGGTTAAGCAAAAATCACGATTCAATTGACTCAAAAACAAATTGACGCTTTTTCATTTAAAAATAAAATTCGGTTTTGCAAAGACGGCCTTTCAACACCTCAGAGTCGAAGATTTTAAGGCTGTGTTGGCTATCTGGTGAAAACCTTGAAAAAAATGATCACAGGTGGCTGTTCTTGCAAAAACAACCTTCCGGCACCCTTTTAGGGACATTCGGATATTTCTGACAAGAATGGCGTTACCCTAATTATTTTCAAACAAAAGTAATATATTTTTTTTTTGGCTATTTTTGCAAAAAGGAAGTTGGACCCGATGGAGGTTGCCTACGTATCCCACATCCGGTGGGAATCAAACTGGCGTAGTTCGGGCAAATTTGTCAAAATAAAACCAACTAATTTTCCTTTCTAAAACACAAAGATTTTCCCTTTTTTTCTTTTCTTGAAAACTACAAAATTCTCTTTTTTTTTTCAAAATTTCGGCAGAGTTTTGGTATGTTTGGGACATTGGTTTTTCAAAACAGACACTTATCCCTATCAACCATCTCATTAACCCTTCTAATTTTTCCTTATAAGCCAGTCGACATGCAAATCCGAAGCAAATGAATGCACAAGTAGCAGGTAAGATGCATCATAATGGTCTTTACATTTCGGGTACACCTATCCTAGACAGACCCAACCCCTGTGTTGAGTCTCCAAAGTCAAAATGCACATGATGCAAACAAACGTTCCTACTAGGGATCCAACATGAGGCTGAGTTATTCTAGGTTCAAAACCTAGGTATATGTTATAGACTGTGTACCCGAGCGGACCACTCGAGCCGAGGAGGGGGCTACGTACCGGGAACCAAGAGGCCATCCGGCTTAGTAACTTGTCCGAGCCTCTTTCTTATTTCAAGGTATGACACTAACAGAATAGGGAGTCTCGACCAGCGAGCACATCCCCGAAGATGAGAAGAGAAGGGTTTCGTAGCAGTTTATATATACAGTTTAGATAATATCAAAGTGGTAAAAAGCAACAATTAGCACATTAGGCCCAAACATGTAATAAAACCAGATAATAAACAAAGCCAAATATAACAATTATTTTAAGCTCGAACTCTTCAACCCTGGTCTGCGAAACCAGAGATTCTGGGTTAGATCCCCAGCAGAGTCGCCAGAGCTGTCACACCTCCTTTTTTACTACACCCCCGAAAGGGATATATAAGGGAGTTTTTCCAATTTAAGTGACAATCGAAATGAGATTTATTATTAAAAGATTCAGACTCGCCACTTGGGAGATTTATGGTGTCCCAAGTCACCGGTTGAATCCCGAATCGAGGAAAAGCTTGACTCTGTAGTACAGTCTGCGAACCAGAAATTCGGGTAAGGAATTCTTTTAACCTGGGAGAAGGTATTAGGCATTCCCGAGTTCTGTGGTTCTAGCACGGTCGCTCAACTGTTATATTCAGCTTAATTATCTGATTTTAATACATGTTTTAGCCTATGGTGCAATTTTAACTTAAACCGCTTTTATTCATTTTTTTAAAAAAAATTGCAACATTATTAGAACATGTGTCGAACCACGTCACATAAATGCACCCGTGATTTTGACATATTTTAACATCGTTGAGATTTGGATTTGGGTCACATAAATGCGCACCCGAATTTAGGAATGTAATATTATTAAACTAACATGCCTAAGCAACTACGCGTTTTTTAAATTTGGAGGGACATGTAAAATTTGCTAAATGGCACAACTCGAATTCTCAGGATTTAAAAGGAATAATTAAACGAGGGCCACGCATCTTGAGATTTTATTTGGCATGACGCACCTCAATTCCAATTTTAAAGGGAAATCAAAAGCTAAACTTTTGAGGGCCATGAATTGTTATTGGTTTTTACTAGCCCACCTCAATTAATCAAAGACCCAATCCATTAATTAAAGAGAGCTTACAGAATTCTAATGACCCTGGGCTTATAATTCGACCATACTAATTAATTCGTCACATGAACCAATTGCATAAGGAAAACTAATTGGACGAAATAATTGAAGGAGAAAATCGCCCGAGTTCAATTGATTCTCAGCTGGTTCAATTAACGGTAATTACTCGAGATGCCACACTTGATCAAACCTTATTTCAGCAACTAATAGATCCTCATGAGACTATTAAATATACAAACCTAAATTTTATTCAACCTCCTCCCCACATCTGAATAGAATCAATAGTTTAAGCAAGAAAACAACAAGAAGTAAAGAGTTAAGCTAATCTAAGGATGACTGAGTTGTTATGCAAACCATGAAAGAGTAACCTGACATACAAAGAACTAATAGAAGGAAAAACATGGTATATCAAATAGGACTAAAGAGAAACATATGGAGACTAGTCTGATGAGCACACATACACGACTAAGAAGCACATATCCAAGGTTCAACAAAGCTTGACCAAATCAGACTAAAGAAATAGCAATTCTCCACTTATACATATCATCACAGACTTGAGACCATTCTTACGCCCAAACAGTATTCAAGCAGACCCCAAATGCAACCCTTAAAGTGAAATACAACATTAACAACATGAACAAAACATACATAATGCAACTAGAATAGATAACACATGGACACAATATGGACTCGAGCAGCTATTTGACAACAAAAGCTAGCATTCATCATCTCTTCAATTTGATTGCACACCTTTCATATTTGCACCACATATACTACTTCAAGAGTCAGTGCATACCTGATGATGAAAAATGATAAAACCAAAAGAAGTGAAGGATCAGCAGTAAGTAGTAGCCAGAATCAGCCCAGATTCAGCCAATAAAACAGTAAAATCCACTCAGAAAAATCATTGGAGCAGTGAACCAAACAACAAAACTTAAACCAGAAATTTTCAAATCCCAAATTCAATCCATTTCAACCCCAGAATGAGAATTTGTGATTTTCACAAGTTTTTTAAAGGAATTCTAACTAATGGAAGGATTAGAAATTTCCAATTTACTCAGAATTTTGGACAACTCTTCAACCGTTTTCAGTTTTTGTATTTTCTGGATTTCCAGCCCTTAAAAATCTGCCTTGAGCTCTAAGTAACAATGCCTTTATAAGCAAGCTACTAGGGCATCCTTAAAGAGTTCAAAATTGCCCTTAAAACCTTATGAAATTTTCATTTTAGCTTAGAAGCCCCTAGTGTAAACCTCAGAATTTCAAAATAGCCCCCCACCCCAACTTCTAGGAAGCTTCCTAGTTCAGTTATACAAGATTCCCAAGCCTAAACTACCCAAATTACCCCTTAATGACCCTGTTATTACCTTGGTTAACTAGCTACCTTTCAGCTCATGGGTCAAGTTGACACAACATTTAACCCCAACCTGGACTGACCTCTTTCTTTGGGCTTTCAAACCCAACATGAAACCAACCCAATTCAGTATTTACTAACAAACCCCAACTCTGAATGAAATCCACAGAAACAGAAACAATTCAGGCACAATTTATAATAATTCCAATTGATGCAACTAAGCACTTAATGAAATTTGAACTAAATTATTAACAAATTCTTAAACTACTTAAAGAAAAGAAAACTTCTTAACAAAAAAACTAATGCGCATGTAATTAACACTCTGAAATTAGAAAACTAATATTTTCAAAAGCACGGGAAGAAGCAGAAAACAGAAAAACAAATGAAGAAAAGATTAAACCGAAGAAAGAAAAGAAAGTACCCACGAAAAGGTTCGGGGAATGAAAGAGGGAGCCTGGGTCTTCAAATCGTCCGAGTTCTGGCCGATTTTGAAGTTAATCGTGTGTTCTTAACAAGAACACACAAATAAAATCAATTTAGACCGGAAAAATTCAATGAACACTCGATTCAGGATTTTGGAATTTCTATGGTTCGTCTTCAAATCCAGATTCGAGAGGATTCAAGGGTGTTAGAGGGAAACTGATATGGGATTTGGGAAGAGGGGTTCGTGGAGGTCCCGGGGTGTAATTTTGGTGAGGATCGGAGCCGGCGCCGCCACCGGAGAAAACAAGGGCATCGGCTAGGGTTTTGGAGTTTTGAGGGATTCCGGTGGGATTTGAAGGGAGCTGATGGTGGATTCATGATGAGGAAGGGGAGAGGGAGCTTTGGTGTGAGTTTTGGGGCGTTTGGTGTCTGGCCGCCGCCGTGGGCGATTTTTGGCGGGCGGCAGGCGGTGTTTTAGGGCGGGGCTAACGAGGGGGGGGTTTCTAAGAGACGAGAGACGAGAGGGTGGATGAGGGTTCAGACATATATATATTAATCCCACCCTACTCCCCAACCGTTGGATTTAAAAGAACCTCGACGGTCCAGATCAGAGGACAACCAAATGGTGTCGTTTTGGTTCACTGGGGGATGGATCGGATCAGGGCGGGCATTGGGCTGTGATTAACCGGGTTTGAGGAGGGATCTATTGGGCTGGGGAATTGCAATTGGCCCAAAACCGAGCCTTCTCTTAATAAATCCATTTCTTTTCATTTTCCTTTTCCTTTTGTTTTTTTTTTCTACTTTCTTTTAAAAACAAATTAAAAATTAAAAATAAAACCTAAATTAATTTCTAATCAAATTATCCTATCAAAACGAATTAACTAATTCTAAATAATGCTTACCACCACTAATTAAATGCCAAATTAAAGAAAAACTACCAAAATTCGAAACTAAAATTAACAATGCAAAAATAAGTTACTTTTGTGATTTTGTTTTTTCATTTTTATAAAAATACTAATTTGTCAATTAATTCCTAAAATGTAAAATTAACTCCTAAATGCAAATGCAACATATTTTTGTACTTTTCATCAATTAAACAAAAATAAAAATGCACAGACAAATGCAAACAATTATAAGAAAATGCCATAAAATCCTCAAAAAGTTCCAAATAAAAAGAAGTTGTTTTGTTTTGAATTTATGGGAGTAATTAATAAATCGGAAAAAAATCATGTGCTCACAGTAATTATCATTTAGAGTTAATTAATTTAATTTGGTAGGATAATCTAGTTTTAAGATTTTTATTCAGGTTTTACTTTTATTTGGAATTAATTAAAAGAATTTGTAAATAAAAAGAATTTGCAGAGGAATACAAAATTTGATAGTTGGGCCGTTTTTATTCAATCTCCCCAGGCCCAAGTGTATTTTTTCCCAAGACCCGCTCGAATCGGCCCAAACTCGCGCCCCAACCAGGACCAAACCCCATCAGATTCAAAACGACCCCGTTTCCCCAGCTTTTCATAGGAGCCACTGAACTCGTTTGATCAAACGGCCATGAACTGATCCTAGTTTCCTATTTAACTGTCCAAACGCATACCCACCCCCCATCCACTCGTCTCTTACCCCATCTCCCTCTTCAGACCATCTCCATGAACCCTAATCCGCCGCCTCAAAACCTTGCCATATCCGGCGGCGGCGCCGGTCTCAATCAATGCCAAATCAACACCCCAGACTCCCCTTCACCTCCCCGTTCCGAATCCTCACTCATTTTCTTTCAAATTTGTTTGGAACGCCTCGAATCTTGATTTAAAAGGGAAACCCTAGTGCCGCCCTTGTCTTCTCCGGTGGCGGCGCCACCTCTGTTCAACCCCAAATCTCACCCATGCAACCACCAACCTTCCCTCAACCCCAATCCACCACCATTTCTCCTTAAATCCTCACCAAATCGGCCCGTTTTTTTGAATCTGAAAACAAAAGGGAAAGAAATCCGTCAAGCTTTCCAATTTCTTTGAGCGATAGGGCTTGAAATGGGTATTAATTGCTTGTTTTTGTTGAGAACAAACAATTAATACCTATTCTGAGTCAAATAGGAGTTGTTCGAAGGTTTATCAGTTCTGGTTCGAGCGATTTTAGAGGTATTTCCTCCATCCTTCTTCCTTCGTTTTCTTCATTTGTTTTGCTCTTTTCCCGTTTCTCTTCCACTTCTGTTCCTTCTTTTGTTTTTGTTTTTTCTCTTTTTTCTTTTCTTCTATTTTTCTGTTACTCAGGAGTAATTTCGCATAACAGTAGTTTTAAGTTAATTAGTTAAAATGATTTCGTTCTATTTTCATAAGTTAGTATTAAAATTGGTTGATTAGTCTGTTGGTAACGTGTTTTAGAATTGAGTTTGTCATGTTTTATTTCCTCTATTTTCTTTGTTTTCTGGATTTCAAATGAAAGAGGTTTCAATTCTTCTCTTGGGCAATTTTGCCTAGCCCAATGAGTCCACACGAGCCTTGAAACCAGAAGGCCCAAGAAAGAGTTAATCTGGGACTATTTAGACTCATTGATATGGGTCGATTGGCCCAGATTTCTGTTTGGCATGAAAAAGTAAAAACTAGGCAATCTAGGGGTAATTAGGGTAATATAGTTAGACAATCTCTAAGATATCAGTTTAGGAAGCTTCCTAGAAAGTTGAAAGTAGGCTAACTTGATTACCAAGTCAGCAAATTTAGGGACTAAGTAGTAAAAAAGGAAATTAAGAAAGGGGTAAAGTGCAAAGCTTAGCTTACATTTGCTCCCCTATTACCGGCCTATCAAGGCATTGTTACTTGCAGCTTAAGGGAGATTTTTTTTGGGGGGAGAGACGAAAAAATACTAAAAAACTGGAAGAACAACTGAGTTTCTTTAGACTTTAAAATACTGTAATTTGCATAGAAATGCCTGGTTCTCAAATTTCCTTTCAGTCAGATTTCCAAAGGTTCTGAAATTGGTATTGACTCTGGGGTTCGAAGCTGGGTCGAAGGGCTAGATATTTGTTATTCGTTTTGGCTGTTTCCACTACTGACTTTTGTTGCTGTTTCATCTTAAATTCTTCAGCTTATCTTCTTTGTTTACTGCTGTAATCAGGTACTCATCCAACCTCAAATGACATGTTGAAATGGGAATGAAATGATGATGATACCATTATTCATGGCATTCTATCTTAGAGTATTTTGAGTTCATATTAATTAAGTATTGTTATGTGTTTATATGCTTCTTAAGTTGTTACGATTAAGGCATCTGTAAAGTTGTTAAGCCAATCTTGGTAGTCTGTTTTGAGTTTCGATAAGGGATTGTTGTTAGATGTGTTTGAACTTGGCTTTGGTACTGTTGGTTTCAATATGAGTATGATATTCAGAAGTTGAACATAAGGTTTTTCAGTAAACTTGTAGTTGCCTGTTTTTCTTTAATGTTGGCTTAGACTTTTGAACATACTCAATATATGGTATTGTAATTTGATATGCTGAATCGAATGGCTTTAGCATTCTGCTGAACTACCAAAGATGCTGTTTCAAGTGATAATCAGTAGTGATGTTGATTTCCAGATCTGTATGGTTTGCATGTTCTTTAAAAATGAAAGGTCTCTTTCTTTTGGAAACGAAAGCATGCCCTTCTTCCTTTTCATCATAAAGGCTTGTTGTGTAGTTAAAAGGGTTGGAGCTTAATGTCATAAAAATGTTATTTGTTTTGTCTTCATATGTATACTGAAAATGCGAAGTGCTGAGGCTGGTGGGCTTAATTTGAAGCCCAGAGAATACCAGCCCATAGCCATGAAATTTGGCCCTTGTGTGGGTTTGATATGAGACCCCCTAGTTTCAGCACTTGTCCATGTTCTTAAAAAAGTTTGATTAATTCAATAAGGCTAGGATTGAGATAGAAGTCTCGTTTAAAGATGTTAATTCAATTTTCAGATGTCTCGAGCTTTAATTAATCTATATTTAAGTAATTTTCGTACAGCCTATTGTCCTGTGATTTAGGCTCAACGTTGGCCCAGTCAGTTTGAAGAGTTTAACTGGCCTGGGCTGCCCTTCACGCATTTCTCCCTCTGGGCCTTTTCTATGTTCAGAAGCCCAACGAGCCTGCGTAAATACCCATCATGCAATCAATGACTTTAGCTACAAAAAAAAAAGAGTATTTCTACTTAGATGGGGCGTGCATTATTAGATAAATAGTCTATGGCCCTCACAATTTCGAAAAATAAGAATTTTTGGATAATTAGATTTGAGGTGCGCCATATTAAATAAGATATAGTTTATGGCCCTCGAAGTTTAGTTTGAGTTTCCTTTTAAAATCGGAATCGCGGTGTGACATGCCAAATAAAATTTCAAATGCGTGGCCCTCATTTAATTATTTCTTTAAAAAATCTTTAGAATTCGAGGTTCGCCATTTAGCAAATCTCCATGGCCCTCGCAAAGTTAAGAACTCATAGCTGCTTTAGGAGCGTCATTTCAATAATATTACCTTCCTAAACTCGGGTGTGCATTTCATGTGACCCAAATCCAAATTTTAACAACGTTGAATAAAATGTGTTTCGGATTGCGGGTGCATTTCATGTGGCGCGATCCAAAGACATGTTTTAAACGACGTTAAATCTTCTTTAAAATAATTAAAAGTGATTAATAATTTAAAATTATACCTAGTCTAAAACATGTATTAAAATCAGATAATAGGGTAATTATGTTAGTTTAAGCGACTGTGTTAGAACCACGGAATCCGGGGGTGCCTAACACCTTCCCTCGGGTTAACAGAATTCCTTATTCAGAATTTCTAGTTCGCAGACTTCAAAAGGAAAGTCGAAATTTCCTCAATTTGGGATCTAAAATAAACCGGTGACTTGGGACACCAGAAAGCACACCATCCCAAGTGGCGACTCTGAATAAAAATGAATAAATAATCCCATTTCGAATAATATCACTTAAATTGGAAAAACTCCCTTGTATTACCTTCGGGTATGTAAAAAGGAGGTGTGACAGCTCTGGCGACTCTACTGGGGAACGAACCCAGAATCTCTAGTTCAGGGTTCAAGAATTTGAGCTCAGAATAGCTGTTATGATTGGCTTTATCTATTATCTGATTTTCCTACATGTTTGAGCCTAACGTGCTAAATGCTTTTACCGCTTTAATATTTTGTGAACTGTATATAAACTGCTACGAAACCATTTCTTCTCTATGAGTCTTCTAAATCATGGAGAAGGGTGCACTTCATGTGGCTTCTCTTCTGTCTGGAGTCTTTTCCCATTTTAGAACGAGGTTCAGATAAGTTGCTAAGCCGGTGAAGCTTCTGTATTCCTGGTACGCTGCCCCCCTCGGCTCGAGTTGTCCGCTCGGGTAAGCCAGGTCTAGAACAATAAACCCAAGTTTTAAACCTAGTATTACAAAGCCTCATGCCGGATCCCTAGTAGGAACGTTTGTTTGCATCACATGCATTTGATCTTGGAGACTCAACACAGGGGTTGGGTCTGTCTAGGACAGGTGTACTCGAAATGAAAAGACCATCCTGATGCATCTTACTTGCTACTTTTGCATTTATTTGCTTCGGATTTACATGTTGACCGACTTATGAATAATAGGAGAAAAGTTGAGAAAAAGAAACTCAATGTGAGGGCTCAGAGAGATAATTAATTGTTTTGAGAAATCAGTGTCCAAAATATACTGAAACTCTGCTAAAATTTTGAAAAAAAAAGAAAAAGAAAAAGAAAGTTTTGGTTTTAGAATTAGTTAGTTTATTTTCGTCCAATCTGCCCGAACTACGTCAGTTTGATTCTCACCGGATGTGGGATACGTAGGCAACCCTCATCGGGTCCAACTTCCCTTTTTGCAAAAATAGCCCAAAATACCATAATTTTAATTTTTGTCACAAATAAATCGGGTGATGCCATTCTTGTTTGTAATAAGCCGAATGTCCCCAAAAGGGCGCCAGAAGGCTGTTTTTGCAAGAATAGCCACCTTGGTTCATTTTTAACGGTTAACCGGCACAACCTTAAAATCTTCTTCCCCGAAGTGCTGAAAGGCAGTATCCGCAAAATCGGATTTTATTTTTGAAGCAAAACTTTGAAAAATGGTGTTACTCTTTTGGGTCAAAATGAGTTATTAAATCACCTTAATAAATGTGCAGGATGAGCAAAAATGAAATTGAACCCTTCATAGTCCTTGATGAGATCCCCTTAAAGCTTCACATGTGGTGGAATGATCTAGGAAAAGGCAGTAGAGAAATAGTGGTAAGAGTTCTGGGAGGCCTTGTCGGACTATTGAACGTCAAGCCAAGGTCGGACATAATTGAAGCCTTAATACCTTTTTGGGACCTGACTTGCAATGTGTTCCCTTTCTCTGACTTTGAGCTCACACCTACATTGGAGGAGGTTGCAGGTTATGCGGGCCTTAATGGAAACCTTAGAAGTCGATATCCATTGTCACCAAGGCCGGTATCTCCCCACAGATTTCTGGATTTGCTAAGTATTAGTCGGGATATTCGGGACGAAAACTTATCTGAGGGGTATTGCACGCTCTAGTTCTTGTGTCATCGATATGGTAACCCCCAGGGTTTTGAAGAGCCGAACACTGGTCTAACCCATGCTGAAAATAAAGACAAATGGGAGGCAAGGCGGGGTTTAGCTTTTATGGTAGCCTTCTTGGGTGTTGTAGTTTGTCCGCAAAAAGATGGTAATATAGAGATAGGTCTTGTGGGAATGATCGATGTGGCGATCAAGAAAACCAACAACACTGTGATTTCTCTGATCTTATCTGAAATTTACCAAGCCTTGACTATCTGTCGGGAAGGAGGACAGTTTTTCCAAGGCTGCAATCTGCTACTACAGTTATGGATGCAAGAACATCTCTGCCACCAGGTGGGGTATATGAATTACGGTTTGACCGTTTGAGTTGCATTGAATAGTTTGAAAGCCGAGTGGCAGGTATTGAATTCCCCGAAGGTACTGAAGCTTGGCTTGCACATTTGAGATCCTTGACTGACGATAAAATTGAGTGGGCATTCGGATGGCTTCCCGCCACCGAAGCAGTGTACATGTCAGCTGAAGTGTGTTACCTCCTCCTGATGGGCATCCGGAGCATCCAGCCTTATGCTCCACACAGGGTTTGGTGCCAATTAGGAAGGTTTCAAACCATCCCCAATGATGAAGATTTGAGTAAACATGTCATTGAATTGGGCCCGAAAGCCACATTTCCAGAAGGGAAAATTCGCCAAGTATGGAATGAATGTAGATTTCTTGAACCTAAGACCATGGTGCGAGATCTAGCCAGAGCTGAAGTGGACCCTAAGTATATTGTCTGGTTCGGCAAAAGATTCCAGATTTCTGAAAGGCCTGCAAAGAGACCCATGTCCAACAGTTCACCGATGGGGCCCAGGTGCAGTGGGACTGGTTGACCAAAGAAAACGAGTACAGGGCCAAAATAAGACAGCTGGAAAGGCGAGTCATGGAGCTTCAGTTTGAAAATGGTGTTCAAGCCGCTGCAGACGAGGGAGAAAAGAAAAAACTAACTCAGAAAAATGAGGCCCTCAAAGCTCAGATCCGGAAGATGAAAATAGCTGTCAGAAACCCGGAAAGAAGCTGAGCTGACGAAAGACTTATAAGCGGTCTTAAAAAAAACGTCCTTGAATGTCAAGAAGACCTGGAAAAGTCTGAAGCTAGTCTAGCAAAAATCCGGGCACAATGGACAAAGAAGGCAGAAGAGCGGGCACGGTTTGTGCAACAAATGAAGAGGAACTATGAAGGGACTATCACTAGCCTAAGAAGAAAGGTAACCACTCTCGAGAACGAGGCAGCCAAGCAGGCTAAAGATTTCAAAGCCGATATAGAATACTGTTATGACTTGATGGCTCAAATGGAGGAAGGAATGCAGCAGTTGCAAGATCAACACCTTCATGACTCTCAAGTGTTGGAAGCCCGGAATCAGCAGATAGGGCGGTTGCTTCAGGAAAATGGCAGAATTAGAGAAAGGATCAGAACCATCGCTGAATACATTACCATGAAATGCCAAGCGTGCAAAGACATGACTCGTACCACCTTTTTCGCTGCAGTGACGACTTTTGTCTGCCACGTTATGCGTGATTTGGAGCGACTGCAAGGAGATCTAGCATTTAGGCCCGCGGCGAGACCGAATGATGTCCCACGGGCACCAGGAGCATTAATGTATTCTTGATTTTACTGGAGTCTGTATCTTTCTTTTCTGTTGAAGACTGTTAGTTTTACTGGTGTTCTTGAGTCTGTATTGTCATCCTGTTTTTGGAGTCTGTTGTTTTCCTTTTTGAGTCTTTTAACTTTAAATCATTGTATCCAGAGTATTTCCTTTTTATGAAGAATTAAAAATTCCAAAATATTCTATTATTTATTTTTACATTTTTAACGCCCCCAGAACTACGCTTGGTCTGATTCATGCGGGGTCATGATACGTAGGCAATCTACATAGGATTCGATCATAACCCAAAAATAAAAGAGAGAAGAGAAAGAATAACCAAAAGAAGAAAAATGTTGAGAGAGAGAGTGTAATTGGAAAAAATAATAAAAAAAGTAGTAAGTAAAGCTGGGATGAAACATGCAACCGTTGCAAAACATGTAGAAACACATTTAACTGTATAGGTGCATCACACCCCAACATGTGATTACCTGTCTGTTATTTGTTTCAAACTAACCATTTGCTGCTGTAATTAGTTCAGGTTTTTATAGAACGGTGGTTGGTTTTTGTGGTAACCTGGCTTCACACCCATACTTTACTAGATCAAAAGGGAGCATCGAAATGTCTTCAGAAATGACTCTGCCAACAATTCCCATCATGGATGACAGTCCTATCTCAGGCATCCCGAACCTAAAATCGGCAGCTGCCAAAGAAAACAGAATCCTGCGTCTTCAGGTTATGGAAATGTGGGACGCTTGGGCAAATGGAAGAGAGCCACCAAGCGCCATCACGGGATTCCCTGAACGTTTTCCTAGAGCAAGTGGTACTTTCACTATTCCGATCAGTCACCTAAATACCCCATTAGGACACCCAACTATTTCAGCTCATTTTGTGGGAACACCTTCTGAGGTTCGCCCCCAGGTATCAATGTCCGGTGCAGCTTCGAATATCTTCACCGCTCCCCTATGCTCAGCCACAACACAACCTATACTGTCGAGGCCCAGTTTTGACCCCTCAGCTTTCACCTTCCAAACACCCACCTTCCAAATGGAACCTCCTCAGTTTCCCACTTATACTTACTCTCAGCCGCCCCAATTTGAGTTCACTGCGGGGCAAGAAAAGACCGCCAAAACTCCCGAGCAAGAAGAGATTGTGAGGAAGATGAGAAGTATGGAACAGAGTCTCAAAAGCATACAAGGCCTGAGTGGACAGAAAAGTGTATCCCATGCCGACTTGTGCATGTTTCCCCATGTGCACCTACCATTGGGATTCAAAACCCCAAAATTTGAGAAGTACGATGGGCACGGTGATCCTATTGCTCATCTCAAGAAATATTGCAATCAATTGCCAGAGGCCGGTGGAAAGGAAGAACTGCTCATGGCCTATTTCGGAGAAAGTCTGGTTGGCATCGCTTCTGAGTGGTATATGGACCAGGATATATCCCGCTGGCACATCTGGGATGATCTTGCTAGAGACTTTGTCAGGCAGTTCCAGTACAACATTGATATTGCTCAAGATAGGAACTCGTTGACGAACTTGAAAAAGAAATCCTCGAAAAGCTTCCGGGAGTACGCAGTTAAATGGCAAGAGCAGGCATCTAGGGTAAAACCTCCGATGGATGAGGTCAAAATGGTCACATTTTTCTTACAAGCTCAGGAAGCTGAGTACTTCCAAAATATGATGTCCACCATGGGTAAACCATTCGCTAAAGCCATCAAGATTGGTGAAATGGTTGAAAGCGGGTTGAAAACGGGTCGAATTCTAAGCCAATCCTCTATCAGAGCTACTTCCCAAGCCATTCAGGGTGGGTCCGGAGGAATAGCAAAAGGTAAGAAAAAGGAAGAAACATCCATGGCAGCGTCGGGTACAAGAAAACACCGTACTCCCAGATCCCTTCTCCCAGAAAGGACCCCGCAACACTATTACCCCCACCAAGACATGGCCTATGCTCCTCATCCATACACGGTCATGAATGCTCAACCTTATGTCCGTCCATAGCAACAAGCCAACCGTAACCAAGCTCCATTTCTTAGAAACCAGCCTCCTTACCAAAACCCCTACAACCCCCGTCCTCCACAAAATAATTTTCCCCCTTGTGAGCCACCTAGAAGACCAAATTTCACACTAATCGGCGAATCCTACTCCAGTCTGTTTCCAAAACTTGTCCAAATGGGTCTGCTCTAGCCGGTTCCTCAAACTAGGAGAAACCCAACATCACCCGCTTACAGAGCCGGTACCCGATGTGCCTATCACTCAGGGGCAAAAGGGCATGACATGGATGACTGTTGGACTCTGAAGAGAGCCGTGGAAAACTTGATAGAACAAAGGAAGATAGTGCTAAGGGATGAAGATATTCCCAATGTGACTAACAACTCGCTGCCGGCCCACAACAATGGGCCGGTAATCGGAATGATTTGTGAGGACAAGGAATTTGACCCGGCATTGAAGGCCATCATGCCATTGCTGACGTAGAAAAAAAACCAAAAGCTGCCCTGAAGCAAGACAAAGGGGAGAAAAAGAACAAAACCACCCCTCCAAAATCAGAGAAGAATGTTGAAGTGGGGATTGGGGCAACACCTCCCAAAGGTGCTGTTCTCTATATCCCTCAAGGCCGAAAAGAAAAACAGATGACTTTGAGTCCTCGTAGGAGATTCGAGCTGAACAAGGCAGCCCAAATGTATGTGCCCAAAGGAGCCTATGTGATGCGGGGGCCAATTAATCCACCAAGGCTGAGTGAGCCCGTGGTTATTGGACGCGCGCCACAGAGGCCCATGACAGATCCTACTGCTGTGCCTTGGAACTACAACAAAACGGTGGTGACCTATAAGGGCAAAGTAATCTCAGGAGAAGTTCAAGAAAATAACCCCGTTGAAAAGTATTCTAACTTGGAAGAGGTAAACAATGACACTCGAAAGCACTTCCCATCTAAGAAGCCCGTGAGTACCGAATAAGCGGAGACTTTCTTTCAAAAGATGAAAATGGCGGATTATGAGGTGATCGATCAGCTTCGAAAATTTCCCGAACAAGTCTCCTTGTTGGCTTTGCCGATGAACTCCACCGAACATCAGAAGGTATTGATCAAGACCCTTAACGAAGCATATGTTCCTATTGAGACTTCTGTAGAACAGTTGGAGAGGATGGCAGAAAGGTTTTTCGCAATTAACCAGATTTCCTTCAGCAAAAATGACTTGCCCCCAGAAGGGGCTGCGCATAACAAAGCCCTGCACCTGACAGTCAAATACGAAGGGTACTATGTGAAAAGGGTTATGTTGGACGGAGGCTCTAGGGTAGACATTTGCCCACTCTTAACTCTACAGCTCATGGAAATTAGGACCGAAAGAATTTGACCTAACAATGTCTGTGTACGGGCTTTTGATGGTATAAAAAAGGACACAATTGGAGAGATCGATCTGATTCTGACCATCGGTCCAGTAGACTTTGAAGTAACCTTCCAGGTTCTGGACATGGACACATCCTACAATTTTCTCTTGGGAAGGCCATGGATTCATGCAGCGGGGGATCTACACTCTACCCTCCATCAGATGGTAAAATTTGAACATGAAGATCAAGAGATTGTGGTCCACGGGAAGACGATCAATCAATTTATAGGGATCTATCAGTCCCATGCCTTGAAGCGATAGAGGGGAGTGAGCACATAGTTTACCAAGCCTTTGAAATTGTGGTCGCAGACCAGTACAAAGAGGGAAACACTTGCCCTCAACCCTTTCTTTATAATGCATCAATCATGGTGGCCAAAGAAATGATTAGACATGGCTTCAAACCAGGGAAGGGGCTCGGGAAATCATTGCAAGGAATAACTGAACTTGTCACCCTGATTGCCAGTGAAAAGTTCTTTGGGATAGGCTTCCGACCCACTCCAGCTGATGTAAAATGGGAAAATGATAGAAAGAATGATGGTTGGGTCTTGCCTCAGCCGGTGCCACATATGTACAAAACATTTGTCAAGCCAAAATACCATGAGGAAGAAGAATATGAGGTCTTCACGGCCGAAGAGATTGAAGAGATCTGTGGGGCGATGAGGAATATACTATATGAAGCCCACATGGTTCAGCCAGGGGAAGGCTCAAGCACCGCTGAGGTGCTGTATATGAGACCTAATGCTAAGCTACAGAATTGGAAGGCTACGCCATTCCCGATCAGACGGGAGTCCCGGTAGACCTATCTTGCCACCTTTTCTGCATCACGAGTTATTTCAGGGTGTAACTCGGATGTTTCCTTTAGCTTCTTGTCTTTTAATTTTCCAATGTAAACCTTGTTATCTTCAAATTCCAAGAAATGAAATCAATATTTCATCATTCATCTTTCTTTATTCATTCTGATTTTGTCATTTTTCTCTTTTCTTTCAGTTCTAATAATGCGGCTTTAAATAACATGACATGCTTGCGGACTTCATGCTCAGATCCAAACATGCTGTCTAGTTGCGAAATAATGAACCAAGAACCGGAATACGATGAAGAGGAGGCTTTTAGGGAAATAAATCGAGAATTGGAACAATTTGAGAATAAAGCTAAGCCGAACTTAAATGATACTGAACCGGTTAATTTGGGTAGTTTTGAAGAAATTAGGGAAACCAAGATAAGCATTTTCAAAGACGGAAAAACTCAAGACACATTAATCCAACTCCTGTTTGAGTTCAAAGATGTGTTTGCTTGGTCATATGACGACATGCCAGGGCTTAGTGTTGATTTGGTGGTTCACAAGTTGCCAACATACCCCGATTGTCCCCCAGTCCAGCAAAAGCAAAGGAAGTTCATAGCCGATATCAGTGACAAGATCAAAGAAGAGGTTACGAAGTAGTTGAAAGCGGGGGTGATCCGAGTGGTCCGGTACACAACATGGTTAGCTAATGTAGTCCCAGTGCCAAAGAAAGATGGGAAGACCCGGGTGTATGTGGATTGCAGAGATTTAAACAAGGCAAGTCCCAAAGATAACTTCCCTTTGCCGAACATCCACATCCTTGTTGATAACTGCACCAAGCATGAGATACAGTCCTTCGTGGAGTGTTACCCAGGATATCACCAGGTGTTGATGGATGAAGAAGATGCAGAGAAGATAGCTTTTACCACACCTTGGGGTACATACTGTTACAGGGTCATGCCATTTGGTCTCAAGAACGCGGGGCAACCTATATGAGGGCCATGACAACCATTTTTCACGATATGATGCACCAAGAGATAGATGTGTATGTGGACGATGTAATCATCAAATCCAAAACCCAGGACGACCACGTTCGGGACTTGAGAAAGTTTTTTGAGAGGCTGCGCAAATATGATTTGAAGTTGAACCCAAGCAAATGTGCATTTGGGGTATCATTCGGCAAACTCTTGGGATTCATCGTCAGTTGGAGGGGAATTGAGTTAGACCCAACAAAGATAAAGTCTATTCAAGATTTGCCTCCTCCGAAAACCAAGAAGAATGTTATGAGTCTGTTGGGTAGATTGAACTGCATCAGTCGATTCATTGCCCAATTGACATCCACATGTGAACCCATATTCAAATTGCTGAAGAAAGACGCAACAGTCAAGTGGACAGATGAATGTCAAGGAGCTTTTGATAAAATCAAGGAATATCTGTCGAATCCTCCAGTCTTGGTCCCACCTGAGCCAGGGAGGCCTTTGTTCTTGTACCTGACAGTCTTGGAAAATTCTTTTGGGTCCATCCTCAGGCAACACGATGTGACCGAAAAGAGAGAACAAGCTATTTACTATCTGAGCAAGAAATTCACCAGTTATGAAGCCAAATGCACTTTGTTGGAAAGGACCTGGTGCGCTTTGACATGGGTCGCTCAGAAGCTGAGGCATTATTTGTAGGCCTACACTACTTACCTCATAACCAGGTTGGATCCTTTAAAATACATATTCCAGAAGCCAATGCCCAGTGGGAGACTAGCAAAGTGGCAATAACTGCTTATGGAA
Source organism: Nicotiana tabacum (assembly GCF_000715075.1). NCBI lineage: Eukaryota > Viridiplantae > Streptophyta > Magnoliopsida > Solanales > Solanaceae > Nicotiana > Nicotiana tabacum. Next base: position 89,912,316 of record NC_134101.1, on the reverse strand, counting down.
TTCGACATAGTATATGTCACTTGCACAACAATGAAAGACTAGGCGTTAGCAAATCATTTGGCTGAAAATCCGGTTGATGATGAATACCAACCTTTGAATACTTACTTCCCAGATGAAGAGGTAAACTCAGTTGAGGCAATATCCGAAGACATCAATGCTTGGAAAATGTTCTTCTATGGAGAGGTAAACGCTAAAGGTTTCAGAATTGGGGCAATCTTGATCTCGCCCACTGGTCAGCATTACCCGACCATCGCTAGGCTTTGGTTTTTCTGCACAAACAACACTGCCGAGTACGAAGCTTGCATTATGGGCATGAACATGGCAATCGACCAAGATGTTGAAGAACTGTTAATCATGGGAGACTCAGATTTGATTATCCGACAAGCTCAAGGAGAATGGGAAACCCGAGATGTCAAGCTTATTCCATATAGGCAACATGTGGAAGAACTTGGCAAATGATTCAAGTCAATAGAGTTCAGGTACATTCTTCGCTGCCACAATGAACCAGCTGATACACTTGACACTTTAGCCTCAATGTTGCCATACCCAAGCAATGCCCACATTGATCCATTGGAAATCCAAATTCGGGAAAGGCATGGTTATTGTAATACGGTTGAAACAACACCAAATACCCAACCATGGTATCATGACATCAAAAGGTTTTTAAAAACGCAAGAATATCCCCAGCAAGCCAAGGTAGACCAGAAGAGAACCATTAGGCGGCACACGAGTGGTTTCTTTTTGAGTGGTGATGTCTTGTACAAGAGAACTTCGGACCTCAACTTGTTGAGATGTGTTGACGCGGAAGAGGCTGGAAGAATCATGTGTGAGGTACACACGAGAGTATGCAGACCCCACATGAACGGGCATGTTTTAGCAAAGAATATCATTCGAGCGGGCTATTACTGGATGACCATGGAAAAAGACTGTTTCAGCTTTGTCCGGAAGTGTCATTAGTGTTAGGTGTACGGGGATTTGATTCATGCACCTCCCATAGAACTACATCCCATGTCAGCAACTTGGCCATTTGTTGCCTGGGGTATGGACGTCATTGGGCCAATCGAGCCGAAAGCCTCAAATGGGCACAAATTCATACTAGTTGTCATTGACTATTTCACGAAATGGGTTGAAGTCATCACTCTCAAATCCGTCACTAAGAAAGCTGTGGTGGATTTCGTGCACTCCAATCTTATCTGCCGTTTTGGCATTCCTGCAACTATTGTCACAGACAATGCTGCAAACTTGAATAGTCATTTGATGGGAGAGATATGCGAACAATTCAAGATAACGCATCAGAACTCTACTCCTTATCAGCCCAAAGCCAATGGTGCCATCGAAGCAGCAAACAAAAACATCAAAAAGATTTTGAGAAAGATGATTCAAAGTTCCAGGTAGTGGCATGAAAAGTTACCGTTTGCATTGTTGGGATATCGCACTACCGTGTTCACGTCAATAGGAGCCACCCCGTATCTTTTGGTTTATGGCACTGAAGCCGTAATACCCATAGAGGTTGAAATCCCCTCTCTCCGGATCATCATTGAAGCTGAAATTGAAGACAGTGAGTGGGTTAAAACCCGGCTGGAACAGTTAACCTTGATTGATGAAAAGCGAATGGCCGCGGTCTGCCACGGGCAGTTGTACAAACAAAAAATGGCCAGTGCCTACAACAAGAAAGTGCGGCTAGAAATTTCGAAGTAGGTCAACTCGTGTTAAGGCGCATCCTTCCCCATCACCAGGAGGAAAAAGGAAACTTTGCTCCTAATTGGAAGGGCCCATACATCATCAGAAAGATATTGCCAAAAGGGGCATTGTATCTGGGTGATATCGAAGGGAATGATCCCGAAGCAGTTGTAAATGCGGTTCTAGTCAAAAGGTATTATGTTTAGCTTTTCTGCAGTGACAACTTTGTCCGATTGGGATAACGAAGGCTTTCATTCTCGCTACCCAAATACTCCCCACCCTTTGCAAACCCATTTGAGCGGGCTACTCTTATTTGATTACCCTTTTGGGAACCGTAAATTGTTAAAAAAAAGAAGAGAAAAGCAAGCGAAAAGAAAAAGCAAAAACAACAAAACAAATGTTTCCCTAAACTACGTTCGACTTGATTCCGAAAGGATACATAGGCAGCCTCTCCCTGGGTTCAGTCACACCAAAACAAAAATCCAATTTTCCCCAAAAGTGAAACTGGGGTAGATATTATAATGGTTCGGAAATGAGCCTACCTAAACGGTTCCAAAGTTGTAATTTCATCCAAATTCGTTTTACCCAAACCTTGTTCAAGTCCTTCTGATCAATCAGCATAGGCGTCGGAATTAGAAAACACAACTGTTTGGATCCGATGCAATCAGACGAGGGAAATAAAATGAGAGAGTCTTATTGGTGAAAACCCACACGGGCACCATGAGGCAATGGTAAGCAGAGAATGAAAAATGAGAGAGTCTTGTTAGTAAAAACTCGTAAATATCACTATAAGGCGACGGTGAGAAGAGAAATGAGAGAGGTCGGTCGGCGAAAACCCGCAAAGGGCGCCGTTGATCGAAAAAAAGAAATCCCTCACCACCATTAGTATTGAAAAAGTCCTGTAAAGGTTTCTCGATTTAAAAACACGGGGCGCAATGGGTATGTGAGAAGTTGGATAGTTGTGTGGATCGGGCATCCAGTCCAAGAAGCATGTCATGTCTATTGAAGTCTGCATGCACCCCAGATAAGTCCGTCCTTCCTCCCCGAAAGGGACACTTCTTTCTAAATTCATTTTCTTGCCTTTTGCTTACTTTTTCTTGAATCCCTTTCGGTCTAACTCTATTTCCGAAACTAATATAAAGAAAAGGTGGCAAGATTGTCTTTATAGGGTCCTGCCTAACAGAAGCTAAAGAAAAGTACCCAGACTCAGCGGGTGCATCAAGTAGATCCTGACTGGCCATGATGGCTGATGCTTTGAAATTAAATTTATCGAAAAGTAAAAGAAAGCCAAAGGCAAAAGCCTAAAGGCGGAATAAAGTGAAAGGGACGAATCACCACGTGGGTAAGCCATCATGAAATCTTAAAAGCTAAGTCCCTCGGTTTGAAAGATAGATCAATCTTCAGAAAACCACTAAACAGCAGAGGTTCTCACCAAAAGAGTTGGGCCGAGATCAAGTGATCAACGCAATCAAGGCCACAAAAACCGACCACCATTTCAAACTAACAATTGTTCTTTGTTTGAAAATAAAATTGAAACGGGTGCAATCCAGAGCAACCGCGCAAGAAGCAGGTGCAGCCGAAAAGGAAAAGATGCGCAAAAGCTAGAAACAACTTTGCAGCAAATAATCAATCCAAAAAGGGATGTTTCCTCCAAGTTCTTTCCTGCATTTTATAAAAAAAATGAAATGAAAATGAAAAAGAAAGAAAAAGAAGAAAATCCAAACAAAATGATAGCTTAGATTCCCAACCTCAATCTGTTACCCTTTTGCCAACATTAGGGCTCTAATCCCTGAGTTGATCCTTATAGACACAGGGCCTCTATTCCCTAATCGCCCTTTTGCCAACATTAGGGCTCCAATCCCTGAGTTGAGCCTTTTAGACATAGGGCCTCCATTCCCTAGTCGCCTTTTGCCAAAATTAGGGCTCCAATCCCTGAGTTGAGCCTTTTAGACATAGGGCCTCCATTCCCTAGTCGCCTTTTACCAACATTAGGGCTCCAATTCCTGAGTTGAGCTTTTTAGACATAGGGCCTCCATTCCCTAGTCGCCTTTTTGCCAACATTAGGGCTCCAATCCCTGAGTTGAGCCTTTTTAGATATAGGGCCTCCATTCCCTAGTCGCCTTTTGCCAACATTAGGGCTCCAATCCCTGAGTTGAGCCATTTTTGACATAGGGCCTCCATTTCCTAGTCGCCTTTTCCCAACATTAGGGCTCCAATCCGTGAGTTGGGCCTTTTAGACATAGGGCCTCCATTCCCTAGTCGCCTTTTGCCAACATTAGGGCTGCAATCCATGAGTTGAGCCTTTTAGACATAGGGCATCCATTCCCTAGTCACCTTTTTGACAACATTAGGGCTCCAATCCCTGAGTTGAGCTTTTTAGACATAGGGCCTCCATTCCCTAGTCGCCTTTTGCCAACATTAGGGCTCCAATCCATGAGTTGAGACTTTTAGACATAGGGCCTCCATTCCCTAGTCGCCTTTTCACCAACATTAGAGCCCCAATCCCTGAGTTGACATTTTTGATATAGGGCTCCATCCCCGAATAGTTTAGATTTTGTTGCAAATAACTCACGAAATTTTCCTAGTGAAAACTGGGGCAGAAAAATTTCGTTTGTTTGTTTGTCTTTGGTATCTGAGCAGGTTTTACCCTGAGACACAGGGTTCGAGATGACTGAAAGAATGAGTCTCAATTCAGAATAAAGAAAAGAAGAAAAAGAACAATAGAAGTGAACTCAAAAGGTTGAAGCGGAGAAAGATGCGGACTGCTCAAGATATGATTGAAGTCACAAGCTTCGCATGTTCCTCCTTGACCCAAAGCTGAAGAAAGAACCAACACCTATAGCTAATGAGCATCAAGATTCAGATCGGAGTCCACATCAAGAACCAGCTAGGACTCAAGATCAAGCTTCCAAAGATTTATAGAAAGAAATCTTGTAACTCGTAGTTGATAGGCTTAGCTAGTTTAGCTTTTTATTTTCCTTTTGGTGTAATAAGGAGCTCAGCAAGCATAAACAACAGCAATAACAATGAAATCACAGCTTCCCGATAGTCCCAGCTACCAAAACTTCCAGAACTACACTGACCTGATTCCTTTATAGCCAAGGATATATAGGTAACCTTTAAAGCAAGGTTTGATCAAACTCTTTTCAAAAATGCTTCTCATGGAGTGTCAAACGGGCAAAAATCCCTCATAATTGCTCATTTTATCTTTGCCCGAAAACCCTTCGTGTCTCCGAGCAAAAAGGGGCAGTTGTGAGCACGTGAGTTTTTGCCTCGCATGAATTACTCCTACAGAATCCCCAAAATTAGGATTTTTCTTTTATTATTTGGTTTTTAGGAATTAATTGCTCAATTTTCGTGTTTGTTTACATTTTGTGTGCACATTTAATTTTATTTAAATCGTGAAAAATAGCAAAATATCACGCATTGCATTTAGGATTTAATTTTACATTTCTTAGATTATTAGTAAATTAGTTTGTTTTACGAAAATGGAAAAATCACCAAAAATAACTCTTTTTTGCATTTTTTAATTTTTAGTTTCAAATTTTGGTAGTTTTCTTTCAATTTGGTATTTAATTAGTTGTGGTAATTATCATTTAGAGTTAATTAATTTAATTTGGTAGGATAATCTAGTTTTAAGATTTTTATTCAGGTTTTACTTTTATTTGGAATTAATTAAAAGAATTTGTAAATAAAAAGAATTTAGAGAGGAATACAAAATTTGATAGTTGGGCCGTTTTTATTCAATATCCCTAGGCCCAAGTGTGTTTTTTCCCAAGACCCGCTCGAACCGGCCCAAACTCGCACCCCAACCCGGCCCAAACCCCATCAGATACCAAACGACCTCGTTTCCCCAGCTTTTCATCGGAGCTGCTGATCTCGTTTGATCAGACGACCATGAACTGATCCTAGCTTCCTATTTAACTGTCCAAACGCGTACCCACCCCCATCCACTCGTCTCTTACCCCATCTCCATCTTCAGACCATATCCATGAACCCTAATCCACCGCCTCAAAACCTTGCCATCTCCGGCGGCAACCCGGTCTCAATCAACGCCAAATCAACATCCCAGACTCCCCTTCACCTCCCCGTTCCGATTCCTCACTCCCTTTCTTTCGAATTTGTCTGGAGCGCCTCGAATCTTGATTTAAAAGGGAAACTCTAGCGCCGCCCTTGTTCTCTCCGGTGGCGGCGCCACCTCTGTTCAACCCCAAATCTCACCCATGCAACCGCTAAACTTCCTTCAACCCCAATCCACCACCATTTCTCCTTAAATCCTCACCAAATCGGCCCTATTTTTTTTGAATCTGAAAACAAAAAGGAAAGAAATCCATCAAGCTTTCCAATTTCTTTGAGTGATAGGGCTTGAAACGGGTATTAATTGCTTGTTTTCATTGAGAACACACAATTAATACTTGTTCTGAGTCAAATCGGAGTTGTTCAAAGGTTTATCAGTTCTGGTTCGAGCGATTTTAGAGGTATTTCCTCCATCCTTATTCCTTCGTTTTCTTCATTTGTTTTGCCCTTCTCCCGTTTCTTTTCCACTTCCGTTCCTTCTTTTGTTTTTGTTTTTTTTTTCTTTTTCTTTTCATCTATTTTTCTGTTACTCAGGAGTAATTTCGCATAACAATAGTTTTAAAGTTAATTCATTAAAATGATTTCGTTCTGTTTTCATAAGGTAGTATTAAAATTGGTTGATTAGTTTGTTGGTGGCGTGTTTTAGAATTGAGTTTGTCATGTTTTATTTGCTCTGTTTTCTTTGTTTTCTGGATTTCAAACGAAAGAGGTTTCAATTCTTCTCTTGGGCAATTCTGCCTAGCCCAATGAATCCACACGAGCCTTGAAACCAGAAGGCCCAAGAAAGAGTTAATCTGGGACTATGCAGACCTATTGATTTGGGTCGATTGGCCCAGATTTCTGTTTGGCATGAAGAAGTAAAAACAGGGCAATCTAGGGTTAATTAGGGTAATGTAGTTAGAGAATCTCTAAAATTTCAGTTTAGGAAGCTTTCTAGAAAGCAGAAAGTAGGCTAACTTGATTACCGAGTCAGAAAATCAGGGACTAAGTAGTAAAAAAAGGAAATTAAGAAAGGGGTAAAGTGCAAAGCTTAGCTTACATTTGCTGCCCTAGTAACTGGCCTATAAAGGCATTGTTACTTGCAGCTTAAGGGAGATTTTTTTTGGGGGGGAAAGACGAAAAAATACTGAAAAACTGGAAGAACAACTGAGTTTCTCTACACTTTAAAATACTGAAATTTGCATAGAATTGCCTGGTTCTCAAGTTTCATTTCAGTTAGATTTCCAAAGGTTCTGAAACTGGTATTGATTCTGGGGTTCGAAGCTGGGTCGAAGGGCTGGATATTTGTTGTTCCTTTTGGTTGTTTCCACTGCTGACTTTTGTTGCTGTTTCATCTTAAATTCTTCAGCTTATCTTCTTTGTTTACTGTTGTAATCAGGTACTCATCCAACCTCAAATGACATGTTGAAATGGGAATGAAATGATGATGATACCATTGTTCATGGCATTCTATCTTAGAGTATTTTGATTTCATATTCATTAAGTCTTGTTATGTGTTTATATGCTCCTTAAGTTGTTACGATTAAGGAATCTGTAAAGCTGTTAAGCCAATCTTGGTAGTCTGTTTTGAGTTTCGATAAGGGATTGTTGTTAGATGTGTTTGAACTTGGCTTTGGTACTGTTGGTTTCAATATGAGTATGATATTCAGAAGTTGAACATAAGGTTTTGTCAGTAAACTTGTAGTTGTCTGTTTTTCTTTAATGTTGGCTTAGACTTTTGAACATACTCAATATATGGTATTGTATTTTTATATGCTGACTCGAATGGCTTTAGCATTTTGCTAAAACCACCAAAGATGCTATTTCAAGTGATAATCAGTAGTGATGTTGATTTCCAGATCTGTATGGTTTGCATGTTCTTTAAAAATGAAAGGTCTCTTTGTTTTGGTAACGAAAGCATGCCCTTCTTCTTTTTCATCATAAAGGCTTGTTGTGTAGTTAAAAGGGTTGGAGCTTAATGTCATAAAAATGTTATTTGTTTTGTCTTCAAATGTATACTGAAAATGCGAAGTGCTGAGGCTGGTGGGCTTAATTCGAAGCCCAGAGAATACCATCCCATAGCCATGAAATTTGGCCCTTGTGTGGGTTTGACATGAGCCCCCTAGTTTCAGCACTTGTCTATGTTCTTAAAAAAGTTTGATTAATTCAATAAGGCTAGGATTGAGATAGAAGTCTCGTTTAAAGATGTTAATTCAATTTTCAAATGCCTCGAGCTTTAATTAATTTTGTATTTAAGTAATTTTCATACAGTCTATTGTCCTGTGATTTGGGCTCAACGTTGGCCCAGTCAGTGTGAAGAGTTTAACCGGCCTGGTCTGCCCTTCACGCATTTCTCCCTCTGGGCCTTTTCTATGTTCAGAAGCCCAACGAGACTGCGTAAATACCCATCATGCAATCAATGACTTTAGCTACAAAAAAAAGAGGAGTATTTCTACTTAGACGGGGAGTGCATTATTAGATAAATAGTCTATGGCCCTCACAATTTCGAAAAATAAGAATTTTTAGATAATTAGAATTTTTGGATAATTAGATTTGAGGTGTGCCATATTAAATAAGATATAGTTTATGGCCCTCGAATTTTAGTTTGAGTTTCCTTTTAAAATCGGAATCGAGGTGTGCCATGCCAAATAAAATCTCAAATGCGTGGCCCTCATTTAATTATTTCTTTAAAAAATCTTTAGAATTCGAGGCACGCCATTTAGCAAATCTCCATGGCCCTCGCAAAGTTAAGAACTCGTAGCTGCTTTAGGTGCGTCATTTCAATAATATTACCTTCCTAAACTTGGGTGTGCATTTCATGTGACCCAAATCCAAATCTTAACAACGTTGAATAAAATGTGTTTCGGATTGCTGGTGTATTTCATGTGGTGCGATCCAAAGACATGTTTTAAACGACGTTAAATCTTCTTTAAAATAATTAAAAGCGATTAATAATTTAAAATTATACCATAGGCTAAAACATGTATTAAAATCAGATAATAGGCTAATTATGATAGTTTAAGCGACCGTGCTAGAACCACGGAATCCGGGGGTGCCTAACACCTTCCCTCGGGTTAACAGAATTCCTTATTCAGAATTTCTGGTTCGCTGACTTCAAAAGGAAAGTCAAAATTTCCTCGATTTGGGATCTAAAATAAACCGGTGACTTGGGACACCAGAAAGCAAACCATCCCAAGTGGCGACTCTGAATAAAAATGAATAAATAATCCCATTTCGAATAATGTTACTTAAATTGGAAAAACTCCCTTGTATTACCTTCGGGTATGTAAAAAGGAGGTGTGACAAACATGCTCCCCGCACTCATAACAGTTTTGCTTTCTTGCTCTAGACTTTGATCTGGCGGTTGACTTTTTCCTGTTAAAGTCCTTTGGTTGTGTTCTTCCTCTACTCTCAAAACCCTCTCCCTCAATTCTGCTGTCTGGAAAGCTTTTTCTCAAGTCTTTAGATTTTAGTGCATTACTAACATCTTCAAGTAAAATGCAGTCTTTCCCATATAACAGCATATCGGCAAAAGTATCATCAGACGATGGTAAAGAACATAACACAATCAAGGCCTGATCCTCACTCTCAATTTTGATATCCACGTTCTTCAAGTCAATTATAATTGAATTAAACTCATCAAGATGAGTTTTAACAGGCGTACCTTCGTTCATACGGAGATTGTATAACCTATTTTTCAGGTAGAGGCAGTTTGTTAGCGATTTCTTAGACTACAGATCTTCCATCTTCTTTCATGCCACTGCTGTAGAAGTTTCTTCAGCAATTTTCCGAAGAACGCTAGCTGTAACGCTCATGAAGATCACTCTCAAAGCCCTCTCCTTTAGGTCTGCCTTCTTTGTCTCTTTCATCTCTTCAAAAAAATCCTTATCAATTGCCTTCCATAACCCTCATAATACCAGGGAGGATTTCATCCTAATCTTCCATAGAGTGAAACTAGAACCCCCATCAAATTTATCTACTTTGTACTTTGTTGAAGATGATGAAGACATCTTTACCTAGACTATATGCAGAAACCCGAATCTATCTCTGATACCAATTGTTGCGGAATGTCGTGGGTTAACTAGCACACAATCACACACAAAGTAAATAGAGAAGAAAAATCAACACAAGGATTTAACGAGGTTCGTCTAAGCCTAATCCTCGGGGCAAGTCTCCAGCCGCGCAGACATAAGTCTCAAATCAACTCGATTGTAAGTACCTGGATCTGCACAAAAATATGCAGAAGCATAGCATGATTACACCACAACTATACCCAGTAAGTGTCTAGCCTAACCTCGGTAGAGTACTGACGAGGCTAGACACCTACCAGATGTGTAAACCTGTGCAGGATATAACTTAAAGGTAACAATGGAAAGAATATCAATGTAAGACCAATAATAGAAGGACCACAAATTTACAACCAGCAGTGAAAATAATAGAAGCACGAATAGCAACAAGAAGTGAACGAGTAATAAAGAAACGGATGACAACTCAATCAGTCAAATTGTTCCTAATGCACAATTTACAACAAGAATTACCCGAGGTACTACTCCTCGTAATCTCAAATCATAAGTCACAACTCTCAAATCTTACAAGTACGACACCTCGTGCCCATATTTTACCAAATCACATTCGCACGCAAAATCCACATGCTACCATGTACATTATATCCATGTGAAATGTTAATTAAAATATTCAAGAGATTTATTTATATACGATAAGGCATAATAACAACCTTGAATAAAGTAGGGAATCAAATGAGAAAATGTGTTTATTTTAGAAATCATTGGGTGAAGAAAACAACATTTTTAAATAAAATAAAGTATTGGATAAGTTACTAAATTAAATATAGATTTTTTAAAATTAAAACATAATAACAATTTTTAAGTGAAGTAAAAACATCAGACAGAGTAAGAAGTTTAAGTTAAGAAATCATTAAAGTGAAATATGATAACTATTAAGAATAGTAAAGTACCGAATTAAACGACAAGTTTAACTTAAGAGTCACATAAGGTAAGCATGTAAATAATTATTTTATTTAAAACTGTTATGTTACATACAACTCAGCAAGGTATGAGATAATGGCTCTCCGCAGTAAATTCATCTTGAAAATCAATTCACCATGTAACCACGGATGCACAGATTGACACCTTGAAGTAATACAATAGTTCACGTGGGATGCATGACTCACACAAGACATAACAACAATAACAAATATAAAACACACAATCCGTTGCAACGAGTAACCCGATCCCATTGTATCATCATTTATCAATATCACAATCCTCCCATATTTCATCCATTGCAGTTACGCAACCTGATCCCACCGTATGATCATTTATCAATATCAAAATCCTCCCTTATTTCACCCATTGCGGCGTGCAACCCGATCCCACCGTATCATCATTTATCAATATCATAATCCCCCCTTATTTCACCTGATAGGAGTGCAACCCGATCCAATCAATTTAAATTAACAATAACAATACAATAACTCAATTTAAAAGAATTTCTACAATCAAAGGGTATGATTACATGGAAATAAAGGAACCACGTAATAATCAAAGGAATGCAACAGATATTACGAAAACAACAGGACAACTAAAGCACGTGACAACTAAGGTGTGCAAGTACAACAATTAAGGCAAGTAACAAATACGCACAGAGTCATGGAAGGGACCCAACAATTAAGAGGTAACAAGACAATAAGGAAGGAAATAACTTCAACTAAAGCATATAAGGGAAAAATAACAAGTAAGAGGTACAATAAGTGCTAACTACGTCAAATAGAGCATGTAATAGTAGATTAACAATAAGAGATATAACACGTCATGACAATTCAATTAAAGGCATGGAAAGAGTCTAAATAACCTACACCGGTCAAATACCACATATAGCCCGTGTACCCACTGGTCACCTTGCGTACACGGCTGTCACATAACACAAATAGCACAATCAACCCGAATCTTAAGGGGTAGCTTCTGCCACACAAAATTAGACAAGATACTTACCTTAATTTGGCCAAATCAATACTCAAATTAGCTTCTCTTTTACAAATTCAACTCCACTCGGCTCAATCTAGCCAAAGATGACTTAAATATATTAAACAATGCAAGAAAAAATAATTTTAATTAACAAAGCTATGATCTTTATCCAATTTTCAAAAAGTCAACCCTGGGCCCCGCCCGGTCAAAACCCACATCCAAGGGTAGGTCTTGACTGCTCATAACCCCACGAGTCCATATATGTATTTTGTTTTCAAATTCGAGTCCAATTCGACTCTCAAATATCAAATTTTCATTTTTAAAAGCTTCTACAAAAATTCCTAGATTTCCTCTTAGATTCTCATGAATTTGATGTTAAATCTAATATATAATCATGAAATATAATTGAAAATTAATTAAAATCACTTACCCAATAGTTTGGTATGAAAATCTCTCCACAAAATCGCCTCTTACCGAGTCTAGAGTTCAAAATATGATAAAATGAAGCCAAGTCTCGGAATACTCAGCTATAAACTAGTTGCAAATGTCGCATTTGCGACCTGGGGTTTGCAAATGCAAACCCTTGCAAAAGTGGACATTACTTCGCAAAAGCAAAGCTTGAGCATCTTTGCTCCTTTTGCAAATGCGATACAATAGGTTGCAAATGCAAAGACCGGGCATTCACAAAAGTAAACTACCAACTGCCCAGTTTACCATCACATTTGCGATAGCCTCTTCGCAAAAGCGATCATAATTCCGCAAAAGAGGTTGTCGCAAATGCGACCCTCAACTCGCAAATACGAGATCTGAACACCAGCAAATCTGAACCTTCTTCCAAATACTCTAAAATGCGTATGAAACTCATCCAAGCCCTTGGAGCTCCAAACCAAACACCCACATAAGTCTAAAAATATAACACAAACTCGCTTGCGCGATCAAAATACCAAAATAATGTCTAGAATCACGAATCAGATGCCAAAACACATGAAAATCACAATGAACTTTAAGAACTTCTAGAATTGCAACCAAGCGTCCGAACTACATCAAATCTACTACAAATGACACCAAACTTTGCAAGCAAGTACCAAATGATAAAACATAACTATTCCAAGTCGCGAAACCAAAATCCGAACCCGATAGCCTTAAAGTCAAACCATGGTCAAACATAGGAAAATTTCAAACTTTTAAATTGCCAACTTCCGCCAAATGATGCTGAAATCCTCTAAAAACATCCAAATGTAAATAGGCCATATGTCCAAGTCCAAAATCACTATTCAGAGCTACTGGAACCATCAAATCTCTGATCCGAGATCAAATACTTAAAAAGTAAAACTTGATCACCCTTTCAACTTCAAGCTTCTCAAATGGGAGTCCTCCTTCAAAATCAATTCCGGATAACTCAAAAACCAAAGCCGACCATGCACGAAAGTCATAGTACACTATGTGAAGCTACTCACGACCTCAGACTGCCAAACTGGACTTAATTGCTCAAAATGACCAGCCGGGTCGTTACAAGTTTCTACTCTTGTGATTTCATTCGTAAATGAGCTAAAAGTAGCACCTTTGCTTTGTCTATTATAAAAGGGATGTTCACATACATAGCTGATCATATTCACTATTTACTTTTTCTAGTTGATCTACATAACTCATATACGATTATACATATATTTTACATGAAATATACATATATTGTACATTCACCAACTTATAATTTAAGTGGATGAGTGCGCAACTATTTACGTTAACTCTAAGGAGGGGGGAGGGGAGGAAGGGGGAGAATCTAGTATGAATAGGCTAGACATGCCAGACGAAGTTGAAGTATTTGGGCCTGGAGAGGATTTATGCAAGAGTCAAAAGATGAAACAGCCCAGCAAATTGTTATTGGACTATGGTTCATCACCTTTTTGATTTCTATCACAAATATATACTAGTTAAGGGACCAATATTTAAATATTATCCCTATTTTTTATTTTGTTGTAAAAATAAACTTCTTCTTCACCAAGAATACCATATTTCTACAATATTAGAAACTTAAAATTTTTGTTTGGGGGTAAAACTGAAAGTTAATTATTAATTCTTATTAAAATTATTTGAATATTAATAATATATGCTAAATTATTAGGTCAAACACTGATCCCATGATTTACATTAAAAATCTCAAAACTTCATTGTTGGTCCTTAGAAAGTATTGAAGAAAATAAAGCGGCTCTGCTTGATTTGGCGTTATTTGACTAAGTTGGTGATTGAGAATAGTTTGTGTTGATATTTGGAGGTTTTGTTTCAAATTCGAAATGATATAGATCATATTTCGGATGTTTTATTTGTGTATTAAATTACAATTTGGAAAAATACTTTGTTGAACAACACAAATAAATACACAACATATTGATCGATTGTAGATAACACAAAGAGTGTGTTTTGTTGGAAGAAAATAATTTTCTTTGTTATTTTATAGTGTTTGCTTAGGCAACAAAAAATAATTTTTGAAAAATATATAATTTACACAAACACTATAAATGACTAAATGCTAGGACATGAAAGGGTGATAAGTCAGGATCTAGGGGCTAGGGTGGCTGTAGAGTGAGGGGTAGGGGTGGGGATGAGGGTGGCATGGGTTGAGGATGGGAATACTAGGGATGGGGTAGGGGCGAGGTAAGGGTGGAGGTGTGGGTAGGGGTGGAGGTAGGGGTGGGGTTGGGAGGCAGGATATGGGATGTGAGGTGTAGGTATAGAGGGGCGTAGGGTTGGGGTTGGGGTTAGGTTAGTGGGGTTGGAGGGTGCGGAATAGGATGGGGAATGTTGAAAAAGAGTTTTAGTAAATAGTTTTTCTTCTTTTGGTAGGGAAGTCCTTTTCCTCCAATTGGAGGAAAATAAGTTCATGCGACAAATACTTTTCAAATCATTTAAACCAATAAAATATGAAAAAATTGAATTTTTTTTCCAAACAAACTAAAAGTCATGCTAATGTGGTAAAATTTGGTTAACAGTTGAACAAGCACCAAATTATGTCAATCGCGTAAAGTTTATGAACAATTTAACCAGTATTCTAAAAGGCATTTTTCTGGGCGAGTATTGCAGTGAAGCGTGCCAAAAACGCACTGAGATATACTGGTGGGGTCTAAGTATCGTGGAGCATAAGCCCTAACCTTCCGTACATCATCTTAGGTATAAGTCCCAGCATTCTGAACGTTCATTTGGGGCACAAGCCCTGATAATTTTTCTAAATTTGAAGCAAAATTTCTCAATAAATCTTTTTTAAAACTTAAATATCCAAAAGTTAACTTATAGAAAATTCTCAAACTCAAAATCACAGAAGTCAAAGGTTTTCTAATTTTTTATCCTAATTTTATAGTCTTTTTTCTTTGTCATTTTGGAATAACAAATACACTTTGAACCTTTGTTTACAAAACAGACTATACAACAAAGAGTTTAGTCCTCCAATTCTCACTCTGCTTTCATGCTTGAATTTTTTGTGTTTCATTTTCTTTATTTATTTTGTATTTTTTAAGTTAGTTTTTGTTTCAAAATTTCTTTTAGTATTGCTCTAGTTTAGATTTTATTTTGAAGACTTTATTCGCTGTTTGTATTATAATGAGCATTTTTTATATGTTATCTAATTTTAGATTTTTAAACAATAATTTTATATTATTATCATTTTTAGTTTTTGAATTAGTAAGAACTGATATATATTTTTACAACTCTAAGTATGTCCTATCAGAGTTTTGATAGAGGTGTAATGCATCTTTACGTTTTTTACCTTTTCAAGTAAAATAAAAAATATTTTTTTGCATAGTTCGTGCACATGTCACGACCCAAAACTCACTATAGGCCGTGATGGCGCCCAACGTTGTCGTTAGGCAAGCCAACAATGAACTACCAACTTTATTATGCATTTTATTATTTTCGAAATCGTGAATTTTATTAGATAAACAAATCAATGCATTAAAATCATAGAAACTTACACTTTAAATAGAATAAATAATAAAAATGTATAAATGCTAATAGAAATCACAAACAACATCTAGAACATCCCAAAACCCAGTGTCACAAATGCATGAGCATTTCCTAAGGAGTACGATGATAATACAATATTTGTCTGGAATGTAAATAAGACATGATAGAGTAAATAGTATGATGGAGACTCTGTGGGTTGCGATACATAGCCTAGAATGCAGCTCACCATAAAGTCTCCTCAGCACCTGTGCCTACGTGCTAGGATAACCACCAATTGAACCTATCAGATCCTGCAAATTTAGTGCAGAAGTGTAGCATTTATACGTAAATCAACGCGTAACTACTAAGTATCTAGCCTAACCCAGGAGAAGTAGTGATGAGGGGTCGATATCAACACTTACTAGAAGTCCAATAAAGCAATATAATAAATCATTAGATATTAAGCACACAACACTAATGGGGTAAATCTATAAGTTACATCATATTCCAAAAATTTCTTTTAAATTATGAATTTCTCAATCTTGTATTCTACCTCAACAACTCAGATGTATCAAGTGCCAGCATCGAATGGATAAAGAATACCATATAAAATGCTAGGAATTAGTGGAAATATAATATCATGAGTATTAGGACTGCCAGCGATATAACACACGACTATGTCGAGGTCGTTCGGCCCGATCCATAATAATGTCTACACTACCGAAGGTTGAGAGACACTTACCATAGATACATCTGATATACTGCTGAGGCTTTCGGCCTACTTCACAAGAAAGGAACGAGACACGTGCTTACAATACAGTACATGAGCACAAAGTGAATATAACCTTTACCGTTTCTCAAATAACTTGCCAACAACTCAAGGTGATAAGGCTCGGCCTAATATATACAGTGATAAGGCTCGGTCTAATATATATGTATATATTTCTAAATCAAGTTTAATTATAATTTCAATTAATGAAGCCAGCAGAATGAGTTCAAATAATTCAAATATTACATGATAAAGTCCTAAGTCTACCCGGATATAAACATGTTTTAGCTACGTACGGACTTTCGTTACCTCGTGTGTATGTAGCTCCCACATCTAGTAGCACATTTAAGAATTCCAGGATGGTTGGTTCGGAATTTGGAAGAGTTTGGATTGAAATCGGAACACTTGGTTCCTTAAGGTTGGCTTAAAAGGCCAGGTTTGACTTCGGTCAACATTTTGAGTAAATGATCTCGGAATCAGGATTTGACGGTTCCAATAGGTTCGTATGATGATTTCAGACTTAGGCATATGTCCGGATCAAATTTTGGATGATCCGGGATCATTTTGGAACGCGTTTTACTGATATCGAGGTCCAAACAGAATTCCAAGACTGGGAATAGTTCTTTAATGCCATTTAAGACTTGCACGCAAAATTTGGTGTCAATCTGAGTAGTATAAGTATGTTTCGGCTCGTTGAAAGTAAATTGAAGAACTGAAAAGTTCATAAGTTTGATTCAAATGGTTTTAAGGTGTAATTCTTAGTTTTTGATGTTATTTCAGTGTTCCGATCGCACGAGCAAGTTTGTATATTATTTTTGGACTTGTGTGAGTGTTCGTAGTGGAGCCCCGAGGGATCGGGTGAGTTTCAGACGTGCGTTAGGAGTGAAAACACTCCAGTTTCTGGTATTTCTGGGCAGCTATTGCAGGTCTCGCAAATGCGAGGATTTGTTTGCATTTGTGATGATCGCATTTGCGAGGAAAGCTTCGTAATTGCGAAGAAGCCTGAGCTGGGCAGCGATCGCATTTGCGACATTTTTGATCATATTTGCGAACCCAACAGAATCCGTATTTGCGACCCTTGCAGAGGGAGCCCAGGTTCGCATTTGCGATGCTTTTGTCGCAATTGCAACCTTCGCATTTGTGAGCCATCTATCACAAATGCGACATCTAAGGCCTGTACACAACTTTTAAAAATGGGACTTAGGTCATTTATTTCATTTCACTTCTACAATTAGGCGATTTTCAGAGCTTTTGGAAGGGGGCTTTCACCTAGAACTTTGAGGTAAGTTATTTCTACTTAATGTGAGTTTAATACGTAGTTTTTGGGTAGATTAACACACAAAGATTAGTGAAAATCATGGGATTAGAGCAAAACCTAAGGTTTTGATAAAAACGAGATTTAACCACGAAATTTATTATGGAATAAAGTAAAAATTATATATTCTAGATCTTTAGGTTATGGGTAACAACTTTCTTCAAAACATTCCGGAATCCGGGCACGTGGTCCCGGGGGTGAATTTTAAGAATCTTGCCTTTGGGGTTGGATAATCACTTTAATAGCTATAATATGGACTTGTAAGCCTATAATGATTGGTTTTTACACTATTTGAATAGTTTCGGATTGTGTGGCTCCGGTTTGAGGGTTTGAGCGCATTCTTGAGTTGGAAGTAGGCTCGAAACGAGGTAAGCCTCTTTTCTAACCTTGTAAGAGGGAAATTTTCCCATCGGTGAACTTGATTAATATGTGATTAATTGTGGGGGCTACGTACGCGCGAAGTGACGAGAGTCTGCACGTAGCTACTATTTCTATTATTGTCCGGGGAGTTCTAGGATTACACCATGCTTTGTGGACACTACTATTTGATTATATGTGCTAATTGTACGAAAGTAATTAAGTTGAAGAAAATCTAAAGATTTAAAGGCTTTAAGAGGATTGTTTTCATTTTTGAAAAAGAATCAAGGAAGTAATGTGTTTTAAATGATAAAGATTATGTTTGACTATGTCGCATGGATGATTCGTGAGCGGGGTTATGCTTTTACTACGTTGCATGCATGATTCACGAGCGGGGTGAATAGATGCATCTATGGTTCCGCCATTCGACCCTCGGCAGTGCACATTTTACTTTTATGTTGGATCGGGCCGAACGTCCTCGGTGGTAATTGTGTGTGATAATGGAATGGAGATCCTTTGTAGTTGTATGATTCATTCCTTGATATATTACGTGTTTTAAATAAAGAAAGTTCCTTGCCTGCTTAAATATGATGGAGGAAATTCCTTGGTTATTGTTCTGGTTTAATCTTGACTGTTATCTATATACTTTATGCTTAAAGTTATTAGAATTTTATATTATTATATTGTTGGCCCTAGTAAGTATCGAAATCGACCCCTCGTCACTACTTCTTTGAGGTTAGACGAGATACTTATTGGATACATATTTTTATGTACTCATGCTACACTTCTGCAGTTAATTGTGCAGGCTTTGAGGCAGGTGTATCTGGCCATCAGTCCGGTGCGTAGAGTGGACTTCTCAGTTTGAGACTTTCCGGTGAGCTGCCCTTTTGAGCCGTTCTGCAGCTGCTGGAGTCTTTATTTTGTATTTATGTTTTCTGTCTATTCCTTTTCGAGACAGTAGGATAGTATGGTGATGTATATTCTACTAAATTGCCCATATACTTGTGATACAAGGTCTTGGCATACACATTAGTAGAATTATTATGTTTTGGATTGTCTTCATGATTGAGATTCGCATTTACTTCTTTCATTTAAATATGCTTAAGTTTTTAAGACTATAAATTTCTTAAATCTATAAATGGAAGTTCTCAAGTACTAACTACATAAATGAGGATTTACTATTCGATTAGTGTTGACTTGCGTAACAACAGCGTTGGGCGCCATTACGGCCTAACGTGGAAATTGGGTAAGTCTACCCGGACATAAATATGCTTTAGCTACGTACGAACTCTCGTCACCTCATGCGTACGTAGCACCCACAACAAGTAGCACAAAATAATTACATCACCCAGGGTACAGTTTCCCCCTCACAAGGTTAGATAGGAGACTTACCTCGCTCCGAAGTTCCATAACCGGCTCCCACTCCTCTCTAACACCTCAAACTAATGCCCATCGATCCGAAATTATTCAAACAATGTGCAAATCAATCAAAATATACTCCAATGTGTATAATTTAACCCTCGGGCCCACGTGCCCGGATTCCAAAAATTCTTGAAGATTATCATTACCCATAATACCACGAACTCAATTATATAATTTATTCCTAATTCCATGTTTAATTTCATGGTCAAACTCCAAAAATACCAAATTCTAGGTATTCTTCAAAATCTCACAATTTCCCCATGTTCAAATCCATGTATTTAACTCACAATGTGTAGAAACCACTTATCTCATGATCGAAGATGAAAATGGCGCTCCAAAATCGCTCCAAAGTCAGCTCCCATGGAAGAAGTGAAGTGAAAATGAGCCAAGCCTCCTGTTTTAAAACAAAACTACCCAACCTGACCTTCTTCGCGTACGCGGCCTTATCCTCGTGTTCTTGAAGAGCATCCTACTCCAAAACTCCCCTTCGCGAATGCGATGCACCCTTAATCTCTAACTCTATGAAAAAATGGCCAAACACCCCCATAGACCTTTGCGAACGCGACCCTTTCTTTGCGAACGCGAAGAAGGATGCACCAGACCTCAAAAAACAACAGCCCAAACATGGCGAAAAGACCCGTAGCCCCTCCAAAACACACCAGAGGCCCCGGGGACCCCGTCCAATTATACCAATCAGTCCCAAAACATAACACAAACCTACTCGAGACCTCAAATCACACCAAACATTGTCAAAACTACGAATCGATGATCGAAACCATCTTTCAACTTTCAAGCATTCAAACTTCGACGAACACGTCCGATTTATACTTAAACATTCCGAAATGATGCCAAACTTTAGATGCAAGTCATAAATCACATTACGAACTTATTCCAAGGCTCGAAATCTCAAATGGACATCTATAACATCAAAATCCACTTCAAACAAAACTTATGAAATTCTAAAACCTTAAAATGCCAACTTACCACAATAAGCGCCGAAATGCTCCCGGGCGACCCAATTCTCAACTCGAACATACGCCCAAGTCTGGAATCATCATACAAACCTGTTGGAACCATCAAATCACAATTCCGAGATCGTTTACTCAAAAGTCAAACCTTAGTCAACTCTTCCAACTTAAAGCTTCCGAAATGAGAATTTTCCATCTGAATCAATTCCGAATTTCCCGAAAGTCAATTTCGATTACGCGTACAAGTCATAATACATGAAGTGAAGCTACCCAAGGCCTCAAACCACCAAACGACATGCTAAAGCTCAAAACGACCAGTCGGTTCATTACATTCTCCCCCATTTAAACATACATTCATCATTGAACGTGCCAAGAACTGTTCCGGAGTTGTCCAAAGTCACTGTTTAACACCTCGTGCACCTATCTGTGCCGCCCCAACTGACGTGAGCACATTACCTCGAGCCAGACTGAAGATCCTTCCTTTTTCTTAGCCAACAAGCCTTAGAACCAGTGTCCAACATCTGGAATTCTCCACAAGACCTGATTCTAGAATACGAATACTGCATCAATCACTACACACTGTACCAAAACATGATCATGCACCTTTGCTGAAATCATACCATGCCGCTTACTACACCTATCATGCAGCCACATGAGAGTACAATAATTCATCATAACCCCTGAACTACTAGTAGAATAAACACTTCATTGGCTAGAAACCTTTCACTTAACTCATTTAAGAAGAACCATTGCAACACGCAACTGAATTCCTATAACCGCAGAAAATACAAACCTCAAGTTGTGGTCTAAACTGCCATAATTCTTCTAGGATCCATTTACACATTACAAGGCCATTTGAAGCAAATGCCTCCCAAATCAACCAAATAACACTGAGTGTCAAGCCCGCATGTACAACCACAAACCACCTGTATAACTTAACATGCCGAAGAAACTAATCAGTGCCACAATCATGCTGATTCAAACCATTACTAACCATTACAAATTCTTCCAATTTACTCTTGACTTTCCTTAGAAATAATAATGGATCCATTCAAAAACATATTGAACTTAATCAGCACTCATCCTGAGTGACCCGAATCACGAGACTACATCATCTCAATACCCATGAAACATCTCATAACCTCCTCAAGCGCACAATATCATCTCCAACTGGTACACCCATTATGCAAGACCTTCTGCAAATTCAAAGCTATTTCTCCTATTCCTCCAGTACTATCCCATAGACCCAATGATAACATAGAAAATCCCCAAGTATTCTTCACACTTAGCTGTAAAATACTGGTCTTCAGCCACACAACGAACCCAGAATCCTTAGACTCTGTGCTTACATCCTTGAACCCATTAGATCCACTATTGAGAGTCACCCACTCTGACCTGGTCTCGAATATAATCAAACTCCAATGTTCTGTTAGCACATGAACACTCCCCAAGAAGCAACTAGATGAATTTTTTTCCTTCTACATCACATCCACAAAAAGCATAAACTTTGACTCTTTCCAAAACCTACACATGAATGGATAAGGCAAAATATAGCACACATTCATCAAGTTCTTTGCTTGAATTACCCCTGATGTTTTGTTTCCTTAGTCATAAATAATCCACCAATGCACCGATAACCAGAAATCGCACAAGCAGACAACCATGCGATTCAATCGTAGACAGTGGGCTCCCTCACTTAGCTTTAAGCTACAACCACATCATTCTAGAATCCACAAAGATTTCTCCTTCCCAATTGCTATTTTAACGACCCAACCAGTCATTTTGAATAAGTACAATCTCTTCTCCCCATATACTGCTAAATTCATGTTTCACGGTTCTTATGTAACTTGCTGGGGAAATTGGTTCGGGTTCGGAAAGGTTTTTGAAAGGAATTGAGACACTTATAGGGGTGGGCATAAAATCCGAAAAATCGAATTCCGAACCGGACCGAATTAATTCGGTATTTCGGTTCGGTTTTTTTGGTATTTCGGTCTAATTCAGTACTATATTTTCAGTATTTTGGTATTTCGGTACGGTTCTCAGTATTAGGATCTTGAAATTTTGGTATACCGAAATACCGAATTATCGAAAATATAGTACCGAATTAGAAGAGGATGGTGGCTTTTCAGAATAGTGACAGTAACAAGCTACTAATATTTTCTCTCTCTTTGCTTTCGTAATTCATTGCACCAAAAATAGCAGAACACCCTAGATAATGATCTTTGTACAGGTATAGATTCTTTCTAGGAATAGTCTAAAGGCTTTAGGCTTTAATTGGGTTGAAGGTTGAAATTAACAGAAGTAATGGTTCCTCTCCGTCAAGGACAAAGGATAGATCTGCAAGCCTTCGTCTATCTCAAGTAGATGAAAGATGATAGTTCATCATTGTATGTACGTCCAAGGAGCCCGGTGTACTCTGGTTATCTATTCCATTAGTGAATAATAGAACTAATAACAATATTACAGAGAGGAGTTAGGTGGGATTTGGTATTGCATATTAAACCTTGTTCAGTACCGTGACAATAATAGTTCAAGTTCTTGTGACTGAATATATAAGCAATAAATTAAGCTCCTACTATAGGATCTGAAGGTTCAATCACATTATTTATGTCTCTTTTTGTTCTAATGCCTAGATTCATGATTAAATGGGTAGATTGTTAGTACTTCTACTATTCAAACTATGTCCTTTTTTTTCTTTTTTTAAAAAAAATTCTAATACAGACTATTCACAGTTCAAAAGTGATTACACTCGACAAGAACTCATCTGTGAAAGAGGCGAAAATAGTGATTAGCATAACGAGGAGGTATTTCTACTTCTAAGAGAAGACAAATTAGTTCTGCCAATTATTTGAATTGATATAATATGGTAATAACCGAAACCGTACCGAACCAAAATAAGAAATACCGAACCGTATCGAAATATTTTGGTACGGTATTTGGTATACATAATTGATAAACCGAATACCGAAATACCGAACCGAAATACCGAATGTCCACCCCTAGACAATTAGTCTCAAAGAAGAGAGCTTAAGTTGAATTAAATTGACCGGAAGGTGAAATATGAGTAAACGAATCCGAAATTAATTTTTGATGATTCCAATAACTCCGTATCATGATTTTGGATTTAGGAGCATGCCTGGAAAATTATTTGGAAGTTTGTAGTTTAATTAGGCTTGAAATGGCGAAAACGAGAAGTCGTAATTTGGAAGTTTGACCGAGGGGTTGACTTTTTAATATCGAGATCAAAATCCAACTCAAGAAATTGGAATAGCTCCATTATGTCATTTATGACTTGTGTGCAAAATTTGGGGTCAATCGGACTTGATTTGATAGAATTCACCGTTGTTTGTGGAATTTGAAAGTTCCTAAGCCCTTAGGATTGAACCCGAGGTTGATTTGGTGTTTTGGTTTTGTTTAGAGTAATTCGAAAGAACGACTAAATTTTGATGATGTTATGGGATGTGTTGGTACATTTGGTTGAGGTTCCGAGGGCTTCGTGTGTGTTTCGTGGTGAATTTCGAGCGAGTCCGGGCATTTCAGAACTCTAAGATGGGTCTGGCACTTTTGGGAGTGCGGACCACACCAAAAATATGCATACCACAGAGGGAAGTGCGGACCTCACTAAATGGTGTGCGGAACGCACTAAATGGTGTGCGGACCGCACAAAATGGTGTGCGGCTGTACACCAAAATGTTCCGCAGGATCGCTGGTCCGACTTAGGAAGCTCATATCTTTTGATCTACATGGAATTTGGAGATGATTCAAACACGAAAGTTGTAGATATTTGAATCTAATTTTTAGAAACATATTATAATAGGCATTTGGGCATCTGCAACAAAAGGTATGGCCAAAATACTAAAGCCTGTCACTGCAGTCAAATCCACTGCGGACAACACTAGTTTTTGTGCGGTCCGCGGTGCTCCACCTCGGACAAAACTAGTTGGAACAATGTGCAAAATACTTGTGATTCAGAGTTGAGGACGAGATCCTCACATTTTTATATGATATGAAATATTTAAACCGGGCTAC
This sequence comes from Nicotiana tabacum, assembly GCF_000715075.1. Lineage (NCBI taxonomy): Eukaryota > Viridiplantae > Streptophyta > Magnoliopsida > Solanales > Solanaceae > Nicotiana > Nicotiana tabacum. Next base: position 89,887,803 of record NC_134101.1, on the reverse strand, counting down.
AAGCTACGGTGGATGTTATATAAGGACGAGGTCCTTGTGGTGAAAAATTTATGTGTTTAAATTCTCTCTTGTGAAATTAAAAATTTGTACTATAGTACTTATAGGGACTTATGCCTATGAGGCTTATTTGAAAATTCTTTAATGAATATCTCTGTGCATAATTTTCCAAATTGTATTGTAATTATTAAGTTTTAGCCTACAAGATGAGTGCCCAGGTGGCGTTAAATGTGACTCGTTAATTTGGGTAAGTTATTATGAGGTCTTCATGCCTCGTTGTTAGTAAGTGGAGGTTTGAAACAAGATCTTGTTGACATGAGGATAATTGGCGATTTTGAAATCGATTATGTACAACTATTAAAACCAAAGATGTGGTTAAGGTCATGCATATGATGTGTTTCATGTCCAGATATCATTATGATAATATCATACTTGTAATGCGGAGATTAGTGTTATTGATATATACATTGTGGAGCATTGTTGAGTTGTGGATGTATTTTTAGGAGTTGTCTTGGTGTTACTCTAACAGGTGGATAGGCCTAATTACAGGGGAGACTCTGCCGAAATTTCTGAAAATTTTGGGAGTTAGAAAATTTTAGGACATTGAGTTGTGCAAAGAAAGAGATAAGTTACATTATGTGTTTGAGGACGGACTCTACTTATTATTTGAGGATGAATGACCCTAAGTTGGTGATAATGTAACACTCCGGATTTGAGGGGTACAAAGGCACGAGTTGCTATAGCCAATCGAGATTAATATCATGTGTTGATGTGAAGATCAGACCTTTTTGGAGATGACTGGAGTGTAAGAAATTTGGTCTTAAAGTTTACAAATATGGATAAAGGAAATAATCTCAATTGAAATGGTGTTGTCGAACTTATTTTGAATGCGGTAATATGGGATCAACCACGAGTATATGTGTAAAAGTAGAAACATCAAATTTGAAACCTCAGAATAATCTTAGTATGTTTGAGGACGAACATTTATTTAAGAGGTGGAGAATGTAACGACCCGACCAGTCATTTTGAAAAAGTACAACCTCGTCTCCCCATATACTGCTAAATTCATGCTTCACGGTTCTTATGTAACTTGCCGGGTAAATTGGTTCGGGTTCGGAAAGGTTTTTGAAAGGAATTGAGACACAGTCTCCAAGAAGAGAGCTTAAGTTGAATTAAATTGACTGGAAGGTGAAATATGAGTAAACGAATCCGGAATATATTTTTAATGATTCCAATAGCTCTGTATGGTGCTTTTGGATTTAGGAGCGTGCCTGGAAAATTACTTGGAAGTTTGTAGTTTAATTAGGCTTGGAATGGCGAAAATAAGAAGTCGCAATTTGGAAATTTGACCGAGGGGTTGACTTTTTGATATCGAGATCAAAATTCGACTCAAGAAGTTGGAATAGCTCCATTATGTCATTTATGACTTGTGTGCAAAATTTGGGGTAAATCGGACTTGATTTGATAGATTTCGGCGTTGTTTGTGGAATTTGAAAGTTCCTAAGTCCTTAGGCTTGAACCCGAGGTGGATTTGGTGTTTTGATTTTGTTTGGAGTAATTCGAAGGCTCGACTAAATTTTAATGATGTTATGGGATGTGTTGGTACATTTGGTTGAGGTCCCGGGGGCCTCGTGTGTGTTTCGTGGTGAATTTCGAGTGAGTCCAGGCATTTCGGAACTCTGAGATGGGTTTGGCACTTTTGGGAGTGCGGACCACACCAAAACTATGCATACCGCAAACGGGAGTGCGGACCACACAAAATGGTGTGCGGCACACACCAAAATGTTCTGCAAGATCGGTGGTCCGACTTCGGAAGCTCATATCTTTTGATCTACACGAAATTTGGAGATAATTCAAACATGAAAGTTGTAGATCTGTAGAGAATGTTATGGCCAAAATACTAAATCCTGTCACTGCAGTCAAATCCACCGCAGACAGCACTGGTTTATGTGCGGTCTGTGCTGCTCCACCATGGTCAGCACTGGTTTTGTGCGGTCAGCAGTGAGGGAATCTGGAAGGTACATTTTTTTTTCGCAAGGTACATTATAAATACGAGGTTTGGGGGTTTTTATTTCATATTTTGACATAGGGAGTTCAGTTTGAGGCGATTTTCGAAGGTTTTTCAAGAAATTCATCGGGGTAAGTGATTCTAACTCAGATTTGGCTAGAATACATGAATCTATCATTGAATTCATCATTTGATTCATGATTTGGGATGGAATTTGGGAAAAATTGTGAAATCTTTCAAAAATGTAAAATGATGATTTGAAGGATCAAATGGTATCAGGATTGGATAATTTTTGTATGGGTGAACTCGTATCGGAATGGGTATTCAATTTTTGTAAATTTTGTCGGGCTCCGAGGTGCGGGCCTAGGGAGTTGACTTTTGGTTGACTTTGTAATGCGAATTTCAAGTTGACACTTTATTATCTTGAATTATTTCCAATGTATTTTAATGAAGTTCTACAATTAATTTGGTTAGATTTGAGCCGTTCGAAGGTCAATTCAAGCAAGAAGGCTTTTTTGAATATCGACCTAACTTCAAAAAAGTAAGTATCTTGCTTAACCTTGTGTGGGGGACTAACCCGTTGAATTTGGGTCTTCTATGCTAATTGTAGTCCATACATACGAGGTGACGAGTGTGTGCTCGGACTTATTTGTGGAAAATTTGCCTCTAGGGTTCTTATGTCCTTATGCTCATTATATGGAAATTATCCCGTTATGGTTGGGTTTCCTAATTTCTTAAATTGCCTCCATATGCTCCATATGATGTTAGTAGCTTTCCTCTAATTCGTACGTGTTACTTGAACCTTAATTTCCTTAATTAAAGCGATTGTTCTTCTTATCGTTTTGTTATCTCTCAATTGTAAATTCCTCTATGACTCTGTGTATATATGCTATGAGTCCAAATTGTTGTGGTTGCCGATGTAGGTATCACGTGCCTGTTGTGTCTCGTTGTTTTGTTAAGGTTATTGCATTTATTGGTTTTTCCGTGATTCTCTTGTGTCCGTGTGTTCATATCTTGGTGGTGGAATTCCTTATGATTGGGTTGTTGGATTATTTTTGAGTATTCCTTATGTTGCTGCTGTGTGTTTACTTTGGGACTACGAGACGATATCCCGGGAGATCCCCCAACATCTTTACTTTGGGACTACGAGACGATATCCCGGGAGATCCCCTTGCACTTATATTGAGGATACTAAGAGATCCTCGGGATACCAAGAGATCCCTAGCATTTATATTGAGGATACCAAGAGATCCTCGTGATACCAAGAGATCCCTAACATTTATATTGAGGATACCAAGAGATCCTCGGGATATCAAGAGATCCCTAGCATTTATATTGAGGATACTAAGAGATCCTCGGGATACCAAGAGATCCCTAGCATTTATATTGAGGATACCAAGAGATCCCAAGCACTTATATTGAGGATACCAAGAGATCCTCGGGATACCAAGAGATCCCCAGCTCAAATACGGAGGATACTGAGAGATCCCCGAGTATTTACATTTGGGACTACAGGACGGTATCTTGGGAGATCCCTTGTTGCTATCTCTGCGTTGAGCTGTACTCCTTCTGTGATTATTTTGTCTCCGTTGTAATTGTTGTTACCAATTCAAGTATTTTAACTGTTTAGATACCTTTACTGTTGTGATCCTTTGTGTTGGTGTAACGACCCGAACCATCGTTTCCTGTATTTTCGTCCCGTATTCCCCGTTAAATGCTTATTCATGTTTCAATATGTGTACTTGGTGAATTTGAGTCAATTCGGATCCAGTTTGGTATGAAATGGGACAATTAGTCTCTTTAAGGAAGAATTAGTTTAGAAAAGTCAACCGAACGTTGACTTGTGAGTTAGAGGGCTCGGAATTGAATTCCGATGATTCGGTTAGTTTCGGGGGATGATTTAAGGCCTAGGAGCGCAATCAGAATTAATCTTGGAGGTCCGGTGAAGAAATTAGCTCATTTTGGCGAAGTTAGTATTTTGGCGATTTTCGGTTGGTAGATGAAATTTTGATCCGACGGTCGGAATGGAGTTCCGAGAATTTCTGTAGCTTCGTTATGCCATTTTGGATATGTGTGCAAAATTTCAAGTCATTCGGACATATTTTGGTCGAGTTTTGATCGAAAACGCGTTTTGGAAGTTTTAAAGGAACTTAGACTTGAATTCGGTGTAATTCGATAATTTTGGTATTAGTCGAGGTGTTTTGATAATTGGAACAAGTTTGAATAATATTATAGATGTATTGGTATTTTTGGTTGAGGTCCCGAGGACCTCGAGATGATTTCGGATGGCTAACGGGAACTTTTGAAGTTGGAAATTTCATAATAGACGAAAGTTGTAAATGAGTGCGCACAAGGCCTCACTTTGAACGATAATATCTCTCGTTATATAAGGATTTGTGTGATCTACAACCTATTAAATTAAATCCCTTTGAGTCTAGTTTCCATCTCAACAAACCGTTCGTCATTTGGAAGTGTATACAGGAAGTTGTGACCATTTCACGGGTCAGGTGTCAGAGCGCGCGAAGTATCGCGCGAAGTCGCGCATTTCGCGCGTCTGAGGCAGAATGCTCAGCAAAACGCGCGAACAAACGCGCGAACTACGCGACTGAAGGTTTTTAAGTACTCTAAAGACCGGAAATGAGAGGAATTGAGTCATTCTCAAGCCTAGGGCTTCCCCAACACCCCCAATTCGACCAAGGCACCCAATTGCACTGCTAAGGTAAGATTTATGGAGTATTTTGAGTTGATTACTACTCCCAAACATTTATATTAACATGGATTGATCTTAAAAATCCTTAGATTTTCAAGAAATTCCTTCAAGAACTCAAAGAAGGGTTTTGCAAGATTTCTTCCAAAAGGTAAATCCTACACCTTAGACTCACATATATGGATATATTATGGAAATATGAGTATGAGTCAAGTATTACAACTTATTGTATGGTGGTTGGAAGCCATAAATTCCCTATTTAAATACATGAACATGGTAGGGATTTAGAGGTGTTTATTTAATGGAATTTTTGTTGGTTTGGGTGTGAATGGTTGATCACACATGTGATGTTAGGAGTATAAATTGTTAAAGAATAATAGTGTGATGAATTGTTGGTTAATGGTGATAGTTGGAGGAACCAATGCTATAGTTAAGAGGTGTAAATATTTATACCTACAAGATGTTTGATAATATGCCAAAATGGCATAATTTATGGGATCTAGTACTAATATTGGCCATATTGAGTGTTATATTGTAGATTGAAGTTACATAACTGTATGGGATCATTATAGTATCATTAAGGGGAGAATTTCAGATATGTACGGTTAAAACCCCGTCTTTTAGAAATCGAACTTCATCGAAGTTTGTGTGATTTTTGGCAGATTCGTCACACGAGGAGGACAATTAGAGAGGCAAGAGCATAGCGAGCTAGAGGTGAGTAATAGATGTAAATGTTGTTCTGAGGGTTTGAAACCCCGGACTTTCACATCGTAACGCTATATTGAGGCGTGACACGCACTCCATGGCGAGTGCGGGGTCGGATACTACTGGGGATTGTGACTTGGTCCACCCCGTGTGATGTTTATACTATACTGGTGATTGATACACATACTTCATTGATATTACTGGGCTTGATGCCATGTTTGGGGCCTTGTGCCGATTTGTAAAATCCTTCGAGGATTGATATTACTGCTTAGCATGATTTGCATATCATTTAATTTCAGTCCAAGGTTTTAAATACTGTTTTGTAAACTCAGCCATAATTCTAAGTGTTGAAAACTTAAATGATATTTTTAAATGAATTTCGGGCTGGGAACTTCTGTTTTGTAAATGCCCAAGGGGCATATTATATTATTTTATGGACTGATTATAAAGTGACTTGAAACAGTGGTAACAATGACACTGTGTGATATACTTGACACAGTGGTAACAATGACATTGTGTGATATACTTGAAATAGTGGTAACAATGACACTGGATGATATACTTGAACAGTGGTAACAATGGCACTGTATGATATAAATTGGTCAGGTAACAATGGCTGACCAGTCAGGTAACAATGACTGACCAATATATTGCGCTTGGGCTGTAGGAGCCCCTCCGGAGTCTGTACACACCCCCAGTGAGCGCCGTCGATGATAAATAAATAGGGATGGCTCGGGCTGCACGCCGCAATGGGTACGGGAATGTATCATCATATGCATTGCATTGTATTCATGTATTTGTATCTATACTGTTGTTTAGCTGCTCAGTTCCATATGTTGCTGCATATTTGGATTTTAGCTTACTTTGTGTATTTACTAGGTTTTCTTATCTTCGGACTGTAGTTGCTTTTATTACTCACTAGGTCGGAGTACTCACATTACTCCCTGCACCATGTGTGCAGATACAGGCATAGTTGAGTTTGCTCATGAGCGCTGATTCTTTCCAGGCCAGGCGGTGACTAGGAGTAACGAGGTAGCTGTTGACGTCCGCAGCCCCGTTTTCTCCCTTATCTTTGTTATTTATGATAATTCCAGACTTTGTAAAATATTAGTAAACTTTGTAGTAGCTCATGACTTGTGACACCCCGATTTCGGGCTGAGTTGGGATGGTTTTCCTTGTTCTATCACGTTTATTTCGCATTTAAGATTATATTGCCCATGATTTAGACTTATTCCTGCTAAGTAATTATAAAGAGATGCACTGTTTTGTTGATTGGCTGGCCTTGTCCTCACGAGAGGCGCCATCACGACCGGGTTGGGATTTTGGGTCGTGATAAGTTGGTATCAGAGCCTAGGTTAATTGGTCTCGCGAGTCATGAGCCGGTTTAGTAGAGTCTCGCGGATCGGTACGGAGACGTCTGTATTTATCCTCGAGAGGCTGCAGAACCTTTAGGAAAAACTTCATATTCTTGAATTCTTAATCGTGCCTCCTTGATTCAGCTTGAAAAAGTAACTTTTACAGTTCCTTCCACATATTCGTAGATGTGCCTTGATGGCTTGTAATTCCCCGATCGATGGGCGAGGTGTAGTCTCTATGAGTTTGATGTTAGGCCAGTCGGGAGGACTTGAGGCCGGATCATTGCCTATGGCTTGAGACCGGGGTGCTGATTATGTGAGCAAGTGTTTTGAACTTATATGTTCGGTATTGTCCCTATTAGTGGGAATGATGGATGGATAGCTACGTGATGAGTATGTTACAACTGCGAGATGCATCTATATGACTTGGAAGTGACGATGGAGACCTGTTGGATGATAGGTGGACTATTAACTGTTTGATTTTTCATTGTGATGCTTTGTCAAGTTGTGGATGTGTTGTTAGGATGGTTTTGGTGATTCTCTGGCAGGTGGATAGGCCCAATTACAAAGGAAACTCTGCCGAAATTTTTGAAAAATTTGGGACTTAGTAAAAAAATAAAAAAAAATTGTCGCCTAATAGTGGGCTTAACTGTTGTGTGAGTGAATGAAGGAGTGAGTTTAATCTCACCATGGTATTACGGCAACAATAGTGTATATGTGTTGTGATCTATGGCTTCGAGCCAAGTTGGGGAGTTTGCTATTGATTAGATAATTGTGCGGTCATGTGCTATGTTGGTTCCGGTTCGAGGCATGCTGGCGAATCAGCTCTGGTTACAGAAATTGGTCCGAAAATGGCACGAGTGAGGGAAAACTTGGACAAAGGCTACATGGTGCTTTATAGATGTGTGAGAATCACAGTATGTCTTAAGCTGTCGTTGGTAAAGAATGCTCGGTGCATGAAGCAGGAAGATGTTTGGTTGTATTGGAATGAGGTCATACCCTGCGGTGTCAAAATGCTAATGAGGCACGTGTGGTTATGTTCCTTGGATCAGGTGAATTGAATTTTGAATAAGAGTAAATGACTTGAGAGAATGGTTCTAATGTGTTCGAAAGTCGTGTAATAGTAGCTTTAAGCTAAGTGGGAGAGTCCCACTTCTTACGATTGGGTTGCATGGTTAATTACCTGCGTGAATTCTAGTTATTAGCGTATTGATGGGTTATTGTGGCTACGGAAAAGGACCATGAGTGGTAATTTGAGTAAATGAATTGTTGAATGCATGTTATGGTTAGCCTTATTGGCTCATGTTTAGACTTGAGGGAAGATTCATGATTTATGCCTCGTATAGGTGCAGGCTTCGAGGGAAGTGATCCCGCTGGGTGCTTCATAGAGAGGGTATTTATATGTTATAAAATTCAGTGGAGTGGTTGCATTCGGGGCCAAGTCGGAGCGGGTGGCTCTCAGTAACGGTCCTCATTAATTCAAAGGGCAAAGTGTGGTGCCTAATGATGTCGACATTATATATACAGATAAGAATCAAGCTTTGTAGCAGCTTATGAGAAGGTGCCCAAAATGTTCTATAATATTTTGACTTGTGGTGTAGCATTTGGGAGATATGAAATGGTTCGTGGGATTTGAGACAGCATGGTCTCGTGATTCAAAGTCACTCCGGAGGAGTGCAGATGGAGTATGTTAGGTGTTGAATGGAGAAGTATTATTTCCAAGGCAATTAAGGGAAAATTGGAAGGAGGTAGGTTGATTAGCCATAGTTGAATTGGCATATTGGTGTCAGTGATCAGTTCCTTCAGCGTGAGCAAGTTATGCAAGTGATTTGTGGCGGTACGTGTGAGGCTTGTCGGCCACCGTAATTGATTTTGTTCAGAAGCATTCTTCTGTTATGGCTTGTTATGTGGAGGCAAATCCCGGAAGGGTTATGGTGGCTTGGACCACTACTTAGATATTGGCATATTCGACGGTTATGAGAATTCACCTGTATGTTGCTATAGTTCTCCCGAAGTAAGTTAAATGGAAAGCCTTATGTGATGAAATATTAGCCTATCGGCGGTTCCAGAGTTGTGATGGAAATCATGTCTATCGTATATCGGCACGTGAGGTGCAGTGAATGGTATGGAATTTGAAGTAAGGACCAAGGTCGCAGTTTGGTCAATGACTGTGATGTCACAAACTCGGATGAGCAGGAAAGGAGTTCCAGTGTTTTGAGTAAGATGGGTATTGATGTCAGTATCACCTGAGACCGGTGTTCTGTGAGAAAGGCTTTGCATCCTGGTTAGGGATTCTTGATCACTTTTCAGCGTTAGTGCAGCCGGTGGTTTGAATGTGCAAACCCGTTAATTATTTCGGAAGATGGTGGGAGCTTGTCCCACAGGAAGATTGTATAAGTGTGACATGTAGTCACTTGATTGATTAAAGATGTAAACCAAGTATGAAGTTTGTGATGGTGTCGTTAAATTAAAGATTCATGCCTGGAGGGCACTTGGCATATTGGGTTGTGAACTGGGGAGGATTACCCCGATTGTGATGGTTGTTCTTGTGTGTTATGAGAAAAATGGGAGTTATTATGGACCTTTTGTCACACCTCCTTTTTCCGCGCCCGGGGGGCGCAGGGGGAGTTTTTTCCAATTAAAGGACAATCGAGACGGGATTGGTTTATTTATTTCAGAGTCGCCACTTGGGAGATTTAGGGTGTCCCAAGTCACCAATTTTAATCCCGAATCGAGGAAAAGAATGACTCTATATTATAGTCTGCATACCAGAAATCCGGATAAGGAATTCTGTTAACCCGGGAGAAGGTGTTAGGCATTCCCGAGTTCCGTGGTTCTAGCACGGTCGCTCAACTGTTATATTTGGCTTATTTATCTAATTTTTAATACAATATGAACTTATGTGCAAATTTATCTTTTACCGCTTTATTATCATTATTTTTTTAGGAATGTGAACATCGCTTAAAACATATCTTTGGACTGTGTCACATGAAATGCACCCACAATACGAAACATATTTTATTTGATGTTTTAGGATTTGGATTTGGGTCGCATGAAATACACACCCGAGTTTAAGAAAGTAGATTATTAAACGCGCGCCTAAAGAGACTATCGTGTTATTTTTTGGGAAGGCCGTGAAATTTGCTAAACGGACCTCCTGAATTCAAAGTAATTTTAAAACAAGTATTTACTGAGGGCCCCGCAATTTGTATTTTTATTCAGCGAGGCTCATCTCATTCTTATTTTTGAAGGAATTTGCAACGTCATGGAAATGCATCTCATACCGCGTCACAGTCAATGTACCCGTGATTAGAGACACATTTCGATTCCGTTGAGATTTGGATTTGGGTCACATAAATGTGCACCCGAGTTTAGGGAGATAACGTTATTAAAGGCGCGCCTAAAGCAACTAGCGCATTATTATTTTCGGGTAGGGCCGCGAAATTTACTAAACGGCCCGTCCCGAAATCTAAGTATTTAATACATATATTTTGCGAGGGCTCCACAATCTATACATTTTTTATTTTTGGCGAAGCTTGTCCCGTTTTTTTTATTTTATTATTATTTATTTTTTATTTTTTATATATTTTTAAAAGGATGCCATTTTTACGCCTTTAACAATGCTAAACCTTACGGCTTCTTTACAACTAAAATCCCATGACTTGTTAGAAGTTTAATAAAAGGAGTTTAGTGAATGAGTGTTTCGGGAGTAGTAACAGCATGCACTAATACTATTTTTTCCGAATGACCTAACCAAAGGAAAGGACGAATAGATTAACGTCAAACTTGTGTCATAGAACGACTAGTCCAACTTAATTAAATGACATCAAATAAACAAGAGTAACATAACATGAAAATGAACCAAAATGCAGACAATGAAACATAGGTAGAAAATTTCCATACCAATTTTTATATTGCATCTCGAACATTCAACGTAAAGTTTATTTATCTAATACGTCGAGGTTTACTGACCTTTGCACCTCGACAAACTCAGAGTGACAAACACTATTCCGACGGAAATCAAGCCGGACCTTTCTGAACGAAGAACAACGACGGAACCTCGGACAACGCCTCGACGTACCGGACCTCGACGAACCAGAGTCAACCTCGACGGAAAAACAGACAACTCAGCCAAGCAAGATCGCAGCACCCACCGCTGCTCGGAAACGCAGGCGAAGGCGAAGGGTGGTTGCCGGTGTTTGGTGGTCGAAGGCGAGGGACAGTGGCAACGTGGGCAGTGACGATGGCGGAGAGGAAGCTGGGGGAAGGTGACGGGCCTGTTGTGTGCGACAGTGGGTCGACGGAGGGGAGGGGGTTATGGTCGTTTGAACCGTTGACGGAGGTGGAGGGAGCTGGTAGTTTTGGGTTATGGTTGCTCGTCAGGAAGAAGGGAAGCTGGTGGTTCGCCGGTGGTCTTGAGGCAGCAGGTTGACGGGGATGGTGCGTGGGGGTGCCGGAAGGTGGTGACTGGTTGGTCGCGGGACGTGAGGGTTTTTGGTTATGGCGTCGGGGTGGTGTTTGGGAGGAGGAGGGTGGTCCGATTTGGTCGTGAGGGTGTGGGACTGGTGGGTTTGGGTAGGGTTCTGCTAGGGCGTTTGCTTCTTCTTCTTCTGAAGAAGAAGCGTGAACAGTAGTATATGTTTGTTTTCTTCTGTTTTTTCTTTCTTTTAAAATTTCCCAAGTCCGTTTGTTTCCCAGTAGGTTTTTCTTCTTTTTTTTTTGGTAGGTTTCTTTCTTTCTTCTTTTTGAAGAAGAAAGAGGAACAGTAGTTTTTCCTTCCATTTCTCAAAAGTCCTCCCTCCTTTCATGTTTTGTCCGTGTATTTGATCCTTTTGGCCAAGAACAATGAGCCCCACGCGTGGTGGGGTTCGAGACTTATGTCCCCCACGCGTGGTGGGGTTCCCCATGTGTCCTGGACGCGGTTAATTATGGGCTAGGTCCGAAATTAGGCCTAAAACCGGGTAGTTTGAACCCGAATATTATTCTTTTGCCCGGACCCGAGAAATAGGAACACGTTGCTTAACTAGTCCTATATAAGCAAAATAACTACCAAAAATAAGACTAGTATTTAAACAAAACTATATCTTTTTTTTAAAAATATTTTTCAAGATTTAAAATAGCTACAAAATAAAACTATTTTTTGTAATTTTCGTTTTTAAATATTAAGATAAAATATGAGGTAATATTTGTGTATTTTTTCAAAGTTAAAAATGACTATAGAATATTAATAAAACTATTTTTTTGTAATTTTAGTTTTTTTAATAAAGACAAAAATAAAAGTAATATTTTTTTGTATTTTTCCAAAATTAAAACGACTACAAAACATTAATAGAATTATATTTTTTGTAATTTTCGAATTTATATAAAGTACCAAAATAAAGTGCAATTTTTATATTTTTCAAGTTTATGAGAGATACATAAACTAAAATTTATATATATATTTTTTGAAATTTTTCTTTTTGCAACGAAATAAAGTAAAAATAGTTAAAATAGCTATACTAGACCCAATTTCACATATTCACGCTAAAAATGTGAAAATTCTCGGGGAGGGTCAAAAATCACGTGCTTACAGCTGCCCCTCTTTGACTGGAAACACGAAGAGTTTTCCGACAAAGAACGACTAGACGTGTTTTTGACCCGACCATTACTTGGACGGACTACACTAAGGAAAGGGAGGGAATGTGACCGAGCCCTGGTATCTGAGCTGCCTACATATCCTTGGTTTTACAGGAATCAGGCCACGTGTAGTTCGGATATGAGAGAGATAGTGAAGTGTACCGAGGTGAAGAGCCGATCGAGGTGCCGTTCCGTTGAGGTTCCGGTCCGCGGTCCTGTCATTACAACAAAAATGAAAACTGAAAAAGACTAACTAAGCCTATCAGCTACTAGTTACAAGGATTCCTATCTCTTAAGTCTTCTGAAACTTGGTCTTGAGTTTTGAATGGTGCTTCATACAGACTGTGGATTTGAACCTTGATACTTGCTAGTTGTAGGCGCTAGTTCTTGAGCAGATCACATTTGTTCTCCACTTCCGTGCTTTGGATTCATTCATTTTTCTTCTTTTTTCTTTTTTTGTTTTGTTTTTGTGACTAGCTTTTGTTGACCATCCCAGACTATTGATTCGCGTTCTTGAGGCGAGCTTCTAACTTGGATTGAATGCTGGGGATTTCTGTTGTAATCCTTCTGCTTTCCAGTGGGTCACTGCTTGAATTTTGACAGGCGGACTCCTGACTTCTTCGATCTTTGACATACCACAAACTCCGTTCTACAGGCGGGTCCCTGACAATCAAAACAAACAAAACAAACAAAATTTCCTAACCCAGTTTGCCCTGGGGAGGTTTGTGAGTCGTTAGCAAAATCGTAGCCCACTGATACTACTGATGCAGTGCTGAGAGTGAACTAAACACTAGATTAGGATGTATTCCCTTGTTATACAGGTGGGCGCCTAACTTCAATGCTTGAAATGTAAGGACTGAAATGTATTCCTCTGTTCTATGGGCGGGCTCCCAACTTCAACACTTGTAATGAAAAAGACTGAAATGTGTTCCTCTCGTTATACAGGTGGGCGCCTGGCTTTAGGAAAATGACTCTTTTTTTTTTCAAACGTTTTTCTTTTGATCCTAGGAGAAGGTTCATCAGACTAGGTCTTTTTTTTTGGTATCTTAGGAGAAAGATTCATCAGACTAAGATTTTGATCCTAGGAGAAGGTTCGTCAGACTAGGTCTCTATCTTAGGAGAAAAATTCGTCAGACTAAGATTTTGATCCTAGGAGAAGGTTCATCGGACTAGGTCTTGTTTTTTTTTTATTCTTAGAAGAAAGATTCATCAGACTAAGATTTTGATCCTAGGAGAAAGTTCATCAGACTAGGTCTTTTCCTTTTGGTATCTTAGGAGAAAGATTCATCAGACTAAGATTTGGATCCTAGGAGAAGGTTCATCAGACTAGGTCTCTATCTTAGGAGAAAAATTCGTCGGACTAAGATTTTGATCCTAGGAGAAGGTTCATCAGACTAGGTCTTTTCTTTTTGTTATCTTAGGAGAAAGATTCATCAGACTAAGATTTTGATCCTAGGAGAAGGTTTGTCAGACTAGGTCTCTATCTTAGGAGAAAAATTCATCAGACTAAGATTTTGATCCTAGGAGAAGGTTCATCAGACTAGGTCATTTTTTTTTTCAAAACAACTTAGGAGGAAATGCATCTCCTATGGGTAAAACTTAACTTTGAGGAGGTGCGTCTCCTGTGGGTATAATAAACTTAGGAAGTGCGTCTCCTATTGGGGATAACTGTTCTTAGGAAGTGCGTCTCCTACTGGGTGAAACTATTCTTAGGAAGTGCATCTCCTATTGGTACAATGGATCTAGGAAGTGCGTCTCCTATTGGTAAAACTTAACTTAGGAAGTGCGTCTCCTATCGGTGAAACTTTCTTAGGAAGTGCGTCTCCTATCGGTGAACTTAACTTAGGATGTGCGTCTCCTATAGGTGAAACTTTTTAGGAAGTGCGTCTCCTACTTGTACAATGGATTTAGGAAGTGCGTCTCCTGTGGGTACAGTAAACTTAGGAAGGAAATGTATGCCTCTGTTATCTGGGCGGGCTCCCAACTTCAACACATGAAAGTAAAAGACTGAATGTATGCCTCTGTTATCTGGGCGGGCTCCCAACTTCAACACTTAAAAGTAAAGACTGAAACCAACATATCCTATTTGAGGGCGGATGAACCCAACATATCCTATTTGAGGGCGGATGAACCCAACAGATCCTATTTGAGGGCGGATGAACCCGACATATCCTATTTGAGGGCGGATGAACCCAACATATCCTATTTGAGGGCGGATGAACCCGACATATCCTATTTGAGGGCGGATTAACCCGACATATCCTATTTGAGGGCGGATGAACCCAACATATCCTATTTGAGGGCGGATGAACCCGACAGATCCTATTTGAGGGCGGATTAACCCGACATATCCTATTTGAGGGCGGATGAACCCAAAAGATCCTATTTGAGGGCGGATGAACCCAACATATCCTATTTGAGGGCGGATGAACCCGACAGAACCTATTTGAGGGCGGATTAACCCGACATATCCTATTTGAGGGCGGATGAACTCAAAAGATCCTATTTGATGGCGGATGAACCCAACATATCCTATTTGAGGGCGGATGAACCCGACAGATCCTATTTGAGGGCGGATTAACCCGACAGATCCTATTTGAGGGTGGATTAACCCGACATATCCTATTTGAGGGCGGATGAACCCAACATATCCTATTTGAGGGCGGATGAACCCGACAGATCCTATTTGAGGGCGGATTAACCCGACATATCCTATTTGAGGGCGGATGAACCCGACATATCCTATTTGAGGGCGGATGAACCCGACAGATCCTATTTGAGGGCGGATGAACCCGACATATCCTATTTGAGGGCGGATGAAGCCAAAAGATCCTATTTGAGGGCGGATGAACCCAACATATCCTATTTGAGGGCGGATGAACCCGACATATCCTATTTGAGGGCGGATGAACCCGACATATCCTATTTGAGGGCGGATGAACCCAACATATCCTATTTGAGGGCGGATTAACCCGACATATCCTATTTGAGGGCGGATGAACCCAGCATATCCTATTTGAGGGCGGATGAACCCGACAGATCCTATTTGAGGGCGGATGAACCCGACATATCCTATTTGAGGGCGGATGAACCCGACATATCCTATTTGAGGGCGGATGAACCCGACAGATCATATTTGAGGGCGGATTAACCCGACATATCCTATTTGAGGGCGGATGAACCCAACAGATCCTATTTGAGGGCGGATGAACCCGACATATCCTATTTGAGGGCGGATGAACCCGACAGATCCTATTTGAGGGCGGATTAACCCGACATATCCTATTTGAGGGCGGATGAACCCAAAAGATCCTATTTGAGGGCGGATGAACCCAACATATCCTATTTGAGGGCGGATTAACCCGACAGATCCTATTTGAGGGCGGATTAACCCGACAGATCCTATTTGAGGGCGGATTAACCCGACAGATCCTATTTGAGGGCGGATGAACCCAACATATCCTATTTGAGGGCGGATGAACCCGACAAATCCTATTTGAGGGAGGATTAACCCGACATATCCTATTTGAGGGCGGATGAACCCGACATATCCTATTTGAGGGCGGATGAACCCGACAGATCCTATTTGAGGGCGGATGAACCCGACATATCCTATTTGAGGGCGGATGAAGCCAAAAGATCCTATTTGAGGGCGGATGAACCCAACATATCCTATTTGAGGGCGGATGAACCCGACATATCCTATTTGAGGGCGGATGAACCCGACATATCCTATTTGAGGGCGGATGAACCCAACATATCCTATTTGAGGGCGGATTAACCCGACATATCCTATTTGAGGGCGGATGAACCCAGCATATCCTATTTGAGGGCGGATGAACCCGACAGATCCTATTTGAGGGCGGATGAACCCGACATATCCTATTTGAGGGCGGATGAACCCGACATATCTTATTTGAGGGCGGATGAACCCGACAGATCCTATTTGAGGGCGGATTAACCCGACATATCCTATTTGAGGGCGGATGAACCCGACAGATCCTATTTGAGGGCGGATGAACCCGACATATCCTATTTGAGGGCGGATGAACCCGACAGATCCTATTTGAGGGCGGATTAACCCGACATATCCTATTTGAGGGCGGATGAACCCAAAAGATCCTATTTGAGGGCGGATTAACCCAACATATCCTATTTGAGGGCGGATTAACCCGACATATCCTATTTGAGGGCGGATTAACCCGACAGATCCTATTTGAGGGCGGATTAACCCGACAGATCCTATTTGAGGGCGGATGAACCCAACATATCCTATTTGAGGGCGGATGAACCCGACAAATCCTATTTGAGGGAGGATTAACCCGACATATCCTATTTGAGGGCGGATGAACCCGACATATCCTATTTGAGGGCGGATGAACCCGACAGATCCTATTTGAGGGCGGATGAACCCGACATATCCTATTTGAGGGCGGATGAAGCCAAAAGATCCTATTTGAGGGCGGATGAACCCAACATATCCTATTTGAGGGCGGATGAACCCGACATATCCTATTTGAGGGCGGATGAACCCGACATATCCTATTTGAGGGCGGATGAACCCAACATATCCTATTTGAGGGCGGATTAACCCGACATATCCTATTTGAGGGCGGATGAACCCAGCATATCCTATTTGAGGGCGGATGAACCCGACAGATCCTATTTGAGGGCGGATGAACCCGACATATCCTATTTGAGGGCGGATGAACCCAACATATCCTATTTGAGGGCGGATGAACCCGACAGATCCTATTTGAGGGCGGATGAACCCGACATATCCTATTTGAGGGCGGATGAACCCGACAGATCCTATTTGAGGGCGGATGAACCCGACATATCCTATTTGAGGGCGGATGAACCCGACAGATCCTATTTGAGGGCGGATTAACCCGACATATCCTATTTGAGGGCGGATGAACCCAAAAGATCCTATTTGAGGGCGGATGAACCCAACATATCCTATTTGAGGGCGGATGAACCCGATAGATCCTATTTGAGGGCGGATTAACCCGACAGATCCTATTTGAGGGCGGATTAACCCGACAGATCCTATTTGAGGGCGGATGAACCCAACATATCCTATTTGAGGGCGGATGAACCCGACAAATCCTATTTGAGGGAGGATTAACCCGACATATCCTATTTGAGGGCGGATGAACCCGACATATCCTATTTGAGGGCGGATGAACCCAACATATCCTATTTGAGGGCGGATGAACCCGACAGATCCTATTTGAGGGCGGATGAACCCAACATATCCTATTTGAGGGCGGATGAACCCGACATATCCTATTTGAGGGCGGATGAACCCGACATATCCTATTTGAGGGCGGATGAACCCGACATATCCTATTTGAGGGCGGATGAACCCGACATATCCTATTTGAGGGCGGATGAACCCGACATATCCTATTTGAGGGCGGATGAACCCGACATATCCTATTTGAGGGCGGATGAACCCGACAGATCCTATTTGAGGGCGGATGAACCCGACATATCCTATTTGAGGGCGGATGAACCCAAAAGATTCTATTTGAGGGCGGATGAACCCAACATAT
The DNA here is from genome assembly GCF_000715075.1 of Nicotiana tabacum. Classification (NCBI taxonomy): domain Eukaryota; kingdom Viridiplantae; phylum Streptophyta; class Magnoliopsida; order Solanales; family Solanaceae; genus Nicotiana; species Nicotiana tabacum. The sequence continues at coordinate 89,869,854 of NC_134101.1, read as the reverse complement.
CCTATTTGAGGGCGGATGAACCCGACAGATCCTATTTGAGGGCGGATGAACCCAAAATATCCTATTTGAGGGCGGATGAACCCAACAGATCCTATTTGAGGGCGGATGAACCCAAAATATCCTATTTGAGGGCGGATGAACCCAAAATATCTTTAAGACTTGAAAATGTCTTACCTCGAATACTTGCTGGGGATTGGGATGAATTTTACTTTTCTACCTTCCCCATTTTTTATTATTATTCTTTTTTTTTATTCCTTTTTTGTTTTTGTTTTGTTTTTGCATAGCTTCTTCCTTCAAAGACTACCTCCCTTGATTTACTTACCTGTTGGGGGGTAAAATGTTATCAGCTGGGGGTACCTGACTTCCAGAAAATTTTCTAAATGGAAGGAAAATTTTCTGCCCCAGTTTGATAATATCCCTTGTGGCACGCAGTTCTGGCATCAATGCCATTTCCTTTACCTGTTTCAAATCAAACAAAATTGTTAGTTTAAAACATGGTGGTTGGTTGTGATACTCCTACTGGGATGGCTTTCCCTTTCTCCTTCCTTGCTCTGCGTTCAACAACTTGTTGGGGATGATCTTATGTGCTGGGGATAATCCCTTCCTGCTGGGGGATATCCCTCTTCTTTTGTGGCATAGCTTGGAAACTGGCATTTCCCCGACCTTTTAGTCTAGTATGGATTTCGCCAAATTATGCTCACTGCTCTCCTCGCTTTGTTCATGGGCCTTGGCCTTGAGGCTTATAACTTTTGATTAAGGCAATGGTATCCCTCTTGACGCTTGTCACTCCTTCTGTCAATTCCCTTTGCTTGGGATATCTTTTTTGACACTGGCCTCGCGCTTGTTCCTCGCTGACTATACCCTTTGGATATACTAGTCAGATCTCATTTTGGAAAGCTGATGGCATATTTTGAAATCATTTCATACTTGTTCTGACCAGACAGACTCTATTGGGGAAATTTTTTATGAAAGGAGAAAGATAAAAGATACAAAAGAAACTATAAATAAAAAACCTATCAAACGCAGATACCGACTCTAATGGCCATGACATGCGTATGTGGCCTATCCTCTACCGTCAATCATCTTTCAAGATCTTCAATTGGCGATTCCCCATTGGATTCTTAATCTTATTCGACTTGTAGTGCCCGAAGGGTTTTCACTATCAAGTCTCTCTCATTTTGGTTTTCTCTCAGCTTTCATCGCCTTACGGTGCCTGTGAAGGTTTTCACCAATAAGACTCTCTCATTTGTATCACTTTATAGTTGGGGATTTGGAGTGTTGCCGGTATGACTCCCTCTACTGGCGATTAGAGTCTTTTCTGTTGTGGAACAGAATGTTAGGTTCGCCGGTAAGACTCTTCACTGGTCTGGCTTGGCATCTTTTGAAGACTGATCGGAAGGTCTTTCTTAGGACCGTAATGTGGGTTTTGGATAGGGCTAGAAAGAAAGGGTATTAAAGGCTCAAAAGTGTATCGATTTTGGGTTATTAATTACAACTTTCGGAACCAGATTTATTTACAATGAACACAACCTCTGCCCCAGTTTCTTGCTTCGGGATATCTTAATTGAATTTTTCATTTTTCAAAACTATGACCGAGCCGTGAAGCGCCTACGTATCCTCTTTGAGGAATCAGGTCAAACGTAGTTCCCAATTCCTCTTTTTCATTTGACTTTCTTTTTTTTGTGTTTTTGTTATCATTTTTTTTTTCCTTTTTTCGTTTTGTTGTTTTCTTTCTTTCTCTTTTTTTTTCGTTGCTACTGATTCCGAACGAGGGGTATGAAAGAAAAAATATGAGGCTTAAAAGGGGTAACGAAGGATAAAGTGTTTGGGTAGCAGAACAAATGCCTTCGTCATTTCAGTCTTCAAAACATGCCAAGTGCAAACAACACAATCAAACAATAGATTTATAGTCTCTTCCGATGGTGCTGTACTTGACAATTATATTCAACATATGTTTGTTCATTTGTCACTTCTAAAGCACCGTTGGGCGACACTCTCATTCTCATTATTATGAACGACCCTCATGCCAATTTAGGCAAATCTTTCTTTAACGGTTTTCTTTGTGTTTAACTTGCCCCATTTCCACATGACTCGAGCTCTGGATAATCTCAACTGTCCTTATTTCCTTTAAAGGGTCTGAATCGCCTTTCCAGGGTCTTATGATTAACTTTTAAGATTAGGCCCAAACTGGGTGCGCATGTCATGTCCCTAGAATCGGCATTGAACAAAATGGTAAAAAGGACTAAACAAAAGATGACTGGAAATAATAAAAGACCGGACTTTGTATTAGACTACCGGTGAAATGGTTTAAATAACAAAACAAACAAAACAATCCAGAACAAAATCCTAAAAACAAACTGGATAAGACAACATCCAACTCATAACCCTAATAATCCGAACAACAGAAATGACAACAAAATGAGCCACCACAAGCTTCTCTCTTGCTGACCAAGGAACAAAATGTCCTCCCACTTTATCAAAATTGGCATTTTAGCCACTGAGCTTTGCATCAATATTACCAGCTTCCACCTCATCAACCTCCGTAGGCAAGTTCTCGAGGAGGTTCGAGTGCTCCATGTCACTGTTATTAATCGCAACCCGCCCTTCTCGGATCATTTTCTCTACTTCCTTTCTCCAGCTATGACAGCTCTCAATGTTGTGCCCTACGACATTGGAGTGGTAGGCGCATCGTGCTGCCGGATCAAAGCTCCTTGCAAGCGGATTTATAGTACATGCGGGGAGTGGCTCAATCGAACCAGCATGCCTTAGCCTTTCAAACAGACTGGCATAAGATACCCCGATGGGGGTGAGAGCCTTTCCTCGTTTCAGCAACCTCTTCATTCTTGCATGTTGACAGGGCCGGAAACCTGATCCAGGTGGCTTTTGGTAGGCTTGTGTAGGTGGGTAGGTGTTTTGTGGAGCCGGGTGCCTGGAAAGTGAAGTATGGCGGGGAAAGAAGTGGTGTTGGGGAGCGGAGAAGCATTGAGGAGTGATGGAGCTACTCGGGTAGCTGGGAAAGCTGCCATAAGTGGGTTGAGATGGAGAGTATGGGGGATCTTCCATTATGGTGTTGGGTGCTTGGGAAATGACCGAGCTCAAGAGACTTGGCGGTGGAGGGGGTGGTGCTTTTCCCGTTATCCATGCCTGATACATGTCTGCCACATGCTGTCTCAGCAGTCTCACTTCTTCTACCAACCCGCTGTTCCGTTCGATCAATTGTTGTCGGTCATCAGCACCGACCCACTCGGTCTTGCGGTTCTGAGCCATTGTCCTTTGATTTTGCTTTGCAAGGAGGGATTACCACAACCAACCACCTTTCTATATATGAACACAGCAAAGGGAAGCCATCACGTTAGTGTTAGGGCATTGGACAGACAATCATATATCAAAAATGTACCCAAGCAGTTAGGCAATTGCGCCCCCTGAAAATCTTCCACACTCTCTTTTATTTATTTATTATTATATATTTATTTTATTTTCTTTTTTTTATTTTATTATTATTTTTTTATTTTATTATTTTTTCATTTTAGTGGTGGTCGAATCTTATGGAGATTGCCTACGTATCATGTCCCCGCATGAATCAGACCTTGCGTAGTTCGGGCCAATAAGAGACAAACAATAACAAATAATTTTTTCAATTTTCATTTTAAAATAAACTGGGTTTCAAGGATTTAAAGATGACCCGCAAACTTGAAAATCAAACAAACCGCACGTTCTGATCAAAAGATTGGTAGACTCAAAAACAAAATTTCAGCTCCCTTTCTCTGTTAGACAAATGCAACCAAACGGTTATTTTTTGCAAATGTGGCCCCTTCCAAATTTCACATGAATTTTCAGGCCGGGGAAGATTATTTTGACATTTTACAAACTTGTCCATTCTTTTACGAAAATAACCGTTCGACAACTGAAAGATACTCTAAGGCTATTTCGGCAAGAACGGTTTAAGACGCGGCCGAAGCTGGCTCGGCTTATTTTATTCTTTCATTTTTTTTTGACTAAACATCCAAACGGTATTCACCTGACCGTTTACTCTTTGTTTTTTTTTCAAATTACGATAAAACCCTTGTGTTGCAAACACGACCTTTCGACGTCTCGGGGACGAAGCTTTTTAAGGATGTGTGGGTCAACTGGACCAAACTCCCAGACACGACCCAAAAGGTGGTTGTTTACGCAAAGTCAGCCTTCCGGCGTCCCTTAAACATTCGGCTATTTATGACAAAACAGCATCACCCGACTTCTTTATGACTCTTTTTATTATTTTTCAAATTAGAAAACTCAATATTACAAACACAGCCTTTCAACGTCTCGGGGACGAAGATTTTTAGGCTGTGTGGGTCCATATCTCAAAATGACCCAAAGGTGGCTGTTTATGCAAAGTCAGCCTTCCGGCGTCCCTTTCGGGAACATTCGGCTATGTCTTGATAAAACAGCGTCACCTGACTCCTTTATGACAAAATTAAAATTTGACATATATTTTTTATTTATTTGTTTTTTGGCTATTTTAGCAAAAGGTGGGGTTGGACCCGATGAGGGTTGCCTACGTATCTCACATCCGGTGAGAATCAAACTCGCGTAGTTCGGGCAATCAAGGATAAGTAGATGAACTAACTTTTTTTTTTGAATTTGAAAGAACTACTTTAAAAGAAGAAAGGAAGTATATTTTTTGATTTTTGATTGATTTTCTTTTTAAAAGAAATACTTCTAAGATATATTTTGAATTTCATTTGCTTTTTTTTTTATTCTAAAGAAGAAGAAGAAAATATTTTTTGGAATTTTACCTTTAATAAAAGAAATGCCTCTAAAATGTTTTTTTTTCTGAATTTTCTAAAGAAGAATCAAAATATTTTCGAATTTTTATTTATCTATTTTATCTTTTTTGAATTTTGAACTTTCTTTTGAATTTTTTTTTTGGATTATATATATACTTATTTTTGGAACAAATAATAAAATCACATTCAACGCCGGACTCGTTTTATTTTTATTTCTGGCATTTTCATAGACAAACAAAATAAAATAAAATAAAACATTTTTTTTAAAAAAAAACAAACTCTTTTTCATTTTCATTTAATGGCAAAACAAACTATTTTCTTTAATATTTTTTAAAAAAACAGACAGAACAATGATGATTTTTTTTTATTTTTCCTTTGCTTTTAATATAACAAACTAACAAGACATTTTTTCATTTTCAAAATTTCGGCAGAGTTTCGACTCTACTCGGACTTCTATGCTGTTATTTTCTCCTTTTTCACGGTTTTATTATATGTGGAAAATGATGACAACATACAAATTTTTTTTGAATTTTCATGCTTTGTTTTTATTTGTATTTTATTTTTTTATATTTATTATTTCTTTCAAAAATGTGGCATGGGAGACATAACGATTTCCAAGACTTCTTGGATTCCGCAAATGCTCCCTATGCGCTTTTCCCAACATATGAAGCGTGGGGGACATATGGGAATTCCAAGACTTCTTGGATTCCACAAATGTTCCCCATGTGCTTTCCCCAAAAATGAAGCGTGGGGGACATAGGGAATTCCAAGGCTCCTTGGATTCCACAAATGTTCCCCATGCTTTGATTAAAATAACACCATGCTGGAAATGACCAAATGACCCATTCGCCATTGACTAAATACAACATATAGCACATAGGATGCCAAAGCTGGTCTATTATTTTCAGGTTGCTTGTCCTAGACAGACCCAACCCCTGTGTTGAGTCCCCTAAGTCAAATGCACATGATGCAAATAAACGTTCCTACTAGGGATCCGGCATGTGGCTTTGTTATACTAGGTTCAGACCTGGGTGTTTGTTCTAGACCTGGCTTACCCGAGCGGACAGCTCGAGCCGAGGGGGGGCAGCGTACCGGGAATACAGAAGCTTCACCGGCTTAGCAACTTGTCCGAACCTCGTTCTAAATTGGGATTTGACACTATACAGAAAAGAAGTCGTACGAAGTACACCCTTCTTCATGATTTAGAAGACTCAGAAAGGATATGGGTTTCGGCACAGTTTATATACAGTTCAAATAATATCAAAGCGGTAAAAGCAGCATTTAACACATTAGGCTCAAACATGTAAAAATCAGATAATAGATAAAGCCAAATAATAACAATTATTTTAAGCTCGAATTCTTAACCCTAACCAGTGGTTCTGGGTATTATCCCCAGCGGAGTCGCCAGAGCTGTCACACCTCCTTTTTCCGCGCCCGGGGGGCGCAGGGGGAGTTTTTTCCAATTAAAGGACAATCGAGACGGGATTGGTTTATTTATTTCAGAGTCGCCACTTTGGAGATTTAGGGTGTCCTAAGTCACCAATTTTAATCCCGAATCGAGGAAAAGAATGACTCTATATTATAGTCTGCATACCAGAAATCCGGATAAGGAATTCTGTTAACCCGGGAGAAGGTGTTAGGCATTCCCGAGTTCCGTGGTTCTAGCACGGTCGCTCAACTGTTATATTTGGCTTATTTATCTGATTTTTAATACAATATGAACTTATGTGCAAATTTATCTTTTACCGCTTTATTATCATTATTTTTTTTAGGAATGTGAACATCGCTTAAAACATATCTTTGGACTGTGTCACATGAAATGCACCCACAATCCGAAACATATTTTATTTGATGTTTTAGGATTTGGATTTGGGTCGCATGAAATACACACCCGAGTTTAAGAAAGTAGATTATTAAACGCGCGCCTAAAGAGACTATCGTGTTATTTTTTGTGAAGGCCGTGAAATTTGCTAAACGGACCTCCTGAATTCAAAGTAATTTTAAAACAAGTATTTACTGGAGGGCCCCGCAATTTGTATTTTTATTCAGCGAGGCTCATCTCATTCTTATTTTTGAAGGAATTTGCAACGTCATGGAAATGCATCTCATACCGCGTCACAGTCAATGTACCCGTGATTAGAGACACATTTCGATTCCGTTGAGATTTGGATTTGGGTCACATAAATGTGCACCCGAGTTTAGGGAGATAACGTTATTAAAGGCGCGCCTAAAGCAACTAGCGCATTATTATTTTCGGGTAGGGCCGCGAAATTTACTAAACGGCCCGTCCCGAAATCTAAGTATTTAATACATATATTTTGCGAGGGCTCCACAATCTATACATTTTTTATTTTTGGCGAAGCTTGTCCCGTTTTTTTATTTTATTATTATTTATTTTTTATTTTTTATATATTTTTAAAAGGATGCCATTTTTACGCCTTTAACAATGCTAAACCTTACGGCTTCTTTACAACTAAAATCCCATGACTTGTTAGAAGTTTAATAAAAGGAGTTTAGTGAATGAGTGTTTCGGGAGTAGTAACAGCATGCACTAATACTATTTTTTCCGAATGACCTAACCAAAGGAAAGGACGAACAGATTAACGTCAAACTTGTGTCATAGAACGACTAGGTCCAACTTAATTAAATGACATCAAATAAACAAGAGTAACATAACATGAAAATGAACCAAAATGCAGACAATGAAACATAGGCAGAAAATTTCCATACCAATTTTTATATTGCATCTCGAACATTCAACGTAAAGTTTATTTATCTAATACGTCGAGGTTTACTGACCTTTGCACCTCGACAAACTCAGAGTGACAAACACGATTCCGACGGAACTCAAGCCGGACCTTTCTGAACGAAGAACAACGACGGAACCTCGGACAGCGCCTCGACGTACCGGACCTCGACGAACCAGAGTCGACCTCGACGGAAAAACAGAAAACTCGGCCAAGCAAGATCGCAGCACCCACCGCTGCTCGGAAACGCAGCTACGACTGCCTGGCATGCAGCGATAGCTGCTCGTCGGACTGAAAATGGCGGACTGGTTCGTTAGAGCTAGGAGGAGGAAGGGTGGTTGCCGGTGTTTGGTGGTCGAAGGCGAGGGACAGTGGCAACGTGGGCAGTGACGATGGCGGAGAGGAAGCTGGGGGAAGGTGACGGGCCTGTTGGGTGCGACAGTGGGTCGACGGAGGGGAGGGGGTTATGGTCGTTTGAACCGTTGACGGAGGTGGAGGGAGCTGGTGGTTTTGGGTTATGGTTGCTCGTCAGGAAGAAGGGAAGCTGGTGGTTCGCCGGTGGTCTTGAGGCAGCAGGTTGACGGGGATGGTGCGTGGGGGTGCCGGAAGGTGGTGACTGGTTGGTCGCGGGACGTGAGGGTTTTTGGTTATGGCGTCGGGGTGGTGTTTGGGAGGAGGAGGGTGGTCCGGTTTGGTCGTGAGGGTGTGGGACTGGTGGGTTTGGGTAGGGTTCTGCTAGGGCGTTTGCTTCTTCTTCTGAAGAAGAAGAAGCGTGAACAGTAGTATATGTTTGTTTTCTTCTGTTTTTTCTTTCTTTTAAAATTTCCCAAGTCCGTTTGTTTCCCAGTAGGTTTTTTTTTTTTTGGTAGGTTTCTTTCTTTCTTCTTTTTGAAGAAGAAAGAGGAACAGTAGTTTTTCCTTCCATTTCTCAAAAGTCCTCCCTCCTTTCATGTTTTGTCCGTGTATTTGATCCTTTTGGCCAAGAACAATGAGCCCCACGCGTGGTGGGGTTCGAGACTTATGTCCCCCACACGTGGTGGGGTTCCCCATGTGTCCTGGACGCGGTTTATTATGGGCTAGGTCCGAAATTAGGCCTAAAACCGGGTAGTTTGAACCCGAATATTATTCTTTTGCCCGGACCCGAGAAATAGGAATATGTTGCTTAACTAGTCCTATGTAAGCAAAATAACTATCAAAAATAAGACTAGTATTTAAACAAAACTATATCTTTTTTTTAAATATTTTTCAAGATTTAAAATAGCTACAAAATAAAACTATTTTTTGTAATTTTCGTTTTTAAATATTAAGATAAAATATGAGGTAATATTTTTGTATTTTTTCAAAGTTAAAAATGACTATAGAATATTAATAAAACTATTTTTTGTAATTTTCGTTTTTTTAATAAAGACAAAAATAAAAGTAATATTTTTTTGTATTTTTTCAAAATTAAAACGACTACAAAACATTAATAGAATTATATTTTTTGTAATTTTCGAATTTATATAAAGTACCAAAATAAAGTGCAATTTTTATATTTTTCAAGTTTATGAGAGATACATAAACTAAAATTTATATATACATTTTTTGAAATTTTTCTTTTTGCAACGAAATAAAGTAAAAATAGTTAAAATAGCTATACTAGACCCAATTTCACATATTCACGCTAAAAATGTGAAAATTCTCGGGGAGGGTCAAAAATCACGTGCTTACAGCTGCCCCTCTTTGACTGGAAACACGAAGAGTTTTCCGACAAAGAATGACTAGACGTGTTTTTGACCCGACCATTACTTGGACGGACTACACTAAGGAAAGGGAGGGAATGTGACCGAGCCCTGGTATCTGAGCTGCCTACATATCCTTGGTTTTACAGGAATCAGGCCACGTGTAGTTCGGATATGAGAGAGATAGTGAAGTGTACCGAGGTAAAGAGCCGATCGAGGTGCCGTTCCGTTGAGGTTCCGGTCCGCGGTCCTGTCATTACAACAAAAATGTAAACTGAAAAAGACTAACTAAGCCTATCAGCTACTAGTTACAAGGATTCCTATCTCTTAAGTCTTCTGAAACTTGGTCTTGAGTTTTGAATGGTGCTTCATACAGACTTTGGATTTGAACCTTGATACTTGCTAGTTGTAGGCGCTAGTTCTTGAGCAGATCACATCTGTTCTCCACTTCCGTGCTTTGGATTCATTCATTTTTCTTCTTTTTTTGTTTTGTTTTTGTGACTAGCTTTTGTTGACCATCCCAGACTATTGATTCGCGTTCTTGAGGCGAGCTTCTAACTTGGATTGAATGCTGGGGATTTCTGTTGTAATCCTTCTGCTTTCCAGTGGGTCACTGCTTGATCTTTTACAGGCGGACTCCTGACTTCTTCGATCTTTGACATACCACAAACTCCGTTCTACAGGCGGGTCCCTGACAATCAAAACAAATAAAACAAACAAAATTTCCTAACCCAGTTTGCCCTGGGGAGGTTTGTGAGTCGTTAGCAAAATCGTAGCCCACTGATACTACTGATGCAGTGCTGAGAGTGAACTAAACACTAGATTAGGATGTATTCCCTTGTTATACAGGTGGGCGCCTAACTTCAATGCTTGAAATGTAAGGACTGAAATGTATTCCTCTGTTCTATGGGCGGTCTCCCAACTTCAACACTTGTAATGAAAAAGACTGAAATGTGTTCTTCTCGTTATACAGGTGGGCGTCTGGCTTTAGGAAAATGACTCTTTTTTTTTCAAACGTTTTTCTTTTCTTCTTTTTTTTTCTTTTCTTCTTTTCCCTTTTTTTTGGTATCTTAGGAGAAAGATTCATCAGACTAAGATTTTGATCCTAGGAGAAGGATCGTCAGACTAGGTCTCTATCTTAGGAGAAAAATTCGTCAGACTAAGATTTTGATCCTAGGAGAAGGTTCATCGGACTAGGTCTTGTTTTTTTTTTGATATCTTAGGAGAAAGATTCATCAGACTAAGATTTTGATCCTAGGAGAAAGTTCATCAGACTAGATCTTTTCCTTTTGGTATCTTAGGAGAAAGATTCATCAGACTAAGATTTGGATCCTAGGAGAAGGTTCATCAGACTAGGTCTCTATCTTAGGAGAAAAATTCGTCGGACTAAGATTTTGATCCTAGGAGAAGGTTCATCAGACTAGGTCTTTTCTTTTTGTTATCTTAGGAGAAAGATTCATCAGACTAAGATTTTGATCCTAGGAGAAGGTTCGTCAGACTAGGTCTCTATCTTAGGAGAAAAATTCATCAGACTAAGATTTTGATCCTAGGAGAAGGTTCATCAGACTAGGTCATTTTTTTTTCAAAACAACTTAGGAGGAAATGCATCTCCTATGGGTAAAACTTAACTTTGAGGAGGTGCGTCTCCTGTGGGTATAATAAACTTAGGAAGTGCGTCTCCTATTGGGGATAACTGTTCTTAGGAAGTGCGTCTCCTACTGGGTGAAACTATTCTTAGGAAGTGCGTCTCCTATTGGTACAATGGATCTAGGAAGTGCGTCTCCTATTGGTAAAACTTAACTTAGGAAGTGCGTCTCCTATCGGTGAAACTTTTTTAGGAAGTGCGTCTCCTATCGGTGAACTTAACTTAGGATGTGCGTCTCCTATCGGTGAACTTAACTTAGGAAGTGCGTCTCCTATTGGTACAATGGAATTAGGAAGTGCGTCTCCTGTGGGTACAGTAAACTTAGGAAGGAAATGTATGCCTCTGTTTTCTGGGCAGGCTCCCAACTTCAACACTTGAAAGTAAAAGACTGAATGTATGCCTCTGTTATCTAGGCGGGCTCCCAACTTCAACACTTAAAAGTAAAGACTGAAACCAACATATCCTATTTGAGGGCGGATGAACCCAACATATCCTATTTGAGGGCGGATGAACCCAACAGATCCTATTTGAGGGCGGATGAACCCGACATATCCTATTTGAGGGCGGATGAACCCAACATATCCTATTTGAGGGCGGATGAACCCAACAGATCCTATTTGAGGGCGGATTAACCCGACATATCCTATTTGAGGGCGGATGAACCCAACATATCCTATTTGAGGGCGGATGAACCCGACAGATCCTATTTGAGGGCGGATTAACCCGACATATCCTATTTGAGGGCGGATGAACCCAAAAGATCCTATTTGAGGGCGGATGAACCCAACATATCCTATTTGAGGGCGGATGAACCCGAAAGATCCTATTTGAGGGCGGATTAACCCGACATATCCTATTTGAGGGCGGATGAACCCAAAAGATCCTATTTGATGGCGGATGAACCCAACATATCCTATTTGAGGGCGGATGAACCCGACAGATCCTATTTGAGGGCGGATTAACCCGACAGATCCTATTTGAGGGCGGATTAACCCGACATATCCTATTTGAGGGCGGATGAACCCAACATATCCTATTTGAGGGAGGATGAACCCGACAGATCCTATTTGAGGGCGGATGAACCCGACATATCCTATTTGAGGGCGGATGAACCCAACATATCCTATTTGAGGGCGGATGAACCCGACAGATCCTATTTGAGGGCGGATGAACCCGACATATCCTATTTGAGGGCGGATGAACCCAAAAGATCCTATTTGAGGGCGGATGAACCCAACATATCCTATTTGAGGGCGGATGAACCCGACATATCCTATTTGAGGGCGGATGAACCCGACATATCCTATTTGAGGGCGGATGAACCCGACAGATCCTATTTGAGGGCGGATGAACCCAACATATCCTATTTGAGGGCGGATGAACCCAACATATCCTATTTGAGGGCGGATGAACCCGACAGATCCTATTTAAGGGCGGATGAACCCGACATATCCTATTTGAGGGCGGATGAACCCGACATATCCTATTTGAGGGCGGATGAACCCGACAGATCCTATTTGAGGGCGGATTAACCCGACATATCCTATTTGAGGGCGGATGAACCCAAAAGATCCTATTTGAGGGCGGATGAACCCAACATATCCTATTTGAGGGCGGATGAACCCGACAGATCCTATTTGAGGGCGGATTAACCCGACATATCCTATTTGAGGGCGGATGAACCCAAAAGATCCTATTTGAGGGCGGATGAACCCAACATATCCTATTTGAGGGCGGATGAACCCGACAGATCCTATTTGAGGGCGGATTAACCCGACAGATCCTATTTGAGGGCGGATTAACCCGACATATCCTATTTGAGGGCGGATGAACCCAACATATCCTATTTGAGGGCGGATGAACCCGACAGATCCTATTTGAGGGCGGATTAACCCGACATATCCTATTTGAGGGCGGATGAACCCAACATATCCTATTTGAGGGCGGATGAACCCGACAGATCCTATTTGAGGGCGGATGAACCCAACATATCCTATTTGAGGGCGGATGAACCCAAAAGATCCTATTTGAGGGCGGATGAACCCAACATATCCTATTTGAGGGCGGATGAACCCGACATATCCTATTTGAGGGCGGATGAACCCGACATATCCTATTTGAGGGCGGATGAACCCGACAGATCCTATTTGAGGGCGGATTAACCCGACATATCCTATTTGAGGGCGGATGAACCCAACATATCCTATTTGAGGGCGGATGAACCCGACAGATCCTATTTGAGGGCGGATTAACCCGACATATCCTATTTGAGGGCGGATGAACCCAAAAGATCCTATTTGAGGGCGGATGAACCCAACATATCCTATTTGAGGGCGGATGAACCCGAAAGATCCTATTTGAGGGCGGATTAACCCGACATATCCTATTTGAGGGCGGATGAACCCAAAAGATCCTATTTGATGGCGGATGAACCCAACATATCCTATTTGAGGGCGGATGAACCCGACAGATCCTATTTGAGGGCGGATTAACCCGACAGATCCTATTTGAGGGCGGATTAACCCGACATATCCTATTTGAGGGCGGATGAACCCAACATATCTTTAAGACTTGAAAATGTCTTACCTCGAATACTTGCTGGGGATTGGGATGAATTTTCCTTTTCTACCCTTCCCATTTTTTATTATTATTCTTTTTTTTATTCCTTTTTTGTTTTTGTTTTGTTTTTGCATAGCTTCTTCCTTCAAAGACTACCTCCCTTGATTTACTTACCTGTTGGGGGGTAAAATGTTATCAGCTGGGGGTACCTGACTTCCAGAAAATTTTCTAAATGGAAGGAAAATTTTCTGCCCCAGTTTGATAATATCCCTTGTGGCACGCAGTTCTGGCATCAATGCTATTTCCTTTACCTGTTTCAAATCAAACAAAATTGTTAGTTTAAAACATGGTGGTTGGTTGTGATACTCCTACTGGGATGGCTTTCCCTTTCTCCTTCCTTGCTCTGCGTTCAATAACTTGTTGGGGATGATCTTATGTGCTGAGGATAATCCCTTCCTGCTGGGGGATATCCCTCTTCTTTTGTGGCATAGCTTGGAAACTGGCATTTCCCCGACCTTTTAGTCTAGTATGGATTTCGCCAAATTATGCTCACTGCTCTCCTCGCTTTGTTCATGGGCCTTGGCCTTGAGGCTTATAACTTTTGATTAAGGCAATGGTATCCCTCTTGACGCTTGTCAATCCTTCTGTCAATTCCCTTTGCTGGGGATATCTTTTTTGACACTGGCCTCGCGCTTGTTCCTCGCTGACTATACCCTTTGGATATACTAGTCAGATCTCATTTTGGAAAGCTGATGGCATATTTTGAAATCATTTCATACTTGTTCTGACCGGACAGACTCTATTGGGGAAATTTTTTATGAAAGGAGAAAGATAAAAGATACAAAAGAAACTATAAATAAAAAACCTATCAAACGCAGATACCGACTCTAATGGCCATGACATGCGTATGTGGCCTATCCTCTACCGTCAATCGTCTTTCAAGATCTTCAATTGGCGATTCCCCATTGGATTCTTAATCTTATTCGACTTGTAGTGCCCGAAGGGTTTTCACTATCAAGTCTCTCTCATTTTGGTTTTCTCTCAGCTTTCATCGCCTTACGGTGCCTGTGAAGGTTTTCACCAATAAGACTCTCTCATTTGTATCACTTTCTAGTTGGGGATTTGGAGTGTTGCCGGTATGACTCCCTCCGCTGGCGATTAGAGTCTTTTCTGTTGTGGAACAGAATGTTAGGTTTGCCGGTAAGACTCTTCATTGGTCTGGCTTGGCATCTTTTGAAGACTGATCGGAAGGTCTTTCTTAGGACCATAATGTGGGTTTTGGATAGGGCTAGAAAGAAAGGGTATTAAAGGCTCAAAAGTGTATCGATTTTGGGTTATTAATTACAACTTTCGGAACCAGATTTATTTACAACGAACACAACCTCTGCCCCAGTTTCTTGCTTGGGGATATCTTAATTGAATTTTTCATTTTTCAAAACTATGACCGAGCCATGAAGCGCCTACGTATCCTCTTTGAGGAATCAGGTCAAACGTAGTTCCCAATTCCTCTTTTTCATTTGACTTTCTTTTTTTTGTGTTTTTGTTATCATTTTTTTTTCCTTTTTTCGTTTTGTTGTTTTCTTTTTTTCTTTTTTTTTTTCGTTGCTACTGATTCCGAACGAGGGGTATGAAAGAAAATAAATGAGGCTCAAAAGGGGTAACGAAGGATAAAGTGTTTGGGTAGCAGAACAAATGCCTTCGTCATTTCAGTCTTCAAAACATGCCAAGTGCAAACAACACAATCAAACAATAGATTTATAGTCTCTTCCGATGTTGCTGGACTTGACAATTATATTCAACATATGTTTGTTCATTTGTCACTTCTAAAGCACCGTTGGGAGACACTCTCATTCTCATTATTATGAACGACCCTCATGCCAATTTAGGCAAATCTTTCTTTAACGGTTTTCTTTGTGTTTAACTTGCCCCATTTCCACATGACTCGAGCTCTGGATAATCTCAACTGTCCTTATTTCCTTTAAAGGGTCTGAATCGCCTTTCCAGGGTCTTATGATTAACTTTTAAGATTAGGCCCAAACTAGGTGCGCATGTCATGTCCCTAGAATCGGCATTGAACAAAATGGTAAAAAGGACTAAACAAAAGATGACTGGAAATAATAAAAGACCGGACTTTGTATTAGACTACCGGTAAAATGGTTTAAATAACAAAACAAACAAAAAAATCTAGAACAAAATCCTAAAAACAAACTGGATAAGACAACATCCGACTCATAACCCTAATAATCCGAACAACAGAAATGACAACAAAATGAGCCACCACAAGCTTCTCTCTTGCTGACCAAGGAACAAAACGTCCTCCCACTTTATCAAAATTGGCCTTTGAGCCACTGAGCTTTGCATCAATATTACCAGCTTCCACCTCATCAACCTCCGTAGGCAAGTTCTCGAGGAGGTTCGAGTGCTCTATGTCACTGTTATTAATCGCATCCCGCCCTTCTCGGATCATTTTCTCTACTTCCTTTCTCCAGCTATGACAGCTCTCAATGTTGTGCCCTACGACATTGGAGTGGTAGGCGCATCGTGCTGCCGGATCAAAGCTCCTTGCAAGCGGATTTATAGTACATGCGGGGAGTGGCTCAATCGAACCAGCATGCCTTAGCCTTTCAAACAGACTGGCATAAGATACCCCGATGGGGGTGAGAGCCTTTCCTCGTTTCAGCAACCTCTTCATTCTTGCATGTTGACAAGGCCGGAAACTTGATACAGGCGGCTTTTGGTAGGCTTGTGTAGGTGGGTAGGCGTTTTGT
This sequence comes from Nicotiana tabacum, assembly GCF_000715075.1. Classification (NCBI taxonomy): domain Eukaryota; kingdom Viridiplantae; phylum Streptophyta; class Magnoliopsida; order Solanales; family Solanaceae; genus Nicotiana; species Nicotiana tabacum. The sequence continues at coordinate 89,853,645 of NC_134101.1, read as the reverse complement.
GGAGCCGGGTGCCTGGAAAGTGAAGTATGGAGGGGAAAGAAGTGGTGTTGGGGAGCGGAGAAGCATTGAGGAGTGATGGAGCTACTCGGGTAGTTGGGAAAGCTGCCATAAGTGGGTTGGGATGGAGAGTATGGGGGATCTTCCATTATGGTGTTGGGTGCTTGGGAAATGACCGAGCTCAAGAGACTTAGCGGTGGAGGGGGTGGTGCTTTTCCCGTTATCCATGCCTGATACATGTCTGCCACATGCTGTCTCAGCAGTCTCACTTCTTCTACCAACCCGCTGTTCTGTTCGATCAATTGTTGTCGGTCATCAGCACCGACCCACTCGGTCTTGCGGTTCTGAGCCATTGTCCTTTGATTTTGCTTTGCAAGGAGGGGTTACCACAACCAACCACCTTTCTATATATGAACACAGCAAAGGGAAGCCATCACGTTAGTGTTAGGGCATTGGACAGACAATCATATATCAAAAATGTACCCAAGCAGTTAGGCAATTGCGCCCCCTGAAAATCTTCCACACTCTCTTTTATTTATTTATTATTATATATTTATTTTATTTTCTTTTTTTTATTTTATTATTATTTTTTTATTTTATTATTTTTTCATTTTAGTGGTGGTCGAATCTTATGGAGATTGCCTACGTATCATGTCCCCGCATGAATCAGACCTTGCGTAGTTCGGGCCAATAAGAGACAAACAATAACAAATAATTTTTTCAATTTTCATATTAAAACAAACTGGGTTTCAAGGATTTAAAGATGACCCGCAAACTTGAAAATCAAACAAACCGCACGTTCTGATCAAAAGATTGGTAGACTCAAAAACAAAATTCCAGCTCCCTTTCTCTGTTAGACAAATGCAACCAAACGGTTATTTTTTGCAAATGTGGACCCTTCCAAATTTCACATGAATTTTGAGGCCGGGGAAGATTATTTTGACACTTTACAAACTTGTCCATTCTTTTACGAAAATAACCGTTCGACAACTGAAAGATACTCTAAGGCTATTTCGGCAAGAACAGTTTAAGACGCGGCCGAAGCTGGCTCGGCTTATTTTATTCTTTCATATTTTTTTTAGACTAAACATCCAAACGGCATTCACCTGACCGTTTACTCTTTGTTTTTTTTCAAATTACAATAAAACCCTTGTGTTGCAAACACGGCCTTTCGACGTCTCGGGGACGAAGCTTTTTAAGGCTGTGTGGGTCAACTGGACCAAACTCCCAGACACGACCCAAAAGGTGGCTGTTTACGCAAAGTCAGCCTTCCGGCGTCCCTTAAACATTCGGCTATTTATGACAAAACAGCATCACCCGACTTCTTTATGACTCTTTTTATTGTTTTTCAAATTAGAAAACTCAATATTACAAACACAGCCTTTCAACGTCTCGGGGACGAAGATTTTTAGGCTGTGTGGGTCCATATCTCAAAATGACCCAAAGGTGGCTGTTTATGCAAAGTCAGCCTTCCGGCGTCCCTTTCGGGAACATTCGGCTATGTCTTGATAAAACAGCGTCACCTGACTCCTTTATGACAAAATTAAAATTTGACATATATTTTTTATTTATTTGTTTTTTGGCTATTTTAGCAAAAGGTGGGGGTTGGACCCGATGAGGGTTGCCTACGTATCTCACATCCGGTGAGAATCAAACCCGCGTAGTTCGGGCAATCAAGGATAAGTAGATGAACTAACTTTTTTTTGAATTTGAAAGAACTACTTTAAAAGAAGAAAGGAAGTATATTTTTTGATTTTTGATTGATTTTCTTTTTAAAAGAAATACTTCTAAGATATATTTTGAATTTCATTTGCTTTTTTTTTTATTCTAAAGAAGAAGAAGAAAATATTTTTTGGAATTTTACCTTTAATAAAAGAAATGCCTCTAAAATGTTTTTTTTTTCAGAATTTTCTAAAGAAGAATCAAAATATTTTCGGATTTTTATTTATCTATTTTATCTTTTTTGAATTTTGAACTTTCTTTTGAATTTTTTTTTTGGATTATATATATACTTATTTTTGGAACAAATAATAAAATCACATTCAACGCCGGACTCGTTTTATTTTTATTTCTGGCATTTTCATAGACAAACAAAATAAAATAAAATAAAACATTTTTTTTAAAAAAAAAACAAACTCTTTTTCATTTTCATTTAATGGCAAAACAAACTATTTTCTTTAATATTTTAAAAAAAAAACAGACAGAACAATGATGATTTTTTTTTATGTTTCCTTTGCTTTTAATATAACAAACTAACAAGACATTTTTTCATTTTCAAAATTTCGGCAGAGTTTCGACTCTACTCGGACTTCTATGCTGTTATTTTCTCCTTTTTCACGGTTTTCTTATATGTGGAAAATGATGACAACATACAAAATCTTTTTGAATTTTCATGCTTTGTTTTTATTTGTATTTTATTTTTTTATATTTATTATTTCTTTCAAAAATGTGGCATGGGAGACATAACGATTTTCAAGACTTCTTGGATTCCGCAAATGCTCCCTATGCGCTTTTCCCAACATCTGAAGTGTGGGGGACATATGGGAATTCCAAGACTTCTTGGATTCCACAAATGTTCCCCATGTGCTTTCCCCAAAAATGAAGCGTGGGGGACATAGGGAATTCCAAGGCTCCTTGGATTCCACAAATGTTCCCCATGCTTTGATTAAAATAACACCATGCTGGAAATGACCAAATGACCCATTCGCCCTTGACTAAATACAACATGTAGCACATAGGATGCCAAAGCTGGTCTATTATTTTTAGGTTGCTTGTCCTAGACGGACCCAACCCCTGTGTTGAGTCCCCTAAGTCAAATGCACATGATGCAAATAAACGTTCCTACTAGGGATCCGGCATGTGGCTTTGTTATACTAGGTTCAGACCTGGGTGTTTGTTCTAGACCTGGCTTACCCGAGCGGACAGCTCGAGCCGAGGGGGGCAGCGTACCGGGAATACAGAAGCTTCACCGGCTTAGCAACTTGTCCGAACCTCGTTCTAAATTGGGATTTGACACTATACAGAAAAGAAGTCGTACGAAGTACACCCTTCTTCATGATTTAGAAGACTTAGAAAGGATATGGGTTTCGGCACAGTTTATATGCAGTTCAAATAATATCAAAGCGGTAAAAGCATCATTTAACACATTAGGCTCAAACATGTAAAAATCAGATAATAGATAAAGCCAAATAATAACAATTATTTTAAGCTCGAATTCTTAACCCTAACTAGTGGTTCTGGGTATTATCCCCAGCGGAGTCGCCAGAGCTGTCACACCTCCTTTTTCCGTGCCCGGGGGCGCAGGGGGAGTTTTTTCCAATTAAAGGACAATCGAGACGGGATTGGTTTATTTATTTCAGAGTCGCCACTTGGGAGATTTAGGGTGTCCCAAGCCACCAATTTTAATCCCGAATCGAGGAAAAGAATGACTCTATATTATAGTCTGCATACCAGAAATCCGGATAAGGAATTCTGTTAACCCGGGAGAAGGTGTTAGGCATTCCCGAGTTCCGTGGTTCTAGCACGGTCGCTCAACTGTTATAATTGGCTTATTTTTCTGATTTTTAATACAATATGAACTTATGTGCAAATTTATCTTTTACCGCTTTATTATCATTATTTTTTTTAGGAATGTGAACATCGCTTAAAACATATCTTTGGACTGTGTCACATGAAATGCACCCACAATCCGAAACATATTTTATTTGATGTTTTAGGATTTGGATTTGGGTCGCATGAAATACACACCCGAGTTTAAGAAAGTAGATTATTAAACGCGCGCCTAAAGAGACTATCGTGTTATTTTTTGTGAAGGCCGTGAAATTTGCTAAACGGACCTCCTGAATTCAAAGTAATTTTAAAACAAGTATTTACTGAGGGCCCCGCAATTTGTATTTTTATTCAGCGAGGCTCATCTCATTCTTATTTTTGAAGGAATTTGCAACGTCATGGAAATGCATCTCATACCGCGTCACAGTCAATGTACCCGTGATTAGAGACACATTTCGATTCCGTTGAGATTTGGATTTGGGTCACATAAATGTGCACCCGAGTTTAGGGAGATAACGTTATTAAAGGCGCGCCTAAAGCAACTAGCGCATTATTATTTTCGGGTAGGGCCGCGAAATTTACTAAACGGCCCGTCCCGAAATCTAAGTATTTAATACATATATTTTGCGAGGGCTCCACAATCTATACATTTTTTATTTTTGGCGAAGCTTGTCCCGTTTTTTTATTTTATTATTATTTATTTTTTATTTTTTATATATTTTTAAAAGGATGCCATTTTTACGCCTTTAACAATGCTAAACCTTACGGCTTCTTTACAACTAAAATCCCATGACTTGTTAGAAGTTTAATAAAAGGAGTTTAGTGAATGAGTGTTTCGGGAGTAGTAACAGCATGCACTAATACTATTTTTTCCGAATGACCTAACCAAAGGAAAGGACGAACAGATTAACGTCAAATTTGTGTCATAGAACGACTAGTCCAACTTAATTAAATGACATCAAATAAACAAGAGTAACATAACATGAAAATGAACCAAAATGCAGACAATGAAACATAGGCAGAAAATTTCCATACCAATTTTTATATTGCATCTCGAACATTCAACGTAAAGTTTATTTATCTAATACGTCGAGGTTTACTGACCTTTGCACCTCGACAAACTCAGAGTGACAAACACGATTCCGACGGAACTCAAGCCGGACCTTTCTGAACGAAGAACAACGACGGAACCTCGGACAGCGCCTCGACGTACCGGACCTCGACGAACCAGAGTCGACCTCGACGGAAAAACAGAAAACTCGGCCAAGCAAGATCGCAGCACCCACCGCTGCTCGGAAACGCAGCTACGACTGCTTGGCATGCAGCGATAGCTGCTCGTCGGACTGAAAATGGCGGACTGGTTCGTTAGAGCTAGGAGGAGGAAGGGTGGTTGCCGGTGTTTGGTGGTCGAAGGCGAGGGACAGTGGCAACGTGGGCAGTGACGATGGCGGAGAGGAAGCTGGGGGAAGGTGACGGGCCTGTTGGGTGCGACAGTGGGTCGACGGAGGGGAGGGGGTTATGGTCGTTTGAACCGTTGACGGAGGTGGAGGGAGCTGGTGGTTTTGGGTTATGGTTGCTCGTCAGGAAGAAGGGAAGCTGGTGGTTCGCCGGTGGTCTTGAGGCAGCAGGTTGACGGGGATGGTGCGTGGGGGTGCCGGAAGGTGGTGACTGGTTGGTCGCGGGACGTGAGGGTTTTTGGTTATGGCGTCGGGGTGGTGTTTGGGAGGAGGAGGGTGGTCCGGTTTGGTCGTGAGGGTGTGGGACTGGTGGGTTTGGGTAGGGTTCTGCTAGGGCGTTTGCTTCTTCTTCTGAAGAAGAAGAAGCGTGAACAGTAGTATATGTTTGTTTTCTTCTGTTTTTTCTTTCTTTTAAAATTTCCCAAGTCCGTTTGTTTCCCAGTAGGTTTTTTTTTTTTTTGGTAGGTTTCTTTCTTTCTTCTTTTTGAAGAAGAAAGAGGAACAGTAGTTTTTCCTTCCATTTCTCAAAAGTCCTCCCTCCTTTCATGTTTTGTCCGTGTATTTGATCCTTTTGGCCAAGAACAATGAGCCCCACGCGTGGTGGGGTTCGAGACTTATGTCCCCCACGCGTGGTGGGGTTCCCCATGTGTCCTGGACGCGGTTTATTATGGGCTAGGTCCGAAATTAGGCCTAAAACCGGGTAGTTTGAACCCGAATATTATTCTTTTGCCCGGACCCGAGAAATAGGAACACGTTGCTTAACTAGTCCTATGTAAGCAAAATAACTATCAAAAATAAGACTAGTATTTAAACAAAACTATATCTTTTTTTTAAATATTTTTCAAGATTTAAAATAGCTACAAAATAAAACTATTTTTTGTAATTTTCGTTTTTAAATATTAAGATAAAATATGAGGTAATATTTTTGTATTTTTTCAAAGTTAAAAATGACTATAGAATATTAATAAAACTATTTTTTGTAATTTTCGTTTTTTTAATAAAGACAAAAATAAAAGTAATATTTTTTTGTATTTTTTCAAAATTAAAACGACTACAAAACATTAATAGAATTATATTTTTTGTAATTTTCGAATTTATATAAAGTACCAAAATAAAGTGCAATTTTTATATTTTTCAAGTTTATGAGAGATACATAAACTAAAATTTATATATACATTTTTTGAAATTTTTCTTTTTGCAACGAAATAAAGTAAAAATAGTTAAAATAGCTATACTAGACCCAATTTCACATATTCACGCTAAAAATGTGAAAATTCTCGGGGAGGGTCAAAAATCACGTGCTTACAGCTGCCCCTCTTTGACTGGAAACACGAAGAGTTTTCCGACAAAGAACGACTAGACGTGTTTTTGACCCGACCATTACTTGGACGGACTACACTAAGGAAAGGGAGGGAATGTGACCGAGCCCTGGTATCTGAGCTGCCTACATATCCTTGGTTTTACAGGAATCAGGCCACGTGTAGTTCGGATATGAGAGAGATAGTGAAGTGTACCGAGGTAAAGAGCCGATCGAGGTGCCGTTCCGTTGAGGTTCCGGTCCGCGGTCCTGTCATTACAACAAAAATGTAAACTGAAAAAGACTAACTAAGCCTATCAGCTACTAGTTACAAGGATTCCTATCTCTTAAGTCTTCTGAAACTTGGTCTTGAGTTTTGAATGGTGCTTCATACAGACTTTGGATTTGAACCTTGATACTTGCTAGTTGTAGGCGCTAGTTCTTGAGCAGATCACATCTGTTCTCCACTTCCGTGCTTTGGATTCATTCATTTTTCTTCTTTTTTTGTTTTGTTTTTGTGACTAGCTTTTGTTGACCATCCCAGACTATTGATTCGCGTTCTTGAGGCGAGCTTCTAACTTGGATTGAATGCTGGGGATTTCTGTTGTAATCCTTCTGCTTTCCAGTGGGTCACTGCTTGATCTTTTACAGGCGGACTCCTGACTTCTTCGATCTTTGACATACCACAAACTCCGTTCTACAGGCGGGTCCCTGACAATCAAAACAAATAAAACAAACAAAATTTCCTAACCCAGTTTGCCCTGGGGAGGTTTGTGAGTCGTTAGCAAAATCGTAGCCCACTGATACTACTGATGCAGTGCTGAGAGTGAACTAAACACTAGATTAGGATGTATTCCCTTGTTATACAGGTGGGCGCCTAACTTCAATGCTTGAAATGTAAGGACTGAAATGTATTCCTCTGTTCTATGGGCGGGCTCCCAACTTCAACACTTGTAATGAAAAAGACTGAAATGTGTTCCTCTCGTTATACAGGTGGGCGCCTGGCTTTAGGAAAATGACTCTTTTTTTTTCAAACGTTTTTCTTTTCTTCTTTTTTTTTCTTTTCTTCTTTTCCCTTTTTTTTGGTATCTTAGGAGAAAGATTCATCAGACTAAGATTTTGATCCTAGGAGAAGGATCGTCAGACTAGGTCTCTATCTTAGGAGAAAAATTCGTCAGACTAAGATTTTGATCCTAGGAGAAGGTTCATCGGACTAGGTCTTGTTTTTTTTTTTGATATCCTAGGAGAAAGATTCATCAGACTAAGATTTTGATCCTAGGAGAAAGTTCATCAGACTAGGTCTTTTCCTTTTGGTATCTTAGGAGAAAGATTCATCAGACTAATATTTGGATCCTAGGAGAAGGTTCATCAGACTAGGTCTCTATCTTAGGAGAAAAATTCGTCGGACTAAGATTTTGATCCTAGGAGAAGGTTCATCAGACTAGGTCTTTTCTTTTTGTTATCTTAGGAGAAAGATTCATCAGACTAAGATTTTGATCCTAGGAGAAGGTTCGTCAGACTAGGTCTCTATCTTAGGAGAAAAATTCATCAGACTAAGATTTTGATCCTAGGAGAAGGTTCATCAGACTAGGTCATTTTTTTTTCAAAACAACTTAGGAGGAAATGCATCTCCTATGGGTAAAACTTAACTTTGAGGAGGTGCGTCTCCTGTGGGTATAATAAACTTAGGAAGTGCGTCTCCTATTGGGGATAACTGTTCTTAGGAAGTGCGTCTCCTACTGGGTGAAACTATTCTTAGGAAGTGCGTCTCCTATTGGTACAATGGATCTAGGAAGTGCGTCTCCTATTGGTAAAACTTTACTTAGGAAGTGCGTCTCCTATCGGTGAAACTTTCTTAGGAAGTGCGTCTCCTATCGGTGAACTTAACTTAGGATGTGCGTCTCCTATCGGTGAAACTTTTTAGGAAGTGCGTCTCCTACTGGTACAATGGAATTAGGAAGTGCGTCTCCTGTGGGTACAGTAAACTTAGGAAGGAAATGTATGCCTCTGTTTTCTGGGCGGGCTCCCAACTTCAACACTTGAAAGTAAAAGACTGAATGTATGCCACTCCTATTTGAGGGCGGATGAACCCAACATATCCTATTTGAGGGCGGATGAACCCAACATATCCTATTTGAGGGCGGATGAACCCAACATATCCTATTTGAGGGCGGATGAACCCAACATATCCTATTTGAGGGCGGATGAACCCAACATATCCTATTTGAGGGCGGATGAACCCAACATATCCTATTTGAGGGCGGATGAACCCAACAGATCCTATTTGAGGGCGGATTAACCCGACATATCCTATTTGAGGGCGGATGAACCCAACATATCCTATTTGAGGGCGGATGAACCCGACAGATCCTATTTGAGGGCGGATTAACCCGACATATCCTATTTGAGGGCGGATGAACCCAAAAGATCCTATTTGAGGGCGGATGAACCCAACATATCCTATTTGAGGGCGGATGAACCCGACAGATCCTATTTGAGGGCGGATTAACCCGACATGTCCTATTTGAGGGCGGATGAACCCAAAAGATCCTATTTGATGGCGGATGAACCCAACATATCCTATTTGAGGGCGGATGAACCCGACAGATCCTATTTGAGGGCGGATTAACCCGACAGATCCTATTTGAGGGCGGATGAACCCAACATATCCTATTTGAGGGCGGATGAACCCGACAAATCCTATTTGAGGGCGGATGAACCCGACATATCCTATTTGAGGGCGGATGAACCTAACATATCCTATTTGAGGGCGGATGAACCCGACAGATCCTATTTGAGGGCGGATGAACCCGACATATCCTATTTGAGGGCGGATGAACACAAAAGATCCTATTTGAGGGCGGATGAACCCAACATATCCTATTTGAGGGCGGATGAACCCGACATATCCTATTTGAGGGCGGATGAACCCGACAGATCCTATTTGAGGGCGGATTAACCCGACATATCCTATTTGAGGGCGGATGAACCCAAAAGATCCTATTTGAGGGCGGATGAACCCAACATATCCTATTTGAGGGCGGATGAACCCGACATATCCTATTTGAGGGCGGATGAACCCGACATATCCTATTTGAGGGCGGATGAACCCGACATATCCTATTTGAGGGCGGATGAACCCGACAGATCCTATTTGAGGGCGGATTAACCCGACATATCCTATTTGAGGGCGGATGAACCCAAAAGATCCTATTTGAGGGCGGATGAACCCAACATATCCTATTTGAGGGCGGATGAACCCGACAGATCCTATTTGAGGGCGGATTAACCCGACATATCCTATTTGAGGGCGGATGAACCCAAAAGATCCTATTTGAGGGCGGATGAACCCAACATATCCTATTTGAGGGCGGATGAACCCGACAGATCCTATTTGAGGGCGGATTAACCCGACAGATCCTATTTGAGGGCGGATTAACCCGACATATCCTATTTGAGGGCGGATGAACCCAACATATCCTATTTGAGGGCGGATGAACCCGACAGATCCTATTTGAGGGCGGATTAACCCGACATATCCTATTTGAGGGCGGATGAACCCAACATATCCTATTTGAGGGCGGATGAACCCGACAGATCCTATTTGAGGGCGGTTGAACCCAACATATCCTATTTGAGGGCGGATGAACCCAAAAGATCCTATTTGAGGGCGGATGAACCCAACATATCCTATTTGAGGGCGGATGAACCCGACATATCCTATTTGAGGGCGGATGAACCCGACATATCCTATTTGAGGGCGGATGAACCCGACATATCCTATTTGAGGGCGGATGAACCCGACATATCCTATTTGAGGGCGGATGAACCCAACATATCCTATTTGAGGGCGGATGAACCCGACAGATCCTATTTGAGGGCGGATGAACCCGACATATCCTATTTGAGGGCGGATGAACCCGACATATCCTATTTGAGGGCGGATGAACCCGACAGATCCTATTTGAGGGCGGATTAACCCGACATATCCTATTTGAGGGCGGATGAACCCAAAAGATCCTATTTGAGGGCGGATGAACCCAACATATCCTATTTGGGGGCGGATGAACCCGACAGATCCTATTTGAGGGTGGATGAACCCGACATATCCTATTTGATGGCGGATGAACCCAACAGATCCTATTTGAGGGCGGATGAACCCAACATATCCTATTTGAGGGCGGATGAACCCAAAATATCTTTAAGACTTGAAAATGTCTTACCTCGAATACTTGCTGGGGATTGGGATGAATTTTCCTTTTCTACCCTTCCCATTTTTTATTATTATTCTTTTTTTTATTCCTTTTTTGTTTTTGTTTTGTTTTTGCATAGCTTCTTCCTTCAAAGACTACCTCCCTTGATTTACTTACCTGTTGGGGGGTAAAATGTTATCAGCTGGGGGTACCTGACTTCCAGAAAATTTTCTAAATGGAAGGAAAATTTTCTGCCCCAGTTTGATAATATCCCTTGTGGCACGCAGTTCTGGCATCAATGCCATTTCCTTTACCTATTTCAAATCAAACAAAATTGTTAGTTTAAAACATGGTGGTTGGTTGTGATACTCCTACTGGGATGGCTTTCCCTTTCTCCTTCCTTGCTCTGCGTTCAATAACTTGTTGGGGATGATCTTATGTGCTGGGGATAATCCCTTCCTGCTGGGGGATATCCCTCTTCTTTTGTGGCATAGCTTGGAAACTGGCATTTCCCCGACCTTTTAGTCTAGTATGGATTTCGCCAAATTATGCTCACTGCTCTCCTCGCTTTGTTCATGGGCCTTGGCCTTGAGGCTTATAACTTTTGATTAAGGCAATGGTATCCCTCTTGACGCTTGTCAATCCTTCTGTCAATTCCCTTTGCTGGGGATATCTTTTTTGACACTGGCCTCGCGCTTGTTCCTCGCTGACTATACCCTTTGGATATACTAGTCAGATCTCATTTTGGAAAGCTGATGGCATATTTTGAAATCATTTCATACTTGTTCTGACCGGACAGACTCTATTGGGGAAATTTTTTATGAAAGGAGAAAGATAAAAGATACAAAAGAAACTATAAATAAAAAACCTATCAAACGCAGATACCGACTCTAATGGCCATGACATGCGTATGTGGCCTATCCTCTACCGTCAATCGTCTTTCAAGATCTTCAATTGGCGATTCCCCATTGGATTCTTAATCTTATTCGACTTGTAGTGCCCGAAGGGTTTTCACTATCAAGTCTCTCTCATTTTGGTTTTCTCTCAGCTTTCATCGCCTTACGGTGCCTGTGAAGGTTTTCACCAATAAGACTCTCTCATTTGTATCACTTTCTAGTTGGGGATTTGGAGTGTTGCCGGTATGACTCCCTCCGCTGGCGATTAGAGTCTTTTCTGTTGTGGAACAGAATGTTAGGTTTGCCGGTAAGACTCTTCATTGGTCTGGCTTGGCATCTTTTGAAGACTGATCGGAAGGTCTTTCTTAGGACCGTAATGTGGGTTTTGGATAGGGCTAGAAAGAAAGGGTATTAAAGGCTCAAAAGTGTATCGATTTTGGGTTATTAATTACAACTTTCGGAACCAGATTTATTTACAACGAACACAACCTCTGCCCCAGTTTCTTGCTTGGGGATATCTTAATTGAATTTTTCATTTTTCAAAACTATGACCGAGCCATGAAGCGCCTACGTATCCTCTTTGAGGAATCAGGTCAAACGTAGTTCCCAATTCCTCTATTTCATTTGACTTTCTTTTTTTTGTGTTTTTGTTATCATTTTTTTTTCCTTTTTTCGTTTTGTTGTTTTCTTTTTTCTTTTTTTTTTTCGTTGCTACTGATTCCGAACGAGGGGTATGAAAGAAAATAAATGAGGCTCAAAAGGGGTAACGAAGGATAAAGTGTTTGGGTAGCAGAACAAATGCCTTCGTCATTTCAGTCTTCAAAACATGCCAAGTGCAAACAACACAATCAAACAATAGATTTATAGTCTCTTCCGATGGTGCTGGACTTGACAATTATATTCAACATATGTTTGTTCATTTGTCACTTCTAAAGCACCGTTGGGAGACACTCTCATTCTCATTATTATGAACGACCCTCATGCCAATTTAGGCAAATCTTTCTTTAACGGTTTTCTTTGTGTTTAACTTGCCCCATTTCCACATGACTCGAGCTCTGGATAATCTCAACTGTCCTTATTTCCTTTAAAGGGTCTGAATCGCCTTTCCAGGGTCTTATGATTAACTTTTAAGATTAGGCCCAAACTGGGTGCGCATGTCATGTCCCTAGAATCGGCATTGAACAAAATGGTAAAAAGGACTAAACAAAAGATGACTGGAAATAATAAAAGACCGGACTTTGTATTAGACTACCGGTAAAATGGTTTAAATAACAAAACAAACAAAAAAATCCAGAACAAAATCCTAAAAACAAACTGGATAAGACAACATCCGACTCATAACCCTAATAATCCGAACAACAGAAATGACAACAAAATGAGCCACCACAAGCTTCTCTCTTGCTGACCAAGGAACAAAACGTCCTCCCACTTTATCAAAATTGGCCTTTGAGCCACTGAGCTTTGCATCAATATTACCAGCTTCCACCTCATCAACCTCCGTAGGCAAGTTCTCGAGGAGGTTCGAGTGCTCTATGTCACTGTTATTAATCGCATCCCGCCCTTCTCGGATCATTTTCTCTACTTCCTTTCTCCAGCTATGACAGCTCTCAATGTTGTGCCCTACGACATTGGAGTGGTAGGCGCATCGTGCTGCCGGATCAAAGCTCCTTGCAAGCGGATTTATAGTACATGCGGGGAGTGGCTCAATCGAACCAGCATGCCTTAGCCTTTCAAACAGACTGGCATAAGATACCCCGATGGGGGTGAGAGCCTTTCCTCGTTTCAGCAACCTCTTCATTCTTGCATGTTGACAAGGCCGGAAACCTGATACAGGCGGCTTTTGGTAGGCTTGTGTAGGTGGGTAGGCGTTTTGTGGAGCCGGGTGCCTGGAAAGTGAAGTATGGAGGGGAAAGAAGTGGTGTTGGGGAGCGGAGAAGCATTGAGGAGTGATGGAGCTACTCGGGTAGTTGGGAAAGCTGCCATAAGTGGGTTGGGATGGAGAGTATGGGGGATCTTCCATTATGGTGTTGGGTGCTTGGGAAATGACCGAGCTCAAGAGACTTAGCGGTGGAGGGGGTGGTGCTTTTCCCGTTATCCATGCCTGATACATGTCTGCCACATGCTGTCTCAGCAGTCTCACTTCTTCTACCAACCCGCTGTTCTGTTCGATCAATTGTTGTCGGTCATCAGCACCGACCCACTCGGTCTTGCGGTTCTGAGCCATTGTCCTTTGATTTTGCTTTGCAAGGAGGGGTTACCACAACCAACCACCTTTCTATATATGAACACAGCAAAGGGAAGCCATCACGTTAGTGTTAGGGCATTGGACAGACAATCATATATCAAAAATGTACCCAAGCAGTTAGGCAATTGCGCCCCCTGAAAATCTTCCACACTCTCTTTTATTTATTTATTATTATATATTTATTTTATTTTCTTTTTTTTATTTTATTATTATTTTTTTATTTTATTATTTTTTCATTTTAGTGGTGGTCGAATCTTATGGAGATTGCCTACGTATCATGTCCCCGCATGAATCAGACCTTGCGTAGTTCGGGCCAATAAGAGACAAACAATAACAAATAATTTTTTCAATTTTCATATTAAAACAAACTGGGTTTCAAGGATTTAAAGATGACCCGCAAACTTGAAAATCAAACAAACCGCACGTTCTGATCAAAAGATTGGTAGACTCAAAAACAAAATTCCAGCTCCCTTTCTCTGTTAGACAAATGCAACCAAACGGTTATTTTTTGCAAATGTGGACCCTTCCAAATTTCACATGAATTTTGAGGCCGGGGAAGATTATTTTGACACTTTACAAACTTGTCCATTCTTTTACGAAAATAACCGTTCGACAACTGAAAGATACTCTAAGGCTATTTCGGCAAGAACGGTTTAAGACGCGGCCGAAGCTGGCTCGGCTTATTTTATTCTTTCATATTATTTTTTGACTAAACATCCAAACGGCATTCACCTGACCGTTTACTCTTTGTTTTTTTTTCAAATTACAATAAAACCCTTGTGTTGCAAACACGGCCTTTCGACGTCTCGGGGACGAAGCTTTTTAAGGCTGTGTGGGTCAACTGGACCAAACTCCCAGACACGACCCAAAAGGTGGCTGTTTACGCAAAGTCAGCCTTCCGGCGTCCCTTAAACATTCGGCTATTTATGACAAAACAGCATCACCCGACTTCTTTATGACTCTTTTTATTGTTTTTCAAATTAGAAAACTCAATATTACAAACACAGCCTTTCAACGTCTCGGGGACGAAGATTTTTAGGCTGTGTGGGTCCATATCTCAAAATGACCCAAAGGTGGCTGTTTATGCAAAGTCAGCCTTCCGGCGTCCCTTTCGGGAACATTCGGCTATGTCTTGATAAAACAGCGTCACCTGACTCCTTTATGACAAAATTAAAATTTGACATATATTTTTTATTTATTTGTTTTTTGGCTATTTTAGCAAAAGGTGGGGTTGGACCCGATGAGGGTTGCCTACGTATCTCACATCCGGTGAGAATCAAACCCGCGTAGTTCGGGCAATCAAGGATAAGTAGATGAACTAACTTTTTTTTTGAATTTTCGTTTAAAAGAACTACTTTAAAAGAAGCAAGGAAATATTATTTTTTGATTTTTGATTGATTTTCTTTTTAAAAGAAATACTTCTAAGATATATTTTGAATTTCATTTGCTTTTTTTTTTTTATTCTAAAGAAGAAGAAGAAAATATTTTTTGGAATTTTACCTTTAATAAAAGAAATGCTTCTAAAATGTTTTTTTTTCAGAATTTTCTAAAGAAGAATCAAAATATTTTCAGATTTTTATTTATCTATTTTATCTTTTTTGAATTTTGAACTTTCTTTTGAATTTTTTTTTTGGATTATATATATACTTATTTTTGGAACAAATAATAAAATCACATTCAACGCCGGACTCGTTTTATTTTTATTTCTGGCATTTTCATAGACAAACAAAATAAAATAAAATAAAACATTTTTTTTAAAAAAAACAAACTCTTTTTCATTTTCATTTAATGGCAAAACAAACTATTTTCTTTAATATTTTTAAAAAAAAACAGACAGAACAATGATGATTTTTTTTTATGTTTCCTTTGCTTTTAATATAACAAACTAACAAGACATTTTTTCATTTTCAAAATTTCGGCAGAGTTTCGACTCTACTCGGACTTCTATGCTGTTATTTTCTCCTTTTTCACGGTTTTCTTATATGTGGAAAATGATGACAACATACAAAATCTTTTTGAATTTTCATGCTTTGTTTTTATTTGTATTTTATTTTTTTATATTTATTATTTCTTTCAAAAATGTGGCATGGGAGACATAACGATTTCCAAGACTTCTTGGATTCCGCAAATGCTCCCTATGCGCTTTTCCCAACATCTGAAGTGTGGGGGACATATGGGAATTCCAAGACTTCTTGGATTCCACAAATGTTCCCCATGTGCTTTCCCCAAAAATGAAGCGTGGGGGACATAGGGAATTCCAAGGCTCCTTGGATTCCACAAATGTTCCCCATGCTTTGATTAAAATAACACCATGCTGGAAATGACCAAATGACCCATTCGCCCTTGACTAAATACAACATGTAGCACATAGGATGCCAAAGCTGGTCTATTATTTTCAGGTTGCTTGTCCTAGACGGACCCAACCCCTGTGTTGAGTCCCCTAAGTCAAATGCACATGATGCAAATAAACGTTCCTACTAGGGATCCGGCATGTGGCTTTGTTATACTAGGTTCAGACCTGGGTGTTTGTTCTAGACCTGGCTTACCCGAGCGGACAGCTCGAGCCGAGGGGGGCAGCGTACCGGGAATACAGAAGCTTCACCGGCTTAGCAACTTGTCCGAACCTCGTTCTAAATTGGGATTTGACACTATACAGAAAAGAAGTCGTACGAAGTACACCCTTCTTCATGATTTAGAAGACTTAGAAAGGATATGGGTTTCGGCACAGTTTATATGCAGTTCAAATAATATCAAAGCGGTAAAAGCATCATTTAACACATTAGGCTCAAACATGTAAAAATCAGATAATAGATAAAGCCAAATAATAACAATTATTTTAAGCTCGAATTCTTAACCCTAACTAGTGGTTCTGGGTATTATCCCCAGCGGAGTCGCCAGAGCTGTCACACCTCCTTTTTCCGTGCCCGGGGGGCGCAGGGGGAGTTTTTTCCAATTAAAGGACAATCGAGACGGGATTGGTTTATTTATTTCAGAGTCGCCACTTGGGAGATTTAGGGTGTCCCAAGCCACCAATTTTAATCCCGAATCGAGGAAAAGAATGACTCTATATTATAGTCTGCATACCAGAAATCCGGATAAGGAATTCTGTTAACCCGGGAGAAGGTGTTAGGCATTCCCGAGTTCCGTGGTTCTAGCACGGTCGCTCAACTGTTATAATTGGCTTATTTTTCTTTTTTTTTAATACAATATGAACTTATGTGCAAATTTATCTTTTACCGCTTTATTATCATTATTTTTTTTAGGAATGTGAACATCGCTTAAAACATATCTTTGGACTGTGTCACATGAAATGCACCCACAATCCGAAACATATTTTATTTGATGTTTTAGGATTTGGATTTGGGTCGCATGAAATACACACCCGAGTTTAAGAAAGTAGATTATTAAACGCGCGCCTAAAGAGACTATCGTGTTATTTTTTGTGAAGGCCGTGAAATTTGCTAAACGGACCTCCTGAATTCAAAGTAATTTTAAAACAAGTATTTACTGAGGGCCCCGCAATTTGTATTTTTATTCAGCGAGGCTCATCTCATTCTTATTTTTGAAGGAATTTGCAACGTCATGGAAATGCATCTCATACCGCGTCACAGTCAATGTACCCGTGATTAGAGACACATTTCGATTCCGTTGAGATTTGGATTTGGGTCACATAAATGTGCACCCGAGTTTAGGGAGATAACGTTATTAAAGGCGCGCCTAAAGCAACTAGCGCATTATTATTTTCGGGTAGGGCCGCGAAATTTACTAAACGGCCCGTCCCGAAATCTAAGTATTTAATACATATATTTTGCGAGGGCTCCACAATCTATACATTTTTTATTTTTGGCGAAGCTTGTCCCGTTTTTTTATTTTATTATTATTTATTTTTTATTTTTTATATATTTTTAAAAGGATGCCATTTTTACGCCTTTAACAATGCTAAACCTTACGGCTTCTTTACAACTAAAATCCCATGACTTGTTAGAAGTTTAATAAAAGGAGTTTAGTGAATGAGTGTTTCGGGAGTAGTAACAGCATGCACTAATACTATTTTTTCCGAATGACCTAACCAAAGGAAAGGACGAACAGATTAACGTCAAACTTGTGTCATAGAACGACTAGTCCAACTTAATTAAATGACATCAAATAAACAAGAGTAACATAACATGAAAATGAACCAAAATGCAGACAATGAAACATAGGCAGAAAATTTCCATACCAATTTTTATATTGCATCTCGAACATTCAACGTAAAGTTTATTTATCTAATACGTCGAGGTTTACTGACCTTTGCACCTCGACAAACTCAAAGTGACAAACACGATTCCGACGGAACTCAAGCCGGACCTTTCTGAACGAAGAACAACGACGGAACCTCGGACAGCGCCTCGACGTACCGGACCTCGACGAACCAGAGTCGACCTCGACGGAAAAACAGACAACTCGGCCAAGCAAGATCGCAGCACCCACCGCTGCTCGGAAACGCAGCTACGACTGCCTGGCATGCAGCGATAGCTGCTCGTCGGACTGAAAATGGCGGACTGGTTCGTTAGAGCTAGGAGGAGGAAGGGTGGTTGCCGGTGTTTGGTGGTCGAAGGCGAGGGACAGTGGCAACGTGGGCAGTGACGATGGCGGAGAGGAAGCTGGGGGAAGGTGACGGGCCTGTTGGGTGCGACAGTGGGTCGACGGAGGGGAGGGGGTTATGGTCGTTTGAACCGTTGACGGAGGTGGAGGGAGCTGGTGGTTTTGGGTTATGGTTGCTCGTCAGGAAGAAGGGAAGCTGGTGGTTTGCCGGTGGTCTTGAGGTAGCAGGTTGACGGGGATGGTGCGTGGGGGTGCCGGAAGGTGGTGACTGGTTGGTCGCGGGACGTGAGGGTTTTTGGTTATGGCGTAGGGGTGGTGTTTGGGAGGAGGAGGGTGGTCCGGTTTGGTCGTGAGGGTGTGGGACTGGTGGGTTTGGGTAGGGTTCTGCTAGGGCGTTTGCTTCTTCTTCTTCTGAAGAAGAAGCGTGAACAGTAGTATATGTTTGTTTTCTTCTGTTTTTTCTTTCTTTTAAAATTTCCCAAGTCCGTTTGTTTCCCAGTAGGTTTTTCTTCTTTTTTTTTTGGTAGGTTTCTTTCTTTCTTCTTTTTGAAGAAGAAAGAGGAACAGTAGTTTTTCCTTCCATTTCTCAAAAGTCCTCCCTCCTTTCATGTTTTGTCCGTGTATTTGATCCTTTTGGCCAAGAACAATGAGCCCCACGCGTGGTGGGGTTCGAGACTTATGTCCCCCACGCGTGGTGGGGTTCCCCATGTGTCCTGGACGCGGTTTATTATGGGCTAGGTCCGAAATTAGGCCTAAAACCGGGTAGTTTGAACCCGAATATTATTCTTTTGCCCGGACCCGAGAAATAGGAACACGTTGCTTAACTAGTCCTATGTAAGCAAAATAACTACCAAAAATAAGACTAGTATTTAAAACAAAACTATATCTTTTTTTTAAATATTTTTCAAGATTTAAAATAGCTACAAAATAAAACTATTTTTTGTAATTTTCGTTTTTAAATATTAAGATAAAATATGAGGTAATATTTTTGTATTTTTTCAAAGTTAAAAATGACTATAGAATATTAATAAAACTATTTTTTGTAATTTTAGTTTTTTTAATAAAGACAAAAATAAAAGTAATATTTTTTTGTATTTTTCCAAAATTAAAACGACTACAAAACATTAATAGAATTATATTTTTTGTAATTTTCGAATTTATATAAAGTACCAAAATAAAGTGCAATTTTTATATTTTTCAAGTTTATGAGAGATACATAAACTAAAATTTATATATATATTTTTTGAAATTTTTCTTTTTGCAACGAAATAAAGTAAAAATAGTTAAAATAGCTATACTAGACCCAATTTCACATATTCACGCTAAAAATGTGAAAATTCTCGGGGAGGGTCAAATATTACGTGTTTACACCTTTGAAAGGTTATCAGATTAGTTCATTGTGATCAGAATCGGCTTGAAGTCGATGGATAGATTTAATGTGAGTAATGGCTCTATATCAGGCCAATTGTGTGCATTTTAGTAACGCGGTCCTCATGGAGGAGTAGTTAGGTTGATGTTTCATTGTTAGATATTTCACGTAGTGATACATTGCGCCGTGTGAGTTGTGAGACGACTTGAGAAATTGCTATGTGTTGAGAATCTGTGTAGGAATGACGTTATATGAGCATCTTGGCTCTTGAAATTCGGATTGTACATCGCACCTCAGTTGTGCTTGAGTTTTGTAGCTTATAACGCTATATGTCCCTCAGAGATATTATTATGCACTTAGCATGCTTACGACCGATACTCGGTATTTTTTTGTAATGAGCAAATTTGGCTCGATGTGCATCTCCTTATGTGAGATCTATGTGTGGATCGGGTGGCACGCCACCATGGGTATGTTATCTGGATCGGGTTGCACGCCGCAACAGTGTGATGTTGAGTATAGTTTTCTATATGTTATTTTGTATTCCTTACTTCCTGTTTTTTAAGGAAAGTCTGTATTAGTGTGTGAGATTGGTAATTCCTTCCAGAGTTTGTTGTCCTTTTGTACTGCGTTCGAATTGGTAGCTTATTGGCATATTGAGGCATCATATGCGACTTTTGATTATGTCTGGGGTGGCTTACTGCCTGAGCAGTTCGTACCGGGTGAGACGAGATCATTGAATTTGAGATTAGTGCAATCTGAGTATATGAAGTAAATTAAGGAGCTAAGACCATGATTTTGCTCAAAATGAGGTGATAGTTCTTGCCAGGAGTATAGAACCAACGAATTGTTGTCTCGATAGTGGTCATGAATTTATGCATACCTCATCCGTCATGTCAATATTGTAAGAGTTAGAACAATACCTATGTACATCATGCAGAACATGAGATGTGTAGCGATTTTCTTCTAGGTGATTAACAAAAAAAGGCTTCAGATGATTAGGGCGAATGATCTTCGGATGATTGGGGAAATAGTATTGCTAATTGAAAGTGACTTGACGAGAGTATATGTCTCATAAAAAGGTAATGTTATTAAACTGATGATATTTCGGTAGTATTGCGGCATGTTCTTGTTGAGTCCGCTGATGGTACTGATGAGCTTGAGGTACAACTCTTTCGTTTGAGTCATTTTTCATGACTTGAGTATGTTCAGGCCGTTTCTTATTGGTGCGCGTATTATGAAAGTTGTGGCTTAGGCCTGTATTGAGGTGTCATATCACCAGAGTGGTGTGTTGGATTCGAGGTGATCATTGGGGTCATTGATGAATACGAACGAATTTGATTTCAGCATGTTTGATGGGTAAATATCGAGGTTCGGTTTTTAAAAAAAATGTTACTATAATTGCTAGAGGAGAAATGGCCTCATGAATGGTTGATCTGAGCAATGGTTATGATTTATTGCGTGTTTCAATTATCATTGGCAGTATATGAGAGTGTTGGAATGAGACATTGGCTAATAAGAGATTTCTATGGGTATTTGGTTGTTGTGGGCAGCTGCTATGAATGGAAGTTATTGCTGCATTTGTTTGAGTTATTGGTATATCATACAATTGCACCTAAGGTTGCAGGCATGGTCTATTACAGCTAGTTCAAACTTATTCTGAATGTAGGTGTGAGGTTCTGATCTTGTGTATGATTCCGAGAAGGTGAAATGTGGCTCTATGATTTATGGGCTAGACTAGATTGTGTGATCTTGGTTACAATGCGTTATCGGACCCATGTGAGATAGGGTGACGTGGGATCATCTCCGAGTTTATGCTTGATAAGGTCATTCAGCTTTTGGTTGGCTTCTAGGACAACTCTGGGTACGCTCGAGGACGAGCGTTTGTTTTAGTTGGGGAGAATGTAACGACCCGAACCGTCGCTTCCTATATTTTCGTCCCGTATTCCCCGTTAAATGCTTATTCATGTTTCAATATGTGTACTTGGTGAATTTGAGTCAATTCGGATCGAGTTTGGTATGAAATGGGACAATTAGTCTCTTTAAGGAAGAATTAGTTTGGAAAAGTCAACCGGACATTGACTTGTGAGTTAGAGGGCTCGGAATTGAATTCCGATGATTCGGTTAGTTTCGGGGGATGATTTAAGGCCTATGAGGGCAATCGGAATTAATCTTGGAGGTCCGGTGAAGAAATTAGCTCATTTTGGCGATTTCCGGTTGGTAGATGAAATTTTGATCCGACGGTCGGAATGGAGTTCCAAGAATTTCTGTAGCTTAGTTATGCCATTTTGGATATGTGTGCAAAATTTCAAGTCATTCGGACATATTTTGGTCGAGTTTTCATCGAAAACGCGTTTTGGAAGTTTTAAAGGAACTTAGACTTGAATTCGGTGTAATTCGATAATTTTGGTATTAGTCGAGGTGTTTTAATAATTGGAACAAGTTTGAATAATATTATAGATGTATTGGTATTTTTGGTTGAGGTCCCGAGGACCTCGGGATGATTTCGGATGGCTAACGGGAACTTTTGAAGTTGGAAATTTCATAATAGACGAAAGTTGTAAATGAGTGCGCACAAGACCTGACTTTGAACAATAATATCTCTCGTTATATAAAGATTTGTGTGAGCTACAACCTATTAAATTAAATCCCTTTGAGTCTAGTTTCCAACGCAACAAACCGTTCGTCATTTGGAAGTGTATACAGGAAGTTATGACCATTTCACGGGTCAGGTGTCAGAGCGCGCGAAGTATCGCGCGAAGTCGCGCATTTCGCGCGTCTGAGGCAGAATGCTCAGCAAAACGCGCGAACAAATGCGCGAACAACGCGCAAACTACGCGACTGAAGGTTTTTAAGTACTCTAAAGACCGGAAATGAGAGGAATTGAGTCATTCTCAAGCCTAGGGCTTCCCCAACACCCCCAATTCGACCAAGGCACCCAATTGCACTCCTAAGGTAAGATTTATGGAGTATTTTGAGTTGATTACTACTCCCAAACACTTATATTAACATGGATTGATCTTAAAAATCCTTAGATTTTCAAGAAATTCCTTCAAGAACTCAAAGAAGGGTTTTGCAAGATTTCTTCCAAAAGGTAAATCCTACACCTTAGACTCACATATATGGATATATTATGGAAATATGAGTATGAGTCAAGTATTACAACTTATTGTATGGTGGTTGGAAGCCATAAATTCCCTATTTAAATACATGAACATGGTAGGGATTTAGAGGTATTTATTTGATGGAATTTTTGTTGGTTTGGGTGTGAATGGTTGATCACACATGTGATGTTAGGAGTATAAATTGTTAAAGAATAATAATGTGATGAATTGTTGGTTAATGGTGATAGTTGGAGGAACCAATGCTATAGTTAAGAGGTGTAAATATTTATACCTACAAGATGTTTGATAATATGCCAAAATGGCATAATTTATGGGATCTAGTACTAATATTGGCCATATTGAGTGTTATATTGTAGATTGAAGTTACATAACTGTATGGGATCATTATAGTATCATTAAGGGGAGAATTTCAGATATCTACGGTTAAAACCCCGTCTTTTAGAAATCGAACTTCATCGAGGTTTGTGTGATTTTTGGCAGATTCGTCACACGAGGAGGCCAATTAGAGAGGCAAGAGCATAGCGAGCTAGAGGTGAGTAATAGATGTAAATGTTGTTCTGAGGGTTTGAAACCCCGGACTTTCACATCGTAACGCTATATTGAGGCGTGACACGTACTCCATGGCGAGTGCGGGGTCGGATACTACTGGGGATTGTGACTTGGTCCACCCATGTGATGTTTATACTATACTGGTGATTGATACACATACTTCATTGATATTACTAGGCATGATGCCATGTTTGGGGCCTTGTGCCGATTTGTAAAATCCTTCGAGGATTGATATTACTGCTTAGCATGATTTGCATATCATTTAATTTCAGTCCAAGGTTTTAAATGCTGTTTTGTAAACTCAGCCATAATTCTAAGTGTTGAAAACTTAAATGATATTTTTAAATGTATTCCGGGCTGGGAACTTCTGTTTTGTAAATGCCCATAGGGCTTAATATATTATTTTCTGGACTGATTATAAAGTGACTTGAAACAGTGGTAACAATTACACTGTGTGATATACTTGACACAGTGGTAACAATGACATTGTGTGATATACTTGAAATACTGGTAACAATGACACTGGATGATATATTTGAACAGTGGTAACAATGACACTGTATGATATAAATTGGTCAGGTAACAATGGCTGATCGGTCAGGTAACAATGACTGACCAAGATATTGCGCTTGGGCTGTAGGAGCCCCTCCGGAGTCTGTACACACCTCCAGTGAGCGCCGTCGATGATAAATAAATAGGGATGGCTCGGGCTGCACGCCGCAGTGTGTACGGGAATGTACCATCATATGCATTGCATTGTATTCATGTATTTGTATCTATACTGTTGTTTAGCTGCTCAGTTCCATATGTTGCTGCATATTTGGATTTTAGCTTACTTTGTGTATTTACTAGGTTTTCTTATCTTCGGACTGTAGTTACTTTTATTACTCACTGGGTCGGAGTACTCACATTACTCCCTGCACCATGTGTGCAGATACAGGCAGAGCTGAGTTCGCTCATGAGCGCTGATTCTTTCCAGGCCAGGCGGTGACTAGGAGTAACGAGGTAGCTGTTGACGTCCGCAGCCCCATTTTCTCCCTTATCTTTGTTATTTATGATAATTCCAGACTTTGTAAAATATTAGTAAACTCTGTAGTAGCTCATGACTTGTGACACCCCGATTTCGGGCTGAGTTGGGATGGTTTTCCTTGTTCTATCACGTTTATTTCGCATTTAAGATTATATTGCCCATGATTTAGACTTATTCCTGCTAAGTAATTATAAAGAGATGTACTGTTTTATTGATTGGCTGGCCTTGTCCTCACGAGAGGCGCCATCACGACCGGGTTGGGATTTTGGGTCGTGACAGTTAGAATCGATCGTGTTTACAATACCTCACCGTATTTTTTATGCATATATTTCAATACTTCAATTTTCAATAATTGTTACATTTTTAACTAAATTATTTTCTCAATCAAATCTCCTTAAACCGTTGAGGTTGTACTTTACTTAGGAAGAAATTTATACTAAGTTAATTTATCAAATCCCATTGTAAAAGTAATAATTTATTCGATGTTGTATTCTAATTGAAACATTGTAGTTTCTTTATTCAAATGATTAAAAAAAATAACTTCATCTTTTCTTGATGAGATCCAAATGGGTTTAGAAGTTGTACTCTACTTCATGTTAAGTAAATGAGGCTCCATGAACATTCTTAATTGTATTGAGTTATGGACCCTATGAACTAAGTAACCTGAGAACGTTGTTGCGCAATGTGAGACAGAAATATATGGGCACAAGGTGCCGGGAAAAATATTATGATTTTATTTAATGGCAAATGGGTTGCTCGTGCAGCTATGATAGAAATATGGGCACGATATGCCGTGAATATATGAAAGTAGGCTGAGAGCTATATTATTTATGATTATGAAATGAGGCGTCACAAGGCGACCTTTACTCGAAAGAATTATATTTGAAGAATATTTATATTTGAAGGATTTGATTAATCGATTGCACTTGTATACATTATTCGTTGAGCAATATTTATTGTGTTTTTGTTGCCCTGATGTTTACATCACGGGTTGATTATTGTTGCCATCATTATTATTTGCTCCCTATTATTTTTGTATGCTATATTGCACAGGTTGTTAGACCAGTGAGTGTCTTGACTGTACCTTGTCACTACTCCACCGAGGTTAGTCTTGATACTTACTAGGCACCACTATGGTGTGCTCATACTACTCTTCTGTACATTTTTGTACAGATCCAGGTAATTAATCGTTAGTGGCTTTGCGAATCGTTGCTATGGAGACTCAAGGTAAACTTGCTACAGCATTCGCGGGCCTCAGAGTCACCTTCATTTGTACTTATTTCCATTTGTTCCTTTTGTTTTGGAGCAATGATGTATTTATTTTGTATAACTACTCTTAGAAAAGCTTGTGACTTGTGCCACCAGTTTTGAAAATTGTAAATTTTTAAGAGTTATTGAATTTAAAGATGGAAAATATCAATATTATTTCAGTTAATTTTAGGCTTATCTAGTTTAGAGACTAGGTGCCATCATGACTTCTTCGGAGGAATTTTTGGATCGTGACAAGTTGGTATCAGGGCTCTAGGTTCATAGGTGCTACAAGTCATAAGCGAGTTTAGTAGAGTCTTGCGGATCGGTACGGAGACGTCTGTACTTATCTTCGAGAGACTACAGAACTAGTAGGAAAAAAATTTCCACTTCATTCATTCCTTATCGTGCGACATTTATTCAGCTTGAAGCATATATCTTATGTTCTTTTGCATGCACTCATGCATGGAATTGCGCACTATGCCAATGGTTTGTGATACCGTAAAAGTGTTATAAGAGAGCCAGGGTTGCTCAACCATTGTTACCACGTGTCGTTCAAAATCAAGGATATGGAAGTGCAAAGAGATCTTTCAGTTGTGCACATGGGGGTGCATCGGATTTTTACATTTGGTTGATAAATACAATCTTAAGAATGTTTAATTGGTTGCCTAATCATCACAGGTGGATGTAGATCTAAAAATAGTTGGTCTTATTAGAGGATATGTGGTTTAGATGAGATTTCTATTTAGCGAAGGGTACAACTAGCAAGCGAGACACCGGAGGAAGTGAGTTTAACTGTCATGAGGATGACAAGTGCCAAGTAAATGGCTTGAGGTGTCTTATGACTGGTGTCATACGAGTGGTGAAGGTTAGTATTGTGGATCGTTGGAAATGTGTCCTATGATTTCGCACCAAGTGAGGGGAGTCCACTATCAACGATCAAATTGCGGGGTCATATGTTATATTAGTTTTGGCTTGAGCTGTATATATGTGGTATTGAAAGGTTTGTTGAAACTTGTATATAATTAAGAGCTGAGATTTCAATGGGATGATGATGGGACTTTTGGTATTCCCGCGTCCTTAATAATTCTACATTTCAGTATCAATAGGGTCATGGAAACAATTTCAGAATACTCATAGTGCTCCAGTTAATTAGGGCACTCGCGTGGGGCAGTAATCTTTAAATGCACCACTGGTATGGGATTTCCTACAATAGATATCCTAGTCATCCGGCACAGATTCAGTATGCGCAGTTTGATCGTAGATTGGTTGTTATGAATATGGTGATACTAGGAACATCATGAGAAATTGTCCCAGACTTGGGAGAAATCTATTCCATGAGAGTACACATGCCGCATACTCCATTACAATTACTACTCTACTTACACTACAAGTTAGGGATGGAGGACAAGCGGGTAGATAGTGCCTAAGAGGTGGAGGCCCGACCCATTGATATATTTGCTATGGTATAGCTGAGGTCGCTACACCAGATGGTGTCCGCTACACCAGATGGTGTCGTTACAAGTACGATCTCGAGTTATTATAAAGTAACAATTTCCTTAACTTGATTCGGTTCTGAGTATCGAGGCAAGTCTTCCTAATATGCTGCAATCATGAGTGAGCTTCATAATCTTAAACTTACTTATGTGAATACTTTTGTTGGGAGATTATATGGAGATAGCTATGTCTATTATTATGTGTTGGTCACTAAAAATAGTTGTCAGGCTAAAAGTGACTTTTGTTAATCAATTCAATGAGTTGGATGTAATTTTTAAATACTCGATTTCAGTTGTAAATTATATGCCCTACCGGTATGTGGGATCATTGTATGTTGTGATTTTTTTAACGAAAATTATTTGAAAGAAGGAAGAAAGGAAATGGAAAATTTTAGTTGGCACAATGTGCAAAATACTTGTGATTCAGAGTTGAGGACGAGATCCTCACATTTTTATATGCTATGAAATATTTAAACCGGGATACAAGCTGCGGTAGATGTTATATAAGGATGAGGTCCTTGTGGTGAAAAATTTATGTGCTTAAATTCTCCCTTGTGAAATTAAAAATTTGTACTATAGTATTTATAGGGAGTCATGACTATGAGGCTTATTTGAAAATTCTTGTATGAATATCTCTGTGCATAATTTTCCAAATTGTATTGTAATTATTAAGTTTTAGCCTACATGATGAGTGCCCAAGTAGCGTTAAATGTGACTCGTTAATTTGGGTAAGTTATTATGAGGTCTTCATGCCTCGTTGTTAGTAAATGGAGGTTTGAAAGAAGATCTTGTTGACATGAGGTTAATTGGCAATTTTGTAATCGATTATGTACAACTATTAAAACCAAAGATGTGGTTAAGGTCATGCATATGATGTGTTTCATGTCCAGATATCATTATGATAATATCGTACTTGTAGTGCAGAGATTAGTGTTATTGATATATACATTGTGGAGAATTGTTGAGTTGTGGATGTGTAGTTAGGAGTTGTCTTGGTGTTACTCTGATAGGTGGATAGGCCTAATTACAGGGGAGACTCTGCTGAAATTTCTGAAAAATTTGGGAGTTAGAAAAATTTAGGACATTGAGTTGTGCAAAGAAAGAGATAAGTTACATTATGTGTTTGAGGACGGACTTTACTTATTATTTGAGGACGAATGACCCTGAGTGGGGGATAATGTAACACTCCGGATTTGAGGGGTACAAAGGCACGAGTTGCTATAGGCAATCGAGATTAATATCATGTGTTGATGTGAAGATCGGACCTTTATGGAGATGACTGGAGTGTAAGAAATTTGGTCTTAAAGTTTACAAATATGGATAAAGGAAATAATCTCAATTGAAATGGTGTTGTCGAACTTATTTCGAATGCGGTAATATGGGATCAACCACGAGTATATGTGTAAAAGTAGAAACATCAAATTTGAAACCTCAGAATAATCTTAGTATGTTCGAGGACGAACGTTTATTTAAGAGATGGAGAATGTAACGACCCGACCAGTCATTTTGAAAAAGTACAACCTCGTCTCCCCATATACTGCTAAATTCATGCTTCTTGGTTCTTATGTAACTTGTCGGGTAAATTGGTTCGGGTTCGGAAAGGTTTTTGAAAGGAATTGAGACACAGTCTCCAAGAAGAGAGCTTAAGTTGAATTAAATTGACCGGATGGTGAAATATGAGTAAACGAATCTGGAATGGATTTTTAATGATTCCAATATCTCCGTATGGTGATTTTTGATTTAGGAGCGTGCCTGGAAAATTATTTGGAAGTTTGTAGTTTAATTAGGCTTGGAATGGCAAAAATGAGAAGTCGCAATTTGGAAATTTGACCGAGGGGTTGACTTTTTGATATCGAGATCAAAATTCGACTCAAGAAGTTGGAATAGCTCCATTATGTCATTTATGACTTGTGTGCAAAATTTGGGGTCAATCGGACTTGATTTGATAGATTTCGGCGTTGTTTGTGGAATTTGAAAGTTCCTAAGTCCTTAGGCTTGAACCCGAGGTGGATTTGGTGTTTTGATTTTGTTTGGAGTAATTCGATGGCTCGACTAAATTTTAATGATGTTATGGGATGTGTTGGTGCATTTGGTTGAGGTCCCGGGGGTCTCGTGTGTGTTTCGTGGTGAATTTCGAGCGAGTCCAGGCATTTCGGAACTCTGAGATGGGTTTGGCACTTTTGGGAGTGCGGACCGCACTAAAAATATGCATACCGCAGAGGGGAGTGCAGAACACACTAAATGGTGTGCGGACCTCAGTGCGGATCACACAAAATGGTGTGCGGCCGCACATCAAAATGTTCTGCAGGATTGGTGGTCCGACTTTGAAAGCTCTTATCTTTTGATCTACAAGGAATTTGGAGATAATTCAAATATGAAAGTTGTAGATATTTGAATCTACTCTTCCGAAACATATTATAATAGACATTTAGACATCTATAGAGAATGTTATGGCCAAAATACTAAATCCTGTCACTACTGTCAAATCCACCGCAGACAACACTGGTTTTTGTGCGGTCCGCGGTGCACCACCGCGGTCAACACTGGTCTTGTGCGGTTAGTAGTGAAGGAATCCGGAAGGTACATTATTTTTTTTGGAAGGTACATTATAAATACGAGGTTTGGGGGTTTTTATTTCATATTTTGACCTAGGGAGCTTGATTTGAGGCGATTTTTCGAAGGTTTTTCAAGAAATTCATCGGGGTAAGTGATTCTAACTTGGATTTGGCTAGAATAAATGAATCTATCATTGAATTCATCATTTTATTCGTGATTTGGGATGAAATTTGGGAAAAATTGTGAAATCTTTCAAAAATGTAAAATGATGATTTGAAGGACCAAATGGTATCGGAATTGGATAATTTTTGTATGGATGAACTCGTATCGGAATGGTTATTCGGTTTTTGTAAATTTTGTCGGGTTCTGAGGTGCGGTCCCGGGGAGTTGACTTTTTGTCGACTTTGTAATGCGAATTTCAAGTCGACATTTTATTATCTGAAATTATTTCCAATTATTTTAATGAAGTTCTATAATTATTTCGCTGGATTTGAGCCGTTAGAAGGTCAATTCAATCAAGAAGGCTATTTTGGAATTCGGCCTAACTTCAAAAAGGTAAGTATCTTGCCTAACCAAGTGTGGGGGACTACCTCGTAGAATTTGAGTCTTGTATGCTAATTGTAGTCCATGCATACAAGGTGATGAGTGTGTGCTCGGACTTATTTGTCGGAAATTTGCCTCTAGGGTTCTTATGTCCTTATGCTCATTATGTGGAAAGTATCCCGTTATGGTTGGGTTTCCTAATTGCTTAAATTGCCTCCATATGCTCCATATGATATTATTATCTTTCCTCTAATTCGTACGTGTTACTTGTCCCTTAATTGCCTTAATTGAAGTGATTGTTCTTCTTATCGTTTTGTTATCTCTAAATTGTAAATTCCTCAATGACTCCGTGTATATATGCTATGAGTCCAAATTGTTGTGGTTGCCAGTGTAGGTATCACGTGCCTGTTGTGTCTCGTTGTTTTGTTAAGGTTATTGCATTTCTTGGTTTTTCCGTGATTCTCTTATTGTCGTGTGTTCATACTCTTGGTGGTGGAATTCTTTGTGATTGGGTTGTTGCATTATTTTTGAGTATTCCTGGTGTTTCTGCTGTGTGTTTACTTTGGGACTACGCGACGATATCCCAGGAGATCCCCCTGCATGTTTACTTTGGGACTACGGGACGATATCTCGGGAGATCCCCCTGCACTTATATTAAGGATACTAAGAGATCCTCGGGATATCAAGAGATTACTAAGAGATCTTCGGGATACCAAGAGATCCCTAGCATTTATATTGAGGATACCAAGAGATCCCTAGCATTTATATTGAGGATACCAAGAGATCCTCAGGATACCAAGAGATCCCTAGCATTTATATTGAGGATACCAAGAGATCCCCAGCACTTATATTGAGGATACCAAGAGATCCCCAGCTCATATGCGGAGGATACTGAGAGATCCCCGAGTATTTACATTTGGACTACAGGACGGTATCCTGGGAGATCCCCGGTCGTTATCTCTGAGTTGAGCTGTACTCCTTATGTGATTCTTTTGTCTCTGTTGTAATTGTTGTTACCAATTCAAGTATTTTAACTGTTTAGATTCCTTTACTACTGTGATCCTTTGTGTTGGAATCGATAGTGTTTACAATACCTCGCCGTATTTTTTTATATATATTTCAATATTTCAAATTTCAAATTTCAATAATTGTTATATTTTTAACTCAATTAGTTTCTCAATCAAATCTCCTTAAACCGTTGAGGTTGTACTTTACTTAAGAAGAAATTTTTACTAAGTTAATTTATCAAATCCCATGGTAAAAGTAATAATTCATTCGATGTTGTATTCTAATTGAAACATAGTACTTTCTTTATTCAAATGATTAAAAAAAATAACTTCATCTTTTCTTGATGAGTTACAAATGGGTTTAGAAGTTGTACTCTACTTCATGTTAAGTAAATGAGGCTCCGTGAAACATTCTTAATTGTATTGGGTTATGGACCCTATGAACTGAGTAACATGAGAACGTTGTTGCTCAATGTGAGACAAAAATATGTGGGCACAAGGTGCCGGGAAAAATATTATGATTTTATTTAATGGCACGTGAGTTGCCAGTGCGACTATGATAGAAATATGGTCACGAGATGCCGTGAATATATGAAAGTGGGCTGAGAGCTATATTATTTATGATTATGAAATGAGGCATCACAAGGTGACCTTCACTCGAAAGAATTATATTCGAAAGATGCTTATTTGAAGGAAATATATTTGAAGGGTTTGATTAATCTATTGCACTTGTATACATAATTCGTTGAGCAATATTTATGGTGTTTTTGTTGTACTGCTGTTTACATCACAGGTTGATTATTGTTGCCATCATTATTGTTTGCTCCCTATTGATTTTGTATGCTATATTGCACAAGTTGTTAGACCAGTGAGCGTCTTGACTGTACCTCGTCACTACTCTACTGAGGTTAGTCTTGATACTTACTGGGCACCGCTGTGTTGTGCTCATACTACTCTTCTGTACATTTTTATTCAGATCCATGTAATTGATCGTTAGTGGCTTTGCGGATCGTTGCTTTGGAAACTCAAGGTAAACCTGCTACAGTGTTCGCGGGCCTCAGAGTCACCTTCTTTTGTACTTATTTTCATTTGTTCCTTTTGTTTCGGAGCAGTGATGTATTTATTTTGTATAACTACTCTTAAAAAGGCTTGTGACTTGTACCACCGGTTTTGGAAATTGTAAATTTTTAAGAGTTATTGAATTTAAAGATGGCAAATATCAATGTTATTTTAGTTAATATTAGGCTTACCTAGTTTAGAGACTAGGTGCCATTACAACTCCTTCGGAGGGATTTTTGGGTCGTGACAGCTATGATCTCGCACGGTCAACCCGCCAAATTTCTCGTAGTCCCTTGTTAAACTTTTCATGAATATTTCGAATTATCAGCCACAATCGCATATTCGACCTTCTGCTGGGTAGTAAGTAGAATGCTTCGTAGAAACTTCGTCAAAATCACGCAACCAGCTAACAAGAGATAACCCACCTGTGGAATTCCATTTCGACATCTTCAAACGACATTGCCCTGGTTACAACTACTATGAAATCAGTAAACCCTCCTGAGCCTATACTCGTGCTCTGGCTGTACAAGCCTATTCATTTCCCATTGACATCAACTAAAAGTCCGACAATACATTCCAAACTCAAAGTCATGTCGTATACCATAACGATAATCAAACTCTTACAGCCCTAAACACTCCAAAAAAACTTCCTTCTGTCATATTCAACCTTCCTTAGCATAGTATCCACCATTCCAAATAAAATCCATAGACCTAGTCACTGTCCACCATGATTCCCAAATCGCTCCAAACTTTTCTCAAGGCATGTGGCTATCCTACCACAGAATTCATATGCTACTCTGTCACTCCCACTTCGGTTAAACCATCTCCGTTAAACAACTTCTTGACCTCTACTTTTCATACTTGACCTGCTTGCAATTCAACCACTGCGAGACACCTCCCACCATGTCCTTCCCCATCCTTCGCTGCCCTAATACTTCCTCAAATTAAAATCCATCTCTGTAGCACCTGAAGTAATAATTGATACCAACTCTAAGCCTCCTCAAATATCATCTTTCTCGAGCCATCAGCATTAGAAATACCGATTCGATTTTGAAACCGCTACACACCGCCATCTCTAACAATCGCTTCTCAAGCACCATTTCACAACCCCCTGCCCCGAAGGCAAATCAAAGAAGACCATAACACTTACGAACCTTAACGTGTTCAAACAAAGACGACGACACCGCATCACAAATGAGAATTCCACCATGCTCGAGAATATCAAGTCTTATTACTCCATCAACCAAAGCCTGAACATCCATAATCCGATTGACTTTCTTCCGCTGGAATTAAATGTCGAACCTCTAAACCACACATTGAGAAATCCTCCCTTCGAGTCATTCACTGCCTCGACACACAAATAAGCACCCTACTATTACGCTAACACTGTGGGATAACAATGCATGGACATCGTAATAATCTGTGCATAGCCACGAAGCTATAGGAAATACAGATACTGAGCTGAAACGACAAAACACCCTTCCACACGGTGAAAATAATAGCCTGTCCGAATACGCATGGAAAAAATCCTGCACCACGTCTGCAGTACCACTATAACTCCTCGATGCCCAATTGATAACTAACGCTCCACATCGCATAAGATTGAGTAGGAAGGAAATAAAGGCATAAGACTCAAAGTAATTAAATCGCACAATGAGGAATCAAGAAGGGAAGTGCTCCTAACAGCCATGTAGCCTCTCGAAGATAAGTACAGACGTCTCCATACCGATCCATAAGACTCTACTAGACTTGCTCATGACTCGTGAGACCCGAGTGAACCTAAAGCTCTGATACCAAGCTGTTACGACCCAAAACTCACTATAGGCCGTGATGGCGCCCAACATTGTCGTTAGGCAAGCTAATGGTGAACTACCAACTTGACTATGCATTTTATTATTTTCAAAATTGTGAATTTTATTGGATAAAGAAATAAACACATTAAAATCATGGAAACTTACACTTTAATTAGAATAAATAATAAAAATGTGTAAATGCTAAGCTAAATCACAAACATCGAGAACATCCAAAAATCCGGTGTCACAAGTGCATGAACATTTACTAAGGAGTACGATGATAATACAACATCTGTCTAGAATGTAAATAAGACAGGATAAAGTAAATAGTATGATGAAGACTCTGTGGGCTACAATACATAGATTGGAATGCAGTTCACCGTAAAGTCTCCTCAGCAGTTGCGCCTACGCGCCAGGATAACCACCAATTGAACCTGTCAGATGTTGCACACTTAATGCAGAAGTGTAGCATGAGTATGTAAATCAACGCGTACACACTAAGTATCTAGCATAACCCCGTAGAAGCTGTGACGAGGGGTCGACATCGACATTTACTAGAGGTCCAATAAATCCATATAATAAATCATAAGCAGACATGAAGCACACAACAATAATGGGGTAAATCTGTAAGTTACATAATCTTCCAAAAATTTCTTTTAAAATATGAATTTCTCAGTCTTGTATTCTACCTCAACAGATCAGATGTATCAAGTGCCAGTATCAAATGGATAAGGAATACCATAAAAAATTTCAGGCATCAGTGGAAAGATAATCTCGTGAGTATTCGGACTGCCAGCGATATAATGCATGATTATGCCGAGGTTGACCCGATACAGAATAATGTCTACACCGCCAAGGGTCGAGAGGCACGAACCACAGATGCATCTATTATACTGCTGAGGAGTTCGGCTCACTCCACAAGAAAGGAAGGAAATTATCTAATTATGAGACACGTGTTTACAATACAATACATGAGTACAAAGTGAATATAACCTTTACCGTTTCTCAAATAACTTACCAACAACTCAAGGTGATCATTCTCACCCTATATATATATATATATATATATATATATATATATATATATATATATGCATATATAAGTATGTCCAATTATTTTAATTAATTAAGCCAGCAGAATGAGGTCAAATAATTCAAATATTACATGATAAAGTCCTAAATCTACCCAGACATAAACATGCTTTAGTTACTTACGGACTCTCGTCACCTATTGTGTATGTAGAACGCACATCTAGTAGCACATAACAATTACATCACCTAGGGGGTATTTTCCCCCCACAAGGTTAGACAAGAGACTTACCTCGCTCCGAAGTTCCATAATTGGCTCCCACGCCTCTCTAACACCTCAAACCAATGCTCATCGATCCGAAACTAGTCTAACTATGTGCAAATCAATAAAAATATACTCCAATACATATAATTTAACAATTTATAATTATTCTCAATTCACCTCGAAGAGTCAATAAAGACAACCCTCTGGCCCACGTGCCCGAATTCTAAAAATTCTTGAAGATTATCATTACCCATAACACCACGAACTCAATTATATAATTTATTCCTAATTCTATGTCCAATTTCGTGGTCAAACTCCAAAAATACCAAATTCTAGGTATTCTTCAAAATCTCACAATTTCCACCAATTTCCATGTTCAAATCCATGCATAATTCATGTATTTAACTCACAATGTGTAGAAACCACTTACCTCATGATTGACGATGGAAATGGCGTTCCAAAATTGCTCCAAAGTCGGCTCCAATCGAAGAAGTGAAGTGAAAGAGAGCCAAACCTCCCGTTTTAAAACAACACTGCCCAGCCCGACCTTCTTCACGAATGCGGCCTTATCCTCACGTTCGCGAAGAGCATCATACTCCAGCTCCAAAACTCCTCTTTACGAATGCAATGCACCAGTCGTGAACGCAGTGATCAACTCCTCCGTCCTTTCACAAATGCGACGCTAAACACGCGAACGCGTAGAACAATTTCCTGGTGCCCACCTCCTGCCTGCCCTACTACGCGATCGCATAATTCCATTTGCGATCACAAAGCACTGCATCCTACAAGGCTTCGCGAATGCGCACCCCTAATCGCGAACGCAACGAACAAATGGCAAAATACCCAACAGACCTTTGCGAATGTGACCCTCTCTTCACGAACGCGAAGAAGGACACACCAGACCTTAAAAAAACAGCAACCCAAACATGGCGAAAAGACCTGTAGCCCCTCCGAAACACACCAACCAGTCCCTAAACATAACACGAACCTGCTCGAGGCCTCAAATCACACCAAACAGTATCAAAACTACGAATCGATTATCGAAACCTCTTTCAACTTTCTAGCATTCAAACTTCGATGAACACGTCCGATTCATACTTAAGCATTCAGGAATGACGCCAAACTTTACACGCAAGTCATAAATCACAATAAGAACCTATTCTAAGGCTCAGAATCCCAAACAGACATCGATAATATCAAAATTCATTTCAAACCACACTTATGAAATTCTAAAACTTTCAAAATGCCAACTTCCCACAATAAGCGCCAAAATGCTCCTGGGCAACCCGATACTCAAATCGAACATACGCCCAAGTCTGGAATCACCATATAACCCTATTGGAACCTTCAAATCTTGATTCCAAGATTTTTTACTCAAAAATCAAATCTTGCTCAACTCTTCCAACTTAAAGCTTCCAAAATGAGAATTTTCCATCCGAATCAACTCCGAACTTCCCAAAATTCAATTCCGACTATGCGTACAAGTCATAATGCATGAATTGAAGCTACCCAAGGCCTCGAACTGCCGAATGATGCACTAAAACTCAAAACAACCAGTCGGGTCATTCCAATCCAGGTTATCATGTTTATAATATATATATATATATATATATATATATATATATATATATATATATATATATTTCTACTAAATTTATAATTTTCTTGAGTTTTTTATAATTTTAATGTATTTTCTTATTTATAAGTTTATTTTATTAATTTATAAAATATTAAAAATTAAATACACATGGTTTTTCTTTTGTTATTTATACAAAATAGCTACTAGGCAACCCGCCTAGTAGTATAATTTGCTAAAAAAAATGAGCCTCAAGAGTTGTGCTTTGTCCCATGTTAGACAGAACGCTTCGCTTCACATTCACGCCATTTAAAATGCTAAATTTAACAAATAGGTCGACAGATAACACAAAATCATGCCAATATAGTAGAGTTTAATTAACAGTTAAACAAGTACAATTGTAATGACCCGATCAGTTGTTTCGAGAATTTGCATTTTATTTGGTGGTTTAAGGTCTTGAGTAGCTTCATATAATGTATTACTACTTGCATTTATGTTTACTTTTGGTTTTTGATTTAGGCATTTGATTTGGAAGAATAATTCTTAATTTAGAATCTTTAAGTAGAAAGGATTGACTAAGTTTGACTTTTATATATTTGACTTCGGATAAAAGCTTTGACGGTTTCGTTAGGTCGGGATGATGATTTTGAACTTAGGCCTATGCCCAGATTTTTCTTTGGGTGTTTCTAGAAGGTTTTGGGTCTAAGTGGTGAAAGTCGACAATTTGAAGGTTTAAAAATTTCCTAAGTTTGACCATGGGTTGACTTTATGGCTATCGGGTTCAGGGCCCATTTTGGCATTTGGAAGTGTGTGTAAAGTTTGGTATTATTCTGAGTTGGTTTGGTAGGAATCAGATGCTTGGCTGTAATTTTATCTATTCTTGAGTTTCATTGTGAGTTCGATGTGTTTTGGTGTTTGATTCGTAGTTTCGGATGTTATTTTGGTATTTTGAGATTGTGAGCGAGTTCGTGTGATGTTTCTAGACTTGTGTAAAGGTTTAGCGTGGAACCCCGGGGGATCGAGTGAGCTTCAAATAAGTTTCGGACCTTTGGCTTTGAGTTTCATGTTACTGGTGCTGCAGGTCTTGCAAATGCGAACACCAGTTCGCATTTGCGGTGACCGCATTTGCGAGGAATATACCACAATTGTGATGGAGGGATTAAGGTTCCAGGCTTCACAAATGCGAAGTTAGCCTCACATTTGCGATAAGAGCCGGACTGAGGCAGGCCGCATTTGTGATACCAATCCCGCATTTGTGATGCCTGCTAGATTCGCATATGAGGACATTATACTTCATTTGTGACTTCTGGGGAGGGGGGTCTTGGAAGGGTTCTCTTTTGTGAGCCAAAGGTCACAATTGCGATAGTCGCATTTGCAATCCCAAGGTCGCAAATGCGACTTCTGCAGCTGGGCATATAATTGAAATTTGAGACTTAGTCTCATTTTATCACATGTTTGAGCCCTAGACTAGGTGGGAGGTGATCTTTAGGATAAAATTTCATACAAAGCTATTGGGTAAGTGAATTTGACTCAATTTTGATATTATAACATGATTATTATGAATTTTTATCATCTAAATCATGATATTGGAAGAGAAATTTTTGGGATTTTTGACTATGTTTTAAAAGATAAAAATTTGAGATTTGATAGTCGAATTGGACTCTAAGTTGAAAATTAAATATATATTTGGACTCGTGGGGTTATGGGTAGTCTAGATCTATCTCTTGACTCAGGATTTGATCCGGATACCTCAGGGTTGACTTTTGTTGACATTTTGAAAAATATGTGAAGATCTTAACTTTATTAATTGAATTTTCTTGCATTGTTTGATGTTATTACATAATTTTTGGCTAGATTTGGGCCGAACAGAGGTGAATTTTAAAGGAAAAGTACTTTTACAGTATTGATTGAGGGCTTTTGAGGTAAATATCTTACCTAACCTTGTGTGGGGAATTACCCATTAGGATTTGGCTTAATTGCTTATTTGTGATATGTGTGAAACAACGTATATACAAGGTGACAAATGCGTACAGGGTCATATCTGTAATTTATGACCGAATTTGACCTGAGGTTTCTCTTATTGCCTTGTTTGATTGTGAGATCTCTGCACTACGTGTATTCACCTTGGATGATTACTTGAGATCATGTTCCATGCTAGAGATCTTGATTTATGATCCTATTTCCTTACTTTACCAAGTTGGGCATTTGTGAGATTGTTGCTATTTGGGTTAGCTGAATTCATGTTGTATATTTGACAGCCATCACCTTTCCCTTATTGATTTGTCCTTGTGCACTACGCTGAGAAATTATGAGTTTATGTCTTGATGACAATTATTGGCATGTTGTGTCGTTGTGATTGTGACACATGTGGACTTGTTGGTTGAATTGTTCGGGTGTTCGCACGAGGTTTTTGCCGTATTTTTGTTATTCTGGGGTTATGTGATTAATGCCTCTCCAATTGCATTTTTCCGGTTGATGCAACTACTTAATCTATCTAATTTATTCATTAACTGGATCTAAACTGCTCGCGAAGTTCTTTCGACGCCTCGATCGCCTGTTCAAGCCAACCTAATACTATATGTCTATAGAATCAAAATTAACTAGAATGAATATGCAACGCCTACAATAATAACCAAGTAAGTCAACTAGAATATGTCTATCCTAATCGCGAATATATCTCCTGAATTTAAGAATTTACTTATCATGACCCAAAATTCACTAAAGGCCGTGATGGCGCCTAACACCACTGTCAGGCAAGACAACGGTGATTGATCAACTTAATTACTCATTTAAAATGTTGGACTCATAAATTTCATTAATTGAATAGCGTGAAACAAAATTTATAGGGTAGACGATAATATTTACACGAACTACAATAATGAACCACCCGTAGGAACTCCCAAAACCCGGTGTCACAAGTGCATGAGTATCAACTAGGAAATATAATAAAATACAACATCTATGTAGAATACAAATTAGACAAGAGAATATAAATAACTCTGATGGAGACTCTGCAGGTTGCAGATCATAGCATGAAATGCAGCTCATAGTAAGTCGTCGCAATAGCTGTGCCTCTGCCCCCAAAAGACCACCCGACATATATGTACCTGCACAAAAATGTGCAGCAAGTATAGCATGAGTATGTAAATCAATGCGTACCCAGTAAGTATCTAGCCTAACCCCAGAGAAGTAGTGACGAGGGATCGACATCGGCACTTACTAGTGGTCCAATTAGACAGTTACAATAAGAAGTAAACAGATGTAGGGCACAGTAAAAAATGAAATAAACAAGTGTAAATATGTGGTGCAATCCTCCTCTCAACCGCAACTCAAACTCTCAATTAACAGTTACCTCCTCAATTGGAGAATATATATATAATGGATCTCACCAGATAGATTGCGATAATTAAAATCAGGAAAATTCCCAGATGCACTGGCCTCCTGACGAATATTACGCACGATTCCATAGGAGTATTTTATTGAAATGCTGAGGCGTACGGCCCGATCCCATCATAATATGGTACATAGCCATAGATACATCTATTATATTGCCGAGGCGAACGACCCACTCCCATGAGAGTGTCGTACATAATCCTACTGAGGCGAACGACCTGATCCCATAAAAGTGTGTGAATTGGCGAGGGTCGAACGACATGAACCATAGATGTATCTATTACACCGCCAAGGCGGACGGCCCGATCCCATTAGAATAGGAAGCTTTGACGGGTCCTTGACCCCACTCACGAATAAACGTATGAGTTATGAACTTTAAGGAAGCTTTTTGATGAAGGCGCACAATGCGAGATAAATTCTTAAGGAGACTATAATTATTCCATAGCTAATCATGAAGCCCGTCAAATCTCTACAATGGAAAGTCTATTATTCTATGCAAGTCTAGTCTCAAGTTGTAATGCAAAATAAAGGAATTAAACGAGTAAAGACAACCCCTATACTACAGGTTTAGCATGGTGTGAACCTAAGTCTATCCGTACAATAACATGAATCTAACTACGTACGGACTTTCATCACCTCGTGCGTACGCATTCCCCACAACAAGTAACACATATCAAACACATCACCTAGGGGTAGTTTCCCCCTCACAGAGTTAGACAGGAGACTTACCTCACTTCGGAGTTCCATAACTGGCTCCAAAGCCTCTCTAACAACTTAACCCGATGTACATCGCTCCAAAACTAGTCAAAACAATATGCAAACCAATAAAAATATAATCCAAACTCGTAATAAATCCTTTTAAGTAAATTCTCAACTCCACTCGAAAAGTCGATAAAGTTACGCCTCGGGACCACGTGCCCGGATTTCGATAATATTCGAAGATAATCATTACCCATAACAACACGAACTCAAAGATATAATT
The DNA here is from genome assembly GCF_000715075.1 of Nicotiana tabacum. Lineage (NCBI taxonomy): Eukaryota > Viridiplantae > Streptophyta > Magnoliopsida > Solanales > Solanaceae > Nicotiana > Nicotiana tabacum. The sequence continues at coordinate 89,812,410 of NC_134101.1, read as the reverse complement.
TATTTTAAATTTTATGTCCAATTTCGTGGTAAAAATCCCAAAATACCAAATTTCTAGGTTTCTTTCAAAATCTCTTAATTTCTACCAATTTTGATGCTTGAATCCATATAAAAATCATGTATTTAACTCACAATGTGAAGAAATCACTTACAACATTATAGTTGACGAAGATGACACTCCAAAAGTGCTCCAAAATCGGCTTCCATGGACGAATTGAGATGAAAATGGGCCAAACCCCCGTTTTTAAATAATCCTCATTGCCCAACACAATTTTGCTTCTGTGATGAGAGGTCTCTTCTGCGGCTCCAAGTCTCGCACCTGCAAGAAAACCAAGCCAAGGTTGCTGGCCGCTTCTGCGGTCCTCATGCGCATCTGCGCCCACGTTTCTGCGCCCACGCTTCTGCGCTGCCCACTCTGCAGGTGCGGTCCCATCTCTGTGGCGAGATGATCACATCTGTGGTCTTATCACTACCCAAAAAAAATTCGCATCTGCGTCCCTCTTGGTTGTTTCTGCGGCTCCACACCTGTGGCGAAAACCTCGCAGGTGCAGTTACACCAGAAGATAACTGCTTCAGCACTTCTTCTAAGTCCAAACTCGTTTCGTTGATCATCCGGAATCCACCGAGGCCCTCGGAACCCCAACCAAATATACCAACATGTCCCAAAACACATTACGAACTTAGTCAATGCCTCAAATCACTCCAAACAGCATCAAAACTGCAAATTTTTCATCTATTCAAGCCTAATGAACTATTGGACTTCTAACTTCCACATCCGATGTCGAAACCTATTAAATTATGTCCGATTGACCTCAAATTTTGCACCCAAGTCCTAAATGACAGTACAGACCTATTCCAACTTCCGGAATCAAGATCCGGCCCCGATATAAAAAATTCCACTCCCAGTCAACCTTTCCAAAATCTCCCAACTTCCTAACTTCGCTAATTAATGCTGAAACGACCTACGGACCTCCAAATCAATGTCCGGACATGTTCCTAAGAACAAAATCACCATACAGAGCTATTCCCAGGTTCAGAATCCCAAACGGACAGCGATAACCTTAAAATCCACTTCAACCCAAACTTATGAAATTCAACCAAAATGCCAGCTTTCCACAATAAGCTCCAAAATGCTCCCGGTTCATCCAAAACCCGATCTGAACATATTCCCAAGTCCAAAATAATTATACGAACCTATTGGAAGTTTCAAATCTCAATTTTAAGTTCGTTTACTCAAAATTCAAACCATAGTCGATTCTTCCAACTTAAAGCTTCCAAAATAAGAATCTTCCATCATAATCAACTATGAACTTCACAAAATCCAATTCCGACCACACGTACAAGTCATATGATATTTTATACTTCAATACCACATAAGAGGGAAGGGGGGTGATTTGTGTGGTACCCAATTTCTGCTTAGCTGAACTGTAGAAGGACCTGGTTTTTCTATGTGTTCCAACTACTACTGTTTGCGGAATAATAAGTAAAGAAAATAAAGAACATAGAGATTTTTACGTGTAAAACACCTGGCTCAAACGGTGAAAAAACCATGACCTACTACTCAGTAGGATTTTCCCAAACTTCCACTAAAATCACTGAGCCAAAAACTACATTTACAAAACTCTTTTGTAAACCTAGGATTAACTCTAATCCCGTTGTGGCACACAATCTCAACTATTGCGACAACTTCAAGTTAACTCTAACTTGAACACTCTAGGTACCTAATATAATTGCTTCTATAAAAGCTGAAAGGTACAATGTAAAATTACCTACTACGATTGAACTAGAATAAAAGATAGACACTTGGAACTGGTTCTTCTATATTATTCAAGTATCTTCAGGATTGCACGCTTGAATCACACATAAATTACTTGCAAAATCGCCTTGCTCTTTCGCTCTCAATTTAAGTTTAACTTCTGCTTATATGCATTGCCTATAAAAGAGAACAACACTGATATTTAATGGGTTAGTAATTAGAGATTGACTGGGATTCAGATACTACTCTTCTATCATTGAAGAGTTCTAGTTGATCTCATACTCTAACACTATTTTCTTCCTAAAATGTGTTCTCTTCATGTAAGGAGTCTTTCTCTCCTTATCCAATATGCAACCTTTTTGATCAGATCGGGAGATATTACTTCTGATAAGTTAGATTTATCTCCTTCACGTGCATCTCACATGTTTGGGTTGATCATGACTGTGCTTCATAAGATGGACCTGGTCCATGTTTGAGTTCTTTTGTCAGTCTTCAAAACTTCACCTGTACTTGGGCCAACAAATTCTCCCTTTTTGATGATGACAAACTCTATGCTTTTTACTTACTTGGATCCTGTAAGAACTCAGCTTAACCATTAATACAAAGTTTAGAAAATTCACTTATCATCAAAGGACCAGGTTAATTAGGTTATAAATATCACTTATTCAGAATATGTAAAGCACAATCTCTCTCTCTCTCTCTCTTCCGTTTTTGGCATCATCATAAAGTTGCATACAATGTGAGTCCCAGATTTTAATAAGTATTCATGGCCACTGGGGCAACTGCAAGTGCAATCATCGATTAATCATCAGTAATCAAGCAAACATATTTAAACTATCAAGGAAAGATTAATATTGAACAAGAGCAAAAATAGTAGATATCATTGATAGAAGATATGTTTCTACCATAATCCACAACCAGAAAGTAAAAACATTTAAAACATGAGTAAAAAGAAAGAAAAATCCCTAATCCGGGTCACTGAAGGTACTAGACAGGTTCAGGAGATAAAGGCTAGAATTCATAAGGCTTAGGAGAGCTAGAGGGTTGGTTTTGGGCTTGAAGAAGATTCAGCATATTGTGAAGAATTCTATCATTCTTCTTCTTTTCCTTGGTAAGCTCAGTTCTGAGAGCATCGCTCTCAAATTCCATCTCTTCCATACGAGCCTTTAGCCTAGCTATCTCAGCATCCTTGGCTTCACTTTCCTGAACAAGAGCCCTGACTTTACTGTTGATAGGAGTCTTCTTGGATGAACTAGGTTCATTTGGGATGGCATCGACTAAGTAGTCACAAGCAAGCAGAGTATTAATACCAAAGTAATCCTTTCTTGTAGCCATTTCCCATTTCTTAAGAGGCACAGTCAGAATAAAGCCATAGGGGGTAGCGTAACCTTGGTGACATTGATAACCTTATCCGGTAGCTTGATGATGAATGCATGCCAATTGATTTTCCTTCCACTTTCAAGGCATTCCATCAGAACTAAGTCCATATAATTTGCAATATGCCTTTTCTCCTGCCTGGGCAGTAGGCACTTGTTGACAAACTCAAAAATGACTTTGTGTTGTGGATTCATTTCACTCTTGTGCACAAATTTGTCCTCATTCACCTATTCATCACAAAATTTCCTAGTGATTGTAACGGCAGATGGAAGGGAATCCAGACTTGGCCATCTATGTCTAGTGTAATCATCATATCCCTCAGCAGGGATGTCTAGAATCTCTCCCAGTTTCTCTGCATCAAATGTCACTTGAACTCCTTTGACTTTGCTTGTAACTCTGCCATCTTTGACTTCAGCATTTGCCATGAATTCAATGATTTTATTTCTGGCCAATCTCCCATCCATCTGAAGGACCATGTCTTTCCAACCCTGAATATCCAGTGTGTCAACCAAACGAACCATCCCTGATTCCACTAAATCTTTCAGCAATCTTCCCTTCAAAAGTTTTCTTTTGCCAAACATGGCAAGCTTGTCTTAATCAGTCTCATTTTCATCTTCACCAATCCATTCTTCATCTTCAGAAACTCTAACTTGTTTACTTTTCACTGTAGACCTTGTCCTCATGGCCAATGAATGTTCAGCAGCCTCAGACACAAATGAAGACTTCTTGGAAGAAGTCTTGGGCTTTTAGGTCTTGGGGTCTAAACCTCCACTGTTGTAACTTTCTCCAGATTGACCTGTTCCATCTCATCAACATCAACCGCTTCTGAGGACTCTGCAACCTTACCCTTTCCTTTAGCCACCCTTCTTTTCTTACTCGCAGCCAGAGCCATTTGTAGATCACTCTTACTCTGTTTTACCCTGCTTCTTGTGGCTCTTCCCTTTAGCAAGGAAGTTTCAGTAGTTGTTGGGGATGAAGCCTTTCTTTTCTTGGAGGGTTTAGGAGCACTAGGGCTTATGGTGTGGGAGTTCTCCTTTTTTGGATCGTAACTTGCCCCTACCTTTTTCAACAGGTCTGCTAGGGTCTCTTCAGTTGATGAACCAGGTTCATCCCCCTGTGCGCTTAGATTAACTAACCCTTCAGCAGCTTTACTAGAACCACTTCCCCTGACTTCTTTCCACTCTATTCAACATTTTCTTGTTTAACCCCACAAATAGCAGGTATAGACAAATCAGCAGTGGGTGAATGATCAACCACTCTTTTTCCCTTTACCCCTCTCGTTACCACATTCACCCTCTCTCTTTTTCTTTTCAGATTTCTTTTTACCACCACTATATCTTAACTCAGGTAATTCCACATTCCTAATAGGCCCAACCAAAACAAACCTATTTTCTAAATTCTTAGTCAAAGAAGAACTTACCTTAGAAGAGGATTCTTGAGCCTTCTCAGAGTTAGAAGACCCAGGTCCTTCCCCCCCACTAGCAGATTTGTACGACTCAGAATCAGAGTTACAATTACAGTCTTGAGCCTGACTTGCCTTTAATTGCTCATTCAATTTCTTTGAGAGAGCACCAGATGCCACCATTTTGTGAGCAAACATTTTTACTCTTCTTAGCCTGGGTTTGGGAGACGTGCTAGGTGGAGGAGGGGTAGATGAATCAGAGGGAGTGGGTTGTGGAGGAGTTCCAGGATTGTCTTGTGGGTTTGTCATGATAGCTGATTTCTTGAGAGAATTGGTGAGTTAGAACTTTGAAGAAGAAATCAATTGAGAGTCAAGAAGGGTTTTTGACGGTTTAGAATTATGAAGATGGCAGGAGGTAATAATACGTATTTAAAGAGAAATACTCATTTAATGGATAACGACAGTTTTTAGCAGTGGTCAATTAGAGGTCTAATCAACCTAAAATTTCAGGTTTGAATGAACGGTTAAGCTTCCCTAGATTTTAGGCAATTTTTGTGGTTTAGAGTTCTAATGCGGACAGAACTGGTTCAAAATCAAACGGATAGAATTTTCTAAGGAGTTGAACAATTGTAGGACTTCTGCTCATGATTTAAATATTTATATTTCTAATTATGTAGAGTATAGAAAATATACCTTAGCATTCAGATGAACCAATACTGATGAACCAGGTTCTTCATTTAGAATTCTCTTGACCATGCCTCAATTTACCACAATAGAGAAAATTTTGTAAGAGATTAGTGAGTCTTATTAACACATGTCACAGGAGCATACTAATTACAGTATGAAGCTGAGTAAAAATTAATCTAGATATTTATACAAGTTCAGATTTCCTTGCCAAAAAGAATTTTTTTCATTTTTTTGTTTCAGATTTTTTTTTCATTGTGCATTCTGAGCTGGTCCTATCAGGTGATATTAATCATCCCTAATTCCAACCTGTTTCTTTCAAAGTTTTTTCTACTCAGTGCTTTAGTAAAGATGTCAGCAATTTGTTTATCAGTAGCACAAAATTCTATGTGCTTATCCCTCTTATGATGAACATGGTTCTTTGTCATACTTATAACACTAGTGTTATCTTAGAAGATAGGAATGCAACCAACTTCAATGGCAAAATCTATCAGCTTCTGTTTGATCTACATCAATTGAGCACAACAAGAGGCATCAACAACATATTCAGGCTCAGCAGTGGATAAGGCCACTAAATTTTGCTTTTTAGTGGCCTATGATACAATACATGAACCAAGAAAATGAGCCATACCTGAGGTGCTCTTCCTATCCACAACCTGCATAATCAGCATCAACATAGGGTACCAAAGACACATATTAGTAGTGCCTTTCAAATATCTCAATATCCTCTTGATAGCAGTCAAATGAGATTCCTTTGGATTTTCCTAAAAACAAACACAAAGCCCTACACTAAAAACTATGTCAGGTCTGCTGGCAGTAAGATACAAAAGTGAACCAATCATACCCATATGCAACGTCTGATCAACAGATGAACCAGGTTCATCTATGTCTAATTTAGTAGCTATTGCAATGGGAGTGTCTATTTCCTTTGATTCATCCATTTTAAACTTCTTGATCAATGCATATTTCTGCTGATGGATCATGGTTCCATTTGGGTTTTGTTTGATTTGTAAGCCTAAGAAAAAGTTAAGCTCACCCATCATACTCATTTCAAACTCACTCCCCATTAATTTGGCAAAATCCTTAATTAGTTTGTCAGTGGTTGCCCCAAAAATTATGTCATCAACATATATTTGTACCACAAGAAGATCCTTACCTTTTTCCCTCAGGAATAGAGTACTGTCAATTTTACCTCTTTTGTAGCCATTTTCAAGCAAGAATTTGGACAGTCGTTCATACCATGCTCTAGGAGCCTGCTTGAGTCCATAGAGAGCCTTGTCTAATTTGTACACATGTTCCAGACACTCCTTGTTCTCAAACCCTGGAGGTTGTTTAACAAACACTTCTTCTTTTAGGTATCCATTTAGGAAGGTACTTTTGACATCCATCTGATGAAGAGTGAATTCCATGTGTGCTGCAAAAGCTATAAGGAGTCTTACGCAACTGGAGCAAAGGTCTCATCTTAATCTATACCCTCCTCTTGGCTATAACCTTGGACTGCCAGTCTTGCCTTGTTTCTTGTAACTGTTCTATCTTTATCAAGCTTGTTTCTGAAGACCCATTTAGTGCCAATTACTGATATGTCCTTGGGTCTTGGAACTAGATGCCAAACTTGACTTCTCTCAAACTGAATGAGTTCATCTTGCATTGCATTTACCCAATCTACATCTTACAAAGCCTCAATAACATTTTTAGGTTCAATAAGAGATAGGAAAACATCAAAAGCACAGATTCTTTAATTATGATCTAGTTTTAACTTCAGAGGTTGGATTAGTTATTATGTTCTCAATAGGATGAGAACTTTGATACTTATGAGGTTTCACAACCAACTGATTTCTGCATGATGTTTCTCCCATGTTCTGTTGCCGAGGAATAGGGTCATGAACAGGTTCCTTTAGGGGATTGGTTTCAGTTCCTCTTTGTTCAGTTCCCCCTACTAGGTTGCCCTGGATGGAAGAACCCATTCCATCACCTGTTCCTTCTTTAGGTGCAACTTTAGCTTGAACTGAGACTTCACTTAAATCTTTTACCAGCCCAATAGCTTCATCTCCATGTTCTTGTCTCTCAGAAAGAACGTTAGTTTAATCAAAAACTACATGTATAGTTTCTTCTACACATAAAGTTCTTTTATTGAACACTTTATAAGCTTTGCTATGTGAAGAATATCCCAAGAATACTCCCTCGTCATTTTTGGGATAAAACTTACCTAGGGAGTCCTTTCCATTATTGTGCACAAAGCACTTGTATCCAAATGCCCTAAGATGGGATATATTTGGTTTTCTCCCTTTAAGTAACTCATAGGGAGTCTTCTCTACAAGAGGTCTAGACATGCATCTATTAATGATATAACATGCAGTATTTACAGCCTCTGCCCAGAAGCTATGAGGCAGTTTACTAAAAAGAAGCATAGTCCTAGCCATATCTTCAAGAGTCCTATTCTTTCTTTTAACTACTCCATTTTGTTGAGGAGTCCCAGGGGCAGAAAAATTATGATCTATACCATGCTCATCACAAAATTCAGCAAACTTAGCATTTTTAAATTCAGTTCCATGATCACACCTGATTGGTGCAAGTTGATTACCTAGTTTTTTCTGAGTTTTTCTAACAAAGACAGTAAACATGTCAAATGCTTCATCCTTAGATGTTAAGAACAGTACCCAGGTAAACCTAGAGTAATCATCAACAAGTACCATCACATATTTCTTACCACCTCTGCTCAAAGTTCTCATTGGACCACAGAGATCCATATGAACCAGTTCCATTGTCCTGGTTGTGCTTACCATTTTCTTGCTTTTAAAGGATGATCTTACCCGCTTCCCCCTTGTACAGGCCTCACAAACTCTGTCTTCCTTGAACTTGATGTTAGGTAACCCTATCACCAGGTCCTTGGAGACTAATTTGTTGAGTTGATTTACACTTGCATGACCAAGTCTTTTGTGCCACAGGAGGGGATCATTGTCCAATACACTCAGGCAAGTGAGTTTATTTTCTGAAAGAGTGAAAAAATCTACAATGTAAATATTGTTAACTCTTTTTCCCTACAAAACAATCTTGTCAGTGGTAAGATTAATCGCAAAGCATTCGGTAGAGGTAAATGCTACAAGGTTACCTCTATCACACAGTTGTGATACACTGATTAGGCTATATTTCAAGCTATCTATCAAGTAGACATTCTCAATGGAATGTGAGTCTGTCTTACCTACCTTTCCAACCCCAATAATCTCACCTTTATTCCCATTTCCAAAGGAGACATTACCTCCTTTTAAGTCCTCAAGTGAAAGGAACTATTTCTTACTTCCAATCATATGTTTTGAGCAGCCACTATCTATGTACCATATTTGGCTGTTTCGCTTCACTTGAACTTGCAAAAAGAAATCAGGGGTTAGTCTTAGGAACCCAAACTAGTTTGGGTCCCTTTCTATAGGCAAAGGGGTAAATTAAATTCCTTTTGGCCCACCCAGGCAGCTTATTTTTCTCTTGAACAAAGGTTTTGTTCTTTTGACTGGCCTTTTCTTTTGTATTACATTTATTTTTGTAATGACCAGTCTTGCCACAGTGTGTGCAAATTTTGTTTTTAGGAAGAGTGATGTACTTACTTTTGGGGTCCTACTTAGGTGCTTGGGTCCCATAGCCAAGTCATCTCTTGTTGCTACTGTGATGTTCTTGTAGCCAGGATAGTGTATCAGAAGCCTTATTCCATTTGCAAGTTCTGTCAAGTTCATGTTTTACCTTCCCTAGATCTTCTTTTAAGATTCTTATCTGCTCATCTTTCTTGTACAACTCATCCGTCATTTTTCCTAGGTTTTCTTCTAAGGTAAGATGTGTGTGATTAGCTTTCTTCTTTCCTGTTCCTAATTTCAGTTTTAAATTTTTAGACCTAAGTTCAAAGGCACTAGTGTCGAGTTCAAGAACCTGGTTCTTCAACTTAGCATTTTTACTGTCACTCTCATTCGCCCTATATTCTAGATTTTTGCACTTGGCTTTTAAGATCACACACTCCCTAGACAGCTGTTCCTTTTCATTGTTAATTATATCAGACTCATCGATGAAGTCTAGCAATAGTTCAGATAACCTTGCTTTAGACAGAAATTTAATCTTGTCTTTGAGATGAATCACACTTACCTCTTGTTCATCATCTGATTCTCTGATGGCCATAAGTGCCTGTTCATCTCCAACTTCATCTTCTGAATCCTCATCTGATGTTTCTCCCCAACCATAGCCTTTGTTGGTCCTTTGTACCTTTTGGTTTGAACCTATTCCTTCTTCCTGTTCCTTCGTTCAGCCCTTTCCTTCTTCCATTCAGTTTCCCTCTGATGACAGTTCTTGATTATGTGATCAGTCTTGCCACATTTGTAGCAACCCTCGTTGGTTTGTTTCTCAAGAGCCCTTGGTTGGTTGCAGGTTGTACCTCTTGAAGAACCCTTTCCTCTCATTAGGTACTTTTTGAAATTCCTTGTGATCATGGTCATTTCATCATCCTCCAGATCTGCACCTTCAGCTATTCTGAGAGCCAGACTCCTTTCCTTCTTGGGTGCATCCATTTTCATGGTTTTCCTTCTCAGTTCATAGGTAGTGAGATTTCCAATCAGTTCATCCAACTTGAGAGTAGCAATGTTCTTTGATTCCTAAAATAGCAGTGATTTTGCTTTCCCAAGTTACTGGTAAGACCCTTGTCAAGATTTTCTCAACCTTGTATTCTTCAATGATAATTCTCCCAAGAGATTTAAGTTTATTTGTTAGTGTTGTGAACCTTGTGTACATCTACTAGATAGTTTCTACTTCCTTCATAGTGAAATTCTCATATTAAGAATATAGCAGTGTTCCTCTTGATCTCTTTACTTGAGGAGTTCCTTCATGAGCCACTTGTAAAGTGTCCCATATCTCCTTAGCAGTGGTACAACTTTGAATCCTGTTGTACTCGTCTGGACCCAGTCCACACACAAGCCATTTTTTGGCCTTGGCATTCTTTTCTCATTTCTTCAAGTCTTTAGCAGTGCAGTCAGCTCTTGTCTTTGGCACATCCACTCCTTCAGCATTCTTCTTTGTAGTAGCCAGGGGACCATCATTGACTATGTCCCAGAATTCATAGTCTTCTCCTATGATGTGATCTCTCATCATTTTCTTCCACTAAGAATAGTATTGACCATTAAAGAGTGGGGGCCTAGCAGTGGATTGCCCTTCTCAGTTTCCAGGTGGTGCACTCATCTTGATCTTTTCCTAAGGTGTTAACCTCTTCAAAGATAACCTTCTCTAATACCAATTGATGTTTTATACTTCAATACTATACAAAGGGGCGGGGGTGATTTGTGTGGTACCCAATTTCGCTTAACTAAATTATAGAAGGACCTGGTTCTTCTATCTTGTTCAAGAAGCTTGAGGATTGCACACTTGAAGAACACATAAATTGCTTGCAAAATCGCCTTGCTCTTTTGCTCTCAATTTAAGTTTAACTTCTTCTTATGTGCATTATTCGTAAAATAGAACAACAATGATATTTAATAGGTTAGTAATTAGAGATTGACTGGGATTCAGATGCTACTCTTCTATCGTAGAAGAGTTCTAGTTGATCTCATACTCTAACACTATCATCTTCCTAAACGGTGTTCTCTTCGTGTGAAGAGTCTTTCTCTCCTTATCCAATATGCAACCTTTTCGATTAGATCAGGAGATATTACTTCTAATAAGTTAGATTTATCTCCTTCATGTGCATCTCACATGTTTGGGTTGATCATGACTGTGCTTCACAAGATGGACCTGGTCCATGTCTGAGTTCTTTTGTCAGTCTTCAAAACTTCACCTGTACTTGGGCCAACAAAAGGTGAGCAGTTGGGGTCCTGGAGAATTGTGCTTCGTGTTTGCGAGAGGGTCGTCATGTTCACGGTGCTTTGATGAGCTGAAGATTCGTGTTCGCGTTAGGGGTATCGCGTTTGCGATGAAGGAATTATTGGTCAACGTAAGTTTGTTCTTCGTGAACGCGAGGTGTTTACCGCATTTGCAAAGAAGGATCGTGAATAGCTGAGCAGAATGTTTAAAAGGCCATATCCGCGATTTTGGGTCTAAGTTTCACCATTGTTGAACGATTTTAGAGTTTTTTAAGGAGGATTGAAGAGGGAATCAAGGGGAAACACTTGAAGGTAAGATTTATGGACTTAATACTCAATCCTAATGGGATTTCTACCTAATTAAACATGGAATTTGTGGAATCTAAAGCCTAAATATTGGAAGCTAGGGCTTGGAAATTGGAGGCCTAACTCTAGGGATTTGAGGGGTCATTCATGGTTGGATTTTGATGTATTTGATATGTATGAACTCGTGAGAGTGTAAGGATTCTAGTTTTGTGATTTTTATCATAATCCGAGACGTGTGCCAGGGGTCGGGTTTGGCCAATTTCGAGATTTTTTATGTAAATTGGTTATTTTGAGTGAGCTTTGTTCCCTTGACATATTTTGATGGTATAAATCTATTTTTGGATAGATTTGGAGCATCTGGAGGCCGATTCGAGAGGCAAAGGGATAGTGGGCTAGTGTTTGGACCGGATTGAGGTAAGTAATGATTGTAAATGTTGTCCTAATGGTATGAAACCCCGAATTACACATCGTTATGCTACTTTGATATAATGCATATGCTAGATAACGAGCGTGGGGTCGTGCACCATTGGAGATTGTGACTTAATCCGTCCAGTATGACTGTTTAAACATGTATTTGATTGAAAAATGTTTGTTATCATCATGTTTTGGGATGGATGCCATATCTGGGCCTCGTGCCAACTGTTTTAGACCCTTAGGGGATTTTTACTACTATTCCTCACAATTTTGACTTCATATTTGTACTCAGTTATGCTGTATTCTACTGTTTTTATAACTCAGCCATATTTACTTCATTTTGACATTTAAAATGATAGTTTGGGCTCATCATGTTTTACTGTGCCCGAGTGGCTTTGAGAGGTTTCTGACTGAGTGAGGCCAACGACTTGTGTTGTGAGGTTATTATGGGATCAGGCTGCACGCCGTAGCGGTATTGTGTTGATTCATGATTATGAGGCCGAGGGACTAATTTGTTACACCACGAGGTGGCTCGTCATAAGGCCGAGTTCCTGTTTTATTATGCCACAAGATGGCTTGATATTGTGCTTGGGCTATAAGGAGCCCCTCCCAGAGTTTGTACACCCCAGTGAGCGCGGGTACCCAGTGTGAGATGTGATATTGCCCGAGGGGCTGTTGTTGTTTCATTTTATTGCCTAATGGGCTGATACGAGTGAATGTGAGATAGCCCGAGGGGCTGGTTCTATTGGTATTTATTCATGTTTCTATCCCTTTCTCCCTGTATTTGTCATTCGTTTGAACTACTAAAAGATGTTGTAAAGAGGTTTTCACTAAGCTAAGGTGTTTTTACGAGCTTTTACTGTTTTATTGCATTGTACTAGTTTTATACTATTTTGTTTTAGCATTTTGCTGTGATTATGTGTTTTCTTATCGCTCAACTACCTTTACTTTTATTACTTACTGAGTTGGCTTACTCACATTACTCCCTGCACCATGTGTGCAGATCTAGGAGTCTCGGGTAATGCTAGAGAGGGCTGATTTGCTTCCACCACAGGCTTGTTTGGAGTTGACTAGGCAGCTGCTCGGCATTCGCAGCTTAGTGCTTCTCCTTCCTATCCTTATTTTCCTTTGTACTAGCTTTGTATTAGACTATATAGTCTCTTCATACTCTTAGATGGATGTTTAGATGCTCATGACTGGTGACACCCCAATGTCAGGCTGTGTTGTTTCCGCATTGTTATATTCTACTCTTTATTTTGGGATTTATAGTTTATTTATGACTTAAATGAATTATTATAATAGTCTAATTGGTTTAGTGGTTTGTGTCGGCTGGCCTTATTTTACGAGAGGCGCCATCACGACCGGGTCCAGTTTAAGGTCGTGATACGTAATCAGCCCCTCGGGCAACAACATGAAACAACAACAGCCCCTAGGGCAATATCACATCTCTCACATTGGGTACTCGTGCTCACTGTGGGTGTTTTGACTCCGGAGGGGCTCCTACAGCCCAAGTGCTATCATAAGCCATCTCATGGCATAACCAATCAGGCCCTCGGCCTCTCATATATCATAATCAGTACAACATGCTGCGGCATGCAGCCCAATCCAATAATATCCTCACAACATAGGTCCACGACCTCACTCAGTCATAAACCTCTCAAGCCGCCCGGTTGCAACAGTAAATCATGATGTTCATCCCAAAATATCATTTAAAATATCAAAAAACGGAGTAAATACGGCTTATGAAAATAGTAGAATATAGCATGACTGAGTACAGATATTAAGCCAAAACAGTGAGGAATAGTAGTAAAAATCCCCTAAGGGTCAAAAATAGTTGGCACGAGGCCCAAATATGGCATTCAGCACAAAACATAGTAATACATTCCAAAAAACAATGATTTCAAACAGTTTTCAATCAAATACGTGACTTAATGGTCATACGGGACGGACCAAGTCACCCTCCCCAATGGTGCTCGACCCACGCTCGTCATTTAACGTGTGCGTCATCTCAAAGTAGCACAACGATGTGAAATCTGGGGTTCCATACCCTCACGACAACATTTACAATCATTAATTACCTCAATCCAGTCCAAACTCTAGCCTGCGATGCCCTTGCCTCTCGAATCAGCCTCCAAATGCTCCGAATCAAACAAAAACCAGATTCATACCATTATGTGACGACCCAAAGGGTTATCACATGTTTTCTTATCCATTCCGAGCTTCCAATCCCTTGAAAACCTCATTTACAGTTGCCTCAATTTGCGTGCACAGTCCGGGCATGTAGCCGGAAGCTCAAATATGAAATTTTGTGAATATTTGCTAAGTTTTGATATTAAAATGAATAAATTTGTCTTCGGTCAATATTTTGGGTAAATGGACCCGAACCCATAATTTGACGGTCCCGGGAGGTCCGTAGGAAAATATGGGACTTGGGCGTATGCTCGGAATCAAATTCCGAGGTCCTAGGCCCGAGAAATGATTTTTTGAGTAAAATTGTTTTCCGAAAATATTTAAGGAAAATGGAAATGAAATTTGATTAGAAAGTGATGGTATCGGGCCCGTATTTTGGTTCCGACGCTCGGTACAGGTCTTATATATGGTTTAAGCACTTTCTGTAAAGTTTGGTTGAAAACGAACGTCGTTTGACGTGTTTCGGACTCAAAATGGAAAATTTGATGTTTTATGAAATTTGAAAGAATTCTTAGATTTTAAAGCTTAATTCATGGTATATGACGTAGTGCTTAAGTTAATCACAACACTCGCGTGGGGCAGTCATCTTTTAATGTACCAGTGGCATGGAATTTCCTGCAATGGTTATTTAAGTTATCCGGTATAGACTTAGTATGAGCAGTCGAACTGCGGATGGGTTGTTATGAAAATGGTGATACTAGGAACATCCTGAGAAATTATCCTAGACTTGGGAGAGACATATTTCGTCAAAGCACTCAGGCTACGTGCCTCATTGCAGTTACTACTCCACTTACATGACCAACCATAGGTAGGGGTTAGGATATTAGAGGTGGAGGTGAGACTCCTTGAGGTGAAGACCCAGTCCGTTGATATATTTTCTATGGTATGGCTGAGGTTGCTACACCAGACGGTATCATTATAAGTACGGTCTCGAATTATTATTAAGTCAAAATTTCCTTAACTTGATTCGGTTGTGAGTATCGAGGAAAGTTCTCCTATTGTGCTCCACTTATGAGTGAGCTTCGTAATTCTTAAATCTACATATGTGAATACTTCTGTTGGGAGATTATATGGAGATAGCCATGTCTATCATTATGTGTTGGTCACTAAAAATAGTTGTGAGGCTAAAAGTGACTTTTGTGAATCAATTCGATGAGTTTGATGTAATTTCTAAATAATTGATTTTAGTTGTAAATTATATGCCCTACCGGTATGGGGGATCCTTGTATGTTGTGATTTTGTTTAACGAAGATTATTTGAAAGAAGGAAGAAAGGAAATGGAAAATTTTAGTTGGCACAATGTGCAAAATACTTGTGATTCAGAGTTGAGGATAAGATCCTCACATTTTTATATGATATAAAATATTTAAACCGGGCTACAAGCTGAGGTGGATGTTATACAAAGACGAGGTCCTGGTGGTGAAAATTTTATGTATTTAAATTCTCCTTTTGTGAAATTTAAAATTTGTGCTATAGCACTTGTAGGGAATCATGGCTATCAGGCTTATTTGAAAATTCTTGTATGAATATTTCTGTGCATAATTTGCTAAAATTGTATTGTAACTATTGAGTTTTAGCCTACAAGGTGAGAGCCCAGGTGGCGTTAATTGTGAATCGCTAATTTGGGTAAGTAATTATGAGGTCTTCATGCTACGTTGTTAAGCTTGAAACAAGAATTTATTAACATGAAGTTAATTGGCAATTTTGTAATCGATTATGTACCACTATTAAAACCAGAGATGTGGTTAATGTCATACATATGATGTGTTTCATGTTGAAATATCATTATGATAGTGTCACTCTTGTAATGCGGAGATTAGTGTTATTGATAAATACATTGTGGTGCTTTGTTGGGTTGTGGACATGTCGTTAGGTGTTGTTTTGGTGTTACTCTGGCAGGTGGATAGGCCCAATAACAGGGGAGACTCTGCCGAATTTTCTGAAAAATTTGGGAGTTAGAAAAAAACAAATTGGGATATTGAGATGTGCAAAGAAAGAGATAAGTTACATTTGTGTTTGAGGACATGCTCTACTTCTCATTTGAGGACGAATGACCCTAGGTGGGGGAGAATATAATACTCCGTATTTGATGGGTGCGTAGGCACGAGTTGCTATAGCCAGTCGAGATTAATATCGTGTGTTGACGTGAAAATCGGACCTTTCTGGAAATGATTGGAGTGTAAGAAATTTGGTCTTCAAGTTTACAAATATGGATAAAGGAAATAATCTCAATTGAAATGGTGTTGTCGGACTTATGTCGAATGTGGTAATGTGGGATCAATCGCGAATATTTGTGTAGAAGTAAAAGCATCAATTTGGTAACCTAAGAATAATTCTTAGTACGTTCGAGGACAAACGTTTGTTTTAGAGGTGGAGAATGTGACGACCCAAAGGGTAATCACCTGTTTTCTTATCCATTCCGAGCATCCGAGCCCTTGAAAACCTCATTTACAGTTGCCTCAATTTGCGTGCACAGTCCGGGCATGTAGCTGGAAGCTCAAATATGAAATTCTGTGAAAATTTGCTAAGTTTTGATATTAAAATGAATAAATTTGACTTCGGTCAATATTTTGGGTAAACGGATCCGAACCCATAATTTGACGGTCCCGGGAGGTCCATAGGAAAATATGGGACTTGGGCGTATGCTCGGAATCAAATTCCGAGGTCCCAGGCCCGAGAAATGAATTTTTGAGTAAAATTGTTTTCTGAAAATATTTAAGGAAAATGGAAATGAAATTTGATTAGAAAGTGATGGTATCGGGCCCGTATTTTGGTTCCGACACTCGGTACAGGTCTTATATATGGTTTAAGCACATTCTGTAAAGTTTGGTTGAAAACGGACGTCGTTTGATGTGTTTCGGACTCAAAATGGTAAATTTGATGTTTTATGAAATTTGAAAGAATTCTTAGATTTTAAAGCTTAATTCGTGGTATATGACATTATTTTGGCGATTTGATTACACGGTTAAGTTCGTAGGATGTTGTTGAGTTAGTGTATGTGTTTGGTTAGGAGCCCCGAGGGCTCGGGAGTGTTTCGGAGGTGTCTCGGACGTAGGAAAATTGCAGAAACAGTACCCATGAATAGTATCCCGTGAACAGTACCCATGAATAGTATTCCGTGTACAGTACCCGTGTACATGAACAGTACCTCGTATACAGTACCCATGAACAGTACCGTGAATAGTTCCCATAAACAGTAAAAACGCGTGAACAGTAACCTCGGAAATTCTGGACAGAATGTTAAGTTTTGAAAATGGGACGAACCCATTTTCCATTTTTACCAATTTGGAGCTCGGGGAGAGGCAATTTTCGGGAGATTTTTAGAAAAAAACAATGGGGTAAGTGTTCTTAACTTAATTTGGGTTAGATTACCTGAATCTATTACTAGTTTTGGCATTTAATTTGTTATTTTAGTTGGAAAAATCTTGAAAACCCTCTTAGTTTAATTTGAAGATTTGAGAGTCGAGTTGATGTCGGATTTTGGTAAAATTGGTATGGTTGGACTCGTGTTTGGATGAGGTTTCATATTCCGTAACTTTTGTCGGGTTCCGAGATGTGGGCCCCACTGACTAATTTTTAGTGCAATTTCGGATTTTTAATGGAAAATGTAGAATTTCATATGGAATTAATTCCTATAATTTTTATTGACTGAATTGAATTGTTTATGACTAGATTTGAAGCTTCGGACGAATTCGCGAGGCGAAGGCTTGTTGAAATTTTGAATTGGTAGCAAAGCGAGGTAAGTGTTTGGTCTAACCTTAGCTTGAGGGAATAGGAGTTGAGTCTTAATTGCTACTTGCTATTTGTCGAGTACGACGTATAGGCATGGTGACGAGTATCTATACGTTGGTGTCTAGCATGACCGTGAGTCCTTATATTGCGAATATTCGAATTTTGTTATATCTTCCATGATTAAATGATGACTTCTATATGTTGTGAAGGGCATGTGAAAGAAATGGTGATATTTAATATTTGAGGAGCGTTGACTCAAGTTATAAAATGAATTACTAAGTATGAAATGAAAGAAAAAGAAAGAATTATTGAATTATTCCCTTGCCGAGATAATTGTGAAATTGTTGATATATTCCTTGCCAGGAATTTTATTGAATTATTGTGGTGCACGAAGGGTGATGCCGTGTACAGTTTTATTTTATATACTGCTTGGGTGAGGAAGAGAGTAAAAGCACGAATGGTGATGCCGTGCAGTTTATATTGATTCTTATGGTGAGGACGAGAGTAAAAGCACGAAGGGTGATGCCGTGCACTTGTACTTGATTTTTCCTAATTCTAATTGAGTTATGTTGTCATGTACGTTTATTTACTGATTTTCCGTTATTACTTGATTTTATTTCGATGTTATAGATTCCCTTACTCTATTTGCCTTGTGTTTGTTGCTTGGGTGAGGAAGAGTGTAAAGCACGAAGGGTGATGCCGTGTATTATTTTGGTGAGTGAGTATTAAAGCACGAAGGGTGATGTCGTGTATTGTTTTGGTGAGAGAGTGTTAAAGCACGAGGGTTGATGCCGTGCACTTTCTGTTTGCTGTGTTTACTTGTTATTAACAGTTCAAGTGAATTAACTGTTTAGATCCCTTTACTATTGTGATCCTTTGTGTTGGAATCCATAGTTTTTGCAATACCTCGCCTTATTTATTTTAATATGTTCAATACTTCAAATTTCAAGAATTGTTACATTTTTAACTCAATTGATTTCTCAAATAAAGTTTCCTTAAACCGTTTGAGATTGTACTTTACTTAAAAAGGAATTTCTACTATGTTTTGATTTATTAATTTCTCGTATTAAAGGTAATGATTCCTTCGATATTGTACTTTAATTGAAAATGGTATTTTCTTTATCAAATGATTTCTAAAAATAACTTCATCTTTTCTTGTTGATTTCCTAATTGGGTTGGAAGTTGTAGTCTACTTTATGTTAAGTGAATGAGGCTCCTTGAACATTCTTAATTATATTGGGTTATGGAACCTATGAGCTAAGTAACATGAAAATATTGTTGTGCAATGTGAGACAGAAATATGTGGGCACAAGGAGCCGGGGAAAATATTATGGTTTTATTTAATGGCACGTGAGTTGTCGTGCGATTGTGACATATATATGGGCACGAGGTGCTAAGAAAATATGAAAGTGGGCCGAGACCTATATTATTTATGATTATGAAATGAGGTGTCACAAGGTGACCTTTACTCGAAAGAATTATATTCGAAAGATGTTTATCTGAAAGATATTTATTTGAAGGAAATATATTCGAAATATATTTATTGAAAAGCATATTATCTTAGAGATGATTACTTGAAGGAATTATAGGCGAAAGATTTATATTTGAAGGACTTGATTAATTGATTGCACTTGTAATTATTATTTGTTGAGAAACATTTATGGTGTTCTTGTTGCCTGCTATTTATATCACTGGTTGATTATTGTTTCCATCATTGTTATTTGCTTCCTATTATTTTTTGTATATTATATTGCATAGGATTATTTGGTAGTCAGGTCCTAGCCTCGTCACTACTTCACCGAGGTTAGGCTAGGCACTTACCAGCACATGGGGTCGGTTGTGCTGATACTGCACTCTGCACTCTTTTGTGCAGATCCCAGTGCGGTAGACTTCGGACCGCAGTGAGATTGCTGTTTCTTGTTCATCAGGCGATCCGAGGTAGTCCTGCAGGCGTCCGCATGCCTTGGCGTCTCCTTCTATCTACTATTACTGTTTCTTTCATGTATTTCCAGAGACAGTGTTGTATTTATTTATTTCAGACCTTTATTTGTAGTACTCCTAGACAGTCTGTGAAGTTGTGACACCAGTCTTGGGTAGATTTGTTATGGATTGGTATTAGCAGTATTATTAAATCTTTATAATGCAGTCTTCTGCTTATTCAATTTTGTTGTTATCTAATTGTTGGCTCTTAACCGTTATCGGATTAAAAATGGTAATAAGGTAGATAGTTCAATTGGTTGGCTTGCCTAGCTTTAACTAGTAGGCCATCACGACTTCCGAGGGTGGAAAATCCGGGTCGTGACACATTAATACACGCTAAAGGAACAAAGCCCAAGCAAAAATAATCGAATTAACTCATAAATCCCAAAATTGGCCAAACCCGACCCTTAGGCCCAAGTCTTGAATTTCGATAAAAATCATATCAATAGAATCCTTGTCCTCCCACGAGTCCATATATACCAAGAACATCAAAATCGGACCTCAAATGGTCCCTCAAATCCCCAATTTACACTCTCCAATTTCAAGCCCTAATTCTCCAATTTTAGGTTTTAAATCCCACTAATTTTATGTCTAATTAGTAAATCACCATAAAATCGAGTATTGAGTTCAAAAATCTTACCTCCAATTGTTTCCATTCGAATCCCTCTTCAATCGCTCTCAAAAAACTTCAAAACTGTTCAATAATGGAGGAAATAAGCTAAAAATCGTAAAGGTAACTATTTAAACATTCTGCCCAAGCATTAATTCCTTAATCGCGATCGCGGAAACTGACTCGCAATCGTGAAGAACAAAAACTGATTGCCCTCATTTAACCTTATGCGATCACATAAACCTCCATCCACTACCAACCGGAAAGCGCCAAAATTCCAATTTCGCCAATTCAAGCCTAAATCTTCCATGGACCTCGAAAATACATTCCGATCAAGCTCCCAAGTCCCAAATAACCTAACAAATCTATCCGAAATATTGGAATTCACATCCGAGACCTTTCTCACATAAGTCAACATCAGATTGACTTTTTCAACTTAAGCTTACTCAAAAGAGACTAAGTGTCTCATTTCTCTACAAAACCACTCTGAACCCTAACCAACCACCCTAATACCATATAATACAGCTGAACAAGACATAAAGAAGTATAAATGGGGGAAACAGAGCGGTAACTCATAAAACGACCAGCCGTGTCGTTACATGGACAAGCAGGTTCGAAAGCTGAGGTTAAAGAATATTGTATCAGTAAAGGTTTAGTGGCGGGGTCAGTCGGTCAAGGAGGTGACTTGGGAGACTGAGCGGGATATGCGTAGCCATTATCCTCATCTTTTCTCCACTTCAGGTACGTCTCTATGCTCGTTCGAGGACGAACGAATGTTTTAAGAGGAGGAGGATGTAACGACCCGGCTGGTCGTTTTATGAATTAAAGCCCCAATACCCTATTAACTTCTTTCCCCGTGTTTAATTCTGCTATTATGACTTGCCGGGATAATTCATTTTGAGTTTTAGAGTGTTTTGGGACACTTAGTCCCTAAATGAGAGCTTAAGTCTTAGAAATTAGACCGTAGTAGGATTTGTATGAATATGGGTCTGGAATGGAATTCCGTCAATTCTGTTAGCTTTGTTGGTGATTTCGGGCTTAGGGGCGTGTCCGGATGGTGTTTTGGAGGTTCGTAGCTTATTTAGGCTTGAAATACCAAAAGTTGAATTTTGAAGTTTTCGGATCGATAGTGAGATTTTGATATCGGGGTCGGAATCCAATTTCAAAAGTTGGAGTAGGTCTATAGTGTTGAATCTGACTGATGTACAAAATTTGGGATCAATCAGATGTGGTTTGGTTGGTTTCGGCATCAATTGAAGAATTCTTGAGAGTTCAAGTTCATTAGGCTTGGATTGGAGGGTGATTCGTAGTTTTAGCATTGTTTGATGTGATTTGAGAGTTTTACCGAGTCCTTATGATGTCTTAGGATTGATTGGTATGTTTGGTTTAGGTCCCAGGGGCCTCAGGTGAGTTTCAGATGCTTAACGGAATTGAATTTGGACTTAGGCAATTTCTGAATTCTAACTCTAATTTGGTTCTACTACATTAATCTATTGTTATTTTTCTCATCTAATTAAGGAATTTGAGGGTAGAAGTTTGGAAATGGGGGAATAAGTTCCCCAAATAGAAAATCTGAGTTTTGAATAAGAATTTGACATCGGATTGGATGATTTTTGTACGAGTGAACTCGTGAGTGAATGGGTGTTCATAATCTATAATATTTACCCAATTCCGAGACGTGGGCCTGGGGAGGATTTTTGGCATTTTTCTATTTTCTTGCATTAGCTTCGATTCCTTTAGCTAAAATCATTGTTTTAGTTATATTTACATTATGAAACTGATTTTATTAGATTTGGGCCACTCGGATTTGGATACTCGTGGCAAGAGCGTGATATCAGATTGATTTTTGAGCTGGTTCAAGGTAAGTGACTTGCCTAAACTTGTTCGGGGGAACTTCCCTTAGGATTTTGGTTCTGTTGTTATATGAATGTCGTGTATGTGATGTGACGAGTGTGTACATGTGCTAATTGTCGAGAAAAACCTCATTTTCATTAAGCAAATACCTGTGTTTTTCATTTAGTTGAAAATACTAGATCATGTAGTCTCCTTCTTATCTTAAGAAAGCATGTCTACATTCCTTAAAGGTCTTATATTGTCCCAATTCACATTATTTTACCTTGTTATATATTTAGCCAGTAGGGCCCTGACCTGATCTCGTCATTACTCGACCGAGGTTAGGCTTGGCACTTACTGAGTACCACTGTGGTGTACTCATGCCCTTTCTTGCACATGTTTTTTGTGTGCAAATCCAGGTTCTTCTGCTCAGCCATACTATCCGTGAGACGAGGCAATTCAGAGACTTCAAGGTATATCTGCCGCGTCCGCAGACCTAGAAGTCCTTCTCTATTGTCCCTTCAGTTATAGTCTTTTCCATGTATTTCCTTTGTATTAGACTTCTAAAGTTAGAAACCTTATATATTTTTCTTTAGCCTGTAATTCGTGAGATTCCGGGTTTTGGGAGTGTTATTATTGATCGAGAGTGTTATTATTGTATATGCCGAGTGGTATTTTAAACACTTTATCTATATTTATCTGTCAGATGGCTAGTTGTAATTTTAAATTCCTTTTTCCGCAAATTGATAGGCTTACCTAGTCGTAGAGACTAGGTGCCGTCACGACAGTTCATGGAGGGAGAACTTGGGTCGTGACATCAATGAAATACGATTAGACCCAACCAATACACCCCATCCTTTGGCCGAAAACCGGTGAGCCGCTGCAAAGTCTCCAGGTACTGAGCTCCCGTATAATCTGTCATGCCTCGCGACAAAGAGACAGAAAGTCCATCAACCGGCAGCCCATAAAGGACCTCCACATCCTGCAGCGTGATAGTGGCCTTGCCAATGGGCAAATAGAATGTGTGCATCTCTAGTCGCCACCGCTATATCAAAATCGTGAGCAACGACCAATCCAGCTGCAGCCGGCCGATCTCAATGGTCATATAAAAATCCGTATCCTACAGGAGTCTGACTACACGGGGATGGAGCTGGAATTCCTTAAGAAAGTCCCAGACATCGTCTATTCTCCTAGAACGTAAAGTCTGGGCCAATAGCTCCCCCTCCCATATGTAGGAAGACATATGCTCGTCCTGTAGCTGTAGTAGCTCTAGGGAGGCAGGTCCAGGATGCAAAGGCGGAACCGCCATGACAACTACTATAAATTGAATAAAATTAATTATATTATTTTTCTTTTCCACTGCTTAAATATATTGCAATATCTTGAATAGTAAATTTTATTTGATATTTTTACTATATTGTTAATTAGGATGATACATTTTCAATATTACAATTTTATATTTTATACGTTACTTTATTATGTTAGTTTTATTATTTTATATATTAGTTTTATTATTTTATATGTTTGTTAGTTATTCATCTATTTTTTACTACACATGATTTAATTATTAAATATTCATATTTTGGTTCGAGACACAATATTTGAGGCCCAGTAGCACCAATGTATCCTGAATTCTTATGTTCATGATGAGAAATTTTTTCCGATTTTTCACTCAACAGGTCTGTTATTTTATATGTTAGTTTATTATTATATATGTTAGTTTTATTATTTAATATGTTAGTTTATTATTTTATATGTTAGTTTTATTATTTAATATGTTAGTTTTATTATTTAATATATTAGTTTATTATTTTATATATTAGTTTTATTATTTAATATGTTAGTTTTATTATTGAATATGTTAGCTTTATTATTGTATATGTTTGTTTTTTTATTTTATATGTTTGTTTTTTTTGACTTATTTTTTACTATACTAAAATTAAATAATTAAATTTTCATAACTATACAAGATTTTATTATTACATAATCACATTTTATTCCGGACACAATATTTGAAGTCCAGTAGTACCAATGTATCCTAAATTCTTATGTTCTTACATTTGTTGACTATAATTGGTGATAATTTGTGTTTGAATATCAGTTTTTTGACGTATTTTTGGGAATAAGAGATACTTAAATGATTCATTTCTATAACTACAAGGATACTACGCTAAAGAGTACTACGTTTTACTACGCTAAAAGATCACTATATTACAAATACGAACACTACATTAGGCCATAAGATACCACTACAGGGTACTAAAGTAAAAATTTATCTAGCTTACTAGTCTTTTAGCAAATTTAATAATCTAAACCAGATAAAAACAACAAATCAATTTAATCACAAAATAATCACGAAATTACATATACCACAATAAAAATTAACTAATTAACATTTTTAACAACTAATAACAATTTCTCTATTTTAAAATTTTTGTAGCACCCTAATACTATAATCCGGATAAAAGATAACAAATTAGTTAAATCGCAAAACAATCACAAAAAAAAACTAATATGCATTTTTATACAAGTTTTAACAAAAACTAAGTCGAAATACCTCAATTTAAGGTTTTTAGAAAGTCGAAGTGTCACGACCCGGATTTTCCACCCTCGGGAGTCGTGATGGCGCCTACTAATGAGAGCTAGGCAAGCCAAATGCTTAAAACACCTTTCCTGCTTCCTTTCAACAATATAATAAGCGAGACAAAATCTAAACGGAAGACTTTAAATTTAAAACAACTGAAAACCAAAGGTGCGGAAGTTTGAACTAAAATGCTACCCAGAGTTTGGTGTCACTAGCTCACGGACTACTACAGAATGCTACAAACAATGTCTGAAAGGAAAATACATCATGTTTGTCTGATACAAGATAAACAAACGAAAAACATGGAAAAGGACTTCGGCCTGCGAACACCAGCTAGGCTACCTCGAGAGTCCCTGGGCTGAAGATAGCTCCCAAAAGTCCTACTGCTGCGGTCCAAAAGCTGCTCCCTGATCTGTGCACAAAAATTGCACAGAGTGCAGCATCAGCACAACCGACCCCATGTGCTGGTAAGTGCCTGGCCTAACTCCGGGGAGGTAGTGACGAGGCTAGACAGGACCTACCACAATTAACATGTATAGATATATATAACAAGTGCAAGAAACAATAACAAGATAATACAAAGTAAAGCTAGGAGGGGACATGCTATTGGGGAGTAACAGATAAAAATGAAGTATCGTAAACAAACAGAAGAAACTCCGGTTTCCATAATATATATATATATATATATATATATATATATATATATAGTGGACAGCGTGCCACACGATCCCATAATATCATATATAGTGGACGGTATGCCACACGATCCCATAATATCATATAATATCTGGCTTCATATAGTAGACCCCTTCAGGGGAGGATAACAACTCAATACCTTTAACCCGACAAGGGTACAGCTAACAGGCCAAAATATCCCGACAAGGGAGAGTATATATTAGTCTACACATCCCGGCAAGGGAGTACTCACAACACATTCTCTTTTTAAATCACTTCATCCTCAACTAACACATTCATGTTCGAGCGAACGCTCCAAAAGTACACCAATCACAATTCTACCTCAATCGTTCACATTATATGAAACTCATCAAGTAAACAAGGAGATTGTGTCACATTATTCGAATTAAAAGCAATTAAGACCCACGGTCATGCTAGACTCCGGTGCATAGATAACTGTCACCATGCCTATACACCGTACTCCACATTAGCAAGTAGCAAATAACATCCTAATCCTATTCCCTCAAGCCAAAGTTAGAACAAACACTTACCTCGAACTTCCACGGCCAACTTAAGCCTCAAACACCGCTTTTGCCACGAGTATCAGACTCCAAATGGCCCAAATCTAGTCAATTCAATTTCATAATGTAAATAACACTTCGAGTAACTGATTCTACAATTAAATTCTAAGCTAATATGCAAAATTATGTAAAATGACCAAAATGCCCCTCGGGCCCACATCTCAGAATCGGGTAAAATTTATATTTTCAGAATCCTCATACCCTCAGGAGTCTAACCATACCAAAATTACTCAAATTCGACCACAACTCGGCCTTCAAATTCTCAATTCAAGTCTATGGAATTTTCTACCATTTGTTTTAACCCAAAACACTAATTTGTTGATAAAAACAATAATATATTCATGTAATTTAATCAAATTCGAGTTAAAATCATTTACTCCAATCAATATGGTGATTCTCAATTCAATTCCTCACTATTCATCTTCTTCTTTCCCCAAAAATAGCATTTTCAAGACCCACCCTTAGGGTTCATACAATATCCCATTACAACTTCAAATAAAACTTATAAACATGCTATCCATACTCCAATATTACATATATATGAAGCTCAAGTGAAGGAATTATCTTTTGGTGGAGGAATCTCATTTTTTTCTCTTTTTGGTGTTCTTGAAGATTCAACCCATTTCCTATGGATTTGATCCATAATAATGTTAGTATTCTCACCTAGTGATGTTATATAATCATCTTTATGCCAAAATAACTTACCTTGAAGTGTATCCATGCTGGAAGAGCTCCTTCTTTTCTCTAAAATTCATTCCAAGTTGAAGAACTAACTCATTCTCTCTCTAAACCCACGTTTTCAGCTCTTTAAAATTCAACTCTAGTTCTGTGTAGCCTCCTTGCGTAGCCTACGCATGAAACCTACGCAGGAGGCTTTCAATTTGGCCAAATTCTGATTTTTGCTGCGAATGTTGCGTAGCCTGCTCTTCTAACTTTTTGTAAAACGGTTATAACTTTCTGTATACATCTCCAAATGACAATCGGTTTGATGTTCTGGAAACTAGGCTCAAAGAGCTTTAATTTGATAGGTTGTGCCTCACACAAATCCTTATATATATGTAGATATGCTCGTCCAAAGTGAGGTCTTGTGCGTACTCATTTGCAACGTTAGTCTATTATGAAATTTTCCAACTTGGCTTAGACTTAGGACTTTCCTTAGACCCCATATCTCTTCTAATATGCCTCGTACACCTATTATCATATCTAATTGGTATCCATCATATTAATAGTCCTCGAATGAGAAGTAGAGTCGACCCCCAAACACTTAGCATAACTTATCGCTTTTCTCACACATCTCTAACTCCCAAATTTTGACTAACTCCCAAGTTTTCCAAATTTTTTGCCAGAGTTTCCTTTGTAACTAGGCCTATCCACCTGTCAGAGAATCCCAAGAACCAATCCTAACAACACATACACAATCCAATCAACGTAACACCACACAAAAAATAATTCTGATACTGACCTCATAAGCAATATGTTGCTAGAAATGAAACGCCATATACATCAACTATTTAAGTGATACTCAACTCATAGCAGGTAAGTTCTTGACATTTTCATGAAACATAGAAATAAATATTTAAATTAAAGATGACATTATTGGGTCATCACATTCTCCACCTCTAAAATAACCGTTCGTCCTCGAACGGATAAAAGAAGGAAGTACCTGAGTCGAGAAATAAATGAGGATAACGGCTCCGCATATCGGACTCGGACTCCCAGGTCGATGCCTCAGGAGGCTGACCTCTCCACTAAACACGCATCGAAGGAAAACTCTTCGACCTCAACTGTCAAACCTGCCGGTCTAGAATAGCCATCGGCTCCTCTTCATATGACAGATCTTTGTCCAATTGGACAGTGCTGAAATCTAACACGAGCGATGGATCTCCACGATACTTCCGGAGCATAGATACATGAAACAGGAGATGCACAGCTGACAAGCTAGGTGGCAAGGCAAGTCTATAAGCCACCTCTCCCACACGATCAAGAATCTCAAATGGACCGATGAACCTAGGGCTGAGCTTGCCCTTCTTCCCAAATCTCATCACGCCCTTCATAGGCGATACACGGAGCAATACTTGCTCACCAACCATGAAAGCAACATCTCTGACCTTGCGGTCTGCATAACTCTTCTGTCTGGACTGAGCTGTACGAAGTCTATCCTGAATAATCCTGACCTTGTCCAAGGCCTCCTAAACCAGATCCGTACCCAATAATCGAGCCTCTCCCGGCTCAAACCATCCAACTGGAGACCGACATCGCCTACCATACAACGCCTCATACGGATCCATCTTAATGCTGGACTGGTAGCTGTTGTTGTAGGCGAACTCTATAAAAGGCAAAAACTCGTCCCACGAGCCCCCAAAATCAATGACACAGGCTCAGAGCATGTCCTCAAGGATCTGAATAGTCCTCTCGGACTGACCGTCCGTCTGGGGATGAAATGTTGTACTCAACTCAACTTGGGTGCCCAACTCTCGCTGAACCTCTCTACAGAAATGCGAGGTAAACTGCGTACCCCGATCCGAAATGATAGATAGTGGCACCCCATGAAGGCGAACAATCTCGCTGATATAAATCCTGGCTAACCTTTCAGATGAATAGGTGGCTGCAACAAGAACAAAATGCGCTGACTTGGTCAGCCTATCAATAATGACCCAAACTGCATCAAACTTCTTCCGAGTCATCGGAAGTCCAGTAACAAAATCCATAGTAATCCTCTCCCACTTCCACTCGGGAAGCTCAATCCTTTGAAATAAACCACCGGGCCTCTTATGCTCGTACTTAACCTGCTGACAGTTCAAACAACGAGCCACATATGCAACAATGTCTTTCTTCATTCTACACCACCAATAGTGCTGCCTCAAATCCTGATACATCTTCGCGGCGCCCAGGTGAATAGAATACCGAGAACTGTGGGCCTCCGCTAAGATCAACTCTCGAATCCCATCAACATTGGGCACACAAACTCGCCCCTGCAATCTCAATACACCATCATTATCTAAGGTCACTTTCTTGGCACCTCCACGCTGCACCGTGTCCCTCAAGACACACAAATGGGGATCATCGAACTGCCGATCACGGATACGCAATAACGAAGAACGAGCGACCGTGCAAGCTAATACTCGACTAGGCTCAGAAATGTCCAAGCTCACAAACTGATTAGCCAAAGACTGCACGTCCAAAGCAAGTGATCTCTCACCGATCGGAATATAAGCAAGACTTCCCATACTGGCTGACTTCCTACTCAAGGCATCGACCACCACATTGGCCTTTCTCGGGTGATATAAGATAGTGATGTCATAATCTTTCAACAATTCCAACCACCTCCTCTTCCTCAAATTCAACTCCTTTTGCTTGAACAAATACTGAAGACTCTTATGATCCGTGAACAACTCACACGCCACACCATACAGATAGTGTCTCCAAATCTTCAATGCGTGAACAATGGCTGCCAACTCCAAATCATGCACTGGATAGTTCTTCTCATGAACCTTCAACTACCTCGAAGCATAGGCAATGACCTTGCCATCCTGCATCAACACTGCGCCAAGTCCAATACGAGATGCATCACAATAGACTGTATAGGGCCCTGAACCTGTGGGCAAAACCAACAGTGGTGTCATAGTCAAGGCTGTCTTGAGCTGCTGAAAGCTCGCCTCACACGTGTCCGACCATCTGAACTAGGCACCCTTTTGGGTCAACCTGGTCATCAGGGCTGCGATAGATGAGAACCCCTCCACGAACCAACGGTAGTAACCTGCTTACCCCAAGAAACTCCGAATCTCCGTAGCTGAAGCTGGTCGAGGACAGTTCTTGACTGCTTCTATCTTCTTTGGGTCTACCTGAATACCTACTGCTGATACGACATGACCCAGGAATGCGACCGAACTCAACCAAAACTCGCACTTAAAGAACTTAGCATACAACTGACTATCCTTCAGGGTCTGAAGAACCGCTCTGAGGTGCTGCTCATGCTCCTCCTGACTGCAGGAGTATATAAGAATATCATCAATGAAGACTATCACGAACAAGTCCAAATAAGGTTTGAACCCTCGGTTCATCAACTCCATGAACGCTGCTGGGGCATTAGTCAATCCAAATGACATGACCAAAAACTCATAGTGCCCATATCGAGTGCAAAATGCTGTCTTAGGGACATCAGACGCCCTAATCCTCAGCTGGTGGTAGCCAGATCTCAAATCTATCTTTGAAAACACCCTCGCACCCTGAAGCTGGTCGAATAAGTCATCCATCCTCGGCAGTGGGTACTTGTTCTTAATCTTCACCTTGTTCAATTGCCGGTAATCAATGCACATCCTCATCGAACCATCCTTTTTCTTCACAAATAGCACCGGTGCGCCCCAAGGCGAAACACTAGGTCTAATGAAACCCTTCTCAAGTAAATCCTGAAGCTGATCCTTTAACTCTTTCAATTCTGGCGGCGCCATACGATACGGCGGAATGGAAATGGGCTGAGTGCCCGGAGCTAGATCAATACAAAAATCAATATCCCTGTCGGGCGGCATGCCCGGCAGGTCCGAAGGAAAGACCTCGGGAAACTCCTGAACAATAGGAACAAAATCAATAGACGGGACCTCAACGCTAGAGTCGCAAACATAGGCCAGATAAGATAGGCACCCCTTCTCGACCATGCGTCGAGCCTTCACATAAGAAATAACGCTGCGAGCAGAATGACCAGGAGTCCCTCTCCACTCTAGTCGGGGCAAATCTGGCAACGCCAAGGTCACGGTCTTGGCATGGCAATCCAAGATCGCATGATACGGGGACAACCAATCCATCCCTAATATGACATCGAAATTCACCATATCCAAGAGCAACAAGTCAACACGGGTCTCAAGACCCCTGAATACCACAACACAGGAATGATGAACCCGGTCCACCACTATAGAATCACCCACTGGTGTAGACACGCATACAAGAATACTCAAGGCCTCTCTAGGCATAACCAAATAGGGTGCAAAATAGGACGACACATATGAATACATAGATCCGGGATCAAATAGCACAGAAGCAGCCCTATCACAGACCAGAATAGTACCTGTAATCACAATATCTGATGACTCAGTCTCTGGCCTGACTGGCAAGGCATAACAACGGGGCTAGGCCCTACCTCCCTGAATTATATCCCTGGGATGATCTACTGCTGGCTAACCCGTACCTCTAGCTGTCTGAGCTCCACCTCTAAGGCCTCTACCTCCACTTCTATGTCGTCTACCCCTGCCTCTAGCTGGTTGGGCAGGCTGTGGGGCAACTGGTGCCTGAATCGTCGGGCGAGGACCCTGCTGCTGCGAGTTGATGGAAGCTCGAGGGAAATATCTGGCAATGTGACTCACATCGTTGCAAGTATAACAAGCCCTCAGCTGTTGAGAATAACGAAGTGGTGGTGCACTGATAGGTACTGATGGTGAACTGAAGAGCTGCTGGTCAGAATACTACAGCTGAGAACCACGACCACCTGGTGTACCATGAGAAGCCTGGAGAGCTGACTGAAAGGGCCTCGAAGGATGGCCTCTACCATAAGAATCCCTACCTCCAGACAAGGTACCACTGAATCTACCCGAATGACGGGG
The DNA here is from genome assembly GCF_000715075.1 of Nicotiana tabacum. NCBI lineage: Eukaryota > Viridiplantae > Streptophyta > Magnoliopsida > Solanales > Solanaceae > Nicotiana > Nicotiana tabacum. Next base: position 89,780,874 of record NC_134101.1, on the reverse strand, counting down.
CCTCTTATCAGACCCATGACCACCTCCCTGAGAAAGTGCCAGCTCTATCCGACGGGCACCATCTGCCGCCTCCTGAAATGTAATCTCACTCCCGGCACTCATGGCCATCTGAACACAGATTAGCTAAACCAACCCATCGACAAACCTCCGCACCCTCTCTCTCTCGGTAGGGAGTATCACAATGGCATGACGAACGAGATCAATGAACCGAGTCTCATACTGGGTGATCGTCATAGGACCCTGCTGGAGACACTCAAACTGCCTACGAAGAGCATCTCGCTGAGTAACTGGAAGAAACTTCCCCAGAAATAACTCTGAAAACTGATCCCAGGTCAATGATGGTGACCCTGCTGGCCTGGCTAAATAGAAATCCCTCCACCAAGTCTTGCCGGATCCTGCCAGGCGAAAAGGGGCGATGTCGACCCCATTGGTCTCTACAATGCCCATAGTCTGTAGAACCTCATGACAGCTGAAGATGAAATCCTGAGCATCCTCTGAGGGAGTGCCACTATATGTAGTAGTGAAGAGCTTGGTGAAACGATCAAGCCTCCACAAAGCATCTGCGGACATAGCCGCACCATCACTGGACTGAGCCGCAATACCTGGCTGGGCTGCCATAGCTGGCTGAACTGCCACGGCTGACTGAACTGCTAGAATATGACCCTGAGGAGCTACCGACTCTAGGGTACGAGTATCAGGAGTCTGAACTCCTCCCCCAGCCTAAGATGTGGCTGGAGCTACGGGAAGCAAACCTGCTCTAGAAATGGCCTCCATAAAGCCTACCAGTCGGACCAAAGCGTCCTGAAGCACTAGAGTGGCTATGAAACCCTCTAGGACCTGAGCTGGGCCCACCGGAGCTGCTGGAGCTGGAACCCCTTCGTCGTAGTCAACATGACGCTCCACCTCTGGGACTGCTGCTTAGGGCTGAGCTCTGCCCCGGCCTCGGCCTCGCCCTCTGCCCCTAATAGGAGCAGCTACTGGGGGCTCAGGCTACTGCGCGGTAGAAGAGAAAGCTTGTGTTCTCGCCATCTGCAAAAGAACAGAGTGGAAGGACAATCAGTACTTGAGAAACAGAATCGCACGACAAGCATGAACAAGGTGAAATTTTCCTAACTCAGTAGCCTCTGCGGGATAAATACAGACGTCTCCGTACCGATCCCTTAGACTCTACTGAGCTTGTCCGTGAGTTGTGAGACCTAAGTAACCTAGTGCTCTGATACCAACCTGTCACGACCCGGATTTTCCACCCTCGGGAGTCGTGATGGAGCCTACTAATGAGAGCTAGGCAAGCCAAATGTTTAAAGCACCTTTCCTACTTCCTTTCAACAATATAATAAGCGAGACAAAATCTAAACGGAAGACTTTAAATTTAAAACAACTGAAAACCAAAGGTGCGGAAGTTTGAACTAAAATGCTACCCAGAGTTTGGTGTCACTAGCTCACGGACTACTACAGAATGCTACAAACAATGTCTGAAAGGAAAATACATCATGTTTGTCTGATACAAGATAAACAAATGAAAAACATGGAAAGGGACTTCGGCCTGCGAACGCCAGCTAGGCTACCTCGAGAGTCCCTGGGCTAAAGATAGCTCCCAAAAGTCCTACTGCTGCGGTCCGAAAGCTGCTCCCTGATCTGTGCAGAAAAAATTTCACAGAGTGCAGCATCAGCACAACCGACCCCATGTGCTGGTAAGTGCCTGGCCTAACCCCGGCGAAGTAGTGACGAGGCTAGACAGGACCTACCACAATTAACCTGTATAGATATATATAACGAGTGCAAGAAAACAATAACAAGATAATACAAAGTAAGGCTGGGAGGGGACATGCTATCGGGAGTAACAGATAAAAATGAAATATCGGAAATAAATAGAAGAAACTGGGAGGGGACATGCTATCGGGGAGTAACAGATAAAAATGAAATATCGAAAATAAATAGAAGAAACTATGGTTTCCATGATATATAGTGGATGGCGTGCCACACGATCCCATAATATCATATATAAATGGACGGCGTGCCACACGATCCCATAATATCATATATAAGTGGACGGCGTGCCACACGATCCCATAATATCATATATAAGTGGACGGCGTGCCACACGATCCCATAATATCATATATAAGTGGACGACGTGCCACACGATCCCATAATATCATATATAAGTGGACGGCGTGCCACACGATCCCATAATATCATATATAAGTGGACGGCGTGCCACACGATCCCATAATATCATATATAAGTGGACGGCGTGCCACACGATCCCATAATATCATAACAACTCAATACCTTTAACCCGACAAGGGTACAACTAACAGCCTAAAATATCCCGACAAGGGAGAGTATATATTAGTCTACACATCCCGGCAAGGGAGTACTCACAACACATTCTCTTTTTTGATCACTTCTTCCTCAACTAACACATTCATGTTCGAGCTAACACTCCAAAAGTACACCAATCACAATTCTACCTCAATCGTTCACATTATATGAAACTCATCAAGTAAACAAGGAGACCGTGTCACATTATTCGAATTAAAAGCAATTAAGACCCACGGTCATGCTATTCTCCGGTGCATAGATAATCGTCACCATGCCTATACACCGTACTCCACATTAGCAAGTAGTAAATAATATCCTAATCCTATTCCCTCAAGCCAAAGTTAGAACAAACACTTACCTTGAACTTCCACGGCCAACTCAAGCCTCAAACACCGCTTTTGCCGCGAGTATCAGACTCCAAATGGCCCAAATCTAGTCAATTCAATTTTATAATATATATAACACTTCGAGTAACTGATTCTACAATTAAATTCTAAGTTAATATGCAAAATTATGTAAAATGACCAAAATGCCCCTCGGGCCCACATCTCAGAATCAGGTAAAATTTACATTTTCAGAATCCTCATACCCTCAGGAGTCTAACCATAACAAAATTACTCAAATTCGACCACAACTCGGTCTTCAAATTCTCAATTCAAGTCTATGGAATTTTCTACCATTTTTTTAACCCAAAACACTAATTTGTTGATAAAAACAATAATAGATTCATATAATTTAACCAAATTCGAGTTAAAATCATTTACTCCAATCAATATGGTGATTCTCAATTCAATTCCTCACTATTCATCTTCTTATTTCCCCAAAAATAGCATTTTCAAGACCCACCCTTAGGGTTCATTCAATATCCCATTACAACTTCAAATAAAACTCATAAATATGCTATCCATACTCCAATATTACATATATATGAAGCTCAAGTGAAGGAATTATCTTTTGGTGGTGGAATCTCATTTTTTCTCTTTTTGGTGTTCTTGAAGATTCAACCCATTTCCTATGGATTTGATCCATAATAATGTTAGTATTCTCACCTAGTGATGTTATATAATCATCTTTATGCCAAAATAACTTACCTTGAAGTCTATCCATGCTGGAAGAGCTCCTCCTTCTCTCTAAAATTCATTCCAAGTTGAAGAACTAACTCATTCTCTCTCTAAACCCACGTTTTCAGCTCTTTAAAATTCAACTCTAGTTCTGCGTAGCCTCCTTGCGTAGCCTACGCATGAAACCTACGCAGGAGGCTTTCAATTTGGCCAAATTCTGATTTTTGCTACGCATGTTGTGTTGCCTGCTGCGTAGCCATACGCAGGTTGCGTAGCCTGCTCTGCTAACATTTTGTAAAATGGTTATAACTTTCTGTATACACCTCCAAATGACAATCGGTTTGATGTTCTGGAAACTAGACTCATAGAGCTTTAATTTGATAGGTTTTGCCTCACACAAATCCTTATATATATGTAGATATGCTCGTCTAAAGTGAGGCCTTGTGCGTACTCATTTGCAACGTTAGTCTATTATGAAATTTTCCAACTTGGCTTAGACTTAGGACTTTCTTTAGACCCCATATCTCTTCTAATATGCCTCGTACACCTATTATCATATCTAATTGGTATCCATCATATTAATAGTCCTCGAATGAGAAGTAGAGTCGACCCCCAAACACTTAGCATAACTTATCGCTTTTCTCACACATCTCTAACTCCCAAATTTTGACTAACTCCTAAGTTTTCCAAATTTTTTGCCAGAGTTTCCTTTGTAACTAGGCCTATCCATCTGTCAGAGAATCCCAAGAACCAATCCTAACAACACATACACAATCCAATCAACGTAACACCACACGAAAAATAATTCTGATAGTGACCACATAAGCAATTTGTTGCTAGAAAAGAAATGCACTATACATCAACTATTTAAGTGATACTCAACTCATAGCAGGTAAGTTCTTGACATTTTCATGAAACATAGAAATAAATATTTAAATTAAAGATGACATTATTGGGTCATCACACGAAGATTTTGTGATTTTTAGTCGAAACAACCAACAACGTCCGAGATAACTCCTTACCTAGCATGTGGGACCGAGAATCTTTACTTTATGTGGGACGGGTGGGCTCCAATCAAGCTTTTTGGGTTTAAAAATTGAGGGGAGAGGGGGCCCCTGCCATTTAATTTTGGAACTATAAGGCTCATTGCGGCGTGCAACCCGATCTCTATATATATATATATATATATATATATATATATATATATATATATATATAGCGTCTTTAGTTAAGACGTTATATATAGCACCTTAACAAAAGGCGCTATATTTTCCCACTTTTTTTAATTCAAATATAACGTCTTTCAAATAAACACAATATATATGTCACGACACTAAACCCGGACCCGGTCGTGATGGTTCCTCTCGAGAAGACAAGGCCAGCCAACTAGTCCCAATTTAATTTTTATAACAGTTAAACATTTATAAATAGTCTAAGCATGAGTAAATAAGCCAAAGACAAAGCAAAAGATTTTATAATGTGCGGAATACAACCCAAACACAGCCTGACATCGAGGTGTCACAAGTCACGAGCATCTACTAAGGTATAAAATACAACTAAGTTTTGAAATAGGCTAAATACAGTCCAAGGACATCAAGAGGGAGAAAAGCAGTGCTGCAAACGTCGGCAGCTACCTTGCTAAACTCTAATGACTCTGCCTCCGATCAACCAATACCCGCTACCGAGTTCAGAAATACCTGAATCTGCACGCAGGGTGCAGGGAGTAAAGTGAGTACTCCAACTCAGTGAGTAATAATCATAACTAAAGTCTGAATGGTAAGAAGTCACGAAAAGTGCATCAACATGCTATACAAAAGCAGTACAAAAACCAGTAAGAAAGAAATGAAGCTGAAAAATCTCTTACAATATCTTAGCTCAGTTTAAACTTCTTTGAAAATGATTTCTCAATAGTTGCGCAAATAAATGCAAAACAATTAGTGCAAATAAGCAGAAAAATTCGCCCCTCGGGCACAAATACACAATTAAACAGGTATATGACAGGCAAATAAGAAAGATAAGCACATAAGGTTCGCCCCTCAGGCACAACATCAACAATTCGCCCCTCGGGCACAATTACATGGAACAATACCAGCCCCTCGGGCTATCACATAGAACAATATCAGCCCCTCGGGCTATATCTCACATCACGATGGGTACCCGCACTCACTGAGGGTGTGCAGACTCCTGAAGGGGCCCCTTACAGCCCAAGCTCAATATCAAGCCACCTCATGACATCATAAATAGGCTCTCGGCCTCATATAAATATCAAAAAGCCACCTTGTGGCATACATATCTCAGGCCCTCGACCTCATAATCAAATAAGTGTATCTCTGTTGTGGCGTGCAACCCGACCCAAAAGTATCCTCACAACACAGGCCCTCAGCCTTGCTCAGTCAAAAATCACATAAGCTATTCGGGCAACAGTAAAACATGATGCTCAGCCCAAAATATGATTTAAAATATCATTTCAAGTGTTAAAACAGAGTAAACATGGTTGAGTTTTGAAAACAGTGCAAAATAACATGATTGAGTTCAAGCATAAAATCAAAACACTGAGGAAACATCAACAAAAATCCCCGAAGGGTTCACTTAGTTGGCATTCAGCCCAAATATGGCATTCAGCCCAAAAAATGATGATAGCAAATAGATTTCAGTCAAAGACGCGGTAAAATCATCAATCAGAATGGACCATGTCACAATCCCCAATAGTGCACGACCCCACGCTCGTCATCAAGCATGTGTCACACTTCAATATAACACTACGATGTGCAATCCGTGGTTTCAAACCTTTAGAACATCATTTACAATCATTACTCACCTTGATACGGCTAAATCTCTATCTTGCGACGCCTTTGCCCCCCAAATCGGCCTCCACGCGCGTCGAATCTATTCAAAATCAGAATGAGTACATCAACATATGCTAAAGGTTGCCTTTATATGGTATTTTGAAGTTGTTTTTCATATATGAAAATATATAGGAAAAAATTGGGTATCAACAGCTGCCCCTCTTTACTTGGGAAGGATGAAAGAGTTGTCGGGTAAAGATATGATGGCCAATTTTGACCGAGCGAAACAGTTTGAAGAGGTTTAAGCCGCACCCTGGCTTCTAAGCTGCCTACATATCCCTAGTTTTACAGGAATCAGGTCGTATGTAGTTCAGGATCCGTTGATAGAGTATGCCATGGAGACTTTTTCAAGAATGGATGCAATATCCAGGGCAGGGTGAGTGGATGGCTTGTAGAAATGGTTAAGGTTTGATATGACTGCGGGAACTGGAGCGGTATTTCTCCTGTCGGGATGGTTGTTGCTCGCCAGTTTACCTACAATGAAACAATACAAGCATATTCTGTGCATAAATTTAAACATGATGCAAATTCCCGTCGAACCATGAATGTTGTCTTTGGACGGTTAGGATGACGTCCTTAGACCATGACGTCCTGGGCCATGAAGCGTATGATCAAGGATTCGCAGGCCGTGATATGATTCTCTCGAGCTATGCGAATGCTACCTCCGAACCATGATGCCTTTGAATAATGATATACAAAAGGATTGAAAGAGATCCTCAGGCCGTGACATGGTGTTCTCGGGCTATGAAGATGGTGCCTCCGAACGATGATGCCTTCGGATGAGTTGGCGATATTTCAGCCATGAAGGATGTAGTAACATGATACGGACAAGACAGAGCTTAGTCTTGCGATTTGAAGGGCAGAGCTTAGACCGCAATAAAAGCGAAATAAATAGTGCTTGGGATAGTGCTTAGTTTTCAAAGAATACGGGAGGTAGAGCTTAGCCTCGGAAAGCAAAATGATAGCCTTATGCAAGATCAAATGCAAAGAGAGGTAGAGCTTAACCTCGAAAGGCAAAATATTAGCCTTATGCAAGATGCAGATAGAGACAGTGTTTAGTCTCAGAAGGCAGAATGGTAGCCCTATGCAGAAATGCAGATGGAGAGAGCGTTTAGTCTCGGAAGGCAGAATGGTAGCCTTATGAAGAATGCAAATGGAGACAACATTTAGTCTTGGAAAGGAGAATGGTAGCCTTATGCAATGCAGATAGAGACAGTGTTTAGTCTCGGAAGACAGAATGGTATCCTTATGCAGGATGCAGATGGAGACAGCGTTTAGTCTCGGAAGGCAGAAAGGTAGCCTTATGCAAGAAGTAAAATACAAATGATAGAAGATTTTCTTAGCTGATAGCTGGTTGTGGCGTCATGATTACTAGGAGCATTGTGACTGCAGAGCATTAATTGTACGTGCTGATAGCAAATGTTGGCAAGTGAAATGGTTCGGAGAGTCATACTCATGGGCGTACAATATGTTTTAATGATTTTGCAATCCTAGTGCCTGCATCTAAAGAAAAATTGTGAGTTTTGTAAGGGGGAAATTTAGTTCATATCCCCGCTAGCTTTGTTTGGCCTGCTCGGCTTTGATCTAATGACACTGTATGTATCATTGGGTAGCATTGCTAAACAAAGCAGTTTTGATAATAAACATGCAATGATTTTTATAAAAGTATGACATAAGTGTATAATTAAAATGGTTTTTAGATAAACCGATGACTATGAGGTGGTTCGGGAAATTGCAACCTCTCTTTATACGGAATTTTGAGGGTCCTTCTCAAAATTCTACCCCAGTTTAATGGGTTGACGCTTTTGACTGTTGCTTGCGACGATTGGCTGAAATTACTTCGGAATTTTGAGGGTCCTCCTCAAAATTCTGCCTCAATTTCCAATTGCGGGAGGAAATGATAATTTTATTGAATTGTGACCAAACCCATAGGGCTGCATACGTATCCCCTCTTAAATGGGAATCAGGCTAGGCATAGTTCAATTTTCATCATATAAGGCAAGCATAAAGATTACACATAGTAGCGGTTGACTGCATCTGAATTGATCGGCTTTAGCCAGACTTCTCCATCCATTTATGCAAGTATGAGGGCTCCTCCTGTCAGAACCTATTGAACCATGTATGGACCCTATCATTTGGGTGAGAACTTCCCTTTGGTTTCATCTTGATGCGGAAAATTTTTCTTTAACACCAGCTTCCCCGGTATGAACTGTCTTGGCTTGACTCTTTTGTTGAAGGCTCTAGACATTCTGTTCTGGTAGAGTTGACTATGGCAAACTGCATTCATTCTCTTTCCGTCAATAAGGGCTAGTTGCTCATAATGACTTTTTACCCACTCCGCGTCATCGAGTTCAGCTTCTTGTATGATTCATACAGAAGGAATTTCTACCTCAGCGGGAATGACAGCCTCTGTACCATAAACCAGCATATAGGGGGTTGCCCCGATTTATGTGCGGACTATGGTGAGGTACCCTAATAGCGCAAATGATAACTTTTTGTACCACTGTTTATGCTTCTCTATCATTTTCCTCAATATATTCTTGATATTCTTGTTGGCGGCTTCTACAACTCTATTCATTTGAGGCCTGTAGGCTGTGGAATTCTTGTGTCTGATCTTGAAAGTTTCGCACATAGCTTTTATCAAGTCGCTGTTGAGGTTGGAGCCATTATCAGTAATGATTGACTCTGGAATACCGAGTCAACAAACAATGGGGTCACGGACAAAGTCTGCCACGACTTTCTTAGTCACTGCTCTGTAAGATGATGCTTCGACCCACTTGGTGAAATAGTCAATTGCTACTAGGATAAACCTGTGTCCGTTGGAAGTGGCAGGCTCGATTGGTCCAACAACGTCCATTCCCCATGCGGCGAACGGCCATGGTGAGTTTGTTGCATTTAGCTCATTTGGAGGTACCTTTATCATGTATGCATGTATAATACAGCGGTGGCATTTCTGGACATACTGGATGCATTCTGTTTACATGGTCATGCAAAAGTAACCAGCCCGGAGTATCTTCTTTGCTAAGACAAAACCATTCATATGTGGATCGCAGGTCCCAGTATGAATTTCCTCTAGTAGCTTGGATGCTTCCTTTGCGTTGACACACCTTAGTAATCCCAAATCAAGAGTCCTCCTACATAGGATTCCTCCGTTGTGAAAGAATTGTTGGACAATCTCCGAAGTGTGCGTTTCTGAGTAGAATTTGCAAGCTCTAGGTACTCTCTTTGCCAGATATTCCTTGATATCATGAAACCATGGCTTTCCATCTGCTTCCTCTTTGACATGTGCACAGTAAGCTGGCTAATCATGGATCTTTACTGGAATGGGATCGATGAAATTTTTGTTTGGATGATGTATCATAGATAACAGGGTGGCCAATGCATCGGCGAACTCGTCCTGGACTCTGGGAACATGTTGGAACTCCGTCGTCGTGAACCTTTTTCTCAGTTCCTGTACATGATGCAAATACGGGTGTATCTTGGGGTTCTTAGTTGCCCATTCTTCCCGTACCTGGTGTATAAGTAAGTCTGAATCTCCAATTACTAGAAACTCTTGAACGTTCATGTCAATGGCCATTTTAAGCCCTATGGTGCAGGCTTCATACTCGACCATATTGTTGATGCACGGGAACCTGAGTTTGGCAGACACCGGATAATGCTGACCGGTTTCTGATACTAGGACTGCTCATATGCCAACTCCTTTGAAATTTGCTGCTCCATCGAAAAACATTCTCCAACCGTCATAAGATTCTGCAACATCTTCTCCTATTAATTATATCTCTTCATCAGGAAAATACATTTTCAGGGGTTTGTATTCTCCATCCATGAGATTCTCAGCAAGGTGGTCTACCAGGGCCTATCCCTTGATTTCTTTCTAAGTTATGTAGATAATGTCAAACTCACTCAACAAGATGGGCTTTTAAAATATGTACTTCAAATGATCCATCCTCGATATGAGATATGTATTATAGGCACAGAAGTAATGCCTCAACTTCTGAGCTACCCAGGTTCAAGCATAACAGGTGCGCTCCAACAGAGAATACCAGGCCTCGTATGGGGTGAACTTCTTATTGAGATAATAAATAGCCTGCTCTTTTCTCCCTGTTTCATCATGCTGCCCCAGAACGCAACCGAAAGCTCCATCCAATACTGCAAGGTAGAGTAATAAGGGTCTACCTAACTCGGGTAGGACTAAGACTGGTGGTGTTGACAGGTACTCTTTGATTCTATCGAAGGCCTTTTGGCAGTCATCAGTCCATTTGGTAGTGGCGTCCTTCTTCAACATCTTAAAGACTGGCTCACAAATAACTGTAGACTGCGCTGTGAATCGACTGATATAGGTGAGTCTTCCGAAGAAACTCATCACATCCTTCTTGTTCTTTGGCGGTGGCAGTTCTTGAATGGCTTTGACTTTAGATGGATCCAGTTCTATTCCTCGGCGACTCACAATAAACCCAAGCAATTTCCCGGTAGGAACCCCAAATGTGCACTTTGCTGGGTTTAGTTTCAGGTTGTACCTCCGCAGACTATTGAAGAACTTCCTCAGATCTTCCATGTGATCGTTCGCCTTCTTGGATTTGATAATAATATCATCTACATATACCTCTATCTCCTTATGTATCATATCATGGAAAATGGTAGTCATGGCCCTCATGTAGGTGGCACCTGCATTCTTCAGGCCAAATGGCATCATCTTGTAACAGTACATTCCCCACGGCGTAATAAAAGACGTTTTCTCAGCATCTTCTTCATCCATCCAGATCTGATGATAACCAATGAAACAATCTACAAATGACTACAGCTCATGCTTGGCGCAATTGTCAATCAGGATGTGTATATTCAGTAAAGGGAAGTCATCTTTCGGACTGGCCCGGTTGAGATCCCGGTAGTCGACATAGACTCTGACCTTCCCATCCTTCTTTGGCACTGGCACGATGTTGACCAACCATGTCGGTTATTCTACTACCCTGAGAACCTTAGCTTTGACCTGCTTGGTGACCTCTTCCTTGATTTTCAGACTCATATCAGGCTTGAACTTTCTGAGCTTTTGCTTTACTGGCAGACATGTTGGATCAGTCGACAGTTTATGAGACACAATAAATGTACTCAGTCCAGTCATGTCATCATACGACCAGGTGAATATGTCCTCATATTCCTTTAGAAATTTCATATATTCTTTCTTTTTCTGACGGCGATAAGTGAACGTTGATTTGTGTTTCCTTGATATTTTCTGCATCTCCCAGGTTGACAATTTCGGTCTCTTCCAGGTTGGACTTAGGCATGTTCTCAAAGTTCTCAACTTCTTTGACAATCTCGTCATATATGTCATCTTCCTCTGAATCAATGTCTGTTTGTTGCGTTGTCTCATTACATGTCACAGTCATTGGTTCATCAAGATAAGTAATAGTAATGATGTATAAGTAAAGTAATGACAGAAAATAATAATGAGTGTTGATTTACAAGAAAAGTCAAAATGCTTTGATAAATTGCATAACTGTTTTGAACATTGAAGATCTTATTGCAAGAATTGAAAATGCGAAAAGAAAAATCATTTAGTAAGAACAATGGATAATGCTTGTTTTAGCTTTGCTACCCCAAGGCACTTCAGGCTTTGGTTGTCCTGATGGTCCAATTCTTTAGATGGGCCCCTCTTCTCACAGCCTGTATGGAAGAGCCTTGTGAAATAAGATGATGATGCCAGAATGCACGAACTAACCTTTGGGTAAGGGGATAATAAAAACAAAAAACAAAGAATAAAACAAAAAGGTAACCATGTTAGTGAGGATCATAAAAAGTATTGCAATATTTAAACATATAGTGTAGGAATGTAAATCGTGTCCTAATTTGGGGACCTTTTTGTGCCCGAGGTAGGCCTAGCGACAAATTGTTTTGGAGAACTTAGAATGCTAAATGCCTCATTTTATTGATAGAAAATAAGACGAATCCCAAATTAACACTAAATAAATAGGAAATAAAAGGTCACTAATGGCCATTGGCCTTATTACATTTATAAAGGGAAAAGATAAACTCCTATCTACTTGTTCCCTGAAGGACCTTCCCCAGATTCGTCATCCCTGGCTCCGTCGAACAGCTTCCCCAACTCGCGATGTCCCAGCAACAGGTATGCTCTGGCTAGGTGTCCGCCTTCGGTCCCTTCAGCATTTTGACAATCTTCGACCCTCTTGAGAAATTTTCTCTCTAGTTCCACTATGCCTCACTCCAAGTATCCTAGCCGCTTGCTGGCACTGACAGTCATGCCCTTCCATTCCTCAATCAGCTTCTGGTCGAAGTCTTGTATCTCGCGATGTTCGCTTTCGTACTCACAGATCCTTTTGCGCAGCTGGTTGTACTTGCCCTGCGCCTCAGCCCTTTCATTTATAATCCTATGAATTCGAGAAAACCCTGGTTGGCCCAGACCATTATGATTGTCTTCCAATCAACCCGAGTAGAAAGGAGCACAACCAGCATGATACCTGTCTGGCTCGATGGTATCTCTCCCCATTCTGATCTTGCAGTTCCACATATGCTGAGCTTGGCACTTGTAGGGACTATCATCATTTTGGAAGTCAGCCCGGAAATGACTCATCTTGTCGACTCTGGGTATAACTTTCTTCCTACTAGCTTGCCTCATAACTTGGAGAGGGATGTAAGGGTAGGTTCCTCTCAGACAGATCAGTATCAGGAAACGTGCATCTCTAGATCGGGTGATGAATTCCTCGGACGGAAACCACTCGAACATCCATTGAACCTGTTTTCAGTCATATTATCAAATAGCTCAACCCATCTTTGGCATTCTCAAGCTGAGCGAACATATCGGGGATGTAATTCATTCAATTTGGATGATAGAAAGCGATGTGATCATCCTAGTCCCTTCGCTGAATCTCTTGTTGATATTCGTCCTTTTGGAGATGTTCCATGAGCCAAAGTTGGAGTAATAAATTGCAGCCTTCGAAGTGATTTGCTCCTTGTTGACACTTCTCCAAAGCTCGATATATGTCTGAAATGATCATGGGCATGATGTTAAATGGCTGCCTACCAATCCCTTCCATTAGGGTCTTAGTTACCATAGCCAGCCTTGTATGGATTCTCCCTTTCTTCATCGGAAACACAATCAGCCCCAAGAAACAAAACATGAAGACGAAAACCCTCCGATGGATGTACCCTAAGGATGTGATGGAAAACTCGTCAGGTTAGGTACGGTAGGATTTGATGTGACCATACCTTTCATACAAGTAGTCAAAAGGGATGTATGACTCCTTCAGGCATGTCAATTCTGTGTTCTTCTTCAGACCCATCATTTTGAGGAAACCCCTGCCTTTGCGATTCTCAAGAATTAACAAGCTCGGAGTTTCCCATACTAGACCGGCCAGTCCTCCTATCTTCTCTAGAAAGGGCATCATCTCAATGTCCTCAAAGTGGAACCGGCCCTTTCACAATCCCAGAACAGTGTGGCAGCTTCTATGATCATGTTGTTAGGTTGGATCTCTAAAAGGGATGGTTGATTTCCAAGATATTTTCGAACGAGAGTTTGGTCACTAGAGGGTAAATCCCTCCACCAGCTTAGCAGTCTTGGGTGGATATTGGTGACCATGCCGAAAATAGGGACTTCGTGACTCATATTTCTGCAAAACAAATGATGTTAGGCGCTTATCCCCACCAGATTCGACTATTTAATACCAACAATTAGCATGAAGAATTTAGTTCTCCAAATAAATGCACAGAACGTGGTGATATCCGTTTGGGTTCAGGGAAACCCGGTGGACTTTGGACAAGGTTATCTTAAAGGATCATTATGTGGACAACATAACTGACCCGGCTAGGTTAGACCATGATGCATGCTCAATTTGAACAGAGTAAGGTTTCTATGGGGTTTTAGACTGGTACCCTTGAGCGAACAACTCAAGGGGGAAGGCATGGAACTGTCGATTGCACCGCTGATCGATTAGTTTTATCGCAAATATGTCTTTCCGAATTTAGGGGGTAATGATATAGGAAGAGCGCAACCACTCATTATAAGCGTTGCTATAGTAATTGTTTGGCACGAGTGGAATATGATGTTGAGCATGATTATGCAATAATTAAAAACATGTTGACATGTATTTGCACGTTAGGAAAGCAATAAATATAGCAGTTTTATAATTTCAAGCTGCAATAAAGGAAATAAACAAGGAAGACATGTCCGTTTCGCATCTTGAAAAAGAAATTAAAAGTTTAAAGAAATTTAAACAAGTGACTGCACATAAGGGAGATACAAATTCACAAGAACAGTCTGAAATGGTAAAAGCCTAAAGATCCCCAGCAGAGTCGCCATGCCGTCGCGCCCCCTTTTTCCCACCTTCCAAATGGCGAGGAGTTTTCGGGTTTCAACATTTATAGGGTGTGATGACTAATTTTCCTCTTTGGGAATTGGATATTTTGAAGAGTCGCCACCTAATGGTTTGAGGCGCATTAGGACACCTACAGAGTTCATTTACAACTATGTTTGATAACCAGAGATTGGATAAGGGCTTGAAATTATCCCAAGGGGGAGGTGTTAGGCACCCCTCAGGATCCACTAGTGTGGTTCCCGGCCAGATAGTTCTTTTGTGAATTTGTACAATTAGTAAGTAATCAAGTAAGGCTCAATTAAGAGGAGATTTAAGTTAAACACACACAAGCATTTGAAAACAATTATTGAAAGGCAAGGTTTGAAAGAGTTATAAGCTAAACATGTTTGTAAAAAAGAATAAAGGGGTCCTAGGTTTGTTTATAATATGAATCACCTCAATGCAATACCCGGTAAGACACTCCTCAGAAGAGGGGATACACGTGATATTAGCAAACCGGTCATCATATCCATATCTACCCTTCCCACCCCGTTATGGTATTAAAGCGCTGATTGGTCTCGACCTCTATTGCATGCTATTATCCATCCCTTAGGTTTAAAGGTAAAAAGGCTAGGCGACATACAAAAAACACGTAGGGCTGCATTTAGAGGGAAACATGTAAGCAGTTGTAAGGCTCATGTATAACTCCGCAAATAAAGCACATAAATAGCACAACTGAAACACACTTAAGGTCTGAATTATAAAATCTTAAAGCAGAGTTTGAGTCAGAACTATATTCATTATATAACTCAGAAAAGAAGTCTGAATCAGGCCTGCCTGCTGGTTGTAGCAGTTGGTACTTAACAAAGGCAGTTCCAATTTTTATTTAAGTAGCTACCTAATTCTTACCTAGGAGTAATAATGTTGTCCTATGAGCATGATATCTATATGGATTAGGAATGCATTAGAGGAGTGATTAATTTTAAATAGGCGATTTGGATCCTATAGGTATGCTTTCTAATGATATTGATTAACATGAAAAGAGTAGGTTATTTATAGCCTGTTTGGCCAAGCTGGAGAAATCAGCTAATTTTGAGAAGTGCTTTTGAAAAAAGTACTTTTGGAGAGAAACAGTTTGTGTTAGGCTAATCAGTCTGAAAAGCACTTTTGAGAAATAATTTGTGTTTGGCCAAACTTTTTAGAAAGTGCTTTTAAGTGTCAAATTACGAATAAGGACATGAATAGATTTACTTAATAATTAATATTATAAGTAAATAAATAATCTCAAAATTTTTTTATTAAATGGAATAATTAAAAAAATTCATTTTATTTAAGTAAAATACGAAAATAAAATTTAAAAGTACTTAATTCTTTTAATATAAGTTAAATATATTAGAATTCCTTCAACAAATATAAAAGCATTCACCCCTGAAGTCACTATATATTAGAAAGTTTTCTTAAAAATAAGAAGAAATATTTATAAATTAATATCCTAAGTATTAGGTTTAAGGATTATTTTGGTATATACTATATTTTGTTAAGGGTATTTTAGGTAAGAAAAAAAGCCAAAACTGTTTCTGCTTCTGCTTTTGGAAAGAAGCTACTTTTTTCTGCTTCTCTGAAACTACTTCTGCTTCTTCGCAAAAGCACTTCTTTTCCCCAAATAAGCTTGGCCAAACGCCTCAAGTTAGGAAAAAAAAGTGTTTTTGGGAAAAAAAGCACTTTTAGCCTCTTGAGAAGCTTGGTCAAACAGGATATTAATCTGATTCAGACATGCACGAGTCAAACTGATTTTTAACTAAACTGGTTTAAGATCTTATAGGCATGATCTCTATTACAGCTGATTTAAATCCTATAGGCATGACATCTAATTATTAAGAGCTGACTTTGGACTTATAGGCATGATTTCTAAGGGAAACGAATTTGGATACATGCTGTAATGAAATTTGAACTTCAATTGGTTTTAACCCTATAGACATGATATCTAATTACAATGCTGATTTTTAACCCTATAGGCATGATATCTACTTATAGCCTTTTAGATCCTAGCGGCATGGTATCTAAGTGTGGAAGTAAAGCATGCAGAATTTATTTTAAACCAGAGCAGACCCTATAGGCATGATATCTACCCAATTTACCCATGACATACAACTACCCACCCTTTTTCACTAATCACCCCATAATTGTTTAGAAATTGTTACAGCCCAAATGATTGAATTACAAAAGAAGTGTAAAAATAGAAAATTACAACCAAAGGAAAGCCTGATCTTGACTTCCTCTCTAAGTTATGTAATGAACCACTTCAGTGCCAGAATTTCAAAGTCTTTCTCATAACTGGGTGTATCAAAGTTCCCTAAGGACCTCATGGGATCCCGGACAATGCTTACACCCAAGTTTGCATAGTTAGATAGAGATGAGTGCAGTGTAGAAGGGCCAGCCCTACGTGTCCAAGTTCAGAGGGAGCTCAAGGGTCCCAAGGCAAGGCTCACACAAGAGGGGCAGAACCTAGATTCTAGGAAAATAATGGAAGTGCAGAACATAGTTTGAAAAAGAGGTTTATTTTTTGAAAGCTGGACTGACAGTCATTTTTGAAAGCAACTAATGGAATTAGTAGTCCTATAAAAGGGGCAAGGGATTTTGGGGATACATTGTATGACCCCAGCAGGTGCCTAGTTTGGTCTTGCACAGCAATAGCTGATGCTGGCATAGCCACAAACTAGCCAAAGGAACACCACCAATAGATAAACAACCTCCGAAAGTCATAAGGTAGCATGTATACAACAAGTGACTGACAGAGTACACACATAGGGAAGAATTCATCTAAAAGGGGAAGGGAACACATTACAGCATGCTAATAATGTGACTTGAATGCAAAAACATGAGCAGAAGTAGACAAGAATAAGAAACTGAGGCAACTAAAGAACGCATATTGTTGTTGAGGCTTGAAAATTTAATAGGACATACCAGTAAAGAAACAAAGTGTAGAAAGGTAAAGCAAGCAAGATTCCACAGTCTAGCCTTGGCGTTTAGCCGGCTAGACAAAGCAGCATAACAAGTAGCAATGAAGAAAGAGAGAGTTTTTGAGTGTAAGTGTGTGTTCTGATCAAATTGTTCGTGTGTTTGAAAGAAGAAAGGGTAGGGTATTTATAGTTTTGAAGACAAGTGAAGAATAAGGTAATAAGTAAAGTCTTAACACAAACATGGAAATAATCACAATCAGAATCACTTAGCAGAAGTGATTCCCTTTAATTAAGGAATCACAGCTTAACAGATACTAACATGGTTAATTAAGGAAAGAAATCAGTTTGAGATAGATTAATTCTTGCCATATAAGGGGCAGTAAAACAACAACAACAACAACAACAACCCAGTGTAATCCCACAAGATAAGGGGCAGTAAAAGAATGAAGTAAATGACTGAGTCTAACTACAAAAATATGCTTAATTTTGGGAAAGTATTCAGTAAGATCAAACATTACAGTAAAGGAAAGGAATCAATTAATTTAAACAAATGAGTAAAAAATTAGGGTTTATAAGGGAACTCATTTGCAATCAGTCGCAACATTGAGGGAGTCAGAATCAATCTAGAAAGCCTCATGATTTTGCACCTCAACATATAAACAGCAAGGAATGAACAGGCATGTAGGGTCAAACATGTTGACCAAAAGAAGCAACACAAACATACAATAGCAGCAGAGGTAAGCTAGGATTCAGTAGTAAAAGGGACCTATTCCAAGTACAGTAGTCAAGTAGGTCAAGTAGTCACATAGAATCAAAAGTGAAGAAGAATATAGTAACAGGTAAAAGAGTCAGAAACAAGTAAAGACCTTCAGACTTATAGTAATAAGCGAGGAAAACTCTTTTAAGAAATTAGGGCTTTGACAGTAGTCGAGTTTAAGAGATGATAAGAACTCAGAATCAGATAAGTCAAACAAGAAAAAGAGAGTCAGAAACAAAGAGCTTAATCGAACAAGTAGACATTCACACAAACAAGAACAGTTTCTGAACTTGGATAAGATAAAAAAGGATCTAGGGTTTTCAACATGCTGAATCAAGTAGATGGAAATCATAAGCAAGTCCTTTGAACATAGCAAAATCATAAACAACATTGAAAATCAGAGAAGAGATATTTAAAAGAAGTTAAGAGAAACCCTAATCGTTGAAAATATGAAGAGTCATTTTGAAAGAAAATCGAAGAACCTTCAAGAAAACACTTAAAAAGTTTGTAATAAGCACAGATCTAGGATAGATCTGAAAGAAAATCAAAAGACCTTAAAGCTAGGTTTTCAGAGAACCCAGAAAAGGTGAGAAAGACCTTGAAAGTTACCGATCTAACCAGTAAAGTCAAGGATTTGACTTGAACGACCATGGTTGGACGGAGAAAGACCAGGGATGGCCGGAGAAAGGCCATGAATGGAAGATGAGTAAGGATTGGACCCGATTTCCTCGAGGTCTGTCCATGAAATCACACAAATTGGCCACCAGAAGATGTAGGAGGCCGGTATACATCTCAATCGGCCATGGGAGACCATGGATTAGGTGGGGATTGAGGTGGATTAGGTTTGAATTGGGTGGCGGCGGCTAGGGTTCATGTGAGTCTACAGAGAGAATTGAGAGGAGAGTTATTCAAGGGCGGCGTTTGGTGAAAAGTGAGTTAGGGTAGAGGGTCGTTTAGGATTAATTATGGTAAGGGGTAATAATGGTCGTTGATTTGAATGATCAACGACCTGGATTAAAATGATTAGGTGGGGAATACAGATTGGGCTAGTTTAATTGGGTTAGGGGTCGAGTTTAAATTTAAATTGGGCTGGGGAAATTGGGCTTGATTTGGGGTCAAATTGAAGACCAATTTGTGCTAAAATTTAAATAGCCACTTTTCCCTTTTTAATTTATAAAAAAATTGTAAATAAATTTCTGAAAACAAATTGAAGGCACTAGAATGATTTATAATATACAATTAACAATTTAAAATACAGGATCCCAGTTTATAAATGTGAAACCTGATTAAACCTTAAAAGGGCTAATATTGCAATTATATGCAATTTAGCTTAAAAATACTAAATAAAATTGTAAAAATATGTAAAAATTAACTTAGCCATATTTTGGCATAAATATAAAAATCCAATAAATGAATCATCAAAAATAATTATTTTGGAAATAATTGATGGGATTTTATGGATGAAAAGGGAAATAAATCGATTTAAAAACCTTAAAAATTATGGAAAAATAATAAAACATTTGGACATGCTTATGTATGAATTTATATGCTATTTTGAGGTTGTTTTGCATATATGAAAACAACAGGAACAATACCTGTGATGACAGAATTGAAGGCAACAACCTTACTACGTGCAAGAATGGCATAGTATCGGGCCTGGCCTCACCCTCTAGAGCGACCTCTACCTCCTCGACCTCCACTTATAGCTGCCTGAGCAGGTGGGGTGGCAACTAGTGCTGTAATCATAGCCTGGGAAGGCTGGGAAGGCGCACCCCTCCTAATTCAAGGACAATCCCTCACCACATGGCGTGTGTCGCCACACTCAAAATAAGCTCTAGGAGGGAATGGTGGCTATGACTGGCTCGGGCCAGGTCTACTGGATTGACCACTGGAAACACCCCATATAGGAGGCACACTAGATACTGGAGGTGCATAATAAGGCTCCTAAGGTCTAGGAGGAGATGGAATACCACTGGCTGCTGGAAGAGCTGAATGAACGGGGCGACTCATATAACCCTTACCATGACGAACTACAATTGGAACACGAGGACCAGAATAATGGCCCGACTCTCGAGACCTCTTTTCCTCTCTCTTCTCCCTATCCCGAGCAAGCATGCCCTCTACTCTCCTAGCAATGCTCACCACCTACTAATAAGCAATATCTATTTCCAACTCCAGGGCCATGCTAGAACTGATGCTGGGAATGAGCCCCTCAATAAACTGGCAAACTCTCTCACGAACTATAGAAATCAAGGACGGTGCATGTCTAGCCAAGTCGGTGATATGGACAGCATACTCCAAAACAGTCATAGTACCTTGGCGAAAATTCTCAAACTATGTGCGCCATACGTCCCTGAGGCTCTAAGGAACATACTCCCTTAAAAACATGTCCAAGACTGAGTCCGTGAAAGGGAAGCCACCTTGGCTGGACTATCCAACTCATAAGTCTGTCATCACTGATAGGCTGCTCCTCGAAGCTGGAAGGCAGTGAAAGAAACCAAACTCGATCCTGATAGACCCATAGTGCAGAGGATACGGTGGCACTCCTCCAGAAATCCCTGAGCATCCTTTGATGCTGTACCACTGAATGTAAGAGGTTTGTACTTCTTGAACCTCGCAAGTCTCCGCTGCTCATCTTTCGAAGTTGATGCCTTGTCCTCAGGCTAAACTGGGGCTACAGGTGGTACCGGTATAACTCTGGGATCTGATCAACCTGGACTCGCTGCTCTGGGGTGTGGGCGGCAGGAGTGTGTGCTCCTCTCCCGGCCTGAAATGTGGCTGCAGTAAGGGGAATCAACCCTGCCTGAGCTAGAGTGGTGTACATGCTCATGAACTATGCAATTGTCTCCTAGAGAGCTGGAGTAGTAGTAGTAGCAGTAGGCGTATAATGTGTCTGGGCTCCGGCTGGCTACACTACGTGCGCCTCTTTGGCCTCTACCCTAGCCTCGGCCTCTGGCGGCTCTAGGAGGGGGCGATCTCCGGTAGCACTTGTCCTCACCATCTATGAGAAAATAGAAGATAGAGGTTTAGAATTTTGATATCAAAAAAATCTCGCACGACAAGGAAATCAAATAAAGTGGAATTTTCCTAACAGTTACATAGCCTCTCGAAGATAAGTACAGACATCTTCGTACTGATCCGCGAGACTCTAATAAACCGGCTTGTGATTCATGACTCCTATGAACCTAGAGCTATGATACCAACTTGTCACGACTCAAGTTCTCCCTCCGTGAACTGTCGTGACGGCACCTTGTCTCTACGACTAGGTAAGCCAATTAATTTGCAGAAAAAGGAATTTAAAAGTACAACTAGCCATTTGACAGATAAATATAGATAAAGTGTTTAAAATTTCGCTCGGCATATACAATAATAACACTCTCGGCCAATAATAACACTCCCAAAAACCATAATCTCACGAATCACAAGCTTAAGAAAAATACATAAGGTTTCTAACTCTAGAAGTCTAATACAAAGGAAATACAGGAAAAAGCCTATAACTGGAGGGAGAATAGAGAGGGACTTCTAGGTTAGTGGATGCGGCAGATATACCTTGACGTCTCTAAGAAGAAGAACCTGGATTTGCACACGAAAAACATGTACAAGAAAGGGTATGAGTACACCACAACGGTACCCAATAAGTGCCAAGCCTAACCTCGGTCGAGTAGTGATGAGATCAGGTTAGGGCCCTGCTGGCTATATATAGAGCAAAGTAAAATAATGTGAATTGGAACATTATAATTAAAGATGCTAGCAATCAATAAAGATGAAATCACAGGAAGAAATAACTCAACACACAGAAATAGCAACAGGGGATCTCCCAGGATATCATCCCGTAGTCCAAAATATAAATGTGCAGAGGATCTCACGGGATACCATCTCGTAGTCCAAATCATAAATGTGTAGGGGGATCTCCCGAAAAATAGATCCGTAGTCCCAAAGTAAATACGCAACCAAATTAATATGCAAAACAACCTCAGCCAGGAAATATACAGTCCTAATCAAGTTAGCATCAAAGAAACAGGTAATTCCTACCCTAAACATGCTACATGTTATACAAGTAAAACAATTTAAAAAGATAAGATAGTTAAGGCATGTAGACATGCTTTCCTAAGCTAAGCATGAGACTACATGATCTAGTATTTTAAACTAAAGGAAAAACACAGATATTTGCTTAATGATAATGGGGTTTTTCTCAACAATTAGCACGTGTACGCACTCGTCACCTCACTAACATGACATTCATATAATAACAGAACCAAAATCTTAAGGGAGTTCCCACACACAAGGTTAGGAAAGTCACTTACCTCGAACCAGCTCAAAAATCAATTTGATATCACGCTCTTGACACGAGTATCCAACTCCAGTGACCCAAATCTAATAAAAATCAATTTTATAATGTAAATATAACTAAAAACAACGAGTTTAGCTAAAGGAATTGAAGCTAATGCAAGAAAATAGAAAAACACCCAAATTCTCTAAAGGCCCACGTCTCGGAATTGGGTAAAAACTACAGATTATGAACACCCATTCACTCACGAGTTCACTTGTATAAAAATCATCCCAATCCGACGTTAAATTCTTATTCAAAACTCAGATTTTCTATTGGGGAACTTTTTCCCCCATTTCCAAACTTCTACCCTCAAATTCTTTAACTGTATAAGAAAAATAACAATAGATTGATGTATTAGAACCAAATTAGAGCTAGAATTCTTTACCCAATAGTTCTCCTTCAAAATCTCTCAAGAAATCGCCTCCCACCCATATCCAAATCAATTTTTGAAGTTATGAATTCAAACCCTCAAAATTTCATATTTCTTCCTAGCGATTACCGCATCTGCAGTCAAGGGGACACTTCTGCGGTCCCACTTCTGCGGCTAGGGACCCGCAACTGAGGAATTTTATTAAAGCCCCAGGCGCCACACCTTCGCTCCATTCCTCAAAGATGTGCACCCGCTTCTGCTGTCCTTGAGCCGTATCTGCGACCAATAGCCTTCAAGCCTCAGACCACATCTGCGTCACCAAGCCGCTTCTATGGCGCCGCACCTGTGGTCCAATACGGTTTAGATTTGCTGGAGGACGTGCATGTAATTCTATATTTAAGTTTATTTCGCCTGGATTTATATGTGTTGTGTATACTCACAGTTCCTATTTTTATGTGATACTTCATTTGGACGCCCTACAACGACGTGCTAATAACTATTTTTCCCATTTATTGCTCAGTCGGGCGACTTATGTGGAGCTCTTCTGTCCCGTTGATATGTCTTGATATTGTCAAGTATCATGCCACCGAGCAAGTCCTTCACCAGTTTGGTCGACAACAGCATGTACCTCCACCGGCCGCTTGGGTTAGTACTCATTACCAGCGGGATGATCGTTCGAAGGTTGACTGAGAATATGAGGCATGGCTAGAGGCGCAGATTAAGAGTTGGGACCAGCGGTGTGACTTGATTCCACCACCCCCTCCATCCCATCTTATGGATGGTGAGCATTCATATATCAGCTAGTACACAACATTACCCGACTTATCATCGGGAATCCCATTCATCGCGTTGGCGGTCGGTTCGTTCCATGTGCTGGGAGGTATGAGACGCTAGTAGTTTATTTGGTAACATTGTCGTTTAATGAATACTTAGTTATAATGTTAACATTAACGTTTCGCAATTAATATATTACATGTTGTGCAGGTTATTGGACTACATACGTTCCACCAGTTGGGACTATAGATGCAGCAGCATGCCGGCGAGAGAGCATCCGCTTTGTACAACTATAGAGGCAGGTTACAGATTTGGCTGTCCGGACATTGCAGCGAGCCTGGGATAGTTAGCGCTCAGCACACGAGGCTAATTATATGGCGCCAGAGCAGTACCATCATGAACCAGCAGTGCCGACTGAACGTGGTCGACATGGAAGGGGTGTGCCACGAGGCGAGGGTGTGCCACGAGGTACGGGATCCCATGAGGTAGGGGTGTCCCATGAGGTCGTGGGGGTCAGCAAGGAGGTGGGGGACGACGATGAGGTAATCCCCAGCAAGGAGGCACTGAGGCACCTCTTGAGGATGTTGGAGTTGATCAGCCGGGTGACCACCCTGAACCTAGCGATATCCCATATTTTAGCCTGGGGCTTACTCTAGGGACTTTGTAGGTGACCCTGTCAGCTCTATTGTCGATTGTGGGCACGACCTTTACCTCACATGACGTGGATGCATCGTTTGCTGACCATCCATGGGCATCGATTGTTGCTGATGCTCGTTTGGTATGAGGTGTGAATAGTGGGTGCTGAGTTAGTTATTGCTCATCACCGAGGAATGCTGAGGATCTTCCACATGATTTGGTTAGTTTGTATTACTATTACTTAATTTTTGTGTTTATCTCATTGATTAGTCATTAATATCTAAAGCATATTTTTTGAAGCCATCATCCTCGCCCGTCGCAGAGGCCACTAGGTGTCACACTCACATGCCTGAGACGGATGAGTATATTTAGGAGCCCGCTGCCACCATGGTAAGACATTTTAATTATTTTTATGCAATCAAACCTTACATTACTATTACATATTTCATATACTAAATTATGTCATTATTCTTTAGGTTACTGCTGCACCGACGACCCCTTCAACCAAGCCTGCCAGCCTTACTGACGATCATGCTGCAGCTCATCCTCCGATAAAGAGGCATCATGATGAGGATGATCCTGATAGTGTAGCCGGGTGGGATGGGATGCGCCTCAGGACAACGGCTGTATTAAAACATACAGGATGTGGGACACATTGATTTTTTTGTATTTTATGTACACAAATTTAGTAAATAATGAAAACTATTTTTATTGTTTACATTCTTTGTACATTATGTTTTTATTTCTTCGGTTCTTCGATATTTTAATACTACAACACAAATACAAACATAGCAACTTAACATAATTTAAATTCAGTACAACTAATGAAAATACAAGACATAGAAAACATAAAGATAAAATACTACACTCAACACGCACATGTCATTGTTTAGTCACTATCGCCTAGTATTCTCTGCTCCAACCACTTAAATTTTTCATCCAGCTTATCTTTTTTTTCTGCCTCTTTTAGTTTCTCCTGCAAATTTCTCGTTTCATTTCAGACTCACAGCGTCGGTATTCACAGTTCATATTCCAAATATACTGCAAAGATTCTTTGTAGCATTCATGTTCAATGGGTTCATCATACCATTCCTCAAAATCGCAATAATTTTCGTCATTGCCTCCAAACATGTTTACATACATCTAGTATCTGCGCCCAACATGACCACCGGACCAGCATGAGTTCATCATACAACGTTTGCCACAATAGCACATTGGTTGGTCTTTACCCGGAAACTCTTTCATTCTTCCCGGGTAAAGAGGGGCATCTGTTGATACCCAATTTTTTCTTATATATTTTCAATATGCAAAATACCTTCAAAATAGCATATGTATGCATATATAAGCATGTCCAAGAGTTTTATTATTTTTTCATATTTTTAAAGGTTTTTTAATTGATCTATTTCCCCTTTTTTATCCACAAAATTTCAATAATTATTTTATGCCAAAATATGGCTAAAATAATTTTTTACATATTTTTATAATTTCATTTAGTATTTTTAAAGCTAAATTGCACATAATTGCAATATTAGCCATTTTAAGGTTTAATTGTGTTTTATATTCATAAAATTGAGTCTTGTATGTTTATATTGTTAATTATGTATTATAAATCATTTTAGTACTTTAAATTTATGTTCAGAAAACTATTTGCTATTTTTTTATAATTTAAAAAGGGAAAAGTGGCTATTTAACTCGTAGCCACATTTGGCTTTCAATTATAACTAAGTCAAGCCCCAATTCCCCAACCCAATTTCTAATTAAAACCCGCCCCTGAACCAGCTAAATCTTACCCGACCCAGACCCCTTCTCATCCTGGCCATTGATCACAGAGATTAATGGCCACCGTTCACCCTTACATTTTTTTAACCCAAACGACCACCCTAACCTAAATCATTCTCACCAACCCGCCGCCCTTGAATCCCATTCCTCTCCAATTTTCTCTGCAACTTCACCCAAGCCCTAGCCTCGGCCACCCAAATCCACCCTAATCCCCTTCAACCCCCACCCAATCCATGTACTCCCATGGCTGTTTGAGATGTGTACGTGTCTCCTATGCCCCCTGGTGGCCCGCTTGTGTGATTTCATGGACAGATCTCGAAGAGATCTGGTCCAGTCCTTGATCAACTTCTATCCATGGTCTTTTTCCTTCCATTCATGGCTGTTAGAGTCAGATCTACGGCTTTTCCGGCAAAAACCGGTAACAATCTAATGTTTCTCGTCCTCTCTAGGTTCTCTAAAACCCTAGCTCTTGAGATCTTTTACTTTTTTTTAAGATCTGTCTAAGATCTAGATGAATCCATGGGTTTTAACCGATCTTTTCTTTGTCTCTTTTATTTCTTTGGGAAAAAAACCTAGCTAAAATCCCCCGATCTTTTAGATCTGTGATGGATCAATGGGATTCTTAAGGTTTTCACTTGTTTTCCTAAAAATGTTTCTCTGATTTCGAGCAGTTCTCTATTTTTTTAAACTAGGGTTCCAAAAACCTTTTTTGCAAAAAAACGATTTCTTTTTAATTACTGTGATTTTAGTATGTTTAAACGTTACCTGAGTCTTTCTTTTTGGCTCGATTCATTTTTTGTCAAGAAACCCTAATACTCCTGGGTTCGATTCGAAGTTTGAATTTGTTTGCAGTGTGTTTGCATGATTACTATGAACCTTCTGGGCTTTATGTGTTTTCTATATGCTCTTGTGCTTCTCATTTTGATTCGTTCTTAATGTTTCTTTGATTTTGTCCGAAATCATGTTATTTATAGGTCCGACCATTTGTTTTACTGATTGCTCACACAATTTATGGTGATTCTGTTTGATCTCCTTATGTCTACACCTTTGATTCTGTGTATTTTCCTTGTAACTCTATATTGATTTTCGAAAATTGCTTTCTCACATTTGTTATACTTTCCTTGGATAGTATTGATTCCCTGTTATTTTCAATCTTATCCGTGATTCTTTGAACTAATTTTCAAAATCAATTTGTAATCTGCATGTTTATGTGCCTAATATACTGTTATTATACTTTCCTTACTTGAAAATATTCTGTACTTAGTCCATATTACATGCATCATGCTTTTACTATTCCTATTATGGTAAAATTAGTCTTGCAAACAATTATTTTCCTTATTTGATACAACTTGTACCCGATTGAACTATGACTCCCTGATTAAAGAGAGTCCGGGTCTTTAATTGATTTTAGTTTGTATTATTTCTATAATTATGATCAGTCAATACTTGTTACCTTATTTTCCACTTACTTTCAAAGCTATAAATACCCTAAGGATTTCATTAACAAGACACAAACAATTTAGTCCATAACACACACTTACACACTCAAACTCTCTCTTCAATCTCTGCTACTTGTGCTACTGCTTGTCTAGCCGGCTGAAAGCCAAGGCTAGACTGTGGAATTCTACTCGCTTTACCTTTCTGCACTTTTCTTCTTTGACTAGTATGTCCTAGTTTAATTTTAAAACTCCAACAACAACATGCTTCCTTATTTGTTTCAACTTCTTTCATTTTTGGTCTACTTCTGCTTGTGGTTCTATTAAGTTACATTACCAGCATGTTGTAATGTTTCCCCTTCCCCGTTAGATTAATGCACTCCCCTATGTGTGTTTTAAGGCATACTTTGCCAATCACTTATTCTATAGTTACTATCTTATGAATCCAAAACCCCTATCCCTTCCGTGTGTTTATGTTCTTTTGGCTTGTTTGTGATTATGCCAGTATCAGCTATTGTTGTGCATGTCCAGACCAAACCCCTGCTGGGGTTATGTGCTTACTAACAAATGACTATGTATCCCTAAATCCCTTGACCCCCCTGTGTGGCTACTGATTCTGTGTATGATCCCCTCTTGAGGTGTTTGAGTTTTGTTTACTACTACCACTACTTTCAATCATCTCTGTTACTAATTGCTTTCAAAAAATGGAGTTGACAGTCCAACTTTTACATAAACTCCTTTTCAAACTATGACAAGCACTCTCACATATACTCTTAGAATACTAGGTTCTGCTTCTTTTGTGTGAGCTTTGACTTGGGACCCTTGAGCTTCCTCTGAACTTGGACACATGAAAGCTGGCTTTTCCACACTGTACCTACTCTCTTGGTTATGCAATCTGGGTGTGAGCACTGCCCGGGATCCCTTGAGGTCCTTAGGGAACTCTAACACACCCAAATATGAGAAGGCTTTGGAACAATATTGGCATTTGAGGTGGTTTATTACATAAATCAGAGAGGAAGTCAGAATCAGGCTTCCTATGGTTGTAACTTCTTATTTTACATTTTTATTATGTAGTCAATCACATGGTCTGTAATAATTTGTAAACAACTCTGGGATGGATAGTGGAAAGGAAGGGGTGACTGTGCATGCTTTAGCTATCAAAAGGGGTAGAAAACATGTTATTAGGTTTATCTTCCTACTTGCACAATAGAAACCATGCTTAGGACTCATTTCATGCATTATATATCATGTTCCCTAGGACATACGCTTATTGTTTTCAGCATGTCCATTTCACTATCATATCACTTATAAAATCCTGTGTTAATTATGTTAATAACTAGAGTTTCTGTGATCATGTTCCTACTGCCATGCACACTTAGAGATCTTGTTTTAGGCTAAACAACACTAACAAATATATCATTTCTGCATATTCTGGAAATCATGTTTAAACGTTGTAATATTTGTGCATATAGAAATTCTGCTTAGGATTCTGCATCATTCTGCATCTTTGTACATTAGACACCATGTCTTTAGGCTTTCATTATATTCGCTTAAGCACACTTAGGCTAACTATGAATGCATAAAAAGGAATAAAACAATTTTACTCAGTTTTTTACAATCAACTGGGAATATTTCTATGTGCTGAACACTTAGAACATCATGTTTTAGGTAATAAAAATAATCTCTCAACCATCTTAATGATTCAAAACAACTAATGCATTGTTTATGCCTAGGGAATCCTTAGGTAATAACCTGAATAAAACTAAAACTAACTTTGTTTAATTATTAACTGTTACAACCAGCAGGCAGGCCTGATTCAAACTTCTTATCTGAGTCATATATTAAATTTGGTTCTGCTTCAACAACTTAAACACCCTTCTTTAGGATTTTTAAATTCAGACCTTAACTGTGTATATGTCAATGCTATCTATGTGCATTCTTTTTGGAGGTATAACTAAGCCTTCTACTTGCTTATATTTTCCCTCCTCCCCCCTTAATTGTAGTCTTATATGTTTTTGTATGTCGCCCTAGTATTTTGCCTTTAAAACTGAGGGTCTGCCTAGAACCCCCTCCTGATAGGAATAGTAGTCCTAAATTCCTCCGGGACTGATAGGAAGGGAGGGGTAATAGCATGCAATAAGAGTCGAGACCAATCTTCGCTTAATTACCTTTACGGTACGGGAAAGGGTAGATATGGACATGATGATCGGTGCGTTAATACCACATGTATCCCCTCTTCTGAGGAGTGTCATACCGGGTATTGCATTGATGTGATCCATATTACAAACAAACCTAGGACACCCCTTTTATTTTTATAAGTACGTATAGATTATAACTTATTTCAAAACCTTGCTTTCATTAATCATTTTTCAAACACTTCTGTACTTTAACTTAAATCCCCTATTATTTGAGCCCTACTTGTCTACTTGCTAATTTCACAAATTCACAAAAAACTATATGGCCGGGAACCACGCTAGTGGATCTTGAGGGGTGCCTAACACCTTCCCCTTAGGATAATTGTAAGCCCTTATCCTATCTCTGGTTATCAAACAAAGTTGTAGTTGAACCTTATAAGTGCCCTAACACAACTTAAAATCGTTAGGTGGTGACTCTTCAAATACCCAACTTCCAAAAGGAAATGAGTCATTACACCCCATGAATGTCAAAACCTGGACTCCGTGGAGAAAAAAGGGGCGTGACAGCATGGCAAATCTGCTGGGGATATTTAGACTTTTAACATTTCAGATTGTTCTTGTGAATTTGTACCCCTACCTTATGTTCAATTATTTGTTTAATTCCTTTAAGCGTTTAATTTCTTTTTCAAAAGCGAACTGACATATCTTCTTTGTTTCCTTTCTTTATTGTTGCTTTAAATTAGAAAACTGCTGTATTTATCGCTTTCTTAACGTGCAAATACATGTCAATATGTCTGTAATTATTGCATAGTCATGCTCAACATCATACTCCACTCGTGCCGAAAAACATAATATAGCAACACTTTATGAGTGCTTGCGCTCTTCCCATATCATCACCCCTTAAATTTTGAAAGGCATATTTGCGATAAAACTAGTGGATCAGCGGTGCAGTCGATAGTTCCGTGCCTTACCCCTTGAGTTGTCCGCTCAAGGGTACCAGTCTAAAACCCCATAGAAACATTACTCTGTTCAAATTGTGCATGCATCATGGTCAAACCTAGTCGGGTCAGTTATGTTGTCCACATAATGATCATTTAAGATAGCCTTGTCCAAAGTACATTGGGTTTCCTAAACCCAAACGGACATCATCACGTTTTGTGCATTTATTTGGAGAACTAAATGCTTCATGCTAATTGTTTTTATTAAATAGTCGAGTCTGGTGGGGGTAAGCGCCTAACCATATTTGTCTTGTAGAAATATGAGGCACGAAGTCCCCAGATTCGGCATGGTCACCAACATCCACCCAAGATTGCTAAGCTGGTGGAGAGACTTACAATCTAGTGACCAAACTCTCGTCAGAAAATATCTAGGAAATCTACCATCCCTCCTGGAGATCCAACCTAACAACATGATCATAGAAGCTACCACATTGTTTTGGGATTGTGAAAGGGCCTTGTTCCTCTTTGGGGACATTGAAATGACACCTTTGCTGGAGGAGATATGAGGACTGACTGGTCTAGTGTGGGAAACTCTAGGTTTGCTAATGCCTGAAAACCGCAAAGGCGGGGGTTTCCTTAAAAGGATGGGTTTGAAGAAGGATACAGAATTGACATGCCTGAAGGAATCATACATCCCTTTTGACTACTTGTATTAAAGGTACGGTCATAGCAAATCCTACCGTACCTACCCTGATGAGTTTGCCATCACGTCCTTGGGACACATCTATCGTAGGGTTTTCGTCTTCATGTTTTGTTTCCTGGATCTGATCGTGTTTCCGATGAAGAAAGGGAGAATCCATACCAGGCTGGCTATGGTAACTAAGATCCTAATGGAGAGTATTGGTGGGCAGACATTCAGCATTGTGCCCATGATCATTGCAGACATATACCGAACCTTAGAGAAGTGTAAATGAGGAGCAAAACACTTCGAAGGCTACAATTTACTACTTCAACTCTAGCTCATGGAACACCTCCAAAAGGGCGAATACTGACAAGAAATTCAGCGAAGGGACTGGGATGATCACATTGCTTTCCACCATCCAAAGTGAATGAATTACATCCCCGACATGTTCGCTCAGCCTGAGAATGCCAAAGGATGGGTTGAGCTATTTGATAATCTGACTGAAGAACAGGTTCAATGGATGTTAGAGTGGTTTCCGACCGAGGAGTTCATCGCCCGATCCAGAGATGCACCTTTCCTGATATTAATTGGTCTAAGGGGAACCTACCCTTACGTCCCTATTGGAGTTATGAGGCAAGCTGGTAGGAAGCAAGTTATACCCAGGGTCGACAAGATGAGCCATTTCCGAGCTAACTTCCAAAATGATGATAGTCCCTACAAGTGCCAACCCCAGCATATGTGGCACTGCAAGATCGTAATGGGAAACACACCATCGAGCTAGACAGATATCATGCTGGTTGTCCTCCTTTCTATTCAGGTTGGTTGGAAGACAATCATGATGGTCTGGGCCAGCAAGGGTTTGTTCGAGGTCACAGAGTTATAGATTAAAAGGCCGAGGCACAAGTCAAGTCCAACCAGTTGCGCAAGAGGATCCGCGAGTGTGAGAGAGAACACCGCGAGATACAAGACTCTAACCAGAAGCTAATTGAGGAATGGAAAGACATGGCTGTGAGTGCCAACAAAAGGCTAGGATACTTGGAGTGAGGCATAGTAGAACTGGAGAGAAAGTTTCTCAAAAAGGTTGAAGATTGTCAAAAGGCTGAAGGGACCGAGGGAAGACATCTAGCCAGGGCATACCTGTTGCTGGGGCTTCACGAGTTGGGGAAGCTGTTCGACAGAACCAAGGATGCCGAATCTAGAGAAGGTCCTTCTGGGACAAAGTAGATAGGAGTTTATCTTTTTTTTCTTTATAAATGTAATAAGGCCAATGGCCATTAGTGACTTTTATTTCCTGCTTATTTAGTATCGATTTGGGATTCGTCTATTTTTTATCAATAAAATGAGGCATTCAGGATTCTAAGTTCTTCAAATCAATTTGTCACTAGGCTTATCTCAGGCACAAAGAGGTTCCCAAATTAGGACACGATTTACATTCCCGCACTATATGTTTATATATTGCAATACTCTTTATGATCCTCACTGACTCGATTACCTTTTGTTTTATTTTTGTTTTTATTATTCCCCTCCCCAAAGGTTAGTTCGTGCATTCTGGCATCGTCATCTTATTTCACAAGATCCAGGGCCCTCCACCCACTCCTCCTCTTAGTCCTATCAAAGGCAAGAACAAAGGCAAAATGGAAGATTTAAGCAACATCAGGAAGGAGAACACAGCTAAACGGGTTGAGGCCACTGATAGCCAAGGTATTCGGGTTCCAAACGAGAATGTGTCATAACTTGAATAGAAATTGTTGAAGTTCCAAGAAGAGCTCGATTAGGTTCGGAATCTGGAAAGCCTATCATTTTCCCTCAGCACCCCAGATGTCAACTTCCCCAACATTCTAAACCCTACACCTCCTCAAAATATCCCAAAACAACAGAATCATCCCACACCTCACCATCACACAGCTCTACTAAAGAACCAATGTAACACCTGCCATACCCCAAACAACACTCCACTATTCATCCCAGAACCTCAGAACTCTAAAAACAACTATTTCCACACCCATACACCAGGCCACCATAATACTCCTATCTACGTGGAGACCATGCCACACTCCACCCAACCTTTCTCAAGCACACCTGAGTCTGATGAAAAGGATCTACTTATCAGGAACCTGGCTGAGAAACTTAAGAAATTAACAAGCTAGATTCAGGGCGTTGAGGGAAGCAAAGGAATCGAGGGGCTAAACTATAAGGATCTCTGCATACAACCTGATGTCGTACTGCCCGAGGGATACAAACCTCCTAAGTTCAAAATGTTTGATGGTAAGGGTGATCCAAGGGTCCATTTGAGGACATACTGTGACAAGCTGGTTAGAGTAGGCAAGGATGAAAGGACCCGCATGAAGTTGTTCAAGAGGAGTTTGAAGGGAGATGTGTTATCTTGGTACATTAGCCAAGATCCCAAGAAATGGTCAAGCTGGGTAGGCATGGCATCTAATTTCATAGATAGATTTATGTTTAATACAGAGAATGCACCAGAGGTATTCTATATACAGAATCTAAAGAAGAAGCCCACAGAAACATTTCACGAGTATTCTACTCGCTGGAGGTCCGAAGCTGCTAATGTTAGACCTGCCTTAGAAGAAGAACAAATGAACAAGTTCTTTGTTCGGGCTCAGAACCCGCAGTACTATGAATGGCTGATGATGATTGAAAACCACAAGTCCTCCGACATTATCAAACTAGGTGAAAGAATTGAAGAAGGTACCAAAAGAGGTATGGTTACAAACTTCGAGGCCTTGCAAGCTACAAATAAAGCCTTACAGTCCGGTGTTGTGTCCAAGAAGAGGGATAGAGGCCGTGACGCTTGCACAAAGGACCAAGTCTCCCCTCAAATACAAAACTTACCTAACACCTCCACTCATACATCAACCAACCACAAATTACTAAGCACCTTCACCCTCGTACCAAGCTCCGCCACCAATTTATCAGTCACCTCCACCTCTTACATATCAACCTACTTCACCCAGATACTCCCAACCCGCTCATGTCTACCAAACTTACAATGCTCAAACATCCCATTATCAATCACCCCTTGCACGCCAAAATTTCCCTAGACCCCGACCTAATTTTGATCGCAGACCTCCAAAACAATATACATCTATCACTAAACCCATCGACCAGCTGTATGAGAGGCTCAAAGCTACTGGTTATGTCACCCTCAACCCTGCTGCAACCCCTGAGAACCCTTCTCAGTGGGTTAACCCAAAGAAATCCTGTGCATACCACTCCGGCATGAAAAAGCACACCATCGATGAGTGTCGTTCTTTGAAACACAAGATACAGTCTTTGATTGATAACAAGATCATTGGGGTAAAAGAACCCGCTCCAAACGTTCGCAACAACCCTCTACCAGACCATAAGGGTGGAGGTATCCACATGATTGAAATAGAAGATTACTGGGATCCCGAGGGGTCAATCGGGTTGATCGCAGAAGGGGATGACCAAAAGAAACCAACAATTTCTCTCAATCCAATCATAGTCTAGATTCAACCGTTTGAGGAAGTTGAGGAGAATATGTCTGTACCACTTGAGTTTGAAGCAACATCATCTACAAAGACACCAGCACCAATTGAGGTTGAATTTGTGTCTCCAACAAATGCACCCACACCATTTGAGGTTGCAATTTTGCCACCCAAGGCACATGTTTTGTTCGGATTAAGGATAGCCACGCCGATCCCAGTGGCGATTTCAAGCATGACACCATTCTATACAAATGATGTACCTTGGGACTATACAGCCGAGGCAAGAAGAAAAGGTAAGGTCAGGGTTGAAGAAGTCATTGCAGCACAGGGTATGATAAGAACAGGTAGAGTCTATACCCCTGAACACCTAGTTGAATCAAGCAAGAAGGCCTCCAATCGGCCGCCCCTCATTGAGACAGGTCCGGACGACCTTTGGAGGAAGATACAGGCCGAGGAATATTTGGTCATCGATCAATTAAACAAGACGCCAGCACAAATCTCCATTCTCTCTTTGCTGCAAAATTCTGAGGACCTAAGAATGCTCTGTTAAAGGTGCTAAGTGAGACATACGTACCAAGTAACATAACTGGCGGGGAAATCGCTAGCATGATAGGACAAGTGCTGGAAAGCCATAAGATCACCTTTCATGAGGACGATCTGCCACCTGAAGGGTTGGGGCACAACAAGGAAATGCACATCACCGTGCAATGCGAATATTATTTCATCACCGGGATCCTGATCGATGGAGGTTCCAATCTCAACATTTGTCCGCTGGTAACACTCAAGAAGCTGGATAAAGGACTGCACGCGATAAAAGATTGAGCAATAAATATGAAAGCCTTCGATAGTTCTCAGAGGTCCATCATTAGTGAGATTATTCTATGCTTGCAGATGGGACCAACCTGATTCGAGGTCAATTTCTAGGTCATAGATGTACCAGCATCTTACAACTTGCTGCTGGGACGGCTATGGATTCATGCTGTTGGGGTCGTAGCTTCAACGCTGCATCAGGCAGTAAAATTTGGATGGAATCACCAGGAAATAATCATCCACAGCGGCGGTAGCAACCCTATATACAGTCGCCAGACCATTTCGGCAATTGACGGAAAAAGGAAGCTGGGTGGAGAAACTTACCACTACATCGAACGGGTCAATGTTGTAGACAAAGACAAATGCTGGGATAACATAATTGAGAGTATACTGATTGGAGTAGGTACGAACCTGGCAAAGGGATCGGCAAGAACCTCCAAGGAATATCTAAGCCCATAAAACTCAAGAAACATGGCACTACCTTTGGTTTGGGATATGAATACACCTGGGAAGAATTCAACAACTGGTCGCCACCATGGCGCGGTCCTTACTACACACTAGAGCAGCCAATACCGTATCTAGAGCAGACCTTCCAATAGGTCGACATTATTTATGGGTAGATGAAGAAAAGCACTTGCAGTAGTGAAGAACTTGTTTTTAGAGGATAACTGTGAGCAGAGGGGCACATCTCGACAAGTGGACCATCAGGACAACTAAAGCCCGACGAGCCTCGGGGTAGCAAGGCTAAAACCAGCATTATTCACTATTGTATTTACTAAATGATTTTCTTTTGCATTTTTCAATTCCCGCAATACGATCTTCGATGTTCAAAATAGTTATTCAATTCATCAAAAGCATTTTTGATTTTTCTTATGAATCAATATTTATTGCTATCGTTTTCTCTCATTACTTTACCTATACAGCATTACTATTACTTGTCTTGATGAACCAATGACTGTGACATGCAATGAGATAATGCAACAAACGGACATAGATTCAGAAGAAGATGACATACCTGACGAGATTGTCAAAAAGGTTGAGAACTTTGAGAACAGACCTAAGTCCAACCTGGATGAGACCGAAATTGTCAACCTGGGAGATGTAGAAAATGCCAAGGAAATGCGAATCAGCATTTACCTATCGCCATCAGAGAAGAAAGAATGCATAGAATTTCTAAAGGAGTATGAGGACATATTCGCCTGGTCATATGACAACATGACTAATATGAGTACGTCTATTGTGGCTCATAAACTGCCAACCAATCCAATGTGTCCACCAGTAAAGCAAAAGCTCAAAAGTTCAAGCCTGGTATGAGTTTGAAAATCAAGGAAGAAGTCACCAAGCAGATCAACACTAAGGTTCTCAGGGTAGTAGAATACCCGACATGGTTAGCCAACATTGTGCTAGTGCCAAAGAAGTATGGAAAGGTCAGAGTCTGTGTCGACTACCGGGATCTCAATCGGGCCAGTCCAAAAGACGACTTCCCTTTGCCAAATATACACATCCTGATTGACAATTGCGCCAAACATGAGCTACAGTAATTCGTAGATTGCTTCGTTGGTTACCATAAAATTTGGATGGATGAGGAAAATGATAGAGAAGCATAAGCAGTGGCACGAGAAGTTATCATTTGATCTATTGGGGTATCACACCACAGTCCGCACATCAACCGAGGCAACCCCTATATGCTGGTTTACGGTACAGAGGTTGTCATTCCCGCTGAGGTAGAAATTCCTTCCCTAAGGATCATACAAGAAGTTGAACTCGACAATGCATAGTGGGTAAAAAGTCGTTATGAGCAACTAGACCTTATAGACGGAAAGAGAATGAATGCAGTTTGCCATGGTCAACTCTATCAGAACAGAATGTCTAGAGCCTTCAACACAAGAGTCAAGCCAAGACAGTTCACACCGGGGAAGCTGGTGTTAAAGAAAATTTTTCCGCATCAATATGAAACCAAAGGGAAGTTCTTACCCAAATGATAGGGTCCATACATGGTTCAATAGGTTCTGACAGGAGGAGCCCTCATACTTGTAGAAATGGACAGAGATGTCTAGCCAAAGCCGATCAATTCAGATGCAGTCAAATGCTACTATGTGTATTCTTTATGATTTTCTTATATGATATAAATTGAACTACACCTGACCTGATTCTCATTTAAGAGGGGATACATAGGCAGCCCAATGTGTTCGGTCACAATTCAATAAAATTTTCATTTCCCCCCGCAATTGGAAACTGGGGCGGAATTTTGAGGAGGAACCTCAAAATTCCGAAGTAATTTTAGTCGGTCATTGCACGAGCAAGAGTCAGAAACATCAACCCATCAAACTGGGGTAGAATTTTGAGGCGGACCCTCACAATTCCGTAGCTGGAGAGGTTGCAATGTCCCGAACCACATCGCAGTCGTCGGTTCATCTAATAATTATATTAATGATACACTTATGTCATATCTTTACAAAATCATGCATGTTCATTATTGAAATTTCTTTGTTTAGCAACGCTACCCCAATGATAGAGACGATATCACCGGATCGAAGTCAAACGAGTCAAGAAGAGCCAGAAGGGATACGAACTAACCCGCCCCCTTACAAAACTCACGATTTTTCTTTGGATGCAGGCGCTAGGATTGCAAAATCATTAAACATACTATACGCCCATGGGACAAACGATGTTCAAGAGTACGACTCTCCGAATCGTTCCACTTGCCAACATTTGCTATCAGCACACACAAGTAATGCTCTATAGTCACAAATGCTCCCAGTAATCACAATGCTGCAATCTGCTATCATCTAAGAAAACTACTATCATTCTTTATTTTATTTTCTTGCATAAGGCTACGATTCTACCTTCCGAGACAAAACGCTGTCTCCATCTGCATCTACATTGCATAAGGATACCATTTTGCCTTCTAAGGTTAAGCTCTACCTCCATCTACATTCGCAATGTATAAGGCTACCATTCTGCCTTTCGAGACTAATGATGTCTCCATCTGCATCTGCATTGCATAAGGCTACCATTTTGCTTTCCGAGGTTAAGCTCTACCTCCATCTGCATTGCATAAGGCTATCATTATGCCTTTTGAGGTTAAGCTCTACCTCTCTCCGCATTCGCATCTTTGCATAAGGCTGTCGTTCTGCCTTCCGAGACTAAACACTGTCTACATCTACATTCTTGCATAAGGCTACCATTCGGCCTACCAAGACTAAGCGTTGTATCCATCTACATTCTTGCATAAGGCTACTATTCTGCCTTCCAATTTGCATAAGGCTATCATTCTGCCTTCCAATGTTAAGATCTACCTCCATTTGCATTCACATCTTTGCATAAGGCTATTATTCTGCCTTCCAAGGCTAAGTTTTGCCTCCAGTTTTCTTCGAAATTAAGCGCCATCTCAAGCACTATTTATTTCTCTTTTCTTACGGGCTAAGCTCTGCCCTTAAAATCACAAGACTAAGCTCTATCTTGTCCACATCATACTACTGCATCTTTCATAGGTTGAAATATCGCCAATTCATCCAAAGGTGTCATCATTCGGAGGCACGCCCGAGAACACCATGTCATGGCCTAAGGATCTCTTTCAATCTTTTTCATTTCATTATTCAAAGGCATCATGGTTAGGAGGCACCATCCTCATAGCCCGAGAGCATCATTTAATGGCCTGCAAATCCTTTATCATATGCTTCATGGTCCAGGACATCATGGTCTAAAGACGTCATCCTAACCGTCCAAAGACAACATTCATGGTCCAACGGAAATTTGCATCATGTTTAAATTTATGCATAGTATATGCTTGTATTGTTTCTAATTGAAGGTAAACTAGTGAGCAACGGCCATCCCGGCAGGAGCGGTCCCACTCCGGTTCCCCTAAGCCATGTCAAACCTAACCAGTCCTGTAAACCGATCACTCACAGAGCCCTAGATATTGCGTCCGTTCTTGAAAGGTCTTCATCGGTATACTCCGCTGATGGATCCTGAACTACGTACGATCTAATTCCTATAAAACCAGGGATACGTAGGTAACTCAGAATCCAGGGCATGGCCTAACCTCTTCAGACCATTTCACTCGGTCAAAATTGGCCATCATTTCTTTACCCGAAAACTCTTTCATCCTTCCCGGGTAAAAAGGGGCATCTGTTGATACCCAATTTTTCCCTATATATTTTCAATATGCAAAATACCTTCAAAATAGCATATGTAAGCATATATAAGCATGTCCAAGGGTTTATTATTTTTCCATATTTTAAAGGTTTTTTAATTGATTTATTTCCCCCTTTTTATCCATAAAATCCCAATAATTAATTCCAAAATTATTATCTTGACAATTCATCTATTGGATTTTTATTTTATGCCAAAATATGTCTAAAATAATTTTTTACATTTTTTTACAATTTCATTTAGTATTTTTAAAGCTAAATTGCACATAATTGCAATATTAGCCATTTTAAGGTTTAATTGTGTTTTATATTTATAAAATTGAGTCTTGTATTTTTATATTATTAATTATGTATTATAAATCATTTTAATACTTTGAATTTATTTACAAAAGACTATTTGCTATTTTTTATAATTTAAAAAAGGAAAAGTGGCTATTTAACTCGTAGCCACATTTCGCTTTCAATTATAACCAAATCAAGCCCCAATTCCCCAGCCCAATTTCTAATTAAAACCTGCCCTTGACCCAGCTAAATCTTACTTGACCCAGACCTCTTCTCATCCGGGCCGTTGATCACAAAGATTAAAGGTCACCGTTCACCCTTATCTTTTTTAACCCAAACGACCACCCTAACCTAAATCATTCTCACTAATCCGCTGCCCATGAATCCCCTTCCTCTCCAATTCTTTCTGCAACTTCACTCAAACCCTAGCCGTCGCCACCCAAATCCACCCTAACCACTTCAACCCCCACCCAATCCATGGACTCACATGGCTGTTTGAGACGTGTACTTGTCTCCTACGTCTCCTGGTGGCCCGCTTGTGTGATTTCATGGACAAATCTCGAAGAGATCTGGTCCAGTCCTTGCTCAACTTCTATCCATGGTCTTTTTCTAGCCATACATGACTGTTCGAGTCAGATCCATGGCTTTTTTGGCTAAAACCGGTAACGATCTAATGTTTCTCGTCCTCTCTGGGTTCTCTGAAATACTAGCTCTTGAGATCTTGTATTTTGTTTTAAGATATGTATTAGATCTAGATGAATCCATGGGTTTTAACCGATCTTTTCTTCATCTCTTTTATTTCTTTGAAAAAAAAAACCTAGCTAAAATCCTCGATCTTTTAGATCTGTGATGGATCTATGGGATTCCTAAGGTTTTCACTTGTTTTCCTAAAAATGTTTCTCCGATTTCGAACAATTCTCTATTTTTTTAAACAAGGGTTTCAAAACCCTTTTTTGCAAATAAACGATTTCTTTCTGATTACTGTGATTTTAGTATGTTTAAATGTTACCTGAGTCTTTCCTTTTGGCTCGATTCATTTTTTGTCAAGAAACCCTAATACTTCTGGGTTCGATTCGAAGTTTGAATTTGTTTTCATGATTATTATGAACCTTCTGGGCTTTATGTGTGTTCTATATGCTCTTGTACTTCTCGTTTTGATTCATTCTTAAGGTTTCTTTGATTTTGTCTGATGTGATGACTCGACCAGTCGTCTCATGCGTTACCGCTCCGTTTTTGACCATTTTTGTTTCTTTATGCTCCGTTATCCGTATTTTATATGATTAAGTTGATTAGTCTGTGTTCGGAGAGGAATTGGTAAGTAATGAGACACTTAGTCTCTTTTAAGAAGGTTTAATTTGGAAAAAGTCAATCGGATGTTGACTATTGTGTTAGAGGGATTGGATGTGAGTTCCGACGGTTTGGTTAGCTTCGGGAGGTGATTTTTGACTTAGGAGTGTGATCGGAATGGGTTTTTGAGGGCCGAAGTAGAATTAGGATTGAATTGGCGAAGTTGATATTTTGGCGATTTCTGGTTGATAGGCGAGATTTTGATCCAGGGGTAAGAATGGAATTCCGAGAGTTGCAGTAGCTTCGTTATGTCATTTGGGATGTGTGCGCAAAATTTCAGGTCATTCAGACATGTTTTGGTTGGGTTTTTGATCGAAAACGTATTTCGGAAGATTTCTCAAAATTACGCTTGAATCCGATGTTTTTTGAGTAATTTGATGTTGTTTGAGGTGCTTTGATGATTGGAACAAGTTTGAATAAGGTATTGGGTCATGTTAGTCCTTTTGGTTGAGGTCCCGGGGGCCTCAGGGTGAATTCAGATGGTTAACGGGAAGATTTTGGACATAAAAGATTCAGAAGATTGTTGCTTCTGGTATTTCCGCACCTGCAGTTTGGGGACCGAAGGTGCGACATCGCATGTATGAAGGAATTTACGCAGATGTGGATTTGAGGAGAGAGGTCAAAAACCGCAGATGCGGAATAGGAACCGCGCCTACGGACCTACAGATGCGGCAGTGTACCGTAGATGCGGTTTTGGCTCGTCAAGTGGATTTTGCAGATGCTGAGAAAATGACCGCAGAAGCGGTACCGCAGGAGCGGTGGTGGGGTCGCAGATGCGAAAACCCTTGGGCAGAATGTTTTAAGTTATTTCATCCGCAATTTTGGGTCATTTTTCCTCCATAGCTAAGTATTTTGAGAGCTTTTTGAAGGTGATTGAAGGGGGATTCAAGGAGAATTGATTAGAGGTAAGATTTTTGAACCTAAAACGTGATTCTATTGTGAAATTAACCTAGAAATTCATGGAATTTAAGCTAAAAAAATGGAAGAACTAGGGCTTGGGATTTTGAACTTTTGAATTGGGATTTGAAGGACCAGTCGGAATTGAGAAATTTTGGTGTGTATGAAATCGTGGAGCGATAAGGAATCTAATGGTGTGAAAATTTATTAGTTTCGAGAAGTGGGCCCGGGGCTCGGGTTTTGTTAATTTCGGGATTTTGATATTTTTCGATTATTTTTGCTTGGGCTTTGTTCCCTTAGCATATTGTGACGTATTCACTCTACTTTTGGATAGATTCGACGCGCGTGGAGGTTGATTTGAGGGGCAAAGGCATTGCGAGCTAGGGATTTCGCCGGTTCGAGGTGAGTAATGATTGTAAATGATACTCTGAGAGTTTGAAACCCTGTATTGCACATGGTAGTGTTATATTGAGGTGAGACACGGGCTTGATGATGAGCTTGGGGTCGTTTACTATTGGGGATTGTGACTTGGTCCGTCCTGATTGATGGTTTTACCGCGTATTTGACTGAAACTTATTTGTTATCATCATGATTTGGGCTGATCGCCATATTTGGGCTTCGTGCCAACTATCTAAACCCTTCGGGAATTTTTATCACTATTTTTGAATTACTACTTGAACTTAGTCCTGTTGGTATCTACTGTTTTACAAACTCTGCCACTTTTACTCAGATTTGAAACTTAAATGATATTTCTATATGATGTTTTGACCAGAGAACTACTGTTTTACTAATGCCCGAGGGGCTTGTGATAATTTTTGGACTGAGTGAGACCGAGGGCCATATGTGAGGATATATTGAGTGATATAAGGCCGAGGGCCTGAGATACTTTTATACGCCAAAAAATGGCTTGAATGATATGAGGCCGAGTGCCTAGATTTGATGATACGAGATGGCTTGATATTGCTCTTGGGCCGTAAGGGGCCCCTCACGGAGTCTGCACACCCCAGTGAGCGCGGGTACCCATTGTGACCACAGAGTGAGCCCGAGGGGCTGAGAGTGTTCTGAGTGTGAGCCCGAGGGGCTGGTACTGTTCTATGTGTTTACTTTATTTCCATTTGTCTGCCATTACTTGTTGATTGTGTTACTTTATGTGTTATCTTCCTGATTGCCTGGCATTACCTGTTAAATTGAGTGTTGAGCCCGAGGGGCAGATTTCTGTGCTTATCTGCACTAATTGTTTTGCATTCATTTGCATAACTGTTGAAAAAGTCATTTTCAAAAGAGGTCTAAACTGAGCTAAGATATTTCTAAAGGTTTCACAGCTTCATAGTTTTTCTCAAGGGTTTTTACACCGCTTTATAGCATGTTGGTTTGCTTTACGTGATTTCTTACTACTCAGTTGTTATTTACCTTTATTACTCACTGAGTTGGAGTACTCACTTTACTCTCTGCACCTCGTGTGCAGATGCAGGTTTTTATTCACCCGATAGCGGGTGTTTAGTTGATCGGAGGCTGAGTCATCGGAGTTTAGCAAGGTGGCTGCCAGCGTTCACAGCACTGCTCTTCTCCCTTCTCTTTCATTAGTCTTGTTTTGTACATTCAGACCTTGTAGTCGTATTTATACTCTAATAGATGCTCGTGACTTGTGACACCATAGTTTGGGTTG
Source organism: Nicotiana tabacum (assembly GCF_000715075.1). Lineage (NCBI taxonomy): Eukaryota > Viridiplantae > Streptophyta > Magnoliopsida > Solanales > Solanaceae > Nicotiana > Nicotiana tabacum. The sequence goes on along the minus strand of NC_134101.1, from coordinate 89,736,916 downwards.
TGTCGGGATGTTTTCTACTATTGTTACCGTTATTTTCGCAAATTATGGTTATTATATCATGTTTAGAACTATTTATGGTATTTAACTATTTAAAAGAGGGGTTCAATTTTGGTCTGGCCGGCCTTGTCTTCATGAGAGGCGCCATCACGACTGGGTTCGGGGTTAGGGTCGTGACAAGTTGGTATCAGAGCCTAGGTTACATAGGTCTCACGAGTCATGAGCAGGTTTAGTAGAGTCTCGCAGTTCGGTATAGAGACGTCTGTATTTATCCTCGAGAAATTGCAGATCCTTTAGGAAAACTTTACATTCTTGAATTCTTATCATGCGTCCTTGATTCAGCTTGAAAAGTAACTCTTGAAATTCCTTCCACGCGTTTACATGCGCGCATGAGTGCTCAGTACCAGATGTGCCTCGATGGCTTGTGATCCCCTAATCGAGGGGCGAGATGTGATCTCTGTGAATTTGATGTGGGGCCAGTCTGGAGGACTTGAGGTCGGATCTTTGCCTATGGCTTGAGCACCGAGGTGCTAGTTGTGTGAGCAAGAGTTTTGAACTTATATGTTCGGTATTGTCCATATTAGTGGGAGTGACGGTTGGGTATCTATGTGATGAGTATGTTAGCACTGTGAGATGTATCTATATGACTTGGAAGTGACGAGGAAAGTCTGCTGGATGATAGAAGAACTATTAGGTGCTTGAATTCCATCGCGATTCGAGGTATAGCCCCGAGTTATGGGCGTGTGAAGGATCCATTCATGGTTTCCAGTTGAGAGAGTGAAGTAAATTTTATGTTGTCGTACGAGTTCCGACTAAGGAAGACTAAGTGACTGCGTACAGTTTATGACGGTGGAAGGTATGCAGAAATATTAACTGAAGGCAGAGCAGGTGGGTTATCTCCTGCGGGGAGTTCTAGGGTGGTGTGACCCTTAGGTGATTGTTAGAAGATCTCATGTGCAAGTGAAATGTAAGTGTTGAAATTTGAATTTTGGGTCGCTTGAGAGAGTGGGCTTAGTTGCTGCGAGAATGAGTGCGAGAGTTGCCGAAGATTTAAAGTACTAGATGATCTGTTTTTTCACAAGCTTACAGAAGGATTTGAGTTTAATCTTACCATGGTATTGTGGCATCAATAGAGTATAAGTGTTATGAGTTATTGAGAGTATTTTTATCTATGGCTCCGAGCCAAGTGGGGGAGTCTGCTGTGAGTAGTTGATTGCACGGTTAGGTGCTATGTTGGTTCCAGTTGGAGGCATGCGGGCGAATCAGTTATGGCTTGCGGAAATAGAGACTGAGGATGGCTCGAGTAAAGGAAATTTTTTTACAAAGGTTATATCATGCTTCATAGGGTATGAGAATCACGGGATATCTGAAGTGGTGGTTGGTAAAAAATGCTCGGTGCATAGAGCATGAAGTTGCTTGGTTGTATTGGGATGAGGATTTCACTCCGCGGTGTCGGAGTGCCAATGAGGCATGAGTAGTTCTGTTCGTTGGGTCAAGTAAATTTCAATTTGAATAAGAGTGAATGACTCTCGAGAATGGTTCAAATGTGTTCAATATTCTATAGGGAGCGATCAGGTATTTTAGAATTGTATATGCGATTAGAAACTGAGTTTTCATTGGAAGAGGTCAAGACTTGTGGTATTACTATGTTACTTATGGGATTCTATGTATCAATATCAGGAAAGTAAAGGTAACAGAGTTAGATTCGCAGGAAGCTCTTCAGAGTAAAGTATTCTGGGATGTGGTGTTTCTGGGAGTATTTGAGAGAGTATTCAGCGGCTTATGGGTCTTAGACAATGTGGTTTTATGCTTGGGTCTCGTGTGGTAAGCCTGGGTTGAGGCATTGTGGTGATACAGCAAGAGGGAATATCTAGTTGAAGATGAATCAGAAGGAAATTTTGATAGATGGAGTAGCTTGATAGTAGACCAGACCGGTAGGGTAAGGATATGATTAATTCCGTGTGTGTGTTCGAGGTAATGGGTTATTGCGGGTATTTTGAAGCAATGCTCTTAAGTTTTGATGGCTTGCTTAGCTTGGTCGAGTTAGAAGGATTCAGTCCTGGCAGGTCTGATTTGTGCAATGGGGACTCAGAGAGTTCTTGATGGTTTTTACCGCGGTTTGGAGATGTATATTTTTTATAGGAATGGGAGCAGGGGATATATAGTGATTTTTCTTCTAGATGGGACCGATGGAAAGTTCTTGACTAGTTGAGTGCGTAGATGTCTATGGCTCGGAAGGGAGATGAAGTTCTCATGTTATCCTAGGATGGTATGGTATATGCGGTATGTTGTGCGAACCGAGATTTGCATATGTAAGGTTACAGTTCAGTTTTGAAAGGAAGTTCATGAAACTCTTAGACAGTGGGTAGCCTCAGATGATTAAGGAAATGGTATTGCCAATCAGAAGTGATTTGACGAGAATATATGTTTTAGGAAAGGCAATATGCTTAAGTTGATGGCACTTCGGTAGTATTGCGGCACTTTCTGGCTAGGTCGGCTGTTGACATTCGAGTTTGCTTGGGGGCACAGGGGAATATTTGAATATCTCCCATGGAGTGATTTGGTATTTGAGGTGTGGTATGTGTTCGGACGGCGAAATTGGGATCAAGTATGATGATTCATGTGCTATATGGAGTTGGAGACTGGGAGTCCTCATGTTCAGGCTATGTTGCGGTCGTGAGTCGCGTGTGTCGGCACTGTGTAGTGACTATCAGGATTTGGAGACCCGAGCAGATATTTTGTTGCTTGGTATGTTAGATTTGGAAGTGATATTGGGTTCAGACTGGTTGTCTCTGTGTTATGTCATTCTGGACTATTGCGCTAAGGCGGCTCTGTTGACTATGACGGAAAATGCTACGGATTGAGTGGCGATGTTTGGAGGATTATGTCCCATTGGAGAAATTTCACATGCCGAAGACCCAGCGGACTGCTGCGAAGGATTGTCTTTCTTATTTGGGCTCTTGTGATGAGTGTCAGTGCTGAGGCTCCTTATGTTGATTCAGTTCCGGTGGTGAGGGACTTTTCAAATGTGTTTCTTTTGGTCGGGCATGGCGCCGGGCAAGGTTGTTGATTTCGGTATTGATTTGGTGTCGGGCATCATATGGCACTAACAGGAGTTATAGTAGTAGAATGAACAGCTTCAGGATTTCCTTGATAAAGAGTTCATTGGTGGGACGATGTGGATGCGTGTTCTAACTTGAGTCGGCTTGGTTGGTTCCGAATTGCATTGTCGAGGGATGTGTCGATTCGACTGTTATTGAGTCTATTGGTGATCTGGGGAGATCTATGAGTTGCCTTTCTGTGTTGCGAGACGTTATGATTTGTTAGTTATGGGCACATATAGTGCGGTTCTATTGGGGTTCATAGTAGAAGTCGAGCGGGAAGAGTAATTGGGTATTGCTCGGTGAACGGCGTATTGGTTATGTCCTATCAGGTTTGCGTGGTATATGTTACTTGTTTCACTGTGGGTGTAATGATTTGCTTTGGTTCCAGACATCAAATTGTGCGTGGTTGTCAATTTCGAGCATAGTGACTTGAGGTGTCTCATGTGGAGCAGTGCTTGGATAGGATCGCACATTGCAGCGAAGCTATGTGGGATGTCACCTTGCGGGTTAGATTCGTGTGGTCTATTCTATGATGTGAGACGGGTTCCCAGCCTTGTGTTGTGGTGGTACTGGTGAGCTTGAGGTACAACTCTTCCATTTGAGTTATTTCATGATTTGAGTAAATTTGGATTGTGGTGCACGGATTGCACAAGTTGTGACTTAAGCCTGTATTGATGTGTCGTGTCGCCGGAGTAGTATGTTGGATTAAAGGAAATTGTTGGGATCATTAATGAGTATTAACGGATTCGATTTCAGCATGTTGGAAGGATAATATCGAGGTTTGGCTCGGAAATTTGCTATGGTATTTTCCAAAGGAGAAGTGGCTTCATGAATAGTTGATCTGAGAAATGGTTATGGTTTGTTGCGTTTCATTTATCGTTGGCAGTATATGAAAGTGTTGGAATGAGACTTTAGTTGATAAGAGGTTTTCTACCAGTATTCGATTTTGTGGACAGTTGCTGTGAATAGAAGTTATTGCTATGAGCGTTTGAGTTATGTGGTATATCAAGTGATTGCACCTGAGATTGCAAGTATGGGTGATTACAGCTTTTTCGGGCTTATTCTGAAAAATAGGTGTGAGATTTTGATATTGTGAATGATTTCAGAAATGGAAATGTGGTTCTAAGGCTTATGGGCTAGGTTGGAATGTGGAAATGCAGTTTTATTGTGTTATCGGACCTATATGAGGTAGGATGACATGGGATCACCCCCGGGTATATGCATGATAAGGTCATTCAGTGCTTGGTTGGCTTTTAGAAAAACTCTTGGCACGTTCGAGGACGAACGTTTGTTTAAGTTGGGGAGGATGTGACGACCCGGCCAGTCGTCTCATGAGTTACCACTCCGTTTTCTCCCATTTCTACTTCTTTATGCTCCGTTATCCGTGTTCTATGTGATCAAGTTGATTAGTCTGTGTTCGGAGAGGATTTGGTAAGGAATGAGACACTTAGTCTCTTTTAAGTAGGTTTGATTTGGAAAACATCAACCGGATGTTGACTATTGTGTTAGAATGCTCGGATGTGAATTCCGATGGTTCGGTTAGCTTCGGGAGGTGATTTTTGACTTAGGAGTGTGATCGGAATGGGTTTTGGAGGTCCGGAGTAGAATTAGGCTTGAATTGGCGAAGTTGATATTTTGGCGATTTCCTGTTGATAGGCGAGATTTTGATCTGGGGGTCAAAATAGAATTCTGAGGGTTGCAGTAGCATCATTATGTCATTTGGGATGTATGTGCAAAATTTTAGGTCATTCGGACATGTTTTGGTTGGGTTTTGATCGAAAACGTATTTCGGAATATTTCTCAAAAATTACGCTTTAATCCGATGCGTTTTGAGTAATTTGATGTTGTTTGAGGTGCTTTGATGATTTGAACAAGTTTAAATAAGGTATTGGGTCATGTTGGTGCTTTTGGTTGAGGTCCCGGGGGCCTTGGGGTGAATTCGGATGGTTAACGGGAAGATTTTGGACTTAAGAGATTTCAGAAGATTGCTGCTTCTGGTATTTCCGCATCTGCGGTTTGGGGACCGCAGGTGCGGCATCGCATGTGCGAAGGAATTTCCGCAGATGCGGATTTGAGGAGAGAGGTCAGAAACCGCAGATGCGGAATAGGAACCGCAGATGCGGACCCACAGATGCGGCAGTGTACCGCAAATGCGGTTTTGGCTCGTCAAGTGGATTCCACAGATGCGGAGAAAATGACCGCAGAAGCAGTACCGCAGGAGCGGTGGTGGGGTCGCAGATGCGCAAACCCCTGGGCAGAATGTTTTAAGTTATTTCATCCGCGATTTTGCGTCATTTTTCCTCCATAGTTGAGTATTTTGAGAGCTTTTTGAAGGTGATTGAAGAGGGATTCAAGGAGAATTGATTGGAGGTAAGCTTTTTGAACCTAAAACGTGATTCTATTGTGAAATTAACCTAGAAATTCATGGAATTTAAGCTAAAAAAATGGAAGAACTAGGGCATGGGATTTTGAACTTTTGAATTGGGATTTGAAGGACCATTTGAGGTCAGAATTGAGAACTTTTGGTATGTATGAACTCGTGGAGCGATAAGGAATCTAATGATGTAAAAATTTCTGTGTTTCGAGAATTGGGCCCAGGGCTCGGGTTTTGCTAATTTCGGGATTTTTGATATTTTTCGATTGTTTTCGCTTGGGCTTTGTTCCCTTAGCATATTGTGACGTATTCGTTCTACTTTTGGATAGATTCGACGCGTGTGGAGGCCTATTTGAGGGGCAAAGGCGTTGTAAGCTAGGGATTTCACCGGTTCGAGGTGAGTAATGATTGTAAATGATACTCTAAGGGTTTGAAACCCTGGATTGCACATCGTAGTGCTATATTGAGGTGAGACACGCGCTTGATGATGAGTGTGGGGTCGTTTACTATTGGGGATTGTGACTTGGTCCGTCCGGATTGATGATTCTACCGTATATTTGATTGAAACTTATTTGTTATCATCATGATTTGGGCTGATCGCCATATTTGGACTTCGTGCCAACTATCTAAACCCTTCAGGGATTTTTATCACTTTTTCCTCACTGTTTTTGAATTACTACTTGAACTCAGTCCTGTTGATATCTACTATTTTACAAACTCAGCCACTTTTACTCAGATTTGAAACTTAAATGATATTTCTATATGATGTTTTGGGCTGAGAACTATTGTTTTACTAATACTCGAGGGGCTTGTGATGATTTTCGGACTAAGTGGGGCCGAGGGCCATATGTGAGGATATATTGAGTGATATGAGGCCGAGGGCCTGAGATACTTTTATACACCATGAGGTGGCTTGAGTGATATGAGGTCGAGCGCCTAGATTTGATGCCACGAGATAGCTTGATATTGCGATTGAGCGGTAAAGGGCCCCTCCTGGAGTCTGGACGCCCCCAGTGAGCGCGGGTACCCATTGTGATCACAGAGTGAGCCCGAGGGGCTGAGAGTGTTCTAGAGTGAGCCCGAGGAGCTGGTACTGTTCTATGTGTTTACTTTATTTCCATTTGTCTGCCATTACCTGTTGATTGTGTTACTTTATGTGTTATCTTCCTGATTGCCTTGCATTACATGTTAAATTGACTGTTGAGCCCAAGGGGCGGATTTCTGTGCTTATCTGCACTAATTGTTTTGCATTAATTTTCATAACAGTTGAAAAAGCCATTTTCAAAAGAGGTTTAAACTGAGCTAAGATATTTCTAAAGATTTCACAGCTTTACTGTTTTTCTCAAGGGTTTTTACACCGCTTCTATACAACATGTTGGTTTGCTTTACATGATTTCTTACTGCTCAGTTGTTATTTACCTTTATTACTCACTGAGTTGGAGTACTCACTTTACTCCCTGCACCTCGTGTGCAGATGCAGGTATTATTCACCCCGGTAGCAGGTGTTGAGCTGATCGGAGTTTAGCAAGGTGGCTGCCAGCGTTCGTAGCACCGCTCTTCTCCCTTCTCTTTCATCAGTCATGTTTTGTACATTCAGACCTTGTAGTCATATTTATACTCTAATAGATGCTCGTGACTTGTGACACCCCGGTTTGGGCTGTGTCGGGATGATTTCTACTGTTGTTACCGTTATTTCGCAAATTATGGTTATTATATCATGTTTTAGAACTATTTATGGTATTTAACTGTTTAAAAGAGGGGTTCTGTTTTGGTCTGGCTGGCCTTGTCTTCCCGAGAGGCACCATCACGATTGGGTTCGGGGTTAGGGTCGTGACATCCGACCATTTGTTTTACTGATTGCTCACACAATTTAGGGTGATTCTGTATGATCTCCTTATGTTTATACCTTTGATTCTGTGTATTTTCCTTGTAACTCTATACTGATTTTCGAAAATTGCTTCCTTATTTCTGTGATTCTTTCCTTGGATAGTACTGTTTCCCTGTTATTTTCAATCTCATACGGGACTCTTTGAACTAATTTTCAAAATCAATTTGTAATCTGCCTGTTTATATGCCCAATATACTGTTATTATACTTTCCTTGAAAATATTATGTACTTAGTCCATATTACATGCATCATGCTTTTACTATTCCTGTTATGGCACAATCAATCTTGCAAACAATTATTTTCCTTATTTGATACAATTTGTACCCGTTTGAACTATGACTCCCTAATTAAAGGGAGTCCGGGTCTTTGATTGATTCTACTTTGTATAATTTCTATAATTATGATCAGTCAATACTTGTTACCTTATTTTCCACTTACTTTCAAAGCTATAAATACCCTAAAGCTTTCATTAACAAGACACGAACAATTTAGTTCAGAACACACACATACACACTCAAACTCTCTCTTCAATCTCCGCTACTTGTGCTACTGCTTGTCTAGCCGGCTGAAAGCCAAGGCTAGATTGTGGAATTCTACTCGCTTTACCTTTCTGCACTTTGCTTCTTTGACTGGTATGTCCTAGTTTAATTTTAAAACTCCAATAACAACATGTTTCCTTATTTGTTTCAGCTTCTTTTATTTTTGGTCTACTTCTGCTTGTAGTTTAGTTAAGTTACATTACCAGCATGTTGTAATGTTTCCCCTTCCCCTTTAGATTAATGCACTCCCTTGTGTCTGTTTTAAGGCATAATTTTTCAATCACTTATTGTTTACTTGCTATCTTATGAATCCCAAACCCCTATCCCTTTCATGTGTTTATGTTCTTTTGGTCGGTTTGTGATTATGCCAGTATCAGCTATTGTTGTGCGTGTCTAGACCAAACCCCTGCTGGTGTTATGTGCTCACTGACAAATGTCTATGTATCCCAAAATCCCTTGACCCCCCCCCCCCCATGTGGCTACTGATTTTGTGTGTGATCCCCTCTTGAGGTGTTTGAGTTTTGTTTACTACTATCATTGCTTTCAATCATCTCTGTTATTGATTGCTTTCAAAAAATGGAGTTGACTGTCCAGTTTTTACACAAAATCTTTTTCAAATTATGACAAGCACTCTCACATATACTCTTAGAATACTAGGTTCTCCCCCTTTTGTGTGAGCCTTTCCTTGGGACCCTTGAGCTTCCTCTAAACTTGGACACATGAAAGCTGGCCTTTTCACACTGCACTTACTCTCTTGGTTATGCAATCTGGGTGTGAGCACTGCCCGAGATCCCTTGAGGTCCTTAGAAAACTAACACACCCAGATACGAGAAAGCTTTGGAACAGTATTGGCATTTGAGGTGGTTTATTACATAACTTAGAGAGGAAGTCAGAATCAGGCTTCCTATGGTTGTAACTTCTTATTTTACATTTTTATTATGTAGTCAATCACATGGTCTGTAATAATTTGTAAACAACTCTGGGATGGATAGTGGAAAGGGAAGGGGTGACTATGCATGTTTTATCTATCAAAAGGGGTAGAAAACATGTTATTAGGTTTATCTTCCTACTTGCGCAATAGAAACCATTCTTAGGACTCATTTCATGCATTAGAGATCATGTTCCCTAGGACTTACGCTTAATGTTTTCAGCATGTCCATTTCACTATCATATCACTTATAAAATCCTGTCTTAATTATGTTAATAACCGGAGTTTCTGCGATCATGTTCCTACTGCCATGCACACTTTGAGATCTTGTTTTAGGCTAAATAACACTAACAAACATATCATTTCTGCATATTCTGGAAATCATGTTTAAACGCTAAAATATTTGTGCATATAGAAATACTTCTTAGGATTCTGCATCATTCTGCATCTCTGTACATTAGATACCATGTCTTTAGGGCTTCATTTACATTCGCTTAAACATGCTAAGGCTAACTATGAATTCATAAAAAGGAATAAAACAATTTTACTCAGTTTTTACAATCAACTGACAATATTTCTATGTGTTGAACACTTAGAACAACATGTTTTAGGTAATAAAAATAATCTCAAAACTGTCCTAATGATTCGAAACAACTACTGCATTGTTTACGTCTAGGCAAGCCTTAAGTAATTACCTGAATAAAATTGAAACTGCCTTTGTTTAATTATTAACTGTTACAACCTGCAGGAAGGCCTGATTCGGACTTCTTATCTGAGTTAAATAATAAATTTGGTTCTGCTTCAACAACTTAAACACCCTACTTTAGGATTTTTTAAATTCAGACCTTAACTGTGTATAAGTCAATGATATCTATGTGCATTCTTTGTGGAGGTATAACTGAGCCTTCTACTTGCTTATATGTCCCCCCCCCCCCTAATTGCAGTCTTATATGTTTTTGTATGTCACCTTAGTATTTTGCCTTTAAACCTAAGGGTCTTCCAACAAACCCCTCCTTATAGGAATAGTAGTCCTAAATTCCTCCGGGATGGATATGAAGGGACGAGTAATAGCATGCAATAAGAGTCAAGACCAATCGTCGCTTAATTACCTTTACGGGGAAGGAAAGGGTAAATATAGACATGATGACCGGTGTGCTAATACAACGTGTATCCCCTCTTCTGAGGAGTGTCATACCAGGTATTGCATTGATGTGATCCATATTACAAACAAACCTAGGACACCCCTTTTATTTTTATAAGTACGGTTAGATTATAGCTCTTTTCAAAACCTTGCTTTCATTAATCGTTTTTCAAACACTTGTGTACTTTAACTTAAATCCCCTATTATTTGAGCCTACTTGTCTACTTGCTAATTACACAAATTCACAAAAACTGTCTGGCCGGGAACCACACTAGTGGATCCTGAGGGGTGCCTAACACCTTCCCCTTAGGATAATTTCAAGCCCTTACCCTATCTCTGGTTATCAAACATAGTTGTAGTTGAACCTTATAGGTGCCCTAACACACCTTAAAATCGTTAGGTGGTGACTCTTTAAATACCCAACTTCCAAAAGGAAATAAGTCATTACACCCCATAAATGTCGAAACCCGAACTCCTCTCCGCGGAGGGAAAAAAGAGGGCAAGACAAAGTGTTGCTATTTATTTTGGTTAAATAACTAATATGTGCTAGTTTTTTATAGGCAAGGCAATACACATAACGTAGTATTTAATCGCGCTATGATTCACGTGTTACAAATTCTTTCAGGTGTAATACATTTTTTCCAGGCGAGCAACTTTTGCAAAACAACAGCTTTATCAGGTTGACAAGACAACACACATGTTGTGGTATGTAACCGCGCTATACTTTGCGTGCTAATGATTCTTTACGGTACAATACAGCTTTTCCAGAAGATATCTTTTGCAGAATGGTAGCTTTATCAGGTCGACAAGACAATACACATAACATGGTATGTAACCGCACTATGCTTCACGTGCTAATGATTCATTATGAGTATAAGAAAGCTTCTTAAACTGAACCAAGACATGTATTTCAAAGACCTTTTGAATAAACATTACAACATCCATTAAAAAAATGCCACTAACATTTAACAAGTGGTTCAAAAAGAGGCAAAAGGGTGAAGGTAGTTCATCAGATCCCCATGGATCACGTCTAAACACTATCGATCCCTACCTTGAAAAAAATATGCGAGGTTGATACACTAACTTGAGTGATGACAAGTGGTATGGTGTTCTCCGTACCTTGGAAAATTAGCCTATCAATATACACACTGATCTCAAAGTCGCAGGGCACAATATTGAGGGCGAAGCGCATTCTACAAAGCCTGAAGGTATGTGAATTTTGGGCAAAAAACTACAATAGGTTACACTTTACTCAAACGGTATGATTACAAAGTAGCGGTTGTTGGCATGAGCTTGTTTTTCCACAAACATTATCTACAGCCTTCCAAACAAACACACACAAAGATGAACCAGAAGTGATTAGACATCTGATAAAGGAGATTCTAGAGATGGAAAAGGCACTTGCTGATCATTATGCAATGGATGATCTTAACTTCTTAAGAGGAACGAAGGATCAGTACTGGGATTTATTAGAAAATGATAAATTGCATAGAGACAATGATTACCCTATTTTCCTAACAGTTGTCGAGTGGGAGGGACTACCTAAGTTTTTACCACAAACGTTGGACATAGGGATCCCATATTGTTGTAGAAATCAGACAAGTGATCTTATTGATGATAGAGATGAAATGTTGGAAATATGTGTCAACTAGGGCCTAGATTACGATGCCCTCGGTACCGAAGGGTACATACACGATGTTGACAAAGAAGTTGAAGACAATGACAATGAAATAGTTCCAGACAACGACGATAATGGCGAAAAACAATTGTTTTTTTATTTAGATGGATCCATGTTAGATTGTTGTACTGAAGTATTAATGTTAAATATCAAAAAAGATATAATAGCAATGGAAACATAATTTTATTTCATACATTCTGCAAGATAAACAAGTACATACATTTATTACAAACACATTACGAAAACAAAACACTACCTGTATCCTTGATAGTTGGGCACATTGGATGAACTTCCACCAGGAGCTAGATTACCACCGCCACCTAAACCAGCTGAGGACATTTACAATGATTGTGTCCTATTTGCGAGCATATGCCACATTTACGTGCATAAATGATATCACCAACATCCATTTGATTCCGTATACACATTCTCTTTTATCATTTGTAGCTTACGCAAATAGTTCTTTCTACACACCATTTTAAATGGTTCCGACGGCCAATAATGCTCAGCACCCACTGGGCTGCAACTGCCCATTATATATGTTTAAGTATGCAGCAATATTGTATTGCTTATCAACATAGTTGGTTGGCCCTAAACCTATATGTTGAAAGCACTTAATGGCATGTGAGCACGGCATGTGGTAGATGGACCATTTCCCACAAGAACACAACCTACTAGCTTCATTTATGGTGTGTATATTATTCCCCTAGCTTTGATGGATAGTGGTGCGAACTTCAAAAATATTTCGCTCGTTGTAATACTATAAAAATGAATGCCAATGTGCTCACCTCCTGTATTTTTCAATTCTTTTCATTGGTATTGGCCTAAATTCAACACCCCCCCCCCCATCAATTTTGATGCATCTCTATGCCTTTCAAAAAACCTCTCCACCATCTATTTGAATGACATCCGCACCATGGCAGTGACAAGCAATCCACGTACAGACTTCAATTTGAAAGACTCTGACACATTTGTAGTCAGGGTTCCCCATCGTCTGCCACCATCCACATGCAATGTCCACTGGTCAAGCTCATGTCACATCAACCAATCATAGGCTCTTTCATCTTCCTGCCTGATCGATTCCACGCGCCTCCTGATTTTGCACTCCTGGTGATCAGTTGCAGCTATCCACATAAATCAAGCAACTCCTTGTTGGGATATTTCTTCTGGAAATTGGCCTTTAGATGCCTCACACAATAACGGTGGTATGCATGCAGTTCCTGCCATTCAGGAAAATGCTATACAGAACTTAATATACCGCCATGCCGATCAGTTATTAAACAAATACATGAACGTTGTTTGACAACGTGTACCTTCAAGTGGTTCAAAAAATAGCGTCTACGTCTCTTGGCTTTCATTGGCACAGATGGTAAAAGCTAGGGGAAATATTTGTCCATTGTCATCTACTACAACAACGATCAACAACTTAATATCATACTTTCTATAGACATGAGTATCGTCTATGGTATTACCATCCGGCAATGCATAAAACCATCAATTGTTGATTTAAATGCCCAGAACACGTATTTGAATATATATTCTGGCATTCCCGCACTCCGATCAAGCTTCCATTCAACAGCAGTCCCGGGGTTAAAGTGTTGCAAACTGCCATATACCTGGGTAGAGATGCAAATGACTTATCCCAGTCACCATAAACAATTTCACACGCACGTTTGCGCCCGAGATATGCCTTTTTCTTGGTAATGGTACACATATATTCCTGGAGGACAGATGTAATACACTATTTGATCTTGTACCTTATGGATGCTTCAATGTGTGGAATCAAGAGAAGAGAAATCAAGCTGTTTACCTTGAAAATTGTAATTATAATTAAATTTGATTTTGTTGTTCTAAAAATATGTGAGAGCTAGGAAAGTAAAGTAAGAGTGAGAGGCAGTGTTGTTATTCAAACCGAACGGCTGCAAATCGGGGTCTCAAACTGGCCTAAGCTGGGTCTCGAGGTTGAGCTAATGAGCTTGACTGGGGATGATCGATGAAGGACTAATAGTACCAAGGGCCTCAATAATGGCTCTTTATGATCAATGATGAATAATAAATGAGGAACAATCAAAGAAACACAAAAATATAAGCAATAAATCTAAGGAAAGACAATGGAGAATGTTTGAGTTAGAGAGCAGAGAATGTTCTTGTTCTTGTATTGAATATCATGTATCTTTATAAAATTACAAGGGTTCCCTTTATATAGTAGGGGGAATCCCAACATAGTACATATTCATTTATTACAAAGATATGCAGCTGGTACAACTATTTAATGTCACGGTATGGACTTGTACTATTCTCGTGGACCTGGTCAGCTTTAGCCATGTGCCTTTTGGGATTTTCCCGTTTGTCTAAGATAGCCACCGATTTGCATTGCCCCGAGGTCGAGTATTGGGAACCCTCGAGGTCAAACCTCGAGCTGTACTTCGAGGCTTCTGAAGATGGGCTGTGAAATGCTATAATGATCACAAAATCGGACTCTCCGATTTTAGCTGTATACAGATAGTCCCCGCATTTCTTAGAGTGAAATAATAAGAAATGGTCTTGAATCCTTGCCTCTTTGATACTCCCATCATGATGTCAGCCCCGTCAGGGCATTAAATGATATGACTCAAAGGTTGCGGAGGGGTCGCTGTCAGCACGATTACCGAAAAGCCCACGAACCGCTATTGGTTCGACCTTTCCTCTCCTCAAACATTGCCTAAATAGCTTCTATAAATACTTCAATTCGTTTGCCATTCACATTTTTACAATATCTTTAAGTTTTTAGAGCTAAGTTCACAACTTTCTACATCTATCTTCTTTCTGTGCTTGTTTCTTCATCTTCTTTCTTTGAAATTAAGTTATAGTCATGGCAAAAATTTCAAAAACGGTACCTCAAAAGAGGGTACCACTTCTTCGTCACTCCCATCCAAGGGCAAACCAAAAATACCTCAAAGTATTGAGCAATGTATCTCTGGCCCCTTCGATACGGTCTCTAATTTTACCATTGATAAACCCCCTTCTACATCGGGCCGATGCGCGCCCATGTCTCGGTACATCATTGTGGTGACCAATACGAAGAAAGTAAAGGTAGACTATCGATGGGGGGAGGCAGTGCAAGTAGAAATCCCCAAGGCTGAGGAAGGCATAGTCATATACAAAGACAACTTCCTCAGCGTATACACATACCCTTTTACTTTAGGACCCGTATATTCTTCTTCCCCATCGATAGATCCGGTGGTTCTTGACTTTTGTCGTCAGTACTGAGTGACACTCGGTCAGATTTATCCATCTTTCTTGAGGATTGTTTACATGCTCCGATGATTCTCTAACCGGGTCGCGGGAACGACATTCACCCTTGATTACTTGATCAGATTGTACATCCCCCATCTCTTCTGAGGGGGTTTAATCAAGCTACACCCTCGATTCGCCAAGACGTTGTTTGCGAGCATCGATGAGGACAAAGACTAGGGATGGATGAGCCGGTTTGTTAGAGTAAGGACCTCAGACATCATCCATGCTGATAGGATGCCATTCCCGAAGGAATGGAACATGAAGCTTGAGTATTATTACATCGAGCACATTTTGTTACCCCTTCTTCTTCTTCTGAATTGATTTTCTTTTGATTATGTAGCCATCGTTTTGTTCCTCAGCACGAGCCAGGACCTCCCGGGATGTATCAGACATTTAGACTCAACTTTTCCATATGGAGAGCGTGCTTGGCATGATTTGGTCAAGACACGGTGGCAGGCTAAGAACCACGGTAAGCCCTTCTTATTGCCGTTGCCAAATTTCATATAAGTATTCTTTGTGGTGGTAAGTTTGATATACCATGCCTGTGCAGGCCTTGGGGAAGGCGTGTTGATGAGACCACCTCCTCCTAGTGAAGAACAAGCCTCGAAACCCGACAAAGGTAAGAAAAGGAAGAAAGAGGCATCGACCGAATCTCCAGAATCAAAGAAACCCAAGGTCTGCCAGCCTAAGATCGACGCCACGGTCTTGACTTCAACCGTTGAGGCAAGTCTTCATGAGGATGATGATGATGGCGATCACCCTTTGGTAAAAGGTGTAAGATGGAGCACTGATGCTCCACAAGCTGTTGGTCAGAAAGCCGTCGAGTTGGGGGTGGTCGAAATGGACCAAACTCATGTTGAAGAGACCATCGAGGAGGGTTGGGGCGCAGTCCCCGAGCCTCAAGTTGGACATGGTACAATCCTTGCCAGCGAACCCTCTGTCTTGCCCCCTTTTTCTCTAGCGAAATCGGGTTTATGACATTTGGGAGGGCAACTCATTCCCTTTTGGGAATTTGGGTTTGAATTGAAGCGTCTCCACCTAAAGATTAAGGTGATTAGGACACCAAGAGGGTTTGATTTTGAGTAGCCAGATATTGGGTAAGTGCTTGAAATTATTCCAAGGGGAAGGTGTTAGGCACCCCTTAGAATCCACTAGTGTGGTTCCTGGCCAGACTATTGTTGTGAACTTAGGTGCAAGTAACATGTAGGAAAATAAAACTTCGAATAAGAGGGGATTTTCACATAATGGTTACAAACAAAATTGGAAAGAATTAAAAGGACGCTAATTTTCTTAAAAGAAATAGTTTGAAATCTTTAGAAGAAACAAATAAACGAAGGGAAAGAGGGGTTCTAGGTTTATTAATAATATGGATCACCCTACACAATGCCCGATAATCATTCCTCAATGAGGGGCTACACATGACATTATCGTGTGGTTATCAAATCCATATCTACCCTTCCCACCCTGTTAAGGTATTAAAGCGTGAAATGGTCTCGATTACTTATTGCATGCTATTACCCGTCCCAATCCTATCAGTCCAGAGGCATTTTGGGACTACTAATCCTAAGAGGGAGGAATATTAGGCTTATTTGTAGTTTCAAAGGAAAAATTCCAAGGCGACATACAAAAACATGTATAACAAGCTGGGGAAAGCACATAACGAGTAAAAGACTTAGATATACCTCATTGAACAAGGAAAGCACATAATTAGCATGACTTTCACATACTGTTTTTGGTCTAATAAAGAACTTAAAGGTTGAGGCAGACTGATTGATTACATAATTCAGATAAGAAGCCTGAGTTAGGCCTGCCTGCTGGTTATAGTTAATAGCACAAATTCTGTTTACAACTATTACCCTAAGGCTTGCATAAGTGTTTGGACAAAAGGTCCTATAGGCATGATTCAAAATACAGTAAAACTTGAAATGAATTATTTGAAACCCTATATGCGTACTTGTTAAACTGGCTAAGTGAGAGACTCAGATTATTAAAAGAAAGGCAGAATTTAAACAAATTGATTATAAGCTCTGCAACTGACAGTATATATTGTTACTGATTTTATATCTAACATTAAGTGAGGTAAATCAGATTCAGTTAGAAATTCCTATAGGCATGCTTTCTAGGCATTACTGATTTTAAAACCTTGTAACATAGTATAAAAATGTAGAAGACTCGTCTTAAACCTATAAACATGATATCTAGATGCTGAATTCTATTTAAGACATAATACCTAAGTGCAATTGAATGTTTAAGTCCTATGAGCATGGTATCTAGGCGCAGAAATTTGTTTAAGACCTATGAACATGATTTCTATATGAGAAAATGGATATACAGGATTCAAAAAGACCTATAGGCATATTTTCTATATGCATATGCAGAATTCAGATTGACTTATAGGCATGATTTCTAGACGAGAGTAGTAGACCTATGATCATGATTTCTATATGAAAATGGACATTCAGAATTCTCAATAGACATGCTTTCTATATGCATTTGAATGTGAAGAATTCGAAAACATATAGATGTGGTATCTATGTAGAATTCAGACATGCTTCTATATGCATTTGAATGTGCAGAATTCGGAAACCTATAAACGTGGTATCTACGTGAGAATGCAGAATTCCTATAGACATGGTATCTACCCTTTTTGCATACATAATTACCCGCCCTTTTCACTAATCAGTCCCAGATGTTTATTACAAAATTATTACAGCCCAAAATAAAGTAAAAGAATACATTAGAAATTAAAAGTACAACCAAGGAAAGCCTAATTCAGACTTCATGTCTGAAATATGAGGTAAACCAACTCCAAGAGATTCATGATCCAAAGCCTTTCTCCCATTTGAGTGTGTCAGAGTTCTCTAAGAGTCTCAAATGAACTCCGGGTAGTGCTCACACCCAAACGTATTACCAGATTAAGACAAGTGCAGTGTGGAAAGGCCAGCCCTCAAGTGTCCAAGTTTAGAGGGAACTCAAGGTCCCAAGGCAAGGCTCACAAGAAGGGGGGCAGAACTTAAAGACTAAGAGAGAGTGCAAGTGCAGGAACAGAATTATGAGAGGGGGAAAGGGGAAGGGAAACAGTTACAAATAAATACACATAGGGGTTCAGGGGAATGGGGAGATTGTAAAGAGGCAAAGGCAAGCTGTGGGCATACCCAATAATGGAGAATGCTAGCACACCCATAAGCCTGTTAGAACACACTATTTAAAGGCTAGGATCCCAAGGGATCAAATTTAATTCATGGACAATAATTTGCATATTGCCATGCCTTAAACCGTAGCTCAAACACAGAGGAGGCAGGGGTTTGGGATTCATAATAGAAACAGGCAGAAAGAAATCAGCATACTAATTTAAGTGTTGAACTATACAGAAACAGTAAGTAGACATGTATACAAACGCAATAAAAAACAGATTGTCGTGGTGCTAAAGCTTAAATCAAGACATACCAATTTCAAAGAAACAAATAGAGAAAAGGAGTAGGTCTTGTAAACAGGCCACAATGCAAACAATAAGAGAGAATACTATTGTATGTAAGTGTAGTTTCAGAAGAAAACTATGAGTGAGGGATGGATTCCTTGTGCTAATGAAAGAGTAGTGTATTTATAGTGTGAAAAATAGGCAAAAATAAGGTAAGAAAACAATTAAGGGACTGGGGTATCAATTAAAAATCAATCAATACAAGATTTCCCTTAATTAAGGAACTTAGATTCAAACGGGAAAACTATTTAAGGGAAGAAATCAAATAAACATCTTGTTCAAAGCATGCAATTAGGGGTAAATACATAAAAAGTTACTTAAGGGCAGAATTTTGAAATACACGGTTACATAAATAAGGTAAGAAAATCAATTAGTAGCCAGTAAATCAAGGATCAAAGATTTTGTAATCAATGGTCCATGAATGAACCGAGTTAGAAAAGTTAAGGAAAGTCAAGTAACTTAAATCGAGTCATAGGGAAATCAGCAAATAAGAAAAGAAATCAATCAAACCTATGCAGAAGGAAGTCTAAAACAAATCAAGATTTGAAAGCCATTTTAGAGGGGTAGTCCAGCACATATAAAGAGCATACAAACATGTTAAGCTGAAAGAAGATGTCGTGTCATTGCCAAACAAGTAGATAATAGACCACATGAGCATGGCTGTCACATAGGTTAACAATGTAGAAGAGAAGTAACATCTAGTAGCATACAAAAAATCCAGTGTAAATGACCTTAGAAGAGTTTAGCAAAAGTCAGAATCATATGAAAAATAAGGACTTCAAAACTCAGTTCAGAGACTCGAAATAGGTCTGAAAGAGTTCGGGTTTCCTTTGAGATAAAACCAATCCAAGAAAATCACATAGCCAATGATTTCCAAACTTGAAAAAACACCCCAAATTCTAGGGTTTCTACCATCAATCGAGTGCAGAGATGAGAGGGCAAGTAATTAAGTCGAAACATGTTCAGAGGTCTCAGAAAAGAATTGAAACCTTTAACATGTTCCTTCAGCAACAGAAACTCATGAGAAACATGGTAGAAGAATAACATGCAAAACACAGTAGAAACACTCAAAGAAAATATAGTAGAAGAAACTAATTCACAGCATAGTAGAAGAAAACTAATCAGAACACAGTAAAGGAAATCTAGTAGAAGAAACATAGTAGAAGAAACTAATGCGAAACATAGTAGAAGAAAACTAATCAGAACACAGTAGAGGAAACTTAATAAGAAACACACAAGAACACAGTAAGGAAAAATACAGTAGAAGAAACACACGAAAGAAAGAGAAAATCGGAGAAACATCTAAACAACTCAGAAAACACTAGATCGAAAAAAGAAATGGTTTTGAAAGCATAGTTTTTTTTTTGAAAGAAAATCGTTTAAAAACTTTAGGGAAAGCATAGATCTGGAATAGATCTAAAGAGATCAGAAAAACCTCAAAAGCTAGGGTATTCAGAGGAACCCAAACAATGAGAAAGGCTTGGATCTAAGCAAGAGGAGTCGAGGTCAGGCTCGAAACAGGCATGGCTCGCCGGAGCAGGCCGGAGATGGCCGTGGAACTTGAATCAACAGAGGTCTGGACCCAAATCTTCGTGGTCGAGTCATGAAGCTCCAGTAACCAAACGTGAGGAGCCATAGGTGGTTTGGTGGGTGGTGAAACCACGATGGATTCAGGTCAGAAGGTGGCCGGAGAAGATGAAGGGAACTCATCGGAGAGGAGGTGAAAGGGGGAAGGTTCTAGAGAGAACCAGAGGTAAAGAGATAGAGATGAGTGAGGAAATGAGGGGTATTGGGGGTCGTTTGGAATTAAAAATGGTAAGAACGAGTGAGGGTCGTTGATCTTTTAAATCAACGGACAGGATTTAATAAGGTTTTGGATCGGGTAGGGGTAATTGGGGCCTGGGTCGGGTTTTAATTGAAATTGGGCTGGAAATTGGGGTCCAATTTAGGGTCAGAGTTTAGGCTAAAATTGAAATGAATTGGGCTATTATTTAAATAGCCATTTTTTCCTTTAAAATTATAAAAAATAGTAAATTAATTTCTGGGAGTAAATTAAAGGTACTAAAATGATTAATAATATATAATGATGAAAATTAAAATACTAGAGTCAATTTTATAATCATAAACACAATTAAATCTTGAAATAGGCTAATACAACAATTATATACAATTTAGCTTGAAAATACTAAATAAATTTGTAAAAATATGCAAAAATTACGTTAGCTATATTTTAGTATAAATATGAGAATCTAATAAGTGAATCACCAAAATGATAATTTTGGGGACAATTATTGAGTTTTTCTTGATAGAATAGGGTAGTAAATTGATTTAAAAAATCTTTGAAAATTAAGGGAAAATAATGGGACCTTGGGACATGCTTATATATGCACATACATGCTATTTTGAAAGGTATTTTGTATATAAAAATACAGGAAAAATTGGGTATCAACAGCTGCCCTCTTTACCCGAGAAGGATGAAAGAGTTGTCGGGTAAAGATATGATTGCCAATTTTGACTGAACGAAAGGGTTCGAGGTGACTTTCAAGAGCGGGTGCAATATTTAGATCGGGATGAATGGTTAAGGTCAAATAGGGGTGCGGGAACCGGAGCGAGATTGCTCCTGCTGAGATAGTTGTTGCTTGCCGTTTACTTGCAAATAAGCAATACAAGTATATATTGTGCATAAATTTAAACATGATGCAAGTTCCCGTCGGACCATGAATGATGTCTTTGGACGGTTAGGATGACGTCCTCAGACCATGATGTCTTGGGCCATGAAGCGTATAATAAAGGATTCGCAGGGCCATGAAATGAGGCTCTCGGGCTATAAGAATGATGCCTCCGAACCATGATTCCTTTGAATAATGATATGAAAAAGATTAAAAGGGGTCCTCAAGCCATGTTATGGTATTCTCGGGCTATGAAAATGGTGCCTCCGCACAAGGACGCCTTCGGATGATTTGGCAATCTTTCAGCCCATGAGATGCAGTATGTGGCAATATTTTAGCCGATGAGATGCAATGGGTGGCGATCTTTCAGCCATGCAAATGCAGAGGTGGAAATCTTTCAGCCATGCAAATGTAAATAAGGTGGCGATCTTTCAGCCGATGAGAATTTAAATAAGGTGGCGATCTTTCAACCATGCAAATGTAGAGGTGGCGATCTTTCAGCCATGCAAATGTAAATAAGATGGTGATCTTTCAGCCAATGAGAATGTAAATAAGGTGGCGATCTTTTAGCCAATGCAAATGTAAGTAAGGTGGCGATCTTTCAGCCATACAAATGTAGAGGTGGCGATCTCTTAGCCATGCAAATGTAAATAAGGTGGCGATCTTTCAGTCATGCAAATGTAAATAAGGTGGCGTTCTTTCAGCCATGCAAATGTAGAGGTGGCGATCTTTCGGCCATGCAAATGTAAATAAGGTGGCGATCTTTCAGGCAATGCAAATGTAAATAAGGTGGCGATCGTTTAGCCATGCAGATAGAGGTAGAGCTTAACCTCGGAAGGCAGAATGGTAGCCTTATGCAATGCAATAAAATGCATATAGAGGTAGAGCTTAACCTCGGAAGGTAGAATGGTAGCCTTATGCAATGCAGGAAATACAGATGGAGACAGTGCTTAGTCTCGAAAGGCAAAATGTTATCCTTATGCAATGCAACAAAATGTAGATGGAGACAGTGCTTAGTCTCGGACGGCAGAATGGTAGCCTTATGCAAGAAGTAAAAAGGGCAAACGACAATAGAGTTTTCTTAGTTGATAGCGGATTTCGGTATCGTGATTGCTGGGGATATTGTGCCTGCTAGGGACACTGTTGTGTGCGGATAGCAGTTGCGTGCAAGTGCAGCGGTTCAGAGAGTTGGATTCCTGAACTTTGTGAGTGAGCGTATAGTATATTTGATGATTTTGCAACTCAAATGCCTGCATCCAAAGAAAAATCGTGAGTTTTGTAAAGGGGGAGGTTAGTTCGTATCCCCGCTGGCTCTGCTTGACGTGCTCGGCTTTGGTATCGTGATACTATACATATCATTGGGGTAGCGTTGCTAAACAAAGCGATTTCAGAAATAAACATGCATGATTTTGTAAAAAATATGACATAAGTGTATAATCAAGAACAATTTTTAGATGAACCGACGACTGTAACGTGGTTCAGGACATTGCAACCTCTCTTTTTACGGAATTTTAAGGGTCCTCCTCAAACTTATGCCCTAATTTAATGGGTTGTTGCTTTTGACTGCTGCTGGCGATAGATGGTTGAAATCAACTTCGGAATTTTGAGGGTCCTCCTCAAAATTCTGCCCCATTTTCCAATTGCGGGGGGAAATGAAATTTTATTGAATTGTCACCGAACCCATAGGGCTGCCTACGTATCCCCTCTTAAACGGGAATCAGGTCAGGTGTAGTTCAATTTACATCCTATGGGAAAGCATAAAGATTACACATAGTCACGCTTGACTGCATCTGAATTGATCGGCCTTGGCCAGATTTATCTGTCTATTTCAGCAAGTATGAGGGCTCCTCCTGTTAGAACCCGGTGAACCATGTACGGACCCTGCCAGTTGGGAGAGAATTTCCCTTTGGCTTCATCTTGATGTGGAAAGATTTTCTTTAACACCAGCTTCCCCGGTGTGAAATGTCTTGGCTTGAATCTTCTATTGAAGGCTTTGGACATCCTGTTCTGATAAAGTTGACCATAGCAAACTGCATTCATTCTCTTTCCATCTATAAGAGCTAGCTGCTCGTAACGATTCTTCACCCATTCTGCATCATCTAGCTTTGCTTCCTGTATGATTCTTAATGAGGGAATTTCCACCTCGACGGGAATGACGACTTCTGTACCATAAACCAGCATATAGGGGGTTACCCCAGTTGATGTGCGGACTATGGTGCGATATCCCAATAAAGAAAATGATAGCTTCTCGTGCCACTGCTTATGCTTCTCTATCATTTTCCTTAGTATCTTCTTGATATTCTTATTGGCGGCTTCAATGGCTCTGTTCATCTGAGGTCTGTAGGCTGTAGAATTCTTGTGTTTGATCTTGAATGTCTCACACATGGATTTCATCAGGTCACCGTTGAGATTGGAACCCTTATCAATGATGATTGACTCCGGAATCCCGAACCGACAAACAATGCGGTTACGGACAAAGTTTTCCACTACATTCTTAGTTACTGCTCTATAAGATGCTGCTTTGACCCATTTGGTAAAATAGCCGATTGATACTAGGATAAACCTGTGCCCGTTGGAAGCAGCGGGCTCGATTGGTCTAATAACATCCATTCCCCAAGCGGGGAACGGCCATGGTGAGCTTGTTTCATTAAGATCGCTTGGAGGTACCTTTATCATGTCTACATGTATCTGACAGTAGTGGCATTTTCGGACATACTGGATACAGTCCGTCTCCATAGTCATCCAAAAGTGACCAGCTCGGAGTATCTTCTTTGCTAATACAAAGCCATTCATATGTGGACCGCAGGTCCCAGCATGAATTTCCTCTAGTAGCCTGGATGCTTCCTTTGCGTCGATACATCTTAGCAATCCTAAATCAGGAGTCCTCCTATATAGGATTCCTACGCTGTGAAAGAAATTGTTGGACAACCTCCGAAGTGTGCATTTCTGAGTAGGATTTGCAAGTTTTGGTTATTCTCCTTTCGTCAAATATTCCTTGATATCATGAAACCAAGGTTTTCTGTCTGCTTCTTCCTTAACATGAGCACAATAAGCTGGCTGATCATGGATCTTTACTGGAATAGGATCAATGACGTTTTTGTCTGGGTGTTGTATCATAGATGACAGGGTAGTCAATGCACCGGTGAACTCATTCTGGACTCTGGGGACATGCTGGAACTCTGTCTTTGTGAACCTTTTTCTCAATTCCTGTACATGATGCCGATAAGGGAGTATCTTGAAGTTCTTAGTCGCCCATTCTTCTCAAACCTGATGTATAAGAAAATCTGAATCCCCCATTACTAGCAACTCTTGGATGTTCATGTCAGTGGCCATCTTGAGCCCTAAGATGTAGGCTTAGTACCTGACCATGTTGTTGGTGCAAGGAAACCTGAGTTTGGTAGACACCGGATAATGCTGGCCGGTTTTTGATATTAGGACTGCTCCTATGCTGACTCCTTTGAAATTTGCTGCTCCGTCGAAAAACATTTTCCAGCCTTCATAGGATTCTGCAATATCTTCTCCTATGAATGATACCTCTTCGTCAGGAAAATACATTTTTAGGGTTCGTATTCTCTGTCCACGGGGTTTTCAGCAAGGTGATCTGCTAGTGCTTGTCCCTTGATTGCCTTCTAAGTTACGTAGACAAAGTCAAATTCACTCAACAAGATTTGCCACTTGGCTAGCTTTCTAGTGGGCATGGGCTTCTAGAATATGTACTTCAAAGGATTCATCCTTGATATGAGATATGTAGTATAGGCACAGAAGTAGTGCCTCAGCTTCTGAGCTACCCAAGTTAAAGCACAACAGGTGCGCTCTAGCAGAGAATACGGGGCCTCGTACGGGGTGAATGTCTTACAAAGGTAATAGATGGCTTGCTCCTTCCTCCCTGTTTCATCATGTTGCCCCAAAACACAACCGAATGCTTCATCCAATACTGTGAGGTAGAGTAATAGAGGTCTACCTGGCTCGGGCAGGACCAAGACCGGTGGTGTTGACAGGTATTCCTTGATTCTGTCGAAGGCCCTTTGGCATTCATCAGTCCATTTGGTAGCAGCATCCTTCTTCAACATCTTAAAGATTGGCTCACAGATGACTGTAGATTGTGCTATGAACTGGCTGATATAGTTAAGTTTTCCCAAGAAACTCATCATGTCCTTCTTGTTCTTTGGCGGTGGCAACTATTGAATAGCTTTGACCTTTGATGGATCCAGTTCTATTCCTCGGCGAGTTACAATGAACCCAAATAGTTTTCCGGTAGGAACCCCAAATGCACATTTTGCGGGATTCAGTTTTAGGTTGTACCTTCTCAGTCAATTGAAGAACTTCCTCAAATCTTCCATGTGATCAGTGGCTTTCATGGACTTGATGATAACATCGTCTACATATACCTCGATATCCTTGTGTATCATATCGTGGAAAATGGTGGTCATGAACCTCATGTAGGTGGCCCCAGCATTCCTTAATCCAAACGGCATCATCGTATAACAGTACATCCCTCACGGCGTAATGAAAGTCATTTTCTCAGCATCTTCTTCATCCATCCAGATCTAATAATACCCCGCAAAACAATCTACAAATGATTGCAACTCATGCTTGGCACAATTGTCGATTAGGATGTGTATGTTTGGCAAGGGGAAGTCGTCTTTTGGACTGGCCCGGTTGAGATCCCGGTAGTCGACACAGACTCTGTCCTTCCCATCCTTCTTTGGTACCGGCACGATGTTGGCTAACCACGTCGGATATTCTACTACCCTGGGAACCTTGGCTTTGACCTACTTAGTGACTTCTTCTTTGATTTTCAAACTCATATCAGGCTTGAACTTTCTGAGTTTTTTCTTTACCGGCGGACATGTCGGATCAGTTGGAAGTTTGTGTGCCGCAATAGATGTACTCAGGCCAGTCATGTCATATATGACCAGGCGAATATGTCCTCATATTCCTTTAGAAATTCTATGTAGTCTTCCTTTTCTGATGGTGACAAATGAACGCTGATTCATGTTTCTTTGACATTCTCTGCATCTCCCAGGTTAACAATCTCAGTCTCATCCAGGTTGGACTTAGGTCTGTTCTCAAAATTCTCGACTTCTTTAACAATCTCTTCCGGTATTTCATCTTTCTCTGAATTTGTGTCCGTTTGTTGCCGAATCTCGTTGCATGTCATAGTCATTGGTTCGTCAAGATAAGTAATAGTAATGCTGTATAAGTAAAGTAATGAGATAAAATAATAAGAGTAAGATTTATAGGGAAAATCGAAATGCTTTAAAAAAATCCATAACTGTTTTAAACATTGAAGATCTTATTGCGAAATTTTAAAATGCGAAAGGAAAGTCAACTTGTAAAAATGAAAGATAGTGCATGATGCTTGTTCAACCTTGCTACTCCGAGGCTTTCCGGGATCTGGTGGTTCTAATGGTCCAGTTATTGAGGCATGCTCCTTTGCTTACTGTGCGTATGGAAGGGCCTTCCTCCCCCTTCTCCTCGAAAACAACACAACAATTCATATCATTGTCTTCCAGGAACAAATTCCTTACTGCTTCCAGTGCTTCCTCTTCTTCTGACCTATAGATAACATTGGCTGGCTGGAAAGTCTGCTTCAAATGTGGTATTGGCTACTCCAGTGGATAGTAAGGGTCGCGCCATGGTGGCGACCAGTTGTTGAATTCCTCCTAAGTG
Organism: Nicotiana tabacum; assembly: GCF_000715075.1. NCBI lineage: Eukaryota > Viridiplantae > Streptophyta > Magnoliopsida > Solanales > Solanaceae > Nicotiana > Nicotiana tabacum. The sequence continues at coordinate 89,710,171 of NC_134101.1, read as the reverse complement.
TACTCATATCCCATACCGAAGGTGGTGCCATGTTTCTTTAGTTTGATAGGGTTAGTTTGATAGGCTTGGAGGTTCGCATCCACTCCAGTTCAATATGCTTGCAATTTTATTGTCCCACTATTTGTCCTTGTCGACAGCGTTGACTCGCTCGATGTGGTGATAGGCCTCCCCGCCTATCTTTCTTCTACCTCCGATTGCTGGGATAGTCTGGCAACTGTATATGGGATTTCTACCATCGCCGTGAATGATCACCTCTTGGTGGTTCCACTCAAAATTCACCGCCTGATGTAGTGTTGATGCTACGTCCCCATCGGCATGAATCTACAGTCTTCCTAACAACAAATTGTAAGATGCCGGCACATCTATCACTTGAAAATCAACATCTAACCAAGTAGGTCCCATTTGCAAACATAGGCTGATTTCCCCAATGGTGGACCTTTGGGAACCATCGAAAGCTTTGACGTTGATGGCCCCGTCCTTGATCTCATGCAACCCCTTTCCTAATGTCCTAAGTGTTACCAATGGACAAATGTTGCGGCTGGACCCTCCATCAATCAGGATTCTGGTGATAAAATAATCATTGCATTGCACGGTGATGTGCAACGCCTTGTTGTGACTCAACCCTTCTGGTGGCAGCTCATCTTCATAAAAAGTGATCTTGTGACTTTCCAATACCTGCCCTACCATGTTTGCCATCTCTTCCGGTGATGTTTCTTGGTACATATGCCTCACTTAGCACCTTTAACAGAGCATTCTTGTGTGCCTCAGAATTTTGTATCAAAGCAAGTATGGAGATCTGCGCCGGTGTTTTGTTCGGCTGGTCGATGACCGAGTATTCCTTGGCCTATATCTTTCTCCAAAGATCTTCTGGACCCGTCCCAATGATGGGCGACCAATTGGGGGCCTGCTTGCTTGACTCAGCTAGGTGTTCCGGGGTATAGACCCTACCAGTTCTTGTCATACCCTGTGCGGCAACAATTTCCTCGAACCTAACCTTGCCTTTCCTCCTTGCCTCAACTGTAAAGTCCCATGGTCTAGCCTTTGTGTGAAATGGCATCACGGCTGATATCGCTACTGGAATCGGCGTGACTATCTTCACCCTAAACGTAGCATGTCCCTTGGGTGGTAAATTGCAACTTCGAATGGTGTAGGTGCATTTGCTGGTGACATAAATTAGACCTCAATCGGCGTTGGCATCTTTGCAGAGGATGGTGCTTCAAACTCAAGTGGCATGGACATATTTACCCCGGTGTCCCCAGATGGCTGAATCTGGACTATGATTGGATTAAGGGTAACTATTGGCTTCTTTGGGTCATCACCTTCTGCGATCAACCCGATCGATCCCTCGGGATCCCAATCATCCTCAATTTCAATCATGTGAATGCCTACATCCTTATGGTCTGGCAGAGTGTTGTTGCGCACATTCGGAGTGGGTTCCTTTGCCACAATAATTTTGTTGTCAATCAGAGCCGGGATCTTGTTCTTTAGGTAGCGACATTCATAGATGGTATGTTTTTTCATGCCAAAATGGTATGCACAGGATTTGTTTGGATTAACCCACTGAGAAGGGTTCTCAAGAGTTATAGCGGGGATAGGGGTAACATAACCAGCAGCTTTGAGTCTCTCGTACAACAGATCAATGGGTTCGGCAATGGTTGTATACTGTTTAGGAGGTCTGTGGTCAAAATTTGGTCGAGGTTTAGGGATGTTTTGGCGTGTAAGAGGTGATGGATAGTGGGATGGTTGAGCATTGTAGGCTTGGTAAACATATGCGGGTTGGGACTATCTGGTGAAATAGGTTGATATGTGGGAGGTGGAGGTGATTGATAAGTAAGTGATGGAGTTTGGTAAGAGGGTGAGGGTGAGGGTGCTTGGTAGTTTGGAGTAGGCTGATATGTGAGTGGAGTCATTGGATAGGTTTGGTATTTGATGGGAGATTTGGTTCTCTGTGCCACCATTACGGCTCCTATGTCCTTTTTCTTGGATGCACCACCAGACTGTAAGGCCTTATTTGTAGCTTGCAAGGCCTCGAGGTTCGTAACCATACCACTTTTGATGCCTTCTTCAATCCTTTCACCCAACTTGAAAATTTATGGCTCTCAATCATCAGCAGCCTCTCATAATACTATGGGTCCTGAGCCCGGACAAAGAATTTGTTCATCTGTTCCTCTTCTAAGGCAGGTCTGACCTTAGCAACTTCGGACCTCCAGCGAGTAGCATACTCGCAAAACATTTCTATAGGTTTCTTCTTTAGATTCTGAATATAGAACACACCCGACGCATTCTCCGTGTTGAATCTGAACCTATCCATAAAATCGGATGCCATGCCTACCCAACTTGACCACTTCTTCGGATCTTGGCTAATGTACCAAGATAGATCATCTCCTTTCAGACACCTCATGAAAAGTTTCATGCGGATCCTTTCGTCCTTTCCTACTCCGACCAGCTTGTCACAGTATGTTCTTAAATGAACTCTTGGATCGCCTATACCATCAAACATCTCGAAATTAGGAGGTTTGTACCTATCGGGCAATTCGACATCGGGTTGTATGCAAAGATCTTCGTAGTTCAACCCTTCAACCCCCTTACTTCCTTCGACGCCCTGAATTCAGCTAGTCAACTTCTTAAGTTCTTCAGCCAGATTCCTGATGAGCAAGAATTTATCATCAAATTCTGGTGCGCTTGAGATGGGTTGAGTGGAGTTTGGCATGGTCTCCACGTAGATGCAGGTGTTATGATGAGCGTGGGAATAGTCATTTGTGGAGTTCAACGGTTTTGGGATGAGTAGTGGATTATTGTTGGAGCTGTGGCAAGTGTTGTAGTGGTGGTGAGGAGAGGAATGGTTTTGTGTTTTGGGGATATTTTGTGGAGGTGTGGGGTTCTGAGCATTTGGGAAATTAACGTGTGGAGTGGTGAGAGAAAATAACAAATTTGCCAGATTCCGAAATTGATCAAGTTCCTCCTGGAACTTTAACAGTTTCTGCTCGAGTTGGGACGCACTTTCTTTGGAAACCTGAGTACCATGAGTGACCTCTACCCGTTCAGTTGAGTTCTCCTTTCTGGCGTTGTTCGAATCTTCCATCTTCCCTTTGTTCTTGCTTCTGATAGGACTAAATTGAGGAGTGGGTGGAGGGCCCCTAGATCTCGTTGAATAAGATGATGTTGCCAGAGTGCACGAACTAAACTTTGGGGAGGGGAATAAATAAACAAAAAGTAAAAACGAATAGGTAACAAGTCAGTGAGGATTATAAGAAAATGTTGCGATATTTAAACACGTAGTGCAAGAATGTAAATCGTGTCCTATTTGGGAACCTCTTTGTGCCCGAGGTAGGCCTAGTGGTAAGTTGATTTGAAGAACATAGAATGCTAAATGCCTCATTTTGTTGATAAAAAGTAGACGAATCCCAAATTGACCCTAAATAAAGTCACTAATGGCCATTGGCCTTATTACATTTCTTAAAGCAAAAGAAAAACTCCTATCTATTTGGTCCCGGAAGGACCTTCCCCGGACTCGGCATCTTTGGCTCCATCAAATAGCTTCACCAACTCACGAAGTTCCAGCAATAGATAGGCTCTAGCTAGGTGTCCGCCCTCGTTTCCTTCAGCATTCTGGCAATCCTTGATTCTTTTGAGAAATTTCCTTTCCAGCTCTACTAAACCCCGCTCCAAGTATCCCATTCGCTTATTGGAACTGACAGCCATGCCTTTCCACTCTTCATTTAGCTTTTGGTAGGCTTCTTGTATCTCACGGTGCTCACTTTCACATTCCCGAATCCTCTTGTGCAGTTGATTATATTTGACCTATGCATCGGCCTTTTCATCTATGATTCTGTGACCTCGAACAAACCCGGGTTGACCCAAACCATTATGATTATCCTTCAGCCAGCCTGAATAGTATGGAGTACAACCAGCATGGTATCTATCTGACTCGATAGTATCTCTTCCCATGATGATCTTGCAATGTCGCATATGCTGAGCTTGGAACTTATAAGGACTATCATCAGCTTAGAAGTCAGCCCGGAAGTGACTCATCTTGTCGACCCTTGGTATAACCTGTTTCCTACCAGCCTATCTCATAACTCGGAGAGGGACATAAGGGTAGGTTCCTATCAAACCGATTAATATCAAAAACGGCGCATCCTTGGATCAGGCGATGAACTCCTCAGTAGGGAACCACTCGAACATCCATTGTACCTGGTCCTCGGTAAGGTTATCAAATAACTCGACCTATCCTCTAGCATCTTCTGGCTGGGCGAACATGTTGGGCATATAGTTCATTCGCTTATGATGATGGAAAGCGATATAATCGTCCCAGTCTCTTCGCTGAATTTCCTATCGGTATTAACTCCTTTGGAGATGCTCCATGAGCCAGAGCTGAAGTAGCAAATTGCAGCCCTCAAAGCGTTAGGCTCCTCATTGACACTTCTCCAAGGCTCGGTTATCTCCGCAATAATCATGGGAACAATACTGAATGGTTGCCCGCCAATTCCCTCATTAGAGTTTTTGTTACCATAGTTAGCCTTGTGTGGATCCTTGCTTTCTTCATTGGAAACACTATCATTCCCAGGAAGCAAAACACGAAGACAAAGACCCTTCGGTGAATATGCCGCAATGATGTGAGGGTGAACTCGTCAAGATAAGTACGGTAAGATTTGCTATGATCGTACCTCTCGTACAAATAATCAAAGGGAATATACGACTCTTTCAAGCATGTCAAGTCTGGATTCTTCTTTAGACCCATCATTTTAAGGAAACCTATTCCCTTGCGGTTTTCCGACATTAACAAACCCGGAGTTTCCCATGGTATACCAGCTAATCCTCCTATTTCTTCTAGCAAGGGTGTCATTTCAATGTCCCCAAAGTGGAATACAGCCCTCTCGCAGTCCCAAAACAAAGTAGCAGCTTCTATGATCTTGTTGTTGGGTTGAATCTCCAGAAGAGAAGGTAGATTGCCCAGATATTTCCGGACAAGAGTCTGATCACTGGAATGAAGATCCTCCTACCAACTTAGCAATTTTGGGTGGATGTTGGTGACCATGCCGAATCTGGGGACTTCGTGCCTCATATTTCTGCAATACAAAAGGGTTAGGCCCTTACCCCAACCAGACTCGGCTATTAAATATCAATAATTGGCATGAAAATATTTAGTTCTCCAAATAAATGCACAGAATGTGATGGTGTCCGTTTGGGTTTTAGGGAAACCCAATGGACTTTGGACAAGGCTATCTTAAAATGTCATTATGTGGACAACATAACTGACTCAGCTAGGTTTGACCGTGATGCATGCACAATTAAATAGAGTAAGGTTTCTATGGGGTTTTAGACTTGTACCCTTGAGCGGACAACTCAAAGGGGAAAGGCACGGAACCGTCAACTACATCGTTGATCGACTGGTTTTACCGCAAATACGGCTTTTCCGAATATAAAGTGGTGATAATATCGGAAGAGCGCAACCACTCATTATAAGCGTTGCTATGGTATTTTGTTTGGCACGAGTGGAATATGATGTTGAGCATGATTATGCAACAATTAAAGCAGGTTATCACGCATTTTCACGTTAGGAAAGTAGTAAATACAACAGTTTTTCATAATATAAAGCGGTAGTGAAGGAAAGCAGTAAAGGAAAGTAATAAGGGAAAGAAACAAAAAGACAAGTCAGTTTTGCAATCGAAAAGAAAAATTGAATGCTTGAAAGAAATAAATAGATAATTGCACATAAAGAAGTGTAAATTCACAATAATAGTCTAAAATGGTAAAAGTCTAAGAGTCCCCAGCAGAGTCGTCACGTTGTCGCGCCCCCTTTTTCTCAAGCAAAATCGGGTTTATGACATTTGGGAGGGTAACTCATTCCCTTTTGGGAATTGGGGTTTGAATTGAAGAGTCGCCACCTAATGATTAAGGTGCATTAGGACACCAAGAGGGTTTGATTTTGAGTAACCAGAGATTGGGTAAGGGCTTGAAATTATTCCAAGGGGAAGGTGTTAGGCTCCCCTTAGAATCGACTAGTGTGGTTCCCGGCCAGACTATTGTTGTGAACTTAGGTGCAAGTAACATGTAGGCAAATAAAACTTCAAATAAGAGGGCATTTTCACATAATGGTTACAAACAAAATTGAAAAGAATTAAAAGGAAGCTGATTTTCTTAAAAGAAATAGTTTGAAATCTTTAGAAGAAACAAAGAAACGAAGGGAAAGGGGGTCCTAGGTTTATTAATAATATGGATCACCCCACACAATGCCCAGTAATTACTCCTCAATGAGAGGCTACACGTGACATTATCGCATGGTCATCATATCCATATATACCATTCCCACCCTGTTAAGGTATTAAAGTGGGAAATGATCTCGATTACTTATTGCATGCTATTACCCGTCCCAATCCTATCAGTCCAGAGACATTTAGGACTACTAATCCTAAGAGGCAGGGATATTAGGCTTATTTGTAGTTTCAAAGGAAAAATTCTAAGGCAACATACAAAAACATGTATAGCAAGTTGGGGAAAGCACATAACGAGTAAAAGGCTCAGATATACCTCTTTGAACAAAGAAAGCACATAATTAGCATGACTTTCACATACTGTTTATGGTCTGATAAAGAACTTAAAGGTTGAGGCAGACTGATTGAGTACATAATTCAGATAAGAAGCCCGAGTCAGGCCTGCCTGCTGGTAGTAGTTAATAGCACAGATTCAGTTTACAACTATTATCCTAAGGCTTGCCTAAGTGTTAGCACAAAAGGTCCTATAGGTATGTTCAAAAGACAGTAAAACTTGAAATGAATTATTTGAAACCCTATATGCATACTTGTTAAACTGGCTAAGTGAGAGACTCAGATTATTAAAAGAAAAGCAGAATTTAAACAAATTGATTATAAGCTCTGCAACTGACAGTATCTATTGTTACTTATTTTATATCTAACATTAAGTTAGGCGAATCAGATTCAGTTAGAAATTCCTATAGACATGCTTTCTAGGCGTTACTGATTTTAAAACCTTGTAGACATAGTATAAAAATGCAGAAGACTCGTCTTAAACCTATGAACATGATATCTAGATGCTGAATTCTGTTTAAGACATGATACCTAAGTGCAATTGAATGTTTAAGCCCTATGAGCATGGTATCTAGGTGCAGAAATTTGTTTAAGACCTATGAACAAGATTTCTATATAAGAAAATGGATATACATGATTCAGAAAGACCTATAGGCATATTTTCTATATGCATATGCAGAATTTAGATTGACTTATAGACATGCTTTCTATATGCATTTGAATGTGCAGAATTCGAAAACCTATAGACGTGGTATCTATGCAGAATTCAAAATTCCTATAGACGTGGTATCTATGTGAGAATGCAGAATTCAGAATTCATATAGACATGGTTTCTACCCTTTTGTATACATAAGTACCTGCCATTTTCACTAATCAGCCCCAAATATTTATTACAAAATTATTATAGCCCAGAATAAAGTAAAAGAATACATTAGAAATTAAAAGTACAACCAAGGAGAGCCTGATTCAGACTTCATGTCTGAAATATGAGGTAAACCAACTCCAAGAGATTCATGATCCAAAGCCTTTCTCCCATTTGAGTGTGTCAGAGTTCCCTAAGAGTCTCAAATGAACTCCGGGCAGTGCTCACACCCAAACGTATTACCAGATTAAGAAAGGTGTAGTGTGGAAAGGCCAGCCCTCAAGTGTCCAAGTTCAGAAGGAACTCAAGGTCCCAAGGCAAGGCTCACAAGAAGGGGGGAGAACTTAAAGACTAAGAGAGAGTGAAAGTGCAGGAATAGAATTCTGAGAGGGGGAAATGGGAAGGGAAACAGTTACAAATAAATACACATAGGGGTTCAGGGGAATGGGGAGATTGTAAAGAGGCAAGGGCATGCTTTGAGCATACCCAGCAATGGAGAATGCTAGCACACCCATAAGCCTGTTAGAACACACTATTTAAAGGCTAGGATCCCAAAGGATCAAATTTAATTCATGGACAATAATTTGCATTTTGCCTTGCCTTAAACCGTAGCTCAAACACATAGGGGGCAGGGGTTTGGGATTCATAATAGAAACAGGCAGAAAGAAATCAGCATACTAATTTAAGTGTTGAACTATATAGAAACAGTAAGTAGACATGGATACAAAAGAAGTAAATAAACACATTGTTGTGGTGCTAAAGCTTAAATCAGGACATACCAGTTTCAAACAAACAAATAGAGAAAAGCAGTAGGTCTTGTAAATAGGCCACAGTGCAGACAAGAAGAGAGAATACTATTGCATATAAGTATGAGTTCAGAAAGACTATGAATGAGTGATCCTGTCCTTGTGTCAATGAAAGAGTCGTGTATTTATAGTGTGAAAAACAGGCAGAAATAAGGTAAGAAAACAGTTAAGGAACTGAATATCAATTAAGAATCAATCACACAAGACTTCCTTTAATTAAGGAACTCAGATTCAAACGGGAAAACTATTTAAGGGATGAAATCAAATAAACATCTTGTGCAAAGCATGCAATTAGGGGTAAATACATAAAAAGTTACTTAAGGGCAGAATTTTGAAATACACGGTTACATAAATAAGGTAAGAAAAATCAATTAGTAGCCAGTAAATCAAGGATCAAAGATTTTGTAATCAATCATACCTATACAGAAGGAAGTTTGAAACTAATCAAGATTTAAAAGCCATTTTAGAGGGGAAGTCCAGCGCATATAAAGAGCATACAAACATGTTAAGCTGAAAGAAGATGTCGTGTCATTGCAAAATCAGTAGATAATAGACTACATGAGCATGGTTATCACATAGGTTAGCAATGTAGAAGAGATGTAACATCTAGTAGCATACAAAAAATCCAGTGTAAAAGACCTTAGAAGAGTTTAGCAAAAGTCAGAATCATATGAAAAACAAGGACTTCAAAACTTTCAGAGACTCAAAATAGGTCTGAAAGAGTTCGGGTTTCTTTTGAGATAAAACTAGTTCAAGCAACTCACATAGCCAATGGTTTCCAAACTTCAAAAAACACCCCAAGTTCTAGGGTTTCTACCATCAATCGAGTGTAGAGATGAGAGGGCAAGTAATTAAGTCGAAACAGGTTTAGAGGTCTCAGAAAAGAACTGAAATCTTTAACATGTTCCTTCAGTAATAGAAACTCATGAGAAACATGGTACAAGAGTAACATGCAAAACACAGTAGAAGCACTCAAAGAAAACATAGTAGAAGAAACTAATACACATCATAGTAGAAGAAAACTAATCAGAACACAGTAGAGGAAACCTAGTAGAAGAAACTAATGCGTAACATAGTAGAAGAAAACTAATCAGAACACAGTAGAGGAAACTTAATAAGAAACATACAAGAACACAGTAAGGAAAAATACAATAGAAGAAACACACAAAAGAAAGAGAAAATCGGAGAAACATCTAAATAACTCAGAAAACCCTAGATCGAAAAAAGAAATGGTTTTGAAAACATAGTTTTTTTTTAAAGAAAATCATTTAAAAACTTTAGGGAAAGCATAGATCTAGAATAGATCTAAAGATATCAGAAAACCCATAAAAGCTAGGATTTTTAGAGGAACCCAAATGATGAGAAAGGCTTGGATCTAAGCAAGAGGAGTCGAGGCCAGGCTCGAAACAAGCATGGCTCGCCGGAGCAGGCCGGAGATGGCCGTGGAACTTGAATCAACAGAGGTCTGGACCCAACTCTTCGTGGTCGAGTCATGGAGCTCCAGTAACTAAACGCGAGGAGCCATAGGTGGCTTGGTGGGTGGTGAAACCACCATGGATTCAGGTCAGAAGGTGGCCAGAGAAGATGAAGGGAACTTATTGGAGAGGAGGAGAAAGGGGGAAGGTTCTAGAGAGAACCAGAGGTATAGATATAGAGACGAGTGAGGAAATGAGGGGTATTGGGGGTCGTTTGGAATTAAAAATGGTAAGAACGAGCGAGGGTTGTTGATCTTTTAGATCAACGGCTAGGATTTAATAAGGTTTTGGGTCGGGTAGGGTAATTGGGGCTTGGGTCGGGTTTTAATTAAAATTGGGATGGAAATTAGGGTCTAATTTGGGGTCAGATTTTAGGCTAAAATTGAAACGAATTGGGCTATTATTTAAATAGCCAATTTTTCCCTTTTAAAATTATAAAAAATTGTAAATTAATTTCTGGGAGTAAATTAAAGGTACTAAAATGATTAATAATATATAATGATGAAAATAAAAATATTGGAGTCAATTTTATAAATATAAACACAATTAAATCTTGAAATAGGTTAATATTGCAATTATATAGAATTTAGCTTCAAAATACTAAATAAATCTGTAAAAATATGCAAAAATTACGTTAGCTATATTTTAGTATAAATATGAGAATCTAATAAGTGAATCACCAAAATGATAATTTTAGGGGATAATTGTTGGGTTTTTCTTGATAGAATAGGGCAGTTAATTGATTTAAAAAATCTTTGAAAAATTAAGGGAAAATAATGGGACCTTGGGACATGCTTATATATGCACATACATGCTATTTTGAAAGGTATTTTGCATATAAAAATACATATAAAAGTTGGGTATCATCACCCTCAGCTAGAAATTTCGGAGGGCCTGAATCTGAAATTTTTCGGGGTCGAGAAGAGACACCTATAGACATTGATACTGTGGGAAACTTTAATTGGGCCCTTCATTTTCTCCGGGGGGAAATAAGGGATTCCCAGAACATGGGCACCGCCGATGTGGGGACCTCTCTAGGGGAGGATGATACGTTCAAGGACTACTTCATCGGTGTCGATGAGGACATAGATCCCGACGCCCCCGTCGCTCTCCAGGAGGCTGAGAGGCTTCAAAAGTAGGTGATATTCTTGACATACCATTTGCACTTCAAAATTTTACCCTTGCCTTTCTGACTTCTCTGCTTTGTTGTAGGTCAAGAAACTGTATTACCACGCCTTTTCTACGCTCTAAGATGAGCTTTAGTGCCGTGAAGAGGAGCTCGATAAGCTTACCTCAGAGCTAAATGAGTCAAAGGCTTCCTCTGCCCGAAAGGAAGAGGAGTTGAATGAGCTTTGCGCGAGACTAGAGGGAGTGCACCAGGAATGGACTAGCTTTGATGAGCAGCTAACACGGCATTCATGAGTTCATGTTTTTATTCTTATAACTTGATGCTCACTATCTTGATTCACCTTTGCCGATTAGGCAAAATAATGCCCTGGTGGGGCGACTTCAGGAAGAGGTTGTAGCCAAGGACACGGAGATCCTCGAGCTGAAGAGGTAGAATGAGGTCGTGACCTCGGAGAAAGACCTTTTGCGGGGAGAGTTGGCCTCGACCCAGGATCTTCTTCAAAGTGCTCAAGAGGAGGCCACTGCATTATCTGTACCCAAACCTGAGGTCGACGAACATGCATCCTCATACAAGAGAGATGCCACCACCGCAAACGATTAAGCCAGAGAGATATCCGAGAAGGCCGAGCAGAAGCTAGCTCTGGCCATTGCTCATGCTCATCTACAATCTAAGAGGTAGGCCTTCGAGGAATCAAGCGTCGAAGGTGTCGATCTCTCTGTTGAGATTGAGAAAGCCAGAACCTTGGAGGAAGAATCAGCACCTTCAACTACTTCAGATGAGGATTCCATAAGTGATTCAGATGGGAGTGAGGGTGAGGAATAGACTCGCGTTGTCATCTCTACTTATCCTTTTATTTCTTTTTGTGTATGGGCTCCTCGGGAAGTTTTGTAAAGACACATTCTGTAAATGTATTTTTGAGAATGCAAAGAGACCCTTTTGTTTCAAGTCTTCAAATTTTATTTTCCAGTGCTTATGCAAAGCTAGTCTTTTGAATTTTGGATGTCGGCTCTTTAGAGCTCATACTTGGGATAATAGAGACCCTCAAGATTGGCACCATCCTGAGGCTAGATTGATAGCCCTTTTAGAACTCATTTTGTAATAACAGAGATCCTCGAGATCGAGCACCATCTCGAGGCTAGATTGGTGTTGATAGCTCCTTAGAGCCCATTTTTATATTGACAGAGATCCTCGAGGTTGGGTACCATCTCGAGGCTTGATTAATATTGATGGCTCCTTAGAGCCCATAGTTATAGTAACAGAGATCCTCGAGATCGGGCACCATCTCGAGGCTAGATTGATATGGGAATCTTTACCCCTCGAATGATGTGACAGTGTCATTCGTATGACATGTCCATGAAGTGACCGAGGTGGTCCAGCCAGTACACTCCCCCAAAATTGATAATGGACTAGTCAGAATTAATTAGCCTTCAGAGTAGGCGAACAGTCGCCGCTTGCTCTATATGTGAGCTTGCTTTCCTCTCATTTGAGAACTTTGCTATTTTGATCAACTATCCTTCTTGTAGAGCTTTTCTTCCTTGAATCAATGCTTCCATCGTTTTAATTTAGAGCTTTCATTTAATTTTTTATCTCCTTCTTCTTGTTTCACAATAGTCATGGCTGCTATACCCAAATCCGTTCACCAAGAAAAGGAGAGTTCCGCCTTTGCTTCCCGCTCGGTCGGTCGTACACTGCTGGCATCCGGTGAGCTAACCTCGAGATGCTTTGTCTCGAGGAGGGACTTTACATTAGAGAGACCACCCAACGTTCAAGGCCATTGGGAGCATGCATCGAGGTTCATCTCATCAATAGGAGAGGAACACCTCGAGGCGGTTAGGAGAGACTATGGATGGGGAGAAAAGGTGGTACTACAGGTACCTTCCATGGAAGAGAGCATCATTGCCCATGTAGAGGGGTTTTTGAACGTATTCATATACCCATTTACATTGGGCCCTCTCAATAGGGTCGTGCTCGAGTTTTGCAGAAGATATCGGGTTACCCTGGCATAGGTTCACCCATCATTTTGGAGGATAGTGTTGGAGGTTCTTTGCAGATAAAGTCGGGCTCGAGTTCACCCTCAGCCATCTTATTAGATTGTACCGGCCTTTGAATTACCGAGGCTTGATTACTCTACAACATCGATCCACCCGGCCCTTTGTTACCAGTAATAAAGAAAATGGGGACTGAGGGTGGATGAGTCAATTTGTCCGAGTGCAGACTGTTGACATTATCCCGGTAGAGTTCATGCCATTCCCTGAGAAATGTAATTTCACATGTAAGTGGTACACTTGTTTTATCATTTTTGTTCATGGTGGAGGCAGACTCCGTAAAGATGTTTTTCTTTTCTTTTCTACAGTAATCTCGTGGTTACCATATGAGGTCCCCGACCTAGTGGAATGGACTTAGAAACTGGCAGCTTGCTCGTCTTACGATGAGTGTTAGTGGCGAGATCTGTCCAAGGGTAGATGGGAGGAGAAACACCACGGTACATGCTGTATGGTTTATTTTCTTTGAAAGGTACTTTCTTTTATGTGTATCAACTCCGTCACTGTGAGCATGTGATTTTTGCCCTATATGAGAATTACTCCCAAAAATCCAAAATAAAACAATTTTCCTTTGTGTGCGATTTTTGAATTTTCGTGGCATTTTTGGATAATTATTTGTATTTTTGTCTGTGCATGTTTATTTTTTTAAATTAATAAAATATAAAAAATATGTCGCGTATGCATTTAATATTTAATTAAATTTGTTTTACAAAATGAAAAAATTATAAAAATAATGTACGTTGCATTTTTAGCATTTAACGTCCAAATTGTGTGATTTTATCGTTAATTGCTATTTAAATGTGCGATAATTGTTATTAGGAGTTAATTAGTATTTTGAGATAATTTTGGGTTTTTATAATTTAATCTTAGCATTTTTAGCTTTATTATTTAGGAAATTGAATAAATAAAAAAGAACAAAAACAGAAGAAATCGGATTGGGCCTTTTCTTCAAATTTAAACTAAATACCCAGCCTTCCCCTATGACTCAGTCCATTTCAAACCAGGTCGACCCAGTCCATAACCCCAAAGACCCAACCCCTTTCTTCATTTTTTATTTTTTCATTTCCCTAACCCTAAACCTAACAAACCACCCGCCCCCCTCTCTTCATCATCTCCAAAACTCAAACAACCCCTCCCATGGCTGCTTCCCCTAGACCTCCCCCTCCTCATTTTACCCACAACACAGCCACCCTCGTCGTTGACACACACACGCGCACACACAACCATGGTCGTCGACACAAGCAGCCACCTACTGCTTCGTCTTCGCCTCATCGCCATGGTTGCCACTGCTTGATTGACGACCATGGCTGCCACTGCTTCGAGCTCCAGCCACATCGCCTCAAACAGCCCCAGCACCACCCCTTCATCGAGCTTCGTCTTCGTCGTTGAGCCGAGCTCCCATGGCTGCCTTATTCGTCAACCAGTGGCGACCACCAACAGCCCACAGCTTTCACAGTTGTCCTTCACCTCCAGCCATGAACGACCACAGCTCGATCGTCACGTCCAAACGAGCATCGCCGCCTCCATCGCCCGCCACCAGTTGGGCTGCGTTGCTGCTGCTGCTTCATTCTTCTTCTTGTCAAACAAACGAACCAGCCCTCACTGCTTCATCTCCCCGACGTCAACCTCCAAACGACCAACCAGTGACCCTCATCGTTCTGCTTCTAACTCCAGTCAACTAGCGCGTCAAGGTTCCGTTCGAATCCGGGCTTCAAACTAGTAGGTTTCCATTCTCTTGTCTCTTAGTTTTCGTTCTGCGAATTCATTTTCCGTTCCTTTTCTTTTTGTGTTTGTGTTCCAATGGTTTGGTTTGAATTCGAACCTAGACCTTTGTTTGTATTAGAGATAATTTGTGTTCATTTTTGTTTGAAGTTTGTTTGTTGTTCGTCAAGTGATTTAATGTCGAGTGTTCATTTTAGTTTGAATCATTTCATCCTTGTTATGATGTTGTTAGATTTAATTTGAAGTTCAATTGATTATTGAAGTTTAGTGATTTGAATCTACTTGTTTGTTATTGTTGTTGAATCTGAAAGTAGGTTTGTTGTTAAAAGAAAAAATAAAATAAAAATATTGTTCAGTCAAAATAATTCTAGTTGTTTCTTTGTTGTTCATCATTTAGTTTGAATTTGTTGTTTGAATTTTATTAGGAATTGGGTATAGCTGTTGTATTTTGGTTAGAATTGATTAGGCGAATTGTTTATAGGTGATGGGGGTAGAATAGTAAATTGCAGTATTTTCAGGGGTAAAATGGTAATTTCAGTAAGTTCGGAGGGGTATTTTGGGAATTGAAAATCTGAACATTTATTTATTTTTGAGTGCTCTGTCCACTAAGTATTAAAGAATAATATTAAAATAATACGTAGTGGGGGACAAAACATAATGGAGTGGGAATAATATATTTGTTTAATATAATAGGGGACAAAACATGTAGGCATGGGAACAAGGTAATTAAATAAGAAAAAATATTAAGTAGTGGGGGCAAGGCATGCAATTATGGGAATATTTCGAATTAGTGGTTCAAGACAAGAGTCTTGGTTATAAATAGAGTCATTTTTACACATTGTGGGAGGATAAAAAAAAAGAGGATGATAGGGAGATAGAGGAGAAAGTTGAGAGAGTTGACTGAATTTTGAGAAATCAGAATTTGAGAGCAAAAAGAGAAAAAATAAGCTGAACTTTTACTTGAATAATTTCAGGCTGCTTTTCCTTGAGTGTTATTCAAAAATCAGTAAACTACTGCGTCTTTTATACGTCTCTCTTCTGCTTTGACTGCGATCGCATTCTGGTACACAAACTGATACACTGGTTCATCTTGTAAGCTACTCGAAGCATGAATGCAAAAAATGGGAAAGATTTGAAGTTGTAGTTTAATGTAGTCTTTTCTTTCTTTTACTGTCTGTACTTAGAACATTCTATGCGCTGCCCATGTAAACACTGGTTATATACTGAATCTCGGTTGTATATATGTTAGCTAGTTGCCTTCACTAGAATCAGGTAGTTGTTGGTTATGTATAACATGGGCACTATCCTATAGCAGTTTAAGTTGTAAACTTCTTCCCCCTAGGTTTTTAGTTTAAAAGGACTAATAGTGTAGTTGTAACATTCTGCTAGTTCAATTTGTTCGATTAAACAGCATGTTCCAAATACACATCAGGCCTTAGGTTGATTACTTAATAGTTCAAACTATTTTAGTTAACAACTTGCTCATCTAAATTAATTAAAAAACGGGTTTCATTAGGTATCACTTTCATTTCGGATTCTTAAAGTTTGAACATGTGTAGAATCATTTAGCTAAGCCCAACATCTGACTAAGGATGGCACAGGTCCAGTTTTACCCCTTATACATCGGACCTGGGCCCATAATTGTTAACCGACTGCTCTTATTGTATCGTTTTCAGATTTAACGACTCACTTTCGAAATTCAACTATAATAACTCGTGAGCATGTAAATAAGTTAGAACTCTTTTTCTTTCATTATAGAGACGAACGAAATAGAAAACATAGTCACTATAGGTCAATCCTTTTTGATAATGAGACGAGCCTCGCCAAATAAAAATACAAATTGCGGGGCCCTCAATAATTGGTCATAATAAATACTTAGAATTTGGGATGGGCCGTTTAGCGAATTTCACTGCCTTCCTCAAAGATAATAACGCGTTAGTCTCTTAAGGCGCGATTTTAATTAATTTACATTCTTAAATTTGGGTGCGCATTTATGTGACCCAAATCCAAATCTCAACGGTGTCGGAATGTATCAACAACCACGGGTGCATTGATTGCGACGTGATTCGAAGATCCATTTCCACGACGTTGCAATTCTATAAAAATAATAATAAAGCGGTTTTTAAACTTAATAAAAGCACACAGGTCATAACATGTATAAAAATCAGATATTTAGCCATTACAACAATTTAAGTGACCGTGCTAGAACCACGGGATTCGGGGGTGCCTAACACCTTCCCTCGGGTCAACAGAATTCCTTACTTAGAATTTTTGGTTCGCAGACTTTCATTTGGAAAGTCGAATATTTTCCTCGAATTGGGATTCAAGATAAACCGGTGACTTGGGACACCAAAAGCCAAACCTTTCCCAAGTGGAGACTCTGAATTAAATAAATAATCTCATTTCGAATATTGTCACTTAAATTGGAAAAACTCCCTCACGCATTTATCCTTCGGGGTAGGCGCGCAAAAAGGAGGTGTGACAGCTCTGGCGACTCTGCTGGGGAATCAAAACCTAGAACTTCGATTTAGGGTTCAAGAATTCGAGCTTAGAATAACTGTTATAGTTGGTTTATTTTATCTGATTTTTACATGTTGAGCCTAATGTGCTAAATGCCGCTTTTACCTCTTTGATATTGTTTGGACTGTATATAAATTGCTACGAAACCCGCCTCTCTCTGAGTCTTCTAAATCATCTGGGAAGTGTGCACTTTGTGTGACTTCTTTTCTGTTAGAGTCTTATCCCAATTGTAGAACGAGGTTCGGACAAGTTGCAAAGCCGGTGAAGCTTCTGTATTCCCGGTACGCTGCCCCCGCTCGGCTCGAGCTGTCCGCTCAGGTAAGCCAGGTCTAGAACAATAAATCCAAGTTTTTAAACCTAGTATAACAAGCCTCATGCCGGATCCCTAGTAGGAACGTTTGTTTGCATCATGTGCATTTGACCTTGGAGACTCAACACAGGGGTTGGGTCTGTCTAGGACAGGTGTACCCAAATGGAAAAGACCATACTGATGCATCTTACGTGCTACTTACGCATCTGTTTGTTTCGGCTTGCATGTTGACCGGCTTCTAGAACAGAGGAAGAAAATCAAAAAATCAAAAAATCAAAAAAATAAATAAATAATAATAATATAGGGGTGAGAGGTAGGTATTTAGAAAATTCTGAAACTCTGCCGAAATTTCGAAAAAAAAATAAAAAAAAAAGGAAGTCATCTCCAAATGAGCCAAAGTTTTCAACTGCCATGTTCTGTCAAAACTGGCGGACTAGAAAAGTCATCTCCAAATATTTTCCTTTACTTCCTCTCTAGAAAAGTCTTTTTTTTAAACCCTAATTTTCAAAAAATTAAAAAAAAAATTCATTAGTTTCTTCTTTAGAATTTTTTTTTTCTTCCTTAGAAAATTCAAATAAAAAAAAGAATTTTTTTTTAAAACAAAGTAGTGTCCTTCTTTCTAAAGTTTTTTTTTCATACGGAAAAAGAAATAAAAAGAAAATCAATAAAAATCAAAATCTAAAATACGGGTTTCCTTCATTCTGAAGAATTTTTCCAAAAAATCCAAAAAAAAATATCAGAAACAAAAATCCAAAAAATTGCTCTTTAGCTGTCTTTATTTTGTAAATATCCATAAAAAATTTGAAAATATGAGTCCAAAAATATTTTCGCTTTTCTTTAGAAGTACTTTTGTAAATAAATAAAAAACTCAAAAATCCAAAATATTTTCTTTGAAGTGCCTCTTACGAAAATTAAGAGGCGACAGCCAAAATCCAAAGAAAACATTTTCTTTCTTATTTAGAAAAAGAGAGAACAAATGAAAATTCAAACAAAAATATTTTCCTTTTTACTTCTAAAATTCTCAAAGTTCCAATCAAAAGAAAAGGAATTTTTAGAAGTCTTTCTTTCAAAAAATAAAAATAGAGTCAAATTAAAAAATCCAAAAAGTATCCTTTTCTTCTTTTAAAGCATTTTTTTAGAAAAATCCAAAAAGAAACAAAAATCCAAAAAAAAAACCTTTATTCTTTTAAAGCATTTTTTGTTAAAAAAAATTCCAAAAAAGAAAAAAAGAGTTAGTTTACTTACTCCATTCACGACTTCCCGAACTACGCAAGATCTGATTCATGCGGGGTCATGATACGTAGGCAATCCCCATCGGATTCGATCATAGCCATAAATAAATTGAGTGAAAAATAAAAAAATAAAAAAAATTAGTGAAAAAGAAAGAAAAAGTGAAAAAAAGAGAGCGACAAAAAATAAAAGAGTGACATAAACAAAAAGAAAAGAGAGTGCAAAAATAAAAGAGCGGCAAAAACAAAATGAGGAAATCAAGAGTGATTAAAAAAACAAAAATGAAGAAAAGAGGTGCAGATTAAAAAAAAGAGGGGTTTGTTAAGGCCGGGATGAAACATGCAACCGTTCAAACACACGGTAGAAGCGTTTAACTGTTAGGTGCATTGCATCCTAACGTGCGATTTCCTATATGTTGAATGTTTCAAAACTAACAAGGTTGTTGGTGTGAGCAAATTAGTCAGGTTCTGTTCAGGTGGTTGGTTTTGTTGGTATGCGGTGATAAACATGCAACCTTGCACGCGACCACAACATTATACACAAAACTGAGCTCCACCTCCCAGAAATGCCTATCCTTACCAAGCTCCATATAATCCCCAATCAAATGTTCCCCAGTACAATCCTCACCAATAGAGTCTTTCAAAAGGAATCAGTTCACCCCTATTGGTGAATCATACTCAGGCTTATTCCAAAAGCTAGTCAGGCGAAGTCTGCTGCAACCAGTGGCCCCAAATCGGCCAAACACCGAGTCCCCCCTCCCCGCATCGAGCTGATACTAGATGAGAATACCACTCTGGAGCAGTGGGACACGGTACAAAGGACTGTTGGTCATTGGACCCTCAAAATGGCAGTTGAAGACTTGATTGAATCTGAAAGAATCGTTCTCTAGGACTAAAAGGTTCCTAATATGATGAACATTCCCCTGCCTACTCTCACAAACGGGCCAATAGACGGAATGATCTGTGAAGCTGAGGAATTTGATCCGGCACTGAAGGCTATTGCAGCCATTGCCGAGACAGAAGAAAAGCCAAAAATTGATTGTCAAGCCTGAAAGTTCCCCATCAGACGAGAGTCTCGGTAGCCAGTCTTGCTATCCTCTCTGCATCTAGATTATCTTAGGGTGTGATCCAGATGTTTTACTTCATTGTCTTACTTTCCGATGTAAACCCTTCTATCTTCAAAAATTAATAAAAAAAATCAAAAATCAAAAAAAATCAAATGAAATTGATATTTCATTTTCCCGGAATGTCTCTTTTCTTAAATCTTGTCAATTTTCTCATTCTCTTTTAGTTCTGTTAAATGCAGATTTCAATAATATGACATGCTTGCGGACTTCATGCCCGGATCTTAAAACGTTGTCAGACCTCGAAATAATGAATCAAGAATTGGGTCGCAATGAAGAATAGCTTAAGGAAACAAAACAAAGAGTTGGAACAACTGAAGGAAAATTGGTTCCCGAAATTGGAAAGGTCCATACATTACAACAAGAGTACTGCCAAAAGAGTGCGTTGTACTTGGGACACATCGAAGGAAATGTCCTTGAAATAACTGTCAATGCAAATGCAGTCAAAAGGTACTATGTTGGATCCTTTATATAATAAAATTTTCTCCGGTTGGGATGAAGAAAGCTTTTATTCTCGCTACCCAAACACTATTGACCCTTTGCAAACCCTTAGAGCCGGTTACTCTTTTTTGATTACCCTCTTTGGAACCTGAAAGTATTATTGAAAAAAAATTGAAAAAATGAAATGAAAAATGAAAAAAAAAAAGAGAAGAAAAGAAAGATACAAAAAAGGAAGAAACGACAAAGAAATAAAAAAAATGAAAAAGGAAAGGAAAAAGAAAGAGAAAACAAAATAGAAAAAAAACACAAAAAAAAATCCAAAAACCAAAGTTTCCTGAACTACGTCTGACTTGATTCCGAAAGGATACGTAGGCAGCCTCTCTCTGGGGTTCAGTCACACCAAAATAAAAATCCAAATTCCCTCAAAAGTGAAACTGGGGCAGATGTTGTAATGGTCCCGCGGTAATTCCGTTTGAATGGTTCCAAAGTTGTAATTCGATCCAAATCATTTTACCCAAATCCTTTCAAGTCCTTCCGATCAATCGGTGAGAATGTTCAAGGATCAGAGAATACAGCTACTTGGATCCGATGCAATAAAAATGAGAGAAATAAAATGAGAGAGTTTTATTGGTGAAAACCCACACGAGCACCATAAGGCGACGGTGAGCAAAAAAATTGAAAATGAGAGAGCCTATTTAGTGAAAAACTCGTAAAAAGTGCTATCAGGCGACGGTGAGAAGAGAAATGAGAGAGGTCGATTGGCGAAAACACGCAAAGGGCACCGTCGATCGAAAAGAAGACAACTCCCCCCCACCACTGAAAGAGTCATGGCCAGGTTTCTCGATTTGGAGATGTGGTTCACAATGAGTTGGATAGTTGTGCATATCGGGTATCCAGTCCAAGAAGCATGTCATGTCTATTGAAGTCTGCATGGACCCCAGATAAGTCCTTCTTTCCCCCAAAAGGGACGCTTCTCTTTAAATTCATTTTTTTCTTGTCCTTTCTTTACTTTTCCTTGAATCCCTTTCGGTCTAACTCTATTCTGAAACTAATACGAAGAAAAGGTGGCAAGATTGGTTTTACAGGGTTTTGATTAATAAAGCCAAGTCCAAAGAAAAGTACCCAGCCTCAGTGGGTGCATCAAGTCGATCCTAACTGGCCATGATAGCCGATGCTATGAAATCAGAGTTATTGAAGATGAAAAGAAATCCAAAGTCAAAAGTCCCTAGAAGCAGATTAAATGGAAAGGGTCAAAGCCTTATACGGTTGAGCCGTCATGATAAATTTTGAAAGTTGAGTTCCTCGATTTTAGGAGAGAGACCAATCTTTAGTAAAAGCCAGCAAGCGGCAGAGTTTCTCGCCAAAAGAGTTGGGCCGAGATCGAGTTGATCAAAAACAATGAAGGCCACAAAACCGACCACCGTTTCAAACTAACAATTGTTCTTTGTTTGAAATTTGAAACAGGTGCAATCCAAAGCAACAGTGCAAGAAGCAGGTGCAACCAAAATGGAAAAGAAATGTGCAAGCTCTAGGAATAGTTTAGCAACAATAATCAATCCAAAAGGGAAGTCTTCCTCCAAATTCTTTCGTGCATTTTTTACTAAAAAAAGAATTGAAAGAAAATAGATAAGAAGAAAATAAAAAAGGGGGGTAGTTTAGAAGCCCCAAAATCAATCTTTCGTTTTTTTTGCCGACATTAAGGCTCCAATCCCTAAGTTGAGATTTTAGACGTAGGGCCTCCATTCCCTAGTCGCCTTTACCAATATTAGGGCTCCAATCCCTAAGTTTGAGATTTTAAACGTAGGGCCTCCATTACCTAGTTGCCTTTACCAATATTAGGGCTCCAATCCCTAAGTTTGAGATTTTAGACGTAGGGCCTCCATTCCCTAGTCGCCTTTATCAATATTAGGGCTCCAATCCCTAAGTTGAGATTTTAGGCATAGGTCCTCCATTCCCTAGTCGCTTTTTCCGACATTAGGGCTCCAATCCCTAAGTTGAGATTTTAGACATAGGGCCTCCATTCCCTAGTCTCCTTTACCAATATTAGGGCTCCAATCCCTAAGTTGAGATTTTAGACATAGGGCCTCCATTCCCTAGTCGTCTTTACCAATATTAGGGCTCCAATCCCTAAGTTGAGATTTTAGACGTAGGGCCTCCATTCCCTAGTCGCCTTTACCAATATTAGGGCTCCATTCCCTAGTCGCCTTTACCAATATTAGGGCTCCAATCCCTAAGTTTGAGATTTTAGACATAGAGCCTCCATTCCCTAGTCACCTTTGCCAACATTAGGGCTCCAATCTCTAAGTTGAAATTTTAGACATAGGGCCTCCATTCCCTAGTCACCTTTGCCAACATTAGGGATCCAATCCCTGAGTTGAGATTTTAGACATAGGGCCTCCATTCCCTAGTCGCCTTTTGCCAACATTAGGGCTCCAATCCCTGAGTTGAGAGTTAGACATAGGGCCTCCATTCCCTAGTCGCCTTTTGCCAACATTAGGGCTCCAATCCCTAAGTTGAGATTTTAGACATAGGGCCTCCATTCCCTAGTCACCTTTTTGCCAACATTGGGACTCCAATCCCTGAGTTGATGCTTTTAGTCATAGGGCCTCCATTCCCTAGTCACCTTTGCCAATATTAAGGCTTCAATCCCTGAGTTGAGATTTTAGACATAGGGCCTCCATTCCCTAGTCACCTTTGCCAATATTAGGGCTCCAATCCCTAAGTTGAGATTTTAGACATAGGGCCTCCATTCCCTAGTCGCCTTTTGCCAACATTACGGCTCCAATCCCTGAGTTGAGCAAGTTTCCTTTAGCCGACATTAGGGCTCCAATCCTGAGTTGAGCAATTTTCTTTTAGCCGACATTGGGGCTCCAATCCCTGAGTTGAGCAATTTTCCTTTAGCCGACATTAGGGCTCCAATCCCTGAGTTGAGCAAGTTTCTTTTAGCCAACATTAGGGCTCCAATCCCTGAGTTGAGCAAATTTCTTTTAGCCGACATTAGGGCTCCAATCCCTGAGTTAAGCAATTTTCCTTTAGCCGACATTAGGGCTCCATTCCCTGAGTTGAGCGATTTTTCTTTTAGCCGACATTAGGGCTCCAATCCCTGAGTTGAGCATTTTGCCTTTTGCAAACATTAGGGCTCCAATCCCCGAGTTGCGCCTTTTAGACTTGAGGATTCCAATCCCCTCATCAATTCTGTAGATTTTTATGGCAATTAACTCACGAAATTTTCCTAGTGAAACTGGGGCAGAAAAATTTCATTCGTTTGTTTGTTTTGTTGTCTGAGCAGGTTTGACCTCGAAGCACAGGGATCGAGATGACCTACGGAGTGAGTCTCAATCCATAATAAAGAAAGGAAGGAAAGAACAAAAGAAGATGAGCCCAAGTACTGGAGCAAACAAAGTGCAGATCGCTCAAAATCTGATTGAAGTCATGAGCTCCGCCAATCCCGCTTCACTCAATGCTGCAGAAATAAACAAGTACCTATAACTCGCAAGCATCAAGATTCAGATCGAAGTCTACAAGCAGAATCAGCTAAGACTCAAAATCAAGTTGCAAAAGAATTATAGATAGGAATCATGTAACTAGTAGTTGATAGGCATAGCTAGCTTAGCTTTGATTTTTCTTTTTAATGTAATAAGGAGGTCAGTGAGCAGCAGCAGCAGTAACAGTAAAGTCGCAGCGTCATGGTAGTCCCAGCTACCAAAACTTCCCGAACTACATTAACCTGATTCCCTTTTAGCCTGGGATATGTAGGAAACCTTCGAAGCAAAGGTTCGGTTAAATATTTCAAAAAAATGCTTCACACGGAGTATTCCAACAAGCAAAAATCGCTCGTATCCGCTCACTTTATCTTTGCATGAAAACTTTTCGTGTTTTCGGACAAAGAGGGGCAGCTGTGAGCACGTGATTTTTGCCCTATATGAGAATTACTCCCAAAAATCCAAAATAAAATAATTTTCCTTTGTGTGCGATTTTTGAATTTTCGTGGCATTTTTGGATAATTATTTGTATTTTTGTCTGTGCATGTTTATTTGTTTAAATTAATAAAATATAAAAAATATGTCGCGTTTGCATTTAATATTTAATTAAATTTGTTTACAAAATGAAAAAATCATAAAAATAATGTACGTTGCATTTTTAGCATTTAACGTCCAAATTGTGTGATTTTATCATTAATTGCTATTTAAATGTGCGATAATTGTTATTAGGAGTAATTAGTATTTTGAGATAATTTTGGGTTTTTATAATTTAATCTAAGCATTTTTAGCTTTATTATTTAGGAAATTGAATAAATAGAAAAGAACAAAAATAGAAGAAATCGGATTGGGCCTTTTCTTCAAATTTAAACCAAATACCCAGCCTTCCCCTACGACCCGGTCCAGTTCAAACCGGGTCGACCCAGTCCATAACCCCAAAGACCCAACCCCTTTCTTCATTTTTCATTTTTTCATTTCCCTAACCCTAAACCTAACAAATCACCTGCCCCCCTCTCTTCAACCTCTCCAAAACTCAAACAACCCCTCCCATGGCTGCTTCCCCACGACCTCCCACTCCTCATTTTCCCCACAACACAGCCACCCTCGTCGTCGACACACACACGCACACACACAACCATGGTCGTCGACACAAGCAGCCACCTACTGCTTCGTCTTTGCCTCATCGCCATGGCTGCCACTGCTTGATCGACGACCATGGATGCCACTACTTCGAGCTCCAGCCACATCGCCTCAAACAGCCCTACCACTACCCCTTCATCGAGCTTCGTCTTCGTCGTCAAGCTCCATCGACGGAGGACCTGGAATGCCTTTGGGGCAAAGTGGTTTAGGCCAAGTATGAGTATAATAAGCTAAGGGCTCAGATAGACGCCCAAGTTACGACCAAGAAGAATGCTTTGGACAAGGCTTTTACCCTCAAGGTACAGCTCCGGAATGCTCATGAAAATAGCTCAGTATAGACGAGCAGGATTGTAAGGCTCGAGCTAGACCTTTTGAAGATAAAGTCTGAGGTTGTGGACGTCTGTGCTGAAGCTAAAGAGATTCGAGCTAAGGCTAATAAGAAAGTGGTTGTTTATTTAAAAAACGTTGCCAACGCTCGAGCTGAATTGAGAGGGGCTTCTGATCGGGAGGGCAGAAGCAATGAATATGCCCGGTGAAAATATCGGAGGGAAACACTTGAGGATATCCATGCTAGGGGCTTCGATCTCTCGGAAGAGATAGAGCAGGCCAAGGTGGATGAATACGATGCCAAGTTCCTCATATCTGATGCCGAAGATAATGAGGGCAAGGCCGATGGGGCCGCAATCCCCGAGGTGAAAGTAGATTAGGCTTTTCCTTTCTGATTCAGCGTATAATATTCTTAGAGAACATTGTAAATGAAGCCTTGTATTATTTCACATATACATATAAAAAGAAACCTTTCGGTTTTCCCTTTTCATGAATTTTTCTTTTCTTGTGTATGTCTTTCTTTGTCTTGAATTTTGACATTTGTCAATGATTATCTAGATGAATTGTCCTTCAAGGTAAAACCCTTAGGTTTACAAATCGTCCCTGAGACTTGCTAGGCTGGCCCGTAGTCTCTTACGAATTTGTGCTTAGGTGCTTTTTAGTTAACCGTTTCGGGCTCAGTTTTCGAGTTGGGTTTTCACTCGAGTTCATCGACCCTTAGTTTTTTGAATTTTAAGTTGGCTCTTAGGTTCTTACATGTTGGGTCGGCATGGCCTCTAATATCGGATGGCACTTAGGCTCTTATGCATTGGGTCGGTACGACCTCTAATATAGGCGGGCGCTTAGGCTCTTACGTGTTGCATCGGTACGACCTCTAATATAGGCTTTATTTTCCCTCATTGAAGACTTTTTTGACATTTTTTTGTTCGTCCGACTCTTCGATGGTTCGATAAGAACCTCGATTATGAGCCGTTATGTAACGATAAATGAGCACCTTGGGAGGTTTTGCTCGATAGTTGAATTGTTTCGAAGCCTTTTTATTGTTTGGAGCTGATATGATCGAAGCTCTTTTGCTTATGCCAAGGGTATCCTGATTAACCAGTTCTTTTCAAAGTATTTTCGAAGTAATTAAGGCCTGTGATTTTATGGGGACGGTCAGGCATCCCTGAGTCGCGTTAGTTTAGCCGAAGCCTTATGATCGTAGTCATTGTGTTTAGTTGTAGCCTTTCAGTCCTCGAGTGAGGTAGCCTCAGCATTTATATCAATGGTATGCCTTTTTAAGGGTCTTACGAGTTCGAATATATAGCCTTGACTTTAAGATCGGAATTATGTCCTTTGTAAGGTCTTATATATTTGGTCATGCCTTATTTAAGGTCTTACAGATTCTTTGGTTACTTGGCACAAGTATACTTCAAGCCTTGCTTTAGGTCTTACAGATTTGGTATTGCCTTATGGAGGTCTTATGAGCTCAAGGTTGCCTCATGCAGGTCTTACATTTTCTATCATTGCCACATGGAAGGCTTTCAGGCTCGAGGTTGCCCCCTTGGGGTCTTATGACCTCGAGTTTTTGATAGCTTGATGGGGTGACATTCCCCGAGACATCGAAAGTGTTTTATGTTAGTTCTTGAGTTTTTAGGAAATTTCTGGCCCTGGGGCCGTTTCATGTAAAAATAGCAAACTTCTTTGAAGCGTGAAGTGTTTTGATGGTAAAAGATACTCCTTTGATTATTTGGTTCAAGTATACATGTTTTGTCATCGAGGGTTCGATTATACTATACGGGCACGATACATTTGACTGTTTGTTCCAATACATTATTTTTCTATCGAGACCCTCTTTGGCTGGCTCTTGGTTTCTCCGAGGAGGTGATCTCCCGGGGGGATGCCCCCCAATATTCGAGGTTGATTGCAGAGAAGCCTTGAATACTTGTTAAGTTCTCCTTAGGTAGCATATAGATGTTGCCTCATTAAAACCCTTCTTGGGATAAAATCCAATCAAAGGAAAAGAGTGCAACGCATGCTTTAAAACCTAAGGTCTTCAAGTTGGAAGGTGCTTCGATTTTTATTAAAGTAGACACCTGCACACAGTTTAGTGAAAGACGTAAATAAAAAGGGAGACGGTTATACCTTAGTAGTGATGGTGCTTCAAGCCTCAATATGCTTCAATTGCTCGCTCCAGGGACGCAGAATGGTCCTTTGCTCATTCACGCGGGTGCAGCCGAGAATGTAGCTTGTGGTTGCTACTGTGATGTTTGCTTATCCTTTGGCTCCTTCGATGTTGAAGGTGTCGATGCCGATGCCACATCGTGCACCGTGAACATCTCTCTTATTGTATGTTGCTCCCCGTATACTGTTTTTATTCCGTCCTTCATTGGAAACTTCATCATTTGATGAAGGGTTGATGGTATAGTTCTCATGCAGTGTATCCATGGTCTTCCGAGTAAGGCATTGTACCTCATGTCTCCTTCGATGACATGAAACTTAACATTTTGGGTTGTGCCAGCCACATGACCGGGAGGGTGATCTCCCCTTTTGTTGTCTCGTTCTCCATGTTGAATCTGTTGAGGACTCGAGAGGTAGGAACGATCTGGTCGAGCAGTCCGAGTTGATCCACCACCCTCTACCTGATAATATCGGCCGAGCTACCTGTATCCACAAGTACACGTTAATTTGAAATGTATTTACAAGAAAAGAAATTACTAATGCATCGTTATGAGGCTGAGACAAGGCCTAGATGTCCTCTTCTCTGAATATGAGAGCATCCTCGGGTATGTAACCTCGAGTTCGCTTTTCCCTGGTGATGGATATTTTTTTTCGTTTGACAATGGGTTCCTGTGGGATGTCGATTCCTCCAACGATCATGTGGATGACATGTTGTGGCTCTTCTATTTCATTTTTCTTGTTTGCCTCTCTTTCCCGAAATTGATTTTTGGCTCGATCGTTGATGAACTCTCGAAGGTGCCCTTTGTTGATTAGTCGGGCTATTTCTTCTCGGAGCTGTCTGCAATCTTCGGTCCTATGACCATGTGTGCCATGAAATTCGCACACCAGGTTACGGTTCCTTTGCGATGGATCTAATAGTATGGGTTTTGGCCACCTGGTGTCTTTGATTTTACCTAGTGCTAATACGATGTCTGAAACATCAATATTGAAGTTGTACTCAGATAATCGAGGCGCCTCCGTCGGTCCTACGTGTTTGTTGAATCAGGCTCCGCTCACGAGTCACCAAGGATTATGACCTCGATCTACCATTCGGTCATTTAGGGGTATGTTACGCCTAGGGGTGTTTCTACGATCTTTGGTGTACAATTGGTACCTTTCATTATTTGGCCTTGGTTCCTTTTCCAGGAGCCTGCTAGGATATGCTGAGCCCGAGGGAGCTCCTAATTGGTCGTCCTTGACCCTAATCTTTGATTGATACCGGTTGTGGACATCCGCCCAAGTCACGGCGGGATATTCAACCAAGTTCTTCTTTAGCTGCTTCGAAGCTATCGAGCTTCGTTCGTTCAAACCTAGGGTGAAGGACTGCACTGCCCGGTCAACGGAGACTGGTGGTAATTCCATTCACTCCATTTGAAAGCGAGATACAAACTCTTGTAGCATCTCGTTTTCTCTCTGTTTGATCTTAAAGACGTCAGATTTCCTTGTACCAACCTTGATGGCACCGGTATGTGCCTTTATAAAAGAATCTGCCGGCATGGAAAATGAGTCTATCGAATTCGGGGATAGGTTGTGATACCATATCATGGCCCGTTTTGAAAGTGTTTCTCTGAAATTTTTCGACAAGATGGATTCAATCTCATCGTCCTTCAGGTCATTTCCCTTTACAGCACTAGTGTAAGCAGTGATGTGCTAGTTGGGGTCTGAGGTTCCGTTGTACATCGGGAGATCGGGCATTCTGAATTTCTTCGGGATGGGCTTTGGAGCAGCACTCGAGGGGAAAGGCTTTTGTACGAATTTCTTTGAATCTACACCCTTCAGAATTGGAGGTGCACCCGGGATCTGATCGACCCTTGAATTGTAGGTCTCCACCTTTTTGTCATTGGCTTCTATCTTCTTTTCACTCAATTCAATCCTCTTAGTGAGGTCCTCGGGTATCTTCAGAATAGCGGGTTCGGCTGCTGACCCATTGTTGCTCGATCTTTTTGGTACCTGTTCGGCTCGAGGAGCCTTTTCCAAAGCTGCTGTTCTTGGAGTTTTTTGATGGCTTTGCAGTTGAGCAATCATCAGCTGTTGTGCCTGCAACATTTCAAAAATTACATGAAGGGTAACCTCTCGTTCCTCCCGATCTGGGGTTTTCTAAGCTTCTTGTTGGTTTTCTTGGCGTAAACTCACGTTAGTGTGGGAGCGTATATCGATGTGTTGGGCGTTGCATGATCCCACATCCATGTGGATTGGCTCTGGTGCGTCCTCAGGGTTTCACAATGGTACACGAGTGCCTGGAACAGCTACACCATTCTCTCCAAGGTCCTCAGGACCGTTGTTCTCAGGTGCATTTAATAGTGAAAGACATTTTGACCTGAAATTAAAGATTCTTGGACAAGAAAAAGTGTGAAGAATAACTTGTGTTTTCTGTAAAGCAGCACCAAAACAATCCCTACTATTTTTAACCCCATTGTGGGCGCAAACTGTTTACCTTGGAAATGGTAATTACAATTAAATTTGATTTTGTAGTTTTAAAAATACGTGATTCATTTTAATGCTAGTTGTGTGACGATCCGGCAAGTCGTCTCATGAGTTACAGCTCCGTTTACCCCATTCATGCTTCTTATTGCTTTGTCTAGCGGTTCTATATGGGATCGGGTTGGTTGGCTCGTGTTCGGAAAGGATTTGGTAAGGTTTGTGATACTTAGTCTCTTTTGAGGAAGCTTAAGTTGGAAAAGTCAGCCTGATGTTGACTTATGTGTTATAGGGCTCGGATGTAAATTCCGATGGTTTGGATATCTTTGGGAGGTGATTTGGGACTTAGGAGCGTGATCGGAATGTATTTTGGAGGTCCGGAGTAGATTTAGGCTTGAATTGGCGAAATTGGATTTTTGGCATTTTCCAGTTCATAGGTGAGATTTTGATATAAGGGTCAGAATGGAATTCCAAGAGTTGCAGTAGTTCCGTTGTGTCATTTGGGATGTGTGTGCAAAATTTCAGGTCATTCGGACGTGGTTTGGTTGGGTTTTTATCAAAAGCGTAATTTAGAGGATTTTGGAATTTTTAGGCTTGAATCCGATGCGAATTTGGTGTTTTGATATTGTTTTGAGCGTTCTGAAGATTGGAATAAGTTTGAATGATGTTATGGGATATGTTGGCAGGTTTGGTTGAGTTCTCGGGGGCCTCGGGTGAGTTTCGGGTGGTCAATCGGATCATTTCTAGATGTTGAGAGTTGTAGAAAATTATTGTTCAGTGTTGCAGAGAAATGGCCTTCACGTTCGTGAGTAGGCCCTCGCGTTCGTGAAGGGTTAGTTGAGGAGGCTAAGGATTTATCCTTCTTATTCGTGAGGATGACTCTACGTTCGCGAAGGGCTGGAATGATGTGCTTCGCATTCGCGAGGTGGAGCCGCGTTCGCATAGAGGGAGTTGAGCATCTGAGGTTCAGGTTGGTTTGTGCTTCGTATTCGCGGAAGGGGAGTCGTGAACGCGATGAGTTAGGGAGCTATGCCTTCGTGTTTGTAAGTTGGGCGTCGCATTCGCGAATAAGGAATTTTGTCAAAGTTATATCGTGCTTCGCGAATGCGAGGCATTGACCGCGTTCGCGAAGAAGGAATTGAGGCCTGGGCAGAATGTTTAAATGGTAATCTAGTCCGCGATTTTGGGGTTAACTTCCACCATTTTTGAGCGATTTTGGAGCTTTTTGAAGAGGGACAAGGGGAAACACTTCGGGGTAAGATTTATGGACTTAATACTCGATTCTAATGTGAATTCTTCCTAATTAATCATGAAAATTAAGCCTAATATTGAAGAACTAGGGCTTGTAATTGGAGACCAAGAATTTGGGACTTAAGGAGTCGTTTGTGGCTAGATTTTGATGCTTTTGGTATGAACGAACTCGGGGAGTGATAGGGAGTCCATTGATGTAAATTTTATCGGAATCCGAGACATGGGCCCGTGGGTCAGGTTTGGCCAATTTTGGGATTTGTGTTGTAATTTGATTTCTTTCGAGTGGTCTTTGTTCCCTTAGCATATTTTGATGGTTTTGCACTGATTTTGGTTAGATTTGGAGCATCCGGAGGCGATTCGAGGGGCAAAGGCATCGCGAGCTAGAGATTTGGACCGGATAACGGTGAGTAATGATTGTAAATGTTGTCCTAAGGGTATGAAACCCCGGATTGCACATTGTTATGCTATATTGAGGTGACACACATGCTAGATGATGAGCGTGGGGTCGTGCACTGTTGGGGATTGTGACTTAGTCCGTCCCGAATGACTATTTTACCGCGTATTTGACTGAAAATTATTTGCTATCATCATGTCTTGGGCTGAATGCCATATTTAGGCCTCGTGCCAACTATTTGAACCCTCAGGGGATTTTTACTGATATTTTCTCACTGTTTTGACTTTATACTTGAACTCAATCATGATATATTCTACTGTTTTCATAACTCAACCATATTTACTCTGCTTTAACACTTAAAATGATGTTTTAAATTATATTTTGGGCTGAGCATCATGTTTTACTGTTGCTCGAGAGGCTTGTGAGATTCTGACTGAGTAAGGCCGAGGGCCTATGTTGTGAGGAAACACCTGATTATGATTATGAGGCCGAGGACCTGAGATTTGTATGCCACGAGGTGGCTTGTTGATATAAGGCTGAGAGCCTAGTGATGATGCCACGAGATGGCTTGATATTGCGCTTGAACCGTAAGGGGGCCCTCCAGGAGTCTGCACACCCCCAATGAGCGCGGGTACCCATTGTGATATGAGATAGATTTGTCCCACTAGCGAGTGTTGATCCTTCCAGCTCAGGCAGATTCGAAGATTCTCTAGGTAGCTGCCGGCGTTCGCAGCCTTGAGCTTCTTTCCTTATCTTATTTTCTCTGTTCTAGCTCTGTATTAGACTATGTAGACTCTTTAGACTTGTAGTATATTGATAGATGCTCATAACTGGTGACACCCCGATGTCGGGCTGTGTTGGCTTTAATTCCGCAAATTGTACTGTCACTGCTTATTTTGGGATTTTATCATGTTTTAAGACTTAATTGTATTATCTTAACTACTTAAAAGGGGAATTGGGAATGTGTCAGTTAGCCTTGTCTTCACGAGAGGCGCCATCACGACCAGGCCCGGGTTTAGGGTCGTGACAAGTTGTTAGGCGATGCATGCAAAGTATTAGCTAGGAAAGTAAAGTAAGAGTGAGAGGCAGTGTTTTTATTCAAACCGAACGGCTGCATATCGGGGTCTCAGACTGGCCTAAGCTGGGTCTTGAGCTTGAGCTAATGAGCTTGACTAGGGATGATAGATGAAGAACTAACAGCCCAAAGGGCCCCAATAATGACTCTTTATGATCAATGATGAATAATAAATGAGGAACAATCAATGAAACACAATAAATGTAAGCAATAAATCAAAGGAAAGACAATGGAGAATGTTTAAGTTAGAGAGTAGAAAATGTTCTTGTTCTTTTATTGAATACCATGTATCTTTACAAAATGACAAGGGTTCCCTTTATATAGGAGGAAGAATCTTAACATAGTACATATGCATTTATTACAAAGATATGCATCTGGTACAACTATTTAATGTCATGGTACGGACTTATACTATTCTCGTGGACCTGGCCAGCTTTAGCCACATGCCTTTTGGAATTTTCCCGCTTGTCTAAGATAGCCACCGATTTGCATTCCCGAGGTCGAGTATTGGGAACCCTCGGGGTCAAACCTCGAGTTGCGCTTCGAGGCTTCTGAAGACAGGATGTCAAATGCCATAATGATCACAAAATTGGACTCTCCAATTTTAGCCGAATACACAAGTCAACATCCAAGTTGAAGTGATTCCCACTGAATGTGTCCATTTCATAATTATGGGTGCTAATGTATTTACCCACTTTCCACATATTTGTTTTCTTCTTTATCGCACGCAACATCCAATTACAACCCGTAAACCATCTACGGAAAACAACCTTGTATACATTCATAGATAACTCCCGTATCGTCATCTCACGGCACTCTTTTACGTTGTACATTTCCACAGCCCTGCTTAGGCACGCCTTATCAGGAAAAAACATGCCCTTTGATAGTACTGTTATTCTAGATTCATCCCACATTGTCGTTTGAAGCTCGCCAATAACCCTTGTGAGGGCATCCACATCCGGCGTACTTGGCAAATTATCAAGGTAGGGAATATGCCTTGAATGAAACGGCACGTGGGACTCATACACTCTTGGTCTAACGGGGGCCGGAGCATGCTCCCTCGTCAAATCAAGTTCGACATTCTCTTCCTCCTCATCATCACCCTTGTCAGGGAAAGGTGTGTCATCTCCAGACTCATCGACATTGTTTTCATAATCACTATTCTCTTTCTGGCACTACGCATCTGCCAGATCTCGAGTAAATACATCGCTTTCAGGAAATTGAGTGAGGACAGGACCATCAAGCTGCTCGTTTTCACTGCACAACTAAAGAAATAATCAGTTACTAAAATTGGTCCAAATAATACATATAACTTTATATATTCACTTACAAATTATAATGTGTTGATATCCCATGATGCACATTATCTTGTTGATGCTGACTCCCAGATGGACCGCCATGATCCAACACACCAGAACTAGGCATATTCCAACTGACCATCAGTTCATAACTTGTAAAATTCATATCTAGTCGATACCCCATGTGGAATAAATGAGTGTTAATACAAATACAATACACAAAAATATGCATCGTAATACAAAGGAAAATTGAAGTTTACCACTCGGCTTGCAAATTATGTATAGTAGGGAGAACTTATTTCCTCGCTCCTCATTCTCCCGTGGAGATAAGTTTAGATCCGGCCATACTCTTCCAGCCGGAACCTGTTCGGCTAAAACTGCTCCAAAATAAGCACTCGATGATTGAGGATTTTCCCTACTTTGTGCAACCTCATTATTGCGAACGTCTTCAGCCTTGGCGTACATTTCCAACAGTTTTATCACAATAAATTCCCTGTATTCATCCAGAGTCCCCAAAAATCTCTCAGAGTTTCATCGTCTTCGATGTTAAACTCGGCATAACAAGCAACCCATTGCGGAGTCACAGAATACGAATATCTTCCAGTTATTTTAAGATTCACCGAATATTTTCTCACACTCAATTTTTTACATATCAACGATACCAATTTATCGTACTCCATTGTAAGTGGCAACTTAACATGAGACTATGAGATAAACTATAGCTTACTGAGTTATTCGCCACCACAACCTCATTCCCCCAATATAATAAAACCCTAATTTTTCGCTCTTTAGACATTATGACAAAATTCAAAACAACTTAACAAAGAAAAATTTCAGAACACTTTAAATTAGGCAAAAACCAGCCTGGGGTTCAATTATTAGAGGTATAACATTTTTAAAAAAATGCTATACCCAGTTGAATTATTGTTATGTCAGTTAAGCACAAAAGAATTATTTATGGGCCCACTTAATATGTATAGCATTTTAGTAAAGAATGCCTATATATATGTATACCGTTTTAGTAAAGAACACTATATATATAGCATTTTTTGAAAAAACGCTATACTTAACTGGCCAAACGGCCGTTAAAATATAGCGTCTTTCAAAAACGCTATACATATTTTGGTCGCTAAGTTTTCTTTCCACATATTTTAATTCTTTGAGTCCAAAAAATCATATTTTGGTTCCGGACTCATAATTCGAGTCAGGGTGGCCCTTCCATAAACCAGGTATAGTAACTGTTTTAGGTCCCACATTTATAGGGGCCCATATTTTATTACACCTAATAGGTTTTATATATATGTTTAAAGAAAAGATAAAATATGTGAAGTGAAAAGGTTTTATTTTTTCTTTAATAAATATAGAGCAGAAAGATTTGCAACTACTACGATTTATTCCAAGGAAATTGCATTTGCAATGAATATCAAACTTGAATTTCGTAAGAAACGTGTGATTTATAGGAAGAAAAAATTTGATGAGAATGTTGATAGTAGATAAGAATATTTTTTTCACTTCAAAGTAGATTTGAACAATTCGAAGCAATATGAAAATATTTTTGATTTTCTATTTATCGGTAAATAACTGAGATCGGTAGATGATGAAAATTTGAAATAAAATTACCTTGAATGTTCTTGGAAGCATAATAATCAATCTAATGTTGATGGTTTAGATTTATTTTCTAAATTAAAAGAGATAACATTTTAATTGATATACTCAATCAAATAAAAAGATTTGATTCTTTTCCATATGTCTAAAATGCTTGTAGAATAATATTGATAACTTCTCTTATCGTTGCACGTTGCTTAAGCGGAAAGAAGTTTTCAAAATTAAAATTAATAAAATCATACTTAAAATCAACAATGTCTCAAGAGAGATTAAATTGATTAGCTATATTATCAATTGAGAAAGTCGTATTAGGAAAAATTGATTAAAAGAACATTAATAATAACTTTGCATCTAAAAAAAACTGAAAAAATAGACTTTATAAAAGAAAGTTAAGTCCCCTCATGAAGTTTGGCTTTAGGCCATAAAATTTGCCGGACTACTCCTGATTCGAGTGAGATAACCATGGCGTAAAAATGGATATGGTCTGGTAATCTATTTTTCTTTGTATTGGTTAATTTTTTATATCTCGTCTGGCGGATGCCCTTCTTGCAAGAGCTCTTTTTAAGCATGTGGTGTTTCTTTCTTTTCAGTATAATAAATTTGTGTGCTTATTGGAGATGGACTCCGACCTATGATAATTATAATTATTTGGTTTTATTTGTGAACGCATACAACATAACATTCACCAAAGCTTCTAAGTTCACTGGGGATCATCGAAAGCACCAATATGTTATGAAAAATAAAATATAATGTACTATCTTTTATAGTAATTATTTAAAGTTAAGGCGATGAATACTGACGGATTATATAATGGGTGGGTAAACAAAAAATTGCATATGAATGTTGTCCTAAGTCCTAAAGCATCATTTGTGTCAATATATAATGATGTATAATATATGGGTCCTTCAATAGTGGCTTCATAAAAACCCAATTCATTTGTTGATTTTTCTTTCCTGCTTTTTACATTGGATAACTATATGCTCCTGCTTCATACCATGGATGTAACTTGTAAATAAGTGCATAAAGCATTTGAAAGTATAAATAATGTGGAAAGGGACATTTTTAACCGCCACTGTTCAAGTAAATATAAGAAGAAAAGTACTAAAGGTAAGCCAAGAAAAGTCAGCTTGATATGGTTTGACCAAGTGAAAAGTCTATGATTATTTGAAAGTAAGTGTTTATGACAACCATGAAATAGAATCATATCTTCCAAGTTTCAGTTAACTCATAGAGTTTATGAGAACAAGATTGAGTTACTGTAACGATCCGATTGGTCGTTTTGAGCATTTTCACTTCGCTCGGTAGTTTACGGGCATGAGTAGCTCCGTATGATGTATCTTGACTTGTGTGAATCATCGATTTTGATTTTTAGGTTATTCAGAATTGATTTGGAAGAATGATTCTCAACAAGGAAGCTTTAAATTAGAGCAGTTGACCAAGTTTGACTTTTTAAGTATTTGACCTCAGATCGGAGTTTTGATGGTCTCGTTAGCTCCATGGGGCATTTTTGGACTTAGGAGCGTGCCCGGATTGTGATTTGGAGGTCTGTAATTGAATTTGGCTTGAAATGCCAAAATTGGATTTTTGAAAAGTTTGACCGGGAGTGGGCTTTTTGATATCAGATTCGGAATTTTGTTCCGGGAATTGGAATAGCTTCGTTATGTCATTTGGGACTTGTGTGCAAAATTTGAGGTAAATTGGACGTGATTTGATAGGTTTCGGCATCGGTTGTTGAAGTTTGACGTTCCAAAGTTCATTGATTTCAAATTGAGGTGTGATTCATTGTTTTGATATTATTATATGTGTTTTGAGGCCTCAAGTAGGTCCGTGTTACATTATGGGACTTGTCGGTATATTTGGATGGGGTTTGAGTGGCTCGGATGAGTTTCGGACGAGGTTCGGATCATTTTCATTTCATGTTGCATTGCTGAAGATTTCTGGTGCTGGTGTGACTGCACCTGCGGAGTGTTGGGCGCTGGTGCGAAGCAGCAAGAGCGGTAGTGTTATCGGAGAAGCAAGAAGGGGAGCTGTGTGTGAGGATTGCATGTGCGGGTGCTTGGACGGACCTGTGCAACCGCATATGCAGTTCAAGTGTGCAGAAGCGCGATCGTAGAAGCGGCTTAAGGATCGTAGGTGCGAGTGGTTGTTGGGTCAGGCTGTTTTCGTAGAAGCGAAGTCTTACCCCAAATGTGGAGAATGTTGGGCAGAAGCTATAAAATCGAGGTGCTGGTTCTTTTATCACATTTTAAGATATGGGACTCGGAGCGAGACGATTTTTGAAGAAATTTTCATCACAAGGATTGGGGTAAGTATTCCACACTTGGTTTTGATCTTATTTGGCGAATCTATCTTTATTTTTGGCAATTGGTTGATGAATTTTAAAGAGAAATTGGAGGTTTTTGCCTAAAGTTTCATAATATGAATTTTTGAGTTTTGAACACCGATTTGGAGTTGGATTTGAGTGAAACTAGTATGATTGGATCGTAATTGAGTGGGTTGTTGGATTTTGTGAGTTTTGTGGGGTCCAAGGTGTGGGCCCGTGTTGGATGTTTTGACCGATTTTGGGCTTTTGATTCAAGATTTAACCTTTTTCGATTGGAATTGGTTCCTTTAGCACTATTTAATGTATTTGAGTTGTTTTTGGTTAGTTTCGAGTCGTTTGGAGGTCGAAACGCACGAGATGGCATTTTTGGAGCATCGGTTGGCTTGCTCGGTACTAAAATTGGCTTGTTCGAGGTAAATAGCTCTTCTAAACTTAGTGCTGAGGGTATGAAACACCGAATTACGTGCTATGTGATTGATGATGATATGACACACATGTTAGGTGACGGACATGTGGGCGTGCACCGTGTGAATAGTAACTTTGTTGTTTCTGTGGTACTGTGTAGTTACCTGATCTTATCTGTAACCATGAAATCTCTACGTACTTGAGCTATTGAGCTGTGATACATGTTAGAAATTATGTCTAGGCTACATGCTTATTCTGTTGGGATCCATAGTGGTCATTTCTTGCTGTCATCTCACTGATTTTACTGATATTTTGTACTCAGCCATATTCATGCATTCATATCATATCTCGGTCTTAGTTGTTATTTATTGATATATCATATCATTGTTGCCGGGCTAGTTTCATGACATTGTGAGCCTGAGGGTGAGACTAGAGAGATTGATGACTGAGTGAGGCCGAGAACCTAATATAATTGACAGTTATGGTATCGGGCTGCACACTGCAACATGCTATATTGATTTATGCCTGGATCTAACTTATGATAGCGCTTGGGCTGTAGGAGCCCTCTCGGAGTCTGTACACACCCCCAGTGAGCGCGGTTGATTATATCGAGGGATGGATCTTCCCTGAACATGGATCTTGTCCGAAGCATTATATACCTGGAGATGGATCTTCACCACGTGCTGGATTGGCCCTACTCAGTATTGAGTGACTGTTGGTCAGTTGATGTATATATACCGGGATGGATCTTCCCTAGGCCGAATTGGCCATATACGGTACTGAGTGATTGGGCATAATGAGCAGAAAGTGTGAGACAGTGAGATTGAGTACTATGAGAGTGTGAGTACATGATTCATCTCTGAGATACATGGCATTGACATGCACACATGACATACATGCATACAGATGCATTTTTCCTCATGTTGTACGGTATCGCATTATTCATGACTTCTCACAAATATTGGTATATGAGAGAGATATTTTACACTTGCTATCTGGAAAGAAAATGAAACATCTTATTTATTGTAGAAAGGATGTCATATTTTTCGATGATCTCGGTAAAGAATTTGGGTTTTCACTGATATACTTGAAAAATGGAACTATTTTAAAAATTATGAAAAAATGAGTAGTTTAAAATCCGAGTTACTTCTTTTGTTATCTGCTTTACATTGTTATGAACTGCTGTTGGTTATTGGTGTTAGAACTGACCTATGTTCCAGCTCGTCAATACTTTCAACCTAAGGTTAGGTTTATTGCTTATTGAGTACATGGGGTCGATTGTACTCATACTACACTTCTGCACCTTGCGTGCAGATGTTAGTTTTTGTGTTTGGTGGGAGCTGGATTTGAAGATGTACATGCGTCCCTGTTGTAGCTGTCTCTTGTTCATGGTAGCCTTAGATTTATAAGACTCTATTTATGTACTTTTCGAACAGAAGATGTATTTACTTCATATCAGCTTTGTAAACTCTATTCTTAGCATCAACTGCTCTAACAACTAGCTCGAGAATAGATCACGTTTTTTTAGAGTCCCATTTACAAATTTAATTGTTATAACCATTTTCATGGTAAATAGTTTGGCGCCCACCGTGGGGATAAAAATAAAAGTGATTATTTCCTTGCTCGTTTCGTTGCAAAAATGCAAGTTATCTTTCACACTTCTTCTTGCCCAAGATCTTCACTTTCAGGGCAGGACGCTTGGCTCGGCTAGTGAAATGGGAAGCCAGAACCTCAAAAGCGACAGAGAAGAGGGCACGACAAACCTATAGTCCGATGCAGTATCGGGTTCAACCCGAGCGGAATGGGGGAATCCCCAACATAGTGTCCACATGATTATTAGAGGAACTAACGATCTCTAGGGACCCATATCCAAGCGAACGAAAACATCCGCAACAGAAGAGGGACCGACCCGAAAACGCTTACCCAAATAAACCCTCATATTCAGCGAGGAGGATCTCGAGGCCATGATGGAACCGCATAACGATGCGCTAGTAATCTCATTTCTCTTAAACAACACAAGGATAAAGCGCGTGCTCGTGGATCCGGGCAGTTCGGCCAACATAATCAGGTCAGAAGTAGCACAACAGCTGGAGCTGCTCATTCAAGTTGTTCCCATCCCTCGAGTACTCCACGGTTTCAACATGATCGGAGAAGAAACGAAAGGGGAGATCACCCTCCCGATCAATACGTCTGGCACAACACAGAACACTGAGTTTCAGGTCATCGACGGCGACATGAGATACAACGCCTTGCTTGGTAGGCCTTAGACACACAACATAAGGGTAGTGCCCTCGACCTTGTACTAGGTGATAAGGTTTCCCACAAGGGATGGCATCACGACCATACATGGAGAATAGCGGGCAGCAAAGGAAATGTTTACAGTCCACCATGAGATGCCAACCCGCACATACTCGGCCTCAGACGAGGAGAAGAGCGTGCAGACCCTCGGGGATGACGAGGAAGATTTCTTCACCCCCCCCCCCCGAACTTTCGTCGCCCCTGAGGAATCGGATGTGACCAAGTCGACCGTCGAAGGGCTGAAGTAGACCGTTCTGATCGAGAACCTCCTGGATCACAAGGTATACCTGGGAACGGGGCTGACCCCCGAACTCAGGACATGGCTTATTCAATTTCTTAGTAACAATATCGACTGTTTTACCTGGTCCCACCTAGATATGACAGGTGTCCCACCAGAAATAACCTCCCACCGGTTGAGCGTCGATCCCAAATTCAAACCCGTGAAGCAAAAGAGGATACTGCAATCCGAGGTAAAACACGCCTTCATCAAAGAAGAGGTAGCGAAACATCTTAAAATCGGATCCATTAGGGAGGTAAAGTATCC
This sequence comes from Nicotiana tabacum, assembly GCF_000715075.1. Lineage (NCBI taxonomy): Eukaryota > Viridiplantae > Streptophyta > Magnoliopsida > Solanales > Solanaceae > Nicotiana > Nicotiana tabacum. Next base: position 89,669,207 of record NC_134101.1, on the reverse strand, counting down.
CGAATGGCTAGCTAACGTAGTGGTAGTACCAAAAAAGTGGAACAAGCTAAGGATGTGCGTAGATTATAAAGATTTGAACAAAGCATGCCCCAAAGATTCCTTCCTACTGCCTAATATCTATCGTCTAATCGATGCTACAGCCGGTCACGAGACCCTCACCTTCCTCGATGCCTACTCGGGGTACAATCAAATCCAGATGAACCCCGAGGATAGGGAAAAGACCTCATTCATTACAAAATACGGTACATATTGCTATAACGTAATGCCCTTCGGGCTAAAAACGTAGGAGCAACGTACCAATGCCTAGTTAATAAAATGTTCAAGCATAAAGTAGGTAAATCAATGGAGGTATGTATTGATGATATGCTAGTCAAATTCCTGCACGTAGAGGACCATCTGACCCATTTACAGGAAACTTTTAATATCCTTAGAAGCTACAACATGAAGCTCAATCCCGAAAAGTGTGCCTTCAGAGTAGGCTCGAGCAAATTCCTGGGCTTCATGGTCTCAAACAGAGGGATCGAAATCAACCCCTACAAAATAAGGGCCATCGAAGAAACCACAGTGGTGAGCTACGTAAAAATCGTCCAACGGCTGACGGGGCGGATCGCGGCCCTGGGCAGATTCATATCAAGATCGTCAGACAAAAGCCACCATTTCTTTTCCCTACTCAAAAGAAAGAACAACTTCGAATGGACTCCGAAATGCCAACACGCCCTGGAAGAACTGAAACGGAAGGCGTACTAGCCCACCTTTGTTGCACACATCCAATGAGGATGAAACGTTGTACCTATATGTGGCCATGTCCGAAATAGCGGTAAGTGGCGTACTAGTTCGAGAAGAGAAAGGTACGCAATTTCCTGTGTATTATGTAAAACGAACCTTGGGGCACAACGAAACCAGTACCCCCATCTGGAAAAATTGGCTCTCGCACTGATAAGTGTCACCGCATTTGTGTTCTATCAACCTACCCTCTCCGGAGTGTACTGCACAAACCTGAGTTGTTAGGTCGACTGGCCAAATGGGCCATTGAACTCTGAGGACATGATATCGAGTATCGACCTCGGACGGCCATCAAGTCCCAAATCTTGGCGGACTTCGTGGCCGACTTCTCGCCATTCCTCATCCCCGAGGTAGAGAAGGAACATTTACTAAAATCAGGTACGACCTCTGTGGTATGGACCCTATTTACGGACAGTGCCATAAATATTAGAGGGTCCGGACTCGGTATAGTCCTAAAGCCGCTCGTCGGCTGCATAATCAGACAGTCCATAAAACCACAAAGCTAACTAACAACGAAGCCGAGTATGAGGCTATAATTGCAGGTATGGAGTTGGCCATGGGAGCCGAGATTATCGAGGCAAAATGCGATTCGCTCCTCGTGGTGAGTCAAGTGAACGGGAGCTATGAAGCCTGGGAGGACAGGATGCAAAGGTATCTGGATAAAATCCAAATCACTTTGCGCCGCTTCAGAGAATATACCTTAGTACATGTACCCCAAGAGTAGAATAGCAAAGTCGATGCCCTTGCGAACCTGGGATCGTCTGCTGAATAGGAAGACCTGCTTCCCGAAGCTGTCGTCCAATTATTCAAGTCCTTGGTCGAGGAAGGTCACGCAGAAAATAACTCAACCAGCCTAACATGGGATTGGAGAAACAAATACATCATTTATCTAAAGGACGGGAAACTACCCGCCGATCCAAAAGAATCGAGGGCCTTGCGAACCAAAGCGGCCCGGTTCTCGCTCGACAAAAATAGGCCCTGTACAGGAGAACTTTTGATGGCCCCCTGGCAGTGTGCCTAAGACTAGGCGAGACGAATTATGTGCTCCAAGAGATCCATGAGGGCACCTGCGAAAATCACTCCCGGGCAGACTCCTTAGTCCGAAAGGTAATCAGAGCAGGCTACTATTGGGACAACATAGAAAAGGACGCCAAGGAATTCGTCCAAAAATGCGACAAGTGTTAGAGATTCGCCCCGATGATCCACCAACCCGGAGAATAGCTACACTCCATTTATCACCATGGTTGTTCATGAAATGGGAAATGGACATCGTCAGCCCTTTACCAACGGCACTAGGTAAATCTAGATTCATTTTGTTTATGACTGATTACTTCTCAAAATGGGTGGAAACGCAGGCCTTCGAGAAAATAAGAGAGAAGGTAGTCATCAATTTTATATGGGAACACATCATATGCCGGTTCGGGATCCCATCCAAAATAACATGCGACAACGGGAGGCAATTCATCAGGAGCAAAGTAACACAGTTCCTTGAGGACAACAAAATCAGTAGAATCCATTTGACGCCATACCACCCATATGAGAACGGCCAGGACGAATCCACGAATAAAACCATCATTCAAAACCTGAAAAAGAAATTGGAAAGCGCCAAGGGAAAATGGGGAGAAACGCTGCCCGAGGTGCTGTGGGCATATTGGACGACTCCAAAATCAAGCACAGGGAGACACCTTTCTCCCTAGTATATGGTGCTGAAGCACTAATACTAGTGGAGGTCGGGGAATTAAGCACCAGATTTCGGCACACTAACGAGGAATCAAACAACGAAGCCATGGCAACGGCCCTCGAGCTACTCGATGAAAGACGTGAAGCCTTGCTGGTTCGGATTGCTGCCCAGAAGTAGAAAATCGAAAGATATTACAACAGGAGAGAGAATCTCCAATATTTTGGAATCGGAGACTTGGTCCTAATAAAGGTTACTCTCAACACCCGAAACCCCAATAAAGGGAAGCTAGGCCAGAATTGGGAAGGGCCGTATCGTATCCTCGGGATAGTTGGCAAAGGCTCCTATAAGCTCGGCACCATGGAAGGCGAGCAGCTCCCGAGCAACAGGAATGTATCGATGCTCAAGCGGTATTACTGTTAGGGCACCCGGTCATGAAACCCCACAGGAACCCTCGAGCAAACGCCACACTCTTTTTCCTCCAATCAAGCTTTTTATCCCAAAATGGGTTTCTTGCCGGCAGGGTTTTCTAACAAGGCGACGTCCGCACACTCCTTAAAGAAGAATTCAAAAAGCCTACGGGACTTCCTTCATAGTCATCCCAGCCTCGAAAAAATGGTGAACAAGGCTCCGATAGGAGGCAATGCACCGGACCAAATTGCGCGAGGAGCCGCGCCTGCGCGGGCCGAGCTCACAACAATGAAACAATATATGTTTATGCCAGGCAATAAAAGAATATATTTCAGCATTTCATACTTCAGAAAAGGGAACTTCGACATACTCGCGGCAAGGGCCTCTCCGCTGAATGCGCCCCGATATACTCGGAGACTTAGCATCAGCAATTCAACACCCGCACGTTTCTAGGGTCGGAACTACGGGCTTATGAAGCCCCCACAAGGCAACTCCGAGCTCACGAGAAGCGGTCTTCAAGCTTAAACAAACTTGATGACTCGGAGACTGCCATTAATCGCCATATGCTGGAAAACCCGAAACTGTAAGACCCCTAGCGGGTAGCCTCGGCGTAACAAGATCTATTCTACATTACACAAACTGTAAGACCTCAACAGGCATGACAAACTATAAGACCTCAACAGGCATGACAAAATGTAAGACCTCAACAGGCATGAAAATCCCAAAGCTTAGGGTATACGTCGCATTTGTAAGAATCCCTAAAGGGCATACCCTCGGTGTAAACACCTAAACTATCACTCGGGATCAAAAATGGCTATGGCCAAACGCACATGACTACGGTCAAAACAGTTGATACAGCCAAAATAATGCGACTCGGGGACGCCCGACTGTCGCTAAAATTGTAGGCCACTACTTCGAATATACTTCGGAAAGAACCAGTTAAAACAGGCTTCCCTCAATAGGCAAAAATGAGCCCCGACCATGTCGGCTCCAAATCACAAAAGTGTTGATCTACTCGACCCACGAGCTATAAACCTTCCGAGGTGCTCAAAACATCGCCGACAATGACTTGAAATCAAGGTTCTTCCAGAATCGATGACGGGTCAGGCAAAACTATTTAAAAAGACCTTAATGAGCGGAAAACAAAGCCTACGGTCAAAAACAGCATAAGAGTCATTGTCTCCAGCTACGCAAGCCTCTGGGCCACATATTAAAAGGTCTCTACGACCAAACAGCGTAAGAGCCTTTGTCGCCAGCTAAAAAATTGACAACTTGAGGATTAAAATGAACTCGAATCGTAACCCAGATTCGGAGACTAGATCCAAAATAATTAACTATGCAAGCCTTCGGGCCACATATTGAAAGGTCTCAACGACTAAAACAGTGCAAGAGTAGTTATTGCCGACTAAGAAATCGGGAAAACTTGAGGGTTAATTACAGCTCGAGTCGCAACGTGACTCGGATACTGGACCCAAAATAGTTGGAACGACAAAACGCCTAAGGGCAAGAAATAAAAAGCCGCCATCATCCTCCCACACAAGCATGAAGAAGCTTAAGGGTCAATTAAAGCTAACGCGACTCGGAGACTGGACCCAAAATAGTTAAAACAGCGAATGCCCAAGGGCAAGGGACAAGAACCGTCATCACTCAGCCACACAGGAAAGCAGAAATCAGTAAAGCTCGGGACAAACCCGACCCAGCGACTCAACGCATAACGGCTGTGCAAAAGTGCGAGACCCCCCACAATAATTCACATTAGAGGTCGTATTAACCAGCCTAAACAGGCCATAGAGCTATGTTGCGGGTCCAAAGTTCTTTCGCCAACAAAGGGAAAAAAGTCACGAGATTTTTCCTTATACATATGCCAAAATAAAAGCGTTATATACATATAGGGAGATCAATAGGAATAAACAACATAGCCCAAATCTATTGCCGAATCAGCAGCCTCAAAGGATTGCTTCCAGACGATTACGAATCCCCTGACATCCCCTTCTCGACGGCGTCCCCTCGCTCCGGGGATCCACCCCCATTTTTAACACCTGCTCGAGCTACCTTCTAATGCGCCCTCGATGGTCAGCTTTCGAGAGTCCGGCTGAGCACGATCCGCGGCTCGAGGTAAAGCTGGGTCTGCCCCCTTAAAGGTCATCTCAACATGAGAATCTGCGGCGACCGCTCCTCCCCTATGCAAAGTTACAAGTGCCTCGATCTCAACTCTGATCCGAAGCAGTGCAGCCACTAGCTCGGAATTAAGGCTCTTATACTTTCCACTGTCCTCTTTCGTGTCTTGGAGCTGACGCTCAATCGAGGTGACTATCCTCCTAAGGTTGTCCCTTTCTGAAGCCACTTCGTCCATATGCTGACTAAGCTCGGAGATTTCAGCATCCCTGGCCTGAAGCTCCCCTCTCAACAAAGCGTTCTCCTTCTCGAACTGCATAAATCAGGGCCCAAGGGGTTAAAAGCAATAGAATCCCACAAAAGCTCAAATGATAGTAAAAATAGGGGATTAATAACCTGTTCGGTGAAAAGGGTTTTCTCATGTTCGCGGCGGCTTACCTCGTCCTGGTACTGGGCAAGGGCCTGATTATAAAGCGCTTCGGCCTGAAATCATGTAAAATATTTAAGAGAATAAAGGTCGGAGCACCCCGAAGAAACAAATAAGGATAGATAAAGTTACCCGCTCACAAAGCCTGCCCATCTCTCCAAAGATAAATGAGGCGTTGATCTCGGAGTTTCCCTCAAGAATGATCGCCAGCCTCCCGAGTGCGTCTCCACCTTTGATCGGTGCTCCCACCACGGAAGGATCCTTGCAAGGCTCGTCTTGCATTCCGGAAGATGGAAGGATCCCCCCTTTGAAGAATCAACAATAACCAACAGGCCAACAGGGTCGGCCAGAATGTACGCCCCCCCGTTCATCCCGGGTCCCAGATCGAGGCTCCTCCATACTGCCTGCTAAGGGCATCCCGGCTCGAGGAGAACTCTGGCCACCTGTCGAGTCAAGGGCAGTACTCGATACCCCATCCATTGCCTCGCCACCATAAAGACGTGTCGCGCCAGTATCAAACTCCTATCCGAAAGAATTTATCCCCTCGGCCCGAGGAGCAATGGATCCCAAACACTTTGCTGGGGGTGCCGAGAAGCTGCTTTCTCCCTCACCTTCAGCACGAGGATTTCTCACCACCCTAAAGGTCGGAACTGATGAATCAACCTTAGAATCATCCACTTTGGTCCTCTTGGGCTTCGGTGGCTCAGCTGATATGCCCCTTTGCCTTTCCTTCTCCTCGTCAAGCATCAGAATGTCCCCTCCAATGGACGACACCTCCCTTATAAGTAGGATTCCTCCTAGACCTACATAGATGTAGGGGTCAAATGCATAGAAAGGAAAGGGCCGCTAGCAGCAAGCTGCGCCGAAATACGCGGATGCATCAAGGCTCGGAGCTTACCATGGTCTTTTGCTTCCCACCGGGCTTGGGATAAATCCTGCCACGCACGATCGGTATACGGGTAGATCGAGTGTAAACGGACAACCCAACCCCGAAGATCCGGCACCGCGCCAGGATAGACCGTTATGGCTGGAAAGACAAAAAACCAGAGTCAGGTACATAAGGAAAAATCATCAAAGGGATGTGGAGGCTTCGCGTTCACTTACGTCTGGCGTTCCACTTCTCAAGGAACGGCATCCCTTCCACTAGGATCAGATCTGACGTCCTCACTCGGACAAACCAACTCAACCACCCACCATCCCCAAATTCCTCAGTACAGGCAAAAAGGGATCTTGGGGCTCGACAGCGAAGCTTGATTAAGCCCCCACATAGGAAACGAAGGTTGTACATCCGGATTAAATGATTCAGAGTGAAGGGCATTCCCTCTATCATGCTCGAGTAATGCCTGATTATATAAACCACATGCCAGAACGAAGGATGAACTTGACCCAGAGTCACCTGGTAGCTTCGGCAGAAATTGATAATCATAGGGTCGATCGAGGGCGAGGACGGGACCACCGGTCCCAAAGTAAATGGGTAGGTGTACACGCTCAGAAAGCTGACCCTGTGAGCCGTAATATCTTCATACCGAGCGGGAATCTCGACAAGAACAGTATCCCCCCAGCAACAGTTGGCCCTCACTCTCCCGATATCCGTTATAGAACTGATATATCGAGTTACTGGTTCACGGCGTCCTGACTTCAAGGAAGCTCTATCGACCCTAAAATCAGAAGTCATCGCAAAGGGTCCTGGGATACACTCCTCGACACAGGGTGGAGAGGCCACTTCGCCTGGGGAGAAAAATAAAGAAGACGAGCCCGCAACCTCCTGAGAAGCAGTAGTGGAAATATTCGTCATCCTTGAGAAAATCTGAGAGAAGAAGAAGAGAGGGGTCACGCTCCTAAAAAGAAAAGCAAAGAACAGGGGAAAACCGACTTTACTAAGAGCTTATGAATGCGAAATGGGATCCGAAAGGGAAGAGCAAGTATTTATAAAAGCATCGTGGGTACATTAAAGGAGGCCAACCGCCGCAGTCAATGCTAAAATCCGAAGTAATGGCGCACATAGCGCACCTTGATAGCCCGTAATCGTTCGCAAGGACACCGAAGGAAGTAGGAGTTTAGAACCATTTATAATCGCTTCTTGTTGACTTCAATCTAAGAAATGCAGAGACTATCTATATATAGCGAACTTGGGGGCCCGAGTTCCCCATCATAGGGTCGTTTTGCGGTCATACCCCTCGAAGTTCGAAGCCGAAGTCGAGACTCATCCTAGAGGTTCGTCAGGAGCTGATCCGAAGGATATTGCATTCTGACTAATACATCAGGCTATAACGGGCGAGGAAAGAGTTCCCAAGACACGCGACTTGACCTGATAAGGCCGGCCTACCCGAGGCCTATTTTCAAAATGTCACATCTAGCCATCCTATCCCTGTATCTTCACGGCTAACACGTTTTGTGTTATAAGGGATTTCCCTCCTATATAAAGGAGATCCCTACCACTTTGTAGGGCGGACTAATGTTACTCCATTTCTCCACAAGTGCAATAATATCTCTCTCTCTCTCTCTCTCTCTCTCTCTTATTTCTAACTTGTTCGTTCTTACTAGCCCGAGGCCGCTTTAATATCTATTGTCCTCTTACTTGTTCTTCATTATATTGCTCAATATTGGTCATAAAGAGCCTTGCTTAATCATATCCTTAATTGTTATCCCATTCCCGGCTGACCCCAATAGCTCGAGCTCGACCCAAACCTAGACCCCGAGGTCCCCATCAATCCGCCCTGCAACTAGGCATCAGGCCCCTCGGTTTGATTACTACCTCCTTTTAGCTATCATTTTGTCGTTAAACTCCACGTTCTTAGCATCAACTGCTCTAACAACTAGCTTGAGAATAGATCACGTATTTTTAGAGTCTCATTTACAAATTTAATTGTTATAACCATTTTCACGATAAATAAAGGATTTAGTTGAATCTCACTGTGGTATTACGGTAGTAATAGAATATGGGCATTGTGAGTTATGGTGTATTTTGATCTATGGCTTTGAGCCAAGTGGGTAAATTTGCTATTGATAAGTCGACTGCACGGTTATGTATTGTATTGGTTTCGGTTTGAGGTATACTTGTGAATAAGTTATGATTTACAGAGGTTGAGATCGAGGATGACTCGAGTAAAGGAATTTCTGGATACGGGTTGTATTATGCTTTATGGGTAAATGGGAGACATTGAATGATTGATTTGTTATTCATAAATGATGTAGTGTGCATGGAGTAGGGTTTCACTCGGTTGCTTAGAAGTGTGGATTACCTCTTAGGGTGTCGTCGTGCTAATGGGGCACAGGTCGTTTGGCTCGCTTGGGAGGTGCAATTGATATTTGAGTAGAGTAAATGACGCTTGAGAATGGTTCTAATGGATTCAACATTTATATGTAGCAATTGGAAATTTCCAGGATTTGTATATGGCTAGAAGCTGTGATTTACATTGGATGTTGACGAGACTTGCGGTATTTCTATATCATTATAAATTCTATATTTCAGAATTAGGAAGGTAAAAAGAACAACTTTAAATTAACAGAAGGTCTTTTCAAAGTGGGTATCTCGGTTGTAGTACTTTTGGGGTGCTTAAGATAGCATACAATGGCCTATAGGCTTTAGGGCGTGTGGTTTTATGTTAAGACCTCTTGTGGTGAGTTTTGGGTAAGGATCGTGGTGTTCCAACGAGGAGAAATGTCAACTTGAGAGTTATTCGGAAGGAACTCGGAGAATTTGGACAACTTGGTAATAGGCTGGATCAATATGGTAATGGGTATGATTGGTTCTTTGGGTACTTATGATGTGGCGAGTCTCTACAGGTGTTTCATGGTAATGCTCTTGGGTTTTTGGTGACCTGTGTGGCTTGATTTAGTTAGAGAGATTTAGTTCTGATGGCTTGGTTATGTGCAAATAGGCTTCGAAGAGTTCTCGATGATTTCTATCACAGTTCGAGGTGAATATTTCCTATTGGCGTGATGAGCATCTAGTGTTTAGTGATTTTCTCCTAGATGAAATCAAATAGAGGGTTCTAAGTTAATTGGGTATATAGTTTGCTTGTGCCTCGGGGTGGATTATGAGATTCTCGCACATTTCATATGATTCCTTCGCTACCTGAAAAGATCTTGGTACCCAATATAATTGCGGTGGCTCCTCATTTTTATCATCTTCGATGGCGATGGGAGAAGGCATCGGTTCCTGTAATTGCTATTAGCTGGTTTCTCTATCCTTGCTGCTAGAAATGGTTACAACATTCATCTCCCTTGCCGCCGGTTAGTTTCCTCTTATCTGTTTGATCCTTTCCGATGTCGGAAACTTCAATATTCAGTTTTTTGCGATGTGGCACGGAAGAATTTGAGAAGTATGCCTCATGGGATGATCGTGTATGAGAGATATGTTAGAAATTCAAGCGGTGGTGATGGGATCAAATGTGGTAATTCGTATGTTCTATGGATTTGGAGATTGGGAGTTCTCATGAGCAGATTGTTTCATGGTTGTGGACTGTGAAAATGTGGTCAAAGCTAGTCAGAGGGTGGTATGTGTTATGTAGGTCATTGTGAATCTTCGGAGAGTTATTTATCTAGTTGTGGATGACCAGAGTTGATTTGGGGCTTTTAGGAGGGCCAATGAGGATGTATATACTATACTAGGTCGGATTAGTTGACTACGTACTACTGTTGTTGAGGGAAGTTCCATTCGGTTAGAGTTGAGCTTATTCGTGTTCCGATATGTTCTATGAGTTACCCTTCTTTGCTATGAGGGGTTACGATTCGTGGGTTATATGCACACATGGTGCGGTTCTATTTGGGATGTATAGCGGAATTTTAGCGAGATGAGTATTTGGGTGTTGCATGATTGATTGCGCGTTGGCTATGTTCTTTCCGGATTGTGGTACTGTGTTATTTGCTCTCCGTGGTTATGGTAATGCACTTTGGGTACTTTATGTTGAATTTCACATGGTTATTGATTTTGAGCAAGGTGGCTTGAGGTATATAATATGGACCACGTTTGGATGGGGTCACGTATTGTGGTGGAGTTATATTGAGGTATGATCCTTTGTGTTAGATTCGTGTGTTTTGGTTCTGTGTGTGTGATGGGTTCATAGCATTGCGTTGTGGTGGTACCCTTTGACCTTGCGGGACGGTTCTCTTGTTTGAGTCATTTTCCATGTTTGAGTACATTTGGAATGTTACATATTGGTGCACGGATTGCACGAGTTGTGGCATTAGATTATATTGATGTGTCACATCACTAGAGTGGTTGCGGCTTTAGATTATATGGGTGTGTCATGTCACTAGAGTGGTCGTGTTGGAAGGATAATATCAAAAGTCGGCCTAGAAATTTGCTATAGTTCTTGTCGAAGGAGAGAGAGCTCCATGACTTGTTGATATGATGAATGGTTATGAGTTTCTACGTGTTTCTTTCATCATCAGTAGTGTACGAAGGTTTAGAACGAGGTTCTGGTTGATATGAGGTTTATTACCAGTATTGGGCTGTTTTGAGCAGCTACCGTGATTAGAAATCATTGCTATGAGTAATTGAGTTATGTGATATATCACATGATTACATCTTGGGTTATGATTACAACTTGATACAGCTTGTTCAGACTTATACAGTGTGTAGATGCGAGATTCTGATCTTATAGAGATTTGGGATGTTGGAAATTGGTTCTTAGGTTTATGGGCTAGGTTGAATTAAGAAATTTCAGTTATGTTATGTTATCAGACCTATATGGTATAGGGTGATGTGGGATCACCCCTGAGTATGTTCATGGTAAGGTTACACGGCGGTTTGATGGCTTTGGGAACAACTCTGGGCACGTTCGAGGACGAACGTATGTTTAAGTGGGGGAGGATGTAACGACCCGACCGGTCATTTTGAGCATTTGCACTTCGCTCGGTAGTTTATGGGCATGAGTAGCTCCGTATGATGTATCTTGACTTGTGTGAATCGTCGGTTTTTATTTTTAGGTTATTCAAAATTGATCTGGAAAAATGATTCTCAACTAGGAAGCTTTAAATTGGAACAATTAACCAAGTTTGACTTTTTGAGTATTTGACCTCGGATCAGAAATTTGATGGTCTCGTTAGCTCCATTGGGTGATCTTGGACTTAGGAGAGTGTCCGGATTGCGGTTTAGAGGTCCGTAATTAAATATGGCTTGAAATGCCGAAAGTTGGATTTTTGGAAAGTTTGACCGGGAGTTGACTTTTTGATATCATATTCGGATTTTGGTTCCGGGAATTGGTATAGCTTCGTTATGTCATTAGAGACTTGTGTGCAAACTTTGAGGTGAATTGGACGCGATTTAATAGGTTTCGACATCGGTTGTGAAGTTTGAAGTTCCAAAGTTCATTGATTTCAAATTGAGATATGATTCATCATTTCAATGTTGTTATGTGTGTTTTGAGGCCTCGAGTAGGTTCGTGTTATGTTGTGGGACTTGTCGGTATATTTGGACGGGGTTCCGAGTGGCTCGGGTGAATTTCGGATGAGGTTCGGATCATTTTCATTTCATGATGCATTGCTGAAGATTTCTGGTTCTGGTGTGATCGCACCTGCGGAGTGTTGGGTGCAGGTGCGAAGCCGCAAAAGCAGCAGTGTTATCACATAAGCGTTAAGGGGAGCTGGACGTAAGGATCGCAGGTGCAGGTGCTTGGAAGCACCAGCGCAACCACAGATATTGTTCAAGTGCGCAGAAGCGGCTTAAGAACCGCAGGTGCGAGTGATTGCTGGGTTAGGCTGTTTTTGCAGAAGCGAAGTCTTACCGCAAAAGTGGTGGTCGCAGATGCGACGAACTGTCCGCAAATGCGGAGAATGCTGGGCAGAAGCTATAAAATCGAGATTTTGGTTCTTTTATCACATTTTGAGATGTGGGACTCATATTGAGTTATTCAGAGGTCGAAACGCGCGAGATGGTATTTTTGGAGCATCGCTTGGCTTGCTCGGTATTGAAATTGGCTTGTTCGAGGTAAGTAACTCTTCTAAACTTAGTGCTGAGGGTATGAAACCTAGAATTATGTGCTATGTGATTTATAATAAGGTGACGCACATGCTAGGTGATGGGCGTGCACCGTGTGAATAGTGACTCTGTTGTTTCTGTGGTAGTGTGTCCTGATCTTATCTATAACCATGAAATCTCTACGTACATGAGCTATTGAGCTATGATACATGTTAGAAACTATACCTAAGCTACATGTTTATCCTATTGGGATCCATAATGGTCATTTCTTGCTGTCATCTCACTGATTTTACTGATATTTCGTACTCAGTCATATTCATGCATTCATATTATATTTTGATCTCAGTTGTAATTTATTGATACATCATATCATTATTGTTGAGCTAGTTTTATGGCATTGTGACACCATGAGTGAGACTGGAGAGATTGATGACGGAGTGAGGCCGAGAGCCTGATATGAGTGACAGTTATGGGATCGGGATATATGTCGCAGCATGTTATATTGATTTATGTCTGGTCTGGCTTATGATAGTGCTTGGGCTATAGGAGCCCCTCCGGAGTCTGTACAAACCCCCTAGTGAGCACGGTTTATTATATTGAGGGATGGATCTTTCCTGGACATGGATCTTTTCCGAAGAATTATATACCTGGAGATGGATCATCTCCACGAGAAGGATTGGCCCTACTCAATACTGAGTGATTGTTAGTCAGTTGATGTATATATTCCGGGATAGATCTTTCCTGGGGCGGATTGGCCATATACGGTACTGAGTGATTGGGCATGATGAACAGAAAGTGTGAGACAGTGAGATTGAGTACTCTGAGAGAGTGAGTACGTGATTCATCTCTGAGATACATGGCATTGACACGCACACATGACATACAGGCATAGAGATGTATTTTTCCTCATATTGTACGGTATCACGTCATTCATGACTTCTTACACATATTGGTATATGAGCATAGAGAGATATTTTATATTTTCTATCTAGAAAGAAAATGAAACATCTTATTTATTGTAGAAAGGATTTTTGAAAGAATTTACAGTTTTCAAACTATGTCATGTTTTTCGACGATTTCGGTAAAGGATTTGGTTTTTCATTGATATACTTGGAAGCGGAACTATTTCGAAAATTATGAAAAAATTGAGCAGTTTAAATTCTGAGTTACTTCTTTTGTTATCTACTTTACATTGTTATGAACTGATGTTGGTTATTGGTGTTGGGCCCGACCTATGTTCTAGCTCGTCACTACTTTCAACCTAAGGTTTGGTTTGTTACTTATTGAGTACATGGGGTCGGTTGTACTCATACTACACTTCTGCACCTTGCGTGCTGGTGTTAGTTGATGGTGTTGTTGTGTTTGATGGGAGCTGGATTTGAAGATGTACCTGCGTCCCTATTGTAGCTGCCTCTTGTTCATGATAGCCTTAGATTTATAAAACTTTGTTTATGTACTTTTCAAATAGAAGTTGTATTTACTTCATATCAGCTTTGTAAACTCTATTCTTAGGAGCTCATGATTTGTACTACCAGTCCTTGGGAAACGTATAAGATTCAAATAATTTCTTTTGTTTAAAGTTTAACTTCAATGCCTAGTATCCACATACTATTTAGCTAGGAAAGTGATTGGCGGCTAAATCGGGTAATAAAGTGAAATTGGAGGTAAATCGACTAATTGTTTCCTGTAATTTTCTCTAAAAGGGGTCATTTTTCTCTACGATCGGAGGAATTTTTATTTTAATTAGATAAACTTAAACATAGAAAAGACAATTGCCCCTAATTTGCAGACTACCAATAAAGGGACAATTAAGCAGTTTAATTTTTCCTTCCCAGTTTGCTTCCCAGACTACAATTGTTTATGCATGTAATGGGCCACTCGAATTGTGCATGCACCAACAAAATAAATAAAATTTCTATTCGATATTTATACCAAAATCATGAATATATATATTAATCTTATCAACATATTTATTATTTGATTATAATTAATTAACATATATTCTCAGTTTAATTTGTTAATGCTAATATTAAATTATTTGATTTGATTTAAACGGTGAATAAGACTCCTTATTTGGTGGGAGATTTGCAAATATAGGATCATTTGAGGCAATTGATTAAATTTTGTTCCCGTTTAAAAAGGTTTTGCAAAAATATCCTTGACGCTAGGGTTACGAGGAATTGATTGCCTGTGTGGTAGCTTTCACATCATAACAGTTTCCAGATTTAACTAATATATGTTGACAAAATAAAGAATTGTTATCACTACATATTTACATGGGGTAAAAGGTTATATGTCATATTTACCAAGTTACTAACCTCATTACTATGGTGATCATATGTGATTATCTTTTAGGTGACTTAATGTGTAAAATAAAAGGGAAAAAGGTTAAAATTGTACTTATACTATTGAAAATTAGTCACGTTAATACCCGTTTCTATTTTCCGTCCAAAATCATACCTGCTGTTAGTAAAGTATATAAATTTGTCCCTAACCCTAACAAATTTTGTGGCACCGGACCCCAAAATAATTTGCCAACTAGGCAAATTTTGACTCATTATTTTAGAAATCTGCCCCACCCTTATACCACGTTAATTAGTAGTATCTTCTAAAGAATCTGACAGCAAATCAGCCATCATCTTCTTTAGGATTCAAGGTTTTTTTTGTTGATGAATGTCACTTGCTGCCTTCAATGACATTGCTATCATTTCTGAAGTTCCTTGAAGAACCACCACCGCGGGTTGTCTTCATTTTTGTGACTACTGATCTTGACACAACATTCAAAAAGGGAACCATCTGATCCTCATTCAAGGTTACTCTGCGTGTGGAAACACCACCGGACAATGACCAGTGAGCAACACAAAACTTCCCTAAACAATGAAACTTCAATTCAACACCCGAAGGCCAATAACATTTCCAAAATTAGGACCCACTAAGTTGAGTAAAGGAAACAGGGTTAAGGAGGACAAACCCAGATTCTACAAAAACAGCGTGAAGCGCAACCAGCAACAGCTTATGGTCACGGCAGCCGTCATCACTCAGCCGTCAGCTCAAGCCGTCATCACTCAGCTTGAGAGATGCTCAGAAGATACGAATTAACGGGTTGTAAGGGTGTGGGGGGGGGGGGGGGGTTTCAAAATTTGCCTAGTTGGCAAATTATTTTGGGGTCCGGTGCCACAAAATTTGTTAGGGTTAGGGACAAATTTATATACTTTATTAACGGTAGGTATGATTTTGGACGGAAAATAGAAACGAATATAAACGTGACTAATTTTCAATAGTATAGGTACAATTTTAGCCTTTTTCCCAAAATAACATATACTGAGTATACTAATTAAACTCATGTTTTGCAACTAGTTGGCTCCTCTCTAGTACAAACTCAGCACAGAACCGACAATTGTATAATTTCTAACATAGCCCATTTCATTCTTCCTGGGAAATCTGTGAAAGGCATTATTGTAGACTAACCGGTCTACCTTACGATGATTTACACTCTAGTCAAAAATGAATTGAAGGCTAGTCGGTCATAGGTAAGTCAACAGTTAAATAACATGGGAAAAGGATTCCATTCAAAGTTGTTGAACACGAATTCCATTGATTATAAAGATGTCTTCATGAAATTCTAGAAACAAGTCCCTTTAATGTAGAAAATGAGCTGGAGAGTAATAGCCGGTTAGGCGAAAAGTGTTTTTTTTTTTTTGTCAAAAGCACTTTTGACCAAAAATTGAGGTGTTTGACCAAGCTTCTGGAAGGAAAAAAAGTGTTTTCGAGGAGAAGCAGAAGCAGTTTTGGAGAAGCAGAAAAAAGTAGTTTCTCTCCAAAAGTACTTTTTTGAGAAGCACTTTTGAGAAAAATATACTTAGAAGCAGTTTCTTAAAGCTTATCCAAACGCTAATTGCTGCTCAGAAATGCTTTTCAAATTAATTAGCCAAACACAAACTGTTTTTCACCAAAAGTACTTTTGAGAAAAGAACTTTAAAAAAAATAATTTTCAAAATAAGCTAATTTTTACAGCTTAGCCAAAACATATGCCCCTGGTGACCAAGGATAGGGGATATAGAGACCAAGAAGTAAGATTTTGTTTTTTGGTACAAATATTGAGTGTAAGTGGGGGTTTTTTTCATACGAAGTGTTAGGAGAATCTGTTAGGATATACTATCAATTATGCGTTTTATTATAGAATTTTTTTATGAAACAATTGTTTATCTAGTAAATGATTTAGTGTATAGCGATTTAACTTTACACGTAAGATTATATTATTGTTTTCTTATAAGTCATAAAGTTTATGATTACAATCTAATGATTGGAATTGGATAAGCCATCGGAATGATAGAAACATAAGATTAGATATAATGTATCTTAATTATAAAATTAGTATAATTTCGATTTCTTCTACTAGTGCATTTAGTATATACTGAAAGGATCAAGTGATAAGTATTTTATATATTAACTTAATTAATAATTTTCTAGTCCATTCAATGTACTTATACGCTTAATCTTTATATAATCATTAGTAGTTGCATATATTGTTTATTACATTAATTTATTAAAAGCCGAGATTTTTTTGTGGGCCAATATGCTAGGTAAAATAGACAATAATAATGTACATTGGCAAAATAATTAGTTGATAGAATCTATATCTCGATTTAAAGATTGATGATGCACCTTTATGAAAGCTTAAAATTTTTCATATGTAAACCCGACTAGTGAATACTGTATCCGACAGATAAAATAAATTAAGCAAATTTTTTAAAAAATAATAATAAATTAATTAATTAAATTTTCAGTAATTTGACTTAATTGATTAGTAACTTGGTGCATGCTTTACTAGAGAAATCCGCCTATTAGAATTTTGTAATTTCAAGTATTATTTGGGTAATACAGTAAAAGATCGTGAAACTACTGGAATCGCGATGCAATTAACTGTTGTTGATTCACAAAAACGGAAGACAAACTTCATCGACAAATTGTGTTATGCTTCAAACAGATAACTTAATCAGAATCTTGTCGCAGGAGTAATTAGTAATAGCACCGCTGCTAGCAGAGGCCTTAACAGCAAGAGGGCCATTCTCCTGTGGCACGATTCCTTAGTACTTCTTTGCAAATTTGCATTTTGTACTTGCATAAATAATCAATGTGAATAGTTTCTAATGTTCTTTCCTTATTTGCCTTATTTCACTAGACCAGCAAAGGGTGTGAATAAAGAGAAGTTTTGGCGAAACAATAAGAATAATTCCCGTGCGACTAGTTTCAAGCCATAAAAATAACTTTTTACCGAAATACAAGGTATTGTTACGTACAACACACCTAATATGGTCTGGTCTTTCACGAACTCGCACGTAGCGACAAATAATGTATCGAGTTATCTTTTTTTTATATTTTTTTTACGGAAAAGGTCCAAATATGTCCTTCTACTATATAAAATTGAGCACATTTGCCCTTCATTAATACTTTAGCCCATATATACCCTTACCATCACATAATTGGTCCATATATGCCCTTACTGTCACATAGTTGATCCATATTATATCCTTTTCGAAACGGAATCCACCCAAACTAATTAACTCTTTCTTTAATTGTATTAAAGTGTATTACAAACACTATCACCTTTTTGTTAGTACTTTTTTCTTTTACTTTTCTTTCTTCTTTTTTCTTTTCTTCTCTTTTTTCTTTTTCCTTTTTCTTTCTCTCATATCCGATTTCCTCCATTGCCGAGGCCTTTTCCATTTCCGTCACCAATTTCACGTGATTTTATTCCTAAAAATCAAACCTACACCACCAAAACCTTCCAAGCGAGAAGGCTCTGGTTCTTCTGAAAAGAAAGAGATGAAAATTGTCAGAGAAATTTTTTCGATGGTGTTAATTTAGTGAAGGTAGGATATGGTATTCAGATTTTGAAGGTGTTGTTCATCGTGGAGCTTCAGATCTGAAGGGAACAAGACCTTCAAAATCTGAATAACTATATCCTACTTTCACCCAATTAACACCACCGAAAAAATTCTCCGATAATTTTCATCTCCTTCAGGTTAGAAGAACCTGTGAGGTTTGTGATAGTAAAATTAGCAGGTATTCATAAGTTTTGTCAAGTTAAATTGGTGGCGAAAATGGAAAATCAGCAATGAAGGGACTCGGATATAGGAGAAATAAAAAAGCAAAAAAAAGAGAAGAAAAGAAAAAAGAAGAAAGAAAAGAGAAGGTTAAAAAAAGTACTAATAAAAAGAAAATAGTGTTTGTAATACATTTTAGTACAATTAACGAAAGAGCTTATTAGTTTGGGTGGATTCCGTTTCAAAAAGGACATATATGGACCAATTATGTGACGGTAAGGGCATATGTGGGCTAAAGTATTAACGAATGACAAATGTGCTCAATTTCGTATAGTACAAGGGCATATTTGGATATTTCCATATTTTTTATAATGAGTGGACGTTAAAAGAACAAAAGGCAAAAGTGTTTCGTGGAGCGGATCATGAATTGGGCGAAAGGGAGGGAAGGACATGGGTAAAATTTGAATCCCACACTACTTGAGTGCGCATGAACTTTATAATCACTAGACCACAATTCTAATCTCACGGCAAAAGAGCTTCTTTTACTATCGGTGAACCTTTGTATGTCCCTTTTTTCACCTTGGAACTATAATAATTTCTCTACAATGCTTCTTTTTGTTTGCGCACTATTTTAATTATTATTTTTTGCAGGTGCCAAAATATGGATGCTGGCTTGCAATGGGGCATAGTAACTGTCTGATGTTGAATTAGGGGGTGTCTAGTGCTTAATCTTGAAAAAAAACATATACTATGTTACCTCATGGCCTATTTAACGGTGGAAATAGAATTAACTCTTAGCTCCCTTGCTCCCTCTATTTGTTATTCTTCACCAACTAGTCTAAACTTACGTCGCATGCCTCCTACAGCTGTGTTCTTGAACATGAAAACAAGTTTGTCTGTCTACTCTCTAATCACACAATGCTAGGTTCTTGCTCAACCAGGCTATGCTCCACATCATTCTATCCAATCACAAATGTGTGCCATGCAAAACCAGAAATTCCCTTTGATGGAAAATTTCATAAGTACCAAGCAGAAAAATACCCAATGTGTATATGTTGAAAGAGTTTTAACTTTTATAGACAGACAGTGTAAGCTGCAAAACACAGACAGTCTCTGATAATAAAAAACAGCAGTGCAGATTATGATACATTCACTCACCAGTCACCACCAACAAACTCCCCCTCCCCCCTCCAAAAAGAGATTAAAAAAGTAAAGCAAAAATACGCAGAAGAAAGAGTTCCAAGATCCGATCATTTGCATAAAGTATATTCTATTTAATATTGTTTACAAAAAAAAAAAAAAATACCTCTCACCAGATCGGTTACACGTTCTTTCCTTCCCCTGGTTGTTCACACTCCAAAAATGCTCCATCCTAGTACGTATAAGGGAATTGCAAATCCCATGTCGATACAGGGCAAGTAGGTGAACGTTGATAGAGCAGGAAAACGCGACCGGATTCACGTGCCCTCATGTTTCTGGGGCAATACTCTATATTCTACTTCTTCCTGCAGTATGACCAGCAAACGATATATTGTACCTTCGGAGAAGTCTTCACTCTTGCGAAGAAAACTGCCAACTCATAACATCACCTGTTTCTTCTGTATGACGACTATCACAAAGAAATCTACTTTCAAAAAACTTGGTTTCACTATATGCATTGCCTGGACCGAAAATTGTCATTTGATAAGAGAGAGCCAATCAGATTTTCCAATCTCCTTGCCCCTGCAGTAGGTCTGAGGAATGTGATATTACCCACTACGGAGCATGGATCTGTCCCATTCTCCCGATTCCCTATGCACCAGCCACCGGGGACAAACATGTCTTGACCTCGAAACAGGAGTTCAGAATCAATGTTGTCAAGCACTGGATCATCTTGATGGAACTTTCTCGCAAATGGGGCATTACTGTCAACCATTCTTTGCATGTCATCAAGTGTAAGGTAATGAGGATGCTGCTTTGGAGGGTTATCCCACGATATATAGTGCAGATCACTGTTTACTGTGGTATTGCAGAACTCCTGAGCGTTACAGATGACAGTGTGGAAATAGCCTTCTGGAGTTGAGATGAAGTTTGCATAGTACATAAGTACAGTTCGAGGCAAGTTGTCCCAACCCCATATGCAGAAGTCAATGAAGGGTCGAGAAAGGGCCGTCCAAGCAGACCCTGTAAAAGAGGCAAGAACAAAGTTTTAGAAATTTTGTGAAGTGTTAACAGCAATAAAAATCTAGACGAGGAACAAAATGAAGCAGGTGTTCCATATGTTAAGTCTTGCTCATGATCTTATCCCTTCCAGCCCCTGTCAAGATAATCATTAATAAAAGTAAAGGAATAAATGACAAATTTCCTTAAATAAGAACACTCCTTCCAAAGTCCAAACTTCATGTCAAATAGAAATATACAGCTGCCTACAAGCTTATGTAGAATATAACAGATGAGCCTTCAAAAACTTTACTTGTAAACACCTGATAATCTTCAAACAATGAGTACACCAAAATACAATTAGATGAAAAATAAACCGTTCATCAGGTCGTCAAAGTGAGTACTACTCGAATAAACAATGTAAATTTGCTCCTAATAAAATGTGTCAGTACAAACATTTAAACATTTTCTTGGTTGAAACTGTCCATCACACTGTAGGATGGAAAAGCACAAGAAAATCCAAGGTGATACCAAATGGCATATACAATATAGACCACAGGGTATGGAAACCCAGGGCGACAAGAAAGATGTGTTTTTTCACTTGGTTGGCAGCGAGGAAGTGAAGGATCACCTATACTAGGTGGCGTTTTATGTGCAAGAATTCAAGAACTAGGCTAGGACGTGGATCACCTCCTTTTGCATTGCCAGCTAGCAATGCACTTGTGATGGGAGATTTTGAGATGGTTCAGGATACAATGGACAATGCCAGGCACTGTTCAGTAGGGCTTATGGAAAACTTTTCCGGACGAGGACAAGCAAGGCGTGGGATGTTCCCCTATTGGCACTCATATGGATTATATGGAATGAGAGAAATAGGAGAATTTTAGATGGGATAAAGAATGACTTACTACATTTGAAAAATAGCCTCTTATTCCGAGTAAACTTTTGGTGCATCCCTGAGGTTCCGATTTGTATAGAGAATTGGTAATCTTTCATAGAGAATCATATCCTTTTGTAGATTCTTTACTTTTTTTGTATACTACTTGTATATGAGAGATGTTCGCAACATTAATAAAGTTATTTACCTAATCAAAAAATTATATATAGGAGCTGTTCCTGTGTTACTCTCTCCGTCCAAAATTTATGTGGCATTGTTTGACTAACAGAGTTGAGGAAAAGAAAACTTTTGAAACTTGTAGTGTAAAAACATTTGTGTGGCTATAGTCATCTCATTAGGGTAGAATGAGATGTTTAAAGTTAAATAGTTTCTAAATATACAAAGGTGTCATTCTTTTGGACAAACTAAAAAGTAAAGTGTGCCACATAAAACGGGACAGAGGGAGCATATATTATCAAACAGCTTTCTAATCCACTTCTGCCAATCAATCCTGACAACTGCAACATGCATAATATGCTGCGGAACAAAAACTAATGTGCGTAACTTTTAATCTATCAAAGTTTGCTCATCCAGCATGTTGCCTGGGACAGAAGTCAAAGGCAAAACTCTAACTGCATTAGGCACAATGGTCGAAATTGTTTATAGTATGAAATGTAAAATCCTCAAGCATCTCTCGATTCATAAGAAAAAAGGACTCCCTATCCAACGGATTTTCCCTATGTGGTAAAAACTAAAACTCTACCAGCAAGTCAGAATTTGGATTTACTGGTGTAAGATCACAGCTAGCACACAGAGGCAAATGGAGCTAGACATATACAGAGGAACTGCTGTATATTTTTCTGCTAAGGGAATTTGATCTGTCAATTTTTCAAATTTTACCTAGCAAAAACCTCATTTATTAAGAGATCTTACAATAGAAAGAATTCAAGACAATTCATTATAGCAAACAGCGGGTTGGAATGTAATCAACACGGCAGCATATGTGAAGCATAACATGGACAAAAAGAGTTCAAATCTTTCAGCCTAAGCACAGAAGTAAACGATAGAAAATTCACCTGTAAAAAGCTTAAAAGCTGTTGGCACACTTCTTCTCTGTCTAATCCAGAAAACATCGGATTTCTTATTCAAATACAACCCCGGATCAACAATGATTGGCTTTGCCCTTTGAAACCTTCAGCAATATAAACCAAAAAAAAAAAAAAATTCAAACATCACCCAAGTAATGCTGTATATCCCATCCAAAATAAGGAAACATGGAAACTTTGCTTACTCTTTCCAGCCAATGTCACTAGTATGATCAATGAAGTTAAGATCCCGCGGTATATGCGAAAATGTATGAATTAGATCTAATGAACCAAAAGAATTCAACAGCCAAACCCCATTAGTAAAAGATTCAACCATAACCAACTGAAAATCTCAATAAGCATAATTAGAGGCGAATCCAGGACCAGAAATCTGTGAGTTCAGAACGAGTGTAATAATAGTACATGAATATATTTTAATAAGTTTTAGCATCTGAATGTATATAGTTTGAACAGAAAGCAATAGAATCACAATTGAACTCGTTCTAAATCCGCCTCTCAGCAAAATTCACAAGAAAAAAGGAACTCACACTTACCATCTTGAGTAACAAGTGGGTAATCAGAAGCACTTAAATTGATAAACCAATCCCATTCACCCCCTTCTTTCAACAATATAGCAGCAGCATGTAAAGTATTAGCCACCATAGTGGGCCCACGGTAAGTAACAAGATTAGCTTTACTAATCATTTTTACATTCGTGAATTTAGCAAAAATTTTGTGATTAAACACAAAATTATGCAAATCAAGTCTCTCCTCAGCTGATGACTCAGCATCAAGGTGCACTACGTAATGGTTATTGGGGTGGTACAGAGCTTGAAGGGTCCGTTTCAGCATGCCGCCGTCGCCGGCGGAGCCGGAGATTAAGTAGGCGAAACGTGGCGGCGGGGAAGCGTCGGAAATGGGTAAAGATTGAAGCTTTGATTCGACGAAAATGGAAAGGGGTATTAAAGGAGTGCCATTTGGTGAAATTAAGGTTGTAAGGAATACGATGAAAATGGAAACAATTGAGGCTATTGCAAGTGGATAGATCCATTTGCTTTCCATTATCGGTGGATGTTTGAGTTTTTTGTAAAAGCTTTTGAGTTTCTTCATTATACTTATTTTTTGGACTAAATTTGAGTAAAGATGTGATTTTTGATGAAATTTCAGTGATGGATTTAAGAAGAAATTAGGGAACTTGCTCTAATTAGAATGAGTTCAAAATGGAGCTATTCAAAATTCGTGTTACTTTGATGAAATTTGATAGGAAATGGAGTCTGTAATAATTTCTAGATGTATGATATTATAGAGTTTGCTCAAGAGTTGTAATAGTGGTAGGTGAAAGGGTGGAAAAGGAGGGCATGCTTTGCTGGTATGGTAGGACATCGGAGGTGGGGCTATGTTTGTATGGTAAAAACTTATACTCCCTCGCTTTCGATTTTTATGAAATAGATAGTGATTGGACATAAAGTTAGAGTTTAAAACTTGTGATTGTAAGTATATGATATTGAATTCTATGATTAAGAATGAGTTTATTCTTTTCGAAGTGTCTTAAATAAGAATTAAGTTCATATAAATTTAAACGGAGAGAATATATCTTTTATGTATAAATTATTTGATTTGATGTAAATAAGTGGTAAGTTTTATCGTGTTTATATTGTGTGTTTATTGTTTTTGGTTGGGTGTATGTTATATACACTGATATGTGAAGAACTTTTGTCATACGCGACTAGCACTTTCGCAGATGCGAAAAGCAAATTCTCCCTAGTCAGCTCCTCCTCTGAGCGAACGCAAGCATCGCACGCGAATGAGAAGATCGGCTCCACAATACTCCGCGATCGCGACTATCAGCCCGCAAATGCGATGTACAAAATACAGCCAACCAAAATCCTTCTTTGAGATCGCGAGCCTTTGCTCCGCAATAGTGAAGCACTACAATACACTAGCAACTCAACTGCTACAAACTCAACCAAAATAGTCCAAAATAGTCTAAAATTACACTAGAACCCTCCGATATCCGTCTAATCATTACATAAAGTCCATATACTCCCTACAAACTTGTCGCAAGGATCAAAATATAAAAAACAACAACAAAACCAAGAACGAAGATCAAATCTATCTCTTAACTTTTAAACAATCTTACTTCGCCAAATGCGATTGTATCATACTTAGACATTCCGAAGTGCAACCAAACTTTGCACACAAGTTTATGTCAAAAATTAAGATTTATCTAAGGTCTCAAAACCACAATCAAAGCTCATTAGCCCAAAAATTAACTACCGGTCAAACTTAAGAACTCTCCAAAATTTCAAATTGACAAGTTTTGACAAATAGAGTCAAAATCTCTGAGGAACATCCAAAAGAAAATTCGAACATAGACCCAAGTCCAAAATTATCATACGAACATATTGAGACCATCAAATCTTGATTCTGAGGTCGTTTACTCAAAAGTTTAACCTTGATAAACTCTTCGAACTTAAAGCTTCCATAATAAAAATTAGTCTTCCAAACTAATCCCGAACCTCTCAAAAAATTAAAATCAATCATGCTCGCAAGTTGTAATGCATCATATCGCACCATTGAAGGTCTCAAATCACAAAATGGAATGCCATAACTCAAAATGACCGGTCATGTCATTACATAAATCGAATAACCTTATATCCATTTTGACTTGATAAATGGAGGGACTAACTGTAGGGGTAAAAAACTTCACGTCACGTATTTTGACATGGTCAATGTATATAATAGCCTTCGAAGGTTGCCATACATTGGTATTAAAATATATCAAGATGTCGAGGTCATATAATGAAGGCAGGTCGTCGTCGAGGTCGAGGTAGCTTGATAGAAGACGAGGACGAGGACAAGTATCTGTCCTCGGTATGCAATAACTGTTTGTTTAAGGATTTAGATTCCCTAGAGAATATTCTCCTCTGTTGGACTATCTAGGGTTTTGTGGCCCATGTACCATTATAAGTAGGAAGATATGTAGTTCTAGAAAGGGGATATAACACTTTTGTAAAGAACAATATTGATATTCTTTGAAGATTCTCTCTCTTTAATTATGATATACATACAAAGTTTGCCTTTATACCTATTTTTGTATTTCTTCTCTCTCAATCCAAGACGAATCAAAATATTCAAGTGCTTATCATTATCCACCATTGTTATAGGAATCAGTGAAGAAATCCCATCCCTGTCGGGTGAACCGTATTCCTTTATTTAAATAAATTCTATTTATTATTATTTATTGTTATCTTTCACATTCTTGACACATTTATTGCTCCATTATTACTCCAAGATATTGTTATTTAAGAACATATGTTCGATAGTCATCACGAATATACTAGATCTGTCATTTGGACATTAATATTGATTTGGATTAAACTTTTTTTTCTCTATGAATTTAATTGTATAAAAACTTAGATCTAAATTTTGGGTCATACAGTTCCAGAGGCTATGCACATTTGGAAATTATGATGAGTGGCACTTTGAAAATAAGATAGTTTCTAGTAAGATAAAAATTATTATACATTGATAATGTATAATTGTTAAAGTCCTTTTTTTATGTTCTTTTTGTTCGCTTTTAAGGTTGACAATCCAATAGCTGGAAAAATATGTATGGGTTATTTTAGAAGGTCAGCTCCCTTGTTTTTAGTGTTATTCGTGTCATTTAGGAAAACAGTGGGTGCCTGTTTCTTCTTTACTCTCCTATTTTATTGTCGAATTCATTTAATTTTTAGCAGAGTATGAGGCGACTTTTTGGCCCGATCCACTAATGTTGGGAAGAAATACCATTTTTAGCGGTGAAACAAAAAGGTATAGAAAAATACTGACATTATACGTGCATGCATGGTAGAATATAAAATAATAGTAGTAAACAAGGGCAACTCTATAAAACTAGTGGCCTAAAGCCAAATTTTAATAAGAGACTTTATAACTTTTTTTATTAGTACATATACATACATATGCAGAAAAAGCTAGCGTTGCCATTTTATTTTTCATATTTGTTATTTATAGTATATCATTCTTAAATGATAAGATGTGATGACCCGGCCAGTCGTCTCATGAGTTACCACTCCGTTTCTCTCATTTATGCTTCTTATTACCTTGTTCAGTTGTATTTTGTGTTATCGGGTTGGTTGGCTCGGGTTCAGAGAGGTTTTGATAAGGTTTGAGGCACTTAGTCTCTTTTGAGGAAGCTTAAGTTGGAAAAATTACCCGGATATTGATTTAGGTGTTAGAGGGCTCGTATGTGAGTTTCGATGGTTCGGATAGCTTCGGGAGGTGATTTGGGACTTGGGAGCGTGATCGGAATGAGTTTTGGAGGTCTGGAGTAGATTTAGGCTTGAGTTGGCAAAATTGGTATTTTGGCGTTTTGTGGTTGATATGTGAGATTTTAATATAGGGGTCGGAATGGAATTCCGGGAATTGCAGTAGGTCCGTTGCGTCATTTGGATGTGCGTGCAAATTTTCAGGTCATTCGGACGTGGTTTGGTAGACTTTTTGATCAAAAGCAGAATTCGGAAGATTTTGAAAACTTAGGCTTGAATCCGATGTGTTTTGGTTGATTCGATGATGTTTGAGGTGTTTTGAAGATTGGTATAAGTTTGGATGGTGGTATAGGACTTGTTGGTGCTTTTGGTTGGGGTCCCGGGGGCTTTAGGGTGATTTCGGATGGTTGGCGGAAAGTTTGAAAGTTGGTTATAGCAGCTGAAGATGTTCCATTGCTGTCATAACTGCACCTGCGGCTAGGGGACCGCAGGTGCGGTCTCGCAGAAGCAAGTTTGTAGTCGCAGAAGCGGAAGGGGGCCAAGGAGAGCTGGAGCTGCAGAAGCGGCTAGGTAGGTGCACCTACGGTAGCGCAGATGCGGGAATTTCTTTGCAGATGTGGCACCTGGAATTTTAAGTGGTGACCGTAGAAGCGGTGCCCGGACCGCAGAAGCGGTTTCGCATTAGCGAGATATGGCCCGCAGGTGCGAAAAGCCTGGGCCAGAATGTATAAAAGCATTCCTTCGCGGGTTTTAAGTTGTTCTTTACCATTTCAAGTCGGTTTTGGAGCTTTTTGGGAGATTTTGAAGAGATAATCAAGGGATATCATCTGGAGGTAAGATTTTTGAGTCTAATAATCGATCCTATGGTATTATTTCACGGATTAGAGCTGTAATTATGAAAATTTAAGGGTTAAAATTGGGGACACTAGGGCTTGGTATTGGAGACCTAAACTTGAGGATTTGATGAACCATTTATGGTCGGATTTTTTGACTTTTGATATGTATGAACTCGTGGGGAGATAAGGAATCTATTGATATGCATCTTATCGAATTCCAAGACGTGAGCCCGGGGGTCGGGTTTTGATTAATTTCGGGATTTATGTTGTAAATTGATTATTTTCGCATGAGCTTCGTTCCCTTAGCATATTTTGACATCGTGATTCTGATTTTGGATAGATTCGACGCGAGTGGAGGTCGATTTGAGGGTCAAAGGCGTCACGGGCTATTTTGGACCGGATTGAGGTGAATAATGATTGTAAATGTTGTCCTGAGGGTATGAAACCTCAGATTTCACATTGTTGTGCTATATTGAGGTGACACACACGCTAGATGACGAGCGTGGGGTCATGCACCGTTGGGGATTGTGACTTAGTCCATTCTGAATGACTGTTTTACCGCGTATTTGATTGAAAACTGTTTGCTATCATCATGTTTTGGGCTGAATGCCATATTTGGACCCTTATGGGGTTTTTACTAATATTTCCTCACTGTTTTGACTTTATACTTGTATTCAGTCATGTCGTATTCTACTATTTTCAAAACTCAGCCATGTTTACTCTGTTTTAACACATTAAATGATATTTGAAATGATAATTTGGGCTGAGCATCATGTTATACTATTTTCCGAGCGGCTTATGAGATTTTGACTGAGTAAGGCCGAGGGCTTGTGTTGTGAGGATATATTGATTTATGATTATGAGGCTGAGGGCCTGAGTTGTACGCCACGAGGTGGCTTGATATGAGGCCGAGAGCCTATTGATTATGCCACGAGATGGCTTGATATTGCGCTTGGGCCGTAAGGGCCCCTCCCGGAGTCTGCACACCCCCAGTGAGCGCGGGTATCCATTGTGATGTGAGATAGCCCGAGGGGTTGGTGTTGTTCCATGATATTACCCGAGGGGCGCATTCTGTTGACATTGTGCCCGGGGGCGGTTCTTTATGTGTTTATATTTTCTAGCTACCTGTCATTTACTTGCTTAACTGTTAAAAAGGTATTTTACGAAAGCTTAAACTGAACTAAGGTGACTTTACATGTTTTCACTGTTTCATTGCTTTTACTGGCTTTATACTGCTCCTTATAGCATGTTGATGTGCCTTTACGTGATTTCTTATCGCTCAGTCTTCATTTATTATTATTACTCACTGAGTTGGAGTACTCACTTTACTCCCTGCACCCCGTGTGCAGATTCAGGCGCTTCAGGTCCTGCTTGCGAGGGTTGAGAGCTTCCAATAGATTTCGGAGATTCAGTAGATAGTTGCTCGGTGTTCGTAGCCCAGTGCTTCTCCCTCTATCTTATATTCTCTTGTTTTAGTTCTGTAATAGACTATATAGACTCTTTCTATTTTAAATCGGTTGGTAGATGCTTATGACTGGTGACACCCCGATGTCGGGCTCTGTCTATTCCGCAATTGAACTGTTTCACCTTATTTTGGGATTATTATTATGTTAAAGACTTAATTTGTATTATTTGTATTTGCTTAAAATGAATTGGGAGTGTGTCAGATGGCCTTGTCTTCACGAGAGACGTCATCACGATCGGGTATGGGTTTAGGGTCGTGGCATAAAGCATTTAACTTAACTTCACATAGTAGTATTATCGTTTATATTAGTAAGAAGTAACTTAAATAAATAAGATGTTAGACATGTATTTTCAATATGTTACCTTTGATATTGTTGTAAAATAAATATTTACTAATATAAAGATTTAAGTAATTTAATTCAAAGTTATAAAATATTTTTAGTGTTAATGAGTAGACAATCTTTCTTTCTTTCTTTTGTTCAAAGTTTTTTGTACTTTTTTTCGCAAACTTTGATATTGTCTAACATGAAATAAAATCATAAAATTCATTATTGAAAATTTTTGGGACCTATATCGAAGCTTTACTAGTCTCCTACTTGAGTCACATGTACGCTCATTCTCAATCAAATTTTATAGAGTTTCAATTAAGATAAAACAACAATTAGTGAATGAGTTATTTAGTTATCAATTTTGAATAAAGTTTATTAAACAACACGTTCATGGGAAGTGATCGATAAATAGTTGCTGATCATTAACCAGGATGGCTCAACGGAACTAGTGGTTTAAAACTAACATATATTAGAATATCCTGAAATTTCTGTCATAAAATCCATATAATATAAAAAAAAATATGTGTGGCTTTGATATAGATCAAAGAGAGTAACGTATTATATGTGGGTCAGGCACGCGTAATATGATATTGAACTTTCCCATGTACACAAATATAGCATTAAGTGAAAATGATAAAATGGTTGAGCCTATTATACATTGTGTTTTGAACCTTATGTACACTTATCTTGGGGATTTCTTAGTTAAAAGATATAAGATACAAAAGAACTTGCTTTTTGATGTGTGGATCAATCAAATGTGACCAGAAAGAATAGCTAATTTAGAGAATCTGAGTTGAAATTAGAAAATAAAATAGTAAGTGATAGGTTACAAGTACTTTGGGCATAAGTACTTTACTTTATGTTTTGATGATCTAACAAACTTACCATCCAGAACCAGATAAGGAACCTGTTATACATTTACAAGACCTTAAGATCACAAAGTTCTATGTTGGGATCCAACGTGGGATACTACTCAACTCTTCAGAGTGGAAGGAACAACTGAGGTAACATGTCCCTATCAGTTCCTGAGGAGACTGTATGAAGTCAACTCTCCAGCTGAAAAGTTGCTGCCTGCACACGCTACTGTACAGGAATAATGCAACAATCAACTTTCTGTGGAAGACTTTTTACCTACCTTGCTTATATCAATGTAAGTGATGTCACACATGTATAAATACAATCAAGGAAGGTAAAACAACTTACTTCATGAGAGAACAAGATAAGGAATCTGATACAATTAAGTTACATTGCATTCTGAATAACTACTTAGATGTCTGGTTCAATTCTCAATGAAATCAGATAAGGAAATAGTAGAGGGACCAGATAGAGATCAGTTTCCCTTGTCATTGTATAGTCAACTCTACAGTTGTAAAAGCTATTGCACTGTACCATCTGGTAGACTGCTATACTGTACCATCTGGCAGCAGGACAGCGACACAGCTGTAGCTTGCTAAGGCCAAACTAAAGGGCACTTTATTGCATCATCCTTGATGATATCACACACACATAGTATCAACATGAGGTAAGGGATTTCATCTCTCTAACACTTGCAAAATTAAATGAAAATATTCTCTCAAGTGTTAGCCACAACCTCTCTCAAGAACAAAGTTGTTGCAACCTCAAGGACCAGATCCATGATTGAAGATATCTTAAGTCCTTAGGTTTGTTGAGTGTTTGTTATTTGTTCTTCATTTGTAGCTCCTACTTAGCTTAGTTAGAAGCATTGTGTAGGAAACCCTTTGTAAATCATAAACCCTTGTGTTTGTGTCTTGGCTAGAGTTAGTCGAGTTGTGAAGTTTTTGTAATAGAGTTATTACAAAGTGGCTTGTAATAGTGTTGTTACAAGTTAGTGAGTGATTAAGTCTTTGTAATAGAGTTATTACAAAGTGGCTTGTAATAGTGTAGTTACAAGTTAGTGAGGGATTAAGAGGTTAATTCCTAGGTTGCAATAGGTTGTAATCTAAAGATTGCTCAGTAGTGAAGTTGAAATTCCACAAGGGTAGGTTGTGGTTTTTAATCTCATTGAGCTGGGAGTTTTCTACGTAAAATTCCTCTGTGTTCTTTATTTACTGTCGATTTACTGTGCAAACAAATAGAGAACCTGATTCCCTATACTGACAGTCTGCTGCTTATAGTGGGAACTGATAGAGAACCCGGTTCCCTATACAGTTTGGTGGGCGCTTAGTTTGAATCAATTGGTATCAGAGAAGGTTCATTCTAAAAGGTTAACACCTAGAAATGATCTACATGGCTTCTCCACCAAACTTCGAGGAAGGACAAATAACGTAAAGACCACCAAGATTCAACGATCAATACTATGGCTGGTGGAAAACAAGAATGCATGACTTCATAATGGCTGAGAAGTCCGAGCTTTGGGATGTGATTTGTGATGGTCCCTTTGTCCCTATAAAGGTTGTTGGAGAGGGAACAAGGACTATTCCAAAAACAAGAAAAGAATACATAGAGCTGACCGAAAAGCAATTGAGAAGAACTTCAAGGTGAAGAAGATTCTTGTGTGTGGTATTGGACCAGACGAGTATAATAGTATCTCGGCATGTGAATCTGCCAAGGAAATCTGGGAAGTTCTTCAAACGGCTCACGAGGGAACTACTCAGGTAAAACAATCCAAAATAGATATGCTTACAACTGAGTATGAACTCTTTAAAATGGAAGAGCATGAGTTCATTCAAGAGATGCATACCCATTTCACCTCCATAATCAATGAGCTTCATTCACTTGGTGAAATCATTCCAACCAACAAGCTGGTCCGAAAGATGCTTAGTGTTCTACTAGGTTCCTGGGAGAGCAAGGTTAATGCTATCATTGAAGCCAAAGACCTACAGAAGCTGACTATTGACGAGCTTATTGGAAATCTCAAAACATATAAGATGAAGAGAATCTTGAAAGAAGAGAGACCAATGAGGAGGGGAACCTGGTTCTCAAAGCTGCCCTCACTGACTCAAGTAGTGATGAATCTGAAATGATGTATCTCACTCGAAGATTTCAAAAGATGGTTCGTAAAAATGGTGGGTCCCAAAGAAAGAAAGTTCCAGCAGGAATTTCAAAGGAAATGATTGTTGTCATAAGTGTGGAAAGCCTGAGCACTTTATTAAAGACTGCCCTCTTCATAAGCAGGATCATTACAAAACCAACACTGATAAGGTAGCTAGGAGGAACCCAGTCCCTGATGGGAAATTCAAAAGAAGAGATGCTGCTGACAAAATGGTGAAGCAAGGTTTACCTGACTGGGGAGATTCCTCTAGTGAATCTGAAGTTGAGGATGACCAAGGAGATACATCGATGATGGTTGTTGACAATGAATATGAGTCAATCCTTGCACTCATGGCTAAATCTGATGATGATAAGGACAAGGAGGAAGATGAGGTAAGTTTTCTTGATGTTCAAAGAAATTTAAAAACTTACTCTAAGAAAAAATTGATGTCCTTAGCAAATGTGTTGATTGATGCCTATCATAGCCTCATTAATGAGAAAAATACTTTAATAAAAGAAATTGGTGACATAGAACAAGAGAGGGATGATATGGTAGTTTCCATTGTAGACTTGAAGGAACAAGTGGAAGAAGTAACTAGAGAACATAACTTGTTGAAAAAACAAAAAAATGGATGGACAACACTAAGGGTAAAGAAGTGGCTAGTGAGGCTCAACTTGAGCTTGAGAGTGAGCTTAAGAAAGTTCTTGTTGCTGAGCTTGAAAAGAATAGACATTTTTAGGAGGATTTAAAAAGGGTTAAAAATGATATTGATAAGTCACTTAAATGGACCCGGTCCTCTGATGTAATAACGTCTATGTACAGAAGTAATAGTGGAAACAGGCAAGGCATCAGGTTCCAAAAGGCTAAAATCTCCTATAATCCCCATAGTAAGTATGTAACTGTGGCTGATAATAGGTTGTGCACTCACTGTGGTCAAACTAGTCATTACAAGGACTCTTGTAAAGCTAAAATTCAGTCTTTGCTGAAAAATAAAGTTTTTGTTGAAAAGAGGCATACTGATGAGGAACCTGGTTCCCTGAAAAGAAAACATGTGCTGCGTGCATGGGCAAAAAGAAGGTTGATCCGCCTGTTATATCATTATAAGGGACCCAAGCTGGATTGGGTTCCTAAGTCTAATCATTGATTTAGTATGCAGGCTGAAGTGAGAGGTATCAGTCAAAAACAAAAATGGTACATGGATAGTGGCTGCTCTAAGCATAAAATTAGAAGAATGAATGATGTCCTCTCACTCTAGGCCTTCAAAGGTGGGAGTGTGTCCTTTGGAAACGACAAGAAGGCTATATTCTTGGTGTTGGAAAAATTGACAAAATGCTCTCCCATGCAATTGAAAATGAGTACTATGTGAATAACTTGAAATGTAGCTTTGAGTGTGTCTCAAATTTGTGATAAGGAAAATGAAGCGAACTTCTTGTCCAAATATTGCATTGTCACCAATCTCAAAACTGGTGAAGTGGTGTTGATAGCCAAAAAGTTCAAGAACATCTATGTTGCAGACCTTGATTCACTAAATGGTGGTGATCTAACATGCCTAAGTTTTATTGATGATGATGCTGAGTTATGGCGGAGATGACCGGGACATGTGAGTTTTTATTTGCTGAGCAAGTTGGTTATGGAGGACGTGGTTCTTGGGCTGAAACAGTCAACACTTGCTGCTACTTGATTAACAAGTGCATGATCAGGTCCCTTCTCGAAAAGTCTCTCTATGAACTGCTCAATGGGAGAAATTTTAAGCTGACTTACCCAAGAGCCTTTGGATGCAAAATGTTTTGTTCTCAACAATAGTGCCAAAGGGTCACATAACAAAAAATATGGAGATGGAGAACTCACAAATGCTCCTGATGAAGCTATAGATATTACAAATGGAAAGACTGATTTGATGTGTCAAGTCAAGCGATTTGATGTGTCAAGTCAAGCAGAGCAATATAGAAGATACAGCAGAATCTCCAAAAGGCACAGAGGGACCTAGTCCCTCAATGATTAGCTATGTTAAGAAGGAAAGGTACAATGCTAAAAAGTGTTTTTGGCGACATCTAACTCAAATCTATACTGTTACAGGTATACACATATGGAAGTTTCAGGACAAAACAGTAAGTGTGACATTGCACTTCTAGAAGTCTTTGCTTAGATTTTCAAAAACTGTCAAGGAACTTGGTTCCTACGACTCAGGTTAGTGGTCTCTTCAATACTTATATGCCTTTTTAAGCTGTTGAAGTGTCATGTCATTAATTTATTTTCGGCTTTCTCCTGCTTCTTCCTATCTTTTGAAGTCCAAAATGTTAAACCTTTTATGAACTGACCCGTTGCCCAAAAAAGGCATTTCTTTATCTTACACCCAACTAAAATCGATTCTTTTTTTCAAAACCAAAATCAACCTTATCTCAAAAGAATCCTTCTTTC
The DNA here is from genome assembly GCF_000715075.1 of Nicotiana tabacum. NCBI lineage: Eukaryota > Viridiplantae > Streptophyta > Magnoliopsida > Solanales > Solanaceae > Nicotiana > Nicotiana tabacum. The sequence goes on along the minus strand of NC_134101.1, from coordinate 89,634,413 downwards.
CAAATATTCCAGAATTTAACCCAACTCTATCACTTTCCAAAATCCTAACTCCATCTGAATCTAAACCACAAGAAGTCTTTGGTAGATTTTGATGGAAGTTTAACTGAAAGGGAACATGGTAGATCTAATATTCTAGAGCGTGAGGTTGAAATTATTGCTGGATTTGTGAAAGACTTAAAGGATGGAGAAATTAGTAAATATGAGAACTGAATGAGGGACTTGATCCCTCAAGTCCTTCTTAGGAAGTCAATTTTAATGATGATCTTTTTCTTTTTGAGTTTAGTGTTTAAACGAATTTCTGATCCAGTTAAAAGGATTGATGAAAAGTAAGCTGATTTATGATGAAGTGGTGTGACCTGATGATGTGATTCTGGAAGAGAGAATGAAATGAAATCTTTACTTGTGAGAAAGAATTAAAAAAAATATTGGAGAAAAGAAAGTTGACTGAGAAAGATGCAACAGATGATAAGGATAAACAAATTGAGAAGAAGAAGAGGGAGACATGGCTGCTCAGTGATAGAAAGGGTAGTGCAAGTGAGGAACCTGGTTCCTTAGAGAATCAAAACGTTAAGTCATTAGTTTTGGAGAGGTAGAAGACTCTGAAGTCTCAAAAAGTGTTGTAAGGCAGAGTGTTGACTCTGATATTGCTGAAAAATGGAGGAACTTCTTGACATTGTTGAGTTCCAAAAAATAGAATCACCTCTTTGTTCCTCTAAGTCCCAACGTTTATAAAGAAGAAGTAAAAACTTCTATGTTTTATATGATACTATGATGCTATATGTGCATGGGACTGAGTTTGTTCTTGATGAGAAGAAGCTTGGGGAGATTCTTAGTGATCTGATTGATGGTTCAACCTACTCAGATAGGTTGAGAACCTGGTCCTCATGGACCCTTGGCAGAATAGAATGCTAAGTTGGAGGGTGAGAATGAAAGATTGAGGAAACAGGTGGAGGAAAAGAGAGAGCGGATGATCATTTATCAAAGGAGAGTGAATGAACGAATGGACAAGCTCATCAAGGCCTTAGCCCATTACTTTTCCTCCTACCCAGTGATCCATGTCTTTCACTCCTTCCAAATTCCCTTGAATTCTTATCTTCTTTTGATTCCTATATTTGATGACATTGGTACTTTAGTTGTTTAATTTGTCATATTATGTATTGTTAAAACTACTGTGTTTTTATTATAATTACTCTACTATGGGCAATCACTCTATTTTGTGCAATGACATTCACTTGTTATTCTTGTTATTGTTTATATTATGTTGCCCAGGTGGCATGAGTTAATGTTGCTAAACTTCTTTTCGACTGTGTTGCTTCTTTATTCTTTTTGATGATGCCAAAAGGGGGAAGTTATATAGGTGTCAACATGGGGGAGGAACAGAATCGAATTGATATGTTGTGTTGTGCATGAAAGATAGCTCTGCTTCGCAGGGGGAACATTGCTGATAATATGTGTATTATAGGTCTGATCCGCATGGAAACATGTGAGGAATCAGGTTTAATATGTTGATTATAGGGCTGATCCACAGGGAAACATGTGAGGAATCTGGTTCTTAAGTTTTATATTAATTTTGGGTTTGTCATCATCAAAAAGGGAGAAATTGCTCTAAGTTACGCTATGTCATGTTTTGATGATGACAAACGTTCTCGAGGAACTGGGTACAAACCAAATGTGATCAGTAGATGTAAGGAATCTAATTCTCAAGGGGAATGTTAATTCTGGGTTTTTCATCATCAAAAAGAGGAAAATCGATAATTTATGGCATTTTGAGTTTTGATGATTTGCCAAATAGTCTTGAGGAACCAGTTGTGATCAGTTCCTTAGGTTTGGTTCTTAGGAGGGATATGGCTGATTCGTAGGGGGAACAATGTGGAGATCCGATTCTTAGGGGGAATATCAATTCTATGTTTGTCATCATCAAAAAGAGGGAAATTGATAGGTTACAAGTACTTTGGGCATAAGTACTTTACTTTATGTTTTGATGATCTAACAAACTTACTATCCAGAACCAGATAAGGAACCTGTTACACATTTATAAGACCTTAAGATCACAAAGTTCCAGGTTAGGATCCAGCATGGGATATAACTCAACTCTTCAGAGTGGAAGGAACAACTGAGGGAATAAGTCCCTATCTATTCCTATGAAGTCAACTCTCTAGCTGGAAAGTTGTTGCCTGCACACGCTACTGTATAGGAACAATGCAGTAGTCAACTTTCTGTGGAAGGCTTTTTACCTACCTTGCTTACATCATTGTAAGTGATGTCACACATGTATAAATACAATCAAGGAAGGTACAAAAAACTTACTTCATGAGAGAACAAGATAAGGAATTTGATAAAATTAAGTTCCCTTGCATTCCGAATAACTAGTGAGATGTCTAGATCAATTCTCAATGAAATCAGATAAGGAAACAACAGAGGGACTAGATAGAGATCAGTTTCCCTCGTCGTTGTACAGTCAACTCTACACCTATAAAAGCTGCTGCACTGTGCCGTCTGACAAACTGTTGCACTGTACCATCTGGCAGCAATACAGCAACACAGTTGTAGCTTGCTAAGGCCACACTAAAGGGAACTTTATTGCATCATCCTTGATGACATCACACACGCATATTATCAACATGAGGCAAGGGATATCATCTCTCTAACACTTGCAAAATTAAATGAAAATATTCACTCAAGTGCTAGCCACAACCTCTTTCAAGAACAAAGCTGTTGCAACCTCAAGGACAAGATCCAAGATTGAAGATATCTTAAGTCCTTAGGTTTGTTGAGTCTTTGTTCTTTATTTGTAATTACTACTTAGCTTAGTTAGAAGCATTGTGTAGGAAACCCTTTGTAAATCATAAACCCTTGTGTTTGTGTCTTGGCTAGAGTTAGTCGAGTTGTGAAGTCTTTGTAATAGAGTTATTACAAAGTAGCTTGTAATAGCGTTGTTACAAGTTGGTGAGTGATTAAGTCTTTGTAATAGAGTTATTACAAAGTGGCTTGTAATAGTGTAGTTACAAGTTAGTGAGGGATTAAAAGGTTAATTCCTAGGTTACAATAGGTTGTAATATAAAGAATGCTTAGTAGTGAAGTTGAAATCCCACAAGGGTATGTCGTGATTTTTAATCTCGTTGAGCTGGGAGTTTTCCACGTAAAATTCCTTTGTGTTCTTTATTTACTGCCGATTTACTATGGGAACAAATAGAGAACTTGATTCCTTATACTGACAGTCTGTTGCTTACAGTGGAAACTGATAGAGAACCTGGTTCTCTATACAGTTTGGTGGGCGCTTAGTTTCTATCATTTGGTATCAGAGAGGGTTCATTCTAAAAGGTTAACACCTAGAAAGGATCTACATGGCTGCTCCACTAAACTTTGAGGAAGGACAATCAACGTACAGACCACCAAGATTCAACGGTCAATACTATGGTTGGTGGAAAACAAGAGTGCATGACTTCATAATGGCTGAGGACTCCGAGCTTTGGGATGTGATTTGTAATGGTCCCTTTGTCCCTATGAAGGCTTTTGGAGAGGGAACAAGGACTATTCTAAAAACAAGAAAAGAATACAATGGAGCTGATCGAAAAGCTATTGAGAAGAACTTCAAGGCAAAGAAGAGTCTTGTGTGTGGTATTGGACTAGACGAGTATAATCGTATCTCAGCATGTGAATCTGCCAAGGAAATCTGGGAAGCTCTTCAAACGACTCACGAGGGAACTACTCAGGTAAAGCAGTCCAAAATAGATATGCATACAACTGAGTATGAACTCCTTAAAATGGAAGAGCATGAGTTCATTCAAGTGATGCATACCCGTTTCACCTCTATAATCAATGAGCTTCATTCACTTGGTGAAATCATTCCAACCAACAAGTTGGTCCGGAAAATACTCAGTGTTCTACCAGGTTGCTAGTAGAGCAAGGTTAATGCTATCACTGAAGCCAAAGACCTGCAGAAGCTGACTATTGACGAGCTTATTGGAAATCTCAAAACATATTAGATGAAGAGAAAGAAGGATCTTGAAAGAAGAGAGACCAATAAGGAGAGGAACCTAGTTCTCAAAGATGCACTCACTGACTCAAGTAGTGATGAATCTGAAATGACGTATCTCACTCGAAGATTTCAAAAGATGGTTCATAAAAATGGTGGGATCCCAAAGAAAGGAAGTTCCAGCAGGAACTTCAAAGGAAATGATTGCTGTCATAAGTGTGGAAAGCCTGGGCACTTTATTAAAAATTGCCCTCTTCATAAGAAAGATCATTACAAAACCAACACTGATAAGGCAGCTAAGAGAAACCCGATCCCTAACGGGAAATTCAAAAGAAGAGATGCTGCTGACAATATGGTGAAGCAAGCTTTGGCTGACTAGCGAGATTCCTCTAGTGAATCTGAAGGTGAGGATGACCAAAGAGATGCATCTATGATGGTTGTTGACAATGAATATGAGTCAATCTTTGCATTCATGGATAAATTTGATGAAGATGAGGACAAAGAGGAAGATGAGGTAAGTTTTCTTGATGTTCAAAGAAATTTAAAAACTTACTCTAAGAAAAAATTGATGTCCTTAGCAAATATGTTGATTGATACCTATCATAGCCTCATTAATGAGAAAATGCTTTAATAGAAGAAATTGGTGACATAGAACAAGAGAGGTATGATATGATAGTTTCCATTGTAGCCTTGAAGGAACAAGTGGAATAAGTAACTAGAGAACATAACTTGTTGAAAAAGCAAACAAAAAAATGGATGGTCAACACTAAGGGTAAATAAGTGGCTAGTGAGGCTCAACTTGAGCTTGAGAGTGAGCTTAAGAAAATTACAACAAGTCTTGTTGCTGAGCTTGAAAAGAATAGACATTTTTAGGAGGATTTAAAAAGGGTTAAAAATGATATTGATAAGTCACTTAAATGGACCCGGTCCTCTGATGTAATAACGTCTATGTACAGAAGTAATAGTGGAAACAGGCAAGGCATCAGGTTCCAAAAGGCTAAAATCTCCTATAATCCCCATAGTAAGTATGTAACTGTGGCTGATAATAGGTTGTGCACTCACTGTGGTCAAACTAGTCATTACAAGGACTCTTGTAAAGCTAAAATTCAGTCTTTGCTGAAAAATAAAGTTTTTGTTGAAAAGAGGCATACTGATGAGGAACCTGGTTCCCTGAAAAGAAAACATGTGCTGCGTGCATGGGCAAAAAGAAGGTTGATCCGCCTGTTATATCATTATAAGGGACCCAAGCTAGCTTCGGTTCCTAAGTCTAATTATTGATTTAGTATGCAGGCTGAAGTGAGAGGTATCAGTCAAAAACAAAAATGGTACATGGATAGTGGCTGCACTAATCATAAAATTAGAAGAATGAATGATATCCTCTCACTCTAGGCCTTCAAATGTGGGAGTGTGTCCTTTGGAAATGAAAAGAAGACTATATTCTTGGTGTTGGCAAAATTGACAAAACGCTCTCCCATGCAATTGAAAATGTGTACTTTGTGAATAACTTGAAATGTAGCTTTGAGTGTGTCTCAAATCTGTGATAAGGAAAAATGTAGTGAACTTCTTGTCCAAATATTGCATTGTCACTAATCTCAAAACTGGTGAAGTGGTGTTGATAGCCAAAAAGTTAAAGAACATCTATGTTGCAGACCTTGATTCACTTAATGGTGGCGATCTAACATGCCTAAGTGTCATTGATGATGATGCTGAGTTATGGCGTAGATGACTGGGGCATGTGAGTTTTTATTTGCTGAGCAAGTTGGTTATGGAGGACCTGATTCTTGGGTTGAAGCAGTCAACACTTGCTAATACTTGATTAACAAGTGCATGATCAGGTCCCTTCTCAAAAAGTCTCACTATGAACTGCTCAATAGGAGAAATCTCAAGCTGACTTACCCGAAAGCCTTTGGATACAAAATGTTTTGTTCTCAACAATAGTGGTAAAGGGTCACATAACAAAGAAGATGAAGATGGAGAACTAAAAAATGCTCCTGGTGAAGCTATAGATATTGCAAATGGAAAGACTGATTTGATGTGTCAAATCAAGTAGAGCAATGTAGAAGATACAACAGAATCACCAAAAGGCACAGAGGGACCTGGTCACTCAATGATTGGATATGTTAAGAAGGAAAGGTACAATGCTAAAAAGTGCTTTTTGGCGGCATCTAACTCAAATCTATACTGTTACAGGTATACACATATGGCAGTTTTAGGACAAAAACAATAAGAGTGATATTGCACTTCTAGAAGTCTTTGCTCAGATTTTCAAAAACTGTCAAGGAATCTGGTTCATGGGCTTAGGTTAGTGGTCTCTTCAATACTTATATGCCTTTATAAGCTACTGAAGAGTCATGTCATTAATTTATTTTCGGCTTTCTCCTGCTTCTCTCCTAACGTTTGAAGTCCAAAATGTTAAACCTTTTATGAAATGACCCATTGCCCTAAAAAGGAACTTCTTTATCTTACACCCAACTAAAATCGATTCTTTTCTTCAAAACCAAAATCAACCTTTTCTCAAAAGAATCCTTCTTTCCAAATATGCCAGAAGTGAACCCAACTCTGTCACTTTCCAAAATCCTAACTCCATCTGAATCAAAACCCCAAGAAGTCTTTGGTAGATTTTGATGGAAGTTTAACTGAAAGGGAACAGGGTAGATCTAATATTATAGAGCGTGAGGTTGAAATTGTTAATAGATTTGTGAAAGTCTTTAAGGATGGAGAAATTGGTAAATATGAGAACGGAATGATGGACCTGATCCCTCAGTCCTTCTCAGGAAGTCAATTTTAAAGATGATCTTTTTCTTTTTGAGTTCTGTGTTTAAATGAACTTCCGATCCAGTTAAAAGGATTGATGAAAAGTAGGCTGATTTATGATGAAGTGGTATGACCTGCTGATGTGATTGTGGAAGAGAGAATGAAATGAAATCTTTACTTGTGAGAAAGAGTTAAAAAAATATTGGAGAAAAGAAGGTTGGCTGAGAAAGATGTAGCAGACGATAAGGGTAAACAGATTGAGAAGAAGAAGAGGGAGACATGGCTGCTCAGGGATAGAAAGGGTAGTGTAAGTGAGGAACCTAGTTCCTTACAGAAGCAAAATGTTGAGTCATTAGGTTTGGAGAGGTAGAAGACTCTGAAGTCTCAAAAAGTGGTTTAAGGTAGAGTGTTGACTTTGATATTGCTGAAAAATGAAGGAACTTCTTGACATTGTTGAGTTCCAAAAATAGAATCACCTCTTTGTTCCTCCAAGTCCCAACGTTTATGAAGAAGAAGTAAAAACTTCTATGTTTTATGTGATACTATGATGGTATATGTGAATGGGATTGAGTTTGTTCTTGATGAGAAGAAACTTGGGAAGATTCTTGGTGATCTAATTAATGGTTTAGCCTACTTAGATAGGTTGATAACCTAGTCCTCATGGACCCTTAGCAGAATAGAATGCTAAGTTGAAGGGTGAGAATGAAAGATTGAGGAAACAGGTGGAGGAATTGAGAGAGCAGATGATCATTGACCAAAGGAGAGTGAATGAATGAATGGACAAGTTCATCAAGGCCTTAGCCCATTACTTTTCCTCCTACCTAGTGATCCATGTCTTTCGCTCCTTCCAAATTTCCTTGAATTCTTATCTTCTTTTGATTCCTATATTTGATGACATTGGTACTTTAGTTGTTTAATTTCTCATATTATGTATTTTTAAAACTACTGTGTTTTTATTATAATTACTCTACTATGGGCAATCACTCTATTTTGTGCAATGACATTCACTTGTTGTTCTTGTTATTATTTATGCTGTGTTGCCCAAGTGGCATGAGGTAATGTTGTTGAACTTCTTTTTCGCTGTGCTTCTTCTATTATTCTTTTCGATGATGCCAAAAGGGGGAAGTTATATAGGTGTCAACATGGGGGAGGAACATAATCGAATTGATATATTATGTTGTGCATGAAAGATAGCTCTGTTTCTCAGGGGGAACGTTGCTGATAATGTGTTGATTATAGGTCTTATCCATAGGGAAACATGTGAGGAATCTAGTTCTTAAGTTTTATATTAATTTTGGGTTTGTCATCATCAAAAACAGAGAAATTGCTCTAAGTTACGCTATGTCATGTTTTGACGATGACAAACGTTCTCAAGGAACTAGGTACAGACCAGATGTGATCAGTAGATGTAAGGAATCTAATTCTCAAGGGGAATGTTAATTCTGGGGTTGTCATCATCAAAAAGGGGGGAAATCGATAAGTTATGGTATTTTGAGTTTTAATGATTTGCCAAATAGTCTTGAGGAACCAGTTGTGATCAGTTCCTTAGGTTTGGTTCTTAGGAGGGATATGGCTGATTCGTAGGGGGAACAATGTGGAGATCCAGTTCTCAGGTGGAATATCAATTCTAAGTTTGTCATCATCAAAATGGGGGAAATTGATAGGTTACAAGTACTTTGGGAATAAGTACTTTACTTTATTTTTTGATGATCTAACAAACTTACCATCCAGAACCAGATAAGGAACCTGTTACAGATTTACAAGACCTTAAGATCACAAAGTTCCAAGATGGGATCCAGCGTAGGATATAACTCAACTCTTTAGAGTGCAAGGAACAACTGAGTGAACATGTCCCTATCAGTTCCCGAGGAGACTGTATGAAGTCAACTCTCCAGCTGGAAAGTTGCTGCCTGCACACGCTACTGTACAGGAACAATGCAACAGTCAACTTTCTATGGAAGGCTTTTTACCTACATTGCTTACATTATTGTAAGTGATGTCACAGATGTATAAATACAATCAAGGAAGGTAAAACAACTTACTTCATGAGAGAACAAGATAAGGAATCTGATACAATTAAGTTCCCTTGCTTTCCGAATAACTAGTGAGATGTCTAGATCAATTCTCAATGAAATCAGATAAGGAAACAACAGAGGGACTAGATAGAGATCAGTTTCCCTCGTCGTTGTACAGTCAACTCTACAACTGTAAAAGCTGTTGCACTATACCGTCTGGCAAACTGCTGCATTGTACCGTCTGGCAACAGTACAACAACACAGTTGTAGATTGCTAAGGCCAAACTAAAGGGCACTTTATTACATCATCCTTGATTATACCACACACATATATTATCAACATGAGGCAAGTGATTTCATCTCTCTAACACTTGAAAACTTAATTGAAAATATTCACTCAAGTGCTAGCCACAACCTCCCTCAAGAACAAAGCTGTTGCAACCTCAAGGAGCAGATCCAAGATTAAAGATATCTTAAGTCCTTAGGTTTGTTGAGTATTTGTTATTTGTTCTTCATTTGTAACTCTTACTTAGCTTAGTTAGAAGCAATGTGTAGGAAACCCTTTGTAAATCATAAACCCTTGTGTTTTTGTCTTGGCTAGAGTTAGTCGAGTTGTGAAGTCTTTGTAATAGAGTTATTACAAAGTGGCTTGTAATAGTGTTGTCACAAGTTAGTGAGTGACTAAGTCTTTGTAATAGAGTTATTACAAAGTGGCTTGTAATAATGTAGTTACAAATTAGTGAGGGATCAAGAGGTTAATTACTAGGTTACAATAGGTTGTAATCTAAGGATTGCTCAGTAGTGAAGTTGAATCCTACAAGGGTAGGTCATGGTTTTAAATCCCGTTGAGCTGGGAGTTTTCCACGTAGAATTCCTCTGTGTTCTTTATTTACTACCGATTTACTATGGAAACAAATAGAGAACCTGATTCCCTATACTAACAGTCTGATGCTTACAGTGGGAACTGATAGAGAACCCGGTTCTCTATACAGTTTGGTGGGTGCTTAGTTTCTATGAATAAGAAATATGAAAAAAGACTATACATAAAGAAGAATAAAATAGAATTGATGAGAAGGTAAATGTTTACCTTGGAAGTGGTAATTACAATTAAATTTGATATTGTGGTTCTAAAAATACGTGATTTATTTTAATGCTAGTTGTTAAGCGATGGATGCTAAGTGTGAGTTAGGGGAATGAGATAAGAGCTCAAGGAAAGTATGTTATGCAAACCGAATAGCCGTAAATCAACGTCTCGAGCTGGCCTACGCTGGTCCTCGAGGTCGAGCTGAAGTGTCTAACTGGGAATGGTCGATGAAGAACTAACAGTTCTAAGGGCCTTGATGGTGGCTTTTAATGATCAATGATGAGTAATAACTGAAGAACAATCAATAAAATACAATAAATGTAAGCATTAAAATGACCAAAGAATATGTTTGAGTTGAGGAGCAGAGAATGTTCTTATTATTGTATTGAATAATATGTCCCTTACAAAATGATAAGGGTCCCTTTTATAAAGGAGGGGGAATCCTAACATAGTACAGGTACATTTATTACAAAGATATGTGGCTGGTACAATCATTTAATGTCACGGTACGAACTTGTACTATTCTTGTAGACCTGGTTAGCTCTAACCACGTGCCTTGGGAATTTCCCGCTTGTCCATCATAGCCACCAATTTGTACTGCCTCAAGGTCGAACATAGGGAACCCTCAAGGCCAAACCTCATGCTGTGCCTCGAGCCTTCTAGAGACGGGTTATGGAGTGTCATAATGATCATAAAATCGGACTCTCCGATTTTAGCCGTATACAGATAGTCCCCGCGTTTCTAAGAGTAAAAATGATAAGAAACGATCTTAAATTCTTGCCTCTTCGATAATTCCACCATGACGTCAGCCCGTCAGATCATTAAATGACATGACTCAAAGGCTGCGTAGAGGTTACTATTAGCATGATTATCGAGAAGCCCACAAACCGTTATTGGTTCAACTTTTCCGCTTCTCAAACGTTTCCCAAACGGCTTCTATAAATACCTCAACTGTTTGTCATTCATACTTTTACAATATCTTCAAGTTTTCAGAGCTAAATTCACCATCTTCTGCATTCATCTCCTCTCTGTGCGTGCCTCTTCATTTTCTTTCTTAGAAACTTTGTTATAGTTATGGCTAAAACCTCCAAAACAGTACCTCAGAAAGAGGGCACCACTTCTTCATCACGTCCGTCCATGGGCAAACCAAAAACACCTCCAAGTATTGAGCAATGTATCCCTGGCCACTCCGATATGGTCTCCGACTTTCCATTGAAAAACCCCCTTCTACACCGAGCCAATGCGAGCCTATATCTCGGTACATCAGTGTGGTGACCGACATGAAGAGAGTAAAGATAGACTACTGATGGGGGAGGCAGTGCAAGTAGAGATCCCCAAAGCTGAGGAAAGCATAGTAGCACACAAAGTTGGTTTCCTCAGCGTATACACATACCCCTTCACTCTAGGCCCTATAGATTCTTCTTCCCCACCGATAGATCCGGTGATTCTTCACTTTTGTAATACAGTACCGAGTGACACTCGGTCAGATCTATCCTTCTTTCTAGAGGATTATTTACATGCTCAGATATTTCTCCAACCGGATCAAGGGAATGACCTTCACCCTCAACCACTTGATCAGAATGTACAACCCCTGTCTCTTCCGAGGGGGTTTGATCAAGCTTAACCATTGATCCGCCAAGACATTCTTTACGAGCATCGATGAAGACAAAGACCGGGGATGGATGAGATAATTTGTCAGAGTAAGAACCTCAGACATCATCCCTGCTGATAGGCTGCCATTCCCGGAGGAATGGAACATGAAGCGTAAGTGTCCCTACATCGAGCACATTTTATTGCCCCTTTTCTTCTTCTAAAATGATCTTCTTTTGATTATGTAGCCACCGTTTGGTTCCCCGGCGTGGTTCAGAACATTCCAGAATGGATTGAACTATTATACTCTACTTTTTCATATAGCGAGCGTGTTTGGCGTGGTTTTGCCAAAACGCATTGGCAGTCCAAGAACCATGGTATGCTTTCCTTGTTTCCATTACCAAGTTTATTATGAGTGTTCTTTGTGGCATTAAGTTTAATACATCATGCCTGTCCAGACCTCAAGGAAGGCGTGTCGATGAGACTACCTCCTCCTAGTGAAGTAGAAGCCTCGAAACCTGACAAGGGTAAGAAGAGGAAGAAGGAGGTGTCGATCGAGTCTCCAAAATCAAAGAAACCCAAGTTCTGCAGGCCTCATACCGACGCCATGGTCTTGACTTTGACTATTGCGGCAAGTCCTCATACCGAAGACGAAGATGATGATGATGGCGATCGCCCTTTGGTACAAAGGGTAAGACGGAGTGCTGATGCTCTACAAGCTGTTGGGAAGAAGTTGCTGAGTCGGGGGTGGCCAATGTGGACCAAACTCGTGCTAAGGAGACCCTCAAGGAGGGTTTGGGCGCAGTCCCGGAGCCTCAAGTTGGACATGGTACAGTCCGTGCTGGCGAATCCTCGTCTAGCAATTTCGGAGGTCCTGAATTCAAAATTTTTCGGGGTCGAAAAGAAACCCCTATAGAAATTAATATCGTGGGTGGCTTTGAATCGGGTCCTTCATTTTCTCTGAGGGAAATAAGGGATGCCCAGAATAGGGGCGCTGCTGATGTGGGGACCTCTCAGGGAGAGGATAATGCGTTCAAGGACTACTTCATTGGTGTTGACGAGGATACAGATCTAGACGCCCTCATCGCTCTCGAGGAGACTGAGAGGTTTCAATGCTTCAAATTTTTACCCTTGCCTTTCTAACTTCTCTGCTTTGTTATAGGTCAAGAAATTGTATGATCGCACCTTTTCTAAGCTTCAAGATGAGCTTTCATGCCGTGAGGAGGAGCTTGAGAAGCTCACCTTGGAGCTAAATGAGTCGAAGGCTTCCTCTGCCCGAAAGAAAGAGGAGCTGAGTGAGCTTCGGGCGAGTCTGGAGGGAGTGCACTAGGAACATACTAGCTTTGCTGAGCAAGTAACACGACATTCATGAGTTCATCTTTTTATTCTTAAAACTTGATGCTCACTATCTTGATTCACCTTTGTAGATTGGGAAAAAGAATGCCCTGGTGGGGCAACTTCAGGAAGAGGTTGCAGCTAAGGATATGGAGATCCTTGAGTTGAAGAGGCAGAATGAGGCTGTGACCTCGGAGAAAGACCTTTTACGGGAAGAGTTGGACTCGACCCAGGATCTTTTTCGAAGTGCTCAGAAGGAGGCAATGCATTATCTGTGGCCAAGTCTGAGGTTGATGAATATATGTACTCATACAAGAGAGATGCCGCCACCGCAAAATGATCGAGCCAGTGAGATATCTGAGAAGGCCGAGCAGAAGCAGGCTCGGGCCGTTGCTCATGCTCTCTTGCAAGCTAGGAGGAAGGATTTCGAGGAGGCGAGCGCTAAAGGTGTCGATCTCTCTGCTGAGATTGAGAAAGCCAGAGCCTTGGAGGAAGAATCAGTACCTTCAACTACTTCGGATAAGGGTTCCGGAAGTGATTCAGAGAGTAGTGAGGGTGAAGAATAGACTCGCATTGTCATCTCTGCTTCTCCTTTTCTTTCTTTTTGTATATGGGTTCCTCGGTGGAGCATTGTAAAGACACCCTTTGTAAATGTATTTTTGGGAATGCAAAAAGATTCCTTTGCTTCAAGTTTTCAAATTTTATTTTTAGTGCTTATGAAAAGTTAATCTTTGAATTTTGATGTCGGCTCTTTGGAGCCCATACTTTGAGTAACCAAGATCCTCGAGATCGGGCACCATCTCGAGTCTAGATTGATAGCTCTTTTAGAACCCACATTTGCAGTAACTAAGATCCTCGAGATCAGGCACCATCTCGAGGCTAGATTTGATAGCTCTTTTAGAGCCCATACTTGTAATAACAGAGATCCTCTATATCGGGCACCATCTCGAGGCTAGATCGATGTGGGGATCTCAATATCTCTCGAGCGTTATATGACAGTGTCATTCATATGACATGACCGTGAAGTGATCGGGGTGGTCCCACTGGTACACTTCCCCAATAGTGGTAATGGCATGGTCAGAATTAATTGACCTTCAGAATAGGCAAACAGTCGCCGCTTGCTCTATATATGTATTTGCTTTCTTTTTATTTGAGGATTCCGATACTTTGAGCAACTATCCTTTTTATAGCGCTCTCCTTCCTTGCATCAGTTCTTTCACCATTTTAATTCAAAGCTTTCGCCTAAGTTTTCATTTCCCTTCTCTTGTTTCACCATAGTTATGGCCGCTACACCTAAATCCGTTCACCAAGAAGAGGAGAGTTCCGCCTCTACTTCCCACTCGATCGGTGGTACACCGCCGGTGTCTGGTGAGCTAACCTCGAGATGCTTTGTCTCGAGGAGGGACTTTACATTCGAGAGACCTCCCAATGTTTAGGGCCATTGGGAGCATGCATCGAGGTTCATCTCATCAATAGGGGAGGAACACCTCGAGGTAGTTAGGTGAGACTGTGGATGGGGAGAAAAGGCAGTACTACAGGTACCTTCCCTAGAAAAGAGCATCATGGATCATGTGGAGGGTTTTTTGAATGTATACACGTACCCCTTTACATTGGGCCCTCTTGATAGAGTCGTGCTCGAGTTTTGTAGAAGATATCGGGTTACCCTGGGATAGGTTCACCCGTCATTTTGGAGTATAGTGTTGATGATAAGGTTCTTTATAGATAAAGCCGGGCTCGAGTTCACCCTCGGCCATCTTATTAGATTATACCGGCCCTTGCATTACCGAGGCTTCATTACTCTACGACATCGATCAACCCGGCCCTTTGTTGACAGTAATGAAGAAGACGGGGATCGAGGGTGGATGAGTCGATTTGTCCGGGTGTGGACTGTTGACATTATCCCCGTAGAGTTCCTGCCATTCCCTGAGAAATGGAATTTCACACGTAAGTGGTACACTTGTGCTTTAATAATTATAGTTCATAGTGGAGGCAGACTCCGTAAAGGTGTTTTCTTTCCATTTCCGCAACAATCTCGTAGTTGCCATATGAGGTCTCTGATCTGGCAGATTGGACTCGAAAACTGGTAGCTTGCTCAACCTACGATAAGCGTAAGTGGAGAGACCTATAGAAGGGTATATAGGAGGCAAAACACCACGGTGAGTACCGTATGATCCTTTTCTTTAAGGAATATTTCCCTTTGTGTTTCCTAACTTATTTACTGCGGGCGTTAGAGAATTTTTTGAGATGAGACCATGCCCTCTCGAAGAGGAGGGAGGATCATCGGCTTCGGGGCTGAAGAGCAATAACAAGCGTAAGGAATCCTCGGTGGGCGAGGATATTTATAGTGAGGCAGGGTCTGCCCGCATGCGTAAAGGAGATGCAATCATTGAGGTAGATCATGTACCTATCGGCCGTCGTGCGAACATTGGTGCAACAGAAAGGAGTGGCCGCACATCAATGGCTCGAGCCGAGAGACCTCTCGGGGCAGATGAGCTTGCAATACCCGAGGTTTCTAGCCTCGGGGGAGTGGCTCCTCTTTTGCCACCGGCTTCTTCCCTGGTCGAAGGTACTTCGAGGGACAAGGATCTTTCGTCGCTATCTTCATCTCCCATCGAAGGTACTTCGAGGGATACAGATTTTCTGCCACCGTCTTCTTCTCTAGTCGAAGGTACTTCGAGAGACAAGGATCTTTCATCGTTATCTTCTTCTCCCGTCAAAGGTACTTAGAGGGATACAGATTTTCTGCCGCTGTCTTCTTCTCCCGTCGAAGGTACTTAGAGGGAAGTTCGAGGCTAGGGGCCTGGGGCCGATGAGACCATGCCAGTATATGTACGCTCAGCTTTTGAGGAGGCTTAACAGTTCTGTTCTGTGGTGAGTTTTGGTTGACTTTGTTGGTTTTTTAGTTTTGTATTTTCATTTTTTACTGAGCTTCTTTCTCATAGGCCTTTGACAAGCTTAAGTCCTAGCTGTTCTACCGTGAAGCCAGGTTGCGGAAAGCCTTGGACGAGGAGAAATCCCTCATGCTTCTTTGTTATAAAAGGGAAAAAGAGTTGATACACCTTCGGTACGAGATGAATCGAAGCCAGAACTACGAAGGCCGCCCCGAGAGACATGTAACCTGTGTTTCGAGGGGATGCATGTTTCTTCTATCTATCCTAAGAGATTAATATTTTGATACTCCAGTTGCAGAGAAAGACGGAGGACCTGGAACGCCTTTGGGGTAAAGTTCGTCAGGCCAAATATGAGTGTAATGAGCTAAGGGCTCAGATAGATGCCCAAGTTGCGGCCAAGAAGAATGCTTTGGCCAAGGCTTCTGCCCTCGAGGTGCAACTCTGAAATGCTCGTGAAAATAGCTCGGTCCAGATGAACAGGATTGTAAGGCTCGAGTCTAACCTTTTGAAGATAAAGGCCGAGGTCGTGGATTCCCGGGATGAAGATGAAGAGATTTGAGCTAAGGCTGATAAAAAAGTGGTTGTCTATTTAAAAGACGATGCCGATGCTCGGGCTGAGTTGAGAGGGGCTTCCGATCGGGAGAGCAGAAGCATTGAATATGCCCGGTGTAGATCCCAAAGGGAAACCCTCGAGGAGATCCACACTAGGGGCCTCGATCTCTCAGAAGAGATAGAGCAGGACAAGACGGATGAATACGATGCCAAGTTCCTCTTATCCGATGCCGAAGATAATGAGGAAAAGGCCGATGGAGCCGTAGTCCCCGAGGGGAAAGTAGACTAGGCTTTTCCTTTCTGATTTTGCGTAAAATGCTCTTGGATAACAATGTAAATGAAGCCTTGTATTATTTCACATAAACATATAAAAAGATAAGCCTTTCGGTTTTCCCCTTTCATGAATTTCCCTTTGCTTGTGTATGTCTTTCTTTTGTTTTGAATTTTGACGTTTGTCAATGATTAGCCAGATGAATTGGACTTCGAGGTAAAACCCTTAGGTTTACAAATTGGCCTTGAGGCTTGTTAGGCTGGCCTGTAGGCTCTTATGCATTTGCCCTTAGGCGCTTTTTAGTTAACCATTTCGGGCTTAATCTTCGAGTCGGGTTTCGACTCGAGCTCTTCGACCCTTAAGTTTTTGAATTTTAAGCTGGCTCTTAGGATCTTACGCTTTAGGTTATCACGACCTCTAAATGGGATGGCGCTTAGGCTCTTACGCGTTGGGTTGGTACGACATCTAATATAGGCTGGCACTTAGGCTCTTACGTGTTGGGTTGGTACAATCTCTAATATAGGCTGGCATTTAGGCTCTTACGCATTGGGTCGGTTCGAACTCTAATATAGGCTTTATGTTTTCCTCATCAAAGACTTTTTGAAGTTTTTGTGTTCGTCCGACTCTTTGATGGTTCGATAAGAACCTCGATTATAAGCCATTATGTGACGATAAATGAGCACATCGGGAGGTTTCGCTCGATGGCTGAATTGTTTTGAAGCCTTTTTATTGTTTGGAGCTGACATGATCGAAGCTCTTTGGCTTATGACGAGGGTAGCCTGATTAACCGGTTCTTTTCGAAGTATTTGAAGGCCTGTGATATTATAGTCGGGCGTCCCCGAGTTGCGTTAGTTTCGTCGGAGCCTTATGATCATAGTCATTGTGTTTGGCCGTAGACTTTTAGTCCTCAAGTGAGGTAGCCTCGGCATCTATATCGAGGGTATGCCTTTTTACGGGTCTTACAAGTTCGAATATATAGCCTTGACTTTAAGATCGGTATTATGCCCTTTGTAAGGTCTTATAAATTTTGAGGTCTTACAGGTTCTTTGGTTACTTGGCACAAGTATAATTCATGCCTTGCTTGAGGTCTTACTGATTTGATATTGCCTTGTGGAGGTCTTATGAGCTCGAGGTTGCCTCATGGAGGTCTTATATTTTCTAGCATTGCCATATGGAGGGCTTTCGGTCTCGAGGTTGTCGGTTTGCGGTCTTATGGCCTCGAGTTTTTGATAGCTCGATGGGTTGACAGTCGGCGACAGTCCCCGAGACATTGAAAGTTTTTGGCTTTGGAGCTGTTCTTTTGTAAACTTGACGTTGCCTCATTGAGGGCTTATGAGCTCAAAGTATTCGGCCCGGAGGTCTTACGACTTTGAGTTTTTGATGTCAGTTCCCGAGCATTCGAGAAATTTCTGGCCCTGGGTCCGTTTCTTGTAAAAATAGCAATCTTCTTTGAAGCGCGAAATGTTTTGATGGTAAAAGATACTCCTTTGATTACTTGGTACAAGTATACATAACGCGAAGTGTTTTGATGGTAAAAGATACTCATTTGATTACTTGGTACAAGTATACATGTTTTTAGCATCGAGGGTTCGATTATTCTATGCGGACACGGTTCATTTGACCGTTTGTCCCGATACATCATTTTTCTATCGAGACCTTCTTTGTCTCATCTTTATTTCTCCGGGGAGGTGTTCTCCCGGGGGGATGCCCCCCAGTATTCGAGGTTGATTGAAGAGAAGCCTTGAATACTTGTTAAGTTCTCCTTAGGTAGCATATAGATGTTTTCTCGTTAAAAACCTTTCCGGTAAAACCCTTCTTGGGATAAAATCCGATCGAAGGAAAAGAGTGCAATACATGCTTTAAAACCTAAGGTCTTCAAGCTGGAAGGTGCTTCAATTTTTCTAACCGTACGCCTACACACAGGTTAGTGTAAGACGTAAATAAAAAGGGAGATGGTTATACCTTAGTAGTGATGGCGCTCGAGCCTCAATATGCTTTAACTACTCACTCCGGGGATGCGGTACGGTCCTTTGCTCATTCACTTGGGTGCAGCCGATAATGTAGCTTGTGATTGCTACTTCGTTGTTTGCTTATCCTTTAGCTCCTTCTATGTTGAAGGTGTCGATGCCAGTGCCACATCGTGCACCGCAAACATCTCTCTTACTGCATGCTGCTCCCCGTATACCATTTTTATTTTGTCCTTCATTGGAAACTTCATCATTTGATGAAGGGTTGATGGTACTGCTCTCATGCAGTGTATCCATGGCCTTCCGAGCAAGGCATTGTATCTCATCTCTCCTTCGATGACATGAAAATTGACATCTTGGGTTGTGCCAGCCATGTTGAGCAGGAGGGTGATCTCCCCTTTGGTTGTCTCGCTCGCCATGTTGAATCCATTGAGGACTCGATAGGCGGGCATGATCTGGTCGAGTAGTCCGAGCTGTTCCACTACCCTCGATCTGATAATGTTGGCCGAGCTACCTGGATTTACAAGCGCACGTTTAATTTGAAATGTATTCACAAGAAAAGAAATTACCAATGCGTTGTTATGAGGATGAGACAGGGCCTCGATGTCCTCTTCGCTGAATTTGAGAGCATCCCTGGGTATGTAACCTCGAGTTCGCTTTTCTCTGGTGATGGATATTTTTGTTTGTCTGACAATGGGTTCCCGTGGGATGTCGATTCCTCCAACGATCATATGGATGGCATGTTTTGGCTCTTCTGTTTCATTTTTCTTGTTCGCCTCTCTTTCCCGAAATTGATTTTTACTAAGGAACTCTCGGAGGTGCCCTTTGTTGATTAGTTGGGCTACTTCTTCTCGGAGCTATCTACAATCTTCGGTCCTATGGTCGTGTGTGCCGTGAAATTCACACACCAGGTTAGGGTTCCTTTGCAACGGATCTGATAGTATGGGTTTTGGCCATCTGGTGTCTTTGATTTTACATATGGCTAATACGATGTTCGTAACATCAATGTTGAAGTTGTATTCAGATAATCGGGGTGCCTCCATCGGTCTTGCGTGTCTGTCGAATCCGGCTCTGCTCACGAGTCCCCAAGGATTCTACCCTTCGGTCGTTTTGGGGTATGTTATACGTCTTGGGGCGTTTCTTCAATCTTCAGTGTACGATTAGTACCTTTCCTTGTTTGGCCTTGGTTCCTTTGCCAGGAGCCTGCTAGGATATACTGAGCCTGAGGGGGCTCCTAGTTGGTCGTCCTCGACCCTTTTCTTCGATTGATACCGGTTGTGAACATCCGCCCAAGTCACGATGGGATATTCAACCAAGTTCTGGTTTAGCTGCTTCAAAGCTATCGAGCTTCGTTCATTCAAACCTTGGGTGAAAGACTACACTGCCCAGTCATCGAAAACTGGTGGTAATTCCATTCGCTTCATTTGAAATGAGATACAAACTCCCGTAACTTCTCATTTTCTCTCTGTTTGATTTTGAAGACGTCGGATTTCCTTATAGCAACCTTGATGGCACCGACATGTGCCTTTATAAAAGAATCTGCCAGCATGGCAAATGAGTCTATCGAATTCGGGGATAGGTTGTGATACCACATCATGGCCCTTTTTGAAAGTTTTTTTCCGAATATTTTTAACAGGACGAATTCAATCTCGTCGTCCTTCAGTGTCATTTCCCTTTACAGCACAAGTGAAAGCAGTGATGTGCTCGTTGGGGTCCGAGGTTCCGTTGTACTTTGGGACATCGGGCATTCTAAATTTCTTTCGGTTGGGTTTTGGATAAGCACTCGATGGGAATGGCTTATGTACGAAATTTCTTTGAATTTACACCCTTCAGAATCGGGGGTGCGCTCGCGATCTGATCGACCCTTGAATTGTAGGTATCCACCTTTTGTCATTAGCTTCTATTTTCTTTTCGCCCAATTCAATCCTCTTTGTGAGGTCCTCGAGCATCTTCATAATAGTAGGGTCGGTTGCTGACCCATTGTTGCTCGATCTTTCTGGTACCTGTTCGGCTCGAGGAGCCATTTCCGGTGCTTTTGTGCTTGGAGTTTTTTGGTGGCTTTGCAGTTGAGCAATCGTCAGCTGTTGCGCCTGCAACATCTCAAAAATGACATGAAGGCTAACCTCTTATTCCTCCCGAGCTGGGGTTCTCTGAGCTTCTTGTTTGTTTTTTGGCGTATGCTCCCGTTAGTGTGGGAGCTTATATCAATGTGTTGGGTATTGCACGAGCCCACATTCACAGGGATTGGTTCTGGTGCATCTCAGGGTTTTGCAGTGGTACACCGGCGCCTGGAACAACTACACCATTCTCTCCATGGTCCTCAGGACCGTTGTTTTTATGTGCATACACTGAGTTAGACATTTTTACCTGAAATGAAAGATTCTTGGACAAGAAAAAGTGTGAAGAATAACTTGTGTTTTCAATAAACCAGTACTAAAACAATCGTTGTTATTTTTAGCCCCACGATGGGCGCCAAACTGTTTACTTTGAAAATAACAATTACAACTAAATTTGATTTTGTGGTTCTATAAATACGTGATTTATTTTAATGCTAGTTGTTAAGCGATAGATGCTAAGTGTGAGTTAGGGGAATGAGATAAGAGCTCAAGGACAGTATGCTATGCAAACCGAATAGCCGTAAATTGGGGTCTCGAGTTGGCCTACGCTGGGCCTCGAGGTCGAGCTGAAGTGCCTGACTGGGAATGGTTGATGAAGAACTAACAGTTCCGAGGGCCTTGATTGTGGCTCTTTATGATCAATGATGAGTAATAAATGATGAACAATCAATAAAACACAATAAATGTAAGCATTAAAATGACCCAAGAATATGTTTGAGTTGAGGAGCAGAGAATGTTCTTATTATTGTATTGAATAATATGTCCCTTACAAAATGATAAGGGTCCCTTTTATAAAGGAGGGGGAATCCTAACATAGTACAGGTACATTTATTACAAAGATATGTGGCTGGTACAATCATTTAATGTCACGGTACGGACTTGTACTATTCTTGTAGACCTGATCAGCTCTAACCACGTGCCTTGGGAATTTCCCTCTTGTCCATCATAGCCACCGATTTGCATTTCCCCGAGGTCGAACATAGGGAACCCTCAAGGCCAAACCTCATGCTGTGCCTCGAGCCTTCTAGAGACGGGCTATGGAGTATCATAATGATCATAAAATCAGACTCTCCGATTTTAGCCGTATACAATAAATATATTATTTAATTTAGTGAGAGAATTTCTTTTATCCTATTAACTCATTCAATCCTACACCTACTAAATATCAAAAAAAAAATATTAAAATTTAAAATATTTTATCAATAATTGTATAAATATAAATTACATATATTATATAATGATATAATAGTACTTTATATTTTTGGGGTGTTAAATATTTGAGGGCCTAAAGCAAGAGCTTCACTTGCCTTACCCTAAAGCCACCCTTGGCAGTAAAGAAGGTTCTTTAGAAAATAGGAAATCAAAGGTATATGTTCCATTAGATCTCCTTATTTAGGATGTGTTTGGTACGAAGGAAAATGTTTTCATGGAAAATATATTTTCCTAGAAAATATTTTCATGGAAAATGAGTGATTTTATCACTTATTTTTCTTGTTTGATTAGAAAGTAGAAAATATTTTTTATGCTACTCTTCTCACCCTCTTTCCCCCAAGTCCCCATGTTTCCTTGCTCCCCCCTCCCCTCCCCAATTACCCAACGTTTTCGGGACTTTATTTTTTTCAAGAATTTAATTATTTTTCTAAAAATTCACACAAACCCAAAGGAACTAATGTGTTGCTTTACCTTTTTACGCAAAATAATATTAAAATTTGTGCTCCATAACTAAAAGAAAAATACTTTTTTTTGTTGAAAAAGAAAGTACTTATTCTACAATATGAAAATAAAGTACTCATTTTGTTGAAATAAAAAAAGTACTTTTTTATATCATGAAAAAAATAGTTTTGTTGTTGAAATAAAAGAAAATACTTTTTTCTATGAAAAGAAAGTACTTTTTTTTTGTTGAAATAAAAAAAATACTTTTTTATATCTGTATGCGGCGAAATTAGAGGATCCAATTTCTTACTGTTAAGTTACTCCGGAAGAACACCTCGAGGCCTCGAGGACGCGAAGCTGTGACCGAGTTCCCTCCTTTGAAGCTCGTCAAGGTCCGACCCGAAGAGAATATTGATCAAGGCTAGAGTAAAATAGGGGATTCCCTAGGCACGCGGCTAAGTCTGACAAATCTGGTCTGCCCAGAGCCTGTATCACGATGTCGCATCTAGCCGTCCCATCTCCATACCTTTACAATTAATGCATTTTTGTACTATGTTGGATTTCCCCTCCTATATAAAGGTGATCCTCATCACTTTGTAAGGGGCTAATGTTGCTCCAACTATTCTACACGAAATATAACAACTCTCTCTCTTTTCTCTCTAACGCATTTTTCCGACGCTATTGCTTATTATTCTCATATCCATTCTTCATTTATTGTTTGTTATTGACCATATAGAGCCTCCTTTGATTATATCCTAACTGTTATCCCTTCCCCGATTACCCCCGATAGCTCGAGCCCAAGCCCAGGCATCGACCTCGAGGCCCCTCATCGTCAGTCTGAGGCCCGGATAGCTAGCCCATCGGTATGATTATAACTCTGCTTTAGCTCGTATTTCACCGTTAAGCTTCACACATCTAGCATCAACTTCTTAAACAACTAGCATAAAAATAGATCACATATTTTTAGAGTCCCATTAACAAATTTAATTGTCATTACCATTTTCACGGTAAACAGTTTGGTGTCCACCATGGGGCTAAAAATAATAGTGATTACTTTCTTGCTGGTTTCGTCACACAACGCAAGTTGTCTTTTACACTTTTTCTTGTCCAAGATCTTCGATTTCAGGTGAAAATGTCTGGCTCAGTGAATAGAGTTGAGAACGTCAACCTTGAAAACCACGGAGAAAACGGTGTGGCTGTTCCAATTATTGGCGCGCCACCGGAGAACCCCGATAACGCACCAGGACCGATTCCAGTGGACGGAGGTTCGCAGGCCGTGCAGCAGGCCGACGAAACCTCACACACCGACAGGTGCAAACAACATGGCGACCAACAGGAAGCCCAAAAAACCCCAGCTCGGGAAGAACGGGAAGTTAGTCTTCATGTTATTTTTGAAATATTTCAGGTACAACAGTTGGCTATCGCTCAGCTGCAAAGCCACCCGAAGACTCTCAACATAGTAGCGCTGGAAACTACTCCCCTAGCCAAACATGCACTGGAGAGATCGAGCAACAACAGATTAGTAGCCGATCCTGCCACCGTAAAAATGCTAGAAGACCTCACCAAAAGGATCGAGTCGGGCGAGAAAATGATAGCAGCTAACAACAAGAAGGTTGAAACCTATAACTTCAGAGTCGACCAAATCCCGGGTGCACCCCCGGTACTGAAGGGCGTAGATTCGAAGAAGTTCGTACAATGGCAGTCCTAGAGGAAGTAGCTCCGAAACCCATTCCAAAGAAGTTCAGAATGCCAGAACTCCCAAAGTAAAACAGGACCTCAGATCCCAACGAACGTGTCACTGCCTATACATGCGCGGTGAAGGGAAATGATATGAAAGACCACGAGATCGGGTCCGTCTTACCGAAAAAGCCTAGAGAAACGCTCTTGAAGGGGGCCATGATGTGGTATCACAACTTGGCTCCAAAATCCATAGATTCATTCACCATGCTAGCAGAATCCTTTGTAAAGGCACATGCCAGTGCCATCAAAGTAGCAACAAGGAAGGCCGACGTATTCAAGATCAAGCAAAGGGAGAATGAAATGCTGCAAGAATTTGTATCTCGCTTCCAAACGGAATGGATGGAACTACCTCCGGTCTCCGACAACTGGACAGTGCAGGCCTTCACTCAAGGTCTGAACGAGCGAAGCTCAGCGTCCTCAAGGCAGCTGAAAGAGAATCTGGTCAAGTATCCCGCCGTAACCTAGTCGGATGTCCACAAATGGTACCAGTCAAAGATGAGGGTCGAGGATGACCAGCTGGGAGCCCCCTCGAGTTCAGTATATCCGAGCAAACTCCTGGCGAAGGAGTCCAAATTGAACAAAGAGAGGTACCAGCCGTACCCCGAAGATAGAAGGAACGTCCCGAGACACAATCCGCCTCGCAACGATCGATTGGTCAACCGAAGATAGAACCCTCGGGGATTCATCAACCGAGGCAGATTCAATGAGGACACGAGGCCAATGAGGGAACCTCACCTATCAGCATACAACTCCAACATCAATGAACATGACATCATGCTCATCTTCAGCAAAACCAGGGACACCGAATGGCCTAGGCCTATTATGTAGGATCCTTCCTAGAGGAACCACAACTTAGTATGTGCACTTCATAATACGCGTGGCCATAAGACCAAAGATTGCCACCAGCTCCAAAAGGAAATAGCCAGGATACTCGATAAAAGTCATCGTCGAGAATTGTTAACGATCGGGCAAAAATCCCATTCTGAGAAAGAGTGACAGCCAAGAAGAACGAAGGAAATGAATCACGGCACGTCATCCACATGATATTGGAGGGGCATCACCGCTCCCCAGGAACCCGTGGCAAGGAGAACAAAAATGTCCATCACTAGAAAAAGACGAACCCGGGGATACGTACCCGAAGATGCCCTCGCGTTTAGCGAAGAAGACTCCGAGACCTCGCCCCAACCTCATAACAACAAACTGGTAACCTTTTTTTTCATTTATTCATTTCGAATAAAACATGTGCTCGTAAATCCAGGTAGCTGACCCATATTATCAGGTTGAGAGTAATAGAGTAGCCCGGACTGCTAGACCAAATCGTGCCCACCTCTCGAATCCTTAACGGATTCAACATGACGATCGAGACAACGAAAGGAGGGAACCACTCTCCCAGTCGGCGTGGCTGACACGACACAAAATGCCAAAATTCCATGTCGTTAAAGGAGACATGAAATACTATGACTTACTCGGACAACCAAGGATACACTGCACGAGAACGACACCGTCCACCCTCCACCAAATGATAAAATTCCCGACGGAGGATGGGGTTAAAACCATTTACGAGGAACAACGCGTGGCAAGGGAAGCGTTCGCGTTACGTAACATAGCACCGGCACCAATATCTCCACTCTCGAAAGAGTCAAAGGATAACCAATCTACGTCTTCGGCTAAGCCCGATTAAACACAACAGAGGACCATACCGAGTCCTTGCTCCAAACAATGGGGATACATCAGACCTCGGAACATTGCCGGCGCATCCCACGATAAGGTAAGACCACCTCCCCCTTTCATTATTCTACACTAACCCATATGTAGGCGCTCGGTCAGGGCGGTCGAAAATGCTAATCCAATCCGAATATCTCAAGGCCTTAACGACATCCATTGCACTCTTTTCCTTCGGTCGCACTTTTGTCCCGGAGAGGGTTTCACCGGCAAGGATTTTAGCGAGGCAACGTTCACACGCTATCTAAGGAGGATCCGAGAAGTGCACCAAGCTTCTTTTACAATCAACCCCGAACATTAAAGGGCACCCCCTTGAGAGGTCATCCACTTGGAAGAACCGGGGAATGACAAACAAGGTTACAATAGGAAATGATGTACCGGGCCAAATGGTCAAATGAACCGTGTTCGCATGAGTCAGGATCATAGCAACAAAACAACATGTACTTATGCCAAACAATCGAAGAATATCTTTCGCCAAAAGCATCTCGTACTCCGAAGAAAATTCAGCATTTTCACAACAAGGATCCTTCCATCGAGAACGCCCTGAATTACTCGGAGACTAGCATCAATAACTCGGTGCCCGCATGGCCTCAGGGTCAAAACTACATACTCATAAGCTGTCAACGAGGCAACACGAAAATCACGAGACATCTCCAAAAGGGAAAAATCTCCCGAATACTCGGAGATTGGCATCACAAACTCAGAAAGCGCATGAGCCCAGGGTCGGAATCTCTAAAGTTATAAACCCTCAATGATGTTGTTCCGAGCTCACGAGTAATGGCCCCCGAGTCTAAGTAAACTCGATGACTTAGAGACTGTCGCCAATCCCCATTCACTTAAAAAACCCGAGGCCATAAGACCCCGAGCGAGCAGACTCGGTCTGGTATGACCTCAAGTAAGGCATGAATCACACTTGGACCAAGTATCAATTAAACTGTAAGATCTCAAGCAAGGCATGAATCATACTTGTACCAAGTATCAACAAAACTGTAAGACCTCAAAAGGCATAAAATTTTTGTAAGACCTTACCACAGGCATAAACTCAATCTCGAAGTTTGGGCTATATATCGCATTTGTAAGACTCTCGAAAGGGCATACCCTCGATGTAGACGCCTAAACTACTAAACTCGGGATCAAAAATGGCTCCGGCCAAACACAAATGACTACGGTTATACGATTGTATCATCCAAATTAACGCGACTCGGGGACGCCCGACCGTCGCTGCAAAATCATAGTCCATTACTTCGATTCTACTTCGAAAAGAACCAGTTAAACAGGCTACCCTCGACAGGCAAAAGAGCTTCGACCATGTCACCTCCAAATCACAAGGCTTCGAGCTACTCAACTTACAAGCTAAACCTTTCGATGTGCTCGAATATCGCCGCAAATGACATGAAATCAAGGTTCTATCCGAACCGACGACGGGTCAGGCAAAATCATTTCAAAAATGACCTTAACGAGAGGAAAACAAAGCCTACATATGCCTAAGGGCAAAAGTGTAAGAGCTATTATCACCAGCCTAACGAGCCTCAGGGCCACACACTAAAAGGTCACATCGACCAAAAGCATAAGAGCCACTGTCGTCAGCTTAAAATTTGAAAGCTTGAGGGTCAAAATGAGCTCGAATCGTAACCCGATTCAGAGACCGGATCCAAAATAGTTAACCACACATGCCTAAGGGCAAAGCATAAGAGCCATCATCGCCAGCTTCTTGAGCCTTAGGGCCACACACATAAGTTGTAAGGAATTTATATGGTCTCAAAGTTGTTTCCAATATTAACTGTGTACTTGTACAAATTGAATTGCAAAAGCAATAAGAGACATTCTTGTCCACAAAAGGAAAATTTGCTAGATAATATATCTTGTCCCCAGTCTGGTGGCCAAGCAATAGGTAAGCTTGAGCTTGGCCTTATAGAGAATGACCATGACCTCTAGAGAATGCCAAAGTCCTTGGCCGTGTGATCGAAATTCTTGAAACTAAAATACCCTTCAATATTTAATTGTGTCAGTGATGGTTGAATCACTGAAAAACTTGAAGGGTTAGAAGAAGAAGAAGATATTGGGGTGGAAAAAGGTTGGTCACAACAGATGTTAGTTTTGTTTATTGAACAAATACCTAGTATGAATATAAGAAACCTAAGAAACATACTTTTATGTTTAAAGAAGACATGAGTTGGTGGAGATTTCATCCTTCTTAAATGTGTAGAGGAAATAAAAAGTTGGTGATTTCTTGAATATTTGCCTTTTGTTTGAGTGAAAATAGGGGGTGTAGAATAGCCTCAAGAAAATTAAGGTTGGTCAAGAAAGAATATGTAAGGAGGAGATTAGAGGTGTCACTGTCAATACACACTAAGTGGTTTATTGAATTGCATGTGAGGACTATATATCTTGAAAGTGGTTTTTATGGAAAATATAATCTGAATTTCTTTTTTGTATTAACAGTTACAGACTTTGAAGTGAAAATTTTTACTGGTCACTTTGTACTTCAATAGTGTTTCAACTACCACATATGACATATTTAACATATCTGATTGCTATTTTGAGCAAATTTTATATGCAGAATTTTGGAGTTCTATACCAACTATTCAACCCGTTCACATTTGGTGAAACAATGACACCATTTTTCTTTTATTACTAACTGTTAGTTTAACTATTAGTTTCTTTAGCTTCTTTTGAACTTTGTTAATTTTCAGTTGTGCATAAATATTATTAAATGTGTACGTTTATAGCTAAATCTTGTAATCTCTTTAGATTGTTAATATTCAATTATGGGAGACCGACATAATGCTAAGTGGGACGAATATGCACATATTAAATTTATTGAATTGTGTGAGCAAGAAGCTAGAAAAGAAAATTAGGCCAAACACTTACTTGTCTAAAGATGGATAGAAGAATATGGTTAGTGAGTTCAATAAGAAGACGGGACTAGAATATACTAGAAAACAAATAAAAAATCATTGGGATGACATGAAAGCAGAGCGGACTCTTTTTAAGCAGTTGATGAGAGGTGAGACAGATTTAGGATGGGATCCCACAAGAAAAATAATTATTGCAGATGATGATTGGTGGGAGCAAAAAATTAAGGTACATTGCTTGCCCTTTTCTATAATTATTTCATAACTCTATTAATTGTTAGTTTCATTTGTTTGCTTAGAGTAATTTTAAATTCTTTTTTTATAGGAGAATTTTAAATACAAAAAATTTAGGAACAAAGACCTTTCGCTGTATGGTTTCGTTACGATGCTTTATTTACTGATATCTTTACCACCGGAGAGAGAGCACGTGCAGCAAATCAAGAACAAGAGTTGGAAGTTGGGTTAGATCAAGATGATGATAGAACAAATGATGTTTATGATAATGACATAGAACAATGTAATGATGAAAGAAGCGATGAAAGTCATGTCATATAGAATATGGATTTAATTACATTTCCTGAGCCATCGCTTAGAAAGCAAAAGCCAATAGATGGAAGTGGCAGTAGCAGTCAAGTGAAAAAGCGCAAGACAAAAAATAATTCATTATTGCTAAAAGAGGAAATACACTCCCCAATTGAGTTCATATCTAACGACGGCACATCTAAATCTTCAGAGCCCACCATTGAGATGTTCATGGACATTTTAGAAAATATTCATGGTATTCTTGGAATGTGTGATATTTTTAATTGTGCTGTGAACTTGTTGACACAGAAAGAGATACGATATGCATTTTTGAAGTTGTCTACTGATGAAGCTAGAAAATCTTGGTTGGAGTACAACCACCGACGATCTTTCGTGTCGAATAATCCATCTAATGTAATTTGAGAAGTTGTTGATGATGCCTTACCCATATTACATTAGTATTAGACATTTTAACTTGCCCTTTAAAGTATGTGCAGAAGGTTATATTTTCTTAATGTTTTGTTTCCTGTTTAGGCATAATGGTGGTTTAATCATTTCTTGTTTGGACATTATGTGTTTTATTTTAATAGATGACTATACTATCAACTTTGAAGTTAACATTTGTCATTTTTTATTCGTAATAGTTTGTATGTCTGTTTCATTTCAGTTTAATGGAATGCTGGAACAATGACTTGTTAAATGACGAAAATGAAGAAGAGGAAACTCAAGAAAATAAGATACGGATGACACTATGTCGATTAGCCTGTAAGAGTATATTGATATATTATGAGAAATACATTTGCAAGGAATCATGTCGTACATCTAAACGCACTGGGAATATATTTATCCAAGAGATATTACATGAAAATAAGACTTGGTGTTATGAAAACTTTAAATTCAGGAAGTCAGTATTTCTAGATTTATGTAAAGATCTAACTGATAAATATGGTCTTAAACCCATGCGTGGGGTGTCTGTCTATGAAGATTTAGGGATGTTCTTGATGATTTATACACATGGTGCTGGAAATCGATTGGTACAAAAGATTTTTCAACATTCAGGAGAAACAATTCATAGGCATTTTCATAGTGTTCTAAAGGCCATTGGTAAGCTTGCAAGAGACATAATTCAACCACATCCAAGTTATAATGATGGTGCAGGAGATCACAAGCCATGTAATCAACGATATCTCCCTTTCTTTAAAGTAAGTGACATACTTAATAATTATATTATTATATTTTTACATTTTAACTCAAAAAATTATCTAGTGTAAACTTATATTTAGTTTATGCATGTATATATTTTTGGGATTGTATTGGAGCATTTGATGGCACATACGTGAAAGCAAGATTGCCTCAAGGTCAAGAGATACCATATATTGGGCGTAAAGGTTATCCTACTCAAAATATTTTTGCTGTTGTCGATTTTAATATGTGTTTCACATTTGCATGGGCTGGGTGGGAAGGAGCAACTCATGATAACAGTATATTTGATGAGTGCCACGACTCGGATTTTCCACTATCGGGATCGTGATGGCACCTAACTCTTGAATGCTAGGCAAGCCAATAGTTATGGTTCTAGCACATTAATCATTAACAAAAACAGTTGTATACGACGAAATCGGAGGAACCAATTTCTCGTTGATAAGGTATCTTAGAAGATCACCTCGAAGGCTTGAGACAACGGATTGAGTACCCTCCCTCTAGGTCCATCGACACCCGACCTAGGGATAACGTTGGCCGCGACACCAACAGATATGGGGAGTTCCCTAAGAGTGCAGCCAGGGCCGACAAAATCTATCAGGCTAGTCTGAAGCTAGTCTGAGTCTGCATCATGAAGTTAGCCAGCTGTCCCATCCTGATTTCTTTATCATTAATATATTTTATACTATGTTGGGATTTTTCTTCCTATATAAAGGGGATCCTTGACACTTTATAACACTCTGTTGCTCCAGCTGCTCCATAAGAAATATAGAAGAATATTCTCTTTGCTCTCTTATACACTCTCTTGATATTATTTCTTTCATTTACTATCTTCATATTTGTTCATCATTTATTGTCCATCATTGGCCATAAAGAGCTATCGTTGATTATTTCATAACTGTTAGCCCTACACCGATCACCCACAATAGCTCGAGCCCGAGCCCTGGAATCGACCTCGAGGCCCCAAATTGACAGGCTCGAGGCCCCAAATAGTTGTCCTAACGGTTTGATTATAGCTCTTTCCCTAACATTATTTCATCTCTAAATCTCATATACTTAGCATCGACTGCTTAACAAACTAGCATAAAAATAGATCATATATTTTTAGAGTTCCGTCAACAAATTTAATTTTTATTACCATTTTCACGGTAAACAGTTTGGCGCCCACCGTGGGGCTAAAAATAATAGTGATTATTTTCTTGCTGGTTTCATCACTCAATGCAAGTTATCTTTCACGCTTTTTCCTGTCCAAGATCTTCGATTTCAGGTCAATATGTCTAACTTTGTAAATAGAGGCGAAAACAACAATTTCGAGGACCACGGGGAGAATGGTGTGGATGTTTCGGGTGTTGGTGTGATACCACAAAACCCTGGGAATGTACCTGAACCAATCCCCATGGACGCGGTCTCGCACGATGCCCAATTCATTGATATAAGCTCGAATACCGACAGGAGCATGCACCAGGGAGATCCACAAGAAGCTTAGAAAACCTCGACCAGGGAAGAGCGTGATGTTAGCCTTCGCGTTATTTTTAAAATTTTGCAGACACAACAACTAGCTATTGCTCAGCTGCAACGTCACCAGAAAACTCCCAGCACGGTAGCACCGGGGACAGCTCCCCCAGCCAAACAGGTACTAGAGAGATCGTGCAAAAACGAGTCTATAGCTGACCCTGTCATCATAAAAATGCTCGAGGACCTCACCAAAAGGATCAAATCGGGTGAGAAAGTGATAGAAGCCAACGATAAGAAGGTCGAGACCTACAACTCCAGGGTCGACCAGATTCCGGGCGCACCCCCAGTCCTGAAAGGTGTGGATTCGAAGAAGTTCATACAAAGGTCGTTCCCCGAGGAAGCGGCCCCGAAACCCATTCTAAAGAAGTTCAGGATGTCGGAACTCCCAAAGTACAACGGGACCTCAGACCCCAATGAACATGTTACTGCCTACATTTGTGCAGTAAAGGGCAACTATATAAAGAATGACGAGATCGAGTCCGTATTACTGAAAAAGTTCGGAGAAACACTCTCGAAGGGAGCCATGATGTGGTATTACAACTTAGCTCCTAACTCCATAGACTCATTCGCCATGCTAGCAGACTCCTTCATAAAGGCACATGCCAGTGCCATCAAAGTAGCAACGAGGAAATCCGAAGTTTTCAAAATTAAGCAAAGGGAGAATGAGATGCTGCGAAAATTCGTATCTCGCTTTCAAATGGAATGGATGGAGTTACCGCCAGTCTCCGACAACTGGTCAGTGCAGGCTTTCACTCAAGGTCTAAATGAACGAAGCTCGGTGGCTTCAAAACAGTTGAAACAGAATTTGATTGAGTATCAGGCTATGACTTGGTCAGACATCCACAACCAGTACCAGTCAAAAATCATGGCCGAAGATGACCAGTTGGGAGCCACCTCGGGCTCAGTATACCCAAGCAGGATCCCGGTAAAGGAGCCAAAACCAAACAAATAAAGATATCAGCCGTACATCGAAGACAGGTGAAAGCTTCGTGGTGCAACCCACCTTGCAATGATTGAAGGATAGACCGAGGACATGATCCTCGGGACTCATCAATAGAGCCAGATTTGATAGGAACACATGGCCAACGGGGGTACCTCACTTGTCAGAATACAACTTCAACGTCGATGTATCGAACATCGTGTTCGCCATCAGTAAAATCAGAGACATCAAGTGGCCCAGACCTGTACAATCGGATCCTTCATAGAGGAATCATAACTTAGTGCGCGAGTTTCACAACACGCACAACCACAGGACCGAAGATTGCCACCAACTCTAAGAGGAGGTAGCTCGACTACTTAACAAAGGCCACCTTCGGGAATTCCTCAGCGATCGAGCCAAAAATCAGTTCCGAGAAAGAGAGGCAGGCAAGAAGAACAAAACAAATGAGCCATGACATGTCATCCACATGATCTTGGGAGGCATCGATGCCCCCGCAAGAACCCGTGATGAGAAGGACAAAAATATCCATCACCAGAGAAAAGCGAACCCGGGGGTACATACCCGAAAATGACCTCGCATTCAGTGAAGAGGACACCGAGACCTTGTCTCAACATCATAATGACGCACTGGTAATCTCTTTCCTTGTAAATATTTTCAAATAAAATGTGTACTCGTGGATCCAGGTAGCTCGACCAACATTATCAGGTCGAGGGTGATAGAGCAGCTCGGACTGCTTGACCAAATCATGCCCGCCACTCGAAGTCCTCAACAGATTCAACATGGCAAGTGAAACAACAAAAGGAGAAATCACCCTCCCAGTCACTGTGGCCGGCACGACCCAAAACGCCAAATTCCATGTCATCGAAGGAGACATGAGGTACAACGCCTTATTCGGACGGCCGTGGATACACTGCATGAGAGCAGTACCATCCACTCTACACCAAATGATGAAATTCCTGACAAAGGATAAGATTAAAACCATCTACGGGGAACAACATGTGGCAAGGGAGATGTTCGCGGTGCACGACATGGCACTGGCATCAATACCTCCGCTCGCAAAATAGCCAAAGGTTAATCAAGCCACACCTTCGATAAAACCCGGTCAAACAAAGTAAAGGACAATACCACGTCCTCGTCTCGAGTAACTAGGACGCATCGGTCCTCGAAACATCATCAACATATCCTATGCTAAGGTATAACCATCTCCCTTTTTATTTTGTATTTCGTACTAACCCTTATGCAGGTGCCCGACCGGAGCAGTCAAAATGCTAACCCAGCTCGAAGACCTTAAGGTTTTAAAGCATCAGTTGCAGTCTTTTCCTTCGACCGAGTTTTTTTATCCCTAAAAAGGTTTTACCGACAAGGTTTTTAACGAGACAACATCTATATGCTACCTTAGGAAGATCCAACAAGTGTTCAAGGCTTCTTTTGCAATCAACCCCAAACACTAGGGGGTATTCCCCCGGAGGGTCATACATTCGAAAAAGCTAAGAAACACCAAATGGGGTCCTAGTAGGAAAATCATGTACTGGATCAAACGGTCGAACGAACTGTGTCCGTATAGTCGGACCCCTGACGGCGAAAGCATGTACACTTGTACCGAATAATTGAAGAATGTCATTTGTCAAAACACCTCACACTCCAAAGGAACCTCAACACCTTCGTAAAAATGACTCCTCCGCCAAGAATGTCCCGAACACTCGGGGAATGGCATCAACAATTCAACACCTAAATGACCTCCGGGTCAGGAATCCAAGCTCGTAAACCCTCAATGAGGCAATATGAAAATCACAAAACATTTCTAAGGCCAAAAGCACCCCAAACACTCAGGGACTAGCGCCAATATCTCCAAAATCGCACGACCCCAGGGTCAGGATCTCCAAACCATGAGCCCTCAATGAGACAATGCAAAGTCTGCAAATAATGGCTACCGAGTCAAGAAATCCTCGACGACTCGGGGACTACCGTCAAGCGCCATATCCAACGGCTTATCAAAAACTGAGGCCGTAAAACCTCGAGAGGGCAGACTCGATCTCGCAAGGCCTACATAAGGTAGCAACTATATCTGTAAGACCTCAAGCAAGGCATGAACCACACTTGTACCAAGTGACAAAAGTGTAAGACCTCAATGGCATGAAAAACCTGTAAGACCTCAACGACATGTAAAACTTGTAAGACCTCACTAAAGGCATAGACACGATCCCAAAGTTTCGGCTATATATCAAACTTGTAAGACCCCTAAAAAGGCATACCCTCGATATAGATGCCGAAACTATTTCACTCGGGACTCAAAGACTTCGGCCAAACACAAATGACTCTGGTAATACAGCTGTACCAGCCGAACTAACGCAACTCGGGGACGCCCGACCGTCGCTACAAGGCGTAAGAGCCATTGTCGCCATCCCACACAAGCCTTCAATTACTCAGAATCTACTTCGGAAAGAACCAGTTAAACAGGCTACCCTAGGCATAGGCAAAAGAGCTTCGACCATGTCAGCTCCAAATCACAGGCTTTGAGCTACTCAGCCTCCGAGGCAAACCTCCCGAGGTGCTCGAACATCGCCGCAAGTTACCCAAAATTGAGGTTCTTCCCGAACTGATGACGGGTCAGGCAAAAATTACTTCAAAAGTCCTTAACGAGAGGAAAAATAAAGCCTACATAAATGGTTGCATCAACTAAGCACGTAAAAGCCATTTTCGCCAGCCTAATGAGCCTTAGGGCCACATACACAAAAGGTCGCATCGACCAAAAGCGTAAGAGCCACTGTCGCCAGCTTGAAACCTGAAAACTTAAGGGTCAAAATAAGCTCGAGTCGTATCCCTATTCGGAGATCGGACCCAAAATAGTTAACTACATATGCCTAAGAGC
This sequence comes from Nicotiana tabacum, assembly GCF_000715075.1. Classification (NCBI taxonomy): domain Eukaryota; kingdom Viridiplantae; phylum Streptophyta; class Magnoliopsida; order Solanales; family Solanaceae; genus Nicotiana; species Nicotiana tabacum. Next base: position 89,598,845 of record NC_134101.1, on the reverse strand, counting down.
AAGTGCGTAAGAGCCATTATCGCTAGCCCTCACTAAAGGCCGCATTGGCCCACGGCGTAAGAGCCATTATCGCCAGCCCTCACTAAAAGGCTGCATCGGCCCATGGCGTAAGAGCCATTAAAGCCAGCCCTCACTAAAAGGCCGCATTAGCCCACAACGTAAGAGCCATTGTCTCCAACCCTCACTAAAAGGCTGCATCGGCTCACGACATAAGAGCCATTGTCGCCAACCCTCACTAAAAGGTTGCATCGGCCCATGGCGTAAGAGCCATTGTCACCAGCCCTCACTAAAAGGCCGCATCAGCCTACGGTGTAAGAGCCATTGTCGCCAACCCACATACACTAGAAGGTCGCATCGACCAAAAGTGTAAGAGCCACTGTGGCCAGCCTAAATTTCGGCCATTCGAAGGCCAAATAAGCTCGATTCGGTGCCCGACTCCAGGACTGCACCTTAAGCAGATGGCCTAAATATGCCTAAGAGCAAAAGCGCGTAAGAGCCTACAGTCAGTCCAATGAGCCGAGAGCCATATCATGACTCTAAGGATTCCTACCAACTCGAAGACCAGTCCACATGGCCAAATTAAAGACAGTAAGAGATACAAAAGAAATCAAGCTGCAAGGTTTTCTTTCATACACATGTGCGAAAAAGCGCAATCTCCGTCTACAAACATGTTTTTAAAATGCTACATACAGATGGCAAAATCTACGCCTCCCCGGGGGCTACGGCCTGTCAGCCTCATCTTCGCTTTCTTCGGCATCGGGCAAAAACAGCCGAGCATCACGCTCGTCCGCCCTTCCTAGTGCCAATTCCTCTAAGAGGGCGAAGCCCCTAGCATATATCTCTTCGAGGGTCTTTCTCTGAGATTTGCAGCGAGCATATTCTTCAACCCTCCCTTCACGGCCGATGACCCTTCTCAGCTTAGCTTGAGCATTGGCAACATCCTTTGAATAGATTTCCATCTCCCGGCCAGCCTTAGTCCAGCTCATCACAACTTCTGCCCGAGCATCAACGATCTCAGCCCTGACCTTCAAAAGCTCGGACTCAAGCTTCACAATCATGTCTGTATGAACCGAAGCATTATCACGGGCTAAGCGAAGTTGAGCTTCAAAAGTAGGAACTTTAACCAGAGCGTTCTTCCCTTCTAAATCATGAGCCTCGCCCGAGCTCTCAGCTCATCATATTCACGCCTGGCCCGGCCAACTTTATCTCGAAGGCGCTCTAGGGCCTCATTCTTTTTTTGCAACTGAAACAAACTAAGCATTAGCCTCAGGAACCAGGAGGCGGGGTGTACGCTCACCCAAGATAGAAAATTACCTGCTATTTCAGATGGTTCTCGTAATTCAAGCTCCGGCCCACCTCATACTGCAAGTGTACCAGCTCGACCTCCTTTTCATCACAAAGGAGCCTAAGGGATCTCTCCTCGTCCAGAGCTTTCCGTAGCTTGGCTTCACAACGAAGCAGCCCGGACTTAAGCTTGTCGAATTCCTGCAAAAAGGAAACCCAACAAGAAAGGGAAAGCACGAAGCTCAAAAGAACTGTGTCGAAACTCACCGCAAAGTGAAGCCGCTGGGCTTCTTCGAAGGTCGAGCGCAACCTACCAATCCAGTTCTTTCATCCCTGAAAAAGCCAACCCCGGTTAAAGCGCGCGGTCGCTCGGTACGTGCGACCCCAAATTTTTAGTATCTCCCGAAGTACTATCGATGGAAAAAGAAGGCGACAGCAATGGAGAAACCCTTTTTCTAGAACCAGGAACCGCGGACACGGCAGATTCAGATGATGCTTCCGCTCCGATGCCCCAGTCCTGTTTTGCCTTCCCTTGAGCACCATCTCCCTGAAAAAGCATCTCTCGCTTATTGTTGTCACTCTTTAGCACGGGGGCTGGTAACCCTTTCCCCTCTCCAAAGGAGCACGACCTCGCCTAGAAAGGCTCTCCAATGCCTACAACAACAAGATTAATACGCGTAAAGGGAATTTGCTTCATGCAGGAAGGGAAGGGGAAGTATAACACTGCATTCACCATAATGTTTCGCTTCCCAGTTGCCCCGGGACACAGCTCGCCACTTGCTCTCATCACAGGTCGAGTGGGTCGCCAACTTTCGGACCCAATCCGGCAAATCAGTAACGTCGCCTGGCGCCATTGAAATCGCTGCGGGAAAAGAAAAGAAGGCACAATTACGAAATCGAGCTTTCATCATAGACAGAACTGGGAAAGCACGAGATGCACCACTTACGAGCATAGTTCCATTCCTTAGGGAATGGCATAAGCTCCACGAGGATAATGGCAGCGGTCCGCACCTGGACAAAGAGAATCATCCACCCTGATCTTCATCTTCCTCATCATCAACAACAAAGGGCGTGGCCGATCGACGTTATAAGGTCAGCAGACCTCGATGGTGGAAGGGCCGATACAGCCTAATAAGATGACTAAGAGTAAAGTCAAGCCCTGCCTTCTTCGCAAAAAATCTCATCATCAGCACTATTTTTCAAAATGACGGATGGATCTGCGCCAAGGTAACCCGATACTCTAGGCAGAAGTCGAGCACAACCCTATAAAGGGGGTCCAATGTGAAAGGGTATGTGTATACATTCAAGAATCCATCGGTACGATCCGTGATACCCTCACCTGGGGAAAGTATCTATGGTACTACCTTTTCCCCCCATCCACAGTCCTTTCTCACTAACCCAAGATTTTCTTCTCCTATCAAAGAAGCAACCTTCAAGGCATACTCTCGTTGGTCGTGAATGCCGAAGGCAGAGATCTTCCCTCCCTTTCGGGCAGACCCCGACATAGCAGCCATGGTTATGACAAAATTAGAAAACTAAAGCGGGAATTTGTGCAAGTGCGTTAGCGCCGGAGTAACGAAAAGTAAAAAATGTCTATGTATATATATGGAAAAGACGGTGACCATCTGCTTGCCCCAAAATCGGCTAAAGGCACCATTCCTAGTCCCGAGGTGGTACCCGACCTCAAGGACCCTCATCAAAAAGAAGTTAGGCTCTAAAAAGCCAACAATATCATCGCCAGTACCGAGGTGGTACCCGACCTCGAGGACCTCCATCTGGACGAGGTTAGGCTCTAGGAAGCCGATGACGCCTTCGCTAGTACCGAGGTGGTACCCGACCTCGAGGATCTCCATCAAAGGAAAGTTAAGCTCCAGGGAGCCAACAACATTGCCAGTCCCGAGGTGGTACCCGACCTCGAGGACCTCCATCAGAACAAGGCTAGACTCTAGGAAGCCGATGATGCCTTCGCCAACACCGAGGTGGTACCCGACCTCGAGGATCTCCATCAAAGGGAAGGTTAGGCTCTAGGAAGCCAATGACATCATTACGAGACCCGAGGTGGTACTCGACCTCAAGGGCTTTTTGTCAAAAGGGAATCAGGCTCCAAGGAAATAAACATTTAAACTCCACTCGTATGGGCTTGGCCCGGGGGTACCGTCCGAGATCGGACAAACCCTCTTTCAAGATCTATATACAGCGCCTTAAGGCTATTTACACTAAGCCCAAAGCAAGTTTCCAGGTGGTCTGAATTTGAACGAACCTCCGCTCGGGGACTGCCCTCGAGAGATTAAAGGCAGTCCCTGTTCATAGGCCTCCGAGAAAATTTATTCTCAAAGGTTACCATGGAGTTTAAGTAATAAAGCATGGTTTCAAGGCCCAAAGTGTTAATTTCATTCTACTCGAAGTCAAGGTCCTGGCGACCCGAGTTCATCAGCCCGATCCAGGTTCGATCCAAGGGATCGCAAAAGGTTTCGCGCGAGGCCATATCAACAAAAAGCTAGAAAGAATACTCACACCCGGCTTGATATTGGCAACAGCAGACAGAGTCATGCATTTAGACTCTCCACAAACATAAAAGAATATAGCAAGCATCGAAGACAAATTGGAGAAATAGCTTTGTATTCATGAAACATTCAATTACAAAAGCCTACGAGGGATCCTTACATATGATTACAAAAGCCCACTAGGGGTCGTTACACGGAAATAAAGAAGCAGGAAGGTGTACATATAGTAAAAGCCTAAGAGCCTAGCCTATTCTCAAAGGTGCATCCTCGGTAGAAACATTTTCGGACATCATCTCCTCAGGCACGCGTCCTCAAAGACAATATCTTCCAAGCACAATCCCCTCGGGAGTCTTATCTCGATTCCCCAGAATGGCATCTTCAAAAGGGGAGACAACGAAGAGGAAAGTGATGGAGAAGAGCAAAGTGACGCGGAAGAGGCAGGAAGGAACAAAGAAATGGCTGGGTGAAAAATCTGGCTATTATGGATTCGCCAGGCTATTATTGTAAAGCCACTTTTTGAGACGTTGCCCCAGTGCGGGATGCAATAGTTAGTAGATAGTACCACCTCACTCCATGAAAAGCAAAGGGAGCGAGGCGCCGCACCGGATAATCAAGGGAGGTGAGCAGTGGCATATAGTCCGAGCCCCCTCTTGAGTAGCGGTGTATAATCCAAATATTTCCTCGGGTCGGAGGAAATCGGCCCTCTGCTTCGTCATCCCGAGCCAATGATAACAGCAAAAACAACAACAACAAAAAACAGCATAATCTCGCTCGACCGGAGAAGGTCCAGTAGACAGGCCATGGCATGCCTGATAGAAGTACCGCCATACAACCTTGAGGCCATACGCCTCAAACATGGTGAACGACAAAGAATAAAGATAGCGAGAAAGGAGGAATGGATAGGTACTTGGATAAAAGGCTGATCCCAAGATGCCCCCATTTATAGAAAGGGGGGCAACGTAACTGACGACGCCATTATCGCCCTCAAAAAACGTAATGATCGGCGCATTTAATGTGTCTCTGGGAGCTGAATCGACGGTGACATTATGGCTTGGAGAATGAGAAACCGCAATATGTTAAATGACCCTGGAGAAGTGAAACGACGGAACGCTTCAATAATCATGGAGGCTTGCGTCATCAGTATGACATCATCACGGGAAGTTCGAAGAGTCGGATGTCAAAATTGTTTCTTGTCGCTCCTCTCTAAGAAATGCAGGGACTATCTGTATACGGAAAAATCGGAGGAACCAATTTCTCGTTGATAAGGCATCTCGAAAGATCACCCCGAAGGCTCGAGACCATGAACTGAGTACCCTCCCTCGAGGTCCATCGACACCCGACCTAGGGATAACGTTGGCCATGACCCCAACAGATACGGGGAGTTCCCGAAGAGTGCATCCAAGGCTGGCAAAATCTGCCAGGCAAGCTGAAGCTAGTCTGAGCCTGCATCATGAAGTTAGCCAGCTGTCTCATCCTGATTTCTTTATCACTAATATATTTTATACTATGTTGGGATTTTCCCTCCTATATAAAGGGGATCCTTGACTTTTTATAACACTATGTTGCTCCAGCTGCTCCATAAGAAATATAGAAGAGCATTCTCTTTGCTCTCTTATACACTCTCTTGATATTATTGCTTTCATTTACTGTCTTCATGTTTGTTCATTTATTGCTCATCATTGGCCATAAAGAGCTCTCGTTGATTATTTCATAATTGTTAGACCTACCCCGATCACACACGATAGCTCGAGCCTGAGCCCTGGAATCAACCTCGAGGCCCCAAATCGACAGGCTCGAGGCCCCGAATAGTTGACCTAATGGTTTGATTATAGCTCTCTCCCTAACTTTGTTTCGTCTCTAAATCTTGTATACTTAGCATCAATTTCTTAACAAACTAGCATAAAAATAGATCACATATTTTTAGAGTCACATCAATAAATTTAATTGTTATTACCATTTTTACGGTAAATAACAGTAATAAATAATATTTAAAGCTAAACAGATATAAAGTGCGAATATTTTATAACAGTTCAAAACTCTTAAACACGCCTACCCCAATGATCTGGTGTCACGATCCACGAATGGTTAGGAATTTCTACAAATACTGGTTTAAAAGAAATACATCTGTTCTCGAAATGAAAAGAGAGAGGAAATCTAAGATAGAGGGAAGGGGACTCCCGGGGTCTGCGAACGCCGGCAGATCTACCTTGGGTCTCCTGTGGACTAAAGGCAGCAACCGAAACTCTACTCACGAGGTCCGATACCGAAATATGCATAGAAAGTGCAGAGTGCAGTATTAGTACAACCAACCCCATGTACTGGTAAGTGTCGAGCCTAACCTCGGCGAAGTAGTGACGAGGCTAGGATACGACAACAATTTAAACCTGTGTAGTTAAATCATATGTGAGAATGTAATAATAACAGAAATTTAACAAAACATAACGGGAAGGGGAAACGTGCTGAAGGGAATATCAAATTCTGACAGTAATATAGTAAAAAATCAAAATAAATACCATGCTTTGAACAAATAGAAATAATAACATAGTAACATGTGCACGGCATCACCTTTCATGCTTTTACTCTAGTCCTCACCATAAGAAACAACAGAAACGGCATGGCATCACCTTTCGTGCACTAACTCTCTCATAATCATGGCACGACATCACCCTTCGTGCATTAACACTCACTCACAATATCGTGCACATCATCACCCTTCGTACTTTACACTCTTCCTCATCCAAACAATAGAAACATTAACACCCCGGCAAGGGAATCAACAATAACCAATCTCGTTTCAACAGTTAACATCACAATATGAATCTTAACTTGAGTCAATACTCAACCAATATCCAAAACAGGGAAGAATATAATAAAACTGGTTTAGCATGAAGAATTAACAAATTAAAGCATAAATAGTACATATAAAGAAACACCACGGTCACAAGTATAAGGCACACTCACATGCTATGACCCAACAACAACGTATAGATACTCGTCACCTCACCTATATGTCGTACTCAACAACTAAACACGTAGCAAATAATGCAACAACACCTAATCCCTCAAGCTAATGTTATCCACGACACTTACCTCGATTCCACAGCCAAATTCAAGCCTTAATTACTACTTTACCTCTCGGTTCCACCTCCAATCCGCTCGTATCTAGTCATAATTAACTTAATAATATCAATTATCGCTAAAGGAATCAATTACAATATAAAATTATAGATTTCCCAACATTTTCCCCAAAAACTTAAAAACCGACCCCGGACCCGCTTGGTCAAAACTCGAAGTTCGGACCAAAACCCGATTACACATTCACCCCCGAACCCGAATATATAATTAATTTTGGAATCCGACCTCAATTTGAGGTCTAAATCCCCAAATTTTGAAATTCCTAAATTCTATCCAAAAGCACCCAATTTCACCATGAAAAACCCTAGATTTTGTGGCGAAATCTTGTAAAAAGATGAGATAGTTTGAGAGAAATGTTAGAAATCGTTTACCTATGATTTGGGGAAGAAGTACTCTTTAGAAATCGCCTCTTGAAGCTTAAGGTTTGAAAATTTGAGAAATAAATTGAAAATTCCGTCCAAAACTCGTTTTGAACAGTTGCAGGTATCACATTTGCGATCACAGGTTCGCAAATGTGAACTCGCAAATGCGGCCAATACTTCGCAAATGCGAAGCTTGGCCTGGCATGCTGTCTTCGCAAATGCGAACAATTGACCACAAATGCGGCCACTGTTCAAGTCGCAATTGCGACGACGAGCTTCGCAAATACGAAGGTCCCCTCCCAGCCTAAAGATCGCAAATGTGATGATTCTTCGCAATTGCGAGCAATGATTCTTCGGAAATGCGATACTCGCATTTGCGAGCCAGACTTCGCATTTGCGAAATCTGCAGACCTGAACATACCAACAGTTTTTCTTATGTTTCAGAATACTCCGCAGCCTATCCGAAACTCACCCGAGACCTCAGGGCTCCAAACCAAACATGCACACAAGTCTTAAATCATCATACGAACTTGCTCATGCGATCAAATCGCTAAAATAACACCTAGAACTTTGACTTCAACACCAAAACACATGAAATTTTCAAGATAGTTTCGAACTTTCTATTTTCTCAACCAAAGGTCTGAATCACGTCACATCACTTCCATTTTTTACCAAAATTTTACAGATAAGATTTAAATATTATAACGGACCTGTACCGGGCTCCGAAACCAAAATACCGGCCCGATACCAACAAGTTCAAACATTATTCAATTTCCATAAACTATTATATTTTCAGTTTAACAATTTTTTCAAAAATTTATTTGTTGGGCTAGGGACCTCGGAATTCAATTCTGGGCATACACTCAAGTCCCATATTTTGCTATGGACCCTGCGGGATCGTCAAATTATGGGTCCGTATCCGTTTACACAAAATGTTGACCGAAGTCAACTTAAATCAATTTTAAAGGAAAAACTCAATATGTTTCTCAAATTTTCATATAAGGCTTTTCGGAAGCACACCCGGACTGCGCACGCAAATCGAGGAGGAAGAAATTAAGGTTTCCAAGGCCTAAGAACATGGAATCAGATTCTAAAATGAAAGATGACCCAAAAGGGTCATCATAGTGAGGCACTTCGTATACCCAAACTGAATTTTCCACATCCATATGGGGACAAATATTATCTTGTTGATGCAGGATATTCACACATAAAGAGATATATGGATCAATATAAAGGGGATAATGTGAGATACCACCTTGCAGAATTTCGTCGAGGCGCGACACGACAATTGCGAGCACCAAATGGACATAAGAAATGTTCAATTATTTGCATTCTTCTTGCAGAAATATTGTAGAGCGAACATCTGGGGTGTGGAAAGCAAGGTGGTCAATTTTGCAAGATATGTCTTTTTATCGTATTGACACTCAAAGGGATATCGTATTGGCTACAATGACGATTTACAATTATATTAGAAAGAAATGTAAGGTGGACAATGCATTCCAAGAAGCCGAGAATGAGAGATATGTGCCACGTGTTGATTCTGATATTGGAAGATCCACCAGAGTCAACGTTACAAATGAAGAAAATGAAGAAAATCAAGGAGATAATAATATTGGATGGCAATTCGTGATCTGCTTGCTCAAAGTATTTATGAAAGTTGAATGTTTTACTCTTATTTATTACAAACAATAAATATTAAGTGCTTATTTCTTCTCTACAAACACTGTATGCATTATTTAAGGTTTTTTCCTTAACTTTTGTTAATTTATACTCCATCATAACATAAATTATATTTATAAAAAAGATATTATCTAATCATTTTTATAATTATAATAACATGATAAATAGGTAGAATCTATGTAGAACCTAAAATTTTGAAGAAAATAATGTTTTTAATGGTGTAAATTGTTATAAGGTCATGTAAGTCATTTTAACATAAAAAGAGCTTATCAGCACTTTTTAATCAATGTACTTCTATCCAAACACGTAACTGTTTAATTTTTTTATCAGCTTTAACACTTAAAAGTGCTTTTCAGCACCTAATGCTTATCAGCTACTCTAAATCAGCTAAGCCAAACGGGCTCCAAGTCTTATTGAGAAGGAAACTATTTACTACTGCTTTACTTTTTTTTCGTCACTGCTTAATGGACTATCTTCTTTTATTAAAATGAAGCAGTGGAAAAAATATTCCCTCATATCACTACGAATCTGGTTCCTTAATTCATTATCCTTTCATATGTTATTTTCTATTTCTTTTTTGTTTTTGTCGAGGTAATTTCGTCAAACTAAAGCTGGTTTAATTTAATATGACAGAATAATCATAACAGTCAAATACTATATTATGTTTGTAGTCTGACTTTTCCTAGAGTATTATCTAGGTTATGCAAAAAATAATTATCTTTTATTTTAGAAAGAAAGGTTTTTTGTTTTCATTTTTGAAAGAAAATCTAATTTAAGAGCTTTGTGGTGTATACATGGTCTATTATTAAGTTGTTATATAAACACTTAGGGGTCGTTTGGTTTGAATACACTTATGCCGGGATAAGTCATGCTGTGATAAGTTATGTTGTGATTACTTATGCTGGGATTGGTTATCCTAGTATTGTATTTTATCCACTGTTTATGCAGGTATTAGTTATGCAGGAATAAGTAATGCAAGGATGAGTTAGCATGTATTAGTTATGCAGGAATAAGTAATGCAAGGATTAGTTATGCATGTATTAGTTATGCAGGGATTGGTTATGCATGTATTAGTTATGCAAAAATTAGTCCTTGAGTAATACATGTGAAATTCAAAAAAATGGGCCATGCTAATTATAGTGCATCTAATTCTTTCTTGGGTTTTGATTGAAGTTTTTGCTATATTGTTACATACTTTATTTAGTAGTTCAAAAATATCATAGCACAGGATTGTTATTTGCTGGAGAATATGGCAGTGAAAACTTTGCTAGAGAAAATGGTAATGCTTTGTGGTAAATTGATAAGGGTAAATTTATCATTTCAGTATTTTATTTATGTATTACTAATATATGTATTAGTTATTCCACCTTCAACCCCGCATAAAATAATACACAGATTGACTCATAACTTATACATATATTATTTCTGTAGCATTGTAAAATGCCAACCAAACATGGTATTAGTTATGCTGAATTTGGTACAAAATAACTAATGGCTACCAAACATGATTAAAAGGGTGTTTGGATTGACTTATTTTAACTGCTTATTAGCTTTTAAGCACTTTTTTGTTTAAGTTATGTTACTGTATTGGGAAAAAACTGAATTTACATTATAGGTGACGTGACATGACACGTGGACTGGTCAAACGGTCAAAACACAATAAATAGCCAAGAGGCACGGGTGACAACATATAAGGGAAAAAGAAAGCAACATTGGTGCGAACCGTTACTAAAATAGGTACGAGTCTCGTACCTATCCAAGTCATCTAAAGACCGAAGATCGGAAAAAGTTGAAGATACGAATCTGATGACGTAAAAGAGTTTAAATATAACATTAAATATCAAATACGTTAGAATATTTGTTTTAAAAAGAAATGATTGTGTAACGTTTCTTTTAATGTCATTTATTGCTCATAATAGCCTCATTAAGACAAAGGCATTACCTTTTCTCCTAGGATTAGCTATAAAAGGAGAAGAACTCACCATCTGTAAGTATACGAAATATTATTGGGATCTTACTGAAATACAAAACTATTTACTGCTTTATCATCATTCTCAAAAGTATTTTGTTTTCGTCTCCTGATTATCAGTAACCCGAATTTCTATTTAGCCTTGACCAAAGACTCAGATTTTTGGTTAAACAAATTGGTTCCGTTACCGGGAATCTGATAATCTTTTCTTTTAAGCTATATCTTGTCCATTGTCGTCACCATGTCAAACAACAACACCGACAATAACAGTAATAACACATTGAGAAACCATGAAAATCAAATCCATCAAAATCAAGGTGACGTGGTTCCCTGCCCTCCAGATTCACCACGTCAATCTCGTGAAGGCACTCCTGTTACTGAATCCCGTGCTGATCAACAAGAACAATCTAAACACTTTGAAGGAGTTACAACTGAAGCTTTATAAAAGCTAATTGATGCACAGGTCGACAAAGCTCTTCAGGCACTTGTTAGTCGATTGCCTGCTGCACCACCCACACCAACTCCTAATAATAATACATTGGAGAATCCCCGTTCTGGTCTTGATAATTCTGGAAATGGAGCAACCCCCAGTGAACCACAGGAAGGGGGACAAGGTAATTCAAATAATTCATATTTGCAAAATTTAGTACTAACCTTGCAGAAACAGATTAAGGAACAAAATGAGCGTATTAAGCAAATCCCTGGAGTTCCGCCTGTAATAAAAGGAGTAGACATGGACAAATACTCACAACAACCATGGAAGCCAAGTGCTGCTCCCCTTCCAATTCCGAAAATGTTCAAAATGCCTGACATCCTGAAATATGATGGTACTACAGATCCACGTGACCACGTGACTGCATTTACAACAGGCGTGAAAGGCAACGACTTGACCAAACAAGAAATTGAATCAGTACTGGTCAAGAAATTTGGAGAAACACTCACCAAGGGTGCATTAACCTGGTATTCTCTTTTATCTGAAAATTCTATTAATTCTTTTGCTGAGCTTGCAGATTATTTTATTAAAGAACATTCGGGAGCACAAAAGGTTGAGAAAAGAATGGAAGATATTTTCAAAATCAAACAAGGGGATTCGGAGTTGCTTAGAAATTTTGTTGATAGATTTCAGCATGAAAGAATGACTCTACCTCGTGTGCCTGACAACTGGGCTGCAATAGCCTTTGCAAGTAATTTAAATGACAAAAGTTCTGAAGCCACGAGACGACTCAAAGAAAGCCTTCGAGAATTTCCTGCAACCACATGGAATGATGTTTACAACAGGTATAGTACGAAGCTGCGAATTGAAGAAGATACCGTACCTAAGTTTCATCATGAAGAAAGGGGTGGTCCCCGAAGATCAGAAACCGAAAAAAGATCAGGTAAAAAAAGGTATGATCCATATATGGGACCTGCAGGAAAAGACCCACGGTCGAAACAAGATAGCCAACAATATGATCAAAAATCGAGGAACAAGGACTCTGGTTCTTCTTCAAAGTTCAGGAATGATCGGAACAGACAAGAATCACGAGATGATGATAGAAGTTTAAAGGCATGATTCGGCGGATATAATTTTAATGTCTCTACCTCCGAGCTCGTAGCTGTTTTAAGAAGCATGGGAGATAAGGTACGGTGGCCAAAAGAGATGCGGTCAAATCCAAATAGATGCAATCCAGATCATTGGTGCGAATTCCACAATGATCACAAACACAAAACTTCAGAATGTAGATTCTTGCAGAGTGAAATGGATCATCTATTGAAGCAAGGGTACCTCACTGAGTTATTTGGCGAGAAAGGAAAACAAGCTTATATGAAAAACAGGCAAGAGCCACCACAACCTCCTTCACCCAAGAGGACAGTGAATGTGATAAGTGGGGGAGAAGATATTCACAGCATAACCTACACAGCCTCCAACAAGGTTTCTAAGGTAACAATTACACACGGGAAACGGGTGTGGCAGGTCCTAGAAAATGAAAGTATTTCGTTCGATGACGCAGATACCGAAGGAGTGACAACTCCACATAATGACGCACTGGTAATATCTTTACTTGTACATGATACTAATGTAAAACAAGTTTTGATTGATCCAAGGAGTTCTGTAAATATTATACTACTAAGGGTATTACGTGAAATGCAAGCTGAAGACAAAATAATACCCAAGGCGCACACCTTGTCAAGCTTCGACAATACAAGTATGGTAACAAAAGGAGAGATAATTCTAACAACTTTTGCTATGGGTGTTGTTAAAGAAACTAAATTTCAGGTAGTTGATATGGAAATGGCCTACAATATGATCATGGGAAGACCATGGATACACGATATGGATGCTATCCCATCAACTCTACATCAAGTTATTAAATTCCCATCACCATGGAGAATTTGCCAAATTCTTGGGGATCAGCAGATGGCTAGAAGTGTCAACGCTGTAACAAGTACGAGCACCGTAAATAAAGAAAAATAGCAATTACAGGAAACGGTTGAAGGTAAAAAAGATCAAACTTCAGCTGAACAAGAAAAGACAGATTTGGACTCAAGGCCTGACACAATTCAGGAACCTGAAGAAAATGAAAGAATCAAAACGACAATTGAAGAGCTCGGGGCAATGATATTATTTGAGCAATAGCCTGAACGGAAGGTTTATGACGGAGCCAATTTAAGCTTAAACATGCGAGGTATGATAATCGAATTTTTAAAAGCTAACTTAGACTGCTTTACTTGGTCCCACGCTGATATGACAGGGATACCACCGGATGTGATGACTCACAAACTCAATGAGGACCCTTCTTTCACACCAATAAAGCAAAAGAAAAGAAAGCAAGGTGCTTTCAAGAACCAGGTGATTCAGGATGAGGTCCAAAAATTATTAAAAATCGGATCGATCCGTGAGGTAAAGTATCCTAATTGGCTAGCTAACACGGTGGTCGTACCCAAGAAAAATGGTAAGTGGCGCGTTTGTGTGGATTATACCGATCTAAACAAATCCTGTCCAAAAGATTCCTTTCCTTTACCGCATATAGACCAACTAATTGATGCAACCGCAGGTCATGAACTTTTAAGTTTTTTAGATGCATACTCGGGATATAATCAAATTAAAATGGATCCTGGTGATGAAGAAAAAACCTCTTTCATCACAGACAGGGGGACTTACTGTTATAAAGTAATGCCCTTTGGTCTCAAAAATACTGGGGCAACCTATCAAAGGTTGGTCACCAAAATGTTCCAAGAACATTTAGGGAAAACAATGGAGGTATATATAGACGATATGCTCGTCAAAACCCAGCAATCTCATGATCATATTTCTCATCTATCTGTTACATTTGAAATTTTGCGAAAATTTAATATGAAACTCAAGCCAGAAAAATGTGCATTTGGAGTTGCATCAGGTAAGTTTTTGGGTTTTCTTGTTTCTAACCGTGGTATTGAAGTGAATCCTTCTCAGATCAAAGCAATAGAAGAAATCCCTGATATCCTTACTAATAAAAAGGAAGTACAAAGATTAACGAGAAGAATTGCAGCTTTGGGGAGATTTATTTCCAAATCCTCAGAAAGATGTTTTAAGTTTTTCTCTGCACTCAAAAAGCAAGATCATTTTGAATGGAATGAAGATTGTCAACAAGCCCTTAGAAATTTGAAAGCTTATTTGTCAAAACCACCGTTGTTGGCATAACCAAAGGTGGGGGAAAAACTTCTCATCTATCTGGCCGTATCTGAAGTAGCGGTGAGTTCTGTTTTAGTCCGCGAGGATCAAGGTAAACAATATCCTATTTATTATGTAAGTAAGTCCTTATTGGATGCTGAGACACGATACCCACAGCTAGAAAAATTAGCATTAGCTTTGATCATGGCATCTAGAAAATTAAGACCTTATTTTCAATGTCATCACATTAATGTAGTTACTGCTTTTCCGCTTCGAAATATTTTGCATAAACACGAACTTTCAGGAAGACTAGCAAAATGGGCTATAGAACTACGTGAATATGAAGTTGTTTATCAACCCAGGACCGCTATAAAATCTCAAGTACTAGCTGATTTCGTGGCTGATTTTAGCCAGGGGATGCATTTAGAAGCAGAAAAAGAATTACTAGTTTTTAATGGTGCAAACCCGGGGACTTGGGTTTTATTCACTGATGGTTCATCTAATGTAAAAAGGGCAGGCCTAGGGATAGTCTTCGTACCACCTGCGGGTGATACTATTAGACAGGCTATAAAATGTCATTCTATAACTAACAATGAAGCAGAGTATGAGGCTGTAATTGCAGGTTTAGAATTGGCACGAGAACTCGGCATAAGACAGATTATAATCAAGAGTGATTCTCAACTCGTGGTCAATCAAATGCTGGGGACTTATACAGCCAGAGAGACGCGAATGCAAGAATACCTCGCAAAGGTACGGGAGTTAATAAAGCAATTCCAAACTTGGAAAGTAGTGCAGATCCCAAGAGATGAGAATGTAGAGGCAGATGCTTTAGCAAATCTCGCATCTGCAGCAGACGTAGCAAACGATACAAATGCTTCAGTCATACATTTATTTCATTCCGTTCTCGAATCTGATAAAAATGAGGTAAATTTTAATCATTTAACATGGGATTG
Source organism: Nicotiana tabacum (assembly GCF_000715075.1). Classification (NCBI taxonomy): domain Eukaryota; kingdom Viridiplantae; phylum Streptophyta; class Magnoliopsida; order Solanales; family Solanaceae; genus Nicotiana; species Nicotiana tabacum. The sequence continues at coordinate 89,583,327 of NC_134101.1, read as the reverse complement.
GAGAAACAAAATTGTTGCCTTTTTACAGCACGATACCATGCCTAATGACAAAGGAAAGGCTCACGCGCTTCGCAAAAAAGCTGCTCGATATTGTTTATATCAAGGAAATCTTTATCGAAAGATGTTCGGTGGACCACTAGCAAGGTGTCTCGGACCCTCTCAAACAGAATATGTGATGAGAGAAGTGCAAGAAGGACATTGTGGGAATCACGCAGGGGGACGGTCACTGGTAAGAACATTAATTCGCACAGGATATTATTGGCCTAAGATGGAAAAGAAGCAACCAGTTTCGTGTCCAAATGTGATAAATGTCAAAGGTACGGCAACAATATGCACAGACCAGCTGAGTTACTACATCCTGTTATAGCCCCGTGGCCCTTTATGAAATGGGGAATGGATATCGTAGGTCCACTTCCACAAGCAAAAGGTCAGGTAAAGTTTCTACTTGTACTTACAGATTATTTCACTAAATGGGTAGAAGCAGGGGCATTTAAACAGGTACGAGAGAAGGAAGTTAAAGACTTCATATGGCGAAATATAATATGCCGCTTTGGAGCACCAAAGGAGATCGTGTGTGACAATGGACCACAATTCATTGGAGCTCAAATCATAGAATTTCTTCGAAGTTGGCAGATCAAAAGGATAACGTCTACACCATACCATCCAGTAGGTAATGGACAAGCGGAATCTACTAACAAAGTCATTATCAACAACTTGAAGAAGAGGTTATAGGATTCAAAAGGTAATTGGCCTGAGGTGTTACTTGGAGTATTATGGTCTTATCGTACAACGACCAAAACAGGCACTGGAGAAACATCATTTTCAATGGTTTATGGTGCGGAAGCCTTAATTCCAGTTGAAATAGGTAAGCCAAGCACACGGTACGATCAGGAAACGGAGGAATCTAATGATGAAGAGATGCGGTTCAACCTTGATTTACTTTAAGGAAGAAGAGAAGCTGCATTGATAAGGATGGCAGCACAAAAGCAAGTAATTGAACGATATTACAATAGGAAAAAACGCCTCAGATTTTTCAAAATTGGGGACTTCGTGCTTAAAAAGGTGTTCCAATCTGCAAAGGCTGCTAACTCAGGAAAGCTAAGTCCAGCATGGGAAGGACCGTACAAAGTCCGTGACATTGCGGGAAAAGGAGCATACCAGTTGGAGACAATGGACGACAAATTTTACCCTCACATTGGAATGCCGTCCACTTAAAAAGATATTACTTTTGAGAAAGTACCTACGGTCAGGTATCACCATGTTAAAATTTCTCTCTTGGATTATTAATATTTTACTAACGATTTTAGATGCTAGGCAAAACACCCTAACTCGTGCCAAATGATGAGTCACAACCTGCAAGGCAAAATGGAGTATTCTTAAATTCCCAGCCCAGGGTTACAATTAATCTGATGGAAATACACACGAGTTAGGCAGTCTTCATCTATAATCGCACCTCTGAGTCCCGTATATCTTTCTGTTTCAGGAAAAGGGCCAAAGTAAAAGAAATAAACAAGTGCTCGAGGCTTCATACTTCACCGCTCAAACACTTGGGGTACTACATATTGTACACAGATACATGTAGAAGTGCAGATACGAATATCGAACAAAAGTCGACCACAAAGAGACAAGTGTTGAGAAAAAGTTACGAAGTCTTCAGCATTCATGAGAACAACAAAGTCATCTCTCAAAACTCATAAACAAAGTCACCTCTCAAACCCTTCTTAATATATAAAGATAGGGTCATGACTATGTATTGAAACAGGTAATGAAGAAAAACCTTGTTTATTCTATGTTATGTACAAATCTGTTACAAAAAAAAATAGTTACGAGAAAGTTGTAGATGTATTGTAATACATGTAATAGTCAAACACTTGTTAAAGTTCATGAATAGAAACTTGCCAAAGTTGTTTCATACAAAACGTGTGTATTCCTATTTCTTTCATCGTATTATAAACACCATTATGAAGTTGAGATGTCTTCTATATTAAGTGTCGATAAAATAAAAGGGCCCTCTTTTATAAGCCTCATGTTGATAATCCATGAGAAGAATCATAAAGCATTTTAAAAGAATAAAAATGCTAAGCTATTCTATAAGTCCTAGATAAATGGGCAAGAATAAAATATACAGAAGTACCAATAAAAACGTCTTAATATAAAAGACTAAGTACAAACTTAGTCAGCAAAATATTTGTTTTTTACAAATGCCCCATTATGATAACTGGGGACTTCGTTAAAAGATCCCTTAAAGTTGCCAAGGGATAACACCACCAATTAATAAAAACAAAAACAACAATTTCATTTTCAGCTAGTCACTGAAGGGGTTGGAACATCAGAAGTTGCAATTTCATTTTCAAGAGCAATTTTAATTGGGCTTGGAATATTGAAATCACCGAGGGGAGCAAGAATCACAGGAGCTTCAGCTTCCATGGAATGTGTCATAGAAGTTTCACCCTCTAGAGCCGGAATTGCAACCTCAATTGCTGCAGTAGCCACTTCTTCATTTAAAAGCTCTTCCGTTCCAGGAGCTTCAAGTGCAGGAGAAGGAGTATCAACAGGTTGTTGACTTTTCTCGATAGTGTCTAAGACTTTGGCTAATTCAGATTGCAAATCGAAGCTTTCCTGAGCAGCTTCCATCAGAGCATCACGGCGAGATTTCAGGAAAGCCCAACTCACCTCTATGTTGAAGTTCTCCTCCAGAAGTCCATACTCCCTTTCCCACATAGCAAGATCATTCTTCAATATTTGATGTTCAGCTAAATGGGAATCAAGGGAAGCTTCAAGGGAGGCATGAGAGCTCTTCAAAGCTCGAATCTCGTCAGAGGAGGTATGTAAGTCAGCTTGAGCTTGAGTCAAGCTTTGCACTAATTCTCCTGCATATTCTTCTTTCTTGGCTAAAAGTGCCTTAAGCTCCCTGACTTCTTCACTAGCCTTTGATAATTGTTCTGACATTGAGCACTCCAAAAGCTCTTTATCTCTTTTAAATTGGCTTGAAGAAGCCTTGGCAGTCGCTAGTTCAGAAGTCAAACCACGCTTTTGCTGCTCCAGGAGATTTCTACTTTCTTGCAACTCCTCTATGATCCCCAAAGCATTCTCAAACTGTTCTTTCCAATTAGCTACTTCAAGCTGGGCTCCCCTGGCTATTTCCTCGGCCTCATGGATAGATTTTTTAGACTCACGGGTTTTTCTTTCCAGAAGGGAAATTCTTCCCATCAATTCGGTACCAATAAGGTTAGCCTATAGAGACAACTCATAGAAATGAGGATTTGTAGATCGAAAATAAAAAACTTGTTGGTAAAGGAAAAATACCTTCAAAATAGAATGAACTATGTCATTCATCAGAGTCAGGCAACTGTGGCTCTCCATCTTCTTCTTCTCAATATCACTGATTAGAGGTTCGAGCCAAACATCAGCTCTACCATTCTTTCTCAAAAGGCTATGGTTGGCAGGAACTTCAAGAGTAACACTTCTCATAGCCATGATTCTACTGCTAGAACCCGCCTTTGTATGCTGAACGAAGGGAGGAGGAGCCATAGAAGGAGGAGTAGTAGAAAAGGAAAGCACAACAATAGGAGCCATAAGAGTCAAAGAAGGGATGGAAGGAGAAGATGAAGAAACTGACACAGGAACGGAAGCAGGTCCAGTTGAAACTGGCAAAGGAATGGAGGAAATAGGAACGAATGAGGAGAGAGGAGCTTCATCAAAAACAGGGCCGGGCTCGCCACTCTCAAAACCACTATCAAAAAGACGCTGAGTTAATTCATTAGTATCTTTTGGCATGGTGTCCTCGTCAGAATGAGTCAAAACAGGCTCGGTGGACGAAGTTTGAGCAGGGGTATCCTCAATTTCATCACTATTAATGACTCGTCTCCTAACTCTTGGACTGGCAATTAAAGAGGTATCTTCCTCTTCCTCATTCTCAAAAATTTCTCCTATAGCTTTCCTTTTGGGAAGCGAAGCTCGAACTTTGTTCAAATCAAGTGCAGCATTAGCAGACATGCGAATGGTCATAGCTACTTCAGCTGTCATTCCTCTAACACCAAATCCTTGATTAAAAGAAGGATACATAATCAACATTGAGAAAAAGGTGCTTAACATGTAAAAAGAAAAAAAACGTGTAAAAAGGGACATACCATGTGTTTTCACCTTCCAGCCATGTAAAGAAGAAATTGATTTCCAAGTTCTTTGATCCTTAGGAGCAATCTTCAAAATTGAATCTACCCAACCACGGAAGTTAGGAATAAGTTCCACATCTTCCATGGTTGCTACAAAAAACCAAAAAGAGACGAAGTGAGAAAAAGAATCAGAATTCTCAAAAATAGGTGTGGTAAATAAAAGGAAATTTACGTGCAAAATTCCACTACTCTGGGAAGGGAATATTTGTTTCACCAAGCAAGTCCACCGTACGTACAGCAACGTAACGGGTGTACCATCCACGATCCCTGTCATCTTCAGGATTTACCGAAACCTTTTTGCTTCTTGCAGTTAAGGTAAAAACCCCATGGCGCATTAAATTGGGATGGTATAAATGAATAAGGTGAGAAAGAGTGAAGTCAACATTGGCTTTGGTAGATAAGTATCTCAGATAAGCCACTGCTCTCCACACTAGGGGACCGACTTGGGCCAAACAGATTTTAAAGAAACGACAAAAGTTAATAATGACTGGGTCAACCGGATGATTAAAACCCAAAGTAAATGGGAAAGTATAAACGAAAGAATAACCATCTCTAAAGGAAGAAATTCTTTGATTTGGGGAAGGAATTGACATTCGTAGACTATTGCTCCAGTTACAATCCCTTCTGATTGTACGAATTGTAAGCTCGGTTACTAATGAAGGATAAGTGTCAGCTTTTTCTAAATTTGCAATTTGCCTTTGAAGAGACGTTCTATCACTCCCAAAAGACAAATCACTGGGAACAATTTCATCGACTAAAGGTTCTTGAGAAGAATCAAGGATTTCTTTACCTTTAGAAGAAGGGGCCTTCGGAATAGAACTCCCGATATTAGGAGAAGAAGAAGCAGGACAAGATAAACCATCACGAGCGGACCCTAGGCCCAAGCTCCGAAGCCTACCTCCTCTGCCTCTCCTATGTCTTGTAGGGGCATTGGGGAAGTGATCAAGAATTGGAACTTTCTAGGGTTAGGGTTTGGAGATGACATTGTTGAAGAAGGATGTACTAAAAGGGAGAGAAAATACAAGTAAGTAAGAAATTGCTTGTTGAAGATCTATGAAGAAGAGGGTAAACGAAAGAGGGTTAAAATGCTTATAATGACAACCGTCAAACTTAGAAGTGCAATGAAGGAAAGCCTATAATAAAGGCAACTATCATTTCGTGAATAGTGTGAATGAAGAAGTCTCGAAAAAAGGGGGTAGAATTGCAGAATCAATCAGAAGGTGACACGTATGTAAAGCATTAAATGGAAGGGACAATTGAAGCGTCAGTATTTGTCATAATATTAATTACGGCAAAAATTCCCATTTTATGAAAATCCACTTCCCAATTATTTACTTGATAAATAAATGGAAAGTGGGGGGACTATCTGTATTGGGAAAAAACTGAATTCACATTGTAGGTGACGTGGCATGACACGTGGACTGGTCAAACGGTCAAAACACAATAAATAGCCAAGAGGCACGGGTGACAACGGATAAGGGAAAAAGAAAGCAACATTGGTGCGGACCGTTACTAAAATAGGTACGAGTCTCTACCTATCCAAGTCATCTAAAGACCGAAGATCGGAAGAAGTTGAAGATACGAATCTGATGACGTAAAAGAGTTTAAATATAGCATTAAATATCAAATACGTTAGAATATTTGTTTTAAAAGGAAATGATTGTGTAACGTTTCTTTTAATGTCATTTATTGCTCATAATTGCCTCATTAAGACAAAGACATTACCTCTTCTCCTAGGATTTGCTATAAAAGGAGAAGAACTCACCATCTGTAAATATACGAAATATTATTGGGATCTTACTGAAATACAAAACTATTTACTGCTTTACCATCATTCTCAAAAGTATTTTGTTTTCGTCTCCTGATTATCAGTAACCCGAATTTCTTTATAGCCTTGACCAAAGACTCAGATTTTTGGTTAAACAATTACCGCTAATACATGAATAACTTTTTCCCTAATGGGCTACCAAACGACCCCTTACAATATTTCAATTATTCTACAAATCATGCATCTTCTTAAAGTATCTTCGAAACAGTCAACACCTAACAGTCTTACTATTAATTAGTACGGTTTAAAATAATACTTACAATAAGTGTCCAATTTGCTTTTAACACGCCTATTAAGAAAATACTAAATTCTATACAAAATATCTGCTATGACTAAACTATCCCTAATTAAACATTTAATGTGAGGAGTAAGAAAACTTTTTAGGGATATGTACATAAGGGTTATTTTGTAAAAACAAATTGAATTCTTTCTTGATTATATAACTGGACACTTATTTTGAACCAAAATAAAAAAACAAATTGATTACTTATTGTGAATCGGAGGGAGTAAGAATGTTTCTACAAACGTGGGTCGAGAGAATTCTCAAGTATAACAGATTCCACGGTGAGAAGGGAATGAATTAATCCTCAAATTCAGTCATAATTCATTTGGACTAAAATAGTCAAATATTATCTGAGCCACCATAGAGTCTTTTGAAAAGGAATACATGCACGTCGGGGATCTATCCTTCTACCGTTGCCATCACACATGAACAATATATGTATATAATGAATCACAAACGACCCGTCACTAATTTGTTTTGGGATTTAAAGTAATGTACACTGACTGTTTAAAAGTTTTTAGGTAGCATATACACCTAACTAGTTTAACTTACTATAACAATTAATTATCATTTTGATTAGGTTACCAAGGTTTATCATAGAAAATATAAGTTTGATCATTGACAATATAAAATTTATTTAATTACTCGGGTCATTTATACCGTAATTATAGGTAAACCCTTATGATCTTTAAGCGATAACTCGAAAAAAATAGTATCAACCAGAGACATATACAGGATTTAAACCTTACGTGTTCATTTAAAGTTTTTAGCATTGAACTCATTATATTTTTAAAGTTATGGGTTCATATCTACTATTTTTAAAATTTTATTGAATTTTTAATGTAGATTCTAGCTCCCTGCCGAAAGTTATGGGTTCAATTGAACCCATCTGTAATACAATACATCCACCCCAAGTACCAACCTTCTAATATATTAACTACTATTATGTATGAACTACTATCACACATAATGCATAAAACTTAAACTCATTATTATAAGAGTATATACTCAATCAGATCGCCTATCAAGTAATTATAAGTAAATCTATATAACAAAATTATTTGATTATTAACGTGATAAAAATAGTAACTAATATTCTATTATTATAGGTTAAGATACATCGATAATATAAAAATATTTAGACTGAAAAACTAAACTGGGATTTGTCATATTTTAAAAGTGATAATATTTTCAATTCTCTGTGTACGTGCGTACGTACGACTCTTTTTACTGTTCAACGTTCAATATCAAAATCCCATTACAATCGGAATTTTCAAATAGTTACTTATTACTTAGTCTTTGCTAGATCCCAACTGATTCATGCGTCTTTCTTGTTTACTCTCCATATATAGCAATACCACTAGAAGAAACTCATTTACTATAGCAACTTAAGAAGTAGAAATCAAAATTATTTAGAATTAACAAATACTAGTACTATCATTTTTTGAGTATTAGTTATAAGTAACAATATATGACTTGGAAAAGTTGAAAAATGACAGTCAAAGGTGGGACAAGTCCTGCTTGTGCTGCATGCAAATACCAAAGAAGAAAGTGTTCTTCTGAGTGTGTGTTAGCTCCTTATTTCCCAGCAAATCAGCCTAAAATGTTCCAAAACGCGCATAGGCTCTTCGGTGTATGCAACATTATGAAAATCCTCAGGCAATTGGATGACGACGATCAGAAGGCGGACGCCATGAAATCCATCATCTTTGAGTCAGACATGTGGGAGAGATTCCCCGTCTATGGTTGCGTGGAATACATTTGTCACCTTCGTCAACAGTTACAACTCGCCCTCGAAGAACTTCATTATGTCTATGCTCAACTCGCCCTCTACAGAGAACAACAACAACAACAACTAGCCTTGCAGCGCGGCGTTACTTCTGAAATACCTTTTGTTAATGGTATATCAATGGGTCCATTTTTCACTAGTGAAGGAGAATGTAGTGAAGGTGGGCCAAAAACTAATTTGTTGGGTTCTGATTCTTTATTTGGCCATAATAGTTCAATAACATTTGCAGCTTCAGATCATGTAATATTTGGATTTGGAGTTCGAGATGATCATCAACGAGACATTTCACATGAATATGAGTGCCTAATTAACCCCTTCAACAATATTATGGCTGATGATAGGCAATCTTATGTTGAAACCAAGGAAGCATGTGACTCAAGGTATCTTTGTATTCCTTCATTGATCTATATGACTGTATTTGACTACACAATGAATAGTAAAAGAAAATATCGGACTAATAGTTTAGAAGTTACTAGTCTGAGAGAGAAAATATCTCAATAGTATGAGTTAAAAGTTTGAATTGTTCAGTGAATTTTTTGAATGTTGTTAAAGATGTATATAAAATATTAGTAATATTTTGAAATGTATCTCAATATATAAAGAGTGTCATATTAATTGGAAGGAGGGTACAAAGAATATTAAATATTTTGAGATGTCTCTCCAACAATTGCTTTTTTTCATCGCATTTGCAACTCGATATTACTAATTCTGCACTAAAGTATATATATATATATATTTAAAGTAACAACTTAAAAGTTAGTGGGCGTTTACATAAGAATTGTAAAATTTCAAAAATAAAAGTGAAAAAAAATTCAAGTTAAATGGGATTTGAAAATTAGAGTTGTGTTTCGACATGAATATAATTTTGGGTTGTTTTGAATTTTTGTGAGTGAGAGAAATTTTGAAAAAATAGCTTTTTAGAGTTTTTCAAATTTTCGAAAAATTTTAAAATTTATCTTCAAGTGGAAATTAAAATTTTTATAGCCAAACACTGATTTCGAAAAAAAGTGAACTTTTATCAAAAAAATAGATGAAAATTCTTATGTCCAAACGGGCTCTTAGTTTGATAGAGAGAATATCACATTTAATTCAAAGGATTTTGGTAGTTGTTAAACATATATTGAATAATAATAGTAAAATTTACTTTGATCATGTGCAGCTCCGAATCATCTTGGAAGGATACACAATCTCTCGAGAATTTGTCTCAGAATGAGCTGAGGAATGCAGCTGCTTGCCTCAGCCTAACCAGCAGAGTTACCTTGTGACAAGAATTGGCTATTATTGCAATTTTTTCTTCTTTGAACTTTGCTTTTATCATTTCCATTAATGTTCATATATGTGCGAGATTCCGTTTTACATGCATGAATAAACCGTCAAGGTATCTTCTAATTAATGACTCCGTTATTAATTCCTTAATATTCCAGTGGCACACATTGATCGTGGAAGCAATATGGCATGTTGATAGAAACTAAGGATCCACCAAACTATATAGAGAATCGGGTTTTCTATTAGTTTTCACAAAATACATGCACACAACAATAAGTAAATGACATAATGGAGTTTTTTGTGGAGAATTCCCAGCTCACGGGATTAAAAACTACGACCTACACTCTTAGGATTTCAACTTCACTACTGAGCAAATTTTGGATTACAAACTATTGTAATCTAGGAATTAAACTCTTAATCCCTTACTAACTTGTAATAATTCTATTACAAGCCTCTTTGTAATAACTCTATTACAAAGCTTACAGCTCGACTAACTCTAGCCAAGATAGACACAAGGTTTATGGTTTTACAAACGGTTTCTTACACAATGCTTCTTAACTAAGCTAAGTAGGAATTACAAGTAAATCACATTATCAAAGGTGCAACACAACTAAGGACATGTAATGACTCAATGCAGGAAACTGATCCTTTGTTATGTTGTTCTTTGTTCTTAAAGCCTTGAAAGTCACTTGCAAGATTGACACACCTGAGAAAAAGCTTTTTCAATTTTGGAGTGTGCAAGTGACTTGTTTTTGCTTTGTTTCATGTTAATATTACCCAAGTGATGTCACTTGGATGATGCAAACACATTTGGTACAAAGGCATTCCCATAAAGTGACTGCTGCACTGCTTGCCTTGTTGCGTGCGTGCAGAGAAACAATTGCAGTAGCTTTACAGCTTTGGGGAGGTGACTTAGTACGGTCAGCGAGAGAACTGATATCTATCTGTTCCCTTTATCGTTTCTTTGACTCTGAATTGTTGAGACATGTCCCCGACTTAACACTTGTTGTTCTTGAGCACCTGAGGATGTAGAGCAGGTTCCCCATCTGGTTCTTAAAGTTTGTTAGATCATAAAAACATAGCAGGTCACATAACCTATTAATTTCTCCCTTTTTGATGATGACAAACTTGTAATAGAAATTTCCCGTGAGAACCAGAGTGTCATGCATATTTTCTATATTTCCCTTGAACTTGTTCCCTCTCTTGTTCCCCCTCAATTCATTTCCCTCTTTTGGCATCATAAAATGATTAAGCACAAGCAATAAGCAAAAATAAGTGTAGCCTGGTTAACTCATGCCACATGTGTACACACAAACATGACTAAAAATTGAGCATAAGAGCAAAGTATGTACATCAAAAGGACGGGATATTCATTAATTTTGAAAATAAGCAGGGAGCAGTATCAGTTGTTACATAATCATCCACAAATTATAATAGCAAAAAAAGAGTATCAGTCACTAAACACATTCATTCAAGCATTTGCTGACACCTGCTTGTTGAGCAGCCTCTCCTTCATGTCCTCGACCTATTTCCTCAGATCAGCATTTTCCTTTATCAGTCGGGCATGTGAACTGCTGGAACCAGGTGCCTCCTGGGCCTGACTGAGCTAACCTTCAAGAATGGCATTCCTTTCCTTCAGTTTCCTTATCTCTTCAGTGGCAGTATTCTGAGCGTAAATTAGTTGAGAGATAGTGGAAGTGTTGCCAGCCCCTCCCCATTTATCGATGCACTCACACTCTTTTAAGCTGGTCTTGGAGATGGTTTGCTTGCGAGTACTTACTGTAGCCTTTCCTAAGGGGACCTTGAAGTAGTTAAATACTTTGGTGAGTAGGAACCCATACAGCAACCCATTATTACCATCCTTAAAATACGCCATTTTCTTCATGTGTTTTATTATTAAACTAGACAAGTTTATAGTGGAGTGGGCATCTAATGCTTCCATTAGAAATAGGTCTCCTCATGATGTAATGGAAGTCTTTTTGCACGTGGGAGTAGAACGTTGTTGACCATTTGAAACATCAGTTGGTACACAAGAAGGAGGACCTTCTTATGTACCCGTTCCCCGTGCTGTACTACATTATCCTTGAAAATGACATTTCTGAAGTTTGAAGAACAAGTCCCTTCAATGGAGGATATGCCGCCAGTAGGCACTCCAAAGATGGTTCCCAACACACTCTCATCCATCACAAAGTCAACCCCATTCACTTTCATGCATATGTTGTCATCCTCTATTGTGAAAAAGTCAGCATAGAAACTGCGCACTTCTGCCTCATACACTACCATGAAAAAATGTGTCTACTATTGAGATTCACAAATTTCTACTAGTTGGCGCATACCAGGCATGTATATAATATCAGGGTCAAATTTTTTGCCCCATAACACCTTTTGATTCTTAAGTTTTCTCTTCCTGCATCCTTGTCCACACACAGCTTGGCCCTCTTGGAGGAACCAGTTTCCTCACCGGCTTTTCTTTTCACTTATCTTTTCACACTTTTCCCTTTGTCTACAGATTTCTTAGACACCTTCTTAGACACATATTTCTCAATCACATTCTCAAGGACTCCTCAACCACTTTCTTACTAGACTCCTCAACTGCTTTCTCACCATACTTTTCAGCCTCAACATTGCTAAACTCTATCACACTCTCAGATGACTCCTTCCTGGATTTCAAAACTGAAGGTTTCTTGGAGGACTTACGATCTAAGGAACTAGGTTCCTCATTCACCTCATCATCAACATCCACAACAAGTGCTGGAGGCACTACCCTCTTATTCATAAACTTTCCATCCTTCACTAATCTCCTCTTCTTCTTTTCTTCTTTGTTTTGCCTTAGAACAGATTCAAGAGCTTCCTTCTTCTATAGCCTAGTAGTAGGCCTCTTAGGAGTGGACTCCTTTGGAGTTGCCTTTTTACTCCTAGCACTAATAAAGCTTGCAAGAGCCACATTATCATAGTCTTCTTCACTATCCTCATTCTCCTCCCCAGACAGAGATCTCATTTCAGGAACAACAATTATCAGTGTCTCAGCATGGAAATGAGGAGAGGGAGCGGAATCAATACTGACCTGGGGTTCTTATGGAGAACCAGAGGTTTCATCCCAAGTAGAAGAATAGAGCTCCTCTTGGGCATAGGGATCATGTCCCTCATGTGGTTCTCCAATAGTACTTTAAGGAGCCAAATTTTTTATAGGCACTAGTTCTCTACCCTCTACCTGTAGACTATCACCTTCCCCCTGAGGCCCATGGGTTTCAGAAACACCTTCACAACCACCCACCAAACTTCCCTCAGTAGCTATTGACAGCATATTTTCTATGGCTTCTTATTCTTGTAACTCCAAAGTAAACTCAGAAGGCACATGAAGAGTATTACTTGTAGAATTGACGACATTCAAATCGAGGTCTGATGTAGTCATTGCTGATTCATCACCATTGTGAACCATACCCTGTTGCGCTTCAGGATTCTCTTCTACTCGCAGACTGGAGACTTCTGGATTTTCTTCTCCTTCTACTATTTTTCCCTCAACCATTTTTTTCCGATGAGGCAGAAGGAGAGGTCATAGCTACAAACCTCTTGGGGTTCGAAGTCTTGTATGTCCGATGAGAACCAAAACTTGACTGGGTTGGAAAAGAGATAATGTGTGGTTGGGAATCTTGTTTAGTGTTTGTACTGGGTGGCATAGGATACTTCGACTCTGTCACTGGTGCTTCAATAGATGAAGCCATAGTGGGGACGAGACTTGGGACATTTGTGGCTTCGAGATTTTCAGACATGGTATAGTATAGTGAAGGTTTAAGGAGGAAGAGAGTCTTTGGTTGTTATGAGAGTGACATCGTTTGGATTAATTTAAGGGGGTGAGGGACCGGTTGGGAATGGGTATTGAGTTTTTGGGTAGGCGGATGGTTTCATAATTGTTGTACGCTTGGGTTTCAAAAAGAAAAATTGAAAAATGACATTTTATTGTTGTGTTTTATCCATTTAAAAAATTGTGCATGATAGTACAAAAGGGACTACTAACTTGTGTCAAGGGAACCAGGTTCCCTGACAGATTTTGTAGATGAGAGCCGCATCCTTTTACCAAAGTGTAATACTATTAGCTTCTTGTTTGCCCTGTAATCGCCATGCATGTCTACCTGTAACGGTATAGAAATGAGTTAGACCTCACCAGTAAACACTTTTAGCTATTTTACCTATTCATTTCTTTCATAGCCAATCATTGAGGGACCAGGTCCTCAACTTGATTTGATCAACCCCGGTGCCAAATGATTCTTTTCAAAATGCTCTCTACTTAGTGATTTGGTAAAGATATTTGCAATTTGATCTTCTGTACGGCAAAACTTCGTACAAATAAGCTTTTTTCAACATTAACTCTAAGGAAGTGGTGTCGCACATCAACATGCTTTGTTCTCTTATGATGAACGAGATTCTTGACCATGTTGAGAGTACTGGTGTTGACACATAGTAATGGCACAAAATTAGAAAAAATACCAAAATCTTCTAGCTGCTGCTTGATCCATAGCAGTTGAGCATAATAAGAGGTAGCTACCACATACTCAGATTTTGCAGTTAAAATAGCCACTGAGTTTTGTTTTCTTGTACCCCATGAGATTAGACACGATCCCAAAAAGTGTGCCATGCCGGAAGTGCTTTTCCTATCCACCAGATAACCAGCATAATCAGCATCAACATACCTGACCAAGTCAAAATTGTCTCCTAAGGGATAGTAGAGAACTAAGTCCTGCTTCCCTTTGAGATACCTCAAGATTCTCTTGGCCGCCTTCAGATGAGACTCCTTTGGATTAGATTGAAACCTGGCACACAGTCTCACACTAAAAATGATATATGGTCTGCTTGCTGTGAGATATAAGAGTGACACAATGATACCTCTGTACATGGTCTCATTCACAGGAGAACCAGGTTCATCCATGTCCAAATGAGTTTTAGTGGTAATAGGGGTATTAGTGACCTTTGAACTTTCCATCTTAATTCACTTTAAAAGCTCTTTGATGTACTTCTACTAACTTATCATTGTGCCCTTCTGAGTTTTCTTAACTTGCAGACCTAAGAAAAAATTTAATCCCCCCATCATGCTCATCTCAAACTCGCTTCCCATGAGCTTTGCAAATTCTTCACACAGAGAGTCATTTGTTGCACCAAAGATGATATCGTCAATATAGACTTGCACAATAAGCAGGTTCCTCCCTCGTTTCTTAAAAAATAAGGTGTCATCAATTTTTCCTCTTATAAAGCCATTTTCTAGGAGAAATCTGGACAAACTTTTATACCATGTGCGACGAGCCTGCTTCAGCCCATACAAAGCCTTGTCAAGTTTTAAAACATGATCAGGATGCTCATGACATTTGAAGCCAGGAGGTTGTTTGACGAAAATGTTTTCTTTTAGAAAACTATTCAGAAATGCACTTTTGACATCCATTTGGAATAGTTTGAATTCCATATGGGATTCAAAGAAATAAGGATTCTGATGGCCTCCATTCGGACAATTGGAGCAAAGGTTTCTTCATAGTCAACCCCTTCTTCTTGATTATATCCTTGAACTAGTAGTGTTTCCTTATTCCTTGTCGTGTTTCCAAACTAATCCAATTTGTTTCTAAATAACTACCTGGTTCCTATACAATTCTATCAGCTGGTCGAGGAACCAGGTTTCATACGTTGTTCCTCTAGAATTGATGGAGTTCATCTTGCATGGCAGTGATCTAGTCAGCATCTTTCAATGCTTCCTTGAAATATTTTGGCTCAATTTGAGAGAGAAAGGTTGAGCAGGCAAGTGAGTTTCTTGACTTTGATATAGTTTGAATCCCTAAGTCAAGAGGAGTGGTCATATTCTAAAGAGGATGTGAACTCTTATGCTTCCAGTTGGACACCTGAATCTCATTATGAGAGGATCTAGGTTCTTCTGGATGTGATTCATGAGTCCTGCTTCTCAGCTTAGCATCTGGGGTTCCTTGCACAACATCCACAACTTTGTTCTCTACTTCAGTTATCATGATTGAGGACCAGAATCCTCTACATCAGCTGGAGATTCAGCTATGCCATTGTCAATTCCTTGACCTGACTCATCATGCCGGCCTTTCCATTTTCCATATCATTGACTTCGCCAGGGACATTTGATAGCTCTCCATCTTGATCATCCTTATTGTTTGTAGCTCTTCCAAAAAAGGTGGTGTGATTCGTCAAAGATCATTGTATGCTTTCCTCAACACACTGAGCTTTTGTAATACACCTTGTAAGCTTTGCTTTGTGATGAATATCCAAGAAATATTCCTTCATCACTTTTGGCATCAAATTTTCCCAGAGTTTTCTTACCATTGTTAAGGACAAAACATTTGCAACCAAATGTCCTTAAGTGTGTTAGCTTAGGTTTTTTCCCATTCAGCAATTCATACAGGATTTTGTTCATGAGGGAGCTGATCATGCACCACTTCACCACTGTCAGTCAGCATTTTCCTAGTCATGTCTTCAAGAGTCCTATTTTTCCTCTCTGTAACGCCGCTTTGTTGAGGTGTTCTTTGAGCTGAAAAATTATGATTTATACCATTTTCAGCATAGAACTCATCAAACTTTGTATTGTCGAATTCTGTTCCATGATCAGATCTTATACTCACAACATTATGGCTCATCTTTACTTGTATCTTCTTCATAAAAGCATCAAATACGGGAAAAGTCTCATCTTTGGTTTTGAGGAACAAGGTCCATGTGCCTGGAGTAGTCATCTACTATGACTAAAATGTACTTCTTTCCTCCTCTTCTTGGCACTCTCATAGGTCCACATAGATCCATATGAAGGAGATCAAGTGGCCTTGAGGTGCTTACTTCCTTTTTGGGTTTGAGTGAGTGAGAGATTTCACAATTCTTCCTACTCCTAGAATGTATCCCTTTTTGCCATTGCCAAAGGACACACTCCCTTCTTGCAGGGCTTTGAGTGAAAGGAAATTATCAGTGCTTCCAGTCATATGCTTCGAGCAGCCACTATCCATATACCATCTTTGGCTGCTTCCTTTCACTGTTCCTACATAAGATAATCAAGGATTAGACTTAGGAACCCAAAAAAATTTGAGTCCCTTATAATGAGGAAAAGGTTGAATCAAAGTTCTTTTTGTCTAAGAAGGCATCACACGTTTTTTAGATGAGGGGCCGGGTTCTTTAGCAGCAGTTACCTTTTCAGCAAAAACTTTTTTTTTTGGTAGGATTGAAATCTGGCTTTACATGTTTCCTTGAAATGGCTGGTGTTGCCATAGTGAGTGCAGAGCCGGTTATCAGGGACATTCACATACTTGCTATGAAGGTTGTAAGGAGTTTTTTCCCTTTGGAATCCGATTCCCTACCTATTCCCCCGATTTTTCTTAAACATAATAGTGATTGCATCAAAGGACCAAGTCCACTTAAGAGATTTTTCTAGGTCATTCTTCACTCTGCCTAGATCTTCCTGAAGTTGTCTGTTTTTCTCAAGTTCAGCACACACACTAGATTTCAATGATTTTAGCTCATTTTCAAGCCTATGGTGTGTCTCACTTGCAACTTCCTTTCCTTTTTGAGTGTTCTCATGCATACTTTCCCTTCTTAGTTCCTCAATTATTTCCTTTAGGTCTACAACTACTACTAATAAGTCATCTCTCTGATGCTCTATGTTTGCAATCCTCTCATTTAAGGTATCTTTTCCCTTTTTAAACGCTCAATGGTCTCTTTTAAATCAACCACAACAACCACTAGATCATCTCTCTCATGTTCTATTTCTCATAGTTCCACAGTTAACAAATTCTTATCGTTAATAAGATTGTGATATGCATCAATTAGAAAATTATCAAAGGATATAAGCTTCTTTTGAGAATAGGACTCCAAATTTCTTTGAACATCCAAAAAGTTTATCTCATCATCATTGTCATCTTCCTCATCCTCATCTGATTTTGCCATAAGGGCAAAAATGGAGTCATACTCAGCTGCTTCACTTTCTACTACCATCGTAGAACTATCACCTTGCTCATCATCTTTTCCAAATTCGTTGGAAGAGTCTCCCCATGCAGCAAGACCCTATTTCACAACATTATCAACGACATCTTTTCTCTTGAATCTTTGTCAGGAACCGGGTTCCTCTTGGTTGCTTTTATATATGTTGTATTTGTACTGTTCTTGCTTGTGGAGAGGGCAGTCCTTAATGAGATATCCTGGCTTCCCGCACTTATGACATAAGTCATATCCTCTTGGCTTGTTGCAGCTGCCCTTCTTTGGAATACCTCCATTTTTGCGAACCATCTTCTGAAATCTTTTTGTTAGATATGCCATATCAGCATCCTCACCACATGAGTCATCGTTGTCTGTCTTGAGGACCAGGTTCTTCTTCCTTTTGGGCTCTATTCTCTCATGATCCTTCTTCTTCTTTATCTCATAAGTCTTCAGATTGCCAATGAGTTCATCAATGGTCAGCTTTTGCAGATCCTTTGCCTCCGTGATAGCGTTAATTTTGCTTTCCTAGGAACCAGGTAATACACTAAGTATTTTCCTGACAAGTTTGTTCCTTGGAATAGTCTCTCCTAGAGAATGAAGCTCATTGATGATAGAGGTGAAGCCAGTGTGCATGACCTGAATGGACTCATCATCCTTCATTCTGAAGAGTTCATACTCAGTGGTTATCATATCAAACTTCGACTGCTTGACTTAAGTTCTCCCTTAACGTGCTGTTTGGAGAGCTTCCCAGATTTCTTTGGCAGATTGACATGTATAAATCCTATTGTATTCGTCTGGTCCAATGCCACAGACGAGGATCTTTTTTTCTTGAAATTCTTATCTATAGACTTGCGATTAGTATGGTTGAATTCCTTTCTTGTTTTTCAAATTGTCACTGTTAGTTCACCAATGGTCTTCATGGGAATGAAAGGACCATCACAGATAGAATCCCAGAGCTCTGAATCTTTAGCTACGACGAAGTCGTGCATCATTGTTTTCCACCATTTGTAGTATTGTCCATTGAACCTTGGTGGTTTGTAGGTAGACTAATCTTCTTCAAAGTTTGGTGAAACAGCCGTGAGGATCCTTTCTAGGTGATAGCCTAATAGAAAGAACCTGCTCAGATACCAATTGATAGAAACTAAGGGTCCGCCAAACTATACTGTCACGACCCAAAATCCATTAAAGGTCGTGATGGCACCGGACACCGCTGTTAGGTAAGCCAATAATAAATAATCAACTTGGTTCTCATTTTAGCATTTTTGAAATCATAATTTCCTTCAATTAAATGGTAAAAGATGAAATTTACAGAATGAATACAAATATTTCACAATTTCAATATTGAACAACCCACAGTTACCCTAAAACCTAGTGTCACAAGTGCATGAGAATAAACTAGGAAGGTAAAATAAAATACAACATATGTCCGGAATACAAATTAGAAAGGAAAATACATAAGTAACTCTGAAGGAGATTCTGCTGGCTGCGGATCATAATATGGAAGTGCAGCTCACCTATGTCACAACAAATAACCACACCTTTGCTCTCACAGGGCCACTAAACACATATGCACTTGCAAAACAAATGTATAACAAGTGTAGTATAAGTACGTAAATCAACGCATACCCAATAAGTATCCAATCTAACCTCGAAGAAGTAGTGACGAGGGTCGACTCCAACACTTACTATAGGCTAATAATAACATGCCGATATTATATTTAAGCATGGAATATATAACATAGCTGGAAATTCAATAACTGAAAATAATCAATAATTCCTTTTGATAGATCTTAAATACTCTTGCCTTATGTTTTGATGAGCTAACAAACTTACTGTTAAGAACCAGATGGGGAACCTGACCTACTTGGATTGCTGCAAGCTTTAACGGATTCCAGCTAAAGGTGAACTGCTGCAGCTTCAGGAGCTAGGAATCAACACAAGGACCTGATGCTCTTGTGGTTTCCTCATAGAAGTACAAAGTCAATTGGACACTGCTGGAAATGAAGTGATTGACGGAACTATTTCTGCCGCACTGCACTACATTGTCAGCCCACTCATTCTCTAACCAAACAAAGTACTCACATCATTTCAAGTGATGTGATGAAGATGTACCCAATGAGCTTTATTCAAAAGCATCACTAGAAGGGTTATGTTTCTCATTCGAGCCTCTTACAAAAATAGAGAAATCAATCCTCACAGCTTGAAAAACAAGGTTGAACGGTACTACGGACCAGTTCCTAAAAGATAGATTGTTGTTGTCCTAGTTGAGTTGTAACCTTGTTATTGTACTTACTGTATCTCCTAAACCGCTTATCTAGAAGTATTCTGATTAGGAATCCTCTTGTAAATCCATAAACCCGTTGAGTTTATGTGGTGACTAGATTTAGTCATAAGGAAAAGTCTTTATAATCGTAGAATTACAAAGTGGCTTGTGGTGATAGCATCACAAGTTAGAAAAAGCCTTTGTAACTAGGATAGTCACAAATTGGCTTATGGTAAAGGTACCACAAGTTAGTTGAGTAAATCCTTTGCAATAGGAATTATTGTAAAGTGGCTTGTAATAGGTAGATTACAAGTTAGTGAAGTTAAAATCCTACAGGTGTAGGTCATGATTTTTTTGATCCCCTTGTGTGGTATTTTTCCACGTAAAAATCCTCTGCCTCATTTACTTACTGTTTTATTATGTGCTTTCAGTAGAACCTCGTAGAGGACCATGTACTCTATAGTTTGGTAGACTCATATAAACTAACATGTGGTATTAGAGCAGGTTCCTCCTATCAGGATAACACCTAGGAAGGATACTCATGGCGGCTCCACCAAATTTGAAGAAGGTCAATCCATATACCGACCTCGCAAGTTTGATGGATAATGTTATTGGTGGTGGAAAGCTAGAATGCATGATTTCATTATGGCTGAGGATTATGAGCAATATGATATCATTTGAGATGGTCTTTATGTTCCAATCAAGGTACTAGATGAATTTCCATATTCAATGGCAAAAACCAACAAAGAATTCACTGACGCAGACAAGAAAGCTGTGGAGAAGAATTTTTGTGCCAAGAAAATTCTGGTATGTGGAATGGGACCTGAAGAGTATGATAGAATATCTACCTATGACACTACAAAGGAAATATGGGAAGCTTTGCAAACGGATTATGAAGGAACTACACAAGTAAAATAGTCTGAAGATAAATCTAATACTGGTGAAAGTTCCTTGATGGAAGTTGAAGGCGAGGAGATTGGATATGACTCACTTTTGCTTTGATGGCTCAATCAGATGATGATGAAGACAATGACAACAAATAGGTAAACTTCAGAGACGTTCAGAGAAATTTGAAATCCTATTCTCCAAAAAAACTCATGTGTTTAGTTGATGATTTAATCACTGTATTTTGTAATCTTGCGGGGGATAGGGATTCCTTGATCTTAGAACTAGAAGAATCTGAACATACTAGAGAAGACTTAGTGGCTGCAGTTATTGACCACAAAAAAAACCATTGAAATCCTTAGAAAAGAAAAGAGTGATCTGTTGGTAGAAATTGTAGACCAAAGGGAAAGAATAGTAAAACCTTGGACTAAGTCAAAACCTAAAAGTTCTGAAAGAGGAAAGGAGATAGCAAGTGAGGAATAACTTAGCTTGAAGATGAGGTGAAAGCTATGAGATGTAGGATGTGTGCTGAAACTGAGAAAAATGAGCTCCTCCAAACCAATCTAGAAAAAGTAATGAATGATCTTGAAAGGTCTCTAAAGTGGACCTGGTCCTCAGAATCTACCACTGTCTTGCTTCCTAATGATAGTGAAAAGGCAGGGAGCAGGGTTCCAAAGGGAGAAAACTCCTCACAACCCTCACAGTGAGAGCATCATTGTCTCTGATAACTGGACTCGTATCTAATGTGGGAACACTGGGCGCTTCAAGGAAAGTGTCTAGGTCAAGAATCAATCAGTTCAGAAAGACAAAGTGTCTGCCGAAACCGTGACCACAAAAGAGGGACCAGGTTCCACTCACAAAAAACGCACATTACCTGCATGGATTAAGAGAGCTCTTATTCATCCTCTTGCTTACTACAAGGGACCCGAACTTGTTTGGGTTCCTAAAACTAACTTCTAATCTCTTGTGCAGGGAACAACGAAAGGAAGTGTTTAACAATGGTTCATGGATAGTTGATGTTCGAAACACATGACTTGGAACACCACAGACTTTCTTTCACTAAAAGCCCTGCAAGAAGGGAGTGTATTCTTTGGCAATGGCAAAAGGGATATATTCTTGGAGTTGGAAAAGTTGGGAAGTCGGTCGCTCATTCTATTGAAAATATGTACTATGTCAATGGGCTTAAATACAGTCTCCTGAGTGTTTCTCAAATCTATGATAAAGTAAACAAGGTGGAATTCTTGTCCAAAATATGTACAGTCACTGACCTTGTGACTGATGAAATATTACTAGTGGCCAAGAGATACAAGAACATCTATGTTGCTGATTTCGAGTCCTTACAGAGCAGTAATCTGAGTTGTCTGAAAGCTGTTGACGATGATGCTGAACTATGGCACAGAAGACTGGGGCATGCAAGCTTTTCCCTTCTAAATAAACTAATTCAGAAGGACCTGGTCCATGGTCTGCCTATGTCACAATTCAAGATGTAAAAAGTCTGTGATGCCTGTGGTAGAGGAAAACATGTGAAGTCCTCCTTTAAGTCTAAAAGAGATGTGAGCACCTCAAAGCTGCTTGAGCTTTTGCATATGGATCTGTGTAGCACCTGGTACCCAGACCCCTAGATAAAACCATTATAGGAACCAGGTGGGTATTCACAAACAAGCTCGATGAACATGGAATTACCACAAGGAACAAGGCCAGGCTAGTGGTTCAAGGCTACAATTAGGAGGAAGGGATTGACTATGATGAAACGTTTGCTCCAGTTGCTCGCATGGAAGCTATCAGAATTCTAATCGCTTTTGCATCTCATATGGAATTCACCTTGTTCCAAATAGATGTCAAAAGTGCATTTTTGAATGGACTCCATAAGGAAGAAGTCTATGTGAAGCAACCCCCAGGGTTTGAATGTCATGAGCACCCTGAATATGTGTTCAAACTGGACAAATCTTTGTACGGACTAAAGCAGGCTCCTCGATCTTGGTATGAAAGATTGTCAAAATTTCTCTTAGAAAATGGTTTTAAAGAGGGAAAATTGACAATACTCTTTTCTTAAAGAAACGAGGAAGGAACCTGCTCATTGTTCAGGTTTATGTTGATGATATCACTTTTGGAGGAACAACTGACTCTCTGTGTGAAGAATTTGCAAAACTTATGGGAAGCGAATTTGAAATGAGCATGATGGGGAATTAAACTTCTTCCTGGGTCTTCATGTAAAACATTCCCCAAAGGGTACTTCCATCTGTCAGCAAAAATACATTAGGGAACTCTTGAAGAGGTTTGACATGGGAGCAACAAAGGTGATAGACACTCCCATTACAACTACTACTCGATTGGACATGGATGAAACCAGATCTCCTGTGAATCAAACAATGTATAGAGGCATTATTGAGTCTCTCCTCTATCTCACTACCAGTCAACCTGATATTGTTTTCACCGTGGGGTTATGTGCAAGGTTTCAATTGAATCCTAAGGAATCTCACTTGAAGGCTGCCAAAAGGATACTAAGATTTCTCAAGGGGACATAGGACCTGGTGTTGTATTATCCATCAGGTGACAATTTTAATCTAATTGGGCATGCTGATGCAGACTATGCAGGGTATCTTGTGGACAGAAAAAGCACTTCTGGAATGGCTCACTTCCTAGGTTCATGTCTTATCTCTTAGGGAACAAGGAAGCAGAATTCAGTGGCTTTGTCAACAGCTGAAGCTGAATATGTAGCTGCAGCATCCTGCTGTGCTCAGCTTCTATGGATCAAGCAGCAACTGGAGGATTTGGGGGTACCCATTGAGAGTGTGCCCCTTCTATATGACAACACTAGTGCACTCAATATGGCCAAGAATCCAGTTCAACATAAAAGGACAAAACATATTGATGTGAGGCATCATTTTCTGAGAGATAATGTGGAGAAAGGGTTGATATGAATGAAGTTATGCAGCACAGAAGATCAAATTACAGACATTTTCACCAAAGCTCTAAGTAGGGAACAGTTTGAAAGAAACAGAGTAAAGCTGGGACTGTTGAGGACAAATTATGAACCTGATTCCTCTTTGGCTGGCTCGTTTCCTTAAGAAATAACTGGCTCAAAGTGTTTTCTAGCCATATCTAACTCACTTCAATACCCTTGAAGGTAAACACACATGATGAGCATAGAAGCAATAGATGCAGTGCATGACTGATAAAAGAGGATTGATTCTTTTAAAAAAAAGGGGGAAGAAGAAGAAAATGTTCTTTTCAAGAACCAGGTTCTTGTACTAAAGGTTAGTAGTTCTGCGCATCCTTTTAATGCACGTCTTAAAAAGAGTACAAAATGCAACTACCATGTCATGAACTTTTCAGATCCTGCCGTCACATCCTTTCAATTCAAAACTTTCCATCTCCATCTGAAACATCGCAATTCTCCATGCCCAACCGCCGTTTCAGAACTGGTGCCTATTCCTCTCCCTTTATAATTATCCTTTTAAAAACCCTCTCTTCTGCCCTTCTTAACCATAAGCCCTACTCTAGATTCACCCAAACCTCTTCTTCCAATGGCTGAGAAAACTTCTGATCTCTCTACCTCAACTGTAACTGCCTCTGACCCATCTATGGAACCTCTCGTTTTCACTGAGCCTTCGTCACCCTCCATCACTCCTACTCATGCAGTCACACCTTCCCCAGTTTCCCAATCTCTTCCCAACTCAGAAACCCTTGAAACTGCTGTTCCGTTCTCCCCATTGTCTGATGTTCCCACCAGTTAAATCCTAAGTGGAGAACAAGGTCAAAATACTGAGTTCACAGAGGGTTCTACCATTGTTGCTGCTGATTCCATGGTTGTGGAAGCACCGGTTGAAGAAGAGAAGGACGTCGTAACTATGTTTGTAGTATCCGCTGATGGGATATTGCATGAAATTACTTCCCAGAAAAATGACTCACACAGTGTGGGGGGAGAAGGGGCCATTATGGTTGTGAAGGGGATACAGTAGCAGATACTACTGGGGCATCACATGAGGAACCTGATCCCTCTCCGGAGGACCCAGGTCAGGACTCTCATCCCTATGGCAGTGATGTTCCTGCATTCGATGTTGTGCCCCTGAAAATTTAAGTACCTGAAATGTGATCTAGTGATGAAGAAGACCTGAACAACGTGTCCCTTGATGCATTCATAAGTAAACAAAGGGTTGTCTCCACCCCTAAGTCTGAAATCAAGCGACCTACTACCAGGCTTCAAGACAAAGTGGCCTATGACTCTACTCTCCAAAAGAGCAAGAAGAGCAGTAAGAAGAAAAGAAGAAAGTTGGTGAATGATGGTGTACCTGTAAGTGATGAGGCTATCCCTGTAGTCGAGGTGGAAGAGGGAAATCCTGAGGAACCTGGTTCCCTTATTAGGCGGTCCTCGAAAAAGGCAGAGCCTGTTTCAATAGAGAAAGGGTCAACATCTAAGTCCAAGATGAAGGAGGTAGTGAGTGATGAGGATATACTAGTCAAGTCCAAGGGAAAAGGCAAAGTCAGTGGAGAAAAGCTTAGGAAACGCAAGTCTAAAACTGTTGAAGAATCTAGTTCTAGGAAGAAAGTGCGAAGTGAGGTCTGTCTTGGCTCTGAGCACCTGAGACATCAAAAAGTTCTGTTGGGTCGTATGTTTAACCCAACAATCTCTGAGATCGCCAGAATGCGCCAAATTCTGGAAATAGTCGAGTTTCAATAATGGGTGCATCTATTTCACATTGATGCACCTAAAGTGTATGAGGAGGAGGTACAAAGTTTCTTCTCTAGTCTCTTTCCAGTTGATACTGACCATGTCTGTGCTTTGGTCAATGGGGTAGACATCGTTTTTGATGTAAAATTGCTTGGAAAGATTTTGAAAGTTCCTATAGTTGGGGTGCCGAGTGTACGAGATGTTTGTCATTATAATTTCAGAAATGTAGTGGTGAAAGATAGTGCTAATCAAAAAGGGGACCAGATCCATAATAAAGCACTACTCCCTTTCTACCAGCTGTTGTTTGAGTTGGTTAACAAGGTCCTGTTGCCTCGAGCAGAAAGGAGGTCTGTGACTTCCAAGTCTGACCTATTCCTAATGGAGCAATTGGACAGTTTCAACCCTGTGAGTCTGCCTGCCATAATGATTGAACACATGCAGAAGGTTGCCAATTTCAAGGATGGTAATCATGGGCTTCCTTATGGATTTTTGCTTACTTGCTTACTCTGGTGTTCAAATTCTTTAAGGTTCCACTGGGAACAGGTAAAGTGGGGACCCGAAAGTAGACATTCTCACAAACAACCTTAGAAGAGTGTGAGTATGTTGAGAAGTATGGGGGTAGGAAGTACATCAACTGTTTCTCAACTCATCAATGCCCAGAACAACGCAGCTGAGGAAATTTGTCGTTTGAAGGCCAGGAATGCAATCCTGGAAGGTTAGCAAGCCCGAGCGGTTCCCATGTCGAATGATGAAGTGGTTCGTTTGACACAGGAAAATGTTGATCTCAGTGCGTAAGTTTAGAACCTGAAGGCTGAACTACTTAATGAGCAAAAGTCAGGAAACGCCCAAATAGACCTTGTTATCCAGACACTTGCTGCAGCTACTAAGCCTGTTCCTCCTAGTGCCCCCCAAGAACCCCTTCAGTGACCAATTTTCTGGATATGTTTCTTCTGTTTGTTTATGTTTCATCGTTGATGTTTGGTGGAAGTTTTTTTGTATCTTTTTTATGGTTGGGATGTACTACTACTGCTTCTGTGAACAAGTCCAATGTTGCCTCTTCCTTTTTCAAAAGGCAGAAGCATATTAAATCATCATTAATATAAATCCTTTTTTATTATGTCTAGTACTCTCTCTCTGTGTTCTATTCTCTATCATGATTGTGTGCACATTTGTGGCATGAGTTAGCTTAGCTGGACTTCTTTGTGATGTTGTTCTTTTTAATGATGCCAAAAGGAGGAAAATACTCAGAGGGAAACACATTGGGGAACTGGTTCTTATGCTCTATTAATGTAAGATAAGGCACAGTCTCAGGGGGAACTCAAGGCATAGTCTCAGGGGTAACTGGTTTTTACTGCCCCAATTCCTACTTATAAATGTTAAGTTTGTCATCATCAAAAATGGGGAAATTGATATATCTTAAATACTCTTTCCTTATGTTTTGATGATCTAACAAACTTACTGTTAAGAACCAGATATGGAACCTGACCTACTTGGATTACTGCAAGCTTTAACGGATTCCAGCTAAAGGTGAACTGCTACAGCTTTAGGAGCTAGGAACCAACACAAGTACATGATGCTCTTGTGGTTTCCTCATAGAAGTACAAAGTCAATTGTACACAGCTGGAAATGAAGTGACTAACGACATTGTTTCTACTGCACTGCACTACACTGTCAGCCCACTCATTCTCTAACCAAACAAAGTACTCACATCATTTCAAGTGATGTGATCAAGATATACCCAATGAGCTTTATACAAAAACATCACTGGAAGGGTTCTGTTTTCATTCAAGCCTCTTGCAAAAATAGAGAAATCAATCCTCACAGCTTGAAGAACAAGGTTAACCGCTAATACGGACCAGTTCCTAAAAGATAGATTGTTGTTGTCCTAGTTGAGTTGTAACCTTGTTATTGTACTTATTGTATCTCCTAAACCGCTTATCTAGAAGCATTCTGAT
The DNA here is from genome assembly GCF_000715075.1 of Nicotiana tabacum. Taxonomy (NCBI): domain Eukaryota; kingdom Viridiplantae; phylum Streptophyta; class Magnoliopsida; order Solanales; family Solanaceae; genus Nicotiana; species Nicotiana tabacum. Next base: position 89,556,258 of record NC_134101.1, on the reverse strand, counting down.
TAGGAATCCTCTTGTAAATCCATAAACTCGTTGAGTTTATGTTGTGACTAGATTTAGTCATAAGGAAAAGTCTTTGTAATCATAGAATTACAAAGTGGATTGTGGTGATAGCATCACAAGGTTAAAAAAAGCCTTTGTAACTAGGATAGTCACAAAGTGGCTTGTGGTAAAGGTACCACAATTTAGTTGAGTAAATCATTTACAATAGGAATTATTGTAAAGTAACTTGTAATAGGTTTTTACAAGTTAGTGAAGTTTAAAGCCTACAGGTGTAGGTCGTGGTTTTTTTGATCCCCTTGTGTAGGATTTTTCTACGTAAAAATCCTCTGCCTCATTTACTTACTGTTTTATTAAGTGCTTTCAGTAGAATCTCGTAGAGGACCATGTACTCTATAGTTTGGTGGACTCATATAAACTAACACTTTTTACTAATAGAAATTTCCAATTTCATTTTCAAAATTTAACAAGTTATTACTCAAGCCAATAAAGCAATGCAATTATTATTAGTTCCAAAAAGTTATCATTCGGAAGTCATGTCGAGGTCGTATGGCCCGATCCAACATATAAATATAAATTATGCACTACCGAGGGTCAAACGACACTAACCATAGATGCATCTATCTACTACTAAGGTATTCGGCCCGCTCCACAAGAAGAGAAAAACACATATAAACATCCAAATTCATGATTTATTAAGAGTTAATGTTCAAAGAAATATCAATTCTCATTAACGGTTAAGTGACCCATATAAAACTCAAGTAGGTGAAGTTTAAACTTTTACAATTCCTTTATCAAGTTTCAATATGTTTTAAACAATTAAATTAACAAGTAGGATGCAAACATCGCAAATATAATATGATTTGGGTCCTAGACTACCCAGACGTAAGCCTAATAGTAGCTACACATGGATTCACGTCACCTCGTGCGTACGTAGCCCCATAAATTGGAAGCACATATTAATTCAATTCACCTATGGGGTTAATTCCCTCTTACAAGATTAGAAAAGAGACTTACTTCATTCCGAAGTTCCATAACTGGCTCCCAAGCCTTTTCAACAACTCAAACCATTGCCCAACGCTCCAAAACTAGTCAATGAATGTGCAAATCCATAAATACATACTCTAACACTCATTATAATCCAATTTACAAAAATTTACAACTCCTTTCAAACAATTGATAAAAATCGCCTCGAGCCCACGTGCCTGGATTTTGAAAATTTTCGAAGGTAAACTTTACCCATAACACCACAAACTCAAATATATAATTTTATTCCACTTCGTGGTTAAAATCCAAAAATACCAATTTCTAGGGTTTTCTTCAAAATCTCAAATTTTCATGTCTAAATCCATATATAAACCTTTATTTAACTCACAACTAGAAGAAATCACTTAACTCATGATAGATGATGAAATCCCTCTTCGAAAGCTCCAAAAATCAACCAAGCCGTGTGAAAAATGGGTGAAATGAACTCAAATCCTGCTTTTAAAACATTCTGCATTGCCTAGGTCCACCCTTCTTCGTGTTCGCGATCAAAGCCTCGAGTTCGCGATGGCTCTAGAATCATCTTCTTCGCTTTTGCGGCTATGGCCCTGCGTTTGCGAAGGCTAAATGGCTCCAGGGCCAGCTCCCCCATTCCTTCTACGTATTCACGACTGACCTTTCGCGTTTGCATAGGTCCCTCAGGCAAACCCTTCGTATTCGCGACCTCCCCGTCGCATTCGTAAAGACCAAAACTCGGCAGCCTCAAACAACACCAGTCCTTTTCGCGATGAAGGAAACCAGATACCAACAACATCAGTCTAAAATAGCACCCAAGGCCTTCGGGACCCCGTCCATTCATACAAACGAGTCCCATAACATAATACGGACCTGCTCGAGGCCTCAAATCATATCGAACAACATTGAAATCAAGAACCGCACCCCAATTCAAGCTTAATAAACTTGAGAACTTCAAACTTCTACATTTGATGATGAAACCTATCAAATCACGTCCGATTGACCTCAAAATTTGCACACAAGTCACACTCGACATTATGGACCTATTCCAATTTCTGAAATCAGAATTTGACCCCGATATCGAAAAGTCCACTTTCGGTCAAACTTCTTAATAATCTTCAAATTTCTAACTTTTGTCAAATGACCCCAGAACGACCTACGGATCTCTGTATCCACTTTCGGACACGCTCCCAATACCAAAATCACCATACGGAGCTATTCCAAACGAACAACGATAACATTGAAATGCACTTCAACCCAAATTTATGAAATTCTTCCAAAATGCAAACTTGCACAATAGGTGCCGAAACGCTCCCGGGTCATCCAAACCCGATCAGTACGTACGCCCAAGTCTAAAATCATCATACAAACCTGTTGGAACCTTCAAATTCCGATTCGAGGTTAGTTACTCAAAAATCCAACCTTAGTCAATTCTTCCAACTTAAAGCTTCCGAAATGAGAATTTTCTTTCTAGATAAACTCTAAACTTCCGAAATTCCAATTCCAACCACGCATAAAAGTCATAATACCTAAAGTGAAGCTACTCATGGCCTCAAACTTCCGAATGATGCGCTAGAGCTCAAAATGATCGGTCGAGTCGTTACATTCTCTCCCACTTAAACATGCGTTAGTCCTAAACATGCTAAGAACAGCTCGTGAGTTGTCTGAAATCACTATTTAACACCTCGTGCACCTACTAGTGCTACCACAACTCAGTTGAGCACATTAGCTCGAGCAAATCTGAAGATTCTCCCTTTTATTTAGTGAAATTAGCCTTAGAGCCAAATTCCAACATCTAAGATTCTCCACCAAGTCTGTATCCATCATACAAACACCGTATTAATCACTAAATGATGCACTAATTCGTGATTGTATAAATTTGATGAATCCACACCGTGCACCGCATAATTCACATGACCACAATAATATCCTCTGATAACAACAACCGAAATCCCACGAATCTGATGCTCACAACACACCTCATGGCACATATAAGTCGTGTTCTAACTCTTGTAATGCTTCCATGACGAAAGAGATGTGTAGAAGTCCATAACCAACTGCCGAGTCAACAAATCGTTGAGTTCATCCTCTTGACAAGAACCATTACCTCATTATGAACCAAATAACGGTATTTGCTCTTTAATATGCTTCATATAAATCTGATCGCACTGATCCCAGGTCTAATAATCTCGTCTCACCCAGTACAAGCTGCCCAGGCAATAAGCCACCTCAGACACAAAGTCTCCTATGATACCACAATATGCCAACAAGCTACAAAATCGAATGTGATACCAAAGGAAAAATGAACCCTGGAAAGAACTACTTTACCCACGTAACTAATTAAACAACCGAGAAGATGTTATGAACCCTTCTCAAAAAATGAGAAACAAAACACACAAGAATAGATATGGGAAACAGTACTCAACATCACACTATTGCGGCATGCAACCCGATTCACACATAATACCATTGCAGCGTACAACCTGATCCAACCATGATACTCGTGGTAGCGTGCCACCCGATCCCGACAATGTACTCGTGGTGGCGTGCCACCCAATCCACACATAATCTATAAGGGGAAATACTTACCGAGCTAAAATGCTCATACCTGCAAAATACCCAAATATCAACCACAAGCATGTGAAGTGCATAATACTAATCCTGGGGAGACGGATAGTGCCATATGCCATGAAACTCAAGCACAACTAAGGAGCAATAAATGACCTGTATCTTGAGAGCCATCCTGCTCTCACAACACCACAAATTACATGGGATTTCAACACGAGTGCAAAGAATCAAATCTCCTCACAAACCACATGGCACAATACATTATTACATGAAATAGCCAACGGCGAAATAACATCCAACTTCTGAATACTCCTTGGTAAACAACGCTATGATGAAATGAACACATCCAACCTGATATAGAGTCCACATTCACATTTAGATCCACCTATGGACCTCAAGCCGATTCCGATCGTACCGCACTGGGCCAATAACCTTTCAGGGGTCCACAATAACCCTTTTTGATGACATACCAGGCCGTCAATTTCAAAACAAACATCCTCAGTTCATAACCAAATGAATAAAGTGCCTTCCGGGCCAAAACTCTCACATTAGCGGTAATACCATAATCTCCATACTTGGTTTCAATCTTCAATCAATCAAGTGACTACATGTCACACTTATACAATCTTCCCGTGGGATATGCTCTTATGACCTTCCGCACCAGGTAACAATATGTGCATCCATACCACCGGCCATACTAATGCCGTAAAGCAAATCAAGAATCCACTATTAGTGCACAAAGCATCTTACACTGGACACCGATCTCAGGTGATGCTAAAGACAATACCAGCTTACTCTAACCATTTGAATCCTTTTCTGCTCATCCGATCTTGTGACATTCTTGTCAACACCGAACCGCAACCTCGATCCTCAACCTCCAATTACCATGCTTCCCACTGCACTTAACCATGCCAATACGCAAGAGTACAAGAACTTCATCATAACTCCTGAACCAATGATAAGGTAAACACTTCATCATATAGAAACCTTTCACTTAACTCATTTCAGGAGAACCATTGCAAAACGCCACTAAATTCCCATAACTGTAGAAAAATACAAACCTCGAGCAGTGGTTTAAACCACTATAATTCTTCGGGGATCCATCTACACATAACATGACATAATGCTCGAATGCCTCCAAATAAAATCAATCACGGTAGCCATCAAGCCTCGCACGTACCGCCACAAATCACATGTATAACGTAACACGCTAAAAGAACTGATCATTTCCACCATCATGCCAATTCAACCATTGCTAACCAATCCAACTTCTTCTAATTTACTCTGGACTTGCCTTAGGAATAATAAGAGCTCCATTCAAAACATAGCTAACCTATATCTGCACTCATTCCGAGTGACTTTATTTCATGAGACCATGCTATCTCTAAACCCACGAATCATCTCATAACCTCTTTGTGCGCACATTCGCATCTTCAACTGGTACACCTATTCTGATGATTCCTCTATGAATCTGAAGTTAATTTCTCCCATTGCTAAAATGCTACACCGCAGATTGAAGATAACATAGAACACTCTAAGCTCTATTCATAATCCGCTGCAAAAGCTCGACACTCAACCATACTACAGACTCGAAATCCTTAGGCACCACAGTTTAACATTCGAATCCACTAGGACCATTGTTGAGAGTCACCCACTCTGGCTTGGTCCCGAATATAATCAACCCCAAGGCCCTACTATCACATCAACACCCTCTAAAAAAAGCACCCGGTTGAATCACCTTCCTTGTAACTCACCTCTACACGAAGCATAAATCATGAGTCTTCCTAAAGCCTGAACATGAATTGATAAGGCCAATTATATCAAACATTCCTCAAATCCTTTACTCAGATTACCATTGGTGTTCTTTTTCCTTAGTCGAAATAACCTATCAATATGCTGATAACCAGAAACGCCACAATTAGACAACCATGCAATCCAATCGTAGGAGGTGGGGCTCTCCCACTTGGCTTGAAACTACCATTGCATAACTCTGGAACACAATAAGATTCCTTATCCCCCATTGACATGAACTTGCACATCCAACCCGCCAAATTCCTCAAAATCCTTCTATTAACTTTTTATGAAAACTTTGAATCACTAGCCACATTTACATATTCAACCTCTTACCAGAATTTCTGTAGAATTCTTCGTTGGTGCTTCGTCAACACCACACAACTGCTAACCTATTCACAGGAAATAACCCACATGTGGAAATTACATAAGTACATCTTCCAATGTCGTTGCACTGGGTACAATTACTATAAAATCAGTAACTCACCCTGAGCTCGTGATCATTCACCAGTTGTACAAGTTCGTTCACTCCTCATGGATATCAACTAAAGGTACAAAAATTCATTCCAATCTAAAGTCATGTTGTATCTTTCTTCATATCAATCAACTCCTTTCTGTTGTATCCCATCTCCCGCCGTATAATAGCCAATATTCCAAATTAAGTCTGTAGACCTAGTCACTATCCACTATGAATCCCAAATCACTCTAAACATTTCCCAATGCATGTAGTCATCCTACCACTGAACCCATATGCTACTCTGCCACTCTCCCACATTGGTCAAACTCACTCCTTTAAGCAACTACTCGACTTTTGTTTCTCACACTTGACCTTCTAGAAATTTAACCACTGTTAAGATACCTCCTACATGTCCTTCATCATCTTTCACTGCCCAATTGTTGTCTTAAATCAATATCCATCTCTATAGAACTTGAACCAGTAGATCGCTACAAACTTTAAACCTTTCATGAGCCATCAATACTAGGAATGCCGATTCGATCCTGAACTACTGCACATCACGATCTCTGAAAACCGCTTCCCCGACACCTTTTTGAAATACCCTATCCCAAAGGCAAACTAAAGAAGACCATAACACCAGCGAACTTAATGCATTTAACAAGGACGACGACACCACATCACAGATGAAAATCCACCATGCTCGAAATACCAAGTCTCGTTATGTAACGACCCGACCGATCATTTTGAGCTTTTGCACCTTGCTCATCAGTTCCCGGGCATCCATTTTCCCGTGTGATGGATTATGACTTATGTAAATAATTGGTTTTGATATTCAGGGCAATCAGAATGAATTTGGAAGAACAATTCTTAGTTTGAAGCTTGAAATTTGAAAAGTTTGACCAATATTTGACTTGTTGGTATATTATCTAGGATCGAAATTTTTATGATTTGGTTAGCTCCGTTAGGTTATTTGGGACTTAGGAGCATGATCGGAATGCATTTTGGAAGTCCGTGGAAGGTTTAGGTTTGAATTAACAAAATTGAGATTTTGGCATTTTCCGGTTGATAGGTGAGATTTTGATATAGGGGTCAGAATGGAATTCTGGAAGTTGTAGTAGCTTTGTTGTGTCATTTGTGACGTGTGAGCAAAATTTAGGTCATTCAGACGTGATTTGGTTGTGTTTTTTATCAAAAGCGTAATTCGGAAGATTTTGGAATTCTTAGGCTTGAATTCGATGCAAATTTGGTATTTTAATGTTGTTTTGAGCGTTCCGAAGGTTGGAACAAGTTTCAATAATGGTATGGGATATGTTGGCATGTTTGGTTGAGGTTTCAAGGGCCTCGGGTGAGTTTCGGGTGGTCAATCGGGCCATTTTATGTTTTTTTTAAGTTGCAAAAAACTGCTAAAGGATTTCAGGAAATTTCACCTCCGCGTTCGCGAGCAGGTCCTCGCGTTCACGAAGGGTTAGTTGGTGAAGGCTGAATTTTAGCCTTCACGTTCGCAAGGAAGGCTCCGCGTTCGCGAAGGGCTGATTGTTAGGGCATCGTGTTCACGGGTAAAGCTCCGCGTTCACATAGAGAAAATTGGTCAGCTGTGCTTAAGGTGTTTTATTCATCGCGTTCGCGAGAGAGGTAACGTGATCGCGAAGGGTCAAGCTGAGGAGCTATCGCGTTCGCGAGTGGATGGTCGCGATCGTGAAGAGCAATTTTGGGTCGAAGTTATTTTGTGCTTCGCGAACGCGAGGTGTTGACCGCGTTCGCAAAGAAGGTTTTTGATGCCAGGGCAGAATGTTTAAATAGCCATTGTCCGCAATTTTGGGGCTATCTTTCACCATTTTTTGGCGATTTTGGAGCTTTTTGAGAGGATTTGAAGAAGGATACAAGATATAACACCTGGAGGTAAGATTTGTATACTCAATACTCGATCCTATGTTGATTCTTACTTATTTAATCATGAAGTATGTGGAAATTAAAGCCTAAAATTGGGAAATTATGGTTTGACTTTGGAGACTGTAAATTGGGAAATTGAAGGGGCATTTGAGGTCCAATTTTGATGTTCTTGGTATGTATAGACTCGTGAGAGGATGAGGATTCTATTGATGTAACTTTTATCGGATTCCGAGACGTGGTCCTGGGGGCCGGGTTTGAACAATTTCGTGATTGTTGATGCAAATCGGTTTTTTCGAATGGGCTTTGTTCCCTTAGCATATTTTAATAGTTACGTAATGATTGTGGCTAGATTTGGAGCATCTAGAGGTCAATTTGTGAGGGCAAAGGCATCGCGGGCTAGAGTTGGACCGGATCGAGGTAAGTAATGATTGTAAATGCTGTCCTGAGGGTTTGAAACCCCGAATTTCACATTGTTGTGCTACTTTGAGGTGACACACGCGCTAGATGATGAGTGTGGAGTCGTGCACCATTGGGGATTGAGACTTGGTCCGTCCCGTACGACTTTTAAGTCGCGTATTTGATTTGAAAATCTTATGATATTCCATGTTTTAGAGATTGATATTATATTTTGGACTATATGCCATGTTTGGGGCCTTGTGCCGACCTGTTCATACCCTTAGGGACATTTTCACTATTTTTCCTCACTCTATTTGTTTTGAAAGCATATCCTCAGTCATGTTTTACCTATTTATTGTTAGAATCTAATTTTATCACTTTACTTCTTAAAATGTGAAAAGTGTTTGGGCTGAGTTTCCTATTTTACTGATGGTCCGAGTGATCGTGAGGTTGATGACTGAGATAGACCAAGGGTATGATCGTGAGGTTGATGACTGAGATAGACCGAGGGTCTGATTGTGAGGTTGATGACTGAGATAGACCGAGGGTCTGATTGTGAGGTTAATGACTAAGAGAGGCCGAGGGCCTGGTTGTGAGGATTATATATCTATGGATCGGGTTGCACACACACACACACACACACACACACACATATATATATATATATATATATATATGTGTGTGTGTGTGTGTGTGTGTGTGTGTGTGTGTGTGTGTGTGTGTGTTACACACCGTAGCGATATGTATATAGATCGGGCTACACGCCGCAACGTTATGTTGGATCGGGCTACACGCCTCAGCGGTTACTATATGGTACTTATTGAGTGTGAGTGCTGAGTGTGAGCGCAGATTGATGAGAGTTGACTCTTGAGTGACTGAGAGGCTTGCCCGAGGGGCTATAGACATACATGTACATGAGTGATGCTTTGTATGAGGGGCCTGTTTATGAACTTACTGTTTTTGACTCCTTCTTAAAGTGAGTTTTATCGAATATGTTGATTTAATTACTGTTTTCACTCATCTTTAGATCGAGCCTCTTTTGAAAATGTTGAGAAAACTCTTTAAACAACTTTCATTCAAACAGAAGTTTCTAAGTTATGAAATGGGTATAAATTTCTGTTTTGCCCGAGGGGCTGTATATAAACTATGTTTGGCTCGAGGGGCCGATTATGGTTTTTTCTCTTTTATTATAAATGGTATTGAACCCCTACTGAAACTGTCGGAAAGAATTTTCAAATAATTTTTACCAAAAGCTGGATTTTAAATGAGACGATTGACTCGTATTCTGATTTGAAAGCCTGTTGTGCTTATTGAGTTTATCATAAATGTGGATTCATCATTTCCTACTGCTCAGTCTTTATTTACTCTTATTACTTACTGGGTTGGAGTACTCACATTACTCCCTGAATCTCATGTGCAGATTCAGGTATTTTGGAACCCGATAGTGGGTGTTGATTGCTCAGAGGCGGAGTCATCGGAGTTAGCAAGGTGGCTGCACAATGTTCGCAGTACTAACTCCTCCTCTCATTTTCATTACTGTACTTAGTACATTTTACGCACTATTTATTCAGACTTATATTATGAAACATTTGTGTAATTAAAGGCTTAAAATGACTCTTAATGATTAAAGGGTTAGAATAGGTGTTGTGTTGGCTGGCCTTGTCTTCACGAGAGGCGCCATCACGACCAGGTCTGAATTTTGGGTCGTGACAAGTTGGTATCAGAGCCTAGGTTACATAGGTCTCACGAGTCATGAGTAGATTTAGTAGAGTCTCGTGGATCGGTACAGATATGTCTGTGTTTATCCTCGGGAGGCTGCCGAACCTTTAGGAAAAACTTCACATTCTTGAATTCTTGCATCCTTGATTTATCTTGAAAAGTCACTCTTGGAATTCCTTCCACGTGTTCGTATGCGCGCATGAGCGCTCGGTATCAGATGTGTATCGATGGCTTATGATTCCCTGATCGATGGGCAAGATGTGATCTGTGTGTTTTCATGTTGGGCCAGTCTGGAGGACTCGAGGCTGAATTTTTGCCTATAGCTTGAGCACCGAGGTGATGATTATGTGAGCAAGTGTTTTTGAACTTATACGTTTGGTAGTGCCCTGTTGGTAGAGGTAATGACTGGATAGTTACGTGATGAGTGTGATGTGACTGCGAGATGTATTCATGTGATTTGGAAGCAACGAGAAGGGTCTGCGGGAGGATAGAAGAACTATTAGGTGCTTGATTTTCATCTTGATTTGAGGTATAGCCCCGAGTTATGGGTGTGTGAAGAATAGTTTCATGTTTTCTAGTTGTGAGTGAAGTAAATTTCATGTTGCGGTATAAGTTCAAACTCAGGAGAACTAAGTGATTGCATAATGTTTATGATGGTAGAAGGTATACAGAAATATTAGTTGGAGGTAAAGCAGGTGGGTTATCCCCTGTGGGGTGTTCTGAGTTTGTGTGATCCTTATGTTATCTGTTAGGAGGCCTCATTTACAAGTGTAATATATGTGTTGCAATTTAAATTTGGGTCGCTTAAGAGAGTGGGGTTCAACTGTTACAAGAGTGAATGCGAGATATGCATAAGATTTAAAGTACCAGGTGGTCTGTATTTCACGAGTGTATGAAGGATTGAGTTTAGTCTCACTATGGTATTATGGTAGCAATAGAGTATATGCGTTATGAGTTATTGAGTGTGTTCTGATCTATGGCTTTGAGCCAAGTGGGGGAGTCTGCTATTGATTAGTTGATTGCATGGTTATGTGCTATGTTGGTTCCAGTTTGAGGTGTACTGATGAATCAGTTATGGCCTACGGAGATTGAGACCAAGGATGGCTCGAGTAGAGGAAATTTTTGACAAAGGCTATATTATGCTTCATAGGTGTATGAGAATCACGGAATGACTTGAGTTGTCGTTGGTAAAGGATGCTTGGTGCATAGAGCAGGAAGTTGCTTGATTGTTCTAGGATGAGGTTACACTCTGCGGTGCCAGAGTGCTATTGAGGCACGAGTGGTTCTATTCGTTTGATCAGGCTGATTGTAGTTTGAATAGAGTGAATGACTCTCTAAAATGGTTCTAATGTGTTCAAGATTTTACATGTAACAATTGGGTATTTTCAAGTTGTATATGTGGCTAGAAACTGAGTTTTCGTTGGAAGATGTCAAGACTTGTGGTATTTTCTATATTAATTATGGGATTCTATGTATCAGTATCAGGAAGGTAAAGGTAACAGATTTAGATTCACGGGAAGTCTCTTCAGAGTAAAGTATTTTAAATATGATGCCTTTGGGAATATTTAAGAGAGTACTCGGCGACATATGAGTCTTAGACGATGTGGTTTTGTGCTTGGGTCTCGTGTGGTAAGTCTGGATTGAGAAATTGTGATGTTATAGCAAGAAGGAGTATCAAGTTGAAGGTAAGTCAGAAGGAAACTCGGCTAGATGGGATTGCTTGGTAGTAGGCCGGATCGATGTAGTAAAGATATGATTAGTTCTTTGGATGCTTATGAGGTAATGAGTTTATACAGGTGTTTTGCGACAATGCTCTTGGGTTTTAGTGGCCTGCGTAGCTTGGTTGAGTTGGAAGGATTCAGTCCTGACAGTTTAGTTTTGTGCAAATGAAATTCAGAGAGTTTTTGATGGCTTTCTGCCACGGTTTGGAGGTGTACGTTTTCTACTGGCATGAGGAGCGTGGTAGGTGTAGTGATTTTCTTCTATATGGGTTCAACGGAAAGTTCTTGGCTAATTGAGTACGTAGCTTCTTGTTACCCAGAAGGGATATGAAGTTCTCGTGGTTATCTTAGGATGGTACGATTTATGCGGTATGTTGTGTAGGATTGAGATTTGCATATGTAAGGACACGGTTCATATTTGAAAGGAAGGTCACAATTCTTAGACAACATAGGTAGCTTCAAGTGACTAGATAAACGAGATCACTGATTGGTGTGGTTTGATGAGGGTATAACATTTCAGAAAGGGCGATATATTTGAGTTATAGATGCTTTATTGGTATTGCGACACTATCTTGTCTGATCGATAAATTATTTTCGAGCTTCCTTAGTGGCTTAGAAGAATTATAGATGTACCTCTCATGAGATGATTGAGTACTAGAGGTGTGTTATATATGCGAGCGGCGGAATTGGGATCAGATATGGTAATTCGTGTGCTTTATGGACTTGGAGACTAGAAGTCCTCATATACAGGTTAGCTCGTGGTTGTGGATGGCAAAGATGTGGGTAAGTTAGTCAGATGATAGTGTGTGCCATGATTCAGTCATTGTGAACCTTCGGAGGATTATTTATCTGTTGTGTGTGACTAGAGATGATGTGTGGTTCATTGGTAGACCTATATAGATGTGTGTTTTGCATTGAGACGGCTATGTTGACATCGAGTTTCCTTTGGTGAGGGATGTGTTGATTCAGTTGTTATTGAGCTATTAGTAATCAGGGGGATCTATGAGTTACCTTTCCATGTTGCGAGCCGTTAGGATTTGTTGGTTATAGGCACATGTGGTGCGGTGTTATTAGGGCCTCTCAGTGGAATTCGAGCGGGAAGAGTACTGGGTATTGCTCGGTGGATGGCGTATCGGTTATGTCCTTTCGAGTTGTGTGGTGTTATGTAATTTCTTCACGATGGTTATGATGATTGCCTTGGCTTTAGATATTATATTGCGCACGGTTGTCGATTTTGAGCATAGTGACTTAAGGTGTCTCATGTGGACCAATGGTTGGACGAGGTCGCACATTGGAGCGAAGCTATGTGGAAGTATGATCCTGCGGGTTAGATTCGTGTGTTCTATTTCTGTTTCTACAATGTGTGGTAGGTTCTCAGCCTTGTGTTGTGGTGGTACTAGTGAGCTTGTGGTACAACTCTTTCATTTGAGTCATTTTCATGATTTGAGTAAGTTCGGATTGTGGCTTATTGGTGCACGGATTGCACAAGTCATGGCTTTAGTCTGTATTAAGGTGTCAATGTCACAAGAGTAGTTGTGTTGGATTAGATGAGATCGTCGAGATCTTTAATGACTGCAAATGGATTTGATTTCAACATGTTGGAAGGATAACATCGAGGTTCAGCCCAGAAATTTGCTATGGTCTTTGCCAAAGGAGAAATGGCTTCATGAATGGTTGATCTGAGAAAACTGTTATGGCTTACTGCATGTTTCATTTATCATTGGCAGTAAATGAAAGTGTTGGAATGAGACTTCAGTTGATAAGAGGTTTCCTATCGATATTCGGGTGTTGTGTGCAGCTGCTGTGATTAGAAGTTATCCCTGCAAGCGTTTGAGTTATGTGGTATATCATGTAATTGCACTGAGGTTGCAGGTATGGGTTATTACAGCTTGTTTGGGCTTATTCAAAGTATAGACGTGAGATTTTGATCTTTTGGATGATTTCAAAAGTGGAAATGTGGTTCTAAGGTTCATGGGCTAGGTTGGACTGTGAAATTTTAGTTACATCGTGTTATCGGACATATACGAGATAGGGTGATGTGGGATCACCCCCGGGTATGTTCATGGTAAGGTTATTCAGCGATTGGTTGACTTTTGGAACAACTCAGGGCACGTTCGAGGACGAACATATGTTTAAGTGGGGGAGGATGTAATGACCCGACCGGTCGTTTTGAGCTTTTGCACCTTGCTAGTCAGTTTTCGGGCATGACTTGCCCCGTGTCATGGATTATGACTTATGTAAATCATTGGTTTTGGTTTTCAGGGTAATCGGAATGAATTTGGAAGAACAGTTCTTAGTTTGAAGCTTGAAATTTGAAAAGTTTGACCAAGATTTGACTTGTTGGTATATGATCTCGGATCGGAATTTTTATGATTTGGTTAGCTCTGTTAGGTGATTTGGGACTTAGGAGCATGATCAGAATGCATTTTGGAAGTCCGTGGAAGGTTTAAGCTTAAATTGGCAAAATTGATATTTGCGTTTTCCGGTTGATAGGTGAGATTTTGATATAGGGGTCGAAATGAAATTCCGAAAGTTGCAGTAGCTCTGTTGTGTCATTTGTGACGTGTGTGCAAAATTTCAGGTCAAATTCGATGCAAATTTGATGTTTTAATGTTGTTTTGAGCATTCCGAAGGTTAGAACAAGTTTCAATAATGTTATGGGATATGTGAGCATGTTTGGTTGAGGTTCCGAGGGTCTCGGGTGAGTTTCGGATGGTCAATCGGGCCATTTCATGTGTTTTTTTTAAAGTTGCAGAAAACTGCTGAAGGATTTCAGGAAATTTGACCTTCGCGCGAAGGGTTAGTTGGTGAAGGCTGGAATTTTAGCCTTCGCGTTTGCAAGGAAGGTTCCACGTTCGCAACGGGCTGATTGTTTGGGCATCGCATTCGCGAGTAAAGCTCCGCGTTCGCATAGAGGAAATTGGCCTGCTGGGTTTGAGGTGCTTTATTCATCGCATTCGTGAGAGAGGTAACACGATCACGAAGGGTCAAGCTTAGGAGCTATCGCGTTCGCGAGAGGCTGGTCGCGATCACGAAGAGCAATTTAGGGTCAAAGTTATTTTGTGCTTCGCGAATGCGAGGTGTTGACCGCGTTCGCGAAGAAGGTTTTTGATGCCTGTGCAGAATATTTAAATAGCCATTGTCCGCAATTTTGGGGCTATCTTTCACCATTTTTGGGCGATTTTAGAGCCTTTTTTGAGGATTTGAAGAGGGATTCAAGATATAACACCTGGAGGTAAGATTTGTAAACTCAATACTCGATCCTATGTTGATTCTTACTTGTTTAATCATGAAATATGTGAAAATTAAAGCCTAAAATTGGAAAATTAGGGCTTGACTTTGGAGAGTGTAAATTTGGAAATTGAAGGGGCAATTGAGGTCCGATTTTGAAGTTCTTGGTATGTATAGACTCGTGAGATGACAAGAATTCTATTGATGTAACTTTTGCCAGAATCTGAGACATGGGCCTAGGGGCCGTGTTGGAGCAATTCCGTGATTTTTGATGCAAATTGGATATTTTCGGGTGGGATGTGTTCCCTTAGCATATTTTAATAGTTATGTACTTATTGTGGCTAGATTTGGAGCATCCGGAGGTCGATTCGTGAGGGCAAAGGCATCGCGGGCTAGAGTTGGACCGAATCGAGGTAAGTAATGATTGTAAATGCTGTCCTGAGGATTTAAACCCCATATTTCACATCGTTGTGCCATTTTGAGGTGACACACATGCTAGATAACAAACGTGGAGTCGTGCACCGTTTGGGATTGAGACTTGGTCCGTCCCATGTGACTGTTAAGTCGGGTATTTGATTTGAAAATCCTATGATATTCCATGTTTTAGAGATTGATATTATATTTTGGGTTGTATGCCATGTTTGGGGCCTTGTGCCGACCTGTTGAGACCCTTAGGGGCATTTTCACTATTTTTACTCACTCTATTTGTTTTGAAAGCATATCCTCAGTCATGTTTTACTTGTTTATTGTTCGAATCTAGTTTTATCACTTTACTTCTTAAAATGTGAAAACTATTTGGGCTTAGTTCCCTGTTTTACTGATGATCCGAGTGATCGTGAGGTTGATGACTGAGATAGATCGAGGGTCTGATCGTGAGGTTGATGACTGAGATAGACCAAGGGTTTGATTGTGGGGTTGCTGACTGATATAGACTGATGGTCTGATTGTGAGGTTAATGACTGAGAGAGGCCGAGGGCTTGGTTGTGAGGATTATATATCTATGGATCGGGCTGCACGCCGCAACAATATATATATGTATATGGATCGGGCTGTACGCCGCAGCGATATGTATATGGATCGGGTTGCAGCAAACCCTTTAAACAACTTTCATTCAAACTGAAGTTTTTAAGTTGTGAAATGGGTATAAATTTCTGTTTTGCCGGGCTGTATACGAACTATGTTTTGCCCGAGGGGCCGATTATAGTTTTCATCTCTTTTATTATAAATGATATTGAACCCCTACTGAAACTGTTGGAAAGCATTTTTAAATGATTTTTACCAAAAGCTGGATTTTAAATGAGACAATTGACTCGTATTTTGATTTGAAAGCCTGTTGTGCTTATTGAGTTTATCATAAATGTGGATTCATCGTTTCCTACTGCTCATTCTTTATTTACTCTTATTACTTACTAGGTTGGAGTACTCACATTACTCCTTGCATCTCGTGTGCAGATTCAGGTATTTCAGAACCCGGTAGCGGGTGTTGATTGCTCAGAAGCGGAGTCATCGAAGTTAGCAAGGTGGCTGCATAACGTTCGCAGCACTGCTTCCTTCCTCTCATTTTCATTACTGTACTTAGTACATTTTTGATTGTTGTTGTTGTATTTAGACCTTAGTAGATTCTATGAGTAGTGACACCCCAATGTTGGGCTTGTAAGTTTTTTCCGCATTGTTCATTCAGACTTATATTATGAAACATTTATGTAATTAAAGGCTTAAAATGACTCTTAATGATTAAAGGGTTAGAATGGGTGTTGTGTCGGCTGGCCTTATATTCATGAGAGTCTCCATCACGACCAGGTCTGAGTTTTGGGTCGTGACACATTACTCCATGAATCCCACTTGAACACTCATAGTCCGGTTGCCTTTTCTCCACTGGAAATAAAACTCTAAACCTCTGAATCATGCACAGAGTAAAACTTCCTTTCAAGTCATTCACTGCCCCATCACATGGATAAGTATCCTACCATCACATAAATATTGTGCGATAACAACGCACGAATCGTCATAACAATTAATGCCAAATCTCAAAACCTTAGGTAGTAGTGATACTGAGCTGAAATGACAGAACAACCTTCTATAAGGATACGACAATAGTCCAATCAAATACGCAGGGAGAAACATCCTGCACAACATCTGTAGTACCATTAAAATTCCTCAATTCCCAATTTAAAACAAGCGTTTCATGTCGCATAAGCTTGAATAGGAAGGAAATGAAGGCATAAGCCTTAAAAGAATCAAATCGCATGATGAGGAATCAAGAAGGGAAGTGCTCCTAATATCCCTGTAGCCTTTTGAACATAAGTACAGATGTCTCCGTACTGATCCGCAAGACTGTACTAGACTTGCTCATGACTCGTGAGACCTAAGTGAACTTAGTGCTCTGATACCATGTTTTCACGACCCAAAATTCATTAAAGGTCGTGTTGGCACCGGACACCGCTATCAGGCAAGCCAACAATAAATAATCAACTTGGTTCTCATTTTCGTATTTTTGAAATCATAATTTCCTTTAATTAAATGGTAAAAGATGAAATTTACAAAATGAATAAAAAAAAATTTACAATTTCAATACTGAACAGCCCATAGTTACCCAAAAACCCGGTGTCACAAGTGCAACAACATTAACTAGGAAGGTAAAATAAAATAAAACATCTGTCCAAAATACAAATTAGACAGGAAAATAAATAAGTAACCCTGAAGGAGACTCTGTTGGCTGCAGATCGTAATATGAAAATGTAGCTCACCTACGTCCCCACACAATAACCACGACTATGCTCTTACAGGGCCACTAGACACATATGCACCTACACAAAAATGTTCGGCAAGTATAGTATGAGTACGTAAATTTACACGTATCTAGTAAGTATCCAGTCTAACCTCCAAAAAGTAGTGACGAGGGGTCGACTCCGACACTTACTATGGGGTAACAATAAAATGTCGATATTATATTTAAGCACGGAATAGACAACATAGCTGGAAGTTCAACAACCGAAAGTAATCAATAATTCGATTTACTAATAGAAATTTTTAATTTCATTTTCATCATTTAACAAGTTATATCTCAAGCCAATAAAGCAGTGCCAATTATTATTAGTTCCAAAAAGATATCTTGCGCAAGTCATGCTGAGGTTGTACGGCCCGATCCAACATATAAATATAAACTATGGACTGCCGAGGGTCGAACGACACAAACCATAGATGCATCTATCTGCTACCAAAGCGTTCGTCCCTTTCCACAAGAAGAGAAAAACACATATAAACAACCAAATTCATGATTTATTAAGAGTTAATATTCAAAGAAATATCAAATTTCATTAACGGTCAAGTGACCCGTCTAAAACTCAAGTAGGTGAAGTTTAACCTTTTACAATTCCTTTATGAAGTTTCAATATGTTTTAAACAATTAAATTAACAAGTAGGGCGCAAACATCGCAAATATAACATGATTTGGGTCCTAGACTACCCGAACATAAGCATAATAGTAGCTATGCACGGACTCTCGTCACCTCGTGCGTACGTAGCCACAACAAATAGAAGCACATATTAAATCAATTTACCTATGGGGTTAATTCCCCTCTTACAAGGTTAGAAAAGAGACTTATATCGCTCTGAAGTTCCATAGCCGGCTTCCAAGCCTTTTCAACAACTCAAACCGATACCCAACGCTCCAAAACTAGTCAACAAATAGGCAAATCCATAAATATATACTCTAACACTCATTATAATTCAATTTCCAACTCCATTTAAACAGTCGATTAAAATCGCCCTCGCGCCCACATGCCCGAATTCCGAAAATTTTCGAAGATAAACCTTATCCATATTACTAACTCAAATATATAATTATTCCAAATTCCATGTCCAAATTCATGGTCAAAATCCAAAATATCAATTCCTAGGTTTTTCTTCAAAATCCCAAATATTCACTAATTTTCATGTCTAAATCCATATATAAACCTTGTATTAAACTCACAACTAGTAGAAATCACTTACCTCATAATAGATGATGAAATCCCCTTTTCAAAAGCTCCAAAAATCGCCCAAGCTGTGCGAAAAATGGGTGAAATGAACTCAAACCCCGCTTTTAAAAATTCTGCCTAGCCCAGGTCTGCCCTTCTTCACATTCGCGATCAAAGCCTTGCATTCGCGATTGCTCCAGACTTCTCTCCTTCGCGTTCGCGGTTGGGGCCCTGTGTTCGCGAAGGCTAAATGGCTCCAGGCACAACTCCCCCGTTCCTTCTATGCGTTCGTGATTGACCCTTCACGTTCGCATAGGTCCCTCAGGCAATCCCTTCGCGTTTGTGACCTCCCCGTCACATTCACGAAGAGCAAAACTCAGCAGCCTCAAAATTACTCTTCACGAACATGGGACGCCCTCCGTGTTCGCGATGAAGGAAAATAGATACCAGCAACAGCAGTCCAAAACAGCTCTAATTTAGTTCGAAACTACCCCGAAACACACCTGAGGTCCTCGGGACCCCGTCCAATCACACAAACCAGTCCCATAACATAATACAGACCTGCTCGAGGCCTCAAATCATTTTGAGCAATATCAAAATCATGAATCGCACCTCAATTCGAGCTTAATGAACTTTATAACTTCAAACTTGTACATTCGATGGCGAAACCTATCATATCACGTCCGATTGACCTTACAATTTTGCACACAAGTCACATTCGACATTACAGACGTACTCCAACTTCCGAAATCGGAATCTGACTCCGATATCAAATAATCCACTTTTGGTCAAACTTCTCAAAAACCTTCAAATTTCTAACTTTCGCGAAATGCCCCTAGAATGACCTACGGACCTCCGAATCCACTTCCGGACATGCTCCCAATACCAGAGTCACCATGGAGCTATTCCTAGAAACAGAATCGCAAACGGACATCGATAATATTGAATTGTACTTCAATCCAAATTTATAAAATTCTTCCAAAATGCCCACTTCCATAATAGGCGCTGAAACATCTGGACATACGCCCAAGTCTAAAATCATCATACGAACCTGTTGGAACCTTCAAATCCCGATTTCGAGGTCGTTTACTCAAAATCCAACCTTAGTTAATTATTCCAACATAAAGTTTCTAAAATGAGAATTTTCTTTCCAAATCAACTCTGAACTCCGAAATTCCAATTTCGGCCACGCATATAGGTCATAATACCCAAATTGAAGCTACTCATGACCTCAAACTGCCGAACGATGTGCTAGAGCTCAAAATGATCGGTCGGGTCATTACATATATAGAGAACCAGGTTCTCTATTAGTTCCCGCAGAACACAGACACACAGTAGTAAGTAAATGACACAATGGAGTTTTACGTGGAAAACTCCCAGCTCACGTGATTAAAAACCACAACCTACACTCGTAGGATTTCATCTTCACTATTGAGCAAACTTTAGATTACAAACTATCGTAACCTAGAAATTAAACTCTTAATCCCTTACTAACTTATAATAACCTTATTACAAGCTATTTGCAATCCCTCTATTATCAAGCTTACAGCTAGACTAACTCTAGCCAAGACACAAACAAAAGATTTATGTTATTAAAAACAGTTTCCTACATAATGTTTCTTAACTAAGCTAAGTAGGAATTACAAGTAAATCACTTTATCAAAGGTGCAATACAACTAAGGACATGTAATGACTCAATGCAGGAAATTGGTCCTTTGTTATGTTGTTCTTTGTTCTTGAAGCCTTGAGAGTCACTTGCAAGATTGACACACTTGAGAGAAAGCTTTTTCGATTCTGGAGTGTGCAAGTTATTTTTGCTTTGCTTCATGTTAATATTACCCAAGTGATGTCACTTGGATGATGCAAGCACATTTGTTACAAAGGCATTCCTCAAAAAGTGACTGTTGCACTGTTTACAAAGGCATTCCTCAAAAAGGAACAGTTGCAGCAACTTTACAGCTGTGGGGAGTTGACTTAGTACAACCAGCAAGAAAATACCCTTTTCAATTAAATTACAATATCGAATGAATCATTACCTTTAATACGAGAAATCAATAAATCAAAACATAGAAGAAATTCCTTTTTAAGTAAAGTACAACCTCAAACGGTTTAAGGAAAATTTAGTTGAGAAATCAATTGAGTTAAAAATGTAACAATTGTTGAAATTTGACGTATTGAACATATAAAAAAAAGGCGAGGTATTGTAAACACTATGGATTCCAACACAAAGGATCACAACAGTAAAGAGATCTAAACAGTTAATACACTTGAAATTTTAATAACAAATAAACACAACAAACAGAAAGTGCACGGTATCATCCTTCGTGCTTTTACTCTCGTTCTCACCATGCACGGCATCACCCTTTGTGATTTACACTCTTCCTCACCATGCACGACATCACCCTTCGTGCTTTACGCTCTTCCTCACCATGCACGTCATCACCCTTTGTGCTTTACGCTCTTCCTCACCCAAGCAACATTCACAAAGCAATCCAGGCAAGGAAGTCAATAATATCAGGTATTAACCGGAAACCAATAAAGGAATATAAGGAAAGCCATAATTCAATTATCAACAAGGATCAGGAAAATCAAGGACAAGTGCATGGCATCACCCTTCGTGCTTTTACTCTCATCCTCACCATAAGAATCAATATAAACTGCACAGAATTGTACATCGTGCGGCACGACATCACCCTTCATGCTTTGTCACTCTTTCATCACCATATGAATAATCTAAATGTGCACGGCATCACCCTTCGTGCTTTATCACTCTTCCTCACCCAAGCAACAATCACAAAGCAATTTGGGCAAGGGAAAATAAAAAATATCACAATAAAACCCGGCAAGGGAAACAATATCATGAATAATAACGTCCCGGCAAGGAAGAGAATATCAAAGCAACAACATCCCGGCAAGGGAGATAATATCATCAACCTATTCTCTTTTTCACATTTACTTTACAACTCGATTCACAATTTGAGCAAATGCTCTATAATGTTCAACAATCCTATTCTTAACTAGAGCCAATGCTCTATAATGTTCAACAATTCAATTCTCAACTTGAGCCAATGCTCTATAATGTTCAACAATTCTATTCTTAACTAGAGCCAATGCTCTACAATGATCAACAATTCAATTCTCAACTTGAGCCAATGCTCTACAATGTTCAACAATTAAATTCTCAACTTGAGCCAACGCTCTACCATATTCAATTAACAATAATACTTCACAAGTCATATTCCTCAATAGAAATTATCATATAGAGCATATACAATACGAAACAGAATCAGATTAATCAAAGTATAAGACTTACGGGCATGCTTGACACCAACGTATAGATACTCGTCACCATGCCTATACGTCGTACTCAATAAATAACACATAACAAATAAGACACAACTCCTAATCCCTCAAGCTAAGGTTAGACCAAACACTTACCTCGCTTTGCAACCAATTCAAAATTCCAACAAGCCTTTGCCTCGCGAATTCGTGCCCGAAATTCTCAAATCTAGTCATAAATAATTCGATTCAGTCAATAAAAATTATAGGAATTAATTCCATATGAAATTCTACATTTTCCATTAAAAATCCGAAATTGCACTAAAAATTCGCCTATGGGGCCCACATCTCGGAACCGGACAAAAATTATGGAATATGAAACCACATCCAACCACGAGTCTAACCATACCAAAATTACTAAAATTCGATAACATTTCGACCCTCAAATTCTCAAATCTATCCGAGAGAGTTTTCAAACTCTTCCAACTAAATTCATAGATTTAATACCAAAACTAGTAATAGATTCGGGTAATCTAACCAAAATTAAGTTAAGAACACTTACCCCGTTGTTTTCTCTGAAAATCTCCTGAAAATCGCCTCTTCCCGAGCTCCAATTTGGCAAAAATGGAAAATGGGACTTGGTTACTGTTCACTCGTTTTTACTGTTCACGGGATACTGTATACGGTACTATTCACGGGGTACTATACACGGTACTGTTCATGGTGTACTGTACACGGTGCTGTTCATAGGGTATTGTACACGGTACTGTTAACATGCTGTAAAAGAAAATTCAACAATCTTTTTATATCCGTTAACCTTCCGAAATCCACCCGAAGCCCTCGGGACCTCAACAAAATACACCAACAAGTCCTAAAACATAATACAAACTTAGTCGAAATCTCAAATCGCATCAAATAATGCTAAAATCGTGAATCACACCCCCATTCAAGCCTAATAAAGCTAAGAACGTCCAACTTCTATATTCGATGCAAAAACCTACCAAATCAAGTCCGATTGACTTCGAATTTTGCACACAAGTCATAAATGACATAGCAAAGCTATGAAAATTTTTAGAACTAGATTCCAACCCTGATATCAAAAAGTCAACTCTCCTGTCAAACCTAAGAAATCTTTAACCTTAGATTTCTAGATTCCGTTAAATGGCGACAATTTAATCTAGAGACCTCCAAATTCGATTTCGGGCATATGACCAAGTCCCAAATCACGATACGGAACTACCGGAATGGTTAAAACTTTTATCCGGGTTCGTTTGCTTAAAATATTGACCGAAGTCAACTCAGTTGAGTTTTAAAGCTCTAGTTCACAATTTAATCCATTTTTTACATAAAAACCTTCTAAAAAATTATACGGACTGCACATGCAAGTCGAAAAATTATTGATACCGCTTTTCAAGGTCTTAAAAATACCGAGATGATTATTTAATTTAAAGATAACATTTTGGATCATCACACATGGTCCCGGGCTATATGGGCCGGACCTGCGGGCCTAAACGAGCTTTTTTGTTCTGGGCTATTTTTTTTATTTTTTTATCTAAGGCAATATCTTGTAAACTATATATGTATATGCTAATATAAATTTCTTATATATAGCTATATAAATTTGGAAGGGGGTTGATGATGAAAAGGTTGGTTGGATGGGTTTTCTTCAGAGTGTTTTTCTTCTTCTTGTATCTTATTTTTCTTCTGTTTTCTTCTCCTTTTTATAGCTAAATTTTGGAACGGATTTGAAAAATGGATTCCAAACTCTTCCGAAATCTATCTTGTCCAGCCTTGCAGGATACTTCATTAGGCCCCATCTTCACAGGGCTTGGTCGGAGATTCCTTCCGTGTTTGTAATCAGAGCAAGAAGATTTTCGGACCAAAAAGTTTATGAAACAACTTATTTTTGCTAAATACATCAGTTACCATCACCATCTAATATATATTACTCGTGAGAGTATTAGAAATAACATAGAATATTGAGAAACATTAGAATTAAAACCCTTTATGGCTTTATGAAAAGCCTTCCTTCTTTGGGTCTTTTCGTGTCGTTTTTCCGGCGAACCCTTCTTCTTCTTGAAATCCTTTTTATGGGATTTCTTTCTTTTGGATGGTATATCAATGGCGAATTGTTCACAGAATTCATTTAATTGTTGTCTCTCAGTGAGACGATGTTTCTTAATTTGTTGGTTTAGCTTAATCTCATTACACAGAGCTAAACCTTCCTGAGTGCATACACTAAATAGTTTACCATATGAGTAATTATTATAATCAATACTCATTCATGTGCCTCTAAGGACTTTTCGAATCCTTTCAGTAAATAAGGGCGGCAATTCCATCACTCTAGATAAGAAAACATCTTTATATCATCTAAAAGATGTGAGGGTTTTACACCTCAAATATATATATATATATATATATATATATATATATATATATAGTGCAATATGTAGATATAGTATATATAATATATATAAGCTATAGATATAGTTCAAATTAAAGTTTACATTTAATACTCGGTATCAAAGCTTCAAATTAAAGTTTACATTTAATACTTCAAATTAAAGTTCAATACCTTTAACATAATACTTCAAATTAATCTAACAAACTAGAACATTAAGCATAATACCTCTAACAATTTTAAAATAACACAAATTATCTCAATCAACTTAAAATCTTAAATACGAATATCTGGAGAATGTGCAAGACAACTCTTTATATATCTCCTTAAAGAGCTTGTGCCCTCCTTTCGACGACGAGTGTAGATCGACCACAGTTCTTGCACTTTATTATGTAAACTTCTTCATTTTCTTCTACCACATTAAAGTGTTCCAAAATAAATGGGTGCAATCTATAATCACAGGGCATGATTTAACTTGAATTAAGAATTGGAGTTTGAGAAATGAGAGATGAGTGAAGACTTGAAGACTTGAATACTTCAATTTGAGTTTGAGAAATGAGAGAGATTGATGAATTTGTGAGTAAAAATGAAAGAATGAGAGGGTATTTATAGTTGAGAATAGGGAAAAAGTATAATTATAAAAAAATTGGGGTTAAAACAAAGTTTGGGAACCAAATGGCTATTTTTGAAAGTGCCAAACGGTTAAAAATGCAGTCCAATGGGTAAATTTTAAATATCTAACCGTTGTCCCTTTTTAAAAATATTTTTTTAAAAAAACAATTAGCTGTTGGGCTCGTTTGGCCCGGTTAAACCGGCCCAGGCCCGCCTGCCGGTCTCGGGCTCACGGGCTTTTTGGTAAGGACCGGCCCGCTATGGGCTTTTGCACCACTAGAGACCGGCCCGTTTGGCACGCAGTCCCGGGCTGGGCCCGGCCCACAATACACCTTTAAGTCAAAATGGACGGCCCTCTGAACATTTCTCCCAATAGTGCGGACTTTCACAAATTATTGGGGTCGCACAACAACATCAGAGAGGTGGTTGTACTGCATTTTCAGGAGTGCGACCGCACTAGAAAAAGTGCAGACCGCACAATCGTGTTTTTCATTGGAGGCCAGGTAACAGAGTGAACTTGGTATTGTGCGAGCAGCACTCGCCTCTCTAACCCTCAGCATTCTCTAAGTATAAATAGAACAATAGCCTCACTTTTACACTTTTCACTCTCTTCACTTTTGTTGTTATTCTGAGAGATTGCCCAAAGAACTTGCACTTTCAATCACATACAACCATTTGCACGCATTTGGATCTTAGCGCACTAACACTATCTGGTATGCTTCACTTCATGTTAATTTTATTTTTTGAATTTGTTTTTCATTTTTAACTTCTTTTTAGGTCATCTATCATTGCACTCCTTCAATGTATCCATGTGGGGTAGGTTAATATTGGGAAATTGAAAAAGAATGTTTAAATTTGGTTGGGTTGATTGTTTAGTATTGTTTGTACTGTTGATACCCAATTTTTCTCTCATATTTTTCGAATATATATATATATATATATATATATATATATATATATATATATATATATATATATATATATATATATATACTTTCAAAATAGTACATATGCACCATCACTTGATTTATAAACATATACAAGCATTTTTCGTAATTTTCTATAATTTTATAAAGGTTTTAAACCAATTTATTCCTGCATTTTTAATATATAAATACTCATTAATTACCTCACAAAGTATTTTACAATAATTTTATCATCTAATGTCACCCTTTACACCCATATTAGCTTTTAAATATTTTTAACATATTTGTCATAATTACATTTGTATTTTTAAGGCTAAAATTGCACATTTGCAATAATAGCCTATATGTACTTATAATTATTTTATTTATGCCAAAATAATATTTTTATACTTTTATAATGTTAGATAACTGTTTTATTTGTTTTTATGCATAAATAATATTTTTATTTATTTATTCATTATTTTTACAAATTATTTAGTAATTAAATTTGGGCATTTAAATAACAACCTATTTTTAGCCTATTTTCGGACTAACCCCCCCCCAGCCCAATTACCTAAATACCTAGACCAACACCTTAGCCCAAAACCCAAACCCTAAACCCAATACCCGTTTTACCCAACCCAGATCCCTTAGTCAACCCTGGCCATTGATCTTTCAAGATCATCGACCCACATTCCTCACACCCCTTTTAACTTAACTCCCCCAACCTTAAACCCTCATAATATCTAAACGGCCGCCCTTAAACTACCTCATCTCCTCTCCTCTCCTCTGAAACCCTAGGCGCCATCACCATAATCCCTCCCTAATCCTTCTTCGATTCCAACAGGATATGGAATCCCTTGATGATTTTCTTACCCTATTGGTCTTATCTCGCTACTGGCTACTCGATTATGGTATAACCTAGTAGCTTGCCTAATATGGCAAGCCGATTTCCCCATTTTTGGTCCAAATCTGGTACGAGCTCTCCTCCATTTCTCATCTATGTTCATTCTTCACCTCTTTAAGTACGAATCTCTGAGATTCTTTTGATTATGTGTTTACCCTAAAATAGGGTTTAGATCTTTCAAGATCTGCTTAAATTTTTCTTACTTTTATTTATTAAAAATCTCCTTTATGTTCCGCATGTCTATTTTTTCTGCTATTTTTTTCTTTAAAAGTTTTTGCCTAATTTATTTGCCCTAAAATTAGGGCTCAAATCTTTAAGATCTGTTCTAGTTCTATTTATGGCCGAATATCTTCTTAAATGTTCCGTGTACCAGTGATTTTCGTACTGGTTTTACTTATCCTAAAATTAGGGCTCAGATCTTTCAAGATTTGTCTTGGTTCTATTTTGTTGAGTTTATCCTTTAATGGTTTCTTATATCCGTCTATATGCATTCTATTGCGATTTTTATGAATTTACTGACCAGTTTATTTGCCCTAAAATTAGGGCTCAGATATGTTATGATTCTTATTTTGTTAACATGTTTTATTCAATATTTTACTATAGCTGTCTATATGCATGTTATTTTCCTTTGATGATTCTGACTGATTTTACTTACCCTAAAAATTAGGGTTCCGATTCTTATTTTATTTTTCTTACTGATTCTGTCTATTTGTTCTTGCCTTAATTCTTACTTGAGAATGTTTGATTCCCAGACTTGATTGGTTACTGTTATATGCATCTATGCACTGTTATTTCTAACTTGCCTTAATAATGTATTGAGTTTTTCCTTAAATAAATTGATTGATTATTTCCATGTTTGTGTACCCTATCCTAATGATATTTAAATCCCTTCCCTTTTTCCCCTTAGAACATGATTAAGAACTCAAACTACTTTCACTACTAAACTCTATACTCTATACTACTATATTCTGTATTAATTCTCTGCTGGATGGAAGCCAAGGCCAGAAATTTATATTGTCGTTTGCTGCTATTGATGGTTATTGCCTCGTTGGTTACCTTTTCCTATTTCATTCGAACTAGTAAGTCACTGAGACTCCTCTCTATCTCAATTATTCAATATGCTCGCTTCTCTATGTGGTAGACTTGTTTAACTTAGTAGATTAATCGATAAGACCTGTTAATTATGTATATCTCCATGTATGTCTACTATCTTTCCTTAAAATTGGTTCAACATGTATCTCTTATGTTTATTTTCAAATCTGTTAGTATGTCATCCCATTGACTCCTATGCTCACTATGCTATTAGCTCTTACTAATCGCCAGCATGCTGTTTACATAACTTATCCTAATCTGAATCTTTTACTGTATGTGTGAAGTATTTTTTGATCCCTTGTTAGAAGTTTAAACTTTCTAGTGTCCAACTTATTGGTTTCAAAATGTTTATACTTGTTTCTGTGTGTGACCCTACCCTTAAGCCTAACGCCAATCCTGCCCTGCACTCTTTTAAATCCCAAATATCTTTGCTAAACTAATTTGAGTACTGTCCTTGGCCTTCTTGGTGTGAGCATTGCTCAGGATTTCTATGAGACCCTCGTGAACTCTAACACACCGGGATTTGGTCTATAATTTTCCCTTAAGCTAATTCTGATCTTTTTCACTCTAGTGTGAGCACTATCTAGGGTTCATGAAGCCCTTGGGAACTCTGACACACTAGAGGACTGGGCTTGGTACGCTTATGCTGTAGAACATAATTGAGTCAATCACTCTGTGGTTCTATGAATAGTGGCTTTTGGGAGAAGTGGTGAATTGAAGGGCCTGGCTACAGATGGTGTTTTAGGCATGCGGAAGGCTTCTTATAGTTTACTACTCTATAATTTATTCAATTAATTTTGTTCTGTAATAATTATCTATAATAACAATTGGGGGTGAAAATGAAATTGGGACACATGTTTATTTGATATTATGTGGGTAGATAATATGCCTTTAGGTTTTCTGCTACTTTTATGTTAGATAACATGCCCATAGGTTTTGTTTTATGTCCAGGAATTGTGTGCTGAAATCTGTCTAAATGCTCAAGTCTGCCATCACATGGTTAGAAAACCTGCCTATAGGGATTTCATTTTGGCTCAAACAAATTCTGTGAATATCTTGTTTACTTTACTTCACACCATTAGAAACCATGCCTATAGGAAATGCAATAATCTAGTTTAAATTACGGCGTACTCACATCCGTTTGCTTAGAAATCATGTCTATAAGCTTAATCAATTTTCACAACAGCCTAGTTAATATGCATGTCTTTAGGAAGTAATAAATAAACCCAATTGCTAAAGGTAGAACTTACGCTTATAGGGATAACTATCATTTGTGCCCAAATGCTAAAACTGGAACCTGCCTAATGCCTTGTCAATTACCATTAGAAAGCATGCCTATAGGAGTAAGTTATAATTCTGAGCTTTTCTGTTATCAACTGTCACTTAGATAACCTACCTATAAGTTCAAATGCTCTAATTGAGATCAAACTGTCAATACACCAACATGTTTTGAGTGCATCTGTTGCCTTATGTGTGGAGGCTAAATTGAGCCTTTATCTGCTTTTGAATGAAAAGTCCAATATGTTTTGTATGTCGCTTAGTTTTAAAATTTTGAGAAGCCTAGGTTGACTCTAGAACCATCCAAAAATAGAGGTTGTCCCAATGCCTCCAGGACTATAGCTAAGGGACGGGTAGTGCACGCATAGGACACGAGTTAGAATTGATTATATAGTAATAGGGTAGCAGGAAATGATAGTCTTTGCCCGTGGAATAATATGAGTAATGCCTCCGGCTCGGGGAAGTTACGAAGTATTATTTATGTTGCATGAGGTGGTCCTATAGGCTAAAAAACTTAGGACCCCCCCCCCAATACTCTTGGATAATTCCTTCTCTTTTCTTTATTAGACTAATTCACATAAGTTATGTTCGGTCGGGACCCATCGTTTTGGACCTCGAGAGGTTCCTAAAACCTACCCCTCGAGGTAATTTGAGCACTTACCCGATCTCTAGTGATGAAAACTAGTATAATCGGAGTTATTTGCAATAGGTGCCTTAACGCACCTTAATCCGTTCGGTGGCAACTCTCCTAATAACCAATCCCTTTCCCTTCTCAAAAGGAGTTGTCAATGTCAAAACCTAATTTCGCGAGAAAAAGGGGCAAAGCAGTATGGAGACTCTGTCGGGGAATTATTTTTAGGCTCTTACCATAAACAAACTCGATTTTTGTGAATTAGTCTTCCTTTATAAGCGTATCTTTGTTATTATTTGTACTTCCCGTACCCATTTCTTCCCTTTTTATTGCTACATGCACATCCCTTTCCCTTATTTCTGTCACGACCCTAAACTCGGACCTGGTCGTGATGACGCCTCTCGTGAAGACAAGGTCAGCCGACACTTTCCCATTTCTGTTTTAAGCAATTAAAATAAGAATTTAAGTCTAAAACCTAATAAATAATCCAACAGTAAGCAGTGAACATTATAGTTTGCGGAAATAAAACCCAACACAGCCCGATATCGGGGTATCACTAGTCATGAGCATCTAAACAATCCGGAATACTCCAAATCAAACTACAGAGTTTAATATAGAAACTAAGAACATAAAGAAGTAAGATAGGGAAGTGCTCCGGGCTGCGAACGCCAACAACTACCTAGAGACTCCTCGGATCTGCCTGAGCTGGAATGATCAGCACTCGGGAGCGGGACCAGATACTCCTGAATCTGCACACAAGGCTCAGTGAGTAAAGTGAGTACTTCAACTCAGTGAGTAATAATCATAAATAAAGACAAAAAGCAGGAAATCACGTAAGGCACATAAACATGCTATAATGAAGCAGTAAAACCATTAAAACAGTAAACCAGTGAAAGATAGGTAAAAATCCTTTAACTCAAATTTAACTTCATGAAAAGCCTTTTTCAACAATTAAGCAGGTAATTTGACCGGAAATTAAGAAAAAGATAAACACCTAAAGGTTCGCCCCTCGGGCATAGTATTAACAAATCCGCCCCTCGGGCAACATCTTAGAACAATTCCAGCCCCTCGGGCTTAATCTCAAAACAGTACCAGCCCCTCGGGCTCAATCTTAGATCATAATGGGTACTCGCGCGCACTAGGGTTGTACAAACTCCTAGAGGGGCCCCTTACGGCCCAAGCGCAATATCAAGCCACCTCGTGGCATCATCACTAGGCCCTCAGCCTCATATCAATCAAGCGACCTCGTGGCGTACATATCTCAGTCCCTCGGTCTCATAATCAATATCAAATGTTTCCAAAAAACATAGGCCCCTCAGCCTTACTCAGTCAAAATCCTCACAAGCCACTTGGGCAATAGTAAAACATGATTCTCAGCCCAAAAATATCATTTAAAAGATCATGTAAGTGTTAAAACAGAGTAAACATGGTTGAGTACGAAAACAGTGAAATATAACATGACTGAGTTCAAATATAAAGTCAAAACAGTGAGGAAATACTAGTAAAAATCCCCGAAGGGTTCAAATAGTTGGCATAAGGCCCAAATATGGAATTCAACCCAAATCATGATGATAGCAAATAGATTTCAGTCAAATACGCGGTAAAATAATCATTCGGGATGGACTAAGTCACAATCCCCAACAGTGCACAACCCCACGCTCGTCATCCAGCGTGTGCATCACCTCAATATAGCACCACGATGTGCAAGTCCGGGGTTTCATACCCTCAGAACATCATTTACAATCATTAATCACCTCAATCCGGTTAAATCGCTAGCTCGCGACGCCTTTGCCCCTTGAATAGGCCTCCACTCGCGTCGAATCTATCCAAAATTAGAACGAGGACATCAAAATATGCTAAGGGAACGAAGCCCAAGCGAAAACAATCAAAATATGACACAAATCCCGAAATTACCAAAACCCGACCCCCGGGCCCACGTCTCAAAATTTGATAATTTTTACATCAACAGATTCCTTATCTCCCCACGAGTTCATTCATTTGAAAAATTCTGAAATCCGACCTCAAATGGTCTTTCAAATCCTCAATCAAAGGTCTAAATTTCCAAGCCCTAGTTCTTCAATTTTTTTGGCTTAATTTACAAGATTATTTAGGTGGAATTCACATTAGAATCAAGTTTTAAATCCAAGAATCTTACCTCCAAGTGATTCCACTTGAATCCCTCTTCAATCCCCTTCAAAGAAACTTAAACAACGACCAACAATGGAAGAAATAAACCCCAAAATCGCGGACAAGACGACCTTTTAAACCTTCTGCCTAGGCGTGAAATCCTTCTTCGTGAACGCGGTCAACGCCTCGTGTTCGCGAAGCACAAAAATGACTTTGACCAAAAATCCTCTACGCGAACGCAATGGTTCCTCAGACTTACTCTTCGCGAACGCACTCCCTCTTTCGCGAACGCGATGAACCATTCGACCTCAAACCCAGCTGACCAA
The DNA here is from genome assembly GCF_000715075.1 of Nicotiana tabacum. Taxonomy (NCBI): domain Eukaryota; kingdom Viridiplantae; phylum Streptophyta; class Magnoliopsida; order Solanales; family Solanaceae; genus Nicotiana; species Nicotiana tabacum. Next base: position 89,523,972 of record NC_134101.1, on the reverse strand, counting down.
TTTCCTCTATGCGAACGCGCTCCCCTTCTCGCGAACGCGAAGGACAAATATCCAGCCCTTTACGAACACGTAGCCTTCCTCGTGAATGCGAAGTCTTAAATACCAGCCTTCATCAACTGACCTTCGCGAATGTGAGGACCCACTCGCGAACGCGAAGGTCTAAATTTTCTGCAACACACGACAGTTTTTCTGCAATTTTAAACATCATGAAATGGTCCGATTGACCACCTGAAACTCACCCGAGGCCCCTGGGACCTCAACCAAACATGCCAACATATCCCATAACCTCATTAAAACTTGCTCCAGCCTTCGGAACACTCAAAATAATATCGAAACACCAAATTTGCATCGGATTCAAACCTAAGAATTCCAAAATCTTCTAATTTACGCTATTGATAAAAAACCCAACCAAACCACCTCCGAATGACCTGAAATATTGCACACACATCCCAAATGACACAATGGAACTACTGCAACTCTCAGAATTCCATTCCGACCCCTATATCAAAATCTCGCCTACCAACCGGAAAACGCCAAAATATCAACTTCGCCAATTCAGGCCTAAATCTACTCCGAACCTCCAAACCTCATTCTGATCGCGCTCCTAAGTCCCAAATCACCTCCTGAAGCTAACTAAACCATCGGAACTCACATCCGAGCCCTCTAACACATAAGTCAACATCCGGTTAACTTTTCTAACTTAAGCTTCCTCAAAAGAGACTAAGTGTCTCAAACCTTACCAAAATTATTCCTGATTCGATCCGACCAACCCGATACCACATAACATGGATAAACAAAGCATGAAGAAGCAGAAATGGGGGAAACGAAGCAGTAACTCATGAGACGACTGGTCGGATCGTCATTTCCTCCCAACTTAAACAAACGTTCGTCCTCGAATGGGTCAGGAAACATACCTGAAGCCTCAAACAGCTGAGGATATCTGCTCTGTATCTCCCGCTCGATCTCCCAGATAGCCTCCTCTACGGGTCGACCACTCCACTACACTTTCACTGAAGCTATATTGTTCGACCTCAACTTTCGAACCTGACGACCTAAAATAGCTACTGGCTCCACATCATTAGGTCAAATCATCATCCAACTGAACCGTGCTGAAATCTAGAACATGAGACGGATCCCCAATATGCTTTCGGAGCATAGAAACATGAAATACCGGATGCACACTCAACAAGCTGGGTGGCAAAGCAAGCTCATAAGCCACCTCCCCAATACTCTGAAGCACCTCAAAAGGCCCAATTAATCGAGGACTCAATTTCCCTTTCTTCCCAAATCTCATAACACCCTTCATGGGCGAAACCTTCAGCAGAACCTTCTCACCAACCATGTAGGACACATCTCGAACCTTATTGTCTGCATAACTCTTCTGTCTCGACTACGCTATATGAAGCCTCTCTTGAATCATCTTCACCTTTTCCAAAGCATCCTGCACTAAGTCTGTCTCTGATGCTCATATTTCACCTACTGACAATTGAGACACCGAGCTACAAATCCCACAATGTCTTTCTTGATTCTCCTCCACCAATAGTGCTGCCTCAAATCCTAACACATCTTCACGGCACCCGGATGAATGGAATACCGCAAACTATAAGCCACCTCCAGAATCAACTCCCGAAGCCCATCCACATTGGGAACACAAATCTGGCCCTGCATCCTGAACACCCCATCATCACCAACGGTCACATCTCTGGCCTCATCATGATGAACTCTGTCCTTAAGGACAAGCAAATGCAGATCATCATACTGGTGCTCTCTGATGCGATCATATAAGGAAGACCGAGAAAGCACACAAGCCAATACCTGACTGGGCTCCGAAATATCTAACCTCACGAACCGATTGGGCAAGGCCTGAACATCAACTGCAAGAGGTCTCACCCCAACTAGAATATATGCCAAACTCCACATACTCACCGCCTTTCGGCTCAAAGCATCGGCCACCACATTGGCCTTTCCCGAATGGTACAATATAGTGATATCATAATCCTTAAGAAACTCCAACCACCTCCGCTGCCTCAAATTGAGATCCTTCTGTTTGAACAAGTGTTGGAGGCTACAATGATCAGTAACACCTCGCAAGACACACCATACAAGTAATTCCTCCAAATCGTCAATGCGTAAACTATGGCAACCAACTCTAAATCATGAATAGGGTAGTTCTTCTCATGGGGCTTCAACCGATGAGAAGCATAAGCAATAACTCTACCCTCATACATCAATAAACAACCAATGGCAACTCTCGAAGCATCACAATACACGGTATATGAACCTGAAGCTGATGGCAAAACTAACACTACAGTTGTGGTCAATGTTGTCTTGAGCTTCTGAAAGCTCTCCTCACACTTGTCCGACCATACAAATGAAGCACCCTTCTGAGTCAACTTGGTCAAGGGCGATGTGATAGATGAGAATCCCTGAACAAAACGGCAATAATAACCCACCAAACTAAGAAAGCTGCAAATCTTTGTGGTTGAGGACGGTTTGGGCCAACTCTGAACCGCCTCTATCTTCTTTGGATCAACTTGAATACCCTCGCTGGACATCATGTGCCCCAAGAAAGCCACTGAACTGAGCCAACACTCACACTTGGAGAATTTTGCATAAAGCTTCTCCTCTCTCAATCTCTACAACACAACTCTCAAATTCTCCGCGTGCTCCTCCTGACTATGCGAATATACCAGAATATCATCAATGAAAACCATGACAAACGAGTCAAGATAAGGCCGGAATACATTGTTCATCAAATGCATGAACGCTACTGGGGCATTGGTCAGCCCAAAAGACATCACCAAGTATAATGACCATATTGGGTCCTGAAAGCTATCTTAAGAATATCCGAGTCCCTGATCTTCAACTGGTGATAACCTGAACGGAGATCAATCTTGGAGAACACTCTCGCTCTCTGAAGTTGGTCAAATAAATCATCAATGCGTGGCAAAGGATACTTGTTCTTAATTGTTACCTTGTTCAATTGCCTATAATCAATGCACATCCTCATAGTTCCATCCTTCTTCTTCACAAATAGAACCGGTGCACCCCAAGGTGACACACTAGGCCGAATGAACCCTTTATCAAGGAGTTCCTAAAGCTACTCCTTTAATTCCTTCAACTCCGCTAGTGCCATACAATACGACAGAATAGAAATGGGCTGAGTGCGTAGCACCAGGTCAATACCAAAATCAATATCCCTGTCCGGTGACATGCCCAGCAGGTTTGCAGGAAACACATCGGGAAAATCCCTCATAACTGGAACAGAATCAATACTGGGAGTCTCAGCACCAACATCCCTCACAAAGGCTAGATACAAAAGACAACCCTTTCCAATCGTACGTTGGGCTTTGAAGAATGAGACCACTCAACTGGTAACATAATCAGTCACACCTCGCCAATCTATCTATGGCACACCTAGTATGGCCAATGTGACTGTCTTAGCATGACAATCCAGAATAGCACGACACGGAGATAGCCAATCTATGCCAAAAATGACATCGAAATCCACCATACACAATAATAAAAGATCTACACAGGTCTCCAGACCCCAATAGTCACCACACATGATTAGTACACACAGTCTACAACAATAGTATTGCCTACCGGGTTAGATGCATGAACATGTGAAGCAAGAAACTCACGGGGAGTACCCAAATAACGAGAAATGTATGATGACACAAATGAAAAGGTGGAACCAGGATCAAATAATATAGAGGCATCTTTGTGGCAGACTGCAACAATACCTGTAATAATAGCATCTGAAGCAATAGCATCGGGTCTGCCTGGAAGTGCATAGAAATGGGCCTGACTGCTACCTTATCGACCTCCCCCTCTAGGGCAACCCCTAGCTGACTGACCTCCACCCCTAGCTGGCTGGGCAAGTGGTGGTGAAGTAACTGGCACTGAAGCCGATGACTGACCCCTCTACTGAGATGAGCTTGCAAGACGACGAGGGCACTGCCTCTATATATGACCCATTTCAACACACTCATAACAACTCCCAGGTGCTGGAGAAGGGGACTGAAGGGAACCCCTCGCATCGAAGTGACTAGCATATGCACTTAGCATAGAAGAGCCCTGAACTGATGGAGCACGGGACGAACTCTGAGTTGGAAGGGCACTAAGTGATGACTGGCCTTGATGAGAACTGTGAGAACTATGACCCGATGATGCCCCACGATAACCTAGGCGAGCTGGCTGAGCATGCCTGAATGGACGGCCTCTACCGTGCTGAAACTGACCTCTCGAAGGAGTACCGTTGTAACTACCAAATCCTCGAGGCCTCTTGGCCTCCCTCTCCTCACTCTCTTGGTGACGAATAGACTCAGTCTTCCGAGCAATGTCTACAACCTCCTCAAAGGTAGCACCAATCACCCTCTCCCTAGTCACGAGAATATGAAGCTGATAAGTGAGGCCATCAACAAACCTCCTAATCCTCTCTCTATCTGTCAGAACCATCCAAATAGCATGACGAGCTAACTTGGAGAACCTCATCTCGTACTGCGTCACAGTCATCTCTTCATGACGCAACCACTCAAACTCCCTAAGCAGCTCCTCTCTGCGGGACTGCGGCATATACTTCTCCAAAAAGAGAACGGAGAACTGCTGCCAGGTAAGGGGTGCTGCACCAACAGGCCTACGCCTCTTAAAAGCCTCCCACCAAGTGAAGGCAGCTCCAAAAACTGATAAGTAGTGAAAGCGACCTCGCTTGTCTCTAGAATACCCGCTGTATAAAGCATCCTCTGACACTTATCTAAGAAACCCTGGGCATCCTCGCCCTCTGCACCACTGAAGGTCGGAGGTTGCAGTCTACCAAACCTCTCCAACCTACGTTGCTCATCCTCCGGCATAGCAGGAACTACATAGTCCTGAGCAGCTGTAACCGACTGGGCTGGATATGCCCCCGGCGTCTGAAGTCCCTGCACGACCTGCTCAGGTGTGCGAGCGGCGGGAGTATGATTGCCTCCCCCGGCCTGAGAAGTAGCTGCGGCTGTAGTGGCTGAAACCGCCTGAGCTAGGCCAGTGCAAACTGATAAGATCTGAGCCAAGGCCTCCTAAAGACCCAGAATCACAATAGGCACAACTGGTGCTGCTGGAGCATCCATAACTAGGACCTGATCCTGAACTTGGGCAGCTGGTGGATTTGCGGGTGCTGCCCTAGCTACTCTGCCCCTACCACGATCACGACCACGTCCTCGGCCTCTGGTGGCCACAACTAGGGGTAGTGGTGGTCGTCCATCCTGGCCGGTAGCACGTGTCCTCACCATCTGTGAGAGAATAGAACAATAGAAGTTTAGTACTCAGATCAAAAAATTCGCACGACAAGAATTTCAAGAATATTAAGTTTTTCCTAAAGGTTCGGTAGCCTCTCGAGGATAAATACAGGCATCTCCACACCGATCCTCGAGACTCTACTAAACCTGCTCATGACTCGTGAGACCTATGTAACCTAGGCTCTGATACCAACTTGTCACGACCCTAAACTCGGACCCAGTCATGATGGCACCTCTCGTGAACACAAGGCCAACCGACACTTTTCCATTTCAGTTTTAAGCAATTAAACAATAAGAATTTAAGTCTAAAATGTAATAAATAATCCAACAGTAAGCAGTGAACATTACAATTTGCAGAAATAAAACCAACGCAGTCCAATACCGAGGTGTCACTAGTAATGAGCATCTAAACAATCCGGAATACTCCAAATCAAATTTACAGAGTTTAATACAGAAACTAAGAACACAAAGAAGTAATATAGGGAAGATCTCCGGGCTACGAACGCCAACAGCTACCTAGAGACTCCTTAGATCCGCCTAAGCCGGAATGATCAGCAGTCGGGAGCGGGACCAGATACGCCTAAATCTGCACACAGGGTGCAGGGAGTAAAGTGAATACTCCAACTCAGTGAGTAATAATCATAAATAAAGTCTGAAAGCAAGAAATCACGTAAGGCACATAAGCATGCTATAATGAAGCAGTAAAACCATTAAAATAGTAAACCAGAGAAAGATAGGTAGAAATCCTTTAACTCAAATTTAACTTCATAAAAAGCCTTTTTCAACAATTAAGCAGGTAATTTTACAGGAAATTAAGAAAAATATAAACACATAAAGGTTCTCCCCTCGGGCACAGTATCAACAAATCCGCCCCTTGGGCAACATCTCAGAACAATACCAGCTCCTCGGGCTCAATCTCAAAGCAGTACCAGCCCCTCGGGCTCAATCTCAGATCACAATGGGTACCCCGCACTCACTAGGGTTGTACAGACTCCTAGAGGGGCCCCTTACGGCCCAAGCACAATATCAAGCCACCTCGTGGCATCATCACTAGGCCCTCAGCCTCATATCAATCAAGCCACCTCGTGGCGTACATATCTCAGTCCCTCGGCCTCATAATCATTATCAAATGTTTCCAAACAACATAGGCCCTCGGCCTTACTCAGTCAAAATCCTCACAAGCCACTCGGGCAATAGTAAAACATGATTCTCAGCCCAAAAATACCATTTAAAAGATCATGTAAGTGTTAAAACAAAGTAAACATGGTTGAGTATGAAAAATAGTAAAATATAACATGACTGAGTTCAAGTATAAAGTCAAAACAGTGAGGAAATACTAGTAAAAATCCCCGAAGGGTTCAAATAGTTGGCATAAGGCCCAAATATGACATTCAACCCAAATAATGATGATAGCAAATAGATTTCAGTCAAATACGCGGTAAAATAGTTATTCGGGATGGACTAAGTCACAATCCCCAACAGCGCACGACCCCACGCTCATCATCCAGCGTGTGCGTCACCTCAATATAGCACCACGATGTGCAAGTCCAGGGTTTCATACCCTCAGAACATCATTTACAATCATTACTCACCTCAATCCGGTCAAATCGCTGGCTCGCGACGCCTTTGACCCTCAAATCGGCCTCCACTCACATCGAATCTATCCAAAATTAGAACGAGGACGTAAAAAATCTATCACTCGAAAATCATAAAAATACTACACAAATCCCAAAATTACCAAAACCCGACCACCGGGCCCACATCTCGGAATTCGATAATTTTTACATCAATAGATTCCTTATCTCCCCACGAGTTCATACATATGAAAAGTTCTGAAATCCGACCTCAAATAGTCCTTCAAATCCTCAATCAAAGGTCTAAATTTCTATGCCCTAGTTCTTCAATTTTTTTGGCTTAATTTACATGATTATTTAGGTGGAATTCACATTAGAATCGAGTTTTAAGTCCAAGAATCTTACCTCCAAGTGATTCCCCTTGAATCCCTCTTCAATTCCCTTCAAAAAAAACTCCAAAAACGACCAACAATGGAAGAAATAAACCCCAAAATTGCGGACAAAACGACCTTTTAAACCTTCTGCCTAGGCCTGAAATCCTTCTTCGCGAACGCGGTCAACGCCTCGCATTCGCGAAGAACAAAAATGACCAATTTCCTCTACGTGAACGCGCCCCAATTCTCACGAACGCGAAGAACAAACATCCAGCCCTTCGCGAATGCGTAGCCTTCCTCGCGCACGCGAATGATTAAATCCCAGCCTTCATCAACTGACCCTTTGCGAATGCGAGGACGCACTCACTAACGCAAAGGTCTAAATCTTCTGCAACACACAACAGTTTTTCTGCAATTTTAAACATCATGAAATGGTCCGATTGACCACTCGAAACTCATCCGAGGCCCCCCGGACCTCAACCAAACATGCCAACATATCCCATAACCTCATTCAAACTTATTCCAACCTTCGGAACCCTCAAAACAACATCGAAACACCAAATTCGCATCGAATTCAAACCTAAGAATTCCAAAATCTTCTAATTTATGCTTTTGATAAAAAACCCAACCAAACCTCCTCCGAATGACCTGAAATTTTGCGCACACATCCCAAATGACACAACGGAACTACTGCAACTCTCAAAATTCCATTTCGGCCCGTATATCAAAATCTCGCCTACCAACCGAAAATCGCCAAAATATCAACTTCGCCAATTCAAGCCTTAATCTACTATGAACCTCCAAAACTCATTCTGATCGCGCTCCTAAGTCCCAAATAACCTCCTGAAGCTAACCGAACCATCAGAACTCACATCAGAGCCCTCTAACACATAAGTCAACATTCGGTTGACTTTTCCAACTTAAGCCTCCTCGAAACAGACTAAGTGTCTCAAACCTTACCAAAATCATTCCGGGTTCGATCAGACCAACCCGATACCACATAACACGGATAAACAAAGCATAAAAAACAAAAATAGGGGAAACCGAGTGGTAACTCATGAGACGACTGGCCGGTCATCACAATTTCCCTTTTATATGAACCCATATGCAATTCTTATTTAATTTAATTACAACATGTGTTTCCCCTTATTTCCTAATCATGTTCATTCACTCCAAACTTTTTTATTTTTGCTATACCATGCCTTTCCCCAATCCTTATCCTTTTATTTGCTTTATTCTATCATTACACGAACTAACTTCTTCCTTGTTTTCCTTTCTTTTATGTCTTTACGTTCCATTCAATACTGCATTTACTGCTTTCAATGTGAAAATACTTGACAACATGTTATTTTGTCTTTGAATAAAGAATGCTCATCTTATTCCACTCGTGCATGTTAATACCATATCGGCACTTGATGAGTGTATGCGCTCTTCCTAAAATCACCCTTTAAATTTGGAAAGGCTTATTTACAGTAAAACTAGTCGATCAGCGGTACAATCGATGGTTTCGTGTCTTTCCCTCTCAAGTTTTCCGCTTGAGGGTACCAGTCTAGACTTTTCTAGAAACCCCATTCTAAAATCAATTGTGCATGCATCATGTCTAAACCTAGTATGAGTTATGTTACAACCCATATCCACACGCGTTAGTTCATGCCATATATTAGTTAACATAAATTCAAGAAGGAATTACCTTTGATATGATAAGAAGTTAATCCTAAAGGTAAGCTGAGTCCAAGGTATATCGGGCCATATAAAATTCTTCGACGGATTGGACAGGTTGCTTATGAGTTAGAATTGCCATCCGAATTGGAATTTGTCCACCCGGTATTCCATGTATCTATGTTGAGGAAATGTATTGGAGACCCTTCTCGAGTCGTCCCTATCAAAGATGTACAGGTTACAGAGGACCTATCATATGAAGAAGTGCCAGTGGCTATATTAGATCGACAAGTCCGCAAGCTGAGAACAAAAGATGTAGCTTCCATCAAAGTATTGTGGAGGAACAAGAATATGGAAGAAATAACATGGGAAGCAGAAGAGGAGATGAAGTCTAAATACCCGTACCTATTCTAGAATGAAGATAACAAGGATGCTGGTGGAACACATGATATATTGGAAGGTGAAATGGCTCTATGAGGTAAGCAACAACTTGAGAATACTCTTCCTTAATACAAAATGGCGAGATGCAGATAATGTACATGTCCATAATGCTTTGCATACTCTTGTAAGGCCATACGTTGAGATAACTACTTGCAAGTTTGTCCTCTATTTATGGGAGAAACTTGGCCGGAATCCATGATGATTTAAACTCCCCATGAACCCTTACATTCGAGGACGAATGTTCCTAAGGGGGGAAGGGTGTTACAACCCATATCCACACGCGTTAGTTCATGCCATATATTAGTTAACATAAATTCAAGAAGGAATTACCTTTGAGATGATAAGAAGTTAATCCTATTGGTCTTAAGTGATACAAGGGTGTATAAGGGTGATTAACAAGTATTAGAAGTTAAACGAATCAAGGATGTGCTAACTCGTATTTTCAGGTAAACCTAGAGGTTCTTAATACACTCAAGGTCATGTATTAAGGTGTTTGAATCATGTAATATCCGTATCATAAGTCTTGAAGTCAAACGAGTTATGAAACAAAAGTCGACAAACGTTGTCGCAACTTAGGTTCATAATTTTACTTAAACATTAGGTTAAATATTTCTAAGCTTTTCTCCTAATTTACAAGGAATTACGGGGTGATCTACCCACTAAATTAAATATCTACGAGTCTAGTTTCCAATGCATTAAACCGTTTGTCAATACGATCTCGTAGTATAGAGATATTCATATTTTTGCAAGCCTGCGCAGATTGGTAGATGACAAGTAGGTGCATCACCTACTTGCCAAAATGATAGGACAAAATTAAAAGCCCTAAGTCGGTCAAGAGAGGACTTTTAAGGGGTTATGAACTCAGTTATTTCATCCATATTTCATACCCTCAAAACCAAAGTTAACCCCTGCAACTTCTCCCCAAAAATCCCACACAAACCCTAATTGATTTTCCCTCTCTTTCAAGTTCTATTTGAAGGTAAAACCTAGAGTTTGAAGAACCAAGGGAAGGGATAATTTATCCAACAAGTAAGGTAAGTTACTGCCATCTTTCATACAATTTTCTCTGCTGTGAATTCATGGTAATTCGTTCTATACATGTAAGAACTCACGGGACGGTGATCGGAAGCCGTGAGTTCGAGTTATTCACTTGTAGCGGACTGTTTTGTGTTGCTATTGGGCTGCGTGTTTTACTACTATTTTGTGGAGTTTTGGAGGTGGAAGGGTGTGTAGGAACACCATATATATGTAGGGTTGTGGGCTGATAGTGATTCGTAACATTTCCGTGTCGTTTGACACGACTACGGTGGTCGTCGTATGTATGATGTAATTAGGTTGTGCGTGGACTGTTTTGGGAGGCTCAATATGTTTATTATTGATGTTTTTTGGGCTATTTGGTGATTGTTTGGAATGGTGTGAAGTCATATATATAGGGTAGGTGCTGTCCCTTTCAACGTAAAATAGATTGTGGTCGATACATAATAGTTATGACGCTTAAATGATAACGATAGTATCGTTTCTCTTATTGTAGACTAAGGAGTTGTGAAAATTGCATAGCTTGTGATTGGGGAAGTATATACAAGGTATGTGAGGCTATACCTTTTCTTCTTTTGCACGACTCCGATTGTACATAATGTAATGAACGAGATTCCAAAGATACTCTACTCTTAGAAGCTAGCAGTACTTACATTGCTTTCCCTCTTATGGAACGATTGATGTTAATGTTGCTTCTCTTATTCTTATGTTATCAATGTTGCCGGTACTTCCTGATTCTTATAAGGTTCGTAATGAAGAGTTGGTCCTAATAACGTGTACAGAGGATACCGACCTTATGTCACTCTGAAAGGTTTAGAATGTGATTCCATGAGTCGAGCATGCATTATATATATGTATCTATTTTACTCTATCGAGCCGCGCTATAGTCGGCCGGGTATGGCACCTATTGTGCAACCACTGATCAATTGGGTTTTACCGAGCTCCACGTGGCCGGGTACGATTCTACCGAGCCTTGTGATGGCCGGGTACGTTTTTACCAAGCCTATTATGGTTGGGTACGATATAATGATGATGATGCCCACAGAGGTGTATGTTTTAAAAGTTTATGTATACATACATATGTATCATGCATTTCATGTTAGTAGCCCTCAGAGGTACTCAGATGTTCCAGGTTGTATATTCTATATCCCTGCTTACATTACTGTTCATATTTATGGTTCCCTGCCTTACATAATCAGTACTTTATTCGTACTGACGTCCTTTTGTTTGTGGACACTGCATGTCGTGCTGCAGGCCCTAATAGACAGGCAGGTGCAGCTCCCCCACCACAGTAGGTTGTCCAGTTCAACAGTGATTGGCGAGATACCTTCTCCGGACTTGCTGTGGTCTTGGTATGCATTTCTGTTATAGACATTATGGGTATGTCGGGCCCCTGTTCCGGCTATGTTGTAGCACTTATGTTCATTTAGAGGCTCATAGACAAGTGTCGACTCATGTATAGTTTGGTATGCCTTGTCGGCTGGTTTTTGTTGTATAGTCTTTCATGGTAGCGTGGTAGCTCATACCTTATATGTAGTTTCTTGATTGTCTGGTCATCCCCTGCTATGTATGTTCATGCCATCATATTTTATTGCTGGTTATTCATGATCCAGGTCTACCATTTATATTGATCTCGTCAACCCTAAAAGATAATAAAAAAAGGTTAGATAAAATGTACGTTGGTGCTCGACAAGTATGGTCGGGTGCTAGTCATGGCCCTCCAGTTTGGGTCGTGACAAGTTAGAACGTTGTCCGCGCAATAACTCACTAAGACAATTCTTGTCCAAAGTTCGTCGGGATTTTCATAATCCCTAAGGGACGTAATCATGATCTGTGCATCATTTGGAGAAAAACATGCCAATATGTTGATCATTAGTGTGAAATTAGCTGAATCTAGATGGGGCAAGGGCTAACTTTACCTGTTTTGCATAAATGAGGCACAAGGTCCCCAGGTTCGGCATGGTTTGGAATATCCTACCTTTGTTACTGGATTGGTGGAAAAATCTCGCACCAAGTGACAAAAACCATGTGAAAAGAGTTCTTGGGAATCTACCTTCTCTACTAGACATTTAACGAACAATATATTGATCGAGGCCACTACTATGTTCTGGAATGAAAAGAGGGTTGTTTTCCATTTCGGAGATATAGAGATGACTCCCCTTCTAGAGGAAATAGGGGGTTTTGCTGGACTTCCTTGGGATAGCCCTGGTCTAGAACTGGAAGGGAAAATGAGAAACAAGGTTACAGGCTGTCAAAACAAGGATGGAAATAAAGGGGTCTCCTAGCAAGGGCGTATCTACTGCTGAACATGCGTGACCTGGGGAACTTGATCGATGGAGAAAAGAAGGCCAATTTACTTGATTTCTAGACTCGTCTAAGTCTTTGGTTGTAATAAGGCAAATGCCATTAGTGACTCTTTATTATTATTGTCGTTTTATTAGAGATACGGTTTATTTTTCACAATTATGAAATGGTGCAGTTATTGGCATTAGTTTTTCTACAAATCTATATGTCGCTTAGGCCTACCTTGAGCACAATGAGGTCCCCAAGTTAAGATGCAAATTTATTCCGCAATATGTGTTTAAATACTGCAAGTAACCTTGTAATACTCCTTAGTATGTTTACCTTTTTATTTTCTTCTTTTCTTGATTTGTTTATTCCCATCCCTAAAGTTGGTTAGTGCATACTGGCATCATCAGCATATCACACCAGATCAAGAGGTCCTCCACTTTCTCCTCCTCCTCCAAGCGATCCTAAAAGCAAAGGAAAGGCCAGAATGGATGATACAAGCAATATCAGGAAAGACAATGCCACGCATAAAGACAATACTGAAACTTCAGATGGTCAAAGCACTCAAGCACTAAATGATTTGGTTTTACGACTGGAACAAAAGATATTGGAATTACAAGGGGATATTGAGCAGGTTCGGAACTTAGCAAACCTCTCCCTTACCCTGAACGTCCCCGACATCAACCAATAGAACACCAAAAACCTAATGTCTCCCCAAATTACACCGAACCAACACCCACTAAATCCTCCTGCACCTCAACAGTATGTCACACCGCCTCAAAATCCCAATCCTCCACCAATACCAAATCCTCCACAACACCATCATCAACTAACCCAGTACCCATAAACCACTACTTATCACACTCCTCAAAATGCACCACAACCTATTCTCGATTCTGAAAACTCGACCAACGACCACCACTACACCTGAATCCCTGGAGTCCATCAAAGCAACCCCATATATGTGGAAACCTTACCCCACACTCCTCAACAAACCTTATACATACCTGAATCTGTCGAGAAGGACCTTTTCATCAAGAATATGGCAAAAGACCTTAAAAGGCTCACAAGTCGAGTCAGGATAAAGGCATTGAGGGATTGAAATATGAGGATCTGTGCATTCAGATGGACGTAGAACTACCAGAGGGTTACAAATCTCTTAAATTCGAGTTGTTCGACAGAACAGGTAAACCAAAAGTGCATCTAAGGACATACTGTGACAAGCTCGTAGGAGTTGGAAATGATGAAAAGATTTGCATGAAATTGTTCATGAGGAGCCTCACTGGAGATGCCTTATCTTTGTACATCAGTCAAAATCTGAAGAAATGGGTTAGCTGGGTAAGCATGGAATCAGATTTCATGGATCAGTTCAGGTTTAATACAGAGAACGCACTAGATGTCTTCTATATCCAAAGTGTCAAGAAGAAGCCAACGGAGGCTTTCCGCGAGTATGCTACTCGGCGGAGATCGGAAGTTGCGAAAGTAAGGCCGGCATTGGAAGAAGAGCAAATGAACAAATTCTTTATTCGGTCCCAGGATCCACAATATTATGAGAGGTTAATGGTTATTGAGAATCACAAGTTCTCTAACATCATTAGATTGGGGGAAAGAATTGACGAAGGAATCTAGAGTGGAATGGTAACTAATTTTGAGGCATTACATGCTACGAATAAAGCTTTGCAGTTAGGGGGTATATCCAAAAAGAAAGAAGTAGGAGCTGTGATGCTAGCCCAAGGGACAAAATCCCCTCTCACATACCAAACCTCACCACCCACATATCAACATTCACCTCCCAGATACCAACAACCCTCCACCACTTACCATACTTATAACACACAGTATACATATTACCACTCACCATCACCAGCCCGCCAAAACTACCAGAAACCCAAACCAAATTTCGACCATAGACCACCCAGACAATACACTCCTATTGTTGAACCCATTGATCAGCTATATGAAAGACTGAAAGACATGTGCATATCACTTGGACATGAAGGGATACACTATTGATGAATGTTGCACTTTGAAAGATAAGATCCAAATTCTGATTGACACCAAAGTTATACAAGAGAAAGAGGCTTCACAAAATGTCCGCAATAATCCCCTCCCAGATCACAGGGGCGAGGGGGTAAATGTGATAGAAACTGATGAAAAATGGGATTCGGAAGGATCAATTGGACTCATTCATAAAGGGGATGAAACCACAATGCCTCAAGTCACTCTCACACTCATTATAGTGCAAATTCAATCACCAATTGAGGTTGAAATAGCCATGTCGGCTCTGTTTAAGGTTAAAACAACAACGCCCTTAACTGCACCAGCTCCATTTGAGGTGGAAGTGACCACACCCTTCACTGTGATGGTAGCCCCCACACAGTCATTAAATTCTAATGCCATACTATGGGACTATACTACAGAGGCGAGAAGGAAAGGAAAAGGGAATATGGAAGAAACAGGTGCCTCACAAGGCATGACTAGGACCGGTAGGGTTTACACACCTGAGCATTTGGGAGGAACAAGTAAAGAAGCCGCTCCCAAACAACCTGTCATTGCAGCCGAACCAGATGATCTTTGGAGAAAGGTGCAAGTAAGGGAGTACTCTTTAGTGGATCATTTTAACAAAACCCCTGCCCAGATTTCCATTCTATCGCTGCTACTAAATTCTAAAACGTATAGGAATGCATTAATGAAAGTGTTGAATGAAGCTTATGTGCCCAACAACATCAACAGTGGAGAAATGGCCAACATGGTAGGGAAAGTATTGGAGAGCCACAAGATCACCTTTCACGAATATGAACTACCACCTGAAGGACTGAGTCACAATAGGGAAATACACATCACAATACAGTTTGAGGACAAATTCATAGCCAGAGTCCTAATAAATGGGGGTTCAAGCCTCAACATTTGTCGGTTGACTACTTTGAAAAGGTTGGGTAAACATTTCCATGAGATACGAGCAGGGCGTATGAATGTGAAAGTATTTGATGGGTCTCAACGTGCCACAATTGGGGAAATCAACCTTTGTTTGCAGATGGGTCCAACTTGGTTTGATGTTGAGTTTCATGTTTTGGACATATTTGATACGTACAATCTTTTGTTGGGACAACCTTGGATATATGCTGCTGGAGTTGTAGCTTCTACATTACAACAGGTCGTGAAGTTTGAATGGAACCATCAAGAGGTGATCATTCATGGAGACAGAAGTAATCCCATCTACACAAATCAAACTTTTCCAGTTGTCGAGAATAGAAAGAAGTTGGGCGGAGAAATGTACCATCGCATCGAGCGTGTCAATGCAATAGAGAAAGACAAGTGGTGGAGTAATGAGATCGAAAACATACTATTGTAGACACGGTATGAACCTGGTAAAGTTCTCGGTAAGAATATCCAAGGTATCGCTAAGCGAATATAACCAAAATGTCACGATACCACCTTTGGACTTGGGTATCAGTACACCTGGCAGGAGTACGATGATTGGTCGCCGCCATGGCATGACCCTTATTACCTTCTTGAATAGCCAATACTGCATCTGCATCAGACATTTCAATAGACTAACGTGATATGGGGATCTAAAGAGGATGAGGCTTTAGATGTCCTAAGGGATCTGTTTCTGGATGATGAATACATGGACTGCAATGTAATATTTGAGGAGGAGGAGGAGGAAGAAAACCTAACCATTCAGACCTTGGAAAAGGGAGTTGTTCTCAAGAATTGGACTACTGCACCATCTCGGGCCCGTCGAGTTCCTGGGTAGCCTGGCAATTAGAATGATCTGTTTTTTTTAAAAAAAACAATTTTAAGAATTAAGATATTTCCAGTATTTTGTTTTAAGATGCATTTTATTTTGAAATAATTGCTCGAGTCATCAAACCTTGCTCGAATTAAGATACCTGTTTTGATGTTTTCGAGATTTAATTAATGCATTAATATTTTCGTGGTTATTATTATATTTTACATTTTTTCTTCTACAGAATTCTTATTAATTATCCTGATGAACCAACGACTGTGACATGTAATGAGATAATGCAACATAAGGATAGTGATTCAGAAGAAGTAGAAGAAGAAGATATAATCCTTGAGGAAATTGTCAGAGAAGTTGAAACTTTTGAGAATAAGACTAAGTCTAACCTGGACAAAACTGAGATAGTAAACTTGGGAGATTCTAAAACAGTAAAAGAAACCCACATAAATATCCATTTGTCACCATCAGAAAAAGAATAATACACTTGTTTCCTAAAAGAGTATGAGGACATTTTCGCATGGTCTTATGATGATATGACTAGTTTGAGCACGTCTATAGTAGCTCATAAACTACCTACCAATCCGTTGTGTCCACCTATAAAACAGAAACTCAGAAAGTTTAAACCTGATATGAGCCTGAAAATCAAAGAAGAAGTCACCAAGTAGATTAAAGCCAAAGTTCTCAGAGTGGTCGAATATCTTACTTGGTTGGCCAACATCATGCTAGTTCCAAATAAGGATGGGTAGGTCAGAGTATGTGTTGACTATCGAGATTTAAACAAAACAAGTCCTAAAGATGATTTCCCGTTACCCAATATACACATACTGATTGACAACTGTGCCAAGAATGAACTCCAATCCTTTGTGGATTGCTTCGCGGGATACCATCAGATCTGGATGGATGAGGAAGATTCCGAGAAAATAGCCTTTAACACTCCGTGGGGAATGTATTATTACAAAATAATGTCGTTTGGCCTGAAGAATGTTGGGTCCACTTATATGAGAGCAATGACGACAATTGTCCATGACATGATTCACAAAGAAATAGAGGTGTACGGGGATGATGTCATCATCAAATCCAGAAGAAGCGCAGATCATATAGCATTTAAGGAAATTCTTTAATTGTCTTCGAAGGTACAATCTGAAACTGAAACCAGCAAAGTGTGCCTTTGGATTCCCTGCTGGAAAATTGCTAGGTTTCATCTTCAGTCGCCGGGGGATTGAATTGGACACTTCAAAGGTCAAAGCCATATAAGATTTACCTACTCCGAAGAGCAAGAAAGATGTGATGAGCTTCTTGGGACGTCTTGATTACATCAGTCGATTCATAGCACAATCGACCGTGATCTGTGAACCAATTTTCAAAATGTTGAAGAAAGATGCTGCAACAAAATGGACTGAAGAATGTCAGAAAGCCTTTGACAGAATCAAGGAATACCTATCCATACCACCAGTCTTGGTCCCACCGGAACCTGGTAGACCTCTGCTACTCTATTTGTTCGTACTAGACGGAGCTTTCGGTTGTGTCTTTGGGACAACATAACAAGACTAGAAGAAAAGAGCAGGCCATATATTACTTGAGTAAGAAGTTCACACCCTTAAGAGGCACAATATTCTTTGCTGGAATGTACCTGCTGCGCCTAGACGTGGATAACTCAAAAATTGAGGCACTACTTCTGCGCCTACACTACATACCTTATATCAAGGATGGATCCTTTAAAATACATCTTTCAGAAATCAATGCCTCCAGGGAAACTAGCAAAATGGAAGATACTGTTGAGTGAGTTTGATATTGCCTATGTGACTCAGAAGGCGGTCAAGGGACAGGCTTTAGCAGGTCACCTCACAGAAAATCCTGTAGGAGGGGGATACGAGCCATTGAAAACGTATTTTCCCATTAAAGAAGTGTCATTTGTAGGAGAAGATATTACTGAAGCCTACGACGGTTGTAGAATGTTTTTCGATGGAGCTGAAAATTTTAAAGGAGTGGGTATTGGAGCGGATTTGGTGTCAGAGACAGGTCAACATTATCTGGTATCCACAAAGCTCAGGTTTCCATAC
This sequence comes from Nicotiana tabacum, assembly GCF_000715075.1. Taxonomy (NCBI): domain Eukaryota; kingdom Viridiplantae; phylum Streptophyta; class Magnoliopsida; order Solanales; family Solanaceae; genus Nicotiana; species Nicotiana tabacum. The sequence goes on along the minus strand of NC_134101.1, from coordinate 89,505,519 downwards.
ACTAACAATATGGCAGAATATGAGGATCATGGGGCTCAATTTGGCCATCGACATGAATATACAAGAGTTGTTGGTAATTGGTGATTCAGATCTTTTGGTACATCAGGTTCAAGGAGAATGGGCTACAAAGAATACTAAAATACTACCATATCTATATCATGTGCAAGAATTGATGAGAGGCTCAAGAAGATAAAATTCAAACATGTTCCAATAGTCCAGCAGTTCGCAGATGCATTGGCTACTTTATCTTCCATGATATAGCATCCGGATAAAAATTTCATCGATCCCATTCCAGTAAGGATCCATAATCAGCCAGCTTATTTAGCTCATGTTGAAGAAGAAATAGACGAAAATCCATGGTACCACGATATCAAGGAGTACTTGGCAAAAGGAGAATACATAGAGCATGCAAATCATACTTAGAAATGCATGCTCTAGAGATTATCCAATAATTTCTTCCAAAGTGGAGAAATTATGTACAGAAGGACTCCAGACCTTGGATTATTACGGTGTGTTAACGCAAAAGAAGCTTCCAAATTGCTCGAGGAAATACATACTGGAAGCTGCGGGCCACACATGAATGGTTTCGTTCTAGCCAAAAAGATACTAAGAGCAGGATACTTTTGGATGACTATGGAAACAGACTGCATCAGGTATGTCCAAAAATGTCACCAGTGTTAGGTACATGCAGACATGATAAGGGTATCACCAAATGAACTCAATGCAACAAGTGCACCTTGGCCTTTTGCCGCTTGGGGAATGGATGTCATTGGTCCGATCGAGCCCGCCACTTAAAATGGGTACAGGTTCATTTTGGTAGCTATAGACTACTTCACAAAAAAAGGTTGAGGTTGTATCTTACAAGGTTGTAACCAAGAAAGTCATCGCAGATTTTGTTAGTGATCGTATTGTTTGCTGATTCAGGGTACCAGAATCCATCATTACCAACAATGCTGCCAACCTCAACAACGATTCAATGAAACCTATGTGTGAAACCTTCAAAATCAAGCATAAAAATTTCACAGCATACAGACCTCAAATGAATGGAGACGTGGAGGCCACCAACAAGAACATCAAGAAAATTTTGAGGAAAATGGTAGACAATCACAAGAAATGGCATGAGAAATAACCAATTGCCTTATTGAGGTGTACCACAGTTTGCACATCAACCGGAGCAACTCCCTACATGTTGGTTTACGGTATTGAAGTTGTCATTCCCGCCGAGGTCAAAATTCCTTCTATAAGAATAATACAGGAAGCAGAACTCAGTGATCCAGAATGAATAAGGAGTCGCTATGAATAATTGGCTCTTATCGACGGAAAAAGAATGAATACAGTATGTTATGGTCAACTTTGTCAGAACAGAATGTCTAAAGCTTTCAACAAAAGGGCCAAACCTAGACAATTCACATCAGGGTAGCTAGTGTTGAAACAGATTTTCCCACATCAAGATGAAGCTAAAGGAAAGTTTCACCCAACTGGCAAGGGCCCTACATGGTTCACAGGGTTCTAACAGGAGGAGCACTCATACTTGCAAAAATGGACGGAGAAGTTTGGCCAAAGCCTATCAATTCAGACGCAGTCAAGAGATACTATATTTAAATTGTTTACATTTCCTCATCTGATGTAACTGAACTACGCTTGACCTGATTCACATTTAAGAGGGTATACGTACGCAGCCCTGTGGGTTCGGTCACATCTCAATAAAATTTTCATTTTCCCCACAACCAGAAACTAGGGCAGAATTTTGAGGAGGACCCTCAAAATTACAGAGCAAGTCCAACCGACATCATCATATGCAAGACAGTCAGAGAACTGATTAAGTAACTGGGGCATAATTTTGAGGAGGACCCTCAAAATTTCGTAGAAAGTCCAACTAACTTTGTCATATGCAGAACAGTCAAAGAATCGCTTATTAAACTAGGGTAGAATTTTGAGGAGGACCCTCAAAATTCTAATGCAAGAAAGTTGCAATATCTCTAAAAGTTTCGTAGTCATTAGTTCATCTAATTTACTTGATATTACATACCACTATATTTTTAAATAACTCTATTTTATCAAATTCATGCATATTCATGGAAATGTTATTTATATGGCAGCCAGATATTACCAAGGGTAACTCGAACAAGATCCCCAGAGCAAAGCAAGCAGGCAAAGGTACGAACCAATCTTCCCTGCAAAACTCACGATTTCTCTTTGGATGCAGGCACAATGAACTTGTCAGGAGAATTCACAAGTATACACATACCAAAATCACTATCTTCATAATGGCAAGGCTGGTAAACGCAAATATATCTCCAGCTAAGAAATATTCTGCACTTACTTGCTATTTTTCCATTGCATAAGACTAAGCATTGTCTCAAACCTTGCATGAGGCTAAGCCCTGCCTCCCTATTTGCATAAGGCTAAGCACTGCCTTCCCTAGCATGAGACTAAACATTGTCGCCCTTTCTTGCATGAGGCTAACCCCTGCCTCCCTATTTGCATAAAGCTAAGCACTGCCTTCTATTGCATGAGACTAAGCCCTGTCTCCTCCTCTTGCCTGAGACTAGGCATTGTCTCCGTTTCTTGCATATGGCTAAGCCCTGCCTCCCTATTTGCATAAGGCTAAGCATTGCCTTCTGTTGCATGAGAATAAGCATTGTCTCCCTTTCTTGCATGAGGCTAATCCCTTCCTCCCTATTTGCATAAGGCTAAGCACTGCCTTCCCTAGCATGAAACTAAGAATTATCTCCATTTCTTGCATGACGCTAAGCCCTTCCTCCCTATTTGCATAAGGCTAAGCATTGCCTTCCCTAGAATGAGACTAAGCATTGTCTCCCTTTCTTGCATGAGGCTAAGCCCTGCCTTCCTATTTGCATAAAGCTAAGCATTGTCTTCCACTGCGTCGAGACTAAGAGTTTTCTCCTCCTTGCGTGAGGCTAAGCATTGCCTCCCTAACTATATAAGGCTAAGCTCTGCCTTTCCTTGTCTAGTACCGAATGCCACACTACTTGAAACCTAGAACTATTTTGCCTTTCACCTGCGGCTAAGCTCTGTCCCCATCTTATGTAGGACTAAGCTCTGTCTTGTTTTGCTTATATGACCCATCACCATGTCTCTGCTTCTCATGGGCTGAAACATCGCCATATTATCCAAAGGCGTCATAGTCCGAAGGCATCATCCTCATAGCCTAAAGACACCATGCCATGGCCTGAGGATCTCTCAATACTGCATATCATTATTCAAAGGTGTTATGGTTTAGAGGAACCATTCTCATGTCCTGAAAACATCATTTCATGGCCTGAGAATTCCTTACCTTATAATTCATGGCCCAGGACGTCATGGTCTAAGGACACCTTCCTCACCATCTGAAGACAATCTTCATGGTCCAAAGGGAATCTGCATCATCTTTAAATTGTCGGAATAACCTATATATATTTGTGTCCATCATGTTTTAAGTGTTTTGCAGGTAATTCTAGAGGTAACCGTTCTTTGAACAGGAGCATCTTTCGCTCTATTTCTGCTCATACAATTCACACATTGTCATTATTCCAAATGCAACCGACTCTCATCAATTACTCGCTTTTATCCTATGACCGTTCATATATCTTCCCCATGATACATCTGTAGCATCTCAAATTTACATTCACGACTTCACATAAATCCTACTCAAAAGAACCTTGCCGAAACACACGACCATTCCTATAACAATGCCATCGGCTTCATTCACCGTTGGATCCAAAACTACGCATGGTCTGATTCATGTAAAACCAGGGATATGTAGGAAGCTCAAAAGCCAGAGCGCAGCCTATATTTTTTAAAAAACACCCCATTCAGTCAAAATCAGTCATCATTTCTTTACCCGATAACTCTTTCATCCTTCTCGGGTAAAGAGAGGTAGTTGTTGATACCCAATTTTTTTCTTATATTTTTTAGTTATATATATATATATATATATATATTTTTTTAAATATACATATATACTTTAAAAATAGTGCATATGCACCATCACTTGATTTATGACCATATACAAGCATTTTTCATAATTTCCTATAATTTTTAAAGGGTTTTAAATCAATTTATTCCTGCATTTTTATTATATAAATACTCATTAATTACCTCACAAATTATTTTACAATGATTTTATCATCTAATTTCACCATTTCCACCCATATTAGGTTTTAAATATTTTTAACATATTTGTCATAATTACATTTGTATTTTTAAGGCTAAAATTGCACATTTGCAATAATAGCCTATATGTACTAACAATTATTTTATTTATGCCAAAATAATATTTTTATACTTTTATAATGTTAGAGAACTGTTTTATTTTTTTTTATGCACAAATGATATTTTCATTTATTTATTATTTTTACAAATTATTTATTAATTAAATTTGGGTATTTAAATAACAGCCCATTTTTAGCCTATTTTCGGACCAACCCCCAGCCCAATTACCTAAATACCTAGCCCAACACCTTATCCCAAAACGCAAACCCCTAAACCCAATACCCGTTTTACCCGACCCAGATCCTTCCTTCAACCCTGGTTATTAATCTTTCAAGATCAACTGCCCACATTCCTCACACCACTTTAAACTTAACTCCCCCAACCCTAACCCCTCATAATCTCTAAACGGACGCCCTTAAACTCCCTCCTCTCCTCTCCTCTGAAACCCTAGGCGTAGTCACCTTAATCCCTCCCTAATCCTTCTTCGATTCCAAACGGATATGGAATCCCTTTATGATTTTCTTACCATATTTATCTTATCTCGCTACTGACTACTTGATTATGGTATAACCTATTAGCTTGCCTAATATGGCAAGCCGATTTCCAAATTTTCTGACCAAATCTGGTTCAAACGCTCCTCCCTTTCTCATTTATGTTCATTCTTCACCTCTTTAGGTACGAATCTCTTAGATTCTTTTGATTCTGTGATACCGTAGAAATAGGGTTTAGATCTTTTAAGATATGCTTAAAGTTTTCTTGCTTTTATTTACTAATAATCTCCCTTATGTTTCCACATGTCTATTTTAACTGCTATTTTTTTTTCATTAAAAGTTTTTGCCTAATTTATTTGCCCTAAAATTAGGGCTCAGATCTTTAAGATTTATTCTAGTTCTATTTATGGTCGAATATCTTCTTAAATGTTCCGTTTACCTATGATTTTCGTACTGGTTTTACTTGCCCTAAAATTAGGGCTCAAATCTTTTAAGATTTGTCCTGGTTCTTTTTTGTGGAGTATCTCCTTTAATGTTCCCTTATATCCTTCTATATGCATTCTATTGCGATTTTTGTGAATTTGCTGACCAGTTTATTTGCCATAAAATTAGGGCTCAGATCTGTTATGATTCTTATTTTGTTAACGTGTTTTCTTCAATATTTTCCTATAGCTGTCTATATACATGTTATTGTCCTTTGATTATTCTAACTGATTTTACTTACCCTAAAAATTAAGGTACCGATTCTGATAGGTTTTCAATATCTTTGCCTTATGTTTTGATGATCTAACAAACTTAATGTCAAGGAACTAATAGGGAACCTGACTCTCTTGGACTACACTGCATTTAACAGATTCCAGCTAAAGGTGAACTGCTACAGCTTCGGGAGCTAGGAAATTAAACAAGGACCTAATACCCTTGTGGTTTTCTCATAGCAGTACAAAGTCAATTGGACACAACTTGAAATGAAGTGACTGCATGCACTGTTTCTGCTGCACTGCACTGTTTTCGGCGCCCACTCATTCCTTAACCAACTAAAGTGCTCACATCTTTTCAAGTGATGTGATCAAGGTGTACCAACAATAAGTTTATATTAAAACCTCACTTGAATGTTTCTGTTTCTCATTCAAGCATTTTGCAAAAATAGAGAAATCAATCCTCACGAGCTTGAAGAACAAAGTTGAATGCAACTACAGACCAGTTCCTAAAGTTAGCATGTTTTTGTCCTTAGTTGAGTTATAACTTTGTGATTGTACTTATTGTATCTCCTAAATTGCTTAACTAGAAGCGTTGATTAGGAATCCTCTTCTAAAATCCGTAAACTCCTTGAGTTTATGTTGTGACTAGGTTTAGTCATAAGCAAAAACCTTTGTAACTGTAGAGTGACAAAGTGGCTTGTGGTGAGAGCATCACAAGTTAGTAAAAGTCTTTGTAACTAGGAAGTCATAAAGTGGCTTTTGGTAGGAGTACCACAAGTTAATTGAGTTAAATTCTTTGTAATGGAGTCATTACAAAGTGGCTTGTAATAGGTTTTTACAAGTTAGTAAAGTTAAAAGCCTACTGGTGTAGGTCGTGGTTTTTTGTCCACTTGTGTGGGATTTTTCCACGTTAAAAATCTCGTGTCTTATTTACTTACTGTTTTATTAGCATTCTCAGTACAACCTCATAGAGGACCAGGTACTCTACTGTTTGGTAGACTCATACAAACTAACAATTGGTATCAGAGCGGGTTTCTCCTATCAGGCTAACACTTAGGAAGGATCCTTATGGTTGCTCCAACAAATTTTGAAGAAGTTCAATCTACATACCGACCACCCATGTTCAATGGACAATACTACGAGTGGTGGAAAATAAGAACGCATGATTTCATCATGGCTGAGGATTCTAAGTTATAGGATATCATATGTGATGGCCCTTATGTTCCAACAAAGGTACTGGAAGAACTTCCATTTTCCATGGCAAAAACCAGTAAAGAATACACTGATGCAGACAAAAAGGCAGTAGAGAAGAATTTTTGTGCCAAGAAGATTCTAGTATGTGGAATAGGACCTGAAAAATATAATAGAATCTCTGCCTGCGACACTGCCAAGGAGATTTGGGAAGCTTTGTAAACAGCTCATGAGGGAACTACCCAAGTAAAACAGTCTAAGATCAATGTGCTCACTATCGAGTATGAACTCTTCAAGATGAAGGACAATGAATCTATTCAAGATATGCACACAAGATTAACTTCCATCATAAATGAGTTAGACTCACTTGGCGAATCCATTCCTAGAAACAAGCTAGTGAGGAAAATCCTCAATACTCTGCCTAGCCCTTGGGAAAGCAAGTTGAATGGTATTACTGAATGAAAGGATTTGCAGGAGCTGATCACAAAAGAGCTTATTGGAAATCTGAAGACCTACGAGATGAAGAAGAAGATAGATAGTGAAACAAGAGAACCAAAGAAAGAAAAGAACCTGGTACTCAAAGCTGATAACAATGACTCAAGTGATGAAGACATTGACATAGCTTACTTGACCAAAAGGTTTCAGAAGATGGTCAGAAGAAAAAGAGAAATACTAAAAAGGGGTAGCTCTAGCAAACTAAAAAACTATGATCTCTGTCATAAATGTGGAAAGCCTGGACACTTCATCAGAGACTGTCCTCTCTTGAAGCAAGAATTCTCCAAGAACAACCATGAAAAGGCAGTTAAGAGGAACCCAGTTCCTTTCAAGGACTTCAAAAGAAAAAGATTTGCTGACAATGTGATGAAACAGGCTCTTCCAGCATGGGGAGATTCCTCTGGTGAGTCTGAAGACAAAACTGATGTTGGTGATAGTTCCATGATGGCAGTTGAAGGCAAGGAAAATGGATATGATACAACCTTTGCTTTGATGGCCCAATCAGATGATGATGAAGATGATGACAACAAGGAGGTAAATTTCAGGGATGTTTAGAGAAATCTGAAATCCTAATCTCCTAAGAAACTCATGTCTTTAGCTAGTGTATTGATTGATGCCTATAATAGTCTTGTAGAGGATAGGGATTCCTTAACCGTAGAACTATGAGAAGCTGAACAAACTAGAGATGACTTGTTGGCTGTAATTATTGACCATAAGGAAACCATTGAAAAAACTCAAAAAGGAAAGAAGTGATTTCATGATAGTAATTGCAGACCTAAGGGAATCAATAGAGAGACTGGAGACTAAATCAAAACCTGGAAATTCTGGAAAAGGAAAAGAGATAGCTAGAGTGGAATACATTAGGCTTGAAACTGAGTTGAAAGTTGCGAGAACTAGGATATATGCTGAAATTGAAAAAAAAGAACCTCCAAACTGATCTAGAAAGAGTAAAAAATGATCTTGAAAAGTTCTTAAAGTGGATCTGGTCCTCAGAAGCCAACACTGCCATGCACACTAATAATGGTGGAAACATCAGAGAATAGGGTTCCAAAGGGAGAAACCCCCTTACAACCCTCACAGCAAATACGTCATTGTCTCTGAGAACTGGCCTTGTACCCAATGTGGGAATAATGGACATTTCAAAGAAAGTTGCCTGGCCAGGGATCAATCTGTTTAGAAAAACAACATGTTTGCTGAAAAGATGACTACAAAGGAGGGACCAGGTTCCACTTACAAAAAATGCACATTACCTTCATGGACTAAGAGAGCTCTTATCATCCTCTTGCCTACTACAAGGGACCCAAACTTGCTTGGGTTCCTAAAACTAACTCTCAATCTCCTTGTGAACGGAACAATGAAAGGAAGCGGTCAACAATGGTTCATGGATAGTGGGTTTTCAAAGCATATGACTAGGAACACCATGGACTTTTTTTCACTAAAAGCCATGCAAGGAGGGAGTATATCCTTTGGCAATGGTAAAAAAGGGTACATTCTTGGAGTTGGAAAAGTCGGGAAGTCACTCACTCATTCTATTGAAAATGTGTACTAGATCAATGGCCTTAAGTACAGTCTCCTGAGTGTCTCCCAAATCTGCGATAAAGGAAACAAGGTGGAATTCTTGTCAAAAATATGTACAGTCACTGATCTGGTAACTGCGGAAGTGGTACTTGTGGCCAAAAGATACAAGAACATCTATGTTGCTGATTTCGAGTCCTTACAAAGTGATGACCTGAGTTGTCTGAAAGTTGTTGATGATGATGCTGAACTATGGCACAGAAGACAAGGCCATGTAAGTTTTTCTCTACTGAACATACTAATTCAGAATGACCTGGTCTGTGGTATTCCCATGTCCAAAATTCAAGGTGCAAAAGGTCTGTGATGACTGTGCTAGAGGAAAACATGTGAAGTCCTCCTTTAAGTCTGTAAGGGATATGAGCACCTCAAAGACACCAGAGCTTCTACATATGGATCTATGTGGTCCTATGAGAGTACAAAGTAGAGGAGGAAAAAGATACATTTTTGTGATAGTGGATGACTACTCCAGATTCACATAGACTTTTTTTGTCAGAACTAAAGATGAAACCGTCTAAGTGTTTGTGGCTTTTGTGAAGAAAATCCAGGTGAAGATGGAGTCTAGAGTCACATGCATTAGATCAAATCATGGGATAGAATTTAACAATGTCAAATTTAATGAGTTCTGCAATGAAAATGGAATCACTCACAACTTCTCAACTCCCAGAACTCCCCAGGAAAATGGAGTAGTAGAAAGGAAGAATAGAACTTTGGAAGAGATGGCAAGAACAATGCTAATCGATAGTGGAATTGCAAAGAACTTCTGGGCTAAAGATGTCAACACTGCCTGCTACTTGGTGAACAGGTGCATGATCAGATCCCTTCTGAACAAAACCTCCTATGAATTGTTGAATGGAAGGAAGCCCAAGCTGACTCACCTAAGAACACTTGGGTGCAAATGCTATGTTCTCAAAAATGGAAAGGATCAGCTTGGTAAATTCGATGCCAAGAGTGATGAATGAATATTTCTAGGCTACTTTTCTCAAAGCAAGGCTTACAAGATATATAATAAGCGGAATCAATGTATTGAGTAAAGTGTTCATGTTATTTTAGATAAGTCTTATCCATCATGTGAGAAGAGTGCTGAAAAAGATCAAGATGGAGAACCCTTACTAGTTCCTGGTGAAGTCATTGACATGACAAACGGAAAGGCAGATATGATGAGTCAAGTAAAAAATTTGAGTGAAGACAGTACTCCCTCATCTCCAATGGAACCAAGTACTTCAATTACAACCACTAAAGTTGAAGAAAGAGTGGTTGATGTAGTTCAGGGAACTCCATTAGCACTTGAGAGAAGAACGCAGGAAAACCAGCCAAACACACCCACATCCTCTCAAAATGAACCTCAGACTTCTAACTGGAGACACCAAAGCTCTCATCCAATGGACAAAATTATTACTCTTTTAGATTCTGAAGTACAAACCAAGTCAAGAGCCAGAAATTCACTTGCCTTATCAGTTTTTCTCTCCCAGATAGAACCCAAGAATATCAAGGAAGCCTTGAAAGATGCAGATTGCATTACAGCCATGCAAGATGAGTTACATCAGCTTGAAAGGAATAATGTTTGGCACCTGGTACCCGGACCCTCAGATCGAACCATTATAGGAACCAGGTGGGTATTCAGAAACAAGCTTGATAAACATAGAATTACCACAAAGAACAAGGCCAGGCTAGTGGTTCAAGGCTACAATCAGGAGGAAGGGATTGACTACGATGAAATATTTGCTCTGGCCGCTCGTATAGAAGCTATTAGAATTTTAATCGCTTTTGCATATCATATGGAATTCACCCTGTTCCAAATGAATGTCAAAAGTGCATTTTTGAATGGACTTCTTAAGGAAGAAGTCTATGTGAAGCAAACTCCAGGGTTTGAATGTCTTGAAGACCCTGAATATGTGTTTAAACTGGACAAAGCATTGTACGGGCAGAAGCAGGCTCCTCGAGATTGGTATAAACGGTTGTCAAAGTTCCTCTTAGAAAATGGCTTTAAGAGAGGGAAAATTGACAACACTATATTCTTAAAGAAACGGGGAAGGAACCTGCTCATTGTTCAGGTCTATGTCGATGATATCATCTTTGGGGCAACAACTGATTCTCTATGTGAAGAATTTGCAAAACTCATGGGAAGTGAATTTGAAATGAGCATGATGGGGGAACTGAACTTCTTCTTGGGTCTTCAAGTAAAACAGTCCGCAAAGGGTATATCCATATGTCAGCAAAAATACATCAAGGAGCTCTTGAAAAAGGTTCAACATGGAAGCATCAAAAGTGATAGACACTCCCATTGCTACGACCACTCGACTGGACATGGATTAAACTGGATCTCTTGTGAATCAAACCATGTATAGAGGCATCATTGGGTCACTCCTCTATCTCACAGCCAGCAGACCTGATATTGCCTTTAGTGTGGGGCTATGTGCAAGGTTTCAATCAAATCCCAAGGAATCTCATTTGAAGGCTGCCAAAAGAATACTGAGATATCTCAAAGGAACACAGGACTTGGTTCTATATTATGCCTCAGGTGATAGTTTTAATCTCATTGGTTATGCTGATGCAGACTATGCAGGTTATCTTGTCGGCAGGAAAAGCACTTCTGGAATGGCTCACTTCTTAGGTTCATGTCTTATCTCTTGGGGCACAAGGAAACAAAATTCAGTGGCTTTTTCAACAGCTGAAGCAGAATATGTAGTCGTAGCATCCTATTGTGCTCAACTTTTATGGATTAAGCAGCAATTGGAGGACTTTGGGGTACTCACTAAGAGTGTTCCCCTTCTATGTGATAACACCAGTGCACTCAACATGGCTAAAAATCCAGTTTAACATAAATGGACAAAGCATATTGATATAAGGCATCACTTTTTGAGGAACAATGTGGAGAAAGGGTTGATATGTATGAAGTCCTGCAGCACAAAAGACTTAATTGCAGACATTTTCACCAAGGCATTAAGTAGGTAGCAATTTGAAAGAAATAGAGTGAAGCTGGGGCTTTTTAAGCCCAATTGAGAACCTGATTCCTCTTTATCTGTCTATGAAAATCACCTTCAAGAAATAACTGGATAAAAGTGTTTTCTGGCCATGTCTAACTCACTTTAATACCGTTGCAGGTAAACACGCATGATGAGTATAGAGGTTGTAGATGCAGTGCATGAATGATAAAAGAGGATTGATTCCTTCAAATAAAAGGTCAAGAAACCGGTTCTTGTTAAAAAGGTTAGTAGTTCTGTGCATCTTTTAACACGCATCTTAAAAAGGATACAAAACACAACTGCCATGTCATTCATTCATATCCTGTTGTTACGTCTCTTCACTTCAAATCGTTCAATCTCCCTATGAAACGTTGCACTTCTCCATGCCCAACCGCAATTTCAGAACCGGTGCCTATTCCTCTCTCTTCATAATTATCCTCTCCTCATAAAAACCCTTTTATGTTCTCCCTAACCGTAAGTCCTCCATTAGAATTTCCCAAAAGCATCTTCACATCATTGTTCCAATGGCTGAGACAAACTTCGACCTCCCTGCCTCAGTCGTACCTACTACTGATAAACTTATGGAGACTTCCGTTCCTACTGAGCCTTCCTTACCCGCTCTTACCCTTCCTGCTAAAATCACACCTCACCCAAATTCCTCGTCTCTCTCTATTTCAGAAACACCAAAAATTATTGCTTCGTCCTCTCCATTTTCTGAGTTTCCCACTAGTCAAAGACCAAGTAGAGAACAAGGTCAAAACCCTGAGGTCAAAGAGAGTTTCGCCATCATTGCTATAGATTTCATGGTGGCAGTTATACCAATTGAGGAAGAGAATGATGTAACCATTTTTGTGGTGTCTGCTGATGGTGTACTGCATGAGATCATCTCTTAGAAAAACAACGTACAAGTTATGGGGGACGAAGGGGCTATTGTAACTGTTGAAGGGGATGCACTAGAAGATACTACTGGGACCTCACATGAGGAACCTAATCCCTCTCCGGAGGACCCAGTCCAGGGCTCTCATTCCCAGGATAGTTCTGCTCCTACATTCGCTAATGTGCCTTTGGAAATACAAGTACCTAAAATGAGGTTCAGTGATGAGGAGGACCTCGATAACGTGGCTCTTGATGCGTTCATAGTTAAGCGGAGGTTTGTGTCCACTCCTGAGTCTGAAACCAAACGACCTACTATCAGGCTTCAAGATAATGTGGCCTATGATTCTACCTTTCAAAAGAGCAAGAAAAGTATTAAGAAGAAAAGGAGGAAGTTGGTGAAAGATAGTGTACCCATAAGTGATGAGGGAATCCCTATAGTAGAGGTGGAAGAAGAAACCCTAGATGAACCTGGTTCTCTGGTTAGACGGTCTCAGAAAAAGAAAAGGCATGCTTCAATAGTAAAAGGGTCACATTCTATCTCCAAATTGAAAGAGATTGTGAGTGAGTTCTCGATGTATGATGAGGATGTGCTAGTCAAATCCGAGGGAAAAGGAAAATTAAGTGGTGAGAAGTCTGGAAAATGCAAGTCTGAAATTGTTCAGGAACCTGGTTCTGTGAAGAGGTTAAAGAGTGAAGTCGGTCTTGGCTCGGAACGCCTAAGGCACCAAAAGGTTCTGTTGGGTCGTACATTTGACCCCGCAATCTCTGAGATAGCTGGCATGCAATAGATTCTTGAAATGGTTGAGTTTCAACGATGGGGGCATCTATTTCAAATAGATGGCCCTAAGGCTTATGAGGATGAGGTACAAAGCTTCTTTGCTAGCCTTTTTCTCGTTGACACCGACCACATCTGTGCTTTGGTGAATGGAGTGGATATAGTATTTGATGTAAAGCTGCTTGGTGAAATTCTTAAAGTTCCTACAGCCGGTGTGTCTAGTGTAAAAGATGTTTGTCAGTTCAACTTCAGAAATGTTGTGGTAAAGGACAATGCAAACCAGAAAGGAGACCAGATCCATAAGAAGGTGTTACACCCTGTCTATCAACTACTTTTTGAGTTAGTCAATAAAGTTCTATTGCCTCGCGCTGAGAGGAGGTCCGTGACCTCTAAGTCTGACATGTTCTTAATGGAACAACTGGATAGATTTAACCCTATAAGCATGCCTGCTACTATGGTTGAGCACATGCAAAAGGTAGCCACCTTCAAGGATGGTAATCATGGCCTTCCCTACGGGTTTTTGCTTACCAGAGTGTTTAATTTCTTTGCGGTGCCATTGGGGCAAGGCAACGTGGGGACTAAGAAGAAGACTTTCTCACAAACTACATTGGAAGAATGCGAGTTCCTGGAAAAGAATGGGGGAGTAGGAAGTACATCAACCGTCTCATAGCTGATTAATGCTCAGAATAGTGCAATTGAGGAAATTCGTCGGTTGGAGGCTAGGAATGCTATCCTGGAAGGTGAGCAAGCCCAAGGGGCTCCGGCGTCAAATGATGAGGTAGCTCGTTTGGCAAAGGAGAATGCAGATCTCAGGGCACAAGTAGAGAACCTGAAAGCAGAACTGCTCAACGAGCAAAACTCGGCCAATGCCTGAATAAACCTTGTTCTCCAAACACTTGTTGCAGCCTCCAAGCCTTCTACTCCTAGTGCCCCTAAGTATCCCTTTAATGACCAGATTCTAGAAATGTTCTTCAGTTTTTTTTGTTTTTTTTTGTTGTTTTGCCAGATGTTTTGTTTTATTTTTTTTATGTGGTTGGGATGAAACACTACTGCTCTCGTTTTAACAGTCCAATATTGCCTCTTGCTTTTAAAGAAAAGGCATATTAAAATTTTATCAATATAAATTCTATCCTCTTTTACTATATCAGTGCTTTACTTTTGTTTCTCTATTCTCTATCATGTTTGTGTTCACATATGTGGCATGAGTTGGCTTGGCTAGACTTCTTTGTGTTGTTCTTCTGATTGTGTCTTTTTAATGATACCAAAAGGGGGAAAATAATAGTATAATAATATGACCATAAAGTTAGGGGAAAAATATGGGGGAAGATAACATGTGTAAAAGGGCATAAAGTCAGGGGGAACTTGTGTTCTCCTGTTACTTAATCTGGTTCTCTTAGCTCTAAATCTGATATCAATGTTAAGTTTGTCAGCATCAAAAAGGGGGAAATTGATAGGTTTTCAATATCTTTGTCTTATGTTTTGATGATCTAACAAACTTAATGTCAAGGACCTGATAGGGAATCTGACTCTCTTGGACTACACTGCATTTAACAGATTCCAGCTAAAGGTGAACTACTACAGCTTTGGGAGCTAGGAAACTAAATAAGGACATGATACCCTTGTAGTTCTCTCATAGCAATACAAAGTCAATTGGACACAGCTGGAAATGAAGTGACTGCCTGCACTATTTCTGTCGTACTGCACTGTTTCCGGCGCCCACTCATTCCTTGACCAACTAACGTGCTCACATCATTTCAAGTGATGTGATCAAGGTGTACCAATAATGAGTTTATATTGAAATATCACTTGAATGTTTCAGTTTCTCATTCAAGCATTTTGCAAAAATAGAGAAATCAATCCTCACGAGTTTGAAGAACAAAGTTAAATGCAACTACGAACCAGTTCCTAAAGTTAGCATGTTGTTGTCCTTAGTTGAGTTGTAAATTTGTGATTGTACTTATTGTATCTCCTAAATTGCTTAGCTAGAAGCGTTGATTAGGAATCCTCTTGTAAAATCCACAAACTCCTTGAGTTTATGTTGTGACTAGGTTTAGTCATAAGCAAAAGCCTTTGTAACTGTAGAGTGACAAAGTGGCTTGTGGTGAGAGCATCACAAGTTAGTAAATGTCTTTGTAACTAGGGAGTCACAAAGTGGCTTGTGGTAAGAGTACCATAACCTAGTTGAGTTAAATTCTTTGTAATGGAGTCATTACAAAGTGGCTTGTAATAGGTTTTTACAAGTTAGTGAAGTTGAAATCCTACTGGTGTAGGTCATGGTTTTTGGTCCACTTGTGTGGGATTTTTCCACGTAAAAATTCTGTGTTTCATTTACTTACAATTTATTAGCATTCTCAGCAGAATCTTGTAGAAGACCAGGTACTGTACTGTTTGGTGGACTCATACAAACTAACATATTCTTATTTCATGTTTCTTACTAATTCTGTCTATCTGTTCTTGCCTTAATTCTTACCTGAGAATCTTTGATTCCCAGAC
This sequence comes from Nicotiana tabacum, assembly GCF_000715075.1. Lineage (NCBI taxonomy): Eukaryota > Viridiplantae > Streptophyta > Magnoliopsida > Solanales > Solanaceae > Nicotiana > Nicotiana tabacum. Next base: position 89,489,747 of record NC_134101.1, on the reverse strand, counting down.
TTGTTTGATTACTTTTATAAGCATCTACGCACTATTATTTCTGACTTGCCTTAATAATGTGTTGAGTTTTTCCTTAAATAAGTTGATTGATTATTTCCATGTTTGTGTTCCCTAGCCTAAGGCTATTTAAACCCCTTCCCTCTTTCCCCTTAGAACAGGACTAATAACTGAAACTATTTTCACTACTAAACTCTATACTCTATACTATATTCTGTATTGATTCCTGGCCGGCTGGAAGCCAAGGCCAGAAATCTGTATTATTGTTTGCTGCTATTGATGGCCATTGCCTCATTGCTTAACCTTTTTCCTGTTTCATTCGAACTAGTAAGTCACTGAGACTCCTCTCCATCTCAATTGTTCAATATGCTCACTGCTCTATATGGTATACTTGTTTAACTTAGTTGATTAATCGATGAGACCAGTTAATTATGTATATTTCCAAGTATGTCTACTATCTTTCCTTAAAACTGGTTCAGGATGTATCTCTTATGTTTATTTTTGAATCTGTTAGTATGTCACCTCATTGACTCATATGCTCACTATGCTATTAGCTCTTACCAATCGCTAGCATGTTGTTTTCATAACTTATCCTAATCTGAATCCTTTATTGTCTGTGTGAAGTATGTTCTGATCCCTTGTTAGAATTTTAAACTTGTCAGTGTCCAACTTATTGATTTCAAAATGTTTATCTTTGTTTCTGTGTATGACCCTACCCCTAATCCTGACTCCAAATCCTGCCCTGCACTCTTTTAAAACCCTGAAATCTTTGCTAACCTAATTTGAGTAATGTCCTTCCCTTCTTAGTGTGAGCACTACTCAAGGTTCCTATAAGACCCTCATGAACTCTGACACACTAGGATTTGGTCCATAATTTTCCCTTAAACTGATTCTGATCTTTTTCACTCTAGTGTGAGCACTGCCCTGGGTTTTTGAAGCCCTTGGGAAATCTGACACACTAGAGGACTGGGCTTGGTACGCTTATGCTGTAAAACAGAAGTGAGTCAATCACTTTGTGGTTGTATGAACACTGGATTTTGGGTGAAGTGGTGAATTGAAGGGCCTAGCTCATACAGATGGTGTTTTAGGCCTGCGGAAGGCTTCCTATAGTTTACTACTCTATAATTTATTCAATTAATTTCGGTTTGTAATAATTATCTATAATAACTATTTGGGTGATAATGAAATTGGGACACGGGTTTATTTGATATTATGTGGGTAGATAACATGCTTTTAGGTTTTCTGCTACTATTATGTTAGATAACATGCCCATAGGTTTTGTTTTATGCCCAGGAATTGTGTGTTGAAATCTGTCTAAATGTTTAAGCCTGCCATCACGTGGTTAGAAAACCTGCCTATGGGTATTTTATTTTGGCTCAAACAAATTCTGTGAATATCTTGTTTACATTACTTCACACGATTAGAAACTATGCCTATAGGAAATGCAATAATCTAGTTTAAATTACAGCATACTCACATCTGTTTGCTTAGAAATCATGTCTATAAGCTTAATCAATTTTCACAATCGCCTAGTTAATATGCAAGTCTTTAGGAAGTAAAAAACAGACCCAATCGCTAAAGTAGAACTCAAGGTTATAGGGATAACTATCATTTGTGCCCAAATGCTAAAACTGGAACCTGCCTAATGCATCGTCAATTACCATTAGAAAGATTCATATAGGAGTAAGTAATAATTCTAAGCTTTTCTATTGTCAAATGTAACTTAGATAACCTGCCTATAGGTTCAAATGCTCTAATTGAGATCAATAGGCAATTACAGGATCACTTAGGAATTACTGTTAGCATATTTTACCTAGAGATACTTTGCATAAACTGTCAGCATGTTTAAAATCCAGAGTCACGTAGAAATCATGTTTATAGGATCTAATATCCTTAACTGATTAAACTGTCAATACACCAACATATTTTACGTGCATCTGCTGTCTTATGTGTAGAGGCTAAATTGAGTCTTTGTCTGCTTTTGAATGAAAAGTCTATTATGTTTTTTGTGTCGCTTAGTTTTAAAATTTGATCAACCTAGGTTGAGTCTAGAACCATCCAAAAATAGAGGTCTCAATGCCTCCAAGACCATAGGTAAGGGATGGGTAGTGCATACATAGGACACGACATATAATTGATTAGAGCGCTTTAGGTAAAAACTCAAAGATAGTAATCGGGTAGCAAGAGATGATAGTTTGTGCCCGCTGAATAATAGGAATAACACCTCCTGCTCGGGAAAGTTATGAAGTATTATTTATGTTGCACGGGGTGATCCTATAGGCTAAAAAACTTAGGACCTCCCCCTCCCTATTAAATAATTCCTTCGCTTTTCTTTATTAAACTAATTCACATAAGTTAAGTTCGGCCGGGACCCACCATTATGGACCTCGAGGGGTGGCTAACACCTTCCCCTAGAGGTAATTGAGCCCTTACCCGATCGCTGGTGATGCCAACTAGTATAATCTAAGTTATTTGCAATAGGTGCCCTAACGCACCTTAATCGGTTAGGTGGCGACTCTCCTAATAACAAATCCCTTTCCTTTCTCAAAAGGAGTTGTCAATGTCGAAACCCGATTTTGCGAGAAAAAGGGGCGCGACATATACTATGTTGCCTGGTAGGATTGAACATAATGTTTGCAAAATGTAGGTTAAATAAACATGTTCCGTCTTTGTTCTTGACTGTGCGAACCGTAGATTGAATTCTCCGGTCTGCAAATTGTTGCTTAGGGTAACTAATTGGCGTATGTTTGTGCGGTCACACTTTAATAGTGCGGATCGCTGATTTTGTTGTGAGGCTGCAGTGTAGGTCCGCAATGACAATCAGAGACCTAATCTATGAATAACTCAAGTGTGGACCGTAGTTGATTTTTGCGGCCGCAGAAGGCCATCGCCCTATCTATCAGAGAAGGTGAACCTAAGAACCAAGCACACCTATGCTGAAGTGCATCCCACATGAGGAATTGTGCAGTCCGCACTTCCAGTTTGCGGACCGCATTTCAAAATGTGTCCACCGCACTTTCTCCTTTCTAGTGCATGTTGAAATCCTGAAACCTCATTACTTCTATAATTTCCTCATATACTTTGTTTACCGTGAAAATGGTAATAACAATTAAATTTGTTGATGGTACTCTAAAAATACGTGATCTATTTTATGCTAGTTGTTAGCGCGGTTGATGCTAGATATGTGAAGTTTAATGGCAGAATACGAACTAAAGCAAAGTTACAATCAAACCGAGGGGCTAGCTATCCGGGCCTTGGGCTAGCCGATGAAGGGCCTCGAGGTCGACGGCTGGGCTCGGGATTGAGCTATTGGGGATAACCGGGAAGGGGCTAACAGTCAGGATATAATTGAAAGAGGCTCTTTATGGACAATATCAAGCAATAAATGAAGAACAAGTATGAAAATGATAAATAAAAGAGGTAGTCCCGAGCGAGTAAGTTAGAAATAAAAGAGAGAGAGATGTTATTAATCTTATGTAGAATAGTTGGAGCAACCTCTTTACAAAGTGCCAATGATTCCCCTTTTATAAGAGGAGGAATCCAAACATAGTACAAGATACATTAAATGATAAAGGAAACGGGATGGGACATCTAACTAACTTCATGATGTAGATGCAGACCAACGTTAGACTAGTCTGGAAGACTTAACCAGCCCTAGATACATTCTTTGGAAGCCTCATGTACTCGTCAGGGTCTCGGCCAACATTATCCCCAGGTTGAGTGACGATAGATCTCGAGGGAGGTACCCGGCCTGAGGTCTCGAGCCTCTTAGGTGATCTCTTGAAGTACCTTATCAACGAGAAATTGGTCCCCCCAATTTTGCCATACGCAGATAGTTAACGAGTTTCTTAGAGAGAAGAGATAAGAAACGATTTTGACATCCCACTCCATGGGCTCCCATAATGACATCGTGCTGATGACGCAATACTCCATGAATACTGAAACGTTTCATCGTTTCGCTTTTTCAGGGCCATCCAACACGTTGTGATTTCTCGTTCTTCGGGGTCATAATATCGTCGTTGATTCAGCTCCCACGAACGCATTGAATGCGCCTGTCGTTACATTCTTCGAGGGTGATAATGGCATCGTCGGTTACTTTGCCCTTCTCTTCTATAAATGGGGCCTTTTGTGATCAGATTTTCATCCAAACATCCTCCGATATCTATCCATTCCTCCTTTCTTGCTAACTTTACTCTTTGTTGTTTATCATGTCTGAGGCCCATGGCCTCATGATTTTATGGCGATATCAAGCATGCTACGACCTATCTCCCGGAACTTCTCTGGTCGAACGAAGCTATGCTGCCTTTATGTTATTGTTGTTGTTGTTGTTGTCGTCTCCGCTAGCTTTGGGCGATGAAGCATAGGACCATTCTCCTTCGACTCGAAGAAGTATTTGGATTATACACTATTGCTCAAGAGGGGGCTCGAATTATACACCGCTGCTCATCCTCCTTCCTCGACTTGGCGTATTACACCCCTTTTGGATTCCTTGGGGTATGGCAGCACTTTCTACTAATTGTCGCCTCCCATGCCGAGGCAACGTCTCAAGAAGTGGCTTTATAATAGTAATACTGGCGGAGTTCATACTAGCCAGATTTTTCACCCAGCCACTTCTTGTCTCCTTTCGGCTTATCCTTCATCACTTTTCTCTTCTAAATCGCTTTTTTCTTCTATATCTTCCCTTTTGAAGATGCCATTCTGGGAGGGTTGAGATGAGACTCCGGAAGGGACTGGGCTTAGAAGATATTGTATTTGAGGTCGTGCGCTTGAGGAGATGATACAGAAGGTGCCGCTATTGAGGATGCACTTTTGGGAGTAGGCTAGATTCTTAGGCTTTTATTGTATGTACACCCTTCCACTTCTTCATTCCTGTGTAAATATCCCCTTACGAGCTTTTGTAACCATATGAAAGGACCCCTCGAGGGCTGTTGTAAGCAAACGTTTATGAATATAAAGATATTTTCTTGACTTCTGCCTTTGCTACTTGTCGTATTCCTCTATGTTTGCGGAGACTCTGAATGCATGACCCTATTTTTTGTTGCTAATACTAAACACGGATGCGAGTATTCCTTCCAGCCTTCGGCTGATGAAAACGGCTCCGTGCGGGGTCTTTTGCGATTCCTTATATTGAAACTAAATAAGGCCGATAGACTCGGGCCGCCGGTATCCTGACTTCACGAAAAATGAGAATAATGTTTTGGGCTTCAGAGTCATGACTTATCATTTGAGTTCCGTAATAACCTTTGAGAAGAAATTTGCTCGGGGACCCGTGGGTGGGGGTTGCTTTTGATCCCTTGAGAACAGTCTCCGAGCGAAGACTTGCTCGCACTCGGACCACCCGGAAGCGCATTTTTGTATGAATAGCATTATGGTGTTGTAGATAGATTCTGAAAGAGGGTTTGTCCGACCCTGGACAGCACCCGAAGCCAGGTCCATACGGGCGACGTTCAAAAAATGCTCATTTCTTTAAAGTCTGATTCCCTTTAATGGAGATCCTCGAGGTTGGGTGCCATCCTTATGTTGGCGAAGGCATCGTCGGCTCCCTAGAGAATAGCTTTACTTTGACGGAGGTCCTCGAGGCCGGGTACCACCTCGGGACTAGAGAGGATGTTATTGGCTAGTATTCCCGACCGGCTTTGAGGTAGGTGAATCGTAGCCGTCTTTCCCACTAATATGAGGTTGTTTCCACCTTCTCAGGGGTTAACCCATTTTAAGCAGTTGTCATTTTCTTTCTGCGCCATGCTTTTGGTATTCCAGCATTAACATGCCTGCACATCTTTTTGCCTTTTATTTCTTCAAATTTATGACCACTACGATGGCTATGTCAGGGTTTATCTGACAAGGAGGGGAGAGCTCCGCCCCCGGTCTTTGGGATGATTGGGGTCTACTTACTTCATGGTGTCGATTGATTATGCCCTTTGTTGTTATTGTCAAGGACAACATAGACCGAGTATGGACGAGTCGCTTCGCCCGGGTGCGAACCGTTGGCATTATACCTTAGGAGCCCACATTATTTATTAAAGAATGGGGCTATACTCTTAGGTGGTGCGCCCTGTGCTTTACCGGTTATACCTATGGCGAGAGATGGTTTAGTAGCTGTGTCTTCCTCCCTTCTTATGTAGTGGTTCTACGGGCGTCGGGCGACGTTCTTGACCTGCCGAGCTTGGCCCGAGGAGTTAGCGGCCCACTCATCTTGTAAGGAGCGAGAGTGGCGAGCTTTGTCTCGGGACAGATGGGAAGCAAAATACCATGGTTAGCGTTGCACTATTCCTTCCTTGCTATCACCTTATACTTTTTACTGAGTTTACTTCTGTATGCCTTCGACAAGCTTGAGTCCGAACTGCTTCGTCGTGGAGTTAGGCTCCGGAAAGCTCTGGATGAGGGTAGGTTCCTCGGGCTCCTTTGCGAGGAGAAGGAAGTTGAGTTGATATACTGGCGATATGAGGAGTACTGAAGCTTGAATTGCGAGAGCTATTTGATGGGGCAGGTAATTTCTCGTCCCGAGTGGGTATGCATTTTTCTTTTTAACCTTTTAGGTTAACTTTTCGCCTATCCCAGTTGCAAAAAACGATGGAGGCTCTAGAGCGCCTTAGAGGTAAAGTCGACCGAATCAAGGATGACTGTGGCGAGCTAAGAGCTTAGGCGCAGACTCATGCTTCAGAAGAAAAAGGTGCCTTGGCTGAAGTTCCTGCTTCGAGGTCCAACCCTGTTTGGCTCGTGACAATGCTTCAGTTTAAGCGGATATGATCACAAAGCTCGAGTACGAACTTTCAAAAGTGGGGGCTGAGATCGTTGATGCTTGGGCTGAAGCACCACCAAGGCTGACCAGGAGATGGCGATTTATTTGAAGGATGCTACCGATGTCCAAGCCTAATTGAAGAGGGTCCTTGATCATGAAGAGAGCATCAAAGAGTATGCTCATTGCAGATCCCGAAGAAGGGTTCTTGGGGAGATCGGCGCCAGGGGTTTTGTTCTCCCGGTAGAGCTGGCGCGAGCGAGGGCGGATGAGCGTTATGCTCGGTCATTCATATCTGATGCCGAGGAGACTGAAGGTGAGGCTGGTAGGTCGTAGCCCTCAGAGGCGGGGCATAGACTCTACCATCTTGTTTGTGATATTTCCAGAGCGCGTCTGTAGACGGAGGATGCATCTTTTTATATATGTAAAATAGAAGAGAACCTGAAGCTTTATTTCTTATGTATCCCTTTCTGCTTTGCTTCTAACCAGGTGGACTGGTTTTGGAGTTTGTGAGAATCCTTAGATTTCATAATATGGCTCCGGGGCTCTTTACGCATTCAGTCGTTGCGGCCTTTAGTATAAGCTAGCGTTAGAGCTCTTATGCTTTGCTCAACTGTTTTGGGTTTAGTCTCCGAGTCAGGATTTGACTCGAGTTCAATTGACCCTCAAGTTTTGATTTTTGTGGGCTGGCGACAGCGGCTCTTACGCCTTGGGTTGAAACAACCTTTAGTGTATGTGGCCCTAAAGTTTGTGAAGCTGGCGATGATGGATCTCACGCTATGCCCTTAGGCATGTATAGTTAACTATTTTGGATCCGGTCTCCAAATCAGTTTACGACTCGAGCTCTCTTTGACCCTCAAGCTTTCAAATTTTTAAGCTGGCGACAGTGGCTCTTACACTTTTGGTCGTTGCGACCGTTTAATGTGTGTGGCCCTGAGGCTTATTAGGCTGGAGAAAATAGCTCTTATGCTTTGCCCTTAGGCATATGTAGGCTTTGTTTTCCTATCGTTAAGGACTTTTGAAATAATTTTGCCTGACCCGTCGTCGGTTTGGGAAGAACCTCGATTTCAAGTCGTTTGCGGCGTTGTTCGAGCACCTCAGAAGGTTTAGCTCGTAGGCTGAGTAGCTCTAAGCCTTTGTGATTTGAAGCTCTTTTGCCTATCGAGGGTAGCCTGTTTAACTAGTTCTTTTCGAAGTAGATTCGAAGTAATGGCCTGTGATTTTATAGTGATGTTCGGGCGTCCCCGAGTCGCATTAATTTGGCTGTTCAACCGTATTGACCGTAGTCATTTATGTTTGGCCGGAGACATTTTTGATCCCGAGTATGGTAGTCTAGGCGTCTGCATCGAGGGTATGCCCTTTCGGGAGTCTTACAAATGCGACATGTAGCCTAAATTTCGGGATCGAGTTTTATGCCTATAGTAAGGTCTTACAATATTTTCATGCCTATTGAGGTCTTATAGTTTCTTCATGCCTGTTGAGGTCTTACAGTTTCTTCATGCCTCTTGAGGTCTTACAGTTTTTTCATACCTGTTGAGGTCTTACAGTTTTTTCATGCCGTTGAGGTCTTACAGATTTTTTCATACCATTGAGGTCTTACATATTTTTTTATGTCATTGAGGTCTTACAGATTTTTTAATGTCGTTGAGGTCTTACTTTTTTTTTCATGCTATTTAGGTCTTACAGATTTTTTTCATGTCGTTGAGGTCTTACAGATTTTTTCATGTCGTTGAGGTCTTATATATTTTTTCATGTCGTTGAGGTCTTATAGGATCGAGTTTGCCCGTTCGGGGTCTTATGGCCTCATGCTCTGATGAGTTAATGGAGATGACGCTTTGATGGCAGTCCTCGAGTTGTCAAGAGTTTCTTGACTTGGGAGCCGTTTTTCATAAACTTCTCATTGCTTCATCGGGGATTTACGATTTTGGAGATCCCGACCCTGGGGTTTTGCGCTTTTCTTTTGAGATTTTGATGCTAGTCCCCGAGTACTCGAGGTGCTTTTGGCGTTGGAGATGTTCAACGCTTTCTGCATTGCCTTACATGAGGGCTTATGATTTCGGAGTCCCAACCCGGGGGTCGTTTTAAATGTTGTATTGTCGATGCCAGTCCCCGAGGGCCTGGCTACATGGATACGGCTCTTTTGACCGTTTGGCCCGGTACATTACTTTCCTATAGGGACCCCGTTTGGTGTTCCTTTGGTTTTTTCGAGTGGGTAGATTCCGAGGGGGAAATTCCCCTCAGTGTTCGGGGTCAATTGCAAAAGAAGCGTTGAACATTTGTTGAGTTTTCCTTAGGTAGCATGCAGATGTTTCCTCGTTAAAAACCATGTTGGTAAAAACCCTTTTTCGGGATAAAAACTCTGTCTAAGGAAAAGAGTACAACGGATGCTTTAAAACCTTGAGGTCTTTGAGCTGGATTAGCGTTCTGACTGCTTCGGTTGGGCGCCTGCATGAAGGTTAGTCTAAAATAAGGAATTGAAAGGGAGATGGTCATACCTCGATGTGAAATTCGCCGACAATGTTTTGAAAATCGATATGAGGAAGTGGTACGGTCCTTTATTTTGTTTAATCGAGAATGATCGAGGGTTTGGCTTGATGACTTTATTGCTCTTTTACGCGCGGGGCTGCGAGTGCCGATGCCACGTCATGTACCGCGAACATTTCCCTTGCCGCATGTTGTTCCCCGTAGACGATTTTAATTCCGTCCTTTGTTAGGAATTTCATCATTTGGTGAAGGGTGGATGGTACCGCTCTCATGCAATGTACCCACGACCATCCGAATAAGGCGTTATAGCTCATCTCTCCGTCGATGACATGGAATTTAGCATTTTGGGTCGTGCTAGCCACGATGACTAGGAGGACGATTTCTCCTTTCGTTGTTTCACTTGCCATGTTGAATCTATTGAGGACTCGAGTGGAAGGCACGATTTGGCCGAGCAGTCCGAGCTGCTCTATCACCCTCGACCTGATAATGTTAGCCGAGCTACCCGGATCCACGAGTACACGTTTTATTTGAAAATAATTTACAAGGAAAGAAATTACCAGTGCGTCATTGTGAGGTCGAGATAAGGTCTCGGTGCCTTCTTCGCTGAATGTGAGGGTGTCCTCGGGGATGTATCCCCGGGTCCTCTTTTCTATGGTGATGGATATTTTTGTCCTTCTCATTACGGGTTCCTGCGGGGCATCGGCGCCTCCTATGATCATATGGATGACGTGTTATGGCTCGTTTTCCGCGTTCTTCTTGGTCGCTTCCCTTTCCAGGTACTGATTTTTAGATCGATCACTGAGGAACTCCTGGAGATGCCCTTTATTGAGTAGTCGAGCTGCCTCCTCTCGTAGTTGGTGGCAATCCTCGGTCATGTGGCCGTACGTGTTGTGAAACTCGCACACTAAGTTGTAATTCCTTTGCAAAGGATCCGACTGTATAGGCTTGGGCCACTTGGCGTCTTTGATTTTACTGATGGCGAACACGATGTCCGACACATCGACATTGAAGTTGTATTCTGACAAGTGTGGCGCACCCGTTGGCACTATGTTCCTATCGAATCTGGATCCATTAATGAGCCCTCGAGGATCCTTTCCTCTATCTACTCTTCGATCATTGCGAGGAAGGTTGTGCCTCGGGGTGTTCCTCCTATCTTCGATGTACGACTGATACCTTTCTTTGTTTGGTTTTGGTTCCTTTGCCAGGAACCTGCTCGGGTATATTGAGTTTGAAGGGGCTCCCAGCTGGTCATCCTCAACCCCAATCTTCGACTGTTACCGGTTGTGAACGTTTGACCAGGTCACAGCTGGGTACTCGATCAGGTTCTATTTTAGCTATTTTGAAGCCACCGAGCTTCGTTCGTTCAGACCTTGAGTGAAGGCTTGCACTGCCCAATCATCGGAGACTAGCAGTAGCTCCATTTGTTCCATCTGAAAGCAAGACACGAATTCCCGCAGCATCTCGTTCTCCCTTTTCTTAATTTTGAAAACGTCACACTTTCTCGTCGCTACTTTGATGGCACTAGCATGTGCCTTTACAAAGGAGTCTACTAGCATGGTGAATGAATCTATGGAGTTTGGATCCAAGTTGTGATACCACATTATTGCCCCCTTCGAGAGTGTTTCCCCGAACCTTTTCAGCAATACAGACTCAATCTCATCGTTCTTTATATCGTTACCCTTTACCGCACAGGTGTAGGCAGTAACATGTTCATTGGGGTCTGTGGTCCCATTGTACTTAGGGAGTTCCGTCATTCTGAACTTCTTTGGAATGGGTTTTGGGGCCGCTTCTTCGGGGAACGGCCTTTGTATGAACTTCTTTGAATCCACACCCTTGAGGACCAAGGTTGCGCCCGGGAGCTGATCGACCCTGGAGTTGTAGGTCTCGACCTTCTTGTTATTGGCTGCTATCATTTTTTTGCCTAATTTGATCCTTTTGGTGAGATCCTTGAGCATTTTTACGATGGCAGGGTCGGCTATCGATCCGTTATTGCTCGATCTCTCAGGTACCTGTTCGGCTGGGGGGCTGTCCCCGGTGCCACCGTGCTAGGAGTCTTCGGGTGGCTTTGTAGCTGAGCGATAGCCAGCTGTTGTGCCTACAATATTTTGAAAATAACGTGAAGGCTAACTTCCCGTTCTTCCCGAGCTAGGGTTCTTTGGACTTCCTGTTGGTCGTCATGTTGTATACTCCTGTCGGTGTGTGAGGTTTTGTCGACCTACTGTGCGTCCTACGAACCCGTGTCCGCTGGAAAAGGTCCAGGTGCATTTTCGGGGTTCTGTGGTAGCACGCCAAAAATTGGAACAGTAACATCGTTTTCTCCGTGGTTTTCAAGTTTGTTGTTCTCAACTCTGTTCATTGAGTCAGACATTTCGACCTGAAATCAAAGATCTTGGACAAGAAGAAGTGTGAAAGATAACTTGCGTTGTGTGACGAAATTAGCAAGAAAATAATCATTATTATTTTTAGCCCTACGATGGGCACCAGACTGTTTATCGTGAAAATGGTAATAACAATTAAATTTGTTGATGGGACTCTAAAATTACGTGATCTATTTTTATGTTAGTTGTTAGAGCGGTTGATGCTAGATATGTGAAGTTTAACGGCAGAATATGAAATAAAGCAGAGTTATAATCAAACTGAAGGGCTAGCTATACGGGCCTTGGGCTAACCGATGAAGGGCCTCGAGGTCTACGGTTGGGCTCGGGATCGAGCTATCGGGGATAACCGGGAAGGGACTAATAGTCATGATATAATTGAAATAGGCTCTTTATGGCCAATATCAAGCAATAAATGAAGAACAAGTATGAAAGCGTTAAATGAAAGAGGTAGTCCCGAGCGAGTAAGTTAGAAAGAAAAGAGAGAGAGATGTTATAGATATTATATAGAATAGTTGGAGCAACCTATTTACAAAGTGCCAATGATTCCCCTTTTATAAGAGGAGGAATCCAAACATAGTACAAGATACATTAAATGATAAAGGAAGCGGGATGGGACAACTAACTAGCTTCATGATGTAGATGCAGACCAGTGTTAGACTAGTCGAATAAACTTAACCAGCCCTGGATACATTCTTTAGAAGCCTCTTGTGCTCGTCGAGGTCTTGGCCAACATTATCCCCAGGCCGGGTGCCGACATATCTCGAGGGAGGTACCTGGCCCGAGGTCTTGAGCCTCCGAGGTGATCTCCTAAAGTACCTTATAAACGATAGATTGGTCCCCCCAATTTCGTCGTACACATACTTATATGATTCTTAACTGTTTGCAACATGAATTTCAGTTCACAAGTCTCTTTGTGCATATACAGACAATGGTATGATCAAGTGGCAAGGTGAATCTTCAAAAGGGGGAGGTGGAATCTTCAAGGGGCAGGGTCAGAGGTGCCATACACCCAAGTGTCACACGAGTTACTACTAAGAAGACAAGTGTAGGCCGGGGGAGAGGTAGAAGCATCTCAGGGTCAAGTTCTTATGCCCTGCTAGGGAGGCCTCCAAAGGGAATTCTGTATCTTTACAAGAAGAGCACACTGAAGAACAATCCAGGCCATAGAGGTAGTCTGAGCCTCTAGATGTGCCTTCTACATCTCACAACACCTCCTAGGGTTCAGAAAGGGACAATCATGAGTCCAATGCATCTGCTCTGGGCTCTAATTCTGATAATGCCTCGGATAATGGAAGAGGGGCATCAGGTGCACAATCAGGCATGGCACGACCAAAGAAAGTTGTCTAGGAAGATTGATTCTTGAGTTTGCGAGCATTTTCAGATTTCTGAATGTGATGGAAGGAGAGATCCTTGACTCATAAAAGGCAATTCCTCCTCAAAGAATTAGACAAATACAACCCTATGGTCTTAGAATAGTTTACCACGAGAAAGGGGTGGATGCAATTTACTGAGAAACTAGTGGATGTGAAGGAGCATCTTGTCCAGGATTTCTATGCCAACATAGTGCATATTCTCAAATTGACAAAGATTACCAATGTGGGCGACTTGAAAGTGTAATTTGATCAGCATACTCTGAATACATACTTAGGTTTTGATGATGTGGATCCGAAGGAGTATCTGGAGAAGTTGGCTTTGAAATAGGAGGTTAGACCATGGCTCGCGGAGGTTCTTGCACCTGGACCTACTCCCCTTGGATAGGTGCTGGGGCGTCAATCCTCCGGAACAACCTGATCTTCGAAGCAAAAGGGTGGCAGACCTTTGTGTGCAGTAGACTTAATTTATGCCTGAATGAGAAAAATTTGCCAATGGCAAGAGCAGTTATAGTTTCTTCTATTATGCTTGGGTACCCGATCAATGTGGGTTTCCTAATGTCGGCCAACATCTCACTTGTGACACAACAGGGTAACACCTCTTACCCATACCCAGCACTATTACTGAGTATCTGACAGATGCCAAGGTGGAGTCCAGGCCATTTGACACTAAGGTCATGCTGACAGGGCCATTTGATTGGTACAAGCTGCAAGATCTAAGGAACCCAAATAAGAGCATTCAGCCTTCTACTATTGCTGGCAAGTTTGATGATCCAATAGTGGTAGCTCCTGCTCCGTATGATATTTCCTCTACTTCGGCTTATCCTTCTACCAGTGCCGCAATTGCTATCCCTAAGCCACCATCCTCAGCTCTTACTACAATGCATATGCCTCCAGGTCCATTATCTTCCTAGCGGGTCTCTTAGACTCTTGCAAGCCTCAGCAAATAGATGCCGCTAGCTACTTCAATTGTGTTAAAGATCTCCAGTACAGTTGTAGGGTAGTCATCTTCACAGGCACCACCTCAGAAATAGACAAGAAGCTCACCATAATCTTGGACAACTAGAAGGTGATTATGGATACACGGTACAACATGGTGTTGTAATAGAGCGGTTGACCAAGAAGGTAAAGAAGATGAGAAGATAAAAGCTAGCAAGAAGTCAGTTGATGCACTTCGAGCTGAGGTGACCCGGATAGTTGAATCTAGAGATTTGCCTTTTGATATGCTGTTAGATCCCGCCCAGCCTCACCCACCTACATCTTCTCATGATGTTCTTGCTGCTCAAACTGAGGAGTCGAGCCTTACATCCGACACTGCTGAGGTGGTGCGTGATATGTTCACCTCTCGGGCCGCTCCCATATTTAATGATAATATTCAGTTAGTTGAGCCGGCTGGGACTGATGCTGCTGGTGACGCTGTGATGACTGAGAACACTTAGGGAGTCTCTTCGCCCTCTATACTCTTTGATTTTTTTTATTTTTTTAAGCATTGGGGACAATAATTCTTTTTACTGGGAAGGGAGAGGGGTGGAGCATATTTGATGATTTGATACATTTGACAACTTTGGGATGTAATAATTGGATCATTTTACTTTTTGTTATCTTTAGTGGTTGTTGCATTTATTAGCATCTTTAATTGTGTTTGTTTTGATAGATTTTGCATTTTTTGTATTAGTACTGATAATAAGCATTTGGTTTTCTTGATGTCACGGTTCTTTCCAAATGTAGTCTTTTGTGTGAATCGGGTAACTCTTCCCAAGGATGGATAGTGTGATATCTTTTTTAAGGGAATGAGTCAGTTTCATATTTAGGTAATAGTAAAAGCCCTAAGTAAGTCATTCTCTAAAAAGAGTCATTCATGCTTCATGTATCACCAACATACTTAACTGCATGCTTATGGTTTGAAGCAAGGTTTTGGAAGAAATATCTCTAGTTTAGTTAGTGACTTTGAGATTCTTGAGTTGACTTTAATAATAAATAGGTGGTTGAATATACCATAGTAATTTTTAGTTGGACTGTGATCGTTTTGGGCTTTAGAGTGTATCTTCTTTTACAGTCTAGTTGCATAAGAGCTGGGGTGAATTCTTGTTGCTAGTCTAAGTACTTGAGTGATTAGTCTAGAACTTGCCCTGAATGTGTTTCAAGGTGAAATTCTAAGTTTTCTTGGTTTTAAAATGATTGTAGTCTTTCCTTAGACCGTTTGAGCTTTTTAGCCTTTCTCAATTGGTAATCATGCTACAAGCCTTTACCCATCCGATCATAATCCTCTCTTGGCACCTGAATCTTTCTTAACGCCCATATGTAATAAGTGGCTGAAAACCTAAGTTTGGGGGGAAAGTAGAGGAATTTAAAAGAGGTATCAAGGCATTTAAAGGAGAGAAAAGAAATAATCTCTATGAAAAAAGAAAGTAGGAAACGAAAGAACAAAAAGAAAACGCAAAAAGAAAATAAAAAGAGAGTTGATGAAATGCAAATGAGGCAAGTATCTATAGTATGAGCATCATGAAAAAAAAGAAGAAGAAGAAGAAGAAGAAAGAATTGAACAATAAAGAGTGATGGCAAGACTCTCTAGCCCCTAAGAAAAAGAAATGTCTCTAAGGGGTTGGCAAAAGTGAGCGAAGAATGAAAAGTAGAATGCTTAAGGAAAGATGTAACCACTCATCACATATGGTATCCTACCCTAATCCAAAAGCCTTCATCACAATCCGAAAGAAGTTTTACTTGCTTTTGAATCGAGTGAGCTTATATTAGTGGAGATGTACATGAGGGACAAGCCTATGATACTTGAATCTTTACTTGTGACATTCCTTTGTGAGAGAAGAGTGAATCCTTTATTGCTATAGAATTTGAGCGTTAAATCTTGAAGTGTGAATAGAAAATGAAAGGTAGAGGGGGAAGAGTTTGGAGTCCACCATTATTTACATGAAACAATGAGAGTCCTGGATGAGTAAATCCAATTCTTGAAGCTCAAATGTCATACTAGAGTTATTTGCAAGTCACATATGTTTGAAAAATTTGTCACCTTGATGAAAATGCATGACTATTGTGGGTAACTATTGACCCCAACTGAGTATGAATGACATACAATTGACCCTTTGAAATGACACTTTACTTAGGTGAGGTGGGAACTAATCTATTTTCTTGAGCACAAGCAAAGACTTAAGTTTGGGGGAGTTGATAAGTGTGGATTTTAACCACTTATTAGTATCTTTTGGCTTTAGCTTTTAGTCCAAAAGTAGTGATTTTTACTTCCTAATCTAATAAAATTGTGTGAATTGCAGGCATGTTGGAGGATTTGAGCTCAACGAAGAAATCTAACTCAAAAAGGAGTGTCTCAGCCCAACAAGTCAAAGAGGAGAAATGCAAAGGATTGTGTTCTCCGCATAACTTACTATGTGGCTGCAGATGAAGATACGGCCCAGAGAAATTCAAGTACAGCCACAGATTTCCCCTTGAAGCTTCAGAAGGAGTTAGCATAAGCGCGGTCCGCACACCAAAATTATATGGCCGCAAAAGCTGTTTGCACTGACAAGCTTGGAAAGTTCAAAGAAGCCACAAAAGATCAAACGTGAAGCCTCCTAAGACCGCAGTCCACATCCAAAATGTGTGTCTGCAGAAGCTGAAGTGCAGCCACGGAAGTTATTATGCAGCTGCAGAATCCCTCTCACTCCAAGAGCAAAAGAAGAAAGTCTGGTCCGCAGCCAAATTATGTTGTCGCAGAACCTCCCCAAAGGGAATTTTTGTCAGTGAATTTCTAGACATTATAAATAGATGGGAAATACTTTTTTAGGGTAATTTTATGTACTGTAGCAATTGATAGCAGTTAGTTTAGCTATTTTGGGAAATTTGAGGCAATAATTAGAGAAAACCCAATACTTTCACTCTTTAATTCTAGTTTTATGTCTTCAATTACTTCTACTTTTCCTTTTTCCATGCTTATTATTATTAGTAGCTAGATTTTATCTAGGGTTGTGACTCAATCCTAGTGTGTAAATTTATGGGTATCTAATATTAATTCTTTTTATTGATTGGGTGTATGTTATTTAGCATTCTTTATCCTTTATAATTAGAATTAACGGTTGCAATATTGATTCAGCCTATTTGACTTTGTTCTTACTTGAGAAAGAAGAACTTAGTCTAGAAAAATTTGTCTAACAAGAAATTGAACTAGTTGAGGTTTTGATTAAGGTTGACTAAATGATTTGAACTAGAGATAGGGATAATTCCACGGACTCATATCAATTGTTTTGACTGCTACCCATTTGATCTTGATAAATCCAATTTGGGAATAACCACTCTTTGACCGAGAGGTATTGAGTGGGTACTTGAGAATTGAGATTCATAATATACCCGATCTACTAAACAAGCGTAGATTTACTATACCCATTAGGCTTACACCTAGGTAAAGGTTACATCCCTAAGCTTTTTCCTTATTTCATATAAACACCGGAATTAGTTTAATTTCTTAGAAGCAAACTTAGGAAAAAATTTCTCACCATTGTTTTGCCTTAGCATTAATCTAAACTCCATGTGAATTTGACCCGACTCTTATTGGATTTTTATAATTGTAACGACCATTTCATACTCGTTATTTGAGTGTGAATTGTACGTCATCAAAGAGCCAATAACTATTTTGGACGAGCAGGTTCAGAATTTGAGGTCAAAAGAGATCGCTTCGATGAAGATGCTTTAAAGGGGAAATCGATTGTAGAGGCTAATAGGGAGGTCGAGTCAGATATGGAAAGCAGATATCCACATCTTTTTAGTAGTTTAGGTATATTTCTAAACCCGTTCGAGGAAGAATATTTAATTAAGAGGTGGAAAATGTAACGATATAAACCGTCGTTTTGAGTTCTAAAACTCCATTACCCATGATTTCCATAGGTTTCTTTGATGTTTTATGACTTGTGGGTATAGATAGTTTGGCTCCCAAGGGGTTCAGGAGTGATTTGGAATATTTAGTTCCTAACTAGAAGCCTTAAGTTGGAAGAATTGCCCAAAGTCAACATTATAGGTAAATGACCTTGGGTTAAAAATTTGATAGGTTTGTATGATGATTTTGGACTGTATGTATGTTTGATTAGGCTCTCGGGTGGCCCGAGATTGATTCGGCACTTCTAATCGAAAACTGAAATTTGAACTTAAGAAAGTTTGATATTTTGGTTTGATGCTTGATTCTTGGTTTGATGTTATTTTTAGTTTTTCAAGCCTTTGGACAAGTTTGTATAGGGTATACGAACTTTTTAGTATGACTGCATGGGGTTCGAGGGGCATGGGTGAGTTTTGGAGTGATTTCAAAATATTTTGGAACAAATTGTCATTGCAGATTGCTTGTGCATTATAGTGAATCGCGATCGTGGAGCTGAGTCTCACAAGCACGTCGAAGGATTTTTGGGCCAGGGATTTGTACTTTGTGAGCGCATTCAATGTGGGTGTTCTTCGCGAACGTATGGGGAGCGTCGCGGTTGCGGTGCCTTATTCGCTGGTCTTTGTGGTCGTGTGAGGTACATGTCACCATCGCAATGCACATTTTCGGACTAGGGTTATATTTTATCCACATTTCGAGATTTACCTCATTTTCACCATTTTGAGTTTTGAAGAGGAGGAGAAGGAAATGTTGAATATTGTCTTCACCCTATCTTGGGGTAAGTAATCCTTTCTTAGATTTATTCATATACCTCGATTTCTCATGGATATTTACACCTAAAATATGGAGTCAAAGAATGAAATTTGAGATTTCTTCTAAAACATAGAAAAATAAATTTTTATGTTTTGAACATCGATTTGGACTCGGATTTTAAAATTAATCACATATTTGAACTCGTGGGGTTATGAGTCAATGGGATTTGGTGTTGGACTTTGATTTTGACTCTGTGGGCTCGGGTTGATTGTTTGTTGACTTTTAAGATTTGATTAAAGATTGAAGTTTTAGAATTTGTTTCTATGACTTTATTTGACCTTATTAGGTATTGTTTGGCTAGATTCGGAGTGCTTGGAGGGCAAGAATAGAGGAAAGGCCATATTGGAAGGTTGAAGCTTATTCCGGATAAGCTAAGTAGCGTGACTAACCTTGATTTGAGAAAATATTTTGTAAATATACGTATATGCAAAGTACTAAATGTTTGGCACGACACATACATAAGGTGACGAGCATATATGCAAATTCTATTGTTAATTATATGATACATTATACTCTCTGGGTACTATTCTTTACCGAGATCTCTTATTTTTATTCAGATTTCTTTCCTCTAACTTTTGTTTTATTGTATAGGCCCATTTGCTTTTTGACCCAAATAATAAAATGATTCTCATTCTTCGAGAAGATAGTCCTATAGTTGCAGGCGGAAAGCAAAGCTTGCGAGTCCAAATTTGAGAAAATCCATGCTAGATTATCACATTAAATTAGTGTCGGATAAATTAGAGAAGGTAAGAGTCGAGATAAAGGTGCATGAGAACTTCTTTATTGAGCAGGATTTTAAGTCCTCAGAGGACATTCAAAGTCTCTTTCTTGAATAGAAGAAAGCGTATTAGAGCCAACTAGTTAAGTATTTAAGCTACTGAGGAGCTTAAACAATTGGTCGATAGGGAGAGATTCCTCAAGGATGATTTTATGCCTGTGAGGGTTGTCCTTGAATCCTCCGAATCTGGAAAGGTAGAGCTTTAGAATGAACAGGACCAGAGAATCTCGAGGTATGACCATTTAAAGCTTCAATCTGAACTTGCCCAGAATTTTTTATTTTTAGAACCAAGATAAGACTTCAAAAGATATCAGCTCCGGGATCTCTCACCTGAAGGGAATCAAGAACATCATACGAGCAGTGGAGACAGTCGAACAAACTATGAGATCGACCACTACCGAAGATTACTCATCGGAGGATGAATTGTGACCAACATGATGAGTTAAATGAAGAATAGGGCATTGATTCACACCCTATAACTTCGACTCCTCAAGTTGACTCTCTCCAAACTATTCCTTCAACTTCTCAACTAGTTTCTCCGGATCTCAGGATTCTAATATGCCCATCATCTCGCACATACGTAAACAAGTAGCATGTTGCATACAAGTTCATTTTTAGTAAAAAGTCCCTCAAATCAAGGTTAACAAAGATACTTATCTTATTGAAAATAGGCTTCAACCTTCCAAAATGCTCTTTCTTCCGTCGTCGGCCTCCAAATGCCCAAAATCTATCCAAATAATACTTGATGAGGTCAAATAAAACTATAGGAATCAACTCAAACAACAAAGCTTCGATCATTAACAAAATCTCAAAAGTCAACAAGAAGTTGAACCCAAGCTCACATGGTCAAAATTCGAGATCAAGGTTAGGTCCTATTGACACACAATCTCACTGAGTCTAACTATGTGATTAGTTTTTAAATCTGATTCCAAATCGGTGTTTAAATCCTCATGATACACTTTTTCATCCTTCAAGTCAAAAATCATTTTTCCTCTTTTAGATTCCTTAATTTGGAGTTAAAATAAAAAATAGATTCAAGTTATAATCATAGATATAGGTTAGATTTTCTTACTCCAATGATATAGATAAAATCTCCTTCAAAAATCTCCCAAGATTGTGCTGTTTATCTCCCAAAATGATAAAATAAAGTTTATGTACGAAATG
This sequence comes from Nicotiana tabacum, assembly GCF_000715075.1. Taxonomy (NCBI): domain Eukaryota; kingdom Viridiplantae; phylum Streptophyta; class Magnoliopsida; order Solanales; family Solanaceae; genus Nicotiana; species Nicotiana tabacum. Next base: position 89,469,160 of record NC_134101.1, on the reverse strand, counting down.
GAATTTATATATCAAAAGTTGAAATTTCAGATTTCTACCCAAGCAGGCACTCCGGATAGGCAGATAATATTTCTCCATATAAAGTCTATTACCTTTTATTGTATCATGGCATATGTTCCTACTTGAACCCACTTAATAAAGTAATCAATTAAAACCAGTAAAATAATACATGGCATGGTTCCATTGGAAGCGATCCAACTATATTCATTCCCCACTTTATAAAAGTCCACGGGATAAGGATCGGGTGGAGTGGTTTTTTCTGTTAATGTACTTTGAAGAACATATTTCTAGTACTTGTCATATCCTTTGACGAAGGACTTCATGTCCTCCTCCGTTGAGGCTAATAATATTTGGCTCCAATGAGTTTTCGCAATAAAGTTCTATCTCGGGAGTGATTTTCGCACTTACCTTCATTAACTTCGTGCATCACATATTTAGTTTGTCCGGACCTAAGGCACTTAGTTAAAGGGCCATTTAACATCCTCCGATAAAGTTCCACCCTCGATGATACAGTACCTGGTAGCCCAAACTATAACTTGACGAGATGTTTTTTTTATCTTCAAACACGTTCCGTTCTGCAAAAAATTAATAATCTCATTACAACACCAAGTTAAGTTGATATACCTCATTTATACTTTGATCAATGGTAGAGTGAAATAGATTAACAACTAAGGGGTCATTTGGTATGAGGCATAAGAAGGTATAAGGGTTGTATAAAAATTTAATACCACCTTAATACTCTGTTTGGTTAACAAACCAGGTATAAGTTATTCCGGTGTTAATTTTAACACTGTGATAACTTATACCTTATGGAAGGTGGGGTAATTAACACCGGTATAACTTATACCTTCTTCTTAGAAATTATGTAATTGTCATTCTTAATACAACATATCAAACAATGAATAAACAACAATTCCAGCATAACTTATCCTAATATAACTTATATCAGTATAACTTATACCGGTATAAATCGTATTCCAACCAAATGGCCCCTAAGTTGTTTCCAAATTTGATGATATTGCTTGTCGATCCGACATTTGCTAACGCATCTGCCTCAATATTATTTTTCCGATGTATCTGTAACACTGTCCATTCTGGGAATTAAGCCAAAAGGTTTGTAACCTTCCCCGTACTACTGTATCTAAGTTTTTCATGCCACTTACGTCCCTTGTATTTGGTTGATTACTAGTTAGGAATCAGTCTTCCACTCGACGTGCTCTACACCAAGTCCCCTAGCAAGTTTGAGCCCTATAAATATAGCCGCATACTCGGCTTTGTTGTTATTTATACAATTGCATTTTATATATTGAAGTAAGCTACAAGGTCCGCTAAGACTTGTGACTTGATGGCAGTACGATTTGGTATGAAATGTCATGCTCACTAAGTGCAATTGCCCACTTGGCAAGTCATCCCGAGAGCTCTGATTTGTGAAGCTGATCCTCCGCAATAGAAAAGTTGTGACAACAGAAATAGAGTAGCATTGAAAATTAAGCCTAAGCTTTTGGACGGCTACTATAGCGCTCGAGAAGTGCGGGTATCTACAGTTTCTATGTCTAGAAATATTTTACTTCCATAGTAAATAGGTGATAGTTTACCTTTATCTTTCCATACCAGTACTGAATTTACTGAAACTGCTAAATAAACTAGCAGTTGTTCCCTATCTCGAGGTATTAAGAGCATCGGAGGTTTTGCCAAGTATTCTTCAAGCCTTTCAAAGTCTATTGACATTCCAAAATCCACTCGTAGTCATTTTGTTGCATCGACACTGGAAAGAACTTCTCGCATATTTATGAAGATTTAGATAAAAATCCTCCAAAAGCTGTTGCCAAGCTTGTCAACCCATAGGCGGCTCAAGGGTAAGGCAGCACAAACAATGGCTTAGGGCACCAAATTTTGGAGGCCCCACTTTCCCTTGATAGTAATTTTAATTTTTTTATATAAAAATTGAGTATCTTAATGTTAAAAAGTAAATAATTTAATACAAAAAGGAATTTATTGTAAATTGAGTATGTGCAGGTTTGTGGACACATGAATTTGTATCGGTTTTATATAAAGTGAAAGTCTTTATCATACATAGATATTGTAGACTCTTATTAATTCATCCTTTATAATGCTACTTGATGCATATTCATTTGCTACGTTGTTTTGAAGTCTTAATACATGTCTTGATCATGATACCTGAAGGAATAACTATTACATATCATACTTTTATTGTGCTTAGTAGACATGTTCTTTCTTATTGTTCTTCTATATTACTTATGATTATGAACTGTGCAGGTTTACAGAAAGTAAGCATTCTTGTGAAAACCTTACCACGACTTCGTAGGGGTTAGACTTGATAATTATTGAGTATATATTGATTTTTATATGCTTAATACACTTCTGCATATTTTTTTCAGATATTAATCTAGGTATGAGTGTAACCCATGAGAAAGCCTAGTAGTGAATTGCTTGAAAGAGTCAAGGTAGAGCTGCTTTTATATATGCAGCACCTTGGAGTCACTTTCCTATTTTTTTTTATAAATGTTATCTTGTTTAGACTGTGATATATTCTTGAGATTTATGTATATTGTTACTCTTAGCACTCATAGCGTTATGACACCAGTTCTGAGGGGTGTTTATGGTTGATTATGCATTTATTATTATATTCAAACTTATGTTATAATATTAGCTTTATTTATGACTTATCTTAGTCTTATGTTGTTATCTATAGGTTTTATTTTTGATGGTTTAGTCTTATGTTGTTATCTATAGGTTTTATTTTTGATGGTTCGCCTAGAAGGTTAAGTTAGGTGCTATCACGACTTTGTGGGATTTTGGGTGTGACAAAAAACAATCAAAAAACTTACCAGAAGATACACCAAGTGCAAACTTCTCCTGGTTTAACTTTATATTATATCTTTTGAGAGCTGCAAATATTTTTCTCAAATGGCTTAAGTGATCCACTGACTGGACGAATTTTACTAACATGTTGTCGATATATACTTCCATAGTTTTACCAATGTATTCCTTGAACATCTGGTTCACAAGCCTCTAATATGTGGCTTCGGCATTGCTAAGTTCAAACAACATTACGTTGTAGCAGTAAATCCCCTTATTTGTGATAAAGTAAGTCTTGTATTCACCTTCTGGATCTATTTTTACTGTACCCAAAATATACATCTAAAAAGCTCAGCAACTCATTCCCGACATTTGCGTCTATGAGTTGATTAATGTGTGATAGTAGGAAAGAGTCTTTGGGCATGCTTTTTCAAGTATGTATAATCAACATGCATTCTCCATTTGCCATTCTTTTTTTTTTTGGAACTACCACATGTTTGCTAACCAGTTCGAATGATTGGGCTATCTGATTCTTCTATAGCGTTATTTTGTGCTGATCTAATCTTCCTTTTTTTTCTTGACCGGTAGATGACGTTGACCAATGTTGAGCTTGTGGGACATTACTTTCTGCGGAATACTTATTATATCAGCATGGGACCAAGAAAAGCAATTGGTGTTAGCTTATAAAAATTCAATTAACTTATCTGTGAACCCATGTAGAATTTTTCCCCCAGAAATTCAATAAAGAGGATGATTGCCTCTAATTATTCTGTTGTTGACTTAGTAGCATCTGGTTCTTTAGGGTCGCAATTGTATCTGGTTTCATGGATTCTTCCTATTTCGTGTTATTCAATTTTTCATCAATTGAGGGGCATGGGTTGCTGATGAACCCTATTGTTTTGATTGTTATTCATCGCTTCTATCTTTAGTCGAGATGTTTGCTAAAGCCACTGAGTTGCTTTCCCGGGCTGCTCTTTGATCCCCTTTGATTTGTCTAATTGCCACTCAACCCGTTTTTGTTTGCTCTAGTGATGGATGTACTGACGCGCCACATCCAAGAGGAGGTGCCGTTGTGCATTCTATTCGCAGATGATATTGTATTGATTGACGAGACGAGACACGATGTGAACGCGCAATTAGAGGTATGGAGGCAAACTCTGGAATCTAAAGGTTTCAAGTTGAGCAGGACCAAAACAGAATACTTGGAGTGTAAGTTCAGTAGTGACACTCAAGAAGGGGAAGGGGAGTTGAGGCTGGACTCGCAGGTCATCCCTAGGGGAGGAAGTTTTAAGTACCTTGGGTCTATTATTCAAAGGGATGGGGAGATTGATGAAGATTTCACACATCGTATTGGGGCGGGATGGATGAAATGGAGACTCGCTTCCGATTTTTGGTGTGACAAGAAGGTACCACCGAAACTTAAGGGTAAGTTTTATAGAGTTGTGGTCAGACCAACAATGTTATATGGGGCTGAGTGTTGGCTAGTCAAGGCTGCTCATGTCCAAAAGATGAAGGTAGCAGAGATGAGGATATTGAGATGGATGTGCGGGCACACCAGGTTAGATAGAATAAAAAATGAGGTTATTCGCGACAAGGTGGATGTGGCCCCTATTGAGGACAAGATGCGGGAAGTACGGCTTAGGTGGTTTGGTCATGCGAGGAGGAGGAGCACAGATGCTCCGGTGAGGAGGTGTGAGAGGTTGATATTGGAGGGCCTACGGAGAGGTAAAACAGGCCTAAGAAGAGGTGGGGAGAGGTGAATAGGCAAGACATGGCGCAACTTCAGCTGGCCGATGACATGACCGTTGATAGGAAGGTATAGAGGTCGAGGATTAAGGTAGTAGAGTAGGTAGTCTAGAGTGTTCATAATAGTAGTATTGGCATGCAATCTTGTTTTCTGTTGGTAGTAGGTTTTTATGACTAACTGTTGTTTTCATTCATTGTTGATCACCTTACTATCTTGTTGTTTTTATTTTGCTTTTGTATAGCTTTTTTGGTATTGTCCCTTCTTGTCTATATTTTCATTAATGTGGTGCTTATGCTTTCTTGAACCGAGGCTCTATTGGAAACAACCTCTCTATCCTCACAAGGTAGGGGTAAGGTTTGCGTACACACTACCCTCCCCAGACCCTACGGTGTGGGATAATACTGGGTATGTTGTTGTTGTAATAATTTATTTAGATATAAATATTAATAATTCAAGCTCCATGTCATGGATCCACGGTTTTCCTAATATGATGTTGTATGTCATGGCTACATGTATCACCTAGAATGGGGTATCTTTAACCACACCCCGCAAAAGTAGGTAAGGTAATTTTCTTGTGCGTAATTTCACTCGGACTATTGAACACGAAAACTATTCGTGCCTTTGGAATGATTTGATCCGTCATCTGCATTTCTTCCATGAATCACAAGTGCATGATGTTTATGGAGATACATGAATCAACTAAAACACATTTAATATCAATATCAATATTTGAGACTCATAAATTGATTACAAATGGCTCGTGATATGGGAAAATAAATTCATCGACATCTTCGTCATTAAAGGTTATGTAGTCTCCAATTAACGTTTCCCTACGCCTTTTTCATGAGTAATTGAGACCTTGGTATACTTCTTTATAGTTGTGTATGTGATGCTGGTGACCTCTTCTCCTCTGAAGATGACATTCACTGTGCATCTTTGCGATAGTGCTCAGGGAGGTTCTTCGTTGCTTAGGTCATATAGTGATTTTTTTTTCGCTACGTACTTTCTTAAGATAACCTTTCTTAAGTAGATAATCTACCTCATTTTGTAGAAACTTGCAACCTACGGTCGTGTGCCCATCATCGTTGTGAACTCACACCACAACTCTTGACTCTTCTATTGGGTTCTATTCTCATTTCCTTATACCATCTCACATTTTCTCCCATATCTCTTAATTATAAGGACACCAACTCGGAAATACTAACATTGAAGTTGTAACCCTCAAGCTTGGGCACCTCAGATTTCTTGCCAGCCTGAGAAGACAACGTTGTCTTTTGGTTGGTACCTCTGATGTCCCTATTTGGTTTCGTTCTTCTGTCGGAATCCCGTAGAGAAGATACAAGAAAGGCTCATAGCGACTCCTCAAATTTCTGCAATCGGGCTCTGATTGTCTTGATGTGCTCTCCCGATGATCAGTGTATCTGCTTCTTGACTTGATGTCAGCACTATGGTTTGGTGCTATACCACTTATACATGTCATTATAGGTTGTTGGTGAAAATATCCAAAGACTTTCCTTCAATCTTACAAAGGCTATTGCAACCTAATTGTCCAGAACATGAGGCAACAATATTCTCTCTCTGAAATCGGTCCACAAATTCTCGGAGTAACTTCATGCTCCCTTGTTGAATTTTCAAAATATCCTCTGTCTGCTTCTTAACTTTCTGTGTGCCTTAAGAAAAGCATCTGCAAGCTCCGGAAATAAAATAATTGAATTTGGGGACGAAAAGGAATACTAGGTTAATGCATCTTTTTGTGAACGTTTCTCTTTGATATCTTGCTTTGTTAGGCAATTTCTGTTAATTTCGATTATATAAGGTATGACATGATCATGAGAATCAAATGTTCTTTCATACTTTAGAATATCTGACATTTGAACTTCTTCGGTATTGGCAACATGTATAGTAGCACTCGACTTTCAGGACTATTGAGAGTCCTTATCCATGTCTATCCCCTTGATAACAGGTGGAACCCCCAGGGTTTGATCAATGCACTCAATCTGCTTCTTGATCTGTTTTATGGGGATTTATTATATTAGTATTGAATTTTGAAGTTCGGGATTGTTAGTTTTACCTAAACCTTCAGCACCGATAGCGTTTGGGAGTCCCTTGGTACTAGAACTTCTAGGTGCACTAGGTAGCTCCGATTAGTTTCATTCTTGGTGATGCTGGTGACCTAATACTTGCATTTGTACTAAGGCCACATTAACCTTATCTGCTTTTCCTAGTCTCTTTGTTGCCAGCTCCATCTGAGATTCGGATGTTTCACTAGTTACAAATCTTCGACGTGATGATTCTCTAAAATGATTCGATGGTGAATTCCTCGGAGTTTAACGCGGGCTTAATTGTGACGACTGTATTATATTTTTTTCAGTTTGTTCAACAGTGCCATGTTGATTTTCAATTGATGTACTTGGTAGATTTCCAGCAATGATAATTTGCTAAGACTGATAACAAGCAAAGATTAATAAAAGTTAACAATTTTGGATGAATAGTAGAATTGCTTGGGTCCCGCGGTGGCATCAAAATATTTAATCTAAAACCTAAATTTTAGATAAATAAGTCAAAGTTGTGTAATAGGTCCACAAGAAATTGTAAAAATCCAATTAAACTAGTCTTTGCTGATGGAAAATAGGTAAGTAAGATTAAAAATTGCAAATGAAAAATAATAATTATAGATTACAAATGAAAGGAGTACTTATTGTGTAAACCTAATGTAACTATTCCCTAAAATCGTGTCTGCATGTTATGAATATTATCGACTCGTCCCATACGTCATTCCTGGTAGATTTGTAACCGCCAAAGAGTTAATACTAACTCTCAAATATTTTGAATTTTGTTGATTTGACGATTGTCTTATCTCATACAACATAATGTATATATAGCTACTAATTCTTAGCTACAAATATAAAAATTGTGACTAATACTTAACAATAGCCATAAAAAATAAAGTTTCGTAGCTATTTACAATTTCGTAAAATTTCTTAGCTACAAAAGTTAAATTGGCAAAGCTAATTTCTCATATTTGCTACAGTTGCTAACTATAATGCAATAGTTATCAAATAGCTATAAATCTATTGCTACAATAAAATTTCATAGCTAATACTAGTTTATTTTCGCCACGAATTTATAATTACTATAGCAATAGTAATCTTATAGCCACAAAAACTTACTTGAAACAAAATGTCATAGCTAAATAGATAGTTTTGCTTCAAGCTATAATAATCCATAGCAATTACTGTCTTAATAGCTACAAACTTATTGCTACAATAGAATTGCATAGCTAATTATAAGTTTTTGTCACATGTTTGCAATTACTATAGCAATTCTGACATTTTAGCCACAAATAATTACTTGAAACAAAATATTGTAGCTAAATAGATACTTTTGCATCAATTTTAAGGATTCATGGATAACTTGGTTAATAGCTACAAACTCATTGCTAAAAAAAAATTGGCAACTAAATAAAAGTTTTGTCAGTCTTTTGAAAGTATTATAGCTATAATAACCATTTAGCCAGAATAAATTATTTGCAAGAAACGTTGAATCTAATTTTTTTATTCATGTTATAAATAATTGTGGCAACAGTTTGCTTAATAACTATAATTATTTGTTATGTCAAATGTTATAGCCACAAAATTTTAAGAGACAATAAACTCAGCTAGCTAGTTATAACTTTTTGTTATGCACTTACCATTTCAATAATATTATTTAACCACAATAAATAGTTAAATAAATATTATTCTTTGATTACCAAAGTCATTAGAAGAGCAAGTCCAAAAAGAAAACAGAGATACTTTAGGAATAATAAATTTTAAATATAAACTATTTAGTAATTTTATTTAATCAAAGAATTCTCAAATAACAAAGGTTAAAATATAAAAAATAATCTTAAATAATATATCAGAATAATAAGGCCTCAAAGCTTATCAATTGACTCCTTGACTTATCAAGCTCATATTTTATGATTTGTATATAAAATTCAAATTTGTAATAATAGTAGTAGTAGAGATATTTATGTAAGTTTGGTCCTTTATTATATTTAAATAAGTATTAGAGTAATTTCCTATGTGTGTACTCTATTTTATTAAATAAGTATTTGGAGTACTTGTTATATATCTAAACTCTTAAATCAAAATAAGTACTCATATGGTGAAGACTTTATAGAGACAATTATGTATATGTGGTTCTGAATTATTTTTAATACGTACTTAAAATAATTCCATATATCTAAACACTTATTTTAAATAAGTACTTCTATATTAAAGAATTTTATGACAATTTTAGTGCAAAAAATCTATTCAGTGGTTGATGACATTTCGTAACTAATTATATGATTTATTTAATTAAACTTGAATATCTAATTATATGTAACAACCCGGACGGTCGTTTTGAACTTTTGCACTTCGCTCGCCAGTTCTCGGGCATGACTAGCCCCGTGTGATGTATTATGACTTATGTAAATCATTGGTTTTGGTTTTCAGGGTAATCAGATTGAATTTGGAAGCATCGTTCTCAGTTTGAAGCTTAAAATTTGAAAGGTTTGATCGAGTTTTGACTTGTTAGTATATGATCTCGGATTGAAATTTTTATGATTTGGTTAGCTCCGTGAGGTGATTTGGGACTTAGGAGCGTGATCGGAATATATTTTGGAGGTCCGTGGAAGGTTTAGGCTTGAATTGGCGAAATTGGGATTTTGGCGTTTTCCGGTTGATAAGTGAGATTTTGATATAGGGGTCGCAATGAAATTCCGGAAGTTGGAGTAGGTCGGTTTGTGTCATCTGTGACGTGTGTGCAAAATTTCAGGTCATCTGGACGAGGTTTGATAGACTTTTTGATCGAAAGTGGAATTTGGAACTTTTTGAAATTCTTAGGCTTGAATCCGATGTGATATTGTTGTTTTGATGTTGTTTTGAGTATTTCGAAGGTTGGAACAAGTTGGAATGAGGTTATGGGATATGTTTGCATGTTTGGTTGAGATCCCGGGGGCCTCGCGTGAGTTTCGGGTGGTTAACGGATCAATTTTTGGACTTTGGACCTCGCAGTTTTGCTGGTTTTTATTGTAGAGATTTTTGTTCATCGCGTTCGCGGAGGGTGCATCGCGTTCGCGAAGGGTGTTTTTGTGTGACGATGATTTTGTTCTATGCATTCGCTAAGGAGAGGACGCGAACGCGAACGCGAAGGCAACATGTGCATCGTGGACGCGTGATTGGGGTCGCGTTCGCCAAGAGGAGTGAGGTCGTTGGGCACCCCAAGCCCTTGAGCTATGCGTTCGCGAGATCATTAACATGTTCATGAAAGACTGGAATGGCGAAGCATCGCGTTCGCATGATAGCGTCCGCGTTCGCAAAGGGAAAAGTGGAGAGGCAGTGTAATTTGTGCTACGCGAACACGAGAGTGAGGTCGCGTTCGCAGAGAAGGAAAAATCTGGACAGAATGTTTCAGTTCAAAATAGAGGGTTTAAGTCCAATATCACAAAAATCATTAGAGAGCTCGGGAGAAGGTGAAATTTGAGGAGATTTTCGGTGGAGCTATTGGGGTAATTATTCTTCACTCATATTTGGTTTAATTCCATGATTTAGTCTTGAATTTCATCATTTAATTTGAGAAATTAGAGTGATAATTGGGGGGAAATGGAAGAAAAGTTTGAGGATTCTTTTGGGGATTTTAATGGGCATTTGATGTCCGATTTGGATATTCTTGGTATGTATGAACTCGTGAGAGTGTAAGGATTCTAGTTTTGTAATTTTTATCGGAATCCGAGACATGGGTCCGAGGGCCAAGTTTGGTCAATTTCGGGATTTTTGGTATAAATTGGATATTTTCGAGTGGACTTTGTTCCCCTAGCATATTTTGATGGTATGAATCTTCTTTTGACTAGATTTGGAGCATTCGGAAGCCGAGTCGAGAGGCAAAGGCATCGCGGGCTAGAGTTTGGACCGGATCGAGGTAAGTAATGATTGTAAATGTCTGTCCTGAGGGTATGAAACCCCGGATTTCACATTATTGTGCTACTTTGAGGTGACGCAAACGTTAGATGACGAGTGTGGGGTCATGCACCGTTGGGGATTGTGACTCCCGCCCCGTATGACTGTTAAGTCGCATATTTGATAGAAAAATGTTTGATATCATTGTGTTTTGGAAATTATTATCATATTTTGAGCTGAATTCCATATTTGGGCTTCGTGCCAACTGTTTTGGATCCTTAGGGGATTTTTACTACTATTCCTCACTGTTTTGACTTCATATTTATACTCAGTCATGTTGTATTCTACTGTTTTCATAACTCAGCCATATTTACTCCGTTTTAATATTTTAAATGATATTTTGGGCTGAGCTTCATGTTTTACTGTTGCCCGAGTGGCATGAGAGGTTTCTGACTGAGTGAGGCAGAGGGCCTGTATTGTGAGGATATTATGGGATCGGGCTGCGCGCCGCAGCAGTGTGGTACTGATTTATGATTATGAGGCCGAGGGCCTGATTTGTTATGCCACGAGGTGGCTTGATATGAGGCCGAGAGCCTGTTTGATTATGCCACGAGATGACTTGATATTGCGTTTGGGCCGTAAGGGGCCCCTCCCGGAGTCTGTACATCCCCAGTGAGCGCGGGTACTCAATGTGATATGTGATATAGCTCGAGGGGCTAATGTTGTTCCATGTTATTTCCCGAGGGGCGGTTCTTGATTTATGTTATGCCCGAGGGGCGGTTCTTGATTTATGTTATGCCCGAGGGACTGATTACGAGTGATTGTGAGGTAGCCCGAGGGGCTGGTTCTGTTGATATTATGCCCGAGTGGCGGTTTATGATACATGTTTTGCCTGAGGGGATGCTTACGTTTCTATCGCTTACTAATTTATCACTCGTTTGAAACTATTGAAAATTTGTTTTAAAAGGTTTTTACCGAAAGTGAGCATGATTTACGAAGTAAATGATTTTTGTACTTTGTTGGAAATATCTTGCCTTTGTTGTAGCATTTTGACGTGGTTTACGTTTTTTCTTACTGCTCAACTTTCATTTACCTTTGTTACTTACTGAGTTGGAGTACTCACATTACTCCCTGCACCTTGTGTGCAGATTCAGGTATTTCTGAACCCGGTAGTGTCACACCTCCTTTTTGCACGCCCGCCCCGAAGGGTAGAATGCGCGAGGGAGTTTTTCCAATTTAAGTGACAATATTCGAAATGGGTTTATTTATTTAATTCAGAGTCGCCACTTGGGAAAGGTTTGGCTTTTGGTGTCCCAAGTCACCGGTTTATCTTGAATCCCAAATCGAGGAAATTTTCGACTTTTCCAAATGAAGTCTTCGAACCAGAAATTCTGAGTAAGGAATTCTGTTGACTCGAGGGAAGGTGTTAGGCACCCTCGAATCCCGTGGTTCTAGCACGGTCGCTTAAATTGTTATAATGGCTAAATATCTGATTTAAATACATGTTGTGACTTATGTGCTTTTATTAAGTTTAAACCGCTTTTATCATTATCACTTATTTTTATAGAATTGAAACGTCGTGAACATGCATCTCGAACCACGTCACAATCAATGCGCCCGTGATCGTCCACACATTTTGACTCCGTTGAGATTTGGATTTGGGTCACGTCAATGTGCACCCGAATTTAATAATATAATTTACTTAAACCGTGCCTAAAAAAAAGTCTAAACGCGTTATTATTTTGAGGAAGGCCATGAAATTCACTAAACGGCCTGTCCAGAATTCTAAATATTTATTATGGTTAATTATTGAGGGCCCCACAATTTACGTTTTTATTTGGCGAGGCTCGTCTCATTATTTTAGAAGGAACATCCTAAAGCGACTACATTTCTAATGTGTTTATCTCTAAAAATAGAAGAAAAGATGCATGCTAATTCAATTATATGCTTTGGCCAAATCCAGATTTTGGTTAATCATCTGATTAATTATTTACAGAGTGAAGAAACGTTGTACCTCATGAAACATGCTTTTAATTTGATAGAAGAATTCTATACAAGATTGATGAAATGCTACGACTACTACAAGAGCTCCTTAACTTTAACTTATTTAGACAAGATTAATTAAAACCACTTATTAGAAGATGCGACTAATGATATTTGAAACTCATCCTATAAACTGCCTAATGAAGCTGAAACTCGAGAATGAAACTGTATTATCTTTAGCTAGATTTAAGCGGCCATTTGCCCTTACATATTCAAAGCATGCTGACAGAGCGAGTTTAAGTTAACAATCATGTTAAATAGCTGCACATTTCATGAATTGTATTTACATCTTGTATACTACTAAACGAGTCAAATGTCGCAGTTTTAGATTGGCATAAACTTTAATTAAGTACAACCTTACTAATGTATCTCTATTAGGCTAACAGACTAGAAACTTACACATCTTAACAACATTTATATATATAAAAAAAATTCGTAGGCAATGCAACAGATGATTATAACTCCTTCAGATCTTTCGATTCAACTTTCATTGCAACATCAGACATATTCGAAATGTGTACCTGAGGAAATGCTTACAATGAAGAAAGTAGGGGAGTCAGTTGAGCAACAATGCAAGCGGAACAGCAGTAACAGATGAACAACAGCAGGACAAATTCTCAGTGCAAAAATGCAATTTAGAGCCAATGAAATATGGCAGAATGTAGCAAATTCCCAGCAATATGGAATCGGAATTTAACCAGAATGGATCCAGAACTGAACTGATACTACACACAACTAGTAATCTCAAACAAGACTCAGGATAAATCAATATGGAACAGGCAAATCCAGACTAGTTGAGAATCAAGACAAAGATGAAAAAATGCAGTTCCTTCTTTCTGTGTTAGGCCTCTCTTTATCTATTTCTGTCCGTGTGTTTTCAGACAACTCTCTTTTCCTGTTTTCTTATCAATCCCCCTTATATCAGTGTATTCCCCTCCCTTTATTATCAATGTCCATCTGTGTGTGTGTCTATGTGTGTATATGTATGTATTTTTGCTCTCTCTTCCCAGATCTATCTGATCTCCCTCCTCTTATGTCTGTCTCCTTTCTTTTATAAGCCTAAACCTCAGCCCTTTAACAGCCTGTTAGACCAAAAGAACACCCCTCCCATGTGCCATCTTCTTTTCAGTTTCCACTTAGCTATTTAAGTATTAAACCCATGACATTCCCTTGGCAGGCTTAAACTTTTTAGTAATGTTTATTACTTCTGAAACTTAAAGCAGAATATGGGCAGCAGGATGTAGTCTGACAGCACATGCTGTCCAACTATTTAATTCAAAAGCACTTAGGCAGGGCACAGGCTGTGCACAAAATGCACATGTTGTGCATAAGTGCACATGCCCTCCAATTTCAAAACTGTGACTAAACAGAACATTGATTTTTGCATTTCTGATTCAAATTACCAATTATAAATAAGCAAACTCAGTTCCTAATTGATTCAAACAAATGCTTAGCAGAAGTAAGTCGATTTGTTATTGTTCGGACAACTGAAACTAATTGACGACATATGTCGACTCGACTATACTAGTTATAACACATACAATCGTAACAAAAAATCAGACATTCAAAGGTATCACACGAGGGGTTCATATTGTGATGTTAACACAGAAAGGCCCTAGGAACTAAATGAATGACCAATTACGAATTCAATTGAACATACAGTTTATACACACACATTATGAAGAAAGACTTGACTGAATACAGGAGTCCGGGCAAAGGGGGCAATTGACAGTTGACAAAAGAAATTCAGAGACAAATTACACAAAATATGCACAGACCTCTAAACCACACACGTACTGAATAACAAAGAGAAAACAAACTTACCTTATAAAATTTAAAAGAAGGAACAGAAAATCAGCTTGTGTTTGAACAGACCCTTTTTAAGGTTGAACGGACTTTAATCGAAGGGTTTCTCAGATGAGAAACACTTCGATTAAGGTCCATTAGACCCTAACCTCTTGGCTTAACAGGCACGGACCGGGCTTGGGGTTTTTAGGTTTTGTGGAAGGTAGATTTGGAACTTGAGCTTCCATGGTTAGATTCGGACCAAACCAAGCATGGTTTGGTCACGAGGGGGTCCGGGGATTGTCTGGTATGAATCTAGGGCAGATCGGCGTAGATCGAGTTTTGCTCGAATCTTCAAATGAAGATTCGAGGACCTAGAGGATGATTCGAACTAAACGGTCAACAAGTCCATGTTCAGGGGGGTGAGATGGTCCTATGGTGTTAAGGTGAAGGCCACCGGCGTTCATGCCGCCGGCTTTCATGGTGAAGAATACAGAGGCGGCTCTAGGGTTTGGGGTTCTGGTGAAGACGATGAAGGCTGGGGTTCGGATAGGGGGGGCAGGGTAAGGTTATGAGTTTATATAGTTAGTGGGTAGGTGGATCCTGGCCGTTGGATGAGATGTGATGAAGGGCCAGGATCCTTCGACTAACAGGGAACGGCGTCGTTTCAAGGGTAAAGGGTTGGGGTCGGTCCGGGTGAGACGGGTCGGGTCTATTAGTGGGTACGGGGTGTGAGATTTTGGCCGTTGATCAATCTGAGATCAACGGCCCAGATCAGACCAGGTTAAAACGGTGTCGTTTGGAAGCTCTGGGTATCAGCTGGTCTGGACCGGGGCAGGCTCACTCTCTGGGCTTGATTTGGGCCTCAAATTTAATAAAAATGAGCCCAAGCAGATTTTTTAAACAAATTCTGCATTCTCTTTTATATTTTCTTACATATATTTTATTTTATTTTTAAAACAAATCCAAGTAAATCAAATTAAAATTAAATAGACACTTAATACAAATATTTACACACATATCAAAATATTTGAAGCAGGTAAAATCAAACAAAACAAAAATCACGGACCAAGATGCCTATTTATGATTTTCTATTTAACAACCGGATTACGGTTCAAATTACGCATGACACATACATTTTTTGTTTTTTTTTGTTTTAATAAAAATAAAATGGGCAAAAGTCATAAATAATTAACAAAGTGCCATGTAAAAAATCCAAAAATTGTACAGCAGGACCAATTGTTATTATTTTTATTTCTTTTGGAGCAATCGTCGCGCGAAACAAAAATCACATGCTCACAGCTGCCCCTCTTTGTTCGAAAACACGAAGTGTTTTCGAGCAAAGATAAAGTGAGCGGATATGAGCGATATTTGCTTATGGACTACTCCGTGTGAAGCATGTTTTTGAAAGATCTGACCGAATCTTGCTTCAAAGATTTCCTACATATCCTGGGCTAAACAGGAATCAGGTCAATGTAGTTTGGGAAAATTTTGGCAGCTGGGACTACCATGGGATTGCAATGCTTGCTGTTACTGCTGTTGTTGTTATCACTGCTGCGTCACTGACCGCCTTATTACAACCAAAGGAAAATTGAAACTGAACTAAACACTTATATGGCTTACAACTGCTAGTTACAAGATTCCTATCTATGATTCTTTTGCGACCTGATCTTGGGTCTTAGCTGATTCTGCTTGTAGACTCCGATCTGAATCTTGATGCTTGCAAGTTGGAGGCACCAATTTATTTCTGCGATACTGAATATGACGGGGTTGGTATAACTCGGGACCTTGATCAAATCTCGGAGCGATCCGCCTTCCATTTTCTCCGGTGTCTCAGGACATCTTTTTTTTCTTTTTCTTCTTAGATTCTGAGTTGAGACTCATCTTGTGGGTCGTTTCGATCCGTGTGGCTCGAGGTTAGACCTACGGGAAAACAAATGAACGAAATTTTCTGCCCCATTTTCACTAGGAAAGTTTTGTGAATTATTCGCCAGGAAGTTCATAAAATTGATGAAAGAGGATATGCATGCTCAGTTCAGGGTTGGAGCCCTAATATCGACTAGCTGGGGAAAGGTTCAGTTTAGAGTTGAAACTCTAATACTAACCAACTGGGGAAAAGTTCAGTTTAGGGTTTAAAACCCTAATGCTGATTAAAGGAAAAAGTTCAGTTCAGGGTTTAAAACCCTAATGCTGACTAAAGGAAAGAGTTCAGTTTAGGGTTTAAAACCCTAATGCTGACATGCATGGAAAAAGCTCAGTTTAGGGTTTAAAACCCTAATGCTGGCTGAAAGGAAAAAAATTCAGTTTAGGGTTTTAAAACCCTAATGCTGACTAAAGAAAAAACTCAGTTTAAGGTTTAAAACCCTAATGCTGGCTAAAAGAAAAATTCAGTTTAGGGTTTAAAACCCTAATGCTGACTGCATGGAAGAGCTCAGTTTAGGGTTTAAAACCCTAATGCTGGCTAAAGGAAAAATTCAGTTTAGGGTTTAAAACCCTAATGCTGACTGAAAGGAAAAATTCAGTTTAGGGTTTAAAACCATAATGCTGACTACATGGAAGAGCTCAGTTTAGGGTTTAAAACCCTAATGCTGGCTAAAGGAAAAATTCAGTTTAGGGTTTAAAACCCTAATGCTGACTGAAAGGAAAAATTCAGTTTAGGGTTTAAAACCCTAATGCTGACTGCATGGAAGAGCTCAGTTTAGGGTTTAAAACCCTAATGCTGGCTAAAGGAAAAATTCAGTTTAGTGTTTAAAACCCTAATGCTGGCTAAAGGAAAAATTCAGTTTAGGGTTTAAAACCCTAATGCTGACTGAAAGGAAAAATTCAGTTTAGGGTTTAAAACCCTAATGTTGACTGCATGGAAGAGCTCAGTTTAGGGTTTAAAACCCTAATGCTGGCTAAAGGAAAAATTCAGTTTAGGGTTTAAAACCCTAATGCTGACTGAAAGGAAAAATTCAGTTTAGGGTTTAAAACCCTAATGTTGACTGCATTGAAGAGCTCAGTTTAGGGTTTAAAACCCTAATGCTGGCTAAAGGAAAAATTCAGTTTAGGGTTTAAAACCCTAATGCTGATTAGCTGGGGACAAAATTCGAGAACAAACAACTGACCTCTTTTTTTTGTTTTGAATTTTCTTGTTTTAGTAAAAACAAAAGAGAGTTTCGCGGAAACTTACCTTTCGAGTGAGTTCCTTATTGCCAAAATACTTCTTGTACCCGTGTACCTTCTTCTTTGGGCGACACCTGCTTCTTGCACGGTTGTCTTGGATTAGACCTGTTTCAACTTTTCAGACAAAGAACATTTGTTAGTTTGGAAATGACGGTCGGTTTGGTGACCTTGATCGTTCCCGGTTGCTTTGTTGCGTCTTCATTTCTGTTGCGAAGTCCCGCCATTGATTTGATTCATATGTCGGAACCTTTTAGACTGCTCAGGCTTGTATTTCCAGATTCCGTAATGATTTGCCTCGCAAGGCTTTTTTTTTTTTTTTTTCTTTTCTCTCTTTTTTTTGTCTCGTTTTGCTTGGAGGTTCCCAGCGGGGGTTTTATTGGAGGTATTCTGTGGGGATTCGTACAAAAACAAGCTCTGTGGGGGAATATTTACAAAGTGGATTCTTTGTGTGGATTTTGTACAATGGGGCATGCTGGATATTTGTTTCAAAGCGGGCTTTCTAGGATTTGTTGGGGTAAGCTTGCTGGGAAATTTTTACAAAGGGACTCGCTGGGGATGTGCTGAGGAAATTCCAACGGGGATTTTTTTTTTATATTGGGGAGACTCTGTGGGAGATTGTACAAGGAGAGACTCTGTGGGGATTTGTACAGAGGGAGACTCTGTGGGGATTCGTCCGAAGGCGGACTTGCTGGGGAAGATTTATCTCTTTCCTCTAACACCATCAAACATCATGATTCATCAGGCTTGGGCAATCGTACCAATGAAAATGAGGCGTTTTCCTTCATGAAACGGGATTCCGTGCAAACAAACTTGCCACCTGCCCTTTCCGGTGTATCCTGAACTTGGGGTTAAAACATAAAAGGGATTCGAAGAGAAACAAAGAAAGGAGAAAACAAATTTCAGGAAGGGAGTGTCCCTTTTGGGACGAGAAAGACTTATCTGAGGAAGATAACGCTGGCTTTAAATGACATGACATGCTCTTTGGACCGGACGCCTGACCTTCCATGAACTTGTGTTTCCCTGAACCAGAAACGGATCTGTGATTCCAAACCGGTGGTGCTTTGCCGAGACCTTCTTGGGGTGGAGTCATTCTTTTTCAGCCAACAGCGCCCTTTACGGGTTTTCGCCAGCTGATCTCTCTCATTTCTCTTCCTGTCATCGCTTGATAGCACTCTTTGCGAGTTTTTACTAAACAAGCTCTCTCATTTTGGTTTCTCTACTCCCGTCGCCTCGTGGTGCCCGAAGGTTTTCACCGACGAGACTCTCTCATTTTATCTCTCTCGATTCAGAGTGTGCCGGTCTCCATTTGCAACGCTTATTGGTTTCCCACTATCTTTGGTAATTGATCTGAAAGCTTGTGCTTGGTAAAGAGAGGTAGATGATACTAACTTCTCAACTGCTCGACGTGCCCCGGTTTCAATTTCAGGGCGGATGGGATTTTATTGTTGGTGTGACTGAACCTCAGGGAGAGGCTGCCTACGTATCCTTTCGGAATCAAGTCAAACGTAGTTCAGGCCTCTATCAATGTTTTGTTTTATTTTTTTTTTATTTTTTTTTCTGTAAGCGGCTCAAAGGTTTGTAGAGAGAATTGGGTAGTGTTTGGGGAGTAGTGGGGAATAAAACCTTCGTCATTTCAAATGCGTCAAGACTACTGGAGTATAATTCAGATGTAGTATCTCTTGACTGCATCCGCATTTACTGCTGTGTCGGGGTCATTTCCTTCGATATCACCTAAATACAATGCTCCTCTCGGCAATATCTTCCTTATGATGTATGGGCCTTTCCAATTTGGAGCAAACTTCCCTTTTGCTTCCTCATGATGCGGCAGAATACGCCTCAGTACCAGCTGACCTATTTCGAAATTCCTAGGTCAGACTTTTTTGTTGTTAGCACGGGCCATCCTTCGTTGGTACAACTGTCCGTGACAAACCGCGGCCATTCGCTTTTCATCAATCAAAGTCAATTGCTCTAACCGAGTCTTGACCCACTCCTGTCTTCGATTTCTGCTTCGACAATGTTCGAAGCGAAGGAATTTCTACCTCTGCCGGTATTACAGCCTCGGTCCCATAAACCAAAAGATAAGGAGTCGCTCCTACTGATGTGCGTACCGTAGTGCGATACCCCAACAATGCAAAAGGTAACTGCTCGTGCCACTGTCGGGAACTTTGGATCGTTTTCCTCAAAATCTTCTTGATGTTTTTGTTTGCCGCTTTCACAGCACCATTGGCTTTCGGCCGATAAGGAGTAGAATTCCTATGCGTTATCTTGAACTGCTCGCATACATCTCCCATCAAGTGACTGTTCAAGTTTGCTGCATTATCTGTAATGATAGTCGCAGGAATACCGAAATGACAGATAAGATTTGAGTGTACAAAATCCACTACAGCTTTTTTAGTGACCGACTTGAGAGTGACAGCTTCTACCCATTTTGTGAAGTAATCGATGGCAACCAGTATAAACCTGTGTCCATTCGAAGCCTTCGGTTCGATTGGTCCAATGACGTCCATGCCCCAGGCGACAAATGGCCAAGGTGCAGACATGGGATGCAGCTCCGTGGGAGGTGCATGAATCAAATCACCGTGCACCTGACATTGATGACACTTCCGAACGAAGCTAAAGCAATCCTTTTCCATGGTCATCCAGTAATAACCTGCTCGAAGGATTTTCTTTGCTAAGACATACCCGTTCATGTGAGGTCCGCACACACCTGCGTGTACTTCGTGCATGATCTTTCTTGCCTCCTCGATATCGACACATCTTAGAAGATTGAGGTCCGGGGTCCTCTTATACAACAATTCACCGCTTAGAAAGAAACCACTTGCATGTCGCCTAATGGTCCTCTTTTGATCTCCAGTAGCGTGCTCGGGGTATTCTTGTGTCTTTAGGAACCTCTTGATGTCATGGTACCACGGCTGCGTATTTGATCCTGCCTCGATTACATTGCAGTAACCGTGTCTTTCCTTGATTTAGATTTCCAAAGGATCAACGTGGGCGTTGCCCGGGTAGGGTAGCATTGAAGCCAAAGTAGCAAGTGCATCTGCCAGCTCATTGTGACACCTCAGGATATACCTGAACTCTATTGAGGTAAAGCGCTTGCTGAGGTCCTCCACATGCTGTCGGTAAGGGATAAGTTTGACATCCCGAGTTTCCCATTCGCCTTGGGCTTGCCGGATAATCAGGTCAGAATCTCCCATAATCAGTAAGTCTTTGACATCCTGATCGATTGCCATATGCATGCCCATGATGCAGGCTTCATATTCAGCTGTATTATTTGTGCAAAAGAAACGAAGTCTAGCTGTGGCGGGATAATGCTGACCAGAAGGTGAGATCACAATTGCCCCAATCCCTACACCCTTGGCGTTCACGGCTCCATCAAAGAACATCTTCCAAATATGGGCTTCCTCCGAGACCACTTCTACGGTGTTTACTTCTTCATCTGGGAAGTAGGTATCCAATGGCTGGTATTCCTCATCGACCGGATTTTCGGCCAAATGATCTGCTAACGCCTGGGCTTTCATTGCCGTGCGAGTGACATAGACTATGTCGAATTCCGTAAGCAAGATTTGCCATTTAGCCAGTCTCCCAGTAGGCATTGGTTTCTGAAATATATACTTCAAAGGATCCAACCTGCTTATGAGGAACGTGGTGTGGGCTTGGAGATAATGTCTCAACTTTTGAGCAACCCATGTGAGAGCGCAGCATGTCCTTTCCAGTAGAGTGTATTTGTCCTCGTAGCCGGTGAATTTCTTGCTCAAGTAGTAGATTGCTTGCTCCTTCTTTCCGGTTATGTCGTGTTGCCCGAGGACGCAACCGAAAGAGTTCTCCAAGACTGTCAAATACAAGAAAAGCGGCCTTCCTGGTTCTGGAGGGACCAAGACCGGGGGATTCGAAAGGTATTCTTTGACTTTATCAAAAGCTTCTTGACACTCAGTTGTCCATTTAATCACCGCATCTTTCCTTAACAGCTTGAATATGGGCTCACACGTGCTTGTCAGCTGGGCAATAAACCGACTGATGTAGTTCAACCTGCCCAACAGACTCATCATGTCTTTCTTTGTTCTCGGGGGAGGCAGATCTCTGATGGATTTTATCTTAGTTGGATCTAGCTCGATACCTCTCCTGCTTACGATGAAGCCCAAAAGTTTGCCCGACGGAACTCCGAAAGCGCATTTGGCTGGGTTTAGCTTCAAGTCATACTTCCTTAATCTCTCGAAGAATTTCCTCAAGTCTTGGATGTGAGTATCCTGTGTCCTGGACTTGACTATCACGTCGTCCACGTACACCTCTATTTCCTGAAGCATCATGTCATGGAAAATGGCAGTCATGGCCCTCATGTACATAGCCCCAGCATTCTTTAAACCAAATGGCATGACCCGGTAACAGTAGGTGCCCCAAGGCGTGGTGAAGGCAGTTTTCTCGGCGTCCTCTTCATCCATCAATACCTGATGATACCCAGCGTAACAATCTACAAAAGACTGTATCTCGTGTTTGGCACAATTATCAACGAGGATGTGGATGTTGGGCAGCGGGAAATTATCTTTAGGACTTGCTCTGTTCAGATCTCGGTAATCTACACATACCCGAGTTTTCCCATCCTTTTTTGGTACTGGAACCACATTCGCCAACCATGTTGTATATTGGACTACCCGAATCACTCCCGTTTTCAGTTGTTTGGTGATCTCCTCTTTAATCTTGTCACTGACCTCAGTTTTGAACTTTCATTGCTTTTGTTGAACTGGGGGACAATCAGGATGAATCGGCAATTTATAAACCACCAGATCAACACCTAGCCCCGGCATGTCATCATATGACCAAGCAAACACGTCTTTAAATTCAAAAAGAAGTTGAATTATCGCCTCTCACGTTTTCTTGTCCGTGTGAATGCTTATCTTGGTCTCCCGGATTTCTTCCGGGATTCCTAAATTTACCGGTTCAGTGTCATTCAGATTTGGCTTAGGTTTATTCTCGAAATATTTCAACTCTCGGTTTATCTCCCTAAAAGCTTCTTCTGCATCATATTCTGATTCTGGGTTCATTAATTCGCAGTTAAATAGCTTATCGTGATCTGGGCGTGAAGTCGGCAAGCATGTCATATTTAAAACCGCATTATTATAACTGAAAAGAAAGATAAAAGGAAAAATAACAAAATCAGAACGAAAGAAAGAATGGGAAAGCAATGATGATTTTTTTTCATTTTTTTTTTGGAAAGTTGGAAGACAACAATGTTTACAACTTAGGAATTCAAAACAACAATTGAAAAGAAGAAAACGTTCAAGTTATGTCCTGGAGATAACTTGTGACACAGGAAAGGTGGCAGGACAGGTCTACCCGGACTTCTGTCTAGTCGGGAATGGCGTAGCCTCCCAGTTTTGAAGTTTGGCGTTCGGCCCCATGTACATCATCTCAGCAATGCTTGTGTCTTCACCTGGTTGAACCATATGGACCTCGTAGAGCATCTTTCTCATCGCCCCACATATCTCCTCGATTTCTTCAGCTGTGAAGACCTCATCATCTTCTTCTTCAGCGTACCTTGGCCTGATGAAAGTTGCATATAAATCCGGCAATGGTCGAGGTAACTTCCAACCCTCATTTTTCCTTTTCTTTGCCCACTCTTCGTCTGCTGGAGTAGGTTTGAAACCTAGTCCAAAAGGTTTCTTGGTGACTGGCAAGGTAATGGGTTCTGTTATTCCCTGAAGGGTTCGTCCAAGCCCCTTCCCTGGCCTAAATCCGTGCCGGATCATCTCTTTGGCTACCATAACCGAGGCGTTAGACAAGAAAGGCTGGGGGCAGGGTATTCCCTCTTCGTGCTGCTCTGCCAGTACAATCTCAAAAGCTTGATAGATCGTATGTTCGCTCCCTTCTCTCGGTTCCAGATATGGGGTGGATGGGTCTCGGTAAATAGCATGCTCATCTTCCCCATGGACCACGATCTCTCTGTCTTCGTACTCGAACTTCACCATCTGGTGAAGAGTGGAAGGCATGGCTCCTGCCGCATGGATCCAAGGTCTGCCAAGGAAAAAATTGTAGGATGTATATTTGTCGAGCACCTGGAAGGTTACTTGAAATTCGACTGGTCCTATGACCAATAACAGGTCTATTTCTCCCATAGTATCTCTCTTGATGTCGTCGAAAGCCCTTACGCAGACATTGTTGGGTCGGATTCTTCCGGTCCCAATTTCCATTCTTTGTAGCGTGGAGAGCGGGCAAATGTCAACACCTGATCCTCCATCCAACATTACCCGCTTGACATAATAGTCTTCGCATTTAACTGTTAGATGCAAAGCCTTGTTGTGTGCCGCTCCTTTCGGGGGTAGATCGTTCTTGCTGAAAGAGATTTGGTTGACGGCGAAGAATTTTTCTGTCATCCGCTCTAATTGTTCAACCGAGGTTTCAACTGGCACATATGCTTCATTCAAGGTCTTCAGTAAGATCTTTTGATGCTCGGCCGACCTCATCAATAATGATAGCATGGACACTTGCTCGGGGTACTTGCGCAGTTGATCTATCACTTCGTAATCCGGCATTTTCATTTGTTGGAAGAACACTTCCGCTTCTTCAACACTTACGGGCTTCTTTGGCGGGAAGCGCCTTTGTGTGGCGTTGTTCAGTTCTTGGGTGTTTGAATACCTTCCAATGAAAGTATTTTCTGGAAGTTCTCCCATGACCTCTTTACCTTTGTACATTACCAAAGTCTTTTGATAATTCCACGGCACTGTGGACAGGTTGGTCATTGGCTTTTGTGGCACGCATCCGATAACCACCGGCTCATTCAGCCGAGGTGGTTGAATCGTCCCCCGGACCACATTGGTCCCTTTTGGCACGTACATAGGTTTTCTCTTTTTGATTGCGAAGTTCTGCGTCTTCTCAGCTCGACCTCGTGGTATGTAAATAACTTCATCCCCTACCGGTACCACTTTCTTCTCCACCTTCTTTTCAAGTTCTTTCTTTATAGCCTTGGCCTCCTCCCCCTTTCCTGGTTTCTGGTCTGTTTCGGGCCTCTTCCTCGTGTCGACAATGGCAATTATGGCTTTCAGAGCAGGGTCGAATTCTTTGTCTTCGCAAATCATTCCGATCAGCGGCCCATTATTGTGAGCAGGCAATGGATTATTAGTCACATTTGGGATCTCTTCGTCCCTTAGCACTATTTTCCCTTGCTCTATCAAATTCTCGACCACTCTTTTCAACGACTAGCAATCATTTGTATCATGTCCCTCGGCCCCTGAATGATAGGCGCATCTGACTCCAGCTTTGTAAGAAGGTGACGTCGGGTTTTGCCTTGTTTGAGGGATTGGTTGCAAGAAACCTAATTGGACTAGCTTAGGGAACAAAGTAGAGTATTGCTCACCGATGGGCGTGAAAGTCCGCCGTCGAGGTGGCTCCTGAGGGAGAAAGTTATTCTGCGGGGGTTGTGGGTTATAGTGGTTGCGGTAAGGAGGCTGATTTCTGGGAGGTGGAGCTGGGCCTCGGTTGGCTTGTTGTGGTGGATGGGCATAAGGTTAGGCATTCATGACCATATAAGGTTGATGAGCATATGCCAAATTGGAGTGGGGGAAATAGTGTTGTGGGGTTCTTTCCTGGAAACGGGGCCTGGGATGACGATACTCCCTTGCTTCCGAGGCTGCCATAGTTGTTTCTTCTTTCTTCTTCCCTCTGGTCATTCCTCCGGACCCGCTTTGGACGGCCTGGGAGGTTGCCCTTATGGCTGCTTGACTCAGAATCCTACCTGTTTTCAGACCATTTTCTACCATCTCTCCAATCTTGATCGCTTCCGCGAACGGCTTACCCATGGCTGACATCATGTTTTGGAAATAGTCAGATTCTTGAGCCTGGAGAAAAGTAGTGACCATTTCCACTTCATCCATGGGAGGCTTCACTCTTGACGCCTGTTCACGCCACTTAATAGCATATTCCCTGAAGCTTTTCGAAGGTTTCTTCTTCAAATTCGACAACGAATTTCGGTCTGGCGCAATGTCGATGTTATACTGGAATTGTTTCACAAAATCTCTGGCGAGATCATCCCATATATGCCATCGGGACATTTCCTGGTCCATATACCATTCCGAGGCTATCCCTACTAGACTTTCCCCAAAATATGCCATTAGCAGTTCTTCTTTTCCGCCGGCTCCCCACAATTGGTTGCAGTATTTCTTAAGATGTGCAATGGGGTCACCGTGCCCATCGTATTTCTCGAACTTCGGGGTCTTGAAACCCGCTGGCAGGTGCACATGAGGGAACATGCACAGGTCGGCGTAAGAGACGCTCTTCTGTCCGCTCAATCCTTGCATATTCTTCAAACTTTGTTCAAGGCTTCTCATTCTCTTGGCAATCTCATTTTGTTCTGCAATTCTGGGGTTCTGATCTTGCCCAGGTGCAAGCTCACACTGAGGCGATAGGGGATTAGTGCCGGTAGCGAACCTAGTTGGTTCCATTAAGAACGATGGTGCTTGGAATGTAAAAGAGGATGAGTCAAAGCTTGGCTTGTACGTGGTAGGCTGTGCCGTAATCGGGCAAGGCGATGCAGTAAAGATGTTCATGCTTGCATCAGTGGATGACATTCGGGGATGAGGCTCAGAAGGCGATCCAGCAGAGAAGGCTGAGGTGGCTGGGTACCCGAATGAGGTAGCAGGATAATTTATGGGGACATTAGAAGTCCCACTCGACATGGAGAATAATTCAGGGAATCCGGGGACGACACTTGGCGGCTCTTTCCCATTATTCCAATCATCCAGCATTTCCAACATGCGGAGCCGTAGGATTCTATTTTCCTCCGCAGTTGCGGATTCAGGTGTGAGGACGGCTGAGATCGAGCTTTCCTAGGAAACAGGGATTGTTTGCAATGGAATTTCTGAAGACATTTCCACACTTCCTTTTGACCTGGTGAAGTAAGTGTGAGTACTGCTTCTGGTCCTAACAACAGGTAGTTGAACACTTCTCCTTGACCTTGTGAAGTATGAGTGCGAGGCCAGACTTTCACCAAACCAACCGTCTTTCCAAAAAAACCTGAATACTCATCGACAAACGCACGGTTAATTTGCAGCAAATAACAGATAGTTAATCTCACGTTGGGCATGATGCACCTATACAGTTAAGTGGATTACTATATGTTTGCTACGAGAGCATGCGTCATTCCGGCATTTTTCCTTTTATTAGTTTTTCCCCTTCTTTTCTTTTAAACGCTAAACTGAACTTTTTCCTTTAGTCAGCATTAGGGTTTTAAACCCTAAACTGAACTTTTCCATTCAGTCAACATTAGGGTTTTAAACCCTAAACTGAACTCTTTCCTTTAGTCAGTATTAGGGTTTTAAACCCTAAACTGAACTTTTTCCTTTAGTCAGCATTAGGGTTTTAAACCCTAAACTAAACTCTTTCCTTTAGTCAGCATTATGGTTTTAAACCCTAAACTGAACTTTTTCCTTTAGTCAGCATTAGGGTTTTAAACCCTAAACTAAACTTTTCCATTCAGTCAGCATTAGGGTTTTAAACCCTAAACTGAACTCTTTCCTTTAGTCAGCATTAGGGTTTTAAACCCTAAACTGAACTTTTCCTTTAGTCAGCATTAGGGTTTTCAACCCTAAACTGAACTTTTTCATTTAGTCAGCATTAGGGTTTTAAACCCTAAATTGAACTTTTCCTTTAGTTAGCATTAGGGTTTTAAACCCTAAACTGAACTTTTTCCTTCAGTCAGCATTAGGGTTTAAACCCTAAACTGGACTTTTCCTTTAGTCAGCATTAGGGTTTTAAACCCTAAACTGAACTTTTCCATTTAGTCCGCATTAGTGTTTTAAACCCTAAACTGAACTCTTTCCTTTAGTCAGCATTAGGATTTTAAACCCTAAACTGAACTCTTTACTTTATTCAGCATTAGTGTTTTAAACCCTAAACTGAACTTTTTCCATTTAGTCAGCATTAGGGTTTTAAACTCTAAACTGAACTTTTTCCATTCAGTCAACATTAGGGTTTTAAACCCTAAACTGAACTTTTTCCTTCAGTCGGCATTAGGGTTTTAAACCCTAAACTGAACTTTTCCTTTAGTCAGCATTAGGGTTTTAAACCCTAAACTGAACTTTTTCCATTCAGTCAGCATTAGGGTTTTAAACCCTAAACTGAACTTTTTCCTTCAGTCAGCATTAGGGTTTTAAACCCTAAACTGAACTCTTTCCTTTAGTCAGCATTAGGGTTTTAAACCCTAAACTGAACTTTTCCTTTAGTCAGCATTAGGGTTTTAAACCCTAAACTGAACTTTTCCATTTAGTCAGCATTAGGGTTTTAAACCCTAAACTGAATTTTTTCCTTTTTCCCCTTCTTTTCTTTTAAACGCTAAACTGAACTTTTTCCTTTAGTCAGCATTAGGGTTTTAAACCCTAAACTGAACTTTTCCATTCAGTCAACATTAGGGTTTTAAACCCTAAACTGAACTCTTTCCTTTAGTCAGTATTAGGGTTTTAAACCCTAAACTGAACTTTTTCCTTTAGTCAGCATTAGGGTTTTAAACCCTAAACTAAACTCTTTCCTTTAGTCAGCATTATGGTTTTAAACCCTAAACTGAACTTTTTCCTTTAGTCAGCATTAGGGTTTTAAACCCTAAACTAAACTTTTCCATTCAGTCAGCATTAGGGTTTTAAACCCTAAACTGAACTCTTTCCTTTAGTCAGCATTAGGGTTTTAAACCCTAAACTGAACTTTTCCTTTAGTCAGCATTAGGGTTTTCAACCCTAAACTGAACTTTTTCATTTAGTCAGCATTAGGGTTTTAAACCCTAAATTGAACTTTTCCTTTAGTTAGCATTAGGGTTTTAAACCCTAAACTGAACTTTTTCCTTCAGTCAGCATTAGGGTTTAAACCCTAAACTGGACTTTTCCTTTAGTCAGCATTAGGGTTTTAAACCCTAAACTGAACTTTTCCATTTAGTCCGCATTAGTGTTTTAAACCCTAAACTGAACTCTTTCCTTTAGTCAGCATTAGGATTTTAAACCCTAAACTGAACTCTTTACTTTATTCAGCATTAGTGTTTTAAACCCTAAACTGAACTTTTTCCATTTAGTCAGCATTAGGGTTTTAAACTCTAAACTGAACTTTTTCCATTCAGTCAACATTAGGGTTTTAAACCCTAAACTGAACTTTTTCCTTCAGTCGGCATTAGGGTTTTAAACCCTAAACTGAACTTTTCCTTTAGTCAGCATTAGGGTTTTAAACCCTAAACTGAACTTTTTCCATTCAGTCAGCATTAGGGTTTTAAACCCTAAACTGAACTTTTTCCTTCAGTCAGCATTAGGGTTTTAAACCCTAAACTGAACTCTTTCCTTTAGTCAGCATTAGGGTTTTAAACCCTTAATCTCTCGAAGAATTTCCTCAAGTCTTGGATGTGAGTATCCTGTGTCCTGGACTTGACTATCACGTCGTCCACGTACACCTCTATTTCCTGAAGCATCATGTCATGGAAAATGGCAGTCATGGCCCTCATGTACATAGCCCCAGCATTCTTTAAACCAAATGGCATGACCCGGTAACAGTAGGTGCCCCAAGGCGTGGTGAAGGCAGTTTTCTCGGCGTCCTCTTCATCCATCAATACCTGATGATACCCAGCGTAACAATCTACAAAAGACTGTATCTCGTGTTTGGCACAATTATCAACGAGGATGTGGATGTTGGGCAGCGGGAAATTATCTTTAGGACTTGCTCTGTTCAGATCTCGGTAATCTACACATACCCGAGTTTTCCCATCCTTTTTTGGTACTGGAACCACATTCGCCAACCATGTTGTATATTGGACTACCCGAATCACTCCCGTTTTCAGTTGTTTGGTGATCTCCTCTTTAATCTTGTCACTGACCTCAGTTTTGAACTTTCATTGCTTTTGTTGAACTGGGGGACAATCAGGATGAATCGGCAATTTATAAACCACCAGATCAACACCTAGCCCCGGCATGTCATCATATGACCAAGCAAACACGTCTTTAAATTCAAAAAGAAGTTGAATTATCGCCTCTCACGTTTTCTTGTCCGTGTGAATGCTTATCTTGGTCTCCCGGATTTCTTCCGGGGTTCCTAAATTTACCGGTTCAGTGTCATTCAGATTTGGCTTAGGTTTATTCTCGAAATATTTCAACTCTCGGTTTATCTCCCTAAAAGCTTCTTCTGCATCATATTCTGATTCTGGGTTCATTAATTCGCAGTTAAATAGCTTATCGTGATCTGGGCGTGAAGTCGGCAAGCATGTCATATTTAAAACCGCATTATTATAACTGAAAAAAAAAGATAAAAGGAAAAATAACAAAATCAGAACGAAAGAAAGAATGGGAAAGCAATGATGATTTTTTTTCATTTTTTTTTTGGAAAGTTGGAAGACAACAATGTTTACAACTTAGGAATTCAAAACAACAATTGAAAAGAAGAAAACGTTCAAGTTATGTCCTGGAGATAACTTGTGACACAGGAAAGGTGGCAGGACAGGTCTACCCGGACTTCTGTCTAGTCGGGAATGGCGTAGCCTCCCAGTTTTGAAGTTTGGCGTTCGGCCCCATGTACATCATCTCAGCAATGCTTGTGTCTTCACCTGGTTGAACCATATGGACCTCGTAGAGCATCTTTCTCATCGCCCCACATATCTCCTCGATTTCTTCAGCTGTGAAGACCTCATCATCTTCTTCTTCAGCGTACCTTGGCCTGATGAAAGTTGCATATAAATCCGGCAATGGTCGAGGTAACTTCCAACCCTCATTTTTCCTTTTCTTTGCCCACTCTTCGTCTGCTGGAGTAGGTTTGAAACCTAGTCCAAAAGGTTTCTTGGTGACTGGCAAGGTAATGGGTTCTGTTATTCCCTGAAGGGTTCGTCCAAGCCCCTTCCCTGGCCTAAATCCGTGCCGGATCATCTCTTTGGCTACCATAACCGAGGCGTTAGACAAGAAAGGCTGGGGGCAGGGTATTCCCTCTTCGTGCTGCTCTGCCAGTACAATCTCAAAAGCTTGATAGATCGTATGTTCGCTCCCTTCTCTCGGTTCCAGATATGGGGTGGATGGGTCTCGGTAAATAGCATGCTCATCTTCCCCATGGACCACGATCTCTCTGTCTTCGTACTCGAACTTCACCATCTGGTGAAGAGTGGAAGGCATGGCTCCTGCCGCATGGATCCAAGGTCTGCCAAGGAAAAAATTGTAGGATGTATATTTGTCGAGCACCTGGAAGGTTACTTGAAATTCGACTGGTCCTATGACCAATAACAGGTCTATTTCTCCCATAGTATCTCTCTTGATGTCGTCGAAAGCCCTTACGCAGACATTGTTGGGTCGGATTCTTCCGGTCCCAATTTCCATTCTTTGTAGCGTGGAGAGCGGGCAAATGTCAACACCTGATCCTCCATCCAACATTACCCGCTTGACATAATAGTCTTCGCATTTAACTGTTAGATGCAAAGCCTTGTTGTGTGCCGCTCCTTTCGGGGGTAGATCGTTCTTGCTGAAAGAGATTTGGTTGACGGCGAAGAATTTTTCTGTCATCCGCTCTAATTGTTCAACCGAGGTTTCAACTGGCACATATGCTTCATTCAAGGTCTTCAGTAAGATCTTTTGATGCTCGGCCGACCTCATCAATAATGATAGCATGGACACTTGCTCGGGGTACTTGCGCAGTTGATCTATCACTTCGTAATCCGGCATTTTCATTTGTTGGAAGAACACTTCCGCTTCTTCAACACTTACGGGCTTCTTTGGCGGGAAGCGCCTTTGTGTGGCGTTGTTCAGTTCTTGGGTGTTTGAATACCTTCCAATGAAAGTATTTTCTGGAAGTTCTCCCATGACCTCTTTACCTTTGTACATTACCAAAGTCTTTTGATAATTCCACGGCACTGTGGACAGGTTGGTCATTGGCTTTTGTGGCACGCATCCGATAACCACCGGCTCATTCAGCCGAGGTGGTTGAATCGTCCCCCGGACCACATTGGTCCCTTTTGGCACGTACATAGGTTTTCTCTTTTTGATTGCGAAGTTCTGCGTCTTCTCAGCTCGACCTCGTGGTATGTAAATAACTTCATCCCCTACCGGTACCACTTTCTTCTCCACCTTCTTTTCAAGTTCTTTCTTTATAGCCTTGGCCTCCTCCCCCTTTCCTGGTTTCTGGTCTGTTTCGGGCCTCTTCCTCGTGTCGACAATGGCAATTATGGCTTTCAGAGCAGGGTCGAATTCTTTGTCTTCGCAAATCATTCCGATCAGCGGCCCATTATTGTGAGCAGGCAATGGATTATTAGTCACATTTGGGATCTCTTCGTCCCTTAGCACTATTTTCCCTTGCTCTATCAAATTCTCGACCACTCTTTTCAACGACTAGCAATCATTTGTATCATGTCCCTCGGCCCCTGAATGATAGGCGCATCTGACTCCAGCTTTGTAAGAAGGTGACGTCGGGTTTTGCCTTGTTTGAGGGTTTGGTTGCAAGAAACCTAATTGGACTAGCTTAGGGAACAAAGTAGAGTATTGCTCACCGATGGGCGTGAAAGTCCGCCGTCGAGGTGGCTCATGAGGGCGAAAGTTATTCTGCGGGGGTTATGGGTTATAGTGGTTGCGGTAAGGAGGCTGATTTCTGGGAGGTAGAGCTGGGCCTCGGCTGGCTTGTTGTGGTGGATGGGCATAAGGTTGGGCATTCATGACCATATAAGGTTGATGAGCATATGCCAAATTGGAGTGGGGGAAATAGTGTTGTGGGGTTCTTTCCTGGAAACGGGGCCTGGGATGACGATACTCCCTTGCTTCCGAGGCTGCCATAGTTGTTTCTTCTTTCTTCTTCCCTCTGGTCATTCCTCCGGACCCGCTTTGGACGGCCTGGGAGGTTGCCCTTATGGCTGCTTGACTCAGAATCCTACCTGTTTTCAGACCATTTTCTACCATCTCTCCAATCTTGATCGCTTCCGCGAACGGCTTACCCATGGCTGACATCATGTTTTGGAAATAGTCAGATTCTTGAGCCTGGAGAAAAGTAGTGACCATTTCCACTTCATCCATGGGAGGCTTCACTCTTGACGCCTGTTCACGCCACTTAATAGCATATTCCCTGAAGCTTTTCGAAGGTTTCTTCTTCAAATTCGACAACGAATTTCGGTCTGGCGCAATGTCGATGTTATACTGGAATTGTTTCACAAAATCTCTGGCGAGATCATCCCATATATGCCATCGGGACATTTCCTGGTCCATATACCATT
This sequence comes from Nicotiana tabacum, assembly GCF_000715075.1. NCBI lineage: Eukaryota > Viridiplantae > Streptophyta > Magnoliopsida > Solanales > Solanaceae > Nicotiana > Nicotiana tabacum. The sequence goes on along the minus strand of NC_134101.1, from coordinate 89,436,489 downwards.
CCGAGGCTATCCCTACTAGACTTTCCCCAAAATATGCCATTAGCAGTTCTTCTTTTCCGCCGGCTCCCCACAATTGGTTGCAGTATTTCTTAAGATGTGCAATGGGGTCACCGTGCCCATCGTATTTCTCGAACTTCGGGGTCTTGAAACCCGCTGGCAGGTGCACATGAGGGAACATGCACAGGTCGGCGTAAGAGACGCTCTTCTGTCCGCTCAATCCTTGCATATTCTTCAAACTTTGTTCAAGGCTTCTCATTCTCTTGGCAATCTCATTTTGTTCTGCAATTCTGGGGTTCTGATCTTGCCCAGGTGCAAGCTCACACTGAGGCGATAGGGGATTAGTGCCGGTAGCGAACCTAGTTGGTTCCATTAAGAACGATGGTGCTTGGAATGTAAAAGAGGATGAGTCAAAGCTTGGCTTGTACGTGGTAGGCTGTGCCGTAATCGGGCAAGGCGATGCAGTAAAGATGTTCATGCTTGCATCAGTGGATGACATTCGGGGATGAGGCTCAGAAGGCGATCCAGCAGAGAAGGCTGAGGTGGCTGGGTACCCGAATGAGGTAGCAGGATAATTTATGGGGACATTAGAAGTCCCACTCGACATGGAGAATAATTCAGGGAATCCGGGGACGACACTTGGCGGCTCTTTCCCATTATTCCAATCATCCAGCATTTCCAACATGCGGAGCCGTAGGATTCTATTTTCCTCCGCAGTTGCGGATTCAGGTGTGAGGACGGCTGAGATCGAGCTTTCCTAGGAAACAGGGATTGTTTGCAATGGAATTTCTGAAGACATTTCCACACTTCCTTTTGACCTGGTGAAGTAAGTGTGAGTACTGCTTCTGGTCCTAACAACAGGTAGTTGAACACTTCTCCTTGACCTTGTGAAGTATGAGTGCGAGGCCAGACTTTCACCAAACCAACCGTCTTTCCAAAAAAACCTGAATACTCATCGACAAACGCACGGTTAATTTGCAGCAAATAACAGATAGTTAATCTCACGTTGGGCATGATGCACCTATACAGTTAAGTGGATTACTATATGTTTGCTACGAGAGCATGCGTCATTCCGGCATTTTTCCTTTTATTAGTTTTTCCCCTTCTTTTCTTTTTTTTTTCTATTTTTTGTTTTTATTTTATGTTTTTATTTTTTTTTATTTTGCAGTAAAAGAAATGCGACCGGATCCGATGAGGATTGCGTACGTATCACGATGCCTACGTGAATCAGATCATTACGTAGTTCGAAAAACACAAATGAGCGTAAAAGAAGCAACCTCTTTATTGTTGAAATGGTCTATTACAAACTACATTTTGCAAAAGAAAAAGCGAACTTTGAAAATAAACCTAGACTCAAAATAGACTAAAAATCACCCTGATGGGAAAAACAAGCAGAAGATGCTAAGATACAGATTTGACCTATGAGTGCATTATGTTTTTGAAAATTGGTGTCCGCGGGGCATCGTTCGGCCTCACCGCGGTCCTAGGCATGAGATCCCTCTCAAGTTGCTCCAGCTCATGCATAGTCTGCTTGACATAACCCATTACTGCCGAGAGGACGGTAACGCTGGACATGTTCTCACATCGTAGACATCGTCTGGTGATGGCATGGGCAATGGCCTTGATCCTATCTCTGGTTTGCTTTTTCTCTACGAGTAGGCGTTTTATCTGATCGCTACATATCTTGAATACTTGAGCATCCTGTATATGCTGATGCTTCAGTCGCCGTACTTCCAACTTTATCTGGGCTATTGAGTCGTACTAGTATCTGCTCTCAATTTGGAAATCCTTGGCCTGATTAGCTGCTTTGATCTCAAGTGCAGCCATCTCTCTCTTTATTTTAGCAACAGTCTTCTCGTGGTCGCCTTCCAATTGATTCAGGTATCGGCGATGCTTATCTGCTCTTGTATCCCACTGTGCCCTGAGCTCTGCTATGACGTTTTCAGATTTCTCCAAACCATCTTGCCATTCCCTGATTTCACTTTTTAGCCTTTTTATCAGCTGCTCGTCTGATCGACGCCTTGGCTGTTTATCCGCATCCACCATTATCTGTTTGATCTGGGCTCTGAGCATTTCGTTTTCCTGAATTAACCCGTTCCGCTCTCCTAGATTGGTAGCAACTTGTACGTTGTGCTCATATTTCAAGCTTCCCACTTGTTGCTTTAACCTGCTGATTTCGGCGCAATAGCCTCTTTCCTTCACTAACCAATCCCACTGCCTTTGCGATGATTCGGTGAAATTCCGGATGTGGGGTCTCTTAGCTGGCCTTTCATGCTCAAGTTCCCTTCTATACCATGCAAAGTAACCTGGCGCCGTCTCTCATTTGGCTCGATCCCGCACGCAAGTATCTGATTTCAAATATTGACACTCACTCCAGATTTGGCGAATCTTCGCTTCTGGGAATTGTCCGTTAGGACTTATCTCAACTACTTGAGTGCTAAGATCTTCCTCATGAGGTACTGTCTGGCATCTCCCGAACTGTCTCAAAACTCAGCAGGGTGCGTAAGGTTGAATGCTCTTAAGCCCCATCAGTAAGAAATGAGTTTTAGCTGCAGACATATATAGGATCTCATCAACAGGCAACCATCCCAACGCTCATTGTATTTGGCTGGCAGTAAGAGCTTGAAAGAACGAGGTCCATGCTAGGACTCCTTTGGGCAAACTGATCTCTTTGGTTCTCGTGTAAGATTCTTCTATGCAGGTCTTTTCCGGGGAACCATGGCTCAAAATCTCGGAATAATGGCAGAGGTGCTCGGTCATCCATATCTGTAGGAGCAAGTTACAACCTTCGAAGAAATTTCCCCCAGCTTTACAAGTTGTAAGAGCTCGAAAGATGTCAGATACCACCATTGGCGCGAGAGTACTGTCACTTTGCGTGAGTAAAGTGCTGACGACCCCAGATATCTTCAAATCAATGTTTCCGTCTTTCCTTGGAAATACCAGAAGGCCCAGGAACATCATCATGAACGCTACCCGTCTGTGCTTGTCCCACTTCTGACGAACTCCTTTGCTGCACAGTTTGTTGATTGGATTATTGAATCCCCCTCATGACCGTACCTATCATATATGAAGCATGGAGTACAAAATCCGGCTGCCAGATCCGGGTTGTGGACTGTTCTAGGTATCTTCAATGAATCTAGGAACCGATGTACCGTGACGACTCTTGGGGCGACCAAGTATTTTTCCCTCAAGGGAAGTTCAGTATTCCCGATGTATCCGGCCATTTCTTCCAAAGTCGGGGTGAGTTCAAAATCAGAGAAATGGAAAACATTGTGCGCCGGGTCCCAATAGGTAACCAAAGCTCTTATGATATCTCCCCGAGGCTGGATTTCCAACAAACCCACAAGACCTTTCAGATATTTCTTAACCTCGTTTTGTCCTTCAACACCTAGATCATTCCACCATAGCCGTAACTTGACAGGGATTTTGGTCATTATTGAAAAATGTTCATTTTGCATCGTGCTCATCCTGCACATTTATTAAGGTGATTTTAACAAAAAATGACTTGACTCAAAATATTTTACAGAGGGGATCAAGTTTTGAACACGGCCTTTAAACACTTCGGGGACGAAGATTTTAAGGCTGTGTGGGTCAACTGGACAAAAATGCTAAACAAGACCCAAAGGTGGCTGTTTATGCAAAGTCATCCTTCCGGCGTCCCTTTTCGGAATCATTCGGCTATTTATGACAAAACAGCGTCACCTGACTTATTTATGACTCTTTAAAAATTCGACACATCTCTTTTTTTTTATTTATTTATTTATTGATTTTGGCTATTTTAGCAAAATGGGGTTGAACCCGACGAGGGTTGCCTACGTATCTCACATCCGGTGAGAATCAAACCGGCGTAGTTCGGGAATACCGTAAATAGAAAAAATCAAATAAACCTAGAAATCAAGAATACGTATTTTTATTATATTTTTTTTCTTTTGGCAAAGAGATAAAGACTAAAGAAAATATTATTATTTTTTAGGAAATATTTGGACCATTAGTCTGAATTTATAAAAGGGGTACTACGAAAGAGACAACATTTTTTTTGAATTATGAATCTCCGTTTTTTTTTTACTTTTAAATAAATACCTTCTCTTTTTTTTTTGATTTTGGAAGTGATAAAAAAAAGAAAAATTTTATATTATTTTTTTTTAATAACTCAAACTAAGAAGACAAATTTTGTTTTTATTCCTTTTTTAGAAAAAATTCCGGTGAGGTTTTGACACTACTTGGACATTGGTTCTATTTTTCCAAAATAAGTAATTATCTCCCTATGCCGCTATTTTTCTTCTTTTTTTTTTTAAAAAAACCGGTCAGCATGCGGAACCGAGACAAATAAACGCGCAAAACAAATAGGATGCAGTAGGGTGGTCTTTTCATTTCAGGTTGCCTGTCCTAGACGGACCCAACCCCTGTGTTGAGTCCCCTAAGTCAAATGCAACATGATGCAGATAAGCGTTCCTACTAGGGATCCGGCATGAAGTCAAGTTATTCTAGGTTCGTAACCTGGGTATTTGTTCTAGACTGTGTACCCGAGCGGACAACTCAAGTCGAGGAGGGGGCTACGTACCGGGGACCCGCGAGATCGTCCGGGTTTGTAACTTGTCCGACCTCTTTCTTATTTCAGGTATTGACACTAACAGAATAGGGAGTCTCGACCAGTGAGCTTCTCCCCGGAGGTAAGAAGAGAAGGGTTTCGGCACAGTTTATATACAGTTCAGATAATATCAAAGCGGTAAAAGACAACATTTAGCACGTTATGCAAAAATATGTAATAAAGATCAGATAATAAAGACAAATATAACAATTATTCTAAGCTCGAATTCTTGAACCCTGAACCAGTGGTTCTGGGTAAACATCCCCAGCAGAGTCGCCAGAGCTGTCACACCTCCTTTTTGCACGCCCGCCCCGAAGGGTAGAATGCGCGAGGGAGTTTTTCCAATTTAAGTGACAATATTCGAAATGGGTTTATTTATTTAATTCAGAGTCGCCACTTGGGAAAGGTTTGGCTTTTGGTGTCCCAAGTCACCGGTTTATCTTGAATCCCAAATCGAGGAAATTTTCGACTTTTCCAAATGAAGTCTGCGAACCAGAAATTCTGAGTAAGGAATTTTGTTGACCCGAGGGAAGGTGTTAGGCACTCTCGAATCCCGTGGTTCTAGCACGGTCGCTTAAATTGTTATAATGGCTAAATATCTGATTTAAATACATGTTGTGACTTATGTGCTTTTATTAAGTTTAAACCGCTTTTATCATTATCACTTATTTTTATAGAATTGCAATGTCGTGAACATGCATCTCAAACCACGTCACAATCAATGCGCCCGTGATCGTCAACACATTTTGACTCCGTTGAGATTTGGATTTGGGTCACATCAATGTGCACCCGAATTTAAGAATATAATTTACTTAAACCGTGCCTAAAAAAAAGTCTAAACGCGTTATTATTTTGAGGAAGGCCATGAAATTCACTAAACGGCCTGTCCAAAATTCTAAATATTTATTATGGTTAATTATTGAGGGCCCCACAATTTACGTTTTTATTTGGCGAGGCTCGTCTCATTATTTTAGAAGGAACATCCTAAAGCGACTACATTTCTAATGTGTTTATCTCTAAAAATAGAAGAAAAGATGCATGCTAATTCAATTATATGCTTTGGCCAAATCCAGATTTTGGTTAATCATCTGATTAATTATTTACAGAGTGAAGAAACGTTGTACCTCATGAAACATGCTTTTAATTTGATAGAAGAATTCTATACAAGATTGATGAAATGCTACGACTACTACAAGAGCTCCTTAACTTTAACTTATTTAGACAAGATTAATTAAAACCACTTATTAGAAGATGCGACTAATGATATTTGAAACTCATCCTATAAACTGCCTAATGAAGCTGAAACTCGAGAATGAAACTGTATTATCTTTAGCTAGATTTAAGCGGCCATTTGCCCTTACATATTCAAAGCATGCTGACAGAGCGAGTTTAAGTTAACAATCATGTTAAATAGCTGCACATTTCATGAATTGTATTTACATCTTGTATACTACTAAACGAGTCAAATGTCGCAGTTTTAGATTGCCATAAACTTTAATTAAGTACAACCTTACTAATGTATCTCTATTAGGCTAACAGACTAGAAACTTACACATCTTAACAACATTTATATATATAAAAAAAAAATTCGTAGGCAATGCAACAGATGATTATAACTCCTTCAGATCTTTTGATTCAACTTTCATTGCAACATCAGACAGATTCGAAATGTGTACCTGAGGAAATGCTTACAATGAAGAAAGTAGGGGAGTCAGTTGAGCAACAATGCAAGCGGAACAGCAGTAACAGATGAACAACAGCAGGACAAATTCCCAGTGCAAAAATGCAATTTAGAGCCAATGAAAGATGGCAGAATGTAGCAAATTCCCAGCAATATGGAATCGGAATTTAACCAGAATGGATCCAGAACTGAACTGATACTACACACAACTAGTAATCTCAAACAAGACTCAGGATAAATCAATATGGAACAGGCAAATCCAGACTAGTTGAGAATCAAGACAAAGATGAAAAAATGCAGTTCCTTCTTTCTGTGTTAGGCCTCTCTTTATCTATTTCTGTCCGTGTGTTTTCAGACAACTCTCTTTTCCTGTTTTCTTATCAATCCCCCTTATATCAGTGTATTCCCCTCCCTTTATTATCAATGTCCATCTGTGTGTGTGTCTATGTGTGTATATGTATGTATTTTTGCTCTCTCTTCCCAGATCTATCTGATCTCCCTCCTCTTATGTCTGTCTCCTTTCTTTTATAAGCCTAAACCTCAGCCCTTTAACAGCCTGTTAGACCAAAAGAACACCCCTCCCATGTGCCATCTTCTTTTCAGTTTCCACTTAGCTATTTAAGTATTAAACCCATGACATTCCCTTGGCAGGCTTAAACTTTTTAGTAATGTTTATTACTTCTGAAACTTAAAGCAGAATATGGGCAGCAGGATGTAGTCTGACAGCACATGCTGTCCAACTATTTAATTCAAAAGCACTTAGGCAGGGCACAGGCTGTGCACAAAATGCACATGTTGTGCATAAGTGCACATGCCCTCCAATTTCAAAACTGTGACTAAACAGAACATTGATTTTTGCATTTCTGATTCAAATTACCAATTATAAATAAGCAAACTCAGTTCCTAATTGATTCAAACAAATGCTTAGCAGAAGTAAGTCGATTTGTTATTGTTCGGACAACTGAAACTAATTGACGACATATGTCGACTCGACTATACTAGTTATAACACATACAATCGTAACCAAAAATCAGACATTTAAAGGTATCACACGAGGGGTTCATATTGCAATGTTAACACAGAAAGGCCCTAGGAACTAAATGAATGGCCAATTACGAATTCAATTGAACATACAGTTTATACACACACATTATGAAGAAAGACTTAACTGAATACAGGAGTCCGGGCAAAGGGGGCAATTGACAGTTGACAAAAGAAATTCAGAGACAAATTACACAAAATATGCACAGACCTCTAAACCACACACGTACTGAATAACAAAGAGAAAACAAACTTACCTTAAAAAATTTAAAAGAAGGAACAGAAAATCAGCTTGTGTTTGAACAGACCCTTTTTAAGGTTGAACGGACTTTAATCGAAGGGTTTCTCAGATGAGAAACACTTCGATTAAGGTCCATTTGACCCTAACCTCTTGGCTTAACAGGCACGGACCGGGCTTGGGGTTTTTAGGTTTTGTGGAAGGTAGATTTGGAACTTGAGCTTCCATGGTTAGATTCGGACCAAACCAAGCATGGTTTGGTCACGAGGGGGTCCGGGGATTGTCTGGTATGAATCTAGGACAGATCGGCGTAGATCGAGTTTTGCTCGAATCTTCAAATGAAGATTCGAGGACCTGGAGGATGATTCGAACTAAACGGTCAACAGGTCCGTGTTTAGGGGGGTGAGATGGTCCTATGGTGTTAAGGTGAAGGCCACCGGCGTTCATGCCGCCGGCCTTCATGGTGAAGGTGTACAGAGGCGGCTCTAGGGTTTGGGGTTCTGGTGAAGACGATGAAGGCTGGGGTTCGGATAGGGGGGCAGGGTAAGGTTATGAGTTTATATAGTTAGTGGGTAGGTGGATCCTGGCCGTTGGATGAGATGTGATGAAGGGCCAGGATCCTTCGACTAACAGGGAACGACGTCGTTTCAAGGGTAAAGGGTTGGGGTCGGTCCGGGTGAGACGGGTCGGGTCTATTAGTGGGTACGGGGTGTGAGATTTTGGCCGTTGATCAATCTGAGATCAACGGCCCAGATCAGACCAGGTTAAAACGGTGTCGTTTGGAAGCTCTGGGTATCAGCTGGTCTGGACCGGGGCAGGCTCACTCTCTGGGCTTGATTTGGGCCTCAAATTTAATAAAAATGAGCCCAAGCAGATTTTTTAAACAAATTCTGCATTCTCTTTTATATTTTCTTACATATATTTTATTTTATTTTTCAAACAAATCCAAGTAAATCAAATTAAAATTAAATAGACACTTAATACAAATATTTACACACATATCAAAATATTTGAAGCAGGTAAAATCAAACAAAACAAAAATCACGGACCAAGATGCCTATTTATGATTTTCTATTTAACAACCGGATTACGGTTCAAATTACGCATGACACATACATTTTTTTGTTTTTTTTTTGTTTTAGTAAAAATAAAATGGGCAAAAGTCATAAATAATTAACAAAGTGCCATGTAAAAAATCCAAAAATTGTACTGCAGGACCAATTGTTATTATTTTTATTTCTTTTGGAGCAATCGTCGCGCGAAACAAAAATCACATGCTCACAGGTAGCGGGTGTTGATTGCTCAGTGGCAGAGTCATCGGAGTTAGCAAGGTAGTTGCCCAACATTCGCAGCACTGCTTTTCTCCCTCTTGTTTTTATTAGACTGTATTTAGTACATTTTCAGACTTTTTATTGTATTCAGACCTTAGTAGATGCTTGTAACTTGTGACACCCCGATGTCGGACTTGTATATTATTTCCGCACTGTTCGTTTAGACTTATATTATGAAATATTTGTCTAATTAAAGGCTTAAAAATGATCCTTATTGATTAATGATTAATTTGAGAGTTGTGTCGGCTGGCCTAGTTTCACGATAGTGTCACGACCCGAATTTCCCACCTCTCAGGAGTCGTGATGGCGCCTACTAATGAGAGCTAGGTAAGACAATCATTAACTACTTAATTCATTATCAAATTACTTCCTTTTAACATATATAAGTCGATAACATGAAAACAGCGAAACTTTAAATAACTAAGCGGAAGATAACAATTGAATGTCTGAAATCTGCATCTATTACAGATACTTAAGTCTTAACCACCCAAAACCCGGTGTCACAGTATCACAGACTGTCTAAGATTGATACATTCAAAGGTTGAAGAAAATGACAATACACTGTTTCTGAATAAAAGGAAAATTAAACAGGAAATAAGAGTAGAGGAGACGCCAGGGCCTGCAGACGCCTGCAGGTCTATCTTGGGTCTCCGCGCGGACTGAAGTTAGCCTCCACTACGGTTCAAAAGCTGCTTCGGAATCTGCACATAGTGCAGAGTGTAGTATCAGCACAACCGACCCCATGTGCTGGTAAGTGTCTAGCCTAACCTCGGCGAAGTAATGACGAGGCTAGGACCAGACTACCAAACAAACCTGTGCAGTTCAGATATGTATACAGAGGAAAAGAAATATAGAATTAACCAGTCAATATGGGAGGGGGAGCATGCTGTGGGGGAGATAACAATTTCGAATAAAAAGACATCAAGTAATGAAAGAACAACATAACTCGGATATCAACAAAGAATCAGAAATCAACAAATGCACGGCATCACCCTTCGTGTTTTTACTCTCGTCATCACCAAAGAAATTATATAATAAAAGTGTGCACAGCATCACCCTTCATGCTTTTACTCTCTTTCCTCACCATATAATCAATAAAATCGGCACGGAATGGTACATCGTGCGGTACAACATCACCCTTCGTACTTTACACTTTTCCTCACAATCGTACACGGCATCACCCTTCGTGCTTTACACTCTTTCCTCACAAAAACAAACAATACACGGCATCATCCTTCGTGCTTTAACACTCTTCCTCACCCAAACAACAATCACAAACAATGGTGCAAGGGCATAAACAAGATTATAATAGGAATCCCGGCAAGGGAACAACAATTCAACTATTAAGTACCGGCAAGGGAGCAACATCAATAATATCAACATCTCGACAAGGGAGATAACCAATAAAGCAACAATATCCCGGCAAGGGAACAATTTAGTGACTTCTTTCTCTTATTCACTTTTACTTCACAACTCACTTTACCACTTGAGCCAATGCTCCAAAGGGTTCAATCAACTCATATGCTTTCGCAATTCGTAATATAACTTGAGCCAATGCTCCTTGATATTCAAAGGTCACAATTCCTTCCACAAACTTCTCACAACAAATAGAAATCAACTCTAAAGCATGGATAATACAACGAAGTCATGAAAATCACAATATAAGACTCACGGGCATGCTTGACACCAACGTATAGATACTCATCACCATGCCTATACGTCATACTCAACAATTATCACATAACAAATAGGACTCGACTCCTAATCCCTCAAGCTAAGATTAGACCAAACACTTACCTCGAACTTCCATGGACAACTCAAGCCTCAAACACCGCCTTTCCTTTTGAATTTGACTCCAAAACAATCGTATCTATACATAATTGACTTAATAACATCAATAAACGTTAAACAATCCAATTCTAATGCTTAATTATGGCTTTCTAATTATTCTTCCCAAAAAGTCAAAAATTGACCCCAGGCCCGCTTGGTCAAACACGAGGTTCGGACCAAAATCCGATCACCCATTCACCCACGAGCCCGAATATATAATTTTTTTTCAAATTCGATCCCAAAACGAAGTCTAAATCACAAATAATCAAAAAGCCCTAACTCTACCCACATTCCTAATTTTCTACCCTTAATTACATGATTTAAGCCTAGAAATCTAATGGTTGATGATAAAAATGGAAGGAAACAAGTCAAAGATTACTTACCTAAGAGGTTATGGTGAAGAAGCTGTTCAAAAATCGCCCCAAGAAGTGTGGAGAAGAAGAAGTTATGAAATTTGGGTTAAGTCCCGTAATGCAACTGTTTCTGAACTTTTAAAATAACTGGGCGAAATTACTCTTCACGTTCGCGACAAGTCCATCGCAAGTTATAGGCCTGCTAGGCCTTTGCGTTCACGAAAAGCGGCTCGCGTTCACGGAGAAGAAATGCCTCGAGCCTCGCCTTCGCGTGGAATGGATCGAGTTCGCGTAGGTCAAATGCCCCACCCCCTGCCCAGGCTCAATTAGCCTTCGCGTTCGCGCGGATAGGACCGCGTTCGCGAAGGGAAGACCCCCCAACGCCTCGCGTTCGCGACCTGGGCTACGCGTTCGCGTAGAAGGAATTTCCTTCAGCAAAAATTAACACATCGCGTTCGCGAGGGTCCTCCCGCGAACGCGAAGAAGGGCATACCAGAATATGAACAGCTGAAAAAACCTACAACTTTTCCTAAGTCCAAAACCTTTCGAAATACACCTGAAACACACCCGAGCCCTCGGGACTCCTAACCAAACATACGTACTAACTCAATGACATCATACAAACTTATCCGTGTGATCAAATCGCCAAAATACCATCATTAACATCGAATTAAACCTCAAAATCAAAGAATTATGTCAACTTCTTAAAACATCCGTTTTAGCAATTTAGGTCCGAATCACGTCAAATGACATCTGTTTTTTCACCAAATTTCATAGAAACATCTTAAATCATATATAAGACTTGTACCGGGCACCAGACCCAAAATACGGGCCCGATACCATTATAATTTAATCAAAATTCATTTCAAATTCCTTTAAACAATTTCAGAAATAATTTTCTTTAAAAAATTTATTTTTTGGGCTTGGGACCTCGGAATTCGATTCCGGGCATACGCCCATGTCCCATATTTTTCTATGGGTCCGGATCCGTTTACAAGAAACGTTGACCGAAGTCAAATTAATTAATTTTACAGTCAAAACTTATTATTTTTCATAGATTTTCACATAGAGGCTTTCCGTCTACATGTCCGGACTGCGCACGCAAATCGAGGTGATGCTAAAAGAGGTTTTTAAGGCCTCAGAACACAGAATTCGTTTTAAAATAAGTCACAGATAGGCGCCATCACGACCGGGTCGGTTTTAGGGTCGTGACATTATAGCACATTTTAAAAGATTGTGTGCTTTTATTTATTTGCATCGATAATTAATTATATTCAAATTTTAAATTAGCATAAAAAGTATTGAAGTTATGGTCAATTACAATTAATAACTTAATAATTATCATAAATTTGAATATCTAATTATATCACATTTTAAAAAACTATGTGCTTTTATCTAGTTGCATTGATCATTATTGTATTCAATTTAAATAAGAATATAAAAATTTATTGATGTTATGGTCAATTACAATTAATAAATTAATAATTATCATAAATCTAATTAAATATTCTATTAATAATTTCATAAAATTGAAATAGGAGCATATGACAAAGCTAATAATATCATAATTTTGATATAAAATAGTATTACTAAATGTGAGTTTTAGTTATAATTAGTTAATTAACTATGTAAATAAAGTCATCGCTAAACTTTCAGACTTAACCTTTTGTTGATAGTAATAATTATGTTTTGATATTTTCTTTTATATATTGGTCTATATGATACTTGATAACTGAATATCATTTTTCATAAAACCCACTTAACTCATCAAGACATTTGAATGCGAAACAAATACAAAGACTCAATGGGGATAAAGGTAAAGGTGTTTAGAGCAGATATTTTTTTCCTTTTTAAATCCCACATTTTGTCATTGTCTATAATCTTCTTCTTCTTCTTCTTCTTTTTTTTTGGTTATTTCTTTGTTCCTCTTAATTGTTTTCAATGTGTACTTCATTCTTTATTCTTTTTCTTAGTTACTTGGGAAGAAAAAAGTTTGAATCTTTATGCTCATTGTTAGATTGGTATATCATAAGAAATTAATTTTCAGTCGATTATTTTGACTAAATATTTGTTTTTCTTACTTGAATGAACTCTTGCTATTTTGTCGGCATGTTGTTGTTCATGTTAATATTAGGTTTCTTGCCTTATATTTCTTCGTTATGGATCTATAATTTTTCATTCATACTTATTCCTGAATATATATACAATCATTTGTTTTTATTTCCTGATGTTGATTTATTTTATTAAAATTGACAGGCAAATATGTGGAATTATGGAGTATCATTTACCAGCTATGACTGATGATGATCAAACTAAGGTGCAATCGAAGACAGTGGCAGAAGAGAAGGGAGAAGATTGTATGGCTTTGGGTCTCAAGCAAGATTTCCAGTACTACAATTAGTGTCATAGAAGAATTATGCATTGTAAATTTCTTAAAGTTTACATAGAAATTGACCTTTTATTGATGAACAAAGGTGAAATTTACAACTCAATCGAAATAATAAGGCAACAATCGTTGGATTGAAGCGCCGAAATTGTGAACCGGAACCTCGATTCTTCGCTACCCAACTTTCGATACGACTCGACAGAAAAGGATTTCAGTTAGCTCCGATGAACATTTCGGATAAATATGTTAGAATATACTATAAGTCATGCGTATTGTTATAGTATTCTTTATGAACAATTATTTATTTACTTGTTTAAATTCAATAAAGTTTCATTTTAAATAGATCATGTGTTGGTTTGTGCGTCCATTGCTTACATAGTAGATGATTTAGTGTATAGAGTTTAGCTTATACACGGAAGATTAAATCATCGGTTCTTGTAAGACATAAAAGTTAATGTTCACAATCTAATGATGGAATTGGACAAATCATCGAAATGATTGTAGCACAAGATTAAATATAATTTATCTTGATTATGGGAATGGTTTAATTCCAACTTCTTGTGCTAGTACATTTTGTATGTATTGAACGGATCAAGTAGAGATGAGTATTTTATACTGACTTTATAAAATAATTTCTCTAGTCCATTTAATGTACTTATACTCTTAATCCTGATATAATTATTATTAGCTGTGTATGTCACTTGTTGTTTTGATTTATTAAAAGGCGAGATTAAATAATTAGGATAAACCATAAGGATTAATATCATGTTCTATATGCAAGTTTTGAATTACATGCAAAGTTTGTTTTTCTGAAAACCTGCACTGTTTTTTGGTGTGATTATCTGTTATGGGTTGTGTTGATTATTCTAAAAACTTGATGTATCCTTTTAATATTGGTGATGTTGAGTTAGAATAATCTGAAAATTGAATTTTATCAGGTAAAACGGAAAAACACGTTTTGCTGAATTAGGGCAGAAAATCGGAGGTCAAAAAGTTGACGGACTCCGATTGACCTGAAACTTGGCAGGTCCATGCGAAACGGCCTAGTGAGCAATACTCATTTATTTCGTCATGACTGAAGTCGTTTTTTGGGCGTTCGGGGTCGTTTAGATGGTGTTTTTGCTGTTTTTCTAAAATTCTGAAATTTTTTTTTAGTTGTTTTTAATTCCAGTAATTGTGGGGATCAATTCCCTTGGTCCCCGGGCTTAAAAAATCAGTGATATAATGTTTTTATACGTTGACGTAAGTCTTCTTCCATATAATCTGAGTATGCATGTTGGGTCAATGGGACTAATATATGTTGATTGTTGATATTCACTTGGCTTAAATTAACAGTTTACTCTCCATCTGAGTATGACATGTTTAAGTTTATGGGGTGAAAATCTATCATTATATATGTATATTGCAAGAATAGCTTCTTTCCCATCGAAATTTGTTGTTCAAGGTGCATAGATTGTATATATATATAATGTGTTTTGAATTTTAATGTTCATAATACAAACTGATTTGATCTATTTAAATATTTAATGTCTCCCAGATTAACAATGACTGCTTTTAATCCCCTTACTGTCATTCTTACCCAAAACAAACTTGAGGGTCCAAATTATGTTGATTGGAAACGAAATTTGGATATTGTTCTAATTGCTGAAGAGTACAAATTTGTGCTCGATGAGGTGTGTCCAGAAAAACCTGGAGATGATGCCACAGATGATGAACAGAAGGCTTACCAGAAATGGATTAAGGCTGATGAGATGGCGCGGTGTTACATTTTGGCATCCATGTCGAATGTTCTGCAACATCAGCATCAGTCGATGGAGTCTGCTTATGACATTCTGGAAAATCTCAAAGAAATGTTCGGAGATCAGAATCGTGCGGCTAAGCAGACTGCCATGAAAGCCCTTCTGAATACCAAAATGGTTGAAGGTTCATCGGTCAGGGACCATGTTCTGAAGATGATGAGTCTTCTGAATGAACTGGAGATCCTTGGAGCTAACATTGATAAGGACACGCAGGTTGAAATGATCCTGCAGACTTTGCCTGACAGTTTTCAGCAATTTCGCCTGAATTATAACATGAACAAAATGGATTTGTCCCTTGCGAAATTGTTGAATGAGCTGCAGTCGGCAGAGACTATTATCAAGTCCCAAGCTCCTCCCGTGGCATTGAATTTTGAGGCAGGTTCTTCTTCTAAGCCGAGAGGCGGGCAGAAAAAGAAAAAGGCTCAAAAACCCTCTGTTGGTGGCGCGACTGCTGGTGTGAAAAAGGCTAAGGGCAAGTGTTATCACTGCAAGCAGCCCGGGCATCATAAGAAGCAGTGTCCAACTTATCTGGCCAAGCTGAAAAATAAACCAGGTGATTTACATCTACTTGTCGTTGAAACATTTTTAGCGGCTGTTTCTACCATGTCATGGTGTGTAGATTCGGGAGCCACTAATCATATCTGCACTTATTTGCAGGGGTTTCAGGTAACGCGGCGACTAAGTAAAGGAGAAATCAATGTTTATCAAGCAGACGGTTCAGCAGCCCCAGCTTTAGCATTAGGAAATATTAGTATTTCGTTTGGTAGTGGTAGAGTTTTAGCTTTAAAAGACACATTATATGTACCTTCTGTTAGAAGGAATTTAATTTCGGTTTCTAGCGCTATGAGAGATGGTTATGATTTTAATTGTCATGATGTTGATAAATGTGTTATTACTCATAATAAGTGTTATCTCTCTTTGGCTACATTGATTAATGGTCTTTTTGTTGTTGACTCTATTCCTAAACCGTTACCACCTAAAGAACTGAATAATGTTGATTTACCAAGCAAGAGAAAAAGTTCTTCTGAATTGAGTGAAACATATTTATGGAACTTGCGTTTGGGTCATATAAATCTGAACAGAATTTCCAGGTTGGTCAAGGATGGACCTTTAAGTTCATTGAAAGTGGAGGCACTACCAACTTGTGAATCTTGTTTAGAAGGGAAAATGACAAAATGAAATTTCCCCTCAAAAGGAAATCGGGCAAGTGATAAATTAGAATTAATTCATTCTGATTTGTGTGGTCCAATGAATGTCCAAGCAAGAGGTGGTTTTGAGTATTTTGTGACTTTCACAGATGATTACTCAAAATATGGATATATTTATTTGTTGCGTCGAAAGTCTGAATGTTTTGAAAAGTTCAAAGAATTCAAGACTGAGACTGAAAAACGACATAATAAACATATCAAGACACTACGATGAACTTTTCAAACATTCAGACTTTCGACGCAACAAATAAACATATCAAGACACTACGATCTGATCGTGGTGGGGAGTACCTCTCTACGGACTTCATTGGTTATTTATCAGAATGTGGAATTACATCTCAATTATCTGCACCTGGAACTCCACAACAAAATGGTGTAGCTGAAAGAAGAAATAGGACTCTTATGGAAATGGTTAGATCAATGATGAGTTATTCCGATTTGCCTTCGTCTTTTTGGGGACATGCCTTAGAAACGGCGAATTATGTTCTGAACTTAGTTCCTTCAAAGTCAGTACCCTTGACCCCTACAGAATTGTGGACTGGGCGCAAGCCTAGTATGCGGCATATTCGAGTTTGGGGTTGTCCGGCACATGTGCTAAAGGGGAAAACGGATAAATTGGAGGCAAGAACGGATGTATGCGTGTTTATAGGTTATCCAAAAGGGACGAAAGGTGGTTTATTCTATTGTCCTAAAGAGAAAAAGGTAATTGTTAGCACAAATGCCAAGTTTCTAGAAGAGGACTATTTGATGAACCATGTTCCTAGAAGTAAACTCGTTTTACAGGAACTTAGCAAAGGAATGGAAACTCAGTCATCTGAAAATCAAAACGACCATATCCAAACCCCGAAAGTCGATTTTGACATACCATTGCACTTTAGTAGTGGGAGAAATGTCAATAGACTTAATGTACCACAAGAACAAGTGCCCGCAGTCATACTACCACAAAGTAGTGGGAGTTATGTTGAGCAGACTGCACAACAGGAAGAAGTCGTTGATATCCCTATAGATAGCATGGAGACTCAGGTTCCTGATGATGTTGTTGTTCAACCACAAAATCAACATGATGTAGTTGCAACTGATGTAGTGCGTAGTCGTAGTGGGAGAGAAATAAGACAGCCAGTTCGTTACACGCTCTTGGGAGAATCATATGATAGGATCCCTGAGGAGCCTACCTCCGAACCTGTCAATTACGACCAAGCACTACATGATAAGGATGCCGATAAGTGGGTTGCTGCTATGAAATCAGAGATGGAGTCTATGTACTCTAATCAGGTTTGGGATCTTGTAGAACCAACTGATGGGGTTAAACCCATTGGATGCAAATGGATCTATAAGAAAAAGAGAGGTGTAGACGGAAAAGTACAAACTTTTAAAGCAAGGCTTGTAGCGAAAGGGTTTACTCAGAAAGAAGGGATTGACTATGAGGAAACCTTCTCGCCGGTAGCCATGCTTAAGTCTATAAGGATTCTCTTATCCATTGCTGCTCATTATGATTATGAGATTTGGCAAATGGATGTCAAGACAACTTTTCTTAATGGAAGTCTTGATGAGTGCATCTATATGATGCAACCAGACGGTTTTATGGAAAGTGGCAAAGAGCACATGTTGTGTAAGCTTAAAAGGTCCATTTATGGACTAAAACAGGCATCTAGGGCATGGAACACTTGTTTTGATAAGGCGATTAAAACTTTTGGTTTTGATCAGTGTCTTAACGAATCTTGTGTATACAAAAAGTGGGATGGGGACAAAGTGGCATTTTTGATCTTATATGTAGATGACATACTGCTCATAGGAAATAATGTGGGCATGTTGAATTCAGTTAAGCAGTGGTTGTCCACACATTTTGATATGAAAGATTTGGGAGAAACGGCTCATATCCTTGGGATCAAACTCTTGCGAGATCGCAAGAAAAGGATATTAGGCTTGTCCCAAGGTCTTTATATTGATACAATACTCTCCAGGTTTAGCATGCATGATTCCAAGAAAGGATTCCTTCCTTTCAGACATGGAATTTCTCTATCTAAAGATCAGTCTCCTAAGACTGATGAAGAGATAGAAAAGATGAAGGCGGTCCCTTATGCATCAGCTGTGGGGAGCCTCATGTATGCTATGTTATGCACTAGGCCTGATATCTGCTTTGCCGTTGGCGTTGTTAGCAGATTTCAGTCTAATCCTGGGAAAGAGCATTGGACGGCGGTTAAACATATAATCAAGTACCTGAAAAGGACTAGGGATTATATGTTAATCTACCAATCGGATGACCTGGTACCTATTGGGTATACTGATTCGGATTTCCAATCAGACAGAGATTCTAGAAAGTCTACCTCAGGTAATGTGTTTACTCTTGGAGGCGGAGCCATAAGTTGGAGGAGTATCAAGCAAACTTGTGTTGCTGATTCCACCATGGAAGCCGAATATGTGGCAGCCTCTGAGGCAGCCAAAGAGGCAGTTTGGCTCGGTAACTTCCTGAGAGAGTTGGGTGTGGTTCCTTCGATTCAAGCGCCAATTACGCTTTACTGTGATAATAGTGGTGCGGTTGCAAATTCAAAGGAGCCACGAAGCCATAAGAGGGCAAAACACATTGAGCGTAAATATCATTTAATTCGTGATATAGTGCAGAGAGGGGATGTAGTGGTCACCAAGATTGCGTCAGAGAACAACTTGGCAGATCCGTTTACTAAGAGCTTACCACATAAGACTTTTGATAAGCATGTAGAAGGATTGGGTGTCAAAATTGTAGACGCATGGTTATTAGTCTAAGTGGGAGATTGTTAGAATATACTATAAGCCATGCGTGTTGTTATAGTATTCTTTATGAACAATTATTTATTTACTTG
This sequence comes from Nicotiana tabacum, assembly GCF_000715075.1. Classification (NCBI taxonomy): domain Eukaryota; kingdom Viridiplantae; phylum Streptophyta; class Magnoliopsida; order Solanales; family Solanaceae; genus Nicotiana; species Nicotiana tabacum. The sequence continues at coordinate 89,417,200 of NC_134101.1, read as the reverse complement.
TTTAAATTCAATAAAGTTTCATTTTAAATAGATCATGTGTTGGTTTGTGCGTCCATTGCTTACATAGTAAATGATTTAGTGTATAAAGTTTAGCTTATACATGGAAGATTAAATCATCGGTTCTTGTAAGACATAAAAGTTAATGTTCACAATCTAATGATGGAATTGGACAAATCATCGGAATGATTGTAGCACAAGATTAAATATAATTTATCTTGATTATGGGAATGGTTTAATTCCAACTTCTTGTGCTAGTACATTTTGTATGTATTGAACGGATCAAGTAGAGATGAGTATTTTATACTGACTTTATAAAATAATTTCTCTAGTCCATTTAATGTACTTATACTCTTAATCCTGATATAATTATTATTAGCTGTGTATGTCACTTGTTGTTTTGATTTATTAAAAGGCGAGATTTTTTCGCGAGTCAATAAGCCTGGTAAATTGGGTAACAATGATATACATTGGCGAAGTAATAATTAGTTGATGGAATCCATGTCTCGATTTTGAGATTGATGATACTCCTTTATGAAAGCTTATAAGTTTTCATGTGTAAACCCGGCCGGTGGATTTTGTATCCGACACATGAAATAAGTTAAGTGTAAGACTAAAGGAAGTAATCAATAAATTAAATAGTCAGTAATTTAATTTGATTGATTAGTATCTGAATCTTAACATGGGGAGTTAAATAAGGTTTTATGGAAGAATTTCGAAATTGAACAAAAGAGTGCAATTACGAATTTTTAGTGGAATAATTCGTAATTTATTATGATGGAAATTAGTTTCAGAATTTCGAAATTAATATCATAATAGGAAGCCTTGTTAATTAAATTCTGTGGTCCCTACTGTGCCTAAATAATAGAAAATAGTGGAAATTGTTACTTAGTGGGAAAGAAAACGTGGAAACCATCCCTTAGTGGGAGAAGGAAACCTAACAGGTTTTGAAAACGGGTTTGACCTAAAAAATGCAGCTATATATATGGATATAAGGGCTGGACGTTTTTTACATGATTCTGACTGCGGTTTCTACTAGAATTTTGCCCACCCAAAATTCTCTATTTTCGGTTATTGTTTGGGTAATACAGTAGAAGACTGTGGAAATCTGCTAGTGTGTTTTCAACTGAGGAACTGGAGAACGACCTAGATTTGTTGTGTTTACACTTCAAGAGTTAATCCTAAAATCTCCATACGTGCTAGTTGTTTAGATTACACGTGAATAAGATTCTATTATTGCTTCCGCTGTGGTATATATTCCAACAATATATTTTTAATTTTCATTGCAAAAGAAGAAAATCTTTAGTTATAATTGGATATATTTCATAGCAAAAAGAATGGATTCTTAGCTACTAACAAAAATGTTTGTGGCAAATACTTTAATTTATAGTTATAAAATTTTGAACTCGTAGCTAAATATAAGTACTATTTCCACGGGACTAAGCTATAAAAATAGCCACAAAATTTGAGTTTTCATGGCAACCAAATCTAATCTTTTGCCACAGAAGAACACCTTGTAACTACAATATAAAGACTGCTACAGGTTTATTTGACGTGGCAAAAAAATAAGATTATTTGCTATACGTATATATTCCGGGGCAAAAAGGCATTACCAATACAGTTACGACACAAAAAAATTTGGTAGCAACAAGTATTAGTTGTTAGCCACAGAACATGTAAAGTTTGTAGCTGACTTTTAGCTATGCTACATTTTGCTACGAATGCTACGGAAAAAAATATTGTGGCTAAAGTGTTTAGCCACGAAAATTTTTATATTTAGCTACGATGAAATTCGTAGCTATATATGCTTAATGTTGTAGTGAGATCTAGACACTGTTGACTTCAGCTGATCTCCTCCGGAATGACACTATCTGGTCCTGATAAATTAACTCCAGGATATACTAGGGTTGACCTCTGATAAATTAACTGCAGGATATACTATGGTTGACCTTATGGTTCTTTAATAAGAGCAGGTTCGACTGATGTAGAGCTGACTAGGAAATACTTGTCACGTATCGTCTGTTGTGCTGGCCACGTAATGTAATCGTATTTTACAAATATAATTGGTAATATCTTCTATTCTATTTTATGTGAAAGTGTGACAAGATATGAAGCTTAAGATACCAATTTGACAGATATAATACATTAGTGAAGTGGTTAAGTGTGTTGACTAAATTTATATTCTTGCAAGTCAGATAGAAACAAAAGTGCGCCAAAAATATTTTTAAACGTTCCAAAATGAGAAGAATATCGTATAAATTTAAGCTAAATTATATTTTGCTCTCAAAAGAATGATGTAATTCGAATTAGGTTGCATTAAGATATTCTTTTGAAGGGTTTTAAGAAATGTTGATGTCATACAACTTTAAAATTTTACGTAGATTTTATCGTTTAAAATAGCAAATACTTATTATACAATTCTGTCGTTGCAGTGCCACTTGATAAACCTAAAGTTCATATATAGAGTGTTGTGAGAATTTTGCCCTGATTCTTTTATCAATTTGGATTTACTTTTCTTGAAGGAAGGACAATAATATTTACCATAATTGATGACTTTTATCTTTTCTAATAGGAAAATATAAATCTTCAATATTTGGTCAACCTCTTTCTAGGAGAAAATATTTTTGACTTTTATAAATTGAAGATCTCTCCGTCTCGCATAATAACACAATAACATCCACGATATAGTCATTAAAAGAGTCTTGTTTAGGGGGAGGGGGATTATTCTCTCGATAGTTTTGATATTTTCTCTAAAATTAGTTTTCTCATATGTAGGTCAATTGACCAAATCATATTAAAGTATTATGCCGCTCTTAGTATATTTCTCTTTGTTTCTAATTTTACCATTATTTAAAGTTTGTTTTATTAACTTCCGCATGATGCCCTGTTATGTCGATCTCAATAAGTAGTATCATAGCGAGGTTAAAGATAGGTTCAAGGCGAGTTCAGATCAAGCTACAATCAATTTGACGGTAATAAAGATTTCTGTTCAAAAAATTATTTTTTAACTCATGCTTACGCTTAATGCATAAACTACACTTTTAACTCTTGCTTACTTTTAACGTATGGGTTCCATTTCACACATGACTTTATTTTTAATCCTACTCACTTTTAATGTGGTCTAATATTTTTTACTCGTGCTCACTTTTAACACATAAAGCTTTAACCAAACCTACTTTTAACCATATCAAGCATAGTGATGAAGATTATGTGAAGAAGATGAATCAAGTTTTTCGAAAAAATTCAGGCCGAAAGGGAGAACTGTTATGGTTTTACCCTAATTTTGTTACTATATTTGAATTTTACTTTTCTTAAAAGAAGGGAAATAATAGTAATCATAATTAATTTTAAATTTTTCCAAAAGTAAAATATAATTCTTCTCTATCTGATTAACCTCTTTCTCGAAGGAAAATATTTTAGAATTTTATAAATTGAAGATCATTTGTTCTCACATAATAATACACAATGTAGTCATTAAAAATTACTATTGTTTAGGTAGATACTATTCTCTCGATGATTTATACTTTTTTTTATATTAATTTTCTTATATGTAGGTCAATTGACCAAATTATATTAAAGTATTATGCCTCTTTTACGATGCTTCTCTTTATTGTCTGATATATCATCATTCAAGGTTTGCGTTGTTAACTTCCGCATGATATCTTGTTATTTTGATCTTAACAAGTGTAACTAATATGCACAGATCATATTATCGTAGTAGGTAATTTGCCTTATGTCAATAATATAAATCTCACTTATAAGATTTTAACTAATATCTATTAATTATCTAAAAAAAATTATATTATCATTATCAATTATAGCATGTAATACTTTTTTTATTTTCGTGTAGATTTACTGAAGTTGAGATGATAATGTAAAAATTGTTTTTTCGCAATTCTCTCACCTTATCGGAACACACAGTGTTTTCTTATGTGAAAATCATCGTTAAGGGTTGGGTTTTTCTTTCTTTCTTTCTGACTCTTCTCCCCTTCCTTTCAACGCGAGTAATCATAATGTTCTCTGCCTCACCTCTACCAAGATCCAGATCTTATGTTCTCCATTCTCATTACCATTATTATTCCCATCCTAAAAATCTCAAAACATCATCATTATCATCACCACCTTCTTCGAAAAATATTCGTCAGAAGAAAAGTGGACATGTATTTGTTGTTCACGAGGATAATGATGATGAAGAAGATCATGAAATTTTGAATGAATGAATCAGTTTCGTTTTTGTGGGGAATCAAGCATCTTGGTCCGATCCTTTGCTACATCAAGAAATTAAAAAAAGAATATCTTATTAGTTCATTTCTACAACTAGTTATTCTGCTTAATTATGGCAAATATGGATGTCCGTTGAATTTCTAGCTTGTGAGGATAATAAGCCTACTACCTAGCAGATCTTGTGAGATACAGAGATTTTTTGCTAGTAACTCTTTTATAAAATTCGAGCAGTTATCTGAAAACTCGATTCAGATATGAACTTTTGAGTATTGAGAGATGCTCTTGTTATTTCCAATAGGGCGATTCGGTACTAGATTTGCCATAGCTTTTCTCAAAGCGCAGCTGCCTGCACTATTATCCTGTGTCTCAACCAACTTTTTTCATATCTTCAAATCAGCCTGGAAGAAGAGAAACGCAACCGTTCTATTAAGTCAATTTAGGGTTTGTATCAATTATTTTGTATTTGCTTCATTAATTAATCGTTTACTCGTACTCCCTTTTGGTGCATCTTACCTACATGGATCTATTGTTATACTTGATAATGTCTAGTATTAGATCTTTTGTATTGTTTACTCGTACTCCCTTCGTTTTATTTTATGTGATGAATTAGTTCAAATCACGATGATCAAATTACCTAGCTACTTAATTTTTTTATTTAAAGTAATTTATATATCCATGAGAAATGAAGTTATGTTCACCCTCTAAAGTAGCTAGAGACCTTAGGGTTTGATCAGTCTCTTGCGTCTCATTTTTCTGGTAAATGTTGAGCAGTAGTACTGATGGCACGATCTACAAATACATCTAAGATCTTTAGGTTGCGTTAAACTATCAATTATTAATGATTATAAGAAAGAAAAAGTTTGTCCAAGTTTGAAGTTTGCCAGCTGCTGTCTTTCGATCCTTATGTACCTATATGCATATCCTTTTGCAGACTTAAATTTTCAGACTTACCGACGATATGCTGTTAAGATATATACATTCTTGACTCTTGAGCAAGAGAATCTTTAATAAACTCAGTGCATTAGAAAAAGGATTTATGTTTTTCCAAAAAAAAAAAAAAATACAACCCACTTTTAATCTATTATACTTACCGTCTATTCTAGGTTGTCAATAAATGCTTATAAGATAAAGTGTCTAACAATTACTTTCAAGTGCCTAAATATTGTTTACCCCGTCAGTACATAAAACGTAAAGTCATCCATAAAGGGGAAAATTTTCTTGCTTTATGAGTGTAAGCTCTCGTTCTAGATATGCTATAGTATTTAGTGAATTCTGGTGTGTATAACATAACAGATGTTGATGCCACTGAGTTTTGAATATTTACCGAGGCTATCTAGCTAGCTATTTACAAGCACAAAATCATATTTACTGGGACATTATTTGTATATCATGGTTGGTTCCAAGTTTTCTTATTCTTCTTTTTTAAGATTTGATGGGAGTGCAGTTAATGCGTGTTTATGTGATATTAAGCTTATTCATCATGCTAGGAGTAATATATATTGAGAGTGTAAAGCATGGGTAGCCTAACTTATAAGCTACGGGGTCACGTGAATCCAACAGATCTCGTATATGTATTAAATATTTGTAAATATTTCACTATCAACTCAACTGTTATTGTAATCATTGTAGGAACCAGAAGCATCCGCCTCGAGTGTAAAGTATTTACTACCATTATAGTTCAACTTATACACCAAGGTTATTTTCAAGGTTACGAATTAGCAGTATTAACTAAGTAAGAGACGATAACCCGGAGTTGATTGTTAATTAACTAAATAAGGTGCAAAACCCTTACACCCCGAGACTATAAAAGTTGAACTCAAAATAAAGAATTTAGTGCAGAATTTTGTACATTAAAGTAATTCGCATAAAACTGTAAAACCCAGAAAGCATTTAAGGGTCAAAATTAACCTAGTGCATAGATGAATAATCTGAAGAAATATCCTTAATTTGTTTAGCAGGTTGTACCATGATGATCCCAGTTAATTCTTAAGTGTGCCACTTAAAATCTTAACCCGTTATCGAAGCCGATGATTATGGGTAGAAATGACACCATATATATAGCCCCACTTAAAGGACTTTTAAACTCCTATTTAAGAATTAGTCAGTGCGTCCTGAATTTCAGTTTTTCTAGGATAAAAATATTTTTAGTTTAAAATTTCAGGACAAAATAAGTAGTAGCTAATCTCTAAATAACATCCTTGAGAATGACTATTTGTGCACTTGCCCCTGATTATGGTTGGGACTGGCAAATGAGCTGTTTGGGCTGAAGTTGGGCAGGGCAAGATGAGCTGAGTAAATAAATGGGCTAATGCTCAACTCTGCCCAAAGTTCATTTGGGTCAAGATGGGTTGGGTCAAGATGGGCTAAACAATGAGTTGCAACCCAACCCAACCAACTTGACCCAAATTTCTCAAATTTTAAACAAATCAAAACCGAATATTTTTTTAAAAAAATTAAAAATATATTCACAAATAATCTTCTCTGACTCAAATAATGATATGTTGTGAATTATGTTGCGGTACCTAAAAAAAGTCGTCCTTTACTTTATTGATATTGTTATAAAATAAAAACTGTAAAGTAAATAAACTGAAGAGAAGTAGAGAGCGATGTTATATATTATTCAACTTTCAAACTGATGTACATAATAAACTGAAAACTCTTCTATTTATAGAAGAAAGGAAGCAACTGCGAGGTTTTTCTTCAGCTGCTTGTTAGTTGTATGCATGAGCTGCTTGCAACCTGCTTGTTTAATAAGAAGCTGCTGCAAATCATTTCATTGAGTTGCTTGCAACCTGCCTACTTCGGCTGCTTGTAGATAAACTTCAATAGAGTACTAAATGGATAATCTTCTTCAGGAAGATTAACTATAGTGGAGTAATAATGAACATCCTCAATATAATAGTTTCATAACACTCCCCCTTGGATGTTCATTAAAAGATAATGTGCCTCGTTAAAACTTTACTAGGAAAACCCGATAAGAAAAATTCTAGTGAAGGAAAAAGAGTACATATTTTTAGTAATACGCATTTCTAGTTGCCTCATTAAAAACCTTACAAGAAAAAATCACATGGGAAAAACCTTAGCATGGGAAAAAGAGTACAGCGCGTATTTCACTCCCCTTGATGAAAATCTTGTTTCAAATATTTGTGTCTCCGCATCCCAATCTTGTATACCATCTTCTCAAAAGTTGAAGTTGACAAAGATTTAGTGAACAAATCTGTCGGATTGTCACTTGAACGGATTTGTTGCACATCAATTTCACTATTTTTCTGAAGATCATGTGTGTAGAATAATTTTGGTGAAATATGATTCGTTCTATCTCCTTTTATAAATCCCCCTTTCAATTGGGTTATGCATGCAACATTGTATTCTTCTTTGTGTAAGAGAAGAGTTATATCTTGCTAGTAAATTAACAGAAAATTCTATGTTAGGCCTTGTAGCATTAACAAGATATATAAGTGCACCAATTGCACTAAGATAAGATATTTCAGGATCAAGGAATCTCTCATCCTCTTCTGGAGGACGGAACGGATCTTTATTCACTTCAAGTGATCAAACAACCATTTGTGTACTCAATGGGTGTGCTTTGTCCATGTAAAAGCATTTTATGACCCTTTCTGTAGAGGCAGATTGATGGATAAAGATTCCATCTGCTAATGTTCAATTTGCATACCAAGACAAAATTTTGTCTTTCCAAGATCTTTCATCTCAGATTCTTTCTTAAGATATTCAATTGCCTTTTGGAGCTCTTCTTCTTTCAGCAAATATTCATTGAGGCGATTATACCACATGTGCCTAGATTGTTTTAAATCGTACAAAGACTTTTGTAATTTGATCGAGTATATTTCTCAAGACTCTGAATTACATGCTTCAAGCATTTTAAATCCTTCATGGATCTTCATATAGATTTAATCAAATGAGTCATATAGGTAATCACTTGCATTTAAATGGCATGACATATTCTGGTGTCTAGACTATAGGTCCGATTCTCACAATCTTTTAGAATATTGTGCATTATATTGTATCAAATATATCGTCGACGATCATTTTGTATCGGTTCCTAATCAACATAACTTTTTGAGATCACTTTCTTTATTTTCTGGTACCTGAACTTCTTTTGGAGTTTCATGAAATGTTATGTCGTAGGCTCTTCTGGAGCTCATTTCCTCCCTATTATCATCATTTTGATCGTTTGCTCCTATTCTTTTTCAAAGATTGTTACCTTTGGAACCGGTCGGTCTACCACGCTTTATGCGTACAGTAAACTTTATCCTTCAGGGACATTAATTTTAATATGAGCATTTGCATCTGAAATATGATATTTAATTTTGGATCAGCAAATGCTTCTGGCATTTAACTTGAATTATCTTCTAAGTGAGTATCATATTAATGATAATTCAATTCATATAGCATATTTTTCAGCTGTTTATTTCATCCCCCAAATGTTAGAAAAACTAACATATATCCCCAATATCCTTTGGGAAACATATCTTTGTGCATTGTGGTAGAAAAATTAATCATATACCACACATCAAAAGATAGTAAAAATATTTGGTTTCTGATCCTAAACCAATTGTGAGGGTAGGACTTATCATATATTATTGGTCTGATGCATACAAGTGCTGTTATATGCAAGTTAGAAAATCTTAGACCAACACATGAAACTTTGTTCTCATAAGCAATAGTTTAACTATTAATAGGAGGCATTCAATGCTAAACTAGCTTGGATATAAACCAGCATCATCAAGATGAACTATCTTGATTTCCTAATCTGAAAATTATGCTCCTAATTGAGAAAAGTAATTTCAAATGTCAAACTGCAGGTTGACAATAATCGCATGTGTAACCATCTCATATATGCATCTATAAGTGGTTCACATAATAGGTGAATGGGCCCATATTCACCTTTTGTATATTTCAGAATTAGGGGTCTTAATCCCAACTTTAGCTAGTATAATCAATTTATTATGAGAACAAGCAACACAAGAGAATTCTTGAAGAATCTTCTAGTTCTTCAGTAAATGCTTATCTGAATTCTCTAATAGCTCATGTCAAATGAAAACTTCAAGTTTATCATGGCATGTGCTATCTCTTAGTAAACTTCGGATTTACTGCGGCATAAACTTTTACATTAGTAAATTTCTAATTTACTATGACTACTTTTGTATTAGTAAATTTCTGGTTTACTGTAGCTACTTTTGCCTCGGTAAAACTTCTGATTTACTGTGACTGTTTTTTGCATTAGTAAACTTCTGGTTTACCGTGATACATGATGTAGTACAAATTGAAGAATAAAGCCCGTAGTTCTCACAATATTACTTTACCCCTTATGATTGTGGAAACATGAAGATTTTCAATCTTCCAATCATTTGTAGTCTCAATATGATAGTCATTTGAATTAGTAAACTTCGGTTTACTACAACATATATTTTAACCACAATCATATAATATGAATGACAAATTTGCATATAAGCTCTTCGGGAGCCTTCAATTTATTTTTCACAATCTAATATTATTCGGACACTACTGGTGTCATGTGCCTTCTAGACAAACAATTAGCTCTTCGAGAGTTTTTGATACATTTTGTGCTATCAAATATTGCTCAGACACTTCTGGTATCATGAAATAAAATCATAATCAAATGGACAATATAAAGACAATTCTAAATTTATAAATGTAAGAAATTAAGATTTTTAGTAATTTTACCACCAATTTTGTGACAAATGTCTCCTTTAGGGAGAAATGCCATTAACCTTTGAATATTTTATATCAAATCGACAACCACATAGTCATTAAAGAAAGGGTCTACATGAGTTGTTATATTCTTCGGGGAACTCGATAACTAACCATAATATATTAATATGGTTGTAGTAAAAAGCATTCTTGTAGAATGCTTTTGCCTTAGAATGATACTTAATACAATTATCCAAGATGTTTTACGTACAACAGGTACGTGCGTTATTGATCTTTATGGCACATAATATTTATATCTTTTGTTATTCTAGCTCTTCAGGAGGTGAGTTGTGGTATTTATTTATTCACTCCAGGGAATGAAAATGTACTTCAAAAATAACTTTTAATAGTTCAGTAATTTATTTAAGCACAGAAAAACACATTTTCATAATATTTTCCTGCTTCAGGAGAAAATTTTAATTGTTTTACTACTTCAGGAGCAAATTAAAATACGAAATATTGAGTATATATTCTCTCAATCATATTACCTTTTCTGGAGGTTAATTGTTATATATTTACATCAAGAGCACGTCCATATTTAATATTGTCACATTCACTTCAGGGAATGAATTAATATTATCAAAAGTTCTCATCCTTTAGGGAATAGAACATAATTAACTAAACACGCATTAATCATGTCAACTTGTGATGCTTCAACCTCTTTTAAAATATTTACTACTTCAGAAACAAATTGAGGTATGCATGTAATATAGAGAATATTTCTCTAGCTTATATTCAATTGTAACTATAGAAAGCCTAAATTATCACTTCTGGTGGTCATAGGCATATACCACTTCTGGTGGTTAATAAAATTTAGTTACAATGAGATATACGAAACATAATCACTTCTGGTGGTTGTATATTTCTTGCAAACTCTGCTGGAGTTTAAGTGGATCTAATAATGTTATCCACTTTGTAATCCTTTATTAAGATAATAAGGATGAAAACAAATACCAAAATAGGTACTGTATACGTAGCATATAACCAAGCAAGCGATGATAAAGATATTAAATAAAATATAAGCAAAATGCTCGGCAGTCCGGGCGCGTTTCCGGGAAGCCTTTATATGAAATTTAAGAAAAATATTGAATTTGGCCTTTAAAATTGATTAAAGTTGACTTCGGTCAATATTTTTGTTAAACGAACCCAGACCCGTGATTTGACAATCCCATAGGGTTCGTAGTAATATATGGGACTTGGGCGTATGTCGGGAATCGAATTCTGAGGTCCCTAGCCGAAAAAAGAATTTTTAAAGAAAATTATTTGGTGGAAAATATAAAGGTTTTAGAAATTGAATAGTGTTGGAACTTGATGGTATCAGGACCTTATTTTTGTTCTAGAGCCTGGTGTGGGTCCGTTATAATAATTAAGCCTTATCTATAAAATTTGGTAAGAATCGGAGTTGATTTGATGTGATTCGGACATCCGGTTGTGAAAATAGTAAATTTGAAGTGTTCTTGAGGAAAATCATGAGTTTGAGGTTAAATTCGTAGTTGTTGATGTTATTTTGATGATTTGATCGCACGAGCAAGTCCGTATGATGTTTTAGACTTGTGTGCATGTTTGGTTTGGAGCCCCGAGGGCTCGGGTGGATTTTGGATAGGCCACAGAGTGAGTTTGGACTTAGAGAAATGGATGTTGCAGGTTCAGTTTTGTTGCAGGCACTGATCTCGTAATTGTGAGGTCAGGCTTGGAAATTGCAAGCCTGTCAGGCTTGCCAATTGCGAGGGGATTTATCGCAATTGCGAAGAAGCCCTGACCTGCTTTGTTCGCATTTGCGAAGTCAACAGTGCAAGGAGAGACTTCGCATTTGCGACCAAAAGGTCGCATTTGCGATTAGAGCAAATATGTGAGGTGTTCACATTTGCGATACTTTCCACGCATTTGTGAGCTTCGCAAATGCGAGGTAAGTGTTTGGTATAACCTTATTTCTACTGTTTGGGTAAGGAAGAGTGTAAAGCACGAAGGGTGATGCCGTGCATGATATTGTGAGTGAGTGTTAATGCACGAAGGGTGAAGCCGGGCTGATATTGTGAGCGTTAATGCACGAAGGGTGATGCCGTGCCATGATTTGAGAGATAATGCATGAAGGATGATGCCGTGCCATGATTATGAGAGTTAATGCACGAAGGGTGATGCCGTGCCATTTCTGTTGATTCTTATGGTGAGAACGAGAGTAAAAGCACGAAGGGTGATGTCGTGCAAGTGTTACTATTTTCCTTATTCTTGTTGATACAAATATGGTGCTCATTATACTTCTCTATTGAATTACTGTTAGAATTTGATATTCCCCGTAGCATGTTCCCATTCCCATATTTATCTGTTATTTGTTGTTATTATTGCTCTATTCGTATATGATTTAACTGCACAAGTTTATATGGTTGTCGTGTCCTAGACTCGTCACTACTTCACCGAGGTTAGGCTCGATACTTACTAATACATGGGGTCAGTTGTACTGATACTACACTCTGCACTTTTGTGCAGATTTCGGTGCCGGATCCTGTGAGTAGATTCGAGGTTTCTGCCTTTAGTCCAGGGAGACCAAGGTAGATTTGTTGGCGTCCGCAGAGCCTGAAGTCCCCTTTACCCTTTTTAGTTTCTTCTGTCTCTTCTATTTCGAGAACAATTGTACTTTTTCAGACTTGTATTTGCAGTAAAATCTTAGTCATTCGTGGATTGTGACACCCGATCTTTGGGGGTAGCTATGTATTAGACTGTTGGTTTGTTATATCACTTCCATATTTCATAATCATTTTATTTTAGTTATAATCTTTTCCTGTTAAGTTAATAATAGTGGTGGTAAAACTGTAACTATCGGCTTGCCTAACTTTCACGAGTAGGCGCCATCACGACTCCCGAAGGTAGGGAAATCCGGATCGTGATAAGTTGGTATCAGAGCACTAGGTTGCCTAGGTCTCACAATTCACGAACAAGCTAGGTAGCGTCTGAGGGATCAGTACGGAGACGTTTGTGCTTATCCCCCAGAGGCTACAGAGTTTAGGAACAGCTTCCCTTCTATTCATCGCTGTCTTGCAATTGATTTCTCAATGCTAATTGAACTTATACTATGTTCTTACGCAGATGGTAAGGACACGTACCGCTTCATCCGCTGATCAGCAGCTCGAGCCCCCAGTGGCAGCTCCTACGAGGGGGCAGAGGACGAGGTCGAGGCTGTGCTAGAGGCTGAGGCAGCGGCAGGGCTCAGCCCAGAGCAACAACATCAACAGTGGAGCCTCAGGTAGAGTTTGATGATGAGGTTCTAGCCCAGACTGTTCCAGCAGGACCAACTCAGGTTCCAGAGGGTTCATTGCTACCTCGGTACTCCAGGATGCTCTGGTCCAACTAGTGGGCCTCATGGAGAGTGTCACTCAGGCAGGCTTACTTCCTATAGTACCAAACGTCTCTCAGGCTGGGGGAGGAGCACAGACTCCTGCTACTCGCACTCCGGAGCAGATGGATCCTCAGTTTCAGACTCCAGCGGCTCAGCCAGTTGGGGTAGTTCAGCCGGGTGTTGTAGCTCAGACTGATGATGGAGCAACTACGTTTTCTGATGCTTTGTGGAGGCTGGACAGGTTCACCAAGCTTTTGACTACCACCTATGGCAGTATATTTTCAGAGGATCCCCATGACTATTTGGACAGCTATCATGAGGTTATACGGAACATGGGGATTGTAGACACCAATGGGGTCGACTTTGCTACTTTTCATCTGACAGGTTCCGCCAAGACTTGGTAGAGGGATTATTGTTTGGCTAGACCAGCTGGGTTACCGGCTTTGACTTGGGATCAGTTCTCTCAGGTATTTCTGGAGAATTTTTTTCCTGTCATTCAAAGGGAGGACTATCGGAGGCAGTTTGAGCGTCTCCAGCAGAGTTCTATGATTGTCACTCAATATGAGACCAGATTTATTGCCTTGGCCCATCGTGCTCTTCTTATACTTCCCACCGAGAGAGAGAGAGAGAGAGAGAGAGAGAGAGAGAGAGAGAGAGAGAGAGTAATGAGGTTTATTGAGGGACTAGCTCAGCCTATCAGATTGCAAATGGCTAAAGAGATAGAGAGTCAGATTTCTTTCCAGGATGCAGCCAATGTAGCCAGGCGAGTTGAGATGGTACTATCATAGGGGAGTGGCCAGGAGTCAGACAAGAGGCCTCGTCATTCTGGTAGGTTCAGTGGTGCCTCGTCTGGAGGCAGGGATTCTTTTGGTAGAGGCCATACTCCCAGGCCGTTTCATTCAGCATTTCAAACTTCTCACGGTGCTCTAGGTGGCCGCGATTCTTATATGCAGTATTCTAATCAGCTGCCCTATAGTGCATCACCAGCTCCTATCAGTGCACCTCTACTCCGGAGTTTTCGTGGTGGTTACTCTAGCCGTCAATGTCAGTTTCAGGGTTAGCAGTCGAGGTCATGTTATACATGTGGTGATCCGAGGCACATTGCTAGATTTTGCCCTCGAGCGTCGAGCAGTTCTCAACATCAGAGTTGGACCGGGTGTTCCACCGCCCGCTTGACTAGCTAGAGGTAGGGTTCAGGCAGCTAGGGTGGAGGTCGAGGTGTTAGAGGTGGAGGTCAAGATACTAGAGGTGGAGGCCAGCCAGAAGGTGGCCGTCCCAGGGATGTAGTTTAGAGTGGTGGGGCCCAGCCCCAATGTTATGCTATTCCAGCTATTGATACCCAATTTGTCTCTGTATATTTTTATATGCAAAATACATTCAAAATAGCATATGGATACATATATAAGTATGTCCAAATATTTTATTATTTTTTCTTAATTTTTAAATATTTTTAAATAAATTTATTGCCCTATTTTATCCATAAAAAACCCAATAATTATTCCCAAAATTATCATTTTGGCGATTCATTTATTGGATTCTCATATTTATGCTAAAATATAGCTAGGATAATTTTTGCATACTTTTACAAATTTATTTGGTATTTTTAAAGCTAAATTGCATATAATTACAATTTTATCCTCTTTTAGGATTAATTACGTTTATATTCATAAAAATTAGGTCTGGTATTTTTAAATAGTTAACTATGTGTTATAAATCATTTTGGTACCTTTAATTTATTTCCAGAAATTAATAAATCAAATAGGGAAAATTGGCTATTTAAATGTTAGCCCAATTTCATTTCAATTATAGCCAAATTCTGACCCCAATTAGACCCAATTCAAACCCAATCACCCCATCTCAAATCCATTCATACCCGACCCCCTAACCCAATTAAACCACCCATACCCGGATCCCCACCTAACCTCTTTAATCCCAGCCGTTGATCACTTAGATCAACGGCTCCCATCCCTTCTTTCCTAATTTAATGCAAAAGACCCCCCAAACCCTTTCATTATTCACACTCCACTGCCTCTGAATCCCCTTCTCTCTCAATCCTCTCTCAACCCCTCTCAAACCTTAGCCTCCGCCCTCAACTACAACCCTAAAGCCTCCCAAATCCATGGCTTCCAAGGTCATCGGAGGCCTGTATCCACCTCCCATGGTTTTTACGTGTTCGATTGTTATGGTTTCAAGGCTAGATCTTGAAAGAGCTTAGTCCAGACCTTGGTCGATTTCAGTTTATGGCTGTTCTCCGGTCGTCTCTGACCTTTCTCCTGCCAGCCATGGCTATTCGAGTCTGACTCTTGACTTTCCTACTTAGATCGATGGTTTTCAAAGCCTTTTTCACCACTTGGGGTTCTTTTAAAACCCTAACATTTAAGGGTCTCTCTATTTCTCTTAGATCTGTTTTAGATCTATGTCTACTATGAACTTTTAAGCACTTTTCTCGAAGTTTTTCTTAAAACTCCGCTTTCAAAACTCCTTATCCTTCTGATTATGGTCCTGTTAAGTTTTTTCGACACCTTTCTTTGATTTCTGATATGTTTTGCTGTGTTTGCTCGTATAATCCTTCTGCTTGAGTTTGCATGTTAAAACCCCTAATTTCTTTTAACTGTTTATTAAATGAATGATTGTTTGCCTGAGTTTTGTCCGATCTGTCTATTTATCCTCTTTTTAAAACCCTTCTATTGTTGAAACTCTTATGATTTTGGGTCTGAGACGGCTCGTTTAAGTGTAGAAGTTCTTTTCGAAATCTCTTGTTCTCTTTGTGTGATTCTTCTGATTCTGGGTTTCTATCTTCTCTTTAACTCGCCTATGTTGAAAGCCCTAATTTTTAGGGGGTTCTTTGTTTGGTTCTATGTATCAGCATGACTGGTCGGTTCTCGTTTTTGAGTTTCTGTGATTCTTCGTGACTATCTTTCCTTGATTTGTTTCTACTCAGGTTCTACGTGCTTGTATTCGAGCCTAAAAAAAACTTATACTAATTCTACGTGTTTGTGTTCATCTTGACTATTCGAAACTTGCCTCTTTCTCACCGAATCAGTATTATTTGACTCTTATTTTTGCTAGGTTTGTATGTCGACTCTTGACCGTCTGTGTCTTACTTTATTTATATGCAAAATATTGACACATGACTTTCTCTTTGATTGATTCTGATTTCCCCGTTTCTTGGTCTAATTTGAACACTTTCCTTTAGACCTTCGATCCCTAATTTTCTACTCAATCTGATTGATTCCCTTACCTTGGCTGCTTGATTCTTACTACCTATTCCCTAATTAGAGTTTTTCTGAACCTAGCCCTAATAATTTACTCTATGCCTAATATGTTGAATTATTTCCTTGTCTACACATTGATTTATTTCCTTATTTGTTACTCGTTCTTACCGTTTGAACTGATTCCCTTAAATTAAGGGAGTACTTGTACTGATTTTGGTTCTAATTGGTTCTGAGTTCCATAATTACTATACAATTGTAATTCTTGCCTTATTTTACATGGTTTCGAACTACTATATATATACCTATTCTTTCATTAACACAAATACACGAACACTTTAGTTCTGAACTCACACTTATACTCAAAACACTCTCTCTTGCTTTATTACTTGTACTTGGCCTGTTCAGCCAGCTGAATGCCAAGGCTATATTTAGAAGTCCTGCTACTTTTCTTTATTGTACTTTGCTTCTTTGACTGGTATGTTCTAATTAAGTTTTCCAGCACCAACCACAACATGTTTATTTATTGATTTTGCATTCTTGTCTGCCCACTGCTTGTATTTAATTCAGTACCATTACTCAACATGCTGTAATTTTCTTTATCCTGTTCTGAATCAATGTATTATGAATCCCAAATCCCTACCCCAATATGATTAATACTTGTGGTTAGTTTGGGGCATGACAACATTGAACATTACTGAGCATGACCCAAACGTGATCTTCCTAGGATCATAACCCCCATGTTTCCCTTATATGTTGTGTGCTCTGGTTGATTTACAAGTATGGCAACACTCCCTATTGCTGTGCATTCCCAGAATTAACTCTTGCCTAAGTATATAGGCTCCTTTCAATGGATTCCCAATCCCCTGCCCCCTTTGTGTGAATTTATCAATTCTGTGAAGTGTTAATGATTGACTCCTATCACCCTTTCCCTCTCCTTTATTCCTTCAGTTCTTAGAACTTAGTTTTTGCACTTCTCACTCTCTTCTTAGACTTAAGTTCTTCCCCTCTCATGCGAGCCTTGCCTTGGGACCCATGAGCTCTCTCTGAATTTGGACACATAAGAGCTGGCATTTGCACACTGAACTTGTCCCTATTCTGGTTATGAAACTTGGGTGTGAGCACTGCCCGAGGTCCTATTGAGGCCTTTAGGGAACTCTGACACACTCAAGGCTGAGAAAGACTTTGGATCAATGGTATTTTGAGTTGGTTTATCTCATAACTCAGAGAGGAAGTTAAGAATCAGGCTTCCTTTGGTTGTAACCTCTTCTTTTACACTTTTCTGATGTAATTCATTATTCGGTTTGTAATAATTTGTAATACACATTGGGGCTTTGGTTAGTGAAAAGGGTTGAGAAATTATACATGCTCAAGGGTAGAAAACATGCCTATAGGACTGCATTCTCTACTTGTTCAATTCACATTTAGAAGACATGCCTATAGGACTGATCTAATTCTGCATATTCATACTATATTTAGAAATCATGTCTATATGACTCGCTTGTTAAATTCACATCTAGTTAACATGCCTATAGGGATTATCTGAAATTCTGCACATTTTTCACCGTTTAGGTATCATGTCTATAAGGGTCTAAAATCAATAACATATAGAAATCATGCCTATAAGGACTGCCAAGTAAAATTCTGGTTCGTTTCTATTCACATTCAATATTAGATATAATGCCTATAGGATTAAATCAGCAATATTAGATCCCATTGCTTACAGAATCTGAACTAGTTCAATTTAAAATCAGTTCGATTTTGAACCAGTTTTAAACAACTTTCCGTCTTTATTTAACGAAGTTTAGCAAGAATGCCTATAGGATCTCAAACAATTTGTTTTGAGTTAGTATTGTTTCGCCTCATTCTGAATTAAGTAGATATCATGCCTATAGGACCCCTTCTAAACACTTAGGCAAACCTTAGAGTAATAACTATAAAACTGAATCCGTTTTTTGTTAAATGCTACAACCAGCAGGTAGGCCTAATTCGGACTTCTTATCTGAGTTATGTAATAAAATAATCTGCCTCAATAATCAACTTCCTTCGTCTTTATGTGCTTTAATTAGATCCAAAAAGTATGTGCAAGTCATGCTAGTTATGTGTTTTGTTTGAGGAGGTATACTTGAGCCTTATGTGTTTATGTGTTTCCCCTTTAATGTGCAGTCTTTTATATGTTTTGTATATCGCCTTAGATTTTTACCTTCGAAACTTCAAGTCAGCCTAATATCCCTCCCCTTTAGGATTAGTAGTCCTAAGTTCCTCCAGGACTGATAAGAACGAGATGGGTAATAACATGCAATAGTGTTCGAGACCAATCCGTGCTTTAGTACCTTAAATGGGGTGGGAAAGGGTAGATATGGATATGATGACCGGTGCGCTAATGCCACGTGTAACCCCTCTTTTGAGGAGTGATTACCGGGTATTGCATTGATGTGATCCATATTTTTATCAAACCTAGGACCCCCTTTCTTGATTTCCCCCTTCTTCGTTTTTGGGCATTGTAACTCCTTATTTAAAATAAGCTCTTGTAATTGCTCTTTCAAACTTGGTTTACTTTCCGACCATTATGTATTGAAATCCCCTCCTTTTTTTAGCCTTATTAGCTTATATGTTAATTGCACCCCAAATTCACAATAACTGTCTGGCCGGGAACCACACTAGTGGATCATGAGGGGTGCCTAACACCTTCCCCTTGGGATAATTTCAAGCCCTTACCCAATCTCTGGTTGTTCAAACAAACTTAGAATTAAATTTCTAGTGGTGTCCTAATGCACCTTAATCATTAGGTGACGACTCTTCAATTGCAAAACCCAATTCCCAAAAGGAACGAGTTGTCCCACACCAAATGTCCTAAACCCAATTTCGCGAGAAAGAGGAGGGCGCGACAGCATGTCAACTCTGCTGGGGATTTTTAGGGTTTTACCATTTCAGACTATTACTGTGAATTTATACCTCTTTGTGTGCAATTACTTGTTTAATTCCTTTAAGCATTCAATTCCCTTTTCAACTGCAAAAACTGACTTGTCTTTTTGTTTTCCTTTACTACTGCTTTGAAAGAATTATGAAACTGTTGTATTTACTACTTTCTTAAAGGTGCAAATACGCGACAACATGTTTTTAATTATCAAATAATCATGTTCAACATCATATTCCACTCGTGCCAAACAAATCTCATAGCAACACTTATAATGAGTGATTGCGCTCTTTCGATATTATCACCCCCTAAATTCGGAAAAGGCATATTTGCGATAAAACCAGTCGATCAACGGTGTAGTCGACGGTTCTGTGCCTTTCCTCCTTGAGTTGTTCGCTCAAGGGTACCAGTCTAAAACCCCATAGAAACCTTACTCTGTTTAAACTGTGCATGCATCATGGTCAAACCTAGACGAGTCAGTTATGTTGTCTGCATAATGACTCTTTAAGATAGCCTTGTCCAAAGTCCACTGGGTTTCCCTAAACCCAAACGGACATTACCATGTTCTGTGCATTTATTTGGACAACTAAAAGCTTTATGCCGATTGTTGATATTAAATAGTCGAGTCTGGTGGGGGTAAGGGCCTAACCTTATTTGTCTTGCAGAAATGTGAGGCATGAAGTCCCCAGATTCGGCATGGTCACCAATATCCACCCAATAATTGCTAAGCTGGTGGGAAGATCTTCACTCTAGCGATCAAACTCTTGTTCGAAAATATTTGGGAAACCTACCTTCTCTCTTGGAAATCCAACCCTACAACAAGATCATAGAAGCTTCTACTTTGTTCTGGGATTGTGAGAGGTTTGTATTCCTCTTTGGGGACATTTAAATGACACCCTTACTAGAAATAGGAGGATTGGCCGGTATAGCATGGGAAACTCCGGGTTTGTTGATGTCGGAGAATCAAAAAGGAAGGAGCTTCCTAAAAATGATGGGTTTGAAGAAGAATCCATAACTGACATGTCTAAAAGAATACTATATCCCCTTTAACTATTTGTATGAGAGGTATGGTCACAATAAATCCTACCGTACCTATCCTGACAAATTTGCCATCACATCATTAGGGCATATTCACCGAAGGGTCTTTGTATTCATGTTTTATTTCCTGGGGTTGATCGTGTTTCCAATGAAGAAAACAAGAATCCACACCAGACTGGCTATGGTAACTAAGACCTTAATGGAAGGAATTGGCGGGCAACCATTCAGTATTATGCCCATGATCATTGCGGAAATATACCGAGCCCTAGAGAAGTGTCAATAGGGAGCCAAATACTTCGAAGGCTGCAATTTGCTACTTCAGCTCTGGCTTATGGAGCATTTCTAAATGGGTGAATACAGACAAGAGATTCAGCAAAGGGACTGGGATAATCGCATTGCTTTCCATCATCCAAAGCGAATGAATTACATCCCCAATATGTTCGCTCAGCCAGAAGACGCCAGGGGATGGGTAGAGCTGTTTGATAATCTAACCGAGGGTCAGGTACAATGAATGTTCGAGTGGTTTCCGATCGAGGAATTCATCGCCCGATCCAGGTATGTACCATTTCTGATATTGACCGGTCTGAGAGGAACATACCCTTATGTCCCTCTCCGGGTTATGAGGCAAACAGGTATGAAGCAGGTTATACCCAGGGTCGACAAGATGAGTCATTTCTGGGCTGACTTCCAGGCTGATGATAGTCCTTATAAGTGCCAAGCTCATCATATTTGGCACTGCAAGATCGTCATGGGGAGAGATACCATCGGGCCAGACAGATACCATGCTGGTTGTGCTCTATGCTATTCTGGCTGGTTGGAAGATAATAACGATGGTCTGGGCCAGCCAGGGTTTGCTAGGGGCCACAGGATCATAGATGAAAGGGCCGAGGCACAGGTCAAATACAATCAACTGCGCAAGAGGATCCGGGAATGCGAAAGCGAGCACCGTGAGATACAAGAAGCCAACCAAAAGCTGATTGAGGAGTGGAAAGACATGGCTGTCAGTGCCAACAAGAGACTGGGATACTTGGAACGGGGCATAGTGGAGTTAGAAAGGAAATTCCTCAAAAGAATCGAGGATTGCCAAAATGCTGACGGGAACGAGGGCGGATATCTAGCCAGAGCCTACCTATTGCCGGGACTTCGCGAGTTAGGAAAGCTGTTCGACGGAGCCAAGGATGACGAATCTGGGGAAGGTCCTTCTGGGACCAAATAGATAGGAGTCTTCTTTTTGCCTTATAAAATGTAATAAGGCCGATGGCCAGTAGTGACATTTATTTCCTGTTTATTTAGTATCGATTTGGGATTCGTCTTATTTTCTATCAACAAATGAGTCATTTAACATTCTAAGTTCTCCAAATTAATTTGTCGCTAGGCCTATCTCGGGCACAAAGAGGTTCCCAAATTAAGACACGTTTTACATTCTGCACTATGTGTTTAAATATCGCAACGCTTTTTATAATCCTCACTAACTTGTTACCTTTTTGTTTTTACTTTTTGTTTTATTATTCCCCTCCCCAAAGGTTAGTTCTAGCACTCTAGCAACATCATCTTATTCCACGAGATCTAGAGGCCATCCACCCACTCCTCTTCTTAGTCTTGTCAAAAACAAGAACAGAGGGAAGATGGAAGATTTGAATAATGTCAGAAAAGAGAACTCAACTGAACGGGTAGAGGTCACTCATGGTCACGGTACTCAGGTTTCTAAAGAAAATGCATCCCAACTTGAACAAAAGCTGCTGAAATTCCAGGAAGAACTTGATCAGGTTCGGCATCTGGCAAATCTGTACTTTTCCCTCACCACTCCAGATGTCAATTTTCCAAAAGCTCAGAACCCTACACCTTCACAAAATATCCCAAAGCAACAAAACCATCCCGTTCCTCACCATCACTGCAACACCTGCCATACCTCAAACAACACCCCACTGCTCATTCCAGAACTCCAAAACTGCACAACTGACCTCTTCCGCACCCACCATAACACCCCCATCTACGTGGAGACTATGCCACACTCCACCCAACCCATCTCAAGAACACCGGAGTCCGATGATAAAGACTTGCTCATCAGGAACCTGGCTGAAGAACTTAAGAAATTGACTAGCTGAGTTCAAGGCGTTGAAGGAAGTAAGGGAATTGAAGGGCTAAACTATGAAGATCTTTGCATACAACCCGATGTCGAACTGCCCGAGGGGTACAAACCTCCAAAGTTCGAAATGTTTGATGGTATAGGGGATCCAAGGGTCCATTTGAGAACTTACTGTGACCAACTGGTTGGAGTAGGAAAAGACGAGAGAATCCGCATGAAGCTATTCATGAGGAGTTTAAAGGGAGATGCTTTGTCTTATTATATTAGCCAAGATCCGAAGAAGTGGTCGAACTGGGTAGTCATGGCGTCCGACTTCATGGACAGGTTCAGGTCCAACACAGAGAATGCGCCGGATGTGTTTTACATTCAGAATCTAAAGAAGAAGCCCACAGAAACATTTCGTGAGTATGCTACTCACTGGAGGTCCGAAGCTGCTAAGGTCAGACCTACCTTAGAGGAGGAACAGATGAGCAAATTCTTTGTTCGGGATCAAGACCCACAATATTATGAACGACTAATATTGATTGAGAGTCATAAATTTTCTGACATTATCAAACTGGGTGAATGGATCGAAGAGGGTATCAAAAGCGGTATGGTTACGAACTTTGAGGCCTTGCAAGCTACAAATAAAGCTTTGTAGTCTGGTGACGTGCCCAAGAAAAGGGACGTAGGAGCCATAATGGTTGCACAAAGAACCAAATCTCCCATCAAATACCAAACCTACCCAATGCCTCTACTCACATATCAGCCTACCCTGAACTACCAAGCACCCTCAGCCTCTTACCAAACTCCACCACCCGCTTATCAATCACCTCCACCTCCCAAATATCAGCCTACTTCACCTAGATATTCCCAACCCGCACATGTTTACCAAGCCTACAATGCTAAACCATCCCACTATCAATCCCCTCCTACACGCCAAAACTTCCCTAGACCTCGACCAAATTTTGACCGCAGACCTCCGAAACAATACACAGCCATTGCTGAACCCATTGACCAGTTGTACAAAAGACTCAAAGCTACTGGTTACGTCACCCCCATCCTTGCTGCAACCATTGAGAACCCTTCTCAGTGGGTTAACCCAAACAAATCCTGCGCATACCATTCCGGCATGAAGGGACACACCATCGACGAATGTCGTTCTCTGAAAGATAAGATCCAAACTTTAATTGACAACAAGATTATTTTGGCAAAGGAACTGACTTCGAATGTCCGCAATAACCCTCTGCCAGACCATAAGGGTGGAGGCGTTCACATGATTGAGGTAGAGGATGATTGGGATCCCGAGGGATCAATCGGTTTTATCGTAGAAGGTGATGACCCAAAGAAACCAATAGTTACTCTTAATCCGATCGTGGTCCAGATTCAGCGCTCTGGGGATGCCGAGGTAAATATATCTATGCCACTTGAGTTTTAAGCAACATCATCTGCAAAGACACCAACACCAATAGAGGTTGAATTCGTGTCTCCAGCAAATACACCCCCACCGTTTGAAGTTGCAGTTCTACCACCTAAGGCACATGCTCCGTTCGGAGTAAAGATAGCCACGCTGATCCTAGTGGCGATGTCCACCATAATGCCATACCATGAAAAGGCTATACCATGGGACTATACAACCGAGGCAAGGAGGAAGGGCAAGGTTAAGTTCGAGGAAACTGTCGCTGCACAGGGTATGACGAGAACTAGTAGGGTCTATACCTCAGAACACATAGCTGAGTCAAGCAAGCAGGCCTCCAATCGGTCACCCATCATTAAGACAGGTCTAGACGATCTTTGGAGAAAGATACATGCCAAGGAATACTCGGTCATCGACCAATTGAACAAAACACCGGCATAAATTTCCATCCTAGATTTGCTACAAAATTCTGAGGCACACAAGAATGCTCTGTTAAAGGTGTTGAGTGAAGCATACGTGCCAAGCAACATCACTGGCGGGGAAGTGGCAAACATGGTAAGACAGGTATTGGAAAGTCACAAAATTACTTTTCATGAGGATGAGCTACCGCCTGACGAGTTGGGACACAACAAAGCACTGCACATCACTGTGCAATGCGAGGACTACTTCATCACTAGGATCCTGATTGATGGGGGTTCTAGTCTCAACATTTATCCACTAGTAACACTCAATAAATTGGGCAAGGGATTGCATGAAATAAAGGACGGAGCCATCAACATAAAAGCCTTCAACGGTTCCCAAAGGTCCACCATTGGGGAGATTAGTCTGTGTTTACAAATGGGGCCAACTTGGTTCGATGTTGATTTCCAAGTGATAGAAATGCTAGCATCTTACAATCTGCTGTTGGGACGACCATGGATCCATGCTGCCGGAGCCATAGCATCAACACTGCATCATACAGTAAAGTTCGAGTGAAACCACCAGGAAGTGATCATTCACGACAACGGTAGCAACACTATATACAGTCGCCAGACCATTCCATAAATCGAGGGGAGAAGGAAGCTAGAAGGAGAGACTTACCATCACATCGAATGGGTAAATACTGTTGACAAAAACAAATGGTGGGATAACAAGATCGAGAGCATACTGAATTGGAGTGGGTACGAACCTGGAAAAGGGCTCGGCAAGAACCTCCAAGGAATCACTAAGCATATAAAACTCAAGAAACACTGCACCACTTTCGGTTTGGAATATGAGTACACGTGGGAAGAATTCAACAACTGGTCGCCACCATGGTGCGGTCCTTACTATCCACTGGAGTAGCCAATACCACATTTGGAGCAGACTTTCCAACCGACAGATATTATTTATGGGGCAGATGAAGAGGAAGCACTCGCAGCAGTGAAGAACTTGTTCCTAGAAGACAATGACATGGACTGTTGTGTTGTTCTCGAGGAGGAGGGGGAGGAAGGCCCTTCCATACAGGTTGTAAGCAGAGGAGCACGCCTCAATAACTGGACTATCAGGACAACTAGAGCCCGACGAACCTCGGGGTAGCAAGGCTAAAACAAGCATCATGCACTATTTTTATTTATTAAATGATTTTCTTTTGCATTTTAATTCCCGCAATAAGAGCTCCAATATTCCAAAACAATTATGCAATTTATCCAAGCATTTTAACTTTTCTTATAATTCGACGCTTATTATTATTTTTCTCTCATTACTTTACTTATACAACATTACTATTACTTATCTTGATGAACCAATGACTGTGACATGCAATGAGACAACGCAACAAACATACATAGATTCAGAGGAAGATGCCACACCAGAGGATATTGTTAAAGAAGTTGAGAATTTTGAAAACAGACCCAAGTCCAACTTGGACGATACCGAGGTTGATAACCTGGGAGATGCATAAAATGTCAAAGAAACATGAATCAGCGTCCACCTATCGCCATCAGAAAAGAAAGAATACGCAGAATTTCTAAAGGAATATGAGGATGTATTCTCCTGGTCATATGATGACATGACTGGCCTGAGTACGTCTATTATAGCTCACAAACTGCCAACCGATCCAACATGTCCGCCGGTAAAGCAAAAGCTCAGAAAGTTCAAGCCTGATATGAGTCTGAAAATAAAGGAAGAAGTCACTAAGTAGGTCAAAGCTAAGGTTCTTAGGGTAGTAGAATACCCGACGTGGTTAGCCAACATCGTGCTAGTACCAAAGAAGGACGGGAAGGTTCGAGTCTGTGTCGACTATCGGGATCTCAACCGGGCCAGTTCGAAAGATGACTTCCCTTTGCCAAATACACACATCTTGATCGACAATTGCGCCAAGCATGAGTTGCAGTCATTTGTGGATTGTTTTGCCGGTTATCATCAGATTTGGATGGATGAAGAAGATGCTGAGAAAACGGCTTTCTTTACATCGTGGGGAATGTATTATTACAAGATGATGCCGCTCGGCCTGAAGAATGCTGGGGCCACCTACATGAGGGCCATGACCACCATTTTCCATAATAGGATACACAAGGAGATAGATGTGTACGTAGATGATGTTATCATCAAGAACAAGAAGGCCATTGATCACATGGAATATTTGAGGAAGTTCTTCAATAGACTACGAAGGTACAACCTGAAACTGAATCCTGCAAAGTGTGCATTCGGGGTTCCTGCCGTAAAATTACTTAGGTTTATTGTGAGTCGCCGAGGAATAGAACTGGATCCATCAAAAGTCAAAGCTATTCATGAATTGCCACCGCCAAAGAACAAGAAATATGTGATGAGTTTCTTGGGGAGGCTTAACTATATCAGCCGGTTCATAGCACAATCTACAGTTATCTGTGAGCCAATCTTTAAGATGTTTAAGAAGGACGCCACTACCGAATGGACTGATGATTGTCAAAAAGCTTTCGACAGAATTAAGGAATACCTGTCAACACCACCTGTCTTAGTCCCGCCTAAGCCAGGTAGACCCTTATTACTCTACCTTGCAGTATTGAATAGAGCTTTTGGTTGTGTTCTAGGGCAACATGATGAAACAGGGAGGAAAGAGCAGGCTATTTATTACCTCAGTAAGAAGTTCACCCCGTACGAGGCCTAGTATTCTCTGTTAGAGCGCACCTGTTGTGCTTTAACTTGGGTAGCTCAGAAGCTGAGGCACTACTTCTGTGCCTATACTACATATCTCATATCAAGGATGGATCCTCTGAAGTACATCTTTCAGAAGCCCATGCCCACTGGAAAGCTAGCCAAGTGGAAAATCTTGTTGAGTAAATTTGACATTGTCTACGTAACCCAAAAGGCAATCAAGGGACAGGCACTAGCGGATCACCTTGCTGAGAATCCTGTGGATGGAGTATACGAACCCCTAAAAACGTATTTTCCTGACGAAGAGGTATCATTCATAGGAGAAGACATTGCAGAATCCTATGACGGTTGGAGAATGTTTTTCGATAGAGCAGCAATTTTCAAAGGAGTTGGCATAGGAGCAGTCCTAGCATCATAAACCGGTCAGCATTATCCGGTGTCTGCCAAACTCAGGTTCCCGTGCACTAACAACATGGTCGATTACGAAGCCTGCATCTTAGGGCTCAGGATGGCCATTGACATGAACATTCAAGAGTTGCTAGTGATCAGAGATTCAGACCTACTTATACATCAGGTCCGAGAAGAATGGGCAACGAAGAACTCTAAGATGCTCCCCTATCTGCATCATGTACAGGAATTGAGAAAGAGGTTCACAAAGACGGAATTCCAACATGTTCCTAGAGTCCAGAATGAGTTCCACGATGCATTGGCTACCTTATCATCCATGATATAACATCCAGTCAAAAACTTCATTGATCCTATTCCAGTAAAGATATATGATTAGCCATCTTACCGTGCCCACGTTGAAGAAGAAGCAAATGGAAAACCTTGGTTTCATGATATCAGGGAATATTTGGCAAAAGGCGAATACCCAGAACTTGCAAATCCTACTCAGAAATGCACACTTCGGAGGTTGTCCAACAATTTCTTTCGCAGCGGAGGAATCCTGTATATGAGGACTCTTGATTTCAGATTACTAAGGTGTGTCGACGTAAAAGAAGCATCCAGGCTACTAGAGGAAATTCATGCTGGGACCTATGGTCCATATATGAACGGTTTTGTCTTAGAAAAGAAGATACTCCGAGCTGGTTACTTTTGGATGACTATGGAGACGGACTGCATCCAGTATGTCTAAAAATGCCACTGCTGCCAGATACTTTCAGACATGATAAAGGTACCTCTGAATGAGCTTAATGCAACAAGCTCGCCATGGCCGTTCACCGCTTGGGGAATGGATGTTATTAGACGAATCGAGCCTGCTGCTTCCAACGGACACAGGTTCATCCTTGTAGCCATCGACTATTTTACCAAATGGGTCGAAGCAACATCTTACAGAGCAGTGACTATGAAAGTCGTGGCAGACTTTGTCCGCGACCGCATTGTTTGTCGATTTGGGATTCCAGAATCAATCATTACTGATAATGGCTCCAACCTCAACAGTGACTTGATGAAAGCTATGTGTGAAACTTTCAATATTAGACACAAGAATTCTACAGCCTACAGACCTCAGATAAATGGAGCCATAGAAGCCGCCAATAAGAATATCAAGAAGATAATATGGAAAATGATAGAGAAGCATAAGCAGTGGCACGAGAAGCTATCATTTTATTTATTGGGGTATCGCACCACAGTCCACACGTCAACTGGGGCAACCCCCTATATGCTGGTTTATGGAACAGAAGCCGTTATTCCCACCGAAGTGGAAATTCCTTCCTTAAGGATCATACAGGAAGCTGAGCTCGATGATGCAGAATGGGTGAAGAGTTGTTACGAGCATCTAGATCTTATAGATGGAAAAAGAATGAATTCAGTTTGCCATGGTCAACTTTATCAGAACAGAATATCCAGAGCTTTCAACAAAAGAGTCAAGCCGAGACAGTTCACACCGGGGTAGCTCGTGTTAAAGAAAATTTTCCCGCATCAAGATGAAGCCAACAGGAAGTTCTCTCCTAATTGGGAGGTTCCATACATGGTTTATCGGGTTCTGATAGGAGGAACCCTCATACTTGCAGAAATGGATGGAGAAGTCTGGCCAAAACCAATTAATTCAGATGCAGTCAAGCGCTACTATGTGTAATTTTCATGTTTTCCTTATATGGTGTAAATTGAACTATGTCTGAACTGATTCCCATTTAAGAGGGGATACGTAGATAGCCCTATGGGTTCGGCCACAATTCAATAAAATTTTTATTTCCCCCCGCAATTGAAAATTGGGACCGAATTTTGAGGAGGACCCTCAAAATTCCAAAGTAATTTAAGCCAATCATCGTATGCAACAATCAAAAACATCAACCCATTAAACTGGGGCAGAATTTTGAGGAGGACCCACAAATTTCCGTAGCGAGAGAGGTCGCAATGTCTTGAGCCACGTCACATTCGTCGGTTTATCTAAAAGTTGTTTCTTAATTGTATACTTATGTTATATTTTTACAAATTCATGCATGTTTATTATCAAAATTGCCTTGTTTAGCAATGGTACCCCAATGATACATACAATATCATCAGATCAAAGCCGAACTGGTCAAGCAAAGCCAGCAAGGATACGAACTAACCTCTCCCCTTACAAAACTCACGATTTTTCTTTGAATGCAGACACCGAAATTACATGCTATACACTCACGAGACAAACACTGTTCAGGAATACAATTCTCAGAACTATATCACTTACCAATATTTGCTATCCATGCACACCAATGATATTCCGTATGTCACAATATCCCCAGCAGTCACAATATCAAAATCTGCTATCAGCTAAGAAAACTCTATTACTATTTTTATTTCTTGCATAAGGCCACCATTCTACCTTCCGAGACTAAACGCTGTCTCCATCTGCATTTCTGCATTGCATAAGGCTACTATTCTGCCTTCCGAGACTAAACGTTGTCTCCCTTTGCATTTTTGCACTGCATAAGGCTACTATTTTGCCTTCTGAGACTAAACGTAGTCTCCATCTGCATTTTTGCATTGTATAAGGCTACCATTCTGCCTTCCGAGATTAAACGTAACCTTTATCTGCATCTGCATGGCTGAAAGATCGCCACTTCATCTACATTTGCATGGCTGAAAGATCGCCACCTACTGCATTGCATGGTTGAATGATCGCCACCTACTACATTGCATGGCTGAAAGATTGCCACCTCTGCATTACATGGCTAAAAGATTGCCACCTTATTTACATTTGCATGGCTGAAAGATCGCCACCTTATCTACATTTGCATTGCAGAAAGATTGCTACCTTATTTACATTTGCATGGCTGAAAGATCGCCTCCTTACTTACATTCTGCATGGCTGAAAGATCACCACTTCACCTACTGCATTGCATGGCTGAAAGATCGCCACCTCTACATTTGCATGGCTGAAAGATCGCCACCTTATCTGCATTTGCATGGCTGAAAAATCACCACCTTACTTACATTCTGTATGGCTGAAAGATCGCCACCTCTACATTTGCATGGCTAAAAATTCGCCACCTCTGCATTGTATGGCTGAAAGATCGCTACCTTATTTATATTTGCATGGCTGAAAGATCGCCACCTTATCTATATTTGCATGGCTGAAAGATCGCCACCTTATTTACATTCTGCATAGCCGAAAGTTCGCCACCTTATTTACATTCTACATGGCTGAAATATCGCCATCTACTGCATCTCATGGGTTGAAAGATCGCCAAATTATCCAAAGGTGTCATTGTTCGGAGGCACCATTTTCATAGCCCGAGAATGCCATGTCATGGCCTGAGGATCCTTTTTAATCTTTTGCATATCATTATTCAAGGGCATCATGGTTCGGAGGCACCACCCTCATAGCCCGAGAACATCATTTCATGGCATGCGAATCCTTTATTGTATGCTTCATGGCCCAGGACGTCATGGTCTAAGGACGTCATCCAAACCGTCCAAAGAAAACCTTCTTGGTCCGACGGGAATTTGCATCATGTTTAAATTTGCGCACAATATATGCATGTATTGCTTATTTGCAGGTAAACCGGCAAGCAATGACCATCTCTGCAAGAGCGATCCCGCTCCAGTTCCCGCGACCCTATTAGACCTTAGCGATTCACCATGTCCTAGATATCGCGTCCGTTCTTGAAAGTCCCCATCGGCATACTCCACCGACGTATTCTGAACTACATATGGCATGATTCTTGTAAAATCGGGAATATATAGGTAGCTCAGAAGCCAGGGCATGGCCTAAACCTTTTCGAACCATTCGCTCAATCAAAATTGGCCATCATATCTTTACCCGACAACTCTTTCGACCTTCCCGGGTAAAGAGGGGCAACTGTTGATACCCAATTTTTCCTTGTATATTTTTATATGCAAAATACTTTCAAAATAGCATATGTATACATATATAAGTATGTCCAAATGTTTTATTATTTTTCCTTAGTTTTTAAAGAATTTTTAATCAATTTATTGCCTTATTTTATCCATAAAAAACCAATAATTATTCCCAAAATTATCATTTTGGTGATTCATTTATTGGATTCTCATATTTATGCTAAAATATAGCTAGGATAATTTTTGCATACTTTTAAAAATTTATTTGTTATTCTTAAAGCTAAATTGCATATAATTGCAATTTTAGCCTCTTTTAGGATTAATTACGTTTATATTCATAAATATTTGGTCTGGTATTTTTAAATAATTAACTATGTGTTATAAATTATTTTGGTACCTTTAATTTGTTTCCAGAAATTAATAAATCAAATAGGGAAAATTGGCTATTTAAATGTTAGCCCAATTTCATTTCAATTATAACCAAATTCTGACCCCAATTAGACCCAATTCAAACCCAATTACCCCGGACAAAATCCACTCATACCCGATCCCCTAACCTAATTAAACTAACCCATACACGGATCCCCACCTAACCTCTTTAATCCCAGCCATTGGTCACTTAGATCAACGACTCTCGTCCCTCCTTTCCTAATTAAACCCAAAAGACCCCCTAAACCCTTTCATTATTCTCCGCCGCCTCTGAATCCCCTTCTCTCTCAATCCTCTCTCAAACCTTCTCAAACCCTAGCCGCCGCCCTCAACTACAACCCTAAAACCTTCCAAATCCATGGCTTCTAAGGTCATCGGAGGCCTGTATCCACCTCCCATGGCTTCTACGTGTTCGATTGTTATGGTTTCAAGGCTAGATCTTGAAAGAGCTTGGTCCAGACCTTGGTTGATTTCAGTTTATGGCTGTTCTCTGGTCGTCTCTGACCTTTCTCCGGCCAGCCATGGCTATTCGAGTCCGACTCTTGACTCTCCTCTCTTGGCTATTCGAGTTCTCTGGTCGTCTCTTGACCTTTCTGACCACTTGGGGTTCTTCTGAAACCCTAACCTTTAAGGTTCTCTCGATTTCTCTTAAATCTGTTTCAGATCTATGTCTGCTCTAAACTTTTAAGCATTTTTATCGAAGTTTCTTTTAAAACTCTGCTTTTAAAACTCCTTATCCTTCTGATTAAGGTCCTGTTAAGTTATTTCGAGACCTTTCTTTGATTTATGATATGTTTTGTTGTGCTTTCTCATATTATCCTTCTGCCTAAGTTTGCATGTTAAAACCCCTAATTTCTTTTAACTGTTTATTAAATGAATGATTGTTTGCCTGAGTTTTGTCCGATCTGTCTATTTATCCTCTTTTTAAAACCCTTCTATTGTTGAAAATCTTATGGTTTTGGGTCTGAGACTGTTCGTTTAAGTGCAGAAGTTCTTTTCGAAATCTTTTGTCTCTTTGTCTGATTCTTCTGATTCTGGGTTTCTATCTTCTCTTTAACTCGCCTATGTTGAAAGCCCTAATTTTTAGGGGGTTCTTTTTATCAGCATGACTGGCCGGTTCTCGTTTTTTAGTTTATGTAATTCTTCGTGACTATCTTGCCTTGATTTGTTTCTACTCAATTTCTTAGCCTAAAAAAACTTATACTGATTCTACATGCTTGTGTTCATCTTGGCTGTTCGAAACTTGCCTCTTTCTCACCGAATCAGTATTATTTAACTCTCATGTTTGCTAGGTTTGTATGTCGACTCTTGACCGTCTGTGTCTTACTTTATTTATATGCAATATATTGACACATGACTTTCTCTTTGATTGATTCTGATTTCCCTATTTCTTGGTCTAATTTGAACACTTTACTTTAGATCTTCGATCCCTACTTTTCTATTCAATCTGATTAATTCCCTTACCTTAGCTGCTTGATTCTTACTGTCTATTTCCCTAATTAGAGTTTTTTTGAACCTAGCCCTAATAGTTTACTCTATGCCTAATATGTTCGAATTTTTTCCTTGTTTACACATTGATTTCTTTCCTTATTTGTTACTTGTTCTTACCATTTGAACTGATTCCTTAAATTAAGGGAGTACTTGTACTGAACTCACACTTACACTCAAAACACTCTCTCTTGCTTTATTACTTGTACTGTGGCCTGTTCAACCGGATGAAAGCCAAGACTATATTTCGAAGTCCTACTACTTTTCTTTACTGCACTTTTCTTCTTTGACTGGTATGTTCTAATTAAGTTTTTCAGCACCAACAACAA
The DNA here is from genome assembly GCF_000715075.1 of Nicotiana tabacum. NCBI lineage: Eukaryota > Viridiplantae > Streptophyta > Magnoliopsida > Solanales > Solanaceae > Nicotiana > Nicotiana tabacum. Next base: position 89,383,646 of record NC_134101.1, on the reverse strand, counting down.
CATGCTTACTTACTGATTTTGCATTCTTGTCTGCCCATTGCTTGTATTTAATTCAATACTATTACTCAACATGTTGTAATTTCCTTTCTCCTATTCTGAATCAATGTATAATGAATCCCATATCCCTACCCCAATATGATTAATACTTGTGGTTAGTTTGGGGAATAACATCATTGAACATTACTGAGCATGACCCAAACGTGATCCTCCTAGGATCATAACCCCCATGTTTCCCTTATATGGTGTGTGCTCTGGTTGATTTACAAGCATGATAGCACTCCCTATTGTTGTGCATGCCCAGAATTAACTCTTGCCTAAGTATATAGGCTCCTTGCAATGGATTCCCAATCCCCTGTCCCCTTTGTGTGAATTTATCAATTCTGTGAAGTGTTAATGATTGACTCCGATCACCCTTTCCCTCTCCTTTATTCCTTCAGTTCTTAGAACTAAGTTTCTGCACTTCTCACTCTCTTCTTAGACAAGTTCTACCCCCTCATGCGAGCCTTACCTTGGACACATGAAGGTTGGCATTTTCACACTGCACTTGTCCCTATTCTGGTTATGAAACTTGGGTGTGAGCACTGCCCGGGGTCCTATTGAGGCCCTTAGGTAACTCTGACACACTCAAGGTTGAGAAAGGATTTGGATCAATGGTATTTTGAGTTGGTTTATCTCATAACACATACATGAAGTCAAGAATCAGGCTTCCTCTGGTTGTAACCTCTTCTTTTAAACTTTTCTGATGTAATTCATTATCCGGTTTGTAATAATTTGTAATAAACATTGGGACATTGGTTAGTGAAAAAGGTTGGGAAATTATACAGGCTCAAGGGTAGAAAACATGCATATAGGACTACATTCTCTACTTGTTCAATTCACATTTAGAAGACATGCCTATAGGACTGATCTAATTCTGCATATTCATACTACATTTAGAAATCATGTCTATACGACTCGCTTGTTCAATTCACATCTAGATAACATGCCTATAGGGATTATCTGAAATTCTGCACATTTGTCACCGTTTAGATATCATGTTTATAAGGGTCTAAAATCAGTAACATATAGAAATCATGCCTATAAGGATTCCCAAGTAAAATTCTGGTTCATTTCTATTTGCATTCAATGTTAGATATCACGCCTATAGTGATTAAAATCAGCAATATTAGATACCATCGCTTACAGAATCTGAACTAGTTCAATTTAAAATTAGTCCGATTTTGAACCAGTTTTAAACAACTTTCCGTCTTTATTTAATGAAGTTTAGCAAGCATGCCTATAGGATCTCAAACAATTTGTTTTGAGTTAGTATTGTTTCGCCTCATTCTCAATTAAGTAGATATCATGCCTATAGGACCTCTTCTAAACACTTAGGCAAACCTTAGAGTAAAAACTGTAAAATTGAATCCGTTTTTTGTTAAATGCTACAACCAGCAGGCAGGCTTGATTTGGACTTCTTATCTAAGTTATGTAATAAACTAATCTGCCTCAATAATCAACTTCCCTCATCTTTATGTGTTCTAATTAAGTTTTCCAGCACCAACCACAACATGTTTATTTATTGATTTTGCATTCTTGTCTGCCCACTGCTTGTATTTAATTCAGTACCATTACTCAACATGCTGTAATTTTCTTTATCCTGTTCTGAATCAATGTATTATGAATCCCAAATCCCTACCCCAATATGATTAATACTTGTGGTTAGTTTGGGGCATGACAACATTGAACATTACTGAGCATGACCCAAACGTGATCTTCCTAGGATCATAACCCCCATGTTTCCCTTATATGTTGTGTGCTCTGGTTGATTTACAAGTATGGCAACACTCCCTATTGCTGTGCATTCCCAGAATTAACTCTTGCCTAAGTATATAGGCTCCTTTCAATGGATTCCCAATCCCCTGCCCCCTTTGTGTGAATTTATCAATTCTGTGAAGTGTTAATGATTGACTCCTATCACCCTTTCCCTCTCCTTTATTCCTTCAGTTCTTAGAACTTAGTTTTTGCACTTCTCACTCTCTTCTTAGACTTAAGTTCTTCCCCTCTCATGCGAGCCTTGCCTTGGGACCCATGAGCTCTCTCTGAATTTGGACACATAAGAGCTGGCATTTGCACACTGAACTTGTCCCTATTCTGGTTATGAAACTTGGGTGTGAGCACTGCCCGAGGTCCTATTGAGGCCTTTAGGGAACTCTGACACACTCAAGGCTGAGAAAGACTTTGGATCAATGGTATTTTGAGTTGGTTTATCTCATAACTCAGAGAGGAAGTTAAGAATCAGGCTTCCTTTGGTTGTAACCTCTTCTTTTACACTTTTCTGATGTAATTCATTATTCGGTTTGTAATAATTTGTAATACACATTGGGGCTTTGGTTAGTGAAAAGGGTTGAGAAATTATACATGCTTAAGGGTAGAAAACATGCCTATAGGACTGCATTCTCTACTTGTTCAATTCACATTTAGAAGACATGCCTATAGGACTGATCTAATTCTGCATATTCATACTATATTTAGAAATCATGTCTATATGACTCGCTTGTTAAATTCACATCTAGTTAACATGCCTATAGGGATTATCTGAAATTCTGCACATTTTTCACCGTTTAGGTATCATGTCTATAAGGGTCTAAAATCAATAACATATAGAAATCATGCCTATAAGGACTGCCAAGTAAAATTCTGGTTCGTTTCTATTCACATTCAATATTAGATATAATGCCTATAGGATTAAATCAGCAATATTAGATCCCATTGCTTACAGAATCTGAACTAGTTCAATTTAAAATCAGTTCGATTTTGAACCAGTTTTAAACAACTTTCCGTCTTTATTTAACGAAGTTTAGCAAGAATGCCTATAGGATCTCAAACAATTTGTTTTGAGTTAGTATTGTTTCGCCTCATTCTGAATTAAGTAGATATCATGCCTATAGGACCCCTTCTAAACACTTAGGCAAACCTTAGAGTAATAACTATAAAACTGAATCCGTTTTTTGTTAAATGCTACAACCAGCAGGTAGGCCTAATTCGGACTTCTTATCTGAGTTATGTAATAAAATAATCTGCCTCAATAATCAACTTCCTTCGTCTTTATGTGCTTTAATTAGATCCAAAAAGTATGTGCAAGTCATGCTAGTTATGTGTTTTGTTTGAGGAGGTATACTTGAGCCTTATGTGTTTATGTGTTTCCCCTTTAATGTGCAGTCTTTTATATGTTTTGTATATCGCCTTAGATTTTTACCTTCGAAACTTCAAGTCAGCCTAATATCCCTCCCCTTTAGGATTAGTAGTCCTAAGTTCCTCCAGGACTGATAAGAACGAGATGGGTAATAACATGCAATAGTGTTCGAGACCAATCCGTGCTTTAGTACCTTAAATGGGGTGGGAAAGGGTAGATATGGATATGATGACCGGTGCGCTAATGCCACGTGTAACCCCTCTTTTGAGGAGTGATTATCGGGTATTGCATTGATGTGATCCATATGTTTATCAAACCTAGGACCCCCTTTCTTTATTTTCCCCTTCTTTTTTTGGGCATTGTAACTCTTTATTTAAAATAAGCTCTTGTAATTGCTCTTTCAAACTTGGTTTACTTTCCAAACATTGTGTATTGAAATCCCCTCCTTTTTTAGCCTTATCTGCTTATATGTTAATTGCACCCCAAATTCACTATAACTGTCTGGCCGGGAACCACACTAGTAGATCTTGAGGGGTGCCTAGCACCTTCCCCTTGGGATAATTTCAAGCCCTTACCCAATCTCTGGTTGTTCAAACAAACTTAGAATTAAATTTCTAGTGGTGTCCTAATACACATTAATCATTAGATGACGACTCTTCAATTGAAAAACCTAGTTTCCCAAAAGGAACGAGTTGTCCCACACCAAATGTCCTAAACCCGATTTCGTGAGAAAAAGAGGGGCACGACACTAGCCAGGACTGAGGCCGAGGCATCTTATGTCGTTATCACAGGTACGATTTTAGTTTGCTGTAGAGATGCTTCAGTTCTATTTGATCCAGAGTCTACATACTCCTATGTGTCATCTTATTTTGCTACATATTTGGTTATGCCTCGTTATTCTTTGAGTGCTCTTGTATATGTATCCACGCCAGTGGGTGATTCTATTATCGTAGATCATGTCTATCGCTCATGTATGGTTATTATTGGGGGTCTTGAGACCCGTGTTGATCTCCTGCTTCTTGATATGGTCGATTTTGATGTCATTTTGGGGATGGACTGGTTGTCGCCTTATTATGCTATATTGGACTGTCATGCCAAGACCGTGACCTTAGCCTTGCCGGGGTTGCCTCGATTTGAGTGGAGAGGGACTCATGGTCATTCTACCAGCAGGGTTATCTCTTATATGAAGGCTCAGCGTATGGTCGAGAAGGGGTGTTTGGCTTATTTGGCTTATGTTCGTGATTTTAGTGCTAAGGTTCCTTCTATGGATTCTGTGACAGTTGTTTGGGAGTTTCCAGAGGTGTTCCCTGCAGACCTGCTGGGTATGCCACCCGATAGGGATATTGACTTTTGCATTGATTTGGCTCTGGTCACTCAGCCTATTTCTATCCCGCTATATCACATGGCCCTGCCAGAGTTGAAGGAATTGAAGGAGCAGTTGCAGGATTTACTTGATAAGGGCTTTATTAGACCTAGTGTCTTACTCTGGGGTGCGCCGGTGTTATTTGTTAAGAGGATGGATCGATGAGGATGTGTATAGATTATCAACAGTTGAACAAAGTCACCATCAAGAACAAGTATCTATTGCCGAGGATTGATGATTTATTTGATCAGCTTCAGGGTGCCAAAGTGTTTTTGAAGATTGATTTGAGATCTAGCTACCATCAGTTGAGGATTAGGGCATCCTATGTCCCTAAGACAACTTTTCGCGCTCGATACGGGCATTATGAGTTCCTACTGATGTCATTTGGGTTGACAAATGCCCCAGCAACATTTATGGATTTGATGAACCGAGTGTTCAAGCCTTATCTGGATTCCTATGTGATTGTTTTCATTGATTATATCTTGATCTACTCCCGCAGTCGAGAGGAGCATGAGCAGTATCTTTGAGTCGTTCTCCAGACTCTAAGGGATAGCCAGTTATATGCGCCGGTGTTCTTGATAAGGGCTTTATTAGACCTAGTGTCTTACTTTGGGGTGCACCGGTGTTGTTTGTTAAGAGGATGGATCGATGAGGATGTGTATAGATTATCGACAGTTGAACAAAGTCACCATCAAGAACAAGTATCTATTGCCGAGGATTGATGATTTATTTGATCAGCTTCAGGGTGCCAAAGTGTTTTTGAATATTGATTTGAGATCTAGCTACCGCCAGTTGAGGATTAGGGCATCCGATGTCCCTAAGACAACTTTTCGCGCTCGATACGGGCATTATGAGTTCCTATTGATGTCATTTGGGTTGACAAATGCCCCAACAACATTTATGGATTTGATGAACCGAGTGTTCAAGCCTTATCTGGATTCCTATGTGATTGTTTTCATTGATTATATCTTGATCTACTCCCGCAGTCGAGAGGAGCATGAGCAGTATCTTTGAGTCGTTCTCCAGACTCTAAGGGATAGCCAGTTATATGCTAAGTTTTTGAAATGTGAGTTTTGGTTAATTTCAATTACATTCTTGGGTCATGTCGTATCAGTAGAGGGTATTCTCGTGGATCCTAAAAAGATTGAGGCAATCAAGGACTGGCCTAGACCCATATCAGCTACAGAGATCCGGAGTTTCTTAGGTTTGGTAGGTTATTACCGTCGGTATGTGGATGGGTTTTCATCTATAGCAGCCCCGATGACCAGGTTGACCTAGAATGGTTCCCAATTTAGGTGGTCGGACGAATGTGAGGCGAGCTTTCAGAAGCTCAAAACAGCTTTGACTACGACGCCGGTGTTGGTATTGCCCACAGGTTCAGGGCCATATATAATATATTGTAATGCATCTCGTATTGGACTTGGTGCGGTGTTGATGCAGAATGGCTAGGTTATTGCATATGCTTTGCGTCAGTTGAAGATACATGAGAAGAATTATCTAGTTCATGATTTGGAGCTAGCAGCCATTGTTCACGCGCTGAAGATTTGGAGGCATTATTTATATGGCATGTCGTGTGAGGTATTCACGGATCATAAGAGTTTGCAGTATTTGTTCAAGCAGAAGGAGCTAAATTTGAGGTAGAGGAGGTGGTTGGAGCTATTGAAAGACTATGATATCACCATCCTTGTATCATCCTCGGAAGGCCAATGTAGTGGCTGATGCTTTGAGTAGGAAGTCAACCAGTATAGGCAGCATTGAGTATATTACAGTCGGTGAGAGACCGCTTGCTTTGGATGTTCAGGCTTTAGCCAATCAGTTTGTGAGTTGGATATTTCTGAGCCCAACCGTGTGCTAGCTTGCACAATTGTTCATTCTTCGTTATTTGAGCGTATCAGAATTGGCAGTATGATGATCCTCATTTGCTTGTCCTTAGAGACACAGTGCTCCACGGAGGTGCCAAGCGGGTTACGGTTGGAGATGATGGGGTTTTGAAGATGGAGGGTTGTATTTGTTTGCCTAATGTGGATAGACTTCGTGAGTTGATTCTAGAGGAGGCCCATAGTTCCCGGTACTCTATTCATCCGGGCGCTGCTAAGATGTATCAGGGCTTGCAGAGCATTATTGGTGGAGGAGGATAAAGAAGGATATTGTGGCATATGTAGCTCGGTGTTTGAATTGTCAGCAGGTAAAGTACGAGCATCAGATACCCAGTGGTTTGCTACAGAAGATTGAGATTCCTGTGTGGAAGTGGGACCGTATCACTATGGATTTTGTTATTGGACTCCCACAGACTTAGAGGAAGTTTGATGCAGTATTGGTTATTGTGTATAGGCTGACTAAGTCAGCACATTTTATTCATATGGCAGTTTCCTATTCTTTGGGGCGGTTGGATGAGATCTACATTTGGGAGATTGTTCATCTTCATAGCATGCCCATGTCTATCATTTCTGATCGGGGTACGCTGTTTACCTCGCATTTTTGGAGATCAGTAAAGCGTGAGTTGGGTACGCAGGTCGAGTCGAGCACAATATTTCATCCTTAGACGGATGGACAGTCCGAGCGTACTATTCAGATTTTGGAGGATATGCTCTGCGCATGTGTTATTGACTTTGGAGGTTTGTAGGATCAGTTCTTGACATTAGCGGATTTTGCCTATAACAACAGTTATCAGTCGAGCATCCAGATGGCTCCCTATGAGGCATTATATGGTAGATAGTGTCGGTCGCCGGTTGGATGGTTTGAGCCGGAAGAGGCTCGGTTGTTGGGTACAGATTTAGTGCAGGATGCCTTGGATAAGGTTAAGATCATTCAGGATAGACTTCGTACAACTCAGTCCTAGGAAAAAGAGTTATGCCAACCGTAAGGTTCGTGATGTGGCATTCATGGTCGGAGAGTGAGTGTTGCTTCGGGTGTCGCCCATGAAGGGCGTGATAAGATTTGGGAAGTAGGGCAAGTTAAGCCCTAGGTTTATTGGGCGCCTTTTGAGATTCTTCGGAGAGTGGGAGAGGTGGCTTACATGCTTGCGCTGCCACTAGGTTTATCAGTAGTGCATCCAGTGTTTTATATGTCCATGCTTCGGAAGTATCAAGGCGATCAATCCCACGTGTTAGACTTCAGCACTTTCCGGTTGGACAAGGACTTGACCTATGAAGAGGAGCCGGTATACCGAGAGGTTCCTCAGTTGAGATCGAAGAAGTTCCCTTCAGTTCGTATGCAGTGGAGAGGTCAGCCTGTTGAGGCAGCAACCTGGGAGTCCGAGCCCGATATGCAAAGCCATTATTCCCATCTCTTCACCGATTCAAGTACTTTTCTATGTCCGTTTGAGGACGAACGCTTGTTTTAGAAGTGGAGAATGTGATGACCCAAATGGTCATCCTCTGTTTCAGAATCCGAATCCCGGTTCCAAGGCCTTGATAACCTTATTTTCTTTCCCCTCGATTTATGTGCGCAGTCCGGGTGCGTTTTCGAGAAGCCTTTATGTGAAATTTAAGAAAAATATTAAATTTGGCCTTTAAAATTGATTAAAGTTGACTTCAGTCAACTTTTTTGGTAAACGGACCCGGACCCATGATTTGAAGGTCCCGTAGGGTCCGTAGTAAAATATGAGACTGGTCGTATGCCCGAAATCGAATTCCGAGGTCTCTAGCCCGAGAAAAGAATTTTTAAAGAAAATTGTTTGTTGGAAAATATAAAGGTTTTTAGAAATTGAATAGTGCTGGAACTTGATGGTATCGGGCCCATATTTTGGTTTCGGAGCCCGGTACAGGTCCATTATAATAATTAAGCCTTATCTGTAAAATTTGGTAAGAATCAGAGTTGATTTGACGTGATTCGGATGTCCGGTTGTGAAAATAGTAAATTTGAAGTGTTCTTGAGGAAAATCATGAGTTTGAGGTTAAATTCGTAGTTGTTGATGTTATTCTGATAATATGATCGCACGAGCAAGTCCGTATGATGTTTTTAGACTTGTGTGTATGTTTGGTTTGGAGCCCTGAGGGCTCAGGTGAGTTTTGGATAGGCCACAAAGTGAGTTTGGACTTGGAGAAATGGTTGTTGCAGGTACAGATTTGTTGCAGGCTTTGATCTCGCAATTGCGAGGTCAGGCTTTGCAATTGCGAGCCTGTCATGCTTTTCAATTGCGAGGGGCTTTATCGCAATTGCGAAGAAGCCCTGACCAGCTTTGTTTGCATTTGCGAGCATTTGCGAAGTCAACAATGCAATGAGGGATTTTGCATTTGCGACCAAAAGGTCATATTTGCGATTGCCGTAGAGATGTGAGGGGTTCGCATTTGCGATACTTTCCTCGCATTTGTGAGCTTCGCATATGCGAAGCTTAAGTCGCAAATGCAACATCTGCAGTAGTTAAGTTGGGACTTAGACGGGGTTTTTACCTCATTCTTCAAAAATTCAAAACCTAAACTCAAAAGGGCGATTTTCCTAGAGCAAGTTCTTCCCCAAATCATAGGTAAATGAATCTTAACTCTTTTTTTCAATATGTTTCACCTTTTTTTATGATTTCACTTCAAAATCTATGATATTTCATGGGAAATTTGGTTGTTCTTGGGTATAAATTAGGATTTTCGAATTTTGGGGATTTGGACCTCAATTAGAGGTCGAATTTCAAAATCAATTGCATATTTGGGTTCGTGGATGAACGAGTAGTCGGATTTTGGTTCGAACTTCGAGTGTTGACCAAGCAGGCCCGGGATCGGATTTTGACTTTTTTGCGAAAAACATTGAGAAATCTATATTCATGCATTAGAATTGATTTATTTAGCATTTATTGATGTTATTAAGTAAATTATGACTAGATATAAGCGGATTGGAAGTGGAACCGAGAGGTAAAGCGGTAATTGAGACTTAATTTTGTCCGTGGATTTGAGGTCAGTGTTTTTGTCTAACCTTAGCTTGAGAAAATAGGTATTATGGTCTTATTTGCTACGTCTTAGTGTTGAGTACGACGTGTTGGTGTGGTGACGAGTATCTATACGTTGGTGTCAAGCATGCCCGTGAGTCTTATACCATGATTGTTGTGACTCTCATTATGTACTGTCCCTGCTTAAATTGATGATTATCACCGTTGATCAAGACTTATGATGATTTCTTGGTAAATGACAATTGTTGAGTATTGGCTCAAGTTGAAATTTATTTTGTGGAGTAATTGTTGGAACTAGATTGGTTATGGTTGATTCCCTTGACGGGATGTATTTGTTTCTATTGTTGATTCCCTTACCGCGATAAATTGTTTCTACTATTTGTGTGAGGAAGAGGGTAAAGCAAGAAGAGTGATAACGTGCATGATATTGTGAGTGAGTGTTAATGCACGAAGGGTGAAGCCCTGCAAATATTGTGAGTATTAATGCACGAAAGGTGATGTCGTGCCATGATTTGAGAGCTAATGCACAAAGGATGATGCCATGCCATGATTATGAGAGTTAATGCACGAAGGGTGATGTCGTGCCGTTTCTGTTGTTTCTTGTGGTGAGAACGAGAGTAAAAGCACAAAGGGTGATGTCGTGCATGTGTTACTATTTTCCTTATTCATGTTGATACAAATATGGTGTTCATTATACTTCTCTATTGAATTACTATTAGAATTTGATATTCCCCGCAGTATGTTCCCCTTCCCATCTTTATCTGTTATTTCCTGTTATTATTATTCTGTTCGTATATGATTTAACTGCACAAGTTTATATGGTTGTTGTGTCCTAGCCTCGTCACTACTTCGCCGAGGTTAGGCTCGACACTTACCAGTACATGGGGTCGGTTGTACTGATACTGCACTCTGTATTTTTGTGCAGATTTCGGTGCCGGATCCTGTGAGTAAATTTGAGGTTGCTACCTTTAGCCCAGGGAGACCAAGGTAGATCTGCTGGCGTCCACAGAGCCTGAATTCCCCTTTTTCCGTTTTAGTTTCTTCTGTCTCTTCTATTTCGAGAACAGTTGTACTTCTTTCAGACTTGTATTTGTAGTAAAATCTTAGTCGTTCGTGGATTGTGACACTCGATCTTTAGGGTAGCTATGTATTAAACTGTTGGTTTGCTATATCACTTCCGCATTTTATAATCATTTTATTTTATTTATTATCTATTCCTGTTAAATTAATAATAATGGTGGTAAAACTGTAACTGTCGGCTTGCCTAGCTTTCACAAGTAGGCGCCATCACGACTCCCGAAGGTGGGGAAATCCCGGTCTTGACAAAAACAAATACCAAAATAGGTATTGTATATGTAGCATGTAACCAATCAAGCAATGATAAATATATTAAATAAAATATAAGCAAAAGGCTCAAATAACTTTACACAAATTTGGTCACTCCAGACGTAAGTGATATCCACATCACTACTGCCAAGAAGAAAAGCTTACCACCTCAAGGATATAATCTGCCTTATGATGCTTGGAATGAACAACATCTAACCACGGACATAAGAGCTTCCCCTTGCATCAGAGGTGAACACTGAAATAGAAATTGAATTCGAAGTAAGTGCTCAAAATGACAGAGTCTCGTGCTGATAACGTATTATAAAATAAAAACTGTAAAGTAAATAAACTGAAGAGAAGTAGAGAGAGAGGTTGATATATTATCCAACTTTCAAACTAATGTACATAAATAACTGAAAACTCCTCTATTTATAGAAGAAAGGAAGCAGCTGCGAGGCTTTTCTTGAGCTGCTTGTCATCTGTCTGCATGAGCTGCTTGCAACCTACCTGTTTAATAAGAAGCTGCTGCAAATTATTTCATTGAGTTGCTTGCAACCTGCTTGCTTCAGCTACGTGTAGATAAACTTCAACAGAGAACTAAATGGATAATCTTTTTCAAGAAAATTATCTGTAGCGGAGTAATAAATGAACATCCACAATATAATAGTTTCATAACATATATAAATTTGTTTGTTGTTTTCTCTTATGTGTTTCCCCTTTATTTTTAGACTTTTTTCAGGTTTGATGATTGTTTTTGTCAACAAACAATTAGTTAAATAAATCATTCGACGAGTTCTTTTAGTTCAAGTTTCAATATACTTTTTCTTAAGTTATAATACTACACTAATGGATCCAAATTAGTGTTTTTACCTTTTGTTGTTTGATGATGTAACTGCAAAAATAACACTATTTCAGTTTTTTTTTTTGGGTCATTCCTTTCTACCTTAATTATAAGTCAATATACTTAGAGGTTTGATTTCAAATTCTGATAGTTGTAAATGTTTTTTCATCTAGTTATGCGTCCGTGGATCAAATTAAAATATGCTTTTAAACTAAAGATTGTATAATAATTTTCATATAATTTATTTTGTTATACTACAACTTTCTTCACGCGTATATATTTAAATTTACAAATCAAAAAATTTACTTCATATCGTAATTCATTACACGTGAAAATGCAAAGTGCAAACTGAAGATTTTTGGGTGAGTTCCCAACTAATACGCTGAATAATCTATTTTAACGGCAAAAAAAGAAAAAGCTGACATCTTCAAAAGATTGAAGATATTCTCCGGGGACTAAATTACCAAGTGCATGGCGAAGGGAAACAAACAACTGAACAGAAGATTCAAATTATTACATGGGTGAACGTAGAACTTTAAGATTTACGATTTTCATGAGTCAAGGTTGGGCATCATCATGGGTCTACTAGGGTTGATGATTTGTAATGGGTTAATGACGGTAGGCTATAATTACGTATTTTAGTCACTTATCGCACTCTAATTTATTACACTTTAAGCGTGTTTGAGCTTTAATCACTAGTGTTTTGCACTAATTGTATGTTTTATGCCTTGTAGGAGTGATTCCGAGCTATATAGATGTTGTGGAATGAATTTGAGTTATTTTGGAACTTTGAAGTCTGAGTAAAAGCCCAAGGATTGAGTCGGGATCATGTTCGGGGATCAACGGACAATAGTGCACTTAACGGGAGAAACGAAGAATTGAGCAGGAGGCCACCCAGGTGCGCGATCACGCATGGGATCCCCTCCAGTGCACACTAGGCGCGCAAGTGGAGTAGAAACTATCATAAGTGGGCCATATGCGCGAGCACACCTCCGGGTGCACGGCCGCGCACGTCCAATCCCGAAAATTGTCCTATTTCGCGCAGGAAAAGGTATTTTTGTTTGGGGCCGACCCTGCTTGGTGGTATATATACATGAAAAAATAGAATTTTTTGGACTTTTGACACGTCTTATGGGAAGGAAGTTAAGGAGAAGGTGGAGAAGCAAAATCACAAGGAGTTCATCATTCAATCCGCACTCTAGACAAGAGTTTGGATCGTTTTATGTTTTCCTTGAACTTAAACATATTTGTGATGAATTACTCTGCAAGACCCAATCTCTCCTCCGTTGGGTTTCATGATGGCACCTAGTCTTAAGGATAAGCCTAATATTTACGGAAGACAACAATAATAAATAACATCTTAAAATTCTTCTGGAATAAATCCTTTATACAATGTACATATTCCCAAAATCCGGTAGTACAAGTCATAAGCTCTACAGAGTTAGCTACCACATCTAAATATAACTGTTTGGAAAATAATGAAAACAGTTGAAGACAAGTAAGAAGGTGACTCCGAAACCTGCGAACGCAGCAGCAGGTTTACCCTGAGTCTCCCCAGCAATGATCGACACAGCTAGTAACGATCAACACCTGGATCTGCACACAAAAAAATATGCAGAAGAGTAGCATGAGCACACCACGACGGTGCCCAGTAAGTATTAAGACTAGCCTCGGTGGAGTAGTGACGAGGAACAACCAAGACATATACTGGTCTAATAAACTATACAAATATAGGCATAGGAACAATATAACATGATGTATATATATATATATATATATAGATTACATGATATGGCTAACAATACAACAATCACAATAAGGGAAGAAAACAGCATGTGACAGAGGAAATACCATAATAATGACATAGAAGAGCGAGCGGAAACACAAACCCAAATCCTAAATCGCAAATACAGTAAGGGTAAGCAATAACTCAAAACCTACGACAGTGTTCACATCAGGTCTTAGCCAACAAACTCCACGAAGCACCGATCTTGGACAAACTTACAGCTCACGGGTTCCAGTACCTGAAATCTAACATTTGTCATCATGTGCCCCCATCACACCTCATGATCATGTTGACAGCTCACTTGCTAACTAGAGCCACTCTCATATATATGACAAATAAATGAGGGTGTACATCTATACTCAGCAACATCAGGAGGACTTCACATTCAATAGGAGTGTTCAACTAAGTGTATGCTTGTGCAAGTGCTTTAACATAGTTCCTACCAGCTAATAAGAATAAGGAAAAGAACAGACAACACGTAAGATGTTTCCTCACAACTTCCATGAGATAAAGCTCATACAGGTAAGCGTACCACAACACAATATCAAACAACAAGAATGCCCCCAAGCCATCACAAATCATCACAATCAATCCCTGACGTAGCCCACCTTGTCTCGCCATGTGTGCTATTAATAACATAATAAGTGCCCGCCTTGTTTCGCTACACGTGCATCATAATGTTCCCACCTTGTCACGCCACATGCACAACCCACATATAAGCATATATATACATATCCCACCTTGTCACGCTGCAAGTGCAATATATCAATAGTAGCAATAGCATGGCAGAAACCTCATGCAACCCCATAACAACAACCGCACGGCAGAAACCTCGTGCATCACCATATCAACAACCGCACGGCAGAGAACTCGTGCACCACCACAACAAGTACAACATCAACACTGACAATATATACAAGAACACGAAAAGTAAATCAATTCTAGAACTTTCGATCACAAGGAGACGGTAAAACTAGCTCACAAGGAATAACAATAATACAGAATACTAAGCGTAATAAGAACAGCTCAACAAGGGAGAAAATAATATGTAGAAATGATCCCACAATATGTAGTTCAACAACAAGGTAGTTAACATGAATCAAATAATTCCAAATAAGGAAATGTCAACTAAATATAGGAGATCTAAACTTCTTTTAAGGTTGGACAATTTACGAAGAATATAAAACAATTTCAATTAAGGATGAGCAGCGGGAAGATAACCATAACCTCAATTAAGACTAAACAATTATTGGAGAGATAATAATGATTTCCAATAAAGACAAGCAGTTATGAAAGATAGCATGACAATGAAGAGGTAAAAATCTTTAGTCAAGCAAAATAAGAGTCAAATAGGCAATAAGAATGAATCATAAAGCAATAAATTCCAATTTAAGCATGTAGAGGTGAAGCTAGTAAATAGGAAACTCAATCATATCAAGGACAACTTCATTCTCAGTGAATATAAGGACCTAAGAACTCTAAAAGGCCAATTCCCCACAAATAAGTTCGAGTACGCACTCGTCACCTCGCGTACACGAACTACAATCAACACAGAAGAGTCAAATCCTAAGGGGAAGTCCCCCACACAAGGTTAGGCAAGATACTTACCTCAAAGACGACAAAGTGATATTCTAAAATGCACTTCTTGGGTCTAACCAAATTAACTTCAAAGTACAAATAAAACATATAAGAAACTATTGTGGATCATAAAGCCTCAATCTTTAATAAAATCCAAAAATCCGTCCAAATATTGACCCCCGGGCCCGCACCTCGAAACCAGACAAATTTTATAAAAAGTGAATACTTATTCTAATACGAGTTCAACCAAACAAAATTTATCTAATTCCGATACCATTTGGTCTCTCAAATCACGATTTCTCATTTTAGAAATTTTCTTTCAAACCCCACATTTTCCTCAGCTCAAAACACAAATTAAATGATGAATATGAAGATAAAATCATGGAATATGTTAGATTCTAGGTGAAGAACACTTACCCAATCGATTTGTGTGAAAAACCCTCAAAGAATCGCTCAAAACTGAGCTCCACAAGTCAAGATATGAATAAAATGGTCTAACCCTCGATTTTGGGATGTATTTTGTCTACCCAGGCATTTGTGCATCGCGAACGCGGAGGGAGGATCGTGTTCGTGAAGAAGAAAAATGAAGGATGCCCAAGTTTCTCATCGCGAATGCGATAAACGCGAACGTGAAGAAGAAGAGTAGGAACCTACGTGAACGCGTAGGGAAGAACGCGAACGCGAAGAAGGAAAATGCAGGGTTTTGTGAACGCGAAGTGCTGAACGCAAACAAGAAGAAGGATTTTGAGGTGGTCAACAACATTACATCACGAACGCAAAAGGCTGTTCGCGATTGCGAAGGAGAATACTAGAGGCAGAAAATAGCAGTTCCAAAAATGGGAAAAATGACTCGTAGCCCACCCGGAACACACCCGAGGCCCCCGGCACCCCGTCCAAACACACAAACAAGTCATATAACCTAACACGAACTCGCTCGAGGTCTCAAATCACATCAAACAACGCCAAAACGATGAATCAGAACATGATTAGAACTTAGGAACTTTCAAGTCTTCCAACTTTCAAAACTCGCGCTGAAACAGATCAAATCAACCCGGAATGACGCCAAATTTTGCAGACAAGTCAAAAATGACATAACGGAGCTGCTCCAACTCTCGAAATCGCATTCTGACCCCGATATCACAAAATTCAACTATGGGTCACACTTCTCCATTTTCCAAACTTTAATTTTTCCAACGTTCACCGAAACGCCTCAATTTACCCTACGGACCTCCAAGTACGAATCCAGACGCACACCTAAGACCCAAATCACATTACGAAGTTGTTGAAATCACCCAAAACCCATTCCGGAGCCATTTACTCAAAAGTCCAATTCCGGTCAAATTCTCACTGCTTAAGCATCCAAAACTATATTCTTTCTCCCATTTCGACTCTGAATTATCCGTTAACTGAATTTAACCATGCATGCAAGCCGATACCCATATTATGAAGATGTTCCAGAACTTACGCTGAACGGAGCTTAAATTCTCAAAACGACTAGCCGGGTCATTACATCCTCCCTCTTTTAAAACCAACATTCGTCCTCGAACGTGCCACGATTCGCCTCGAAGACCTCAAGTTGCTGAATGCACACTTCAAACATGCACCTGTGGGTGATCCCACATCACCCCAATCCATATAAACTTGACGACATAAATTCAACTGAAATTTAGTCTTTCTAACAATACCAATAAGCCTTAGAGCCAGAATTCTCACCTTCCATCCATTTCCAAAGACCCGATTCTAAATTCATACCCGGTATCAGTCTCCACCATCTATATCAATTCATGCCAACTCCCATATAGTACAACCTTACAACATGACACATCGCACATAAGACCATAGTAACATTTTTTATGACAATATTCGCTCGAAATCAAATTTAGCACCTGCCATAAGCCTCATATTCAATAGGGACCCATTTCAAACCTCCACAACACTAGCAATGATACAATAACCACGAAAGCCACATGACTAAACACCCGAATCACCAAATCACAGCTAATACTAACGAGCACACACCCCACAAGCTAAAACTCAAGAAGAACAGAACGAAAATGACTAAATATGGAAAGGGAAACACATAAGGGAACTATCAAACAAGCCTGACAAGCACAAATTTTTCTATCAATACTAATCTACAAAACAATCTAACAAGGAAGAATTAAAGCATATAAAAGAATCATAAGGATTTCACACTGATATAACTCCCACCGTGGTACACAGCCCGGTATCAACACATCAAATCACATGAAATCGCGAAGGTCCCGCCCTCAACTCTGAATCACAAGTAGGGTACACATCAAACCAGCTATAAACTCTCACTAGATCAATTCTGTCAACAACATTACAACACGTACTGGCTCCCACACCGGTGGAGCATAAAACAAATCGCAGCTTGTAACCAAAAATGCTCAGAAATCACATAAAGCCTATCATAATGGACAATAGGAATTTACTACTCGTCTCATAACTCTCAACAATGAACAAAATAGGCGATAGTCACGGGCTATCACTCATAAATCCTCCCAACAGGGCAACACATAAACAAAGTGCTAATCATGAAACGTGCCCATAAGTGGAGCAACAAATAGGGGAACTCAACCCGATAAGCAGAACTGAAATAAAATACGGATGGTGCTCCTCCATAACAAACCGAAAGCATACCTGAATGACATCATCTGGCGTAGCGGCCTTAAGCCTACTATATGACACACATAAATGGGCCGAGCCTCCCCCTCTTGGGCGTCCTCTACTTGCCTAAATATCTCGCTGTAACATATCGACCCGAAGTCTGGGACAATCTCTCACTATATGGCCAGTATCTCACACTCGAAGCAACCTTGCTACTGATGTGGCTGTGGGAACTGTGCGGTACGGGTACTCCGAGACCCATGAACACCTGAATCACTATGCGAAGCCTGAAGCGCGAACTGAACTGGCTGACCCACAAAACCTTTACCATGTCGTACCCTGCCTCCAAAATAAGGACCAGCAGATCTCCCCGGTCTACGGGGCCTCCTCGCCTCCACAAACTCTCTCTCACGATCTCGTCTTCCTTCTCTCTCATGGACCCGCTTGTCCTCTCTCTCCTGGCCTCGCCTGACGCCTCTCTCCTCTCTCTCTTGAGCCATCATGTCCTCCACCCTCCTAGCAATACTTACAGTCTGTTGATACGAAATATCTATCTCCAACTCCTGGGCCATGCTAGTCCTGAAGATGGGATATAGTCCCTCAATAAACCTGCGGGCCCTCTCCCGAATAGTAGAAACCAAGGTCAGTGCATGTCTGGCCAAATCACTAAATCTGACGATGTACTCTGATACTAACATAGTGCCCCAGCGTAACTGCTCAAACTCCGCACGCTATACATCCCGAAAGGATTGAGGTACTAACTCTCTCAGGAACATCTATGAAAACTGAACCCATGTAAGTGAAACTGACTCGGTCGGGCTACCCAAATCATATGCCAGCCACCACTGATAAGCTGCTCCCTTAAGCTGGAATGTAGTAAAAGCAACCCCACTCAACTCAACAATACCTATAGTGCAGAGAATGCGATGGTACTCCTCCAGAAAAACTTGTGCACTCTCTGAAGCCAAACCACTGATTGTAGGAGGGTCGTACTTTTTGTACCTCTCAAGCCTAAGCTTCTCTTCTTCAGATGTTGCTGCCCTGACTACGGGTTGAGCTGGAACCACAGGTTGCACCACCCTGATGCCTGGAACCTGACCAACATGAACTTGCTACTTTAGAGTGTGGGTGGAAGGAGTGTGAGTCCCTCCCCCGATCTGTGAAGTAGCTGGCGCAACCGGAATCAACCCCACCTAAGCCAATATACCAAACATGCTCAGGGACTGTGCTAAGGTCTCCTGAAGTCTGGGGGTAACAGCAGGCGCCTCCGGCACCTTCCCCCTAACTGTAGCTATTGGCGGCTCCTCAACAGCTACTCTGGTAGGTGCTCTAGCTGTGGCACGTATTCCTCGTCGGCCTCTGTCTCTACCTCCAGCAACCCTTGCTCCGAGAGCAGCATCATCAGTAATTACAGCGCGTGTCCTCACCATCTATGAGAGAATTGAGTGATAATAGCTCAAACACTAAGATCAATATGTTCGCACGATAGGAATAAAAAAAGTGAAATTGTCCTAATAGTTCCGTAGCCTCTTGAAGATAAGTACATACGTCTCCGTACCGATCCGCAAGACTCTACTATACTCGCTTATGACTCGTAGCACCTATGAACCTAAAGCTCTAATACCAACTTGTCACGACCTAATTTCCCCACCGTTAGGTTTCATGATGGCACCTAGTCTTAAGGAATAGGTAAGCCTAATATTTACGAAAGGACAACAATAATAAATAACATCTTAAAATTCTTCTGGAATAAATACTTTATACAATGAACATATTACCAAAACCCGGTAGTACAAGTTATAAGCTCTACAGAGTCAGCTACCACTTCTAAATATAACTGTTTGGAAAAGAGTGAAAACAATTGAATACAAGTAAGAAGGTGACTCTGAAGCCTGCGAATGCAGCAGCAGGTTTACCTTGATTCTTCTAAGCAATGATCCGCACAGCTACTAAAGATCAATACCTGGATGTGCATAAAAAAAATGAGCAGAAGAGTAGCATGAGCACACTACGGCGGTACCTAGTAAGTATCAAGACTAACCTCGGTGGAGTAGTGATGAGAAACAGTTAAGACACTTACTAGTCTAATAAACTATACAAATATAGGCATAGGAACAACAGAACATGATGTGTATATATATATATAGACTACACGATATGGCAACAATACAACAATCACAATAAGGGAAGAAAATAGCAAGTAACAGTGGAAATATCATAATAATTGCATAGAAAAGCGAGCGAAAACACAAACCCAAATCCTAAATCACAAATACAGTAAGGGTAACAAATAACTCAAAACATACGACAGTGTTCACATCAGGTCTTAACCAACAAACTCCACAAAGTACCGATCTCGGACAAACTTACAGCTCACGGGTTCCAGTACCTGAAATCTAACATTTGGCATCATGTGCCCCAATCACACCTCATGGTCATGTTGACAACTCACTTGCTAACTAGAGCCACTCTCACATATATAACAAGTAAACGAGGGTGTACATCTATACTCAGCAACATCAGGAGGACTTCACATTCAATGGGAGTGTTCAACTATGTGTATGCTTATGCAAGTGCTTTAACATAGTTCCTACCAGCTAATAAGCATAAGGAAAAGAACGGACAACACGTAAGATGTTTCCACACAACTTCCACTAGATAAAGCTCATGTAGATAAGCATACCACAACACAATATCTAACAACAAGAATGCCCCCATGCCATCACAAATCATTAGCATCAATCCCTGATATTGCCCACCTTGTCTCGCCACGTGTGCTATTAATAACGTAATAAGTGCCCGCCTTGTTTCGCCACACATGCATCATAATGTTCCCACCTTATCATGCCACATGCGCAACCCACATATAAGCATATATATACATATCTCGCCTTGTCACGCCGCATGTGCAATATGTCAATAGTAGCAATAGCACGGCAGAAACCTCGTGCAACCCCATAACAACAACCACATGGCAGAAACATCGTGCATCACAATATCAACAACCGCACGACAGAAACCTCATGCACCACCACAACAAGTACAATAGCAAAAATGACAATATATACAAGAACACAACAAGTAAATTAACTTGAGAACTTTCGATCACAAGGAGACGGTAAAACTAGCTCACAAGGAATAACTACAATAGAGAATACTAAGCGTAATAAGAATAGCTCAACAATGGAGAAAATAATATGTAGCAACGATCCTACAATATGTAGTTCAACAACAAGGTAGCTAACATGAATCAAATAATTCTAAATACGGAAATGTCAACTAAATATAGGATATCTAAACTTCTTTTAAGGTTGGGTAATTTACGAAAAATATACAATAATTTCAATTAAGGATGGGTAGCGGGAAGATAATCATAACCTCAATCAAGACTAAACAATTAGAGGAGAGATAAAAATGATTTCCAATAAAGACAAGCAGTTATGAAAGATAACATGACAATAGAAGAGGTAAAAATCTTTAGTTAAGCAAAATAAGAGTCAAATAGGCAATAAGAATGAATCATAAAGCAATAAATTCCAATTTAAGCATGTAGAGGTGAAGCTAGTAAATAGGAAACTCAATCATATCAAGGACAACTTCATTCTCAGTGAATATAAGGACCTAATAACTCTAAAAGGCCAATTCCCCACAAATAAGTCTGAGTACGCACTCGTCACCTCGCGTACATGAACTACAATCAACATAGAAGACTCAAATCCTAAGGCGAAGTCTCACACACAAGGTTAAGCAAGATACTTACCTCAAAGATGACAAACCGATACTCTAAAATGCACTTCTCGAGTGAAAAGACCTCCGAATGGCTCAAATCTTACCAAATTAACTTCAATGCACAAATAAAACATATAACAAACTATTCTGGATCATAAAGTCTCATTTTTTAACAATCTCCAAAAATTGGTCCAAAGGTTGACCCTCAGGCCCGCACCTCGGAACCCAATAACTTTTACAAAAACCGAATACCTATTCTGATACGAGTTCAACCATACAAAATTTATCAAATTCTGATACCATTTGGTCCCTCAAATCAGTATTTTTCATTTTAGAAATTTTCTTTCAAAACCCACATTTTCCTCAACTCAAAACACAAATTAAATGATTAAAATGAAGATAAAATCATGGAATATGTTATATTCTAGGTGAAGAACACTTACCCAATCGATTTGTGTGAAATACCCTCAAAGAATCGCTCAAAACCAAGCTCCACAGGCCAAGATACGAATAAAATGGTCTAACCCTCGATTTTGGGATGTATTCTGTCTGCCCAGGCACTTGTGCATCGCGAACGCGGAGGGAGGATCGAATTCGCGAAGATGAAAAATAAAGGATGCCCAGGTTTCTCATCATGAATGCGACAAAAGCAAACGCAGAGAATAAGAGCAGGAACCTACGCGAACGCGTAGGGAAGAACGCGAACGACAAGAAGGAAAATGCAGGGCTTCGCGAATGAAAAGTGCTGAACGCAAACACGAAGAAGTATTTCGAGGTGGTCAGCAACATTGCATCGCGAATGCGAAAGGCTGTTCGTGATTGCGAAGGAGAATATCAAAGGCAGAAAACAACAGTTCCTAAAATGGGAAAAATGACTCGTAGCCCACCCGGACCACACTCGAGGCCCCCGGCACCCCGTCCAAACACACAAACAAGTCATATAACCTAACATGGACTAGCTCGAGGTCTCAAATCACATCAAACAATTCCAAAACGATGAATCACACCATGATTCGAACTTAGGAACTTTCAAATCTTCCAACTTTCAAAACTCGCACTAAAACATATCAAATCAACCCGGAATGACGCCAAATTTTGCAGACAAGTCCAAAGTAACATAATAGAGTTTCTCCCACTCTCAAAATCGCATTTTGACCCTAATATCACAAAAGTCAACTATGGGTCAAACTTCTCCATTTTCCAAACTTCAACATTTCCAACTTTCACCAAAACGCCTCAATTTACCCTACGGACCTCCAAATCCAAATCCGGACGCACACCTAAGACCCAAATCACAATATGAAGCTGTTAAAATCACCCAAAACCCATTCCGGAGCCATTTACTCAAAAGTCCAATTCTAGTCAAATTCTCACCGCTTAAGCTTCCAAAACTATATTCCTTCTCCCATTTCGACTCTGAATCATCCGTTAACTGAATTCAATCATGCATGCATTTCGATACCCATATTATAAAGCTTTTCCAGAACTTACCCCACTGAACGAAGCTTAAATTCTTAAAACGACCGGCCGGGTCGTTACATACTCCATATCTATAGAGTAGTTCTCTTTAGGGTTTGATGGATTTGGTGTATTGATGATTATTTTTGGATATTAACTCTAGTTTTATGTATTGAATCATTTTGGATGTTTTAATCATCGCATTTATATTCACTTGTTCATATAATCGAGAAAGGCATAACTTGTGATATTTTTGCCTTATTTTGTTGGTTGAATTCATTAATTCTTCTTAGTAATCGAAAGAGGCTAGTTGAATTGTTGATTAAATCTAGTTAGGAGGATAATCGAGAGAGGTCCTCCTTAAGACAAATCCACTACGAATTCTTGCATATCTTTACCAAGCGTGAATTGGTTTATCTTGTGAGGTTGAGACTTAATCGAGAGAGGAGTTTCTACTAAATGGTTGAACTAATAATTGAGTGAATTCGAGTGAATCACTTGAACATTAGAAGTGAATTATCTAGAGTTAAATCCTAAACAATTGTCTTGCACCTATCATATGAAAACTCTATCTTTTCCCAATTGATAACCTTGTTTGCTCATTACTTGCATCGATTGTCATTAGCCACTAGTTTAGACTCTTAGTTTTAATTTTAATTAGACAAATCTAAATTGTTGATCATCTTGAATAGCAATTTAACTACAAACTACGAAAATACTGTTTAACTCCAATACCTATGGATATGTTATTATATTTTCTTATATTTGACTAGCGAGCATATATAAGTGTGTGTTTTGCACTCTTCAAATTTTGGCGTCATTGCGGGGGAATTGGCGATCAATAGTATTTGAGATAGTTTGTAGTGCTAATTAAGGAAATTTTATTTTTATTTTCTTTTTATCTTTTTACGTTTGGTGTTCTTTACTGTCCGTAGGCTACATGTTAGATTGGTGCATGACTCGATCTTCTGGGAAGGAAGTGCTACCATATGAACCAGAAATCAAGAAACAACTGTGATAGTTGACGAAGGAAAGGAATCTCCCCAAGAATATAGAGAAGGTTGAGAAATCCTCAACCAAAGAAATTATGGCTGGAGATGATGATAATGTTGATTTGGATGCAAGAGAGGAAGCCCAACAAAGAGAAAAAGCTACACAGGATGCTGAGGAAGCAGCTCTTAGAGATGCACAAATTATACATGAAGAGGAGAGGACTCGAAGAATTGCTCAGAATCAACCTTTGGTTCTAGACCAGTTCAAAAATATAGCTCCTGGTGATGGGAGACCACTTGGCGATTATGCTAGAGTGGTCTACAATCAAGGATTCCAATTGCAACTAATATATTTTGAGTTAAAGCAAAGGTTGCTTCAAACTCTGCAAAACTGTTGTGTCTCCAGAGGGAATATGAATGAAGATCCAAACAACCATTTAGTAGACTTCGAGGAGATTATGAACACCTTTCAATATAATGGTGTATCACAAGATGTAGTTTACTTAAGGGCATTTCCCTTCACACTCAAAAATAATGTAAAGCATTGGCTTCGAAGCTTGCCTAATAGATAGATTCGAACATGGGATGAGATGACCAGAAAGTTTCTTGATAAATAAGTCTCATCAGTTAAGACAAGCAAGTTTAGATGAGAAATCCATAACTTCTACCAGAACGAGATTGAAACTGTGTTTAAAGCATGAGAGAGGTTTAAGGAGTTAGTTCAAAAGTGCCAACATAGTGGAATTGAACTCTATATGCAACTCTAGGACTTTTGAGATGGATTGACACTAGCCTCATGCAGAACATTGAGCAATGCAGCTGGAGGCCCGTTGATGAAAAAGACTCCAGAGGAGATAGTCAAAATTCTAGATGAGTTATTTGAGGATGCAAATCAGTGGCCCTATGAGAATGTTGAAAGAAGAATAACAACTGGTGTTCACCAAGTTGATGCTAACACATCTATGCAGGTACAGCTTGAGGCCATGGCCAAAGAAATAAGAAAGTTGACCTTAGCTTCAATACACAATGAGCCTCATGGTATGTGTGATATTTGTGGAAAGAGAACACCCTACTCATGAGTGTCAAGCCTTAATTGAGGAAGTTAATATTGTTGGAATTATAACTTCAATGCAATGAGTCAGAAGCACCCCGATTTTTCATGGAGGTCGCATGGGGGTATTGCAAATTCATGGCAACAAAACAACTCCAGGTTTGAGGGACAAGGAGCTCCAGATTTCCAAAATCAGCAGAGGCAGCAGTTTCAAACTCAACAATCCAATCAGCCTGGGCTAGAAGATTTGATGAAGTCCTTTATTATCAAAACTGATAAGAGACTTGAAACTCATAGCTCAGCTATACAGGAATATGGTGCAGCTATAAAGGAACTTGGCACAGGTTTGTGAAACTTAGAGAGACAAGTGGGGCAAATTGTAGATATATTGTTTGAGAAAATCCCATGTACTCTGCCTGCTGATGTTGAAAAGAAACCCAAAGAAATGGTAAATGTTGTGACCTTGAGAAGCAGGAAAGTGTTGAAAGATCCAAACTCTAATCCAAAAAGAGGTGATACCTAAAAAAGAAAGTGGGGAGCAGTTGAAAATTGAAGTTGATAAGAAGAAGAAAGGCAAGAAAGGAGTAGAGAAAAAAGGAGGAAACTTCGAGAAGGGAGGATAATGATGTGAGAGAGCATATTCCTACTCTACCTTTTCCCAAAAGCTCTATAAAGAAAATTTTGACAAGCAGTTCGAGAAATTTTTAGATATGCTGAGACTGTTTAATGTAAATTTGCCATTTACAAAAGTTATCTCACAAATGCCAGCTTATGCCAAATTCTCAAAGGAGATCCTGATAAAGAAGGCAAAGATAGAAGAGACATCTATGGTCAAGCTCACAGAGCATTGCAGTGCAATCTTGCAAAACAAACTCCCACAAAAGTGTGGAGATCCAGAGAGTTTTACGATACTTTGCTCTTTAGGCACTCTTAATTTTGGTAAATCTTTATGTGATTTTGGTGCCTTAATTAATATAATGCCTTTGTCTATTTATAGGAAACTGGAGAATGATCTTGGAGAGATAAGGTCTACACTAATATCTATGCAGCTGGCAGACCAAACGATTGTGATACCCGAAGGGATAGTGGAAGATGTAACGATCTGACCGGTCGTTTTTCTTTCTAGAAATATGTTCCCCTAAATGAGACATTCCATATATGCTTTTACTATTTTATAACTTGTGGGGATGGTTGGTTCGGGATTTGGAAGGGTTCAGGTTGAAATCGGAACACTTGGTTCCTTAGTTTGGCTTTAAAAGGGCTAAGTTTGACTTTGGTCAACATTTTAAGTAAACAACTTTGGAACCAAGATTTGATGGTCCCAATAGGTTTGTATAATAATTTAGTACTTGGGAGTATGTTCGGATCGGGTTTTGGATAACTCGGGAGCGTTTCGGTGCTTAATGTTGAAAGTTGGCTTATTAAAGGTTTAAAGGTTCTTTAAATTTGGTTTGGAGTAGGTTTTAATTTTATCGAGGTTCGTTTGGTATTTCGAGCCTAGTAATGGTTCCGCATGGTGATTTGAGACTTGAACACAAAATTTGGTGTCATTCCGAGTAGTTTAGGTATGATTCAGCGCGTTTAGAGCAAGTTGGAAGAATTTAAAGTTCATAAGTTGATTCTATTGGTTTTGGGTTGTGATTCTTGGCTTTAATGTTTTTTCTGCGTTTCGAGGGTGTGAGCAAGTCCGTTTTATAATTTCAAACTTTTTAGTATTTTTGGGCGGAGCCTCGGGGGCTCTGGATGCCATTCGGACGATGCACGGATTGGGTTAGGGCTCAAAAGAGCTGTTAGTGCACCAGTTCTGGTGTACCCACACCTGCAAGCTTTTGGCCGCAAGTGCCAGCCCGCAGATGCGTGATTTAGGCCCCATAAGTGGCTTTGGAACTTTTGGCCAGTGGTCCGCCAAAACGAAGAGGCATGCGTAGAAGCAGCCCCGCTTCTGCGATGAGGAACCGCAGTGAGAGAAGGCCGCAAATGCGCTGCCTGACTGCAGAATTGGGATCCCGTCCGGAGAAGCGGCCAGCGCTAGGCTTGAGGAATTCCGTAGAAGCAAACCTAGTACCGCAGAAGCGGTACCGCAAATGCGGCCCAGTAACCGCAAATGCGAAAGTTCTGTTGGGCGGAACCTTCATTTAAGTCGGGACTAAAACATTTTGGGTTCATTTATTGCTTTCTGTGGGAAATATTTGGAGCTCTTAGAGAGGGGTTTTCACCTAGCACTTTGAGGTAAGTAATTTCTATGCAATGTGAGTTAAATACATAGATTATGGGTAGATTTTAACATGTAAAATTTGTAAAATCACACCTAGGTTTTGATAAAAATGGGATTTGACCACGAAAATGGTTATGGAATTGAGTGCAAATTATATATTTGAGTTCGTGAGGTTATGGGTAACAACTTTCTTCGAAAATTTTCGGAATCCGAACATGTTGGATCGGGTATGAATTTTTGGAATCCTTCAAGTGGGATTGGGTAATAACTCTAATAGTTAGAATATGAACTTTTGAACATATATTGATTAATTTATACAACATTTGACTAGTTTCGGATTGTTTGACACCGAGTTGAGGCTTTAGAGTGAATTTGAGGCCGGAAAGTGAGATTTTGAGACGAGGTAAGTCTCTTGTCCAACCTTGTAAGAAAGAATTTACTCCATACGTTATTTAAATTAATATTTTCTTCTAATTGTGGGGGCTACGTACGAACAAGGTGATGAGAGTCCGTGCGTAGCTACTATTTATACTTAGTAAAAATTTAAAATATATGTTTAGTAAAAATTTAAAAAATTGGCAAACACATTAAAATATTCTTATGGGAAAATTTTCTTAGTAACACATGATAGTTATTTTCTTAGTCACCTGACAATATTTTTTTTTATGTACACTTTCAAGGTTAACCGAATTTAGTAATTAAACATAAATGTCAATATGATATCTAAATATAATAACCACTTCAAATTCGAAAAAGATTTAAGAATTTAATAGATCTTGATATATGAATATGGAAGAACAAAGAGATTGACATATGTTTACGCTTAAAATTGGATAACAATTAAACTTATAAGTGGTTTTAAGGATACGTGATTTCACTTGGCACAAACTGAGAACTATGAGAATTAATTCTAGAAATTAAATATAAAATAAAGCAAACCAATGTGATGAGTGATTATGGCCTTCGAGCTAGATCACCCTCGAACAAAGAGTTTGCTAAAAAAGAATGATGTGAACAACATAGCTTAAGAGAGAAAAATGTAGTATATTGCTTGATTATGCATGAATATGATGTTTACAAAATGATTAGAACCCTCTTTATATAGTAGAGGAATTCCACTTATGGTACAATTCTAAATATAGAAGGAAAACCTATGATTGGCTAAATGTCCGGTCTTGACTTGATACGTGCCGAGATTTCTGCCACGATCCTTACCTGGTCACGAATATCTCGGCTTTCTATTATTCGGTTTAGCAAGCATTCTTCGATCATGCTCGGTCCCCATCTCGCTTTGGTCTCGATTACAACTGGTCTTGATTTTAATCGATCATCGACTCATAAGCTTAGCGATCCATCTCCGTTCCATGGTCCGACTCAATGTGAGGTCGGGCCTTGGTCTGCCATCCCAATTTCGATTAGCCATACAAAGTTAGAGAGGCCCGATCTTGACCGTATACAGATAGTCTCCTCGTTTTTGAAGTGTAATGACCACAAACGAATTGAGTCTTCGAACTTCCCTTCGATCTACTATGACGTAAGCATCATAATGCAAGTAGCTGACGCGAATAAAACATCCCATCGGTTCAGTTTCCTAGGCATTTATTGCGCGTCAGTTGATGGTCGGCCACTACCAGTATTGAACCGTAGTTTTGAAACAAATAAATAGCCACCTTCTTCATTCTTTCAAACTTTACTTTCAATTTTCTTCATTTTAATTCTCATAGTTCTTTGCATTCTGCTAAGCTTCCAGTCTTCATATCTTTGAATTTCTTTGCTTGTTCTTCTCAAAAACCCAAAATTTTAATCTTTATTCTCCCTTGCTTACAAAATTGTCCAAAACATCTAAAATTATTCCGCAAAAAGAAAACTTTTCCTCGTCTCGGCCAGCCGGAGAGCAACCGACGGCGGATCCTCCCCTAAAGAACTTTGTTCCAAGAAAGTGCACCAATGATGCTGATTTTAAGGTGGGGAATACACCCTCGATGCCGGGTCGATGTGAACCGATGTCGAGGTACATATGTACGATTATAGAAAATCTCCTCGAGAAGGTGAAAAAGCAGTGCAACTGGGTAGGCAAAGATGTAGTAGTTCCTACCCCCGAGGAATCCATCACAACTCATGTGGAGGGGTATCTAAGTGTCTACACCTACCCCTTCACAATAGGTCCCTTAGACCCTATCATCATTGCTTTTGCAAGAGTTACGATGTCACTCTTGGTCAAATCCATCCGTCGCTCTGGAGGATCATGATCCTTCTCCGATTCTTTGCAAGCAAGATCGAGGGGCATCCTTTTACCCTCGATCACCTTATGCATCTCCATAGCCCCCAACTTTATCGTAGAGGCATGATCAAGCTTTACCGCCGAGCCACCAAACCCCCATTCTCGAGCATAAACGAGACCCCAGATAGAGGTTGGATGGGCAGATTTGTCCGAGTAAAGATTTGAAAAAAATCTCTGCCGAAGACATGCCATTCCCTGAAAAATGGAACATGAATCGTAAGTATTGCTTCGCCTTGAATATCTAACTTTGTTGTTTTGCTTCTTATCTTCCTATCTCATCTTAGCCTTTATGTTGTAGCTATGGCCGTCATTTTGAAGGTGATCCCCAATCTCGAGCAATGGGTCAAGGTCCTAGTGTCACAGTGGTCGTACTCCGAGCGTGCCTGGATGGAAATATCGAAGGGCCAATAGGAGGCCCGTAACCATGGTAATTTTTCTTAGAACGGTTTCCATTCGGACTTTGATTTATATTTATTCATCTTTTTATCCTTTGTAGGCCTAGGGAAGGATGTAGAAATGAGGCTCCCCTCTGCTGAAAAAGAGGTGCTTTCCCCTTCTCCTGCTCCGAAACAGACCAAGGAGAAAAAGAGGAAAGGGGCTCCAAGTTCTCCGAGCTCTCTGGGCCCGTAAAATAAAAAACCGATGAGGAGACCCCGTAAATCCAAGGGTTGATTCGCCTAACTACGGAGTTAGTCAAACAGCTGAGGTATGAGTTTGAAGAGGACGAAGAAGAAGAGCACTCCGGGCTGGTGACCCGAGCGCGAACTGGCACCAAAACTCAAAGGACTGTTGGGTTGGTAGGAGCTAAAACTACTTTGCCTCATCTTGACGAAGCCCCCGAGTCAGAAAATGTGAAAGGCGCTTCACCTCGAGGTGAGAAGGCTACTGAGGAGGCGATCGAGGCCGGTGTAGAAATCATTCTCGATGCTTCCCATGATGAAGACGGAGCCCCAAAAGATTCACTTGGGGCAATGGAGAATGGAGATGTCTCCTCATTGCCTTCATTCTCTGATACGACGATCAAGAACGCTCAGGCGATGGAAACTCACCACGGTGAAGTGGTCCATGAAGCACAAGACCTTTTCGGTGGCTATTTTGCTGAAGTGGAAGATGTCATCGGTCTGGGTGACTTGGACGTACCGAGGAAGAGCTCGAGTGAGGCATCCTCGAGCTTTAAACTGACCAACCAATTCTCGGCCCCCAACATTGATCCCGAGTGTAAGAGGCTAATTATCATCTCGGTCCCAGAGGATGGTCAAGTTCTCTCTGCCCCCATGGGGATTTCTAGCTATATTCGATGCTTGGTGACTGAAGAGAACCAAGCCAAGATGGACAAAGTGGAAGTTGTTTGCTTGTTCAACGAGGCCCAGCATGCTCTGAATTGGGTAAGTTCAAAGGCCATTGCATTATCTCTTTATGACTTTGAATTGCAAATATCTCTAACATTTCTTCCTTTCTCGTAGGCTTTAGCATTAAATCATGAGGCCTTTCTTCGAATTCGAGAGGAACGCAAGGCTGAGTCCAGGGCCTCACCGAGAAATACGAAACTTACAAGCTTCTTAGTGAGAAGCTTCAAGTAGACCTGGTGGCGGCTGAAGATGAGCATGCTGAGATCAGAGATAACAACTAACGATCCAATTCTGCAGGTTCGACAGAGGATTGAACAGATAAAGGGCCTCCAAGGGAAAATAGATAAAGTACGAGCCGATTCTAAAAAGTTCAAGGGGTGTATGGACATTCTGGCTGCACAAAAGGAGGTCGTTCAAGCAGAGCTGAATTCGCTCGAGTCTCAACTTTGGTCTGCAAAAGAGGATGCCTCGGCTCAGGCTAAGAAAATTGAGGAGCTTGAGTCCAACTTAGCCAATTTGACCAAAGAGCTCGAAGTGGTCAGATCAGAGGCGGTCGTGGCCAATGTTAAGGCTCAAGCTAGTGCGAACCAATACAAGGCCGATGTTGAGGCCACCCTAGCGCAATCCAAAAGCATGGTGGATCATCGAAGTGGCAAGCTCGAAAGAAAGCCCTTGAGTGGGCCCGTGATCAAAGCCTCGATATATCTACTGAAATCAAAGTTGGCAGGGCAAAGGATACAAAGGCTCGGAAGATTGCTTTTCTCGAGGATGACTCCAAAAATTCGAGTGAATCTGGCAGTGGAGAAGATTCTAAGGGTGAAGATACTCCTACCGATAAGGATTGTGCTACTTAAGCTTTTCGACAGTTTTTGAATTTTTGTTGAGGTCGTTTCGGCCTTTGTAAAGAATTTCCATCGGGCTGTGTTGCCTTTGTAAAAAGTTTTTGATGAATATAATACTTCTTCTTTTTCATAGCTTATGAATCTATTGTCTTTAATTTTATTTTGTTATTTCATGTAAGGGTCAAAATGCCTTAGCATAAGATCATGAAGTTGTGTTCGT
This sequence comes from Nicotiana tabacum, assembly GCF_000715075.1. Lineage (NCBI taxonomy): Eukaryota > Viridiplantae > Streptophyta > Magnoliopsida > Solanales > Solanaceae > Nicotiana > Nicotiana tabacum. The sequence goes on along the minus strand of NC_134101.1, from coordinate 89,351,933 downwards.
GCATACAAGGTTTGGGGAAGGTAAAGGGTGATAATAAGCCTCGCCTTCGACCTTTTCTAATCGATGGACCCTGAACGATAACTCGAACTTGAGTTTACGTAGCCCTTAAGCTTAATGATCAAGTGAGGACATGTTCGAACTCGTAATTAGGTAGCCCTTAGGCTTTCTAGTCAAGTGAGAAGGATCTCTCAAACTTGAAGTGAAAGTAGCCCTTAGGCCTTTTGTAAATTTTGTATTTGGCCGATCTGACCTTTGTAAAATGATCGTTTAATTATATATATAAGGCTTTTTCTACCCTTTTCGGCTTTCAAAGTTTTCCCTTTGTTTATCATTCGTGTTTACAGAGGTTGTAATGCCTCTGCATGAAACAAGGAACTGTTCGAGAGTTCGAACAATTTTGTACTCTTTAGAGTTTTCGAGGCTTGATATTATCGAAGCCTTTTATGATTTCACCGAGGGTAGCCCTTTAAACCAGTTTATCTCATTGCCCAACCTCGGGAGGCATGACTGGCGCTCAATCGAGTGAACCCAACTGAGCAATCCTTTTTGGACACTTTCTACACAACTCACTATGATCAAGAACCATGCTTTCATTTATTTAAAAAGTAGGAAAGATCGTACATACAATATCGCTAGTTCATTTTATATTACAACCCTTAAACCATATTTATGTTCCCAAAATTCATACAATTACAGTTTAGAAGAACAAGAGTTTAGAATTACAACACAGTCCAGTGACTCATCCAATGCCCGTACATAATCCACACAAACGTCTACAGAGCCTCTAAAGATACAAAAGACAGTTATGATAATGCCGACAACAAGGCTCCGGCTATACCTCAAAAAGTGGTAATTTATAACAAAAGCTATAATTTATAACCCCCGAAAGAAAAGGGGTTTACCGATATTGATGAGAGGATGATGATTTTGCTACCTGCGATCGGCACTGTCTGTTATGGAACCACCTACATCCATTCAAAGATGTAGCACCCCCGGCAAAAGGGACGTTAGTACCATGGAATAGTACTAGTATGTATAACTAAACACTATCTCATTAGAAAGAACAACCACACAAGAACAAAGAAATCATAAGGATCAACAAAAGCTTTAAAGAATTACCACATCATCAACTAAAAAGGGTATCACATAGCTTTCACATAATTTCCATAACTTTAGGTTGGGACCTTTTATACTGTTGCATCATCATTCACAATACCACCGCTTTCTTGCGCGGGGTTCGATCACGGCCCGATCGATTAAGCTGCCTCATTTGAGACATATACCTCAATCACAATTATATTCTCACTTTCCGGTTTCAATATCAATGCAATACCACCATGTGTGTAGCATGGCTGTTGGCCCAAGTAAAGGTGAAGTTTTGAAGATTGACAAAGGAACTAAGACATGGACCATGTCCATCTTGTGAAGCACAGTTGTGATCAACCCAAACATGTGAGTTGCACGTGAAGGAGATAAACCTAATTGCTAAACTAGAACTCTTCCACCATGGAAGAGTAGCATCTGTATCCTAGTAAATCTCTAATTTCTAACTCCTTAAATATCAGTGTTGTTCTCTTTTACAGGTAATGCACATAAGCAAAAGTTAAACGTGAATTGAGAGCAAAATAGCAAGGCGATTTGCAAGCAATTTATGTGTGATTCAGGCGTGCAATCCTGAAGCTACTTGAACCAGATAAAAGAAACAGTTCCAAGTGTCTGTCTTTTTATTCTAGTTCATTTGTAGTAGATGATTTTACATTGTACCTTTCAGCTTATTTAGAAACAATTGTATTAGGTACTTAGAGTTTTCAAGTTAGAGTTAACTTGAAGTTGTCACAATAGTTGAGGCTATGTGCTACAACAGGATTAGAGTTAATCCTAGGTTTACAAAAGAGTTTTTGTAAATGCAGTTTTTGGCTCAGTGATTTTAGTGGAGAGTTTGGGAAAATCCTACTGGAAGGTAGGTCATGGTTTTTTCACCTTTTGAGCAAGGTGTTTTCCACGTAAAATCTATGTGTTCTTTATTTTCTATATTTATTATTCTGCAACAGTAGTAGTTGGAACACATAGAAGAATCAGGTCCTTCTATAATAAAGTTAAGCAAAAATTGGGTACCATACAAATCACCCCCCCTCTTGTGTGGTATTGAAGTCTGAAGCATCAATTGGTATCAGAGTGGGTTATCCTTGAAGAGACTAACACCTTAGGAATAGATCAAGATAAGTGCACCACCTGGAAACTAGGAAGGAGAATCCACTGCTAGGCCTCCACTCTTTAATGGCCAGTACTATTCCTGGTGGAAGAACAGGATGAGAGACCACATCATAGGAGAAGACTATGAACTCTGGGACATTGTCACTGATGGTCCCCTAGCTACTACAAAGAAGAATGCTGAAGGAGTGGACGTGCCAAATATGAGAGCTGACTGTACAGTTGAAGATTTGAAGAAATGGAAAAAGAATGCCAATGACAAGAAATGGCTTGTGTGTGGACTAGGTCTAGACGAGTACAACTAAATTCAAAGTTATACCACTGCTAAGGAGATCTGGGACACTCTACAAGTGGCCCATGAAGGAACTCCTCAAGCAAAGAGATCAAGAAGAACACTGCTATATTTATGAGAATTTCATCATGAAGTAAGGAGTAGCCATCCAAGAGATGTACACAAGGTTCACAACACTAACAAATGAACTTAAGTCTCTTGGAAGAATTATCCTTGAAGAAGACAAGGTTGAAAAAATCTTTACAATGGTCTTGCCAGTAACTTGGGAAAGCAAAATCACAGCTATTCAGGAATCAAAGAACATTGCTACTATCAAGTTGGATGAGCTGATTGGAAATATCACTGCCTATGAACTGAGAAGGCAAACCATGAAGATGAATGCACACAAGAAGGAAAGAAGCCTGGCTCTCAGAATAGCTGAAGGTGCAGACTTAGAGGATGATGAAATGGCTACGATCACAAGGGATTTCAAGAAGTACCTAATGAGAGGAAAGGGTTCTTCAAGAGGTGCAACCTTCAACAAACCAGGGCTCCTGAAAAACAGACCAACGAGGGTGGCTAAAAATGTGGTAAGTTTGACCACATGATCAAGAATTACCCTCAGTAGGAAATTGAATGGAAGAAGGAAAGGGCTGAACGAAGAAATAGGAAGAAGGAACAGGTTCAACCCAAGAAGAACAAAGGATTAACAAAGGCTATGGTTGCTGCTTGGGGAGAAAGCTCAGATGAGGATTCAGAAGATGAAACTGGAGATGAACAAGAACTTATGGCCATTGGAGAATCAGACAATGAACAAGAGGTAAGTGTGACTCATCTCAAAGATAAGATTAAATTTTCGTCTAAAGAAAGACTATATGAATTACTACTAGACTTCATTGATGAGTCTGAGGTCATAAATAATGAGAAGGAACAGCTGTCTAAGGAATGTGTGATCCTAAAAGCCAAGTGAAAAAATCTGGAACTTAGGGCTAGTAAAGTGATAATAAAAATACTGAGTTGAAGAACCAGGTTCTTGAACTTGACATCACTGTCTTAGAACTTAGGTCTAAAAATTTAAAACTAAAATTAGGAACAGGTAATAAGAAAGCTGATCACACACATCTCATCTTAGAAGAAAATCTAGGAAAAATGAAGGACGAGTTGTACAAGAAAGATGAGAAAATAAGAGTCCTAAAAGAAGATCTAGGCAAGGTGAAACATGAACTAGACAGAACTTGCAAATGGAATAAGTCCTCTTATGCACTATCATGGATACAAGAGCACCATAGTAGCAATAAGAGAGGACTTGGCTTTGGGACCGCAACACCTAAGTGGGATCCCAAAAGCAAGTACATCACACTTCCTGAGAACAAAATCTGCACACACTTTGGCAAGACTGGTCATTACAAAAGTAAATTTAATGCAAAAGAAAAGGCCAGTCAAAAGAACAAAACCTTTGTTCAAGAGAAAAATAGGCTACCTGGATGGGCTAAAAAGAATTTAATTCACCCCTTTGCCTATAAAAAGGGACCCAAACTAGTTTGGGTTCCTAAGATTAACCCCTGATTTTGTTTTGCAGGTCCAAGTGAAGGGAAGTAGCCAAATATGGTACATGGATACTGGCTGCTCAAAGCATATGACTGGAAGTAAGAACCAGTTCCTTTCACTTGAGGACCTAAAAGGAGGTAATGTCTTTTTTGGAAATGGGAAGAAAGGTGAGATCATTGGGGTTGGAAAGGTAGGTAAGACAGACTCACATTCCATTGAGAATGTCTACTTGATAGATGGCTTGAAATATAGCCTAATCAATGTATCACAACTGTGTGACAGAGGTAACCTGCTAGCATTCACCTCTACTAAATGTTTTGTGATTAATCTTACCACTGACAAGATTGTTTTGCAGGGAAAAAGAGTTAACAATATTTACATTGTAGATTTATCCACTCTTTCGGAAAATGAACTCACTTGCTTGAGTGTGTTGGGCAATGATGCCCTCTTGTGGAACAAAAGACTTGGCCATGCAAGTCTAAATCAACTCAACAAATTAGTCTCCAAGGACCTGGTGATAGGTTTACCTAACATCAAGTTCAAGGAAGACAAAGTTTGTGAGGCTTGTGCAAAGGGGAAGCAGGTAAGATCCTCTTTTAAAAAGCAAGAAAGTGGTAAGCACGACCAGGACGATGGAACTGGTTTATATGGATCTTTGTGGTCCAATAAGAACATTGAGCAGAGGTGGTAAGAAATATGTGATGGTACTTGTTAATGATTTATCTAGGTTTAGTTGGGTATTGTTTTTAACATCTAAGGATGAAGCATTTGACATGTTTACTGCCTTTGTTAGAAAAACTCAATAACAACTAGGTAATCAACTTGCATCAATTAGGTCTGATCGTGGAACTGAATTTGAAAATGCTAAATTTGCTTAATTTTGCGATGAGCATGGTATAGATCATAATTTCTCTACCCTTAGGACTCCTCAACAAAATAGAGTAGTTGAAAGAAAGAATAGGACTTTTAAAGATATGTCTAGGACTATGCTTCTATCTAGTACTGCCTCATAGCTTCTAGGCAGAGGCTGTAAATACTGCATGTTAAATCATTAATAAGTGCATGACGAGACTTCTTATAGAGAAGACTCCCTATGAGTTTCTTAAAGGGAGAAAACCAAATATATCCCATCTTAAGGCATTTGGATGCAAGTGCTTTGTGTACAATAATGGAAAGGACTCCCTAGGTAAGTTTGATCCCAGAAGTGATTAGGGAGTATTCTTGGGATATTCTTCACATAGCAAAGCCTATAAGGTGTACAACAAAATAACTTTATGTGCAGAAGAAATGTACATGTAGTTTTTGATAAAACTAACATTCTTTCTGAGAGACAGGAACATGAAGATTAAGCTATTAGGCTGGTAAAAGAGTTGAGTAAAGTCACAGCTCAAGCTGAAACTGCACCAAAGGAAGGAACAGGTGATGGAACAGGTTCTTCCATCCAGGGCAACCTGACAGGGGGAACTGAACAAAGAAAATCTGAAACTAATTCCCTAATGGAACTTGTCTATGAGCTTGTTCCTCAGCAACACAACATGGGAGAAACATCAAATAGAAACCAGTTGGTTGTGAAACCTTACAAGTATCAAAGTTCTCATCCTATTGAGAACATAATTACTGATCCAACCTCTGGAGTTAAAAGTAGATCACAATTAAAGAATCTATGTGTTTTTTATGCTTTCTTATCTCTTATTAAACCTAAAAATGCTACTGAGGCTTTGCAGGATGCAAATTGGGTAAACGTAATGCAAGATGAACTCAATCAGTTTGAAAGAAGTCAAGTTTGGCATCTGGTTCCAAGAACCAAGGACAGATCAGTAATTGGCACTAAATGGGTCTTCAGAAACAATCTTGATGAATATGGAACTGTTACAAGGAACATGGCAAGGTTGGTGGTTCAAGGTTACAGCCAGGAGGAAGGCATAGACTATGATGAGACCTTTGCTCCAGTTGCAAGATTGGAAGCAATAAGACTCCTGATAGCCTTTGCAACACACATGGAATTTACTCTTCATCAGATGGATGTCAAAAGTGCCTTCCTAAATGGCTACCTAAAGGAAGAAGTGTTTGTCAAACAACCTCCAGGGTTTGAGAGCAAGGAGTGTCCGGAACATGTGTACAAATTAGACAAGGCTCTCTATGGGCTTAAGCAGGCTCCTAGAGCATGGTATGAACGACTGTCCAAATTCCTGCTTGAACATGGATACAAGAGAGGTAAAATTGATAGTACTCTATTCGTGAGGGAAAAGGGTAAGGATCTTCTTGTAGTATAAATATATGTTGATGACATAATTTTTGGGGCAACCACTGACAAACTGAGTAAGGAATTTGCCAAATTAATGGGGAGTGAGTTTCAAAATGAGTATGATGGGTGAGCTTAACGTTTTCTTAGGCTTACAGATCAAACAAAACCCAAATAGAACCACGATCCATCAGTAGAAATATACAAAAGAGTTGATTAAAAAGTTTAAAATGGATGAATCAAAAGAAATAGACACACTCATTGCAATAACTACTTAATTAGACATAGATAAACCTGGTTCATCTGTTGATCAGAAGTTGTATAGGGGTATGATTGGTTCACTTTTGTATCTTACTGCTAGCAGATCTGACATGGTTTTCAGTGTAGGGCTTTGTGCTCATTTTCAGGCAAATTCTAAGGAATCACACTTGACTGCTGTCAAGAGGATATTGAGATATTTGAAAGGCACTACTGATATTTGCCTTTGGTACCCTAAAGTAGTAACTTTAATCTAGTGGGATATGCTGACTATGCAGGTTTCTTGGTGGATAGGAAGAGCACCTCAGGTATGGCACACTTCCTTGGGTCATGTCTAATATCATGGGCCACTAAAAAGCAGAATTTAGTGGCCTTATCAACTGCTGAGGCTGAGTATGTTGTCGCTGCCTCTTGTTGTGCTCAATTGCTGTGGATCAAACAACAACTGATGGATTTTGGCATTGAAGTTGGTTGCATCCCTATGTTTTGTGATAACACTAGTGTTAATAGTATGACCAATAACCAAGTTCATCATAAGAGACTAAGCACATAGATATTAGGCATCACTTCTTTAGGGACAACTATGAGAAAGGATTGATTACTATAAAATTCTGTGCTACTAATAAATAAATTGTTGACATCTTTATTAAAGAACTGAGTAGAGAAAGCTTTGAAAGGAACAGGTTAGAATTAAGGATGATTAAGATCACCTAATGGGACCATCTCAAAATGCACAATGAAAAAAATTGGAAAAAATGAAAAAAATGAAAAAAGAAATTGGCTAGGAAATCTGGAACTTGTGTAAATACCTAGATTAATTTTTACTCAGTTTTATATTGTAAATAGTATACGCCTCTGACATGTGTTGATATGACTCACTAATCTCTAACAAAATTTTCTCTATTATGGTAATTTGAGGCATGATCAAGAGAATTCTAAATGAAGAACCTGGTTCATCAGTATTGGTCATCTGAAAAACGAGTTATATTTTCTATACTCTGCACAATTAGAAATATAAATATTTAAATCATGAACAGAGTCCTACATATGTTCAAAAACATCAGAAAATCATATCCGTTTATTTTTTGAACCAGTTCCGTTTCTACTAGAGTTCTCACCACATAAAATGCCTAAAATCTAGGAAAGCTTAACCGTTCATTCAACCTGAAATTTTAGGTTGATTAGACCTCTAATTGACTGCTAAAAGCTACTGTTAGTCATTAAATAGGTCTCTCTCTTTAAATGCCCATCATCACCCTCTGCCACCCTCACTATTCCAAACCGTCAAAAATCTATTTCACTATCAATTGTTCTCTCTTCCAAAAGCCTAACTCACAAACTCTCTCAAGAAATCAGTTACAATGTCAAACCCTTAAGATAATCCAGGCACTCCTCCACCACCCTCCCCTTCTAGTTCCTCCACACCACCTCCACCCAACACAACCCCTCAACCTAGTAGAAGGCGAGTAAAAATGCTTGCTCGAAAAATGGTGGAAACTGGTGCTCTTTTAAATAAATTGAACAAGAAACTGAAGTCAAGCCAAGCTCAAGATTCTGAGAACTCAGACGATTCGTTCAAATCTGCGAGTGAGGGGGAAGGAACTGGGTCTTCTGACTTTGAGAAGGCTTAAAACTCCCCTTCTGAGATACGTTCTGCTTTGGCTAAAAATTTAGAAAATAGGTTTGTTTTGGTTGGGTCTGTCAGGAATTTGGAATTGCCTGAATTGGGAAGGAGAGGAGGTAACAATAAAAATGAAAAAGAAAAAGAGAGAGAGGGTGTATGTAGTGATGAGGGGAAAACAGAAAGGAGTGGATGGTTCTTCACCCACTTCTGAATTGATGGTACCAGCTATCTGTGGGGTTGAACATGCAACTGTGGAAGAAAGTGGCAAGAAGTTAGGGGGAAGTTGTTCAGCGGAGGCTGCTGAAGGGTTGGTTAATCTAAGTTCACAGGTAGATGATCCTGGTTCATCTATTGAGGAGACCCTAGCAGACCTTCAGAAGAAAGTAGGTGTCAGTTATGATCCAAAGAAAAGGAGAACTCCAACACCAAAAGCCCTCAGCACTGCAAAACCTTCCATGAAAACAAAGCCTTCCTCCCCAACAACTACTAAAATTCCCTTTCCAAAGGGAAGAGCCACAAGAAGTAGACTGAAACAGAGTGAGAGTGAATTACAAAAGGCTTTGGCTGAAAGCAACAAGAATAGGATAGATAAAGGAAAAGGTAAGGTTGCAGAGTCCTCTAAAGCTGTTGATGTTGAGGAAATGGAACAGGTCCATTAGGAGGAACATAAAACAATAGAGGTTCAGACCCCTAAGCCCAAAAAGACCAAGACTTCTTCCAAGAAGTCTTAATTTGTGTCTAAGGCTGCTGAACCTTCATTGGCTAAGAGGACAAGGTCTGCAGTGAAAAACAAACAAGTTAGAATTTCTGAAGATGAGGAATGGAGTGGTGAAGAAAAGAGTGAGTCTGATGGTGAACAAGACAAGCTGGCCAAGTTTGGCAAAAGAAAACTTTTGAAGGGAAGATTGCTGAAAGACTTGGTGGAACCAGGAATGGTTCGTTTGGTTGATGCCCTAGTTGTTCAGGGCTGGAAGGACATGGTCCTTCAGATGGATGGAAGGCTAACTAGGAATGAAATCATTGAATTCATGGCCAATGCAGAGGTCAAATATAGCAGTCACCAGCCAAGTGGAAGGAGTTCCAGTGACCTTCGATGAAGAGAAGTTGGGAGAGATTCTTGACATCCCTGCTGAGGGATATGATGACTGCACTAGGCAAAGATGGCCAAGTCTAGATTCTCTTCCTCCTGCCCTTGAAATCACAAGGAGATTCTGTGATGTTGAAGACGTGAATGAGGCCAAGTTTGTGCACAAGAGTGAAATGAAACCACAGCACAAAGTCCTCTTTGAGTTTGTCAACAAGTGCCTACTACCCAGGCAGGAAAGATGGCACATTGCTAACTATATGGACTTAGTCCTGATGGAGTGCCTTGAAAGTGGAAGGCAAATCAACTGGCATGCATTCATCATCAAGCTACTGGATAGGCTTATCAATGGCTCCAAGGCCCATGCCACCCCCTATGAATTTATTCTGACTACTGTTCTGGATCGGTGCAAGGTGCCTCTAAAGAAGTGGGAAATGGCCACAAGCAAGGACCATTTTGGCATTAATATTCTGATTTCTTGTGACTATCTAGTCAATGTCATTCCAAATGAACCTGGTTCATCCAAAAGGACACCTATCAAAAGTTATGCCAAATCTCTAGTTCAGGAAAGTGGGGCCAAGGGTGCTGAGATAGCTAGGCTGAAGGCTCGCTTAGCAGAGGTTGAATCTGAGAGGGATGCTCTTAGAACTGAGCTTACCAATGAAAAGGAGAAGAATGATGGGATTCTTCATAATATATTGAATCTTCTCCAAGCCCAAAACCAATCCTCTAGCTTCCCCAAGCCTTAGGAATTCTAGCCTTTATCTCCTGAACCTGTCTAGTACCACCAGTGACCCAGATTAGGGATTTCTCTTTCTTTTTGCTCATGTTTTGAATATTTTTGCTTTCTGGTTGTGGATTGTGGTAGCAACATATCTTCTATCAATGATATCTAGTGATTTTGCTCTTATTGGCTGTTAATATTCCCTTGATAGTTTAAATATGTTTTCCTGATTACTGATGATTGATCCATGATTGCATTTGCAGTTGCCCTAGTGGCCATGAGTAATTATTAAATTTTGGGACTCACACTTTGTTTGTGCAACTTTTTGATGATGCCAAAAGGGGGAAGAGATATTGTGCTTTACATATTCTAAATAAGTGATGTTTATAACCTAATTAACCCGGTCCTTTACATATTCTGAATAAGTTATGTTTATAACCTAATTAACCTGGTCCTTGATGATAAGTGATTTTTTCTAAACTTTGTATTGATGAATAAGCTGAGTTTTGACAGGGCCTAAGTGATTGAAAGCACAGAGTTTGTCATCATCAAAAAGGGGGAATTTGTTGGCCCAAGTAAAGGTGAAGTTTTAAAGACTAACAAAGGAACTCAGACATGGACCAGGTCCATCTTGTGAAGCACAGTTGTGATCAACCTAAATATGTAAGATGCACATGAAGGAGATAAACCTAACTTATCAGAAGTAATATCTCCTGATCATGATCGAAAAGGTTTCATATTGGATAAGGAGAAAGACTCATTACACAAAGAGAATATGGTTTAGGAAAATGATAGAGTTAGAATATGAGCTCAACTAGAACTCTTCCACCATGGAAGAGTAGCATGTGTATCCTAGTAAATCTCTAATTGCTCCTTAAATATCAGTTTTTTTCTCTTTTACAGGAAATACACATAATCAGAAGTTAAACGTGAATTGAGAGCAAAATAGCAAGGCAATTTTGCAAGAAATTTATGCGTGATTCAAGCGTGCAATCCTGAAGCTTCTTGAACTAGATAAAAGAACCAGTTCCAAATGTCTGTCTTTTTATTCTAGTTCATTTGTAGTAGGTGATTTTACATTGTACCTTTCATCTTATTTAGAAGCAATTGTATTAGGTACGTTGAGTTTTCAAGTTAGATTTAAATTGAAGTTGTTGCAACAGTTGAGGCTGTGTGCCACAACGGGATTAGAGTTAATCCTAGGTTTACAAAAGAGTTTTTGTAAATGTAGTTTTTGGTTCAGTGATTTTAGTAGAGAGTTTGGGAAAATCCTACTGGAAGGTAGGTCGTGGTTTTTTTACCTTTTGAGCTAGGTGTTTTTCACGTAAATCTCTGTGTTCTTTATTTTCTGTGTTTATTATTCCGCAACAGTAGTAGTTGGAACACATAGAAGAACCAGATACTTCTATAATAAAGTTAAGTGAAAATTGGGTAACACACAAATCACCCCCCCTCCCCCACCCCCCTCTTGTGTGGTATTGAATTCTAAAACATCAATGGAGTCCGATCACAGCCCGATCGGCTAAGCCATCTTACCAAGATGTTTCCCTTTTCCATCAATCATCTCACTTCAATTTTTGTTCACTCATATATCAGTTCATTGGCACTTGGGGCCACAATTATCACATCATACTTGGCACTAGGCCACATATCATAATTTAATTCTTTTCCCCCACATTTCATATCATTTCCACTTTCAACATTAACCTTGGAATTTAAGATAATGGGCACATATGAGAGCAATTCAAGTTGTAAGCATAGAGAGGAATTCACATAGTTCGGTATAATAATCACAATTTAAACTTGACTTGAAATCTAGGCATTTTAGCACATAGTTCACATTCTTCACACAACCTCAATTTACCAAGAATAGCATATTGAACACATTGAGACACACCTTTCAGATATATTCTTGTAGCACCAATTCATTTGAAATAATAAGTACTACATCAATCAAATTTCGGACTTACAACATTTGCATTGACACCATGGGAGCTCAATTTCTAAGAAGAGGGGGTTTCGTCATACATACCTCAATAGAGCATTCCTTAAATTCTTCCAATAATTCTAGAACTCTTAGCAACTTCGATCTGTTTTATGAGAATTACAAGTTGAACCGAGAATTAGAGAGATAATCAAGATTCTAGCTCATTTGAGCACATTATCAAGCAATAAGTGTGCAATATGAGTTTAAGACCTTTTGTGAGAGATTCTATCATCCTATACCCCATTTGTTATATTTTTAGCTCACAATCTCCCCATACCTTTTTATCAAACATGCATGCAAGATAATCAATCCTTATACCCATCAACCCACTTGTTAATTACTTATTCTAGCATGAATTTCCAAATCAAAGATTAGGGCATAAGTTCTTACCTCTTAGGATGAAGGCTTAGTAACTTTTCTTGATAATCTTCAAAGATTTGGGAAAGGATTGAGTAGTGACTTGGTGAGGATCATTCTCTCCCTCTAGAACACTTTCTCTCACTTTGGATGTAGTATAAAATAGCACAAGAGGGTCTAATGGGGTGTTTTTAATGGAATGGGGTCGGGTTTTAAAAGTTAGAAAATAGGATCCCCAACTCAATCTACGATCGCATATGCGACCGCATAACTGATATGCGGCCTGCAAAGGGACCGCAAAAGTATCCCTCAAGACTTGAATATTCTGCCCGGGTATGCGACCAATATGCGGTCTGTATACCTGTTCTGCGATCGCATAATGCACCGCAGAACTACCCTTCGCAAAAATCCCAAGGAGGTTATGCGACGACTATGCGGCCCGCATATCGATTAAGCGATCACATAATTGGCCGAATAGTTGTCCTAAAAATTAGCCAACATTCTGTATCACTCTGCGGCAGATATGCGGCTTGCATTGCTGTTATGCGGCCCGCATTGCTGTAATGCGGCCATATAATGGGCAGCGAAAATGCGCCCTTCTGAAAAACATTTTTTCTTAACACATATTCTTAACTTGGCACTACGAAATTTTGGGTTTTTGAGTAAAAATTTCACGGGGCCTTACAGTTTATGAGAGAAATTGAAGGCCTGTTTTGCTACAGAATTCGAAAGTCTCCCGAGCCGTATTAATTTGGCCGTAGCCTCTTTAGTTCGGAATTTTCCCCTTGGGATTATTTTCCCGTTTAATTTCGGGCTTGCCCGAAGTGTCAGTCCCCGAGTGGGGTGGCTGTGGCCTATAAAAATTGAGAGTTGACCAAAAAGGTCTTATGATCTCGATGTTTTAACAATTCGATCTTGCTTATTTTTTGAACGGTCAGTCCCCGGTTGCGGGGGTAATTATCCGAACTCTGTTTATGATCGGCCTTTAAGCCTGTTTACACAATAGATCGAGAGTATGAAATTGTAAAGTAGAAGGAATTTTCTAAGGCATGAGATATTGGAAAGGAAAAATTCTTCTCTTTATAATTGATTATACATGCGTACATGTTTTGTGCCAAGGATCGAGCAAACTATACGAGCACGGCTCGTTTGACCATTTGGCTCTTACAAAGTTTCCTATCGGGACCCCGATGTCATGAAGTAATTTCCTCGTAATAAAATTGACATTCGAGGGGTAATGCCCCCAATATTCGAGGTTGATTGTAAAGAAACCTCGGATATTGTTGAATTGTTCTAAGATAGCACAATCAATGGTTGCCTCATTAAAAACCTCGCCGAAAAACCCATTTGGCACAAAACCGGTATAAGGGAAAAAGAGTGTAACGCGTGCTTTTAGACCTAAAGACTTCATGTCGAGGAGTCCATTGTTGTTTCTGATCGAACACCTACAAGAGTTAGTTTAAAAAATATAAATGAAAATGGAAAAGGCTGCACCTTAGTAGTAGTATCGTTTTAGGTGCAGTACATTCCAGTTGTTTAGTAATTGTTCGTCGTTCATCGTGCCGAGCTTGTAGGATCCCTTTCCTGTGATTTCGAGAACCCGGTATGGTCCTTCTCAGTTCGGACCTAGCTTCTCTTCATTTGGATTTCGGGTGATGAGGGTGACTTTTCTAAGCACCAAGTCCCCGATGTTAAAATGTCGAAGATTGGCTCTTCGATTGTAGTACCTTTCGGCCCGCTATTTTTGGGCAGCTAATCAGACAAGGGCATCTTCGTGTCTTTTGTCCAACAATTCTAGGCTTGTATTCATACTCTCGTTATTTGACTCCTCTGTTTCATATCAAAATATAATGCTAGGTTCACCGACTTCGACCGGGATCAGGGCTTCGGTGCCATACACTAATGAGAAAGGTATTGCTCCGGTACTGGATTTCGATGTTATGCGGTATGCCCATAGAACCTCGGGCAGTACCTCTCTCCATTTCCCTTTGGCATAGGTCAATCTCTTATTAAGGTTCTGAATAATGGTTTTTTTGGTCGATTCAGCTTGTCCGTTCCCGCTGGGATGATAAGGCACCGATAGGATTCTTTTGATTTTGTGATCCTCGAGAAATTTAGTCACTTTGTTGCCGACGAATTGCTTTCCGTTATCACATACCATCTCGGAGGGCATCCTGAATCGGCATATGATGTGGTCCCAAATGAAGTCTATGACTTCTTTTTCTCTGACTTTCTCGAAAGCCTGCGATTCAACCCACTTAGAAAATAATCAGTCATAAATAAAATAAACTGAGCTTTACCTGGGGCCAATAGAAGAGGGCCGACGATGTCCATTCCCTATTTCATGAATAGCCATGGGGATAAGACCGAATGGAGCTGCTCTCCGAGTTGATGAATCATCAGAGCATGCCTTTGACATTTATCATATTTTTGTACAAACGCCTTTGCATCTTTTTCCATATAAATCTAGTAATAGTCAGCTCTGATTACCTTTCGAACCAGTGATTCGGCGCCTGAGTGGTTTCCACAAGAGCCTTCGTGAACTTCCCGTAAGACATAATCAGTATCTCCTGGCCCTAAACATAATGCCAATGGTCCATCGAACATCCTTCTAAATAGCGTTCCGTCTTCAAACAAAGTGAATCGTGTTGTCTTTGTGCATAGAGCTCTCGACTCCTTTGGGCCTGATGGAAGCTTTTCATTCTTTAAGTACTCTATGTACTTGTTTATCCAATCCCAAGTCAAACTCGTGGATTTTATTTCGGCGTGGCCTTCTTCGACCACCGACCTCATGAGTTGTACAGCAGTCGTCCCCGAGTTGAGTTCATTATCTTCGATCTATGAACCAAGATTTGCAAGAGCATCGGCTTCGTTGTTCTGCTCTCGAGGTACATGTTGCAAGGTCCGTTCCTTAAATAGATGTACAGTCATCTGTAGTTTAACCAAGTACCTCTGCATTCGGTTCTATCGGACTTCAAAAGTCTTGTTAACTTGGTTTACCACGAGGAGGGAATCATACTTGGCCTCTATGACCTCCACTCCCTAACTTTTAGCTAGTTCGAGACTTGCAATCATGGCCTCATATTCGGCCTCATTGTTAGTCAATTTTGTAATTCTGATAGGTTGTCTAACTATATTACCCGTAGGTGATTTTAGCATGTTGCCTAGTCTGGACATTTTCACTTTCGAAGCACCATCCGTAAAGAGGGTCCAGATCCCCGAAGATATACCCAATTTCATCGGAAATTCTTTTTCAACCTCAGGTACGAGCACCGACGTGAATTCAGCCATGAAGTCTGCTAAAATTTGAGACTTGATAGCAATTCGAGGTCGATACTCAATATCGTACCCACTAATTTCGACGGCCCATTTGGCCAATCGACCTGAAAGCTCGGGTTTATGTAGAATGTTTCGAAGACGATAAGTTATCATCATATATATTGGATGGCATTGGAAATATGGTTTTAGTTTCCTATAGGCGCTTATTAAAACAAGCTCTAATTTTTTTAAGTGCAGATATCTAGTTTCGGCCTCACCCAAGGTCTGACTAACAGAATAGACAAGGAATTGCGTACCTTGTTCTTCTTGGACTAGGACTCCACTTACCGCTATCTCTGAGACTGCCAAGTACAAGTAAAGTTGTTCGTCCATTTTTGGGGTACCGCTTTAGTTCCCCCAAGTCCTATTGGCATTTCGTGGTCCATGCAAAGTTTCTCTTCTTCTTTAGCAGTGAGAAGAATTAGTGAATCCTATCCGAGGATCTTGAAATGAAGCGTAGCAGCTATGTGCCCCGTTAACCTAGGATTTGATAGGTTACACCAACAAATTTTAGTCCGAAAGGCATTACATTATAACAGTAGGTTCCATACTTAGTAATAAACGAGGTCTTTTCTTGGTCCTCCCGGTTCATCTGTATTTCGTTATACCCGGAGTAGGCATCGAGAAAACTGAGATTCACGTGACCAGTCATGGAATCAATTATACGATCGATGTTAGGCAAAGGAAAAGAATCCTTTGGACATTATTTATTCAAGTCTTTATAATCTACGCACATTCTAAGTTTGTTTCCCTTCTTAGGGACTACCACTATGTTTTCTAACCATTCGGGATATTTTAATTCTCGAATGGATCCTATTTTAAGAAGTTTGGTTACCTCATCTTTTATGAAAGCGTGTTTGACCTCGGACTGAGGCCTCCTTTTTTGTTTCATCGGGCAGAACTTCGGGTCCAAGCTTAGTTTATGAGTAGTGATCTCCGACGGGATCCCTGTCATATCGAGATGGTGCCAGGTAAAACAATCCATATTAGCTTTAAGAAATTAAATAAGCTTTTTCCTGAGCTCGGGAGTTAACCACGTGCCCAGGTATACCTTTCGATCGGGTAGATACTCGATCAGTATGATTTGTTCCAGCTCTTCGACCGTTGACTTTGTGGCGTCATAATCGTCAAGGATTATGAATGATCGAGGTATCATATAGTCATCCTCCTTGTAAGTTCCTTGCTCCTCCGGTTGGGTTGAGGCTGGTGATTGTGGTTGCTATTTGGTTTCAAATTTTCCCTTCAACTCTGATCCCTTTGCTGATGAAAGTGTCGATACCGGTATCACTTCGTTGATTGCAAACATCTCCTTGGCGGCGAGTTGTTCCCCGTACACTATTTTGACTCCCTCCGATGTTGGAAACTTCAGAACTTGGTGAAGGGTCGAAGGTACTACCCTCATGTTATGGATCCAAGGTCTTCCGAGCAATGCGTTGTACCTTATGTCACTCTCGATCACATGGAACTTTATTCCTTGGATGGTCCCGGCCACGTTTACAGGCAGAATAATTTCACCTTTGATGGTTTCACTTGCCATGTTAAAGCCGTTAAGTACTCGTGTTGTGGTCACAATTTGATCTTGTAGGCCGAGCTGCTCTATGACCCTTGATCGAATAATATTGGCCGAGCTACCTGGATCAATCAAAACACGTTTAACTTGAATTTTACTCATAAGGATAGATATTACCAGTGCGTCATTGTGAGGTTGTTCGATCCCTTTTGCATACTCGTCATTGAAAGATAAGGTCTCTTACGATAAGTAGTCTCGAGTTCGCTTTTTCCTTGTGATTATCACCTTGGTGCACTTAAATACCGGTCCTTGAGGAATATCGACCCCACCAACGATCATATGAATCACGTGCTGTGGATCTTCTTGCTCATTTTGTCTATTTGAATCTCTGTTTTTGAAGTGATTTTTGGCTTGATCACTTAAGAATTCCCGGAGGTGCCCCTCATTGAACAATCGAACTACTTCCTCCCTTAGCTGTCTATAATCTTCTGTTATATGACCATGGGTGCCATGATACTTGCATATTTGATTGGGGTTTCTTTGGGCTGGATCGGTCTACAGAGGTTGTGACCATCTAGAATCTCTGATACGTCTGATGGCTGAAACGATGGCTGATGCATCTACACTGAAATTATATTCCAACAATCGTGGAGCTTCTTTAGGCCTAGCATCCCTATCAAAACTATTTTTTCTCATGAGACCTTGTGTACTTGTACCTCGATAATTTCTTCTCTTATTCCATGCAAATTTTAATCCAAACCCGATACTTCTATGGTCCCCATTGTACGGTTGATACTGATCTCTATTCGACCTTCGTTCTCGATCGATATCCCTCTTGATACTATCCACGGGCCTATTAGGATAAAAGGACCCTGAAGGAGTCCCAAGTATATTATTTTCAACCTTGATCTTCGACTGATATCGATTATGTACATCGACCCAAGTGACGCCTGGATACTCGATCAAATTTTGCTTCAACTATTGTGAAGCTATGGAACTTTGAGTGTTGAGGCCTTGAGTGAAAGCTTGAACAGCCCAATCGTCGGTGACCAGTGGCAAATCCATTCTCTCTATTTAGAACTGAGATATGAATTCCCTGAGCCTCTGGTTATTTTTCTGCCTTACTTTGAAAAGGCCCGACTTTCTCATTGCAACCTTAATGGCTCCGTCGTATGCCTTCACAAAAGAATCTACAAGCATAGCAAACGAATCAATAGAATATGGCGGTAGATTATGATACCATATCATGGCACCCTTCGATAGAGTCTCCCCGAATTTCTTCAGCAATACGGATTCAATTTCGTCATCTTCCAAGTCATTTCCTTTGATGGCGCATGTGTACGAGGTTATGTGTTTATTTGGATCAGTCGTCCCATTATACTTAGGGATCTCGGGCATATGGAACTTCTTGGGAATTGGTTTCGGAGTTGCACTTGGGGGAAATGGTTTTTGTACAAATTTTTTAGAATCCAATCCTTTCAATATCGGAGGTTCCCCCGGGATTTGGTCGACCCTCAAGTTATACGTTTCCACTTTCTTATCATTTTCCTCGATCTTCTTTCCTCCTGTCTCAATTCGCTTCGTCAACACTTCGAGCATTTTTAGGATAGCGGGATTTGTTTTAGATTCTTTCTCATTCGATTTTCTCAAAGTCTATTCGACCATGTGCATAATTTCTTGGGACGGCTCGAGTTCGACCATGCTCGGCATGTGGTTTTGATTTTAGAGCCGAGTTATTACCGTATGCTGGGCCTGCAACATTTTGAAGATTACTCGCAGGCTGATTCCTCCATCTTCACCGCCATACGCATTCTGAAGTAGCTGATCGGGTACCCCTACGAATGCTTCTTTCAGGATCGACGTCCACATTTCCATTGATGGCTACGTGAGAACTGACGTCGATTGGGTCTGTAACTGGAACTCCATCGAGGCCAGCAGGGGGTGCAATGTTCTCATTCTCGTCGTGTTGGCTGAGATCATTGTCAATGTGTTGAGGTGCTGACTGAGAGTTTGACATCTTTCAATCTGTAATCAAATACACTTCAAAGAGCAAGCGTAAATTAATGTGTTTTACAAGAATTTGTACCAGGCAATCACTATTATCCTTAGCACCACGGTGGGCACCAAACTGTTTACCCTGAAAATTGGATAACAAATAAACTTATAAGTGATTTTAAAGATACATGATTTCACTTGGCACAAACTGAGAAATATTAGAATTAATGCTAGAAATCAACTATAAAATAAAGCAAACCAATGTGATGAGTGATTATGGCCTTCGAGCTAGATCGCCCTCGAACAATAGAGTATGCTAAAAAGGTTTGAAGTAAACAATAGAGCTTAAGAGAGTTTAAGAGAGAAAAATACAGTATATTGCTTGATTATGTGTGAATATGATGTTTACAAAATGATTAGAACTCTTTTTATATAGTAGAGGAATTCCACTTATGGTACAATTTTAAATACAGAAGAAAATCCCACGATTGGCTAAATGTCTGGTCATGACTTGATACGTGCCAAGATTTCTGTCACGATCCTTGCTTGGTCACGGATATCTCGACTTTCTGTTATTCGATTTAGCAAGCTTTCTTTGATCATGCTTGGTCCCCCTCTCGCTTTGATCTTGATTACGACTGGTCTCGATCTTGATCGATCATCGACTTATGAGCTTAACGATCCATCTCCGTGCCATGGTCCGACGCAATGCAAGGCCGGGCCTTGGTCTGCCATCTCAATTTCGATTAGTCATACAAAGTTAGAGAGGCCCGATCTTGACCGTATACAACATCTTTCAGAAATACTTGATAAGAAAGTGATCATATAACCCATTATTTAAGGTTAATAAATATGGAGCACTTCATATTCTATTAAATATTATATCCCGTAAGAGAATTCCTAATATTTCTAGACATTTTTAAAGAAAATTCTATATAAAATATTAAAAGTATATATAAAAATTATATATTTATATGTCGGTTTGGTTCGGATTTTTTAACTCAATGCCAAACCAAGTCAAATCAATCCTAGTCGGATTTTTTAATCGGTTTGGTGCGGTTTTTCAATTCGGTTTGTACACCTCTAACTGAAAGTAAATGGCTTCAGGTGTATTGAGGGTGATACTAGATAGGAAGGTGTGGTGGTTGATAATTAAGGTAGAAGTTTATGTAGTCGAGCGTTGTCTCCTATTCTTTAAATTTCTGTTATTACATATTGTATCTTTCACTTCAATTTCTGGTTACACCACTTAGTGTTAGTCTTGTATTATCGCTTCGATTTTCTGATGGGTTTGCTTGTTGTTGCTTCTTTCTTTTATGTTGTTCTACCCAAAAGGTCCGTGTACACACTACCTTCCCTACCTCAAGGTAGGGGTAAGGTATGCGTACACACTACCCTCCCCAAACTTCACTAGTGAGATTATACTGGGTTGTTGTTGTTGTTATTGTGTGTTGAGGGTGACAGAGAAGATTGCTAAAATTGGAAGCTTAGAATTGGTTTTTGGAATTTTTTTAATTACACGTGGTAGTTTTTGCTCAACTTTACACATGTCATTATGGCTTATTTGATACCTCAGCTATGAGCATTGGCGGAGCTATAATTTTTACAATAATATCAATATATAGTGTATATACATTAAAAAGTTACCTAGTTATATAGTATAATTTTTTAATAAAAGAATATCGGTTAATATTCTTTGAGTACATGTGGCTTTGTTACTAGCCGTGATTGTTTCTCACGCATATAGTCCATTGAGTTTCGATATGTCCTAGAGGCATACTTCTGCCGAGTAAAAGTGTCTAAGTGGTTACAAGATTAGAAGGTGTCTAACTGGTCGGTGGTGCCGATTTTGACTGCTTGTCTATTTATTCTTCCTTTTTGGTTAGGGTGGAGCATAGTTTGGACAAACCCGAAATCTAAATTTAAATTCAAATTTTTTGAATTCTAGTTTGGATTTTTGAATCATGGATTAGATTTCGGATTTCATTTTTAAAGTTTTGGATTTCGGTTTGGATGTAGGATTTGGTACTTCGATTTGGATATTCGAAAGTTCGAAAATTTTATACCTTATATTTGGTGCTATTCATTAGACATTAGGCCATTATCCCTATGTCCAATACTAGCTCATATATTCAAATACTATTACTAAGTAATTCTCATAATACTTTCTATTTGGACATGGTTCTATAATTATTAATTCTACGGCCTTATTAAAGTATTTATTGCATTTCTTTGATAATAGTTAATTGGTTGTATGAATACTTTATGTCACTCCCCAAATTCGGGGAGCGCGATCCGCGCTCAACCGAGTGAACCTAGTCAAGCAAGCCTGTTAGATACTCTCTACCCAACTCACCCATGATCAAGAGAAGACATATTTTCATAGATTAGACTGTAGGGAGATCATGTATACAATACTAAATCATTTCATTAGTTACTTCATTTTAAGGTCTCAAAATACACACATTCTTATGATTTGAAGTGGAACAAGTGATCAAAACACAAATAACTTGTTTGACTTTTCTAGCACCCATACACAACCCACACTGTGTCTACCGAACCTCTAAATGATATAAAAGAGTATTATGATAGTTCCAGTAACAAGGCTCCGGCTATACCTCAAAACATGATAATAATACGAACAAAAGATACAATACATGACCCTGGGATGAAGTGGGGCTCATCAAGTCTGCTGGGGAGAGGGTGTACCACTATCGCTGATCAACATTGCCTGCTATCGCTGATCAACACTGCCTGCTAAAGAACCACCTGCATCCATTTAAAGATGTAGCGCCCCCGGCAAAAAGGACGTTAGTACCGTCAAATAGTACTAGTATGTATAACTAAACACCATCTCAATAGAATGAACAATAGTACAAGGAGGAACAATCATGAAATCAATAGAAGCCTCAAACAATACCAAAACATCAAGTTAAAAATCACATAAGTTTTCAAGTAAATTTTCATGATTTTAGGTTAGGAGATCTTTAGTATCGATATACCATCATTTACAATACCACCGTATTCTTACATGGAGTCTGATCATGACCTGATCAGCTAGGCCGTCTTATTTGAGACATCAACCATATCAATTTTAATTATAATTTTCAATACAGTTACTACTATGCATGCGGCATGGCGTCCGATCACGGCGGCTAGACTGTCTTACCCGAGACATTACCATTTTCTACCAATCATCTCGATTTATTCTTCTTCCACATCTTTTCAGTTTCATCGGCACTAGTGGCGTCTCACCTGAGACATTAACATCTTTTCTAGATGAGAAATATACCTGGCTGAGCACTTTTTAAAAAATATTTAAGCAATCTTTATTTATTACATAAACGGAAGATTTTTTTACATTTAGAGCATATCTTAAAGATAAGCAAATAGAAAATGGTAATGTCTATTTTTCTGACCGTATTTTATTTGTGTTGGTATACTTTTTCTTTTTCTCTTTGTTTGAATGTGTAGAGTTTCAAGTTCAAAAAATAAGGACATGTAGTCTTGAACTTAGAGTTACAAGTTCAAAAGTTAAGGACATGTAATCCTAAACTTAGAGTTACAAGTTCAAAAACTAAGGACAGATAGTCTTTAACTTAGACTTACAAGCTCATAAATTAAGGACAGGTAGTCCTGAACTTGCAGTAACAAGCTCATAATTTAAGGATACTTGGTCCTGAACTTAGAGTTAGAAGTTCAAAAATTAAGGACACTTGGTCCTTTGGTCCTTAACTTAGAGTTACAAGCACAGAAATTAAAAACAGCTAGTCATTAACTTAGAGTTACAAGCACAAAAATTAAAAACAGCTAGTCATTAACTTAGAGTTACAAGCACAGAAATTAAGGACAGGTAGTCCTGAACTTCAAGTTCGAAGTTCAAAAGTTAAGGGCATGTAGTCCTGAACTTAGAGTTACAAGTTCAAAAGTTAAGGACATGCAGTCCTAAACTTAGACTTACAGGCTCATAAATTAAGGACAGCTAGTCCTGAACTTACAGTAACAAGCTCATAAGTTAAGGACACTTGGTCCTGAACTTTATGAGCAAAAGGGTATTTTCGTTCGGGCGGGTAAATTTTTATTAAAACAATGGCTAAAGACTAAAGATATTTTAAACAATAGCTTAAAAGTAAATACATGTCTTATTGGTGGCTAACTGTGCACTTCCTCCTGAAATGAATACCAATTTCGCGGTCTAGTTGCTTGAGGCCCAAGTTTAGTAACCAAAAAAATAGAAAGCCCCACAAAAATCCACACTGGGCCGGTGACTGTTATACATTTATTGTTGTAAACTTGTAAATTAGAAGTATTTACGTCAAGATTTGTCCATATTAAAAATTTAAGCCTCTAAATATATTATTTTCCAATTTTGTACCATGGTACAGCCAAACTTCTCCATAACAGCATCGTTTGTTCCAATATTTTTAGGCTTTTATGGTGAATGGTTGTTATACACCTATAACAACATTTGACGTTTAAACATTTTCTAGCTGTTTCAAATACAAATTATCAAATAACTAATCTTTTTCTCCCTTTTTAATGTTACATATAAAAAGATAAAAATTATTCAAACCTAAAATCTCAAAATATATACATATTTTACTAATTAATTATTAAAGACAACTAATATATTATTGATAAATTTATAACTAAATGTGCAAAAATTTAAACTCTAAAAGGCACAAATCTTAAAACTACTAGAAAATTAAATTCTTTCAAGATTGATGGAAGAACTCAGAAAAACATATGTGCAAATCTTTGAATCTTAAGCATTATACAAGATGAAAACTTTATATAACGGAAAAGATTTATGTGTAGATTTTCAAATATTAGACATTGTGCATGACAGAGTCTTTTATGCAATAGAATAAAAATATACAAGCATATCTTTTAATCGAATTAAATGAAACCTTTAATTATACATACAAGTATGTACTAACATCAAAACTTTTATATTTTAAGTGGTGCATTAAAATTTTAAAAAATTTGATCAAATAAAAATTTTAGGCTTATTACTGGTTCTTAAAAATTTTATATGGTGGTAATAGAGGGCTAATTTTATAAAGAGTGTATCACTATAAAAATAGATATTGCGGTTATAGGTAAAAAATTATTATAGCGGTAAAATATAATATAAAAATCGGTTCCAAAAAAATATATCTTTTATAGTGAATGATTGTTATATAAGAATATTGTTATATAGAGAACTGACTCTAAATGGTTAATAGCTCAACGCTTCGTTCTCATAGATTGTTATGGCTACTTTTACCATTACACACAAAAGTTCATTATTCTTAATTTGCATAGTTGTGACAAAATTGGAGTTAACAAATTACAGACATAAAGTGAAACTACGAAGTGTATAGACTTGTTACTTGTTCTTTCATCATATGTAAGAGCATTGCTCGATTTGATAAGTTTGAGTGACAAAATGAGTTTTATTTAGACAAGTTATGGTCAGAAGCATATCCAAAATTTAAACTTTATTGATTCAACTTTTAAGATTTTTAGTATTGAACTCATTATACTTTTAGAGTTATGGGTTCATATCTACTCTTTATTGCAATGTTAATCTATTTTTACATATAAATTCATATGCATTGACAGTTATAGATTAAATTGAACTCGGGTACTATTATATTAGATCCGCTCCTGGTCATGGTATAAATACAAGTAAACAATCGGTGAGTATCTAAATTTGAGGTTCTGATCCTTCTCTTATCGAGCAATCTAAGATACGAAAAGAATTATTTACATAACGTTTTGAGAGTTCTTGTACATAATGTTTACTTAGTAATAAAATTCTTTATTTGCCAAAAAGAATGATTTACAGGATTGCAGGGAAATATTTTCTTGTCTTATTTTATGTTGATGATATATTGAATTAAACTTAAATATGCGTGTTATACAGTAGCAAGCAAGATCATCTCTATATTTGATCTTTTGGATATTGAACACTATAATGTTTTAAATTTTTTTACTTATCTATACCACTTTTGAAACTTATTTATCCTCAATATTAAAGTATTAATTTTATTACGAGTTAATATACATTTTATCAATTATATACAAAATAATGTATTAGAATCTAATCTTACCTATTTTTTCTCCGTCTTCTTCCTCCCCTTCCACACTCAACTCATTTCCACGTAGATAGAGATAGGCCTACGCACTCTTACCATCTTCGTTTTTAAATTTTAAAGGATGAATTTAATCAAAAAAAAAGGACGAACTAAACCTTCCTTGAAAAAAAAATCAAATCCCGTAGAATTGGTCCATGTATTCAATCACATCATTTTTCACCTCTTGAAAACAATGCTGAAGGCAAATCACTTTATTTATTGAAGAGAGAAAAAAAAAAAAAACTGTTGAAGGCGAGAGTTTTGAATTCGAAAATCGAATTTTGTAAATTTGTTATTTGTTTGGATTGGGTGTTGTTGCAAATGATTAGAAATATCTTTTGGAGTTTATATCTTAATTTTGAGAGAATTTGGTGAAGATTCGACGTTATTTTAGTTAGAATTTTATATTGAAACTCGAAGAAAGAAGATATAAACAAATTGTATATATTTTGTTAGGGGTGTACAAAGGAAATCGATAAACCGCACCAACCTGATAGTCAGAGTCAATTCGAGAAAAAAATTTGACTATGGTTTGTTTGATTTGGTTTGGTGTTTATAAAAAACCCCGATCATAATTGGTTTGGTTTGGTTTTAACTAAAGAAAGTCAAACCGAAACCAAACTAACCCGACATTACATATATAGAAATTTTAGATATATTTAATATATAAATATACTTATTGTGATGTAATTTATAAATATTTCTTAAAAAATTTCATAATTTTATCTTTTAAGGTATTATTTCAAGGTTGGACTTAGAAATTTTGAATGTTCCAATAAGTTTTATAGCCATTAACATTAGTAAACTAAATAATGCTAACAAAAGTCTAAACCAAAATCAAATCAATACTAATGCTAACAAAAGACATTCAATTTAATACTATGAACGGGAATGTATTGAATATCCATATTTTGTTTTGAAATAATTTAGATAAAAATGCATAACCTATTTTTATTTTTTCTTTACCGTTTAATCATGTAATTAATACTCCCTTATTAGTCTACTTATTTTATCATGACTTAGTACTTTTAGCTTATGTTTATTTTTATTGTGGCTTTTTAATTAGTAATATTTATATTACATAATTTTATTGTTTTTATTGTTGAATATTTTAGGATAATGCCATCTCATATTTCATATTATTTTTTTGGAAAATACTTTATATAGTTGTATCTTACTAGGATTAAAGAAATATTTTGAGCACAATTTATATGTTTTGTTCTACGAAAATTTTACATGGAAAAAAACCCGAAAAACTCGAAAACCCGAGAGTGAAAAATCCGAATTTTATTGGTTTGGTTTGGTAATTATAAAATTCGAACCAACCCGACCTATGTACACTCCTATATTTTGTATGTCGGGTATAAAAATGGCATACAAAATAGATACAACTAACATAATTGGATACAAGTTATATATAAATTGCAGTTTCTGACTGAATTCTCTATAAAAAAAATTGTAGGTAAGTTATAAATTTTTATTGGATTTTGTATATAATTTGTAAAAGCTTTAGTTACTTTCTATAAATAGAAAAACTTAAATAAACAGGTAAATAAGTTTAAAATTTTATATATATACTCTTCTCGTTGTTCCATATGTCAATTTTAAAATTCTACATATTTGTAAAAAAACCTTAGTTGCTTTTGTAAATAGAAAAACTTAGACAAACTGGATGAATAAATTTAAATTTTTTATAGGCTTCTTGTTGTTCCACTTCCACGTGTCAATTTTAAAATTTCTAAGACGAGGTGCATGCGCAATCATTCATGAAAAACATCATTGATAAATTTTAGAAGAATTATCAACCGTGAGAGCAATTGCAGTGTAGAGAGGGACATCAAGAAAAGTAAGATTTATCCACAAACTTACATCATGTTATAATAACAAGCCATAATTGGTGGCAATACTCCAAGTCATTATCACTAGTCACCATAACAGAACAAAAAGGTCCCTTATCATTTGTAAAGTTTTTTTTGGTTTCACACTCATTATTCGGTACTCGTATTAGAGCCCGATTATATCCGGATTCGTACCATAAAGGACTCCATTTGGGAGGAAACACTCCCTGTCAAAAAAAATTTCATACACATAACTCGAACTCTTAATCTATGATTAAGGGAGAGCAGTCTCACCACATCCTTCGGTGGTGTTTGTAAAGTAGGAATTCCTTGCTTTTATAAAGTTCCTTCAAAAGCATAGGTTCTCTGTCTACATTATTATGCTCTCTACCCACTTTAGCTTTTAGCTTAGTGGATCTATCACAATCAGTTTGCACGGGTAATTGATGCAATATCTACACATGATTATCTCATTAACTGTTAAAACTTTCTCGATCAGATACAAACCCAAGAAGAGAAATAAATTCCCAAGGAAAAAATTGCCACAAAATCAACTACATTGTGAGGATAGATTGCATCTGGTATGGAAAAAGAAGAAATTGAAACAACCCAGCACATACCACCAAAGCCACCAGATATTACTATCATATCTACCATATCTACCACATCTACCACTATCACACTCAAAACTACTAATTGCACAAGTGCAGGCCTCCAAACAACCTTCAAGGAGAAACTAGTGGCACCAAAATTCATGATGCATATTGACATGCCAGGAGATGAACAAACAATGGAAGAGCAACAATTAACAGAGGATCAAATACCACAAACATCAAACGACTTGCAGGAAGGTATAAGAACAATCCATCTGAAGAAGACAAAAATAGAATGTATCTACCATGGAGATACTCTCTGATCATTAAGCTACTAGGCAAACAAATACAACATCAATACCTAAAGAAGAAATTGCAGGAAATGTGGAAACCATCGTAGAACTTCCCACTAATAGATCTGGGATCCGACTATTTCATAGTCAAGTTCAACAAAGAAGAAAATATGGCCAGTGCACTCCAAAATGGACTCTGGTTTATCAATGGTTTCTTCCTATCCCTCAAAAAATGAGAACCAAATTTTGTAGCAAGCCATGCTACCCAAGAGAGGTCGGCCATTTGGATACGTCTTTGTCACGACCCAGATTTCCCACCCTCGGGAGTCATGATGGCGCCTACTAATGTGAGCTAGGCAAGCCAATCCTTAACTGCTTACTTCATTTACAATTATTTTTTTTAACAATTATCAGTGATAACATGAAGCAATAGAATTAAATAATTATGCGGAAGACTTAAATTAAAGAAGACGAAACAATAATGCGAGAATCAACATATGTCTCTACCCAAGAACTGGTGTCACATTACTCACAAACTTCTAAGAGTATTAAATACAACCGTTTGAAAGAAAATATAAACTATTTGTCTCGAATACATGAGATAACAGACTGAAATAAAAGATAGAGGAGACACCGGGCCTGCGGACGCCTGCAAGGCTACCTCGGTGTCTCACTGGACTGAAGGCTGGCTCCCGCGCTACTGCTGCTGTCCAAGACCTGGATCTGTGCAAAAGAGCACAGAGTGTAGCATCAGCATAACCGACCCCATGTGCTGGTAAGTGTCTAGCCTAACCCCGGCGAGGTAGTGACGAAGCTAGGACTAGACTCCAGATAAACCTGTGCAGTTATACAATATATGGTGGAAAAGTAAACAAGTAATAAGCAGTTAAAGCTGGGGAAGGGAAACATGCTTCAGGGATAGCAGTTAAAAGAAAATAACAGGGAATAATAAGGAAACTAGCAATATAACTTCGATCACAAATGAAGAAAATAAAGGCAACTTTCACTTTCAGTTTCATCTTGTTGCATGCGTGCAACCCGATCTCATTTCTCATATCTCGTGGTAGGCGTACCACCCGCTCCCATTTCATTATTTCTCGTGGTAGGCGTACCACCCGCTCCCATTTCATTATATCTTGTGGTAGGCGTACCACCCGCTCCCATTTCATAATATCTTGTGGTAGGCGTACCACCCGCTCCCATTTCATAATATCTTGTGGTATCTTGTGGTAGGCGTACCACCCGCTCCCATTTCATAATATCTTGTGGTAGGCGTACCACCCGCTCCCATTTCATAATATCTTGGGGTAGGCGTACCACCCGCTCCCATTTCATCAAACAATTAAAAGAAATCCCGGCAAGGGAACATAAGCGATATAATAACCTCCTGGCGAGGGAACAAAAGCAATATAATAGTTTTCCGGCAAGGGAACAAAGATATCGAAACAATCATCCCGGCAAGGAAGAATCAGCTATAACCAATCTTAACTTAGCTTGTACTCAGCCCAAATAATGACAATGCTCAAACATAAATAAGATCTGCGAGGATTGAACAATTCTTTGCGCAATATAGAAGATCATTAATTAAAGCATCTGAAATGTCATTTAAGGACACAACCACTTTCAATTTAAGACTCACGGTCATGCTCGACACCAACGTATAGATACTTGTCACCATGCCTATACGTCGTACTCAACAAGAAGCAAGTAGCAAATATGACTCCACTCATAATCCCTCAAGCTAAGGTTAGACCAAACACTTACCTCGATGCTTTAAACACCACTCAAGTCTCAATTATAGCTTTACCTCTTGATTACACCATCAATGCGTTCGAGTCTAGTCATAAGTTACTTAATTACATCAATAAATGCTAAATGAGTCAACCCCAATGCATGAAAATAAGTTTTACAAGGTTTTACCCAAAAAGGTCAAAAATGCCCCGGGGCCCACATGGTCGAACTCGAGGTTCGGACCAAAACACGGTTACCCATTCCCCCACAAATCCAAATATATGGTTTGTTTTGAAATCGGACCTCAAATTAAGGTCCAAATCCTCAATATTAGAAAACCTAAGTTTTACCCAAAACACCCAATTTCCCTAGAAAATCTTTGATTTGAAGTTAAAATCATGTTAAAAGATGTTAAGAAGTGAAAAAAATGAGTTAAAAATCACTTACCAATTGTTTTGGAGAAGAAACGTTGTTTAGAAAATCGCCTCTTACGTTTAGGGGTTTTGAAAAGTGTAAAAATAACTGAAATTCACGTAAATTTATACCCCTCTGAAACTCCCTGTGCGGACCGCACAAAAAGGACCGCGGCCGTACAGGCCTCCCTGAAGACCTGCAGATCATAGTCCCGTGCGGATCGCACAAAGCCGACCGCGGCCGCACAGCATCCAACGCGGACCGCTCAAAGGCGACCGCGGCCACGCTGGCCCTTCCGCGACCGCACGCGATTTTCTCGCGGACCACGCAAGAGGGTTCAGAGACCTGCAATATTTCCTGAACCTGCAACATCTGATCTTTTTAAGCCTAAGGCATCCCGGAACCTACTCGAAACTCACCCGAGCCTTCGAAACTCTAACCCAAGAATACACACAACCTCAAAAACATTCTACGAACATATTCGTGTAATCAAATTGCCAAAATAACATCATGAACATCGAGTTAAACCTCAAGATCAATGAAATTTCCAAAAACTCCATCAAGTTCAAATTTAGGAATTCAAGTCCGAAACATGTCAAACGACGTCCGATTTTAACCAAACTTTACAGAAACCTCTTAAATCACATATAAAACCCTTACCGAGTGCCGGAACCAAAATACGGGCCTGATATCAACACGTTCTAATCAACTTTCATTTCAATTTTCCTTAACAATTTCAGAAAATAATTTTACTTAAAAATTCATTTTTCGGGCTTGGGACCTCGGAATCCGATTCCGGGCATACGCCTAAGTCCCATATTTTTCTACGGACCCTCATAGATCGTCAAATCGCGGGTCCGAGTCCGTTTACCCAAAATGTTGACCGAAGTCAAATTTTATTCATTTTAATATCAAAACTTAGCATTTTTCACAGAATTTCATATTTAAACTTTCGGCTACGAGCCCGGACTGCGCACGCAAATCGAAGCAACTCTAAATGAGGTTTTCAAGGCCTCGGAAGCACATAATGGGTAAGAAAACAAGTGATGGCCCTTTGGGTCGTCACAGTCTTCCTCAGTTGCCCATCGAGTTCTATGATGCAATTATACTTAAGAAAATATGCAACACCATAGGAAACTTACTGAAGATTGATGCCTGTACAAGTGCAGCACTAAGAGGAAGATATGCACGACTATGCATTGAAATGCAACTTGAAGAGCCAGTCCAATCTTGTATACTCATAGGCAATTACAAACAAGAAATCATATATGAAGGAGAGCACATCCTCTGCCAAGCCTGTGGAAGACTAAGATATACTATCCACCACTGCCCTCACACCAAACTTACACCAGCATCTCCAGACCTACAACACACGTCGGTTACCCCCAACACCCTAACTAACTAGTGGCAAACAGTTGCGTTCCATAAGAAGAATAAAACACATGCAAACACACCACACCCAGCAGCAACAAGGAGCAACATAGCATCACAGGGACCTCTTCACCAAGGCATTCAAAACGGACACACAGGTATTAAGGTTAAAATCTTTGAAGCAGCCACAGGTAAGTATCTCCACACTCAAAAACTTTCCTATAGATCGAAAGAAACTGATGAATCCCAATCTTTAAGAAACACCCCAACACACTCTGTCAAAAATCGAAAAATTATGCAATCAACTGGGAACTCAACTAGAATAACAGACCATCACATCCCCAGCCAATCCCAACCACTCAATAACAAATTCGAATCTCTTCAGGAACTTGAGAAAGACGAAGAGATGGAAATTTCGAAAAATATTCCTATGAAACAACAAAACCCTTCCTCTCCCTCATACAAGGACTCTTCGATACATCTAAGAAACTAAGCCACACCTGAAATGCCACGTGTCTATCAAGTGGCCTCAACCAATAACCATGCAGTACACTTGCATGACAATTTTCCATTATGTCTAGAAGCTATTGACAACTATAACCTAGACACTAATCACTCCATGCATGCACCTAACCCTCAATATCCAGGTGATAAATCGGACACCATGAATTACACATGCACACATTTGTCAATGGACACTGTCCAAATGGCAAAACCCATGGACACAACTAAAAAAAATGGACGCTATATACTCACACATGCCAACCCCACCCAATCAAACCCATCTTGAATCTAATACAAAAGATACACAATCATTCCCCTCACCTTTTCAGTAGCCCTCCAAAAACCTTTTAATAATTAACTCCCAACAATCAAATGCCAAATCTTTTACTACCACTGAACAAAAGGTCTCGACTAGCACTATTAACTCACAAAGTGCCCAGACACTCCTTTCACATTTCAACAATGAATTCCAACAATCCAAACAATCCTATGCACAACCTGAATCTACTTTATGCAACTCAACCACAACATCCGGATCATCAACCTATCTCATGGATCGAGCAGGGACTCCAAGGTCAAGCCCTTTTCTTCTCAATGATGATAGAGGGGCAGGAAGTCATGATAATCATACAAAACCCAAACTTCTTAGCACAAGTAGTGGCGGAGGGGATGAGAATGAACATGGACAATTACATGAATCATATGTGGATGGAAAACATTCTCGACCCTCTAGCCCCAGCAGTAGCCCCTGCCCTTTATCACACAATGCACAACCATTGGAATCTCCCACAACACTTCAATCCCCTCCTGAACATGAACCAAATGTTCAACCTCCCTTTTTTTCCATCACAGGAGGTGACAGAGATGAACCAAACATGGACCAGGAAATTCCAAAGGCAGAAGAAATAGTGATACCTCCCCCTCTAGGAAGAAGATCTTTCACAGAAATATCAACAATAAGAGATATAGCCCTTATGATCTTTCCGGAGAGGGAGGACAGGAAATACATACTACGTTGTCCAGTGGCACTCCAAAAGTGCTCAATAGAGATAGCTCCACCAATCAACACCATGACAGCAAAATATGCAGTGCTACTGAATCCAACACTGAGGGGCAGCCCCCTCACGAAGGGAAATAATTATGTCCCTACCCTCCAAAATCACTCTCCTCTCATGAATACACCTACTAGCATAATCATTTGGAATGTAAGGGGTGCAAACAATGCAGACTTCAGATGCAACTTTAGGGAACTTATCAACAACCACAATCCATGCATGGTGGCACTATTGGAGACAAAAATGGACAACCATGCAAGCCTTAGGGCAGATTTCAACTTCTCTGACTATATAGAAAATCCAGTTGTAGGTCGAGCTGGAGGAATGGTGATCATGTGGGTTGACACATTGGTAGCTGTGGAAAGAGTTAGGCAAACTGACCAGGAGCTTCATGCACTAGTCCGGGTATTGCCAAATCATAATCCTTGGCTTTTTAGTTCTATTTATGCTAGCAATTCCTTGGTAAATAGATTAGACTTATGGAATAACTTTAAAAACATTTTTGCAAATTATAAAGGACCCTGGCTGATGGGTGGTGATTTCAATGATGTACTAAATCAAAATGAGAAATTGGGAGGCATAAGTGTTAACAGAAATAGATCTTCAAATTTTAGGTCTTGTGTCAACCACTGTAACTTAATTGATCTAGGTTTTAAAGGCACTAGATACACATGGTCCAACCATAGGAGGCAAGGTCTCATACTAGAAAGACTAGATCGATGCCTTGCAAATGAGTCCTGGCTAGAACAATACCCTTCAGTGCTAGTTACTCATCTCCCAAAACATACTCAAATTATAACCCTTTACTACTTAGACTTACAAACACTAGGGCATTTACTAAAAAAACTTTTAGATTAGAAAAATATTGGCTAAGCCACCCGGAGTTAAGTAAAATTGTTGCGAAAAGCTGGAATAATATAAACCTTAATGATGCCCAATCTTGCTTCAAAGATAATGTTAGTGAATGGAGTGCCCAAAATTTTGGTAATATCTTTGCAAATAATAAGATGTTACTTGCTAGAATTAAGGGTATCCAAAACTCACCTAGCTACACCTTTAGTACCTATCTTAGAAACTTAGAACATACTCTTATTATTGAGTATAACAATATCCTCCGACTAGAGGAAGATCATTGGAAAATTAGATCTCGGATAAACTGGCTCAGTGAGGGGGACGCAAATACAAAAGTTTTTCACATATCTGTCCTTAACAGGAGAAGGCGTAACAGTATCTCCTTTTTCAAAGATAATTCAGATAACTGGATTACGGATAGCCAAAAAATCATTGAACACACACACCTGTACTTCAAAGACATATTCACCACCAACCATACACTGTTGGAATGGAATACTATCAATAGTGCCCACAAAAGTTTCTCCAATATAAATCTCTCATCCTTAGATAGACCTCTAACTACTCATGAAATCATTTCTGCAGTATACTCCTTCAAGCCATACAAGGCCCCGGGGCCGAATGGCATGCATCCAATATTCTATCAACGTCATTGGAATATTGTGGATCCTTCTATCATACGACTATGCAAAGAAGCTTTCTCCCTATCCAGAATCCCTAGGGAAATAAACCAAATTCTCCTCTGCCTCATTCCAAAATTTAAACATGCAAACAATCTCAATAATTTCAGACCAATAGGCCTTTGCAATACCACTTACAAAATAATCACCAAAATAATTGTCAACAGAATCAAGCCTTTTCTTCCTGAACTAATCAGTCCTTGTCAAGCAAGTTTCTTAAAAGGTAGGGGGGCTTGTGATAATGGAATTATTATACAAGAAGTGATCAACCAATTCAAAAAAAAAAGAAAGGGAGAAATGGTCAATTAATTATTAAAATAGACCTGAAAAAAGCTTTTGATAGGTTAGAATGGTCTTTTGTGTACAAGGCCCTCATTTTCTTTAAATTCCAACCAAAAATCACATCCCTGATCATGAACTGCATAACCACTAGTCAAATAGCTGTCTTAGTCAATGGGGGCCAAACAAATTACTTTGAACCATCGAGAGGGATCAGACAAGCGGACCCACTATCCCCCTATCCATTCATCCTTACCATGGAATTGCTATCAGTTTACATACATTACCAAGTCGATATTTCCCTATGGAACCCAATCAAAATTGGACCAAAAGGACCCCTAGTATCACATATCTTTTACGCAGACAACTTAACATTCATGGCCCAAGCAAATAGGAAAACAATCAATTCTAGTCATCATTCTCTAACAATCTTTTGCTCCCTCTCAAGCTACAAAATCAATAACAATAAATCAAAAATTCTATTCTCCGGCAATTGCTCCACTACCTTAAAAGACTACACAATCAGCCTTTTCAACATTAAACAGACCACCCAGTTTGGAAAATATTTGGGCTTCCCAATTATCAATAATAGGCCCAAACCATTGGATTTTCAATTTGTAATTGACAACTTGAGAAATAAGCTCTCTAGTTGGAAAACAAACTTTCTGACACTTGCAGGACGAGCAACCCTTGCAAAAGCAGCACTCAATGCTATCCCTAACCACAACATTCAATACATATCCCTCCCAAAGAAAACCCTTCACCAAATTGACAAAATCTAGCAGGATTTTATTTGGGAGACAACCGCTACTAAAAGAAAGATCCATTGTGTTTTGTGGGATGTTGTAACCCTTCCAAAGGACCTAGGTGGCCTAGGGATACCAAAAGCATGGCATAAAAACCAAGCTATACTAGCAGGTCTGGCTTGGAGACTATTCACCAACCCAGCCACACTGTGGGTAGATACTCTAATCCAAAACAACTGTAACAGGACCAATATCAAGGCCACCTCCTTCATTTGGCAAAATGTCATGAAATGGTGGGAAACCATCAGCAAGGGACTTTCTTGGGATATTGAAAATGGAAAATCCATAAACTTCTACTACGGCTGCTGGGCCCCAAACAAAGCGAACATCCGCTCAATCATTCATGGTCCTCTAACCAAAAATGAGAGCAACCTGACTCTTGATCAGGTCTGGGTAAATAACCAGTGGGACTGGTCAAAAATATCATTTGAACTACCCACCAATATTACCTCAGACATCACTCCCAGCCCCCTCACACAAAACCCCTATGCAGTGGACACACCCCTGTGGATGCCAAACACAAATGGCACCTTTACCACCCACTCAGTCTACAAAGTACTGCACCAACACATCCTAAAAACAACTGATTATGATTGGATCTGGAAACTACACACCCTAAATAAAATCAAATTTTTCCTATGGCAGTGTTTTAAAAATAGGCTGCCCACAAACTCCTACCTTCAGCAAATCGTAGTTACAATGGAGAATAATTGCGCAATTTGTAAGAGAGCAGAAGAAACCATAACTCACATCTTCCTAGAATGTTCCGTAGCCCAGATATTTTGGGGGACGGTAGGCATGAACACTAACAACATCCCTCGCAACAAATACTGGCTTTTAGCTATTAAAAACCTCCAAATACCGGTTAACCATAGCTTCATAACCTGGGAGGATGTATTTCCTTTTGCAACATGGCACCTCTGGCTAAATAGAAACAATAGCTGCTTTCATAATTCTTCAAACACCATAAACTATCACATAGTTAATACACGAGCCATTGAATTTAAGTTATTAGAATCCAACTATAAAGGCACAACACACAAAACTCCGGTACACATCAAGTAGTACCCACCACCATCTCACAAGTACAAACTAAATATTGATGCCTCCATGGATAAACATAACACGGGAGGCATTCGGGGTGTAATTGTCGACGCCCCCTTTTTTTCTCTAACCGTGGGGTCAGAAATCGGGTATACGACATTGGGAGGACAACTCTATTCCCTTTCAAGAATTGGGTTTAGAAGTTGAAGAGTCGCCACCTAATGATTATAGTGCATTAGGACACTTTTTTAGAAGAGTTTGAGTTGGAAAACCAGAGCTCGGGTAAGGGCTAGAAATTATCTCGAGGGGAAGGTGTTAGGAACCCCTCAAGATCCACTAGTGTGGTTCCCCGTCATGCTGCATTTGTGACTTTACAAGTAAATAATCAAAGCTCAAATAAGGACTCGCATATAACATTGCAATTAGGTTGAAAACTTTTGAAAGTATATAGAGAGGGCAGAAATAAAAAAAAGAGATTTGAATAATTTTACAAGAAAAGATGAAAGCAAATAAAGGGAGGGGGGTTCTAATTTATAATTAATATGGATCACTTCAATGCAATACCCAGTGATCACTCCTCAGAAAAGGGGTCGCACGTGATATTAGCACATCGGTCAACATATCCATATCTACCCTTCCCACCCCGTTAAGGTATTAAAGCGCGGAATGGTATCGTTACTTATTGCATGCTAGTACCCGTCCCACAATCCTATCAGTCTCGGAGGCATTGAGACTACTAATCCTAAAGGGGAGGGAGTTGGGGATTTTTGGGGAGTTTCAAAGGACAAAATACTAAGGCGTCAATCAAAACACATAATGCAATAAATGGGAGGGCAAATAAGCAAGTAAGGCTCAAGTAAACCTCCTTAAATCAGATAAGCCATAGAGTTTAGCATGTCTTGCACATACTTGTTTGGTCTGTATTAAACTTAAACGTTAAGGTAGGCTGATTTATCACATATTTTCAGATAAGAAGTCTGAATTAGGCCTGCCTGCTGGTTGTAATTATCAAAAACTGATGCAGTTATAAAATTTTACCCTAAGGCTTGCCTAGGCGTTAAATAGAACCTATAGGCATGATATCTATCAATTTTAGGAAAAACAAAGAGAGTAAATTGATTGCAGAAAAGGTTTTTTAGTTACAAAAACATAAGTTCTGCAGGTGCTTACGCGTTATTGCTACTGATTTTAGACGAATTGACGATTCAAGTTAGTTAACAGCTCCTATAGGCATGCTTTCTAAGTGTCACTGATTTTAAACACTATTTTTTAAACACTGTTATTATTATACAAAAATCCTATAGGCAGGTCATCTATATGCAATTGGTTAGTTGTTTAAATCCTATAACAAGTTTGTCTAATGACGGATGCACATGCAAAATTGCAGAAAATCCTATAGACATGGTATCTATATGAAAGTGCAGAAAATCCTATAGGCATAGTATCTATATGAAAGTGCAGAAAATCCTATAGGCATAGTATGAAAATGCAGAGTTCCTATGGCATCTATATGAAAATGCAGAGTTTCAGTGATTTGTATAAGATGCAGAACTTTTAGAGACAACAATTCCTACAAGCATGATCTCTAGATGGGATACAGAATTTCAGAAATGATAACCCCTATAAGTATGATATCTACCCCCTTGCATGCATAGTCCCACCCATTTTTTTTACTAGCTGACCCCAAATGTTATTACAAAATTATTACAGACCAGAATTAGTCAAAAAATAAATAAAATACATCCGAAATCAGAATTCCAACCAAAGAGGGCCTAATTTAGACTCCCAGTCTGACATATGTAGTAAACCAACTTCCAAGGATCCAGGTTTCCAAAGCCTTCTCTTATTTGGGATGTGTCAAAGTTCCAAGGAACTTCAAGAGCTCCAGGCAGTGCTTACACCCCAAACATTATTCCAGAATTGTAGTAAAGTGCAGTGTGGAAAAGTCAGCCCTCAAATGTCTAAGTTCAGAGGGAACTCAAGGTCCCAAGGCAAGGCTCATATGAGAGGGGAAGAACTTAAAGTCTAAGAGTAAGTGCAAGTGCAGGGGAGGGGAAATGATAAGCTGGTGGTCATGCCAAACAATTTGAAGTGCTGGCACACCCCTGACCAATTTGTCATTTTCAAATTGAGGAGTTATGACTTATTGAAAGCCAGGTTCAGGCCTGGATATCCATTTAAAGGCTACCAGACCATAAACCTTAACTCAGCATACATAGGGGGTAATGATAGGGAATTCATAACAGAAACAGTAAACAAAGGAAGAGGGGGCAAAGGGCATGATCAGCAATGAAACATACTGACACACTCTTTACTTGGGGTCAAAATTTAGTTCATGGACAACAATTCATGTTGCCATGCCCTGAATCCCCATTTATAAACACATAGAGGGTAAGGGAGTAGGGATCAAGCATTTACAGGAAAGTAAAGCGAACAGTAGCACATGAACATGTCAAACTCTGTAGGTAATAGGCATAGATATAAAGACTATAAGTAAACACATTAAGATGATTGCTGGGAACTGAGTTAAG
The DNA here is from genome assembly GCF_000715075.1 of Nicotiana tabacum. NCBI lineage: Eukaryota > Viridiplantae > Streptophyta > Magnoliopsida > Solanales > Solanaceae > Nicotiana > Nicotiana tabacum. The sequence goes on along the minus strand of NC_134101.1, from coordinate 89,312,691 downwards.
ACATACCAGTAAAAGAGCAAGAGTAGGATGCCAAGACAAAGAAATAATAGTACATTAGCCTTGGCTTTTAGCCGGCTAATAATAAGAAGGAGCAGAGAACAGCAGTAGAGCAAAAGAGCAAAAGGGAATGCAGATTTTAAAAGTATTCAGTGGTGTGTGTAAGTCAAAAGACTGTTGTGTGTCTTTTTGTAAAGGCTTAGGGTATTTTTAGTCAAAAGTAGGTGGTAAAATAAGGTAAAAATCACAGAAATATGTTAATTGAAAAACTCGGAATCAATTAATCAAAGAATCAAGGAAGTACTCCCATTAATTAAGGGAATCAAAATCAAACGAAAAGATTCAGCACCATATAAGGCAAATAGGAAAAATCAGCGTAGGATTAAATAAGGAAAGAGTCAAGGTTCAGTATTGCATATAGTAGTCGAGTAAGACCAAATTCAGGAAAATTCCAATTAAGGAAAGGCTTAAAAGAATACAATACTATAACAAATGAGGTAACAAAACCAATTAATTTAAACGGGCGGGTGGAATGTTAGTTGTTTTTTTAAGAAAGTTTTTGAATTACCAATCAATCAAGGAAAATCAGAATCAATCATGTGAAGTCATGATTCTGCATTTTTAACATATAAATAGAGGTAAATGAACAAAAGTTGTGAGCAAAGTTAACTAGGAAGGAATAAGGGATGAACAAACATAACCACTCAGAGATAGTGAAAACAAGTTAAGATTCAGCAAGACATATTCGAAGCATGGTGACTATGAAACATCAACAAGAATCAAGCAAATTGGCCAGCAGGCAGAACCAAAGCAAGGAAAATCAAGCTAATACACACAATCAAACGAGGAAACATGCTAACACATAGAGACAAGACAAAGGAAATTAGGCTAACACAGGTAATCGAAGCAAAGAAACATGCTAACACACATAATCGAATGAAGAAACATTTTTCTAGAAATTAGGGTTTTTAGCAGAGGCAAACTAAAAAACAGTAAGAGCATAGAAATCGGTCAGAATAAACAAAGAAAAGGTTTTAATCATAAAGAAAATCAATCGAAGCATGCATAAAAAGAAATCCCAGAAATCCTAATTTCGAATAAAGTAAAAAAATGGTTCAAAGCAAAGGATCTTTCAGAATAAACTCGAGAATAAACAGAGCACAGAGGAAAACATGAGAATAGCATGAAATGACACCGTTTTTAAGAGATTCAGGAGAGAGTTAGGGTTTCAACAAAAAGGAAACCTAATAGAAGTGGGAAAAACCTGTCGTAACCTCATAGATCGTGACATATAGGGTGTGATTTCGCCTGAAATCACACCGGAGAACTCGCATATAGAATAACCAGGAACCCTAGGTCTCAAATCACCATGGTCCATAAGCCTCGAAGGTCTTCGAGGTGTTGAGCAGGACGATGAGAGGTCCCTCGGAGCCTTGGGGTTGAAGGGAGGTGGCTGGAGATGGCCCGGAAGACGGTGGAGATCATCGGAGAAGAGAGAACCAGAAGGTTCTAGAGAGAAGGGAGAGGGAGAGACGATATAGAGAGAGAGACCGTCTGTGGAAATGAGGGGTTTGGGGGGGGTTAATTGAATTTAATTAAGGTAATTAAATCTGGGTCGTTGATATTATTTGATCAATGGCTCAGATTGGATCGGGTTATATTGGGGATTGGGCTGGGCTAATTTAATCAGGATATTGGGCCATTTGAATCTGATAGTGGGTGTGGCCAATTTGGCTAGAATTGAAATAATAAGGGATGTTTGTTAAATAGCCAATCTCCCCTTTTATTATTTTATAAAATAGTAAAAAGATGATTTAAAAATAAATTAAAGGCACTGAAATAATTAATAACATATAAATATTAATATAAAAATACTAAAAGTGATCTTATAATTATAAAATGTTGTTAATTGTAAAATAGGCTATAACTGCAATTACATGCAATTAGCTTAAAAATGCCAAATAAATTTATAAAAAATATGCAAAAATCACCTTAATTATATTTTGGTGTAAATACGGTAATGAAATAAGTTATTCACCAAAAAATGATAATTTTAAGAATAACTATTGGATTTTGTGTTATTAAAATGCGTAGTAAATCGGTTTAAAAATCATTAAAAACTAAAACTCTTGGGTGTGCTTATATATGCACATACATGCTATTTTGAAGTATTTTGGGTACAAAAATACCTAGGAAAAAATTGGGTATCAACAGCTGCCCCTCTTTACCCGAGGAGGATGAAAGAGTTGTCGGGTAAAGATAAGATGGCCAATTTTGACCGGAAGTGGAGATTTGAAAGGAGTTTTGACTGAGCTCTGGTTTTTGATCCATCTACATATCCCTGGTCTTACAGGAATTAGGTCATATGTAGTTCCGAAACCATTGACGGAATATGCCGATGGAGATTTGAAACGAACAAACGTGATGTTTAGATTGAGAAAGGTTTTTTGAAAAATCGATAGGCTGCGGGAACCGGATTGGGATCGCTCCTGCTGAGACGACCGTTTGCCAGCCGGTGTACCTGCAAGTATGCAATACGAGCGCATATTGTGCGTAAATTTAAACGTGATGCAAGTTCCCATTGGACCATGAGTGCTATCCTCGGACGGTTAGGATGACGTCCTTGAACCATGACGTCCTGGGCCATGAAGCGTATGATAAAGGATTCGCAGGCTATGAGATGATGTTCTCGGGCTATGAGAATGGTGCCTCCAAACCATGATGCCTTTGAATAATGATATGCAAAAGATAAAATGGGGTCCTCAGGCCATGGTATGGCGTTCTCGGGTTATGAAAATGGTGCCTCCAAACAATGATGCCCTTGGACAGTTTGGCGATCTTTCAGCCCATGAAATGCAGAAGGTGGCGATCTTTCAGCCAATGCAAGACGTAAATAAAAGGTGGCGATATTTCAACCGATGCAAGAAAGATAAGTTGGCGATCTTTCAGCCGATGCAAGAAAATAAAGTGGCGATATTTCAGCCATGCAAGAAAATAAAGTGGCGATATTTCAGCCATGCAGTATGGAGATAGAGCTTAGTCTCGGAAGGCAGAAAGGCAGCCTTATGCAGATGATGATGGAGGTAGAGCTTAACCTCGAAAGGCAGAAAAGTAGCCTTATGCAAAATGCAGATGGAGATAGAGCTTAGTCTCGAAAGGCAGAAAGGTAGCCTTGCGCAATGCCGGAAATGCAGATGGAGACAGAGCTTAGTCTCGGAAGGCAGAAAGGTAGCCTTATGCAATGCAGGAAATGCAGATGGAGGTAGAGCTTAACCTCGGAAGGCAGAAAGTAGCCTTATGCAACGTAGAGAAATGTAGATGGAGGTAGAGCTTAACCTCGGAAGGCAGAAAGGTAGCCTTATGCAATGCAGAGAAATGCAGATTGAGACAATGCTTAGTCTTGGAAGGTAGAAATGTAGCCTTATGCAATGCAGAGAAATGCAGATGGAGACAATGCTTAGTCTCGGAAGGCAAAAAGGTAGCCTTATGCAATGCAGGAAATGCAGATGGAGGTAGAGCTTAACCTCGAAAGGCAGAAAAGTAGCCTTATGCAAAATGCATATAGAGACAGAGCTTAGTCTTGAAAGGTAGAAAGGTAGCCTTGTGCAATGCAGGAAATGCAGATGGAGACAGAGCTTAGTCTCGGAAGGCAGAAAGGTAGCCTTATGCAATTCAGAGAAATGCAGATAGAGGTAGAGCTTAACCTCGAAAGGCAGAAAGGTAGCCTTATGCAATACAGAGAAATGCAGATGGAGGTAGAGCTTAACCTCGGAAGGCAGAAAGGTAGCCTTATGCAATGCAGAGAAATGCAGATGGAGACAATGCTTAGTCTCGGAAGGCAGAAAGGTAGCCTTATGTAATGCAGAGAAATGCAGATGGAGACAATGCTTAGTCTCGGAAGGCAGAAAGGTAGCCTTATGCAGTTCAAGAATGTAAAAGGATGATTAGTAGTAAGATCTCTTAGCTGATAGTTGATTACGACAATATGACTACTAGGGAGATTGTGTACGGATAGCAATTGCGGGCAAGTGATGATTCTGAGAAGTTGCATTCTTGGGAAAGTATGCGTACATAAATATACTTGACGTTATTGCAAGTCGAGTGCCTGGATCTAAAGAAAATCGTGAGTTCTGTGAGGGGAAAGGTTAGTTCGTCTTCCCCGGGCTCTTGGCGTTGTGTGTCATTGGGGTAGCGTCGCTAAACAATAGCAATTCGGATAATAGCTATGCATGATTTAGTAAATATAATGTATATAATCGAAAATAGTTTTCTTTAGATGATCCAACGACTGCGACGTGGTTCAAGACATTGCAACCTCTCTTTCTCCGGAATTTTGAGGGTCCTCATCAAAATTCTGCCCCAGTTTGCTGAGCGGACATTTCTGACGGCTGTGATGAATGACTAAAAACATCTTTGGAATTTTGAGGGTCCTCCTCAAAATTCTGCCCCAGTTTACTGGGCTGGCGCTTCTCGGCGATGCATGGACTAAAATCAACTTCGGAATTTTGAGGGTCCTCCTCAAAATTCTGCCCCAGTTCCAATAGCGGGGAAAATAAAATTTTATTAAATTGTGACCAAACCCATAGGGATGCCTACGTATCCCCTCTTAAATGGGAATCAGGTCAGGCGTAGTTCAAGTTACATCATAAATGGAATCATAAGTGGTTACACATAATATCGTTTCACTGCATCTGAATTGGTTGGCTTCGGCCAGACTTCTCCATCCATCTCTGCAAGAATAAGGGCTCCTCCAGTTAGAACCCGGTGAACCATGTACGGACCCTGCCAATTGGGAGAGAACTTCCCCTTGGCTTCATCTTGATGTGGGAATATTTTCTTCAACACCAGCTGCCCCGGTGTAAACTTCCTTGGTTTAACTCTTTTGTTGAAGGCTCTGGACATTCTGTTCTGATACAATTGACTGTGGCAAACTGCATTCATCCTTTTCCCGTCTATGAGTGCTAATTGCTCGTAGCGACCTTTTACCCATTCTGCATCATCCAACTCTACTTCTTGTATGATCCTTAGGGAGGGAATTTCTACCTCGGCGGGGATGACCACCTTTGTACCATAAACCAGCATGTAGGGAGTTGCTCCGGTCGATGTGTGGACTGTAGTGCGGTATCCCAATAAGGCGAATGATAACTTCTCATGTCATTGTTTGTGCCTTTCGACCATCTTCCTTAGTATCTTCTTGATATTCTTGTTGGCTGCTTCCACAGCTCCATTCATCTGAGGCCTGTAGGCTGTAGAGTTCTTGTGTTTGATCTTGAAAGTTTCACACATTGCTTTCATCAAGTCGCTGTTGAGATTGAAACCATAATCGGTGATGATTGATTCCGGAACCCCGAACCGACAAACAATGCGGTCGTGGACGAAACTTGCCACAACCTTCTTAGTGACCACCTTGTATGATGCTGCTTCGACCCATTTGGTAAAATAATCGATTGCCACTAAGATGAACCTGTGCCCATTTGATGCGGCAGGCTCGATAGGTCCGATAACATCCATTCCCCAAGCAGCGAATGGCCATGGTGAGCTTGTTACAGTAAGCTCGTTTGGAGGTGCCTTTATCATATCTGCATGTATCTGACAGCGATGGCATTTGCGAACATACTGGATACAGTCTGTTTCCATAGTCAACCAAAAATACCCTGCTCGGAGTATCTTCTTTGCTAAGACAAAACCATTCATGTGCGGCCCGCAGGTCCCTGCATGCACTTCGTCCAATAGCCTGGATGCTTTTTTTTCTTTGACACACCTTAGTAAACCCAAATCAGGAGTCCTTCTGTACAGGATTCCTCCACTGTGAAAAACGTTGTTGGATAGCCTACGAAGTGTGCGCTTCTGAGTAGCGTTGGCAAGTCCTGGATATTCCCCTGTTGTCAAGTACTCCTTGATATCATGGAACCATGGTTTTCCATCCGCTTCTTCCTCAACGTGGGCACAATAAGCTGGCTGATCATGAATCTTTACTGGGATGGGATCAATGAAATTTGTATCTGGATGCTAGATCATGGACGATAAAGTATCTAATGCATCAACGAACTCGTTCTGGACTCTAGGGACGTGCTGAAATTCTGTCTTTGTGAACCTTTTCCTCAACTCCTGTATATGATGCAATTAGGAAAGTATCTTAGAGTTCTTGGTTGCCCACTCTCCTCGAACCTGATGTATGAGCAAGTTTGAATCCCCGATCACTAGCAACTCCTGAACGTTCATGTCAATGGCCATTTTGAGCCCCAAGATGCAGGCTTCATATTCGGCAATATTATTGGTGCAAGGGAACCTGAGCTTGGCGGATACCGGGTAGTGCTGGCCGGTTTGTGATACTAAGACTGCTCCTATGCCAACTCCTTTGAAATTTGCAGCTCCGTCAAAAAACAACCTCCAACCATCATAGGATTCTGCAATATCTTCTCCTATGAAAGACACCTCTTCATTGGGAAAATACGTTTTTAGGGGCTCGTATTCTCCGTCCACGGGATTCTTGGCGAGATGGTCCACCAAGGCTTGCCCTTTGATTGCTTTCAGGGTCACGTAAACAATATCGAATTCACTTAGCAGGATCTGCCACTTGGCGAGCTTGCCAGTGGTCATGGGCTTCTGGAAGATATACTTCAGAGGGTCCATTCTGGATATGAGATAAGTAGTGTAAGCACAAAAGTAATATCTCAACTTCTGCGTGATCCAAGTCAGAGCACAACAAGTGTATTCTAAAAGAGAATACCGGGCCTCGTACGGTGTGAACTTCTTACTGAGATAGTAGATGGCTTGCTCCTTTCTCTCTGTTTCATCATGTTGTCCTAGAACACAACCGAATGCTCTATCCTATACTGCAAGGTAAAGCAATAGGGGTCTTCCCGGCTCAGGAAGAACCAAGACCGGCGACGTTGACAGGTATTCCTTAATTCTGTCAAAAGCTTTCTGACAATCATCAGTCCATTTGGTAGCAGCGTCCTTCTTCAATATTTTGAAGATAGGTTCACAAATGACTGTGGATTGAGCTATGAACCGGCTGATATAGTTGAGTCTTCCCAGGAAACTCATCACGTCCTTCTTGTTCTTTGGCGGTGGCAATTCTTGGATATCTTTGACCTTTGATGGATCCAATTCTATTCTTCGACGACTCACGATGAAACCCAATAATTTTCCAGCAGGAACCCCGAATGCACACTTGGCGGGATTCAGTTTCAGATTGTACCTCCTCAGTCTGTTGAAGAATTTTCTTAGATCTGCCATGTGATCCCTGGCTTTCTTGGATTTGATGATGATGTCATCCACATATACCTCGATCTCCTTGTGTATCATGTCATGAAAGATGGTAGTCATGGCTCTCATGTAGGTGGCACCAGCGTTCTTCAAACCGAATGGCATCATTTTGTAACAGTATATTCCCCACAGCGTAATGAAAGCCGTTTTCTCTGCATATTCCTCATCCATCCATATCTGATGATACTCAGCGAAACAATCAACAAAAGACTGCAACTCGTGCTTGGCGCAGTTGTCGATAAGAATGTGTATGTTAGGCAAGGGGAAGTCGTCTTTGGGAATGGCCCGATTGAGATCCCGGTAGTCAACACAAACTCTAACTTTCCCATCCTTTTTTGGCAGTGGCACGATGTTGGCTAACCATATCGGATACTCTACTACCCTGAGAATCTTGGCTTTGACTTGCTTGGTAACCTCTTCTTTGATTTTCAAACTCATGTCGGGTTTGAATTTCCTGAGATTCTGCTTTACCAGCGGGCATGTTGGATCTGTTGGCAGTTTGTGAGCTACAATAGAGGTGCTGAGACCAGTCATATCATCATATGACTAGGCAAATATGTCTTCATATTCCTTCAGGAACTCTGTGTATTCTTTCTTTTCTGAGAATGACCGGTGAATACTGATGCGTGTTTCTTTGACATTCCCTGTATCTCCCAGATTAACGACCTCAGTTTCGTCCAAGTTTGACTTAGGCCTATTTTCAAAATTCTCAACTCCTCTGATGACCTCTTCTAGTATATCATCATCTTCTGAGTCTGTATCCATTTGTTGCGTTGTCTTGTTGCAAGTCACACTCGTTGGTTCATCGTCAAGGCAAGTAATAGTAATGTTGTGTAAAATAAAGTGAATGATAGAAAAATAATAAGAGCGAGATATATAATAAATTGAAATGCTTCGATTAAATTCGTAATTGTTTTGAGTATCAGAGCTCTTTTCAGAATTAAAGACAATGCGAAAATAAAATCAGCTAGTAAAAAGTAAAGTGTGATACATGGTGCTTTTGTTTAGCCTTGCTACCCCGAAACTTTCTGGGCCCTGGTGGTTCTGATTGACCAATTGCTGAGGCACTCTCCTCGGTTCACAACTTGTATAGAAGGTCCTTCCTCCCCTTCCTCCTCGAAAATAACACAGCAGTCTATATCATCATCCTCCAGGAACAAATTCTTCACGACTGCCAATGCTTCATCTTCCTCCGACCCATATATAATATAGGTCGGCTGGAAAGTCTGCTCTAGGTGAGGTATCGGATGCTCCAGTGGGTAGTAGGGACCGCGCCATGGTGGCGACCAGTGATTAAACTCCTCCAAATTGTACTCATACCCCAAACCAAATATAGTGCCATGTTTTTTCAGCTTGATGGGTTTGGTGATTCCCTGGAGGTTTTTGCCGAGTCCCTTTCCAGGTTCGTATCCACACCAATTCAGGATACTTTAAATCTTGTTATCCCACCATTTATCTTTGTCTACAGCGTTGACTCTCTCAATATGGTGGTATGTTTCTCCGCCTATTCTCCTTTTGCCTCCAATCATCGGGATGGTTTGGCGACTATATATGGGGTTGCTACCATCGCCATGAATGATCACCTCTTGGTGATTCCATTCGAACTTCACTGCCTGATGCAGGGTCGATGCTACAGCTCTAGCGGCATGGATCCATGGTCGTCCCAGGTTGGCCCCGTTTGCAAGCATAGGCTGATCTCTCCGATAGTAGACCTTTGGGACCCATCGAAAGCTTTGACATTGATGGCCCCATCTTTGATCTCGTGCAGGCTCTTTCCCAATGTTCTGAGAGTTACCAACGGACAGATGTTGAGGCTGGAGCCTCCATCGATCAAGACTCTAGTGACGAAGTAATCCTCGCATTGCACGGTGATATGTAGGGCCATGTTGTGACTCAGTCCTTCCGGCGGCAGTTCATCTTCGTGGAAGGTGATTTTGTGGCTTTCCAGTATTTGTCCTACCATATTTGCCATTTCGCCCCCAGTTATGTTGCTAGGCACATAAGCTTCGCTCAATATCTTCATCAAGCCATTTTTGTATGTGTGAGAGCTCTGTAGAAGAGCTAGGATGGAGATCTGTGCTGGTGTTTTATTCAACTACTCAACGACCGAATACTCCTTAGCTTGTATTTTCCTCCAAAGATCATCGGGGCCAGTTTCAGTAGTCCATCCCGAGGCTTGCTTACTGGACTCAGCTAGGTACTCTGGAGTGTAAACCCTGCCTGTTCTGGTCATACCCTGCGCAGAAATTGCTTCTCCCATCTTGGTCTTTCCTTTCCTCCTTGCTTCATCTGTGTAATCCCATGGTATGGCATTTGAGTGGAACAGTATTATGTCTGACATTGCTATAGAAATGGGTACCCTCGGTGGTAACACAGCAACTTCAAAGAGTACAGGTGCTTTTGGAGCCCCAAACTCAACCTCAATTGGCCCGGCTACCTTCACAGAAGAAGGTGCTTCAAATTTGAAAGGTGTAGACATGTTGACTTCATATCCCATGGAGGGCTGGTTGTGTACAACAATCGGGTTAAGTGTGACTGCCGGTTTCTTTGGCTCATCATCCTCAGTAATTAATCCTATCGATCCCTTGGGGTCCCAGTCATCTTCGATCTCGATCATGTGAATGTCCCCACCTCTGTGATCAGGCAGAGGGTTGTTGCAGACATTGGGAGTAGGCTCCTTTGCTACGATAACCTTATTGTCGATCAGAGTTTGAATCTTGTCCTTCAACGAGCGGCACTCATCAATGGTGTGTCCCTTCATGCCGGAGTGGTACGCACATGTCTTATTAGGGTTGACCCAATGGGAAGGATTTTCTGGAGTTATGGTAGGGACAGGGGAGACGTAACCAATAACTTTAAGTTTCTCATACAGCTGGTCAATTGGCTCAGCGATGGCTATATATTGTTTGGGATGTCTGCAGTCAAAATTTGGTCTGGGTCTAGGAAAATTTTGGCGAGTGGGAGGTGATTGGTAGTGAGGGGGTTGGGCATTATAAGCTTGGTAAACAGGTGTAGGTTGAAAGCATCTAGGTGAAGTGGGTTGATATGCGGGAGGTGGAGATGATTGGTAAACGGGTGGTGGATTTTGGTAAGAGGGTGCGGGTGCTTGGTAATTCAGGATAGGCTGATATATAAGTGGAGGTGATGGGTAAGTGCGGTATTTTAGTGGTGGTTTGGCTCCCTGTGCGACCATCACGGCATTGACGTCCTTCTTCTTGGACGTGCCATCAGACTGTAAAGCCTTGTTGGTGGTCTGAAATGCTTCAAGATTAGTAACCATACCATTCTTAATGCCTTCCTCAATTCTTTCTCCCATCTTGACGATATCGGAGAATTTCTGGCCCTCGATCAGCATCAACCTCTCATAATATTGTGGGTCCTAAGACCGGACGAAGAATCTGTTCATTTGTTCCTCTTCTAAGGCCAGCCTGACCTTAGCAGCCTCTGATCTCCAACGAGTAGCATACTCACGGAATGTCTCGGTAGGCTTCTTCTTCAGATTCTGGATGTAGAATACATCCGGTGCATTCTCTTTATTGAATCGGAACCTATCCATGAAATCTGATGCCATACCTACCCAGCTTGTCCATTTCTTAGGGTCCTGACTGATGTACAAGGATAAAGCATCCCCCTTCAGGCTTCTCATGAAGAGTTTCATACAGATTTTCTCATTCCTTCCGACTCCGACCAGCTTATCACAATATGTCCTCAAATGGACTCTGGTATCTCCCGTGCCATCACACATTTCGAACTTGGGAGGTTTGTATCCCTCCGGAAGTTCAACATCTGGCTGAATGCAGAGGTCCTCATAATTCAGCCCCTCTATGCCTTTGTTTCCTTCCATGCCCTGGACTCGGCTGGTCAATTTCTTGAGTTCTGCTGCCAAGTTTCTGATAAGAGAGTCCTTGTCATCAGACTCAGGTGCACTTGAGATTGGTTGAGTGTAGTGGGGTATGGTATCTACGTAGATGGGAGTGTTGTGGGGGTGGTCGTTTGTGGTGTTCAGTGGTTCAGGAATGGGTAGTGGAGTGTGGCATGTGTTGCAATGTTGAGCATGGGTGGGTTGCATCTGTGGTTATGGGGTGTTCTGTGGAGGTGCGGGATTTTGAGCATTTGAGAAGTTGACATCAGGAGCGGTGAGAGTGAATGATAAATTTTCCAAGTTCCGAACTTGATCCAGTTCTTCTTGGAACTTCAACAGTTTTTGCTCAAGTTGGGTAGTAGTTTCCTTAGCAACCGGGGTACCCTGAGGAATCTCAATTCTTTCAATTTCCTTTCTGGCGCTTGAATCTCCCATTCTACCTTTGTTCTTGTTCCGGATAGGACTCGGAGGAGGAGGAGGACCCTTGGATATCGTATTGTATGATGATGGTGCCAGAATGCACGAACTAACCTTTGGGGAGGGGAATAAAAATAAAGAAAAACAAAAAAAAAAAGGTAACAAGTTAGTGCGGGTTATGAGAAGAAAATGTTGCAATATTTAAACACATTGTGCAAGAATATAAATCGCGTCCTAATTTGGGTGCCTCGTTGTGCCCGAGGTAGGCCTAGCGACAAGTTAATTTGGAGAACTTATAATGCTAAATGCCTAATTTTATTGATAAAAATAAGACGAATCCCAAAACAACACTAAAATAGCGGAAAGTAAAAATGTCACTAATGGTCATTGGCCTTATTACATCAAAAGCGAAAAGAAAGACTCCTAACTACTTGGTCCTAGAAGGACCTTCTTCCGGTTGAATGTTCTCGTTGATCAAGTCCTCCAGCTCGCGCAGATTTTCCAGTAAAAATGCTATCGCCAGACGTTCTCATTTGCCTTTCTCAGCATTTTGACAGTTGATGACTCTTTTCCTCACTTTCCCTTCCAAATCTAGCAAGTTGTACTCTAGGTATTCTAGCTTCTCACTAGACTTGGTGACTCTCTCTTTCCATTCGTTGATTTGGTTGCTCGATGGGAGGTTTCTCCACCAAGTCTGCAAGAGTGAAGGTATGTTTACCATACAGAAGTCAGGAACTTTGTCATTCATTTTCTGCAAAACAAAAGGGTTAAGACCTCACCCCCCACCGGACTCGACTATTTAATACCAATAATCAGCATAAAAGCATTTAGTTCTCCAAATAAATGCACAGAACATGTAGGTATCCGTTTGGGTTTCAGGGAAACCCAGTGGACTTCGGACAAGGCTATCTTAATGAGTCATTATGTGGACAACATAACTAACTCGGATAGGTTTAACCATGATGCATGCACAATTAAACAGAGTAAGGTTTCTATTGGGGTATTAGACAGGTACCCTTGAGCGGACAACTTAGGAGCGAAAGGCACGGAACCGTCGACTGCACCGCTGATCGACTGGTTTTACCGCAAATACGCCTTTGCCAAATTTAAAGGGTGATAATATTGGAAGAGCACAACCACTCATTATAAGCGTTGCTATGGTATTTGTTTGGCACGAGTGGAATATGATGTTGAAGATGCAGTTTACAAGAATGAAACAAATTGACATGTATTTCCACGTTCATAAGATAAATAATTACAATAATTGCAGTAATTATAAACAGTATTGAAATAAAGCAGTAAAGGAAAGCAGTTAAAGGAAAGAAAAGACATGAAGAGCCAAGTCAGTTTCGTAGTGAAAGAATAAAAGACAGTAAATAAAGCAATTAATGAGATAGTAAAGTCACAAGCAACATGCAATGGTAAAAGCCTAAAGAAAATCCCCAGCAGAGTCGCCATGCTATCGACGCCCCCTTTTTTTCTCTAACCGTGGGGTCAGAAATCGGGTATACGACATTGGGAGGACAACTCTATCCCTTTCGAGAATTGGGTTTAGAAGTTGAAGAGACGTCACCTAATGATTATAGTGCATTAGGACACTTTTTTAGAAGAGTTTGAGTTGGAAAACCAGAGTTCGGGTAAGGGCTAGAAATTATCTCGAGGGGAAGGTGTTAGGCACCCCTCAAGATCCACTAGTGTGGTTCCCGGCCATGTTGCATTTGTGACTTTACAAGTAAACAATCAAAGCTCAAATAAGGACTCACATATAACATTGCAATTAGGTTGAAAACTTTTGAAAGTATATAAAGAGGGCAGAAATAAAAAAAAGATTTGAATAATTTGACAAGAAAAGATGAAAGCAAATAAAGGGAGGGGGTCCTAAGTTTATAATTAATATGGATCACCTCAATGCAATACCCAGCGATCACTCCTCAGAAGAGGGATCGCACGTGATATTAGCACACCGGTCATCATATCCATATCTACCCTTCCCACCCCGTTAAGGTATTAAAGCGCGGAATGGTATCGTTACTTATTGCATGCTAGTACCCATCCCACAATCCTATCAGTCTCGGAGGCATTGAGACTACTAATCCTAAAGGGGAGGGAGTTGGGGATATTTGGGGAGTTTCAAAGGACAAAATACTAAGGCGTCAATCAAAACACATAATGCAATAAATGGGAGGGCAAATAAGCAAGTAAGGCTCAAGTAAACCTCTTTAAATCAGATAAGCCATAGAGTTTAGCATGTCTTGCACATACTGGTTTGGTCTGTATTAAACTTAAACATTAAGGCAGGCTGATTTATCACATATTTTCATATAAGAAGTCCGAATTAGGCCTGCCTGCTGGTTGTAATTATCAAAGACTGATGCAGTTATAAAATTTTACCCTAAGGCTTGCCTAGGCGTTAAACGGAACCTATAGGCATGATATCTATCAATTTCAGGAAAAACAAAGAGAGTAAATTGATTGCAGAAAAGATTTGTTAGTTACAAAAACATAAGTTCTGCAGGTACTTACGCGTTATTGCTACTGATTTTAGACGAATTGGCGATTCAAGTTAGTTAACAGCTCTTATAGGCATGCTTTCTAAGTGTCACTAATTTTAAACACTGTTTTTTTAAACACTGTTATTATAATACATAAATCCTATAGGCAGGTCATCTATATGCAATTGGTTAGTTGTTTAAATCCTATAACAAGTTTGCCTAATGACGGATGCACATGCAAAATTGCAGAAAATCCTATAGACATGGTATCTATATGAAAGTGCAGAAAATCCTATAGGCACAGTATAAAAATGCAGAGTTCCTATGGCATCTATATGAAAATGCAGAGTTTCAGTGATTTGTATAAGATGCAGAACTTTTAGAGACAGTAATTCCTACAAGCATGATCTCTATATGGGATACAGAATTTCAGAAATGATAACCCCTATAGGCATGATATCTACCCCTTGCATGCATAGTTCCCCACCCCTTTTTTAATAGCCAACCCCAAATGTTATTACAAAATTATTACCGACCAGAATTAATCAAAAGATAAATAAAATACATCCGAAATCAGAATTCCAACCAAAGAGGGCCTAATTCAGACTCCCAGTCTGACATATGTAGTAAACCAACTTCCAAGGATCCAGGGTTTCCAAAGCTTTCTCTTATTTGGGATGTGTCAAAGTTCCAAGGAGCTTCAAGAGCTCCAGGCAGTGCTTACACCCCAAACATCATTCCAGAATTGTAGTAAAGTGCAGTGTGGAAAAGTCAGTCCTCAAATGTCCAAGTTTAGAGGGAACTCAAGGTCCCAAGGAAAGGCTTATATGAGAGGGGCAGAACTTAAAGTCTAAGAGTAAGTGCAAGTGCAGGGGAGTGGAAATGATAAGCTGGTGGTCATGCCAAGCAATTTGAAGTGCTGGCACACCCCTGACCAATTTGTCATTTTTAAATTGAGGAGTTATGACTTATTGAAAGCCAGGTTCAGGCGTGGATAGCCATTTAAAGGCTACCAGACCATAAACTTTAACTCATCATACATAGGGGGTGATGATAGGGAATACATAACAGAAACAGTAAACAAAGGAAGAGAGGGCAAAGGGCATGATCAACAATGAAACATACTGACACACTCTTTACTTGGGGTCAAAATTTAGTTCATGGACAACAATTCATGTTGCCATGCCCTGACTCCCCATTTATAAACACATAGAGGGTAAGGGAGTAGGGATCAAGCATTTGTAGGAAAGTAAAGCGAACAGTAGCATATGAACATGTCAAACTCTGCAGGTAATAGGCATAGATATAAAGACTATAAGTAAACACATTAGGATGATTGTTGGGAACTGAGTTAAGACATACCAGTAAAAGAGCAAGAGTAGGATGCCTAGATAAAGCAGTAATAGTATATTAGCCTTGGCTTTTAGCCGGCTAATAATAAGAAGGAGCAGAGAACAGCAGTAGAGCAAAAGAGCAAAAGGGAATGCAGATTTTGAAAGTATTCAGTGGTGTGTGTAAGTCAGAAGACTGTTGTGTGTCTTTTTGTAAAGACTTAGGGTATTTTTAGCCAAAAGTAGGGGGTAAAATAAGGTAAAAATCATGGAAATATGTTAATTAAAGAACTCAGAATCAATTAATCAAAGAATCAAGGAAGTACACCCATTAATTAAGGGAATCAAAATCAAACGAAAAGATTCAGCACCATATAAGGAAACAATAACAACCCAGTATAATCCCACTTAGTGGGGTCTGGGGAGGGTAGTGTGTACGCAGACCTTACCCCTATCCTAGGGTAGAGAGACTGTTTCCAAATAGACCCCCAGCACCATATAAGGCAAATAGGATAAATCAGCGTAGGATTAAATAAGGAAAGAATCAAGGTTCAGTATTGCATATAGTAGTCGAGTAAGACCAAATTCAGGAAAATTCCAATTGAGGAAAGGCTTAAAAGAACAGAGTACTATAACAAATGAGGTAACAAAACCAATTAATTCAAACGGGCGGGTAGAATGTTAGGTTTTTTTTTAGAAAGTTTTTGAATTACCAATCAATCAAGGAAAATCAGAATCAATCATGTGAAGTCATGATTCTGCATTTTTAACATATAAATAGAGGTAAATGAACAAAAGTAGTGAGCAAAGTTAACTAGAAAGGAACAAGGGATGAACAAACATAACCACTCAGAGATAGTGAAAACAAGTTAAGATTCAGCAAGACATATTCGAAGCATGGTGACTATGAAACATCAACAAGAATCAAGCAAATAAGCCAGCAGGCAGAACCAAAGCAAGGAAAATCAGGCTAATACACACAATCAAATGAGGAAACATGCTAACACATAGAGACAAGACAAAGGAAATTAGGCTAACACAGGTAATCGAAGCAAAGAAACATGCTAACACACATAATCGAATGAAGAAACATTTTCTAGAAATTAGGGTTTTAGCAGAGTCAAACTAAAAAATAGTAAGAGCATAGAAATCGGTCAATATAAACAAAGAAAAGGTTTTAATCATAAAGAAAATCAATCTAAGCATGCATAAAACGAAATCCCAGAAATCCTAATTTCGAAGAAAGTAAAAAAATGGTTCAAAGCAAAGGATCTTTCAGAATAAACTCGAGAATAAACAGAGCACAGAGGAAAACATGAGAATAGCATGAAATGACACCGTTTTTAAGAGATTCAGGAGAGAGTTAGGGTTTCAACAAAAAGGAAACCTAATAGAAGTGGGAAAAACCTGTCGTAACCTCATAGATCGTGACATATAGGGTGTGATTTCGCCTGAAATCACACCGGAGAACTCGCATATAGAAGAACCAGGTACCCTAGGTCTCAAATCGCCATGGTCCATAAGCCTCGAAGGTCTTCGAGGTGTTGAGCAGGACGATGAGAGGTCCCTCAGAGCCTTGGGGTTGAAGGGAGGTGGTCGGAGATGGCCGGGAAGACGGTGGAGATCATCGGAGAAGAGAGAACCAGAAGGTTCTAGAGAGAAGGGAGAGGGAGAGACGATATAGAGAGAGAGACCGTCTGTGGAAATGAGGGGTTTGGGGGGGGGGGTAATTGAATTTAATTAAGGGAATTTAATCTGGGTCGTTGATCTTATTTGATCAATGGCTCAGATTGGACCGGGTTATATTGGTGATTGTGCTGGGTTAATTTAATCAGGATATTGGGCCATTTGATTCTGATAGTGGGTGTGGGCAATTTGGCTAGAATTGAAATAATAAGGGATATTTGTTAAATAGCCAATCTCCCCTTTTATTATTTTATAAAATAGCAAAAAGATGATTTAAAAATAAATTAAAGGCACTAAAATAATTAATAACATATAAATATTAATGTAAAAATACTAAAAGTAATCTTATAATTATAAAATGTTGTTAATTGTAAAATAGGCTATAATTGCAATTATATGCAATTAGCTTAAAAATGCCAAATAAATTTGTAAAAAATATGCAAAAATCACCTTAATTATATTTTGGTGTAAATACGGGAATGAAATAAGTTATTCACCAAAAAATGATAATTTTGAGAATAACTATTGGATTTTGTTGTATTAAAATGGGTAGTAAATCGGTTTAAAAATCATTAAAAAAAACTAAAACTCTTAGGTGTGCTTATATATGCACATACATGCTATTTTGGAAGTATTTTGGGTACAAAAATACCTAGGGAAAAATTGGGTATCAACAGTAATTAGAAACAGTGGTGGAGATGGATTATAGGCTTCTTCAACAGGATCAACGCTCATAACTCCACAGATGCAGAATTGCAAGCACTCCAGGCAGGTTTGAATTTGGCATATGAAAAACGACTAGCACCACTGGATATTGATACTGATTCAACGGATATAATTAAACTGCTTCAACACAATATATTCCCGCCTATACTAACACTATCTTAGAATGCAGGTACTTGTTGAAGAAACTGGGGAATTCATTGATCCGGCATAGTTTTCGCCAAGGCAGCAAGGTAGCACATTTGTTGTGTAAATGGGGTTCCAAGCATCACCTAAGCTCTACAACTACTATTTTGCACTCACCTCCGGACGCAACAAAGAAGGCAATCCAAGATGACAAAAATAAAGTTTTAACTACTAGACTAGTATCAAGCTCTATATGTAATATATTAGCAGTACTTGGGAACCTTAGTATTATCCCTGCTATTACTAACAGCGATGTAATGTCCCCCTAACCTTTTATGAATGAATCTATCCATATTTCCAAAAAAAAAAAAAAGCTTTTAGCTTAGTGCAAAAGACCACCACCAAACAAAAATAAAGAAAAAAATTCATTCATAAAATAAATATTTAAAATTTTAAGTTATCGAGTGTGAAGTATTCAATTTGTTATACTCCTACTTATTATGATAATAACACGCATGTATGAAAAACATACACTTCTTGTTGTTCCACATGTCAATTTTGATCTTCTTAACAAAGGTGTTTGGATAATATTCGATTGAAATCGAGAATAAGGTATTTGAAGAACTTGAAGTTAACAAAAAAAGGCGGAAGTTAATCGGATTTATATATGAACTTTACCCGGAGAAAAGATTAAAATTTGTTGCTAGTAGAAACCATTATTTCACTTGAAATATATACTCATCGAATAACTATTTCAATATTTCACAAGTAATTCAATACTTAAATAATATTAATGAGCAAACAGGTCAGTGTCAAATACTAATGGCCAAATCAAAATACTTAATAAACAAAGGTTTAATGTGAAGAGATTTCTCGATTGTCATACCAGCTTATTGTGTATTCCACTTTCCTTTCCAAAACAGCTGAACAAAGTAAGACGCTCTAAAATCATCTTTCAAGTTTAGTAATATTTCTTTTTCTGGTCTTGTAGGAACCAGTTAAGACTCGCAAATTAACAAGTATATACTTAATTATGTATGTGCTTTCTGGGTAAGATAAGTCTAGAGTTCTGGTCCTGTTATATATTGAACAATGATTTATTGTTTGTATTGACAGAAAGATGGGGCCCTTTCTTTCCTCTCTGAATCATTAGGGGAATGAATAATTATGAGAGTGATACCATAAAGAAGAAATTCCATTAAGGGATGTGTTGAGATGGAAAAGATCTTTTCTCACCCTAAATTATATTTGTTGGGTTTTTTAAGCTTGGTTTAGCTTAAAGAGGGTGAATGAGAAATAAAGGAAAAATGAAATATATGAGTTTCCCTCCTTGGCAAAGGGACATTGTTCCATATTGGAGGTAGAAAAGACTTTTGATGGGTATATATACAATTGCTTTTCTTCTAGCTCTTAAAGAGATAAGAGGAAGGCAAGTCTCGCGCCGTTATCGTCGCTCGACTTCGGCTTCGAATTGATTGATTAATCTTTTTGGAAAAAATGCCTTTCAATTATTTAATTAATTAACTAAAATTCAACGCGGAATAACCTAGGACCCGCGACGTGACCCGGTCCGGTCCGTTTTCTTTCCCGGATTATTTTAAATCCGTTTTCCCCAATATTTTAAACAGAAATATTCCCACTTGTTCCATCAGCCATGGCTGTTTCTAAAAGGTTGCAAACCTTTTCGGAAATAGTGCCAGAAAGTCTATAAATATGCTTTGAATCCCAAAATCTTTCCTTACGAAATTTTCTGATCTTTTTCTTCTTCTTCTTCTTCTGCATAAAATTTTCTAGTGTGTTTTACAACCTTCGAGTGGCTCGCTGTTTCACCGGCATTTTTGGTACCAACACTCTGATGAGTTAAATCGTTCTATCATGGGAGGATAATATTCCAGCACCTCGGATACTTGAGGGAAATATTTTCCTTAAGGACACACTGTGCATTCAGTGGGCTCGGTTTATTCCGAAATTATTTTCAGTTATTATTTCGACATTTTGTTGCTACAAACTTTCTATTTCTGTTTTTGTTTTAGAAAGTTTACTGTTTTTCATTATTTATTACAGTAATATAGGTTGCATAACAATCTTAAGGAAATTGCTTATTCGTAGTCTGTATTCTGTTTGTGGAGAATTTTTCTATTCTGATTTAAAGATATAAAAACTTCATCGGAGTATTGAAATATAGAAACGATTTAAAGAACATAAAAACTTCATCATTTTTTGTGAAACAGTATATGTAAAAACTTTGATTTTTATTTATTAAACGTACTACTTATCGTTAATTACAATATTGTTAACTGTTCTATTTTTTGCCATTAATTGAACTCTTCTGTTGTTCACAGTGAGAAATGACAATTGATAATGGAAATCCTTCTGCGACTGTTGCGACAATGATGATAGCCTCATCAAGCCGAATTGTTGTTCTACCGGCCGAGAAATCAGGGAAATTTTCTGGAGCCAACTTCAAAGGATGGAAGCAAAAGGTGTTCTTCTGGCTTACCACACTTGGTATGCAGAAATTCACCAGTGAAGAACCTCCAGTGCCTGTCACAGACACGCCGGACAACGAGAAATCTGTGATTGTTGAGGCATGAAAACAGGTAGATTTTCTTTGCAAAGGCTATATCCTAATTGCTTTGTAGGATGACTTGTACAATATCTACAGTACTATGAATACTTTGTTAGCTTCAAGGTTTCACGTATTAATTTTGATGATAACAAACTAAAATAATTATTAATTAAAGAATATTTACTTGTGGTAATCTTATTTTTGTACAAAAAAGAAAATGCTGGTAAAAATCCAAACAAATATGGGAAAGAGAATATCATGTGAAGAATTTATCAAGGAAGATTATTTTCAGAGATTTAATCTTCAAGCATCATAGCAGGAATAATATTTGAAAGTGAAATTTCAAATATTGAATGACTTACTACAATATCAGAAGAAGAATCTATGGAAATTATGGATGGAAAGCTTTTCAATATCTTGAAAAAAAAGTTGCTAAAATCATAGAGAAGATATATTATTTTGTGGAAGGAGGATACTATATGGAAGAGATATTACAAGGCAAGGAAGAAAATATTTTTATGGAAAGAAAATATATTATGAGTATAGTATAATCTATATTATGAAAAGAGATTATTTATCAAGATCAAGAAAGGAGTCAAAGATATATTGATATCTATCAGAAAAGGAAAGAAGTACGAGGAGGCAAAGAAAGAGAATCAAGCTTACATTGAAAGAAAGTCAATTCTTCCGGTACACATGGAAATGTCCAAGTTCATATAAAAAACTTTATGGGCATTGGAGTTTGAAATGTAAACGGCACATTCCAAAAGGAAAGCATATTTTGACACAAAATGTAGTGATATAGTATTACTACATTGGAAAATATTCAAGTCCATTTTTAGGAGACATGTCAGCAACAATCAAGGATTCTAAAAGAAGACATGCAAAGATTCAAGACAATCATGCAACAGTACAAAAGAAATTCTCTTGGGTTATGCAGTAGCCGGAACAAGTTGAAAAGGCTATAAAGAGGAGCTCTGCACATAAAGAAAAGCACGCAACTTTCTATACAATTATCTATCCAACTGCAAGTTCTTTATTCTACTCTTAACTAGCATTATAGTTCACTTTTAGATTTACTGTATACATAAAAGAGAGAAGAGAGATAGAAAAATATTGGAGAGGCGGTGTGACCGAGATGTTGTGTCATTGTTTGTTTCTTTGGTAAGCGAGTGAAAACCAAAGAGTCGTTGTTGGTGAGCGAGTGAAAACCAACTCTTGTTCGTTGTTGGTGAGCGAGTGAAAACCAATCTTATCAACGTTGGTGGTGATCGTTGAAAACCACAAAGGCTTTACTCAATTCAATTTACACAGAACTCTAAAAGACAACACTCTTACAACCCAAGAGGACTGGATTAGGATACCACATTGGTTCTGTCACACCTCCTTTTTACCACCCCCGGAGGGATATAAGGGAATTTTTCCAATTTAAGTGACAATCGAAACGGGATTATTATTTAAAAATCAGAGTCGCCACTTGGGATAATTTATGGTGTCCCAAGTCACCGATTTAGAATCCCGAATCGAGAAAAGATTGACTCTGTTTTATAGTCCGCGAACATAGAAATCCGGGTTAGGAATTTTGTTAACCTGGGAGAAGGTGTTAGACATTTCCGAGTTCTGTGGTTTTAGCACGGTCGCTCAACTATTACTATTGGCCGATTTATTTGTTTTTAAAACACTTTTAAGCCTATGTGCATTTTTAACTTTTGAAAACCGCTTTTACTTATTTAAAAAATTAATTCAAGGTCATTTAAAACATAACGCAAGCCACGCTACATGAAATGCACCCGTGGTTTGCGACACATTCTATTTAACCTTGTTGGAAATTAGAACCGGGCCACATGAAATGTACCCCCGGGTTTTAGTACTCAAAAGAAAATCAATCACGGGAGCCGTACCCGTAACCATGATAATTGTTTAACTAACGCGCCTAAAGCAAACTACGAAATTCATGATTTTATATCTAGGTTATGAAATTAACACGAGGACCATGAGCGATTTAATTATGGATGGCACACATCAACTTATCCTCAATCAATTTTTTCCCTTCCTCAACCTTCCCTTTTTTACTCAACCCTGTTACAATAATACAAGTGCTAAAACTATCCAAAAATTTATTCTCAACACAACCACCACTTCTCTCAACGACTTCATCATATAGTCGCCTAGCTGATTTAATCTTACCATCTTTCACAAGATCATAAAGTAAAGAATTAACAGTAATTACATGTGGAACCAAATCGTAAGTGTCGAACACAAAGTAATACAATTCAACAGCTTTATCAACCAAATTAGAATCAGAGTAAGCTAACAATAAGCACCTTGGTTGCTTAAATTTGATATTTAAACATAATCAACTATCTAATTCCCCAAGATCTTAAATGGCGCTTCATCAATTTATTTCATAGCCAAACGAGATTAGAGAAGAGAGATAGAAACGGACCTCGATAAAGAAAGCTTCTTCAATATGATTCTGTCCAAAATAGTACAATGAACGCCAAAAAAAACTTCGATGAAGTCAGCTACCAAAGAGAAACAGGAACCACGACCTCGGAGCCCGGATTGAACCTCGGACGGTGATCTCAAATCAAGACCGAAAATCAAACTTGAACCTCAAATAAACTCCCATTTTTAAAAATCAGAATTGAAAGATGAGATTGAAACTACTTTTGTAAATCCAAACCAATTCAAGACAGAAACATCATTTTTTTTTAAAAAATATGAACGAAATAGATGGTCGTTGATCTTTCACTCTACTTCAGCTGGTTTCCGGTGAGTTGGAGAAAAGCTGGCGGGGATCAACCTGGTTGTTGCTCCAAGTTTAGGGGTTGCTGGTTCGTTGTTAATGGGAAGAAGCAGAGGCAGCGATGGCTATGGTGTTCGCCGATTCTCTGTCCATCGGCGACTGTGCGTGTGTGTCGGCGACTGAGGGTTGGCTATTGTTGAAGAAGAAGAGAACGGGTGGGGGATCTGATTTGCTAATGTTGAAGAAGATGAAAAAGTTACGCTGGGGGGGGGGGGGGGTTAGTTTGTGCGGCGGATCTCAGTGTTTTAGAGTTATGTCATTTTTTTGTGTATTTTTTGGCCTTTCTTTGATTTTTTTAGCAGACAAACGACGGATTCATTATCTGTAAAGTCTCCTATTGTTTTTATAGGATTTTTTTAGGTTAGGGGGTGTGGGCCTAGGAATTATGAGCTTGGTAATTATGGTCTATGTCCAAAAATTAGGCCTAAAATGGGTTGCTCGAGCCTAAGTTTTATTCTTTCCCCACGAACGAGACTAAAATGTGATCTCATTTATTAATTAATCCTACTTAAGTAAAATAACTATTAAAATAAGACTTATCGTTAAAACAAAATTATTTTTGGTATTTTTCAAGATTAAAAATGACTACAAAATATTAATGAAACTATTTTTTTGTAATTTTTATTTTCTTGTAATAAAATAAAGTGAAAGAGTCAAAAATTAGTTGAAATAGAGATATTAGGCCTAAATAAATATTTACGTGCTAAAATACGAAAAATCTTGGGGAGGGTCAAAAATCACATGTCTACAGCTGCCCCTCTTTGACTGGAAACATGAAGTATTTTCAGACAAAGAACGACTAGACAGGTTTTTGACCCGACCCTTATTTAAGGAGACCAAAACTAAGAGAAAGGGGAAAGTGACCGAGTCCTGGTATCTGATCTGCTTACACATCCTTGGTTATAAAGGAATCAAGCCACGCGTAGTTCATAAGTGAGTGAGATGATGGAGTATACAGAGATGGAGAGACGATTGAGGTGACGTCGAGGTTCCGGTCCGTGGTCCTGTTATTACATCAAAATCAAAAAAGTGAAAAAGACTAACCAAGCCTGTCAACTATGAGTTACAAGATTCCTATCTATAAGTCTTCTGAAGCTTGATTTTGAGTCTTGAATGGTTCTTCATGCAGACTTTGGATTTGTACCTTGACGCTTGCTAGTTGCAGGTGCTAGTTCATTCTTCTTTAGCTTTTCGGATCAAGACCAGACATACCATGTTTGTGACTTCAATCATATCTTGAGCAGCTCACATTTTCATCAACTTCTGCATCTGGATTCACTTCTTGCCTTTTTTTCTGGATTGTGACTAACTTTCGTTGATCATCTCGGACTATTAGCTCACATTCCTGCCGTGAGCGTCTTTTGTTGCTGACTTGTATTGCATTCTAAAGTGAATTATCTTATTCTCCAGGTAGGTGCTTGATTGCCAATATTAGAATTGTATTCCTTTGAATATTTCTGTTTTTCCTTTGTTCTCTAGGAGGGCTCCTGATTTCCAACACTTGTATTGCTTTTCCCTTGACTCATTTTTCCTTTGTTCTCCAGGTGGGCTCCTGATTGCTGAACTTGAACCGTCTTCCTTTGAACATTTATTCGTTCCCTTTGTTCTCCAGGTGGGCTCCTGATTTCCAACACTTGTACTGCTTTTCCCTGGACTCATTTTCCCTTTGTTCTCCAGGTGGGCTCTTGATTGCTGAACTTAAACCGTCTTCCTTTGAACATTGCTGCCTCCTTTTGTTCTCCAGGTGGGCTCCTGATTACCAATATTTGCATTATTTTCCTTGAGACTTGAACTGTTTCCCTTTGTTCTCCAGGTGGGCTCCTGATTTCCATCACTTGAACTGTTTCTCCTTGAAACTTGAACTGCTTCCCTTTGTTCTCCAGGTGGGCGCCTGAGTACCAACACTTGAATTGCTTTCCGTTTGTTCTCCAGGTGGGCTCCTGATTTCCAACACTTGAATTGCTTTCCCTTTGTTCTCCAGGTGGGCTCTTGATTTCCAACACTTGAACTGCTTTCCTTTTGTTCTCCAGGTGGGTTCTTGATTTCCAACACTTGAACTGCTTCCTTTGAACTATCTTCCCTTGTTTTCCAAGTGGGTGCCTGATTTCTTGAACCCGAATTGTCCACTTCTTAAAAATGCTTTTCTTTTGAATTGTCTTCCCTTATTTTCCAGGTGGGTGTCTGATTGCTTGAACCTGTACTGCTTTATATTCTTGAAGCTCGTGTTGTCTTTCCTTGTTCTCCAGGTGGGCGCCTGATTACAACAAAATAGACAAAACAAAAGAAATTTTTCTTCCCCAGTTTGATAATGGGAACATCTGTGAGTATTAATCGAATCTGGTTATCAAAAGATCTATAAGAACTCAAAAGTTAAATCCAATTGTCTAGGAGGGTCCTGAAAATTTCAAATTAAATCTCATCTTAAGAGTGAAAACTTTAAAGCTAAACTATGTTTCCTAAAGGTAGAACTTATAGTAAATCTTGTTAACTATGAAGGTCTTAAAATTTAACTAAAGCCTATTATCCAGGAGGGTCTTGAGAACTTTAAATTAAATCTCATTATCCATGAGGGTCCTGAAAATTCTAAATTAAATTCCATTATCCAAGAGGGTCCTGAAAAGCCGAGAATGAACTTACTTGAGCCATGCTTTCTTCCAGGAGGATTTCTGCAGAACGAATAAAATTCCTTGCCTCTGAACCATGCTTTTCCTCATGGAGGGTTCCTGCATATTGAACAAAATTTTTTTTCCCTTTCTCAAACCGCCTTTGTACTGACAAAATTTGGGCACGACACTTGAAAACATTCAAACTTCCCAGCTTTGATTTGGACACAATTTTTGTCCCTGCTTCAAACAAAGAAAACTTGAGTTTATAAATATGGTGGTTGGTTTGTGGCCTTGACTTTGAGGGTGATTGCTCCTTCACTTCCCATGATAACTTCGATTTCAACTCAAAAGACCTGGCCTGTTTATTGACTGACCACTTTCTCTGTCACCCTTATCACGGGAAATACCTTTGATCCGTTCAAACCCAACACCATCTATCTGTTGCATTGCTCATGAATTGACATATACCGAACCTTTGTATTTCACATGAATCCCAAAGTACGTCAATTGCCACCCACTTAGTGCACATGTTGTTCTTTCCTGACTTAAACCACTAGTCTTGGCCTTGAGTTCTATCGCTCCTTCACTTGCCATGATAACTTTGATTTCCACTTGGAAGACCTTGCTTGTCATTGATCAACCACTTTCTCTGTCAACTTTATCACAGAAAATACCTTTGACTCGTTCACCCACTTTCCTCTATCTGTTGCATTGTTCATGAATTGACATATATCGACCTTTGTATTTCACATGAACCCCAAAGCACGTTGATTGTTACTAACTCAGTGTGCATATTGCTCTCTCTTGACTTATACTACTTTGATGTACTAGCCAGACTCCGCTTTGTGCAATTGGAAAGCTGGTAGCATATTTTGAAGTCATTTCTCACTTATTTTGACCAAACAGACTCAGGAAGGAGAAGTAAACAAGACAAAAGGAACAAAGTAAAGGACAATGGAAAGAGATGATTCCTAACAAGAAAACTACAAAGTAGAAACTTGTCAAATGTGTATACCAACTCTAATGACCATGACATGCACCTATGGCCTAATCTGTCAAGCAAGTCTAATGTTCAACTCTTGCTATACCCCCTAAACCGTGAAACTGGGTTTCAATGCTCCGATTATCTAATCTGATTCACGATCCTTATTCAACTTGTAGTGCCCGAAGGATTTTCACCATCAAGCCTCTCTCATTTTGTTCTTTATCTCAACTCATCGTCATCTTATGGTGCCTGTGCAGGTTTTCACCAATAAGACTCTCTTATTTTGTTCTTTTCTTTTTATTTCCTCCGATTCCGCATATGACAAGGCATTACCCATAGTAAAAACATCATGTGTTCCTGGCATGTCTAGCTCGGCACTCTCAAAGATTATCTGTGAGGTCTATTTGGACTGTAATGTGGCTTTTGGACAGGGTTAGAAAGGAAGGACATCACAAAGGCTAAAAACAACTAAGATAACAGGGTTAATTTATTTACGACTTTTGGAATCCATTTTAAAAACTTTGCCCCAATTCTGAAATAAGGGAATTTGACTCTTTTTTTCTTTTTGAGATGGAATTTCTAAGAAAGACTGCTCCACTCTCGACTTCGTGGGATTATGAAATATTTTATTTGGTATGAACAAACCGTGAGGCTACCTACGTATCTTGTGGTGACAAGAATCAGGTCAAACGTAGTTCACAAAGATACGTTTTGTTGTTGCTATATTTTCTTTTTCCTTCTTTTTTTGAATTTTCCTTTTGGAATGAACTTTCTAAAATAAACATATGGGGACAAAACTTTTTTTTCCGTATGACTCTAACTTGATTCCAAAAGAGGGGAGGTCAAAAAAATCAGTACAAGCTCAAAAGGGTATCAAATGGTATAAGTGTTTGGGTAGCTGAAAGAGGGCCTCCCAATCCTTGAAAATGCCAAGTACAATATATGCAACTTGAAATAAAAAGTGAAGATCATACACAATATTTCTTTTACGGCTTCGGCATTGATATCACTGATATGCCTTCCACTTTTCTTTAGCACCTTGTCAAGGTTAAGATGCACTTGAACTTAAAGTTGCTTGCTTCAAATCGGCCGGGATGCACTCTCATTTAACGAATTCTTTTCACCCTATTAACTTCACAAATTATCTACCCCAGTTTCACATGGTTCGGGATTCAAATTATCTCAAAATCTCTTTACTTACTTCCCTCAAATGTCCCTATCATCTTCAAAATTGTTTCATTGCTTCATGATTAGGCTAACTTTTAAGACCAGACCTAGAATTATGCGTGCATGTCATGTTACTAGAACCAGCATGAAAAGAACTATAAAAGGAGAAGAGAACTAAACAAAAATGACTAGAAATAACAGAAAATAGAAAATCTCATTAGACAGATAGTGAAACGGTTCGAACAACAAAACAAGCAAAATAAACTAGGGTACAACCCTAGAACAAACCGAGATAACACTAAATGAGTTGCTACGACTAAAGGAACTAGGCAAAATAAAAGGATAGAAGGGTTTGAGTCACAAGTCAATATCCGGATTACAACCCTGAAATAACCCGGACAACAGAAATAATAACAAAATGAACTACCAAGACTCCTCTCTGGCTAGCCAAGAAAGGAGCATCTTTCTAATTACCAAGCTCGGCATCTTAACCACTGAGTTCCACATCAATATTACCAAGTCCATTACCAATTTCAATATTATTAACTTCACCAAGTGGCTCATTGACTCCTTTGACCAACCCTTCGTCATTGCAAACCATCCCAACAATTTGTGCGTTGTCATGTACCTGTAGAGGATTATGTGTGACACTTGGGTTATTACTGCCTTGGACCACAATTATTCCTTCTTGAATCATTCTTTCTATTTCCCTTTTCAAAGCACGACAATCTTCAATGCTATGCCCTTGGACATTAGAGTGGTACATGAACCGTACAGTAGGATCAAATCCTTTTGCATATGGGTCCGGTGTAAAGCCAAGGAGCGGCTCAATTTGGCCAGAATGCTTTAACTTTTCAAACAAGCTTGTGTAGGACTCCCCGATTGATGTGAAACTATTTCTTTGCCTTTGTTCCCCTCCCTGTCCCTATTTTCTAGGGTTGTTGGGTGCTCAAAAATGTTGTGAAGGCAAGAATGCATTATGCGGTGCTGGCGCTCGCCCTAGGGAGTGACCTAGTGGTTGGACAGATGGCCGGATGTTGTTCGGAGGATAATACTGGAGTGGATTATGTGGAGCTCGGGGATATTCATGGGGTCTGTATTGAGGCTAAAAGCGTTTAGCAGGAATGCCCACTGGATCTTGTAGTTGGCGAAGCTCAGCAATATCTTTTCTATCAATGGGAGGACTGTCCCGAGCAACTTGTTCATTCCATCTAAACCAAAATTCCCTAAAACCTTCCTTGGGTTTCTTTTCCATCTGAGATAGGGAGGAGCGGTCTGGGACAATGTTGATATTGTACTGAAAGTGTCGCACAAAATCTCAGGTCATATCATCCCATGTATGCCGCTTACCGACATCTTGACAAGTATGCCATTCCAAAGCTACCCCATTTAGGCTCTCACTAAAACATGCCATCAGCAACTCATCCTTCCCGCCAACACTTCTCATTTCACTGCAAAAACCCCTCAGATGGGCTACTGGATCTCCACGCCCATCATACAAATTAAACTTTGGCATCTTAAACCCTTTCAGCTTTCTGGATATCTCATCTTGCTCCACTTGTCTTAGCAGGCTTTGCAGTCTCACTGGGAGGCTCAAAATGAGGAGCGTAAGAGTATGGACCCGAGACCTTGAAAATGGGTTATGTAGCATAGTGTTGGGCCTCGGGAATTTTGAACATAGTTTCGCTAGAGGATCAAGGAAAGGTAGCAGGTGGATGAGCTGCAAAAACATGAGTGGTCAAAGGAGCGGGATATGAGGTGGTTTTGGGGGTGGAGTGTGAAAAGGTTGTGGGGAGATATCCTGGACTTGTGACAGTGGTGGAATGGTGATAAGGCTTTCAGTGTAGTTAGTGGGAACTAATGGTGGAGGACGCCCACTAATCCAGGCTTGGTATATTTCGGTCATCTGTCTTTTCAACCTTAAGACCTCTTCTTTCAATTCAGATTCTGATTCAACAATTTCCTTAAACGGATCAACAACCCCTGTGTCCAAGTCTTTGCTAGTCATGGCTACCTTGCTCTTTGACCTTGTGTTGTATGGATGAGTTACTTAAAAACCACAAACCAACCACCCTTCTGCTCAATGAAGATAACAAAAGGAATAAATGGGGTCATCCTGTTAGCATTAGGGCATTTAACAGATAAAAAAATCACATTGCGTGCAATTCACATAGCAACAATTAACGGTTCTAGAATGACTTTGAGGGTCACAAGGTCACTTGGCATTATCCCAAGTTTGTTCATTTCAATCTTCTCTTTTCTTTCTTTTCTAGCACTTCTTGGCTTGCTCATTTTCCTTCCTCTTTTTTTTTCTTCTAATTATCACTCTTTTCCTTCCTCTCGTTTCTCACATCCCATAGTTTTCCCCTTTTTTTTCTTCTCTCTTTTTTGTTTTTTTTATGCTTTTTTATTTAATGATGATTCGATCGAACCCTATGTAGGTTGCCTACATATCATGGCGCCGCATGAATCAGATCTTTGCGTAGTTCGGGAAAAGTAATGGATAAATTAAAGTAAAAATATAAAAGTCTTTTTTGGATTATTCATTTACAACTTTTTTTTATTTTCAAAACAAAAACAGGAAATATGATAATGAGAGACTCAACTCAACTATAGTACGACAAACTTCGACACCAACTAAAAGAATCATTACTACTGGACATCACTATAAAGTACAACAACATAAAAAGAAACAGACTCAAAATATAAAAATTTCTCCTTAAGCAACTCCTGGATGCAACGGTCCTGACCAGACGGTCCTGGGGTATTTGTCATGCTCAAACTCCGGTAAGTAGATTCACACATGTATAAGAAAACTAAAGCCAAATAGAGTTAAGGGTTTAGAATACTATATGAGACAATAGCACTCCCTGTTGGACACATGCAAGACATGATTGTGCAAAATAGCCTACGTGGCCAAAAGGCAACTAGAAGTGCAAACTCAATAAAGGTGACCTCTAAGACATGGAAAAATTATTTTTGCAGAAATGACTGATTTTGTAGAAATGGCCAATGTGGCCAAAAAACGGCTAAGAATGCAAATTCAACAGAATGAGCCTTAAATATAGAGGACACCTTGTTGTGGACTTAGGACTCTAAGATATGAGTTAATTGAACCACTTTTGCAAAAATAGCCTTATTTTGCAAAACAGCCTATGTGGCCAAAAGCGGTAGACATGCAAATTTTGGCTAAGACCCCGTTAAGCCAAAGAACTAAGACTCACTAAGAAGACCGAATCCTATGTGGGTTGCCTATGTATCCCGCCCCGAGAGATGAGAATCACGTTCGCGTAGTTCGGGCAGATTGGATACGTGCGATAATTAATTAAAAAACAACTAATTTAGAGTAAAATATATTTTTGTCTTTTTTTTTTTAAAAATGATGAAACATGTAAACACTTTTTGTATTTTCTTTTCTCCTTTTTTTAGATTTTTTTTTATTTTCGAAAAATGATGAAAAAGTACAAAAAAATATTTGTATTTTTTTCATGTTTTTTTCCTAAACAAAAATGTGACAGAAAACATAACCGGGCCCTACTTGCTTTATCTTTCACACTTCACCCTCTCTCTTTTTTCTTTTCTTTTTTCATTTGCCCTCAGCGATCATTGGTCCGCCAAATGACCATTTTACCCTTGAAGATTGCAACATGTAGCACATTAGGATGCATCAGGATGGTCTTTTATTTTTGGGGTACACCTGTCCTAAACGGACTCAATCCCTGTATTGAGGCCCCAAAGCCAAATGCAAATGATGCAAACAAACGTTCATACTAGGGATCCGGCATGAGGCTGTGTTTTTCTAGGTTTAAATCCTGGGGTTGTGTTCTAGACCTGGCTTACCCGAGAGGACAACTCGAGCTGGGGGGGGAGGGGGCAGCATACCAGGAATACAGAAGCTTCACCGGCTTTGCAACTTGTCCGAACCTCTTTCTAAAATTGGGATATTACTCTAACAGAAAAGAAGTCACATGAAGTGCACACTTCCCAGATGATTTAGAAAACTCAGAGAGAGGAGGGTTTCGTAACAGTTTATATACAGTTCAAACAATATCAAAACGGTAAAAAGTGACATTTAGCACATTAGGTTCGAACACGTAAAACAATCAGATAATAAATGATTCCAATTATAACAGATATTCTAAGCTCGAATTCTGAACCTTGAACCATAGATTCTGGGTTGTTTTCCCCAGCAGAGTCGCCAGAGAAGCCACACCTCCTTTTTACCACCCCCGGAGGGATATAAGGGAGTTTTCCAATTTAAGTGACAATCTAAACGGGATTATTATTTAAAAATCAGAGTCGCCACTTGGGATAATTTATGGTATCCCAAGTCACCGGTTTAGAATCCCGAATCGAGGAAAAATTGACTTTGTTTTATAGTCCGGGAACACAGAAATCCGGGTAAGGAATTCTGTTAACCCGGGAGAAGGTGTTAGGCATTCCCGAGTTCCGTGGTTTTATCACGGTCGCTCAACTATTATTATTGGCCTATTTATTTAATTTTAAAACACCTTTAAGCCTATGTGCATTTTTTACTTTTGAAAACCGCTTTTACTTATTTAAAAAATTAATTCAAGGTCATTTAAAACATATCACAAGCCACGCTACATGAAATTCACCCGAGGTTCGCGACACATTCTATTTAACCTTGTTGAAAATTAGAATAGGACCACATGAAATATACCCCTGGGTTTTAGTAATTTCAAATCACAACTACGTCACAGGAGTCGTACCCATAGACATGATAATTGTTTAACTAACGCGCCTAAAGCAAACTACGAAATTCACGATTTTATATCTAGGTTATGAAATTAACATGAGGGACATGAGCGATTTAATTATGGATGGCACACCTCAACTTATCCTCAATCAATTTCCTCCCTTCCTCAACCTTCCCCTCTTTACTCAACCCTTTGACAATAATACAAGTGCTAAAATTAAAAATTTATTCTCAACACAACCACCACTTCTCTCAACGAGTTCACCATACAGTTGCCTAGCTGCTTTAATCTTACCATCTTTTACAAGACCATAAAGTAAAGAATTAACAGTAACTACATGTGGAACCAAATCGTAAGTTTCGAACACAAAGTAATACAATTCAACAGCTTTATCAACCAAATTAGAATCAGAGTAAGCTATCAATAAGCACCTTAGTTACTTAAATTTGATATTTATACATCATCAACTATCTAATTCCCCAAGATCTTAAATTGCGCTTCATCAATTTATTTCATAACCAAACGAGACTAGAGAAGAGAAATAGAAATGGATCTCGATAAAGAAAGCTTCTTCAATATGATTCTGTCCAAAATAGTACAATGAATGCCAAAAAAAACTTCGATGAAGTCAGCTACCAAAGAGAAACAGGAACCACGACCTCGGAGCCCAGATTGAACCTCGGACGGTGATCTCAAATCAAGACCGAAAATCAAACTTGAACCTCAAATAAACTCCAATTTTTAAAAATCAGAATTGAAAGATGAGATTGAAACTATTTTTGTACATATTTTCTGGAACATAAATCCTAACCAATTTAAGATAGAAACATCAATTTTTCTTTAAAAATATGAACAAAATAGATGGTCGCTGATCTCTCACTCTGCTTCAGCTGGTTTCCGGCGAGTTGGAGAAAAGCTGGCGGGGATTGACCTGGTTGTTGCTCCAAGTTCAGGGGTTGCTGGTTTGTTGTTAATGGGAAGAAGCAGAGGCAGCAATGGCTATGGCATTCGCTGATTCTCTGTCCATCGGCGACTGTGCGTGTGTGTCGGCAGCTGAGGGTTGGCTGTTGTTGAAAAAGAAGAGAATGGGTGGGGGTTCTAATTTGCTAATATTGAAGAAGATGAAAAGGCTACGCTGGGGGGTGTTTTGGTCTGTGCGGCGGATCTTAGGGTCTTAGAGTTAGGTCATTTTTTTGTGTATTCTTTGACCTTTCTGTGATTTTTAGCAGACAAACGGTGGATTCGTTATCTGTAGAGTCTCCTATTGTTTTTATAGGGTTTTTTTTAGGTTAGGGGGTATGGGCCTAGGAATTATGGGCTTGGTAATTATGGGCTAGGTACAAAAATTAGGCCTAAAAATGGGTTGCTCGAGCCCAAGTTTTATTCTTTCCCCGCGAACGAGACTAAAATGCGATCTCATTTATTAATTAATCCTACCTAAGTAAAATAACTTTTAAAATAAGACTGGCCGTTAAAACAAAACTATTTTTGGTATTTTTCAAGATTAAAATGACTACAAAACATTAATAAAACTATTTTTTTGTAATTTTCATTTTCTTGTAATAAAATAAAGTAAAAGAGTTAAAATTAGTTGAAATAGCGATATTAGGCCTAAATTAAATATTTACGTGCTAAAATATGAAAAATCTTGGGGAGGGTCAAAAATCACATGTCTACAGGTTTCGAAACAGTATAAAAATTCTGGTGTCATTTACATTATCGCTCTCATATTATATTTTGTTCCTTTACTGTTTAGTGTGATTAACACTTGTTTAAATCAAAAGGACTAACATTTCTATGTAGACTGTCTCCGCATAAGTCGACTTGGTCTGAAGAGTAGTCGACTAGAAATTTAGAAAGGCTACAATTCCCCCCCCCCCTTGTACTTTCATACTTCGAAAGAATTATGGGACGCACTTGAGAAGAAGTACAAGACTTAAGATGCATGCTTGAAGAAGTTTGTGGTTGCCAAGTTTCTAGACAATAAAATGATAGACAACAAAACTGTTGGAACCCAAGTTCAGGAGCTTCAACTTATTTTTCACGACCTTATTGTTGAAGGTATGGTTGTGAATGAAGCATTTCAAGTGGTTGCAATGATTGATAAATTGCCTCCTTCGTGGAGAGATTTCAAAAACTATCTTAAGCACAAGCACAAGGAAATGAAGTTGGAAGATCTTTTGATTCGTCTCAAGATTGAGGAAGACAACAAAACAACTGAGACCATTGTGATATTGTGATCTTGTGACATTTGTGATACGAAGTCGATACCATCTCGAGGTGGTAAAAAGTATTTTATAACTTTTATCGAATGCAATCGCCAACCTCGACTTCATATCACAAATGCTAGGATGAATTAAGTCTAAAAGATTTGAATTCCTTTAAACAAACTTATAAGGATGTTTTACAAACTTAGATTCAACACATATTTGACATTTTGATTTATTACACTCGAATTTAGTTAATACTTCTAAATTAATTAACTTCCACAAAGTTTTATAATTGACATGTCCTAAACGAATATGCCATAAATCATTTGACTCTAACAAATAAGAAGAAGCTGAAATTTATTAATACTGTCAACAACCATTACATTGAGTTTGAAAAGGCCCTCTGTGAGGTAGCCCTTTCCAACATACATTTTATTCTTGCTTAAAACAACATTAGCAGATAAAAATACACATTTGAATCCATTCTTAACAAGTAAAGAAGTTGAAACTAAATTCTTCCTAATATTAGGAACATGAAGAACGTTGTTGAGCGTTAACACCTTATCGGAAGTCATCTCCCATAATCGTCAATCTTGGCTGCTGCAGTATTTTCCATGGAAAGCTCTTCTTCAGGACCAGTAATAGAGTAAGTCGCAAATGCTTCTTTGACAGCACAAACATGTCGAGTGGCTCTAGAGTCAATACACAACTCCTTCAGATTTCCAACTAGGTTGCATTCTGAAAGCATTGTACACAAATCATCAATGTCATCATTCTTCTCCACTATGTTGGCCTATCCCTTTTTCTTATTCTTTTTCGGGAGACAACAATCAGGGGCTTTGTGACCAGCTTTTCCACAATTGTAACAGTTGCCCTTGAATTTCTTCTTGTTCTGCTCCTTAGTCTGTCCATAAGACCTCTTCCTCTTCTTACTTTTTGGAGCAGTCTCCTCAACGATATTAGCTCCCATAATAGTTGAATTTCCACGAGACTTCTTCTCGGTTGTTTTGTTGTCTTTCTCAATCTTAAGACGAATCACAAGATCTTTCAACTTTATTTCTTTACGTTTGTGCTTAAGATAGTTTTTGAAATCTCTCCACGAATGAGGCAATTTTTCAATCATTACAGCCACTTGAAATGCTTCATTCACTACCATACCTTCAGCAATAAGGTCGTGAAAAATAAGTTGAAGCTCTTGAACTTGGGTTACAACAGTTTCGATGTCTATCATTTTATAGTCTAGAAATGTGATGACCTTTTCACTTGTGTTACAAGTAAATTTTGTGTTTCGATGCCTTAAAATTCTCTTTTCTTCTCACGTCGATATGTGTGCCTAGTCCGGGCGCGTTTTCGGAAAGCTTTTATGTGAAAATTAAGTAAAATAAGGAAATTAGCTTTTAAAATTGAATAAAGTTGACTTTGGTCAAAATTCTTGGTAAACGGACCCGGACCCATGATTCGATGCTCTCGTAGGGTCCGTAGTAAAATTTGGGACTTGGGTGTATGCTCGGAATCGAATTTCGAGGTCCCAAGCCCGAGAAATAAATTTTTAAAGAAAATTATTTTTTAGAAAATATAAAGGTTTTTGGAAGTGAATTGATGCATTTTATTAATGGTATTGGGCCTGTATCTTAGTTTCGGAGCCCGATACAAGTTTAAAATAATAATTAAGAAGAATCTGCAAAATTTGGTAAAGATCGGAGTTGGTTTGGTATAAAACGGACATATAGTTGAGAAAATAATAATTTTGATGTTCTTGAGTGATTTCATGAATTTGAGGTTTAATTCATAGTTGTTGATGTTATTTTGATGATTTGATCGCACGAATAAGTCTGTATGATGTTTTTGGACTTGCGGGCATGTTTGGTTTGAAACACCGAGGGTTCGGGTGAGTTTTGGATAGCCCACAGAGTGAAATTGGACTTAGGGAAAAGTTGCTGGTATCTGATATTTTGCCCAGGCCTCTGATCTCGCAATTGTGAGATCAGGCTTCGCAATTGCGAAGTTCGCAGGCATGGGAATTGCGACCCAGGTGTCGCAAATGCGAACCTAGCCTAGGCAACCCTTGGTCGCAAATGCGACACTTCTATCGCAAATGCGATGTCGCAAATGCGATGTCACAAATGCGACGGTTCTCTCACAAATGCGAAGGCAACAGGTCCTGAAGGTCGCAATTGCGACATCTGCGACTAGTGAATTAGGACTTAGACACATTTTTCTTCCTTTTTTCAAACTCTCTCAAACCCTAAGCTCTTTTGGGCGATTTTCTAAAGAATAGTTCTTCTCCAAATCAATTGAAAGTTGGGTAGAACTTAGGATTTTCAATTTTTGGGGATTTGGATCTCGATTTGAGGTCCGATTTTAAAACAAATTATATATTTGAGTTTGTGGGTTAATGAGTAATAGGTTTTGGTTTGAACCTCGGGTTTTGACCATGTGGGCCCGGGGTCAATTTTTGACTTTTTGGGGAAATCATTAGAAAACCTATTTTCATGCATTAGAATTGATTTATTTAGCATTTATGGATATCGTTAAGTAAATTGTGGCTAGATACAAGCAAATTGGTGGTGGAAACAAGAGGTAAAGTGATAATGGAGACTTGAATTGTGTTCGTGGCATTGAGGTAAGTGTTTGGTCTAACCTTAGATTGAGGGAATACGTATTGTGTTTTATTTGCTATGTGCTAGTGTAGTGCATGACGTACAGGTGTGGTGACGAGTATCTATACGTCGTTGTCAACCATGCCCGTGAGTCTTAAATTGTAATTGTTGTGTTCTTGATAAGTGCTACAAATGCCTAAGTTGTTGATTCTGCGTGTTGGGCAAGAATTATGATTATCCTCATGGTATATGATTATTGTTGAGTATTGGTTCCAGCTGAGGTTTCATTTGTGTAGTTAAATGTTGGCATAAGTTTGGTTATAGCTGATTCCCTTGCTAGGACGTATTTAATTCTTACTGTTGGTTCCCTTGCCAGGACGTGCTTATTCTCATAGTTGATTCCCTTATCGGGACATTGTTGTTTCCTTATTGTTCCCTTGCCGGGATTCATTTGTGATTGGTGTTAAATTGTATATTGGGATCGAGTTGCACGCCGCAACAATATTACATGGGATTGGGTTGCACGCCGCAACATGGAGTAATAAGGGAGGACCGGAGGGGTCGGCTTGCACGCTGCAACAGTGATATATGATTGGATCGGGTTGCACGCCGCAATAGTGTTATATGATTTGGATCGGGTTGCGTGCCGCAACAATAAATAATAAAAGTGGATATTGATTTGTTACTGTTTCCTTATTCTTACTAATGCAAACCTTAAAATGTTCTTTATGCTTTTCTCCTAAGTTACTGTTGGTATTTGATATTCCCCCGCAGCAAGTTTCCCTTCCCATCTTTAACTGCTAGTTCCGTTATTATTTCTTGTCGTATATGCTTTAACTGCACAGGTTTGTTTGGTAGTCTTATCCTAGCCTCGTCACTACTTCGCCGAGGTTAGGCTCGACACTTACCAACACATGGGGTTGGTTGTGCTGATACTACACTCTGCATTATGTGCAAATCTCAGTACTGGAGCATATGGACCATAGCTAGGGGTTGCTGCCTTCAGTCCATCAGGAGACCCGAGGTAGACTTGCAGGCGTCTGAAGGCCTTGGCATCTCCTCCATATCTAGTTTCTTGATGTTCTTTTATATTCCAAAGACAGACATGTACTTTCTTGTTCAGACTTTATTTGTTGTTTTCTTAGATAGTTCATGAGATTGTGACACCAGTTTTGGGTGGTTTAAGTTATAGATTCGTATTGGTATTGGCTTAATTGTTGAATTTCATTCTTCCGCTTATTTAATTCCCATTGTTTATAACAATGTTAATTTACAACTGTTAAGGGATTTAAAATGAAAAGGGTTAAATAATTGGAATAATCGGCTTGCCTAGCTTTCACTAGCAGGCGCCATCACGACTCCCGAGTGTGAGAAATCTGGGTCGTGACAAGTTGGTATTAGAGATCTACGTTGCTTAGGTCTCACAATTCATGGACAAGCTTAGTAGAGTCTAAGGGATCGGTACAGAAACGCCTGTATTTATCCCCAGAGGCTACTGAGTTAGGAAAAAGCTTCGCATCTATTCTTCTTTGTCGTGCAATTTTGTTCTCTCACTGCTAAATTGAACCCTCTACTCTTGTTATTTCACGAATGGTGAGGTCATGTATCGCTTCTTTAGCCGACTAGCAGCTCAGACCGGTGATGGATCAACTACATCTTCAGATGCCTTGTGGAGGTTGGACAGGTTCACCAAGCTCTTCACTACTACTTTTGGTGGTACATCTTCTGAGGATACCCAGGATTATTTGGATAGCTGTCATGAGGTTCTTCAGAACATAGGGATAATGGAGACCAATGGGGTCGACTTTGCTGCTTTTCGTCTGTCAGGTTCCGCCAAGACTTGGTAGAGGGATTATTGTTTGGCTAGTCCAGCTGGGTCGCCTGCCTTGACTTGGGATCAGTTCTCTCAGCTATTTATGGAGAAGTTTCTTCCTATCACTCAGAGGGAGGACTATCGGAGGTATTTGAGCGTCTCCAGCAGGGTTCTATGACCGTCACTCAGTATGGACCAGATTCATTGCTTTGGCCCGTCATGCTCTTATCATACTTCCCACCGAGAGAGAGGGGGTGAAGAGGTTAATTGAGGGACTCGCTCAGCCGATTCGATTGCAGATGGCTAAGGAGACTGGGAGCGAGATTTCTTTTCAGGATGCAGCGAATGTGGCCAGGAGAGTTGAGATGGTTCTATCACAGGGTAGTGGTCAAGGGTCTGATAAGAGGCCCCGTCATTCAAGCAAGTTCAGTGGTACCTCATCTAGAGGCAGGGATTCTTTTGGTAGGGGCCATCCTCCCAGGCCGTTTCATTCAGCACTTCAGACTTCTTAGGGTGCTTCAGGTTGTTGTGGTTCTCATATGTAGTATTCTGATTGGCAGTCCTACCGTGCACCATTAGCTCCTATCAGAGCACCTCCTATTTAGAGCTATTCTCATGGTCAGCCAGCCCGCTAGGGTCAGTCTCAGTTCCCTTAGCCGCAGCACTCAGGTGGATGCTTTGGGTGCGGTGAGTATGCTCATATCCGGAGGGCTTGTCTGAGATTAGTGGGTGTTCAGTCGTAGCAGCAGGGTTCCCGTGCTATGATTCAGGCACCAGGTGTTCCACCGCCCGCTCAGTCTGCTAGGGATGAGGGAAGAGGTGCTAGAGGTGAAGGTAGAGGTCAGGCTGCTAGAGGTGGAGGCCAGCCAGCAGGAGGCCATCCCAGGGACGTGGATCAGAGTGGCGGGGCCCAACCTCGATGTTATGCTCTTCGAACCAGGCCTGAGGCTCAGTCCTCCGATGCAGTTATTACAGGTACCGTTCTGGTCTATAGTAGAGATGCTTCATTTCTATTTGACCTAGGGTGTACATACTTCTATGTGTCATCTTATTTTGCACTGTATCCGGTCATGCCTAATGATTCTTTGAGTGCTCATGTATATTTGTCTACATCAGTGGGTGATCTTATTCTGGTAGATCGTGTCTATCGTTCATGTATATTTGTGATTGGGGGTCTTGAGACTCAAGTAGATTTGTTACTTTTGGATATAGTTAATTTTGATGTCATATTGGGATGGACTTGTTATCATCTTACCACGCTATCTTGTACTATCATGCCAAGACTGTGACCTTACCCTTGTCGGATTTATCTCGTTTAGAGTGGAGAGGGACTCTTGGTTATTCTACCCGTAGGGTTATCTCATGTATGAAGGCTCGACATATGGTCGAGAAGGGGTGTTTGGCCTATTTGTCGTATGTTCATGATTCTAGTACCGAGGTTCCTTCTATGGATTGTGTGCCCGTTGTTCATGAGTTTCCTAATGTATTTCCTTCAGACCTGTCGGTTATGCCACCCGACAGGGATATTGACTTCTGCATTGA
The DNA here is from genome assembly GCF_000715075.1 of Nicotiana tabacum. NCBI lineage: Eukaryota > Viridiplantae > Streptophyta > Magnoliopsida > Solanales > Solanaceae > Nicotiana > Nicotiana tabacum. The sequence goes on along the minus strand of NC_134101.1, from coordinate 89,271,763 downwards.
ATTGGCTCCGGGCACTCAGCCCATTTCTATTTCGTCGTATCGTATGGCCCCGCCTGAGTTGAAAGAATTGAAGGAGTAGTTGCAAGGCTTGCTTGATAAAAGCTTTATTAGACCTAGTGTCTCGCCTTGGGGTACGTCGGTGTTGTTTGTTAAGAAAAAGGACGGATCATTGAGGATGTGTATAGATTACCGGCAGTTAAACAAAGTTACAATCAAGAATAAGTATCCATCATCGAGGATTGATGATTTGTTTGATCAGCTTCAGGGTGCCAAGGTATTTTTGAAGATTAACTTGAGATATGGCTACCATCAGTTGAGGATTAGGGCATCCGATGTCCCTAAGACAGCTTTCCGCACTCGGTACGAGCATTATGAGTTTTTGGTGATGTCATTTGGATTGAAAAATGCCCCAGCAGCTTTTATGGATTTGATAAACCGAGTGTTCAAGCCTTACTTGGATTCGTTCGTGATAGTCTTCATTGATGATATTTTGATCTATTCCCGCAGCTGTGAGAAGCATGAGCAGCATCTGAGAGTTGTTCTTCAGACTTTGAGAGATAGTCAGTTGTATGCTAAGTTTTTGAAGTGTGAGTTCTGGTTGAGTTCAGTTGCATTCTTGGGTCACGTTGTTTCAGCAGAGGGTATTCAGGTGGATCCGAAGAAGATAGAGGCAGTCAAGAACGGTCCTAGACCCGCATCAGCTACAGAGATCTAGAGTTTCTTGGGTGTGATAGGTTATTACCATCGGTTTGTGGAGGGGTTTTCATCTATTACAGCCTCGATGACCAGGTTGATCTAGAAGGGTGCCCAATTCAGGTGGTCGGATGAGTGTGAGGCGAGCTTTCAGAAGCCCAAGACAGCTTTGACTACGGTGCCAGTGTTGGCATTGTCCACAGGTTCAGGGCCATATATAGTTTATTGTGATGCATCTCGTATTGGACTTGGTGCGTTGTTTATGCAGGATGGTAAGGTCATTGCTTATGCTTCATAACAGTTGAAGATTAATTAGAAGAATTATCTAGTTCATGATTTGGAGTTAGCAGTCATTGTTCACGCGTTGAAGAGTTAGAGGCATTATTTGTATGGCGTGTCATGTGAGGTTCACGGATCACAAGAGTCTGCAGTATTTGTTCAAGCATAAGGAGATAAATTTGAGGCAGAGAAGGTGGTTGGAGCTATTGAAAGACTATGATATCACCATCTTATATCATCCGGGAAAGGCCAATATGGTGGCCGATGCTTTGAGTAGAAAGTCAGCCAGTATGAGCAGTCCTGCGCATATTTCGGTCAGTGAAAGACCGCTTTCATTGGATGTTCAGGCTTTGGTCAATCAGTTTGTGAGGTTGGATGTTTCTGAGCCCATCCGTGTGTTAGCTTGCACAGTCGCTCATTCTTCAATATTTGAGCGTATCCGAGATCGGCAATATGATGATCCTTATTTGCTTGTCCTTATAGACACAGTGTGGCACGGAGGTGCCAACCAGGTTACAGTTGGAGATGATGGAGTTTTGAGGATGCAGGGTCGTATTTGTGTTCCTAATGTGGATGGACTCCCACAGACTCAGAGGAAGTTTGATGTAGTGTGGGTTATTATTGATAGGCTGATCAAGTCAGCACATTTCATTCCTGTGGCGGTTTCCTACTCTTCTGAGCGGTTGGCAAAGATCTATATCCGGGAGATTGCTCATCTTCATGGTGTGCCCGTGTCTATCATTTTGAACCGAGGTACACAGTTTACCTCTCATTTCTGGAAGGCAGTTCAGCGTGAGTTGGGCACACGGGTCGAGTTGAGCACACCATTTCATCCTTAGATGGATGGGCAATCCGAGCATACTATTCAAATTTTGGAGGATATGCTCCGAGCTCATGTCATTGACTTTGGAGGCTCGTGGGATCAGTTCTTGCCTTTAGTGAAGTTTGCCTACAACAATAGCTACTAGTCGAGCATCCAGATGGCTCCTTATGAGGCTTTATATGGTAGGCGGTGTCGGTCGTCAGTTGGATGGTTTGATCCGGGAGAGTCTCGATTGTTGGTTACGGATCTAGTACAGGATGCCTTGGACAATGTCAGGATCATTTAGGATAGGCTTCGTATAACTCAGTCCAGGAAAAAGAGTTATACCGACCGTAAGATTCGTGATGTGGCTTTCATGGTCAGCGAGCGGGTGTTGCTTCGGGTGTCGCCTATGAAGGGCGTGATGAGATTGGGAAAGAGGGGCAAGCTTAGCCCTAGATTCATTGGCCCCTTTGAGATTCTTGATCGAGTGGGAGAGGTGGCTTACAGACTTGCTTTGCCGCCAAGTTTATCAGTCGTGCATCAAGTTTTTCATATGTCCATGCTTCAAGTCTCATGGCGATCCATCCCACATTTTAGACTTCAGCACTATCCAGTTGGACAAGGACTTGTCCTATGAGGAGGAGTTAGTAGCTATCCTAGACCGACAGGTTCATCAGTTGAGATCGAAGAGTTTGCCTTCTGTTCGTGTTTAGTGGAGAGGTCAGCCTGTTGAGGCAGCGACCTAGGAGTCCGAGTACGATATGCGAAGCCGATATTTCCATCTTTTCTCCGACTTGGGTTTTGTCTATGTTCGTTCGAGGACGAACGATTGTTTTAGAGGTGAAGAGTGTGATGATCCAAGTAAATTCTGTGTTTCGAGGCCTTAAAAACCTCTTTTTGTCTCACCTCGATATGCGTGCGCAATCCTGGCACGTTGGAAAGCTTTTATGTGAAAACTAAGTAAAATAATGAAATTGGATTTTAAAATTAATAAAGTTGACTTTGGTCAACATTCTTGGTAAATGGACCTGGACCCGTGATCTGATAGTCTCGTAGGGTCCTTAGTAAAATTTGGGACTTGGGCATATGCCCGGAATCGAATTTCGAGGTCCCAAGCTCGAAAAATGAATTTTTAAAGAAAATTATTTTCTGAGTGAATTGATGCATTTTCTTGACGGTATCGGGCCCGTATCTTTGTTCTGGAGCCTGGTACAAGTTTAAAATAATAATTAAGATGAATCTGTAAAATTTGGTAAAGATCGGAGTTAGTTTGGTATAAAACGGACCTATAGTTGAGAAAATAGTAATTTTGATGTTCTTGAGTGATTTCATGAATTTGAGGTTTAATTCATAGTTGTTGATGTTATTTTGATGATTTGATCGTACGAGCAAGTCCGTATGATGTTTTTGGACTTGAGTGCATGTTTGGTTTGGAGCCCCAAGGGCTCGGGTGAGTTTTGGATAGGCCACGGAATGAAATTGGACTTAGGGAAAAAGTTGCTGGTATCTGATATTTTGCCCTGGCCTCTGATCTCGTAATTGCGAGATCAGGCTTCGCAATTGCAAAGTTCTCAGGCATGGGAATTGTGACTCAGGTGTCGCAAATGCGAACCTAACCTGGGCAGGCCTTGGTCGCAAATGCGACACTTCTGTCACAAATGTGACGGTCCTCTCGCAAATGTGAAGGTAGCTGATCCTGAAGGGGTTCACAATTCGCAATTGCGAGATCTGCTATCAGTGAATTAGGACTTAGACGCATTTCTTCATTTTTCAAACTCTCTTAAACCCTAAGCTCTCTTGGGCTATTTTCTAAAGAATAGTTCTTCTCCAAATCAATTGTAAGTTATTTTTAACTCATTTCTTTAATCTATAATATCTTTTCACATAATTTCAACTCAAAATCAAGGGTTTTCATGGGGAAATTGGGTGTTTTGGGTAGAACATAGGATTTTCAATTTTTGGGGATTTGGACCTCGATTTGAGGTCCGATTTCAAAACAAATTATATATTTGAGTTCGTGGGTGAATGGGTAATCGAGTTTTGGTTCGAACCTCGGGTTTTGACCATGTGGGCCCAGGGTCGATTTTTGATTTTTTGGGGAAATCATTGGAAAACCTATGTTCATGCATTAGAATTGATTCATTTAGCATTTATTGATGTCGTTAAGTAAATATTGGCTAGATACAAGCGAATTGGTGGTGGAAACAAGAGAAAAAAGCGATAGCTGAGGCTTGAATTGTGTTCGTGGCATTAAGGTAAGTGTTTGGTCTAACCTTAGCTTGAGGGAATAGGTATTGTGCTTTATTTGCTATGTGCTCGTGTAGTGTACGACGTATAGGTGTGGTGACGAGTATCTATACGTCATTGTAAACCATGCACATTAGTCTTAAATGTTAATTGTTGTGTTCTTGATAAGTGCTACAAATGCCTAAGTTGTTGATTCTGCGTGTTGGGCAAGAATTATGATTATCCTCATGGTATATGATTGTTGTTGAGTATTGGTTCCAGTTGAGGTTTCATTTGTGCAGTTAAATGTTGGCATAAGTTTGGTTATAGCTGATTCCCTTGCCAGGACATATTTAATTCTTACTGTTGGTTCCCTTGTGGGGACATGCTTATTCTCATAGTTGATTCCCTTATCGGGACATTGTTGTTTCCTTATTGTTCCCTTGCCGGGATTCATATGTGATTGGTGTTGAATTGTATATTGGGATCGGATTGCATGCCGCAACAATATTACATGGGATCGGGTTGCACGCCGCAACATGGAGTAATAAGGGAGGATAGGAGGGGTCGGGTTGCACGCCGCAACAGTGATATATGATTGGATCGGGTTGCACGCTGCAACAGTGTTATATGATTTGGATCGGGTTACGCGCCGCAACAATGATATATGATTGGATCGGGTTGCACGCCGCAATAGTGTTATATGATTTGGATCGAGTTGCGCGCCGCAACAATAAATAATAAAAGTGGATATTGATTTGTTACTATTTCCTTATTCTTATTGATGCAAACCTTAAAATGTTCTTTATGCTTTTCTCCTGAGTTACTGTTGGTATTTGATATTCCCATGCAGCATGTTCCCATATCCATCTTTAACTGCTAGTTCCATTATTATTTCTTGTCGTATATGATTTAACTGCACAGGTTTGTTTGGTAGTCTTATCCTAGCCTCGCCACTACTTCGCCGAGGTTAGGCTTGACACTTACCAGCACATGGGGTCGGTTGTGCTGATACTACACTCTGCACTATGTGCAGATCTCGGTACTGGAGCATACGGACCTTAGCTAGGGGTTGCTGCCTTCAGTCCTCAAGAGACCCGAGGTAGACTTGCAGGCGTCTAAAGGCCTTGGCATCTCCTCCATATCTAGTTTCTTGATGTTCTTTTATATTCCAAAGACAGACATGTACTTTCTTGTTCAGACTTTATTTGTTGTTTTCTTAGATAGTTCATGAGATTGTGACACCAGCTTTGGGTGGTTTATGTTATAGATTCGTATTGGTATTGGCTTAATTGTTGAATTTCATTCTTCCGCTTATTTAATTCCCGCTGTTTATAGCAATGTTAATTTACAACTATTAAGGGATTTAAAATGAAAAGGGTTAAATAATTAGAATAATCGGCTTGCCTAACTTTCACTAGTAGGCGCCATCACGACTCCCTAGGGTGGGAAATCCGGGTCGTGACAAGAAACTTGGCAACCAAAAACCTTTTCAAGAATGCATATTCATTCTTGCACTTCTTCTCAAGTGTCTCCCATAATTCTTTCGAAGTTATTGTCACGACCCAGATTTTCCACCTTCGGGACCGTGATGGTGCCTAACATCTCACTTGCTAGGAAAGCCAACATGAGAATCTTTAAGACCATTTTCATTCAATTCCAATAAATAAAGTCAATTAAGCCAAAATGAAATAAAACTGAGTGCGGAATAACATAAAGCCCATAATGTCTAATACAATCTGGATCTGGAGTCACAACTCAGGAGCTTCTAGAGTTTTCTACAAACAGAGTCTGAAAGACATTCAACTATTTTGAACGAAAGAAAATAGTAAAATAGGAGATATGGAAGGAGACTTAAAGGTCTTCAAACACCAGCAGATCTACCTCGAGTCTCCGATGAGCAAGTCGGAGTTGTTATGCCTCACGAACAGCTAGGGTCAGTACCAAAGTCTGCACATGAAGTGCAGAATGTAGTATGAGTAACACCGACCCCATATACTCCATAAGTGTGGAGCCTAACCTCGACGAAGTAGTGACAAGGCTATGACAAGACACCCACGTAATAAACCTGTGCAGATAACAGTATACGTACAAGATAACGACAAATAAAAGCTAAACATGTACTATTGAGAGGGGACATGCTAAAGGGTATACAGAATACGAGAAATACTATGGAAATGATAACCAGAACAGTCAATATGCCTTTAAATAGTAAGAACAATTAAGCACAATAAAGAAAAGGTGCACGACATCACCCTTCGTGCTTTTACTCTCAACCTCACAATGAAACAATAACACTGCACGACATCACCCTTCGTGCTTTTACTCTCACTCTCAGTATAAATCAATAGATACGATACCGCATCACCCTTCGTGCATTAACTCTCAAACATGGCACGACATCACCCTTCATGCACTAACTTTCAAACATGTCACGGCATCACCCTTCGTGCATTAACACTCACAATATGGCACGGCATCACCCTTCGTGCATTAACACTCTCCCTTACCATAAAATAATGAATAAGTAATAACAAGGATATAGGATCAACAAGAACAAGTCTTATTTCAAAAATGGTTCCACAATACCAATCTCAACTTTAGAAACAATGCTCAATTATCACAAAAGCCCATAAATATGGTATGAACGATCAATATAATGAATAACTAGTCTAAGCATGGATAACATAATCAAGTAGTAATAAATTACAAGGAACAATCCCGCCCGCATGCTTTAACCCAACAACGCATAAGTACTTCTCACCCCACAAATACGTTGTACCCAACATCTAAACATGTAGCAAATAGACAAACAAGTCCTAATCCCTCAAGTCAAGGTTAACCACGATACTTACCTCGCTCCAAGGATCAATTCAAAGCTCAACCACAGCTTTGCCTTTCAAACAAGCCTCTGAACCAATAGAATCTATCAAATTATCAACCAAACGATTCAAATTAAGCTTAGGAACTACCCACGATTGCAAAGGATTCAATTTAGGTCATTATTGAAAAAGTCAGCAAAAGTCAACTCATGGGCCCGCTTGGTCCAAACCCGAAATTCGAACCAAAACTCGATTACCAATTCACCCCCGAGCCTGATTATGTAATTTATTTTGGAATTCGACCTCAATTTGAGGTCTAAATACCAATTTTACAAAAATTCCTAATTCTACACAAACCCCCCAATTTCCACCATGGAAATACTAGATTTTAGGTTAAAAACTTGTGAAATGTAATGAAAGATTGAAGGAAAATAGGTTAGAATCACTTACCAATGATTTGGGAAAGAAGAGTTCTTTGAAAAATCGCCTATAGGGTTTTCTTGTTTTGAAAATTTAAAAAATGAACAAAAATCCCGTTTTTTTCATCTTAAGTTCAGGCGCAGATGTCGCAAATGCTAAATGCGAAGGTTCCCCCCATTTCTACTACCATCGCAAATGCGACCCATTAGATCACAAATGTGAAGTAACTCCCCCTCCCCCCCCCAAAGTCCCCATCGCAAAAGCGAAGACTTCTTGGTAATTGCGCAAGTGGGTCTCTTCGCAAATACGAAGAATCTGATCGCAAATGCAAACCTGACAGTTATGCTGCCATATTGCAAATGCGAGGCTAGACCTTGCAATTGCGAGGTCTGAGACCTGCACCAGAAACTGAAGAACACCAGCTGAGTTTTCTAAGTCCAAACCACTCCGTAGCCTATCCGAAACTCACCCGAGCCCTCGGGACTCCAAACCAAACATGTACATGAGCCTAAAAACATCATATGAACTTGATCGCAAGATCAAATCGCCAAAATAACACCTAGAACTATGAATCAGACACCAAAATCAAATGAAATTTTCAAGAAACTTTAGAATTGCTATATTAACAACCGGACGTCCGAATCATGTCAAACCAACTCCGTTTCACACCAAATTTGACAGATAAGTCATAAATATAGTATTGGACCTATACCGGGTTTCAGAACCAAAATACTGACCCAATATCAATAAAGTCAAACATTGATCAAACTTTCAAAGTCAATAAGCTTTCAAACTTTTAAATTTGAACAAAGTTCGATAACTCGGGCTAGGGACTTCCGAATTCGATTATGGGCACACGCCTAAGTCCCAAATTACGATGCGGACCCACAAAGACTGTCAAACACAAATCCGGGTCTGTTTGCTCAAAATATTGACCGAAATCAACTCAAATGGATTTTAAGGTAAAAATTTCATATTTTTATCAGCTTTTAACATAAAGCTTTCCGAAAAAACACCCGGGTTGTGCACGCAAATTGAGGAGGGATAAGATGAGGTATTTAAGGCTTCAAAGCGCAGAATTAGGTTCAAAAATATAAGATGGCCTATTGGGTCATCACATTTTCATAGCATTGTAGACATTGTACAAGTCATCCTCCAAAACACTTAGGATGTATCCTTTGCAAAGAAAATCTGCCTGTTTCCACGCCAGAACAATCATAAACTTCTCATTTTTCGACATGCTGGCGGCAGGCACTGGAGGGTCTTCACTGGTGAACTTCTGCATACCAAGCATCGTAAGCTAGAAAAACACCCTTTGCTACTATCCTTTGAAGTTGGCTCTTGAATATTTTCCCAGTTTCTTGAAGGTGGAACAACAGTTCAGCTTGATGAGTCTATCGTTGTTGCTGCAATAGTCGCAAAAGGATTTCCATTATCAATTGTCATTTATCACTGTCAACAACAGAAGAGTTCAATTAATAACAAAAATAGTACAGTAAACAATACTATAATTAATGATAAATAATATGTTTAATAAATAAAAACCAAAGTTTTTATATATTGTTTCACAGAAAACGATGAAGTTTTTATGTTCTTCAAACCGTTTGAATTTTAATACTCCGATGAAGTTTTAATATCTTCAAATAATAAAAAAAAATCAGAAGAAGTAGAAAATCACACAGTTTTTAATCTCCAAAATAGAATACAAATTATAATATAAAAAGTCATTTCCTTACGATTGTTAGCCAATCTGTATTACTATAATGAATAATGAAACAGCAAACTTTCTGAAACAGAAAAAGAAAGTTCGTAGCAACAGAATGTCGAAATAATATTTGAAAAATAATTTCGGAATAAATCGAACCCACTGAATGCACAGCGTGTCCTTAAGAAAATTATTCCCCTCAAGTATCTGAGGTGCTGGAATATTATCCTCCCATAATATAATAATTTAAATCACCAGTGTATTGGTACCAAAAACTCTGATGAACTTCGAACCACTCAATGATTATAAAACACACTGAAAAATTTTGTGCAGAAGAAGAAGAGGAAGATCAGAAAAATTCATAAGAAAAGATTGTGGAATCAAAGCATATTTATAGCAATTTTTTGGCACTATTTCTGAAAAGATTTGCAACCTTTCAGAAACAGCCATAGCTGTTGGAATAGGTGGGTACGTTTCCCATTTGAAATATTCTAGGAAAAAGGATTTAAAATAATCCGGGAAAGAAATGGACCGGATCACGTCGCGGTTCCTGGATTATTCCTGTCACGGCCCAAATCGGAGGGTCGCAATGTGTACCCGATGCCTTACCCAATCGAGTACCAACGTAACGTATCTTTCTTATTATACCATCATGGGTAAATGGGCGAGAATGGCCGTCATGATATAACCAGAATAAAACATAAGGGAATACTTGACATAGGACGACCCAACATGTAATACAAACTTATACATGTTACATACGATCCTATAAGACCAAAATGAACACTCGTACACTGAACATAGGTCGACAAGGCCAAACAATCTTTCATATACATGACATCTATCTACAAATCTCTAAGAGTACATACACATCATAAAGATCAGTACAGGGCCCCACTATACCAATCAATATATGTCCAAATCATACTGACCAAATAGGCAACTCCGGAGCAAGTGGAGTTCTCCAACACCTTCCGCTAAGCTAATATCCTACTAGCAGGAATGTCAACCTATCTATCGGGACCTGCGGGCATGAAACGCAGCATCCCCAGGCAAAATGGACGTCAGTACGAATAAAGTACCGAGTATGTAAGGCAGGAAAGCATAAACAAGAACAGTAATTTAAAGAGAGACAGATGAGATACAACCTGTAACATCTGAGTGCCTCTGGGGGCTACTGACATGAAATGCATAATACATATATATACATATATACATAAACTTTTAAAAACATACGCCTCTGTGGGCATCATCATCATCATATCATACCCGGCCTCAAAGAGGACTCGTTAAAAATGTACTCGTCCATCATAAGGCTCAATAGAATTGTACACGGCCACGCGGAGCTCCGTAAACCCAACTGATCAGTAGTTACACAATAGGTGTCGTACCCGGTCGACTATAGCGCGGCTCGGTAGAGTAAAATAAATACTATATATAATGCATGCTAGACTCATAGAATCATGTTCTAAACCTTTCGGAGTGACTTAAGGTTGTTGCATCTTCGATTAACATTATGGACATCCATACCCTTAATATGAACCTCAGTAGGATTCAAGGATCATACAAACTTGCTTAGAATAACTTTATAAGGAAAGAACAACATGGACAACCTTAGTTTCTAGGAGTAGATCCGTTATGAAATAGTATATTCATTTCACTTTATATCATGCCAAAAGAAAGAAGGACGTACCTTAACATACCTTTGAAATATTCTATCCAATCGTCAAGCAATCTCAATATGATCTTCTTACGTCTACAATGAGTAAACCGACTTCATCGTCATCATATAAGCATTGTAACTCTCATATTTGGAAACCAATATTCTACAAGAAAATGGAAAGCACCTACCCTATTTGTACTACATCCCATATGTTACTAAAAGACACCAAACAGCCCAAACAACAACAATATAATTCACAAAAAGCTCTCTGATTAGTTCAACAACCATTTTGAGTGGCAAGCTCAATTTATGATTAACAAAATATGGTTTGATTCTAATTCCTTTTCCATGAATCTTCCTACAACATATGTAACATCATAATTATGCTTACCATATCATTTTCAACCCAAAACATCATAAGCATAATCTTCAAATATAGTCCACACGCCTAGCACCTTAACCTTTATCGTCAATATCTTATTTTTTATGTTATCTTCTTCAATCTACTAAATTAGCACCTAGATAAGCTTAAAAACAGTAGCCACACAGTATAATAAAACTATTTATAATAATTTCCAGCCACAACAAACCATATATATAGCCTCAACACAGCCTACAAAAAAGGTAGCGATTCCTTATGCCATGTCAATTACTATCTTGTAGATTTTCACTCAAACAACTCAACTAACACATGATTGACCTTAAGCACAACCAAGAACATGATTTAATTACCTTAGCTAGTAAATACAACTTGAAATACCCAGCTGTTGTAGCTCACAATGACCCTCAATCACAACACAACACTATAGGAGTTGTATTCTCTTCTTGAATCAACTTTTGTGTTCAAGTTGGTGTGTAAACACTTGTATTTCATCTTGAAACTCAAATATATATGAAAGTCGTACTGATTATTAGCTTAACCATAAATAACAACATGAAATCAGAGGTTACTTACCTTTGAAGAACCCTCCAAAACAGTCACAAGATGAAGAACTACGATCTAGCAAGCACCACTGGATTTATAGCATTTGATTCATGTTTTTATCTTAGGTTTTCACCATAGAATCATGAAGAAACCCTTGTATAGAATTTAGAAGGGTTTAGGAACTGTTGTAGATGGAAAAAATGAGTAAAACGACATATAATTGACTTAAATACAAGTTGAAGATTTCCACCGACTTTGTGGATTCCATGGGAGCTGCTTGCACAGTCTCGCGAAAATGCGAATATCTTTCTACTCCAATGTCGTATCGACGAACGGTTAAATGTGTTGGAAACTAGATTCGTAGATATTAAATTTGGTAGGTATATCACCCCATAATTTCAAGTATATTTGGATAAAAGCTCAGCTATATTTGACCTAATTTTCAGCACATTTATGAATGTAACTTATGATGACCTTTTCCAACTTTTGTTCCACAACATGCTTGCCTTCAAAACATAGGACATGACTATCATACGACTAAAATAACTCATAGAGTAACCTACTTATCATGTTAATAACCCCAGTCTCACCCCAAAGTACATGTTATAACATTTTAAACTTGTCGACTTTCGAGCCACGTTATTTCGGTCGTAGCCTTTATTTCGGCCATAGCCTTTAGTATGGCCAGCCTTCTGGTATACCTCTTGGACTTGTTTCCCGATAACATTTCAAACTTGTTTGAAATGTTAGTCCCCGAGTATGATGGCCTTGTCCTTTATGTCGAGGGGTGCCTCTTTGAGGTCTTATGAATTCAAGTATAGATAACTCGAATGTGTTGACTGTCGATGGCAGCCCCCGAGTATACGAGATGTATTTGTATTTTTGCCCTTGAGCTGTTTCTCACAAAATCACAAGCATGGAGCTCGTATAATAGCAAATTTCTTTAAGACACAAAGTGTTTGATATAAAAATAATGCTTCTTTGAATAATTCACACATTCGTAAATGTTTTGCCATCAGGACTCGACTATTCTATATAGACACGGTTCATCTGACCGTTTGTCCCATTACAAAGTTTTCCTATCGACACCATCTTTGGCGTGAAGTGTTTTTCTCAAAAATATTACTTCCAAGAGTGATGCCTCCAGTATTCGAGGTTGATGAAAAGAAGCCTTGAATACTATTGAATTCTCCTTATGTAGCACATAGTTGTTGCCTCGTTAAAAACCTCGCCAGAAAAACCCATTTGGGATAAAACCCGATCTAAGGGAAAAAGAGTGCAACGCGTGCTTTAAAACCTAAGGTCTTCGTGTAGAAGGGTTCTCTCGACGTCTTCGATCGAACTCCTACAATAAGTTAGTATCAAATACAAATGGAAAAAGGGAGAAGGTCATACCTTAGCAATAATATCATTTGAGTAGTGATACATTCCAATTGTTTGGAAATTGTTCGCCTTCCATTGTACCAAGTTTGTAGGATCCTTTTCCGATGACTCTGATGACTCAATATGGTCCTTCCCAACTCGGGCTTAGTTTCCATTCACTTGGGTCTCGAGTATTGAGGGTGACTTTCTTTAGAACTAAGTCCCCGATTCCGAAGTGTCGAAGGTTGGTTCTTCTATTATAATATCTCTCGATCCTTTGCTTCGTACAGCCATCTGAACAAGTGCAACTTCTCTTTTTCCATCTAATAGCTCGAGGATAGTATTCATAGCCTCGTGATTTGATTCCTCCGATACATGTCAAAACCTGGCAATGGGTTCCCTGACCTCGATTGGATTTAAGGCCTTGGAGCCATATACTAAAGAGAACGGGGTTGCCACCGTGATAGACTTCGATGTTGTTCGATACGCCCAAATAACCTCGGGTAGAACTTCTCTCCATTTCCCTTTTGGCGTCGTTCAACCTTTTCTTTAAGTTTTAAATGATAATCGTGTTTGTCGATTTGGCCTGTCCGTTTCCACTTAGGTGATACGGTGTTGATAAGATCCTCTTTATTTTGTGTGCTTCGAGGAACTCCGTTACCTTATTGCCGATGAATTACTTCCCGTTGTTGCATACGATTTTGGCAAGTATCCCGAATCGACAGACGATGTGGTCCCAAATGAAGTCTATAACTTTTTTTTCTCTGACCTTCTCAAAGGCTTGTGCTTCCACCCACTTAGAAAAGTAGTTAGTCATAAACAAAATAAATTTAGCTTTACCTGGGGCCATTGGTAGAGGGCCAATGATGTCTATTCCCCATTTCATGAAAGGCCATGGGGACAGGACAGAATGGAGTTGCTCTCCGGGCTGATGAATCACCGGTGCAAACCTTTGACAGTTATCAATTTTTCTAACAAACTCCTTAGTGTCTTTTTCCATGCTATCCCAGTAATACCCTGCTCTAATAATTTTGTGAACCAAAGACTCGGTGCCGGAGTGATTTCCATAAGTGCCTTCGTGGATTTCTTGTAAAACATAACCGGTGTCCTCCGGCCCTAAATATACTGCTAATGGTCCATCAAACTTACTTTTGTATAATGTTCCGTCTTCATCCAATATGAACCTAGCAGCCTTGATTCGTAGAGCCGTCGACTCTTTATGGTCCGATAGGAGCTTTCCATTTTTCAAATATTCGATATACTTATTCCTCTAATCCAAAGTCAAACTTGTAGAATTTATCTCGGCATGACCCTCCTCGACCACATCACGATAATTGGATGGCAGTCCCCGGGATAATATCATCTTCCTCGACTGATGACCCCAAGTTTGCAAGTGCATCGGCCTTACTATTTTGTTCTCGAGGTACATGGTCTAGAGTCCATTCCTTGAAGCGGTGCAAGGTTACCTGTAGCTTGTCCAAATACCTTTGCATCCTATCCTCTTCGAAGCTTTTGTTTACTTGGTTCACTACTAATAAAGAATCGCACTTGGCTTCAATGACTTCTGCCCCCAAGCTTTTAGCTAGCTCGAGACCTGCAATCATGACTCATACTCGGCCTCATTATTAGTCAACCTATAAATTTTGATAGATTGTCTAACAGAATTACCTGTAGGTGGCTTTAAAATAATGCAAAGCCCGGACCCTTTCACATTCAAGGCACCGTCCATGAAGAGGGTCCATACCCCCGATGATGTACCCGATTTTAGTAGAAGTTCCTTCTCCACTTCGGGTACGAGGGTTGGCGTAAAATTGTCCACGAAGTCAGCTAAGATTTGAGACTTGATAGTCGTTCGGGGTTGATATTCGATATCATACCCGCCAAGTTCGACTGCCCATTTGGCCAATCGACCTGATAATTCGGGTTTATGCAAAACATTTTGGAGGGGATAAGTGGTTAACACACATATAGGATGACATTGAAAATATGGCTTTAACTTTCTAGATGCGCTTATTAATGCAAGTGCTAATTTTTCTAAGTGAGAGTATCTAGTTTTAGCATCTCCCAAAGTTCGACTCACATAATAAATAGGGAAACTGTGTACCTTGCTCTTCTCGAACTAGTACACCACTTACCGCTATTTCGGACACAACCAAGTATATGTACAACTTCTCTTCTGCCTTTGAAGTGTGGAGCAGAGGTGGGCTCAATAAGTATCGCTTCAATTCCTCCAGTGCTTGTTGACATTCCGGGGTCCATGCAAAATCATTTTTCTTTTTGAGTAAGGAAAAGAACCTGCTGCTTCGATCTGATGACCTCAAAATGAATTGCCCAAGCCAGCAATCCATCCGGTTAGCCTTTGCACGGCTTTCACACTATCTATTACGGATATATCCTCGATGGCCTTAATCTTATCAGGGTTGATTTCAATTCCCCTATTTGATACCATGAAGCCGAGAAATTTGCCCGAGCCGACCTCAAAGGCACATTTTTTAGGGTTAAGTTTCATGTTGTATTTCCTCAAGATTTTGAATGTTTCCTACAAATGAGTCAAATGGTCATCTGCGCGCAGGGACTTAACTAGCATGTCATCAATATAAACTTCCATTGACTTATCTATTCGTTCTTCGAACATCTTATTTACTAGGCGTTGGTAAGTAGCTCCTGCATTTTTTAGCTCGAAGGGCATTACATAATAACAGTATGTTCCATACTTAGTGATAAATGAGGTCTTCTCCTGATCTCCTGTGTTCATCTGAATTCGATTGTGCCAGGAATAGGCATCGAGAAAGGTAAGGATCTCGTGGCCATCTGTGGCATCGATCATGCGATCAATGTTAGGTAGTTGAAAAGAGTCTTTAGGGCATGCCTTGTTTAAATCCTTGTAATCTGCGCACATTCTAAGTTTGTTTCCCTTTTTTTAGGGACTATGACTACATTGGCTAACAATTCAGGGCATTTTAACTCCCGAATGGACCCTATTTTAAGAAGTTTAGTTACCTTATCCTTTATGAATGCGTGCTTCACCTCGGATTGAGGCCTTCTCTTTTGTTTCACCGGTTTCAATCTAGGGTCGAGGCTTAACTGGTGTGTTGTTATTTCCGGTGGGATCCCCGTCATGTCTAAATGGTACCAAGAAAAACAATCCATGTTATCGATAGGAAATTGAATGAGTTTTTTCCTAAGTTCGGGGGTTAACCCCGTTCCTAGGTATACCTTCCGTTCAGGTAGATGCTCGATCAGTATCACCTGTTTCAGCTCCTCGATCGTTGGCTTGGTTGCATCTGATTCTTTGGGAACAATGAAAGTTCGAGGAGTAAGGAAATCCTTTTCTTCTTCTTTGATTACCTATTTCTCCAATTCGGTTGAGGCTGGGGACGGTGATTGCTGTTTGGCCATTTGCTTATCTTTAATGCTCGATTTTTCTGAGGTCGAAGGTGTCGATATCAGTGTCACCTCATCAACTGCAAACATTTCCTTCAGTGTGTGTTGTTCCCCATAAACTATTTTCACACCATCCATTGTTGGGAATTTCATCATTTGATGAAAGGTCGACGGTACTGCACTCATGTTGTGGATCCATGGCCTTCCGAGTAGTGCATTATATCTCATGTCGCCTTTGATGACCATGGAATTTTGTATCTTGGATAGTCCAGACCACGTTTACTAGTAGGATTATCTCCCTCTTTGTTGTTTCACTTGCCATGTTGAAGTCGTTTAGGACTCGACATGCAGGCACGATTTGGTCCTGCTGGCCGAGCTGCTCTACGATCCTCGATCTGATTATGTTTGCTGAGCTACCTGGATCCACTAGAACATGTTTAACTTGAATTTTATTCGACAAAATAGAAATTACCAGGCGTCATTGTGCGGCTGAGAAATGCCCTCCGTTTCTTCGTTATTGAACGATAGGATTCCTTCGGGCACATAGCCCCGAGTCCGCTTTTCTCTGGTTGTCGACACCTTGGTACGTTTGAATATAGGCCCATGTGGAACATCGACCCCGCCAACAATCATATGAATTACATGTCACGGTTCTTCCTGCTCATTCTTTCTGTTGGTGTCTCTTTCGCTGAAGTGATTCTTAGCTCGATTACCGAGGAACTCTCGAAGGCGGCCCTCGTTAAACAATCAAGTTGCCTACTCCCTTAGCTGTCTGCAGTCTTCAGTCCTATAGCCATGTGTGCCATGATATTTACACATCAAGTTTGGGTTTCTTTGAGAAGGATCAGTTTGTATAAGTCTGGGCCATCTGGTGTCTTTGATCATTCCGATAGCCGATACAATCCCCGATGCATCGACACTGAAATTATACTTCAATAACCGAAGTGTTTCTTCGGGATCGGTATGTTTATCAAAACCATTCTTACTCATAAGTCCCCGAGAATTTTTCCCTCGATCATTTCTTTGATCATTCCAAGGAGGATTTCTCCCCGAACCATTGTTTCTCCGATCTGCGACATATAGCTGATACTGTTCTTTGTTCGACCTTTGTTCCCTGTCGGTATCCCTCGGGGTTTTAACTGCCAATCTGTTTGGATGAACTGATCCTGAGGGGGCTCCCAGCTGGTCGTCCTCGACCCTGATCTTTGATTAGTAACGATTATGCACATCTGCGCAAGTTACAGTTGGATACTCGATCAGATATTGGTTCAACTATCGTGACGCTACCGAACTCCGCTCGTTCAACCCCTAGGTGAAAGCTTGAATGGTCCAATCATCTGTGACCAGTAGTAATTCCCTTCCCTCCATTTGAAATCGGGATACGAACTCCCTTAGCATTTCATCACCCCTATGCCTTATCTTAAAAACGTTTGATTTCCTTGTAACGACATTTATGGCCCCGGCGTGTGCCTTCACGAAGGCGTCTGCTGACATAGAAAATGAGTCTACGGAATTCGATTCCAAGTTGTGATACCAAATCATCGCTCCTTTGACAAAGTTTCCCCAAATTTTTTCAACAAAACTGACTCGATCTCATTATCATTTAAGTCGTTTCCTTTAATCCCGCATATGTACGAAGTAATGTGTTCATTAGGATCTCTCGTCCCATTGTATTTAGGTATATCTAGCATACGGAACTTCTTAGGAATGGGCTTCGGAGCCGCACTCTCAGGAAATGGCTTTTGTACGAAATTTTTGGCATCCAAACCTTTTAAGATCAGAGGTGCCCCTGGTATTTGATCAACACGAGAGTTGTATGTTTCCACTTTCTTGTCATTATCTTTGATTTTTTTCTCTCTCGAATTGATTCTCTTGGTGAGATTCTCGAGCATCTTCATAATTGTAGGATCAGTCCTCGATCCATTACCGCTTGACCTTTCCGGCACCAGCTCAGTACGGCGAGTGATTTCTAGTTCGACCACACTTGGAGTTTTATGTTGACATTGAAGCTGAGCGATAGCAACCTGCAGAGCCTGTAGCATCTCGATTATTACCTGGAGGCCAACTCCCCCATTTCCTACACCCTGTGTTCCTTGGCCGCCAGATCGGACTTCCCTGCGTACACTTCCTCCAGGGTTTGTGCCTAAGTCCGCATTCAAAGCAATGTACGAACTAACATCGACTGGTTCGTCAATCGACACTTCCCCAAGGTTAATCGGTGGTACACCAGCTCCTGGAGCAACTACATTGTTGTGTTCCCCCTGAAATCCAAGACCATCATCGCCATGTACGGGTGCGTTTTGCGAATTTGACATGTTTTAACCTGAGAACAAAAATTCTTGACAAGAACAAGTGTGAAAATAACGTGTGTTATCCGAACTAGTACTAAAACAATCACTATTATCCTTAGCCCTACGGTGGACGCCAAACTGTTTATCCTAAAATTCGAGTAACAATTAAATTTGTTTTGTGGTTTTAAGGATATGTGATTTAATCCAATATTAACTGATAAACAAGGGATCAAATGTGTAAATTAAAGGATAAAGTAAATCAAACTACTATTTAATCAAGTCTCGACCTCGAGCTATGGCAACCTCGAGGAAGGTGAATAAGAACAATAAAATAATGAGGTAATTTAGATGAAAAGTAAGCAAAAAAGTGATGTATATATATTCTCCTGTCGATGATTGATGCGTTACAAATGATTGGGATCCCCTTTATATAGTAGGGGAATCCTAACTAAGGTACCCTTCTAATTACAGTAAGTAATCTTTTTATACAGCTGTCTAACCACCTAGTACAAATCCGTTCCGAAATTTACGTCGTGATCTTAGGACCACCGCGGTAATATCGCTCTTTCTGTTATAAAACCATAACGGTATTATCTCGAGGTTGGTCGTACTCGGCCTCGGTGTTCATCGAGCACTTCGATCTTCGAGTCTTGTATTCTGCCATCGGGCTCGAGCCCGGTCCACATTGAACTTGTTCTCGACGCGACCCCTCGAACTTACAAATTCGGGCATACCTGATTTTGACCGTATATAGTATCCTAAAATTCAATATTTTTGTTCAAACTTCATAACATTGTGTCCTGAAGTTCAATTTTTTATGTTCAGGACACGAAAACTAAAAAACAAATAGCATTCATTTTATTTCATATTGAATTGTTACTTGGATTTCAGGAAGATGCGTCCAATTTCAAAAACACATTTTCTCGTGCTTTATAATTGCAATTCATCTCCCTGTTGCATAAAGATTAAAATGCAGTTGACTAGTAAACCCTGATAGTGGCGTAGCTAGAAATTTCGTCAAGGATGTTCAAACTTAAATAAGTCAGTAATTTTTTTGTTGATGAATGGTGTACCAAATTTTTTAAATCAAACTATGCAACATTTAGCTAAACAATAAAATTTAATAGAATTATAGTTTATCAGGGGTGAAATCAGGGGGATCTATTTCCCGCCATTAAGGTACATTCGGAAAGTCATGTCGGCATCTCGAGGCTATCAGATTACGATCGAGCTCCCTCTCTCGAGGATCGTCCGCGACCCTGTAGAGACTCCGAGGGTAAGGAATCTGTCCACGACCCAGCAAAGGTTACGAAGACGGCGGACTCCCGAGGCAAGCGGCTAGAGTCAATAGGCACTAGTACCATGCCTAGCCGTCCCATCCCCGTGTCCTTTCATTCAAAACACTTTGTACTATATGGTATTCCCTCTCCTATATAAGGGGATCCATGCCACTTTGTAAGGGACTGATGTTGCTCCATTTTCTCCACAAGTGCAATAATATCTCTCTCTCTCTTTTCTTTTTAAGCTTGTTCGTTCTCACTGGCCCAAGGTCGCCTCTATATCCATCGCCTTCTTACTTTTTCTTCATCATATACCTTAGTAGTGGCCATAAAGAGCCTTGTTTAATTATATCTTCAACTGTTATCCCACCCCCGACTATCCTCGATAGCTCGAGCTCGACCCTGACGTAGACCCCGAGGTCCCTCATCGACCAGACCTATATTCAGGCAGCAGGCCCTTCGGTTCGATTATTATCTTGTTTTATCTCGTATTTAATCTCTAAACTCTATATTATTAGCATCAACTACTCTAACAACTAGCTCGGGAATAGATCACGTATTTTTAGAATCCTATTTACAAATTTAATTGTTGTTACCATTTTTGTGGTAAACAGTTTGCCGCCCACCGTGGGGCTAAAAATAATAGTGATTATTTTCTTGCTAGTTTCATTGCACAAAAGCACATTATCTTTCACACTTTTTCTTGTCCAAGATCCTTTGATTTCAGGTCAAAAATGTCTAGTTCGGTAAACGGAGTCGAAAATGAAAACCTCGAGAATCACGGGGAAAATGGCGTGGCTGTCCCGGTCGCCGGAGCACCACCACTAAATCCTGATAACTCGCTCGGACCGATTCTAGCGGATGCGAACTCACAGGACACACAACATGTCAACGAAACTTCTCACACAGACAAGAGCGTTCAGCATATCGACCAACAGGAAGCCCAACAAATCCCGTCTCTGGAAACATAGGAAGTTAGCCTTCACGATATTTTTGAAATGTTGCAGGCACAGCAGTTGGCTATCCCCCAGCTATAGAGCCATCCGAAGGCTCCCAGCGCAGTGGCATCTGAGACAGCTCCCCCCGTCGAGCAAGCACCCAAAAGATCAAGCAATAATGGGTCAGTGGTTGATCCCACCATAGTGAAGATGCTCGAGGACCTCTCCAAAAGGATCGCGTCAGGTTTGTGGAGGTTCATGCAATAGTTCTTTCCCAGGGAAGCGGTCCCGGAACTAGCTTCACGGAAATTCGGAACATCGAAACTCCCTAAGCGCGACAGGACCTCGGACCCCGACGAGCGCACCACCGCTTACATATGCGTGGAGAAAGGCATCGACCTTCAAGATATAAGTTCGAGCCCGTCTCGTTGAAGAAGTTCGGAGAAACACTCTCGAAAGAAACCATGATGTGGCGCCGCAGCCTAGCTCCCAACCTCACATACTCGCTTAACCTAGAGGATTCCTCCATAAAAGCACACGCTGATACCATCAAAGCAGTAACGGAAGAGCCCGACACAAGGGAGGCCGAACGAAGAGAGAATGAAACACCACAAGAAGTCACGCCTCATTCACCGATAGGACGAGCAAGATCGTCCCCGGTTTCGGATAACTGGGCAACACAGGTCTTCGCCTGAAGTTTAAACGAGGCATGCCCGACTAATCCAGGTCTTTTCAAATGATTCTTAGTCAGATACCCAGCCGAGACCTGACCGTATGCCCGTACCCGGCACCGGCCACGAATCAGGGCCACGGACAACCGCCTAGGAACCTCTACGGTCCCGGTATACCCAACATGCTCCCAGCAAAGCAATTGATGCCAAACAGATGGAGGTACCATCCATGTGCCGCGAACGGGAGGAACGCCACAAGATACAGCCTATCTCGCAACAGTAGGGAAATATTTTGAGGGCCACATCCTCGAGGAACCTTCAGTGCAACCGGATCTGACGAGGCACAGCCGACAGAGGAGCCCCGCCCAATAGAGTACGATCTCAACATTGCTATACCAAACATCATGATCACTATAAGCGAAACCAGGGATGCTGAGCAACTCAGGCCTGTTCCGCCAAGACCCTTTCAAAAGAACCACAACCCGACGTAGGAACCGCAAGGCGCGTGGCCACGGGGTCAAAAATGACCCCCATCTTGGAAAGACGATAGCTGTGCTACTTAATGAAAATCGATGTCGAGTACCATCGAGCGGTCAGGTTCGAGTCCAGCCCCAAGGAAGGAAGGTAACCGAGAAGGATGAAATGAACAAGCCGCGACATATTACCACGACAGTGGAGGAATGGTAACACCCTCCGCAGACTCATAAAATGGAAAGTGAAAATGTTCGCTGTTAGGAAAAGACGGGTCCAGGGAAGTACTCCGGAGGACACCCTTACATCCAGGGAAAAAGGCATCGATGCCTCGCCTCAGCATCGCACTGACGCATTGGTAACCCTCTCCCTCATTTGATATATTTCGAATAAAACATGTGTTCGTAAATTCAGGTGGTTCAATCATGTACAACAACGATGTCGAAACAAAGTCAATAGGGCGGTCCGGGCTAACGGACCAAATCACTCCCGCATCCCGGATCCCTAGAGAATTCCTAATGGCGAATCGCCACAAAGACCATCCTCTTAATACGACCCGTATGAGCACGGCATAAATGCCACCATCTCCAGCTCAGACAAACGCAAAACTCGAGGGTAAATTAAGCTCGAGTCGGACACTGAACCCTAAGACGGTTAAAGCGTGCAAGCCTAAGGGCAAATCCGGGATCAAATCGACCCAATTTGAACTCCAACAAGCAGAAATACAGAAAATACAAGTTGTGGGGTTTTCCCTCTTATTGCTACATATTGACGACGAAGCGCAACCTTAGCCTACGTCTTATAATGAAAGTTATATATATACACAACAAAGAAGGCAGGGAATGATCATTCTGCTTTTTTCCGGCAGTTATAACCAGGCGGTCTCCTCCTCATCGTTCTCAACATCAGACAGTAAGAACTTGGCATCATACTCATCTCTTTTGGCTTGCTTGATCTCCCCCGAGAGATCAAAGCCCCTGTCGTGAATCTCCTCGAGGATTTCCCTCCGGGATCTGCCTCACGTACTCCTTGTTGTTGTTGGCACGATCGAGGGTCTTCTGCAACTCAGTTTTAGCAGCGGCAGCGCTCCTCGAATAAGCTACCATTTTCTGTCCCGCCCTGGTATTATTCATCATAACCTCAGCCCGGACATTCACCACCTCAGTTTTTGCCCTTGAAAGCTCGGATGAGAGTCTCACGATCATCTTCGCCCGAGTAGAATCATTCGCATGGGCAGCCCGAATTTGCGCCTCGAAAGAGGAAGCCCCAGCCTGAGCCCTCTCTTTGGCCTCAGAGTGGGCATTCACATGGACCTGTAGCTCGACGAATTCACGTTTGGCTTTTCCAACCTCGCCCCAGAGTTGTTCCAGCTCATCCGCCTTATCCTTTAACTGAAACAGCAACACGTCAAGATGGTGAGATATAAAGGAACACAGGCCAGTGTGAGATGCAGGATACCTGTTTCTCCAAGAGCGCCTCCCAAGCCCGATTCCGGGCCACCTCACGCCTTTAAAGAGACGAGCTCGCTTTCCTTTACCGCACAAAGAAGCCTGAGGGATTTCTCCCTATCTCGAGCATCCCGCAATGGGGCCCTGCAATGAAGCAGTTCGGCCTTGAGCCTGTCAAAAGCCTGAGAAAGGAAGCCAGGTAAACAAAACGAAAAGAGAGGAGCGCAGGGCTAGAACATTCTTATAACGGCAGAAACTCACCATAAGGCCAAAGCGCTGAGCCTCGCTGAAGGCCAAAGCAACGTCCGACGATGTACCGACCCCGGAAGATTGTCGGTCGGCCGAATTGCTTCCCCTTAACCGTTGCGAAGAGGGCGCCTCATCGCAGCTCTTCTTGCACCCTGAGGCATCCTTCCTTTTTTCGGTGTTCCTTGACTCCGGGGCCAGCAATCTCTCCTCCTCTCTCGGTGGGACTTGACCTCGCTTCGAAAAGACTCTCGACACATGTAGCATATAAATCAAATGAGCCAGCAAGAAGGAAGTCGCCCCTTAGGGAGGCAAGACGCCAGGAACCTACCGTGATGCTTCATCTCCCATCTCCCTTTTGATAGATCTCGCCACCGGCGCCTATCGTAGGTTGAACAAGCTGCTAGCTTACGAGACCATTCAGCTAAATCAGGGATCTCGTCGGGAAACCAATGAGTTGCTATAAACAAAGAATAGGAATATACCATTATGGTGCCAACCCCATGCTGATTTAAAAGACAGCTCAATCGAAGCACTTACGTGTGAGGTTCCATCTCCGAGGGAACGACAAAAATTCTCCAAGGATAACATTAGTTGTCCGGATTCGAATGAACCAATTCATCCACCCGCAGTCCCCATCCTCCTCGCCGCCAATCACAAGAGCTCGAGTAGATCTACGCTGAAGAGCAATCAGGCCCCGATAGCGCAATGGCCGATACAACCTCACGAGGGGCTAAGGGTGAATTCTATCCCGGCCTTGTCAGCAAAATACCTCATCGACTGCACTATTCTCCAAATAAAAGGATGAACTTGTGCCAACGTTACTTGGTATCTCCTGTAGAAATCAAACACGACCCGATCTGGGGAACCCCGGCGTAAGAACGTGAATATACAGACTCAAGAACCCCTCAACGTACGTCATGATACTCTCCTCGGGGAAAGGTGCTTGCAAAATCACGCCTTCCCCCCATCCGCATTCTTTCCTGATCATCTCAAGGTTTTCCTCCCTCACCGATGAAATAATCCTCGACACATGCTCTCGATGGCCTGGAACATTGGGAGGTCTCCCCGGTGTGACAGCCTTCTTCGAGGCGAGGCAACCCGAATCTCGCTCTCTCGATATCGGGGGCGAGCCGCTGGTACCAACCAAGGGTAGAGCACAGCAGGGACTCCCCTCCATCCGAAGATCAGCCGTCGAAGCGGCGGCCATGATTACAGCAGAATAAAGGGAAGAAGATGAGGATCCAGGCAAAAACTCTCTGAAGCAGGGGAGCGGAAAGGCTCACACAAAGCGCCAAGATTTGCAGAGGAGATAGGCTTATCAAAAACTGCAAAATCGTCGCTTGAAGGGCGGATGAGCAAATATATAGAGGCTAAGCGACAATTTCTCATTTGCCCAAGGGGGCCAATTAATTCTGGCCGCGTTAACGCCACCTTCTCCTTGGGGAGTGCACTGGCAGAATCATTCCAGGCTCCCACATAACTCATAAAACCGAAGGACCTCAGGAGATCCCCAATGTCATAAATATTGGTTCAGGAGGAACTATCGATCCCACCTCGGGACATGGCTAGTCTCGGGGCCCCCGGTCTGTCCTACGAAAAGGCCCTAAAGGGCCGACGCTGGAATACAAAAATAAAGAGGCAAGGAGAAGGGCTGATAGGATAAAAGCTCCTTTTTATACATTGGTAAAAGAGAGAAAATGTCTTTATACTATTTGTTTCCCAGGGAGGGGACACATGAAGCAAAAAGAAAGGCATACAAAAAAGGCTCGGAGACTACTCCTCGCCACTATCATCTTCACCTCTATCAGGGGCAATTAAGAGCACCAATGTTTCTTCTACCATACGAGCCTCCTCTAGATCGGCAGACAGCTCGAAGCCTCTGGCCTCAAGTTCTTCCAGGGTCTCCCTCTTCACCTCTGCCTTGGCGTACTCGACAGCTCGAATTAGTCTCTGATCAGTTACCGTGGAAATGTCGCGAACCATTGTATGTGTCGTGGTCTCATCTTCCTTATAAGCGATAGCATCTCGTTCGGCCTCAAACTTAGCCGCAGTCAAAGTAACAATCTCCCTGCGAGCGTCCGTGAGAAGAGCCCGGGATGTCGTCAATTCCTCGGCTACAGTATCGTTTCGCTCTTTCAGCCCGGAGACCTCTGCTTTCAACTGGCTACTCCACGAGTTACTCTGCTCGACCTACGAAGAAGGGCAAGTCGATGAATATATGAATCCAGAACATGAGTGGATACAATGTAAAAGGACGGGCATGAGAGAGGCAGAGTACCTGAGCAGCAAGAGCAGCCTTCTCCTGGAGTGTCGCCTCCAAAGCAGTCCGAAGTTCCCCCAACTCTCTGTCCCCCTGGGCACAACGAGCCTCTGAATCCTGCAGCTTGGAAGCAACGTTATTACACTCCTTCTCGTGGAAAAATAGTTCCTCTCGGAGCCGAAGAATGGCATGATCATACATCTCCTTACACTGCGGCACAATGAGAAAGTTAAGAAAGACAGCGAATAACGCCCGAGAACGAAAAGGAATATGCAAGGGAAAACTATCACCTGTTGCATAGACTTCTCCGCCACTTTAACGGCACCGAAAGTATCGAGATCAGCCTTGTCGATTACACCGTCAAAAAATGTTGGCAATAAAATCTCCCCCTTTTGGAGGGGTCCCGACTATGACGCCGACCATCTTTTCGGCATCCCTCAGTTCTCCTGATGAAATTGGAAACCTCGAAATGAGGTCGTTCGGTTCACCGATTTCTCCTAATAGAAACCCACGCTCCTAGAAGGCCCAGAGCTTCGGTCCCTCAAGATCAACGCCAACGGTCCTCCTAGCAGAAGCTGCATCAGTGTCCTCTTCAAGGACCCTCTGCTCACCAGCCCGGCCGGAGCCAGCCGTCCCGGATTCAGCAGCCTCCGATCGGGGCACCTGCAAATCTCTCGCATTGAACCTTATTCTCCTCCTCAATGGACTTCCATCATCATCCTCCCCCTCGACGTCAAGATTCGATCCGGAGGTTAGAGCAGCAGTCCTATCAGGTCAGGCAACGACCATCCTGCTCTTCCTTTTCTTGTTCATATCAGGCTCCAAGGCCTCTGCTTCACCGTTAGGGAGCAGCCTCATCTGCATATTCTCGCTAAGGCCTACACCAGCACAATAACCGCGATACGTTTTTGCTAAGGGCTCGGAAGGAAATACAAAATGCGAAGCACAGGCGGTAAAGGAACCTCACCGTGATTCTTGGCCACCCAACGCTCCTTAGCCATGATGGTCCAAGACCGAACGCGATACGGGAACTTCTCGTCCAGATGCCTGATCCATCCCAACAACTCTAGGACCACCAACGGATGCCAAGAAGCGGCTGCAAAAACACCAAGAGGTTATTACGATGAATGAAAGAGTAATCGAGAAGCAGTTAAAGGAAAATTCGCTTACGTCGAGCGTTCTACTACTCCGAAAAGGGCATCCTCCGGGCCAGGATGATGTCCGAGGTCCTCACTCGGATAAACCTGCTCATCCATCCTCAGTCCTTTACCTCATCAACGCTCGTGAAAAAAGACTTTTTGGATCGGTGGCGGAGCTTGATTAAGCCTCGATACAGCCGAGGGCAGTACAGTCTGTTCAAATGGTTAAGGGTGAAAACTTTACCTTTAACCCCATCGGTGAAATGCCTAAGCATTAACCCTATCCTCCAAAAGGATGGGTAGATCTGACCGAGGGTCACCTAATATCGGGCGCAGAAGTCAAGAATAATCAGGTCGATTTCCAAGGGAGAAGATTCGACGGATTTATCAGGGCCCAGGGTGAATGGGTAAGTATATATGTGAAGGAAGTCCACCTTGAAGTCGGTGATGCTATCATTGGGGTCGAGAATCTCTACCTCCATTGCCTCGCTCCATCGGCAGTCTGCCCTCACTTTGGTAACATCGGTCAGGACGCTAACATATCGAGACACGTGCTCACACCGACTCGGCGTAGACAAGGGAGTCTCGCTGTCGAAATCCTTTGACATGTCAATATCAGGAGGAGTCCATTGTTCTAAAATGGGAACCGATATGTTTTCTCCCTCGGGTAATCGGGACGACGACGCAGCATCGTTCCGTCGGGGGACCGTCCTAGAAGTCCTAGCCATGAAAAATGGTAAAAACCTTTTTGTGAAAAAGGGAAGGATGTCAAATAGCAAAATTCTGATTCGCGGGCTTGTAAGAAGGGTGAAGATGGGAAGTGTCTAGCAACCGGTGCATTTATAGGAATCGTTGGGGAAGCAGAAGAGACGAGCCTACGGCAGTTCGTGGGTTTCTCGATTACTGCATCTGACGGCGGCCATGCACGGTTCTCTGGGGCATGGCATTTAATGCTCTTAGACGGTTGACGTCATGGCAATAATTATCTCGAAACGACGATTCAATATCGTTTCCTATTACTTCGTTCTAAGAAACGCGGAGACTATCTGTATGCGGTGAAATCAGGGGGATCTATTTCCCGCCATTAAGGTACATTCGGAAAGTCATGTCGGCATCTCGAGGCTGTGGGATTATGATCTATATTTGTATGCGGTGAAATCAGGGGGATCTATTTCCCGCCATTAAGGTACATTCGGAAAGTCATGTCAGCATCTCGAGGCTATGGGATTACGATCGAGCTCTCTCTCTCGAGGATCGTCCGCGACCCTGTAGAGACTCCGAGGGTAAGGAATCTGTCCGCGACCCATCAAAGGTTACGAAGATAGGGGACTACCGAGGCAAGCGGGCTAGAGTCAATAGGCACTAGTATCATGCCTAGCCGTCCCATCCCCGTGTCCTTTCATTCAATACACATTGTACTATATGGTATTCTCTCTCCTATATAAGGGGGATCCATGCCACTTTGTAAGGGACTGATGTTGCTCCATTTTCTCCACAAGTGCAATAATATCTCTCTCTCTCTCTCTTTTCTTCCTAAGCTTGTTCGTTCTCACTGGCCCGAGATCGCCTCGATATACATCGCCTTCTTACTTGTTCTTCATCACATACCTTAGTAGTAGCCATAAAGAGCCTTGATTAATTATATCTTCAACTGTTATCCCACCCCCGACTATCCCCGATAGCTCGAGCTCGACCCTAACGTAGACCCCGAGGTCCTTCATCGACCAGACCTATATTTGGGCAGCAGGCCCTTCGGTTCGATTATTATCTCGTTTTAGCTCTTATTTAATCACTAAACTCTATATTATTAGTATCAACTACTCTAACAACTAGCTCAGGAATAGATCATGTATTTTTAGAATCCCATTTACAAATTTAATTGTTGTTACCATTTTCACGGTAAATAATTTACTAATAAAATCAAGCATAAAACCAAAGGAAATAGAGAGTCAAGAGGATTTGGAGTTTGTCGAGAGTTTTTGTTAAAAAAAAATTTGTATAGCTTGACTTTTAAATTATAAAATTTATTTATGAAATAAATGTTAGTTAAAAATTACTTTTAAGATTAGTTGTTTATTTCTACACAAATTTTAAGTTTTAAGTGTTATTTTATTAAGAAAATTTTTAGATTGAAAAGAATCAAATAGACCACATATGGTAGTCTCCGTTTAGTTTTGGCAAACAAAATTAGCAGAACTTTGAACTCGTGAACAACATGTCACTTTGAACATCTTGAACCGGTGAACTGCCTTACACAACTGTATTCAGGGTGTTCAAAATATAATATATAACCATATAAAGTAGTATTTAACTTATATACGGAATATAATTTTTTCGCAAAGGGTGTGCGCTTGATCACCCTTGGCATAAGGTGGCTACGCGACTGCGAGCCTACCCCTACCCTTACCTATTCACCCACCTACCCCTACCCCTAACCCACCCACCCACCTACCACCACCCTCCCCTCTCCCATGCTACCCCCCACCCTTCCCCCACTATCCTCGCCCACCCGCCCCTCGGCTCCTAGACCTCGGCCTACTATCCTCCTCCGTTTTTACTCATTTTATTTTTTATGGTGTTTGTCTAAATTTTATATATATATATATATATTAAAATATTTTTTGCTACCTAACAAAATACCAAAAAATAAGTAAGAAACTCATTTATTTTCTAAGAAAATATTTATTCCAAACACACGCAAAGATGAATAACATCAGTTGACGATCCACGGAGCACCAAAAGGGAGAACACTGGAGAAGAAACTACCCGAATATGTGGGCATTTAAGACTTTAGTAGTCAATAATTGTGGGGGTGACTTACACTATAAACCAAAAAGACAAACTTTTAAGAGATGTAGAGGGTATTATTACAATTATAATTTTCATTATTCTTGTTTTCTAGCCAAATTCAGAAAAGAGTGGTTCCAAGAAGTTATATGTGGATTATAGTACAAAATTAGTAATGCAAAGATTACTAATACGAGATTATTCATTTTAGTATTGGTTCATTGTACTAAAATTGGACAAACAAGATACCATTTAAACTATTTGTTTATTTTTTAAATTAAAAAATAATGAGATTACAGTTAAAGCCTTGGAGACTTGACCTTCATAGGCTTCTAGGAAAAGACAAAAGATAGTATTGTCTTTTTGCTGCTCTTTTTTTGTAAGAGGGAAATCTGCAGCCGTTACAATTTCTGCCACAGCTTTATCCTTCGGGTGAGTACTCTGTGACGAGCACTTTGTGTGCACTGGATAAATCTCTCCCTGTGTAATAGCCTGCAAACCACACAAATGATGTAAATCGCACGAGGCAAGCTCTGTGCGACAGGCTCAATCCCAGAAGGCATTGAGAGATGATTCGATGTCAGGTCATCCACCCTCCAAATCAACTGAGCCATCCCGAAGGGTTCTCTTTTCATATAAAACTCATACATTGATTAGTTATTCTATGTTGATGGTTATATAAGACAATACACCAAATTGGTTTATAACTTTATATAAGAACTAACTTTATATCAATAGAAAATATAAACCGAACATTATATCACTATTAAAACTCCTTTATACAAATGATTATTTCTCTGAGTACATCAAACCAAATGACCCCTTGAAAGATATATAATATTGAACTCATTCATTTTTTAAATTTTTTAGATAAGTCGAGCCATGAGTTTCAGATATCAAATGATTAAATCAAGAAAATGATCGAATTGTGTTGTGTGATACTTTAGATCTCTCTGCATTCGAGATCCCGGGTTCAAGTCTTAAAAATAGAAAACTTTTGATAGGAGTGCTTTATCTTTCTTAGTAGACCTATTTAACATAAATCTGAATTAAACAGGTTAGTGAACTTTGAAGATTAATTAAAGAAATTTGTACACAAATAACTAGCTGGATAATTCGGTATTATTTACTTTTTTTAGACAGTATACGTCAATTATACATTAATTATATACTGTTATATGCATAATATAAATGAATATTATATATATATATATATATATATATATATATATATATATATATATATATATATATATATATATTATACATTTAATATATATACTATACTATACTATATATACATCTTATATAGATTAAATCGTCTTGATTACTTTAAACCTGAAAATGAAAAAGAGGATTTTGTGTATGGAAGATGTAGAAGTGGAGTGCAGGCAAGAAAAGGAAGGAAGAAGCTTTGCAATTAAGTTAAGAGGCCTGTAAAGAAGAGAACAATGATTGTGTTACATTGGCTTGAAGAATCATTGCTAGGGTGTTTGAGCCCCTTTTGCATCAACTTTAGATTTTAATATCACAAATATATCTGCAGTTTCAGTAATATATGCAAGCTCCTTCATAATCTTTATTGGCCAAAAGGGGATTAATTTGGTGTACATTATCATTATCCAACAACTCTTGAGCCCCTCGTTCTCTTTCACACTCTCTTTAGGGGAGTACCTGAAAGAATATCAATTTTGTTATAAATATATTATATTATGGATGTTCATTTAGTACTCCGTTGTAAATAAGCTTCCTGAAGAAGCTTATTCATATGGGACTCCACCATAAATATGTTTATCTATTTAGTACTCTATTGGAAATAAGCTTCCTGAAGAAGCTTATTACTTCGGTACCCGGTTATGGATAAATATTACCCTCAGTAGAAGATTATCCATACCGGGTATAATAAGCTTATCCTTTCAGTACCCAGTTATGGATAAACATTATCCCCGGTAAAAGATTATTCATACCGGGTATAATAAGCTTATCTTTTCAGTACTTCGTTATAGATAAACATTGCTCTTAGTAGAAGATTATCCATATCTGGTATAGTAGCAGCTTCCTTTCTTCTATAAATAGAAGAGATTTCAGTTCATTATGTACATCAGTTTGAATTCGAATAATATATCAGTTTCTCTCTATAGTTGTCTTTACGTTACAGTCTTTATTTCATAACACGTTATCAGCACGAGACTCTGACATCTCGAACAAATACTTTGAAAGTATTAGAGGTAAGAACTTTCTTTTCCTAAATAATGTCAAATCTTTCTAAACTTGAATTTGTAGCCCTGGATATATCGGGAAAAAGCTACATGTCTTAGGTGTTTGATGCTGAAATTCATCTTGATGCGATGGGTCTGGCAGACACCATCAAGGATAAAAATCAGGCATCAAACCAAGACCGTGCCAAAGCAATGATATTCCTACGCCATCACCTTGATAAGGGCCTGAAAATGGAATATCTCACTATTAAAGATCCAGTCATACTGTGAAATAATTTGAAAGATAGATATGACCACCTGAAGATGGTCGTTCTTCCACAGGCACGTTATGATTGGACTCATCTAAGGCTACAAGATTTTAAATCTATCAGTGAGTATAATTCTGCTATGTTCAGAATTATTTCCCAATTGAAATTATGTGGTGATAATATTACTGATCATGATATGTTGGAGAAAACTTTCACCACTTTTCATGCCTCGAATATGCTCCTGCAGCAGCAATATCGAGAGATGGGATTTAAAAAGTATTCTGAACTTATCTCACATCTTCTTATAGCAGAGCAACATAATGGGCTATTAATGAAAAATCATGAAAGCCGACCTATTGGTTCTTGTCCATTCCCTGAAGTGAATGAGACGAACTTCCACCAAGCTAAACGTGGAAGAGGTTGTGACCCCAATCGTGGCCATGGCCGTGGTCGGGGAAGAAACCCCAATCATGGTAATAATAATGCACCAAAGAAGCCTCCTCACCACCAGCAGTGGAAAAGGAAGGAACAAAAGTATGAAGCGGTGCAAGCGCCAAATGCAGAAAATGCATGTTATAGATGTGGAGGAAAAGGGCACTGGTCACGTACTTGTCGTACGCCAAAGCACCTGGTTGAGCTTTATCAAGCCTCCCTGAAGAAGACAGAGAAAAATGTTGAAGCAAATTTTATTTCTGAAGATAATTTAGACTTCATGCATTTGGATGTAGCTGATTACTTTGCATTCCCAGAAGGAGAAACAAGTCATGTAATCGGTAGTGAATCTGTAGAAATATAAATATTTTAATTTTTGTTGTTTGTAATAGATAGTATGGTTATGTAATTGTTGTACATAAATAAATGTTATGCTTTGATAATAATATTTACTATAATATATTTTATTTATGTTATTTTGAAGAATATGGATAATCCTCAAATTATGTTTGGATCAAAGACAAATCATGAAGATATTTGTGTTATTGATAGTGGAACAACTCATGCCATATTCAACGATCAGAAATACTTTTCTTATTTGCATAAGGAAAAAGCAAATGTTTCAACAATTTCTGGTAATATAAGTTTGATTGAAGGTTCCGGAAAAGTCATAATATTTCTGTCTAAGGGAACAAAACTTATTATAGTCAATGCATTGTTCTCCTCCAAGACCCGAAGAAACTTGTTGAGTTTTATAGATATCCGCCGAAATGGGTATCATGTTGAGACAATAGATGAAATGAACAGGGAATATCTTTGTATTACAAAGAATATTTCTGGCCAAAAATGCATTGTAGAAAAGTTACCAACTTTATCTTCTGGCTTATACTATTCAAAAATTAGTACAATTGAAGCACACTCTATCGTAAACCAGAAGTTTACGGATTCAAATACTTTTGTGCTTTGGCATGACCGTTTGGGTCATCCCGGATCAATAATGATGAGACGAATTACTGAAAATTCGAGTGGGCATCTATTAAAGAACCTGAAGATTCTTACAAATTGTTACAACCCATATCTACATGTGTTAGTTCATGCCATATATTAGTTAACATAAATCCAATAAGGAATTATCTTTGAGATGATAATAAGTCAATCATATTGGTCTTAAGTGATACAAGAGTGTATAAGGGTGATTAACAAGTATTAGAAGTTAAATGAATCAAGGATGTTGTAACTCGTATTTGTAGGTAAATCTAGCGGTGCTTAATACACTCAAGAGGTCATGTATTAAGGTATTTTAATCATATAATATTCGTATCATAAGTCTTGAAGTCAAACGAGTTATGAAACAAAAGTCGACAAAAGTTGTCTCAACTTAGGTTCATAATTTTACTTAAACATTAGGTCAAATGTTTCTAATCTTTTCTCCTAATTTACAAGGAATTACGGGGTGATCGACCAACCAAATTAAATATCTATGAGTCTAGTTTCCAACTCATTAAACCGTTCATCGATACGATCTCGGAGTAGAGAGATATTTGCATTTTCGCGAGACTGCGCCAAGCACCTCTCTATGGGGCCCACTAAGGCGGTTTAAGATATTTGGACCTATATAGGATGCCTCCAACCCGTTTTAAGTCATTTATTCTCACTATTTTCAGACCTTAGAACCCTAGGAACATCCTCTCAAGGTTCTCTCAAGATTCAAGACCCAAAAAGGGCAAACAACACAAATCAAGTGTCGGGAATTCCGTGGCGCTAGTAAGTCTCTTGTTCTTCTTGTTGTTGCTCATTTTTGTGTCGTTCCAGCTCGTGTGGGAGGTTGTTTTAAAGGTTTTATGTTCTGTAAATACTCCCTCATGTTCTTAATATCAATCCTAGGTGATTTCAAGCCTTCTAAAGTGATTCTAGTGCCGAAAAACACTAATTGATCGCTAGTTTTGCTTTTTTGTTGTTGTGGCAGCATTGGAGGGATATTTCATGGAAATTTAAGGTCAAATTAGAGTTGTTCTTTCTGTATAAAGGTAAGGAACCTCTTACTCTATATGTATTTAAGATTATCCAAGTTGCGGCTAAGCCATTGAAGCTAGAACTTGTGAAATATATATCGAAAGGCTTGGTAGTAATGTTATTATTTTGTGGACTGTTTTACGTTGTTGTTGGGCTGCGTATTTTACTACTGTTTTGTGGAGTTTTGGAGGAGGAAGGGTGTGGAGAAACACCATATATATGTAGGGTTGTGGGATGATAGTTATTCGTAATATTTCCGGGTCGTTTGACACGACTACGGTGGTCGTCGTATGTATGAAGTGATTAGGCTGTGCGTGGACTATTTTGGGAGGCTCAATATGTTTATTATTGATGTTGTTTGGGCTATTTGGCGACTGTTTTGAATGGTGTGAAGTAATATATATAGGGTAGGTGTTGTCCGTTTCATCGTAAAATAGGTTGTGGTCGATACATAATAGTTATGACGCTTAAATGATAATGATAGTATCGTTTCTCTTATTGTAGACTAAGGAGTTTTGACAATTGCATAACTTAAGATTGGGGAAGTATATACAAGGTATGTGAGGCTATCCCTTTCCTTCTTTTGCACGACTCCGATTGTACATGATGTAATGAACGAGCTTCCAAGATACTCTACTCTTAGAGCTAGCAGTACTTACATTGTTTTCCCTCTTATGGAACGATTGATGTTAATGTTGTTTCTCTTATTCTTATGTTATCAATGTTGTTGGTACTTCTTGATTTTTATAAGGTTCATAGTGAAGAGTTAGTCCTAATAACGTGTACAGAGGATACCGACCTTACGTCACTCCGAAAGGTTTAGAATGTAATTCCATGAGTCGAGCATGCATTATATATATGTATCTATTTTACTCTATCGAGCCACGCTATAGTTGGTCGGGTACGACACCTATTGTGCAACCACTGATCAGTTGGGTTTTACCGAGCTCCACGTGTCCGGGTACGATTCTACCGAGCCTTATGATGGCCGGGTACGTTTTTTTACCGAGCCTATTATGGCCGGGTACGATATGATGATGATGATGCCCACAGAGGCGAATGTTTTAAAGGCTTATGTATTTATACATATGTATCATGCATTTCATGTCAGTATCCCTCAGAGGTACTAAGATGTTACAGGTTGTATATTCTCTATCCTTGCTTACATTACTGATCGTATTTATGGTTTCCTGCCTTACATACTCAGTACTTTATTCGTACTGACGTCCTTTTATTTGTGGATGCTGCATGTCATGCTGCAGGTCCTGATAGACAGGCAGGTGCAGCTCCCCCACCACAGTAGGCTGTCCAGTTCAGCGGTGATTGGCGAGATTCCTTCTCCGGACTTGCCTTGGTCTTGGTATGCATTTTTGTTATAGACATTATGGGTATGTCGGGGCCCTGTTCCGTCTATGTTGCAGCACTTATGTTCCTTTAGAGGCTCATAGACAGGTGTCAACTCATGTATAGTTTGGTATGCCTTGTCGGCTAGTTTTGTTATATAGTCTTTCATGGTAGCGTGGTAGCTCATACCTTATATGTAGTTTCTTGATTGTCTGGTCATCCCCTGCTATGTATGTTCATGCCGTCATATTTTATTGTTGGTTGTCCATGATCCATGTATACCAATTATATTGATCTCATCAGCCCTAAAAGATAATAATGAAGGTTAGATGAAATGTACGTTGGTGCTCGGCAAGTATGGTCGAGTGCTAGTCATGGCCCTCCAGTTTGGGTCGTGACACAAATGATGAATTTTCTTGTGATGCTTGTTATCAAGGAAAAATGATCACTAGACCATCACCAATGAAGGTTGGTATTGAATCCCCTGCCTTTTTAGAGCGTATACATGGGGATATATGTGGACCTATTCACCCACCAAGTGAGTTGTTTAGATATTTTATGGTCCTAATAGATGCATCTTCAAGATGATCTCATGTGTGCCTACTATCATCTCGCAACATGGCGTTTGCAAAGCTATTAGCCCAAATAATTCGATTAAGGGCACAATTCCCAGATTATCCTATAAAGGCCATTCGCCTTGATAATGCTGGAGAATTCTCATCTCAGGCTTTTGATGATTATTGTCTATCAGTTAGGATAAAAGTTGAGCATCCTGTAGCTTATGTTGATACTCAAAATGGCCTTGCAAAGTCATTTATTAAACGCCTGCAATTGATAGCAATACCACTACTTATGAAAACAAAATTGTCCACTACTGTTTGGGGCCATGCTATCTTGCATGCAGCATCACTTATTCATCTCAGACCGACACATTATAATAAATATTCTCCATCACAATTAGTTTTTGGTCATGAACCAAATATTGCCCATCTACGAATTTTCGGATGTGCTGTATATGTGCCAGTAGCACCACCACAACGTAGTAAGATGGGACCACAGAGAAGGATAGGAATATATGTTGGGTTTGAATCACCCTCTATTATTCGCTATCTTGAACCATTGACAGGAGATTTATTTACTGCTCGATTTGTAGATTGTCGGTTTGATGAAACAAATTTCCAACAATTAGGGGGAGAGAAAAAGGAAATCAAAAGAGAAATTGTGTGGAAAGTTTTATCATTATCTCACTTTGATCCCCGTACCCCTATATGTAATCAGGAGGTCCAGAAGATCATCCATTTACAGAATATAGCAAATCAAATGCCAGAAGCATTTACTGATTTGAAAAGGATAACTAAGTCACATATCCCAGCAGAGAATGTGCCTATCCGAATTGATGTCCCAGTAGGACCATCTACTAGCATGAGAGCTAGTGAACCTAAAGCACGCCTGAAGCGTGGTAGGCCTTTGGGTTCTAAGGATCGAAATCCTCGAAAAAGAAAATCGACAAATGATCAAAACGATACTATGAAGGGATCTCCTGAAGAGACCCAAAATCTGATTAGTTCTGAGATTCCTGAAGAAATCAATGAACCCGAAGCTCATGTGAGTGAGGAACTTTTAATAAGTTAGATCGGTGATGGGATTAATTTAAATCGATATGAAATAGTGGTGGATAATATTTTTGCATATAATGTTGCACTTAATATTATGCAAGATAGTGAGGATCTTGAACCTCGATCTATCGAAGAATGTCGACAAAGATCTGATTGGCCAAAATGGCAAGAGGCAATTCAATCGGAATTGAAGTCACTTGCTAAAAGAGAGGTCTTTGGACCAGTAGTCCAAACACCTGCTGGTATAAAATCAGTTGGTCATAAATGGGTTTTTGTGCGAAAAAGGAATGATAAAAATGAAGTTGAAAGATACAAAACTCGCCTTGTTGCACAAGGATTCTCACAACGACCTGGAGTCGATTTTGATGAAACATATTCATCTGTTATGGATGCCATAACATTTCGATATCTCATCAGTTTAGCACTACATGAAAAGCTTGAAATACATCTAATGGATGTAGTTACAGCTTATCTGTACGGTTCACTTGATAATGAAATTTATATGAAAATCCCTGAAGGATTTAAAATGCCTGAAGCAAAATCTCAGGAAATGTATTCAATCAGATTACAAAGATCTTTGTACGGTTTAAAGCAATCTGGGCGCATGTGGTATAATCGCCTTAGTGAATATTTGTTGAAAGAAGGTTACATAAATGATGTTATTTGTCCATGTATTTTTATAAAGAAAATGGCATAAGAATTTGTTTATACTTGTTGTTTATGTTGATGACATAAATCTTGTTGGAACTCCAGAAGAGCTCCAAAAGGCAATTGAATATCTTAAGAAAGAATTTGAGATGAAAGATCTTGGAAAGACAAAACTTTGTCTTGGTCTGCAAATTGAACATTTAGCAGACGGGATCTTTATCCATCAATCTGCCTATACAGAAAGGGTCTTAAAACGCTTTTACATGGACAAAGCGCACCCATTGAGTACATCAATGGTTGTTCGATCACTTGAAGTGAATAAGGATTTGTTCCGACCTCCAGAAGAGGACGAGGAACTTCTTGGTCCCGAAGTACCCTATCTCAGTGCAATTGGTGCACTAATGTATCTTGCTAATGCTCCAAGGCCTGACATAGCATTTTCTGTTAATTTACTAGCAAGATATAGTTCTTCTCCTACACGGAGACATTGGAACAGGATTAAGCATATATTGCGATATTTAAAGGGAACTCTTGATATGGGTTTGTTTTATGCTAACAAAGATAGTGCAGATCTTGTCGGTTATGCAGATGCATGTTATTTATCTGATCCCCATAAAGCTCGATCTCAAACCGGCTACGTATTTACATATGGAGGTATTGTCATATCATGGCGCTCCACAAAGCAATCTATTGCTGCTACTTCTTCAAATCACGTTGAGATAATAGTTATTCATGAAGCAAGTAGAGAATGCGTATGGTTGAGATCAATAATTCATTTTACTCGAGAAAAATGTGGTTTGGAATGTGAGAAAAGACCCACAATTTTATACGAAGACAATGCTGCATGCATAGCCCAATTGAAGGGAAGATTTATAAAAGGAGATAGAACGAAGCACATTTCACCAAAATTATTCTACACACACGATCTTCAGAAAAGTGGTGACACTGATGTGCAGCAAATCCGTTCAAGTGATAATCCAGCAAATTTATTCACTAAATCTTTGCCAACTTCAACTTTTGAGAAGATGGTATACAAGATTGGAATGCAGAGACTCAAATATTTGAAACAAGGTTTTCATCAGGGGGAGTAAAATACGCGATGCACTCTTTTTCCCTTACTAAGGTTTTTTCCATGGGGTTTTCCTTATAAGGTTTTTAATGAGGCACCTAGCAATGCGTCTTACTAAATATGTGTACTCTTTTTCCTTCACTGGGATTTTTTCCCACGTGGTTTTTCCTAGTAAGGTTTTAATGAGGCACATTATCTTTTAATGAACATCCAAGGGGGAGTGTTATAAATATATTATATTATGGATGTTCATTTAGTACTCTGTTGTAAATAAGCTTCCTGAAGAAGCTTATCCATATGGGACTCCACCATAAATATGTTTATCTATTTAGTACTCTATTGGAAATAAGCTTCCTGAAGAAGCTTATCACTTCGGTACCCGGTTATGGATAAACATTACCCCTAGTAGAAGATTATCCATACCGGATATAATAAGCTTATCCTTTCAGTACCTAGTTATGGATAAATATTATCCCCAGTAGAAGATTATCCATACTGGGTATAATAAGCTTATCTTTTCAGTACTCTGTTATGGATAAATATTGCTCTCAGTAGAAGATTATCCATATCTGGTATAGTAGCAACTTACACAACAGCTTCCTTTCTTCTATAAATAGAAGAGATTTCAGTTCATTATGTACATCAATTTGAATTCGAATAATATATCAGTTTCTCTCTATAGTTGTCTTTACTTTACAATCTTTATTTTATAACAAATTTGAATATCAGAGGGCGTTCCGGAAATAATAAAATCCCAAATACTCTGGATCAAGTTTTTTAGCTAAAGAATTGCAGGGAGGGCTAATCAATGTTCTTTTCATGATAAACATATATATAAATTATTTCTTTGTTGTGTTCTTTTTGTCCCATTTTATTTCATATTATTTGATTGAGTACTAAATTTAAGAAAGAAAGAGACATTTTTAAACTTTGTCATTTATAATAGTCATCTTATTAATGGTAAAAAAAATTAAAGTTAATTTAAACAATATATTTAGTTATAATTTTTTTAACTTTTCCTAAATAGAAACATGCAACACCTAAATTGTGAGGGAGGGATAAACTTTTTTTTCCGACTTCTGTACTATAAGAAAAGATTTAAATATACCATTCGTTATACTTTGAGTCGAAATATAACCCTACCATAATACTATTGATTTGAATATACCCCTCTTCTGTTAAGTTTGTCCAAGGTGCACATCCAATCCTACGTGGCCGGTGGCGATGATATTTGATAAGGTAGATGCCACATGACATGCCACCCCAGCACCCCTAATCTATATATAAAAGACTAAAATTTAAAATATAATATTTGTTATGGTAGCGGTAATGATGGCAATAGTGGAGGAGGGAAAAAAATTTAGTGGTCGAAAAAAATAAAAGGGAGGGGTAAAATGGGTTAGGAGCGCTGAGGTGGCAAGCCATGTGACATCCACCTCATCAAATGTGAGTGTCACGTAGGATTGGATGTCCACTTTTGTCACGATCCGAAATTCCCACCCTCGGAATTGTGATGACGCATAATATTTCACTTGTCACGCAAGCCAACGTTAGAAATTATTTTTAGCCATTTTTAACAATTCAAATTAAATAATAACCAAGAAACTGAATAAACTGAAATAGAGTAAGTAAACTAAAATAACAACGATATCCAGATACAATTCCAGAACTGATGTCACAAGTACACGAGCGACTAGAGTACTACAAATAAAAGTCTGAATGAAAACATAACTGTCTCAAATGAAATAAACAGCTAGAGTAATATAGAAGGGGACTTCAGGGCTGCGAACGTTGTGCAGTTGTACCTCAAGTCTCCGTAAACCACCGAATCCGAGCAATCTACTGACCGCCGCTAGGATCGACTCCAAAATCTGCACAAGAACTGCAGAGTATAGTATGAGTACAACCGACCCCATGTACTTGTAAGTACCGAGCCTAACCTTGACGAAGTAGTGACGAGGCTCAGGCGGGTTACTTACAATAAATTGTACACAGTATAATCATAATAACAATATGAAAGGAACACAGGAAATAACGGCAAATCGGTTAATTGATGAAAGCAAACTCAATCCTCGAAATCAATGAAACCAGAAATATCAGTCCTCAGAATCTCATATGAAAATACTGAAAGTTAACGCAATGCAACAATGAGTACAACACACATAATCCACCATATCACAATCGTTGTGGCGTGTAACCCAATCAATAAATATAATCAATCCAACAACTCAATTCACATAAATCTCCACAATTAAAGAATATGAAAGCAAGGTGATAAAGGAACCCCGTACAAAATCAAGAAATGCTATAATTAATACAAAGCAATAAGACAAGCCAAACATATGACAGTTAAAGTATACAAGTAGGACAATTAAGGCAAGTAGCAATTAATCATGGAATCATGAAAGAAACAAACATTATAATACAAGAGTAAATAAATGACAAGTAACAAGTTACGCCATAGAAAGCAATTGTAAACGTTAAGACATGGAATAAGATAATTAATGAAATACAGAAAAGCATGGAAATAATTATTTTGACGGCATATATACACTCATCACCTCGCAGATACGTCGTTACATATATAATTCGCAAAACATATGGTTCAAGGGTTTCTAATTACCTTAAATCGAAATTAGATCCAACACTTACCTCGCTCTGCAAGCAAATCAAAGCTCAACTGGAGTTTTTCCTCTAAAATTTGCCTCCAAACTGATCGAATCTAACTAAAATCGACTTCATATCAACAAACAATACTAGAAAAATCAATTACAATGCATAAAGTTAAGATCTTTACACTTTTCTCAAAAAATCAACAAAAGTCAACCACAGTCCCGCTTGGTCAAAACCTAAGATTCGGACCAAAACCTAATCACCCATTCACCCCCGAGCCCGATTATATAATTAGTTTCGAAATCCGGTCTCAATTTGAGGTCTAAATCTTAATTTTACAAAACCCCAAATTCTACCCAAATCCCTAATCTTCTACCACGAAATAGCATAAATTAAGGTTAGAAATCAATAGGTGTTGATGGAAATGGAAGAAAACGAGTTAAAGTATATTAACCTACAAAGTGGGGATAAAATCTCTCTTCAAAATCGCCTCTAGGCCGAGCTCTAATGAGAAGATGGTGAAAAATGGGTGAAATCCCGATTTTTAGAAGTTTTAAAGTCTGGGCGTCAGGTGAGACACCTGACGCGATCGCGAAGCAGCAGCGGCAAAAGGCCTTCGCATTAGCGAGGGGTTGCACGCGTTCGCGATGGTTTGTTCCCCCTGACCATCGCGTTCGCGATGGTTTGACCCCCCTGACCGTCGCGTTCGCGAGCCTTGGCTCGCGTTCGTATAGAACAAACCCCTGCTCCTCCTTCCAGGCCCCTTACTCTTCGCGTTCGCGTAGTGCTGGTCGCATTCGCGAAGGGTGATCCCACCATGGCTTCGCGTTCGCGTACACAGCCTCGCGTTCGCATAGAGAAAAAACCTCCCCAACCAAGAATACTCTTCGTGATCGCGGGAGTATCTTTGCAATCGTGAAGAAGGATACACTAGACATCACTAGACTCCAAAAACCAACAATAGCCTAAGTCCAAAAATCACTCTGTAGCCTATCCGAAACTCACCTGAGCCCTTCGGGCTCCAAACCAAGCATGCACACAAGTGTAATAACATCATACGAACTTGCTCGCGCGATCAAAACATCAAAAT
Source organism: Nicotiana tabacum (assembly GCF_000715075.1). Lineage (NCBI taxonomy): Eukaryota > Viridiplantae > Streptophyta > Magnoliopsida > Solanales > Solanaceae > Nicotiana > Nicotiana tabacum. The sequence goes on along the minus strand of NC_134101.1, from coordinate 89,228,653 downwards.
AACACCTAGAACTACGAATCAGACATCAAAAGGAATGATATTTTCAAAGTAACTCAATAACATGCAATTTTACAACCGGACGTCCGAATCACGTCAAATCAACTTCGTTTTGCACCAAATTTTTGGAAAACGTCATAAAATACTGAAATGAACCTGTACCAAGTTCCGAAATTGAAATCCGAACCCTGTAGCAACAAAGTCAACCTACGGTCAAACTTAAGAATTCTTTAAACCTTTAAATTGCTAGTTTTCAACAAATCACGATAATTCAAGTTTGGAATTTCCGAATTCGATTCTGGGCATACGCCCAACTCCCAAATCACGATACGGATCCACCGGGACCGTAAAAATACTGATCCGGATTCGTTACACAAAACATTGACCGTAGTCAACTCAAATGAGTTTATGGCAAAATTTCACATTTTCTTTAGTTTTTCACATAAAACTTTTCTGAAAAAAGACACGGACTATGCACGCAAATCAAAAAAGACTAAACATAGCTATTTGAGGTTTCGGAACACAGAAATAAAGGCTAAAACTGAAAATGACCTATCGGGTCATCACAACTTTGGATAAACTTAACAGAAAAGGACTATATTTGAACCAATATTATAACGACGTGATATATTTGGACTCAAAATATAACGAAAATTATATTTAAATTTTTTGTGATAGTAAAAGAGTATATTTGGCCCTTTTCAGTTTTTTCATTGTGGTGCAACTAGCTACTCCATCGAACAACCCTTTAAGAGCCTTCCCCGTTGAAAATGAAATAAAGTTTTTTTAAATAATAAGAAGAAAGAGAAGAGAAATAAAATTACAAAGTAATCAAGTTAAGAATTGGCACTTTAGTTGAATGATTAGCAGCTTCACTCTTCAATTCCTTTTGCCTTTTCCCTGACCATTCTACCATACTGAAATTTCATATCATGTTTCCTTTTCTCCTCTAACTCAAACACATCTCTCAACCTATGGAGGATTCAGTTAGACTCAAATTTCATTAACGAGTCCATTTCTGCAACATCAAAATGGGAAGTGGAAAGCAAAGATGGAGAATCTCCTTCCACAAATCTCCAATAAAAGTAAAACACCCTCCAATGGAATTCATCTGTCCAATTTCTGGTTCTCTTATGGCTGATCCTATAATTGTCTCTTCAGGCCATACCTTCGAACGTCACTGTGTTCTTGCCTGTAAATCCCTCTCTTTCACCCCCATTTTACCTGATAATTCTATTCCCAATTTCTCCACTATCATCCCTAATCGCGCCCTCAAATCCACCATTCTCAACTGGTGCTCTTCTTCCCATATCGATCCTCCTATACCCCTCGATTTCCTCTCTGCTGAAAATCTCGTCCGTACGTTAATGGCTACCCAAAACACCAATAATACCAAGAATTGTGATGTTATGAACCGGTTCATTGAGTCTGTAACACTGTTGAATCGTCAAATTTCTACTACTTCTGAGGAGTCTGTGACTCCTACGAGTGGACCCACAACTGCTCTAACTCGACCCTGCTGTTACTCTTCAGCATCGTCCTCAGAAATGGACCCCACAAACCCCAAGTCGTGTGAAGAAGATGAACTCATCGTCAAACTGAAGAGCTCCCACGTGTTTGAACAAGAAGAAGCTGTGATCTCACTTAGAAAGCTGACCCGGACCCGGGAAGAAACCCGTTTTCAGCTCTGCACTCCTCGTTTGCTCTCAGCTCTCCGTTCTGTCATCTCCTCGAGATATGCTTCAGTACAGGTGAATTCCATAGCAGCGCTAGTGAACCTTTCCTTAGAAAATGGAAACAAGGTGAAGATTGTTCGTTCTGGAATTGTTCCGCCGTTAATTGACGTGTTAAAAGGAGGATTCCCTGAATCGCAAGAACATGCTGCAGGTGCACTTTTCAGTTTAGCTTTAGATGATCAGAACAAAACTGCAATTGGGGTTTTGGGGGCACTGCCTCCTCTGCTTCACTCTCTCCGTTCTGAGTCAGAACGGATGCGGCATGATTCGGCTTTGGCACTGTATCATCTTTCTTTGGTTCAGAGTAACAGGGCTAAGTTGGTGAAACTCGGGGCGGTTCAGTCGCTATTAGGCATGGTGAGAACAGGTCATATGACGGGACGAATTCTGTCAATATTGTGTAACATGGCAGCGAGTTTAGAGGGGAGAGGATCTATGCTTGATGGGGGTGCTGTGGAGTGTTTTGTGGGTATGTTGAGACAGGGAGAGTTTGATGCAGAATCTATTCGTGAGAGTTGTGTTACTGCATTATATGGACTAAGTCATGGTGGACTTAGGTTTAAAGGATTGGCAAAAGAGGCTGCTGCAGAAGACTTGTTGATAACACTTGAGGAAATTTTGGAAGGTGAGAAAGCCAAGGATAAAGTTAGGAAGATATTGCAGGTGTTGAGGGAGAAAGACGAAGAGGAGGAAGAAATTGACTGGGAGGAGTTGCTTAATTCTGATGGTGATACAAATTCTGCATAGTTTTCTTCCCTTAATTGGGTATTAAGTGCTTTTTTTTCTGGACATGAAATTGTAACTAGGCAAGGTTTTCCATTCACAAAATGGATTTTAGGTTTGCTTGTGGTGTCTTTTGAGACAATGTGTGGATTTGACAAAGTAAATATCGGTTTCTTGATTGTTGAAATTGTAAAGAAAAGATTTTGAACAGTGTGTTATGGTTTTGGGAAAATGTTTTTAACATGAGCCCATTGTCTTCTACTATTGTTTGGCCATCCTTGAATACCAGATTGTATTCTTCATTTCTTGTGTGAATAAGGCTTCTTCTGTGAATCTTTTGTGGTTTACATCCGCTCTGTTTAGTTAGCTGTGATTGATGTTGAGTTGATCAGCTTTCCTCTGGTTGTGAAAAATTGGAACATATAATGCTCTTTTCTCTTTGTTAGTTTCTTGAAGGGTCTGTAATAGTATGTATTTACTGCTAACTAGAGGCAAAATGAACTCCTGAGTTTAGATTCAATCATCCTCGTGGATCAACAATGAAAGAGAACAAGAATAGAGCAAAGCCTTCTCACTATCTAACTACTTGAAAGAGGTATTTCTTTTTTAAGCAGAGCTGATCTCGACTTGTTATTACTAGACATTGAAGCTACACCGAGATACTGATATTTGGTACTGCTATGGAGGTTTGATTTTTACGGACTTAAAATTAAGCTTTACTAGGAATAGAGTACTCTAGCATTTTGTACTTTTCTCAAGAGCTTGCTGCAGCCACTATTGTGATACTTCTGAAATGTGTTTGCCTCTTTCTTTTACTTTTCCCCTCAGATTAACAATGGTGTGACTCTTTGCAGAGGATGCCAATTGAAAAAGATTTTATAATGCTTATATTACTGCAATAGATATAATAGTTCTACTTGGACTTGGAGTCATCATGAAACTGGTTTTGACAAATAACAGGTATTTCTGAATCTTTTCATTTACATGTTACATCTTCCTTTTAAAGTAGGTGGCCATTGTTGCTCTAAAACGTAACCAGATGTTATACTTCTAAGATTGATGTGTATGTGAGTTCATATGTCTTTCGTGTATACATTTGTTAGAGCAAAAGGCATGAGTACACATTTTGATTAGAATATCCATATGCATAATAGTAACTAGTAAGCAAAAAGCATAAGTACATCAAAAGCAATTTGACAAGGCATCCACTAATGATGAAGTCAGATGCAGTACAAATAACTGATTAATAAGGCCACAGATACAGCAAGGCTAACATGCGAATCTAGGAATGTCAAACAGTTTGAGAAGCTTGGATTTTAAGGACAGAGAGAAAGGAGATGACAATGAGAAGCAACTCATCTGCTGATGCGTATAGGGTGTGAGTGCTCTTACTCGCGCTCTCACAGCTAAACATAAGAGTGCAAATCAAATTGGAGCCCGAAGCTAGAGGGCCATGTTTGCCTGGTCAAGCAAAGTTGTTTAGACGAGAGAGTTGCTTAAGTGGTAAAGGACCCTCCACCTCCGACACTAAGGTTGCAGGTTCGAGTCCCCAAAGGAGCAAAGTGGAAAACTCTTGGGGAGGGTAAAAAATAAAAGAAACAAGCATTTGTATATAGGATGAAAAGTTATTTGTTGTTGTATTTGCAGGTCAACATGATGGTGTAAGAAACCTACATCTCTATCCGTGTGTAGTGAAATTAAAACTCTTATAGTAAATGTCACGACCCAAAAACTGACCTGGTCGTGATGGCGCCTATCGTGATACTAGGCCAGCCAACTATTATCCATTTACTCCATATTCCAAGTTAAAACTTAAGAAAATCATATTTTTAACAGAATTCCAATAAAAGTTAAAGTAGAAATCAAAACAAGCGAAAAGAAATATAAGCCCGACCACGGGTGTCACTAGTCATGAGCAACATACTGCAATGGTTCGAAATAAAACAAGACTAATACAGTCTGAGAGTAGCCATCAATATGCGCTAAAAAGGAAGATAAGGATGGAGAAGGCGGGACTGCGATCGCCAGACAGCTACCTCGCAATCTCCAAGGAAAGTCTTCAACCGATGTGATCAACAACCGCTATCGTAGCCCGAAACACTTGGATTTGCACACAAGGGTGCAGGAGATAACGTGAGTACACCAACTCAGTAAGTAACAAGTCCAAACTATGGACTGACGGTAGTGACGAACCAAACCTCTGCAGGTAGTAACATTTAATTGTACAGAAAAGTAGACATGTTTGCAGTTCAAGTAAATTTTCAACAGTGATTAAACATAGTATGAACAGTACATAGTATAAAGCTCAGGAACCTCCAAGTGCCAATGCACAGATAGCATGATCAATGTTACGTATAATACCTCCACTCACAAGTGCTCAACCACTCGGTACTGTATATGGCCATCCGGCCCAGGTAAGATCCATCCCGGAATATATATATATATATACATCATTGACCGCAGTCATCCAGTACCGAGGAAGGCCAATCCAGCCCTGTGGAGAAGATCCATCTCCAGATATCAATAATTCGGACAAGGTCCATGTCCAGGGAAGATCCATCCCTCAATATCATCAACCGCGCTCACTAGGGTGTAAAGACTCTGGAGGGGCTTCTCTTAGCCCAAGCGCTATATCAAGCCAACGAAGGCATGATTGATTAATATCTCGCTGCGGCGTGCGGCCCGATCCCATACTAGCACTCAATATCATGTTGTCGGCCTCACTCAGTCATTACTCTCTCCAGTCACACACACGAGCCCAAAAATGTCATGATACTAGCCCGAACAATGATATGATATGTCAAATAGCAATAATCGAGACTTAGGCATGATATAATATGCATGAACGGGACTGAGTACATAATATTAATGAAGCTAATGGCATGACAGCAAGAAACGACCTCTCGGGTCTCAACAGGGTTGGCGTGAAGCCTTAACATGATAATTAGCATGATTTGTAGCTCATTAACTTAATCACGTAAATACAACACAAATATCAGCATGAAAGAGTCCCTAAGCGATGCCATGGAATGACCCAGGCCGCAATTTTCACGGTGCATGCCTACACGCCCGTCACTTGGCATTTGCGTCATTTCAATAGTAATCATAGAACACATAGTTCGGGGTTTCGAACCCTTAGAACCAAGTTTGGAGGCGTTACTTACCTCAAGCCAAGCCAAACTCTAGCCCGCGACGCCCTTGCCTCTCAATTCAGCCTCCAAATGCCCCGAATCTAACCAAAATCAGTACATAACCATCAATATACGCTAAAGGAGTGAAACCCATACGAAAATTATCAATTTAACTCAAAAGTCCCGAAATTGGTCAAACCCGACCCCTGGGCCCACGTCTCGGATTCCGATAAAATTCACAAAACTAGAATCCTTACACTCTTACGAGTTCATACATACCAAATACACCAAAATTCGACTACAAATGAGCCCTCAAATCCCTAAATCTAAGTCTCCAATTTCAAGTCCTAATCTCCCAACTTTCCTCCCTAATTCTCCACTAATACCATGATTAGGCAATAGAAAAATGGTCATAAACACAAGTAATAAAGCTTAAGTAGCTTACCCAACTGAAAACCTTTGATTCCCTTGAAAAATCACCGCCCTAGCTCTCTTCCCGTCTTCAAAAATGGAGAAACTTAGAAAAAATTCGCGAAGGCATCTATTTATATGTTTTGCCCGGCGATACCGCACCTGCGGCCTTATTACTCGCACCTGCAGTCCCAGGTGCGCACCTGCGGAAGTCACTTATCCGCCCAAAAATCGCATATGCGCTCAAATACCCGCACCTGCGCCATCGCAGGTGCGCTCAGCACTCCGCATCTGCTGCTCCTGCCCTTCACAACCTTGGCCGCATCTGCGGCCCTTTCCACGCTTCTGCGGGCCCCAATCCGCAGGTGCGGTTATGACAGGAACTCTTCAGCTGCAAACTCTAACTTCCAACTTCCTGATAACCATCTGAAATCATCCCGAGGCCCCCGAGACCTCAACCAAAAGTACGAACAAGTCATATAACACTATTCAAACTTGTACCAATCCTCGGAACACTCAAGACAACATTGAATCGTCAAAACACCCTCGGATTCAAGCCTAAGGATTCCAAAAAACTTCCGAATCCCGCAAACTATTAGAAAGTCTATTAAACCACCTCCGAATGACCTGAAATTTCGCACAAACGTCACAAATGACACAATGGACCTACTCCAATTTTTGGAATTCCATTACAACCCCGATATCAAAATTTCCATTACCAACCGGAAAGCGCCAAAATTCTAATTTCGCCAATTCAAACCTAAATCTACCACGGGCCTCCAGATTACATTCCGAACACGCTCCTAAGTACCAAATCACCTCACGAAGCTATCTGAATCATAAAAACTAAATTCCGAGATAATTTACTCACAAATCAACTTCCGGTTGACTTTTCCAACTAAATGGCCAAATTGAGAGACTAAGTGTCTCAATCCTCCACAAGACCACTCCGAACCCGAATCGACCAACCCGATGCCACATAATATAGCTGAACAAGACATAAAGAAGTAAAAATGGGGAAAACGGAGTGATAACTCATGAAACGACCGGCGGGTTGTTACAGTAAACTTGTGCATTTGCTATGGTTACTTAAACTGCGTTTTTCACATCATCGATTACTTGTACTGCTCCCTAAACGAGCATCGCAAGAGTTATCTTGCCTTGTATATAAAAAAGCTTGACAAACTTGCATAAACCCACCAGAGAGCCTTTTTGCTACTTTCTTTTTATCCAGAGCTTATAGAGTTAGAAGGTAGCGTTTTATTCAACTTTCACCCTAAAAATAGCATATTCTGTGGAGACCCTAATCAGTAAGAGCTACTAGCTGCTCTTCTTACTTACACAAGGAAGAAAAAGGAGAAAGTAAAATAGGAAAAGCAGATATAATAAAACTGCACTAATCTCATAATACATTAGTGTTAAACTTCTGAAGCAAAGGGATGACATGGAATGAAATGACCCAGCCAGTCATTGTGTCAAGTAGGGCATTTGTTTATCAAAATCTCATCTGAAAATTATTACTGGTGCTAGTCAACTATTACAATTCACATATGCAAAGTCATGCAACAGTTCCTATATAATCCATCTTAGAGCTTCAATCTCAATTTTCATGGGCACTTGCGCCTGCCACCGCGGGTGGTCATACTAGCATAACATTTGCCACATTTGTCTAGGTTCCCATATTGGCCTGGCGGAACACATTTGCATCTTAAACAACAAGTAGCGCATGCTCTTAGGCATACATTCTGCCTCGAATGCAACTTGCACCTCACCTGGCATAGGGGAACACAGTCTGCACATACATATATAGAAAAACTTGTTACCAAAGAAGGACATTCCAGAGATCACTTGAAGATTAATCATAGAAAGAATTTAAGTTAGTTACCATTGTATCAGGTTACCAGTTAATGTTTATTATAGGGTTTTCCTTATAATTACCTTATAAGTGATTTGCGTGTAACTTATATGGAGTTCCCTTCTTTGCTACTGCTAATAAAAATCGTTGTCTTAGACGAAAGAAGAGTTTGCCCGATGCTTATTTCTGACCTAGTTGATACACATCTTTGATCTCATTCTCGATATTGAAATATACTATATGACCAATAAGATTCCAGATCTCGTTATCAACCTTTTGGCCTAAAAATATAATCTTTCAATAAGGCCGTTTGATTAGGGAAATATTATATCCCTTAGGAACCTTACAAGTATCTTTTGATGCATAGGGTTCAAAAAAAAATTGTGATTCAATGTATAGATGGGAACCTTACAAGTATCTTTTGATGCATACGGTTCAAAAAAATTGTGATTCAATGTATAGATTCCGGTCCTTTTTCTTTTTACTTTTCTTTCTATTTCCTTTTTTTTAAATGGAGATAGAGTGACTATGTTTCTATTGCCTGACTTCAATGCATAAGATCGTATAAATAGTTTTCTATTATAAATACAAAGAAAGTCAAATTTGTCTAAGTACTAGACATAAGAAAGCAGGGACAAATGCAGGAAAGAAAGTAAAGATAGGACTCAAACTCTTATATAAATGCCTTATACCTGCTGTGTTCTTTGGTGGTGAGACGGGGGGAGTAGGGACTGGTGGTTTCTTGGCTGGTGGTGGTTGCTTGACCGCCGGAGATGGGGATGGTAGTAGCTTGACTGGAGGTGGCGGTGATGGTGCCTTTGCTGGCGGTGGAGGAGGAGGAGGAGGAGGAGGAGGAGTCACCTGGGTGGGTGGGTATGGAGTGGTTGGAGAGGATGCATTGAGTGGTGGTGGGGGGCTCGATATCTTACCATGTGGGGAAGCACCAGGGGCAGTGTTGCTATCTCCATTCTGCAACCAAAAGGAATAAAAGGTTCATGAACTAACGTCACTTTTCTGAACTAAGCTTTATTTTTGGATACACATAAAAAAATCTTAGTACTCTTCATAAATGTGCACTAGTTAAAATGTGTTAATCATGAGAATGAATTTAAGAACAAACTTCTTTTATGGCGAATGATGTAAAATGCTCAGTCATGCTTAGCAATATATATAAAATGCAAAATGTAGGATAAGACTCCTACAGTTCATATTCTATGTTGTATTTAATCTTATGGATCTAAGCATAGTAAAGTATGTAAGTATCTTTTGTAGTTATAGAAATGAACAAGTGTTGAATAGACATACACTAGAAGCGATGAGAAGCAAAAAGGCAAAGAGAAGTGGCATAGGCCTAAAAGCCATGGTGAAAGCAAGCAGGTGGAGGGCAAGAATGGTAGTAGCTGAAAGAGAGCACAACTAAAAAGCTAGTTGATGAAAGATTTATGACAATAAGATTAGGTATATATAGGACGTGGAGCATACACAAGGAGAAGCTAACGAGTGTCAGATCCAACTATGAATTTCCGGGTTTGATAGAATCTAATATTTTTTTGGTTGAATTTAGAGGCGGATTCAAAATTTTAATTATGGATTCAAATTTAAATTTGTTAAAGTTTTAATGATTTTTTACTTGTATATTTATGCTCCATGTTGCAAGTTCCAACTGCCTCTGATCGAACCATATATATTATATCTGAGTGCGCGTGCGCGCACGCATCCAAAAGCAAGTAAAAATAGGTATACATTCGAAAGTCTGGATAAATCACTCATGCTTCTGTATCAGTGCAAGGCTGGGGTGCCGGTCCAGTTAGGTGCCAGCTTGGTAGATCAAAGATTTTATGGGCGAGACAGTGATAAATTGGTAGATACGCAAAATCTAAGTTGGTGTTTCAGCACACATTCCCATGCCACAGGGCTCATAAACTAATATATGTATTTCACATCAGAGTGTGTGCTTCAGTTGTTTATTTGGATGTGCACGAGGTCTTGTCGTTTCAAAACTAGCTACGTTTTCTGCCTTCCAAAGGACTTGTTTTTCTTTGTTCTTGACGAGCTAGTCCCATTCTTGGGTGTCATATTACGTGAATAATTCAAATTATAATGCTTCATCTCCCAAGTTTAAATCAGTGACTTATGCAAAATTTTGTTTAGTCAGTATATATAGGACATGGAGCATACACAAATCTGATTATCTTTATGAGAGGTATTCACATCAAACCAAGCAATTAAGGTTTAGCAGTTAAAAATTTAGATGAGAATACATAGTTTAATCAGGGAGATGTTCAGAAAACCAGCCATTTAACATTTGCAATTCAAAATTAAAGTTGGGATACATATCACTTAACCATGATTAAATAGTAAATGTATAAAAAAAAAATAAGTGTTGCATATGTTAGCTTGGTATAAATATTGGTTGCGGAGAAAGTTTCACCAGGACCACAAAAGCTGGTGGTATTAGATATAGGAGTTGTTTGTCCATATATTGTTTTTTCCGGAAGTCATCTTGAAAATATTCTTCGGTTATACATTTGATTGAATTTTTAGTGCGTTTCAAAAAAAAATTGAAGATGAGATTCAAACTAAGGACATAGATTTGGTTAAAATTTGAGCAAACGAGTTTTGAAGTTGTGTTAAAAAATAATTATTGAAAGTTGAAGTTGTATTTGGACATAATTTATTTGAAAAATAAGTTGAAGTTTTGTGAAGATAAATTTTCACCCAAAATCTAGTCCAAACAAGTTTTTGGAACTTAAATTTGTCTTCAAAGTCTTTCAAAAACTAATCAAATTTCATGAACAAACAATATCTTTAGTTTTTTTAATTGAAAAAGGTAAAAAAAAGATCTATTTCCAAACGGGAGCTTAAAAAAGTTTTTTTTTCTCTTTTTCAACTAAACAATATTTTACTCTAAAAAGACTGCGATATTTTTTGAAATGAAATACATGTCCAAATATAATTTTAATTTTCAAATACCTTTTTCAACTTAACTTTAATTATTTTTTTTCAAACCTAACATTTTTTTAATGTCCAAACACCTACTAATAACTTATTTGGCCAAGCTTCTCCAATCTTAGAAGCATCTTTTTTAATAAAAAAATGCTTTTCTTTTTCAAAGTTGAAGTGTTTGGCCAATCTTTTCGAAAAAAAATATTTTTGAGGAGAAGCAGAAACAATTTTGGAGAAGCAAAAAAAAACAGTTTCTCTCCAAAAACGCTTTTGAGAAAAATACACTTAGAAGTAATTTTTAAAAGATTGATCAAATATTAATTGGTGCTCAAAAATACTTTTCAAATTAATTAACCAAATACAAATTATTTCTTACCAAAATACTTTCGAGAAAAATAAGATTTTTGCATCTTGTCCAAATAGGAGCACTCTTTTATTTAGGGCGATTACATTAAGATATAAGTTCCACGACACTAAGATACGTTTTTGTCCTTTCTTGACATGTGAAATCACGTGCTTATTCATTTTAGTCAAAATATTCACAGGTGACAGTACCGACCAGTCAGTATTCAGCAGCTGCATTGATTCAACCATTTTGAATTATTGTCAAAGAAGTGAAGAGTCCGAACCCTAAATATCAAGTTTTTGGACTTAAAATACGTTTTAATTGCCTAAAAAAAGATACTTTTCTATATATAACGCAATATTATACCGTGCTATACGTCAACGGTATTTCTGCAGTTGAAGTATAGCGCGGTATAATAACGCGGTACAATACAGTATTATATATAGCGCGGTATTATAACGCGTTATACCTGTTTGTGGGCCTACCAATTAGTCTCCTGCATTTAACTGACATAACTGTAATTCAAATATATATAGCGTGGTATAATACCGCGCTATATATGTTTGTGGGCCCACCAATAACTCTCCTGCGGTTAACTGACATAACAATAATTCAAATGGGTATAGCCCAGTGTAATACCGCGCTATACATCAAAAAATCCAGCCCCCCTGACATTGCTTTATTTAAAGGCGTTAGAATTTTATGAAAATCCATTCAAAAAATATTCTAACTTCCGTTCAAACTTTTCTTCTTGTTATCAAGCAATTTTCTATAATGTCTGAAGAGCCAAAAATAAGGGTTTCATTATATTGGGGGGAAGGGGGTGAGATTGTAATGGAGAATAACTCTGTGAGGTATAGTTCATCTCCACAGTGTCATGTTAAATTGCCGCTTACAACGGAGTGCGATAAATTGGTATCGTTGTTACGTAAAAAAATGAGTGTGAGGAAACGTTCGGTGAACCTTAAAGTAACCGGTAGATTTCCGTATTCTGTGACTCCGCAGGGGTTTGCTTATTATTCTGAGTTTAACATCGAAGATGATGAAACTCTTATAGATTTTTTGCGGATTCCGGATGAATACAGAGAATTTATTGTAATAAAATTGTTGGAAATGTACGTCAAGGCTGAAGACGTTGGCAATAATGAAATTGCGCAAACCAGGGATAACCCCCAGTCTCGGGTGGTTATTCTGGAGCAATTTTAGCCTAACATGTTCCGGCTGAAAGAGTTTGGCCGGATCTTAACTTATCTCCGCGGGCGAACGAGGAGCGAGGAAATAATTTCTCTCCTACTTTACATAATCCATAAGACGACTCGTAAACTTCAATTTCCTTTCTGTTATGATGTTTATTTTTTTGTTGAATTGAATTTGTATTAACACTCATATTTTCCACAGGGGTTACCGTTCGGATATGAATTTTACAAGTTATGACCTCACGCCTAGTTGGAATATGCGTAGTTCTGGCATGTTGGATCACGGTGGTCCATCCGGGAGTCATCACCAACAGGAAAATGTGCATCATGGAATGTCAACGTAGTACGACTTGCAAGTGAAGTGATATAGCATATGTAAAATATTTATCAATTTGAGTAGCTTATCATTTTGTTCTTTTTGTGCAGTGAAAACGAGCAACTTGATGGTCCTGACCTCACTCAATTGCCCGTAGACGACGTATTTACTCGTGATCTGGCAGATGCGCAGAGTCAGGAAGATAATAGTGATTATGAAAATAATGTTGATGAGCCTGGAGATGACACACCCTTCCCTGACGAGGGTGATGATGAGGAGGAAGTGAATGTCAAACCTGAGCTGACGAGGGAGCATGCTCTTCCACCTCCCGTTAGACCAAGAGTGTACGAGTCCCACGTACCGTTTCATGAGCGGAATATTCCCTACTTGATAATTTGCCAAGTATGCCAGATGTGGATGCCCTCACAAGGGATGCTGACGAATTTCGGTCAGCAATGTGAGATGAGTCAAGATCAACGGTGCTGGCAAAGGGCATGTATTTTCCCAATAAAGCTCGTTTAACCAAGGCTGTAAAAATATACAGCGTAAGAGAGTGTCGTGAGATAACGGTAAGGAAGTCAACTCCGGAGGTATACAAGGCTGTATGTCGTAGACATTTTATGGGTTGTAACTAGATGTTGTGTGCGATCAAGAAGGAAATAGGGTTGTGGAAAATGGGTAAATATATTGGCACCCACAGATATGAAATGGACACATTCAATCAGAATCACTTCAACTTGGATGTAGACTTGATTTCTCTTGTCTTGATTCCACACTTGGAAGTATCCATTAGGTACAAGATCAAAGAGTGTATTACATCCGTCCACCAGGAATATAGGTGTACTATAACCAAAAGAAAGGCATATCTCGGGCGAAACGTGCATTTGAAATATTTATGGTGACTGAGATAAGTCATTTTCATCTCTACCCAGGTACATGGACACACTGAAATACGTTAACCCCAGGACTGTTGTTGAATGGAGGCATGAGTGGAGTCCGAAAATACCGGAATCTATTTTTAATTATGTGTTCTGGTCATTTAAACCAGCAATTTATTGTTTTGTGCATTGTCGTCCGGTAATTTCCATAGACAGTACTCATGTCTTTGGAAAGTATGATATTAAGCTTTTGATCGCAGTTGCAGTAGATGCCAACGGACAAATATTTGCACTAGCTTTTGCCATTTGTGCCAATGAAAGCGAAGAGACGTGGACGCTTTTTTTGAACTACTTGAAGCAGCACGTTGTCAAATAGCGTTCAGGTATTTTTATAATATCTGATCAGCACGGTGGTATTTTAAGTTCTGTATGGCATTTGCCCGAATGGCAGGAACCCTGTGCATACCACCGTTACTTATGAGGCATTTGAAGGCCAATTTTCAGAAGAAATATCCCGACAATGCCTTACATGATTTAATGTGGATGGCTGCAACTGAGCACCAGCAGTGCAAATTCATGAGGCGCATGGAAGCGATCCGGCAGTTAGACGAAAGAGAATATAATTGGCTGATAGGACATGAGCTTCACAAATGGACATTGCATGCTTATGGTGGCAGACGATGGGGAGCTCTGACTACAAATGTATCAGAATCATTCAATGGCTTATTGAAGTCTGCACGTGGATTGCTTGTCACTGCCATGGTCCGGATGACATTCAAACAGATTACGGAGAGGTTTGTTGAAAGGCATAGAGATGCATCGGAATGGATGGGTAAGGGTGTTCAATTTATGCCAATATCGATGAGAAGATTTGAGAAATACAGGAGGCGAACAAATTGGCATTCATTTTTACAGTATGATCACAGCCGGGGTGTTTTTGAAGTTCGCACCGCTATTCGTGGACACCGGGGGAATAATCTACAAACTGCGAATAAAGCCAGTAGGTTGTGTTCATGTGGGAAATGGACCATCTACCACATGCCGTGCGCACATGCCATGAAGTGCTTTCAACAAGTTGGTTTAGGGGCAACCAACTATGTTGATAGGCAATACAATGTTATTGCATTATTATGTGAAGCCTTATGTGTATTTCTCCCGGAAGTATTTTGATTCCGGGCATAAGTTCTTTCAAAATCAACCCTTTTACATAAGGGTTTCAATAAGTATTTGCGCAAGTTTACTTTTTGCGTCCTTTCGTATGCGGCCTCGGGTGTATTTTTCCCCGAAGGCATTTTGATTCGGGGCATAAATCCTTCCAAAATCAACCAATTAACGTGAGGGTTTTTATAAGAAAGAGCTCTCTTATGTTTACGGTGCTCTTAAAGAGGACGTCTCTTATTTATTATGACACTAGCATTTGAAGTACTTGTTTAACTTTCAAATGACAAAGTTGATTCATTGTTCAGACAAGAAACAAGATAAAAACAAAAGGATTTCATTTTATTCCTTCTATTTTCAAAAAGGAAAGTACATAAGCATTTGCTATGCTGAAAAGAAACTATCATTACTTGTGGCTAACTCGTACAACTTGTTTCTACGGGGCTGGCCGCGCAATCCCCGGTCTCGATGATAAAATTGTGTTTTCAATTTTTCATTTCCCGGTCAACGTGGCAGTTATTATTTCCGTATCCTCATATTTTTTCCTCTCAGTGTTCGAATAGGAAAAATGCAAATTGGAACACTGGAAGTTTTGTACCTTCGAAGATTCCACTAATGAATTGCTAGATAATCCTTAACTCGGTAACATGCTTTATTTCCCTCACGAATTTACGCTATCTATTGAAGGACTATCTAACAACCCTCTAGTGGTTTATGCTCGTGAACGATCGGGTAACCTCTGCTCAGTAGCAAACTTAACTTCCCGGTAGGAATTTGCTATAGAGCAAAAGATTATCTAACCGTCTCAGAGTGGATCTTTGCTTGTGCGCCTTGCTATTAAAGGTCTTATTGTTGCTGTCTTCGTAGTATGCTTTTTGTTTCTGCCTCATTAAAAAGCTTGCTAGAAAAATTCAATTGGGACAAGAACTGAACAAAGGAAAAAAGAGTGCAACACATGCTTCCGCTCGGATAATGTTCATCAGCAATAATATCTTTTGAGATGTGCCACGTTCCAGCTTCTATGCAACTTTTCTCCATCTTAGTTCTCCAATTCATACGAACCTTTCCCTGTGACAGTTGAAACCCGGTAGGGGCCTTCCCATGTTAGACCTAGTTTCCCTGCATTGTGCTCCTAGGTGTTTTGAGTTACTTTCCTTATGACCAGGTCTCCTACTTTGAAATAATGGAGGTTGGTTCTTTGTTTATAATACCACTCCATTCTCTACTTTTGGGCTGCCATTCTTACATGCGCCAAGTCCCTGCGCTCATCGAGCAGCTCCAAGATGACTAACATTGATTCGTTGTTTGATTCTTCATCTGCTTGGAAATATCTCAAGGTGGGTTCCCTTACCTCCACCAGGATTAAAGCTTCTGCACTGTACACAAGGGAAAATGGAGTTTCTCATGTGCTTGATTTGGCTGTTGCTTGGTATGCCCATAAAACTCTAGGTAACTCCTTGGGCCAATTACGTTTAGCCGCTTCCAACCTTTTGTTGAGATTTTGTATAATCACTTTGTTCGTTGACTCTGCTTGACCCTTTGCACTCGGATGATAGGGTGAAGATGTGATCCTCGTTATTTTTAAATCTTCTAGGACTTTGTGACTTTTGCACCGATAAATTATGGCCCATTATCACACGCTATTTCTTTTGGTATTCCGAACCTGCAAATTATATTTTCCCACAAGAAATCCACCACTTCGCGCTAGCCGATCTTTTGATAAGGACCTGCTTCTACCCACTTAGAAAAATAGTTAGTCAAAATTAAAAGAAATATTACCTTTTAGGGAGCTGGCGGTAGTGATGCGACGATGTCTATCCCCCACTTCATGAATGTCTATGGGGACAGAACCGAATGTAATGGTTCTGCTAGTTGATGCACCGGTGGTGCGTAGGGTTGGCACTTATCACATTTTCATACGAAGTCTTTGGCATCTTGTTCAATGCGGGGCCAATAATATCCTGCCCTTACCAACTTTAGCACTAAGGAATCTGCGCCCGAATGGTTGCCGCATATCCCTTTATGGACTTCTCCCATGACATAGTTAGGTTTGGATGTTCCTAAGCATCGGGCCAGCGGGCCTTAGAAATATTTTCTATACAATTGGCCTCTCTTGAAGCTATATCGCGTTGCTTTAGCGCGCAATACTTGGGATGCTTTGGGGTCTTCGGTGTAGCTTCTCATGCTCGAGATAATCAATGATCTCATTCCTCCAGTCCAGATCAAATTAGTCGCATTTACCTCATAATAACCATCTGCATCCAGGACTGAGTTCATCAGTTGTACTACCATTCCGGACTCCGATCCCTTTATTTCCCTTGATGATATGAGGTTAGCCAATGCATCTACTTCTGTGTTTTCTTCCCTCGAGATATGAGTAATCGACCACTCCCAAAATTGTGCCAGCAGAGCCTGGACCTTTACCACGTATTGTTGCATGCGCTCCTCTTTGGTTTCGAATATCCCGTAGACCTAATTTACCACCAGCTGTGAGTCGCATTTGCTTTCGATGACCTCGAAGTCAAGTCCCTCGGCCAGTTCGAGCCCTGCAATCAAAGCTTCATAATCTGCTTTATTATTAGTTAAAGGGACCGTTCTGATGGCTTACCTTAGGGTTTCCCTTGAAGGCGTGATTAATACTATACCAAGCTCGGACCCTTTTACGTTGGAAGCTTCGTCCGTAAATAATGTCCAAACCCCTGATGCCGATTCCGACACCATTACTACCTCTTTGGTTGCTAGAGGCAATAATCCTAGACTAAAATCGACCACAAAGCCAGCCAAGATTTTTGACTTAATTGTAGTCCTTGGTTTATACTCTATGTCAAACTCACTCATTTTGATGGCCCATTTGGCCAATCTACTCAAGAGCTCGGGTTCGTGAAGGATGTTTTACAAAGTGAAACTGGTCACCAAGACTATCAGGTAACATTGGAACTAGGGCCTCAGCTTCCTAGCGGCGACTACGAGAGCTAAGGCCAGTTTCTCCAAATGTGGGTAGCGAGTTTTTCCTCCCGTTAAAATTTTGCTTACATAATAAATGGGGGAATGCGTACCTTCGTCCTCATGGACTAAAGCAAAACTTACTGCAACTTCTGAGACCGCGAGGTAGACTAACAACGTTTCATCTTCTTTTGGTTTCGAAAATAATGGAGCACTTGACAAGTACTTTTTCAAATCCCTAAAAGCCTACTGGAACTCCGGGTTCTAATTGAAATTATTTTTCTTTTTGAGTAGTGTGAAGAAACGATGACACTTTTCTAATGACCGGGAAATGAACTTGCTCAAAGCTGCCTGTCTCCCTATGAGCCTTTGGACTTCCTTCATGCTTGACAGTTGGTTTGGGATGTCTTCGATGTCCTTGATCTTATCGGGGTTTAAATTAATGCCTTTTTGCGATACTAGAAAACCAGAAACTTACTAGAGCTAACTTTGAACATGCATTTCTCGGGGTTAAGTTTCATATTATGCTTCCTTAGGATGTCAAAAGTTTCTTGCAGATGTTTAAGGTGATCAGCTACATTCAACGACTTAACTAGCATATCGTCTATATAAACTTCCATAGTTTTTCCTATTTGATTTTCAAACATCCTATTCACGAGCCGTTGATAAGTGGCTCCAACGTTTTTCTACCCAAAAGGCATACATTGCTACAATATGTACCAAAATTCGTTATGAACAAAGTCTTTTCCTGATCCTCCAAGTTCATCTTAATTTGGTTGTACCCGGAATAAGCATCGAGAAAACTCCTTAACTCGTGTCCGACCGTGGAATCAATCATTTGATCGATGATTGGCAGTGGGAACGATTCTTTCGGGCACACCTTATTAAGATCTTTATAATCTCTTCTTTGACGAATTTATTCTTGGCTTCGATAATAGGGCATTTCTTTAGTCTTACCGGAGGTACGTTGGGATCCATACTTAACTTTTGTATGGCTACCTCCGTTGGGATACTTGTCATATCTGCATACGACCATGCAAAATAATCGGTATTAAATTTAAGGAATTTCATTAAGCTAGACCTCAGCTCTGAGTGTAGTCTTGTCCCTAAGTGGAATTTCCTTTCTAGGAATTCTTCGAACAATGCAACTTGCTCAAGCTCTTCCACTGTGGATTTCGTTGGATCCATCTCTTCTGGAACCTGGAAATACCTTGGCACCTGATAATAGTCTAACATTTCTGGCCCCGAGCTGACTTCATCTAGTTTGAGAGCAGCACCGGTTCCTATAATTTCTATGCCCCGTGTTCCTTTCCTTTGCTACTGGAGACCGAAATTGCATTCATCTCCCTTGCTGCCGGTTTGGTCACCCTTTATCTATTTAACTCTTTCGAGTGTTGGAAACTTCAGTAGTTGATGAAATGTTGATGGTACAACTTTCATCTCGTGCAACCATGGCCTTCCCAAAATGATGTTATACCCTATTCACAATCTACCACTTCGAAGAGAGTTATTTTTATTACTCCTTCGGCGTTTGTGAGTAATAAAATTTCTCCTCGAGTTGTCACGCTCGTGAGGTTGAATCCAACAAGGAGCTTTATGGTCGGAATAATGCTTCCGGTGAGTTTAGCTAGCTCCAATACTCTCCATTTTATGATATTAGCTGAACTTCCTAGATCCACTAGAACACGTTTAATCTTAAAATCTAGCACATTTAAAGAAATTACTAGTGTGTCATTATGTGGTAGCAACAATCCTTCTGCGTCCTCCTCCGTAAAGGTGATATCATCTTCCCGGAGCCTTTTGCTATGGGTTATTGATATTTTTGTCTTTTTTGCTGCCAAAAAGGTGATCTAGTTGATCTCATTCCCTCCGAAGATCATGTTGACCGTTTAACGCGGGGGATCTTCTCCTGCTTTCAAGGTGTTCACATTGTCCCCGTTATGACCATAATTGTTCTTAGATTGGGCACTCAAGAATTCTCTGAGATGGTCATTATTCAATAATATTGCCACTTCTTCCCGTATGTGTTGGCAGTCTCCTGTCCGGTGGTCATTCGTCCTGTGCTATTCACACCATAAACTGGGATCCCTCTAGATAGGATTAGATCTCATTGGTTTCGGGAACCTCGCTTCTTTGATGTTTCTCATGGCTGAAACCAACTCCACTATACTAACGTTGAAGTTGTATTCTGATAGCTTGGGTTAAGAAGGATCCCGTGACCCTAACGTTTCTTTGTCCTCCAGTATCTATTGTTCCGACCGTGATCAATCCTTCTATAACTAGCCAGCTTGTCTGTTGTTTGAAAGCCTCTGCTGCGGCCCTCGACCCATTCGTAGGGAAAAAATCGACCCCTCGAAGATCGTCTGTCCATGTCGAAATCGTCTCTTGATTTTTCTCTATTCTTCTCCCATCCTTTGGTTGACAATGGAAAGCCAACCTGATCATCGTTGATTCGTATCGATTGTGGACATCTTCCCAAGTCGTTGCTTGAAACTCAAGCAAGCTTTCCTTCAATTTTCGAGAAGCATCTGAACTTCTCGGATTCAGTCCCTTGGTAAATGCTTCAGCTGCCCATTCCGAAATAGCCAGGAGCAACATTCTCTCCTTCTAGAATCGGGTAATGAACTCTCGTAGCAACTCGGATTCTCCTTGCGCAATTCTGAATATGTCGGCCTTTCGGGCCTACACTTTTCTGGCCACGGCATGCGACTTGATGAAAGAGTCCACGAGCATCTCAAATGAGTTTATGGAATGCTCGGGTAACAGTGAATACCACGTAAAGGCTCCCATCGTGAGAGTCTCTCAAATTTCTTCAGCAAAACAAATTCAATTCGTGAGGATCTAAATCATTTCCCTTTACCGCCGTCGTGTAGGTGGTAATATGCTCCTTAGGGTCTGAATTTCAATCATACTTTGGCACATCAGGACTTTTAAACCGCTTCGGGATTAATTCTGGTGCCGCACTTGGCTTGTATGGAAGTTAGGTATACTTCTTTGAGTCTAGACCTTTCAGCACTGGTGGTGCACCCGGATTTGGTCCATGCGGGAGTTTACTTCCCTCATAAATCGTAAAAGTTCATTCTTGAAAGGATCGTTCTCGTTATTGGGGCCGAATTTGCTCCCCCGGCCCCATCGGAGCCAACTTCTCCCCTCAGAGTGTTGTCGTCAACCCTCTACATCGTTTGATTTGCGGGCGCGCCAGGGAGAGTCGGATCTAGTCTATTTGCATTATTCGAAGCCCCCGATAGCGCCTCCTTCAACTCCGTCATAACCTTATCCTATCGCGTGAGGTGGCCAAGAATGATCGCGTATTGTTCTTGCAAGAACCTTACAGCATCAACAACATATTCCTCCTCAGCATCATTAGGAGTTGTCTTCCGAATATGTCGAGGATATTGCCTATCATGCACCTGTGTGGCATCATTCCCCTTGTTATGAGTGTCACTGATTGAGTCCACGAAATAAGGCTGATCCCCTCGAATCTTGGGATTATGCGTGTTGTTAACACCGTTATCTGCCATTTCTTATGATTTTTTCTAAGACAAAATAATCAAAACACATTAGTAAAGAAGTCAAGGATAAATTTAATCGCACGACTCTCTAGGCCCCATGGTGGGCGCCAAACTGTTTACCCATAAAATGGTACAGTTCAATTTATACATGATTTCTAGACAAGTGAAGTAATTTGATCCTAAAATAATAAAATAATTGAAAGAATATGCAATACTTAGCCTTGAGATGGAGACAAAATAGTAGAAACAGAAGTTATGGGAGTAGGGCTTCCGGGCATAACAATAATGAAATCAAAAAAGCAAGAAGATAAAATTGTATTAAGCTTTGGATAGAGTGTAGTGTAAGTTTGCCAGAAAATTTTTGTCCTTTATAATGATAACTGAGCTCCCTATTTATAGCTACGTCTAGGGAAGGAGGTCCTAGAATCATACCCTTCTTTAATGTCAATTATGAGGGTCATTGATGAAAATGTCACGGTGAGTATAAATGCCAAATTCCTTGTAATGGTCAATCGCACTTAATGCCATAGAATATTCTATATCAAATACTACCAGGCGAAGAGTATTTATTACATCCTTATGAGCATTATTCTCCCCGGTGACAGACGGAACAATTGCCTTCGGTCTTGGCTATGCCCCCGTCTTGGGCTCCACGTGTCCCTCTTTTGGACGACCACGTAGCACAA
The DNA here is from genome assembly GCF_000715075.1 of Nicotiana tabacum. Classification (NCBI taxonomy): domain Eukaryota; kingdom Viridiplantae; phylum Streptophyta; class Magnoliopsida; order Solanales; family Solanaceae; genus Nicotiana; species Nicotiana tabacum. Next base: position 89,206,819 of record NC_134101.1, on the reverse strand, counting down.
CACATTTTACCCTATACAATATTGTTTCTATTTCTAGTCTCAAGGAGAGTTAGAGGGAGGTTATACTGAATGGAGATATAAATCCATCCATCTCAATTTATTTGATACCTTTGTTTTGAAACTATAATATTTTAAAATATTTGACTCTATTTTGTATTTGTACAACTTTTACAACTTTCAAGAACTTAAATTCAATGAATTATTCGCGCTATATCTTTAATATGATATTTACTCGCTTTTTGATCACCAGTTCAGTATCATCATTCATCATTACCAAATGGATAAGTAATGAGTTTAAGTGATCATATTTAAGAAGCCATGGATAATATGAAGAGTAGAATCCATTGAATCCTTCATAACCTGAGCCTCCGCCATGATGGGTCATAGCTAAAGAGTAGAATCCACTGAATCCTCCAGAACCTCGAGACCTCTTGTTCTCCTTATCCTCCCTCTCCTCACCCCGAATACACTCTAATCACCTGGCAATCTCCACAACTTGCTAAAATGGAGTATCAGTTTCCAACTCCCCAGCCATACTGAATCAAAGACCATAACTGAGCCCCTCGATAAATCTATAGACTCGCTCTCTAAGTGTAGGAACAAAAGTAGGTGCATGACGGGATAACTCATTGAACCCGATGGCATACTCCGACATCGTCATGTTGCCCTGACGCAGCTGCTCGAACTTTGTGCGCCACACCTCCTAGAGAGTCTGGTGAACAAACTCCCTCAAAAATATCTCTAAAAACTAAGTCCAAGTAAGTGGTGCTACATCAGCTGGCCTACCCTCCTCATAAACCTGCCACCACTGATACGCTGCTCCCGACAGCTGAAATGTAGTAAAAGCAACTTCGTTCCCCTCCACAATATCTATGGTGCATAGAATACGGTGACACTTCTTTAGAAAACCATGTGCATCCTCGGTAGTTGTACCACTAAAAGTAGGTGGACCATACTTCTTGAATATCTCAAGCCTCTTCTGCTCTTCCTCTGATGCCCGTGGACTGACCTCAGGCTGAACCGGAATAACAGGTTGTACCGGCACCACACTCGGAGTATAACCAACATGAGCTTGCTGCTATGGAGTACGAGCGGTGGGAGTTTGGGGGCTAAAAGTATAGCCATGTTTGGGGGCCAACATGGTGCAACAGAGATCAATTCCGCCTGGGCCAATGTTCAAAACATGCGCAGGAACTGCGCTAAAGTGTCCTGAAGTTTGGGGGTAACAATAAGCGCATTGGTTTCTGTCCCCCAACCAGAGTTATTGGCGACTCCTCAACTACTGCTCTAGCAGGTGCTCTAGCTACGGAACATGCCCCTCCTCAGAATCTACCTCATCCCGGGCCTCTCGCGGTTCTAGCAGGGGTGCGGGTGTCTGCTCGGCTAATCCAATAGCGCACGTCCTCACTATCTGTAAGAGAATAGAGATACAAATGCTCAAACTTCGAAATTGACAAATCCGCACGACAAGAATGAAAGAAGTGAAGTTTTCCTAATGGTTATGTATCCTTTAGAAGATAAGTACAGACATCTCCGTAACGATCCGCAAGACTCTACTAAACTTGCTCCTGACTCGTAGAACCTATGAACCTAGAGTTCTGATACCAACTTGTCACGACCCAAAATTCCGCCTCAGGCGTCGTGATGGCATCTAGTCTCTAAGACTAGGTAAGCCGATTAGTTACCACAATTAAGCCAATTTAACAATGATATTTAAATCAGAGAACTATATAAAATATCAGACTAAATGTGAAATAAGCCTCCACGACAATAATCACTACAACCTCCCAAGACTAGGTAATACAGAGTCATGAACTCTAGTTGAGTACATGGAAAGATCTCAAAGATCGAAATATAATACTAGTCAAATAACAATCTAACAGTACAATGAAAGGAAAGGACTCCAAGGGACTATGACGACCAAGTAGCTCTACCTTGAATCCTCGCGATCAATAAGCTAACTTTGCCTGAGTCTGATATCTCCAATACCTGGATCTGCACAAAAATATGAAGAAATATAGTATGAGTACACCACGATCGGTACCTAGTAAGTATCAAGACTAACCTCGGTGGAGTAGTGACGAGGTACAAGTCAAGACACCTACTAGTCAAATTAACATGTGTAGTATAGAAATATATAGCTAATAATGAAAGCAGGAATCAGTAAATGGCAACAAGAATCAACATATGATATAAATAGTACAGTAATAAGAACACCGTGAAGGTACCACTGAAACCAAATAGGGAAAACAAATAACAAACCAATTAATCAAACCTTCTAACATAGGTTTCGCAACGAAATTACTCTGAGATATCTCATCTTATAATCACAAGTCACAGGTCTCAACCCACAAATCATACGCTCACGGCATCTTGTATCCACTTTTCTAATAAAGACCGTATGGATAACTCACGTGCCAATATCTCAGTCCGCCCAACATGATCAAAGGCTCATAATCACAATGAAAGAAGATAAGATAAGAATACATGGGCATGATCAATAAATGTCAAGTTTCATACTCTGAACTAGTATAAGTGGCATGCTACCATGTATGCTTGTGCGGGTGTACTATTACAGCGCAAGTCAACAAGTAATATCAAAGACATTGAGTAGCTCAATGAAGTAACACAACAAGTCGCGTAAGGTGTATAACATACACAAGGATTACACCATCACACGAATATCATCAACATAATGCCCCCAGGCTATCACACATGATCCCTGATATTGCCACCCTTATATTTCCGATAGCCACCCATATTACTCTGCCCTGAAAATATCATTAGCTACCCGTATCACTCCATATAATAGCCAACCTTGTCTCTCCACCCGAACAATAACACAACAACCATTTGTATCACTCCGCACAATCAAGAACGGTGAGATGCCACCCTTATGCCCCGCAGAATAACAACAATGAGATGCCACCCTTATGTTCCGCATAACAACAACTAATCTACATAACAATTCACATGTGTTAATATCACAACAATACGACATATCAACTCTTACTACACATATCCATAGGCCACAACTTTTCCAAAAGAACCAAAATATCAATATTTCCACAACAAATAGCCCATGGCTCAAACACAATGTGAATAAAATCTCAATAACAACAAAATGAACGGGAAAGTAACTCAACAATAAACAACATCCCCTTTAAACACAACTTCAATTCAAATAGATTAATGACTTTCAACAACTTCGACTTCAATTAATTGATTAGGAATAAAATCGATAATAAAGGTATTTTCATGAATTGGCAAACTTCGGATTCTAGTGTATGAAATAGGCTAACAATGAAATAGATGGCACAAACTAGCAACTACGTCTAAATGCATGAGAATAACCTGGTAACAAAAGGATATCATGTAACAACAATTTCAATTAAGATTAACTCAACAATAAAGGAAGTCATGTAATGATAAAAGATGTAACAACTTCAAATAAAGCATATAAGAGTAAACTTGACAAGTAAAGGATGTGATATGTAACAATAACTCCAAATAAAGTATGTGAAAGTAAACATGACAAATAAAAGATATAACATGTGCTAACAATTCCAAATAAATTCATGAAAGAATCCTAAGAGTCTAAACCGGTCAATTTCCACATATAAGTCCGAGTACGCACTCGTAATCTCACGTACACAGTTTTCACATAACACAAATAGCACAAACAACTAAAATCCCGGGGGAATAGCTCCCTCACACAAAGTTAGGCGATATACTTACCTCAAAGAAGCCAAATCAATACTCTAAAGTGACCTTCTCATGTGAAACACACCTCCGGATGGCTCAATCTAGCCAAAATAACTTAATATCATAAATAAGAACACATAGGAAATAATTCCGGATAATAAAGCTTCGATCTTTAATAAAAACTAAAAAGTCAACCCCGAGTCCCTACCTCGGAACCCGACAAAGCTCACAAAATCCGAACACCATTCTGATACAAGTCCAAACATACAAAAATTATCCAATTCCAACACCAAATCGACCTTCAAATCCTCATTTTACATTTTTGAAAGTTTTTACAAAAATCCTCAATTTCTCCAATTCAAATCACTAATTTAATGATAAAAACAAAGATAGAATCATGAAATATATTCAAATCCAAGTCAAGAACACTTACCCCAATCCAAATGGTGGAAATCCCCTCCAAAATTGCCAAAACCGAGGTCAACAAATCAAAACATGATAAAAACAACCAAACCCTCAATTTATATGAAGTTGCCAAGGGATTCCGTATTTGCAGCCAATAAACACATTTGGGAGCAATGGCTTGCATCTGCGACAACAACTTACCATATAGAGATTCATATCTATGGAATGGTAGTCACACCTGCGACAGCGCAAAAGCGCAAAACAAATCGCAGAAGCGGAAAATCTCCTAAGCCTTCCACACGCACTCTTCGCAGATGCGAAGCCACACCTGTGGTTACCTATTCACGAAAGTGGAAAGCCTGACCATGAAAAACTGTGTAGAAGTTACTAGCAATCATGCAGAAGTGGGTCGACATCTGCGGTCCAAAATGCACAAATGCGAAACACTAGAACCAGACTTCTTCAACAATCATAGAAATGACCCGAAACTCATCTGAAACACATCTGGGGCCCCCGTCCAATCATACCAACTAACCCTATATCATAACGTGGACCTACTCAAGACCTCAAATCACATCAAACAATAACAAAACTAAGAATTGCACCTCAATTCAAGCCTAATGAACTAATGAACTTCCAACTTCTATAACTCGCACCGAGTCATATCAAACCAACTCGGAATGACCTAAAATATTGCATGCAAGTCCCAAAATACATAACGGAGCCACTGCAACTCCCGGAATCAAAATTCCAAACCCGATATCAACAAGGTCAACTTTCGGCCAAACCTTTCAACCTTTCAAACCTTCAATTTTTCCAACTTTCGCCAAAATGCATCAAATCAACCTATTTGTACATACACCTAAGTCCAAAAGCACCACACGAAGCTATTGGAATCATCAAAATACCATTTCGGAGTCGTCTACACAAAAGTTAAACTTCAGTTAACTCTTATCACTTAAGCTTCTAAAGAATCATTCTTCCAAATCAATCCCGAATCATTCAAAAACCGAACCCGGTCACACACTCAAGTCATGATACATAATACGAAGCTGCTCGAAACCTTAATCCACCGAACTGAATGTAATTCTCAAAATAATAGCCAGGTCATTACAAGTATTTAGACAATAGAGTAAGCAATCATACGTGTGGATGCAAAGACAAGTTTGTGGAGATAAATAAAACGGTGAGAGGTAATGTATCCTTTGGAGATATCTCAAAGATTCAAATTGAAAGTATAGTTACGATTTTAATCTCTTGTAAAGATGGTGGCCACATGTTAATTCAAGATGTTTATTATGTGACAAAATTAAAAAGTAAAGTTTTGAGTTGGGGCCAACTTCCTGAAAAGGGATATGATATCCACATGAAAAATATGCATCTTTGGCTTAGAGATTCAAGTAAAATTCTAATTGCTAAATTGCATATAGCAAAGAATAGATTATTTTCTCTGAATATTAAGATAATTGATGCAAAGTGTTTGAAGGCTAATATGCAAGATGAATCATGGTGTTGGCACATGTTATTCGGGCACTTGAACTTTGAAGCACTCAAATTAATGGGAGAAAAGAATATGGTGCGTGGGATACAGTCAATCAACCATCCAATCAACTGTGTGAAGCTTGTCTACTTGGAAAACATGCAAGGAGAAGTTTTTCGAAGGAGTCCATGTCAAGAGCAACCAAACCACTCCATTTTTTTTCTAATTGCTAAACTTGTTTATTTTATGTATGTGCACCAATCAATCCACATTCTTTTGGTAAAAGTAAATACTTTCTACTCTTCAATGATGACTTTAGTAGAAAGACTTAGGTTTATCTCTTGACCCAAAAATCTGAAGCATTTGTTGCCTTTAAAAAGCACTTGTGGAAAAAAAATGGCTATGAAACAAAAGCTTTGAGGTCCGATAGAGGAGGAAAATTTACCTCAAAAGAATTTAATGACTTTTGTCAGTCTCATGGAATTCGTCGCCCTCTAACGGAACCTTATTCATCCCAACAAAATGGAGTTGCGGAGAGAAAGAATCAAACGATTCTTAATATGGCTAGATGTATGTTGAAAGCTAGAAGTATGCCCAAGGAATTTTGGGCCAAAGCAGTTTCATGTGTAGTTTATTTGAGAAACAGGTCTCCAACAAGAAATATTAGAGATCAAACTCCTGAAGAAGCATAGAGTGGAAGAAAGACAAGTGTCAAGAACTTGAGAATCTTTGGGAGCATAGTCTATACTCATCTGCCACAGCAAGGGAGAGCGAAGCTTGAAGATCAAAGTGTCAAGCATGTGTTCATCGACTATGATACGAGTTCAAAAAGTTACAAGTTATACAACCCAAGTAGCGGCAAGCTGATGGTGAGTCGTAATGTTGAATTTGATGAAGAATTGGCATGGAATTGTGAAGCTCAGGAAGAAACTTCATATGATTTTCTTCCATACTTTAGTGATGAAGAGGAACCAGAGACCGTGAAACATTTGCAAGATGCAACTCCGCCTCCTTCGCCAACCAATGTTGCATCTCTTTCTTCTCAAGAAAGTTCAAATGAACAACAACAAAGGAAGAGGAGTATTCAAGATCTCTATGATGACACCGAAGAAGTTACTAATTTTGATTTTTTTATATTGTCTCTTTGCTAATAGTGAACCAATGAACTTTGATGAAGCTGTTACAGACAAAAGGTGGAGACAAGCCATGGAGGAGGAGATCGAGTCAATAGAGAAATAACAACACTTGGGAATTAACGACTCTTTCCAAGGGTCAACGAGCAATTGGAGTGAAATGGGTATACAAGACAAAGAAGAAGGATGATAGAGCTATGGAGAGATACAAGGCACGACTTGTGGCTAAAGGCTACAAGCAAAGGCAAGGTATTGACTATGAAGAAGTCTATGCACATGTTGTCCGCATGAAGACGATTTGTTTGCTGATCTCTTTGGCGGCGCAAATGAAGCAGAAGATCTATCAATTAGACGTCAAGTCAGCCTTTTTGAATGGCTATCTTGAAGAACAAGTCTATGTTGAACAACCATTATACTTCCTGGTAAAAAACAATGAAGATAAAGTGATGAAGTTGAACAAAGCTTTATATGGATTGAAGCAATCCCAGCGAGCATGGAATAGTTGCATCGACAAGTATTTTCAAGACAATGGATTTACTCATTGTCTCCATGAATATGCTCTTTACCTTAAAGTTCATACTAATGGAAATATCTTGCTTGTTTGTCTTTATATTGATGGTCTTATTTTCATGGGTAATAACCCAAGTTTGTTTGAAGCTTTTAATAAAGATATGTCCCGTGAGTTTGAGATGACGGATATAGGGCTCATGTCATACTACTTAGGCCTAGAAGTAAAGCAGATGGAGGGTGGAATTTTCATCTCTCAAGAAAACTATATGAAGGAGATCTTGAAGAAGTTCAACATGCTCGATTGCAACCCCGTGAACACACCGATGGAGAGTGGGACAAAATTGTCCAAGTTTGATAAAGGAGAAAAAGTGAATCCCACATTTTTCAAAAGTCTTGTGGGATGTTTGTGGTATTTGACTTGTACCATGCCGGATATACTCTTTGCCATTGGAGTAGTAAGTCGCTTCATGGAAGCTCCTACCTCCACTCACTTGAAAATCGCTAAAAGAATTCTTCGTTACCTAAAATGTACGATTGACTTTGGGCTATTCTATTCTTCTTTTAGTGATTTCAACCTTGTAGGAGTTTGTGATAATGATTATGCGGGAGATACTGATGATAGAAAAAGCACAACTGGCTTTGTGTTTTTCTTAGGTGATTCTGTTATTTTTTGGAGTTCAAAGAAACAATCAATTGTTACTCTCTTGACTTGTGAAACTGAATATACAACAACAATATCATGTACGTGTCATGCTATTTGATTGAGAAGATTGTTAAAGGATCTCAATTTACCACAAATTGAAGCTACAAAGATTTTATTAATAAAAATCTGCACATGCACTCGCGAAGAATCTGGTGTATCATCATCGAAGGAAGAATATAGACACAAGGTATCATTTCATCAGAGAATGCACTGTCAAGAAGGAAGTCGAGCTCAAATATGTGAAGTCTCATGATCAATCTGCGAATATTTTTACAAAACCTCTCAAGTTTAAAAACTTTCAGAGATTGAGATCGAGATTTGGAATGAAGAAGAAAAATCAAAACTAAGGGAGAGATTAGTGGGGTCAGCCTCATGAAATAAAAGAAAAAACTAAAGGAAAAATGTGATTTGTGGAAAAGAAACCAATGCTGGGCGGCAACTTGTTTTAATGGAACAATTGGTTTTGGTTTTGCAAATTGCATATGCAAACATTCTGATTGGTTTGTTCAACGGTGGAGGCTTCTATATAAGGAGCTTCAATTCCTTCATTTCAACACACTAAAAATTAGAGAGCGCAATAGAGCGTAGAGAGAGTAATTCATAGATTGTAGTCTGTGAGATAAATAGAGTGAGAGTTATATTATAGTGAATTATTTAAAATAAAAAGTGTTATTTCTCGTGAAGTTGTAGTAGTCTCTTGACTCTACCAAGTTATAATATTATAATGGTATTATATTGCTCCGCTCGGGTATTATATTTTATCCAGTTAAAAGATTTGGTGTCATTGTTACTTCTTGTGTTATTATTATTTACCGTGGATATTATTCCTGGGCAGTATATTATTTTTTCCAATATTGTTTTGGGGGAGATTATTCTCTCGATAATTTTTTTATATAAGTTAATTTTCTCATATGTAGGTCAATCGACCAAAATTATATTATCGTATATTATGCCTTTTTAGAATAATTCTCTTTGTCATCTGATTTATTGTCACCAAGATTTGTTTTGGTAGCTTCGGCATTAAACCTTGTTATTTTCGAACCTAAATCATTTCTCCCCATTATATTTGAAATGCATAGATATTTTGAGTATCACATTGGGTACATATAGAAAGAAAATCTGCATATTTATTGAAGTATTACCTCTAAAGCCTTGGTCACTGTAGGAATAGTCGTTTTATTCATTGTTCCTTCTACCTGTCATTTGAAAGGTAAAATTCTCACTTATTATTTGAGTGTCCTCTTTGCCAGTGATGCCTAATTAGGTCTCTCTACTAACTTTTTAACTATGTGAAAACACATGCCACACAAAAAATATGTATGTATGTAATAAGCTATATATGCATTCATGTTATGTTTTGAAGATCTAACAAACTTACTGTCAAGAACCAGATAAGGAACTTGTTACATATTCTCAAGACCTTAAGATCAAAAAGGTTCCAGCTAGGGATATGGTTCAACTCTTTAGAGTCAAAATAATAATATAGAGAATAGATAAGTACTAGTTCCTATGCTGTCTGGACAAGTCAACTGCTCCAGCTATAAAGTTGTTGCCTGCACATGCAACAGTGCGAAAACAGTGCAGCAATCAACTTTATGGAAATGCCTTTTACCTACCTTGCTTACATCATTCATGTGATATCAAAAATGTATTATTAACATCAAGCAAAAGGTAAAACAAGTCACTTGAACACTTAGAGAATTTACTCAATCTCTCTCATAGTGATTGATCATCCAGCAAATTATTCTCAAGTGCATCAGAACAAAGAACGACACTGCTGACCAGTTCCCCATATCAATTTATTATATGTCCTTAGTTGAGTTGTAACTTTGTAAAAGCTCTTATTTGTAATTCCTACTTAGCTTACTTAGAAGCATTGTGTAGGAAATCCTTTGTAAATCATAGACCCTTGTGTTTATGTCTTGGCTAGAGATAGTCGAGTTGTAAAGACTTTCTAATAGAATTATTACAAAGTGGCTTGTACAGAGTTGTTACAAGTTAGTGATGGATTAAGAGGTTAATTCCTAGGTTATAATCTAAAGATTGCTCAGTAGTGAAGTTGAAATCCTACAAAGGTAGGTCATGATTTTTAATCCCGTTGAGCTGAGAATTTTTCATGTAAAATTCCTCTGTGTCATTTACTTACTGCAGTGTGCGTGGTTTCTATAGGAACTAATAGAGAACCTGGTTCTCTGTATAGTTTGGTGGACCCTTAAATTGTATCAATTAGTATCGGAGCAAGTTCTTTCTATCAGGCTAACACCTAGAAAGGATCCTCATGGTTGCTCCTTCAAACTTTGAAGAAGGTCAATCTACCTACAGGCCACCAAGGTTCAATGGCCAATATTATGGATGGTGGAAGACTAGGATGCACGACTTCATCATGGTTGAAGATTCTGAGCTTTGGGATGTCATCTGTGATGGACCCTTCATTCCTACCAAGACTATCGGCGACCCAAATGTAGTTGTAACTGTTCCCAATATAAGAAAGGAATTCAATGACGCTGACTGAAATGCCATAGAAAAGAATTTTCGAGAAAAGAAAATTCTTGTTTGTGGCATTAGTCCTAATTAATATAATAGGATACCGGCATGCCAATAAGCTAATGAAATATGAGAAGCCCTCCAAACAGCTCACGAAGGAACAACAGAAGTCAAGCAATCAAAGATTGACATGCTTATAACTGAATACGAGCTCTTCAGGATAAAGGACAATGAATCCATTAAAGATATGCATACTCGCTTCACCTCTATCATCAATGAGCTCTATTCTCTTGGGGAAATCATTCCAAGAAACAAGCTTGTCAGGAAAATACTCAGCCAGCTCCTGGGAAAGCAAAGTGAACATTATCACATAGGCAAAGGACTTGCAAGAGTTAACCATTGATGAGCTTATCGGTAATCTGAAAACCTACGAAATGAAGAAAAAGAAGAAGGATAATGATAAAAGAGAGCCTAAAAGGGAGAAGAAACTGGTCCTCAAGACCGACAACAATGATTCAAGTGGTAAGGATAGTGATATGGCTTACCTGACAAGAAGATTACAGAAAATGGTTCGCAGGAATGGAGGCATTCCAAAAAGGGGCAGTTCTAGCAAGCCAAAAAATTATGACCTCTATCATAAATGTGGCAATCCAGGACACTTCATCAAGGATTGTCCTCTCCTAAAGCAAGATCAATTTAAGAACAACTTAGTCAAAGCAACCAAGAGGAACCCGATTCCTAATAAACGCTTCAAGAGAAAGAATGTCGTTGACAATGTCGTGAAGCAAGCTCTTACTGCATGGGGAGACTCCTCCAGCAAATCTGAAGAAGAAAATGATCACGGCGATAGTTCAATGGTGCTAGTAGAAAGTGAAGCAACTGAGTATGACCCAATCTTTGCCTTGATGGCTCAGTCTGATGATGATGAAGATGACGACGGTGATGAGGTAAATTTTCTAGATGTTCAGAGAAACCTGAAATCTTATTCTCCTAAAAAACTCATGTCTTATAAATGATAAAGATGCTTTAAATGTGGAATTAGGAGAAGCAGAGAAGTCTAGAGATGACCTAGTAGTCGTTGTGGTTGATTTAAAGGAAACAATTGAGAACCTGAAGAAAGAGAAGGATGCCTTAGATGAAAAAATTGTAAATATGGAACATGAGAGAGATGATCTGATGGTTATTATGGTAGATCTAAAAGAGACCATTGAGTGTGTTAGAAAGCAAAAAAAAGAAGTCTTAACTAAGAGAGTTGCTAACATTGAGCATGAGAGAGATTACCTATTAGTGGTGGTAGTGGACCTAAAGAAAACAATGAGGAACTTAAAATGGAGAGCAAGCCTGAAAATTCTCAAAAGGGAAAGAAAGTTTCAAGTGAGGCACACCTTAAGCTTGAAAGTGAGTTAAAATCAGTAAAGTCTAGTTTGTGTGCCAAGCTTGAGAAAAACAAACAACTTCAGGAAGAACTAGAAAGAGCGAAAAGTGATCTTGAAAAATCAATTAAGTGGACCTGGTCCTCTAAATATATCAGTGCCATGTACACTAACAATGGGGGAAACATGCAAGGAATTGGGTTCCAAAGGAAAAAAACTCCATACAACCCTCATAGCAAGTACGTTATTGTTCTTGACAATTGGCTTTGCACTTATTGTGACAATACTGTGCACTTCAAAGAAAACTGTAAGTCCAGATTTCAGTCACAACAGAAAAATAAAGTTTTTGCTAAAAAAGTTACTACTGGTAGAGAACCTGGTCCTTCATATAATAAACGTATAATGCCTGCTTGGACCAGAAGATCCCTCATTCACCCATTTCCTCATTACAAGGACCCAAACTCATTTGGATTCCTAAGTCTAACTCCTGATTTTCTTATGCAGGGAACAGTGAAAGGGAGCAGCCTACAATGGTACATGGATAGCGGTTGCTCAAAGCATATGACTAGAAGTATGAATGATTTCCATTCACTTAAGGCCCTGCAATGAGGGAGTATATCCTTTGGAAATGGCAAGAAATGATACATTCTAGGAGTTGTAAGGATTGGGAAATCTCTCTCTCACTCAATTGAAAATGTGTACTACGTGAATGGGTTGAAGTACAACTTGCTAAGTGTTTCCCAGATCTGTGACAAGGGAAACAAGGTGGACTTTTTTTGTCATAAATATGTACAGTCACAAACTTCGTGACTGGTGAGGTAGTGCTAGTGGCAAAAAGATACAAAAATATCTATGTTGCTGATTTTGAGTCTCTACATAATGGTGATCTAGGTCATGTAAGCTTCACGTTGCTGAACAAATTGGTCAGGAAGGACCTGGTTCGTGGTCTGCCCAAGTCAAGCTTCAAGGATCACAAAGTGTGTGATGCATGTGTAAAACGAAAGCAGGTCAGATCCTCAGTCAATCCCAAAAAAGAAGTCAGTACCTCAAGGCCACTTGATCTTCTTCACATGGATCTATGTGGACCTATGAGGGTTCCAAGCAGGGGAGGAAAGAAATACATCTTTGTTATAGTTGACGACTACTCCAGATTCACCTCGACTTTGTTTCTAAGAACCAAGGATGAAACTTTTGAAGTGTTTGTTGCTTTCGTCAAAACGATCCAGGTGAACATGGGTAATAAGGTAGCTTTCATCAGGTCTGATCATGGGACAGAGTTCGACAATGCCAAATTTGATGAGTTCTGCACTAAAAATGGTATCACTCACAATTTTTCAGCTCCAAGAACACCTCAACAAAATGGTGTTGTGGAGAGTAAGAATAGAACTCTTAAAGATATGGCAAAGACAAGGTTGATTGACAGTGGGATTGCAAAGAATTTCTGGGCAAATGTTGTCAATACTGCTTGCTACTTGGTGAACATGTGCATGATTAGGTCCCTTCTGAACAAAAATCCATATGAACTGTTGAATGGAAGGAAGCCCAAGCTGACATATCTAAGGACTTTTGGATGTAAGTGTTTTGTCCTCAACAATGGAAAGGAAGCTCTTGGAAAATTCAGTGCCAAAAGTGATGAATGAATCTTTTTGGGATACTCATCTCAAAGCAAATCGTACAAAGTGTACAACAAAAGGACTCAATGTATTGAGGAAAGTATACATGTGATTTTTGATGAATCTCACCTCTCATGTGAGAAGGACAGATTTTTGAACAAGATGGAAAAATTTTAAAATTTGTTCCAGGAGAAGTTATTGACATGGAAAATGGAAAGGCAGACATGATGAGTCATGTCAAGGAATCCAGTGAGGATTATGCAAATACACCTCCATCCATCGGAGAGGAACCTGGTCCCACGATCACAATAACTAAAGCTGAAAACAAAGTTGTTGACGCAGTCCAAGGTACTCCTCTTGCTGAAACAAGAAGTGGCCAAGAACCTCAGTCAGGCATACCTGGATCTTCTACCAATGAGATTCAAGTACCAAATCGGAAGCACAAAAGTTCACACCACCTTGACAATATAATCACTCCTCTTGACTCAGGAATTCAAACCAGCTCAAAAGCTAGAAACTCACTCGCCTCTCAGCCTTCCTTTATCAAATAGAGCCTACAATTTTCAAAGAAGAATTAAAAGATGCATACTAAATGAATGCCATGCAAGAAAAGCTGCATCAATTTGAAAGAAACAAAGTATGGCACCTGGTTCCACAACCTGCAGATCGAACTGTTATAAGAACCAGATGGGTATTCAGGAACAAAATTGATGAGTTTGGAAACACAACAATAAATAAGGCAAGGCTTGTAGTTCAAGGCTACAATCAGGAAAAAGGGATTGACTATGATGAAACTTTTGCTCAGTTGCTCGAATGGAAGTTATCAGAATCCTTTTTTCCTTTGCATCACATATGGAGTTCACATTATTCCAAATGGATGTCAAAAGTGCATTTCTAAATAGTTTCCTAAAAGAAGAAATTTATGTCAAGCAACCACCTGAATTTGAGAATCACGAGCATCCTGAGCATGTGTTCAAACTGGACAAGGCATTGTATGGGCTAAAGCGGGATCCTCGGGCTTGGTATGAAAGGTTGTCAAAATTTCTTCTAGAAAATGGCTTTACAAGAGGGAAAATTGACAACATTCTTTTTCTGAAGAAATGAGGGAGGAGCCTACTCATTGTGCAAGTATATGTTGATGATATCATTTTAGGAGCCACAATTGACTCTCTTTGTGAAGAATTTGCAAAACTCATGGGGTGTGAGTTTGACACGAGTATGATGGGAGAATTAAGTTTTTTCCTGGGACTTCAAGCGAAGCAGTCTCAAAAGGGAACATTGATAAGTTAGTAGAAACACATCAAAGAGCTGCTAAAAAGGTTTGACATGGAAGCTTCAAAAGTTATTGACACTCCCATTGCCACGGCTACTCATCTAGACATGGATGAACCTGGTTCCCCTGTAAATCAGACCATGTATAGAGGGATCATAGTCACTCTTGTATCTCACTACAAGCAGACCAGACATTGTGTTCAGTGTGTGTCTCTGTACAAGGTTCCAATCTAATCCAAAGGAATCTCATCTGAAGGTTGCCAAGAGAATATTTAGATATCTTAAAGGAACGCATGACCTTGTTCTCTACTATCCCTCAGGAGACAACTTTGATCTTGTTGGGTATGCTGATGCTGATTATGCAAGATATCTGGTGGATAGGAAAAGTATGTCTGGAATGGTACATTTCCTGGGTTCTTCTATAATCTCATGTGGCACAAGGAAGCAAAGATCGGTGGCACTCTCAACTGCAGAAGCGAAATATGTAGTTGTTGCTTCTTGCTGTGCTCAATTGCTATGGATCAAGCACCAGTTGGAAGACTTTGGAGTGTTCACTGACTGTGTACCCCTCCTGTGCGACAATACAAGTTCACTCAATATGGCCAAATATCCAGTCCAACATAAGAGAACCAAGCACAATGATGTGCGCCATCACTTCCTTAGAGACAATGTTGAAAAAGGGCTCATCGGCATGAAATTCTGCAGCACAGAAGATCAGATTGCAGATATATTCACCAAGGCCTTAAGCAGAGAACATTTTGAAAGAAATCACTAGCCACTGGGGTTGATAAAACCCAACTGAGAACCTGGCCCCTCGATGATTGGCTATGAAAGAAATGTACAGGTAAAATTAGCTAAAAAGTGTTTTCTGGCAAAGTCTAACTTACCTCTATATCATTACAGGTAGGCATGCATAATGATTACAGAGCAAATAAGCAGTTGATACAGCGCACACCGGTAAAAAGGGCAAAGCTTATAGGTGCAAGATTCATTAGAGAACCTGGTTCTCCTGACACAAGTTAGTAGTTTCTTTGTTCTCTCATGCACAATTTTTAATGGTTAAAACAAGTGCCACATCATCAGTGTGTCAGTTTCTTTTCTTTGTGTCTTTTGAACCCAAACGTCTCACCCATTGGCAATCGACCCGAATCCCAAAATTGCCGCCCTTTCTTAACCGGTCCCTTATCCATCTTACATATATCCATCACTGTCACAACTCTTCACATCAAACTTCAAGATTTTCCTCCTTCTTTCTCTCTTCAAACTACCAATCCCTCCTCTTCAACTCATTACTTTCACCATGGCTGAAAATCACGAAACCTCGAGTGTTCCAAGTAACACCCCTATTGAGTCCTCACCAGTTAAAACATCGATGTTAGACTCCTCACTCAACACCACTACTTTCCAAAAACCTAAGGCAGAGTCACCCCCACACTTAGTTTCCTCTCCTACCCAATTGAGTTTTGGTTCTCATCGGAGCCGCAAAATCTCGACTCCTAAAAAGTTTGTGGCTACGAGCTCTACTCCTACCTCGCCGAAAAAAGAGGGTGAAAAAGGCACAGTCAAAGATGAAAATCAAGAAATCTCCAGTCTTCCCATGGAAGAAGGCTCAAATGCAGACCAAACTGCTGGTTCTGAGAATGCTGACTCCACAAAGGCATTCCCCGATCTTGAGTCTGTAGGTAACACTCCTCTTTCTCTTGCGTTTTCCATGGAGTTATAAGAGAGAGAAGCAATAGAAAATATGCTATCTATAGCTGGTGAATAGGTTATTATCGAAAGAGGTAAGGATGGGTCTAAGCCTCAGGGGGAAAAGTCTAAGACCTTGATAGAAGGCAGAGAGCTTGTGACTATTGAACAATAGGCACAGAAAAATACTACTGGAGTACCTAATAAAGAACCTAATCCCTCCTCGGAGGATCCAACTCAGGGGTCCTCTCAAAAGCCCCATGTGAGTATTGACCCTGCTCCCTCTTCTCATTTTGATGTTGAGCCTTTGTCTGTGGTTGTACCTGAGATGAGATCTGATTATGGAGAAGATAATGGAGATAGTGAAGAGGATTCTGATGATATGCCCATCGCTAGCTTGACTAGGCGTAGACCAATTCTGGTGGACCAAGTAAGTTTCGCCTATATTATCCACTGGAGAGTGATGGAGCAAGCCAAGCTCACCAGAAGTATTATTCCGTCCACAAAACTTCTCGTTGGGTTCAATTTGGCAAGAATAACAACCTGGGAAGAGATCTTGCTGCCCACGAATGCCGAGGGGGTGATGAAGATGACCCTTTTCGACGTAGTGGATGGTGATATAGGTTACAATATCATCCTTGGGAGACCAGGGTTGCACGAGATGAAGGCTATGCCATCAACGTATCACCAGTTGCTAAAATGCTCGACTCCCGAGGGAATTAAACAAATAAAAGGTGACCAACTGGCAACAAGGGAGATAAATGCAATCTTAATTTCCAGTAGCAAAAGGAAGGAGCATGCGGCATAGCAATTACAGGAATCGGCGCCTGCTCCTAAACCTAGCAAAATCTGCCAGGGGGAAGAGTCGTCGGAATCCTATTAGGTACCAAGATATTTCCAAGTACCAGAAGAGACAGACGCAACAAAATCCACGGCGGAAGAACTTGAACAAGTCGCATTATTCAAAAAGTTCTTGGAGAGGAAGTTCCACTTGGAGACAGGACTACACCCCGAGCTCGGGTATAGATTTATTGAATTTCTTAAATTTAATGTTTATTGTTTTGTGTGGTCGCATGCGGATATGACAGGTATCCTGTAGAAGTGACCGTACACAAATTAAGCCTAGATCCCAGCATCCTTCCGATAAGATAGAAAAAACATCATATTGCCGAGGTCAGGAAAAAATTTGTCAAGGAAGAGGTAACTTGATTGCTTGATATCAGTTCAATCCGAGAGGTAAGTATCCAGACTGGTTAGCTAATATAGTAGTAGTTCCAAAGAAGAAGAACAAGTTTCGTATGTGTGTAGACTATAAAGATTTAAATAAGGCGTGCCCAAAAAACTCATTCCCATTACGAAACATTGATCAAATGATTGATGTAATGGCCAGGCATGAGTTAATAAGTTTCCTCGATGCTTACTCCGAGTACAACCAAATCAAGATGAACCCTGAGGATCAGGAAAAAACTTTATTCCTAACAAACTTCGACACATATTGTTATGATGTGATGCCCGTCGGGCTAAAGAACGTCGGAGCCACGTATCAGCGCTCATGAACAAAATGTTCGAGAAACAAATAGGGAAAACCATGGAAGTTTACATAGATAATATACTGGTTAAGTCTTTGAACGTATGTGATCATCTTAAACACTTGCAAGAAACTTTTGACATCTTAAGGAAGCATAATATGAAGCTTAACCGTGAGAAATGTGCGTTTGGGGTCAACTCCGGTAAGTTTCTGGGATTCCCGGTGTCACAAAGGGGGATCGAAGTTAACCCCAATAAAATTAAATCCATTGAAGACATCCCAGATCAACTGTCAAGCGTGAATGAGGTTCAAAGGTTAACAAAGAGACTGACCGCTTTGAGCATATTCATTTCCTGGTCTTTAGAGAAATGCCATCATTTCTTCTCACTACTCAAAAAGAAGAAGAACTTCGAATGGACCCCGGAGTGTTAGCAGGCTTTGAGGGATTTGAAAAGGTATTTGTCAAGTCCTCTGTTAATATCAAAATCGGAGGAAGGCGAACAACTGTTGATTTACTTAGCAGTCTCGAAGGTAGAGCAAAATGCCATTTTAGTCCATGAGAACGAAGGTACACAATCTCCTATTTATTACGTTAGTGAAATTTTAACGGGAGTAGAAACTCGCTACCCACATCTGGAAAAATTAGCCTTAGCTCTTGTAGTCTCCACATGAAATCTTAGGCCTTATTTCCAATGTCATCTGATAGCCATGGTGACCAATTTTCCCCTATGAACATTCTTCATAAACCCAAACTTTCGGGTAGGATGGCCAAGTGGGCTATCAAAATAAGTGAATTTGACATAGAATATAAGCCTAGGACTGCGATTAAATCACAAGTCTTGGCCGACTTCGTGGCCGATTTCAGACCAGGACTATTACCTTTAGCCACCAAAGAAGCAGTGATGGTGTCAGAATCAACATCAGGAGTTTGGATCTTATTCACGGACGGAGCTTCCAACGTGAAGGGGTCTGGGCTTGGCATAGTACTGACCACGCCCTTGGGAGAAATCCTAAGGTAGGCCATAGGAACCGTTCCCCTGACTAAAAATGAAGCAGAGTTTGAAGCATTGATTGAAGGACTCGAACTAGCCCGGGGGCTTGACTCCGAGGTCATAGAAATCAAATGTGACTCCAAATTGGTAGTAAATCAGGTCTATGGGATCTTTGAAGCCAAAAAGGAACGTATGCAACAGTATGTAGTGAAAGTCCACGCTTTACTCGCTCGATTAAAGGAATGGTCAATTACACACATCCCGAGGGAAGAGAATGGGGAAGCGGATGCACTAGCCAATCTAGGCTCGTCTACAAATATGAAAGGATCGAAATCTGGTATGGTCGTACAACTTATGCATTCGGTACTGGATGCAAATAGATATTATGAGGTCAACGCGACCAACTTGGTCTGGGACTGGAGAAATGAGATCATTGACTATCTCGAGCACGGAAAGTTCCCTAAAGATCCCAAGGCATCTCGGGTGCTACGCACTAAGGCAGCGCGATATAGTTTTAAAGGAGGTCAATTGTACAGAAGATCTTTCCAAGGCGTGCTGGCCCGATGTTTGGGAGCTTCTGAAGCTAATTATGTTATGCGAGAAGTCCACGAAGGGATCTGCGGAAATCATTCGGCTGCGTATTCCTTCTTGCTAAAATTAATTAGGGCAGGAAACCACTGGCCCTGGATGGAAGAAGATGCCAAGGCCTATGTTCAAAAATGTGATAATGTCAACACTACGCACCGTTGGTACATCAACTGGCAGAGCCACCATACTTGGTTTTGTCACCATGTCCATTCATGAAGTGGGGGTGGATATCGTCGGACCACTGCCACCAGCCACCGACAAGGTAAGATTTCTTTTGATTTTAATTAACTATTTTTCTATGTGGGTTGAAGCAGGTCCTTATCAGAAGATTGGCGAACAAGAAGTAGTAGATATCTTGTAGGAGAATATAATTTGCAGATTTGGGATACCAAAAGAGATTGCCTATGACAACATGCCACAGTTTATAGGCTCAAAGGTCACAAAGTTCCTTGAAGACTTAAAAATCAAAAGGATTACATCATCACCCTATCATCTGAGTGAAAATGTCCAAGCAGAATCAACCAACAAGGTTATTATACAAAATTTCATCTCCCGTCTTCTGGCAAAGACGTTGATGACAAGCGACTGTCCTCTACACAGAAGGACTTACTTGTGCCAGTCATACCTAGTAGCGGATACAGAACTCCACGATGATGGAATCAAGCTCCCCACTTAAAGAGAACGGCCCCAAAGTCAAAGAATACGTATAAAAATACGTAAAAACCTTCTTGGGTAAGGTTATCCGCTCCGTCAAATCAGGAGTGATAATGTCTAAATCTTGGCAATGGCAATCTTCCTTCACATTAGGGATATTGGTAGAAGGGTACACCCCAATGGTCCACATACGAGGTTTAGCGGAAGGATATTTCTCTTCAAAGTCTTTAGTTATGACAAGACTTCTTGGGATGATGGTACTCACCGTAGGATGAGTAGCATCATCAGCTTTACCATTATTTTTTGAAGAACTAGGGTTTCTGGAAGAAGAAGCCATTTTTATCAAAAAGGAAAGGAAGGGTTTCTCTAAAGAAGAAGGCTAAAGAAAGGTTGAAGACAAAGTACGAGTTGAGTAAAGAGAGTTTGAGAAAATTTGGAGAATTATGAAGTATAAATGAAGAAGTTCGATGTGTGTAAGTAAAGGAATAAATGGCTAAAATCGTGGCCATAATTACCTCGTTAACCGGCAAAAGTGATGTTAAATCGTGGGATGACGCGTGTTTTGGGGCATTAAATGCAGAGAGACGTGCGCCTAATAAACCGTCAGAAACTTTTTAAAGGGGGTCAGAGAATTTCCCGCTAAAAAAATATCTCTACCAACTTTCCGGTGACACAAAGTTATGCCACCGGAAAGCAGGGGAACTATCTGTATAGGGGTAAAATATGTTCATATTTAATGTTCGCATGAGAAAGTGACACGTGGAGCCGGAGATAGAGGACAGTCGAGCCTGAGGGCAGTGATCTCGCTTGTTGTCGGAGAGAACGATATTCATAAAGGCAAAGTAAATGCCTACCATCTGGTAGTATTTAATGAAGAATATTCTATAACATTAAGTACATGGTCTGTTACAGAGAATAAGATATTTATCGCCTACCGTTACACATTCTTTAATGGCCCTTGTAATAGTCATTTAAGAGGGGCATGATCCTAGGACCTTGTTCCCTAGGTACAATTATAAATAGTGAGCTCCACCATCATTGTAAGTGAGGAATAATCTAACAAACATATGCTACACTTTGTTCAAAGCTCAATATAATTTTATCTTCTTGCTAATTTATATAATTATTATTGTCCCCGGAAGCCCTACTCCCGGAATTACGATTTCTGCTGTTTTATCTCCATATCAAGGCTAAGTATTACATTTCTATATAATTTATTCATCATCTTGGGATCAAGTTAATTCACTTGTCTATAAACCACGTATAAATTTAACTGTACCTTTTTACGGGTAAACACTAGTGTAGTCCCATAAGTGGGGTCTAGGAAGGGTAGAGTGTATGCAGACCTTACCCCTGTCTTTAGAAAGGTAGAGATGTTATTTCCGATAGACCCTTGACTCAGGAAGGAAAAATGGAAGGGAAAATAACAAGCAAACCAATCTGACAACTGAAGCAAAAATACAAACTAACACTAAGTAATGCAATTAGAAACTGAAACAAGATAGCAACAAGTAATAACAACAATATAGCAATAAAAAAAAATACAAGAAGGACACTAAGTGATGTATCAAAGCTACTATTACAAACCAGGAGAACACTCAACTACCTAACCCTTTACCTTTATTCTCAACCTCCATACATTCCTATCTATGGTTATATCTCGCCTAATCACCTCTCCCCAATATTTGTTTGGCCTGCCTCTACCTCTTCGTTGGCCCTCCAACGCCAGCCTCTCATACCTCCTCATAAGAGTATCAACGGCTCTCCTCTTAACATGCCCGTACCATCTAAGTCTCGCCTCCCGCATCTTATCCTCCACAGGGGCCAACCTATTTTGCCCCGAATAACTTTATTTCTAATTCTATCTAACCTGGTATGTCCCCACATCCATCTCAATGTCCTCATTTCGGCCACCTTCATCTTCTGTACATGGGAGTTCTTGATTGGCCAACACTCTGTCCCATAAAGAAATTATCATTTTAAATATATCATAAAAATTTTATATTCAACGAGATATGTCTGTATATCGAGAGTTTGTTCTCTCTCTCTCACACACACACACACAACAAAGGAAAGAGATAGAGAATTCATGTACTTTACTCTTTTCCTGCGAATTTATCGTAATAATAAGAAAGTATAGAAATGTGTCATTTTCAAAAACGAAATAATGTCAAACAAAGTGGGGCGGATGAAGTATTATATTACCAGCCCGCAGAAAATCGATTTATCATTATTACAAATATTTTTTAGTTATATGACCCTTTTTACATAATTGTTGAAAAACTATAATACAAGAGATTGATAAATAAAACATACTTATTAGATATTTATAGGATTATTTTCTTCTATTCACATTATAATGGACACTCTTTTTCAACTTCATCTTCAAATAGTAGAAATGGCGTGGGGTAGCCATTGTTTAAGCTGGTATTTACTTTTTATCCAACATTTTTAATGCTTAGCAATAGTAGCCACTAGTCTATTAAAATTAATATGAAAAGACTGTGTTGCCCTTTCCTCCCCAAACGGAAATACACCAATGCATTCAAAACATAAAGACTTCGTATTCTCTGGTGTTTTCTTGGTACAAATCGCTGCTATGTCGAAGCATGTTAGAAATGGACCTCAGTGGACTTTTTTCGGATATGACGTTTTATGGGAGCTTTCGTGAAGATTTTAGATTCATCTCTACTTTTTTGTTTAAAATTTGGTTGACGTTGAAGCTATTATGCTTCTGCCATTTCTCTTGTGGCAGAATCGGTTCCTAGTTATTTTTCTTTCTAGTGAGTCTAATGTAATATGGTTTATTTGCTCTTAGCTCCTTGAATTTATTTTTAGATCTAAAAGTTGTGAAAATAAGAAAAAGAGTGATGAGTAAACAGGAAATGCAATTCCTTCCCAGAAGTTAAGGACATGTAGTCCTGAAGTCCTAATGTTAAATTCAAAAGTTAAGGACATGGTCCTGAACTTAGAGTTTCAAGTTCAAAAGTTAAGGAAATGTAGTCTTGAAGTCCTAAAGTTAAGTTCAATTGTTAAGGACACAAGTTCAAAAGTTAAGGACATGCAGTCCTTAACTTACAGTTACAAGTTCTAAAGTTAAGGACAGACAATCCTTAACTTATAGTTACAAGTTCAAAAGTTAAGGACATGCAGTCCTTAACTTACAGTTACAAGTTCAAAGGTCCTTAACTTTGATTTCCAAGTTCAAAAGTTAAGGACAGACAGTCCTTAACTTACAGTTACACGTTCAAAAGTTAAGGACAAACAGTCCTTAACTTACAGTTACAAGTTCAAAAGTTAAAGACAATAGGTCCTTAACTTTTACTTACAAGTTCAAAAGTTAAGGACGCTTGGTCTTGAAGTTTGAGTTCCAAGTTCAAAAGTTAAAGACATGCAACCTTGAAGTCCTGAACTTAGAGGTACAAGTTCAAAAATTAAGGACATGTAGTCCTGAAGTCCTGAACTTAGAGTTACAGGTTCAAAAGTTAAGGACATGTAGTCCTGAAGTCCTGAAGTTAAGTACAAAAGTTAAGGACATGAGCAGAAGAGTATTTTTGTCCGGGCAGTTAAAGTTTATTAAAGCAGTGGCTAAAGACTAAAGACATTTTAAACGGTGGCTTAAAAGTAAATACATGTATTATTAGTGGCCAACCGTGCACTTCCCCTTCAAATATGGAATTGGGCTGATTTTATGGCAGTGGGCTAAAATCTATCTGGGCTGCAAATTCTTACAAAACCCAATTAAAGGACAAAATTTGAGCGGGCAAAGTGGGATCCTTATAGCAGCTTCTTCTCAGTAACTCAAAACTCAAAAAGCAGCAGCCAGCTAAAATGGCTCCTTTTTCATTTCCATTTTGAAACTTTTCTCTCAAAAGAATACTGAGTTTACTCTTTCTAAGTGAAGCCCTCCGATTTCGTGCTTTTTACTTCTTTGACATTTTGGAAGAACGTTCCTTTTTCGTTTCAATGGTAGACTTAAAGAGGAAAAGAGGCCGAAAACCTAAAAATGCGGGGTCGGACTCCGGCGGCGGCGCGGAAACAGCCGTAGACGAAGGCGCAGTTTCTGCAAACCCTGTCGAGACCGCCACCAACGGCGATACACAAACTCACCGCCGCGGCCGTGGCCGCCTGAGGAAAGTCGAAGAAGTAGTTGACAGGGATATTGCGGCGTCACCGGAGAGACGAGGCCATAGATTCCCCGACCACAACCACGGCGAACTCACCGCCACAGTATTGAGTGGCGACTTGAGGCATGTCGCGGAGTTGGCTACCGCAGCGGCGAAGGCGGCACCGTCGATGGATGCGGTGGTGAAAGTGTTCTGCGTGCACACAGATCCGAATTTCTCGCTTCCGTGGCAGAGGAAGAGACAATACAGCTCTAGTAGTAGTGGTTTCATAATTAGTGGAAAAAGAGTGCTCACAAATGCTCACTCTGTGGAGCATCATACTCAAGTTAAGCTCAAGAAACGTGGCTCTGATACAAAATACCTAGCTACTGTACTCTCCATTGGAACTGAGTGTGACATTGGTATGTTCCATAACTTTTACGAGATTTATATACACCGACAATGTTATGTTTTCTATACATTAGTAGTGTTATTTAATGTGTTATAGCAGTTCAGTTACCATTTATTATAGAGTTTAAGTTATATGCACCGTAAGAATAAGGAATTTTTACATCATTATGTCACTTTTACTTATGCTAGCTTGTAACTTGTCTTACTAACATTACAAATCCCACATTTTAAGGAGGTATACCTCTACATGTGTTTTGGTGATCTAATAGTATAATTTTTTTACACCATGTGTATATAACTTAAACCCTTTATTATATGTTATCAATTAATGCTATTAAACAGAGTTATCTGCAATTAACTCCTTATTATTAATGCTATTAAGAATAAGAAATTTTTACATCATTAGGTCACTTTTACTTATGGTAGCATGTAACTTGTCTTACTAACATTACAAATCCGACATTTTAAGGAGGTATACCTGTACATGTGTTTTGGTGATCTAATAGTGTAATTTTTTTACACCCATGTGTATATAACTTAAACCCTTTATTATATGTTATCAATTATTAATGCTATTAAACAGAGTTATCTGCAATTAACTTTCAAGTGACCTAATTGTGTACATAATTTTTGTATTGTTAGTGCATTAAACTTAAACTAATTTTTACTCCTCGTCTTGATTTATGTGTTGATATTTGACTGCACTAAGATTACGAAAGAAAAGAACTTTGGAAATCCGTGGTCTAAAACAAGTCTTAGACATTTGTGGAGCTTAAATCATCTCATCAAGGGTAAAATGAGAAGTTTATAGTTAAATTGTTTTTAAATGTAGAAAGATGTCATTTTGGGACAGACTAAAAGAAAACACCATCACATAAATTGGGATTGAGAGTAGTAATTTACTAATTTTTGTTTGCCTGAATCTTCAATTTTGGTAAAATGAGAAGTTTATAGTTAAATTGTTTTTAAATGTAGAAAGATGTCATTTTGGGACAGACTAAAAGAAAACACCATCACATAAATTGGGATTGAGAGTAGTAATTTACTAATTTTTGTTTGCCTGAATCTTCAATTTTCTTAGCTGTTATATATATATATATCTTGCCTTAGTTTCCATTATTTTTCTTGGACAGACATCAGATTGTCAATTCAATGTTACTAACCTAGTGTGCATTTGGTACGGGGACAATGTTTTACCCTGGGAAATAATTAGTGTTTGATTGGGCTTAATAATGATCCCGTGACATTTTTTTGGTAGGAAAGATTGATAACATTGGTGGAAGCGAGTGATATGGAATAAAAGTTGAGATTTTTGTACATTTCAGTGAAATTTTATTCCTTTGGCCCAAAGCTTTGGTCTAGTGGTAAAACCGCAACTTGTGATGTAGGGGTTAGGTGCATCTCGCATGTTTTAACAGTGCCACAAACAAAAATTTGGTATTTAAGTGGAGAAGGATAGAGGGGCGGGTGCATGATCCATCGCGTTTCGAACCGTGTGCCACTGGCCCCAGGGATTTATTGTTTATCAAAAAATATTATTCCTCAGAACAATTTAAGGCGACCAAATATCATAAAATGATTTCATAAAGGAAGGAGTTTTTCGTCATACAAACACTCCCCTTAATTGCATCATTTTACTGTTAGAATTTGGTAAATTCAGTACTAAAAAGATCTTAAGCTAGCTATTTTGTTGTTATTATGAAACAGCAATGTTAACTGTGAATGATGATGAGTTCTGGGAAGGAGTATCACCTCTTGAATTTGGGGATTTGCCTGCACTGCAAGATGCTGTAACTGTTGTTGGATACCCTATAGGAGGAGATACGATCTCTGTGACTAGCGGTGTTGTCTCGCGCATTGAGATACTATCTTATGTTCATGTGTCGACCGAGCTCCTTGGATTGCAGGTTATGTTTTGAAGTTTCTCCCTTCCTGCAGATATTTTCTTTAATATGATATGTGGTTTTTATTTCCTTAATTTGGTTGCTATGGTTTTAATTCGGTGAGATTATTGTGCAGATAGATGCTGCCATCAATTCTGGAAATTCTGGTGGACCTGCATTCAATGATAAGGGGAAGTGTGTAGGTATTGCATTTCAATCCCTTAAGCATGAAGATGCCGAGAACATCGGTTATGTCATACCAACTCCAGTAATTATGCATTTCATCCAAGATTATGAGAAGAATGGAGCATATACAGGTACATGAAAATTCCAATAACATCTTGAACTTGATTAAATTGATGGTCTCAAAGTGCAAACTTATGTCTTATATGGGCTTCTCCTACATTGTAGGTTTTCCTGTCATTGGAGTTGAATGGCAAAAAATGGAAAATCCCGACCTCCGCAAGTCGGTTGGTATGGCACATAATCAGAAGGGTGTCCGGATCCGAAGAGTTGAGCCTACGGCTCCAGAATCTAATGTTCTAAAGCCTTCAGATGTTATCCTTAGCTTTGACGGAGTTGATATAGCCAATGATGGAACAGGTGAACACTGATTTCATCCCAAATTAGACATGTTTGAGACAGTTCTCTTAATATCAATGTGCTTCCTATTGAAATGATAGATTTATATTTTAGTCCGGCTTCCCCCTCGTCCCCTCACTCTCCTTTCCCTAATATGAACCTTGAGTCATCAAAGCCTTTCTGACTCGGCCTGGCCCGGTCGCCCTACGCGACTGGCGCTTCAAAGGGCGAAACTCTGGGTCGTAGTTTGCGACATATTTTCAGTAGGGGCCTTTAGTCTATTGATTAGAGTAGGGGTTGCGCGGGTTTCATTACTTTTCTTCCATTCCGTCGCAGAAAGAAAAGGATATATAATGATCGATTTGTACATTTCTCGAAAGAGTTCCTCGAGAGGACCATACCCTAGCCAGTTGTCAACCCTAAAGGTTTTTTTTCTGACTATTTCCAATACCGAAGCCAATATTAGCAACAAAAATAGGCCATTGCTGTCTGATGGTTCTCCAAGTGCTCACCCCAAATGAAGTTTTCACTGGTTTAGTACACTAGTGACCCTCTTAACCACACTTTTGATTTGTCATCTGCCTCCATAAAGGTTGTTCTTCACAGTCGTGTCTCCATAACCATTCTAGTAGCAGACACTTATTATGTACCCTTTAATTCCTTGTACCGGAACCACCTTCTCTTTTGCTGTTGTATTATGACCGCTAGATTCTAGGGCCATTTTTGTATGTTAAACATGTTTAGCTTATGAGTCAAAAGTAAATCTTTCTTAAATCTCATGCCTAGTCAAATATCATCATGTAAAATAAAACAGTGGGAGTATGAAAGACCTTATGGAATGTGATACCTAGTATTGAAGTCTCTTCCTGTTCTCCAATTATGTGTATTTGATCTTATTGATTACAAAAATGGTGATTTAAAGATTATGATTTATATTCAGAAGAAAGAACGCTAGATAAGTGTAGATTAGTCAAAGTTGCATATTCATTATCTAGTGAGAAGTTAACAAACAAGTTTAAAGAAGAGATAAGACACTACTATTTAACGTCAGGTGATGTCCGACTAGTGTGAGTGGACTGTATAGTTGTGCTCAAGAGCAAGAAAGGAAATTGAAATCATGAAAGCATCAAGATTTCATTTTCCCTTTATTTGTCTGCTTTTCTTGAGTATTTTATCTTTTAGATGCTTATCTGTAAAGGAAATATGAAATTCTGGTAAATTCCATATAATGTATCCGCAACATTCAATAGATGTTGAGATACTGTGCAAATCATCATTGTGATTTAGGTACCCGGCGATTAGAAAGGGACTGAACAAAGAAAAATGATTATTCCTTTTTGAACAAAAGAAACATAACGATTACTATAAAAGTGGGGAATAGATTCAAATTCGTTTACTAGATGTCTATCCATTGGTGCTCTGGAATATGTTTTGAGCTTTGTCCTTACTCGTTGTTGGTATGTTTAGTTTTTTCCATATGGTCTGCTTTTCTTAATTTAGGTATTGAATTGTCTAGTAGTTAAATACATATTAACCTTTCATGCAAAGATGTTCATTTTGGTAGTCAAATACATTATGGTGTAATGTAAACATTGCTCAATAGGGTAGTAAATCTAGTTTCTCAAGCAATTTATGTCAGTGCAGAAGACTGCATTTAGTTCATTTCTATTTATCTTGATAGAATTGTTACTATTGTCAGCATTTCATTCTTGTGCACAGTTGATAGTAATATCTTTCATACCTCTTGGAATTCTCTCTCTTCTATGCTGCGATTAACTTATTTGACCACTCTGGAAGTAAGAAATAAAAGTCTTTGTTAGTTATGGGTGAAGGGGCAGAAGAAAATACAGAACAATTTTGTGTTGCTTGCTTTGGTAATACTGGCTATTGTATTGGCTACTCAAAACATTGATAAATATGTTAGGTATTGCAGGATTGTCCAATTCATAATCCTCGCACTAGGGTTCAAGAAGCATCCCATTGTTTAGCTGGGAATAATTGATTTGTGGAATCCCCATTGATATGATTAAAAAGGATCATATAGGTGCCAAAGAGAGATGGTTGGGAGGAATAATGGATGTTGCATATTTTTCTTGTGGGAGGCCCTATATTTGGCCCAGCTCCAAACTCAATCCCAGCTACACCTAAGAGACTAAAAATTAAGTTCTAATCACAAATATAGATGACTTTGTGAGATGGAAATTAGAAACTCTCTATCACTGAATTTCTGAACTTCATTATTATTATTATTTTGAAAATTGTAAATTTCTGATTTTGGTATTGTTATTTTTCAGTACCGTTAGGCATGGAGAGCGCATTGGTTTCAGCTATCTTGTTTCTCAAAAATATACTGGAGATGATGCTCGAGTGAAAGTTCTTCGTAAATCTAAGACTCTAGAATTCAAAATAAAGCTTAACGCACATAAACGATTGATTCCAGCTCATATCAAGGGAAAACCTCCTTCTTACTACATTGTCGGTGGATTTGTTTTCACTGCTGTTTCTGTTCCATATTTACGTTCAGAGGTTTGTAATCAACTGCATAACTTCATATTTTATTTATTACTTGTTCGCCATGCCTTTGAGGGCTTACATATCTTGCTTGGGTACCACTTTTTTCCCTTAAATTTAGTATGGAAAAGATTATGAATTTGATGCTCCAGTTAAGTTGTTGGACAAACTCCTACACGCAATGGCACAATCAATTGATGAACAACTGGTTGTGGTTTCTCAGGTCAGTCTAGCTCTTTGTCGATTTACTAGTCTGTTATATCTAAGGCTCCTTTCTGATCTGCCTTGCCCACTTCCTATTAGGTGCTTGTGGCTGACATCAATATTGGTTATGAAGAACTAGTTAACACTCAGGTGAGAAGAAAATATTGTGGGACTACAGAGCTGAGTAGTATTTACGAATTAGGGAGCTGCCATTGTTAATTTTTTCACGTGCATCTATATGTTTTGATTTGACATTGAATGAATGTAATCTAGGTTCTTGCTTTCAACGGCAAGCCTATAAAAAATCTGAAGAGCTTGGCTAACATGGTGGAGGCCTGTAAAGAAGAATACATGAAGTTTGATCTTGATTATGATCAGGTTATCTCTCTATCTGATTTTTATGTCCTTTCCTTTCTTTTCTTTTCTTTTCTTATCCTTCTGGACCTCTCAAGGTGATTCTGTTGTTTTTTTTAGATTGTTGTACTGCAGACTAAAAATGCAAAAGCAGCAACGTCAGATATTCTTGCAATGCATTGTATACCTTCAGCCATGTCTGATGATCTGAATGAGAGCTGTTTTTGATGGTATCGAAGCTCAGGACTCTCCGCATTCACCTTTTCTCCTCTTTGAGCTACTTTTTTGTGTTTCTACTCCTATTATCTTTGGTCAATTTGCATAGATTGTGGAGTTTCTACTGGCAACTGTGGTGTCATCGATGGCCTCTCCATAAGAGAGTTCCTGTTCTCTTCCCTGCGATAGGAACTGAACAGATGCTATGAAGTTTTGGTACCTTTTTTTCCCCGAGTGCGCAGTTCAAAACATGGTAGATAATGGGCTCGTCCCTTTATCCTTCTCCACTTAAATACCTACCTATTATATTGTCCAGCTAGTATACTAGATTTTCTTATAGTGCATTCCTGAGATACAAGTGGAGAGCGATGTTTCTCCAGTAGTGGCTTTGAGTGCTTTAAAGCCAACGTAGAATGTGGTTCAGAAGTCCTATCAGGAGATCACTCTACTGCACTCTCCCTCTCAGACCGCCTTTCATTTATACCTATACGATTTATGTTCTTGTAGAAACATACCTTTATATGTGCTTGCAGGATTTACTTTTCGATATCCTTTAGCATTACGCTTGTCTGCGAACTGCATAATGATGATGAGGTTATGAATATCTAGCTTAGCTACCTTTTTGTGTTGTATTTGTTTTTTTCCCTCTGTAACAAGGGAAACTTTTTTAGCTGAAGATAACGCTAGAGCCGCTAACATAACATTCAGAAATGTCTTTGTTCCTTTCCCTACTTAACATTGGAGAATCCAATGGCTATAATTGTTACGTTGTCACAACCCAAGCGAATCTCATATCATGACAAAACATGAGATGTTGAATATATAAGTAAACAAGCCTTATACCTTAGTGATGCGTTTTAAAGTTGTGTGGATCTAGGCCCAAAGCGGACAATGAGCTTGTTTGGATTGGCTTGTCTTAAGTGCTTTTAAGCCAAAATGGGTTTTAAGCTATTTTGTAGTGTTAGTAAAGTAAAAAAGTGCTTTTAAGCACTTATTTTTAAGCTAAAATGACAAAAACAAGGTAAAAGTCAAAAGTTGGAATTCCTAATTTATGGCTTAAAAATTATTTTGGCTTAAAAGTCACTTAAAACAAGCACATCCAAACGGGCTCAATATCACTAGTTAATTGAGCTGTTACATATGGTATCAGAGCCATTCTGTGTGGAACCTTGAGATGGTGGGACAAATTTTAGCTATCAACTAAGAGCTTGTTTGACCAAGTTGTCAAAAACTGCTTATTTTGAAATGATTTTTTTTTGTTTAAATATGTTTTTTGAAAAAGTACTTTTGCAAAATAGTAGTTTGTGTTCGGCCAATTCGTTTGAATAATGCTTTTTGCAAGCTCATTGTGTTTGGTTATTTTTTTAAAAAAAAGTACTTTTAAGTATCAAATTACCAAAAAAGGATAGTAAAGGTTCGATTTGCAATTAGTATTAAAAATAAATTTAAACATTTATTATAAAAGAATTTAATTGAAATATAAAATATAAAGTAAAAATATAAATTAAAAATTTCAATCAATATAATAGTTATTCCAAAGTAATAACATTGAGTGCTTGGTATTACTTATTGTTTATATGATACTTTAAATATGCCAAAATATATTGTTTAATATAAATTTAAAATTTACTCTTACGAATAGGAGAAAAAGAATAAATCTATGATTAAAATAAAAAAGAAAAGAAATGTATAGTAGAATAAAAAGAAAAAGGAAAAGAAAAATGTTAAATTAATGAGGATAATTTGAAAAATATAAAGTTATTGCAAAGTTATTTTTGTCTTGAACAAATTAGTTTTCCGCTTCTGCTTCTTGGAAGAAGCTAGAATTTGTAGCTTCTCCCCAAAAGCAGAAAAACTGCTTCTGTTGCTGCTCAAAAGTATTTTTTATTTTGGCTAAATATCTTAAACTTTTTATTAAAATACTTTTTTTACAAACAAAAAAAAGAAGTATTTTTGGTCTCCCAGAAGCTTGGCCAAACAGACTCTAAGTTTAGGCGAATCTCACATATTTTGGGATACATAGACATTTGTCTGTAAACACATAACCCCAGCAGGGGTCTGGTTTGGACATGCACAACAATAGCTGATGCTGGCATAATCACAAACCAGACATAAAACATTAACACATGGAAGGGATAGGGGTTTGGGATTCATAAGATAGTAAGTATACAGTAAGTGATTGACAGGGCATGCTTGGGAGCACACATAAGGGAATGCATTAATCTAAAGGGGAAGGGGAGACATTATAGCATGCTGGTAATGTAACTTGACTGCAGGTTTCACGACAGAATCACAAGCAGAAGTAGACAAGAATGAGAGAAACTGAAACAATTAAAGAAGCATGTTGTTGTTGAGGCTTTAAAATTAACTAGGACATACCAGTTGAGAATGCAAAGTGCAGAAAGGTAAAGCAAGTCGGATTCTACAGTCTAGCCTTGGCTTTCAGCCGGCTAGACAAAGCAAAAGCACAAGTAGTAGTAGAGAAAGAGAGTTTTGAGTGTATAAGTGTGTGTTCTGAACTAAATTGTTTGTGTCTTTAAAGAAGAGAGGGTAGGGTTTTTATAGCTTTGAAAACGAGTGAAAAATAAGGCAACAAATAAAGGTTTAACACAAATATGGAAATAATCACAATCAGAATCTCACTAATACAAGTACTTTCCTTTAATCAAGGAATTACTGCTTAACGGATACTAATGGAATAATTAAGGAAATAAAATCAATCTGAGGAAGATTGATTTCTGACCATATAAGGGATAGTAAAAATATAGAGTATACAATTGAGTCTAGGTACAGAATATACTTAATTTGGGGAGAGGATTCAGCAGGGTAAAACATCACAGCAAATAAAGGAAAGGAATCAATCAATTTAAACAAATGAGTAAAATTAGGGTTTATAAGAAAATGTTTTGCAATCAGTCGTAACTTAAGAAAATAAAGATCAATCAAGAAAAGGTCATGATTCTGCACTTCAACATATAAAAGAATGAATATGCATATTAGACATGCAGGGTCAAACATATTGAAAAAAAGTAGCAAACTAGAGGAACATAAACATACAGGAGTGACATGAATAGGCTAAGGACTATTCAAAGCATGGTAATCAACAAGGTCAAGCAGTCATGGCTCACACATAGAACCAAAGTGAAGAAACTAGTCTAACAGGTAAAGAAAGTCAGAAACAAGTAAAGAACTCACAGTAATAAGTAAGGAAAACCTTTTAAGAAATTAGGGTTTTAATAATAATCGAGTTAAGAAATGGTAAGAACTCTGAATCAGATAAGTCAAACAAAGAAAAGGATTCAAACACAAGAACTTAATCGAACCAAGCATGCGTATAAAATAAACAAAGAGAGTTTCAGAACACCGGATAGAACCATAACACTTAGGGTTTTAACACGATGAACCAGGTATAAGAAAAACATAAGCAAATCGTTTAAACATAGTAAAATCATAAAACAACACCGAAAATTGGAGAAGAGATATTTTAAAAAGAGTTTAAGAAACCCTAATTTTTGAGGACGGAGAGTCGCTTTGAAAAATCGGAAAAGCTTTGAGAAAAACACATAAGAGGCTCATAACATACACAGATCTAAGGTAGATCTAAAATAAAATCGAAAGATCTTAAAGGTTAGGGTTTCAGAGAACCCAGAAAAGTGAGAAAAAACTTTGAAAAGTTACCGATCTAGCTGGAAAAGCCATGGATCTGACTCGATCGGCCATGTATAGCTGGAAAAAGACCATAGACAGAAGTCGAGAAGGATCTGGATTAGATCTCTTTGAGATATTTCCATGGAATCACGAAAGCAGGCCACAAGGAGACATAGGAGATGAGTACACGTCTCAAACAGCCATGGGAGTCCATGGATTGAGTGATGATTGAAGGGGTTTAGGGTGGATTTGGGTGGCGGCGGCTAGGGTTAGCCTTAGGATTTTAGAGAGAGTTTAGAGGAGAGGGGATTCAAGGGTGGCAGACAGGTGAGGAATGATTAAGGTTAGGGGGTCGTTTGGGGTTAAAAATGGTAAGGTGGAATGGTGGCCGTTGATCTGAATGATCAATGGCCTAGATTAAATGGGGTAGGTGGGGATCCGGGTTTGGGTTGGTTTTAAAGGGTTAGGGTCGGGTTTAAAACAAAATTGGGCTGGGGATTTGGAATCTAATTTAGGCTATAATTGAAATACAAATGGGATGTTATTTAAATAGCCATTGTTTTATTTTAATTTATAAAAAATAGTAAATAGTTTCTAAAAATAAATTGAAAGTACTAAAATGATTTATAACATATAAATAACAATTTAAAAATATAGGGCCTAATTTTATGCGTACAAAACACAATTAAACCTTAAAAGGGACAAATTTGCAATTATGTGAAATTTAGCTTTAAAAATACTAAATTGTAAAAATGTGTAAAAATTACCTTAGCCATATTTTGGCATAAATATAAAAACCCAATAGATGAATTATTAAGATAATAAGTTTGGAAATAATTATTGGGGATTTTATGGATAAAGAGGGGGAAAATAAATTAATTTAAACTTTTTAAAATTATAGAAAAATAACAAAAACCTTGGATATGCTTATGTATGAATATATATGCTATTTTGCATGTATTTTACATATTTAAGAAATATATGGGGGAAAATTTGGGTATCAACAACTGCCCCTCTTTACCCGGGAAGGATGAAAGAGTTGTCGGTAAAGATATGATGGCCAATTTTGACCGAGCGAAACGGTTTTGAAGAGGATTTAGGCCGCACCCTGGCTTCTAAGTTGCCTACATATCCCTAGTTTCACATGAATCAGGCCGTATGTAGTTCAGGATCCATCGGCGGAGTATACCGATGAAGACCTTTCAAGAATGAACACAATATTTAAGGCTGGGTGAGTGAAAGGTTTACGGGGATGGTTAGGTTTGAATGGCTGAGGGAACCGGAGCGGGATCGCTCCTGTCGGGATAGCCGTTGCTCGCTGGTTTACCTGCAATTAGACACAATACAAGCATATATTGTGCATAAATTTAAACATGATGCACATTCCCGTTGGACCATGAATGTTGTCTTTGGACGGTTAGGAATGGAGTCCTCAGACCATGATGTCATGGGCCATGAAGCGTATGATAAAGGATTCGCAGGCCATGAAATGATGTTCTCGGGCTATGAGGATGGTGCCTCCGAACCATGACGCTTGTGAATAATGATGTGCAAAAGATTGAGAGAGATCCTCATGCCATGATATGGTGTTCTCGGGCTATGAAGATGGTGCCTCCGAACGATGATGACTTTGGACGAGTTGGCGATATTTCAGCCCATGAAAGATGCAGTAGTATGATGCGGACAAGACGGAGCTTAATCTTGCAATTTAAAGGGCAGAGCTTAGCTCGTAAGAACAGCGAGATAAATAGTTCCTGAGATGGCACTTAGTTTCGAAGAAAATTGGAGGCAGAGCTTAGCCTCGGAAGGCAGAATGATAACCTTATGCAAAATGCAGATGGAGACAACGTTTAGTCTCGGAAGGCAGAAAGGTAGCCTTATGCAAGAACGCAGATGCAGATGGAGGTAGAGCTTAACCTCGGAAGGCAGAATGGTAGCCTTATGCAGAATGCAGATGGAGACAACGTTTAGTCTCGGAAGGCATAAAGGTAGCCTTATGCAAATATGCGAATATGGATGGAGGTAGAGCTTAACCTCGGAAGGCAGAATGGTAGCCTTATGCAATGCAAATGCGGATGGAGACAGCATTTAGTCTAGGAAGGCAGAATGGTAGCCTTATGCAATGCAAATGCGGATGGAGACAGCGTTTAGTCTCGGAAGGTAAAATGGTAGCCTTATGCAGATTGGAAGGCAGAATAGTAGCCTTATGCAATGCAAATGCAGATGGAGACAGCGTTTAGTCTCAAAAGACATAATGGTAGCCTTATGCTAGTTGGAAGGCAGAATAGTAGCCTTATGCAAGAAATAAAATAACAAACGATAGTAAAGTTTTCTTAGCTGATAGCAGATTGCGACGTTATGATTATTGGGAGCATTGTGACACGGGACATCATTGGTGTGTGCTGATAGCAAATGTTGGCAAGTGCAACGGTTCTGAGAATCGTATTCTTGAACAATGTTTGTTTCATAGGTGTACAGTATGTTTAGTGATTCCGCCATCCTAGTGCCTGCATCCAAAGGAAAATTGTGAGTTTTGTAAAGGGGAAGGTTAGTTTGCATCCCCGCTGGCTTTGCTTGACTCATTCGACTTTGATTTGGTGATACCGTCTGTATCATTGGGGTAGCATTTCTAAACAAAGCAGTTTCAATAATAAACATGCGTGATTTCGTAAAAGTATGACATAAATATATAATTAAAAATATCTTTAGATGAATCGACGACTGTGACGTGGCTCGGGATATTGCAGCCTCTCCTGTTATGGAATTTTGAGGGTCCTCCTCAAAGATCTGCCCCAATTTGATGGGTTGACGCTTCTGATTGTTGCTCGTGTGGCGATCGACTGAAATTACTTTGGAATTTTGAGGGTCCTCCTCAAAATTCTGCCTCAATTTCCAATTGTCGGGGGAAATGAAAATTTTATTGGGTTGTGGCCGAACCCATAGGGCTGCCTACATATCCCCTCTTAAACAGGAATCAGGTCACGCGTAGTTCAATTTACATCATATAAGGGAAGCATAAAGATTACACATAGTAACACTTCACTGCATCCGAATTGATCGGCTTCGGCCAGA
Organism: Nicotiana tabacum; assembly: GCF_000715075.1. Classification (NCBI taxonomy): domain Eukaryota; kingdom Viridiplantae; phylum Streptophyta; class Magnoliopsida; order Solanales; family Solanaceae; genus Nicotiana; species Nicotiana tabacum. The sequence goes on along the minus strand of NC_134101.1, from coordinate 89,169,703 downwards.
CTTCTCCATCCATTTCTGCAAGTATGAGGGCTTCTCCTATCAGAACTCGGTGAACCATGTATGGACCGTGCCAGTTGGGAGACAACTTCCCTTTGGCTTCATCCTGATGCAGAAAATTTTCTTTAACACCAGTTGCCCTGGTGTGAACTGTTTCGGCTTGACTCTTTTGTTGAAGGCTCTGGACATTCTGTTCTGATAGAGTTGACCATGGTAGACTGCATTCATTCTCTTTCTGTCTATAAGGGCTAGTTGCTCATAACGACTTTTTATCCACTCTGCGTCGTCGAGCTCAGCTTTTTGTATGATCCTTAGGGAAGGAATTTCTACCTCAGCGGGAATGACAGCCTTTGTACCATAAACCAGCATATAGGGGGTTGCCCAGGTTGATGTGCGGACTGTAGTGCGATACCCCAATAGAGAAAATAATAACTTTTCGTGCCACTATTTATGCTTCTCTATCATTTTCCTTAATATCTTCTTGATATTTTTGTTGGCGACTTCTACAGCTCCATTCATCTGAGGCCTATTGGCTGTGGAATTCTTGTGTCTAATCTTGAAGGTTTCACACATAGCTTTCATCAAGTCGCTATTGAGGTTGGATCCATTATCAGTAATGATTGACTCTAGAATTCCGAATTGACAAACAATGCAGTCGCGGACAAAGTCTGCCACGACTTTCTTAGTTACTGCTCTATAAGATGCTTCTTCGACCCACTTGGTGAAATAGTCGATGGCTACTAGGATAAACCTGTGTCCATTGGAAGCGACAGGCTCGATTAGTCCAATAACGTCCATTCCCCAGGCGGCGAACGGCCACGGTGAGCTTGTTGTGTGAAGCTCGCTTGGAGGTACCTTTATCATGTCTGCATGTACTTGACAGTGATATCATTTCCAGACATATTGGATGCAGTCTGTTTCCATAGTTATCCAAAAGTAACCAGCCTGGAGTATTTTCTTTGCTAAGACAAAACCGTTCATATGTGGTCCGCAGGTCCCAGCATGAATTTCCTCTAGTAGCCTGGATGCTTCCTTCGCGTCAAAAAATCTTAATAGTCCCAGATCAGGAGTCCTCATATACAGGATTCCTCCGCTGTGAAAGAAGTTATCGGACAATCTCCGAAGTGTGCGTTTCTGAGTAGGATTTGCAAGTTCCGGGTACTCTCCTTTTGCCAAATATTCCTTGATATCATGAAACCAAGGCTCTCTGTCTGCTTCCTCTTCAACATGGGCACAGTAAGCTGGCTGATTGTGGATTTTCACCGGAATGGGATCAATGAAGTTCTTGTCTGGATGTTGTATCATAGATGATAGGGTAGCCAATGCATTGGCGAACTCATTCTGGACTCTGGGAACATGCTGGAACTCTATCTTTGTGAACCTTTTTCTCAATTCCTGTACATGATGCAGATACGGGAGTATCTTGGAGTTCTTGATTGCCCATTCTTCTTGTACCTGATGTATAAGTAGGTCTAAATCACCAATTACTAGCAGCTCTTAAACATTCATGTCAATGGCCATTTTGAGCCCTAAGATGCAGGCTTCATACTCGGCCATATTGTTGGTGCACGGGAACCTGAGTTTGGCAGACATCGGGTAATGCTGACGGATTTCTGACATTAGGACTGCTCTTATGCCAACTCCTTTGAAATTTGTTACTCCATCGAAAAACATTCTCTAACCGTCATAGGATTCTGCAATGTCCTCTCCTATGAATGATACCTCTTCATCAGGAGAATACATTTTTAGGGGTTCGTATCCTCCATCCATGGGGTTTTCAGCAAGGTGGACTACCAGTGCATGTCCCTTGACTACTTTTTGAGTTACGTAAACAATGTCGAATTCACTTAATAGGATTTGCCACTTAGCTAGCTTGCCGGTGGGCATAGGTTTTTGAAAGACGTACTTCAAAGGATCCATTTTTGATATGAGATATGTAGTATAAGCACAAAAGTAATGCCTCAGCTTCTGAGCTACCCAAGTCAAAGCACAATAGGTGCATTCCAATAGAGAATACCGTTCCTCGTATGGGATAAACTTCTTACTGAGATAATAGATGGCTTGCTCCTTCCTCCCATTTCATCATGCTGCCCCAGAACGCAACCGAAAGCTCCATCCAACACTGCAAGGTAGAGTAATAAGGGTCTACTTGGCTCGGGAGGGACTAAGACTTGAGGTGTTGATAGGTACTCCTTGATTCTGTCGAAGGCCTTTTGGCAATCATCAGTCCATTTGGTAGCGGCGTCCTTCTTCAACATCTTAAAGATTGGCTCACAGATAACTGTAGATTGTGCTATGAATCAGCTGATGTAGTTGAGCCATCCCAATAAACTCATCACGTCCTTCTTGTTCTTTGGTGGTGGTAGTCCTTGAATGGCTTTGACTTTTGATGGATACAGTTCTACTCCTCGGCGACTCACAATAAACCCAAGCAATTTCCAGAAGGAACCCCAAATGCACACTTTGCAGGGTTTAGTTTCAGGTTCTATCTCCACAATCTATTGAAGAACTTCCTCAGGTCCTCCATGTGGTCAGTGGCCTTCTTGGATTTGATAATAACATCATCCACATATACTTCTATCTTCTTGTGTATCATATCATGGAAAATGGTAGTCATGGCCCTCATATAGGTGGCCCCTGCATTCTTCAGGCCGAACGACATCATCTTGTAACAGTACATTCCCCACAGCATAATGAAAGCCATTTTCTCATCATCTTCTTCGTCCATCCAGATCTGGTGATAACCAGCGAAGCAATCTACAAATGACTGCAGCTCATGCTTGGCGCAATTGTCAATCAGGATGTGTATATTCAGCAAAGGGAAGTCATCTTTCGGACTGGACCAGTTGAGATCCCGGTAGTCGACACAGACTCTAACCTTCCCATCCTTCTTTGGCACTGGTACAATGTTGGCTAACCATGTCGGGTATTCTACTACCCTAAGAACCTTAGCTTTGATCTGCTTGTTGACTTCTTCCTTGATTTTCAAACTCATATCAGGCTTGAACTTTCTAAGCTTTTGATTTACTAGCGAACACATTGGATCAGTTGGTAGTTTGTGATCCACAATAGACGTGCTCAAACCAGTCATATCATCATATGATCAAGCGAATATGTCCTCATATTCCTTTAGAAATTCTGTGTATTCTTCCTTTTCTGATGGCAATAGGTAAACATTGATTCGTGTTTCCTTGATGTTTTCTATATCTCCCAGGTTGACAATTTCGGTCTCGTCCAGGTTGGACTTAGGTCTGTTTTCAAAGTTCTCAACTTCTTTAACAATCTCGTCAGGTATGTCATTTTCCTCTGAATCAATGTCCGTTTGTTGCGTTGTCTCATTGCATGTCACAGTCGTTGGTTCATCAAGACAAGTAATAGTAATGCTGTATTGGTAAAGTAAGGAGAGATAGCAATAAGTATTAAATCATAAGAAAAATCAGAAAGGCTTTTGATAAATTGAATAATTATTTTGAACATCGAAGATCTTATTGCGGGAATTGAAAATATGAAAAGAAAATCATTTAGTAAATAAAAATAGCGAATGATGCTTGTTTTAGCCTTGCTACCTCGAGGCTCATCGGGCTTTGGTTGTCCTGATGGTCCAATTATTGAGATGTGCACCTCTGCTTACAGCCTGTATGGAAGGGCATTCCTCTCCCTCCTCCTCGAGAATAACACAACAGTTCATATCACTGTCTTCTAGGAACAAGTTCTTCACTGCTGCAAGCGCTTCTTCTTCATCTGACCCATAAATAATGTCAGCCTGTTGGAACGTCTACTCCAGATGTAGTATTGGTTGCTCCAGTGGATAGTAAGGATCGCGCCATGGTGGTGACCAGTTATTGAATTCTTCCCATGTGCAATCATATCCCTGACCGAAAGTAGTGCCATGTTTCTTGAGTTTTATGGGCTTAGAGATTTCTTGGAGGTTCTTGCCGAGCCCTTTTCCAGGTTCGTACCCACTCCAATTTAGTATACTCTCGATTCTGCTATCCTACCATTTGTCTTTGTCGATAGCATTGATCCGTTCAATGTGGTGGTAAGTTATCCACCTAGTTTCCTTCTTCCTTCGATTGCCGGAATGGTCTGGCGGCTGTATATAGGGTTGCTACCGTCGCTGTGAATGATCACTTCCTAGTGATTCCATTCGAACTTTACTGCCTGATGCAGTGTTAATGTTACGGCCCCAGCAGCATGAATCCATGGCCGTCCCAGCAGCAAATTGTAAGATGCCGGCACATCTATCACCTGGAAATCAACCTCAAACCAAGTTGGTCTCATCTGTAAGCATAGAATAATCTCACCAATGGTGAACCTCTGGGAACCATCAAAGGCTTTCACATTGATTGCTCCATCTTTTATCTCATGCAGCCCTTTACCCAACTTTTTGAGTGTTACCAACGAACAAATGTTAAGACTGGAACCTCCATCGATTAGGATTCTAATGATGAAATAATCCTCGCATTGCACGGTGATGTGTAGTGCTTTATTGTGTCCTAACCCTTCAGGTGGTAGCTCGTCCTCATGTAAGGTGATCTTATGGCTCTCCATCACTTGTCCTACTATGTTAGCCATTACCCCGCCAGTGATGTTGCTTGGTATATATGCCTTACTTAGCACCTTTAACAGAGCATTCTTGTGCGTCTCAGAGTTTTGCAGCAAAGAGAAAATAGATATTTGTGCTGGCATCTTGTTTAACTGGTCGATGACCGAATATTCCTTGGCCTGTATCTTCCTCCAAAGATCATACGGACCTGTCTCAATGAGGGGTGGCCGATTGGAGGCATGTTTGCTTGATTCAGCTAGATGTTCAGGGGTATAGACTCTACCAGTTCTTGTCATACCCTGTGATGCGACAGTTTCTTCAATCTTGACCTTGCCTTTCCTTCTTGCCTCGGCTGTACAGTCCTAAGGTACAGCATTTGCATAGAATGGTATCATGGTTGACATTGCCACTGGGATCGGCACAGCTATCCTTACTCCGAACGGAACATGTGCCTTGGGTGGCAAAACTGCAACCTCAAATGGTGCAGGTGCATTTGTTGGAGACATGAATTCAACCTCAATTGGTGCCAGTGTCTTTGCGGATGGTGCTGCTTCAAACTCAAGTGGTACAAACATATTCACCTCAGCATCCTCAGATGGCTGGATCTGGACTATGATTGGATTGAGAGTGATTGTTGGTTTCTTTAGGTCATCACCTTCTACGATCAACCCGATTGATCCCTCAGGATCCCAGTCATCTTCTATTTCAATCATGTGGATACCTCCACCCTTATGGTCTGGCAGAGGGTTGTTGCATCCATTTGGAACGGGTTCTTCTGCCACAATGATCCTGTTATCAATCAAAGACCGTATCGTGTCTTTCAAGGAATGACACTCATCGATGGTGTGCCCTTTCATGCTGGAGTGGTATGCACAGGATTTGCTTGGGTTAACCCACTGAGAAGGGTTCTTAGGGGTTGCAGCAGGGATGGGGGTGACATAACTAGCAGCTTTGAGTCTCTCATACAGCTGATCAATAGGTTCAACGATGGCTATATATTATTTTGGAGGTCTGCGATCAAAATTTGGTCGAGGTCTAGGGAAGTTTTGGCATACGGGGGGTGATTGATAATGGGATGGTTGAGCATTATGAGTTTGGTAGACATGAGCGGGTTGGGGGTATCTGGGTGAGGTAGGTTGATATGTAGGAGGTGGAAGTGACTGATAAGTTAGTGGTGGAGCTTGGTATGAGGGTGAAGGTGCTTGGTAGTTCGGAGTTGGCTGGTATGTGAGTGGAGGTGTTGGGTAAGTTTGGTATGCAACCATCACGGCCCCTACCTCCCTTTTCTTGGATACACCACCGGACTGTAAAGCCTTATTTGTAGCTTGCAAGGCATCGAAGTTTGTAACCATACCACTTTTGATACCTTCTTCAATTCTTTCACCCAATTTGATAATGTTGGAGAATTTGTGGTTCTCAATCATCATCAGCCGCTCATAGTACTGCGGGTCCTGAGCCCGGACAAAGAACTTGTTCATTTGCTCTTCTTCTAAAGCGGGTCTGACCTTAGCAGCTTCGAACCTCCAACGAGTAGCATACTCACGAAACATCTCTGTGGGCTTCTTTTTCAAATTCTGTATATAGAACACGTTTGGTGCATTCTCTGTATTAAACTTGAATTTATCTATAAAGTCAGATGTCATGCCTACCCAGCTTGACCACTGCTAGGGATCTTGGCTAATGTACCAAGATAATGCATCTCCTTTCAAACTCCTCATGAACAGCTTCATACGGATCCTTTCATTCGTCCCTACTCCAACCAGCTTGTCACAATATGTCCTCAAATGGACCCTTGGGTCACCCGTACCAACAAACATCTCAAACTTAGGAGGTTTGTACCCCTCGGGTAGTTCAACATCAGGATGTATGCAAAGATCCTTATAGTTCAGCCCCTCAATTCCCTTGCTTCCTTCAACGCCCTGGATCCGGATGGTCAGTTTCTTAAGCTCCTCGGGCAGGTTCCTGATAAGTAGATCATTTTCATCACACTCAGGTGTGACTGAGATAGGTTGGTTGGAGTGTGGCATGGTCTCCACATAGATGGGATTGTTATGGTGGCCCGGTGTATGGGTATGGAAATGGTCGTTTGTGGAGTTCTAAGGTTCTGGGATGAGTAGTGGAGTGTTGTTTAGGGTATGGCAGGTGTTGCATTGGTTCTTTGGTGGAGCTGCGTGATGGTGAGGTGCGGGATCATTCTGTTGTTTTGGGATGTTTTGAGGAGGTGTAGGGTTTTGAGTATTGGGGAAGTTGATATCTGGGGTGCTGAGGGAAAATGACAGGTTTGCCAGATTCCGAACCTGATCAAGTTCTTCCTGGAATTTCATCAGTTTCTGTTCAAGCTGTGACACATTCTCATTTGGAACCCGAATGCCCTGGCCATCAGTGGTCTCAACCCGTTCAACAGTGTTCTCCTTCCTAATGTTGTTCAAGTCGTCCATTTTGCCTTTGTTCTTGCCTTTAATGGGACTAAGAGAAGGAGTAGGTGGAGGGCCCCTGGATCTCGTGGAATAAGATGATGATACCAGAGTTCACGAACTAACCTTTGGGGAGGGGAATAATAAAACAAAAACAAAAATAAAAACAAAAAGGTAACCAAGTCAGTGAGGATTATAAAATGCATTGCAACATTTAAACACATAGTGCGGGAATGTAAAACATGTCCTAATTTAGGGGAATCCCTTTGTGCCTGAGGTAGGCCTAGAGACAAATTGATTTGGAGAACTTAGAATGCCAAAAGCCTTATTTTATTGATAAAAAATAGATGAATCCCAAAACAACACTGAATAAATGAGAAATAAAAGTTATTATGGCCATTGGCCTTATTACATCCGTAAAGCGAAAAAGATAAATTCCTATCTACTTGGTCCCAAAAGGACCTTCCCCAGATTCGGCATCCTTGGCTCCGTCAAATAGCTTCCCCAGCTCGCGAAGTCCCAGCAACAGGTATGCTCTGGCCAGATGTCTGCCTTCGGTCCCTTCAGCATTTTGACAATCTTTAACCCTTTTGAGAAACTTTCTCTCCAATTCTACTATGCCTCGCTCCAAGTATCCTAGCCTCTTGTTGGCACTGATAGCCATGTCTTTCCATTCCTCAATCAGCTTTTGGTTGGACTCTTGTATCTCGCGGTGTTCGCTCTCACATTCGCGGATCCTTTTGCGCAGCTGGTTGTACTTGACTTGCACCTCGGCCCATTTATCTATAATTTTGTGACCTCGAACGAACCCTGGCTGGCCCAGACCATCATGATTGTCTTCTAACCAACCTGTATAGAAAGGAGTATATCCAGCATGATATCTGTCGGGCTCGATGGTGTCTTTCCCCATTACGATCTTGCAATGCCACATGTGTTGGGCTTGACACTTGTAGCGACTGTCATCATTTTGGAAGTCAGCTCGGAAGTGGCTCATCTTGTCGACCCTGGGTATAACTTGCTTCCTACCAGCTTGCCTCATCATTCTAAGAGGGACGTAAGGGTATGTTCCTCTCAGACCGATCAGTATTAGGAAGGGTGCATCTCTAGATCAGGCGATGAACTTTTTTGTTGGAAACCACTCGAACATCCATTGAACCGATTCTTCAGTCAGGTTATCAAATAGCTCAACCCATCCTTTAGCATTCTCAGGCTGAGCGAACATGTCGGGGATGTAATTTATTCGCTTTGGATGGTGGAAAGTGATGTGGTCATCCCAGTCCCTTCGCTGAATTTCTTGTCGGTATTCGCCTTTTTGGAGATGTTTCATGAGCCAGAGTTGAAGTAGTAAATTGCAGCCTTCAAAGTGTTTTGCTCCTCGTTGACACTTCTCTAAGGCTCGGTATATGTCTGCAATGATCATAGGTACAATGCTGAATGTCTGCCCACCAATCCCCTCCATTAGGGTCTTGGTTACCATAGCCAGCCTGGTATGGATTCTCCCTTTCTTCATCAGAAACACGATCAGACCCAGGAAGCAAAACATGAAGACGAAAACCCTACGATGGATGTGTCCTAAGGATGTGATGGCGAATTCGTCAGGGTAGGTATGGTAGGATTTGTTGTGACCATACGTATCATACAAGTAGTCAAAAGGGATGTATGATTCCTTCAGGCATGTCAATTCTGCATTCTTCTTCAAAAACATCATTTTCAGGAAACCCTTGCCTTTGCGGTTCTCAGGCCTTAGCAAACCCAGAGTTTCCCATGCTAGAGCTTCCCTGACGAGGGTGATGATGAGGAGGAAGTGAATGTCAAACCTGAGCTGACGAGGGATCATGCTCTTCCACCTCCCGTTAGACCAAGAGTGTACGAGTCCCACGTACCGTTTCATGAGCGGAATATTCCATACTTGATAATTTGCCAAGTATGCCAGATGTGGATGCCCTCATAAGGGATGCTGACGAATTTCGGTCAGCAATGTGAGATGAGTCTAGCTCAACGGTGCTGGCAAAGGGCATGTATTTTTCCAATAAAGCTCGTTTAACCAGGGCTGTAAAAATATACAGCGTAAGAGAGTGTCGTGAGATAACGGTAAGGAAGTCAACTCCAGAGGTATACAAGGCTGTATGTCGTAGACAGTTTATGGGTTGTAACTAGATGTTGCGTGCGATCAAGAAGGAAATAGGGTTGTGGAAAATGGGTAAATATATTGGCACCCACAGATGTGAAATGGACACATTCAATCAGAATCACTTCAACTTGGATGTAGACTTGATTTCGCTTGTCTTGATTCCACACTTGGAAGTGTCCATTAGGTACAAGATCAAAGATTGTATTACATCCGTCCACCAGGAATATAGGTGTACTATAACCAAAAGAAAGGCATATCTCGGGCGAAACGTGCATTTGAAATATTTATGGTGACTGAGATAAGTCATTTTCATCTCTACCCAGGTACATGGACACACTGAAATACGTTAACCCCAGGACTGTTGTTGAATGAAGGCATGAGTGGAGTTCGAAAATACCGGAATCTATTTTTAATTATGTGTTCTGGTCATTTAAACCAGCAATTTATTGTTTTGTGCATTGTCGTCCGGTAATTTCCATAGACAGTACTCATGTCTTTGGAAAGTATGATATTAAGCTTTTGATCGCAGTTGCAGTAGATGCCAACGGACAAATATTTGCACTAGCTTTTGCCATTTGTGCCAATGAAAGCGAAGAGACGTGGACGCTTTTTTTGAACTACTTGAAGCAGCACGTTGTCAAATAGCGTTCAGGTATTTTTATAATATCTGATCAGCACGGTGGTATTTTAAGTTCTGTATGGCATTTGCCCGAATGGCAGGAACCCTGTGCATACCACCGTTACTTATGAGGCATTTGAAGGCCAATTTTCAGAAGAAATATCCTGACAATGCATTACATGATTTAATGTGGATGGCTGCAACTGAGCACCAGCAGTGCAAATTCATGAGGCGCATGAAAGCGATCCGGCAGTTAGACGAAAGAGCATATAATTGGCTGATAGGACATGATCTTCACAAATGGACATTGCATGCTGATGGTGGAAGACAATGGGGAGCTCTGACTACAAATGTATCAGAGTCATTCAATGGCTTATTGAAGTCTGCACGTGGATTGCTTGTCACTGCCATGGTCCGGATGACATTCAAACAGATTACGGAGAGATTTGTTGAAAGGCATAGAGATGCATCGGAATTGATTGGTAAGGGTTCAATTTATGCCAATACCGATGAGAAGATTTGAGAAATACAGGAGGCGAACACATTGGCATTTCATTTTTACAGTATGATCACGGCCGGGGTATTTTTGAAGTTCGCACTGCTATTCGTGGACACCGAGGGAATAATCTACAAACTGCGAATGAAGCCAGCAGGTTGTGTTCGTGTGGGAAATAGACCATCTACCACATGTCGTGCACACATGCCATGAAGTGCTTTCAACAAGTTGGTTTAGGGGCAACCAACTATGTTGATAGGCAATACAGTGTTATTGCATTATTATGTGAAGCCTTATGTGTATTTCTCCCGGAAGTATTTTAATTCCGGGCATAAGTTCTTTCAAAATCAACCCTTTTACATAAGGGCTTCAATAAGTATTTGCGCAAGTTTACTTTTTGCGTCCTTTCGTATGCGGCCTCGGGTGTATTTTTCCCCGAAGGCATTTTGATTCGGGGCATAAATCCTTCCAAAATCAACCAATTAACGTGAGGGTTTTTATAAGAAAGAGCTCTCTTATGTTTACGGTGCTCTTAAAGAGGACGTCTCTTATTTATTATGACACTAGCATTTGAAGTACTTGTTTAACTTTCAAATGACAAAGTTGATTCATTGTTCAGACAAGAAACAAGATAAAAACAAAAGGATTTCATTTTATTCCTTCTATTTTTAAAAAGGAAAGTACATAAGCATTTGCTATGCTGAAAAGAAACTATCATTACTTGTGGCTAACTCGTACAACTTGTTTCTACGGGGCTAGCCGCGCAATCCCCGGTCTCGATGATAAAATTGTGTTTTCAATTTTTCATTTCCCGGTCGACATGGCAGTTATTATTTCCGTATCCTCATATTTTTTCCTCTCAGTGTTCGAATAGGAAAAATGCAAATTGGAACACTGGAAGTTTTGTACCTTCGAAGAATCCACTAATGAATTTCTAGATAATCCTTAACTCGGTAACATGCTTTATTTCCCCTCACGAATTTACGCTATCTATTGAAGGACTATCTAATAACCCTCTAGTGATTTATGCTTGTGAACGATCGGGTAACCTCTGCTCAGTAGCAAACTTAACTTCCCGGTAGGAATTTGCTACAGAGCAAAAGATTATCTAACCGTCTCAGAGTGGATCTTTGCTTGTGCGCCTTGCTATTAAAGGTTTTATTGTTGTTGTCTTCGTAGTATGCTTTCTGTTGCTGCCTCATTAAAAAGCTTGCTAGAAAAATCCAATTGGGACAAGAACTGAACAAAGGAAAAAAGAGTGCAACACATGCTTCCGCTCGAATAATGTTCATCAGCAATAATATCTTTTGAGATGTGCCACGTTCCAGCTTCTATGCAACTTCTCTCCATCTTTGTTCTCCAATTCATACGAACCTTTCCCTGTGACAGTTGGAACCCGGTAGGGGCCTTCCCATGTTAGACCTAGTTTCCCTGCATTGTGCTCCTAGGTGTTTTGAGTTACTTTCCTTATGACCAGGTCTCCTACTTTGAAATAATGGAGGTTGGCTCTTTGTTTATAATACCACTCCATTCTCTACTTTTGGGCTGCCATTCTTACATGCGCCAAGTCCCTGCGCTCATCGAGCAGCTCCAAGATGACTAACATTGATTCGTTATTTGATTCTTCATCTGCTTGGAAATATCTCAAGATGGGTTCCCTTACCTCCACCAGGATTAAAGCTTCTGCACTGTACACAAGGGAAAAGGGAGTTTCTCATGTGCTTGATTTGGTTGTTGCTTGGTATGCCCATAAAACTCTAGGTAACTCCTCGGGCCAATTACGTTTAGTCGCTTCCAACCTTTTGTTGAGATTTTGTATAATCACTTTGTTCGTTGACTCTGCTTGACCCTGTGCACTCGAATGATAGGGTGAAGATGTGATCCTCGTTATTTTAAATCTTCTAGGACTTTGTGACTTTTGCACCGATAAATTATGGCCCTTTATCACACGCTATTTCTTTTGGTATTCCGAACCTGCAAATTATATTTTCCCACAAGAAATCCACCACTTCGCGCTCGCCGATCTTTTGATAAGGACCTGCTTCTACCCACTTAGAAAAATAGTTAATCAAAATTAAAAGAAATCTTACCTTTTAGGGAGTTGGCGGTAGTGATGCAACGATGTCTATCCCCCACTTCATGAATGTCTATGGGGACAGAACCGAATGTAATGGTTCTGCCAGTTGATGCACCAGTGGTGCGTAGGGTTGGCACTTATCACATTTTCATACGAAGTCTTTGGCATCTTGTTCAATGCGGGGCCAATAATATCCTGCCCTTACCAACTTTAGCACTAAGGAATCTACGCCCGAATGGTTGTCGCATATCCCTTCATGGACTTCTCCCATGACATAGTTAGGTTTTGATGTTCCTAAGCATCGGGCCAGCGGGCCTTAGAAATATTTTCTATACAATTGGCCTCTCTTAAAGCTATATCGCGTTGCTTTAGCGCGCAATACTTGGGATGCTTTGGGGTCTTCAGGGTAGCTTCTCATGCTCGAGATAATCAATGATCTCATTCCTCCAGTCCAGATCAAATTAGTCGCATTTACCTCATAATAACCATCTGCATCCAGGACTGAGTTCATCAGTTGTACTACCGTTCCGGACTCCGATCCCTTTATTTCCCTTGATGATATGAGATTAGCCAATGCATCTACTTCTGCGTTTTCTTCCCTCGAGATATGAGTAATCGACCACTCCCAAAATTGTGCCAGCAGAGCCTGGACCTTTACCACGTATTGTTGCATGCGCTCCTCTTTGGTTTCGAATATCCTGTAGACCTGATTTACCACCAGCTGTGAGTCGCATTTGCTTTCGATGACCTCGAAGTCAAGTCCCCCGGCCAGTTCGAGCCCTGCAATCAAAGCTTCATAATCTGCTTTATTATTAGTTAAAGGGACCGTTCTGATGGCTTACCTTAGGGTTTCCCTTGAAGGCATGATTAATACTATACCAAGCTCGGACCCTTTTACGTTGGAAGATTCGTCCGTAAATAATGTCCAAACCCCTAATGCCGATTGCGACACCATTACTACCTCTTTGGTTTCTAGAGGCAATAATCCTGGACTGTAATCGACCACAAAGCCAGCCAAGATTTTTGACTTAATTGTAGTCCTTGGTTTATACTCTAAGTCAAACTCACTCATTTTGATGGCCCATTTGGCCAATCTACTCAAGAGCTCGGGTTCGTGAAGGATGTTTTACAAAGTGAAACTGGTCACCAAGACTATCAGGTAACATTGGAACTAGGGCCTCAGCTTCCTAGCGGCGACTACGAGAGCTAAGGCCAGTTTCTCCAAATGTGGGTAGCGAGTTTTTCCTCCCGTTAAAATTTTGCTTACATAATAAATGGGGGAATGCGTACCTTCGTCCTCATGGACTAAAGCAAAACTTACTGCAACTTCTGAGACCGCGAGGTAGACTAACAACGTTTCACATTCTTTTGGTTTCGAAAATAATGGAGCGCTTGACAAGTACTTTTTCAAATCCCTAAAAGCCTACTGGAACTCCGGGTTCTAATTGAAATTATTTTTCTTTTTGAGTAGTGTGAAGAAACGATGACACTTTTCTAATGACCAGGAAATGAACTTGCTCAAAGCTGCATGTCTCCCTATGAGCCTTTGGACTTCCTTCATGCTTGACAGTTGGTTCGGGATGTCTTCGATGTCCTTGATCTTATCGGGGTTTAAATTAATGCCTCTTTGCGATACTAGAAAACCAGAAACTTACCAGAGCTAACTTTGAACATGCATTTCTCGGGGTTAAGTTTCATATTATGCTTCCTTAGGATGTCAAAAGTTTCTTGCAGATGTTTAAGGTGATCAGCTACATTCAACGACTTAACTAGCATATCGTCTATATAAACTTCCATAGTTTTTCCTATTTGATTTTCAAACATCCTATTCACGAGCCGTTGATAAGTGGCTCCAACGTTTTTCTACCCAAAAGGCATACATTGCTACAATATGTACCAAAATTCGTTATGAACAAAGTCTTTTCCTGATCCTCCAAGTTCATCTTAATTTGGTTGTACCCGGAATAAGCATCGAGAAAACTCCTTAACTCGTGCCCGACCGTGGAATCAATCATTTGATCGATGATTGGCAGTGGGAACGATTCTTTCGGGCACACCTTATTAAGATCTTTATAATCTCTTCTTTGACGAATTTATTCTTGGCTTCAACAATAGGGCATTTCTTTAGTCTTACCGGAGGTACGTTGGGATCCATACTTAACTTGTGTATGGCTACCTCCGTTGGGATACTTGTCATATCTACATACGACCATGCAAAATAATCGGTATTAAATTTAAGGAATATAATTAAGCCAGACCTCAACTCTGAGTGCAGTCTTGTCCCCAAGTGGAATTTCCTTTCTAGGAATTCTTCGAACAATGCAACTTGCTCAAGCTCTTCCACTGTGGATTTTGTTGGATCCATCTCTTTTGGAACCTGGAAATACCTTGGCACCTGATAATAGTCAAACATTTCTGGCCCCGGGCTGACTTCATCTAGTTTGGGAGCAGCACCGGTTCCTATAATTTCTATGCCCCGTGTTCCTTTCCTTTGCTACTGGAGACCGAAATTGCATTCATCTCCCTTGCTGCCAGTTTGGTCACCCTTTATCTATTTAACTCTTTCGAGTGTTGGAAACTTCAGTAGTTGATGAAATGTTGATGGTACAACTTTCATCTCGTGCAACCATGGCCTTCCCAAAATGATGTTATACCCTATTCACAATCTACCACTTCGAAGAGAGTTATTTTTATTACTCCTTCGGCATTTGTGAGTAATAAAATTTCTCCTCGAGTTGTCACGCTCGTGAGGTTGAATCCAACAAGGAGCTTTATGGTCGGAATAATGCTTCCGGTGAGTTTAGCTAGCTCCAATACTCTCCATTTTATGATAGTAGCTG
Organism: Nicotiana tabacum; assembly: GCF_000715075.1. Lineage (NCBI taxonomy): Eukaryota > Viridiplantae > Streptophyta > Magnoliopsida > Solanales > Solanaceae > Nicotiana > Nicotiana tabacum. Next base: position 89,154,583 of record NC_134101.1, on the reverse strand, counting down.
AACTTCCTAGATCCTCTAGAACACGTTTAATCTTAAAATCTAGCACATTTAAAGAAATTACTAGTGTGTCATTATGTGGTAGCATCAATCCTTCTGCGTCCTCCTCCGTAAAGGTGATATCATCTTCCCGGAGCCTTTTGCTATGGGTTATTGATATTTTTGTCTTTTTTGCTGCCAGAAAGGTGATCTAGTTGATCTCATTCCCTCCGAAGATCATGTTGACCGTTTAACGCAGGGGATCTTCTCCTGCTTTCAAGGTGTTCACATTGTCCCCGTTATGACCATAATTGTTCTTAGATTGGTCACTCAAGAATTCTCTAAGATGGTTATTATTCAATAATATTGCCACTTCTTCCCGGGGGTGTTGGCAGTCTCCTGTCCGGTGGTCATTCGTCTTGTGGTATTTACACCATAAACTGGGATCCCTCTAGATAGGATTAGATCTCATTGGTTTCGGGAACCTCACTTCTTTGATGTTTCTCATGGCTGAAACCAACTCCATTATACTGACGTTGAAGTTGTATTCTGATAGCTTGGGTTAAGAAGGATCCCATGACCCTAACGCTTCTTTGTCCTCCAGTATCTATTGTTCCGACCGTGATCAATCCTTCTATCACTAGCTAGCCTATTTGTTGTTTGAAAGCCTCTGTTGCAGCCCTCGACCCATTCGTAGGGAAAAAATTGACCCCTCGAAGATCGTTTGTCCATGTCGAAATCGTCTCTTGATTTTTCTCTATTCTTCTCCCCATCCTTTGGTCGACAATGGAAAGCCAACCTGATCATCGTTGATTCGTATCGATTGTGGACATCTTCCCGAGTCGTTGCTTGAAACTCAAGCAGGCTTTCCTTCAATTTTCGAGAAGCGTCTGAACTTCTCGGATTCAGTCCCTTGGTGAATGCTTCAGCCGCCCATTCCAAAATAGCCAGGAGCAACATTTTCTCCTTCTAGAATCGGGTAATGAACTCTCGTAGCAACTCGGATTCTCCTTGCGCAATTCTGAATATGTCGGCCTTTCGGGCCTACACTTTTCTGGCCACGGCATGCGACTTGATGAAAGAGTCCACGAGCATCTCAAATGAGTTTATGGAATGCTCGGGTAACAGTGAATACCACGTAAAGGCTCCCATCGTGAGAGTCTCTCAAATTTCTTCAGCAAAACAAATTCAATTCGTGAGGATCTAAATCATTTCCCTTTACCGCCGTCGTGTAGGTGGTAATATGCTCCTTAGGGTCTGAATTTCCATCATACTTTGGCACATCAGGACTTTTAAACCGCTTCGGGATTAATTCTTGTGCCGCACTTTGCTTGTATGGAAGTTAGGTATACTTCTTTGAGTCTGGACCTTTCAGCACTGGTGGTGCACCCGGATTTGGTCCATGCGGGAGTTTACTTCCCTTATAAATCGTAAAAGTTCATTCTTGAAAGGATCGTTCTCGTTATTGGGGCCGAATCTGCTCCCCTGGCCCCATCGGAGCCAACTTCTCCCCTCAGAGTGTTGTTGTCAACCTTCTACATCGTTTGATTTGCGGGCGCGCCAGGGAGAGTCGGATCTCGTCTATTTGCATTATTCGAAGCCCCCGATAGCGCCTCTTTCAACTCCGTCATAACCTTATCCTATCGCGTGAGGTTGCCAAGAATGATCGCGTATTGTTCTTGCAAGAACCTTACAGCATCAACAACATGTTCCTCCTCAGCATCATTAGGAGTTGTCTTCCGAATATGTCGAGGATATTGCATGTCATGCACCTGTGTGGCATCATTCCCCTTGTTATGAGTGTCACTGATTGAGTCCACGAAATAAGGCTGATCCCCTCGAATCTTGGGATTATGCGTGTTGTTAACACCGTTATCTGCCATTTCTTATGATTTTTTCTAAGACAAAATAATCAAAACACATTAGTAAAGAAGTCAAGGATAAATTAATTGCACGACTCTCTAGGCCCCATGGTGGGCGCCAAACTGTTTACCCATAAAATGGTACAGTTCAATTTATACGTGATTTCTAGACAAGTGAAGTAATTTGATCCTAAAATAATAAGATAATTGAAAGAATATGCAATACTTAGCCTTGAGATGGAGACGAAATAGTAGAAACAGAAGTTATGGGAGTAGGGCTTCCGGGCATAACAATAATGAAATCAAAAAAGCAGGAAGATAAAATTGTATTAAGCTTTGGATAGAGTGTAGTGTAAGTTTGCCAGAAATTTTTTGTCCTTTATAATGATAACTGAGCTCCCTATTTATAGCTACGTCTAGGGAAGGAGGTCCTAGAATCATACCCTTCTTTAATGTCAATTATGAGGGTCATTGATGAAAATGTCACGGTGAGTATAAATGCCAAATTCCTTGTAATGGTCAATCGCACTTAATGCCATAGAATATTCTATATCAAATACTACCAGGCGAAGAGTATTTATTACATCCTTATGAGCATTATTCTCCCCGGTGACAGACGGAACAATTGCCTTCGGTCTTGGCTATGCCCCCGTCTTGGGCTCCACGTGTCCCTCTTTTGGACGACCACGTAGCACAACACATTTTACCCTATACAATATTGTTTCTATTTCTAGTCTCAAGGAGAGTTAGAGGGAGGTTATACTGAATGGAGATATAAATCCATCCATCTCAATTTATTTGATACCTTTGTTTTGAAACTATAATATTTTAAAATATTTGACTCTATTTTGTATTTGTACAACTTTTACAACTTTCAAGAACTTAAATTCAATGAATTATTCGCGCTATATCTTTAATATGATATTTACTCGCTTTTTGATCACCAGTTCAGTATCATCATTCATCATTACCAAATGGATAAGTAATGAGTTTAAGTGATCATATTTAAGAAGCCATGGATAATATGAAGAGTAGAATCCATTGAATCCTTCAGAACCCGAGCCTCCGCCATGATGGGTCATAGCTAAAGAGTAGAATCCACTGAATCCTCCAGAACCTCGAGACCTCTTGTTCTCCTTATCCTCCCTCTCCTCACCCCGAATACACTCTAATCACCTAGCAATCTCCACAACTTGCTAAAATGGAGTATCAGTGTCCAACTCCCCAGCCATACTGAATCAAAGACCATAACTGAGCCCCTCGATAAATCTACAGACTCGCTCTCTAAGTGTAGGAACAAAAGTAGGTGCATGACGGGATAACTCATTGAACCCAATGGCATACTCTGACATCGTCATGTTGCCCTGACGCAGCTGCTCGAACTTTGTGCGCCACACCTCCCAGAGAGTCTGGTGAACAAACTCCCTCAAAAATATCTCTAAAAACTAATTCCAAGTAAGTGGTGCTGCATTAGCTGGCCTGCCCTCCTCATAAACCTGCCACCACTGATATGCAGCTCCCGACAGCTGAAATGTAGTAAAAGCAACTTCGCTCCCCTCCACAATATCTATGGTGCATAGAATACGGTGACACTTCTTTAGAAAACCATGTGCATCCTCGGTAGTTGTACCACTAAAAGTAGGTGGACCATACTTCTTGAATATCTCAAGCCTCTTCTGCTCCTCCTCTGATGCTCGTGGACTGACATCAGGCTGAACTGGAATAACAGGTTGTACCGGCACCACACTCGGAGTATAACCAACATGAGCTTGCTGCTCTGGAGTACGAGCGGTGGGAGTTTGGGGGCTAAAAGTATAGCCATGTTTGGGGGCCAACATGGTGCAACAGAGATCAATCCCGCCTGGGCCAATGTTCAAAACATGCGCAGGAACTGCGCTAAAGTGTCCTGAAGTTTGGGGGTAACAATAGGCGCATTTGGTTTCTGTCCCCCAACCATAGTTATTGGCGGCTCCTCAACTACTGCTCTAGCAGGTGCTCTAGCTGCGGAACATGCCCCTCCTCAGAATCTACCTCATCCCGGGCCTCTCGCAGCTCTAGCAGGGGTGCGGGTGTCTGCTCGGCTAATCCGATAGCGCACGTCCTCACTATCTGTAAGAGAATAGAGATACAAATGCTCAACATTCGAAATTGACAAATCCGCACGACAAGAATGAAAGAAGTGAAGTTTTCCTAATGGTTATGTATCCTCTAGAAGATAAGTACAGACATCTCCGTAACGATCCGCAAGACTCTACTAAACTTGCTCCTGACTCGTAGAACCTATGAACCTAGAGTTCTGATACCAACTTGTCACGACCCAAAATTCCGCCTCAGGCGTCGTGATGGCATCTAGTCTCTAAGACTAGGTAAGCCGATTAGTTACCACAATTAAGCCAATTTAACAATGATATTTAAATTAGAGAACAATATAAAATATCGGACTAAATGTGAAATAAGCCTCCACGGCAATAATCACTACAACCTCCTAAGACTAGGTAATACAGAGTCATGAACTCTAGTTGAGTACATGGAAAGATCTCAAAGATCGAAATATAATACTATTCAAATAATAATCTAACAGTACAATGAAAGGAAAGGACTCCAAGGGACTATGATGACCAAGTAGCTCTACCTTGAATCCTCGCGATCAATAAGCTAACTCTGCCTGAGTCTGATATCTCCAATACCTGGATCTGCACAAAAATATGTAGAAATATAGTATGAGTACACCACGATCGGTACCTAGTAAGTATCAAGACTAACCTCAGTGGAGTAGTGACGAGGTACAAGTCAAGACACCTACTAGTCAAATTAACATGTGCAGTATAGAAATATATAGCTAATAATAAAAGCAGGAATCAGTAAATGGCAACAAGAATCAACATATGATATAAATAGTACAGTAATAAGAACACCGTGAAGGTACCACTGAAACCAAATAGGGAAAACAAATAACAAACCAATTAATCAAGCCTTCTAACATAGGTTTCGCAACGAAATTACTCTGAGATATCTCATCTTATAATCACAAGTCACAGGTCTCAACCCACAAATCATACGCTCACGGCATCTTGTATCCACTTTTCTAATAAAGACCGTACGGATAACTCACGTGCCAATATCTCAATCCGCCCAACATGATCAAAGGCTCATAATCACGATCCGCCCGGCATGGTCATATGCCCAATATCACAATGAAAGAAGATAAGATAAGAATACATGGGCATGATCAATAAATGTCAAGTTTCATACTCTGAACTAGTATAAGTGGCATGCTACCATGTATGCTTGTGCGGGTGTCCTATTACAGCGCAAGTCAACAAGTAATATCAAAGACATTGAGTAGCTCATTGAAGTAACACAACAAGTCACGTAAGGTGTATAACATACACAAGGATTACACCATCACACGAATATCATCAACATAATGCCCCCAGGCTATCACACATGATCCCTGATATTGCCACCCTTATATTTCCGATAGCCACCCATATTACTCTGCCCTGAAAATATCATTAGCTACCCGTATCACTCCATATAATAGCCAACCTTGTCTCTCCACCCGAACAATAACACAACAACCATTTGTATCACTCCGCACAATCAAGAACGGTGAGATGCCACCCTTATGCCCCGCAGAATAACAACAATGAGATGCCACCCTTATGTTCCGCATAACAACAACTAATCTACATAACAATTCACATGTGTTAACATCACAACAACATGACATATCAACTCTTACTACACATATCCATAGGCCACAACCTTTCCAAAAGAACCAAAATATCAATATTTCCACAACAAATAGCCCATGGCTCAAACACAATGTGAATAAAATCTCAATAACAACAAAATGAACGGGAAAGTAACTCAACAATAAACAACATCCCCTTTAAACACAACTTCAATTCAAATAGATTAATGACTTTCAACAACTTCGACTTCAATTAATTGATTAGGAATAAAATCGATAATAAAGGTATTTTCATGAAATGGCAAACTTCGGATTCTAGTGTATGAAATAGGCTAACAATGAAATAGATGGCACAAACTAGCAACTACGTCTAAATGCATGAGAATAACCTGGAAACAAAAGGATATCATGTAACAACAATTTCAATTAAGAGTAACTCAACAATAAAGGAAGTCATGTAATGATAAAAGATGTAACAACTTCAAATAAAGCATATAGGAGTAAACTTGACAAGTAAAGGATGTGATATGTAACAATAACTCCAAATAAAGTATGTGAAAGTAAACATGACAAATAAAAGATATAACATGTGCTAACAATTCCAAATAAATTCATGAAAGAATCCTAAGAGTCTAAACCGGTCAATTTCCACATATAAGTCCGAGTACGCACTCGTAATCTCACGTACACAGTTTTCACATAACACAAATAGCACAAACAACTAAAATCCCGGGGGGGGATAGCTCCCTCACACAAAGTTAGGCGATATACTTACCTCAAAGATGCCAAATCAATACTCTAAAATGACCTTCTCATGTGAAACACACCTCCGGATGGCTCAATCTAGCCAAAATAACTTAATATCATAAATAAGAACACATAGGAAATAATTCCGGATAATAAAGCTTCGATCTTTAATAAAAACTAAAAGGTCAACCCCGGGTCCCTACCTCGGAACCCGACAAAGCTCACAAAATCCGAACACCCATTCTAATACAAGTCCAAACATACCAAAATTATCCAATTCCAACACCAAATCGGCCTTCAAATCCTCATTTTACATTTTTGAAAGTTTTTACAAAAATCCTCAATTTCTCCAATTCAAATCACTAATTTAATGATAAAAACAAAGTTAGAATCATGAAATATATTCAAATCCAGGTCAAGAACACTTACCCCAATCCAAATGGTGGAAATCCCCCCCAAAATTGCCAAAAACCGAGGTCAACAAATCAAAGCATGATAAAAACAACCAAACCCTCAATTTATATGAAGTTGCCAAGGGATTCCGCATTTGCAGCCAATGAACACATTTGGGAGCAATGGCTTGCATCTGCGACAACAACTTACCAGATAGAGATTCGCATCTATGGAATGGTAGTCACACCTGCGACAGCGCAAAAGCGCAAAACAAATCGCAGAAGCGGAAAATCTCCTAAGCCTTCCACACGCACTCTTCGCAAATGTGAAGCCACACCTGTGGTTACCTATTCGCGAAAGTGGAAAGCCTGACCATGAAAAAATGTGTAGAAGTTACTAGCAATCATGCAGAAGTGGGTCGGCATTTGCGGTCCAAAATGCGCAAATGCGAAACACCAGAACCAGACTTCTTCAACAATCATAGAAATGACCCGAAACTCATCCGAAACTCATCTGAAACACATCCGGGGCCCCCGTCCAATCATACCAACTAATCCTATATCATAACGTGGACCTACTCAAGACCTCAAATCACATCAAACAATAACAAACTAAGAATCGCGCCTCAATTCAAGCCTAATGAACTAATGAACTTCCAACTTCTATAACTCGCACCGAGTCATATCAAACCAACTCGGAATGACCTAATCCCAAAATACATAACGGAGCCACTGCAACTCCTGGAATCAAAATTCCAAACCCGATATCAACAAGGTCAACTTTCGGCCAAACCTTTCAACCTTTCAAACCTTCAATTTTTCCAACTTTCGCCAAAATGCATCAAATCAACCTATCTGTACATACACCTAAGTCTAAAAGCACCACACAAAGCTATTGGAATCATCAAAATACCATTTCGGAGTCGTCTACACAAAAGTTAAACTTCAGTTAACTCTTATCACTTAAGCTTCTAAAGAATCATTCTTCCAAATCAATCCCGAATCATTCAAAACCGAACCCGGTCACACACTCAAGTCATGATACATAATACGAAGCTGCTCGAGACCTTAATCCACCGAACTGAATGTAATTCTCAAAATAATAGCCAGGTCATTACAAGTATTTAGACAATAGAGTAAGCAATCATACGTGTGGATGCAAAGACAAGTTTGTGGAGATAAATAAAACGGTGAGAGGTAATGTATCCTTTGGAGATATCTCAAAGATTCAAATTGAAAGTATAGTTACGATTTTAATCTCTTGTAAAGATAGTGGCCACATGTTAATTCAAGATGTTTATTATTTGACAAAATTAAAAAGTAAAGTTTTGAGTTGGGGCCAACTTCCTGAAAAGGGATATGATATCCACATGAAAAATATGCATCTTTGTCTTAGAGATTCAAGTGAAATTCTAATTGCTAAAGTGCATATAGCAAAGAATAGATTATTTTCTCTGAATATTAAGATAATTGATGCAAAGTGTTTGAAGGCTAATATGCAAGATGAATCATGGTATTGGCACATGTTATTCGGGCACTTGAACTTTGAAGCACTCAAATTAATGGGAGAAAAGAATATGGTGCGTGGGATACAGTCAATCAACCATCCCAATCAACTGTGTGAAGCTTGTCTACTTGGAAAACATGCAAGGAGAAGTTTTTCGAAGGAGTCCATGTCAAGAGCAACCAAACCACTCCATTTTTTTTCTAATTGCTAAACTTGTTTATTTTATGTATGTGCACCAATCAATCCACATTCTTTTGGTAAAAGTAAATACTTTCTACTCTTCAATGATGACTTCAGTAGAAAGACTTAGGTTTATCTCTTGACCCAAAAATCTGAAGCATTTGTTGCCTTTAAAAAGCAATTGTGGAAAAAAAATGGCTATGAAACAAAAGCTTTGAGGTCCGATAGAGGAGGAAAATTTACCTCAAAAGAATTTAATGACTTTTGTCAGTCTCGTGGAATTCGTCGCCCTCTAACGGAACCTTATTCATCCCAACAAAATGGAGTTGCGGAGAGAAAGAATCAAACGATTCTTAATATGGCTAGATGTATGTTGAAAGCTAGAAGTATGCCCAAGGAATTTTTGGCCAAAGCAGTTTCATGTGTAGTTTATTTGAGCAACAGGTCTCCAACAAGAAATATTAGAGATCAAACTCCTGAAGAAGCATAGAGTGGAAGAAAGACAAGTGTCAAGAACTTGAGAATCTTTGGGAGCATAGTTTATACTCATCTGCCACAGCAAGGGAGAGCGAAGCTTGAAGATCAAAGTGTCAAGCATGTGTTCATCGACTATGATACGAGTTCAAAAAGTTACAAGTTATACAACCCAAGTAGCGGCAAGCTGGTGGTGAGTCGTAATGTTGAATTTGATGAAGAATTAGCATGGAATTGTGAAGCTCAGGAAGAAACTTCATATGATTTTCTTCCATACTTTAGTGATGAAGAGGAACCAGAGACCGTGAAACATTTGCAAGATGCAACTCCGCCTCCTTCGCCAACCAATGTTGCATCTCTTTCTTCTCAAGAAAGTTCAAATGAACAACAACAAAGGAAGAGGAGTATTCAAGATCTCTATGATGACACCGAAGAAGTTACTAATTTTGATTTTTTTATATTGTCTCTTTGCTAATAGTGAACCAATGAACTTTGATGAAGCTGTTACAGACAAAAGGTGGAGACAAGCCATGGAGGAGGAGATCGAGTCAATAGAGAAATAACAACACTTGGGAATTAACGACTCTTTCCAAGGGTCAACGAGCAATTGGAGTGAAATGGGTATACAAGACAAAGAAGAAGGATGATAGAGATATGGAGAGATACAAGGCACGACTTGTGGCTAAAGGCTACAAGCAAAGGCAAGGTATTGACTATGAAGAAGTCTATGCACATGTTGTCCGCATGGAGACGATTTGTTTGCTGATCTCTTTGGCGGCGCAAATGAAGCAGAAGATCTATCAACTAGACGTCAAGTCAGCCTTTTTGAATGGCTATCTTGAAGAACAAGTCTATGTTGAACAACCATTATACTTCCTGGTCAAAAACAATGAAGATAAAATGATGAAGTTGAACAAAGCTTTATATGGATTGAAGCAATCCCAGCGAGCATGGAATAGTTGCATCGACAAGTATTTTCAAGATAATGGATTTACTCATTGTCTCCATGAATATGCTCTTTACCTTAAAGTTCATACTAATGGAAATATCTTGCTTGTTTGTCTTTATATTGATGGTCTTATTTTCATGGGTAATAACCCAAGTTTGTTTGAAGCTTTTAATAAAGATATGTCCCGTGAGTTTGAGATGACGGATATAGGGCTCATGTCATACTACTTAGGCCTAGAAGTAAAGCAGATGGAGGGTGGAATTTTCATCTCTCAAGAAAACTATATGAAGGAGATCTTGAAGAAGTTCAACATGCTCGATTGCAACCCCGTGAACACACCGATGGAGAGTGGGACAAAATTGTCCAAGTTTGATAAAGGAGAAAAAGTGAATCCCACATTTTTCAAAAGTCTTGTGGGATGTTTGTGGTTCTTGACTTGTACCATGCCGGATATACTCTTTGCCATTGGAGTAGTAAGTCGATTCATGGAATCTCCTACCTCCACTCACTTGAAAGTCGCTAAAAGAATTCTTCGTTACCTAAAATGTACGATTGACTTTGGGCTATTCTATTCTTCTTTTAGTGATTTCAACCTTGTAGGAGTTTGTGATAATGATTATGCGGGAGATACTGATGATAGAAAAAGCACAACTGGCTTTGTGTTTTTCTTGGGTGATTCTGTTATTTTTTGGAGTTCAAAGAAACAATCAATTGTTACTCTCTTGACTTGTGAAACTTAATATACAGCAACAATATCATGTACGTGTCATGCTATTTGTTTGAGAAGATTGTTAAAGGATCTCAATTTACCACAAATTGAAGCTACAAAGATTTTATTAATAAAAATCTGCACATGCACTCGCGAAGAATCTGGTGTATCATCATCGAAGGAAGAATATAGACACAAGGTATCCTTTCATCAGAGAATGCACTGTCAAGAAGGAAGTCGAGCTCAAATATGTGAAGTCTCATGATCAAGCTGCGAATATTTTTACAAAACCTCTCAAGTTTAAAAACTTTCAGAGATTGAGATCGAGATTTGGAATGAAGAAGAAAAATCAAAACTAAGGGAGAGATTAGTGGGGTCAGCCTCATGAAATAAAAGAAAAAACTAAAGGAAAAATGTGATTGGTGGAAAAGAAACCAATGTTGGGCGGCAACTGGTTTTAATGGAACAATTGGTTTTGGTTTTGCAAATTGCATATGCAAACATTCTGATTGGTTTGTTCAACGGTGGAGGCTTCTATATAAGGAGCTTCAATTCCTTCATTTCAACACACTAAAAATTAGAGATCGCAATAGAGCGTAGAGAGAGTAATTCATAGATTGTAGTCTGTGAGATAAATAGAGTGAGAGTTATATTATAGTGAATTATTTAAAATAAAAAGTGTTATTTCTCGTGAAGTTGTAGTAGTCTCTTGACTCTACCAAGTTATAATATTATAATGGTATTATATTGCTCCGCTCGGGTATTATATTTTATCCAGTTAAAAAATTTGGTGTCATTGTTACTTCTTGTGTTATTATTATTTACCGTGGATATTATTCCTGGGCGGTATATTATTTTTTCCAATATTGTTTTGGGGGAGATTATTCTCTCGATAATTTTTTTATATAAGTTAATTTTCTCATATGTAGGTCAATCGACCAAAATTATATTATCGTATATTATGCCTTTTTAGAATAATTCTCTTTGTCATCTGATTTATTGTCACCAAGATTTGTTTTGGTAGCTTCGGCATTAAACCTTGTTATTTTCGAACCTAAATCATTTCTCCCCATTATATTTGAAATGCATAGATATTTTGAGTATCACATTGGGTACATATAGAAAGAAAATCTGCATATTTATTGAAGTATTACCTCTAAAGCCTTGGTCACTGTAGGAATAGTCGTTTTATTCATTGTTCCTTCTACCTGTCATTTGAAAGGTAAAATTCTCACTTATTATTTGAGTGTCCTCTTTGCCAGTGATGCCTAATTAGGTCTCTCTACTAACTTTTTAACTATGTGAAAACACATGCCACACAAAAAATATGTATGTATGTAATAAGCTATATATGCATTCATGTTATGTTTTGAAGATCTAACAAACTTACTGTCAAGAACCAGATAAGGAACTTGTTACACATTCTCAAGACCTTAAGATCAAAAAGGTTCCAGCTAGGGATATGGTTCAACTCTTTAGAGTCAAAATAATAATATAAAGAATAGATAAGTACTAGTTCCTATGCTGTCTGGACAAGTCAACTGCTTCAGCTATAAAGTTGTTGCCTGCACATGCAACAGTGCGAAAACAGTGCAGCAATCAACTTTATGGAAATGCCTTTTACCTACCTTGCTTACATCATTCATGTGATATCATAAATGTATTATTAACATCAAGCAAAAGGTAAAACAAGTCACTTGAACACTTAGAGAATTTACTCAATCTCTCTCATAGTGATTGATCATCCAGCAAATTATTCTCAAGTGCATCAGAACAAAGAACGACACTGCTGACCAGTTCCCCATATCAATTTATTATATGTCCTTAGTTGAGTTGTAACTTTGTAAAAGCTCTTATTTGTAATTCCTACTTAGCTTACTTAGAAGCATTGTGTAGGAAATCCATTGTAAATCATAAACCCTTGTGTTTATGTCTTGGCTAGAGATAGTCGAGTTGTAAAGACTTTCTAATAGAGTTATTACAAAGTGGCTTGTACAGAGTTGTTACAAGTTAGTGATGGATTAAGAGGTTAATTCCTAGGTTATAATCTAAAGATTGCTCAGTAGTGAAGTTGAAATCCTACAAAGGTAGGTCGTGATTTTTAATCCCGTTGAGCTGAGAATTTTTCATGTAAAATTCCTCTGTGTCATTTACTTACTGCAGTGTGCGTGGTTTCTATGGGAACTAATAGAGAACCTTGTTCTCTATAGTTTGGTGGACCCTTAAATTGTATCAATTGGTATTGGAGCAAGTTCTTTCTATCAGGCTAACACCTAGAAAGGATCCTCATGGCTGCTCCTCCAAACTTTGAAGAAGGTCAATCTACCTACAGGCCACCAAGGTTCAATGGCCAATATTATGGATGGTGGAAGACTAGGATGCACGACTTCATCATGGTTGAAGATTCTGAGCTTTGGGATGTCATCTGTGATGGACCCTTCATTCCTACCAAGACTATCGGCGACCCAAATGTAGTTGTAACTGTTCCCAATATAAGAAAGGAATTCAATGACGCTGACCGAAATGCCATAGAAAAGAATTTTCGAGAAAAGAAAATTCTTGTTTGTGGCATTAGTCCTAATGAATATAATAGGATACCGGCATGCCAATAAGCTAATGAAATCTGAGAAGCCCTCTAAATAGCTCACGAAGGAACAACAGAAGTCAAGCAATCAAAGATTGACATGCTTATAACTGAATACGAGCTCTTCAGGATAAAGGACAATGAATCCATTAAAGATATGCATACTCGCTTCACCTCTATCATCAATGAGCTCTATTCTCTTGGGGAAATCATTCCAAGAAACAAGCTTGTCAGGAAAATACTCAGCCAGCTCCTGGGAAAGCAAAGTGAACATTATCACATAGGCAAAGGACTTGCAAGAGTTAACCATTGATGAGCTTATCGGTAATCTGAAAACCTACGAAATGAAGAAAAAGAAGAAGGATAATGATAAAAGAGAGCCTAAAAGGGAGAAGAAACTGGTCCTCAAGACCGACAGCAATGATTCAAGTGGTAAGGATAGTGATATGGCTTACCTGACAAGAAGATTACAGAAAATGGTTCGCAGGAATGGAGGCATTCCAAAAAGGGGCAGTTCTAGCAAGCCAAAAAATTATGACCTCTATCATAAATGTGGCAAGCCAGGACACTTCATCAAGGATTGTCCTCTCCTAAAGCAAGATCAATTTAAGAACAACTTAGTCAAAGCAGCCAAGAGGAACCCGATTCCTAATAAACGATTCAAGAGAAAGAATGTCGTTGACAATGTCGTGAAGCAAGCTCTTACTGCATGGGGAGACTCCTCCAGCAAATCTGAAGAAGAAAATGATCACGGCGATAGTTCAATGGTGCTAGTAGAAAGTGAAGCAACTGAGTATGACCCAATTTTTGCCTTGATGGCTCAGTCTAATGATGATGAAGATGACGACGGTGATGAGGTAAATTTTCTAGATGTTCAGAGAAACCTGAAATCTTATTCTCCTAAAAAACTCATATCTTATAAACGATAAAGATGCTTTAAATGTGGAATTAGGATAAGCAGAGAAGTCTAGAGATGACCTAGTAGTCGTTGTGGTTGATTTAAAGGAAACAATTGAGAACCTGAAGAAAGAGAAGGATGCCTTAGATGAAAAAATTGCAAATATGGAACATGAGAGAGATGATCTGATGGTTATTGTGGTAGATCTAAAAGAGACCATTGAGTGTGTTAGAAAGCAAAAAAAAAAGTCTTAACTAAGAGAGTTGCTAACATTGAGCATGAGAGAGATTACCTATTAGTGGTGGTAGTGGACCTAAAGAAAACAATGAGGAACTTAAAATGGAGAGCAAGCCTGAAAATTCTCAAAAGGGAAAGAAAATTTCAAGTGAGGCACACCTTAAGCTTGAAAGTGAGTTAAAATCAGTGAAGTCTAGTTTGTGTGCCAAGCTTGAGAAAAACAAACAACTTCAGGAAGAACTAGAAAGAGCGAAAAGTGATCTTGAAAAATCAATTAAGTGGACCTGGTCCTCTAAATATATCAGTGCCATGTACACTAACAATGGGGGAAACATGCAAGGAATTGGGTTCCAAAGGAAAAAAACTCCATACAACCCTCATAGCAAGTACGTTATTGTTCTTGACAATTGGCTTTGCACTTATTGTGACAATACTGTGCACTTCAAAGAAAACTGTAAGTCCAGATTTCAGTCACAACAGAAAAATAAAGTTTTTGCTAAAAAAGTTACTACTGGTAAAGAACCTGGTCCTTCATATAATAAACGTATAATGCCTGCTTGGACCAGAAGATCCCTCATTCATCCATTTCCTCATTACAAGGACCCAAACTCATTTGGATTCCTAAGTCTAACTCCTGACTTTCTTATGCAGGGAACAGTGAAAGGGAGCAGCCTACAATGGTACATGGATAGCGGCTGCTCAAAGCATATGACTAGAAGTATGAATGATTTCCATTCACTTAAGGCCCTGCAATGAGGGAGTATATCCTTTGGAAATGGCAAGAAATGATACATTCTAGGAGTTGTAAGGATTGGGAAATCTCTCTCTCACTCAATTGAAAATGTGTACTACGTGAATGGGTTGAAGTACAACTTGCTAAGTGTTTCCCAGATCTGTGACAAGGGAAACAAGGTGGACTTTTTTTGTCATAAATATGTACAGTCACAAACTTCGTGACTGGTGAGGTAGTGCTAGTGGCAAAAAGATACAAAAATATCTATGCTGCTGATTTTGAGTCTCTACAGAATGGTGATCTAGGTCATGTAAGCTTCACGTTGCTGAACAAATTGGTCAGGAAGGACCTGGTTCGTGGTCTGCCCAAGTCAAGCTTCAAGGATCACAAAGTGTGTGATGCATGTGTAAAACAAAAGCAGGTCAGATCCTCAGTCAATCCCAAAAAAGAAGTCAGTACCTCAAGGCCACTTGATCTTCTTCACATGGATCTATGTGGACCTATGAGGGTGCCAAACAGGGGAAGAAAGAAATACATCTTTGTTATAGTTGACGACTACTCCAGATTCACCTCGACTTTGTTTCTAAGAACCAAGGATGAAACTTTTGAAGTGTTTGTTGCTTTCGTCAAAACGATCCAGGTGAACATGGGTAATAAGGTAGCTTTCATCAGGTCTGATCATGGGACAGAGTTCGACAATGCCAAATTTGATGAGTTATGCACTGAAAATGGTATCACTCACAATTTTTCAGCTCCAAGAACACCTCAACAAAATGGTGTTGTGGAGAGTAAGAATAGAAATCTTAAAGATATGGCAAGGACAAGGTTGATTGACAGTGGGATTGCAAAGAATTTCTGGGCAAATGCTGTCAATACTGCTTGCTACTTGGTGAACATGTGCATGATTAGGTCCCTTCTGAACAAAAATCCATATGAACTGTTGAATGGAAGGAAGCCCAAGCTGACATATCTAAGGACTTTTGGATGTAAGTGTTTTGTCCTTAACAATGGAAAGGAAGCTCTTGGAAAATTCAGTGCCAAAAGTGATGAATGAATCTTTTTGGGATACTCATCTCAAAGCAAATCGTACAAAGTATACAACAAAAGGACTCAATGTATTGAGGAAAGTATACATGTGATTTTTGATGAATCTCACCTCTCATGTGAGAAGGACAGACTTTTAAACAAGATGGGAAAATTTTAAAATTTGTTCCAGGAAAAGTTATTGACATGGCAAATGGAAAGGCAGACATGATGAGTCATGTCAAGGAATCTAGTGAGGATTATGCAAATACACCTCCATCCATCGGAAAGGAACCTGGTCCCACGATCACAATAACTAAAGCTGAAAACAAAGTTGTTGATGCAGTCCAAGGTACTCCACTTGCTGAAACAAGAAGTGGCCAAGAACCTCAGTCAGGCATACCTGGGTCTTCTACCAATGAGATTCAAGTACCAAATCGGAAGCACAAAAGTTCACATCACCTTGACAATATAATCACTCCTCTTGACTCAGGAATTCAAACCAGCTCAAAAGCTAGAAACTCACTCGCTTCTCAGCCTTCCTTTATCAAATAGAGCCTACAATTTTCAAAGAAGAATTAAAAGATGCAGACTAGATGAATGCCATGCAAGAAAAGCTGCATCAATTTGAAAGAAACAAAGTATGGCACCTGGTTCCACGACCTGCAGATCGAACTGTTATAAGAACCAGATGGGTATTCAGGAACAAAATTGATGAGTTTGGAAACACAACAATAAATAAGGCAAGGCTTGTAGTTCAAGGCTACAATCAGGAAAAAGGGATTGACTATGATGAAACTTTTGCTCAGTTGCTCGAATGGAAGTTATCAGAATCCTTATTGGCTTTGCATCACATATGGAGTTCACATTATTCCAAATGGATGTCAAAAGTGCATTTCTAAATAGTTTCCTAAAAGAAGAAGTTTATGTCAAGCAACCACCTGAATTTGAGGATCACAAGCATCCTGAGCATGTGTTCAAACTGGACAAGGCGTTGTATGGGCTAAAGCAGGATCCTCGAGCTTGGTATGAAAGGTTGTCAAAATTTCTTCTAGAAAATGGCTTTACAAGAGAGAAAATTGACAACATTCTTTTTCTGAAGAAATGAGGAAGGAGCCTACTCATTGTGCAAGTATATGTTGATGATATCATTTTGGGAGCCACAATTGACTCTCTTTGTGAAGAATTTGCAAAACTCATGGGGTGTGAGTTTGAGATGAGTATGATGGAGAATTAAGTTTTTTCCTGGGACTTCAAGTGAAGCAGTCTCAAAAGGGAACATTGATAAGTTAGTAGAAACACATCAAAGAGCTGCTAAAAAGGTTTGACATGGAAGCATCAAAAGTTATTGACACTCCCATTGCCACGGCTACTCATCTTGACATGGATGAACCTGGTTCCCCTGTAAATAAGACCATGTATAGAGGGATCATAGTCACTCTTGTATCTCACTACAAGCAGACCAGACATTGTGTTCAGCGTGTGTCTCTGTACAAGGTTCCAATCTAATCCAAAGGAATCTCATCTGAAGGCTGCCAAGAGAATATTTAGATATCTCAAAGGAACGCATGACCTGGTTCTCTACTATCCCTTAGGAGACAACTTTGATCTTGTTGGGTATGCTGATGCTGATTATGCAAGATATCTGGTGGATAGGAAAAGTATGTCTGGAATGGCACATTTCCTGGGTTCTTCTATAATCTCATGTGACACAAGGAAGCAAAGATCGGTGGCACTCTCAACTGCAGAAGCGAAATATGTAGTTGTTGCTTCTTGCTGTGCTCAATTGCTATGGATCAAGCACCAGTTGGAAGACTTTGGAGTGTTCACTAACTGTGTGCCCCTCCTGTGCGACAATACAAGTTCACTCAATATGGCCAAATATCCAGTCCAACATAAGAGAACCAAGCACAATGATGTGCGCCATCACTTCCTTAGAGACAATGTTGAAAAAGGGCTCATCAGCATGAAATTCTGCAGCACAGAAGATCAGATTGCAGATATATTCACCAAGGCCTTAAGCAGAGAACATTTTGAAAGAAATCACTAGCCACTGGGGTTGATAAAACCCAACTGAGAACCTGGCCCCTCGATGATTGGCTATGAAAGAAATGTACAGGTAAAATTAGCTAAAAAGTATTTTCTGGCAAAGTCTAACTTACCTCTATATCATTACAGGTAGGCACGCATGATGATTACAGAGCAAATAAGCAGTTGATGCAGCGCACGCCGGTAAAAAGGGCAAAGCTTATAGGTGCAAGATTCATTAGAGAACCTGGTTCTCCTGACACAAGTTAGTAGTTTCTTTGTTCTCTCATGCACAATTTTGAATGGTTAAAACAAGTGCCACATCATCAGTGTGTCAGTTTCTTTTCTTTGCGTCTTTTGAACCCAAACGTCTCACCCGTTGGCAATTGACCCGAATCCCAAAATTGCCGCCCTTTCTTAACCGGTCCCTTATCCATCTTACATATATCCATCACTGTCACAACTCTTCACATCAAACTTCAAGATTTTCCTCCTTCTTTCTCTCTTCAAACTACCAATCCCTCCTCTTCAACTCATTACTTTCACCATGGCTGAAAATCACGAAACCTCGAGTGTTCCAAGTAACACCCCTATTGAGTCCTCACCAGTTAAAACATCGATGTTAGACTCCTCACTCAGCACCACCACTTTCCAAAAACCTAAGGCAGAGTCACCCCCACACTCAGTTTCCTCTCCTACCCAATTGAGTTTTGGTTCTCATCGGAGCCGCAAAATCTCGACTCCTAAAAAGTTTGTGGCTACGAGCTCTACTCCTACCTTGCCGAAAAAAGAGGGTGAAAAGGGCACAGTCAAAGAGGAAAATCAAGAAATCTCCAGTCTTCCCATGGAAGAAGGCTCAAATGCAGACCAAACTGCTGGTTCTGAGAATGCTGACTCCACAAAGGCATTCCCCGATCTTGAGTCTGTAGGTAACACTCCTCTTTCTCCTGCGTTTTCCATGGAGTTACAAGAGAGAGAAGCAATAGAAAATATACTATCTATAGCTGGTGAATAGGTTATTATCGAAAGAGGTAAGGATGGGTCTAAGCCTCAGGGGGAAAAGTCTAAGACCTTGATATAAGGTAGAGAGCTTGTGCCTATTGAACAATAGGAACAGAAAAATACTACTGGAGTACCTAATAAAGAACCTAATCCCTCCTCGGAGGATCCAACTCAGGGGTCCTCTCAAAAGCCCCATGTGAGTATTGACCCTGCTCCCTCTTCTCATTTTGATGTTGAGCCTTTGTCTGTGGTTGTACCTGAGATGAGATCTGATTATGGAGAAGATAATGGAGATAGTGAAGAGGATTCTGATGATATGCCCATCGCTAGCTTGACTAGGCGTAGACCAATTCTGGTGGACCAAGTAAGTTTCGCCTATATTATTCACTGGAGAGTGATGGAGCAAGCCAAGCTCACCAGAAGTATTATTCCGTCCACAAAACTTCTCGTTGGGTTCAATTTGGCAAGCATAACAACCTGGGAAGAGATCTTGCTACCCACGAATGCCGAGGGGGTGATGAAGACGACCCTTTTCGACGTAGTGGATGGTGATATAGGTTACAATATCATCCTTGGGAGACCAGGGTTGCACGAGATGAAGGCTATGCCATCAACGTATCACCAGTTGCTAAAATGCTCGACTCCCGAGGGAATTAAACAAATAAAAGGTGACCAACTGGCAACAAGGGAGATGAATGCAATCTTAATTTCCAGTAGCAAAAGGAAGGAGCATGCGGCATAGCAATTACAGGAATCGGCGCCTGCTCCTAAACCTAGCAAAATCTGCCAGGGGGAAGAGTCGTCGGAATTCTATTAGGTACCAAGATATTTCCAGGTACCAGAAGAGACAGACGCAACAAAATCCACGGCGGAAGAACTTGAACAAGTCGCATTATTCAAAAAGTTCTTGGAGAGGAAGTTCCACTTGGAGACAGGACTACACCCCGAGCTCGGGTATAGATTTATTGAATTTCTTAAATTTAATGTTTATTGTTTTGTGTGGTCGCATGCGGATATGACAGGTATCCTGTAGAAGTGACCGTACACAAATTAAGCCTAGATCCCAGCATCCTTCCGATAAGATAGAAAAAACATCATATTGTCGAGGTCAGGAAAAAATTTGTCAAGGAAGAGGTAACTTGATTGCTTGATATCAGTTCAATCCGAGAGGTAAGTATCCAGACTGGTTAGCTAATATAGTAGTAGTTCCAAAGAAGAAGAATAAGTTTCGTATGTGTGTAGACTATAAAGATTTAAATAAGGCGTGCCCAAAAAACTCATTCCCATTACCAAACATTGATCAAATGATTGATGTAACGGCCAAGCATGAGTTAATAAGTTTCCTCGATGCTTACTCCGGGTACAACCAAATCAAGATGAACCCTGAGGATCAGGAAAAAACTTTATTCCTAACAAACTTCGACACATATTGTTATGATGTGATGCCCGTCGGGCTAAAGAACGTCGGAGCCACGTATCAGCGCTCGTGAACAAAATGTTCGAGAAACAAATAGGGAAAACCATGGAAGTTTACATAGATAATATACTGGTTAAGTCTTTGAACGTATGTGATCATCTTAAACACTTGCAAGAAACTTTTGACATCTTAAGGAAGCATAACATGAAGCTTAACCGCGAGAAATGTGCGTTCGGAGTCAACTCCGGTACGTTTCTGGGATTCCCGGTGTCACAAAGGGGGATCGAAGTTAACCCCAATAAAATTAAATCCATTGAAGACATCCCAGATCAACTGTCAAGCGTGAATGAGGTTCAAAGGTTAACAAGGAGACTGACTGCTTTGAGCATATTCATTTCCTGGTCTTTAGAGAAATGCCATCATTTCTTCTCACTACTCAAAAAGAAGAAGAACTTCGAATGGACCCCGGAGTGTTAGCAGGCTTTGAGGGATTTGAAAAGGTATTTGTCAAGTCCTCTGTTACTATCAAAATCGGAGGAAGGCGAACAACTGTTGATCTACTTAGCAGTCTCGAAGGTAGAGCAAAATGCCATTTTAGTCCATGAGAACGAAGGTACACAATCTCCTATTTATTACGTTAGTGAAATTTTAACGGGAGTAGAAACTCGCTACCCACATCTGGAAAAATTAGCCTTAGCTCTCGTAGTCTCCACATGAAATCTTAGGCCTTATTTCCAATGTCATCTGATAGCCGTGGTGACCAATTTTCCCCTATAAACATTCTTCATAAACCCAAACTTTCGGGTAGGATGGCCAAGTGGGCTATCAAAATAAGTGAATTTGACATAGAATATAAGCCTAGGACTGTGATTAAATCACAAGTCTTGGCCGACTTCGTGGCCGATTTCAGACCGGGACTATTTCCTTTAGCCACCAAAGAAGCAGTGATGGTGTCAGAATCAACATCAGGAGTTTGGATCTTATTCACGGACGGAGCTTCCAACGTGAAGGGGTCTGGGCTTGGCATAGTACTGACCACGCCCTTGGGAGAAATCCTAAGGCAGGCCATAAGAACCGTTCCCCTGACTAAAAATGAAGCAGAGTTTGAAGCATTGATTGCAGGACTCGAACTAGCCCGGGGGCTTGACTCCGAGGTCATAGAAATCAAATGTGACTCCAAATTGGTAGTAAATCAGGTCTACGGGATCTTTGAAGCCAAAGAGGAACGTATGCAACAGTATGTAGGGAAAGTCCACGCTTTACTCGCTCGATTAAAGGAATGGTCAATTACACACATCCCGAGGGAAGAGAATAGGGAAGCGGATGCACTAGCCAATCTAGGCTCGTCTACAAATATGAAAGGATCGAAATCTGGTATGGTCGTACAACTTATGCATTCGGTACTGGATGCAAATAGCTATTATGAGGTCAACGCGACCAACTTGGTCTAGGACTGGAGAAATGAGATCATTGACTATCTCGAGCACGGAAAGTTCCCTAAAGATCCCAAGGCATCTCGGGTGCTACGCACTAAGGCAGCGCGATATAGTTTTAAAAGAGGTCAATTGTACAGAAGATCTTTCCAAGGCGTGTTGGCCCGATGTTTGGGAGCTTTTGAAGCTAATTATGTTATGCGAGAAGTCCACGAAGGGATCTGCGGAAATCATTCGGCTGCGTATTCCTTCTTGCTAAAATTAATTAGGGCAGGAAACCACTAGCCCTGGATGGAAGAAGATGCCAAGGTCTATGTTCAAAAATGTGATAATGTCAACACTACGCACCGTTGGTACATCAACCGGCAGAGCCACCATACTTGGTTTTGTCACCATGGCCATTCATGAAGTGGGGGTGGATATCGTCGGACCACTACCACCAGCCACCGGCAAGGTAAGATTTCTTTTGATTTTAACTAACTATTTTTCTATGTGGGTTGAAGCAGGTCCTTATCAGAAGATTGGCGAACAAGAAGTAGTAGATATCTTGTAGGAGAATATAATTTGCAGATTTGGGATACCAAAAGAGATTGCCTTTGACAACATGCCACAGTTTATAGGCTCAAAGGTCACAAAGTTCCTTGAAGACTTAAAAATCAAAAGGATTACATCATCACCCTATCATCTGAGTGAAAATGTCCAAGCAGAATCAACCAACAAGGTTATTATACAAAATTTCATCTCCCGTCTTCTGGCAAAGACGTTGATGACAAGCGACTGTCCTCTACACAGAAGGACTTACTTGTGCCAGTCATACCTAGTAGCGGATACAGAACTCCACGATGATGGAATCAAGCTCCCCACTTAAAGAGAACGGCCCTAAAGTCAAAGAATATGTATAAAAATACGTAAAACCTTCTTAGGTAAGGTTATCCGCTCCGTCAAATCAGGAGTGATAATGTCTAAATCTTGGCAATGGCAATCTTCCTTCACATTAGGGATATTGGTAGAAGGGTACACGCCAATGGCCCACATACGAGGTTTAGCGGAAGGATATTTCTCTTCAAAGTCTTTAGTTATGACAAGACTTCTTGGGATGATGGTACTCACCGTAGGATGAGTAGCATCATCAGCTTTACCATTATTTTTTGAAGAACTAGGGTTTCTGGAAGAAGAAGCCATTTTTATCAAAAAGGAAAGGAAGGGTTTCTCTAAAGAAGAAGGCTAAAGAAAGGTTGAAGACAAAGTACGAGTTGAGTAAAGAGAGTTTGAGAAAATTTGGAGAATTATGAAGTATAAATGAAGAAGTTCGATGTGTGTAAGTAAAGGAATAAATGGCTAAAATCGTGGCCATAATTACCTCGTTAACCGGCAAAAGTGATGTTAAATCGTGGGATGACGCGTGTTTTGGGGCATTAAATGCAGAGAGACGTGCGCCTAATAAACCGTCAGAAACTTTTTAAAGGGGGTCAGAGAATTTCCCGCTAAAAAAATATCTCTACCAACTTTCCGGTGACACAAAGTTATGCCACCGGAAAGCAGGGGAACTATCTGTATAGGGGTAAAATATGTTCATATTTAATGTTCGCATGAGAAAGTGACACGTGGAGCCGGAGATAGAGGACAGTCGAGCCTGAGGGCAGTGATCTCGCTTGTTGTCGGAGAGAACGATATTCATAAAGGCAAAGTAAATGCCTACCATCTGGTAGTATTTAATGAAGAATATTCTATAATATTAAGTACATGGTCTGTTACAGAGAATAAGATATTTATCGCCTACCGTTACACATTCTTTAATGGTCCTTGTAATAGTCATTTAAGAGGGGCATGATCCTAGGACCTTGTTCCCTAGGTACAATTATAAATAGTGAGCTCCACCATCATTGTAAGTGAGGAATAATCTAACAAACATATTCTACACTTTGTTCAAAGCTCAATATAATTTTATCTTCTTGTTAATTTATATAATTATTATTGTCCCGGAAGCCCTACTCCCGGAATTACGATTTCTGCTGTTTTATCTCCATATCAAGGCTAAGTATTACATTTCTATATAATTTATTCATCATCTTGGGATCAAGTTAATTCACTTGTCTATAAACCACGTATAAATTTAACTGTACCTTTTTACGGGTAAACACTAGTGTAGTCCCATAAGTGGGGTCTAGGAAGGGTAGAGTGTATGCAGACCTTACCCCTATCTTTAGAAAGGTAGAGATGTTATTTCCGATAGACCCTCGACTCAGGAAGGAAAAATGGAAGGGAAAATAACAAGCAAACCAATCTGACAACTGAAGCAAAAATACAAACTAACACTAAGTAATGCAATTAGAAACTGAAACAAGATAGCAACAAGTAATAACAACAATATAGCGATAAAAAAAATACAAGAAGGACACTAAGTGATGTATCAAAGCTACTATTACAAACAAGGAGAACACTCAACTATCTAACCTTTTACCTTTATTCTCAACCTCCATACATTCCTATCCATGGTTATATCTCGCCTAATCACCTCTCCCCAATATTTGTTTGGCCTGCCTCTACCTCTTCATTGGCCCTCCAACGCCAGCCTCTCATACCTCCTCATCAGAGTATCAACGGCTCTCCTCTTAACATGCCCGGACCATCTAAGTCTCGCCTCCCGCATCTTATCCTCCACAGGGGCCAACCCATTTTGCCCCGAATAACTTTATTTCTAATTCTATCTAACCTGGTATGTCCCCACATCCATCTCAATGTCCTCATTTCGGCCACCTTCATCTTCTGTAAATGGGAGTTCTTGATTGGCCAACACTCTGTCCCATAAAGAAATTATCATTTTAAATATATCATAAAAATTTTATATTCAACGAGATATGTCTGTATATCGAGAGTTTGTTCTCTCTCTCTCTCTCACACACACAACAAAGGAAAAAGATAGAGAATTCATGTACTTTACTCTTTTCCTGCGAATTTATCGTAATAATAAGAAAGTATAGAAATGTGTCATTTTCAAAAACGAAATAATTTCAAACAAAGTGGGGCGGATGAAGTATTATATTACCAGCCCGCAGAAAATCGATTTATCATTATTACAAATATTTTTTAGTTATATGACCCTTTTTACATAATTGTTGAAAAAATATAATACAAGAGATTGATAAATAAAACATACTTATTAGATATTTATAGGATTATTTTCTTCTATTCACATTATAATGGACACTCTTTTTCAACTTCATCTTCAAATAGTAGAAATGGCGTGGGGTAGCCATTGTTTAAGCTGGTATTTATTTTTTATCCAACATTTTTAATGCTTAGCAATAGTAGCCACTAGTCTATTAAAATTAATATGAAAAGACTGTGTTGCCCTTTCCTCCCCAAACGGAAATACACCAATGCATTCAAAACATAAAGACTTCGTATTCTCTGGTGTTTTCTTGGTACAAATCGCTGCTATGTCGAAGCATGTTAGAAATGGACCTCAGTGGACTTTTTTCGGATATGACGTTTTATGGGAGCTTTCGTGAAGATTTTAGATTCATCTCTACTTTTTTGTTTAAAATTTGGTTGACGTTGAAGCTATTATGCTTCTGCCATTTCTCTTGTGGCAGAATCGGTTCCTAGTTATTTTTCTTTCTAGTGAGTCTAATGTAATATGGTTTATTTGCTCTTAGCTCCTTGAATTTATTTTTAGATCTAAAAGTTGTGAAAATAAGAAAAAGAGTGATGAGTAAACAGGAAATGCAATTCCTTCCCAGAAGTTAAGGACATGTAGTCCTGAAGTCCTAATGTTAAATTCAAAAGTTAAGGACATGGTCCTGAACTTAGAGTTTCAAGTTCAAAAGTTAAGGAAATGTAGTCTTGAAGTCCTAAAGTTAAGTTCAATTGTTAAGGACACAAGTTCAAAAGTTAAGGACATGCAGTCCTTAACTTACAGTTACAAGTTCTAAAGTTAAGGACAGACAATCCTTAACTTATAGTTACAAGTTCAAAAGTTAAGGACATGCAGTCCTTAACTTACAGTTACAAGTTCAAAGGTCCTTAACTTTGATTTCCAAGTTCAAAAGTTAAGGACAGACAGTCCTTAACTTACAGTTACACGTTCAAAAGTTAAGGACAAACAGTCCTTAACTTACAGTTACAAGTTCAAAAGTTAAAGACAATAGGTCCTTAACTTTTACTTACAAGTTCAAAAGTTAAGGACGCTTGGTCTTGAAGTTTGAGTTCCAAGTTCAAAAGTTAAAGACATGCAACCTTGAAGTCCTGAACTTAGAGGTACAAGTTCAAAAATTAAGGACATGTAGTCCTGAAGTCCTGAACTTAGAGTTACAGGTTCAAAAGTTAAGGACATGTAGTCCTGAAGTCCTGAAGTTAAGTACAAAAGTTAAGGACATGAGCAGAAGAGTATTTTTGTCCGGGCAGTTAAAGTTTATTAAAGCAGTGGCTAAAGACTAAAGACATTTTAAACGGTGGCTTAAAAGTAAATACATGTATTATTAGTGGCCAACCGTGCACTTCCCCTTCAAATATGGAATTGGGCTGATTTTATGGCAGTGGGCTAAAATCTATCTGGGCTGCAAATTCTTACAAAACCCAATTAAAGGACAAAATTTGAGCGGGCAAAGTGGGATCCTTATAGCAGCTTCTTCTCAGTAACTCAAAACTCAAAAAGCAGCAGCCAGCTAAAATGGCTCCTTTTTCATTTCCATTTTGAAACTTTTCTCTCAAAAGAATACTGAGTTTACTCTTTCTAAGTGAAGCCCTCCGATTTCGTGCTTTTTACTTCTTTGACATTTTGGAAGAACGTTCCTTTTTCGTTTCAATGGTAGACTTAAAGAGGAAAAGAGGCCGAAAACCTAAAAATGCGGGGTCGGACTCCGGCGGCGGCGCGGAAACAGCCGTAGACGAAGGCGCAGTTTCTGCAAACCCTGTCGAGACCGCCACCAACGGCGATACACAAACTCACCGCCGCGGCCGTGGCCGCCTGAGGAAAGTCGAAGAAGTAGTTGACAGGGATATTGCGGCGTCACCGGAGAGACGAGGCCATAGATTCCCCGACCACAACCACGGCGAACTCACCGCCACAGTATTGAGTGGCGACTTGAGGCATGTCGCGGAGTTGGCTACCGCAGCGGCGAAGGCGGCACCGTCGATGGATGCGGTGGTGAAAGTGTTCTGCGTGCACACAGATCCGAATTTCTCGCTTCCGTGGCAGAGGAAGAGACAATACAGCTCTAGTAGTAGTGGTTTCATAATTAGTGGAAAAAGAGTGCTCACAAATGCTCACTCTGTGGAGCATCATACTCAAGTTAAGCTCAAGAAACGTGGCTCTGATACAAAATACCTAGCTACTGTACTCTCCATTGGAACTGAGTGTGACATTGGTATGTTCCATAACTTTTACGAGATTTATATACACCGACAATGTTATGTTTTCTATACATTAGTAGTGTTATTTAATGTGTTATAGCAGTTCAGTTACCATTTATTATAGAGTTTAAGTTATATGCACCGTAAGAATAAGGAATTTTTACATCATTATGTCACTTTTACTTATGCTAGCTTGTAACTTGTCTTACTAACATTACAAATCCCACATTTTAAGGAGGTATACCTCTACATGTGTTTTGGTGATCTAATAGTATAATTTTTTTACACCATGTGTATATAACTTAAACCCTTTATTATATGTTATCAATTAATGCTATTAAACAGAGTTATCTGCAATTAACTCCTTATTATTAATGCTATTAAGAATAAGAAATTTTTACATCATTAGGTCACTTTTACTTATGGTAGCATGTAACTTGTCTTACTAACATTACAAATCCGACATTTTAAGGAGGTATACCTGTACATGTGTTTTGGTGATCTAATAGTGTAATTTTTTTACACCCATGTGTATATAACTTAAACCCTTTATTATATGTTATCAATTATTAATGCTATTAAACAGAGTTATCTGCAATTAACTTTCAAGTGACCTAATTGTGTACATAATTTTTGTATTGTTAGTGCATTAAACTTAAACTAATTTTTACTCCTCGTCTTGATTTATGTGTTGATATTTGACTGCACTAAGATTACGAAAGAAAAGAACTTTGGAAATCCGTGGTCTAAAACAAGTCTTAGACATTTGTGGAGCTTAAATCATCTCATCAAGGGTAAAATGAGAAGTTTATAGTTAAATTGTTTTTAAATGTAGAAAGATGTCATTTTGGGACAGACTAAAAGAAAACACCATCACATAAATTGGGATTGAGAGTAGTAATTTACTAATTTTTGTTTGCCTGAATCTTCAATTTTGGTAAAATGAGAAGTTTATAGTTAAATTGTTTTTAAATGTAGAAAGATGTCATTTTGGGACAGACTAAAAGAAAACACCATCACATAAATTGGGATTGAGAGTAGTAATTTACTAATTTTTGTTTGCCTGAATCTTCAATTTTCTTAGCTGTTATATATATATATATCTTGCCTTAGTTTCCATTATTTTTCTTGGACAGACATCAGATTGTCAATTCAATGTTACTAACCTAGTGTGCATTTGGTACGGGGACAATGTTTTACCCTGGGAAATAATTAGTGTTTGATTGGGCTTAATAATGATCCCGTGACATTTTTTTGGTAGGAAAGATTGATAACATTGGTGGAAGCGAGTGATATGGAATAAAAGTTGAGATTTTTGTACATTTCAGTGAAATTTTATTCCTTTGGCCCAAAGCTTTGGTCTAGTGGTAAAACCGCAACTTGTGATGTAGGGGTTAGGTGCATCTCGCATGTTTTAACAGTGCCACAAACAAAAATTTGGTATTTAAGTGGAGAAGGATAGAGGGGCGGGTGCATGATCCATCGCGTTTCGAACCGTGTGCCACTGGCCCCAGGGATTTATTGTTTATCAAAAAATATTATTCCTCAGAACAATTTAAGGCGACCAAATATCATAAAATGATTTCATAAAGGAAGGAGTTTTTCGTCATACAAACACTCCCCTTAATTGCATCATTTTACTGTTAGAATTTGGTAAATTCAGTACTAAAAAGATCTTAAGCTAGCTATTTTGTTGTTATTATGAAACAGCAATGTTAACTGTGAATGATGATGAGTTCTGGGAAGGAGTATCACCTCTTGAATTTGGGGATTTGCCTGCACTGCAAGATGCTGTAACTGTTGTTGGATACCCTATAGGAGGAGATACGATCTCTGTGACTAGCGGTGTTGTCTCGCGCATTGAGATACTATCTTATGTTCATGTGTCGACCGAGCTCCTTGGATTGCAGGTTATGTTTTGAAGTTTCTCCCTTCCTGCAGATATTTTCTTTAATATGATATGTGGTTTTTATTTCCTTAATTTGGTTGCTATGGTTTTAATTCGGTGAGATTATTGTGCAGATAGATGCTGCCATCAATTCTGGAAATTCTGGTGGACCTGCATTCAATGATAAGGGGAAGTGTGTAGGTATTGCATTTCAATCCCTTAAGCATGAAGATGCCGAGAACATCGGTTATGTCATACCAACTCCAGTAATTATGCATTTCATCCAAGATTATGAGAAGAATGGAGCATATACAGGTACATGAAAATTCCAATAACATCTTGAACTTGATTAAATTGATGGTCTCAAAGTGCAAACTTATGTCTTATATGGGCTTCTCCTACATTGTAGGTTTTCCTGTCATTGGAGTTGAATGGCAAAAAATGGAAAATCCCGACCTCCGCAAGTCGGTTGGTATGGCACATAATCAGAAGGGTGTCCGGATCCGAAGAGTTGAGCCTACGGCTCCAGAATCTAATGTTCTAAAGCCTTCAGATGTTATCCTTAGCTTTGACGGAGTTGATATAGCCAATGATGGAACAGGTGAACACTGATTTCATCCCAAATTAGACATGTTTGAGACAGTTCTCTTAATATCAATGTGCTTCCTATTGAAATGATAGATTTATATTTTAGTCCGGCTTCCCCCTCGTCCCCTCACTCTCCTTTCCCTAATATGAACCTTGAGTCATCAAAGCCTTTCTGACTCGGCCTGGCCCGGTCGCCCTACGCGACTGGCGCTTCAAAGGGCGAAACTCTGGGTCGTAGTTTGCGACATATTTTCAGTAGGGGCCTTTAGTCTATTGATTAGAGTAGGGGTTGCGCGGGTTTCATTACTTTTCTTCCATTCCGTCGCAGAAAGAAAAGGATATATAATGATCGATTTGTACATTTCTCGAAAGAGTTCCTCGAGAGGACCATGCCCTAGCCAGTTGTCAACCCTAAAGGTTTTTTCTTCTGACCGTTTCCAATACCGAAGCCAATATTAGCAACAAAAATAGGCCATTGCTGTCTGATGGTTCTCCAAATGCTCACCCCAAATGAAGTTTTCACTGGTTTAGTACACTAGTGACCCTCTTAACCACACTTTTGATTTGTCATCTGCCTCCATAAAGGTTGTTCTTCACAGTCGTGTCTCCATAACCATTCTAGTAGCAGACACTTATTATGTACCCTTTAATTCCTTGTACCGGGACCACCTTCTCTTTTGCTGTTGTATTATGGCCGCTAGATTCTAGGGCCATTTTTGTATGTTAAACATGTTTAGCTTATGAGTCAAAAGTAAGTCTTTCTTAAATCTCATGCCTAGTCAAATATCATCATGTAAAATAAAACAGTGGGAGTATGAAAGACCTTATGGAATGTGATACCTAGTATTGAAGTCTCTTCCTGTTCTCCAATTATGTGTATTTGATCTTATTGATTACAAAAATGGTGATTTAAAGATTATGCTTTATATTCAGAAGAAAGAACGCTAGATAAGTGTAGATTAGTCAAAGTTGCATATTCATTATCTAGTGAGAAGTTAACAAACAAGTTTAAAGAAGAGATAAGACACTACTATTTAACGTCAGGTGATGTCCGACTAGTGTGAGTGGACTGTATAGTTGTGCTCAAGAGCAAGAAAGGAAAATTGAAATCATGAAAGCATCAAGATTTCATTTTCCCTTTATTTGTCTGCTTTTCTTGAGTATTTTATCTTTTAGATGCTTATCTGTAAAGGAAATATGAAATTCTGATAAATTCCATATAATGTATCCACAACATTCAAAAGATGTTGAGATACTGTGCAAATCATCATTGTGATTTAGGTACCCGGCGATTAGAAAGGGACTGAACAAAGAAAAATGATTATTCCTTTTCGAACAAAAGAAACATAACGATTACTATAAAAGTGGGGAGAAGGTTCAAATTCGTTTACTAGATGTCTATCCATTGGTGCTCTGGAATATGTTTTGAGCTTTGTCCTTACTCTTTGTTGGTATGTTTAGTTTTTTCCATATGGTCTGCTTTTTGTAATTTAGGTATTGAATTGTCTAGTAGTTAAATACATATTAACCTTTCATGCAAAGATGTTCATTTTGGTAGTCAAATACATTATGGTGTAATGTAAACATTGCTCAATAGGGTAGTAAATCTAGTTTCTCAAGCAATTTATGTCAGTGCAGAAGACTGCATTTAGTTCATTTCTATTTATCTTGATAGAATTGTTACTATTGTCAGCATTTCATTCTTGTGCACAGTTGATAGTAATATCTTTCATACCTCTTGGAATTCTCTCTCTTCTATGCTGCGATTAACTTATTTGACCACTCTGGAAGTAAGAAATAAAAGTCTTTGTTAGTGATGGGTGAAGGGGCAGAAGAAAATACAGAACAACTTTGTGTTGCTTGCTTTGGTAATACTGGCTATTGTATTGGCTACTCAAAACATTGATAAATATGTTAGGTATTGCAGGATTGTCCAATTCATAATCCTCGCACTAGGGTTCAAGAAGCATCCCATTGTTTAGCTGGGAATAATTGATTTGTGGAATCCCCATTGATATGATTAAAAAGGATCATATAGGTGCCAAAGAGGGATGGTTGGGAGGAATAATGGATGTTGCATGTTTTTCTTGTGGGAGGCCCTATATTTGGCCCAGCTCCAAACTCAATCCCAGCTACACCTAAGAGACTAAAAATTAAGTTCTAATCACAAATATAGATGACTTTATGAGATGGAAATTAGAAATTCTCTATCACTGAATTTCTGAACTTCATTATTATTATTATTTTGAAAATTGTAAATTCCTGATTTTGGTATTGTTATTTTTCAGTACCGTTCAGGCATGGAGAGCGCATTGGTTTCAGCTATCTTGTTTCTCAAAAATATACTGGAGATGATGCTCGAGTGAAAGTTCTTCGTAAATCTAAGACTCTAGAATTCAAAATAAAGCTTAACGCACATAAACGATTGATTCCAGCTCATATCAAGGGAAAACCTCCTTCTTACTACATTGTCGGTGGATTTGTTTTCACTGCTGTTTCTGTTCCATATTTACGTTCAGAGGTTTGTAATCAACTGCATAACTTCATATTTTATTTATTACTTGTTCGCCATGCCTTTGAGGGCTTACATATCTTGCTTGGGTACCACTTTTTTCCCTTAAATTTAGTATGGAAAAGATTATGAATTTGATGCTCCAGTTAAGTTGTTGGACAAACTCCTACACGCAATGGCACAATCAATTGATGAACAACTGGTTGTGGTTTCTCAGGTCAGTCTAGCTCTTTGTCGATTTACTAGTCTGTTATATCTAAGGCTCCTTTCTGATCTGCCTTGCCCACTTCCTATTAGGTGCTTGTGGCTGACATCAATATTGGTTATGAAGAACTAGTTAACACTCAGGTGAGAAGAAAATATTGTGGGACTACAGAGCTGAGTAGTATTTACGAATTAGGGAGCTGCCATTGTAGTTTTTTCACGTGCATCTATATGTTTTGATTTGACATTGAATGAATGTAATCTAGGTTCTTGCTTTCAACGGCAAGCCTATAAAAAATCTGAAGAGCTTGGCTAACATGGTGGAGGCCTGTAAAGAAGAATACATGAAGTTTGATCTTGATTATGATCAGGTTATCTCTCTATCTGATTTTTATGTCCTTTCCTTTCTTTTCTTTTCTTTTCTTATCCTTCTGGACCTCTCAAGGTGATTCTGTTGTTTTTTTTAGATTGTTGTACTGCAGACTAAAAATGCAAAAGCAGCAACGTCAGATATTCTTGCAATGCATTGTATACCTTCAGCCATGTCTGATGATCTGAATGAGAGCTGTTTTTGATGGTATCGAAGCTCAGGACTCTCCGCATTCACCTTTTCTCCTCTTTGAGCTACTTTTTTGTGTTTCTACTCCTATTATCTTTGGTCAATTTGCATAGATTGTGGAG
Organism: Nicotiana tabacum; assembly: GCF_000715075.1. Classification (NCBI taxonomy): domain Eukaryota; kingdom Viridiplantae; phylum Streptophyta; class Magnoliopsida; order Solanales; family Solanaceae; genus Nicotiana; species Nicotiana tabacum. Next base: position 89,121,507 of record NC_134101.1, on the reverse strand, counting down.
TTTCTACTGGCAACTGTGGTGTCATCGATGGCCTCTCCATAAGAGAGTTCCTGTTCTCTTCCCTGCGATAGGAACTGAACAGATGCTATGAAGTTTTGGTACCTTTTTTTCCCCGAGTGCGCAGTTCAAAACATGGTAGATAATGGGCTCGTCCCTTTACCCTTCTCCACTTAAATACCTACCTATTATATTGTCCAGCTAGTATACTAGATTTTCTTATAGTGCATTCCTGAGATACAAGTGGAGAGTGCTGTTTCTCCAGTAGTGGCTTTGAGTGCTTTAAAGCCAACGTAGAATGTGGTTCAGAAGTCCTATCAGGAGATCACTCTGCTGCACTCTCCCTCTCAGCCCGCCTTTCATTTCTACCTATACGATTTATGTTCTTGTAGAAACATACCTTTATATGTGCTTGCAGGATTTACTTTTCAATATCCTTTAGCATTACGCTTGTCTGCGAACTGCATAATGATGATGAGGTCATGAACATCTAGCTTAGCTACCTTTTTGTGTTGTATTCGTTTTTTGCCCTCTGTAACAAGGGAAACTTTTTTAGCTGAAGATAACGCTAGAGCCGCTAACACAACATTCAGAAATGTCTTTGTTCCTTTCCCTACTTAACATTGGAGAATCCAATGGCTATAATTGTTACGTTGTGACAACCCAGGCGAATCTCATATCATGACAAAACATGAGATGTTGAATATATAAGTAAACAAGCCTTATACCTTAGTGATGCGTTTTAAAGTTGTGTGGATCTAGGCCCAAAGCGGATAATGAGCTTGTTTGGATTGGCTTGTCTTTAAGTGCTTTTAAGCCAAAATGGGTTTTAAGCTATTTTGTAGTGTTAGTAAAGTAAAAAAAGTGCTTTTAAGCACTTATTTTTAAGCTAAAATGACAAAAACAAGGTAAAAGCCAAAAGTTGGAATTCCTAATTTATGGCTTAAAAACTATTTTGGCTTAAAAGTCACTTAAAACAAGCACATCCAAACGGGCTCAATATCACTAGTGAATTTGAGCTGTTACATATGGTATCAGAGCCATTCTGTGTGGAACCTTGATATGGTGGGACAAATTTTAGCTATCAACTAAGAGCTTGTTTGACCAAGTTGTCAAAAACTGCTTATTTTGAAATGATTTTTTTTTTGTTTAAATATGTTTTTTGAAAAAGTACTTTTGCAAAATAGTAGTTTGTGTTCGGCCAATTCGTTTGAATAATGCTTTTTGCAAGCTCATTGTGTTTGATTATTTTTTAAAAAAAAGTACTTTTAAGTATCAAATTACCAAAAAAGGATAGTAAAGGTTCGATTTGCAATTAGTATTAAAAATAAATTTAAACATTTATTATAAAAGAATTTAATTGAAATATAAAATATAAAGTAAAAATATAAATTAAAAATTTCAATCAATATAATAGTTATTCCAAAGTAATAACATTGAGTGCTTGGTATTACTTATTGTTTATATGATACTTTAAATATGTCAAAATATATTGTTCAATATAAATTTAAAATTTACTCTTAGGAATAGGAGAAAAAGAATAAATTTATGATTAAAATAAAAAAGAAAAGAAATGTATAGTAGAATAAAAAGAAAAAGGAAAAGAAAAATGTTAAATTAATGAGGATAATTTGAAAAATATAAATTTATTGCAAAGTTATTTTTGTCTTGAACAAATTAGTTTTCCGCTTCTGCTTCTTGGAAGAAGCTAGAATTTGTAGCTTCTCCCCAAAAGCAGAAAAACTGCTTCTGTTGCTGCTCAAAAGTATTTTTTATTTTGGCCAAACACCTTAAACTTTTTATTAAAATACTTTTTTTACAAACAAAAAAAAGAAGTATTTTTGGTCTCCCAGAAGCTTGGCCAAACAGACTCTAAGTTTAGGCGAATCTCACATATTTTGGGATACATAGACATTTGTCTGTAAACACATAACCCCAGCAGGGGTCTGGTTTGGACATGCACAGCAATAGCTGATGCTGGCATAATCACAAACCAGACATAAAACATAAACACATGGAAGAGATAGGGGTTTGGGATTCATAAGATAGTAAGTATACAGTAAGTGATTGACAGGGCATGCTTGGGAGCACACATAAGGGAATGCATTAATCTAAAGGGGAAGGGGAGACATTATAACATGCTGGTAATGTAACTTGACTGCAGGTTTCACGACAGAATCACAAGCAGAAGTAGACAAGAATGAGAGAAACTGAAACAATTAAAGAAGCATGTTGTTGTTGAGGCTTTAAAATTAACTAGGACATACCAGTTGAGAATGCAAAGTGCAGAAAGATAAAGCAAGTCGGATTCTACAGTCTAGCCTTGGCTTTCAGCCGGCTAGACAAAGCAAAAGCACAAGTAGTAGTAGAGAAAGAGAGTTTTGAGTGTATAAGTGTGTGTTCTGAACTAAATTGTTTGTGTCTTTAAAGAAGAGAGGGTAGGGTTTTTATAGCTTTGAAAACGAGTGAAAAATAAGGCAACAAATAAAGGTTTAACACAAATATGGAAATAATCACAATCAGAATCTCACTAATACAAGTACTTTCCTTTAATCAAGGAATTACTGCTTAACGGATACTAATGGAATAATTAAGGAAATAAAATCAATCTGAGGAAGATTGATTTCTGACCATATAAGGGATAGTAAAAATATAGAGTATACAATTGAGTCTAGGTACAGAATATACTTAATTTGGGGAAAGGATTCAGCAGGGTAAAACATCACACCAAATAAAGGAAAGGAATCAATCAATTTAAACAAATGAGTAAAATTAGGGTTTATAAGAAAATATTTTGCAATCAGTCGTAACTTAAGAAAATAAAGATCAATCAAGAAAAGGTCATGATTCTGCACTTCAACATATAAAAGAATGAACAGGCATATTAGACATGCAGGGTTAAACATATTGAAAAAAAGTAGCAAACTAGAGGAACATAAACATACAGGAGTGACATGAATAGGCTAAGGACTATTCAAAGCATGGTAATCAACAAGGTCAAGCGGTCATGGCTCACACATAGAACCAAAGTGAGGAAACTAGTCTAACAGGTAAAGAAAGTCAGAAACAAGTAAAGAACTCACAGTAATAAGTAAGGAAAACCTTTTAAGAAATTAGGGTTTTAATAATAATCGAGTTAAGAAATGGTAAGAACTCTGAATCAGATAAGTCAAACAAGGAAAAGGATTCAAACACAAGAACTTAATCGAACCAAGCATGCGTATAAAATAAACAAAGAGAGTTTTAGAACACCGGATAGAACCAAAACACTTAGGGTTTTAACACGATGAACCAGGTAGAAGAAAAACATAAGCAAATCGTTTAAACATAGTAAAATCATAAAACAACACCGAAAATTGGAGAAGAGATATTTTAAAAAGAGTTTAAGAAACCCTAATTTTTTAGGACGGAGAGTCGCTTTGAAAAATCGGAAAAGCTTTGAGGAAAACACATAAGAGGCTCATAACATACACAGATCTAAGGTAGATCTAAAATAAAATCGAAAGATCTTAAAGGTTAGGGTTTCAGAGAACCCAGAAAAGTGAGAAAAACTTTGAAAAGTTACCGATCTAGCTGGAAAAGCCATGGATCTGACTCGATCGGCCATGTATAGCTGGAAAAAGACCATAGACAGAAGTCGAGAAGGATCTGGGTTAGATCTCTTTGAGATCTTTCCATGGAATCACGAAAGCAGGCCACAAGGAGACATAGGAGATGAGTACACGTCTCAAACAGCCATGGGAGTCCATGGATTGAGTAATGATTGAAGGGGTTTAGGGTGGATTTGGGTGGCGGCGGCTAAGGTTAGCCTTAGGATTTCAGAGAGAGTTTAGAGGAGAGGGGATTCAAGAGTGACAGACATGTGAGAAATGATTAAGGTTAGGGGGTCGTTTGGGGTTAAAAATGGTAAGGTGGAATGGTGGCCGTTGATCTGAATGATCAATGGCCTAGATTAAATGGGGTAGGTGGGGATCCGGGTTTGGGTTGGTTTTAAAGGGTTAGGGTCGGGTTTAAATCAAAATTGGGCTGGGGATTTGGGATCTAATTTAGGCTATAATTGAAATACAAATGGGATGTTATTTAAATAGCCATTGTTTCCTTTTTAATTTATAAAAAATAGTAAATAGTTTCTGAAAATAAATTGAAAGTACTAAAATGATTTATAACATATAAATAACAATTTAAAAAATATAGGGCCTAATTTTATGCGTACAAAACACAATTAAACCTTAAAAGGGCCAAATTTGCAATTATGTGAAATTTAGCTTTAAAAATACTAAATTGTAAAAATGTGTAAAAATTACCTTAGCCATATTTTGGCATAAATATAAAAATCCAATAGATGAATTATTAAGATAATAAGTTTGGAAATAATTATTGGGGATTTTATGGATAAAGAGGGGGGAAATAAATTAATTTAAACTTTTTAAAATTATAGAAAAATAACAAAAACCTTGGATATGCTTATGTATGAATATATATGCTATTTTGCATGTATTTTGCATATTTAAGAAATATATGGGGAAAAATTTGGGTATCAACAGTTGTCCCTCTTTACCTGGGAAAGATGAAAGAGTTGTCGGTAAAGATATGATGGCCAATTTTGATCGAGCGAAACGGTTTTGAAGAGGATTTAGGCCGCACCCTGGCTTCTAAGTTGCCTACATATCCCTAGTTTCATAGGAATCAGGCCGTATGTAGTTCAGGATCCATCGGCGGAGTATACCGATGAAGACCTTTCAAGAATGGACGCAATATTTAGGGCTGGGTGAGTGAAAGGTTTACGGGGATGGTTAGGTTTGAATGGCTGAGGGAACTGGAGCGGGATCGCTCCTGTCGGGATAGCCGTTGCTCGCTGGTTTACCTGCAATTAGACACAATACAAGCATATGTTGTGCATAAATTTAAACATGATGCAAATTCCCGTTGGACCATGAATGTTGTCTTTGGACGGTTAGGAATGGAGTCCTCAGACCATGATGTCATGGGCCATGAAGCGTATGATAAAGGATTCGCAGGCCATGAAATGATGTTCTCGGGCTATGAGGATGGTGCCTCCGAACCATGACGCTTGTGAATAATGATGTGCAAAAGATTGAGAGAGATCCTCATGCCATGATATGGTGTTCTCGGGCTATGAAGATGGTGCCTCCGAACGATGATGACTTTGGACGAGTTGGCGATATTTCAGCCCATGAAAGATGCAGTAGTATGATGCGGACAAGACGGAGCTTAGTCTTGCGATTTATAGGGCAGAGCTTAGCTCGTAAGAACAGCGAGATAAATAGTGCTTGAGATGGCACTTAGTTTCGAAGAAAATTGGAGGCAGAGCTTAGCCTCGGAAGGCAGAATGATAACCTTATGCAAAATGCAGATGGAGACAACGTTTAGTCTCGGAAGGCAGAAAGGTAGCCTTATGCAAGAACGCAGATGCAGATGGAGGTAGAGCTTAACCTCGGAAGGCAGAATGGTAGCCTTATGCAGAATGCAGATGGAGACAACGTTTAGTCTCGGAAGGCATAAAGGTAGCCTTATGCAAATATGCGAATATGGATGGAGGTAGAGCTTAACCTCGGAAGGCAGAATGGTAGCCTTATGCAATGCAAATGCGGATGGAGACAGCATTTAGTCTAGGAAGGCAGAATGGTAGCCTTATGCAATGCAAATGCGGATGGAGACAACGTTTAGTCTCGGAAGGTAAAATGGTAGCCTTATGCAGATTGGAAAGCAGAATAGTAGCCTTATGCAATGCAAATGCAGATGGAGACAGCGTTTAGTCTTAAAAGACAGAATGGTAGCCTTATGCCAGTTGGAAGGCAGAATAGTAGCCTTATGCAAGAAATAAAATAACAAACGATAGTAAAGTTTTCTTAGCTGATAGCAGATTGCGACGTTATGATTATTGGGAGCATTATGACATACGGGACATCATTGGTGTGTGCTGATAGCAAATGTTGGCAAGTGCAACGGTTCTGAGAATCGTATTCTTGAACAATGTTTGTTTCATAGGTGTACAGTATGTTTAGTGATTCCGCCATCCTAGTGCCTACATCCAAAGGAAAATCGTGAGTTTTGTAAAGGGGAAGGTTAGTTTGCATCCCCGCTGGCTTTGCTTGACTCATTCGACTTTGATTTGGTGATACCGTCTGTATCATTGGGGTAGCGTTTCTAAACAAAGCAGTTTCAATAATAAACATACGTAATTTCGCAAAAGTATGACATAAATATATAATTAAAAATATCTTTTAGATGAATCAACGACTGTGACGTGGCTCGGGATATTGCAGCCTCTCCTGTTACGGAATTTTGAGGGTCCTCCTCAAAGATTTGCCCCAATTTGATGGGTTGACGCTTCTGATTGTTGCTCGTGTGGCGATCGGCTGAAATTACTTTGGAATTTTGAGGGTCCTCCTCAAAATTCTGCCTCAATTTCCAATTGTCGTGGGGAAATGAAAATTTTATTGGGTTGTGGCCGAACCCATAGGGCTGCCTACATATCCCCTCTTAAACGGGAATCAGGTCACGCGTAGTTCAATTTACATCATATAAGGGAAGCATAAAGATTACACATAGTAACGCTTCACTGCATCCGAATTGATCGGCTTCGGCCAGACTTCTCCATCCATTTTTGCAAGTATGAGGGCTCCTCCTATCAGAACTCGGTGAACCATGTATGGACCGTGCCAGTTGGGAGACAACTTCCCTTTGGCTTCATCCTGATGCAGAAAAATTTTCTTTAACACCAGTTTCCCTGGTGTGAACTGTCTCGGCTTGACTCTTTTGTTGAAGGCTCTGGACATTCTGTTCTGATAGAGTTGACCATGGTAGACTGCATTCATTCTCTTTCCGTCTATAAGGGCTAGTTGCTCATAACGACTTTTTATCCACTCTGCGTCGTCGAGCTCAGCTTCTTGTATGATCCTTAGGGAAGGAATTTCTACCTCAGCGGGAATGACAGCCTTTGTACCGTAAACCAGCATATACGGGGTTGCCCAGGTTGATGTGCGGACTGTAGTGCGATACCCCAATAAAGAAAATAATAACTTTTCGTGCCACTGTTTATGCTTCTCTATCATTTTCCTTAATATCTTCTTGATATTTTTGTTGGCGGCTTCTACAGCTCCATTCATCTTAGGCCTATAGGCTGTGGAATTCTTGTGTCTAATCTTGAAGGTTTCACACATAGCTTTCATCAAGTCGCTATTGAGGTTGGAGCCATTATCAGTAATTATTGACTCTGGAATTCCGAATCGACAAACAATGCAGTCGCGGACAAAGTCTGCCACGACTTTCTTAGTTACTGCTCTATAAGATGCTGCTTCGACCCACTTTGTGAAATAGTCGATGGCTACTAGGATAAACTTGTGTCCGTTGGAAGCGACATGCTCGATTAGTCCAATAACGTCCATTCCCCAGGCGGCGAACGACCACGGTGAGCTTGTTGTGTGAAGCTCGCTTGGAGGTACCTTTATCATGTCTGCATGTACTTGACAGTGATATCATTTCCAGACATATTGGATGCAGTCTGTTTCCATAGTCATCCAAAAGTAACCAGCCTGGAGTATTTTCTTTGCTAAGACAAAACCGTTATATGTGGTCCGCAGGTCCCAGCATGAATTTCCTCTAGTAGCCTGGATGCTTCCTTCGCATCAAAAAATCTTAATAGTCCCAGATCAGGAGTCCTCATATACAGGATTCCTCCGTTGTGAAAGAAGTTATCGGACAATCTCCGAAGTGTGCGTTTCTGAGTAGGATTTGCAAGTTCTGGGTACTCTCCGTTTGCCAAATATTCCTTGATATCATGAAACCAAGGCTCTCCGTCTGCTTCCTCTTCAACATGGGCACAATAAGCTGGCTGATTGTGGATTTTCACAGGAATGGGATCAATGAAGTTCTTGTCTGGATGTTGTATCATAGATGATAGGGTAGCCAATGCATCAGCGAACTCATTCTGGACTCTGGGAACATGCTGGAACTCTATCTTTGTGAACCTTTTTCTCAATTCCTATACATGATGCAGATACGGGAGTATCTTGGAGTTCTTGATTGCCCATTCTTCTTGTACCTGATGTATAAGTAGGTCTAAATGACCAATTACTAGCAGCTCTTAAACATTCATGTCAATGGCCATTTTGAGCCCTAAGATGCAGGCTTCATACTCGGCCATATTGTTGGTGCACGGGAACCTGAGTTTGGCAGACATCGGGTAATGCTGACCGGTTTCTGACATTAGGACTGCTCTTATGCCAACTCCTTTGAAATTTGTTACTCCATCGAAAAACATTCTCTAACCGTCATAGGATTCTGCAATGTCTTCTCCTATGAATGATACCTCTTTATCAGGAAAATACATTTTCAGGGGTTCGTATCCTCCATCCATGGGGTTTTCAGCAAGGTGGACTGCCAGTGCATGTCCTTTGACTGTTTTTTGAGTTACGTAAACAATGTCGAATTCACTTAACAGGATTTGCCACTTGGCTTGCTTGCCGGTGGGCATAGGTTTATGAAAGACATACTTCAAAGGATCCATTTTCGATATGAGATATGTAGTATAAGCACAAAAGTAATGCCTCAGCTTCTGAGCTACCCAAGTCAAAGCACAACAGGTGCATTCCAATAGAGAATACCGTTCCTCGTATGGGATGAACTTCTTACTGAGATAATAGATGGCTTGCTCCTTCCTCCCGTTTCATCATGTTGCCCCAGAACGCAACCGAAAGCTCCATCCAATACTGCAAGGTAGAGTAATAAGGGTCTACTTGGCTCGGGAGGGACTAAGACTGGAGGTGTTGATAGGTACTCCTTGATTCTGTCGAAGGCCTTTTGGCAATCATCAGTCCATTTGGTAGCGGCGTCCTTCTTCAACATCTTAAAGATTGGCTCACAGATAACTGTAGATTGTGCTATGAATCAGCTGATGTAGTTGAGCCTTCCCAATAAACTCATCACGTCCTTCTTGTTCTTTGGTGGTGGTAGTTCTTGAATGGCTTTGACTTTTGATGGATCCAGTTCTATTCCTCGGCGACTCACAATAAACCCAAGCAATTTCCAGAAGAACCCCAAATGCACACTTTGCAGGGTTTAGTTTCAGGTTCTATCTCCACAATCTATTGAAGAACTTCCTCAGGTCCTCCATGTGGTCAGTGGCCTTCTTGGATTTGATAATAACATCATCCACATATACCTCTATCTTCTTGTGTATCATATCATGGAAGATGGTAGTCATGACCCTCATGTAGGTGGGCCCTGCATTCTTCAAGCCGAATGGCATCATCTTGTAACAGTACACTCCCCAGGGCATAATGAAAGCCATTTTCTCATCATCTTCTTCGTCCATCCAGATCTGGTGATAACCAGCGAAGCAATCTACAAATGACTGCAGCTCATGCTTGGCGCAATTGTCAATCAGGATGTGTATATTCAGCAAAGGGAAGTCATCTTTCGGACTGGACCAGTTGAGATCCCGGTAGTCGACACAGACTCTAACCTTCCCATCCTTCTTTGGCACTGGTACAATGTTGGCTAACCATGTCGGGTATTCTACTACCCTAAGAACCTTAGCTTTGATCTGCTTGTTGACTTCTTCCTTGATTTTCAAACTCATATCAGGCTTGAACTTTCTAAGCTTTTGATTTACTAGCGAACACATTGGATCAGTTGGTAGTTTGTGATCCACAATAGACGTGCTCAAACCAGACATGTCATCATATGATCAAGCGAATATGTCCTCATATTCCTTTAGAAATTCTGTGTATTCTTCCTTTTCTGATGGCGATAAGTAAACGTTGATTCGTGTTTCCTTGATGTTTTCTATATCTCCCAGGTTGACAATTTCGATCTCGTCCAGGTTGGACTTAGGTCTGTTTTCAAAGTTCTCAACTTCTTTAACAATCTCGTCAGGTATGTCATTTTCCTCAAAATCAATGTCCGTTTGTTGCGTTGTCTCATTGCATGTCACAGTCGTTGGTTCATCAAGACAAGTAATAGTAATGCTGTATTGGTAAAGTAAGGAGAGATAGCAATAAGTATTAAATCATAAGAAAAATCAGAAAGGCTTTTGATAAATTGAATAATTGTTTTGAACATCGAAGATCTTATTGCGGGAATTGAAAATATGAAAAGAAAATCATTTAGTAAATAAAAGTAGAGAATGATGCTTGTTTTAGCCTTGTACCTCGAGGCTCATCGGGCTTTGGTTGTCCTGATGGTCCAATTATTGAGATGTGCACCTCTGCTTACAGCCTGTATGGAAGGGCATTCCTCCCCCTCCTCCTCGAGAATAACACAACAGTTCATATCACTGTCTTCTAGGAACAAGTTCTTCACTGCTGCAAGCGCTTCTTTTTCATCTGACCTATAAATAACGTCAGCCTGTTGGAACGTCTACTCCAGATGTAGTATTGGTTGCTCCAGTGGATAGTAAGGATCGCGCCATGGTGGCGACCAGTTATTGAATTCTTCCCATGTACAATCATATCCCTGACCAAAAGTAGTGCCATGTTTCTTGAGTTTTATGGGCTTAGAGATTTCTTGGAGGTTCTTGCCGAGCCCTTTTCCAGGTTCGTACCCACTCCAATTTAGTATACTCTCGATTCTGCTATCCTACCATTTGTCTTTGTCGATAACATTGATCCGTTCAATGTGGTGGTAAGTTATCCACCTAGTTTCCTTCTTCCTTCGATTGCCGGAATGGTCTGGCGGCTGTATATAGGGTTGCTACAGTCGCCGTGAATGATCACTTCCTGGTGATTCCATTCGAACTTTACTGCCTGATGTAGTGTTGATGTTACGGCCCCAGCAGCATGAATCCATGGCCGTCCCAGCAGCAAATTGTAAGATGCCGGCACATCTATCACCTGGAAATCGACCTCAAACCAAGTTGGTCCCATCTGTAAGCATAGAATAATCTCACCAATGGTGAACCTCTGGGAACCATCAAAGGCTTTCACATTGATTGCTCCATCTTGTATCTCATGCAGCCCTTTACCCAACTTCTTGAGTGTTACCAACGAACAAATGTTAAGACTGGAACCTCCATCGATTAGGATTCTAATGATGAAATAATCCTCGCATTGCACGGTAATGTGTAGTGCTTTATTGTGTCCTAACCCTTCAGGTGGTAGCTCATCCTCATGGAAGGTGATCTTATGGCTCTCCATCACTTGTCCTACCATGTTAGCCATTTCCCCGCCAGTGATGTTGCTTGGTATGTATGCCTTACTTAGCACCTTTAACAGAGCATTCTTGTGCGTCTCAGAGTTTTGCAGCAAAGAGAAAATGGATATTTGTGCTGGCATCTTGTTTAACTGGTCGATGACCGAATATTCCTTGGCCTGTATCTTCCTCCAAAGATCGTACAGACCTGTCTCAATGAAGGGTGGCCGATTGGAGGCCTCTTTGCTTGATTCAGCTAGATGTTTAGGGGTATAGACTCTACCAGTTCTTGTCATACCCTGTGCTACGACAGTTTCTTCAATCTTGACCTTGCCTTTCCTTCTTTCCTCGGCTGTACAGTCCTAAGGTACAACATTTGCATAGAATGGTATCATGGTTGACATTGCCCCTGGGATCGGCACATCTATCCTTACTCCGAACGGAACATGTGCCTTGGGTGGCAAAACTGCAACCTCAAATGGTGCAGGTGCATTTGTTGGAGACATGAATTCAACCTCAATTGGTGCCAGTGTCTTTGCGGATGGTGCTGCTTCAAACTCAAGTGGTACAAACATATTCACCTCAGCATCCTCAGATGGCTGGATCTGGACTATGATTGGATTGAGAGTGATTGTTGGTTTCTTTAGGTCATCACCTTCTACGATCAACCCGATTGATCCCTCAGGATCCCAATCATCTTCTATTCAATCATGTGGATACCTCCACCCTTATGGTCTGGCAGAGGGTTGTTGCATACATTTGGAACATGTGGTATGCACAGGATTTGCTTGGGTTAACCCACTGAGAAGGGTTCTCAGGGGTTGCAGCAGGGATGGGGGTGACATAACTAGTAGCTTTGAGTCTCTCATACAGCTGATCAATAGGTTCGACGATGGCTATATATTATTTTGGAGGTCTGCGATCAAAATTTGGTCGAGGTCTAGGGAAGTTTTGGCATACGGGGGGTGATTGATAATGGGATGGTTGAGCATTATGAGTTTGGTAGACATGAGCGGGTTGGGGGTATCTGGGTGAGGTAGGTTGATATGTAGGAGGTGGAAGTGACTGATAAGTTAGTGGTGGAGCTTGGTATGAGGGTGAAGGTGCTTGGTAGTTCGGAGTTGGCTGGTATGTGAGTGGAGGTGTTGGGTAAGTTTGGTATGCAACCATCACGGCCCCTACCTCCCTTTTCTTGGATACACCACCGGACTGTAAAGCCTTATTTGTAGCTTGCAAGGCATCGAAGTTTGTAACCATACCACTTTTGATACCTTCTTCAATTCTTTCACCCAATTTGATAATGTCGGAGAATTTGTGGTTCTCAATCATCATCAGCCGCTCATAGTACTGTGGGTCCTGAGCCCGGACAAAGAACTTGTTCATTTGCTCTTCTTCTAAAGCAGGTCTGACCTTAGCAGCTTCGAACCTCCAATGAGTAGCATACTCGCGAAACATCTCTATGGGCTTCTTCTTCAAATTCTGTATATAGAACACGTTTGGTGCATTCTCTGTATTAAATCTGAATTTATCTATAAAGTCAGATGTCATGCCTGCCCAGCTTGACCACTTCTAGGGACCTTGGCTGATGTACCAAGATAATGCATCTCCTTTCAAACTCCTCATGAACAGCTCATATAGATCCTTTCATCCGTCCCTACTCCAACCAACTTGTCGTCAAATGGACCCTTGGGTCACCCGTACCAACAAACATCTCAAACTTAGGAGGTTTGTACCCCTCAGGTAGTTCAACATCAGGATGTATGCAAAGATCCTTATAGTTCAGCCCCTCAATTCCCTTGCTTCCTTTAACGCCCTGGATCCGGATGGTCAGTTTCTTAAGCTCCTCGGGTAGGTTCCTGATAAGTAGATCATTTTCATCACACTCAGGTGTGACTGAGATAGGTTGGGTGGAGTGTGGCATGGTCTCCACATAGATGGGATTGTTATGGTGGCCTGGTGTATGGGTGTGGAAATGGTCGTTTGTGGAGTTCTAAGGTTCTGGGATGAGTAGTGGAGTGTTGTTTAGGGTATGGCAGGTGTTGCATTGGTTCTTTGGTGGAGCTGCGTGATGGTGAGGTGCGGGATCATTCTGTTGTTTTGGGATGTTTTGAGGAGGTGTAGGGTTTTGAGTATTGGGGAAGTTGATATCTGGGGTGCTGAGGGAAAATGACAGGTTTGCCGGATTCCGAACCTGATCAAGTTCTTCCTGGAATTTCATCAGTTTCTGTTCAAGCTGTGACACATTCTCATTTGGAACCCGAATGCCCTGGCCATCAGTGGTCTCAACCCGTTCAACAGTGTTCTCCTTCCTAATGTTGTTCAAGTCGTCCATTTTGCCTTTGTTCTTGCCTTTAATGGGACTAAGAGAAGGAGTAGGTGGAGGGCCCCTGGATCTCGTGGAATAAGATGATGATACCAGAGTTCACGAACTAACCTTTGGGGAGGGGAATAATAAAACAAAAACAAAAATAAAAACAAAAAGGTAACCAAGTCAGTGAGGATTATAAAAAGCATTGCAATATTTAAACACATAGTGCGGGAATGTAAAACATGTCCTAATTTAGGGGAACCCCTTTGTGCCCGAGGTAGGCCTAGCGACAAATTGATTTGGAGAACTTAGAATGCCAAATGCCTTATTTTATTGATAAAAAATAGATGAATCCCAAAACAACACTGAATAAATGAGAAATAAAAGTTATTATGTCCATTGGCCTTATTACATCCGTAAAGCGAAAAAGATAAATTCCTATCTACTTGGTCCCAGAAGGACCTTCCCCAGATTCGGCATCCTTGGCTCCGTCAAATAGCTTCCCCAGCTCGCGAAGTCCCAGCAACAGGTATGCTCTGACCAGATGTCTGCCTTCGGTCCCTTCAGCATTTTGATAATCTTCAACCCTTTTGAGAAACTTTCTCTCAAATTCTACTATGCCTCGCTCCAAGTATCCTAGCCTCTTGTTGGCACAGATAGCCATGTCTTTCCATTCCTCAATCAGGTTTTGGTTGGACTCTTGTATCTCGCGGTGTTCGCTCTCACATTCGCGGATCCTTTAGCGCAGCTGGTTGTACTTGACTTGCACCTCGGCCCTTTTATCTATAATTTTGTGACCTCGAACGAACCCTGGCTGGCCCAGACCATCATGATTGTCTTCCAACCAACCTGAATAGAACGGAGTGCATCTAGCATGATATCTGTCGGGCTCGATGGTGTCTTTCCCCATTACGATCTTGCAATGCCACATGTGTTGGGCTTGACACTTGTAGGGACTGTCATCATTTTGGAAGTCAGCTCAGAAGTGGCTCATCTTGTCGACTCTGGGTATAACTTGCTTCCTACCAGCTTGCCTCATCATTCTAAGAGGGACGTAAGGGTATGTTCCTCTCAGACCGATCAGTATTAGGAAGGGTGCATCTCTAGATCAGGCGATGAACTTTTTGTTGGAAACCACTCGAACATCCATTGAACCGATTCTTCAGTCAGGTTATCAAATAGCTCAACCCATCCTTTAGCATTCTCAGGCTGTGCGTACATGTCGGGGATGTAATTTATTCGCTTTGGATGGTGGAAAGTGATGTGGTCATCACAGTCCCTTCACTGAATTTCTTGTCGGTATTCGCCTCTTTGGAGATGTTTCATGAGCCAGAGTTGAAGTAGTAAATTGCAGCCTTCGAAGTGTTTTGCTCCTCGTTGACACTTCTCTAAGGCTCGGTATATGTCTGCAATGATCATAGGTACAATGCTGAATGTCTGCCCACCAATCCCCTCCATTAGGGTCTTGGTTACCATAGCCAGCCTGGTATGGATTCTCCCTTTCTTCATCAGAAACAGATCAGACCCAGGAAGCAAAACATGAAGACGAAAACCCTACGATGGATGTGTCCTAAGGATATGATGGCGAATTCGTCAGGGTAGGTATGGTAGGATTTGTTGTGACCGTACCTATCATACAAGTAGTCAAAAGGGATGTATGATTCCTTCAGGCATGTCAATTCTGCATTCTTCTTCAAAAACATCATTTTCAGGAAACCCTTGCCTTTGCGGTTCTCATGCCTTAGCAAACCCAGAATTTCCCACACTAGACCGGTCAGTCCTCATATCTCTTCTAGCAAAGGTGTCATTTCAATGTCCCCAAAGCGGAACACAGCCCTTTCACAATCCCAAAACAATATAGCAGCTTCTATGATCATGCTGTTAGGTTGGTCCTCCAGGAGGGATGGTAAATTATCCAGATATTTTCTTACGAGAGTTTGGTCACTTGAGTGTAAATCTCTCCACCAGCTTAGCAATATTGGGTGGACATTGGTGACCATGCCGAATCTGGGGACTTCGTGCCTCATATTTCTGCAAGACAAATAAGGTTAGGCCCTTACCCCCACCAGACTCGACTATTTAATATCAATAATTAACATGAAGCATTCAGTTCTCCAAATAAATGCACAGAACGTGATGACGTCCATTTGGGTTTAGGGAAACCAGGGGGACTTTTGGACAAGGCTATTTTAAAGGATCATTATGTGGACAACATAACTGACCCGACTAGGTTTGACCATGATGCATTCATAATTTAAACAGAGTAAGGTTTCTATGGAGTTTTAGACTGGTACCCTCGAGCGGACAACTCAAGGGGGAAGGCACGGAACTGTTGAATGCACCGCTGATCGACTAGTTTTATCGCTAATATGCCTTTCCGAATTTAGGGGGTCATGATATAGGAAGGGCGCAACCACTCATCAAGTGTTGCTATAGTATTTGTTTGGCACGAGTGAAGTATGATGTTGAGCATGATTATGCAATAATTAAAGACATGTTGGCATGTATTTGCACGTTTCAGAAAGCGATAAATACAACAGTTTTATAATTTAAAGCAACAATAAAGAAAAGGAAACAAGAAAGATATGTCAGTTTTGCTTTTGAAGAAGAAATTAAATGCTTAAAGAAATTAAACAAGTAATTGCACATATGGAGGTGCAAATTCACAAGAACAATCTGAAATGGTAAAAGCCTAAAAATCCCCAGTAAAGTCTCCATGCTGTCGCACCCCCCCCTTTTCCTCGCGGAAATCGGGTTCATGACACTTTGGGTATGGGACAACTATTTTCCTTTTGGGAAAGGAGTTTGCAATTTTGAAGAGTCGCCACCTAATGATTTAAGGCGCATTAGGACACCTATAGGGTTCATTTCTAACTATGTTTGATAACCAGAGATAAGGTAAGGGCTTGAAATTATCCTAAGGGGAAGGTGTTAGGCACCCCTTAGGATCCACTAATGTGGTTCCCTGCCTAACAGTTTTTTGTGAATTTGTACAATTAGCAAATAGGCAAGTATTGGCTCAAATAATAGGGGATTTAAGTACATATGCATTTGAAAACAATTAATAAAAGCAGGGTTTTAAAAAAAAGAGTTATAATCTAAGCATGCTTATGAATGTAAAGGGGTCCTAGGTTTGTTTGTAATATGGATTACATTAATTCAATACCCGGTATGACACTCCTTAGAAGAGGGGATATACGTGGTATTAGCGCACTGGTCATCATATCCATATCTACCTTTTCCCACCCCGTAAAGGTAACTAGAGCGAAGATTGGTCTCGACTCTTATTGCATGCTGCTACTTGTCCCTTCCTATCAGTCCCAGAGGAATTTTAGGACTCCTATTCCTACAAGAAGGAGGTTCTAGGCAGACCTCAGGTTTTAACGGTAAAAAATGCTAAAGCGACATACAAAACATATAAGACTGCAATTAGGGAGAAACATGTAAGCAGATAGAAGGCTCAGTTATACCTCCTCAAACAGTGCACATAGACAACACGACTTATACACAGTTAAGGTCTAAATTAAAAAAAAATCCTAAGCAGGGTGTTTAAGTTGTTGAAGCAAAACAAATTTATTACATGACTCAGATAAGAAGTTCGAATCAGGTCTACCTGCTGGTTGTAACAGTCAATATTTAAGCAAAGGCAGTTCTGTTTTTAGTCAGGTTATTACCTAAGGCTTGCCTAGGCGTAAAAAAATACGCAGTAGTCATTCAGCGTTGTTAAGACAGTTACAGATTATTATTATCTAAAACATGTTGTTCTAATTGCAGAAATTGTTGCCAATTTTATTCAAAAAAACACAGTACGAAAAATATTTCTCTACTACTTTTTTCATGAATCAGTAGTTAACTAGGCGTTTTGACGAAATGCAAACAGGATCCTAGACATGATATCTAATATGCATATGCAAATGGCAGGGTTGTTAAAGAAACAGAGTCCTTAAAGCATGATTTCTAAATGTATGCATGAGTTGCAGGATTGTCAGAATGTAACTTTGTGAATAGAGCTTTTAGACCAATGTTATTATCGCCCTAGGAGTAGGATTTCTAAGCGACAGACATAAAGCATGGATTAATGAATGAGATGCTAAAGCAAGAAACATGAATCCTAAGAACATGATTTCTAATGCATTGTATGAATCCTAGACATGGTTTCTATTGCACAAATTTGAAATATAAACCTAATAACATGTTTTCTACCTTTTAACAACTATAGCATGCATATTTCCCATCCAGTTTCACTAGCCAACCCCCATACTTGTTTACAAATTATTACAGACCATGTGATTGAAATACATAAGAAAAATGTAAAAAAAACAAGAAGTTACAACCATAGGAAGCCTGATTCTGACTTCCTCTCTGAGTTATGTAATAAACCACCTCAAATGCCAATGGTGTTCCAAAGCCTTTTTCATATCTGGGTGTGTCAGAGTTCCCTAAGGACCTCAAGGGATCTCGGGCAGTGCTTACACCTAGATTGCATGACCAAGAGAGAGTGAGTGCAGTGTGGAAAGGCCAGCTCTTATGTGTCCAAGTTTAGAGGGAGCTCAAGGGTCCCAAAGCAAGGCTCATACAAAAGGGGCAGAACCTAATGACCTAAGAGTATATGTGAGAGTGCTTGACATAGTTTGAAAAGAGTTTATGTAAAAACTAGACTGTCAAATCCATTTTTTTAAAGCAATCAGTAACAGAGATTGATTAAAAGCAATTGTAGTAGCAAACAAACTTAAACACCTTAAGAGGGGATAACACATAGAATCAGTAGTCACATAAGGAGGTCAAGGGATTTGGGATACACAGACATTTGTCTGTAAACACATAACCCCAGCAGGGGTCTGGTTTGGACATGCACAGCAATAGCTGATGCTGGCATAATCACAAATAAGCCAGAAAACATAAACACATGGAAGGGATAGGGGTTTGGGATTCATAAGATAGTAAGTACACAGTAAGTGATTGACAGGGCATGCTTGGTAACACACATAAGGGAATTCATTAATCTAAAGGGGAAGGGGAGACATTATAGCATGCTGGTAATGTAACTTGACTGCAGGTTTCACGATAGAATCACAAGCAGAAGTAGACAAGAATGAGAGAAACTGAAACAATTAAAGAAGCATGTTGTTGTTGAAGCTTTAAAATTAACTAGGACATACCAGTTGAGAAAGCAAAGTGCAGAAAGGTAAAGCAAGTAGGATTCTACAATCTAGCCTTGGCTTTCAGCCGGCTAGACAAAGCAGTAGCACAAGTAGTAGTAGAGAAAGAGAGTTTTGAGTGTATAAGTATGTGTTCTAAACTAAATTATTCGTGTCTTTAAAGAAGAGAGGGTTGGGTTTTTATAGCTTTGAAAACGAGTGGAAAATAAGGCAACAAATAAAGGTTTAACACAAATATGGTAATAATCACAATCAGAATCCCATTAATACAAGTACTTCCCTTTAATCAAGGAATTACTATTTAACGGATACTAACTGGATAATTAAGGAAATAAAATTAATTTGAGGAAGATTGATCTCTGACCATATAAGGGATAGTAAAAATATAGAGTATACAATTGAGTCTAGATACAAAATATACTTAATTTGGGGAGAGGATTCAGCGGGGTAAAACATCACAGCAAATAAAGGAAAGGAATTAATCAATTTAAACAAATGAGTAAAATTAGGGTTTATAAGAAAACTTTTTGCAATCAGTCGTAACTTAAGGAAATCAAGATCAATCAAGAAATGGTCATGATTCTGCACTTCAACGTATAAAAGAATGAACAAGCGTATTAGACATGAAGGGTCAAACATATTGACAAAAAGGAGCAAACTAGATGAACATAAACATACAGGAGTGACATGAATAGGCTAAGGACTATACAAAGCATGGTAATCAACAATGTCAAGCAGTCATGGCTCACACGTAGAACCAAAGTGAAGAAACCAGTCTAACAAGAAAGTTAGAACAAGTAAAGAACTCACAGTAATAAGTGCGAAAAACCTTTTAAGAAATTAGGGTTTTAACAATAGTCGAGTTAAAAAAAAGGTAAGAACTCAGAATCAGATAAGTCAAACAAGAAAAAAGATTCAAACACAAAAACTTAATCGAACCAAGCATGCATATAAAATAAACAAAGAGAGTTTCAGAACCCCGGATAGAACCAAAACACTTAGGGTTTTAACATGATGAACCAGGTAGAAGAAAAACATAAGAAAATTGTTTAAACATAGTAAAATCATAAAACAACACCGAAAATCGGAGAAGAGATCTTTTAAAAAGAGTTTATGAAACCCTAATTTTTTAGGACGGAGAGTCGCTTTGAAAAAATTGGAAAAGCTTTAAGGAAAACACTTAAGAGGCTCATAACATACATAGATCTAAGATAGATCTGAAAGAAAATCGAAAGATCTTAAAGGTTAGGGTTTCAGAGAACCCAAAAAAGTGAGAAAAACTTTGAAAAGTTACCGATCTAGCCGGAAAAGCCATGGATCTGACTCGATCGGCCATGTATAGCTGGAAAAAGACCATAGATAGAAGTCGAGCAGGATCTGGATTAGATCTCTGTGAGATCTTTCCATGGAATCACGAAAGCAGGCCACAAGGAGACATAAGAGACGAGTACACGTCTTAAACAGCTATGGGAGTCCATGGATTGAGTGAGTATTGAAGGGGTTTACGGTGGATTTGGGTGGCGGCGACTAGGGTTAGCCTTAGGATTTCAGAGAGAGTTTGAGAGGAGAGGGGATTCAAGGGCAGCGGACGGGTGAGAAATGATTTAGGTAGGGGGTCGTTTGGGGTTATAAATGGTAAGGTGGAATGGTGGCCGTTGATCTGAATGATCAACGGCCTAGATTAAATGGGGTAGGTGGGGTTCTGGGTTTGGGTTGGTTTTAAAAGAGTTACGGCCGGGTATTAATCACAATTGGGTTGGGGATTTGGGGTCTAATTTAGGCTATAATTGAAATACAACAACAACAACAACAGCCCAGTAAAATTCCACGAGTGGGGTCTGGGGAGGGTAGTGTGTATGCATACCTTACCCCTACCCGAAGGGATAGAGAGGCTATTTCTGAATATAATTGAAATACAAATGGGCTATTGTTTAAATAGCCATTTTTCCTTTTTAATTTATAATAGTAAATAGTTTCTAAAAATAAATTGAAAGTACTAAAATGATTTATAACACATAAATAATAATTTAAAAATATAGGGCCCAATTTTATGCATACAAAACACAATTAAACCTTAAAAGGGCCAATATTGCAATTATGTGCAATTTAGCTTTAAAAATATTAAATAAAATTATAAAAATTACCTTAGCCATATTTTGGCATAAATATAAAAATCGAATAGATAAATTATCAAGATAATAATTTTAAAAATAATTATTGGGGATTTATGGATAAAGAGGGGGAAATAAGTCAATTTAAACCTTTTAAAATTATAGAAAAATAATAAAAACCTTGGATATGCTATTTTGCAGGTATTTTGCATATTTAAGAAATATATAGGGAAAAATTATGTATCAACAGCGAGCAGGGTGATTATTTATTTAAATTTGACCGCGTCGCATGCATAATTCGCGAGCGGAGTAATAGATGCATCTATGGTTCGCGTCGTTCGACCCTCGACAGTGCACATTTTATATTTATGTTGGATCGGGCCGTACGACCTCGGCATGATATGCGCATGCTTGTATTGTTTGCCTGAGAACTTTTAAATGTTGATAATTGTCTTTCCTGGCCAGAGATAAATTGATAAAGATAATGAAAAGTAAATCTTTGGACCTTATCATTTGAGAAGTTGTTTACCTTCTTTCCGGCTTTATGAGTTTAATTTTGCTTATGAAATCCATGAATGCCTCACACTTTTACTATATTATCATTGGACCACTAATAAGTGTCAAAGTCGACCTCTCGTCTCTACTTCTTCGAGATTAGACGGGATACTCATTGGGTACACGTTGTTTTCGTACTCATACTACACTTGTTGTGCATTTTTGTTGCACAGACACATGCATCTCTAGTGGTCTAGTGGGCGTAGCAGCATGGTTGATGCGAAGACTTAGGTGAGCTGCACTTCTCGAGACGACCCGCAACCAACAGAGTCTCTTTCAAATTACTGTATTTACTTTCTGTCCAATATTGTATTCCGGGCAGTTGTTGAATTATATTATTTCCTAGAAATTGCTCATGTACTTGTGACACCGGGTTCTGGGATGTTCACGGGATTTTTCAGTAGTTAAATTTTGTAAAGACATCCTCGATTATCCAGTGGGGTTTATTATTTATTATTTATTTGTTTAAAGAAAATGATTTCAAAATAATTAAAATGAGAAATTGCTAGTAAATTGTAGTTGGCTTGCCTGACAGTGGTGTCCGGCGCCATCACGATCCTTAGTAGACTTTGGGTCGTGACAGATCTCTACTTGCACTGCCTCCCCCATCGACAGTCTATCTTTACCCTCTTCGTGTCGGTCACCACACTGATGTACCGAGATACAGGCTCGCATCACCCGGTGTAGAAAAGGGGTTTTCTATGGTAACATCGGAGACAGTATCGAAGTGGCCAAGGGTACATTGCTCGATACTTGGAGTATTTTTGGTTTGCCCGTGGACATGCGTGATGAAGAAGTGGTACCCTCTTTCTGAGGTACCGTTTTTGAAGTTTTTGCCATGATTATAACTTAATTTCAAAGAAGAAGATGAATAAACAAGCACCGAAAGAAGATCGATGCAGGAATTTGTGAACTTCGCTTTAAAAACTTGAAGATATTGTAAAGGTGTGAATGACAAACTGTTGAGGTATTTATAGAAGCCGTTTGGGCAACATTTGAGAAGCGGAAGCGTCGAACCAGTAACGGTTTGTGGACTTCTCGATAATCGTGCTGATGGCGACCTCTGCGCGGCCTTTGAGTCATGGCATTTAATGCTCTGATAGGCTGACGTCATAATGGAAGTATCGAAGAAGCAAGAATTCAAGATCGTTTCTTATCATTTCACTCTAAGAAACGCGGGGACTATCTGTATACGGCTAAAATCAGAGAGTCTGATTTTACGATCATTATAGCATTTCACAGTCCATCTTTAGAAGCCTCGAGGCACAGCTTGAGGTTCGACCCCGAGATTTTCCTATGTTCGACCTCGGGGCAGTACAAATCGGTGGCTGTGATGGACAAGCGGGAAATTCCCAAGGCACGTGACTAGAGCTAACCAGGTCTACAAGAATAGTACATGTCCGTACCGTGATATTAAATGGTTGTACCAACCACATATCTTTGTAATAAATGCACCTATACTATGTTGGGATTCCCCCTCATATATAAAGGGAACCCTTGTCATTTTGTAAAGACACATGATATTCAATACAAGAACATTCTCTGTTCTTTAACTTAAACACTCTCCATTGTCTTTCTTTTGCTTTTATTGCTTACATTTATTGTGTTTCATTGATTGTTCTTCATTTATTACTCATTATTGATCATAAAGAGCCATCATCAAGGCCCTTAGAACTGCTAGTCCTTCATCGATCGTCCCCGATCAAGCCCATCTAGCTCGGCCTCGAGTCCAGAGCAGGCCAGCTCGAGACCCCGATTCGTGGTCATTCGGTTTGCATAGCATACTATCCTCAAGCTCCTACTTTAGTTTCTTAGCTCACACTTAGTATCTATTGCCTAACAACTAGCATAAAAATAAATCACGTATTTTTAGAACCACAAAATCAAATCTAATTGTAATTATCATTTTCAAGGTAAACACACTTTTTATTTTTTTGGTTGGTTGTCAAGAAAGTCTAATAGATACACTATTTGAATAGTATCGGTGTCTAATAAGAATTAGTCTTAGTTAAAGTGTCAAAGTGAAAAATCAATACAAGTTCGGCCGCGTATCTATACTATATAAAAAGTACGATGGCCCGTATCGAAATGTCGTTCACCTTTTTACCCTTTTAAAATAAAATCCATACTAGGAAAAATAGTTATTTTATTGTTTTCCTAATATTTAGGATTTCAAAATTAACTAATAATTTTTACTATAAAACATTTCCTTATTTAAATACAATTTCAAGATTTTAAAATAATTTCCTTATTTGAATACAGTTTCAAGATTTCAAAAAGGCATAAGAGCAATATATTTTAACTAATTGAGACGTTTTTAATAAAGACATCCGAATTCAATTGCTACATTAAGTTTTAGTAATTAACTATCATTATTTAAACTAGTATTAGTACTCGCGTGGATGCGCGGACACTAATCATGTCAAATATTTATTTATTTGAATTATATGTCAATAGTCTTAGAATTTAAACCTTCTTGATAAATATAGATAGTTATTGGATATAAATTAAGAAACACTACATGAAAAGGATTAACCATTTCTCAAATTTTCTAGTTATAATTCTACTTTTTTTATACCATTCTCAGTGGTGTCATTGGATCCTGAAAATAGTCAGGAAGCAAAATAATAACTCATATATATGGCAAAACAATCAAAGGTTGAGACTATGAAGGATTCTTTGGATACGACTTGACTCTTGTATTACTACTTGAACTCTTATTTGGTGTGTTGATATCTTTCAAAAAATATTTCTATTTTAAAATTTCAGTTTCTAAAATTTTATTTTTTAATAATGATTATTTTTGTAATAATGGAAGTAAAGATATTATCCTTAATTCAAAAACTAAATTTAGTCGGGTATCTAAAAATTTAAATAGTTCTTTAGCTAGTGATTTTTTTTTCAGTATGACTCCATTTTGATATTTGACACTAACCATATTAAACATCTGAGTTATTTGAATTATATGTAAATAACCTTAAAATTTAAACCTTCTATATAATTATAGATATTCGTCAGATATTAATTAGGAAATATCACTTGAAAAAAAAAAACAAATATTTGGTTGTGGTTACGACATATATTTGGTTGTGGTTGTGGTTCAGATATTACACAATATGAACAACTCTTTGGTTACGACATAACTCTTTTACTATGATTTGAACTCTTCTCTGGTATGTGGTTATCTTTCAAAATATATATATATATATATATATATATATATATATATATATATATATATATGTGTGTGTGTGTGTGTGTGTGTGTGTGTGTGTGTTTTCTTTCAATAATGATTAGCTTTATAATGATGCAAGTGAAGATATCATCCTTAATTTAAAATTCACTTTAATCAACTATCTAAAAATTTTAATATTTCTTTAGCTGGTGAAATATTATTTCAGTGTGGCTCTATTTTGAGTTTATCAATATCTCTAGCCACAAATTTTAAATTTTGAATACCCTATATACACAAATTTTTTGCCCTTTGAATCATTAAATGTTAAATTAGTTGATTGTTATTATATAACATTGCACATATTGTCTTAAAATTACCATGTAATTTTTTCTCGACACCATACTTGGCTTAACATCAATGCAAACTACTCAAATTGCATCTAAATTCATATTCGAATATCATATCAGTTTGTTACTAATAGTAATTTTTTAAAAATGACACACAATGTAAATTAGAAAAAAATATATTCTAAGATATCCTTATCTTATAATCTATGTATTTGAGTTGAAAAAAATATTTTAAATCGATGAGATCATCTTCCAAATTTTTTATACTCAACAGAGATAAAAGAGAAGAAGAAATTCATTGTCATCTCTATTTTCTGGTTCTTAGATTTTCCATACATTTTTTTTCTATATTTATTTTCTTTTATCTTATTTTTATGTCTTTCTTTCTTTTGTAACAAACAATTAATTTATATCGCTATAAAAGGATGATTTTTAATAGAAATTGTCTACATAAGAAATTTATTTATATTTTTAGTCTTTGGTTAAAATTATTTCATATTTTTCTTTTGGCTTTATCTAATCAACCTAAATATGTGCTCACCCAACCACTTAAATTAAAAAATTAAAGGATGTGTAATTTATATATAATCCATATATAATATGTGTATAATCATGTATTGTCAGTATATCATCTATGTATATCAGCTATAAAAGAGCAACAATAAATCTGGCCAGATATTTATGTAAATATTTCATAAGATTTCGGTTACTTGATTTCATCCATGATATGACTTCTATTATAATAATTTAAAAATTCTCTACTAAAATTCAAAAATATCTTATCATTTTATTTTTAAAGTTACGTTATATTTTAAAAAATAATCACATTTTGAAATAATTTTTTAAAAATATTTGGTGTCATACCATTTATTTTTAAAATATACTTTTTGTTATACTTGAAAATCGATATAGAAACTACCAATTAGAAACCAATATTCCTCTTGTTGAAATTCGAGAAACCTTTCACATAATTTAATGATTCAAAACTAATATTCTTCAACGAAAAAAATATTATACCCCTGCAATGATGGCTTGACTGCAGCTAAATGAAAAGGTTTCAACTTATACCCTTCAATTCCTAAAAGGTGCTAAATTAAAATTAATGATAGCAATTGTATAACCAATATTTTGTTATTTTATATGTCCATTTATACAATTTGACTCTTCAAACAAACATTCTTCAAAAAGAAAAAGAAAAATAACTTTTTTTTGAATATTAACATATTTTTGTGATGTTTTTTTCTATACCATGTAGGTTTACTTCATTGTATATGTAAGTAAACTTTTATTTGATTTTTAAACTCTTTTTTGTTATTTGAATAAACATAGACATATATCCTATATATTATATTTATTTTAAAAGAAATCTGCTTTATTCAAATCTAGCTATAGTGTTTTAAAGAACTGTAATTATAGGGTTTTAGATGTGAAAGAGTTTAGAATTATATGGAATAATGTTTTTTCCTTTTTTGCCAGAGGCAAAGTAGTAATTAAATAATTATAAAAAATTATCAAAAGTTTTTAACATGATTGCATATGATCATTAATTAAATTAAGCATGATAACAAAAGATAAATTTCTTTTTATTTTTATTTTAATTCAAATTTTAAAAATTTATATATATATATATATATATATATATATATATTATTTGACTAACATAATCAAATATAGAATAAAGTTACCATACATTATCGGCATTTATTAGCTTGCCACTTGGCTTAACCACAATGCTAATTATATTTGGTAACTTTATTCCTTTACTATATATAGATATAGACTAGCTATAGTGTTTTAAAGAACTATAATTATAGGGTTTTAGATGTGAAAGAGTTTAGAATTATATGGAATAATGTTTTTTCCTTTTTTGCCAGAGGCAAAGTAGAATTTAAATAATTATAAAAAATTATCAAAAGTTTTTAACATGATTGCATATGATCATTAATTGCATGATAACATGATAACAAAAGATAAATTTCTTTTTATTTTTATTTTAATTCAAATTTTAAAACTTTATATATAAAATTCAAAATTATCTTTTAATTATATATTTGCTTCCACGATTTCGTACAAGATTTTGTTAGTAGGCGTATTAATATTTAGGATATACGTATTCTTTTCCTACATAAAAAGAAACCCTTCAAGCATAAAAAGGTAACGTGGTGTTGACCACTTTCTTTTTTAACCACTTCTACTTCTTTTTTAACCCTTCCATTTCTATTTGTCTTATCATTACTTGAAAGTCTTTCTGCTGACCCAGGATAGGGGTAACGCTGCGTACATCCTATCCTTTTCAGACTCCATTTGTGAAATTATACTGGATGATTGTTATTGTTGTTGTTCTGCTTCTTCTATTCTATCTAATTTTTTAAATACAAATTAAATTTGATAAACTTTACATAACTTCTTAATGATCGTGTTTTATTAGCAAATAGTGATAATAACTAAGGGCGAGCCATTGCAAATAACCCAGAAAGAAGGGGTCGAGATGCATTCGTTTTTTCCAATTGATCCATTTCCGAATTTAGTAGCATTGTTGCAAGAAGATCAAAATGTGATCTCTATTCTTATTTATATTCAGTTAATGATATTAAGGATATTATAACTAATGACTTTGAATTGGATATGGTTTTGATAACTTGTTGTTATTTTTTATTAAGCGATGGAGTTTTCTTAGCTACATAATTTATCAGTCGTGATTTTTTTTTAGTTGACCTGTCTAGAATAAACAGTACCCAAAACAATCATTTTCATACAATGTTAAAATAAAAAAGGCGGGTACGTGATAGATCATTAAGTTTTTAAAATTATCTGAATTGTTTCTACACTTAGCTAGGTCATTCGTAATTTTTTTAACTAAATATGATCAATATTTGTCATTTCAAAAGTTTATATATTTTAAATTTTATTTTATAACTTAAATATATTATTTAATATTATTTACTAAATTTTTAAAAAATTATACTCATACATACAAGGTACACGCGCATCAAAAAGAAAAAAACAATATTAATACAATGGGTGTCAAACAGACGTCAATTTGCAAACTGTTGGACAAAATAGAAAAGGTCACCGGAGTCACGTGGTATGTGGGGTTACTAAAATCTCACGTGGCGTAGCGGGTAATGCCGTAATGGGCGCAAATATGGCCTCTGCCTCTCAACTCTTAGCTCAAATCAACGGCATTTCTTCTTCAGCTAATCCCATCATCATCTCTCCTAATCACTTTTCTCCCATTCCAATTCTCTAGAACCTTCTCCAATCTCAACGCAAAAACTCCACTACATAATCAAATCACATTAAACAAAAAATTGAGAATTATTAGTTGATATAATCATTTGAACAATGTATTCATTACAAGTTCCAAATTACAGAGTTTTCGATCACTCTTCAGTTAATTTTTCTAAGAAATGTGTAATGTACTCGTCATTTTGGGGAGTGGAATTGTGCTTTAGCGATAGACTGTACAAAGCTAGTATGGCGGTGAATCGACGGGGAAATCGGAGGGTTTATGCGATGTCTACAACTAGTGTTTCGCCGTTCAAGATGAATTTGAATGAGTATATGGTTACACTTGAAAAACCGCTTGGTATTCGCTTCGCTATTTCTGTTGATGGCAAAGTTTTCGTCCATGCTCTTAAGAAAGGGGTTAGTTTTCGCAATTTACACCTTTAGATTTGGGTAACTGTGATTTAATGTAGTTTTATTTACTAGATTTTGTTACCTTTTTTTTTTGGTTTACTATATACCATATGTATGCATATATGATTTAAGTTATATATACTGATATCTTAAAGATTAAAACACTATCACATTAGTTACAATTTTCATCAGGTTACCTATAGATGCTTATCATAGATATTTATCTGTATTGATCTGATTGTGTATATACACTGAGGTGTCGTTTGGTAGGGTGTATAAGAATAGTGCGGAATAAGGTGTATTAGTAATGCATGAGTTAGTAATCCAAGCATTAGTTATGCATATATTATTTCTTATTTACTGTTTGGTGTGGTGTATTAAAATTATAATGCATTGCATACTTTTTAAGAAAAATAGTTGTTTACAAAAATGCCCTCCATATTCTCTAGCTTTAAGGGACTATAAGGATATTTTGTCTATAACCATACTAATGCATGCATTAATAGCCTTGGTATTACTAATGCCATGGTTTTCTATGCATTACTTATACAAAGGACAATACCAAGTATGATGTATAACTAATGCAAGTATTAGTTATACACAAGTTGAAAAAATGTACCAAACAAAGTATTAATAATGCATAGAGTTAATGCTTGCATTGTTTTTTCTAATACCTCCTACCAAACGACCCATGATAGTGTAAACTTGTGATAGCAGTTCAATTACTATTTTTACTAGGTTACTTGTAGATGCTTATCATAGAAATTTATATGTAATTACCTAATAACTGACCTGACTGTGTATATACACGGACAATGTAAAGATTTTTTACACTATTAGTTAACATGTGATGGCAAGTCAGTTACCATTTTACTAGGTTGCATACGCTTATCATACGAAGTACTTGTAATTACCTAATAAGTGACTTGATTGTGTAAATATTTTTTATACCAACCGTCAGTGCATAAAACTTGAACTTATACATATATACCATGTATACATATGCATTAAAATTAATAAAGAAGGTGTCTCTGTGTGCATGTGTGTGTGCGCATCTAAGGCGGATCCAGGATGTAGACTTGATGGTTTCAAACTTCGAGATTCTTAGTGGAACACATTCTATTTTTGAAGCTATAGGTTCAGGATTTAATATTTGTTGAACCCATAAAAGAGGTTGTATCCGCGAGACCATACCCACTTAGATGACTCTAAATCCAGGAACCGCCTATGTTTTCACATTTTCTGTAGAGTTCATCCTTATATAGGCATCTCATAGTTTGTGGAAGTGTCATTTTGCAGGGAAATGCCGAGAAAGCAAGAATTATAATGGTTGGTGATACATTGAAAAAGGCAAGTGACTCTTCGGGCGGGGGGCTAATTGAGATCAAAGACTTCGGCGATATAGAGTATGAAATGTGAACATTATACCCGTTTTAAGCTACAATGCTAAAAACGAAGAGTCTATTTCTTACTCAAGTAGTGTGATGTTTCAATAAGTGTACTGTATTTTGCAATGGTTTCTGCAGGAAGATGATGAAAGAGAACTCAGGGCCTTGTAGCCTGGTTCTTGAGAGACCATTTTTCCCATTTCCTATCCACCAGCTATATCTTATGAATGATATTGATATTCAATATAATAGAGGTCGTGTTCCTGTTGCTACATGGAACAAAAATTTACTTGCCTCCAACTTGCGAACGCTTGCTGAGGGCAGTGGGAAATGCGGATTTGTAATATTTTCCCCCAAGTTTCTAGCTTTAAAAGGATGGGAGGTTCTAAGTGATCAAGAGCAAATCAGGCAACAAGGAAAGCTGAATGGCACCCCTTCTTTACCATTTAGCCCAATTATCAACATATTCTCTGAGAAAGACATAGGAGATTCTGAATGGACACACGGGAGTTTCCCATTGGAAGAATATGCGAAGGCGTTGGATCGTTCAAAGGGAGAACTCTATTACAATCATGATCTTGGTATCCGTTACAGCAAGGTGAGATACTGAGATTTTCTGTGCACCTTTACTCAAAAGATTAATATTCAACTGCTTGAGATTTATGTGATGGTAACTGATAACTTCCTACATGAAACTGGAAGAAAGAGAAGAGCCTCCAGGAAATTTACTCTTTTTAATTTTACTGAACTCCATTTTCATCAAACTGTGTAAAAGTTTTCTTTCCAAATAGATGCTTTTCTGTTGCCTGGTTCTGAAGCACATTGCCTGCTTCCTTTTGTCAGATTACGGAGCAAATATATGTGGG
Source organism: Nicotiana tabacum (assembly GCF_000715075.1). NCBI lineage: Eukaryota > Viridiplantae > Streptophyta > Magnoliopsida > Solanales > Solanaceae > Nicotiana > Nicotiana tabacum. Next base: position 89,090,805 of record NC_134101.1, on the reverse strand, counting down.
ATCGTGCATACAAAAGGAAGCTGATGTAGAAATGCTGTCAGATGTTATGGTGAGGCTATGCTTTTGTGGATTGAAGATAATTTCTTCTTCCCTTTTTATTCATGAAGTGTGTACAACTAATATACTAAGAATCATAAGGAAGCTGATGTAGAAATGCTGTCAGATGTTGTGGTGAGGCTATGCTTTTGTGGATTGAAGATAATTACTTCTTCCCTTTCTATTCATGAAGTGTGTACAACTAAAATACTAAGAATCACGTCTCATACATCTCTGGGTTTTCCCGTCTATATAGAGATTTTGTTCACTATCTGATAGAACAGAGTGTATCGTGAATATCATTAAGCAACCCTTAATAGCAGGCCAGAAAGAAACATATGAGTGTATGCATAAAGAAGTAGTTAATGGTTTTAGATGGTGAAAACAACTTCATAATGACCTGCAGTTTACTTGTGGTCTTTAAGAATTTGTATGGTTGTCCCACGTTTAAGTTGCAGCATGAAGAAAGTCGCTTGATGTACGCCTGATAGCTTCATCATAAAACTAATAAAAAAGGAGTTGATTATACAAAAAGAACGTGTGTGCTTGATTCTGAAATTAACAATAAAAACGACCAGCAAAAATCATGGATCTGGAATTGATGGACGTGACAAGAACTTCTCTAGTTTATTTCTTAGTATGGGTGTGGTTGCCTGATGCAGGAAAAATTGGTGTGTACCTTGATCTTAGCCATTTTGCAGTGTTCCTTTGCAGAATTTGTCATTCCTTGTTCATTTACTTGCACTATCTCAGGGAACATCTGCATCAGGATAATTATTCCTTGTTTATTTACTTAAAACTAAACCCAGGGAATATCTGCATCAGGATAATTATTCCTTGTTTATTTACTTAAAACTAACCCAGTGAATATCTACATCAGGGGATCTCCGCTGTACTGAATTTTCAGAGTGGGATCGAGGCTGAAAATTGGGGAATTAGTGTCAACATAATCAATGAATCGTGCCAAAGGTTTAACATCCTTATGATCAACTATCCCATAAGGTAATAAAAAGTATACTTTTGTTGAATTGGAAGTAGGTAAATAAGCTAACAATCTGTTTTATACTTCCAGTTCCTTTTAGCATATACCCTCCTAAGAGCTCTCTTTTTTAAACTTCTTCAAATGAAGTCTGTCTCTATGTTGTAGTGGAAATGTGATGCTGATGCCTGTACAGATGCACCGTTAGCTCTTCAGAAGTTGTAGCATTTGCTTATATCATAGAAAATCTTCTTTGCATATTGGGAGTAAAAATGATCCTATTGAGCATAGCTTTATTCCATTATCTTGGGTTTGCTGTTTAATCCTTCTGCGTTTTAATTTCTTTGCAGGGAAGGTGATTCATTTGACATGAGAAAGAAACTTCCGTTTTGCGTTGGTCTTCTTCTACGTCTATTGAAAAAGAACCACCGAGTCTATGTGACTTGTACAACTGGTTTTGATAGATCCCCTGCATGTGTAATAGCTTACCTTCACTGGATGACAGATACTTCCCTTCATGCAGCCTATAATTTTGTTACTGGGTTGCATTCATGCAAGCCTGACAGGTTCTACTCCTCAACTCTCATATTCCTTAGAGGCCTTGACTGGATAAGCACTTGCATTTGTATCTTGGTGATCTATTTACCAAGGGCATAATTAAAAATTCTTATACTTGCATTTCTTCTGATTGTAAAATGGTAAAACACACGAATGTATGAATATTGGAAGACCCGTGTTCTACTATGACGCGACAGATATAGCAACACTAAATGTGTGAAGTTTGCTTTCACATATATATTTAGCCATGATATCCTTTTTGAAAATGATATTTAGCCATGATATCTTATATAGTTCACAATTGTGATCCCTATTTTAGCTCTTGCTTATTTAGCCATTCTTACTCTAATCACAAAATTAGAAAATTGAACTTCTGTTAGGAACAAAAAATAATGCCATGTACAATGAAGATTCTCGATTTACCTTGTCGAAACATATTGGTTGCAGACCAGCCATTGCCTGGGCAACATGGGATCTCATAGCGATGGTGGAAACTGGTGCACATGATGGGCCTGCAACACATGCAGTAACCTTTGTGTGGAACGGACACGAGGTAATAATTTAATCATCTCCAGAGGTTGTTGGTGATGTCCTCAGATGTTATTATGAATCACAAAATCAGCAGTGAAATTGAACCCAGATTTTATGTTGCATTCTTTGCTTGGTCGAAGCTGATTCTTGGAAAGAATGCTGCATACTCAGTGTTGCTCTGATGTTCTCTTCCATGTGTGTTTTAAATGAGGGTATCTACTTTTAAGTATCTCATATGACTTTAAACAGGGGGAAGATGTGTACTTGGTTGGAGATTTTACAGGTAACTGGAAAGAACCAATTAAGGCAGTCCACAAAGGTGGCCCAAGATTTGAGGCTGAAGTTAGACTATCACAGGGAAAGTAAGTTTTGGCTCTTTTTGTCAGCCATAGTAGTGTTAGTGATTACCATGATTTTATAATGATTTCCAGCTTGTACGTGGAGTTTTTTAGTTCTCTTTTCAGTGTCATCCTTTATCCTTCTTTTGATGATTCTCTTTGCTGTATCACAAATCACACTCATGCCTTTTGATATCATCCTTTATCTTTTTCTGCATCACAGCAGAATTTCATTAGGCCCATCTCAACTAATTATTTTGCATTTCTCTTCTCTGAGAGATCAAACTTGTTTTGGCTGTTTTTGTAGTGATGTCTCTACAGAATGATTAAATCAAGAATCTGTGAAGATGAGAGCAAAATGATATAACAATTTTAGAAGTGTTTTCTTAAAGAAGCTGAACCTTCTTTCGTCTGTGCTTTTCTTATTTTTATTTTTGTTTCTTCTGAAACCAATCACTTTATTCTTGTCAACAAAACTAACCCTTCGCTTTAAATCTATAGTCCTGCATGTCATAGTTTATGTTTGTCAGTTTGAATTGCTGTTACATGGTACCATTTTCCCAAGATGAAATGTCTTCTTTTTTTCCGTGATCTTTTTAATTCTTATGCTTTTACCCTTCTGTTTCTTTTCCTCCTAGAGTTTACTTTTTTGTCAATATATATTTACTATGATTTTCCTGTTTTTATTTTTAGGTAAATTTGCTGCTTACAAAGTCATATATCTTTGTTTATCAGGTACCTTTATAAGTACATTATCAGTGGAGACTGGAGGCATTCAACCTCTTCACCAACTGAAAGAGATGAAAGGGGAAATCTCAATAATGTAATTGTTGTTGGTGATGTTGCCAGTGTGAGGCCTACTGTTCAACAACAAAAGAAGGTTAGTTAAGTTGTGCTTCCTCATAAAAATGCTGGAGGACGACAATCGTTAACATTGAAACATCTAATTCCCATTTTAACATATCAATACCTATCTCATTAATTTTCTTTTCAGAGTAGCATAAAAATAATGCAAAATGTCTGTTTTACTGATGATCTAGAATATTTCCATTTTCTTTTCATCATTATTGTAGTTTCTCTGATGATTAAATTGTTGCTTATATGTAAATGTAATGACAATTTTTTCTATCTAATATGAATTAGGACGCAACTATTATGAAGGTCATTGAGAGGCCATTGACAGAAAATGAGCGCTTCATGCTGGCAAAAGCTGCTCGATGTGTTGCGTTCTCTATCTGCCCAATAAAGCTAGCACCGAAAAAATAGATGGACATAGTGCATTTTCAGTCATCATAGTTGCATGTCCAACTATGTATTCTGCAAAAACGACTTCCATAAAAATGGTCGGTACATGCCAGCTTAACATGTCTGGGACACACCTAAAAGGAAGCCTGTCCCTCCCGCGTGAATTGAAGAGGGAGCTGTATATTGCCGTGTAATTTCGAGGTCAAACAACTGCAAAGTTGTGCAACGGCAGGCGAGTTATAATGCTCATGTTATTGAACTTCTTTTTACGAGTCTATTACCAACACGCATATTGTATATCTGACAACTGACTGATTCCTTCTGCTTGATAATTTCCACTATCGAAAAGCTCAGTCAATCCTGTGTAAACAAACCTTTAACATGAAAATAATTCCACATAATATGGATTTGTATCTATGTTATATACATAGACATCACATAAACACGTGCATGTGTAATTGCAAGTTCTACTATGCTGCTGAACAAAGATTATTTGTTAAACACAAATTCGTATTTACAGACCTGTGTACCCAAAGATGAGAAAATGGCATATATGCTAGATAGCAACAGTGTGTGATAAAGTAGAGGATGTTTTTGTCCTTCACGTATTTCTTTCCAGTTGGATTATGGCTACAGCATCACAACAAAATACTTTCTGATTCTCTATCTCCAGGTGTTCCCAAATAGATACGACAACTGGTGAGTGTAAACCAATACATTGTACAATTTTGTGGGTTTTGGAGAACTGTACTGCGTATATGTGGCGAATCAATTTTCAGATTTTCTTTTGTCTTAGTTCTTTCTTATTATTTCCTGTCAACTTTTCTGATTTTAAACATTATAGGATGCCCTACGTGACAATAGTTTCCCCACAATGAAGTATAACAAGTCTTGTGGACTTAAGAAACCACACGGGGTTCCTATTACTACCTTTTGAACCCCAGTAGTTTTTTATTTTATATTATAATTAACAATAAATGGCACTAGTTCATATATGGAACACAAGTAAAAATAGCACCGTATAGCCAGTTTTCGGACTGATCATTCAAAAATAGCCGGCGTTTACCAAGTCAATGACAAATAGCCACTATTTTGCTGACAGAGACCGGTCCAGCATAATATACTGGAGTTCGGTGCACCTGTGTATGAACTCCAGCATATTATGTTGGGCCGGTATACTTTGCTGGCTCCAGTATAATATACTGGAGACTGGAGCACCGGTGCTCCAAACTCCAGTATATTATGCTAGACCAGTATACTTGTTGGAACTCCATTATGTTATGCTGGAGTTCTAGTGTACTTATGCTGGAACTCCATCATATTATGCTGGAGTTCCAGCATACTTATCCTGGAACTCCAGTATAATATGCTGGAGTTAAAGTATACTTATGCTGGAACTCCAGCATAATATGCTGGCGTAATTTTCGGGTTTTAAACAGTGTTATTGCTCAGCTTTATCTTTACATGAAAAGAGGATAAATTTCAATTAATTTTGAAACTTGACTATTTTTGAACGACCAGTTGTAAATATCGCTATTTTTGAATTTCACCCGGAACACAAGATTCCTGCAAGAAAAAAGGACCGGACTGGGTTCACTTGGGCGGTTGGGCCTAGAGCAATAGCACTGTGGTGGAATTTTGGACCTTGTAAAAGAAAGGGAATTTTTCATAAAACACCATCTTTTAAGTCTAATTAGCCATTTATAGATACCCTTTGCTATATTACGTGTTATAGATACCTTTTATGTTTTTATACAATGTATTTTATGTATTTAAGCTGTTGTATTCATTAATACAACCAAAAAAATAGGCGTAAAAACTGGAATTCCAGCTAAGTTTGACATGTATTTAGCTGTATTCAAGCGGCATTAACGTTAAATACAGAAGGTTAAACTGGTTAAAAATGGAAGGAAATCAAATCACATGATATTCTCCTAATTTAACTCCACGAACTAAGGAAATCAAATCACATGATATTCTCCTAATTTAACTCCACGAACTAAGGAAATCAAATCACATGATATTCTCCTAATTTAACTCAACGGACTAAAACGATCCCTCATTAATCTGTATTTGAAAGATACATAATAAAGATTATAGCTGAATAAAGAGAAATACATATGAATAATACAGTTGAGTAGAACTGTATACAGTTGAATACAACAAAATACAACTTAATTCATCTGAATAAAACACTTGAATACAACAAAATACAACTGAATACAGCTGAATAAAACTCTTGAATGCAACAAAATACAACTAACTTCTGCTGAATAAAATAGTTAAATACAACTGATTAAAACTGAATACAAGAGAATACGCATAACTTTTTAATACATCTACAATATATAAATTAATGCTACTGAATACATGTGAATACAACTGAAATATACATTCGAATACAACTGAATACAAATAGGTGATTTGGGCGATCTAGAGAGAGAAGCAGCCTGATGGCTTCGCCGGCCGGCGGCCAGCCATTAATTCCGGCTGGTCAGCCCCTTAACACATCTGCCCAACCTCCTACAACAACTACAAACAATCCCCAACCCTCAAATCCCATAAACGAAGCCATGAATTACGCAAAAGCTGTGAACCCTACTTCAACGACCACTGCCAAAGCAGAATCGAGCCGCTACAATTGAACCAATTTCTTTTCGTCTATCAAAATCAACGAATTAAACTTACCCTAGGCGATTGTAATGGAGTGATAATGGAGAAGAACTAGAGAATTTGGGTGGGAGGAGAGGTATGAATCGTGGGTTGAGGGAGAAAGAGTAAAGTGTATGCAAAAAGAGAGAGAACGTGGTTAGTCAATTTTACTGTGATTATGTGAGAGAAAAGACTAAAAAGGAGAGAGAAAAATATTATTTAGCATATATGGTGCCTTAAATGTAGGATGTAACTATAATTAGATATTTGGCTATAAGGTATAAAAGGTATCTATAGGATGTAATATTTTCAAATTGTATTTATTTAAAATAAATAGGGTACTAAGGTTTTCTATAGGGTGTAAAAATTCCTAATTGAAAATAGCCACTAATCAAATATAATTGAAAAAGGAATTTTTACCTCCTATAGCAAAGGTTAACATCTTATTTATTTTAAATAAATACCATTTAGCAAAATATCTAATTTTGATTATCTCCTACTACTAAGCCACTAAATACACTATTCAGTTATACTATTTTCTTTCTCTCTCTACTTTGATATATGAAAATTTCTCTTTCTTAATTTCTATATTTTCCGCTACCCAAGAAGGGTATTTGAGGGTTTCCAATTACATCGTCACTTTCACTTTTCATTGCAGAGTCAGATTCATCCTAGGTTTTGAGCATTACGCGGTGAAATCAAGATGATGCGAATAACGGAAATCGCAAAATCCAAATCCTTGACCTCATCAATCGAAACCGTAGGTCACAATTTCATACAAAAATGCTTCATCAGTCGAACAGCAAAAGGAAAAGGCAAACTCAAAGCAGGGTGTTCATTGTCTTTTTTTTCATTGTAATTCAATGTATCTTGATGTATTTTCATGTATTTCATTGTATTCAATGTCTTTTCTGTTAATATATTTCAATGTATTCATTGTCTTTTTTTCATTGTATTTCAATGTATCCCGCTGTATTCTATGTATTTCATTGTATTCATTGTCTCGCTATATTCCATGAATGTATTCATATATTTTTTTAATTAATATAATTTATGTATTCAGATGTATTGTATAATTTCTCTAAAGATTGCTATGTTTTTGGGGTGTTTTTCAGTTGAGAATCTTTTTTATAACTGGAAATATAAAATTTGTGTGTTATAATTGAGTTTGTTGAGTTATATTAGGAGTCTATTATGTTAATTGATTCACTTTCCATTTAAAAACAGTGTAATCCCCTGTTTCACGCCGTGAATACAGTCGAATACAATAATATGTCCAGCTGTAATCTCATGTTTCACGCCATGAATACAGTCGAATACACTCGAATACAACAACTGATTAGTTGGACTTCCCTGATTCACGCCTGTTTTTGCTACTGTATTCATGAATACAGTAGCTTAAATACATCTAATACATCTTATAACAACTGAAAATGTATCTACAATCCGTAATATAACAAATGGTATCTATAGATAGCTAATTACCACTAAAAGATAGTGCTTTATGAAAATTTCTCATTGAAAAATAGCCATTTTTTTAGTGGGGAAATACAAATGGACAAAAATACCCCCAATTTAGAAAGGAGCGAAAATTCATAGTTTTGTTATAAATATATTATATTATGGATGTTCATTTAGTACTCTGTTGTAAATAAGCTTCCTGAAGAAGCTTATCCATATGGGACTCCACCGTAAATATGTTTATCTATTTAAGTACTCTATTGGAAATAAGCTTCCTGAAGAAGCTTATCACTTCGATACCCGGTTATGGATAAACATTACCCCCGGTAGAAGATTATTCATACCGGGTATAATAAGCTTATCCTTTCAGTACCTAGTTATGGATAAATATTATCCCCGATAGAAGATTATCCATACCGGGTATAATAAGCTTATCCTTTCAGTACCCAGTTATAGATAAACATTACCCCCGGTAGAAGATTATCCATACCGGGTATAATAAGTTTATCCTTTCAGTACCCAGTTATGGATAAATATTATCCCCGGTAGAAGATTATCCATATCGGGTATAATAAGCTTATCCTTTCAGTACTCCGTTATAGATAAACATTGCTCTCAATAGAAGATTATCCATATCTGGTATAATAGCAGCTTACACAGCAGATTCCTTTCTTCTATAAATAGAAGAGATTTCAGTTCATTATGTACATCAGTTTGAATTCGAATAATATATCAATTTCTCTCTATACTTGTCTTTACTTTATAGTCTTTATTTTATAACACGTTATCAGCACGAGACTCTGCCATCTCGAGCAAATATTTTGAAAGTATCTGAGGTAAGAACTTTCTTTTCCTAAATAATATCAAATCTTTCTAAACTTGAATTTGTAGCCCTGGATATATCGGGCAAAAGCTACATGTCGTGGGTGCTTGATGCTGAAATTCATCTTGATGCGATGGGTCTGGCAGACACCATCAAAGACAAAAATCAGACATCAAACCAAGACCGTGCCAAAGCAATGATATTCCTACGCCATCACCCTGATGAGGGCCTGAAAAATGGAATATCTTATTGTTAAAGATCCAGTCATACTGTGGAATAATTTGAAAGATAGATATGACCACCTGAAGATGGTCGTTCTTTCACAGGCACGATATGATTGGACTCATCTAAGGCTACAAGATTTTAAATCTATCAGTGAGTATAATTCTGCTATGTTCAGAATTATTTTCCAATTGAAGTTATGTGGTGATAATATTACTGATCATGATATGTTGGAGAAAACTTTCACCACTTTTCATGCCTCGAATATGCTCCTGCAGCAGCAATATCGAGAGATGGGATTTAAAAAGTATTCTGAACTTATCTCACATCTTCTTATAGCCGAGCAACATAATGGGCTATTAATGAAAAATCATGAAAGCCGACCTACTGGTTCTTGTCCATTCCCTGAAGTGAATGAGACGAACTTCAACCAGGCTAAACGTGGAAAAGGTCGTGGCCCCAGTCGTGGTCATGGTCGTGGTCGGGAAAGAAACTCTAATCATGGTAATAATAATGCACCAAAGAACACTCCTCACCACCAGCAGTGGAAAAGGAAGGAACAAAAGCATGAAGCGGTGCAAGCACCAAATGCAGAAAATAGATGTGGATAAAAAGGGCACTGGTCACGTACCTGTCGTACGCCAAAGCACCTGGTTGAGCTTTATCAAGCCTCCCTAAAGAAGACAGAGAAAAATGCTGAAGCAAATTTTATTTCTGAAGATAATTTAGACTTCATGCATTTGGATGTAACTGATTACCTTGCACTCCCGGAAGGAGAAACAAGTCATGTAATCGGTGGTGAATCTGTAGAAATGTAAATATTTTAGTTTTTGTTATTTGTAATAGATAGTATAATTATGTAATTGTTGTACATAACGAAAAATTATGATTTGATAATGATGTTTACTATAATATATCTTGTTTATGTTATTTTGAAGAATATGGATAACATTATTAGATCAACTTAAACTCTAGCAGAGTTTGCAAGAAATATACAATCACAAGAAGTGGTTATATTTCGTATATCTCATTGTAATTATATTTTGTTAACTACCAGAAGTGGTATATGCCTATGATCACCAGAAGTGATAATTTAGGCTTTCTATGATTACAATTGAAGATAAGCTACATAAATATTCTCTATATTAAATGCACGCCTCGATTTGCTCCTGAAGTAGTAAATATTTTAAAAGAGGTTGAGGCATCACAATTTGATGTGATTAATGCGCATTCAGATAATTATGTTCGATTTCCTGAAGGATGAGAACTTTTGATAATATTAATCCATTCCCTGAAGTGAATGTGACAATACTAATAAATCGGGTAAATATGAACGCGCTCTTGATGTGAATACATTACAATTCACCTCCAGAAGAGTTAATATAATTGAGAGAATACATACTCAATATTTCGTATTTTAAATTTGCTCCTGAAGAAGTAACACAATTGAAATTGCCTCCTGAAGTGGAAAAATAATATGAAGAGGAGTTTTCGTGTGCTTAAACAATTGTTTTACATTGTTTATTTGATTGTGATTTTCTCTCATGACACCAGCAGTGTCTGAGCAATATTTGATAGTACAAAATGTATCAACAACTCCTAAAGAGCTAAATGTTTGCCTAAAGAATACATGACACCAGTAGTGCCAGATAAATATTAGATTGTGGATAATAAATGAAGGCTCTCGAAGAGCTTATATACAAATATGTCATTCATATTATATGATTATGGTCAAAACATATGTTGTAGTAAACCTGAAGTTTACTAATACAAATGGCTATCATATTGAGACTACAAATGATTGGAAGATTGATAATCTTCATGTTTCCACAATCATAGGGGGTAAAATAATATATATGTGGGAAGTTACCCGCCTTATTCTTTAATTTGTACTATATCATGTATCACAGTAAACCAGAAGTTTACTAAAGCAAAAGTTTATGCCATAGTAAACCAGAAGTTTACTAAGAGATAACACATGACATGATAAACTTGAAGTTTTCATTTGCCATTTTTAAATGAGCTATTTGAGAATTCAGATAAGCATATACTAAAGAACTAGAAGATTCTTCAGGAATTCTCATGTGTTGCTTATTCTCATAATGAATTGATTATACCAGCTAAAGTTGGGACTAAGACCCCTGATTCTGAAATATATAAAAGGTGAATATGGGCCCGTTCACCTATCATGTGAACCACTTATAGGTGCATATATGAGATGGTTACATGTGTAATTATTGTCAACCTGCAGTTTGCCATTTGGAATTGCATTTCTCGATTAAGAGCATAATTTTCAGATTATGAAATCAAGACAGTTCATCTTGATAATGCTGGTTTATATCCAAGCTGGTTTAGCATTGAATACCTCCTATTAATGGCTAAACCATTGCGTATGAGAACAAAACTTCATGTGTTGGTCTAAGATTTTCTAAATTGCATATAGCAGCACTTGTATGCATCAGATCAACAATATATGATAAGTCCTCCCTTCACAATTGGTTTAGGATCAGAAACCAAATATTTTTACTATCTTTTGTTGCGTGATATATGATTAATTTCTCTACCATAATACACAAAGATATGTTTCCCAAAGATGATTGGGGATATATGTTAGTTTTTCTAACATTTGGGGGATGGAATAAACAGTTGAAAAATATGCTATATGTATCGAATTATCATGATCCTCACTTAGAAGATAATTCAAGTCGAATGCCAGAAGCATTTGCTGATCCAAAATTAAATATCATATTTCAGCTGCAAATGCTCCTATTAAAATTAAAGTCCCTGAAGGATAGAGTTTACTGTACGCATGAAGCGTGGTAGACCAATCGGTTCCAAAGGTAACAATCCTTGAAAAATAGTAGGAGCTAATGATAAAATGAGGAGGAAATAAGCTCTAGAAGAGCCCACGACATAACATTTCATGAAACTCCCGAAAAAGTTCAGGTACCTGAAAATAAAGAAAGTGATGAGATCTCCACAAGTTATATCGCTTCGGAACGGACACAAAATGATCGTCGACGATATATTTAATACAATATAGTGCACAATATTGTAAAAGATTGTGAGGATCGGACTAGCAATCCAGACACTTGAAGATGTCATCCCATTTAGATACAAGTCTTAACCTATATGACTTATTTGGCTAAATCTATATGAAGATCCTTGAAGGATTGAAAATGCCCGAAGCATATAATTCAAAATCTTGAGAAATGTACTCGATCAAATTATAAAGATCTTTGTACAGTTTAAAGCAATCTGTGCGCGTGTGGTATAATCGCCTCGGTAAATATTTGCTGAAAGAAAGTTACATAAATTATGTTATTTGTCCATGTATTTTTATAAAGAAAATGTCATTAAAATTTGTTACACTTGCTGTTTATGTTGGTGACATAAATCTTATTGGAACTCTGGAAGAGCTCCAAGCGGGTCTTAAAAATACTTTTACATGGACAAAGTGTACCCATTAAGTACACCAATGAATATTCAATCACTTGAAGTGAATAAGGATCCGTTCCAACCTCTAGAAGAGGATGAAGAGCTCCTTGGTCCTGAAATATTCTATCTCAGTGTAGATGCTGCACTTATTTATCTTGCTAATGCTAACAAAAGTGGTGCAGATCGTATTGGTAATGCAGATGCAGGTTATTTATTCGATACCCATAAAGCTCGATTTCAAACCGGCAAGTAGGGAGTGCATATGATTGAGATCAGTGATTCATTCGAGAAACATGTGGGTTGGAATGTGATAAAAGACCCACAATATTATACGGAGACAATGTTTCATGCATAACACTATTAAAAGGAGGATTTATAAAAGGAGATAGAACGAAGAACATTTCACCAAAATTATTCTACATACATGATCTTCAGGAAAATTGTGACATTGATGTGCATCAAATTAGTTCAAGTGACAATCCAGTAGATTGTCTTTACCAACATCAATTTTTGAGAATATGGTATACAAGATTGGAATGCGAAGACTCAAATATTTGAAATAAGGTTTTCTTCAGGGGGAGTAAAATGCGCGCTGTACTCTTTTTCCCTTACTAAGGTTTTTCCCACAGGATTTTCCTTATAAGGTTTTTAATGAGGCATCCAACAATGCGTATTACTAAATATGTGTACTCTTTTTCCTTCACTAGAATTTTTTCCCACGTGGTTTTTCCTAATAAAGTTTTAATGAGACACATTATCTTTTAATGAACATCCAAGGGGGAGTGTTATAAATATATTATATTATGAATATTCATTTAGTACTCCGTTGTAAATAAGCTTCCTGAAGAAGCTTATCCATATGGGACTCCACCGTAAATATGTTTATCTATTTAAGTACTCTATTGGAAATAAGCTTCCTGAAGAAGCTTATCACTTCGATACCCGGTTATGGATAAAAATTATCCCCGGTAGAAGATTATTCATACCGGATATAATAAGCTTATCCTTTCAGTACCCAGTTATGGATAAATATTATCCCCGATAGAAGATTATCCATACCGGGTATAATAAGCTTATCCTTTCAGTATCCAGTTATGGATAAACATTACCCCCGGTAGAAGATTATCCATACCGGGTATAATAAGCTTATCCTTTCAGTACCCAGTTATGGATAAATATTATTTCCGGTAGAAGATTATCCATATCGGGTATAATAAGCTTATCCTTTCAGTACTCCGTTATGGATAAACATTGCTCTCAGTAGAAGATTATCCATATCTGGTATAGTAGCAGCTTACACAGCAGCTTCCTTTCTTCTATAAATAGAAGAGATCTCAGTTCATTATGTACATCAGTTTGAATTCGATAATATATCAGTTTCTCTCTATACTTGTCTTTACTTTATACTTCCTCCGTTCCAATTTATGTGAACCTGTTTGACTGGGCACGAAGTTTAAGTAAAAATGAAGACTTTTGGAATTTGTGGTCCTAAACAAGTTCAAATGGGGCCCAGAGTATTTGTGTGATTATAAAAGCTTCTCATTAAGGGTAAAGTTGTAACTTTAAGCTAAATTGTTACCAAATTTAGAAAGGATTTATTCTTTTTGGAACGGACCAAAAAGGAAATAGGTTCACATAAACTGGAACAAAGGTAGTAGTCTTTATTTTATAACAAGTTCATCTTTTTCACTTTTTTGAACTCCATGATATTATCATGTAGTTTCGCTTTGTACATATTGAAAGTCCAGACATTATCCTATAAATAAGGAATATCTAAAACTCATGAAACATGAATTATTAATTAAAAATTTGTGAATCTAAAATCATAGAATTATGTATGTTACAGATCTTTCAAAAATTTGTGCGCTACTCATGAAAATGATAACGCCGACAGCAACGGCGACGGAGACGGCGGAACTAATATCGACAATCTATTTTGCTGGTATGCTTCCGACAACTTCACTGTTAAGCCGAAAATCCTTGGTTGCTAGTCGTTACAAAGAAGGAAGGCCATTTTGATTGTGGCGAAGAGGAAAAGAAGCAAGTGGGGGATATGGAATGGAGTTCAAATAGTTGCACATGATTTCTTTATCATGGGATTCAAAGATCAGTTATTGCACTGAATATTATTAACAATAATTTTAAATTGCTTTTTTTAGAGAATCTAGCAAATGTACTAGAAGAGGCTGCACAAATACTAGGCTTCAACAGAAGGCTACAGTTCTTTTTTTGATTTTCACAAACTCTAGTATAATTACTGGATTTTGGAGTTTTGACATGTAAAGCTCTAAACTCCGGTATATTGAGCTGGAGTTTTATAGTACAGGAGTTAAGAATATTGTGCTGGAGTTTTATGTATAAGTTTTGAACTCTAGCATATTCTGGTAGAAATTTTTCGTATTTTAATTAGAAATATTTTTGTTCATGTTTTATATTTGCATTAAAAGGTGGCTATTTTTCAATTTTATGCTTAAAAAGTGGGCAAAATCATGCTATTTGTTTTACCTATTGTATTGCCAAAATTGAGGAAGCTAGGGCACAACATAATTTGGGGCGGAGTTAGGTAGGGGGAAGGGGATGAACCCGTTTGTTGAAAAATTATATTATGTATATAAAGTCAAATTTTTATTTCATGTACATATATTAGGTTCTGAATCTTTCGCTTATTTACCTTTTTTTTGTTTTTTGAATTCGCTTGAGGAAAATTTTGCTTTCGCTTCTGATATAAAGCAGAGCATCATGACTCATTGACTCCTCCTAGACCACAGTCCCCCCCCTCCCCCCGGGCCCACACACGATTCTGGGTTTACAAGTATAACATAACCCAATATTTCGACGAACAGTCTATTTACATATATTCATATGTATATGCATGCGTTTGCGTTTGCGTGTGCATAAAACCATGTGTAAGTAGAGTTTGATATATATTACTCATTCAATTTAAAACTCATAACCTCTTAATTCTCAATCCGCCACGGCAAGTTCCACAGTTTTATTTCAGAATTTACTCTTTCAATTTAAAACTGATAACCTCTTAATTTTTACCGAATTTGCCAGGTAATGTTCCACAGCTTTTCCTGAGTGCCATGTGGCATTTATTGTTGATGGGGCCTCTTCTTGTTTGATATGAAAAGAGTAGAGAATCAATGTCGTCACAAGTCACAACACATTTGAAAATGAAAATTTAAAGAAAGAGGTAGTGGTGTGGTAGTAATTTAATGTCATTAATTGCCTTTGCTGAGTCTAGAATTATAACCCTTCTCTGAATCCAACCGTCACCATATGTTTCTCGTAGCTGAACTTTGCATTATTATACTACTCCATGTCCTAACTTCTAACCTTTTCTTTTCTCCCTAGTACTAGTATAAAATCACTTCCTGTTTGTTCTCCACCTCCAATAATGTAATTCTTGAACTTTGCTATTTATGGAAAAGATAGATGCATTGACTTGGGTACATTATTCGTTTCCGTGATAAGACCCCTCATGTTAAATATGGTCCATTTGTTTTGGTATTGCGACTTAAGTTTATATTCTGTGATCGAAAGAATGAAGAATTTTTAAATTATCAGGTTATATTAACCTATAATATGGGGGTTTTACATATCAACTTTGCTATATTAAAATTAAACGATAGAGTAGTAATATGTTATCATTAATCAATTGTATTGAAGTAAAAAAGGATTTCTCTATACATACACACACACACTAAACTCTTATGTCTTTTTCATCCAATATGAGGGCTGCATGGCGAATTGGTAATACGTTGTAATTGAACTCAACATTGAGTTGTATGAATGCTAATCGAAAAATGCATCTCAACTTATTAGGCATGATGTAACGATCCGATCGATTGTTTTGAGTATTTTAGTCCTGATCCCGTAAATTATGCTTCCTCTATGCTATATTGTGGTTATGTAACTTGTCGGGGTGGTTGGTTTTGGTTTCAGAGGAGTTTCAGAGTGAAATGGGACACATAGTCCCTAAGTTGGAAGGTTAAGTCGTAGGAGTTGACCATAGTTTGACTTGTGTGAAGACGGCTGCAGAATGAAGTTTTGATGGTTCTGATAGATCCGTATGGTAATTTTGGTCTTAGGAGCGTGTCCGGATGTTGATTTGGAGGCCCGTAGGTCGTTTCAGTGTGTTTTGGCGAAAGTTGGAAGATTTTGAAAAGTTTGACCAGGAGTTGACTTTATTGATATCAGAGTCGGATCCAAGTTGGAATAGGTCTGTAATGTCATTTGTAACTTGTGTGTAAAATTTGAGCTCAATCGGAGTTGTTTTGGTATGAATCAGCATTGGTCTCTGAATTCAGAAGTTCATATTTCTTAGGCTTGAATTTGGGTTGCGATTCGTAGAATTTATGTTGTTTGATGTGATTTTTGGCCTCGAGTAGGTCCGTTATGTATTTTGGAACTAGTTGGTACAATTGAACGGTTACCCGAGGCCCCGAGTGTGATTCAGATCAAATCTGGAACAATTTGGACTTGTTAAATTTTGCTGAAGGTGCCCAACTTCTAGTGTTTTCGCACATGCGGAGGGAATGGCCGCAGGTGCGGGCTCGGAAAAGCGAGCAACTGGCAGCAGAAGCGAATTTGGCTTAGCCCAGATGGGAGCGCAGGTGCGAGAAGTTATCCGCATATGCGAGTCCGCAGGTGCGGAGAGGAGATCGCAGATGCGGACAAGGCTGGCCTGGCTATGGTCGCATGTGCGAGCCATGGTCCGCAGAAGCAAAAATTGTGGACTTAAGTATTTTCCGCAACTGCGATGGTTTTTTTGCTGGTGTGGCGTCACAGAAGCGGCCAAAAGGCTGCAGAAGTGGAAGTCACTGGCAGAAAAAGGGAAATTTGAAGGTTAGTTTTCATAATTCATTTTGGGATGTTGGGAGCTCGGTGGGAAACGGATTTTCGAAGATTCTTCAAGGAATACTTTGGGGTAAGGAATTCTAACTCGTTTTTAATTAATCTACATGAATATATTGATGATTTCATCATTAAATTAGTGTTTTAGAGTTGGAAATTGTGGGGAAATGGTAGAAACTCCTTTGACTAAATTTTTGAGTTTTGAAAGGTAAATTGAGGTCAGATTTGAGTAATTCTTATATGGTTGGACTCGATATCGAACGGGTGCTCAGATTTTTTAAATTTGATCGAGTTCCGAAATGCATGTCAGGGTTGACCTTTTGGGTCGATTTTTCAATTCTTTGTAAAGATCGTAATTTCATTATTTGAATTAGTTTCGTATAGTTATATTTATAGTATGAAATTCTTTTGGCTAGATTCGAGTCATTCGGAGTTGGAAAATAGAGGAAAAGGCCTTTTAGTGGATTGATTAGCCTGGCTTGAGGTAAGTGGCTTGCCTAACTTTGTGTGGGGAAATTTTCCCTTAGGATTGGTATTGCTTGTAATAATTGTGATGTGTAAGAGCCGCATACGCAAGGTGACGAGTGTGTACACAGGCTAAATATAAAAATTACTGGTTTTAGCTATGTAAATTCCTTTGATATCTTAATTGAGTTACTTTAACATGTTATAGTCTTCGTTTTTAGTCTAATTTAACATGTCTACTTGTCTTATCTCTTACTTGCTAATTTCTCTACATGTTTAGTTGAAATTCTTGTTTCTCTTATTCCGTATTCATTATTTAACTTATTTCTTGGAATATCTTGTTGTTGAAATTAGTATTGAGTTGCAAAGGTCATGATTCATATTGAGGCAAAGTATTAAATTGTTAAATGTCATTCTATTGAGTTATTTTTTCGGTTGTTAATTGTTGAGACTTTATGTATATTGTGGTTGAGTCATGGGCTCCCTTTTTTTTGGTGAAATTCTGTTATTATTTGGTTTCTCTGACAAATTATGATATTGGGCACTTGAGATGCGATTTGTGAATACGCTGTGATATTGATACACAGATGGTGGTACAAGGTCCAGGTGTTGAAACGCATGCGATGAGATAAGTTGGCTTGATACGCGTGGCTAGTAGGGGAACTACTAGAAGTCATGCGGTATGATAAGGTGGGCTAAAACGCCGGAGGCTATTTCGGGAAACGATTTTCAAAACTAAGGCTCTCGTGGTGATCTAAGGAAAAACTGTGACTTATTTTGTGATTCGAGACTACGAGGTGGTACCTCGGTAATGGCTCTTGTTGACATTTCTCCTTTCCTTGCACTTGTCTTTGATCGTTGCTTCCTTAGTATATTATTAATTGTCTTTCTCCGTGTTACACTATTTGCTTAGTTCTGTGTAGCTAATCTTGTTGTGCTAAATTCAACTTCATTACTGTCATTACTTCACTGCCACTTTTGTTAAGTCTTTTATTTATTTCCAGTAGGGTCCTAACCTGACCCCATCCCTATTCTACCGAGGTTAGGCTTGACACTTAGTGGGTACCGTTATGGTGTACACATGCTACTCTTCTGCACATATTTTTGTGCAGATCCAGGTGCTTCTTACTAGCCCAAGCATTAGTTAGGATTGTACTGCGGAGATTTCAAGGTATACATGCCGGCATCCGCAGGCCTCGGATTCCCCCTTTCTCTAGATCTCTTATTTGGTTATCCTTATTATATAGTCATGATGTATAGGATTATACAGTATCATACTTAGAGCTTGTGACTTGTATTTTCACCGGGTCTCGGAATTTGTGTATGCTGAGTTGAAGTGTTGTTTTATATATAGCTGTTGAGTCTCACAACTAAAATTATAAAATGATTGATTTTGCAATTAGAATCTGCGCGATGCGCGGTAACTATTAAATAAAATTAATTATAATAAATTATTTTATTTGTTTGAATACATTAAATCTAATTATTTCAATTAAGTTGCATAATCAAGCATTTATAAATTCAATTATATTTAAAAATAACACATTTATTTATGTTCGCTTCTAGTTGCAAAATCAATCATTTTGTAATTTTATTTAAGCAAACCATTCTTCTAAGTTCTAACCATGCGCCATATTGCAATCAACATAACTCAATTAACCTCAACTTTTTTTTATTAATTAAAATCAAAGAAATTTTATTTTTTAGTCGTGTACGAGCGTCGAAACTTTGGTAGGGACTTTCACTTTTCTTCTTTTCATGACAATATCTTTCTCTACTACTCATATGACTGCAAAGAATATGCCAAACATGTAAATTAGGATTAATAGCTTTCAATATAGCGGCTGACTTACATATTTAAATAATTCCTATTTTTAAATTTTTGGAAGTCTCTAAAAAATTATGCATTTTAGTGGTAAATTTTTTGCTCTACACACATTCAGGAACCATTTAGAAGAAAATTCACTAATGCTTGATCTTAAAATCTCTATGATATAATATGTAAAATAATATTTAGAGCTTTATTTTCTACAACTTCAAATGGAAAAATTCACTTCTTATGAAACCTTCTTTAAGCAAATAATATGACACACTTGATTTAAGTTCTTTAATTTTTGTCACCCAATCCTTCATTATCATCATCTCACTTACATATATGATTAAGATGCGATTAAGATTATTACTTTGAAAAGCTATTTAAGGAATATAGTCCATCAATCTTAACCTTTCCAATATGATATAATTAAGTTTAACCGTAAAAAAGAGCCTCAAAACTATTTTACAATAACAACAACAATAACAATCCAGTAAAATTCTACAAGTGAGGTCTGGGGAGGGTAGTGTGTACGCAGACCTTACCCCTACCCCCAAGGGGTAGAGAGGCTGTTTCCGAAAGGCCCTCGGTTCAAGAATATAAAAAGACAAAAGGAGAGAATCTTAGATTCACCACGGAGATCATAGGGAAAAAGAAACATAAAATACAGAAGAAAAATGCAAAGCAAAAACAATGGCTAGTAAAGGGATCTTGCGCCGAAAATAGTAAGACACGACATTGCCCCTAGCTATCTTAGACAAAACCCCACCGGACTAGGCTCACAAAGGTACAAAGTAACGCAAGACTCAACTACCTCCTAGCCTACAACCGTAATACTCGACCTCCACAACTTCCTATCAAGTGTCATGTCCTCGAAAATCTGAAGCTTCGCCATATCCTGTCTGATCACCTCTCCCCAATACTTCTTATGCCGCCCTCTACCTCTTCTCGTGCCTTCCACGACCAGCCACTTACATCTCCTTACTGGAAAATCTGGACTTCTCCTCTGTACATGCCCGAACCATTTGAGCCTCGCTTCCCGCATCCTGTCATCAATAGGAGCCACATGCACCTTCTCCCGAATGTCATCATTCCTAATCTTATCCCTCAAAACTATGTTAAGGAACAAAAATATATTTTTCCATAATAAACGACGTCCAGACTACAACCACTACTTCTTTTGTATAACTTATTTTCTTTGTTGGACGACATTAAAATGCTTTTGCTAGTTTACATAATAGTGAACTCATATGATTCAACCGATTACCAAGTATGATGTGGTATTTAAGTTTTCATATAAAAAAACATAGAACACTTCATCTATTTCAAACATCTTCCAGCAATAATGAGGATAATTAATTAATTTTTTAAATGTGGATTTGAATAAATAATACCATTGAAAAAATGATAATTATACTGAAATTCATTAGAGTCAATCGGTAGTCCAAATATCTTTATTTATGATCTCCTTATTCCTGTGCATCGACATCCGTAAATCAAAATCTAGATTTATTTAAGTTTAAAATTAAAGGTAAATCAAAATTTTACCTAATCTTTTCCTTATTTGTGTGATGAAAGACTTGTAAAATTGGTATGATTTTTGTGACTTTAATTATATAGATTTACATATCAGTGATCATATATTATTATGCCATAATAATTTTTTCTTTTAGTTATTATTGGACTTTTAGTCTATCACATGTTTCAAAAAGAATTTTTTTCTTTCATTTTTACGATAATGTCAATAGAATATTTCATACCTTTTTCTCCTACCTATATTTACTCAAAGTATTAATTTAAAAATTTTGAAGAAGGTTTATTCAAAAGGAAAAAGCTTTTGCATAGATTGTACTTAAAGAAATAATATAGAAGATATAATATTTTACTATGATATAAAATCTATATTATATTAACTATCAATTCTGCCTATGTTTAATACTATTTTCTTATATTCTTTTCTCTAATTAATGCTTACTTTATTTTCTCACTTTGAAGAAAAAAAATATAGATTTTTCTACGATCTATTTAGATTCATTCAACTACTTCCATTAATTATGTTCCATTTATAATTTATAATTATTAATATTGTCTTAAAATTGCCAAGTGACTTCATTTTAACTTGCCACTTGTTTTAATCACATGCTTCACTACTCTCCTTTTAATATAATATAGATTATTTCGCATGTTATTAGGCATAAGTCTTAAAGACTAGGTGTCGTCACGACATTATACAGATGTAATTTTGGATCGTATAGCATATGAATTAGTCTTTATATCGTGGACTTGATGAGTGGATCTCCTCTTAAAGAGCTTTATGAAAAATTGACATTTCTTCAATTAAGTTCGTAGTGGAAAATTTATTTCTACTTGATTTTGGTACGTCCAATCTTTATAAAGAGAACTGGTAATAATATTTTTAGTTGATTCCTTCAACACTTTAATCCCTGCAGAAGTAATTCAGAGACTTCAGAGTTGTTTAAAATTTTTATCTAAGTGTCCTAAGTAGGATATGTAGCTTTAAAAGATAGAGGCAAAGGAATAAGAGTTGGGGGCAGAGGAATTCGCAGATTTTCAAGACATAGAGCATGCAGGGTTTCGAATCCAAATAAATTACCCACAATGGAAGTAAATATGTTGGTAAGAGAAACTTTTTTGAAAAGTCTAAATAGTTGTGGTTCATTGTATACAGGGAGTATTCACTTTATTATTTGCATTTGAGAAATCTACTCTAGAGTCAGAGCCTTCTAGCTTGTCTCGCTCCTTTTTTTTTTCACATCCAAAACTCTAATCTCTTATTTTATCTCTTATGTCTTGTTGATTAATGTTCTTCATGATATTTCCATCTCAAATATTTTCCACCAAATCCATCTTAATTCTTAAACGTAAAAGATCCAAACCTAGACACCAAAGGGATAATTGGCTTTTCAGTCCTGGTAAGGTCAAGACATACCATCAAGTGATGATTTTGAGTGCTGAAAAGTTTCAATAAAATCCAAAAAGACAAGATAAATGCATGTAAAACAAAGAAGTTTGGTTACCCAAGACTTGTGTACTGTTCAACTCTTTAAAAAGGGGATTAAATGTTAGAATTACGATAAAAATAAGTAAATCTCGCTTACGATCTTTACTACTTTTTGTCACGATCTAAAATCTCACCGGATCGTAATGGCACTTAACCCTAATATGCTGGGTAAGCGAAACAATAAATAACACAGCTCAAATGAAAGATCATCAATAATCAATAAATAAGATGGTTGAAATCTATACAATTATTCAAGGACTGCTAGTATAAGTCATTAGTGACTAAGATTAAGAATACGAATACAATATGAAGAAAGATTACATCATCCTTTGAATTTGCATAAACCAAAATATTAGTCCTAAACTACCATGGACAAGTAGTGGTTTATATCTGGAATGTTGCCGCGTCTTCAATGCTAACCTTTGTCATCTACAACAGCTCAACTCCAAGATCTGCAAGCAACTGTTAAAGTGTATTATGGATACAACTGACCTCATGTACTCAATATATATCAAAACTAACCTCGGTGAAATAGTAACAAGGTTTTTAAGTCATAAGATACTCACTTTACTTAACTTATGCAGCTCAATAGCATAAACATGTACACAACAACACTACCGAAATCTAAGCATGAAGTACAAGCAAGGTCATTGATGCACATAAAGAAGATATGCATAAGCATTGTAAACAACTAACAATTTAGCATATAGAGAAGATAGGCACCTAGAATCAATAAATCATTGACAGTGCATATAGAGAAAATATGCATAAATAAACGAGCCAAGTTACATAGGTTGAGATATAGATAAGATATGTATAAATCAATTCTTCAATCAAAGCAGTATATAGAGAAGATATATATGAAATATCAAATAGCCCATCAACAATTGCACATAGAGAAGATATGCATGAAATATCAATTAACCCGTCAACAATTGCATATAGAGAAGATATACGTGAAATATCAAATAACCTGTCAATTGCATATAGAGAAGATATGTATGAATAAACAAGTCAAATTATACGGTATTAACATATAGAGAAGATATGCACTGTGAATCATTTCAGCAAGCAGAGCAACATATAGAGAAGATATGCGTAGAAGGCATGTATACACTCCAGAGCTAGCATATAGAGAAGATATGCGATAAAAATGATGTATACATCCAAGGAGTTTGTTTATAGAGAAGATACGCAAAATCCAACCATTGATCAATTTTCTCATAATCCGCATGTATGTTATCAAAAGAGATGCATGAAAGGATGACCCCAGGGGGATGGATCATTATCCATATGTTGCACGGACAACTCACGTGCTAAAATCATAATAACCTCACGGACAACTCATGTGCCAAAATCTTATCAACCGTACAAACAACTCACGTGTTATGATAACTCAACCTACACGGACCACTCACATGTTGTCAATCCAGTCCATCACACAGAAATCATATACAAGAAGACATACATACGAACAATGAATATTAAATCATGTACTCATGGATTGATTAATATGATGCTAAGGTATATGCATGTGCAAAGTGTACAACTACAACTCAGGCCATATAATAATGGGTATCATATTCAAACGGTAAATCAAGACCTACACATGATATCTAACAATATTTGAGAAGTTCATGTAGTCATACAAATATATAAAGCACGATAGTAGGATGCATAGTATCCAAAACAAGACATGATACAGCCTAAAGACTACTCCGGTCATGAGTCATACATAGCACCCGCATATAAGCTCGTTACCTCGCATATATGTCGCTTCTCAGTTATTCCAACTAGACAAATAAGGTCATATCCTAAAGGTTATTCCCTCACAATAAAATTACGTAAGATATGTACCTTAACAAGCCCAAATCAATCTTCCAAATCGTCTTTTCTTTAGAATCACCTCTGACGAGGCCAATGCGTATAAGATTTTGCTACTCGTAGTTTGTCAAATTCTAGTATAGTTTATGATATCGTCCCACAGAGATTGGAGAATCTAGCTACAAACTTATAATATCCTTACTACTATTTGAGAGAATCAGATTGATAAAATTTTGTTTGTTGAAAATTTAATTTGCTTAAATTGAAACAAAATAACTTTCGGAAGATTTATATTTAAAAAGAGTTGGGAATCATTGAATTCACTCGATAGCGTGATAATAATAAAATCTTAGCTTCTACATATATTTCTCTTAGAAATAACTGTTTATTACTAATACAATTATATTTTGCTCACTAAGAAATAATCAATTAATAACACTCCGCGAGGTTATGTAAATCAATTGATATATGACTCGTGACGATTAAACTGAAATAATTTTCTTGTCTGAATTGTGCTAAAAGATAGCAAAAATCTTTTGCGATTAATTTTTAATAAAAATCAATAATCTTGCCAACTACAAGTCCTTCGTGAGAATTAGAATGGAAGTAAGCAAGATTAAAAACTTGGAATGATAGCTTAAAAAGAATTACTCTCACTCTATTATTTTACCCAATAGTTATCGTATATTAATTTTGCTTCGTGAGAATTACAAAATTGACATACAACTAACTTTGGAGAATAAATAGATAGAAGTGATAATAATTAATTAAAACTAATATTCCAGCACAATATAGAAATATAATTAGAAAGTTTCAGGTCAAGCATGTAGTAAAATTGAGATTAATATTATAACACTATCGAGCTTCATCAACTATCCCAACAAAAGAGATTACTCCATTATGGAGTATTTAAATCTCAAAAAGAAAGAAATTCTTAAAATACTATCAACACTCTTAGAAAATTCAAAGACTACAAGATAAAATGAAATAGATAAAGAGAGAAGTAAAGACCAAAGCTAGAGAAAAGTTTGCTAATCAGGCACGTATGATCTCTCCCCCCTTTCAACACAAACATCCTATTTATACAAATCAAATCTCATAAGGTGCCACAATGCCTCATGGTTCTTTTGCCATGATGCGTCGTGTTTCTATTGCCATGATGCGTCGTGCTTCTATTGCCATGATGCCTCGTGCTTCTCTTTTTATTCCTTTGTTTGCTTTATCATGATATTTTTATTTCCTGCAAAATACTATTACAAAATACAGATAATTGACATATTATATATATATATATTATTTAAAATAATTTATTTTTAAGTATATAATATATGAATATTTTATAGTCATCAAACTCTCCCACACTTGAATCCTTGCTCGTCCTCGAGGCAGTAATTTTATTAATAATTGTTGTTTCTTGTAGAGTAGAAAAGTAAAAAAATAAAGTTTCACATAAAATTCAAAACCTATAAGTTTTTCAAGTCGCCAAATCTATATCTTGTTTCTGCTTCTGCTTTTGTTTGCCAAAAACTTTCAACTCCTCTTTTGATGAACCTTTTGAGATTGATAACATTATGATTACAATTTTGAGTTTCTCAAATTTTGTCCATAGGCTTGCCTTTCATGTCAGTCTCCACTAATGTAGAATCAACACTAATTTTTAAAATTATTTTAGGATTTTTTCAGGCTTGTAATGATAGGCTTAATGCTGGTAAGGTAAAAGGATATATTTGTAGTGACTTTGTTCCATCCAGCTTTATTATGAGAGCCAATTATTTTATCAAAATAACTATGTACAACTCAACATAAGAAAATAACTCTAGAGATTGGGCTAAAGGTCCCGGTCTCCAATTTCATAATTAACATCACTTAATTCATCATTTCTCTCAATAGATTTCTTAAATTCAAGCTTCTTGAACCAATAATTTATTTTACAGGCATATACTCCTTGTTTTTCTCTTATTTTTTTTAAGAGTAAAATAGAACATTTACTCCATAAGTATTCCTTCATCGCTTACTTTAATAATTATTTTTGCTCAACTATAGCCGGAAGGAGTAGTATCAATCTTTTTGTAAGGTAAACCAATATGGTGTATCAATAAAAGTTGGTTTATCCCTTTTTTTTTCTTTTCTTTTTTTTTTTGGGGGGGGGGGGAGGGGCTCAAAGTTGCGTGCTAAAAGGTAAAATATAAATATTTGTGGTTAAAAATAGATAGGATAAAAAAAGGTATCGAAGAAAGCCTAATTTCATTCTAAAAATAGTGTTGTCTAGAATTTCGCCTTGATAGACATTTGGGGCAAGTTCTAGCAGAATTTTATTGATTCTACCTGTTGAGATCATAATGCTTCTCAATTCCAATACTTTCTCAAATTTGGAGATACTCGTTCTTGCCTTCACAAAAATAAAATCACAAACTTGGAAGTTATATGGCATAAATGAAAAAAATTATGTTTGAAAAGTATGTAAACTTTTACTTTGAAACTTTAATATTGTACAAGAACAACAATTAAGAATAAAATAAAAGATGGATATATATATATATGGAGAGAGAAGAAAAAACTTGAAAGAGTGTGTGACAACACATGTTTTTATATGTAATAAACTGACTAATTTAAGACCTTATCAGTCAATTGGTGGTTTAAATATAAACCAACAAATTTACCTGTGCCAACATTTTGAATTGATTCATTAAATGGTTAATCAACCAGTTACTTAGGCATACCGATCACCATGGAGTTACTCCTACACATGTGACTCTGTTGTTGTAGAGGCCTTCATGAGATGTTCTGGTTGTACAATAACCTGGATATTGACCAGATCAATTGATTAAGCATTTAATTACCCAAATCTATGTCAGGCTTATGAAGCTCCACTGCTTCTCCCTCAATGGCTACGGGTTTTGTATCTTAGTTCTGAGCTTAACGTCGTCAGCTCGACTTATTAATTGCAGAATTCATCAGTCTATCAAAGTAATCGATGGATGTTGTTCAAAATGTCTTCCATAGTACAATTTTAACCTGTGACCATTTACCTTAAACTTATCTCCTTCATTTTTCTGAATTTCAATTGCCTCGTACGGAGTAACACCTATAACATTGTAAAGACCCGTCCACCTGGATTTTAATTTTCCTGGGAATAACCTGAGTCGGCTATTGTAAAGAAGTACCTGATCTCCAATTTTGAAACTCTTTGGTCGAATCAACTTGTCATGCCATATTTTTGTTTTTTCTTTAAATTTTTTAGCATTTTCATAGGCTCCCAATCTCAGTTCTTCCAATTCATTAACCTGAATAAATCACTTTTTACCAGCGGAGGTTAAATCAAAGTTCAGTGCTTTCAATGCCCAAAAAGCTTTATGTTCTAATTCTACGGGCAAATGACAAGTTTTTCCAAAGACAAATCTATATGGAGATGTTCCAATTGGCGTTTTGAAAGCAGTTCGGTACGCCCATAATACATCATCTAATTTTAAAGCCCAGTCTTTTCTTGAGATTCCAACCGTTTTTTCAAGAATTCTTTTTAACTCGCGGTTGGAAACCTCAACATGCCCTTGAGTTTGAGCATGATATGATGTTCCTGTTTTGTGAGTCACATTATATTTTGACAGTAAAGCAGAAAATTGCCTATTGATGAAATGAGTTCCTTGGTCACTAATGATGACTCACGGTGTGCCAAATCTGGTAAAAATATTTTTTCTAAGAAAATTACACACTGTACGAGCATCATTCTTTCTTGTAGGGATGGCTTCTGTCACGCCCCAAAATTCGAGGAGTGCGACCGGCACTCAACCGAGTAAACCCGACTGAGCAAGCCTGATAGGTTTCATTCTACCCAAACAATTCATGATAAATAGGAGATGGACTCCTTTAATCAGATTTAGTAAGTATTTCATTAACAACTTCCATTAGCAACTTAAATCATAATTATCAAAATATTACAAGTTTCATAAATCCTTGCCAAACATCAATAATTCTATTTAAATTCCAACACCTGACACTACCCACAACCTGTCTACGGAGCCTCTAAATACAATTGAAGAATAATACAGAAATGCCGGTAACAAGGCTCCGGTTGTACCTTACAGAAATACCAAAATAAGACTCCGGGAAGAAAAGCGGCATGAGCCACACAGGGCCCCGAGAGGAAAGAGGCTCACCAATACAGCTGACGAAAAGTGGAGGAGGTGTTACTGCCGGTGGACTGGAGTACCTGCTATGGATCCACCTACAATCATAATACGAATGTAGCGCCCCGGGAAAAAGGGACGTCAGCACATTTGAATTGTACTGGTATGTATGAACAAACTTGCCCTAAGTAAACTCAAACCATACACAAGTAACAAGTAGTAATGGAACCAACAATCAAATACACATGAAAGAAAACCATCAAGCCAAACAAGTTACAATCTCTCCATTTCCCCTTCAACATTTTCACATCAATGATTTCACAACTTTCTCATATTTTTATTTCAATAGTGATTTCGATCACTTTCCACCCTTATTACCTCGGCCACCCTTATTACCTCGGCCACCCTTATCACCACAACCCACACCTTATTACTTCGTGTTGCGGTGCGCAACCCGATCCCACCGAACAATCACAATTCACAAACAATACAACAGCAGCAACAACAACAACAATTCACAAAGAACAACAACACCAATTCTCAAAGAATTTCTATAGCCATCAATACTATTTCCATCATATTCAACAACTCATATGCATTTTATGTCACCGCGATAATTGCCAATACAAGCCATATATGTTATTACCATAGTTGTTCCAACTGCATCATTTACGATTTCCTTCCATCATTTGTTTCTCAACTCTTACCACATAACACATTCACAATCACATATTTGGTTTATTGCCAATTACGTACACCATTATATCGGGAGACTTAACCACGAACAATCAAATCATATCAATCACAATAATTCCACAAATAATCCACGTAGATATCACATACCAAATATTCGTACACCAAACAAAATGACTTTACAAAGGTCAAAGTTATCCATACATACCTCGTTCGAGCTTTTCTTAAGTTACTACGATGTTTCGAAAATTCTAGCAATCCCAATCTACTTGAGATATAACCAAATTAACACAAATTAGGAAGATATTCATGGTTTCAGCTCATTTGAGTATTTTATCAAACACTAGTGGAGCATCTTGATTTTAAATTCCTTTTACAAGATTTTCTTCTTTCCCCAACCTAATCTTTACTTATTTATATTCATCAACCTTCCCACAAACCTAATTTGTACATGCATGTATACATAATACTATTACCCCAAGAATCATGCCCCAATAACCCACCTCACAATCTCTACAATATCAACACAACCTAGGTTAGGCACCTATGACTTCCAATCCCCATCCCATGAGTTACAATACTTAATCCATACTCATATTTCCATAATAACTCCATATATGTAAGTCTAAGGTGTAGGATTACCTCTTGTAGACCAAATCTTGAAAGACAAATTTGGGGTGTTCTTGAGATTTTGAAGAAACCCTATGAAACCCAATCAAAATCATATTGTAACTAGTGATTGAGAAGTGAAATCACCATGAAAACACACTTAAAAACTCACCTTAGGTGTGCAATTGGATGCCTTGGTCGAGTTGGGGGTGTAGAGGAAGCCCTATGCTTGAGAAATGACTCAAATTCTCTTATTTCCGGTCTTTAGGATATTTAAAAACCTTCCAGGTGCACGAGCTCGCGCTATGTTCGCGCGCGGGAGGCAGAATACTCAGCACAATGCGCGACTTCGCGCTAATGTTCGTGCTAGTGACACCTGCCCAGTAAAATGGTCATAACTTTCTGTATACACCTCCAAATGATGAACGGTTTGTTGAGTTGGAAACTAGACTCAAAGGGCTTTAATTTGATAGGTCATGCATCACACACTCTTTATACTGGAGATATGATCGTTCAAAGTGAGGTCTTGTGCACTCTCATTTACAGATTTAGTCTAATATGAAACTTTTCTAACTTGGCTTAGACTTAGGCCTCTCCTTAGACCCCAATTCACTCTAATATGAATTATATGCTTATTAACATATCCAATTGATACCCATTATATCATGAATCCTCATTTGCACACAAAATAAAATAATTAGCCTACCTTGGCACGACGAAATCTCAAATTACTTGGAAAAAATTTTCCGGGGCCTTGCATTCTCCCCCCCTTAGGATCATTCGTCCTCGAATGAGGATCAAGGTTCACTCATTAGTCATACTTATGTAACTTCTGCTTTTTCACATTATGAAATATATCAACAGCCCCGAATTTGGCTAACTCCTTAAATTTTTGAAAATTTCGGCAGAGTTCCCTTTGTAACTAGGCCTATCCACCTGTCAGAGAATCACCCAAAACCATCCTAAAAACTCATCCATAGCTCGACAAAGCACCATAATGTATATATCAATGACAAGAACCTCAGCATTACAAACACTACTTTATCACGATGATACCTGGGCATGGACTGCACATTTTCAAATCATATCACCTAGAAGGTACCTTTCAAATCAAAACCAACTGCTATGCAATCAAGATAAAATATTTTATTCCCACAACACTCTCGGCCCTCAATGGCCTCTCATATCTACAGACTTTGCCAGAACTCATTCACGGGAGTAATTTCGACCCCTAAACTTACTTAACAAGGATAACAAGTAGATATTTCGCTGTGAGCACGTGATTTTTGCCCTATATATGAATAATTCCCAAAATTCAAACAAAATAATTTTTCTTTATTTTTACAATTTTTCGTGCATTTTGATGTCATTTTCTGATAATGGTTGCATTTTATTTGTGCATGTTAATTCATATAAAACACAAACAATATGCATTTGCATTTAGGATATAATTTTATATTTTTAGGACCGATTATGGGTTAGTTTGTTTTAGAACCAAACATGAAAAATTACAAAATAGCTCACTTTCGCATTTTAATTGTTTTAATCATAAAATTGGCGTAAAATAGGTTTTAAATAATTTTAGAGTTTAATTAGTTTAGTTTTGAAATATATTAGGACTTTATTTTAATTGTTGCAATTTTATAAAATCAGAAAGAATAAATACAAAATTACAAAGTGGAAAACAAAATACAAAAATAGATAAAAGAAATAAAAGAGGAAACAAAGCAAACAAGAAACAATTGGGCCTTTTTTCTGAATTGAGCACCAGCCCAAACCATCACGCCCAAGCAGCCCAGAACCCTCTGGTCCAATGCTAGATCAAAACGATGTCGTTTGGCGTCGATCAATCCAAGCCGTCGAGGTCTCATGATCTAACGGCCAGGAAGCCCCACTCCTAAACTATATAACTGTCCAAACCTTACCCCCACCCCGGTCCTTCGCCTTCCTCACCCAACCTCTCCTTGCAAACCCTAATCCCAGCCGCCCCAAAATGCTCGCCGGCGGCAAGTGCAACCTACACCGTTCGAACCCAAATTAACACCATAGATCCCCCATGAATCCCTCTTTCCATTCCTGCTATTGGTTTCCCTCGAATATTGCCAGAGTTCGTCGAATCTCCGTTTGAAGTTTTTCGGCCAAGTCGCAAGTTGGTCCAAACCTGTCCAAAATCATACCCCACAATCCCCAGATTTCCCTCAATCCAAATCCATGATTATTTTCCTTCGAATCCTGGTGAAGTAGCTTGGACTTCAAATCTGAAAATTTTCGGTCAAAGCCCTAGCACAAAATCTTGTGATTTTGGACCGTACCATCCTTAACCATGTGTTTATTGTGAGAATACATGGTTAGGGATGTTACGAGTCAAAAATTTGGAAAGATTTGAGCAAGCAGTGATTAGTCGGAGGTTTAGCTCCGTTGGTAAGTTTTTCTTCAACTTTCTCAGTCGTTTTTTTATTAATATAGTCTCATATTCCCTTATTTGGTTAGTTGGATTGGTTGTTTATCGATCATATTTTAATGTCGTTCATAGATAATAATAGTTATTAATTTAAATGGTTAGTATTAATGTTAGCTCATGCTGATACACTGTTTTGATCGCCCTGTTTTTCTTTTTCTGATTGTTTAATGATTCTGGGTTTAGACGATTAGTTTAATGTTGACGATTACTCTCGTTTGGTTAACAGATTGTTAGAATATGCATTAGGATATGTTGTATTATTGATATTCTGCCTTAGAGTTGGACCCGGTTGGTTATAACTGAGCAAATCTTTGGTTTTTTTAGTTAACTTTAGTTAGATTTTAGCTGGGGTTAAAAGGATGGGATCTGTTAGCATTAGGCTGTAAATTCCAGACTAGTAGAAGGACATTTTAGGGATAGAAAAGGGCAGTTTCTTTGGGGATAGTAATTTCAAAATAGGGGTAAGGGTAGTATAGGTATTTTAGGGGTAAAAGAGCATCCTAGGGCCTTCTAGAAGGGTATTTTAGTATAGATTTCAGCCAACTTAGGATATTAGCTTGGGAAACAAGTCAAGAAATGGGGGACTAAACTGAAAATAGGGGAGAGACTAAAAAGAAAACCAAAATCTGATTAACTCTTTTGGTAGCACCTATAAAATGACATCAAATGCCTTGAGGAAGGGGGTCCCTTTCAGAAAAGTTCACTATTTCATAGCTAGTTTAGTTTTTTTTCAGAAATTTTCCTTTCTAGTTCCACATGCCAAGTAGAAGTTAGAAATTTAACTACCAGAAAGCAAATAGATTAAAAAAAAAATTCAAAAACATGTACTATTTCATTCGACTACGAAATTGATTTTTTGGTTTTAGTAGTTGAGTTACAAATTTCAGTACCTTTTTCTGGTGATTTGAGTGGTCAGAACAATTTCTAGTTGGTTCAAGAATATTGGAGTTTCAGTGAGCCTGTTTTGGTTCCATTTGTTGAATTTTCGAGTTTGGGATGTCCTGGCTGTTTAAAATTCAGTGTTGTGTCCAAATTTTGGATTCTGAGTTGCTGGGTTGTTGATTCCTCTGTTTGGATTGCTGAATTTGCTCCTGAACTACACTGTTGTATTGCAGCTTCTGATCCATTTTTCTTTTGTTTCCTTTCAAATCTCAGGTACACGCTCTCAGTCTGTTTGATGTAATGTGAACATGGAATACAATTGTTGCCCTGGAATTGCAATACAAAAAGGATTAAGTTTAAATATTTCCATGTTTGTTTGACACTCACAGTTGTCTTAATTGAATTGCATATGCGAGACCTCTAACTAGGCTGTATAACTGTATAATTGATATATGGCATATAGACATGGTGTATTGTAGCTGAGTCATCATGGTGGTTAACTTTAGTTTTAGAATAAATGCTGTCAGTATAGTATATTGTGGTTTACAGAAAACAGAAATGAGGCATCGAAACAGTAGTATTTTTAAACAATGTCTCTGTTGCAATTGTTAATGTCAACAGGTGTTTGTTAATGATTAGTTTGTGAGTTCTAGTGCCTTAGTGACATAATTTGAATAAGTATGACAAGTTCAGGATTACATTTGGCTTAATTTATCACTTTGATAGTGCTTAAGGTAACTCAATAATTGAATAGTTAAATGGTTGCCGACAGTTTGTCATTTGTGGTCTAAAAGCCTGTTAGTTCAATGAGGGTATGTAATATGGGTTTAATTAGGAGATGGGTCCAATTGGTGGTTTGTCAATCTAGGGGATCGGACCCCAGACCTCTGCGAGCTCAACTGCTATGGGCCACTCCAGGCCCAACGCTTGCATTCACAATAGTTTTCTTCCTAATTGTGCTGGGCCCTTTGAGGCCCAAGACCGGTTGTACGTTTTTTTAGGTTGTAGAAAATTGTCGTCATTTTTTAGGTAGGTCCTTTTAACAAGAATTGATGAGACAAGCCTCGCCGAATAAAATAAATTGCGGGCCCTCAATAAATGGTTATTAAAAATGATTAGAATTTGGGAGGGCCATTTAGCGAACTTCACGGCTCTTCCCAAAATAATATTACCTCAGAATCTTTAGGCGCGGTTTTAATTAAATTACCTTCTTAAACTCGGGTGCGCATTGATGCGACCCAAATCCAAATCTTGACGGAGTCGAAATGTGTTGACGACCATGGGTGCATTGATTGCGACATGGTTCGAAACGCGTTTTCACGACGTCGCAATTCTTTTAAAATAAATAATGATAAAAAGCGGTTTCACGAGTAAAAACCACATAAGCTAGAACGTGTATTAAAATTAGATAAAGTCAAATACAACAGTTAAGCGACCGTGCTAGAACCACGGAACTTGGGAATGCCTAACACCTTCTCCCAGGTTAACAGAATTCCTTACTTGGATGTTTGGTTCGCAGACTGTAACAGAGTCAATTTTTTCCCTCGGTTCGGGATTCAACCGGTGACTTGGGACACCATTAATCTCCCAAGTGGTGATTCTGAATATTAATAAGTAAATCCCGTTCCGATTGTCCTTTAATTGGAAAAACTCTTTTACGCCCTTGCGGGTGTAGGTGAAAAAGGAGGTGTGACAGCTCTGGCGACTCTGCTGGGGATCGAACCCAGAATCTCTGGTTCAAGGTTCAGAATTCGAGCTTAGATAAATTGTTGTATTTAATTGTATCTGATTTTCCTACATGTTTTGTGTTAAATGTGCTAAATGTTACCGCTTTGATATTATTTGAACTGTATATAAACTGTGCCGACACCCTTCTCTCTTCACCTCCGGGGATGTGCTTACTGGTTGAGACTCCCTATTCTGTTAGTGTCATACCTTGAAATAAGAAAGAGGCCGGACAAGTTACGAAGCCGGATGGCCTTTTGGTTCCCGGTAAGTTGTCCCCTCTTCGACTCGAGTTGTCCGCTCGGGTACACAGTCTAGAACACTGACCCAGGTTTTGAACATAGAGTAACGTGACTTCATGCCGGATTCCTAGTAGGAACGCTTATTTGCATCACGTTGCATTTGACTTAGGGGACTCAACACAGGGGTTGGGTCCGTCTAGGACTAGCAACCTGAAATGAAAAGACCATCCTGACGCATTCTCTTGTGCTGTGCATTTATTTGTTCCGAACCTGCATGTTGACCGGTTTCTGAATCTCGGGAATGTTGAAAAATCAAAAAAAAAGAAGAAAAAAAAGGAAAAAAAAGAGAGAAATAACAGAAAACCAAGTACTATCGAAACTCTGCCAAAATTTTGAAAAAATGGAAAAATGAAAATGTTTTATTTTTAATAGTTTGTTTTACTAAAAGCAAAGGAAAAATGGAAAGAGTCTTTTATTTTTGGAAAGTTGTTTGTTGAAAAAGAAAAGAAAAAGAGTCTTTATTTTAGTTTGGAAAAATAGATTGTTTTATTGTTTGTGGAAAATAAAAATAAAAAAAATCGTTATTTTGTCTTGTTTTCAGAAATAGAAAAGGAAAATAGTTTGTCTTGCCATGAAAAATAAAAATGGAAAAGAGTCATATTTTAAAATAGTTCGGTTAATTTGCCCGAACTACGTAGGTTTGATTCTCATAGGGCGTGAGATACGTAGACAACCCTCATCGGGTCCAACCTTCCTTTGCAAAAATAGCCAAAAAATGTCAAAATTTTTATTTTCGTCGCAAATAAGTTGGGTGATGCCGTTTTGTCAAAAATAGCCAAATGTTCCCAAACGGGACGCCGGAAGGCTGACTTTGCAAAACGGCCATCTTGGTCAATTTTGATTGTTGACCGGTTGACTCTTGCAGCCTTAAAATCTTTGTTCCCGAAGTACCGAAAGCCCGCGTTTGAGAATCGAGTCCTTCAATTTTTAGAATCTGAAAAAATATAGATAGTTTTATTTTTGAGTCGAAAAAAATAGAGATAGTTTTTATTTTGAGTCGAATAAAAGTTTTTCTTTTGCTTAATCGCATTAATAAATGTGCAGGATGAGCACGATGCTAAATGAACCCTTTTCAATAATGACCAAAATCCCTTTTGAGCTGCAATTATGGTGGAACGATTTAGGCAAAGAAGGGCAAGACGAAGTGAAAAAATATTTGAAAGATCTTCCAGATTTATTAGACATTCAGCCTCGGGGGGATATTATCAGGGCATTGGTCGCTCATTGGGATTCGACACATAATGTATTTCATTTCTCGGACTTTGAGCTCACCCCAACATTGGAAG
Source organism: Nicotiana tabacum (assembly GCF_000715075.1). Classification (NCBI taxonomy): domain Eukaryota; kingdom Viridiplantae; phylum Streptophyta; class Magnoliopsida; order Solanales; family Solanaceae; genus Nicotiana; species Nicotiana tabacum. The sequence goes on along the minus strand of NC_134101.1, from coordinate 89,054,456 downwards.
AAATAGCGGGGTATATCGGAAGTGATCAAGCTCCATTGAGGTTCAAATACTTAATTGCTCCCAGGGCCATTACCGTACACCGGTTCTTGGATTCCTTGAAAATACCCCGAACAGTTCATCATCCAGATTTTGCAAAGGGTTTCTGCAGTTTCCGCTTCATATATGATAGATATGGCCACGTGGGCGGGTTCAATAATCCAGATTTTAAGCTATGCAGTAGAAGTAACCGACAAAAATGGGAGGAACATAGACGTGTGGCTTTTATGATAGCATTTTTGGGCCTCATAATATTCCCAAGGAAAGATAGTAATATTGATTTGAAAGTAGCGGGGGTCGTCAGTACCTTGCAAACTGCGGGGAAAAGCACTTTAGCACCTATGATCGTGGCTGATATCTTCCGGGCTCTCACTGCGTGCAAAGCTGGGGGCAAATTTTTTGAGGGATGTAACCTGTTGTTACAAATGTGGATGACTGAGCATTTGTGCCCTCGCTCTCAGCTATTGAGTTATGGTTCGTTAGAGAAAACTTGTATATGAGAATTTTACACAAGAATCAAAGGGGCTAGTCTACCTGAAGGAGTCACGGCCTGGACATCATTATTTCGGAACCTCACTGCCAGCCAGATACAGTGGGTGCTTGGATGGTTGCCTGTCGAAGAAGTCATATATATGCCAGCAGCCCGACCACATTTTCTGTTGATGGGACTCAAAAGCATCCAGCCCTATGCACCATATCGGGTTCTGAGGCAACTTGGGAGGTATCAAGTAGTACCGAGAGATGAAGATCTGAGTACCCAAGTGGTCGAAATTAGTCCTGACGGTCGGTTCCCCGAGGAAGAGGTTCGCCAAATCTGGAGTGAGTGGCAACATTTGATGGCGAGCACTTGTGTGTCTGATAGGGTTAAAGGGGAATTTGCCCCAGGGTATCATGATTGGTTCAGAGGTGACGTGGCATATGGGAGACCGGCTAAACGACCTCATCTCGAAGATTTCGCCAAGTCTTCCCAAGAGCAGTGGGACTGGTTAGCAAAGGAAGAAGGCTACCGAGTTGAGATTGGTAAACTGAAGCAGCAAGTTGAGAGTTTGAAATTCGAGAACAGTGTACAGGTTGCCGCGGATCAAGGTGAAAAGAACAGACTGGCTCGAGAAAACGAAGCGCTTAGGGCCCAAATCCGGCAATTGAAGATAACCGTCGATAAGCAACCGAGGAGCCGATCCGATGAGCAATTGATAAAAAGATTGGAAAACGAAGTCTGGGAATGGCGGGATGAATTAGATAAATCCGAAAATATCATGGCAGAGCTTAAAGCACAGTGGGCTACCAGAACAGAGGAGCGTCGCCAGTACTTGAATCAGTTGAAAAGGGACCATGAGAAAATTGTTGTCGATTTAAAGAGAAAAGTGGTTGCCCTTGAGGGTAAAGCGGTTGGACAGGCTAGGGATTTTGGAATTGAAAGTGGACATTGTTACGACTTGTTGGCACAAATGGAGGTAGAAGTGCAGCAGTTGCAAGATCAACACCTGCAGGACTCTCGAGCTTTAAAGACATGCAGTGATCAGATACGACGATTGCTTATAGAAAAGAAGCAGATAAAAGACAGAATTAGAGCCATTGCTCATGCCATTTTCAGGAGATGCTGGGTTTGTGAAGACATGACCCCTACTACTTTTGTCTCCGCAGTGATGATCTATGTGAAACAAACCATGAATGAATTAGAGCAGCTTGAAAGGGATTTGGATCCTAGGCCCGCGGCGAGGCCGAACGACGCCCCGTAGACACCTAAGTTTGAAGCACTAGAGTATGCATAGGCCATGTCTGTAATTTTCTACCACGTTGAGTCTGTCTTTCGTCTGTATGTTATCTTTTCAGGTCAAGAATGTTTGCAGTCTTAGAGTTTGTGTTTGTTTTTATTTTGCGTCTGTTAAGTTTCATTCCGGAAAATGTTTAGTTGTAATAGTTTGTTTTAGCAACAGAAAATGAAATTTTCAAAAATTTTATTCTTATTTTCACCCTTTATTTTTGCATTTATTTTTCATGAACTACGCTTGGTCTGATTCGTGCGGGGTCACGATACGTAGGCAATCTCCATAGGATTCGACCGTAATCATAACGTAAGAAAGAAAGAGTGATAAAAAGAAGGGATCGAAAAAAGAAGAAAGAAAGAAATGAGCAAAAACACAAAAAAAGAAAGAAATAGGGAAAGAAAAGAGCACAAAAAATATGAAAGTAAGCTAAAAGAAATAAGGAACGAAATGCCGGGATGACACATGTAATCGAGCAAACACATAATAGAAATGATTAACTGTATAGGTGCATTCATGTCAACGTGCGGTTGTCAAATCTGTAAAGACTTAATCGCTAACAAAGTGGTTGTCTAAATGTGTGAGTTCAGGCAGGTGGTTAGTTGATTGGCAATTCTGGCAACTCACCCGTACAATACACGGTCGAAAGATAAAGTAAAAATGATAGGGTAGAATTCGGAAATCAGCATCGTAGACCCTTCGAATGAAGTTGAGGTAACAGATGTGGGTGCTATGAAAGAAGAGATGAGGAAACTAAAAGCACAAATGGCTGAAATGCATTGGGCATGGTCTCAGGGACATCCAGCACCACTATATCCCGCTAATCCATCTTACATCCCACCCCTGGCTCAGGCTCAGGAGCCCACCACTCCCCACGCATCTTCAGCCTTCCCCTATCACGCCCAGGGCTATGGTACCACTTCATACGCTCCCCCAGCTCCACCCCCCAAACAGAACCCTCCCCCACCCATGGTTCCAGTCTTTGTGGCACCTCCCCCAGCCCCATTACATAGATCGTCCAGTGAGCCGCTATTTCAAGCTCACGACACCCAATATTACCCTCCCGAACCCACTTTCAAAGCGCCTGAGCCATATACCTATTCTCCCCATTTTGAAATCCCGGGAGAGGTTGAGAAACCGGTTAAAAATACAGAACAGGAAGAAGTGATTCGTAAGGTCAAAAGCCTGGAGCAATCCTTCAGGAACATGCATGGTTTAGGTAACCAAGTCAGCGTTGCATACAAAGATTTGTGCCCTTTCCCTGATGTTCAGTTGCCTGCGGGGTTTAAAATGCCGAAATTTGACTTGTATGAAGGGCACGGTGACCCAGTAGCCTATCTGCGTGGTTTTTGTAGCAAAATGAGAGGTGCTGGGGGGAAGGATGAATTGTTGATAGCATACTTCGGTCAAAGCCTGAGCGGATCCGCACTAGAATGGTACACGAGACAGGATCCCGGCCGATGGTATACATGGGATGATTTGGCACATGCATTCATTGGCCATTTTCAGTATAACCTTGAGATAGTCCCCGATCGTCTGTCACTGTTGAAGTTGGAAAAGAAGCCTGGAGAAAGTTTTAGAGAGTTTGGTTTCCGCTGGAGGGAACAAGCAGCAAGGGTTGATCCTCCAATGAGGGAGAGTGAGATGGTAGATTACTTCTTGCAAACATTGGAGCCTACCTATTTTGGTCATCTGGTGACATCTGTCGGAAAGTCGTTTAATGAAGTGGTAAAGATGGGAGCCATGATTGAAGAGGGATTGAAATCTAACAAGAGTTTAAGCTACTCGGCATTGAAAGCAACCACCCAGGCCATCCAAAGTGGTACTGGTGGTGTGCTTGGAAAGAAGAAGAAGGAAGAAGTTGCTACGGTTGAAGCTAGTGCTTGGTCCAGGCCCAATAACCCTCCACCTTACTACAACCAACCCAGACCCCACCACCCAAACTACCAATATACCCCATATGGCCCACCGCAACACTACTATCCACCACCAGAACCACACTTTTCTATCCACCACGCCCAGACCTACACTCAGCCTCCGGTGCACTCGCAATGGCGTGCACCGAATCCTCAAAACACACATCCACCCCCACAAAACACCTATCCACCTCCTAGGGCAAACAGACCAGGAACCATCTTCCGCCCAAACCAAGCTTTTAGAAGTAAAAAGGCCCCAAACAGAAAAACATTTACTCCGCTGGGAGAATCTTACACCGCTCTCTTCCATAGATTGAAACAGTTGGGAATGTTGACCCCAATTGAGTCCAAAGCACCAAACCCCCTTCCCAGAAACCTGGACCATTCTGTTAGCTGCGAGTATTGCTCAGGGATGCCGGGGCACGATACTGAAAAATGTTGGAAGTTGAAAAACGCAATACAAGAACTCATTGATAATCGTTGTATTGAAGTACAGGCTCCAGAGGCCCCAAACATCAATCAAAATCCGTTACCAGTGCATTATGAAGCCAATATGATCGAACTGATACATAAAGGGACAGAGCCTAAAAAACCCTCGCAGACGGTTATGGTGATCCGTTCTGCGGAAGCCAAGGTCAAAGAAAAGACAGTGAGCATAAGGCCAGTGGTTCAGCTAAAAGCAATAAAAGATAAGCCAGTGTTGGTAATGGGAAAAAGACCATTTGTTACTGTAAAAAGCCAGAGCCAGTCAAGTTAGTGGTACCAGGGTCATCATATGCACCCGTGGTTGTTGTGAAAGGGGCCTACATACCAGTTGTCATAAAACCGGTAGTCCAATTACCCGTGGTTGATAGCAAAGCCGTACCGTGGAAATATGACAAGGTAGTGGTGACATACAAAGGAAAGGAAATTGAGGAAGAGAGTTGTGAAGCACAAAGACTAACTCGGTCGGGACGTTGTTTTGCTCCCGAAGAGTTGAGAAAGGCTAAGGGTGCTAAAGACAATCCAGTGCTAGTCAAAAAAGCTGTGATGGAAGAAGAGGCAGAAGAGTTTCTGAAAAAGATGAAAGTGCAAGATTATTCCATTGTTGAACAATTGAGAAAAACACCGGCCCAAATCTCGTTGTTTTCATTATTGATCCATTCTGACGAGCATTGCCGAGCTTTGATGAAGATATTGAATGAAGCTCATGTGCCCGATAAAATTTCAGTGAACCATCTAGAGACAATTGCCAACAAGATCTTTGAGGTAAATAGGGTAGCATTTTCTGATGATGAATTGCCTGTGGAAGGCACAGAACATAATAAAGCTCTCTACTTGACGGTCAAGTGTGAAGGTTCAATGGTTACTCGGGCACTGATCGATAATGGGTCAAGTGCTAATATTTGTACGTTGTCCACATTGAACAAGTTGAAGATTGATGATGATAGAATCCGCAAAAATAGCATTTGTGTTCGAGGGTTCGACGGAGGGGGAACAAACACAGTAGGGGATATTGTACTCGAATTGACTATTGGCCCAGTCGAGTTCACTATGGAATTTCAGGTGTTGGAGGCTGCAGTGTCCTACAATCTTTTGTTGGGTCGACCATGGATCCACGCGGCCAAAGCAGTGCCTTCCACACTGCACCAAATGGTCAAGTTCGAGTGGGACAGACAAGAAATTGTGTTATATAGGGAAGATCCCACATGCGCCATGAATGATGCCATTGTGCCCTTTATAGAAGCTGAAGATGATAAAGGACCATGGGTTTATCAGGTCTTCGACAAGGTCCCGGTGAGCAGGGTGCCCGAGGGTAAAAGCATTCCATGTCCCAGGGTGGCAGCTGCGACCGTCATGGTAGTATCAGAAATGCTAAGTAATGGGTTCGTGCTAGGAAAAGGTCTGGGGGCTGAACTTCAGGGCATGGTTCAACCTGTTTCTCTGCCCAAAAATCTGGAAACCTTCGGATTGGGGTTCAAACCAACAATGGCAGATGTTAGAAGGGCTCGTAAATTGAAAAAGAAAGCTTGGGTTCTTCCCAAACCGATTCCATGCTTGTCCAAGTCCTTCGTCAGGCCGGGTAGCAAAAAGCAGTCATTGACAAAGGTGTCAGGTTCACTGATTAGGGCAGAGGGGAACTTGGATAAGGTGTTCGAGAGAGTATTTGCTGAAGTGAACATGGTTGAGGCTGGGGAAGGGTCAAGCGGAGCAGATATACAGTACATCGGACCATATGTTAACATCAACAATTGGGAAGCTACTCCTCTTACAATTCGGAGGGAGTCGTGGTAGTGGGTTTTGTTTTCCTTTTGTCACCTGGATTATTCCAGGGTTTGTAATCCAGTTGCTATGTTCTGTCCGTTTGGATGAGTTAAAACCCTGTTATCTTTACATTCAATGAAATGCAATATTCCTCGTTCCTAATTTTGTTTCCATTTTTCTTTTCTTTTGTACAGTTCTTTTTATGCTGATATCAATGATATGACATGCATGAGGAATCTTCGGCCCAGTTTTAAAAGCCAATCTAGCTCGGAAATAATAATACAAGAAATTGAGTGTGATGATGGGGTGGATTGCAACAACGATGAAGCTTATGAGGAAATTAGTAAGGAATTAAGTCACTTTGAAGAATAACCCAAACCTAACCTAAATGACACAGAAGCAGTTAATCTAGGGGATCAAGACAATGTGCGGGAAACTAAAGTAAGTGTTCATCTGGAGCCACAACTCAAGAAGGAGATAATTAGAGTATTGCATGAGTACAAAGATGTTTTTGCATGGTCGTATGATGATATGCCAGGTCTAAGCACCGATTTGGTGGTCCACAAATTGCCCACTGATCCGGCAGTCCCTCCTGTCAAGCAGAAGTTGAGAAAGTTCAAAACGGACATAAGTGTGAAGATCAAAGAGGAAATTACCAAGCAATTTGACGCGAAGGTCATTCAGGTTACACGATATCCCTCTTGGTTAGCTAATGTTGTGCCTGTGCCGAAGAAAGACAGCAAGACCAGGGTATGTGTCGATTATCGGGACCTTAACAAGGCAAGTCCAAAAGACAATTTCCCACTGCCCAACATCCATATACTGATTGACAATTGTGCCAAACATGATATTGGTTCTTTTGTGGATTGTTACGCGGGTTATCATCAGATTCTAATGGACGAGGAAGATGCAGAAAAGACGACATTCATCACGCCGTGGGGAACGTATTGTTATCGGGTCATGCCGTTTGGTTTGAAAAATGCTGGGGCAACTTATATGAGGGCCATGACAACCATATTCCATGATATGATACACAAAGAAATCGAGGTGTATGTGGATGACGTGATCGTGATATCTAGACAGCAATCCGACCATGTCAGAGATTTGAGAAAGTTCTTTCAAAGGCTTCACAGGTACAATCTTAAGCTCAATCCTGCAAAGTGTGCTTTCGGGGTACCATCTGGGAAGTTGTTGGGGTTTATAGTCAGCCGGCGGGGTATTGAATTAGACCCGTCGAAGATCAAAGCTATTCAGGAATTGCCACTTTCAAGAAACAAAACCGAGGTGATGAGTTTGTTGGGAAGATTGAACTATATCAGTAGGTTCATTGCTCAGCTCACGACAACTTGTGAGCCGATTTTCAAATTGTTGAAGAAAGATGCTGCGGTCAAATGGACTGATGAATATCAGGAGGCTTTTGATAAGATAAAGAGGTATTTGTCGAACCCACCCGTGTTGGTCCTGCCAGAATTAGGGAGGCCTTTGATTCTATATCTGACGGTTTTGGATAATTCATTCGGCTGTGTACTGGGGCAGCACGATGTTACGGGTATAAAGGAGCAGGCTATCTACTATCTCAGCAAGAAGTTCACATCTTACGAGGTTAAGTATACTCATCTGGAGAGGACATGTTGTGCCCTAACTTAGGTGGCACAGAAGTTGAAACATTATTTGTCATCCTACACTACTTACCTCATATCTCGCTTGGACCCGTTGAAGTATATTTTTCAGAAGCCCATGCCCACCGGGAGGCTTGCAAAGTGGCAGATCCTGCTTACAGAGTTCAACATTATCTATGTGACACTGACTGCGATGAAAGCACAGGCATTAGCCGATCATTTGGCTGAGAACCCCGTCGATGAAGATTATGAACCTTTGAAAACTTATTTCCCTGATGAAGAGGTGATGCATATTGATGAATTGGAACAAGCTGAGAAACCGGGATGGAAACTTTTCTTTGATGGGGCTGCAAATATGAAAGGCATAGGAATAGAAGCAGTACTTATTTCTGAAATAGGTCAGCATTACCCTGTTACAGCTCGGCTTCGTTTCTACTGTACGAACAACATGGAAGAATATGAGGCGTGTATATTGGGATTGAGATTAGCTGTAGATATGGGTGTACGAGAAGTCTTGGTCATGGGTGACTCGGACCTACTGGTACACCAAATTCAAGGAGAATGGGAAACACGGGATTTGAAGCTTATACTGTACCGGCAATGTCTGCATGAGCTTTGTCAACGGCTTCAGGCCATAGAATTCAGGCACATTCCAAGGATTCATAATGAGGTTGTCGACGCTTTGGCTACTTTGGCATCGATGTTGCATCATCCAGACAAGGCTTATGTTGATCCGTTACAGATTCAGGTATGTGATCAGCATGCTTATTGTAATATGATAGAAGAGGAAATCGATGGTGAGCCTTGGTTCCATGATATCAAAGAGTACATCAGGATGGGAGTATATCCGGTACAGGCTACCGGTGATCAGAAAAGAACGATTCGGCGATTAGCAAGCGGGTTTTTCTTTAGTGGAGGAGTGTTGTACAAAAGAACTCCAGACCTCGGGTTGTTGAGATGCATGGATGCAAGACAGGCCACATCTATCATGACTGAGGTACATTCCGGAGTTTGTGGACCGCATATGAGTGGGTACGTTCTAGCAAAGAAGATTCTCCGAGCAGGTTATTATTGGCTCACTATGGAGCGGGATTGTATCAATTTTGTGCGTAAATGTCATCAGTGCCAAGTGCATGGAGATTTGATTCATTCTCCACCATCAGAACTACATACGATGTCTGCGCCATGGCCTTTTATTGCATGGGGCATTGATGTTATTGGGCCAATTGATCCAGCAGCGTCAAATGGGCACAGGTTTATTCTGGTAGCTATAGACTATTTTACCAAATGGGTGGAAGCTAAGACGTTCAAGTCTGTGACTAAGAAAGCTGTGGTCGACTTCGTGCACTCAAATATCATCTGTCGGTTTGGGATTCCGAAGGTAATTATCATGGATAATGGAGCTAATCTTAATAGCCATTTGATGAAAGAGACATGTGAGCAGTTTAAGATTACCCATAGGCATTCTACGCCATACCGTCCTAAGGCAAATGGTGCGGTTGAAGCAGCCAATAAGAATATAAAGAAAATACTCCGGAAGATGGTTGAAGGGTCTAGACAGTGGCATGAGAAATTACCTTTTGCGTTGTTAGGATACTGCACCACTGTTCGTACCTCGGTGGGGGCGACTCCTTATTCATTGGTGTATGGCACCGAGGCAGTAATACCTGCAGAGGTATAAATCCCGTCTCTGCGAATCGTTGCGGAGGCTGAGATCGATGATGATGAATGGGTGAAAAGCCGCCTTGAGCAGTTGAGTTTGATTGATGAGAAAAGATTAGCATCAGTGTGCCATGGTCAACTGTACCAAAGAAGAATGGCAAGAGCATACAACAAGAAAGTGCGTCCAAGGAAATTCGAAGTTGGACAGTTAGTACTGAGGCGGGTTTTGCCTTACTGGGCTGAAGCAAAAGGAAAATTTGCCCCAAACTGGCAGGGACCATTTGTAATAACCAGAGTGTTGTCTAACGGGGCATTGTATTTGACAGATGTAGAAGGAAAATGTATAGAAATGGCCATTAATTCCGATGCGGTCAAGAGATATTATGTATGATTTCTTTATTTCTGAATGTATCTATTTGTATTTGGCATATCTTAAAGATTGAAATGACGAAGGCTTTTTGTCCTGCTATCCAAATACTTTTATCCCTTGTCATCCCCTTTGAGCCTTACTTATTTTTCATACCCATCTTTCAAAATCAATGACACTATCAAGGAACACAGGTGCCGAACATAAAAAAAAGAGAAGAAAAGCAAAGGAAAAAGAAAAGAAAAGAAAAAGAAAGAAGAGGGAAAAAAGAAGAAAAATAGAAGAAAAATGAAAGTGAAGGAAAAGAGAAAGAGAAGGAAAAGAAGAAGTAAAGAAAGAAAAGAAAAGGAAATAAACACACAACAACAAAGGTAACTATGATACAGTGAACTACGTTTGACTTGATCCCGAAAGGGTACGTAGGCAGCCTTACTCCAAGGTTCAGTCATACCAAAATAAAAATCCAAAAATCCCCAAGCAAGAAACTGGGGCAGAAGTTGTGATTTTTGTGAAAATTGGATTCTGAAAGTTGTAATTTAAACCCATTTTGAATTGTTTTGAGCCTTTTATACCTTTCTTTCTAACCCAATCCAAAAGCCTACACTACGGTCCAAAGAAAGACCTTCTGATCAATTTCTAAGAAATGGCAGGTCGAGCAGGTAGCGGTAATTCGTAGCAGTGGCAACACTCTGGTTCAAGCAAGAAAGAACAAAAGTAAAAATGAGAGAGTCTTATTGGTGAAAACCTTCACGGGCACCGTAAGGCTACAGGAGCTGAGAGAAAATAAAATGAGAGAGTCTTAGTGGTGAAAACCTTCACGGGCACCTCAAGGCGAAAGTGAGTTGAGGGATGGTAAACTGAGAAAGGTCTGTTGATGGAAACCATTGCGTGGTCCTGCCGGAAAACAAGGTTAAGGTCTGGGTAATTCAAACAATTGATGGAAGTTCTGAGCAACAAAGTATGGCAATTGAAAGCTGGTTAGTTGGACAGATTGGGCCGATTAATCCAAAATGCATGTCATGACCATTGGTACCAGTTTGTCTCACTCAGATAAGTTTCTTTTCCTTCTCTTTTTAAACAGTCATCTGGTTTTGGATTCTTCTTATCCTTAACTCAAAAAAAAAAAATCATTGCATTTCATTTTCTTTTGAGGGTTTATCTAGCTGAGATGTTTCAGTGCTAGTTTTGGTCAATGCAAGCAGAAATGACTTCAAAGCTCACTACCATCTTCCGGAATTGTAAAGTACAACATGGTCAGAGCATGTCAAAAACAACCTGATGTCAAGTGGAATACAGGGAATTAACGGAAGTTTCATTGGTTAAATGATTGGAGAATGTCATGGGAAAGGCAAAGGTTTAAACAAAAGGGCCTGAAAAGTGAAATAACAGCATGGGTGCAAAACATTTAGGTTGCCAGAGGTTGGGAAATTTAAAAGTTGGTCAGAAAGTCGAGCGGTTCAGGGTCAGTGTGCGGAAGTTAGTCAACACAAAAGCAAGGCAAGGGAAGGACGATGCAGCAGGAGTACCATCAGCTAACCACCATTTTTTAAACTAACCGAATTTTCTTTGATCAAAACAGGGGCAGGAATTGTTTGGCGGAAGGGATATCTGTGAGGGAAGAGCAGGTATTAACCCAGTTTAATCACAAGCATGGCATGGTTAAAATACAAGAAAATGAAGAGTAGCATAGGGAGACGTAAGTTGTTCCAGGTCTGCATTTTAGAGTAGTGGTAAAGTGTTGAAGTGGGGAACCCGCCCCTATAACAGAGGAATACGTTTCAGTCTGTAACTTTTAAAAGCATGCAAGTTTTAGTTTTTAACCCTTGTTAGTAGGTTGTAACAAGCCCCAGTTTCCCCAAGCCGGGGCAGAAAGTTTTCTTGGTTCGTTTATTTTTGTGAAATCAGGAACCCGCCTGGATAACAGAGGAATACATTTCAAGCTCAGAAGTCAGGAGTCCGCCTGGAGAATAGAGACATTCAATTTCAAATTCAGAAGTCAGGAGTCCGCCTGGAGAACAGAGACACGTATTTTGAATTTTAGCAATCAGGAGTCCGCCTGGAGAATAGAGACATACAATTTAATTTTAGCAATCAGGAGCCCGCCTGAAGAACAGAGGTCACACAATTCAGATTTTAGTTTTCAATCAATTTCTTGGTGTGTTCGAAGTCAAGTGCCCGCCTGGAGAATGAAGGTGTTAAATTTTTAAGTAGTCAAAGTCAGGTGCCCGCCTGAAGAATGGAGGTGTTAAATTTTTAAGTAGTCGAAGTCAGGAGCCCGCCTGGATAATAGAGAAGTAGTTCAATTTTAAGTTCAGCAGTCAAGAGCCCGCCTGGATAACAAAGGAATACATTCGAGTTCGAGTTATTCAAGTTCAGCAGTTTGGAGAGAGGGAACAACATCTCAGTTGGCCAGTTGAAATAGCAACAAGGAATTTTATCGAGAAAACACAAGACAATGAGGCAACAAGAAAACACAAGACAACAAGGCAACCGGGAAGTACAAGAGCAAGTTTGAAGAATCTAGATATGACTTTTGTAATTCATAGAGCATAGTTAGTTTAGCTTCTTTTATTTTACACAGTGTAATAAGGGAAGTCAGCAAGCAGCAGCAACAATAGTCGCAGTGAAATCACAGCTCCTGGTAGTCCTAGCTACCAGACATTCCCGAACTACACTGACCTAATTCCTGTTTAGCCCAGGATATGTAGGCAACCTCTGAAGCAGGGTGCGGTCAAACTTTTCAAAAATGTTTCAACGGAATATTTGAACGGGCAAAAATCGATCGTATTTGCTCACTTATCTTTGCCCGAAAACCTTTCGTGTTTCCGAGCAAAGAGGGGCAGCTGTGAGCACGTGATATTTGCCCTATATATGAATAATTCCCAAAATTCAAACAAAATAATTTTTCTTTATTTTTACAATTTTTCGTGCATTTTGATGTCATTTTCTGATAATGGTTGCATTTTATTTGTGCATGTTAATTCATATAAAACACAAACAATATGCATTTGCATTTAGGATATAATTTTATATTTTTAGGACCGATTAGGGGTTAGTTTGTTTTAGAACCAAACATGAAAAATTACAAAATAGCTCACTTTCGCATTTTAATTGTTTTAATCATAAAATTGGCGTAAAATAGGTTTTAAATAATTTTAGAGTTTAATTAGTTTAGTTTTGAAATATATTATGACTTTATTTTAATTGTTGCAATTTTATAAAATCAGAAAGAATAAATACAAAATTACAAAGTGGAAAACAAAATACAAAAATAGATAAAAGAAATAAAAGAGGAAACAAAGCAAACAAGAAACAATTGAGCCTTTTTTCTGAATTGAGCACCAGCCCAAACCATCACGCCCAAGCAGCCCAGAACCCTCCGGTCCAATGCGTTAGATCAAAATGACGCTGTTTGGCGTCGATCAATCCAAACCGTCGAGGTCTCATGATCTAACGGCCAGGAAGCCCCACTCCTAAACTATATAACTGTCCAAACCTTACCCCCCCACCCCGGTCCATCGCCTTCCTCACCCTACCTCTCCTTGCAAACCCTAATCCTAGCCGCCCCAAAATCCTCGCCGGCGGCAAGTGCAACCTACACCGTTCAAACCCAAATTAACACCATAGATCCCCATGAATCCCTCTTCCATTCCTGTTATTGGTTTCCCTCAAATATTGCTAGAGTTCGTCGAATCTCCGTTTGAAGTTTCCCGGCCAAGTCGCAAGTTGGTCCAAACCCGTCCAAAATCATACCCCACAATCCCCAGATTTCCCTCAACCCAAATCCATGACTATTTTCCTTCGAATCCTGGTGAAGTAGCTCAGATTTCAAATCTGAAAATTTTCGGTCAAAGCCCTAGCAAAAAATCTTGTGATTTTGGACCGTACCATCCTTAACCATGTGTTTATTGTGAGAATACATGGTTAGGGATGTTACGAGTAAAAAATTTGGAAAGATTTGAGCAAGCAGTGACTAGTCGGAGGTTTAGCTCTGTTGGTAAGTTTTTCTTCAACTCTCTGAGTCGTTTTTTTATTAATATAGTCTCATATTCCCTTATTTGGTTAGTTGGATTGGTTGTTTATCGATCATATTTTAATGTCATTCATAGATAATAATAGTTATTAATTTAAATGGTTAGTATTAATGTTAGCTCATGCTGGTACACTGTTTTGATCGCCCTTTTTTTCTTTTTCTGATTGTTTAATGATTCTGGGTTTAGTCGATTAGTTTAATGTTGATGATTACTCTCGTTTGGTTAACAGATTGTTAGAATATGCATTAGGACAAGTTGTATTATTGATATTCTGCCTTAGAGTTGGACCCGGTTGGTTATAGCTGAGCAAATCTTTGTTTTTTTTTAGTTAACTTTAGTTAGATTTTAGTTGGGGTTAAAAGGATTGGGATCAGTTAGCATTAGGCTATAAATTCCAGACTAGTAGAAGGGCATTTTAGGGATAGAAAATGGCAGTTTCTTTGGGGATAGTAATTTCAAAATAGGGGTAAGGGTAGTATAGATATTTTAGGGGTAAAAGAGCATCTTAGGGCCTTCTAGAAGGGTATTTTAGTATAGATTTCAGCCAACTTAGCATATTAGCTTGGGAAACAAATCAAAAAATGGGGGACTAAACTGAAAATAGGGGAGGGACTAAAAAGAAAACCAAAATCTGATTAACCCTTTTGGCAGCACCTATAAAATGGCATCAAATGCCTTGTGGAAGGGGGTCCCTTTCAGAAAAGTTCACGATTTTATAGCTAGTTTAGTTTTTTTTTTAGAAATTTTCCTTTCTAGTTCCACATGCCAAGTAGAAGTTAGAAATTTAACTACCAAAAAGCAAATAGATTAAAAAAAAATTCAAAAACATGTATTGTTTTATTCGTCTACGAAATTGATTTTCTGGTTTTAGTAGCTGAGTTACAAATTTCAGTTCTTTTTCTGGTGATTTGAGTGGTCAGAACAATTTCTGGTTGGTTCAAGAATATTGGAGTTTCAGTGAGCCTGTTTTGGTTCCATTTGTTGGATTTTCGAGTTTGGGATGTCCTGGCTGTTTAAAATTCAGTGTTGTGTCCAAATTTTGGATTCTGAGTTGCTGGGTTGTTGATTCCTCTGTTTGGATTGCTGAATTTGCTCCTGAACTACACTGTTGCATTGCAACTTCTGATCCATTTTTCTTTTGTTTCCTTTCAAATCTCAGGTACACGCTCTCAGTCTGTTTGATGTAATGTGAACATGGAATACAATTGTTTCCCTGGAATTACAATACAAAAAGGATTAAGTTTAGATATTTCCATGCTTGTTTGATACTCACAGTTGTCTTAATTGAATTATATATGCGAGACCTCTAACTAGGCTGTATAACTGTATAATTGATATATGGCATATAGACATGGTGTATTGTAACTGAGTCATCATGGTGGTTAACTTTAGTTTTAGAATAAATGCTGTCAGTATAGTATATTGTGGTTTACAGAAAACAGAAATGAGGCATCGAAACAGTAGTATTTTTAAACAATGTCTCTGTTGCAATTGTTATTGTCAACAGGTGTTTGTTAATGATTAGTTTGTGAGTTCTAGTACCTTAGTGACATAATTTGAATAATTATGACAAGTTCAGGATTACATTTGGCTTAATTTATCACTTTGATAGTGCTTAAGGTAACTTAATAATTGAATAGTTAAATGGTTGCCCGCAGTTCGTCATTTGTGGTCTAAAAGCCTGTTAGTTCAATGAGGGTATGTAATATGGGTTTAATTAGGAGATGGGTCCAATTGGTGGTTTGTCAATCCAGGGGATCGACCCCCAGACCTCTGCGAGCTCAACTGCTATGGGCCACTCCAGGCCCAACGCTTGCATTCACAATAGTTTTCTTCCCAATTGTGTTGGGCCCTTTGAGGCCCAAGACCGGTTGTACGTTTTTTTAGGTTGTAGAAAATTTTCGTCATTTTTTAGGTTGGCCCTTTTAACAAGAATTGATGAGACAAGCCTCGCCGAATAAAATAAATTGCGGGCCCTCAATAAATGGTTATTAAAAATGATTAGAATTTGGGAGGGCCATTTAGCGAACTTCGCGGCTCTTCCCCAAAATAATATTACGTCAGAATCTTTAGGCGCGGTTTTAATTAAATTACCTTCTTAAACTCGGGTGCGCATTGATGTGACCCAAATCCAAATCTCGACAGAGTAAAATGTGTTGACGACCATGGGTGCATTGATTGTGACATGGTTCGAAACGCGTTTTCACGACGTCGCAATTCTTTTAAAATAAATAATGATAAAAAGCGGTTTCACGTGTAAAAAGCACATAAGCTAGAACGTGTATTAAAATTAGATAAAGTCAAATACAACAGTTAAGCGACCGTGCTAGAACCACGGAACTTGGGAATGCCTAACACCTTCTCCCGGGTTAACAGAATTCCTTACTTGGATTTCTGGTTCGCAGACTGTAACAGAGTCAATTTTTTCCCTCGGTTCGGGATTAACTGGTGACTTGGGACACCATTAATCTCCCAAGTGGCGACTCTGAATATTAATAAGTAAATCCCGTTCCGATTGTCCTTTAATTGGAAAAACTCCTTTATGCCCTTGCGGGTGTAGGTGAAAAAGGAGGTGTGACATTCGCATAAGCTAACCATCCACTAACTTCACCTTCAATAATTTCCACCGGAATGATACACAATGATCTCCACCTACCTTCTTAGACATAGACATATGAATCCACAAGATATATGGCGGACAACTATGGGAACACTTCATACTCCTAGTGCGGCCTAATGTGGAATACACTTATGCAATCTTTATTATCAACTCACATAACATCTTCAGGGAAAAATATTGAGAATAGCCTGCTCACCCTCCAAACTCTAAATCTCTAGGCGAACACTCACACTAAACCCATGATGACCTTCAACAATTACTCTAAGATGTGCTATAATAAACTGACCATAAAAATACATATCAAATATAAATGTGATCACACTACGAAGCTTCCTATTTGACTTGTCTGATCTTAGAATACCCAATGGACCTAATACAATAAGGAACAATAGAGTTCAAGATTAGGCTGGAGCTATTCAAGAATCCATTAATGCGGTGAGTAGAGTATATTTTTTTTTGAGGTTATATGTTAAGGGGCACGAAAGTTACGACTAATAATGCTGACATGGTTAATTATTGTGACGACGTCAATTATTACACAAATGAGGCATAGGGGTAAGTAGTACATTGGCAATAGGAATCATTAAGGAGGAATATTCAAGTACATGACCCAGTCATTTCCTAGGGTGAAGGGAAAATCAATTCATGCTCTGGTACCTTGAATGCGATATGGGATTCAAAATGCATGAAGTGGAATTACACTCCTGACGTTAGCTGACACAAGGAATCTATGTCGTAAGCCCATGAGGATGAAAATGAAGTTGAACACTTATGAGATTATCATATTTCAAACAGCTTAACCCATCCTGATAGTTGATCCTATATGATAGAACTAAAGATACGACAACTTGTCTTCCAAATCAACATGCTCATGATATGTGCAAACATCTGAGGGCATCTAATCTCACCCCCCTTTCACGAGTAAAACCACATAGCTCGGACATCTAAATGTTGGGATGAAGTCATGTACTGGTTAGAGGCATTCTAATGGTAAACATGATGCCCCGGGGAGAAAGACAAATGACACTCTTATTCACCCAAGGAGGTGTAATACCAAGGGTAGCAAAACTCCCCTCTCATGACAATGATATAGTCAATTATTCTAGAGGCCGAGTGAGAAGAAAGCCACGTAACCCATCCAATCTGACCCATTTAAGACTTTGGAAAAAGGTATACACTTTGGTTTGAAATTATGGCAATTAAATCTCGACCTTTAAGGAAAATCATTACTTACTTTTTTTTTGAAATCCAAGAGACAAGCCCTCGTAGTCCTAGAAAATCGTCAACAATGGCAATAATGTATTTAAAACCATTACGAGTTGGTATGAAACAAGGCCTCAAAGTGCCCACATGGATAAGTTCGAATGAATGAGACGTCTTAATGCATTTATCGAGGAGAAGTAACCTGGGTTATCTAGTCACATGGATAAGAAGAGCAGGTAAATGGTTGTTAGAAGAACACCTACAAAGAATACCAACAATAATTACTTATTCCAACTAATTGAATATGTCCCCTTCCTTAATGCTACCAGACTTCCTCTTTGATGCTATGAAACATAAAGGAATTTTACAATGAGGGTTATCAGATGAAATAGATATTAGTGTAGCAAAATTGATGAGCACCATTTGGAACCAACAAGCTTAAACTAAGTCAAAGCTATTAGAAGTCCATAATAAAGGGGGATTTACCTACTTTCAGTGTCCTTTTTGGAAACGGATACTTGTAGAGTGTAAAAAAAATGAGGTGAATTTAATCGAATCGTATAGTTGGATGACTAGTCAAGACATTGAGATAATATCGCATTAAAGATTATGGGTAAACAACACACGATGCAAGAAAAATGAAAAGAAAGTGAAAGAGCCTTATGGAAGTCCTTTTACATTGTAACCACTAGGAATGGTGGTAATATAAAGAGATTACGAGAAGCTACATTTTTGAAAGAAGATCTCTGTATGAAGTCACGTGATGTATAGATCTGTAATTCTAAAATCCAATTAGGTTTAGCAAATCTACTTCATAATGAAGCACTACAACACACTTCCACACAACCAGCTATTGCAAACCACTTTGGGAGATGCTATAAGACTTAACGGAGAGAAAGGCTTTGACATATGAATGTGTTACTAGGTGTATTTCTCCTTTGTCAACCCAAAACCTAAAGGCGGGAGTTAGACTGATAAGCAGATCGTTGGACTAGCACAAGTGTAGATAACCCATTATCGGAAAGAGATCATTCAATTTCAGTAATTGTGGCATGCTATCAACCCTTGATGAACTTGAAGTGATATGAAATCCCAATGAGATAGTATAGAATAATCATGGAGGGTTTGCAGATGTTCATAATGAGTTATTCATGGATTTTAACTTGAGAACTACCCAGATGCTAATGAAATACAGAAGAATATGAGAAATAGGAATTGTGCTATAATAACCCCCAAATGTGTGCTTGGTCTTGACGGAGAGCCTAGTAAGGGCCCTTACGAGACATAAAGTGTTACAATGACTCATAGAAGGATATGTTCTCTCATGGTTATCGAACAAGTGTGGGGAAACTAGCACAATGAATTCACTAACTAAAGAACACAATGAACATATGTTATGGAGGTGTAAGGATAAGGTAAACATTTGTTATGAGATGGACATGCTTCAGCTATATTAACTCCCAACTACAATATACGACCATGCCATGAGCAACCATAATACTAGGACAAAGTGAGTTACTTACTGCGGCACGTCCCAAGTGGACACGAACGTTATGGCGACACATGATCTTCCTATAACGTGGATATGAGGATCTCAAATTTCAGCGAGACTTTATGCACACGGTGACCATTTCGATTGACATGCACTCATATGAGGTGTTAAGGTATGCTCTTATGTTACTAGGCAGTGAGAAACTTTCATGATGATATTCGCAAGAGAGTAGATTGACTGTTCAAACCATATAAGCCATATACACAACTGGGTAAAAGAGTGACTCGAGCAAGATCGCAACGCTGGGACGCTTTGCATGGAACTTGACACCACATAGGTAAACTTTACGATGGTGCAAGTATAGGAACAAACGAGTATATTTTGTCCATTTAAATAAAAGATTCTGTAAGAAATTCATCGGATATAGTCCCTTGGTGAAAGCAAGTGGGAAGTATCAATCTTAGAGTTATAACTCAATTCAAGGGCATAATTATAGAACTTAATTCCACAAGAATGTAAATAAGAGAATTCATAATAGAGTGGATTCACGAATAGTGCGTCTCGTTCAAAGAGTCGATACACGCAATGTTTTGTTATTCAACACCTTGTTAAGACCATGTTTATGAGAACTCTTCAATATGGATGTACATATACAATGAGTAAAAAAATTTCATTTGACTCCCTTAATGACGTTAGGTTGATAGGGCAATAGCTTAATCGAAACCCATCGACTCCACATCCCTAACGTACGTAGGTAACATACTGATATACTATATGATCTGATGGTGAAGAGGCATCAATAGGGACAAGGACACTCTCCTCTTAGCGATATGTTTTACCAATCCATCCACAACTCAATACATTCTCCTACAAGTCCTTGGGCAATCCACTCAGACTCAATGGTGGGATCAATCCCTCCTTACATGCTTCTGATTCGCGGATTATGGTATCAAGGTTACCAATCTTGAGAATAAGACTTAGAGAGGAATTCAACTCCCTAACTTGAGCTCTATCGCACGATTGGAGTATCAAAGAAGGGTGAAATTCCTAAATGTCCGAATAGCCTCCAACTTATAGATGTGGTCGACAACACACCGATAAGAAGGACTCTACTAGACACGGCTCCGAGACATCCTAGGACACTTTAAAACCATAGGCTCTGATACCAAGTTTGTCACACCCCAAAATCCGAGGGGCGCGACCGACGCTCAACCGAGTAAACCCGACTGAGCAAGCCTGATAGGTTTCATTCTACCCAAACAACTTCATGATTAAATAGGAGATGGACTCCTTTAATCAGATTTAGTAAGTATTTCATTAACAACTTCCATTAGCAACTTAAATCATAATTATCAAAATATTACAAGTTTCATAAATCCTTGCCAAACATCAATATTTCTATTTAAATTCCAACACCCGACACTACCCACAACCTGTCTACGGAGCCTCTAAATACAACTGAAGAATAATACGGAAATGCCGGCAACAAGGCTCCGATTGTACCTTACACAAATACCAAAATAAGACTTCGGGAAGAAAAGCGGCATGAGCCACGCAGGGCCCCGAGAGGAAAGGGGCTCACCAATACAGCTGACGAAAAGTGGAGGAGGTGCTACTGCCAGTGGACTGGAGTACCTGTTATGGATCCACCTACAATCATAACACGAATGTAGCACCCCCGGCAAAAGGGACGTCAGCAAATTTGAATTGTACTGGTATGTATGAACAAACTTTCCCTAAGTAAACTCAAACCATACACAAGTAACAAGTAGTAATGGAACCAACAATCAAATACACATGAAAGAAAACCATCAAGCCAAACAAGTTACAATCTCTCCATTTCCCCTTCAACATTTTCACATCAATGATTTCACAACTTTCTCATATTTTTATTTCAATAGTGATTTCGATCACTTTTCCACCCTTATTACCTCGGCCACCCTTATCACCACAACCCACACCTTATTACTTCGTGTTGCGGCGCGCAACCCGATCCCACCGAACAATCACAATTCACAAACAACACAACAACAACAACAACAACAACAACAACAATTCACAAAGAACAACAACACCAATTCTCAAAGAATTTCTATAGCCATCAATACTATTTCCATCATATTCAACAACTCATATGCATTTTATGTCACCGTGATAATTGCCAATACAAGCCATATATGTTATTACCACAGTTGTTCCAACTGCATAATTCACGATTTCCTTCCATCATTTGTTTCTCAACTCTTACCACATAACACATTCACAATCACACATTTGGTTTATTGCCAATTACGTACACCATTATATCGGGAGACTTAACCACGAACAATCAAATCATACCAATCACAAGAATTCCACAAATAATCCACGTAGATATCACATACCAAATATTTGTACACCAAACAAAATGACTTTACAAAGGTCAAAGTTAGCCATACATACCTCGTTCGAGCTTTTCTTAAGTTACTACGACGTTTCGAAAATTCTAGCAATCCCAATCTACTTGAGACATAACAAAATTAACACAAATTAGGAAGGTATTCATGATTTCAGCTCATTTGAGTATTTTATCAAACACTAGTTGAGCATCTTGATTTTAAATTCCTTTTACAAGATTTTCTTCTTTCCCCAGCCCAATCTTTACTTATTTATATTCATCAACCTTCCCACAAACCTAATTTGTACATGCATGTATATATAATACTATTACCCCAAGAATCATGCCCCAATAACCCACCTCACAATCTCTACAATACCAACACAACCTAGGTTCGGCACCTATGACTTCCAATCTCCATCCCATGAGTTACAACACTTAATCCATACTCATATTTCCATAATAACTCCATATACGTAAGTCTAAGGTGTAGGATTACCTCTTGTAGACCAAATCTTGAAAGACAAATTTGGGGTGTTCTTGAGATTTTGAAGAAACCCTATGAAACCCAATCAAAATCATGTTGTAACTAGTGATTGAGAAGTGAAATCACCATGAAAACACACTTAAAAACTCACCTTAGGTGTGCAATTGGATGCCTTGGTCGAGTTGGGGGTGTAGAGGAAGCCCTAAGCTTGAGAAATGACTCAAATTCTCTTATTTCCGGTCTTTAGGATATTTAAAAACCTTCCAGGCATGCGATCTCGCGCTATGTTAGTGCGCGGGAGGCAGAATACTCAGCACAATGCGCGACTTCGCGCTAATGTTTGCGCTAGTGACACCTGCCCAGTAAAATGGTCATAACATTCTGTATACACCTCCAAATGATGAACGGTTTGTTGAGATGGAAACTAGACGCAAAGGGCTTTAATTTGATAGGTCATGCATCACACAAATCCTTATATAACTGGAGATATGATTGTTCAAAGTGAGGTCTTATGCGCTCTCATTTACGGATTTCGTCTAATATGAAACTTTTCTAACTTGGCTTAGACTTAGGCCTCTCCTTAGACCCCAATTCACCTATAATATGAATTATATGCTTATTAACATATCCAATTGATACCCATTATATCATGAATCCTCATTTACACATAAAATGAAATAATTAGCCTACCTTGGCACGACGAAATCTCAAATTACTTGGAATTTTTTTTTCGGGGCCTTACAGCTTCAACCCATCTTGACACGTAATCCACAACCACAAGGATACATTCAAAATAGTGAGAATAAGGAAAAGGACCCATAAAATCTATTCCCCAAACATCAAATATTTCACATACCTGTATTGATTGCAGTGGCATCTCATCTCTCTTGGTGATATTACCTGTTCTCTGACACCTGTCACATTGTGCTACTTATGCTCGAGCATCTTTAAAGAGTGTGGGCCAGAAGAATACAGCTTCTAAAACTTTAAAAGTCGTTCGATTTGCTCCATAATGTCCTCCAATTGCTCTATCATGACAGTGATATAGAATTTTATTCATCTCTTCTTCAGGTACACACCTTCTAATGATATTATCTGCACAATTTTTGAATAAGTAAGGTTCATCCCACAGATAATACTTTGCATCAGATATAAGCTTTTTTCTTTGCTGGTAAGAGTAATCTTGCGGTATCCACTTTCCAACCAAGTAATTCGCGATATTTGCAAACCAGGGTGGTTGAGTCACAATTGTGTCAACTGAAAAAATATGTTCATCAGGAAATTCTTCTTTTATCTCATTAAACTCAAGGGGAGGATTTTCTAATCTAGACAAATGGTCAGCTACTTGGTTCTCTGTCCCTTTTTGTCCTTTATCTCAAAGTCAAATTCTTGCAGAAGTAAAATCCATCTTAATAATCTAGGTCGAGCATCTTTCTTAGCTAAGAGGTATTTTAAAGCTGCATGATCAGTAAAAACAGTGACTTTGGTTCCTATCAAATAGGAGCGAAACTTATCAAAAGCAAACACTACTACTAGTAACTCTTTTTCCGTCGTGGCATAATTCACTTGTGTCTTACTCAATGTCCTACTAGCATAGTAAATGGGACGAAAAATCTTATCCCTTCTTTGGCCTAATACAGCTCCAACTGCTGTATCACTAGCATCACACATGACCTCAAAAGGTTGGTTCCAATCAGGGGACACAACTACAGATGCAGTTGATAACTTTTTCTTAAGGGTTTCAAATGCTTTTACACGGTCACCTGAAAAATCAAACTTAGTGTCTTTTATCAAGAGGTTAGTCAGCGGTTTTGAAATCTTTGAGAAGTCTTCTATGAATCGTCTGTAAAAACCTGCATGACCTAGAAAGCTTCTAATTCCTTTCACAGTTGTGGGAGGGGGTAATCCTGCTATAAGATTAGTTTTTGCCTTGTCAACTTCTATCCCTTTAGCAGTGATTTTATGTCCTAAAATAATTCCTTCTGTAACCATAAAATGACATTTTTCCCAATTAAGAACTAAGTTTGTTTCTTCATATCTTTTAAGAACTAAGGTCAAATGGTTAAGACAATCCTTATATGTTTTGCCAAATAGTGTAAAATTATCCATAAAAATTTCAAGAAATTTGTCAGTCATGTCAGCAAAAATTGGCGACATGCAACGCTGAAATGTAGCAGGGGCGTTGCACAGAGCAAATGACATTCTCCTATAGGCATATGTTCCATGAGGGCATGTGAATGTTGTCTTATCTTGATATTCTGGTGCAATTGGTATCTGATTATATCCTGAATAGCCATCAAGAAAACAGTAAAAACCATATCCTGCAATTCTTTCTAACATTTGATCAATAAATGGCAAAGAAAAATGATCTTTTCTAGTGATATCATTGAGACGTCTGTAATCAATACAGACTCTCCATCCTGTAATTGTCCTGGTAGGTATGAGCTCATTATTTTTATTTTTTATAACTATCATACCTCCTTTATTTGGTACTACCTGAATTGGACTTACCCACGGGCTGTTAGAAATGGGGTATATAATACCTGCTGCCAACAGCTTTACGATCTCTTTTTCACTACTTCCTGCATTGCTGGATTCAATCTTCTTTGCGGCTGGACTATTGACTTGTAGCTATCCTCCATGAGGATTCTGTGTGTATAAATAACCGTACTAATCCCTTTAATATCTTCTACAGTCCACACCAAGGCTCCTTTGTGTGCTTTCAATACTTTAATCAAACTATTTTCTTGTTCTGCAGTAAGAGAAGATGAAATAATTACTGAAAATAATTCTTGCTCAAGATAAACATATTTCAAATGAGAAGGGAGAGTTTTGACTTCAATTTTTGATTGAACTTTTTCGGATTTCATCTCTTCTTCTTCTGAATCTTTGTCCAATATTTCAGTTTCTTTTCTGATGGTGGGATCATCGTCCTGTGTGGTGCCTGATTTGATCAAGCATCTTTCCATTAAATCTGGAATTAATTGATCATCTTTGAATTCATCTGTAAGATAACTATTCATGTCAATTGAAAAACATGAAGATGATGTTTCATCTCCTGAATATCTTAGTATCTTTTGCATATCAAATATGACTCTTTCTTCATGAACTCTTA
Organism: Nicotiana tabacum; assembly: GCF_000715075.1. NCBI lineage: Eukaryota > Viridiplantae > Streptophyta > Magnoliopsida > Solanales > Solanaceae > Nicotiana > Nicotiana tabacum. The sequence goes on along the minus strand of NC_134101.1, from coordinate 89,029,518 downwards.
AAATTAATTGTCCTTGATGAACATATATAATTGCTCTTCCTGTAGCAAGAAATGGTCTACCTAAAATTATTGGTTCATTAGGACATTCTTTCATTTCAAGTACTATAAAATCTACAGGGAAAACAAACTTATCTACTCTTACGAGTACATTTTCAATTATTCCCTTAGGTTTCTTAGTACTTTGATCTGCAAACTGAAGAGAAACACTTGTGTCTTTTATTTCACCAAGATCTAACTTTTTAAAGATAGAAAATGACATTAAATTTATTGAAGCTCCAGAATCACAAAGTGCTTTTTCAAAATATACCCCTCCCAAAGTGCATGAAATTGTAAAACTGCCTGGATCACCAAATTTTTGTGGTAGCTTATTTTGAAGTATAACACTGCATTTTTTCGTAAGCATTACCACAAAAACTTCTTCTAATTTTCTTTTACTTGACAAAATTTCCTTTAAAATTTTGGCATATGAAGGCATATGTAATAAAACATCAGTAAAAGGAATATTGATGTGAATTTATTTTAAAATTTCCAAAATTTTTTCAAATTGGTTGTCAAGCTTTTCTCTTTTCGTTTTTTGTGGAAAGAGAATATTCACAGGGAGAGGATTCAATTTTTCAATATTTTTTTCTTCTTTTTTCTTGACTTCATTCTTTTGAGATGGTTCAAAGGGTATTTCAATATTCTTACCGTTGTTTACCTGTTATTCTGACTGGTCTGCATAGGGTTCATCAAGCTCCTTACCTGATCGTAAGGTGATGGCCTTAAGGTGCTCTTTTGGGTTTTTCTCTGTATTGCTTGGTAATAGACCTTGAATCTTTTCTGAAACAAGAGCTGCCAATTGGCTCAACTGTATTTCCAGATTTTTGAGGGATAAATTTTGGCTCTCCATCTTTTCATCAGTGACCTTAATATACTTATACAAAAGATCATCAAGACTTGAATGAGCTTGTTGAGGCCTTTGCTGATAGGGCCCTGCTTGTTGATAAGGTTTAAAGTTTGATTACCATGGTTTGGATTCTGGTATCCGGGTGGACCCTGTATTTATTGCTTCTGGAAGCTTTGAGAGTTCTCTACACCATTTGGATTGCTCCATTGAAATCCTGGATGTTTTTGTGCCATTGGACTTCCAAAAGGATACTGCTTGTAACCGATGACATTGACATGTTCATCATTGTGATTGGTTGCTTGACATTCATGGTTCTAATGATTTCCTCCACACATGTAACAAACCTCAGATTGGCTTGGTTGTTGTGTATTCACCTGAAAAGATTCAAATTTTGTGCCAAAGAAACAATCTGTTGTGTTAGTGTATTTAAAGCATCTGCCTGATTTACTGTAGCAGCCTTCTTGATAATTATATGCTCAGATGGCCATTGGATGGCATTCTCAGAAATTTCATTCAACAATTGCAATTCTTCTTATGTGGTTTTTCCCATTACTGAACCTCCTGCAGCTGCATCTATCACATTTCTAGAAGAGGGTTTTAGCCCGTGATAAAAAATATACAATTGCATATGTTCAGGAATATCGTGGTGTGGACATTTTCTTAATATTGCTTTTAACCTTTCCCAAGCTTGATAAACTGACTCTGTGTCAGTCTGCAAGAAATTAGATATGTCTTGTCTTAACTTTGTGGTTTTAGCAGGGGAAAAATATTTGTTTAAAAATTTCTGAGTCATTTGATCCCATGTGGTAATGGAACCTTGTGGCAAACTTCGCAACCAAGTCTTGGCATCTCCTTTTAAAGAGAAAGGAAATAGCCTTAACTTGATAGCTTCAGGAGGTACTCCATTATACTTAGCTGTTTCAACAAGTTCCAAAAAGTCAATTAAATGAATGTGTGGATCTTCACTTGCGTCTCCAGTGAAGATGCAAGACTGTTGAATTGTTTGAATCAGGCCAGCCCTGATTTCAAAGTTGTTGGCTGCCACTGGAGGTTTTCTGACACTAGATTCATAGTTGAAGCGGTCAGGTCTAGCATAATCCCTTAGGATTCTGTTTGCTGGCCTTGGCTCCACTTCATCAAATTGATCCTCTATTTGTACTGGTGGTGGTACTTCACATGGGTTGATATTTTCTACTTCCTGATTCTCCATACCTTCACAAGCTATGCTTTGAGAAGATAATGCTTGTCCTTTCCTGCGCAATCGAAGAAATATTTCAGTTTCAGGATCGTAATTGACCAACTCTTTTATAGAAGAGCAGGTCATAAACTACTCAAAATTCTAAAAAAAAAACAAAATGAACTTAACTCCTAAAGTGGTAGTAGTAGTAGTACTTAGAAGAAAATAATTAAAAGAAAGTGATGAATAACAAGGACAACAAAGATGACAAAAATAATAAGCGATCAAATAAAAATAGTAGTATGATAATGTTATTATTATTATTATTATTATTATTATTATTATTATTATTATTATTATTATTATTATTATTATTATTATTATTATTATTAATAGTAGTAGTAGTATATGATAATAGTAATTATATTAGTACTAATTAGCAATAGATGTTATGAAAACAAATGGTAAACGAAATCAGTTAGTAGTAACAGTAACTAACGATGGAAAATAATAATATAATACTAATATAGAATATAGTTACAAGTAGTACTAGTATTAATAATAGTGACAACTATGCTATAATGATGATAAGAAGGATAAATGATAATAACACTTGTATAAGATGTTAGTACTTGTAATAGTAGTAATATTTAGTAAACATTGATAGCAAAGAAAATAATACTAATAGTAAGTTTCCAAATTAGTAACAAAATATTTAGTCTGAATTAGACTTGTGCCAATCCCCGGCAACGGCACCAAAAATTTGATGAGGCCAATACGTATAAGATTTTGCTACTCGTACTTTGTCAAATTCTAGTATAATTTATGATATCGTCCCACAGAGATTGGAGAATCTAGCTACAAACTTATAATATTCTTACTACTATTTGAGAGAATCAGATTGATGAAGTTTTGTTTGTTGAAAATTTAATTTGCTTAAGTTGAAACAAAATAACTTTCGGAAGATTTATATTTAAAAAGAGTTGGGAATCATTGAATTCACTCGATAGCGTAATAATAATAAAATCTTAGCTTTTACATGTATTTCTCTTAGAAATAATTGTTTATTGCTAATACAATTATATTTTGCTCACTAAGAAATAATAAATTAATAACACTCCGCAAGGTTATGTAAATCAATTGATATATGCCTCGTGACGATTAAACTGAAATAATTTTCTTGCCTGAATTGTGCTAAAAAATAGCAAAAACCTCTTGCGATAAATTTTTACTAAAAATCAATAATCTTGCCAACTACAACTCCTCTGTGAGAATTAGAATGGAAGTAAGCAAGATTACAAACTTGGAATGATAGCTTAAAAAGAATTACTCTCACTCTATTATTTTACCCAATAGTTATCGTATATTAATTTTGCTTCGTGAGAATTACAAAATTGACATACAACTAACTTTGGAGAATAAATAGATAGAAGTGATAATAATTAATTAAAACTAATATTCCAGCATAATATAGAAATATAATTAGAAAGTTTCAAGTCAAGCATGTAGTAAAATTGAGATTAATATTATAATGCTATCGAGCTTCATCAACTATCCCAACAAAAGAGATTACTCCATTATGGAGTATTTAAATCTCACAAAGAAAGAAATTCTTAAAGTACTATCAACACTCTTAGAAAATTCAAAGACTACAAGATAAAATGAAATAGATAAAGAGAGAAGTAAAGACCAAAGCTAGAGAAAAGTTTGCTAATCAGGCACGTATGATCTCTCCCCCTTTCAACACAACATCCTATTTATAGAAATCAAATCTCATAAGGTGCCACGATGCCTCGCGTTTCTTTTGCCATGATGTGTCGTGCTTCTATTGCCATGATCGTCGTGCTTCTATTGCCATGATGCCTCGTGCTTCTCTTTTTATTCCTTTATTTGCTTTATCATGATATTTTTATTTCCTGCAAAATACTATTAGAAAATACAGATAATTGACATATTATATATATATATATTATTTAAAATAATTTATTTTTAAGTATATAATATATGAATATTTTATAGTCATCAACCTCCAACCCGCCCAAATTTTGCCAAATATAATTCGATAACATCAAACAAAATTATAGGAATCAATTGCAAATAGTAAAACTTCAATTTTTAAAAGGTCAATAAAAGTCAAAATTGTTCCCATATGGTCAAATGTTGAGTCTAGGGGCAGATCTCATTTACCCATAACAGCACGAGTCCAAATATGTGTTTGATTTTCAAATTCAAGTCCAAATCACAGCTCAAAATCTCAATTTTTATTCTCTTAAGTTGTATTCAAAAACCCCAAATTTTATCTCATAATTTTATATTTTAGGTGTTAATAATCCATCTACATTCTGGACATAATATTATAAATGAGTATAAATCACTTATCCCAAGGTTTTGTATACAAATCTCCAAGCAAAATCTCCCCTCTCCAAGTCCAGGGTTCAAAATTTGAGAAAATGAGCTAAAATCCAGAAATTTCAACTATTAACCCACTTGTAGATGTCGCATTTGCGATCCCTAGATCGCAAATGTGAAACCCTACCTGATCTTGCACTGTCTCTATTGCGACCAAAATCCTTCGCAATTGCGAAGACTCGCCTGATTGCCCACGTTGCAATTGCGACACAATCCCTTGCAAATGCGAGGTTCCCTTCAACAACCCTCAGTCGCAAATGCGATAAAAATCCTCGCAAATGTAATGTCCCCTCAACCATAACCAGGTCGCAAATGTGACAACTACCATGTAATTGTGATGGCTACATTTTCAACACACTCATCGCAAATGAGACGCACCAGAACCAATAATAACTCAACAATTACACAATATGCTCTGGGTGGTTTGAAACTCACCCCAACCTTCCGGGACCCCATCCAAATATTTCAACAAGTCCATATACTTTATACAAACTTATCCAAAGGCTTGAAGCGCCACATGACATCAAAGCCAAGAATCGAAGATCAAATCATTCTCTTAATTTTCAAACATTCCAACTTCACCGAACACGTCCGAATCATACTTAGACATTCCGGATCAGAACCAAACTTAGCACACAAGTTTCAATAAACTAAATAAACTTATTCAAGGTCTCAAAACTATAATAGGAGTCCGATATCACCAAATTCAACTCCCAGTCAAACCTATAAACTATCCAAATATTATAATTTCCAACCTTCGACAAATAGATCCAAAACCTTCTATGATCTCCAAATATAAATTCGAACATACACCCAAGTCTAAAATTACCATAAAAACATATTGAAACCAATAAATCTCGATTTTGAGGTCATTTACTCAAAAGTCAAATCTTCCAACTTAAAGATTCCAAGTTGAGAATCACTCTACCAAATCAATAACCTCTCGAAAATCAAAACCAACCATAAACACAAGTCATAGAGCATCATATGAAGCTACTCAACGTCTCAAACTGCAGAATGGAATGTTAGAGCTCAAAACAACTGGTTGGGTCGTTACATTCTTCCTCACTTAAATATATGTTCGTCCTCTAACGTGCCAAACATCATTTCAAAGCTGCCAAATTACTGTATAAATCATCATATACATACCCATGGGTGATATCTCTTCACCTCAATCCACATAAGCCCATTAACACAATTCTGACTGAAGATTCTTTCTTCAACTTTAGCATACAATAACTAGAACAAAATTTCAACTTCCAAAACTCCCTCTAAGATTAGATTCTTGTGTATATACACTATAACATTCCCACAAGCTGCACCAAGACAAAAAATACTCTTAAGATAAACCACATGATGTACCGCATAACTCATATACTCATGTACAACTATATCTTCTAGCCATATTAGGTGTTCATTATCAAAACTCGGTACCGATAAAATACCTCCTATCAAATAAAATCTTATTCCAAACTTTTGCAACACTTTTAATGATGAAAGAAACATGTAGGAACTCATAACTACCCATCAAACTAGTAAGTCATGGGGTTATCTCGCCCGATAAGAACCATTTCCAAATTCTGAGCTAGTTAATGATATTTTTCTTCCAAAATACGTAATTCAAATCTGATTGCACTAATTATAGGTCCAATAACCTTGTCTCATCCAATAAAACTACTCGATCGGCATGCCATACCAAATTCCACCTAGAACCATATATGATGCAATTCGTGCACCAAATAAGCAACAACTCGAATGTAGCCAATAATGAAAAGAGAGCCAAATAAGAGAATTGTTCAACAAGTTTAACATATACAACTAGAAAAGCACAATGCTACGAACCCATCCCACAAGCGAGAAACAAAACACACAAAGTAAGCATGAGGAATCGTACCAAATCATAACTCCACTTCGGTGCGCAACCCAAACCAAACATATCAATCCATATGAAAATACTCATACGCCAAAATTCTCATACTTACCAAATATATAAGTACCAACAGCAAGCACGTACAATGCATGTCATGACCCAAGTTCTCCCTCCGTGAACTGTTATGACGACACCTAGTCTCTGCGAGTAGGTAAGCCTAACAAATTGCGGAAAAAGGAAATGAAATATGAATCTAGCAAGCTGCGGGTAAAACATAATAAAAGAGTTTAAAATGCCACTCGGCATATACAATACACACTCTCAAAACTGAATCACAACTTCCAAAACCCGGAATCTCATGAAATCACAAGCTGTAGAAAATCTATATAGCGCTCTAACTCCAGAATGTCTAATCAAAAGTAAATACATGAAGTCTAAAGCTAGAGGGGAGAATAGAGAGGGACTTCTGGATCTACAAACGCGATAGATATACTTCGAAGTCTCTGATATCGCCCGCTTCACTGGCAGAACGGCTGAGCAGAAGAACCTGGATCTACACACGAAAAATATGTGCAGGAAATGTCATGAGTACACCACAACGGTACCTAGTAAGTGCCAAGCCTAACCTCGGTCGAGTAGTAATGAGGAAGGTCAGGGCCCTACTGCTTATATATATATAACAAGGTAAAACAATGTGAAGTGCGACAGTATAATTGAAAATACTAACAGTCAATAAAGAGTAAAATCACAGAGAGAATATACTCAGTACATAAAGATAGCAACATGAGATCTCCCAGGATATTGTCTCGTAGTCCCAAACATAAATGTGCAGAGGATCTCTTATGATATAGTCCCATAGTCCGAATCATAAATATGTAGGGAAATCTCCCGGAATACCAATCCGTAGTCCCAAAGTAAATATCCAGTACATGAGAATCTCCCGGGATGTCGTCCCGTAGTCCTAAATATAAACGTGCAAGGGGATCTCCCGGGATACCGATCCGTAGTCCCAAAGTAAACATGCACGGGGATCTCCCGGGATATCATCCCGTAGTCCCAAAGTAAACACACAATAGTCTCTAGAAAGAATCTACAGTTCTATTCGAGAATAAACATGAATTTCTACTCTAAACATGTTGCACAGAATACAAGTAAGCAGTTAAAGAAGGTAAGACAATTAAATCACATAAGCATGATTTTCCTAAGCTAACAATAGACATCAAGTACAAGTATTGCTCAATTACAAGAAAAACACAGATATTTACTTAATAAAAATGAGGTTTTTTTTCCAACAATTAGCACGTGTACGCACTCGTCATCTCACGTACACAACATTCATATAACAACAATACCAAATCCTAAGGGGAGTTCCCCCACATAAGGTTAGGCAAGCCACTTACCTCGAACCAGCTCAAAATCAATCCTAAATCACGCTCTTGCCACGAGTATCAAACTCCGAGTGGCCCAAATCTAATTAAATCAATATCATAATGTAAATATAACTACAAACAACGAGTTTAGCTAAAAGAATCGAAGCTAAGGTAAGAAAATAGAAAAACGCCCAAAAATCCTCCCCTGGCCCACGTCTCGAAATCGGGTAAAAAATTACGGATTATGAACACGCATTCACTCACGAGCACTCGAACAAAAATCCGACGCCAAAATCTCACTCAAAACTCGGATTTTTAATTGGGGAACTTTTCTCCCATTTTCAAACTTTTGCCCTCAATTTCCTTAATTAGAAGAGGAAAACAACAATAGATTATAATATTATGATCAAGGTCGAGTTAGAATTCATTACCCAATGATTCTCCTTCAAAACACCTTGAAAAATCGTCTCCCACTGAGCTTCAATTCGATTTTTGTGTTATGAAATTTCAAACCCTCGATTTTTCTATATCTGCCCAGCGATTACCGCATCTGTGGTTCATAGGGCCACACCTGCTGTCACGCACCTTCGACTTGGGCTCCGCATTTGCGAAATTTCATTAACTCTTTACGCACCGCACCTACACTCCCTTCTCCGCATCTGCGGTCCTTGAGCCGCATCTGCGGTCACTGGCCCTTGTGCCCAAAACGGTACCTGAAACCTCTTGCCTCGCATCTCCGGGCCTCACCTGCGGGCTCCTCACTGCAGGTACGAAAATACTAGAAGCAGCAAATTTCAGAATAGCCTAAGTCCAAATTCAACTTCCGTTTAGCATCTGAAACTCACCCGAGGCCCCTGGGACCTCAACCAAACATGCTAACCAATCCTAAAACATCATACGAACTTAATCCAACCCTCGGATCACATCAAACAACGCAAAAACCACGATTCACCCTCCAATCCAAGCCTAATGCATTTGAAATCTCAAGAATTCTACAACCGATGCCGAAACCAACCAAACTATGTCCGATTGACCTCAAATTTTGCACACAAGTCACATTCAACACTACAAAGCTATTCCAACTTTCGGAATTGGATTCTGACCCCGATATCAAAATCTTACTATCGATCCGGAAACTTCAAAAATTAAACGGCATTTCAAGCCTAAATAAGCTACGAACCTCCAAAACACAATTCGAACACGCCCTAAGCCTAAAATCACCCAACGGAGCTAAGGCGGAATTCCATTCTGATTTCGTCTTCACACTGCTCCGACTACGGTCCAAATTCTAAAGCTTAAGCTCTCATTTAGGAACTACGTGTCCCAAAACACTCCGAAACTCAAACAAATCTTCCCGACAACTCACAATAGCAGAAACAAACACAGGAAAAACAGTTAATAGGGGATCGGGGCGTAAATTCTCAAAACAACCGGTCGAATCGTTACACCCTCCCCCTCTTAAAACATTCGTTCGGTCTCCCAAGTTGCCTCATCGACCGGCTGACCCCGCCACTGAACCTTCACTGATGCAATACTCTTTGACCTCAGTTTTCGAACATGCCTGTCCAATATATCCACTAGCTCCTCAACATAAGATAGATCCTTGTTCAACTGGACCGAACTGAAATCCAACACGTGTGACGGATCACCGTGATACTTCCGGAGCATCGAAACATGAAATACCGGATGAACTACAACCAAGCTGGGAGGTAAGGCAAGCTCATAAGCAACCTCCCCAACACGTCACAATAACTCAAAATGACAAATAAACCTCGAACTCAATTTCCCCTTCTTCCTAAATCTCATAACGCCCTTCATAGGCAAAACCTGAAGCAAGACCCACTCTCCAACCATATAGGAAACATCATGAACCTTCCGGTCCGCATAACTCTTCTGTCTGGACTGGGCTATCCTAAATTACCTTAACCTTCTCCATGGCATCCTGAACCAAATCTGTGCCCAATAATCTAGCCTTGCCCGGCTCAAACCAACCCATCGGGGATCTACATTGCCTACGATACAAAGCCTCATACGGTGCCATCTGAATGCTGGACTGATAACTGTTGTTGTAGGCAAACTCCGCCAGTGGCAAGAACTGATCCCAAGAACCTCCAAACTCCATCACACACGCACAGAGCATATCCTCAAGAATCTAAATAGTACGATCTGACTATCCGTCTGTCTAGGGGTGAAATGTTGTGCTCAACTCTACCCGAGTACCCAACCCGTGTTGTACGGACCTCCAAAACTGTGATGTTAACCGAGTACCTCTATCTAAAATGATGGAAACTGGAATACTATGCAGACAAACAATCTCCTGGATATAAATCTCCGCCAACCGCTCCAAAGAATAGGTAGTACACACAGGAATGAAATGCGCGGACTTGGTCAGCCGATCCACAATCACCTAAATGACATCAAACTTCCTCAAAGTCCGTGGGAGTCCAACTACGAAGTCCATGGTTATTCGCTCCTACTTTCACTCCTGAATCTCTATCTGCTGAAGCAAACCACCCGGTCTCTAGTGCTCATACTTTACCTGCTGACAGTTGAGGCACCGAGATACAATCCTAACTATATCTTTCTTCATTCGCCTCCACCAATAGTGTTGTCTCAAATCCCAGTACATCTTCGTGGCACTCGGATGGATGGAATATCGCAAACTGTGGGCCTCCTCTAGAATCATCTCCTAAAGCCCATCAACATTGGGTACACATACCCTACCCTGCATCCTCAATACCCCATCATCACCAATGGTCACATCTCTGGCATCACCATGCAGAACCTTGTCCTTGAGGACAAGCAAATGAGGGTCATCATACTGACGCTCTCGGATACGATCAAATAAGGAAGATCGAGAAATCACAAAAGCTAAAACCCGATTGGGCTCCGAAAGATCCAACCTCACAAACTGGCTGGCTAAGGCCTGAACATCCATCTCCATGGGCCTCTCCGCTGCTGGTAGACAAGCCAAACACTCCAAACTCTCTACCCGGCGACTCAAAGCATCTGCCACCATATTGGCCTTGCCTGGGTGATACAAGATAATGATATCATAGTCCTTCAGCAGCTCTAACCACCTCCTCTGGCGCAAATTAATGTCCTTCTGCTTGAACAGATGCTGCAAACTCTGGTGATCAGTATAAACCTCACAAGGACCACCATACAAATAATGACGCTAGATCTTTAAGGCATGAACAATAGCAGCTAACTCGAGATCAAGGACAGGATAATTCTTCTCATGTACCTTCAACAGTCTAGATGCGTAGGCAATCACCCTACCATCCTGCATCAATACCGCTCCAAGGCCAATCCTCGAGGCGTCACAATAGACAGTATAAGACCCCAAACTTGTAGGCAATATCAAAACTGAGGCCCTAGTCAAAGCTGTATTGAGCTTCTAGAAGCTCTCCTCACACTCTTCCGTCTACTGGAATGGAGCACCCTTCTGGGTCAGCCTGGTCATAGGTGCTGCAATAGATGAAAATCCCTCAACAAATCGACGGTAATAACCCGCCAAGCCAAGAAAACTACGGATCTTTGTAGCCGAGGATGGTCTAGGCCAAATCTGCACCGCTTCCACCTTCTTTGGATCCAGCTTGATCCCTTCATTCGATACCACGTGACCTAAGAATGCCACGGAATCCAACCAAAACTTACATTTCGAGAACTTTGCATATAATTTCTTTCCTCTCAAATTCTGAAGCAATGTCCTCAGGTTCTGCTCATGATCTTCCCGACTCCGAGAGTATACTAGAATATCATCAATAAAGGCAATGACTAACGAGTCAAGATATGGCCGGAACACACTGCGCATCAAATGCATGAAGGTTGCTGGGGCATTCGTCAGCCTAAATGACATAACAAGGAACTTGTAATGACCATACCGAGTCCTGAAAGCTGTCTTCGGGATATCTAGCTCTTGAATCTTCAACTGATGGCAACCTAAACGCAAGTCAATCTTAGAAAACACTCGTGCACCCTATAACTGGTCAAATAGATTATCAATACGATGCAAAGGATACCGGTTCTTCACTGTAACTTTGTTTAACTAGCGATGATCAATGCACATGCACATAGAACCATCATTTTTCTTCACAAACAAGACAGGAGCACCCCAAGGTGATACACTAGGCCAAATAAAACCCTTATCAAGCAACTCCTGTAACTGATCCTTCAACTCCTTCAACATAGGAGGGGCCATACGATAAGAAAGAATATAAATGGGCTAAGTGCCCGGCAACAAATCAATGCCGAAATCAATATCTCTATCGGGTGGCATGCCCGGAAGATCAGTTGGAAACACATTAGAGAAATCTCGTACTACTTGGACTGAATCAACTGTAGGGGTATCAATATGGGCATCTCTCACATAATCTAGATACGAGTCACACCCCTTCTCAACCATTCGCTGAGCCTTAAGGAATGAAATAACTCTACTAGGAGTGTAATCTAAAGTACCCCTCCACTTTACTCATGGTACACCTAGCATAGCCAGTGTCACGGTTTTGGCGTGACAATCAAGAATAGCATAATGGAGTTGACAACTAGTCCATGCCCAAGATAACATCAAAATCTACCATGTTGAGCAATAATAAATCATGCTCTGGTCTCAAAATCACTAAGAGCAATCAATCAGGACCGATAAATGCGGTCCACAACAAGAGAATCTCCCATAGGAGTAGAAACATAAACAGGAGAACTCAAAGAATCCCGAGATACGCCCAAATGCGGAGCAAAATAAGAGGACACATAAGAATAAGTGGAGTCTGGATCGAATAAAACCGATGCATCTCTCTGACAAACCAGGACAATACCTGTCATGACAGAATCGGAGGTGACAGCCTCAGTACGGGCAAGAATGGCATAATATTTGGCCTAGTCTCTCCCTCTAGGACGACCTCTACCTCCCCGACCTCCACATTGGCTGGGTAGGTGGGGTGGCAACTGGCGCTGTAATCATAGCCTTAGGACCTGGTGGGGCACATTATGGCTGAGAAGTCTGTGGAGGTGCACCCCTCCTAAGTCTGGGGCAATTCCTCATCATATGGCGTGTGTCATCACACTCAAAACAAGCACTGGGAGGATGTGGTAGTTGTGACTCGCTCGAGCGATGTATGGTGGACTGACCACTGAAACCACCCCGTGTAGGAGGCACACTAGATACTGGAGGTGCATAATAAGGCTCCTGAGGTATAGGAAGATCTGGAATACCACTGGATGTTGGAAGAGCTGAATGAATGGGGTGACTCTTATAACCCCTACCATGACGAACTGCATCTGGGGCACGGGCATCAGAATAATGGCCTGACTCTCGAGACCTCTTGGCCTCCCTCTCCTCTCTATCCCGAGCATGCATACCATCTACTCTCCTAGCAATGCTTACCACCTGCTGATAAGAAATATCCATCTCCAACTCCCGAGCCATGCTAGACCTGATGCTGGGAATGAGCCCTTCAATAAACTGGCAAACTCTCTCACGAACTGTAGAAACCAAGGCTGGTGCATGCCTAGCCAAGTCAGTGAAACAGACAACATACTTCGAAACAGTCATAGTACCCTGGTGCAAATGCTCAAACTCTGCACGCCATGTGTCCCTGAGGCTCTAAGGAACATACTCCCTCAAAAACATATCTGAAAACTGGGTCCATGTAAGGGAATATGCCTTAATTGGGCTATCCAACTCATAAGTACGCCACCACTAATAGGCTGCTCCTTGGAGTTGGAAGGTAGTGAAAGAAACCCCACTCGCTCCTGATATACCCATAGTGCAGAGGATACGGTAGCACTCCTCCAAAAATCCTAGAGCATCATCTGATGCTAGCCTACTGAATATAGGAGGCTTGTACTTCTTGAACCTCTCAAGCCTCCGTTGCTTATCCTCTGAAGCTGGTGCCTTGTCCTCAGGCTGAACTAGGGCTACAGACGGTACCGGTATAACCTCTGGGATCTGATCAACCTGGACCTGCTGCTCTGGGTATGGACAGTGGAGATCTGTGCTCCTCTCCCGGCCTGGGATGTGGATGCAGCAAGGGGAATCAACCTGCCTAAGCTAGAGTGGTGTACATGCTCACGAACTGTGCAAGGGTCTCCTGAAGAGCTGGAATAGTAATAGCAGTAGGCGTATCAGGTGTCTGGACTCCGGATGGAGCTGCTGGTAGCTCCTCTGTGGCAGCTCGCGCGAGTGCTCTAGATTCACCATATGCGCGTCCTCGCCCTCTACCCCGGCCCTAGCCCCGATCTCTGGCGATTCTAGCAGGGGGTACGGTTGCCTGGTCATCTACGGTAGTAAGTGTCCTCAACATCTGTGAGAGAATAGAAGATAGAGGACTAGAATTGTGATATCTAAAATCTCGCACGACAAGGAAATCAAATGAAATGAAATTTTGTTAACAGTTACATAGCCTCTCGTAGATAAGTACTGATGTCTCCGTACTGATCCGCGAGACTCTAATAAACCGACTTGTGATTCATGACTCCTATAAACCTAGAGCTCTGATATCAACTTGTCACGACCCAAGTTCTCCCTCCATGAACTGTCGTGACGGCACCTAGTCTCTACGAGTAGGTAAGACTAATAAATTGCGAAAAAAGGAAATGAAATACGAAGCTAGCAAGATGCGGGTAAAACATAATAAAAGAGTTTAAAATGTCGCTCGACATATACAATACACACTCTCAAAACTGAATCATAACTCCCAAAACCTAGAATATCATAAAATCACAAGTTGTAGAAAAACTATATAGTGTTCTAACTCCAGAATGTCTAATCAAAAGTAAATACAGGAAGTCTAAACCTAGATGGGAGAATACAGAGGGACTTCTGGATCTGCGGACGCGGCAGATATACCTCGAAGTCTCTGATATCGCCCGCCTCACTGGTAGAACGGCTGAGCAGAAGAACCTGGATCTGCACATGAAAAACATGTGCAGCAAAGGGCATGAGTACACCACAATGGTACCCAATAAGTGTCAAGCCTAACCTCGGTCGAGTAGTGACGAGGTCAGGTCAGGCCCATAGGTAAATAATAAATAAGGCAGGAGAATATACCATATAATAATATATATAACAAGGTAAAATAGTATGAAGTGCGACAGTATAATTGAAATACTAATAGTCGATAAAGAGTAAAATCACAGACAAAATATACTCAGTACACAGAGATAGCAACAGGGGATCTCCCAGGATATTGTCCCGTAGTCCGAATCATAAATATGCAGGGGAATCTCCCGAAATACCAATCTGTAGTCCCAAAGTAAATATCCAGTACATGGGAATCTCTCGGGATGTCATCTCGTAGTCCAAAATATAAATGTGCATGAGGATCTTCCTGGAATACCGATCCGTAGTCCCAAAGTAAACATGAATGGGGATCTCCCAGGATATCATCCCGTAGTCCCAAAGTAACCATACAATAGTCTCCAGAAAGAATCTACAGTTCTATTCAAGAATAAACAGGAATTTCTACTCTAAACATGCTGCACAGAATACAAGTAAGCAGTTAAAGCAGGTAAGACAATTAAATCACATAAGCATGCTTTTCCTAAGCTAAACAAGAAGCTTCAAGTACAAGTATTGCTCAATTACAAGAAAAACACAAATATTTACTTAATGAAAACGATTTTTTTTCAAATAATTAGCACATGTATGCACTCGTCACCTCACGTACACAACATTCATATAGCAACAATACCAAATCCTAAGGGGAGTACCCCCACACAAGGTTAGGCAAGCCACTTACCTCGAACCAGATCAAAATCAATCTGAAATCAAGGTCTTGCCACGAGTATCCAACTCTGAGTGGCCCAAATCTAATCAAATCAATATCATAATATAAATATAACTACAAACAACGAGTTTAGCTAAAAGAATCGAAGCTATGGCAAGAAAATAGAAAAATGCCCAAAAATCCTCCCTGGGCCCACATCTCAGAATCGGGTAAAAAATTAGGGATTATGAACACCCATCCACTCACGAGCACACTCGAATAAAAATCACCAAAATCCAATGCTAAAATCTCACTCAAAACTCGGATTTTCAATTGGGGAACTTTTCTCCCATTTTCAAAATTTTGCCCTCAATTTCCTTAATTAGAAGAGGAAAACAACAATAGATTATAGTATTATGATCAAAATCGAGTTAGAATTCATTACCCAATGATTCTCCTTCAAAACACCTCGAAATATCGTCTCCCACCGAGCTCCAATTCGATTTTTGTGTTGTGAAATTTCAAACCCTCAATTTTTCTATATCTGCCCAGCGATTACCGCATCTGCGGTTCATGGGGCCGCACCTGCGGTCTTGGACCTACGACTTGGGCTCCGCATCTGCGGAATTTCATTAACTCTCTATGCACCGCACCTGGGCTCCCTTCTCCGCAGATGCGGTCCGCTTCTGCGGTCCTTGAGCCGCATCAACGGTTACTGGCCCTTGTGCCCAAAACCGCACCTGCGACCTCTTCCCTTGCATCTACGGGCCGCACCTGCGGTCTCCTCACTGCAGGTTCAAAAATACCAGAAGCAGCAAACTTCAGAATAACATAAGTCGAAATTCAACTTTCGTTAAGCATCTAAAACTCACCCGAGGCCCCCGGGACCTCAACCAAGCATGCCAACCAATCCTAAAACATCATACGAACTTAATCCAACCCTCGGATCACATCAAACAACGCAAAAACCAAGATTCACCCTACAATCCAAGCCTAATGAACTTGAAATCTCAAGAATTCTACCACCGATGCCGAAACCAACCAAACCATACCTGATTGACCCCAAATTATGCAACAAGTCACATTCAACATTACGGAGCTATTCCAACTTTCGGAATTGGATTCCGACCCCGATATGAAAATCTGACTATCGATCTAGAAACTTCAAAAATTCAACTTTCGGTATTTCAAGCCTAAATAAGCTAACAGACCTCCAAAACACAATCCGAACATGCCCTAAGCCTAAAATCACCCAATAGAGCTAACAGAATCGACAGAATTCCATTCTAAGGCTGTCTTCACACTGCTCCGACTACGGTCCAAATTCTAAAGTTTAAGCTCTTATTTAGGGACTAAGTGTCCCAAAACACTCCGAAACTCAAAACGATTCTTCCCGGCAACTCACAATAACAGAAACAAATATAGGAAAAGCAGTTAATAGGGGATCAGGATGTAAATTCTCAAAATGATCAGCCAGGTCGTTAGAATGCGTAAACACAACCATTGAAAGACGAATAGCATAGTACGCTACAAAAAAGGTAAGTACGACTAAGGTACAATAAGCAAATCAATATCCCAAGAGTTATCTCATTCATATATAGGCACAAGGCCTAAATAAAACCACAACATACGTGTGAATAATCAAGTAAGCTAACAACCCATCATACCATAAGAGAGTAACATATGAAATAGAATCGGGCTGACTAAAATCCATTTTATCCAACGATACACCCATAGAAAAAGTTGTACTGAGTAAGCAAATCCAATCTAGTGTAGGATGCACATTTATATTAGGTCTACAAATAGGCCCCCAAACTGATTCAAACCATTCTGAAATAAGTAAATGACCTTACCAGAAGTTCATAGTGATCATATCCATGAAACATACAATTAGCAGTCCATCTCTTAATATGCTTTCACAATCCACAATTGCAGGGACAGTATGCCTCTAAGAATAACCCAATTTCTAAACCTCAAGAGTACAAGAGTCTCCATGCATGATCTCTAACTCTCCCACTTAAATGAATGCCATATTACGCATACACAATTACATCAAATACTTCCATAAATCTTCCATGTCGAGTAGCATGAACATCAATGTTTACCACCATGCAATTTCAATAGTACTAGTCAAGCATCCACAACTCAATACACAATGTGTCTTCTACAATGCATATGCCTCTAGCAATTCAATATAGTGCTAGCATACTCTTGAACATCTGAAATCTCTCATGTTGTCTAGAAGTCATGACCTTCCTTTTGAAACCGGACCGCGACCTTGTCCATTCAATCCCAATCCAACACGGATCACTATATTTATCATGTTACAATACAAAAATACGAGAATCTCGTTATCAACTCTGAATCACAAGTAGGATGGTCCTCCTCATAAATACTCCATCGTCTTGAAACCTTCCATTTAACTCAATTCTGTAGAAAATCGCAACATGCAATAACTTCTCATACCTGTAGAAGACATCAATCGCAATTCGTGGTCAAAACCATCATAAACTATTCGAAACCCATTTGCACATAATCAAGCCATCAGAACTATATCTTTAAATTTACTAACTCACGCAGACTATCAAACCCAAAAGTCTTGCCACAAATACCTACAAGGTCATATTATACCAAGGGACCGATCATTTCAATTACTATGTAACTATGTTGATCCAAGCCACTAATATACTCACCCAACCTCTGCAGATTACTCTTGACCAGCCTTCAAGGCATCACTCTTCTTTACAATACATTGTGGCCCTCATCCAAAACTCATTCCAAAGGATCCCAGCATGAAACCACATCGTCCTAAGACTCATAAGCCACTTTATTCCTTCTCATGCACTCAAAAGAATCTCTAACCAAATACTCTCTCCGAGAAGATTTTCTATAAACTTGATATTGTTTCTTCGATCTTTCTAATATTGATACAAAAATTATTTCAATTCCTTTTCACATCCCAGCACAAGTCTCAAGTCCTTAGTCACACATAATTCTAGAAAATTCTTAAGTACCATATCCCGGAACTTAAACCCGCTAGAATATTTCTTGAGAGTCATTCACTCCGCTCTAATATCTGATGCACAGCCAATATGCACCGAACAACTTGTGCTCCATTAGCTTATAAATACTAAGAAGAAACATCATACATAGGCAACATAATACATTATTTCTCCTTTCATACCATAGCCATAAGAATATCAAACTTGAGTCATTCCACGACCTCCATATATCCATAAAGTGTAGTACATCGTGTATCCAGCAAATTCCTTACCCAAATCATTCTCGATATCACCCCTCTCAATAATGATCCACAAGCATATCCTAGTCTGTGAAATTAAAATAACATGCGACCAAATGACTCGATCATCGATTGTAGACTCCTTCCACTTGGCTTTAACCCACAAAATACATCATCTGATAACCCACAATACTCTTCATTCCTAACTGCCATGATCTCGCACTATTATTCAGCTATACCTTATAAGCTTATGTAGTACTGGTCAAAACACACTCTAAATTATCTACCTATGCTTACTTGTCCTCGTGGCGGTCATGCCAACTTCCTCAAGAGATCCAAACTCTAATTTTAGCACATTCATTTCATAGGATTGAAGGAAAACTCTTCATAGAAACCTCATAAAAATCACACGAACTCAAACCTTCTTGCAGGAGATAACTCACTTGCTGAACCTCAAACCGATATCTTTCTATGTCCATACCATGGTCACAACCACTATGCAATCAATTAATCTCCTTGAGTCTACACTCATCAACAACGTATCAGAATCTCATTCATTCCACAAATAAACAACTAAAAGATCCACCAACACATCCACATCTTAAGACTATACAACACATCGAGACGAAAATCAAGCATCCATAGCCCTTCCCGTCCCAAGAAAATCCTTCTCGTCATATCCAACCATCTAAGCACAATTCTTAGTCATATAATACTCATCATATAGTTATCTCACCACTGATCATTAAGCCATCGATCCCACTTCTAGGGACACTACCGAACATAAGAGTCCAACAGCACGTACTCATATAACTGAATTTGCCGAGCCTAAGCTTCAATCTAAACTTGGCCTCAAGTCCTCCAGGCTGGCATATATTCACAACATAGAAAACCATCTCCCATCTCATCCACGACATCACAAGTTGTCGGTGCACAACGGATATTGAGTGCTGAACATTACATACAAGTGAAAGGAAAAAAATTGAAGATACATGCTTTAAGATGAATTAAGGTTGCATGATAAGGAAAGAAAGAAGACGAAGTTTCCTAGATGCCTATAGCCTCTCGAAGATAAATATGGACATCATCATATCGATCCACAAGACTCTACTAGACACTTGCTCATGACTCGTAGAGCTTATAAACCTAGAGCTTTGATGCCAACTTGTCACGACCCAAAACCCCCAAGCCATGACGGAAAATAAATCCAACATGCTAGGTAAACCAAACAATAGATAACATAGCTCGAATGACAGATCATCAATAATCAATAAATAAGATGGCTAAAATCCATATAATTATCTCAAGATTGGTAGTATAAGTCATGAGCGACTAAGATTAAGAATATGAATGCAACTCTAATATGAAGAAAGATTATATCCTCTGTTAAAATGTACATAAACAGAAATATAAGTCATAAACTACCATGGAAAAATAGTAGTTTATATCTGGAATGCTGGTGCCTCTTTAATACTAGCCTTCATCATCCACAACAACTCATCTCCAAGATCTGCACACAAGGTGCAGAAGTATAGTATGAGTACAACTAACCACATATACTCAGTAAGTATCAAGATTAACCTCGGTGAAGTAGTGATGAAGTTTTTAAGTCATAAGATACTCACTTTACTTAGCATGTGCATCTCAATATCATAAACATGTACACACCAACAGTACCGAAGTCTAAGCATGAAGTACAAGTAAGACCATCGGTGCACATAGAGAAGATATGCACAAGCATCGTAGGCAACTAGTAGTTTAGCATATAAAGAAGATATGCACCTAGCATCAATAAACCATGGACATTTACATATAGAGAAGATATGCATAAATAATCAAGCCAAGTTACACATATTGACATATAAAGAAGATATGTACTGTAAATCAATTCCTCAATCAAAGTTGCATACAAAGAAGATATGCATGAAATATCAAATAACCCGTCAACATTTGCATATAGAGAAGATAAGCATGAAATATCAAATAACCCATCAACAATTGCTTATAGAGAAGATATGCATGAATAAACAAGTTAAATTATACGGTATTAATATATAGAGAAGATATATAATGTGACTCATTTCATGAAGTAGAGCAGCATAAAAGAGATGATATGCATAGGACCCGCACATACACTCGTCACGTCGCATATACGTCGCTTCTCATATATTTCAACTAGACAAATAAGGTCATATCGTAAGGTTATTCCCTCAGAACAAGATAAAGTAAGATACTTACCTCAACAAACCCAAATCAACCTTCCAAAATCGCCTTTTCTTTAGAATCCACCTCCAACCGGCCCAAATCTAGCCAAATACAACTTAATAACATCAAATAAAGCTATAAAAATCAATTCAAAACAGTAAAGCTTCAGTCTTTAATTAATTTAAAAAAAGTCAACAAAAGTCAACCCCAAGCCCACATGGTCAAAACCCGAGTCTAGGGGTAGATCTCGTTAATCCATAACTGCACGAGTAGACATCACTTACCCCAAGGTCCTGTATGAAAATATCCAATCAAAATCGCCTTTCTTCACATATAAGTTTTAAATATGAGAGAATAGGCTAAAATCTCGAAATTTCAACTATTAACCCAAATACAAATGTTGTATTTGCGACATAGGACTTGCAAATGCGACCCTCGCATTAGCAAATTCGAGATTTCCTTCAAAAGCCCTCAATCGCAAATGCAACAAAAATGCGATGTCCTCCCGACCATTACCAGGTCGTAAATGCGACGACGACTATGCAATTGAAATGGTCACATTTGTAACACATTGATAAGTGGGGATTTCGACTACTAATTAGCGTCTTTTAGATTTCATTTTAGTACAAAAATGTTTAAATGTATTTCTGAAAACTGATGAAATATGCTTAATTGCAGGAGTATTGGAAAATGAGCCACTAAGATGAAATCCAACTCAAGAAGAAGTGATCTGAACTCAAGGACAAAATCAACCAAGAGTAAAAGTTCAGAGAGTGTTCATGTCAAGGATCGAAGGAAGTGTAGCCATAGAAGTCAGTTACGCAACCGCACTAAAAAATGTGCGATCCGCAGAAGAGCCCTGTGCGGCCACACCAAGAAGTGTGTGGACCACAGAATGTGAGAGATGCGTCCACATTTCAAATTATGCAGCCGCAGATTCAACTCCTACCAAGAATGAAGCAAAGTGCGGGCCGCACATGGAATTGTGTGGCCATAGAACCTCCGAAAGGGAATTTTTGTCCGAAAATTTCAGCTTTATATAAATAGAATAGTTTCACGAAATTAGGTCAAGTTTTGAATATTTAAAGTGTTGTAGTTGTTTCTTCTTGCTTCTTTAGGCAACTCTAGCTTATTTTGGTGATTTAATATTAGATTTATATATTTTAATCTTTCAATATGAGTTTTATTATCTTTTCTTCCTTGTTTTCTTCTATACACATTCTAGATTCTCACTAGGATTGTGACCAACTCTAGAATGTAAACCTAATAGGTGTTTGATTTATGGCTTGTTTATGGTTGGGTGTTTGTTATTTAGCCGTGTTCTTGCTTTTAATTGTAGAATTAATGGTTGCAAATATTAGTTCATGCCTATTTGACTTGGTCTACTTGAGAAAAATAGACTTAGTCTAAGAAAACTTGGCTAACAAGATATTGGGACAAAAATCAAGAGATTGATAGTCCCAATTAAAGGGTTGAACCTAGAGATAGTAAAACCCGACTTGAGCATTTTATCAACTGTTTTGTTCAATACGCATTTGGACTTAAGAAAGCCAAATTGGGAAAAATCACTCTCTTACCGAGAGGTATTGAGTGGGTACTTGAGTGTTGATAGCTATAATAAATCCCGACCAACGGCACAAGCTTTAAAATTTACAACCTGTTAGGCAAATACCTAGGTGAAGGTCATAGCCCTAGGCCTTTTACATTATTTGAAAACAACAACAAAAACAATTTCTTAATTTCAATTATTTATCTTGCAATCTTAGTTTAAACAAGACCTAGAATCAACCAATTCTTGTGGAAGTGTAATTTAAGATAGTTCACGCTCATTCACTAATATATATACATTTAAATCCCATTCGTATAACACCCTATGGAATTTGACCCCGACTCTCTGTTGGGTATTACTATTGTATCGACCGTTTCATAACCTCAAGTAGAGGTATGACTTGAACGAGAGTTTTTGCGCTGTTGCCAGGGAGCTAAAAACAGATTTAGCTATATATTTAGTTTTGTGTGTGAATTGTCTTCTTTTCCTTCCGTGTTACTAATTTTTTTTGTGAAACAATTGTAGGTGAAACAATGTCTCTCAACAATGATCTACTCAAAAACATGCCTATGGGGGATTTGGATGTTGAGGACGAGTAAGTTGAAGAGGTTCCTCTTGAACCTCAAGCACATAGACGAGGCTGATAGCCTCAAGACAACGTCACAGTTCCACCCCCACCTCTACCAAGAGCGGCTCCACAATGGATGTTGCCGAATAAAGGATATGCAAGTGCCATAGTCCCACCCCGCATTAGGGTGGGCAACTTTCAAGTCACGAATGTAATGCTCACATTGCTAGAGCAACTGGGATCCTTCACCGTGGCTCCGAGTGAAAATGCATACAAACACTTGAAGGGTTTTGTGGACACTTGTAGGGGGAGTAAACAGACAAACGTCTCCTAGGATGCTTTAAGGTTGAGGCTATTTCCTTTCTCTCTACAGGGGTAAGCCTTGGATTGGTTAGAGAGATTGCCAAACCATTCCATCCATACATGAGATGAATTGGCGGAGAAATTTATTTCCAAGTTCTTTTCTCCCGGGCATATGGCTACTCTTAGAGACGAGATTCTAGCATTCAAACAAGAACCCAATGAGCTGTTGCATGACATGGGATGAATTGGCGGATAAATTTATTTCCAAGTTCTTTTCTCCCGGGCATATGGCTACTCTTAGAGACGAGATTCTAGCATTCAAACAATAATCCAATGAGTTGTTGCATGAAATATGGGAGAGGTACCGAACTATGGTGAAAGAGTGCCCAAACAATGACATAACAGACGCTATGATTCAACAAACTTTCTATCAAGGGATCAATACTACCAATCAATGCATGGTCAACCAACTTGCCAGTGAAATTTCATGACAATGCCATATGCGGAAGCTTGTGAGATTTTAGATTAAATGGTGGATACTTCATTGGCATGGCAAAGTAGAGCAAATGTTCCTCAAGGTGATCCGAATGTGATTCACCTACATAGAGAATTGCATGATCATGGGCAATCCATTGCCGAGTTGACCACCACAATGAATCAATTAGCCAAGGCTCAACTTCAACAAGTGCAAAGTCCTAAGCAAGTCAATGCAATGGAGGGAGTTAGTATGATGGTAAACAAGAGAAGGCAAAAGGGTCCAAAAGTGCAAAAGCGTGTGGAGAATTATGTGTAAGAAGATAGTGGGTTTGATCAAGATGATTCCAACAATGAACAAGAGGAGGAAGTGCAATACATGAAAAACTTCCAAGGGCAAAGAAAAAACTCTCAAGGCCCGAATCAACAACAATGGCGACCTCAAGGTAATCAAGGTGGTTGGATTTCTAACAACCAAGGTAATTGGAGTGGTAGCAACAATCAAGGGAATTGGAATAATAATAACAATCAAGGAAATTTGGGTGGTGGAAATAACCAAGGATATTGGGGTAGCAACAACCAAGGGGGATGGAACAACAATCAAGGCAATCAGGGTCGGGCTTTCAAAGGCCCCCGATGTATCAACAACCGAACAACCCGCCTCCTTATCCTTCCCCTGGTCCAAGTTCTTTCAACAATGAGATGGGACGAATTGATAATATGTTCAATCAAATAATGGAGAAGAATGGAGACTCTGATGCCCAACTAGCCTCACACAATACCTCAATTTGCAACTTGGAAGTGCAATTAGGGAAAATCTCTCAAGCTTTAAACACTCGTCCTAAGGGGGCACTACCAAGTGACACGGTAGTGAACCCAAAGGGTGGGAACAACACGGGACATTCCATGGTCATTACTACAAGGATTAGAAAAGGTAGGGATACACCCACCTCAAGTCAAAGGAAACTTGTGGAAGATGAGCAAGTGGTACAAGAAGATGAGATCCCGAACAATGTGGTGCAAGCAAATGGTGAAGCGTGGATTGATATTGATGACAATGTGGAGGAGACTCAAGAGGAAGTGGACCCGTGTAGGGAGCACATTGTTGATATACTAGAACTGGTAGTGCAAATGGCTAAGGCACCAATGACTAGGCCTCCTCCTCCATATCCTCAAAGGCTTGCCAAGAAAAATGGCGAGAATCAATTCAAAAAGTTCATTGACATAATGAAGAGTTTATCTATTAATGTGCCAGTGGTTGAGGCTTTGGAGAAAATGCCCGGTTATGCAAAGTTCATAAAGGATTTGGTGACAAAGAAGCGGTCGATGAATTGTGAAACTATAAAGATGACTCATCAAGTGAGTGCAATTATGCATTCAATGGCTCCTAAATTGGAAGATCCCAGTGCTTTTACAACCCCTTGTACCATTAGAAGTGCCGAATTTGCTAAAGCTCTTTATGGTCTTAGGGAAAGTATCAATTTGATGCCCTATTCAATTTTCAATACTTTGGGAATTGGGCAACCAAGACCCACATCTATGAGATTACAAATGTCTGATCGTACCATGAAAACACAGTTGGGAATGATTGATGGTGTGTTGATTCGTGTTGATAAGTTCATTCTTCCGATGGATTTTGTTATTCTTAATTGTGAGGTTGACTATGAGGTGCCGACTATTCTTGGGAGACCTTTCCTTGATACGGGGAAGGCTCTAACTAATGTTGAAGCTGGAGAACTTACCTTCTGAGTTGGTGATGAAAAAGTGGTTTTCCATGTGTGTAAATCTATGAGGCAATCCAATAGCAATGAGGTATGCTCTTTCGGAGACTTGGTGACCGATGTGATTGTGGATGAAACAAGTGTTGTGATGAATGTTGATATACATTGGAGGCCATCTTGCTCAATTGTGATGATGATGAAATGGAGGGTAATGTGAAATGTGTGAACTCTTTGCATGGAATGGGGCCGTACACTTATGAGCCCCACAAATTGTCCTTGGATCTTGAGAATAGAACCACTCCTCCAACAAAGACTTCAATTGAGGAGCCTCCCATCTTGGAGTTAAAGCCATTACCTCCACATCTTCGGTATGAATTTCTTGGACCTTCTTCTACTTTACCAGTTATTCTTTCCTCTGGTTTGACTAACGTGTAGGTATATTCCACATTGGCGGTACTACAAAAGAGGAAGAAGGATATTGGATGGACATTGGCGGATATTTAGGGAACATGCCCCGTATTTTGCATGCACAAGATTAACTTGGAGGAAGGTGCCAAACGATCTATTGAACATCAAAGGAGACTCAATGAAGCCATGCAAGAGGTTGTCAAAAGGAGATCATTAAGTGGTTGAATGTCGGGGTTGTTTACCCCATTTTTGATAGTTCGTGGACTTCTCCGGTTCAATGTATCCCAAAGAAAGGGGGCATGAAGGTGGTCACCAATGATAAGAATGAGTTGATTCCTACAAGAACAGTGACCGGGTGGAGATTGTGTATGGACTATCGCAAGCTCAACAAAGTCATAAGGAAGGATCATTTCCCACTTCCCTTCCTAGATCAAATGCTTGATAGATTGGCTGGTCGTGTTTTCTATTGTTTCCTTGATGGGTATTCCGGCTACAATCAAATTCTTATTGCTCCGGAGGATCAAGAGAAAACTACTTTTACATGTCCTATGGTACTTTCGCATTCTTGCGAATGCCATTTGGGTTGTGCAATGCACCGACGACTTTTCAAAGGTATATGATGGCAATATTTACGGACATGGTGGAGGACTACCTTGAAGTCTTCATGGATCACTTTTCGCTGGTCGGGAATTCCTTTGATGATTGTCTACCAAACTTGGATAAAGTATTGGCAAGATGTGAAGATACAAACATAATGCTCAATTGGGAGAAATGTCATTTCATGGTTGAGGAAGGCATTGTCCTTGGCCACAAGATCTCAAAGAATGGCATTGAAGTTGACAAGGCAAAGATTGAGGTGATTTCTAAACTTCCACCTTCAACTTCAGTGAAAGGCGTGTGGAGTTTCCTAGGCCACGCGGGATTTTACCGGCATTTCATCAAGGACTTTGCTAAAGTGGTAGACCCATTGTGCAATCTTTTGGAGAAAGATGCCAAGTTTCACTTCAATGATGACTGCATGGAGTGTTCCTTTTGAGCTCATATGCGATGCAAGTGATGTAGCGATAGGGGCTGTTTTGGGGCAATGCATAAACAAAATCTTTCATCCGATTATTATGCAAGCAAGACCATTAATAGTGACCAAGTCAACTACATTGTTATAGAGAAAGAGCTCCTTGCCATTGTGTTTTCTATTGAAAAGTTTCGCCCGTACTTGATGGGTGCAAAAATGATTGTTCATACAGATCATGTGGCACTTTGCTATCTTATGAGAAAGAAATATTCCAAAGCCCGGTTGATGATATGGGTACTTCTTTTGCAAGAGTTTTATATTGACATCCAAAATCGAAAAGAAAGTGAAAACCAAGTGGCGGACCACTTGTCTCGTTTGGAGGAGGAGGGGAGGCCGCATAATGGCCTTGAAATCATTGACTCCTTCCCCGATGAGCAACTCTTGGATATTTCAATGAAAGAGGTGCCTTGGTTCGCGGATCTAGCAAATTATCTTGTGAGTGGTATCATTATGGTTGAGTTCTCTTCAAACCAAAAGAAGAAGGTCAAACGGGATTGTCAAGACTATTATTGGGATGAACCGTACCTTTTTCGGATTTGTACGAATAGAGTGATTAGAATATGTGTACTAGAAGAGGAACAATGTGAAAGTCTTGGATCTTGTCATTCTTCGTCGCATGGTGGTCACCATGGTGGAGCAAGAACGGTGACGAAAGTGTTAAATTGCAATTTCTTTTGGCCCACTCTTTGATGCAAGTGATCCTGTCAAGCATTATGATGAATGTCAAAGGTCCGGTGGAATCTCAAAGAAAAATGAAATGCCCCTCACCACCATTTTGGAGATTGACATTTTCGATGTGTAAGGTATTGACTTCCTGGGTCCGTTTGTGAGCTCTTGCGTAAACACCTACATCTTAGTCGGGGTTGGTTATGTGTCCAAATGGGTTGAGGCCGTTACTTTTCCCAACAATGAAGAGATAAGTGTGGTGGCGTTTTTGAAGAAGAACATTTTTACAAGATTTGGTACTCCAAGGGCTATCATAAGTGATGGGGGATCGCATTTTTGCAACAAAGCTTTCGATACCTCACTCACCAAGTATGGTGTCACTCATAAAGTCATGACACCTTATCATCCTCAAGAAAGCGGTCAAGTGGAAGTCTCCAATAGGGAGATAAAGAGTATTTTGTCCAAAACAGTGAATGTTAACCAGACGGATTGGTCCAAGAAACTTGATGATGTTTTATGGGCTTATAGGACAGCTTATAAAACAACGATCAGAATGTCTCCATATCGGTTGTTTTTCGGTAAAGCTTGTCATCTTCCGGTGGAACTTGAGCACAAAGCCATGTGGGCTTTAAAGAAGTTGAATCTTGAGTGGGATGTCACCGCCAACTTAAGGGTGGCACAATTGAATGAGTTGGATGAGTTCCGATACCATGCATACACAAGTTCGACCTTATACAAGGAGAAGATGAAGTACCTCCATGACAAGTACATTCGGAACAAGGAGTTTAAAGAAGGTGATCTTGTATTGTTGTTCAATTCTCGGTTACGGATGTTTTCGGGAAAGTTGAAGTCTAAATAAAGTTCCGTTTGAGGTTGTAAGTATGACACCTTTTGGTGCATTAGACTTGAAGAATAAAAATGATGAGGTGTTTAGAGTCAATGGTTACCGGGTGAAGCACTATTTGGGAAAAGTTGGTGATCACCACGTCGTAACGGTAATTCATTTCAAGCGATGATGGTAATTTGCATCGTGCCGCGACGTTAAATCAGATGCTTCTTGGGAGGCAACCCATGTTTCTTTTTCTTTTTCTTTTCCTTCTTCTTTAGATAGGTCTTATTTTGTGCTAAATGGTTTTGAAGCGTGTTGCAAGAATGAGTGTGCTTTATAGGGACTGTGCTCAGAAAATTGGCTAAGTATGGAAAAAGTGCGGACAACACATTTGTAATGCCACAGTATAAGGGATTTGCGGCCACACAATTCTTGTGCGGACCGCACAACTGGAAGTCAAAAATTACACACTCTCTGAAGTTTTCCTGTCAGAGAAATGGCCAAAGTGCGGCTGCATAAGGAAATGTGAGGTTCGCACTTAAATATGTGGTCGCACAAGGAATTCTGCGGACCGTAGATCATCAAAGTGAAAATATGTATCAGGTAAAAGAGTGTGGACCGCAGATGGAATTCTGCAGCCGTACTCATCTCTCGAACTCTTGCCCAACCCATTAAGTATAAATAGTGGCATTCACTCTACTGTTCGAACTTTGCACTCTCTAAGAATTAAAACACAAGCTAAAACATTGCACTCAACTGATTCACTCATCTGGACCTTCATTCATCATCTTTGATCCTTCCTTAGCATCACTTTATCACTGGTATGTTCAAACCATCTTTATAATTTTTTAGTTTTTCTTAAATTAGTTTATAATGTGTTTAGTTATTTTTAGACCAATTGTCAAATTCATGACCAGGTAGGCTGTAATTTGTGTTGTGTAAAATCCTATTTGCTATATGAGGGAGGGGTATTTGGGTGATATTGTTTAATTGCTACTACCATGTTGAATTTGTGTGCAAAAATTGAAACCCTAAATTTTTTCTGCCCAATTTGATTTTAAATTGTGCGGTCGCACAAGGAATTGTGCGGCCCACAAATCAGTAGGCTAGGGCATTTGGTGTAGCAAGATTGTGCGGACCGCACTTGAAATTGCGTGGTCCGCAGATATTCAACCGCGGCTGTAGAAAAGTGTGTGCGGCCGCAGATCAAGCAATTCTCTATCTTCATAGAGTTGAAATTTCTGAGATTCCAATGTGCGGGCGTATCCAAAAATGTGCGGACCGCACTTTAGATGTGTGGTTGTACTTAAAAATGTGCAGACCACAGAATCATCACTGCGGTGGCACTCAATAATTGTGCGGTCCGCACAACCCTATCTACGGCTGCACTCAAAAATGTGCGGACCGCACTTCCCTACCCTGCATAATATTATGTTCTGTAATTGTCTGCTATTGTGAAAATTGTGCGGACCGCACTTCCCTACCCTGCATAATATTCTGTTTTGTAATTGTCTGCTATTATGCAATTTAACTATAAATGACTCATGTTGCTGTTTATTCCAGAAAATGGTTAGGTCTTGTGGACGTGATGATACATCGAAGGGAGGGGGTGAACCCTCCCTAGGCCGAGGCAAGAGTACCCTACCACTCTTCGTGCAAAGAGTTATAGCCAAAAAGGTGACGGCTGGGAGAGCTCCAGAGCCTTCTGAGTATAGTTCATATGTCTCGTCTAGGGAAGCATCGGAGGGCGACTCTATGTAAGAGCAGCCTAATGCTCAATCACAGCCATAATAGCTTTGGGGTAGATTTCAGCTTCGAGATGAGCCTTCCACCTCAACAAGCACTTTTGAGGGTTCAGAAGATGACAGTCAGGGTTCAGAGCCCTCATCTATACATGCCCCCAACACACCAGCTACTATAGTTGATAATGATGATATTCCGGACGATGGTCGAGGGGGTGATACCAGAGTTGCCGGCCTTGGGAGGTCGAAGAAGAAAGAAGTTTAGGAAGATAGATTCGTGAGCGTGACTGCATTTAATAGATTCCGAGGGTGGTGGCCTCAGAGATCGCTCACTCTTGAGTGTCAGTTCGTATTAAAAGACTTGGATAGGTACAATTCTGGGAGAGAAAAGGGTGGACATGGTTCACTAAAATTGTGGTGGATGCCAAGGAGCACTTGGTACTGGAATTCTACGCCAATGGGGCGCATATCAAAAAGGGGACCAAGGTGACAAAGGTGAGAAATTTGAAAGTGAGATTTGATCAGAGCACCCTGAACACATGTTTGGGGTTTGAGGATGTGGAGCTGGTTCAATATTTGGAGAAGTTTGCACTGGATGATGCAGCTCGCCCTTGGCTAGCTGAGATTTTGGCAGAGCCAGGATCACCACCACCATAGATCATAGTAGGGGTTCCTATTCATTGGAACACCCTCAACTTTGAAGCAAAAGGATGGTAGACCTTTGTGTGGGGTCGACTAGGCCCGTGCCAGAATGAAACCAATCTCCCAATCCCAAGGGCAGTTCTAGTTGCTTCCATCATGGTCGGGTACCCAATCAATATGGATGCCATAATGTTGGCCAACATGTCTATGGTCGGTAGGCAAGGTGATAGCTCTTACCCATATCCCAACACTATCACGGAGTATCTCTCGGATGTGGGGGCGGAGTCAAAGAGTTTTGACACAAAGGTTCGAGCGAAGAAGCCCTTTACTTGGTACTCTCTGAAGGACCCGATGAACCCGAAGAACAAGAGCCGACTACTACCGCAGGCCAGTCTAATGAGCCTTCGGGGGTAGTTGCAGATTAAGATGACATGCCTTCCATTATAGTCGGGCCTTCGACCAATACAGCTGTCATGCCTCCACCTCTATCTTTAGGGTTGTCAGCATTAGTTACATCCACTTCTACTTTGAGGCCGGTGCCTATGCCTACTCATCTACTCTCTGCACTGTGAGTCTCCCAAACACTGGCGAGCCTTAACAACTGGATGTAGACAGCTACTGTAAAGTTTTCTGACCTATCCAGTGTTGTTGCAGCACAGACATCTACCCCGACACCCAGATTCCTCCGATAGTGGAGGACACTTTGAAGAAGATTATAGAGAACCAGAAGACCATCATGGACACTTTGGTGGCACATGGGGGAGCAATTGAGGAGCTTAGGAAGCAGGTGAAGAATATGAGGAAATCTCAGGCCTCAAAGAAGTCATTTGGCAGGTTGAGACGAGAGGTAACAAAGATAGCATCCACTGGGGACCTTCCATTTGATTTGCTGATGGAGACAGCTCCAGCAACACCAGTAGACCCAACAGCACCATTAGCACAAGTGGCACCAGCTAGCCAGTCTAAGGAGCCAGACCTGGTTGCCGACACTGCTGAGGTGGTGCAACAGATGTTCGCCAACCCAGCTACTCCCCGAGAAGAAGATGATAAGATCCAGTTGGAGGAGCCTGGGTGAGGCAACAATGCTATGGACACAGAGATGTCCAACGTCACATAGGAAGTTATCTTTACTGCTTCCCTTCCTTAATCTTATTTGGTTAAACATTAGGGACATTGCTTATTCTTGGGGGGGGGGATGTTGGAGCTTATTTTGTTTTGATATTGACATTGGCTTGTAATAACTTATAACACTTTCTTTTTTCTTTTTTCTTTTCATTATGTACATATTCTTCTCTTTCTCTATTGATGTATATATTCTCTTTCTATCTCTCTCATTTTGTATATTCATTTATGCTTTTAGTAGCTTACTTTGTAGCTTCTTTAACTTGTTTTCTTAGTAGTCAATGTTTAATCTAATAGCTTCTTGTTTACTTTAATAGCTTCTTTTTAATCGAGTAGTTTCTTTTCATGTTTAAGTGAACAATAAGCCTTTGGTTTTCTTAATACCATGGTTCTTTCCAAATGTGGTTTTTGTGTGAATCGGGTGACTCTTCCCAACGATGGATGACATGACAACCTTCTTAAGGGATTGAGTCTGTGTGGTGTTTAGGTAAGAATAGTAGTAATAATGAATAAAAAGACCTAACTATTCAGACTCGAAGTGTCAAACATGCTTCACTTGGTACCAACACACTTAACTACGTGCTTATGATTAAAAACAAGTTCTTGGGAATAAATAACTCTAGTTAGTGACCTTCAGACTCTTGTGTTGACTTAAGCAATCATCGAGTGGTTTAGTTGAACCATTAATGATTTTCAATCTTGAATATGGTTGTTGTGGGACCTCGACTCTATCCTCTTTAAAGTTATGTGAGAGGTGTGATGTTTTTATTGCAAGTCCAAGTACTTGTGCAAATAGTCTAAACTTGCCCCGAATGTATTTCTATGCGAAATTTTAAGTTTTGCTTGGCTTGAGAAGTGATTGTAGGCTCTCCTTGACCCGCTTGAAATTTTTCATGTCCCACCAATGTTGTTATCCCTAGTCAACCCATTTGAGCCTAAAACCTTTCTCATTTTATAACCAAATTACAAGCCTTTACCCATTTTGTAGTGACTCTCTCTTGGCACCCGAGCTTTCCTTAACACTCTTGAGAACCAATTGGCTAAAATGCAAGTTTGGGGGAGAGACGAGGAGTTTGAAAGTAGTATTAAGGCACAAAAAGAGAAGAGAAATGAGTAAAAGGAAAGGCAAAAAGAAAATGAAAGAAAGAATGAACAAAAAGAAAAATGCAAAAAGAAAGGGAATAAGTTGAAGGGTTGAAGGGATTCAAAGAAAAGAAACGATGCAAAGCATGGAGAAAAACAAAGAAGGAGAAAAGGAATATCATGACCAAGAAAGAGTGATGTTAATTCTCTCTAGTTCCCCTAAGGAAAAAGAAAATGCCTCAAAGAGTCGACAAAACATGAGCCAAAAAAAGAAAACGGAGTGTTTAAGGAAAGATGAACCCGTTCTATTCCACTATATACAACCTTAGTCAAAAAAGCCTTCATTACATTTCGAAAAAGCCTTACGTGATTTCAAGCGAGTGAACTTACATTAGTGGAGATTTACATGAGTGGCAAGCATATGGTATTTAGAGCTGTACTTGTGACATTCTATTGAGAGAGCTAAGTGAAGTTTTCACAAATCTTTGAATTGAATGCTACATTCTTAAGTGAGATATGCTAACAGAGAGTAGAGGAGGAAGAGTTTTGGGATCCACAATGGCCTACATGAAAGAGCGAGCTTCCTTTATGAATAAAGTCAAATTTTGATGCACAAGTGTCACAATAGAACTATTTGTGCTTAAAAATTCAAATCATTGTCTTGTTGATAATTCATAAGTGTTGTGGGTAATTGTTGGTCCCAATTGATGTATGATTGATGCATCTTAGATTAGCTGGAATAGCTCTTAACTTGTGGAGGTGGGAATTATCTTATTTGCTTGAAGACAAGAAAAAGCTTAAGTTTGAGGGAGTTAATAAGTGGGGATTTTGACTACTTATTAGCACCTTTTAGCTTTTGTTTTAGTCCAAAAGCATTTAATTGTATTCCCGAAAACTGATGAAATATGCTTAATTGCAGGAGTATTGAAAAATGAGCCACTAAGATGAAATCCAACTCAAAAAGGAGTGATCTGAACTCAAGGACAAAATCAGGCGCAAAAGCTCAAGCGTGGACCGCAGATTTCCATCTACGGCCACAGATTGTTAAGGCACTCATGTCAGAGGACAAGTGCAAAGTGCGGTCCGCACATGAAATGTGCGGCCGCAGAAGCTAACCAAGAATAGAAGTTCAGAGAGTGTTCATGTCAAGGATCGAAGGAGTGCAAACCTCACAATTATTGTGCGGCCGCAGAAGTCAGCTACGCGACCGCACTCAGAAATGTGCGGTCCGTAGAAGAGTTCTGCGCAGCCGCACCAAGAAATGTGTGAATCGCAGAATGTGAGAGATGCGGCCGCATTTCAGAATTGTGCGGCCGCAGATTCAATCTTGCCAAGAATGAAGCAAAGTGCGGGCCGCACATGGAATTGTGCGGCCGTAGAATTGATATCCATCTATTCTCTCTATCGTTTCTTTGGCTCTGAATTGTTGAGACAAGTCCCCGACTTGAGACTTATTGTTCTTGAGCACCTGAGGATACAGAGCAGGTTTCCCATCTAGTTCTTAAAGTTTGTTAGATCATCAAAACATAGCAGGTCACATAACCTATCACATGTACTAATTGCAAAGTTACAATATTCTTTAGTCCCCTCTTCTAAAGATAAATTATTTTCAAATATAAAAATGATAAAAATGATAATTCTTTTTGGAGTATAAATTTTCTATTTATTTCTTTTTTTCCCAATAAATTATACTTATAAACTAATATTGTAATAATCTTTTACCTTCAGTGTAACATGCCACTTATCTTATCTTATTTATGTAATAAATTACACTCTTTCTCATTTTATTTGTGATTTCCATAATAATAAGAAGGACTTAAGTTATATAAACTAATAGTAATAAAAAGATTTTTGGACTATGAGTAAATTTTAACCTATAATAACAAGTTATTTAGAAATATTATTTTTATCAGCTACCAATTATATATTTATCAAGAATTTTACTCCCCCGTTCAAGTTTACTTGTCCACTATTAACTTGGCACACCACTTAAAAAATAATAAATAATATGCTAATTTTACTATATCAACCCTAATTATTATTATTGAAAAACTAACTTTGACTATTATAAATCCAAAATATTAAGAAATAATAAAGGTAAAATAAATATAACATGGTAAATTATGCATTGATTTTTTAAACTGGACAAGTAAAAATAGATATTTATTTTTAGTATAATGGACAAGTAAACTTAGACGGAGAAAGTATTTATAATTATTTAATAAATAATCTATCAATATAACTATTTTTAAGCATCAATGTATATAACTTTAAACTCTAAAAAAATAAGAGGAAAGAGCAGCTAGTTAACATTAGCTATGAAAAAAGACAAAATTATTTATTAAAGGAAAAGAAAAACAAAATAGAAGAACACTAACATAAATAGTAGTCTTCCTGTCTGTAAATCTCAAGTAAACAACAGTGACAGTTAGTAGTCTTCAGACATGGCCGTTGCCCCAAATTTCCACTACTTCTACTAACACTAGTCTCATTTTCCTCTGAAATTTATAGCTAATTTCATCCCCTGTTTTGTCCCAAAAAATCCTCTATGTAAACAATAAAATCTTCTGAAATAGTTAGAAAAATAGAGTGATGGAGGAAGTGGGTTTTGTAAGAGCAGATCTTATAGATCTGAAGAGCATAGACGAGCAGCTACAGAGGCATTTAAGCAGAGCATGGACAATGGAGAAAGAGGAAATAGGGATGGAAAGTAGAGAAATCCCAATTAAACATGCTTGGGAAATTGATCCTTCTAAGCTTATCATCAAAACTGTCATTGCTCGTGGCACTTTTGGTACTGTTCATCGTGGCATCTATGATGGCCTTGATGTTGCTGGTAATTTCCTTCTTTTTTTTCTTTTAATTTTAGTATGGATCTTAAAACTTGCTTTGGATTGAGGTTTCTTAGGAAAAGAGCCAAAAATAGATCTTTTGCATGCCCTTTAAGAAATATTAATTAGGAAAAGTGATTAGACTATTCTACACTTATTTATGTCTTAAAGATATAATTTGTCTTCATTGAATATTTATTCTATTTATGTGTTATTTTTATCTTCAAGAACAATTATTACTAAGTTTAAAAAAGAAAAAATATCAATTTCGTCGAACTTCTAAAATGACAAATAATTTGAGACAATTATTTTTAGTAAGTACGACTGTTAATATGAGATGGAAGGAGTAGCAAATTATCTAGTATTTGTCGTTTTATATATCCGGATCCTAACTTGCTTGGGATCGAGATGCAGTAGTAATTGTTGTGCTCCCTCCGTTACAATTTATGTAAACATACCTTAATGCTAATATAACTGTTAGCTTTGTATATATTGTCATGGGCCATGGCCCTTGATTTTGTTGTGGATAAGGTGTTACCAAATGAATAAGCTATCTGCAATGCTCAATCTGTATACTTGCATCTTTCATCGTGTGCTTCCTTGTTTTACTTTTGTTCGGTTTATTAAAGCAGAGGCGGCTTAACTCCAAGGCAACTAAAGCCAAGGCTTAAGGCCCCCGAAAATTATAGGGCCCCAAATTTTACTCATATTATATATATAATAAGTATATTTTAAATAATTACTTCTATAATTCTTTATAATGATAAGAAAATCCTGTGATCAACCATTTGCTATGTCAATAATCATTATGGCATAGTTTCAAACATTATGCTATTTTTCAGGGAGAAATAGCATTAATAATATTTACCTCCAAAGGCCTCTAATAATGGTTTAGCTTTAGGCCCCGTCCTCCATCAAGCCGCCACTGTATTAAAGACTTGATTTTAGAGGCTGACTCTTGGAAATGATGCAATAGATTCTTTTTTTTTTCTTTTTTTCTTTTTTTGAGAATGATGCGAGAAAATTGTTCCCGGATTGTTATGAATGAATGACATTGATCTTGAATATTTTTATTTTCATTAAGTTATTGATCATTAATTCGTTATCAATTGCAACTTAGACTAGTGGCAAAACAAGAAAAGTTGAACCAAATCGGAAATGAATATGAGCCTATTCAAGACAACTTTGAAAGTGGCTAATTGTCAACCACAATCCATTTTGAAGTTATAATTCAAAGTGCAGAACTCAGGAGGGGCATCACAGTTTCATGCTTAGCTAATCAAAAGCTTTTATCTTAACCACAGTAAAGCTTCTTGATTGGGGAGAAGAAGGCCAGAGGTCTCAGGCTGAGGTTTCTTCAGTCAGAGCAGCTTTTACACAAGAAGTTTCTGTATGGCACAAGCTTGATCATCCTAATGTCACAAAAGTAAGATATTTTAATCTCACCGTTACAATGTCTACTATTCATTTTGCCATTACAATTATTATTACATTGAAAAATCAGCTTTTGTCATCCTGCATTTGCCATGAAATAGTAAACATATGCAAGTTTTCCTAAAATGATGGCTTGATATGCTGAAATTGCTTTACATTCTACCTATAACCAAAATAATAAAATAAAATAAAATAAAGCTTTGGGTTCCAAATTTGTCAAAATTACTCTTCATTTTCTTCGCTACATATCTAACTGAAATATGAAGGAGGTCGATTGATGCTTAACTTAGTCACAACATTATAGTGTTTGAAGTATAAATTTGTGTTCATAGCAAATCAAAGGCATGTGACCAAGATGAAAGAATGAATATTTCCGGACACATTGACAAGCTGCTGACCCATGAATATTTAAGGTTTTCTCGTTAAAATTTGCATAAGTTCCATTTTATCAACAGTTTTCACTTCTAGAGTCTTGTTTCCAAATTTTGAAAAAGTGCAGAAGTCTCTGCTTAATTCAACTTGTTGAACTTTAACGTATCCCCAGGTCCCCTGAAAAAACCTTCAGTTTGTCCAACTGCGCCGTCAGTGCCTTTTTTTTTCTTTCTGAATAGTTGTATCAGGCTCTACTCTCAGCTGTTTAGTTCCGATATAGATGTGTAGAAGTGGCATGAGATTATAATTTGATGCCTTGACAGTCTTTTTATGGAGCATAAATTGTTTGAGTTGCAAGAATATAAGACATTTTTAATGGCCAAACATTTTTGCAGTTTATAGGAGCTGCAATGGGCACACCAGATCTTAACATACAGACTGAGAATGGTGTCATCGGCATTCCACGTAACCTTTGTTGTGTGGTGGTTGAATACCTTCCTGGGGGTACTCTCAAGTCTTTTCTCATCAAGAGCCATAGGAGGAAGTTGGCCTTCAAAGTTGTGGTCCAACTGGCGCTGGATCTAGCACGCGGGTGAAATTCATAATGCTTACTCCTCTTTTATTTATATAAATAGTATTTGTTAACAGCATGTGTTTGACACAAAACATGTTAAAAATGTATTCTCAGGTTAAACTATCTTCATTCTGAGAAGATAGTCCATAGGGATGTCAAAACAGAGAACATGCTTCTTGACAGGAATCGTACACTTAAGATTGCTGATTTTGGTGTTGCTCGTGTTGAAGCTTCAAATCCTAATGATATGACCGGGGAGACTGGAACCCTAGGTTACATGGCACCTGAGGTATGTGCTTTGACTTATGAGACCCACCCACGTGCATCATATGTGAATATATGTTGCTTATTTTTGTCATGGTCTACAAGACAGGTTCTTAATGGCAACCCGTATAACCGGAAGTGTGACGTATATAGCTTTGGCATTTGCCTCTGGGAGATATATTGCTGTGACATGCCATATCCAGATCTGAGCTTCTCAGAAGTGACGACAGCTGTTGTCCGACAGGTAGAAATATATATATATATTTGAATACACATTTTTGTTCGTTGAAGAGTAAAAAAAAAAAATCTTTAAAAGTCGCAACTTTGCTTTGGATTTGCAGAATTTGAGACCGGAGATACCTCGTTGTTGCCCAAGTTCTTTGGCAAATGTGATGAAGCGGTGTTGGGATGCTAGCGCTGACAAGCGGCCAGAAATGGATGAAGTGGTGTCCATGTTGGAATCAATTGACACATCAAAGGGAGGTGGGATGATCCCTGTTGATCAACGCCAGAGCTGCTTCTGCTTTGGGAGACGCCGAGGTCCTTGAGAAGAGCATCTCCAGCTAGCAAGTGAGATCTGTAAGTTGTTGGTCCAATGAAGAGGGAAGGATAAAAAACCAAGGAGCACAGTTTTAAAAGAAGATTTAAGATGTCAAGTTTACAGGAGTTGGAGCTTAAAGTGGTGAGGTAAAAGAAGCTCTGATACATACATGCATGCATTTATTCATCAGCTCATGCATGTGCAGCTCTATACCTTTTCATCTTTGAAATGAATTGTCTAATTAAACACTATTGACCGGTTGGTCTTTAAACCTGCAAGATGTAGGTGTAGCAGATGCCGTTCCATGATTTAAACTTGTTGAATTCAATCTTTAATGTTTTTAGCACTTAGAACTGAACTCATTGTACTTTTAAGGTTGTGAGTTTAGAATTTAGTATTTGTTGAGTTTCTTTTACATGTATATCTTTGTTCTGTGTTGAAGGTACTGGGGTTTGGTTGAACTCAATGTTCAAAAGCTCCATGAGATGTAGTAACTAGTAAATGAATAGCAGGAGTATATATTCTTCAATGTGTTCTTATTGTTCTGTGACATGTCGCACTTCATCTAAGGGAGGTTTGGTTCATCAACGAGGCGTATAAATACCCGAATTGATTACACTTAGTGAAGGTTGAACTTGTAGACCTCATGTATTTATGTCAAATTTCCACATCTTCCTCTTAAAAAAGATTTAGGATATTAAATCTCGATTAGTTGCCTGCCTTTGTGGTAAAAGGTATCCAGATAGAATAGTTGAGGTGCGTGTAAGCTAGTTTGGACGCCACTCTTCTTTTGAAAAAGAAATGATTTAGGACACCACTTCAATGATTACATGTTGCAGCTAATTATTACATTACAAAAAGTGCGGTAAAAGGATCATTGAAGAATAACTTTCATGCTTGTTGCCTTGTTGGTATTGTGAATAGAATTATAGCTGGAGTTGTTGAGTGGAAGTGTCAATGAGATTCTTAACGAGGGGAATGTACAAAAGTGAGATTAAGATTTTCTCAAATCTATTTTTATCTTGTTTGGTTAATGGATTTGATGTCGCTGTAGGGATTAAAT
This sequence comes from Nicotiana tabacum, assembly GCF_000715075.1. NCBI lineage: Eukaryota > Viridiplantae > Streptophyta > Magnoliopsida > Solanales > Solanaceae > Nicotiana > Nicotiana tabacum. Next base: position 88,989,393 of record NC_134101.1, on the reverse strand, counting down.
TTTGTTTTCTTTGGCAATCATTTAAAATTTAAATAAGAAATTAGCTTTGAGTAGCTGGCCAGGCAGGGGTTATGTAACAGGGCTTGAATCACAGGAAGTAGCAAGAACAAAACAGATTGGTGACCAAAAAAAAAAGAAGAATAAAACAGATGACTTCAGTTTGTGGTACATATTTTTCTTCTTCAATGTTGGCGTATTGCTCAGTGGCAAAGTCAACACTTTTGCTAAGAGTGTTCAGAGGTTGTTTAAAATTACAAGATATATGTATAAAAAAGTAATATTTGACCTAGATGTACAGAATAATTTTTCGGGCGATGACCACCCTTTAGCATACGAGCTAAGTCAAAGTCATTGATCTCTTCGTTTAGATACAACATTACAAAGTACACATAAAGCAAAATGTCAGGTAACTTCAGTCACAAGAAACTTTAGTTGCATGTCAAGAAAGAAGATGTTATTGGTCGAGCTTTGGGCCAATGTTGGTGAATATAACTAAAAGAAGACAGAAGCATCATGGTCATAAATTAAGGTGTATGCAAATGTATAACAAATCTAACGAATTATTAATAATATTAAACAATAATTATATTATAATGTTGCTGTATCATAGTCCTACACTCCCTTCTCTGTTTACACTTCTCTGCACCTTGCATCTATTTCTTGCAAGCATAATCTACTCATGAACAAGCAATATGCATGATAATTGAACCAAATGTACTATCGTCGACTTGCTTGATAAAATAATTTTTTATTAGACGTTTCGCTTATACACTTTCATATCATGTTACAAATTAAAAGATAGAATTAAAAAAAAAAATCAAAAAATGCTCACACCAGTATTTGATGGATATGTTTTACAGGGAAAAAATGACAGAGCTAGGAAAACAAAAATAATTACTTATAAACTACAACACTTTCAAGATACCAAAATGCACTTTGAGGTGGCAGTGGCGGAACCAGAAATTCTAATAAGAAGACAAAAAAGATGCTTGAACTTGCAACTTGTAGGCACAATTTTTGAGATGCATTTGCCACTGCACTAGAAACTTCCCTTTTGTCAAATGGATTCGATTATTTTTATCTTATTTTCAAAATATATTTTTTTTGTCGAAGGAGATTCAATTGAACGTTCTTTGAACCATGGAGCTCTGCCGCAGATCAGTGGTGTGGATAGTGTACAGGGTGCATTGCATGGCCTTGGCCAGGACTTGGACCTGAATTCTCGAGGTTTTCAAGTTGTAAAAGAGCTGATGATTCACGTTGTTGTTGTTGAGGAACCTTCATGTCTTGGCTATGATTCTGAGAATTTGACAAATTAGGTTGTGTTAATTCAGAATGATAATTTGTGACCTTCAAAAGGTTACGGGAATGGACTGAAGTGAATAGCAAACTCAACAAAATAGCTAAAAGAAGAGGCATAATAACATGGCTGCTGCCTTCTCTGCCTCTGACCATTTTGTGTGTATAGAGAGAGAGTATATTATATATAGATTGAAGGGTGTATAGAGCAAGTTAGTATAGGATTATATATGTAGTGTGACTATTTAAGGCAAACACAAGTAGAGAAGTGCGGTTGAAACACGTTTGGGACTGAAGCAAGAAAACATGAGAAGAAATCAGCTGATGTTGCTTTTCTTTGTTAAGATTTCAACCTTAATTTTCCTGGTTTTTATCAACTTCATTGACTACTAGGCCACACCTTTGGGTGCGGGAATATTGTGTTCCACGACAGTCTTATATATGAAGCAAGAATTTCTCTGATAGTTCTGTATGGGTCAAAACCCGGCTTAGGAAATTGGGCGTGGGAAGATCGTTAAGTGAGAAGACTGTGGTTCAACTTGGGCGGCCAGGCCGAGGTCGATCAAAGCCCAATAACGAGCAATCGCTGAGCAAGTCATTAAAGCCAAAGTCGAGTAACGAAGAAAAAGAATAACGGCTAGTGTAGTCTTGGAACTAGCGACAAGAATATTCCCTTGAATATTTTCTTTGTTGTACTTTTTAGGGTTTTTTTAGAGAACATTCCATATAAATAGAAGAAGAGAGAGAGGGAAAAGGACAAGTGAGACTCATTCTGAGAAGAACTCTTGCAAAAAGTTGACTCGTAAGAGAAAATACAAAGGTTACCTTTCCACAGTGATTGATTCTGTTGATTATTCTATCTTTCTACTCACACGATCCAAGAAAGCCTTGTCTATTTTCTTTCTTATTGGCCACACTTTGTTGTCAAGAGGAAGAATCTTCCATATCATTCAATATTTGGGTGAATCATTCTTCCTATTTACATTTATTGTCATTTTCATATTTATTGCTCATCATCCACTCTTCATTTATTCTCAAAACCTTTCATTTAATAATCTGATAACTGATTCCGCGCATTAAGTAGGCGATACCATTTAAACATTTAGCTAGATCTAAGAATTATTATGCTTGACTAGGATTCATCTTTCACCTTATTTATCTTTTAATTAGTTTAACAAAGAGTGTTATACTTTTTGGTCAAACAAATTGGCACCGTCTGTGGGGAGCTTTTTAGTCAAAATCATAGTCTTTCTAGATCTACAAAAATACACTGACAATGAAATACAGAACTTTCTTTCCCCTACTTGCATAATCTAACATGGCAGGAAATGGAGAAGAAAGATTAAAAGCAGTGGCAGGCCTTACTACTAATCTCCTAAACACCATCATTGGAACTCACGGAGAAGACGAGGAGAACGTGACACCAAGCGCTTCACCTAGACGAAGTGATTCACCCCCCCCCCGGGCAGCGTTACCGCCTCTCATGGAAAGGGAGCCTCAACATCCACGATGAAAGAAGCACCACCAGCGGTGAAAAAATTACTAGAAGCATGGCTAACGAATATACTAAGCAATATACTCGACAAACCCGCTCAGAGGGTGAGCAGAGAAGGTGCGCAAGTCGACATCGCAACAACAACCAATGAGCAACACACCCTGCCTCCCTCGACAGGTATCATTCACTATGTTAATGATGCATGTAATAACGCCCTCGCTGCTATCCTAAGAAAAATAGAGGAGATGGAGAACGAGAACAAAGCACTCCGTGACCAAATGAGAGAGCATCAAGAAAGGGTAGATAAGATACCGGGCGCCCCAAAACTCCTACCAAAGCAAGACGCCAACCGGTTTATAGAACAACCATATAGAGACAAGGCCGTACCACATGCTATACCCAAAACATTCAATATGCCGTCATACTTGAAGATATACGATAGTACAACAGACCCTGATGATCATATTATCTACTACGTCACCACAGTGAAAGGCACCTACCTCGCTAAAGAGTAGGTCCCATCGATATTGCTGTAAAAGTTCGGTGAAACCCTAATCGGGGGAGCATTAACATGGTACTCGCAACTGCCCGCACGATCCCTAGAGTCATTCGAAGAAATGGCCGATAAGTTCGTCACCGCCCATGTAGGGGCCATGAAAGCGGAAGCCAGGGTGAAAGACATATTCGCCATTAGACAGCCACCTGGAGAAGGACTCAGGGACTTCCTCGCGCGGTTCAACAGAGTGAGAACGACCCTTCCAAATGTACTGGAGAGGATGGCAGTAGCAGCTTTCCAAAACGGGCAGAACAGGAGCGGGTCGAGGGCGACCAAAAAACTGTTGAACAGACTCATGAAGTACCCTCGCACCACTTAGGAAGAAATATATAATGCTTATTGTGCTGAGGTGAGAGCGGATGAGGACGAACTTAACGGTCCAACCCAACGGTTGACGTCGGTCCAAATGGAGTCGAGAAAAGATCGCAAAAACGACAATAGATGGGATCATGCAGGTCCGTGCCTCAATCGCGAAAGACACCAGCGCTACTCCAGAGCGGCCGTCGTACACTCCCCCGCCACGGTAGCGACTCACCTAGGCCACAAACAGGGACTCACCGAAATGAAAGAGGTATGCCCCCACTGTTATCTGCTCATAACTTCTGTGTTTCTCCTTTAGAGATAGTCTACGCTCTAGAGAAGCTCGGACCTAAGGTGAAATGGCCACAAAAGATGAAGTACGACCCAAACACTAGAAAGTCGAATGCCCTCTATAAATTCCATCAGTAGCGAGGCCATAAGACCGAGGACTACATCTCCTTGAATAGGAGGTAGTAAATATGCTCAACCAGGGGCATTTGAGAGAATTGATGAGTGACCAAGGAAAAGCGAACTTCGCTCGCGGATGAGAACAACATCAAGGCCGCCTAAATTCGCCCTCACCAACCCGTACCATCCAGATGATCATCGGCGCAGGCGACGATGCAACAATCAACAACGTGAAATTCATGACCACCCACAAGTTAAAGCAGTCGATCACCCGTGAACGGTATGACGACCTCAAAAAAAGTATCATCTTCGATAAGTCGGATACCCACAGTTTGACTTTTCCTCACTATGATGCTCTTATTGTTACTTTAGAATTTCAGATACCGATGTAAAATGGATTATGGTAGATGATGGAAATGGCGCATGTATTATCCACCCTCGAGTCCTCGCACAAATAAGGCTCGAGGATGAGATAGTACCACACTGCATCATGCTAACAGGTTTTAACAATGCAGTTGAGCGGACCTCTAGAGAAATCACATTGCCCATTTTGGCAGGTGGTATAACCTTGGAAACAACGTTCCACATCACGAATCAAGAAACGACGTACAATGCAATCATAGGACGGTCTTGGATACACGCTATGAGGGCCATGTTGTCCAGCCTATATCAAGTCATCAAATTTCCCACTCTATGGGGAGTGTTCAGTATACGCGGCGAATAGCCCATAGCCCGAGAATGCTACCGCATCGCCCAAGACTGCATGTATACCTAACAGTTGAAAAATAAAAGCACAGAGGCATAGCAATTAGAGAGGTCGAGGTCAGCTGATGACAAATGAAATGATGTCATCAAAGACCCCAACATCGTGGAAGCCATGGGATCAACTGTAGAAGACCTCGATCCCGTTCAGCTGGATAAAAGAGACCATAATATAAAAGCCTATATCGGCCACAAACTTCAAGAACCAAGTAAATTCCATAAATTTTTAACTAACAACACAAACTTGTTTGCCTTATCCCATGCAAATATGCCAGGCATCCCGAAGGAAATAGTGACCCACAAGCTTAACGTCGACCCACTCTACTTACCGGTACGACAAGTTAGAAGAAAATTCAATGCCGCAATAAATGATTCCGTCCGCGAGGAGGTGGAAAAACTGCTCGCAAACGGCTCCATCGGGGATTCGAAGTACCCCCAATGGGTCGCTAACGTGGTCATGGTGAAAATGAAAAAAGGGAAATGGCACATGTGCATGGACTTCACATATCTGAACAAAGCCTGCCCGAAAGATTCATTCTCGTTGCCTCACATTGGTCAGCTCATCGATGCGACAGCAGGACACGAGCTGCTAAGTTTCTTGGACGCCTACTCAGGTTACAACCAAATCCTCATGGAGGAGGAGGATCAGGAAAAAACTACCTTCATCACCTATCAAGGGATGTAGTGCTACAGAGTCATGTCATTCTGACTGAAAAAAGTAGGGGCAACCTATCAGAGGCTAGTAACCAAAATGTTTAAAGAGCAGCTCGACAGAACAATGGAAGTATATATAGATGACATGTTGGTCAAGTCAAAAAGAAAGGAAGACCATATCGACCATTTGAGGGAGGCCTTTGACATACTTAGGCGGTACGACATAAAGCTGAATCCCGAGAAATGCACTTTCGGCGTAACTTCAGGAAAATTCCTCGATTTTCTGGTGTCACAGAGAGGCATTGAGGTTAACCCCGACCAAATCAAGGCTATAGAAGCAATACCAGAAAACTTGACCAGCAAGAAGCAGGTGTAAAAACTGACCGACCGCATAGTCGCACTATCGACGTTCATCTAACAATCCTCCGATAGATGCCACAAATTCTTTGGCGTACTCAAGAAGGACAATGAACTCCAATGGAATTCTGAGTGCGTCAACGCCCTCAGGGTATTAAAGGCGTACTTATCCTCAACCCCACTGATTGCTAAGGCAGAACCCGGAGAGCGCCTTTTAATCTACCTGGTCGTGTCCGATGTTGCGGTGAGCACAATTCTAGTCCACGAAAACAAAGGTACTCAATCTACAATCTACTATATTAGTAAAACCTTGGTCGTCGCCGAAACGAGGTACCCTCACCTCGAAAAGCTGGCCCTAGATCTTGTCACACCTTCTTTTTACTACACCCCTCGAGAAGGGAGTATATAGGGAGTTTTTTCCAACTTAAAGTGACAATCGAAACGGGATTAATTTATTAAAAATTAAGAGTCGCCACTTGAGATAATTTATGGTGTCCCAAGTTACCGGTTGAATCCCGAATCGAGGAAAAGATTGACTCTGTATTACAGTCTGCGAACACAGAAATTCGGGTAAGAAATTCTGTTAACCCGAGAGAAGGTGTTAAGCATCCCCAAGTTCCGTGGTTCTAGCACGGTCGCTCAACTGTTATAATTGGCCTATTATCTGATTTTAAACAATTATGAACATATGTGCAAATTTTAACTTTATAACCGCTTTAATTATTTATAAGGAAAATTGCAACATTGTTAAAACACGTCTTGAACCACGTCACATAAATGCACCCATGGTCTTCGACATATTTTGACATTGTTGAGATTTGGATTTGGGTCACATAAATGCGCACCCGAATTTAGGAAGGTAATTTTATTAAAATGACGCGCCTAAAGCAACTACGCGTTAGCAACTTTGCGAGAGCCATGAAAATTAGCTAAATGGCATGCCTCGATTTCTAAGGACTTTAAAAGGAATAATTAAGCTAGGGTCATGCAATTGTCATTTTCGTCCAGCGTGGCGCACCTCAATTCTAATTTCAAAAGGTATTCAAACTAGATTTATGAGGGCCATAAACTATGTGTTTGGCTATTATGGCACACTTTGAACTATTGAAAGAGTCTAATTTAAATAACCCATGAAAGAGTTTAAATCCTACTTTTTAAACTAACGTCCAGACGAATTAAGAGGAAAGTGTCTTGAAGGGAAACATAACCAATTGCCTAAAAGAAAGAAACGGCTTGGGCATTCGAGCAAATTGGGCCAGCACTCGGCCCTCTCTTTAGAACCATGCATCATCAATTAAATGTAAATCAACTAAGATCACATGAAGACATGAAATTGAGCCACACTTTTTATTTCTGAATTTTTACTATTGAGCACAAATTAGCCAACTAAAACTTCCCATTTTTATTTTCTGCATGCATTTTTTTGGGTCAAGTCTGCCATGAGGAAAAATCCAAAACAACACACAAGCTATTGGGCTCGAGAGGCAAGCCAAATTGTGAGGGCATACCATTCACTCTGCAAGTGATCTCGAGGCCCAGGCTCAAAAGCCCAATCTTGGTCAAAGCCGGAACTGGGACTCAGGACTCAAGATCGAGTCCCTACCAGCCATAAAGTACCATTTGTATTCGAAAAACAAAATGATAAGCTTCATCACTCTACAATCGATGGAATATAAGGAAATTTCAACAGCTACTGAAAATGCATGCCTAACGTTAACTATGCTGATAATGCGTTTAACAAGTATTCATGCCTGAATCTAAACATAAACTCAAAACACAGCCAGAAAACTTCAAACCCATCAACCTCGCCTTAATACCAACAGTAATGAGATACAGATAATTAGCAAAAGTCCATTTAAATCCAGAAATCAATACCTAAAACATCTTAAAGGCATGAATCCACTTCCACATCATATCAATAACATAAGATAACTGAGTTGGCATGTACAACACATGACCAATTACAAAACATTCAAAGAAACAAATAAAAAGGGAATCCGAAACAGTTTATATTCAATCAGGCTTCAGTTGGAAACACATGTCCTTAGCTACTTGTTGACAGTGGTTTGGAGTAATACCTGGTAAGGAACAAGGAAAAACAAAAGAGGTGAAGAATTAGCAGTAAGCAGTAGTAGAAACCAGCTTGAACCCAGCAGTGAAGCAGTGAGATTTCCTCAGAAGAAACTCCACAGAACAATAAACCAACTGACAAACTAAACCAAGCCCTTTCTATACCCCAGCTCTGCTCATTTTGTCACCAGATTCTCAGTTTTTCAGAAATTTTCCAGAAAATTTAAACTAACAGATGATTCAGAGAATTAAAACCAAGCAAACAACACCAACTCCATCGATTTTCAGCGATTGAAAACTAAGGGAATCAAATAAGGATTCCAATAGAACAGTGACTTTCTATGAACTTCTTAGCTATTTTTTTAAGTTTTTTTTTTCCAGAGTATTCCCCAAAAGCCCTCTATTAAGTGAAGGGCAGGTTTCATTTATAGGAGGGGAGGGTCTGTGGTGTGCCTTCCAAGGCAAGGCAGTCCAAATGCCCAAAATACCCCCACAAGGCATCTTTTGAAACTGAATTCTGGACAGCTGTCCATTTCTTCCAGATATCTTCAATTTGCAGCCTGTTTCCCTAATAATTTTGGACAGCTGTCCATTTAGGAAGCTTCCCAATTAGTTATTAAAAGATTCTTCAAGTTAAACCAATCCCCAGAGCTACCCCTAAAGTTTTCCTAGTTATGCACTTACCCCCTCCTAAGTTCTGAATGCTCACAATCACAATAAACAGTAAACAAACGAGCTGACACTTTCAACCAGATTGAAATTCAAAACAATTGTTGAAATTATGAAGAACTAGCCTAAAATCTTTCACACATAAACATGAATTTAGAAAATGCTTTTGAAACAAGAATTAATGCAAACGATGAACTATACTTGACTAATCTTAATGCCTCAGTTCCAGAATTAATTCACAAACATAAAATGAAACCTAGCAGAAAGAAGAAAATCTCACGAATTGAAACCAAGTTAAACTCAAACTCTATGAAACCGATTGCCATTAACAATTAATCAAACAAGCTAACTAATGAACTTAAAACCAGAAACATAATGCAATTAAGCAAGAAACGAAACTTCTGAAGAAAGAAACTGGAAATACAACAAATAAACAAAAGAAAAGATCAAAAGGGAACCAATCGACACAAAGGAAATTATCCCAAACCTACTTTAGCAAGTACTGTATGAACTCGAACAACCTTTTGAATAAGAAAGTGAACTTTTGACGGTCATTAATCGATTGTCCTTAACAAAAGACAAACGATTAATGACGGTTTTGGGTTCACTCAAACTTGCTGAGCCAGAAAAGAACCCAGGGAGAGACCTAGGGCGTTCCAGACCTCTGCTCCACCACTGACGGACCGGTTTGAGATGAAACAAGCACATATTTGAGGAAGGAAGGAGATGAGGGGTTGCGTGGTGTAATTCTGGGCGAATTTTGGGAATTTTAGGGTTTTAGGTGCTGACCTTAGATCTAAGATTCGAGGCGATGGAGGGGGATTTGAGAGGAATTGTTTAGAGATTTGGGATGGGGAGGTGGAGGGGAGTTCATGGTGTTAATTTGGTAGTGATTGGACCACCGGAACCGCCGTAAGGCGATTTTCGGTGGGCGAAGTAAGGCGGAGCAAGGTGGAGGCGGTGGGGGATTTGAGGGCGGCGGTCTCTAGGGTTTGGGAGAGAGGTGGAATGAGAAGGGAAGTGGAATGGTGTGGGGGGGTAGGGGTCGTTAGGACAGTAATATACCCTAGAGAGGTCTCTGATCCGTTGGATCAATGAGATCCAACGGTTGAGATGAGAAAGAGTTGGAACGACGTCGTTTTGTTTGTAGGGGGGACTGGACCGGGTCAGGGGACGGGTATGGGCTCAGATGGGGCGGGTGTTTGGGAATTTTAATTGGGCTGGGGAAAAATGACTTAATTTTGGCCGAAAAAATCTGATCCTCTTTAAATCAAATTTTCTCTTTTTCTTTTTATTTTCCAAAATTCTTTTCCCTTCTTCTTTTTTTTCGAGAAAAATTAAAAATAACACCTAAATTACTCTCTAAATCAAATTATGCTACCAAATCAAATTAATTAACCCTAGATAATGATTACCCCAACTAATTAAATACCAAATTAAAGAAAAGCCACCAAAATTCGAAACTAAAAATTTAAAACGCAAAAATAAGTTATTTTTGTGATTTTTCCATTTTTATAAAACACTAAATTACTAATTAATTCAAGAATACAAAATTAGATCCTAAATGCAAATGCAACACGTTTTTGTATTTTTCATTAATTAAACAAAAATAAAAATGCACAGACAAATGCAAACAATTATTAGAAAATGCCACAAAATCCACAAAAATTGCAAATAATGAAAAGAAATTATTTTGTTTTGAATTTATGGGAGTAATTCATATAGGTCAAAAAACACGTGCTCACAGCTGCCCCTCTTTGCCCGGAAACACGAAGAGTTTTCGTGCAAAAATAAAGTGAGCGGATACGAGCGATTTTTGCCCGTTTGATCACTCTGTGGGAAGCATTTTGAAAGATTTGACTGCACCCTGCTTCCGAGGTTGCCTACATATCCTTGGCTATAAAGAAATCAGGTCAGTGTAGTTCGGGAAGTTTCGGTAGCTGCGACTACCATGAAGCTATGATTTCACTGTTGCTGCTGTTGCTGCTACTGCTTACTGCATCCCCTTATTACACCATGATAAAATAAAAAGAAGCTATATTAGACTATGATCTATGCATTACAAATCCTATCTATATCTTCAAACTTGCTCTTGTGGTTCTTGTTGCCTTGTTGACTTGCATTCTCCCGATGGAATCCCTTTGTTGCCGCCTTGAATTATAATTTGAGATGTTTTCCTTTTCTTCAGGTGGATGCTTGACTGCCAACTACACTTTGAGATGTTTTCTTTCCTCCAGGTAGATGCTTGACTGCTGAACTTGAATGTATTCCCTGCTCTCTAGGCGGGCTCCTGATTGATGAACTTGAAATATATTCCCTGCTCTCTAGGCGGGCTCCTGACTTCAACAAAATAGACAAAACAAAGAAAATTTTCTGCCCCCGTTTGGGTATCCGGGCACACATGTAAATGTAAAACGGATCACATTACCAAATGTCAATAAGAACTTGAAAGCTAAAACTTGAATTGTACTCCCTTGTTCTCTAGGCGGACTCCTGATTGCTGACTTGAAATGTATTCCCTACTCTTCAGGCGGGCTCCTGACTGCTGACTTGAAATGTGTTCCCTGCTCTCCAGGCGGGCTCCTGACTGCTAACTTGAAATGTATTCCCTGCTCTCCAGGCGGGCTCCTGATTGCTGACTTGAAATGTATTCCCTGCTCTCCAGGCGGGCTCCTGATTGCTGAACTTGAAATGTTTTTTCTGCTCTCCAGGGGGGCTCCTGATTGTTGAACTTGAAATTTATTCCCTACTCTCTAGGCGGGCTCCTGATTGCTAAACTTGAAATGTATTCCCTGCTCTCCAGGCGGGCTCCTGACTTCAACGAAATAGGCAAAAAAAAGAATTTTTTCTGCCCCAGTTTGGTGGCTGGGCACACATGTAAGTGTAAAACTAAATCATATTACCAAGTATTACTAAGAATTTGAAAGCTAGGTCCCATTATCCAGGGGGGTCCTGACAACTCTTAATTAAACGACAATTTTAAATCTAATTTATATCTTCTAGAGGTGTGACTTCTGCTAAATCTTGTTATCTAAGAGGGTCTTTAAACTACTCCCCATTATCCAGGAGGGTCCTGAAAATCAAAAGTCAAATTTTATCTTAAGAGTGAAAACTTTTATGGCTGAATTATACTACCCTACAGCAAAATTTACGCTAAATGTTTCTATCTAATCGAAATTTTAAAGCTAAGTCCCATTATCTAGGAGGGTCCTGAAAACTCCTAATTGAATCTTATCGCGAACATGCAAACTCCTAAACCAGCTTATATTCCTTTGGGATACATTTATGCTAGATTACGCTATTTCTGAACTTTACGCTAGGTCCCATTTTCCAGGAGGGTCCTGAAAATCAAAAATCAAACCTGTTTGTTGACTGCCTTTCTCTACGGAGGGTTTCTCCGAAACAACCGAAATTTCCTGCCCCTGTTTTAATCAAAGAAAAATTTTGTCAGTTTAAAATATGGTGGTTAGTTGATGGCATTCTTGCTGAATGTCTCTTCGATGCGTTGTTTTGTTTTGACTGGCTTCTTGAACTGGCCCTGAACCGCTTGACTTTCTGACTGACTTTCAAACCCCCATGATTTTGGATGACCCAAGTGTTCTATACCCGAGCCATTGTTTCACATCTCTGACCCCTTTAACTGAACCTCTGCATCTCCCATGAAATTAGTAAATCATTTTGCCGATGGAACTTTTGCTGGCACTTTATCCCACTTTACATCATGCTATCTTTGGTATGCTCTGGCCGCATTGTGCTTGCAATCTTGAAGCTGGTAGTGAGCTTTGAAATTCCTTCTTATTTGCTTAAACAGAATTGACATTGGAAACATCTTAGAGAAATAATCCCAAAAGAAATGAAATGCAATGACTTTCAGAGTTAAGGATAAGAAAATCCAAAACTGGAAGACTATTTGAAGAGGAAAAGGAAAAAGACTTATCTGAGTGGAGCAGCTGGCACCAATGATCATGACATGCATCTCGGATTAATCGACCCAATCTGTCTAACCAACCAACCTTCTGTTGCCATACTTTGTTGTCCCAGAATTTTCATAACTTGATTTCTTCACCCAAAATCCTGACCTTGTTCATCCTGCGGTGCCTTGAAAAATTTTCACCAGCATACCTCTCTCATTCGTTCATCTGTCAACTTACTTTCGCCTCAAGGTGCCCGTGAGGGTTTTCACCAATAGGACTCTCTCATTTTTATTTCTCTCTGCTCCCGTCGCCTTACGATGCCCGTGAGGGTTTTCACCAATAAGACTCTCTCATTTTTATTTCTCTCAGCTCTCGTCGCTTTATGGTGCCCGTGAGGGTTTTCACCAATAAGACTCTCTCATTTTTTATTTCTTTTTCCTATTTGGACCACAGTGTTGCCCCTGATATGAATCACCTCTACCTGCTCGACTTGACATTTCTCGAAAACTGATCGGAAGGTCTTTCTTTGGACCGTAATGTGGGCTTTTGGATGGGGTTAGAAAGAAAAAGGTATAAAAGGCTCAAAACAACTCGAATGGGTTCAAAATTACAACTTTCGGAGTCAGATTTCTTACAACAACCACAACTTCTGCCCCAATTTCTTGTTTGGGGACTTTTGAGTTTTTATTCGATGGGACCGAACCGTGAGGCTGCCTACGTATCCTAAAAAGGAATCAGGTCGAACGTAGTTCATGTCATAGAAATTACTTTGTTATTGTGATTTTCTCTTTTCTCTTTCTTTGCTCTCTCTTTTGCTTTCTTTTTCTCTTTTTGTTTTTTTTTCTTTTCATCCTTTTCTTTCTCTTTTTCTCTCCTTCCTTTACTTATCTTTTACGCTTGTGTTTCCGATATTTGCTACTGATTCCGAAAGAGGGGTATGAAAGAAAATAAATAAGGCTCAACGGGGTGACAAGGGATAAAGTGTTTAGATAGCAGAACAAAGTGCCTTCGTCATTCCAATCTTCAAAAATATGCCAAGTACAAACAAATATAATTTAACCAAAGAAAATCATACATAGTATCTCTTGACCGCATCAGCATTGATAGCCAATTCTACACACTTGCCTTCTATATCTGTTAAATACAAAACACCATTTGACAACACTCTAGTTACGATGAATGACCCCTGCTAGTTCGGGGCGAACTTGCTTCAGCCTGATGAGGAAGGATGCGTTTCAATACTAACTGACCCACTTCAAACTTCCGTGGACGCACCTTCTTATTATATGCTCTTGCCATTCTTTGTTGATACAACTGGCCATGACACATTGCTGCCAGTCTCTTCTCATCGATCAAACTTAATTGCTCCAGACGGGTTTTGACCCACTCATCATCATCGATCTCAGCCTCCGCGACAATTCGAAGGGATGAAATTTCCACTTCTACGGGTATCACTGCTTCGGTGTCATACACCAACAAATAAGGAGTCGCCCCTACTGAAGTACGGATAGTAGTGCGATAACCCAGCAATGCAAACGACAGCTTTTCATGCCACTGCCTAGAACCCTCCACCATATTTCGAAGTATTTTTTTTATGTTTTTGTTGGCTGCCTCGACTACTCCATTCGCCTTGGGGCGATATGAGGTGGAATTGCGATGTGTAATCTTAAACTGTTGACACACCTCTTTCATCAGATGACTATTGAGATTATCCCCATTGTCTGTAATGATCACCTTTGGTATCCCAAACCGGCAAATGATATTTGAGTGCACAAAATCAACCACCGCCTTCTTAGTTACGAACTTGAAAGTTTTGGCTTCCACCCACTTGGTGAAATAGTCTAAGGCCATCAGAATGAACCTGTGCCCATTTGATGTTGCTGGCTCAATTGGCCCAATGACATCCATGCCCCATGCAACAAAAGGCCATAGAGCAGACATCGTGTGTAATTCAGATGGTGGAGAATGAATCAAATCTCCATGCACTTGGCACTAATGACATTTATGCACGAAACTGATACAATCTCGCTCCATAGTGAGCCAATAATAACCTGCCCGGAGAATCTTCTTTGCCAGCACATACCCACTCATGTGCGGTCCACGAACTCCAGAATGTACTTCGGTCATAATAGTTGTGGCCTGCCTAGCATCTATGCATCTCAGCAGCCCAAGGTCTGGAGTCCTTTTGTACAGAACCCCTCCGCTGAAGAAAAACCCGCTTGCCAACCGCCTAATTGTTCTCTTTTGATCACCTGTGGCTTGTGTAGACATGTGATTTTTGACCCTCCCCAAGATTTTCTATATTTTATCACGTAAATATTTAATTTAGGCCTAATATAGCTATTTCAACTCATTTTTACTCTTTTACTTTATTTTATTACAAGAAAATAAAAATTAAAAAAAAAATAGGTTCATTAATGTTTTGTAGTCATTTTTAATCTTAAAAAATACAAAAAATAGTATCGTATTTTTATTTTAATATGATATTTGAAAATACCAAGAATAGATTTGTTTTAACGGTTAGTTTTATTTTAATAATTATTTCAATCGTAGGATTAATTAATAAATGAGATCGTATTTTTAATCTCGTTCGCAATGAAAGAATAAAACTTGGGCTAAAGCAACCCATTTTTAGGCCTAATTTTGGACCTAGCCCATAATCCCCAAGCTCATAATTCATAGGCACATACTCTTGACCTAAAAAAAAACTTCTATATAACCAAAACTAGTCTTAAAATAACCGTACACTACACTTAGAGAATCAGCCGCTACAGCCAACGGAGTCATCTTCTTTAGCACCTTAAACCTAGGGAAAAAAAAAGGCTGAGCGCCGAAAACCAAAAAAGAACGACCCCTGAATCGTCTTCTTCAGCTTTTCAGCTGCTGAACAACACGACCACCCCTTTCATTGTCTTCTTGACAAATTAGAAGAAGCAGCGAACAAAAGCGAAAAAAGATCAAAAGGATACACAATCAGACGCAATACACGACAACCCCCATTCCTTTAAACGAGTTTGGACTGGCCGAAAATAAACCTACTGCGAAAAGGAGAATCAAAATTCCGATCGATTAAATAGTACTCTCAATTCGACGTCTTCTTCGGCGAGTTCACTCCACGCTCCGGCGGGTGCTTTTTCTTCATTTCCTTCTCCGGTGAATTCAGCTGTGACATCGAATTGTCGCGCTTCCGTCGCCGGCGAGGTTCCAGTGTTGTTGCTTTGCCGTCGAGGTTGTGTCTGAGGTTTCCTGCGCCGATTTCGATCTCTGTTCACCTCAAATGATTGTTGCTGTAAAAATTTTGATTGTTGCTGTAAAAGTTTTGCCAACAGGAAAGCTATTCAAGGTTTATTTCTAATTCTCCTTTATTTCGTTAGTTTCTTTTTGCTATGTATTTCCTTAGATATTTTTATGAGATAAATAGTTGTTACTCATTGATATATTACTTTGTGTTTGAATGTTAGTAGCTAATCACGTAAATTTGTTGAAAATGATTCAATACTTCCTTTAATGAATGAACTTGTTTCTCTTCACCTTTAGTTTGTAGTATTTTTTTTGAATTTTGTATAAGTATTAATAAGATGAGTTTGAGAAGAATTTGTTTGTTCGCTATTATTTCATTAGTTTTGTTTCTATGCTCCTCAAACCCAAAATGCATGCCTCGTACTCAGTCATGTTGTTAGTACAGTAGAACCGAAGCTGAGCCGTAACAGGGTAATGATGCCCTGTTTCAGAAACAAGTATCGCTCTTATCCCAACGCCTTTCATGTTAGCAGCCCCATCAAAGAAACGTTTCCATCATGGCCTTTCAATCTGTTCCAACTCATCAATGTGCATTACCTCTTCATCGGGGAAGTAAGTCTTCAAAGGTTCGTATTCCTCCTCCACAGGATTCTCATCCAAATGGTCGGCCAATGCTTGTGCTTTCATCGCAGTCCGAGTCACGTAGACAATGTCAAATTCTGTGAGCAAAATCTGCCACTTTGCGAGCCTTCCCGTGGGCATAGGCTTCTGGAAGATATACTTCAACGGATCCAAGCGATAGATGAGGTAAGTAGTATAAGATGACAAATAGTGTTTCAACTTCTGGGCTACCCAAGTTAGGGCGCAACACGTTCTCTCAAGATGAGTGTACTTAACCTCGTAAGATGTGAATTTCTTACTGAGATAATATATGGCCTGCTCCTTCCTGCCGGTGATGTCATGCTGTCCCAACACACATCCAAATGAATTGTCCAAGACCGTCAAATACAGAATCAAAGGTCTCCCTGGTTCTGGCGGGACCAACACAGGTGGGTTTGACAAGTACCCCTTTATCTTATCAAATGCTTCCTGACATTCATCTGTCCACTTAACCACAACATCTTTCTTTATAAGTTTGAAGATGAGCTCACAAGTTGTCGTGAGCTGAGCAATAAATCTGCTGATGTAATTCAATCTCCCCAATAGGCTCATCACCTCAGTCTTGTTCTTTGGGGGTGGCAACTCCTGGATAGCTTTGATCTTTGACGAGTCTAATTCAATACCTCGGTGGCTGACTATGAATCCCAATAACTTTCCAGACGGGATACCGAACGCGCATTTTGCAGGATTGAGTTTTAGATTGTACTTGCGAAGCGTTTGGAAGAACTTTCTCAGATCTTTGACATAGTCAGACTACTTTCTAGACTTTACAATCACATCATCCACATAAACCTCGATCTCCCTGTGTATCATGTCGTGGAATATGGTCGTCATTGCCCTCATGTAGGTTGCCCCAGCATTTTTCAAGCCAAATGGCATAACCCGATAGCAGTACGTTCCCCATGGCGTGATGAATGCTGTCTTTTCTGCGTCCTCCTCATCCATTAAGATCTGGTGGTAACCCGCATAACAATCCACAAAAGAACCAATCTCGTGTTTGGCACAATTATCGATCAATATATGGATGTTCGGCAGTGGGAAGTTATCCTTGGGACTTTGCCTTGTTGAGATCTCAATAATCAACAACACCCTGGTCTTACCATCCTTGTTCGGCATAGGCACAACATTGGCTAACCAGGTGGGATACCGGGTGACCCGAATGACTTTGGCCTCAAACTGTTTGGTGACCTCTTCCTTAATCTTCACACTCATATCAGTTTTAAATTTCCTCAGCTTCTGCTTGACAGGAGGGAACGCCGGGTCAGTGGGCAATTTGTGAACCACCAAGTCAGTGCTAGACCTGGCATATCGTCATAGGACCATGCAAACACATCTTTATACTCGAACAGTGCTGTAATTATCTCCTTTCAGGTTAGGCTTGGGTTTTTCTTCAAAATTGCTTAGTTCTTTACTAATCTCTTCAAAGGCTTCATCCTCGTCATATTCCGATTCAACATCACATTCTATTTCTTGAATTACTATTTCAGAATTAGATTGGCTTTTAAGACTGGGCTCGAGATTCCTCATGCATATCATATCATTGAAGCCAGTATAAAAAGAACTGTACAAGGAAAAAACAAAAATAAAACTATCATGAAGGAAGAAAAAGGAAATTGCATTTCATTGAAATTAAAGATAACAAGGTTTATACATCCAAACGGACGGAACATAGAATCTGAATTACAACCCTGGAATAATCCAGATAAACTGAAAGAAAATCAAAGCAAACTACCAAAAATCCTTCCTGATGGGGAGAGGAGTAGCTTCCCAATTGTTAATCTTTGCACTGGGCCCAACAAATTGCACATCCACCTCGCTAGAACCCTCTCTAGCTTCCACCATGTCCACTTCGTCGAATATCCTCTCGAACTTTTCCATCAAATCTCCATCCATATCAACCACCGAACTGGGAACCGTCGTCACTGGGGGCTTTCTGGTACCAGGCCTGACAAATGATCTGGAAAGATGCGGGACTGGCTTTGGAAGGGCTCATGCTCTCTGTTTCATTTTTCTGGCTCTTCTCACGTTTGCGACTGTGGGCTTGAACCCCAGACCAAATGTATCCAAGTTTTTAGGAAGAGAAACCGGCTGTACGATACCTTACAGAGATGCACCCAAACCCTTGCCCGGTACAAAACCATTTTCAACATTTCAACGGCTACCATGACTGATGCGGCAGCTACCCTTGGAGTTGGCACGCACTTCCCTTCTGGAATTTTATCTACCGATACCATGTCAAAAATCTGATAAACCCATGGTCCCTTGTCGTCTTCAACCTCTATGAGCGGAACAATGGCATCATTGGGAACACACAAATTATCTTCGCCATGCACAACAATTTTCTGTCGATCCCATTCAAAGTTAACCATTTGATGCAGAGTAGACGGGACCGCTTTGGCAACATGAATCCAGGGTCGTCCTAACAGCAGATTGTAAGAAACAGCCACATCGAACACCTGGAATTCCATAGTAAATTCAACTGGCCCTATTGTGAACTCAAGCACTATGTCCCCGACTGAATCTTTCCCTCCACCATCGAATCCTCGAACGCAGATACTATTCTTGTGAATTCTTTCATCCTCCACCTTCAACTTGTTCAGAGTGGAGAGAGGACAAATGTTCGCACTAGACCCATTGTAAACCAGTACCCGAGTAACCATGGAATCTTCGCATTTCACCATCAGATAGAGGGCTTTATTGTGCTCAGTACCCTCCACGGGCAACTCATCATCAGAAAAAGTGACTCTGTTCACCTCAAATATCTTGTTAGCTATCTTTTCCAAGTGGTTTACTGAGATTTTGTCAGGAACGTGGGCCTCATTCAAGATCTTCATCAAAGCCCGACGTTGCTCGTCTGAATGGATCAATAATGACAATAGCGAGATCTGAGCCGATGTCTTCCTTAACTGCTCCACAATGGAATAGTCCTGCACTCTCAGGAATTCCTCTACTTCTTCCTTGGTCACAGCTTTCTTCACCAACACTGGGTTATCTCTGGAGGTCTTAGCTTTTCTCAACTCTTCGGGGGCGAAGCATCTCCCCGATCAAACCATGGGTCTCACACACTTCTTCTTTAACCTCTTTCCCCTTTTAAGTCATTGTCACTCGTTCATAATTCCATGGGACTGCCTTGCTGTTGACTATCGGTAATTGAGTTACCGGTTTGATAATGACAGGATCTGTGCGGGTACCTTTCACAATTACCACAGGCTTGTTTGTCACTCATGGCACAACCACTTTCGCTCTTTCATGTTTCCCTACAACGTCACTTGAGGACCCCTTCTTGACCACTGCAAATGGTTAACTATTTGCCCCATTCGACTTGATCACAGACTTCTCACTTATTGATTTTTCAAACGGCCTGGCCCCACTGGACCGAATCATCATGACAGTTTGCGAAGGCTTCTTAGGCTCCCCTCCCCTATGCACTATCTCAATCATATTTGTCTCATGATGGGCCGACAACGAGTTTTGGTTGATATTGGGTGCCTCCGGAGCTTGGACCTCAATCCGATTGGTATCAATGAACTCTTGAATAACCGTTTTCAATTTCCAGCATTTCTCTATGTCATGCCCCGGGGCCTCTGAATAGTACTCACAACTCACCGAGTGGTCAAGATTTCTGGAAAGGGGATTTGGCAGTATAGCCTCAATTGGATTCAACATACCTAGCTGTCTCAATCTGTGGAATAGACTAGTATATGATTCTCCCAACGGAGTGAAAGTCTTCTGCTTCTGCAACCTCTCATTCTTAAAGGCTTGATTTGGCCGAAAACCTGTTCCAGGGGGATTTCTGAAGGCTCTTGGGGGTGGGTAGGTATTTTGTGGAGCTGGGTAGATACTTTGTGGAGCTGGCGCACGCCATTGCGCGTGAGCGGGAGGTTGAGTGTATGTTTGTGCATAATGGACAGAAAAATGGGAATCTGGCGGTGGGTAGTAGTGTCGTGGTTGGATATATGGAGTTTGGTGGTAAGTTTGGTGATAGGGTCGAAGCTGGTTGTAGTAATGTGAAGGGCCCCTGGATCTGACCCAAGCTCCTGACTCAATTGTCGCAACATCCTCTTTCTTCTTTTTCCCAAGTACACCTCCAGTACCGTTTTGAATGGCCTGGGTGGTTGCTTTGATTGCTGAATAACTCATGATCTTATTGGACTTGAGTCCCTCCTCAACCATGCCTCCCATTTTTACAACCTCATTAAAGGACTTGCCCACTGGTGACACCAAATGACCAAAATAAGTGGGCTCCAAAGCCTGCAAGAAATAATCAACCATCTCACTTTCTTTCATCGGAGTGTCAACCCTCGCTGCTTGCTCTCTCTAATGGAATCCATATTCCCTGAAACTCTTACCGAGATTTTTTTCAATCTTTGTTAATGACAGATGGTCTGGGATAATTTCAAGATTGTACTAAAAATGGCAGGCGAAGGCTTGGTCCAAATCGTCCCATATGTACCACCTACTGTGATCTTGTCTGGTATACCGTTCCAATGCCGATCTGCTCAGACTTTGGCTGAAATATGCCATCAGTAATTCATCTCTTTCGCCTGCTCCTCTCATCTTGCTACAAAATCCTCTTAAGTGTGCTACTGGGTCACCATGCCCATGGTACAGATCAAACTTAGACATCTTGAACCCTGCTGGTAATTGAACATCCGAGAACAAACATAAATCCTTATAGGCCACGCTTACTTGACCTCCCAAACCCCTCATATCTCTGAACGATTGTTCTAAGCTTTTGACCTTTCTGATCATCTCCTCATGTTCGGGATTTTTGGGTGGCTTCTCGGTCTCTGCCGAGAGATCAAGATGAGGGGTGTAGGAATATGGTTTCGGAACTTTGAAGGTGGGTTCAGGGGGATAATACTGGTTGTCGTGAGTTTGGAACAGAGGTTCACTGGAAGATCGGTGTAATGCAGCAGGTGGAGGTGCCACAAAAACAGGTGTGATTGGTGGAGGAGGGTGCGGGACTTGTCTGGGTGGAGGAGCTTGTGATGTATGAGAAGTGGTGCCGTGGCATTGTTGGTAGAGGGGAAAGGCCGGAGATGAGTTCACAGTGGGAGGTTCCTGAGGTTGAACCAATGGTGGGATATAAGCAGGGTTGGCGGGATAAGTCGGTGGTGGATGCCCCTTTGCCCAGGTTTGGTACATTTCAGCCATTTGCTGCTTTAACTTATACATCTCTTCCTTCATCGCATTAACATCCAATTCTTCCACCTCTTTTGACGGGTCGACAATACTTGCCTCCAATTCTTGGCTGGCCATGTTCCGCTTGTCTTTTGATCGGGTGTTGTATGAGTGGGTTGCCAGAATGCCAATCAACTAACCACCCGCCTGGGCTCAATACATCAACAACAACCTTGTTAACGATTAGGGCTTTAACAGATTGGTAACCGCACATTTTGGGGAATGAATGCACCTAAGCAGTTAACCGTTTCTATTATGCATTTGATCGGATGCTTGCGTCATCCCCACTTTTCTTTTCCTTTTTTTTTTCTTTTCGTCTTTTCACTCTTGCCCTTGCTTTCTCTTTGTTTTTATCCTCCCATTTCCCTCTTGTTTTGCTATGGCTTCTTTCTCTTGGTTTACTTATTTTTTCTCTCTTTTCTTTTCTTTTCTTTTCTCTCTTGTTTTTCCTCTCTTTTTCTTTTTGGTTATGGTCGAATCCTATGGAGATTGTCTACGTATCATGACCCCGCATGAATCAGACCGAGCGTAGTTCTGGGAGATAAGTGTGAAAGTAAATAATAAAATATTTTTGGGATTTTCAATTTCCATAAAAAGCAAATGCTTTGATTACAAAGACTCAAAACTAACAGACTCCAAAAGAAACTAACGGACTCTGATGAAAAGACGAAATACAGACTCCAAAAATAAACTATCATACTCCAACAAAAGAAAACACGGACTCAACAACAACTAACAGACTCCAGCAGAAAGAAAATACAGACTCAAAACAATTGACAGACTCTAACGGAAAAGGAAATACAGACTCAAATGAAAATCATGAATACATTAATGCTCCTGGTGCCCGTGGGACATCATTCGGTCTTGCTGCGAGCCTATATGCAAGATCCCTTTGAAGTCGATCCAAGTCACTCATTATTTGTTTAACAAATGTCATCACCGCCGCGAAGAAGGTGGTGCGAGTCATATCCTCACAGGATTGACACTTTACGACAATGTAATCGGTGATGGTTCTAATTCTTTCTCTTATGACACCTTTTTCTTGCAACAAACGCCCGATCTGTTGGGCCCTGGCTTCCAAAGTTTGCTCGGCCACTTGATTCTGCTCCTGAAGTTGTTGCAAATCTATTTCTAATTGTGCCAATGCTGTATAACAATGCTCTCTTTCAACCTTGAAGTCTTTCGCCTGTTTGATCATTTTGTTTTCCGTGGCGATGACCCTTTTCTTTAATCCTGCGACCTCATTGTCGTACCTTTCTTTCAACTGCTTAACCAGGCGTGCTCGTTCATCTGCGTTTTTAGCCAATTGCTTTCGAGCCCTGGCTAGTTCACTTTCTGCTTTGTTCAAATCAAAACTATAGTCATTCACTTTCTGCCTCATGTTATCTATGAGTTTTTCATCTTTGGCACTTCGGGCGGGGTTTTCTGCCGCTATTTTCATTTTCTGAATTTGGGCTCGAAAGACCTCATTTTCTTTGGCTAGCTTTTTCTTTTCTCCTTCGTCCGCCGCGACTTGCAAGCTATTCTCGAATTGAAGTTCTCTGACTTGCTTTTCCAATTTTCCTATTGTGGCCCTGTACTCATTCTCCTTGGCCAACCAAGCCCACTGTTCTTGCGAAGCCTCAATGAATTCCTAAATGTGAGGCTTTTTGGCTGGTCTTTCTGGTTCGGCCCTTGCAGTGTTCTTCTTTCTATACTAGGCAAGATAGGCGGGTAAGACTTCGCCTCTAGATAGGTCACGCACTCGAGTGTTCACCGTCAAATACTGGCATTAGTTCCAAATAGAACGAACTGTTTATTCATGAAATTGGCTGTCAGAACTAACCTCGATCGCATAAACGCTAAGATCTTCATCTGGGTGCATCACCTGACACCTTCCCAACTGTCTCATCAGCCGGTAAGGAGCATAGGGCTGAATACCTCGCAGACCCATTAGGAGGAAGTAAGGACCAGAGGCGGGCATATACACAATTTCTTCAACAGGAATCCAACCTAGTGTCCATTCTATTTGTACCGCAGTGATGGAACGAAGGCGGGATACCCAATCTCCAAACCCCTCTGGCAGCTTGCACCCTAAAATCCTTGTGTCAAACTCTTCAATGCAACTTTTCTCTGTGGATCCGTAACTCATATACTGAGGGCGATGACACATGTGCTCGATCATCCACATCTGTAATAACAAATTGCATCTTTCGAAGAAATCTGCCCCAGCTTTACAAGCTGTGAGAGCTCGGTATATCTGAGACACTATCATAGGGGCAAGAGTGCTCTTGGCGTTGGTAGTCAGGACCTTGACGACTCCAACCACCCGCGAATCGATATTTCCGTCTCTTCGGGGAAACACCACAAGGCCTAAGAAAGATACCATGAAGGCGAAACGCCTATGCTCATCCCATTTTGTTCGGTTTCCTTTGCTACAAACCCCGCTTTCCGGATCGTTGAACCCTCCTACATGCCCGTACCTCTGGTATATAAAACGTAGAGTGGAAAAACCACCCTCCAACTCGGAGTACGGGATTCCCTTGCTTATCTTTAGCAAATCCATGAATTTGTGAGAGTTAACGGCTCTTGGAGCGATCAGATACTTATGCCTCAGCCCTTCAGTACTTCACATATAACCTGCTATCTCTTCCAAGGTTGGGGTGAGTTCAAAATCCGAGAAGTGAAATACGTTATGGGTCGGGTCCCAAAACGTAACCAAAGCCTTTATGATATCTCCTCTAGGTTTGATTTTTAACAACCCGGTGAGACCTCCCAAATGTAGATTGACCTTATCTTGCTCCGATTTTCCCAGATCCTCCCACCACATATGCAACTCCAAAGGGATCTTATTCCTCACTGTTATCGGCAAACTTGGACTCGTGCTCATTCTGCACATTTATTAGGGTAATTAAGCAAAAATCAAGACTCATTTGACTCAAAGACAAAGTTGACACTTTTTTTTTAATTTAAAAATAAAATCTATTTTTGCAAATACGGCCTTTCAGCACCTCGAAAACGAAGATTTTAAGGCTGTGTTGGCTAACCGGTGAAAACCTTGAAAAATGACCACAGGCGGCTGTTCTTGCAAAAGCAGCCTTCCGGCGCCCTTTTAGGGACATTCGACTATTTCTGACAAGAATGACATCACCCTAATTATTTTCAAATAAAAGTAAATTTTTTGTTCTTTTAGGCTATTTTTGCAAAAGGAAGTTGGACCCGATGGGGGTTGCCTACGTATCCCACACCCTGTGAGAATCAAACTGGCGTAGTTCGGGCAATTTTGACAAAAACCTACTTTTTCTTTTTCCTTGAAAACAATAAAAAAAATTCTCTTTTGTTGTTTTTTTTTTCTTCAAAATCTCGGCAGAGTTTCGGTATATTTTGGGACATTGGTTTTCAAAACAGGTAATTACCTCCCTTAGACCTTGCACCGCTATTTTCTTTTCCAAATTCTCTCCTTTTATTCAAAAGCCGTTCAGCATGCAAATCCGAAGCAAATAAATGCACAAGTAGCAAGTAAGATGCATCAGGATGGTCTTTTCCATTTTTGGTACACCTGTCCTAGACAGACCCAACCCCTGTGTTGAGTCTCCAAAGTCAAAATGCACATGATGCAAACAAACGTTCCTACTAGGGATCCGGTATGAGGTATTGTTATACTAGGTTTAAAAATCTGGGTTTATTTGTTCTAGACTTAGTTTACCCGAGCGGACAACTCGAGCCGGGGGGGGGAGGGCTGCGTACCGATAACCAAAAGATCATCTGGCTTTGCAACTTGTCCGAACCTCGTCCTATTTGGGATATGACACTAACAGAAAGAAGTCACGACCAGCGTGCACTCCTCAGGAGAGAGAAGAGAGGGGTTTCGTAGCAGTTATATATACAGTTCAGATAATATCAAAGCGGTAAAAAATAACATTTAGCACATTAGGCCCAAACATGTAACAAAATCAGATAATAAATAAAGCCAAATATAACAATTCATCTAAGCTCGAATTTTGAACCCTGAACCAGAGATTCTGGGTTCGATCCCCAGCAGAGTTGCCAGAGCTGTCACACCTCCTTTTTACTACACCCCCCGAGAATGGAGTATATAGGGAGTTTTTTCCAACTTAAAGTGACAATCAAAACGGGATTAATTTATTAATAATTTAGAGTCGCCACTTGGGATAATTTATAGTGTCCCAAGTCACCGGTTGAATCCCGAATCGAGGAAAAGATTGACTCTGTATTACAGTCTGCGAACACAAAAATCCGGGTAAGGAATTCTGTTAACCCGGGAGAAGGTGTTAGGCATTCCCGAGTTCCGTGGTTCTAGTACGGTCGCTCAACTGTTATAATTGGCCTATTATCTGATTTTAAACAATTATGAACCTATGTGCAAATTTAAACTTTATAACCGCTTTAATTATTTTTAAGGAAAATTGCAATATTGTTAAAACACGTCTTGAACCATGTCACATAAATGCACCTGTGGTCTTCGATATATTTTGACATTGTTGAGATTTGGATTTGGGTCACATAAATGCGTACCCGAATTTAGGAAGGTAATTTTATTAAAATGACGCGCCTAAAGCAACTACGCGTTAGCAACTTTGCGAGAGCCATGAAAATTAGCTAAATGGAACGCCTCGATTTCTAAGGACTTTAAAAGGAATAATTAAGCGAGGGCCACGCAATTGTCAATTTCGTCCAGCGTGGCGCACCTCAATTCTAATTTCAAAAGGTATTCAAACTATATTTAGGAGGGCCATAAACTATGTGTTTGGCTATTATGGCATACTTCGAACTATTGAAAGAATCTAATTTTAAATAACCCATGAAAGAGTTTAAATCCTACTTTTTAAACTAACGTCCAGACTAATTAAAAGGAAAGTGTCTTGAAGGGAAACATAACCAATTGCCTAAAAGAAAGAAATGGCTTGGGCATTCGAGCAAATTGGGCCAGCACTCGGCCTAATCTTCAGAACCATGCATCATCAATTAAATGTAAATCAACTAAGATCACATGAAGACATGAAATTGAGCCACACTTTTTATTTCTGAATTTTTACTATTAAGCACAAATTAGCCAACTAAAACTTCCCATTTTCATTTTCTGCATGCATTTTTTTGGGTCAAGTCTGCCATGAGGAAATATCCAAAACAACACACAAGCTATTGGGCTCGTTAGGCAAGCCCAAATTGTGAGGGCATACCATTCACTCTGCAAGTGATCTCGAGGCCCAGGCTCAAAAGCCCAATCTCGGTCAAAGCCAGAACTGGGACACAGGACTCAAGATCAGGTCCCTACCAACCATAAAGTACCATTTGTATTCGAAAAACCAAATGATAAGCTTCATCACTCTACAATCGATGGAACATAAGGAAATTTCAACTGCTACTAAAAACGCATGCCTAACTTTAACTATGCTGATAATGCGTTTAACAAGCATTCATGCATGAATCTAAACTTAAACTCAAAACACAGCCTGAAAACTTCAAACCCATCAACCTTGCCTTAATACCAACAGTAATGAGATACAGATAATCAGCAGAAGTCCATTTAAATCCAGAAATCAACACCCAAAACATCTTAAAGGCATGAATTCACTTCTACATCATATCAATAACATAAGATAATTGAGTTAGCATGTACAACACATGGCCAATTACAGAACATTCAAAGAAAACAAATAAAAAGGGAATCCGAAACAGTTTATATTCAATCAGGCTTCAGTTGGAAACACATGTCCTTAGATACTTATTGACAGTGGTTTGGAGTAATACCTGGTAAGGAACAAGGCAAAACAAAAGAGGTGAAGAATTAGCAGTAAGCAGTAGCAGAAACCATCTTGAACCCAGCAGTGAAGCAGTGAGATTTCCTCAGAAGAAACTCCATAGAATAATAAACCAACTGACAAACTAAACCAAGCCCTTTCAATACCCCAGCTCAACTCATTTTGTCACTAGATTCTCAGTTTTTCAGAAATTTTCCAGAAAATTTAAACCAACAGATGATTCAGAAAATTAAAACCAAGCAAACAACACCAACTCCATCGATTTTCAGCGATTGAAAAATAAGGGAATCAAAGAAGGATTCCAATAGAATTCAGAGTTTTCTCAAAGAGCCAGCCATTTTTTCAACTTTTAGAATTTCCCCTCCTTGTCCCTCCCTATTGAGTGAAGGGCAGGTTTTATTTATAGGAGGGGAGGGTCTGTGGTGTGCCTTCCAAGGCAAGGCAGTCCAAATGCCCAAAATACCCCCACAAGGCATCTTTTGAAACTGAATTCTGGACAGTTGTCCATTTCTTTCAGATATTTTCAATTTGCAGTCTGTTTCCCTAATAATTTTTGGACAGTTGTCCATTTAAGAAGCTTCCCAATCAGTTATTAAAAAATTCTTCAAGTTAAACCAATCCCCAGAGCTACCCCTAAAGTTTTCCTAGTTTTGCACTTACCCCTCCTAAGTTCTGAATGCTCACAATCACAATAAACAGTAAACAAACGAGCTGACACTTTCAACCATATTGAAATTCAAAAGAATTGTTGAAATTATGAAGAACTAGCCTAAAATCCTTCACACATAAACATGAATTCAGAAAATGCTCTTGAAATAAGAATTAATACAAACGATGAACTATACTTGACTAATCTTAATGCTTCAGTTCCAGAATTAATTCACAAACATAAAATGAAACCTAGCAGAAAGAAGAAAATCTCACGAATTGAAACTAAGTTAAACTCAAACCCTATGAAACCGATTGTCATTAACAATTAATCAAACAAGCTAACTAATGAACTTAAAACCAGAAACATAATGCAATTAAGCAAGAAACGAAATTTCTGAAGAAAGAAACTGGAAATACAACAAACAAACAAAAGAAAAGATCAAAAGGAAGCCAATCGACACAAAGGAAATTATCCCAGAACTGCTTTAGCAAGAACTGTATGAACTCGAACAACCTTTTGAAGAAGAAAGTGAAGCTTTGACGGTCATTAATCGATTGTCCTTAACAAAAGACAAACGATTAATGACGGTTTTGGGTTCACTCAAACTTGTTGAGCCAGAAAAGAACCTAGGGAGAGACCTAGGGCGTTCCAGACCTCTGGTCCACCACTGAAGGACCGGTTTGAGATGAAACAAGCACATATTTGAGGAAGGATGGAGATGAGGGGTTGCGTGGTGTAATTCTGGGCAGATTTTGGGAATTTTAGGGTTTTAGGCGCTGACCTTAGATCTGAAATTCGAGGCGATGGAGGGGGATTTGAGTCGAATTGTTTGGAGATTTGGGATAGGGAGGTGGAGGGGAGTTCATGGTGTTAATTTGGTAGTGATTGGACCACCGGAACCACCCTGAGGCGATTTTCGGTGGGCGGAGCAAGGTGGAGGCGGTGGGGGATTTGAGGGCGGTGGTCTCTAGAGTTTAGGAAAAAGGCGGAATTAGAAGAGAAGTGGAATGGTGTGGGGGGTAGGGGTCATTCAGACAGTAATATACCCTAGGGAGGTCGAGTTCTGATCCGTTGGATCAATGAGATCCAACGGTTGAGATGAGAAAGAGTTGGAACGGCGTCGTTTTGTTTGTAGGGGGACTGGACCGGGTCAGGGGACGGGTATGGGCTCAGATGGGGCGGGTGTTTGGGAATTTTAATTGGGCTGGGGAAAAATGACTTAATTTTGGCCCGAAAAATCTGATCCTCTTTAAATCAAATTTTCTCTTTTTCTTTTTATTTTCCAAAATTCTTCTCCCTTCTTCTTTTTTTTCGAGAAAAATTAAAAATAACACCTAAATTACTCTCTAAATCAAATAATGCTACCAAATCAAATTAATTAACCTTAGATAATGATTACCCCATCTATTTAAATTCCAAATTAAAGAAAAATCACCAAAATTCGAAACTAAAAAATTAAAATGCAAAAATAAGTTATTTTTGTGGTTTTTCCATTTTTATAAAACACTAAATTACTAATTAATTCAAGAATGCAAAATTAGATCCTAAATGCAAATGCAGCATATTTTTATATTTTTCATTAATTAAACAAAAAAAAATGCACAGACAAACGCAAATAATTTTCAGAAAATGCCACAAAATCCACAGAAATTGCAAATAATAAAAAGAAATTATTTTTTTTTGAATTTATGGGAGTAATTCATATAGGGCAAAAATCACATGCTCACAGCTCTAATCGTAGCATCACGAAAGCTTAGACCTTATTTCCAATGCCACCCCATCTTAGTTGTCACGACCTTTCCCTTGAGGAATATCCTACATAAGCCCAGCTGTCGGGTAGGTTAACTAAATGGGCCATCGAGTTAAGCGAGCATGATATAATCTATCAGCCTCGAATGGCGATAAAGTCACAAGTACTTGCAGACTTCATCGCCGACTTCAGCGCTAGGATAATGCCCGAGGCTGAAAGGGAAGCAACTAGTACTTCCCCGAAGTTACACGGCCTATGGGTTCTATACACTGATGGCACCTCCAACGCGTCAGGATCTGGACTGGGACTCGTACTCTCGAAGTCCCGACAATCGAAGTAATTCGTCAGTCCATACGGTGTCCTGATATGACTAACAATGAGGCCGAGTATGAGGTCATGATTGCAGGATTAAACCTGGCCCTCAGATACAGATCACGACGGGTTGTTCTTCGATGTGATTCATAACTCGTCGTCAACCAAGTCACGGGGACTTTCCAAATCAAAGAACAAAGGCTACAAAAAATTAGGCTGAGATCTACAAGCTGCTTCCCGAGTTCAATGAATGCCAGCTCAGCCAGATACCTCGAACGCGTAATATCGAGGCAGACAGCCTCGCCAAATTGGCAGCCACCAAAAGCATAAACGAAAAAGAAAACGTGGTCACACTACTCCACTCAACCATCGACCAAATCGAGGTACACACTGTTAACCTTACTTGGTACTGGCGCAATCGTATCATCACCTACCTGCAGGACGGCGTGCTCCCAAACGATAAAAAAGAGGCCAAAAATCTTCGAATGCAAGCAGCCATGTATTGCATCATCGATAATGACATGTATAAGAGAGCATTTGGCGGCCCTCTTGCAAAGTGTTTGGGACCAAACAAGACAAGGCGTGTCCTAGAAGAAGTCCACGAGGGTCACTGTGGGGGCTCACACCGGCAATCGAGCACTAGTCAGATGTCTCACACGAGCAGGCTACTACTGGCCCACAATGAAAAAGGAAGCAGCCGATTTTGTTAAAAAATGCGAACCATGCCAGAAGTACGCTCCCATGATCCACCAAGCTGGAGAGCACCTCCACTCAGTCATGTCGCTTTGGCCCTTCATCAACTAGGGAATGGATATCGTCGGCCCAATCCTTGTAGGACGAGGTAATGTGCGATTTCTTTGGTGTTGGCTGGCTATTTCTCTAAATGGGTGGAACCAGGTGCATTTGCTCAGATACACGAACAAGGAGTGATCGCTTTTATATGGAGGAAAATCCTATGCCGTTTCGGCATCCCCAAGGAAATCAGTTGTGACAACAGACCTCAATTCACACAAAAAAAGGTTGTTGAGTTCTTCGAAAAATGTCACATCAAAAGAATACTCTCTACGCCATATCATCCCACCACCAACGGCCAAGCTGAATCTTCCAACAAAATAATATTGAATATCATGAAAAAGAAACTCGAGAACGCCAAGGGACTGTGGCCAAAAATGATGCCAAAAGTGTTGTAGGCATATCGCACCACACCAAAGATGAGTACAGGGGAAG
This sequence comes from Nicotiana tabacum, assembly GCF_000715075.1. Lineage (NCBI taxonomy): Eukaryota > Viridiplantae > Streptophyta > Magnoliopsida > Solanales > Solanaceae > Nicotiana > Nicotiana tabacum. The sequence goes on along the minus strand of NC_134101.1, from coordinate 88,958,122 downwards.
CACCATACTCACTAGTCTATGGGACTGATGCAATGATACCAGTTGAGGTCGGGGAACCAAGCCTATGGTATTCAAATGAAAGGGGGCCAAGTAACGACGAGAGTAGGAGGCAAGAACTCGAAGAGGTCGAAGAACGAAGAGACATGGCTTATATAAGAATGGTGGCCCAGAAACAACAAGCAGAGTGATACTACAACAAAAAAGCCAAGGCCAGGCCACTCAAAGTCGGGGACTACGTACTCAAAGCCAAAACGCAGGCGAGCAAAGATCCACGAGAAGGCAAACTGGGGACCAATTGGGATGGCTCATACAAAATCACGGAGGCAGAAGGCAAAGGGTCGTTCCAACTGGAAACAATGGAGGTAAAATTGCTACCAAACAATTGGAACGTCGCTCACCTCAAATACTTTAACTTCTAAAAACAAGACATCCTCCAAGTCGTACTCTTTTTTCCTCGCCCGAGTTTTGTCCCAATTGGGTTTTTAACGAGGCGACGAAGAGGGCATCTCGAAGTTAAGTATCAGTTCATCGCCCGACCTATCGACAACCTCTCCAGGTCGGCCAATGAAGGGACTAGATAGACTGGGACTTCTCCAATGCATGTATGAATAGAGCAAAAACATGTAAACTTCTCCAATGAATGTACAACCAAAGCAAAATACGCAAACGTATGAGTTTTTCACTTCTCTACCAAGTTTATATATTACACCAATCTCAAAGTCAACATTCGACCTCGCTCGAATCGACTCACATTTGACCTCATTCGAATTAACTAAAATTCGACCTCGTTCGAATCACTCAAAGAGTCAAACATTCGACCTCGCTCGAATCAACTCACATTCGACATCGTTCGAATTAATTAACATTCGACCTCGCTCGAATCAACTCACACTCGACCTCGTTCGAATTAATTAAACATTCGACCTTGCTCGAATCGACTCACATTCGACCTTGTTCGAATTAATTAACATTCGACCTCGTTCGAATCACTCTAAGAGTCAAACATTCGACCTCGCTCGAATCGACTCACATTCAACCTTTTTGGAATTAATTAACATTCGACATCGTTCGAATCACTCAAAGAGTCAAACATTTGACCTCGCTCGAATCAACTCACATTTGACCTCGCTCGAATTAATTAAACATTCAACCTCGCTAGAATCGACTCATATTCAACCTCATTTGAATTAATTAAACATTCGACCTCACTCGAGTCGACTCACATTCGACCTTCTTCGAATTAGTTAACATTCGACCTCGTTCGAATCACTCAAAGAGTCAAACATTCGACCTCGCTTGAATTAATTAAACATTCGACCTCGATCGAATCAACTCACATTCAATCTCGTTCGAATTAATTAAACATTCGACCTCGTTCGAATCGACTCACATTAAACATTGTTCGAATTAATTAACATTTGACCTCGTTCGAATCACTCAGAGTTAAACATTCGACCTCACTCGTATCGACTCGCATTCGAATCAATTTAAAATCATTATTCGACCCCGCTCGAATCAATTTACAAGCCAATATTCGACCTTGCTCGAGGCAACTTATGTTTTGACTTTGTTCGAGTAAAAATACAAGCCGACATCCAACCTCGAACTAGCTCGACTCACAGTCGATCTAATGAAATCGCAACCAAGACAGTCAATAAAAAAACATTCAAGGGAAAAATAAGAAGTTCAATAGCAGAAAACAAAAGTATTATCATTGCAAAACGTCATCTTACAAGGGCCAAGCAAGTGCCCGCAAAACAGAGAACAAAAGTATAGAGACAAGCACACTATTCAGCCGCAGCTCCCCCATCTCCATCACCACCGACGCCCTTCATACCAAGCATATGATTCAAGCCCATCCAAATTCCCTTCGTTATCATCTATCCCCGGCGTGCCGGGGTCATAGCCGCAAGCGGCATGAGCTGCACGTGCCTTAACACGAGCATCCTCAAACTCCGCCTCAAAAGCTTTTCCGGCCGCCATCAAAACCCTTGTATATATCAAGATAAGCCTCAGCATGAACCCACTTCTCGTACAAATCTCATAGGACGTTGAGATAAGTAGAAGCATGAGAGATAGACGACTGAGCCTGCTGCTGTGCTTTCTTGGCCTTGAGGATGGCTATCTACTCACTCAAATCCAAGACTTCTCCTTCTAGTCCACCTATACGCTCTTCGAGCCTTGCCTCTTTAAGTGCAGAAGTCTCTGTTTCACTAGCCCGCTCTGATCCGAAGACGCGGAGGCTGCCCGCTAGCGCCAACGCCTCCGCCACAACAGTCGTTCTGGCTCTCTCAATTTGCTCCAACTCCGCAGCTTTGGCAGCCAACTCATCCCTTAAGCCGTTAGCTCTAGCTTCACTCTGCTCAAGCTCGGCCCGTAAGGACGTGACCTGAGCTTGGAGGTCGACGTACTCGTCCATGACCCACAACATGTCATTATTTTGGCTAAGGACACCTCTTCTTGATCACTACGCCAAAAAAATTCCTAAGTTGCCAACTGGTAAAGTCTGCTTATCGAGGCCGACCAAAAGGCGACCTCGACAAGTAGAGGGACTAACTGTATGGGTCAAACTCGGCTTAGGAAATTAGACGTGGGAAGATGGTTAAGTGAGAAGACTGTGGTTCGACTTGGGCGGCCAAGGCTGAGGTCGATCAAAGCCCAATAACGAGCAATCACTGAGCAAGTCGTTAAAGCCAAGGTCGAGTAATGAAGAGCAGGAATAACGGCTAGTGTAGTCTCAGAACTAGCGACAGAAATATTCCCATGAATATTCTCTTTATTGTACTTTTTAAGGATTTTTTAGAGAACATTTCATATAAATAGAAGAAGAGAGAGTGGGAAAAGGACAAGTGAGATTCATTCTGAGAAGAACTCTTGTAAGAAGTTGACTCGTAAGAGAAAATACAAAGTTTACCTTTCCACAATGATTGATTCTGTTGATTATTCTATCTTTCTACTCATACGATCCAAGAAGCCTTATCCATTTTCTTACTTATTGGCCACACTTTGTTGTCAGGAGGAAGAATCTTCCACGTCATTCAATATTTGGGTGAATCATTCTTCCTATTTACATTTATTGTCATTTTTCATATTTATTGCTCATCATCCACTCTTCATTTATTCTCAAAAGCGTTCATTTAATAATTTGATAACCGATTCCACGCATTAAGTAGACAATACCATTTAAACATTTAGCTAGATCTCATAATTATTATGCTTGACTAGGATTCGTATTTCACGTTATTTATCTTTTAATTAGTTTAACAAAAAGTGATATACTTTTTGGTCAAACAAGTTCCCGTTACCAAATTTTTACTCTCTACAAAACCCAAGTAAAAATTCTCTTTTAGTTTGTGTTTTCTGTAAACACCTCCATCCAATGCCTCTCTATCTTGGTGTGGCTACTCTGTTTAAATAACTTTGCTGAGCTGAGATGGAATCAACCTGTTCCCATTCAACCATATGAAGAACCATAAACGGTGCACTCTAATTAGAAGTTGCTAGCTGTTTTCGAATATGAATCACTCAAAAATTCAAGATTTGTGACAACCATTTTTTCACTTGAAATACTCAAACAAATTTTTCGAATATGAATCACTCGATATCTGCTAACTTATCATATAGGCCAAATGAGGCTTAATTCCCTTACAGCTCATGTCACCTTCATTCTAATCATCTAGTTGAGTCCATTACTCATATGGTCACTCAACTATTTGAAATTAACTAGCAAAGTCATTTTTCTTTCGTTTGTAATAGCAAAGTCATTTAACTATGCCTATAGCACTCAGAAGATCACTCAACCAGATTTCTCAAACTTTTGATCGCCAAATACCTATTTTTCCCTCTAAATTATCAACGTTTATCTTCTCCTTTTTTTTCTTTTTTAATATTATATGAGTTTTTATCTTTTTAATCAACATTATGGACTTATCTATAGAACAAATAAATTTTATTTAAAAATAAAAAATATTTTTCTATAGTACCTGCATGGAATATATATTTTAAGACTTTTATTTTCTTTCATTCTCAATTGTGTAAATAAATTTTTGAGTTTTTGTTGTTAATATCAAAATTATTGTTACGAACAAATTGTTCTAGTTAAGTTTTTACTATGCTTTATATTTTATTATTTCAACATTATATATGCTTAAATATTATTTTAATTTTTAATTTGCAAATAAAATATAAATTAAAAGGAGAAAAAATTATAATATTAAAAATCTGAAAAAATAAAAAGAAGATAAAAGTTATTAATTTAGAATGTAAAATAGGTATTTGGCAATCAAAAGTTTGAGAAATATAGTTGAGTGACCTTTCTGAGTGCTATAGGCATAACTAAGTGAATTTGCTATTATAAGCGAAAGAAAGATGACTTTGGTAGATAATTTCAGATAGTTGAGTGACCATCTGAGCAATGGACTCTCATCTAGTTCCTACTTTAACAATTTAGCCTCGTGAGTGTTTGTAACATCCTAGCTCACTAGTGATATTGTCTGCTTTGGGCCTAGGCTCGCACGGCCATAAAACATATCATTGGGGTCTAAAACTTGTTTACTAATATACCCGACATCTCTCTAATGCTTTGCCGATATAAGATTCGCCTTGGATGTAACATACACCCCCTCCCTTTTTAGGGACTCATCGTCTTTGCTAAGGTTGACCCTACACCACTTGTTGTGCCCCAACCCCTCAGGTGGCAGCTCATCCTCATGAAAAGTGATCTTATGACTCTCCAACACCTGTCCTACCATGTTAGCCATTTCTCTGCCAGTGATGTTTCTTGGTACATATGCTTCAAGTAGCACCCTTAATAGAGCGTTCTTGTGTGCCTCAGAAATTTGCAGCAAAGCAAGAATGGAGATTTGCGATGGTGTTTTGTTCAACTAGTCGATGACCGAGTATTCCTTGGCCTGTATCTTTCTCTGAAGATCGTCTGGACCTGTCTCAATGATGGGTGGCCAATTGGAGGCCTGCTTGCTTGACTCTGCCAGATGTTCCGGGGTATAGACTCTACTAGTTCTTGTTATACCCTGTGCTGCAACAGTGTCTTCGAACCTAACCTTGCCTTTACTTCTTGCTTCGGCTGTGTAGTCCCAAAGTACAGCCTTTGTATGGAATGGTGCCATGGTCGACATCGCCACTGGGATTGGCATGGCTACCTTTACTCTAAACAGAGTATGTTCATTGGGTAGTAGAACTGCAACTTCAAATGGTGTGGGCGCATTTGCCGGAGACACGAATTCGACCTCAATTGGAGCTGTCGTCTTTGCAGATGCCGTTGCTTAAAACTTAAGGGGCACAGACATATTTACCTCAGTATCCCCAGATGGTTGAATCTGGACTACGATCGAATTAAGAGTAACTATTGGTTTCTTTGGTTCATCACCTTCTACGATCAACCCGATTAATCCCTCGGGATCCCAATCGTCCTCTATTTCAATCAAATGGATACCTCCACCCTTATGGTCTGGTAGAGGGTTGTTGCAGACATTTGGGGTGGGTTCCTTTTCCATAATGACCTTGTTATCAATTAAAGACTGGATCTTGTCTTTGAAAGAACGACATTCATCGATGGTGTGCCCTTTCATGCCGCGGTGGTATGCACAGGATTTGTTTGGGTTAACCCACTGAGAAGGGTTTTTAGGAGTTGCAGCAGGGTTCGTGGTGACATAACCAGCAGCCTTGAGTCTTTCATACAACTGGTCAATGGTTCAGCGATGGCTGTGTATTGTTTTGGAGGTCTGCGGTCAAAATTTGGTCAGGGTCTAGGGAAGTTTTGGCACGTAGGAGGTGATTGATAGTGGGAGGGCTGAGCATTGTAGGTTTGGTAGATGTGAGCGGGTTGGGAGTATATGGGTGAAGTAGGTTGATATGTGGGAGGTGGAGGTGATTGATAAGTTGGTGGTGGAGTTTGATATGAGGGTGGGGATGTTTTATAGTTCGGGGTTGATTGATATGTGAGTGGAGGTATTAGATAAGTTTGGTATTTGATAGGAGATTTAGTCTTTTGTGCAACCATCACGGCTCCTATGTCCCTTTTCTTGGACATACCACCAGACTGTAAAGCTTTATTTGTAGCTTGCAAGGCCTCGAAATTTTACCATACCGCTTTTTATACCCTCTTCAATTCTTTCACCCAATTTGATAATGTCAGAAAATTTGTGGCTTTCAATCATCATTAGTCGTTCATAGTATTGCAGGTCCTGGGCCCAAACAAAGAATTTGTTCATCTGTTCCTCCTCTAAGGCAGGTCTGACTTAGCAGCTTCGGACCTCCAGTGAGTGGCATACTCGCAAAATGTTTCTGTAGGCTTCTTCTTTAGATTCTGAACACATCCGATGCATTCTCTGTGTTAAACCTAAACCTATCTATAAAGTTGGACTCCATGCTTAACCATTTCGTCCACTTCTTTGGATCTTGACTGATGTACCAAGATAACACATCTCTTTTTAGACTCCTCATGAACAGCTTCATGCGGATTCTCTCGTCTTTCCCTACTCCAACCAGCTTTTCACAGTATTTCTCAAATGGACCCTTGGATCCCCTGTACCATCAAACATTTCGAAATTTGGAGGTTTGTACCCTTCGGGTAGTTCGACATCGGGCTGTATGCAAAGATCTTCATAGTTCAGCCCCTCAATTCCCTTGCTTCCTTCAATGCCTTGAATCTGGCTAGTCAACTTCTTAAGTTCCTTAGCTAGGTTCCTGATGAGCAGGTCTTTTTCATCAAACTCGGGTGTGCTTGAGATAGGTTGGGTGGAGTGTGGCATGGTCTCCACGTAGATGGGTGGTGTTATGGTGGGTGTGAAAGTGGTCATTTGTGGAGTTTTGGGGTTCTGGGATGAGTAGTGGAGTATTGTTTGGGGTGTGGCAAGTGTTGCATTGAGCCTTTGGTGGAACAGTGTGATGGTGAGGAGTGGGATGATTCTATTTCTTTGGGATGCTTTGAGGTGGTGTAGGGTTTTGAGCGTTTGGGAAATTGATATCTGGAGTGGTGAGGGAAAATAACAAATTTGCTAAGTTCCGAACCTGATCAAACTCTTTTTGGAATTTCAGTAGTTTTTGTTCAAGTTGGGATACATTTTCCTTAGGAACCTGAGTACCATGACCATAAGTGGCCTCTACCCGTTTAGTTGAATTCTCCTTTCTGACGTTGTTCAAATCTTCCATCTTCCCTTTGTTCTTGTTTTTGACAGGACTAGGAGGATGAGTGGGTAGAGGGCCCCTGGATCTCGTGGAATAGGATGATGTTGCCAAAGTGCGTGAACTAACCTTTGGGGAGGGGAATAATAAAACAAAAAGTAAAAACAAAAGGGTAACCAAGTTAGTGAGGATTATAGGAAGTATTGCAATATTTAAACACATAGTGCGGGAATGTAAATTGTGTCCTAATTTGGGGACCTCTTTATGCCCGAGGTAGGCTTAGTGACAAATTGATTTGGAGAACTTAGGATGCTAAATGCCTCATTTTATTGATAAAGATAGACAAATCCCAGAAGGACCTTCCCCAGATTCAGCATCATTGGCTCCGTCAAATAGCTTTCCCAACTCGCGAAGTCCCAGCAATAGGTAGGATCTGACTAGATGTACGCCCTCAATTCCTTCAGCATTTTGGCAGTCTTCGACCCTCTTGAGAAACTCTCTCTAACTCCACTATGCCTTGCTCCAACTATTCCAGTCGCTTGTTGGCACTGACAGCCATGTCCTTCCTTTCCTCAATTAGTTTCTAGTTGGACTCTTGTATTTCGCGGTGTTCACTTTCACACTCACGAATTCTTTTGCGTAGTTGGTTGTATATGACCTGAACCTCGGCCCTTTCATCTATGATCCTATGACCTCGAGCAAACCCTGGCTGGCCCAGACCATCATGATTATCTTCCAACCAACCTGAGTAGAAAGAAGCGCAACCAACATGATACCTGTCTGACTCGATGGTATCTCTCCCCATTATGATCTTGCAGTGCCACATATGCTGAGCTTGGCACATGTAAAGACTATCATCATTCTATAAATCAGCCTGGAAATGACTCATCTTGTCAACCCTGGGTATAACCTGCTTCCTACCAGCTTGTCTCATAACTCGGAGAGGGATGTAATGATAGGTTCCCCTCAGACCAATCAATATCAGAAAAGGTGCATCTCTTGATCGGGCAATGAACTCCTCGATTGGAAACCACTTGAACATCCATTGAACCTGTTCTTCGGTCAGATAATCAAATAGCTCCAACCATCCCTTGGCATCCTCTGGTTGAGTGAACATATCGGGGACGTAATTCATTCGCTTCAGATGATGGAAAGCGATGTGATTATCCTAGTCCTTTCGCTGAATCTCTTATCGGTATTCGCCCCCTTTGGAGATGTTCCATGAGCCAAAGTTGAAGTAATAAATTGCAGCCTTCGAAGTATTTTGCTCCTCGTTGACACTTCTCCAAGGCTCGATATATGTCGGCAACGATCATGGGCACGATGCTGAATGGATGCCCACTGATCCCTTCCATTAAGGTCTTAGTTACCATAGCTAGCCTGGTGTGGATTCTTGCTTTCTTCATCGGAAACACGATCAGCCCTAGGAAACAAAACATGAATAGGAAGACCCTTCGGTGGATGTACCCCAATGATGTGGTGGCAAACTCGTCAGGATAGGTAAGGTAGGATTTGCTGTGACCGTACCTTTCATACAAATAGTCAAAAGGGATGTAGGACTCCTTCAGACATGTCAATTCCGGATTCTTCTTTAAACCCATTATTCTGAGGAAGCCCCTGCCCTTGCGGTTCTCAGGCATCAGCAGACCTAGAGTTTCCCATACTAGACAGCTAATCCTTCTATCTCCTCTAGCAAGAGTGTCATTTCAATGTCCCCAAAGTGGAACATAGCCCTTTCACAATCCCAAAAACAGTGTGGAAGCTTCTATGATCTTGTTATTGGGTTGGAATTCCAGAAGGGAAGGCAGATTTCCCAAATATTTTCGGACAAGAGTTTGATCACTAGAGTGAAGATCTTTCCACCAGCTTAACAGTCTTGGGTGGATGTTGGTGACCATGCCGAATCTAGGGACTTCGTGCCTCATATTTCTGCAAGACAAATAAGGTTAGGACCTTACCTCCACCAGACTCGACTATTTAATACTAACAATTAGCATGAAGCATTTAGTTCTCCAAATAAATGCACAGAACGTGGTAATGTCTGTTTGGGTTCAGGAAAACCCGATGGACTTTGGTCAAGGCTATCTTAAAAGATCATTATGTGGACAATATAGCTGACCCGGCTAGGTTTAACCATGGTGCATGCACAATTTGAATAGAATAAGGTTTCTATGGGGTTTTAGACTGGTACCCTTGAGTGGACAACCCGAGGGGGAAGGCACAGAACCGTCGACTGCATCGCTGATAGATTAGTTTTACCGCAAATATGCCTTTCCAAATTTAGAGGGTGATAATATAGGATGAGCGCAACTACTCATTATAAGCATTGCTATGATATTTGTTTGGCACGAGTGGAGTATGATGTTGAGCATGATTATGCAATAATTAAATCATGTTGGCACGTATTTGCACGTCAAGAAAGTAATAAATACAATAGTTTCATAATTTAAAGCAGCAATAATGGAAAGAAACGAAGAAGATAAGTCAGGTTTGCTTTTGAAAATAAATTAAATGCTTAAAGGAATTTAAACAAGTAATTGCACATAAGGGAGGGTACAAATTCATAATAACAGTCTGAAATGGTAAAAGCCTAAATATCCCCAGCAGAGTCGCTATGCTGTCGCACCCCCTTTTTTTCCTCTTTACATCGGGAGATCGGGTTTATGACATTTTTTGAGTATATGACAACTCATTCCTTTTGCGAACTGGGTTTTTGCATTTGAAGAGTCGCAACCTAATGATTTAAGGTGCATTAGTACACCTATAGGGTTCACTTCTAAGTTAGTTTGATAACCAGGGATTGGGTAGGGCTTGAAATTATCCTAAGGGGAAGGTGTTAGGCACCCATTAGGATCTACTAGTGTGGTTCCTGGCCAGACATTTTTTTTTGTGAATTTGTGCCCTTTAGCAAACAAACAGGTATAAGCTCAAATAGTAGGGGATTTAAACACATAAGAGTTTGAAAATAGTTAGAAGGCGAATTTCAGAAAGAAAGAGTTACAGTTCTACAAATACTTGAAAATATAACATAGGAAAAGGGGGGTCCTAGGTTTATTTATAATATGGATCACGTCAATGTGATACCCGATATGACACTCCTCAGAAGAGGGGATACACGAGGTATTAGCGCACCGGTCAACATATCCATATCTACCCTCCCCACCCCGTTAAGGTATTAAAATGTGAATTGGTCTTGACCACTATTGCATGCTATTACCCACCCCATTCCTATCAGCCCCAGAGGAACTTAGGACTACTATTCCTAAAGGGGAGGGATATTAGGCTGACTTTAGGTTTCAAAAGGTGAAAAATCTAAGGCGACATATAAAAACACATAGTACTGCACATTAAGGGAAGCACGTAAACAAATAAAAGGCTCATGTATACCTCCTCAAGCAAAACACATAAATAGCATGACTTAAACATACATTTAGGGTCTGAATTTAAAAATACTAAAGGTGAGGGGAGTTTTAATTGTTGAAGCAGACCGGTTTATTACATATCTCAGATAAGAAATCCGAATCAGGCCTGTCTACTGGTTGTAACAATTACCAATTAACAATGGCAGATTCAGTCTTATTGTTGTTATCACCTAAGGCTTGCCTAAGTGTTTGGGTGAGATCCTATAAACATGATATCTATTACTGATTCAGAATGTGGCAAAGTAGTAACCATTTTAAAACAAACGATTTGAGATCCTACAGGCATGCTTTCTAAACCGTATTAAAAGAAGGTGAGAGAGTTGTTTAAAAACTGTTGAGAACAGTATGAATTAGGCTGATTTTAAACTAGACTGGTTTCAGATCCTGTGGACATGATATCTATTATTGCTAATTTAATTCTTATAGATATGATATCTAGTTGAACGTGTAATGAAGCAGGCAAAATTTACTCGTAATTCCTATAGGCATTATTTCTATAAAAGGGTACTGATTTTAAACTACTGGACATGATGCCAGATGATAACCAGTTAGATCCTAAGAACATGGTGTCTAAGTGTGGTAATGCAGAATCTAAGACAAGTCCTCTAGACAGGTTCTCTAAATGCAGAGTTAAGCATGCTGACTTTAGGTCCAATAGGCATATTCTCTAGATGTAGAACATGCAGAATTTTAGTGAAAACATATCTTATAGGCATGATATCTAAATTGCAAAGTTAAACGTGCAGAACAACATATCTTATAGGCATGACATCTAAATGCAGAGTTAAACGTGCAGAACAACAGATCTTATAGGCATGACATCTAAATGCAGAGTTAATGTAGAATTTGAAACAACAGATCTTATAGGCATGATATCTACCCTTAGGCATACACAATTACCCAGCCCTTTTCACTAGCCAAACCCTAACGTTTATTACAAACTGAATAACAAATTACTTCAGAAAATTGTAAAAGAAAAAAAAAGTTACAACCAGAGGAAACCTGATTCTTGACTTCCTCTCTGAGTTATGGAATAAACCACCTCAAATGCCATTTGTTTCAAAGCCTTTCTCAGACTTGGGTGTGTCAAAGTTCCCTAAGGGTCTCAAGGGACCCCGGGTAGTGCTTACACCCAAGTTTGCATCACCAGACAAGAATGAGTGCAGTATGGAAAGGCCAGCCCTTATGTGTCCAAGTTTAGAGGGAGCTCATGGGTCCCAAGTCAAGGCTCACACAAGAGAGGCAGAACCTAAGTCTAAGAGTATGATGGAAGTGCAGGAGCAGAGAGTTGTTTGAAACTAGGTTGAAAATAGTAAGGGGGTAAGGGTAATTTGAAATCAACATTTTGATACAAAAGGGTCAGGGCTTTGGGAGTTCATTACAGGGAGCATATGACCCTAGGAGGGGGTTAGGTTTTGGACATGCACAACAATAGATGATGTTGGCATGCCCATAAACCAGCCAGAGAATACAACACACAGAGGGGATATGAAGGATATGACCCTAGGGAGGGTCAGGTTTGGGTCATGCACAGCAATGCCTCATGCTGACATACCCTCAAACCAACCAAAGAATACAAACACATAGGGGATATGGGGGTTTGGGATTCATAAGTCATAATAAGTGACTAACAGAATTCATACATAAAGAAAATTATTAATTCAGAAGGGAAAAGGGCAGATTCAACATGCTTAATAATGGAACTTGATTAAACACACGCAGGAAACGGGCAAGAGTGCAACAAATAGTAAAGAAACATGTTGTTGTTGATGCTGAAGATTAATTAGAACATACCAGTAAAGAAGCAAATGCAGAAAGAAAGTAAGCGAATTTCCCACAGCCTAACCTTGGCCTTCAGCCGGCTAGGGAAGGCAGCAACACAAGTAGTAACAGAGAGACGAGAGTTTTGAGTGAAGTGTGTGTTCTGAACTCAAGTGTTCGTGTTTTTTAAAGAAGATGGGTGCAGGGTATTTATAGTTTTGAAAACATGTGAGAAATAAGGTAATAAGTAAAGTTTCAATATAAATATGGAAACAACAACAGTCAGAATCAATTAACCAAGTGATTCCTCTTTAATCAAGAGATCACTTGTTTAACGGGGATAACAGATTCAAAAAATAAGGAAAGACGAATCAGTTTGTAGGCAGACTGATTATTGCCATACAAGGGGTAGTAAAAGCATTAAGTAAGCAGTCAAGTCTAAGTACAGAAATATGCTTATTTTGGGAAAGGATTCAGTAAGGCAAAATATCATAATAGGAAAAGAATCAATTAACTTTAAATAGGCGAGTGAAATTAGAGTTCATAAAAGAAAAGTTCTGAAATCAGTAACAAGATCGAGATCAATCAAGGAAGTAACATGCTTTTGCACTTTAGTATTTAAACAAGTGAGTAGAGACACCAGACATGTGAGGCCAAATCCATTGGCAAAAGAAACAACATACAGAAATATGCATAAGGTTCAGTAGTAAAGCAAATATTCGAAGCATTGTAATCAAGTAGGTCAAGTCACATATGAGTCAACAATGGAGAAAACAAAGTATCAGAAACATGCAAAGGACTCACAGTAGCAGACGAGAAAACCTTTTAAAAAGTTAGGGTTTCAAGCATAATCGAGTTTTAAAGATAATAAAACCCAGAATCAGAGGAATCACATAAGGAAAAAGAGATTCTGAAACAAGGAACTTCAAATCGAGTCAGGTATTCAAACAAACAGTTTTAGACCCAAGACATAGGTTTTTTCTCAACAATAGTCGAGCTTAAAAGATGATAAACAATTAAATCGAATAAAAACTTAACCAAACAAGCACTCATCCAACAAACAACCAAAAGAAATTAGGGTTTTTTAAACATAACTCAGATAGAAGAACAACATGAGCAAAACATAGAAAGATCAGAAACACGTTAAAATCAGATAATAGATTTTGAAATAACTTAAAAGAAGAACCCTAATCGGAAAAGATAAAGAGTCGTTTTGACAACAAAGTTAAAAAAACTTTGAGAAAATGCTTAAAAGTTCAAGGTAAGCACAGATCTAAGGTAGATCTAAAAGAAATCGAAAAAATCTTAGAGATTAGGGTTTCAGAAAACCCAGAAAAGGTGAGAAAGGTCCTGAAATTTACCGATCTAACCAGGAGAGTCAAAGATCTGACTCGAGCGGCCATGGTTGGCCGGAGAAAGGTTAAGGATGACTGGAGAAGAGCCATGAACTGAAATCGAACAAGGTCTGGACCAGACTCCTTCAAGGTCTAGCCTTGAAACCATAAGAACAAAGACATAGAAGCCATGGAAGGCTGGTATATGCCTCAAATGACCACGGAAGGCCATGGATTAGGTAGGTATTAGGGTGGGGTGAGAGGGCGGTAGCTAGGGTTCGTGAGAGTTTCAGAGAGAGTTAAGAGAGGAGGGGGTTTCAAGGGCAGCAGTAGGTTGAAAGTGAATTAGGTTAAGGGGTTGGTTTGGATTAAAAATGGTAAGGGCAGCCGGTGGCCGTTGATCTAAATGATCAACAGCTAGGATTTAAAAGGTTCGGTGGGGATCCGGGTTGGGTCGGTTTAATTTGAAATTCAGTCGGGGTAAATTGGGTTCAAATAGGGGTTCAAATTAGGTTGAAATTGAAATAAAATCTGGCTAGATTTTAAATAGCCATTTTACCATTTATTTTATAAAAAATAGCAAATTATATTCTGGAAATAAATTGAAAGTACTAGAATGATTTATAACATATAATTATCAATTTAAAAATACTGAACTTAATTTTTATTACCATAAACGCAATTAAATCTTAAAAGAGGCCAATATTGCCTTGAAAGGTGTTGCTAAAATAGGTGTCTACGACAACTACAATGTCTTTATTGATCTCTTCAATGAAGACGACTTCAAAACTGTGTGGTTTAATAGGATAATTGAAATAGAGGGTATGCAAATGTGGCTTCAAAAATGGTCACCAGACTTCAAACCGGAAGAGGACCTCCCTATTGCTCCTGCATGGGTCCTGATACCGGGTCTTCCTTTTCACATGCATGATTGGTATTACATCAAACAACTTTTGAGTTCTGTTGGTAGACCTTTGGCCTTAGATGTAGCTACGTTTGGGAGAACTAGGCCGAGCATGGCAAATATGAGAGTAGAGGTCAATCTACTAAAGCCATTACCTGATTCTGTTTTTGTGGGGCAAGAAGATGATGAATCTCCTCTAAAAGGCTTCACTCAAAAACTGGAGTATGAGGAGGTTCCTAAATACTGCAAACACTGCAGAAAATTGGGACATAACATGATTAACCGCAGAGTATTAGAGAAAAAAATGTTGCCTCCAATGAAGGAAATCAAAAGCCTACTAAAGAGATCACACAAAACAAAAGTGTCTTGCTGAATGATACAAATGATGAATTCGGAAGGTCGGAAAAGAAGAATGAAGATACTTCTACAAGCCAATCTCAGAAGATAAGTAAATGACAAGACATTAAAAACATTAAAAGCAGTGAAAAAATGAAAAGACTCAAGTTAGGAAAGAGAATAACAATACAACAACTCTCAGAGAAGCAGAAAAAAACTTCATGACTCACAAAATTAGCATCAGATACAACAAAAGAATAAGGGAAAAAAGAGAAAAAAAGAAATCAAAGAAGATGCCCAAAAAGAAAAACAAGGTAGTGTTTAAGGCTATCTCCAGAAAGTACAAAGAGAAACAAAAGCAAGAAGGAATTAACAATGGCAATGACACTGAGGAGATTAAAATAGATGGACAGAGTGCTCAAGTTTCAGCCACTAATAAGGATGATCACAGAGAAGGAATAGAGGCAGCGAACAAGAGACAAGAAAAGGGAGTGTCAACAGAAGAAACTCATGTCAGCAACATAGTGGAATTGCAGAGAGAGAATGATATACATTCTGAGGATACCAACAAAAAATGACATCAGCAAGGAGGGGATTATATGGCTGCTGGAATGGATAGTTCTCCTATTCTATCTTCATATATCAAGAATCAGGAAGGAATAGATATATTGGTGGAACTGGTGTGTGACAATAACTAAAAACAGATAGGTAATGACAATCCGAAGGCAAGTGATGAAATTTGGAAAAACACTACTGAAAATGGTGACTATCAGAACAAGAACACAAGGAACAGGGATATTGCTGAGAATGACATTCACAATTCTACTGAAGAACTTGTGGAGGAAAACTGCAACACCCACAACTTGATTCACAATCAACAACTCAGAGGAAGCAGAATTCAGAGGAATGTCAAGTTGAGGACTGTCTCTGAAGACTCCAAATCTAGCAGAATCAGAGATCACAATGACTCTAAAGACCCTGACTACATACAAACTCAAGGAAGTCTGGATGAAGTTTCATCTAGAGGAAGAAGCAGAATCAATAAAAAAAGGAAAAGTAGCAGACTTAAGTCCATATCCAGATCTAAAAGAAATGTAAAGGGACATAGACATAGTGCTCCACCCCTATCTATTCTATGATCAGTGCAATCTTTTGTAATATTAGGGGTATAAGGGCTCAGAAATCATACTTCAGACTCAAAAACCTTGTCCATATTAATAATGTGGCTTTTGTTGCTGTATATGAGCCATTTATGAATATGAACAAGATTGAAGGTTACAAAAGATACCTGGGATTCCAACATTGTATGACTAACTCCAATGGTCAAATATGGTATTTCTGGAAGGGTCTTGAACACACCATCTGTATTGCCAACACTAATCAACAACTTACCTTAAATATGAAAGATACACCCAATGAGATTGGTTCCTTTGTGACGACCGTTTATGCTAAGTGTACTCCAGTGGAAAGAGAAGACCTTTGGGAAAGTATTGGCAACATTCACAATCTGATTAAGGGTCCTTGGTGTATGGGAGGAGATTTTAATGTTATCATGGATCCGGATGAGAAGCTAGGTAGATTGCCACATAGAATGTCAAAAAGCATGGAGTTTATCAATTGTATGGAGGCCTGTGGACTAAGTGATATTGGCTTTACAGGTCCTAAATACACTTGGTGCAACTATTGGAGGCCAAGCAGGAGAATATGGAAGAAGTTAGATAGAATTCTTATCAATGATGATTGGGCTCAGAAGTTCCAAAGCAATTGTGTTAAGCATCTATCCAGGTCTGGGTCTGATCATAGACCACTTCTTCTTAAATGTCAAAACTTGGACCAGAATCACACCAAATACTTCAAATTTATGAACTTCTGGGTAAGTCAACCAGACTTTCTGGAGATCACACAATCATCTTGGAATGAAGAAGTGAGGGGCAATGCTATGTAGAGGCTACAAACAAAAATGAAAAGGCTTAGCAAGGTTCTAAGTAGATGGTCCAAACAACAAATAGGTGATATCCAAGAACAGGTACAGGAATGGGAAGCTAAAATTGAAATCTTAGAGGAATTGGATATTATGAACAACACTGAATAGGGAAGAGAGGACTTGAACAAGGGTTATGCATAATATACCAGATGGCTCAATATGCAGGATTCCATGCTGAAACAGAAAACAAAGCTTCAATGGTTCAAAGATGGTGACAAAAACACTAAGTATTTTCATAGTGTTTTGAGAAGCAGAAGGAGGAGACTTCACATACAAAGGATCAGAAATCATAGAGGTAGATGAGTACAAGGAGATGATAAGGTGGCAAAAGCTGTTGTCAAATATTACAGGAAACACTTCAACTTAAATCTCACTGAAGGAAACAACAATATCCTCAACTACATACCTCAAATCATTACTACACATGGAAATACCATGTTGACCAAGATGCCTGATGAGGAAGAAATCAAACAAGCAGTATTCAATATGAGCAAGGATAGCTCCCCAGGACCTAACAAGTACAATGGTATGTTCTTTCAAACCTACTAGAATATTATAAAAATTGATACTACTAATTTTGTTAAAGAATTCTTCTCTGAAAAATCTTTAACTAAATTCTACACACATACTTGCCTAGCTTTAATTCCCAAAGTTGATTCTCCACTAGCTTTGCAAATCTAAGACCAATTAGCCTTAGTAACTATACTAACAAGACCATTTCTAAGATTTTGGCTAATAGATTGAAACCTCTTTTGAATGGTTTAATCTCTGAAAATTAGAGTGGTTTTGTTTCTGGAAGATCTATCACTGATAATGTAATGCTCACTCAGGAAATAGTTCATGGGATTTCTAATCTTAACAATGGAGGAAATGTTGTTCTTAAACTTGACATGGCCAAAGCTTATGATAGAGTATCATGGCCCTTCCTTAAGAAGGTGTTATGTAGGTTTGGCTTTCATAATGATTGGTGTGATTTGATATGGGAAAGTATTTCTAATGTGTGGTACTCTATAATTGTGAATGGCACAAGACATGGTTTCTTTTTTTCTTCTCATAGTCTTAAGCAAGGTGATCCCATATCCCCTTCCCTATTCATCATTACTGCTGAGGTTTTATCTAGATCCCTGAATAGTTTGCTTCAAAACAATGATTTTACTCCTTTCACAATGCATATAAATGGACCTTAGATTACTCATTTGGCTTATGCTGATGAAATTGTGATTTTTAGTAGTGGAAATACTAAGTCCATAAAATTGATTATGAAACAAATTAGGAACTATGAATGTGTTTCTAGGAAGCAAGTTAACATGGATAAGAGTTTTTTTCTCACTGATCCCAAAACATGTGCATATAGGATCAATAGAATTAGAGCTAAAACTGGATTCCTGGATAAAAGTTTTCCTTTTAACTACCTTGGTTGTCCTATTTACATTGGTAGAATTTTTTTTTCTTATTTTGATAGCATGAGTGCCAAGGTTATTAAAAGGTTAAATGCGTGGCAAGATAATATACTTTCCTGTGGTGGTAGATAAGTTTTGATTAAATCTGTTATCAATTCCCTACCTATTTATATTTTATTTGCCATTAATCCTCCCAAAGGAACTCTGAATCTTATTCAAAATCGTATTGTCAACTTCTTCTGGGGTACTTGCAATGGTAAAAATAAATACCATTGGACTTATTGGGATAAGCTCTGTTTTCCAAAGAATGAAGCTGGAATTGGTATCCGAGGATTGAATGATATCTCTAATACTCTTACCATCAAAAGATGGTGGCATTTTAGAGTAAGTAATTCTACGTGGGCTGACTTCCTCAAGGCAAAATACTGTTCTAGAGTTCATCCTGTTGGTAAGAAATGGTGCAGTGGCAACTCTCAAGCATGGAAGTATCTGCTCATGGCCAGAGATAAGTGTGAAAAGCAGATTTCTTGGAAGATTAATGATAGGAAAATTAGCTTCTGGTGGGACAACTAGACTGAATTGGAACCTTTGGCACACATTTGTTCAAGCTACATAAACACTAGCAATGCAAAAAATAAGGTAAATAATTTCACAACTTCTAACAAGTGGGATGTACAGAAACTATACTATACTCTTCGGATTGCCACAACTTGATCTATATTTCCCTTGTTCTCTAAGTGGGCACCCGATTGCTAAAACTTGAACTGTATTCCCTTGTTCTCCAGGTGGTCCAGGCGGGCGCTTGATTGCCAAAACTTGAACTTTATTCTTTTGTTCTCCAGGTGGGCGCCTGATTGCCAAAACTTGAACTGTATTCCCTTGTTCTCCAAGTGGGCGCCCAATTACTAAAACATGAACTGTAATCCCTTTTTCTCCACGTGGGAGCCTGATTGCCAATAACTCGAACTGTATTTCCTTGTTTTCCAGGTGGGCGCCAGATTGCCAAAAACATGAACTGTGTTAGCTTGTTCTCCAGGTGAGCGCCTGATTTCCAAAACTTGAACTTTATTCCCTTGTTCTCCAGGTGGGCGCCTGATTGCCACAACTTGATCTATATTTCCTTGTTCTCCAAGTGGGCGCCTGATTGCCAAAAACTTGAACTGTATTCCCTTATTTTTCAGGTGGGCACCTGATTACCAAAAACTTGAATTGTATTCCCTTGTTCTACTGGTGGGCGCCATGTTCCCAAAACATGAACTGTATTCCCTTGTTCTCCAGGTGGGCGCCTAATTGCCAAAACATGAATTGTAATCCCTTTTTCTCCTGGTGGGCGCCTAATTGTCAAAACATGAACTGTATTCCCTTGTTCTCTAGGTGAACGCCTGAATGCAAAAAGTTGAACTGTATTCCCTTGTTCTCCAAGTGGGAGCCTGATTACCAAAAACTTGAACTATGTTCCCTTGTTAACCAGGAGGGTGCCTGATAGCCAAAACATGAACTGTATTCCTTGTTCTCCAAGTGGACCGGGTGGACGCTTGATTGCCAAGACTTGAACTGTACTCCCTTGTTCTCCAGGTGGGTGCCTGATTGCAAAAAACTCGAACTGTATTCCTTTGTTTTCTAGGTGGGCGCCTGATTTCCAAAAACATGAACTGTATTCCCTTGTTCTCCAGGTGGGCATCTGATTGCCAAAAACTTGAACTGTATTCCCTTGTTCTCCAAGTGGGCGCCTGATTGTAAAAACATGAACTGTATTCCCTTATACTCCAGGTGAGCGCCTAATTACCAAAACTTGAACTGTATTCCCTTATACTCCAGGTGAGCGCCTAATTACCAAAACTAGAACTATATTCCCTTGTTTTCTAGGTGGGTGCTTGACTGCCAAAAATTCGAACTGTATTCCCTTGTTTCTAGGTGGGCGCCTGATTGCCAAAAACATGAACTGTATACCCTTGATCTCTAGGTGGACGCCTGATTGCCAAAAACTTGAACTATATTCCCTTGTTCTCCAGGTGGTAGCCTGATTACCAAAAACTTGAATTGTATTCCCTTGTTTTCCAGGAGGGCACCTGATTGCTAAAACTTGAACTGTATTCCCTTGTTCTCCAAGTGGGCGCTTGATTGCCAAAAACTTGACCTATATTCCCTTGTTTTCCAAGTGGGTACCTGATTGCCAAAAACTTGAACTATATTCGTTTGTTCTCCAGGTGGGCGCCCAATTGCCAAAAACATGAACTGTGTTCCCTTGTTCTCTAGGTGAGCGACTAATTGCCAAAAAATGAACCGTATTCCCTTATTCTCTAGGTGAGCGCTTGATTGACAAAACTTGAACTGTATTCCTTTGTTCTCCTGGTGGGCGCCTGAGTGCCAAAAACTTGAACTGTATTCCCTTATTCTCCAGGTGGGCGCGTAATTGCCAAAACATGACTATATTTCCTTGTTCTCCAGTTGGTCGCCTGATTGACAAAACTTGAACTGTATTCCCTTGTTCTCCAGGTGGGAACCTGATTGCCAAAACATGAACTTTATTCCTTTGTTCTCTAGGTGGGTGCCTAATTGCCAAAACTTGAACTATATTTCCTTGTTCTCTAGGTGGACGCCTGATTGCCAAAAACTTGAGCAATATTCCTTTGTTCTCCAGATGTGCGCCTGATTGCCAAAAACTTGAACTATATTCCCTTGTTCTCAAGGTGGGTGCTTGATTGCCAAAAACTTCAACTGTATTCCCTTGTTTTTTAGGTGGGCACCTGATTGCCAAAACTTGAACTATAGTACCTTGTTCTCCAAATGGGCGCCTAATTGCCAAAACATGATTTGTAATCCCTTTTTCTCTAGGTGGGCGCCTGATTGCCAAAAACTCGAACTGTATTCCCTTATTTTCCAGGTGGGCACTGGATTGCCAAAACTTGAATTGTATACCCTTATTCTCCAGGTGTGCACCTGATTGCCAAAACATGAACTTTATTCCGTTGTTCTCCAGGTGGGCGCCCAATTACCAAAACTTGAACTGTATTCCCTTGTTCTCTAGGTGGTCTAGGTGGGCGCCTGAGTGGCAAAACTTGAACTTTTTTCCCTTGTTCTCCAGGTGGGTGCCTGATTGCTAAAACTTGAACTATGTTCCCTTGTTCTCCAATTGGGCGCTTGATTGCCAAAAACATTAACTGTATTCCCTTATTTTTTAGGTGGGCACCTGATTACTAAAACTTGAACTGTATTCCCTTGTTCTCCAGGTGGGCACCTAATTGCCAAAACATGAACTTTATTCCCTTGTTCTCCAGGTGGGTGCCCGATTGCCAAAACTTGAACTATATTCCCTTGTTCTCCAGGTGGTCTAGGTAGGCACCTGGTTGCCAAAACTTGAACTTTATTCCCTTGTTCACCAGGTGGGAGCCTGATTGCCAATACTTTAACTATATTTCCTTATTCTCCAGGTGGGTGCATAATTGCCAAAACTCGAACTGTATTCCCTTGTTATCCAGGTGGGTGCCTGATTGCCAAAAACTTGAAATATATTACCTTGTTCTCTAGGTGGGCGCCTGATTTTGAAAAACTTAAACTGTATTCCCTTGTTTTTCAGGTGGGCACCTGATTGCCTAAACTTGAACTATATTCCCTTGTTCTCCAGGTGGGCACCTAATTGCCAAAACATGAACTTTATTCCCTTGTTCTCTAGGTTGGCGCCCGATTGCTAAAACTTGTACTGTATCCACTTGTTCTCCAGGTGGTCCAGGTGGGCTCCTGATTGCAAAAACTTGAACTTTATGCTTTTGTTCTCCAGGTGGGCGCCTGATTGCCAAAACTTGAACTATATTTCATTGTTCTCCACGTGGGCACCTAATTGCCAAAAACTTGAACTATATTCCCTTGTTATCCAGGTGGACGCCTGATTACCAAAAAATTGAACTGTATTCCCTTATTTTTCAGGTGGGAACCTGATTACCAAAACTTGAACTGTATTCCCTTGTACTCCAGGTGGGCACCTAATAGCAAAAACTTGAACTGTATTCCCTTGTTCTCCAAGTGGGCGCCTAATTACTAAAACATGAACTTTAATCCCTTTTTCTCCAGGTGGGCGCCTAACTACCAAAACATGATATGTATTCCCTTGTTCTCCAGGTGAACGCTTGATTGCCAAAAGTTGAACTGTATTCCCTAGTTTTCTAGGTGGGCGCCTGATTGCCAAAACTTGAACTATATTTCCTTGTTCTCCAGGTGGGCGCCTGATTGCCAAAAACTTGAACTATATTCCCTTGTTATCCAGGTGGGCGCCTGATTGCCAAAAACTTGAACTGTATTCCCTTATTTTTCAGATGGGCACCTGATTACCAAAACATGAACTGTATTCCCTTTTTCTCCAGGTGGAAGCCTGATTGCCAATAACTCGAACTATATTTCCTTGTTTTCCAGGTGGGCACCAGATTGCCAAAAACATGAACTGTGTTCTCTTGTTCTCCAGGTGAGCGCCTGATTTCCAAAACTTGAACTTTATTCCCTTGTTCTCCAGGTGGGCGCCTGATTGCCACAACTTGATCTATATTTCCTTGTTCTCCAAGTGGGCGCCTGATTGCCAAAAACTTGAACTGTATTCCCTTATTTTTCAGGTGGGCACCTGATTACCAAAAACTTGAATTGTATTCCCTTGTTCTACTGGTGGGTGCCATGTTCCCAAAACATGAACTGTATTCCCTTGTTCTCCAGGTGGGCGCCTAATTGCCAAAATATGAATTGTAATCCCTTTTTCTCCTGGTGGGCGCCTAATTGTCAAAACATGAACTGTATTCCCTTATTCTCCAGGTGAACGCCTGAATGCCAAAAGTTGAACTGTATTCCCTTGTTCTCCAAGTGGGAGCCTGATTACCAAAAACTTGAACTATGTTCCCTTGTTAACCAGGAGGGTGCCTGATAGCCAAAAACTGAACTGTATTCCTTGTTCTCCAAGTGGACCGGGTGGACGCTTGATTGCCAAGACTTGAACTGTACGCCCTTGTTCTCCAGATGGGTGCCTGATTGGCAAAAACTCGAACTGTATTCCTTTGTTTTCTAGGTGGGCGCCTGATTTCCAAAAACATGAACTGTATTCCCTTGTTCTCCAGGTGGGCACCTGATTGCCAAAAACTTGAACTGTATTCCCTTGTTCTCCAAGTGGGCGCCTGATTGTCAAAACATGAACTGTATTCCCTTATACTCCAGGTGAGCGCCTAATTACCAAAACTTGAACTGTATTCCCTTATACTCCAGGTGAGCGCCTAATTACCAAAACTAGAACTGTATTCCCTTGTTTTCTAGGTGGGTGCTTGACTGCCAAAAATTTGAATTGTCTTCCCTTGTTTCTAGGTGGGCGCCTGATTGCCAAAAACATGAACTGTATTCTCTTGATATCTAGGTGGATGCCTGATTGCCAAAAACTTGAACTACATTCCCTTGTTCTCCAGGTGGGTGTCTGATTGCCAAAAACTTGAATTGTATTCCCTTGTTTTCCAGGAGGACACCTGATTGCTAAAACTTGAACTGTATTCCCTTGTTCTCCAAGTGGGCGCCTGATTGCCAAAAACTTGACCTATATTCCCTTGTTTTCCAAGTGGGTACCTGATTGCCAAAAACTTGAACTATATTCTTTGTTCTCCAGGTGGGCGCCCAATTGCCAAAAACATGAACCGTATTCCCTTGTTCTCCAAGTGAGGGACTAGTTGCCAAAACATGAACCGTATTCCCTTATTCTCTAGGTGGGAGCTTGATTCACAAAACTTGAACTGTATTCCTTTGTTCTCCTGGTGGGCGCCTGAGTGCGAAAAACTTGAACTGTATTCCCTTGTTCTCCAGGTGGGCGCCTAATTGCCAAAACATGAACTATATTCCCTTGTTCTCCAGTTGGTCGCCTGATTGACAAAACTTGAACTCTATTCCCTTGTTCTCCAGGTGGGAACCTGATTGCCAAAACATGAACTTTATTCCCTTGTTCTCTAGGTGGGCGCCTGATTGCCAAAACTTGAACTATATTTCCTTGTTCTCTAGGTGGACGCCTTATTGCCAAAAACATGAGCTATATTCCTTTGTTCTCCAGATGTGCGCCTGATTGCCAAAAACTTGAACTATATTCCCTTGTTCTCAAGGTGGGTGCTTGATTGCCAAAAACTTCAACTGTATTCCCTTATTTTTTAGGTGGGCACCTGATTGCCAAAACTTGAACTATAGTACCTTGTTCTCCAAATGGGCGCCTAATTGCCAAAACATGAACTGTAATCCCATTTTCTCTAGGTGGGCGCCTGATTGCCAAAAACTCGAACTGTATTCCCTTATTTTCTAGGTGGGCACCAGATTGCCAAAACTTGAATTGTATACCCTTATTCTCCAGGTGTGCACCTGATTGCCAAAACATGAACTTTATTCCGTTGTTCTCCAGGTGGGCGCCCGATTACCAAAACTTGAACTGTATTCCCTTGTTCTCTAGGTGGTCCAGGTGGGCGCCTGATTGCCAAAACTTGAACTTTATTCCCTTGTTCTCCAGGTGGGCGCCTGATTGTCAAAACTTGAACTATATTTCCTTGTTCTCCAGGTGGGCGTCTGATTGCCAAAAACTTAAATTGTATTCCCTTATTTTTAAGGTGGGCACCTGATTACTAAAACTTGAACTGTATTCCCTTGTTCTCTAGGTGGGCACCTAATTGCAAAAACATGAACTTTATTCCCTTGTTCTCCAGGTGGGCGCTAGATTGCCAAAACTTGAACTATATTCCCTTGTTCTCCAGATGGTCTAGGTAGGCACCTGATTGCCAAAACTTGAACTTTATTCCCTTGTTCACCAGGTGGGAGCCTGATTGCCAAAACTTGAACTATATTTCCTTGTTCTCCACGTGGGCGCCTAATTGCCAAAAACTTGAACTTTATTCCCTTGTTCACCAGGTGAGAGCCTGATTGCCAATACTTGAACTATATTTCCTTATTCTCTAGGTGGGCGCATGATTGCCAAAACTTGAACTGTATTCCCTTATTCTCCAAGTGGGCACCTGATTGCCAAAACATGAACTTTATTCCCTTGTTCTCCAGATGGGCGCCCGATTACCAAAACAAGAACTATAATCCCTTGTTCTCTAGGTGGTCCAGGTGGGCGCCTGATTGCCAAAACTTGAACTTTATTCCCTTGTTCTCCAGGTGGGCGCCTGATTGTCAAAACTTGAACTATATTTCCTTGTTCTCCAGGTGGGCGTCTGATTGCCAAAAACTTGAATTGTATTCCCTTATTTTTTAGGTGGGCACCTGATTACTAAAACTTGAACTGTATTCCCTTGTTCTCCAGGTGGGCACTTAATTGCAAAAACATGAACTTTATTCCCTTGTTCTCCAGGTGGGCGCTAGATTGCCAAAACTTGAACTATATTCCCTTGTTCTCCAGATGGTCTAGGTAGGCACCTGATTGCCAAAACTTGAACTTTATTCCCTTGTTCACCAGGTGGGAGCCTGATTGCCAATACTTGAACTATATTTCCTTATTCTCTAGGTGGGCGCATGATTGCGAAAACTTGAACTGTATTCCCTTGTTATCTTGGTGGGCGCCTGATTGCCAAAAACATTAAATATATTTCCTTGTTCTCTAGGTGGGCGCCTGATTGCCAAAAACTTAAACTGTATTCCCTTATTTTTCAGGTGGGCACCTGATTGCCAAAACCTGAACTGTATTCCCTTATTCTCCAGGTGGGCACCTGATTGCCAAAAACATTAAATATATTTCCTTGTTCTCTAGGTGGGCGCCTGATTGCCAAAAACTTAAACTGTATTCCCTTATTTTTCAGGTGGGCACCTGATTGCCAAAACTTGAACTGTATTCCCCTGTTCTCCAAGTGGGCACCTAATTGCCAAAACATGAACTTTATTCCCTTGTTATCCAGGTGGGCGCCTGATTGCCAAAAACATGAAATATATTCCCTTGTTCTCTAGGTGGGCGCCTGATTGCCAAAAACTTAAACTGTATTCCCTTGTTTTTCAGGTGGGCACCTGATTGCCAAAACTTGAACTGTATTCCCCTGTTCACCAGGTGGGCACCTAATTGCCAAAACATGAACTTTATTCCCTTGTTCTCTAGGTGGGCACCCGATTGCTAAAACTTGAACTTTATTCCCTTGTTCTCCAGGTGGTCTAGGAGGGCGCTTGATTGCCAAGACTTGAACTTTATTCTTTTGTTCTCCAGGTGGGCGCCTGATTGCCAAAACTTGAACTATATTTCCTTGTTCTCCAGGTGGGCACCTGATTGCCAAAAACTTGAACTATATTCCCTTGTTATCTAGGTTGGCGCCTGATTGCCAAAAACTTGAACTGTATTCCCTTATTTTTCAGTTGGGCACCTGATTACCAAAACTTGAACTGTATTCCCTTTTTCTCCAGGTGGGAGCCTGATTGCCAATAACTAGAACTGTATTTCCTTGTTTTCCAGGTGGGCGCCAGATTGCCAAAAACTTGAACTGTGTTCGCTTGTTCTCTAGGTAAGCGCCTGATTGCCAAAACTTAAACTTTATTCCCTTATTCTCTAGGTGGGCGCCTGATTGCCACAACTTGATCTATATTTCCTTGTTCTTCAGGTGGGCGCCTGATTGCCAAAACTTGAACTATATTCCCTTGTTCTCCAGGTGGTTCAGACGGGCGATTGATTGCAAAGACTTGAACTTTGTTCTTTTGTTCTCCAGGTGAGCGCCTGATTGTCAAAACTTGAACTTTATTCCCTTGTTCTCCAGGTGGGCGCCTGATTGCCACAACTTGATCTATATTTCCCTTATTCTCTAAGTGGGCGCCCGATTGCTAAAACTTGAACTGTATTCCCTTGTTCTCCAGGTGGTCCAGGGGGCGCTTGATTGCCAAAGCTTGAACTTTATTCTTTTGTTCTCCAGGTGGGCGCCTGATTGCCAAAAACATGAACTATATTCCCTTGTTATCCAGGTGGGTGCCTGATTGCCAAAAACTTGAACTGTATTCCCTTATTTTTCAGGTGGGCACCTGATTACCAAAACATGAACTGTATTCCCTTGTTCTCCAGGTGGGCACTTGATTGCAAAATCTTGAACTGTATACCCTTGTTCTCCAAGTGGGCGCCCAATTACCAAAACATGAACTGTAATCCCTTTTTCTCCACGTGGGAGCCTGATTGCAAAAACATGAACTTTATTCCCTTGTTCTCCAGGTGGGCGCCAGATTGCCAAAACTTGAACTATATTCTCTTTTTCTCCAGGTGGTCTAGGTAGGCACCTGATTGCCAAAACTTGAACTTTATTCCCTTGTTCACCAGGTGGGAGCCTGATTGCCAATACTTGAACTATATTTCCTTATTCTCTAGGTGGGCGCATGATTGCCAAAACTTGAACTGCATTCCATTGTTATCCAGGTGGGCGCCTGATTGCCAAAAACATGAAATATATTCCCTTGTTCTCTAGGTGGGCGCCTGATTGCCAAAAACTTAAACTGTATTCCCTTGTTTTTCAGGTGGGCACCTGATTGCCAAAACTTGAACTGTATTCCCCTGTTCACCAAGTGGGCGCCTAATTGTCAAAACATGAACTGTAATCCCTTTTTCTCTAGGTGGGCGCCTGATTGCCAAAAACTTGAACTGTATTCACTTATTTTCCAGGTGGGCACTGGATTGTCAAAACTTGAATTGTATACCCTTATTCTCCAAGTGGGCACCTGATTGCCAAAACATGAACTTTATTCCCTTGTTCTCCAGGTGGGCGCCAGATTGCCAAAACTTGAACCATATTCCCTTGTTCTCCAGGTGGTCTAGGTAGGCACCTGATTGCCAAAACTTGAACTTTATTCCCTTGTTCACCAGGTGGGAGCCTGATTGCCAATACTTGAACTATATTTCCTTATTCTCTAGGTGGGCGCATGATTGCCAAAACTTGAACTGTATTCCCTTATTCTCCAAGTGGGCACCTGATTGCCAAAACATGAACTTTATTCCCTTGTTCTCCAGATGGGCGCCCGATTACCAAAACAAGAACTATATTCCCTTGTTCTCTAGGTGGTCCAGGTGGGCGCCTGATTGCCAAAACTTGAACTTTATTCCCTTGTTCTCCAGGTGGGCGCCTGATTGTCAAAACTTGAACTATATTTCCTTGTTCTCCAGGTGGGCGTCTGATTGCCAAAAACTTAAATTGTATTCCCTTATTTTTAAGGTGGGCACCTGATTACTAAAACTTGAACTGTATTCCCTTGTTCTCTAGGTGGGCACCTAATTGCCAAAACATGAACTTTATTCCCTTGTTCTCCAGGTGGGCACCTGATTGCCAAAAATTTGAACTATATTCCCTTGTTATCCAGGTGGCCGCCTGATTGCCAAAAACTTGAACTGTATTCCCTTATTTTTCAGGTGGGCACCTGATTACCAAAACATGAACTGTATTCCCTTGTTCTCCAGGTGGGCACCTTATTGCAAAAACTTGAACTGTATTCCCTTGTTCTCCAAGTGGGCGCCTAATTACTAAAACATGAACTGTAATCCCTTTTTCTCCACGTGGGAGCCTGATTGCCAATAACTCGAACTGTATTTCCTTGTTTTCCAGGTGGGCGCCAGATTGCCAAAAACATGAACTATGTTCGCTTGTTCTCCAGGTGAGCGCCTGATTTTCAAAACATGAACTTTATTCCCTTGTTCTCCAGATGGGCGCCTGATTGCCACAACTTGATCTATATTTCCTTGTTCTCCAAGTGGGCGCCTGATTGCCAAAAACTTGAACTGTATTCCCTTATTTTTCAGGTGGGCACCTGATTACCAAAAACTTGAATTGTATTCCCTTGTTCTACTGGTGGGCGCCATGTTCCCAAAACATGAACTGTATTCCCCTGTTTTCCAGGTGGGCGCCTAATTGCCAAAACATGAATTATAATCCCTTTTTCTCCTGGTGGGCGCCTGATTGCCAAAAACATGAACTGTATTCCCTTGATCTCTAGGTGGATGCCTGATTGCCAAAAACATGAACTACATTCCCTTGTTCTCCAGGTGGGCGCCTGATTGCCAAAAACTTGAATTGTATTCCCTTGTTTTCCAGGAGGGCACCTGATTGCTAAAACTTGAACTGTATTCCCTTGTTCTCCAAGTGGGCGCCTGATTGCCAAAAACTTGACCTATATTCCCTTGTTTTCCAAGTGGGTACCTGATTGCCAAAAACTTGAACTATATTCCTTTGTTCTCCAGGTGGGCGCCCAATTGCCAAAAACATGAACTGTATTCCCTTGTTCTCCAGGTGAGCGACTAATTGTCAAAACATGAACCGTATTCCCTTATTCTCTAGGTGGGCCCTTGATTGACAGAACTTGAACTGTATTCCTTTGTTCTCCTGGTGGGCGCCTGAGTGCCAAAAACTTGAACTGTATTCCCTTGTTCTCCAGGTGGGCGCCTAATTGCCAAAACATGAACTATATTCCCTTGTTCTCCAGTTGGTCGCCTGATTGACAAAACTTGAACTGTATTCCCTTATTCTCCAGGTGGGAACCTGATTGCCAAAACATGAACTTTATTCCCTTGTTCTCTAGGTGGGCGCCTGATTGCCAAAACTTGAACTATATTTCCTTATTCTCTAGGTGGACGCCTGATTGCCAAAAACTTGAGCTATATTCCTTTGTTCTCCAGATGTGCGCCTGATTGCCAAAAACTTGAACTGTGTTCGCTTGTTCTCTAGGTGAGCGCCTGATTGCCAAAACTTGAACTTTATTCCCTTATTCTCTAGGTGGGCGCCTGATTGCCACAACTTGATCTATATTTCCTTGTTCTCCAGGTGGGCGCCTGATTGCCAAAAACTTGAACTATATTCCCTTGTTCTCCAGGTGGTCCAGGCGGGCGATTGATTGCAAAGACTTGAACTTTGTTCTTTTGTTCTCCAGGTGAGCGCCTGATTGTCAAAACTTGAACTTTATTCCCTTGTTCTCCAGGTGGGCGCCTGATTGCCACAACTTGATCTATATTTCCCTTGTTCTCTAAGTGGGCGCCAGATTGCTAAAACTTGAACTGTATTCCCTTGTTCTCCAGGTGGTCCAGGGGGCGCTTGATTGCCAAAACTTGAACTTTATTCTTTTATTCTCCAGGTGGGCGCCTGATTGCCAAAAACATGAACTATATTCCCTTGTTATCCAGGTGGGCGCCTGATTGCCAAAAACTTGAACTGTATTCCCTTATTTTTCAGGTGGGCACCTGATTACCAAAACATGAACTGTATTCCCTTGTTCTCCAGGTGGGCACCATATTGCAAAAACTTGAACTGTATTCCCTTGTTCTCCAAGTGGGCGCCCAATTACTAAAACATGAACTGTAATCCCTTTTTCTCCACGTGGGAGCCTGATTGCCAATAACTCGAACTGTATTTCCTTGTTTTCCAGGTGAGCGCTAGATTGCCAAAAACATGAACTGTGTTCGCTTGTTCTCCAGGTGAGCGCCTGATTTCCAAAACATGAACTTTATTCCCTTGTTCTCCAGGTGGGCGCCTGATTGCCACAACTTGATCTATATTTCCTTGTTCTCCAAGTGGGCGCCTGATTGCCAAAAACTTGAACTGTATTCCCTTATTTTTCAGGTGGGCAACTGATTACCAAAAACTTGAATTGTATTCCCTTGTTCTACTGGTGGGCGCCATGTTCCCAAAACATGAACTGTATTCCCTTGTTTTTCAGGTGGGCGCCTAATTGCCAAAACATGAATTGTAATCCCTTTTTCTCCTGGTGGGCGCCTGATTGCCAAAAACATGAACTGTATTCCCTTGATCTCTAGGTGGATGCCTGATTTCCAAAAACTTGAACTACATTCCCTTGTTCTCCAAGTGGGCGCCTGATTGCCAAAAACTTGAATTGTATTCCCTTGTTTTCCAGGAGGGCACCTGATTGCTAAAACTTGAACTGTATTCCCTTGTTCTCCAAGTGGGCGCCTGATTGCCAAAACTTGAACTATATTCCCTTGTTATCCAGGTGGGTGCTTGATTGCCAAAAACTTGAACTGTATTCCCTTATTTTTCAGGTGGGCACCTGATTACCAAAACATGAACTGTATTCCCTTGTTCTCCAGGTGGGCACCTGATTGCAAAATCTTGAACTGTATACCCTTGTTCTCCAAGTGGGCGCCCAATTAGTAAAACATGAACTGTAATCCCTTTTTCTCCACGTAGGAGCCTGATTGCCAAAACATGAACTTTATTCCCTTGTTCTCCAGGTGGGCGCCAGATTGCCAAAACTTGAACTATATTCCCTTGTTCTCCAGGTGGTCTAGGTAGGCACCTGATTGCCAAAACTTGAACTTTATTCCCTTGTTCACCAGGTGGGAGCCTGATTGCCAATACTTGAACTATATTTCCTTATTCTCTAGGTGGGCGCATGATTGCCAAAACTTGAACTGCATTCCCTTGTTATCCAGGTGGGCGCCTGATTGCCAAAAACATGAAATATATTCCCTTGTTCTCTAGGTGGGCGCCTTATTGCCAAAAACTTAAACTGTATTCCCTTGTTTTTCAGGTGGGCACCTGATTGCCAAAACTTGAACTGTATTCCCTTGTTCTCCAGGTGGGCACCTAATTGCCAGAACATGAACTTTATTCCCTTGTTCTCTAGGTGGGCGCTCGATTGCTAAAACTTGAACTGTATTCCTTTGTTCTCCAGGTGGTCAAGGTGGGCGCTTGATTGCCAAAACTTGAACTTTATTCTTTTGTTCTAAAGGTGGGCGCCTGATTGCGAAAACTTGAACTATATTTCCTTGTTCTCTAGGTGGGCGCCTGATTGCCAAAAACTTGAACTATATTCCCTTGTTATCTAGGTGGGCGCCTGATTGCCAAAAACTTGAACTATATTCCCTTGTTTTCCAAGTGGGTACCTGATTCCAAAAAAACTTGAACTATTTTCCTTTGTTCTTCAGGTGGGCGCCCAATTGCCAAAAACCTGAACTGTATTCCCTTGTTCTCCAAGTGAGCGACTAATGGCCAAAACATGAACCATATTCCCTTGTTCTCTAGGTGGGCGCTTGATTGACAAAACTTTAATTGTATTCCTTTGTTCTCCTGGTGGGCGCCTGAGTGCCAAAAACTTGAACTGTATTCCCTTGTTCTCCAGGTGGGCGCCTAATTACCAAAACATGAACTATATTCCCTTGTTCTCCAGTTGGGCACCTAATTTCCAAAACTTAATATATATTCCCCTGTTCTCCAGGTGGGAACCTGATTGCCAAAACATGAAATTTATTTCCTTTTTCTCTAGGTGGACGCCTGATTGCCAAAAACTTGAACTATATTACTTTGTTCTCCAGGTGGGCGGCTGATTGCCAAAAACTTTAACTATATTCCCTTATTCTCTAGGTGGGTGCTTGATTGCCAAGAACTTCAACTGTATTCCCTTGTTTTTTAGGTGGGCACCTGATTGCCAAAACTTGAACTATATTCCCTTGTTCTCCAAGTGGGCGCCTAATTGTCAAAACATGAACTGTAATCCCTTTTTCTCTAGGTGGGCGCCTGATTGCCAAAAACTTGAACTGTATTCACTTTTTTTCCAGGTGGGCACTGGATTGCCAAAACTTGAATTGTATACACTTATTCTCCAAGTGGGCACCTGATTGCCAAAACATGAACTTTATTCCCTTGTTCTCCAGGTGGGCGCCAGATTGCCAAAACTTGAACCATATTCCCTTGTTCTCCAGGTGGTCTAGGTAGGCACCTGATTGCCAAAACTTGAACTTTATTCCCTTGTTCACCAGGTGGGAGCCTGATTGCCAATACTTGAACTATATTTCCTTATTCTCTAGGTGGGCGCATGATTGCCAAAACTTGAACTGTATTCCCTTATTCTCCAAGTGGGCACCTGATTGCCAAAACATGAACTTTATTCCCTTGTTCTCCAGGTGGGCGCCCGATTACCAAAACAAGAACTATATTCCCTTGTTCTCTAGGTGGTCTAGGTGGGCGCCTGATTGCCAAAACTTGAACTTTATTCCCTTGTTCTCCAGGTGGGCGCCTGATTGTCAAAACTTGAACTATATTTCCATGTTCTCCAGGTGGGCGTCTGATTGCCAAAAACTTGAATTGTATTCCCTTATTTTTTAGATGGGCACCTGATTACTAAAACTTGAACTGTATTCCCTTGTTCTCCAGGTGGGCACCTAATTGCCAAAACATGAACTTTATTCCCTTGTTCTCCAGGTGGGCGCCAGATTGCCAAAACTTGAACTATATTCCCTTGTTCTCCAGATGGTCTAGGTAGGCACCTGATTGCCAAAACTTAAACTTTATTCCCTTGTTCACCAGGTGGGAGCCTGATTGCCAATACTTGAACTATATTTCCTTATTCTCTAGGTGGGCGCATGATTGCGAAAACTTGAACTGTATTCCCTTGTTATCCTGGTGGGCGCCTGATTGCCAAAAACATTAAATATATTTCCTTGTTCTCTAGGTGGGCGCCTGATTGCCAAAAACTTAAACTGTATTCCCTTATTTTTCAGGTGGGCACCTGATTGCCAAAACTTGAACTGTATTCCCCTGTTCTCCAAGTGGGCACCCAATTGCCAAAACATGAACTTTATTCCCTTGTTATCCAGGTGGGCGCCTGATTGCCAAAAACTTGAACTGTATTCCCTTGTTATCCTGGTGGGCGCCTGATTGCCAAAAACATTTAATATATTTCATGTTCTCTAGGTGGGCGCCTGATTGCCAAAAACTTAAACTGTATTCCCTTGTTTTTCAGGTGGGCACCTGATTGCCAAAACTTGAACTGTATTCTCCTATTCTCCGGGTGGGCACCTAATTGCCAAAACATGAACTTTATTCCCTTGTTCTCTAGGTGGGCGCCCGATTGCTAAAACTTGAACTTTATTCCCTTGTTCTCCAGGTGGTCTAGGCGGGCGCTTGATTGCCAAGACTTGAACTTTATTCTTTTGTTCTCCAGGTGGGCGCCTGATTGCCAAAACTTGAACTATATTTCCTTGTTCTCCAGGTGGGCGCCTGATTGCCAAAAACTTGAACTGTATTCCCTTATTTTTCAGGTGGGCACTTGATTACCAAAACATGAACTGTATTCCCTTTTTCTCCAAATGGGAGCCTGATTGCCAATAACTAGAACTGTATTTCCTTGTTTTCCAGGTGGGCGCCAGATTGCCAAAAACATGAACTGTGTTCGCTTGTTCTCTAGGTGAGCGCCTGATTGCCAAAACTTGAACTTTATTCCCTTATTCTCTAGGTGGGCGCCTGATTGCCACAACTTGATCTATATTTCCTTGTTCTCCAGGTGGGCGCCTGATTGCCAAAAACTTGAACTATATTCCCTTGTTCTCCAGGTGGTCCAGACGGGCGATTGATTGCAAAGACTTGAACTTTGTTCTTTTGTTCTCCAGGTGAGCGCCTGATTATCAAAACTTGAACTTTATTCCCTTGTTCTCCAGGTGGGCGCCTGATTGCCAAAACTTGAACTGTATTCCCCTGTTCTCCAAGTGGGCACCCAATTGCCAAAACATGAACTTTATTCCCTTGTTATCCAGGTGGGCGCCTGATTGCCAAAAACTTGAACTGTATTCCCTTGTTATCCTGGTGGGCGCCTGATTGCCAAAAACATTTAATATATTTCATGTTCTCTAGGTGGGCGCCTGATTGCCAAAAACTTAAACTGTATTCCCTTGTTTTTCAGGTGGGCACCTGATTGCCAAAACTTGAACTGTATTCTCCTATTCTCCGGGTGGGCACCTAATTGCCAAAACATGAACTTTATTCCCTTGTTCTCTAAGTGGGCGCCCGATTGCTAAAACTTGAACTGTATTCCCTTGTTCTACAGGTGGTCCAGGGGGCGCTTGATTGCTAAAACTTGAACTTTATTCTTTTGTTCTCCAGGTGGGCGCCTGATTGCCAAAAACTTGAACTATATTCCCTTGTTATCCAGGTGGGCGCCTGATTGCCAAAAACTTGAACTGTATTCCCTTATTTTTCAGGTGGGCACCTGATTACCAAAAACTTGAATTTTATTCCCTTGTTCTACTGGTGGGCGCCATGTTCCCAAAACATGAATTGTATTCCCTTGTTTTTCCAGGTGGGCGCCTAATTGCCAAAACATGAATTGTAATCCCTTTTTCTCCTGGTGGGCGCCTGATTGCCAAAAACATGAACTGTATTCCCTTGATCTCTAGGTGGATGCTTGATTGCCAAAAACTTGAACTACATTCCCTTGTTCTTCAGGTGGGCGCCTGATTGCAAAAAACTTGAATTGTATTCCCTTGTTTTCCAGGAGGGCACCTGATTGCTAAAACATGAACTGTATTCCCTTGTTCTCCAAGTGGGCGTCTGATTGCCAAAACTTGAACTATATTCCCTTGTTTTCCAGGTGGGTACCTGATTGCCAAAAACTTGAACTATATTCCTTTGTTCTCCAGGTGGACGCCCAATTGCCAAAAACATGAACTGTATTCCCTTGTTCTCCAGGTGAGCGACTAATTGTCAAAACATGAACCGTATTCCCTTATTCTCTAGGTGGGCGCCTGATTGACAAAACTTGAACTGTATTCCTTTGTTCTCCTGGTGAGAGCCTGAGTGCCAATAACTCGAACTGTATTTCCTTGTTTTCCAGGTGGGCGCCAGATTGCCAAAAACATGAACTGTGTTCGCTTGTTCTCCAGGTGAGCGCCTGATTTCCAAAACATGAACTTTATTCCCTTGTTCTCCAGGTGGGCGCCTGATTGACACAACTTGATCTATATTTCCTTGTTCTCCAAGTGGGCGCCTGATTGCCAAAAACTTGAACTGTATTCCCTTATTTTTCAGGTGGGCACCTGATTACCAAAAACTTGAATTGTATTCCCTTGTTCTACTGGTGGGCGCCATGTTCCCAAAACATGAACTGTATTCCCTTGTTTTCCAGGTGGGCGCCTAATTGCCAAAACATGAATTGTAATCCCTTTTTCTCCTGGTGGGCGCCTGATTGCCAAAAACATGAACTGTATTCCCTTGATCTCTAGGTGGATGCCTGATTGCCAAAAACTTGAACTACATTCCCTTGTTCTCCAGGTGGGCGCCTGATTGCCAAAAACTTGAATTGTATTCCCTTGTTTTCTAGGAGGGCACCTGATTGCTAAAACTTGAACTGTATTCCCTTGTTCTCCAAGTGGGCGCCTGATTGCCAAAAACATGACCTATATTTCCTTGTTTTCCAAGTGGGTACCTGATTGCCAAAAACTTGAACTATATTCCTTTGTTCTCCAGGTGGGCGCCCAATTGCCAAAAACATGAACTGTATTCCCTTGTTCTCCAGGTGAGCGACTAATTGTCAAAACATGAACCGTAATCCCTTATTCTCTAGGTGGGCACTTGATTGAAAAAACTTGAACTGTATTCCTTTGTTCTCCTAGTGGGCGCCTGAGTGCCAAAAATTTGAACTGTATTCCCTTGTTCTCTAGGTGGGCGCCTAATTGCCAAAACATGAACTATATTCCCTTGTACTCCAGTTGGTCGCCTGATTGACAAAACTTGAACTGTATTCCCTTGTTCTCCAGGTGGGAACCTGATTGCCAAAACATAAACTTTATTCCCTTGTTCTCTAGGTGGGCGCCTGATTGCCAAAACTTGAACTATATTTCCTTGTTCTCTAGGTGGACGCGTGATTGCCAAAAACTTGAGCTATATTCCTTTGTTCTCCAAATGTGCGCCTGATTGCCAAAAATTTGAACTATATTCCCTTGTTCTCAAGGTGGGTGCTTGATTGCCAAAAACTTCAACTGTATTCCCTTGTTTTTTAGGTGGGCACATGATTGCCAAAACTTGAACTATAGTACTTTGTTCTCCAAATGGGCGCCTAATTGCCAAAACATGAACTGTAATCCCTTTTTCTCTAGGTGGACGCCTGATTGCCAAAAACTCGAACTGTATTCCCTTATTTTCCAGGTGGGCACCGGATTGCCAAAACTTGAATTGTATACCCTTATTCTCCAGGTGTGCACCTGATTGCCAAAACATTAACTTTATTCCGTTGTTCTCCAAGTGGGCGCCCGATTACAAAAACTTGAACTGTATTCCCTTGTTCTCTAGGTGGTCCAGGTGGGCGCCTGATTGCCAAAACTTGAACTTTTTTCCCTTGTTCTCCAGGTGGGCGCCTGATTGCCAAAACTTGAACTATATTCCCTTGTTCTCCAGGTGGGCGCTTGAATGCCAAAAACTTGAACTGTATTCCCTTATTTTTTAGGTGGGCACCTGATTACTAAAACTTGAACTGTATTCCCTTGTTCTCCAGGTGGGCACCTAATTGCCAAAACATGAACTTTATTCCCTTGTTCTCTAGGTGGGCTCCCGAATGCTAAAACTTAAACTGCATTCCCTTGTTCTCCAAGTGGTCCAGGTGGGCGCTTGATAGCCAAAACTTGAACTTTATTCTTTTGTTCTCCAGGTGGGCGCCTGATTGCCAAAAACTTGAACTACATTCCCTTGTTCTCCAGGTGGAAACCTGATTGCCAAAACATAAACTTTATTCCCTTGTTCTCTAGGTGGGCGCCTGATTGCCAAAACTTGAACTATATTTCCTTGTTCTCTAGGTGGACGCCTGATTGCCAAAAACTTGAGCTATATTCCTTTGTTCTCCAGATGTGCGCCTGATTGCCAAAAACTTGAACTAAATTCCCTTGTTCTCAAGGTGGGTGCTTGATTGCCAAAAACTTCAACTGTATTCCCTTGTTTTTTAGGTGGGCACCTGATTGCCAAAACTTGAACTATAGTACCTTGTTCTCCAAATGGGTGCCTAATTGCCAAAACATGAACTGTAATCCCATTTTCTCTAGGTGGGCGCCTGATTGCCAAAAACTCGAACTGTATTCCCTTATTTTCTAGGTGGGCACCAGATTGCCAAAACTTGAATTGTATACCCTTATTCTCCAGGTGTGCACCTGATTGCCAAAACATGAACTTTATTCCGTTGTTCTCCAGGTGGGCGCCCGATTACCAAAACTTGAACTGTATTCCCTTGTTCTCTAGGTGGTCCAGGTGGGCGCCTGATTGCCAAAACTTGAACTTTTTTCCCTTGTTCTCCAGGTGGGCGCCTGATTGCCAAAACTTGAACTATATTTCCTTGTTCTCTAGGTGGGCGCCTGATTACCAAAAACTTGAACTATATTCCCTTGTTCTCCAGGTGGGCGCTTGAATGCCAAAAACTTGAACTGTATTCCCTTATTTTTTAGGTGTGCACCTGATTACTAAAACTTGAACTGTATTCCCTTGTTCTCTAGGTGGGCACCTAATTGCCAAAACATGAACTTTATTCCCTTGTTCTCTAGGTGGGCACCCGATTGCTAAAACTTGAACTGCATTCCCTTGTTCTCCAAGTGGTCCAGGCGGGCGCTTGATAGCCAAAACTTGAACTTTATTCTTTTGTTCTCCAGGCGGGCGCCTGATTGCCAAAAACTTGAACTACATTCCCTTGTTATCCAGGTGGGCGCCTGATTGCCAAAAACTTGAACTGTATTCCCTTATTTTTCAGGTGGGTACCTGATTACCAAAAACTTGAATTGTATTCCCTTGTTCTACTGGTGGGCGCCATGTTCCCAAAACATGAACTATATTCCCTTGTTCTCCAGGTGGGCGCCTACTTGCCAAAAAATGAATTGTAATCCATTTTTCTCCAGGTGGGCACCTAATTGTCAAAACATGAATTGTATTCCCTTGTTCTCCAGGTGAACGCCCGATTGCCAAATGTCGACCTGTATTCCCTTGTTCTCCAGTTGGTCGCCTGATTGACAAAACTTGAACTGTATTCCCTTGTTCTCCAGGTGGGAACCTGATTGCCAAAACATGAACTTTATTCCCTTGTTTTCTAGGTGGTCCGGGTTGATGCCTGATTGCCAAAACTTGAACTGTACTCCCTTGTTCACCAGGGTACCTGATTGCCAAAAACTTGAACTGTATTCCTTTGTTTTCTAGGTGGGCGCCTGATTTCCAAAAATATGAACTGCATTCCCTTATTCTCCAGGTGGGCAACTGATTTCCAAAAACTTGAACTGTATTCCCGTGTTCTCCAAGTTGGCGCCTGATTACCAAAACATGAATTGTATTCCCTTATACTCTAGGTGAGCGCCTAATTACTAAAACTTGAACTGCATTCCCTTATTTTCCAGGTGGGCACTGGATTGCCAAAACCTGAATTGTATACCTTTATTCTCCAGGTGTGCACCTGATTGCCAAAACATGAACTTTATTCCGTTGTTCTCCAGGTGGGTGCCCGATTATCAAAACTTGAACTGTATTCCCTTATTCTCTAGGTGGTCCAGGTGGGCGCTTGATTGCCAAAACTTGAACTTTATTCCCTTGTTCTCCAGGTGGGCGCCTGATTGCCAAAACGTGAACTATATTTCCTTGTTCTCCAGGTGGGCGCCTGATTGCCAAAAACTTGAACTATGTTCCCTTGTTCTCCAGGTGGGCGCTTGATTGCCAAAAACATGAACTGTATTCCCTTATTTTTTAGGTGGGCACCTGATTACTAAAAATTGAACTGTATTCCCTTGTTCTCCAGGTGGGCACCTAATTGCCAAAACATGAACTTTATTCCCTTGTTCTCCAGGTGGGCGCCCGATTGCCAAAACTTGAACTATATTCCCTTGTTCTCCATGTGGTCTAGGTAGGCACCTGATTGCAAAAACTTGAACTTTATTCCCTTGTTCACCAGGTGGGAGCCTGATTGCCAATACTTGAACTATATTTCCTTATTCTCCAGGTGGGTGCATGATT
This sequence comes from Nicotiana tabacum, assembly GCF_000715075.1. Classification (NCBI taxonomy): domain Eukaryota; kingdom Viridiplantae; phylum Streptophyta; class Magnoliopsida; order Solanales; family Solanaceae; genus Nicotiana; species Nicotiana tabacum. The sequence goes on along the minus strand of NC_134101.1, from coordinate 88,918,149 downwards.
GCCAAAACTCGAACTGTATTCCCTTGTTATCCAGGTGGGTGCCTGATTGCCAAAAACTTGAAATATATTCCCTTGTTCTATAGGTGGGCGCCTGATTGCGAAAAACTTAAACTGTATTCCCATGTTTTTCAGGTGGGCACCTGATTGCCTGAACTTGAACTATATTCCCTTGTTCTCCAGGTGGGCACCTAATTGCCAAAATATGAACTTTATTCCCTTGTTCTCTAGGTTGGCGCCCGATTGCTAAAACTTGAACTGTATCCCCTTGTTCTCCAGGTGGTCCAGGTGGGCTCCTGATTGCAAAAACTTGAACTTTATTCTTTTGTTCTCCAGGTGGGCGCCTGATTTCCAAAACATGAACTATATTTCCTTGTTCTCCAGGTGGGCGCCTAATTGCCAAAAAATTGAACTGTATTCGCTTATTTTTTCATGTGGGAACCTGATTACCAAAACTTGAACTGTATTCCCTTGTACTCCATGTGGGCACCTGATTGCAAAAACTTGAACTGTATTCCCTTGTTCTCCAAGTTGGCGCCTAATTACTAACACAAGAACTGTAATCCTTTTTTCTCCAGGTGGGCGCCTGATTGCCAATAACTCGAACTGTATTTCCTTGTTTTCTAGCTGGTCGCCAAATTGCCAATAACTTGAACTTTATTCCCTTGTTCTCCAGGTCGGCGCCTGATTGCCACAACTTGATCCCTTTGTTCTCTAGGTGGACCAGGTGGGCGCCTGATTGCCAAAACTTGAACTGTATTTCCTTGTTCTCCAGGTGGGCTCCTGATTGCAAAAATCTTGGACTATATTCCTTTGTTCTCTAGATGGGTGCCTGATTTCCAAAACCTTGAACTGTATTCCCTTGTTCTCCAGGTGGGCACCTGATTGTCAAAAATTTCAACTGTATTCCCTTGTTCTCCAGGTGGGCACCTAATTGCCAAAAACTTGAACTATATTCCCTTGTTCTTCAGGTGGGAAACTAATTGCCAAAACATGAACTTTATTCCCTTGTTCTCTAGGTGGGCGCCCGATTGCCAAAACTTGAACTATATTTCCTTGTTCTCCAGGTGGTCCAGGTGGGCGCCTGATTGCCAAAACTTGAACTTTATTCCCTTGTTCTCCAAGTGGGCGCCCGATTGTCCAAAACTTGAACTATATTCCCTTGTTCTCTAGGTGGCCGCCTGATTGACAAAACATGAAATGTATTCCCTTGTTCTCCGGGTGGTCCAGGTGGACGCGTGATTGCCAAAACGTGAACTGTATTCCCTTGTTCTCCAGATGGGTGCCTGATTGCCAGAAACTCGAACTATATTCCCTTGTTTTCTAGGTAGGGCCTAATTGCCAAAAAGATAAACTGTATACCCCTGTTCTCTAAGTGGGTGCCTGATTGCCAAAAACTTGAACTTTATTCCCTTGTTCTCTAGGTGGGCGCTTGATTGCCAAAAACTTGAACTGTATTCCCTTGTGCTCCAGGTGGGCGCTTGATTGCAAAAACTTGATCTTTATTCCCTAGTTCTCCAGGTGGGCGCCTGATTGCCAAAAACTTGAACAATATTTCATTGTTATCCAGGTGGGCGCCGGATTGCCAAAAACTTGAACTATATTCCCTTTTTTTTTCAGGTGGGCACCTAATTACCAAAACTTGAACTGTATTACCTTGTTCTCTAGGTGGGCACCTGATTGCAAGAACTTGAACTGTATTCCCTTGTTCTCCAAGTGGATGCCTAATTACTAAAACATGAACTTTAATCCCTTTTTCTCCAGGTGGGCGCCTGATTGCTAATAACTCGAACTGTATTTCCTTATTTTTCAGGTGGGCGCCAAATTGCCAAAAACTTGAACTGTGTTGATTGTTCTCCAGGTGAGCGCCTAATTGTCAAAACTTGAACTTTATTCCCTTGTCCTCCAGGTGGGTGCCTGATTGACACAAATTGATCTATATTCCTTTGTTGTCTAGGTGGACCAGGTGGGCGCCTGATTGCCAAAACTTGAACTGTATTCCCTTGTTCTCCAGGTGGGCGCCTGATTGCCAAAATCTTGAACTATATTCATTTGTTCTCTAGATGGGTGCGTGATTGTAAAAACTTTGAACTGCATTCCCTTGTTCTCCAGGTGGGCACCTGATTGCCAAAAACTTGAACTGTACTTTTTTGTTCTCCAGGTGGGCACCTAATTGCCAAAAACTTGAACTATTTTCCCTTGTTCTCCAGGTGGGCGCCTGATTGCCAAAACTTCAACTATATTCCCTAGTTTTTTAGGTGGGCACCTGTTTGCCAAAAATTGAACTGTATTCCCTTGATCTTCAGGTGGAAACCTAATTGCCAAAACATGAACTTTATTCCCTTGTTCTCCAGGTGGGCGCCCAATTGCTAAAACTTGAACTATATTCCCTTGTTCTCCAGGTGGTCTAGGTGGGCGCCTGATTGCCAAAACTTGAACTTTATTCCCTTGTTCTCCAAGTGGGCGCCTGATTGCCAAAAACTTGAACAATATTCCCTTGTTATCCAGGTGGGCGCCTGATTGCCAAAAACATGAACTATATCCCCTTATTTTTCAGGTGGGCTCCTGATTACCAAAACTTGAACTGTATTCCCGTGTTCTCCAGGTGGGCGCCTGATTGCCAAAAACTTGAAAAATATTCCCTTGTTATCCAGGTGGGTGCCTGATTGCCAAAAACTTGAACTATATTCCCTTATTTTTCAGTTGGGCACCTGATTACCAAAACTTGAACTGTATTCCCTTGTTCTCCAGGTGAGCACTTGATTGCCAAAAACTTCAACTGTATTCCCTTGTTCTCCAGGTGGGCACCTAATTGCCAAATACTTGAACTATTTTCCCTTGATCTCCAAGTGGGCGCCTGATTGCCAAAAACTTCAACTATATTCCCTAGTTTTTTAGGTGGGCACCTGTTTGCCAAAACTTGAACTGTGTTCTCTTGTTCTTCAGGTTGGAACCTAATTGCCAAAACATGAACTTTATTCCCTTGTTCTCCAGGTGGGCGCCCGATTGTCAAAACTTGAACTATATTTCCTTGTTCTCCAGGTGGTCCAGGTGGGCGCCTGATTGCAAAAACTTGAACTTTATTCCCTTGTTCTCCAAGTGGGCGCCTGATTGCCTAAACTTGAACTATATTTCCTTGTTCTCCAGGTAGGCGCCTGATTGTCCAAAACTTGAACTATATTCCCTTGTTCTCTTGGTGGGCGCCTGATTGCCAAAACATGAACTGTATTCCCTTGTTCTCCGGGTGGTCCAGGTGGACGCCTGATTGCCAAAACTTGAACTGTTTTCCCTTATTCTCCAGATGGGTGCCTGATTGCCAAAATCTTGAACTATATTCATTTGTTCTCTAGATGGGTGCCTGATTGACAAAACCTTGAACTGTATTCCCTTGTTCTCCAGGTGGGCACCTGATTGCCAAAAACTTGAACTGTATTCCCTTGTTCTCCAGGTGGGCACCTAATTGCCAAAAACATGAACTATTTTCCCTTGTTCTCCAGGTGGGCGCCTGATTGCCAAAAACGTCAACTATTTTCCCTAGTTTTTTAGGTGGTCACCTGTTTGCCAAAAATTGAACTGTATTCCCTTGTTGTTCAGGTGGGAACCTAATTGCCAAAACATGAACTTTATTCCCTTGTTCTCCAGGTGGGCGCCCAATTGCCAAAACTTGAACTATATTCCCTTGTTCTCCAGGTGATCTAGGTGGGCGCCTGATTGCTAAAACTTGAACATTATTCCCTTGTTCTCCAAGTGGGCGCCTGATTGCCAAAACATGAACTATATTTCCTTGTTCTCCGGGTGGGCGCCTGATTTCCCAAAACATGAACTATATTCCCTTGTTCTCTAGGTGGGCGCCTGATTGCCAAAACATGAACTGTATTCCCTTGTTCTCCGGGTGGTTCAGGTGGACGCCTTATTGCCAAAACTTGAACTGTATTTCCTTGTTCTCCAGATGGGTGCCTGATTGCCAGTTACTCGAACTATATTCCCTTGTTTTCTAGGTAGGCGCCTAATTGCCAAAAACATAATCTGTATACCCCTATTCTCCAAGTGGGCGCCTTATTGCCAAAAACTTGAACTATATTCCCTTGTTCTCCAGGTGGGCGCTTGATTGCAAAAACTTGAACTTTATTCCCTTGTTCTCTAGGTGGGCGCATGATTGCCAAAACTTGAACTGTATTCCCTTGTTCTCTAGGTGGTCCAAGTGGACGACTGATTGCCAAAACTTTAATTGTATTCACTTTTTCTCCAGGTGGGCGCCTGATTGCCAAAAACATGAACTGTTTTCCCTTGTTCTCCAAGTGGGCACCTGATTGCCAAAACTTGAATTGAATTGCCTTGTTCTCCAAGTGAGAGCCTAATTGCCAAAACATGAACTGTAATCCCTTTTTCTCCAGGTGGGCGCCTGATTGCCAAAAAACACGAACGATATTCTCTTGTTCTCCAGGTGGGCACCTAATTGCCAAAAACATGAATTGTATTCACTTGTTCTCCAGGTGGGCACCTGATTGCAAAAACTTGAACTGTATTCTCTCATTCTCCAGTTGGGCGCCTGATTGCCATTATTTGAACTGTATTTACTTGTTCTCCAGGTGGGTGCCTGATTGCCAAAACTTGAACTACATTTTCCCTTGTTCTCAAAGTGGGCACCTGATTGCCAAAACTTGAACTGTATTCCCTTGTCCACCAAGTGGGAGCCTAATTGCCAAAACATGAACTTTATTCCCTTGTTCTCCAGGTGGGCGCCAAATTGCCAAAACTTGAACTATATTCCCTTGTTCTCCAGGTGATCTAGGTGGGCGCCTGATTGCCAAAACTGGAACTTTATTCCCTTGTTCTCCAAGTGGACGCCTGATTGGCAAAACTTGAACTATATTCCCTTGTTCTCCAGGTGGGCGCTTGATTGCAAAAACTTGAACTTTATTCCCTTGTTCTCTAGGTGGACGCATGATTGCCAAAACTTGAACTGTATTCCCTTGTTCTCTAGGTGGTCCAAGTGGACGACTGATTGCCAAAACTTTAATTGTATTCCCTTTTTTTCCAGGTGGGCACCAGATTGCCAAAACCTTAACTGTATTCCCTTGTTCTCCAAGTACGCACCTGATTGCCAAAACATGAACTTTATTCCCTTGTTCTCCATGTGGGTCCTCGATTGCCATAACTTGAACTATATTTCCTTGTTCTCCGGGTGGGCGCCTGATTTCCCAAAACATGAACTATATTCCCTTGTTCTCTAGGTGGGCGCCTGATTGCCAAAACATGAACTGTATTCCCTTGTTCTCCGGGTGGTTCAGGTGGACGCCTTATTGCCAAAACTTGAACTGTATTTCCTTGTTCTCCAGATGGGTGCCTGATTGCCAGTTACTCGAACTATATTCCCTTGTTTTCTAGGTAGGCGCCTAATTGCCAAAAACATAATCTGTATACCCCTATTCTCCAAGTGGGCGCCTGATTGCCAAAAACTTGAACTATATTCCCTTGTTCTCTAGGTGGGCGCTTGATTGCAATAACTTGAACTTTATTCCCTAGTTCTCTAGGTGGGCGCATGATTGCCAAAACTTGAACTGTATTCCCTTGTTCTCCAGGTAGTCCAAGTGGACGACTGATTGCCAAAACTTTAATTGTATTCCCTTTTTCTCCAGGTGGGCGCCTGATTGCCAAAAACATGAACTGTTTTCCCTTGTTCTCCAAGTGGGCACCTGATTGCCAAAACTTGAATTGAATTGCCTTGTTCTCCAAGTAAGAGCCTAATTGCCAAAACATGAACTGTAATCCCTTTTTCTCCAGGTGGGCGCCTGATTGCCAAAAAACACGAACGATATTCTCTTGTTCTCTAGGTGGGCACCTAATTGCCAAAAACATGAATTGTATTCACTTGTTCTCCAGGTGGGCACCTGATTGCCAAAACTTGAACTGTATTCTCCTATTCTCCAGTTGGGCGCCTGATTGCCATTATTTGAACTGTATTTACTTGTTCTCCAGGTGGGTGCTTGATTGCCAAAACTTGAACTACATTTTCCCTTGTTCTCAAAGTGGGCACCTGATTGCCAAAACTTGAACTGTATTCCCTTGTTCACTAAGTGGGAGCCTAATTGCCAAAATATGAACTTTATTCCCTTGTTCTCCAGGTGGGCGCCCAATTGCCAAAACTTGAACTATATTCCCTTGTTCTCCAGGTGATCTAGGTGGGCGCCTGATTGCCAAAACTGGAACTTTATTCCCTTGTTCTCCAAGTGGGCTCCTGATTGGCAAAACTTGAACTATATTTCCTTGTTCTCCAGGTGGGCGCCAGATTGCTCAAAACATGAACTATATTCCCTTGTTCTCTATGTGGGAGCCTGATTGCCAAAGCATGAACTGTATTCCCTTGTTCTCCGGGTGGTTCAGGTGGACGCCTGATTGCCAAAACTTGAACTGTATTTCCTTGTTCTCCAGATGGGTGCCTGATTGCCAGAAACTCGAACTATATTCCCTTGTTTTATAGGTAGGTGCCTAATTGCCAAAAACATAATCTGTATACCCCTGTTCTCCAAGTGGGCGCCTGATTGCCAAAAACTTGAACTGTATTCCCTTGTTCTCCAGGTGGGCACCTGATTGCCAAAAACTTGAACTTTATTCCCTAGTTCTCTAGGTGGGCGCCTGATGGCCAAAACTTGAACTGTATTCCCATGTTCTCCAGGTGGTCCAAGTGGACGACTAATTGCCAAAACTTTAATTGTATTCCCTTTTTCTCCAGGTGGGCGCCTGATTGCCAAAAACATGAACAGTTTTCCCTTGTTCTCCAAGTGGGCACCTGATTGCCAAAACTTGAATTATATTGCCTTGTTCTCCAAGTGAGAGCCTAATTGCCAAAACATGAACTGTAATCCCTTTTTCTCCAGGTGGGCGCCTGATTGCCATTATTTGAACTGTATTTACTTGTTCTCCAGGTGGGTGCCTGATTGCCAAAACTTGAACTACATTTTCTATTGTTCTCAAAGTGGGCACCTGATTGCCAAAACTTGAACTGTATTCCCTTGTTCACCAAGTGGGAGCCTAATTGCCAAAACATGAACTATAATCCCTTTTTCTACAGGTGGGCGCCTGATTGCCAAAAACATGAACGATATTCGCTTGTTCTCCAGGTGGGCACCTGATTGCCAAAAACATGAATTGTATTCCCTTATTCTCAAGGTGGGCGCCTGATTTCCAAAACTTGAATTGTATTCTCCTGTTCTCCAGCTGGGCGCCTGATTGCCATTATTTGAACTGTATTCACTTGTTCTCCAGGTGGGTGCCTGATTGCCAAAAACATGAACTATATTCCCTTGTTTTTCAGGTGGGCACCTGATTGCTAAAACTTGAACTATATTCCCTTGTTCTCCAAGTGGGAGCCTATTTGCCAAAACATGAACTGTAATCCCTTTTTCTCCAGGTGGGCGCCTAATTGCCAAAAACACGAACGATATTCGCTTGTTCTCCAGGTGGGAACTTGATTGCCAAAAACATGAATTATATTCCCTTGTTCTCCAGGTGGGCGCCGGATTGCCAAAATCTTGAACTATATTCCCTTGTTCTCCAGGTGGGCACCTGATTGCCAAAAATTTGAACTGTATTCCCTTGTTCTACTGGTAGGCGCCATATTGCCAAAACATGAACTGTAATCCCTTTTTCTCCAGGTGGGCGCCTGAATGCCAAAACATGAACTGTATTCCCTTGTTCTCCAGGTGAACGCCTGATTGCCAAAAGTTGAATTGTATTCCCTTGTTATCCAAGTTGGAGCCTAATTGCTAAAACATGAACTGTAATCCCTTTTTCTCCAGGTGGACGCCTGATTACCAAAAACTCGAACTGTATTTCCTTGTTTTCCAGGTGGGCACCAGATTGCCAAAACCTTAACTGTATTCCCTTGTTCTCCAAGTACGCACCTGATTGCCAAAACATGAACTTTATTCCCTTGTTCTCCAGGTGGGTCCTCGATTGCCATAACTTGAACTGTATTCCCTTGTTCTCTAGGTGGTTTAGGTGGGCGCCTTATTGCCAAAACATGAACTTTATTCCCTTGTTCTCCAGGTGGGCGCCTGATTTCCAAAACTTGAACTATATTTCCTTGTTCTCCAGGTGGGCACTTGATTGCCAAAAACTTGAACTATATTCCATTGTTCTCCAGGTGGGTGCCTGATTGCAAAAAACTTGAACGGTATTCCTTATTTTTTAGGTGGGCACCTGATTGCCAAATCTTGAACTGTAAGGGCACCTGATTGCCAAAAACTTGAACTATATTCCCTTGTGCTCCAGGTGGGCGCCTGATTGCCAAAAACTTGAACTATATTCCTTTGTTTTTCTGGTGGGCACCTGATTGCCAAAATTTGAACTGTGTTCCCTTGTTCTCCAAGTGGGCACTAATTGCCAAAACATGAACTTTATTCCTTTGTTCTCCAAGTGGGCGCCCGATTGCCAAAACTTGAACTGTATTCCCTTGTTCTCCAGGTGGTCTAGGTGGGCGCCTGATTGGCAAAACTTGAACTTTATTCCCTTGTTCTCCAGGTGGGCACCTGATTGCCAAAACATGAACTATATTTCCTTGTTCTCCAAGTGGGTCCCTGATTGCCCAAAACTTTAACTATATTCCTACGTTCTTCAGGTGGGCGCCTGATTTCAAAAACTTGAACTGTATTCCCTTGTTCTCCAGGTGGTCCAGGTGGACGCCTGATTGCCAAAACTTGAACTGTATTCCCTTATTCTACAAGTGGGCGCCTGATTGCCAAAAACTTGAACTATATTCCCTTGTTCTCCAGGTGGGCGCTTGATTGCCCAAAACTTGAATTGTATTCCCTTTTTCTCCAGGTGGGTGCCTGATTGCCAAAAACTTGAACTGTTTTCCCTTGTTCTCCAGGTGGGTGTCTGATTGCCAAAAACATGAACTATATTCCCTTATTTTTTCAGGTGGGCACCTGATTGCCAAAACTTGAACTGTATTCCCTTGTTCTCCAGGTGGTCCATGTGGGCGCCTGATTGCCCAAAACTTGAACTATATTCCTACGTTCTCCAGGTAGGCGCCTGATTTCCAAAACTTGAACTGTATTCTTTTGTTCTCCAAGTGGTTCAGGTGGACGCCTGATTGCCAAAACTTGAACTGTATTCCCTTGTTCTCCATATGGGTGCCAGATTGCCAAAATCTCAAACTATAATCCCTTGTTTTTTAGGTAGGCGCCTGATTACGTAAAACATAAACTGTATTCCCTTATTCTCCAAGTGGGCGCCTGATTGCCAAAAACTTGAACTGTATTCCTTTGTTCTCCAGGTAGGCGCTTGATTGCCAAAAGCTTGAATTGTATTCCCCTGTTCTCCAGGTGGACGCTTAATTGCAAAAACTTGAACTTTATTCCCTTTTTCTCCAGGTGGGCGCCCGATTGCCAAAACTTGAACTGTATTCCCTTGTTCTCCAGGTGGCCCAGGTGGGCGCCTTATTGCCCAAAACTTGAACTATATTCCTACGTTTTCCAGATGGGCGTCTGATTTCCAAAACTTGAACTGTATTCTTTTGTTCTCCAAGTGGTTCAGGTGGACGCCTGATTGCCAAAACTTGAACTGTATTCCCTTTGTTCTCCATATGGGTGCCTGATTGCCAAAATCTCAAACTATATTCCCTTGTTTTCTAGGTAGGCGCCTGATTACGTAAAACATAAATTGTATTCCCTTATTCTCCAAGTGGGCGCCTGATTGCCAAAAACTTGAACTATATTCCTTTGTTCTCCAGGTGGGCGCTTGATTGCCAAAAACTTGAATTGTATTCCGTTTTTCTCTAGGTGGGTGCCTGATTGCCAAAAACTTGAACTGTTTTCCCTTGTTCTCCAGGTGGGTGCCTGATTGCCAAAAACATGAACTATATTCCCTTATTTTTTCAGGTGGGCACCTGATTGCCAAAACTTGAACTGTATTCCCTTGTTATCCAAGTGGGCGCCTAATTGCCAAATCATGAACTGTAATCGCTTTTTCTCCAGGTGGGTGCCTGATTACCAAATACTAGAACTGTATTCCCTTTTTCTCCAGGTGGGCGCCTGATTGCCAAAACATGAACTTTATTCCCTTGTTCTCCAGGTGGGCGCCTGATTTCCAAAACTTGAACTATATTTCCTTGTTCTCCAGGTGGGCGCTTGATTGCCAAAAACTTGAACTATATTCCCTTGTTCTCCAGGTGGATGCCTGATTGCAAAAAACTTGAACTGTATTCCCTTATTTTTTAGGTGGGCACCTGATTGCCAAATCTTGAACTGTAAGGGCACCTGATTGCGAAAAACTTGAACTATATTCCCTTGTGCTCCAGGTGGGCGCCTGATTGCCAAAAACTTGAACTATATTCCTTTGTTTTTCTCTTGGGCGCCCGATTGCCAAAACTTGAACTGTATTCCCTTGTTCTCCGGGTGGTCTAGGTGGGGCCTGATTGCCAAAACTTGAACTTTATTCCCTTGTTCTCCAGGTGGGCACCTGATTGCCAAAACTTGAACTATATTTCCTTGTTCTCCAAGTGGGTGCCTGATTGCCCAAAACTTGAACTATATTCCTTCGTTCTCCAGGTGGGCGCCTGATTTCCAAAACTTGAACTGTATTCCCTTGTTCTCCAGGTAGTCCAGGTGGACGCCTGATTGCCAAAACTTGAACTGTATTCCCTTGTTCTCCAGATGGGTGCCTGATTGCCAAAATCTTAAACTATATTCCCTTGTTCTCTAGGTGGGCCCTTGATTGCCAAAAACATGAACTATATTCCCTTATTTTTTCAGGTGGGCACCTGATTGCAAAAACTTGAACTGTATTCCCTTGTTCTCCAGGTGGTCCAGGTGGGCGCCTGATTGCCCAAAACTTGAACTATATTCCTACGTTCTCCAGGCGGGCGCCTGATTTCCAAAACTTGAACTGTATTATTTTGTTCTCCAAGTGGTTCAGGTGGATGCCTGATTGCCAAAACTTGAACTGTATTCCCTTGTTCTCCATATGGGTGCCAGATTGCCAAAATCTCAAACTATATTCCCTTCTTTTCTAGGTAGGCGCCTGATTACGTAAAACATAAACTGTATTCCCTTATTCTCCAAGTGGGCGCCTGATTGCCAAAAACTTGAACTGTATTCCTTTGTTCTCCAGGTGGGCGCTTGATTGCCAAAAGCTTGAATTTTATTACCCTGTTCTCCAGGTGGACGCTTAATTGCAAAAACTTGAACTTTATTCCCTTTTTCTCCAGGTGGGCGCCCGATTGCCAAAACTTGAACTGTATTCCCTTGTTCTCCAGGTGGCCCAGGTGGGCGCCTCATTGCCCAAAACTTGAACTATATTCCTACGTTTTCCAGATGGGCGCCTGATTTCCAAAACTTGAACTGTATTCTTTTGTTCTCCAAGTGGTTCAGGTGGACGCCTGATTGCCAAAACTTGAACTGTATTCCCTTTGTTCTCCATATAGGTGCCTGATTGCCAAAATCTTAAACTATATTCCCTTGTTTTCTAGGTAGGCGCCTGATTACGTAAAACATAAATTGTATTCCCTTATTCTTCAAGTGGGCGCCTGATTGCCAAAAACTTGAACTATATTCCTTTGTTCTCCAGGTGGGCGCTTGATTGCCAAAAACTTGAATTGTATTCCCTTTTTCTCCAGGTGAGCTCCTGATTGCCAAAAACTTGAACTGTTTTCCCTTGTTCTCCAGGTGGGTGCCTGATTGCCAAAAACATGAACTATATTCCCTTATTTTTTCAGGTGGGCACCTGATTGCCAAAACTTGAACTGTATTCCCTTGTTCTCTAGATGGGTGCCTGATTGCCAAAATCTTGAACTATATTCCCTTGTTCTCCAGGTGGGCGCTTGATTGCCAAAAGCTTGAATTGTATTCCCCTGTTCTCCAGGTGGACGCTTAATTGCAAAAACTTGAACTTTATTCCCTTTTTCTCCAGGTGGGCGCCCGATTGCCAAAGCTTGAACTGTATTCCCTTGTTCTCCAGGTGGTCCAGGTGGGCGCCTGATTGCCCAAAACTTGAACTATATTCCTACGTTCTCCAGGTGGGCGCCTGATTTCCAAAACTTGAACTGTATTCTTTTGTTCTCCAAGTGGTTCAGGTGGACGCCTGATTGCCAAAACTTGAACTGTATTCCCTTGTTCTCCATATGGGTGCCTGATTGCCAAAATCTCAAGCTATATTCCCTTGTTTTCTAGGTAGGCGCCTGATTACGTAAAACATAAACTGTATTCCCTTATTCTACAAGTGGGCGCCTGATTGCCAAAAACTTGAACTATATTCCCTTGTTCTCCAGGTGGGCGCTTGATTGCCCAAAACTTGAATTGTATTCCCTTTTTTCTCCAGGTGGGTGCCTGATTGCCAAAAACTTGAACTGTTTTCCCTTGTTCTCCAGGTGGGTGTCTGATTGCCAAAAACATGAACTATATTCCCTTATTTTTTCAGGTGGGCACCTGATTGCCAAAACTTGAACTGTATTCCCTTGTTCTCCAGGTGGTCCATGTGGGCGCCTGATTGCCCAAAACTTGAACTATATTCCTACGTTCTCCAGGTGGGCGCCTGATTTCCAAAACTTGAACTGTATTCTTTTGTTCTCCAAGTGGTTCAGGTGGACGCCTGATTGCCAAAACTTGAACTGTATTCCCTTGTTCTCCATATGGGTGCCAGATTGCCAAAATCTCAAACTATATTCCCTTGTTTTTTAGGTAGGCGCCTGATTACGTAAAACATAAACTGTATTCCCTTATTCTCCAAGTGGGCGCCTGATTGCCAAAAACTTGAACTGTATTCCTTTGTTCTCCAGGTGGGCGCTTGATTGCCAAAAGCTTGAATTGTATTCCCCTGTTCTCCAGGTGGACGCTTAATTGCAAAAACTTGAACTTTATTCCCTTTTTCTCCAGGTGGGCGCCCGATTGCCAAAACTTGAACTGTATTCCCTTGTTCTCCAGGTGGCCCAGGTGGGCGCCTTATTGCCCAAAACTTGAACTATATTCCTACGTTTTCCAGATGGGCGCCTGATTTCCAAAACTTGAACTGTATTCTTTTGTTCTCCAAGTGGTTCAGGTGGACGCCTGATTGCCAAAACTTGAACTGTATTCCCTTTGTTCTCCATATGGGTGCCTGATTGCCAAAATCTCAAACTATATTCCCTTGTTTTCTAGGTAGGCGCCTGATTACGTAAAACATAAATTGTATTCCCTTATTCTCCAAGTGGGCGCCTGATTGCCAAAAACTTGAACTATATTCATTTGTTCTCCAGGTGGGCGCTTGATTGCCAAAAACTTGAATTGTATTCCGTTTTTCTCCAGGTGGGCGCCTGATTGCCAAAAACTTGAACTGTTTTCCCTTGTTCTCCAGGTGGGTGCCTGATTGCCAAAAACATGAACTATATTCCCTTATTTTTTCAGGTGGGCACCTGATTGCCAAAACTTGAACTGTATTCCCTTGTTATCCAAGTGGGCGCCTAATTGCCAAATCATGAACTGTAATCGCTTTTTCTCCAGGTGGGTGCCTGATTACCAAATACTAGAACTGTATTCCCTTGTTTTGTTGGTGGGCGCCGGATTGCCAAAACATGAACTGTAATCCCTTTTTCTCCAGGTGGGCGCCTGATTGCCAAAACATGAACTTTATTCCCTTGTTCTCCAGGTGGGCGCCTGATTTCCAAAACTTGAACTATATTTCCTTGTTCTCCAGGTGGGCGGTTGATTGCCAAAAACTTGAACTATATTCCCTTGTTCTCCAGGTGGATGCCTGATTGCAAAAAACTTGAACTGTATTCCCTTATTTTTTAGGTGGGCACCTGATTGCCAAATCTTGAACTGTAAGGGCACCTGATTGCGAAAAACTTGAACTATATTCCCTTGTGCTCCAGGTGGGCGCCTGATTGCCAAAAACTTGAACTATATTCCTTTGTTTTTCTCTTGGGCACCTAATTGCCAAAATTTGAACTGTGTTCCCTTGTTCTCCAGGTGGACACTAATTGCCAAATCATGAACTTTATTTTTTTGTTCTCCAAGTGGGCGCCCGATTGCCAAAACTTGAACTGTATTCCCTTGTTCTCCGGGTGGTCTAGGTGGGGCCTGATTGCCAAAACTTGAACTTTATTCCCTTGTTCTCCAGGTGGGCACCTGATTGCCAAAACTTGAACTATATTTCCTTGTTCTCCAAGTGGGTGCCTGATTGCCCAAAACTTGAACTATATTCCTTCGTTCTCCAGGTGGGCGCCTGATTTCCAAAACTTGAACTGTATTCCCTTGTTCTCCAGGTAGTCCAGGTGGACGCCTGATTGCCAAAACTTGAACTGTATTCCCTTGTTCTCCAGATGGGTGCCTGATTGCCAAAATCTTAAACTATATTCCCTTGTTCTCCAGGTGGGCCCTTGATTGCCAAAAACATGAACTATATTCCCTTATTTTTTCAGGTGGGCACCTGATTGCAAAAACTTGAACTGTATTCCCTTGTTCTCCAGGTGGTCCAGGTGGGCGCCTGATTGCCCAAAACTTGAACTATATTCCTACGTTCTCCAGGCGGGCGCCTGATTTCCAAAACTTGAACTGTATTATTTTGTTCTCCAAGTGGTTCAGGTGGTTGCCTGATTGCCAAAACTTGAACTGTATTCCCTTGTTCTCCATATGGGTGCCAGATTGCCAAAATCTCAAACTATATTCCCTTCTTTTCTAGGTAGGCGCCTGATTACGTAAAACATAAACTGTATTCCCTTATTCTCCAAGTGGGCGCCTGATTGCCAAAAACTTGAACTGTATTCCTTTGTTCTCCAGGTGGGCGCTTGATTGCCAAAAGCTTGAATTTTATTACCCTGTTCTCCAGGTGGACGCTTAATTGCAAAAACTTGAACTTTATTCCCTTTTTCTCCAGGTGGGCGCCCGATTGCCAAAACTTGAACTGTATTCCCTTGTTCTCCAGGTGGCCCAGGTGGGCGCCTCATTGCCCAAAACTTGAACTATATTCCTACGTTTTCCAGATGGGCGCCTGATTTCCAAAACTTGAACTGTATTCTTTTGTTCTCCAAGTGGTTTAGGTGGACGCCTGATTGCCAAAACTTGAACTGTATTCCCTTTGTTCTCCATATGGGTGCCTGATTGCCAAAATTTTAAACTATATTCCCTTGTTTTCTAGGTAGGCGCCTTATTACGTAAAACATAAATTGTATTCCCTTATTCTTCAAGTGGGCGCCTGATTGCCAAAAACTTGAACTATATTCCTTTGTTCTCCAGGTGGGCGCTTGATTGCCAAAAACTTGAATTGTATTCCCTTTTTCTCCAGGTGAGCTCCTGATTGCCAAAAACTTGAACTGTTTTCCCTTGTTCTCCAGGTGGGTGCCTGATTGCCAAAAACATGAACTATATTCCCTTATTTTTTCAGGTGGGCACCTGATTGCCAAAACTTGAACTGTATTCCCTTGTTATCCAAGTGGGCGCCTAATTACCAAATCATGAACTGTAATCACTTTTTCTCCAGGTGGGTGCCTGATTACCAAATACTAGAACTGTATTCCCTTGTTTTGTTGGTGGGCGCCGGATTGCCAAAACATGAACTGTAATCCCTTTTTCTCCAGGTGGGCGCCTGATTGCCAAAACATGAACTTTATTCCCTTGTTCCCAGGTGGGCGCATGATTTCCAAAACTTGAACTATATTTCCTTGTTCTCCAGGTGGGCGCTTGATTGCCAAAAACTTGAACTATATTCCATTGTTCTCCAGGTGGATGCCTGATTGCAAAAAACTTGAACTGTATTCCCTTATTTTTTAGGTGGGCACCTGATTGCCAAATCTTGAACTGTAAGGGCACCTGATTGCGAAAAACTTGAACTATATTCCCTTGTGCTCCAGGTGGGCGCCTGATTGCCAAAAACTTGAACTATATTCCTTTGTTCTCCAGGTGGACACTAATTGCCAAATCATGAACTTTATTTTTTTGTTCTCCAAGTGGGCGCCCGATTGCCAAAACTTGAACTGTATTCCCTTGTTCTCCGGGTGGTCTAGGTGGGGCCTGATTGCCAAAACTTGAACTTTATTCCCTTGTTCTCCAGGTGGGCACCTGATTGCCAAAACTTGAACTATATTTCCTTATTCTCCAAGTGGGTGCCTGATTGCCCAAAACTTGAACTATATTCCTTCGTTCTCCAGGTGGGCGCCTGATTTCCAAAACTTGAACTGTATTCCCTTGTTCTCCAGATAGTCCAGGTGGACGCCTGATTGCCAAAACTTGAACTGTATTCCCTTGTTCTCCGGGTGGTCTAGGTGGGGCCTGATTGCCAAAACTTGAACTTTATTCCCTTGTTCTCCAGGTGGGCACCTGATTGCCAAAACTTGAACTATATTTCCTTGTTCTCCAAGTGGGTGCCTGATTGCCCAAAACTTGAACTATATTCCTTCGTTCTCCAGGTGGGCGCCTGATTTCCAAAACTTGAACTGTATTCCCTTGTTCTCCAGGTAGTCCAGGTGGACGCCTGATTGCCAAAACTTGAACTGTATTCCCTTGTTCTCCAGATGGGTGCCTGATTGCCAAAATCTTAAACTATATTCCCTTGTTCTCCAGGTGGGCCCTTGATTGCCAAAAGCTTGAATTGTATTCCCCTGTTCTCCAGGTGGACGCGTAATTGCAAAAACTTGAACTTTATTCCCTTTTTCTCCAGGTGGGCGCCCGATTAGCAAAACTTGAACTGTATTCCCTTGTTCTCCAGGTGGTCCAGGTGGGCACCTGATTGCCAAAACTTGAACTGTATTCCCTTGTTCTCCAGGTGGTCCATGTGGGCGCCTGATTGCCCAAAACTTGAACTATATTCCTACGTTCTCCAGGTGGGCGCCTGATTTCCAAAACTTGAACTGTATTCTTTTGTTCTCCAAGTGGTTCAGGTGGACGCCTGATTGCCAAAACATGAACTGTATTCCCTTGTTCTCCATATGGGTGCATGATTGCCAAAATCTCAAGCTATATTCCCTTGTTTTCTAGGTAGGCGCCTGATTACGTAAAACATAAACTGTATTCCCTTATTCTCCAAGTGGGCGCCTGATTACGTAAAACATAAACTGTATTCCCTTATTCTCCAAGTGGGCGCCTGATTGCCAAAAACATGAACTGTATTCCCTTGTTCTCCAGGTGGGCGCTTGATTGCCAAAAGCTTGAATTGTATTCCCCTGTTCTCCAGGTGGACGCTTAATTGCAAAAACTTGAACCTTATTCCCTTTTTCTCCAAGTGGGCACCCGATTCCCAAATCTTGAATTGTATTCCCTTGTTCTCCAGGTGGTCCAGGTGGGTGCCTGATTGCCCAAAACTTGAACTATATTCCTACGTTCTCCAGGTGGGCGCCTGATTTCCAAAACTTGAACTGTATTCTTTTGTTCTCCAAGTGGTTCAGGTGGACGCCTGATTGCCAAAACTTGAACTGTATTCCCTTGTTCTCCAAATGGGTGCCTAATTGCCAAAATCTCAAACTATATTCCCTTGTTTCTAGGTAGGTGCCTGATTACGTAAAACATAAACTGTATTCCCTTATTCTCCAAGTGGGCGCCTGATTGCCAAAAACTTGACTATATTCCCTTGTTCTCCAGGTGGGCGCTTGATTGCCAAAAACTTGAATTGTATTCCCTTTTTCTCAAGGTGGGCGCCTGATTGCCAAAAACTTGAACTGTTTTCCCTTGTTCTCTAGGTGGGTGCTTGATTGCCAAAAACATGAACTATATTCCCTTATTTTTTCAGGTGGGCACCTGATTACCAAAACTTGAACTGTATTCCCTTGTTATCCAAGTGGGCGCCTAATTGCCAAATCATGAACTATAATCGCTTTTTCTCCAGGTGGGTGCCTGATTGCCAAATACTAGAACTGTATTCCTTTATTTTGTTGGTGGGCACCGGATTGCCAAAATATGAACTGTAATCCCTTTTTCTCCAGGTAGGCGCTTGATTGCCAAAACACTAACTGTATTCCCTTGTTCTCCAGGTGAACGCCTGATTGCCAAAAGTTGAACTGTATTCCCTTGTTCTCCAAGTTGGCGCTTCTCCAAGTTGGCGCCTAAATGCTAAAACATTAACTGTAATCCCTTTTTATCCAGGTGGACGCCTGATTGCCAAAAACTCGAACTGTATTTCCTTGTTTTCCAGGTGGGCGCCAGATTGCCAAAACATTAACTATATTCCCTTGTTCTCCAAGTACGCACCTGATTGCCAAAACATGAACTTTATTCCCTTGTTCTCCAGGTGGGCACCTGATTGCCAAAAACTTGAACTGTATTCCCTTGTTCTACTGGTGGGCGCCATGTTTCCAAAACATGAACTGTATTCCCTTGTTCTCCAGGTGGGCGCCTAAATGCCAAAACATGAACTGTAATCCCTTTTTCTCCAGGTGGGCGCCTGATTGCCAAAACTTGAACTGTATTCTCCTGTTCTCCAGCTGGGCGCCTGATTGCCATTATTTGAACTGTATTCACTTGTTCTCCAGGTGGGCGCCTGATTGCCAAAACTTGAACTACATTTCCCTGTTCTCCAGCTGGGCGCCTGATTATCGAAATTTGAACTGTATTCACTTATTATCTAGGTGGGCACCTGATTGTCAAAAATTCGAACTATATTCCCTTGTTTTCCAGGTGGGCACCTGATTGCCAAAAACACAAACGATATTCGCTTGTTCTCCAGGTGGGCACCTGATTGCCATAAACATGAAATGTATTCCCTTGTGATCCAGGTGGGCGCTTGATTGCAAAAAATTTGAATTGTGTTCGCTTGTTCTCTAGGTGAGCGCCTGATTGCCAAAACTTGAACTTTATTCCCATTTTCTCCAGGTGGGCGCCTGATTGCCAAAACTTGAACTGTATTTCCTTGTTTTCCAGGTGGGCGCCGGATTGCCAAAATCTTGAACTATATTCCCTTGTTCTCTAGGTGGGCACCTGATTGCCAAAAACTTGAACTGTATTCCCTTATTCTCCAGGTGTGTATCTGATTGCCAAAAACTTGAACTGTATTCCCTTGTTCTACTAGTAGGCGCCATATTGCCAAAACATGAACTGTAATCCCCTTTTCTCTAGGTGGGCGCCTGAATGCCAAAACATGAACTGTATTCCCTTGTTCTCCAGGTGAACGCCTGATTTCCAAAAGTTGAACTGTATTCCCTTGTTCTCCAAGTTGGCGCCTAATTGCTAAAACATGAACTGTATTCCCTTTTTCTCCAGGTGGACACCTGATTGCCAAATACTTGAACTTTATTCTCTTGTTCTCCAGGTGGGCACCTGATTGCCAAAACTTGAACTGTATTCCCTTGTTCTCTTAGTAGGCTAGGTGGACGTTTGATTGCCAAAATTTGAACTGTATTCCCTTTTTCTCCAGGTGGGCGCCTGATTGCCAAAAACATGAACTGTATTCCCTTGTTATCCAAGTGGGCGCCTAATTGCTAAATCATGAACTGTTTTCCCTTGTTCTCCAGGTGGGTGCCTGATTGCCAAATACGTGATCTATATTCCCTTATTTTTTCAGGTGGGCACCTGATTGCCAAAACTTGAACTGTATTCCCTTTTTCTCAAGGTGGGCGCCTGATTTCAAAAACATGAACTGTATTCCCTTGTTCTCCAGGTGAACGCCTGATTGCCAAAAGTTGAATTGTATTCCCTTGTTCTCCAAGTTGGCGCCTAAATGCTAAAACATGAACTGTAATCCCTTTTTCTCCAGGTGGACACCTGATTGCCAAAAACTCGAACTGTATTTCCTTGTTTTCTAGGTGGGCGCCTGATTGCCAAAACCTTAACAGTATTCCCTTGTTCTCCAAGTACGCACCTGATTGCCAAAACATGAACTTTATTCCCTTGTTCTCCAGGTGGACACCTGATTGCCAAAAACTTGAACTGTATTCCTTTGTTCTACTGGTGGGCCCCATGTTTCCAAAACATGAACTATATTCCCTTGTTCTCCAAGTGGGCGCCTAATTGCCAAAAGATGAACTGTAAACCCTTTTTCTCCAGGTGGGCGCCTGATTGCCAAAACTTGAACTGTATTCTCCTGTTCTCCAGTTGGGCGCCTAATTGCCATTATTTGAACTGTATTCACTTGTTCTCTAGGTGGGCGCCTGATTGCCAAAACTTGAACTACATTTCCCTGTTTTTCAGCTGGGCGCCTGATCGCCGAAATTTGAACTGTATTCACTTATTATCTAGGTGGGCACCTGATTGTCAAAAATTCGAACTATATTCCCTTGTTTTCCAGGTGGGCACCTGATTGCCAAAAACACAAACGATATTCGCTTGTTCTCCAGGTGGGCACCTGGTTGCCATAAAAATGAATTGTATTCCCTTGTGATCCAGGTGGGCGCTTGATTGCCAAAAATTTGAACTGTGTTCGCTTGTTCTCAAGGTGAGCGTCTGATTGCCAAAACTTGAACTTTATTCCCATTTTCTCCAGGTGGGCGCCTGATTGCCAAAACTTGAACTGTATTTCCTTATTTTCCAGGTGGGCGCCAGATTGCCAAAGTCTTGAACTATACTCTCTTGTTCTCTAGGTGGGCGCCTGATTGCCAAAAACTTGAATTGTATTCCCTTATTCTCCAGGTGGTCACCTGATTGCCAAAAACTTGAACTATATTTCCTTGTTCTACTGGTAGGCGCCATATTGCCAAAACATGAACTGATATCCCTTTTTCTCCAGGTGGGCTCCTGAATGCCAAAACATGAACTGTATTCCCTTGTTCTCCAAGTGAACGCCTGATTGCCAAAAGTTGAACTGTATTCCCTTGTTCTCCAAGTTGGCGCCTAATTGCTAAAACATGAACTGTAATCCCTTTTTCTCCAGGTGGACGCCTGATTACCAAAAACTCGAACTGTATTTCCTTGTTTTCTAGGTGGGCGCCTGATTGCCAAAACCTTAATTGTATTCCCTTGTTCTCCAAGTAGGCACCTTATTGCCAAAACATGAACTTTATTCCCTTGTTCTCCAGGTGGGTGCTCGATTGCCCAAACTTGAACTTTATTCCCTTGTTCTCTAGGTGGTCTAGGTAGGCGCCTGATTGCCAAAACATGAACTTTATTCCCTTGTTCTCCAGGTGGGCGCCTGATTTCCAAAACTTGAACTATATTTCCTTGTTCTCCAGGTGGGCGCCTGATTGCCAAAAACATGAACTATATTCCCTTTTTCTCCAGGTGGGCGCCTGATTGCAAAAAACTTGAACTGTATTCCCTTATTTTTTATATGGGCACCTGATTGCCAAAAACTTGAACTATATTCCCTTGTGCTCCAGGTGGGCGCCTGATTGCCAAAAACGTGAATTATATTTCTTTGTTTTTCTGGTGGGCACCTGATTGCCAAAATTTGAACTGTGTTCCCTTGTTCTCCAAGTGGGCACTAATTGCCAAAACATGAACTTTATTCCCTTGTTCTCCAAGTGGGCGCCCGATTGCCAAATCTTGAACTTTATTCCCTTGTTCTCCAGGTGGGCACTTGATTGCCAAACCTTGAACTATATTTCCTTGTTCTCCAAGTGGGTGCCTGATAGCCCAAAACTTGAACTATATTCCTACGTTCTCCAGGTGGGCGCCTGATTTCCCAAACTTGAACTGTATTCCCTTGTTCTCCAGGTGGTCCAGGTGGATGCCTGATTGCCAAAACTTGAACTGTATTCCCTTGTTCTCCAGATGGGTGCCTGATTGCCAAAATCTTGAATTATATTCCCTTTTTTTCTAGGTAGGCGCCTGATTACGTAAAACATAAACTGTATTCCCTTATTCTCCAAGTGAGCGCCTGATTGCCAAAAACTTAAACTATATTCTTTTGTTCTCCAGGTGGGCGCTTGATTGCCAAAAACTTGAATTGTATTCCCCTGTTCTCCAGGTCTGCGCTTAATTGCAAAAACTTGAACTTTATTCCCTTGTTCTCTAGGTGGGCGCCCGATTGCCAAAACTTGAACTGTATTCCCTTGTTCTCTAGGTGGTCCAGGTGGGCGCCTGATTGCCCAAAACTTGAACTATATTCCTACTTTCTCCAGGTGGGCCCCTGATTTCCAAAACTTAAACTGTATTCCCTTGTTCTCCAAGTGGTCCAGGTGGACGCCTTATTGCCAATACTTGAACTGTATTCCCTTGTTCTCCATGTGGGTGCCTGATTGCCAAAATCTCAAACTATATTCCCTTGTTTTCTAGGTAGGCGCATGATTACGTAAAACATAAACTGTATTCCCTTATTCTCCAAGTGGGCGCCTGATTGCCAAAAACATGAACGATATTCGCTTGTTCTACAGGTGGACACCTGATTGCCAAAAACATGAACTATATTCCCTTGTTCTCCAGGTGGGCGCTTGATTGCCAAAAACTTGAATTGTATTCCTTTGTTCTGCAGGTGGGCACTTAATTGCAAAAACTTGAACTTTATTCTCTTTTTTTCAAGGTGGGCACCTGATTGCCAAAACTTGAAATGTATTCCCTTGTTCTCTAAGTGGGCCAGGTGGATGCTTGATTGCCAAAACTTAAACTATATTCCCTTTTTATCCAGGTGGGCGCTTGATTTCCAAAAACTTGAACTGTTTTCCCTTGTTATCCAGGTGGGTGCCTGATTGCCAAAAACATGATCTATATTCCCTTATTTTTTCAGGTGGGCACCTGATTGCCAAAACTTGAACTGTATTCCCTTTTTCTCCAGGTGGGCGCCTGATTGCCAAAAACTTGAACTGTTTTCCCTTGTTCTCCAGGTGGGTGCCTCATTGCCAAAAACATGAACTATATTCCATTCTTTTTTCAGGTGGGCACCTGATTGCCAAAACATGAACTGTAATCCCTTTTTCTCTAGGTGGGCGCCTGATTGCAAAAACATAAACTGTATTCCCTTCTTCTCCAGGTGAACGCCTGATTGCCAAAAGTTTAACTGTATTCCCTTGTTCTCCAAGTTGGCGCCTAAATGTAAAACATGAGCTGTAATCCCTTTTTCTCCAGGTGGACGCCTGATTGCCAAAAACTCGAATTGTATTTCCTTGTTTTTCAGGTGGGCACCAGATTGCCAAAACCTTAACTGTATTCCCTTGTTCTCCAAGTACGCACCTGATTGCCAAAATATGAACTTTATTCAATTGTTCTCCAGGTGGGTGCTCGATTGCCAAAACTTGAATTGTATTTCCTTGTTCTCTAGGTGGTCTAGGTGGGAGCCTGATTGCCAAAACATGAACTTTATTCCCTTGTTCTCCAGGTGGGCGTTTGATTGCCAAAAACTTGAACTGTATTCCCTTGTTCTCCTGCTGGGCGCCTGATTGCAAAATCTTGAACTGTATTCACTTGTTCTCCAGGAGGGCACCTGATTGCCAAAACTCGAACTGTATTCCTTTGTTCTCCAGGTGGGCGTCTAATTTCCAAAACTTGAACTATATTCCCTTGTTCTCCAGCTGGGCACTTGATTTCCAAAATTTGAATTGTATTCACTTGTTCTCTAGGTGGGCACCTGATTGCCAAAAATTTGAACTGTATTCCCTTGTTTTTCTGGTGGGCACCTGATTGCCAAAATTTGAACTGTGTTCCCTTGCTCTCCAGGTGGGCACTAATTGCCAAAACATGAACTTTATTCCATTGTTCTCCAGTTGGGTGCCCGATTGCCAAAACTTGAACTGTATTCCCTTGTTCTCTAGGTGGTCCAGGTAGGCACCTGATTTCCAAAACTTGAACTTTATTCCCTTGTTCTCTAGGTGGGCGCCTGATTGCCAAAACATGAACTATATTTCCTTGTTCTCCAGGTGGGCGCCTGATTGCCCAAAACTTGAACTACATTCCTTTGTTCTCCAGGTGGGCGCCTGATTGCCAAAACTTGAACTGTATTCCCTTGTTCTCCAGGTGGACGCCTGATTGCCAAAACATGAACTGTATTCCCTTGTTCTCCAGATGGGTGCCTGATTGCCAAAAACTCGAACTATATTACCTTATTTTCTAGGTAGGCGCCTGATTGCGAGAAACATAAATTGTATTCCCTTGTTCTCCAAGTGGGCGCCTGATTGCAAAAAACTTTATCTATGTTCCCTTGTTCTCCAGGTGGGCGCTTGACTGCCAAAAACTTGAACTGTATTGCCTTGTTCTCCAGGTGGGCGCTTGATTGCAAAAACTTGAACTTTACTCTCTTGTTCTCCAGGTGGGCGCCAGATTACCAAAACTTGAACTGTATTCCCTTGTTCTCTAGGTGGTCCAGGTGGATGCAAGATTGCCAAAACTTGAACTGTATTCCTTTTTTCTCCATGTGGGCGCCTGATTGCCAAAAACTTGAACTATTTTCCCTTGTTCTCCAAGTGAGTGCCTGATTGCCAAAAACATAAACTATATTCCCTTATTTCTCAGGTGGGCACATGATTGCCAAAACTTGAACTATATTCCCTTGTTCTCCAAGTGGGCGCCTAATTGCCAAATTATGAACTGTAATCGCTTTTTCTCCAGGTGGGTGCCTGATTGCCTAAACTTGAACTGTACTCCCTTGTTCTGCAGGTGGGTGCGTGATTGCTAAAAACTCGAAATGTATTCCCTTGTTTCTAGGTGGGCGCCTGAATGCCAAAAATATGAACGGTATTCCCTTGTTCTCCAGGTGGGCACCTGATTGCCAAAAACTTGAACTGTATTCCCTTGTTCTCCAAGTGGGCGCCGGATTGCCAAAACATGAACTGTATTCCCTTGTTCTCCAGGTGAGCGCCTAATTAACAAAACTTGAACTGTATTCCACTATTTTCTAGGTGGGTACCTGACTGCCAAAAATTCGAACTGTATTCCCATGTTTTCTAGGTGGGCGCCTGATAGCCAAAACATGAACTGTATTCCCTTATTCTCTAGGTGGTCCGGGTAGACGCCTGATTGCCAAAACTTGAACTGTACTCCCTTGTTCTCCAGGTGGGTGCCTGATTGCCAAAAACTCGAACTGTACTCCCTTGTTTTCTAGGTGGGCGCCTGATTGCTAAAAACATGAACTGTATTCCCTTGTTCTCCAGGTGGGCACCTGATTGCCTAAAACTTGAACTGTATTCTCTTGTTCTCCAAGTGGGCGCCTGATTGCCAAAACATGAACTGTATTCCCATGTTTTCTAGGTGAGCGCCTAATTACCATAACTTGAAATGTATTCCCTTGTTTTATAGGTGGGTGCCTGACTGCCAAAAACTCGAACTGTATTCCCTTGTTTTCTAGGTGGGCGCCTGATTGCCAAATTATGAACTGTATTCCCTTGTTCTCTAGGTAGGGACCTGATTGCCAAAAACTTGAACTGTATTCCCTTGTTCTCCAAGTGGGCGCCTGATTGCCAAAACATGAACTGTATTCCCTTGTTCTCTAGGTGAGCGCCTAATTACCAAAACTTGAACTGTATTCCCTTGTTTTCTAGGTGGGTGCCTGACTGCCAAAAATTCAAATTGTATTCCCTTGTTTTCTAGGTGGGCGCCTGATTGCCAAAAACATGAACTGTATTTATTTAATCTCAAGGTGGACGCCTGATTGCCAAAAACTTGAACTATATTCCGTTGTTCTCCAGGTGGGCGCCTAATTGCGAAAAACTTGAATTGTATTCCCTTGTTTTACACGAGGGCACATAATTGCTAAAACTTGAACTGTATTCCCTTGTTCTCCAAGTGGGTGCTTGATTGCCAAAACATGAACTGTAATCCCTTTTTCTCCAGGTGGGTGCCTGAATGCCAAATACTCGAACTATATTCCCTTGTTTTCCAGGTGGGCGCCGGATTGCCAAAACTTGAACTGTATTCCCTTGTTTTCCTGGTAGGCGCCTGATTGCCAAAACTTGAATTATATTCCCTTGTTCTCCAGCTAGGCGCTGATTGCCATTATTTGAACTGTATTCACTTGTTCTCCAGGTGGGCGCCTGATTGCCAAAACATGAACTACACTTCCCTGTTCTCCAGCTGGGCACCTGATTGCCAAAATTTGAACTGTATTATCTTATTCTCCAGGTGGGCACCTGATTGCCAAAAATTCGAACTACATTCCCTTGTTTTCCAGGTGGGCGCCTGATTGCCAAAAACACGAACGATATTCGCTTATTCTCTAGGTGGGCACCTGATTGCGAAAAACATAAATTGTATTCCCTTGTTCTCCAGGTGGGCGCTTGATTGCCAAAAAGTTCAACTGTATTCCCTTGTTCTCCAAGTGGGCGCTTGATTGCAAAAACTTGAACTTTATTCTCTTGTTCTCCAGGTGGGCGCCTGATTGCCAAAACTTGAACTGTATTACCTTGTTCTCTAGGTGGTCCAGGTGAACGCTTGATTGCCTAAACTTGAACTGTATTCCCTTTTTCTCCAGGTGGGCGCCTGATTGCCAAAAACTTGAACTATTTTCCCTTGTTCTCTAGGTGGGTGCCTGATTGCCAAAAACATGAACTATATTCCCTTGTTCTCCAAGTGGGCGCCTAATTGCCAAATCATGAACTATAATCGCTTTTTCTCCAGGTGGGTGCCTGATTGCTAAAACTTGAACTGTATTCCCTTATTCTGCAGGTGGGTGCCTGATTGCCAAAAACTCGAAATGTATTCCCTTGTTTATAGGTGGGCGCCTGATTGCCAAAAATATGAACAGTATTTCCTTGTTCTCAAGGTGGGCACCTGATTGCCAAAAACTTGAACTGTATTCCCTTGTTCTCCAAGTGGGCGCCGGATTGCCAAAACATGAACTGTATTCCCTTGTTCTCCAGGTGAGCGCCTAATTAACAAAACTTGAACTGTATTCCATTGTTTTCTAGGTGGGTACCTGACTGCCAAAAATTCGAACTGTATTCCCTTGTTTTCTAGGTGGGCGCCTGATAGCCAAAACATGAATTGTATTCCCTTATTCTTCAGGTGGTCCGGGTAGACGCCTGATTGCCAAAACTTGAACTGTACTCCCTTGTTCTCCAGGTGGGTGCCTGACTGCCAAAAACTAAAACTGTATTCCCTTGTTTTCTAGGTGGGCGCCTGATTGCCAAAAACATGAACTGTATTCCCTTATTCTCCAGCTAGGCACCTGATTTCCAAAAACTTGAATTGTATTCCCTTGTTCTCCAAGTGGGCGCCTGATTGCCAAAACATGAACTGTATTCCCATGTTTTCTAGGTGAGCGCCTAATTACCAAAACATGAACTGTATTCCCTTATTTTCTAGGTGGGTGCCTGACTGCCAAATACTCGAACTGTATTCCCTTGTTTTCTAGGTGGGCGCCTGATTGCCAAAACATGAACTGTATTCCCTTGTTCTCCAGGTAGGGACGTGATTGCCAAAAACTTGAACTGTATTCCCTTGTTCTCCAAGTGGGCGCCTGATTGCCAAAACATGAACTGTATTCCCTTGTTCTCTAGGTGAGCGCCTAATTACCAAAACTTGAACTGTATTCCCTTGTTTTCTAGGTGGGTGCCTGACTGCCAAAAATTCGAACTGTATTCCCTTGTTTTCTAGGTGGGCGCCTGATTAACAAAAACATGAACTGTATTTCTTTGATCTCCAGGTGGACACCTGATTGCCAAAAACTTGAACTATATTCCCTTGTTCTCCAGGTGGGCGCCTAATTGCGAAAAACTTGAATTGTATTCCCTTGTTTTACAGGAGGGCACATAATTGCTAAAACTTGAACTATATTCCCTTGTTCTCCAAGTGGGTGCCTGATTGCCAAAACATGAACTATAATCCCTTTTTCTCCAGGTGGGTGCCTGATTGCCAAATACTCGAACTATATTCCCTTGTTTTCCAGGTGGGCGCCGGATTGCCAAAACTGGAACTGTATTCCCTTGTTTTCCTGGTAGGCGCCTGATTGCCAAAACTTGAATTATATTCCCTTGTTCTCCAGCTAGGCGCTGATTGCCATTATTTGAACTGTATTCACTTGTTCTCCAGGTGGGCGCCTGATTGCCAAAACTTGAACTACACTTCCCTGTTCTCCAGCTGGGCACCTGATTGCCAAAATTTGAACTGTATTCTCTTATTCTCCAGGTGGGCACCTGATTGCCAAATATTCGAACTATATTCCCTTGTTTTCCAGGTGGGCGCCTGATTGCCAAAAACACGAACGATATTCGCTTGTTCTCCAGGTGGGAACCTGATTGGGAAAAACATAAATTGTATTCCCTTGTTCTCCAGGTGGGTGCTTGATTGCCAAAAACTTGAACTGTATTCCCTTGTTCTCCAAGTGGGCGCTTGATTGCAAAAACTTGAACTTTATTCTCTTGTTCTCCAGGTGGGCGCCTGATTGCCAAAACTTGAACTGTATTCCCTTGTTCTCTAGGTGGTCCAGGTGGATGCTTGATTGCCAAAACTTGAATTGTAATCCCTTTTTCTCCAGGTGGGCGCCTGATTGCCAAAAATTTGAACTATTTTCCCTTGTTCTCCAGGTGTGTGCCTGATTGCCAAAAACATAAACTATATTCCCTTGTTTTTCAGGTGGTCACCTGATTGCCAAAACTTGAACTGTATTCCCTTGTTCTCCAAGTGGGCGCCTAATTGCCAAATCATGAACTGTAATCGATTTTTCTCCATGTGGGTGCCTGATTGCCAAAACTTGAACTGTACTCCCTTGTTCTCCAGGTGGGTGCCTGATTGCCAAAAACTCGAACTGTATTCCCTTGTTTTCTAGGTGGACGCCTGATTGCCAAAAACATGAACTGTATTCCCTTGTTCTCCAGGTGGGCACCTGATTGCCTAAAACTTGAACTCTATTCCCTTGTTCTCCAAGTGGGCGCCTGATTGCCAAAACATGAACGGTATTCCCTTGTTCTCTAGTTGAGCGCCTAATTAACAAAACTTGAACTATATTCCCTTGTTTTCTAGGTGGGTGCCTGACTGCCAAAAACTCGAACTGTATTCCATTGTTTTCTAGGTGGGCGCCTGATTGCCAAAACATGAACAATATTCCCTTGCTCTCCAGGTAGGGACCTGATTGCCAAAAACTTGAACTGTATTCCCTTGTTCTCCAAGTGGGCGCCTGATTGCCAAAACATGAACTGTATTCCCTTGTTCTCTAGGTGAGCGCCTAATTACCAAAACTTGAACTGTAATCCCTTGTTTTCTAGGTGGGTGCCCGACTGCCAAAAATTCGAACTGTATTCCCTTGTTTTCTAGGTGGGCACCTGATTGCCAAAAACATGAACTGTATTTCTTTGATCTCCAGGTGGACGCCTGATTGCCAAAACATGAACTGTATTCCCTTGTTTTCTAGGTGGGTGCCTGACTGCCAAAAATTCGAACTGTATTCCCTTGTTTTCTAGGTGGATGCCTGATTGCCAAAAACATGAACTGAATTTCTTTGATCTCCAGGTGGACGCCTGATTGCCAAAAACTTGAACTATATTCCCTTGTTCTCCAGGTGGGCGCCTAATTACGAAAAACTTGAACTGTATTCCCTTGTTTTCTAAGTGGGTGCCTGACTGCCAAAAATTCGAACTGTATTCCCTTGTTTTCTAGGTGGGCGCCTGATTTCCAATAACATGAACTGTATTTCTTTGATCTCCAGGTGGATGCCTGATTGCCAAAAACTTGAACTATATTCCCTTATTCTCCAGGTGGGCGCCTGATTGCCAAAACATGACCTGTATTCCCTTGTTCTCTAGGTGAGCGCCTAATTACATAAACTTGAACTGTATTCCCTTGTTTTCTAGGTGGGTGTCCGACTTCCAAAAATTCGAACTGTATTCCCTTGTTTTCTAGGTGGGCGCCTGATTGCCAAAAACATGAACTATATTTCTTTGTTCTCCAAGTGGGCGCCTGATTGCCAAAACATGAACTGTATTCCCTTGTTCTCTAGGTGAGCGCCTAATTACCAAAACTTGAACTGTATTCCCTTGTTTTCTAGGTGGGTGCCTGACTGCCAAAAATTCGAACTGTATTCCCTTGTTTTCTAGGTGGGCGCCTGATTGCCAAAAACATGAACTGTATTTCTTTGATCTCCAGGTGGACGCCTGATTGCCAAAACATGAACTGTATTCCCTTGTTCTCTAGGTGAGCGCCTAATTACCAAAACTTGAACTGTATTCCCTTGTTTTCTAGGTGGGTGCCTGACTGCCAAAAATTCGAACTGTATTCCCTTGTTTTCTAGGTGGGCGCCTGATTGCCAAAAACATGAACTGTATTTCTTTGATCTCCAGGTGGACGCCTGATTGCCAAAAACTTGAACTATATTCCCTTGTTCTCCAGGTGGGCGCCTAATTGCGAAAAACTTGAATTGTATTCCCTTGTTTTACAGGAGGGCACATAATTGCTAAAACTTGAACTGTATTCCCTTGTTCTCCAAGTGGGTGCCTGATTGCCAAAACATGAACTGTAATCCCTTTTTCTCCAGGTCGGTGCCTGATTGCCAAATACTCGAACTATATTCCCTTGTTTTCCAGGTGGGCGCCGGATTGCCAAAACTTGAACTGTATTCCCTTGTTTTCCTGGTAGGCGCCTGATTGCCAAAACTTGAATTATATTCCCTTGTTCTCCAGCTAGACGCTGATTGCCATTATTTGAACTGTATTCACTTGTTCTCCAGGTGGGCGCCTGATTGCCAAAACTTGAACTACACTTCCCTGTTCTCCAGCTGGGCACCTGATTGCCAAAATTTGAACTGTATTCTATTATTCTCCAGGTGGGCACCTGATTGCCAAAAATTCGAACTATATTCCCTTGTTTTCCAGGTGGGCGCCTGATTGCCAAAAACACGAACGATATTCGCTTGTTCTCCAGGTGGGCACCTGATTGGGAAAAACATAAATTGTATTCCCTTGTTCTCCAGGTGGGTGCTTGATTGCCAAAAACTTGAACTGTATTCCCTTGTTCTCCAAGTGGGCGCTTGATTGCAAAAACTTGAACTTTATTCTCTTGTTCTCCAGGTGGGCGCCTGATTGCCAAAACTTGAACTGTATTCCCTTGTTCTCTAGGTGGTCCAGGTGGACGCTTGATTGCCAAAACTTGAATTGTATTCCCTTTTTCTCCAGGTGGGCGCCTGATTGCCAAAAACTTGAACTATTTTCCCTTGTTCTCCAGGTGTGTGCCTTATTGCCAAAAACATGAACTATATTCCCTTGTTTTTCAGGTGGGCACCTGATTGCCAAAACTTGAACTGTATTCCCTTGTTCTCCAAGTGGGCGCCTAATTGCCAAATCATGAACTGTAATCGTTTTTTCTCCATGTGGGTGCCTGATTGCCAAAACTTGAACTGTACTCCCTTGTTCTCCAAGTGGGCGCCTGATTGCCAAAAAGTCGAACTGTATTCCCTTGTTTTCTAGGTAGGCGCCTCATTGCCAAAAACATGAACTGTATTCCCTTGTTCTCCAGGTGGGCACCTGATTGCCTAAAACTTGAACACTATTCCCTTGTTCTCCA
The DNA here is from genome assembly GCF_000715075.1 of Nicotiana tabacum. Classification (NCBI taxonomy): domain Eukaryota; kingdom Viridiplantae; phylum Streptophyta; class Magnoliopsida; order Solanales; family Solanaceae; genus Nicotiana; species Nicotiana tabacum. The sequence goes on along the minus strand of NC_134101.1, from coordinate 88,886,899 downwards.
AGTGGGCGCCTGATTGCCAAAACATGAACTGTATTCCCTTGTTCTCCAGTTGAGCGCCTAATTAACAAAACTTGAACTATATTCCCTTGTTTTCTAGGTGGGTGCCTGAATGCCAAAAATTCGAACTGTATTCCCTTGTTTTCTAGGTGGGTGCCTGATAGCCAAAATATGAATTGTATTCCCTTATTCTCCAGGTGGTCCGAATGGACGCCTGATTGCCAAAACTTGAACTGTACTCCCTTGTTCTCTAGGTGGGTGCCTGATTGCCAAAAACTCGAACTGTATTCCCTTGTTTTCTAGGTGGGCAACTGATTGCCAAAAACATGAACTGTATTCCCTTGTTCTCCAGGTAGGCACCTGATTGCCAAAAACTTGAACTGTATTCCCTTGTTCTCCAAGTGGGTCCCTGATTCCCAAAGCATGAACTGTATTCCCTTGTTCTCTAGATGAGTGCCTAATTACCAAAACTTGAACTGTATTCCCTTGTTTTCTAGGTGGGTGCCTGACTGCCAAAAACTCGAACTGTATTCCCTTGTTTTCTAGGTGGGCGCCTAATTGCCAAAACATGAACTGTATTCCCTTGTTCTCCAGGTAGGGACCTGATTGCCAAAAACTTGAACTGTATTCCCTTGTTCTCCAAGTGGGTGCCTGATTGCCAAAACATGAATTGTATTCCCTTGTTCTCTAGGTGAGCACCTAATTACCAAAACTTGAACTGTATTCCCTTGTTTTCTAGGTAGGTGCCTGACTGCCAAAAATTAGAATTGTATTCCCTTGTTTTCTAGGTGGGCGCCTGATTGCCAAAAACATGAACTGTATTTCTTTGATCTCCGGGTGGACGCCTGATTGCCAAAAACTTGAACTATATTCCCTTGTTCACCAGGTGGGCTCCTGATTGCGAAAAACTTGAATTGTATTCCCTTGTTTTACAGGAGGGCACATAATTGCTAAAACTTGAACTGTATTCCCTTGTTCTCCAAGTGGGTGGCTGATTGCCAAAACATGAACTATAATCCCTTTTTCTCCAGGTGGGTGCCTGATTGCCAAATACTCGAACTATATTCCCTTGTTTTCCAGGTGGGCGCCGGATTGCCAAAACTGGAACTGTATTCCCTTGTTTTCCTAGTAGGCGCCTGATTGCCAAAACTTGAATTATATTCCCTTGTTCTCCAGCTAGGCGCTGATTGCCATTATTTGAACTGTATTCACTTGTTCTCCAGGTGGGCGCCTGATTGCCAAAACTTAAACTGTATTCCATTGTTTTCTAGGTGGGTACCTAACTGCCAAAAATTCGAACTGTATTCCCTTGTTTTCTAGGTGGGCGCCTGATAGCCAAAACATGAACTGTATTCCCTTATTCTTCAAGTGGTCCGGGTAGACGCCTGATTGCCAAAACTTGAACTGTACTCCCTTGTTCTCCAGGTGGGTGCCTGACTGCCAAAAACTCAAACTGTATTCCCTTGTTTTCTAGGTGGGCGCCTGATTGCCAAAAACATGAACTGTATTCCCTTATTCTCCAGCTAGGCACCTGATTGCCAAAAACTTGAACTGTATTCCCTTGTTCTCCAAGTGGGTGCCTGATTGCCAAAACATGAACTGTATTCCCATGTTTTCTAGGTGAGCGCCTAATTACCAAAACTTGAACTATATTCCCTTGTTTTCTAGGTGGGTGCCTGACTGCCAAATACTCGAACTGTATTCCCTTGTTTTCTAGGTGGGCGCCTGATTGCCAAAACATGAACTGTATTCCCTTGTTCTCCAGGTAGGGACCTGATTGCCAAAATCTTGAACTGTATTCCCTTGTTCTCCAAGTGGGCGCCTGATTGCCAAAACATGAACTGTATTCCCTTGTTCTCTAGGTGAGCGCCTAATTACAAAAACTTGAACTATATTCCCTTGTTTTCTAGGTGGGTGCCTGACTGCCAAAAATTCGAACTGTATTCCCTTGTTTTCTAGGTGGGCGCCTGATTGCCAAAAACATGAACTGTATTTCTTTGATCTCCAGGTGGACGCCTGATTGCCAAAAACTTGAACTATATTCCCTTGTTCACCAGGTGGGCGCCTAATTGCGAAAAACTTGAATTGTATTCCCGTATTTTAAAGGAGGGCACATAATTGCTAAAACTTGAACTGTATTCCCTTGTTCTCCAAGTGGGTGCCTGATTGCCAAAACATGAACTGTAATCCCTTTTTCTCCAGGTGGGTGCCTGATTGCCAAATACTCGAACTATATTCCCTTGTTTTCCAGGTGGGCGCCGGATTGCCAAAACTGGAACTGTATTCCCTTGTTTTCCTGGTAGGCGCCTGATTGCCAAAACTTGAATTATATTCCCTTGTTCTCCAGCTAGGCGCTGATTGCCATTATTTGAACTGTATTCACTTGTTCTCCAGATGGGCGCCTGATTGCCAAAACTTGAACTACACTTCCCTGTTCTCCAACTGGGCACCTGATTGCCAAAATTTGAACTGTATTCTCTTATTCTCCAGGTGGGCACCTGATTGCCAAATATTCGAACTATATTCCCTTGTTTTCCCGGTGGGCGCCTGATTGCCAAAAACACGAACGATATTCGCTTGTTCTCCAGGTGGGCACCTGATTGGGAAAAACATAAATTGTATTCCCTTGTTCTCCAGGTGGGTGCTTGATTGCCAAAAACTTGAAATGTATTCCCTTCTTCTCCAAGTGGGCGCTTGATTGCAAAAACTTGAACTTTATTCTCTTGTTCTCCAGGTGGGCGCCTGATTGCCAAAACTTGAACTGTATTCCCTTGTTCTCTAGGTGGTCCAGGTGGACGCTTGATTGCCAAAACTTGATTTGTAATCCCTTTTTCTCCACGTGGGCGCCTGATTGCCAAAAACTTGAACTATTTTCCCTTGTTCTCCAGGTGTGTGCCTGATTGCCAAAAACATGAACTATATTCCCTTGTTTTTCAGGTGGTCACCGGATTGCCAAAACTTGAACTGTATTCCCTTGTTCTCCAAGTGGGCGCCTAATTGCCAAATAATGAACTGTAATCGATTTTTCTCCATGTGGGTGCCTGATTGCCAACACTTGAACTGTACTCCCTTGTTCTCCAGGTGGGTGCCTGATTGCCAAAAACTCGAACTGTATTCCCTTGTTTTCTAGGTGGGCGCCTGATTGCCAAAAACATGAGCTGTATTCCCTTGTTCTCCAGGTGGGCACCTGATTGCCTAAAACTTGAACTCTATTCCCTTGTTCTCCAAGTGGGTGCCTGATTGCCAAAACATGAACGGTATTCCCTTGTTCTCCAGTTGAGCGCCTAATTAACAAAACTTGAACTATATTCCCTTGTTTTCTAGGTGGGTGCCTGACTGCCAAAAATTCGAATTGTATTCCTTTGTTTTCTTGGTGGGCGCCTGATATCCAAAACATGACTTGTATTCCCTTATTCTCCAGGTGGTCCGGGTGGACGCTTGATTGCCAAAACTTGTACTGTACTCCCTTGTTCTCCAGGTGGGTGCCTGATTGCCAAAAACTCGAACTGTATTCCCTTGTTTTCTAGGTGGGCGCCTGATTGCCAAAAACATGAACTGTATTCCCTTGTTCTCCAGGTAGGCACCTTATTGCCAAAAACTTGAACTGTATTCCCTTGTTCTCCAGGTAGGCACCTTATTGCCAAAAACTTGAACTGTATTCCCTTGTTCTCCAAGTGGATCCCTGATTGCCAAAACATGAACTGTATTCCCTTGTTTTCTAGGTGGGCGCCTAATTGCCAAAACTTGAACTGTACTCCCTTGTTCTCCAGGTGGGTGCCTGATTGCCAAAAACTCGAACTGTATTCCCTTGTTTTCTAGGTGGGCGCCTGATTGCCAAAAACATGAACTGTATTCCCTTGTTCTCCAGGTGGGCACCTGATTGCCCAAAACTTGAACTCTATTCCCTTGTTCTCCAAGTGGGCGCCTGATTGCAAAAACATGAACTGTATTTCCTTGTTCTCTAGGTGAGCGCCTAATTACCAAAAATTTAACTGTATTCCCTTGTTCTCCAGGTGGGTGCCTGATTGCCAAAAACTCGAACTGTATTCCCTTGTTTTCTAGGTGGGCGCCTGATTGCCAAAAACATGAACTGTATTTCTTTGATCTCCAGGTGGACGCCTGATTGCCAAAAACTTGAACTATATTCCCTTGTTCACCAGGTGGGCGCCTGATTGCGAAAAACATGAATTGTATTCCTTTATTTTCCAGGAGGGCACATGATTGCTAAAACTTGAACTGTATTTCCTTGTTCTCCAAGTGGGTGCCTGATTGCCAAAATATGAACTGTAAACCCTTTTTCTCCAGGTGGGTGCCTGATTGCTAAATACTCGAATTATATTCCCTTGTTTTCCAGGTGGGCGCCGGATTGCCAAAACTTGAACTGTATTCCCTTGTTTTCCTGGTAGGCGCCTGATTGCCAAAACTTGAATTATATTTCCTTGTTCTCCAGCTAGGCGCTGATTGCCATTATTTGAACTGTATTCACTTATTCTCCAGGTGGGCGCCTGATTGCCAAAACTTGAACTACACTTCCCTGTTCTCCATTTGGGCACCTGATTGCCAAAATTTGAACTGTATTCTCTTATTTTCCAGCTGGGCACCTGATTTCCAAAATTTGAACTGTATTCTCTTATTCTCCAGGTGGGCACCTGATTGCCAAAAATTCGAACTATATTCCCTTGTTTTCCAGGTGGGCACCTGATTGCCAAAAACACGAACGATATTCGCTTGTTCTCCAGGTGGGCACCTGATTGCGAAAAACATAAATTGTATTCCCTTGTTCTCCAGGAGGGTGCTTGATTGCCAAAAACTTGAACTGTATTCCCTTGTTCTCCAAGTGGGCGCTTGATTACAAAAACTTGAACTTTATTCTCTTGTTCTCCAGGTGGGCGCCTGATTGCCAAAACTTGAACTGTATTCCCTTGTTCTCTAGGTGGTCCAGGTGGACGCTTGATTGCCAAAACTTGAACTGTATTCCCTTTTTCTCCAGGTGGACGCCTGATTGCCAAAAACTTGACCTATTTTCCCTTGTTCTCCAGGTGGGTGCCTGATTGCCAAAAACATGAACTATATTCCCTTGTTTTTCAGGTGGGCACCTGATTGCCAAAACGTTAACTTTATTCTCTTGTTCTCCAAGTGGGCGCCTAATTGCCAAATCATGAACTGTAATTGTTTTTTCTCCATGTGGGTGCCTGATTGCCAAAACTTGAACTGTACTCCCTTGTTCTCCAGGTGGGTGCCTGATTGCCAAAAACTCGAACTGTATTCCCTTGTTTTCTAGGTGGGCGCCTGATTGCCAAAAACATGAACTGTATTCCCTTGTTCTCCAGGTGGGCACCTGATTGCCTAAAACTTGAACTCTATTCCCTTGTTCTCCAAGTGGGCGCCTGATTGCCAAAACATGAACTATATTCCCTTGTTCTCCAGTTGAGCGCCTAATTAACAAAACTTGAACTATATTCCCTTATATTCTAGGTGGGTGCCTGACAGCCAAAAATTCGAACTGTATTCTCTTGTTTTCTAGGTAGGCGCCTGATAGCCAAAACATGAACTGTATTCCCTTATTCTCCAGGTGGTCCGGGTGGACGCCTGATTGCCAAAACTTGAACTGTACTCCCTTGTTCTCCAGGTGGGTGCCTAATTGTCAAAAACTCGAACTGTATTCCCTTGTTTTCTAGGTGGGCGCCTGATTACCAAAAACATGAACTGTATTCCCTTGTTCTCCAGGTAGGCACCTTATTGCCAAAAACTTGAACTGTATTCCCTTGTTCTCCAGGTAGGCACCTTATTGCCAAAAACTTGAACTTATTCTCTTGTTCTCCAAGTGGATCCCTGATTGCCAAAACATGAACTGTATTCCCTTGTTCTCTAGGTGAGCGGCTAATTACCAAAACTTGAACTGTATTCCCTTGTTTTCTAGGTGGGTGCCTGACTGCCAAAAACTCGAACTGTATTCCCTTGTTTTCTAGGTGGGCGCCTAATTGCCAAAACATGAACTGTATTCCCTTATTCTCCAGGTAGGGACCTGATTGCCAAAAACTTGAACTGTATTCCCTTGTTCTCCAAGTGGGCGCCTAATTGCCAAAACATGAACTGTATTCCCTTGTTCTCTAGGTGAGCGCCTAATTACCAAAACTAGAACTGCATTCCCTTGTTTTCTAGGTCGGTGCCTGACTGCCAAAAATTCGAACTATATTTCCTTGTTTTCTAGGTGGGTGCCTGATTGCCAAAAACATGAACTGTATTTCTTTGATCTCCAGGTGGACGCCTGATTGCCAAAAACTTGAACTATATTCCCTTGTTCACCAGGTGGGCGCCTGATTGCGAAAAAACATGAATTGTATTCCTTTATTTTCTAGGAGGGTACATGATTGCTAAAACTTGAACTATATTTCCTTGTTCTCCAAGTGGGTGCCTGATTGCCAAAATATGAACTGTAAACCCTTTTTCTCCAGGTGGGTGCCTGATTGCCAAAAACTCGAACTGTATTCCCTTGTTTTCTAGGTGGGCGCCTGATTGCCAAAAACATGAACTGTATTCCCTTGTTCTCCAGGTGGGCACCTGATTGCCTAAAACTTGAACTCTATTCCCTTGTTCTCCAAGTGGGCGCCTGATTGCCAAAACATGAACTATATTCCCTTGTTCTCCAGTTGAGCGCCTAATTAACAAAACTTGAACTATATTCCCTTATATTCTAGGTGGGTGCCTGACAACCAAAAATTCGAACTGTATTCTCTTGTTTTCTAGGTAGGCGCCTGATAGCCAAAACATGAACTGTATTCCCTTATTCTCCAGGTGGTCCGGGTGGACGCCTGATTGCCAAAACTTGAACTGTACTCCCTTGTTCTCCAGGTGGGTTCCTAATTGTCAAAAACTCGAACTGTATTCCCTTGTTTTCTAGGTGGGTGCCTGATTACCAAAAACATGAACTGTATTCCCTTGTTCTCCAGGTAGGCACCTTATTGCCAAAAACTTGAACTGTATTCCCTTGTTCTCCAGGTCGGCACCTTATTGCCAAAAACTTGAACTGTATTCCATTGTTCTCCAAGTGGGTCCCTGATTGCCAAAACATGAACTGTATTCCCTTGTTCTCTAGGTGAGCGGCTAATTACCAAAACTTGAACTGTATTCCCTTGTTTTCTAGGTGGGTGCCTGACTGCCAAAAACTCGAACTGTATTCCCTTGTTTTCTAGGTGGGCGCCTAATTGCCAAAACATGAACTGTATTCCCTTATTCTCCAGGTAGGGACCTGATTGCCAAAAACTTGAACTGTATTCCCTTGTTCTCCAAGTGGGCGCCTAATTGCCAAAACATGAACTGTATTCCCTTGTTCTCTAGGTGAGCGCCTAATTACCAAAACTAGAACTGCATTCCCTTGTTTTCTAGGTCGGTGCCTGACTGCCAAAAATTCGAACTATATTTCCTTGTTTTCTAGGTGGGTGCCTGATTGCCAAAAACATAAACTGTATTTCTTTGATCTCCAGGTGGACGCCTGATTGCCAAAAACTTGAACTATATTCCCTTGTTCACCAGGTGGGCGCCTGATTGCGAAAAAACATGAATTGTATTCCTTTATTTTCCAGGAGGGTACATGATTGCTAAAACTTGAACTATATTTCCTTGTTATCCAAGTGGGTGCCTGATTGCCAAAATATGAACTGTAAACCCTTTTTCTCCAGGTGGGTGCCTGATTGCCAAATACTTGAACTATATTCCCTTGTTTTCTAGGTGGGCGCCGGATTGCCAAAACTTGAACTGTATTCCCTTGTTTTCCAGGTAGACGCCTGATTGCCAAAACTTGAATTACATTCCCCTGTTCTCCAGCTAGGCGCTGATTGCCATTATTTGAACTGTATTCACTTGTTCTCCATGTGGGCGCCTGATTGCCAAAACTTGAACTACACTTCCCTGTTCTCCAGCTGGGCACCTGATTGCCAAAATTTGAACTGTATTCTCTTTTTCTCCAGGTGGGCACCTGATTGCCAAAAATTCGAACTATATTCCCTTGTTTTCCAGGTGGGCGCCTGATTGCCAAAAACACGAACGATATTCGCTTGTTCTCCAGGTGGGCACCTGATTACGAAAAACATAAATTGTATTCCCTTGTTCTCCAGGTGGGCGCTTGATTGCCAAAAACTTGAACTGTATTCCCTTGTTCTCCAAGTGGGCGCTTGATTGCAAAAACTTGAACTTTATTCTCTTGTTCTCCAGGTGGGCGCCTGATTTCCAAAACTTGAACTGTATTCCCTTGTTCTCTAGGTGGTCCAGGTAGACGCATGATTGCCAATACTTTAACTGTATTCCCTTTTTCTCCAGGTGGGCACCTAATTGCCAAAAACTTGAACTATTTTCCCTTATTCTCCAGGTGGGTGCCTGATTGCCAAAAACATAAATTGTATTCCGTTGTTCTCCAGGTGGGCGCTTGATTGGCAAAAGCTTGAACTGTATTGTCTTGTTCTCCAGGTGGGCGCTTGATTGCAAAAACTTGAACTTTATTCTCTTGTTCTCCAGGTGGGCGCCTGATTGCCAAAACTTGAACTGTATTCCCTTGTTCTCTAGGTGGTCCAGGTGGACGCTTGATTGCCAAAACTTGAACTGTATTCCCTTTTTCTCCAGGTGGGAGCCTGATTGCCAAAAACTTGAACTATTTTCCCTTGTTCTCTAGGTGGGCGACTGATTGCCAAAAACATGAACTATATTCCCAACTGTATTTCTTTGATCTCCAGGTGGACACCTGATTGCCAAAAACTTGAACTATATTCCCTTGTTCTCCAGGTGGGCGCCTAATTGCGAAAAACTTGAATTGTATTCCCTTATTTTACAAGAGGGCACATAATTGCTAAAACTTGAACTGTATTCCCTTGTTCTCCAAGTGGGTTCCTGATTGCCAAAACATGAACTGTAATCCCTTTTTCTCCAGGTGGGTGCCTGATTGCCAAATACTCGAACTATATTCCCTTGTTTTCCAGGTGAGCGCCGGATTGCCAAAACTTGAACTGTATTCCCTTGTTTTCCTGGTAGGCGCCTGATTGCCAAAACTTGAATTATATTCCCTTGTTCTCCAGCTAGGCGTTGATTGCCATTATTTGAACTGTATTCACTTTTTCTCCAGGTGGGCGCCTGATTGCCAAAACTTGAACTACACTTCCCTATTCTCCAGCTTGGCACCTGATTGCCAAAATTTGAACTGTATTCTCTTATTCTCCAGGTGGGCACCTGATTGCCAAAAATTCAAACTATATTCCCTTGTTTTCCAGGTGGGCGCCTGATTGCCAAAAACACGAACGATATTCGCTTGTTCTCCAGGTGGGCACCTGATTACGAAAAACATAAATTGTATTCCCTTGTTCTCCAGGTGGGCGCTTGATTGCCAAAAACTTGAACTGTATTCCCTTGTTCTCCAAGTGGGCGCTTGATTGCAAAAACTTGAACTTTATTCTCTTGTTCTCCAGGTGGGCGCCTGATTTCCAAAACTTGAACTGTATTCCCTTGTTCTCTAGGTGGTCCAGGTAGACGCATGATTGCCAATACTTTAACTGTATTCCCTTTTTCTCCAGGTGGGCACCTAATTGCCAAAAACTTGAACTATTTTCCCTTATTCTCCAGGTGGGTGCCTGATTGCCAAAAACATGAACTACATTCCCTTGTTTTTCAGGTGGGCACCTGATTGCCAAAAATTGAACTGTATTCCCTTGTTCTCCAAGTGGGCGCCTAATTGCCAAATCATGAACTGTAATCGTTTTTTCTCCATATGGGTGCCTGATTGCCAAAACTTGAACTGTACTCCCTTGTTCTCCAGGTGGGTGCCTGATTGCCAAAAACTCGAACTGTATTCCCTTGTTTTCTAGGTGGGCGCCTTATTGCCAAAAATATGAAATGTATTCCCTTGTTCTCCAGGTGGGAACCTGATTGCCTAAAACTTGAACTCTATTCCCTTATTCTCTAAGTGGGTGCCTGATTGCCAAAACATGAACTGTATTCCCTTGTTTTCCTGGTAGGCGCCTGATTTCCAAAACTTGAATTATATTTCCTTGTTCTCCAGCTAGGCGTTGATTGCCATTATTTGAACTGTATTCACTTGTTCTCCAGGTGGACGCCTGATTGCCAAAACTTGAACTACACTTCCCTATTCTCCAGCTTGGCACCTGATTGCTAAAATTTGAACTGTATTCTCTTATTCTCCAGGTGGGCACCTGATTGCCAAAAATTCGAACTATATTCCCTTGTTTTCCAGGTGGGCGCCTGATTGCCAAAAACACGAATGATATTCGCTTGTTCTCCAGGTGGGCACCTGATTACGAAAAACATAAATTGTATTCCCTTGTTCTCCAGGTGGGCGCTTGATTGCCAAAAACTTGAACTGTTTTCCCTTGTTCTCCAAGTGGGCGCTGGATTGCAAAAACTTGAACTTTATTCTCTTGTTCTCTAGGTGGGCGCCTGATTTCCAAAACTTGAACTGTATTCCCTTGTTCTCTAGGTGGTCCAGGTGGACGCTTGATTGCCAATACTTTAACTGTATTCCCTTTTTCTCCAGGTGGGCGCCTGATTGCCAAAAACTTGAACTATTTTCCCTTATTCTCCAGGTGGGTGCCTGATTGCCAAAAACATGAACTACATTCCCTTGTTTTTCAGGTGGGCACCTGATTGACAAAAACTGAACTGTATTCCCTTGTTCTCCAAGTGGGCGCCTAATTGCCAAATCATGAACTGTAATTGTTTTTTCTCCATGTGGGTGCCTGATTGCCAAAACTTGAACTGTACTCCCTTGTTCTCCATGTTGGTACCTGATTGCCAAAAACTCGAACTGTATTCCCTTGTTTTCTAGGTGGGTGCCTGATTGCCAAAAACATGAACTGTATTCCCTTGTTCTCCTGGTGGGCACCTGATTGCCTAAAACTTGAACTCTATTCCCTTATTCTCCAAGTGGGCACCTGATTGCCAAAACATGAACTGTATTCCCTTGTTCTCCAGTTGAGCGCCTAATTAACAAAACTTGAACTATATTCCCTTGTTTTCTAAGTGGGTGTTTGACTGCCAAAAATTCGAACTGTATTCCCTTGTTTTTTAGGTGGGCGCCTGATAGCCAAAACATGAACTGTATTCCCTTATTCTCCAGGTGGTCCGGGTGGACGCCTGATTGACAAAACTTGAACTGTACTCCCTTGTTCTCCAGGTGGGTGCCTGATTGCCAAAAACTCGAACTGTATTCCCTTGTTTTCTAGGTGGGCGCCTGATTGCCAAAAACATGAACTGTATTCCCTTGTTCTCCAGGTAGGCACCTGATTGCCAAAAACTTGAACTGTATTCCCTTGTTCTCCAAGTGGGTCTTTGATTGCCAAAACATGAACTGTATTCCCTTGTCGCCTAATTACCAAAACTTGAACTGTATTTTCTTGTTTTCTAGGTGGGTGCCTGACTGCCAAAAACTCGAACTCTATTCCCTTGTTTTCTAGGTGGGCGCCTAATTGCCAAAACATGAACTGTATTCCCTTGTTCTCCAGGTAGGGACCTGATTGCCAAAAACTTGAACTGTATTCCCTTGTTCTCCAAGCGGGCGCCTGATTGCCAAATCATGAACTGTATTCCCTTGTTCTCTAGGTGAGCGCCTAATTACCAAAACTTGAACTGTATTCCCTTATTTTCTAGGTCGGTGCCTGACTGCCAAAAATTCGAACTGTATTCCCTTGCTTTCTAGGTGGGCGCCTGATTGCCAAAACATGAACTGTATTTCTTTGATCTCCATGTGGACGCCTGATTGCCAAAAACTTGAACTATATTCCCTTGTTCTCCATGTGGGCGCCTGATTGCGAAAAACATGAATTGTATTCCTTTATTTTCCAGGAGGGCACATGATTGCTAAAACTTGAACTGTATTTCCTTGTTCTCCAAGTGGGTGCCTGATTGCCAAAACATGAACTGTAAACCCTTTTTCTCCAGGTGGGTGCCTGATTGCCAAATACTCGAACTATATTCCCTTGTTTTCTAGGTGGACTCTTGATTGCCAAAACTTAAACTGTATTCCCTTATTTTCCAGGTAGACGCCTGATTGCCAAAACTTGAATTATATTCCCCTATTCTCCAGCTAGGCGCTGATTGCCATTATTTGAACTGTATTCACTTGTTCTCCAGGTGGGCGCCTGATTGCCAAAACTTGAACTACACTTCCCTGTTCTCCAGTTGGGCACCTGATTGCCAAAATTTGAACTGTATTCTCTTATTCTCCAGGTGGGCACCTGATTGCCAAAAACACGAACGATATTCGCTTGTTCTCCAGGTGGGCACCTGATTGCCAAAAACATAAATTGTATTCCCTTGTTCTCTAGGTGGGCAAACTTGAACTGTATTCCCTTGTTCTCCAGGTGGGCACTTTATTGCCAAAAGCTTGAATTGTATTCCCTTGTTCTCCAGGTGGGCGCTTGATTGCAAAAACTTGAACTTTATTCTTTTGTTCTCCAGGTGGGCGCCTTATTGCCAAAACTTGAACTATATTCCCTTGTTCTCTAGGTCGTCCTGGTGGACTCTTGATTGCCAAAACTTGAACTGTATTCCCTTTTTCTTCAGGTGGGCGCCTGATTGCCAAAAACTTGAACTATTTTCCCTTGTTCTCCAGGTGGGTACCTGATTGCCAAAAACATGAACTATATTCCCTTGTTTTTCAGGTGGGCACCTGATTGCCAAAACTTGAACTGTATTCCCTTGTTCTCCAGGTGAGTGCCTGATTGCCAAAAACATGAACTATATTCCCTTGTTTTTCAGGTGGGCACCTGATTGCCAAAACTTGAACTGTATTACCTTGTTCTCCAAGTGGGCGCCTAATTCCCAAATCATGAACTGTAATCGCTTTTTCTCCATGTGGGTGCCTGATTGCCAAAACTTGATCTGTACTCCCTTGTTCTCCAGGTGGGTGCCTGATTTCCAAAAACTCGAACTGTATTCCCTTGTTTTCTAGGTGGGCGCCTGATTGCCAAGAACATGAACTATATTCCCTTGTTCTCCAGGTGGGCACCTGATTGCCTAAAACTTGAACTCTATTCCCTTATTCTCCAAGTGGGCGCCTGATTTCCAAAACATGAACTGTATTCCCTTGTTCTCCAGTTGAGCGCCTAATTAACAAAACTTGAACTATATTCCCTTGTTTTCTAGGTGGGTGCCTGACTGCCAAAAATTTGAACTGTATTCCCTTGTTTTCTAGGTGGGCGCCTGATAGCCAAAACTTGAACTGTACTCCCTTGTTCTCCAGGTTGGTGCCTGATTGCCAAAAACTTGAACTGTATTCCCTTGTTTTCTAGGTGGGAGCCTGATTGGCAAAAACATGAACTGTAGGTAGAAGGAGACGTTGGGAAACTCCATAAAACCCATGACAAAGTTTGTTTACCTACAATTGCAGGCACAAGCAAACAAGTTAACAAGAAGCTACATACCAATGTAAATCTAAACAACGTATTTGATAAGCCATTCACATCAAAAAAACCAAAAGAAGCAATAGTTATAAACCCACAAACTTCAACCTATGCTAATAGCCTACACCACAACAAAAAGGTATATAACCATATTACTCAAACCTATATTGAGAATATATATAAAATCCAGACATTTCTGAACCTAAACCCCAGGTCAACTACCATTACAGATCCAACACAAGATTATGTAACCCAAAAACTACAGGGATATAATAGGCTAATAGCCCAACCAAAAAAAAAGTCAACCTAGTAAAGACATGTTACAACTACGGACTACTTAGCACTGTATATACCCACGACAGAGAAGAAATAATTGGAATACCAGAGCTATACAAAGCATTTGTCACCTTCAAAAGGATTACAAAAGGTAACCTATTCTTCATCAAATTCTATACAGCACCAGCTGAAATACTATATGATGAAATAAAACCCATTATACAGGTGATAAAGATAGGACTAACACGAGATATGATAATACCGGAAGAAATAGAGCAACAACCGGAGATACAGAAAATGGAGATACCAAGTTTCTATGCCAACAAAAGAATAATTGGTATAGCAACTATTATTCAAGAACTAGCTAACAATTATCTACAAGGAAATGCTATCTGGAGCTATTATTCCAGAGACCAGTTAATGATATATGCCAATTCAAAAGAACTACGACAAGGAGATATGGAATAAGTCCAAAAATGGATTTTATCATTGCTAAAACCAGAAGCACAGCCAACTACAAGAGCCTTGAAGAAGGAATTTATTTCTAATGAGTTATTAACAAGATACTACAAACTAGTGGGACACAAATATCCAGACCACATATGTTTGAAATGCAACGGAGAAGATAACCAAGTACCAGAAGTCCAACTAGAATAAAGGTATCGGCAAGAAGACAAAAGAAGAAGATAGCTATTGAAAACAAAAAATGTAAAGTAAATAGTAAGAGTCATAATCATGAACAGTAAAGGTCGTTCATGAATAGTAAAAGTCATGTAAAAAAGTCGTAAAGTAAATAGTAAGAATCATAATCATGAACAGTAAAGGTCGTTCATGAATAGTAAGAGTCATGTAAAAAAGTCGTAAAGTAAATAGTACGAGTCACATTCATGAACAGTAAAGGTCGTTCATGAACAATAGGAGTCGTTTAAATTTTCTATATATTTTGTAAATCAGAAGAGGAGAGAGGATCCTCAGACATGCTCATACTCACTTTCTCTCTCTTATCTTCTCTCAATAAAATATCTGATTATATACAAAATTCTGAAAGCTATGGAGCATTCAAACGAGTTACAAAACCAGGTAAGTTTGTTCATAATCATGTTTAACTAAACTCTTATATTCCTTATAATCTCTTGAATATCATAATTGTTTATCATGTTATAGTACTGTTATAAAGAACATCTTGAGAAAGTTTGCCTGTCTAATAATCTTGAGAGTAGTTAAGCCCAGACTATGCCATCCTAAAGTGGAAACCAGTAGGCAAGGAAGCCGTTTAGGGGAGTACACAGAGTTGAGGCGCTGTTAGGGTAAATGATTGAAGCATGAAAAACATGGTAGTGACCAGAAAAGATTGTTCAGTATAACTTATTAAAATATGATAAACTCTATGATAAACAAAGAGGTTAGAGGGAATATGTTTAGTAAACACATGATAAGGATAAATAGTAAATCTGAATGAACAACCACACGTATTTATTAGAAGAAAGTATTGACTACAAAATACTTATATTATATATCTTTAACAGACTTAATAACGATGTTAAAAGAAAAATTTATGATATTCTAGTTACTTTTGAAATAATATATGTAATGGAACAAGCATTTACAGAACTAATTGTATCACAAGAAATAGATATATTAGATCTATATGAATTAGATTTATATTCAGATTAATGATCACATATCAAGTTAATAAAATATGTTTATAAATGAAACATAACACTTTTCATTACATAAGATTCTATAACACCCAGAAATCGCCTAATTACCAAAACTTCAACTGTATTCCCTTGTTTTCTAGGTGGGTGCCTGACTGCCAAAAATTCGAACTGTATTCCCTTTTTTTCTAGGTGGGCGCCTGATTACCAAAAACATGAACTGTATTCCTTTGATCTCCAGGTGGACACCTGATTGCCAAAAACTTGAACTATATTCCCTTGTTCTCCCGGTGGGCGCCTGATTGCCAAAAACTTGAATTGTATTCCCTTGTTTTCCAGGAGGGCACATGATTGCTAAAACTTGAACTGTATTCCTTTATTCTCCAAGTGGGTGCCTGATTTCCCAAACATGAACTATAATCCCTTTTTCTCCAGGTGGGTGCCTGATTGCTAAATACTCGAACTATATTCCCTTGTTTTCCAGGTAGGCGCCAGATTGCCAAAACTTGAACTGTATTCCCTTGTTTTCCAGGTGGGCGCCTGATTGCCAAAACATGAATTATATTCCCATGTTCTCCAGCTGGGTGCCTGATTGCCATTATTTGAACTGTATTCACTTGTTCTCCAAGTGGGCTCCTGATTGCCAAAACTTGAACTACATTTCCCTGTTCTCCAGCTGGGCACCTGATTGCCAAAATTTGAACTGTATTCTCTTATTCTCCAGGTGGGCACCTGATTGCCAAAAATTCGAACTATATTTCCTTGTTTTCCAAGTGGGCGCCTGATTGCCAAAAACATGAATGATATTCGCTTGTTCTACAGGTGGACACCTGATTGCCAAAAACTTGAACTATATTCCCTTGTTCTCCTGGTGGGCGCCTGATTGCCAAAAACTTGAATTGTATTCCCTTGTTTTCCAGGAGGGCACATGATTGCTAAAACTTGAACTGTATTCCTTTATTCTCCAAGTGGGCACCTGATTGCCCAAACATGAACTATAATCCCTTTTTCTCCAGGTGGGTGCCTGATTGCCAAATACTCGAACTATATTCCCTGGTTTTCCAGGTGGGCGCCGGATTGCCAAAACTTGAACTGTATTCCCTTATTTTCCAGGTGGGCGCCTGATTGCCAAAACATGAATTATATTCCCTTGTTCTCCAGCAGGGTGCCTGATTGCCATTATTTGAACTGTATACACTTGTTCTCCAGGTGGGCGCCTGATTGCCAAAACTTGAACTACATTTCCCTGTTCTCCAGCTGGCCACCTGGTTGCCAAAATTTGAACTGTATTCTCTTATTCTCTAGGTGGGCACCTGAGTGCCAAAAATTCGAACTATATTTCCTTGTTTTCCAAGTGGGCGTCTGATTGCCAAAAACATGAACGATATTCGCTTGTTCTATAGGTGGACACCTGATTGCCAAAAACTTGAACTATATTCCCTTGTTCTCCCGGTGGGCGCCTGATTGCCAAAAACTTGAATTGTATTCCCTTGTTTTCCAGGAGGGCACATGATTGCTAAAACTTGAACTGTATTCCCTTATTCTCCAAGTGGGCGCCTGATTGCCCAAACATGAACTATAATCCCTTTTTCTCCAGGTGGATGCCTGATTGCCAAATACTCGAACTATATTCCCTTGTTTTCCAGGTGGGCGCCGGATTGCCAAAACTTGAACTGTATTCCCTTATTTTCCAGGTAGGTGCCTGATTGCCAAAACATGAATTACATTCCCCTGTTCTCCAGCTAGGCGCTGATTGCCATTATTTGAACTGTATTCACTTGTTCTCCATGTGGGCGCATGATTGCCAAACTTGCACTACACTTCCCTGTTCTCCAGCTGGGCACCTGATTGCCAAAATTTGAACTGTATTCTCTTATTCTCCAGGTGGGCACCTGATTTCCAAAAATTCGAACTATATTCCCTTGTTTTCCAGGTGGGCGCCTGATTGCCAAAAACACGAACGATATTCGCTTGTTCTCCATGTGGGCACCTGATTGCCAAAAACATAAATTGTATTCCGTTGTTCTCCAGGTGGGCGCTTGATTGCAAAAACTTGAACTTTATTCTCTTGTTCTCCAGGTGGGCGCCTGATTGCCAAAACTTGAACTGTATTCCCTTGTTCTCTAGGTGGTCCAGGTAGACGTTTGATTGCCAAAACTTGAACTGTATTCACTTTTTCTCCAGGTGGGCGCCTGATTGCCAAAAACTTGAACTATTTTCCCTTGTTCTCTAGGTGGGTGACTGATTTCCAAAGACATGAACTATATTCCCTTGTTTTTCAGGTGGGCACTTGCTTGCCAAAACTTGAACTGTATTCCCTTGTTCTCCAAGTGGGCGCCTAATTGCCAAATCATGAACTATAATCGCTTTTTCTCCAGGTGGGTGCCCGATTGCCAAAACTTGAACTCTACTCCCTTGTTCTCCAAGTGGGTGCCTGATTACCAAAAACTCGAACTGTATTCCCTTGTTTTCTAGGTGGGCGCCTAATTGCCAAAAACATGAACTATATTCCCTTGATCTCCAGGTGGGCACTTGATTGCCTAAAACTTGAACTCTATTCCCTTGTTCTCCAAGTGGGCGCCTGATTGCCAAAACATGAACTGTATTCCCTTGTTCTCCAGTTGAGCGCCTAATTAAAAAAACTTGAACTGTATTCCCTTGTTTTCTAGGTGGGTGCCTGACTGCCAAAAATTCGAACTGAATTCCCTTGTTTTCTAGGTGGGCGCCTGATTGCCAAAACTTGAACTGTACTCCCTTGTTCTCCAGGTGGGTGCCTGATTGCCAAAAACTCGAATTGTATTCCCTTGTTTTCTAGGTGGGCGCCTGATTGCCAAAAACATGAACTGTATTTCCTTGTTCTCCAGGTAGGCACCTGATTGCCAAAAACTTGAACTGTATTCCCTTGTTCTCCAAGTGGGCGCCTGATTGCCAAAATATGAACTGTATTCCCTTGTTCTCTAGGTGAGCGCCTAATTACCAAAACTTGAACTGTATTCCCTTGTTTTCTAGGTGGTTGCCTGACTGCCAAAAATTCGAACTGTATTCCCTTGTTTTCTAGGTGGGCGCCTGATTGGCAAAAACATGAACTGTATTCCTTTGATCTCCAGGTGGACACCTGATTGCCAAAAACTTGAACTATATTCCCTTGTTCCCCCGGTGGGCGCCTGATTGCCAAAAACTTGAATTGTATTCCCTCGTTTTCCAGGAAGGCACATGATTGCTAAAACTTGAACTGTATTCCCTAATTCTCCAAGTGGGCGCCTAATTGCCCAAACATGAACTATAATCCCTTTTTCTCCAGGTGGGTGCCTAATTGCCAAATACACGAACTATATTCCCTTATTTTCCAGGTGGGCGCCGGATTGCCAAAACTTGAACTGTATTCCCTTGTTTTCCAGGTGGGCGCCTGATTGCCAAAACATGAATTATATTCCCCTGTTCTCCAGCTAGGTGCCTGATTGCCATTATTTGAACTTTATTCACTTGTTCTCCAGGTGGGCGCCTGATTGCCAAAACTTGAACTACATTTCCCTGTTTTCCAGATGGCCACCTGATTGCCAAAATTTGAACTGTATTCTTTTATTCTCCAGGTGGGCACCTGATTGCCAAAAATTCGAACTATATTCCCTTGTTTTCCAGGTGGGCGCCTGATTGCCAAAAACACGAACGATATTCACTTGTTCTCCGGGTGGGCACCTGATTACCAAAAACATAAATTGTTTTCCCTTGTGATCCAGGTGGGCGCTTGATTGCCAAAAACTTGAATTGTATTCCCTTGTGATCCAGGTGGGCGCTTGATTGCCAAAAACTTGAATTGTATTCCCTTGTTCTCATGGAGAGCGCTTGATTGAAAAAACGTGAACTTTATTCTCTTGTTCTCCAGGTGGGCGTATGATAGCCAAAATTTAGAACTGTATTCCCTTGTTCTCTAGGTGGTCCAGGTGGACGCTTGATTGCCAAAACTTGAACTGTATTCCCTTTTTCTCCAGGTAGGCGCCTGATTGCCAAAAACTTGAACTATTTTCCCTTGTTAACTAGGTGGGTGACTGATTGCCAAAGACATGAACTATATTCCCTTGTTTTTCAGGTGGGCACCTGCTTGCCAAAACTTGAACTACATTTCCCTGTTCTCCAGCTGGCCACCCTATTGCCAAAATTTGAACTGTATTCTCTTATTCTCCAGGTGGGCACCTGATTTCCAAAAATTCGAACTATATTCCCTTATTTTCCAGGTAGGCGCCTGATTGCCAAAAACACGAACGATATTCGCTTGTTCTCCAGGTGGGCACCTGATTACCAAAAACATAAATTGTATTCCCTTGTGATCCAGGTGGGCGCTTGATTGCCAAAAACATAAATTGTATTCCCTTTTGATCCAGGTGGGCGCTTGATTGCCAAAAACTTGAATTGTATTCCCTTGTTCTCATGGAGGGCGCTTGATTGCAAAAACGTGAACTTTATTCTCTTGTTCTCCAGGCGGGCGTATGATAGCCAAAATTTGAACTGTATTCCCTTGTTCTCTAGGTGGTCCAGGTGGACGCTTGATTGCCAAATCTTGAACTGTATTCCCTTTTTCTCCAGGTAGGCGCCTGATTGCCAAAAACTTGAACTATTTTCACTTGTTCTCCAGGTGGGTGCCTGATTGCCAAAAACTTGGACTATATTCCCTTGTTTTTCAGGTGGGCACCTGATTGCCAAAACTTAAACTATATTCCTTTGTTCTCCAAGCGGGCGCCTAATTGCCAAATCATGAACTGTAATCGCTTTTTCTCTAGGTGGGTGCCTGATTGCCAAAACTTGAACTGTACTCCCTTATTCTCCAGGTGGGTGCCTGATTGCCAAAAACTCGAACTGTATTCCCTTGTTTTCTAGGTGGGTTCCTGATTGCCAAAAACATGAATTGTATTCCCTTGTTCTCCAGGTAGGCACCTGATTGCCTAAAACTTGAACTGTATTCCCTTGTTCTCCAAGTGGGCGCCTGATTGCCAAAACATGAACTGTATTCCCTTGTTATCCAGGTGAGCGCCTGATTAACAAAACTTGAACTGTACTCCCTTGTTCTCCAGGTGGGTGCCTGATTGCCAAAAACTCGAACTATATTCCCTTGTTTTCTAGGTGGGCGCCTAATTGCCAAAAACATGAACTGTATTACCTTGTTCTCCAGGTGGGCACCTAATTGCCTAAAACTTGAACTCTATTCCCTTGTTCTCCAAGTGGGCGCCTGATTGCCAAAACATGAACTGTATTCCCTTGTTCTCCAGGTGTGCGCCTAATTAACAAAACTTGAACTGTATTCCCTTGTTTTCTAGGTGGGTGCTTGACTGTCAAAAATTCGAACTATATTCCCTTATTTTCTAGGTGGGCGCCTGATAGCCAAAACAAGAACTGTATTCCATTATTCTCCAGGTGGTCCGGGTGGATGCCTGATTGCCAAAACTTGAACTGTACTCCCTTGTTCTCCAGGTGGGTGCCTGATTGCCAAAAACTCGAACTGTATTCCTTTGTTTTCTAGGTGGGCGCCTGATTTCCAAAAACATGAACTGTATTCCCTTGTTCTCCAGGTAGGCACCTGATTGTCAAAAACTTGAACTGTATTCCCTTGTTCTCCAAGTGGACGCTTGATTGCCAAAACATGAACTGTATTCTCTTGTTCTCTAGGTGAGCGCCTAATTACCAAAACTTGAAATGTATTCCCTTGTTTTCTAGGTGGGTGCCTGACTATAAAAAATTCAAACTGTATTCCCTTGTTTTCTAGGTGGGCGCCTGATTGCCAAAAACATGAACTGTATTCCTTTGATCTCCAGGTGGACACCTGATTGCCAAAAACTTGAAGTATATTCCCTTGTTCACCAGGTGGGCGCCTGATTACCAAAAACTTGAATTGTATTCCCTAGTTTTCCAGGAGGTCACATGATTGCTAAAACATGAACTATATTCCCTTGTTTTCCAAGTGGGAGCCTGATTGCCCAAACATGAACTATAATCCCTTTTTCTCCAAATGGGTGCCTGATTGCCAAATACTTGAACTATATTCCCTTGTTTTCCAGGTGGGCGCCGGATTGCCTAAACTTGAACTGTATTCCCTTGTTTTCCAGGTGGGCGCCTGATTGCCAAAACTTGAATTATATTCCCCCTGTTCTCCAGCTGGGTGCCTGATTGCCATTATTTGAACTGTATTCACTTGTTCTCCAGGTGGGCGCCTGATTGCCAAAACTTGAACTACATTTCCCTGTTATCTAGCTGGGCACCTGATTGACAAAATTTGAACTGTATTCTCTTATTCTCCAGGTGGACACCTGATTGCCAAAAATTCGAACTATATTCTCTTGTTTTCCAGGTGGGCGCCTGATTGCCAAAAACACGAACGATATTCGCTTGTTCTCCAGGTGGGCACCTGATTGCCAAAAACATTAATTGTATTACCTTGTGATCCAGGTGGGCGCTTGATTGCCAAAAACTTGAACTGTATTCCCTTGATCTCCAGGAGGGCGCTTGATTGCAAAAACGTGAACTTTATTCTCTTGTTCTCCAGGTGGGCGCCTGATAGCCAAAAATTGAACTGTATTACCTTGTTCTCTAGGTGGTCCAAGTGGACGCTTGATTGCCAAAACTTGAACTATATTCCCTTGTTCTCCAAGTGGGCGCCTAATTGCCAAATCATGAACTGTAATCGGTTTTTCTCCAGGTGGGTGCCTGGTTGCCAAACCTTGAACTGTACTCCCTTGTTCTCCAGGTGGGTGTCTGATTACCAAAAACTCGAACTATATTCCTTTGTTTTCTCGGTGGGTGCCTGATTGCCAAAAACATGAATTGTATTCCCTTGTTCTCCAGGTGGGCACCTGATTGCCTAAAACTTGAACTGTATTCCCTTCTTCTGCAACTGGGGGCCTGATTGCCAAAACATGAACTGTATTCCCTTAATATCCAGGTGAGCGCCTAATTAACAAAACTTGAACTGTATGCCCTTATTTTCTAGGTGGGCGCATGATAGCCAAAACATGAACTGTATTCCCTTATTCTCCAGGTGGTCCGTGTGGACGCCTGATTGTCAAAAGTTGAACTGTACTCCATTGTTCTCCAGGTGGGTGCCTGATTGCCAAAAGTTCGAACTGTATTCCCTTGTTTTCTAGGTGGGTGCCTAATTACCAAAAACATGAAATGTATTCCCTTGTTCTCCAAGTAGGCACGTGATTGCCAAAAACTTGAACTGTATATCCTTGTTCTCCAAATGGGCGCCTGATTGCCAAAAAATCAACTGTATTCTATTGTTCTCTAGGTGAGCATCTAATTACCAAAACTTGAGCTGTATTCCCTTGTTTTCTAGGTGGGTGCCTGACTTCCAAAAATTCGAACTGTATTCCCTTGTTTTCTAGGTGGGCGCCTGATAGCCATAAACATGAACTGTATTCCTTTGATCTCCAAATGGACGCCTGATTGACAAAAACTTAAACTATATTCCTTTGTTCTCCAGGTGGGCACCTGATTGCCAAAAACTTGAATCGTATTCCCTTGTTTTCCAGGCGGGCACATGATTGCTAAAACTTGAACTGTATTCCCTTGTTCTCCAAGTGGGCGCCTGATTGCCAAAACATGAACTATAATCCCTTTTTCTCCAGGTGTGTGCCAGATTGCTAAATACTCGAACTATATTCCCTTGTTTTCTTGGTGGGCGCCTAATTGCCAAAAACATGAACTGTATTACCTTGTTCTCCAGGTGGGCACCTGATTGCCTAAAACTTGAACTCTATTACCTTGTTCTCCAAGTGGGCGCCTGATTGCCAAAACATGAACTGTATTCCCTTGTTCTCCAGGTGAGCGCCTAATTAACAAAACTTGAACTATATTACCTTGTTTTCTAGGTGGGTGCCTGACTGCCAAAAATTCGAACTGTATTCCCTTGTTTTCTATTGATAGCCAAAACATGAACTGTATTCCCTTATTCTCCAGGTGGTCCGGGTGGACACCTGATTGCCAAAACTTGAACTGTACTCTCTTGTTCTCCAGGTGGATGCCTGATTGCCAAACACTCGAACTGTATTCCCTTGTTTTCTAGGTGGGAGCCTGATTGCCAAAAACATGAACTTTATTCCCTTGTTCTCCAGGTAGGCACCTGATTGCCAAAAACTTGAACTGTATTCCCTTGTTCTCCAAGTGGGCACCTGATTGCCAAAACATGAACTGTATTCCCTTGTTCTCTAGGTGAGCGCCTAATTACCAAAACTTGAACTGTATTCCCTTGTTTTCTAGGTGGGTTCCTGACTGCCAAAAATTCGAACGATATTCCCTTGTTTTCTAGGTGTGCGCCTGATTGCCAAAAACATGAACTGTATTCCTTTGATCTCCAGGTGGTCGCTTGATTGCCAAAAACTTGAAGTATATTCCCTTGTTCTCCAGGTGGGCGCCTGATTGCCAAAAACTTGAACTATTTTCCCTTGTTCTCCAGGTGGGTGCCTGATTGCCAAAAACATGAACTATATTCCCTTATTTATTAGGTGAGCACCTGATTTCCAACACTTGAACTATATTTCCTTGTTCTCCAGGTGGGTGCTTAATTGCCCAAAACTTGAACTATATTCCTTTGTTCTTCAGGTGGGCGCCTGATTGCCAAAACTTGAACTTTATTCCCTTGTTCTCCAGGTGGACGCCTTAGTGCCAAAACTTGAACTGTATTCCCTTATTCTCCATATGGGTGCCTGATTGCCGAAAACTCGAACTATATTCCCTTTTTTTCTAGGTAGGTGCCTGATTGCGAGAAACATAAATTGTATTCCCATGTTCTCCAAGTGGGCACCTGATTGCCAAAAACTTGAACTATGTTCCTTTGTTCTCCAGAGGGGCGCTTGATTGCCAAAAACTTGAACTGTATTCCCTTGTTCTCCAAATGGTCGATTGTTTGCAAAAACTTGAACTTTATTTTCTACTTCTCTAGGTGGGCGCCTGATTGCCAAAACTTGAACCGTATTCCCTTGTTCTCTAGGTGGTCTAGGTGGACGCTTGATTGCCAAAACTTGAACTGTATTCCCTTTTTCTCCTGGTGGGCGCCTGATTGCCAAAAACTTGAACTATTTTCCCTTGTTCTCCAGGTGGGTGCCTGATTGCCAAAAATATGAACTATATTCCCTTATTTTTCAGGTGGGCACATGATTGCCAAAACTTGAACTGTATTTCCTTGTTCTCCAAGTGGGCGCCTAATTGCCAAATCATGAAATATAATCGCTTTTTCTTCAGGTGGGTGCCTGATTGCCAAAAACTCGAACTTTATTCCCTTGTTTTCTAGGTGAGCGCCTGATTGCCAAAAACATGAACTGTATTCCCTTGTTCACCAGGTGGACACCTGATTGCCAAAAACTTGAACTATATTCCCTTGTACTCCAAGTGCGCGCATGATTGCCAAAACATGAACTGTATTCCCTTGTTCTCCAGGTGAGCGCCTAATTAACAGAAGTTGAAATGTATTCTCTTCTTTTCTAGGTGGGTGCCTGACTGCAAAAAAATCGAACTGTATTCCCTGGTTTTCTAGGTGGGTGCCTAATAGCCAAAACATGAACTGAATTCCCTTATTCTCTAGGTGGTCCAGGTCGACGCCTGATTGCCAAAACTTGAACTGTACTCCCTTGTTCTCCAGATGGGTGCCTGATTGCCAAAAACTCGAACTGTATTCCCTTGTTTTCTAAGTGGGCGCCTGATTGCCAAAAATATGAACTGTATTCCCTTGTTCTCCAAGTAGGTGCCTGATTGCCAATACTTGAATTATATTCCCCTGTTCTCCAGCTAGGCGCCTAATTGCCATTATTTGAATTGTATTCACTTGTTCTCCAAGTGGGCGCCTGATTTCCAAAACTTGAACTACACTTCCCTGTTCTCCAGCTGTGCACCTGATTTCCAAAATTTGAACTGTATTCTCTTATTCTCTAGGTGGGCACCTGATTGCCAAAAATTCGAACTATATTCCCTTGTTTTCCAGGTGGGCGCCTGATTGCCAAAAACACGAACGATATTCGTTTGTTCTCCAGGTGGGCACCTGATTGCCAAAAACATAAATTGTATTCCCTTGTTCTCTAGGTGGGCGCTTGATTGCCAAAAACTTGAACTGTATTCCCTTTTTCTCCAGGTGGGCGTTTGATTGCAAAAACTTGAACTTTATTCTCTTGTTCTCCAGGTGGGCACCTGATTGCCAAAACTTGAACTGTATTCCCTTGTTCTCTAGGTGGTCCAGGTGGATGCTTGATTGCCAAAACTTGAACTGTATTCCTTTTTTCTCCAGGTGGGCGCCTGATTGCCAAAAACTTGAACTATTTTCCCTTGTTCTCCAGGTGGGTGCCTGATTGCCAAAAACATGAACTATATTCCCTTGTTTTTCAAGGGGGCACCTGATTACCAAAACTTGAATTGTATTCCCTTGTTCTCCAAGTGGGCGCCTAATTGCCAAATCACGAACTGTAATCGCTTTTTCTCAAGGTGGGTGCCTGATTGCCAAAACATGAACTGTACTCCCTTGTTCTCCAGGTGGGTGCCTGATTGCCAAAATCTCGAACTGTATTCCCTTGTTTTCTAGGTGGGCGCCTAATTGCCAAAACATGAACTGTATTACCTTGTTCTCCAGGCTGGCACCTGATTGCCTAAAACTTGAACTCTATTCCCTTGTTCTCCAAGTGGGCGCCTGATTGCCAAAACATGAATTGTATTCACTTGTTCTCCAGGTGAGCGCCTAATTAACAAAACTTGAACCGTATTCCCTTGTTTTCTAGGTGGGTGCCTGACTGCCAAAAATTCAAACTGTATTCCCTTGTTTTCTAGGTGGGCACCTGATAGCCAAAACATGAACTATATTCCCTTATTCTCCAGGTTGTCCGGGTGGACGCCTGATTGCCAAAACTTGAACTGTACTCCCTTGTTCTCCAGTTGGGTGCCTGATTGCCAAAAACTCGAACTGTATTCCTTTGTTTTCTAGGTGGGCGCCTGATTGCAAAAAAGATGAACTGTATTCCCTTGTTCTACAGGTAGGCACCTGATTGCCAAAAACTTGAACTGTATTCCCTTGTTCTCCAAGTGGGCGCCTGATTGCCAAAACATGAACTGTATTCCCTTGTTCTCTAGGTGAGCGCCTAATTACCAAAACTTGAACTGTATTCCCTTGTTTTCTAGGTGGGTGCCTGAATGCCAAAAATTCGAACTGTATTCCCTTGTTTTCTAGGTGGGCGCCTGATTGCAAAAAACATGAACTGTATTCCCTTATTCTCCAGGTTGTCCGGGTGGACGCCTGATTGCCAAAACTTGAACTGTACTCCCTTGTTCTCCAGGTGGGTGCCTGATTGCCAAAAACTCGAACTGTATTCCTTTGTTTTCTAGGTGGGCGCCTGATTGCAAAAAAGATGAACTGTATTCCCTTGTTCTCCAGGTAGGCACCTAATTGCCAAAAACTTGAACTGTATTCCCTTGTTCTCAAAGTGGGCGCCTGATTGCCAAAACATGAACTGTATTCCCTTGTTCTCTAGGTGAGCGCCTAATTACCAAAACTTGAACTGTATTCCCTTGTTTTCTAGGTGGGTGCCTGAATGCCAAAAATTCGAACTGTATTCCCTTATTTTCTAGGTGGGCGCCTGATTGCAAAAAACATGAACTGTATTCCTTTGATCTCCAGGTGGACACCTGATTGCCAAAATTTGAACTGTATTCTCTTATTCTCCAGGTGGGCACCTGATTGCCAAATATTCGAACAATAGGTGGGCGCTTGATTGTCAAAAACAATAACGATATTCTCTTGTTCTACAGGTGGGCACCTGATTGCGAAAAACATTAATTGTATTCCCTTGTGATCCAGGTGGGCACTTGATTGCCAAAAACTTGAACTGTATTCCCTTGTTCTCCAGGAGGGCGCTTGATTGCAAAAACGTGAACTTTATTCTCTTGTTCTCCAAGTGGGGGCCTGATAGCCAAAACTTGGACTGTATTCCCTTGTTCTCTAGGTGGTCCAAGTGGACGCTTGATTGCCAAAACATGAACTGTATTCCCTTTTTTTTCCAGGTGGGCGCCTGATTGCCAAAAACTTGAACTATTTTCCCTTGTTCTCTAGGTGGGTGCCTGATTGCCAAAAACATGAACTATATTCCCTTGCTTTTCAGGTGGGCACCTGATTGCCAAAACTTGAACTATATTCCCTTGTTCTCCAAGTGGGCGCCTAATTGCCAAATTATGAAATGTAATCAGTTTTTCTCCAGGTGGGTGCCTGATTGCCAAAACTTGAACTTTACTCCCTTGTTCTCCAGGTGGGTGTCTGATTGCCAAAAACTCGAACTATATTCCCTCATTTTCTAGGTGGGTGCCTGATTGCCAAAAACATGAATTGTATTCCCTTGTTCTCCAGATGGGCACCTGATTGCCTAAAACTTGAACTGTATTCCCTTGTTCTGCAACTGGGGGCCTGATTGCCAAAACATAAACTGTATTCCCTTGTTATCCAGGTGAGCGCCTAATTAACAAAACTTGAACTGTATTCTCTTGTTTTCTAGGTGGGTGCATGATAGCCAAAACATGAACTGTATTCCCTTATTCTCCAGGTGGTCCGGGTGGATGTCTGATTGCCAAAACTTGAACTGTACTCCCTTGTTCTCCAGGTGGGTGCCTGATTGCCAAAAATTCGAACTGTATTCCCTTGTTCTCCAGGTAGGCACCTAATTGCCAAAAACTTGAACTGTATTCCCTTGTTCTCAAAGTGGGCGCCTGATTGCCAAAACATGAACTGTATTCCCTTGTTCTCTAGGTGAGCGCCTAATTACCAAAACTTGAACTGTATTCCCTTGTTTTCTAGGTGGGTGCCTGAATGCCAAAAATTCGAACTGTATTCCCTTGTTTTCTAGGTGGGCGCCTGATTGCAAAAAACATGAACTGTATTCCTTTGATCTCCAGGTGGACACCTGATTGCCAAAATTTGAACTGTATTCTCTTATTCTCCAGGTGGGCACCTGATTGCCAAATATTCGAACAATAGGTGGGCGCTTGATTGTCAAAAACAATAACGATATTCTCTTGTTCTCCAGGTGGGCACCTGATTGCGAAAAACATTAATTGTATTCCCTTGTGATCCAGGTGGGCACTTGATTGCCAAAAACTTGAACTGTATTCCCTTGTTCTCCAGGAGGGCGCTTGATTGCAAAAACGTGAACTTTATTCTCTTGTTCTCCAAGTGGGGGCCTGATAGCCAAAACTTGGACTGTATTCCCTTGTTCTCTAGGTGGTCCAAGTGGACGCTTGATTGCCAAAACATGAACTGTATTCCCTTTTTTTTCCAGGTGGGCGCCTGATTGCCAAAAACTTGAACTATTTTCCCTTGTTCTCTAGGTGGGTGCCTGATTGCCAAAAACATGAACTATATTCCCTTGCTTTTCAGGTGGGCACCTGATTGCCAAAACTTGAACTATATTCCCTTGTTCTCCAAGTGGGCGCCTAATTGCCAAATTATGAAATGTAATCAGTTTTTCTCCAGGTGGGTGCCTGATTGCCAAAACTTGAACTTTACTCCCTTGTTCTCCAGGTGGGTGTCTGATTGCCAAAAACTCGAACTATATTCCCTCATTTTCTAGATGGGTGCCTGATCGCCAAAAACATGAATTGTATTCCCTTGTTCTCCAGATGGGCACCTGATTGCCTAAAACTTGAACTGTATTCCCTTGTTCTGCAACTGGGGGCCTGATTGCCAAAACATAAACTGTATTCCCTTGTTATCCAGGTGAGCGCCTAATTAACAAAACTTGAACTGTATTCTCTTGTTTTCTAGGTGGGTGCATGATAGCCAAAACATGAACTGTATTCCCTTATTCTCCAGGTGGTCCGGGTGGATGTCTGATTGCCAAAACTTGAACTGTACTCCCTTGTTCTCCAGGTGGGTGCCTGATTGCCAAAAATTCGAACTGTATTCCCCTGTTTTCTAGGTGGGCGCTTGATTTCCAAAAACATGAACTGTATTCCCTTGTTCTTCAGGTAGGCACCTGATTGCCAAAAACTTGAACTATATTCCCTTGTTCTCCAAGTGGGGGCCCGATTGCCAAAACATGAAGTGTATTCTATTGTTCTCTAAGTGAGCGTCTAATTACCAAAACTTGAACTGTATTCCCTTGTTTTCTAGGAGGGTGCCTTACTTCCAAAAATTCGAATTGTATTCCCTTGTTTTCTAGGTGGGCGCCTGATTGCCATAAACATGAATTGTATTCCTTTGATCTCCAAATGTACGCCTGATTGCCAAAAACTTAAACTATATTCCCTTATTCTCCAGGTGGGCACCTGATTGCCATTAACTTGAATTGTATTCCTTTGTTTTCCAGGAGGGCACATGATTGCTAAAACTTGAACTGTATTCCTTTGTTCTCCAGGTGGGTGCCAGATTGCCAAATACTCGAACTATATTCCCTTGTTTTCTAGGTGGGCGCCTAATTGCCAAAAACATGAAGTGTATTACCTTGTTCTCCAGGTGGGCACCTGATTGCCTAAAACTTGAACTCAATTCCCTTGTTCTCCAAGTGGGCGCCTGATTGCCAAAACATGAACTGTATTCCCTTGTTCTCCAGGTGAGCGCCTAATTAACAAAACTTGAACTGTATTCCCTTGTTTTCTAGGTGGGTGCCTGACTTCCTAAAATTCGAACTATATTCCCTTGTTTTCTAGGTGGGCTACTGATAGACAAAACATGAACTGTATTCCCTTATTCTCCAGGTGGTCCGGGTGAACGACTTATTGCCAAAACTTGAACTGTACTCCCTTGTTCTCTAGGTGGGTGCCTGATTGCCAAAAATTTGAACTGTATTCCCTTGTTTTCTAGGTGTGCGCCTGATTGCTAAAAACAAGAACTGTATTCCCTTGTTCTCCAGGTAGGCACCTGATTGCCAAAAACTTGAACCGTATTACCTTGTTCTCCAAGTGGGCGCCTGATTGCCAAAACATGAACTGTATTCCCTTGTTCTCTAGGTGAGCGCCTAATTACCAAAACTTGAACTGTATTTCCTTGATTTCCAGGTGGGTGCCTGACTGCCAAAAATTCGAACTGTATTCCCTTGTTTTCTAGGTGGGCGCCTGATTTCCAAAAACATGAACTGTATTCCTTTGATCTCCAAGTGGACACCTGATTGCCAAAAACTTGAAGTATATTCCCTTGTTCTACAGGTGGGTGCGTGATTGCCAAATACTCGAACTATATTCCATTGTTTTCCAGGTGGGCGCCGGATTGCCAAAACTTGAACTATATTCCCTTGTTTTCTAGGTGGGCGCCTGATTGCCAAAACTTGAATTATATTCCCCTGTTCTCCAGCTGGGTGCCTGATTGCCATTATTTGATCTGTATTCACTTGTTCTCCAGGTGGGCGCGTGATTGCCATAACTTGAACTACATTTCCCTGTTCTTCAGCTGGGCACCTGATTGCCAAAATTTGAACTGTATTCTCTTATTCTCTAGGTGGGCACCTGATTGCCAAAAATTCGAACTATATTCCCTTGTTTTTCCAGGTAGGCGCCTGATTGCCAAAAACAAGAACGATATTCGCTTGTTCTCCAGGTGGGCACCTGATTGCCAAAAACATTAATTGTATTCCCTTGTGATCGAGGTGGGCGCTTGATTGCCAAAAACTTGAACTGTATTCACTTGTTCTCCAGGAGGGCACTTGATTGCCAAAACGTGAACTTTATTCTCTTGTTCTCCAGGTGGGCACCTGATAGCCAAAACTTGAACTGTATTCCCTTGTTCTCTAGGTGGTCCAAGTGGACGCTTGATTTCCAATACTTGAACTGTATTCCCTTTTTCTCCAGGTGGGCGCCTGATTACCAAAAACTTGATCTATTTTCCCTTGTTCTCCAGGTGGGTGCCTGATTGCCAAAAATATGAACTATATTCCCTTGTTTTTCAAGTGGGCACCTGATTGCCAAAACTTGAACTATATTCCCTTGTTCTCCAAGTGGGCGCCTAATTGCCAAATCATGAAATGTAATCGGTTTTTCTTCAGGTGGGTGCCTGATTACCAAAACTTGAACTATACTCCCTTGTTCTCCAGGTGGGTGCCTGATTGCCAAAAACTCGAACTATATTCCCTTGTTCTCCAGGTGGGCACCTAATTGCCAAAAACTTGAATTGTATTCCCCTGTTTTCCAGGAGGGCACATGATTGCTAAAACTTCAACTGTATTCCCTTGTTCTCCAAGTGGGCGCCTGATTGCCAAAACATGAACTATAATCCCTTTTTCTCCAGGTTGGTGCCAGATTGCCAAATACTCGAACTATATTCCCTTGTTTTCTAGGTAGGCGCCTAATTGCCAAAAACATGAACTGTATTACCTTGTTCTCCAGGTGGGCACCTGATTGCCTAAAACTTGAACTCTATTCCCGTGTTCTTCAAGTGCGCGCCTGATTGCCAAAACATGAACTGTATTCCTTTGTTCTCCAGGTGAGCGCCTAATTAACAAAACTTGAACTGTATTCCCTTGTTTTCTAGGTGGGTGCCTGACTGCCAAAAATTCGAACTGTATTCCCTTGTTTTCTAGGTGGGCGCCTGATTGCCAAAACATGAACTGTATTCCCTTAATCTCCATGTGGTCCGGGTGGACGCCTGATTGCCAAAACTTGAACTGTACTCCCTTGTTCTCCTGGTGGCTGCCTGATTGCCAAAAACTCGAACTGTATTCCCTTGTTTTCTAGGTTGGCGCCTGATTGCCAAAAACATGAACTGTATTCCCTTGTTCTCCAGGTAGGCACCTGATTGCCAAAAACTTGAACTGTATTCCCTTGTTCTCCAAGTGGGCGCTTGATTGCCAAAACATGAACTTTATTCCCTTTTTTTTCCAGGTGGGCGCCTGATTGCCAAAAACTTGAACTATTTTCCCTTGTTCACCATGTGGGTGCCTAATTGCCAAAAACATGAACTATATTCCCTTGTTTTTCAGGTGGGCACCTGATTGCCAAAACTTGAACTATAATCCCTTGTTCTCTAAGTGGGCGCCTAATTGCCAAATCATGAAATGTAATCGGTTTTTCTCCAGGTTGGTGCCTGATTGCCAAAACTTGAACTGTACTCCCTAGTTCTCCAGGTGGGTGTCTGATTGCCAAAAACTCGAACTATATTCCCTTATTTTCTAGGTGGGTGCCTGATTGCCCAAAACATGAATTGTATTCCCTTGTTCTCCAGGTAGGCACCTGATTGCCTAAAAATTGAACTGTATTCCCTTGTTCTGCAACTGGGGGCCTGATTGCCAAAACATGAACTGTATTCCCTTGTTATCCAGGTGAGCGCCTAATTAACAAAACTTGAACTGTATTCCCTTATTTTCTAGGTGGGTGCATGATAGCCAAAACATGAATTGTATTCCATTATTCTCCAGGTGGTCCGGGTGGACGCCTGATTGCCAAAACTTGAACTGTACTCCCTTTTTCTCTAGGTGGGTGCCTGACTTCCAAAAATTCGAACTGTATTCCCTTGTTTTCTAGGTGGGCGCCTGATTGCCATAAACATGAACTGTATTCCTTTGATCTCCAAATGGATGCCTTATTGCCAAAAACTTAAACTATATTCCCTTGTTCTCCAGGTGGGCACCTGATTGCCAAAAACTTGAATTGTATTCCCTTGTTTTCTAGGAGGGCACATGATTTCTAAAACTTGAACTGTATTCCCTTGTTCTCCAAGTGGGCGCCTGATTGCCAAAACATGAACTATAATCCCTTTTTCTCCAGGTGGGTGCCAGATTGCCAAGTACTCGAACTATATTCCCTTGTTTTCCAGGTGGGCGCCGGATTGCCAAAACTTGAACTATATTCCCCTGTTCTCAATCTGGGCGCCTGATTGCCATTATTTGAACTGTATTCCCCTGTTCTCAATCTGGGCACCTGATTGCCATTATTTGAACTGTATTCACTTGTTCTCCAGGTGGGCGCCTGTTTGCCAAAACTTGAACTACATTTCCCTGTTCTCCAGCTAGGCACCTGATTGCCAAAATTTGAACTGTATTCCCTTATTTTTCTGGTGGGCACCTAATTGCCAAAATTTGAACTGTGTTCCCTTGCTCTCCAGGTGGGCACTAATGGCCAAAACATGAACTTTATTCCCTTGTTCTCCAGTTGGGTGCCCGATTGCCAAAACTTGAACTGTATTCCCTTGTTCTCCAGATGGTCCAGGTTGGCGCCTGATTGCCAAAACTTGAATTTTATTCCCTTGTTCTCTAGGTAGGCGCCTGATTGCCAAAACTTAAACTATATTTCCTTGTTCTCCATGTGGGCGCCTGATTGCCCAAAACTTTAACTATATTCCTTTGTTCTCCAGGTGGGCGCCTGATTGCCAAAACTTGAACTTTATTCCCTTGTTCTCCAGGTGGATGCCTGATTGCCAAAACGTGAATTGTATTCCCTTGTGATCCAGGTGGGCGCTTGATTTCCAAAAACTCGAACTGTATTCCATTGTTTTCTAGGTGGGCGCCTAGTTGACAAAAACATGAACTGTATTCCCTTATTCTCCAGGTGAGCGCATGATTGCAAAAACTTGAACTTTATTCTCTTGTTCTCCAGGTGGGCGACTGATAGCCAAAACTTGAACTGTATTCCCTTGTTCTCCAAGTGGTTCAGGTGGATGCTTGATTTCCAAAACTTGAACTGTATTCCCTTTTTTTCTAAGTGGGCGCCTGATTGCCAAAAACTTGAACTATTTTCCCTTGTTCTCCAGGTGGGTGCCTGATTGCCAAAAACATGAACTATATTCCCTTGTTTTTCAGGTGGGCACCTGATTGCCAAAACTTGAACTGTATTCCCTTGTTCTCCAAGTGGGCTCCTAATTGCCAAATCATGAAATGTAATCGGTTTTTCTCCAGGTGGGTGCCTGATTGCCAAAACTTGAACTGTACTCTCTTATTCTCCAGGTGGGCACCTGATTGCCAAAAATTCGAACTATATTCCCTTGTTTTCCAGGTGGGCGCCTGATTGCCAAAAACACAAACGATATTCCCTTGTTCTCCAGGTGGGCGCCTGATTGCCAAAAACTTGAATTGTATTCCTTTGTTTTCCAGGAGGGCACATGATTGCAAAAACTTGAACTTTATTCTCTTGTTCTCCAGGTGGGCGCCTGATTGCCAAAACTTGAACTGTATTCCCTTGTTCTCTAGGTGGTCCAGGTGGATGCTTGATTGCGAAAACTTGAACTATATTCCCTTTTTCTCCAGGTGGGCACCTGATTGCCAAAAACATGAACTATTTTCCCTTGTTCTCCAGGTGGGTGCCTGATTGCCAAAAACATAAACTATATTCCCTTGTTTTTCAGGTGGGCACCTGATTGCCAAAACTTGAACTGTATTCACTTGTTCTCCAGGTGGGCGCCTGATTGCCAAAACTTGAACTACATTTCCCTGTTCTCCAGCTGGGCACCTGATTGCCAAAATTTGAACTTTATTCTCTTATTCTCCAGGTGGGCACCTGATTGCCATAAATTCAAACTATATTCCCTTGTTTTCCAGGTGGGTGCCTGATTGCCAAAAACACAAACGATATTGGCTTGTTCTCCAGGTGGGCACCTGATTGCCAAAAACATTAATTGTATTCCCTTGTGATCCAGGTGGGCGCTTGATTGCCAAAAACTTGAACTGTATTTCCTTGTTCTCCAGGAGGGCGCTTGATTGCAAAAATGTGAAGTTTATTCTCTTGTTCTCCAGGTGGGCGCCTGATAGCCAAAACTTGAACTGTATTCCCTTGTTCTCCAAGTGGGCGCCTGATTGCAAAAACATGAACTATAATCCCTTTTTCTCCAGGTGGGTGCCAGATTGCCAAACACTAGAATTATATTCCCTTGTTTTCCAGGTGGGCGCCGGATTGCCAAAACTTGAACTGTATTCCCTTGTTCTCCAGGTGGGCGCCGGATTGCCAAAACTTGAACTGTATTCCCTTGTTCTCTAGGTTGTCCAAGTGGACGCTTGATTGCCAAAACTTGAATTGTATTCCTTTTTCTCCAGGTGGGCGTCTGATTGCCAAAAACTTGAACTATTTTCCCTTGTTTTCCAGGTGTGCGCCGGATTGCCAAAACTTGAACTGTATTCCCTTGTTCTCCAGGTGGGCGCCTGATTGCCAAAACTTGAACTACATTTCCCTGTTCTCCAGCTGGGCACCTAATTGCCAAAATTTGAATTGTATTCCCTTGTTCTCCAAGTGGGCACCTGATTGCCAAAAACTTAAACTGTATTCCGTTATTTTTCTGGTGGGCACCTGATTGCCAAAATTTGAACTGTGTTCCCTTGCTCTCCAGGTCGGCACTAATGGCCAAAACATGAACTTTATTCCTTTGTTCTCCAGTTGGGCGCCCGATTACCAAAACTTGAACTTTATTCCCTTGTTCTCCAGGTGGTCCAGGTGGGCGCCTGATTGCCAAAACTTGAAT
Source organism: Nicotiana tabacum (assembly GCF_000715075.1). Classification (NCBI taxonomy): domain Eukaryota; kingdom Viridiplantae; phylum Streptophyta; class Magnoliopsida; order Solanales; family Solanaceae; genus Nicotiana; species Nicotiana tabacum. The sequence continues at coordinate 88,851,185 of NC_134101.1, read as the reverse complement.
TTTATTCCTTTCTTCTCTAGGTAGGCGCCTGATTGCCAAAACTTGAACTATATTTTCTTGTTCTCCAGGTGGGCGCCTGATTGCCCAAAACTTGAACTATATTCCTTTGTTCTCCAGGTGGGCGCCTGATTGCCAAAACTTGAACTTTATTCCTTTGTTCTCTAGGTGGATGCCTGATTGCCAAAAATTGAACTGTATTCCTTTGTTCTCCTGATGGGTGCCTGATTTCCAAAAACTCGAACTATATTCCCTTTTTTTCTAGGTAGGTGCCTGATTGCGAGAAACATAAATTGTATTCCCTTGTTCTCCAAGTGGGCGCCTGATTGCCAAAAACTTGAACTATGTTCCCTTGTTCTCCAGATGGGCTCTTGATTGCCAAAAACTTGAACTGTATTCCCTTGTTCTCCAGGTGGGCGATTGATTGCAAAAACTTGAACTTTATTCTATTGTTCTCCATGTGGGCACCTGATTGCCAAAACATGAACATAATTCCCTTGTTCTCTAGGTGGTCCAGGTGGACGCTTGATTGCCAAAACTTGAACTATATTCCCTTTTTCTCCAGGTGGATGCCTGATTGCCAAAAACTTGAACAATTTTCCCTTGTTCTCCAGGTGGGCGCCTGATTGCCAAAAACATGAACTATATTCCCTTATCTTTCAGGTGGGCACCTGATTGCCAAAACTTGAACTGTATTCCCTTGTTCTCCAAGTGGGCACCTAATTTCCAAATCATGAACTATAATCGCTTTTTCTCCAGGTGGGTGCCTGATTGCCAAAACTTGAACTGTACTCCCTTGTTCTCCAGGTGAGTACCTGATTGCCAAAAACTCGAACTTTATTCCCTTGTTTTCTAGGTAGGCGCCTGATTGCCAAAAACATGAACTGTATTCCTTTGATCTCCAGGTGGACGCCTGATTGCCAAAAACTTAAACTATATTCCCTTGTTCTCCAGGTGGGCGCCTGATTGCCAAAACCTTAAATTGTATTCCCTTGTTTTCCAGAAGGGCACATGATTGCTAAAATTTGAACTGTATTCCCTTGTTCTCCAGGTGGTCCAGGTGGGCACCTGATTGCCAAAACTTGAATTTTATTCCCTTGTTCTCTAGGTAGGTGCCTGATTGCCAAAACTTGAACTATATTTCCTTGTTCTCCAGGTGGGCGCCTGATTGTCCAAAACCTGAACTATATTCCTTTGTTCTCCAGGTGGGTGCCTGATTGCCAAAACTTGAACTTTATTCCCTTGTTCTCCAGGTGGATCCCTGATTTCCAAAACTTGAACTGTATTCTCTTGTTCTCCAGATGGGTGCCTGATTGCCAAAAACGAGAACTATATTCCCTTTCTTTCTAGGTAAGTGCCTGATTGCGAGCAACATAAATTGTATTCTCTTGTTCTCCAAGTCGGCGCCTGATTGCCAAAAACTTGAACTATGTTCCCTTGTTCTCCAGGTGGGCGATTGATTGCAAAAACTTGAACTTTATTCTCTTGTTCTCCAGGTGGGCGCCTGATTGCCAAAACATGAACTGTATTCCCTTGTTCTCCAAGTGGGCACCTAATTGCCAAATCATGAACTATAATCGCTTTTTCTCCAGGTGGGTGCCTGATTGCCAAAACATGAATTGTACTCCCTTGTTCTCCAGGTGGGTACCTGATTGCCAAAAACTCGAACTTTATTCCCTTGTTTTCTAGGTGGGCGCCTGATTGCCAAAAATATGAACTCTATTCCCTTGTTCTCCAAGTGGGCGCCTGATTGCCAAAACATCAACTGTATTTCCTTGTTCTCCAGGTGAGCGCCTAATTAACAAAACTTGAACTGTATTCCCTTCTTTTCTAGGTGGGTGCCTGATTGCCAAAAACATGAACTGTATTCCTTTGATCTCCAGGTGGACGCCTGATTGCCAAAAACTTAAACTATATTCCCTTGTTCTCCAGGTGGGCGCCTGATTGCCAAAACCTTAAATTGTATTCCCTTGTTTTCCAGAAGGGCACATGATTGCTAAAATTTGAACTGTATTCCCTTGTTCTCCAGGTGGTCCAGGTGGGCACCTGATTGCCAAAACTTGAATTTTATTCCCTTGTTCTCTAGGTAGGTGCCTGATTGCCAAAACTTGAACTATATTTCCTTGTTCTCCAGGTGGGCGCCTGATTGTCCAAAACCTGAACTATATTCCTTTGTTCTCCAGGTGGGTGCCTGATTGCCAAAACTTGAACTTTATTCCCTTGTTCTCCAGGTGGATCCCTGATTTCCAAAACTTGAACTGTATTCTCTTGTTCTCCAGATGGGTGCCTGATTGCCAAAAACGAGAACTATATTCCCTTTCTTTCTAGGTAAGTGCCTGATTGCGAGCAACATAAATTGTATTCTCTTGTTCTCCAAGTCGGCGCCTGATTGCCAAAAACTTGAACTATGTTCCCTTGTTCTCCAGGTGGGCGATTGATTGCAAAAACTTGAACTTTATTCTCTTGTTCTCCAGGTGGGCGCCTGATTGCCAAAACATGAACTGTATTCCCTTGTTCTCCAAGTGGGCACCTAATTGCCAAATCATGAACTATAATCGCTTTTTCTCCAGGTGGGTGCCTGATTGCCAAAACATGAATTGTACTCCCTTGTTCTCCAGGTGGGTACCTGATTGCCAAAAACTCGAACTTTATTCCCTTGTTTTCTAGGTGGGCGCCTGATTGCCAAAAATATGAACTCTATTCCCTTGTTCTCCAAGTGGGCGCCTGATTGCCAAAACATCAACTGTATTTCCTTGTTCTCCAGGTGAGCGCCTAATTAACAAAACTTGAACTGTATTCCCTTCTTTTCTAGGTGGGTGCCTGATTGCCAAAAATTCGAACTGTATTCCCTTGTTTTCTAGGTGGGCGCCTGATAGCCAAAACATGAACTGTATTCCCTTATTCTCCAGGTGGTCCGGGTCGACGCCTGATTGCCAAAACTTGAACTGTACTCCCTTGTTCTCCAGGTGGGTGCCTGATTGCCAAAAACTCAAACTGTATTACATTATTTTCTAGGCGGGCTCCTGATTGCCAAAAACATGAACTGTATTCCCTTGTTCTCCAGTTTGACACCTGATTGCCAAAAACTTGAACTGTATTGCCTTGTTCTCCAAGTGGGCGCCTGATTGCCAAAACATGAACTGTATTCCCTTGTTCTCTAGGTGAGCGCCTAATTCACAAAACTTGAACTGTATTCCCTTGTTTTCTAGGTGGTTGCCTGACTGCCAAAAATTCGAACTATATTCCCTTGTTTTCTAGGTGGGCACCTAATTGCCAAAAACATGAACTATATTCCTTTGTTCTCCATGTGGGTGCCTGATTGCTAAAAACTTGAATTGTATTCCCTTGTTTTCCAGGAGGGCACATGATTGCTAAAACTTGAACTGTATTCTCTTGTTCTCCAAGTGGGCGCCTGATTGCCAAAACATGAACTATAATCCCTTTTTCTCCAGGTGGGTGTCTATTTGCCAAATACTCGAACAATATTCCCTTGTTTTCCAGGTGGGCGTCGGATTGCCAAAACTTGAACTGTATTCCCTTGTTTTCCAGGTGGGCGCCTGACTGCCAAAACTTAAATTATATTCCCATGTTCTCCAGCTGGGAGCCTGATTGCCATTATTTGAACTGTATTCACTTGTTCTCCAGGTGGGCGCTTGATTGCCAAAACTTGAACTACATTTCCCTGTTCTCCAGCTAGGCACCTGATTGCCAAAATTTGAACTGTATTCTCTTATTCTCCAGGTGGGCACCTGATTGCCAAAAAATCGAACTATATTTCCTTGTTTTCCAGGTGGGCGCCAGATTGCCAAAAACACGAACGATATTCGCTTGTTCTCCAGGTGGGCATCTGATTGCCAAAAACATAAATTGTATTCCCTTGTGATCCAGGTGGGCGCTTGATTGCTAAAAACTTGAAGTGTATTCCCTTGTTCTCCAGGTGGGCACTTGATTGCAAAAACTTGAACTTTATTCTCTTATTCTCCAGGTGGGCGCCTGATTGCCAAAACTTGAACTGTATTCCCTTGTTCTCTAGGTGGTCCAGGTGGACGCTTGATTGCCAAAAACATGAACTGTATTCCCTTGTTCTCCAGGTGGGCGCCTGATTGCCAAAAACATGAACTGTATTCCTTTGATCGCCAGGAGGACGCCTGATTGCCAAAAACTTGAACTATATTCCCTTGTTCTCCAGGTGAGCGCCTGATTGCCAAAAACTTGAATTGTATTCCCTTGTTTTCCAGGAGGGCACACGATTGCTAAAACTTGAACTGTATTCCCTTGTTCTCCAAGTGGGCGCCTGATTGCCAAAACATGAACTATAATCCCTTTTTCTCCAGGTGGGTGCCTGATTGCCAAATACTCGAACTATATTCCCTTGTTTTCCAGGTGGGCGCCGGATTGCCAAAACTGTAACTGTATTCCCTTGTTTTCCAGGTGGGTGCCTGATTGCCAAAACATGAACTAGATTCCCCTGTTCTACAGCTGGGCGCCTGATTGCCATTATTTGAACTGTATCCACTTGTTCTCCAGGTTGGCGCCTTATTGCCAAAACTTGAACTACATTTCCCTGTTCTCCAGCTGGGCACCTGATTGCCAAAATTTGAACTGTATTCTCTTATTCTCCAGGTGGGCACCTGATTGCCAAAAATTCGAACTATATTCCCTTATTTTCCAGGTCGGCGCCTGATTGCGAAAAACACGAACGATATTCGCTTGTTCTCCAGGTGGGTCCCTGATAGCCAAAAACCCGAACTATATTCCCTTGTTTCTCCAGGTGGATGCCTGATAGCCAACAACTCGAACTATATTCCCTTGTTTTCTAGGTAGGCGCCTGATTGCCAAAAACATGAACTGTATTCCCTTGTTCTCTAAGTGGGCGCCTGATTGCCAAAACATGAATTGCATTCCCTTGTTCTCCAGGTGAGCGCCTAATTAACAAAACTTCAACTGTATTCCCTTGTTTTCTAGGTGAGTGCCTAACTACCAAAAATTCGAACTGTATTCCCTTGTTTTCTTCTGATAGCCAAAACATGAACTGTATTCCCTTACTCTCCAGGTGGTCTGGGTGGACACCTGATTGCCAAAACTTGAACTCTACTCCCTTGTTCTCCAGGTGGGTGCCTGATTGCTAAAAACTCGAACTGTATTCCCTTGTTTTCTATGTGGGTGCCTGATTGCCAAAAACATGAACTGTATTCCCTTGTTCTCCAGGTAGGCACCTGATTTCCAAAACCTTGAACTGTATTCCCTTGTTCTCCAAGTGGGTGCCTGATTGCCAAAACATGAACTGTATTCCCTTGTTCTCTAGGTGAGCGCCTAATTACCAAAACTTGAAATGTATTCCCTTGTTCTCCAGGTGGGTGCTTGATTGACAAAAGATGAACTGTATTCCCTTGTTCTCTAGGTGGTCCAGGTGGACGCTTGATTGCCAAAACTTGAACTATTTTCCCTTGTTCTCTAGGTGGGTGATTGATTGCCAAAAACATGAACTATATTCCCTTATTTTTCAGGTGGGCACCTGATTGCCAGAACTTGAACTGTATTCCCTTGTTCTCCAGGTGAGTGTCTGATTGCCAAAAACTCGAACAATATTCCCTTTTTCTCCAGGTGGGCGGCTGATTGCCAAAAACTTGAACTATATTCCCTTGTTCTCCAGGTGGGTGCCTTATTACCAAAAACATGAACTATATTCCCTTTGTTTTTCAGGTGGGCACCTGATTGTCAAAACTTGAACTGTATCCCCTTGTTCTCCAGGTGGGCACCTGATTGCTTAAAACATGAACTGTATTCCCTTGTTCTCCAAGTGGGCGCCTGGTTGCCAAAACATGAACTGTATTTCCTTGTTCTCTAGGTGAGCGCCTAATTAACAAAACTTGAACTGTATTCCCTTCTTTTCTAGGTGAGTGCCTGACTGCAAAAAATTCGAACTGTATTCCCTTGTTTTCTAGGTGGGCGCCTGATAGCCAAAACATGAACTGTATTCCCTTATTTTCCAGGTGGTTCGGGTCGACGCCTGATTGCCAAAACTTGAACTGTACTCCCTTGTTCTCCAGGTGGGTGCCTGATTGCCAAAAACTCAAACTGTATTCCCTTATTTTCTTGGCGGGCGCCTGATTGCCAAAAACATGAATTGTATTCCCTTGTTCTCCAGGTAGACACCTGATTGCCAAAAACTTGAACTGTATTCCCTTGTTCTCCAAGTGGGCGCCTGATTGCCAAAACATGAACTGTATTCCCTTGTTCTCTAGGTGAGCGCCTAATTCACAAAACTTGAACTGTATTCCCTTGATTTCTAGGTGGTTGCCTGACTGCCAAAAATTCGAACTGTATTCCCTTGTTTTCTAGGTGGGCGCCTAATTGCCAAAAACATGAACTATATTCCTTTGTTCTCCATGTGGGTGCCTGATTGCTAAAAACTTGAATTGTATTCCCTTGTTTTCCAGGAGGGCACATGATTGCTAAAACTTGAACTGTATTCTCTTGTTCTCCAAGTGGGCGCCTGATTGCCAAAACATGAACTATAATCCCTTTTTCTCCAGGTGGGTGCCTATTTGCCAAATACTCGAACAATATTCCCTTGTTTTGCAGGTGGGCGCCGGATTGCCAAAACTTGAACTGTATTCCCTTGTTTTCCAGGTGGGCGCCTGACTGCCAAAACTTGAATTATATTCCCATGTTTTCCAGCTGGGAGCCTGATTGCCATTATTTGAACTGTATTCACTTGTTCTCCAAGTGGGCGCTTGATTGCCAAAACTTGAACTACATTTCCCTGTTCTCTAGCTAGGCACCTGATTGCCAAAATTTGAACTGTATTCTCTTATTCTCCAGGTGGGCACCTGATTGCCAAAAATTCGAACTATATTCCTTATTTTCCAGGTCGGCGCCTGATTGCCAAAAACACGAACGATATTCGCTTGTTCTCCAGGTGGATGCCTGATAGCCAACAACTCGAACTATATTCCCTTGTTTTCTAGGTAGGCGCCTGATTGCCAAAAACATGAACTGTATTCCCTTGTTCTCTAAGTGGGCGCCTGATTGCCAAAACATGAATTGCATTCCCTTGTTCTCCAGGTGAGCGCCTAATTAACAAAACTTCAACTGTATTCCCTTGTTTTCTAGGTGGGTGCCTAACTACCAAAAATTCGAACTGTATTCCCTTATTTTCTACTGATAGCCAAAACATGAACTGTATTCCCTTACTCTCCAAATGGTCCGGTTGGACACCTGATTGCCAAAACTTGAACTATACTCCCTTGTTCTCCAAGTGGGTGCCTAATTGCCAAAAAGTCGAACTGTATTCCCTTGTTTTCTATGTGGGCGCCTGATTGCCAAAAATATGAACTGTATTCCCTTGTTCTCCAGGTAGGCACCCGATTGCCAAAACCTTGAACTGTATTCCCTTGTTCTCCAAGTGGGTGCCTGATTGCCAAAACATGAACTGTATTCCCTTGTTCTCTAGGTGAGCGCCTAATTACCAAAACTTGAAATGTATTCCCTTGTTCTCCAGGTGGGCGCTTGATTGCAAAAACTTGAACTTTATTCTCTTGTTCTCCAGGTGGGCACCTGATTGCTTAAAACATGAACTGTATTCCCTTGTTCTCCAAGTGGGCGCCTGATTGCCAAAAGATGAACTGTATTCCCTTGTTCTCTAGGTGGTCCAGGTGGACGCTTGATTGCCAAAATTTGAACTATTTTCCCTTGTTCTCTAGGTGGGTGCCTGATTGCCAAAAACATGAACTATATTCCCTTGTTTTTCAGGTGGGCACCTGATTGCCAAAACTTGAACTGTATTCCCTTGTTCTCCAGGTGAGTGCCTGATTGCCAAAAACTCGAACTGTATTCCCTTTTTCTCCAGGTGGGCGGCTGATTGCCAAAAACTTGAACTATTTTCCCTTGTTCTCCAGGTGGGTGCCTGATTAACAAAAACATGAACTATATTCCCTTGTTTTTCAGGTGGGCACCTGATTGCCAAAACTTGAACTGTATTCCCTTGTTCTCTAGGTGGGAACCTGATTGCTTAAAACATGAACTGTATTCCCTTGTTCTCCAAGTGGGCGCCTGATTGCCAAAACATGAACTGTATTCCCTTGTTCTCCAGGTAAGCGCCTAATTAACAAAACTTGAACTGTATTCCCTTGTTTTCTAGGTGGGTGCCTGACTGCCAAAAATTCGAACTGTATTCCCTTGTTTTCTACTGATAGCCAAAACATGAACTGTATTCCCTTATTCTCCAGGTGGTCCTGGTGGACACCTGATTGCCAAAACTTGAACTGTACTCTCTTGTTCTCCAGGTGAGCGCATGATTGCAAAAACTTGAACTTTATTCTCTTGTTTTCCAGGTGGACGCCTGATTTCCAAAACTTAAACTGTATTCCCTTGTTCTCTAGGTGGTCCAGGTGGATGCTTGATTGCCAAAACTTGAACTGTATTCCCTTTTTCTCCAAGTGGGCGGCTGATTGCCAAAAACTTGAACTATTTTCCCTTGTTCTCCAAGTGGGTGCATGATTGCCAAAAACATGAACTATATTCCCTTGTTTTTCAGGTGGGCACCTGATTGCCAAAACTTGAACTGTATTCCCTTGTTCTCCAAGTGGGCGCCTGATTGCCAAAAACTCGAACTGTATTCTCTTGTTTTCTAGGTAAGCGCCTGATTGCCAAAAACATGAACTGTATTCCCTTGTTCTCCAGGTGGGCACCTTATTGCCAAAAACTTGAACTGTATTCCCTTATTCTCCAAGTGGGCGCCTTATTGCCAAAACATGAACTGTATTCCTTTGTTCTCCAGGTGAGCGCCTACTTAACAAAACTTGAACTGTATTCCCTTGTTTTCTAGGTGGGTGCCTGACTGCCAAAAATTTGAACTGTATTCCCTTGTTTTCTACTGATAGCCAAAATATGAACTGTATTCCCTTATTCTCCAGGTGGTCCAGGTGGACGGCTGATTGCCAAAACTTGAACTGTATTCCCTTGTTCACCAGGTGGGTGCTTGATTTCCAAAAACTCGAATTGTATTCCCTTGTTTTCTATGTGGGCGCCTGGTTGGCAAAAACTTGAATTGTAATCTCTTGTTCTCCATGTGGGCGCTTGATTGCAAAAACTTGAACTTTATTCTCTTGTTCTCCAGGTGGGCGCCTGATTTCCAAAACTTGAACTGTATTCCCTTGCTCTCTAGGTGGTCCAGGTGGATGCTTGATAGCCAAAACTTGAACTGTATTCACTTTTGCTCCAGGTGGGCGGCTGATTGCCAAAAACTTGAACTATTTTCCCTTGTTCTCTAGGTGAGTGCTTGATTGCCAAAAACATGAACTATATTCCCTTGTTTTTCAGGTGGGCACCTGATTGCCAAAACTTGAACTGTATTCCCTTGTTCTCCTGGTCGGCGCCTGATTTCTTAAAACTTGAACTGTATTCCCTTGTTCTCCAAGTGGGCTCCTGATTGCTAAAACATGAACTATATTCCCTTGTTCTCCAGGTGAGCGCCTAATTAACAAAACTTGAACTGTATTCCCTTGTTTTCTAGGTGGGTGCCTGACTGCCAAAAATTCGAACTGTAATCCCTTGTTTTCTACTGATAGCCAAAACATGAACTGTATTCCCTTATTCTCCAGGTGGTCCGGGTGGACGCCTGATTGCCAAAACTTGAACTTTACTCCCTTGTTCTCCAGGTGGGTGCCTGATTGCCAAAAACTCGAATTCTATTCCCTTGTTTTATAGGTGGGCGCCTGATTGCCAAAAACATGAACTGTATTCCCTTGTTCTCCAGGTAGGCACCTGATTGCTAAAAACTTGAATTGTATTCCCTTATTCTCTAAGTGTGTTCTTGATTTCCAAAACATGAATTGTATTCCCTTTTTATCTAGGTGAGCGCCTAATTACCAAAACTTGAACTGTATTCCCTTGTTCTCCAGGTGGGCGCTTGATTGCAAAAACTTGAACTTTATTCTCTTCTTCACCAGGTGGGCGTCTGATTGCCAAAACATGAACTGTATTCACTTGTTCTTTAAGTGGTTCAGGTGGATGCTTGATTGCCAAAACTTGAACTGTATTCCCTTTTTCTCCAGGTGGGCGCCTGATTGCCAAAAAATTGAACTATTTTCCCTTGTTCTCCAGGTGGGTGCCTGATTGCCAAAAACATGAACTATATTCCCTTGTTTTTCAGGTGGGCACCTGATTGCCAAAAGTTGAACTGTATTCCCTTGTTCTCCTGGTCGGCGCCTGATTTCTTAAAACTTGAACTGTATTCCCTTGTTCTCCAAGTGGGCTCCTGATTGCTAAAACATGAACTATATTCCCTTGTTCTCCAGGTGAGCGCCTAATTAACAAAACTTGAACTGTATTCCCTTGTTTTCTAGGTGGGTGCCTGACTGCCAAAAATTCGAACTGTAATCCCTTGTTTTCTACTGATAGCCAAAACATGAACTGTATTCCCTTATTCTCCAGGTGGTCCGGGTGGACGCCTGATTGCCAAAACTTGAACTTTACTCCCTTGTTCTCCAGGTGGGTGCCTGATTGCCAAAAACTCGAATTCTATTCCCTTGTTTTATAGGTGGGCGCCTGATTGCCAAAAACATGAACTGTATTCCCTTGTTCTCCAGGTAGGCACCTGATTGCTAAAAACTTGAATTGTATTCCCTTATTCTCTAAGTGTGTTCTTGATTTCCAAAACATGAATTGTATTCCCTTTTTATCTAGGTGAGCGCCTAATTACCAAAACTTGAACTGTATTCCCTTGTTCTCCAGGTGGGCGCTTGATTGCAAAAACTTGAACTTTATTCTCTTCTTCACCAGGTGGGCGTCTGATTGCCAAAACATGAACTGTATTCACTTGTTCTTTAAGTGGTTCAGGTGGATGCTTGATTGCCAAAACTTGAACTGTATTCCCTTTTTCTCCAGGTGGGCGCCTGATTGCCAAAAAATTGAACTATTTTCCCTTGTTCTCCAGGTGGGTGCCTGATTGCCAAAAACATGAACTATATTCCCTTGTTTTTCAGGTGGGCACCTGATTGCCAAAAGTTGAACTGTATTCCCTTGTTCTCCAAGTGGGCGCCTAATTGCCAAATCATGAACTGTAATCGCTTTTTCTCCAGGTGGGTGCCTGATTGCCAAAACTTGAACTGTACTCTCTTGTTCTCCAGGTGGGTGCCTGATTGCCAAAAACTCAAACTGTATTCCGTTGTTTTCTAGGTAAGCGCCTGATTGCCAAAAACATAAACTGTATTCCCTTGTTCTCGAGGTGGGCACCTGATTGCCAAAAACTTGAACTGTATTTCCTTGTTCTCCAAGTGGGCTCCTGACTGCTAAAACATGAACTGTATTCGCTTGTTCTCCAGGTGAGCGCCTAATTAACAAAACTTGAACTGCATTCCCTTGATTTCTAGGTGGGTGCCTGACTGCCAAAAATTCGAACTGTATTCCCTTATTTTCTAGGTGGGCGCCTGATTACCAAAAACATGAACTATATTCCCTTGTTCTCCAGGTGGGCGCCTGAGTGCTAAAAACTTGAATTGTATTCCCTTGTTTTCCAGGAGGGCACATGATTGCTAAAACTTGAACTGTATTCTCTTGTTCTCCAAGTGGGCGCCTGATTGCCAAAACATGAACTATAATCCCTTTTTATCCAGGTGGGTGCCTATTTGCCAAATACTCGAACAATATTCCCTTGTTTTGCAGGTGGGCGCCGGATTGCCAAAACTTGAACTGTATTCCCTTGTTTTCCAGGTGGGCGCCTGACTGCCAAAACTTGAATTATATTCCCATGTTCTCCAGCTGGGAGCCTGATTGCCATTATTTGAACTGTATTCACTTGTTCTCCAGGTGGGCGCTTGATTGCCAAAACTTGAACTACATTTCCCTGTTCTCCAGATAGGCACCTGATTGCCAAAATTTTAACTGTATTCTCTTATTCTCCAGGTGGGCACCTGATTGCCAAAAATTCGAACTATATTCCCTTATTTTCCAGGTCGGCGCCTGATTACCAAAAACACGACTGATATTCGCTTGTTCTCCAGGTGGATGCTTGATAGCCAACAACTCGAACTATATTCCCTTGTTTTCTAGGTAGGCGCCTGATTGCCAAAAACATGAACTGTATTCCCTTGTTCTCTAAGTGGGCGCCTGATTGCCAAAACATGAATTGCATTCCCTTGTTCTCCAGGTGAGCGCCTAATTAACAAAACTTCAACTGTATTCCCTTGTTTTCTAGGTGGGTGCCTAACTACCAAAAATTCGAACTGTATTCCCTTATTTTCTACTGATAGCCAAAACATGAATTGTATTCCCTTACTCTCCAAATGGTCCGGTTGGACACCTGATTGCCAAAACTTGAACTCTACTCCCTTGTTCTCCAAGTGGGTGCCTAATTGCCAAAAAGTCGAACTGTATTCCCTTGTTTTCTATGTGGGCGCCTGATTGCCAAAAATATGAACTGTATTCCCTTGTTCTCCAGGTAGGCACCCGATTGCCAAAACCTTGAACTGTATTCCCTTGTTCTCCAAGTGGGTGCCTGATTGCCAAAACATGAACTGTATTCCCTTGTTCTCTAGGTGAGCGCCTAATTACCAAAACTTGAAATGTATTCCCTTGTTCTCCAGGTGGGCGCTTGATTGCAAAAACTTGAACTTTATTCTCTTGTTCTCCGGGTGGGCACCTGATTGCTTAAAACATGAACTGTATTCCCTTGTTCTCCTAGTGGGCGCCTGATTGCCAAAAGATGAACTGTATTCCCTTGTTCTCTAGGTGGTCCAGGTGGACGCTTGATTGCCAAAATTTGAACTATTTTCCCTTGTTCTCTAGGTGGGTGCCTGATTGCCAAAAACATGAACTATATTCCCTTGTTTTTCAGGTGGGCACCTGATTACCAAAACTTGAACTGTATTCCCTTATTCTCCAGGTGAGTGCCTGATTGCCAAAAATTCGAACTGTATTCCCTTTTTCTCCAGGTGGGCGGCTGATTGCCAAAAACTTGAACTATTTTCCCTTGTTCTCCAGGTGGGTGCCTGATTACCAAAAACATGAACTATATTCCCTTGTTTTTCAGGTGGGCACCTGATTGCCAAAACTTGAACTGTATTCCCTTGTTCTCTAGGTGGGAACCTGATTGCTTAAAACATGAACTGTATTCCCTTGTTCTCCAAGTGGGCGCCTGATTGCCAAAACATGAACTGTATTCCCTTGTTCTCCAGGTAAGCGCCTACTTAACAAAACTTGAACTGTATTCCCTTGTTTTCTAAGTGGGTGCCTGACTGCCAAAAATTCGAACTGTATTCCCTTGTTTTCTATTGATAGCCAAAACATGAACTGTATTCCCTTATTCTCCAGGTGGTCCGGGTGGACACCTGATTGCCAAAACTTGAACTGTACTCTCTTGTTCTCCAGGTGGATGCCAGATTTCAAAAAACTCAAACTGTATTCCCTTATTTTCTAGGTGGGCGCCTGGATGCCAAAAACATGAACTGTATTCCCTTATTCTCCAGGTGAGCGCATGATTGCAAAAACTTGAACTTTATTCTCTTGTTTTCCAGGTGGGCGCCTGATTTCCAAAACTTGAACTGTATTCCCTTGTTCTCTAGGTTGTCCAGGTGGATGCTTGATTGCCAAAACTTGAACTGTATTCCCTTTTTCTCCAAGTGGGCGGCTGATTGCCAAAAACTTGAACTATTTTCCCTTGTTCTCCAGGTGGGTGCCTGATTTCCAAAAACATGAACTATATTCCCTTGTTTTTTAGGTGAGCACCTGATTGCCAAAACTTGAACTGTATTCCCTTGTTCTCCAAGTGGGCGCCTGATTGCCAAAAACTCGAACTGTATTCTCTTGTTTTCTAGGTAAGCGCCTGATTGCCAAAAACATGAACTGTATTCCCTTGTTCTCCAGGTGGGCACTTGATTGCCAAAAACTTGAACTGTATTCCCTTATTCTCCAAGTGGGCGCCAGATTGCCAAAACATGAACTGTATTCCTTTGTTCTCCAGGTGAGCGCCTACTTAACAAAACATGAACTGTATTCCCTTGTTTTCTAGGTGGGTGCCTGACTGCCAAAAATTCGAACTGTATTCCCTTGTTTTCTACTGATAGCCTAAACATGAACTGTATTCCCTTATTCTCCAGGTGGTCCGGGTGGACGGCTGATTGCCAATACTTGAACTGTATTCCCTTGTTCACCAGGTGGGTGCTTGATTTCCAAAAACTCGAATTGTATTCCCTTGTTTTCTATGTGGGCGCCTGGTTGGCAAAAAAACTTGAATTGTAATCCCTTGTTCTCCAGGTGGGCGCTTGATTGCAAAAACTTGAACTTTATTCTCTTGTTCTCCAGGTGGGCGCCTGATTTCCAAAACTTGAACTGTATTCCCTTGCTCTCTAGGTGGTCCAGGTGGATGCTTGATAGCCAAAACTTGAACTGTATTCACTTTTTCTCCAGGTGGGCGGCTGATTGCCAAAAACTTGAACTATTTTCCCTTGTTCTCTAGGTGAGTGCTTGATTGCCAAAAACATTAACTATATTCCCTTGTTTTTCAGGTGGGCACCTGATTGCCAAAACTTGAACTGTATTCCCTTGTTCTCCTGGTCGGCGCCTGATTTCTTAAAACTTGAACTGTATTCCCTTGTTCTCCAAATGGGCTCCTGATTGCTAAAACATGAACTATATTCCCTTGTTCTCCAGGTGAGCGCCTAATTAACAAAACTTGAACTGTATTCCCTTGTTTTCTAGGTGGGTGCCTGACTGCCAAAAATTCGAACTGTAATCCTTTGTTTTCTACTGATAGCCAAAACATGAACTGTATTCCCTTATTCTCCAGGTGGTCCGGGTGGATGCCTGATTGCCAAAACTTGAACTCTACTCCCTTGTTCTCCAGGTGGGGTGCCTGATTTCCAAAAACTCGAACTCTATTCCCTTGTTTTATAGGTGGGCGCCTGATTGCCAAAAACATGAACTGTATTCCCTTGTTCTCCAGGTAGGCACCTGATTGCCAAAAACTTGAACTGTATTCCCTTATTCTCTAGGTGGGCGCTTGATTGCAAAAACTTGAACTTTATTCTCTTCTTCACCAGGTGGGCGCCTGATTGCCAAAACATGAACTGTATTCCCTTGTTCTTTAGGTGGTTCAGGTGGATGCTTGATTGCCAAAACTTGAACTGTATTCCCTTTTTCTCCAGGTGGGCGCCTGATTGCCAAAAACTTGAACTATTTTCCCTTGTTCTCCAGGTGGGTGCCTGATTGCCAAAAACATGAACTATATTCCCATGTTTTTCAGGTGGGCACCTGATTGCCAAAAGTTGAACTGTATTCCCTTGTTCTCCAAGTGTGCGCCTAATTGCCAAATCATGAACTGTAATCGCTTTTTCTCCAGGTGGGTGCCTGATTGCCAAAACTTGAACTGTACTCTCTTGTTCTCCAGGTGGGTGCCTGATTGCCAAAAACTCAAACTGTATTCCGTTGTTTCCTAGGTAAGCGCCTGATTGCCAAAAACATAAACTGTATTCCCTTGTTCTCGAGGTGGGCACCTGATTGCCAAAAACTTGAACTGTATTCCCTTGTTCTCCTAGTGGGCTCCTGACTGCTAAAACATGAACTGTATTCGCTTGTTCTCCAGGTGAGCGCCTAATTAACAAAACTTGAACTGCATTCCCTTGTTTTCTAGGTGGGTGCCTGACTGCCAAAAATTCGAACTGTATTCCCTTATTTTCTAGGTGGGCGCCTGATTGCCAAAAACATGAACTGTATTCCCTTGTTCTCCAAGTGGGCTCCTGACTGCTAAAACATGAACTGTATTCGCTTGTTCTCCAGGTGAGCGCCTAATTAACAAAACTTGAACTGCATTCCCTTGTTTTCTAGGTGGGTGCCTGACTGCCAAAAATTCGAACTGTATTCCCTTGTTTTCTACTGATAGCCAAAACATGAACTGTATTCCCTTATTCTCCAGGTGGTCCGGGTGGTCGCCTGATTGCCAAAACTTGAACTCTAATACCTTGTTCTCCAGGTGGGTGCCTGATTGCCAAAAACTCGAACTGTATTCCCTTGTTTTCTAGGTGGGTGCCTGATTGCCAAAAACATGAACTGTATTCCCTTGTTCTCCAGGTAGGCACCTGATTGCCAAAAACTTGAATTGTATTCCCTTATTCTCCAAGTGGGTGCCTAATTGTTAAAACATGAACTGTAATCCCTTGTTCTCCATGTGAGCACCTAATTAACAAAACTTGAACTGTATTCCTTTGTTTTCTAGGTGGGTGCCTGACTACCAAAAATTTGAACTGTATTCCCTTTTTTCTACAGATAGCCAAAACATGAACTGTATTCCCTTATTCTCTAGGTGGTCCGGGTGGATGCCTGATTGCCAAAACTTGAATTGTACTCCCTTGTTCTCCAAGTGAGTGCCTGATTGCCAAAAACTTGAACTGTATTCCCTTTTTCTCCAGGTGGGCGGCTGATTGCCAAAAACTTGAACTATTTACCCTTGTTCTCCAGGTGGGTGCCTGATTGCCAAAAACATGAACTATATTCCCTTGTTTTTCAAGTGGGCACCTGATTTCCAAAACTTGAACTGTATTCCCTTGTTCTCCAGGGGGCCCCTGATTGCTTAAAACATGAACTGTATTCCCTTGTCCTCCAAGTGGGCGCCTGATTGCCAAAACATGAACTGTATTCCCTTGTTCTCCAGGTGAGAGCCTAATTAACAAAACTTGAACTGTATTCCTTTGTTTTCTCGGTGGGTGCCTGACTGCCAAAAATTCGAACTGTATTCCCTTGTTTTCTACTGATAGCCAAAACATGAACTGTATTCCCTTATTCTCCA
The DNA here is from genome assembly GCF_000715075.1 of Nicotiana tabacum. Lineage (NCBI taxonomy): Eukaryota > Viridiplantae > Streptophyta > Magnoliopsida > Solanales > Solanaceae > Nicotiana > Nicotiana tabacum. Next base: position 88,834,405 of record NC_134101.1, on the reverse strand, counting down.
GGTAGTCCGGGTGGACGCCTGAATGCCAAAACTTGAACTCTACTCCCTTGTCTCCAGGTGGGTGCCTGATTGCCAAAAACTCAAACTGTATTCCCTTGTTTTCTAGGTGGGTGCCTGATTGCCAAAAACATGAACTGTATTCCCTTGTTCTCTAGGTAGGCACCTGATTGCCAAAAACTTGAATTGCATTCCCTTATTCTCTAAGTGGGTGCCTGATTGCCAAAACATGAACTGTATTCCCTTTTTTTCCAGGCGGGCGCCTGATTCCCAAAAACATGAACTATTTTCCCTTGTACTCCAGGTGGGTGCCTGATTGCCAAAAACATGAACTATATTCCATTGTTTTTCAGGTAGGCACCTGATTGCCAAAACATGAACTGTATTCCCTTGTTCTCCAAGTGGGCGCCTAATTGCCAAATCATGAACTGTAATCATTTTTTCTCCAGGTGGGTGCCTCATTGCAAAAACTTGAACTTACTCCCTTGTTCTACAGGTGGGTGCCTGATTGCCAAAAACTGGAACTATATTCCCTTGTTTTTCAGGTGGGCACCTGATTTCCAAAACTTGAACTGTATTCCCTTGTTCTCCAGGTGGGCACCTGATTGCCAAAAACTTGAATTGTATTCCCTTGTTCTCCAAGTGGGCGCCTGATTGTCAAAACGTGAACTGTATTCCCTTGTTCTCCAGGTGAGCGCCTAATTAACAAAACTTGAACTGTATTCCCTTGTTTTCTAGGTGGGTGCCTGACTGCCAAAAATTCGAACTGTATTCCCTTGTTTTCTACTGATAGCCAAAACATGAACTGTATTCCCTTATTCTCCAGGTGGTCTGGGTGGACGCCAGATTGCCCAAACTTGAACTCTACTCCCTTGTCTCCAAGTGTGCGCCTAATTGCCAAATCATGAACTGTAATCGCTTTTTCTCCAGGTGGGTGCCTGATTGCCAAAACTTGAACTGTACTCTCTTGTTCTCCAGGTGGGTTCCTGATTGCCAAAAACTCAAACTGTATTCCGTTGTTTCCTAGGTAAGCGTCTGATTGCCAAAAACATAAACTGTATTCCCTTGTTCTCGAGGTGGGCACCTGATTGCCAAAAACTTGAACTGTATTCCCTTGTTCTCCTAGTGGGCTCCTGACTGCTAAAACATGAACTGTATTCCCTTGTTCTCCAGGTGAGCGCCTAATTAACAAAACTTGAACTGCATTCCCTTGTTTTCTAGGTGGGTGCCTGACTGCCAAAAATTCGAACTGTATTCCCTTGTTTTCTACTGATAGCCAAAACATGAACTGTATTCCCTTATTCTCCAGGTGGTCCGGGTGGACGCCTGATTGCCAAAACTTGAACTCTAATACCTTGTTCTCTAGGTGGGTGCCTGATTGCCAAAAACTCGAACTGTATTCCCTTGTTTTCTAGGTGGGTGCCTGATTGCCAAAAACATGAACTGTATTCCCTTGTTCTCCAGGTAGGCACCTGATTGCCAAAAACTTGAATTGTATTCCCTTATTCTCCAAGTGGGTGCCTGATTGCCAAAACATGAACTGTATTGCCTTGTTATCTAGGTGAGCGCCTAATTACCAAAACTTGAACTGTATTCCCTTGTTCTCTAGGTGGGCGCTTGATTGCAAAAACTTGAACTTTATTCTCTTCTTCACCAGGTGGGCGCCTGATTGCCAAAACATGAACTGTATTCCTTTGTTCTTTAGGTGGTTCAGGTGGATGCTTGATTTCCAAAACTTGAACTGTATTCCTTTTTTCTCCAGGTGGGCGCCTGATTGCCAAAAACATGAACTATATTCCCTTGTTTTTCATGTGGGCACCTGATTGCCAAAACTTGAACTGTATTCCCTTGTTCTCCAAGTGGGCGTCTAATTGCCAAATCATGAACTGTAATCGCTTTTTCTCCAGGTGGGTGCCTGATTGCCAAAACTTGAACTGTACTCCCTTGTTCTCCAGGTGGGTGCCTGATTGCCAAAAACTCGAACTGTATTCCCTTGTTTCCTAGGTAAGCGCCTAATTGCCAAAAACATGAACTGTATTCCCTTGTTCTCGAGGTGGGCACCTGATTGCCAAAAACTTGAACTGTATTCCTTTGTTCTCCAAGTGGGCGCCTGATTGCCAAAACATAAACTATATTCCCTTGTTCTCCAGGTGAGCGCCTATTTAACAAAACTAGAACTGCATTTCCTTGTATTCTAGGTGGGTGCCTGACTGCCTAAAATTCGAACTGTATTCCCTTGTCTTCTACTGATAGCCAAAACATGAACTGTATTCCCTTATTCTCCAGGTGGTCCGGGTGGACGCCTGATTGCCCAAACTTGAACTGTACTCCCTTGTTCTCCAGGTGTGTGCCTGATTTCCAAAAACTCGAACTGTATTCCCTTGTTTTCTAGGTGGGCGCCTGGTTGCCCAAAACATGAACTGCATTCCCTTGTTCTCCACGTGGGCACTTGATTGCCAAAAACATGAACTGTATTCCCTTGTTCTCCAATTGGGCGCCTGATTGTTAAAACATGAACTGTAATCCCTTGTTCTCCATGTGAGCGCCTAATTAACAAAACTTGAACTGTATTCCTTTGTTTTCTAGGTGGGTGCCTGACTACCAAAAATTTGAACTGTATTCCCTTGTTTCTACAGATAGCCAAAACATGAACTATATTCCCTTATTCTCTAGGTGGTCCGGGTGGATGCCTGATTGCCACAACTTGAATTGTACTCCCTTGTTCTCCAAGTGAGTGCCTGATTGCCAAAAACTTGAACTGTATTCCCTTTTTCTCCAGGTGGGCGGCTGATTGCCAAAAACTTGAACTATTTACCCTTGTTCTCCAGGTGGGTGCCTGATTGCCAAAAACATGAACTATATTCCCTTGTTTTTCAAGTGGGCACCTGATTTCCAAAACTTGAACTGTATTCCCTTGTTCTCCAGGGGGCCCCTGATTGCTTAAAACATGAACTGTATTCCCTTGTCCTCCAAGTGGGCGCCTGATTGCCAAAACATGAACTGTATTCCCTTGTTCTCCAGGTGAGAGCCTAATTAACAAAACTTGAACTGTATTCCTTTGTTTTCTCGATGGGTGCCTGACTGCCAAAAATTCGAACTGTATTCCCTTGTTTTCTACTGATAGCCAAAACATGAACTGTATTCCCTTATTCTCCAGGTAGTCCGGGTGGACGCCTGAATGCCAAAACTTGAACTCTACTCCCTTGTCTCCAGGTGGGTGCCTGATTGCCAAAAACTCAAACTGTATTCCCTTGTTTTCTAGGTGGGTGCCTGATTGCCAAAAACATGAACTGTATTCCCTTGTTCTCTAGGTAGGCACCTGATTGCCAAAAACTTGAACTGCATTCCCTTATTCTCTAAGTGGGTGCCTGATTGCCAAAACATGAACTGTATTCCCTTTTTTTCCAGGCGGGCGCCTGATTCCCAAAAACATGAACTATTTTCCCTTGTACTCCAGGTGGGTGCCTGATTGCCAAAAACATGAACTATATTCCATTGTTTTTCAGGTAGGCACCTGATTGCCAAAACATGAACTGTATTCCCTTGTTCTCCAAGTGGGCGCCTAATTGCCAAATCATGAACTGTAATCACTTTTTCTCCAGGTGGGTGCCTCATTGCAAAAACTTGAACTTACTCCCTTGTTCTACAGGTGGGTGCCTGATTGCCAAAAACTGGAACTATATTCCCTTGTTTTTCAGGTGGGCACCTGATTGCCAAAACTTGAACTGTATTCCCTTGTTCTCCAGGTGGGCACCTGATTGCCAAAAACTTGAATTGTATTCCCTTGTTCTCCAAGTGGGCGCCTGATTGTCAAAACGTGAACTGTATTCCCTTGTTCTCCAGGTGAGCGCCTAATTAACAAAACTTGAACTGTATTCCCTTGTTTTCTAGGTGTGTGCCTGACTGCCAAAAATTCGAACTGTATTCCCTTGTTTTCTACTGATAGCCAAAACATGAACTGTATTCCCTTATTCTCCAGGTGGTCTGGGTGGACGCCTGATTGCCCAAACTTGAACTGTACTCCCTTGTTCTCCAGTTGTGTGCCTGATTTCCCAAAACTCGAACTGTATTCCCTTGTTTTCTAGGTGGGCGCCTGGTTGCCAAAAACATAAACTGCATTCCCTTGTTCTCCAGGTGGGCACCTGATTGCTAAAAACTTGAATTGTATTCCCTTGTTCTCCAAGTGGGCGCCTGATTGCCAAAACATGAACTGTATTCCCTTGTTCTCCAAGTAAGCGCCTAATTAACAAAACTTGAACTGTATTCCCTTGTTTTATACTGATAGCCAAAATATGATCTGTATTCCCTTATTCTCCAGGTGGTCCGGGTGGACGCCTGATTGCCAAAACTTGAACTGTATTCTCTTATTCTCCAGGTGGGCACCTGATTGACAAAAATTCTAACTATATTCCCTTATTCTCCAGGTGGGCACCTGATTGACAAAAATTCTAACTATATTCCCTTATTTTCCAGGTGGGCGCCTGATTGCCAAAAACACGAACGATATTCGCTTGTTCTCCAGGTGGGTGCCTGATTGCCAATAACTCGAACTATATTCCCTTGTTTTTCAGGTGGGCACCTGATTGCCAAAACTTGAACTGTATTCCCTTGTTCTCCAGGTGGGCACCTGATTGCTTAAAACTTGAACTGTATTCCCTTGTTCTTCAAGTGGGCGCCTGATTGCCAAAACATGAACTGTATTCCCTTATTCTCCAGGTGAGCGCCTAATTAATAAAACTTGAACTGTATTCCTTTGTTTTCTAGGTGGGTGCATGACTGCCAAAAATTCGAACTGTATTCCCTTGTTTTCTACTGATAGCCAAAACATGAACTGTATTCCCTTATTCTCCAGGTGGTCCGGGTGGACGCCTGAATGCCAAAACTTGAACTCTACTCCCTTGTTCTCCAGGTGGGTGCCTGATTGCCAAAAACTCGAACTGTATTCCCTTGTTTTCTAGGTGGGTGCCTGATTGCCAAAAACATGAACTTTATTCCCTTGTTCTCCAGGTAGGCACCTGATTGCCAAAAACTTGAACTGCATTCCCTTATTCTCCAAGTGAGTGCCTGTTTGCCAAAACATGAACTGTATTCCCTTTTTTTTCCAGGTGGGTGCCTGATTGCCAAAAACTTTAACTATTTTCCCTCGTACTCCAGGTGGGTGCCTGATGGCCAAAAACATGAACTATATTCCCTTGTTTTTCAGGTGGGCACCTGATTGCCAAAACTTGAACTGTATTCCCTTGTTTTCCAAGTGGGCGCCTAATTGCCAAATCATGAACTGTAATCGCTTTTTCTCCAGGTGGGTGCCTCGTTGACAAAACTTGAACTGTACTCCCTTGTTCTCCAGGTGGGTGCCTGATTGCCAAAAACTGGAACTGTATTCCCTTGTTTCCTAGGTAAGCACCTGATTGCCAAAAACATGAACTATATTCCCTTGTTCTCCAGGTGGGCACCTGATTGCCAGAAACTTGAATTGTATTCCCTTGTTCTCCAAGTGGGCGCCTGATTGCCAAAACTTGAACTGTATTCCTTGTTCTCCAGGTGAGCGCCTAATTAACAAAACTTGAACTGTATTCCCTTGTTTTCTAGGTGGGTTCCTGACTGCCAAAAATTTGAACTGTATTCCTTTGTTTTCTACTGATAGCCAAAACATGAACTGTATTCCCTTATTCTCCAGGTGGTCTGGGTGGACGCCTGATTGCCCAAACTTGAACTGTACTCCCTTGTACTCCAGTTGTGTGCCTAATTTCCCAAAACTCGAACTGTATTCCCTTGTTTTCTAGGTGGGCGCCTGGTTGCCAAAAACACGAACTGCATTCCCTTGTTCTCCAGGTGGGCACCTGATTGCCAAAAACTTGAATTATATTCCCTTGTTCTCAGAGTGGGCGCTTGATTGCCAAAACATGAACTGTATTTCCTTATTCTCCAAGTGAGCGCCTAATTAACAAAACTTGAACTGTATTCCCTTATTTTCTACTGATAGCCAAAATATGAACTGTATTCCCTTATTCTCCAGGTGGTCCGGGTGGACGCCTGATTACCAAAACTTGAACTGTATTCTCTTATTCTCCAGGTGGGCACCTGATTGACAAAAATTCTAACTATATTCCCTTATTTTCCAGGTGGGCGACTGATTGCCAAAAACACGAACGATATTCCCTTGTTCTCCAGGGGGCCCCTGATTGCTTAAAACATGAACTGTATTCCCTTGTCCTCCAAGTGGGCGCCTGATTGCCAAAACATGAACTGTATTCCCTTGTTCTCCAGGTGAGAGCCTAATTAACAAAACTTGAACTGTATTCCTTTGTTTTCTCGATGGGTGCCTGACTGCCAAAAATTCGAACTGTATTCCCTTGTTTTCTACTGATAGCCAAAACATGAACTGTATTCCCTTATTCTCCAGGTAGTCCGGGTGGACGCCTGAATGCCAAAACTTGAACTCTACTCCCTTGTCTCCAGGTGGGTGCCTGATTGCCAAAAACTCAAACTGTATTCCCTTGTTTTCTAGGTGGGTGCCTGATTGCCAAAAACATGAACTGTATTCCCTTGTTCTCTAGGTAGGCACCTGATTGCCAAAAACTTGAACTGCATTCCCTTATTCTCTAAGTGGGTGCCTGATTGCCAAAACATGAACTGTATTCCCTTTTTTTCCAGGCGGGCGCCTGATTCCCAAAAACATGAACTATTTTCCCTTGTACTCCAGGTGGGTGCCTGATTGCCAAAAACATGAACTATATTCCATTGTTTTTCAGGTAGGCACCTGATTGCCAAAACATGAACTGTATTCCCTTGTTCTCCAAGTGGGCGCCTAATTGCCAAATCATGAACTGTAATCACTTTTTCTCCAGGTGGGTGCCTCATTGCAAAAACTTGAACTTACTCCCTTGTTCTACAGGTGGGTGCCTGATTGCCAAAAACTGGAACTATATTCCCTTGTTTTTCAGGTGGGCACCTGATTGCCAAAACTTGAACTGTATTCCCTTGTTCTCCAGGTGGGCACCTGATTGCCAAAAACTTGAATTGTATTCCCTTGTTCTCCAAGTGGGCGCCTGATTGTCAAAACGTGAACTGTATTCCCTTGTTCTCCAGGTGAGCGCCTAATTAACAAAACTTGAACTGTATTCCCTTGTTTTCTAGGTGTGTGCCTGACTGCCAAAAATTCGAACTGTATTCCCTTGTTTTCTACTGATAGCCAAAACATGAACTGTATTCCCTTATTCTCCAGGTGGTCTGGGTGGACGCCTGATTGCCCAAACTTGAACTGTACTCCCTTGTTCTCCAGTTGTGTGCCTGATTTCCCAAAACTCGAACTGTATTCCCTTGTTTTCTAGGTGGGCGCCTGGTTGCCAAAAACATAAACTGCATTCCCTTGTTCTCCAGGTGGGCACCTGATTGCTAAAAACTTGAATTGTATTCCCTTGTTCTCCAAGTGGGCGCCTGATTGCCAAAACATGAACTGTATTCCCTTGTTCTCCAAGTAAGCGCCTAATTAACAAAACTTGAACTGTATTCCCTTGTTTTATACTGATAGCCAAAATATGATCTGTATTCCCTTATTCTCCAGGTGGTCCGGGTGGACGCCTGATTGCCAAAACTTGAACTGTATTCTCTTATTCTCCAGGTGGGCACCTGATTGACAAAAATTCTAACTATATTCCCTTATTCTCCAGGTGGGCACCTGATTGACAAAAATTCTAACTATATTCCCTTATTTTCCAGGTGGGCGCCTGATTGCCAAAAACACGAACGATATTCGCTTGTTCTCCAGGTGGGTGCCTGATTGCCAATAACTCGAACTATATTCCCTTGTTTTTCAGGTGGGCACCTGATTGCCAAAACTTGAACTGTATTCCCTTGTTCTCCAGGTGGGCACCTGATTGCTTAAAACTTGAACTGTATTCCCTTGTTCTTCAAGTGGGCGCCTGATTGCCAAAACATGAACTGTATTCCCTTATTCTCCAGGTGAGCGCCCAATTAATAAAACTTGAACTGTATTCCTTTGTTTTCTAGGTGGGTGCATGACTGCCAAAAATTCGAACTGTATTCCCTTGTTTTCTACTGATAGCCAAAACATGAACTGTATTCCCTTATTCTCCAGGTGGTCCGGGTGGACGCCTGAATGCCAAAACTTGAACTCTACTCCCTTGTTCTCCAGGTGGGTGCCTGATTGCCAAAAACTCGAACTGTATTCCCTTGTTTTCTAGGTGGGTGCCTGATTGCCAAAAACATGAACTTTATTCCCTTGTTCTCCAGGTAGGCACCTGATTGCCAAAAACTTGAACTGCATTCCCTTATTCTCCAAGTGAGTGCCTGTTTGCCAAAACATGAACTGTATTCCCTTTTTTTTCCAGGTGGGTGCCTGATTGCCAAAAACTTTAACTATTTTCCCTCGTACTCCAGGTGGGTGCCTGATGGCCAAAAACATGAACTATATTCCCTTGTTTTTCAGGTGGGCACCTGATTGCCAAAACTTGAACTGTATTCCCTTGTTTTCCAAGTGGGCGCCTAATTGCCAAATCATGAACTGTAATCGCTTTTTCTCCAGGTGGGTGCCTCGTTGACAAAACTTGAACTGTACTCCCTTGTTCTCCAGGTGGGTGCCTGATTGCCAAAAACTGGAACTGTATTCCCTTGTTTCCTAGGTAAGCACCTGATTGCCAAAAACATGAACTATATTCCCTTGTTCTCCAGGTGGGCACCTGATTGCCAGAAACTTGAATTGTATTCCCTTGTTCTCCAAGTGGGCGCCTGATTGCCAAAACTTGAACTGTATTCCTTGTTCTCCAGGTGAGCGCCTAATTAACAAAACTTGAACTGTATTCCCTTGTTTTCTAGGTGGGTTCCTGACTGCCAAAAATTTGAACTGTATTCCTTTGTTTTCTACTGATAGCCAAAACATGAACTGTATTCCCTTATTCTCCAGGTGGTCTGGGTGGACGCCTGATTGCCCAAACTTGAACTGTACTCCCTTGTACTCCAGTTGTGTGCCTAATTTCCCAAAACTCGAACTGTATTCCCTTGTTTTCTAGGTGGGCGCCTGGTTGCCAAAAACACGAACTGCATTCCCTTGTTCTCCAGGTGGGCACCTGATTGCCAAAAACTTGAATTATATTCCCTTGTTCTCAGAGTGGGCGCTTGATTGCCAAAACATGAACTGTATTTCCTTATTCTCCAAGTGAGCGCCTAATTAACAAAACTTGAACTGTATTCCCTTATTTTCTACTGATAGCCAAAATATGAACTGTATTCCCTTATTCTCCAGGTGGTCCGGGTGGACGCCTGATTACCAAAACTTGAACTGTATTCTCTTATTCTCCAGGTGGGCACCTGATTGACAAAAATTCTAACTATATTCCCTTATTTTCCAGGTGGGCGACTGATTGCCAAAAACACGAACGATATTCGCTTGTTCTCCAGGTGGGTGCCTGATTGCCAAAAACTCGAACTATATTCCCTTGTTTTTCAGGTGGGCACCTGATTGCCAAAACTTGAACTGTATTCCCTTGTTCTCCAGGTGGGCACCTGATTGCTTAAAACTTGAACTGTATTCCCTTGTTCTCCAAGTGGGCGCCTGATTGCCAAAACATGAACTGTATTCCCTTGTTCTCCAGGTGAGCTCCTAATTAATAAAACTTGAAATGTATTCCTTTGTTTTCTAGGTGGGTGCATGACTGCCAAAAATTCGAACTGTATTCCCTTGTTTTCTACTGATAGCCAAAACATGAACTGTATTCCCTTATTCTCCAGGTGGTCCGGGTGGACGCCTGAATGCCAAAAATTGAACTCTACTCCCTTGTTCTCCAGGTGGGTGCCTGATTGCCAAAAACTCGAACTGTATTCCCTTGTTTTCTAGGTGGGTGCCTGATTGCCAAAAACATGAACTGTATTCCCTTGTTCTCAAGGTAGGCACCTGATTGCCAAAAACTTGAACTGTATTCCCTTATTCTCCAAGTGGGTGCTTGATTGCCAAAACATGAACTGTATTCCCTTTTTTTCCAGGTGGGTGCCTGATTGCCAAAACCTTGAACTATTTCCCCTCGTACTCCAGGTGGGTGCCTGATTGCCAAAAACATGAACTATATTCCCTTGTTTTTCAGGTGGGCACCTGATTGCTAAAACTTGAACTGTATTCCCTTGTTCTCCAAGTGGGCGCCTTATTGCCAAATCATGAACTGTAATCGCTTTTTCTCCAGGTGGGTGCCTCGTTGCCAAAACTTGAACTGTACTCTCTTGTTCTCCAGGTGGGTGCCTGATTGCCAAAAACTGGAACTGTATTCCCTTGTTTCCTAGGTAAGCACCTGATTGCCAAAAACATGAACTGTATTCCCTTGTTCTCCAGGTGGGCACCTGATTGCCAGAAACTTGAATTGTATTCCCTTATTCTCCAAGTGGGCGCCTGATTGCCAAAACGTGAACTGTATTCCCTTGTTCTCCAGGTGAGCGCCTAATTAACAAAACTTGAACTGTATTCCCTTGTTTTCTAGGTGGGTTTCTGACTGCCAAAAATTCGAACTGTATTCCCTTGTTTTCTACTGATAGCCAAAATATGAACTGTATTCCCTTATTCTCCAGGTGGTCCGGGTGGACGCCTGATTGCCAAAACATGAACTGTATTCTCTTATTCTCCAGGTGGGAACCTGATTGACGAAAATTCTAACTATATTCCCTTATTTTCTAGGTGGGCGCCTGATTGCCAAAAACACGAACGATATTCGCTTGTTCTCCAAGTGGGTGCCTGATTGCCAAAAACTCGAACTATATTCCCTTATTTTTCAGGTGGGCACCTGATTGCCAAAACTTGAACTGTATTCCCTTGTTCTCCAGGTGGGCACCTGATTGCTTAAAACTTGAACTGTATTCCCTTCTTCTCTAAGTGGGCGCCTGATTGCCAAAACGTGAAATGTATTCCCTTGTTCTCCAGGTGAGCGCCTAATTAACAAAACTTGAACTGTATTCCCTTGTTTTCTAGGTGGGTTTCTTACTGTCAAAAATTCGAACTGTATTCACTTGTTTTCTACTGATAGCCAAAATATGAACTGTATTCCCTTATTCTCCAGGTGGTCCGGGTGGACGCCTGAATGCCAAAACTTGAACTCTACTCCCTTGTTCTCCAGGTGGGTGCCTGATTGCCAAAAACTCGAACTGTATTCTCTTGTTTTCTAGGTGGGTGCCTGATTGCCAAAAACATGAACTGTATTCCCTTGTTCTCCAAGTAGGCTCCTGATTGCCAAAAACTTGAACTGTATTCCTTTATTCTCCAAGTGGGTGCCTGATTACCAAAACATGAACTGTATTCCCTTTTTTTCCAGGTGGGTGCCTGATTGCCAAAAACTTGAACTATTTCCCCTCGTACTCCAGGTGGGTGCCTGATTGCCAAAAACATGAACTATATTCCCTTGTTTTTCAGGTGGGCACCTGATTGCCAAAACTTGAATTGTATTCCCTTGTTCTCCAAGTGGGCGCCTAATTGCCAAATCATGAACTGTAATCGCTCTTTCTCCAGGTGGGTGCCTCGTTGCCAAAACTTGAACTGTACTCCCTTGTTCTCCAGGTGGGTGCCTGATTGCCAAAAACTGGAACTGTATTCCCTTGTTTCCTAGGTAAGCACCTGATTGCCAAAAACATGAATTGTATTCCCTTGTTCTCCAGGTGGGCACCTGATTGCCAGAAACTTGAATTGTATTCCCTTGTTCTCCAAGTAGGCGCCTGATAGCCAAAACGTGAACTGTATTCCCTTGTTCTCCAGGTGAGCGCCTAATTAACAAAACTTGAACTGTATTCCCTTGTTTTCTAGGTTGGTTCCTGACTGCCAAAAATTCGAACTGTATTCCCTTGTTTTCTACTGATAGCCAAAACATGAACTGTATTCCCTTATTCTCCAGGTGGTCTGGGTGGACGCCTGATTGCCCAAACTTGAACTGTACTCCCTTGTTCTCCAGTTGTGTGCCTGATTACCCAAAACTCGAACTGTATTCCCTTGTTTTCTAGGTGGGCGCCTGGTTTCCAAAAACATGAACTGCATTCCCTTGTTCTCCAGGTGGGCACCTGATTGCCAAAAACTTGAATTGTATTCCCTTGTTCTCCAAGTGGGCGCCTGATTGCCAAAACATAAACTGTATTTCCTTATTCTCCAAGTGAGCGCCTAATTAATAAAACTTGAACTGTATTCCCTTGTTTTCTAGGAGGGTGCCTGACTGCCAAAAATTTGAACTGTATTCCCTTGTTTTCTACTGATAGCCAAAATATGAACTGTATTCCCTTATTCTACAGGTGGTCCGGGTGGACGCCTGATTGCCAAAACTTGAATTGTATTCTCTTTTTCTCCAGGTGGGCACCTGATTGACAAAAATTCTAACTATATTTCCTTATTTTCCAGGTGGGCGCCTGATTGCCAAAAGCACGAACGATATTCGCTTGTTCTCCATGTGGGTGCCTGATTGCCAAAAACTCGAACAATATTCTCATGTTTTCTAGGTAGGTTCCTAATTGCCAAAAACATGAACTGTATTCCCTTGTTCTCCATGTGGGCAATTGATTGCTTCAAACTTGAACTGTATTCCCTTGTTCTCTAAGTGGGCACCTGATTGCCAAAACATCAACTGTATTACCTTGTTCTCCAGGTGAGCGCCTAATTAACAAAAATTGAACTGTATTCCCTTGTTTTCTAGGTGGGTTCCTGACTGCCAAAAATTCGAACTGTATTCCCTTGTTTTCTACTGATAGCCAAAGCATGAACTGTATTCCCTTATTCTCCAGGTGGTCTGGGTGGACGCCTGATTGCCCAAACTTGAACTGTACTCCCTTGTTCTCCAGTTGTGTGCCTGATTTCCCAAAACTCGAACTGTATTCCCTTGTTTTCTAGGTGGGCGCCTGGTTGCCAAAAACAGAACTGCATTCCCTTGTTCTCCAGGTGGGCACCTGTTTGCCAAAAACTTGAATTGTATTCTCTTGTTCTCCAAGTGGGCTCCTGATTGCCAAAACATGAACTGTATTCCCTTGTTCTCCAAGTGAGCGCCTAATTAACAAAACTTGAACTGTATTCCCTTGTTTTCTACTGATAGCCAAAATATGAACTGTATTCCCTTATTCTCCAGGTGGTCCGGGCGGACGCCTAATTGCCAAAACTTGAACTGTATTCTCTTATTCTCCAGGTGGGCACCTGATTGACAAAAATTCTAACTATATTCCCTTATTTTCCAGGTGGGCGCCTGATTGCCAAAAACATGAACGATATGCGCTTGTTGTCCAGGTGGGTGCTTGATTGCGAAAAACTCGAACTATATTCTCTTTTTTTCTAGGTGGGTGCCTGATTGCCAAAAACATGAACTGTATTCCCTTGTTCTCCAGGTGGGCACCTGATTGCTTAAAACTTGAACTGTATTCCTTTGTTCTTTAAGTGGGCACCTGATTGCCAAAACATCAACTGTATTCCCTTGTTCTCCAGGTGAACGCCTAATTAACAAAACTTGAACTGTATTCCCTTGTTTTCTAGGTGGGTGCCTGACTGCCAAAAATTTGAACTGTATTCCCTTGTTTTCTACTGATAGCCAAAACATGAACTGTATTCCCTTGTTCTCTAGGTGAGCGCCTAATTACCAAAACTTGAACTGTATTCCCTTGTTCTCCAAGTGGGCGCTTGATTGCAAAAACTTGAACTTTATTCTCTTCTTCTCCAGGTGGGCGCCTGATTGTCAAAACATGAACTGTATTCCCTTGTTCTCTAGGTGGTTCAGGTGGACGCTTGATTGCCAAAACTTGAACTGTATTCCCTTTTTTTCCAGGTGGGCGCTTGATTGCCAAAAACTTGAACTATTTTCACTTGTTCTCCAGGTGGGTGCCTGATTGCCAAAAACATGAACTATATTCCCTTGTTTTTCAGGTGGACACCTGATTGCCAAAACTTGAACTGTATTCCCTTGTTCTCCAAGTGGGCGACTAATTGCCAAATCATGAACTGTAATCGCTTTTTCTCCAGGTGGGAGCCTGATTGCCAAAACTTGAACTGTATTCCCTTGTTCTCCAGGTGGGTGCCTGATTGCCAAAAACATGGAACTTTATTCCCTTGTTTCCTAGGTAAGCACCTGATTGCCAAAAACATGAACTGTATTCCCTTGTTCTCCAGGTGGGCACATGATTGCCAAAAACTTGAACTGTATTCCCTTGTTCTCCAAGTGGGCGCCTGATTGCCAAAACATGAACTGTATTCCCTTGTTCTCCAGGTGAGCGCCTAATTAACAAAACTTGAACTGTATTCCCTTGTTTTCTAGGTGGGGCCTGACTGCCAAAAAACATAAACTATATTCCCTTCTTTTCTACTAATAGCCAAAATATGAACTGTATTCCCTTATTCTCCAGGTGGTCTGGGTGGACGCCTGATTGCCCAAACTTGAACTGTACTCCCTTGTTCTCCAGTTGTGTGCCTGATTTCCAAAAACTCGAACTGTATTCCCTTGTTTTCTAAGTGGGCGCCTGGTTGCCGAAAACATGAACTGCATTCCTTTGTTCTCCAGGTGGGCACCTGATTGCCAAAAACTTGAATTGTATTCCCCTTGTTCTCCAAGTGGCGCCTGATTGCCAAAACATGAATTGTATTCCCTTGTTCTCCAGGTGAGCGCCTATTTAAAAAAACTTGAACTGTATCCCCTTATTTTCTAGGTGGGTGCCTGACTGCCAAAAATTCGAACTGTATTCCCTTGTTTTCTTCTGATAGCCAAAATATGAATTGTATTCCCTTATTCTCCAGGTGGTCCGGGTGGACGCCTGATTGCCAAAACTTGAACTGTATTCTCTTATTCTCCAGGTGGGCACCTGATTGACAAAAATTCTAACTATATTCCCTTATTCTCCAGGTGGGCACCTGATTGACAAAAATTCTAACTATATTCCCTTATTTTCCAGGTGGGCGCCTGATTGCCAAAAACACGAACGATATTCGCTTGTTCTCCAGGTGGGTTCCTGATTGCCAAATACTCGAACTATATTCCCTTGTTTTCTAGGTAGGTGCCTGATTGCCAAAAACATGAACTGTATTCCCTTGTTCTCCAGGTGGGCACCTGATTGCTTAAAACTTAAACTGTATTCTCTTGTTCTATAAGTGGGCGCCTGATTGCCAAAACATCAACTGTATTCCCTTGTTCTCCAAGTGAGCGCCTAATTAACAAAACTTGAACTGTATTCCCTTGTATTCTAGGTGGGTGCCTGACTACAAAAAATTCGAATTGTATTCCCTTGTTTTCTACTGATAGCCAAAACATGAATTGTATTCCCTTATTCTGCAGGTTTGTCCGGGTGGACACCTGATTGCCAAAACTCGAACTGTATTCCCTTGTTCTCCAGGTGGGTGCCTGATTGCCAAAAACTCGAACTGTATTCCCTTGTTTTCTAGGTGGGCGCCAAATTGCCAAAAACATCAACTGTATTCCCTTGTTCTCCAGGTAGGCACCTGATTGCCAAAAACTTGAACTGTATTCCCTTGTTCTCCAAGAGGATGCCTGATTGCCAAAACATGAACTGTATTCCCTTGTTCTCTAGGTGAGCGCCTAATTACCAAAACTTGAAATGTATTCCCTTGTTCTCCAGGTGGGCGCTTGATTGCAAAAACTTGAACTTTATTCTCTTCTTCTCCAGGTGGGCGCCTGATTGCCAAAAGATGAACTGTATTCCCTTGTTATCTAGGTGGTCCAGGTGGACGCTTGATTGCCAAAACTTGAACTGTATTCCCTTTTTCTCCAGGTGGGCACCTGATTGCCAAAAACTTGAACTATTTTCCCTTGTTCTCTCAGTGGGTGCCTGATTGCCAAAAATATGAACTATATTCCATTGTTTTACAAGTGGTCACCTGATTGCCAAAACTTGAACTGTATTCCCTTGTTCTCCAGGTGAGTGCCTGATTGCCAAAAACTCGAACTGTATTCCCTTTTTCTCCTGGTGGGCGGCTGATTGCCAAAAACTTGAACTATTTTCCCTTGTTCTCCAGGTGGGTGCCTGATTACCAAAAACATGAACAATATTCCATTGTTTTTCAGGTGGGCACCTGATTGCCAAAACTTGAACTGTATTCCCTTGTTCTCCAGGTGGGTACCTGATTGCTTAAAACTTGAACTGTATTCCCTTGTTCTCCAAGTGGGCGCCTGATTGCCAAAATATGAATTGTATTCCCTTGTTCTCCAGGTAAGCGCCTAATTAACAAAACTTGAACTGTATTCCCTTGTTTTCTAGGTGGGTGCCTGACTGCCAAAAATTCGAACTGTATTCCCTTGTTTTCTACTGATAGCCAAAACATGAATTGTATTCCCTTATTCTCCAGGTGGTCCGGGTGGACACCTGATTTCCAAAACTTGAACTGTACTCCCTTGTTCTCCAGGTGGGTGCTTGATTGCCAAAAACTCGAACTGTATTCCCTTGTTTTGTAGGTGGGCGCTTGATTGCCAAAAACATGAACTGTATTCCCTTGTTCTCCAGGTAGGCACCTGATTGCCAAAAACTTGAACTGTATTCCCTTATTCTCCAAGTGGGTGCCTGATTGCCAAAACATGAAATGTATTCCCTTGTTCTCTAGGTGGTTCAGGTGGATGCTTGATTGCCAAAACTTGAACTGTATTGCCTTTTTCTCCAGGTGGGCGCCTGATTGCAAAAACTTGAACTATTTTCCCTTGTTCTCCAGGTGGGTGCCTGATTGTCAAAAACATGAACTATATTCCCTTGTTTTTCAGGTGGGCACCTGATTGCCAAAACTTGAACTGTATTCCCTTGTTCTCCAAGTGGGCGACTAATTGCCAAATCATGAACTGTAATCGCTTTTTCTCCAGGTGGGAGCCTGATTGCCAAAACTTGAACTGTATTCCCTTGTTCTCCAGGTGGGTGCCTGATTGCCAAAAACATGAACTGTATTCCCTTGTTCTCCAGGTGGGTACCTGATTTCCAAAAACTTGAACTGTATTCCCTTGTTCTCCAGGTGGGCACCTGATTTCCAAAAACTTAAACTGTATTCCCTTGTTCTCCAAGTGGGCGCCTGATGGCCAAAACATGAACTATATTCCCTTGTTCTCCAGGTGAGCGTCTAATTAACAAAACTTGAACTGTATTCCCTTGTTTTCTAGGTGGGTGCCTGACTGCCAAAAATTCGAACTGTATTCCCTTGTTTTCTATTGATAGCCAAAACATGAATTATATTCCCTTATTCTCCAGGTGGTCCGGGTGGACGCCTGAATGCCAAAACTTGAACTCTACTCCCTTGTTCTCCATGTGGGTGCCTGATTGCCAAAAACTCGAACTGTATTCTCTTGTTTTCTAGGTGGGTGCTTGATTGCCAAAAACATGAACTGTATTCCCTTGTTCTCCAAGTAGGCACCTGATTGCCAAAAACTTGAACTGTATTCCCTTATTCTCCAAGTGGGTGCCTGATTGCCAAAAACTTGAATTGTATTCCCTTGTTCTCTAAGTGGGAGCCTGATTGCCAAAACATGAACTGTATTCCCTTGTTCTCCAGGTGAGCGCCTAATTAACAAAACTTGAACTGTATTCCCTTGTTTTCTAGGTGGGTGCCTGACTGCCAAAAATTCGAACTGTATTCCCTTGTTTTCTACTGATAGCCAAAACATGAACTGTATTCCCTTATTCTCCAGGTGGTTCGGGTGGACACCTGATTGCCAAAACTCGAACTGTATTCCCTTTGTTCTCCAGGTGGGTGCCTGATTGCCAAAAACTCGAACTGTATTCCCTTGTTTTCTAGGTGGGCGCCAGATTGCCAAAAACATGAACTGTATTCCCTTGTTCTCCAGGTAGGCACCTGATTGCCAAAAACTTGAACTGTATTACCTTGTTCTCCAATAGGATGCCTGATTGCCAAAACATGAACTGTATTCCCTTGTTCTCCTGGTGGGTTCTTGATTGCAAAAACTTGAAATTTATTCTCTTCTTCTCCAGGTGGGCGCCTGATTGCCAAAAGATGAGCTGTATTCCATTGTTCTTTAGGTGGGTGCCTGATTTCCAAAAACTCGAATTGTATTCCCTTGTTTCCTAGGTAAGCACCTGATTGCCAAAAACATGAACTATATTCCCTTGTTCTCCAGGTGGGCACCTGATTGCCAAAAACTTGAATTGTATTCCCTTGTTCTCCAAGTGGGCGCCTGATTGCCAAAACATGAACTGTATTCCCTTGTTCTCCAGGTGAGCGCCTAATTAACAAAACTTGAACTGTATTCCCTTGTTTTCTAGGTGGGTGCCTGACTGCCAAAAATTCAAACTGTATTCCCTTGTTTTCTACTGATAGCCAAAATATGAACTGTATTCCCTTATTCTCCAGGTGGTCCGGGTGGACGCCTGATTGCCAAAACTTGAACTGTATTCCCTTATTCTCCATGTGGGCACCTGATTGTCCAAAATTCTAACTATATTCCCTTATTTTCCAGGTGGGCGCCTGATTGCCAAAAACACGAACGATATTCGCTTGTTCTCCATGTGGGTGCCTGATTGCAAAAAACTCGAACTATATTCCCTTGTTTTCTAGGTAGGTGCCTGATTGCCAAAAACATGAACTGTATTCCCTTGTTCTCCAGGTGGGCACCTGATTGCTTAAAACTTGAATTGTATTCCCTTGTTCTCTAAGTGGGCGCCTGATTGCCAAAACATCAACTGTATTCCCTTGTTCTCCAGGTGAGCGCCTAATTAACAAAACTTGAACTGTATTCCCTTGTTTTCTAGGTGGGTGCCTGACTGCGAAAAATTCGAACTGTATTCCCTTGTTTTCTACTGATATCCAAAACATGAACTGTATTCCCTTGTTCTCTAGGTGAGCGCCTAATTGCCAAAACATGAACTATATTCCCTTGTTCTCCAGGTGAGCGTCTAATTAACAAAACCTTAAACTTTATTCTCTTCTTCTCCAGGTGGGCGCCTGATTGCCAAAACATGAACTGTATTCCCTTGTTCTCTAGGTGGTTCAGGTGGATGCTTGATTTCCAAAACTTGAACTGTATTCCCTTTTTTTCTAAGTGGGCGCCTGATTGCCAAAAACTTGAACTATTTTCCCTTGTTCTCCAGGTGGGTGCCTGATTGCCAAAAACATGAACTATATTCCCTTGTTTTTCAGGTGGGCACCTGATTGCCAAAACTTGAACTGTATTCCCTTGTTCTCCAAGTGGGCTCCTAATTGCCAAATCATGAACTGTAATCGCTTTTTCTCCAGGTGGGTGCCTGATTTCCAAAACTTGAACTGTACTCCCTTGTTCTCCAGGTGGGTGCCTGATTTCCAAAAACTCGAACTGTATTCGCTTGTTTTCTAGGTGGGCGGCTGGTGGCCAAAAACATGAACTGCATTCCCTTTTTCTCCAGGTGGGCACCTGATTGCCAAAAACTTGAATTGTATTCCCTTGTTCTCCAAGTGGGCGCCTGATTGCCAAAACATGAACTGTATTCCCTTGTTCTCCAGGTCAACGCCTAATTAACAAAACTTGAACTGTATTGCCTTGTTTTCTAGGTGTATGCCTGACTACCAAAAAATCGAACTGTATTCCCTTGTTTTCTACTGATAGCCAAAATATGAACTGTATTCCCTTATTCTCCAGGTGGTCCGGGTGGACGCCTGATTGCCAAAACTTGAACTGTATTATCTTATTCTCCAGGTGGGCACCTGATTGACAAAAACTTGAACAAGGTGAGCGCCAAAACATGAACTGTATTCCCTTGTTCTCTAGGTGAGCGCCTAATTACCAAAACTTGAAATGTATTCCCTTGTTCTCCTAGTGGGTGCTTGATTGCAAAAACTTGAACTTTATTCTCTTCTTCTCCAGGTGGGCCCCTGATTGCCGAAAGATGAACTGTATTCCCTTGTTCTCTAAGTGGGCGCCTGATTGCCAAAACATCAACTGTATTCCCTTATTCTCCAGGTGAGCGCCTAATTAACAAAACTTGAACTGTATTCCTTTGTTTTCTAGGTGGGTGCCTGACTACCAAAAATTCGAACTGTATTCCCTTATTCTCCAGGTGGTCCGGGTGGACACCTGATTGCCAAAACTCGAACTGTATTCCCTTGTTCTCTAGGTGGGTGCCTGATTGCCAAAAACTCGAACTGTATTCCCTTGTTTTCTAGGTGGGCGCCTGATTGCCAAAAACATGAACTGTATTCCCTTGTTCTCCAGGTAGGCACCTGATTGCCAAAAACTTGAACTATATTCCCTTGATCTCCAATAGGATGCCTGATTGCCAAAACATGAACTGTATTCCCTTGTTCTCTAGGTGAGCGCCTAATTACCAAAACTTGAAATGTATTCCCTTGTTCTCCAGGTGGCCGCTTGATTGCAAAAACTTGAACTTTATTCTCTTTTTCTCCAGGTGGGCGCCTGATTGCCAAAAGATGAACTGTATTCCCTTGTTCTCTAGGTGGTCCAGGTGGACGCTTGATTGCCAAAACTTGAACTGTATTCCCTTTTTCTCCAGGTGGGCGCCTGATTGCCAAATACTTGAACTATTTTCCCTTGTTCTCTAGGTGGGTGCCTGATTGCCAAAAACATGAACTATATTCCCTTGTTTTTCAGGTGGGCACCTGATTGCCAAAACTTGAACTGTATTCTCTTGTTCTCCAAGTGGGCCCCTAATTGCCATATCATGAACTGGAATCGCTTTTTCTCCAGGTGGGTGCCTGATTTCCAAAACTTTAACTGTACTCCCTTGTTCTCCAGGTGGGTGCCTGATTGCCAAAAACTCAAAATGTATTCCCTTATTTTCTAGATAAGTGCCTGATTGCCAAAAACATGAACTGTATTCCCTTGTTCTCCAGGTGGGCACCTGATTGCCAAAAACTTGAACTGTATTCCCTTGTTCTCCCAGTGGGCGCCTGATTGCCAAAACATTAACTGTATTCCCTTGTTCTCCAGGTGAGTGCCTGATTAACAAAACTTGAACTGTATTACTTTGTTTTCTAGGTAGGTGCCTGACTACCAAAAATTCGAACTATTTTCCCTTGTTTTCTACTGATAGCCAAAACATGAATTGTATTCCCTTATTCTCCAGGTGGTCCGGGTGGACACCTGATTGCCAAAACTTGAACTGTATTCCCTTGTTCTCCAGGTGGATGCCTGCTTGCCAAAAACTCGAACTGTATTCCCTTGTTTTCTAGGTAAGCGCCTGATTGCCAAAAACATGAACTGTATTCCCTTGTTCTCCAGGTGGGCACCTGATTGCCAAAAACTTGAAATGTATTCCCTTATTCTCCAAGTGGGCGCCTGATTGCCAAAACATGTACTGTATTCCTTTGTTCTCCAGGTGAGCGCCTACTTAACAAAACTTGAACTGTATTCCCTTGTTTTCTAAGTGGGTGCCTGACTGCCAAAAATTCGAACTATATTCTCTTGTTTTCTACTGATAGCCAAAACATGAACTATATTCCCTTATTCTCCAGGTGGTCCGGGTGGACGCCTGATTGCCAAAACTTGAACTGTATTCCCTTGTTCTCCAGGTGGGTGCTTGATTTCCAAAAACTCGAATTGTATTCCCTTGTTTTCTAGGTGGGTGCCTGGTTGCGAAAAACTTGAAATGTAATCCCTTGTTCTCCAGGTGGGCGCTTGATTGCAAAAACTTGAACTTTATTCTCTTGTTCTCCAGGTGGGTGCCTGATTTACAAAACTTGAACTGTATTGCCTTGTTCTCTAGGTGGTCTAGGTGGATGCTTGATTGCCAAAACGTGAACTGTATTCCCTTTTTCTCCAGGTGGGCGGCTGATTGCCAAAAACTTGAAATATTTTCCCTTGTCCTCTAGGTGAGTGCCTGATTGCCAAAAACATAAACTATATTCCCTTGTTTTTCAGGTGGGCACCTGATTGCGAAAACTTGAACTGTATTCCCTTGGTCTCCAGGTGGACACCTGATTGCTTAAAACTTGAACTGTATTCCCTTGTTCTCCAAGTGGGTGCCTAATTGCCAAAACATGAACTGTATTCCCTTGTTCTCCAGGTGAGTGCCTAATTAACAAAACATGAACTGTATTCCCTTGTTTTCTAGGTGGGTGCCTAACTGCCAAAAATTCGAATTGTATTCCCTTGTTTTCTACTGATAGCCAAAACATGAACTGTATTCCCTTATTCTCCAGGTGGTCCGGTTGGACGCCTGATTGCCAAAACTTGAACTCTACTCCCTTGTTCTCCAGGTGGGTGCCTGATTGCCAAAAACTCGAACTGTATTCCCTTGTTTTCTAGGTGGGCGCCTGATTGCCAAAAACATGAACTGTATTCCCTTGTTCTCCAGGTAGGCACCTGATTGCCAAAAACTTGAACTGTATTCCCTTATTCTCCAAGTGGGTGCCTGATTGCCAAAATATGAACTGTATTCCCTTGTTATCTAGGTGAGTGCCTAATTACCAAAACATGAACTGTATTCCCCTGTTCTCCAGGTGGGCGCTTGATTGCAAAAACTTGAACTTTATTCTCTTCCTCACCAGGTGGGCGCCTGATTGCCAAAACATGAACTGTATTCCCTTGTTCTTTAGGTGGTTCAGGTGGATGCTTGATTGCCAAAACTTGAACTGTATTCCCTTTTTCTCCAGGTGGGCGCCTGATTGCAAAAACTTGAACTATTTTCCCTTGTTCTCCAGGTGGGTACCTGATTGCCAAAAACATGAACTATATTCCCTTGTTTTTCAGGTGGGTGCCTGACTGCCAAAAATTCGAACTGTATTCCCTTGTTTTCTACTGATAGCCAAAACATGAACTGTATTCCCTTATTCTCCAGGTGGTCCAGGTGGACACCTGATTGCCAAAACTCGAACTGTATTCCCTTGTTCTCCAGGTGGGTGCCTGATTGCCCAAAACTCGAACTGTATTCCCTTGTTTTCTAGGTGGGCGCCAGATTGCCAAAAACATGAACTGTATTCCCTTGTTCTCCAGGTAGGCACCTGATTGCCAAAAACTTGAACTGTATTCCCTTGTTCTCCAATAGGATGCCTGATTGCCAAAACATGAACTGTATTCCCTTGTTCTCTAGGTGAGTGCCTAATTACCAAAACTTGAAATGTATTCCCTTGTTCTCCTGGTGGGTGCTTGATTGCAAAATCTTGAACTTTATTCTCTTCTTCTCCAGGTGGGCCCCTGATTCCCAAAAGATGAACTGTATTCCCTTGTTCTCTAGGTGGGTGCCTGATTTCCAAAAACTCGAACTGTATTCCCTTATTTCCTAGGTAAGCACCTGATTGCAAAAAACATGAACTGTATTCCCTTGTTCTCCAAGTGGGCGCCTGATTGCCAAAACATAAACTGTATTCCCTTGTTCTCCAGGTGAGCGCCTAATTAACAAAACTTGAACTGTATTCCCTTGTTTTCTAGGTGGGTGCCTGACTGCCAAAAATTCGAACTGTATTCCCTTGTTTTCTACTGATATCCAAAACATGAACTGTATTCCCTTGTTCTCTAGGTGAGCGCCTAATTGCCAAAACATGAACTATATTCCCTAGTTCTCCAGGTGAGCGTCTAATTAACAAAACTTGAACTGTATTCCCTTGTTTTCTAGGTGGGTGCCTGACTGCCAAAAATTCGAACTGTATTCCCTTGTTTTCTATTGATAGCCAAAACATGAACTGTATTCCCTTATTCTCCAGGTGGTCCGGGTGGACACCTGATTGCCAAAACTCGAACTGTATTCCCTTGTTCTCCAGGTGGATGCCTGATTGCAAAAAACTCGAACTGTATTCCCTTGTTTTCTAGGTGGGCGCCAGATTGCCAAAAACATGAACTGTATTCCCTTGTTCTCTATGTGAGCGCCTAATTACCAAAACTTGAAATGTATTCCCTTGTTCTCCAGGTAGGCGCTTGATTGCAAAAACTTGAACTTTATTCTCTTTTTCTCCAGGTGGGCGCCTGATTGCCAAAAGATGAACTGTATTCCCTTGTTCTCTAGGTGGTCCAGGTGGACGCTTGATTGCCAAAACTTGAACTGTATTCCCTTTTTCTCCAGCTGGGCGCCTGATTGCCAAAAACTTGAACTATTTTCCCTTCTTCTCTAGGTGGGTGCCTGATTGCCAAAAACATGAACTACATTCTCTTGTTTTTCAGGTGGGCACCTGATTGCCAAAACTTGAACTGTATTCTCTTGTTCTCCAAGTGGGCCCCTAATTTCCAAATCATGAACTGTAATCGCTTTTTCTCCAGGTGGGTGCCTGATTGCCAAAACTTTAACTGTATTCCCTTGTTCTCCAGGTGGGTGCCTGATTGCCAAAAACTCGAAATGTATTCCCTTGTTTTCTAGATAAGTGCCTGATTGCCAAAAACATGAACTGTATTCCCTTGTTCTCCAGGTGGGCACCTGATTGCCAAAAACTTGAACTGTATTCCCTTGTTCTCCAAGTGGGCGCCTGATTGCCAAAACATTAACTGTATTCCCTTGTTCTCCAGGTGAGTGCCTGATTAACAAAACTTGAACTGTATTCCCTTGTTTTCTAGGTAGGTTCCTGACTGCCAAAAATTTGAAATGTATTCCCTTGTTTTCTACTGATAGCCAAAACATGAATTGTATTCCCTTATTCTCCAGGTGGTCCGGGTGGACACCTGATTGCCAAAACTTGAACTGTATTCCCTTATTCTCCAGGTGGGTGCCTGATTGCCAAAAACTCGAACTGTATTCCCTTGTTTTCTAGGTAAGCGCCTGATTGCCAAAAACATGAACTGTATTCCCTTGTTCTCCGGGTGGGCACCTGATTGCCAAAAACTTGAACTGTATTCCCTTATTCTCCAAGTGGGCGCCTGATTGCCAAAACATGAACTGTATTCCTTTGTTCTCCAGGTGAGCGCCTACTTAACAAAACTTGAACTGTATTCCCTTGTTTTCTAGGTGGGTGCCTGACTGCCAAAAATTCGAACTGTATTCTCTTGTTTTCTACTGATAGCCAAAACATGAACTATATTCCCTTATTCTCCAGGTGGTCCGGGTGGATGCCTGATTGCCAAAACTTGAACTGTATTCCCTTGTTCTCCAGGTGGGTGCTTGATTTCCAAAAACTCGAATTGTATTCCCTTGTTTTCTAGGTGGGTGCCTGGTTGCCAAAAACTTGAAATGTAATCCCTTGTTCTCCAGGTGGGCGCTTGATTGCAAAAACTTGAACTTTATTCTCTTGTTCTCCAGGTGGGCGCCTGATTTACAAAACTTGAACTGTATTCCCTTGTTCTCCAGGTGGGCGCCTGATTTACAAAACTTGAACTGTATTGCCTTGTTCTCTAGGTGGTCTAGGTGGATGCTTGATTGCCAAAACGTGAACTGTATTCCCTTTTTCTCCAGGTGGGCGGCTGATTGCCAAAAACTTGAACTATTTTCCCTTGTCCTCTAGGTGAGTGCATGATTGCCAAAAACATGAACTATATTCCCTTGTTTTTCAGGTGGGCACCTGATTGCGAAAACTTGAACTGTATTCCCTTGTTCTCCAGGTGGGCACCAGATTGCTTAAAACTTGAACTGTATTCCCTTGTTCTCCAAGTGGGTGCCTGATTGCCAAAACATGAACTGTATTCCCTTGTTCTCCAGGTGAGCGCCTAATTAACAAAACTTGAACTGTATTCCCTTGTTTTCTAGGTGGGTGCCTGACTGCCAAAAATTCGAATTGTATTCCCTTGTTTTCTACTGATAGCCAAAACATGAACTGTATTCCCTTATTCTCCAGGTGGTCCGGTTTGACGCCTAATTGCCAAAACTTGAACTCTACTCCCTTGTTCTCCAGTTGGGTGCCTGATTGCCAAAAACTCGAACTGTATTCCCTTGTTCTCCAAGAGGGTGCCAGATTGCCAAAACATGAAATGTATTCCCTTGTTATCTAGGTGAGTGCCTAATTACCAAAACATGAACTGTATTCCCCTGTTCTCTAGGTGGGCGTTTGATTGCAAAAACTTGAACTTTATTCTCTTCTTCTCCAGGTGGGCGCCTGATTGTCAAAACATGAACTGTATTCCCTTGTTCTCTAGGTGGTTCAGGTGGACGCTTGATTGCCAAAACTTGAACTGTATTCCCTTTTTTTCCAGGTGGGCGCTTGATTGCCAAAAACTTGAACTATTTTCACTTGTTCTCCAGGTGGGAGCCTGATTGCCAAAAACATGAACTATATTCCCTTGTTTTTCAGGTGGGTACCTGATTGCCAAATCATGAACTGTATTCCCTTATTCTCCAGGTGGTCCGGGTGGACGCCTGATTGCCATAACTTGAACTGTATTCTCTTATTCTCCAGGTGGGCACCTGATTGACAAAAATTCTAACTATATTCCCTTATTTTCCAGGTGGGCGCCTGATTGCAAAAAACACGAACGATATTCGCTTGTTCTCCATGTGGGTGCCTGATTGCCAAAAACTCGAACTATATTCCCTTGTTTTCTAGGTAGGTGCCTGATTGCCAAAAACATGAACTGTATTCCCTTGTTCTCCAGGTGGGCACCTGATTGCTTAAAACTTGAACTGTATTCCCTTGTTCTCTAAGTGGGCGCCTGATTGCCAAAACATCAACTGTATTCCCTTGTTCTCCAGGTGAGCGCCTAATTAACAAAACTTGAAATGTATTCCCTTGTTTTCTAGGTGGGTGCCTGACTGCGAAAAATTCGAACTGTATTCCCTTGTTTTCTACTGATATCCAAAACATGAACTGTATTCCCTTGTTCTCTAGGTGAGCGCCTAATTGCCAAAACATGAACTATATTCCCTTGTTCTCCAGGTGAGCGTCTAATTAACAAAACTTGAACTGTATTCCCTTGTTTTCTAGGTAGGTGCCTGACTGCCAAAAATTCGAACTGTATTCCCTTGTTTTCTATTGATAGCCAAAACATGAACTGTATTCCCTTATTCTCCAGGTGGTCCGGGTGGACACCTGATTGCCAAAACTCGAACTGTATTCCCTTGTTCTCCAGGTGGGTGCCTGATTGCAAAAAACTCGAACTGTATTCCCTTGTTTTCTAGGTGGGCGCCAGATTGCCAAAAACATGAACTGTATTCCCTTGTTCTCCAGGTAGGCACTTGATTGCCAAAAACTTGAACTGTATTCCCTTGTTCTCCAATAGGATGCCTGATTGCCAAAACATGAACTGTATTCCCTTGTTCTCTAGGTGAGCGCCTAATTACCAAAACATGAAATGTATTCCCTTGTTATCCTGGTGGGCGCTTGATTGCAAAAACTTGAACTTTATTCTCTTCTTCTCCAGGTGGGCGCCTGATTGCCAAAAGATGAACTGTATTCCCTTGTTATCTAGGTGGGTGCCTGATTTCCAAAAACTCGAACTGTATTCCCTTGTTTCCTACGTAAGCACCTGATTGCCAAAAACATGAACTGTATTCCCTTGTTCTCCAGGTGGGCACCTGATTGCCAAAAACTTGAACTGTATTCCCTTGTTCTCCAGGCTAGCGCCTAATTAACAAAACTTGAACTGTATTCCCTTGTTCTCCAGGTGAGCGCCTAATTAACAAAACTTGAACTGTATTCCCTTGTTCTCTAGGTGAGCGCCTAATTAACAAAACTTTATTCTTTTCTTCTCCAGGTGGGCGCCTGATTGTCAAAACATGAACTGTATTCCCTTGTTCTCTAGGTGGTTCAGGTGGACGCTTGATTGCCAAAACTTGAACTGTATTCCCTTTTTTTCCAGGTGGGCGCTTGATTGCCAAAAACTTGAACTATTTTCACTTGTTCTCCAGGTGGGTGCCTGATTGCCAAAAACATGAACTATATTCCCTTGTTTTTCAGGTGGACACCTGATTGCCAAAACTTGAACTGTATTCCCTTGTTCTCCAAGTGGGCGACTAATTGCCAAATCATGAACTGTAATCGCTTTTTCTCCAGGTGGGAGCCTGATTGCCAAAACTTGAACTGTATTCCCTTGTTCTCCAGGTGGGTGCCTGATTGCCAAAAACATGAACTGTATTCCCTTGTTCTCCAGGTGGGTACCTGATTTCCAAAAACTTGAACTGTATTCCCTTGTTCTCCAAGTGGGCGCCTGATTGCCAAAACATGAACTATATTCCCTTGTTCTCCAGGTGAGAGTCTAATTAACAAAACTTGAACTGTATTCCCTTGTTTTCTAGGTGGGTGCCTGACTGCCAAAAATTCGAACTGTATTCCCTTGTTTTCTACTTGATAGCCAAAACATGAACTGTATTCCCTTATTCTCCAGGTGGTCCGGGTGGACACCTGATTGCCAAAACTCGAACTGTATTCCCTTGTTCTCCAGGTGGATGCCTGATTGCAAAAAACTCGAACTGTATTCCCTTGTTTTCTAGGTGGGCGCCAGATTGCCAAAACTTGAACTGTATTCCCTTGGTCTCCAGGTGGACACCTGATTGCTTAAAACTTGAACTGTATTCCCTTGTTCTCCAAGTGGGTGCCTAATTGCCAAAACATGAACTGTATTCCCTTGTTCTCCAGGTGAGTGCCTAATTAACAAAACATGAACTGTATTCCCTTGTTTTCTAGGTGGGTGCCTAACTGCCAAAAATTCGAATTGTATTCCCTTGTTTTCTACTGATAGCCAAAACATGAACTGTATTCCCTTATTCTCCAGGTGGTCCGGTTGGACGCCTGATTGCCAAAACTTGAACTCTACTCCCTTGTTCTCCAGGTGGGTGCCTGATTGCCAAAAACTCGAACTGTATTCCCTTGTTTTCTAGGTGGGCGCCTGATTGCCAAAAACATGAACTGTATTCCCTTGTTCTCCAGGTAGGCACCTGATTGCCAAAAACTTGAACTGTATTCCCTTATTCTCCAAGTGGGTGCCTGATTGCCAAAATATGAACTGTATTCCCTTGTTATCTAGGTGAGTGCCTAATTACCAAAACATGAACTGTATTCCCCTGTTCTCCAGGTGGGCGCTTGATTGCAAAAACTTGAACTTTATTCTCTTCCTCACCAGGTGGGCGCCTGATTGCCAAAACATGAACTGTATTCCCTTGTTCTTTAGGTGGTTCAGGTGGATGCTTGATTGCCAAAACTTGAACTGTATTCCCTTTTTCTCCAGGTGGGCGCCTGATTGCAAAAACTTGAACTATTTTCCCTTGTTCTCCAGGTGGGTACCTGATTGCCAAAAACATGAACTATATTCCCTTGTTTTTCAGGTGGGTGCCTGACTGCCAAAAATTCGAACTGTATTCCCTTGTTTTCTACTGATAGCCAAAACATGAACTGTATTCCCTTATTCTCCAGGTGGTCCAGGTGGACACCTGATTGCCAAAACTCGAACTGTATTCCCTTGTTCTCCAGGTGGGTGCCTGATTGCCCAAAACTCGAACTGTATTCCCTTGTTTTCTAGGTGGGCGCCAGATTGCCAAAAACATGAACTGTATTCCCTTGTTCTCCAGGTAGGCACCTGATTGCCAAAAACTTGAACTGTATTCCCTTGTTCTCCAATAGGATGCCTGATTGCCAAAACATGAACTGTATTCCCTTGTTCTCTAGGTGAGCGCCTAATTACCAAAACTTGAAATGTATTCCCTTGTTCTCCTGGTGGGTGCTTGATTGCAAAATCTTGAACTTTATTCTCTTCTTTTCCAGGTGGGCCCCTGATTCCCAAAAGATGAACTGTATTCCCTTGTTCTCTAGGTGGGTGCCTGATTTCCAAAAACTCGAACTGTATTCCCTTATTTCCTAGGTAAGCACCTGATTGCAAAAAACATGAACTGTATTCCCTTGTTCTCCAAGTGGGCGCCTGATTGCCAAAACATAAACTGTATTCCCTTGTTCTCCAGGTGAGCGCCTAATTAACAAAACTTGAACTGTATTCCCTTGTTTTCTAGGTGGGTGCCTGACTGCCAAAAATTCGAACTGTATTCCCTTGTTTTCTACTGATATCCAAAACATGAACTGTATTCCCTTGTTCTCTAGGTGAGCGCCTAATTGCCAAAACATGAACTATATTCCCTAGTTCTCCAGGTGAGCGTCTAATTAACAAAACTTGAACTGTATTCCCTTGTTTTCTAGGTGGGTGCCTGACTGCCAAAAATTCGAACTGTATTCCCTTGTTTTCTATTGATAGCCAAAACATGAACTGTATTCCCTTATTCTCCAGGTGGTCCGGGTGGACACCTGATTGCCAAAACTCGAACTGTATTCCCTTGTTCTCCAGGTGGATGCCTGATTGCAAAAAACTCGAACTGTATTCCCTTGTTTTCTAGGTGGGCGCCAGATTGCCAAAAACATGAACTGTATTCCCTTGTTCTCTATGTGAGCGCCTAATTACCAAAACTTGAAATGTATTCCCTTGTTCTCCAGGTAGGCGCTTGATTGCAAAAACTTGAACTTTATTCTCTTTTTCTCCAGGTGGGCGCCTGATTGCCAAAAGATGAACTGTATTCCCTTGTTCTCTAGGTGGTCCAGGTGGACGCTTGATTGCCAAAACTTGAACTGTATTCCCTTTTTCTCCAGCTGGGCGCCTGATTGCCAAAAACTTGAACTATTTTCCCTTCTTCTCTAGGTGGGTGCCTGATTGCCAAAAACATGAACTACATTCTCTTGTTTTTCAGGTGGGCACCTGATTGCCAAAACTTGAACTGTATTCTCTTGTTCTCCAAGTGGGCCCCTAATTTCCAAATCATGAACTGTAATCGCTTTTTCTCCAGGTGGGTGCCTGATTGCCAAAACTTTAACTGTATTCCCTTGTTCTCCAGGTGGGTGCCTGATTGCCAAAAACTCGAAATGTATTCCCTTGTTTTCTAGATAAGTGCCTGATTGCCAAAAACATGAACTGTATTCCCTTGTTCTCCAGGTGGGCACCTGATTGCCAAAAACTTGAACTGTATTCCCTTGTTCTCCAAGTGGGCGCCTGATTGCCAAAACATTAACTGTATTCCCTTGTTCTCCAGGTGAGTGCCTGATTAACAAAACTTGAACTGTATTCCCTTGTTTTCTAGGTAGGTTCCTGACTGCCAAAAATTTGAAATGTATTCCCTTGTTTTCTACTGATAGCCAAAACATGAATTGTATTCCCTTATTCTCCAGGTGGTCCGGGTGGACACCTGATTGCCAAAACTTGAACTGTATTCCCTTATTCTCCAGGTGGGTGCCTGATTGCCAAAAACTCGAACTGTATTCCCTTGTTTTCTAGGTAAGCGCCTGATTGCCAAAAACATGAACTGTATTCCCTTGTTCTCCGGGTGGGCACCTGATTGCCAAAAACTTGAACTGTATTCCCTTATTCTCCAAGTGGGCGCCTGATTGCCAAAACATGAACTGTATTCCTTTGTTCTCCAGGTGAGCGCCTACTTAACAAAACTTGAACTGTATTCCCTTGTTTTCTAGGTGGGTGCCTGACTGCCAAAAATTCGAACTGTATTCTCTTGTTTTCTACTGATAGCCAAAACATGAACTATATTCCCTTATTCTCCAGGTGGTCCGGGTGGATGCCTGATTGCCAAAACTTGAACTGTATTCCCTTGTTCTCCAGGTGGGTGCTTGATTTCCAAAAACTCGAATTGTATTCCCTTGTTTTCTAGGTGGGTGCCTGGTTGCCAAAAACTTGAAATGTAATCCCTTGTTCTCCAGGTGGGCGCTTGATTGCAAAAACTTGAACTTTATTCTCTTGTTCTCCAGGTGGGCGCCTGATTTACAAAACTTGAACTGTATTCCCTTGTTCTCCAGGTGGGCGCCTGATTTACAAAACTTGAACTGTATTGCCTTGTTCTCTAGGTGGTCTAGGTGGATGCTTGATTGCCAAAACGTGAACTGTATTCCCTTTTTCTCCAGGTGGGCGGCTGATTGCCAAAAACTTGAACTATTTTCCCTTGTCCTCTAGGTGAGTGCATGATTGCCAAAAACATGAACTATATTCCCTTGTTTTTCAGGTGGGCACCTGATTGCGAAAACTTGAACTGTATTCCCTTGTTCTCCAGGTGGGCACCAGATTGCTTAAAACTTGAACTGTATTCCCTTGTTCTCCAAGTGGGTGCCTGATTGCCAAAACATGAACTGTATTCCCTTGTTCTCCAGGTGAGCGCCTAATTAACAAAACTTGAACTGTATTCCCTTGTTTTCTAGGTGGGTGCCTGACTGCCAAAAATTCGAATTGTATTCCCTTGTTTTCTACTGATAGCCAAAACATGAACTGTATTCCCTTATTCTCCAGGTGGTCCGGTTTGACGCCTAATTGCCAAAACTTGAACTCTACTCCCTTGTTCTCCAGTTGGGTGCCTGATTGCCAAAAACTCGAACTGTATTCCCTTGTTCTCCAAGAGGGTGCCAGATTGCCAAAACATGAAATGTATTCCCTTGTTATCTAGGTGAGTGCCTAATTACCAAAACATGAACTGTATTCCCCTGTTCTCTAGGTGGGCGTTTGATTGCAAAAACTTGAACTTTATTCTCTTCTTCTCCAGGTGGGCGCCTGATTGTCAAAACATGAACTGTATTCCCTTGTTCTCTAGGTGGTTCAGGTGGACGCTTGATTGCCAAAACTTGAACTGTATTCCCTTTTTTTCCAGGTGGGCGCTTGATTGCCAAAAACTTGAACTATTTTCACTTGTTCTCCAGGTGGGAGCCTGATTGCCAAAAACATGAACTATATTCCCTTGTTTTTCAGGTGGGTACCTGATTGCCAAATCATGAACTGTATTCCCTTATTCTCCAGGTGGTCCGGGTGGACGCCTGATTGCCATAACTTGAACTGTATTCTCTTATTCTCCAGGTGGGCACCTGATTGACAAAAATTCTAACTATATTCCCTTATTTTCCAGGTGGGCGCCTGATTGCAAAAAACACGAACGATATTCGCTTGTTCTCCATGTGGGTGCCTGATTGCCAAAAACTCGAACTATATTCCCTTGTTTTCTAGGTAGGTGCCTGATTGCCAAAAACATGAACTGTATTCCCTTGTTCTCCAGGTGGGCACCTGATTGCTTAAAACTTGAACTGTATTCCCTTGTTCTCTAAGTGGGCGCCTGATTGCCAAAACATCAACTGTATTCCCTTGTTCTCCAGGTGAGCGCCTAATTAACAAAACTTGAAATGTATTCCCTTGTTTTCTAGGTGGGTGCCTGACTGCGAAAAATTCGAACTGTATTCCCTTGTTTTCTACTGATATCCAAAACATGAACTGTATTCCCTTGTTCTCTAGGTGAGCGCCTAATTGCCAAAACATGAACTATATTCCCTTGTTCTCCAGGTGAGCGTCTAATTAACAAAACTTGAACTGTATTCCCTTGTTTTCTAGGTAGGTGCCTGACTGCCAAAAATTCGAACTGTATTCCCTTGTTTTCTATTGATAGCCAAAACATGAACTGTATTCCCTTATTCTCCAGGTGGTCCGGGTGGACACCTGATTGCCAAAACTCGAACTGTATTCCCTTGTTCTCCAGGTGGGTGCCTGATTGCCAAAAACTCGAACTGTATTCCCTTGTTTTCTAGGTGGGCGCCAGATTGCCAAAAACATGAACTGTATTCCCTTGTTCTCCAGGTAGGCACTTGATTGCCAAAAACTTGAACTGTATTCCCTTGTTCTCCAATAGGATGCCTGATTGCCAAAACATGAACTGTATTCCCTTGTTCTCTAGGTGAGCGCCTAATTACCAAAACATGAAATGTATTCCCTTGTTATCCTGGTGGGCGCTTGATTGCAAAAACATGAACTTTATTCTCTTCTTCTCCAGGTGGGCGCCTGATTGCCAAAAGATGAACTGTATTCCCTTGTTATCTAGGTGGGTGCCTGATTTCCAAAAACTCGAACTGTATTCCCTTGTTTCCTACGTAAGCACCTGATTGCCAAAAACATGAACTGTATTCCCTTGTTCTCCAGGTGGGCACCTGATTGCCAAAAACTTGAACTGTATTCCCTTGTTCTCCAGGCTAGCGCCTAATTAACAAAACTTGAACTGTATTCCCTTGTTCTCCAGGTGAGCGCCTAATTAACAAAACTTGAACTGTATTCCCTTGTTCTCTAGGTGAGCGCCTAATTAACAAAACTTTATTCTTTTCTTCTCCAGGTGGGCGCCTGATTGTCAAAACATGAACTGTATTCCCTTGTTCTCTAGGTGGTTCAGGTGGACGCTTGATTGCCAAAACTTGAACTGTATTCCCTTTTTTTCCAGGTGGGCGCTTGATTGCCAAAAACTTGAACTATTTTCACTTGTTCTCCAGGTGGGTGCCTGATTGCCAAAAACATGAACTATATTCCCTTGTTTTTCAGGTGGACACCTGATTGCCAAAACTTGAACTGTATTCCCTTGTTCTCCAAGTGGGCGACTAATTGCCAAATCATGAACTGTAATCGCTTTTTCTCCAGGTGGGAGCCTGATTGCCAAAACTTGAACTGTATTCCCTTGTTCTCCAGGTGGGTGCCTGATTGCCAAAAACATGAACTGTATTCCCTTGTTCTCCAGGTGGGTACCTGATTTCCAAAAACTTGAACTGTATTCCCTTGTTCTCCAAGTGGGCGCCTGATTGCCAAAACATGAACTATATTCCCTTGTTCTCCAGGTGAGAGTCTAATTAACAAAACTTGAACTGTATTCCCTTGTTTTCTAGGTGGGTGCCTGACTGCCAAAAATTCGAACTGTATTCCCTTGTTTTCTACTGATAGCCAAAACATGAACTGTATTCCCTTATTCTCCAGGTGGTCCGGGTGGACACCTGATTGCCAAAACTCGAACTGTATTCCCTTGTTCTCTAGGTGGGTGCCTGATTGCCAAAAACTCGAACTGTATTCCCTTGTTTTCTAGGTGGGCGGCTGGTGGCCAAAAACATGAACTGCTTTCCTTTTTTCTCCAGGTGGGCACTTGATTGCCAAAAACTTGAATTGTATTCCCTTGTTCTCCAAGTGGGCGCCTGATTGCCAAAACATGAACTGTATTCCCTTGTTCTCCAAGTGAGCGCCTAATTAACAAAACTTGAACTGTATTGCCTTGTTTTCTAGGTGGGTGCCTGACTGCCAAAAAATCGAACTGTATTCCCTTGTTTTCTACTGATAGCCAAAATATGAAATGTATTCCCTTATTCTCCAGGTGGTCCGGGTGGACGCCTGATTGCCAAAACTTGAACTGTATTCTCTTATTCTCCAGGTGGGCACCTGATTGACAAAAATTCTAACTATATTCCCTTATTTTCCAGGTGGGCGCCTGATTGCCAAAAACACGAACGATATTCGCTTGTTCTCCATGTGGGTGCCTGATTGCCAAAAACTCGAACTATATTCCCTTGTTTTCTAGGTAGGTGCCTGATTGCCAAAAACATGAACTATATTCCCTTGTTCTCCAGGTGGGCACCTGATTGCTTAAAACTTGAACTGTATTCCCTTGTTCTCTAAGTGGGCGCCTGATTGCCAAAACATCAACTGTATTCTCTTGTTCTCCAGGTAAGCGCCTAATTAACAAAACTTGAAATGTATTCCCTTGTTTTCTAGGTGGGTGCCTGACTGCGAAAAATTCGAACTGTATTCCCTTGTTTTCTACTGATATCCAAAACATGAACTGTATTCCCTTGTTCTCTAGGTGAGGGCCTAATTGCCAAAACATGAACTATATTCCCTTGTTCTCCAGGTGAACGTCTAATTAACAAAACTTGAACTGTATTCCCTTGTTTTCTAGGTGGGTGTCTGACTGCCAAAAATTCGAACTGTATTCCCTTGTTTTCTATTGATAGCCAAAACATGAACTGTATTCCCTTATTCTCCAGGTGGTCCGGGTGGACACCTGATTGCCAAAACTCGAACTGTATTCCCTTGTTCTCCAGGTGGGTGCCTGATTGCAAAAAACTTGAACTGTATTCCCTTGTTTTCTAGGTGGGCGCCAGATTGCTAAAAACATGAACTGTATTCCCTTGTTCTCCATCTAGGCACTTGATTGCCAAAAACTTGAACTGTATTCCCTTGTTCTCCAATAGGATGCCTGATTGCCAAAACATGAACTGTATTCCCTTGTTCTCTAGGTGAGCGCCTAATTACCAAAACATGAAATGTATTCCCTTGTTCTCCTGGTGGGCGATTGATTGCAAAAACTTGAACTTTATTCTCTTCTTCTCCAGGTGGGCGCCTGATTGCCAAAAGATGAACAAGGGAATACAGTTCGAATTTTTGGCAGTCAGGCACCAAAACATGAACTGTATTCTCTTGTTCTCCAAGTGGGCCCCTAATTGCCAAATCATGAACTGTAATCGCTTTTTCTCCAGGTGGGTGCCTGATTGCCAAAATTTAACTGTACTCCCTTGTTCTCCAGGTGGGTGCCTGATTGCCAAAAACTCGAAATGTATTCCCTTGTTTTCTAGATAAGTGCCTGATAGCCAAAAACATCAATTGTATTCCCTTGTTCTCCAGGTGGGCACCTGATTGCCAAAAACATGAACTGTATTCCCTTGTTCTCCAAGTCGGCGCCTGATTGCCAAAACATTAATTGTATTCCCTTGTTCTCCAGGTGAGCGCCTAATTAACAAAACTTGAACTGTATTCCCTTGTTATCTAGGTGGGTGCCTGATTTCCAAAAACTCGAACTGTATTCCCTTGTTTCCTAGGTAAGCACCTGATTGCCAAAAACATGAACTGTATTCCCTTGTTCTCCAGGTGGGCACCTGATTGCCAAAAACTTGAACTGTATTCCCTTGTTCTCCAGGTGAGCGCCTAATTAACAAAACTTGAACTGTATTCCCTTGTTCTCCAGGTGAGCGCCTAATTAACAAAACTTGAACTGCATTCCCTTGTTCTCCAGGTGAGCACCTAATTAACAAAACTTTATTCTCTTCTTCTCCAGGTGGGCGCCTGATTGTCAAAACATGAACTGTATTCCCTTGTTCTCTAGGTGGTTCAGGTGGACGCTTGATTGCCAAAACTTGAACTGTATTCCCTTTTTTTCCAGGTGGGCGCTTGATTGCCAAAAACTTGAACTATTTTCACTTGTTCTCCAGGTGGGTGCCTGATTGCCAAAAACATGAACTATATTCCTTTGTTTTTCAGGTGGACACCTGATTGACAAAACTTGAAATGTATTCCCTTGTTCTCCAAGTGGGCGCCTAATTGCCAAATCATGTACTGTAATTGCCAAAACTTGAACTGTACTCCCTTGTTCTCTAGGTGGGTGCCTGATTTCCAAAAGCTCGAATTGTATTCCCTTGTTTTCTAGGTGGGCGGCTGGTGGCCAAAAACATGAACTGCTTTCCCTTTTTCTCCAGGTGGGCACCTGATTGCCAAAAACTTGAATTTTATTCCCTTGTTCTCCAAATGGGCGCCTGATTGCCAATACATGAACTGTATTCCCTTGTTCTCCAGGTGAGCGCCTAATTAACAAAACTTGAACTGTATAGCCTTGTTTTCTAGGTGGGTGCCTGACTGCCAAAAAATCGAACTGTATTCCCTTGTTTTCTACTGATAGCCAAAATATGAAATGTATTCCCTTATTCTCCAGGTGGTCCGGGTGGACGCCTGATTGCCAAAACTTGAACTGTATTCTCTTATTCTCCAAGTGGGCACCTGATTGAAAAAAATTCTAACTATATTCCCTTATTTTCCAGGTGGGAGCCTGATTGCCAAAAACACGAACGATATTCGCTTGTTCTCCAGGTGGGTGCCTGATTGCCAAAAACTAGAACTATATTCCCTTGTTTTCTAGGTAGGTGCCTGATTGACAAAAACATGAACTGTATTCCCTTGTTCTCCAAGTGGGCACCTGATTGCTTAAAACTTGAATTGTATTCCCTTGTTCTCTAAGTGGGCGCCTTATTGCCAAAACATCAACTGTATTCCCTTATTCTCCAGGTGAGCGCCTAATTAACAAAACTTGAACTGTATTCCCTTGTTTTCTAGGTGGGTGCCTGACTACCAAAAATTCGAACTGTATTCCCTTGTTTTCTACTGATAGCCAAAACATGAACTGTATTCCCTTATTCTCCAGGTGGTCCAGGTGGACACCTGATTGCCAAAACTCGAACTGTATTCCCTTGTTCTCCAGGTGGGTGCCTGATTGCCAAAAACTCGAACTGTATTCCCTTGTTTTCTAGGTGGGCGCCTGATTGCCAAAAACATGAACTGTATTCCCTTGTTCTCCAGGTAGGCACCTGATTGCCAAAAACTTGAACTATATTCCCTTGATCTCCAAGAGGATGCCTGATTGCCAAAACATGAACTGTATTCTCTTGTTCTCTAGGTGAGCGCCTAATTACCAAAACTTGAAATGTATTCCCTTGTTCTCCAGATGGGCGCTTGACTGCAAAAACTTGAACTTTATTCTCTTCTTCTCCAGGTGGGCGCCTGATTTCCAAAAGATGAACTGTATTCCCTTGTTCTCTAGGTGGTCCAGGTGGACGCTTGATTGCCAAAACTTGAACTGTATTCCCTTTTTCTCCAGGTGGGCGCCTGATTGCCAAAAACTTGAACTATTTTCCCTTGTTCTCTAGGTGGGTGCCTGATTGCCAAAAACATGAACTATATTCCGTTGTTTTTCAGGTGGGCACCTGATTGCCAAAACTTGAACTGTATTCTCTTGTTCTCCAAGTGGGCCCCTAATTGCCAAATCATGAACTGTAATCGCTTTTTCTCCAGGTGGGTGCCTGATTGCCAAACTTTAACTGTACTCCCTTGTTCTCCAGGTGAGTGCCTGATTGCCAAAAACTCGAAATGTATTCCCTTGTTTTCTAGATAAGTGCCTGATTGCCAAAAACATCAATTGTATTCCCTTGTTCTCCAGGTGGGCACCTGATTGCCAAAAACTTAAACTGTATTCCCTTGTTCTCCAAGTCGGCGCCTGATTGCCAAAACATTAATTGTATTCCCTTGTTCTCCAGGTGAGCGCCTAATTAACAAAACTTGAACTGTATTCCCTTGTTTTCTAGGTGGGTGCCTGACTGCCAAAAATTCGAACTGTATTCCCTTGTTTTCTACTGATAGCCAAAACATGAACTGTATTCCCTTATTCTCCAGGTGGTCCGGGTGGACACCTGATTGCCAAAACTTGAATTGTATTCCCTTGTTCTCCAGGTGGGCGCTTGATTGCAAAAACTTGAAATTTATTCTCTTGTTCTCCAGGTGGGCGCCTGATTTCCAAAACTTGAATTGTATTCCCCTGTTCTCTAGGTGGTCCAGGTTGATGCTTGATTGCCAAAATTTGAACTGTATTCCCTTTTTCTCCAGGTGGGCGGCTGATTGCCAAAAACTTGAACTATTTTCCCTTGTTCTCCAGGTGGGTGCCTTATTGCCAAAAACTGGAACTGTATTCCCTTGTTTCCTAGGTAAGCACCTGATTGCCAAAAATGCAAGTTGGTATCAGAGCTATGACAAATAAACATATACTTTAAGAAACAAAACTATGGAAAGGAACATTGACATTAATAGTACAAATCTGCAAGAAATACCCATAAATAATGAGACAATTACAGAAAATACACAGATTAAAATAATTAAAAAATCAAGGAAAATAAGGAAGAAACTGAAAAAACTATACCTAGAATATGAATACATAAGTATTACATCAACAAACAAAGCTAGGCTATCTGGATTAATCGATATAATATCTAAAACAGAATATAAATATATTTGCTATCTTATAAATAAAAGATGAATAAAGAAGAGTTTGCACTAGAAGCGAAAACATATGAAAGTCCAGAAGGATTAAAAATAACAATAATATTTTCCAACTTAGGAAGAAGATACAAGAAAATAGGAAATAACCTGAACTTAATGTTAGAAAAAGAAACTGTAAAACTAGAAGATAGTTTAACCGCAATGGTTAGAATAACAAAAGAAAACGAAGAAATAAAAGAAATACAACAACAAGCTAAAGAAAAAATACAACATATAGAAGAAGTAAAAAACACTAAGATAACAGAATTAGAAAAAGAATTAGAAATGCTAAAACAGCTATACACTAATAAACTAAAAGAAAAAGAAAAACGTAAAGAAGAAGAACAAGAGCTAAAACTGACAAATGAGATAGAAAAGTTCAAATTACAGTTAGAAGAAATACAGGATAATCCACCAAAAATAAGCATGAACGAAATAAATGACCAAAGTGATAACAACACAAATCTAGGAGAAGACTATTCAGAAACAAGTGAAACATATACAGAACTAATAGAAAAAACGGAAAAGATGAAAACAAATCCAGAAATAAATATAGGAGATATGATTGAAGATAAACCAAGCACATCAGGAGTAAAAAATCCAAGACAACTAAACCCAACCTATTACAAAGTAAGTTATGATTCATATGATAGAAATAAAACATTATGGGATAAAAGGCTAAATAGGAAATTGACACCAAGACAGATAACTGAACAATGTAATTTTTTGGATCTAGATTGTGTAGCAGATATAAATAAAACAATCCAATTATGGATAGGGTACATCTCCAAACAACTAATAGATAATAAAATTACAATAGCTGAAACACCAGGATATATAGAAAGAACACTTATAGGAACGATAAAACTATGGTTACAAAATTTATCAAGTGAAAGCCTAGATACATTAAGAAGTAATAAAAAACTTGATGGAACAACAGCAACAACAGTGACAGATATATTGAATAAATATGAAATAGCAATAAGAAATGAGTTTAGTAGTATGACAACAGAAGTAGAAGAACAAAATAAAGAAAAAACTACAAATAGAAATTTGATGACAAAATTAGCAATATGTAATATGTGTTATATAGACGAATATACTTGTGCATTTAGAGACTATTATTATAAAGGAACATATAGTCCAGATGAAAGTAAGGAAATAAGAAAATTATATTTTACAAAATTACCAGAACCGTTTAGCTCAAAAATAATAAAAAACTGGAATGAAGCAGACCTAGCAGATACTGTAGGAGCGCGAATAAAATTTCTACAAAACTGGTTTATAGAATTATGCGAAAAGTATAAAGAAAATATCAAAATGGATAAAATATTAGTAAAAAATTTGGCATGTTGCAAAAGTAGAATAGCACCCCAATTTGGCTGCACAGATAAATATTACAAAAAAAGAAGGAAAGAGAAAGAAATTTAAATCAAAATATTCAAAATATAAATATAGGAAACCAAGAGGAAGATATTATGTAAAAAATTATAAACATAAAAAACCATATAGAAAAAAGAAAAAACTAACAGAATGTACTTGCTATAATTGTGGAAAGCTAGGACACTTAGCCAAAGATTGTAGATTACCAAAAAACCCAAAGAAAAAACAAATTACCGAAATAATGATAGATAATGATAAATATACACAAATAGAATATGTAGATTATGAATTAAGCAGTGAAGACAGCATATATGAGATATCAGAAAACGAGTTCCCCGAAAATGAAAAAGAAATAGACAATAATATAGAAGAATCAGACGAAGAAAGTAATGACTGAAAAAGATATACAAATTATACAACAAGAAGAACACCAAGATGAACAATCTTCAGAACAAAAAATAATATTTGACGCTAATATATTTGAACAGATAAAAGGAAAAGAATTGGATCTAAGCATAGACAAAATATTAGAAGTACCAACAATAAAGAATTGGTTTAAAAGACAGAAAGAAGAATACTATGTAGTGAGCCAGAGAGAACATATAATAGATTGTAAATACATCAAAGGTAAAGCATAAATACCAATTTTAAATAAAAAACTACTAAATAAAGAAATACAAGATATAAAAGCAAAAAATCCAATAAAATACGTACACTTAGGAGGAACAGAAATCCTAATAAAAGCATGTTTTAGGGAAGGAATAGATACCCCTATAGAAATATACTTGGCAGATGATAGAATTGTACAACCTATAGAAAAGAGTATAATAAGTGCCGTAAGAGGTAACTTAATATACCAAAAATTTAAATTTATAGTAAGTGCCAACTATTCAGTAGCAATAGATGATAAAAATATAGATAAATCATTAGTGCTATACTGGAAAATGTCTGGAATAGAATTAGCACCAGGAAGTAAAATATTCACAGCAAGATGTAAAAATCTATATGTCCTAACAACAAAACATATGATAACAGCTAAAAATAAAATAAATAAAATAAAAATAGAAAATCCATTCGAAAGAATAGTATCAGTTATAGACAACAATGATTACAGTTATACGGAAATGGACATGGAAGAAGATTTAGAAATAGTAAAAGAAAGATTAAGCACGTCGAAACGAACAAATAACGAAATGCCAGAAACGTCATCAAGAATAAGTACATCAAGAAGTACATCAAGAAGAATAAATTATATAACTCCACAAAAATTAATAGAACAAAAAATAGAAGAAATAAACCCACATCATTATTATATAACGGGAATAATGGACCAAAGAAAATATTTAATATTAATAAATACAGGGCAGGAAGAGAATTATGTTATAAGGAAATTAATACCAGAACAAGAGATAGTAACAATAGAACAGCAAAATTCAGAACTACCAAAAGCGTTAAGAAAAAACGAAGAAACAACTGAAAAAGAATTAATTATTGGAGGAATACCAATATTAATAAATTTTAAAATATATCAAGGCGATAAAAACATTACACTAGGAATAAAATGGTTAGAAAAAGTCAAACCATACAAATTAGAAGATAGACAATTAACGATATGTTATGAAAATAAGAAAATAATAATAAAAAGAACTTTGATATAATGCCAAAGATATACATACTTGCCAAGATAATAGTAGAAGGATATTATAATAGATACTATACACCTATGATGGATACAGGGGCAGAAGCTAACATGTGTAGACATAATTGTTTACCAGAAAGTAAATGGGAAAAGCTAAAAACCCCATAGTAGTAACATGATTCAATAATGAGGGAAGTATGATAACATACAAAGCAAGAAATATAAAGATACAAATATGGGATAAAATATTAACCATAGAAGAAATATATAGTTATGAATTCACAAATAAAGATATATTATTAGGAATGCCATTTTTAGATAAATTATACCCACATATAATAACAAAAACACATTGGTGGTTTACTACCCCGTGTAAACAAAAATTAGGAGCAAAAAGAGTAAATAATAAAGTAAGAAAAATAACA
The DNA here is from genome assembly GCF_000715075.1 of Nicotiana tabacum. NCBI lineage: Eukaryota > Viridiplantae > Streptophyta > Magnoliopsida > Solanales > Solanaceae > Nicotiana > Nicotiana tabacum. Next base: position 88,791,497 of record NC_134101.1, on the reverse strand, counting down.
CCCTGGATTAAAGGAAGTGAAAAGATTACCCAAAAATTAGAAAATGTAATACAAAGCAACCATAATATAGAGATAATCATTTTCTCAATAAATAAAATAAAACTACTGCAAGATAAATTAGAATTACTATATAATGATAATCCACTCCAAGGATGGGAAAAACATAAAACAAAAATAAAGATTGAACTAATAGATGAAAATAGCATAGTAACACAAAAACCTTTAAAATACAACTTTAATGATTTAACAGAATTTAAAATGCATATAAAGGAATTATTAGACAATAAGTACATACAAGAAAGTAATAGTAAACATACTAGCCCGACATTTATAGTAAATAAGCATAGTGAACAAAAACGAGGAAAAAGCCGTATGGTTATAGATTATAGAAAATTAAATGCAAAAACAAAAATATATAATTGCCCGATACCAAATAAAATACTAAAAATCAGACAAATACAAGGATATAACTATTTCAGTAAGTTTGATTGTAAATCAGGATTTTACCATTTAAAACTAGAAGACGAATCTAAGAAGTTAACAGCATTCACAGTACCACAAGGATTTTATGAATGGAATGTATTACCATTTGGATATAAAAATGCACCAGGTAGATATCAACATTTTGTGGATAACTACTTTAACCAATTAGAAAATTGTATAATATATATAGATGATATACTGCTATATTCTAGAACAGAGAACGAACATATAAAACTAATAGAAAAATTCATACACATTGTAGAAATATCAGGAATAAGTTTAAGTAAAAAGAAAGCAGAAGTAATGAAAAATCAAATAGAATTTTTAGGTATACAAATAGACAAAAACGGAATAAAAATGCAAACCCATATAGTACAAAAAATAATTAACTTAAATGAAACACTTGATACAAAAAAGAAGTTACAGTCATTTTTAGGATTGGTTAACCAAGTAAGAGAATATATTCCTAAATTAGCAGAAAACTTAAAACCATTACAGAAAAAATTAAAAAAAGATGTAGAATACCATTTTGACGAAAAAGATAAAATACATATAAAGAAAATAAAAAATATGTGTAAACAATTACCAAAACTATATTTTCCAGATGAAAAAAGACAGTTTACGTACATAGTAGAAACTGATTCTAGTGATCACAGCTACGGAGGAGTTCTAAAATATAAATATGATAATGAAAAAATTGAACACCATTGTAGATATTATTCAGGATCATACACGGAACCACAAATAAAATGGAAGATAAATAGAAAAGAACTATTTGGATTATATAAATGTTTGTTAGCATTTGAGCCATATATCGTTTATAACAAGTTTATTGTAAGAACAGATAATACACAAGTGAAATGGTGGATAACTCGGAAAGTACAAGATTCAGTAACTACGAAGGAAATAAGAAGACTTGTATTAAATATACAGAATTTTACATTTACAATTGAAGTAATAAGAACTGACAAAAATGTTATTGCAGATTACTTATCAAGACAAAGGTACTCAAACTGATGAGAACCAAGAACCCAAAGATATATTTGCAATCCTTACTACTCTATCCTTACAAATGGAGAGTATGGGAAAAAGATTACAACAGCTAGAAAGTCAGCAGCATGACTATAAAAATGCGGAGCTAAGTCGATCGAAAGACTCTAAACTTCCAGAGGTAGAAGGAGACGTTGGGAAACTCCATAAAACCCATGACAAAGTTTGTTTACCTACAGCTGCAGGCACAAGAAAACAAGTTAACAAGAAGCTACATACCAATGTAAATCTAAACAACGTATTTGATAAGCCATTCACATCAAAAAAGCCAAAAGAAGCAATAGTTATAAACCCACAAACTTGAACCTATGCTAATAGCCTACATCACAACAAAAAGGTATATAACCATATTACTCAAACATATATTGAGAATATATATAAAATCCAGATATTTCTGAACCTAAATCCCAGGTCAACTACCACTACAGATCCAACACAGGATTATGTAACCCAAAAACTACAGGGATATAATAGGCTAATAGCCCAACCAAAAACAAAAGCCAACCTAGTAAAGACATGTTATAACTACGGACTACTTAGCACTGTATATACCCACGACGGAGAAGAAATAATTGGAATACCAGAGCTATACAAAGCATTTATCACCTTCAAAAGAATTACAAAAGGCAACCTATTCTTCATCAAATTCTATACAGCACCAGCTGAAATACTATATGATGAAATAAAACCCATTATACAGGTGATAAAGATAGGACTAACACGAGATATGATAATACCGGAAGAAATAGAGCAACAACCGGAGATACAGAAAATGGAGATACCAAGTTTCTATGCCAACAAAAGAATAATTGGTATAGCAACTATTATTCAAGAACTAGCTAACAATTATCTACAAGGAAATGCTATCTGGAGCTATTATTCCAGAGACCAGTTAATGATATATGCCAATTCAAAAGAACTACGACAAGGAGATATGGAAGAAGGCCAAAAATGGATTTTATCATTGCTAAAACCAGAAGCACAGCCAACTACAAGAGCCTTGAAGAAGGAATTTATTTCTAATGAGTTATTGACAAGATACTGCAAACTAGTGAGACACAAATATCCAGACCACATATGTTCGAAATGCAACGGAGAAGATAACCAAGTACCAGAAGTCCAACTAGAATAAAAGTATCGGCAAGAAGACAAAAGAAGAAGACAGCTATTGAAAACAAAAAATGTAAAGTAAATAGTAAGAGTCATAATCATGAACAGTAAAGGTCATTCATGAATAGTAAGAGTCATGTAAAAAAGACGTAAAGTAAATAGTAAGAGTCATAATCATGAACAGTAAAGGTCGTTCATGAATAGTAAGAGTCATGTAAAAAAATCGTAAAGTAAATAGTACGATTCACATTCATGAACAGTAAAGGTCGTTCATGAACAGTAGGAGTCGTTTAAATTTTCTATATATTTTGTAAATCAGAAGAGGAGAGATCATCCTCAGACATCCTCATACTCACCTTCTCTCGCTTATCTTCTCTCAATAAAATATCTGATTATATAGAAACTTCTGAAAGCTATGGAGCATTCAAATGAGTTACAAAACCAGGTAAGTTTATTCATAATCATGTTTAACTAAACTCTTATATTCCTTATAATCTCTTGAATATCATAATTGTTTATCATGTTATAGTACTGTTATAAAGAACATTTTGAGAAAGTTTGCCTGTCTAATAATGCTGAGAGTAGTTAAGCCCAGACTATGCCATCCTAAAGTGGAAACCAGTAGGCAAGGAAGCCGTTTAGGGGAGTACACAGAGTTGAGGCGCTGTTAGGGTAAATGATTGAAGCATGAAAAACATGGTAGTGACCAGAAAAGATTGTTCAGTATAACTTATTAAAATATGATAAACTCTATGATAAACAAAGAGGTTAGAGGGAATATGTTTAGTAAACACATGATAAGGATAAATAGTAAATCTGAATGAACAACCACACGTATTTATTAGAAGAAAATATTGACTACAAAATACTTATATTATATATCTTTAACAGACTTAATAACGATGTTAAAAGAAAAATTTATGATATTCTAGTTACTTTTGAAATAATATATGTAATGGAACAAGCATTTACAGAACTAATTGTATCACAAGAAATAGATATATTAGATCTATATGAATTAGATTTATATTCAGATTAATGATCACATATCAAGTTAATAAAATCTGTTTATAAATGAAACATAACACTTTTCATTACATAAGATTCTATAATACCCAGAAATGGAAACTTCTTAAAAACCTCAGTAACATAAATAGAAAAATAGATTGTGTTAAACACAATATTAAAACCTGCAAAGATATAATTAAATATAATAGATAACGTAATAAAGCTTTATTAACTATAGAGAAAGAAATTGAATTTTATAGAGATAATCTTGAGACTTATCAACACATAAAAACAATAATTCTTACAAATATTAAAACAATGAATATATGTATCAGCAGGTATACATCGCAGTATTAAAATTAAAATCCAAAAATTGCTATACATCGCAGTATTAAAATTAAAATCCAAAAATTTCTATACATCGCAGTATTAAAATTAAAATCCAAAAATTCTGAATGATAATCAGGCACCCACTAGGTATAGTTTTTTCAATGTAATAGATTACTTTTGGCAATTTTTGATTGCCAAAAGTTGAACTGTATTCCCTTGTTCTCCAAGTGGGCGCCTGATTACCAAAAACTTGAACTATGTTCCCTTGTTCTCTAGGTGGGTGCCTGATAGCCAAAACATGAACTGTATTCCCTTGTTCTCCAGGTGGTCCGGGTGGACGCCTGATTGCCCAAACTTGAACTGTACTCCCTTGTTCTCCTGGTGGGTGCCTGATTGTCAAAAACTCGAACTGTATTCCCTTGTTTTTTAGGTGGGCGCCTGATTGCCAAAAACATGAACTATATTCCCTTGTTCTCCAGGTGGGCACCTGATTGCCAAAAACTTGAACTATATTCCCTTGTTCTCCAAGTGGGTGCCTGATTGCCAAAACATGAATTGTATTCCCTAGTTCTCCAGGTGAGCGCCTAATTAACAAAACTTGAACTGTATTCCCTTGTTTTCTAGGTGGGTGCCTGACTGCCAAAAATTCGAACTGTATTCCCTTGATTCCTAAGTGGGCGCCTGATTGCCAAAAATATGAACTGTATTCCTTTGATCTTCAGGTGAACGCCTGATTGCCAAAAACTTGAACTATATTCCCTTGTTCTCTAGGTGGGCGCCTGATTGCCAAAAACTTGAATTGTATTCCCTTGTTTTCCAGGAGGGCACATGATTGCTAAAACATGAACTGTATTCCCTTGTTCTATAGGTGAGCGCCTAATTACCAAAACTTGAACTGTATTCCCTTGTTTTCTAGGTGGGTGCCTGACTACCAAAAATTTGAATTGTATTCCCTTGTTTTCTAAGTGGGCGCCTGATTGCCAAAAACATGAACTGTATTCCTTTGATCTCCAGGTGGACGCCTGATTGCCAAAACATAAACTATAATCCCTTTTTCTCTAGTTGGGTGCCTGATTGCCAAATACTCGAACTATATTCCCTTGTTTTTCAGGTGGGTGCTGGATTGCCAAAACTTGAACTGTATTCCCTTGTTCTCCAAGTGGGCGCTTGATTACAAAAACTTGAACTTTATTCTCTTGTTCTCCAGGTGGGCGCCTGATTGCCAAAACATGAACTGTATTCCCTTGTTCTCTAGGTGGTCCAGGTGGACGCTTGATTGCCAAAACTTGAACTGTATTCCCTTTTTCTCCAGGTGGGCGCCTGATTGCTAAAAACTTGAACTATTTTCCCTTGTTCTCCAGGTGGGTGCCTGATTGCCAAAAACATGAACTATATTCCCTTATTTTTCAGGTGGGCACCTGATTGCCAAAACATGAACTGTATTCCCTTGTTCTCCAAGTGGGCGCCTAATTGCCAAATCATGAACTGTAATCGCTTTTTCTCTAGGTGGGTGCCTGATTGCCAAAACTTGAACTGTACTCCCTTGTTCTCCCGGTGGGTGCCTGAATGCCAAAAACTCAAACTGTATTGCCTTGTTTTCTAGGTAAGTGTCTAATTACCAAAAACATGAACTGTATTCCCTTGTTCTCCAGGTGGGCACCTGATTGCCAAAAACTTGAACTGTATTCCCTTGTTTTCCAAGTGGGCGCCTGATTGACAAAACATGAATTGTATTCCCTTGTTCTCCAGGTTACCGCCTAATTAACAAAACTTGAACTGTATTCCCTTGTTTTCTAGGTGGGTGCCTGACTGCCAAAAATTCGAACTGTATTCCCTTGTTTTCTACTGATAGCCAAAACATGAACTGTATTTCCTTATTCTCCAGGTGGTCCGGGTGGACGCCTGATTGCCAAAACTTGAACTGTACTCCCTTGTTCTCCAGGTGGGTGCCTGATTTCCAAAAACTCGAACTGTATTCCCTTGTTTTGTAGGTGGGCGCCTGGTTGCCAAAAACATGAACTGTATTGCCTTGTTCTCCAGGTTGGCACCTGATTGCCAAAAACTTGAATTGTATTCCCTTGTTCTTCAAGTAGGCACCTGATTGCCAAAACATGAACTGTATTCCCTTGTTCTCCAGGTGAGCGCCTAATTAACAAAACTTGAACTGTATTCCCTTGTTTTCTAGGTGGCTGTCTGACTGCCAAAAATTCGAACTGTATTCCCTTGTTTTCTAGGTGGGAGCCTAATTGCCAAAAACATGAACTGTATTCCTTTGATCTCCAGGTGGGCACCTGTTGCCAAAAACTTGAACTATATTCCCTTGTTCTACTGGTGGGCGCCATGTTCCCAATACTTGAACTGTATTCCCTTGCTCTCCAGGTGGGCACCTAATTGCCAAAACATGAACTATAATTCTTTTTTCTCCAGGTGGGCGCCTAATTGCCAAAAAATGAACTGTATTCCCTTGTTCTCCATGTGATCGCCTGATTGCCAAAAGTTGAACTGTATTCCCTTGTTCTCCAAGTGGGCTCCTGATTACCAAAAACTTGAACTATGTTCCCTTGTTCTCCAGGTGGGTGCCTGATAGCCAAAACATGAACTGTATTCCCTTATTCTCTAGGTGGTCCGGGTAGACGCCTGATTGCCCAAACTTGAATTGTACTCCCTTGTTCTCCAGGTGGGTGCCTGATTGTCAAAAACTCGAACTGTATTCCCTTGTTTTTTAGGTGGGCGCCTGATTGCCAAAAACATGAACTATATTCCATTGTTCTCCAGATGGGCACCTGATTGCCAAAAACTTGAACTGTATTCCCTTGTTCTCCAAGTGGGCGCCTGATTGCCAGAACATGAACTGTATTCCCTTGTTCTTCAGGTGAGCGCCTAATTAACAAAACTTGAACTATATTCCCTTATTTTCTAGGTGGGTGCCTGACTGCCAAAAATTCAAACTGTATTCCCTTGTTTTCTAGGTGGCCGCCTGATAGCCAAAACATGAACTGTATTCCCTTATTCTCCTGGTGGTCCGGGTAGACACCTGATTGCCAAAACTTTAACTGTATTCCATTGTTTTCTAGGTGGGTGCCTGACTGCCAAAAATTCGAACTGTATTCCCTTATTTTCTAGGTGGGCGCCTGATTTCCAAAAACATGATTGTATTCCTTTAATCTACAGGTGGACGCCTGATTGCCAAAAACTTGAACTATATTCCCTTGTTCTCCAGGTGGGCGCCTGATTGCCAAAAACTTGAATTGTATTCCCTTATTTTCTAGGAGAGCACATGATTGCTAAAACTTGAACTGTATTCCCTTGTTCTCCAAGTGGGCGCCTGATTGCCAAAACATGAACTATAATCCCTTTTTCTCCAGGTGGGTGCCTGATTGCCAAATACTCAAACTATATTCCCTTATTTTCCAGGTGGGCGCCGGATTGCCAAAACTTGAACTGTATTCCCTTGTTTTCCAGGTGGGCGCCTGATTGCCAAAACTTGAATTATATTCCCCTGTTCTCCAGCTCGGCGCCTGATTGCTATTATTTGAAATGTATTCACTTGTTCTCCAGGTGGGCGCCTGATTGCCAAAACTTGAACTACATTTCCCTATTCTCTAGCTTGGCACCTGATTGCCAAAATTTGAACTGTATTCTCTTATTCTCCAGGTGGGCACCTGATTGCCAAAAAATCGAACTATATTCCCTTATTTTCCAGGTGGGCACCTGATTGCCAAAAACACGAACGATATTCGCTTGTTCTCCTGGTGGGCGCCTGATTGCCAAAAACTTGAACTATTTTCCCTTGTTCTCCAGGTGGGTCCCTGATTGCCAAAAACATGAACTATATTCCCTTGTTTTTCAGGTGGGCACCTGATTGCCAAAACTTGAACTGTATTCCCTTGTTCTTCAAGTGGGTGCCTGATTGACAAAACTTGAACTGTACTCCATTGTTCTCCAGGTGGGTGCCTGATTGCCAAAAATTCGAACTGTATTCCCTTGTTTTCTAGGTGGGCGCCTGATTGCCAAAAACATGAACTGTATTCCCTTGTTCTCCAGGTGGGCACCTGATTGCCTAAACTTTAATTATATTCCCTTATTCTCCAAGTGGGCTCCTGATTGCCAAAACATGAACTATATTCCCTTGTTCTCCATGTGAGCGCCTAATTAACAAAACTTGAACTGTATTCCCTTGTTTTCTAGGTGGGTGCCTGACTGCCAAAAATTCGAACTGTATTCCCCTATTTTCTAGGTGGCCGCCTGATAGCCAAAACATGAACTGTATTCCCTTATTCTCCAGGTGGTCCGGGTGGACGCCTGATTGCCAAAATTTGAACTGTACTCCCTTGTTCTCAAGGTGGGTGCCTAATTGCCAAAAACTCGAACTGTATTCCCTTGTTTTCTAGGTGGGCGCCAATGTATTCCCTTGTTCTCCAGGTAGGCACCTGATTGCCAAAAACTTGAACTGTATTCCCTTGTTCTCCAAGTGGCCGCCTGATTGCCAAAACATGAACTGTATTCCCTTGTTCTCTAGGTGAGCGCCTAATTACTAAAACTTGAACTGTATTCCCTTGTTTTCTAGGTGGGCGCCTGATTGCCAAAAACATGAACTGTATTCCTTTGATCTCCAGGTGGACGCCTGATTGCCAAAAACTTTAACTATATTTCCTTGTTCTCCAAGTGGGCGCCTGATTGCCAAAAACTTGAATTGTATTCCCTTGTTTTCCAAGAGGGCACATGATTGCTAAAACTTGTACAGTATTCCCTTGTTCTCCAAGTGGGCGCCTGATATCCAAAACATGAACTAAAATCCCTTTTTCTCCAGGTGGGTGCCTGATTTCCAAATACTCGAACTATATTCCCTTGTTCTCCAGGTGGGTGCCGGATTGCCAAAACTTGAACTGTATTCCCTTGTTCTCCAGGTGGGCACCTGATTACCAAAACATGAACTATATTCCCCTGTTCTCCAGCTGGGCGCTTGATCGCCATTATTTGAACTGTATTCACTTGTTCTCCAGGTGGGCGCCTGATTGCCAAAACTTGAACTACATTTACCTGTTCTCCAGCTGGGCACCTGATTGCCAAAATTTGAACTGTATTATCTTATTCTCCAGGTGGGCACCTGATTGCCTAAAATTCAAACTATATTCCATTGTTTTCCAGGTGGGCGCCTGATTGCCAAAAACACGTACGATATTCGCTTGTTATCCAGGTGGGTACCTGATTGCCAAAATCATAAATTGTATTCCTTTGTGATCTAGGTGGGCGCTTGATTGCCAAAAACATGAACTGTATTCCCTTGTTCTCCAGGTGGGCGCTTGATTGGAAAAACTTGAACTTTATTCTCTTATTCTCCAGGTGGGCGCCTGATTGCCAAAACTTGAACTGTATTCCCTTGTTCTCTAGGTGGTCCAGGTGGATGCTTGATTGCCAAAACTTGAACTGTATTCCATTTTTCTCCAGGTGGGCGCCTGATTGCCAAATACCTGAACTATTTTCCCTTGTTCTCCAGGTGGGTGCCTGATTGCCAAAAACATGAACTATATTCCCTTGTTTTTTAGGTGGGCACCTGATTGCCAAAACTTGAACTGTATTCCCTTGTTCTCCAAGTGGGCGCCTAATTGCCAAATCATGAACTGTAATCGCTTTTTCTCCAGGTGGGTGCCTTATTGCCAAAACTTGAACTTTACTCCCTTGTTCTCCAGGTGGGTGCCTGATTGCCAAAAACTCGAATTGTATTCCATTGTTTTCTAAGTGGGCGCCTGATTGACAAAAACATGAACTGTATTCCCTTGTTCTCCAGGTGGGCACCTGATTGCCTAAAACTTGAATTGTATTCCCTTGTTCTCCAAGTGGGCGCCTAATTGCCAAATCATGAACTGTAATCGCTTTTTCTCCAGGTGGGTGCCTTATTGCCAAAACTTGAACTTTACTCCCTTGTTCTCCAGGTGGGTGCCTGATTGCCAAAAACTCGAATTGTATTCCATTGTTTTCTAAGTGGGCGCCTGATTGACAAAAACATGAACTGTATTCCCTTGTTCTCCAGGTGGGCACCTGATTGCCTAAAACTTGAATTGTATTCCCTTATTCTCCAAGTGGGCGCTTGATTGCCAAAACATGAACTGTATTCCCTTGTTCTCCATGTGAGCGCCTATTACCAAAACTTCAACTGTATTCCCTTGTTTTCTTGGTAGGTGCCTGACTGCCAAAAATTCGAACTGTATTCCCTTGTTTTCTAGGTGGCCGCCTGATAGCCAAAACATGAACTTTATTCCCTTATTCTCCAGGTGGTCCGGGTGGACGCTTGATTGCCAAAACTTGAACTGTACTCCCTTGTTCTCCATGTGGGTGCCTGATTGCCAAAAACTCGAACTGTATTCCCTTGTTTTCTAGGTGGGTGCCTGATTGCAAAAAACTTGAATTGTATTCCCTTATTTTCTAGGAGCACATGATTGCTAAAAATTGAACTGTATTCCCTTGTTCTCCGAGTGGGCGCATGATTGCCAAAACATGAACTATAATCCTTTTTTCTCCAGGTGGGTGCCTGATTGCCAAATACTCGAACTATATTCCCTTGTTTTCCAGGCGGGCGCCGGATTGCCAAAACTTGAACTGTATTCCCTTGTTTTCCAGGTGGGCGCCTGATTGCCAAAACTTCAATTATATTCCCCTGTTCTCTAGCTGGACGCCTAATTGCTATTATTTGAACTGTATTCACTTGTTCTCTAGGTGGGCGCCTGATTGCCAAAACTTGAACTACATTTCCCTATTCTCCAGCTGGGCACCTGATTGCCAAAATTTGAACTGTATTCTCTTATTCTCCAGGTGGGCACCTGATTGCCAAAAATTCGAACTATATTCTCTTGTTTTCCAGGTGGGCGCCTGATTGCCAAAAACACGAACGATATTCGCTTGTTCTCCAGGTGGGCACCTGATTTCCAAAAACATAAATTGTATTCCCTTATTCTCCAGGTGGGCGCTTGATTGCAAAAACTTGAACTTTATTCTGTTGTTCTCCAGGTGGGCGCCTGATTGCTAAAACTTGAACTGTATTCCCTTGTTCTCTAGGTGGTCCGGGTGGACGCTTGATTGCCAAAACTTGAACTGTATTACCTTTTTCTCCAGGTGGGCGCCTGATTGCCAAAAACTTGAACTATTTTCTCTTGTTCTCCATGTGGGTGCCTGATTGCCGAAAACATGAACTATAATCCCTTGTTTTTCAGGTGGGCACCTGATTGCCAAAACTTGAACTGTATTCCCTTGTTCTCCAAGTGGGCGCCTAATTGCCAAATCATGAACTGTAATCACTTTTTCTCCAGGTGAGTGCCTGATTGCCAAAACTTGAACTGTACTGCCTTGTTCTCCAGGTGGGTGCCTGATTGACAAAACTTGAACTGTACTCCATTGTTCTCCAGGTGGGTGCCTGATTGCCAAAAACTCGAACCGTATTCCCTTGTTTTCTAGGTGGGCGCCTGATTTCCAAAAACATGAACTGTATTCCCTTGTTCTCCAGGTGGGCACCTGATTGCCTATAACTTGAATTGTATTTCCTTGTTCTCCAGGTGGGAACCTGATTGCCTAAAACTTGAATTGTATTCCCTTATTCTCCAAGTGGGCGCCTGATTACCAAAACTTGAACTGTATTCCCTTGTTTTCTAGGTGGGTGCCTGACTGCCAAAAATTTGAACTGTATTCCCTTATTTTCTAGGTGGCCGCCTGATAGCCAAAACATGAACTGTATTCCCTTATTCTCCAGGTGGTCCGGGTGGACGCCTGATTGCCAAAACTTGAACTGTACTCCCTTGTTCTCCAGGTGGGTGTCTGATTGCCAAAAACTCAAACTGTATTCCCTTGTTTTGTAGGTGGGCGCCTGATTGCCAAAAACATGAACTGTATTCCCTTGTTCTCCAGGTAGCACCTGATTGCCAAAAACTTGAACTGTATCCCCTTGTTCTCCAAGTGGGCGCCTGATTGCCAACACATGAACTGTATTCACTTGTTCTCTAGGTGAGAGCCTAATTAACAAAACTTAAACTGTATTGCCTTGTTTTCTAGGTGGGTTCCTGACGACCAAAAAATCGAACTGTATTCCCTTGTTTTCTAGGTGGGCGCCTGATTGCCAAATACTCGAACTATATTTCCTTGTTTTCCAGGTGGGCGCCGGATTGCCAAAACTTGAACTGTATTCCCTTGTTCTCCAAGTGGGCGCCTTATTGCCAAAACATGAACTATATTCCCCTGTTCTCCAGCTGGGTGCTTGATTGCCATTATTTGAATCGTGTTCACTTGTTATCCAAGTGGGCGCCTGATTGCCAAAACTTGAACTACATTTCCCTGTTCTCCAGCTGGACACCTGATTGCCAAAATTTGAACTGTATTCTCTTATTCTCCAGGTGGGCACCTGATTGCCAAAAATTCGAACTATATTACCTTGTTTTCCAGGTGGGCGCCTGATTGCCAAAAACACGAACGATATTCGCTTGTTCTCCGGGTGGGCACCTTATTGCCAAAAACGTAAATTGTATTCCTTTATGATCTAGGTGGGCGCTTGATTGCCAAAAACTTGAACTGTATTCCCTTGTTCTCCAGGTGGGCGCTTGATTGCAAAAACATGAACTTTATTCTCTTATTATCTAGGTGGGCGCCTGATTGCCAAAGCTTGAACTGTATTCCCTTTTTCTCCAGGTGGGCGCCTGATTGCCAAAAACTTGAACTATTTTCCCTTGTTCTCCAGGTGGGTGCCTGATTGCCAAAAACATGAACTATATCCCCTTGTTTATCAGGTGGGTACCTGATTGCCAAAACTTGAACTGTATTCCCTTAATCTCCAGTTGGTCCGGGTAGACGTCTGATTGCCAAAACTTGAATTTTACTCCCTTGTTCTCCAGGTGGGTGCCTGATTGCCAAAAACTCGAATTGTATTCCCTTGTTTTCTAAGTGGGCGCCTGATTGCCAAAAACATGAACTATATTCCCTTGTTCTCCAGGTGGGCACCTGATTGCCTAAAACTTGAATTGTATTCCCTTATTCTCCAAGTGGGCGCCTGATTGCCAAAACATGAACTGTATTCCCTTGTTCTACATGTGAGCGCCTAATTAACAAAACTTGAACTGTATTCCCTTATTTTCTAGGTTGGTGCCTGACTCCCAAAAATTCGAACTATATTCCCTTGTTTTCTAGGTTGCCGCCTGATAGCCAAAACATGAACTGTATTTCCTTATTCTCCAGGTGGTCCGGGTGGACGCTTGATTGCCAAAACTTGAACTGTACTCCCTTGTTTTCCAGGTAGGTGCCTGATTGCCAAAAACTCGAACTTTATTTCCCTTGTTTTCTAGGTGGGCACCTGATTGCCAAAAACATGAACTGTATTCCCTTGTTTTCCAGGTAGGCTCCTGATTGCCAAAAACTTGAACTGTATTCCCTTGTTCTCCAAGTGGGCGCCTAATTGCCAAAACATGAACTCTATTCCCTTGTACTCCAGGTGAGCGCCTAATTACCAAAACTTGAATTGTATTCCCTTGTTTTCTAGGTGAGTGCCTGACTGCCAAAAATTCGAACTGTATTCCCTTATTTTCTAGGTGGGCGCCTGATTGCCAAAAACATGAACTGTATTCCTTTGATCTCCAGGTGGACGCCTGATTGCCAAAAACTCGAACTATATTCCCTTTTTCTCCAGATGGGTGCCTGATTGCCAAAAACTCGAACTGTATTCCCTTGTTTTCTAGGTGGGCGCCTGATTGCCAAAAACATGAATTGTATTCCCTTGTTCTCCAGGTGGGCACCTGATTGCCTAAAACTTGAATTGTATTCCCTTATTCTCCAAGTGGGCGCCTGATTGCCAAAACATGAACTGTATTCCCTTGTTCTCCATGTGAGCGCCTAATTAACAAAACTTGAATTGTATTCCCTTGTTTTCTAGGTGGGTGCCTGACTGCCAAAAATTCGAACTATATTCCCTTGTTTTTTAGGTGGCCGCATGATAGACAAAACATGAACTGTATTCCCTTATTCTCCAGGTGGTCTGGGTGGATGCCTGATTACCAAAACTTGAACTGTACTCCCTTATTCTCCAGGTGGGTTCATGATTGCCAAAAACTCGAACTGTATTCCCTGTTTTCTAGGTAGGCGCCTGATTGCCAAAAACATGAACTGTATTCCCTTGTTCTCCAGGTGGGCACCTGATTGCCAATAACTTGAACTGTATTCCCTTGTTCTCCAAGTGGGAGCTTGATTGCCAAAACATGAACAGTATTCCCTTGTACTCCAGGTGAGCGCCTAATTACAAAAACTTGAACTATATTCCCTTGTTTTCTAGGTGGGTGCCTGACTGCCAAAAATTCGAATTGTATTCCCTTATTTTCTAGGTGGGCGCATGATTGCCAAAAACATGAACTGTATTCCCTTGATCTCCAGGTGGACGCGTGATTGCCAAAAACTTGAACTATATTCCCTTGTTCTCCAAGTGGGCGCCTGATTGCCAAGAACTTGAATTTTATTCCCATATTTTCCAGGAGGGCACCTGATTGCTAAAATTTGAACTGTATTCCCTTGTTCTCCAAGTGGGCGCCTGATTACCAAAACATGAACTATAATCCCTTTTTCTCCAAGTGGGTGCCTGATTGCCAAATACTCGAATTATATTCCCTTGTTTTTCAGGTGGGCGCCGGATTGCCAAAACTTGAATTGTTCCCTTGTTCTCCAAGTGGGCGCCTGATTGCCAAAACTTGAACTATATTCCCCTGTTCTTCAGCTGGGCGCCTGATTGCCATTATTTGAATTGTATTCACTTGTTCTCCAGGTGGGCGCGTGATTGCCAAAACTTGAACTACATTTCCCTATTCTCTAGCTGGGCACCTAATTGCCAAAATTTGAACTGTATTCTCTTATTCTCTAGGTGGGCACCTGATTGCCAAAAATTTGAACTATATTCCCTTGTTTTCCAGGTGGGCGCCTGATTGCCAAAAACACGAACGATATTCGCTTGTTCTCCAGGTGGGCACCTGATTGCCAAAAACATAAATTGTAATCCCTTGTGATCCAGGTGGGAGCTTGATTGCAAAAAACTTGAACTGTATACCCTTGTTCTCCAAGTGGGAGATTGATTGCAAAAACTTGAACTTTATTCTCTTGTTCTCCATGTGGGCGCCTGATTGACAAAACATGAACTGTATTCCCTTGTCCTCTAGGTGGTCCAGGTGGATGCTTGATTGCCAAAACTTGAACTGTATTCCCTTTTTCTCCATGTGGGCGCCTGATTGCCTAAAACGTGAACTATTTTCCCTTGTTCTCCAGGTGGATGCCTGATTGCAAAAAACATGAACTATATTCCCTTGTTTTTAAGGTGGGCACCTGATTGCCAAAACTTGAACTGTATTCCCTTGCTCTCCAAGTAGGCGCCTAATTGCCAAATCATGAACTGTAATCGCTTTTTCTACAGGAGGGCACATAATTGCTAAAACTTGAACTGTATTCCCTTGTTCTCCAAGTGGGTGCCTGATTGCCAAAACATGAACTGTAATCCCTTTTTCTCCAGGTCGGTGCCTGATTGCCAAATACTCGAACTATATTCCCTTGTTTTCCAGGTGGGCGCCGGATTGCCAAAACTTGAACTGTATTCCCTTGTTCTCCAGGTGGGCGCCTGATTGCCAAAACATGAACTATATTCCCCTGTTCTCCAGCTGGGCTCTTGATTGCCATTATTTGAACTGTATTCACTTGTTATCCAGGTGGGCGCCTGATTGCCAAAACTTGAACTACATTTCCCTGTTCTCCAGCTGGGCACCTGATTGCCAAAATTTGAACTGTATTCTCTTATTCTCCAGGTGGGCACCTGATTGCTAATTCGAACTATATTACCTTGTTTTCTAGGTGGGCGCCTGATTGCCAAAAACACGAACGATATTCGCTTGTTCTCCAGGTGGGCACCTGATTGCCAAAAACATAAATTGTATTCCTTTGTGATCCAGGTGGGCGCTTGATTGCCAAAAACTTGAACTGTTTTCCCTTGTTCTCCAGGTGGGCGCTTGATTGCAAAAACATGAACTTTATTCTCCAGATGGGCGCCTGATTGCCAAAACTTGAACTGTATTCCGTTCTTCTCTAGGTGGTCCAGGTGGACGCTTGATTTCCAAAACTTGAACTGTATTCCCTTTTTCTCCAGGTGGGTGCCTGATTGCCAAAAACTTGAACTATTTTCCCTTGTTCTCCAGGTGGGTGCCTGATTGCCAAAAACATGAACTATATCCCCTTGTTTTTCAGGTGGGTACCTGATTGCCAAAACTTGAACTGTATTCCCTTGTTCTCCAGGTGGTTCGTGTAGACGCCTGATTGCCAAAACTTGAACTGTACTCCCTTGTCTCCAAGTGGGTGCCTGATTGCCAAAAACTCGAACTGTATTCCCTTGTTTTCTAGGTGGGCGCCTGATGCCAAAAACATGAACTATATTCCCTTGTTCTCCAGGTGGGCACCTGATTGCCTAAAACTTGAATTGTATTCCTTATTCTCCAAGTGGGCGCCTGATTGCCAAAATATGAACTGTATTCCCTTGTTCTACATGTGAGCGCCTAATTAACAAAACTTGAACTGTATTCCCTTATTTTCTAGGTGGGTGCCTGACTACCAAAAATTCGAACTATATTCCCTTGTTTTCTAGGTTGCCGCCTGATAGCCAAAACATGAACTGTATTTCCTTATTATCCAGGTGGTCCGGGTGGACACTTGATTGCCAAAACTTGAACTGTACTCCCTTGTTTTCCAGGTAGGTGCCTGATTGCCAAAAACTCAAACTGTATTTCCCTTGTTTTCTAGGTGGGCGCCTGATTGCCAAAAACATGAACTGTATTCCCTTGTTCTCCAGGTAGGCTCCTGATTGCCAAAAACTTGAACTGTATTCCCTTGTTCTCCAAGTGGGCGCCTGATTTCCAAAACATGAACTGTATTCCCTTGTACTCCAGGTGAGCGCCTAATTACCAAAACTTGAACTGTATTCCCTTGTTTTCTAGGTGGGTGCCTGACTGCCAAAAATTCGAACTGTATTCCCTTGTTTTCTAGGTGGGCGCCTGATTGCCAAAAACATGAAATGTATTCCTTTGATTTCCAGGTGGACGCCTGATTGCCAAAAACTTGAACTATATTCCCTTGTTCTCTAGGTGGGTGCCTGATTGCCAAAAACTCGAACTGTATTCCCTTGTTTTCTAGGTGGGCGCCTGATTGCCAAATACATGAACTGTATTCCCTTGTTCTCCAGGTGGGCACCTGATTGCCTAAAACTTAAATTGTATTCCCTTATTCTCCAAGTGGGCGCCTGATTGCCAAAACATGAACTATATTCCCATGTTCTCCATGTGAGCACCTAATTAACAAAACTTGAATTGTATTCCCTTGTTTTCTAGGTGGGTGCCTGACTGCCAAAAATTCGAACTATATTCCCTTGTTTTCTAGGTGGCCGCCTGATAGACAAAACATGAACTGTATTCCCTTATTCTCCAGGTGGTCTGGGTGGATGCCTGATTGCCAAAACTTGAACTGTACTCCCTTATTCTCCAGGTGGGTTCCTGATTGCCAAAAACTCGAACTTTATTCCCTTGTTTTGTAGGTGGGCGCCTGATTGCCAAAAACATGAACTGTATTCCCTTGTTCTCAAGGTGGGCACCTGATTGCCAAAAACTTGAACTGTATTCCCTTGTTCTCCAAGTGGGCGCTTGATTGCCAAAACATGAACTGTATTTCCTTGTTTTCTAGGTGGGCGCCTGACTGTCAAAAATTCGAATGGTATTCCCTTGTTTTCTAGGTGGGCGCATGATTGCCAAAAACATGAACTGTATTCCCTTGATCTCCAGGTGGACGCGTGATTGCCAAAAACTTGAACTATATTCCCTTGTTCTTCAAGTGGGCGCCTGATTGCCAAAAACTTGAATTTTATTCCCTTGTTTTCCAGGAGGGCACCTGATTGCTAAAACTTGAACTGTATTCCCTTGTTCTCCAAGTGGGCGCCTGATTACCAAAACATGAACTATAATCCCTTTTTCTCCAAGTGGGTGCCTGATTGCCAAATACTCGAACTATATTCCCTTGTTTTTCAGGTGGACGCTGGATTGCCAAAACTTGAATTGTTCCCTTGTTCTCCAGGTGGGCGCCTGATTGCCAAAACTTGAACTATATTCCCCTGTTCTCCAGCTGGGCACCTGATTGCCATTATTTGAATTGTATTCACTTGTTCTCCAGGTGGGCGCCTGATTGCCAAAACTTGAACTACATTTCCCTGTTCTCCAGCTGGGCACCTAATTGCCAAAATTTGAACTGTATTCTCTTATTCTCTAGGTGGGCACCTGATTGCCAAAAATTTGAACTATATTCCCTTGTTTTCAAGGTGGGCGCCTGATTTCCAAAAGCACGAACGATATTCGCTTGTTCTCCAGGTGGGCACATGATTGCCAAAAACATAAATTGTAATCCCTCGTGATCCAGGTAGGAGCTTGATTGCCAAAAACTTGAACTGTATACCCTTGTTCTCCAGTTGGGCGCTTGATTGCAAAAACTTGAACTTTATTCTCTTGTTCTCCAGGTGGGCGCCTGATTGACAAAACATGAACTGTATTCCCCTGTCCTCTAGGTGGTCCAGGTGGACGTTTGATTGCCAAAACTTGAACTATATTCCCTTTTTCTCCATGTGGGCGCCTGATTGCATAAAACGTGAACTATTTTCCCTTGTTCTCCAGGTGGATGCCTGATTGCAAAAAACATGAACTATATTCCCTTGTTTTTCAGGTGGGCACCTGATTGCCAAAACTTGAACTGTATTCCCTTATTTGGGGGGGGGGGGGTTGTTTGAGTTCATCTTATTTTTCATAGGATCTTTTTTATGTAGTTGTGGAATTAAATGCTTTTTCATGATTATCTGTAGCTAACGAAATTAACCTTGAAATTTTTTTTATATTTTCAAGTGTGTATTCTAAGTATTTAATATCTTTAGTTTTTTGATATTCTTCTATATTTTTTTCTAATATTATTTTTGACATATTTATATGTTTTAGAATTTCTAACCAGTACTTAAAATATTTGTAACTATCAATTTTTGATTTGTTCATATTAATACTGAGATGTATACCTGTTGATACATATATCCATGGTTTCTATATTTCTCAGTGTTATTTCTTTTCTGTGTTGATAACTTTCAAGTTTATCTTCATAAAATTCAATTTCATTTTCTATAGTTAATAAAGCTTTATTACGTAATTTATTATATCTAATAATATCTTTGCAGGTTTTAATATTGTATTTAACACAATCTATTTTTCTATTTATGTTACTGAGGTTTTTAAGAAGTTTCCATTTCTGGGTATTATAGAATCTTATATAATGAAAAGTGTTATGTTTCATTTATAAACAGATTTTATTAAATCGATATGTGATCATTAGTCTGAATATAAATCTAGTTCATATAGATCTAATATATCTATTTCATGTGATACAATTAGTTCCGTAAATGCTTGTTCCATTACATATATTATTTCAAAAGTAACTAAAATATCGTAAAGTTTTCTTTTAACATCGTTATTAAGTCTCTTAAAGATATATAACATAAGTATTTTGTAGTCAATATTTTCTTCTAATAAATACGTGTGGTTGTTCATTTAGATTTATTATTTATCCTTATCATGTGTTTACTAAACATATTCCCTCTAACCTCTTTGTTTATCATAGAGTTTATCATATTTTAATAAGTTATACTGAACAATCTTTTCTGGTCACTACCATGTTTTTCATGCTTCAATCATTTACCCTAACAGCGCCTCAACTCTGTGTACTCCCCTAAACGGCTTCCTTGCCTACTGGTTTCCACTTTAGGATGGCATAGTCTGGGCTTAACTACTCTCAGCATTATTAGACAGGCAAACTTTCTCAAGATGTTCTTTATAACAGTACTATAACATGATAAACAATTATGATATTTAAGAGATTATAAGGAATATAAGAGTTTAGTTAAACATGATTATAAATAAACTTACCTGGTTTTGTAACTCGTTTGAATGCTCCATAGCTGTTTTAGATACTTGTAAATAACTCAGATATTTCTTACAAGAGAGAAGATAAGAGAGAATATTAGAGAGAGAAGGTAAGGGTGAGGATGTCCTCCTTCCTCGGATTTACATTCTATATAAAGAAAATTAAAACGACTCTTACTGTTTACAAATGACTCCTACTATTCATGAACGACCTTTACTGTTCATGATTATGACATATACTATTTACTTTATGACTCTTACTATTCATGAACGACCTTTACTGTTCATGATTATGACATATACTATTTACTTTATGACTCTTACTATTCATGAACGACCTTTACTGTTCATGAATGCGACTAGTACTATTTACTTTACATTATATGTTTCCAGTAGCTGTCTTCTTCTTTTGTCTTCTTGTTGATACCTTCATTCTAGTTGGACTTCTGGTACATAGTTATCATCTCCGTTGCACTTTGAACATATGTGGTCTGGATATTTGTGTCCTACTAGTTTGCAGTATCTTGTTAATAACTCGTTTGAAATAAATTCTTTTTTCAATGCTCTGGTAGTTGGTTGCATTTCTGGCTTTAATAATGATAAAATCCATTTCTGGACTTCATCCATATCTCCTTGTCGTAGTTCCTTCGAGTTGGCATATATCATCAACTGGTCTCTGGAATAGTAGCTCCAGATAGCATTTCCTTGTAGATAATTGTTAGCTAGTTCTTGAATAATAGTTGCTATACCAATTATTCTTTTATTAGCATAGAAACTTGGTATCTCCATTTTCTGTATCTCCGGTTGTTTCTCTATCTCTTCCGGTATTATCATATCTCGTGTTAGTCCTATCTTTATCACCTGTATTATGGGTTTTATTTCATCATATAGTATTTCCGCTGGTGCTGTATAGAATTTGATGAAGAATAGGTTGCCTTTTGTAATTCTCTTGAAGGTGACAAATGCTTTGTATAGCTCTGGTATTCCAATTATTTCTTCTCCGTCATGGGTATATACTGTGCTAAGTAGTCCGTAGTTGTAACATGTTTTTACTAGGTTTGCTTTTGTTTTTGGCTGGGCTATAAGCCTATTATATCCCTGTAGTTTTTGGGTTACATAATCTTGTGTTGGATCTGTAGTAGTCGTTGATCTAGGGTTTAGGTTCAGAAATGTCTGGATTTTATATATATTCTCAATATATGTTTGAGTAATATGGTTATATACCTTTTTGTTGTGGTGTAGGCTATTAGCATAGGTTGAAGTTTGTGGGGCTATAACTATTGCTTCTCTTGGCTTTTTTGATGTAAATGGCTTATCAAATACGGTATTTAGGTTTACATTGATATGTGGTTTTTTGCTAACTTGTTTGCTTGTACCTGCAGCTGTATATAAAGCAACTGTGTTATGGGTTTTTTGGAGTTTCCCAACGTCTCCTTCTACCTCTGGAAGTTTAGAGTCTTCCGATCGACTTAGCTCCGCATTTTTATAGTCATGCTGCTGACTTTCTAGCTGTTGTAATCTTTTTCCCATACTCTCCATCTGTAAGGATAGAGTAGTAAGGACTGTAAATATGTCTTTTGATTCTTGGCTTTCATCTGTTTGGGTACCTTTGTCTTGATAGGTAGTCTGCAATAACATTCTTGTCAGTTCGTATTACTTCAATTGTAAATGTAAAATTTTGTATATTTAATACAAGTCTCCTTATTTCCTTTGTAGTTACTGAATCCTGTACTTTCCGAGTTATCCACCATTTTACTTGTGTATTATCTGTTCTTACTATAAATTTGTTATAAACAATATATGGCTCAAATGCTAACAAACATTTATATAATCCAAATAGTTCTTTCCTATTTATTTCCCATTTTAATTGTGGTTCCGTGTATGATCCGGAATAATATCTACAATGGTGTTCAATTTTTTCATTATCATATTTATATTTTAGAACTCCTCCGTAGCTGTGATCACTAGAATCAGTTTCTACAATATATATAAATTGTTTCTTTTCATCTGGAAAATATAGTTTTGGTAATTTTTTACACATATTTTTTATCTTCTGTATATGTATTTTATCTTTTTCGTCAAAATGATATTCTATGTCCTTTTTTAATTTTTTCTGTAATGGTTTTAAGTTTTCTGCTAATTTAGGACTATATTCTCTTACTTGGTTAACCAATCCTAAAAATGATTGTAACTTCTTTTTTGTATCAAGTGTTTCATTCAAGTTAATTATTTTTTGTACTACATGGGTTTGCATTTTTATCCCGTTTTTATCTATTTGTATACCTAAAAATTCTATTTGATTTTTCATTACTTCTGCTTTCTTTTTACTTAAACTTATTCCTGATATTTCTACAATGTGTATGAATTTTTCTAGTAGTTTTATATGTTCGTTCTCTGTTCTAGAATATAGCAATATATCATCTATATATATTATACAATTTTCTAATTGGTTGAAGTAATTATCCATAAAATGTTGATACCTACCTGGTGCATGTGTCTACAATGTGTATGCATGTGTCTAAGCTTTCACTTGATAAATTTTGTAACCATAATTTTACAGTTCCTATTAATGTTCTTTCTATATATCCTGGTGTTTCCGCTATTGTTATTTTATTATCTATTAGTTGTTTTGAGATATATCCTATCCATAATTGTATTGTTTTATTTATATCTGCTACACAATCTAGATCTAAAAAATTATATTGTTCAGTTGTCTGTCTTGGTGCCCATTTCTTATTTAACCTTTTATCCCATAATGTTTTGTTTCTGTCATATGCATCATAACTTACTCTGTAATAGGTTGGGTTTAATTGTTTTGGATTTTTTATTCCTGATATGCTTGGTTTATCTTCGTTCATATCTCCTGTATTTATTTCTGGGTTTATTTTTATCTTTTCTGTTTTTTCTATAAGTTCTGTGTATGTTTCACTTGTTTCTGAATAGTTTTCTCCTAGTTCTGTGTCTTTATCACTTTGGTCATTTATTTCGTTTATACTTATTTTTGATGGACTCTCCTGTACTTCTTCTAACTGTAATTTGAATCTTTCTATCTCATTTGTTAGTTTTAGTTCTTCTTCTTCTTCTTTACGTTTTTCCTTTTCTTTTAGTTTATTTGCATACATCTGTTTTAGCATCTCTAATTCTTTTTCTAATTCAGTTATTTTAGTGTTTTTTACTTCCTCTATCTGTTGTATTTTTTCTTTAGCTTGCTGTTGTATTTCTTTAATCTCTCGTTTTTTATCTATTTCTTCGTTTTCTTTTGTTATTCTAACCATGGCGGTTAAACTATCCTCTAGTTTTACAGTTTCTTTTTCTAACATTAAGTTTAGGTTATTTCCTATTTTTTTATATCTTCTTCCTAAGTTGGAAAATATTATTGTTATTTTTAATCCTTCTGGATTCTCATATGTTTTCTCTTCTAATGCGAATTCTTCTTTATTCATCTTTTATCCTTTAGATAACAAACATATTTATATTCTGTTTTAGATATTATATCGATTAATTTGGACAGCCTAGCTTTGTTTATTTTTGTGATACTTAAGTATTCATATTCTATATATAGTTTCTTTAGTTTCTTCCTAGTTTTCTGCGATTTCTTAGTTATTTTGATTGTTTCACTGTTTTGCGGGTTTGTACTATTAATGTCAGTATTATTTTTCATGATTTGCTTCTTAATATAAATGTTTATTTTTCATAGCTCTGATACCATTGTATTCCCTTGTACTCCAGGTGAGCGCCTAATTAGCAAAACTTGAACTGTATTCCCTTTTTTTCTAGGTGGGTGCATGACTGCCAAAAATTCGAACTGTATTCCCTTGTTTTCTATGTGGGCGCCTGATTGCCAAACCTTGATCTCCAGGTGGACGCCTGATTGTCAAAAACTTGAACTATATTCCCTTGTTCTCCAGGTGGGCGCCTGATTCCCAAAAACATGAATTGTATTCCCTTGTTTTCCAGGAGGGCACCTGATTGCTAAAACTTGAACTGTATTACCTTGTTCTCCAAGTGGGCGCTTGATTGCCAAAAACTTGACCTATATTCCCTTGTTCTCCAGGTGGGTGCCTGATAGCCAAAACATGAACTGTATTCACTTGTTCTCCAAGTGGGAGCCTAATTGCCAAAACATGAACTGTAATCCCTTTTTCTCTAGGTGGGTGCCTGATTGCCAAAAACACGAATGATATTCGCTTGTTATCCAGGTAGGCACCTGATTGCCAAAAACATGAATTGTATTCCCTTGTTCTCCAGGTGGGCGCCTGATTGCCAAAACTTGAACTGTATTCCCTTGTTCTACTAGCGGGTGCCATGTTCCCAAAACTTGAACTGTATTCCCTTGTTCTCCAGGTGGGCGACTAATTGCCAAAACATGAACTATAATCCCTTTTTCTCCAGGTGGGCGCCTAATTGCCAAATCATGAACTGTATTCCCTTGTTCTCCAGGTGAACGCCTGATTGCCAAAAGTTGAACTGTATTCCCTTCTTCTCCAGGTGGGCACCTGATTGCCAAAAACTTCAACTGTATTCCCTTGATCTCCAGGTGGGCAACTAATTGCCACAAACTTGAACTATTTTCCCTTGTTCTCTAGGTGGGCGCCTGATTGCCACAACTTGATCTATATTCCTTTGTTCTCTAGGTGGACCAGGTGGGTGCCTGATTGCCAAAACTTGAATATATTTCCTTTTTCTCAAGGTGGGCGCCAGATTGCCAAAATCTTGAACTATATTCCTTTGTTCTCTAGATGGGTGCCTGATTGCCAAAACCTTGAACTATATTCCCTTGTTTTCCAGGTGGGCACCTGATTGCCAAAAACTTGAACTGTATTCCCTTGTTCTCCAAGTGGGCGCCTGATTGCCAAAAACATAAATTGTATTCCCTTGTTCTCCAGGTGGGCGCCTGATTGCTAAAACTTGAACTGTATTCCCTTGTTCTCCAAGTGGGCGCTTGATTGCAAAAAACTTGACCTATATTCCCTTGTTCTCCAGGTGGGTGCCTGATAGCCAAAACATGAACTGTATTCCCTTTTTCTCCAAGTGGGAGCCTAATTGCCAAAACATGAACTATAATCCCTTTTTCTCTAGGTGGGTGCCTGATTGCCAAAAACACGAACGATATTCGCTTGTTCTCCAGGTGGGCACCTGATTGCCAAAAACATGAATTGTATTCCCTTGTTCTCCAGGTGGGCACGTGATTGCCAAAACTTGAACTGTATTCCCTTGTTCTACTGGCGGGTGCCATGTTCCCAAAACTTGAACTGTATTCCCTTGTTCTCCAGGTGGGCGACTAATTGCCAAAACATGAACTGTAATACCTTTTTCTCCAGGTGGGCGCCTAATTTCCAAATCATGAACTGTATTCCCTTGTTCTCTAGGTGAACGCCTGATTGCCAAAAGTTGAACTGTATTCCCTTCTTCTCCAGGTGGGCACCTGATTACCAAAAACTTCAACTGTATTCCCTTGATCTCTAGGTGGGCAACTAATTGCCACAAACTTGAACTATTTTCCCTTGTTCTCCAGGTGGGCGCCTGATTGCCACGACTTGATCTATATTCCTTTGTTCTCTAGGTGGACCAGGTGGGTGCCTGATTGCCAAAACATAAACTGTATTTCCTTGTTCTCAAGGTGGGCGCCAGATTGCCAAAATCTTGAACTATATTCCTTTGTTCTCTAGATGGGTGCCTGATTGCCAAAACCTTGAACTATATTCCTTTGTTCTCAAGATGGGTGCCTGATTGCCAAATCCTTGAACTGTATTCCCTTGTTCTCTCGGTGGGCACCTGATTGCCAAAAACATGAATTGTATTCCCTTATTCTCCAGGTGGGCACTTGATTGCCAAAAACTTGAACTCTATTCCCTTGTTCTCCAAGTGGGAGCCTAATTGCCAAAACATGAACTGTAATCCCTTTTTCTCTAGGTGGGTGCCTGATTGCCAAAAACACGAACGATATTCGCTTGTTCTCCAGGTGGGCACCTGATTGCCAAAAAGATGAATTGTATTCCCTTGTTTTCCAGGTGGGCGCCTGATTGCCAAAACTTGAACTGTATTCCTTTGTTCTACTGGCGGGTGCCATGTTCCCAAAACTTGAACTGTATTCCCTTGTTATCTAGGTGGGCGACTAATTGCCAAAACATGAACTGTAATCCCTTTTTCTCCAGGTGGGCGCCTAATTGCCAAATCATGAACTGTATTCCCTTGTTCTCCAGGTGAACGCCTGATTGCCAAAAGTTGAACTGTATTCCCTTCTTCTCCAGGTGGGCACCTGATTGACAAAAACTTCAACTGTATTCCCTTGATCTCCAGGTGGGCAACTAATTGCCACAAACTTGAACTATTTTCCCTTGTTCTCCAGGTGGGCGCCTGATTGCCACAACTTGATCTATATTCCTTTGTTCTCTAGGTGGACCAGGTGGGTGGCTGATTGCCAAAAACTTGAACTATATTCCCTTGTTCTCAAGGTGGGCGCCAGATTGCCAAAATCTTGAACTATATTCCTTTGTTCTCTAGATGGGTGCCTGATTGCCAAAACCTTGAACTGTATTCCCTTGTTCTCCAGTTGGGCACCTGATTGCCAAAAACATGAACTGTATTCCCTTATTCTCCAGGTGGGCACCTAATTACCAAAACTTGAACTGTATTCCCTTGTTTTCTAGGTGGGTGCATGACTGCCAAATATTCGAACTGTATTCCCTTGATCTCCAGGTGGGCGCCTGATTGCCAATAACTTGAATTATATTCCCTTGTTCTCCAGGTGGGCGCCTGATTGCCAAAAACTTGAATTGTATTGCCTTGTTTTCCTGGAGGGCGCCTGATTACCAAAAACTTGAACTATGTTCCCTTATTCTCCAGGTAGGTGCCTGATAGCCAAAACATGAACTGTATTCCCTTGTTCTCCAGGTGGTCCGGGTGGATGCCCGATTGCCAAAAATTGAACTGTACTCCCTTGTTCTCCAGGTGGGTGCCTGATTACCAAAAACTCGAATTGTATTCCCTTGTTTTCTTGGTGGTCGCCTGATTGCCAAAAACATGAACTGTATTCCCTTGTTCTCCAGGTGGGCACCTAATTGCCAAAAACTTGAACTGTATTACCTTGTTCTCCAAGTGGGCACCTGATTGCCAAAACATGAACTGTATTCCCTTGTACTCCAGGTGAGCGCCTAATTACCAAAACTTGAACTGTATTCCCTTGTTTTCTAGGTGGGTGCATGACTGCCAAAAATTCGAACTATATTCCCTTGTTCTCCAGGTGGGCGCCTGATTGTCAAAAACATCAATTGTATTCCCTTGTTTTCCAGGAGGGCACCTGATTGCTAAAACTTGAACTGTATTCCCTTGTTCTCTAAGTGGGCGCCTGATTGCCAAAAACATGACCTATATTCCCTTGTTCTCCAGGTGGGTGCCTGATAGCCAAAACATGAAGTGTATTCCCTTGTTCTCCAGGTTGTCCGGGTGGACGCCTGATTGTCAAAACATTAACTGTACTCCCTTGTTCTATTGCCGAAAACTCGAACTGTATTCCCTTATTTTCTAGGTGGGCGCCTGATTGCCAAAAACATGAACTGTATTCCCTAGTTCTCCAGGTGGGCACCTGCGTGCCAAAAACTTGAATTGTATTCTCTTGTTCTCCAAGTGGGCGCCTAATTTCCAAAACATGAACTGTATTCCCTTGTACTCCAGGTGAGCGCCTTATTACCAAAACTTGAACTGTATTCCCTTGTTTTCTAGGTGGGTGCATGACTGCCAAAAATTCGAACTGTATTCCCTTGTTTTCTATGTGGGCGCCTGATTGCCAAAAACATGAACTGTATTTCTTTGATCTCCAGGTGGACGCCTGATTGCCAAAAACTTGAACTATATTCCCTTGTTCTCCAGGTGGGCGCCTGATTGCCAAAAACATGAATTGTATTCCCTTGTTTTCCAGGAGGGCACCTGATTGCTAAAACTTGAACTGTATTCCCTTGTTCTCCAAGTGGGCGCCTGATTGCCAAAAACTTGACCTATATTCCCTTGTTCTCCAGGTGGGTGCCTGATAGCCAAAACATGAACTGTATTCCCTTGTTCTCCAAGTGGGAGCCTAATTGCCAAAACATGAACTGTAATCCCTTTTTCTCTAGGTGGGTGCCTGATTGCCAAAAACACGAACGATATTTGCTTGTTCTCCAGGTTGTCACCTGATTGCCAAAAACATGAATTGTATTCCCTTGTTCTCCAGGTGGGCGCGTGATTGCCAAAACTTGAACTGTATTCCCTTGTTCTACTGGCGGGTGCCATGTTCCCAAAACTTGAACTGTATTCCCTTGTTCTCCAGGTGGGCGACTAATTGCCAAAACATGAACTGTAATACCTTTTTCTCCAGGTGGGCGCCTAATTGCCAAAACATGAACTGTATTCCCTTGTTCTCCAGGTGAACGCCTGATTGCCAAAAGTTGAACTGTATTCCCTTCTTCTCTAGGTGGGCACCTGATTGCCAAAAACTTTAACTGTATTCCCTTGATCTCCAGGTGGGCACCTAATTGCCACAAACTTGAACTATTTTCCCTTGTTCTCCAGGTGGGTGCCTGATTGCCAAAAACATCAACTATATTCCCTAGTTTTTTTGGTGGGCACCTGTTTGCCAAAACTTGAACTGTATTCCATTGTTCTTCAGGTGGGAACCTAATTGCCAAAAACGTGAACTATATTCCCTTGTTTTACAGGTGGGCGGCCGATTGCCAAAACTTGAACTATATTCCCTTGTTCTCCAGGTGGTCCAGGTCGACTCTTGATTGCAAAAACATGAACTGTATTTCCTTGTTCTCCAAGTGGGTGCCTGATTGCCAGAAACTCCAACTATATTTCCTTGTTCTCCAGGTGGGCGCCTGATTGTCAAAAACTTGAACTATATTCCCTTGTTCTCTAGGTGGGCGCCTTATTTCCAAAATATGAACTGTATTCCCTTGTTCTCTAGGCGGTCCAGGTGGACGCTTGATTGCCAAATTTTGACCTGTATTTCCTTGTTCTCCAGATGGGTGCCTGATTGGCAGAAACTCCAACTATATTCCCTTGTTTTCTAGGTAGGCGCCTAATTGCCAAATAGATAAACTGTATACCCCTGTTCTCCAAGTGGGCGCCTGATTGCCAAAAATTTGAACTGTATTCCCTTGTTCTCCAGGTGGGTGCCTGATTGCCAAAAACTTTATCTATATTCCCTTGTTATCCAGGTGGGCGCCTGATTGCCAAAAACTTGAACTATATTCCCTTATTTTTTAGGTGGGCACCTTATTACCAAAACTTGAACTGTATTCCCTTGTTCTCCAGGTAGGCACCTGATTGCAAAAACTTGAACTGTATTCCCTTGTTATCCAGGTGGGCGCCTGATTGCCAAAAACTTGAACTATATTCCCTTATTTTTTAGGTGGGCACCTAATTACCAAAACTTGAACTGTATTCCCTTGTTCTCCAAGTGGGCGCCTAATTACTAAAACATGAACTGTAATCCCTTTTTCTCCAGGTGGGTGCCTGATTGCCAATAACTCAAACTGTATATCCTTATTTTCCAAGTGGGCGCCAGATTGCCAAAAACTTGAACTGTGTTCGATTGTTCTCCAGGTGAGCGCCTGATTTCCAAAACTTGAACTTTATTCCCTAGTTCTCCAGGTAGGCGCCTGATTGCCACAACTTGATCTATATTACTTTGTTCTCTAGGTGGGTGCCTGATTGCCAAAACTTGAACTGTATTCCCTTGTTCTACTGGTGGTTGCCAAGTTCCCAAAACTTGAAATGTATTCCCTTGTTCTCCAGGTGGGCGACTAATTGCAAAAACATGAACTGTAATCCATTTTTCTCCAGTTGGGCGCCTAATTGCCAAAACATGAACTGTATTCCCTTGTTCTCCAGGTGAACGCCTGATTGCCAAATGTTGAACTGTATTCCCTTCTTCTCTAGGTGGGCACCTGATTGCCAAAAACTTCAACTGTATTCCCTTGATCTCCAGGTGGGCACCTAATTGCCACAAACTTGAACTATTTTCCCTTGTTCTCCAAGTGGGTGCCTGATTGCCAAAAACATCAACTATATTCCCTAGTTTTTTTGGTGGGCACCTGTTTGCCAAAACTTGAACTGTATTCCATTGTTCTTCAGGTGGGAACCTAATTGCCAAAAAGCGTGAACTATATTCTCTTGTTTTACAGGTGGGCGCCCGATTGCGAAAACTTGAACTATATTCCCTTCTTCTCCAGGTGGTCCAGGTCGACGCTTGATTGCAAAAACATGAACTGTATTTCCTTGTTCTCCAAGTGGGTGCCAGATTGCCAGAAACTCCAACTATATTTCCTTGTTCTCCAGGTGGGCGCCTGATTGTCAAAAACTTGAACTATATTCCCTTGTTCTCTAGGTGGGCGCCTTATTTCCAAAATATGAACTGTATTCCCTTGTTCTCTAGGCGGTCCAGGTGGACGCTTGATTGCCAAATTTTGACCTGTATTTCCTTGTTCTCCAGATGGGTGCCTGATTGGCAGAAACTCCAACTATATTCCCTTGTTTTCTAGGTAGGCGCCTAATTGCCAAATAGATAAACTGTATACCCCTGTTCTCCAAGTGGGCGCCTGATTGCCAAAAACTTGAACTGTATTCCCTTGTTCTCCAGGTGGGCGCCTGATTGCCAAAAACTTTAACTATATTCCCTTGTTATCCAGGTGGGCGCCTGATTGCCAAAAACTTGAACTATATTCCCTTATTTTTTAGGTGGGCACCTTATTACCAAAACTTGAACTGTATTCCCTTGTTCTCCAGGTGGGCACCTGATTGCAAAAACTTGAACTGTATTCCCTTGTTCTCCAAATGGGCGCCTAAAACTTGAACTTTATTCCCTATTCTCCAGGTGGGCGCCTGATTGCCAAAAACTTTAACTATATTCCCTTGTTATCCAGGTGGGCGCCTGATTGCCAAAAACTTGAACTATATTCCCTTATTTTTTAGGTGGGCACCTAATTACCAAAACTTGAACTGTATTCCCTTGTTCTCCAGGTGGGCACCTGATTGCAAAAACTTGAACTGTATTCCCTTGTTCTCCAAGTGGGCGCCTAATTACTAAAACATGAACTTTAATCCTTTTTCTCCAGGTGGGCGCCTGATTGCCAATAACTCAAACTGTATATCCTTATTTTCCAAGTGGGCGCCAGATTGCCAAAAACTTGAACTGTGTTCGATTGTTCTCCAGGTGAGCGCCTGATTTCCAAAACTTGAACTTTATTCCCTAGTTCTCCAGGTGGGCGCCTGATTGCCACAACTTGATCTATATTCCTTTGTTCTCTAGGTGGACCAGGTGGGCGCCTGATTGCCAAAACTTGAACTGTATTTCCTTGTTCTCCAGTAGGGCGCCAGATTGCCAAAATCTTGAACTATATTCCTTTGTTCTCTAGATGGGTGCCTGATTCCCAAAAACTTGAACTGTATTCCCTTGTTCTCCAGGTGGGCACCTAATTGCAAAAAACTTGAACTATTTTCCCTTGTTCTCCAGGTGGGCGCCTGATTGCCAAAAACTTCAACTATATTCCTTAGTTTTTTAGGTGGGCACCTGTTTGCCAAAACTTGAACTGTATTCCCTTGTTCTTCAGGTGGGAACCTAATTGCCAAAATATGAACATTATTCCCTTGTTCTCTAGGTGAACGCCCAATTGCCAAAACTTGAACTATATTCCCTTGTTCTCCAGGTGGTCCAGGTGGGCGCCTGATTGCCAAAACTTGAACTTTATTCCCTTGTTCTCCAAGTGGGCGCCTGATTACCAAAACTTGAACTATGTTTCCTTGTTCTCCAGGTGGGCGCCTGATTACCCAAAACTTGAACTATATTCCCTTGTTCTCTAGGTGGGCACCTGATTGCCAAAACATGAACTGTATTCCCTTGTTCTCCAGGTGGGCGCCTGATTGCAAAAAACTTGAACTATATTCCCTTATTATCCAGGTGGGCGCCTGATTGCCAAAAACTTGAACTATATTCCCTTATTTTTTAGGTGGGCACCTGATTACCAAAACTTGAACTGTATTCCCTTGTTCTCCAGGTAGGCACCTGATTGCAAAAACTTGAACTGTATTCCCTTGTTTTCTAGGTGGGTGCATGACTGCCAAAAATTCGAACTGTGTTCCCTTGTTTTCTATATGGGCGCCTGATTGCCAAAAACATGAACTGTATTCCCTTGATCTCCAGGTGGGCGCCTGATTGCCAAAAACTTGAACTATATTCCCTTGTTCTCCAGGTGGGCGCCTGATTGCCAAAAACTTGAATTGTATTCCCTTATTTTCCAGGAGGGCACCTAATTGCTAAAACTTGAACTGTATTCCCTTGTTCTCCAAGTGGGCGCCTGATTGCCAAAAACTTGACCTATATTCCCTTGTTCTCCAGGTGGGTGCCTGATAGCCAAAACATGAACTGTATTCCCTTGTTCTCCAAGTGGGAGCCTAATTGCCAAAACATGAACTGTAATCCCTTTTTCTCTAGGTGGGTACCTGATTGCCAAAAACATGAACTTTATTCCCTTGTTCTACAGGTGGGCGCCCGATTGCCAA
This sequence comes from Nicotiana tabacum, assembly GCF_000715075.1. NCBI lineage: Eukaryota > Viridiplantae > Streptophyta > Magnoliopsida > Solanales > Solanaceae > Nicotiana > Nicotiana tabacum. The sequence goes on along the minus strand of NC_134101.1, from coordinate 88,758,987 downwards.
AACTTGAACTATATTCCCTTGTTCTCCAGGTGGTCCAGGTGGGCGCCTGATTGCCAAAACTTGAACTGTATTCCCTTGTTCTACTGGTGGGCGCCATGTTCCCAAAACTTGAACTGTATTCCCTTGTTCTCCAGGTGGGCGACTAATTGCCAAAACATGAACTATAATCCTTTTTTCTCAAGGTGGGTGCCTAATTGCCAAAACATGAACTGTATTCCCTTATTCTCCAGGTGAACGCCTGATTGCCAAAAGTTGAATTGTATTCCCTTCTTCTTTAGTTGGGCAACTGATTGCCAAAAACTTCAACTGTATTCCCTTGATCTCCAGGTTGGTACCTAATTGCAACAAACTTGAACTATTTTCCCTTGTTCTCCAGGTGGGCGCCTGATTGCCAAAACTTGAACTATATTCCATAGTTTTTTAGGTGGGCACCTGTTTGCCAAAACTTGAACTGTATTCCCTTGTACTTCAGGTGGGAACCTAATTGCCAAAACATGAACTTTATTCCCTTATTCTACAGGTGGGCGCCCGATTGCCAAAACTTGAACTATATTCTCTTGTTATCAAGGTGGTCCAGGTGGGCGCCTGATTGCCAAAACTTGAACTGTATTCCCTTGTTCTACTGGTGGGCGCCATGTTCCCAAAACTTGAACTGTATTCCCTTGTTCTCCAGGTGGGCGACTAATTGCCAAAACATGAACTGTAATCCCTTTTTCTCCAGGTGGGCGCCTAATTGCCAAAACATGAACTGTATTCCCTTGTTCTCCAGGTGAACGCCTGATTGCCAAAAGTTGAACTGTATTCCCTTCTTCTCCAATTGGGCACCTGATTGCCAAAAACTTCAACTGTATTCCCTTGATCTCCAGGTGGGCACCTAATTGCAACAAACTTGAACTATTTTCCCTTGTTCTCCAGGTGGGCGCCTGATTGCCAAAAACTTCAACTATATTCCCTAGTTTTTTAGGTGGGCACCTGTTTGCCAAAACTTGAACTGTATTCCCTTGTTCTTCAGGTGGGAACCTAATTGAACTATATTCCCTTGTTCTCCAGGTGGTCCAGGTGGGCGCCTGATTGCCAAAACTTGAACTGTATTCCCTTGTTCTACTGGTGGGCGCCATGTTCCCAAAACTTGAACTGTATTCCCTTGTTCTCCAGGTGGGCGACTAATTGCCAAAACATGAACTGTAATCCCTTTTTCTCCAGGTGGGCGCCTAATTGCCAAAACATGAACTGTATTCCCTTGTTCTCCAGGTGAACGCCTGATTGCCAAAAGTTGAACTGTATTCCCTTCTTCTCCAATTGGGCACCTGATTGCCAAAAACTTCAACTGTATTCCCTTGATCTCCAGGTGGGCACCTAATTGCAACAAACTTGAACTATTTTCCCTTGTTCTCCAGGTGGGCGCCTGATTGCCAAAAACTTCAACTATATTCCCTAGTTTTTTAGGTGGGCACCTGTTTGCCAAAACTTGAACTGTATTCCCTTGTACTTCAGGTGGGAACCTAATTGCCAAAACATGAACTTTATTCCCTTGTTCTACAGGTGGGCGCCCGATTGCCAAAACTTGAACTATATTCCCTTGTTCTCCAGGTGGTCCAGGTGGGCGCCTGATTGCCAAAACTTGAACTGTATTCCCTTGTTCTACTGGTGGGCGCCATGTTCCCAAAACTTGAACTGTATTCCCTTGTTCTCCAGGTGGGCGACTAATTGCCAAAACATGAACTGTAATCCCTTTTTCTCCAGGTGGGCGCCTAATTGCCAAAACATGAACTGTATTCCCTTGTTCTCCAGGTGAACGCCTGATTGCCAAAAGTTGAACTGTATTCCCTTCTTCTCCAATTGGGCACCTGATTGCCAAAAACTTCAACTGTATTCCCTTGATCTCCAGGTGGGCACCTAATTGCAACAAACTTGAACTATTTTCCCTTGTTCTCCAGGTGGACGCCTGATTGCGAAAAACTTCAACTATATTCCCTAGTTTTTTAGGTGGGCACCTGTTTGCCAAAACTTGAACTGTATTCCCTTGTTCTTCAGGTGGGAACCTAATTTCCAAAACATGAACTATAATCCCTTTTTCTCCAGGTGGGTGCCTAATTGCAAAAACATGAACTGTATTCCCTTGTTCTCCAAGTGAACGCCTGATTGCCAAAAGTTGAACTGTATTCCCTTCTTCTTCAGTTGGGCACCTGATTGCCAAAATCATCAACTGTATTCCCTTGATCTCCAGGTGGGCACCTAATTGCAACAAACTTGAACTATTTTCCCTTGTTCTCCAGGTGGGCGCCTGATTGCCAAAAACTTCAACTATATTCCCTAGTTTTTTAGGTGGGCACCTGTTTGCCAAAACTTGAACTGTATTCCCTTGTACTTCAGGTGGGAACCTAATTGCCAAAACATGAACTTTATTCCCTTGTTCTTCAGGTGGGAACCTAATTGCCAAAACATGAACTATAATCCCTTTTTCTCCAGGTGGGTGCCTAATTGCCAAAACATGAACTGTATTCCCTTGTTCTCCAGGTGAACGCCTGATTGCCAAAAGTTGAACTGTATTCCCTTCTTCTTCAGTTGGGCACCTGATTGCCAAAAACTTCAACTGTATTCCCTTGATCTCTAGGTGGGCACCTAATTGCAACAAACTTGAACTATTTTCCCTTGTTCTCCAGGTGGGCGCCTATTGCCAAAAACTTCAACTATATTCCGTAGTTTTTTAGGTGGGCACCTGTTTGCCAAAACTTGAACTGTATTCCCTTGTACTTCAGGTGGGAACCTAATTGCCAAAACATGAACTTTATTCCCTTGTTCTACAGGTGGGCGCCCGATTGCCAAAACTTGAACTATATTCCCTTGTTCTCCAGGTGGTACAGGTGGGCGCCTGATTGCCAAAACTTGAACTGTATTCCCTTGTTCTACTGGTGGGCGCCATGTTCCCAAAACTTGAACTGTATTCCCTTGTTCTCCAGTTGGGCGACTAATTGCCAAAACATGAACTGTAATCCCTTTTTCTCCAGGTGGGCGCCTAATTGCCAAAACATGAACTGTATTCCCTTGTTCTCCAGGTGAACGCTTGATTGCCAAAAGTTGAACTGTATTCCCTTCTTCTCTAATTGGGCACCTGATTGCCAAAAACTTCAACTGTATTCCCTTGATCTCCAGGTGGGCACCTAATTGCAACAAACTTGAACTATTTTCCCTTGTTCTCCAGGTGGGTGCCTGATTGCCAAAAACTTCAACTATATTCCCTAGTTTTTTAGGTGGGCACCTGTTTGTCAAAACTTGAACGGTATTCCCTTGTTCTTCAGGTGGGAACCTAATTGCCAAAACATGAACTATAATCCCTTTTTCTCCAGGTGGGTGCCTAATTGCCAAAACATGAACTGTATTCCCTTGTTCTCCAGGTGAACGCCTGATTGCCAAAAGTTGAACTGTATTCCCTTCTTCTTCAGTTGGGCACCTGATTGCCAAAAACTTCAACTGTATTCCCTTGATCTCTAGGTGGGCACCTAATTGCAACAAACTTGAACTATTTTCCCTTGTTCTCCAGGTGGGCGCCTATTTGCCAAAAACTTCAACTATATTCCCTAGTTTTTTAGGTGGGCACCTGTTTGCCAAAACTTGAACTGTATTCCCTTGTACTTCAGGTGGGAACCTAATTGCCAAAACATGAACTTTATTCCCTTGTTCTACAGGTGGGAGCCCGATTGCCAAAACTTGAACTATATTCCCTTGTTCTCCAGGTGGTCCAGGTGGGCGCCTGATTGCCAAAACTTGAACTGTATTCCCTTGTTCTACTGGTGGGCGCCATGTTCCCAAAACTTGAACTGTATTCCCTTGTTCTCCAGGTGGGCGACTAATTGCCAAAACATGAACTGTAATCCCTTGTTCTCCAGGTGAACGCTTGATTGCCAAAAGTTGAACTGTATTCCCTTCTTCTCTAATTGGGCACCTGATTGCCAAAAACTTCAACTGTATTCCCTTGATCTCCAGGTGGGCACCTAATTGCAACAAACTTGAACTATTTTCCCTTGTTCTCCAGGTGGGTGCCTGATTGCCAAAAACTTCAACTATATTCCCTAGTTTTTTAGGTGGGCACCTGTTTGTCAAAACTTGAACGGTATTCCCTTGTTCTTCAGGTGGGAACCTAATTGCCAAAACATGAACTATAATCCCTTTTTCTCCAGGTGGGTGCCTAATTGCCAAAACATGAACTGTATTCCCTTGTTCTCCAGGTGAACGCCTGATTGCCAAAAGTTGAACTGTATTCCCTTCTTCTTCAGTTGGGCACCTGATTGCCAAAAACTTCAACTGTATTCCCTTGATCTCTAGGTGGGCACCTAATTGCAACAAACTTGAACTATTTTCCCTTGTTCTCCAGGTGGGCGCCTGATTGCCAAAAACTTCAACTATATTCCCTAGTTTTTTAGGTGGGCACCTGTTTGCCAAAACTTGAACTGTATTCCCTTGTACTTCAGGTGGGAACCTAATTGCCAAAACATGAACTTTATTCCCTTGTTCTACAGGTGGGAGCCCGATTGCCAAAACTTGAACTATATTCCCTTGTTCTCCAGGTGGTCCAGGTGGGCGCCTGATTGCCAAAACTTGAACTGTATTCCCTTGTTCTACTGGTGGGCGCCATGTTCCCAAAACTTGAACTTTATTCCCTTGTTCTCCAGGTGGGCGACTAATTGCCAAAACATGAACTGTAATCCCTTTTTCTCCAGGTGGCCGCCTAATTGCCAAAACATGAACTGTATTTCCTTGTTCTCCAGGTGAACGCCTGATTGCCAAAAGTTGAACTGTATTCCCTTCTTCTCCAATTGGGCACCTGATTGTCAAAAACTTCAACTGTATTCCCTTGATCTCCAGGTGGGCACCTAATTGCAACAAACTTGAACTATTATCCCTTGTTCTCCAGGTGGGCGCCTGATTGCCAAAAACTTCAACTATATTCCCTAGTTTTTTAGGTGGGCACCTATTTGCCAAAACTTGAACTGTATTCCCTTGTACTTTAGGTGGGAACCTAATTTCCAAAACATGAACTTTATTCCCTTGTTCTACAGGTGGGCGCCCGATTGCCAAAACTTGAACTATATTCCATTGTTCTCCAGGTGAACGCCTGATTGCCAAAAGTTGAACTGTATTCCCTTCTTCTCCAATTGGGCACCTGATTGCCAAAAACTTCAACTGTATTCCCTTGATCTCTAGGTGGGCACCTAATTGCAACAAACTTGAACTATTATCCCTTGTTCTCCAGGTGGGCGCCTGATTGCCAAAAACTTCAACTATATTCCCTAGTTTTTTAGGTGGGCACCTATTTGCCAAAACTTGAACTGTATTCCCTTGTACTTCAGGTGGGAACCTAATTTCCAAAACATGAACTTTATTCCCTTGTTCTACAGGTGGGCGCCCGATTGCCAAAACTTGAACTATATTCCTTTGTTCTCCAGGTGAACGCCTGATTGCCAAAAGTTGAACTGTATTCCCTTCTTCTTCAGTTGGGCACCTGATTGCCAAAAACTTCAACTATATTCCCTTGATCTCCAGGTGGGAACCTAATTGCAACAAACTTGAACTATTTTCCCTTGTTCTCCAGGTGGGCGCCTGATTGCCAAAAACTTCAACTATATTCCCTAGTTTTTTAGGTGGGCACCTGTTTGCCAAAACTTGAACTGTATTCCCTTGTACTTCAGGTGGGAACCTAATTGCCAAAACATGAACTTTATTCCCTTGTTCTACAGGTGGGCGCCCGATTTCAAAAACTTGAACTATATTCCCTTGTTCTCCAGGTGGTCCAGGTGGGCGTCTGATTTCAAAAACTTCAACTATATTCCCTAGTTTTTTAGGTGGGCACCTGTTTGCCAAAACTTGAACTGTATTCCCTTGTACTTAAGGTGGGAACCTAATTGCCAAAACATGAACTTTATTCCCTTGTTCTACAGGTGGGCGCCCGATTGCCAAAACTTGAACTATATTCCCTTGTTCTCCAGGTGGTCCAGGTGGGCGCCTGATTGCCAAAACTTGAACTGTATTCCCTTGTTCTACTGGTGGGCGCCATGTTCCCAAAACTTGAACTGTATTCCCTTGTTCTCCAGGTGGGCGACTAATTGCCAAAACATGAACTGTAATCCCTTTTTCTCCAGGTGGGCGCCTAATTGCCAAAACATGAACTGTATTCCCTTGTTCTCCAGGTGAACGCCTGATTGCCAAAAGTTGAACTGTATTCCCTTCTTCTCCAATTGGGCACCTGATTGCCAAAAACTTCAACTGTATTCCCTTGATCTCCAGGTGGGCACCTAATTGCAACAAACTTGAACTATTTTCCCTTGTTCTCCAGGTGGGCGTCTGATTGCCAAAAACTTCAACTATATTCCCTAGTTTTTTAGGTGGGCACCTGTTTGCCAAAACTTGAACTGTATTCCCTTGTACTTCAGGTGGGAACCTAATTGCCAAAACATGAACTTTATTCCCTTGTTCTACAGGTGGGCGCCCGATTTCCAAAACTTGAACTATAATCCCTTGTTCTCCAGATGGTCCAGGTGGGCGCCTGATTCGCAAAACTTGAACTGTATTCCCTTGTTCTAATGGTGGGCGCCATGTTCCCAAAACTTGAACTGTATTCCCTTGTTCTCCAGTTGGGCGACTAATTGCAAAAACATGAACTGTAATCCCTTTTTCTCCAGGTGGGCGCCCGATTGCCAAAACTTGAACTATATTCCTTTGTTCTCCAGGTGAACGCCTGATTGCCAAAAGTTGAACTGTATTCCCTTCTTCTTCAGTTGGGCACCTGATTGCCAAAAACTTCAACTGTATTCCCTTGATCTCCAGGTGGGAACCTAATTGCAACAAACTTGAACTATTTTCCCTTGTTCTCCAGGTGGGCGCCTGATTGCCAAAAACTTCAACTATATTCCCTAGTTTTTTAGGTGGGCACCTGTTTGCCAAAACTTGAACTGTATTCCCTTGTACTTCAGGTGGGAACCTAATTGCCAAAACATGAACTTTATTCCCTTGTTCTACAGGTGGGCGCCCGATTTCAAAAACTTGAACTATATTCCCTTGTTCTCCAGGTGGTCCAGGTGGGCGTCTGATTTCAAAAAACTTCAACTATATTCCCTAGTTTTTTAGGTGGGCACCTGTTTGCCAAAACTTGAACTGTATTCCCTTGTACTTAAGGTGGGAACCTAATTGCCAAAACATGAACTTTATTCCCTTGTTCTACAGGTGGGCGCCCGATTGCCAAAACTTGAACTATATTCCCTTGTTCTCCAGGTGGTCCAGGTGGGCGCCTGATTGCCAAAACTTGAACTGTATTCCCTTGTTCTACTGGTGGGCGCCATGTTCCCAAAACTTTAACTGTATTCCCTTGTTCTCCAGGTGGGCGACTAATTGCCAAAACATGAACTGTAATCCCTTTTTCTCCAGGTGGGCGCCTAATTGCCAAAACATGAACTGTATTCCCTTGTTCTCCAGGTGAACGCCTGATTGCCAAAAGTTGAACTGTATTCCCTTCTTCTCCAATTGGGCACCTGATTGCCAAAAACTTCAACTGTATTCCCTTGATCTCCAGGTGGGCACCTAATTGCAACAAACTTGAACTATTTTCCCTTGTTCTCCAGGTGGGCGTCTGATTGCCAAAAACTTCAACTATATTCCATAGTTTTTTAGGTGGGCACCTGTTTGCCAAAACTTGAACTGTATTCCCTTGTACTTCAGGTGGGAACCTAATTGCCAAAACATGAACTTTATTCCCTTGTTCTACAGGTGGGCGCCCGATTTCCAAAATTTGAACTATAATCCCTTGTTCTCCAGATGGTCCAGGTGGGCGCCTGATTCGCAAAACTTGAACTGTATTCCCTTGTTCTAATGGTGGGCGCCATGTTCCCAAAACTTGAACTGTATTCCCTTGTTCTCCAGTTGGGCGACTAATTGCAAAAACATGAACTGTAATCCCTTTTTCTCCAGGTGGGCGCCTAATTGCCAAAACATGAATTGTATTCCCTTGTTCTCCAGGTGAACGCCTGATTGCCAAAAGTTGAACTGTATTCCCTTCTTCTCCATTTGGGCACCTGATTGCCAAAAACTTCAACTGTATTCCCTTGATCTCCAGGTGGGCACCTAATTGCAACAAACTTGAACTATTTTCCCTTGTTCTCCAGGTGGGCGCCTGATTGCCAAAAACTTCAACTATATTCCCTAGTTTTTTAGGTGGGCACCTGTTTGCCAAAACTTGAACAGTATTCCCTTGTACTTCAGGTGGGAACCTAATTGCCAAAACATGAACTTTATTCCCTTGTTCTACAGGTGCGCGCCCGATTGCCAAAACTTGAACTATATTCCCTTGTTCTCCAGTTGGTCCAGGTGGGCGCCTGATTGCCAAAAACTTCAACTATATTCCCTAGTTTTTTAGGTGGGCACCTGTTTGCCAAAACTTGAACTGTATTCCCTTGTACTTCAGGTGGGAACCTAATTGCCAAAACATGAACTTTATTCCCTTGTTCTACAGGTAGGCGCCCGATTGCCAAAACTTGAACTATATTCCCTTGTTCTCCAGGTGGTCCAGGTGGGCGCCTGATTGCCAAAACTTGAACTGTATTCCCTTGTTCTACTGGTGGGCGCCATGTTCCCAAAACTTTAACTGTATTCCCTTGTTCTCCAGGTGGGCGACTAATTGCCAAAACATGAACTGTAATCCCTTTTTCTCCAGGTGGGCGCCTAATTGCCAAAACATGAACTGTATTCCCTTGTTCTCCAGGTGAACGCCTGATTGCCAAAAGTTGAACTGTATTCCCTTCTTCTCCAATTGGGCACCTGATTGCCAAAAACTTCAACTGTATTCCCTTGATCTCCAGGTGGGCACCTAATTGCAACAAACTTGAACTATTTTCCCTTGTTCTCCAGGTGGGCGCCTGATTGCCATAAACTTCAACTATATTCCATAGTTTTTTAGGTGGGCACCTGTTTGCCAAAACTTGAACTGTATTCCCTTGTACTTCAGGTGGGAACCTAATTGCCAAAACATGAACTTTATTCCCTTGTTCTACAGGTGGGCGCCCGATTGCCAAAACTTGAACTATAATCCCTTGTTCTCCAGGTGGTCCAGGTGGGCGCCTGATTGCCAAAACTTGAACTGTATTCCCTTGTTCTACTGGTGGGCGCCATGTTCCCAAAACTTGAACTGTATTCCCTTGTTCTCCAGTTGGGCGACTAATTGCAAAAACATGAACTGTAATCCCTTTTTCTCCAGGTGGGCGCCTAATTGCCAAAACATGAACTGTATTCCCTTGTTCTCCAGGTGAACGCCTGATTGCCAAAAGTTGAACTGTATTCCCTTCTTCTCCATTTGGGCACCTAATTGCCAAAAACTTCAACTATATTCCCTTGATCTCCAGGTGGGCACCTAATTGCAACAAACTTGAACTATTTTCCCTTGTTCTCCAGGTGGGCGCCTGATTGCCAAAAACTTCAACTATATTCCCTAGTTTTTTAGGTGGGCACCTGTTTGCCAAAACTTGAACAGTATTCCCTTGTACTTCAGGTGGGAACCTAATTGCCAAAACATAAACTTTATTCCCTTGTTCTACAGGTGGGCGCCCGATTTCCAAAACTTGAACTATATTCCCTTGTTCTCCAGGTGGTCCAGGTGGGCGTCTGATTGCCAAAAACTTCAACTATATTCCCTAGTTTTTTAGGTGGGCACCTGTTTGCCAAAACTTGAACTGTATTCCCTTGTACTTTAGGTGGGAACCTAATTGCCAAAACATGAACTTTATTCCCTTGTTCTACAGGTGGGCGCCCGATTGCCAAAACTTGAACTATATTCCCTTGTTCTCCAGGTGGTCCAGGTGGGCGCCTGATTGCCAAAACTTGAACTGTATTCCCTTGTTCTACTGGTGGGCGCCATGTTCCCAAAACTTGAACTGTATTCCCTTGTTGTCCAGGTGTGCGACTAATTGCCAAAACATGAACTGTAATCCCTTTTTCTCCAGGTGGGCGCCTAATTGCCAAAACATGAACTGTATTCCCTTGTTCTCCAGGTGAACGCCTGATTGCCAAAAGTTGAACTGTATTCCCTTCTTCTCCAATTGGGCACCTGATTGCCAAAAACTTCAACTGTATTCCCTTGATCTCCAGGTGGGCACCTAATTGCAACAAACTTGAACTATTTTCCCTTGTTCTCCAGGTGGGCGTCTGATTGCCAAAAACTTCAATTATATTCCCTAGTTTTTTAGGTGGGCACCTGTTTGCCAAAACTTGAACTGTATTCCCTTGTACTTCAGGTGGGAACCTAATTGCCAAAACATGAAATTTATTCCCTTGTTCTACAGGTGGGCGCCCGATTGCCAAAACTTGAACTATAATCCCTTGTTCTCCAGGTGGTCCAGGTGGGCACCTGATTGCCAAAACTTGAACTGTATTCCCTTGTTCTATTGGTGGGCGCCATGTTCCCAAAACTTGAACTGTATTCCCTTGTTCTCCAGTTGGGCGACTAATTGCAAAAACATGAACTGTAATCCCTTTTTCTCCAGGTGGGCGCCTAATTGACAAAACATGAACTGTATTCCCTTGTTCTCCAGGTGAACGCCTGATTGCCAAAAGTTGAACTGTATTCCCTTCTTCTCCAATTGGGCACCTGATTGCCAAAAACTTCAACTGTATTCCCTTGATCTCCAGGTGGGCACCTAATTGCAACAAACTTGAACTATTTTCCCTTGTTCTCCAGGTGGGCGCCTGATTGCCAAAAACTTCAACTATATTCCCTAGTTTTTTAGGTAGGCACCTGTTTGCCAAAACTTGAACTGTATTCCCTTGTACTTCAGGTGGGAACCTAATTGCCAAAACATGAACTTTATTCCCTCGTTCTACAGGTGCGCGCCCGATTGCCAAAACTTGAACTATATTCCCTTGTTCTCCAGTTGGTCCAGGTGGGCGCCTGATTGCCAAAAACTTCAACTATATTCCCTAGTTTTTTAGGTGGGCACCTGTTTGCCAAAACTTGAACTGTATTCCCTTGTACTTCAGGTGGGAACCTAATTGCCAAAACATTAACTTTATTCCCTTGTTCTACAGGTGGGCGCCCGATTGCCAAAACTTGAACTATATTCCCTTGTTCTCCAGGTGGTCCAGGTGGGCGCCTGATTGCCAAAACTTGAACTGTATTCCCTTGTTCTACTGGTGGGCGCCATGTTCCCAAAACTTGAACTGTATTCCCTTGTTCTCCAGGTGGGCGACTAATTGCCAAAACATGAACTGTAATCCCTTTTTCTCCAGGTGGGCGCCTAATTGCCAAAACATGAACTGTATTCCCTTGTTCTCCAGGTGAACGCCTGATTGCCAAAAGTTGAACTGTATTCCCTTCTTCTCCAATTGGGCACCTGATTGCCAAAAACTTCAACTGTATTCCCTTGATCTCCAGGTGGGCACCTAATTGCAACAAACTTGAACTATTTTCCCTTGTTCTCCAGGTGGGCGCCTGATTGCCAAAAACTTCAACTATATTCCATAGTTTTTTAGGTGGGCACCTGTTTGCCAAAACTTGAACGGTATTCCCTTGTACTTCAGGTGGGAACCTAATTGCCAAAACATGAACTTTATTCCCTTGTTCTACAGGTGGGCGCCCGATTGCCAAAACTTGAACTATAATCCCTTGTTCTCCAGGTGGTCCAGGTGGGCGCCTGATTGCCAAAACTTGAACTGTATTCCCTTGTTCTACTGGTGGGCGCCATGTTCCCAAAACTTGAACTGTATTCCCTTGTTCTCCAGTTGGGCGACTAATTGCAAAAACATGAACTGTAATCCCTTTTTCTCTAGGTGGGCGCCTAATTGCCAAAACATGAACTGTATTCCCTTGTTCTCCAGGTGAACGCCTGATTGCCAAAAGTTGAACTGTATTCCCTTCTTCTCCAATTGGGCACCTGATTGCCAAAAACTTCAACTGTATTCCCTTGATCTCCAGGTGGGCACCTAATTGCAACAAACTTGAACTATTTTCCCTTGTTCTCCAGGTGGGCGCCTGATTGCCAAAAACTTCAACTATATTCCCTAGTTTTTTAGGTAGGCACCTGTTTGCCAAAACTTGAACTGTATTCCCTTGTACTTCAGGTGGGAACCTAATTGCCAAAACATGAACTTTATTCCCTTGTTCTACAGGTGTACGCCCGATTGCCAAAACTTGAACTATATTCCCTTGTTCTCCAGTTGGTCCAGGTGGGCGCCTGATTGCCAAAAACTTCAACTGTATTCCCTAGTTTTTTAGGTCGGCACCTGTTTGCCAAAACTTGAACTGTATTCCCTTGTACTTCAGGTGGGAACCTAATTGCCAAAACATGAACTTTATTCCCTTGTTCTACAGGTGGTCGCCCGATTGCCAAAACTTGAACTATATTCCCTTGTTCTCCAGGTGGTCCAGGTGGGCGCCTGATTGCCAAAACTTGAACTGTATTCCCTTGTTCTCCAGTTGGGCGACTAATTGCAAAAACATGAACTGTAATCCCTTTTTCTCCAGGTGGGCGCCTAATTGACAAAACATGAACTGTATTCCCTTGTTCTCCAGGTGAACGCCTGATTGCCAAAAGTTGAACTGTATTCCCTTCTTCTCCAATTGGGCACCTGATTGCCAAAAACTTCAACTGTATTCCCTTGATCTCCAGGTGGGCACCTAATTGCAACAAACTTGAACTATTTTCCCTTGTTCTCCAGGTGGGCGCCTGATTGCCAAAAACTTCAACTATATTCCCTAGTTTTTTAGGTAGGCACCTGTTTGCCAAAACTTGAACTGTATTCCCTTGTACTTCAGGTGGGAACCTAATTGCCAAAACATGAACTTTATTCCCTCGTTCTACAGGTGCGCGCCCGATTGCCAAAACTTGAACTATATTCCCTTGTTCTCCAGTTGGTCCAGGTGGGCGCCTGATTGCCAAAAACTTCAACTATATTCCCTAGTTTTTTAGGTGGGCACCTGTTTGCCAAAACTTGAACTGTATTCCCTTGTACTTCAGGTGGGAACCTAATTGCCAAAACATTAACTTTATTCCCTTGTTCTACAGGTGGGCGCCCGATTGCCAAAACTTGAACTATATTCCCTTGTTCTCCAGGTGGTCCAGGTGGGCGCCTGATTGCCAAAACTTGAACTGTATTCCCTTGTTCTACTGGTGGGCGCCATGTTCCCAAAACTTGAACTGTATTCCCTTGTTCTCCAGGTGGGCGACTAATTGCCAAAACATGAACTGTAATCCCTTTTTCTCCAGGTGGGCGCCTAATTGCCAAAACATGAACTGTATTCCCTTGTTCTCCAGGTGAACGCCTGATTGCCAAAAGTTGAACTGTATTCCCTTCTTCTCCAATTGGGCACCTGATTGCCAAAAACTTCAACTGTATTCCCTTGATCTCCAGGTGGGCACCTAATTGCAACAAACTTGAACTATTTTCCCTTGTTCTCCAGGTGGGCGCCTGATTGCCAAAAACTTCAACTATATTCCATAGTTTTTTAGGTGGGCACCTGTTTGCCAAAACTTGAACGGTATTCCCTTGTACTTCAGGTGGGAACCTAATTGCCAAAACATGAACTTTATTCCCTTGTTCTACAGGTGGGCGCCCGATTGCCAAAACTTGAACTATAATCCCTTGTTCTCCAGGTGGTCCAGGTGGGCGCCTGATTGCCAAAACTTGAACTGTATTCCCTTGTTCTACTGGTGGGCGCCATGTTCCCAAAACTTGAACTGTATTCCCTTGTTCTCCAGTTGGGCGACTAATTGCAAAAACATGAACTGTAATCCCTTTTTCTCTAGGTGGGCGCCTAATTGCCAAAACATGAACTGTATTCCCTTGTTCTCCAGGTGAACGCCTGATTGCCAAAAGTTGAACTGTATTCCCTTCTTCTCCAATTGGGCACCTGATTGCCAAAAACTTCAACTGTATTCCCTTGATCTCCAGGTGGGCACCTAATTGCAACAAACTTGAACTATTTTCCCTTGTTCTCCAGGTGGGCGCCTGATTGCCAAAAACTTCAACTATATTCCCTAGTTTTTTAGGTAGGCACCTGTTTGCCAAAACTTGAACTGTATTCCCTTGTACTTCAGGTGGGAACCTAATTGCCAAAACATGAACTTTATTCCCTTGTTCTACAGGTGTACGCCCGATTGCCAAAACTTGAACTATATTCCCTTGTTCTCCAGTTGGTCCAGGTGGGCGCCTGATTGCCAAAAACTTCAACTGTATTCCCTAGTTTTTTAGGTCGGCACCTGTTTGCCAAAACTTGAACTGTATTCCCTTGTACTTCAGGTGGGAACCTAATTGCCAAAACATGAACTTTATTCCCTTGTTCTACAGGTGGTCGCCCGATTGCCAAAACTTGAACTATATTCCCTTGTTCTCCAGGTGGTCCAGGTGGGCGCCTGATTGCCAAAACTTGAACTGTATTCCCTTGTTCTACTGGTGGGCGCCATGTTCCCAAAACTTGAACTGTATTCCCTTGTTCTCCAGGTGTGCGACTAATTGCCAAAACATGAACTGTAATCCCTTTTTCTCCAGGTGGGCGCCTAATTGCCAAAACATGAACTGTATTCCCTTGTTCTCCAGGTGAACGCCTGATTGCCAAAAGTTGAACTGTATTTCCTTCTTCTCCAATTGGGCACCTGATTGCCAAAAACTTCAACTGTATTCCCTTGATCTCCAGGTGGGCACCTAATTGCAACAAACTTGAACTATTTTCCCTTGTTCTCCAGGTGGGCACCTGATTGCCAAAAACTTCAACTATATTCCATAGTTTTTTAGGTGGGCACCTGTTTGCCAAAACTTGAACGGTATTCCCTTGTACTTCAGGTGGGAACCTAATTGCCAAAACATGAACTTTATTCCCTTGTTCTACAGGTGGGCGCCCGATTGCCAAAACTTGAACTATAATCCCTTGTTCTCCAGGTGGTCCAGGTGGGCGCCTGATTGCCAAAACTTGAACTGTATTCCCTTGTTCTACTGGTGGGCGCCATGTTCCCAAAACTTGAACTGTATTCCCTTGTTCTCCAGTTGGGCGACTAATTGCAAAAACATGAACTGTAATCCCTTTTTCTCCAGGTGGGCGCCTAATTGCCAAAACATGAACTGTATTCCCTTGTTCTCCAGGTGAACGCCTGATTGCCAAAAGTTGAACTGTATTCCCTTCTTCTCCAATTGGGCACCTGATTGCCAAAAACTTCAACTGTATTCCCTTGATCTCCAGGTGGAAACCTAATTGCAACAAACTTGAACTATTTTCCCTTGTTCTCCAGGTGGGCGCCTGATTGCCAAAAACTTCAACTATATTCCATAGTTTTTTAGGTAGGCACCTGTTTGCCAAAACTTGAACTGTATTCCCTTGTACTTCAGGTGGGAACCTAATTGCCAAAACATGAACTTTATTCCCTTGTTCTACAGGTGTACGCCCGATTGCCAAAACTTGAACTATATTCCCTTGTTCTCCAGTTGGTCCAGGTGGGCGCCTGATTGCCAAAAACTTCAACTGTATTCCCTAGTTTTTTAGGTCGGCACCTGTTTGCCAAAACTTGAACTGTATTCCCTTGTACTTCAGGTGGGAACCTAATTGCCAAAACATGAACTTTATTCCCTTGTTCTACAGGTGGTCGCCCGATTGCCAAAACTTGAACTATATTCCATAGTTTTTTAGGTGGGCACCTGTTTGCCAAAACTTGAACTGTATTCCCTTGTACTTCAGGTGGGAACCTAATTGCCAAAACATGAACTTTATTCCCTTATTCTACAGGTGGGCGCCCGATTGCCAAAACTTGAACTATATTCTCTTGTTATCAAGGTGGTCCAGGTGGGCGCCTGATTGCCATAAACTTCAACTATATTCCCTTGTTCCCAGTAGAACAAGGGAACTATATTGTCAAAAACTTGAACTATATTCCCTTATTCTCTAGGTGGGCGCCTGATTTCCTAAACATGAACTGTATTCCCTTGTTCTCTAGGTGGTCCAGGTGGACGCTTGATTGCCAAAACTTGAACTGTATTCCCTTGTTCTCCAGATGGGTGCCTGATTGCCAGAAACTCCAACTATATTCCCTTGTTTTCTAGGTAGGCGCCTAATTGCCAAATAGATAAACTGTATACCCCTGTTCTCCAAGTGGGCGCCTGATTGCCAAAAACTTGAACTATATTCGCTTGTTCTCCAGGTGGGCGCTTGATTGCCAAAAACTTGAACTGTATTCCCTTGTTCTCCAGGTGTGCGCTTGATTGAAAAAACTTGAACTTTATTCCTTAGTTCTCCAGTTGGGCGCCTGATTGCCAAAAACTTGAACTATATTCCCTTGTTATCCAGGTGGA
Source organism: Nicotiana tabacum (assembly GCF_000715075.1). Classification (NCBI taxonomy): domain Eukaryota; kingdom Viridiplantae; phylum Streptophyta; class Magnoliopsida; order Solanales; family Solanaceae; genus Nicotiana; species Nicotiana tabacum. The sequence goes on along the minus strand of NC_134101.1, from coordinate 88,742,676 downwards.
TGCCTGATTGCCAAAAACTTGAACTATATTCCCTTATTTTTTAGGTGGGCACCTGATTACCAAAACTTGAATTATATTCCCTTGTTCTCCAGGTGGGCACCTGATTGCAAAAACTTGAACTGTATTCCCTTGTTCTCCAAGTGGGCGCCTAATTACTAAAACACGAACTGTAATCCCTTTTTCTCCAGGTGGGTGCCTGATTGCCAATATCTCGAACTGTATTTCCTTGTTTTCCAGGTGGGCGCCAGATTGCCAAAAACTTCAACTGTGTTCGCTTGTTCTCCAGGTGAGCGTCTGACTGCCAAAACTTGAAATTTATTCTCTTGTTCTCCAAGTGGGCACCTGATTGCTAAAACATGAACTGTATTCCCTTGTTCTCCAATTGGGCGCCAGATTGCCAAAAACTTGACCTATATTCCCTTGTTCTCCAGGTGGGTGCCTGATAGCCAAAACATGAACTGTATTCCCTTGTTCTCCAAGTGGGAGCCTAATTGCCAAAACATGAACTGTAATCCCTTTTTCTCTAGGTGGGCGCCTGATTGCCAAAAACACGAACGATATTCGCTTGTTCTCCAGGTGGGCACCTGATTGCCAAAAGTTGAACTGTATTCCCTTCTTCTCCAATTGGGCACCTGATTGCCAAAAACTTCAACTGTATTCCCTTGATCTCCAGGTGGGCACCTAATTGCAACAAACTTGAACTATTTTCCCTTGTTCTCCAGGTGGGCGCCTGATTGCCAAAAACTTCAACTATATTCCATAGTTTTTTAGGTGGGCACCTGTTTGCCAAAACTTGAACGGTATTCCCTTGTACTTCAGGTGGGAACCTAATTGCCAAAACATGAACTTTATTCCCTTGTTCTACAGGTGGGCGCCCGATTGCCAAAACTTGAACTATATTCCCTTGTTCTCTAGGTGGACCAGGTGGGCGCCTGATTGCCAAAACTTGAACTGTACTCCCTTGTTCTACTGGTGGGCGCCATGTACCCAAAACTTGAACTGTATTCCCTTGATCTCCAGGTGGGCACCTAATTGCAACAAACTTGAACTATTTTCCCTTGTTCTCCAGGTGGGCGCCTGATTGCCAAAAACTTCAACTATATTCCATAGTTTTTTAGGTGCGCACCTGTTTGCCAAAACTTGAACTGTATTCCCTTGTACTTCAGGTGGGAACCTAATTGCCAAAACATGAACTTTATTCCCTTGTTCTACAGGTGGGCGCCCGATTGCCAAAACTTGAACTATATTCCCTTGTTCTCCAAGTGGGCGCCTAATTACTAAAACACGAACTGTAATCCCTTTTTCTCCAGGTGGGTGCCTGATTGCCAATATCTCGAACTGTATTTCCTTGTTTTCCAGGTGGGCGCTAGATTGCCAAAAACTTTAACTGTGTTCGCTTGTTCTCCAGGTGAGCGTCTGACTTCCAAAACTTGAAATTTATTCTCTTGTTCTCCAAGTGGGCACCTTATTGCTAAAACATGATCTGTATTCCCTTGTTCTCCAAGTGGGCGCCAGATTGCCAAAAACTTGACCTATATTCCCTTGTTCTCCAGGTGGGTGCCTGATAGCCAAAACATGAACTGTATTCCCTTGTTCTCCAAGTGGGAGCCTAATTGCCAAAACATGAACTGTAATCCCTTTTTCTCCAGGTGGGCGCCTAATTGCCAAAACATGAACTGTATTCCCTTGTTCTCCAGGTGAACGCCTGATTGCCAAAAGTTGAACTGTATTACATTCTTCTCCAATTGGGCACCTGATTGCCAAAAACTTCAACTGTATTCCCTTGATCTCCAGGTGGGCACCTAATTGCAACAAACTTGAACAATTTTCCCTTGTTCTCCAGGTGGGCGCCTGATTGCCAAAAACTTCAACTATATTCCATAGTTTTTTAGGTGGGCACCTGTTTGCCAAAACATGAACTATATTCCCTTGTACTTCAGGTGGGAACCTAATTGCCAAAACATGAACTTTATTCCCGTGTTCTACAGGTGGGCGCCCGATTGCCAAAACTTGAACTATATTCCCTTGTTCTCTAGGTGGTCCAGGTGGGAGCCTGATTGCCAAAACTTGAACTGTACTCCCTTGTTCTACTGGTGGGCGCCATGTTCCCAAAACTTGAACTGTATTCCCTTGATCTCCAGGTGGGCACCTAATTGCAACAAACTTGAACTATTTTCCCTTGTTCTCCAGGTGGGCGCCTGATTGCCAAAAACTTCAACTATATTCCATAGTTTTTTAGGTGGGCACCTGTTTGCCAAAACTTGAACGGTATTCCCTTGTACTTCAGGTGGGAACCTAATTGCCAAAACATGAACTTTATTCCCTTGTTCTACAGGTGGGCGCCCGATTGCCAAAACTTGAACTATATTCCCTTATTCTCCAGGTGGTCCAGGTGGGCGCCTGATTGCCATAAACTTCAACTATATTCCCTTGTTTCCAGTAGAACAAGGGAACTATATTGTCAAAAACTTGAACTATATTCCCTTGTTCTCTAGGTGGGCGCCTGATTTCCTAAACATGAACTGTATTCCCTTGTTCTCTAGGTGGTCCAGGTGGACGCTTGATTGCCAAAACTTGAACTGTATTCCCTTGTTCTCCAGATGGGTGCCTGATTGCCAGAAACTCCAACTATATTCCCTTGTTTTCTAGGTAGGCGCCTAATTGCCAAATAGATAAACTGTATACCCCTGTTCTCCAAGTGGGCGCCTGATTGCCAAAAACTTGAACTATATTCGCTTGTTCTCCAGGTGGGCGCTTTATTGCCAAAAACTTGAACTATATTCCCTTGTTCTCCAGGTGTGAGCTTGATTGAAAAAACTTGAACTTTATTCCTTAGTTCTCCAGTTGGGCGCCTGATTGCAAAAAACTTGAACTATATTCCCTTGTTATCCAGGTGGATGCCTGATTGCCAAAAACTTGAACTATATTCCCTTATTTTTTAGGTGGGCACCTGATTACCAAAACTTGAACTGTATTCCCTTGTTCTCCAGGTGGGCACCTGATTGAAAAAACTTGAACTGTATTCCCTTGTTCTCCAAGTGGGCACCTAATTACTAAAACACGAACTGTAATCCCTTTTTCTCCAGGTGGGTGCCTGATTGCCAATATCTCGAACTGTATTTCCTTGTTTTCCAGGTGGGCGCCAGATTGCCAAAAACTTTAACTGTGTTTGCTTGTTCTCCAGGTGAGCGTCTGACTGCCAAAACTTGAAATTTATTCTCTTGTTCTCCAAGTGGGCACCTGATTGCTAAAACATGAACTGTATTCCCTTGTTCTCCAAGTGGGCGCCAGATTGCCAAAAACTTGACCTATATTCCCTTTTTCTCCAGGTGGGTGCCTGATAGCCAAAACATGAACTGTATTCCCTTGTTCTCCAAGTGGGAGCCTAATTGCCAAAACATGAACTGTAATCCCTTTTTCTCTAGGTGGGCGCCTGATTGCCAAAAACACGAACGATATTCGCTTGTTCTCCAGGTGGGCACCTGATTGCCAAAAACATGAATTGTATTCCCTTGTTCTCCAGGTGGGCGCCTGATTGCCAAAACTTGAATTGTATTCCCTTGTTCTACTGGTGGGCGCCATGTTCCCAAAACTTGAATTGTATTCCCTTGTTCTCCAGGTGGGCGACTAATTGCCAAAACATGAACTGTAATCCCTTTATCTCCAGGTGGGCGCCTAATTGCCAAAACATGAACTGTATTCCCTTGTTCTCCAGGTGAACGCCTGATTGCCAAAAGTTGAACTGTATTCCCTTCTTCTCCAGGTGGACACCTTATTGCCAAAAACTTCAATTGTATTCCCTTGATCTCCAGGTGGGAACCTAATTTCCACAAACTTGAACTATTTTCCCTTGTTCTCTAGGTGGGCGCCTGATTTCCTAAACATGAACTGTATTCCCTTGTTCTCTAGGTGGTCCAGGTGGACGCTTGATTGCCAAAACTTGAACTGTATTCCCTTGTTCTCCAGATGGGTGCCTGATTGCCAGAAACTCCAACTATATTCCCTTGTTTTCTAGGTAGGCGCCTAATTGCCAAATAGATAAACTGTATACCCCTGTTCTCCAAGTGGGCGCTTGATTGCCAAAAACTTGAACTATATTCCCTTGTTCTCCAGGTGGGCGCTTTATTGCCAAAAACTTGAACTATATTCCCTTGTTCTCCAGGTGTGCGCTTGATTGAAAAAACTTGAACTTTATTCCTTAGTTCTCCAGTTGGGCGCCTGATTGCAAAAAACTTGAACTATATTCCCTTGTTATCCAGGTGGATGCCTGATTGCCAAAAACTTGAACTATATTCCCTTATTTTTTAGGTGGGCACCTGATTACCAAAACTTGAACTGTATTCCCTTGTTCTCCAGGTGGGCACCTGATTGAAAAAACTTGAACTGTATTCCCTTGTTCTCCAAGTGGGCACCTAATTACTAAAACACGAACTGTAATCCCTTTTTCTCCAGGTGGGTGCCTGATTGCCAATATCTCGAACTGTATTTCCTTGTTTTCCAGGTGGGCGCCAGATTGCCAAAAACTTTAACTGTGTTTGCTTGTTCTCCAGGTGAGCGTCTGACTGCCAAAACTTGAAATTTATTCTCTTGTTCTCCAAGTGGGCACCTGATTGCTAAAACATGAACTGTATTCCCTTGTTCTCCAAGTGGGCGCCAGATTGCCAAAAACTTGACCTATATTCCCTTTTTCTCCAGGTGGGTGCCTGATAGCCAAAACATGAACTGTATTCCCTTGTTCTCCAAGTGGGAGCCTAATTGCCAAAACATGAACTGTAATCCCTTTTTCTCTAGGTGGGCGCCTGATTGCCAAAAACACGAACGATATTCGCTTGTTCTCCAGGTGGGCACCTGATTGCCAAAAACATGAATTGTATTCCCTTGTTCTCCAGGTGGGCGCCTGATTGCCAAAACTTGAATTGTATTCCCTTGTTCTACTGGTGGGCGCCATGTTCCCAAAACTTGAATTGTATTCCCTTGTTCTCCAGGTGGGCGACTAATTGCCAAAACATGAACTGTAATCCCTTTATCTCCAGGTGGGCGCCTAATTGCCAAAACATGAACTGTATTCCCTTGTTCTCCAGGTGAACGCCTGATTGCCAAAAGTTGAACTGTATTCCCTTCTTCTCCAGGTGGACACCTTATTGCCAAAAACTTCAATTGTATTCCCTTGATCTCCAGGTGGGAACCTAATTTCCACAAACTTGAACTATTTTCCCTTGTTCTCTAGGTGGGCGCCTGATTTCCTAAACATGAACTGTATTCCCTTGTTCTCTAGGTGGTCCAGGTGGACGCTTGATTGCCAAAACTTGAACTGTATTCCCTTGTTCTCCAGATGGGTGCCTGATTGCCAGAAACTCCAACTATATTCCCTTGTTTTCTAGGTAGGCGCCTAATTGCCAAATAGATAAACTGTATACCCCTGTTCTCCAAGTGGGCGCTTGATTGCCAAAAACTTGAACTATATTCCCTTGTTCTCCAGGTGGGCGCTTTATTGCCAAAAACTTGAACTATATTCCCTTGTTCTCCAGGTGTGCGCTTGATTGAAAAAACTTGAACTTTATTCCTTAGTTCTCCAGTTGGGCGCCTGATTGCAAAAAACTTGAACTATATTCCCTTGTTATCCAGGTGGATGCCTGATTGCCAAAAACTTGAACTATATTCCCTTATTTTTTAGGTGGGCACCTGATTACCAAAACTTGAACTGTATTCCCTTGTTCTCCAGGTGGGCACCTGATTGAAAAAACTTGAACTGTATTCCCTTGTTCTCCAAGTGGGCACCTAATTACTAAAACACGAACTGTAATCCCTTTTTCTCCAGGTGGGTGCCTGATTGCCAATATCTCGAACTGTATTTCCTTGTTTTCCAGGTGGGCGCCAGATTGCCAAAAACTTTAACTGTGTTTGCTTGTTCTCCAGGTGAGCGTCTGACTGCCAAAACTTGAAATTTATTCTCTTGTTCTCCAAGTGGGCACCTGATTGCTAAAACATGAACTGTATTCCCTTGTTCTCCAAGTGGGCGCCAGATTGCCAAAAACTTGACCTATATTCCCTTTTTCTCCAGGTGGGTGCCTGATAGCCAAAACATGAACTGTATTCCCTTGTTCTCCAAGTGGGAGCCTAATTGCCAAAACATGAACTGTAATCCCTTTTTCTCTAGGTGGGCGCCTGATTGCCAAAAACACGAACGATATTCGCTTGTTCTCCAGGTGGGCACCTGATTGCCAAAAACATGAATTGTATTCCCTTGTTCTCCAGGTGGGCGCCTGATTGCCAAAACTTGAATTGTATTCCCTTGTTCTACTGGTGGGCGCCATGTTCCCAAAACTTGAATTGTATTCCCTTGTTCTCCAGGTGGGCGACTAATTGCCAAAACATGAACTGTAATCCCTTTATCTCCAGGTGGGCGCCTAATTGCCAAAACATGAACTGTATTCCCTTGTTCTCCAGGTGAACGCCTGATTGCCAAAAGTTGAACTGTATTCCCTTCTTCTCCAGGTGGACACCTTATTGCCAAAAACTTCAATTGTATTCCCTTGATCTCCAGGTGGGAACCTAATTTCCACAAACTTGAACTATTTTCCCTTGTTCTCTAGGTGGGCGCCTGATTTCCAAAAACATCAACTATATTCCCTAGTTTTTTAGGTGGGCACCTGTTTGCAAAAACATGAACCGTATTCGCTTGTTCTTCAGGTAGGAACCTAATTGCCAAAACATGAACTTTATTCCCTTGTTCTACAGGTGGGCGCCCGATTGCCAAAACTTGAACTATATTCCCTTGTTCTCTAGGTGGTCCAGGTGGGCGCCTAATTGCCAAAACTTGAACTTTATTCCCTTGTTCTCCAAGTGGGCACCTTATTGCCAAAACTTGAACTATATTTCCTTGTTCTCCAGGTGGGCGCCTGATTGTCAAAAACATGAACTATATTCCCTTGTTCTCTAGGTGGGCGCCTGATTTCCTAAACATGAACTGTATTCCCTTGTTCTCTAGGTGGTCCAGGTGGACGCTTGATTGCCAAAACTTGAACTGTATTCCCTTGTTCTCCAGATGGGTGCCTGATTGCCAGAAACTCCAACTATATTCCCTTGTTTTCTAGGTAGGCGCCTAATTGCCAAATAGATAAACTGTATACCCCTGTTCTCCAAGTGGGCGCCTGATTGCCAAAAACTTGAACTATATTCGCTTGTTCTCCAGGTGGGCGCTTTATTGCCAAAAACTTGAACTGTATTCCCTTGTTCTCCAGGTGTGCGCTTGATTGAAAAAACTTGAACTATATTCCCTTGTTATTCAGGTGGGCGCCTGATTGCCAAAAACTTGAACTATATTCCCTTATTTTTTAGGTGGGCACCTGATTACCAAAACTTGAACTATATTCCCTTGATCTCCAGGTGGGCACCTGATTGCAAAAACTTGAACTGTATTCCCTTGTTCTCCAAGTAGGCGCCTAATTACTAAAACATGAACTGTAATCCCTTTTTCTTCAGGGGGTTGCCTGATTGCCAATAACTCGAACTGTATTTCCTTGTTTTCCAGGTGGGCGCCAGATTGCCAAAAACTTGAACTGTGTTCGCTTGTTCTCCAGGTGAGCGTCTGACTGCCAAAACTTGAAATTTATTCTCTTGTTCTCCAAGTGGGCACCTGATTGCTAAAACTTGAACTGTATTCCCTTGTTCTCCAAGTGGGCGCCTGATTTCCAAAAACTTGACCTATATTCCCTTGTTTTCCAGGTGGGTGCCTGATAGCCAAAACATGAACTGTATTCCCTTGTTCTCCAAGTGGGAGCCTAATTGCCAAAATATGAACTGTAATCCCATTTTCTCTAGGTGGGCGCCTGATTGCCAAAAACACGAACGATATTCGCTTGTTCTCCAGGTGGGCACCTGATTGCCAAAAACATGAATTGTATTCCCTTGTTCTCCAGGTGGGCGCCTGATTGCCAAAACTTGAACTGTATTCTCTTGTTCTCCAGCTGGGCGCCTGATTGCCATTATTTGAACTGTATTCACTTGTTCTCCGGATGGGCTCCTGATTGCAAAAACTTGAACTACATTTTCCCTTGTTCTCCAGGTGGGCACCTGATTGCCAAAACTTGAACTGTATTCCCTTGTTCTCCAATTGGGCGCCTAATTGCCAAATCATGAACTGTAATTGCTTTTTCTCCAGGTGGGTGCCTAATTGCCAAATACTAGAACTGTATTCCCTTGTTTTGCTGGTGGGCGCCGGATTGGAAAAACATGAACTGTATTCCCTTGTTCTCCAGGTGGGCGCCTGATTGCCAAAACTTGAACTTTATTCTCCTGTTCTCCAGCTGGGCGCCTGATTGCCATTATTTAAACTGTATTCACTTGTTCTCCACGTGGGTGCCTGATTGCCAAAAACATGAACTATATTCCCTTGTTTTTCAGGTGGGCACCTGATTGCCAAAACTTGAACTGTATTCCCTTGTTCTCCAAGTGGGAGCCTAATTTCCAAAACATGAACTGTAATCCCTTTTTCTCCAGGTGGGCGCCTGATTGCCAAAAATACGAACGATATTCGCTTGTTCTCCAAGTGGGCACCTGATTGCCAAAAACATGAATTATATTCCCTTGTTCGCCAAGTGGGCGCCTGATTGCCAAAATTTGAACTGTATTCCCTTGTTCTCCAGGTGGGCGTTTGATTTTAAAAACTTGAACTTTATTCCCTATTTCTCTAAGTGGGCACCTAATTACTAAAACATGAACTGCAATCCCTTTTTCTCCATGTGGGCGCCTGATTGCCAATAACTCGAACTGTATTCCCTTGTTATCCAGGTGGTTGCCTGATTGCCAAAAACTTGAACTATATTCCCTTATTTTTCAGGTGGGCACCTGATTACCAAAACTTTAACTATATTCCCTTGTTCTCCAAGAGGGCACCTGATTGCAAAATCTTGAACTGTATTCCCTTTTTCTCAAAGTAGGCACCTAATTACTAAAACATGAATTGTAATCCCTTTTTCTCAAGGTGGGCGCCTGATTGCCAATAACTCGAACTGTATTTCCTTGTTTTCCAGGTGGGCGCCAGATTGCCAAAAATATGAACTGTGTTCAATTGTTCTCCAGGTGAGCGCCTGATTGCCAAAACTTGAACTTTATTCCCTTGTTCTCCAGGTGGGCGCCTGATTGCCACAACTTGATCTATATTCCTTTGTTCTATAGGTGGACCAGGTGTGCGCCTGATTGCCAGAACATGAATTGTATTTCCTTGTTCTCCAGGTGGGTGCCTGATTGCCAAAATCTTAAACTATATTACTTTGTTCTCTAGATGGGTGCCTGATTGCCAAAACATTGAACTGTATTCCCTTGTTCTCCAGGTGGGCACTTGATTGCCAAAAACTTTAACTATATTCCCTAGTTCTCCAGGTGGGCACCTAATTGCAAAAAACTTGAACTATGTTCCCTTGTTCTCCATGTGGGCGCCTGATTGCCAAAAACTTCAACTATATTCCCTAGTTTTTTAGGTGGGCACCTGTTTGCCAAAACTTGAAATGTATTCCCTTGTTCTTCAGGTGGGCACCTGATTGCCAAAACATGAACTTTATTCCCTTGTTCTCCAGGTGGGCGCCCAATTGCCAAAACTTGAACTATATTCCCTTGTTCTCCAGGTGCTCCAGATGAACGCCTGATTGCCAAAACATGAACTTTATTCCCTCGTTCTCTAGGTGGGTGCCTGATTGCCAAAACATGAACTGTATTCCCTTGTTCTTCGGGTGGTCTAGGTGGACGCCTGATTGCAAAAACTTGAACTGTATTCCCTTGTTCTCTAGATGGGTACCTGATTGCCAGAAACTCGAACTATATTCCCTTGTTTTCTAGGTAGGCGCCTAATTGCAAAAAACATAAACTGTATACCCCTGTTCTCCAAGTGGGCGCCTGATTGCCAAAAACTTGAACTATATTCCCTTGTTCTCCAGGTGGGCGCTTGATTGAAAAAACTTGAACTTTATTCCCTAGTTCTCCAGGTGGGCGCCTGATTGCCAAAACTTGAACTGTATTCCCTTGTTCTTCAGGTGGTCCAAGTAGATGACTGATTGCCAAAACTTTAACTGTATTCCCCTTTTCTCCAGGTTAGCGCCTGATTGCCAAAAACTTGAACTATTTTCCCTTGTTCTCCAAGTGGGCACCTGATTGCCAAAACCTTGAACTGTATTCCCTTGTTATCCAGGTGGTCCAAATGGACGACTGATTGCCAAAACATTAACTGTATTCCCTTTTTCTCCAGGTGGGCGCCTGATTGCCAAAAACTTGAACTATTTTCCCTTGTTCTCCAAGTGGGCACCTGATTGCCAAAACTTGAACTGTATTCCCTTGTTCTCCAAGTGGGAGCCTAATTGCCAAAACATGAACTGTAATCCCTTTTTCTCCAGGTGGGCGCCTGATTGCCAAAAACACGAACGATATTCGCTTGTTCTCCAGGTGGGCACCTGATTGCCAAAAACATGAATTGTATTCCCTTGTTCTCCAGGTGGGCGCCTGATTGCCAAAATTTGAACTGTATTCTCTTGTTCTCCAGGTGGGCGCTTGATTGCAAAAACATGAACTTTATTCCCTAGTTCTCCAGGTGGGCGCCTAATTGCCAAAAACTTGAACTATATTCCCTTATTTTTCAGGTGGACCCCTGATTACCAAAACTTGAACTGTATTCCCTTGTTCTCCAGGAGGGCACCTGATTGCAAAATCTTGAACTCTATTCCCTTGTTCTCTAAGTGGGCACCTAATTACTAAAACATGAACTGTAATCCCTTTTTCTCCAGGTGGGTGCCTGATTGCCAATAACTCGAACTGTATTCCCTTGTTATCCAGGTGGGTGCCTGATTGCCAAAAACTTGAACTATATTCCCTTATTTTTCAGGTGGTCACCTGATTACCAAAACTTGAACTGTATTCCCTTGTTCTCCAAGAGGGCACCTGATTGAAAAATCTTGAACTGTATTCCCTTTTTCTCTAAGTGGTCACCTAATTACTAAAACATGAACTGTAATCCCTTTTTCTCAAGGTGGGCGCCTGATTGCCAATAACTTGAACTGTATTTCCTTGTTTTCCAGGTGGGCGCCAGATTGCCATAAACATGAACTGTGTTCTATTGCTCTCCAGGTGATCGCATGATTACCAAAACATGAACTTTATTCCCTTGTTCTCCAGGTGGGTGCCTGATTGCCACAACTTGATCTATATTCCTTTGTTCTCTAGGTGGACCAGGTGGGCGCCTGATTGCCAAAACTTGAACTGTATTTCCTTGTTCTCCAGGTGGGCACCTGATTGCCAAAATCTTGAACTATATTCCTTTATTCTCTAGATGGGTGCCTGATTGCCAAAACCTTAAACAACATTCCCTTGTTCTCCAGGTGGGCACCTGATTGCCAAAAACTTGAACTATATTCCCTTGTTCTCCAGGTGGCCACCTAATTGCAAAAAACTTGAACTATTTTCCCTTGTTCTCCAGGTGGCGCCTAATTGCCAAAAACTTCAACTATATTCCCTAGTTTTTTAGGTGGGCACCTGTTTGCCAAAACTTGAAATGTATTCCCTTGTTCTTCAGGTGGGTGCCTAATTGCCAAATACTAGAACTGTATTCCCTTATTTTGCTGGTGGGCGCCAGATTGCCAAAACTTGAATTGTATTCCCTTGTTCTCCAGGTGGGCGCCTGATTGACAAAACTTGAACTGTATTCTCCTGTTCTCCAGCTGGGCGCCTGATTGTCATTATTTAAACTGTATTCACTTGTTCTCCAGGTGGGCGCCCAATTGCCAAAACATGAACTATATTCCCTTGTTCTCCAGGTGGTCCAGGTGGGCGCCTGATTGCCAAAACTTGGACTTTATTCCCTTGTTTTCCATGTCGTCCAAGTGGACTACTGATTGCCAAAACTTTAACTGTATTCCCTTTTTCTCCAGGTGGGCGCCTTATTGCCAAAAACTTGAACTATTTTCCCTTGTTCTCTAAGTGGGCGCGTGATTGCCAAAACATGAACTGTATTTCTTTATTCTTTGGGTGGTCCAGGTGGACGCCTGATTGCCAAAACTTGAACTGTATTCCCTAGTTTTTTTAGGTGGGCACCTGTTTGCCAAAACTTGAACTGTATTCCCTTGTTCTTCAGGTGGGAACCTAATTGCCAAAACATGAACTTTATTCCCTTGTTCTCCAGGTGTGCGCCCCATTGCCAAAACATGAACTATATTCCCTTGTTCTCCAGGTGGTCCAGGTGGGCGCCTGATTGCCAAAACTTGAACTTTATTCCCTTGTTCTCCAAGTGGGCGCCTGATTGCCAAAACTTGAACTATATTTCCTTGTTCTCTAGGTGGGTGCCTGATTGCCAAAAACTTCAACTATATTCCCTTGTTTTTTAGGTGGGCACCTGTTTGCCAAAACTTGAACTGTATTCCCTTGTTCTTCAGGTGGGAACCTAATTGCCAAAACATGAACTTTATTCCCTTGTTCTCCAGGTGGGCGCCCAATTGCCAAAACATGAACTATATTCCCTTGTTCTCCAAGTGGTCCAGGTGGGCGCCTGATTGCCAAAACTTGAACTTTATTCCCTTGTTCTCCAAGTGGGCGCCTGATTGCCAAAACTTGAACTATATTTCCTTGTTCTCTAGGTGGGCGCCTGATTGCCCAAAACTTGAACTATATTCCCTTGTTCTCTAGGTGGGCGCCTAATTGCTAAAACATGAACTGTAATCCCTTGTTCTTCGGGTGGTCCAGGTGGACGCCTGTTTGCCAAAACTTGAACTGTATTCCCTTGTTCTCCAGATGGGTGCCTGATTGCCAGAAACTCGAACTATATTCCCTTGTTTTCAAGGTAGGCGCCTAATTGCAAAAAACATAAACTGTATACCCCTGTTCTCCAAGTGGGCGCCTGATTGCCAAAAACTTGAACTATATTCCCTTGTTCTCCAGATGGGCGCTTGATTGAAAAAACTTGAACTTTATTCCCTAGTTCTCCAGGTGGGCTCCTGATTGCCAAAACTTTAACAGTATTCCCTTTTTCTCCAGGTGGGCGCATGATTGCCAAAAACTTGAACTATTTTCCCTTGTTCTCCAAGTGGGCACCTGATTGTAAAAACTTGAACTGTATTCCCTTGTTCTATAAGTGGGCGCCTGATTACTAAAACATGAACTGTAATCCCTTTTTCTCCAGGTGGGCGGCTGATTGCCAAAAACTTGAACTGTGTTCGATTGTTCTCCAGGTAAGCACCTGATTGCCACAACTTGATCTATATTCCTTTGTTCTCAAGGTGGACCAGGTGGGCGCCTGATTGCCAAAAACTTCAACTATATTACCTAGTTGTTTAGGTGGGCACCTGTTTCCCAAAACTTGAACTGTATTCCCTTGTTCTTCAGGTGGGAACCTAATTGCCAAAACATGAACTTTATTCCCTTGTTTTTCAGGTGGGCGCTCAATTGCCAAAACATGAACTATATTCCCTTGTTCTCCAGGTGGTCCAAGTGGACGACTGATTGCCAAAACTTGAACTTTATTCCCTTGTTCTCCAAGTGGGCGCCTGATTGCCAAAACTTGAACTATATTTCCTTGTTCTCTATGTGGGCACCTGATTGCCCAAAACTTGAACTATATTCCCTTGTTCTCTAGGTGGGCGCCTAATTGCTAAAACATGAACTGTAATCCATTGTTCTTCGGGTGGTCCAGGTGGACGCCTGATTGCCAAAACTTGAACTGTATTCCCTTGTTCTCCAGATGGGTGCCTGATTGCCAGAAACTCGAACTATATTCCCTTGTTTTCTAGGTAGGCGCCTAATTACAAAAAACATAAACTGTATACCCCTGTTCTCCAAGTGGGCGCCTGATTGCCAAAAACTTGAACTATATTCCCTTGTTCTCCAGGTGGGCGCTTGATTGAAAAAACTTGAACTTTATTCCCTAGTTCTCCAGGTGGGCGCCTGATTGCCAAAACTTTTATAGTATTCCCTTTTTCTCCAGGTGGGCACCTGATTGCCAAAAACTTGAACTATTTTCCCTTGTTCTCCAAGTGGGCACCTGATTGTAAAAACTTGATCTGTATTCCCTTGTTCTCTAAGTGGGTGCCTGATTACTAAAACATGAACTGTAATCCCTTTTTCTCCAGGTGGGCGGCTGATTGCCAAAAACTTGAACTGTGTTCGATTGTTCTCCAGGTAGGCACCTGATTGCCACAACTTGATCTATATTCCTTTGTTCTCTAGGTGGACCAGGTGGGCGCCTGATTGCCAAAACTTGAACTGTATTCCCTTGTTCTCCAGGTGGGCGACTGATTGCCAAAATCTTGAACTATATTCCTTTGTTCTCTAGATGGGTGCCTGATTGCCAAAACCTTGAACAGTATTCCCTTGTTCTCCAGGTGCGCAACTGATTGCCAAAAACTTGAAATGTATTCCCTCGTTCTCCAGGTGGGCATCTAATTGCAAAAAACTTGAACTATTTTCCCTTGTTCTCCAGGTGGGCGCCTGATTTCCAAAACATGAACTTTATTCCCTTGTTCTCCAGGTGGGCGCCTGATTGCCAAAACTTGAACTGTATTCCCTTGTTCTCCAGGTGGTCCAAGTGGACGACTGATTGCCAAAACTTTAACTGTATTCCTTTTTTCTCCAGATGGGCGCCTGATTGCCAAAAACTTGAACTATTTTCCCTTGTTCTCCAAGTGGGCACCTGATTGCTAAACTGTATTCCCTTGTTCTCCAAGTGGGAGCCTAATTGCCAAAACATGAACTGTAATCCCTTTTTCTCCAGGTGGGCGCCTTATTGCCAAAAACACGAATGATATTCGCTTGTTCTCCAGGTGGGCACCTGATTGCCAAAAACATGAATTGTATTGCCTTGTTCTCCAGGTGGGCGCCTGATTGCCAAAACATGAACTGTATTCTCCTGTTATCCAGCTGGGCGCCTGATTGCCATTATTTGAACTGTATTCACTTATTCTCCAGGTGGGCGCCTGATTGCTAAAACTTGAACTGTATTCCCTTTTTCTCCAAGTGGGCGCCTAATTGCAAAATTATGAACTGTAATTGCTTTTCTCCAGGTGGGTGCCTAATTGCCAAATACTAGAACTGTATTCCCTTGTTTTGCTGGTGGGCGCCAGATTGCCAAAACTTGAACTGTATTCCCTTGTTCTCCATGTGGGCGCCTGATTGACAAAACATGAATTGTATTCTCCTGTTCTCCAGCTGGGCGCCTGATTGCCATTATTTAAACTGTATTCACTTGTTCTCCAGGTGGGCGCCCAATTGCCAAAACTTGAACTATATTCCCTTGTTCTCCAAGTGGTCCAGGTGGGCGCCTGATTGCCAAAACTTGGACTTCATTCCCTTGTTCTCTATGTGGTCCAAGTGGACTACTGATTGCCAAAACTTTAACTGTATTCCCTTTTTCTCCAGGTGGGCGCCGGATTGCTAAAAACTTGAACTATTTTCCCTTGTTCTCCAAGTGGGCGCGTGATTGCCAAAACATGAACTGTATTCCCTTATTCTTCGGGTGGTCCAGGTGGACGCCTGATTGCCAAAACTTGAACTGTATTCCCTTGTTCTCCAGATGGGTTCCTGATGGCCAGAAACTCGAACTATATTCCCTTGTTTTCTAGGTAGGCACCTAATTGCAAAAAACATAAACTGTATACCCCTGTTCTCCAAGTGGGCGCCTGATTGCCAAAATCTTGAACTATATTCCCTCGTTCTCCAGGTGGGCGCTTGATTGAAAAACTTGAACTTTATTCCCTAGATCTCCTGGTGGGCGCCTGATTTCCAAAACTTGAACTGTATTCCCTTGTTCTTCAGGTGGTCCAAGTGGACGACTAATTGCCAAAACTTTAACTGTATTCCCTTTTTCTCCAGGTGGGCGCCTGATTGCCAAAAACTAGAACTATTTTCCCTTGTTCTCCAAGTGCGCACCTGATTGCCAAAACTTGAACTGTATTCCCTTGTTCTCCAAGTGGGAGCCTAATTGCCAAAACATGAACTGTAATCCCTTTTTCTCCAGGTGGGCACCTAATTGCCAAAAACACGAACTATATTCGCTTGTTCTCCAGGTCACCTGATTGCCAAAAACATTAATTGTATTCCTTTGTTATCCAGGTGGGCGCCTGATTGCCATTATTTGAACTGTATTCACTTGTTCTCCAGGTGGGCGGCTGATTGCAAAAACTTGAACTACATTTTCCCTTGTTCTCCAAGTGGGCACCTGATTGCCAAAACTTGAACTGTATTCCCTTTTTCTCCAAGTGGGCGACTAATTGCCAAATCATGAACTGTAATAGCTTTTGTCCAGGTGGGTGCCTAATTGCCAAATACAAGAATTGTATTCCCTTGTTTTGCTGGTGGGCGCCTGATTGCCAAAACTTGAACTGTATTCCCTTGTTCTCCAGATGGATGCCTCATTGCCAGAAACTCGAACAATATTCCCTTATTTTCTAGGTAGGCGCCTAATTGCAAAAAACATAAACTGTATACCCCTGTTCTCCAAGTGGGCGCCTGATTGCCAAAATCTTGAACTATTTTCCCTTGTTCTCCAGGTGGGCGCTTGATTGAAAAAACTTGAACTTTATTCCCTAGATCTCCTGGTGGGCGCCTGATTTCCAAAGCTTGAACTGTATTCCCTTGTTCTTCTAGTTCTCCAGGTGGGCGCCTGATTGCCAAAACTTTTATAGTATTCCCTTTTTCTCCAGGTGGGCACCTGATTGCCAAAAACTTGAACTATTTTCCCTTGTTCTCCAAGTGGGCACCTGATTGTAAAAACTTGATCTGTATTCCCTTGTTCTCTAAGTGGGTGCCTGATTACTAAAACATGAACTGTAATCCCTTTTTCTCCAGGTGGGCGGCTGATTGCCAAAAACTTGAACTGTGTTCGATTGTTCTCCAGGTAGGCACCTGATTGCCACAACTTGATCTATATTCCTTTGTTCTCTAGGTGGACCAGGTGGGTGCCTGATTGCCAAAACTTGAACTGTATTCCATTGTTCTCCAGGTGTGCGACTGATTGCCAAAATCTTGAACTATATTCCTTTGTTCACTAGATGGGTGCCTGATTGCCAAAACCTTGAATAGTATTCCCTTGTTCTCCAGGTGCGCACCTGATTGCCAAAAACTTGAAATGTATTCCCTCGTTCTCCAGGTGGGCACCTAATTGCAAAAAACTTGAACTATTTTCCCTTGTTCTCCAGGTGGGCGCCTGATTGCCAAAAACTTCAACTATATTCCCTAGTTGTTTAGGTGGGCACCTGTTTGCCAAAACTTGAACTGTATTCCCTTGTTCTTCAGGTGGGAACCTAATTGTCAAAACATGAACTTTATTCCCTTGTTCTCCAGGTGGGCGCCTGATTTCCAAAACTTGAACTGTATTCCCTTGTTCTCTAGGTGGTCCAAGTGGACGACTGATTGCCAAAACTTTAACTGTATTCCTTTTTTCTCCAGGTGGGCGCCTGATTGCCAAAAACTTGAACTATTTTCCCTTGTTCTCCAAGTGGGCACCTGATTGCTAAACTGTATTCCCTTGTTCTCCAAGTTGGAGCCTAATTGACAAAACATGAACTGTAATCCCTTTTTCTCCAGGTGGGCGCCTGATTGCCAAAAACACGAATGATATTCGCTTGTTCTCCAGGTGGGCACCTGATTGCCAAAAACATGAATTGTATTCCCTTGTTCTCCAGGTGGGCGCCTGATTGCCAAAACTTGAACTGTATTCTCCTGTTATCCAGCTGGGCGCCTGATTGCCATTATTTGAATTGTATTCACTTGTTCTCCAGGTGGGCGCCTGATTGCTAAAACTTGAACTGTATTCCCTTTTTCTCCAAGTGGACGCTTAATTGCCAAATCATGAACTGTAATTGTTTTTCTCCATTTTGGTGCCTAATTGCCAAATACTAGAATTGTATTCCCTTGTTTTGCTGGTGGGAGCCTGATTGCCAAAACATGAATTGTATTCTCCTGTTCTCCAGCTGGGCGCCTGATTGCCATTATTTGAACTGTATTCACTTGTTCTCTAGGTGGGCGCCTGATTACTAAAACTTGAACTGTATTCCCTTTTTCTCCAAGTGGGCGCCTAATTGCCAAATCATGAACTGTAATTGCTTTTCTCCAGGTGGGTACCTAATTGCCAAATACTAGAACTGTATTCCCTTGATTTGCTGGTGGGCGCCAGATTGCCAAAATTTGAACTGTATTCCCTTGTTCTCCATGTGGGCGCCTGATTGACAAAACTTGAACTGTATTCTCCTGTTCTCCAGCTGGGCGCCTGATTGCCATTATTTAAACTGTATTCGCTTGTTCTCCAGGTGGGCGCCCAATTGCCAAAACTTGAACTATATTCCCTTGTTCTCCAGGTGGTCCAGGTGGGCGCCTGATTGCCATAACTTGGACTTTATTCCATTGTTATCCATGTGGTCCAAGTGGACTACTGATTGCCAAAACTTTAACTGTATTCCCTTTTTCTCCAGGTGGGCGCCTGATTGCCAAAAACTTGAACTATTTTCCCTTGTTCTCCAAGTGGGCGCGTGATTGCCAAAACATGAACTGTATTCCCTTATTCTTCGGGTGGTCCAGGTGGACGCCTGATTGCCAAAACTTGAACTGTATTCCCTTGTTCTCCAGATGGGTGCCTGATTGCCATAAACTCGAACTATATTCCCTTGTTTTCTAGGTAGGCGCCTAATTGCAAAAAACATAAACTGTATGCCCCTGTTCTCTCCAAGTGGGCGCCTGATTGCCAAAATCTTGAACTATATTCCCTTGTTCTCCAGGTGGGCGCTTGATTGAAAAAACTTGAACTTTATTCCCTACATCTCCTGGTGGGCGCCTGATTTCCAAAACTTGAACTGTATTCCCTTGTTATTCAGGTGGTCCAAGTGGACGACTGATTGCCAAAACTATAACTGTATTCCCTTTTTCTCCAGGTGGGCGCCTGATTGCCAAAAACTTGAACTATTTTTCCTTGTTCTCCAAGTGGGCACCTGATTTCCAAAACTTGAACTGTATTCCCTTGTTCTCCAAGTAGGAGCCTAATTGCCAAAACATGAACTGTAATCCCTTTTTCTCCAGGTTGGCGCCTAATTTCCAAAAACACGAACGATATTCGCTTGTTCTTCAGGGCACCTGATTGCCAAAAACATGAATTGTATTCCTTTGTTCTCCAGGTGGGCGCCTGATTGCCAAAACATGAATTGTATTCCTTTGTTCTCCGGGTGGGCGCCTGATTGCCAAAACATGAACTGTATTCTCCGGTTCTCCAGCTGGGCGCCTGATTGCCATTATTTGAACTGTATTCACTTGTTCTCCAGGTGGGCGCCTGATTGCTAAAACTTGAACTGTATTCCCTTTTTCTCTAAGTGGGCGCCTAATTGCCAAATCATGAACTGTAATTGCTTTTCTCCAGGTGGGTGCCTAATTGCCAAATATAAGAACTGTATTCCCTTGTTTTGCTGGTGGGCGCCTGATTGCCAAAACTTGAACTGTATTTTCCCGTTCTCCAGCTGGGCGCCTGATTGCCATTATTTGAACTGTATTCACTTGTTCTCCAGGTGGGCGCCTGATTGCTAAAACTTGAACTGTATTCCCTTTTTCTCTAAGTGGGCGCCTAATTGCCAAATCATGAACTATAATTGCTTTTCTCCAGGTGGGTGCCTAATTGCCAAATAATAGAACTGTATTCCATTATTTTGCTGGTGGGCGCCAAATTTCCAAAACTTGAACTGTATTCTCTTGTTCTCCATGTGGGCGCCTGATTGACAAAACTTGAACTGTATTCTCCTATTCTCCAGCTGGGCGCCTGATTGCCATTATTTAAACTGTATTCACTTGTTCTCCAGGTGGGCGCCCAATTGCCAAAACTTGAACTATATTCCCTTGTTCTCCAGGTGGTCCAGGTAGGCGCCTGATTTCCAAAACTTGGACTTTATTCCCTTGTTCTCTATGTGGTCCAAGTGGACTACTGATTGCCAAAACTTTAACTGTATTCCCTTTTTCTCCAGGTGGGCGCCTGATTGCCAAAAACTTGAACTATTTTCCCTTGTTCTCCAGGTGGGCGCCTGATTGCCAAAAACTTCAACTATATTCCCTAGTTGTTTAGGTGGGCACCTGTTTGCCAGAACTTGAACTGTATTCCCTTGTTCTTCAGGTGGGAACCTAATTGTCAAAACATGAACTTTATTCCCTTGTTCTCCAGGTGGGCGCCTGATTGCCAAAACTTGAACTGTATTCCCTTGTTCTCTAGGTGGTCCAAATGGACGACTGATTGCCAAAACTTTAACTGTATTCCTTTTTTCTCCAGGTGGGCGCCTGATTGCCAAAAACTTGAACTATTTTCCCTTGTTCTCCAAGTGGGCACCTGATTGCTAAACTGTATTCCCTTGTTCTCCAAGTTGGAGCCTAATTTCCAAAACATGAACTGTAATCCCTTTTTCTCCAGGTGGGCGCCTGATTGCCAAAAACACGAATGATATTCGCTTGTTCTCCAGGTGGGCACCTGATTGCCAAAAACATGAATTGTATTCCCTTGTTCTCCAGGTGGGCGCCTGATTGCCAAAACTTGAACTGTATTCTCCTGTTATCCAGCTGGGCACCTGATTGCCATTATTTGAATTGTATTCACTTGTTCTCCAGGTGGGCGCCTGATTGCTAAAACTTGAACTGTATTCCTTTTTTCTCCAAGTGGGCGCCTAATTGCCAAATCATGAACTGTAATTGTTTTTCTCCAGGTTGGTGCCTAATTGCCAAATACTAGAATTGTATTCCCTTGTTTTGCTGGTGGGTGCCTGATTGCCAAAACATGAACTGTATTCTCCTGTTCTCCAGCTGGGCGCCTGATTGCCATTATTTGAACTGTATTCACTTGTTCTCTAGGTGGGCGCCTGATTGCTAAAACATGAACTGTATTCCCTTTTTCTCCAAGTGGACACCTAATTGCCAAATCATGAACTGTAATTGCTTTTCTCCAGGTGGGTGCCTAATTGCCAAATACTAGAACTGTATTCCCTTGATTTGTTGGTGGGCGCCAGATTGCCAAAACTTGAACTGTATTCCCTTGTTCTCCATGTGGGCGCCTGATTGACAAAACTTGAACTGTATTCTCCTGTTCTCCAGCTGGGCGCCTGATTGCCATTATTTAAACTGTATTCGCTTGTTCTCCAGGTGGGCGCCCAATTGCCAAAACTTGAACTATATTCCCTTGTTCTCCAGGTGGTCCAGGTGGGCGCCTGATTGCCATAACTTGGACTTTATTCCATTGTTATCCATGTGGTCCAAGTGGACTACTGATTGCCAAAACTTTAACTGTATTCCCTTTTTCTCCAGGTGGGCGCCTGATTGCCAAAAACTTGAACTATTTTCCCTTGTTCTCCAAGTGGGCGCGTGATTGCCAAAACATGAACTGTATTCCCTTATTCTTCGGGTGGTCCAGGTGGACGCCTGATTGCCAAAACTTGAACTGTATTCCCTTGTTCTCCAGATGGGTGCCTGATTGCCATAAACTCGAACTATATTCCCTTGTTTTCTAGGTAGGCGCCTAATTGCAAAAAACATAAACTGTATACCCCTGTTCTCCAAGTGGGCGCCTGATTGCCAAAATCTTGAACTATATTCCCTTGTTCTCCAGGTGGGCGCTTGATTGAAAAAACTTGAACTTTATTCCCTACATCTCCTGGTGGGCGCTTGATTTCCAAAACTTGAACTGTATTCCCTTGTTCTTCAGGTGGTCCAAGTGGACGACTGATTGCCAAAACTATAACAGTATTCCCTTTTTCTCCAGGTGGGCGCCTGATTGCCAAAAACTTGAACTATTTTCCCTTGTTCTCCAAGTGGGCACCTAATTGCCAAAACTTGAACTGTATTCCCTTGTTCTCCAAGTAGGAGCCTAATTGCCAAAACATGAATTGTAATCCCTTTTTCTCCAGGTTGGCGCCTAATTGCCAAAAACACGAACGATATTCGCTTGTTCTTCAGGGCACCTGATTGCCAAAAACATGAATTGTATTCCTTTGTTCTCCAGGTGGGCGCCTGATTGCCAAAACATGAACTGTATTCTCCGGTTCTCCAGCTGGGCGCCTGATTGCCATTATTTGAACTGTATTCACTTGTTCTCTAGGTGGGCGCCTGATTGCAAAAACTTGAACTACATTTTCCCTTGTTCTCCAAGTGGGCACGTGATTGCCAAAACTTGAACTGTATTCCCTTTTTCTCCAAGTGGGCGACTAATTTCCAAATCATGAACTGTAATTGCTTTTCTCCAGGTGGGTGCCTAAATGCCAAATACAAGAACTGTATTCCCTTGTTTTGCAGGTGGCCGCCGGATTGCCAAAACTTGAACTGTATTCCCTTATTCTCCAGGCGGGCGCCTGATTGCCAAAACTTGAATTGTATTCTCCTGTTCTCCAGCTGGGCGTCTGATTGCAATTATTTAAATTTTATTCACTTGTTCTCCACGTGGGTGCCTGATTGCCAAAAACATGAACTATATTCCCTTACTTCTCAGATGGGCACCTGATTGCCAAAACTTGAACTGTATTCCCTTGTTCTCCAAGTGGGAGCCTAATTGCCAAAATATGAACTGTAATCCCTTTATCTCCAGGTGGGCACCTGATTGTCAAAAACATGAATTGTATTCCCTAGTTCTACAGGTGGGCGCCTGATTGCCAAAACTTGAACTTTATTCTCCTGTTCTCCAGCTGGGCGCCGGATTGCCATTATTTGAACTGTATTCACTTGTTCTTCAGGTAGGCGCCTGATTGCCAAAACTTGAACTACATTTCCCTTTCTCCTGATGGGTTCCTGATTGCCGAAATTTGAACTGTATTCTCTTATTCTCTAGGAGGGCACTTGATTGTCAAAAATTCGAACTATATTCCCTTATTTTCTAGGTGGGTGCCTGATTGCCAAAAACACGAACAATATTCGCTTATTCTCTAGGTGGGCACCTGATTGCCATAAACATGAATTGTATTCCCTTGTGATCCAGGTGGGTGCTTGATTGCCAAAAATTTGAATTGTGTTCGCTTGTTCTCCCCAGGTGAGCGCTTGATTGCCAAAACTTGAACTTTAATCCCATGTTCTCCAAGTGGGCGCCTGATTGCCAAAACATGAGCTATATTCCTTTGTTCTCTAAGTGGACCAGGTGGGCACCTTATTGTCAAAACATGAACTGTATTTCCTTGTTCTCCAGGTGGGCGCCTGATTGCCAAAATCTTGAACTATATTCCCTTGTTCTCTACGTGGGCGCCTGCTTGTCAAAAACTTGAACTGTATTCCCTTATTCTCCAGGTGGGCACCTGATTGCCAAAAACATGAACTATATTCCCTTGTTTTTTAGGTGGGCACCTGATTGCCAAAACTTGAATTGTATTCCCTTGTTCTCCAAGTGGGAGCCTAATTGCCAAAACATGAACTGTAAACCCTTTTTCTCCAGGTGGGCACCTGATTTCCAAAAACACGAACGATATTCGCTTGTTCTCCAGGTGGGCACCTGATTTCCAAAAACATGAATTGTATTCCCTTGTTCTCCAGGTGGGCGCCTGATTGACAAAACTTGAACTGTATTCCCTTGTTCTCTAGGTGGGCGCTTGATTGCAAAAACTCGAACTGTATTTCCTTGTTTTCCAGGTGGGCTCCAGATTGCCAAACACTTGAACTATGTTCGATTGTTCTCCAGGTGAGCGCCTGATTACCAAAACTTGAACTTTATTCCCTTGTTCTCCAGGTGGGCACCTGATTGCCAAAACTTGAATTGTATTTCCTTGTTCTCCAGGTGGGCGCCTGATTGCCAAAATATTGAACTATATTCCTTTGTT
This sequence comes from Nicotiana tabacum, assembly GCF_000715075.1. NCBI lineage: Eukaryota > Viridiplantae > Streptophyta > Magnoliopsida > Solanales > Solanaceae > Nicotiana > Nicotiana tabacum. Next base: position 88,718,899 of record NC_134101.1, on the reverse strand, counting down.
CTCTAGATGGGTGCCTGATTGCCAAAACATTGAACTGTATTCCCTTGTTCTCCATGTGGGCACCTGATTGCCAAAAACTTGAACTGTATTCCCTTGTTCTCCAGGTGGGCACCCAATTGCAAAAAACTTGAACTATTTTTCCTTGTTCTCCAGGTGGGCGCCTGATTGCCAAAACCATGAACTGTATTCCCTTTTTCTCCAGGTGGGCGCCAGATTGCCAAAAACATGAACTATTTTCCCTTGTTCTCCAAGTGGGCACCTGATGGCCAAAACTTGAACTGTATTCCCTTGTTCTCCAAGTGGGAGCCTAATTGCCAAAACATGAACTGTAATCCCATTTTCTCCAGGTGGGCGCCTAATAGCCAAAAACACGAACGATATTCACTAGCTTTTTAGGTGGGCACCTGTTTGTCAAAACTTGAACTGTATTCCCTTGTTCTTCAGGTGGGAACCTAATTGCCAAAACATGAACTTTATTCCCTTTTTCTCCAGGTGTGCTCCCAAATGCCAAAACTTGAACTATATTCCCTTGTTCTCCAGGTGGTCCAGGTGGGTGCCTGATTGCCAAAACTTGAACTTTATTCCCTTGTTCTCCAATTGGGTGCCTGATTGCCAAAACTTGAACTATATTTCCTCGTTCTACAGTTGGGCACCTGATTGTCCAAAACTTGAACTATATTCCCTTGTTCTCTAGGTGGGCGCCTGATTGCCAAAATATGAACTGTATTCCCTTGTTCTCTGGGTGGTCCAGGTGGACGCCTGATTGCCAAAACTTGAACTGTATTTCCTTGTTCTCCAGATGGGTGCCTGATTGCCAGAAACTCGAACTATATTCCCTTGTTTTCTAGGTAAGTGCGTAATTGCAAAAAACATAAACTGTATACCCCTGTTCTCCAAGTGGGCGCCTGATTGCCAAAAACTTGAAATATATTCCTTGTTCTCCAGGTGGGCGCTTGATTGCGAAAAACTTGAACTATATTCCCTTTTTCTCCAGGTGGGCCCTTGATTGCCAAAAACTTGAAATGTATTCCCTTGTTCTCCAGGTGGGCGCTTGATTGCAAAAACTTGAACTTTATTCCCTAGTTCTCCAGGTGGGCGCCTGATTGCCAAAACTTGAACAGTATTCCCTTGTTCTCCATGTGGTCCAAGTGGACTACTGATTGCCAAAACTTTAACTGTATTCCCTTTTTCTCCAGGTGGGCGCCAGATTGCCAAAAACATGAACTATTTTCCCTTGTTCTCCAAGTGGGCACCTGATGGCCAAAACTTGAACTGTATTCCCTTGTTCTCCAAGTGGGAGCCTAATTGCCAAAACATGAACTGTAATCCCTTTTTCTCCAGGTGGGCGCCCAATTGCCAAAAACACGAACGATATTCGCTTGTTCTCCAGGGCACCTGATTGCCAAAAACATGAATTGTATTCCTTTGTTCTCCAGGTGGGCGCCTGATTGCCAAAACATGAACTGTATTCTCCGGTTCTCTAGCTGGGCGCCTGATTGCCATTATTTGAACTGTATTCACTTGTTCTCCAGGTGGGCGCCTGATTGCAAAAACTTGAACTACATTTTCCCTTGTTCTCCAATTGGGTACCTAATTGCCAAAACTTGAACTGTATTCCCTTTTTCTCCAAGTGGGTGCCTAATTGCCAAATCATGAACTGTAATTGCTTTTCTCCAGGTGGGTGCCTAATTTCCAAATACAAGAACTGTATTCCCTTGTTTTGCTGGTGGGCGTTGGATTGCCAAAACTTGAACTGTATTCCCTTGTTCTCCAGGTGGGCGCCTGATTGCCAAAACTTTAACTGTATTCTCCTGTTCTCCAGCTGGGCGCATAATTGCCATTATTTAAACTGTATTCACTTGTTCTCCATGTGGGTGCCTGATTGCCAAAAACATGAACTATATTCCCTTACTTCTCAGGTGGGCACCTGATTGCCAAAACTTGAATTGTATTCCATTGTTCTCCAAGTGGGAGCCTAATTGCCAAAACTTGAACTACATTTCCCTTTCTCCATATGGGTGCCTGATTGCCGTAATTTGAACTGTATTCTCTTATTCTCTAGGTGGGCACTTGATTGTCAAAAATTCGAACTACATTCCCTTGTTTTCTAGGTGGGCGCCTGATTGCCAAAAACACGAACGATATTCGTTTGTTCTCTAGGTGGGCACCTGATTGCCATAAACATGGATTGTATTCCCTTGTGATCCAGGTGGGTGCTTGATTGCCAAAAATTTGAATTGTGTTCGCTTGTTCTCTCCAGCTGAGCGCTTGATTGCCAAAACTTGAACTTTATTCCCATGTTCTCCAAGTGGGCGCCTGATTGCCAAAACATGAGCTATATTCCTTTGTTCTCTAAGTGGACCAGGTGGGCACCTTATTTCCAAAACATGAACTATATTTCCTTGTTCTCCAGGTGGGCGCCTGATTGCCAAAATCTTGAACTATATTCCCTTGTTCTGTACGTGGGCGCCTGATTGCCAAAAACTTGAACTGTATTCCCTTATTCTCCAGGTGGGCACCTGATTGCCAAAAACATGAACTATATTCCCTTGGTTTTTAGGTGGGCACCTGATTGCCAAAACGTGAACTGTATTCCCTTGTTCTCCAAGTGGGAGCCTAATTGCCAAAACATGAACAGTAATCCATTTTTCTCTAGGTGGGCACCTGATTTCCAAAAACACGAACGATATTCGCTTGTTCTCCAGGTGGGCACCTGATTTCCAAAAACATGAATTGTATTCCCTTGTTCTCCAGGTGGGCGCCTGATTGCCAAAACTTGACCTGTATTCCCTTGTTCTCCAGGTGGGCGCTTGATTGCAAAAACTCGAACTGTATTTCCTTGTTTTCCAGGTGGGCGCAAGATTGCCAAAGACTTGAACTGTGTTCGATTGTTCTCCAGGTGAGCGCCTGATTACCAAAACTTGAACTTTATTCCCTTGTTATCCTGGTGGGCGCCTGATTGCCAAAACTTGAACTGTATTTCCTTGTTCTCCATGTGGGCGCCTGATTGCCAAAATATTGAACTATATTCCTTTGTTCTCTAGATGGGTGCCTGATTGCCAAAACATTGAACTGTATTCCCTTGTTCTCCAGGTGGGCACCTGATTGCCAAAAACTTGAACTGTATTCCCTTGTTCTCCAGGTGGACACCTAATTGCAAAAAACTTGAACTATTTTTCCTTGTTCTCCAGGTGGGCGCCTGATTGCCAAAAACTTGAACTGTATTCCCTTTTTCTCCAGGTGGGCACCTGATTGCCAAAAACTTGAACTGTATTCCCTTGTTCTCCAGGTGGGCACCTAATTGCAAAAAACTTGAACTATTTTTGCTTGTTCTCCAGGTGGGCGCCTGATTGCCAAAAACTTCAACTATATTCACTAGTTTTTTAGGTGGGCACCTGTTTGTCAAAACTTGAACTGTATTCCCTTGTTCTTCAGGTGGGAACCTAATTGCCAAAACATGAACTTTATTTCCTTGTTCTCCAGGTGTGCTCCCAATTGCCAAAACTTGAACTATATTCCCTTGTTCTCCAGGTGGTCCAGGTGGGTGCCTGATTGCCAAAAATTGAACTATATTCCCTTGTTCTCCAATTGGGTGCCTGATTGCCAAAACTTGAACTATATTTCCTTGTTCTCCAGGTGGGCACCTGATTGTCCAAAACTTGTACTATATTCCCTTGTTCTCTAGGTAGGCGCCTGATTGCCAAAACATGAACTGTATTCCCTTGTTCTCCGGGTGGTCCAGGTGGACGCCTTATTGCCAAAACTTGAACTGTATTCCCTTGTTCTCCAGATGGGTGCCTGATTGCCAGAAACTCGAACTATATTCCCTTGTTTTCTAGGTATGCACCTAATTGCAAAAAACATAAACTGTATACCCCTGTTCTTCAAGTGGGCGCCTGATTGCCAAAAACTTGAAATATATTCCCTTGTTCTCCTGGTGGGCGCTTGATTGCCAAAAACTTGAACTATATTCCCTTTTTCTCCAGGTGGGCGCTTGATTGCCAAAAACTTGAACTGTATTCCCTTGTTCTCCAGGTGGGCGCTTGATTGCAAAAACTTGAACTTTATTCCCTAGTTCTCCAGGTGGGCGCCTGATTGCCAAAACTTGAACTGTATTCCCTTGTTCTCCATGTGGTCCAAGTGGACTACTGATTGCCAAAACTTTAACTGTATTCCCTTTTTCTCCAGGTGAGCTCCTGATTGCCAAAAACATGAACTATTTTCTCTTGTTCTCCAAGTGGGCACCTGATGGCCAAAACATGAACTGTATTCCCTTGTTCTCCAAGTGGGAGCCTAATTGCCAAAACAAGAACTGTAATCCGTTTTTCTCCAGGTGGGCGCCTAATTGCCAAAAACACGAACGATATTCGCTTGTTCTCCAGGTGGGCACCTGATTGCCAAAAACATGAATTGTATTCCCTTGTTCTCCAGGTGGGCGCCTGATTGCCAAAACTTGAACTGTATTCTCCTGTTCTCCAGCAGGGCGCCTGATTGCCATTATTTGAACTGTATTCACTTGTTCTCCAGGTGGGCACCTGATTGCCAAAACTTGAACTGTATTCCCTTTTTCCTCAAGAAGGGCGCCTAATTGCCAAATCATAAATTGTAATTGCTTTTCTCTAGGTGGGTGCCTAATTGCCAAATACTAGAACTGTATTCCCTTGTTTTGCTGGTGGGCGCCAGATTGCCAAAACTTAAATTGTATTCCCTTGTTCTCCAAGTGGGAGCCTAATTGCCAAAACAAGAACTGTAATCCGTTTTTCTCCAGGTGGGCGCCTAATTGCCAAAAACACGAACGATATTCGCTTGTTCTCCAGGTGGGCACCTGATTGCCAAAAACATGAATTGTATTCCCTTGATCTCCAGGTGGGCGCCTGATTGCCAAAACTTGAACTGTATTCTCCTGTTCTCCAGCAGGGCGCCTGATTGCCATTATTTGAACTGTATTCACTTGTTCTCCAGGTGGGCACCTGATTGCCAAAACTTGAACTGTATTCCCTTTTTCCTCAAGAAGGGCGCCTAATTGCCAAATCATAAATTGTAATTGCTTTTCTCTAGGTGGGTGCCTAATTGCCAAATACTAGAACTGTATTCCCTTGTTTTGCTGGTGGGCGCCAGATTGCCAAAACTTAAATTGTATTCCCTTGTTCTCCAGGTGGGCGCCTGATTGCCAAAACTTGAACTGTATTCTCCTGTTCTCCAGTTGGGCGCCTGATTGCCATTATTTAAATAGTATTCACTTGTTCTCCACGTGGGTGCCTGATTGCCAAAAACATGAACTATATTCCCTTGTTTTTCAGGTGGGCACCTGATTGCCAAAACTTGAACTGTATTCCCTTGTTCTCTAAGTGGGACCCTAGTTGCTAAAACATGAACTGTAATCCCTTTTTCTCCAGGTGGGCGCCTGATTGCCAAAAACACGAACGATATTCGCTTGTTCTCCAGGTGGGCACCTGATTGCCAAAAACATGAATTGTATTCCCTTGTTCTCCAGGTGGGCGCCTGATTGCCAAAACTTGAACTTTATTCTCATGTTCTCCAGCTGGGCGCCTGATTGCCATTATTTAAACTGTATTCAGTTGTTCTCCAGGTGGGTGCCTGATTGACAAAAACACGAACGATATTCGCTTGTTCTCCAGATGGGCACCTGATTGCCAAAAACATGAATTGTATTCCCTTGTTCTCCAGGTGGGCGCCTGATTGCCAAAACTTGAACTTTATTCTCCTGATCTCCAATTGGGCGCCTGATTTCCACTATTTGAACTATATTCACTTGTTCTCCAAGTAGGCGCCTGATTGCCAAAACCTTGAACTATATTCCCTTATTTTTCAGGTGGGCACCTGATTACCAAAACTTGAACTATATTCCCTTGTTCTCCAGGTGGGGACCTAATTGCAAAAACTTGAACTGTATTCCCTTGTTCTCTAAGTGGGCGCCTAATTCCTAAAACATGAACTGTAATCCCTTTTTCTCCAGGTGGGCGCCTGATTGCCAATAACTCGAACTGTATTTTCTTGTTGGTGGGCGCCAGATTGCCAAAAACTTTAACTGTGTTCAATTGTTCTCCAGTTGAGAGCCTGATTGCCAAAACTTGAACTTTATTCCCTTGTTCTCCAGGTGGCCGCCTGATTGCCACAACTTGATCTATATTCCTTTGTTCTCTAGGTGGACCAAGTGGGTGCCTGATTTCCAAAACTTGAACTGTATTTCCTTGTTCTCCAAGGTGGGTGCCTGATTGCCAAAATCTTGAACTATATTCCTTTGTTCTCTAGATGGGTGCCTGATTGCCAAAACCTTGAACTGTATTCTCTTGTTCTCCAGGTGGGCACCTGATTGCCAAAAACTTGAAATGTATTCCCTTGTTCTCCAGGTGGGCACCTAATTGCAAAAAACTTGAACTATTTTCCCTTGTTCTCCAGGTGGGCGCCTGATTGCCAAAACTTGAACTGTATTTCCTTGTTCTCCATGTGGGCGCCTGATTGCCAAAATATTGAACTATATTCCTTTGTTCTCTAGATGGGTGCCTGATTGCAAAAACATTGAACTGTATTCCCTTGTTCTCCAGGTGGGCACCTGATTGCCAAAAACTTGAACTGTATTCCCTTGTTCTCCAGGTGGGCACCTAATTGCAAAAGACTTGAACTATTTTTCCTTGTTCTCCAGGTGGGCGCCTGATTGCCAAAAACTTGAACTGTATTCCCTTTTTCTCCAGGTGGGCACCTGATTGCCAAAAACTTGAACTGTATTCCCTTGTTCTCCAGGTGGGCACCTAATTGCAAAAAACTTGAACTATTTTTGCTTGTTCTCCAGGTGGGCGCCTGATTGCCAAAAACTTCAACTATATTCACTAGTTTTTTAGGTGGGCACCTGTTTGTCAAAACTTGAACTGTATTCCCTTGTTCTTCAGGTGGGAACCTAATTGCCAAAACATGAACTTTATTTCCTTGTTCTCCAGGTGTGCTCCCAATTGCCAAAACTTGAACTATATTCCCTTGTTCTCCAGGTGGTCCAGGTGGGTGCCTGATTGCCAAAAATTGAACTATATTCCCTTGTTCTCCAATTGGGTGCCTGATTGCCAAAACTTGAACTATATTTCCTTGTTCTCCAGGTGGGCACCTGATTGTCCAAAACTTGTACTATATTCCCTTGTTCTCTAGGTAGGCGCCTGATTGCCAAAACATGAACTGTATTCCCTTGTTCTCCGGGTGGTCCAGGTGGACGCCTTATTGCCAAAACTTGAACTGTATTCCCTTGTTCTCCAGATGGGTGCCTGATTGCCAGAAACTCGAACTATATTCCCTTGTTTTCTAGGTATGCACCTAATTGCAAAAAACATAAATTGTATACCCCTGTTCTTCAAGTGGGCGCCTGATTGCCAAAAACATGAAATATATTCCCTTGTTCTCCTGGTGGGCGCTTGATTGCCAAAAACTTGAACTATATTCCCTTTTTCTCCAGGTGGGCGCTTGATTGCCAAAAACTTGAACTGTATTCCTTTGTTCTCCAGGTGGGCGCTTGATTGCAAAAACTTGAACTTTATTCCCTAGTTCTCCAGGTGGGCGCCTGATTGCCAAAACTTGAACTGTATTCCCTTGTTCTCCATGTGGTCCAAGTGGACTACTGATTGCCAAAACTTTAACTGTATTCCCTTTTTCTCCAGGTGAGCGCCTGATTGCCAAAAACATGAACTATTTTCTCTTGTTCTCCAAGTGGGCACCTGATGGCCAAAACATGAACTGTATTCCCTTGTTCTCCAAGTGGGAGCCTAATTGCCAAAACAAGAACTGTAATCCGTTTTTCTCCAGGTGGGCGCCTAATTGCCAAAAGCACGAACGATATTCGCTTGTTCTCCAGGTGGGCACCTGATTGCCAAAAACATGAATTGTATTCCCTTGTTCTCCAGGTGGGCGCCTGATTGCCAAAACTTGAACTATATTCTCCTGTTCTCCAACAGGGCGCCTGATTGCCATTATTTGAACTGTATTCACTTATTCTCCAGGTGGGCGCCTGATTGCCAAAACTTGAACTGTATTCCCTTTTTCCTCAAGAAGGGCGCCTAATTGCCAAATCATAAATTGTAATTGCTTTTCTCTAGGTGGGTGCCTAATTGCCAAATACTAGAACTGTATTCCCTTGTTTTGCTGGTGGGCGACAGATTGCCAAAACTTAAATTGTATTCCCTTGTTCTCCAGGTGGGCGCCTGATTGCCAAAACTTGAACTGTATTCTCCTGTTCTCCAGTTGGGCGCCTGATTGCCATTATTTAAATAGTATTCACTTGTTCTCCACGTGGGTGCCTGATTGCCAAAAACATGAACTATATTCCCTTGTTTTTCAGGTGGGCACCTGATTGCCAAAACTTGAACTGTATTCCCTTGTTCTCCCAGTGAGACCCTAGTTGCTAAAACATGAACTGTAATCCCTTTTTCTCCAGGTGGGCGCCTGATTGCCAAAAACACGAACGATATTCGCTTGTTCTCCAGGTGGGCACCTGATTGCCAAAAACATGAATTGTATTCCCTTGTTCTCCAGGTGGGCGCCTGATTGCCAAAACTTGAACTTTATTCTCATGTTCTCCAGCTGGGCGCCTGATTGCCATTATTTAAACTGTATTCAGTTGTTCTCCAGGTGGGTGCCTGATTGACAAAAACACGAACGATATTCGCTTGTTCTCCAGATGGGCACCTGATTTCCAAAAACATGAATTGTATTCCCTTGTTCTCCAGGTGGGCGCCTGATTGCCAAAACTTGAACTTTATTCTCCTGATCTCCAACTGGGCGCCTGATTTCCACTATTTGAACTATATTCACTTGTTCTCCAAGTAGGCGCATGATTGCCAAAACCTTGAACTATATTCCCTTATTTTTCAGGTGGGCACCTGATTACCAAAACTTGAACTATATTCCCTTGTTCTCCAGGTGGGGACCTAATTGCAAAAACTTGAACTGTATTCCCTTGTTCTCTAAGTGGGCGCCTAATTCCTAAAACATGAACTATAATCCCTTTTTATCCAGGTGGGCGCCTGATTGCCAATAACTCGAACTGTATTTTCTTGTTGGTGGGCGCCAGATTGCCAAAAACTTTAACTGTGTTCAATTGTTCTCCAGTTGAGCGCCTGATTGCCAAAACTTGAACTTTATTCCCTTGTTCTCCAGGTGGCCGCCTGATTGCCACAACTTGATCTATATTCCTTTGTTCTCTAGGTGGACCAAGTGGGTGCCTGATTTCCAAAACTTGAACTGTATTTCCTTATTCTCCAAAGTGGGTGCCTGATTGCCAAAATCTTGAACTATATTCCTTTGTTCTCTAGATGGGTGCCTGATTGCCAAAACCTTGAACTGTATTCTCTTGTTCTCCAGGTGGGCACCTGATTGCCAAAAACTTGAACTGTATTCCCTTGTTCTCCAGGTGGGCACCTAATTGCAAAAAACTTGAACTATTTTCCCTTGTTCTCCAGGTGGGCGCCTGATTGCCAAAAACTTCAACTATATTCCCTAGTTTTTTAGGGGGCACCTGTTTGCCAAAACTTGAACTGTATTCCCTTGTTCTTCAGGTGGGAACGTAATTGCCAAAACATGAACTTTATTCCCTTGTTCTCCAGGTAGGCGCCCAATTGCTAAAACTTGTACTATATTCCCTTGTTCTCCAGGTGGTCCAGGTGGGCGCCTGATTGCCAAAACTTGAACTTTATTCCCTTGTTCTCCAAGTGGGCGCCTGATTTCCAAAACTTGAACTATATTTCCTTGTTCTCCAGGTGGGCGTCTGATTGCCAAAAACTTGAAATATATTCCCTTGTTCTCTAGGTGGGCGCCTGATTGCCAAAACATGAACTGTATTCCCTTGTTCTCCGGGTGGTCCAGGTGGACGCCTGATTGCCAAAACTTGAACTGTATTCACTAGTTCTCCCGATGGGTGCCTGATTGCCAGAAACTCGAACTATATTCCCTTATTTTCTAGCTAGGTGCGTAATTGCTAAAAACATAAACTGTATACCCCTGTTCTCCATGTGGGCACCTGATTGCCAAAAACTTGAACTATATTACCTTGTTCTCCTGATGGGCGCTTGATTGCCAAAAAACTTGAACTGTATTCCCTGGTTCTCCAGGTGGGCGCTTGATTGCAAAAACTTGAAATTTATTCCCTATTTCTCCAGGTGGGTGCCTGGTTTCCAAAACTTGATCTGTATTCCCTTGTTCTCCAGGTGGTCCAAGTGGACGACTGATTGCCAAAACTTTAACTTTATTCCTTTTTTCTCCAGGTGGGCGCCTGATTGCCAAAAACTTGAACTATTTTCCCTTGTTCTCCAAGTGGGCACCTGATTGCTAAACTGTATTCCCTTGTTCTCCAAGTGGGAGCCTAATTGCCAAAACATGAACTGTATTCCCTTGTTCTCCAGGTGGTCCAAGTGGACGACTGATTGCCAAAACTTTAACTGTATTCCCTTTTTCTCCAGGTGGGCGCCTGATTGCCAAAAACTTGAACTATTTTCCCTTGTTCTCCAAGTGGTCACCTGATGGCCAAAACTTGAACTGTATTCTCTTGTTCTCCAAGTAGGAGCCTAATTGCCAAAACATGAACTGTAATCCCTTTTTCTCTAGGTGGGCGCCTGATTGCCAAAAACACGAACGATATTCGCTTGTTCTCCAGGTGGGAACATGATTGCCAAAAACATAAATTGTATTCCCTTGTTCTCCAGGTGGGCGCCTGATTGCCAAAACTTGAACTGTATTCTCCTATTCTCCAGCTGGGTGCCTGATTGCCATTATTTGAACTGTATTCACTTGTTCTCCAGGTGGGCGCCTGATTGCAAAAACTTGAACTACATTTTCCCTTGTTCTCCAAGTGGGCACCTGATTGCCAAAAGTTGAACTGTATTCCCTTTTTCTCCAAGTGGGCGCCTAATTACCAAATCATGAACTGTAATTGCTTTTCTCCAGGTGGGTGCCTAATTTCCAAATACTAGAACTGTATTCCCTTGTTTTGCTGGTGGGCGCCAGATTGCCAAAACTTAAATTGTATTCCCTTGTTCTCCAGGTGGGCGCCTGATTGCCAAAACTTGAACTGTATTCTCTTGTTCTCCAGTTGGGCGCCTGATTGCCATTATTTAAATAGTATTCACTTGTTCTCCACGTGGGTGCCTGATTGCCAAAAACATGAACTATATTCCCTTGTTTTTCAGGTGGGCACCTGATTGCCAAAACTTGAACTGTATTCCCTTGTTCTCCAAGTGGGACCCTAGTTGCCAAAACATGAACTGTAATCCCTTTTTCTCCAGGTGGGCGCCTGATTGCCAAAAACACGAACGATATTCGCTTGTTCTCCAGGTTGGCACCTAATTGCAAAAAAACTTGAACTATTTTCCCTTGTTCTCCAGGTGGGCGCCTGTTTGCCAAAAACTTCAACTATATTCCCTAGTTTTTTAGGGGGCACCTGTTTGCCAAAACTTGAACTGTATTCCCTTGTTCTTCAGGTAGGAACCTAATTGCCAAAACATGAACTTTATTCCCTTGTTCTCCAGGTAGGCGCCCAATTGCTAAAACTTGTATTATATTCCCTTGTTCTCCAGGTGGTCCAGGTGGGCGCCTGATTGCCAAAACTTGAACTTTATTCCCTTGTTCTCCAAGTGGGCGCCTAATTTCCAAAACTTTAACTATATTTCCTTGTTCTCCAGGTGGGCGTCTGATTGCCCAAAACTTGAAATATATTCCCTTGTTCTCTAGGTGGGCGCCTGATTGCCAAAACATGAACTGTATTCCCTTGTTCTCCGGGTGGTCCAGGTGGACGCCTGATTGCCAAAACTTGAACTGTATTCACTAGTTCTCCCGATGGGTGCCTGATTGCCAGAAACTCGAACTATATTCCCTTATTTTCTAGCTAGGTGCGTAATTGCTAAAAACATAAACTGTATACCGCTTTTCTCCATGTGGGCGCCTGATTGCCAAAAACTTGAACTATATTACCTTGTTCTCCAGATGGGCGCTTGATTGCCAAAAAACTTGAACTTATTCCCTAGTTCTCCAGGTGGGCGCTTGATTGCAAAAACTTGAAATTTATTCCCTATTTCTCCAGGTGGGCGCCTGGTTTCCAAAACTTGATCTGTATTCCCTTGTTCTCCAGGTGGTCCAAGTGGATGACTGATTGCCAAAACTTTAACTTTATTCCTTTTTTTTCCAGGTGGGCGCCTGATTGCCAAAAACTTGAACTATTTTCCCTTGTTCTCCAAGTGGGCACCTGATTGCTAAACTGTATTCCCTTGTTCTCCAAGTGGGAGCCTAATTGCCAAAACATGAACTGTATTCCCTTGTTCTCCAGGTGGTCCAAGTGGACGACTGATTGCCAAAACTTTAACTGTATTCCCTTTTTCTCCAGGTGGGCGCCTGATTGCCAAAAACTTGAACTATTTTCCCTTGTTCTCCAAGTGGTCACCTGATGGCCAAAACTTGAACTGTATTCTCTTGTTCTCCAAATGGGAGTCTAATTGCCAAAACATGAACTGTAATCCCTTTTTCTCTAGGTGGGCGCCTGATTGCCAAAAACACGAATGATATTCGCTTGTTCTCCAGGTGGGAACATGATTGCCAAAAACATAAATTGTATTCCCTTGTTCTCCAGGTGGGCGCCTGATTGCCAAAACTTGAATTGTATTCTCCTGTTCTCCAGCTGGGCGCCTGATTGCCATTATTTGAACTGTATTCACTTGTTCTCCAGGTGGGCGCCTGATTGCAAAAACTTGAACTACATTTTCCCTTGTTCTCCAAGTGGGCACCTGATTACCAAAAGTTGAACTGTATTCCCTTTTTCTCCAAGTGGGTGCCTAATTACCAAATCATGAACTGTAATTGCTTTTCTCCAGGTGGGTGCCTAATTTCCAAATACTAGAACTGTATTCCCTTGTTTTGCTGGTGGGTGCCAGATTGCCAAAACTTGAACTGTATTCCCTTGTTCTCCAAGTGGGCGCCTGATTGCCAAAACTTGAACTGTATTCTCCTATTCTCCAGCTGGGCGCATGATTGCCATTATTTAAACTATATTCACTTGTTCTCCACGTGGGTGCCTGATTGCCAAAAACATGAACTATATTCCATTGTTTTTCAGGTGGGCACCTGATTGCCAACACTTGAACTGTATTCCCTTGTTCTCCAAGTGGGAACCTAGTTGCCAAAACATGAACTGTAATCCCTTTTTCTCCAGGTGGGCGTCTGATTGCCAAAAACACGAACAATATTCGCTTGTTCTCCAAGTGGGCACCTGATTGCCAAAAACATGAATTGTTTTCCCTTGTTCTTCAGGTGGGCGCCTGATTGCCAAAACTTGAACTTTATTCTCCTGTTCTCCAACTGGGCGCCTAATTGCCATTATTTGAACTGTATTCACTTGTTCTCCAGGTGGTCACCTGATTGACAAAACTTGAACTACATTTCCCTATTCTCCAGTTGGGTTCCTGATTGCCGAAATTTGAACTGTATTCTCTTATTCTCTAGGTGGGCACCTAATTATCAAAAATTCGAACTATTTTCTCTTATTTTCCAGGTGGGTGCCTGATTGCCAAAATCTTGAACTATATTCCTTTGTTCTCAAGATGGGTGCCTGATTGCCAAAACCTTGAACTGTATTCCCTTATTCTCCAGGTGGGCACCTGATTGCCAAAACCTTGAACTATATTCCCTTGTTCTCCAGGTGGGCACCTGATTGCCTAAAACTTGAACTGTATTCCCTTGTTCTCCAGGTGGGAACCTAATTGCAAAAAACTTGAACTATTTTCCCTTGTTCTCCAGGTGGGCGCCTGATTGCCAAAAACTTCAACTATATTCCCTAGTTTTTTAGGTGGGCACCTGTTTGCCAAAACTTGAACTGTATTCCCTTGTTCTTCAGGTGGGAACCTAATTGCCAAAACATGATCTTTATTCCCTTGTTCTCCATGTGGGCGCCCAATTTCCAAAACTTGAACTATATTCCCTTGTTCTCCAGGTGGTCCAGGTGGGCGCCTGATTGCCAAATTTTGAACTTTATTCCCTTGTTCTCCAAGTGGGCGCCTGATTTCCAAAATTTGAACTATATTTCCTTGTTCTCCAGGTGGGCGCCTGATTGCCCAAAACTTGAACTATATTCCCTTGTTCTCTAGGTGGGCGCATGATTGCCAAAACATGAACTGTATTCCCTTGTTCTCCGGGTGGTCCAGGTGGACGCCTGATTGCCAAAACTTGAACTGTATTCACTTGTTCTCCAGATGGGTGCCTGATTGCTAGAAACTCGAACTATATTCCCTTGTTTTCTAGGTAGGTGCGTAATTGCAAAAAACTTAAACTGTATACCCCTGTTCTCCAAGTGGGTGCCTGGTTGCCAAAAACTTGAACTATATTCCCTTGTTCTCCAGGTGGGCGCTTGATTGCCAAAAACTTGAACTATATTCCCTTGTTCTCCAGGTGGGCGCTTGATTGCGAAATCTTGAACTTTATTCCCTAGTTCTCCAGGTGGGCGCCTGATTGCCAAAACTTAAACTGTATTCCCTTATTCTCCAGGTGGTCCAAGTTGATGACTTATTGCCAAAACTTTAACTGTATTCCCTTTTTCTCTAGGTGGGCGTCTGATTGCCAAATACTTGAACTATTTTCCCTTGTTCTCCAAGTGGGCACCTGATGGCCAAAACATGAACTGTAATCCCTTTTTCTCCACGTGGGCGCCTGATTGCCAAAAACATGAACGATATTCGCTTGTTCTCCAAGTGGGCACTTGAGTGCCAAAAACATAAATTGTATTCCCTTGTTCTCCAGGTGGGCGCTTAATTGCCAAAACTTGAATTGTATTCTCCTGTTCTCCAACTGGGCGCCTCATTGCCATTATTTGAACTGTATTCACTTGTTCTCCAGCTGGGCGCCTGATTGCAAAAACTTGAACTACATTTTCCCTTGTTTTTTTAGGTGGGCACATGATTGCCAAAACTTGAACTGTATTCCCTTTTTCTCCAAGTGGGCGCCTAATTGCCAAATCATAAACTGTAATTGCTTTTCTCCAGGTGGGTGCCTAATTGCCAAATGCTAGAACTGTATTCCCTTGTTTTGTTGGTGGGCGTCAGATTGCCAAAACTTGAACTGTATTCTCTTGTTCTCCAGGTGGGCGCCTGATTGCCAAAACTTGAACTGTATTATCCTGTTCTCTAGCTGGACGCCTGATTGCCATTATTTAAACTGTATTCACTTGTTCTCCATGTGGGTGCCTGATTTCCAAAAATATGAACTATATTCCCTTGTTTTTCAGGTGGGCACCTGATTGCCAAAACTTGAACTGTATTCCCTTCTTCTCCAAGTGGGAGCCTAGTTGCCAAAACATGAACTGTAATCCCTTTTTCTCCAAGTGGGCGCCTGATTGCCAAAAACACGAACGATATTCGCTTATTCTCCAGGTGGGCACCTGATTGCCAAAAACATGAATTGTATTCCCTTGTTCTCCAGGTGGGCGCCTGATTGCCAAAACATGAACTTTATTCTCCTGTTCTCCAGCTGGGCGCCTGATTGCTATTATTTGAACTGTATTCACTTGTTCTCCAGGAGGGCACCTGATTGCCAAAACTTGAACTACATTTCCCTGTTCTCCAGCTGGGTGCCTGATTGCCGAAATTTGAACTGTATTCTCTTATTCTCTAGGTGGGCACCTGATTGTCAAAAATTTGAACTATATTCCTTTGTTTTCCAGGTGGGCGCCTGATTGCCAAAAACACGAACGATATTCGCTTATTCTCCAGGTGGGCACCTGATTGCCATAAACATGAATTGTATTCCCTTGTGATCTATGTGGGTGCTTGATTGCCAAAAATTTGAATTGTGTTCGCTTGTTCTCTAGGTGAGCGCCTGATTTCCAAAACTTGAACTTTATTCCCATGTTCTCCAGGTGGGCGCCTGAATGCCAAAACTTGAGCTATATTCCTTTGTTCTCTAGGTGGACCAGGTGGGCGCCTTATTGCCAAAACCTGAACTGTATTTGCATGTTCTCTAGGTGGGCGCCTGATTGCCAAAATCTTGAACTATATTCCCTTGTTCTCTAGGTGGGCGCCTGATTGCCAAAAACTTGAACTGTATTCCCTTATAATCCAGGTGGGCACCTGATTGACAAAAACTTGAACTGTATTCCCTTGTTCTACTGGGGGGCGCCATATTGCCAAAACATGAACTGTAATCCCTTTTTCTCCAGGTGGGTGCCTGATTGCCAAAACATGAACTATATTCCCTTGTTCTCCAGGTGAACTCTTGATTGCCAAAAGTTGAATTGTATTCCCTTGTTCTCCAAGTTGGCGCCTAATTGCTAAAACATGAACTGTAATCCCTTTTTCTCCAGGTGGACGCCTGATTTCCAAAAACTCGAACAGTATTTCCTTGTTTTCCAGGTGGGCGCCAGATTGCCAAAACATTAACTGTATTCCCTTGTTCTCCAAGTAGGCACCTGATTGCCAAAACATGAACTTTATTCCCTTGTTCTCTAGGTGGGTGCTCGATTGCCAAAACTTGAACTGTATTCCCTTGTTCTCTAGGTGGTCTAGGTGGGCGCCTGATTGCCAAAACATGAACTTTATTCCATTGTTCTCCAGGTTTTAACAATCAAGCGTCCACCTGGACCATTTAGAGAACAAGGGATTGCAGTTCAAGTTTTGGAAATCAGGCACCCACCTGGAGAACAAGAGAATAAAGTTCACGTTTTTGCAATTAAGCGCCCACCTGGAAAACAAGGGAATACAGTTCAAGTTTTTGGCAATCAAGCGCCCACCTGGAGAACAAGGGAATATAGTTCAAGTTTTTGGCAATCAGGCGCCCACTTGGAGAATAAGGGAATACAATTTATGTTTTACGTAATCAGGCGCCTACCTAGAAAACAAAGGAATGTAGTTCGAGTTTTTGGCAATCAGGCACCCATCTGGAGAACAAGGGAATATAGTTCAAGTTTTGGCAATCAGGGGTCCACCTGGACCACCTGGAGAACAAGGGAATACAGTTCAAGTTTGGGCAATCAGGTGCCCACCTGGAGAATAAAGAAATATAGTTCAAGTTTTGGGCAATCAGGTGCCCACCTGAAGAACAAGGAAATATAGTTCAAGTTTTGGCAATCAGGCGCCCACCTGGACCATCTAGAGAATAAGGGAATACAGTTCAAGTTTTGGCAATCGGGCGCCCACCTTGAGAACAAGGGAATAAAGACAATTTAGGGGGGGGGGGGGTAGGATATTTTAACATTTTAATACTGCGATGTGTACCTGTTGATACATATATTCATTGTCTTAATATTTGTAAGAATTATTATTTTTCTGTGTTGATAAATCTCAAGATTATCTTTATAAAATTCAATTTCTTTCTCTATAGTTAATAAAGCTTTATTACGCAGATTATTATATCTAATTATATTTTTGCAAATTTTAATATTGTGTTTAACACACTATTTTTCTATTTGTGTTACAAAGGTGTTTAATAGATCTCCATTTCTAGCAGTTATAGAATCTTATGTAATGAAAAGTATTATGTTTCATTTATAAAAAGATTTTATTAACTTGATGTTTAATCATTAATCTGAATATAAATCTAATTCATATAGATCTAATATATCAATTTCTTCTGATACAATTAGTTCTGTAAATCCTTGTTCCATTATATATATTATTTCAAAAGTAATTAAAATATCATAAATTTTTTTAACATCATTATTAAGTTTGTTAATGATATATAATATAAGTATTTTGTAGTTAATATTTTCATCTAATAGATATGTGTGGTTGTTCATTTGGGTTTACTTCTATTTATCCTTATCATGTGTTTACTAAACATATTCCCTCGAACCTCTTTGTTTATCATAGAGTTTATCATATTTTAATAAGTTATACTGAACAATCTTTTCTGGTCACTACCATATTTTTCATGCTTCAATCATTTACCCTAACAGCGCCTCAACTCTGTCTACTCCCCTAAACGGCTTCTTTGCCTACCGGTTTCGACCTTAGGATGGCATAGTCTGGGCTTAACTACTCTCAGCATTATTAGACAGGCAAACTTTCTCAAGATGTTCTTTATAACAGTACTATAACATGATAAACAATTATGATATTCAAGAGATTATAAGGAATATAAGAGTTTAGTTAAACATGATTATGAATAAACTTACCTGGTTTTGTAACTCGTTTGAATGCTCCATAGCTTTCAGAAGTTTGTATATAATTTCAGATATTTCTTATAGAGAGAGAAGATAAGAAAGAGAAGGTGAGGGTGAGGATGTCCTCTCTTCTTCTGATTTACAAAATATATAGAAAATTTAAACGACTCCTACTGTTCACAAATGACTCTTACTATTTACATTATGACTCTTACTATTCATGAACGACCTTTACTGTTCATGATTATGACTCTTACTATTTACGACTTTTTTACATGACTCTTACTATTTACTTTATGACTCTTACTATTCATGAACGACCTTTACTGTTCATGATTATGACTCTTACTATTTACGACTTTTTTACATGACTCTACCCTTTACATTATTTGTTTTCAATAGCTGCCTCCTTCTTTTGTCTTCTTGCTGATATCTTTATTCTAGTTGGACTTCTAGTACTTGGTTATCTTCTCCGTTGCATTTCGAACATATGTGATCTGGATATTTGTGTCCCACTAGTTTGCAGTATCTTGTTAATAATTCTTTAGAAATAAATTCCTTCTTTAGAGCTCTTGTAGTTGGCTGTACTTCTGGTTTTAGCAATGATAAAATCCATTTTTGGACTTCATCCATATCTCCTTGTCGTAGTTCTTTTGAGTTGGCATATATCATTAGCTGGTCTCTTGAATAATAGCTCCAAATAGCATTTCCTTGTAGATAATTGTTGGCTAGCTCTTGAATAATAGTTGCTATGCCAATTATTCTTTTGTTGGCATAAAAACTTGGTATCTCAATTTTCGGTATTTCTGGTTGTTGCTCTATTTCTTCCGGTATTATCATATCTCGTGTTAATCCTATCTTTACTACCTGTATGATAGGTTTTATTTCATCGTATAATATCTCAGCGGGTGTTGTATAGAATTTTATGAAAAATAGGTTGCCTTTTGTAATTCTTATGAAGGTAATGAATGCTTTGTATATTTCTGGTATTCCACTTATCTCTTCTCCGTCGTAGGTATATACAGTGCTAAGTAACCCGTAGTTGTAACATGTCTTTACTAGATTGGCTTTTGTTTTTGGTTGGGCTATTATCCTATTATATCCTTGGAGTTTTTGAGTTATATAATCATGTGTTGGATCTGTAGTAGTAGCTGCTCTGGAATTTAGGTTTAGAAATGTTTGAATTTTGTATATATTCTCAATATATGTCTGAGTAATATGGTTGTATATCTTTTTGTTGTGATGTAGGCCGTTGGCATAGGTTGTGATTTGTGGGGTCATAACTATTGGTTCTTTTGGCCTTTTTGATGTAAATGGTTTATCAAATATATTGTTTAAATTCACATTGGTATGTGGCTTCTTGTTCACCTGTTTACTTGTGCCTGCAGCTGTAGGTAAACAAACTTTGTCATGGGTTTTATGGAGTTTCCCAACGTCTCCTTTTATCTCTAGAAGTTTCGAGTCTTGTGATCGACTTAGCTCCGCATTTTTATAGTCATGCTGCTGACTTTCTAGCTGTTGTAATCTTTTGCCCATACTATCCATCTGTAAGGATAGAGTAGTAAGGATTGCAAATATATCTTTCGATTCTTGGTTTTCATCAGTTTGAGTACTTTTGTCTTGATAAGTAATCTGCAATAACATTTTTGTCAGTCCGTATTACTTCAATTGTAAATGTAAAATTTTGTAAATTCAATACAAGTCTTCTTATTTCCTTTGTAGTTACTGAATCTTGTACTTTCCGTGTTATCCACCATTTCACTTGTGTATTATCTGTTCTTACAATAAACTTGTTACAAAACAATATATGGCTCAAATGCTATCAAACATTTATATAATCCAAATAGTTCTTTCCTATTTATATCCCATTTTAATTGTGGTTCCGTGTATGATCCTGAATAATATCTACAATGGTGTTCAATTTTTTCATTATCATATTTATATTTTAGAACTCCTCCGTAGTTGTGATCACTAGAATCAGTTTCCACTATGTATGTGAACTGTTTTTTTTATCTGGAAAATATAGTTTTGGTAATTTTTTACACATAATTTTGATTTTCTTTATATGTATTTTATCTTTTTTGTCAAAATGGTATTCTACATCCTTTTTTAATTTTTTCTGTAATGGTTTTAAGTTTTCTGCTAATTTAGGGATATATTCTCTTACTTGGTTAACCAATCCTAAAAATGATTGTAACTTCTTCTTTGTATCCAGTGTTTCATTTAAGTTAATTATTTTTTGTACTATATGAGTTTGCATTTTTATTCCATTTTTACCTATTTGTATACCTAAGAATTCTATTTGATTCTTCATTACATCCGCTTTCTTTTTACTCAAACTAATTCCTGATATTTCTACAATGTGTATGAATTTTTCTAGTAATTTTATATGTTCATTCTCTGTTCTAGAATATAACAGTATATCATCTATATATATTATACAATTTTCTAATTGGTTAAAGTAGTTATCCATAAAATGTTGGTATCTTCCTGGTGCATTTTTATATCCAAACGGTAATACGTTCCATTCGTAAAATCCTTGTGGTACTGTGAATGCTGTTAACTTTTTAGATTCGTCTTCTAGTTTTAAATGGTAAAATTCCGATTTACAGTCAAATTTACTGAAATAGTTATATCCTTGTATTTGTCTGATTTTTAGTATTTTATTTGGTATCGGATAATTATATGTTTTTGTTTTTGCATTTAAATTTCTATAATCTATAACCATACGGCTTTTTCCTCGTTTTTGTTCACTATGCTTATTTACTATAAATGCTGGGCTAGTATGTTTACTATTACTTTCTTGTATGTACCTATTGTCTAATAATTCTTTTATATGCATTTTAAATTCTGTTAAATCATTAAAATTGTATTTTAAAGGTTTTTGTGTTATTATGCTATTTTTATCTATTAGTTCAATCTTTATTTTTATTTTATGTTTTTCCCATCCTTGGAGTGGATTATCATTATATAGTAATTCTAATTTATCTTGTAGTGGTTTTATCTTATTTATTGAGAAAATGATTATTTCTATATTATTATTGGTTTGTATTACATTTTCTAATTTTTGGGTAATTTTTTCACTTCCCTTAATCCAGGGTGTTGCTTTTCTTACTTTATTATTTACTCTTTTTGCTCCTAATTTTTGCTTACACGGGGTAGTAAACCACCAATGTGTTTTTGTTATAATATGTGGGTATAACTTATCTAAAAATGGCATTCCTAATAATATATCTTTATTTGTGAATTCATAACTATATATTTCTTCTATGGTTAATATTTTATCCCATATTTGTATTTTTAGATTTCTTGCTTTGTATGTTATCATACTTCCCTCATTGTTAAATCCTGTTACTACTATGGGGTTTTTTTAGCTTTTCCCATTTACTTTCTGGTAGACAATTATGTCTACACATGTTAGCTTCTGCTCCTTTATCCATCATAGGTGTATAATATCTATTATAATATCCTTCTATTATTATTTTGGCAAGTATATATATTTTTGGCATTATATTAAGGTTCTTTTTATTATTATTTTCTTATTTTCATAACTTATCGTTAATTGCCTATCTTCTAATTTATATGGTTTGACTTTTTCTAACCATTTTATCCCTAGTATAATGTTTTTATCTCCTTGGTATATTTTAAAATTTATTAATATTTGTATTCCTCCAATGATTAATTCCTTTTCAGTTGTTTCTTCATTTTTTCTTAATGCTTTTGGTAATTCTGAATTTTGCTGTTCTATTGTCACTATCTCTTGTTCTGGTATTAATTCTCTTATAACATAATTCTCTTCCTGCCCTGTATTTATTAATATTAAATATTTTCTTTGTTCCATTATTCATGTTATATAATAATGGTGTGGGTTTATTTCTTCTATTTTTTGTTCTATTAATTTTTGTGGAGTTATATAATCTATTCTTCTTGATGTACTTCTTGATGTACTTATTCTTGATGACTTTTCTGGCATTTCATTATTTGTTCGTTTTGACGTGCTTAATCTTTCTTTTACTATTTCTAAATCTTCTTCCATATCCATTTCCTTATAACTATAATCATTGTTGTCTATAACTGATACTATTCTTTCGAATGGATTTTCTATTTTTATTTTATTTATTTTATTTTTAGCTGTTATCTTATGTTTTGTTGTTAAGACATATAGATTTTTACATTTTGCTGTGAATATTTTACTTCCTGGTGCTAGTTCTATTCCAGACATTTTCCAGTATAGCACTAATAATTTATCTTTATTTTTGTCATCTATTGCTACTGAATAGTTGGCACTTATTATGAATTTGAATTTTTGGTATATTAAGTTACCTCTCACTGCACTTATTATACTCTTTTCTATGGGTTGTACAATTCTATCGTCTGCCAAGTATATTTTTATAGGGGTATCTATTCCTTCTCTAAAACATGCTTTTATTAGTATCTCTGTTCCTCCTAAGTGTACGTATTTTATTGGATTTTTTGCTTTTATATCTTGTATTTCTTTGTTTAATAGTTTTTTATTTAAAATTGGTATTCTTGCTTTACCTTTAATGTATTTACAGTCTATTATGTGTTCTCTTTGGCTTACTACATAGTATTCTTCTTTCTGTCTTTTAAACCAATTCTTTATTGTTGGTACTTCTAATATTTTGTCTATGCTTAGATCCAATTCTTTTCCTTTTATTTGTTCAAATATAGTGGCACCAAAAATTATTTTTTGTTCTGAAGATTGTTCATCTTGGTGTTCTTCTTGTTGTATAATATGTATATCTTTTTCAGTCATAATTTTCTTCATCTAATTCATCTATTTCATTATTACTTATTTCCTATTCATTTTCTGAGAACTCGTTTTCTGATATCTCATATATGCTGTCTTCACTGCTCAATTCATAATCTACATATTCTATTTGTGTATAATTATCATTATCTATCATTATTTCGGTAATTTGTTTCTTCTTTGGGTTTTTCGGTAATCTGTAATCTTTAGCTAAGTGTCCTAGCTTTCCACAATTGTAGCAAGTACATTCTGTTAGTTTTTTCTTTTTCCTATATGGTTTTTTATGTTTGTAATTTTTTACATAATATCTTCCTCTTGGTTTCTTATACTTATATTTTGAATATTTTGATTTATATCTCTTTCTTTTTCCTTCCTTTTTGTAATATTTATCTGTGCAGCCAAATTGGGGTGCTATTCTACTTTTGCAGCATGCCAGATTTTTTACTAATATTTTATCTATTTTGATATTTTCTTTATATTTTTTACATAATTCTATAAACCGGTTTTGTAGAAATTTTATTCGAGCTCCTAGAGTATCTGCTAGTTCTGCTTCATTCCAATTTTTTTATTATTTTTGAGCTAAATGGTTCTGGTAATTTTGTAAAATATAATTTTCTTATCTCCTTACTTTCATCTGGACTATATGTTCCTTTATAATAATAGTCTCTAAATGCACAAGTATATTCATCTATGTAACACATATTACATATTGCTAATTTTGTCATTAAATTTCTATTTGTAGTTTTTTCTTTATTTTGTTCTTCTACTTCTGTTGTCATACTACTAAACTCATTTCTTATTGCTATTTCATATTTATTCAATATATCTGTAACTGTTGTTGCAGCTGTACCATCAAGTTTTTTATTACTTCTTAATGTATCTAAGCTTTCACTTGACAAATTTTGTAACCATAGTTTTACCCTTCCTATAAGTGTCCTTTCTATATATCCTGGTGTTTCAGCTATTGCTATTTTATTATCTATTAGTTGTTTTGAGATGTACCCTATCCATAATTGGATTGTTTTATTTATATCTGCTACACAATCTAGATCCAAAAAATTACATTGTTCAGTTATCTGCCTTGGTGTCCATTTTCTATTTAGCCTTTTATCCCATAATGTTTTGTTTCTATCGTATGAATCATAACTTACTCTGTAATAGGTTGGGTTTAATTGTCTTGGATTTTTTACTCCTGATATGCTTGGTTTATCCTCGGCCATATCACCTGTGTTTATTTCTGGGTTTGTTTTTATCTTTTCTGTTTTTTCTATAAGTTTTGTGTACGTTTCACTTGTTTGTGAATAGTTTTCTACTATGTCTTTGTCATCATCACTTTGGTCATTTATTTCATTTATACTTATATTTGGTGGATTATCCTGTACTTTTTCTAACTGTATTTTAAATTTTTCTATCTCATTTGTAAGTCTTAGCTCTTGTTCTTCTTCTTTACGTTTTTCTTTTTCTTTTAGTTTATTAGCATATAGCTGTTTTAGCATTTCTAATTCTTTTTCTAATTCTGTTATTTTAGTGTTTTTTACTTCTTCTATCTGTTGTATTTTTTCTTTAGTTTGCTGTTGTATTTCTTTAATTTCTCGTTTTCTGTCTATTTCTTCGTTTTTTTTTGTTAGTCTAACCATTGCGGTTAAACTATCTTCTAGTTTTACAGTTTGTTTTTCTTATATCTTCTTCCTAAGTTGGAAAATATTATTGTTATTTTTAATCCTTCTGGATTTTCATATGTTTTTTCTTCTAGTGCGAATTCTTCTTTATTCATCTTTTATTTTTAAGATGGCAAATATATTTATATTCTGTTTTAGATATTATATTAATTAATTCGGACAACCTAACTTTGTTTATTTTTGTAATACTTAGGTATTCATATTCTAGGTATAGTTTTTTCAGTTTCTTTCTTATTTTCCTTGATTTTTTAGTTATTTTAATCTACATATTTTCTGTAATTGACTCACTGTTTATGGGTATTTCTTGCGGATTTGTACTATTAATGTCAGTGTTACTTTCCATTATTTCGTTTCTTAAAGTAAATGTTTATTTATACATGGCTCTGATACCAATTTGGGGGGGGGGGGTAGGATCTTTTAACATTTTAATACTGCGATGTGTACCTGTTGATACATATATTCATTGTCTTAATATTTATAAGAATTATTGTTTTTCTGTGTTGATAAGTCTCAAGATTATCTTTATAAAATTCAATTTCTTTCTCTATAGTTAATAAAGCTTTATTACGCAGATTGTTATATCTAATTATAGAATTGTATTCCATTGTGATCCAGGTGGGCGCTTGATTGCCAAAAACTTGAACTATGTTCACTTGTTCTCCAGGTGAGCGCCTGATTGCCAAAGCTTGAACTTTATTCCCTTGTTCTCCAGGTGGGCGCCTAATTGCCAAAACTTGAACTACATTCCTTTGTTCTCTAGGTGGACCAGGTGGGTGCATGATTGCCAAAACATGAACTGTATTTCCTTGTTCTCCAGGTGGGCGCCTGATTGCCAAAATCTTGAACTCTATTCCCTTGTTCTCTAGGTGGGCACCTGATTGCCAAAAATTTGAACTGTATTCCCCTGTTATCCAGGAGGGCACCTGATTGCCAAAAACTTGAACTGTATTCCCTTGTTCTCCAGGTGGGTGCCTGATTGCCAAAACTTGAACTATATTCCCCTGTTCTCCAGCTGGGCGCCTGATTGCCAAAATTTGAACTGTATTCACTTGTTCTCCAAGAGGGCACCTGATTGCCAAAACTCGAACTGTATTCCCTTGTTCTCTAGGTGGGCGCTTGATTTCCAAAACTTGAACTATATTCCCCTGTTCTCCAGCTGGGCGCCTGATTGCCAAAATTTGAATTGTATTCACTTGTTCTCCACGTGGGCGCTTGATTGCCAAAAACTTGAATTGTATTCCCTTATTTTTCTATTGGGCACCTAATTGCCAAAATTTGAACTATGTTCCCTTGCTCTCCAGGTGGGCACTAATTGTCAAAACATGAACTTTATTCCCTTGTTCTCTAGTTGGGCGCCCGATTGCCAAAACTTGAACTGTATTCCCTTGTTCTCCAGGTGGTCCAGGTGGGCGCCTGATTGCCAAAACTTGAACTTTATTCCGTTGTTCTCTAGGTGGGCGCCTGATTGCCAAAACTTTAACTATATTTCCTTGTTCTCCAGGTGGGCACCTGATTGCCAAAAACATGAATTATATTCCCTTGTGATCCAGGTGGGCGCTTGATTGTCAAAAACTTGAACTATGTTCGCTTGTTCTCCAGGTGAGCGCCTGATTGCCAAAGCTTGAACTTTATTCCCTTGTTCTACAGGTGGGCGCCTAATTGCCAAAACTTGAACTATATTCCTTTGTTCTCTAGATGGACTAGGTGGGTGCATGATTGCCAAAACATGAACTGTATTTCCTTGTTCTCCAGGTGGGCGCCTGATTGCCAAAATCTTGAACTCTATTCCCTTGTTCTCTAGGTGTGCACCTGATTGCCAAAAACTTGAACTGTATTCCCCTGTTATCCAGGTGGGCACCTAATTGCCAAAAACTTGAATTGTATTCCCTTGTTCTCTAGGTGGGTGCCTGATTGCCAAAACTTGAACTATATTCCCCTATACTCCAGCTGGGCGCCTGATTGCCAAAATTTGAACTGTATTCACTTGTTCTCCAGGAGGGCACCTGATTGCCAAAACTCGAACTGTATTCCCTTGTTCTCCAGGTGGGCGCTTGATTTCCAAAACTTCAACTATATTCCCTGTTCTCCAGCTGGGCGCCTGATTGCGAAAGTTTGAATTGTATTCACTTGTTCTCCAGGTGGGCGCCTGATTGCCAAAAACTTGAACTGTATTCCCTTGTTTTTCTGTTGGGCACCTGATTGCCAAAATTTGAACTATGTTCCCTTGCTCTCCAGGTGGGCACTAATTGTCAAAATATGAACTTTATTCCCTTGTTCTCCAGTTGGGCGCCCGATTGCCAGATCTTGAACTGTATTCCCTTGTTCTCTAGGTGGTCCAGGTGGGCGCCTGATTGCCAAACTTGAACTTTATTCCGATGTTCTCTAGGTGGGCGCCTGATTGCCAAAACTTGAACTATATTTCCTTGTTCTCCAGGTGGGCGCCTGATTGACCAAAAGTTGAACTGTATTCCTTTGTTCTCCAGGTGGGCGCCTGATTGCCAAAACTTGAACTGTATTCCCTTGTTCTCCAAGTGAGTGCCTAATTGCCAAATCATGAACTGTAATTGCTTTTTCTCCAGGTGGGTGCCTAATTGCTAAATACTAGAACTGTATTCCCTTGTTTTGCTAGTAGGCGCCGGATTACCAAAACTTGAATTGTATTCCCTTGTTCTCTAGGTGGGCGCCTAATTGCCAGAACTATAACTATATTTCCCTGTTCTCCAGCTGGGCGCGTGATCGCCATTATTAGAACTGTATTCACTTGTTCTCCAGGTGGGCACCTGATTGCCAAAACGTGAACTACATTTCCCAGTTCTCCAGCTGGCCGCCTGATTGCCAAAATTTGATTTGTATTCTCTTATTCTCCAAGTGGGCACCTTACTGCCAAAAATTCGAACTATATTCCCTTGTTTTCCAGGTGGGCTCCTGATTGCCAAAGACACGAACGATATTCGCTTGTTCTCCAGGTGGGCACCTGATTGACAAAAAAATGAATTGTATTCCCTTGTGATCTAGGTGGGCGCTTGATTGCCAAAAACTTGAACTATGTTCGCTTGTTCTCCAGGTGAGTGCCTGATTGCCAAAGCTTGAACTTTATTCTCTAGGTGGACCAGGTGGGTGCATGATTGCCAAAATATGAACTGTATTTCCTTGTTCTCCAGGTGGGCGCCTGATTGCCAAAATCTTGAACTCTATTCCCTTATTATCCAGGTGGGCACCTGATTGCCTAAAACTTGAACTATATTCCCTTGTTCTCCAGGTGGGTGCCTGATTGCCAAAACTTGAACTATATTCCCCTGTTCTCCAGCTGGGTGCCTGATTGCCAAAATTTGAACTGTATTCACTTGTTCTCCAGGATGGCACCTGATTGCCAAAACTCGAACTGTATTCCCTTGTTCTCCAGGTGGGCGCTTGATTTCCAAAACTTGAACTATATTCCCCTGTTCTCCAGCTTGGCGCCTGATTGCCAAAATTTGAATTGTATTCACTTGTTCTCCAGGTGGGCGCCTGATTGCCAAAAACTTGAACTGTATTCCCTTGTTTTTCTGTTGGGCACCTGATTGCCAAAATTTGAACTATGTTCCCTTGCTCTCCAGGTGGGCACTAATTGTCAAAACATGAACTTTATTCCCTTGTTCTCCAGTTGGGTGCCCGATTGCCAAAACTTGAACTGTATTCCCTTGTTCTCCAGGTGGTCCAGGCGGGCACCTGATTTCCAAAACTTGAACTTTATTCCGCTGTTCTCTAGGTGGGCGCCTGATTGCCAAAACTTGAACTATATTTCCTTGTTCTCCAGGTGGGCGCCTGATTGCCCAAAAGTTGAACTGTATTCCTTTGTTCTCCAGGTCGGTGCCTGATTGCCAAAACTTGAACTGTATTCCCTTGTTCTCCAAGTGGGTGCCTAATTGCCAAATCATGAACTGTAATTGCTTTTTCTCCAGGTGGGTGCCTAATTGCTAAATACTAGAACTGCATTCCCTTGTTTTTCTAGTGGGCGCCGGATTACCAAAACTTGAACTGTATTCCCTTGTTCTCTACGTGGGAGCTTGATTTCCAGAACTATAACTATATTTCCCTGTTCTCCAGCTGGGCGCCTGATTGCCAAAATTTGAATTGTATTAACTTGTTCTCCAGGTGGGCGCCTGATTGCCAAAAACTTGAACTGTATTCCCTTGTTTTTCTGTTGGGCACTTGATTGCCAAAATTTGAACTATGTTCCCTTGCTCTCCAGTTGGGTGCCCGATTGCTAAAACTTGAACTGTATTCCCTTGTTCTCCAAGTGGTCCAGGTGGGCGCCTTATTGCCAAAACTTGAACTTTATTCCGTTGTTCTCTAGGTGGGCGCCTGATTGCCAAAACTTGAACTATATTTCCTTGTTCTCCAGGTGGGCGCCTGATTGCCCAAAAGTTGAACTGTATTCCTTTGTTCTCTAGGTGGGCACCTGATTGCCAAAACTTGAATTGTATTCCCTTGTTCTCCAGGTGGACGCCTGATTGCCAAAACTTGAACTGTATTCCCTTGTTCTCCAGATGGGTGCCTGATTGCAAAAAAACTCGAACTATATTCCCTTGTTTTCTAGGTAGGCGCCTGATTACGTAAAACATAAACTGTATTCCCTTATTCTCCAAGTGGGCGCCTGATTGCCAAAAACATGAACTATATTCCTTTGTTCTCCAGGTGGGCGCTTGATTGCCAAAAACTTGAACGGTATTCCCTTGTTCTCCAGGTGGGCGCTTAATTGCAAAAACTGGAACTTTTTATCTTGTTCTCCAGGTGGGCACCTGATTGCCAAAACTTGAACTGTATTCCCTTTTTTTTCCAGGTAGGCGCCTGATTGCCAAAAACTTGAACTATTTTCCCTTGTTTTCCAGGTGGGTGCCAGATTGCCAAAACATTAACTGTATTCCCTTGTTCTCCCAGTAGGCATCTGATTTCCAAAACATGAACTTTATTCCCTTGTTCTCTAGGTGGGTGCTCAATTGCCAAAACTTGAACTGTATTCCCTTATTCTCTAGGTGGTCTAGGTGGGCGTCTGATTGCCAAAACATGAACTTTATTCCCTTGTTCTCCATGTGGGCGCCTGATTGCCAAAACTTGAAGTATATTTCCTTGTGCTCCAGGTGGGCGCCTGATTGCCAAAAACTTGAACTATATTCCCTTGATTTTCTGGTGGGCACCTGATTGCAAAAATTTGAATTGTGTTCCCTTGTTCTCCAGGTAGGCACTAATTGCCAAAACATAAACTTTATTCCCTTGTTATCCAGGTGGGCACCCGATTGCCAAAACTTGAACTGTATTCCCTTGTTCTGCAGATGGTCCAGGTGGGTGCCTGATTGCAAAAACTTGAACTTTATTCCCTTGTTCTCCAGGCGGGCGCCTGATTGCCAAAACTTGAACTATATTTCCTTGTTCTCCAGGTGGGCGCTGATTGCCCAAAACTAGAACTATATTCCTTTGTTCTCCATGTGGGCGCCTGATTGCCAAAACTTGAACTGTATTCCCTTGTTCTCCAGGTGTTCCAGGTGGACACCTGATTGCCAAAACTTGAACTGTATTCCCTTGTTCTCCTGATGGGTGCCTGATTGCCAGAAACTCGAACTATATTCCCTTGTTTTCTAGGTAGGCTCCTGATTACTTAAAACATAAATTGTATTCCCTTATTCTCAAAGTTGGTGCCTGATTGCCAAAAACATGAACTATATTCCCTTGTTCTCCAGGTGGGCGCTTAATTGTAAAAACTTGAACTTTATTCTCTTGTTCTCCAGGTGGGCGCCTGATTGCCAAAACTTGAACTGCATTCCCTTGTTCTCTAGGTGGTGCAGGTGGACACTTGATTGCCAAAACTTGAACTGTATTCCCTTTTAAAACTCAGTTTAGGGTTTAAAACCCTAATGCTAATTGCATGAAAAAGCTCAGTTTAGGGTTTAAAACCCTAATGCTGGCTGAATGGAAAAAAGTTCAGTTTAGGGTTTAAAACCCTAATGCTGACTAAAGAAAAAATTCAGTTTAGGGTTTAAAACCCTAATGCTGATTGCATGGAAAAGCTCAGTTTAGGGTTTAAAACCCTAATGCTGGCTGAAAGGAAAAGAGTTCAGTTTAGGGTTTAAAACCCTAATGCTGATTGCATGGAAAAGCTCAGTTTAGGGTTTAAAACTCTAATGCTGGCTGAATGGAAAAAAGTTCAGTTTAGGGTTTAAAACCCTAATGCTGATTGCAAGGAAAAGCTCAGTTTAGGGTTTAAAACCTTAATGCTGGCTGAATGGAAAAAGTTTAGTTTAAGGTTTAAAACCCTAATGCTGACTAAAGGAAAAAGTTCAGTTTAGGGTTTAAAACCCTAATGCTGACTAAAGGAAAAGTTCAGTTTAGGGTTTAAAACCCTAATGCTGACTAAAGGAAAAGTTCAGTTTAGGGTTTAAAACCCTAATGCTGACTGAAGGGAAAATTCAGTTTAGGGTTTAAAACCCTAATGCTGATTGCATGGAAAAGCTCAGTTTAGGGTTTAAAACCCTAATGCTGGCTGAATGGAACAAAGTTCAGTTTAGGGTTTAAAACCCTAATGCTGACTAAAGGAAAAATTCAGTTTAGGGTTTAAAACCCTAATGCTGATTGCATGGAAAAGCTCAGTTTAGGGGTTAAAACCCTAATGCTGGCTGAAAGGAAAAGAGTTCAGTTAGGGTTTAAAACCCTAATACTGACTAAAGGAAAAATTCAGTTTAGGGTTTAAAACCCTAATGTTGATTGCATGGAAAAGCTCAGTTTAGGGTTTAAAACCCTAATGCTGGCCGAATGGAAAAAAGTTCAGTTTAGGGTTTAAAACCCTAATGCTGACTAAAGGAAAAATTCAGTTTAGGGTTTAAAACCCTAATGCTGATTGCATGGAAAAGCTCAGTTTAGGGTTTAAAACCCTAATGCTGGCTGAATGGAAAAAGTTCAGTTTAGGGTTTAAAACCCTAATGCTGACTAAAGGAAAAAGTTCAGTTTAGGGTTTAAAACCCTAATGCTGACTAAAGAAAAGCTCAGTTTAGGGTTTAAAACCCTAATGCTGGCTGAATGGAAAAGTTCAGTTTAGGGTTTAAAACCCTAATGCTGATTAAAGGAAAAAGGTCAGTTTAGGGTTTAAAACCCTAATGTTGACTGACTGGAAGGAAAAGTTCAGTTTAGGGTTTAAAACCCTAATGCTGACTAAGGGAAAAGTTCAGTTTAGGGTTTAAAACCCTAATGCTGACTAAAGGAAAGAGTTCAGTTTAGGGTTTAAAACCCTAATGCTGACTGAATGGAAAAGTTCAGTTTAGGGTTTAAAACCCTAATGCTGACTAAAGGAAAGAGTTCAGTTTAGGGTTTAAAACCCTAATGCTGACTAAAGGAAAAAGTTCAGTTTAGGGTTTAAAACCCTAATGCTGACTAAAGGAAAGAGTTCAGTTTAGGGTTTAAAACCCTAATGCTGACTAAAGGAAAAGTTCAGTTTAGGGTTTAAAACCCTAATGCTGACTGAATGGAAAAGTTCAGTTTAGGGTTTAAAACCCTAATGCTGACTGAATGGAAAAAGTTCAGTTTAGGGTTTAAAACCCTAATGCTGACTGAAGGGAAAAAAGTTCAGTTTAGGGTTTAAAACCCTAATGCTGACTAAAGGAAAAGCTCAGTTTAAGGTTTGAAACCCTAATGCTGACTAAAGGAAAAGTTCAGTTTAGGGTTTAAAACCCTAATGCTGACTGAAGGGAAAATTCGGTTTAGGGTTTAAAACCCTAATGCTGATTGCATGGAAAAGCTCAGTTTAGGGTTTAAAACCCTAATGCTGGCTGAATGGAACAAAGTTCAGTTTAGGGTTTAAAACCCTAATGCTGACTAAAGGAAAAATTCAGTTTAGGGTTTAAAACCCTAATGCTGATTGCATGGAAAAGCTCAGTTTAGGGGTTAAAACCCTAATGCTGGCTGAAAGGAAAAGAGTTCAGTTAGGGTTTAAAACCCTAATACTGACTAAAGGAAAAATTCAGTTTAGGGTTTAAAACCCTAATGTTGATTGCATGGAAAAGCTCAGTTTAGGGTTTAAAACCCTAATGCTGGCCGAATGGAAAAAAGTTCAGTTTAGGGTTTAAAACCCTAATGCTGACTAAAGGAAAAATTCAGTTTAGGGTTTAAAACCCTAATGCTGATTGCATGGAAAAGCTCAGTTTAGGGTTTAAAACCCTAATGCTGGCTGAATGGAAAAAAGTCAGTTAGGGTTTAAAACCCTAATGCTGATTAAAGGAAAAAGGTCAGTTTAGGGTTTAAAACCCTAATGCTGACTGCATAGAAAAGCTCAGTTTAGGGTTTAAAACCCTAATGCTGGCTGAATGGAAAAGTTCAGTTTAGGGTTTAAAACCCTAATGCTGATTAAAGGAAAAAGGTCAGTTTAGGGTTTAAAACCCTAATGTTGACTGACTGGAAGGAAAAGTTCAGTTTAGGGTTTAAAACCCTAATGCTGACTAAGGGAAAAGTTCAGTTTAGGGTTTAAAACCCTAATGCTGACTAAAGGAAAGAGTTCAGTTTAGGGTTTAAAACCCTAATGCTGACTGAATGGAAAAGTTCAGTTTAGGGTTTAAAACCCTAATGCTGACTAAAGGAAAGAGTTCAGTTTAGGGTTTAAAACCCTAATGCTGACTAAAGGAAAAAGTTCAATTTAGGGTTTAAAACCCTAATGCTGACTAAAGGAAAGAGTTCAGTTTAGGGTTTAAAACCCTAATGCTGACTAAAGGAAAAAGTTCAGTTTAGGGTTTAAAACCCTAATGCTGACTAAAGGAAAGAGTTCAGTTTAGGGTTTAAAACCCTAATGCTGACTAAAGGAAAAGTTCAGTTTAGGGTTTAAAACCCTAATGCTGACTGAATGGAAAAGTTCAGTTTAGGGTTTAAAACCCTAATGCTGACTGAATGGAAAAGTTCAGTTTAGGGTTTAAAACCCTAATGCTGATTAAAGGAAAAAGTTCAGTTTAGGGTTTAAAACCCTAATGCTGATTAAAGGAAAAAGGTTCAGTCTAGGGTTTAAAACCCTAATGTTGACTGAATGAAAGAGTTCAGTTCAGGGTTTAAAACCCTGATGCTGACTAAATGGAAAAGTTCAGTTTAGGGTTTAAAACCCTATTGCTGACTGAAAGGGAAAAGTTCAGTTTAGGGTTTAAAACCCTAATGCTGACTGGTTGGGGGGTAAAGTTCGAGAATGCTAGGTAGCCTCTTTTTTTTTTGGATTTTCTTGTTTTAGTAGCAGATAAAAAGGAATCTCGTAGAAACTTACCTTTCGAGTGAATTCCTTATTGTCAAAATATTTCTTGTACCCATGTACCTTCTTCTTTGGGCGACACCTGCTTCTTGCACGGTTGTCATGGATTATACCTATTTCAACTTTTCAGACAAAGAACAATTGTTAGTTCGGAAATGACGGTCGGTTTGGTGACCTTGATCGTTCCTGTTGCTTTGTTGAGTCCTTATTTCTGTCGCGAAGTCCCGCCGTTGATTGGATTCATATGGCGAAACTCTTTTGACTGCTCAGGCTTTGTATTTCCAGATTCTGTGATGATTTTCCTCGTAAGACTCTTTTTTTTTTCTTTTCTCTTTTTTTTTTGTGTCCCATCTTGCTTGGAGATTCTCAACGGGGATTTTATTGGGGATACTCTGTGGGGATTTGTACAAAAGGAAGCTCTGTGGGGGGAATATTTACAAAGTGGATTCTTTGTGTGGATTTTTGTACAACGGGGCATGCTGGGGATTTGTTTCAAAGCGGGCTTTCTAGGATTTGTTGGGGTAAGCTTGTTGGAGAATTTTTACAAAGGGACTCGCTGGGGATGTGCTGGGGAAATTCCAACGGGGATTTTTTTTTATATATATATATCGGGGAGACTCTGTGGGGGATTGTGGAGACTCTGTGGGGGATTGTACAAGAGGAGACTCTGTGGGGATTTGTACAGAACGGACTTGCTGGGGATTTGTTGGGGTAAGCTTGCTGGGGAATTTTTACAAGGGGAGGCTTTGTGGGGATTTTTTTTTTTTGTGTCCGGGATTTTTTATCCTCAAACCTAAACTGCAGTGGCTAATCGTGTGGGACTTAACATCTCCAACTTATCCTTACCTTTGTAGGACTTCTTTGGGGAATCGCGTTGGTTTTTTTTTTTAAAAAAAAAACTTCGTGGAGGCGATTAACCATGTGAAACCCAAACCTTTCAACTTCAATTGCCTTTATAGGCTGCCATGACCAATCGAGGTCGTCTTGATGCCCCCTGCTAAGGCTGGGTGCCCTTTCCACATTAGCGTGTATCCAACGAAAGCCCTGTAAATCAGTCTTGCCATCCTTTCTTTGTCTTGGTTTTTGAACAGTGTTAGACCAAAAGGGATTCAAAGAGAAACAAATAATTGAATGGAGAATGAGTTTAAAACTAGAAGTGTCCCTTTTGGGGAAAGGAGAGAAGGACTTATCCGGAGTACATGCGGACTTCAATGAACATGACATGCCTTTTGGACTGGATGCCTGATCTGTGTAAATCGTTTGACTCCCAAAAATTTATCACAACTTCGCCTTGAATACCGAGGAACCTTGCTAGGACTCTGTTGATGACGGTGGTTGTGAGGATCTCATTTTCGATCATGGGCGCCCTTTGTGGGTTTTCACGAGCTGGCATTTTCATTTCATTTCTTACCATCTCCTTACAGTGCCCGTGTGGGTGTTCACTAACAAGACTTCTCATTTGATTTTCTCTGCTTACCGTCGTCTTACGGTGCCCGTGTGGGTTTTCACCAATAAGAATCTCTCATTTTATTCTTCTCATTTTGTTGTATCAGGTCCAAATAACTCCATCCTCCCATTTTGAACCGCTTTGCCGATTGATCAGAAGGACTTGAACAAGGTTTGGGGTAAAAGGAATTTGGATTGAACTACAACTTTGGAACCTTTTGGGGGGGATCATTGCCGAACCATTATATCTTCTGCCCCAGTTTCACTTTTGGGGGACTTCTTGAATTTTTATTTTTGGTGTGACTGAACCCCAAGGAGAGGTTGCCTACGTATCCTTTCGGAATCAAGTCAAACGTAGTTCAGGCAACTTTTGTTTTGGATTTTTTTCTCTTTTTTTTCTGATTTGCTTTTTTTTATATATATATTTTCTTATTTTTCCAATTCTTTCTACTTTTTTTTTTCATTTTTCTTTTCATTTCAATTTTTTTTCATTTTATTTTCAATAATATTTTCAGGTTCCAAAGAGGGTAATCAAAGAAGAGTAACCAACTCAAATGGGTTTTGCAAAGGGTTGATAGTGTTTGGGTAGCGAGAATGAAAGCCTTCATCATCTCAACCGGAAAAGATTTTATTATATAAAGGATCCAACATAGTACCTTTTGACTGCATTTGCATTGACAGTTATTTCAAGGACATTTCCTTCGATGTGTCCCAAGTACAACGCACTCTTTTTGGCAGTACTCTTGTTGTAATATATGGACCTTTCCAATTTCGGGAATCAATTTTCCTTCAATTGTTCCAACTCTTTGTCTTGTTTCCTTAAGCTATTCTTCATTGCGACCTAATTCTTGATTCATTATTTCGAGGTCTAACAGAGTTTTAAGATCCGGGCATGAAGTCCGCAAGCATGTCATATTAATGAAATCTGCATTTAACAGAACTAAAAAAGAATGAGAAAATTCACAAGATTTAAGAAAAGAGACATTCCGGGAAAATGAAATATCAATTTCATTTGATTTTCTTTTTGATTTTTTTTTGTTTTGTTTTGTTTTTTTTTAATTTTTGAAGATAGAAGGGTTTACATCGGAAAGTAAGACAATAAAGTAAAACATCTGGATCACACCCAGAGACAATCCAGATGCAGAAAGGATAGCAAGACTGGCTACCGAGACTCCCGTCTGATGGGGAACTTTTAGGCTTGGCAATCGTTTTTTTTTGGCTTTTCTTCTGTCTCGGCAATGGCTGCAATAGCCTTCAGTGCCGGATCAAATTCCTCAGCTTCACAGATCATTCCGTCTATTGGCCCGTTTGTGAGAGTAGGTAGGGGAATGTTCATCATATTAGGAACCTTTTCGTCCCGGAGAACGATTCTTTCAACTTCGATCAAGTCTTCAATTGCCATTTTGAGGGTCCAACGACCAACAGTCCTTTGTACCGTGCCTCACTGTTCCGGAGTGGCATTCACATCTAGTATCAGCTCGATGCGGGAGGGGGGACTCGGTGTTTGGCCGATTTGGGGCCACTAGCTACAACAGACTTCGCCTGACTGGCTTTTGGAACAAGACTGAGTATGATTCACCAATAGGGGTGAACTGATCCCTTTTGAAAGACTCTCTTGGGTGAGAATTGTACTGAGGAACATTTGATTGGTGACTATATGGAGCTTGGTAAGGATGGGCATTTCTGGGAGGTGGAGCTCAGTTTTGTGTATAATGTTGTGGCCGCGTGCAAGGCTGCTCATCACTACATACCAACAGAACCAATCACCTGAACAGAACCTGGCTAATTTACTCACACACACAACCTTGTTAGTTTTGAAGCATTTAACATATAGGAAATCACACGATGGGATGTAATGCACCTAAATAGTTAAACACTTTTACCATGTGTTTGAACGGGTTGCATGTTTCATCCCGACCCTAAACTAGCCCTCTTCACTATGTACCTCTTTTCTTTTATTCTTGCCTCTCTTTAGTCACTCTTGATCTTGTTTTTGCCGCTCTTTTATTTTTTTTGCACTTTTTTTTCTTTTTTCTTTTTCTTTTTTCTATTTTCTTTTTCACTCAATTTTCTTTTTCCTTTTCTTTCAGTTTATTTTTTTTTCTCAATTTATTTTATAGCTATGATCGAATCCGATGGAGATTGCCTACGTATCATGACCCCGCATGAATCAGATCTTGCGTAGTTCAGGCCAAATGAAAGGTAAAAGCAATGAAACATTTTTTTTTCTTCATAATAAAAATTGGGTTTCAACACTCACAAAATGCAACTGAACGGTTATTTTTGCAAACGTGGCCCCTTCCAAATTTCACATGAATTTTGAGGTCGGGGAGGATCATTTTACAAACTTGTCCGTTCTTTTACAAAAATAACCTTTCGACAACTGAAAGATACTCTAAGGCTACTTCGGCAAGCACGGTTTAAGACGCGACCGAAGCTGGCTCGACTTATTATGACAAAATTCAAACGGTATTCATCCGACCGTTGACTCTTTGTTTTTTTTTTGTTTTTTTTTCAAATTACAATAAAAACCTGGTGTTGCAAACACGGCCCTTCAGCGCCTCGGGGCGAAGGTTTTTAAGGCTGTGTGGGTCAACTGGATAAAAAATACTAAACAAGACCCAAAGGTGGCTGTTTATGCAAAGTCAGCCTTCCGGCGTCCCTTTCGGGAACATTCGGCTATTTATGACAAAACAGCATCACCTGACTTATTTATGACTCTTTTTATCGTTTTTCAAATTAGAAAACTCAATATTGCCAACACGGCCTTTCAACGCCTCGGTGACGAAGATTTTAAGGCTGTGTGGGTCAACTGGACCAAACCTTAAAAAATGACCCAAAGGTGGCTATTTATGCAAAGTCAGCCTTCCGGCGTCCCTTTCGGGAACATTCGGCTATTTATGACAAAACAACATCACCTGACTTATTTATGACAGATTTAAAATTTGACATATATTTTTGGCTATTTTTAGCAAAAGGGAAGGTTGGACACCACCCAACTTATTTATAGCAAAATTTAAAATTTGACACGTTTTTATTTATTTATTGATTTTTGGCTATTTTAGCAAAAGGTGGGGTTGAACCCGATGAGGGTTGCCTACGTATCTCACATCCGGTGAGAATCAAACCGGCGTAGTTCTCGCTCGTGAATAGAGTAAGCAAACTAACCCTTTTTTTGGAATTTTTGAAAGAAATGCTTTAAAAGAAGAAAGAAGATTTTTTTTTATTTTGATTTTTGTTTTATCATTATTTTTTTTAAAGAGAGACTTCTAAAAAATTATTTTCTTTTGACTTGAACTTTGGGAATATTTGTTTTTTTTTAAAAAAAAAAGAAAAGAAAAATGTGTTTTGGTTGATTTTTCATTTGTTTCACTTTTTCTACGGAAGAAAGAATATTTTTTTTTTGATTCATGATGTTGCCTCTTAAATTTTGAAAGAGGGACTTTTAAGAAAATGATTTGGAATTTCTGAGTTTTTATTTATTTACAAAAGCACTTCTAAAGAAAAGTCCTAATATTTTGGGAATTCGATTTTTCAACTATTTTTTTTGAACATTTTACAAAAGAGAGATTAAAAAGCAAAGAGTATTCTTTTGGATTTTTGTTGCTGATTTTTAATTCTTATTTCATTTTTTCATATGAAAAATTTCAGAAAGAGGAGACTATTTTTTTTATTTGAGTTTAAAGAAAACTTCTATATTATTCTTTATTTCTTTTTTTGTATTTTCTAAAGAAACATTTATAAAGAAAGAACTAAAGAAAAATATTTTTTTTGGATTTTTTAAAAATTGGGGCCGGAACCGATGAGGTTTGCCTACGTATCTCACATCCGGTGAGAATCAGACCCGCGTAGTTCGGTCAAATTAACCGAATTAATTTAGAACAAAATTCTTTCCTTTTATTTTTCAACAAACAACTTCCCAAAAATAAAAGATTATTTTTCTATCTTTTTGTTTTTCTTTTTCTTAGTAAATAAAACATTTTCCCCTTTTATTATCGCAAAATTTCGGCAGAGTTTTGACAGTAATTGGGCATTGCTATTTTTCAAAGTAGAAAATTAGCCTTATACACTGTTATTTTTTTATTATTATTTTTTTTTGGTTTATATTTTTCAAATACTCCAAAGTCAGGCAGCATGCATGTCCGAGACAAATAAATGCACGGAAACAAATAGGATGCAACAGGATGGTCTTTTCATTTCAGGTTGCTAGTCCTAGACGGACCCAACCCCTATGTTGAGTCCCCTAAGTCAAATGCAACATGATGCAAATAAGCGTTCCTACTAGGGATCCGGCATGAAGTCAAGTTATTCTAGGTTCGTAACCTGGGTATTTGTTCTAGACTGTGTACCCGAGCGGACAACTCGAGTCGAGGAGGGGGCTACGTACCGGGGACCCGCGAGATCGTCCGGCTTTGTAACTTGTCCGACCTCTTTCTTATTTCAGGTATTGACACTAACAGAATAGGGAGTCTCGACCAGCGAGCTTCTCCCCGGAGGTAAGAAGAGAATAGTTTCGGCACAGTTTATATACAGTTCAGATAATATCAAAGCGGTAAAAGACATCATTTAGCACGTTATGCAAAAACATGTAATAAAGATCAGATAATAAAGCCAAATATAATAATTATTCTAAGCTCGAATTCTTGAACCCTGAACCAGTGGTTCTGGGTTACATCCCCAGCGGAGTCGCCAGAGCTGTCACACCTCCTTTTTGCGCGCCCAGCCCCGAAGGGTAAGATGCGCGAGGGAGTTTTTCCAATTTAAGTGACAATATTCGAAATGAGATTATTTATTTAATTCAGAGTCGCCACTTGGGAAAGGTTTGGTTTTTGGTGTCCCAAGTCACCGGTTTATCTTGAATCCCAAATCGAGGAAATTTTCGACTTTTCCACATGAAGTCTGCGAACCAGAAATTCTAAGTAAGGAATTCTGTTGACCCGAGGGAAGGTGTTAGGCACCCTCGAATCCCGTGGTTCTAGCACGGTCGCTTAAATTATTATAATGGCTAAATATCTGATTTAAATATATGTTATGACTTACGTGCTTTTATTAAGTTTAAACCGCTTTTATTATTATCATTTATTTTTATAGAATTGCAACGTCGTGAAAATGCATCTCGAACCACGTCACAATCAATGCACCCGTGGTCGTCGACACATTTTGACTCCGTTGATATTCGGATTTGGGTCACATCAATGTGCACCCGTGTTTAAGAAGGTTAAATTATTAAAGGTGCGCCTAAAGCAACTAGCGTATTGTTATTTTGGGAAGGCCGTAAAATTCGCTAAACGGCCTGTCCCGAATTCTAAGTATTTTAATATATACATTTAGAGGGCCCCACAGCTTGTGCATTTTTGTTTGTCGAGGCTCGTCTCATTTTTATTTAAAAGGATAAACCTACAGTGACTATATTTTCTATTAATTTCATCTGTAAAATAAAAGAAAATTTCTTAATTATTGACATGCTGAAAAACGTAACTTATTTATTAAGTTACGACTAATGTGAACTGAAAATTGCGATCGCGTTTGTACAAGGAAAAACTGCTTTAATTCTACATTCTATTATTTACTAATACTAGAGCATGAGATAGATACACAATAATATCAAAAACAGATTAATTCAACTAACATTATTAGATGAAGAAGTTATACATATGCAATCCATTACTTATTAATAAATCGACTACATTTTTATATAAAGAAAGGAAAATTATATTCAAACAACAAATCTAAACAGTTCGGATTCAACAGGAACAAAGCCTGATTAATATTTCATTTTTTTTCTTCAAGCCGAGATTGTACAAATGTGTACCTGGAAATAGCAGTACAAGAACAAAAGAAGTAGGAGTCAGCGACAGTAATAACGCGGCAACAGCAGGTTCAACAACAGCGCAAAACCAGTAAAAACCAGTAGAATAACCCAGTAACAGATTGAAAACTTAGCAGTGCAAAAGTACAATCGCAGTCAAAGCAGAAGAGAGAAAAGATACGAGATGCAGTAGTTTCTGACTTTTGAATGACACTCGAAGAAAAGCAAACAGAATTGTTCGAGTGAAAGTTCAAATTGTCTTTCTCTTTTACTATCAAAAACTCTCTCCCAGTATAAAAGTATGTCAACTCTCAAGTGTAAAAAGAATTTGTCAACTCTCTCTAAAAATCCTCTCAATAATATTCAACTCTTTTTCTCTCTCCCCCCCCCCCCAAAAAAAAATCTCCCTTTTTAATATCAAGAATGACTCTATATATAGCAAGACAAGTCTTCCATTCCCAACCCCCAAATTATTCCCCAATGGCATGCTTTGTCCCACTATCAAATGTCTTCTTTATTTTAAAACTTTGTCCCCCATGCCTACATTAAATAAATGCCACATTACCAACCCATTACAATATGTCCCCCATGCCTACATTAAACAAGTACAAGATTCCTCCCCATTATGTTTTGTCTTGTCCCCCATTATATTAAACAAGTACATCAAAAACCCCACCCCATTATATTTGTCCCCCATGCTTAACATAAAGAATCAAAATAATGTTCAATTACCAAACTACCCCTCCGACCTTATTGCAATTACAAATCTACCCCCGAATGCAATGCAATTTACCAAATTACCCCCATCAGCTCTAAACACTCAATTAATCATAACTTGACCAAAATATGATCAAGATGACCAATTTCTCAACAATCTTCAACAACAATTATATGAACACCATGAACAACACAACTCAAAATTAATGGAATGAATTAACCATATCGGGAACCAATCCTAGTTAATTTAGACCATGAATGTATGAGCAAGAACACAACAATACAAACAACAAAATACTAAATTAACAAATCAAAGACAAACATAAACTCACATTAAATCACTGGATTTAAACATGAACTTCAAACAAAGATGAACATGAATTAAATCTGTTTTTAAGCAACAAACATGACGGATTCTAACTATTCAAACAACATTAATATTTTCTGGAAAATACATAACACATGAAACAAATTGAAGAAATAATTAATTAAATTTCAATTTGAATCTAACAAACATTAAACTAACAAATATTCACTTCAACAATAATACGAACATGAAATAAACATGAAAAACAAGTAATTAATCTTTCATTTGGAATCTGAAAAATTAATTTAACAAACAACACATGAACATGAACTAAAAATTAATTCAAACGATAAACAAAACAAACATTTGTCGATTTTAGATTCGAAAATATCAAAACAAAATACGGGCAAAAAATAAAACTCGAAAATCTACTAACTGGAGATGAACAACGACGAATTCGATTGTATGGACTGTTTCGACAAACCTCAAATGGGAATAAATCTGCCCGGACTCAACAACGAACTCAACGACGAACGAACGAATGACCAAGGGGGATAGTCGTTTGGCATCGTTTGAAAACGAAGCAGAAGGCAGCAGCACCCCGAGTCGTCGATGCTTGCTCGACTGGACGGGCAGTAGTGAAACAAAGACGCGACAGCTGGGGACGGGGCAGTGCAGACTGGATGTTGCGAAGAAGATGAAGTCAGCCACCATGGACGACGATGGCAAAGCCTGAAGCAGCCTGCTTGGTTGATGACAACGCAAACGGCGAGCAAGCAGAAAGCTCGACTAGTCGGGCAGCGTCAATGGCGGGAAGGCAGTGCTGCCATGGACGACGATGGCAAAGCTCAGAGACGACTGAGCAAACAGCAGTGACACTGCTGGAGCAGGCTGAAGAAAATGAAGCAGTAGCAAACACACAAAACATGGCATCCATGGCGATGGGTTTTCCTTCCATTTTGGCCGAGGGTTTTCCGGCGAAACAACGGCGAAGCAGACGGGGAGGTCGACGTGGATGGTGGTGACGTTGGTTGTTCTGAGTAGACGAAGAGTTAGGTGAGGGCAGCCATGGTTGTGAGCTTGGAGTTTTGAGAGGATGAAGAGAGGAGGCGGATGAGTTAGTGTTTTAGGGTTTTTGGTTTTGTTATTTTTTTGTTTTTGTGTTTAGACCAAAAAATGAAGAAAGGGGTTGGGTATTGGGTTAATGGGGCGGACCGGGTCGACCCGTGTGAAGTGGACTGGGTCGTGGACAATTGTTTGGGCCTGGGGTTGAAAATTGAAGAAGTGGCCTAATCCGATTTTTATTTGTATTTTTGTTATCTTTTCTTCTTTTATTTTCTAAAACTAAATTATAAAAATACTTCAATTATTATTAAGAACTAAATTAAGTTATAAAATCGCAAATTAACTCCCAATAACAATTAACGCACAATTAAGTAATAATTAAGCATAAAATTGTTCATTTGGACATTAAATGCTAAAAATGCAAAAGATGCCTATTTTTTGTAATTTTAATTTTTGTAAAACTAATTTAATTACTAACAATTGTAGAATTAAATCCTACATGCAAAATGCGACATATTTTTTATATTTTTTATTAATTTAACAAATAAGCAAACACAGACAAATACAAATAATTATCCAAAAATATCACAAAAATACTCAAAATTGCACACCAAGGAAAATCATTTTATTTTGCATTTTCTGGGAGTATTTCTCATATAGGGCAAAAATCACGTGCTTACAGCTGCCCCTCTTTGCCCGAAGACACGAAGGGTTTTCGCGCAAAGATAAAGTGAGCGATTTTTGCCTATCCACGTACTCTCCAGGTCGGCGCCTGATTGCCTCGAACTATATTCCATTGTTTTCCAGTTGGGCGCCAGATTGCCAAAACATGAACTGTATTCCCTTGTTCTCTAGCTAGGTGCCTGATTGCCATTATTTGAAATGTATTCACTTGTTCTCCAGGTGGGAGCCTGACTGCCAAAAATTGAACTACATTTCCCTGTTCTCCAGCTGGGTGCCTGATTGCCAAAATTTGAACTGTATTCTCTTATTCTCCAGGTGGGCACTTGATTGCAGAAAATTTGAACTATATTCCGTTGTTTCCAGTGGGCGCCTGATTGCCAAAAGCACAAACTATATTCGCATGTTCTCCGGGTGGGCACCTGATTGCCA
Source organism: Nicotiana tabacum (assembly GCF_000715075.1). Taxonomy (NCBI): domain Eukaryota; kingdom Viridiplantae; phylum Streptophyta; class Magnoliopsida; order Solanales; family Solanaceae; genus Nicotiana; species Nicotiana tabacum. Next base: position 88,674,615 of record NC_134101.1, on the reverse strand, counting down.
AAAATATAAATTGTATTCCCTTGTGATCCAGGTAGGCGCTTGATTGCAAAAAACTTGAACTATGTTCGATTGTTTTCTAGTAGGTGCCTGATTGCCAAAACTTAAACTGTATTTCCTTGTTCTCCAGGTGGGCGCCTGATTGCCAAAACTTGAACTGTATTCCCCTGTTCTCCAGCTGGGCGCCTGATTGCCATTATTTGAACTGTATTTACTTGTTCTCCTGGTGGGTGCATGATTTCCAAAAGTTGAACTACATTTTCTTGTTCTCCAGCTGGGCGCCTGATTGCCAAAATTTGAATTGTATTCTCTTTTTCTCCAGTTGGATGCCTTATTACAAAAAACACGAACGATATTCGCTTGTTCTCCAGGTGGACACCTAATTGCCAAAAACATGAATTGTATTCCCTTGCGATCCAGGTGGGCGCTTGATTGCCAAAAACTAGCACAGTGTTCGCTTGTTCTCCATGTGAGCTCCTGATTGCCCAAACATGAACTATATTCCCTTTTTCTCCAGGTGGGCGCCTTATTGCCAAAACTTAAACTATATTCCTTTGTTGTCTAGGTGGACCAGGTGGGCGCCTGATTGCCAAAACTTGAATTGTATTCCCTTGTTTTCCAGGTAGGCGCCTGATTGCCAAAACTTGAACCATATTCCCTTGTTCTCCAGGTGGGTGCCTAATTGCCAAAAACTTGAAATGTATTCCCGATTTCTCCAGGTGGGCGCCTGATTGCCAAAACATAAACTATATTCACTTGTTATCCAGGTGGGCACCTAATTTCCAAAACTTGAACTATATTCCTTTGCTCTCCAGGTGGGCGCCTGATTGCCAAAACTTGAACTGTGTTCCCTTGTTCTCTTGGTGGGCACCTAATTGCCAAAATTTGAACTATACTCCCTTGTTCTCTAGCTCGGCGCCTGATTGCCTCGAACTATATTCCTTTGTTTTCCAGGTGGGCCCCAGATTGCCAAAACATGAACTGTATCCCCTTGTTCTCTAGCTAGGTGTCTGGTTGCCATTGTTTGAACTGTATTCACTTGTTCTCCAGGTGGGAGCCTGATTGCCAAAACTTGAACTACATTTCCCTGTTCTCCAGCTGGGCGCCTGATTGCCAAAATTTGAACTGTATTCTCTTATTCTCCAGGTGGGAACCTGATTACCAAAAATTTGAACTATATTCCCTTGTTTTCCAGGTGGGCGCCTGATTGCCAAAAACACAAACCATATTCGCTTGTTCTTTGGGTGGGCACCTGATTGCCAAAAACATGAATTGTATTCCCTTGTGATCCAGGTGGGCGCTTGATTTCCAAAAACTATAACTGTGTTTGCTTGTTTTCTAGTTAGGCGCCCGATTACCAAAACTTGAACTGTATTTCCTTGTTCTCCAGGTGGGCGCCTGATTGCCAAAACTTGAACTGTATTCCCCTGTTCTCTAGTTGGGCGCCTGATTGCCATTATTTGAATTGTATTCACTTGTTCTCCAGGTGGGCGCGTGATTGCCTAAACTTGAACTATATTTCCTTGTTCTCCAGCTGGGCGCCTGATTGCCAAAATTTGAATTGTATTCGCTTTTTCTCCAGGTGGGCACCTGATTGCAAAAAATTCGAACTATATTCCCTTGTTTTCCAGGTGGGCTCCTGATTGCCAAAAACACGAACGATATTCGCTTGTTCTCCAGGTGGACACCTAATTGCCAAAAACATGAATTCTATTCCCTTGTGATCCAGGTGGGCGCTTGATTGCCAAAAATTAGCAATGTGTTCGCTTGTTCTCCAGGTGAGCTCCTGATTGCCAAAACATGAACTATATTCCCTTATTCTCCAGGTGGGCGCCTGATTGTAAAAACTTAAACTATATTCCTTTGTTGTCCAGGTGGACTAGGTGGGCGCCTGATTGCCAAAACTTGAACTGTATTTCCTTGTTCTCCCGGTGGGCGCTTGATTGCCAAAATTTAGAAATATATTCCCTAGTTCTCTAGGTGGGCGCCTGATTGCCAATTACATGAATGGTATTCCCTTGTTCTCCAGGTGGGCACCTGATTGCCAAAAACTTGAACTGTATTCCCTTGTTCTCTAGGTGGGTGTTGGATTGCCAAAACATGAACTATATTCCCCTGTTCTCTAGTTGGGCACCTGATTGCCAAAATTAGAACTGTATTTACTTGTTCACCAAACGGGTGCCTGATTGCCAAAACTTGAAATGTATTCCCTTGTATTCCAGGTGGGCGCCTGATTGCCAAAACTTGAACTATTTTCCCCTGTTCTCCAGCTGGGCGCCTGATTGCCATAATTAGAACTATATTCCGCTGTTCTCCAGTTGGGCACCTGATTGTCAAAATTTGAACTGTATTCTCTTATTCTCCAGGTGGGTGTCTGATTGCTAAAAACTCGAACTGTATTCCCTTGTTTTCCAGGTGGGCTCTTGATTGCCAAAAACACGAACGATATTCCCTTGTTCTCCAGGTGGGCGTCTGATTGCCAAAAACATGAACTGTATTCCCTTGTTCTCCAGGTGGGCGCTTGATTGCAAAAAACTTAAACTGTGTTCCCTTGTTCTCCAGGTGGGCACCTGATTGCCAAAACTTGAACTTTATTCCCTTTTTCTTCAGGTGGGTGCCTGATTGCCAAAACATGAACTGTATTCTTTTGTTATCCAGGAGGTCCAAGTGGGCGCCTGATTGCCAAAACTTAAAACTGTATTCCCTTGTTCTCCAGGTGGGCACCTGATTGCCAAAAACTCAACTATATTCCCTTGTTCTCTAGGTGGGAGCCTGATTGCCAAAAAATTGAACTATATTCCCTTATTTTCTAGGTTGGCGCCTGATTGCTATAAACATGAACTGTATTCCCTTGTTCTCCAGGCGGGCGCCTGATTGCCATAATATGAACTATATTCCCTTGTTCTCCAGGTGGGCGCCTGATTGCCAAAACTTAAACTATATTCCTTTATTGTCTATGTGGACTAGGTGGGCGCCTGATTGCCAAAACTTGAACTATATTTCCTTGTTCTCCAGGTGGGCGCCTGATTGCCAAAATCTTGAACTATATTTCCTTGTTCTTCAGGTGGGCGCCTAATTTCCAAAATCTTGAACTATATTCCCTTGTTCTCTAGGTGGGCGCCTGATTGCCAAAAACTTGAACGGTATTCCCTTGTTCTCCAGGTGGGCACCTGATTGCCAAAAACTTGAACTGTATTCCCTTGTTCTCAAGGTGGGTGCCAGATTGCCAAAACATAAACTATATTTCCCTATTCTCTAGTTGGGCACCTGATTCCCAAAATTTGAACTGTATTCACTTGTTCTCCAGGCGGGCGCCTGATTGCAAAAACTCGAACTGTATTCCCCTGTTCTCCAGGTGGGCGCCTGATTGCCAAAACTTGAACTATATTCCCCTGTTCTCCAGCTGGGCGCCTGATTGCCAAAATTTGAATTATATTCTACTGTTCTCCAGTTGGGCACCTGATTGTCAAAATTTGAGCTGTATTCTCTTGTTCTCCAGGTGGGCGCCTGATTGCCAAAAACCCGAACTGTATTCCCTTGTTCTCCAGGTAGGCGCCTGATTGCCAAAACATGAACTGTATTCCCCTATTCTCCAGCTGGGCCCGTGATTGCCATTATTTGAACTGTATTCACTTGTTTTGCAGGTGGGCGCCTGATGGTTAAAACTTGAACTACATTTCCCTGTTCTTCAGCTGGCGGCCTGATTGGCAAAATTTAAACTATATTCTCTTATTCTCCAGGTGGGCACCTGATTGCCAAAAATTTGAACTATATTCCCTTGTTTTCCAGGTGGGCGCCTGATTGCCAAAAACATGAACGTTATTCGCTTGTTCTCCAGGTGGGCACCTGATTGCCAAAAACATGAATTGTATTCCTTTGTGATCCAGGTGGGCGAATTGTATTCCTTTGTGATCCAGGTGGGCGCTTGATTGCTAAAAACTTGAACTATGTTCACTTGTTCTCCAAGTGAGTGCCTGATTGCCAAAACTTGAACTTTATTCCCTTGTTCTCTAGGTGGGCGCCTGATTGCCAAAACTTGAACTATTTTCCTTTGTTCTCTAGGTGGATCAGGTGGGTGCCTGATTGCCAAAACATGAACTGTATTTCCTTGTTCTCCAGGTGGGCGCCTGATTGCCAAAATCTTGAACTCTATTCCCTTGTTCTCTAGGTGGGCACATGATTGCCAAAAACTTGAACTGTATTCCCTTGTTCTCCAGGTGGGCACCTGATTGCCAAAATCTTGAACTATATTTCCTTGTTCTTCAGGTGGGTGCCTAATTGCCAAAATCTTGAACTATATTCCCTTGTTCTCTAGGTGGGCGCCTGATTGCCAAAAACTTGAACGGTATTCCCTTGTTCTCCAGGTGGGCACATGATTGCCAAAAACATGAACTGTATTCCCTTGTTCTCCAGGTGGGTGCCAGATTGCCAAAACATGAACTATTTTCCCATATTCTCTAGTTGGGCACCTGATTGCCAAAATTTGAACTGTATTCACTTGTTCTCCAGGCGGGTGCCTGATTGCCGAAACTCGAACTGTATTCCCTTATTCTCCAGGTGGGCGCTTGATTGCCAAAACTTGAACTATATTCCCCTGTTCTCCAGCTGGGCGCCTGATTCCAAAATTTGAATTATATTCCGCTGTTCTCCAGTTGGGCACCTGATTGTCAAAATTTGAGCTGTATTCTCTTATTCTCCAGGTGGGCGCCTGATTGCCAAAAACCCGAACTGCATTCCCTTGTTCTCCAAGTGGGCGCCTGATTGACAAAACATGAATTGTATTCCCCTATTCTCCAGTTGGGCCCGTGATTGCCTTTATTTGAACTTTATTCACTTGTTTTCTAGGTGGGCGCCTGATGGTTTAAACTGTATTCTCTTATTCTCCAGGTGGGCACCTGATTGCCAAAAATTTGAACTATATTCCCTTGTTTTCCAGGTGGGCGCCTGATTGCCAAAAACATGAACGTTATTCGCTTGTTCTCCAGGTGGGCACCTGATTGCCAAAAACATGAATTGTATTCCTTTGTGATCCAGGTGGGCGCTTGATTGCTAATAACTTGAACTATGTTCGCTTGTTCTCCAGGTGAGCGCCTGATTGCCAAAACTTGAACTTTATTCCCTTGTTCTCCAGGTGGGCTCCTGATTGCCAAAACTTGAACTATATTCCTTTGTTCTCTAGGTGGACCAGGTGGGTGCATTCTCTAGGTGGACCAGGTGGGTGCCTGATTGCCAAAACATGAACTATATTTCCTTATTCTCCAGGTGGGCGCCTGATTGCCAAAATCTTCAACTCTATTCCCTTGTTCTTTAGGTGGGCACCTGATTGCCAAAAACTTGAATTGTATTCCCTTATTCTCCAGGTGGGCATCTGATTGCCAAAAACATGAACTGTATTCCCTTGTTCTCCAGCTGGGTGCCTGATTGCCAAAACATGAACTATATTCACTTGTTCTCCAGGAGGCCACCTGATTGCCAAAACTCGAACTATATTACCTTGTTCTCCAGGTGGGCGCCTGATTTCCAAAACTTGAACTATATTCCCTTGTTCTCCAGATGGGCGCCTGATTGCCAAAATTTCAACTATATTCCGCTGTTCTCCAGCTGGGCGCCTGATTTTCAAAAACTCGAACTGTATTCCCTTGTTTTCCAGGTGGGCGCCTGATTACTAAAAACATGAACTGTATTCCATTGTTCTGCTGGTGGGCGCTTCATTGCCAAAAACCTAAATTGTGTTCCCTTGTTCTCCAGGTGGGCGCCTGATTGCCGAAACATGAACTGTATTCCATTGTTCTCCAGGTGAAAGCTTGATTACCAAAACTTGAGCTGTATTCTCTTATTTTCCAAATGGGCGCTCGATTGCCAAAAACTTGAACTGTATTCCCATGTTCTCCAGGTGGGCGCCTGATTGCCAAAAACTGAACAATATTCCCTTGTTCTTTATGTGGGCGCCTGATTGCCAAAACTTGAACTATATTCCCTTGTTCTCCAGGTGGGCGCCTGATTTCCAAAACTTGAAACTGTATTCCCTTGTTCTCTAGGTGGGCGCCTGATTGCCAAAAACTGAAATATATTCCCTTGTTCTCTAGGTGGGCGCCTGATTGCCAAAAATTGAACTATATTCCCTTGTTCTCTAGGTGGGCGCCTGATTGCTAAAAACTTGAATTGTATTCCCTTATTCTCCAGGTGGGCATTTGATTGCCGAGACATGAACTGTATTCCCCTATTCTCCAGGTGGGCGCCTGATTACCAAAACTTGAGCTGTATTCCCTTATTCTCTAGGTCGGCGCCCGATTGCCAAAAACTTGAACTGTCTTCCCTTGTTCTCCAAGTGGGCGCATGATTGCCAAAACCTGAACTGTATTCCCTTGTTTTCCAGGTAGGTGCCTGATTGCCAAAACTTGAACCATATTCCCTTGTTCTCCAGGTGGGTGCCTGATTGCAAAAAACTTGAAATATATTCCGTTCTCCAGGTGGGCGCCTGATTGCGAAAACATAAACTATATTCACTTGTTATCCAGGTGGGCACCGGATTGCCAAAACTTGAATTGCATACCCTTATTCTCCAAGCGAGCGCCTGATTGCTAAAATATGAACTATATTCCCTTGTTCTCCAGGTGGGCGCCTGATTGCCAAAACTTAAACTATATTCCTTTGTTGTCTAGGTGGACCAGGTGGGCGCCTTATTGCCAAAACTTGAACTGTATTTCCTTGTTCTCCAAGAGGGCGCCTGATTGCCAAAATCTTGAACTATATTCCCTAGTTCTCTAGGTGGGCGCCTGATTGCCAATAACATGAACTGTATTCCCTTGTTCTCCAGGTGGGCACCTTATTGCCAAAAACTTGAACTGTATTCCCTTGTTCTCCAGGTGGGTGCTAGATTGCCAAAACATGAACTATTTTCCCCTGTTCTCCAGTTGGGCACCTGATTGCCAAAATTAGAACTGTATTCACTTGTTCTCTAGGCGGGCGCCTAATTGCCCAAACTCGAACTGTATTCCCTTGTTATCCAGGTGGGCGCCTGATTGCCAAAACTTAAACTATATTCCCCTGTTCTCCAGCTGGGCGCCTGATTGCCAAAATTTGAACTATATTCCGCTGTTCTCCAGCTGGGCACCTGATTGTCAAAATTTGAACTATATTCTCTTATTCTCAAGGTGGGCGCCTGATTGCCAAAAACTCTAACTGTATTCCCTTGTTTTCTAGGTGGGCGCTTGATTTCCAAAAACACGAACGATATTCCGTTGTTCTCCAGGTGGGCGTCTGATAGCCTAAAACATGAATTGTATTCCCTAGTTCTCCAGGTGGGCGCCTGATTGCCAAAACTTGAACTTTATTCTTTTGTTATCCAGGAGGTCCAAGTGGGCACCTGATTGCCAAAACTTGAACTGTATTCCCTTAATCTCCATGTGGGCGCCTGATTGCCAAAAACTGAACTATATTCCCTTGATCTCTAGGTGGGTGCCTGATTTCCAAAAAATTGAACTATATTCCCTTATTCTCTAGGTCGGTGCCTTATTTCTAAAAACTTGAACTGTATTCCCTTGTTCTCCAAGTGGGCGCTTGATTTCCAAAACATGAACTATATTTCCTTGTTCTCCAGGTGGGCGCCTGATTGCCAAAACTTAAACTATATTCCTTTGTTGTCTAGGTGGACTAGGTGGGCGCCTGATTGCCAAAATCTTGAACTATATTCCCTTGTTCTCCAGGTGGGCGCCTGATTGCCAAAAACTTGAACTGTATTCCCTTGTTCTGCAGGTGGGTACTTATTCCCAAAAACTTGAACTGTATTCCCTTGTTCTCCAGGTGGGTGCCAGATTGCCAAAACATGAACTATATTCCCCTATTTTCCAGTTGCGCACCTGATTGCCAAAATTTGAACTGTATTCACTTGTTCTCCAGGCGGGCGCCTGATTGCCAAAACTCGAACTGTATTCCCTTGTTCTCCAGGTGGACGCCTGATTGCCAAAACTTGAACTATATTCCCTTGTTCTCCAGGTGGGCGCTTGATTGCCAAAAACTTGAACTGTATTCCCTTGTTCTCCAGGTGGGCGCTTAATTGCAAAAACTTGAACTTTATTCTCTTGTTCTCCAGGTGGGCGCCTGATTGCCAAAACTTGAACTGTATTCCCTTGTTCTCCAGGTGGTCCAAGTGGACGACTGATTGCCAAAACTTTAACTGTATTCCCTTGTTCTCCAGGTGGGCGCCTGATTGCCAAAAACTGAACTGTATTCCCTTGTTCTCCAAGTGGGAGCCTAATTGCCAAAACATGAACTGTAATCCCTTTTTCTCCAGGTGGGCGCCTGATTGCCAAAAACACGAACGATATTCGCTTGTTCTCCAGGTGGGCACCTGAGTGCCAAAAACATAAATTGTATTCCCTTGTTCTCTAGGTGGGCGCCTGATTGCCAAAACTTGAACTGTATTCTCCTGTTCTCCAGCTGCGCGCCTGATTGCCACTATTTGAACTGTATTCACTTGTTCTCCAGGTGGGTGCCTGATTGCAAAAACTTGAACTACATTTTCCCTTGTTCTCCAAGTAGGCACCTGATTGCCAAAACTTGAACTGTATTCCCTTTTTCTCCAGGTGGGTGCCTAATTGCGAAATACTAGAACTGTATTCCCTTGTTTTGCTGGTTGGCGCCAGATTGCCAAAACTTGAAATGTATTCCCTTGTTCTCCAGGTGGGTGCCTGATTGCCAAAACTTGAACTGTATTCTCCTGTTCTCCAGTTGGGCGCCTGATTGCCATTATTTAAACTGTATTCACTTGTTCTCCACGTGGGTTCCTGATTGCCAAAAACATGAACTATATTCCCTTGTTTTTCAGGTGGGCACCTGATTGCCAAAACTTGAACTGTATTCCCTTGTTCTCCAAGTGGGAGCCTAGTTGCCAAAACATGAACTGTAATCCCTTTTTCTTCAGGTGGGCGCCTGATTGCCAAAAACACGAATGATATTCGCTTGTTCTCTAGGTGGGAAAATGATTGCCAAAAACATGAATTGTATTCTCTTGTTCTGCAGGTGGGCGCCTGATTGCCAGGTGGGCACCTGATTGCCAAACCTTGAACTACATTTCCTTGTTCTCCAGCTGGGTGCCTGATTGCCGAAATTTGAACTGTATTCTCTTATTCTCTAGATGGGCACCTGATTGACAAAAATTCGAACTATATTCCCTTGTTTTCCAGGTGGGTGCCTGATTGCCAAAAACATGAACGATATTCGCTTGTTCTCCAGGTGGGAACCTGATTGCCATAAACATGAATTGTATTCCCTTGTGATTCAGCTGGGTGCTTGATTGCCAAAAATTTGAATTGTGTTCGCTTGTTTTCCAGGTGAGCGCCTGATTACCAAAACTTGAACTTTATTCCCATGTTCTCCAGGTGGGCACCTTATTGCCAAAACTTGAGCTATATTCCTTTGTCTCTAGGTGGACCAGGTGGGCGCCTTATTTCCAAAACTTGAACTGTATTTCCTTGTTCTCCAGGTGGGCGCCTGATTGCCAAAATCTTCAACTATATTCCCTTGTTCTCTAGGTGGGCGCCTGATTGCCAAAAACTTTAACTATATTCCCTTATTCTCCAGGTTGGCACCTGATTGCCAAAAACTTGAACTGTATTCCCTTGTTCTACTGGTGGGCGCCATATTGCCAAAACATGAACTGTAATCCCTTTTTCTCCAGGTAGGTGCCTGATTGCCAAAACATGAACTGTATTCCCTTGTTCTCCAGGTGAACGCCTGATTGCCAAAAGTTGAATTGTATTCCCTTGTTCTCCAAGTTGGCGCCTAATTGCTAAAACATGAACTGTAATCCCTTTTTCTCTAGGTGGACGCCTGATTTCCAAAAACTCGAACAGTATTTCCTTGTTTTCCAGGTGGGCGCCAGATTGCCAAAACATTAACTGTATTCCCTTGTTCTCCAAGTAGGCACTTGATTGCCAAAACATGAACTTTATTCCCTTGTTCTCCAGGTGGGTGCTCGATTGCCAAAACTTGAATTGTATTCCCTTGTTCTCTAGGTGGTCTAGGTGGGCGCCTGATTGCCAAAACATGAACTTCATTCCCTTGTTCTCCAGGTGGGCGCCTGATTGCCAAAACTTGAACTATATTTCCTTGTGCTCCAGGTGGGCGCCTGATTGCCAAAAACTTGAACTATATTCCCTTGTTTTTCTGGTGGGCACCTGATTGCCAAAATTTGAACTATGTTCCCTTGTTCTCCAGGTAGGCACTAATTGCCAAAACATGAACTTTATTCCCTTTTTCTCAAGGTGGGCGCCCGATTGCCAAAACTTGAATTGTATTCCCTTGTTCTCCAGATGGTCCAGGTGGGCGCCTGATTTCCAAAACATGAACTATATTTCCTTGTTCTTCAGGTGGGTACCTGATTGCCCAAAACTTGAACTATATTTCTTTGTTCTCCAGGTGGGCTCCTGATTGCCAAAACTTGAACTGTATTCCCTTGTTCAGGTGGACGCGTGATTTCCAAAATCTTGAACTCTATTCCCTTGTTCTCTAGATGGGCACCTGATTGCCAAAAACTTGAACTGTATTCCCTTGTTCTCCAGGTGGGCGCCGGATTACCAAAACTTGAACTGTATTCCCTTGTTCTCCAAGTGGGCGCTTGATTGCCAGAACTTGAACTATATTCCCCTGTTCTCCACCTGGGCGCGTGATTGCCATTATTTGAACTGTATTCACTTGTTCTCCAGGTGGGTGCCTGATTGCCAAAACTTGAACTACATTTCCCTGTTCTCCAGCTGGCCACCTAATTGCCAAAATTTTAACTGTATTCTCTTATTCTCCAGGTGGGCACCTAATTGCCAAAAATTCGAACTATATTCCCTTGTTTTTCAGGTGGGCACCTGATTGCCAAAACTTGAACTGTAATCCCTTGTTCTCCAAGTGGGAGCCTAGTTTCCAAAACATGAACTGTAATCCCTTTTTCTCCAGGTGGGAACCTGATTACCAAAAACACGAACGATATTCGCTTGTTCTCTAGGTGGGAACCTGATTGCCAAAAACATGAATTGTATTTTCTTGTTCTCTAGGTGGGCGCCTGATTGGCAGGTGGGCACCTGATTGCCAAAACTTGAACTACATTTCCCTGTTCTCCAGCTGGGTTCCTGATTGCCGAAATTAGAACTGTATTCTCTTATTCTCTAGGTGGGCACCTGATTGTCAAAAATTCGAACTATATTCCCTTGTTTTCCAGGTGAGCGCCTGATTGCCAAAAACACGAACGATATTCGCTTGTTCTCCAGGTGGGAACCTGATTGCCATAAACATGAATTGTATTCCCTTGTGATCCAGGTGGGTGCTTGATTGCCAAAAATTTTAATTGTGTTCGCTTGTTCTCCAGGTGAGTGCCTGATTACCAAAACTTGAACTATATTCCCATGTTCTCCAGGTGGGCACCTAATTGCCAAAACTTGAGCTATATTCCTTTGTCTCTAGGTGGACCAGGTGGGCGCCTTATTGCCAAAACTTGAACTGTATTTCCTTGTTCTCTTGGTGGGCGCCTGATTGCCAAAATCTTCAACTATATTCCCTTATTCTCTAGGTGGGCGCCTGATTGCCAAAAACTTTAACTGTATTCCTTTATTCTCCAGGTGGGCACCTGATTTCCAAAAGTTGAATTGTATTCCCTTGTTCTCCAAGTTGGCGCCTAATTGCTAAAACATGAACTGTAATCCCTTTTTCTCCAGGTGGACGCCTGATTTCCAAAAACTCGAACAGTATTTCCTTGTTTTCCAGGTGGGTGCCAGATTGACAAAACATTAACTGTATTCCCTTGTTCTCCAAGTAGGCACCTGATTGCCAAAACATGAACTTTATTCCCTTGTTCTCCAGGTGGGTGCTCGATTGCCAAAACTTGAACTGTATTCTCTTGTTCTCTAGGTGGTCTAGGTGGGCGCCTGATTGTCAAAACATGAACTTTATTCCCTTGTTCTCCAGGTGGACGCCTGATTGCCAAAACTTGAACTATATTCCCTTATTCTCCAGATGGTCCAGGTGGGCGCCTGATTGCCAAAACTTGAACTATATTTCCTTGTTCTTCAGGTGGGCACCTGATTGCCCAAAACTTGAACTATATTTCTTTGTTCTCCATGAGGGCTCCTGATTGCCAAAACTTGAACTGTATTCCCTTGTTCAGGTGGACGCCTGATTGCCAAAACTTGAACTGTATTCCCTTGTTCTCCAGATGGGTGCCTGATTGCCAAAAACTCGAACTATATTCCTTTTTTCTCTAGGTAGGCGCCTGATTACGTAAAACATAAATTGTATTCCCTTATTCTCCAAGTGGGCGCCTAATTGCCAAAAACATGAACTATATTCCCTTGTTCTCCAGGTGGGCGCTTGATTGCCAAAAACTTGAACTGTATTCCCTTGTTCTCCAGGTGGGCGCTTAATTGCAAAAACTTGAACTTTATTCTCTTGTTCTCCAAGTGGGCGCCTGATTTCCAAAACTTGAACTGAATTCCCTTGTTCTCTAGGTGGTCCAGGTGGACGCTTGATTGCCAATACTTGAAATTTATTCCCTTTTTCTCCAGGTGGGCGCCTGATTGCCAAAAACTTTAACGGTTTTTCCTTGTTCTCTAGGTGGGTGCCTGATTGCCAAAAACATGAATTATAATCCCTTGTTTTTTCAGGTGGGCACCTGATTGCCAAAACTTGAACTGTATTCCCTTGTTCTCCAAGTGGGTGCCTAATTGCCAAATCATGAACTGTAATTGCTTTTTCTTCAGGTGGGTGCCTAATTGCTAAATACTAGAACTGTATTCCCTCGTTTTGCTGGTGGGCGCCGGATTACCAAAACATGAACTGTATTCCCTTGTTCTCCAAGTGGGCGCATGATTGCCAGAACTTGAACTATATTCCCCTGTTCTCCAGCTGGGCGCGTGATTGCCATTATTTGAACTGTATTCACTTGTTCTCCAGGTGGGCGCCTGATTGCCAAAACTTGAACTACATTTCCCTGTTCTCCAGCTGGCCGCCTGATTGCCAAAATTTTAACTGTATTCTCTTATTATCTAGGTGGGCACCTGATTGCCAAAAATTCGAACTATATTCCCTTGTTTTCCAGGTGGGCGCCTGATTGCCAAAAACACGAACGATATTCGCTTGTTCTCCAGGTGAGTGCCTGATTGCCATAAACATGAATTGTATTCCCTTGTGATCCAGGTGGGTGCTTGATTGCCAAAAATTTGAATTGTGTTCGCTTGTTCTCCAAGTGAGTGCCTGATTACCAAAACTTGAACTATATTCCCATGTTCTCCAGGTGGGCACCTAATTGCCAAAACTTGAGCTATATTCCTTTGTCTCTAGGTGGACCAGGTGGGCGCCTTATTGCCAAAACTTGAACTGTATTTCCTTGTTCTCTAGGTGGGCGCCTGATTGCCAAAATCTTCAACTATATTCCTTTGTTCTCTAGGTGGGCGCCTGATTGCCAAAAACTTTAACTGTATTCCTTTATTCTCCAGGTGGGCACCTGATTGCCAAAAACATGAACTGTATTCCCTTGTTCTACTGGTGGGCGCCATATTGCCAAAACATGAACTGTAATCCCTTTTTCTCCAAGTAGGTGCCTGATTGCCAAAACATGAACTGTATTCCCTTGTTCTCCAGGTGAACGCCTGATTGCCAAAAGTTGAATTGTATTCCCTTGTTCTCCAAGTTGGCACCTAATTGCTAAAACATGAACTGTAATACCTTTTTCTCCAGGTGGACGCCTGATTTCCAAAAACTCGAACAGTATTTCCTTGTTTTCCAGGTGGGCGCCAGATTGCCAAAACATTAACTGTATTCCCTTGTTCTCCAAGTAGGCACCTGATTGCCAAAACATGAACTTTATTCCCTTGTTCTCCAGGTGGGTGCTCGATTGCCAAAACTTGAACTGTATTCTCTTGTTCTCTAGGTGGTCTAGGTGGGCGCCTGATTGTCAAAACATGAACTTTATTCCCTTGTTCTCCAGGTGGGCACCTGATTGCCGAAACTTGAACTATATTTCCTTGTGCTCCAGGTGGGCGCCTGATTGCCAAAAACTTGAACTATATTCCGTTGTATTTCTGGTGGGCACCAGATTGCCAAAATTTTAACTGTGTTCCCTTGCTATCCAGGTAGGCACTAATTGCCAAAACATGAACTTTATTCCATTGTTCTCAAGGTGGGCACCTGATTGCCAAAACTTGAACTATATTCCCTTATTCTCCAGATGGTCCAGGTGGGCGCCTGATTGCCAAAACTTGAACTATATTTCCTTGTTCTTCAGGTGGGCACCTGATTGCCCAAAACTTGAACTATATTTCTTTGTTCTCTAGGAGGGCTCCTGATTGCCAAAACTTGAACTGTATTCCCTTGTTCAGGTGGACGCCTGATTGCCAAAACTTGAACTGTATTCCCTTGTTCTCCAGATGGGTGCCTGATTGCCAAAAACTCGAACTATATTCCTTTTTTCTCTAGGTAGGCGCCTGATTACATAAAACATAAATTGTATTCCCTTATTCTCCAAGTGGGCGCCTGATTGCCAAAAACATGAACTATATTCCCTTGTTCTCCAGGTGGGCGCTTGATTGCCAAAAACTTGAACTGTATTCCCTTGTTCTCCAGGTGGGCGCTTAATTGCATAAACTTGAACTTTATTCTCTTGTTCTCCAAGTGGGCGCCTGATTTCCAAAACTTGAACTGAATTCCCTTGTTCTCTAGGTGGTCCAGGTGGACGCTTGATTGCCAATACTTGAAATTTATTCCCTTTTTCTCCAGGTGGGCGCCTGATTGCCAAAAACTTTAACGGTTTTCCCTTGTTCCCTAGGTGGGTGCCTGATTGCCAAAAACATGAACTATAATCCCTTGTTTTTTCAGGTGGGCACCTGATTGCCAAAACTTGAACTGTATTCCCTTGTTCTCCAAGTGGGCGCCTAATTTCCAAATCATGAACTGTAATTGCTTTTTCTTCAGGCGGGTGACTAATTGCCAAATACTAGAACTGTATTCCCTTGTTTTGCTGGTGGGCGCCGGATTACCAAAACATGAACTGTATTCCCTTGTTCTCCAAGTGGGCGCATGATTGCCAGAACTTGAACTATATTCCCCTGTTCTCCAGCTGGGCATGTGATTGCCATTATTTGAACTGTATTCACTTGTTCTCTAGGTGGGCGCCTGATTGCCAAAACTTGAACTACATTTCCCTGTTCTCCAGCTGGCCGCCTGATTGCCAAAATTTTAACTGTATTCTCTTATTCTCCAGGTGGGCACCTGATTGCCAAAAATTCGAACTATATTCCCTTGTTTTCCAGGTGGGCGCCTGATTGCCAAAAACACGAACGATATTCGCTTGTTCTCCAGGTGGGCACCTGATTACCAAAAACATGAATTGTATTCCCTTGTGATCCAGGTGGGCGCTTGATTGCCAAAAACTTGAACTATGTTCGCTTGTTCTCCAGGTGAGCGCCTGATTGCCAAAGCTTGAACTTTATTCCCTTGTTCTCCAGGTCGACGCCTGATTGCCAAAACTTGAACTATATTCCTTTGTTCTCTAGGTGGACCAGGTGGGTGCATGATTGCCAAAACATGAACTGTATTTCCTTGTTCTTTAGGTGGGCACCTGATTGCCAAAAACTTGAACTGTATTCCCCTATTATCCAGGTGGGCACCTGATTGCCAAAAACTTGAATTGTATTCCCTTGTTCTCCATGTGGGTGCCTGATTGCCAAAACTTGAACTATATTTCCCTGTTCTCCAGCTGGGCGCCTGATTGCCAAAATTTGAACTGTATTCACTTGTTCTCCAGGAGGGCACCTGATTACCAAAACTCTAACTGTATTCCCTTGTTCTCCAAGTGGGCGCTTGATTTCCAAAACTTGAACTATATTCCCCTATTCTCCAGCTGGGCACCTGATTGCCAAAATTTGAATTGTATTCACTTGTTTTTTTGTTGGGCACCTGATTGCCAAAATTTGAACTATGTTCCCTTGCTCTTCAGGTGGGCACTAATTGTCAAAACATGAACTTTATTCCCTTGTTCTTCAGTTGGGCGCTCGATTGCCAAAACTTGAACTGTATTCCCTTGTTCTCTAGGTGGTCCAGGGGGGCGCCTGATTGGCAAAACATGAACTGTATTTCCTTGTTCTCCAAGTGGGCGCTTGATTGCCAAAATCTTGAACTCTATTCCCTTGTTCTCTAGGTGGG
This sequence comes from Nicotiana tabacum, assembly GCF_000715075.1. Lineage (NCBI taxonomy): Eukaryota > Viridiplantae > Streptophyta > Magnoliopsida > Solanales > Solanaceae > Nicotiana > Nicotiana tabacum. Next base: position 88,658,436 of record NC_134101.1, on the reverse strand, counting down.
CACCTGATTGCCAAAAACTTGAACTGTATTCCCCTGTATTCCAAGTGGGCCCTGATTGCCAAAAACTTGAACTGTATTCCCTTGTTCTCCAGGTTGGTGCCTGATTGCCAAAACTTGAACTATATTCCCCTGTTCTCCAACTGGGAGCCTGATTGCCTAAATTTGAATTGTATTCACTTGTTCTCCAGGAGGCACCTGATTGCCAAAACTCGAACTTTATTCCCTTGTTCTCTAGGTGGGCTCCTGATTGCCAAAACTTGAACTATATTTCCTTGTTCTCCAGGTGGGCGCCTGATTTCCCAAAACTTGAACTGTATTCCTTTGTTCTCCAGGTGGGCACCTGATTGCCCAAACTTGAACAGTATTCCCTTGTTCTCCAGGTGAACGCCTGATTGCCAAAACTTGAACCGTATTCCCTTGTTCTCCAGATGGGTGCCTGATTGCCAAAAACTCGAACTATATTCCCTTTTATTCTAGGTAGGCGCCTGATTACGCAAAACATAAACTGTATTCCCTTATTCTCCAAGTGGGCTCCTGATTGCCAAAAACTTGAATTATATTCCCTTGTTCTCCAGGTGGGCGCTTGATTGCCAAAAACTTGAACTGTATTCCCTTGTTCTCCAGGTGGGTGCTTAATTGCAAAAACTAGAACTTTATTATCTTATTCTCCAGGTGGGCGCCTGATTGCCAAATCTTGAACTGTATTCCCTTGTTGTCTAGGTGGTCCAGGTGGACGATTGATTGCCAAAACTTGAACTGTATTCCCTTTTTCTCTAGGTGGGCGCCTGATTGACAAAAACTTGAACTATTTTCCCTTGTTTTCCAGGTGGGTGCCAGATTGCCAAAACATTAACTGTATTCCCTTGTTCTCCAAGTAGGCACTAATTGCCAAAACATGAACATTATTCCCTTGTTCTCCAGGTGGGCACCCGATTGCCAAAACTTGAACTGTATTCCCTTGTTCTCCAGATGGTCCAAGTGGGCGCCTGATTGCCAAAACTTGAACTTTATTCCCTTGTTCTCCAGGTGGGCGCCTGATTGCCAAAACTTGAACTACATTTCCTTGTTCTCCAGGTCGGCGCCTGATTGCCCAAAACTTGAACTATATTCCTTTGTTCTCCAGGTGGGTGCCTGATTGCCAAAACTTGAACTGTATTCCCTTGGTCTCTAGGTGTTCCAGGTGGACACCTGATTGCCAAAACTTGAACTGTATTCCCTTGTTCTCCAGATGGGTGCCTGATTGCCAAAAACTCGAACTATATTCCCTTGTTTTCTAGGTAGGCGCCTCATTACGTAAAACATAAATTGTATTCCCTTATTCTTAAAGTGGGTGCTTGATTGCCAAAAACTTGAACTATATTCCCTTGTTCTCCAGGTGGGCACTTGATTTCCAAAAACGTGAACTACATTCACTTGTTCTCCAGGTGGGCGCTTAATTGAAAAAACTTGAACTTTATTCTCTTGTTCTCCAGGTGGGCGCCTGATTGCCAAAACTTGAACTACATTCCCTTGTTCTCTAGGTGGTCCAGGTGGACACTTGATCGCCAAAACATGAACTGTATTCCCTTTTTCTCCAGGTGTGCGCCTGATTGCCAAAAACTTGAACTGTTTTCCCTTGTTCTCCAGGTGGGTGCCTGATTGCCAAAACTTGAACTATATTCCCTTGTTTTTTCAGGTGGGCACCTGATTGCCAAAACTTTAAATGTATTCCCTTGTTCTCCAAGTGGGCGCCTAATTGCCAAATCATGATCTGTAATTGCTTTTTTTCCAAGTGGGTGCCTAATTACCGAAAACTAGAACTGTATTCGCTTGTTTTGCTGGTGGGCGCCGGATTGCCAAAACATGAACTATATTCCCTTGTTCTCCATGTGGGTGCCTAATTGCCAAAACTTGAAATATATTCCCCTGTTCTCCAGCTGGGCGCGTGATTGCCATTATTTGAACTGTATTCACTTGTTCTCCAGGTGGGCGCCTGATTGCCAATACTTGAACTACATTTCCCTGTTCTCCAGCTGGCCGCCTGATTGCCAAAATTTGAACTGTATTCTCTTATTCTCTAGGTGGGCACCTGATTGTCAAAAATTCGAACTATATTCCCTTGTTTTCCAGGTAGGCGCCTGATTGCCAAAAAACACGAACGATATTCGCTTGTTCTCTAGGTGGGCACCTGATTGCCAAAAACATGAATTGTATTCCCTTGTGATCCAGGTGGGCGCTTGATTGCCAAAAAATTGAACTATGTTCGCTTGTTCTTCAGGTGAGCGCCTGATTGCCAATACTTGAACTTTATTCCCTTGTTCTCCAGGTGGGCGCCTGATTTCCAAAACTTGAACTATATTCCTTTGTTCTCTAGGTGGATCAGGTGGGTTCATGATTGCCAAAACATGAACTGTATTTCCTTGTTCCCCAAGTGGGCGCCTGTTTGCCAAAATCTTGAACTCTATTCCCTTGTTCTCTAGGTGGGCACCTGATTGCCAAAAACTTGAACTGTATTCCCTTGTTCTCCACGTGGGCACCTGATTGCCAAAAACTTGAACTGTATTCCCTTGTTCTCCAGGTGGGTGCCTGATTGCCGAAACTTGAACTATATTCCCCTGTTCTCTAGCTGGGCACCTGATTGCCAAAATTTGAACTGTATTCACTTGTTCTCCAGAAGGGCACCTGATTGCCAAAACTCGAACTATATTCCCTTGTTCTCCAGGTGGGCGCCTGATTTCCAAAACTTGAACTATATTCACCTGTTCTCTAGCTCGGCGCCTGATTGCCAAAATTTGAATTGTATTCACTTGTTTTCCAGGTGGGCGCCTGATTGCCAAAAACTTAACTATATTCCCTTGTTTTTCTGGTGGGCACCTGATTGCCAAAATTTGAACTGTGTTCCCTTGCTCTCTAGGTGGGCACTAATTGTCAAAACATGAACTTTATTCCCTTGTTCTTCAGTTGGGCGCCCGATTGCCAAAACTTGAACTGTATTCCCTTGTTCTCTAGGTGGTCTAGGTGGGCGCCTGATTGTCAAAACATGAACTTTATTCCCTTGTTCTCCAGGTGGGCGCCTGATTGCCAAAACTTGAACTATATTTCCTTGTGCTCCAGGTGGGCGCCTGATTGCCAAAAACTTGAACTATATTCCGTTGTTTTTCTGGTGGGCACCTGATTGCCAAAATTTGAAATGTGTTCCCTTGTTATCCAGGTAAGCACTAATTGCCAAAACATGAACTTTATTCCATTGTTCTCAAGGTGGGCACCCGATTGCCAAAACTTGAACTATATTCCCTTGTTCTCCAGATGGTCCAAGTGGGCGCCTGATTGCCAAAACTTGAACTATATTTCCTTGTTCTTCAGGTGGGCACCTGATTGCCCAAAACTTGAACTATATTTCTTTGTTCTCCAGGTGGGCTCCTGATTGCCAAAACTTGAACTGTATTCCCTTGTTCTCTAGGTGGGTGCCTGATTGCCAAAAACATGAACTATAATCCCTTGTTTTTTCAGGTGGGCACCTGATTGCCAAAACTTGAACTGTATTCCCTTGTTCTCCAAGTGGGCGCCTATTTGCCAAATCATGAACTGTAATTGCTTTTTCTTCAGGTGGGTGCCTAATTGCTAAATACTAGAACTGTATTCCCTTGTTTTGCTGGTGGGCGCCGGATTACCAAAACATGAACTGTATTCCCTTGTTCTCCAGGTGGGCGCATGATTTCCAGAACTTGAACTATATTCCCCAGTTCTCCAGCTGGGCGCGTGATTGCCATTATTAGAACTGTATTCACTTGTTCTCCAGGTGGGCGCCTGATTGCCAAAACTTGAACTACATTTCCCTGTTCTCCAACTGGCCGCCTGATTGCCAAAATTTTAACTGTATTCTCTTATTCTCCAGGTGGGCACCCGATTGCCAAAAATTTGAACTATATTCCCTTGTTTTCCAAGTGGGCGCCTGATTGCCAAAAACACGAATGATATTCGCTTGTTCTCCAGGTGGGCACCTGATTACCAAAAACATGAATTGTATTCCCTTGTGATCCAGGTGGGCGCTTGATTGCCAAAAACTTGAACTATGTTCGCTTGTTCTCCAGGTGAGTGCCTGATTGCCAAAGCTTGAACTTTATTCCCTTGTTCTCCAGGTGGGCGCCTGATTTCCAAAACTTGAACTATATTCCTTTGTTCTCTAGGTGGACCTGGTGGGTGCATGATTGCCAAAACATGAACTATATTTACTTGTTCTCTAGGTGGGCACCTGATTGCCAAAGACTTGAACTGTATTCCCCTATTATCTAGGTGGGCACCTGATTGCCAAAAACTTGAATTGTATTCCCTTGTTCTCCAGGTGGGTGCATGATTGCCAAAACTTGAACTATATTCCCCTGTTCTCCAGCTGGGCGCCTAATTGCCAAAATTTGAACTGTATTCACTTGTTCTCCAGGAGGGCACCTGATTACCAAAACTCTAACTGTATTCCCTTGTTCTCCAGGTGGGCGCTTGATTTCGAAAACTTGAACTATATTCCCTTGTTCTCCAGCTGGGCACCTGATTGCCAAAATTTGAATTGTATTCACTTGTTCTCCAGGTGGGCGCCTGATTGCCAAAAACTTGAACTGTATTCCCTTGTTTTTCTGTTGGGCACCTGATTGCCAAAATTTGAACTATGTTCCCTTGCTCTTCAGGTGGGCACTAATTGTCAAAACATAAACTTTATTCCCTTGTTCTCCAGTTGGGCGCGCAATTGCCAAAACTTGAACTGTATTCCCTTGTTCTCTAGGTGGTCCAGGTGGGCGCCTGATTGCCAAAACATGAACTGTATTTCCTTATTCTCCAAGTGGGCGCTTGATTGCCAAAATCTTGAACTCTATTCCCTTGTTCTCTAGGTGGGCACCTGATTGCCAAAAACTTGAACTGTATTCCCCTGTTTTCCAGGTGGGCACCCGATTGCCAAAAACTTGAACTGTATTCCCTTTTTCTCCAGGTGGGTGCCTTATTGCCAAAACTTGAACTATATTCCCCTGTTCTCCAGCAGGGCGCCTGATTGCCAAAATTTGAATTGTATTCACTTGTTCTCCAGGAGGCACCTGATTGCCAAAACTCGAACTGTATTCCCTTGTTCTCCAGGTGGGCGCTTGATTTCCAAAACTTGAACTATATTCCCCTGTTCTCCAGCTGTGCGCCTGATTGCCAAAATTTGAATTGTATTCACTTGTTCTCCAGGTGGGCGCCTGATTGCCAAAAACTTAACTGTATTCCCTTGTTTTTCTGGTGGGCACCTGATTTCCAAAATTTGAACTATGTTCCCCTGTTCTCCAGTTAGGCGCCTGATTGCCAAAATTTGAATTGTATTCACTTGTTCTCCAGGTGGGCGCCTGATTGCCAAAAACTTGAACTGTATTCCCTTGTTTTTCTGGTGGGCACCTGATTGCCAAAATTTGAACTGTGTTCCCTTGCTCTCCAAGTGGGCACTAATTGTCAGAACATGAATTTTATTCCTTTATTCTCCAGTTGGGCACCCGATTGCAAAAACTTGAACTGTATTCCCTTGTTCTCCAGGTGGTCCAGGTGGGCGCCTGATTGCCAAAACTTGAACTTTATTCCCTTGTTCTCTAGGTGGGCGCCTGATTGCCAAAACTTCAACTATATTTTCTTGTTCTCCAGGTGGGCGCCTGATTGCCCAAAACTTGAACTGTATTCCTTTGTTCTCCAGGTGGGCACCTGATTGCCAAAACTTGAACAGTATTCCCTTGTTCTCCAGGTGAACGCCTGATTGCCAAAACTTGAACCGTATTCCCTTGTTCTCCAGATGGGTGCCTGATTGCCAAAAACTCGAACTATATTCCCTTTTTTTCTAGGTAGGCGCCTGATTACGTAAAACATAAACTGTATTCCCTTATTCTCCAAGTGAGCGCCTGATTGCCAAAAACTTAAACTATATTCCCTTGTTCTCCAGGTGGGCGCTTGATTGCCAAAAACTTGAACTGTATTCCCTTGTTCTCCAGGTGGGCGCTTAATTGCAAAAACTTGAACTTTATTATCTTATTCTCCAGGTGGGCGCCTGATTGCCAAATCTTGAACTGTATTCCCTTGTTCTCTAAGTGGTCCAGGTGGACGATTGATTGCCAAAACTTGAACTGTATTCCCTTTTTCTCCAGGTGGGCGCCTGATTGCCAAAAACTTGAACTGTTTTCCCTTGTTTTCCAGGTGGGTGCCAGATTGCCAAAACATTAACTGTATTCCCTTGTTCTCCAAGTAGGCACCTGATTGCTAAAACATGAACTTTATTCCCTTGTTCTCCAGGTGGGCGCCTGATTGCCAAAACTTGAACTATATTTCCTTGTGCTTCAAGTGGGCGCCTGATTGCCAAAAACTTGAACTATATTCCCTTGATTTTCTGGTGGGCACCTGATTACCAAAATTTGAAGTGTGTTCCCTTGTTCTCCAGGTAGGCACTAATTGCCAAAACATGAACTTTATTCCCTTTTTCTCCAGGTGGGCACCTGATTGCCAAAACTTGAACTGTATTCCCTTGTTCTCCAGATGGTCCAAGTGGGCGCCTGATTGGCAAAACTTGAACTTTATTCCCTTGTTCTCCAGGTGGGCGCCTGATTGCCAAAACATGAACTATATTTCCTTAATCTCCAGGTGGGCGCCTGATTGCCCAAAACTTGAACTATATTCCTTTGTTCTCCAGGTGGGTGCCTGATTGCCAAAACTTGAACTGTATTCCCTTGTTCTCTAGGTGTTCCAGGTGGACACCTGATTGCCAAAACTTGAACTGTATTCCCTTGTTCTCCAGATGGGTGCCTGATTGCCAAAAACTCGAACTATATTCCCTTGTTTTCTAGGTAGGCGCCTCATTACGTAAAACATAAATTGTATTCCCTTATTCTTAAAGTGGGTGCTTGATTGCCAAAAACTTGAACTATATTCCCTTGTTCTCCAGGTGGGCACTTGATTTCCAAAAACGTGAACTGTATTCACTTGTTCTCCAGGTAGGCGCTTAATTTAAAAAACTTGAACTTTATTCTCTTGTTCTCCAGGTGGGCGCCTGATTGCCAAAACTTGAACTACATTCCCTTGTTCTCTAGGTGGTTCAGGTGGACACTTAATTGCCAAAACTTGAACTGTATTCCCTTTTTCTCCAGGTGGGCGCCTGGTTGCCAAAAACTTGAACTGTTTTCCCTTGTTCTCCAGGTGGGTGCCTGATTGCCAAAACTTGAACTATATTCCCTTGTTTTTTCAGGTGGGCACCTGATTGCCAAAACTTGAACTGTATTCCCTTGTTCTCCAAGTGGGCGCCTAATTGCCAAATCTTGAACTGTAGTTGCTTTTTCTCCAAGTGGGTGCCTAATTGCCAAAAACTAGAACTGTATTCCCTTGTTTTTCTGGTGGGCGCCGGATTGCCAAAACATGAACTGTATTCCCTTGTTCTCCAGGTGGGCGCCTAATTGCCAAAACATGAACTATATTCCCCTGTTCTCCAGCTGGCGGCCTGATTGCCAAAATTTGAACTGTATTCTCTTATTCTCTAGGTGGGCACCTGATTGTCAAAAATTCAAACTATATTCCCTTGTTTTCCAGGTGGGCGCCTGATTGCCAAAAACACGAACGATATTCGCTTGTTCTCTAGGTGGGCACCTGATTGCCAAAAACATGAATTGTATTCCCCTGTGATCTAGGTGGGCGCTTGATTGCCAAAAAATTGAACTATGTTCGCTTGTTCTCCAGGTGAGCGCCTGATTGCCAATACTTGAACTTTATTCCCTTGTTCTCCAAGTGGGCGCCTGATTTCCAAAACTTGAACTATATTCCTTTGTTCACTAGGTGGACCAGGTGGGTGCATGATTGCCAAAACATGAACTGTATTTCCTTATTACCCAAGTGGGCGCCTGATTGCCAAAATCTTGAACTCTATTCCCTTGTTCTCTATTTGGGCACCTGATTGCCAAAAACTTGAATTGTATTCCCTTGTTCTCCAGGTGGGTGCCTGATTGCCAAAACTTGAACTATATTCCCCTGTTCTCTAGCTGGGCACCTGATTGCCAAAATTTGAACTGTATTCACTTGTTCTCCAGGAGGGCACCTGATTGCCAAAACTCGAACTGTATTCCCTTGTTCTCCAGGTGGGCGCCTGATTTCCAAAACATGAACTATATTCACCTGTTCTCTAGCTCGGCGCCTGATTGCCAAAATTTGAATTGTATTCACTTGTTTTCCAGGTGGGCGCCTGATTGCCAAAAACTTAACTGTATTCCCTTGTTTTTCTGGTGGGCACCTGATTGCCAAAATTTGAACTGTGTTCCCTTGCTCTCCAGGTGGGCAATAATTGTCAAAACATGAACTTTATTCCCTTGTTCTTCAGTTGGGCGCCCGATTGCCAAAACTTGAACTGTATTCCCTTGTTCTCTAGGTGGTCCAGGTGGGCGCCTGATTGCCAAAACTTGAACTATATTTCCTTGTTCTCCAGGTGGGCACCTTATTGCCCAAAACTTGAACTGTATTCCTTTGTTCTCCATGTGGGCGTCTGATTGCCAAAACTTGAACTGTATTCCCTTGTTCTCTAGGTGGACGCCTGATTGCCAAAACTTGAACTATATTCCTTTGTTCTCTAGGTGGACCAGGTGGGTGCCTGATTTCCAAAACATGAACTGTATTTCCTTGTTCTCCAAGTTGGCGCCTGATTGCGAAAATCTTGAACTCTATTCCCTTGTTCTCTAGATGGGCACCTGATTGCCAAAAACTTGAACTGTATTCCCTTGTTCTCCAGGTGGGCACCTGATTGCCAAAAACTCGAACTGTATTCCCTTGTTCTCCAGGTGGGAGCCTGATTGCCAAAACTTGAACTATATTCCTTTGTTCTCCAGGTGGAGGTGGGCGCCTGATTGCCCAAAACTTGAACTGTATTCCTTTGTTCTCCAGGTGGGTGCCTGATAGCCAAAACTTGAATTGTATTCCCTTGTTTTCCAGGTGGTCCAGGTGGACGCCTGATTGCCAAAACTTGAATTGCATTCCCTTGTTCTCCAGATGGGCGCCTGATTGCCAAAAACTTAACTGTATTCCCTTGTTTTTCTGGTGGGCACCTGATTGCCAAAATTTGAACTGTGTTACCTTGCTCTCTAGGTGGGCACTAATTGTCAAAACATGAACTTTATTCCCTTGTTCTCCAGTTGGGCGCCCGATTACCAAATTTGAACTGTATTCCCTTGTTCTCCAAGTGGTCCAGATAGGCGCCTGATTGCCAAAACTTGAACTTTATTCCCTTGTTCTCTAGGTGGGCGCCTGATTGCCAAAACTTGAACTATATTTCCTTGTTCTCCAGGTGGGCGCCTGATTGCCTAAAACTTGAACTGTATTCCTTTGTTCTCTAGGTGGGCGCCTGATTGCCAAAACTTGAACTGTATTCCCTTTTTCTCCAGGTGGGCGCCTGATTGCCAAAACATGAACTGTATTACCTTATTCCCCAAATGGGTGCCTGATTGCCAAAACTTGAACTACATTTCCCTGTTCTCCAGCTGGCCGCCTGATTTCAAATATTTGAATTATATTCTCTTATTCTCCAGGTGGGCACCTGATTGCCAAAAATTCGAACTATATTCCCTTGTTTTCCAGGTGGGCACCTTATTGCCAAAAACACAAACGATATTCGCTTGTTCTCCAGGTGGGCACCTGATTGGCAAAAACATGAATTGTATTCCCTTGTGATCCAGGTGGGCACTTGATTGCCAAAAACTTGGACTATGTTTGCTTGTTCTCCAGGTAAGCGCCTGATTGCCAAAACTTGAACTTTATTCCCTTGTTCTCCAGGTGGGCGCCTGATTTCCAAAACTTGAACTATATTCCTTTGTTCTCTAAGTGGACCAGGTGGGTGCATGATTACCAAAACATGAATTGTGTTTCCTTGTTCTCCAAGTGGGCGCCTGATTGCCAAAATCTTGAACTCTATTCCCTTGTTCTTTAGGTGGGCACCTGATTGCCAAAAACTTGAACTGTATTCCCCTGTTCTCCAGGTGGGCACCTGATTGCCAAAAACTTGAATTGTATTCCCTTGTTCTCCAAGTGGGTGCCTTATTGCCAAAACTTCAACTATATTCCCTTGTTCTCTAGCTGGGCGCCTGATTGCCAAAATTTGAATTGTATTCACTTGTTCTCCAGGTGGGCACCTGATTGCCAAAAACTTGAACTGTATTCCCTTGTTTTTCTGGTGGGCACTTGATTGCCAAAATTTGAACTGTGTTCCCTTGCTCTCCAGGTGGGTACTAATTGTCAAAACATGAACTTTATTCCCTTGTTCTCTAGTTGGGCGCCCGATTGCCAAAACATGAACTGTATTCCCTTGTTCTCCAGGTGGTCCAGGTGGTCGCCTGATTGCCAAAACTTGAACTTTATTCCCTTGTTCTCTAGTTGGGTGCATTATTGCCAAAACTTGAACTATATTTCCTTGTTCTCCAGTTGGGCGCCTGATTGCCCAAAACTTGAACAGTATTCCTTTGTTCTCCAGGTGGGCGCCTGATTGCCTAAAACTTGAACTGTATTCCTTTGTTCTCTAGGTGGGCGCCTGATTGCCAAAACTTGAACTGTATTCCCTTTTTCTCCAGGTGGGTGCCTGATTGCCAAAACATGAACTATATTCACCTGTTCTCTAGCTCGGCGCCTGATTGCCAAAATTTGAATTGTATTCACTTGTTTTCCAGGTGGGAGCCTGATTGCCAAAAACTTAACTGTATTCCCTTGTTTTTCTGGTGGGCACCTGATTGCCAAAATTTGAACTGTGTTCCCTTGCTCTCCAGGTGGGCACTAATTGTCAAAACATGAACTTTATTCCCTTGTTCTTCTGTTGGGCGCCCGATTGCCAAAACTTGAACTGTATTCCCTTGTTCTCCAGGTGGTCCAGGTGGGCGCCTGATTGCCAAAACTTGAACTATATTTCCTTGTTCTCCAGGTGGGCACCTTATTGCCCAAAACTTGAATTGTATTCCTTTGTTCTCCAGGTGGGCGCCTGATTGCCAATACTTGAACTGTATTCCCTTGTTCTCTAGGTGGACGCCTGATTGCCAAAACTTGAACTATATTCCTTTGTTCTCTAGGTGGACCAGGTGGGTGCCTGATTTCCAAAACATGAACTGTATTTCCTTGTTCTCCAAGTGGGCGCCTGATTGCCAAAATCTTGAACTTTATTCCCTTGTTCTCTAGATGGGCACCTGATTGCCAAAAACTTGAACTGTATTCCCTTGTTCTCCAGGTGGGCACCTGATTGCCAAAAACTCGAACTGTATTCCCTTGTTCTCTAGGTGGGCGCCTGATTGCCAAAACTTGAACTATATTCCTTTGTTCTCTAGGTGGGCGCCTGATTGCCCAAAACTTGAACTGTATTCCTTTGTTCTCCTGGTGGGTGCCTGATAGCCAAAACTTGAATTGTATTCCCTTGTTTTCCAGGTGGTCCAGGTGGACGCCTGATTGCCAAAACTTGAATTGCATTCCCTTGTTCTCCAGATGGGCGCCTGATTGCCTAAAACTTAACTGCATTCCCTTGTTTTTCTGGTGGGCACCTGATTGCCAAAATTTGAACTGTGTTACCTTGCTCTCCAGGTGGGCACTAATTGTCAAAAGATGAACTTTATTCCCTTGTTCTCCAGTTGGGCGCCCGATTACCAAATTTGAACTGTATTCCCTTGTTATCCAAGTGGTCCAGGTGGGCGCCTGATTGCCAAAACTTGAACTTTATTCCCTTATTCTCTAGGTGGGCGCCTGATTGCCAAAACTTGAACTATATTTCCTTGTTCTCCAGGTGGGCGCCTGATTGCCTAAAACTTGAACTGTATTCCTTTGTTCTCTAGGTGGGCGCCCGATTGCCAAAACTTGAACTGTATTCCCTTTTTCTCCAGGTGGGCGCCTGATTGCCAAAACTTGAACTGTATTACCTTATTTTCCAGGTGGGTGCCTGATTGCCAAAACTTGAACTACATTTCCATGTTCTCCAGTTGGCCGCCTGATTTCAAATATTTGAATTATATTCTCTTATTCTCCAGGTGGGCACCTGATTGCCAAAAATTCGAACTATATTCCCTTATTTTCCAGGTGGGCACCTGATTGCCAAAAACACAAACGATATTCGCTTGTTCTCCAGGTGGGCACCTGATTGCCAAAAACATGAATTGTATTCCCTTGTGATCCAGGTGGGCGCTTGATTGCCAAAAACTTGGACTATGTTCGCTTGTTCTCCAGGTAAGCGCCTGATTGCCAAAACTTGAACTTTATTCCCTTGTTCTCCAGGTGGGCGCCTGATTTCCAAAACATGAACTATATTCCTTTTTTCTCTAAGTGGACCAGGTGGGTGCATGATTACCAAAACATGAATTGTATTTCCTTGTTCTCCAAGTGGGCGCCTGATTGCCAAAATCTTGAACTATATTCCCTTGTTCTTTAGGTGGGCACCTGATTGCCAAAAACTTGAACTGTATTCCCTTGTTCTCCAGGTGGGCACCTGATTGCCAAAAACTTGAATTGTATTCCCTTGTTCTCCAAGTGGGTGCCTTATTGCCAAAACTTCAACTATATTCCCCTGTTCTCTAGCTGGGCGCCTGATTGCCAAAATTTGAATTTTATTCACTTGTTCTCCAGGTGGGCGCCTGATTGCCAAAAACTGAACTGTATTCCCTTGTTTTTCTGGTGGGCACCTGATTGCCAAAATTTGAACTGTGTTCCCTTGCTCTCCAGGTGGGTACTAATTGTCAAAACATGAACTTTATTCCCTTGTTCTCTAGTTGGGCGCCCGATTGCCAAAACATGAACTGTATTCCCTTGTTCTCCAGGTGGTCCAGGTGGTCGCCTGATTGCCAAAACTTGAACTTTATTCCCTTGTTCTCTAGGTGGGTGCCTTATTGCCAAAACTTGAACTATATTTCCTTGTTCTCCAGTTGGGCGCCTGATTGCCCAAAACTTGAACAGTATTCCTTTGTTCTCCAGGTGGGTGCCTGATAGCCAAAACTTGAATTGTATTCCCTTGTTTTCCAGGTGGTCCAGGTGGACGCCTGATTGCCAAAACTTGAATTGCATTCCCTTGTTCTCCAGATGGGCGCCTGATTGCCAAAAACATAACTGCATTCCCTTGTTTTTCTGGTGGGCACCTGATTGCCAAAATTTGAACTTTGTTACCTTGCTCTCCAGGTGGGCACTAATTGTCAAAAGATGAACTTTATTCCCTTGTTCTCCAGTTGGGCGCCCGATTACCAAATTTGAACTGTATTCCCTTGTTCTCCAAGTGGTCCAGGTGGGCGCCTGATTGCCAAAACTTGAACTTTATTCCCTTGTTCTCTAGGTGGGCGCCTGATTGCCAAAACTTGAACTATATTTCCTTGTTCTCCAGGTGGGCGCCTGATTGCCTAAAACTTGAACTGTATTCCTTTGTTCTCTAGGTGGGCGCCCGATTGCCAAAACTTGAACTGTATTCCCTTTTTCTCCAGGTGGGCGCCTGATTGCCAAAACTTGAACTGTATTACCTTATTCTCCAGGTGGGTGCCTGATTGCCAAAACTTGAACTACATTTCCCTGTTCTCCAGTTGGCCGCCTGATTTCAAATATTTGAATTATATTCTCTTATTCTCCAGGTGGGCACCTGATTGCCAAAAATTCGAACTATATTCCCTTATTTTCCAGGTGGGCACCTGATTGCCAAAAACACAAACGATATTCGCTTGTTCTCCAGGTGGGCACGTGATTGCCAAAAACATGAATTGTATTCCCTTGTGATCCAGGTGGGCGCTTGATTGCCAAAAACTTGGACTATGTTCGCTTGTTCTCCAGGTAAGCGCCTGATTGCCAAAACTTGAACTTTATTCCCTTGTTCTCCAGGTGGGCGCCTGATTTCCAAAACATGAACTATATTCCTTTGTTCTCTAAGTGGACCAGGTGGGTGCATGATTACCAAAACATGAATTGTATTTCCTTGTTCTCCAAGTGGGCGCCTGATTGCCAAAATCTTGAACTATATTCCCTTGTTCTTTAGGTGGGCACCTGATTGCCAAAAACTTGAACTGTATTCCCTTGTTCTCCAGGTGGGCACCTGATTGCCAAAAACTTGAATTGTATTCCCTTGTTCTCCAAGTGGGTGCCTTATTGCCAAAACTTCAACTATATTCCCCTGTTCTCTAGCTGGGCGCCTGATTGCCAAAATTTGAATTTTATTCACTTGTTCTCCAGGTGGGCGCCTGATTGCCAAAAACTGAACTGTATTCCCTTGTTTTTCTGGTGGGCACCTGATTGCCAAAATTTGAACTGTGTTCCCTTGCTCTCCAGGTGGGTACTAATTGTCAAAACATGAACTTTATTCCCTTGTTCTCTAGTTGGGCGCCCGATTGCCAAAACATGAACTGTATTCCCTTGTTCTCCAGGTGGTCCAGGTGGTCGCCTGATTGCCAAAACTTGAACTTTATTCCCTTGTTCTCTAGGTGGGTGCCTTATTGCCAAAACTTGAACTATATTTCCTTGTTCTCCAAGTGGGCGCCTGATTGCCCAAAACTTGAACAGTATTCCTTTGTTCTCCAGGTGGGCACCTGATTGCCAAAACATGAACTGTATTCCCTTGTTTTCTAGGTGGTCCAGGTGGACGCCTAATTGCCAAAACTTGAACTGCATTCCCTTGTTCTCCAGATGGGCACCTGATTGCCAAAAACTTGAACTGTATTCCCTTTTTCTCCAGGTGGGTGCCTGATTGCCAAAACTTGAACTATATTCCCCTGTTCTCCAGCTAGGCGCCTGATTGCCAAAATTTGAATTGTATTCACTTGTTCTCCAGGTGGGCGCCTGATTGCCAAAACTTGAACTGTATTCCCTTGTTCTCTAGGTGGTCCAGGTGGACGCTTGATTGCCAAAACTTGAACTATATTCCCATTTTCTCCAGGTGGGCGCCTGATTGCCAAAAACTTGAACTGTTTTCCCTTGTTTTCAAGGTGGGCGCCAGATTGCCAAAACATTAACTGTATTCCCTTGTTCTCCAAGTAGGCACCTGATTACCAAAATTTGAACTTTAGTCCCTTGTTCTCCTGGTAGATGCTCGATTGCCAAAACTTGAATTGTATTCTCTTGTTCTTTAGGTGGTCTAGGTGGGCGCCTGATTGCCAAAACATGAACTTTATTCCCTTGTTCTCCAGGTGGGTGCTTGATTGCCAAAACATGAACTATATTTCCTTGTGCTCCAGGTGGGCGCCTGATTGCCAAAAACTTGAACTATATTCCCTTGTTTTAGTGGTGGGCACCTGATTGCCAAAATTTGAACTATGTTCCCTTGTTCTCCAGGTAGTCACTAATTGCCAAAACATGAACTTTATTCCTTTGTTCTCCAGGTGGGTGCCCGATTGCCCAAACTTGAACTGTATTCCCTTGTTCTCCAGATGGTCCAGGTGGCCTCCTGATTGCCAAAACTTGAACTTTATTCCCTTGTTCTCTAGGTGGGCGCCTTATTGCCAAAACTTGATCTATATTTCCTTGTTCTCCAGGTGGGCGCTTGATTGCCCAAAACTTGAACTGTATTCCTTTTTTCTCCAGGTGGGTGCCTGATTGCCAAAACTTGAACTGTATTCCCTTGTTCTCCAGGTAGACGCCTGATTGCCAAAACTTGTACTGTATTCCCTTGTTCTCCAGATGGGTGCCTGATTGCCAAAAACTCGAACTATATTCCCTTGTTTTCTAGGTAGGGGCCTGATTACGTAAAACATAAATCGTATTCCCTTATTCTCCAAGTGGGTGGCTGATTGCCAAAAAAATGAACTATATTCCCTTTTTCTCCAGGTGGGCGCTTGATTGCCAAAAACTTGAACTGTATTCTATTGTTCTCCAGGTGGGCGCTTAATTGCAAAAACTTGAACTTTATTCTCTTGTTCTCCAGGTGGGCGCCTGATTTACAAAACATGAACTGTATTCCCTTGTTCTCTAGGTGGTCCAGGTGGACGCTTGATTGTCAAAACATGAACTATATTCCCTTTTTCTCCAGGTGGGCGCCTGAGTGCCAAAATCTTGAACTGTTTTCCCTTGTTTTCCAGGTGGGCGCCAGATTGCCAAAACATTAACTGTATTCCCTTGTTCTCCATGTAGGCACCTGATTGCCAAAATTTGAACTTTATTCCCTTGTTCTCCTGGTAGGTGCTCGATTGCCAAAACTTGAACTATATTCCCTTGTTCTCTAGGTGGTCTAGGTGGGCGTCTGATTGCCAAAACATGAACTTTATTCCCTTGTTCTCCAGGTGTGTACCTGATTGCCAAAACATGAACTATATTTCCTTGTGCTCCAGGTGGGAACCTGATTGCCAAAAACTCGAACTATATTCCCTTGTTTTACTGGTGGGCACCTGATTGCCAAAATTTGAACTGTGTTCCCTTGTTCTCCAGGTAGGCACTAATTGCCAAAACATGAACTTTATTCCTTTGTTCTCCAGGTGGGCGCCCGATTGCCTAAACTTGAACTGTATTCCCTTATTCTCCAGATGGTCCAGGTGGTCTCCTGATTGCCAAAACTTGAACTTTATTCCCTTGTTCTCCAGGTGGGCGCCTGATTGCCAAAGCTTGAACTATATTTCCTTGTTCTCCAAGTGGCCGCCTGATTGCCCAAAACTTGAACTATATTCCTTTGTTCTCCAGGTGGGCGCCTGATTGCCAAAACTTGAACTGTATTCCCTTGTTCTCCAGGTGGTTCAGGTGGACGCCTGATTGCCAAAACTTGAACTGTATTCCCTTGTTCTCCAGATGGGCGACTGATTGCCAAAAACTTAACTGTATTCCCTTGTTTTTATGGTAGGCACCTGATTGCCAAAATTTGAACTGTGTTCCCTTGCTCTCCAGGTGGGCACTAATTGTCAAAACATGAACTTTATTCCCTTGTTCTCCAGTTGGGTGCCCGATTGCAAAAACTTGAACTGTATTCCCTTGTTCTCCAGGTGGTCCAGGTGGGTGCCTGATTGTCAAAACTTGAACTTTATTCCCTTGTTCTCTAGGTGGGCGCCTGATTGCCAAAACTTAAACTATATTTCCTTGTTCTCCAGGTGGGCGCCTGATTGTCCAAAACTTGAACTGTATTCCTTTGTTCTCCGGTGGGCGCCTGATTGCCAAAACTTGAACTGTATTCCTTTGTTCTACTGGTGGATGCCTGATTGCCAAAACTTGAACTGTATTCCCTTATTCTCCAGATGGGTGCCTGATTGCCAAAAACTCGAACTATATTCCATTGTTTTCTAGGTAGGGCCTGATTACGTAAAACATAAATTGTATTCCCTTATTCTCCAAGTGGGCGCCTGATTGCCAAAAACTTGAACTATATTCCCCTGTTCTCCAGCTGGGCGCGTGATTTCCATTATTTGAACTGTATTCACTTGTTCTCCAGGTGGGCGCCTGATTGCCAAAACTTGAACTACATTTCCCTGTTCTCCAGCTGGCCGCCTGATTTCCAAAATTTGAACTCTATTCTCTTATTCTCCAGGTGGGCGCTTGATTGACAAAAACTTGAACTTTATTCCCTTGTTCTCCAGGTGGGCGCCTGATTGCTAAAACTTGAACTATATTCCTTAGTTCTCTAGGTGGACCAGGTGGGTGCATGATTGCCAAAACATGAACTGTATTTCCTTGTTCTCCAGGTGGGCGCCTGATTGCCAAAATCTTGAACTCTATTCCCTTGTTCTCTAGGTGGGCACCTGATTGCCAAAAACTTGAACTATATTCCCTTGTTCTCCAGGTGGGCACCTGATTGCCAAAAACTTGAACTGTATTCCCTTGTTCTCCAGGTGGGTGCTCGATTGCCAAAAATATGAACTATATTCCCTTGTTTTACTAGTGGGCACCTGATTGCCAAAATTTGAACTGTGTTCCCTTGTTCTCCAGGTTGGCACTAATTGCCAAAACATGAACTTTATTCCTTTGTTCTCCAGGTGGGCGCCCGATTGCCCAAACTTGAACTTTATTCCCTTGTTCTCCAGATGGTCCAGGTGGGCTCCTGATTGCCAAAACTTGAACTTTATTCCCTTGTTCTCCAGGTGGGCACCTGATTGCCAATGCTTGAACTATATTTCCTTGTGCTCCAGGTGGGCACTTGATTGCCAAAAACTTGAACTATATTCCCTTGTTTTACTGGTGGGCACCTGATTGCCAAAATTTGAACTGTGTTCCCTTGTTCTCCAGGTAGACACTAATTACCAAAACATGAACTTTATTCCTTTGTTCTCCAGGTGGGTGCCCGATTGCCCAAACTTGAACTGTATTCCCTTGTTCTCCAGATGGTCCAGGTGGGCTCCTGATTGCCAAAACTTGAACTTTATTCCCTTGTTCTCCAGGTGGGCGCCTGATTGCCAAAGCTTGAACTATATTTCCTTGTTCTCCAAGTGGCCTCCTGATTGCCCTAAACTTGAACTATATTCCTTTATTCTCTAGGTGGGCGCCTGATTGCCAAAACTTGAACTGTATTCCTTTGTTCTCCAGGTGGTTCCGGTGGACGCCTGATTGCCAAAACTTGAACTGTATTCCCTTGTTCTCCAGATGGGCGACTGATTGCCAAAAACTTAACTGTATTCCCTTGTTTTTCTGGTGGGCACCTGATTGCCAAAATTTGAACTGTGTTTCCTTGCTCTCCAGGTGGGCACTAATTGTCAAAACATGAACTTTATTCCCTTGTTCTCCAGTTGGGCGCCCGATTGCCAAAACTTGAATTGTATTCCCTTGTTATCCAGGTGGGCATCTGATTGTCAAAACTTGAACTTTATTCCCTTGTTCTCTAGGTGGGCGCCTGATTGCCAAAACTTAAACTATATTTCCTTGTTCTCCAGGTGGGCGCCTGATTGTCCAAAACTTGAACTATATTCCTTTATTCTCCAGGTGGGCGCCTGATTGCCAAAACTTGAACTGTATTCCTTTGTTCTCCAGGTGGATGCCTGATTGCCAAAACTTGAACTGTATTCCCTTGTTCTCCAGATGGGTGCCTGATTGCCAAAAACTCGAACTATATTCCCTTGTTTTCTAGGTAGGGGCCTGATTACGTAAAACATAAATTGTATTCCCTTATACTCCAAGTGGGTGCCTGATTGCCAAAAACTTGAACTATATTCCCCTGTTCTCCAGCTAGGCGCGTGATTTCCATTATTTGAACTGTATTCACTTGTTCTCCAGGTGGGCGCCTGATTGCCAAAACTTGAACTACATTTCCCTGTTCTCCAGCTGGCCGCCTGATTTCCAAAATTTGAACTCTATTCTCTTATTCTCCAGGTGGGCGCTTGATTGACAAAAACTTGAACTTTATTCCCTTGTTCTCCAGGTGGGCGCCTGAATTGCTAAAACTTGAACTATATTCCTTTGTTCTCTAGGTGGACCAGGTGGGTGCATGATTGCCAAAACATGAACTGTATTTCCTTGTTCTCCAGGTGGGCGCCTGATTGACAAAATCTTGAACTCTATTCCCTTGTTCTCTAGGTGGGCACCTGATTGTCAAAAACTTGAACTATATTCCCTTGTTCTCCAGGTGGGTACCTGATTGCCAAAAACTTGAACTGTATTCCCTTGTTCTCCAGGTGGGTGCTCGATTGCCAAAAACATGAACTATATTCCCTTGTTTTACTGGTGGGCACCTGATTGCCAAAATTTGAACTGTGTTCCCTTGTTCTCCAGGTAGGCACTAATTGCCAAAACATGAACTTTATTCCTTTGTTCTCCAGGTGGGCGCCCGATTGCCCAAACTTGAACTGAATTCCCTTGTTCTCCAGATGGTCCAGGTGGGCTCCTGATTGCCAAAACTTGAACTTTATTCCCTTGTTCTCCAGGTGGGCGCCTGATTGCCAAAGCATGAACTATATTTCCTTGTTCTCCAAGTGGGCGCCTGATTTCCAAAAACTTGAACTATATTCCTTTGTTCTCAAGGTGGGCGCCTGATTGCCAAAACTTGAACTGTATTCCCTTGTTCGCCAGGTGGTCCAGGTGGACGCCTGATTGCCAAAACTTGAACTGTATTCCCTTGTTCTCCAGGTGGGCGCCTGATTGCCAAAGCTTGAACTATATTTCCTTGTGCTCCAGGTGGGCACCAATTGCCAAAAACTTGAACTATATTCCCTTATTTTACTGGTGGGCACCTGATTGCCAAAATTTGAACTGTGTTCCCTTGTTCTCCAGGTAGGCACTAATTGCCAAAACATGAACTTTATTCCTTTGTTCTTCAGGTGGGCGCCCGATTGCCCAAACGTGAACTGTATTCCCTTGTTCTCCAGATGGTCCAGGTCGGCTCCTGATTGCCAAAACTTGAACTTTATTCCCTTGTTCTCCAGGTGGGCGCCTGATTGCCAAAGCTTGAACTATATTTCCTTGTTCTCCAAGTGGCCGCCTGATTGCCCAAAACTTGAACTATATTCCTTTGTTCTCCAGGTGGGCGCCTGATTGCCAAAACTTGAACTGTATTCCCTTGTTCTCCAGGTGGTTCAGGTGGACGCCTGATTGCCAAAACTTGAACTGTATTACCTTGTTCTCCAGATGGGCGACTGATTGCCAAAAACTTAACTGTATTCCCTTGTTTTTCTGGTGGGCACCTGATTGCCAAAATTTGAACTGTGTTCCCTTACTCTCCAGGTGGGCACTAATTGTCAAAACATGAACTTTATTCCCTTGTTCTCCAGTTGGGCGCCCAATTGCCAAAACTTGAACTGTATTCCCTTGTTATCCAGGTGGTCCAGGTGGGCGCCTGATTGTCAAAACTTGAACTTTATTCCCTTGTTCTCTAGGTGGGCTCCTGATTGCCAAAACATAAACTATATTTCCTTGTTCTCCAGGTGGGCGCCTGATTGTCCAAAACTTGAACTGTATTCCTTTGTTCTCCAGGTGGGCGCCTGATTGTCAAAACTTGAACTGTATTCCTTTGTTATCCAGGTGGATGCCTGATTGCCAAAACTTGAACTATATTCCCTTGCTCTCCAGATGGGTTCCTGATTGCCAAAAACTCGAACTATATTCCCTTGTTTTCTAGGTAGGGGTCTGATTACGTAAAACATAAATTGTATTCCCTTATTCTCCAAGTGGGCACCTGATTGCCAAAAACTTGAACTATATTCCCCTGTTCTCCAGCTGGGCGCGTGATTTCCATTATTTGAACTGTATTCACTTGTTCTCCAGGTGGGCGCCTGATTGCCAAAACTTGAACTACATTTCCCTGTTCTCCAGCTGGCCGCCTGATTTCCAAAATTTGAACTCTATTCTCTTATTCTCCAGGTAGGCGCTTGATTGACAAAAACTTGAACTTTATTCCCTTGTTCTCCAGGTGGGCGCCTGATTGCTAAAACTTGAACTATATTCCTTTGTTCTCTAGGTGGACCAGGTGGGTGCATGATTGCCAAAACATGAACTGTATTTCCTTGTTCTCCAGGTGGGCGCCTGATTGCCAAAATCTTGAACTCTATTCCCTTGTTCTCTAGGTGGGCACCTGATTGTCAAAAACTTGAACTGTATTCCCTTGTTCTCCAGGTGGGCACCTGATTGCCAAAAACTTGAACTGTATTCCCTTGTTCTCCAGGTGGGTGCTCGATTGCCAAAAACATGAACTATATTCCCTTGTTTTACTGGTGGGCACCTGATTGCCAAAATTTGAACTGTGTTCCCTTGTTCTCCAGGTAGGCACTAATTGCCAAAACATGAACTTTATTCCTTTATTCTCCAGGTGGGCTCCCGATTGCCCAAACTTGAACTGTATTCCCTTGCTCTCCAAATGGTCCAGGTGGGCTCCTGATTGCCAAAACATGAACTTTATTCCCTTGTTCTCCAGGTGGGCGCCTGATTGCCAAAGCATGAACTATATTTCCTTGTTCTACAAGTGGGCGCCTGATTGCCCAAAACTTGAACTATATTCCTTTGTTCTCAAGGTGGGCGCCTGATTGCCAAAACTTGAACTGTATTCCCTTGTTCGCCAGGTGGTCCAGGTGGACGCCTGATTGCCAAAACTTGAATTGTATTCCCTTGTTCTCCAGATGGGCGCCTGATTGCCAAAAACACAAATGATATTCGCTTGTTCTCCAGGTGGGCACCTGATTTCCAAAAACATGAATTGTATTCCCTTGTGATTTAGGTGGGCGCTTGATTGCCAAAAACTTGAACTATGTTCGCTTATTCTCCAGGTGAGCGCCTGATTGCCAAAACTTGAACTTTATTCCCTTGTTCTCCAGGTGGGCTCCTGATTGCCAAAACTTGAACTATATTCCTTTGTTCTCTAGGTGGACCAGGTGGGTGCATGATTGCCAAAACATGAACTGTATTTCCTTGTTCTCCAGGTGGGCGCCTGATTGCCAAAATCTTGAACTCTATTCCCTTGTTCTCTAGGTGGGCAGCTGATTGCCAAAAACTTGAACTGTATTCCCTTGTTCTCCAAGTGGGCACCTGATTGCCAAAAACTTGAACTGTATTCCCTTGTTCTCCAGGTGGGTGCTCGATTGCCAAAAACATGAACTATATTCCCTTGTTTTTTCAGGTGGGCACCTGATTGCCAAAACTTGAACTGTATTCCCTTGTTCTCTAAGTGGGCGCCTAATTGCCAAATCATGAACTGTATTTGCGTTTTCTCCAGGTGGGTGCCTAATTGCCAAATACTAGAACTGTATTCCCTTGTTTTGCTGGTGCGCATCGGATTGCCAAAACTTGAACTGTATTCCCTTGTTCTCCAGGTAGGCGCCTGATTGCCAAAACTTGAACTATATTCCCCTGTTCTCCAGCTGGGCGCGTGATTGCCATTATTTGAACTGTATTTACTTGTTCTCCAGGTGGGCGCCTGATTGCTAAAACTTGAACTACATTTCCCTGTTCTCCAGCTGGCTGCTTGATTGCAAAAATTTGTATTGTATTCTCTTATTCTCCAGGTGGGCGCTTGATTGACAAAAACTTGAACTTTATTCCCTTGTTCTCCAGGTGGGCGCCTGATTGCTAAAACTTGAACTATATTCTTTTGTTCTCTAGATGGACCAGGTGGGTGCATGATTGCCAAAACATGAACTGTATTTCCTTGTTCTCCAGGTGGGCGCCTGATTGCCAAAATCTTGAACTCTATTCCCTTGTTCTCTAGGTGGGCACATGATTGCCAAAAACTTGAACTGTATTCCCTTGTTCTCCAGGTGGGCACCTGATTGCCAAAAACTTGAACTGTATTCCCTTGTTCTCCAGGTGGGTGCTCGATTGCCAAAAACATGAACTATATTCCCTTGTTTTTTCAGGTGTGCACCTGATTGCCAAAATTTGAACTGTGTTCCCTTGTTCTCCAGGTAGGCACTAATTGCCAAAACATGAACTTTATTCCTTTGTTCTCTAGGTGGGCGCCCGATTGCCCAAACTTGAACTGTATTCCCTTGTTCTCCAGATGGTCCAGGTGGGCTCCCGATTGCCAAAACTGGAACTTTATTCCCTTGTTCTCCAGGTGGGCGCCTGATTGCCAAAGCTTGAACTATATTTCCTTGTTCTCCAAGTGGGCGCCTGATTGCCCAAAACTTGAACTATATTCCTTTGTTCTCCAGGTGGGCGCCTGATTGCCAAAACTTGAACTGTATTCCCTTGTTCGCCAGGTGGTCCAGGTGGACGCCTGATTGCCAAAACTTGAACTGTATTCCCTTGTTCTCCAGATGGGCTCCTGATTGCCAAAAACTTAACTGTATTCCCTTATTTTTCTGGGGGGCACCTGATTTCCAAAATTTGAACTGTGTTCCCTTTCTCTCCAGATGGGCACTAATTGTCAAAACATGAACTTTATTCCCTTGTTCTCCAGTTGGGCGCCCGATTACCAAAACTTGAACTGTATTCCCTTGTTCTCCAGGTGGTCCAGGTGGGCGCCTGATTGTCAAAACTTGAACTTTATTCCCTTGTTCTCTAGGTGGGTGTCTGATTGACAAAACTTGAACTATATTTCCTTGTTCCCAAGGTGGGCGCCTGATTGCCCAAAACTTAAACTGTATTCCTTTGTTCTCTAGGTGGGCGCCTGATTGCCAAAACTTGAACTGTATTCCTTTGTTCTCCAGGTGGATGCCTGATTGCCAAAACTTGAACTGTATTCCCTTGTTCTCCAGATGGGCGCCTGATTGCCAAAAACATAACTGTATTCCCTTGTTTTTCTGGTGGGCACCTGATTTCCAAAATTTGAACTGTGTTCCCTTTCTCTCCAGATGGGCACTAATTGTCAAAACATGAACTTTATTCCCTTGTTCTCCAGTTGGGCGCCCGATTACCAAAACTTGAACTGTATTCCCTTGTTCTCCAGGTGGTCCAGGTGGGCGCCTGATTGTCAAAACTTGAACTTTATTCCCTTGTTCTCTAGGTGGGTGTCTGATTGCCAAAACTTGAACTATATTTCCTTGTTCTCCAGGTGGGCGCCTGATTGCCCAAAACTTGAACTGTATTCCTTTGTTCTCTAGGTGGGCGCCTGATTGCCAAAACTTGAACTGTATTCCTTTGTTCTCCAGGTGGATGCCTGATTGCCAAAACTTGAACTGTATTCCCTTGTTCTCCAGATGGGTGCCTGATTGCCAAAAACTCGAACTATATTCCCTTGTTTTCTAGGTAGGGGCCTGATTACGTAAAACATAAATTGTATTCCCTTATACTCCAAGTGGGTGCCTGATTGCCAAAAACTTGAACTATATTCCCATGTTCTCCAGCTGGGCGCGTGATTGCGATTATTAGAACTATATTCACTTGTTCTCCAGGTGGGCGCCTGATTGCCAAAACTTGAACTACATTTCCCTGTTCTCCAGCTGGCCGCCTGATTTCCAAAATTTGAACTGTATTCTCTTATTCTCCAGGTGGGCACCTGATTGCCAAAAATTCGAACTATATTCCCTTGTTTTCCAGGTGGGCACCTGATTGCCAAAAACACAAACGATATTCGCTTGTTCTCCAGGTGGGCACCTGATTGCCAAAGACATGAATTGTATTCCCTTATGATCCAGGTGGGCGCTTGATTGCCAAAATCTTGAACTATGTTTGCTTGTTCTCTAGGTGAGCGCCTGATTGGCAAAACTTGAACTTTATTCCCTTGTTCTCTAGGTGGGCGCCTGATTACCAAAACTTGAACTATATTCCTTTGTTCTCTAGGTGGACCAGGTGGGTGCATGATTGCCAAAACATGAACTGTATTTCCTTGTTCTCCAGGTGGGCGCCTGATTGCCAAAATCTTGAACTCTATTCCCTTGTTCTCTAGGTGGGCACATGATTGCCAAAAACTTGAACTGTATTCCCTTGTTCTCCAGGTGGGCACCTGATTGCCAAAAACTTGAACTGTATTCCCTTGTTCTCCAGGTGGGTGTTCGATTGCCAAAAACATGAACTATATTCCCTTGTTTTACTGGTGGGCACCTTGCCAAAATTTGAACTGTGTTCCCTTGTTCTCCAGGTAGGCACTAATTGCCAAAACATGAACTTTATTCCTTTGTTCTCTAGGTGGGCGCCCGATTGCCCAAACTTGAACTGTATTCCCTTGTTCTCCAGATGGTCCAGGTGGGCTCCTGATTGCCAAAACTGGAACTTTATTCCCTTGTTCTCCAGGTGGGCGCCTGATTGCCAAAGCTTGAACTATATTTCCTTGTTCTCCAAGTGGGCGCCTGATTGCCCAAAAGTTGAACTATATTCCTTTGTTCTCCAGGTGGGCGCCTGATTGCCAAAACTTGAACTGTATTCCCTTGTTCGCCAGGTGGTCCAGGTGGACGCCTGATTGCCAAAACTTGAACTGTATTCCCTTGTTCTCCAGATGGGCGCCTGATTGCCAAAAACTTAACTGTATTCCCTTGTTTTTCTGGTGGGCACCTGATTTCGAAAATTTGAACTGTGTTCCCTTTCTCTCCAGGTGGGCACTAATTGTCAAAACATGAACTTTATTCCCTTGTTCTCCAGTTGGGCGCCCGATTACCAAAACTTGAACTGTATTCCCTTGTTCTCCAGGTGGTCCAGGTGGGCGCCTGATTGTCAAAACTTGAACTTTATTCCCTTGTTCTCTAGGTGGGTGTCTGATTGCCAAAACTTGAACTATATTTCCTTGTTCTCCAGGTGGGCGCCTGATTGCCCAAAACTTGAACTGTATTCCTTTGTTCTCTAGGTGGGCGCCTGATTGCCAAAACTTGAACTGTATTCCTTTGTTCTCCAGGTGGATGCCTGATTGCCAAAACTTGAACTATATTCCCATGTTCTCCAGCTGGGCGCGTGATTGCCATTATTTGAACTGTATTCACTTGTTCTCCAGGTGGGCGCCTGATTGCCAAAACTTGAACTACATTTCCCTGTTCTCCAGCTGGCCGCCTGATTTCCAAAATTTGAAATGTATTCTCTTATTCTCCAGGTGGGCACCTGATTGCCAAAAATTCGAACTATATTCCCTTGTTTTCTAGGTGGGCACCTGATTGCCAAAAACACAAACAATATTCGCTTGTTCTCCAGGTGGGCACCTGATTGCCAAAAACATGAATTGTATTCCCTTATGATCCAGGTGGGCGCTTGATTGCCAAAAACTTGAACTATGTTCGCTTGTTCTCTAGGTGGGCGCTTGATTGACAAAAACTTGAACTTTATTCCCTTGTTCTCCAGGTGGGCGCCTGATTGCTAAAACTTGAACTATATTCCTTTGTTCTCTAGGTGGACCAGGTGGGTGCATGATTGCCAAAACATGAACTGTATTTCCTTGTTCTCCAGGTGGGCGCCTGATTGCCAAAATCTTGAACTCTATTCCCTTGTTCTCTAGGTGGGCACCTGATTGCCAAAAACATGAACTGTATTCCCTTGTTCTCCAAGAGGGCACCTGATTGCCAAAAACTTGAACTGTATTCCCTTATTCTCCAGGTGGGTGCTCGATTGCCAAAAACATGAACTATTCCCTTGTTTTTTTAGGTGGGCACCTGATTTCCAAAACTTGAACTGTATTCCCTTGTTCTCCAAGTGGGCGCCTAATTGCCAAATCATGAACTGTAATTGCTTTTTCTCCAGGTGGGTGCCTAATTGCCAAATACTAGAACTGTATTCCTTTGTTTTGCTGGTGCCCGCCGGATTGCCAAAACTTGAACTGTATTCCCTTGTTCTCCAGGTGGGCGCCTGATTGCCAAAACTTGAACTATATTCCCCTATTCTCCAGCTGGGCGCGTGATTGCCATTATTTGAACTGTATTTACTTATTCTCAAGGTGGGCGCCTGATTGCCAAAACTTGAACTACATTTCCCTGTTCTCCAGCTGGCCGCCTGATTGCAAAAATTTGAATTGTATTCTCTTATTCTCCAGGTGGGCACCTTATTGCCAAAAATTCGAACTATATTCCCTTGTGATCCAGGTGGGCGCTTGATTGACAAAAACATGAACTTTATTCCCTTGTTCTCCAGGTGGGCGCCTGATTGCTAAAACTTGAACTATATTCCTTTGTTCTCTAGATGGACCAGGTGGGTGCATGATTGCCAAAACATGAACTGTATTTCCTTGTTCTCCAGGTGGGCGCCTGATTGCCAAAATCTTGAACTCTATTCCCTTGTTCTCTAGGTGGGCACATGATTGCCAAAAACTTGAACTGTATTCCCTTGTTCTCCAGGTGGGCACCTGATTGCCAAAAACTTGAACTGTATTCCTTTATTCTCCAGGTGGGTGCTCGATTGCCAAAAACATGAACTATATTCCCTTGTTTTTTCAGGTGTGCACCTGATTGCCAAAACATGAACTGTATTTCCTTGTTCTCCAAGTGGGCGCCTAATTGCCAAATCATGAACTGTAACTGCTTTTTGTCCAGGTGGGTGCCTAATTGCCAAATACTAGAACTATATTCCCTTGTTTTGCTGGTGGGCGACGGATTGCCAAAACTTGAACTGTATTCTCTTTTTCTCCAGGTGGGCGCCTGATTTCCAAAACTTGAACTATATTCCCCTGTTCTCCAACTGGGCGCGTGATTGCCATTATTTGAACTGTATTTACTTGTTCTCCAGCTGGCTGCCTGATTGCCAAAATTTTAACTGTATTCTCTAATTCTCCAGGTGGGCACCTGATTGCCAAAAATTCGAACTATATTCCCTTATGATCTAGGTGGGCGCTTGATTGACAAAAACTTGAACTTTATTCCCTTGTTCTCCAGGTGGGCGCCTGATTGCCAAAACTTGAACTATATTCCTTTATTCTCTAGGTGGACCAGGTGGGTGCATGATTGCCAAAACATAAACTGTATTTCCTTGTTCTCCAGGTGGGCGCCTGATTGCCAAAATCTTGACCTCTATTTCCTTGTTCTCTAGGTGGGCACCTGATTGCCAAAAACCTGAACTGTATTCCCTTGTTCTCTAGGTGGGCACCTGATTGCCAAAAACTTGAACTGTATTCCCTTGTTGTTCAGGTGGGTGCCTGATTGCCAAAACATGAACTATATTCCCCTGTTCTCCAGCTGGGTGCCTAATAGCCAAAATTTGAACTGTATTCACTTGTTCTCCAAGAGGGCACCAGATTGCCAAAACTCAAACTGTATTCCCTTCTTCTCCAAGTGGGGCCTGATTTCCAAAACTTGAACTATATTCCCCTGTTCTCCAGCTGGGCGCCTGATTGCCAAAATTTGAATTGTATTCACTTGTTCTCCAGGTGGGCGCCTGATTGCCAAAAACTTGAACTATATTCCCTAGTTTTTCTGGTGGGCACCTGATTGTCAAAATTTGAACTGTGTTCCCTTGCTCTCCAGGTGGGCACTAATTGTCAAAACATGAACTTTATTCCCTTGTTCTCTTGTTGGGTGCCCGATAGCCAAAACTTGAATTGTATTCCCTTGTTCTCCAGGTGGTCCAGGTGGGCGCCTGATTGCCAAAACTTGAACTTTATTCCCTTGTTCTCTAGTTGGGCGGCTGATTGCCAAAACTTGAACTATATTTCCTTGTTCTCCAGGTGGGCGTCTGATTGCCCAAAACTTGAACTGTATTCCTTTGTTCTCCAGGTGGGCGCCCGATTGCCAAAACTTGAAATGTATTCCCTTGTTCTCCAGGTGGACTCATGATTGCCAAAACATGAATTGTATTCCCTTGTTCTCCAGATGGGTGCCGGATTGCCAAAAACTCAAACTATATTCCCTTGTTTTCTAGGTAGGCGCCTGATTACGTAAAACATACACTGTATTCCCTTATTCTCCAAGTGGGCGCCTGATTGCCAAAAACTTGAACTATATTCCCTTGTTCTCCATGTGGGCGTTTGATTGCCAAAAACTTGAACTGTATTCCCTTGTTCTCTAGGTGGGCGCTTAATTACAAAAACTTGAACTTTATTCTCTTGTTCTCCAGGTGGGCGCCTGATTGCCAAAACTTGAACTGTATTCCATTGTTTTCTAGGTGGTCCAGGTGGACGCTTGATTGCCAAAACTTGAACTATATTCCCTTTTTCTCCAGGTGGGCGCCTGATTGCCAAAAACTTAAACTGTTTTCCCTTGTTCTCCAGGTGGGTGCCTGATTGCCAAAAACATGAACTATATTCCCTTGTTTTTTCAGGTGGGCACCTGATTGCCAAAACTTGAACTGTATTCCCTTGATGTCCAAGTGGGTGCCTAATTGCTAAATCATGAACTTTAATTGCTTTTTCTCCAGTGGGAGCCTGATTGCCAAATACTGGAACTGTATTCCCTTGTCTTGCTCATGGGCGCCAGATTGCCAAAACTTGAACTGTATTCCCTTGTTCTCCAAGTGGACGCCTGATTGCCAAAACTTGAACTGTATTCCCCTGTTCTCTAGCTGGGTCCGTGATTGCCATTATTTGAACTGTACTCACTTGTTCTCCAGGTGGGCGCCTAATTGCAAAAACTTGAACTACATTTCCCTGTTATCCAGCAGGCCGCCTGATTGCCAAAATTTTAACTGTATTCTCTTATTCTCCAGGTGGGCACCTGATTGCCAAAAATTTGAAATATATTCCCTTGTTTTCCAGGTAGGCGCCTGATTGCCAAAAACACGAACGTTATTTGCTTGTTCTCCAGGTGGGCACCTGAATGCCAAAAACATGAATTATATTCCCTTGTGATCCAGGTGGGCGCTTGATTTCCAAAAACTTGAACTATGTTCGCTTGTTCTCCAGGTGAGCGCCTGATTGCCAAAACTTGAACTTTATTCCCTTATTCTCCAAGTGGGCGCCTGATTGCCAAAACTTGAACTATTTTCCTTTGTTCTCTAGGTGGATCAGGTGGGTGCCTGATTGCCAAAACATGAACTGTATTTCCTTGTTCTCCAGGTGGGCGCCTGATTGCCAAAATCTTGAACTCTATTCCCTTGTTCTCTAGGTGGGCACATGATTGCCAAAAACTTGAACTGTATTCCCTTGTTCTCCAGGTGGGCACCTGATTGCCAAAAACTTGAACTGTATTCCTTTATTCTCCAGGTGGGTGCTCGATTGCCAAAAACATGAACTATATTCCCTTGTTTTTTCAGGTGTGCACCTGATTGCCAAAACATGAACTGTATTTCCTTGTTCTCCAAGTGGGCGCCTAATTGCCAAATCATGAACTGTAACTGCTTTTTGTCCAGGTGGGTGCCTAATTGCCAAATACTAGAACTATATTCCCTTGTTTTGCTGGTGGGCGACGGATTGCCAAAACTTGAACTGTATTCTCTTTTTCTCCAGGTGGGCGCCTGATTTCCAAAACTTGAACTATATTCCCCTGTTCTCCAACTGGGCGCGTGATTGCCATTATTTGAACTGTATTTACTTGTTCTCCAGCTGGCTGCCTGATTGCCAAAATTTTAACTGTATTCTCTTATTCTCCAGGTGGGCACCTGATTGCCAAAAATTCGAACTATATTCCCTTATGATCTAGGTGGGCGCTTGATTGACAAAAACTTGAACTTTATTCCCTTGTTCTCCAGGTGGGCGCCTGATTGCCAAAACTTGAACTATATTCCTTTATTCTCTAGGTGGACCAGGTGGGTGCATGATTGCCAAAACATAAACTGTATTTCCTTGTTCTCCAGGTGGGCACCTGATTGCCAAAATCTTGACCTCTATTTCCTTGTTCTCTAGGTGGGCACCTGATTGCCAAAAACCTGAACTGTATTCCCTTGTTCTCTAGGTGGGCACCTGATTGCCAAAAACTTGAACTGTATTCCCTTGTTGTTCAGGTGGGTGCCTGATTGCCAAAACATGAACTATATTCCCCTGTTCTCCAGCTGGGTGCCTAATAGCCAAAATTTGAACTGTATTCACTTGTTCTCCAAGAGGGCACCAGATTGCCAAAACTCAAATTGTATTCCCTTCTTCTCCAAGTGGGGCCTGATTTCCAAAACTTGAACTATATTCCCCTGTTCTCCAGCTGGGCGCCTGATTGCCAAAATTTGAATTGTATTCACTTGCTCTCCAGGTGGGCGCCTGATTGCCAAAAACTTGAACTATATTCCCTAGTTTTTCTGGTGGGCACCTGATTGTCAAAATTTGAACTGTGTTCCCTTGCTATCCAGGTGGGCACTAATTGTCAAAACATGAACTTTATTCCCTTGTTCTCTTGTTGGGTGCCCGATTGCCAAAACTTGAATTGTATTCCCTTGTTCTCCAGGTGGTCCAGGTGGGCGCCTGATTGCCAAAACTTGAACTTTATTCCCTTGTTCTCTAGTTGGGCGGCTGATTGCCAAAACTTGAACTATATTTCCTTGTTCTCCAGGTGGGCGTCTGATTGCCCAAAACTTGAACTGTATTCCTTTGTTCTCCAGGTGGGCGCCCGATTGCCAAAACTTGAAATGTATTCCCTTGTTCTCCAGGTGGACTCATGATTGCCAAAACATGAATTGTATTCCCTTGTTCTCCAGATGGGTGCCGGATTGCCAAAAACTCAAACTATATTCCCTTGTTTTCTAGGTAGGCGCCTGATTACGTAAAACATACACTGTATTCCCTTATTCTCCAAGTGGGCGCCTGATTGCCAAAAACTTGAACTATATTCCCTTGTTCTCCATGTGGGCGTTTTATTGCCAAAAACTTGAACTGTATTCCCTTGTTCTCTAGGTGGGCGCTTAATTACAAAAACTTGAACTTTATTCTCTTGTTCTCCAGGTGGGCGCCTGATTGCCAAAACTTGAACTGTATTCCATTGTTTTCTAGGTGGTCCAGGTGGACGCTTGATTGCCAAAACTTGAACTATATTCCCTTTTTCTCCAGGTGGGCGCCTGATTGCCAAAAACTTAAACTGTTTTCCCTTGTTCTCCAGGTGGGTGCCTGATTGCCAAAAACATGAACTATATTCCCTTGTTTTTTCAGGTGGGCACCTGATTGCCAAAACTTGAACTGTATTCCCTTGTTGTCCAAGTGGGTGCCTAATTGCTAAATCATGAACTTTAATTGCTTTTTCTCCAGTGGGAGCCTGATTGCCAAATACTGGAACTGTATTCCCTTGTCTTGCTCGTGGGCGCCAGATTGCCAAAACTTGAACTGTATTCCCTTGTTCTCCAAGTGGACGCCTGATTGCCAAAACTTGAACTGTATTCCCCTGTTCTCTAGCTGGGTCCGTGATTGCCATTATTTGAACTGTACTCACTTGTTCTCCAGGTGGGCGCCTAATTGCAAAAACTTGAACTACATTTCCCTATTATCCAGCAGGCCGCCTGATTGCCAAAATTTTGACTGTATTCTCTTATTCTCCAGGTGGGCACCTGATTGCCAAAAATTTGAAATATATTCCCTTGTTTTCCAGGTAGGCGCCTGATTGCCAAAAACACGAACGTTATTCGCTTGTTCTCCAGGTGGGCACCTGAATGCCAAAAACATGAATTATATTCCCTTGTGATCCAGGTGGGCGCTTGATTTCCAAAAACTTGAACTATGTTCGCTTGTTCTCCAGGTGAGCGCCTGATTGCCAAAACTTGAACTTTATTCCCTTATTCTCCAAGTGGGCGCCTGATTGCCAAAACTTGAACTATTTTCCTTTGTTCTCTAGGTGGATCAGGTGGGTGCCTGATTGCCAAAACATGAACTGTATTTCCTTGTTCTCCAGGTGGGCGCCTGATTGCCAAAATCTTGAACTCTATTCCCTTGTTCTCTAGGTGGGCACATGATTGCCAAAAACTTGAACTGTATTCCCTTGTTCTCCAGGTGGGCACCTGATTGCCAAAAACTTGAACTGTATTCCCTTGTTCTCCAGGTGGGTGCCTGATTGCCAAAACATGAACTATATTCCCCTGTTCTCCAGCTGGGCGCCTGATTGCCACAATTTGAATTGTATTCACTTATTCTCCAGGAGGGCACCTGATTGCCAAAACTCGAACTTTATTCCCTTGTTCTCCGAGTGGGCACCTGATTTCCAATACTTGAACTGTATCTCCTTGTTCTCCTGGTGGGCACCTGATTGCCAAAATCTTGAACTATATTCCCTAGTTCTCTAGGTGGGCGCCTGATTGCCAATAACATGAACGATATTCCCTTGTTCTCCAGATGGGCACCTGATTGTCAAAAACTCTAACTATATTCCCTCGTTTTCCAGGTGGGCGCCTGATTGCTAAAAACATGAACTATATTCCATTGTTCTCCAGGTGGGCGCTTGATTGCCCAAAACATTAATTGTGTTCCCTAGTTCTCCAGGTGGGCGCCTGATTGCGGAAACATGAACTGTATTCCATTGTTCTCCAGGTGAACGCTTGATTACCAAAACTTGAGCTATATTCCCTTTTTCTCCAGGTGGGCGCTCTATTGCCAAAAACTTGAACTGTATTCCAATGTTCTCCAGGTGGGCATCTGATTGCCAAAAACTGAACTATATTCCCTTATTCTCTAGGTGGGCGCCTGATTGCCAAAACTTGAACTATATTCCCTTGTTCTCCGGGTGGGTGCCTGATTTTCAAAACTTGAACTGTATTCCCTTGTTCTCCAGGTGGGCGCCTGATTGCCAAAAATTGAACTATATTCTCTTGTTCTCTAGGTGGGCACCTGATTGCCAAAATTTGAATTGTATTCACTTATTCTCCAGGAGGGCACCTGATTGCCAAAACTAGAACTTTATTCCCTTGATCTCCAAGTGGGCACCTGATTTCCAAAACTTGAACTGTATTTCCTTGTTCTCCTGGTGGGCACATGATTGCCAAAATCTTGAACTATATTCCCTAGTTCTCTAGGTGGGCGCCTGATTGCCAATAACATGAACGATATTCCCTTGTTCTCCAGATGGGCACCTGATTGTCAAAAACTCTAACTATATTCCCTCGTTTTCCAGGTGGGCGCCTGATTGCTAAAAACATGAACTATATTCCATTGTTCTCCAGGTGGGCGCTTGATTGCCCAAAACATGAATTGTGTTCCCTAGTTCTCCAGGTGGGCGCCTGATTGCGGAAACATGAACTGTATTCCATTGTTCTCCAGGTGAACGCTTGATTACCAAAACTTGAGCTATATTCCCTTTTTCTCCAGGTGGGCGCTCTATTGCCAAAAACTTGAACTGTATTCCAATGTTCTCCAGGTGGGCATCTGATTGCCAAAAACTGAACTATATTCCCTTGTTCTCTAGGTGGGCGCCTGATTGCCAAAACTTGAACTATATTCCCTTGTTCTCCAGGTGGGTGCCTGATTTCCAAAACTTGAACTGTATTCCCTTGTTCTCCAGGTGGGCGCCTGATTGCCAAAACTGAATTATATTCCCTTGTTCTCTAGGTGGGCACCTGATTGCTAAAAACATTAACTGTATTCCCTTATTCTCCAGGTGGGGGCCTGATTGCCGAGACATGAACTGTATTCCCTTGTGATCAAGGTAGGCGCTTGATTGCCAAAAACTTGAACTATGTTCCCTTGTTTTCTAGGTAGGTGCCTAATTGCCAAAACTTGAACCGTATTTCCTTGTTCTCCAGGTGGGTGCCTGATTGCCAAAACATGAACTATATTCCCCTGTTCTCCAGCTGGGCGCCTGATTGCCAAAATTTGAATTGTATTCACTTATTCTCCAGGAGGGCACCTGATTGCCAAAAGTCGAACTTTATTCCCTTGTTCTCCGAGTGGGCACCTGATTTCCAATACTTGAACTGTATTTCCCTGTTCTCCTGGTGGGCACCTGATTGCCAAAATCTTGAACTATATTCCCTAGTTCTCTAGGTGGGCGCCTGATTGCCAATAACATGAACGATATTCCCTTGTTCTCCAGATGGGCACCTGATTGTCAAAAACTCTAACTATATTCCCTTGTTTTTCAGGTGGGCGCCTGATTGCTAAAAACCTGAACTATATTCCATTGTTCTCCAGGTTGGCGCTTGATTGCCCAAAACATGAATTGTGTTCCCTAGTTCTCCAGGTGGGCGGCTGATTGCGGAAACATGAACTGTATTCCATTGTTCTCCAGGTGAACGCTTGATTACCAAAACTTTAGCTATATTCCCTTTTTCTCCAGGTGGGCGCTCTATTGCCAAAAACTTGAACTGTATTCCAATGTTCTCCAGGTGGGCGTCTGATTGCCAAAAACTGAACTATATTCCCTTGTTCTCTAGGTGGGCGCCTGATTGCCAAAACTTGAACTATATTCCCTTGTTCTGCGGGTGGGTGCCTGATTTCCAAAACTTGAACTGTATTCCCTTGTTCTCCAGGTGGGTGCCTGATTGCCAAAACATGAACTATATTCCCCTGTTCTCCAGCTGGGCGCCTGATTGCCACAATTTGAATTGTATTCACTTATTCTCCAGGAGGGCACCTGATTGCCAAAACTCGAACTTTATTCCCTTGTTCTCCGAGTGGGCACCTGATTTCCAATACTTGAACTGTATCTCCTTGTTCTCCTGGTGGGCACCTGATTGCCAAAATCTTGAACTATATTCCCTAGTTCTCTAGGTGGGCGCCTGATTGCCAATAACATGAACGATATTCCCTTGTTCTCCAGATGGGCACCTGATTGTCAAAAACTCTAACTATATTCCCTCGTTTTCCAGGTGGGCGCCTGATTGCTAAAAACATGAACTATATTCCATTGTTCTCCAGGTGGGCGCTTGATTGCCCAAAACATGAATTGTGTTCCCTAGTTCTCCAGGTGGGCGCCTGATTGCGGAAACATGAACTGTATTCCATTGTTCTCCAGGTGAACGCTTGATTACCAAAACTTGAGCTATATTCCCTTTTTCTCCAGGTGGGCGCTCTATTGCCAAAAACTTGAACTGTATTCCAATGTTCTCCAGGTGGGCATCTGATTGCCAAAAACTGAACTATATTCCCTTGTTCTCTAGGTGGGCGCCTGATTGCCAAAACTTGAACTATATTCCCTTGTTCTCCAGGTGGGTGCCTGATTTCCAAAACTTGAATTGTATTCACTTATTCTCCAGGAGGGCACTTGATTGCCAAAACTCGAACTTTATTCCCTTGTTCTCCGAGTGGGCACCTGATTTCCAATACTTGAATTATATTCTCTTTTTCTCCAGGTGGGCACCTGATTGCAAAAAATTCGAACTATATTCCCTTGTTTTCCAAGAGGGCTCATGATTGCCAAAAACACGAACGATATTAGCTTGTTCTCCAGGTGGACACCTAATTGCCAAAAACATGAATTGTATTCCCTTGTAATCCAGGTGGGCGCTTGATTGCCAAAAACTAGCACTGTGTTCGCTTGTTCTCCAGGTGAGCTCCTGATTGCCAAAACATGAACTATATTACCTTGTTCTCCAGGTGGGCTCCTGATTGCCAAAACTTGAACTGTATTCCCTTGTTCGCCAGGTGGTCCAAGTGGACGCCTGATTGCCAAAACTTGAACTGTATTCCCTTGTTCTCCAGATGGGCGCCTGATTGCCAAAAACTTAACTGTATTCTCTTGTTTTTCTGGTGGTCACCTGATTGCCAAAATTTGAACTGTGTTCCCTTGCTCTCCAGGTGGGCACTAATTGTCAAAACATGAACTTTATTCCCTTGTTCTCCAGTTGGGTGCCCGATTACCATAACTTGAACTTTATTCCCTTGTTCTCTAGGTGGGCGCCTGATTGCCAAAACTTGAACTATATTTCCTTGTTCTCCAGGTGGGCGCCTGATTGCCCAAAACTTGAACTGTATTCCTTTGATCTCTAGGTGGGCGCCTGATTGCCAAAACTTGAACTGTATTCCTTTGTTCTCCAGGTGGATGCCTGATTGCCAAAACTTGTACTGTATTCCCTTGTTCTCCAGATGGGTTCCTGATTACCAAAAACTCGAACTATATTCCCTTGTTTTCTAGGTAGGGGGCCTGATTACGTAAAACATAAATTGTATTCCTTTATTCTCCAAGTGGGTGCCTAATTGCCAAAAACTTGAACTATATTCCCCTGTTCTCCAGCTGGGCACGTGATTGCCATTATTTGAACTGTATTCACTTATTCTCCAGGTGGGCGCCTGATTGCCAAAACTTGAACTACATTTCCCTGTTCTCCAACTGGCCGCCTGATTTCCAAAATTTGAACTGTATTCTCTTATTCTCCAAGTGGGCACCTGATTGCCAAAAATTCGAACTATATTCCCTTCTTTTCCAGGTGGGCGCCTGATTGCCAAAAACACAAACGATATTCGCTTGTTCTCCAGGTGGGCACCTAATTGCCAAAAACATGAATTGTATTCCCTTATGATCCAGGTGGGCGCTTAATTGCAAAAAACTTGAACTATGTTCGCTTGTTCTCCATGTGAGCGCCTGATTGCCAAAACTTGAACTTTATTCCCTTGTTCTCTAGGTGGGCGACTGATTGCCAAAACTTGAACTATATTCCTTTGTTCTCTAGGTGGACCAGGTGGGTGCATTATTGCCAAAACATGAACTGTATTTCCTTGTTCTCCAGGTGGGCGCCTAATTGCCAAAATCTTGAACTCTATTCCCTTGTTCTCTAGGTGGGCACCTGATTGCCAAAAACTTGAACTGTATTCCCTTGTTCTCCAAGTGGGCACCTGATTGCCAAAATCTTGAACTGTATTCCCTTGTTCTCCAGGTGGGTGCTCGATTGCCAAAAACATGAACTTTATTCCCTTGTTTTTTCAGGTGGGCACCTGATTGCCAAAACTTGAACTGTATTCCCTTGTTCTCCAAGTGGGTGCCTAATTGCCAAATCATGAACTTTAATTGCTTTTTCTCCAGGTGGGTGCCTAATTGCCAAATACTAGAACTGTATTCCCTTGTTTTGCTGGTGCCCGCCGGATTGCCAAAACTTGAACTGTATTCCCTTGTTCTCCAGGTGGGCGCCTGATTGCCAAAACTTGAACTATATTCCCCTGTTCTCCAGCTGGGCACGTGATTGCCATTATTTGAATTGTCTTTACTTGTTCTCCAGGTGGGCGCCTGATTGCCAAAACTTGAACTACATTTCCCTGTTCTCCATCTGGCCGCCTGATTGCAAAAATTTGAATTGTATTCTCTTATTCTCCAGGTGGGCACCTTATTGCCAAAAATTCGAACTATATTCCCTTGTGATCCAGGTGAACTATATTCCTTTGTTCTCTAGGTGGACCAGGTGGGTGCATGATTGCCAAAACATGAACTGTATTTCCTTGTTCTCCAGGTGGGCGCCTGATTGCCAAAATCTTGAACTCTATTCCCTTGTTCTCTAGGTGGGCACTTGATTGTCAAAAACTTGAACTGTATTCCCTTGTTCTCCAGGTGGGCACCTGATTGCCAAAAACCTGAACTGTATTCCCTTGTTCTCCAGGTGGTTGCTCGATTGCCAAAAACATGAACTATATTCCCTTGTTTTACTGGATGGCACCTGATTCCCAAAATT
Organism: Nicotiana tabacum; assembly: GCF_000715075.1. Lineage (NCBI taxonomy): Eukaryota > Viridiplantae > Streptophyta > Magnoliopsida > Solanales > Solanaceae > Nicotiana > Nicotiana tabacum. The sequence continues at coordinate 88,619,829 of NC_134101.1, read as the reverse complement.
TGAACTGTGTTCCCTTGTTCTCCAGGTAGGCACTAATTGCCAAAACATGAACTTTATTCCTTTGTTCTCCAGGTGGGCGCCCGATTGCCCAAACTTGAACTGTATTCCCTTGTTCTCCAGATGGTCCAGGTGGGCTCCTGATTGCCAAAACTTGAACTTTATTCCCTTGTTCTCCATGTGGGCGCCTGATTGCCAAAGCATGAACTATATTTCCTTGTTCTCCAAGTGGGTGCCTGATTGGCCAAAACTTGAACTATATTCCTTAGTTCTCAAGGTGGGCGCCTGATTGCCAAAACTTGAACTGTATTCCCTTGTTCGCCAGGTGGTCCAGGTGGACGCCTGATTGCCAAAACTTGAACTGTATTCCCTTGTTCTCCAGGTGGGCGCCTGATTGCCAAAGCTTGAACTATATTTCCTTGTGCTCCAGGTGGGCACCTGATTGCCAAAAACTTGAACTATATTCCCTTGTTTTACTGGTGGGCACCTGATTGCCAAAATTTGAACTGTGTTCCCTTGTTCTCTAGGTAGGCACTAATTGCCAAAACATGAACTTTATTCCTTTGTTCTCCAGGTGGGCGCCCGATTGCCCAAACTTGAACTGTATTCCCTTATTCTCCAGATGGTCCAGGTCGGCTCCTGATTGCCAAAACTTGAACTTTATTCCCTTGTTCTCCAGGTGGGCGCCTGATTGCCAAAGCTTGAACTATATTTCCTTGTTCTCCAAGTGGCCGCCTGATTGCCCAAAACTTGAACTATATTCCTTTGTTCTCCAGGTGGGAGCCTGATTGCCAAAACTTGAACTGTATTCCCATGTTCTCCAGGTGGTTCAGGTGGACGCCTGATTCCCAAAACATGAACTGTATTCCCTTGTTCTCCAGATGGGCGACTGATTTCCAAAAACTTAACTGTATTCCCTTGTTTTTCTGGTGTGCACCTGATTGCCAAAATTTGAACTGTGTTCCCTTGCTCTCCAGGTGGGCACTAATTGTCAAAACATGAACTTTATTCCCTTGTTCTCCAGTTGGGTGCCCGATTGCAAAAACTTGAACTGTATTCCCTTGTTATCCAGGTGGTCCAGGTGGGCGCCTGATTGTCAAAACTTGAACTTTATTCCCTTGTTCTCTAGGTGGGCGCCTGATTGCCAAAACTTAAACTATATTTCCTTGTTCTCCAGGTGGGCGCCTGATTGTCCAAAACTTGAACTGTATTCCTTTGTTCTCCAGGTGGGCGCCTGATTGTCAAAACTTGAACTGTATTCCTTTGTTCTCCAGGTGGATGCCTGATTGCCAAAACTTGAACTGTATTCCCTTGTTCTCCAGATGAGTGCCTGATTGCCAAAAACTCGAACTATATTCCCTTGTTTTCTAGGTAGGGGCCTGATTATGTAAAACATAAATTGTATTCCCTTATTCTCCAAGTGGGCGTCTGATTGCCAAAAACTTGAACTATATTTCCCTGTTCTCCAGCTGGGCGCGTGATTTCCATTATTTGAACTGTATTCACTTGTTCTCCAGGTGGGCGCCTGATTGCCAAAACTTGAACTACATTTCCCTGCTCTCCAGCTGGCCGCCTGATTTCCAAAATTTGAACTCTATTCTCTTATTCTCCAGGTGGGCGCTTGATTGACAAAAACTTGAACTTTATTCCCTTGTTCTCCAGGTGGGCGCCTGATTGCTAAAACTTGAACTATATTCCTTTGTTCTCTAGGTGGACCAGGTGGGTGCATGATTGCCAAAACATGAACTGTATTTCCTTGTTCTCCAGGTGGGCGCCTGATTGCCAAAATCTTGAACTCTATTCCCTTGTTCTCTAGGTGGGCACCTGATTGTCAAAAACTTGAACTGTATTCCCTTGTTCTCCAGGTGGGCACCTGATTGCCAAAAACTTGAACTGTATTCCCTTGTTCTCCAGGTGGGTGCTCGATTGCCAAAAACATGAACTATATTCCCTTGTTTTACTGGTGGGCACCTGATTGCCAAAATTTGAACTGTGTTCCCTTGTTCTCCAGGTAGGCACTAATTGCCAAAACATGAACTTTATTCCTTTGTTCTCCAGGTGGGCGCCCGATTGCCCAAACTTGAATTGTATTCCCTTGTTCTCCAGATGGTCCAGGTGGGCTCCTGATTGCCAAAAATTGAACTTTATTCCCTTGTTCTCCAGGTGGGCGCCTGATTGCCAAAGCATGAACTATATTTCCTTGTTCTCCAAGTGGGCGCCTGATTGCCCAAAACTTGAACTATATTCCTTTGTTCTCAAGGTGGGCGCCTGATTGCCAAAACTTGAACTGTATTCCCTTGTTCGCCAGGTGGTCCAGGTGGACGCCTGATTGCCAAAACTTGAATTGTATTCCCTTGTTCTCCAGATGGGCGCCTGATTGGCAAAAACACAAATGATATTCGCTTGTTCTCCAGGTGGGCACCTGATTTCCAAAAACATGAATTGTATTCCCTTGTGATCTAGGTGGGCGCTTGATTGCCAAAAACTTGAACTATGTTCGCTTGTTCTCCAGGTGAGCGCCTGATTGCCAAAACTTGAACTTTATTCCCTTGTTCTCCAGGTGGGCTCCTGATTGCCAAAACTTGAACAATATTCCTTTGTTCTCTAGGTGGACCAGGTGGGTGCATGATTGCCAAAACATGAACTGTATTTCCTTGTTCTCTAGGTGGGCGCCTGATTGCCAAAATCTTGAACTCTATTCCCTTGTTCTCTAGGTGGGCACCTGATAGCCAAAACCTTGAACTGTATTCCCTTGTTCTCCAAGTGGGCACCTGATTGCCAAAAACTTGAACTGTATTCCCTTGTTCTCCAGGTGGGTGCTCGATTGCCAAAAACATGAACTATATTCCCTTGTTTTTTCAGGTGGGCACCTGATTGCCAAAACTTGAACTGTATTCCCTTGTTCTCCAAGTGGGCGCCTAATTACCAAATCATGAACTGTAATTGCGTTTTCTCCAGGTGGGTGCCTAATTGCCAAATACTAGAACTGTATTCCCTTGTTTTGCTGGTGCGCATCGGATAGCCAAAACTTGAACTGTATTCCCTTGTTCTCCAGGTGGGCGCCTGATTGCCAAAACTTGAACTATATTCCCTTGTTCTCCAGCTGGGCGCGTGATTGCCATTATTTGAACTGTATTTACTTGTTCTCCAGGTGGGCGCCTGATTGCCAAAACTTGAACTACATTTCCCTGTTCTCCAGCTGGCCGCCTGATTGCAAAAATTTGTATTGTATTCTCTTATTCTCCAGGTGGGCGGTTGATTGACAAAAACTAGAACTTTATTCCCTTGTTCTCCAGGTGGGCGCCTGATTGCTAAAACTTGAACTATATTCCCCTGTTCTCCAGCTGGGCGCGTGATTGCCATTATTTGAATTGTCTTTACTTGTTCTCCAGGTGGGCGCCTGATTGCCAAAACTTGAACTACATTTCCCTGTTCTCCATCTGGCCGCCTGATTGCAAAAATTTGAATTGTATTCTCTTATTCTCCAGGTGGGCACCTTATTGCCAAAAATTCGAACTATATTCCCTTGTGATCCAGGTGAACTATATTCCTTTGTTCTCTAGGTGGACCAGGTGGGTGCATGATTGCCAAAACATGAACTGTATTTCCTTGTTCTCCAGGTGGGCGCCTGATTGCCAAAATCTTGAACTCTATTCCCTTGTTCTCTAGGTGGGCACCTGATTGTCAAAAACTTGAACTGTATTCCCTTGTTCTCCAGGTGGGCACCTGATTGCTAAAAACCTGAACTGTATTCCCTTGTTCTCCAGGTGGTTGCTCGATTGCCAAAAACATGAACTATATTCCCTTGTTTTACTGGTGGGCACCTGATTGCCAAAATTTGAACTGTGTTCCCTTGTTCTCCAGGTAGGCACTAATTGCCAAAACATGAACTTTATTCCTTTGTTCTCCAGGTGGGCGCCCGATTGCCCAAACTTGAACTGTATTCCCTTGTTCTCCAGATGGTCCAGGTGGGCTCCTTATTGCCAAAACTTGAACTTTATTCCCTTGTTCTCCAGGTGGGCGCCTGATTGCCAAAGCATGAACTATATTTCCTTGTTCTCCAAGTGGGTTCCTGATTGGCCAAAACTTGAACTATATTCCTTAGTTCTCAAGGTGGGCGCCTGATTGCCAAAACTTGAACTGTATTCCCTTGTTCGCCAGGTGGTCCAGGTGGACGCCTGATTGCCAAAACTTGAACTGTATTCCCTTGTTCTCCAGGTGGGCGCCTGATTGCCAAAGCTTGAACTATATTTCCTTGTGCTCCAGGTGGGCACCTGATTGCCAAAAACTTGAACTATATTCCCTTGTTTTACTGGTGGGCACCTGATTGCCAAAATTTGAACTGTGTTCCCTTGTTCTCTAGGTAGGCACTAATTGCCAAAACATGAACTTTATTCCTTTGTTCTCCAGGTGGGAGCCCGATTGCCCAAACTTGAACTGTATTCCCTTATTCTCCAGATGGTCCAGGTCGGCTCCTGATTGCCAAAACTTGAACTTTATTCACTTGTTCTCCAGGTGGGCGCCTGATTGCCAAAGCTTGAACTATATTTCCTTGATCTCTAAGTGGCCGCCTGATTGCCCAAAACTTGAACTATATTCCTTTGTTCTCCAGGTGGGAGCCTGATTGCCAAAACTTGAACTGTATTCCCTTGTTCTCCAGGTGGTTCAGGTGGACGCCTGATTCCCAAAACTTGAATTGTATTCCCTTGTTCTCCAGATGGGCGACTGATTGCCAAAAACTTAACTGTATTCCCATGTTTTTCTGGTGGGCACCTGATTGCCAAAATTTGAACTGTGTTCCCTTGCTCTCCAGGTGGGCACTAATTGTCAAAACATGAACTTTATTCCCTTGTTCTCCAGTTGGGCGCCCGATTGCCAAAACTTGAACTGTATTCCCTTGTTATCCAGGTGGTCCAGGTGGGCGCCTGATTGTCAAAACAAGAACTTTATTCCCTTGTTCTCTAGGTGGGCGCCTGATTGCCAAAACTTAAACTATATTTCCTTGTTCTCCAGGTGGGCGCCTGATTGTCCAAAACTTGAACTGTATTCCTTTGTTCTTCAGGTGGGCGCCTGATTGTCAAAACTTGAACTGTATTCCTTTGTTCTCCAGGTGGATGCCTGATTGCCAAAACTTGAACTGTATTCCCTTGTTCTCCAGATGAGTGCCTGATTGCCAAAAACTCGAACTATATTCCCTTGTTTTCTAGGTAGGGGCCTGATTACGTAAAACATAAATTGTATTCCCTTATTCTCCAAGTGGGCGCCTGATTGCCAAAAACTTGAACTATATTCCCTTGTTCTCCAGCTGGGCGCGTGATTTCCATTATTTGAACTATATTCACTTGTTCTCCAGGTGGGCGCCTGATTGCCAAAACTTGAACTACATTTCCCTGCTCTCCAGCTGGCCGCCTGATTTCCAAAATTTGAACTCTATTCTCTTATTCTCCAGGTGGGCGCTTGATTGACAAAAACTTGAACTTTATTCCCTTGTTCTCCAGGTGGGCGCCTGATTGCTAAAACTTGAACTATATTCCTTTGTTCTCTAGGTGGACCAGGTGGGTGCATGATTGCCAAAACATGAACTGTATTTCCTTGTTCTCCAGGTGGGCGCCTGATTGCCAAAATCTTGAACTCTATTCCCTTGTTCTCTAGGTGGGCACCTGATTGTCAAAATCTTGAACTGTATTCCCTTTTTCTCCAGGTGGGCACCTGATTGCCAAAAACTTGAACTGTATTCCCTTGTTCTCCAGGTGGGTGCTCGATTGCCAAAAACATGAACTATATTCCCTTGTTTTACTGGTGGGCACCTGATTGCCAAAATTTGAACTGTGTTCCCTTGTTCTCCAGGTAGGCACTAATTGCCAAAACATGAACTTTATTCCTTTGTTCTCCAGGTGGGCGCCCGATTGCCCAAACTTGAATTGTATTCCCTTGTTCTCCAGATGGTCCAGGTGGGCTCCTGATTGCCAAAAATTGAACTTTATTCCCTTGTTTTCCAGGTGGGCGCCTGATTGCCAAAGCATGAACTATATTTCCTTGTTCTCCAAGTGGGCGCCTGATTGCCCAAAACTTGAACTATATTCCTTTGTTCTCAAGGTGGGCGCCTGATTGCCAAAACTTGAACTGTATTCCCTTGTTCGCCAGGTGGTCCAGGTGGACGCCTGATTGCCAAAACTTGAATTGTATTCCCTTGTTCTCCAGATGGGCGCCTGATTGCCAAAAACACAAATGATATTCGCTTGTTCTCCAGGTGGGCACCTGATTTCCAAAAACATGAATTGTATTCCCTTGTGATCTAGGTGGGCGCTTGATTGCCAAAAACTTGAACTATGTTCGCTTGTTCTCCAGGTGAGCGCCTGATTGCCAAAACTTGAACTTTATTCCCTTGTTCTCCAGGTGGGCTCCTGATTGCCAAAACTTGAACTATATTCCTTTGTTCTCTAGGTGGACCAGGTGGGTGCATGATTGCCAAAACATGAACTGTATTTCCTTGTTCTCTAGGTGGGCGCCTGATTGCCAAAATCTTGAACTTTATTCCCTTGTTCTCTAGGTGGGCACCTGATAGCCAAAAACTTGAACTGTATTCCCTTGTTCTCCAAGTGGGCACCTGATTGCCAAAAACTTGAACTGTATTCCCTTGTTCTCCAGTTGGGCGCCCGATTAGCAAAACTTGAACTGTATTCCCTTGTTCTCCAGGTGGTCCAGGTGGGCGCCTGATTGTCAAAACTTGAACTTTATTCCCTTGTTCTCTAGGTGGGCGCCTGATTGCCAAAACTTGAACTATATTTCCTTGTTCTCCAGGTGGGCGCCTGATTGCCCAAAACTTGAACTGTATTCCTTTGTTCTCTAGGTGGGCGCCTGATTGCCAAAACTTGAACTGTATTCCTTTGTTCTCCAGGTGGATGCCTGATTGCCAAAACTTGAACTATATTCCCATGTTCTCCAGCTGGGCGCGTGATTGCCATTATTTGAACTGTATTCACTTGTTCTCCAGGTGGGCGCCTGATTGCCAAAACTTGAACTACATTTCCCTGTTCTCCAGCTGGCCGCCTGATTTCCAAAATTTGAACTCTATTCTCTTATTCTCCAGGTGGGCGCTTGATTGACAAAAACTTGAACTTTATTCCCTTGTTCTCCAGGTGGGCGCCTGATTGCTAAAACTTGAACTATATTCCTTTGTTCTCTAGGTGGACCAGGTGGGTGCATGATTGCCAAAACATGAACTTGTATTTCCTTGTTCTCCAGGTGGGCGCCTGATTGCCAAAATCTTGAACTCTATTCCCTTGTTCTCTAGGTGGGCACATGATTGCCAAAAACTTGAACTGTATTCCCTTGTTCTCCAGGTGGGCACCTGATTGCCAAAAACATGAACTGTATTCCCTTGTTCTCCAGGTGGTTGCTCGATTGCCAAAAACATGAACTATATTCCCTTGTTTTACTGGTGGGCACCTGATTGCAAAAATTTGAACTGGGTTCCCTTGTTCTCCAGGTAGGCACTAATTGCCAAAACATGAACTTTATTCCTTTGTTCTCTAGGTGAGCGCCCGTTTGCCCAAACTTGAACTGTATTCCCTTGTTCTCCAGATGGTCCAGGTGGGCTCCTGATTGCCAAAACTGGAACTTTATTCCCTTGTTCTCCAGGTGGGCGCCTGATTGCCAAAGCTTGAACTATATTTCCTTGTTCTCCAAGTGGGCGCCTGATTGCCCAAAACTTGAACTATATTCCTTTGTTCTCCAGGTGGGCGCCTGATTGCCAAAACTTGAACTGTATTCCCTTGTTCGCCAGGTGGTCCAGGTGGACGCCTGATTGCCAAAACTTGAACTGTATTCCCTTGTTCTCCAGATGGGCGCCTGATTGCCAAAAACTTAACTGTATTCCCTTGTTTTTCTGGTGGGCACCTGATTTCGAAAATTTGAACTGTGTTCCCTTTCTCTCCAGGTGGGCACTAATTGTCAAAACATGAACTTTATTCCCTTGTTCTCCAGTTGGGCGCCCGATTACCAAAACTTGAACTGTATTCCCTTGTTCTCCAGGTGGTCCAGGTGGGCGCCTGATTGTCAAAACTAGAACTTTATTCCCTTGTTCTCTAGGTGGGTGCTTGATTGCCAAAACTTGAACTATATTTCCTTGTTCTCCAGGTGGGCGCCTGATTGCCCAAAACTTGAACTGTATTCCTTTGTTCTCTAGATGGGCACCTGATTGCCAAAACTTGAACTGTATTCCTTTGTTCTCCAGGTGGATGCCTGATTGCCAAAACTTGAACTGTATTCCCTTGTTCTCCAGATGGGTGCCTGATTGCCAAAAACTCGAACTATATTCCCTTATTTTCTAGGTAGGGGCCTGATTACGTAAAACATAAATTGTATTCCCTTATTTTCCAAGTGGGTGCCTGATTGCCAAAAACTTGAACTATATTCCCATGTTGTCCAGCTGGGCGCGTGATTGCCATTATTTGAACTGTATTCACTTGTTCTCCAGGTGGGCGCCTGATTGCCAAAACTTGAACTACATTTCCCTGTTCTCCAGTTGGCCGCCTGATTTCCAAAATTTGAACTGTATTCTCTTATTCTCCATGTGGGCACCTGATTGCCAAAAATTCGAACTATATTCCCTTCTTTTCCAGGTGGGCGCCTGATTGCCAAAAATACAAACGATATTCGCTTGTTCTCCAGGTGGGCACCTGATTGCCAAAAACATGAATTGTATTCCCTTATGATCCAGGTAGGCGCTTAATTGCAAAAAACTTGAACTATGTTCGCTTGTTCTCCATGTGAGCGCCTGATTGCCAAAACTTGAACTTTATTCCCTTGTTCTCTAGGTGGGCGACTGATTGCCAAAACCTGAACTATATTTCCTTGTTCTCCAGGTGGGCGTCTGATTGCCCAAAACATGAACTGTATTCCTTTGTTCTCCAGGTGGGCGCCCGATTGCCAAAACTTAAACTGTATTCCCTTGTTCTCCAGGTGGACTCCTGATTGCCAAAACATGAATTGTATTCCCTTGTTCTCCAGATGGGTGCCGGATTGCCAAAAACTCGAACTATATTCCCTTGTTTTCTAAATAGGCGCCTGATTACGTAAAACATACACTGTATTCCCTTATTCTCCAAGTGGGCGCCTGATTGCCAAAAACTTGAACTATATTCCCTTGTTCTCCATGTGGGCGCTTGATTGCCAAAAACTTGAACTGTATTCCCTTGTTCTCTAGGTGGGCGCTTAATTACAAAAACTTGAACTTTATTCTCTTGTTCTCCAGGTGGGCGCCTGATTGCCAAAACTTGAACTGTATTCCATTGTTTTCTAGGTGGTCCCGGTGGACGCTTGATTGCCAAAACTTGAACTATATTCCCTTTTTCTCCAGGTGGGCGCCTGATTGCCAAAAACTTAAACTATTTTCCCTTGTTCTCCAGGTGGGTGCCTGATTGCCAAAAACATGAACTATATTCCCTTGTTTTTTCAGGTGGGCACCTGATTGCCAAAACTTGAACTGTATTCCCTTGTTGTCCAAGTGGGTGACTAATTGCTAAATCATGAACTTTAATTGCTTTTTCTCCAGTGGGAGCTTGATTGCCAAATACTGGAACTGTATTCCCTTGTTTTGCTCGTGGGCGCCAGATTACCAAAACTTGAATTGTATTCCCTTGTTCTCCAAGTGGACGCCTGATTGCCAAAACTTGAACTGTATTCCCCTGTTCTCTAGCTGGGTCCGTGATTGCCATTATTTGAAATGTATTCACTTGTTCTCCAGGTGGGCGCCTAATTGCAAAAACTTGAACTACATTTCCCTGTTCTCCAGCAGGCCGCCTGATTGCCAAAATTTTAACTGTATTCTCTTATTCTCCAGGTGGGCACCTGATTGCCAAAAATTTGAAATATATTCCCTTGTTTTCCAGGTAGGCGCCTGATTGCCAAAAACACGAACGTTATTCGCTTGTTCTCCAGGTGGGCACCTGAATGCCAAAAACATAAATTATATTCCCTTGTGATCCAGGTGGGTGCTTGATTGCCAAAAACTTGAACTATGTTCGCTTGTTCTCCAGGTGAGCGCCTGATTGCCAAACCTTGAACTTTATTCCCTTATTCTCCAAGTGGGCGCCTGATTGCCAAAACTTGAACTATTTTCCTTTGTTCTCTAGGTGGATCAGGTGGGTGCCTGATTGCCAAAACATGAACTGTATTTCCTTGTTCTCCATGTGGGCGCCTGATTGCCAAAATCTTGAACTCTATTCCCTTGTTCTCTAGGTGGGCACCTGATTGCCAAAAACTTAAACTGTATTACCTTGTTTTCCAGGTGGGCACCTGATTGCCAAAAACATGAACTGTATTCCCATGTTCTCCAGGTGGGTGCCTGATTGCCAAAACATGAACTATATTCCCCTGTTCTCCAGTTGGGCGCCTGATTGCCAAAATTTGAATTGTATTCACTTATTCTCCAGGAGGGCACCTGATTGCCAAAACTCGAACTTTATTCCCTTATTCTCCGAGTGGGCACCTGATTTCCAAAACTTGAACTGTATTTCCTTGTTCTCCTGGTGGGCACCTGATTGCCAAAATCTTGAACTATATTCCCTAGTTCTCTAGGTGGGCGCCTGATTGCCAATAACATGAACGATATTCCCTTGTTCTCCAGATGGGCACCTGATTGTCAAAAACTCTAACTATATTCCCTTAATTTCTAGGTGGGCGCCTGATTGCTAAAAACATGAACTATATTCCATTGTTCTCCAGGTGGGCGCTTGATTGCCAAAAACATGAATTGTGTTCCCTAGTTCTCCAGGTGGGCGCCTGATTGCCGAAACATGAACTGTATTCCATTGTTCTCCAGGTGAACGCTTGATTACCAAAACTTGAGCTATATTCCCTTTTTCTCCATGTGGGCGCTCTATTGCCAAAAACTTGAACTGTATTCCAATGTTCTCCAGGTGGGCGTCAGATTGCCAAAAACTGAACTATATTCCCTTGTTCTCTAGGTGGGCGCCTGATTGCCAAAACTTGAACTATATTCCCTTGTTCTCCAGGTGGGTGCCTGATTTCCAAAACTTGAACTGTATTCCCTTGTTCTCCAGGTGGGCGCCTGATTGCCAAAAACTGAACTATATTCCCTTGTTCTCTAGGTGGGCACCTGATTGCTAAAAACTTGAACTGTATTCCCTTATTCTCCAGGTGGGGGCCTGATTGCCGAGACATGAACTGTATTCCCTTGTGATCCAGGTAGGCACTTGATTGCCAAAAACTTGAACTGTGTTCCCTTGTTTTCTAGGTAGGTGCCTAATTGCCAAAACTTGAACCGTATTTCCTTGTTCTCCAGGTGGGCGCCTGATTGCCAAAACTTGAACTGTATTCCCCTGTTCTCCAGCTGGGCGCCTGATTTCCATTATTTGAATTGTATTCACTTGTTCTCCAGGTGGGCACATGATTGCTAAAACTTCAACTACATTTCCCTATTCTCCAGCTGGGCGCCTGATTGCTAAAATTTGAATTATATTCTCTTTTTCTCAAGGTGGGCACCTGATTGCAAAAAATTCGAACTATATTCCCTTGTTTTCCAGGAGGGCTCATGATTGCCAAAAACACGAACGATATTCGCTTGTTCTCCATGTGGACACCTAATTGCCAAAAACATGAATTGTATTCCCTTGTGATCCAGGTGGGCGCTTGATTGCCAAAAACTAGCACTGCGTTCGCTTGTTCTCCAGGTGAGCTCCTGATTGCCAAAACATGAACTATATTACCTTGTTCTCCAGGTGGGTGCCTGATTGCCAAAACTTGAACTGTATTCCCTTGTTCGCCAGGTGGTCCAGGTGGACGCCTGATTGCCAAAACTTGAACAGTATTCCCTTGTTCTCCAGATGGGCGCCTGATTGCCAAAAACTTAACTATATTCTCTTGTTTTTCTGGTGGTCACCTGATTGCCAAAATTTGAACTGTGTTCCCTTGCTCTCCAGGTGGGCACTAATTGTCAAAACATGAACTTTATTCCCTTGTTCTCCAGTTGGGTGCCCGATTACCAAAACTTGGACTGTATTCCCTTGTTCTCCAGGTGGTCCAGGTGGGCGCCTAATTGTCAAAACATGAACTTTATTCCCTTGTTCTCTAGGTGGGCGCCTGATTGCCAAAACTTGAACTATATTTCCTTGTTCTCCAGGTGGGCGCCTGATTGCCCAAAACTTGAACTGTATTCCTTTGTTCTCTAGGTGGGCGCCTGATTGCCAAAACTTGAACTGTATTCCTTTGTTCTCCAGGTGGATGCCTGATTGCCAAAACTTGAACTGTATTCCCTTGTTCTCTAGATGGGTGCCTGATTGTCAAAAACTCGAACTATATTCCCTTGTTTTCTAGGTAGGGGCCTGATTACGTAAAACATAAATTGTATTCCTTTATTCTCCAAGTGGGTGCCTAATTGCCAAAAACTTGAACTATATTCCCCTGTTCTCCAGCTGGGCGCGTGATTGCCATTATTTGAACTGTATTCACTTGTTATCCAGGTGGGCGCCTTATTGCCAAAACTTGAACTACATTTCCCTGTTCTCCAGCTGGCCGCCTGATTTCCAAAATTTGAACTGTATTCTCTTATTCTCCAAGTGGGCACCTGATTGCCAAAAATTCGAACTATATTCCCTTCTTTTCCAGGTGGGCGCCTGATTGCCAAAAACACAAACGATATTCGCTTGTTCTCCAGGTGGGCACCTGATTGCCAAAAACATGAATTGTATTCCCTTATGATCCAGGTAGGCGCTTAATTGCAAAAAACTTGAACTATGTTCGCTTGTTCTCCAGGTGAGCGCCTGATTGCCAAAACTTGAACTTTATTCCCTTGTTCTCTAGGTGGGCGACTGATTGCCAAAACTTGAACTATATTCCTTTGTTCTCTAGGTGGACCAGGTGGGTGCATTATTGCCAAAACATGAACTGTATTTCCTTGTTCTCCAGGTGGGCGCCTGATTGCCAAAATCTTGAACTCTATTCCCTTGTTCTCTAGGTGGGCACCTGATTGCCAAAAACTTGAACTGTATTCCCTTGTTCTCCAAGTGGGCACCTGATTGCCAAAATCTTGAACTGTATTCCCTTGTTCTCCAGGTGGGTGCTCGATTGCCAAAATCATGAACTATATTCCCTTGTTTTTTCAGGTGGGCACCTGATTGCCAAAACTTGAACTGTATTCCCTTGTTCTCCAAGTGGGTGCCTAATTGCCAAATCATGAACTTTAATTGCTTTTTCTCCAGGTGGGTGCCTAATTGCCAAATACTAGAACTGTATTCCCTTGTTTTGCTGGTGCCCGCCGGATTGCCAAAACTTGAACTGTATTCCCTTGTTCTCCAGGTGGGCGCCTGATTGCCAAAACTTGAACTATATTCCCCTGTTCTCCAGCTGGGCGCGTGATTGCCATTATTTGAATTGTATTTTCTTTTTCTCCAGGTGGGCGCTTGATTTCCAAAACTTTAACTACATTTCCCTGTTCTCCAGCTGGCCGCCTGATTGCAAAAATTTGAATTGTATTCTCTTATTCTCCAGGTGGGCACCTTATTGCCAAAAATTCGAACTATATTCCCTTGTGATCCAGGTGGGCGCTTGATTTACAAAAACATGAACTTTATTCCCTTGTTCTCTAGGTGGGCGCCTGATTGCTAAAACTTGAACTATATTCCTTTGTTCTCTAGATGGACCAGGTGGGTGCATGATTGCCAAAACATGAACTGTATTTCCTTGTTCTCCAGGTGGGCGCCTGATTGCCAAAATCTTGAACTCTATTCCCTTGTTCTCTAGGTGGGCACATGATTGCCAAAAACTTGAACTGTATTCCCTTGTTCTCCAGGTGGGCACCTGATTGCCAAAAACTTGAACTGTATTCCCTTGTTCTCCAGGTGGGTGCTCGATTGCCAAAAACATGAACTATATTCCCTTGTTTTTTCAGGTGTGCACCTGATTGCCAAAATATGAACTGTATTTCCTTGTTCTCCAAGTGGGCGCCTAATTGCCAAATCATGAACTATAATTGCTTTTTGTCTAGGTGGGTGCCTGATTGCCAAAAACTTGAACTGTATTCCCTTGTTCTCCAGGTGGGTGCTCGATTGCCAAAAACATGAACTATATTCCCTTGTTTTTTCAGGTGTGCACCTGATTGCCAAAATATGAACTGTATTTCCTTGTTCTCCAAGTGGGCGCCTAATTGCCAAATCATGAACTGTAACTGCTTTTTGTCTAGGTGGGCGCCTTATTGCCAAATACTAGAACTGTATTCCCTTGTTTTGCTGGTGGGCGCCGGATTGCCAAAACATGAACTGTATTCCCTTTTTCTCCAGGTGGGCGCCTGATTTCCAAAACTTGAACTATATTCCCCTGTTCTCCAACTGGGCGCGTGATTGCCATTATTTGAACTGTATTTACTTGTTCTCCAGGTGGGCACCTGATTGCCAAAAACTTGAACTACATTTCCCTGTTCCCCAGCTGGCCGCCTGATTGCCAAAATTTTAAGTGTATTCTCTTATTCTCTAGGTGGGCACCTGATTGCCAAAAATTCGAACTATATTCCCTTATGATCCAGGTGGGCGCCTGATTGACAAAAACTTGAACTTTATTCCCTTGTTCCCCAGGTGGGCGCCTGATTGCCAAAACTTGAACTATATTCCTTTATTCTCTAGATGGACCAGGTGGGTGCATGATTGCCAAAACATAAACTGTATTTCCTTGTTCTCCAGGTGGGCGCCTGATTGCCAAAATCTTGAACTCTATTTCCTTGTTCTCTAGGTGGGCACCTGATTGCCAAAAACCTGAACTGTATTCCCTTGTTCTCCAGGTGGGCACCTGATTGCCAAAAACTTGAACTGTATTCCCTTGTTGTCCAGGTGGGTGCCTGATTGCCAAAACATGAACTATATTCCCCTGTTCTCCAGCTGGGCGCCTAATTGCCAAAATTTGAACTGTATTCACTTGTTATCCAAGAGGGTGCCTAATTGCCAAAACTTGAACCGTATTTCCTTGTTCTCCAGGTGGGTGCCTGATTGCCAAAACATGAACTATATTCCCCTGTTCTCCAGCTGGGCGCCTGATTGCCAAAATTTGAATTGTATTCACTTGTTTTCCAGGTGGACGACTGATTTCCAAAAACTTGAACTATATTCCCTAATTTTTCTGGTGGGCACCTGATTGTCAAAATTTGAACTGTGTTCCCTTGCTCTCCAGGTGGGCACTAATTGTCAAAACATGAACTTTATTCCCTTGTTCTCTTGTTGGGCGCCCGATAGCCAAAACTTGAATTGTATTCCCTTGTTCTCTAGGTGGTCCAGGTGGGCGCCTGATTGCCAAAACGTGAACTTTATTCCCTTGTTCTCTAGGTGGGCGGCTGATTGCCAAAACTTGAACTATATTTCCTTGTTCTCCAGGTGGGCGTCTGATTGCCCAAAACTTGAACTGTATTCCTTTGTTCTCCAGGTGGGCGCCCGATTGCCAAAACTTGAACTGTATTCCCTTGTTCTCCAGGTGGACTCATGATTGCCAAAACTTGAATTGTATTCCCTTGTTCTCCAGATGGGTGCCGGATTGCCAAAAACTCGAACTATATTCCCTTGTTTTCTAGGTTGGCGCCTGATTACGTAAAACATACATTTTTTCATTATCATATTTATATTTTAGAACTCCTCCGTAGCTGTGATCACTAGAATCAGTTTCTACAATATATGTAAATTGTTTCTTTTCATCTGGAAAATATAGTTTTGGTAATTTTTTACACATATTTTTTATCTTCTGTATATGTATTTTATCTTTTTCGTCAAAATGATATTCTATGTCCTTTTTTAATTTTTTCTGTAATGGTTTTAAGTTTTCTGCTAATTTAGGAATATATTCTCTTACTTGGTTAACCAATCCTAAAAATGATTGTAACTTCTTTTTTGTATCAAGTGTTTCATTCAAGTTAATTATTTTTTGTACTACATGAGTTTGCATTTTTATTCCGTTTTTATCTATTTGTATACCTAAAAATTCTATTTGATTTTTCATTACTTTTGCTTTCTTTTTACTTAAACTTATTCCTGATATTTCTACAATGTGTATGAATTTTTCTAGTAGTTTTATATGTTCGTTCTCTGTTCTAGAATATAGCAATATATCATCTATATATATTATACAATTTTCTAATTGGTTGAAGTAATTATCCATAAAATATTGATACCTACCTGGTGCATTTTTATATCCAAAAGGTAATACGTTCCATTCGTAAAATCCTTGTGGTACTGTGAATGCTGTTAACTTTTTAGATTCATCTTCTAGTTTTAAATGGTAAAATCCTGATTTACAGTCAAATTTACTAAAATAGTTATATCCTTGTATTTGTCTAATTTTTAGTATTTTATTTGGTATCGGATAATTATATGTTTTTGTTTTTGCATTTAAGTTTACCCTTGTTTTCCAGGTGGGCACCTGATTTCCAAAACTTTAACGGTATTCCCTTGTACTCCAGGTATGTCCCTGATTGCCAAAACTTGAACTGTATTCCCTTGTTCTCCAGGTGGGTGCCTGATTGCCAAATCTTGAACTGTAAGGGCACCTGATTGCCAAAAACTTGAACTGTATTCCCTTGTTTTCCAGGTAGGCGCCGGATTACCAAAAACATGAACTATATTCCTTATTTTCTAGTTGGGCGCCTGATTGCCAAAAACTTGAACTGTATTCCCTTGTTTTCCAGGTGGGCACCTGATTGCCAAAACTTGTACTGTATTCCCTTGTTCTCCAGGTGGGCACCTGATTGCCAAAACATGAAACGTATTCGCCTGTTCTCCGGGTGGGAGCGCCTGATTGCCAAAACATGAATTGTATTCCCTTGATCTCCAGGTGCATGCGTGATTGCCAAAACATGAACTTTATTCCCTTGTTCTCTAGGTGGGCGCCTGATTACCAAAACTCGAACTGTATTCCCTTGTTTTCCAGGTGGGCGCCTGATTGCCAATAACATGAACTATATTTTGTTGTTCTTCAGGTAGGCCCCTGATTGCCAATACATGAACTATATTCCGTTGTTCTCCAGGTGGTCCCCTGATTGCCAAAACTTGAACTGTATTCCCTTGTTCTCCACGTGGGCACCTGATTACAAAAACTCGAACTGTATTCCCTTGTTCTACATGTGGGCGCCTGATTACCAAACCTTGAACTGAATTTCCTTGTTCTCCAGGTGGGCTCCTGATTGCCAAAACTTGAAACGTATTCTCTTATTCCCTAGGTGGGCGCCTGATTGACAAAATTTGAACTGTATTCCCTTGTTCTTCAGGTAGGCGCCTGATTGCCAAAAACTCAAACTCTATTCCCTTATTTTCCAGGTGGGCGCCGGATTGCCAAAACTTGAAATGTATTCCCTTGTTCTCTAGGTGGGCGCCTGATTACAAAAATTCTAACCTTATTCCCTTGTTTTTCAGGTGGGCGCCTGATTGCCAATAACATGAACTATATTCCGTTGTTCTCCAGGTGGGCCCCTGATTGCCAAAACATGAACTGTATTCCCTTGTTTTCCAGGTAGGCACGGGATTGCCAAAACATGAACTATATTCCCTGGTTTTCCAGGTGGGCGCCTGATTACCAAAAACATGAACTGTATTCCCTAATTTTCCAGGTGGGCGCCTGATTGCTAAAAACTTGAACTGTATTCCCTTTTTCTCCAGGTGGGTGCCTGATATAAAAAAAACTTGAACTGTATTCCCTTGTTCTTCAGGTGGGAACCTGATTGCCAAAACTTGAAACGTATTCGCTTGTTCTCTAGGTGGGCGTGCTTGATTACCAAAAACATGAATTGTATTCCCTTGTTCTCCGGGTGGGTGCGCTTGATTGCCAAAACTTGAACTGTATTCCCTTGATCTCCAGGTGGGTGCCTGATTGCCAAAACATGAAATATATTCCCCTATTCTCTAGGTGGGCGCCTGATTACCAAAACTCGAACTGTATTCCCTTGTTTTCTAGGTGGGCGCCTGATCGCCAATAACATGAACTATATTCCGTTGTTCTCTATGTGGGTGCCTGATTGCTAAAAACTTGAACTATATTCCCTTGTTCTCCAGGTGGATGCCTAATTTAAAAAAAACTTGAACTGTATTACCTTGTTTTCCAGGTGGGCGCCTGATTTCCAAAACTTGAACGGTATTCCCTTGTACTCCAGGTGTGTGCCTGATTGCCAAAACTTGAACTGTATTCCCTTGTTCTCCAGGTGGGTGCCTGATTGCCAAATCTTGAACTGTAATGGGCACCAGATTGCCAAAAGCTTGAACTGTATTCCCTTGTTTTCCAGGTAAGCGTCGGATTACCAAAAACATGAACTATATTCCCTTATTTTCCAGGTGGGCGCCTGATTGCCAAAAACTAGAATTGTATTCCCTTGTTTTTTAGGTGGGCGCCTGATTGTAGAAAATTGAACTGTATTCCCTTGTTCTCCAGGTGGGCACCTTATTGCCAAAACTTGAAACGTATTCGCCTGTTCTCTGGGTGGGTGCGCCTGATTGCCAAAACTTGAATTGTATTCCCTTGATCTCCAGGTGCGTGCCTGATTGCGAAAACATGAACTTTATTCCCTTGTTATCTAGGTGGGTGCCTGATTACCAAAACTCGAACTGTATTCCCTTGTTTTCCAGGTGGGCACCTGATTTCCAAAACTTTAACGGTATTCCCTTGTACTCCTGGTATGTCCCTGATTGCCAAAACTTGAACTGTATTCCCTTGTTCTCCAGGTGGGTGCCTGATTGCCAAATCTTGAACTGTAAGGGCACCTGATTGCCAAAAACTTGAACTGTATTCCCTCTTTTTCCAGGTAGGCGCCGGATTACCAAAAACATGAACTATATTCCTTATTTTCTAGTAGGGCGCCTGATTGCCAAAAACTTGAACTGTATTCCCTTGTTTTCCAGGTGGGCGCCTGATTGCCGAAACTTGTACTGTATTCCCTTATTCTCCAGGTGGGCACCTGATTGCCAAAACTTGAAACGTATTCGCCTGTTCTCCGGGTGGGTGTGCCTGATTGCCAAAACATGAATTGTATTCCCTTGATCTCCAGGTGCGTGCGTGATTGCCAAAACATGAACTTTATTCCCTTGTTCTCTAGGTGGGCGCCTGATTACCAAAACTCGAACTGTATTCCCTTGTTTTCCAGGTTGGCGCCTGATTGCCAATAACATGAACTATATTTCGTTGTTCTTCAGGTAGGCCCCTGATTGCCAATACATGAACTATATTCCGTTGTTCTCCAGGTGGTCCCCTGATTGCCAAAACTTGAACTGTATTCCCTTGTTCTCCACGTGGGCACCTGATTACAAAAACTCGAACTGTATTCCCTTGTTCTACATGTGGGCGCCTGATTACCAAACCTTGAACTGAATTTCCTTGTTCTCCAGGTGGGCTCCTGATTGCCAAAACTTGAAACGTATTCTCTTATTCCCTAGGTGGGCGCCTGATTGACAAAATTTGAACTGTATTCCCTTGTTCTTCATGTAGGCGCCTGATTTCCAAAAACTCAAACTGTATTCCCTTATTTTCCAGGTGGGCGCCGGATTGCCAAAACTTGAAATGTATTCCCTTGTTCTCTAGGTGGGCGCCTGATTACAAAAATTCTAACCTTATTCCCTTGTTTTTCAGGTGGGCGCCTGATTGCCAATAACATGAACTGTATTCCGTTGTTCTCCAGGTGGGCCCCTGATTGCCAAAACATGAACTGTATTCCCTTGTTTTCCAGGTAGGCGCGGGATTGCCAAAACATGAACTATATTCCCTGGTTTTCCAGGTGGGCGCCTGATTACCAAAAACATGAATTGTATTCCCTAATTTTCCAGGTGGGCGCCTGATTGCTAAAAACTTGAACTGTATTCCCTTGTTCTCCAGGTGGGTGCCTGATATAAAAAAAAACTTGAACTGTATTCCCTTGTTCTCACGGTGGGAACCTGATTGCCAAAACTTGAAACGTATTCGCTTGTTCTCTAGGTGGGCGTGCCTGATTACCAAAAACTTGAATTGTATTCCCTTGTTCTCCGGGTGGGTGCGCTTGATTGCCAAAACTTGAACTGTATTCCCTTGATCTCCAGGTGGGTGCCTGATTGCCAAAACATGAAATTTATTCCCCTATTCTCTAGGTGGGTGCCTGATTACCAAAACTCGAACTGTATTCCCTTGTTTTCTAGGTGGGCGCCTGATCGCCAATAACATGAACTATATTCCGTTGTTCTCTATGTGGGTGCCTGATTGCTAAAAACTTGAACTATATTCCCTTGTTCTCCAGGTGGATGCCTAATTTAAAAAAACTTGAACTGTATTACCTTGTTTTCCAGGTGGGCGCCTGATTTCAAAAACTTGAACGGTATTCCCTTGTACTCCAGGTGTGTGCCTGATTTCCAAAACTTGAACTGTATTCCCTTGTTCTCCAGGTGGGTGCCTGATTGCCAAATCTTGAACTGTAATGGGCACCAAATTGCCAAAAGCTTGAACTGTATTCCCTTGTTTTCCAGGTAAGCGTCGGATTACCATAAACATGAATTATATTCCCTTATTTTCCAGGTGGGCGCCTAATTGCCAAAAACTAGAATTGTATTCCCTTGTTTTCTAGGTGGGCGCCTGATTGCAGAAAATTGAACTGTATTCCCTTGTTCTCCAGGTGGGCACCTTATTGCCAAAACTTGAAACGTATTCGCCTGTTCTCCGGGTGGGTGCGCCTGATTGCCAAAACTTGAATTGTATTCCCTTGATCTCCAGGTGCATGCCTGATTGCGAAAACATGAACTTTATTCCCTTGTTCTCTAGGTGGGTGCCTGATTACCAAAACTCGAACTGTATTCCCTTGTTCTCTAGGTGGGCGTGCCTGATTACCAAAAACATGAATTGTATTCCCTTGTTCTCCGGGTGGGTGCGCCATTTTTCCCACTTTAACTGTTCTTCAGGTGGGAATTGTATTCCCACTTTAACTATTCTTCAGGTGGGAACCTGATTGCCAAAACTTGAAACGTATTCGCTTGTTTTCTAGGTGGGCGTGCCTGATTGCCAAAACATGACTTGTATTCCCTTGTTCTCCATGTGGGCGCCTGATTTCCAAAACTTGAACTGTATTCCCTTATTCTCCAGGTGGGCACCTGATTGCCAAACCTTGAACTGTATTCCCTTGTTCTCCAGGTGGGCTCCTGATTGCCAAAAACTTGAACTTTATTCCCTTGTTTTCCAGGTGGGCGGCTGATTGCCAAAAACATGAACTATATTCCCTTGTTCTCTAGGTGGGTGCCTGATTGCTAAAAACTTTAACTGTATTCCCTTATTCTCCAGGTGGGTTCCTGATTTCAAAAAACTTGAACTGTATTCCCTTGTTTTCCAGGTGGGCGCCTGATTTCCAAAACATTAACGGTATTCCCTTGTACTCCAGGTATGTGCCTGATTGCCAAAACTTGAATTGTACTCCCTTGTTCTCCAGGTGGGTGCCTGATTGCCAAATCTTGAAATGTAAGGGCACCTGATTGCCATAAACTTGAACTGTACTCCCTTGTTTTCCAGGTAGGCGCCGGATTACCAAAAACATGAACTATATTCCCTTATTTTCCAGGTGGGCGCCTGATTGCCAAAAACTTGAACTGTATTCCCTTGTTTTCCAGGTGGGCGCCTGATTGCCAAAACTTGTACTGTATTCCCTTGTTCTCCAGGTGGGCACCTGATTGCCAAAACTTGAAACGTATTCGCCTGTTCTCCGGGTGGGTGCGCCTGATTGCCAAAACATGAATTGTATTCCCTTGATCTCCAGGTGCATGCGTGATTGCCAAAACATGAACTTTATTCCCTTGTTGTCTAGGTGGGCGCCTGATTACCAAAACTCGAACTGTATTCCCTTGTTTTCCAGGTGGGCGCCTGATTGCCAATAACATGAACTATATTTCGTTGTTCTCCAGGTAGGCCCCTAATTGCCAATACATGAACTATATTCCGTTGTTCTCCAGGTGGTCCCCTGATTGCCAAAACTTGAACTGTAACCTTGTTCTCCACGTGGGCACCTGATTACAAAAACTCGAACTGTATTCCCTTGTTCTACATGTGGGCGCCTGATTACCAAACCTTGAACTGAATTTCCTTGTTCTCCAGGTGGGCTCCTGATTGCCAAAACTTGAAACGTATTCTCTTATTCCCTAGGTGGGCGCCTGATTGACAAAATTTGAACTGTATTCCCTTGTTCTTCAGGTAGGCGCCTGATTGCCAAAAACTCAAACTGTATTCCCTTATTTTCCAGGTGGGCGCCGGATTGCCAAAACTTGAAATGTATTCCCTTGTTCTCTAGGTGGGCGCCTGATTACAAAAATTCAAACCTTATTCCCTTGTTTTCCAGGTGGGCGCCTGATTGCCAATAACATGAACTGTATTCCGTTGTTCTCCAGGTGGGCCCCTGATTGCCAAAACATGAACTGTATTCCCTTGTTTTCTAGGTAGGCGCCGGATTGCCAAAACATGAACTATATTCCCTGGTTTTCCAGGTGGGCGCCTGATTACCAAAAACATGAACTGTATTCCCTAATTTTCCAGGTGGGCGCCTGATTGCTAAAAACTTGAACTGTATTCCCTTGTTCTCCAGGTGGGTGCCTGATATAATGAACTGTATTCCCTTGTTTTCCAGGTGGGCGCCTGATTTCCAAAACTTGAACAGTATTCCCTTGTACTCCAGGTGTGTGCCTGATTGCCAAAACATGAACTGTATTCACTTGTTCTCCATGTGGGCGCCTGATTGCCAAAACTTGAACTGTATTCCCTTGTTCTCCAGGTGGGCGCCTGATTGCCAAACCTTGAACTGTATTCCCTTGTTCTCCAGGTGGGCTCCTGATTGACAAAAACTTGAACTTTATTCCCTTGTTTTCCAGGTGGGCGCCTGATTGCTAAAAACTTTAACTGTATTCCCTTGTTCTCCAGGTGGGTTCCTGATTTCAAAAAACTTGAACTGTATTCCGTTGTTTTCCAGGTGGGCGCCTGATTTCCAAAACGTGAACGGTATTCCCTTGTACTCCAGGTACGTGCCTGATTGCCAAAACTTGAACTGTACTCCCTTGTTCTCCAGGTGGGTGCCTGATTGCCAAATCTTGAACTGTAAGGGCACCTGATTGCCAAAAACTTGAACTGTACTCCCTTGTTTTCTAGGTAGGCGCCGGATTACCAAAAACATGAGCTATATTCCCTTATTTTCCAGGTGGGCGCCTGATTGCCAAAAACTTGACTGTATTCCCTTGTTTTCCAGGTGGGCGCCTGGTTGCCAAAACTTGAACTGTATTCCATTGTTCTCCAAGTGGGCACCTGATTGCCAAAACTTGAAAAGTATTCTCCTGTTCTCCGGGTGGGTGCGCCTGATTACCAAAACTTGAATTGTATTCCCTTGATCTCCAGGTGCGTGCCTGATTGCCAAAATATGAACCTTATTCCCTTGTTCTCTAGGTGGGCGCCTGATTACCAAAACTCGAATTGTATTCCCTTGTTTTCCAGGTGGGCGCCTGATTGCCAATAACATGAACTATATTTCGTTGTTCTCCAGGTGGGCCCCTGATTGCCAATACATGAACTGTATTCCGTTGTTCTCCATGTGGTCCCCTGATTGCCAAAACTTAAACTGTATTCCCTTGTTCTGCACGTGGGCACCTGATTACCAAAACTTGAACTGTATTCCCTTATTCTACATGTGGGCGCCTTATTACCAAATCTTGAACTGAATTTCCTTGTTCTCCAGGTGGGCTCCTGATTGCCAAACCTTGAACTGTATTCCCTTGTTCTCCAGGTGGGCTCCTGATTGCCAAAAACTTGAACTTTATTCCCTTGTTTTCCAGGTGGGCGCCTGATTGCCAAAAACATGAACTATATTCCCTTGTTCTCTAGGTGGGTGCCTGATTGCTAAAAACTTTAACTGTATTCCCTTGTTCTCCAGGTGGGTTCCTGATTTCAAAAAACTTGAACTGTATTCCGTTGTTTTCCAGGTGGGCGCCTGATTTCCAAAACTTGAACGGTATTACCTTGTACTCCAGGTATGTGCCTGATTGCCAAAACTTGAACAGTACTCCCTTGTTCTCCAGGTGGGTGCCTGATTGCCAAATTTTGAACTGTAAGGGCACCTGATTGCCAAAAACTTGAACTGTACTCCCTTGTTTTCCAGGTAGGAGCCGGATTACCAAAAACATGAACTATATTCCCTTATTTTCCAGGTGGGCGCCTGATTGCCAAAAACTTGAACTGTATTCCCTTGTTTTCCAGGTGGGCGCCTGATTGCCAAAACTTGAACTGTATTCCCTTGTTCTCCAAGTGGGCACCTGATTGCCAAAACTTGAAACGTATTCGCCTGTTCCCCGGGTGGGTGCGCCTGATTGCCAAAACTTGAATTGTATTCCCTTGATCTCCAGGTGCGTGCCTAATTGCCAAAACATGAACCTTATTCCCTTGTTCCCTAGGTGGGCGCCTGATTACCAAAACTCGAATTGTATTCCCTTGTTTTCCAGGTGGGCGCCCGATTGCCAATAACATGAACTATATTTCGTTGTTCTCCAGGTGGGCCCCTGATTGCCAATACATGAACTGTATTCCGTTGTTATCTAGGTGGTTCCCTGATTGCCAAAACTTAAACTGTATTCCCTTGTTCTCCACGTGGGCACCTGATTACCAAAACTTGAACTGTATTCCCTTATTCTACATGTGGGCGCCTGATTACCAAACCTTGAACTGAATTTCCTTGTTCTCCAGGTGGGCTCCTGATTGCCAAAACTTGAAATGTATTCCCTTGTTCTTCGGGTAGGCGCCTGATTTCCAAAAACTCAAACTGTATTCCCTTATTTTCCAGGTGGGAGCCGGATTGCCAAAACTTGAAATGTATTCCCTTGTTCTCTAGGTGGGCGCCTGATTACCAAAATTCTAACCGTATTCCCTTGTTTTCCAGGTGGGCGCCTGATTGCCAATAACATGAACTGTATTTCGTTGTTCTCCAGGTGGGCCCCTGATTGCCAAAACATGAACTGTATTCCCTTGTTTTCCAGGTAGGCGCCGGATTGCCAAAACATGAACTATATTCCCTGGTTTTCCAGGTGGGCACCTGATTACCAAAAACATGAACTGTATTCCCTAATTTTCCATGTGGGCGCCTGATTGCTAAAAACTTGAACTGTATTCCCTTGTTCTCCAGGTTGGTGCCAGATATAATGAACTGTTTTCCCTTGTTTTCCAGGTGGGCGCCTGATTTCCAAAACTTGAACGGTATTCCCTTATACTCCAGGTGTGTGCCTGATTGCCAAAACATGAACTGTATTCACTTGTTCTCCATGTGGGCGCCTGATTTCCAAAACTTGAACTGTATTCCCTTGTTCTCCAAGTGGGCGCCTGATTGCCAAACCTTGAATTGTATTCCCTTGTTCTCCAGGTGGGCTCCTGATTGCCAAAAACTTGAACTTTATTCCCTTGTTTTCCAGGTGGGCGCCTGATTGCCAAAAACATGAACTATATTCCCTTGTTCTCTAGGTGGGTGCCTGATTGCTAAAAACTTTAAATGTATTCCCTTGTTTTCCAGGTGGGTGCCTGAATTTCAAAAAACTTGAACTGTATTCCCTTGTTTTCTAGGTGGGCGCCTGATTTCCAAAACTTGAACGGTATTCCCTTGTACTCCAGGTGTGCGCCTGATTACCAAAAACTTGACCTGTATTCCCTTGTTTTCCAAGTAGGCGTCAGATTTCCAATACATGAACTATATTCCCTTATTTTCCTGGTGGGCGCCTTATTGCCAAAAACATGAACTGTATTGCCTTGTTTTCCAGGTGGGCGCCTGATTGCCAAAACTAGAACTGTATTCCCTTGTTCTCCAGGTGTGCGCCTGATTTCCAAAACTTGAACTGTATTCCCTTGTTCTCTAGGTGGGCGCCTGATTGCCAAAACTTGAAACATATTCGCTCTTTCTCCAGGTGGGTGCGCCTGATTGCCAAAACTTGAACTGTATTACCTTGATCACCAGGTGTGTGCCTGATTGCCAAAACATGAACTTTATTCCCTTGTTCTCTAGGTTGGAGCCTGATTACCAAAACTAGAACAATATTCCCTTGTTCTCCAGGTGGTCCAGGTGAGCACCTGATTGCCAAAACTTGAACTTTATTCCCTTGTTCTCCGGGTGGGTGCGCTTGATTGCCAAACCTTGAACTGTATTCCCTTGATCTCCAGGTGGTTGCCTAATTGCCAAAACATGAACTTTATTCTCCTGTTCTCTAGGTGGGCGCCTGATTACCAAAACTCGAACTGTATTCCCTTGTTCTCTAGGTGGGCGCCTGATTGCCAATAACATGAACTATATTCCGTTGTTCTCTATATGGCTGCCTTATTGCTAAAAACTTGAACTGTATTCCCTTGTTCTCCAGGTGGGCACCTGATTGCCAAAACTTGAACTGTATTCTCTTGTTTTCCAGTTGGGCGCCTGATTTCCAAAACTTGAACGGTATTCCCTTGTACTTCAGGTGGGTGCCCGATTGCCAAAACTTGAAATATATTCCCTTATTCTCCAGGTGGGCGCCTGAATTCCATAACTTGAATTGTATTCCCTTATTCCCCAGGTGGGCGCCTGATTGACAAAATTTGAACTGTATTCCCTTGTTCTTCAGGTAGGCGCCTTATTGCCAAAAACTCAAACTGAATTCCCTTATTTTCCAGGTGGGCACCGGATTGCCAATACTTGATATGTATTCCCTTATTTTCCAGGTGGGCGCCTGATTACCAAAACATGAACTGTATTCTATTGATCTCCAGGTTGGCCCCTGGTTGCCAAAACTTGAATGGTATTCCCTTATTCTCCAGATGGGGGCCTGATTGCCTAAACATGAACTGTATTCCCTTGTTCTCCAGGTGGGCGCCTGATTGCCAAAACTTGAACTGTATTCCCTTGTTTTCCAAAACTTGAACGGTATTCCCTTATTTTCCAGGTGGGCACCGGATTGCCAATACTTGATATGTATTCCCTTATTTTCCAGGTGGGCGCCTGATTACCAAAACATGAACTGTATTCTATTGTTCTCCAGGTTGGCCCCTGGTTGCCAAAACTTGAATGGTATTCCCTTATTCTCCAGATGGGGGCCTGATTGCCTAAACATGAACTGTATTCCCTTGTTCTCCAGGTGGGCGCCTGATTGCCAAAACTTGAACTGTATTCCCTTGATTTCCAAAACTTGAACGGTATTCCCTTGTACTTCAGGTGGGTGCCCGATTGCCAAAACTTGAAATATATTCCCTTATTCTCCAGGTGGGCGCCTGAATTCCATAACTTGAATTGTATTCCCTTATTCCCCAGGTGGGCGCCTGATTGACAAAATTTGAACTGTATTCCCTTGTTCTTCAGGTAGGCGCCTTATTGCCAAAAACTCAAACTGAATTCCCTTATTTTCCAGGTGGGCACCGGATTGCCAATACTTGATATGTATTCCCTTATTTTCCAGGTGGGCGCCTGATTACCAAAACATGAACTGTATTCTATTGTTCTCCAGGTTGGCCCCTGGTTGCCAAAACTTGAATGGTATTCCCTTATTCTCCAGATGGGGGCCTGATTGCCTAAACATGAACTGTATTCTCTTGTTCTCCAGGTGGGTGCCTGATTTCAAAAAACTTGAACTGTATTCCCTTGTTTTCTAGGTGGGCGCCTGATTTCCAAAACTTGAACGGTATTCCCTTGTACTCCAGGTGTGCGCCTGATTACCAAAAACTTGACCTGTATTCCCTTGTTTTCCAAGTAGGCGTCGGATTTCCAAAACATGAACTATATTCCCTTATTTTCCAGGTGGGCGCCTTATTTCCAAAAACATGAACTGTATTGCCTTGTTTTCCAGGTGGGCGCCTGATTGCCCAAACTAGAACTGTATTCCCTTGTTCTCCAGGTGTGCGCCTGATTTCCAAAACTTGAACTGTATTCCCTTGTTCTCTAGGTGGGCGCCTGATTGCCAAAACTTGAAACATATTCGCTCTTTCTCCAGGTGGGTGCGCCTGATTGCCAAAACTTGAACTGTATTCCCTTGATCACCAGGTGTGTGCCTGATTGCCAAAACATGAACTTTATTCCCTTGTTCTCTAGGTTGGAGCCTGATTACCAAAACTAGAACAATATTCCCTTGTTCTCCAGGTGGTCCAGGTGAGCACCTGATTGCCAAAACTTGAACTTTATTCCCTTGTTCTCCGGGTGGGTGCGCTTGATTGCCAAACATTGAACTGTATTCCCTTGATCTTCAGGTGGTTGCCTAATTGCCAAAACATGAACTTTATTCTCCTGTTCTCTAGGTGGGCGCCTGATTACCAAAACTTGAACTGTATTCCCTTGTTCTCTAGGTGGGCACCTGATTGCCAATAACATGAACTATATTCCGTTGTTCTCTATGTGGCTGCCTTATTGCTAAAAACTTGAACTGTATTCCCTTGTTCTCCAGGTGGGCACCTGATTGCCAAAACTTGAACTGTATTCTCTTGTTTTCCAGTTGGGCGCCTGATTTCCAAAACTTGAACGGTATTCCCTTGTACTTCAGGTGGGTGCTTGATTGCCAAAACTTGAAATATATTCTCTTGTTCTCCAGGTGGGCGCCTGAATTCCATAACTTGAATTGTATTCCCTTATTCCCCAGGTGGGCACCTGATTAACAAAATTTGAACTGTATTCCCTTGTTCTTCAGGTAGGCGCCTTATTGCCAAAAACACAAACTGAATTCCCTTATTTTTCCAGGTGTGCACCGGATTGCCGATACTTGATATGTATTCACTTATTTTCCAGGTGGGCGCCTGTTTACCAAAACATGAACTGTATTCTATTATTCTCCAAGTTGGCCCCTGATTGCCAAAACTTGAATGGTATTCTCTTATTCTCCAGATGGGGGCCTGATTGCCTAAACATGAACTGTATTCTGTTGTTCTCCAGGTGGGCGCCTGATTGCCAAACCTTGAACTGTATTTCCTTGATCACCAGGTGTGTGCCTGATTGCCAAAACATGAACTTTATTCCCTTCTTCTCTAGGTGGGATCCTGATTACCAAAACTAGAACAATATTCCCTTGTTCTCTAGGTGGTCCAGGTGGGCACCTGATTGCCAAAACTTGAACTTTATTCATTTGTTCTCCGGGTGGGTGCGCTTGATTGCCAAACCTTGAAATGTATTCCCTTGATCTCCAGGTGGGTGACTGATTGCCAAAACATGAACTTTATTCCCCTGTTCTCTAGGTGGGCGCCTGATTACCAAAACTCGAACTGTATTCCCTTGTTCTCTAGGTGGGCGCCTGATTGCCAATAACATGAACTATATTCCGTTGTTCTCTATATGGCTGCCTGATTTCTAAAAACATGAATTGTATTCCCTTGTTCTCCAGGTGGGCGCCTGATTGCCAAAACTTGAACTGTATTCCCTTGTTTTCCAGTTGGGCGCCTGATTTCCAAAACTTGAACGGTATTCCCTTGTACTTCAGGTGGGTGCCCGATTGCCAAAACTTGAAATATATTCCCTTATTCTCCAGGTGGGCGCCTGAATTCCATAACTTGAATTGTATTCCCTTATTCCCCAGGTGGGCGCCTGATTGACAAAATTTGAACTGTATTCCCTTGTTCTTCAGGTAGGCGCCTTATTGCCAAAAACTCAAACTGAATTCCCTTATTTTCCAGGTGGGCACCGGATTGCCAATACTTGATATGTATTCCCTTATTTTCCAGGTGGGCGCCTGATTACCAAAACATGAACTGTATTCTATTGTTCTCCAGGTTGGCCCCTGGTTGCCAAAACTTGAATGGTATTCCCTTATTCTCCAGATGGGGGCCTGATTGCCTAAACATGAACTGTATTCCCTTGTTCTCCAGGTGGGCGCCTGATTGCCAAAACTTGAACTGTATTCCCTTGTTTTCCAGTTGGGTGCCTGATTTCCAAAACTTGAACGGTATTCCCTTGTACTTCAGGTGGGTGCCCGATTGCCAAAACATGAAATGTATTCCCTTGTTCTCCAGGTGGGCGCCTGAATTCCATAACTTGAATTGTATTCCCTTATTCCCCAGGTGGGCGCCTGATTGACAAAATTTGAACTGTATTCCCTTTTTCTTCAGGTAGGCGCCTTATTGCCAAAAACTAAAACTGAATTCCCTTATTTTTCCAGGTGTGCACCGGATTGCCAATACTTGATATGTATTCCCTTATTTTCCATGTGGGCGCCTGTTTACCAAAACATGAACTGTATTCTATTGTTCTCCAAGTTGGCCCCTGATTGCCAAAACTTGAATGGTATTCTCTTATTCTCCAGATGGGGGCCCGATTGCCTAACCATGAACTGAATTCCGTTGTTCTCCAGGTGGGCGCCTGATTGCCAAACCTTGAACTGTATTCTCTTGATCACCAGGTGTGTGCCTGATTGCCAAAACATGAACTTTATTCCCTTGTTCTCTAGGTGGGAGCCTGATTACTAAAACTAGAACAATATTCCCTTGTTCTCCAGGTGGTCCAGGTGGGCACCTGATTGCCAAAACTTGAACTTTATTCCCTTGTTCTCCGGGTGGGTGCGCTTGATTGCCAAACCTTGAACTGTATTCCCTTGATCTCCAGGTGGGTGCCTGATTGCTAAAACATGAACTTTATTCCCCTGTTCTCTAGGTGGGCGCCTGATTACCAAAACTCGAACTGTATTCCCTTATTCTCTAGGTGGGCGCCTGATTGCCAATAACATGAACTATATTCCGTTGTTCTCTATGTGGCTGCCTGATTGCTAAAAACATGAACTGTATTACCTTGTTCTCCAGGTGGGCGCCTGAATTCCATAACTTGAATTGTATTCCCTTATTCCCCAGGTGGGCGCCTGATTGAAAAAATTTGAACTGTATTCCCTTGTTCTTCAGGTAGGAGCCTTATTGCCAAAAACTCAAACTGAATACCCTTATATTCCAGGTGGGCACCGGATTGCCAATACTTGATATGTATTCCCTTATTTTCCAGGTGGGCGCCTGATTACCAAAACATGAACTGTATTCTATTGTTCTCCAGGTTGGCCCCTGGTTGCCAAAACTTGAATGGTATTCCCTTATTCTCCAGATGGGGGCCTGATTGCCTAAACATGAACTATATTCCCTTGTTCTTTAGGTGTGCGCCTGATTGCCAAAAATTGAATTGTATTCCC
Source organism: Nicotiana tabacum (assembly GCF_000715075.1). Classification (NCBI taxonomy): domain Eukaryota; kingdom Viridiplantae; phylum Streptophyta; class Magnoliopsida; order Solanales; family Solanaceae; genus Nicotiana; species Nicotiana tabacum. Next base: position 88,588,726 of record NC_134101.1, on the reverse strand, counting down.
TTGTTTTCCAGTTGGGCGCCAAATTTCCAAAACTTGAACGGTATTCCCTTGTACTTCAGGTGGGTGCACGATTGCCAAAACATGAAATGTATTCCCTTGTTCTCCAGGTAGGCGCCTGAATTCCATAACTTGAATTGTATTCCCTTATTCCCCAGGTGGGCGCCTGACTGACAAAATTTGAACTGTATTCCCTTGTTCTTCAGGTAGGCGCCTTATTGCCAAAAACTCAAACTGAATTCCCTTATTTTTCCAGGTGGGCAACGGATTGCCAATACTTGATATGTATTCCCTTATTTTCCAGGTGGGCGCCTGATTACCAAAACATGAACTGTATTCTATTGTTCTCCAAGTTGGCCCCTGATTGCCAAAACTTGAATGGTATTCCCTTATTCTCCAGATGGGGGCCTGATTGCCTAAACATGAACTGTATTCCGTTGTTCTCCAGGTGGGCGCCTGATTGCCAAACCTTGAACTGTATTCCCTTATTCTTCAGGTGGGCTCCTAATTGCCAAAAACTTGAACTGTATTCCCTTGTTTTCCAGGTGGGCGCCTGATTGCCAAAAACATGAACTGTATTCCCTTGTTTTATAGGTGGGTGCCTGATTTCTAAAAACTTGAACTGTATTCCCTTGTTCTCCAGGTGGGTGCCAGATTTAAAAAAACTTGAACTGTATTCCCTTGTTTTCCAGGTGGGCGCCTGATTTCCAAAACTTGAACAGTATTCCCTTGTACTCCAGGTGTGCGCCTGACTGCCAAAACTTGAACTGTATTCCCTTGTTCTCCAGGTGGGTGCCTGATTACCAAATCTTGAACTATAAGGGCACCTGATTGCCAAAAACTTGAACTGTATTCCCTTGTTTTCCAGGTGGGCGCCTGATTGCCAAAACATGAACTGTATTCCTTTGTTCTCCAGGTGTGCGCCTGATTTCTAAAACTTGAACTGTATTCCCTTGTTCTCCAGGTGGGTGCCTGATTGCCAAAACTTGAAACATATTCGCTTGTTCTCCAGGTGTGCGCCTGATTGCCAAAACTTGAACTGTATTCCCTTGTTCTCCAGGTGGGTGCCTGATTGCCAAATCTTGAACTGTAAGGGCACCTGATTGCTAAAAACTTGAACTGTATCCCCTTGTTTTCCAGGTAGGCATCGGATTGCCAAAAACATGAACTATATTCCCTTATTTTCCAGGTGGGCGCCTGATTGCCAAAACATGAACTGTATTCCCGAGTTATCCAGGTGGGCGCCTAATTGCCAAATCTTGAACTGTATTCCCTTGTTCTCCAAATGGATGCCTGATTGACAAAATTTAAACTATATTCCCTTGTTCTTCAGGTAGACGCCTGATTGCCAGAAACTCAAACTGTATTCCCTTATTTTCCAGGTGGGCGCCAGATTGCCAAAACTTGAAATGTATTCCCTTATTTTCCAGGTGGGCGCCTGATTACCAATACATGAGCTGTATTCCGTTGATCTCCAGGTGGGCGCCTGATTGCCAAAACATGAACTGTATTCCCTTGTTTTCCAGGTGGTGCCTAATGCCAAAACATGAACTATAATCCCCTTTTCTCCAGGTGGGTGCCTAATTGCCAAAATATGAACTGTATTCCCTAGTTCTCCTGGTGGACGCCTGATTGCCAAAACTTGAACTATTTTTCCTTGTTCTTCAAGTGGGCGCCTGAATTCCAAAACTTGAATTGTATTCCCTTATTCCCCAGGTGGGTGCCTGATTGACAAAATTTGAACTGTATTCCCTTATTCTTCAGGTAGGCGCCTGATTGCCAAAAACTCAAACTGTATTCCCTTATTTTCCATGTGGGCGCTAGATTACCAAAACTTGAAATGCATTCCCTTATTTTCTATTTGGGCGCCTTATTACCAATACATGAATTGTATTCCGTTGTTGTCCAGGTGGGCCCCTTATTGCCAAAACTTGAACTGTATTCCCTTGTTCTCCACGTGGGCGCCTGATTGCCAAAACTTGAACTATATTCCCTTGTTCTCCAGGTGGGCGCCTGATTTCCAAAACTTGAATTGTATTCCCTTATTCCCCAGGTGGATGCCTGATTGACAAAATTTGAACTATAATCCCTTGTTCTTCAAGTAGGCGCCTGATTGCCAAAATCTCAAACTGTATTCCTTTATTTTCAAGGTGGGTGCCAGATTGCCAAAACTTGAAATGTATTCTCTTATTTTCCAGGTGGGCGCCTGATTACCAATACATGAACTGTATTCCGTTGATCTCCAGGTGGGCGCCTGATTGCCAAAACATGAACTGTATTCCCTTGTTTTCCAGGTGGTGCCTAATGCCAAAACATGAACTATAATCCCCTTTTCTCTTGGTAGGTGCCTAATTGCCAAAATATAAACTGTATTCCCTAGTTCTCCAGGTGGACGCCTGATTGCCAAAACTTGAACTGTTTTCCCTTGTTCTCCAAGTGGGCGCCTGAATTACAAAACTTGAATTGTATTCCCTTATTCCCCAGTTGGGTGCCTGATTGACAAAATTTGAACTGTTTTCCCTTATTCTTCAGGTAGGCGCCTGATTGCCAAAAACTCAAACTGTATTCCCTTATTTTCCAGGTGGGCGCCAGATTACCAAAACTCGACATGTATTCCCTTATTTTCTAGGTGGGTGCCATATTACCAATACATGAACTGTATTCCGTTGTTGTCCAGGTGGGCCCCTTATTGCCAAAACTTGAACTGTATTCCCTTGTTCTCCACGTGGGCGCCTGATTGCCAAAACTTGAACTGTATTCCCTAGTTCTCCAGGTGGGCGCCTGATTGCCAAACCTTGAACTGTATTCCCTTGTTCTTCGGGTGGGCTCCTGATTGACAAAAACTTGAACTTTATTCCTTTGTTTTCCAGGTGGGCACCTGATTGCCAAAAACATGAACTATATTCCCTTGTTCTCTAGGTGGGTGCCTGATTGCTAAAAACTTGAACTGTATTCCCTTGTTCTCCAGGTGAGTGCCTTATTTCAAAAAACTTGAACTTTATTCCCTTGTTATCCAGGTGGGCACCTGATCTCCAAAACTTGAACGGTTTTCCCTTGTACTCCAGGTGTGCGCCTGATTGCCAAAACTTGAACTATATTCCCTTGTTCTCCAGGTGGGTGCCTGATTGCCAAATCTTGAACTGTAAGGGCACCTGATTGCAAAAACTTGAACTTTATTCCCTTGTTTTCCAATTAGGCACCGGATTGACAAAACAATGAACTATATTCCCTTGTTTTCCAGGTGGGTGCGTGATTGCCAAAAACTTGAACTATATTCCCTTGTTTTCCCGGTGGCCGCCTGATTGCCGAAACATGAATTGTATTCCTTTGTTCTCCAGGTGTGCACCTAATTTCCAAAACTTGAACTGTATTCCCTTGTTCTTCAGGTGGGTGCCTGATTGCCAAAACTTGAAACGTATTCCCTTGTTCTTCAAGTAGGCGCCTGATTGCCAAAAACGCAAACTATATTCCCTTATTTTCCAAGTGGGCGCCGGATTGCCAAAACTTGAAATGTATTCCCTTATTTTCCAGGTGGGCGCCTGATTACCAAAACATGAACTGTATTCCCTTGTTCTCCAGGTGGGCGCCTGATTGCCATACCTTGATTGTATTCCCTTGTTCTCCAAGGGGGCTCCTTATTTCCAAAAACTTGAATTGTATTCTATTGTTTTCCAGGTGGGCGCCTGATTCCCAAAAATATGAACTATATTCCCTTATTCTCTAGATGGGTGCCTAATTGTTAAAAACTTGAATTGTATTCCCTTGTTCTCCGGGTGGGCGCCTGATTCCCAAAAACATGAACTATATTCCCTTGTTCTCTAGGTGGGTGCCTGATTGTTAAAAACTTGAACTGTATTCCCTTGTTCTCCGGGTGGGTGCCTGATTTAAAAAAACTTGAACTGTATTCCCTTATTTTCCAGGTGGGCACCTGAATTCCAAAACTTGAATTGTATTCTATTATTCCCCAGGTGGGTGCCTGATTGACAAAATTTGAACTATATTCCCTTGTTCTTCAGGTAGGCGCTTGATTGCCAAAAACTCAAACTGTATTCCCTTATTTTTCAGGTGGGCGCCAGATTGCCAAAACTTGAAATGCATTCCCTTATTTTCCAGGTGGGCGCCTGATTACCAATAAGTGAACTGTATTCCGTTGATCTCCAGGTGGGCGCCTGATTGCCAAAACTTGAAATGTATTCCCTTGTTTTCCAGGTGGTGCCTAATGCTAAAACATGAACTATAATCCCCTTTTCTCCAGGTGGGTTCCTAATTGCCAAAATATGAACTGTATTCCCTAGTTCTCCAGATGGACGCCTGATTGCCAAAACTTGAACTGTTTTCCCATGTTCTCCAAGTGGGCGCCTGAATTCCAAAACTTGAATTGTATTCCCTTAATCTCCAGGTGGGTGCCTAATTGACAAAATTTGAATTGTATTCCCTTGTTCTTCTAGTAGGCGCCTGATTGCCAAAAACTCAAACTGTATTCCCTTATTTTCCAGGTGGGCGCCAGATTGCCAAAACTTGAAATGTATTCCCTTATTTTCTAGGCGGGCGCCTTATTACCAATACATGAACTGTATTCTGTTGTTCTCCTGGTGGAACCCTGATTGCCAAAACTTGAACTGTATTCCCTTGTTCTCCACGTGGGCGCCTGATTGCCAAAACTTAAATTGTATTCCCTTGTTCTCCAGGTGGGATCCTGATTGCCAAACCTTGAACTGTATTCCCTTGTTCTCTAGGTGGGCTCCTGATTGCCAAAAACTTGATCTTTTTTCCCTTGTTTTCCATGTGGGCACCTGATTGCCAAAAACATGCTATATTCCCTTGTTCTCTAGGTGGGTGCCGGATTGCTAAAAACTTGACCTGTATTCCCTTGTTCTCCAGGTGGGTGCCTTATTTCCAAAAACTTGAACTTTATTCCCTTGTTTTCCAGGTGGGCGCCTGATTTCCAAAACTTGAACGGTTTTCCCTTGTACTCCAGGTGAGCGCCTGATTGCCAAAACTTGAACTGTATTCCCTTGTTCTCCATGTGGGTGCCTGATTGCCAAATCTTGAACTGTAAAGGCACCTGATTGCCAAAAACTTGAATTGTATTCCCTTGTTTTCCAATTAGGCACCGGATTGCCAAAACAATAAACTATATTCCCTTGATTTCAAGGTGGGTGCGTGATTGCCAAAAACTTGAACTATATTCCCTTGTTTTCCCGGTGGCCGCCTGATTGCCGAAACATGAATTGTATTCCTTTGTTCTCCAGGTGTGCACCTAATTTCCAAAACTTGAACTGTATTCCCTTGTTCTTCAGGTGGGTGCCTGATTGCCAAAACTTGAAACGTATTCCCTTGTTCTCCAGGTGGGTGCCTGAATTCCAAAACTTGAATTGTATTCACTTATTCCCCAGGTGGGCGCCTGATTGACAAAATTTGAACTGTATTCCCTTGTTCTTCAAGTAGGCGCCTGATTGCCAAAAACTCAAACTATATTCCATTATTTTCCAAGTGGGCGCCGGATTGCCAAAACTTGAAATGTATTCCCTTATTTTCCAGGTGGGCGCCTGATTACCAAAACATGAACTGTATTCCAATGTTCTCCAGGTGGGCGCCTGATTGCCAAACCTTGATTGTATTCCCTTGTTCTCCAAGGGGGCTCCTTATTTCCAAAAACTTGAATTGTATTCTATTGTTTTCCAGGTGGGCGCCTGATTCCCAAAAATATGAACTATATTCCCTTATTCTCTAGATGGGTGCCTAATTGTTAAAAACTTGAATTGTATTCCCTTGTTCTCCGGGTGGGCGCCTGATTCCCAAAAACATGAACTATATTCCCTTGTTCTCTAGGTGGGTGCCTGATTGTTAAAAACTTGAACTGTATTCCCTTGTTCTCCGGGTGGGTGCCTGATTTAAAAAAACTTGAACTGTATTCCCTTATTTTCCAGGTGGGCACCTGAATTCCAAAACTTGAATTGTATTCTATTATTCCCCAGGTGGGTGCCTGATTGACAAAATTTGAACTATATTCCCTTGTTCTTCAGGTAGGCGCTTGATTGCCAAAAACTCAAACTGTATTCCCTTATTTTTCAGGTGGGCGCCAGATTACCAAAACATGAAATGCATTCCGTTATTTTCCAGGTGGGCGCCTGATTACCAATAAGTGAACTGTATTCCGTTGATCTCCAGGTGGGCGCCTGATTGCCAAAACTTGAACTGTATTCCCTTGTTTTTCAGGTGGTGCCTAATGCCAAAACATGAAATATAATCCCCTTTTCTCCAGGTGGGTGCCTAATTGCCAAAATATGAACTGTATTCCCTAGTTCTCCAGATGGACACCTGATTGCCAAAACTTGAACTGTTTTCCCATGTTCTCCAAGTGGGCGCCTGAATTCCAAAACTTGAATTGTATTCCCTTAATCTCCAGGTGGGTGCCTGATTAACAAAATTTGAATTGTATTCCCTTGTTCTTCTAGTAGGCGCCTGATTGCCAAAAACTCAAACTGTATTCCCTTATTTTCCAGGTGGGCGCCAGATTGCCAAAACTTGAAATGTATTCCCTTATTTTCTAGGCAGGCGCCTTATTACCAATACATGAACTGTATTCCGTTGTTCTCCTGGTGGAACCCTGATTGCCAAAACTTGAATTGTATTCCCTTGTTCTCCACGTGGGCGCCTGATTGCCAAAACTTAAATTGTATTCCCTTGTTCTCCAAGTGGGAGACTGATTGCCAAACCTTGAACTGTATTCCCTTGTTCTCCATGTGGGCTCCTGATTGCCAAAAACTTGATCTTTTTTCCCTTGTTTTCTAGGTGGGCACCTGATGGCCAAAAACATGAACTATATTCCCTTGTTCTCTAGGTGGGTGCCGGATTGCTAAAAACTTGAACTGTATTCCCTTGTTCTCCAGGTGGGTGCCTTATTTCCAAAAACTTGAACTTTATTCCCTTGTTTTCCAGGTGGGTGCCTGATTTCCAAAACTTGAACGGTTTTCCCTTGTACTCCAGGTGAGCGCCTGATTGCCAAAACATGAACTGTATTCCCTTGTTCTCCATGTGGGTGCCTGATTGCCAAATCTTGAACTGTAAAGGCACCTGATTGCCAATAACTTGAATTGTATTCCCTTGTTTTCTAATTAGGCACCGGATTGCCAAAACAATGAACTATATTCCCTTGATTTCAAGGTGGGTGCGTGATTGCCAAAAACTTGAACTATATTCCCTTGTTTTCCCGGTGGCCGCCTGATTGCCGAAACATGAATTGTATTCCTTTGTTCTCCCGGTGTGCACCTAATTTCCAAAACTTGAACTGTATTCCCTTGTTCTTCAGGTGGGTGCCTGATTGCCAAAACTTGAAACGTATTCCCTTGTTCTTCAGGTGGGTGCCTGAATTCCAAAACTTGAATTGTATTCACTTATTCCCCAGGTGGGCGCCTAATTGACAAAATTTGAACTGTATTCCCTTGTTCTTCAAGTAGGTGCCTGATTGCCAAAAACTCAAACTATATTCCATTATTTTCCAAGTGGGCGCCGGATTGCCAAAACTTGAAATATATTCCCTTATTTTCCAGGTGGGCGCCTGATTACAAAAACATGAACTGTATTCCAATGTTCTCCAGGTGGGCGCCTGATTGCCAAACCTTGATTGTATTCCCTTGTTCTCCAAGGGGGCTCCTTATTTCCAAAAACATGAACTGTATTCTATTGTTTTCTAGGTGGGCGCCTGATTCCCAAAAATATGAACTATATTCCCTTGTTCTCTAGATGGGTGCCTGATTGTTAAAAACTTGAACTGTATTCCCTTGTTCTCCGGGTGGGCGCCTGATTCCCAAAAACATGAACTATATTCCCTTGTTCTCTAGGTGGGTGCCTGATTGTTAAAAACTTGAACTGTATTCCCTTGTTCTCCGGGTGGGTGCCTGATTTAAAAAAACTTGAATTGTATTCCCTTGTTTTCCAGGTGGGCACCTGAATTCCAAAATTTGAATTGTATTCTATTATTCCCCAGGTGGGTGCCTGATTGACAAAATTTGAACTATATTCCCTTGTTCTTCAGGTAGGCGCTTGATTGCCAAAAACTCAAACTATATTCCCTTATTTTTCAGGTGGGCGCCAGATTGCCAAAACTTGAAATGCATTCCGTTATTTTCCAGGTGGGTGCCTGATTACCAATAAGTGAACTGTATTCCGTTGATCTCCAGGTGGGCGCCTGATTGCCAAAATTTGAACTGTATTCCCTTGTTTTCCAAGTGGTGCCTAATGCTAAAACATGAACTATAATCCCCTTTTCTTCAGGTGGGTGCCTAATTGCCAAAATATGAACTGTATTCCCTAGTTCTCCAGATGGACGCCTGATTGCCAAAACTTGAACTGTTTTCCCATGTTCTCCAAGTGGGCGCCTGAATTTCAAAACTTGAATTGTATTCCCTTAATCTCTAGGTGGGTGCCTGATTGACAAAATTTGAATTGTATTCCCTTGTTCTTCTAGTAGGCGCCTGATTGCCAAAAACTCAAACTGTATTCCCTTATTTTCCAGGTGGGCGCCAGATTGCCAAAACTTGAAATGTATTCCCTTATTTTCTAGGCAGGCGCCTTATTACCAATACATGAACTGTATTCCGTTGTTCTCCTGGTGGAACCCTGATTGCCAAAACTTGAACTGTATTCCCTTGTTCTCCACGTGGGCGCCTGATTGCCAAAACTTAAATTGTATTCCCTTGTTCTCCAGGTGGGAGACTGATTGCCAAACCATGAACTGTATTCCCTTGTTCTCCATGTGGGCTCCTGATTGCCAAAAACTTGATCTTTTTTCCCTTGTTTTATAGGTGGGCACCTGATTGCCAAAAACATGAACTATATTCCCTTGTTCTCTAGGTGGGTGCCGGATTGCTAAAAACTTGAACTGTATTCCCTTGTTCTCCAGGTGGGTGCCTTATTTCCAAAAACATGAACTTTATTCCCTTGTTTTCCAGGTGGGTGCCTGATTTCCAAAACTTGAACGGTTTTCCCTTGTACTCCAGGTGAGCGCCTGATTGCCAAAACTTGAACTGTATTCCCTTGTTCTCCATGTGGGTGCCTAATTGCCAAATCTTGAACTGTAAAGGCACCTGATTGCCAAAAACTTGAATTGTATTCCCTTGTTTTCCAATTAGGCACCGGATTGCCAAAACAATAAACTATATTCCCTTGATTTCAAGGTGGGTGCGTGATTGCCAAAAACTTGAACTATATTCCCTTGTTTTCCCGGTGGCCGCCTGATTGCCGAAACATGAATTGTATTCCTTTGTTCTCCAGGTGTGCACCTAATTTCCAAAACTTGAACTGTATTCCCTTGTTCTTCAGGTGGGTGCCTGATTGCCAAAACTTGAAACGTATTCCCTTGTTCTTCAGGTAGGTGCCTGAATTCCAAAACTTGAATTGTATTCACTTATTCCCCAGGTGGGCGCCTGATTGACAAAATTTGAACTGTATTCCCTTGTTCTTCAAGTAGGCGCCTGATTGCCAAAAACTCAAACTATATTCCATTATTTTCCAAGTGGGCGCCGGATTGCCAAAACTTGAAATGTATTCCCTTATTTTCCAGGTGGGCGCCTGATTACCAAAACATGAACTGTATTCCAATGTTCTCCAGGTGGGCGCCTGATTGCCAAACCTTGATTGTATTCCCTTGTTCTCCAAGGGGGCTCCTTATTTCCAAAAACTTGAACTGTATTCTATTGTTTTCCAGGCGGGCGCCTGATTCCCAAAAATATGAACTATATTCCCTTGTTCTCTAGATGGGTGCCTGATTGTTAAAAACTTGAACTGTATTCCCTTGTTCTCCGGGTGGGCGCCTGATTCCCAAAAACATGAACTATATTCCCTTGTTCTCTAGGTGGGTGCCTGATTGTTAAAAACTTTAACTGTATTCCCTTGTTCTCCGGGTGGGTGCCTGATTTAAAAAAACTTGAATTGTATTCCCTTGTTTTCCAGGTGGGCACCTGAATTCCAAACTTGAATTGTATTTTATTATTCCCCAGGTGGGTGCCTGATTGACAAAATTTGAACGATATTCCCTTGTTCTTCAGGTAGGCGCTTGATTGCCAAAAACTCAAACTATATTCCCTTATTTTTCAGGTGGGCGCCAGATTGTCAAAACTTGAAATGTATTCCCTTATTTTCCAGGTGGGCGCCTGATTACCAATAAGTGAACTGTATTCCATTGATCTCCAGGTGGGCGCCTGATTGCCAAAACTTGAACTGTATTCCCTTGTTTTCCAGGTGGTGCCTAATGCCAAAACATGAACTATAATCCCCTTTTCTCCATGTAGGTGCCTAATTGCCAAAATATGAATTGTGTTCCCTAGTTCTCCAGATGGACGCCTGATTGCCAAAACTTGAACTGTTTTCCCTTGTTCTCTAAGTGGGCGCCTGAATTCCAAAACTTGAATTGTATTCCCTTAATCTCCAGGTGGGTGCCTGATTGACAAAATTTGAATTGTATTCCCTTGTTCTTCTGGTAGGCGCCTGATTGCCAAAAACTCAAACTGTATTCCCTTATTTTCCAGGTGGGCGCCAGATTGCCAAAACTTGAAATGTATTCCCTTATTTTCTAGGTGGGCGCCTTATTACCAATACATGAACTGTATTATGTTGTTCTCCTGGTGGGACCCTAATTGCCAAAACTTGAACTGTATTCCCTTGTTCTCTACGTGGGCGCCTGATTGCCAAAACTTAAATTGTATTCCCTTGTTCTCCAGGTGGGAGCCTGATTGCCAAACCTTGAACTGTATTCTCTTGTTCTCCAGGGGGGCTCCTGATTTCCAAAAACTTGATCTTTTTCCCTTGTTTTCTAGGTGGGCACCTGATTGCCAAAAACATGAACTATATTCCCTTGTTCTCTAGGTGGGTGCCTGATTGCTAAAAACTTGAACTGTATTCCCTTGTTCCCCAGGTGGGTGCCTTATTTCCAAAAACTTGAACTTTATTCCCTTGTTTTCCAGGTGGGCGCCTAATTTCCAAAACTTGAACGGTTTTCCCTTGTACTCCAGGTGTGCGCCTGATTGCCAAAACTTGAACTGTATTCCCTTGTTCTCCATGTGGGTGCCTGATTGCCAAATCTTGAACTGTAAAGGCACCTGATTGCCAAAAACTTGAACTGTATTCCCTTATTTTCCAGGTAGGCACCGGATTTCTAATAACATGAATTATATTCCCTTGTTTTCCAGGTGTGTGCCTGATTGCCAAAAACTTGAACTATATTCCCTTGTTTTACCGGTGGCCGCCTGATTGCCGAAACATGAACTGTATTCCTTTGTTCTTCAGGTAGGTGCCTGATTGCCAAAACTTGAAACGTATTCCCTTGTTCTCCAGGTGGGTGCCTGAATTCCAAAACATGAATTGTATTCCCTTATTCCCCAGGTGGGCGCCTGATTGACAAAATTTGAACTGTATTCCCTTGTTCTTCAAGTAGGCGCCTGATTGCCAAAAACTCAAACTATATTCCCTTATTTTCCAAGTAGGCGCCGGATTGCCAAAACTTGAAATGTATTCCCTTATTTTTTCAGGTGGGCGCCTGATTACCAAAACATGAACTATATTCTGTTGTTCTCCAGGTGGGCCCTTGATTGCCAAAACTTGAATTGTATTCCCTTGTTCTCCAGGTGGGCGCTTGATTGCAGAAACATGAATTGTATTCCCTTGTTCTCCAGGTGGGCGCCTGATTGTCAAACCTTGATTGTATTCCCTTGTTCTCCAGGTGGGCTCCTGATTTCCAAAAACATGAACTGTATTCTATTGTTTTCCAGGTGGGCGCCTGATTCCCAAAAACATGAACTATATTCCCTTGTTCTCTAGGTGGGTGCCTGATTGTTAAAACCTTGAACTGTATTCCATTGTTCTCCAGGTGGGTGCCTGATTTCAAAAAAACTTAAACTGTATTGGCTTGTTTTCCAAGTGGACACCAGAATTCCAAAACTTGAATTGTATTCTATTATTCCCCAGGTGGGTGCGTGATTGACAAAATTTGAACTATATTCCCTTGTTCTTCAAGTAGGCGCCTGATTGCCAAAAACTCAAATTGTATTCCCTTATTTTCCAGGTGGGCGCCAGATTGCCAAAACTTGAAACGTATTCCCTTATTTTCTAGGTAGGCGCTTCATTACCAATAAGTGAACTGTATTCCGTTGATCTCCAAGTGGGCGCCTGATTGCCAAAACTTGAACTGTATTCCCTTGTTTTCCAGGTGGTGCCTAATGCCAAAACATGAACTATAATCCCCTTTTCTCCAGGTGGGTGCCTAATTACCAAAATATGAACTGTATTCCCTTGTTCTTCAGGTAGGCTTCTGATTGCGAAAAACTCACACTGTATTCCCTTATTTTCTAGGTGGGCGCCAGATTGCCAAAACTTGAAATTTATTCCCTTATTTTCTATGTGGGCGCTTTATTACCAATACATGAGCTGTATTCTGTTGTTCTCCAGGTTGGACCCTTATTGCCAAAACTTGAACTGTATTCCCTTGTTTTCCACGTGGGCGCCTGATTGCCAAAACTTGAACTGTATTCCCTTGTTCTCCAGGTGGGTGCCTGATTGCCAAACCTTGAACTGTATTCCCTTGTTCTCCAGGTAAGCTCCTGATTGCCAAAAACTTGAACTTTATTCCCTTGTTTTCCAGGTGGGCACCTGATTGCCAAAAACATGAACTATATTTCTTTGTTCTCTAGGTGTGTGCCTGATTGCTAAAAATTTGAACTGTATTCCCTTGTTCTCCAGGTGGGTGCCTTATTTCCAAAAACTTCAACTTTATTCCCTTGTTTTCCAAGTGGGCGCCTGATTTCCAAAACTTGAACAGTTTTCCTTTGTACTCCAGGTGTGCGCCTGATTGCCAAAACTTGAACTGTATTCCCTTGTTCTACAGGTGGGTGCCTGATTGCCAAATCTTGAACTGTAAGGGCACCTGATTGCCAAAAACTTGAACTGTATTCCCTTGTGTTCCAGGTAGGCACCGGATTGCCAAAATTATTAACTATATTCCCTTGTTTTCCAGGTGTGTGCCTGATTGCTGAAAACTTGAACTATATTCCCTTGTTTTCCCGGTGGCCGCCTGATTGCCGAAACATGAACTGTATTCCTTTGTTCTCCACGTGTGCGCCTGATTTCCAAATCTTTTACTGTATTCCCTTGTTTTCCAGGTAGGCACCGGATTGCCAAAAACTCAAACTATATTCCCTTATTTTCCAAGTGGGTGCCGTATTTCCAAAACTTTAAATGTATTCCCTTATTTTCCATGTGGGCGCCTGATTACCAAAACATGAACTATATTCTGTTGTTCTCCAGGTGGGCCCCTGATTGCCAAAACTTTAATTGTATTCCCTTGTTCTCCAGGTGGGCGCCTGATTGCCAAAACATGAACTATATTCCCTTGTTCTCCAGGTGGGCGCCTGATTGCCAAACCTTGATTGTATTCCCTTATTCCCTAGGTTGGCGCCTGATTGACAAAATTTGAACTGTATTCCCTTGTTCTTCAAGCAGGCGCCTGATTGCCAAAAACTCAAACTATATTCCCTTATTTTCCAAGTGGGCGTCGTATTGCAAAAACTTGAAATGTATTCCCTTATTTTCTATGTGGGCGCCTGATTACCAAAACATGAACTATATTCTGTTATTCTCCAGGTGGGCCCCTGATTGCCAAAACTTGAATTGTATTCCCTAGTTCTCCAGGTGGGTGCCTGATTGTCAAAACATGAACTGTATTCCCTTGTTCTCTAGGTGGGCGCCTGATTGCCAAACCTTGATTGTATTCCCTTGTTCTCCAGGTGGGCTACCTGATTTCCAAAAACTTGAACTGTATTCTATTGTTTTTCAGGTGGGCGCTTGATTCCCAAAAACATGAACTATATTCCCTTGTTCTCTAGGTGGGTGCCTGATTATTAAAACTTGAACTGTATTCCCTTGTTTTCCAGGTGGGTGCCTGATTTCAAAAAACTTGAAAAGTATTCCCTTTTTTTTTTAGGTGGGCGCCTGATTTACAAAACTTAAACGGTATTCCCTTGTACTCGAGGTGTGCGCCTGATTGCCAAAACTTGAACTGTATTCCCTTGTTCTCCATGTGGGTTCCTGATTGCCAAATCTTGAACTGTAAGGGCACATGGTTGCCAACAAATTGATCTGTATTCCCTTGTTTTCCAGGTAGGCGCCTTATCGCCAAAAACTTGAACTGTATTCCCTTGTTTTCTAGGTGGGTGCCTGATTCCCAAAAACATGAACTATATTCCCTTGTTCTCTATATGGGTGCCTGACTGCTAAAACTTGAAATGTATTCCCTTATTTTCCAGGTGGGCGCCTGATTACCAATACATGAACTGTATTCCGTTGTTCTCCACGTGGGCGCCTGATTGCCAAAACTTGAACTGTATTCCCTTGTTCCCCAGGTGGGCGCCTGATTGCCAAACCTTGAACTGTATTCCCTTGTTCTCCAGGTGGGCTCCTGATTTCCAAAAACTTGAACTGTTTTCCCTTGTTCTCCAAGTAGGCGCCTGAATTCCAAAACTTGAATTGTATTCCCTTATTCCCCAGGTGGGTGCCTGATTGACAAAATTTGAACTGTATTCCCTTGTAGGCGTCTGATTGCCAAAAACTCAAACTGTATTCCCTTATTTTCCATGTGGGCGCCAGATTACCAAAACTTGAAATGCATTCCCTTATTTTCTAGTTGGGCGCCTTATTACCAATACATGAACTGTATTCCGTTGTTGTCCAGGTGGGACCCTTATTGCCAAAACTTGAACTGTATTCCCTTGTTGTCCAGGTGGGATCCTGATTGCCAAAAACTTGAACTATATTCCCTTGTTTTCCAGGTAGGCACCGGATTGCCAAAAACATGAACTATATTCCATTGTTTTCCAGGTGTGTGCCTGATTGCCAAAAACTTGAACTATATTCCCTTGTTTTCCCGGTGGCCGCCTGATTGCCGAAACATGAACTGTATTCCTTTGTTCTCCAGGTGTGCGCCTGATTTCCAAAACTTGAACTGTATTCCTTTGTTCTTCAGGTGGGTGCCTGATTGCCAAAACTTGAAACGTATTCCCTTGTTCTCCAGGTTGGTGCCTGAATTCCAAAACTTGAATTGTATTCCCTTATTCCCTAGGTTGGCGCCTGATTGACAAAATTTGAATTGTATTCCCTTGTTCTTCAAGTAGGCGCCTGATTGCCAAAAACTCAAACTATATTCCCTTATTTTCCAAGTGGGCGCCATATTGCCAAAACTTGAAATGTATTCCTTTTTTTTCTAGGTGGGCGCCTGATTACCAAAACATGAACTATATTCTGTTGTTCTCCAGGTGGGCCCCTGATTGCCAAAACTTGAATTGTATTCCCTTGTTCTCCAGGTGGGCGCCTGATTGCCAAAACATGAACTGTATTCCCTTGTTCTCCAGGTGGGCGCCTGATTGCCAAACCTTGATTGTATTCCCTTGTTCTCCAGGTGGGCTACCTGATTTCCAAAAACTTGAACTGTATTCTATTGTTTTCCAGGTGGGCGCCTGATTCCCAAAAACATGAACTATATTCCCTTGTTCTCTAGTTGGGTGCCTGATTGTTAAAAACTTGAACTGTATTCCCTTGTTCTCCACGTGGGTGCCTAATTTCAAAAAACTTGAAAAGTATTCCCTTTTTTTCTAGGTGGGCGCCTGATTTACAAAACTTGAACGGTATTCCCTTGTACTCCAGGTGTGCGCCTGATTGCCAAAACTTGAACTGTATTCCCTTAATCTTCAGTTGGGTGCCTGATTGCCAAATCTTGAACTGTAAGGGCACATGGTTGCCAACAAATTGATCTGTATTCCCTTGTTTTCCAGGTAGGCGCCGGATTGCGAAAAACATGAACTATATTCCCTTGTTCTCTAGGTGTGCGCCTAATTTCTAAAACTTGAACTGTATTCCCTTGTTCTCCAGGTGGGGGCCTGATTGCCAAAAACTTGAATTGTATTCCCTTGTTCTCCAAATGGGATCCTAATTGCCAAAAACATGAAATGTATTCCTGAGTTCTCCAGGTGGGTGCGCCTGATTGCCAAAACTTGAACTATATTCCCTTGTTCTCCAGGTGGGTGCCTAATTGCCAAATTTTGAACTGTAAGGGCACCTGATAGCCAAAAAACTTGAACTGTATTCCCTTGTTTTCCAGGTAGATGCCGGATTGCCAAAAACATGAACTATATTACCTTGTTTTCCAGGTGGGCGCTAGATTGCCAAAAACTTGAACTATTTTCCATTGTTTTCCAAGTGGGCGCCTGATTGCCGAAACTTGAATTGTATTCCTTTGTTCTCTAGGTATGCGCCTGATTTCCAAAACTTGAACTGTATTTCTTTGTTCTTCAGGTGGGTGCCTGATTTCCAAAACTTGAAACGTATTCCATTGTTCTCCAGGTGGGCGCCTGAATTCCAAAACTTGAATTGTATTCCCTTATTCCTCAGGTGTGCTCCTGATTGACAAAATTTGAACTGTATTCCCTTGTTCTACAAGTAGGCGCCTGATTGCCAAAAACTCAAACTATATTCCCTTATTTTCCAGCTGGGCGCTGGATTGCCAAAACTTGAAATGTATTCCCTTATTTTACAGGTGGGCGCCTGATTACCAAAACATGAACTGTATTTCATTGTTCTCCAGGTGGGCCCCTGATTGCCAAAACTTAAACTGTATTCCCTTGTCCTTCAGGTGGGCGCCTGATTGCCAAACCGTATTCCCTTGTTCTACATGTGGGCTCCTTATCGCCAAAAACTTGAACTGTATTCCCTTGTTTTCTAGGTGGGTGCCTGATTCCCAAAAACATGAACTATATTCCCTTGTTCTCTATATGGGTGCCTGATTGCTAAAACTTGAAATGTATTCCCTTATTTTCCAGGTGGGCGCCTGATTACCAATACATGAACTGTATTCCGTTGTTCTCCACGTGGGCGCCTGATTGCCAAAACTTGAACTGTATTCCCTTGTTCCCCAGGTGGGCGCCTGATTGCCAAACCTTGAACTGTATTCCCTTGTTCTCCAGGTGGGCTCCTGATTTCCAAAAACTTGAACTGTTTTCCCTTGTTCTCCAAGTAGGCGCCTGAATTCCAAAACATGAATTGTATTCCCTTATTCCCCAGGTGGGTGCCTGATTGAAAAAATTTGAACTGTATTCCCTTGTTCTTTAGGTAGGCGTCTGATTGCCAAAAACTCAAACTGTATTCCCTTATTTTCTAGGTGGGCGCAAATTGCCAAAACATGAAATGAATTCCCTTATTTTCTATGTGGGCGCTTTATTACCAATACATGAGCTGTATTCCGTTGTTCTCCAGGTGGTACGCTGATTGCCAAAACTTGAACTGTATTCCCTTGTTCTCCACGTGGGCGCCTGATTGCCAAAACTTGAACTGTATTCCCTTGTTCTCCAGGTGGACACCGGATTGCCAAACCTTGAACTGTATTCCCTTGTTCTCCAGGTGAGCTCCTGATTGCCAAAAACATGAACTTTATTCCCTTGTTTTCCAGGTGGGCACCTGATTGCCAAAAACATGAACTATATTCCTTTGTTCTCTAGGTAGGTGCCTGATTGCTAAAAACTTGAACTGTATTCCCTTGTTCTCCAGGTGGGTGCCTTATTTCCAAAAACTTGAACTTTATTCCCTTGTTTTCTAGGTGGGCGCCTGATTTCCAAAACTTGAACAGTTTTCCCTTGTACTCCAGGTGTGCGCCTGATTGACAAAACTTGAACTGTATTCCCTTATTTTTTAGGTGGGCACCTGATTGCCAAATCTTGAACTGTAAGGGCACCTGATTGCCAAAAACTTGAACTATATTCCCTTGTTTTCCAGGTAGGCGCCGGATTGCCAAAAACATGAACTATATTCCCTTGTATTCCAGGTGTGTGCCTGATTGCCAAAAACTTTAACTATATTCCCTTGTTTTCCCGGTGGCCGCCTGATTGCCGAAACATGAACTATATTCCTTTGTTCTCCAGGTGTGCGCCTGATTTCCAAAACTTGAATTGTATTCCCTTGTTCTTCAGGTGGGTGCCTGATTGCCAAAACTTGAAACGTATTCCCTTGTTCCTCCAGGTTGGTGCCTGAATTC
The DNA here is from genome assembly GCF_000715075.1 of Nicotiana tabacum. Classification (NCBI taxonomy): domain Eukaryota; kingdom Viridiplantae; phylum Streptophyta; class Magnoliopsida; order Solanales; family Solanaceae; genus Nicotiana; species Nicotiana tabacum. Next base: position 88,570,659 of record NC_134101.1, on the reverse strand, counting down.
CAAAACTTGAATTGTATTCCCTTATTCCCTAGGTTGGCGCCTGATTGACAAAATTTGAATTGTATTCCCTTGTTCTTCAAGTAGGCGCCTGATTGCCAAAAACTCAAACTATATTCCCTTATTTTCCAAGTGGGCGCCGTATTGCCAAAACTTGAAATGTATTCCTTTATTTTCTAGGTGGGCGCCTGATTACCAAAACATGAACTATATTCTGTTGTTCTCCAGGTGGGCCCCTGATTGCCAAAACTTGAATTGTATTCCCTTGTTCTCCAGGTGGGCGCCTGATTGCCAAAACATGAACTGTATTCCCTTGTTCTCCAGGTGGGCGCCTGATTGCCAAACCTTGATTGTATTCCCTTGTTCTCCAGGTGGGCTACCTGATTTCCAAAAACTTGAACTGTATTCTATTGTTTTCCAGGTGGGCGCCTGATTCCCAAAATCATGAACTATATTCCCTTGTTCTCTAGGTGGGTGCCTGATTGTTAAAAACTTGAATTGTATTCCCTTGTTCTCCACGTGGGTGCCTGATTTCAAAAAACTTGAAAAGTATTACGTTGTTTTCTAGGTGGGCGCCTGATTTACAAAACTTGAACGGTATTCCCTTGTACTCCAGGTGTGCGCCTGATTGCCAAAACTTGAACTGTATTCCCTTATTCTCCAGGTGGGTGCCTGATTGTCAAATCTTGAACTGTAAGGGCACATGGTTGCCAACAAATTGATCTGTATTCCCTTGTTTTCCAGGTAGGTTCCGGATTGCCAAAAACATGAACTATATTCCCTTGTTCTCTAGGTATGCGCCTAATTTCCAAAACTTGAACTGTATTCCCTTGTTCTCCAGGTGGGCGCCTGATTGCCAAAAACTTGAATTGTATTCCCTTGTTCTCCAAGTGGGATCCTGATTGCCAAAAACTTGAACTGTATTCCCGAGTTCTCCAGGTGGCTGAGCCTGATTGCCAAAACTTGAACTATATTCCCTTGTTCTCTAGGTGGGTGCCTAATTGCCAGATTTTAAACTTTAAGGGCACCTGATTGCCAAAAACTTGAATTGTATTCCCTTGTTTTCCAGGTAGACGCCGGATTGCCAAAAACATGAACTATATTCCCTTGTTTTCCAGGTGGGCGCTAGATTGCCAAAAACTTGAACTGTATACCATTATTTTCCAGGTGGGCGCCTGATTGCCGAAACTTGAACTGTATTCCTTTGTTCTCTAAGTGTGCGCCTGATTTCCAAAACTTGAACTGTATTTCTTTGTTCTTCAGGTGGGTGCCTGATTTCCAAAACTTGAAACGTATTCCCATATTCCTCAGGTGGGCGCCTGATTGACAAAATTTAAACTGTATTCCCTTGTTCTTCAAGTAGGCGCCTGATTGCCAAAAACTCAAACTATATTCCCTTATTTTCCAGGTGGACGTCGGATTGCCAAAACTTGAAATGTATTCCCTTATTTTGCAGGTGGGCGCCTGATTACCAAAACATGAACTGTATTCCCTTGTTCTCCAGGTGGGCGCCTGATTGCCAAACCGTATTCCCTTGTTCTACATGTGGGCTCCTTATTGCCAAAAACTTGAACTGTATTCCCTTGTTTTCTAGGTGGGCGCCTGATTCCCAAAAACATGAACTATATTCCCTTGTTCTCTATGTGGGTGCCTGATTGCTAAAACTTGAAATGTATTCCCTTATTTTCCAGGTGGGCGCCTGATTACCAATACATGAACTGTATTCCGTTGTTCTACACGTGGTCGCCTGATTGCCAAAACTTAAACTATATTCCCTTGTTCTCCAAGTGGGTGCCTGATTGCCAAATCTTGAACTGTAAGGGCACCGGATTGCCAAAAAACATGAACTATATTCCCTTGTTTTCCAGGTGGGCGCCTGATTGCCAAAAACTTGAACTGTATTCCCTTGTTTTCCAGGTGGGCGCCTGATTGCCAAAACGTGAACTATATTCCTTTGTTCTCCAGGTGTGCGCCTGATTTCCAAAACTTGCAACTGTATTCCTTTGTTCTTCAGGTGGGTGCCTGATTGCCAAAACTTGAAACGTATTCCCTTGTTCTCCAGGTGGGCACCTGAATTCCAAAAATTGAATTGTATTCCCTTATTCCCCAGGTGGGTGCCTGATTGCCAAAAACTTGAACTGTATTCCCTTGTTCTCCAGGTGGGCACCGGATTGCCAAAAACTTGAATTGTATTCCCTTGTTCTCCAGGTGGGAGCCTGATTGCCAAAACATGAACTGTATTTCATTGTTCTCCAGGTGGGCCCCTGATTGCCAAAACTTGAACTGTATTCCCTTGTTCTCCAAGTGGGTGCCTGATTGCCAAATCTTGAACTGTAAGGGCACCGGATATTTGAGGGGTCATGTTTAATACTGAGATGTATACCTGTTGATACATATATCCATGGTTTCTATATTTCTAAGATTTATTTCTTTTCTGTGTTGATAACTTTCAAGTTTATCTTCATAGAATTCAATTTCATTTTCTATAGTTAATAAAGCTTTATTACGCAATCTATTATATCTAATTATGTCTTTGCAGGTTTTAATATTGTGTTTAACCCAATCTATTTTTCTATTTATGTTATTGAGGGTTTTAAGAAGTTTCCATTTCTGGGTGTTATATAATCTTATATAATGAAAAGTGTTATGTTTCATTTATAAACAGATTTTATTAACTTGATATGTGATCATTAATCTGAATATAAATCTAGTTCATATAGATCTAATATATCTATTTCTTGTGATACAATTAGTTCTGTAAATGCTTGTTCCATTACATATATTATTTCAAAAGTAACTAAAATATCATAAATTTTTCTTTTAACATCGTTATTAAGTCTGTTAAAGATATATAATATAAGTATTTTGTACTCAATATTTTCTTCTAATAAATACGTGTGGTTGTGGTTGTTCATTCAGATTTACTATTTATCCTTATCATGTATTTACTAAACATATTCCCTCTAACCTCTTTGTTTATCATAGAGTTTATCATATTTTAATAAGTTATACTGAACAATCTTTTCTGGTCACTGCCATGTTTTTCATGCTTCAATTATTTACCCTAACAACGCCTCAACTCTGTGTACTCCCCTAAATGGCTTCCTTGCCTACTGGTTTCCACTTTAGGATGGCATAGTCTGGGCTTAACTACTCTCAGCATTTTTAGACATGCAAACTTTCTCAAGATGTTTTTTATAACAGTACTATAACATGATAAACAATTATGATATTCAAAAGATTATAAGGAATATATGAGTTTAGTTAAACATGATTATGAATAAACTTACCTGGTTTTGTAACTCGTTTGAATGCTCCATAACTTTCAGAAGTTTGTATATAATCAGATATTTTATTGAGAGAAGATAAGAGAGAGAGAGTGAGGATGTCTGAGGCTGTCCTCCCTTCCTCTGATTTACAAAATATATAGAAAATTTTAACGACTCCTACTGTTCATGAACGACCTTTACTGTTCATGAATGTGACTCGTACTATTTACTTTACGACTTTTTTACATGACTCTTACTATTCATGAACGACCTTTACTGTTCATGAATGTGACTAGTACTATTTACTTTACGACTTTTTTACATGACTCTTACTATTCATGAACGACCTTTACTGTTCATGAATGTGACTAGTACTATTTACTTTACATTATGTGTTTCCAGTAGCTGTCTTCTTCTTTTGTCTTCTTGTTGATACCTTCATTCTAGTTGGACTTCTGGTACATAGTTATCATCTCCGTTGCACTTTGAACATATGTGGTCTGGATATTTGTGTCCTACTAGTTTGCAGTATCTTGTTAATAACTCGTTTGAAATAAATTCTTTTTTCAATGCTCTGGTAGTTGGTTGCATTTCTGGCTTTAATAATGATAAAATCCATTTCTGGACTTCATCCATATCTCCTTTTCGTAGTTCCTTTGAGTTGGCATATATCATTAACTGGTCTCTGGAATAGTAGCTCCAGATAGCATTTCCTTGTAGATAATTATTAGCTAGTTCTTGAATAATAGTTGCTATACCAATTATTCTTTTATTGGCATAGAAACTTGGTATCTCCATTTTCTGTATCTCCGGTTGTTTCTCTATCTCTTCCAGTATTATCATATCTCGTGTTAGTCCTATCTTTATCACCTGTATTATGGGTTTTATTTCATCATATAGTATTTCCGCTGGTGCTGTATAGAATTTGATGAAGAATAGGTTGCCTTTTTGTAATTCTCTTGAAGGTGACAAATGCTTTGTATAGCTCTGGTATTCCAATTATTTCTTCTCCGTCGTGGGTATATACTGTGCTAAGTAGTCCGTAGTTGTAACATGTCTTTACTAGGTTTGCTTTTGTTTTTGGCTGGGCTATAAGCCTATTATATCCCTGTAGTTTTTGGGTTACATAATCCTGTGTTGGATCTGTAGTAGTAGTTGATCTAGGGTTTAGGTTCAAGAATGTCTGAATTTTATATATATTCTCAATATATGTTTGAGTAATATGGTTATATACCTTTTTGTTGTGGTGTAGGCTATTGGCATAGGTTGTAGTTTGTGGGGCTATAACTATTGCTTCTCTTGGCTTTTTTGATGTAAATGGCTTATCAAATACGTTGTTTAGGTTTACATTGATATGTGGCTTTTTGTTAACTTGTTTGCTTGTACCTGCAGCTGTATATAAAGCAACTGTGTTATGGGTTTTTTGGAGTTTCCCAACGTCTCCTTTTAACTCTGGAAGTTTAGAGTCTTCCGATTGACTTAGTTCCGCATTTTTATAGTCATGCTACTGACTTAGCTTGCTTTCCTCTAGCTGTTGTAATCTTTTTCCCATACCATCCATCTGTAAAGATAGAGTAGTAAGGATTGTAAATATGTCTTTTGATTCTTGGCTTTCATCTGTTTGGGTACCTTTGTCTTGATAGGTAGTCTGCAATAACATTCTTGTCAGTTCGTATTACTTCAATTGTAAATGTAAAATTTTGTATATTCAATACAAGTCTCCTTATTTCCTTTGTAGTTACTGAATCTTGTACTTTCCGTGTTATCCACCATTTTACTTGTGTATTATCTGTTCTTACTATAAATTTGTTATAAACAATATATGGCTCAAATGCTAACAAACATTTATATAATCCAAATAGTTCTTTCCTATTTATCTCCCATTTTAATTGTGGTTCCGTGTATGATCCGGAATAATATCTACAATGGTGTTCAATTTTTTCATTATCATATTTATATTTTAGAACTCCTCCGTAGCTGTGATCACTAGAATCAGTTTCTACAATATATGTAAACTGTTTCTTTTCATCTGGAAAATATAGTTTTGGTAATTTTTTACACATATTTTTTATCTTCTATTTATGTATTTTATCTTTTTCGTCAAAATGATATTCTATATCCTTTTTTAATTTTTTCTGTAATGGTTTTAAGTTTTCTGCTAATTTAGGAATATATTCTCTTACTTGGTTAACTAATCCTAAAAATGATTGTAACTTCTTTTTTGTATCAAGTGTTTCATCTAAGTTAATTATTTTTTGTACTATATGGGTTTGCATTTTTATTCCGTTTTTGTCTATTTGTATACCTAAAAATTCTATTTGATTTTTCATTACTTCTGCTTTCTTTTTACTTAAACTTATTCCTGATATTTCTACAATGTGTATGAATTTTTCTAGTAGTTTTATATGTTCGTTCTCTGTTCTAGAATATAGCAATATATCATCTATATATATTATACAATTTTCTAATTGGTTGAAGTAATTATCCATAAAATGTTGATACCTACCTGGTGCATTTTTATATCCAAAAGGTAATACGTTCCATTCGTAAAATCCTTGTGGTACTGTGAATGTTTTTAACTTTTTAGATTCATCTTCTAGTTTTAAATGGTAAAATCCCGATTTACAGTCAAACTTACTAAAATAGTTATATCCTTGTATTTGTCTGATTTTTAGTATTTTATTTGGTATCGGATAATTATATGTTTTTGTTTTTGCATTTAAGTTTCTATAATCTATAACCATACGGCTTTTCCTCGTTTTTGCTCACTATGCTTATTTACTATAAATGCCGGGCTAGTATGTTTACTATTACTTTTTTGTATATACTTATTGTCTAATAATTCCTTATATGCATTTTAAATTCTGTTAAATCATTAAAATTGTATTTTAAAGGTTTTTGTGTTATTATGCTACTTTCATCTATTAGTTCAATCTTTATTTTTGTTTTATGTTTTTCCCATCCTCGGAGTGGATTATCTTTATATAGTAATTCTAATTTATCTTGTAGTAATTTTATTTTATTTATTGAGAAAATGATTATTTCTATATTATGGTTGCTTTGTATTACATTTTCTAATTTTTGGGTAATCTTTTCACTTCCTTTAATCCAGGGTGTTGTTTTTCTTACTTTATTATTTACTCTTTTTGCTCCTAATTTTTGTTTACACGGGGTAGTAAACCACCAATGTGTTTTTGTTATTATATGTTGGTATAATTTATCTAAAAATGGCATTCCTAATAATATATCTTTATTTGTAAATTCATAACTATATATTTCTTCTATGGTCAGTATTTTATCCCATATTTGTATTTTTATATTCCTTGCTTTGTATGTTATCATACTTCCCTCATTATTGAATCCTGTTACTACTATAGGGGTTTTTAGCTTTTCCCATTTACTTTCTGGTAAACAATTATGTCTACACATGTTAGCTTCTGCTCCTGTATCCATCATAGGTGTATAATATCTATTATAATATCCTTCTACTATTATCTTGGCAAGTATGTATATCTTTGGCATTATATCAAAGTTCTTTTTATTATTATTTTCTTATTTTCATAACTTATTGTTAATTGCCTATTTTCTAATTTATATGGTTTGACTTTTTCTAACCATTTTATTCCTAGTGCAATGTTTTTATCGCCTTGATATATTTTAAAATTTATTAATATTGGTATTCCTCCAATAATTAATTCTTTTTCAGTTGTTTCTTCGTTTTTTCTTAACGCTTTTGGTAGTTCTGAATTTTGTTGTTCTATTGTTACTATCTCTTGTTCTGGTATTAATTCTCTTATAACATAATTCTCTTCCTGTCCTGTATTTATTAGTATTAAATATTTTCTTTGGTCCATTATTCCTGTTATATAATAATGGTGTGAGTTTATTTCTTCTATTTTTTGTTCTATTAATTTTTGTGGAGTGGTATAATTTATTCTTCTTGATGTACTTCTTGATGTACTTATTCTTGATGACGTTTCTGGCATTTCATTATTTATTCGTTTTGATGTGCTTAATCTTTCTTTTACTATTTCTAAATCTTCATCCATGTCCATTTCCGTATAACTGTAATCATTGTTGTCTATAACTGATACTATTCTTTCGAATGGATTTTCTATTTTTATTTTATTTATTTTATTTTTAGTTGTTATCTTATGTTTTGTTGTTAAGACATATAGATTTTTACATCTTGCTGTGAATATTTTACTTCCTGGTGCTAATTCTATTCCAGACATTTTCCAGTATAGTACTAATGATTTATCTATATTTTTATCATCTACTGCTACTGAATAGTTAGCACTTATTATAAATTTAAATTTTTGGTATATTAAGTTACCTCTTACGACACTTATTATACTCTTTTCTATAGGTTGTACAATTCTATCTTCTGCCAAGTATATTTCTATAGGGGTATCTATTCCTTCCCTAAAACATGCTTTTATTAGGATCTCCGTTCCTCCTAAGTGTACATATTTTATTGGATTTTTTGCTTTTATATCTTGTATTTCTTTATTTAGTAGTCTTTTATTTAAAATTGGTATTTGTGCTTTACCTTTGATGTATTTACAATCTATTATATGTTCTCTTTGGCTTACTACATAGTATTCTTCTTTCTGTCTTTTAAACCAATTCTTTATTGTTGGTACTTCTAATATTTTGTCTATGCTTAGATCCAATTCTTTTCCTTTTATTTGTTCAAATACATTAGCGTCAAATATTATTTTTTGTTCTGAAGATTGTTCATCTTGGTGTTCTTCTTGTTGTATAATTTGTATATCTTTTTCAGTCATAATTTTCTTCATCTGATTCTTCTATATCCTTGTTTATTTCCTTTTCATTTTCAGAGAACTCGTTTTCTGATATCTCATATATGCTATCTTCACTGCTTAATTCATAATCTACATATTCTACTTGTGTATATTTATCATTATCTATCAATATTTCGGTAAGTTGTTTCTTCTTTGGGTTTTTTGGTAATTTACAATCTTTGGCTAAGTGTCCTAGCTTTCCACAATTATAGCAAGTACATTATGTTAGTTTTTTCTTTTTCCTATATGGTTTTTTATGTTTATAATTTTTTACATAATATCTTCCTCTTGGTTTCCTATATTTATATTTTGAATATTTTGATTTAAATTTCTTTTTCTTTCCTTCTTTTTTGTAATATTTATCTGTGCAGCCAAATTGGGGTGCTATTCTACTTTTGCAACATGCCAAATTTTTTACTAATATTTTTTCCATTTTCATGTTTTCTTTATATTTTTCACATAATTCTATAAACCAGTTTTGTAGGAATTTTATCCTTGCTCCTAATGTATCTGCTAGTCCTGCTTCGTTCCAATTTTTTATTATTTTTGAGCTAAAGGGTTCTGGTAATTTTGTAAAATATAATTTTCTTATCTCTTTACTTTCATCCGGACTATATGTTCCTTTATAATAATAGTCTCTAAATGCACAAGTATATTCATCTATATAACACATATTACATATTGCTAATTTTGTCATTAAATTCCTATTTGTAATTTTTTCTTTATTTTGTTCTTCTACTTCTGTTGTCATGCTACTAAATTCATTTCTTATTGCTATTTCATATTTATTTAATATATCTGTAACTGTTGTTGTAGTTGTACCGTCAAGTTTTTTATTACTCCTTAATGTGTCTAAGCTTTCACTTGATAAATTTTGTAACCATAATTTTACAGTTCCTATTAATGTTCTTTCTATATATCCTGGTGTTTCCGCTATTGCTATTTTATTATCTATTAGTTGTTTTGAGATATATCCTATCCATAATTGTATTGTTTTATTTATATCTGCTACACAATCTAGATCTAAAAAATTATATTGTTCAGTTATCTGTCTTGGTGCCCATTTCTTATTTAACCTTTTATCCCATAATGTTTTGTTTCTATCATATGCATCATAACTTACTCTGTAATAGGTTGGGTTTAATTGTTTTGGATTTTTACTCCTGATGTGCTTGGTTTATCCTCGTTCATATCTCCTATATTTATTTCTGGGTTTATTTTTATCTTTTCTGTTTTTTCTATAAGTTCTGTGTATATTTCACTTGTTTCTGAATAGTTTTCTCCTAGTTCTGTGTCTTTATCACTTTGGTCATTTATTTCGTTTATACTTATTTTTTATGGATTCTCATGTACTTCTTCTAACTGTAATTTGAACTTTTCTATCTCATTTGTTAGTTTTAGTTCTTGTTCTTCTTCTTTACGTTTTTCCTTTTCTTTTAGTTTATTTGCATACATCTGTTTTAGCATCTCTAATTCTTTTTCTAATTCTGTTATTTTAGTGTTTTTTACTTCCTCTATCTGTTGTATTTTTTCTTTAGCTTGCTATTGTATTTCTTTAATCTCTCGTTTCTTATCTATTTCTTCATTTTCTTTTGTTATTCTAACCATGGCCGTTAAACTATCCTCTAGTTTTACAGTTTCTTTTTCTAACATTAAGTTTAGGTTATTTCCTATTTTTTATATCTTCTTCCTAAGTTGGAAAATATTATTGTTATTTTGAATCCTTCTGGATTCTCATATGTTTTCTCTTCTAGTGCGAATTCTTCTTTATTCATCTTTTATCCTTTAGATAACAAACATATTTATATTCTGTTTTAGATATTATATCGATTAATTTAGACATCCTAGCTTTGTTTATTTTTGTGATACTTAAGTATTCCCTTGTTTTCCTGGTGGGCGCCTGATTGCCAAAACGTGAACTATATTCCTTTGTTCTCCAGGTGTGCGCCTGATTTCCAAAACTTGCAACTGTATTCCTTTGTTCTTCAGGTGGGTGCCTGATTGCCAAAACTTGAAACGTATTCCCAAGTTCTCCAGGTGGGCGCCTGAATTCCAAAAATTGAATTGTATTCCCTTATTCCCCAGGTGGGCGCCTGATTGCCAAAAACTTGAACTGTATTCCCTTGTTCTCCAGGTGGGCACCGGATTGCCAAAAACTTGAATTGTATTCCGTTGTTCTCCAGGTGGGAGCCTGATTGCCAAAACATGAACTGTATTTCATTGTTCTCCAGGTGGGCCCCTGATTGCCAAAACTTGAACTGTATTCCCTTGTTCTTCAGGTGGGCGCCTGATTGCCAAACCGTATTCCCTTGTTCTACATGTGGGCTCCTTATCGCCAAAAACTTGAACTGTATTCCCTTGTTTTCTAGGTGGGTGCCTGATTCCCAAAAACATGAACTATATTCCCTTGTTCTCTATATGGGTGCCTGATTGCTAAAACTTGAAATGTATTCCCTTATTTACCAGGTGGGCACCTGATTACCAATACATGAACTGTATTCCGTTGTTCTCCATGTGGGCGCCTGATTTCCAAAACTTGAACTGTATTCCCTTGTTCTCCAGGTGGGCGCCTGATTGCCAAACCTTGAACTGTATTCCCTTGATCTCCAGGTGGGCTCCTGATTGCCAAAAACTTGAACTGTTTTCCCTTGTTCTCCAAGTAGGCGCCTGAATTCCAAAACTTGAATTGTATTCCCTTACTCCCCAGGTGGGTGCCTGATTGACAAAATTTGAACTGTATTCCCTTGTTCTTCAGGTAGGCGTCTGATTGCCAAAAACTCAAACTGTATTCCCTTATTTTCTAGGTAGGCGCCAGATTGCCAAAACTTGAAATGTATTCCCTTATTTTCTATGTGGGAGCTTTATTACCAATACATGAGCTGTATTCCGTTGTTCTCCAGGTGGTACCCTGATTGCCAAAACTTGAACTGTATTCCCTTGTTCTCCACGTGGGCGCCTGATTGCCAAAACTTGAACTGTATTCCCTTGTTCTCCAGGTGGGCACCGGATTGCCAAACCTTGAACTGTATTCCCTTGTTCTCCAGGTGAGCTCCTGATTGCCAAAAACATGAACTTTATTCCCTTGTTTTCTAGGTGGGCACCTGATTGCCAAAAACATGAACTATATTCCTTTGTTCTCTAGGTGGGTGCCTGATTGCTAAAAACTTGAACTGTATTCCCTTGTTCTCCAGGTGGGTGCCTTATTTCCAAAAACTTGAACTTTATTCCCTTGTTTTCCAGGTGGGCGCCAAATTTCCAAAACTTGAACGGTTTTCCCTTGTACTCCAGGTGTGCGCCTGATTGCCAAAACTTGAACTGTATTCCCTTGTTCTCCATGTGGGTGCTGATTGCCAAATCTTGAACTGTAAAGGCACCTGATTGCCAAAAACTTGAACTGTATTCCCTTATTTTCCAGGTAGGCACCGGATTTCCAAAAACATGAATTATATTCCCTTGTTTTCCAGGTGTGTGCCTGATTGCCAAAAACTTGAACTATATTCCCTTGTTTTACCGGTGGCCGCCTGATTGCCGAAACATGAACTGTATTCCTTTGTTCTCCAGGTGTGCGCCTGATTTCCAAAACATGAACTGTATTCCCTCGTTCTTCAGGTAGGTGCCTGATTGCCAAAACTTGAAACGTATTCCCTTGTTCTCCAGGTTGGTGCCTGAATTCCAAAACTTGAATTGTATTCCCTTATTCCCTAGGTTGGCGCCTGATTGACAAAATTTGAATTGTATTCCCTTGTTCTTCAAGTAGGCGCCTGATTGCCAAAAACTCAAACTATATTCCCTTATTTTCCAAGTGGGCGCCGTATTGCCAAAACTTGAAATGTATTCCTTTATTTTCCAGGTGGGCGCCTGATTACCAAAACATGAACAATATTTTGTTGTTCTCCAGGTGGGCCCCTGATTGCCAAAACTTGTATTGTATTCCCTTGTTCTCCAGGTGGGCGCCTGATTGCCAAAACATGAACTATATTCTCTTGTTCTCCAGGTGGGCGCCTGATTGCCAAACCTTGATTCTATTTCCTTGTTCTCCAGGTGGGCTACCTGATTTCCAAAAACTTGAACTATATTCTATTGTTTTCCAGGTGGGCGCCTGATTCCCAAAAACATGAACTATATTCCCTTGTTCCCTAGGTGGGTGCCTGATTGTTAAAAACTTGAACTGTATTCCCTTTTTCTCCACGTGGGTGCCTGATTTCAAACAACTTGAAAAGTATTCCCTTGTTTTCTAGGTGGGCGCCTGATTTACAAAACATGAACGATATTCCCTTGTACTCCAGGTGTGCGCCTGATTGCCAAAACTTGAACTTTATTCCCTTATTCTCCAGGTGGGTGCTTGATTGCCAAATCTTGAACTGTAAGGGCACATGGTTGCCAACAAATTGATCTGTATTCCCTTGTTTTCCAGGTAGGTGGCGGATTGCCAAAAACATGAACTATATTCCATTGTTCTCTAGGTGTGCGCCTAATTTCCAAAACTTGAACTGTATTCCCTTGTTCTCCAGGTGGGCACCTGATTGCCAAAAACTTGAATTGTATTCCCTTGTTCTCCAAGTGGGATCCTGATTGCCAAAAACTTGAACTGTATTCCCGAGTTCTCCAGATGGGTGCGCCTGATTGCCAAAACTTGAACTATATTCCCTTGTTCTCTAGGTGGGTGCCTAATTGCCAAATTTTGAACTTTAAGGGCACCTGATTGCCAAAAACTTGAATTGTATTCCCTTGTTTTCCAGGTAGACGCCGGATTGCCAAAAACATGAACTATATTCCCTTGTTTTCCAGGTGGGCGCTAGATTGACAAAAACTTGAACTGTATACCATTATTTTCCAGGTGGGCGCCTGATTACCGAAACTTGAACTGTATTCCTTTGTTCTTTAGGTGTGCGCCTGATTTCCAAAACTTGAACTGTATTTCTTTGTTCTTCAGGTGGGTGCCTGATTTCCAAAACTTGAAACGTATTCCCTTGTTCTCCAGGTGGGTGCCTGAATTCCAAAACTTGAATTGTATTCCCTTATTCCTCAGGTGGGCGCCTGATTGACAAAATTTAAACTGTATTCCCTTGTTCTACAAGTAGGCGCCTGATTGCCAAAAACTCAAACTATATTCCCTTATTTTCCAGGTGGGCGCCGGATTGCCAAAACTTGAAATGCATTCCCTTATTTTTTAGGTGGGCGCCTGATTACCAAAACATGAATTGTATGTCATTGTTCTCCAGGTGGGCCCCTGATTGCCAAAACTTGAACTGTATTCCCTTGTTCTTCAGGTGGGCGCCTGATTGCCAAACCGTATTCCCTTGTTCTACATGTGGGCTCCTTATCGCCAAAAACTTGAACTGTATTCCCTTGTTTTCTAGGTGGGTGCCTGATTCCCAAAAACATGAACTATATTCCCTTGTTCTCTATATGGGTGCCTGATTGCTAAAACTTGAAATGTATTCCCTTATTTTCCAGGTGGGCGCCTGATTACCAATACATGAATTGTATTCCGTTGTTCTCCACGTGGGCGCCTGATTGCCAAAACTTGAACTGTATTCCCTTGTTCTCCAGATGGGCGCCTGATTGCCAAACCTTGAACTGTATTCCCTCGTTCTCCAGGTGGACTCCTGATTGCCAAAAACTTGAGCTGTTTTCCCTTGTTCTCCAAGTAGGCGTCTAAATTCCAAAACTTGAATTGTATTCCCTTATTCCCCAGGTGGGTGCCTGATTGACAAAATTTGAACTGTATTCCCTTGTTCTTCAGGTAGGCGTCTGATTGCCAAAAACTCAAACTGTATTCCCTTATTTTCTAGGTGGGCGCCAGATTGCCAAAACTTGAAATGTATTCCCTTATTTTCTATGTGGGCGCTTTATTACCAATACATGAGCTGTATTTCGTTGTTCTCCAGGTGGTACCCTGATTGCCAAAACTTGAACTGTATTCCCTTGTTCTCCACGTGGGCGCCTGATTGCCAAAACTTGAACTATATTCCCTTGTTCTCCAGGTGGGCACCGGATTGCCAAACCTTGAACTGTATTCCCTTGTTCTCCAGGTGAGCTCCTGATTGCCAAAAACATGAACTTTATTCCCTTGTTTTCCAGGTGGGCACCTGATTGCCAAAAACATGAACTATATTCCTTTGTTCTCTAGGTAGGTGCATGATTGCTAAAAACTTGAACTGTATTCCCTTGTTCTCCAGGTGGGTGCCTTATTTCCAAAAACTTGAACTTTATTCCCTTGTTTTCTAGGTGGGCGCCTGATTTCCAAAACTTGAACAGTTTTCCCTTGTACTCCAGGTGTGCGCCTGATTGACAAAACTTGAACTGTAGTCCTATGTTCTACAGGTGGGTGCCTGATTGCCAAATCTTTAACTGTAAGGGCACCTGATTGCCAAAAACTTGAACTGTATTCCCTTGTTTTCCAGGTAGGCACCGTATTGCCAAAAACATGAACTATATTCCCTTGTTTTCCAGGTGTGTGCCTGATTGCCAAAAACTTGAACAATATTCCCTTGTTTTCCCGGTGGCCGCCTGATTGCCGAAACATGAACTGTATTCCTTAGTTCTCCAGGTGTGCGCCTGATTTCCAAAACTTGAACTGTATTACCTTGTTCTTCAGGTGGGTGCCTGATTGCCAAAACTTGAAACGTATTCCCTTGTTCTCCAGGTGGGTGCCTGAATTCCAAAACTTGAATTGTATTCCCTTATTCCTCAGGTGGGCGCCTGATTGACAAAATTTAAACTGTATTCCCTTGTTCTACAAGTAGGCGCCTGATTGCCAAAAACTCAAACTATATTCCCTTATTTTCCAAGTGGGCGCCGTATTGCCAAAACTTGAAATGTATTCCTTTATTTTCCAGGTGGGCGCCTGATTACCAAAACATGAACAATATTTTGTTGTTCTCCAGGTGGGCCCCTGATTGCCAAAACTTGTATTGTATTCCCTTGTTCTCCAGGTGGGCGCCAAATTGCCAAACCTTGATTGTATTCCCTTGTTCTCCAGGTGGGCTACCAGATTTCTAAAAACATGAACTATATTCCCTTGTTCTCTAGGTGGGTGCCTGATTGTTAAAAACTTGAACTGTATTCCTTTGTTCTCCACATGGGTGTCTGATTTCAAAAAACTTGAAAAGTATTCCATTGTTTTCTAGGTGGGCGCCTGATTTACAAAACTTGAACGGTATTCCCTTGTACTCCAGGTGTGCGCCTGATTGCCAAAACTTGAACTATATTCCCTTATTCTCCAGGTGGGTGCCTGATTGCCAAATCTTGAACTGTAAGGGCACATGGTTTCCAACAAATTGATCTGTATTCCCTTGTTTTCCAGGTAGGCGCCGGATTGCCAAAAACATGAACTATATTCCCTTGTTCTCTAGGTGTGCGCCTAATTTCCAAAACTTGAACTGTATTCCCTTGTTCTCCAGGTGGGCGCCTGATTGCCAAAAGCTTGAATTGTATTCGCTTGTTCTCCAAGTGGGATACTGATTGCCAAAAACTTGAACTGTATTCCCGAGTTCTCCAGGTGGGTGCGCCTGATTGCCAAAACTTGAAATATTCCCTTGTTCTCTAGGTGGGTGCCTAATTGCCAAATTTTGAACTTTAAGGGCACCTGATTGCCAAAAACTTGAATTGTATTCCCTTGTTTTCAAGGTAGACGCCGGATTGCCAAAAACATGAACTATATTCCCTTGTTTTCCAGGTGGGCGCTAGATTGCCAAAATCTTGAACTGTATACCATTATTTTCCAGGTGGGCGCCTGATTGCCGAAACTTGAATTGTATTCCTTCGTTCTCTAGGTGTGCGCCCGATTTCCAAAACTTGAACTGTATTTCTTTGTTCTTCAGGTGGGTGCCTGATTTCCAAAACTTGAAACGTATTCCCTTGTTCTCTAGGTGGGCACCTGAATTCCAAAACTTGAATTGTATTCCCTTATTCCTCAGGTGGGAGCCTGATTGACAAAATTAAAACTGTATTCCCTTGTTCTTCAAGTAGGCGCCTGATTACCAAAAACTCAAACTATATTCCCTTATTTTCCAGGTGGACGTCGGATTGCCAAAACTTGAAATGTATTCCCTTATTTTGCAGGTGGGTGCCTGATTACCAAAACATGAACTGTATTCCCTTGTTCTCCAGGTGGGCGCCTGATTGCCAAACCGTATTCCCTTGTTCTACATGTGGGCTCCTTATTGCCAAAAACTTGAACTGTATTCCCTTGTTTTCTAGGTGGGCGCCTGATTCCCAAAAACATGAACTATATTCCCTTGTTCTCTATGTGGGTGCCTGATTGCTAAAACTTGAAATATATTCCCTTATTTTCCAGGTGGGCGCCTGATTACCAATACATGAACTGTATTCCGTTGTTCTCCACATGGTCGCCTGATTGCCAAAACTTGAACTGTATTCCCTTGTTCTCCAAGTGGGTGCCTGATTGCCAAATCTTGAACTGTAAGGGCACCGGATTGCCAAAAAACATGAACTATATTCCCTTGTTTTCCAGGTGGGCGCCTGATTGCCAAAAACTTGAACTGTATTCCCTTGTTTTCCAGGTGGGCGCCTGATTGCCAAAACGTGAACTATATTCCTTTGTTCTCCAGGTGTGCGCCTGATTTCCAAAACTTGCAACTGTATTCCTTTGTTCTTCAGGTGGGTGCCTGATTGCCAAAACATGAAACGTATTCCCTTGTTCTCCAGGTGGGCGCCTGAATTCCAAAAATTGAATTGTATTCCCTTATTCCCCAGGTGGGCCCCTGATTGCCAAAAACTAGAACTGTATTCCCTTGTTCTCCAGGTGGGCACCGGATTGCCAAAAACTTGAATTGTATTCCCTTGTTCTCCAGGTGGGAGCCTGATTGCCAAAAACTTGAACTGTATTCCCGAGTTCTCCTGGTGGGTGCGCCTGATTGCCAAATCTTAAATTGTATTCCCTTATTTTCTAGGTGGGCGCCAGATTGCCAAAACTTGAAATGTATTCCCTTATTTTCTATGTGGGCGCTTTATTACCAATACATGAGCTGTATTCCGTTGTTCTCCACGTGGTCGCCTGATTGCCAAAACTTGAACTGTATTCCCTTGTTCTCCACGTGGGCGCCTGATTGCCAAAACTTGAACTGTATTCCCTTGTTCTCCAGGTGGGCACCGGATTGCCAAACCTTGAACTGTATTCCCTTGTTCTCCAGGTGAGCTCCTGATTGCCAAAAACATGAACTTTATTCCCTTGTTTTCTAGGTGGGCACCTGATTGCCAAAATCATGAACTATATTCCTTTGTTCTCTAGGTGGGTGCCTGATTGCTAAAAACTTGAACTGTATTCCCTTGTTCTCCAGGTGGGTGCCTTATTTCCAAAAACTTGAACTTTATTCCCTTGTTTTCCAGGTGGGCGCCAAATTTCCAAAACTTGAACGGTTTTCCCTTGTACTCCAGGTGTGCGCCTGATTGCCAAAACTTGAACTGTATTCCCTTGTTCTCCATGTGGGTGCTGATTGCCAAATCTTGAACTGTAAAGGCACCTGATTGCCAAAAACTTGAACTGTATTCCCTTATTTTCCAGGTAGGCACCGGATTTCCAAAAACATGAATTATATTCCCTTGTTTTCCAGGTGTGTGCCTGATTGCCAAAAACTTGAACTATATTCCCTTGTTTTACCGGTGGCCGCCTGATTGCCGAAACATGAACTGTATTCCTTTGTTCTCCAGGTGTGCGCCTGATTTCCAAAACTTGAACTGTATTCCCTCGTTCTTCAGGTAGGTGCCTGATTGCCAAAACTTGAAACGTATTCCCTTGTTCTCCAGGTTGGTGCCTGAATTCCAAAACTTGAATTGTATTCCCTTATTCCCTAGGTTGGCGCCTGATTGACAAAATTTGAATTGTATTCCCTTGTTCTTCAAGTAGGCACCTGATTGCCAAAAACTCAAACTATATTCCCTTATTTTCCAAGTGGGCGCCGTATTGCCAAAACTTGAAATGTATTCCTTTATTTTCCAGGTGGGCCCCTGATTGCCAAACCTTGAATTGTATTCCCTTGTTCTCCAGGTGGGCACCTGATTGCCAAAACATGAACTGTGTTCTCTTGTTCTCCAGGTGGGCGCCTGATTGCCAAACCTTGATTGTATTCTCTTGTTCTCCAGGTGGGCTACCTGATTTCCAAAAACTTGAACTGTATTCTATTATTTTCCAGGTGGGCGCCTGATTCCCAAAAACATGAACTATATTCCCTTGTTCCCTAGGTGGGTGCCTGATTGTTAAAAACTTGAACTGTATTCCCTTTTTCTCCACGTGGGTGCCTGATTTCAAACAACTTGAAAAGTATTCCCTTGTTTTCTAGGTGGGCGCCTGATTTACAAAACATGAACGGTATTCCCTTGTACTCTAGGTGTGCGCCTGATTGCCAAAACTTGAACTGTATTCCCTTATTCTCCAGATGGGTGCCTGATTGCCAAATCTTGAACTGTAAGGGCACATGGTTTCCAACAAATTGATCTGTATTCCCTTGTTTTCCAGGTAGGTGCCGGATAGCCAAAAACATGAACTATATTCCATTGTTCTCTAGGTGTGCGCCTAATTTCCAAAACTTGAACTGTATTCCCTTGTTCTCCGGGTGGGCACCTGATTGCCAAAAACTTGAATTGTATTCCCTTGTTCTCCAAGTGGGATCCTGATTGCCAAAAACTTGAACTGTATTCCCGAGTTCTCCAGATGGGTGCGCCTGATTGCCAAAACTTGAACTATATTCCCTTGTTCTCTAGGTGGGTGCCTAATTGCCAAATTTTGAACTTTAAGGGCACCTGATTGCCAAAAACTTGAATTGTATTCCCTTGTTTTCCAGGTAGACGCCGGATTGCCAAAAACATGAACTATATTCCCTTGTTTTCCAGGTGGGCGCTAGATTGCCAAAAACTTGAACTGTATACCATTATTTTCCAGGTGGGCGCCTGATTGCCCAAACTTGAACTGTATTCCTTTGTTCTTTAGGTGTGCGCCTGATTTCCAAAACTTGAACTGTATTTCTTTGTTCTTCAGGTGGGTGCCTGATTTCCAAAACTTGAAACGTATTCCCTTGTTCTCCAGGTGGGTGCCTGAATTCCAAAACTTGAATTGTATTCCCTTATTCCTCAGGTGGGCGCCTGATTGACAAAATTTAAACTGTATTCCCTTGTTCTACAAGTAGGCGCCTGATTGCCAAAAACTCAAACTATATTCCCTTATTTTCCAGGTGGGCGCCGGATTGCCAAAACTTGAAATGCATTCCCTTATTTTTTAGGTGGGCGCCTGATTACCAAAACATGAATTGTATGTCATTGTTCTCCAGGTGGGCCCCTGATTGCCAAAACTTGAACTGTATTCCCTTGTTCTTCAGGTGGGCGCCTGATTGCCAAACCGTATTCCCTTGTTCTACATGTGGGCTCCTTATCGCCAAAAACTTGAACTGTATTCCCTTGTTTTCTAGGTGGGTGCCTGATTCCCAAAAACATGAACTATATTCCCTTGTTCTCTATATGGGTGCCTGATTGCTAAAACTTGAAATGTATTCCCTTATTTTCCAGGTGGGCGCCTGATTACCAATATATGAATTGTATTCCGTTGTTCTCCACGTGGGCGCCTGATTGCCAAAACTTGAACTGTATTACCTTGTTCTCCATGTGGGTGCTGATTGCCAAATCTTGAACTGTAAAGGCACCTGATTGCCAAAAACTTGAACTGTATTCCCTTATTTTCCAGGTAGGCACCGGATTTCCAAAAACATGAATTATATTCCCTTGTTTTCCAGGTGTGTGCCTGATTGCCAAAAACTTGAACTATATTCCCTTGTTTTACCGGTGGCCGCCTGATTGCCGAAACATGAACTGTATTCCTTTGTTCTCCAGGTGTGCGCCTGATTTCCAAAACTTGAACTGTATTCCCTCGTTCTTCAGGTAGGTGCCTGATTGCCAAAACTTGAAACGTATTCCCTTGTTCTCCAGGTTGGTGCCTGAATTCCAAAACTTGAATTGTATTCCCTTATTCCCTAGGTTGGCGCCTGATTGACAAAATTTGAATTGTATTCCCTTGTTCTTCAAGTAGGCACCTGATTGCCAAAAACTCAAACTATATTCTCTTATTTTCCAAGTGGGCGCCGTATTGCCAAAACTTGAAATGTATTCCTTTATTTTCCAGGTGGGCGCCTGATTACCAAAACATGAACTATATTCTGTTGTTCTCTAGGTGGGCCCCTGATTGCCAAAACTTGAATTGTATTCCCTTGTTCTCCAGGTGGGCACCTGATTGCCAAAACATGAACTGTATTCTCTTGTTCTCCAGGTGGGCGCCTGATTGCCAAACCTTGATTGTATTCCCTTGTTCTCCAGGTGGGCTACCTGATTTCCAAAAACTTGAACTGTATTCTATTATTTTCCAGGTGGGCGCCTGATTCCCAAAAACATGAACTATATTCCCTTGTTCCCTAGGTGGGTGCCTTATTGTTAAAAACTTGAACTGTATTCCCTTTTTCTCCACGTGGGTGCCTGATTTCAAACAACTTGAAAAGTATTCCCTTGTTTTCTAGGTGGGCGCCTGATTTACAAAACATGAACGGTATTCCCTTGTACTCCAGGTGTGCGCCTGATTGCCAAAACTTGAACTGTATTCCCTTATTCTCCAGGTGGGTGCCTGATTGCCAAATCTTGAACTGTAAGGGCACATGGTTGCCAACAAATTGATCTGTATTCCCTTGTTTTCCAGGTAGGTACCGGATTGCCAAAAACATGAACTATATTCCATTGTTCTCTAGGTGTGCGCCTAATTTCCAAAACTTGAACTGTATTCCCTTGTTCTCCAGGTGGGCACCTGATTGCCAAAAACTTGAATTGTATTCCCTTGTTCTCCAAGTGGGATCCTGATTGCCAAAAACTTGAACTGTATTCCCGAGTTCTCCAGATGGGTGCGCCTGATTGCCAAAACTTGAACTATATTCCCTTGTTCTCTAGGTGGGTGCCTAATTGCCAAATTTTGAACTTTAAGGGCACCTGATTGCCAAAAACTTGAATTGTATTCCCTTGTTTTCCAGGTAGACGCCGGATTGCCAAAAACATGAACTATATTCCCTTGTTTTCCAGGTGGGCGCTAGATTGCCAAAAACTTGAACTGTATACCATTATTTTCCAGGTGGGCGCCTGATTGCCGAAACTTGAACTGTATTCCTTTGTTCTTTAGGTGTGCGCCTGATTTCCAAAACTTGAACTGTATTTCTTTGTTCTTCAGGTGGGTGCCTGATTTCCAAAACTTGAAACGTATTCCCTTGTTCTCCAGGTGGGTGCCTGAATTCCAAATCTTGAATTGTATTCCCTTATTCCTCAGGTGGGCGTCTGATTGACAAAATTTAAAGTGTATTCCCTTGTTCTACAAGTAGGCGCCTGATTGCCAAAAACTCAAACTATATTCCCTTATTTTCCAAGTGGGTGCCGGATTGCCAAAACTTGAAATGCATTCCCTTATTTTTTAGGTGGGCGCCTGATTACCAAAACATGAATTGTATGTCATTGTTCTCCAGGTGGGCCCCTGATTGCCAAAACTTGAACTGTATTCCCTTGTTCTTCAGGTGGGCGCCTGATTGCCAAACCGTATTCCCTTGTTCTACATGTGGGCTCCTTATCGCCAAAAACTTGAACTGTATTCCCTTGTTTTCTAGGTGGGTGCCTGATTCCCAAAAACATGAACTATATTCCCTTGTTCTCTATATGGGTGCCTGATTGCTAAAACTTGAAATGTATTCCCTTATTTTCCAGGTGGGCGCCTGATTACCAATACATGAATTGTATTCCGTTGTTCTCCACGTGGGCGCCTGATTGCCAAAACTTGAACTGTATTCCCTTGTTCTCCAGGTGGGCGCCTGATTGCCAAACCTTGAACTGTATTCCCTTGTTCTCCAGGTGGGCTCCTGATTGCCAAAAACTTGAGCTGTTTTCCCTTGTTCTCCAAGTAGGCGTCTGAATTCCAAAACTTGAATTGTATTCCCTTATTCCCCAGGTGGGTGCCTGATTGACAAAATTTGAACTGTATTCCCTTGTTCTTCAGGTAGGCGTCTGATTGCCAAAAACTCAAACTGTATTCCCTTATTTTCTAGGTGGGCGCCAGATTGCCAAAACTTGAAATGTATTCCCTTATTTTCTATGTGGGCGCTTTATTACCAATACATGAGCTGTATTTCGTTGTTCTCCAGGTGGTACCCTGATTGCCAAAACTTGAACTGTATTCCCTCGTTCTCCACGTGGGCGCCTGATTGCCAAAACTTGAACTATATTCCCTTGTTCTCCAGGTGGGCACCGGATTGCCAAACCTTGAACTGTATTCCCTTGTTCTCCAGGTGAGCTCCTGATTGCCAAAAACATGAACTTTATTCCCTTGTTTTCCAGGTGGGCACCTGATTGCCAAAAACATGAACTATATTCCTTTGTTCTCTAGGTAGGTGCCTGATTGCTAAAAACTTGAACTGTATTCCCTTGTTCTCCAGGTGGGTGCCTTATTTCCAAAAACTTGAACTTTATTCCCTTGTTTTCTAGGTGGGCGCCTGATTTCCAAAACTTGAACAGTTTTCCCTTGTACTCCAGGTGTGCGCCTGATTGACAAAACTTGAACTGTAGTCCTATGTTCTACAGGTGGGTGCCTGATTGCCAAATCTTTAACTGTAAGGGCACCTGATTGCCAAAAACTTGAACTGTATTCCCTTGTTTTCCAGGTAGGCTCCGGATTGCCAAAAACATGAACTATATTCCCTTGTTTTCCAGGTGTGTGCCTGATTGCCAAAAACTTGAACTATATTCCCTTGTTTTCCCGGTGGCCGCCTGATTGCCGAAACATGAACTGTATTCCTTTGTTCTCCAGGTGTGCGCCTGATTTCCAAAACTTGAATTATATTCCCTTGTTCTTCAGGTGGGTGCCTGATTGCCAAAACTTGAAACGTATTCCCTTGTTATCCAGGTTGGTGCCTGAATTCCAAAACTTGAATTGTATTCCCTTATTCCCTAGGTTGGCGCCTGATTGACAAAATTTGAATTGTATTCCCTTGTTTTTCAAGTAGGCGCCTGATTGCCAAAAACTCAAACTATATTCCCTTATTTTCCAAGTGGGCGCCGTATTGCCAAAACTTGAAATGTATTCCTTTGTTTTCCAGGTGGGCGCCTGATTACCAAAACATGAACAATATTTTGTTGTTCTCCAGGTGGGCCCCTGATTGCCAAAACTTGTATTGTATTCCCTTGTTCTCCAGGTGGGCGCCTGATTGCCAAAACATGAACTGTATTCCCTTGTTCTCCAGGTGGGCGCCTAATTGCCAAACCTTGATTGTATTCCCTTGTTCTCCAGGTGGGCTACCAGATTTCTAAAAACATGAACTATATTCCCTTGTTCTCTAGGTGGGTGCCTGATTGTTAAAAACTTGAACTGTATTCCTTTGTTCTCCACGTGGGTGTCTGATTTCAAAAAACATGAAAAGTATTCCCTTGTTTTCTAGGTGGACGCCTGATTTACAAAACTTGAACGGTATTCCCTTGTACTTCAGGTGTGCGCCTGATTGCCAAAACTTGAACTGTATTCCCTTATTCTCTAGGTGGGTGCCTGATTGCCAAATCTTGAACTGTAAGGGCACATGGTTTCCAACAAATTGATCTGTATTCCCTTGTTTTCCAGGTAGGCGCCGGATTGCCAAAAACATGAACTATATTCCCTTGTTCTCTAGGTGTGCGCCTAATTTCCAAAACTTGAACTGTATTCCCTTGTTCTCCAGGTGGGCGCCTGATTGCCAAAAGCTTGAATTGTATTCGCTTGTTCTCCAAGTGGGATACTGATTGCCAAAAACTTGAACTGTATTCCCGAGTTCTCCAGGTGGGTGCGCCTGATTGCCAAAACTTGAAATATTCCCTTGTTCTCTAGGTGGGTGCCTAATTGCCAAATTTTGAACTTTAAGGGCACCTGATTGCCAAAAACTTGAATTATATTCCCTTGTTTTCCAGGTAGACGCCGGATTGCCAAAAACATGAACTATATTCCCTTATTTTCCAGGTGGGCGCTAGATTGCCAAAAACTTGAACTGTATACCATTATTTTCCAGGTGGGCGCCTGATTGCCGAAACTTGAATTGTATTCCTTTGTTATCTAGGTGTGCGCCTGATTTCCAAAACTTGAACTGTATTTCTTTGTTCTTCAGGTGGGTGCCTGATTTCCAAAACTTGAAACGTATTCCCTTGTTCTCCAGGTGGGCACCTGAATTCCAAAACTTGAATTGTATTCCCTTATTCCTCAGGTAGGAGCCTGATTGACAAAATTAAAACTGTATTCCCTTGTTCTTCAAGTAGGCGCCTGATTGCCAAAAACTCAAACTATATTCCCTTATTTTCCAGGTGGACGTCGGATTGCCAAAACTTGAAATGTATTCCCTTATTTTGCAGGTGGGCGCCTGATTACCAAAACATGAACTGTATTCCCTTGTTCTCCAGGTGGGCGCCTGATTGCCAAACCGTATTCCCTTGTTCTACATGTGGGCTCCTTATTGCCAAAAACTTGAACTGTATTCCCTTGTTTTCTAGGTGGGCGCCTGATTCCCAAAAACATGAACTATATTCCCTTGTTCTCTATGTGGGTGCCTGATTGCTAAAACTTGAAATATATTCCCTTATTTTCGAGGTGGGCGCCTGATTACCAATACATGAACTGTATTCCGTTGTTCTCCACGTGGTCGCCTGATTGCCAAAACTTGAACTGTATTCCCTTGTTCTCCAAGTGGGTGCCTGATTGCCAAATCTTGAACTGTAAGGGCACCGGATTGCCAAAAAACATGAACTATATTCCCTTGTTTTCCAGGTGGGCACCTGATTGCCAAAAACTTGAACTGTATTCCCTTGTTTTCTAGGTGGGCGCCTGATTGCCAAAACGTGAACTATATTCCTTTGTTCTCCAGGTGTGCGCCTGATTTCCAAAACTTGCAACTGTATTCCTTTGTTCTTCAGGTGGGTGCCTGATTGCCAAAACATGAAACGTATTCCCTTGTTCTCCAGGTGGGCGCCTGAATTCCAAAAATTGAATTGTATTCCCTTATTCTCCAGGTGGGCGCCTGATTGCCAAAAACTTGAACTGTATTCCCTTGTTCTCCAGGTGGGCACCGGATTGCCAAAAACTTGAATTGTATTCCCTTGTTCTCCAGGTGGGAGCCTGATTGCCAAAAACTTGAACTGTATTCCCGAGTTCTCCTGGTGGGTGCGCCTGATTGCCAAATCTTAAATTGTATTCCCTTATTTTCTAGGTGGGCGCCAGATTGCCAAAACTTGAAATGTATTCCCTTATTTTCTATGTGGGCGCTTTATTACCAATACATGAGCTGTATTCCGTTGTTCTCCAGGTGGTACCCTGATTGCCAAAACTTGAACTGTATTCCCTTGTTCTCCACGTGGGCGCCTGATTACCAAAACTTGAACTGTATTCCCTTGTTCTCCAGGTGGGCACCGGATTGCCAAACCTTGAACTGTATTCCCTTGTTCTCCAGGTGAGCTCCTGATTGCCAAAAACATGAACTTTATTCCCTTGTTTTCTAGGTGGGCACCTGATTGCTAAAAACATGAACTATATTCCTTTGTTCTCTAGGTGGGTGCCTGATTGCTAAAAACTTGAACTGTATTCCCTTGTTCTCCAGGTGGGTGCCTTATTTCCAAAAACTTGAACTTTATTCCCTTGTTTTCCAGGTGGGCGCCAAATTTCCAAAACTTGAACGGTTTTCCCTTGTACTCCAGGTGTGCGCCTGATTGCCAAAACTTGAACTGTATTCCCTTGTTCTCCATGTGGGTGCTGATTGCCAAATCTTGAACTGTAAAGGCACCTGATTGCCAAAAACTTGAACTGTATTCCCTTATTTTCCAGGTAGGCACCGGATTTCCAAAAACATGAATTATATTCCCTTATTTTCCAGGTGTGTGCCTGATTGCCAAAAACTTGAACTATATTCCCTTGTTTTACCGGTGGCCGCCTGATTGCCGAAACATGAACTGTATTCCTTTGTTCTCCAGGTGTGCGCCTGATTTCCAAAACATGAACTGTATTCCCTCGTTCTTCAGGTAGGTGCCTGATTGCCAAAACTTGAAACGTATTCCCTTGTTCTCCAGGTTGGTGCCTGAATTCCAAAACTTGAATTGTATTCCCTTATTCCCTAGGTTGGCGCCTGATTGACAAAATTTGAATTGTATTTCCTTGTTCTTCAAGTAGGCACCTGATTGCCAAAAACTCAAACTATATTCCCTTATTTTCTAAGTGGGCGCCGTATTGCCAAAACTTGAAATGTATTCCTTTATTTTCCAGGTGGGCGCCTGATTACCAAAACATGAACTATATTCTGTTGTTCTCCAGGTGGGCCCCTGATTGCCAAAACTTGAATTGTATTCCCTTGTTCTCCAGGTGGGCACCTGATTGCCAAAACATGAACTGTATTCTCTTGTTCTCCAGGTGGGCGCCTGATTGCCAAACCTTGATTGTATTCCCTTGTTCTCCAGGTGGGCTACCTGATTTCCAAAAACTTGAACTGTATTCTATTATTTTCCAGGTGGGCGCCTGATTCCCAAAAACATGAACTATATTCCCTTGTTCCCTAGGTGGGTGCCTGATTGTTAAAAACTTGAACTGTATTCCCTTTTTCTCCACGTGGGTGCCTGATTTCAAACAACTTGAAAAGTATTCCCTTGTTTTCTAGGTGGGCGCCTGATTTACAAAACATGAACGGTATTCCCTTGTACTCCAGGTGTGCGTCTGATTGCCAAAACTTGAACTGTATTCCCTTATTCTCCAGGTGGGTGCCTGATTGCCAAATCTTGAACTGTAAGGGCACATGGTTGCCAACAAATTGATCTGTATTCCCTTGTTTTCCAGGTAGGTGCCGGATTGCCAAAAACATGAACTATATTCCATTGTTCTCTAGGTGTGCGCCTAATTTCCAAAACTTGAACTGTATTCCCTTGTTCTCCAGGTGGGCACCTGATTGCCAAAAACTTGAATTTTATTCCCTTGTTCTCCAAGTGGGATCCTGATTGCCAAAAACTTGAACTGTATTCCCGAGTTCTCCAGATGGGTGCGCCTGATTGCCAAAACTTGAACTATATTCCCTTGTTCTCTAGGTGGGTGCCTAATTGCCAAATTTTGAACTTTAAGGGCACCTGATTGCCAAAAACTTGAATTGTATTCCCTTGTTTTCCAGGTAGACGCCGGATTGCCAAAAACATGAACTATATTCCCTTGTTTTCCAGGTGGGCACTAGATTGCCAAAAACTTGAACTGTATACCATTATTTTCCAGGTGGGCGCCTGATTGCCGAAACTTGAACTGTATTCCTTTGTTCTTTAGGTGTGCGCCTGATTTCCAAAACTTGAACTGTATTTCTTTGTTCTTCAGGTGGGTGCCTGATTTCCAAAACTTGAAACGTATTCCCTTGTTCTCCAGGTGGGTGCCTGAATTCCAAAACATGAATTGTATTCCCTTATTCCTCAGGTGGGCGCCTGATTGACAAAATTTAAACTGTATTCCCTTGTTCTACAAGTAGGCGCCTGATTGCCAAAAACTCAAACTATATTCCCTTATTTTCCAGGTGGGCGCCGGATTGCCAAAACTTGAAATGCATTCCCTTATTTTTTAGGTGGGCGCCTGATTACCAAAACATGAATTGTATGTCATTGTTCTCCAGGTGGGCCCCTGATTGCCAAAACTTGAACTGTATTCCCTTGTTCTTCAGGTGGGCGCCTGATTGCCAAACCGTATTCCCTTGTTCTACATGTGGGCTCCTTATCGCCAAAAACTTGAACTGTATTCCCTTGTTTTCTAGGTGGGTGCCTGATTCCCAAAAACATGAACTATATTCCCTTGTTCTCTATATGGGTGCCTGATTGCTAAAACTTGAAATGTATTCCCTTATTTTCCAGGTGGGCGCCTGATTACCAATACATGAATTGTATTCCGTTGTTCTCCACGTGGGCGCCTGATTGCCAAAAGTTGAACTGTATTCCCTTGTTCTCCAGGTGGGCGTCTGATTGCCAAACCTTGAACTGTATTCCCTTGTTCTCCAGGTGGGCTCCTGATTGCCAAAAACTTGAGCTGTTTTCCCTTGTTCTCCAAGTAGGCGCCTGAATTCCAACACTTGAATTGTATTCCCTTATTCCCCAGGTGGGTGCCTGATTGACAAAATTTGAACTGTATTCCCTTGTTCTTAAAGGTAGGCGTCTAATTGCCAAAAACTCAAACTGTATTCCCTTATTTTCTAGGTGGGCGCCAGATTGCCAAAACTTGAAATGTATTCCCTTATTTTCTATGTGGGCGCTTTATTACCAATACATGAGCTGTATTTCGTTGTTCTCCAGGTGGTACCCTAATTGCCAAAACTTGAACTTTATTCCCTTGTTCTCCACGTGGGCGCCTGATTGCCAAAACTTGAACTATATTCCCTTGTTCTCCAGGTGGGCACCGGATTGCCAAACCTTGAACTGTATTCCCTTGTTCTCCAGGTGAGCTCCTGATTGCCAAAAACATGAACTTTATTCCCTTGTTTTCCAGGTGGGCACCTGATTGCCAAAAACATGAACTATATTCCTTTGTTCTCTAGGTAGGTGCCTGATTGCTAAAAACTTGAACTGTATTCCCTTGTTCTCCAGGTGGGTGCCTTATTTCCAAAAACTTGAACTTTATTCCCTTGTTTTCTAGGTGGGCGCCTGATTTCCAAAACTTGAACAGTTTTCCCTTGTACTCCAGGTGTGCGCCTGATTGACAAAACTTGAACTGTAGTCCTATGTTCTACAGGTGGGTGCCTGATTGCCAAATCTTTAACTGTAAGGGCACCTGATTGCCAAAAACTTGAACTGTATTCCCTTGTTTTCCAGATAGGCACCGGATTGCCAAAAACATGAACTATATTCCCTTGTTTTCCAGGTGTGTGACTGATTGCCAAAAACTTGAACTATATTCCCTTGTTTTCCCGGTGGCCGCCTGATTGCCGAAACATGAACTGTATTCCTTTGTTCTCCAGGTGTGCGCCTGATTTCCAAAACTTGAACTGTATTCCCTTGTTCTTCAGGTGGGTGCCTGATTGCCAAAACTTGAAACGTATTCCCTTGTTCTCCAGGTTGGTGCCTGAATTCCAAAACTTGAATTGTATTCCCTTATTCCCTAGGTTGGCGCCTGATTGACAAAATTTGAATTGTATTCCCTTGTTCTTCAAGTAGGCGCCTGATTGCCAAAAACTCAAACTATATTCCCTTATTTTCCAAGTGGGCGCCGTATTGCCAAAACTTGAAATGTATTCCTTTATTTTCCAGGTGGGCGCCTGATTACCAAAACATGAACAATATTTTGTTGTTCTCCAGGTGGGCCCCTGATTGCCAAAACTTGTATTGTATTCCCTTGTTCTCCAGGTGGGCGCCTGATTGCCAAAACATGAACTGTATTCCCTTGTTCTCCAGGTGGGCGCCTAATTGCCAAACCTTGATTGTATTCCCTTGTTCTCCAGGTGGGCTACCAGATTTTTAAAAACATGAACTATATTCCCTTGTTCTCTAGGTGGGTGCCTGATTGTTAAAAACTTGAACTGTATTCCTTTGTTCTCCACGTGGGTGTCTGATTTCAAAAAACATGAAAAGTATTCCGTTGTTTTCTAGGTGGGCGCCTGATTTACAAAACTTGAACGGTATTCCCTTGTACTCCAGGTGTGCGCCTGATTGCCAAAACTTGAACTGTATTCCCTTATTCTCCAGGTGGGTGCCTGATTGCCAAATCTTGAACTGTAAGGGCACATGGTTTCCAACAAATTGATCTGTATTCCCTTGTTTTCCAGGTAGGCGCCGGATTGCCAAAAACATGAACTATATTCCCTTGTTCTCTAGGTGTGCGCCTAATTTCCAAAACTTGAACTGTATTCCCTTGTTCTCCAGGTGGGCGCCTGATTGCCAAAAGCTTGAATTGTATTCGCTTGTTCTCCAAGTGGGATACTGATTGCCAAAAACTTGAACTGTATTCCCGAGTTCTCCAGGTGGGTGCGCCTGATTGCCAAAACTTGAAATATTCCCTTGTTCTCTAGGTGGGTGCCTAATTGCCAAATTTTGAACTTTAAGGGCACCTGATTGCCAAAAACTTGAATTGTATTCCCTTGTTTTCCAGGTAGACGCCGGATTGCCAAAAACATGAACTATATTCCCTTGTTTTCCAGGTGGGCGCTAGATTGCCAAAAACTTGAACTGTATACCATTATTTTCCAGGTGGGCGCTTGATTGCCGAAACTTGAATTGTATTCCTTTGTTCTCTAGGTGTGCGCCTGATTTCCAAAACTTGAACTGTATTTCTTTGTTCTTCAGGTGGGTGCCTGATTTCCAACACTTGAAACGTATTCCCTTGTTCTCCAGGTGGGCACCTGAATTCCAAAACTTGAATTGTATTCCCTTATTCCTCAGGTGGGATCCTGATTGACAAAATTAAAATTGTATTCCCTTGTTCTTCAAGTAGGCGCCTGATTGCCAAAAACTCAAACTATATTCCCTTATTTTCCAGGTGGACGTCGGATTGCCAAAACTTGAAATGTATTCCCTTATTTTGCAGGTGGGCGCCTGATTACCAAAACCTGAACTGTATTCCCTTGTTCTCCAGGTGGGCGCCTGATTGCCAAACCGTATTCCCTTGTTCTACATGTGGGCTCCTTATTGCCAAAAACTTGAACTGTATTCCCTTGTTTTCTAGGTGGGTGCCTGATTCCCAAAAACATGAACTATATTCCCTTGTTCTCTATGTGGGTGCCTGATTGCTAAAACTTGAAATATATTCCCTTATTTTCCAGGTGGGCGCCTGATTACCAATACATGAACTGTATTCCGTTGTTCTCCACGTGGTCGCCTGATTGCCAAAACTTGAACTGTATTCCCTTGTTCTCCAAGTGGGTGCCTGATTTCCAAATCTTGAACTGTAAGGGCACCGGATTGCCAAAAAACATGAACTATATTCCCTTGTTTTCCAGGTGGGCGCCTGATTGCCAAAAACTTGAACTGTATTCCCTTGTTTTCCAGGTGGGCGCCTGATTGCCAAAACGTGAACTATATTCCTTTGTTCTCCAGGTGTGCGCCTGATTTCCAAAACTTGCAACTGTATTCCTTTGTTCTTCAGGTGGGTGCCTGATTGCCAAAACATGAAACGTATTCCCTTGTTCTCCAGGTGGGCGCCTGAATTCCAAAAATTGAATTGTATTCCCTTATTCCCCAGGTGGGCGCCTGATTGCCAAAAACTTGAACTGTATTCCCTTGTTCTCCAGGTGGGCACCGGATTGCCAAAAACTTGAATTGTATTCCCTTGTTCTCCAGGTGGGAGCCTGATTGCCAAAAACTTGAACTGTATTCCCGAGTTCTCCTGGTGGGTGCGCCTGATTGCCAAATCTTAAATTGTATTCCCTTGTTCTCCAGGTGTGTGCCTAATTGCCAAATCTTGAACTATAAGGGCACCTGATTGCCAAAAACATGAACTGTATTCCCTTGTTTTCTAGGTAGGCACCGGATTGCCAAAAACATGAACTATATTCCCTTGTTTTCCAGGTGGGCACTAGATTGCCAAAAACTTGAACTGTATTCCATTGTTTTCCAGGTGGGCGCCTGATTGCCGAAACTTGAACTGTATTTCTTTGTTCTTCAGGTGGGCGCCTGATTGCCAAACCTTGAACTGCATTCCCTTGTTCTCCAAGTGGGCACCGGATTGCCAAAAACATGAACTATATTCCCTTATTTTCCAGGTGGGCGCCTGATTACCAATACATGAACTGTATTCCGTTGTTCTCCACGTGGTCGCCTGATTGCCAAAACTTGAACTGTATTTCTTTGTTCTTCAGGTGGGCGCCTGATTGCCAAACCTTGAACTGTATTCCCTTGTTCTCCAGGTGGGATCCTGATTGCCAAAATCTTGAACTTTATTCCCTTGTTTTCTAGGTGGGCACCTAATTGCCAAAAACATGAACTATATTCCCTTGTTCTCTAGGTGGGTGCCTCATTGCGAAAAACTTGAACTGTATTCCCTTGTTCTCCAGGTGGGTGCCTTATTTCCAAAAACTTGAACTTTATTCCCTTTTTTCTAGGTGGGCGCCTGATTTTAAAAATTTGAACGGTTTTCCCTTGTAATCCAGTTGTGCGACTGATTGCCAAAACATGAATTGTATTCCCTTATTCTCCAAGTGGGTGCCTGATTGCCAAATATTGAATTGTAAGGGCACCGGATTGCCAAAAACTTGAACTGTATTCCCTTGTTTCCAGGTAGGCACCGGATTGCCAAAAACATGAACTATATTCCCTTGTTTTCCAGGTGGGCGCCCGATTGCCAAAAACATGAACTGTATTCCCTTGTTTTCCAGGTGGGCACCTGATTGCCAAAACTTGAACTATATTTCTTTGTTTTCTAGGTGTGCGCCTGATTTCCAAAACTTGAATTGTATTCCTTTGTTCTTCAGGTGGGTGCCTAATTGCCAAAACTTGAAACGTATTCCCTTATTCCCCAGGTGGGCGCCTAATTGACAAAATTTGAACTGTATTCGCTTATTCTTCAAGTAGGCGCCTGATTGCCAAAAACTCAACCTATATTCCCTTATTTTCCAAGTGGGCGCCGGATTGCCAAAACATGAAATGTATTCCCTTATTTTCCAAGTGGGCGCCTGATTACCAAAACATGAACTGTATTCCATTGTTCTCCAGGTAGGCACCTGATTGCCAAAAACTTGAATTGTATTCCCTTGTTCTCCAGGTGGGCACCTGAATTCCAAAACTTGAATTGTATTCCCTTATTCCTCAGGTGGGAGCCTGATTGACAAAATTAAAACTGTATTCCCTTGTTCTTCAAGTAGGCGCCTGATTGCCAAAAACTCAAACTATATTCCCTTATTTTCCAGGTGGACGTCGGATTGCCAAAACTTGAAATGTATTCCCTTATTTTGCAGGTGGGCGCCTGATTACCAAAACATGAACTGTATTCCCTTGTTCTCCAGGTGGGCGCCTGATTGCCAAACCGTATTCCCTTGTTCTACATGTGGGCTCCTTATTGCCAAAAACTTGAACTGTATTCCCTTGTTTTCTAGGTGGGCGCCTGATTCCCAAAAACATGAACTATATTCCCTTGTTCTCTATGTGGGTGCCTGATTGCTAAAACTTGAAATGTATTCCCTTATTTTCCAGGTGGGCGCCTGATTACCAATACATGAACTGTATTCCGTTGTTCTCCACGTGGTCGCCTGATTGCCAAAACTTGAACTGTATTCCCTTGTTCTCCAAGTGGGTGCCTGATTGCCAAATCTTGAACTGTAAGGGCACCGGATTGCCAAAAAACATGAACTATATTCCCTTGTTTTCCAGGTGGGCGCCTGATTGCCAAAAACTTGAACTGTATTCCCTTGTTTTCCAGGTGGGCGCCTGATTGCCAAAACGTGAACTATATTCCTTTGTTCTCCAGGTGTGCGCCTGATTTCCAAAACTTGCAACTGTATTCCTTTGTTCTTCAGGTGGGTGCCTGATTGCCAAAACTTGAAACGTATTCCCTTGTTCTCCAGGTGGGCGCCTGAATTCCAAAAATTGAATTGTATTCCCTTATTCCCCAGGTGGGCGCCTGATTGCCAAAAACTTGAACTGTATTCCCTTGTTCTCCAGGTGGGCACCGGATTGCCAAAAACTTGAATTGTATTCCCTTGTTCTCCAGGTGGGAGCCTGATTGCCAAAAACTTGAACTGTATTCCCGAGTTTTCCTGGTGGGTGCGCCTGATTGCCAAATCTTAAATTGTATTCCCTTGTTCTCCAGGTGTGTGCCTAATTGCCAAATCTTGAACTGTAAGGGCACCTGATTGCCAAAAACATGAACTGTATTCCCTTGTTTTCTAGGTAGGCACCGGATTTCCAAAAACATGAACTATATTCCCTTGTTTTCCAGGTGGGCACTAGATTGCCAAAAACTTGAACTGTATTCCATTGTTTTCCAGGTGGGCGCCTGATTGCCGAAACTTGAACTGTATTTCTTTGTTCTTCAGGTGGGCGCCTGATTGCCAAACCTTGAACTGTATTCCCTTGTTCTCCAAGTGGGCACCGGATTGCCAAAAACATGAACTATATTCCCTTATTTTCCAGGTGGGCGCCTGATTACCAATACATGAACTGTATTCCGTTGTTCTCCACGTGGTCGCCTGATTGCCAAAACTTGAACTGTATTTCTTTGTTCTTCAGGTGGGCGCCTGATTGCCAAACCTTGAACTGTATTCCCTTGTTCTCCAGGTGGGATCCTGATTGCCAAAATCTTGAACTTTATTCCCTTGTTTTCTAGGTGGGCACCTAATTGCCAAAAACATGAACTATATTCCCTTGTTCTCTAGGTGGGTGCCTGATTGCGAAAAACTTGAACTGTATTCTCTTGTTCTCCAGGTGGGTGCCTTTTTTCCAAAAACTTGAACTTTATTCCCTTTTTTCTAGGTGGGCGCCTGATTTCAAAAATTTGAACGGTTTTCCCTTGTAATCCAGTTGTGCGACTGATTGCCAAAACATGAATTGTATTCCCTTATTTTCCAAGTGGGTGCCTGATTGCCAAATATTGAACTGTAAGGGCACCGGATTGCCAAAAACTTGAACTGTATTCCCTTATTTCCAGGTAGGCACTGGATTGCCAGAAACATGAACTATATTCCCTTGTTTTCCAGGTGGGCGCCCGATTGCCAAAAACATGAACTGTATTCCCTTGTTTTCCAGGTGGGCACCTGATTGCCAAAACTTGAACTATATTTCTTTGTTTTCTAGGTGTGCGCCTGATTTCCAAAACTTGAACTGTATTCCTTTGTTCTTTAGGTGGGTGCCTGATTGCCAAAACTTGAAACGTATTCCCTTATTCCCCAGGTGGGCGCCTAATTGACAAAATTTGAACTGTATTCCCTTATTCTTCAAGTAGGCGCCTGATTGCCAAAAACTCAACCTATATTCCCTTATTTTTCAAGTGGGCGCCGGATTGCCAAAACATGAAATGTATTCCCTTATTTTCCAAGTGGGCGCCTGATTACCAAAACATGAACTGTATTCCATTGTTCTCCAGGTAGGCACCTGATTGCCAAAAACTTGAATTGTATTCCCTTGTTCTCCAGGTGGGCACCTGAATTCCAAAACTTGAATTGTATTCCCTTATTCCTCAGGTGGGAGCCTGATTGACAAAATTAAAACTGTATTCCCTTGTTCTTCAAGTAGGCGCCTGATTGCCAAAAACTCAAACTATATTCCCTTATTTTCCAGGTGGACGTCGGATTGCCAAAACATGAAATGTATTCCCTTATTTTGCAGGTGGGCGCCTGATTACCAAAACATGAACTGTATTCCCTTGTTCTCCAGGTGGGCGCCTGATTGCCAAACCGTATTCCCTTGTTCTACATGTGGGCTCCTTATTGCCAAAAACTTGAACTGTATTCCCTTGTTTTCTAGGTGGGCGCCTGATTCCCAAAAACATGAACTATATTCCCTTGTTCTCTATGTGGGTGCCTGTTTGCTAAAACTTGAAATGTATTCCCTTATTTTCCAGGTGGGCGCCTGATTACCAATACATGAACTGTATTCCGTTGTTCTCCACGTGGTCGCCTGATTGCCAAAACTTGAACTGTATTCCCTTGTTCTCCAAGTGGGTGCCTGATTGCCAAATCTTGAACTGTAAGGGCACCGGATTGCCAAAAAACATGAACTATATTCCCTTGTTTTCCAGGTGGGCACCTGATTGCCAAAAACTTGAATTGTATTCCCTTGTTTTCCAGGTGGGCGCCTGATTGCCAAAACGTGAACTATATTCCTTTGTTCTCCAGGTGTGCGCCTGATTTCCAAAACTTACAAATGTATTCCTTTGTTCTTCAGGTGGGTGCCTGATTGCCAAAACTTGAAACGTATTCCCTTGTTCTCCAGGTGGGCGCCTGAATTCCAAAAATTGAATTGTATTCCCTTATTCCCCAGGTGGGCGCCTGATTGCCAAAAACTTGAACTGTATTCCCTTGTTCTCCAGGGGGGCACCGGATTGCCAAAAACTTGAATTGTATTCCCTTGTTCTCCAGGTGGGAGCCTGATTGCCAAAAACTTGAACTGTATTCCCGAGTTCTCCTGGTGGGTGCGCCTGATTGCCAAATCTTAAATTGTATTCCCTTGTTCTCCAGGTATGTGCCTAATTGCCAAATCTTGAACTGTAAGGGCACCTGATTGCCAAATCTTGAACTGTAAGGGCACCTGATTGCCAAAAACATGAACTGTATTCCCTTGTTTTCTAGGTAGGCACCGGATTGCCAAAAACATGAACTATATTCCCTTGTTTTCTAGGTGGGCACTAGATTGCCAAAAACTTGAACTGTATTCCATTGTTTTCCAGGTGGGCGCCTGATTGCCGAAACTTGAACTGTATTTCTTTGTTCTTCAGGTGGGCGCCTGATTGCCAAACCTTGAACTGTATTCCCTTGTTCTCCAAGTGGGCACCGGATTGCCAAAAACATGAACTATATTCCCTTATTTTCCAGGTGGGCGCCTGATTACCAATACATGAACTGTATTCCGTTGTTCTCCACGTGGTCGCCTGATTGCCAAAACTTGAACTGTATTTCTTTGTTCTTCAGGTGGGCGCCTGATTGCCATACCTTGAACTGTATTCCCTTGTTCTCCAGGTGGGATCCTGATTGCCAAAATCTTGAACTTTATTCCCTTGTTTTCTAGGTGGGCACCTAATTGCCAAAAACATGAACTATATTCCCTTGTTCTCTAGGTGGGTGCCTCATTGCGAAAAACTTGAACTGTATTCCCTTGTTCTCCAGGTGGGTGCCTTATTTCCAAAAACTTGAACTTTATTCCCTTTTTTCTAGGTGGGCGCCTGATTTCAAAAATTTGAACGGTTTTCCCTTGTAATCCAGTTGTGCGACTGATTGCCAAAACATGAATTGTATTCCCTTATTCTCCAAGTGGGTGCCTGATTGCCAAATATTGAACTGTAAGGGCACCGGATTGCCAAAAACTTGAACTGTATTCCCTTGTTTCCAGGTAGGCACCGGATTGGCAAAAACATGAACTATATTCCCTTGTTTTCCAGGTGGGCGCCCGATTGCCAAAAACATGAACTGTATTCCCTTGTTTTCCAGGTGGGCACCTGATTGCCAAAACTTGAACTATATTTCTTTGTTTTCTAGGTGTGCGCCTGATTTCCAAAACTTGAACTGTATTCCTTTGTTCTTCAGGTGGGTGCCTGATTGCCAAAACTTGAAACGTATTCCCTTATTCCCCAGGTGGGCGCCTAATTGACAAAATTTGAACTGTATTCCCTTATTCTTCAAGTAGGCGCCTGATTTCCAAAAACTCAACCTATATTCCCTTATTTTCCAAGTGGGAGCCGGATTGCCAAAACATGAAATGTATTCCCTTATTTTCCAAGTGGGCGCCTGATTACCAAAACATGAACTGTATTCCATTGTTCTCCAGGTAGGCACCTGATTGCCAAAAACTTGAATTGTATTCCCTTGTTCTCCAGGTGGGCACCTGAATTCCAAAACTTGAATTGTATTCCCTTATTCCTCAGGTGGGAGCCTGATTGACAAAATTAAAACTGTATTCCCTTGTTCTTCAAGTAGGCGCCTGATTGCCAAAAACTCAAACTATATTCCCTTATTTTCCAGGTGGACGTCGGATTGCCAAAACTTGAAATGTATTCCCTTATTTTGCAGGTGGGCGCCTGATTACCAAAACATGAACTGTATTCCCTTGTTCTCCAGGTGGGCGCCTGATTGCCAAACCGTATTCCCTTGTTCTACATGTGGGCTCCTTATTGCCAAAAACTTGAACTGTATTCCCTTGTTTTCTAGGTGGGCGCCTGATTCCCAAAAACATGAACTATATTCCCTTGTTCTCTATGTGGGTGCCTGATTGCTAAAACTTGAAATGTATTCCCTTATTTTCCAGGTGGGCGCCTGATTACCAATACATGAACTGTATTCCGTTGTTCTCCACGTGGTCGCCTGATTGCCAAAACTTGAACTGTATTCCCTTGTTCTCCAAGTGGGTGCCTGATTGCCAAATCTTGAACTGTAAGGGCACCGGATTGCCAAAAAACATGAACTATATTCCCTTGTTTTCCAGGTGGGCGCTTGATTGCCAAAAACTTGAACTGTATTCCCTTGTTTTCCAGGTGGGCGCCTGATTGCCAAAACGTGAACTATATTCCTTTGTTCTCCAGGTGTGCGCCTGATTTCCAAAACTTACAAATGTATTCCTTTGTTCTTCAGGTGGGTGCCTGATTGCCAAAGCTTGAAACGTATTCCCTTGTTCTCCAGGTGGGCGCCTGAATTCCAAAAATTGAATTGTATTCCCTTATTCCCTAGGTGGGCGCCTGATTGCCAAAAATTTGAACTGTATTCCCTTGTTCTCCAGGTGGGCACCGGATTGCCAAAAACTTGAATTGTATTCCCTTGTTCTCCAGGTGGGAGCCTGATTGCCAAAAACTTGAACTGTATTCCCGAGTTCTCCTGGTGGGTGCGCCTGATTGTCAAATCTTAAATTGTATTCCCTTGTTCTCCAGGTATGTGCCTAATTGCCAAATCTTGAACTGTAAGGGCACCTGATTGCCAAAAACATGAACTGTATTCCCTTGTTTTCTAGGTAGGCACCGGATTGCCAAAAACATGAACTATATTCCCTTGTTTTCTAGGTGGGCACTAGATTGCCAAAAACTTGAACTGTATTCCATTGTTTTCCAGGTGGGCGCCTGATTGCCGAAACTTGAACTGTATTTCTTTGTTCTTCAGGTGGGCGCCTGATTGCCAAACCTTGAACTGTATTCCCTTGTTCTCCAAGTGGGCAACGGATTGCCAAAAACATGAACTATATTCCCTTATTTTCCAGGTGGGCGCCTGATTACCAATACATGAACTGTATTCCGTTGTTCTCCACGTGGTCGCCTGATTGCCAAAACTTGAACTGTATTTCTTTGTTCTTCAGGTGGGCGCCTGATTGCCATACCTTGAACTGTATTCCCTTGTTCTCCAGGAGGGATCCTGATTGCCAAAATCTTGAACTTTATTCCCTTGTTTTCTAGGTGGGCACCTAATTGCCAAAAACATGAACTATATTCCCTTGTTCTCTAGGTGGGTGCCTCATTGCGAAAAACTTGAACTGTATTCCCTTGTTCTCCAGGTGGGTGCCTTATTTCCAAAAACTTGAACTTTATTCCCTTTTTTCTAGGTGGGCGCTTGATTTCAAAAATTTGAACGGTTTTCCCTTGTAATCCAGTTGTGCGACTGATTGCCAAAACATGAATTGTATTCCCTTATTCTCCAAGTGGGTGCCTGATTGCCAAATATTGAACTGTAAGGGCACCGGATTGCCAAAAACTTGAACTGTATTCCCTTGTTTCCAGGTAGGCACCGGATTGGCAAAAACATGAACTATATTCCCTTGTTTTCCAGGTGGGCGCCCGATTGCCAAAAACATGAACTGTATTCCCTTGTTTTCCAGGTGGGCACCCGATTGCCAAAACTTGAACTATATTTCTTTGTTTTCTAGGTTTGCGCCTGATTTCCAAAACTTGAACTGTATTCCTTTGTTCTTCAGGTGGGTGCCTGATTGCCAAAACTTGAAACGTATTCCCTTATTCCCCAGGTGGGCGCCTAATTGACAAAATTTGAACTGTATTCCCTTATTCTTCAAGTAGGCGCCTGATTGCCAAAAACTCAACCTATATTCCCTTATTTTTCAAGTGGGCGCCGGATTGCCAAAACATGAAATGTATTCCCTTATTTTCCAAGTGGGCGCCTGATTACCAAAACATGAACTGTATTCCATTGTTCTCCAGGTAGGCACCTGATTGCCAAAAACTTGAATTGTATTCCCTTGTTCTCCAGGTGGGAGCCTGATTGCCAAAAAATCGAACTGTATTCTCGAGTTCTCCAAGTGGGTGCGCGTGATTGCCAAAACTTGAATTGTATTCCCTTGTTCTCCAGGTGGGTGCCTAATTGCCAAATCTTGAACTGTAAGGGCACCTGATTGCAAAAAATATGAACTGTATTCCCTTGTTTTACAGGTAGGCACCGGATTGCCAAAAACATGACCTATATTCCTTTGTTTTCCAGGTGGGCGTAGAATGTCAAAAACTTGAACTGTATTCCATTGTTTTCCAGGTGGGTGCCTAATTGCCGAAACTTGAATTGTATTCCTTTGTTCTCTAGGTGTGCGGCTGATTTCCAAAACTTGAACTGTATTTCTTTGTTCTTCAGGTAGGTGCCTGATTGCCAAATCTTGAAACGTATTCCCTTGTTCTCCAGGTGGGCGCCTGAATTCCAAAACTTAAATTGTATTCCCTTATTCCCCAGGTGGGCGCCTGATTGACAAAATTTGAACTGTATTCCCTTGTTGTTCAAGTAGGTGTCTGATTGCCAAAAACTCAAACTAAATTCCCTTATTTTCCAGGTGGGTGCCGGATTGCCAAAACTTGAAATGTATTCCCTTATTTTGCAGGTGGGCGCCTTATTACCAAAACATGAACTGTATTCCATTGTTCTCTAGGTGGGCCCTTGATTGCCAGAACTTGAACTGTATTCCCTTGTTCTCCAGATGGGCGCCTTATTCCCAAAACATGAATTGTATTCTTTTGTTCTCCAGATGGGCGCCTTATTCCCAAAACATGAATTGTATTCCCTTGTTCTCCAGATGGGCGCCTGATTGCCAAACCTTAAACTGTGTTTCCTTGTTCTCTAGGTGGGTGCCTGATTGCTAAAACTTGAAATGTATTCTGTTGTTCTCCATGTGGGCCCCTGATTGCCAAAACTTGAACTGTATTCCCTTGTTCTCCACGTGGGTGCCTGATTGCAATTTGAGGGGTCATGTTTAATACTGAGATGTATACTGAGATGTGCCTGATTTCCATAGCTCTGATACCAATTTGAATGGTCATGTTTAATACTGAGATGTATACCTGTTGATACATATATCCATGGTTTCTATATTTCTAAGATTTATTTCTTTTCTGTGTTGATAACTTTCAAGTTTATCTTCATAGAATTCAATTTCATTTTCTATAGTTAATAAAGCTTTATTACGCAATCTATTATATCTAATTATGTCTTTGCAGGTTTTAATATTGTGTTTAACACAATCTATTTTTCTATTTATGTTACTGAGGGTTTTAAGAAGTTTCCATTTCTGGGTGTTATATAATCTTATATAATGAAAAGTGTTATGTTTCATTTATAAACAGATTTTATTAACTTGATATGTGATCATTAATCTGAATATAAATCTAGTTCATATAGATCTAATATATCTATTTCTTGTGATACAATTAGTTCTGTAAATGCTTGTTCCATTACATATATTATTTCAAAAGTAACTAAAATATCATAAATTTTTCTTTTAACATCGTTATTAAGTCTGTTAAAGATATATAATATAAGTATTTTGTACTCAATATTTTCTTCTAATAAATACGTGTGGTTGTGGTTGTTCATTCAGATTTACTATTTATCCTTATCATGTATTTACTAAACATATTCCCTCTAACCTCTTTGTTTATCATAGAGTTTATCATATTTTAATAAGTTATACTGAACAATCTTTTCTGGTCACTACCATATTTTTCATGCTTCAATCATTTACCCTAACAGCGCCTCAACTCTGTGTACTCCCCTAAATGGCTTCCTTGCCTACTAGTTTCCACTTTAGGATGGCATAGTCTGGGCTTAACTACTCTCAGCATTATTAGACAGGCAAACTTTCTCAAGATGTTGTTTATAACAGTACTATAACATGATAAACAATTATGATATTCAAGAGATTATAAGGAATATATGAGTTTAGTTAAACATGATTATGAATAAACTTACCTGGTTTTGTAACTCGTTTGAATGCTCCATAGCTTTCAGAAGTTTGTATATAATCAGATATTTTATTGAGAGAAGATAAGAGAGAGAGTGTGAGGATGTCTAAGGCTGTCCTCCCTTCCTCTGATTTACAAAATATATAGAAAATTTTAACGACTCCTACTGTTCATGAACGACCTTTACTGTTCATGAATGTGACTCGTACTATTTACTTTACGACTTTTTTACATGACTCTTACTATTCATGAACGACCTTTACTGTTCATGAATGTGACTAGTACTATTTACTTTACGACTTTTTTACATGACTCTTACTATTCATGAACGACCTTTACTGTTCATGAATGTGACTAGTACTATTTACTTTACATTATGTGTTTCCAGTAGCTGTCTTCTTCTTTTGTCTTCTTGTTGATACCTTCATTCTAGTTGGACTTCTGGTACATAGTTATCATCTCCGTTGCACTTTGAACATATGTGGTCTGGATATTTGTGTCCTACTAGTTTGCAGTATCTTGTTAATAACTCGTTTGAAATAAATTCTTTTTTCAATGCTCTGGTAGTTGGTTGCATTTCTTGCTTTAATAATGATAAAATCCATTTCTAGACTTCATCCATATCTCCTTGTCGTAGTTCCTTTGAGTTGGCATATATCATTAACTGGTCTCTTGAATAGTAGCTCCAGATAGCATTTCCTTGTAGATAATTGTTAGCTAGTTCTTGAATAATAGTTGTTATACCAATTATTCTTTTATTGGCATAGAAACTTGGTATCTCCATTTTCTGTATCTCCGGTTGTTTCTCTATCTCTTCCGGTATTATCATATCTCGTGTTAGTCCTATCTTTATCACCTGTATTATGGGTTTTATTTCATCATATAGTATTTCCGCTGGTGCTGTATAGAATTTGATAAAGAATATGTTGCCTTTTGTAATTCTCTTGAAGGTGACAAATGCTTTGTATAGCTCTGGTATTCCAATTATTTCTTCTCCGTCGTGGGTATATACTGTGCTAAGTAGTCTGTAGTTGTAACATGTCTTTACTAGGTTTGCTTTTGTTTTTGGCTGGGCTATAAGCCTATTATATCCCTGTAGTTTTTGGGTTACATAATCCTGTATTGGATCTGTAGTAGTAGTTGATCTAGGGTTTAGGTTCAAGAATGTCTGAATTTTATATATATTCTCAATATATGTTTGAGTAATATGGTTATATACCTTTATGTTGTGGTGTAGGCTATTGGCATAGGTTGTAGTTTGTGGGGCTATAACTATTGCTTCTCTTGGCTTTTTTGATGTAAATGGCTTATCAAATATGTTGTTTAGGTTTACAATGATATGTGGCTTTTTGTTAAATTGTTTGCTTGTACCTGCAGCTGTATATAAAGCAACTGTGTTATGGGTTTTTTGGAGTTTCCCAACGTCTCCTTTAACTCTGGAAGTTTAGAGTCTTCCGATTGACTTAGTTCCGCATTTTTATAGTCATGCTGCTGACTTAGCTTGCTTTCCTCTAGCTGTTGTAATCTTTTTCCCATACCATCCATCTGTAAAGATAGAGTAGTAAGGATTGTAAATATGTCTTTTGATTCTTGGCTTTCATCTGTTTGGGTACCTTTGTCTTGATAGGTAGTCTGCAATAACATTCTTGTCAGTTCGTATTACTTCAATGGTAAATGTAAAATTTTGTATATTCAATACAAGTCTCCTTATTTCCTTTGTAGTTACTGAATCCTGTACTTTCCGTGTTATCCACCATTTTACTTGTGTATTATCTGTTCTTACTATAAATTTGTTATAAACAATATATGGCTCAAATGCTAACAAACATTTATATAATCCAAATAGTTCTTTCCTATTTATCTCCCATTTTAATTGTGGTTCCGTGTATGATCCGGAATAATATCTACAATGGTGTTCAATTTTTTCATTATCATATTTATATTTTAGAACTCCTCCGTAGCTGTGATCACTAGAATCAGTTTCTACAATATATGTAAATTGTTTCTTTTCATCTGGAAAATATAGTTTTGGTAATTTTTTACACATATTTTTTATCTTCTGTATATGTATTTTATCTTTTTCGTCAAAATGATATTCTATGTCCTTTTTTAATTTTTTCTGTAATGGTTTTAAGTTTTCTGCTAATTTAGGAATATATTCTCTTACTTGGTTAACCAATCCTAAAAATGATTGTAACTTCTTTTTTGTATCAAGTGTTTCATTTAAGTTAATTATTTTTTGTACTATATGGGTTTGCATTTTTATTCCGTTTTTGTCTATTTGTATACCTAAAAATTCTATTTGATTTTTCATTACTTCTGCTTTCTTTTTACTTAAACTTATTCTTGATATTTCTACAATGTGTATGAATTTTTCTAGTAGTTTTATATGTTCGTTCTCTGTTCTAGAATATAGCAATATATCATCTATATATATTATACAATTTTCTAATTGGTTGAAGTAATTATCCATAAAATGTTGATACCTATCTGGTGCATTTTTATATCCAAAAGGTAATACGTTCCATTCGTAAAATCCTTGTGGTACTATGAATGCTGTTAACTTTTTAGATTCATCTTCTAGTTTTAAATGGTAAAATCCCGATTTACAGTCAAACTTACTAAAATAGTT
The DNA here is from genome assembly GCF_000715075.1 of Nicotiana tabacum. NCBI lineage: Eukaryota > Viridiplantae > Streptophyta > Magnoliopsida > Solanales > Solanaceae > Nicotiana > Nicotiana tabacum. Next base: position 88,526,124 of record NC_134101.1, on the reverse strand, counting down.
ATATCCTTGTATTTGTCTGATTTTTAGTATTTTATTTGGTATCGGATAATTATATGTTTTTGTTTTTGCATTTAAGTTTCTATAATCTATAACCATACGGCTTTTTCCTCGTTTTTGCTCACTATGCTTATTTACTATAAATACCGGGCTAGTATGTTTACTATTACTTTCTTGTATGTACTTATTGTCTAATAATTCCTTTATATGCATTTTAAATTCTGTTAAATCATTAAAATTGTATTTTAAAGGTTTTTGTGTTATTATGCTACTTTCATCTATTAGTTCAATCTTTATTTTTGTTTTATGTTTTTCCCATCCTCGGAGTGGATTATCATTATATAGTAATTCTAATTTATCTTGTAGTAATTTTATTTTATTTATTAAGAAAATGATTATTTCTATATTATGGTTGCCTTGTATTACATTTTCTAATTTTTGGGTAATCTTTTCACTTCCTTTAATCCAGGGTGTTGTTTTTCTTACTTTATTATTTACTCTTTTTGCTCCTAATTTTTGTTTACACGGGGTAGTAAACCACCAATGTGTTTTTGTTATTATATGTGGGTATAATTTATCTAAAAATGGCATTCCTAATAATATATCTTTATTTGTAAATTCATAACTATATATTTCTTCTATGGTCAGTATTTTATCCCATATTTGTATTTTTATATTCCTTGCTTTGTATGTTATCATACTTCCCTCATTATTGAATCCTGTTACTACTATAGGGGTTTTTAGCTTTTCCCATTTACTTTCTGGTAAACAATTATGTCTACACATGTTAGCTTCTGCTCCTGTATCCATCATAGGTGTATAGTATCTATTATAATATCCTTCTACTATTATCTTGGCAAGTATGTATATCTTTGACATTATATCAAAGTTCTTTTTATTATTATTTTCTTATTTTCATAACTTATTGTTAATTGCCTATCTTCTAATTTATATGATTTGACTTTTTCTAACCATTTTATTCCTAGTGTAATGTTTTTATCAAGGCGATATAAATTAGAAAAAGTATTTTATCAATAAGTTAGAAAAAGCTATATAAATTACACTAGAATATAGTAATTCTAGAAATACTATATGTAGATTACACTAGTGTAAAAATAAATTACACTAGAAATATTGATAGATAATGATAAATATACACAAGTAGAATATGTAGATTATGAATTAAGCAGTGAAGATAGCATATATGAGATATCAGAAAACGAGTTCTCTAAGGATATAGAAGAATCAGATGAAGAAAATTATGACTGAAAAAGATATACAAATTATACAACAAGAAGAACACCAAGATGAACAATCTTCAGAACAAAAAATAATATGTGACGCTAATGTATTTGAACAAATAAAAGGAAAAGAATTGGATCTAAGCATAGACAAAATATTAGAAGTACCAACAATAAAGAATTGGTTTAAAAGACAGAAAGAAGAATACTATGTAGTAAGCCAAAGAGAACATATAATAGATTGTAAATACATCAAAGGTAAAGCACAAATACCAATTCTAAATAAAAGACTACTAAATAAAGAAATACAAGATATAAAAGCAAAAAATCCAATAAAATATGTACACTTAGGAGGAACGGAGATCCTAATAAAAGCATGTTTTAGGGAAGGAATAGATACCCCTATAGAAATATACTTGGCAGATGATAGAATTGTACAACCTATAGAAAAGAGTATAATAAGTACCGTAAGAGGTAACTTAATATACCAAAAATTTAAATTTATAATAAGTGCTAACTATTCAGTAGCAGTAGATGATAAAAATATAGATAAATTATTAGTACTATAATGGAAAATATCTGGAATAGAATTAGCACCAGGAAGTAAAATATTCACAGCAAGATGTAAAAATCTATATGTCTTAACAACAAAACATAAGATAACAGCTAAAAATAAAATAAATAAATAAAAAATAGAAAATCCATTCGAAAGAATAATATCAGTTATAGACAACAATGATTACAGTTATACAGAAATGGACATGGATGAAGATTTAGAAATAGTAAAAGAAAGATTAAGCACATCAAAACGAATAAATAATGAAATGCCAGAAACGTCATCAAGAAGTACATCAAGAAGAATAAATTATACCACTCCACAAAAATTAATAGAACAAAAAATAGAAGAAATAAACCCACACCATTATTATATAACAGGAATAATGGACCAAAGAAAATATTTAATACTAATAAATACAGGACAGGAAGAGAATTATGTTATAAGAGAATTAATACCAGAACAAGAGATAGTAACAATAGAACAGCAAAATTCAGAACTACCAAAAGCATTAAGAAAAAACGAAGAAACAACTGAAAAAGAATTAATTATTGGAGGAATACCAATATTAATAAATTTTAAAATATATCAAGGCGATAAAAACATTACACTAGGAATAAAATGGTTAGAAAAAGTCAAACCATATAAATTAGAAGATAGACAATTAACAATAAGTTATGAAAATAAGAAAATAATAATAAAAAGAACTTTGATATAATGCCAAAGATATACATACTTGCCAAGATAATAGTAGAAGGATATTATAATAGATACTATACACCTATGATGGATACAGGAGCAGAAGCTAACATGTGTAGACATAATTGTTTACCAGAAAGTAAATGGGAAAAGCTAAAAACCCCTATAGTAGTAACAGGATTCAATAATGAGGGAAGTATGATAACATACAAAGCAAGGAATATAAAAATACAAATATGGGATAAAATACTGACCATAGAAGAAATATATAGTTATGAATTTACAAATAAAGATATATTATTAGGAATGCCATTTTTAGATAAATTATACCCACATATAATAACAAAAACACATTGGTGGTTTACTACCCCGTGTAAACAAAAATTAGGAGCAAAAAGAGTAAATAATAAAGTAAGAAAAACAACACCCTGGATTAAAGGAAGTGAAAAGATTACCCAAAAATTAGAAAATGTAATACAAAGCAACCATAATATAGAAATAATCATTTTCTCAATAAATAAAATAAAATTACTACAAGATAAATTATAATTACTATATAATGATAATCCACTCCGAGGATGGGAAAACATAAAATAAAAATAAAGATTGAACTAATAGATGAAAGTAGCATAATAACACAAAAACCTTTAAAATACAATTTTAATGATTTAACAGAATTTAAAATGCATATAAAGGAATTATTAGACAATAAGTACATATAAGAAAGTAATAGTAAACATACTAGCCCGACATTTATAGTAAATAAGCATAGTGAGCAAAAACGAGGAAAAAGCCGTATGGTTATAGATTATAGAAACTTAAATGCAAAAACAAAAACATATAATTATCCGATACCAAATAAAATACTAAAAATCAGACAAATACAAGGATATAACTATTTTAGTAAGTTTGACTGTAAATCGGGATTTTACCATTTAAAACTAGAAGATGAATCTAAAAGGCTAACAGCATTCACAGTACCACAAGGATTTTACGAATGGAACGTATTACCTTTTGGATATAAAAATGCACCAGGTAGGTATCAACATTTTATGGATAATTACTTCAACCAATTAGAAAATTGTATAATATATATAGATGATATATTGCTATATTCTAGAACAGAGAACGAACATATAAAACTACTAGAAAAATTCATACACATTGTAGAAATATCAGGAATAAGTTTAAGTAAAAAGAAAGCAGAAGTAATGAAAAATCAAATAGAATTTTTAGGTATACAAATAGACAAAAACGGAATAAAAATGCAAACCCATATAGTACAAAAAATAATTAACTTATATGAAACACTTGATACAAAAATGATGTGACAATCATTTTTAGGATTGGTTAACCAAGTAAGAGAATATATTCCTAAATTAGCAGAAAACTTAAAACCATTACAGAAAAAAATAAAAAAGGATATAGAATATCATTTTGACGAAAAAGATAAAATACATATACAGAAGATAAAAAATATGTGTACAAAATTACCAAAACTATATTTTCCAGATGAAAAGAAACAGTTTACATATATTGTAGAAACTGATTCTAGTGATCACAGCTACGGAGGAGTTCTAAAATATAAATATGATAATGAAAAAATTGAACACCATTGTAGATATTATTCCGGATCATACACGGAACCACAATTAAAATGGGAGATAAATAGGAAAGAACTATTTGGATTATATAAATGTTTGTTAGCATTTGAGCCATATATTGTTTATAACAAATTTATAGTAAGAACAGATAATACACACGTAAAATGGTGGATAACACGGAAAGTACAGGATTCTGTAACTACAAAGGAAATAAGGAGACTTGTATTGAATATACAAAATTTTACATTTACCATTGAAGTAATACGAACTGACAAGAATGTTATTGCAGACTACCTATCAAGACAAAGGTACCCAAACAGATGAAAGCCAAGAATCAAAAGACATATTTACAATCCTTACTACTCTATCTTTACAGATGGATGGTATGGGAAAAAGATTACAACAGCTAGAGGAAAGCAAGCTAAGTCAGCAGCATGACTATAAAAATGCGGAACTAAGTCAATCGGAAGACTCTAAACTTCCAGAGTTAAAGGAGACGTTGGGAAACTCCAAAAAACCCATAACACAGTTGCTTTATATACAGCTGCAGGTACAAGCAAACAATTTAACAAAAAGCCACATATCATTGTAAACCTAAACAACATATTTGATAAGCCATTTACATCAAAAAAGCCAAGAGAAGCAATAGTTATAGCCCCACAAACTACAACCTATGCCAATAGCCTACACCACAACATAAAGGTATATAACCATATTACTCAAACATATATTGAGAATATATATAAAATTCAGACATTCTTGAACCTAAACCCTAGATCAACTACTACTACAGATCCAACACAGGATTATGTAACCCAAAAACTACAGGGATATAATAGGCTTATAGCCCAGCCAAAAACAAAAGCAAACCTAGTAAAGACATGTTACAACTACGGACTACTTAGCACAGTATATACCCACGATGGAGAAGAAATAATTGGAATACCAGAGCTATACAAAGCATTTGTCACCTTCAAGAGAATTACAAAAGGCAACCTATTCTTCATCAAATTCTATACAGCACCAGCGGAAATACTATATGATGAAATAAAACCCATAATACAGGTGATAAAGATAGGACTAACACGAGATATGATAATACCGGAAGAGATAGAGAAACAACCGGAGATACAGAAAATGGAGATACCAAGTTTCTATGCCAATAAAAGAATAATTGGTATAGCAACTATTATTCAAGAACTAGCTAACAATTATCTACAAGGAAATGCTATCTGGAGCTACTATTCCAGAGACCAGTTAATGATATATGCCAACTCAAAGGAACTACGACAAGGAGATATGGATGAAGTCCGGAAATGGATTTTATCATTATTAAAGCCAGAAATGCAACCAACTACCAGAGCATTGAAAAAAGAATTTATTTCAAACGAGTTATTAACAAGATACTGCAAACTAGTAGGACACAAATATCCAGACCACATATGTTCAAAGTGCAACGGAGATGATAACTATGTACCAGAAGTCCAACTAGAATGAAGGTATCAACAAGAAGACAAAAGAAGAAGACAGCTACTGGAAACACATAATGTAAAGTAAATAGTACTAGTCACATTCATGAACAGTAAAGGTCGTTCATGAATAGTAAGAGTCATGTAAAAAAGTCGTAAAGTAAATAGTACTAGTCACATTCATGAACAGTAAAGGTCGTTCATGAATAGTAAGAGTCATGTAAAAAAGTCGTAAAGTAAATAGTACGAGTCACATTCATGAACAGTAAAGGTCGTTCATGAACAGTAGGAGTCATTAAAATTTTCTTGTGATACAATTAGTTCACAAAAATCCGACCTCCAGGTGGGCCCCTGATTGCCAAAACTTGAACTATATTCCCTTGTTCTCCAGGTGGGCGCCCCTGTATTCCCTTGTTCTCCAGGTGGGCGCCCGATTGCCAAACCTTGAACTGTATTCCCTTGTTCTCCAGGTGGGCTCCTGATTGCCAAAAACTTGAACTGTATTCCCTTGTTTTCCAGGTGGGCGCCTGATTGTCAAAAACATGAACTATATTCCCTTGTTCTCTAGGTGGGTGCCTGATTGCTAAAAACTTGAACTGTATTCCCTTGTTCTCCAGGCGGGTACTTGATTTCCTAAAACTTGAACTGTATTCCCTTGTTTTCCAGGTGGGCGCCTGATTTCCAAAACTTGAACGGTATTCCCTTGTGCTCCAGGTGTGCGCCTGATTGCCAAAACATGAACTGTTATCCCTTGTTCTCCAGGTGGGTGCCTGATTGCCAAATTGTTATATCTCGCATTTTCGTACGTTAAAATTTCGTTTTCAGTTAACCGACGTAGACTCGGGGATGAGATCATCTTGACGTTAACGTATTTACGCTATTTATAAGAAGCGATAAATAAGTGTTATGAAGGATAAAAGGGTACACTGATTAAAGAAAACGAGTTTCGGTAAAAGTGGCCAATTTGGAAAAATATACGGGTCGAGCGATAATACCCGATAAATATGAATTAGTACCATGCAAGGAACCATATGACCTCGATAATATAAAATATATAGTATATATGAAGTATTTTAAAAATAAATAGAATTTTAAGTAATTTGTGGTTTTTTTAAAATTATGCGTGTAATTGATTAATTAACAAGTAACAGGACATTACCTAGTTAACTAATAAGTGGATAAAAAGAATTGACAATTAACCACCTTTCCAGGTGGCATAAAGCCACAATGGGTAGACGTGACTCATAAGTCATTAAATCCATGTGGTTACCTATAAATAACCCAAAACCATGACTTAAAGAATAAGTCTTAGAAAGACTTATCAACATTCTGTCTTAGCTTCAATACACAACTTGGGCTTGAAACCAAGAAAGTGTAAGTCCAAAATCAAGACTTCAAACGATTGGAACAAAGTTAACTTTAAGATTAAATCCATTTATGTCTTTAGTACACAAAAAAACGTTAGAGAGCATAATCAAAAAAATTCGTCCAAATTTCGTTTCAAGATTTCAAGCAGAAGTTCGTTCAAATAATTCCAGGAACAGGTATGTTAAGGCCCTCCCTTCTTTCTTTTGGCATGGTCTAGATTATACGAAAGAAACGGGCAAATACACGGTTTCTATAAATTATTCTATTCATAGAAATAGTATGGGTGTCTATTTTCTTGATTCCCCATGAGAATTATTATTTTCTTCTGTTCATGGGTCTCAAAATAATACGCAGTTGGAAAAATTTATCCGGAAGGAATATTGAGATTATTACGTATTTCTCATGTATTTCGTACATGTGCATTGACCCATGACCAGATGGCGTTATATACGCATATATATGTAAATATATGTATATGGGATATGAGAAAAGGTTACGGCGTTATATACGCACCACCACCTCATCAGTTGGTATATGATGATGATATTGCCCACAGTGGCTAAAATATGATTCAAACGGCGTTATATAAGCGTATATATGTATATATTCAAACGGCATTTATACATGCGTATGTATATATGTAAATATATGTATATGGGATATGGGAAAAGGTTACGGCGTTATATACGCATCACCACCTGATCAGCTGGTTTATGTTGATGGTATTGCCCACAGTGGCTGAGATGATATGATGGGATGCCCCCAGTGGCTGAGATGATATGATGGGATGCCCCCAGTGGCGTGATGATATTATGTACACCATAACTATGCATGGCATGACATTTACATGCACGTGCATGACATTATAAACGTTTCAGTTTTTAAAAAGTTATTCAAATTTAAAAATGTGTTTTAGTAGTCCATGTTTCATCTATGTCTCTTACGTACTAATTTCCATGTCTTACATACTCAGTACATTTTTCGTACTGACGCCCTATTTCACAAGTCTTGCGTTTCATGCCCGAAGGTGCAGGTAGGCAAGCTGACGGTCCCCATTCTTAGGGTCCCTAATCAGCGAGAGTTTGCGTGCTCCATTTGATCCGGAGCTGCTTTTGATATTGGTACGATATGTTTGTACATATATATGTATAAGAGTATGACGTGGCTCAGTCCCGTCTTTGTACAGTTATGTTTCTGTTAGAGTTTTGTAAACAATATGTCTAGTTGGGTTATATGTGGCCTTGTCGGCTTTCAGTTTTTGATGTATAGTTGTCTATAGCGGCCTTGCCGGCTCGCCCACTGTATTCTGTCTATATACGTACATATGCCTTGATGGCAAGCTTCTTTCACGTATGTTAATTTTTGTAATACAGCAGATGTTATTCAGGTTCATATTTTAGACGTATGCTTAGGGGTGTTTGATAGGTAAGATTCAGGCGCCCGTCGCGGCCCATGGTTTGGGTCGTGACAAAAGTAGTATCAGATCAGTTCTATCCTAGGGTTGTCTACATACCGTGTCTAGTAGAGTCTTGTTTATGGGTGTGTCGTGCACCACACTTATAAACAGGAGGCTACAGGACATATAGGATTTATCCTCTCTTTTTATCTCAAGATCGTGCAATACAAGAATTCTTGTTCCTAACGATACGTTATATTTTCAGCAATGCCTCCAAAGAGTACGGCTGCCCAGAAGGGAAAGTCTGTGGCTGGTGAGACTACTAGTCGAGCACCACGAGTTACCAGGGCTCGGGGAGAATCTCATGGTGAGGTTCCATCTCAGACTTCACATACCCCGCCTTTGCCAGAAGAGTTCCGAAGGGCACTTGCTCCAGCACCCGCCCCTATACATTCAGCACCTCAGCAGGATACGCCGAGTCAGGAGATGAGAGATGTTGTTCAGTTATTGACCCGATTAGTAGCCGCACATGCTCGACATTAGGAACAGGTATTGGTCACGCAGATAGGTCCGTGAGCGTGAGGGTTTGTGACTTTATTAATTTAGACCCTTCAGTATTCACTGGAGCAGACCCGAATGAGGACCCTCAAGTATTTATTGATAGAGTACAGAGGACGTTACCGGTAATGAAGGCCACTGAGACTGAGTCAGTTGAGCTAGCTTCCTATAGACTCTGAGATGTTGCAGTTAATTGGTACGAGTCTTGGGAATTGTGCAGAGGTGAGAATGCCCCTCCAGCGGTATGGAAGGAGTTTACAGAAGCTTTTCTTCGCCATTATCTGGCACCAGAGCTTAGGCGAGCCAGAGTTGATAGGTTCCTGACCCTTCGGCAGGGAAACATGAGTGTTCGGGAGTACTGTCTTCAGCTTTATTCGTTGTCTAGGTATGCTCCCACTATTGTATCTAAGATGGAGGATCGGGTTCACCGGTTCGTAATGGGGTTGGAACCTTACTTGCTTAACGATTGTATGTCGGTTTCACTTCATCCAGATATGGATATTTCTCGTATTCAGGCGTACGCTCAAGGTGTAGAGGAGCGTAAATAGAAACAGAGGGCCGATCGTGAGCATGATAGGGCCCAAAATAAGAGGGCGAGGTCTTCGGGTCCTTCTGGTGAGTTTCGAGATGGTCAGAGGCAGCAGTATTTGAGATATCCATCCCAGTCCTCGGCTAGCACGCCCCCTCAGTTTGGAGGAAAGAGATTTGATCGTTCTACATATTCAAGGCCTGGTCAGAATTTTAGGGCCTCAGGTTCTGAGTATAGTAAGTCAAATCAGATGAGGCCACTCTTGCCACGATGTACTCAATGTGGTAAGCAGCATACCGGGCAATGCCATATGGGACTAGATGTTTGTTATACTTGTGGTTATCCGGGCCACATTATGAGGGATTGTCCGATGAGAGATGATACAAGCATAGCTCAGCTAGCGGGATCTGTGGCTGGATCGTCATCATCAATACGCCCCCCGAGGCAAAGTCCCCAAGCACGAATGAGTCGTGGTAGAGCTAGAGGCGAAGCATCTAGCTCGAGCAGCCCTCAGAACCGTATTTATGCATTGGCAGGATGACAGGACCAAAAGTCATCGCCTGATATTATTACATGTATATTATCAGTCTCCTCCTGCGATGTATATGCACTAATTGATCCAGGTTCCACCTTATCATACGTTACTCCGTTGATTGCTAGTAAGTTTGAAATAAAACCTGAATTGGTTAAACCTTTTGAGGTGTCTACACCTGTTGGGGACTCGGTGATAGCTAAGCAGGTATATAGGGGTTGTATAATAATAGTTCATGGTCGACCTACCGTAGCAGACTTAATCGAGTTAGATATGGTAGAATTTGATGTTATAATGGGTATGGATTGGTTGGCTTCTTGTCATGCCAATGTTGATTGTAGATCGAAGATAGTCCGATTTCAATTTCCGGGGGAGCCTATTTTGGAGTGGAAAGGTAACACGGCATCGCCGAGAGGTAGATTTATTTCCTATCTCAAGGCAAGCAAGATGATCAGAAAGGGCTGTATTTATCACTTAGTTCGGGTTAAGGATGTAGAAGTAGAGTCACCAACTATTCAGTACATCCCTGTGGTAAATGAGTTTCCAGATACCTTCCCTGATGAACTTGCGGGTCTCCCGCCAGAGCGAGAAATTGAGTTTTCTATTGACCTACTACCAGATACTCACCCAATATCTATCCCTCTCTATAGAATGGCCCCCGCAGAGCTGAAAGAATTGAAAGAACAACTAAAGGACTTGCTTGAAAAAGGTTTTATCAGACCTATTACGTCCCCGTGGGGAGCACTTGTGTTGTTTGTAAGGAAGAAAGATAGTTCCTTAAGAATGTGTATTGATTATAGGCAACTGAATAAGGTGACGATCAAGAATAAGTACCCACTCCCGAGTATTGATGACCTATTTGATCATTTGCAAGGTGCCAAGTGGTTTTCAAAGATAGACTTGAGGTCTGGGCACCATCAGGTAAGGGTTAAGGATAAAGATATTCCGAAGACAGCATTCAGGACTAGATATGGGCATTTTGAGTTTTGGGTTATGTCGTTCGGTCTGACCAATTGTCACGACCCAAACTGGAGGGCCATGACTAGCACCCGACCACACTTGCCGAGCACCAACGTACATTTCATCTAACATTCATTATTATCTTTTAGGGCTGACGAGATCAATATAAATGGTAGACCTAGATCATGGACAACCAGCAATAAAATATGATGGCATGAACATACATAGCAGGGGATGACCAGAAAATCAAGAAACTACATATAAGGTATGAGCTACCACGCTACAATGAAAGACTATACAACAAAAACTACCCGACAAGGCATACCAAACTATACATGAGTTGACACCTGTCTATGAGCCTCTAAAGGAACATAAGTGCTGCAACATAGCCGGAATAGGGCCCCGACATACCCATAATGTCTACAACAAAAATGCATACCAAGACCAAGGCAAGTCCAGAGAAGGGATCTCGCTAATCACCATTGAACTGGACAGCCTACTGTGGTGGGGGAGCTGCACCTGCCTGTCTATCAGGACCTGCAGCACGACATGCAGCGTCCACAAATAAAAGGACGTCAGTACGAATAAAGTACTGAGTATGTAAGGTAGGGAACCATAAATACGATCAGTAATGTAAGCAAGGATAGAGAATATACAACCTGTAACATCTTAGTACCTCTGAGGGATACTTACATGAAATGCATGATACATATGTATAAATACATAAACCCTTAAAACATTCGCCTCTGTGGGCATCATCATCATCATATCGTACCCGGCCATCATAAGGCTCGGTAGAATCGTACCCGGCCACGTGGAGCTCGGTAAAACCCAACTGATCAGTGGTTGCACAATAGGTGCCGTACCCGGCCAACTATAGTGTGGCTCGGTAGAGTAAAATAGATACATATATATAATGCATGCTCGACTCATGGAATCACATTCTAAACCTTTCGGAGTGACGTAAGGTCGGTATCCTATGTACACGTTATTAGGACTAACTCTTCACTATGAACCTTATAATAATAAGGAAGTACCAACAACATTGATAACATAAGAATAAGAGAAGCAACATTAACATCAATCGTTCCATAAGAGGGAAAACAATGTAAGTACTGCTAGCTTCTAAGAGTAGAGTATCTTGGAAGCTCGTTCATTACATTATGTACAATCGGAGTAGTGCAAAAGAAGGAAAGGGATAGCCTCACATACCTTGTATATACTGCCCCAATCTCAAGCTATGCAATTGTCAAAACTCCTTAGTCTACAAAAAGAGAAACGATACTATCGTTATCATTTAAGCGTCATAACTATTATGTATCGACCACAACCTATTTTACGATGAAACGAACAGCATCTCCCCTATATATATGACCTCACACCATTCAAAACAGTCACCAAACAGCCCAAACAACATCAATAATAAACATATTAAGCCTCCCAAAATAGTCCACATACAGCCTAATCACTCCATACATACGACGACCACCGTAGTCGTGTCAAACAACCTGGAAATGTTATGAATAACTATCAGCCCATAACCCTACATATGTATGGTGTTTCTCCACACTTTTCCTCCTCCAAAACTCCACAAAACATTAGTAAAATACGCAGCCCAACAGCAACGCAAAACAGTCCACAAAATAATAACATTACTACCAAGCCTTTCGATATATATTTCACAAGTTCTAGCTTCAATGGCTTAGCCGCAACTTGGATAATCTTAAATACATATAGAGTAAGAGGTTCCATACCTTTATACAGAAATAACAACTCCAATTTTACCTTAAATTTCCATGAAATATCCCTCCAATGCTGCCACAACAACAAAAAAGCGAAACTAGCGATCAATTAGTGTTTTTCGGCACTAGAATCACATTAGAAGGCTTGAAATCACCTAGGATTGATATTAAGAACATGAGGGAGTATTTACAAAACATAAAACCTTTAAAACAACATCCCACACGATCTAGAACGACACAAAAATGAGCAACAACAAGAAGAACAAGAGACTTACTGGCGCCACGAAATTCCCGACACTCGATTTGTGTGGTTTTGCCCCTTTTTTGGGTCTTGAATCTTGAGAGAACCTTGAGAGGATGTTCCTAGGGTTCTAAGGTCTGAAAATAGTGAGAAGAAATGACTTAAAACGGGTTGGAGGCATCCTATATAGGTCCAAATATCTTAAACCGTCTTAGTGGGCCCCATAGAGAGGTGCTTTGCCAGATGCCCACCAGGAGTACAAGGGAATAAAGTACATGTTTTGGCAATCAGACGCCCACCTGGACCACCTGTAGAACAAGGCAATATAGTTCGAGTTTAGGTAATCAGGCACCCACCTAGAGAACAAGGGAATAATGTTTATGTTTTTTGCAATCAGGCACCCTCCTAGAGATCAAGGGAATACAGTTCAAGTTTTGGCAATAAGGCTCACCCACCTGGAGACAATGGAATACAGTTCAAGTTTTTGGCAATCAGGCACGCCCACATGGAGAACATGCGAATACGTTTCATGTTTTGGCAATCAGGCGCCCACCTGGAGAACAAAGGTATACAGTTCAAGTTTTGGAAATTAGGCGCACACCAAGAGAACAAGGGAATACAGTTCAAGTTTTGGCAATCAGGCGCCCACCTGGAAACAAGGGAATACAGTTCAAGTTTTTGGCAATCAGGCGCCCACCTGGAAAATAAGGGAATATAGTTCATCTTTTTGGCAATCCGGTGACTACCTGGAAAACAAGGGAATACAATTCAAATTTTTGGCAACCAGGTTCCCTTAGAGTTCAAGATTTGGCAATCGGGCACCCACCTGGAGAATAAGGGAATGCAGTTTAAGTTTTGGCAATCAGGCGCACACCTAGAGTATAAGGGAATACCGTTCAAGTTTTGGAAATCAGGCGCCCACCTGGAAAAATAAGGGAATACAGTTCAAGTTTTTTGAAATCAGGCACCCACCTAGAGAACAAGGGAATACAGTTCAAGTTTTTAGCAATCAGGCACCCACCTAGAGAACAAGGGAATATAGTTCATATTTTTGGCAATCAGGCGTCCACCTGGAAAACAAGGAAATATAGTTCAAATTTTTGGGAATCAGGCCTCCACTTGGAGATCAAGGGAATATAGTTCAAGTTTTTAGCAATCAGGCGCCCACCTGAAAAACAAGGGAATACAGTTCAAGTTTAGGCAATCAGAGGCCCACCTGGAGATCAAGGGAATGCAGTTCATGTTTTGGCAATCAGGCACCCACCGGGTAAACAAGGGAATAAAGTTCATGTTTTAGAAATCAGGCTCCCACCTGGAACACAAGGGAATATAGTTCAAGTTTTGGCAATCAGGCGCGCCCACCTGGAGAACAAGGGAATACATACGGAGACACCTAAAGTTTGCACAATCTTTCACTTAGACACTTAAACTGGGCCTCTTTCCAATTAGACACGTTTCTTAGGCAATTCTCATACCAATTGGACACGTTTTTTGCTGGCTTATTAATTAACCAAGCGCGTGTTCTGCAACCTCCGTCTACGTGGCAAAAGTAACCATTAAAAATCGTGCCACATCATTTTTTTGTCCACCTCACTGTCCACCTCAACTATATAGTGTTATTTCAAATTCAGCTCCGACAACATGGTTAGAGGCACTTCTCGAATCCGATACCGAAAACGAAGTGGTTCTTAACCCTTCTTCTCCCATTTTACACTCACCCAACAAACTACCACCCCACCCATCAACTACTTAGCAGCATCTTCCGGAGCTTGTTAAGCCGGAACTAGGTTCACCGGCGATCCAGGTCTATTTGAATCTGCCGGTTGTAGTAATTTTCTCTGGCAGCAGAGTTCGTCGGAGGAGTTTCTTTCACATATTAACTCAGATGGTTACTTCTCAGGGGTAGCAATTGGAGGGGAGCAAAGAAGCTGTCGTAGGTGGCAACGGGTCAAACTCAAAGAGATAGATAGTGAGATAATAAAAGGGGAAAAAGAATAGTTGGCGAACCCTTTAGATTTAAGTGTGAAAACAAGAAAAATGAATAAAAGAAAAGTTTCATATGGAAAAATGGAAGGGAAAAAAAACAAATGTACTATACGATAGTAGGGGAGCTGACATGGTGGGAAAATGAAGAAGATGATGGAACGCAGTTTGGGGTTGGGAGGGGGGGAGGGGATGGGGGATTTAGTGAAAATAGGGTTTTTTGTGGTCAAATACATTTTTAATATTTAATTAATTGGAAAATGCCATGTTTATTTCATTTACGCGCTCAAGAAGACTAAGAAATACTTTCTTTGCCATGTCATAGTTTTATGTTTAATTGGTACAGTTTGAAATGAATTCTTGTGTCTAATTGGAAAGAGGCCTAATTTAAGTGTCTAAGCGAAAGATTGTGCAAACTTTAGATGTCTCCGTATGTATTACGCCCCTAAAGAACAAGGGAATACAGTTCAAGTTTTGGAAATCAGGCGCTCACCTGGAGAACAAGGGAATACAGTTCAAGTTTTGGCAATCAGGCGCCCACCTTGAAACAAAGAGAATACAGTTCAAGTTTTTGGCAATCATGCGCCCTTACAGTTCAATAAAAGGGGATTATAGAGTTCAAGTTTTGGCAATCAGGCTCACACCTGGAGTACAAGGGAATACCATTCAAGTTTTGGAAATCAGGCGCCTACCTGGAAAATAAGGGAATACAGTTCAAGTTTTTTGAAATCAGGCACCCACCTGGAGAACAAGCGAATACAGTTCAAGTTTTTAGTAATCAGGCACCCACCTAGAGAACAAGGGAATATAGTTCATGTTTTTGGGAATAAGGCGCCCACCTGGAAAACAAGGGAATACAGTTCAAGTTTTTGGCAATCAGGAGCCCACCTGGAGAACAAGGGAATACAGTTCAAGGTTTGGCAATCAGGCGCCCACCTGGATAACAAGGGAATACAGTTCAGGTTTTGGCAATCAGGCGCCCATCTGGAGAACAAGGGAATACAGTTCAAGTTTTGGCAATCAGGGGCCCACCTGGAGAACAACGGAATACAGTTTATGTTTTGGTAATCAGCCGCCCACCTGGAAAATAAGGTAATACATTTCAAGTTTTGGCAATCCGACGTCCACCTGGAAAATAAGGGAATATAGTTTGAGTTTTTGGCAATCAGGCTCCTACTTGAAGAACAAGGGAATACACTTCAAATTTTGTCAATCAGGCGCCCACCTGGGGAATAAGGGAATACAATTCAATTTTTAGAATTCAGGCGCCCACATGGAGAACAAGGGAATATGTTTCAAGTTTTGGCAATCAGGCACCCACCTGAAGAACAAAGAAATACAGTTCAAGTTTTTGGCAATCAGGCTCCCACTTGGAGAACAAGGGAAAACAGTTCAAGTTTTTAGCTATCAGGCGCCCAACTGGAGAACAAGAGAATACTTCTTAATTTTTTTTGATTAGGCGCCCACCTGGAGAACAAGGGAATACAGTTCAAGTTTTGGCAATTAGGAGCCCACTTGGAGAAAAGGGGATTATAGTTCATGTTTTGGCAATTAGGCACCACCTGGAAAACAAGGGAATACAGTTCAAGTTTTGAAAATCAGGCGCCCACCTGGAGATCAAGGGAATACAGTTCAAGTTTTGGCAATCAGGTGCCCACCTAAAAAATAAGGGAATACAGTTCAAGGTTTTTGCAATCAGGCGCCCACCTAGAGAACAAGGGAATTTAGTTCAAGTCTTTGGCTATCAGGTGCCCACTTGGAGAACAAGGGAATATAGTTCAAGTTTTGGGAATCAGACGTCCACCTGGAGAACAAGGGAATAAAGTTCAAGTTTAGGCAATCAGGCGCCCACCTAGACCACCTGGAGAACAAGGGAATATAATTCGAGTTTTGGTAATCAGGCGCCTACCTAGAGAACAAGGGAATAAAGTTCATGTTTTTTGCAATCAGGCACCCACCTGTAGATCAAAGGAATACAGTTCAAGTTTTTGCAATCAGGCGCACCCACCTGGAGGACAAGGGAATACAGTTCAAGTTTTTGGCAATCAAGCATGCCCACGTGGAGAACAAGCGAATATGTTTCAAGTTTTGGCAATCAGGCGCCCTCCTGGAGAATAAGAGAATACAATTCAATTTTTTGAAATTAGCCGCACACCTAGAGAACAAGGGAATACAGTTCAAGTTTTGGCAATCAGGCGCCCACCTGGAAAACAAGGGAATACAGTTCAAGTTTTTGGCAATCAGGAGCCCACCTGGAGAACAAAGGAATACAGTTCAAGGTTTGGCAATCAGGCGCCCACCTGGATAACAAGGGAATACAGTTCAGGTTTTGGCAATGAGGCGCCCATCTGGAGAACAAGGGAATACAGTTCAAGTTTTGGCAATTAGGGGCCCACCTGGAGAACAACGAAATATAGTTTATGTTTTGGTAATCAGCCGCCCACCTGGAAAATAAGGTAATACATTTCAAGTTTTGGCAATCCGACGTCCACCTGGAAAATAAGGGAATATAGTTTGAGTTTTTGGTAATCAGGCTCCTACTTGAAGAACAAGGGAATACACTTCAAATTTTGTCAATCAGGCGCCCACCTGGGCAATAAGGGAATACAATTAAATTTTTGGAATTCAGGCGCCCACATGGAGAACAAGAGAATATGTTTCAAGTTTTGGCAATCAGGCACCCACCTGAAGAACAAAGAAATACAGTTCAAGTTTTTGGCAATCAGGCTCCCACTTGGAGAACAAGGGAAAACAGTTCAAGTTTTTGGCTATCAGGCGCCCAACTGGAGAACAAGAGAATACTTCTTAATTGTTTTTGATTAGGCGCCCACCTGGAGAACAAGGGAATACAGTTCAAGTTTTGGCAATTAGGAGCCCACTTGGAGAAAAGGGGATTATAGTTCATGTTTTGGCAATTAGGCACCACCTGGAAAACAAGGGAATACAGTTCAAGTTTTGAAAAGCAGGCGCCCACCTGGAGATCAAGGGAATACAGTTCAAGTTTTGGCAATCAGGTGCCCACTTAAAAAATAAGGGAATACAGTTCAAGGTTTTTGCAATCAAGCGCCCACCTAGAGAACAAGGGAATTTAGTTCAAGTCTTTGGCTATCAGGTGCCCACTTGGAGAACAAGGAAATATAGTTCAAGTTTTGGGAATCAGACACCCATCTGGAGAACAAGGGAATAAAGTTCAAGTTTAGGCAATCAGGCGCCCACCTAGACCACCTGGAGAACAAGGGAATATAGTTCGAGTTTTGGTAATCAGGCGCCTACCTAGAGAACAAGGGAATAAAGTTCATGTTTTTGCAATCAGGCACCCACCTGTAGATCAAAGGAATACAGTTCAAGTTTTGGCAATCAGGCGCACCCACCTGGAGGACAAGGGAATACAGTTCATGTTTTTGGCAATCAAGCATGCCCACGTGGAGAACAAGCGAATATGTTTCAAGTTTTGGCAATCAGGCGCCCACCTAGAGATCAAGGGAATACAGTTCAAGTTTTGGCAATCAGGTGCCCACCTAAAAAATAAGGAAATACAGTTCAAGGTTTTTGCAATCAGGCGCCCACCTAGAGAACAAGGGAATTTAGTTCAAGTCTTTGGCTATCAGGTGCCCACTTGGAGAACAAGGGAATACAGTTCAAGGTTTGGCAATCAGGCGCCCACCTGGATAACAAGGGAATACAGTTCAGGTTTTGGCAATCAGGCGCCCATCTGGAGAACAAGGGAATACAGTTCAAGTTTTGGCAATCAGGGGCCCACCTGGAGAACAACGGAATACAGTTTATGTTTTTGTAATCAGCCGCCCACCTGGAAAATAAGGTAATACATTTCAAGTTTTGGCAATCCGACGTCCACTTGGAAAATAAGGGAATATAGTTTGAGTTTTTGGCAATCAGGCTCCTACTTGAAGAACAAGGGAATAACTTCAAATTTTGTCAATCAGGCGCCCACCTGGGCAATATGGGAATACAATTCAATTTTTGGAATTCAGGCGCCCACATGGAGAACAAGGGAATATGTTTTAAGTTTTGGCAATCAGGCACCCACCTAGAGAACAAAGAAATACAGTTCAAGTTTTTGGCAATCAGGCTCCCACTTGGAGAACAAGGGAAAACAGTTCAAGTTTTTGGCTATCAGGCGCCCAACTGGAGAACAAGAGAATACTTCTTAGTTTTTTTTGATTAGGCGCCCACCTAGAGAACAAGGGAATACAGTTTAAGTTTTGGCAATTAGGAGCCCACTTGGAGAAAAGGGGATTATAGTTCATGTTTTGGCAATTAGGCACCACCTGGAAAACAAGGGAATACAGTTCAAGTTTTGAAAATCAGGCGCCCACCTGGAGATCAAGGGAATACAGTTCAAGTTTTGGCAATCAGGTGCCCACCTAAAAAATAAGGGAATACAGTTCAAGGTTTTTGCAATCAAGCGCCCACCTAGAGAACAAGGGAATTTAGTTCAAGTCTTTGGCTATCAGGTGCCCACTTGGAGAACAAGGGAATATAGTTCAAGTTTTGGGAATCAGACACCCACCTGGAGAACAAGGGAATAAAGTTCAAGTTTAGGCAATCAGGCGCCCACCTAGACCACCTGGAGAACAAGGGAATATAGTTCGAGTTTTGGTAATCAGGCGCCTACCTAGAGAACAAGGGAATAAAGTTCATGTTTTTGCAATCAGGCACCCACCTGTAGATCAAGGGAATACAGTTCAAGTTTTGGCAATCAGGGGCCCACCTGGAGAACAACGGAATACAGTTTATGTTTTGGTAATCAGCCGCCCACCTGGAAAATAAGGTAATACATTTCAAGTTTTGGCAATCCGACGTCCACCTGGAAAATAAGGGAATATAGTTTGAGTTTTTGGCAATCAGGCTCCTACTTGAAGAACAAGGGAATACACTTCAAATTTTGTCAATCAGGCGCCCACCTGGGCAATAAGGGAATACAATTCAATTTTTGGAATTCAGGCGCCCACATGGAGAACAAGAGAATATGTTTCAAGTTTTGGCAATCAGGCACCCACCTGAAGAACAAAGAAATACAGTTCAAGTTTTTGGCAATCAGGCTCCCACTTGGAGAACAAGGGAAAACAGTTCAAGTTTTTGGCTATCAGGCGCCCAACTGGAGAACAAGAGAATACTTCTTAATTTTTTTTGATTAGGCGCCCACCTGGAGAACAAGGGAATATAGTTCAAGTTTTGGCAATTAGGAGCCCACTTGGAGAAAGGGGGATTATAGTTCATGTTTTGGCAATTAGGCACCACCTGGAAAACAAGGGAATACAGTTCAAGTTTTGAAAATCAGGCGCCCACCTGGAGATCAAGGGAATACAGTTCAAGTTTTGGCAATCAGGTGCCCACCTAAAAAATAAGGGAATACAGTTCAAGGTTTTTGCAATCAAGCGCCCACCTAGAGAACAAGGGAATTTAGTTCAAGTCTTTGGCTATCAGGTACCCACTTGGAGAACAAGGGAATATAGTTCAAGTTTTGGGAATCAGACACCCACCTGGAGAACAAGGGAATAAAGTTCAAGTTTAGGCAATCAGGCACCCACCTAGACCACCTGGAGAACAAGGGAATATAGTTCGTGTTTTGGTAATCAGGCGCCTACCTAGAGAACAAGGGAATAAAGTTCATGTTTTTGCAATCAGGCACCCACCTGTAGATCAAAGGAATACAGTTCAAGTTTTGGCAATCAGGAGCACCCACCTGGAGGACAAGGGAATACAGTTCATGTTTTTGGCAATCAAGCATGCCCACGTGGAGAACAAGCGAATATGTTTCAAGTTTTGGCAATCAGGCGCCCACCTGGAGATCAAGGGAATACAGTTCAAGTTTTGGCAATCAGGTGCCCACCTAAAAAATAAGGAAATACAGTTCAAGGTTTTTGCAATCAGGCGCCCACCTAGAGAACAAGGGAATTTAGTTCAAGTCTTTGGCTATCAGGTGCCCACTTGGAGAACAAGGGAATACAGTTCAAGGTTTGGCAATCAGGCGCCCACCTGGATAACAAGGGAATACAGTTCAGGTTTTGGCAATCAGGCGCCCATCTGGAGAACAAGGGAATACAGTTCAAGTTTTGGCAATCAGGGGCCCACCTGGAGAACAACGGAATACAGTTTATGTTTTGGTAATCAGCCGCCCACCTGGAAAATAAGGTAATACATTTCAAGTTTTGGCAATCCGACGTCCACCTGGAAAATAAGGGAATATAGTTTGAGTTTTTGGCAATCAGGCTCCTACTTGAAGAACAAGGTAATACACTTCAAATTTTGTCAATCAGGCGCCCACCTGGGCAATATGGGAATACAATTCAATTTTTGGAATTCAGGCGCCCACATGGAGAACAAGGGAATATGTTTCAAGTTTTGGCAATCAGGCACCCACCTGAAGAACAAAGAAATACAGTTCAAGTTTTTGGCAATCAGGCTCCCACTTGGAGAACAAGGGAAAACAGTTCAAGTTTTTGGCTATCAGGCGCCCAACTGGAGAACAAGAGAATACTTCTTAATTTTTTTTGATTAGGCGCCCACCTGGAGAACAAGGGAATACAGTTCAAGTTTTGGCAATTAGGAGCCCACTTGGAGAAAAGGGGATTATAGTTCATGTTTTGGCAATTACGCACCACATGGAAAACAAGGGAATACAGTTCAAGTTTTGAAAATCAGGCGCCCACCTGGAGATCAAGGGAATACAGTTCAAGTTTTGGCAATCAGGTGCCCGCCTAAAAGATAAGGGAATACAGTTCAAGGTTTTTGCAATCAAGCGCCCACCTAGAGAACAAGGGAATTTAGTTCAAGTCTTTGGCTATCAGGTGCCCACTTGGAGAACAAGGGAATATAGTTCAAGTTTTGGGAATCAGACGCCCACCTGGAGAACAAGGGAATAAAGTTCAAGTTTAGGCAATCAGGCACCCACCTAGACCACCTGGAGAACAAGGGAATATAGTTCGAGTTTTGGTAATCAGGCGCCTACCTAGAGAACAAGGGAATAAAGTTCTTGTTTTTGCAATCAGGCACCCACCTGTAGATCAAAGGAATACAGTTCAAGTTTTGGCAATCAGGCGCACCCACCTGGAGGACAAGGGAATACAGTTCATGTTTTTGGAAATCAAGCATGCCCACGTGGAGAACAAGCGAATATGTTTCAAGTTTTGGCAATCAGGCGCCCTCCTGGAGAATAAGAGAATACAATTCAATTTTTTGAAATTAGCCGCACACCTAGAGAACAAGGGAATACAGTTCAAGTTTTGGCAATCAGGCGCCCACCTGGAAAACAAGGGAATACAGTTCAAGTTTTTGGCAATCAGGAGCCCACCTGGAGAACAAGGGAATACAAGTTCAAGGTTTGGCAATCAGGCGCCCACCTGGATAACAAGGGAATACAGTTCAGGTTTTGGCAATCAGGCGCCCATCTGGAGAACAAGGGAATACAGTTCAAGTTTTGGCAATCAGGGGCCCATCTGGAGAACAAGGGAATACAGTTCAAGTTTTGGCAATCAGGGGCCCACCTGGAGAACAACAGAATACAGTTTATGTTTTGGTAATCAGCCGCCCACCTGGAAAATAAGGTAATACATTTCAAGTTTTGGCAATCCGACGTCCACCTGGAAAATAAGGGAATATAGTTTGAGTTTTTGGCAATCAGGCTCCTACTTGAAGAACAAGGGAATACACTTCAAATTTTGTCAATCAGGCGCCCACCTGGGCAATATGGGAATACAATTCAATTTTTGGAATTCAGGCGCCCACATGGAGAACAAGGGAATATGTTTTAAGTTTTGGCAATCAGGCACCCACCTGAAGAACAAAGAAATACAGTTCAAGTTTTTGGCAATCAGGCTCCCACTTGGAGAACAAGGGAAAACAGTTCAAGTTTTAGGCTATCAGGCGCCCAACTGGAGAACAAGAGAATACTTCTTAATTTTTTTTGATTAGGCGCCCACCTGGAGAACAAGGGAATACAGTTCAAGTTTTGGCAATTAGGAGCCCACTTGGAGAAAAGGGGATTATAGTTCATGTTTTGGCAATTAGGCACCACCTGGAAAACAAGGGAATACAGTTCAAGTTTTGAAAATCAGGCGCCCACCTGGAGATCAAGGGAATACAGTTCAAGTTTTGGCAATCAGGTGCCCACCTAAAAAATAAGGGAATACAGTTCAAGGTTTTTGCAATCAGGCGCCCACCTAGAGAACAAGGGAATTTAGTTCAAGTCTTTGGCTATCAGGTGCCCACTTGGAGAACAAGGGAATATAGTTCAAGTTTTGGGAATCAGACGCCCACCTGGAGAACAAGGGAATAAAGTTCATGTTTAGGCAATCAGGCGCCCACCTAGACCACCTGGAGAACAAGGGAATATAGTTCGAGTTTTGGTAATCAGGCGCCTACCTAGAGAACAAGGGAATAAAGTTCATGTTTTTTGCAATCAGGCACCCACCTGTAGATCAAAGGAATACAGTTCAAGTTTTGGCAATCAGGCGCACCCACCTGGAGGACAAGGGAATACAGTTCATGTTTTTGGAAATCAAGCATGCCCACGTGGAGAACAAGCGAATATGTTTCAAGTTTTGGCAATCAGGCGCCCTCCTGGAGAATAAGAGAATACAATTCAATTTTTTGAAATTAGCCGCACACCTAGAGAACAAGGGAATACAGTTCAAGTTTTGGCAATCAGGCGCCCACCTGGAAAACAAGGGAATACAGTTCAAGTTTTTGGCAATCAGGAGCCCACCTGGAGAACAAGGGAATACAGTTCAAGGTTTGGAAATCCGGCTCCTACCTGGAAAACAAGGGTATACAATTCAAATTTTTGGCAACTAGGTGCCCTTACAGTTCAAGATTTGGCAATCAGACACCCACCTGGAGAATAAGGGAATAGAGTTCAAGTTTTGGCAATCAGGCTCACACCTGGTGTACAAGGGAATACCATTCAAGTTTTGGAAATCAGGCGCCCACCTGGAAAATAAGGGAATACAGTTCAAATTTTTTGAAATCAGGCACCCACCTGGAGAACAAGCGAATACAGTTCAAGTTTTTAGCAATCAGGCACCCACCTAGAGAACAAGGGAATATCGTTCATGTTTTTGGGAATAAGGCGCCCACCTGGAAAACAAGGGAATACAGTTCAAGATTTTGGCAATCAGGAGCCCACCTGGAGAACAAGGGAATACAGTTCAAGGTTTGGCAATCAGGCGCCCACATAGATAACAAGGGAATACAGTTCAGGTTTTGGCAATCAGGCGCCCATCTGGAGAATAAGGGAATACAGTTCAAGTTTTGGCAATCAGGGGCCCACCTGGAGAACAAAGGAATATAGTTTATGTTTTGGTAATCAGCCGCCCACCTGGAAAACAAGGGAATACATTTCAAGTTTTGGCAATCCGGCGCCCACCTGGAAAATAAGGGAATATAGTTTGAGTTTTTGGCAATCAGGCTCCTACTTGAAGAACAAGGGAATACAATTCAAATTTTGTCAATCAGGCGCCCACCTGGGGAATAAGGGAATACAATACAATTTTTGGAATTCAGGCGCCCACCTGGTGAACTAGGGAATATATTTCAAGTTTTGGCAATCAGGCACCCACCTGAAGAACAAAGAAATACAGTTCATGTTTTGGAAATCAGACGCACACCTGGAGAACAAGGGAATACAGTTCAAGTTTTTGCAATCAGGCACCCACCTGGAGAACTTGTGAATACAATTCATGTTTTGGCAATCAGGCGCCCACCTGGAGAACTCGAGAATACAGTTCATGTTTTTGGCAATCAGGCTCCCACCTGGAGAACAAGGGAAAAACAGTTCAAGTTTTTGGCTATCAGGCGCCCACCTGGAGAACAAGGGAATACTTATAAAGTTTTTGTGATTAGGCGCCCACTTGGAGAACAAGGGAATACAGTTCAAGTTTTGGCAATTAGGAGCCCACTTGGATAAAAGGGGATTATAGTTCATGTTTTGGCAATTAGGCACCACCGGGAAAATAAGGGAATACAGTTCAAGTTTTGACAATCAGGCGCCCACCTGGAGATCAGAGAAATACATTTCAAGTTTTGGCAATCAGGTGCCCACCTAAAAAATAAGGGAATACAGTTCAAGGTTTTTGCAATCAGGCGCCCACCTAGAGAACATGGAATTTAGTTCAAGTCTTTGGCTATCAGGTGCCCACCTGGAGAACAAGGGAATATAGTTAAAGTTTTGGCAATCAGACGCCCACCTGGAGAACAAGGGAATAAAGTTCAAGTTTAGGCAATCAGGCGCCCACCTAGACCACCTGGAGAACAAGGGAATATAGTTCGAGTTTTTGTAATAAGGCGCTCACCTAGAGAACAAGGGAATAAAGTTCATGTTTTTTTTGCAATCAGGCACCCACCTAGAGTTCAACGGAATACAGTTCATGTTTTTGGCAATCAGGAGCACCCACATGGAGAACAAGGGAATACAGTTCAAGTTTTTGGCAATCAGGCACGCCCACTAGGAGAACAAGCGAATACGTTTCAAGTTTTGGCAATCAGGCGCCCACCTGGAGAACAAGGGAATACAATTCAATTTTTTGAAATTAGCCACACACCTAGAGAACAATGGAATACAGTTCAAGTTTTGGCAATCAGCCGCCCACCTGGAAAAGAAGGGAATACAGTTCAAGTTTTTGGCAATCAGGCGCCCACCTGGAAAATAAGGGAATATAGTTAATGTTTTTGGCAATCCAGCTCCTACCTGGAAACCAAGGGAATACAGTTCAAATTTTTGGCAACCAGGTGCCCTTACAGTTCAAGATTTGGCAATCAGACACCCACCTAGAGAATAAGGGAATAGAGTTCAAGTTTTGGCAATCAGGCGCACACCTGGAGTACAAGGGAACACCGTTCAAGTTTTGGAAATCAGGCGCCTACCTGGAAAACAAGGGAATACAATTCAAGTTTTTTGAAATCAGGCACCCACCTGGAGAACAAGCAAATATAGTTCATGTTTTTAGTAATCAGGCACCCACCTAGAGAACAAGGGAATATAGTTCATGTTTTTGGGAATAAGGCGCCCACCTGGAAAACAAGGGAATACAGTTCAAGTTTTTGGCAATCAGGAGCCCACCTGGAGAACAAGGGAATACAGTTCAAGGTTTGGCAATAAGGCGCCCACCTGGAGAACAAGGGAATACAGTTCATGTTTTGGCAATCAGGCGCCCATCTGGAGAACAAGGGAATACAATTCAAGTTTTGGCAATCAGGGGCCCACCTGGAGAACAACGGAATACAGTTCATGTTTTGGTAATCAGGCGCCCACCTGGAAAATAAGGGAATACATTTCAAGTTTTGGCAATCCGGCGCCCACCTAGAAAATAAGGGAATATAGTTTGAGTTTTTGGCAATCAGGCTCCTACTTGAAGAACAAGGGAATACACTTCAAATTTTGTCAATCAGGCGCCTACCTAAGGAATAAGGGAATACAATTCAAGTTTTGGAATTCAGGCGCCCACCTGGAGAACAAGGGAATACGTTTCAAGTTTTGGCAATCAGGCACCCACCTAAAGAACAAAAAAATACAGTTCATGTTTTGGAAATCAGGCGCACACCTGGAAAACAAAGGAATACAGTTCAAGTTTTTGGCAACCACGTGCCCCTACAGTTCAAGATTTGGCAATCAGGCACCCACCTGGAGAATAAGGGAATACAGTTCAAGTTTTGGCAATCAGGCGCACACCTGGAGTACATGGGAATACCGTTCAAGTTTTGGAAATCAGGCGCCCACCTGGAAAACAATAGAATAAAGTTCATGTTTTTGGAAATCAGGAGCCCACCTGGAGAACAAGGGAATACAGTTCAAGGTTTGGCAATAAGGCGCCCACCTAGAGAACAAGGGAATACAGTTCATGTTTTCGGCAATCAGCCGCTCACCTGGAAAATAAGGGAATATAGTTTATGTTTTTAGAAATCCAGTGCCTGCCTGGAAATCAAGGGAATATAGTTCATGTTTTTGGCAATCAGGTGTCGTTACAGTTCAAGATTTGGCAATCAGGCACCCACCTGGAGAATAAATGAATACAGCTCGAGTTTTGGCAATCAGGCGCACCCACCTGGAGAACTCGGGAAAAGAGTTCAAGTTTTTGGAAATCAGGCTCCCACCTGGAAAACATGGGAATACAATTCAAGTTATTGGCAATCAGGCGCCCACCTGGAGAACAAGGGAATACGTTTCAAGTTTTGGCAATCAGGCACCAACCTAAAGAACAAAAAAATACAGTTCAAGTTTTGGAAATCAGGCGCACACCTGGAAAACAAGGGAATACAGTTCAAGTTTTTGGCAACCACGTGCCCCTACAGTTCAAGATTTGGCAATCAGGCACCCACCTGGAGAATAAGGGAATACAGTTCAAGTTTTGGCAATCAGGCGCACACCTGGAGTACATGGGAATACCGTTCAAGTTTTGGAAATCAGGCGCCCACCTGGAAAACAATAGAATAAAGTTCATGTTTTTGGAAATCAGGAGCCCACCTGGAGAACAAGGGAATACAGTTCAAGGTTTGGCAATAAGGCGCCCACCTAGAGAACAAGGGAATACAGTTCATGTTTTGGCAATCAGGCCCACGTGGAGAACAAGGGAATACAGTTCAAATTTTGTCAATCAGGCGCCCACCTGGGGAATAAGGGAATACAATTCAAGTTTTGGAATTCAGGCGCCCACCTGGAGAACAAGGGAATACGTTTCAAGTTTTGGCAATCAGGCACCCTCCTGAAGAACAAGGGAATACAGTTCAAGTTTCGGAAATCAGGCGTACACCTGGAGAACAAAGGAATACAGTTCAAGTTTGGGCAATTAGGCGCCCACCTGGAAAACAAGGAAATATAGTTCATGTTTTTGGCAATCCGGTGCCTGCCTGGAAAACAAGGGAATACACTTCAAGTTTTTGGCAATCAGGTACCCTTACAGTTCAAGATTTGGCAATCAGGCACCCACCTAGAGAACAAGGGAATACAGTTCAAGTTTTGGCAATCAGGCGCACACCTGGAGTACAAGGAAAAACCGTTCAAGTTTTGGAAATCAGGCGCCCACCTGGAAAACAAGGGAATAAAGTTCAAGTTTTTGGAAATAAGGCACCCACCTGGAGAACAAGGGAATACAGTTCAAGTTTTTGCAATCAGGTGCCCACCTGGAGAACTTGTGAATACAGTTCATGTTTTGGCAATCAGGTACCCACCTGAAGAACTCGAGAATACAGTTCATGTTTTCGGCAATCAGGCTCCCACCTGGAGAACAAGGGAAAAAAGTTCAAGTTTTTGGCTATCAGGCGCCCACCTGGAGAACAAGGGAATACTTATAAAGTTTTTGTGATTAGGCGCCCACTTGGAGATCAAGGGAATACAGTTCAAGTTTTGGCAATTAGGAGCCCACTTGGATAAAAGGGGATTATAGTTCATGTTTTGGCAATTAGGCACCACCTGGAAAACAAGGGAATACAGTTCAAGTTTTGACAATCAGGCGCCCACCTAGAGATCAAGGGAATACAGTTCAAGTTTTGGCAATCAGGTGCCCACCTAAAAAATAAGGGAATATAGTTCAAGGCTTTTGCAATCAGGCGCCCACCTAGAGAACATGGGAATTTAGTTCAAGTTTTTGGCTATCAGGTGCCCACCTGGAGAACAAGGGAATATAGTTCAAGTTTTGGCAATCAGACCCCCACCTGGAGAACAAGGGAATAAAGTTCAAGTTTAGGCAATCAGGCGCCCACCTAGACCACCTGGAGAACAAGGGAATATAGTTCGAGTTTTGGTAATCAGGCGCTCACCTAGAGAACAAGGGAATAAAGTTCATGTTTTTTTGCAATCAGGCACCCACCTGGAGATCAACGGAATACAATTCATGTTTTGGCAATCAGGCGCACCCACCTGGAGAACAAGGGAATGCAATTCAAGTTTTTGGCAATCAGGCACGCCTACTAGGAGAACAAGCGAATACGTTTCAAGTTTTGGCAATCAGGCACCCACCTGGAGAACAAGGGAATACAATTCAATTTTTTGAAATTAGCCGCATATCTAGAGAACCAGGGAATACAGTTCAAGTTTTGGCAATTAGGCGCCCACCTGGAAAACAAGGGTGTATAGTTCAAGTTTTTGGCAATCAGGCGCCCACCTGGAAAATAAGGGAATACAGTTAATGATTTTGGCAATCCAGCTCCTACCTAGAAACCAAGGGAATACAGTTCAAATTTTTGGCAACCAGGTGCCCTTACAGTTCAAGATTTGGCAATCAGACACCCACCTAGAGAATAAGGGAATAGAGTTCAAGTTTTGGCAATCAGGAGCACACCTGGAGTACAAGGGAATACCATTCAAGTTTTGTAAATCAAGCGCCTACCTGGAAAACAAGGGAATACAGTTCAAGTTTTTTGAAATCAGGCACCCACCTGGAGAACAAGCGAATATAGTTCAAGTTTTTAGCAATCAGGCACCCACCTAGAGAACAAGGGAATATAGTTCATGTTTTTGGGAATAAGGCGCCCACCTGGAAAACAAGGGAATACAGTTCAAGTTTTTGGCAATCAGGAGCCCACCTGGAGAACAAGGGAATACAGTTCAAGGTTTGGCAATCAGGTGCCTACCTGGATAACAAGGGAATGCAGTTCAGGATTTGGCAATCAGGCGCCCATCTGGAGAACAAGGGAATACAGTTCAAGTTTTGGCAATCAGGGGCCCACCTGGAGAACAACGGAATACAGTTCATGTTTTGGTAATCAGGCGCCCGCATGGAAAATATGGGAATACAT
Source organism: Nicotiana tabacum (assembly GCF_000715075.1). Classification (NCBI taxonomy): domain Eukaryota; kingdom Viridiplantae; phylum Streptophyta; class Magnoliopsida; order Solanales; family Solanaceae; genus Nicotiana; species Nicotiana tabacum. The sequence continues at coordinate 88,496,498 of NC_134101.1, read as the reverse complement.
TTCAAGTTTTGGCAATCCGGCGCCCACCTGGAAAAAAAGGGAATATAGTTTGAGTTTTTGGCATTCAGACTCCTACTTGAAGAACAAGGGAATACACTTCAAATTTTGTCAATCGGGCGCCTACCTAAGGAATAAGGGAATACAATTCAAGTTTTGGAATTCAAGCGCCCACCTGGAGAACAAGGGAATACGTTTCAAGTTTTGGCAATCAGGCACCCACCTAAAGAACAAAAAAATACAGTTCAAATTTTTGGCAACCAGGTGCCCTTACAGTTCAAGATTTGGCAATCAGGCACCCACCAGGAGAATAAGGGAATACAGTTCAAGTTTTGGCAATCAGGCGCACACCTGGAGTACATGGGAATACCATTCATGTTTTGGAAATCAGGCGCCCACCTGGAAAACAATATAATAAAGTTCAAGTTTTTGGAAATCAGGAGCCCACCTGGAGAACAAGGGAATACAGTTCAAGGTTTGGCAATAAGGCGCCCACCTGGAGAACAAGGGAATACAGTTCATGTTTTGGCAATCAGGCCCACGTGAAGAACAAGGGAATATAGTTCAAATTTTGTCAATCAGGTGCCCACCTGGGGAATAAGGTAATACAATTCAAGTTTTGGAATTCAGGCGCCCACCTGGAGAACAAGGGAATACGTTTTAAGTTTTGGCAATCAGGCACCCTCCTGAACAACAAGGGAATACAGTTTAAGTTTCAGAAATCAGGCGCACACCTGGAGAACAAAGGAATACAGTTCAAGTTTTGGCAATCAGGCGCCCACCTGGAAAACAAGGGAATACAGTTCAAGTTTTTGGCAATCAGGTGCCCTTATAGTTCAAGATTTGGCTATCAGACACCCACCTGGAGAACAAGGGAATACAGTTCAAGTTTTGGCAATCAGGCGCACACCTGGAGTACAAGGAAAAACCGTTCAAGTTTTGGAAATCAGGCGCCCACCTGGAAAACAAGGGAATAAAGTTCAAGTTTTTGTAAATAAGGCACCCACCTGGAGAACATGGGAATATAGTTCAAGTTTTTAGCAATCAGGCACCCACCTAGAGAACAAGGGAATATAGTTCATGTTTTTGGCAATCAGGCGCCTACAAGGAAAACAAGGGAATAAAGTTCAAGTTTTTGGCAATCAGGAGCCCACCTGGAGAACAAGGGAATACAGTTCAAGGTTTGGCAATCAGGCGCCCACATGGAGAACAAGGGATACAGTTCAAGTTTTGGCAATCAGGCGCCCACATGGAGAACAAGGGAATACAGTTCATGTTTTGGCAATTAGGGGCCCACCTGGAAAACAACGGAATACAATTTATGTATTGGTAATCAGGCGCCCACCTGGAAAATAAGGGAATACATTCAAAGTTTTAGCAATCAGGCACCGACCTAGAGAACAAGGGAATATAGTTTGTGTTTTTTGAAATCAGGTGCCAACTTGGAAAACAAGGGAATACAGTTCAAGTTTTTGGCAATCAGGAGCCCACCTGTAGAACAAGGGAATACAGTTCAAGGTTTGGCAATCAGGCGCCCACCTAGAGAACAAGGGAATACAGTTCATGTTTTGGCAATAAGGCGACCATCTGGAGAACAAGGGAATACAGTTCAAGTTTTGGTAATCAGGGGCCCACCTGGAGAATAATGGAATACAGTTCATGTTTTGGTGATCAGGCTCCCACCTGCAATATTAGGGAATAAATTTCATGTTTTGGAAATCCGGCACCCACCTGGAAAATAAGGGAATATAGTTTGAGTTTTTGGCAATGAGGCACCTACTTGAAGAACAAGGGAATACAGTTCAAATTTTGTCAATCAGGCGCCCACCTGGGGAATAAGGGAATACAATTTAAGTTTTGGAATTCAGGCGCCCTCCTAGAGAACAAGGGAATACGTTTCAACATTTAGCAATCAGGCACTCACCTGAACAACAAAGAAATACATTTCAAGTTTTGCAAATCAGGCGCACACCTGGAGAACAAAGGAATACAGTTCAAGTTTTGGGAATCAGGCGCCCACCTAGAAAACAAGGGAATACAGTTCAAGTTTTTGGCAATCTGGCGCCTACCTGGAAAACAAGGGAATACAGTTCAAGTTTTTGGAAATCCGGTGCCCTTACAGTTCAAGATTTGGCAATCAGGCACCCACCTAGAGAACAAGGGAATACATTTCAAGTTTTGGCAATCAGGCGCACACCTGGAGTACAAGGGAAAAACGTTCAAATTTTAGAAATCAGGCGCCCACCTGGAAAACAAGGGAATAAAGTTCAAGTTTTTTGAAATAAGGCACCCACCTAGAGAACAAGGGAATACAATTAATGTTTTTAGCAATCCGTCACCCACCTAGAGAACAAGGGAATATAGTTCTTGTTTTTGGCAATCAGGCGCCCACCTGGAAAACAAGGGAATACAGTTCAAGGTTTGGCAATCAGGCACCCACCTAGAGAACTCGGGAATACAGTTCAAGTTTTTGGCAATCAGGCTCCCACCTGGAGAACAAGGGAATACAATTCAACTTTTTGGCAATCAGACGCCCACCTGGAGTACAAGGGAATACAATTCATATTTTGGTAATCAGGCACCCACCTGGAAAATAAGGGAATACATTTCAAGTTTTAGCAATCAGGCACCCACCTAGAGAACAAGGGAATATAGTTCATGTTTTTGGAAATCAGGCGCCCACTTGGAAAACAAGGGAATACAGTTCAAGTTTTTGGCAATCAGGAGCCCACCTGTAGAACAAAGGAATATAGTTCAAGGTTTGGCAATCAGGCGCCCACCTGGAGAACAAGGGAATACAGTTAATGTTTTGGCAATAAGGCGCCCATCTGGAGAACAAGGGAATACGGTTCAAGTTTTGGCAATCAGGGGCCCACCTGGAGAATAATGGAATACAGTTCATGTTTTCGTAATCAGGCGCCCACCTGCAAAATTATGGAATACATTTCAAGTTTTGGAAATCCGGCACCCACCTGGAAAATAAGGGAATATAGTTTGAGTTTTTGGCAATTAGGCACCTACTTGAAGAACAAGGGAATACAGTTCAAATTTTGTCAATCAGGCGCCCACCTGGGGAATAAGGGAATACAGTTTAAGTTTTGGAATTCAGGCGCCCTCCTAGAGAACAAGGGAATACGTTTCAACATTTAGCAATCAGGCACTCACCTGAACAACAAAGAAATACATTTCAAGTTTTGCAAATCAGGCGCACACCTGGAGAACAAAGGAATACAGTTCAAGTTTTGGGAATCAGGAGCCCACCTGGAAAACAAGGGAATACAGTTCAAGTTTTTGGCAATCTGGCGCCTACCTGGAAAACAAGGGAATACAGTTCAAGTTTTTGAAAATCCGGTGCCCTTACAGATCAAGATTTGGCAATCAGGCACCCACCTGGAGAACAAGGGAATACATTTCAAGTTTTGGCAATCAGGCGCACACCTGGAGTACAAGGGAAAAACGTTCAAATTTTAGAAATCAGGCGCCCACCTGGAAAACAAGGGAATAAAGTTCAAGTTTTTTGAAATAAGGCACCCACCTAGAGAACAAGGGAATACAATTAATGTTTTTAGCAATCCGTCACCCACCTAGAGAACAAGGGAATATAGTTCTTGTTTTTGGCAATCAGGCGCCCACCTGGAAAACAAGGGAATAAAGTTCAACTTTTTGGCAATCAGGAGCCCACCTGGAGAACAAGGGAATACAGTTCAAGGTTTGGCAATCAGGCACCCACCTAGAGAACTCGGGAATACAGTTCAAGTTTTTGGCAATCAGGCTCCCACCTGGAGAACAAGGGAATACAATTCAACTTTTTGGCAATCAGACGCCCACCTGGAGTACAAGGGAATACAATTCATATTTTGGTAATCAGGCACCCACCTGGAAAATAAGGGAATACATTTCAAGTTTTAGCAATCAGGCACCCACCTAGAGAACAAGGGAATATAGTTCATGTTTTTGGAAATCAGGCGCCCACTTGGAAAACAAGGGAATACAGTTCAAGTTTTTGGCAATCAGGAGCCCACCTGTAGAACAAAGGAATATAGTTCAAGGTTTGGCAATCAGGCGCCCACCTGGAGAACAAGGGAATACAGTTAATGTTTTGGCAATAAGGCGCCCATCTGGAGAACAAGGGAATATGGTTCAAGTTTTGGCAATCAGGGGCCCACCTGGAGAATAATGGAATACAGTTCATGTTTTCGTAATCAGGCGCCCACCTGCAAAATTATGGAATACATTTCAAGTTTTGGAAATCCGGCACCCACCTGGAAAATAAGGGAATATAGTTTGAGTTTTTGGCAATCAGGCACCTACTTGAAGAACAAGGGAATACAGTTCAAATTTTGTCAATCATGCGCCCACCTGGGGAATAAGGGAATACAGTTTAAGTTTTGTAATTCAGGCGCCCACCTAGAGAACAAGGGAATACGTTTCAACATTTAGCAATCAGGCACCCACCTGAACAACAAAGAAATACATTTCAAGTTTTGGAAATCATGCGCACACCTGGAGAACAAAGGAATACAGTTCAAGTTTTGGTAATCAGGCTCCCACCTGGAAAACAAGGGAATACAGTTCAAGTTTTTGGCAATCAGGCGCTCACCTGGAAAACAAGGGAATATAGTTCATGTTTTTGGAAATCCGGTGCCTACCTGGAAAACAAGGGAATACAGTTCAAGTTTTTGGAAATCCGGTGCCCTGATAGTTCAAGATTTGTCAATCAGGCACCCACCTGGAGAACAAGGGAATACAGTTCAAGTTTTGGCAATCAGGCGCACACCTGGAGTACAAGGGAAAACCGTTCAAATTTTAGAAATCAGGCGCCCACCTGGAAAACAAGGGAATAATGTTCAAGTTTTTGGAAATCAGGCACCCACCTAGAGAACAAGGGAATACAATTCAAGTTTTTAGCAATCAGGCACCCACCTTGAGAACAAAGGAATATAGTTCTTGTTTTTGGCAATCAGGCGCCCACCTGGAAAACAAGGGAATAAAGTTCAAGTTTTTGGCAATCAGGAGCCCACCTGGAAAACAAGGGAATACAGTTCAAGGTTTGGCAATCAGGCGCCCACCTGGAGAACAAGGGATACAGTTCAAGTTTTGGCAATCAGGCGCCCACATGGAGAACAAAGGAATACAGTTCAAGTTTTGCCAATTAGGGACCCACCTTTAGAACAATAGAATACAATTCATGTATTGGTAATCAGGCGCCCACCTGGAAAATAAGGGAATACATTTCAAGTTTTAGCAATCAGGCACCCACCCAGAGAACAAGGGAATATAGTTCATGTTTTTGGAAATCAGGCGCCCACTTGGAAAACAAGGGAATACAGTTCAAGTTTTTGGCAATCAGGAGCCCACCTGTAGAACAAAGGAATATAGTTCAAGGTTTGGCAATCAGGCGCCCACCTGGAGAACAAGGGAATACATTTCATGTTTTGGCAATAAGGCGCCCATCTGGAGAACAAGAGAATACAGTTCAAGTTTTGGCAATCAGGGGCCCACCTGGAGAATAATGGAATACAGTTCATGTTTTGGTAATCAGGCGCCCACCTGCAAAATTAGGGAATACATTTCAAGTTTTGGAAATCCGGCACCCACCTGGAAAATAAGGGAATATAGTTTGAGTTTTTGGCAATCAGGCACCTACTTGAAGAATAAAGGAATACAGTTCAAATTTTGTCAATCAGGCGCCCACCTGGGGAATAAGGGAATACAATTTAAGTTTTGGAATTCTGGCGCCCACCTAGAGAACAAGGGAATACGTTTCAACATTTAGCAATCAGGCACCCACCTGAACAACAAAGAAATACATTTCAAGTTTTTGAAATCAGGCGCACACCTAGAGAATAAAGGAATACAGTTCAAGTTTTGGGAATCAGGAGCCCACCTGGAAAACAAGGGAATACAGTTCAAGTTTTTGGCAATCTGGCGCCTACCTGGAAAACAAGGGAATACAGTTCAAGTTTTTGGAAATCCGGTGCCCTTACAGATCAAGATTTGGCAATCAGGCACCCACCTGGAGAACAAGGAAATACATTTCAAGTTTTGGCAATCAGGCGCACACCTGGAGTACAAGGGAAAAACGTTCAAATTTTAGAAATCAGGCGCCCACCTGGAAAACAAGGGAATAAAGTTCAAGTTTTTTGAAATAAGGCACCCACCTAGAGAACAAGGGAATACAATTAATGTTTTTAGCAATCCGTCACCCACCTAGAGAACAAGGGAATATAGTTCTTGTTTTTGGCAATCAGGCGCCCACCTGGAAAACAAGGGAATAAAGTTCAACTTTTTGGCAATCAGGAGCCCACCTGGAGAACAAGGGAATACAGTTCAAGGTTTGGCAATCAGGCACCCACCTAGAGAACTCGGGAATACAGTTCAAGTTTTTGGCAATCAGGCTCCCACCTGGAGAACAAGGGAATACAATTCAACTTTTTGGCAATCAGACGCCCACCTGGAGTACAAGGGAATACAATTCATATTTTGGTAATCAGGCACCCACCTGGAAAATAAGGGAATACATTTCAAGTTTTAGCAATCAGGCACCCACCTAGAGAACAAGGGAATATAGTTCATGTTTTTGGAAATCAGGCGCCCACTTGGAAAACAAGGGAATACAGTTCAAGTTTTTGGCAATCAGGAGCCCACCTGTAGAACAAAGGAATATAGTTCAAGGTTTGTCAATCAGGCGCCCACCTGGAGAACAAGGGAATACAGTTAATGTTTTGGAAATAAGGCGCCCATCTGGAGAACAAGGGAATACGGTTCAAGTTTTGGCAATCAGGGGCCCACCTGGAGAATAATGGAATACAGTTCATGTTTTCGTAATCAGGCGCCCACCTGCAAAATTATGGAATACATTTCAAGTTTTGGAAATCCGGCACCCACCTGGAAAATAAGGGAATATAGTTTGAGTTTTTGGCAATCAGGCACCTACTTGAATAACAAGGGAATACAGTTCAAATTTTGTCAATCAGGCGCCCACCTGGGGAATAAGGGAATACAGTTTATGTTTTGTAATTCAGGCGCCCACCTAGAGAACAAGGGAATACGTTTCAACATTTAGCAATCAGGCACCCACCTGAACAACAAAGAAATACATTTCAAGTTTTGGAAATCAGGCGCACACCTGGAGAACAAAGGAATACAGTTCAAGTTTTGGTAATCAGGCTCCCACCTGGAAAACAAGGGAATACAGTTCAAGTTTTTGGCAATCAGGCGCTCACCTAGAAAACAAGGGAATATAGTTCATGTTTTTGGAAATCCGGTGCCTACCTGGAAAACAAGGGAATACAGTTCAAGTTTTTGGAAATCCGGTGCCCTTATAGTTCAAGATTTGGCAATCAGGCACCCACCTGGAGAACAAGGGAATACAGTTCAAGTTTTGGCAATCAGGCGCACACCTGGAGTACAAGGGAAAACCGTTCAAATTTTAGAAATCAGGCGCCCACCTGGAAAACAAGGGAATAATGTTCAAGTTTTTGGAAATCAGGCACCCACCTAGAGAACAAGGGAATACAATTCAAGTTTTTAGCAATCAGGCACCCACCTAGAGAACAAAGGAATATAGTTCTTGTTTTTGGCAATCAGGCGCCCACCTGGAAAACTAGGGAATAAAGTTCAAGTTTTTGGCAATCAGGAGCCCACCTGGAAAACAAGGGAATACAGTTCAAGGTTTGGCAATCAGGCGCCCACCTGGAGAACAAGGGATACAGTTCAAGTTTTGGCAATCAGGCGCCCACATGGAGAACAAGGGAATACAGTTCAAGCTTTGGCAATTAGGGACCCACCTTGAGAACAATAGAATATAATTCATGTATTGGTAATCAGGCGTCCACCTGGAAAATAAGGGAATACATTTCAAGTTTTAGCAATCAGGCACCCACCCAGAGAACAAGGGAATATAGTTCATGTTTTTGGAAATCAGGCGCCCACTTGGAAAACAAGGGAATACAGTTCAAGTTTTTGGCAATCAGGAGCCCACCTGTAGAACAAAGGAATATAGTTCAAGGTTTGGCAATCAGGCGCCCACCTGGAGAACAAGGGAATACATTTCATGTTTTGGCAATAAGGCGCCCATCTGGAGAACAAGAGAATACAAGTTCAAGTTTTGGCAATCAGGGGCCCACCTGGAGAATAATGGAATACAGTTCATGTTTTGGTAATCAGGCGCCCACCTGCAAAATTAGGGAATACATTTCAAGTTTTGGAAATCCGGCACCCACCTGGAAAATAAGGGAATATAGTTTGAGTTTTTGGCAATCGGGCACCTACTTGAAGAATAAAGGAATACAGTTCAAATTTTGTCAATCAGGCGCCCACCTGGGGAATAAGGGAATACAATTTAAGTTTTGGAATTCTGGCGCCCACCTAGAGAACAAGGGAATACGTTTCAACATTTAGCAATCAGGCACCCACCTGAACAACAAAGAAATACATTTCAAGTTTTTGAAATCAGGCGCACACCTAGAGAATAAAGGAATACAGTTCAAGTTTCGGCAATCAGGCGCCCTCCTGGAAAAACAATGGAATACATTTCAAGTTTTTGGCAATCTGGCGCCCACCTAGCAAAAAAGGGAATATAGTTCATGTTTTTGGCAATCCGGCGCCTACCTGGAAAACAAGGGAATACAGTTCAAGTTTTTGGAAATCAGGTGCCCTTACAGTTCAAGAATTGGCAATTAGGCACCTACCTAGAGAACAAAGGAATACAGTTCAAGTTTATGTCAATTAGGCTCCCACCTGGAGAACAAGGGAATACAATTCAACTTTTTGGCAATCAGGCGCCCACCTGGAGTACAAGGGAATACAATTCATGTTTTGGTAATCAGGCACCCACATGGAAAATAAGGGAATTCATTTCAAGTTTTGGCAATCCGGTGCCCACATGAAAAATAAAGGAATATAGTTTGAGTTTTTGGAAATCAGGCGCCTACTTGAAGACAAGGGAATACAGTTCAAATTTTGTCAATCAGGCGCCCACCTGGGGAATAAGGTAATACAATTCAAGTTTTGGAATTCAGGAGCCCACCTGGAGAACAAGGGAATACGTTTCAAGTTTTGGCAAACAGGTACCCACCTGAAGAACAAGGGAATACAGTTTAGGTTTTGGAAATCAGGCGCACACCTGGAGAACAAAGGAATACAGTTCAAGTTTTGGCAATCAGGCGCCCACCTGGAAAACAAGGGAATACAGTTCAAGGTTTGGCAATCAGGCGCCCACCTGGAGAACAAGGGATACAGTTCAAGTTTTGGCAATCAGGCGCCCACATGGAGAACAAGGGAATACAGTTCAAGTTTTTGCAATTAGGGGCCCACCTTGAGAACAATAGAATACAATTCATGTATTGGTAATCAGGCGCCCACCTGGAAAATAAGGGAATACATTTCAAGTTTTAGCAATCAGGCACCCACCTAGAGAACAAGGGAATATAGTTCATGTTTTTGGAAATCAGGCGCCCACTTGGAAAACAAGGGAATACAGTTCAAGTTTTTGGCAATCAGGAGCCCACCTGTAGAACAAAGGAATATAGTTCAAGGTTTGGCAATCAGGCGCCCACCTGGAGAACAAGGGAATACATTTCATGTTTTGGCAATAAGGCGCCCATCTGGAGAACAAGAGAATACAGTTCAAGTTTTGGCAATCAGGGGCCCACCTGGAGAATAATGGAATACAGTTCATGTTTTGGTAATCAGGCGCCCACCTGCAAAATTAGGGAATACATTTCAAGTTTTGGAAATCCGGCACCCACCTGGAAAATAAGGGAATATAGTTTGAGTTTTTGGCAATCAGGCACCTACTTGAAGAATAAAGGAATACAGTTCAAATTTTGTCAATCAGGCGCCCACCTGGGGAATAAGGGAATACAATTTAAGTTTTGGAATTCTGGCGCCCACCTAGAGAACAAGGGAATACGTTTCAACATTTAGCAATCAGGCACCCACCTGAACAACAAAGAAATACATTTCAAGTTTTTGAAATCAGGCGCACACCTAGAGAATAAAGGAATACAGTTCAAGTTTCGGCAATCAGGCGCCCTCCTGGAAAAACAATGGAATACATTTCAAGTTTTTGGCAATCTGGCGCCCACCTAGCAAAAAAGGGAATATAGTTCATGTTTTTGGCAATCCGGCGCCTACCTGGAAAACAAGGGAATACAGTTCAAGTTTTTGGAAATCAGGTGCCCTTACAGTTCAAGAATTGGCAATTAGGCACCTACCTAGAGAACAAAGGAATACAGTTCAAGTTTATGTCAATTAGGCTCCCACCTGGAGAACAAGGGAATACAATTCAACTTTTTGGCAATTAGGCGCCCACCTGGAGTACAAGGGAATACAATTCATGTTTTGGTAATCAGGCACCCACCTGGAAAATAAGGGAATTCATTTCAAGTTTTGGCAATCCGGTGCCCACATGAAAAATAAAGGAATATAGTTTGAGTTTTTGGAAATCAGGCGCCTACTTGAAGACAAGGGAATACAGTTCAAATTTTGTCAATCAGGCGCCCACCTAGGGAATAAGGTAATACAATTCAAGTTTTGGAATTCAGGAGCCCACCTGGATAACAAGGGAATACGTTTCAAGTTTTGGCAAACAGGCACCCACCTGAAGAACAAGGGAATACAGTTCAGGTTTTGGAAATCAGGCGCACACCTGGAGAACAAAGGAATACAGTTCAAGTTTTGGCAATCAGGCGCCCACCTGGAAAACAAGGGAATACAGTTCAAGGTTTGGCAATCAGGCGCCCACCTGGAGAACAAGGGATACAGTTCAAGTTTTGGCAATCAGGCGCCCACATGGAGAACAAGGGAATACAGTTCAAGTTTTGGCAATTAGGGGCCCACCTTGAGAATAATAGAATACAATTCATGTATTGGTAATCAGGCGCCCACCTGGAAAATAAGGGAATACATTTCAAGTTTTAGCAATCAGGCACCCACCTAGAGAACAAGGGAATATAGTTCATGTTTTTGGAAATCAGGCGCCCACTTGGAAAACAAGGGAATACAGTTGAAGTTTTTGGCAATCAGGAGCCCACCTGTAGAACAAAGGAATACAGTTCAAGGTTTGGCAATCAGGCGCCCACCTGGAGAACAAGGGAATACAGTTCATGTTTTGGCAATAAGGCGCCCATCTTGAGAACAAGAGAATACAGTTCAAGTTTTGGCAATCAGGGGCCCACCTGGAGAATAATGGAATACAGTTCATGTTTTGGTAATCAGGCGCCCACCTGCAAAATTAGGGAATACATTTCAAGTTTTGGAAATCCGGCACCCACCTTGAAAATAAGGGAATATAGTTTGAGTTTTTGGCAATCAGGCACCTACTTGAAGAATAAGGGAATACAGTTCAAATTTTGTCACCAGGCGCCCACCTGGGGAATAAGGGAATACAATTTAAGTTTTGGAATTCAGGCGCCCACCTAGAGAACAAGGGAATACGTTTCAACATTTAGCAATCAGGCACCCACCTGAACAACAAAGAAATACATTTCAAGTTTTGGAAACCAGGCGCACACCTAGAGAATAAAGGAATACAGTTCAAGTTTCGGCAATCAGGCGCCCTCCTGGAAAAACAATGGAATACATTTCAAGTTTTTGGCAATCTGGCGCCCACCTAGAAAAAAAAGGAATATAGTTCATGTTTTTGGCAATCCGGCGCCTACCTGGAAAACAAGGGAATACAGTTCAAGTTTTTGGAAATCAGGTGCCCTTACAGTTCAAGAATTGGCAATTAGGCACCTACCTAGAGAACAAAGGAATACAGTTCAAGTTTTGGCAATCAGGCGCACCCACCTGGAGAACTCGGGAATACAGTTCAAGTTTTTGTCAATTAGGCTCCCACCTGGAGAACAAGGGAATACAATTCAACTTTTTGGCAATCAGGCGCCCACCTGGAGTACAAGGGAATACAATTCATGTTTTGGTAATCAGGCACCCACCTGGAAAATAAGGGAATTCATTTCAAGTTTTGGCAATCCGGTGCCCACATGAAAAATAAAGGAATATAGTTTGAGTTTTTGGAAATTAGGCGCCTACTTGAAGACAAGGGAATACAGTTCAAATTTTGTCAATCAGGTGCCCACCTGGGGAATAAGGTAATACAATTCAAGTTTTGGAATTCAGGAGCCCACCTGGAGAACAAGGGAATACGTTTCAAGTTTTGATAAACAGGCACCCACCTGAAGAACAAGGGAATACAGTTCATGTTTTGGAAATCAGGCGCACACCTGGAGAACAAAGGAATACAGTTCAAGTTTTGGCAATCAGGCGCCCACCTGGAAAACAAGGGAATACAGTTCAAGTTTTTGGCAATCAGGCGTTCACCTGGAAAACAAGGGAATATAGTTCATGTTTTTGGCAATCCGGTGCCTTCCTGGAAAACAAGGGAATACAGTTCAAGTTTTTGGAAATCCGGTGCCCTTATATTTCAAGATTTGGCAATCAGGCACCCACGTGGAGAACAAGGGAAACAGTTCAAGTTTTGGCAATCAGGCGCACACCTGGAGTACAAGGGAAAACCGTTCAAATTTTGGAAATCAGGCGCCCACCTGGAAAACAAGGGAATAAAGTTCAAGTTTTTGGAAAAAAGACACCCACCTAGAGAACAAGGGAATACAATTCAAGTTTTTAGCAATCAGGCACCCACCTTGAGAACAAAGGAATATAGTTCTTGTTTTTGGCAATCAGGCGCCCACCTGGAAAACAAGGGAATAAAGTTCAAGTTTTTGGCAATCAGGAGCCCACCGGGAGAACAAGGGAATACAGTTCAAGGTTTGGCAATCAGGCGTCCACCTGGAGAATAAGGGAATACAGTTCAAGTTTTGGCAATTAGGGGCCCACCTGGAGAACAACGGAATACAATTCATGTATTGGTAATCAGGCGCCCACCTGGAAATAAGGGAATACATTTCACGTTTTAGCAATACGGCACCCACCTAGAGAACAAGGGAATATAGTTCATGTTTTTGGAAATCAGTCGCCCACCTGTAGAACAAGGGAATACAGTTCAAGGTTTGGCAATCAGGCGCCCACCTGGAGAACAAGGGAATACAGTTCATGTTTTGGCAATAAGGCGCCCATCTGGAGAACAAGGGAATACAGTTCAAGTTTTGGCAATCAGGGGCCCACCTGGAGAATAATGGAATACAGTTCATGTTTTGGTAATCAGGCGCCCACCTACAAAATTAGGGAATACATTTCAAGTTTTGGAAATCCGGCACCCACCTGGAAAATAAGGGAATATAGTTTGAATTTTTGGCAATCAGGCACCTACTTGAAGAACAAGGGAATACAGTTCAAATTTTGTCAATCAGGCGCCCACCTGGGGAATAAGGGAATACAATTTAAGTTTTGGAATTCAGGCGCCCACCTGGAGAACAAGGGAAATACGTTTCAAGATTTCGCAATCAGGCACCCACCTGAACAACAAAGAAATACATTTCAAGTTTTGGAAATCAGGCGCACACCTAGAGAACAAAGGAATACAGTTCAAGTTTCGGCAATCAGGCGCCCACCTGGAAAACAATGGAATACAGTTCAAGTTTTTGGCATTCTGGCGCCCACCTAGAAAAAAAGGGAACATAGTTCATGTTTTTGGAAATCCGGCGCCTACCTGGAAAACAAGGGAATACAGTTCAAGTTTTTAGCAATCAGGTTCCCTTATAGTTTAAGATTTGGCAATTAGGCACCCACCTAGAGAACAAAGGAATACAGTTCAAGTTTTGGCAATCAGGCGCACCCACCTGGAGAACTCGGGAATACAGTTCAAGTTTTTGGCAATCAGGCTCCCACCTGGAGAACAAGGGAATAAAATTCAACTTTTTGGCAATTAGGCGCCCACCTGGAGTACAAGGGAATACAGTTCATGCTTTGGTAATCAGGCGCCCACCTGGAAAATAAGGGAATACATTTCAAGGTTTGGCAATCCGGCGCCCACTTGGAAAATAAGGGAATATAGTTTGAGTGTTTGGCAATCAGGCACCTACTTGAAGAACAAGGGAATACAGTTCAAATTTTGTCAATCAGGCGCCCACCTGGGGAATAAGGTAATACAATTCAAGTTTTGGAATTCAGGCGCCCACCTGGAGAACAAGGGAATACGTTTCAAGTTTTGGCAAACAGGCACCCACCTGAAGAACAAGGGAATACAGTTCAAGTTTTGGAAATCAAGCGCACACTTGGAGAACAAAGGAATACAGTTCAAGTTTTGGCAATCAGGCACCTACCTGGAAAACAAGGGAATACATTTCAAGTTTTTGGCAATCAGGCGCTAACCTGGAAAACAAGGGAATATAGTTCATGTTTTTGGCAATCCGGTGCCTACCTGGAAAACAAGGGAATACAGTTCAAGTTTTTGGAAATCCGGTGCCCTTACAGTTCAAGATTTGGCAATCAGGCACCCACCTGGAGAACAAGGGAATACATTTCAAATTTTGGCAATCAGGCGCCCACCAGGAGTACAAGGGAAAACCGTTCAAATTTTGGAAATCAGGCGCCCACCTAGAAAACAAGGGAATAAAGTTCAAGTTTTTGGAAATAAGGCACCCACCTAGAGAACAAGGGAATACAGTTCAAGTTTTTAGCAATCAGGCACCCACCTAGAGAATAAGGGAATATAGCTCTTGTTTTTGGCAATCAGGCGCCCACCTGGAAAATAAGGGAATAAAGTTCAAGTTTTTGGCAATCAGGAGCTCACCTGGAGAACAAGGGAATACAGTTCAAGGTTTTGCAATCAGGCGCCCACCCGGAGAACAAGGGAATACAGTTCAAGTTCTGCAATCAGGCACCCACGTGGAGAACAAGGCAATACAGTTCAATTTTTGGCAATCAGGCGCCCACGTGGAGAACAACGGAATACAATTCATGTATTGGTAATCAGGCGCCCACCTGGAAAATAATGGAATACATTTCAAGTTTTAGCAATCAGGCACCTACCTTGAGAACAAGGAAACACAGTTTAAGGTTTGGCAATCAGGCGCCCATCTGGAGAACAAGGGAATACAGTTCATGTTTTGGGAATAAGGCGCCCATCTGGAGAACAAGGGAATACAGTTCATGTTCTGGCAATCAAGGGCCCACCTGGAGAACAATGGAATACAGTTCATGTTTTGGTAATCAGGCGCCCACCTGCAAAATAAGGGAATACATTTCAAGTTTTGGCAATCTGGCACCCACCTGGAAAATAAGGGAATTTAGTTTGAGTTTTTGGTAATCAGGCGCCTACTTGAACAACAAGGGAATACAATTCAAATTTTGTCAATCATGCGCCCACCTGGGGAATAAGGGAATACAATTTAAGTTTTGGAATTCAGGCTCCCACCTGGAGAACAAGGGAATACGTTTCAACATTGAGCAATCAGGCACCCACCTGAAGAACAAAGAAATACAGTTCAAGTTTTAGATATCAGGCGCACACCTAGAGAACAAAGGAATATAGTTCAAGTTTCGGCAATCAGGCGCCCACCTGGAAAATAATGGAATACAGTTCAAGTTTTTGGCAATCTACGCCCACCTGGAAAACAAGGGAATATAGGTCATGTTTTTGGCAATCCGGTGCCTACCTGGAAAACAAGGGAATACATTTCATGTTTTTTGCAATCAGGTGCCCTTACAGTTCAAGATTTGGCAATAAGGCACCCACCTAGAGAACAAGGGAATACAGTTCAAGTTTTGGCAATCAGGCGCACCCACCTGGAGAACTCGGGAATACAGTTCAAGTTTTTGGCAATCATGCTCCCACCTAGAGAACAAGGGAATACAATTCAAGTTTTTGGCAATCAGGCGCCCACCTGGAGAACAAGGGAATACAGTTCATGTTTTGGTAATCAGGCGCCCATCTGGAAAATAAGGGAATACATTTCATGTTTTGGCAATCCGGCGAGCACTTGGAAAATAAGGGAATATAGGTTGTGTTTTTGGCAATCAGGCGCCTACTTGAAGAATAAGGGAATACAGTTCAAATTTTGTCAATTAGGCACCCACCTGGGGAATAAGGTAATACAATTCAAGTTTTGGAATTTAGGCGCCCACCTGGAGAACAAGGGAATACGTTTCATATTTTGGCAAACAGGCACCCACTTGAAGAACAAAGGAATACAGTTCAAGTTTTGGCAATCCGGCGCCCACCTGGAAAACAAGGGAATACAGTTCATGTTTTTGGCAATCAGGCGCCTACCTGGAAACAAGGGAATACAATTCAAGTTTTTGGCAATCCTGTTCCCTTACAGTTCAAGATTTGGCAATCAGGCACCCACTTGGAGAATAAGGGAATACAGTTCAAGTTTTGGCAATCAGTCGCACACCTGGAGTACAAGGGAAAACCGTTCAAATTTTGGAAATCAGGCGCCCACCTGGAAAATAAGGGAAAAAAGTTCAAGTTTTTGGAAATAAGGCAACCACCTGGAGAACAAGGGAATACAGTTCATGTTTTTCGCAATCGGGCACCAACCTAGAAAACAAGGGAATATAGTTCATGTTTTTGGCAATCAGGCGCCCACCTAGAAAACAAGGGAATAAAGTTCAAGGTTTTGGCAATCAGGATCCCACCTGGAGAACAAGGGAATACAGTTCAAGGTTTGGCAATCAGGCGCCCACCTGAAGAACAAAGAAATACAGTTCAAGTTTTGGAAATCAGGCACACTCCTAGAGAACAAAGGAATACAGTTCAAGTTTCGGCAATCAGGCGCCCACCTGGAAAATAATGGAATACAGTTCAAGTTTTTGGCAATCTAGCGCCCACCTGGAAAACAAGGGAATATAGTTCATGTTTTTGGCAATCCGGTGCCTACCTGGAAAACAAGGGGATACAGTTCATGTTTTTGGCAATCACGTGCCCTTACAGTTCAAGATTTGGCAATTAGGCACCCACCTGGAGAACAAGGGAATACAGTTCAAGATTTGGCAATCAGGCGCACCCACCTGGAGAACTCGGGAATACAATTCAAGTTTTTGGCAATCAGGCTCTCACCTGGAGAACAAGGGAATACAATTCAAGTTTTTGGCAATCAGGCGCCCACCTGGAGAACAAGGGAATACAGTTCAAGTTTTTGGCAATCAGGTGCCCAACTGGGGAATAAGGGAATACAATTCAAGTTTTAGAATTCAGGCGCCCACCTGGAGAACAAGGAAATACGTTTCAAGTTTTGGCAATCAGGCACCCACCTGAAGAACAAAGGAATACAGTTGCAAGTTTTGGAAATCAGGCGCACACCTGGAGAACAAAGGAATGTAGTTCAAGTTTTGGCAATCAGGCGCCCACCTGGAAAACAAGGGAATACAGTTCATGTTTTTGGCAATCAGGCATCCACTTGGAAAACAAGGGAATATAGTTCATGTTTTTGGAAATCCGGTGCCTACCTGGAAACAAGGGAATATAGTTCAAGTTTTTGGCAATCCGGTGCCCTTACAGTTCAAGATTTGGCAATCAGGCGCCCACTTGGAGAATAAGGGAATACAGTTCAAGTTTTGGCAATCAGGCGCACACCTGAAGTACAAGGAAAAATCGGTCAAATTTTGGAAATCAGGCGCCCACCTGGATAACAAAGGAATAAAGTTCAAGATTTTGGAAATAAGGCACCCACCTGGAGAACAAGGGAATACAGTTCAAGTTTTTAGCAATCAGGCACCCACCTAGAGAACAAGGGAATATAGTTCATGTTATTGGCCATCAGGCACCCACTTGGAAAACAAGGGAATAAAGTTCAAGTTTTTGGCAATCAGGAGCCCACCTGGAGAACAAGGGAATACAGTTCAAGGTTTGGCAATCAGGCGCCCACCTGGAGAACAAGGGAATACAGGTCAAGTTTTGGCAATCAGGCGCCCACGTGGAGAACAAGGGAATACAATTCAAGTTTTTGCAATCAAGGGCCCACCTGGAGAACAACAGAATACAGTTCATGTATTGGTAATCAGGCGCCCACCTGGAAAATAAGGGAATACATTTCAAGTTTTAGCAATCAGGCACCCACATAGAGAACAAGGTAATATAGTTCATGTTTTTGGGAATCAGGCGCCCACCTGGAAAACAAGGGAATACAGTTCAAGTTTTTGGCAATAAGGAGCCCACATGTAGAACAAGGGAATACGGTTTGGCAATCAGGCGCCCACCTGGAGAACAAGGGAATACAGTTAATGTTTTGGCAATAAGGCGCCCATCTGGAGAACAAGGGAATACAGTTCAAGTTTTGGCAATTAGTGGCCCACCTGGAGAACAATGGAATACAGTTCAAGTTTCGTCAATCAGGCGCCCACCTGGAAAACAATGGAATACAGTTCAAGTTTCGGCAATCAGGCGCCCACCTGGAAAACAATGGAATACAGTTCAAGTTTTTGGTAATCTAGCGCCCACCTGGAAAACAAGGGAATATAGTTCATGTTTTTGGCAATCCGGTGCCTACCTGGAAAACAAGGGGATACAGTTCATGTTTTTGGCAATCAGGTGCCCTTACAGTTCAAGATTTGGCAATTAGGCACCCACCTGGAGAACAAGGGAATACAGTTCAAGATTTGGCAATCAGGCGCACCCACCTGGAGAACTCGGGAATACAATTCAAGTTTTTGGCAATCAGGCTCTCACCTGGAGAACAAGGGAATACAATTCAAGTTTTTGGCAATCAGGCGCCCACCTGGAGAACAAGGGAATACAGTTCAAGTTTTTGGCAATCAGGCGCCCACCTGGGGAATAAGGGAATACAATTAAAGTTTTAGAATTCAGGCGCCCACCTGGAGAACAAGGAAATACATTTCAAGTTTTGGCAATCAGGCACCCACCTGAAGAACAAAGGAATACAGTTGCAAGTTTTGGAAATCAGGCGCACACCTGGAGAACAAAGGAATGTAGTTCATGTTTTGGCAATCAGGCGCCCACCTGGAAAACAAGGGAATACAGTTCAAGTTTTTGGCAATCAGGCGTCCACCTGGAAAACAAGGGAATATAGTTCATGTTTTTGGAAATCCGGTGCCTACCTGGAAACAATGGAATATAGTTCAAGTTTTTTGCAATTCGGTGCCCTTACAGTTCAAGATTTGGCAATCAGGCGCCCACTTGGAGAATAAGGGAACACAGTTCAAGTTTTGGCAATCAGGCGCACACCTAAAGTACAAGGAAAAATCGTTCAAATTTTGGAAATCAGGCGCCCACCTGGATAACAAGGGAATAAAGTTCAAGATTTTGGAAATAAGGCACCCACCTGGAGAACAAGGGAATACAGTTCAAGTTTTTAGCAATCAGGCACCCACCTAGAGAACAAGGGAATATAGTTCATGTTATTGGCCATCAGGCGCCCACTTGGAAAACAAGGGAATAAAGTTCAAGTTTTTGGCAATCAGGAGCCCGCCTGGAGAACAAGGGAATACAGTTCAAGGTTTGGCAATCAGGCGCCCACGTGGAGAACAAGGGAATACAATTCAAGTTTTTGCAATCAAGGGCCCACCTGGAGAACAACGGAATACAGTTCATGTATTGGTAATCAGGCGCCCACCTGGAAAATAAGGGAATACATTTCAAGTTTTAGCAATCAGGCACCCACATAGAGAACAAGGGAATATAGTTCATGTTTTTGGGAATCAGGCGCCCACCTGGAAAACAAGGGAATACAGTTCAAGTTTTTGGCAATAAGGAGCCCACATGTAGAACAAGGGAATACGGTTTGGCAATCAGGCGCCCACCTGGAGAATAAGGGAATACAGTTAATGTTTTGGCAATAAGGCGCCCATCTGGAGAACAAGGGAATACAGTTCAAGTTTTGGAAATCAGTGGCCCACCTGGAGAACAATGGAATACAGTTCATGTTTTGGTAATCAGGCGCCCACCTGCAAAATAAGGGAATACATTTTAAGTTTTGGCAATCCGGCGCCCACCTGGAAAATAAGAGAATATAGTTTGAGTTTTTGGCAATCAGGCGCCTACTTGAAGAACAAGGGAATACAGTTCAAATTTTTGTCTGGCACCCACATGGGGAATAAGGGAATACAATTCATGTTTTTTAAATCAGGCGCCCACCTGGAGAACAAGGGAATACGTTTCAAGTTTTGGAAATCAGGCACCCACCTGAAGAACAAAGGAATACAGTTCAAGTTTCGGCAATCAGGTGCCCACCTGGAAAACAATGGAATACAGTTCAAGTTTCGGCAATCAGGCGCCAACCTGGAAAACAATGGAATACAGTTCAAGTTTTTGGTAATCTAGCGCCCACCTGGAAAACAAGGGAATATAGTTCATGTTTTTGGAAATCCGGCGTCTACCTGGAAAATAAGGGAATACAATTCAAGTTTTTGGCAATCAGGCTCTCACCTGGAGAACAAGGGAATACAATTCAAGTTTTTGGCAATCAGGCGCCCACCTGGAGAACAAGGGAATACAGTTCAAGTTTTTGGCAATCAGGTGCCCAACTGGGGAATAAGGGAATACAATTCAAGTTTTAGAATTCAGGCGCCCACCTGGAGAACAAGGAAATACGTTTCAAGTTTTGGCAATCAGGCACCCACCTGAAGAACAAAGGAATACAGTTGCAAGTTTTGGAAATCAGGCGCACACCTGGAGAACAAAGGAATGTAGTTCAAGTTTTGGCAATCAGGCGCCCACCTGGAAAACAAGGGAATACAGTTCATGTTTTTGGCAATCAGGCATCCACTTGGAAAACAAGGGAATATAGTTCATGTTTTTGGAAATCCGGTGCCTACCTGGAAACAAGGGAATATAGTTCAAGTTTTTGGCAATCCGGTGCCCTTACAGTTCAAGATTTGGCAATCAGGCGCCCACTTGGAGAATAAGGGAATACAGTTCAAGTTTTGGCAATCAGGTGCACACCTTAAGTACAAGGAAAAATCGGTCAAATTTTGAAAATCAGGCGCCCACCTGGATAACAAAGGAATAAAGTTCAAGATTTTGGAAATAAGGCACCCACCTGGAGAACAAGGGAATACAGTTCAAGTTTTTAGCAATCAGGCACCCACCTAGAGAACAAGGGAATATAGTTCATGTTATTGGCCATCAGGCACCCACTTGGAAAACAAGGGAATAAAGTTCAAGTTTTTGGCAATCAGGAGCCCACCTGGAGAACAAGGGAATACAGTTCAAGGTTTGGCAATCAGGTGCACCCACCTGGAGAACTAGGGAATACAGTTCAAGTTTTTGGCAATCAGGATCCTACTTGGAGAACAAGGGAATACAATTCAAGTTTTTGGCAATCAGGCGCCCACCTGAAGAACAAGGGAATACAGTTCAAGTTTTGGAAATTAGGCGCACACCTAGAGAAAAAGGGAATATAGTTCATGTTTTTTGTAATCCGGCGCCTACCTGGAAAACAAGGGAATACAGATCAATTTGTTGGCAACCATGTGCCCTTACAGTTCATGATTTGGCAATCAGGCACCCACCTTGAGAATAAGGGAATACAGTTCAAGTTCTGGCAATCAGGCGCACACCTGGAGTACAAGGGTATACAGTTCATGTTTTGTAAATCAGACGCCCACCTAGAAAACAAGGGAATACTTTTTAAGTTTTTTGAAATCAGGCACCCACCTGGAGAACAAGGGAATACAGTTCAAGTTTTTAACAATCAGGGAATATAGTTCATGTTTTTGGGAATCAGGCGCCCACCTGGAAAATAATAGAATACAGTTCAAGTTTTTGGAAATCAGGTAGCCCGCCTGGAGAACAAGGGAATACAATCAAGTTTTGGCAATCAGGCGCCCACCTGGAGAACAAGGGAATACAGTTCATGTTTTGGCAATTAGGCGCCCACCTGGAGAACAAGGGAATGAAATTCAAGTTTTGGCAATCAGGGGCCCACCTGGAGAACAACAGAATATAGTTCATGTTTTGGTAATCAGGCGCCCACCTGGAAAATAAGGGAATACATTTCAAGTTTTGGCAATACGGCGCCCACTTGGAAAATAAGGGAATATAGTTTGAGTTTTTGGCAATCAGGCGGCTACTTGAAGAACAAGGGAATACAGTTCAAATTTTGTCAATCAGGCGCCAACTTGGGGAATAAGGGAATACAATTCAAGTTTTGGTATTCAGGCACCAACCTGGAGAACAAGGGAATACGTTTCAAGTTTTGGCAATCAGGCACCCACCTGAAGAACAAGGGAATATAGTTCAAGTTTTGGAAATTAGGCGCACACCTGGAGAATAAGGGAATACAGTTCAAGTTTTGGCAATCAAGCGGCCACCGGGAAAATAAGGGAATATAGTTCAAGTTTTTGGCAATCGGGCGCAAACCTGGAAAACAAGGGAATATAGTTCATGTTTTTGGCAATCCGGTGCCTACCTGGAAAACAAGGGAATACAGTTCAAGTTTTTGGCAATTAGGTGCCCTTACAGTTCAAGATTTGGCAATCAGGCACCCACCTGTAGAACAAGGGAATACAGTTCAAGTTTTGGCAATCAGGCGCACACCTGGAGTACAAGGGAAAACCGTTCAAGTTTTGGAAATCAGGCGCCCACCTGGAAAACAAGGGAATAAAGTTAAAGTTTTGGAAATAAGGCACCCACCTGGAGAACAAGGGAAGACAGTTCAAGGTTTGGCAATCAGGCGCCCACCTGGAAAACAATGGAATACAGTTCAAGTTTTTGGCAATCTACGCCCACCTGGAAAACAAGGGAATATAGGTCATGTTTTTGGCAATCCGGTGCCTACCTGGAAAACAAGGGAATACAGTTCATGTTTTTTGCAACCAGGTGCCCTTACAGTTGAAGATTTGGCAATTAGGCACCCACCTGGAGAACAAGGGAATACAGTTCAAGTTTTGGAAATCAGGCGCACACCTGGAGAAAAAAGGAATGTAGTTCAAGTTTTGGCAATCAGGCGCCCACCTGGAAAACAAGGGAATACAGTTCAAGTTTTTGGCAATCAGGCGTCCACCTGGAAAACAAGGGAATATAGTTCATGTTTTTGGAAATCCGGTGCCTACCTGGAAACAATGGAATATAGTTCAAGTTTTTGCAATTCGGTGCCCTTACAGTTCAAGATTTGGCAATCAGGCGCCCACTTGGAGAATAAGGGAACACAGTTCAAGTTTTGGCAATCAGGCGCACACCTGGAGTACAAGGAAAAATCGTTCAAATTTTGGAAATCAGGCGCCCACCTGGATAACAAGGGAATAAAGTTCAAGATTTTGGAAATAAGGCACCCACCTGGAGAACAAGGGAATACAGTTCAAGTTTTTAGCAATCAGGCACCCACCTAGAGAACAAGGGAATATAGTTCATGTTATTGGCCATCAGGCGCCCACTTGGAAAACAAGGGAATAAAGTTCAAGTTTTTGGCAATCAGGAGCCCGCCTGGAGAACAAGGGAATACAGTTCAAGGTTTGGCAATCAGGCGCCCACCTGGAGAACAAGGGAATACAGGTCAAGTTTTGGCAATTAGCCGCCCACGTGGAGAACAAGGGAATACAATTCAAGTTTTTGCAATCAAGGGCCCACCTGGAGAACAACGGAATACAGTTCATGTATTGGTAATCAGGCGCCCACCTGGAAAATAAGGGAATACATTTCAAGTTTTAGCAATCAGGCACCCACATAGAGAACAAGGGAATATAGTTCATGTTTTTGGGAATCAGGCGCCCACCTAGAAAACAAGGGAATACAGTTCAAGTTTTTGGCAATAAGGAGCCCACATGTAGAACAAGGGAATACGGTTTGGCAATCAGGCGCCCACCTGGAGAATAAGGGAATACAGTTAATGTTTTGGCAATAAGGCGCCCATCTGGAGAACAAGGGAATACAGTTCAAGTTTTGGAAATCAGTGGCCCACCTGGAGAACAATGGAATACAGTTCATGTTTTGGTAATCAGGCGCCCACCTGCAAAATAAGGGAATACATTTTAAGTTTTGGCAATCCGGCGCCCACCTGGAAAATAAGAGAATATAGTTTGAGTTTTTGGCAATCAGGCGCCTACTTGAAGAACAAGGGAATACAGTTCAAATTTTTGTCTGGCACCCACCTGGGGAATAAGGGAATACAATTCATGTTTTTGAAATCAGGCGCCCACCTGGAGAACAAGGGAATACGTTTCAAGTTTTGGAAATCAGGCACCCACCTGAAGAACAAAGGAATACAGTTCAAGTTTCAGCAATCAGGTGCCCACCTGGAAAACAATGGAATACAGTTCAAGTTTCGGCAATCAGGCGCCAACCTGGAAAACAATGGAATACAGTTCAAGTTTTTGGTAATCTAGCGCCCACCTGGAAAACAAGGGAATATAGTTCATGTTTTTGGAAATCTGGCGTCTACCTGGAAAACAAGGGAATACAATTTAAGTTTTTGGCAATCATGTGCCCTTATAGTTCAAAATTTGGCAATTAGGCACCAACCTGGAGAACAAGGGAATATAGTTCAAGTTATGGCAATCAGGCGCACCCACCTGGAGAACTAGGGAATACAGTTCAAGTTTTTGGCAATCAGGATCCCACTTGGAGAACAAGGGAATACAATTCAAGTTTTTGGCAATCAGGCGCCCACCTGAAGAACAAGGGAATACAGTTCAAGTTTTGGAAATTAGGCGCACACCTAGAGAAAAAGGGAATATAGTTCATGTTTTTGGTAATCCGGCGCCTACCTGGAAAACAAGGGAATACAGATCAATTTGTTGGAAACCATGTGCCCTTACAGTTCAAGATTTGGCAATCAAGCACCCACCTGGAGAATAAGGGAATACAGTTCAAGTTTTGGCAATCAGGCGCACACCTGGAGTACAAGGGTATACAGTTCATGTTTTGTAAATCAGACGCCCACCTAGAAAACAAGGGAATACTTTTTAAGTTTTTTGAAATCAGGCACCCACCTGGAGAATAAGGGAATACAGTTCAAGTTTTTAACAATCAGGCACCCACCTAGAGAACAAGGGAATATAGTTCATGTTTTTGGGAATCAGGCGCCCACCTGGAAAACAATAGAATACAGTTCAAGTTTTTGGAAATCAGGTAGCCCGCCTGGAGAACAAGGGAATACAATCAAGTTTTGGCAATCAGGCGCCCACCTGGAGAACAAGGGAATACAGTTCATGTTTTGGCAATTAGGCGCCCACCTGGAGAACAAGGGAATGAAATTCAAGTTTTGGCAATCAGGGGCCCACCTGGAGAACAACAGAATATAGTTCATGTTTTGGTAATCAGGCGCCCACCTGGAAAATAAGGGAATACATTTCAAGTTTTGGCAATACGGCGCCCACTTGGAAAATAAGGGAATATAGTTTGAGTTTTTGGCAATCAGGCGCCTACTTGAAGAACAAGGGAATACAGTTCAAATTTTGTCAATCAGGCACCAACTTGGGGAATAAGGGAATACAATTCAAGTTTTGGAATTCAGGCACCAACCTGGAGAACAAGGGAATACGTTTCAAGTTTTGGCAATCAGGCACCCACCTGAAGAACAAGGGAATACAGTTCAAGTTTTGGAAATCAGGCGCACACCTGGAGAACAAAGCAATACAGTTCATGTTTCGGCAATCAGGCGGCCACCGGGAAAACAAGGGAATATAGTTTAAGTTTTTGGCAATCGGGCGCACACCTGGAAAACAAGGGAATATAGTTCATGTTTTTGGCAATCCGGTGCCTACCTGGAAAACAAGGGAATACAGTTCAAGTTTTTGGCAATTAGGTGCCCTTACAGTTCAAGATTTGGCAATCAGGCACCCACCTGTAGAACAAGGGAATACAGTTCAAGTTTTGGCAATCAGGCGCACACCTGGAGTACAAGGGAAAACCGTTCAAGTTTTGGAAATCAGGCGCCCACCTGGAAAACAAGGGAATAAAGTTAAAGTTTTGGAAATAAGGCACCCACCTGGCGAACAAGGGAAGACAGTTCAAGGTTTGGCAATCAGGCGCCCACCTGGAAAACAATGGAATACAGTTCAAGTTTTTGGCAATCTACGCCCACCTGGAAAATAAGGGAATATAGGTCATGTTTTTGGCAATCTGGTGCCTACCTGGAAAACAAGGGAATACAGTTCATGTTTTTTGCAATCAGGTGCCATTACAGTTGAAGATTTGGCAATTAGGCACCCACCTGGAGAACAAGGGAATACAGTTCAAGTTTTGGCAATCAGGCGCACCCACCTGGAGAACACGGGAATACAGTTCAAGTTTTCGGCAATCAGGCTCCCACCTGGAGAACAAGGGAATACAATTCAAGTTTTTGGCAATCAGGCGCCCACCTGGAGAACAAGGGAATACAGTTCATGTTTTGGTAATCAGGCGCCCATCTGGAAAATAAGGGAATACATTTCATGTTTTGGCAATCCGGAGAGCACTTGGAAAATAAGGGAATATAGGTTGTGTTTTTGGCAATCAGGCGCCTACTTGAAGAATAAGGGAATACAGTTCAAATTTTGTCAATTAGGCGCCCACCTGGGGAATAAGGGAATACGTTTCAAGTTTTGGAATTCAGGCACCCACCTGGAGAACAAGGGAATACGTTTCATTATTTGGAAAACAGGCACCCATCTAAAGAACAAAGGAATACAGTTCAAGTTTTGGCAATCAGGCGCCCACCTGGAAAACAAGGGAATACAGTTCATGTTATTGGCAATCAGGCGCCTACCTGGAAACAAGGGAATACAGTTAAAGTTTTTGGCAATTCGGTGCCCTTACAGTTCAAGATTTGGAAATCAGGCACCCACTTGGAGAATAAGGGAATACAGTTCAAGTTTTGGCAATCAGTCGCACACCTGGAGTACAAGGGAAAACCGTTCAAATTTTGGAAATCAGGCGCCCACCTGGAAAACAAGGGAATAAAGTTCAAGTTTTTGGAAATAAGGCAACCACCTGGAGAACAAGGGAATACAGTTCAAGTTTTTCGCAATCAGGCACCAACCTAGAAAACAAGGGAATATAGTTCGTGTTTTTGGCAATCAGGCGCCCACCTAGAAAACAAGTAAATAAAGTTCAAGGTTTTGGCAATCAGGATCCCACCTGGAGAACAAGGGAATACAGTTCAAGGTTTGGCAATCAGGCGCCCACATGAAGAACAAAGAAATACAGTTCAAGTTTTGGAAATCAGGCACACTCCTAGAGAACAAAGGAATACAGTTCAAGTTTCGGCAATCAGGCGCCCACCTGGAAAATAATGGAATACAGTTCAAGTTTTTGGCAATCTAGCGCCCACCTGGAAAACAAGGGAATATAGTTCATGTTTTTGGCAATCCGGTGCCTACCTGGAAAACAAGGGGATACAGTTCATGTTTTTGGCAATCAGGTGCCCTTACAGTTCAAGATTTGGCAATTAGGCACCCACCTGGAGAACAAGGGAATACAGTTCAAGATTTAGCAATCAGGCGCACCCACCTGGAGAACTCGGGAATACAATTCATGTTTTTGGCAATCAGGCTCTCACCTGGAGAACAAGGGAATACAATTCAAGTTTTTGGCAATCAGGCGCCCACCTGGAGAACAAGGGAATACAGTTCAAGTTTTTGGCAATCAGGCGCCCACCTGGGGAATAAGGGAATACAATTCAAGTTTTAGAATTCAGGCTCCCACCTGCAGAACAAGGAAATACGTTTCAAGTTTTGGCAATCAGGCACCCACCTGAAGAACAAAGGAATACAGTTGCAAGTTTTGGAAATCAGGCGCACACCTGGATAACAAAGGAATATAGTTCAAGTTTTGGCAATCAGGCGCCCACCTGGAAAACAAGGGAATACAGTTCAAGTTTTTGGCAATCAGGTGCCCTTACAGTTCAAGATTTGGCAATTAGGCACCCACCTGGAGAACAAGGGAATACAGTTCAAGATTTGGCAATCAGACGCACCCACCTGGAGAACTCGGGAATACAATTCATGTTTTTGGCAATCAGGCTCTCACCTGGAGAACAAGGGAATAAAATTCAAGTTTTTGGCAATCAGGCGCCCACCTAGAGAACAAGGGAATACAATTCAAGTTTTTGGCAATCAGGCACCCACCTGGGGAATAAAGGAATACAATTCAAGTTTTAGAATTCAGGCGCCGACCTGGAGAACAAGGAAATACGTTTCATGTTTTGGCAATCAGGCACCCACCTGAAAAACAAAGGAATACAGTTGCAAGTTTTGGAAATCAGGTGCACACCTGCAGAACAAAGGAATGTAGTTCAAGTTTTGGCAATCAGGCGCCCACCTGGAAAACAAGGGAATACAGTTCAAGTTTTTGGCAATCAGGCGTCCACCTGGAAAACAAGGGAATATAGTTCATGTTTTTGGAAATCCGGTGCCTACCTGGAAACAATGGAATATAGTTCAAGTTTTTGGCAATCCGGTGCCCTTACAGTTCAAGATTTGGCAATCAGGCACCCACTTGGAGAATAAGGGAATACAGTTCAAGTTTTGGCAATCAGGCGCACAACTGGAGTACAAGGAAAAATCGTTCAAATTTTGGAAATCAGGCGCCCACCTGGATAACAAGGGAATAAAGTTCAAGTTTTTTTAAATAAGACACCCACCTGGAGAACAAGGGAATACAGTTCAAGTTTTTAGCAATCAGGCACCCACCTAGAGAACAAGGGAATATAGTTCATGTTTTTGGCAATCAGGCGCCCACCTAGAAAACAAGGGAATAAAGTTCAAGTTTTTGGCAATCAGGTGCCCACCTGGAGAACAAGGGAATACAGTTCAAGGTTTGGCAATCAGGCACCCACCTGGAGAACAAGGGAATACAGGTCAAGTTTTGGCAATCAGGCGCCCACGTGGAGAACAAGGGAATACAATTCAAGTTTTTGCAATCAAGGGCCCACCTGGAGAACAACGGAATACAGTTCATGTATTGGTAATCAGGCGCCCACCTGGAAAATAAGGGAATACATTTCAAGTTTTAGCAATCAGGCACCCACATAGAGAACAAGGGAATATAGTTCATGTTTTTGGGAATCAGGCGCCCACCTGGAAAACAAGGGAATACAGTTCAAGTTTTTGGCAATAAGGAGCCCACATGTAGAACAAGGGAATACGGTTTGGCAATCAGGCGCCCACCTGGAGAACAAGGGAATACAGTTAATGTTTTGGCAATAAGGCGCCCATCTGGAGAACAAGGGAATACAGTTCAAGTTTTGGCAATCAGTGGCCCACCTGGAGAACAATGGAATACAGTTCATGTTTTGGTAATCAGGTGCCCACCTGCAAAATAAGGGAATACATTTCAAGTTTTGGCAATCTGGCGCCCACCTGGAAAATAAGGGAATATAGTTTGAGTTTTTGGCAATCAGGCGCCTACTTGAAGAACAAGGGAATACAGTTCAAATTTTGTCAATCAGGCACCCACCTGGGGAATAAGGGAATACAATTCATGTTTTTGAATTCAGGCGCCCACCTGGAGAACAAGGGAATACATTTCAAATTTTGGAAATCAGGCACCCACCTGAAGAACAAAGGAATACAGTTCAAGCTTCGGCAGTCAGGCGCCCACCTGGAAAACAATGGAATACAGTTCAAGTTTCGGCAATCAGGCGCCAACCTGGAAAACAATGGAATACAGTTCTTGTTTTTGGCAATCAGGCGCCCACCTGGAAAATAAGGGAATATAGTTCATGTTTTTGGCAATCCAGCGTCTACCTGGAAAACAAGGGAATACAATTTATGTTTTTGGCAATCATGTGCCCTTACAGTTCAAAATTTGGCAATTAGGCACCCACCTGGAGAACAAGGGAATATAGTTCAAGTTTTGGCAATCAGGCGCACCCACCTGGAGAACTAGGGAATACAGTTCAAGTTTTTGCCAATCAGGATCCCACTTGGAGAACAATGGAATACAATTCAAGTTTTTGGCAATTAGGAGCCCACCTGAAGAACAAAGGAATACAGTTCAAGTTTTGGAAATTAGGCGCACACCTAGAGAAAAAGGGAATATAGTTCTTGTTTTTGGCAATCCGGCGCCTACCTGGAAAACAAGGGAATATAGATCAATTTGTTGGCAACCATGTGCCCTTATAGTTCAAGATTTGGCAATCAGGCACCCACCTGGATAATAAGGGAATACAGTTCAAGTTTTGGCAATCAGGCGCACACCTGGAGTACAAGGGTATACAGTTCAAGTTTTGTAAATCAAGCACTCACCTGGAAAACAAGGGAATACTTTTTAAGTTTTTTGAAATTAGGCACCCACCTGGAGAACAAGGGAATACAGTTCAAGTTTTTAACAATCAGGCACCCACCTAGAGAACAAGGGAATATAGTTCATGTTTTTGGGAATCAGGCGCCCACCTGAAAAATAATAGAATACAGTTCAAGTTTTTGGAAATCAGGTAGCCCGCCTGGAGAACAAGGGAATACAATCAAGTTTTGGCAATCAGGCGCCCACCTGGAGAACAAGGGAATACAGTTCATATTTTGGCAATTAGGCGCCCACCTGGAGAACAAGGGAATACAATTCAAGTTTTGGCAATCAGGGTCCCACCTGGAAAATAAGGGAATACATTTCAAGTTTTGGCAATACGGCGCCCACTTGGAAAATAAGGGAATATAGTTTGAGTTTTTGGCAATCAGGCGCCTACTTGAAGAACAAGGGAATATAGTTCAAATTTTGTCAATCAGGCGCCAACCTGGGGAATAAGGGAATACAATTCAAGTTTTGGAATTCAGGCACCAACCTGGAGAACAAGGGAATACGTTTCAAGTTTTGGCAATCAGGCACCCACCTGAAGAACAAGGGAATACAGTTCAAGTTTTGGAAATCAGGCGCACACCTGGAGAACAAAGCAATACAGTTCATGTTTCGGCAATTAGGCGGCCACCGGGAAAACAAGGGAATATAGTTCAAGTTTTTGGCAATCAGGCGCACACCTGGAAAACAAGGGAATATAGTTCATGTTTTTGGCAATCCCGTGCCTACCTGGAAAACAAGGGAATACAGTTCAAGTTTTTGGCAATCAGGTGCCCTTACAGTTCAAGATTTGGCAATCAGGCACCCACATGTAGAACAAGGGAATACAGTTCAAGTTTTGGCAATCAGGCGCACACCTGGAGTACAAGGGAAAACCGTTCAAGTTTTGGAAATCAGGCGCCCACCTGGAAAACAAGGGAATAAAGTTAAAGTTTTGGAAATAAGGAACCCACCTGGAGAACAAGGGATACAGTTCAAGTTTTGGCAATCAGGCGCCCACATGAAGAACAAGGGAATACAGTTCAAGTTTTGGCAATTAGGGGCCCACCTAGAGAACAACGGAATACAATTCATGTATTGGTAATCATGCGCCCACCTGGAAAATAAGGGAATACATTTCAAGTTTTAGCAATCAGGCACCCACCTAGAGAACAAGGGAACATAGTTCATGTTTTTGGAAATCAGGCGCCCAATTGGAAAACATGGGAATACAGTTCAAGTTTTTGGCAATCAGGAGCCCACCTGTAGAACAAGGGAATACAGTTCAAGGTTTGGCAATCAGGCGCCCACCTGGAGAACAAGGGAATACAGTTCATGTTTTGGCAATAAGGCGCCCATCTGGAGAACAAGGGAATACAGTTCAAGTTTTGGCAATCAGGGGCCCACCTGGAGAATAATGGAATACAGTTCATGTTTTGGTAATCAGGCGCCCACCTGCAAAATTAGGGAATACATTTCAAGTTTTGGAAATCCGGCACCCACCTGGAAAATAAGGGAATACAGTTCAAATTTTGTCAATCAGGTGCCCACCTGGGGAATAAGGGAATACAATTTAAGTTTTGGAATTCAGGCGCCCACCTAGAGAATAAGGGAATACGTTTCAATATTTAGCAATCAGGCACCCACCTGAACAACAAAGAAATACATTTCAAGTATTGGAAATCAGGCGCACACCAAGAGAACAAAGGAATACAGTTCAACTTTCGGCAATCAGGCACCCACCTGGAAAATAATGTAATACAGTTCATGTTTTTTGGCAATCTGGCTCCCACCTAGAAAAAAACGGAATATAGTTCATGTTTTTGGCAATCCGGTGCCTACCTGGAAAACAAGGGAATACAGTTCAAGTTTTTGGCATTCAGGTGCCCTTACAGTTCAAGATTTGGCAATTAGGCACCCACCTAGAGAACAAAGGAATACAGTTTAAGTTTTGGCAATCAGGCGCACCCACTTGGTGAACTCGGGAATACAGTTTAAGTTTTTGGCAATTAGGCTCCCACCTGGAGAACAAGGGAATACAATTAACCTTTTTGGCAATCAGGCGCCCACCTGGAGTACAAGGGAGTACAGTTCATGTTTTGGTAATCAGGCGCCCACCTGCAAAATAAAGGAATATATTTCAAGTTTTGGCAATCCGGCGCCCACTTGGAAAATAAGGAAATATAGTTTGAGTGTTTGGCAATCAGACGCCTACTTGAAGAACAAGGGAATACAGTTCAAATTTTGTCAATCAGGCGCCCACCTGGGGAATAAGGTAATACAATTCAAGTTTTGTAATTCAGGCGCCCACCTGGAGAACAAGGGAATACATTTCAAGTTTTGGCAAACAGGCTCCCACCTGAAGAAAAAGGGAATACAGTTCAAGTTTTGGAAATCAGGCGCACACCTGGAGAACAAAGGAATACAGTTCAAGTTTTGGCAATCAGGCGCCCACCTGGAAAACAAGGGAATACAGTTCATGTTTTTGGCAATCAGGCGCTCACTTGGAAAACAAGGGAATATAGTTCATGTTTTTGGCAATCCGGTGCCTACATGGAAAACAAGGGAATACAGTTCAAGTTTTTGTAAATCCGGTGCCCTTACAGTTCAAGATTTGGCAATCAGGCACCCACCTGGAGAACAAGGGAATACAGTTCAAGTTTTGGCAATCAGGCGCACACCTGGAGAACAAGGGAAAACCGTTCAAATTTTGGAAATCAGACGCCCACCTGGAAAACAAGGGAATAAAGTTCAAGTTTTTGGAAATAAGGCACCCACCTAGAGAACAAGGGAATACAGTTCAAGTTTTTAGCAACCAGGCACCCACCTAGAGAACAAGGGAATATAGCTCTTGTTTTTGGCAATCAAGCGCCCACCTGGAAAATAAGGGAATAAAGTTCAAGTTTTTGGCAATTAGGAGCTCACCTAGAGAACAAGGGAATACAGTTCAAGGTTTGGCAATCAGGCGCCCACCTGGAGAACAAGGTAATACAGTTAAAGTTCTGCAATCAGGCACCCACGTGGAGAACAAGGGAATACATTTC
The DNA here is from genome assembly GCF_000715075.1 of Nicotiana tabacum. NCBI lineage: Eukaryota > Viridiplantae > Streptophyta > Magnoliopsida > Solanales > Solanaceae > Nicotiana > Nicotiana tabacum. Next base: position 88,463,399 of record NC_134101.1, on the reverse strand, counting down.
AAGTTTTGGCAATCAGGGTCCCACCTGGAGAACAACGGAATACATTTCAAGTTTTAGCAATCAGGCACCCACCTAGAGAACAAGGAAACACAGTTTAAGGTTTGGAAATCAGGCGCCCATCTGGAGAACAAGGGAATACAATTTATGTTTTGGGAATAAGGCGCCCATCTGGAGAACAAGGGAATACAATTCATGTTTTGGGAATAAGGCTCCCATCTGGAGAACAAGGGAATACAGTTCAAGTTTTGGCAATCAAGGGTCCACCTAGAGAACAATGGAATACAGTTCATGTTTTGGTAATAAGGCGCCCACCTGCAAAATAAGGGAATACATTTCAAGTTTTGGCAATCTGACACCCACCTGGAAAATAAGGGAATTTTGTTTGAGTTTTTGGCAATCAGGCGCCTACTTGAACAACAAGGAAATACAGTTCAAATTTTGTCAATCAGGCGCCCACCTGGGGAATAAGGGAATACAATTTAAGTTTTGGAATTCAGGCGCCCACCTGGAGAACAAGGGAATACGTTTCAAGATTTCGCAATCAGGCACCCACCTGAAGAACAAAGAAATAAAGTTCAAGTTTTGGAAATCAGGCGCACACCTAGAGAACAAAGGAATACAATTCAAGTTTCGGCAATCAGGCGCCCACCTGGAAAACAATGGAATACAGTTCAAGTTTTTGGCAATCTACGCCCACCTGGAGAACAAAGGAATATAGGTCATGTTTTTGGCAATCCGGTGCCTACCTGTAAAACAAGGGAATACAGTTCATATTTTTTGCAATCAGGTGCCCTTACAGTTCAAGATTTGGCAATTAGGCACCCACCTGGAGAACAAGGGAATACAGTTCAAGTTTTGGCAATCACGCGCACCCACTTGAAGAACTCGGGAATACAGTTCAATTTTTTGGCAATCAAGCTCCCACCTGGAGAACAAGGGAATACAATTCAAGTTTTTGGCAATCAGGCGCCTACCTGGAGAACAATGGAATACAGTTCATGTTTTGGTAATCAGGCGCCCACTTGGAAAATAAGGGAATACATTTCATGTTTTGGCAATCCGGCGCCCACTTGGAAAATAAGGGAATATAGGTTGAGTTTTTGGCAATCAGGCGCCTACTTGAAGAATAAGATACCAATTTGAGGGGTCATGTTTAATACTGAGATGTATACTTGTTGATACATATATCCATGGTTTATATATTTCTAAGATTTATTTCTTTTCTGTGTTGATAACTTTCAAGTTTATCTTCATAGAATTCAATTTCATTTTCTATAGTTAATAAAGCTTTATTACGCAATCTATTATATCTAATTATGTCTTTGCAGGTTTTAATATTGTGTTTAACACAATCTATTTTTCTATTTATGTTACTGAGGGTTTTAAGAAGTTTCCATTTCTGGGTGTTATATAATCTTATATAATGAAAAGTGTTATGTTTCATTTATAAACCGATTTTATTAACTTGATATGTGATCATTAATCTGAATATAAATCTAGTTCATATAGATCTAATATATCTATTTCTTGTGATACAATTAGTTCTGTAAATGCTTGTTCCATTACATATATTATTTCAAAAGTAACTAAAATATCATAAATTTTTATTAAGAAGCATTGGAAAATAAACATTTATATTAAGAAGCAAATCATGAAAAATAATACTAACATTAATAGTACAAACCCGCAAAACAGTGAAACAATTAAAATAACTTAGAAATCGCAGAAAATTAGAAAGAAACTATACATAGAATATGAATACTTAAGTATCACAAAAATAAACAAAGCTAGGCTGTCTAAATTAATCGATATAATATCTAAAACAGAATATAAATATGTTTGTTATCTAAAGGATAAAAGATGAATAAAGAAGAATTCGCACTAGAAGAGAAAACATATGAGAATCCAGAAGGATTAAAAATAACAATAATATTTTCCAACTTAGGAAGAAGATATAATAAAATAGGAAATAACCTAAACTTAATGTCAGAAAAAGAAACTGTAAAACTAGAGGATAGTTTAACCGCCATGGTTAGAATAACAAAAGAAAACGAAGAAATAGATAAGAAACGAGAGATTAAAGAAATACAACAGCAAGCTAAAGAAAAAATACAACAGATAGAGGAAGTAAAAAATACTAAAATAACAGAATTAGAAAAAGAATTAGAGATGCTAAAACAGATGTATGCAAATAAACTAAAAGAAAAGGAAAAACGTAAAGAAGAAGAACAAGAACTAAAACTAACAAATGAGATAGAAAAGTTCAAATTACAGTTAGAAGAAGTACAGGAGAGTCCATAAAAAATAAGTATAAACGAAATAAATGACCAAAGTGATAAAGACACAGAACTAGGAGAAAACTATTCAGAAACAAGTGAAACATACACAGAACTTATAGAAAAAACAGAAAAGATAAAAATAAACCCAGAAATAAATACAGGAGATATGAACGAGGATAAACCAAGCACATCAGGAGTAAAAAATCCGAAACAATTAAACCCAACCTATTACAGAGTAAGTTATGATGCATATGATAAAAACAAAACATTATGGGATAAAAGGTTAAATAAGAAATGGGCACCAAGACAGATAACTGAACAATATAATTTTTTAGATCTAGATTGTGTAACAGATATAAATAAAACAATACAATTATGGATAGGATATATCTCAAAACAACTAATAGATAATAAAATAGCAATAGCGGAAACACCAGGATATATAGAAAGAACATTTATAGGAACTGTAAAATTATGGTTACAAAATTTATCAAGTGAAAGCTTAGACACATTAAGGAGTAATAAAAAACTTGACGGTACAACTACAACAACAGTTACAGATATATTAAATAAATATGAAATAGCAATAAGAAATGAATTTAGTAGTATGACAACAGAAGTAGAAGAACAAAATAAAGAAAAAAATTACAAATAGGAATTTAATGACAAAATTAGCAATATGTAATATGTGTTATATAGATGAATATACTTGTGCATTTAGAGACTATTATTATAAAGGAACATATAGTCCGGATGAAAGTAAAGAGATAAGAAAATTATATTTTACAAAATTACCAGAACCCTTTAGCTCAAAAATAATAAAAAATTGGAACGAAACAGGACTAGCAGATACATTAGGAGCAAGGATAAAATTCCTACAAAACTGGTTTATAGAATTATGTGAAAAATATAAAGAAAACATGAAAATGGAAAAAATATTAGTAAAAAATTTGGCATGTTGCAAAAGTAGAATAGCACACCAATTTGGCTGCACAGATAAATATTACAAAAAAGAAGGAAAGAAAAAGAAATTTAAATCAAAATATTCAAAATATAAATATAGGAAACCAAGAGGAAGATATTATGTAAAAAATTATAAACATAAAAAACCATATAGGAAAAAGAAAAAACTAACAAAATGTGCTTGCTATAATTGTGGAAAGCTAGGACACTTAGCCAAAGATTGTAAATTACCAAAAAACCCAAAGAAGAAACAAATTACCGAAATATTGATAGATAATGATAAATATACACAAGTAGAATATGTAGATTATGAATTAAGCAGTGAAGATAGCATATATGAGATATCAGAAAACGAGTTCTCTGAAAATGAAAAGGAAATAAACAAGGATATAGAAGAATCAGATGAAGAAAATTATGACTCAAAAAGATATACAAATTATACAACAAGAAGAACACCAAGATGAACAATCTTCAGAACAAAAAATAATATTTGACGCTAATGTATTTGAACAAATAAAAGGAAAAGAATTGGATCTAAGCATAGACAAAATATTAGAAGTACCAACAATAAAGAATTGGTTTAAAAGACAGAAAGAAGAATACTATGTAGTAAGCCAAAGAGAACATATAATAGATTGTAAATACATCAAAGGTAAAGCACAAATACCAATTTTAAATAAAAGACTACTAAATAAAGAAATACAAGATATAAAAGCAAAAAATCCAATAAAATATGTACACTTAGGAGGAACGGAGATCCTAATAAAAGCATGTTTTAGGGAAGGAATAGATACCCCTATAGAAATATACTTGGCAGATGATAGAATTGTACAACCTATAGAAAAGAGTATAATAAGTGCCGTAAGAGGTAACTTAATATACCAAAAATTTAAATTTATAATAAGTGCTAACTATTCAGTAGCAGTAGATGATAAAAATATAGATAAATCATTAGTACTATACTGGAAAATGTCTGGAATAGAATTAGCACCAGGAAGTAAAATATTCACAGCAAGATGTAAAAATCTATATGTCTTAACAACAAAACATAAGATAACAGCTAAAAATAAAATAAATAAAATAAAAATAGAAAATCCATTCGAAAGAATAGTATCAGTTATAGACAACAATGATTACAGTTATACGGGAACGGACGAAAGTGTAGGTCGCCTATAGGGTGGTTCGACGTTGGAGAATCTGGATTACACGGGCCAGACTTGTTTCAGCAAGCCATAGAAAAAGTAAAGCTTATCCGGGATCGACTATTGATAGCTCAGAGTCGTCAGAAGTCATATTCAGACGTGCGACGTCAAGATTTAGAATTCGGGGTTGATGACTGGGTATTCTTGAAGGTGTCACCTATGAAGGGTGTGATGAGATTTGGCAAAAAGGGTAAACTTAGCCCACGGTATATTGGGCCTTATAAGATCATTCGGAGGGTGGGCCGAGTAGCTTATGAGTTAGAATTGCCCTTGCAATTAGAGTCTGTCCATCCATTTTTTCATGTATATATGTTACGAAAGTACATTGGCGATCCTACCCGAGTGGTACCTACGAATGATGTACAGATTACAGAGGACTTGTCATACGAGGAAATTCCGGTTTCCATTCTAGACCGACAAATCCGCAAGCTACGGACTAAGGAGGTAGCCTCCGTGAAAGTACTTTGGAGAAACAACAATGTAGAAGAAATGACTTGGGAGGCTGAGAAAAACATGAAGTCTAGATATCCCTACTTATTTCCTCCTCCAGAGAAGGGTCCGACTGAGACATCTAATCATAAGGTATGTGCATAAATTCTTGCGTTTGTTATTGTCGTTGGTCATGTGAGGCCATTGTCGTTATTGATAATTGTGGTCCTGTGTGGCGTTGGGTTATTAAGCTTCTACGGGGAGAGTTGGTAGTAGTATTGTTATAAAAGGCGACCTTGCCAAAGTTATATAGATCACGGAGAGTGGAACATTCAAGGACGAATGTTTCTAAGGGGGGAAGGATGTTACATCTCGCATTTTCGTACGTTAAAGTTTCGTTTTCAGTTAACCGACGTAGACTCGGGGATGAGATCATCTAGACGTTAACGTATTTACGCTATTTATAAGAAGCGATAAATAAGTGTTATGAAGGATAAAGGGGTACACTGATTAAAGAAAATGAGTTTCGGTGAAAGTGGCCAATTTGGAAAAAAATACGGGTCAAGCGATAATACACGATAAATATGAACTAGTACCATGCAAGGTACCATATGACCTCGATAATATAAAATATATAGTATATATGAAGTATTTTAAAAATAAATAGAATTTTAAGTAATTTGTGATTTTTTTTAAATTATGCGGGTAATTGATTAATTACCGGGTAACAGGACATTACCTAGTTAACTAATAAGTGGATAAAAAAAATTTATAATTAACCACCTTTCCAGGTGGCATAAAGCCACAATGGGTAGACATGACTCATAAGTCATTAAATCCATGTGGTTACCTATGAATAACCCAAAACCATGACATAAAGAATAAGTCTTAGAAGACTTATCAACATTCTGTCTTAGCTTCAATACACAACTTGGGCTTGAAACAAAGAGAGTGTAAATCCAAAATCAAGACTTCAAACGATTGGAACAAAGTTAACTTTAAGATTAAATCCATTTATGTCTTTAGTACACAAAAAAACGTTAGAGAGCAGAATCAAAAAAATTCGTCCAAATTTCGTTTCAAGATTTCAAGCAGAAGTTCGTTCAAATAATTCCAGGAACAGGTATGTTAAGGCCCTCCCTTCTTTCTTTTGGCATGGTCTAGATTATACGAAAGAAACGGGCAAATACACGGTTTCTATAAATTATTCTATTCATAGAAATAGTAGGGGTGTCTATATTCTTGATTCCCCATGAGAATTATTATTTTCTTCTGTTCATGGGTCTCAAAATAATACGCAGTTGGAAAAATTTATCCGGAAGGAATATTGAGATTATTACGTATTTTTCATGTATTTCGTACATGTGCATTGACCCATGACCAGATGGCGTTATATACGCGTATATATGTAAATATATGTATATGGGATATGGGAAAAGGTTACGGCGTTATATACGCATCACCACCTGATCAGTTGGTATATGATGATGATATTGCCCACAGTGGCTAAAATATGATTCAAACGGCGTTATATACGCGTATATATGTATGTATTTATTCAAACGGAGTTATACATGCGTATGTATATATGTAAATATATGTATATGGGATATGGGAAAAGGTTACGGCGTTATATACGCATCACCACCTGATCAGCTAGTTTCTGTTGATGATATTGCCCACAGTGGCCGAGATGATATGATGGGATGCCCCTAGTGGCTTGATGATATTATGTACACCATACCTATGCATGGCATGACATTTACATGCACATGCATGACATTATAAACATTTCAGTATTTACAAAGTTATTCAAATTTAAAAATGTGTTTCAGTAGTCCATGTTTCATCTATGTCTCTTACGTACTAATTTCCATGTCATACATACTCAGTACATATTTCGTACTGATGCCCTATTTCACGGGGCTTGTGTTTCATGCCCGCAGGTGCAGGTAGGCAAGCTGATGGTCCCCATTCTTAGGGTCCCTAATCAGCGAGAGTTGACGTGCTCCATTTGATCAGGAGCTACTTTTGATATTGGTACGATACGTTTGTACATATATATGTATATGTGTATGACGTGGCTCAGTCCCGTCTTTGTACAGTTATGTTTCTGTTAGAGGTCTGTAGACAATATGTCTAGTTGGGTTATATGTGGCCTTGTCGGCTTTCAGTTTTTGATGTATAGTTGTCTATAGCGGCCTTGTCGGCTCGCCCACTGTATTCTGTATGTATACGTAAATATGCCTTGATGGCAGGCTTCTTTCACGTATGTTAATTTTTGTAATGCAGCAGATGTTATTCAGGTTCATATTTTAGACGTATGCTTAGGGGTGTTTGATAGGTAAGATTCAGGCGCCCGTCGCGGCCCATCGATTTGGGTTGTGACACAAATCTTGAACTGTAAGGGCACCTGATTGCCAAAAACTTGAACTATATTCCCTTGTTTTCCAGGTAGGCGCCGGATTGCAAAAAAAATGAACTATATTCCCTTGTTTTCCAGGTGGGTGCCTGATTGCCAAAAACTTGAACGGTATTCCCTTGTTTTCAAGGTGGGCGCCTGATTGCCAAAACTTAAACTGTATTCCCTTGTTCTCCAGGTGTGCGCCTGATTTCCAAAACTTGAACTGTATTCTCTTGTTCTTCAGGGGCGTAATACATACAGAGATACCTAAAGTTGGCACAATCTTTCACTTAGACACTTAAATTAGGCCTCTTTCCAATTAGACACAAGAATTCATTTCAAACTGTACCAATTAAACACAAAACTATGACATGGCAAAGAAAGTATTTCTTAGTCTTCTTGAGCACGTGAATGAAATAAACATGGCATTTTCCAATTAATTAAATATTAAAAATATAATTGACCACAAAAAACCCTATTTTCACTAAATCCCCCATCCCCCCTCCCAACCCCAAACTACGTTCAATCATCTTCTTCACTTTCCCACCATATCAGCTCCCCCACTATCGTATAGTACATTTGTTTTTTTTCCCTTTCATTTTTCCATATGAAACTTTTCTTTTATTAATTTTTCTGGTTTTCACACTTAAATCTAATGGGTTCGCCAACTATTCTTTCCCCCCTTTTATTATCTCACTATCTATCTCTTTGAGTTGACCTGTTGCCACCTACGACAGCTTCTTTGCTCCCCTCCAATGGATACCCCTGAGAAGTTACCATCTGAGTTAATATGTGAAAGAAACTCCGCCGGCGAACTCTGCTGCCGGAGAAAATTACTACTACCGGCGGATTCAAACAGACCTGGATCGCCGGTGAACCTAGTTTCCGGCTTAACAAGCTCCGGAAGATGCTGCTGAGTAGTTGATGGGTGGGGTGGTGGTTTGTTGGGTGAGTGTAAAATGGGAGAATAAGGGTTAAGAACCACTTCGTTTTCGGTATCGGATTCGAGAAGTGCCTCTAACCATGTTGCCGGAGCTGAATTTTAGTGGAAATAACACTATATAGCTGAGGTGGACAGTGAGGTGGACAAAAAAATGATGTGGCACAAGTTTTAGTGGTTACTTTTGCCACGTAGATGGAGATTGCAGAACACGCGCTTGGTTAATTAATAAGCCAACAAAAAACATGTCTAATTGGTATGAGAATTGCCTAAAAAACGTGTCTAATTGGAAAGAGGCCCACTTTAAGTGTCTAATTGAAAGATTGTGCAAACTTTAGGTATCTCCGTATGTATTCCCTTGTTTTCCAGGTGGGCGCGCCTGATTGTCAAAACTTGAAATGTATTCCCTTATGTTCCAGGTGGGAGCCTGATTGCCAAAACATGAACTTTATTCCCTGATTGCCAAATCTTGAACTGTAAGGGCACCTGGTTGCCAAAAATTTGAACTATATTCCCTTATTTTCCAGGTAGGCGCCGGATTGCCAAAAACATGAACTATATTCCCTTGTTTTCTGGGTGGGACGCCTGATTGCCAAAAACTTGAACTGTATTCCCTTGTTTTTAAGGTGGGCGCCTGATTGCCAAAACTTGAACTGTATTCCCCTTGTTCTCCAGGTGTGCGCCTGATTTCCAAACCTTGAACTGTATTCCCTTGTTCTTAAGGGGCGTAATACATACGGAGACACCTAAAGTTGGCACAATCTTTAACTTAGACACTTAAATTAGGCCTCTTTCCAATTAGACACAAGAATTCATTTCAAACTGTACCAATTAAACACAAAACTATGACATAGAAAAGAAAGTATTTCTTAGTCTTCTTGAGCGCGTGAATGAAATAAACATGGCATTTTCCAATTAATTAAATATTAAAAATATATCTGACCACAAAAAACCGTATTTTCACTAAATCCCCCATCCCCTCCCCCCCCCTTCCCAACCCCAAACTGCATTCCATCATCTTCTTCATTTTCCCACCATATCAGCTCCCCCACTATCGTATAGTACATTTGTTTTTTTTCCCTTTCATTTTTCCATATGAAACTTTTCTTTTATTAATTTTTCTGGTTTTCACACTTAAATCTAAAGGGTTGGCCAACTATTCTTCCCCCCTTTTATTATCTCACTATCTATCTCTTTGAGTTTGAACCGTTGCCACCTATGGCAGCTTCTTTGCTCCCCTCCAATGGCTACCCCTGAGAAGTAACCATCTGAGTTAATATGTGAAAGAAACTCTGCCGTCAAACTCTGCTTCCGGAAAAAATTACTACTACCGGCGGATTCAAATAGACCCGAATCGCCGGTGAACCTAGTTTCCGGCTTAACAAGCTCCGGAAGATGCTGCTGAGTAGTTGATGGGTGGGGTGGGGGTTTGTTGGGTGAGTATAAAATGGGTGAAGAAGGGTTAAGAACCACTTCGTTTTCGGTATCGGATTCGAGAAGTGCCTCTAACCATGTTGCCGGAGCTGAATTTTAGTGGAAATAACACTATATAGCTGAGGTGGACAGTGAGGTGGACAAAAAATGATGTGGCACGATTTTTAATGGTTACTTTTTCCACGTAGACGGAGATTGCAGAACACGCGCTTGGTTAATTAATAATCCAGCAAAAAACGTGTCTAATTGGTATGAGAATTGCCTAAGAAACATGTCTAATTGGAAAGAGGCCCAGTTTAAGTGTCTAAGTGAAAGATTGTGCAAACTTTAGGTGTCTCCGTATGTATTCCCTTGTTCTCCAGGTGGGCGCGCCTGATTGCCAAAACTTGAGTTGTATTCCCTTGTGTTCCAGGTGGGAGCCTGATTGCCAAAACATGAACTTTATTCACTTGTTTACCCGGTGGGCGCCTGATTGCCAAAACATGAACTGCATTCCCTTGATCTCCAAGTGGGCCCCTGATTGCCAAAACTTGAACTGTATTCCCTTGTTTTTCTGGTGGGCGCCTGATTACTAAAAACTTGAACTATATTCCCTTGATCTCAAAGTGGAGGCCTGATTCCCAAAAATTTGAACTGTATTTCCTTGTTTTCTAGGTGGACGCGTGATTGCCAATAATATGAACTATATTCCCTTGTTCTCTAGGTGGGTGCCTAATTGCTAAAAACTTGAACTGTATTCCCTTGTTCTCCAGGTGGGCGCCTGATTTCAAAAAACATAAACTTTATTATATTGTTTTCCAGGTGGGCGCCTGATTTCCAAAACATGAATGGTATTCCCATGTACTCCAGGTGTGCGCCTGATTGCCAAAACTTGAACTGTATTCCCTTATTCTCCTGGTGGGTGCCTGATTGCCAAATCTTGAACTGTAAGGGCACCTGGTTGCCAAAAATTTGAACTGTATTTTCTTGTTTTCCAGGTAGGCGCCGGATTGCCAAAAACATGAACTATATTCCCTTATTTTCCAGGTGGGCGCCTGATTGCCAAAAACTTGAACAGTATTCCCTTATTTTCCAGGTGGGCGCCTGATTGCCAAAACTTGAACTGTATTCCTTTGTTCTCCAGGTGGGCGCCTGATTGCCAAAACTTGAAACGTATTCGCTTGTTCTCCATGTGGGCATGCCTGATTGCCAAAAACTTGAACTGTATTCCCTTGTTCTCCAGGTGGGTGCGCCTGATTGCCAAAACTTGAACTGTATTCCCTTGATCTCCAGGTGGGTGCCTGATTACAAAAAACATGAACATTATTCCCTTGATCTCCAGGTTGGTGCCTGATTGCCAAAACATGAACTTTATTCCCTTGTTCTCTAGGTGGGTGCCTGATTACCAAAACTCGAACTATATTCCCTTGTTCTCCAAATGGTCTAGGTGGGTGCCTGATTACCAAAACTCGAACTATATTCCCTTGTTCTCCAGGTGGTCCAGGTGGGCGTCTGATTGCCAAAGCTTGTACGTTATTCCGTTGTACTCCTGGTGGGCGTCTGATTGCCAAAACTTGAACTATATTCCCTTGTTCTCCAGGTGGGCGTCTGATTGCCAAAAACTTGAACTATATTCCCTTGTTCTCCAGGTAGGTGGCTGATTGCAAAAAACTTGAACTGTATCCCCTTATTTTTTAGGTGGGCACCTGATTGCCAAAATTTGAACTGTATTCCCTTGATCTCCAGGTGGGCGCCTGATTGTCAAAACTTGAACTGTATTCCCTTGTTTTCCAGGTGGTGCCTAATTTCCAAAACATGAATTATATTCCCCTTTTCTCCAAATGGGCGCCTAATTGCCAAAATATGAACTGTATTTCCTAGTTCTCCAGGTGGATGCCTGATTGCCATAAGATGAACTGTATTCCCTTGTTCTCCAGGTGGGCGCCCGATAGCCAAAAACTTGAACTGTTTCCCTTGTTCTCCATGTGGGAGCCTGATTGCCAAAAACATGAACTGTATTCCCGAGTTCTCCAGGTGGGTGCCTGATTTCCAAAACATGAACTGTATTCCCGAGTTCTCTAGGTGGGCGCCTGATTGCCAAAACTTGAACTGTATTCCCTTGTTCTCCAGGTGGGCGCCTGAATTCCAAAACTTGAATTGTATTCCCTTATTCCCCAAGTGGGCGCTTGATTGACAAAATTTGAATTGTATTCCCTTGTTCTTTAGGTAGGTGCCTGATAGCCAAAAACTCAAACAAGATTCCCTTATTTTCTAGGTGGGCGCCGTATTGCCAAAACTTGAAATGTATTCCCTTATTTTCCAGGAGGGCGCCTGATTACCAAAACTTGAACTGTATTCCCTTATTCTCCAGGTGGGCGCCTGATTGCCAAAACTTGAACTGTATTCCCTTGTTTTCCAGGTGGGTGCCTGATTGCCAAACCTTGAACTGTATTCCCTTGTTCTCCAGGTGGGCTCCTGATTGCCAAAAACTTGAACTGTATTCCCTTGTTTTCCAGGTGGGCGCCTGATTGCCAAAAACATGAACTATATTCCCTTGTTCTCTAGGTGGTTGCCTGATTGCTAAGAACTTGAACTGTATTCCTTGTTCTCCAGGTGGGTGCCTGATTTCCAGAAACATGAACTGTATTCCCTTGTTTTCCAGGTGGGCGCCAAATTTCCAAAACTTGAACGGTATTCCCTTGTACTCCAAGTGTGTGCCTGATTGCCAAAACATGAATTGTATTCCCTTGTTCTCCAGGTGGCTGCCTGATTTCCAAATTTTGAACTGTAAGGGCAACTGATTGCCAAACACTTGAACTGTATTCCCTTGTTTTCCAGGTAGGTGACGGATTGCCAAAAACATGAACTGTATTCCCTTGTTTTCTAGGTGTGCGCCTGATTGCCAAAAACTTGAACTGTATTCCCTTATTTTCAAGGTGGGAGCCTGATTGCCAAAAACTTGAACAGTATTCCCTTGTTTTCTAGGTGGGCGCCTGATTTCCAAAACTTGAACGGTATTCCTTTGTACTCCAGGTGTGCGCCTGATTGCCAAAACATGAACTGTATTCCCTTGTTCTCTAGGTGGCTACCAGATTTCCAAATTTTGAACTGTAACGGCACCTGATTGCCAAAAACTTGAACTGTATTCCCTTGTTTTCCAGGTAGGCGACGGATTGCGAAAAATATGAACTGTATTCCCTTGTTTTCTAGGTGTGCGCCTGATTGCCAAAAACATGAACTATATTCCCTTATTTTCCAGGTGGGCGCCTGATTGCCAAAAACTTGAATAGTATTCCCTTGTTTTCCAGGTGGGCGCCTGATTGCCAAAACTTGAACTGTATTCCTTTGTTCTCCAGGTGGGCGCCTGATTGCCAAAACTTGAAACGTATTCGCTTGTTCTCCATGTGGGCATGCCTGATTGCCAAAAACTTTAACTATATTCCCTTGTTCTCCAGGTAGGTGCGCCTGATTGCCAAAACTTGAACTGTATTCCCTTGATCTTTAGGTGGGTGCCTGATTGCAAAAAACATGAACATTATTCCCTTGATCTCCAGGTTGGTGCCTGATTGCCAAAACATGAACTTTATTCCCCTGTTCTCTAGGTGGGTGCATGATTAACAAAACTCGAACTATATTCCCTTGTTCTCCAGATGGTCTAGGTGGGTGCCTGATTACCAAAACTCGAACTATATTCTCTTGTTCTCAAGGTGGTCCAGGTGGGCGTCTGATTGCCAAAACTTGTACTTTATTGCGTTGTACTCCTGGTGGGCGTCTGATTGCCAAAACTTGAACTATATTACCTTGTTCTCCAGGTGGGCGTCTGATTGCCAAAAACTTGAACTATATTCCCTTGTTCTCCAGGTGGGTGGCTGATTGCAAAAAACTTGAACTATATTCCCTTATTTTTTTGGTGGGCACCTGATTGCCAAAACTTGAACTGTATTCCCTTGATCTCCAGGTGGGCTCCTGATTGTCAAAACATGAACTGTATTCCCTTGTTTTCCAGGTGGTGCCTAATTGCCAAACCATGAACTATAATCCCCTTTTCTCCAAATGGGCGCCTAATTGCCAAAATATGAACTGTATTCCCTAGTTCTCCAGGTGGATTCCTGATTGCCAAAACATAAACTGTATTCCCTTGTTCTCCAGGTGGGCGCCTAATTACAAAAACTTAAGAAGTATTCCCTTGTTCTCCAGGTGGGCGCCCGATAGCCAAAAACTTGAATTGTTTTCCCTTGTTCTCCAGGTGGGATCCTGATTGCCAAAAACATGAGCTGTATTCCCGAGTTCTCTAGGTGGGCGCATGATTTCCAAAACATGAACTGTATTCCTGAGTTCTCCCGGTGGGCGCCTGATTGCCAAAACATGAACTGTATTCCCTTGTTCTCCAGGTGGGCGCCTGAATTCCAAAACTTGAATTGTATTCCCTTATTCAACAGGTGGGCGCTTGATTTACAAAATTTGAACTGTATTCCCTTGTTCTTTAAGTAGGTGCCTGATAGCCAAAAACTCAAACTGAATTCCCTTATTTTCCAGGTGGGCGCCGTATTGCCAAAACATGAAATGTATTCCCTTATTTTCCAGGAGGGCGCCTGATTACCATAACATGAACTGTATTCCGTTGTTCTCTAGGTGGGCCCCTGATTGCCAAAACTTGAACTGTTTTCCCTTATTCTCCTGGTGGGCGCCTGATTGCCAAAACTTGGTGAGTCTTGTTTTCCAGGTGGGCGCCTGATTGCCAAAAACATGAACTGTATTCCCTTGTTTTCCAGGTGGGCGCCTGATTGCCAAAAACATGAACTATATTCCCTTGTTCTCTAGGTGGGTGCCTGATTGCTAAGAACTTGTATTGTATTCCCTTGTTCTCCGGGTGGGTGCCTGATTTCCAAAAACATGAATTGTATTCCCTTGTTTTCCAGGTGGGCACCTGATTTCCAAAACTTGAACGGTATTCCCTTATACTCCAGGTGTGCGCCTGATTGCCAAAACATGAATTGTATTCCCTTGTTCTCCAGGTGGCTGCCTGATTTCCAAATTTTGAACTGTAAGGGCACCTAATTGCCAAAAACTTGAACTGTATTCCCTTGTTTTCCAGGTAGGCGACGGATTGCCAAAAACATGAACTGTATTCCCTTGTTTTCTAGGTGTGCGCCTGATTGCCAAAAACTTGAACTGTATTCCCTTATTTTCCAGGAGGGAGCCTGATTGCCTAAAACTTGAACAGTATTCCCTTGTTTTCTAGGTGGGCGCTTGATTTCCAAAACTTGAACGGTATTCCCTTATACTCCAGGTGTGCGCCTGATTGCCAAAACATGAACTGTATTCCCTTGTTCTCTAGGTGGCTGCCAGATTTCCAAATTTTGAATTGTAAGGGCACCTGATTGCCAAAAACTTGAATTGTATTCCCTTGTTTTCCAGGTAGGCGACGGCTTGCCAAAACATGAACTGTATCCACTTGTTTTCTAGGTGTGCGCCTGATTGCCAAAAACATGAACTATATTCCCTTATTTTCCAGGTGGGCGCCTGATTGCCAAAAACTTGAACAGTATTCCCTTGTTTTCCAGGTGGGCGCCAGATTGCCAAAACTTGAACTGTATTCCTTTGTTCTCCAGGTGGGCGCCTGATTGCCAAAACTTGAAACGTATTCGCTTGTTCTCCATGTGGGCATGCCTGATTGCCAAAAACTTGAACTGTATTCCCTTGTTCTCCAGGTAGGTGCGCCTAATTGATAAAACTTGAACTGTATTCCCTTGACCATTAGGTGGGTGCCTGATTGCAAAAAAACATGAACATTATTCCCTTGATCTCCAGGTTGGTGCCTGATTGCCAAAACATGAACTTTATTTCCTTGTTCTCTAGGTGGGTGCCTGATTACCAAAACTCGAACTATATTCCCTTGTTCTCCAGATGGTCTAGGTGGGTGCCTGATTACCAAAACTCGAACTATATTCCCTTGTTTTCCAGGTGGTCCAGGTGGGCGTCTGATTGCCAAAACTTGTACTTTATTCCGTTGTACTCCTGGTGGGCGTCTGATTGCCAAAACTTGAACTATATTCCCTTGTTCTCCAGGTGGGCGTCTGATTGCCAAAAACTTGAACTATATTCCCTTGTTCTCCAGGTGGGCGGCTGATTGCAAAAAACTTGAACTGTATTCCCTTATTTTTTAGGTGGGCACCTCATTGCCAAAACTTGAACAGTATTCCCTTGATCTCCAGGTGGGTGCCTGATTGTCAAAACTTGAACTGTATTCCCTTGTTTTCCAGGTGGTGCCTAATTGCAAAAACATGAACTATAATCCCCTTTTCTCCAAATGGGCGCCTAGTTGCCAAAATATAAACTGTATTTCCTTGTTCTCCAGGTGGATGCCTGATTGCCAAAACATGAACTGTATTCCCTTGTTCTCCAGGTGGGCGCCTAATTACAAAAACTTAAGAAGTATTCCCTTGTTCTCCAGGTGGGCGCCCGATAGCCAAAAACTTGAACTGTTTTCCCTTGTTCTCCAGGTGGGAGCCTGATTACCAAAAACATGAACTGTATTCCCGAGTTCTCCAGGTGGGCGCCTGATTTCCAAAACATGAACTGTATTCCTGAGTTCTCCAGGTGGGCGCCTGATTGCCAAAACTTGAACTATATTCCCTTGTTCTCCAGGTGGGCGCCTGAATTCCAAAACTTGAATTGTATTCCCTTATTCCCCAGGTGGGCGCTTGATTGACAAAATTTGAACTGTATTCCCTTGTTGTTTAGGTGGCTGCCAGATTTCCAAATTTTGAAATGTAAGGGCACCTGATTTCAAAAAACTTGAACTGTATTCCCTTGTTTTCCGGGTAGGCGACGGATTGCCAAAAATATGAACTCTATTCCCTTGTTTTCTAGGTGTGCGCATGATTGCCAAAAACATGAACTATATTCCCTTATTTTCCAGGTGGGCGCCTGATTGCCGAAAACTTGAACAGTATTCCCTTGTTTTCCAGGAGGGCGCCTGATTACCAAAACATGAACTGTATTTCGTTGTTCTCTAGGTGGGCCCCTGATTGCCAAAACTTGAACTGTATTCCCTTATTCTCCAGGTGGGCGCCTGATAGCCAAAACTTGAACTGTATTCCCTTGTTTTCTAGGTGGGCGCCTAATTGCCAAACCTTGAACTGTATTCCCTTGTTCTCCAGGTGGGCTCCTGATTGCCAAAAACTTGAACTGTATTCCCTTGTTTTCCATGTGGGCGCCTGATTGCCAAAAACATGAACTATATTCCCTTGTTCTCTAGGTGGGTGCCTGATTGCTAAGAACTTGAACTGTATTCCCTTGTTCTCCAGGTGGGTGCTTGATTTCCAAAAACATGAACTGTATTCCCTAGTTTTCCAGGTGGGCGCCTGATTTCCAAAACTTGAACGGTATTCCCTTGTACTCCAGGTGTGTGCCTGATTGCCAAAACCTGAACTGTATTCCCATGTTCTCCAGGTGGCTGCCTGATTTCCAAATTTTGAAATGTAAGGGCACCTGATTGCCAAAAACTTGAATTGTATTCCCTTGTTTTCCAGGTAGGCGACGGATTGCCAAAAACATGAACTGTATTCCCTTGTTTTCTAGGTGTGCGCCTAATTGCCAAAAACTTGAACTGTATTCCCTTATTTTCCAGGTAGGAGCCTGATTGCCAAAAACTTGAACAGTATTCCCTTGTTTTCTAGGTGGGCGCCTGATTTCTAAAACTTGAAGGGTATTCCCTTGTACTCCAGGTGTGCGCCTGATTGCCAAAACATGAAATGTATTCCCTTGTTCTCTAGTTGGCTGCAGATTTCCAAATTTTGAACTGTAAGGGCACCTGATTGCCAAAAACTTGAACTGTATTCCCTTGTTTTCCAGGTAGGCGACGGATTGCGAAAAACATGAACTGTATTCCCTTGTTTTCTAGGTGTGCGCCTGATTGCCAAAAACATGAACTATATTCCCTTATTTTCCAGGTGGGAGCCTGATTGCCAAAAACTTGAACAGTATTCCCTTGATTTCTAGGTGGGCGCCTGATTTCTAAAACTTGAACGGTATTCCCTTGTACTCCAGGTGTGCGCCTGATTGCCAAAACATGAACTGTATTCCCTTGTTCTCCAGGTGGCTGCCAGATTTCCAAATTTTGAACTATAAGGGCACCTGATTGCCAAAAACTTGAACTGTATTCCCTTGTTTTCCAGGTAGGCGACGGATTGCGAAAAACATGAACTGTATTCCCTTGTTTTCTAGGTGTGCGCCTGATTGCCAAAAACATGAACTATATTCCCTTATTTTCCAGGTGGGCGCCTGATTGCCAAAAACTTGAACAGTATTCCCTTGTTTTCTAGGTGGGCGCCTGATTGCCAAAACTTGAACTGTATTCCTTTGTTCTCCAGGTGGGCGCCTGATTGCCAAAACTTGAAACGTATTCGTTTGTTCTCCATGTGGGCATGCCTGATTGCCAAAAACTTGAACTGTATTCCCTTGTTCTCCAGGTAGGTGCGCCTAATTGATAAAACTTGAACTGTATTCCCTTGACCTTTAGGTGGATGCCTGATTGCAAAAAACATGAACATTATTCCCCTGATCTCCAGGTTGGTGCCTGATTGCCAAAACATGAACTTTATTCCCTTGTTCTCTAGGTGGGTGCATGATTACCAAAACTCGAACTATATTCCCTTGTTCTCCAGATGGTCTAGGTGGGTGCCTGATTACCAAAACTCGAACTATATTCCCTTGTTCTCCAGGTGGTCTAGGTGGGCGTCTGATTGCCAAAACTTGTACTTTATTCCGTTGTACTCCTGGTGGGCGTCTGATTGACAAAACTTGAACTATATTTCCTTGTTCTCCAGGTGGGCGTCTGATTGCCAAAAACATGAACTATATTCCCTTGTTCTCCAGGTGGGCGGCTGATTGCAAAAAACTTGAACTGTATTCCCTTATTTTTTAGGTGGGCACCTGATTGTAAAAACTTGAACTGTATTCCCTTGATCTTCAGGTGGGCGCCTGATTGTCAAAACTTGAACTGTATTCCCTTGTTTTCCAGGTGGTGCCTAATTGCAAAAACATGAACTATAATCCCCTTTTCTCCAAATGGGCGCCTAATTGCCAAAATATGAACTGTATTCCCTAGTTCTCCAGGTGGATGCCTGATTGCCAAAACATGAACTGTATTCCCTTGTTCTCCAGGTGGGCGCCTAATTACAAAAACTTAAGAAGTATTCCCTTGTTCTCCAGGTGGGCGCCCGATAACCAAAAACTTGAATTGTTTTCCCTTATTCTCCAGGTGGGAGCCTGATTGCCAAAAACATGAACTGTATTCCCGAGTTCTCCAGGTGGGCGCCTGATTTCCAAAACATGAACTGTATTCCCGAGTTCTCCAGGTGGGTGCTTGATTGCCAAAACTTGAACTGTATTCCCTTGTTCTCCAGGTGGGCGCCTGAATTCCAAAACTTGAATTGTATTCCCTTATTCCCCAGGTGGGCGCTTGATTGACAAAATTTGAACTGTATTCCCTTGTTCTTTAGGTAGGTGCCTGATAGCCAAAAACTCAAACTGAATTCCCTTATTTTCCAGGTGGGCGCCGTATTGCCAAAACTTGAAATGTATTCCCTTATTTTCCAGGAGGGCGCCTGATTGCCAAAACTTGAACTGTATTCCCTTATTCTCCAGGTAGGCTCCTGATTGCCAAAACTTGAACTGTATTCCCTTGTTTTCCAGGTGGGCGCCTGATTGCCAAAAACTTGAACTGTATTCCCTTGTATTCCAGGTGGGCGCCTGATTGCCAAAAAATGAACTATATTCCCTTGTTCTCTAGGTGGGTGCCTGATTGCTAAGAACTTGAACTGTATTCCCTTGTTCTCCGGGTGGGTGCCTGATTTCCAAAAACATGAACTGTATTCCCTTGTTTTCCAGGTGGGCACCTGATTTCCAAAACTTAAACGGTATTCCCTTGTACTACAGGTGTGCGCCTGATTGCCAAAACATGAACTGTATTCCCTTGTTCTCCAGGTGGCTGCTTGATTTCCAAATTTTGAACTGTAAGGGCACCTGATTACCAAAAACTTGAACTGTATTCCCTTAATTTCCAGGTAGGCGACGGATTGCCAAATACATAAACTGTATTCCCTTGTTTTCTAGGTGTGCGCCTGATTGCCAAAAACTTGAACTGTATTCCCTTATTTTCCAGGTGGGAGCCTGATTGCCAAAAACTTGAACAGTATTCCCTTGTTTTCTAGGTGGGCGCTTGATTTCCAAAACTTGAACGGTATTCCCTTGTACTCCAGGTGTGCGCCTGATTGCCAAAACATGAAATGTATTCCCTTGTTCTCCAGTTGGCTGCCAGATTTCCAAATTTTGAACTGTAAGGGCACCTGATTGCCAAAAACTTGAACTGTATTCCCTTGTTTTCCAGGTAGGCGACGGATTGCCATAAACATGAACTGTATTCCCTTGTTTTCTAGGTTTGCACCTGATTGCCAAAAACATGAACTATATTCCCTTATTTTCCAGGTGGGCGCCAGATTGCCAAAAACATGAACAGTATTCCCTTGTTTTCCAGGTGGGCGCCTAATTGCCAAAACTTGAACTGTATTCCTTTGTTCTCCAGGTGGGCGCCTGATTGCCAAAACTTGAAACGTATTCGCTTGTTCTCCATGTGGGCATGCCTGATTGCCAAAAACTTGAACTGTATTCCCTTGTTCTCCAGGTAGGTGCGCCTAATTGCTCAAACTTGAACTGTATTCCCTTGATCTTTCGGTAGATGCCTGATTGCAAAAAACATGAACATTATTCCCCTGATCTCCAGGTTGGTGCCTGATTGCCAAAATATGAACTTTATTCCCTTGTTCTCTAGGTGGGTGCCTGATTACCAAAACTCGAACTATATTCCCTTGTTCTCCAGATGGTCTAGGTGGGTGCCTGATTACCAAAACTCGAACTATATTCCCTTGTTCTCCAGGTGGTCCAGGTGGGCGTCTGATTGCCAAAACTTGTACTTTATTCCGTTGTACTCCTGGTGGGCTTCTGATTGCCAAAACTTGAACTATATTCCCTTGTTCTCCAGGTGGGCGTCTGATTGCCAAAAACTTGAACTATATTCCCTTGTTCTCCAGGTGGGCGGCTGATTGCAAAAAACTTGAACTGTATTCCCTTATTTTTTAGGTGGGCACCTGATTGCCAAAACATGAACTGTATTCCCTTGATCTCCAGGTGGGCGCCTGATTGTCAAAACTTGAACTGTATTCCCTTGTTTTCCAGGTGGTGCCTAATTGCCAAAACATGAACTATAATCCCCTTTTCTCCAAATGGGCGCCTAATTGCCAAAATATGAACTGTATTCCCTAGTTGTCCAGGTGGATGACTGATTGCCAAAACATGAACTGTATTAACTTGTTCTCCAGGTGGGCGCCTAATTCATAAACTTAAGAAGTATTCCCTTGTTCTCCAGGTGGGCGCCCGATTGCCAAAAACCTGAACTATTTTCCCTTGTTTTCCAGGTGGGAGCCTGATTAACAAAAGCATGAACTGTATTCCCGAGTTCTCTAGGTGGGCGCCTGATTTCCAAAACATGAACTGTATTCCCGAATTCTCCAGGTGGGCGCCTGATTGCCAAAACTTGAACTGTATTCCCTTGTTCTCCAGGTGGGCGCCTGAATTCCAAAACTTGAATTGTATTCCCTTATTCCCCAGGTGGGCGCTTGATTGACAAAATTTGAACTGTATTCCCTTGTTCTTTAGGTAGGTGCCTGATAGCCAAAAACTCAAACTGAATTCCCTTATTTTCCAGGTGGGCGCCGTATTGCCAAAACTTGAAATGTATTCCCTTATTTTCCAAGAGGGCGCCTGATTACCAAAACATGAACTGTATTCCGTTGTTCTCTAGGTGGGCCCCTGATTGCCAAAACTTGAACTGTATTCCCTTATTCTCCAGGTGGGCGCCTGATTGCCAAAACTTGAACTGCATTCCCTTGTTTTCCAGGTGGGCGCCTGATTGCCAAACTTTGAACTGTATTCCCTTGTTCTCCAGGTGGGCTCCTGATTGCCAAAAACTTGAACTGTATTCCCTTGTTTTCCAGGTGGGCGCCTGATTGCCAAAAACATAAACTATATTCCCTTGTTCTCTAGGTGGGTGCCTGATTGCTAAGAACTTGAAATGTATTCCCTTGTTCTCCGGGTGGGTGCCTGATTTCCAAAAACATGAACTGTATTCCCTTGTTTTCCAGGTGGGCACTTGATTTGGGCACCTGATTTCCAAAACTTGAACGGTATTCCCTTGTACTCCAGGTGTGCGCCTGATTGCCAAAATTTGAACTGTATTCCCTTATTCTCCAGGTGGGCTCCTGATTGCCAAAACTTGAACTGTATTCCCTTGTTTTCCAGGTGGGCGCCTGATTGCCAAAAACTTGAACTGTATTCCCTTGTATTCCAGGTGGGCGCCTGATTGCCAAAAACATGAACTATATTCCCTTATTCTCTAGGTGGGTGCCTGATTGCTAAGAACTTGAACTGTATTCCCTTGTTCTCCGGGTGGGTGCCTGATTTCCAAAAACATGAACTATATTCCCTTGTTTTCCAGGTGGGCACCTGATTTCCAAAACTTGAACGGTATTCCCTTGTACTACAGGTGTGCGCCTGATTGCCAAAACATGAACTGTATTCCCTTGTTCTCCAGGTGGCTGCCTGATTTCCAAATTTTGAACTGTAAGGGCACCTGATTGCCAAAAACTTGAACTGTATTCCCTTGATTTCCAGGTAGGCGACGGATTGCCAAAAACATGAACTGTATTCCCTTGTTTTCTAGGTGTGCGCCTGATTGCCAAAAACTTGAACTGTATTCCCTTATTTTTTCCAGGTGGGAGCCTGATTGCCAAAAACTTGAACAGTATTCCCTTGTTTTCTAGGTGGGCGCTTGATTTCCAAAACTTGAACGGTATTCCCTTGTACTCCAGGTGTGCGCCTGATTGCCAAAACATGAAATGTATTCCCTTGTTCTCCAGTTGGCTGCCAGATTTCCAAATTTTGAACTGTAAGGGCACCTGATTGCCAAAAACTTGAACTGTATTCCCTTGTTTTCCAGGTAGGCGACGGATTGCCAAAAACATGAACTGTATTCCCTTGTTTTCTAGGTGTGCGCCTGATTGCCAAAAACATGAACTATATTCCCTTATTTTCCATGTGGGCACCTGATTGCCAAAAACTTGAACAGTATTCCCTTGTTTTCCAGGTGGGCGCCTGATTGCCAAAACTTGAACTGTATTCCTTTGTTCTCCAGGTGGGCGCCTGATTGCCAAAACTTGAAACGTATTCGCTTGTTCTCCATGTGGGCATGCCTGATTGCCAAAAACTTGAACTGTATTCCCTTGTTCTCCAGGTAGGTGCGCCTAATTGATAAAACTTGAACTGTATTCCCTTGACCTTTAGGTGGATGCCTGATTGCAAAAAACATGAACATTATTCCCCTGATCTCCAGGTTGGTGCCTGATTGCCAAAACATGAACTTTATTCCCTTGTTCTCTAGGTGGGTGCATGATTACCAAAACTCGAACTATATTCCCTTGTTCTCCAGATGGTCTAGGTGGGTGCCTGATTACCAAAACTAGAACTATATTCCCTTGTTCTCCAGGTGGTGCAGGTGGACGTCTGATTGCCAAAACTTGTACTTTATTCCGTTGTACTCCTGGTGGGCGTCTGATTGCCAAAACTTGAACTATATTCCCTTGTTCTCCAGGTGGGCGTCGGATTGCCAAAAACTTGAACTATATTCCCTTGTTCTCTAGGTGGGCGGCTGATTGCAAAAAACTTGAACCGTATTCCCTTATTTTTTAGGTAGGCACCTGATTGCCAAAACTTGAACTGTATTCCCTTGATCTCCAGGTGGGCGCCTGATTGTCAAAACTTGAACTGTATTCCCTTATTTTCCAGGTGGTGCCTAATTGCCAAAACATGAACTATAATCCCCTTTTCTCCAAATGGGAGCCTAATTGCCAAAATATGAACTGTATTCCCTAGTTCTCCAGGTGGATGACTGATTGCCAAAACATGAACTATATTCCCTTGTTCTCCAGGTGGGCGCCTAATTCATAAACTTAAGAAGTATTCCCTTGTTTTCCAGGTGGGCGCCCGATAGCTAAAAACTTGAACTATTTTCCCTTGTTCTCCAGGTGGGAGCCTGATTACCAAAAACATGAACTGTATTCCCGAGTTCTCCAGGTGGGCGCCTGATTTCCAAAACATGAACTGTATTCCCGAGTTCTCCAGGTGGGTGCTTGATTGCCAAAACTTGAACTGTATTCCCTTGTTCTCCAAGTGGGCACCTTATTTCCAAAACTTGAACGGTATTCCCTTGTACTCCAGGTGTGCGTCTGATTGCCAAAATTTGAGCTGTATTCCCTTATTCTTTAGGTGGGCGCCTGATTGCCAAAAACTCGAACTGAATTCCCTTATTTTCCAGGTGGGCGCCGTATTGCCAAAACTTGAAATGTATTCCCTTATTTTCCAGGAGGGCGCCTGATTACCAAAACATGAACTGTATTCCGTTGTTCTCTAGGTGGGCCCCTGATTGCCAAAACTTGAACTGTATTCCCTTATTTTCCAGGTGGGCGCCTGATTGCCAAAACATGAACTGTATTCCCTTGTTTTCCAGGTGGGCGCCTGATTGCCAAACCTTGAACTGTATTCCCTTGTTCTCCAGGTGGGCTCCTGATTGCCAAAAACTTGAACTGTATTCCCTTGTTTTCCAGGTGGGTGCCTGATTGCCAAAACATAAACTATATTCCCTTGTTCTCTAGGTGGGTGCCTGATTGCTAAGAACTTGAAATGTATTCCCTTGTTCTCCGGGTGGGTGCCTGATTTCCAAAAACATGAACTGTATTCCCTTGTTTTCCAGGTGGGCACTTGATTTGGGCACCTGATTTCCAAAACTTGAACGGTATTCCCTTGTACTCCAGGTGTGCGCCTGATTGCCAAAATTTGAACTGTATTCCCTTATTCTCCAGGTGGGCTCCTGATTGCCAAAACTTGAACTGTATTCCCTTGTTTTCCAGGTGGGCGCCTGATTGCCAAAAACTTGAACTGTATTCCCTTGTATTCCAGGTGGGCGCCTGATTGCCAAAAACATGAACTATATTCCCTTATTCTCTAGGTGGGTGCCTGATTGCTAAGAACTTGAATGTATTCCCTTGTTCTCCGGGTGGGTGCCTGATTTCCAAAAACATGAACTATATTCCCTTGTTTTCCAGGTGGGCACCTGATTTCCAAAACTTGAACGGTATTCCCTTGTACTACAGGTGTGCGCCTGATTGCCAAAACATGAACTGTATTCCCTTGTTCTCCAGGTGGCTGCCTGATTTCCAAATTTTGAACTGTAAGGGCACCTGATTGCCAAAAACTTGAACTGTATTCCCTTGATTTCCAGGTAGGCGACGGATTGCCAAAAACATGAACTGTATTCCCTTGTTTTCTAGGTGTGCGCCTGATTGCCAAAAACTTGAACTGTATTCCCTTATTTTCCAGGTGGGAGCCTGATTGCCAAAAACTTGAACAGTATTCCCTTGTTTTCTAGGTGGGCGCTTGATTTCCAAAACTTGAACGGTATTCCCTTGTACTCCAGGTGTGCGCCTGATTGCCAAAACATGAAATGTATTCCCTTGTTCTCCAGTTGGCTGCCAGATTTCCAAATTTTGAACTGTAAGGGCACCTGATTGCCAAAAACTTGAACTGTATTCCCTTGTTTTCCAGGTAGGCGACGGATTGCCAAAAACATGAACTGTATTCCCTTGTTTTCTAGGTGTGCGCCTGATTGCCAAAAACATGAACTATATTCCCTTATTTTCCATGTGGGCACCTGATTGCCAAAAACTTGAACAGTATTCCCTTGTTTTCCAGGTGGGCGCCTGATTGCCAAAACTTGAACTGTATTCCTTTGTTCTCCAGGTGGGCGCCTGATTGCCAAAACTTGAAACGTATTCGCTTGTTCTCCATGTGGGCATGCCTGATTGCCAAAAACTTGAACTGTATTCCCTTGTTCTCCAGGTAGGTGCGCCTAATTGATAAAACTTGAACTGTATTCCCTTGACCTTTAGGTGGATGCCTGATTGCAAAAAACATGAACATTATTCCCCTGATCTCCAGGTTGGTGCCTGATTGCCAAAACATGAACTTTATTCCCTTGTTCTCTAGGTGGGTGCATGATTACCAAAACTCGAACTATATTCCCTTGTTCTCCAGATGGTCTAGGTGGGTGCCTGATTACCAAAACTAGAACTATATTCCCTTGTTCTCCAGGTGGTGCAGGTGGACGTCTGATTGCCAAAACTTGTACTTTATTCCGTTGTACTCCTGGTGGGCGTCTGATTGCCAAAACTTGAACTATATTCCCTTGTTCTCCAGGTGGGCGTCGGATTGCCAAAAACTTGAACTATATTCCCTTGTTCTCTAGGTGGGCGGCTGATTGCAAAAAACTTGAACCGTATTCCCTTATTTTTTAGGTAGGCACCTGATTGCCAAAACTTGAACTGTATTCCCTTGATCTCCAGGTGGGCGCCTGATTGTCAAAACTTGAACTGTATTCCCTTATTTTCCAGGTGGTGCCTAATTGCCAAAACATGAACTATAATCCCCTTTTCTCCAAATGGGAGCCTAATTGCCAAAATATGAACTGTATTCCCTAGTTCTCCAGGTGGATGACTGATTGCCAAAACATGAACTATATTCCCTTGTTCTCCAGGTGGGCGCCTAATTCATAAACTTAAGAAGTATTCCCTTGTTTTCCAGGTGGGCGCCCGATAGCTAAAAACTTGAACTATTTTCCCTTGTTCTCCAGGTGGGAGCCTGATTACCAAAAACATGAACTGTATTCCCGAGTTCTCCAGGTGGGCGCCTGATTTCCAAAACATGAACTGTATTCCCGAGTTCTCCAGGTGGGTGCTTGATTGCCAAAACTTGAACTGTATTCCCTTGTTCTCCAAGTGGGCACCTTATTTCCAAAACTTGAACGGTATTCCCTTGTACTCCAGGTGTGCGTCTGATTGCCAAAATTTGAACTGTATTCCCTTATTCTTTAGGTGGGCGCCTGATTGCCAAAAACTCGAACTGAATTCCCTTATTTTCCAGGTGGGCGCCGTATTGCCAAAACTTGAAATGTATTCCCTTATTTTCCAGGAGGGCGCCTGATTACCAAAACATGAACTGTATTCCGTTGTTCTCTAGGTGGGCCCCTGATTGCCAAAACTTGAACTGTATTCCCTTATTTTCCAGGTGGGCGCTTGATTGCCAAAACATGAACTGTATTCCCTTGTTTTCCAGGTGGGCGCCTGATTGCCAAACCTTGAACTGTATTCCCTTGTTCTCCAGGTGGGCTCCTGATTGCCAAAAACTTGAACTGTATTCCCTTGTTTTCCAGGTGGGTGCCTGATTGCCAAAACATAAACTATATTCCCTTGTTCTCTAGGTGGGTGCCTGATTGCTAAGAACTTGAACTGTATTCCCTTGTTCTCCGGGTGGGTGCCTGATTTCCAAAAACATGAACTGTATTCCCTTGTTTTCCAGGTGGGCACCTGATTTCCAAAACTTGAACGGTATTCCCTTGTACTCCAGGTGTGCGTCTGATTGCCAAAATTTGAACTGTATTCCCTTATTCTTTAGGTGGGCGCCTGATTGCCAAAAACTCGAACTGAATTCCCTTATTTTCCAGGTGGGCGCCGTATTGCCAAAACATGAAATGTATTCCCTTATTTTCCAGGAGGGCGCCTGATTACCAAAATATGAACTGTATTCCGTTGTTCTCTAGGTGGGCCCCTGATTGCCAAAACTTGAACTGTATTCCCTTATTCTCCAGGTGGGCGCCTGATTGCCAAAACTTGAACTGTATTCCCTTGTTTTCCAGGTGGGCGCCTGATTGCCAAACCTTGAACTGTATTCCCTTGTTCTCTAGGTGGGCTCCTGATTGCCAAAAACTTGAACTGTATTCCCTTGTTTTCCAGGTGGGCGCCTGATTGCCAAAAACATAAACTATATTCCCTTGTTCTCTAGGTGGGTGCCTGATTGCTAAGAACTTGAACTGTATTCCCTTGTTCTCCGGGTGGGTGGCTGATTTCCAAAAACATGAATTGTATTCCCTTGTTTTCCAGGTGGGCACCTGATTTCCAAAACTTGAACGGTATTCCCTTGTACTCCAGGTGTGTGCCTAATTACCAAAACATGAACTGTATTCCGTTGTTCTCTAGGTGGGCCCCTGATTGCCAAAACTTGAACTGTATTCCCTTATTCTCCAGGTGGGCGCCTGATTGCCAAAACTTGAACTGTATTCCCTTATTTTCCAGGTGGGCGCCTGATTGCCAAAACTTGAACTGTATTCCCTTGTTTTCCAGGTGGGCGCCTGATTGCCAAACCTTGAACTGTATTCCCTTGTTCTCTAGGTGGGCTCCTGATTGCCAAAAACTTGAACTGTATTCCCTTGTTTTCCAGGTGGGCGCCTGATTGCCAAAAACATAAACTATATTCCCTTGTTCTCTAGGTGGGTGCCTGATTGCTAAGAACTTGAACTGTATTCCCTTGTTCTCCGGGTGGGTGGCTGATTTCCAAAAACATGAATTGTATTCCCTTGTTTTCCAGGTGGGCACCTGATTTCCAAAACTTGAACGGTATTCCCTTGTACTCCAGGTGTGTGCCTAATTACCAAAACATGAACTATATTCCCTTGTTCTCCAGGTGGGCTCCTGATTGTCAAAAACTTGAACTGTATTCCCTTGTTTTCCAGGTGGGCGCCTGATTGCCAAAAACATAAACTATATTCTTTTGTTCTCTAGGTGGGTGCCTGATTGCTAAGAACTTGAACTGTATTCCCTTGTTCTCCGGGTGGGTGCCTGATTTCCAAAAACATGAATTGTATTCCCTTGTTTTCCAGGTGGGCACCTGATTTCCAAAAATTGATCGGTATTCCCTTGTACTCCAGGTGTGCGCCTGATTGCCAAAAACTTGAACTGTATTCCCCTGTTCTGCAGGTAGGTGCGCCTGATTGCCAAACCTTGAACTGTATTCCCTTGATCTTTAGGTGGGTGCCTGATTGCAAAAAACATGAACATTATTCCCCTGATCTCCAGGTTGGTGCCTGATTGCCAAAACATGAACTTTATTCCCTTGTTCTCTTGGTGGGTGTATGATTACCAAAACTCGAACTATATTCCCTTGTTCTCTAGATGGTCTAAGTGGGTGCCTGATTACCAAAAACATGAACTGTATTCCCTTGTTCTCCAGGTGGTCCAGGTGGGCGTTTGATTGCCAAAACTTGTACTTTATTCCGTTGTACTCCCGGTGGGCGTCTGATTGCCAAAACTTGAACTATATTCCCTTGTTCTCCAGGTGGGCGTCTGATTGCCAAAAACTTGAACTATATTCCCTTGTTCTCCAGGTGGGCGGCTGATTGCAAAAAACTTGAACTGTATTCCCTTATTTTTTAGGTGGGCACCTCATTGCCAAAACTTGAACTGTATTCCCTTGATCTCTAGGTAGGCGCTGATTGTCCAAACTTGAACTGTATTCCCTTGTTTTCCAGATGGTGCCTAATTGCCAAAACATGAACTATAATCCCCTTTTCTCCAAATGGGCGCCTAATTGCCAAAATATGAACTGTATTCCCTAGTTCTTCAGGTGGATGCCTGATTGCCAAAACATGAACTGTATTCCCTTGTTCTCCAGGTGGGCGCCTAATTAAAAAAACTTAAGAAGTACTCCCTTGTTCTCCAGGTGGGCACCTGATAGCCAAAAACTTGAACTGTTTTCCCTTGTTCTCCAGGTGGGAGCCTGATTACCAAAAACATGAACTGTATTCCCGAGTTCTCCAGGTGGGTGCCTGATTTCCAAAACATGAACTGTATTCCCGAGTTCTCCAGGTGGGCGCCTGATTGCCAAAACTTGAACTGTATTCCCTTGTTCTCCAGGTGGGCGCCTGAATTCCAAAACTTGAATTGTATTCCCTTATTCCCCAGGTGGGCGCTTGATTGACAAAATTTGAATTGTATTCCCTTGTTCTTTAGGTAGGTGCCTGATAACCAAAAACTTAAACTGAATTCCCTTATTTTCCAGGTGGGCGCCGTATTGCCAAAACTTGAAATGTATTCCCTTATTTTCCAGGAGGGCGCCTGATTACCAAAATATGAACTGTATTCCGTTGTTCTCTAGCTGGGCCCCTGATTGCCAAAACTTGAACTGTATTCCCTTATTCTCCAGGTGGGCGCCTGATTGCCAAAACTTGAACTGTATTCCCTTATTTTCCAGGTGGGCGCCTGATTGCCAAACCTTGAACTGTATTCCCTTGTTCTCCAGGTGGGCTCCTGATTGCCAAAAACTTGAACTGTATTCCCTTGTTTTTCAGGTGGGCGCCTGATTGCCAAAAACATAAACTATATTCCCTTGTTCTCTAGGTGGGTGCCTGATTGCTAAGATCTTGAACAGTATTCCCTTGTTCTCCGGGTAGGTGCCTGATTTCCAAAAACATGAACTGTATTCCCTTGTTTTCCAGGTGGGCACCTGATTTCCAAAACTTGAACGGTCTTCCCTTGTACTCCAGGTGTGCGCCTGATTGCCAAAACATGAACTGTATTCCCTTGTTCTACAGGTGGCTGCCTGATTTCCAAATTTTGAACTGTAAGGGCACCTGATTGCCAAAAACTTGAACTGTATTCCCTTGTTTTCCAGGTAGGCAACGGATTGCCAAAAACATGAATTGTATTCCCTTGTTTTCTAGGTGTGCGCGTGATTGCCAAAAACTTGAACTGTATTCCCTTATTTTCCAGGTGGGAGCCTGATTGCCAAAAACTTGAACAGTATTCCTTTGTTTTCAAGGTGGGCGCCTGATTTCCAAAACTTGAACGGTATTCCCTTGTACTCCAGGTGTGCGCCTGATTGCCAAAACATGAATTGTATTCCCTTGTTCTCCAGGTGGCTGCCAGATTTCCAAATTTTGAACTGTAAGGGCACCTGATTGACAAAAACTTGAACTGTATTCCCTTGTTTTCCAGGTAGGCGACGGATTGCCAAAAACATGAACTGTATTCCCTTGTTTTCTAGGTGTGCGCCTGATTGCCAAAAACATGAACTATATTCCCTTATTTTCCAGGTGGGCGCCTGATTGCCAAAAACTTGAACAGTATTCCCTTGTTTTCCAGGTGGGCGCCTGATTGCCAAAACATGAACTGTATTCCTTTGTTCTCCAGGTGGGCGCCTGATTGCCAAAACTTGAAACGTATTCGCTTGTTCTCCATGTGGGCATGCCTAATTGCCAAAAACTTGAACTATATTCCCTTCTTCTCCAAGTAGGTGCGCCTGATTGCCAAAACTTGAACTGTATTCCCTTGATATTTAGGTGGGTACCTGATTGCAAAAAACATGAACATTATTCCCTTGATCTCCAGGTTGGTGCCTGATTGCAAAAACATGAACTTTATTCCCTTGTTCTCTAGGTGGGTGCCTGATTACCAAAACTCGAACTATATTCCCTTGTTCTCCAGATGGTCTAGGTGGGTGCCTGATTACCAAAACTCGAACTATATTCCCTTGTTCTCCAGGTGGTCCAGGTGGGCGTCTGATTGCCAAAACTTGTACTTTATTCCATTGTACTCCTGGTGGGCGTCTCATTGACAAAACTTGAACTATATTCCTTTGTTCTCCAGGTGGGTGTCTGATTGCAAAAAACTTGAACTATATTCCCTTGTTCTCCAGGTGGGCGGCTGATTGCAAAAAACTTGAACTGTATTCCCTTATTTTTAAGGTGGGCACCTAATTGCCAAAACTTGAACTGTATTCCCTTGATCTCTAGGTAGGCGCCTGATTGTCCAAACTTGAACTGTATTCCCTTGTTTTCCAGGTGGTGCCTAATTGCCAAAACATGAACTATAATCCCCTTTTCTCCAAATGGGCGCCTAATTGCCAAAATATGAACTGTATTCCCTAGTTCTCCAAGTGGATGCCTGATTGCCAAAGCATGAACTGTATTCCCTTGTTCTCCAGGTGGGCGCCTAATTACAAAAACTTAAGAAATATTCCCTTGTTCTCCAGGTGGGCGCCCGATAGCCAAAAACTTGAACTGTTTTCCCTTGTTCTCCAGGTGGGAGCCTATTTTCCAAAAACATGAACTGTATTCCCGAGTTCTCCAGGTGGGCACCTGAATTCCAAAACATGAACTGTATTCCCGAGTTTTCCAGATGGGCGCCTGATTGCCAAAACTTGAACTGTATTCCCTTGTTCTCCAGGTGGGCGCCTGAATTCCAAAACTTGAATTGTATTCCCTTATTCCCTACGTGGGCGCCTGATTGACAAAATTTGAACTGTATTCCCTTGTTCTTCAGGTAGGTGCCTAATAGCCAAAAACTCAAACTGTATTCCCTTATTTTCCAGGTGGGCGCTGTATTGCCAAAACTTGAAATGTATTCCCTTATTTTCCAAGAGGGCGCCTGATTACCAAAACATGAACTGTATTCCGTTGTTCTCTAGGTGGGCCCCTGATTGCCAAAACTTGAACTGTATTCCCTTGTTCTACTGGTAGGCGCCATGTTGCCAAATCGTGAACTGTATTCCCTTGTTCTACAGGTGGGCGCCTAATTGCCTAAACATGAACTGTATTCCCTTATTCTCCAGGTGAACGCCTGATTGCCAAAAGTTGAACTGTATCCCCTTGTTCTCCAAGTGGGCGCCTGATTACCAAAAACTTGAACTATGTACCCTTGTTCTCCAGGTGGGTGCCTGATAGCCAAAACATGAACTGTATTCCCTTGTTCTCCAGGTGGTCCGGGTGGACGCATGATTGCCAAAGTTTGAACTATATTCCCTTGTTTTCCAGGTGGGCGCCGTATTGCCAAAACTTGAACTATATTCCCTTTTTCTCCGGGTGGGTGGCTGATTTCCAAAAACATGAATTGTATTCCCTTGTTTTCCAGGTGGGCACCTGATTTCCAAAACTTGAACGGTATTCCCTTGTACTCCAGGTGTGTGCCTAATTACCAAAACATGAACTATATTCCCTTGTTCTCCAGGTGGGCTCCTGATTGTCAAAAACTTGAACTGTATTCCCTTGTTTTCCAGGTGGGCGCCTGATTGCCAAAAACATAAACTATATTCTTTTGTTCTCTAGGTGGGTGCCTGATTGCTAAGAACTTGAACTGTATTCCCTTGTTCTCCGGGTGGGTGCCTGATTTCCAAAAACATGAATTGTATTCCCTTGTTTTCCAGGTGGGCACCTGATTTCCAAAAATTGATCGGTATTCCCTTGTACTCCAGGTGTGCGCCTGATTGCCAAAAACTTGAACTGTATTCCCCTGTTCTGCAGGTAGGTGCGCCTGATTGCCAAACCTTGAACTGTATTCCCTTGATCTTTAGGTGGGTGCCTGATTGCAAAAAACATGAACATTATTCCCCTGATCTCCAGGTTGGTGCCTGATTGCCAAAACATGAACTTTATTCCCTTGTTCTCTTGGTGGGTGTATGATTACCAAAACTCGAACTATATTCCCTTGTTCTCTAGATGGTCTAAGTGGGTGCCTGATTACCAAAAACATGAACTATATTCCCTTGTTCTCCAGGTGGTCCAGGTGGGCGTTTGATTGCCAAAACTTGTACTTTATTCCGTTGTACTCCCGGTGGGCGTCTGATTGCCAAAACTTGAACTATATTCCCTTGTTCTCCAGGTGGGCGTCTGATTGCCAAAAACTTGAACTATATTCCCTTGTTCTCCAGGTGGGCGGCTGATTGCAAAAAACTTGAACTGTATTCCCTTATTTTTTAGGTGGGCACCTCATTGCCAAAACTTGAACTGTATTCCCTTGATCTCTAGGTAGGCGCTGATTGTCCAAACTTGAACTGTATTCCCTTGTTTTCCAGATGGTGCCTAATTGCCAAAACATGAACTATAATCCCCTTTTCTCCAAATGGGCGCCTAATTGCCAAAATATGAACTGTATTCCCTAGTTCTTCAGGTGGATGCCTGATTGCCAAAACATGAACTGTATTCCCTTGTTCTCCAGGTGG
This sequence comes from Nicotiana tabacum, assembly GCF_000715075.1. Taxonomy (NCBI): domain Eukaryota; kingdom Viridiplantae; phylum Streptophyta; class Magnoliopsida; order Solanales; family Solanaceae; genus Nicotiana; species Nicotiana tabacum. The sequence continues at coordinate 88,429,772 of NC_134101.1, read as the reverse complement.
GCGCCTAATTAAAAAAACTTAAGAAGTACTCCCTTGTTCTCCAGGTGGGCACCTGATAGCCAAAAACTTGAACTGTTTTCCCTTGTTCTCCAGGTGGGAGCCTGATTACCAAAAACATGAACTGTATTCCCGAGTTCTCCAGGTGGGTGCCTGATTTCCAAAACATGAACTGTATTCCCGAGTTCTCCAGGTGGGCGCCTGATTGCCAAAACTTGAACTGTATTCCCTTGTTCTCCAGGTGGGCGCCTGAATTCCAAAACTTGAATTGTATTCCCTTATTCCCCAGGTGGGCGCTTGATTGACAAAATTTGAATTGTATTCCCTTGTTCTTTAGGTAGGTGCCTGATAACCAAAAACTTAAACTGAATTCCCTTATTTTCCAGGTGGGCGCCGTATTGCCAAAACTTGAAATGTATTCCCTTATTTTCCAGGAGGGCGCCTGATTACCAAAATATGAACTGTATTCCGTTGTTCTCTAGCTGGGCCCCTGATTGCCAAAACTTGAACTGTATTCCCTTATTCTCCAGGTGGGCGCCTGATTGCCAAAACTTGAACTGTATTCCCTTATTTTCCAGGTGGGCGCCTGATTGCCAAACCTTGAACTGTATTCCCTTGTTCTCCAGGTGGGCTCCTGATTGCCAAAAACTTGAACTGTATTCCCTTGTTTTTCAGGTGGGCGCCTGATTGCCAAAAACATAAACTATATTCCCTTGTTCTCTAGGTGGGTGCCTGATTGCTAAGATCTTGAACAGTATTCCCTTGTTCTCCGGGTAGGTGCCTGATTTCCAAAAACATGAACTGTATTCCCTTGTTTTCCAGGTGGGCACCTGATTTCCAAAACTTGAACGGTCTTCCCTTGTACTCCAGGTGTGCGCCTGATTGCCAAAACATGAACTGTATTCCCTTGTTCTACAGGTGGCTGCCTGATTTCCAAATTTTGAACTGTAAGGGCACCTGATTGCCAAAAACTTGAACTGTATTCCCTTGTTTTCCAGGTAGGCAACGGATTGCCAAAAACATGAATTGTATTCCCTTGTTTTCTAGGTGTGCGCGTGATTGCCAAAAACTTGAACTGTATTCCCTTATTTTCCAGGTGGGAGCCTGATTGCCAAAAACTTGAACAGTATTCCTTTGTTTTCAAGGTGGGCGCCTGATTTCCAAAACTTGAACGGTATTCCCTTGTACTCCAGGTGTGCGCCTGATTGCCAAAACATGAATTGTATTCCCTTGTTCTCCAGGTGGCTGCCAGATTTCCAAATTTTGAACTGTAAGGGCACCTGATTGACAAAAACTTGAACTGTATTCCCTTGTTTTCCAGGTAGGCGACGGATTGCCAAAAACATGAACTGTATTCCCTTGTTTTCTAGGTGTGCGCCTGATTGCCAAAAACATGAACTATATTCCCTTATTTTCCAGGTGGGCGCCTGATTGCCAAAAACTTGAACAGTATTCCCTTGTTTTCCAGGTGGGCGCCTGATTGCCAAAACATGAACTGTATTCCTTTGTTCTCCAGGTGGGCGCCTGATTGCCAAAACTTGAAACGTATTCGCTTGTTCTCCATGTGGGCATGCCTAATTGCCAAAAACTTGAACTATATTCCCTTCTTCTCCAAGTAGGTGCGCCTGATTGCCAAAACTTGAACTGTATTCCCTTGATATTTAGGTGGGTACCTGATTGCAAAAAACATGAACATTATTCCCTTGATCTCCAGGTTGGTGCCTGATTGCAAAAACATGAACTTTATTCCCTTGTTCTCTAGGTGGGTGCCTGATTACCAAAACTCGAACTATATTCCCTTGTTCTCCAGATGGTCTAGGTGGGTGCCTGATTACCAAAACTCGAACTATATTCCCTTGTTCTCCAGGTGGTCCAGGTGGGCGTCTGATTGCCAAAACTTGTACTTTATTCCATTGTACTCCTGGTGGGCGTCTCATTGACAAAACTTGAACTATATTCCTTTGTTCTCCAGGTGGGTGTCTGATTGCAAAAAACTTGAACTATATTCCCTTGTTCTCCAGGTGGGCGGCTGATTGCAAAAAACTTGAACTGTATTCCCTTATTTTTAAGGTGGGCACCTAATTGCCAAAACTTGAACTGTATTCCCTTGATCTCTAGGTAGGCGCCTGATTGTCCAAACTTGAACTGTATTCCCTTGTTTTCCAGGTGGTGCCTAATTGCCAAAACATGAACTATAATCCCCTTTTCTCCAAATGGGCGCCTAATTGCCAAAATATGAACTGTATTCCCTAGTTCTCCAAGTGGATGCCTGATTGCCAAAGCATGAACTGTATTCCCTTGTTCTCCAGGTGGGCGCCTAATTACAAAAACTTAAGAAATATTCCCTTGTTCTCCAGGTGGGCGCCCGATAGCCAAAAACTTGAACTGTTTTCCCTTGTTCTCCAGGTGGGAGCCTATTTTCCAAAAACATGAACTGTATTCCCGAGTTCTCCAGGTGGGCACCTGAATTCCAAAACATGAACTGTATTCCCGAGTTTTCCAGATGGGCGCCTGATTGCCAAAACTTGAACTGTATTCCCTTGTTCTCCAGGTGGGCGCCTGAATTCCAAAACTTGAATTGTATTCCCTTATTCCCTAGGTGGGCGCCTGATTGACAAAATTTGAACTGTATTCCCTTGTTCTTCAGGTAGGTGCCTAATAGCCAAAAACTCAAACTGTATTCCCTTATTTTCCAGGTGGGCGCTGTATTGCCAAAACTTGAAATGTATTCCCTTATTTTCCAGGAGGGCGCCTAAATACCAAAACATGAACTGTATTCCCTTGTTCTCCGGGTGGGTGCCTGATTTCCAAAAACATGCACTGTATTCCTTTGTTTTCCAGGTGGGCACCTGATTTCCAAAACTTGAACGATATTCCCTTGTACTCCAGGTGTGCGCCTGATTGCCAAAACATGAACTGTATTCCCTTGTTCTCCAGGTGGCTGCCTGATTTCCAAATTTTGAATTGTAAGGGCACCTGATTGCCAAAAACATGAACTGTATTCCCTTGTTTTCCAGGTAGGCGACGGATTGCCAAAAACATGAACTGTATTCCCTTGTTTTCTAGGTGTGCGCCTGATTGCCAAAAACATGAACTATATTCCCTTATTTTCCAGGTGGGCACCTGATTGCCAAAAACTTGAACAGTATTCCCTTGTTTTCCAGGTGGGCGCCTGATTGCCAAAACTTGAATTGTATTCCTTTGTTCTCCAGGTGGGCGCCTGATTGCCAAAACTTGAAATGTATTCGCTTGTTCTCCATGTGGGCATGCCTAATTGCCAAAAACTTGAACTATATTCCCTTGTTCTCCAGGTGGGCGACTGATTGCAAAAAACTTGAACTGTATTTCCTTATTTTTTAGGTGGGCACCTAATTGCCAAAACTTGAACTGTATTCCCTTGATCTCTAGGTAGGCGCCTGATTGTCCAAACTTGAACTGTATTCCCTTGTTTTCCAGGTGGTGCCTAATTGCCAAAACATGAACTATAATCCCCTTTTCTCCAAATGGGCGCCTAATTGCCAAAATATGAACTGTATTCCCTAGTTCTCCAGGTGGATGCCTGATTGCCAAAACATGAACTGCATTCCCTTGTTCTCCAGGTGGGCGCCTAATTACAAAAACTTAAGAAGTATTCCCTTGTTCTCCAGGTGGGCGCCCGATAGCCAAAAACTTGAACTGTTTTCCCTTGTTCTCCAAGTGGGAGCCTATTTTCCAAAAACATGAACTATATTCCCGAGTTATCCAGGTGGGCGCCTGATTTCCAAAACATGAACTGTATTCCCGAGTTCTCCAGGTGGGCGCCTGATTACCAAAACTTGAACTGTATTCCCTTGTTCTCCAGGTAGGCGCCTGAATTCCAAAACTTGAATTGTATTCCCTTATTCCCCAGGTGGGCGCCTGATTGACAAAATTTGAACTGTATTCCCTTGTTCTTCAGGTATGTGCCTGATAGGCAAAAACTCAAATTGTATTCCCTTATTTTCTAGGTGGGCGCCGTATTGCCAAAACTTGAAATGTATTCCCTTATTTTCCAGGAGGGCGCCTAAATACCAAAACATGAACTGTATTCCCTTGTTCTCCGGGTGGGTGCCTGATTTCCAAAAACATGCACTGTATTCCCTTGTTTTCCAGGTGGGCACCTGATTTCCAAAACTTGAACGGTATTCCCTTGTACTCCAGGTGTGCGCCTGATTGCCAAAACATGAACTGTATTCCCTTGTTCTCCAGGTGGCTGCCTGATTTCCAAATTTTGAACTGTAAGGGCACCTTATTGCCAAAAACTTGAACTGTATTCCCTTGTTTTCTAGGTAGGCGACGGATTGCCAAAAACATGAACTGTATTCCCTTGTTTTCTAGGTGTGCGCCTGATTGCCAAAAACTTGAACTGTATTCCCTTATTTTCCAGGTGGGAGCCTGATTGCCAAAAACTTGAACAGTATTCCCTTATTTTCTAGGTGGGTGCCTGATTTCCAAAACTTGAACGGTATTCCCTTGTACTCCAAGTGTGCGCCTGATTGCCAAAACATGAACTGTATTCCTTTGTTCTCCAGGTGGCTGCCAGATTTCCAAATTTTGAACTGTAAGGGCACCTGATTGCCAAAAACTTGAACTGTATTCCCTTGTTTTCCAGGTAGGCGACAGATTGCCAAAAACATGAACTGTATTCCCTTATTTTCCAGGTGGGCGCCTGATTGCCAAAAACTTGAACAATATTCCCTTGTTTTCCAGGTGGGCGCCTGATTGCCAAAACTTGAACTGTATTCCTTTGTTCTCCAGGTGGGCGCCTGATTGCCAAAACTTGAAACGTATTCGCTTGTTCTCCATGTGGGCAAGCCTGATTGCCAAAAACTTGAACTGTATTCCCTTGTTCTCCAGGTAGGTGCGCCTGATTGCCAAAACTTGAACTGTATTCCCTTGATCTTTACGTGGGTGCCTGATTGCAAAAAACATGAACATTATCTTGATCTCCAGGTTGGTGCCTGATTGCCAAAACATGAACTTTATTCCCTTGTTCTCTAGGTGGGTGCCTGATTACCAAAACTCGAACTATATTCCATTGTTCTCCAGATGGTCTAGGTGGGTGCCTGATTACCAAAACTCGAACTATATTCCCTTGTTCTCCAGGTGGTCCAGGTGGGCGTCTGATTGCCAAAACTTGTACTTTATTCCGTTGTACTCCTGGTGGGCGTCTGATTGCCAAAACTTGAACTATATTCCCTTGTTCTCCAGGTGGGCGTCTGATTGCCAAAAACATGAACTATATTCCCTTGTTCTCCAGGTGGGCGACTGATTGCAAAAAACTTGAACTGTATTCCCTTATTTTTTAGGTGGGCACCTGATTGCCAAAACTTGAACTGTATTCCCTTGATCTCCAGGTGGGCGCCTGATTGTCAAAACTTGAACTGTATTCCCTTGTTTTCCAGGTGGTGCCTAATTGCCAAAACATGAACTATAATCCCCTTTTCTCCAAATGGGCGCCTAATTGCCAAAATATGAACTGTATTCCCTAGTTCTCCAGGTGGGCGCCTAATTACAAAAACTTAAGAAGTATTCCCTTGTTCTCCAGGTGGGCGCCCGATAGCCAAAAACTTAAACTGTTTTCCCTTGTTCTCCAGGTGGGAGCCTATTTTCCAAAAACATGAACTGTATTCCCAAGTTCTCCAGGTGGGCGCCTGATTTCCAAAACATGAACTGTATTCCCGAGTTCTCCAGGTGGGCCCCTGATTACCAAAACTTGAACTGTATTCCCTTGTTCTCCAGGTGGGCGCCTGAATTCCAAAACTTGAATTGTATTCCCTTATTCCCCAGGTGGGCGCCTGATTGACAAAATTTGAACTGTATTCCCTTGTTCTTCAGGTAGGTGCCTGATAGCCAAAAACTCAAACTGTATTCCCTTATTTTCCAGGTGGGCGCCGTATTGCCAAAACTTGAAATGTATTCCCTTATTTTCCAGGAGGGCGCCTAAATACCAAAACATGAACTGTATTCCCTTGTTCTCCGGGTGGGTGCCTGATTTCCAAAAACATGCACTGTATTCCCTTGTTTTCCAGGTGGGCACCTGATTTCCAAAACTTGAACGGTATTCCCTTGTACTCCAGGTGTGTGCCTGATTGCCAAAACATGAACTGTATTCCCTTGTTCTCCAGGTGGCTGCCTGATTTCCAAATTTTGAACTGTAAGGGCACCTGATTGCCAAAAACTTGAACTGTATTCCCTTGTTTTCCAGGTTGGCGACGGATTGCCAAAAACATGAACTGTATTCCCTTGTTTTCTAGGTGTGCGCCTGATTGCCAAAAACTTGAACTGTATTCCCTTATTTTCCAGGTGGGAGCCTGATTGCCAAAAACTTGAACAGTATTCCCTTATTTTCTAGGTGGGTACCTGATTTCCAAAACTTGAACGGTATTCCCTTGTACTCCAAGTGTGCGCCTGATTGCCAAAACATGAACTGTATTCCTTTGTTCTCCAGGTGGCTGCCAGATTTCCAAATTTTGAACTGTAAGGGCACCTGATTGCCAAAAACTTGAACTGTATTCCCTTGTTTTCCAGGTAGGCGACAGATTGCCAAAAACATGAACTGTATTCCCTTATTTTCCAGGTGGGCGCCTGATTGCCAAAAACTTGAACAATATTCCCTTGTTTTCCAGGTGGGCGCCTGATTGCCAAAACTTGAACTGTATTCCTTTGTTCTCCAGGTGGGCGCCTGATTGCTAAAACTTGAAACGTATTCGCTTGTTCTCCATGTGGGCAAGCCTGATTGCCAAAAACTTGAACTGTATTCCCTTGTTCTCCAGGTAGGTGCGCCTGATTGCCAAAACTTGAACTGTATTCCCTTGATCTTTAGGTGGGTGCCTGATTGCAAAAAACATGAACATTATCTTGATCTCCAGGTTGGTGCCTGATTGCCAAAACATGAACTTTATTCCCTTGTTCTCTAGGTGGGTGCCTGATTACCAAAACTCGAACTATATTCCCTTGTTCTCCAGATGGTCTAGGTGGGTGCCTGATTACCAAAACTCGAACTATATTCCCTTGTTCTCCAGGTGGTCCAGGTGGGCGTCTGATTGCCAAAACTTGTACTTTATTCCGTTGTACTCCTGGTGGGCGTCTGATTGCCAAAACTTGAACTATATTCCCTTGTTCTCCAGGTGGGCGTCTGATTGCCAAAAACTTGAACTATATTCCCTTGTTCTCCAGGTGGGCTACTGATTGCAAAAAACTTGAACTGTATTCCCTTATTTTTTAGGTGGGCACCTGATTGCCAAAACTTGAACTGTATTCCCTTGATCTCCAGGTGGGTGCCTGATTGTCAAAACTTGAACTGTATTCCCTTGTTTTCCAGGTGGTGCCTAATTGCCAAAACATGAACTATAATCCCCTTTTCTCCAAATGGGCGCCTAATTGCCAAAATATGAACTGTATTCCCTAGTTCTCCAGGTGGATGCCTGGTTGCCAAAACATGAACTGTATTCCCTTGTTCTCCAGGTGGGCGCCTAATTACAAAAAATTAAGAAGTATTCCCTTGTTCTCCAGGTGGGCGCCCGATAGCCAAAAACTTGAACTGTTTTCTCTTGTTCTCCAGGTGGGAGCCTGATTACCAAAAACATGAACTGTATTCCCGAGTTCTTCAGGTGGGCGCCTGATTTCCAAAACATGAATTGTATTCCCGAGTTCTCCAGGTGGGCGCCTGATTACCAAAACTTGAACAGTAATCCCTTGTTCTCCAGGTGGGCGCCTGAATTCCAAAACATGAATTGTATTCCCTTATTCCCCAGGTGGGCACTTGATTGACAAACTTTGAACTGTATTCCCTTGTTCTTTAGGTAGGTGCCTGATAGCCAAAAACTCAAACTGAATTCCCTTATTTTCCAGGTGGGCGCCGTATTACCAAAACTTGAAATGTATTCCCTTATTTTCCAGGAGGGCGCCTGATTACCAAAACATGAACTGTATTCCGTTGTTCTCTAGGTGGGCCCCTGATTGCCAAAACTTGAACTGTATTCCCTTATTCTCCAGGTGGGCGCATGATTGCCAAAACTTGAACTGTATTCCCTTGTTTTCTAGGTGGGCGCCTGATTGCCAAACCTTGAACTGTATTCCCTTGTTCTCCAGGTGGGCTCCTGATTGCCAAAAACTTGAACTGTATTCCCTTGTTTTCCAGGTTGGCGCCTAATTGCCAAAAACATGAACTATATTCCCTTGTTCTCTAGGTGGGTGTCTGATTGCTAAGAACTTGAACTGAATTCCCTTGTTCTCCAGGTGGGCACCTGATTTCCAAAACTTGAACGGTATTCCCTTGTACTCCAGGTGTTCGCCTGATTGCCAAAACATGAACTGTATTCCCTTGTTCTCCAGGTGGCTGCCTGATTTCCAAATTTTGAACTGTAAGGGCACCTTATTGCCAAAAACTTGAACTGTATTCCCTTGTTTTCCAGGTAGGCGACGGATTGCCAAAAACATGAACTGTATTCCCTTGTTTTCTAGGTGTGCGCCTGATTGCCAAAAACTTGAACTGTATTCCCTTATTTTCCAGGTGGGAGCCTGATTGCCAAAAACTTGAACAGTATTCCCTTATTTTCTAGGTGGGTGCCTGATTTCCAAAACTTGAACGGTATTCCCTTGTACTCCAAGTGTGCGCCTGATTGCCAAAACATGAACTGTATTCCTTTGTTCTCCAGGTGGCTGCCAGATTTCCAAATTTTGAACTGTAAGGGCACCTGATTGCCAAAAACTTGAACTGTATTCCCTTGTTTTCCAGGTAGGCGACAGATTGCCAAAAACATGAACTGTATTCCCTTATTTTCCAGGTGGGCGCCTGATTGCCAAAAACTTGAACAATATTCCCTTGTTTTCCAGGTGGGCGCCTGATTGCCAAAACTTGAACTGTATTCCTTTGTTCTCCAGGTGGGCGCCTGATTGCCAAAACTTGAAACGTATTCGCTTGTTCTCCATGTGGGCAAGCCTGATTGCCAAAAACTTGAACTGTATTCCCTTGTTCTCCAGGTAGGTGCGCCTGATTGCCAAAACTTGAACTGTATTCCCTTGATCTTTACGTGGGTGCCTGATTGCAAAAAACATGAACATTATCTTGATCTATAGGTTGGTGCCTGATTGCCAAAACATGAACTTTATTCCCTTGTTCTCTAGGTGGGTGCCTGATTACCAAAACTCGAACTATATTCCATTGTTCTCCAGATGGTCTAGGTGGGTGCCTGATTACCAAAACTCGAACTATATTCCCTTGTTCTCCAGGTGGTCCAGGTGGGCGTCTGATTGCCAAAACTTGTACTTTATTCCGTTGTACTCCTGGTGGGCGTCTGATTGCCAAAACTTGAACTATATTCCCTTGTTCTCCAGGTGGGCGTCTGATTGCCAAAAACATGAACTATATTCCCTTGTTCTCCAGGTGGGCGACTGATTGCAAAAAACTTGAACTGTATTCCCTTATTTTTTAGGTGGGCACCTGATTGCCAAAACTTGAACTGTATTCCCTTGATCTCCAGGTGGGCGCCTGATTGTCAAAACTTGAACTGTATTCCCTTGTTTTCCAGGTGGTGCCTAATTGCCAAAACATGAACTATAATCCCCTTTTCTCCAAATGGGCGCCTAATTGCCAAAATATGAACTGTATTCCCTAGTTCTCCAGGTGGGCGCCTAATTACAAAAACTTAAGAAGTATTCCCTTGTTCTCCAGGTGGGCGCCCGATAGCCAAAAACTTAAACTGTTTTCCCTTGTTCTCCAGGTGGGAGCCTATTTTCCAAAAACATGAACTGTATTCCCAAGTTCTCCAGGTGGGCGCCTGATTTCCAAAACATGAACTGTATTCCCGAGTTCTCCAGGTGGGCGCCTGATTACCAAAACTTGAACTGTATTCCCTTGTTCTCCAGGTGGGCGCCTGAATTCCAAAACTTGAATTGTATTCCCTTATTCCCCAGGTGGGCGCCTGATTGACAAAATTTGAACTGTATTCCCTTGTTCTTCAGGTAGGTGCCTGATAGCCAAAAACTCAAACTGTATTCCCTTATTTTCCAGGTGGGCGCCGTATTGCCAAAACTTGAAATGTATTCCCTTATTTTCCAGGAGGGCGCCTAAATACCAAAACATGAACTGTATTCCCTTGTTCTCCAGGTGGGTGCCTGATTTCCAAAAACATGCACTGTATTCCCTTGTTTTCCAGGTGGGCACCTGATTTCCAAAACTTGAACGGTATTCCCTTGTACTCCAGGTGTGTGCCTGATTGCCAAAACATGAACTGTATTCCCTTGTTCTCCAGATGGCTGCCTGATTTCCAAATTTTGAACTGTAAGGGCACCTGATTGCCAAAAACTTGAACTGTATTCCCTTGTTTTCCAGGTTGGCGACGGATTGCCAAAAACATGAACTGTATTCCCTTGTTTTCTAGGTGTGCGCCTGATTGCCAAAAACTTGAACTGTATTCCCTTATTTTCCAGGTGGGAGCCTGATTGCCAAAAATTTGAACAGTATTCCCTTATTTTCTAGGTGGGTACCTGATTTCCAAAACTTGAACGGTATTCCCTTGTACTCCAAGTGTGCGCCTGATTGCCAAAACATGAACTGTATTCCTTTGTTCTCCAGGTGGCTGCCAGATTTCCAAATTTTGAACTGTAAGGGCACCTGATTGCCAAAAACTTGAACTGTATTCCCTTGTTTTCCAGGTAGGCGACGGATTGCCAAAAACATGAACTGTATTCCCTTGTTTTCCAGGTGGGCGCCTGATTGCCAAAACTTGAACTGTATTCCTTTGTTCTCCAGGTGGGCGCCTGATTGCTAAAACTTGAAACGTATTCGCTTGTTCTCCATGTGGGCAAGCCTGATTGCCAAAAACTTGAACTGTATTCCCTTGTTCTCCAGGTAGGTGCGCCTGATTGCCAAAACTTGAACTGTATTCCCTTGATCTTTAGGTGGGTGCCTGATTGCAAAAAACATGAACATTATCTTGATCTCCAGGTTGGTGCCTGATTGCCAAAACATGAACTTTATTCCCTTGTTCTCTAGGTGGGTGCCTGATTACCAAAACTCGAACTATATTCCCTTGTTCTCCAGATGGTCTAGGTGGGTGCCTGATTACCAAAACTCGAACTATATTCCCTTGTTCTCCAGGTGGTCCAGGTGGGCGTCTGATTGCCAAAACTTGTACTTTATTCCGTTGTACTCCTGGTGGGCGTCTGATTGCCAAAACTTGAACTATATTCCCTTGTTCTCCAGGTGGGCGTCTGATTGCCAAAAACTTGAACTATATTCCCTTGTTCTCCAGGTGGGCTACTGATTGCAAAAAACTTGAACTGTATTCCCTTATTTTTTAGGTGGGCACCTGATTGCCAAATCTTGAACTGTATTCCCTTGATCTCCAGGTGGGCGCCTGATTGTCAAAACTTGAACTGTATTCCCTTGTTTTCCAGGTGGTGCCTAATTGCCAAAACATGAACTATAATCCCCTTTTCTCCAAATGGGCGCCTAATTGCCAAAATATGAACTGTATTCCCTAGTTCTCCAGGTGGATGCCTGGTTGCCAAAACATGAACTGTATTCCCTTGTTCTCCAGGTGGGCGCCTAATTACAAAAAATTAAGATAGTATTCCCTTGTTCTCCAGGTGGGCGCCCGATAGCCAAAAACTTGAACTGTTTTCTCTTGTTCTCCAGGTGGGAGCCTGATTACCAAAAACATGAACTGTATTCCCGAGTTCTCCAGGTGGGCGCCTGATTTCCAAAACATGAATTGTATTCCCGAGTTCTCCAGGTGGGCGCCTGATTACCAAAACTTGAACTGTAATCCCTTGTTCTCCAGGTGGGCGCCTGAATTCCAAAACATGAATTGTATTCCCTTATTCCCCAGGTGGGCGCTTGATTGACAAAATTTGAACTGTATTCCCTTGTTCTTTAGGTAGGTGCCTGATAGCCAAAAACTCAAACTGAATTCCCTTATTTTCCAGGTGGGCGCCGTATTACCAAAACTTGAAATGTATTCCCTTATTTTCCAGGAGGGCGCCTGATTACCAAAACATGAACTGTATTCCGTTGTTCTCTAGGTGGGCCCCTGATTGCCAAAACTTGAACTGTATTCCCTTATTCTCCAGGTGGGCGCATGATTGCCAAAACTTGAACTGTATTCCCTTGTTTTCTAGGTGGGCGCCTGATTGCCAAACCTTGAACTGTATTCCCTTGTTCTCCATGTGGGCTCCTGATTGCCAAAAACTTGAACTGTATTCCCTTGTTTTCCAGGTTGGCGCCTAATTGCCAAAAACATAAACTATATTCCCTTGTTCTCTAGGTGGGTGTCTGATTGCTAAGAACTTGAACTGAATTCCCTTGTTCTCCGGGTGGGTGCCTGATTTCAAAAAACATGAACTGTATTCCCTTGATCTTTAGGTGGGTGCCTGATTGCAAAAAACATGAACATTATTCCCTTGATCTCCAGGTTGGTGCCTGATTGCCAAAACATGAACATTATTCCCTTATTCTCTAGGTGGGTGCCTGATGGTGCCTGATTGCAAAAAACATGAACATTATTCCCTTGATCTCCAGGTTGGTGCCTGATTGCCAAAACATGAACTTTATTCCCTTGTTCTCTAGGTGGGCGTCTGATTGCCAAAAACTTGAACTATATTCCCTTGTTCTCCAGGTGGGCGGCTGATTGCAAAAAACTTGAACTGTATTCCCTTATTTTTTAGGTGGGCACCTGATTGGCAAAACTTGAACTGTATTTCCTTATTTTCCAGGTGGGCGCCTGATTGCCAAACCTTGAACTGTATTCCCTTGTTCTCCAGGTGGGCTCCTGATTGCCAAAAACTTGAACTGTATTCCTTGTTTTCCAGGTGGGCGCCTGATTGCCAAAAACAAGAACTATATTCCCTTGTTCTCTAGGTGGGTGCCTGATTGCTAAGAACTTGAACTGTATTCCCTTGTTCTCCGGGTGGGTGCCTGATTTCCAAAAACATGAACTGTATTCCCTTGTTTTCCAGGTGGGCACCTGATTTCCAAAACTTGAACGGTATTCCCTTGTACTCCAGGTGTGCGTCTGATTGCCAAAATTTGAACTGTATTCCCTTATTCTCTAGATGGGTGCCTGATGGTGCCTGATTGCAAAAAACATGAACATTATTCCCTTGATCTCCAGGTTGGTGCCTGATTGCCAAAACATGAACTTTATTCCCTTGTTCTCTAGGTGGGAGTCTGATTGCCAAAAACTTGAACTATATTCCCTTGTTCTCCAGGTGGGCGGCTGATTGCAAAAAACTTGAACTGTATTCCCTTATTTTTTAGGTGGGCGGCTGATTGCAAAAAACTTGAACTGTATTCCTTGTTTTCCAGGTGGGCACCTGATTGCCAAACCTTGAACTGTATTCCCTTGTTCTCCAGGTGGGCTCCTGATTGCAAAAAACTTGAACTGTATTCCTTGTTTTCCAGGTGGGCGCCTGATTGCCAAAAACAAGAACTATATTCCCTTGTTCTCTAGGTGGGTGCCTGATTGCTAAGAACTTGAACTGTATTCCCTTGTTCTCCGGGTGGGTGCCTGATTTCCAAAAACATGAACTGTATTCCCTTGTTTTCCAGGTGGGCACCTGATTTCCAAAACTTGAACGGTATTCCCTTGTACTCTAGGTGTGCGCCTGATTGCCAAAACATGAACTGTATTCCCTTGTTCTCCAGGTAGGTGCCTGATAGCCAAAAACTCAAACTGTATTCCCTTATTTTCTAGGTGGGCGCCGTATTGCCAAAACTTGAAATGTATTCCCTTATTTTCCAGGAGGGCGCCTAAATACCAAAACATGAACTGTATTCCCTTGTTCTCTGGGTGGGTGCCTGATTTCCAAAAACATGAACTGTATTCCCTTGTTTTCCAGGTGGGCACCTGATTTCCAAAACTTGAACGGTATTCCCTTGTACTCCAGGTGTGCGCCTGATTGCCAAAACATGAACATTATTCCCTTATTCTCTTGATGGGTGCCTGATGGTGCCTGATTGCAAAAAACATGAACATTATTCCCTTGATCTCCAGGTTGGTGCCTGATTGCCAAAACATGAACTTTATTCCCTTGTTCTCTAGGTGGGCGTCTGATTGCCAAAAACTTGAACTATATTCCCTTGTTCTCCAGGTGGGCGGCTGATTGCAAAAAACTTGAACTGTATTCTCTTATTTTTTAGGTGGGCACCTGATTGCCAAAACTTGAACTGTATTTCCTTGTTTTCCAGGTGGGCGCCTGATTGCCAAACCTTGAACTATATTCCCTTGTTCTCCAGGTGGGCTCCTGATTGCCAATAACTTGAACTGTATTCCTTGTTTTCCAAGTGGGCGCCTGATTGCCAAAAACAAGAACTATATTCCCTTGTTCTCTAGGTGGGTACCTGATTGCTAAGAACTTGAACTGTATTCCCTTGTTCTCCGGGTGGGTGCCTGATTTCAAAAAACATGAACTGTATTCCCTTGTTTTCCAGGTGGGCACCTGATTTCCAAAACTTGAACGATATTCCCGGGTACTCTAGGTGTGCGCCTGATTGCCAAAACATGAACTGTATTCCCTTGTTCTCCAGGTAGGTGCCTGATAGCCAAAAACTCAAACTGTATTCCCTTATTTTCTAGGTGGGCGCCGTATTGCCAAAACTTGAAATGTATTCCCTTATTTTCCAGGAGGGCGCCTAAATACCAAAACATGAACTGTATTCCCTTGTTCTCTGGGTGGGTGCCTGATTTCCAAAAACATGAACTGTATTCCCTTGTTTTCAGGTGGGCACCTGATTTCCAAAACTTGAACGGTATTCCCTTGTACTCCAGGTGTGCGCCTGATTGCCAAAACATGAACTGTATTCCCTTGTTCTCCAGGTGGCTGCCTGATTTCCAAATTTTGAACTGTAAGGGCACCTGATTGCCAAAAACTTGAACTGTATTCCCTTGTTTTCCAGGTAGGCGACGAATTGCCAAAAACATGAACTGTATTCCCTTGTTTTCTAGGTGTGCGCATGATTTCCAAAAACTTGAACTGTATTCCCTTATTTTCCAGGTGGGAGCCTGATTGCCAAAAACTTGAACAGTATTCCTTTGTTTTCTAGGTGGGCGCCTGATTTCCAAAACTTGAACGGTATTCCCTTGTACTCTAGGTGTGCGCCTGATTGCCAAAACATGAACTGTATTCCCCTGTTCTCCAGGTGGCTGCCAGATTTCCAAATTTTGAACTGTAAGGGCACCTGATTGCCAAAAACTTGAATTGTATTCCCTTGTTTTCCAGGTAGGCGACGGATTGCCAAAAACATGAACTGTATTCCCTTGTTTTCTAGGTGCGCGCCTGATTGCCAAAAACATTGACTATATTCCCTTATTTTCCAGGTGGGCGCCTGATTGCCAAAAACTTGAACAGTATTCCCTTGTTTTCCAGGTGGGCGCCTGATTGCCAAAACTTGAACTGTATTCCTTTGTTCTCCAGGTGGGCGCCTGATTGCCAAAACTTGAAATGTATTCGCTTGTTCTCCATGTGGGCATGCCTGATTGCCAAAAACTTGAACTGTATTCCCTTGTTCTCCAGGTAGGTGCGCCTGATTGCCAAAACTTGAACTGTATTCCCTATTTCTTCAAGGTGGGTGCCTGATTACCAAAACTCGAACTATATTCCCTTGTTCTTCAGGTGGTCCAGGTGGGCTTCTGATTGCCAAAACTTGAACTATATTCCCTTGTTCTCTAGGTGGGCGTCTGATTGCTAAAAACTTGAACTATATTCCCTTGTTCTCCAGGTGGGCGGCTGATTGCAAAAAACTTGAACTGTATTCCCTTATTTTTTAGGTGGGCACCTGATTGCCAAAACTTGAACTGTAGTCCCTTGATCTCCAGGTGGGAGCCTAATTTTCAAAACTTGAACTGTATTCCCTTGTTTTCCAGGTGGTGCCTAATTGCCAAAACATGAACTATAATCCCCTTTTCTCCAAATGGGCGCCTAATTGCCAAAATATGAACTGTATTCCCTAGTTCTCCAGGTGGATGCCTGATTGCCAAAACATGAACTGGATTCCCTTGTTCTCCAGGTGGGCGCCTAATTACAAAAACATAAGAAGTATTCCCTTGTTCTCCAGGTGGGCGCCCGATAGCCAAAAACTTGAATTGTTTTCCCTTGTTCTCCAAGTGGGAGCCTATTTTCCAAAAAAATGAACTGTATTCCTGAGTTCTCCAGGTGGGCGCCTGATTTCCAAAACATGAACTGTATTCCCGAGTTCTCCAGGTGGGCGCCTGATTGCCAATACTTGAACTGTATTCCCTTGTTCTCCAGGTGGGCGCCTGAATTCCAAAACTTGAATTGTATTCCCTTATTCCCTAGGTGGGCGCCTGATTGACAAAATTTGAACTGTATTCCCTTGTTCTTCAGGTAGGTGCCTGATAGCCAAAAACTCAAACTGTATTCCCTTATTTTCCAGGTGGGCGCCGTATTGCCAAAACTTGAAATGTATTCCCTTATTTTCCAGGAGGGCGCCTGAATACCAAAACATGAACTGTATTTCGTTGTTCTCTAGGTGGGCCCTAATTGACAAAACGTGAACTGTATTCTCTTGTTCTCCAGGTGGGCGCCTGATTGCCAAAACTTGAACTGTATTCCCTTGTTTTCCAGGTGGGCGCCTGATTGCCATAACTTAAACTATATTCCCTTGTTCTCCAAGTGGGCTCCTGATTGCCAAAAACTTGAACTGTATTCCCTTGTTTTCTAGGTGGGTGCCTGATTGCCAAAAACATGAACTATATTCCCTTGTTCTCTAGGTGGGTGCCTGATTTCTAAGAACTTGAACTGTATTCCCTTGTTCTCCGGGTGGGTGCCAGATTTCCAAAAAGATGAACTGTATTCCCTTGTTTTCCAGGTGGGCGCCTTATTTCCAAAACTTGAACGGTATTCCCTTGTACTCCAGGTGTGCGCCTGATTGCCAAAACATGAAATGTATTCCCTTGTTCTCTAGGTGGCTACCTGATTTCCAAATTTTGAACTGTAAGGGCACCTGATTGCCAAAAACTTGAACTGTATTCCCTTGTTTTCCAGGTAGGCGACGGATTGCCAAAAACATGAACTGTATTCCCTTGTTTTCTAGGTGTGCGCCTGATTGCCAAAAACTTGAACTGTATTCCCTTGTTTTCAAGGTGGGCGCCTGATTGCCAAAACTTGAACTGTACTCCCTTGTTCTCCAACTGTGCGCCTGATTTCCAAAACGTGGAATGTATTCCCTTGTTCTTCAGGTGGGCGCCTTATTGCCAAAACTTGAAACGTATTCCCTTGTTCTCTAGGCGGGTGCGCCTGATTTCCAAAACTTGAACTTTATTCCCTTGTTCTCCAGGTGGGTGCCTGATTGCAAAAAACATGAACTTTATTCCCTTGATCTCCAGGTGGGTTCCTGATTGCCAAAACATGAACTTTATTCCCTTGTTCTCTAGGTGGGCGCCTGATTACCAAACTCGAACTATATTCCCTAGTTCTCCAGGTGGTCCAGGTAGACGTCTGATTTCCAAAACTTGTACTTTATTCCGTTGTACTCGTGGTGGGCATCTGATTGCCAAAACTTGAACTATATTCCCCTGTTCTCCAGTTGGGCGTCTGATTGTCAAAAACTTGAACTATATTCCTTTGTTCTTTAGGTGGGCGGCTGATTGCAAAAAACTTGAACTATATTCCCTTATTTTTTAGGTGGGCGCCTGATTACCAAAACTTGAACTATATTCCCTTGATCTCCAGGTGGGCGCCTGATTGTCAAAACTTGAACTGTATTCCCTTGTTTTCCAAGTGGTGCCTAATTGCCAAAACATGAACTATAATCCCCTTTTCTCCAAATGGGCGCCTAATTGCCAAAATATGAACTGTATTCCCTAGTTCTCCAGGTGGATGCCTGATTGCCAAAACACGAACTGTATTCCCTTGTTCTCCAGGTGGGCGCCTAATTACAAAAACTTAAAAAGTATTCCCTTGTTCTCCAGGTGGGTGCCCGATAGCCAAAAACTTGAACTATATTCCCTTGTTCTCTAGGTGGGAGCCTGATTGCCAAAAACATGAAGTGTATTCCCGAGTTCTCTAGGTAGGCGCCTGATTTCAAAAACATGAACTGTATTCCCAAGTTCTCCATGTGGGCACCTGATTGCCAAAACTTGAACTGTATTCCCTTGTTCTCCAGGTGGGCACCTGAATTCCAAAACTTGAATTGTATTCCCTTATTCCCCAGGTGGGCGCGTGATTGGCAAAATTTGAACTGTATTCCCTTGTTCTTCAGGTAGGTGCCTGATAGCCAAAAACTCAAATTGTATTCCCTTATTGTCCAGGTGTGTGCCGGATTGCCAAAACTTGAAATGTATTCCCTTATTTTCCAGGAGGGCGCCTGATTACCAAAACATGAACTGTATTCCGTTGTTCTCTAGGTGGGCCCCTGATTGCCAAAACTTGAACTGTATTCCCTTATTCTCCAGGTGGGCGCCTGATTGCCAAAAACTTGAACTGTATTCCCTTGTTTTCCAGGTAGGCGCCGGATTGCCAAAAACATGAACTGTATTCCCTTGTTTTCTAGGTGTGCGCCTGATTTCCAAAAACTTGAACTGTATTCCCTTGTTTTCAAGGTGGGCGCCTGATTGCCAAAACTTGAACTGTACTCCCTTGTTCTCCAAGTGTTCGCCTGATTTCCAAAACTTGAACTGTATTCCCTTGTTCTTTAGGTGGGCGCCTGATTGCCAAAACTTGAAACGTATTCCCTAGTTCTTTAGGCGGGCGCGCCTGATTTCCAAAACTTGAACTTTATTCCCTTGTTCTCCAGGTGGGTGCCTGATTGCAAAAACATGAACATTATTCCCTTGATCTCCAGGTGGGTGCCTGATTGCCAAAACAACAACTTTATTCCCTTGTTCTTTAGGTGGGCACCTGATTACCAAAACTCGAACTATATTCCCTTGTTCTCCAGGTGGTCTAGGTGGGTGCCTGATTGCCAAAACTTGAACTATATTCCCTTGTTTTCCACGTAGGCGCCGGATTGCCAAAATCATGAACTATATTCCCTTGTTTTCAAGGTGGGAGCCTGATTGCCAAAACTTGAACTGTATTCCCTAGTTCTCCAGGTGTGCGCCTGATTCCCAAAAACTTGAACTGTATTCCCTTGTTTTCAAGGTGGGCGCCTAATTGCCAAAACTTGAACTGTACTCCCTTGTTCTCCAAGTGTGCGCCTGATTTCCAAAACTTGAACTGTATTCCCTTGTTCTTCAAGTGGGCGCCTGATTGCCAAAACTTGAAACGTATTCCCTTGTTCTCTAGGCGGGCGCACCTGATTTCCAAAACTTGAAATTTATTCCCTTGATCTCCAGGTGGGTGCCTGATTCCCAAAACATGAACTTTATTCCCTTGTTCTCTAGGTGGGCACCTGATTACCAAAACTCGAACTATATTCCCTTGTTCTCCAGGTGGGCGTCTGATTGCCAAAACTTGAACTATATTCCCTTGTTTTCCAGGTAGGCACCGGATTACCAAAAACATGAACTATATTCCCTTGTATTCCAGGTGGGCGCCTGATTGCCAGAAACTTGAACTGTATCGCCTTGTTTTCAACGTGTGCGCCTGATTGCCAAAACTTGAACTGTATTCCCTTGTTCTCCAGGTGTGTGCCTGATTTCCAAAACTTGAACTGTATTCCCTTGTTCTCTAGGTGGGCGCCTGATTCCCAAAACCTGAAACGTATTCGCTTGTTCACCAGGTGGGCGTTCCTGATTGCCAAAAACTTGAACTGTATTCCCTTGTTCTCCAGGTGGGTGTGCCTGATTGCCAAAACTTGAACTGTATTCCCTTGATCTCCAGGTTTGTGCCTGATTGTAAAAACATGAACTTTATTCCCTTGATCTCCAGGTGGGTGCCTGATTCCCAAAACATAAACTTTATTCCCTTGTTCTCTAGGTGGGCGCCTGATTACCAAAACTCGAACTATATTCCTTTGTTCTCCAAGTGGGCGTCTGATTGCCAAAACTTGAACTATATTCCCTTGTTCTCTAGGTAGGCGCCTGATTGCCAAAAACTTGAACTATATTCCCTTGTTCTCCAGGTGGGTGCCTGATTGCAAAAAACTTGAACTGTATTCCCTTATTTTTTAGGTGGGCACCTGATTGCCAAATCTTGAACTTTAAGGGCACCTGATTGCCAAAAACTTAAACTATATTCCCTTGTGTTCCAAGTAGGCGCCGGATTGCCACAAACATGAACTATATTCCCTTATTTTCCAGGTGGGCGCCTGATTGCCAAAAACTTGAACTGTATTCCATTATTTTCAAGGTGGGCGCCTGATTGCCAAAACTTGAACTGTATTCCATTGTTCTCCAGGTGTGCGCCTGATTTCCAAAACATGAACTGTATTCCCTTGTTCTTTAGGTGGGCGCCTGATTGCCAAAACTTGAAACATATTCCCTGGTTCTCCAGGTGGGTCCGTCTGATTGCCAAAACTTGAATTATATTCCCTTGTGTTCCAAATGGGAGCCAGATTGCCAAAACTTGAACTTTATTCCCTTGTTTACCCGGTGGGCTCCTGATTGCCAAAATATGAACTGTATTCCCTTGTTCTCCAGGTGGGCCCTTAATTGCCAAAACTTGAACTATATTCCCTTGTTTTTCAGGTGGGCCCCTGATTGCTAAAAACTTGAACTATATTCCTTTGATCTCCAAGTGGAGGCCTGATTCCCAAAAATTTGAACTGTATGTCCTTGTTTTCCAAGTGGACGACTGATTGCCAAAAACATGAACTTTATGCCCTTGTTCTCTAGGTGGGCACATGATTGCAAAAAAACTTGAACTGTATTCCCTTGTTCTCCAGGTGGGTGCCTGATTTCTAAAACTTGAACGGTATTCCCTTGTACTTCAGGTGTGCGCCTGATTGCTAAAACTTAAACTGTATTCCCTTTTTCTGCAGGTGAGTGCCTGATTACCAAAACTTGAACTGTATTCCCTTGATCTCCAGGATGGTGCTTGATTGCAAAAACATGAACTTTATTCCCTTGATCTCCAGGTGGGTGCCTGATTGCCAAAACATGAACTTTATTCCCTTGTTCTCTAGGTGGGCGCCTGATTACCAAAACTCGAACTATATTCCCTTGTTCTCCAGGTGGTCTAGGTGGGCGCCTGATTGCCAAAACTTGAAATTTATTCCCTTGTTCTCCAGGTGGGCGTCTGATTGCCAAAACTTGAACTATATTCCCTTGTTCTCCAGGTGGGCGTCTGATTGCCAAAACTTGAACTATATTCCCTTATTCTCTAGGTGGGCGCCTGATTCCCAAAAACTTGAACTATATTCCCCTGTTCTCCAAGTGGGCGCTTGATTGCAAAAAACTTGAACTGTATTCCCTTATTTTTTAGGTGGGCACCTGATTGCCAAATCGTGAACTGTAAGGGCACCTGATTGCCATAAACTTGAACTATATTCCCTTGTTTTCCAGGTAGGCGCCGGATTGCCAAAAACATGAACTATATTCCATTGTTTTCCAGGTGGGCGCCTAATTGCCAAAAACTTGAACTATATTCCCTTGTTTTCAAGGTGGGCGCCTGATTGCCAAAACTTGAACTGTATTCCCTTGTTCTCTAGGTGTACGGCTGATTTCCAAAACTTGAACTGTATTCCCTTATTCTTCAGGTGGTCGCCTGATTTCCAAAATTTGAAATATATTCCCTTGTTCTCCAGGTGGGCGCGCCTGATTGTCAAAACTTGAACTGTATTCCCTTTTATTCCAGGTGGGAGCCTGATTGCCAAAACTTGAACGGTATTCCCTTGTACTCCAGGTGTGCGGCTGATTGCTAAAACATGAACTGTATTCCCTTGTTCTCCAGGTGGCTCGCTGATTACCAAATTTTGAACTGTAAGGGCATCTGATTGCCAAAAAACTTGAACTGTATTCCCTTGTTTTCCAGGTAGGCGACGGATTGCCAAAAACATGAACTGTATTCCCTTGTTTTCTAGGTGTGCGCCTGGTTGCCAAAAACTTGAACTGTATTCCCTTGTTTTCAAGGTGGGCGCCTGATTGCCAAAACTTGAACTGTACTCCCTTGTTCTCCAAGTGTGCGCCTGATTTCCAAAACTTGAACTGTATTCCCTATTTCTTCAGGTGGTCGCCTGATTGCCAAAACTTAAAACGTATTCCATTGTTCTCTAGGCGGGCGTGCCTGATTGCCAAAACTTGAACTGTATTCCCTTGTTTTCCAGGTGGGCGCCTAATTGCCAAAACTTGAACTTTATTCCCTTGTACTCCAGGTGTGCGCCTGATTGCCAAAACATGAACTGTATTCCCTTGTTCTCCAGGTGGCTGCCTGATTACCAAATTTTGAACTGTAAGGGCACCTGATTGCCAAAAACTTGAACTGTATTCCCTTGTTTTCCAGGTAGGCGACGGATTGCCAAAAACATGAACTGTATCCCCTTGTTTTCTAGGTGTGCGCCTGATTGCCTAAAACTTGAACTGTATTCCCTTGTTTTCAAGGTGGGCGCCTGATTGCCAAAACTTGAACTGTACTCCCTTGTTCTCCAAGTGTGCGCCTGATTTCCAAAACACTAACTGTATTCCCTATTTCTTCAGGTGGGCGCCTGATTGCAAAAACATAAAACGTATTCCATTGTTCTCTATGCGAGCGTGCCTGATTGCCAAAACTTGAACTGTATTCCCTTGTTTTCCAGGTGGGCGCCTAATTGCCAAAACTTGAACTTTATTCCCTTGTTTACCAGGTGGGCACCTAATTGCAAAAACATGAACTGTATTCTCTTGTTCTCCAGGTGGACCCTTGATTGCCAAAACTTGAACTGTATTCCCTTGTTTTCCAGGTAGGCGCCGGATTACCAAAAACATGAACTATATTCCCTTGTTTTCCAGGTGGGCGCCTGATTGCCAAAAACTTGAACTGTATTCCCTTGTTTTCAAGATAGGCGCCTGATTGCCAAAACTTGAACTGTATTCCCTTGTTCTCCAGGTGTGTGCCTGATTTCCAAAACATGAACTGCATTCCCTTGTTCTCTAGGTGGGCGCCTGATTGCCAAAACTTGAAACGTATTCGCTTGTACTCCAGGTGGGTGTGCCTGATTGCCAAAAACTTGATCTGTATTCCCTTGTTCTCCAATTGGGTGTGCCAAATTGCCAAAACTTGAACTGTATTCCCTTGATCTCCAGGTTGGTGCCTGATTGCAAAAACATGAACTTTATTCCCTTGATCTCCAAGTGGGTGCCTGATTGCCAAAACATGAACTTTATTCCCTTGTTCTCTAGGTGGGTGCCTGATTATCAAAACTCGAACTATATTCCCTTATTCTCCAGGTGGTCTAGGTGGGCGCCTGATTGCCAAAACTTGAACTTTATTCTCTTGTTCTCCAGGTGGGCGTCTGATTGCCAAAAACTTGAACAATATTCCCTTGTTCTCCAGGTGGGTGCCTGATTGCAAAAATCTTGAACTGTATTCCCTTATTTTTTAGGTGGGCACCTGATTGCCAAATCTTGAACTGTAAGGGCACCTGATTGCCAAAAACTTGAACTATATTCCCTTGTTTTCCAGGTAGGCGCCTGATTGCCAAAAACATGAACTATATTCCCTTGTTTTCCAGGTGGGTGCTTGATTGCCATAAACTTGAACTGTATTCCCTTGTTCTCCAGGTGTGCGCCTAATTTCCAAAGCTTGAACTGTATTCCCTTGTTCTCCAGGTGGGCGCCTGATTGCCAAAAACATGAACTATATTCCCTTGTTTTCCAGGTGGGCGTCTGATTGCCAAAAACTTGAACTGTATTCCCTTGTTTTCAAGGTGGCGCCTGATTGCCAAAACTTGAATTGTATTCCCTTCTTCTCCAGTTGTGTGCCTGATTTCCAAAACTTGAACTGTATTCCCTTGTTTTCCAGGTAGGCGCCTGATTGCCAAAAACATGAACTATATTCCCTTATTCTCCAGGTGGGCACCTGATTGCCATAAACTTGAACAGTATTCCCTTGTTTTACAGATGGGCGCCTGATTGCCAAAACTTGAACTATATTCCCTTGTTCTCCAGGTGTGCGCCTGATTTCCAAAACATGAATTGTATTCCCTTGTTCTCCAAGTGGGCGCCTGATTGCCAAAACTTGAAACGTATTCGCTTGTTCTCCAGGTGGGCATGCCTGATTGCCAAAAACTTGAACTGTATTCCCTTGTTCTCCAGGTGGGTGTGCCTGATTGCCAAAACATGAACTTTATTCCCTTGTTCTCTAGGTGGGCGCCTGATTACCAAAACTCGAACTATATTCCCTTGTTCTACAGGTGGTCTAGGTGGGCGCCTGATTGTCAAAACTTGAACTTTATTCCCTTGTCCTCCAGGTGGTCGTCTGATTTCCAAAACTTGAACTATATTCCCTTGTTCTCCAGGTGGGCGCCTGATTGCCAAATACTTGAACTGTATTCCCTTATTTTTTAGGTGGGCACCTGATTGCCAAATCTTGAACTGTAAGGGCACTTGATTGCCAAAAACTTGAACTATATTCCCTTGTTTTACAGGTGGGCGCCTGATTGCCAAAACTTGAACTTTATTCCCTTGTTTACCCGGTGGGCGCCTGATTGCCAAAAACATGAACTATATTCCCTTGTTTTCAAGGTGGGCGACTGATTGCCAAAACATGAACTGTATTCCCTTGTTCTCCAGGTGTGCACCTGATTTCCAAAACTTGAACTGTATTCCCTTATTCTTCAGGTGGGCGCCTGATTGACAAAACTTAAAACATATTTCCTTGTTCTCCAGGTGGGCGCTCCTGATTTCCAAAACTTGAACTGTACTCCCTTTTGTTCCAGGTGGGAGCCTAATTGCCAAAACTTGAACTTTATTCCCTTGTTTACCCGGTGGGCACCTGATTGCCAAAATCTTGAACTGTATTCCCTTGTTTTCCAGGTAGGCGCCTGATTGCCAAAAACATGAACTATATTCCCTTGTTCTCCAGGTGGTCACCTGATTGCCATAAACTTGAACTGCATTCCCTTTTTTTACAGGTGGGCGCCTGATTGCCAAAACTTTAACTGTATTCCCTTGTTCTCCAGGTGTGCGCCTGATTTCCAAAACTTGAACTGTATTCCCTTGTTCTCCAGGTGGGCGCCTGATTGCCAAAAACATGAACTATATTCCCTTGTTTTCTAGGTGGGCGTCTGATTGCCAAAAACTTGAACTATATTCCCTTATTTTCAAGGTGGGCGCCTGATTGCCAAAACTTGAACTGTATTCCCTTGTTTACCCGGTGGGCGCCTGATTGCCAAAATCTTGAAGTATTCCCTTGTTTTCCAGGTGGTCACCTGATTGCCATAAACTTGAACTGTATTCCATTGTTTTACAGGTGGGCGCCTGATTACCAAAAACATGAACTATATTCCCTTGTTCTCTAGGTGGGTGCCTGATTGCTAAGAACTTGAACTGTATTCCCTTGTTCTCCGGGTGGGTGCCAGATTTCCATAAACATGAACTATATTCCCTTATTTTCCAAGTGGGCGTCTGATTGCCAAAAATTTGAACTGTATTCCCTTATTTTTAAGGTGGGCACTTGATTGCCAAAACTTGAATTGTATTCCCTTGTTCTCTAGGTGTGCGCCTGATTTCCAAAACTTGAACTTTATTCCCTTGTTCTCCAGGTTGGTGCCTGATTGCAAAAACATGAACTCTATTCCCTTGTTCTCCAGGTGTGCGCCTGATTTCCAAAACTTGAACTTTATTACCTTGTTCTCTAGGTGGGCGCCTGATTACCAAAACTCGAACTATATTCCCTTGTTCTCCAGGTGGTCTAGGTGGGTGCCTGATTGCCAAAACTTGAAACATATTCCCTTGTTCTCCAGGTGGGCGTCTGATTACCAAAACTTGAACTCTATTCCCTTGTTCTCCAGGTGGGCGCCTGATTGCCAAAAACATGAACTATATTCCATTGTTCTCCAGGTGGGCGCCTGATTGCAAAAAACTTGAACTGAATTCCCTTATTTTTTAGGTGGGTACCTGATTGCCAAATCTTGAACTGAAAGGGCACCTGATTGCCAAAAACTTGAACTATATTCCCTTGTTTTCCAGGTAGGCGCCGGATTGCCAAAAATATGAACTATATTCCCTTGTTTTCCAGGTGGGCGCCTGATTGCCAAAAACTTGAACCATATTCCCTTGTTTTCAAGGTGGGCGCCTGATTGCCAAAACATGAGCTGTATTCCCTTGTTCTCCAGGTGTGCGCCTGATTTCAAAAACTTGAACTGTATTCCCTTGTTCTTCAGGTGGGTGCCTGATTGCCAAAACTTGAAACATATTCCCTTGTTCTCCAGGTGGGCGCGCCTGATTTCCAAAACTTGAACTAAATTCCCTTTTGTTCCAGGTGGGAGCCTGATTGCCAAAACTTGAACTGTATTCCCTTGTTTTCCAGGTAGGCGCCAGATTGCCAAAAACATGAACTATATTCCCTTGTTCTCCAGGTGGTCACCTGATTGCCATAAACTTGAACAATATTTTCTTGTTTTACAGGTGGGCGCCTGATTGCCAAAACTTGAACTGTATTCCCTTGTTCTCCAGGTGTGCGCCTGATTTTCAAAACTTGAACTGTATTCTCTTGTTCTCCAGGTGGACCCTTGATTGCCAAAACTTGAACTGTATTCCCTTGTTTTCCAGGTAGGCGCCGGATTACCAAAAACATGAACTATATTCCCTTGTTTTCCAGGTGGGCGCCTGATTGCCAAAAACTTGAACTGTATTCCCTTGTTTTCAAGATAGGCGCCTGATTGCCAAAACTTGAACTGTATTCCCTTGTTCTCCAGGTGTGTGCCTGATTTCCAAAACATGAACTGCATTCCCTTGTTCTCTAGGTGGGCGCCTGATTGCCAAAACTTGAAACGTATTCGCTTGTACTCCAGGTGGGTGTGCCTGATTGCCAAAAACTTGATCTGTATTCCCTTGTTCTCCAATTGGGTGTGCCAAATTGCCAAAACTTGAACTGTATTCCCTTGATCTCCAGGTTGGTGCCTGATTGCAAAAACATGAACTTTATTCCCTTGATCTCCAAGTGGGTGCCTGATTGCCAAAACATGAACTTTATTCCCTTGTTCTCTAGGTGGGTGCCTGATTATCAAAACTCGAACTATATTCCCTTATTCTCCAGGTGGTCTAGGTGGGCGCCTGATTGCCAAAACTTGAACTTTATTCTCTTGTTCTCCAGGTGGGCGTCTGATTGCCAAAAACTTGAACAATATTCCCTTGTTCTCCAGGTGGGTGCCTGATTGCAAAAATCTTGAACTGTATTCCCTTATTTTTTAGGTGGGCACCTGATTGCCAAATCTTGAACTGTAAGGGCACCTGATTGCCAAAAACTTGAACTATATTCCCTTGTTTTCCAGGTAGGCGCCTGATTGCCAAAAACATGAACTATATTCCCTTGTTTTCCAGGTGGGTGCTTGATTGCCATAAACTTGAACTGTATTCCCTTGTTCTCCAGGTGTGCGCCTAATTTCCAAAGCTTGAACTGTATTCCCTTGTTCTCCAGGTGGGCGCCTGATTGCCAAAAACATGAACTATATTCCCTTGTTTTCCAGGTGGGCGTCTGATTGCCAAAAACTTGAACTGTATTCCCTTGTTTTCAAGGTGGCGCCTGATTGCCAAAACTTGAATTGTATTCCCTTCTTCTCCAGTTGTGTGCCTGATTTCCAAAACTTGAACTGTATTCCCTTGTTTTCCAGGTAGGCGCCTGATTGCCAAAAACATGAACTATATTCCCTTATTCTCCAGGTGGGCACCTGATTGCCATAAACTTGAACAGTATTCCCTTGTTTTACAGATGGGCGCCTGATTGCCAAAACTTGAACTATATTCCCTTGTTCTCCAGGTGTGCGCCTGATTTCCAAAACATGAATTGTATTCCCTTGTTCTCCAAGTGGGCGCCTGATTGCCAAAACTTGAAACGTATTCGCTTGTTCTCCAGGTGGGCATGCCTGATTGCCAAAAACTTGAACTGTATTCCCTTGTTCTCCAGGTGGGTGTGCCTGATTGCCAAAACATGAACTTTATTCCCTTGTTCTCTAGGTGGGCGCCTGATTACCAAAACTCGAACTATATTCCCTTGTTCTACAGGTGGTCTAGGTGGGCGCCTGATTGTCAAAACTTGAACTTTATTCCCTTGTCCTCCAGGTGGTCGTCTGATTTCCAAAACTTGAACTATATTCCCTTGTTCTCCAGGTGGGCGCCTGATTGCCAAATACTTGAACTGTATTCCCTTATTTTTTAGGTGGGCACCTGATTGCCAAATCTTGAACTGTAAGGGCACTTGATTGCCAAAAACTTGAACTATATTCCCTTGTTTTACAGGTGGGCGCCTGATTGCCAAAACTTGAACTTTATTCCCTTGTTTACCCGGTGGGCGCCTAATTGCCAAAAACATGAACTATATTCCCTTGTTTTCAAGGTGGGCGACTGATTGCCAAAACATGAACTGTATTCCCTTGTTCTCCAGGTGTGCACCTGATTTCCAAAACTTGAACTGTATTCCCTTATTCTTCAGGTGGGCGCCTGATTGACAAAACTTAAAACATATTTCCTTGTTCTCCAGGTGGGCGCTCCTGATTTCCAAAACTTGAACTGTACTCCCTTTTGTTCCAGGTGGGAGCCTAATTGCCAAAACTTGAACTTTATTCCCTTGTTTACCCGGTGGGCACCTGATTGCCAAAATCTTGAACTGTATTCCCTTGTTTTCCAGGTAGGCGCCTGATTGCCAAAAACATGAACTATATTCCCTTGTTCTCCAGGTGGTCACCTGATTGCCATAAACTTGAACTGCATTCCCTTTTTTTACAGGTGGGCGCCTGATTGCCAAAACTTTAACTGTATTCCCTTGTTCTCCAGGTGTGCGCCTGATTTCCAAAACTTGAACTGTATTCCCTTGTTCTCCAGGTGGGCGCCTGATTGCCAAAAACATGAACTATATTCCCTTGTTTTCTAGGTGGGCGTCTGATTGCCAAAAACTTGAACTATATTCCCTTATTTTCAAGGTGGGCGCCTGATTGCCAAAACTTGAACTGTATTCCCTTGTTTACCCGGTGGGCGCCTGATTGCCAAAATCTTGAAGTATTCCCTTGTTTTCCAGGTGGTCACCTGATTGCCATAAACTTGAACTGTATTCCATTGTTTTACAGGTGGGCGCCTGATTACCAAAAACATGAACTATATTCCCTTGTTCTCTAGGTGGGTGCCTGATTGCTAAGAACTTGAACTGTATTCCCTTGTTCTCCGGGTGGGTGCCAGATTTCCATAAACATGAACTATATTCCCTTATTTTCCAAGTGGGCGTCTGATTGCCAAAAATTTGAACTGTATTCCCTTATTTTTAAGGTGGGCACTTGATTGCCAAAACTTGAATTGTATTCCCTTGTTCTCTAGGTGTGCGCCTGATTTCCAAAACTTGAACTTTATTCCCTTGTTCTCCAGGTTGGTGCCTGATTGCAAAAACATGAACTCTATTCCCTTGTTCTCCAGGTGTGCGCCTGATTTCCAAAACTTGAACTTTATTACCTTGTTCTCTAGGTGGGCGCCTGATTACCAAAACTCGAACTATATTCCCTTGTTCTCCAGGTGGTCTAGGTGGGTGCCTGATTGCCAAAACTTGAAACATATTCCCTTGTTCTCCAGGTGGGCGTCTGATTACCAAAACTTGAACTCTATTCCCTTGTTCTCCAGGTGGGCGCCTGATTGCCAAAAACATGAACTATATTCCATTGTTCTCCAGGTGGGCGCCTGATTGCAAAAAACTTGAACTGAATTCCCTTATTTTTTAGGTGGGTACCTGATTGCCAAATCTTGAACTGAAAGGGCACCTGATTGCCAAAAACTTGAACTATATTCCCTTGTTTTCCAGGTAGGCGCCGGATTGCCAAAAATATGAACTATATTCCCTTGTTTTCCAGGTGGGCGCCTGATTGCCAAAAACTTGAACCATATTCCCTTGTTTTCAAGGTGGGCGCCTGATTGCCAAAACATGAGCTGTATTCCCTTGTTCTCCAGGTGTGCGCCTGATTTCAAAAACTTGAACTGTATTCCCTTGTTCTTCAGGTGGGTGCCTGATTGCCAAAACTTGAAACATATTCCCTTGTTCTCCAGGTGGGCGCGCCTGATTTCCAAAACTTGAACTAAATTCCCTTTTGTTCCAGGTGGGAGCCTGATTGCCAAAACTTGAACTGTATTCCCTTGTTTTCCAGGTAGGCGCCAGATTGCCAAAAACATGAACTATATTCCCTTGTTCTCCAGGTGGTCACCTGATTGCCATAAACTTGAACAATATTTTCTTGTTTTACAGGTGGGCGCCTGATTGCCAAAACTTGAACTGTATTCCCTTGTTCTCCAGGTGTGCGCCTGATTTTCAAAACTTGAACTGTATTCCCTTGTTCTCCAGGTGGGCGCCTGATTGCCAAAACTTGAAACGTATTCGCTTGTTCTCCAGGTGGGCGTGCCTGATTGCCAAAAACTTGAACTGTATTTCCTTGTTCTCCAGGTGGGTGTGCCTGATTTCCAAAACTTGAACTGTATTCCCTTGATCTCCTGGTTGGTGCCTGATTGCAAAAACATGAACTTTATTCCCTTGATCTCCAGGTGGGTGCCTGATTGCCAAAACATGAACTTTATTCCCTTGTTCTCTAGGTGGGCGCCTGATTACCAAAACTCGAACTGTATTCCCTTGTTCTCCAGGTGGTCTAGGTGGGCGCCTGATTGCCAAAACTTGAACTTTATTCCCTTGTTCTGCAGGTGGGTGCGCCTGATTGCCAAAACTTGAACTGTATTCCCTTTTGTTCCAGGTGGGAGCCTGATTGCAAAAACTTGAACTTTATTCCCTTGTTTACCCGGTAGGCGCCTGATTGCCAAAATCTTGAACTGTATTCCCTTGTTTTCCAGGTAGGCGCCTGATTGCCAAAATCATGAACTATATTCCCTTGTTCTCCAGGTGGGCACCTGATTGCCATAAACTTGAACTGTATTCCCTTATTTTACAGGTGGGCGCCTGAATGCCAAACCTTGAACTATATTCCCTTGTTCTCTAGGTGTGCGCCTGATTTCCAAAACTTGAACTGTATTCCCGTGTTCTCCAGGTGGGCGCCTGATTGCCAAAACTTGAAAAGTATTCGCATGTTCTCCAGGTGGGCATGCCTGATTGCCAAAAACTTGAACTGTATTCCCTTGTTCTCCAGGTGGGTGTGCCTGATTGCCAAAACTTGAACTGTATTCCCTTGATCTCCTGGTTAGTGCCTGATTGCAAAAACATGAACTTTATTCCCTTGATCTCCAGGTGGGTGCCTGATTGCCAAAACATGAACTTTATTCCCTTGTTCTCTAGGTGGGCGCCTGATTACCAAAACTCGAACTATATTCCCTTGTTCTCCAGGTGGTCTAGGTGGGCGCGTGATTGCCAAAACTTGAACTTTATTCCCTTGTTTCCAGGTGGGCATCTGATTGCCAAAACTTGAACTATATTCCCTTGTTCTCCAAGTGGGCTCCTGATTGCCAAAAACTTGAACTATATTCCTTTGTTCTCCAGGTGGGCGCCTGATTGCAAAAAACTTGAACTGTATTCCCTTATTTTTTAGGTGGCCACCTGATTGCCAAATCTTGAACTGTAAGGGCACCTGATTGCCAAAAACTTGAACTATATTCCCTTGTTTTCCAGGTAGGTGCCGGATTGCCAAAAACATGAACTATATTCCCTTGTTTTCCAGGTGGGCGCCTGATTGCCAAAAACTTGAACTATATTCCCTTGTTTTCAAGGTTGGCACCTGATTGCCATAACATGAACTGTATTCCCTTGTTCTCCAGGTGTGCGCCTGATTACCAAAACTTGAACTATATTCCCTTGTTCTTCAGGTGGGCGCCTGATTGCCAAAACTTGAAACATATTCCCTTGTTCTCCAGGTGGGCGCGCTTGATTGCCAAAACTTGAACTGTATTCCCTTTTGTTCCAGGTGGGAGCCTTATTGCCAAAACTTGAACTTTATTCCCTTGTTTACCCAGTGGGCGCCTGATTGCAAAAATTTTGAACTGTATTCCCTTGTTTTCCATGTAGGCGCCTGATTGCCAAAAACATGAACTATATTCCCTTGTTCTCCAGGTGGTCACCTGATTTCCATAAACTTGAACTGTATTCTCTTGTTTTACAGGTGGGCGCCTAATTGCCAAAACTTGAACTGTATTCCCTTGTTCTCCAGGTGTGCACCTGATTTCCAAAACATGAACTGTATTCCCTGGTTCTCCAGGTGGGCGCCTGATTGCCAAAACTTGAAACGTATTCTCTTGTTCTTCAGGTGGGCATGCCTGATTGCCAAAAACTTGAACTGTATCCCCTTGTTCTCCAAGTGGGTGCGCCTGATTGCCAAAACTTGAACTGTATTCCCTTGATCTCCTGGTTGGTGCCTGATTGAAAAACATGAACCTTATTCCCTTGATCTCCAGGTGGGTGCCTGATTGCAAAAACATGAACTTTATTCCCTTGTTCTCTAGGTGGGCGCCTGATTACCAAAACACAAACTATATTCCCTTGTTCTCCAGGTGGTCTAGGTGGGCGCCTGAATGCCAAAACTTGAAATTTATTCCCTTGTTCTCCAGGTGGGCGTCTGATTGCCAAAACTTGAACTATATTCCCTTGTTCTCCAGGTGGGCGCCTGATTGCCAAAAACTTGAACTATATTCCCTTATACTCCAGATGGGAGCCTGATTGCAAAAAACTTAAACTGTATTCCCTTATTTTTTAGGTTGCCACTTGATTGCCAAAACTTGAACTTTATTCCCTTGTTTACCCGGTGGGCGCCTGATTGCCAAAATCTTGAACTGTATTCCCTTGTTTTCCAGGTAGGCGCCTGATTGCCAAAAACATGAACTATATTCCCTTATTCTCCAGGTGGGCACCTGATTGTCATAAACTTGAATTGTATTCCCTTGTTTTACAGGTGGGCGCCTTATTGCCAAAACTTGAACTATATTCCCTTGTTCTCCAGGTGTGCGCCTGATTTCCAAAACATGAACTGTATTCCCTTGTTCTCTAGGTGGGCGCCTGATTGCCAAAACATGAACTTTATTCCCTTGTTCTCTAGGTGGGCGCCTGATTACCAAAACTCGAACTGTATTCCCTTGTTCTCCAGGTGGTCTAGGTGGGCGCCTGATTGCCAAAACTTGAACTTTATTCCCTTGTTCTGCAGGTGGGTGCGCCTGATTGCCAAAACTTGAACTGTATTCCTTTTTGTTCCAGGTGGGAGCCTGATTGCAAAAACTTGAACTTTATTCCCTTGTTTACCCGGTAGGCGCCTGATTGCCAAAATCTTGAACTGTATTCCCTTGTTTTCCAGGTAGGCGCCTGATTGCCAAAATCATGAACTATATTCCCTTGTTCTCCAGGTGGGCACCTGATTGCCATAAACTTGAACTGTATTCCCTTATTTTACAGGTGGGCGCCTGAATGCCAAACCTTGAACTATATTCCCTTGTTCTCTAGGTGTGCGCCTGATTTCCAAAACTTGAACTGTATTCCCGTGTTCTCCAGGTGGGCGCCTGATTGCCAAAACTTGAAACGTATTCGCATGTTCTCCAGGTGGGCATGCCTGATTGCCAAAAACTTGAACTGTATTCCCTTGTTCTCCAGGTGGGTGTGCCTGATTGCCAAAACTTGAACTGTATTCCTTTGATCTCCTGGTTGGTGCCTGATTGCAAAAACATGAACTTTATTCCCTTGATCTCCAGGTGGGTGCCTGATTGCCAAAACATGAACTTTATTCCCTTGTTCTCTAGGTGGGCGCCTGATTACCAAAACTCGAACTATATTCCCTTGTTCTCCAGGTGGTCTAGGTGGGCGCGTGATTGCCAAAACTTGAACTTTATTCCCTTGTTTCCAGGTGGGCATCTGATTGCCAAAACTTGAACTATATTCCCTTGTTCTCCAAGTGGGCTCCTGATTGCCAAAAACCTGAACTATATTCCTTTGTTCTCCAGGTGGGCGCCTGATTGCAAAAAACTTGAACTGTATTCCCTTATTTTTTAGGTGGCCACCTGATTGCCAAATCTTGAACTGTAAGGGCACCTGATTGCCAAAAACTTGAACTATATTCCCTTGTTTTCCAGGTAGGTGCCGGATTGCCAAAAACATGAACTATATTCCCTTGTTTTCCAGGTGGGCGCCTGATTGCCAAAAACTTGAACTATATTCCCTTGTTTTCAAGGTTGGCACCTGATTGCCATAACATGAACTGTATTCCCTTGTTCTCCAGGTGTGCGCCTGATTTCCAAAACTTGAACTATATTCCCTTGTTCTTCAGGTGGGCGCCTGATTGCCAAAACTTGAACTGTATTCCCTTTTGTTCCAGGTGGGAGCCTTATTGCCAAAACTTGAACTTTATTCCCTTGTTTACCCAGTGGGCGCCTGATTGCCAAAATTTTGAACTGTATTCCCTTGTTTTCCATGTAGGCGCCTGATTGCCAAAAACATGAACTATATTCCCTTGTTCTCCAGGTGGTCACCTGATTTCCATAAACTTGAACTGTATTCTCTTGTTTTACAGGTGGGCGCCTAATTGCCAAAACTTGAACTGTATTCCCTTGTTCTCCAGGTGTGCACCTGATTTCCAAAACATGAACTGTATTCCCTGGTTCTCCAGGTGGGCGCCTGATTGCCAAAACTTGAAACGTATTCTCTTGTTCTTCAGGTGGGCATGCCTGATTGCCAAAAACTTGAACTGTATCCCCTTGTTCTCCAAGTGGGTGCGCCTGATTGCCAAAACTTGAACTGTATTCCCTTGATCTCCTGGTTGGTGCCTGATTGAAAAACATGAACCTTATTCCCTTGATCTCCAGGTGGGTGCCTGATTGCAAAAACATGAACTTTATTCCCTTGTTCTCTAGGTGGGCGCCTGATTACCAAAACACAAACTATATTCCCTTGTTCTCCAGGTGGTCTAGGTGGGCGCCTGAATGCCAAAACTTGAAATTTATTCCCTTGTTCTCCAGGTGGGCGTCTGATTGCCAAAACTTGAACTATATTCCCTTGTTCTCCAGGTGGGCGCCTGATTGCCAAAAACTTGAACTATATTCCCTTATACTCCAGATGGGAGCCTGATTGCAAAAAACTTAAACTGTATTCCCTTATTTTTTAGGTTGCCACTTGATTGCCAAAACTTGAACTTTATTCCCTTGTTTACCCGGTGGGCGCCTGATTGCCAAAATCTTGAACTGTATTCCCTTGTTTTCCAGGTAGGCGCCTGATTGCCAAAAACATGAACTATATTCCCTTATTCTCCAGGTGGGCACCTGATTGTCATAAACTTGAATTGTATTCCTTTGTTTTACAGGTGGGCGCCTTATTGCCAAAACTTGAACTATATTCCCTTGTTCTCCAGGTGTGCGCCTGATTTCCAAAACATGAACTGTATTCCCTTGTTCTCTAGGTGGGCGCCTGATTGCCAAAACATGTAACGTATTCGCTTGTTCTTCAGGTGGGCATGCCTGATTGCCAAAAACTTGAACTGTATCCCCTTGTTCTCCAAGTGGGTGCGTCTGATTGCCAAAACTTGAATTGTATTCCCTTGATCTCCTGGTTGGTGCCTGATTGCAAAAACATGAACTTTATTCCCTTGATCTCCAGGTGGGTTCCTGATTGCAAAAACATGAACTTTATTCCCTTGTTCTCTAGGTGGGCGTCTGATTACCAAAACTCGAACTATATTCCCTTGTTCTCCATGTGGTCTAGGTGGGCGCCAGATTGCAAAAACTTGAACTATATTCCCTTGTTCTCCAGGTGGGCGCCTGATTGCCAAAAACTTGAACTATATTCCCTTGTACTCCAGATGGGCGCCTGATTGCAAAAAACTTAAACTGTATTCCCTTATTTTTTAGGTGGGCAGCTGATTGCCAAATCTTGAACTGTAAGGGCACCTGATTGCCAAAAACTTGAACTATATTCCCTTGTTTTCCAGGTATGCGTCAGATTGCCAAAAACATGAACTATATTCCCTTGTTTTCCAGGTGGGCGCCTGATTACCAAAAACTTGAACTATATTCCCTTGTTTTCAAGGTGGGCGCCTGATTTCCAAAACTTGAACTGTATTCCCTTATTCTCCAGGTGTGCGCCTGATTTCCAAAACTTGAACTGTATTCCCTTGTTCTTAAGGTGGGCGCCTGATTGCCAAAACTTGAAACATGTCCCCTTGTTCTCCAGGTCGGCGCGCCTGATTGGCAAAACTTGAACTATATTCCCTTTTCTTCCAGGTGGGAGACTGATTGCCAAAACTTGAAAATTATTCCCTTGTTTACCCGATGGGCGCCTGATTGCCTAAATCTTGAACTTTATTCCGTTGTTTTTCAGGTAGGCGCCTGATTTCCAAAAACATGAACTATATTCCCTTATTCGCCAGGTGGGCACCTGATTGCCATAAACTTGAACTGTATTCCCTTGTTTTACAGGTGGGCGCCTGATTGCCAAAACTTTAACTATATTCCCTTATTCTCCAGGTGTGCGCCTGATTTGCAAAACATGAACTGTAATCCCTTGTTCTCTAGGTGGGCGTCTGATTGCCAAAACTTGAAAAGTATTCGCTTGTTCTTCAGGTGGGCATGACTGATTTCCAAAAACTTGAACTACATCCTCTTGTTCTCCAGGTGGGTGCGCCTGATTGCCTAAACTTGAACTGTATTCCCTTGATCTCCAGGTTGGTGCCTGATTGCAAAAACATGAACTTTATTCCCTTGATCTCCAGGTGGGTGCCTGATTGCCAAATCATGAACTTTATTCCCTTGTTCTCTAGGTGGGCGCCTGATTAACAAAATTCGAACTAAATTCCCTTGTTTTCCAGGTGGTCTAGGTGGGTGCCTGATTGCCAAAACTTGAACTTTATTTCCTTGTTCTCCAGGTGGGCATCTGATTGCCAATACTTGAAATATATTCCATTGTTCTCCAAGTGGGCGCCTGATTGCCAAAAACTTGAACTATATTCCCTTGTTCTCCAGGTGGGCGCCTGATTGCAAAAAACTTGAACTGTATTCCCTTATTTTTTAGGTGGGCACCTGATTGCCAAATCTTGAACTGTAAGGGCACCTGATTGCCAAAAACTTGAACTATATTCCCTTGTTTTCCAGGTAGGCGCCGGATTGCCAAAAACATGAACTATATTCCCTTGTATTCCAGGTGGGCGCCTGATTGCCAAAAACTTGAACTATATTCCCTTGTTTTCAAGGTTGGCGCCTGATTGTCAAAACATGAACTGTATTCCCTTATTCTCCAGGTGTGCGCCTGATTTCCAAAACTTGAACTGTATTCCCTTGTTCTTCAGGTGGGCGCCTGATTGCCAAAACTTGAAACATATTCCCTTGTTCTCCAGGTGGGCGCGTTTGATTGCCAAAACTTGAACTGTATTCCCTTTTGTTCCAGGTCGGAGCCTGATTGCCAAAACATGAACTTTATTCCCTTGTTTACCCTGTGGGCGCCTGATTGCCAAAATTTTGAACTGTATTCCCTTGTTTTCCATGTAGGCGCCTGATTGCCAAAAACATGAACTATATTCCCTTGTTCTCCAGGTGGTCACCTGATTGCCATAAACTTGAACTGTATTCCCTTGTTTTATAGGTGGGCACCTAATTGGCAAAACTTGAACTGTATTCCCTTGTTCTCCAGGTGTGCGCCTGATTTCCAAAACTTGAACTGTATTCCCTAGTTCTCCAGGTGGGCGCCTGATTGCCAAAACATGAAATGTATTCGCTTGTTCTCCAGGTGGGTGTGCCTGATTGCCAAAAACTTGAACTGTATTCCCTTGTTCTCCAGGTGGGTGTGCCTGATTTCCAAAACTTGAACTGTATTCCCTTGATCTCCAGGTTGGTGCCTGATTGCAAAAACATGAACTTTATTCCCTTGATCTCCAGGTGGGTGCCTAATTGCCAAACCATAAACTTTATTCCCTTGTTCTCTAAGTGGGCGCCTGATTACCAAAACTCGAACTATATTCCCTTGTTCTCCTGGTGGTCTAGGTGGGCGCCTGATTGCCAAAACTTGAACTTTATTCCCTTGTTCTCCAGGTGGGCGTCTGATTGCCAAAACTTGAACTATATTCCCTTGTTCTCCAGGTGGGTGCCTGGTTGCAAAAAACTTGAATTGTATTCCCTTATTTTTTAGGTGGGCACCTGATTGCCAAATCTTGAACTGTAAGGTCACTTGATTGCCAAAAACTTGAACTATATTCCCTTGTTTTCCAAGTAGTTGTCGGATTGCCAAAAACATGAACTATATTCTCTTGTTTTCCAAGTGGGCGCCTGATTGCCAAAAACTTGAACTATATTCCCTTGTTTTCCAGTTGGGCGCCTGATTGCCAAAACATGAACTGCATTCCCTTGTTCTCCAGGTGTGCGCCTAATTTCCAAAACTTGAACTGTATTCCCTTGTTCTTCAGGTGGGCGCCTGATTGCCAAAACTTGAAACATATTCCCTTGTTCTCCAGGTGGGCGCGCCTGATTGCCAAAACTTGAACTGTATTCCCTTTTGTTCCATGTGGGAGCCTGATTGCCAAAACATGAACTTTATTCCCTAGTTTACCCGGTGGGCGCCTGATTGCCAAAATTTTGAACTGTATTCCCTTGTTTTCCAGGTAGGTGCCTGATTGCCAAAAACATGAACTATAATCCCTTGTTCTCCAGGTGGTCACCTGATTGCCATAAACTTGAACTGTATTCCCTTATTTTACAGGTGGGCGCCTGATTGCCAAAACATGAACTGTATTCCCTTTTTCTCCAGGTGTGCGCCTGATTTCCAAAACTTGAACTGTATTCCCTTGTTCTTCAGGTGGGTGCCTGATTGCCAAAACTTGAAACATATTCCCTTGTTCTCCAGGTGGGCGCGCCTGATTGCCAAAACTTGAACTGTATTCCCTTTTGTTCCAGGTGGGAGCCTGATTGCCAAAACATGAACTTTATTCCCTAGTTTACCCGGTGGGCGCCTGATTGCCAAAATTTTGAACTATATTCCCTTGTTTTCCAGGTAGGTGACTGATTGCCAAAAACATGAACTATAATCCCTTGTTCTCCAGGTGGTCACCTGATTGCCATAAACTTGAAATGTATTCCCTTATTTTACAGGTGGGCGCCTGATTGCCAACACTTGAACTGTATTCCCTTGTTCTCCAAGTGTGCGCCTGATTTCCAAAACTTGAACTGTATTCCCTTGTTCTCCAGGTGGGAGCCTGATTGCCAACACTTGAAACGTATTCGCTTGTTCTCCAGGTAGGCGTGCATGATTGCCAAAAACTTGAACTGTATTCCCTTGTTCTCCAGGTGGGTGTGCCTGATTGCCAAAACTTGAACTGTATACCCTTGATCTCCAGGTTGGTGCCTGATTGCAAAAACATGAACTTTATTCCCTTGATCTCCAGGTGGGTGCTTGATTGCCAAAACATGAATTTTATTCCCTTGTTCTCTAGGTGGGCGCCTAATTACCAAAACTCGAACTATATTCCCTTGTTCTCCAGGTTCTCCAGGTGGGCGTCTGATTGCCAAAACTTGACCTTTATTCCCTTGTTCTCCAGGTGGGCACCTGATTGCCAAAACTTGAACTATATTTCCTTGTTCTCCAGGTGGGCGCCTGATTGCAAAAAACTTGAACTGTATTCCCTTATTTTTTAGGTGGGCACTTGATTGCCAAATCTTGAACTGTAAGGACACCTGATTGCCAAAAACTTGAACTATATTTCCTTGTTTTCCAGGTAGGCGCCGGATTGCCAAAAACATAAACTATATTCCTTTATTTTCCAAGTGGGCGCCTGATTGCCAAAAACATGAACTTTATTCCCTTGTTTTCAAGTTGGGCGCCTGATTGCCAAAACTTGAACTGTATTCCCTTATTCTCCAGGTGTGCGCCTAATTTCCAAAACTTGAACTATATTCCCTTGTTCTTCAGGTGAGCGCCTGATTGCCAAAACATGAAACATATTCCCTTGTTCTCCAGGTGGGCGCGCATGATTGCCAAAACTTGAACTTTATTCCCTTGTGTTCCAGGTGGGAGCCTGATTGCCAAAACTTGAACTTTATTCCCTTGTTTACACGGTGGGCGCCTGATTGCCAAAACATGAACTGTATTCCCTTGTTCTCCAAATGGGCCCTTGATTGCCAAAACTTGAACTGTATTCCCTTGTTTTTTAGGTGTGCGCCTGATTGCTAAAAACTTGAACTATATTCCCTTGATCTCCAAGTGGAGGCCTGATTCCCAAAAATTTGAACTGTATTTCCTTGTTTTTCAGGTGGACGCCTGATTGCCAAAAACATGAACTATATTCCATTGTTCTCTAGGTGGGTGCCTGATTGCAAAAAAACTTGAACTGTATTCCCTTGTTCTCCATGTGGGTGCCTGATTTCTAAAACTTGAACGGTATTCCCTTGTACTTCAGGTGTGCGCCTGATTGCCAAAACTTGAGCTGTATTCCCTTGTTCTCCAGGTGGGCGCCTGATCGCCAAAACTTGAACTGTATTCCCTGGTTCTCCAGGTGGGCGCCTGATTGCCAAAACATGATTTATATTCCCTTGTTCTCAAGAATGGCACTTGATTGCCAAAAACTTGAACTCTATTCCCTTATTCTCAAGGCGGGCGCCTGATTGCCAAAAAACCTTGAACTGTATTCCCTTATTTTCTAGGTGGGTACCTGATTGCCAAAACTTGAACTGTATTCCCTTGTTCTACAGGTGGGCGCCTAATTGCCAAAAATTTGAACTGTATTCCCTTGTTTTCCAGGTAGGTGCCTGATTGCCAAAACTTGAATTGTATTCCCTTGTTGTCTATGTGAGCGACTGATTGCAAAAACTTGAACTGTATTCCCTTGTTCTCCAGGTGGGCGCCCACCGGGCCAAAACGTGAATTGTAATTCCTTATTCTCCTGGTGGGCGCCTTATTGCCAAAACTTGAACTATATTACCTTGTTCTCCAGGTGGGCGCCTGATTGCTAAAAACTTGAACTCTATTCCCTTGTTCTCCAGATGGGTGCCTGATTGTGCTAAACTTGAATTGTATTCTCTTGTTCTTAAAGAGGCGCTTGATTGCCAAAAACATGAACTGTATTCCCTTATTTTCTAGGTGGGCGCCTGATTGACAGAACTTGAAATGTATTCCCTTGTTCTCCAGGTTTGCGCTTGATTGCCAAAACTTGAACTGTATTCCCTTGTTCTCCAGGTGGGCTCCTAATTTCAAAAACTTGAACCATATTCCCCTGTTTTCTATGTGGGCACCTGATTGCCAAAACTTGAACTGTATTGCCTTGTTCATCAGGTGGGCGCCTGAATGCCTAAAACTTGAACTGTATTCCCTTGTTCTCCGGGTGGGCGCCTAATTGCCAAAACTTGAACTGTGTTCCCTTGTTCTCTAGGTGGGCATCTGATTTCCAAATCTTGAACTGTTATCCTTTGTTCTACTGGTGTTCTCCTGATTGACAAACTTTGAATTGTATTCCCTTGTTCTCCAGGTGGGCGCCTGATCGCCAAAACTTGAACTGTATTCCCTGGTTCACCAGGTGGGCGCCCGATTGCCAAAACTTGAACTATATTCCCTTGTTCTCCAGAAGGGTGCTTGATTGCCAAAAACATGAACTCTATTCCCTTGTTCTCAAGGCGGGCGCCTGATTGCCAAAAAAAACTTGAACTGTATTCCCTTGTTTTCTAGGTGGGCACCTTATTGCAAAAACTTAAACTGTATTCCCTTGTTCTCCAGGTGGGCGCCTAATTGCCAAAAATTTGAACTGTATTCCCTTGTTTTCCAGGTAGGTGCCTGATTGCCAAAACTTGAATTGTATTCCCTTGTTGTCTAGAGAGTGCCTGATTGCAAAAACTTGAACGGCATTCCCTTGTTCTCCGGGTGGGCGCCCACCGGGCCAAAACTTGAACTGTATTCCCTTATTCTCTTGGTGGGCGCCTGATTGCCAAAACTTGAACTATATTACCTTGTTCTC
The DNA here is from genome assembly GCF_000715075.1 of Nicotiana tabacum. Taxonomy (NCBI): domain Eukaryota; kingdom Viridiplantae; phylum Streptophyta; class Magnoliopsida; order Solanales; family Solanaceae; genus Nicotiana; species Nicotiana tabacum. The sequence goes on along the minus strand of NC_134101.1, from coordinate 88,387,852 downwards.
CAGGTGGGAGCCTGATTGCCAAAAACTTGAACTGTATTCCCTTGTTCTCCAGGTGGCGCAGATTTCCTAAAACTTGAACTGTATTCCCTTGTTCTCCAGGTGGGCGGCTGATTGCCAAAGCTTGAACTGTATTCCCTTGTTCTCCAGGTGGGCACCTGATTGCCAAAACTTGAACTGTATTCCCGTGTTCTCTAGGTGGGCGCCTGATTGCCAAACTTGAACTGTATTCCTTTGTTCTCCAGGTGGGCGCCTGATTGCCAAAACTTGAACATTATTCCCTTTTCTCCAGGTTGGCGCCTGATTGCCAAAACTTATATTGTATTCCCTTGTTATCCAGGTGGGCGCCTGATTACAACAAAACAAATAAAACAAAAGAAACTTTTTCTGCCCTAGTTTGGTATCTGGGCACATCTGTGAGCGTTACCAGAATCATGTTCCCTATAAAGAGCTATAAGTATCTAAAAGCTAAATCCCATTATCCAGGAGGGCCTTGAAAATTAAATCCCATCCTAATAGTGAAAAAGTTTAAGGTTAACTTGTATTTCCTAAATGTAGAACTCACGCTAAATCTTGTTATCAATGCAGGTCTTGAATTTTAACTTGCTCCCATTATCCAGGAGGGTCCTGAGAACTTCTAAAATTAAATCCCATTATCCATGAGGGCCCTGAAAGTTTTTAAACTAAATCCCATTACCCAGGAGGGTCCTGAAAAGCCGAGAATGTACTTACCTTAGCCATGCTCTCTTCCTGGAGGATCTCTGCAGAACGAACAAAATTCCTTGCCCCTGAACCATGCTTTCCTCATGGAGGGTTCTTGCAGATCGAACATATTTTCTTTCCCCTTCTCAAACCGCCTTTGTGCTGACAAAATTTGGGCACGGCACTCGAAAAAAAATTCAAACTTTCAAGCATTGATTTGGACACAATTTTCGTCCCTGTTTCAAACAAAGAAAACTTGTGAGTTTATAGATATGGTGGTTGGCTTGTGTCCTTGACTCTGAGGGCGATTGCTCCTTCACTTTCCATGATAACTTTGATTTCAACTTGAAAGACCTAGCTTGTTTATTGACTAACCAATTTCTCTGTCACCCTTATCACATAAAATACCTCTGATCCGTTCAAACCCAACATCCTCTATCTGTTGCCTTTTGCTCATGAATTGACATTTACTGAACCTTTGTACTTTACATGAATCCCAAAACACGTTGATTTTTACCAACTCAGTGTGCTTGTTGTTCTTTCCTAACTTATGTCGTTGGCCTTGGCCTTGAGCTCTATTGCTCATTCACTTGCCATGATAACTTTGATTTCCCCTTGGCAGACCTTGCTTGTTATGGGTTAACCACTTTCTCTGTCAACCTTATCACAAAAAATACCTTTGAACTGTTCAAACCCAATACCCTCTATCTGTTCCATTATTCATGAATTGATATATACTGAACCTTTGTACTTCAAATGAATCCCAAAGCACGTCAATTGTTACCAACTCAGTGCGCTTGCTATTCTTTCCTTACGTATGCCACATTGATGTGCCTAGCCGGATTCCATTTTGTGTAATTGGAAAGTTGGTGGAAAATTTTGAAGTCATTTCTCACTTGTTCTGACCAAACAGACTCAGGAAGAGGAAGTAAACAAGATAAAAGGAACAGAGTAAGGACAATGGAAAGAGATGATTCCTAACAGGAAAACTACAAAGTAGAAATTTATCAGATGTGGATGCCAACTCTAATGACCATGACATGCACATTTGGGTTAAGTGGCCTAATTTGTCAAGAAAGCGTGATGTTCAACTCTTGTTATACCCCTAAATCGTGAAACTGGGCTTCAATGCTCCGATTATCTAATCTGATTCACGATCCTTATTCGACTTGTAGTGCCCGAAGGGTTTTTACCATCAAGCCTCTCTCATTTTGCTCTTTCTCTCAACTCACCATCGCCTTATGGTGCCTGTGAAGGTTTTCACCAATAAGACTCTCTCATTTTGTTTGTTTCTTCTTATTTCCTTTAATTCTGTAAATGACAAGGCATTAATCATGGTAAAAAAATCATATACTCTTGGCATGTCTAAACTCAGCACTCTCAAAGATTATCTGGGAGGTCTTTTTTGGACTGTGATGTGGCTTTTGGACAGGGTTAGAAAGAAAGGATATCATAAAGGCTCAAAATAACTAAGACAACGGGGTTAATTTATTTACAACTTTTGGAATCCATTTTAAAAACTTTGCCCCAATTTCTAAAACAAGGGAATTTGATTTTCTTTTTTCTTTTTTTTACTAAGAAAGACTGCCCCACTCTCGACTTCATGGGATTATAAAATATTTTTTTTGGTATGACCGAACCGTAAGGTTGCCTACGTATCTTGTGGTGACAAGAATCAGGTCAAACGTAGTTCACAAGAACACTTTTTGTTACTATTTTCCTTTTCTTTCTTTCTTTTTCCTTTTTATTCTTCTTTTCTCTTTATCTCTATTTTTTCTCTTTGAATTTTCCTTTTGGAATGAACTTTAAATAAACCTATGGGGACATGAACTTTTTTTCTTTTTTCATATGACTCTAACTTGATTCCAAAAGAGGGGAGGTCAAAGAAATCAGTACAAGCTCAAAAATGGTATCGAATGGTATCGAATGGTCAGAGAGGGCCTCCCAATACCTGAAAATGCCAAGTACAACACATGCAACTTGAAATGAAAAAGGAAAAGCACACTCAACATTTATTTTATAGCTTTGACATTGACATCACTGATATGCTTTCCACTATTTTTAGTGTCTTGTCAAGTACAGAACTCTCGTTGGGTAATTTCTTGTTCACAATGGATGCCCTCCGTCTGTTTGGAGATAACTCTCTTGGCTTTATCTCGTAACTTGAGATGCACTTGAACTCAAAGCTGCTCACTTCAAATTGTCTGGGATGCACTCTCTTGTAACAAATTTTTGTCATCCTATTAACTTCCCAAATTATCTGCCCCAGTTTCACACAGTTCGGGCTTCAAATGATCTCAAAATGTTCAAATCTGTACTTATTTCCCTCAAATGTCCCTAACATCTTCAAAATTGCTTCATTACTTCATGACTAAACTAACTTTTAAGACTAGGCCTAGAATTATGCGTGCATTTCATGTCACTAAAGCTAGCATGAAAAGAACTATAAAAAGAGAAGAGAACTAAACATAAATGACTAGAAATAACAGAAAATAGAAAATTGTACTAGACAGACGGTGAGAGGGTTTGAACAACAAAACAAGCAAATAAACTGGGGTTGCAATCCTGGAACAAACCTAGAAAACACTAAACGAGTTACTACTACTAAACGAACTAGGAAAAATAAAAGGATAGAAAGGTTTGAGTCACAAGACAATATTTGGATTACAACCCTGAAATAATCCGGACAATAGAAATGACAACACAATAAACCACCAAGACTCCTCCCTGGCTAGCCAAGAAAGGAACATCTTTCCAATTACCAAGCTCGACATCTTAGCCACTGAATTACACATCAATATCACTGGGATCTCCACCAACTTCAATCACATTGACCTTATCAAATTGCTTTTGGGTCCCTTTTGCCAACTCGTTCTTAAGTTCAACTTCTGGAACCGAGACTGATAGCGCTGAAAACTTTGCAGCAAGTGGCCTTCCAAGGAACTCAGAAGAGTTTTCATATTCATTTTGAACACAAATCATGCCTACCTTATGTGTCTCATTATGAACAAGCAATGGACTTTGGCTAGTATCTGCTGCATCTGGATTTTGCATGGTAATGTCACCCGCATCTACAAGCTTCTAGGCTGCTCTTTTCAGATTCCAACACTTTTCTATGTTGTGCCTCGGGGCATTAGAGCAATATGTGCACCTTTGAGAATAATCGAAATTCTTTGGAAGGGGGTTCAACATTTTTATCTGAATCAGCTTCAACATGCCCAATTGCCTCAATCTTTGGAACAAACTGGCATATGATTCTCCAATAGCAGTGATAGACTTTTCTCTTTGTTGTTGCCTTCTCATTTTGAACTCTGGCCTTGTTGGAACCTCCTTCGGGTGGGTGGTTGATATGCTTGAGGAGGAGAGTAAGATATTTGTAGAGGTAGTGCAGTCCATTGCGGGTCTCGTGGGTGTGGAGCATATGGCGGTGCATTGTGGATAGAGTACTGGGAAGGTGAGGCATGACCTTAGTGATTTTGTGGAGGAAAGTAGCACTGGGAAGCCTTATCTGGAGTACGAGGATATTCATGGGGTTGGTATTGAGGATGAAAGCATTTAGCAGGAATGCCCACTGGATTTTGTCATTGGCGGGACTCGGCAGCATCTTTTCTATCAATCGGAGAACTGACCCGAGCAGCTTGTTCGCTCCATCTGAGCCAAAACTCCCTAAAACTTCCCTCGGGTTTCTTTTCCATATGAGATAGGGAAGAGTGGTCTGGGATAATGTCTACATTGTACTAATAGTGCTGAACAAATCTTGAGTCATGTCACACCATGCATGCCATTTACTGATATCTTGATGAGTAAGCGACTCCTAGGCTTCCCCACTCAAACTCTTACTGAAATGTGCCATCACCAATTCATCTTTCTCGCAAACACTTCTCATTTTACTAGAATAACCCCTTAGATGGGATCCTGGATCTCCACGCCCATCATACAAATCAAACTTTGGCATCTTAAGCCCAGCAAGCAACTGGACGTCGGGAAACAAGTACAAGTCTTTGTAAGACACGCTCATCTGGCTCCCTATCCCTTACATGTTTCTTAAATATTGCTCTAAGATTTTCATCTTCCTGGATATCTTATCTTGCTCCACTATCTTAGTAGGCTTTTCAGTTTCACCGAGAGACTCAAAATGAGGAGCGTGAGAGTATGGATCCGAGACCTTGAAAGTTGGTTCTGGAGCACAGTGTTAGGCATCAGGGATTTTGAACACAGTCTCGCTAGAGGATCGAGGAAAGGTAGTTGGATTATGAGCTACAAAAACATGAGTGGTCAAAGGAGCGAGATATGAGGTGGTTCTGAGGGGTGGAGTGTGAAAAGGTTGTGGGGAGATATCCTGGACTTGTGACAGTGGCGGAATGGTGACAAGGCTTTTAGTGTAGTTAGTGGAAACTGATGGTGGAGAACGCCCACTAATCCAGGCTTGGTATATTTCGACCAACTGTCCTTTCAACCTTAAGACCTCTTCTTTCAACTCAGATTCTGATTCAACAATTCCCTTAGACGGATCAATAACCCCTGTGTCCAAGTCTTTGCTAGCCATGGCTACCTTGGTCTTAGACCTCGTGCTATATAGATGAGTTACTTAACAACCACAAACCAACCACCCTTCTGCTCAATAAAGATAACAAAAGGAACAAAATGGGGTCATCCTGTTAGCATTAGGGCATTTAACAACTAAAAATATCACATTACGTGCAATGCACCTAGCAACAATTAACGGTTCTAGAATGACTTCGAGGGTCACAAGGTCACTTGGCATCATCCCAATTTTGTTCATTTCAATCTTCTATTTTCTTTCTTTTCTAGCACTTCTTGGCTTGCTCATTTTCCTTCTCTTTTTTTTCTTCTAATTATCACTCTTTTCTTCCCTCTCATTTCTCAAATCCCATGATTTCATCCTTTTTTTTCTTTTTTCTTTTTCTTATTTTTCTTTTCCTTTTTCTTTTAATAATAAAAAATGATTCGATCGAACCCTATGTAGGTTGCCTACGTATCATGATGCCGCATGAATCAGATCATTGCGTAGTTCGGGAAAATTGAGAATAGACTAAACAAACTAATGTTCTCTTTTTTTTACCTTAATGATTACTCTGACGAGAAACGGGAAATAAAATAAGCAAATCTTTTCTTTTAATTTTCTAGACTTAATGTTCTATAACCTATTCTAAACTCGAATATATATTTTTTCTCTTTTATTTCTTTTTGAAACATATACTATTATCAGAAATTATTAATAAGAAACACCTAGAAGATAAATATTTTTTTTGATTTTTGTAGGAAGGAAATCTAAAGAATGAACCAAAGAAAATATTTTGAATTTTCACATGATATCCTGAAGAAAGGTTTCGAAACAAGCAATGAAGAAGATAAAAAATATTTTGGAATTTCAATTTTTGATTACCTAAAGGAGAAATTCTAAAGATAAACAAAAGATAAAGTACGTTTTTTTTCTATGTACAATGTCCTAAGTTCTAGTGAAAATAAATTTTTTTTATTATTATTTTCCCAAAGAAGAACCTCAAAAGAAAATCTTTTTTGGATTTTTAGAATTAATATCTTAAAGAAAACTTTTAAAGAGGTACTAAAAGAATATTTTTTTTTGAATTTTTAGTCTTAATGTATTAAAAGGAAATATAACTTATTTTGAGTTCTAGATATTAATTCAATAAAGAAAAACCACCTCAAAAGATTATTTTTTTATTCCTAGAACTAGTATTCTAAAGAAAACTTCTAACGGAAATATAAAAACGCAAAATTTTTTTTTTTTGGATTTTTGATTTATAGCACATTTTCCAAATTCAAAAAGGAAATACAATAACAAAAGACTCGGCAAACATAACTTGACTATGACAAACTCTAACATCACCTAAAAGACTCGACATTACTTGTACAAAACTAGAAGGTAAAAGATGGTATAAAAGAAAAAACAGACTCAAAACATAATAAATAAATAAAAATCTCCTTAAGCAACTCCTGAATGAGCGACCCTGACTTGATGGTCCTAGAGCGTCTATCACACTCAAACTCCGATAAGCAGATCCACATCTGTATGAGAAAAGTAAGACCAAATAAGTTAAAGACTTAGAACGCTATGTGAGACAATAAACCTTCCTGTTGGACACATGCAAGTCATGTTTGTGACTATTTTTCTAAAATTAACCTATGTGGCTAAAATTGGCTAAACATGCAAGATTTGGATACAACCCCACGAAGCAAAGAACCTAAGACTCACTAGAAAGACCGAACCCTATGTGGGTTGCCTACGTATCATACCGCGAAAGACAAGAATCAGGTATGCGTAGTTCGAGCAGATTGGATACGGGCGAGAAATAAAAAAATAACTAATTTAGAGAATTTTTTTATCTTTTCCTTGAAAATTATGAAACATGTAAAATCTTTTTGGATTTTTTTCCTCTTTTTTGATTTTTTTTTTGAAAAAAAAATGATTGGAAAGTGCAAAATCTTTTTTTGGATTTTTTTTTCATTTTCAATTTTTGGTCCTTTCTTGAAAAAGCGTGAAAGAAAATTATAATTGGGCTGTGCTTGCTTTATTTTTTTACACTTTACCCTTTTTTCTCATTTATCCTCAACCCTCATTGGTCCACCAAATGACCCCTTTTACCCTTGAAGATTGCAACATGTAGCACATAGAATACATCAGGATGGTCTTTTATTCTTTGGGTAAACCTGTCCTAGACGGACCCAACTCTTATGTTGAGTTCCCAAAGTCAAATGCACATTATGCAAACAAACGTTCCTACTAGGGATCCAGCATGAAGCTGAGTTATTCTAGGTTTAAACCTGGGTGTATTTGTTCTAGGTTTAAACGTTCCTACCGGGAATACAGAAGCTTCACCGGCTTTGCAACTCGTTTTAAAATTGGGATATGACTTTAACAGAAGAGAAGTCACACGAAGTGCACACTTCCCAGATGATTTAGAAGACTCAGAGAGAGGAGGGTTTCGTAACAATTTATATACAGTCCAAATAAAAATCAGATAATAAATAAAAGTCAACTATAACAGTTATTCTAAGCTCGAATTCTGAACCCTGAACCAGAGGCTCTAGGTTCTTTTCCCGAGCAGAGTCGCCAGTGTTGTCACACCTCTTTTTTACTACCCCCGAGAGGGAGTATAAGGGAGTTTTCCCTATTAAAGTGACAATAATCGAAACAGAATTATTTAAATTAAAATTAGAGTCACCACTTGGGATAATTTATGGCGTCCTAAGCCATCAGTTTAAAATCCTGAATCGAGGAAGTTTGACTCTTATTTATGGCCTGCGAACACAGAAATCCGGGTAAGGAATTCTGTTAACCCGGGAGAAGGTGTTAGGCATTCTCGGATTCCGTGGTTTTAGCATAGTCTCTCAACTATTAATAATTGTCCAAATTATCCTATTAATTACACATTTTAAACATACGTGCATTTTTAACTTTCTAACCGCTTTTAATATTTATGGAATTATTTTCTGGAACAAGGCACGATTGTCGTACACTTGTCGTTTTGGTACACATTGCAAACCGCGTCACATGAAATGCACCCGTAGTCTACAACATGTTTATTATTATTTAAAATTATGGCAAGGTCACATGAAAAGCCCCGATCCCCTTTAATCTAATTTGACGTAGTTCAGTTAATGAATAGCAACCCAATTTCTATACTGTGACAAAATCATGTTTAGCTATAACCAATTCGAGTAAACACGAGCAGACAACTAAGCGAGCAAATTCAAGACTACGGAAAACAATTACGCAAACAACGACACCATATTACCAAACAAACAATTAGCATTGAGCTTGAATAAAATGAATAGAGGATGAAAGGATTGGACCTCAATAAAACGAACTGCGGATGGAAAATGGTGCATCTCTGAGTACTGTAATTGTTAATACGCTATAAATTCCTTTCCAACCTTCTTGTTTGAATATGCTATAAATTCCTTTTAACCTATATGCTTCTCGCAACATCTGTTGGACCCCTATAACTAGTTATTTGATTTTTGTTATCAGGGATACTCCTCCGTTGCAACTGAAACCGATTTGCACCAATTCGACGGGAGTGAGCATTAGGCTTTGTATTGCTCCTTTAAATCTACCTTCAGAAATTTGAACTCACTCTTTCAACTATTGATTTTGTAGAATAGTAAAGCGCTAAGAACAAACAACAATCAATTGGAAAGCCTAGTCAAACATTTCCGTTGTAGGAGGAGGGAAAGAGTTGTTGGATCTTTATTGCTGCATTTTTTTTATTTTGCCGTGTACAATGACTGAAATTCTCCAAAGCAGTAGACCAAAAGACGAGCTATTGACCAAACCATGAATCGGTGTCGGAACCTCAAACGAAGCTAAATCAAAGCTATTGTTCAATCGTATTCCAGAATGAAACTCGTCGCCTCCCTCTTACCCTCGTTCCTTACTGTCGCTGCCTTGCATTTGCGCCTGTGTGCATGTTTTTTGGTGGAGAGGCAGCTCAGTTTTGGGTGAAGATGAAGATAAAAGGGTCGTTCCTTGTTTTAGTTGCTCTCCATCTTTATGTGATGAAGAAGATCGATCTGATGGGGTTCTCTTTAGGTCCTTGCGGCTGTTTTATTAAGGTTTGCTAGGTTTTTTGGTTTCTAGTCTTTGAGAGGAAGATGAAGTTTTGGGTTTTATGGGGTCCAAAATTAAAATCACGGCTGTTTTTGTTTGTTCAAGAAGATGAGCTCCAGGTCCATTTTCATTGGGGAAGACGACATGAGGGGGTCCTTATTGTTGAAAACGGCGGGTCAGATGTCTTGAAGAGAGGGTCCTTAGGTTTTTTCTTTTTAGGTCTCAAACAGCTCCTTCTTCTTGGTAGGGATCTAGGTTTTCTTCTGGTCAAATCTGGAAAAACGGCTGATGTCTATTAGAGTGTCTAGGTCTATTAGGTTTTAGGTTAATTTAAGAAGAAGTTGGGTCGGGTCGACCCGGTCTAGGCTGGGTTGGGGGAAGAATTTTAGGCTTCTAAAATGTTTGGCCCAATTAAATTTAAAGATCAGCCGTTTTCAATTTACTTTTCTTATTTTTCTCTTTTCTTTCTTTAATTAATTAAAAAACTAATTAAATTCCTAAATTAATTCAAATTGTAAAATTAAGCTACTTATCTAACTATAATATTTATAAAAATTAGTGGATCCTAAATTAAAAGAGAAAACTTAATAATCCAAAATTAAAAGCTAAGAATGTAAAAATGAGCCGTTTTTGTAATTTTCGTTTTTGTGACGAAATAAATTGAAAGAGTCAAAATTAGTTGAAATAGCTATATTAGGCCGAAACTAAATATTTATATGCTAAAATATAAAGAAATTTGGGGAGGGTCAAAAATCGCATATCTACAATTATTTATTTTTCACAATTTAAATATAACATGAATAAACAGGTAATTCCATAACTCAGTAAATGCCACAAAGAAATTTAATAGATAAATGCAACATTAGCAAAAGTAAAAGCAACCTCACAATAATGTCACTCCATCACTCATCATTCGCACTCAGAACTCAACATTCAACACTCAGTACACTCAACACTCTATGATCACTAGGGGTGTGTACAGACTCCAGAGGGGCTCCCAAAGCCCAAGCGCTAAGCACGGATAACTCACGTGCCATAATATCAATACCTGGATCCACACAGTCAAATCACGTGTTGCGCGGACAACTCATGCGCTATGGTATCAATACCTGGACCCGCTCGTCCAGCTCACGTGCTACGCGGACAACTCACGCGCTATGGCATTAATATCCTCACAACCTGGCCCTCGGCCTCACTCAGTCATGTACCTCTCCAGCACGGACCAATAAGGGGACACAATCCACATCAAGTACCACAACATATCAGCAAAATAATAGATACTGAGTTAAACATGTACAATAATTTCTATGACTGGGTAAAATAAAGTGAGCATGAATGATGCCTAAACATGATCTCTAACATGAAGGCAAATAAGTTCCACAACAAGTAAACACATAACCACAGATAATAGCCATTAGGCCTCACAGCCTCACGGGACGGACCAAGTCTCAATCCGTCGCGGTGCACACCCACAAGCCTGTCACCTAGCGTGGGTATCACAACCAAATAATCACATGATATCAATTTCTCCAGGTTTACACCCTCAAAGACAGAGTTAAAATCGTTACTTACCTTAATCGCGTTAAATCCTACTCCGGAATGCCCTCGACTTTGGACTCGACCTTCAAAAGCTCCAAATTTAACCATATTCAGAATACTACTATCAACATAGTCTAATATTTCGAATTCCACAACAAAAACTACATAAACATACCAAAAATCCGAAATCGGCCAAAACTCGGCCCTTGGGCCATGTCTCAGAATTAGTCAAAAATAATAGAATTAGAAACCTTGTTCTCTCTCGAGTCTAACCATATAAAATTTGCCAAAATCCGACTCCGTTTGGTCCCTTAAATCCTCACCTCAAACTCTCAAAAACTCAAGCCCTAGCTTCCTCAATTTCACTTTGAAATCATCAATCAAATCCCAAAACCGAAGATGTATTCATGAAATATAATCAAAACCGAGTAGAAAACACTTACCCCAATCCCTATGGAGAAAATTGCCTCCAAAATTTCCCAAATCTGAGCTCCCCAACTCAAAATATGACTGAATGAACAAACCCTAGTTTTATATAATTTTCTGCTAGTTATTCTACCTCGTTTCTCATGCCAAATGATCCCGAAACTTGCTTTTTATACCTCCTCCAATGAATTCCTTGTGAAATTATAGTCAATTTAGGCTTTTGAATCACTCAATTTGACATTATAATGAATGAGAAATGTTGGTTTCAATATTTGCAAATAGTGCAGATTTTAAATACGCCGTCAGTCACAATTTCGTAATTAATCTGAAAAATCTGGCAACATAATTCTTAGTAAAATGACCATAAAATCCTCATCTCCAAATTCGACCATTCTTTTTGCTACGGGTCCGTAATTACGAGTTTCGATCAAAAAAGAAATTGGAGCTCGTTTGTTCAATATGATATCATTTATGCTTGAAGAAACGACGTAGAAACAAAAGAAAAACGAGCGCAACATAACCCAAACATATCTGAAACTCACCCGAGGCCCTCGAGACCTCAACCACAAATTCCAACAAGTCATATATCACTACCTGAACTTAGTGGAACCTCTAAAACACCCAAAACAACACCAAAACACCAAATCAACCTCGAATTCAAGCCTAAAAACTTCTAAACTTTCAACTTTCGCCAATTCAAACCTAATTCTACCACGGACCTCCAAATTATATTTCGGATAAGCTCCTAAGTCTAAAATCACCCAACGAAGCTAACTGAATCATAAAAATCCAAATCCGAATTCGATTACTCATAAGTCAACTTTTGATATACTTTTCTAACTTAGCTTTCTAACTAAGAGACTAAGTGATCATTTCACTCCAAAACTACTCCGAACCTAAACCTACCAACTAGATACAACTCAACACAGCTGAACAAAATATAAAGAAATAGAAATGGGGGAAACAGTGTTATAACTCTCAGAACGAACGACCAAGTCGTTACAATATCATCTCGGCCACTGTGCGCAAATCATCAACGTATACCAACTGATCAGGTGGTGGTACGTATATAATTTCGTAACCTTTTCCCATATCCTATATACTATATATACATATATACGCGTATATAATATCATCTGGTCATGGGTAAATGTACATGTATAAATGAATGCAATGCATGAGAAAGTACGTTAATAAAATCTTTCGGAGTGTCATAAGACCATTATGCCTATGATTAATATCATGAAATAAACTTTATCAACTTATGTATTTTTTGAGAACCATGAACAGATGATAGAATAATAGGACACATGGGAAATCAAGAACATAAGCATCTCTAACATTTCTATGAATAGAGTCATTTATGGAAGTTGCGCATTTACTCATTTCGCTTGTATCGTATAAATCATGCAAAAAAGAAAGAATGAATCGTCTTAACATACCTGAGCCGATTCTCTTGACAATCCCTCTAACACACGTCGATTGCGACAACACGTAACAGCGGATCGAAGTAGGGGAAAACCCTTATGATATTCTTGAGAAAGATTGCACCGTACTCCCTTAGAATCATAAAATCTCATTGCTATCTTGAGAAGGATTGCACCATACTCCCTTAGAATCGCAAAATCCCGTTGCTATAGTATTATGTGGTCTTGTATGAATTTTGTACGTTGTTATCACATCATATAATGTCTTAAGAATTTGTTGAAGATCCTTTCTTAATTGTAGCGATATATGTATCTCTTATGTGATTTAGAGAGGGCTTTTTAAATCTTAGTGGTGTGGGCCCCACATATGTGATGACTAAACCCCAAAAATTCCTTAATGTGACATCTTGGTTCATGAAGTAAGAGTCACTTGTTGGCTTTGTTATCCACTTTATTGGCTGCCACGTTAGTACCCTTAATTATCAAAATAATTCACCCTTTGCTTAATTAACTTATTAATCCCCAATATTCCAATGATTAACCAATTACCCACATAATTACTAATTATCTCAAATTACATAAAACACTACTCACTTTTAATACAGTTTATACATCTTACTATTATGGATATGTGATACCTTGTATGGTACTTGTCCATAAATATCGGGTATTTTAGCTCAGGCCGTATTTTATCCCTAAATGTAGGAGTTCGACGAAGTTCATTTTCTTCGATTTGCTTACCCTCTCACCTTCACGAATTTACTAATCACTTGTTTGAAATAGCCTAGGAAAAAGGAGAAGATTCACATAGGCTCACATACAAGGAAAGAGTCGTATAGGCTGCATGACAAAATGTAGCAAGAGTAACGATATTAGAAGAATTTTAACCATAGACCGTGGTGTGAGAAAGAGTCCTAAAGGAGGGAATGCCCTGGCTTTTGGATTTATTCAAAAAACAGTTGCCTAAATGGCAAGAAGAGTATTCAAGTATTCGCAAGAGCTATGGGTTATGAGAACGATAAGTGCATCTGTCAACATTCGAGAACGAATGTTCCAAAGGGGGGAATGATGTTACACCCCATATTTTCGTACGTAAAAGTACGCCATAAGTAAATTGATGAAAGCTCGGAAATGAGATAGTACATCCCGCATTTTCATACGTTAAAGTTTCGTCGTAAGTTAATCGATGTAAGTTTGGAAATGAGATTATTTTGAGATTATAAGAATTTCAGTTTTTAGCCAATCTCTAGGCGTCACTTTGTAAGCATATACAGAGCTTGATAAGATGTCTCTTTGGGCATTATAGGTATAATGAAGTTCTCTGCTCAATACTTTGTTGAACTTACGAATATTGCTATATCTTATTTCATAGACCCGGTTATCCATTCGTATGACTTTACTGCATCTAGGTAGGTCACATTATACCATAACTCTTACTTCGATTTATTGTTACTGAGGTCTATTGCCGAACTCTAGTTTACTTTCGTTGCTTGTCCCATATGTATAAATCTAAGTCATTTAATGATTCCTCATTTTTGTTCATCTTAAGAATGACGGCCTAATCTCATCTCATGCTTTGTGACTTTTGTCCATCCATTATTGATTCACCTCAATATTGATCTACAGTATAACGCTAATAACTTGAACTTCTTACGTAATACTTTACCACTAGGGCTTACGTTGCATCGAGGAATATTTGAAGTGATTTTCTTGATCCATTAGCGGCGATACTTTACTTTGATAACCGTATTTTATAGCATTCCAATGTGATTCACTTACATGGGTATTTTAATCTCGTATAATTCATGAAATACTCTTCAAATCATTTCAATTGAAGGCCCAAATGGCATCTTTTATCTATCACAATTACACCCTTACTGTACTATTAGGGCAGTATTCCATCTCTTCTAAATGCCATTAGTCTTAGACTTCTTTGAGTTAATTCAGGCTATACTGAGCTTTGCATAACTTAGAGAAACCCTCAATTCTCTTGTTTTCATGGGCTTAATCCTAAGGACTTATCCATTCTCATCACCTTCTTACTCGCCCTTTCTTATCAATTCTCTTGTATTCCTAAAACTTTGTCGCTTTACCATACTTTAGCTTGCAACCTACACATATTCATTTATACTACTCGCAACCTTTCTTCAACTTGCTTGCAACACAGATTTTCTTATGTGATTTTGGAACATCAAGCGATACATCACATCATCTCAAACTCTTTTTTACTTTTTTAACTAGACCACTCGATATCTAGAAATTGTAGGTTGGAAGATATGTCACTGACAATGCCACTATCATTCCTGGATATTGAATCCCCGTGCTTCTAACCTTCTATCCGAAGTATGGACTATTCATAACCTTCTGCATTCAAGTATCCCGTACGTTGTTCACCTTTACATTACTTACCTTAAAGTCTTGCATCACATTTTCTATCTCTTTCATGAGCACCCTTCCACAACTTGAGCTTTTATTATAATAATTACACCTCTTTACATGATTCGGTGAGAGCTTCACACTTACTTCTTATGAGGGTCGTAGATCCGTTATAAAATATGGCTACTATACTATCTCTCTTGCACTTGTGATATTAAGAGATTCTGCAATGTTCTCAATCACAATGTCCATAATTTCCTGGGTTCGATAATCAAACTCCTGATTTATTTAGTTGATGTAACTCTTTAGTTTCCTCTTTCCTTTGATCAACCTTTATGTAGACTTAAGCTATGTTCTGATTTGTGGCTCATGGTATTAGTTATTAATTTAGCCCTTCATGGATGCATGGATAATACTCCGAACTCATAAGTACGTTCATAACGTAACTAACTCTGGATCATTGATCGAATAATTCCTTTTGTTCCTTCTCAGCATTCTTTAAATGTATACTATTACTTTTCTTGGTCTTTCTGCCCCCTTGTTGCATGCATACTTAGCTTATATTAGTTCCCACGCATGCCGGAGTTTTTGTGCAACTCATATTATCTCGAATATTACTTTTGATTTTACTTCCCATTCATTAGCCACGGTAGGTGCACTTTCTTTTGGGGTGCTTGCAATGTTGTTGTGAGACTATTGTTACACGACCATTTTCTCTTTAGGTCATTATGCTTAGGTTGAAACCTTCTTCCTCATTTCCTCAGCTAATCTTTCATTGTAGTACTTAAGGACCCTCTGACTCTTGTAATGCTCGAGCTTATTACATCAGATACTCGATGGAAATATTGATGTCCTTTCTCACCTATAATTATTCGTAGTTTCTTACCTCCACACCTTTGTGCTTGTAGGGTTGATTCTGAACTGATATTTTGACTATTTTGACAGATTTTACTTAAGGCATTCTCTTTCATTTTTTGTAACACTCATACGGTACCTTTAACTTCCCCGACTACGGTCTGAATATTTCTCAAGTATTACAAAGTCATAACTGCAACACTGAATTCACTATATTGGGTTTTTCTATGTTTATCTTGCACAATCTGTTGATTTGTCTGTGACCTCCTATTTAGCCATAACTAGGCTCTTCCTTAATCAACTGCCAACTACTTGTTAGCCCATTATCATATCAATTTTCTGTGTAACCTTTCTTCGGTTATTTCCTTTGTTTTAACTTACCGCTTGCACCGGATCCTTATCTATCAATAACATTTTAGAAAAGTACCTTTACTTCCTCTCCTTGATGTTGTGTTTGCATAATGTTCTGGAATTGTAGCATATATGTAGGCTTGGGATAATTGCAATCTCATTCCTTTTTCATTTTTTTTGCATTCTTTGTTTACTATTGCATAATTACTAGAACCATTTAATTATGGCTTAATGCCACATCATTCCATATTCCCCCCTTTTGGGGTACTAAGAGTTGGAGATACAATGACCTACCTATAGATGTTTTACCTCTTCATCTTTAGCATCCTTTCACATCATTGATGACCCTTACTCGCCTTGCGGTAATCCTCACATACCAATGATAGCAAAATTCCTTACTCACGAGGGTGACACTTAGTATAACTGGCACATACAGTCCCTTAAGCTGAACATTGCTCACATTTCATGCTTGAAGGAAGCGTCTTCCTGAATGACCATTCTTTGAATTTCTCATGAATCTTTTTTTGTCGTCCATTCTATTATTGCCGGAACAAAATCTGAAATTCTTATGATGCTGACTATTATCAATCACTCAGTCCTTAATTCATGTTTATTTTATCTTGTTCACCAATCCATACTGGTTCTATTACTCTTGGGTCTAACTTTTCCTCTTGGTAATCTCGCTAGAGTTGCGAACTTATTTCTTGAAATGAGGACATAACTGTATGGCCTATACTCTTTAGTTTTCCTAAGGACTGTCACCTCTCGTCTTTTTCTTCATTTTACCATAGATTTTATAATACTGTCATCTTTTGGTTTACCGTTGTCATTAATATATCACATCTTACTCATAGTGGTTCATTAAATCTTTTCTTATTTCCCGCTAACATTTATGCCTATTACTTTATTCTGAAAAGTTTAACAAGACATTCTTTTGCTTTTAGCTTCTCTTTCCTCCATCTAGTGGCTCTTCAAGTTGCTTAACGTTCTCACTTTACTAAGGACGTGAGTCACACTAAGGTAATATTTATCCCTTCAAGACTTATACTTCATGTCTTTGTAATACTCATATCTGGTTGCACTATTTTAGAGTGTACCATCTGGGTGTCTCAAAAGGAGATCTATTAGCACTCTTGCAATATCCTTCGGAAATGTCAACTAACGCAAACAATCCATTCATCATTTCGGGTTACTCTAACCCCAGTCGGATCTTGATATCCGTCATTCTCTTATACTACTTCTGTTAGCCCCCATTAGGCATAAATGAGATGGGTGTCGCCAATTATACATACCTGTATTACTGTTGAAGGTAACTCAAAAGGCTTACATTCCTCGGTATGAATTGTAAATATCAACAATCTTCATAAACTGGGCACCTCGTACCCTTCTTTGTCTTGATTTTTTTTACTTGTTAAAACTTGTATCTATCTTCTGAATCTCTTCATTGCCTTTCACCATAGGGGTGGATAGATATTCCTACTTAAGGCTCCTTATCAAAGGCTTACACGTCTTAGTACACCCACGTTCTATTGAAAACTTCACATTTATCCATTATAAATATGATACAAAATCGAGTTCCTGTGACTCAACTCTTCCACAACTATATCTCTTACCAACCATCTTTCTGGATGTAGACATCATCGTATTATGAATAAGATAGTGTTTAGGAAATTGATTTCTTACAACTGAGCTCTACCACGCGATCTAGAGTAAGAAGAAAGAGTGACAGTCCTAAATGCCCTGTAGCCTCCTGCTTATAAGTGTGGTGCATGACACACCCATAAACAAGATTCTACTAGACACGGCTTGTAGTCACCCTAATATAGAACTGCTCTGATACCTCTTTTGTCACGACCCAAACCTATGGGCCGCAATAGGCACCCGGTAGCTTACTTAACTAAGTACCAACATAACATATTTTTATTATTGCACCTTCATTGGTAAATGGGCAAAATAGGCCATCATGGGCTAACCAGAAAAACATAGGGGAATAATCAATATAGGACGAGCCAACCTGATATAAAAACTTATACATGTTACATACGGGCCGATAAAGCCAACATGATCATTTGTAAGCTCAAAACAGAAGCTGGTAAGGCCATACAAGTATCTGTATACATGACATCTGCCTACAAGCCTCTAAGAGTACATACTTATCATAACGGTTGGGACAGGGTCGCGCCATACCAAACAATACGCGTCTAAATCATACTGACCCAACAAGCAACTCCGGAGCAAATGGAGCACACCAACATCTTCAACTGAGCTAATAGCCTACTTGGAGGACTCTCGACCTATCTATCGGACTTGCGGGCATGAAACACAGAGTCCCCAGGCAAAAGGGACATCAATACAAATAATGTACCGAGTATGTAAGGAATGAAAATAAGTAAATTAGTCATGAGAGAAACATGGAATAAAAGACTCGACATGTAAGTCAAAATAGCTCCTTGTATCATTTAATACTTATAATGTCATGCTTATGCGTATAAATGTCATACTATGCATGGGTATATGCGCTAAAAATATCATCAAGCCTTTAAGGATATCCCATCACATCATCTCGGCCACTGTGGGCAAATCATCGTATACCAACTGATTAGGTGGTGGTGTGTATATAATGACGTAACCTTTTCCAATATCCCATATACTATATATATATGTATACGTGTATATAACGTCATATGGTAATGGGTCAATGTACATGTATAAATGAATGCAATGCATGAGAAATACGTTAATAAAATCTTTCGGAGTGTCATAAGACCATTATGCTCTGATTAATATCATGAAATAAACTTTATCAACTTACATATTTTCTGAGACCAATGAATATATGATAGAATAGTGGGACAGATGGGAAATCAAGAACATAAGCATCTCTAGCATTTCTATGAATAGAGTCATTAATGGAAGTTGTGTATTTACTCATTTTGCTTATATCGTATGGATCATACCAAAAAGAAAGAAGGGATAGCCTTAACATACCTGAGCTGATTCTCTTGACAATCCCACTAATGCACATCGATTACAACAATACGTAATGGAGAATCAAAGTAGGGGAAAATCCGTATGATATTCTTGAGAAGGATTGCGCCGTACTCCCTTAGAATCGTAAAATCCCATTGCTATCTTGAAAAGGATTGCACCATACTCCCTTAGAATCGCAAAATCCCGTTGCTATAGTATTATGTGGTCTTGTATGAATTTTGTACGTTGTTATCACATCATATAATGTCTTAAGAATTTGTTGAAGATCCTTTCTTAATTGTAGCGATATATGTATCTCTTATGTGATTTAGAGAGGGCTTTTTAAATCTTAGTGGTGTGGGCCCCACATATGTGATGACTAAGCCCCAAAACTTCCTTAATGTGACATCTTGCTTCATGAAGTAAGAGTCACTTGTTGGCTTTGTTATCCACTTTATGGGCTGCCACGTTAGTGCCCTTAATTATCCAAAAAATTCACTCTTTGCTTAATTAACTTATTAATCCCCACTAATCCAATGATTTACCAATTACCCATAATTACGAATTATCTCAAATTACATAAAATACTACTCACTTTTAACATACTTTATACATCTTACTATTATGGCCATGTGGTACCTTGTATGATACAGTCCATAGATATCGAGTATTTTAGCTTGGGCCGTATTTTATCCCTAAATGTAAGAGTTCGATGAAGTTCATTTTATTTGATTCGCTTATCTTATCACCTTCATGAATTTACTCATCACTTGTTTGAATAGCATAATACTTATAATCTCAAAATAATCTCATTCCCAAACTTACATCGATTAACTTACGACGAAACTTTAACGTACAAAAATGCGAGATGTAATATCTCATTTCCAAGCTTTCATCAATTTACTTATGGTGTACATTTACGTACAAAAATATGGGGTGTAACATCATTCCCCCCTTTGGAACATTCATCCTTGAATGTTAGCTGATGCACTTATCGTTCTCATAAACCATAGCTCTTGCGAATACTTGAATACTCTTCTTGCCATTTAGGCAACTGTTCTTTGAATAAATCCAAAGGCCAGGGCATTCCCTCCTTTAGGCCTCTTTCTCACACCACGGTCTGTGGTCAAAATTTTTTCAATCTCGTTACTCTTGCTACCTTTTATCATGCAGCCTATACGAATTTTTCCTTGTATGTGCACCTATGCGAATCTTCTCTCCTTTTTCCTTCAGTTTTTAGCCAATCTCTTGGCGTCACTTTGTAAGCATATACAGAGCTTGATAAGATGTCTCTTTGGGCATTATAGGTATAATGAAGTTCTCTGCTCAATACTTTGTTGAACTTACGAATATTGCTATATCTTATTTCATAGACCCGGTTATCCATTCGTATGACTTTACTGCATCTAGGTAGGTCACATTATACTATAACTCTTACTTCAATTTATCATTACTAAGGTCTGTTGCCGAACTCTAGTTTACTTTTGTTGCTTATCCCATATATGTAAATCTATGTCCTTTAATGCTTCCTCATTACTGTTCATCTTAAGAATGACGGCCTAATCTCAGCTCATACTTTGTGACTTTTGTCCATCCATTATTGATTCACCTCAATATTGATCTACAATATAACGCTAATAACTTGAAACTTCTTACGTAATACCTTACCACTAGGGCTTACGTTGCATCGAGGAATATGTGAAGTGATTTTCCTGATCCATTAGTGGCGATACTATACTTCGAACCGTATTTTATAGCATTTCAATGTGATTCACTTATGTGGGTATTTTAATCTCGTATAATTCATGAAATCCTCTTCAAATCATTACTCAATCGAAGGCCCAAACGTCATCCTTTATCTACCACAATTACACCCTCATTGTACTATTAAGGCAGTATTCTCTCTTCTAAATGCCATTAGTGTTAGATTCCTTTAAGTTAATTCAGGCTATACTGAGGTTTGTATAACTTAGAGAACCATCAGTTCTCTTGTTTTCATGGGCTTAATCCTACGGACTTATCCATTCCCATCACCTTCTCACTCGCCCTTTCTTATCCTACTCTTCTCTTCCTAAAACCTTATCGCTTTACCATACTTTAGCTTATGACCTACACATATTCATTTATACTACTTGCAACCTTTCTTCAACTTGCTTGCACCACAGATTTTCATATCTGATTTTGGAACATCAAGCGAGACATCACATTGTCTCAAATTCTTCTTTACTTTTTTAACTAGACATCTTGATACCTAGAAATCATAGGCTGGAAGTTATGCCACTGACAATGCCTCTATAATTCCTAGATGTTGAATCCCCGCACTTCTAACCTTCTATCCAAGTATGGACTATTCACAACCTTCTACATTCGAGTATCTCGTACGTTATTTACCTTTACCTTACTTACCTTAAAGTCTCGCATCACATCTTCTATCTCTTTCATGACCACCCTTCCACAACTTGAGCTTTTATTATAATACTTGCACCTCTTTACATGATTCAGTGAGTGCTTCACACTGACTTCTTATGAGGATCGTAGAGCCGTTATAAAATATGGCTACTATACTATCTCTCTTGCTCTTGTGATATTAAGAGTGACTCTGCAATGTTCTCAATCACGATGTCCATAATTTCCTGGGTTCAATAATCAGACTCCTTATTTATTTAGTTGATGTAACTCTTTAGTTTCCTCTTTCCTTTGATCAACCTTTATGTAGGCTTAAGCTATCTTCTATTTTGTGGCTCATGGTATTAGTTATTAATTTAGCCCTTCATGGATGCTATGGAATATCCATGATGCCATCTTCTAACAACTCAATCCTTTGTTTTTTGTTTATGACCTAGGCTCAATTCTTTCTTTTAACTTATACTGGAGATCTTCTATGGCTGTATGATTGTCAACATATATGCTGCATGGATAATACTCCAAACTCATAAGTACGTTCATAACATAACTAACTCTGGATCATTGATCGAATAATTCCTTGTGTTCCTCCTCAGCATTCTTAAACGTAAGCTATTACTTTTCTTAGTCTTTCTGCCCCCTTGTTGTGTGCATACTTAGCTTATCTTAGTTCCCACGCATGCCATAGTTTTTGTGCAACTCATATGATCTCGAATATTACTTTTGATTTTACTTCACATTCATTAGCCACGGTAGGTGCACTTTCTTTTAGGGTGCTTACAATGTTGTTATGAGACTGTTGTTACATGACCATTTCCTCTTTAGGTTATTGTACTTAGGTTGAAACCTTCTTCCTCATTTCCTCAGCTAATCTTTCATTATAGTACTTAAGGACCCTCTGACTCTTGTAACGCTCGAGCTTATTACATCGAATACTCGACGGAATTTTTGATGTCCTTTCTCGCCTATAATTATCCGTAGTTTCTTACCTCTACAACCTTGTGCGTGTAGAGTTGCTTTTGAACTGATATTTTGACTATCTTCCTAGTGGCATTCTCTTTTATTTCTGTAACACTCATATGGTACCTTTATCTTCCCCGACTCCGATTTGAATATTTCTCAAGTATTACAATGTCATAACTGCAATGTTGAATTCACTATATTGGGTTTTTCTATGTTTATCTTGCACGATCTGTTGATTTGTCTATGACCTCCTGTTTAACCCTAACTAGGCTCTTCCTTAATCAACTGCCAAATACTCGTTGGCCCATTCTCATATCAATTTTCCGCGTAACCTTTCTTGGGTTATTTCCTTTGTTTTAACTTAGCGCTTGCACCAGATTCTTATCTATCAATAACATTTTAGGCAAGAACCTTTACTTCCTCTCCTTGATGTTGTGTTTGCATAATGTTCTGGAATTGTAGCATATATGTAGGCTTGGGATAATTGCAATCTCATCCCTTTTTCATTTTTTTTGCATTCTTTCTTTACTATTGCATAATTACTAGAACCACTTAATTATGGCAAAACGCCACATCATTTCACATTCCCCCCTTTTGGGGGTACTAAGAGTTGGAGATACGATGACCTACCTATAGATGTATTACCTCTTCGTATTTAGCATCCTTTCACATCATCGATGACCCTTACACGCCTTGCGGTAATCCTTCCGTACCAAGGATAGCAAAACTCCTTACTCACGAGGGTGACACTTAGTATAACTAGCACATACAGTCCCTTAAGCTGAACTTTGCTCACATTTCTTGCTTTAGGGAAGCGTCTTCCTGAATGACCATTCTTTGAATTTCTCATGAATCGTTTTTTGTCGTCCATTCTATTATTGCCGGAACAAAATCTAAAATTCTTATGATGCCGACTATTATCAATCACTCAGTCCTTAATTCGTGTTTATTTTATCTTGTTCACCAATCCATATTGGTTCTATTACTCTTGGGTCTAACTTTTCCTCTTGGTAATCTCGCTAGAGTTGCGAACTTATTTCTCGAAATGAGGACATAAATGTATGGCCTATACTCTTTTGTTGTCCTAAGGCCTATCACCTCTCGTCTCTTTCTTCACTTGACCATAGATTTTGTAATATTGTCACCTTTTGATCTACTGTTGTCATTCATGTATCATATCTTACTCATAGTGCTTCATTAACTCTTTTCTTACTTCCCCCTAACATGTATGCCTATTACTTTATTCTGAAAACTTGAACAAGACATTATTTTGCTTTTAGTTTCCTTTTGGTCCATCCAGTGGCTCTTCCGATTTCTTAACGTTCTCGCTTTACTAGGGATGCGAGCCACACTAAGGTAATATTTATCCCTTCAAGGTTTCTATTTTATGTCTTTGTAATACTCATATCTGGCTGCACTATTTTAGAGTGTACCATCTAGGTGTCTCACAAGGAGATCTATTAGCACACTTGCAATATCCTTAGTAAATGTCAACAAACACAAACAATCCATTCATCATTTTGGGTTACTCTAACCCTAGCCGGATCTTGATATCCGTCCTTCTCTTATACTACTTCTGTTAGCCCTCATTGGGCATAGATGAAATGGGTGTGGCCAATTGTACATACCTCTGTTACTATTGAAGGTAACTCAAAAGGCTTACATTCCTCTATATGAATTGTAAATATCAACAATCTTCATTAACTGGGCACCTCGTACCCTTCTTCGTCTTGCTTTTTTTTACTTGTTGAAACTTGTATCTATCTTC
This sequence comes from Nicotiana tabacum, assembly GCF_000715075.1. NCBI lineage: Eukaryota > Viridiplantae > Streptophyta > Magnoliopsida > Solanales > Solanaceae > Nicotiana > Nicotiana tabacum. The sequence continues at coordinate 88,363,479 of NC_134101.1, read as the reverse complement.
TAAATCTCTTCATTGCCTTTCACCATAGGGGTGGTTAGATATTCCTACCTTACGGCTCCTTATTAAAGTCTTACACGTCTTAGTATACCCACGTTCTGCTGAAAACATCACATTTATCCATTATAAGTATAATACAAAAGCGAGTTCCTCTTACTCAACTCTACCACAGCTATATCTCTTACCAACCGTCTTTCTGGATGTAGACATCATCGTGTTATGAATAAGATTGAGTTTAGGAAATTGATTTCTTACATCTGAGCTATACCACACGATCCAGAGTAAAAAAAAGAGTGACAGTCCTAAATGCCCTGTAGCCTCCTGCTTATAAGTGTGGTGCTCGACACACACATAAACAAGATTCTACTAGACACGGCTTGTAATCTCCCTAGGATAGAACTGTTCTGATACCACTTTTGCCATGATCCAAACCATTGGGCCGCAACAGGCACCCGGTAGCTTTCTTAACCGAGTACCAACATAACATATTTTTCTTATTGCACCTTCATTGGCAAATTGGCCAAATGGGCCATTATGGTCTAACCATAACAACATAGGGGAATAATCAATATAGGATGACCCCACTTGATATAAAAACTTATACATGTGACATACGGGCCAATAAAGCCAACATGATCATTTGTAAGCTCAAAACATAGGCCGGCAAGGCCATACAAGTATCTGTATACATGACATCTGCTTACAAGCCTCTAAGAGTACATACTTATCATAAAGGTTGGGACAGGGCCATACCATACAAAACAATACACGTCTAAATTATACTGACCAAACAAGCAACTCCGGAGAAAATAGAGTGAACCAATATCTTCCACTGAGCTAATAGCCTACTTGGAGGACTTTCAACCTGTTTATCGGACCTGCGGGCATGAAACACAGAGTTCCCAAGCAAAAGGGACGTCAATACAAATAATCTACCGAGTATGTAAGGAATGAAAATCAGTAAATAATAATTATGAGATAATCAAGGAGTAAAAGACTCGACATGTAAGTCAAAATAGCTCTGTGAATCATTTAATACTTATAATGTCATGCATATGCATATAAATATTATACTATGCATGGGTATATGCGTTCATAACATCATGAAGACTCTGAGGATATCCCATCATATCACCTCGACCACTGCGGGCAAATCATCAATGTATACCAACTGATTAGGTGGTGGTGCGTATATAATACCGTAACCTTTTCCCATATATGCGTATATAACGCCATATGGTCATGGGTCAATGTATATGTATAAATAAATGCAATGCATGAGAAAGTACGTTAATAAAATCTTTCGGAGTGTCATACGACTATTATGCCTCTGATTAATATCATGAAATAAAATTTATCAACTTACGTATTTTTTGAGACCAATGAATATATGATAGAATAATGGGACACATGGGAAATCAAGAACATAAGCATCTTCAGCATTTCTATGAATAGAGTCATTTATGGAAGTTGTGTATTTACTCATTTCGCTTGTATCATATGGATTATACCAAAAAGAAAGAAGGGATAGCCTTAACATACCTAAGCCAATTCTCTTGACAATCCCTCTAACACACATCGATTACGACAACACGTAATGGTGGATCAAAGTAGGGGAAAATCCGTATGATATTCTTGAGAAGGATTGCACCGTACTCCCTTAGAATCGTAAAATCTTATTGCTTGCTTGAGAAGGATTGCACCGTACTCCCTTTGAATCGCAAAATCCTGTTGCTATAGTATTATGTGGTCTTGTATGAATTTTGTACATTGCTATCACATCATATTATGTCTTAAGAATTTGTTGAAGATCCTTTCTTAATTGTAGCGATATATGTATCTCTTATGTGATTTAGAGAGGGCTTTTTAAATCTTAGTGGTGTGGGCCCCACATATGTGATGACTAAACCACAAAACTTCTTTAATGTGACATCTTGCTTCATGAAGTAAGAGTCACTTGTTGGCTTTGTTATCCACTTTATGGGCTTCCATGTTAGTGCCCTTAATTATCCAAATAATTCACTCTTTGCTTTATTAATCCTCACTAATCCAATGATTAACCAATTACCCACATAATTACGAATTATCTCAAATTACATAAATACTACTCACTTTTAATAGACTTTATACATCTTACTATCATTGACATGTGGTACCTTGTATGGTACTAGCCTATAAATACCGGGTATTTTAGCTCGGACCGTATTTTATCCCTAAATGTAAAACTTTGATGAAGCTCATTTTCTTCAATTTGATTACCCTCTCACCTTTACGAATTTACTCATCACTTGTTTGAAATAGCATAATGCTTATAATCTCAAAATAATCTCATTCCCAATCTTAAATCGATTAACTTACAACGAAACTTTAACGTACGAAAATGAGGGATGTAATATCTCATTTCCGTGATTTTATCAATTTACATATGGCGTGCTTTTACGTACGAAAATATGGGGTGTAACATTATACTAGTTTAGAACCTATGCGGTATCCTAATCCAGTCTCCTTGGGTTGCAATGATGTCATATCTTGAGCTCTTTGTAATTTGGGTTACATACGACTTGTGTGATTGTCAATGTTCACCGCCAACGTTTATATTGTTGGTTTTCACTCGCTCAGCAACGACGAATAAGGGTTGGTTTTAACACGCCCACCAATAATGCAAGAGAATGGTTTTCACTCGCTCACCAACAATGACCCTTTGGTTTTCATTCACTCACCAAAGAAACGAACAATGACGCAACCTCTCAGGACACACTACCTCTCCAATATTTTTTTGTCTCTCTTCTCTCTTTTATGTACACAATAAATCTACTAAAAGAGAATTACAATGCTTGTTAACAGTGGAATAAAGAACTTGTACTTGGATAGATAATTGTATAGAAGATTGTGTAGTTCTTCTTCTGGGTTGCTCTTTAATTTATATTGTTGTCTCCAATATGATTGTTGCTGATTTTTTTCACTAATGCAGAATATATAATCCTATATGATGGTCAATGTGATATATGATGGATTTCCTTCTTAAGGAAATCTTTTTTGTGCTCCCGTAATGGATCTTTCTAATCTTGATTCTTTCCAATAAATAAATATTTTTCCTCGTGTAGTAAATCCCAGGCAATCTTTTTATTCCATCCATATTGTTTCTTTTATTCATAATTGTAAATTTCCTTTCCGAGCTTTTCTCTTCTTCCTTTATGGTCACTCTTGTACAACTTTATTATTCTCCTTCTTCTATCCTTGTCTGTAAATACTTTTGAACTTCAGATCAATGTTTATTGTTTACCATGAAAATGATAATGACAATTAAATTTTTAAATGGGACTCTAAAAATACGTGATCTATTTTTATGCTAGTTGTTAGAGCAATTGATGATAGACTTATGAAGTTTAACGACGAAGTTCAAGCTAAAATAGGGCAGTAATCAAATCGAGGGGCTTGATATCCGGGCTTCGGACTGGTCAATGAAAGGCCTCGAGGTCGATGCCTGGGCTCAAGCTCGAGCTATAGGGGGTAGCCGGGAAGGGAATAACAGTTAAGATATGATTAAATAAGGCTCTTTGTGGCCAATATCAAGCAATAAATGAAGAACAAGTATGAAAGCAATAAATGGAAAGAGAAGCCTCAAATGAATAAGTTAGAGAGAAAAGAGAGAGAGAGAGAGAGAGAGTTGTTATTGATCTTATGTAGAATAGTTGAATTGTGTATATACAGAGTGTTACTGATTCCCCTTTTATAAGAGGGGGGAAACCAAATTTAGTACAAGATACGTTGAGTGATCAAGAAAGAGGGATGGAACAACTAACTAGCCTCATGACGTATACTTAATCGACTCTGGATGCACTCTTCGAAAGCCTCCCATGCCCGTAGGGGTCTCAGCCAACATTATCCTCAGGCCGAGTGTCGACAGATCATGAGGGAAGTACCTAGCTCGAGGCCTCGAGCCTCCGAGGTAGTCTCCTGAAGCACTTTGTAAATGAGAAATTGGTCCTCCAATTATACCGTACACAGATAGTCTCCATGTTTTTTAGAGAGAAGCGATAAGAAATGATTTTGACATCCCACTCTTTGGGCTTCCATAATGACGTCATGCTGATGACGCAGCCCTTCATAAGTGCCGAAACATTTCACTATTTCGCTTTTTCAGGGTCGTTCTACGTGTCGTGATTCCTCGTTCTTCGGGGTAATAACGTTGTCGTTGATTCAGCTCCTACGAATGCATTTAATGCGTCTGTCATTACGTTTTTCGAGGGCGATAATGGCGTCGTCGGTTACCTTTCCCTTCTCCTCTATAAATAGGGCTTCTTGTGATCCGTTTTTCATCCAAATATCCTCCGATATCTATCATTTCCTCCTTTCTTTCTATCTTTATTCTTCATTGTTTCATCATGTTTGAGGCCCATGGCTTCAAGATTTTACGTCGACATTATGCATGCTACAGCCCATCTACTGGACTTTCTCTGGTCGGACAAAGCTGTGCTGTTTTGATGTTATTGTTGTTGTTGTTGTCTTCGTTAGCTCGGGGTGATGAAGCAGAGGACCGATTTCCTCCTACCCGAGGAAATATTTTTATTATACACCGCTGCTCAAGAGGGGGCTCAGATTATACACCGTTGGTCACCCTCCTTCCTCAGTTTGGTGTATTACACCCCCTTTGGATTCATTGGGGAATGGAAGCACTTTCTACGGGCTGTCACCTCCCAGTCCGAGGAAACTTCTACTGGTGGAGTTCATACTAGCCAAATTTTTCACCCAGCCATTTCTCGTCTCCTTTCATCTTCTCCTTCGTCGTTTTGCTCTTCTCCACCACTTTTCCTCTCTACGCCCTCCCTTTTGAAAATGCCATTCCGGGAGGGTCGAGATGAGATTACCGAGGGGATTGATCTTGGAAGATATTGTCTTTGAGGTCGCGTGCCTGAGGAGATGATGCCGAGGATGCCGCTATTAGGGAAGCACTTTTGCGAATAGGCTAGATTTTTAGATTTTTGTTATATGCACGCCCTTCTGCTTCTTTGTTATTGTGTAAGGATCCCCTTGCGGGCTTTTGTAATCATATCTAAGGACCCCCCGAGGGCCGTTGTAAGCAAACATTTATGAATACAAAGATATTTTCTTGACTCATGCCTTTGATACTTGTTGTATTTCTTTATGTTTGCGGCGACTCCGAACGCACGATCCTGTTTGTTGTTGCTAATACTGAACTCGGGTGCGAGTATAACAACGGCTGTCGGGACCCTGACTTCATGCGAAAATGAGAATAATGTTTTGGGCTTCGGGGTTGTGACTTACTAGTTGAGTTACGTAATAACCTTTAAGAAGAATTTTATTCGGGGACCCGTGGACGGGGGCTGTTTGTGATTTCGAAAGCAGTCTCCGAGCGAAGGCTTGCTCGCATTCAGACTATCTGGAAGAATGTTTTAGTCTGGATAGCCTTATGGTGCTGTAGATAGATTCTGAAAAAGGGGGTTTGTCCGACCCTGGACAGCACCCGAAGCGAGGTCCGACATTACAAAAAAATGCTCATTTCTTCATAGCCTGGTTCCCTTTGATGGAGATCCTTGATGTCGTGTGCCACCCTTGTGTTGGCGAAGGCACTGTCAGCTCTCGGGGCGCAGCCTTACTTTGACGGAGGTCTTCGAGGTCGGGTACCGCCTCGGGGCTTGAGAGGATGTTATTGGTTAGCGTTCCCGATCGGCTTTTAGGTAGGCGAATCGTCGCCGCCCTTCCTACATATAATATGAGGTTGTTTCCTCCTTATCAAGGGTCATCCCATCTCCTACAATTGCCATTTCATTTCCGCGTCATGTTCTGGTATTAACACGCCTGTACATATTTTCACCCTTTAGTTTTTCAACTTTGCGACTGCTATGGAGGCAATGTCGGGGTTGATCCGACAGGGAGAAGAGAGCTCCCCATGGTCTTCGGGATCGTCAAGGTCTGCTGACTTCATGGTGACGGTCGATTACACCATTCATTGTTGTTGTTGGGGATAGCAGAGACCGGGCATGGACAAGTCACTTCACCCGGGTGCTGACTGCTGTTACTATACCTTAGGAATCCGTATTTTTTATTGGAGAATGGAGCTATACTCTTAGGTGGCTCGCCCTGTGCTTTACCAGTTCTTCATATGGCGAGAGTGGATTTAGTAGCTGTGTCTTTCTCCCTTCTTCTGTAGTGGTTGTACGGGTGTCGGGCGACGCCCTTGATCTGTCATGCTTGGCTTGAGGATCTAGCGGCCCACTCGTTCTCCAAAAAGCATGAGTGGGGAGATTTGTCTCGAGGCAAATGGGAAAAAATATCATGGTGAGCATTGCGCTATCCCTTCCTTGCTACCGCCTAATACTTCTTACTGAGTTTTCTTCTGCAGACCTCCAACAATCTTAAGTTTGGACTTCTTTTTTGTGGAGCTAGACTCTGGATGAGGGAATGTCCCTTAGGCTCCTTTGCGAGAAGAAGGAAGTTGGGTCGATGTACTGGCGATATGAGGCATACTGGTGCTCGAATTACGAGAGATTTTTGATGGAGCAGGTAACTTCTAGTGGTACATGTTTCACTTTTTAACTTTTCAAGTTAATTTCCTACCTATTTCAGTTGTAGAGAAAGACGGAGACTCTGGGGAGACTTAGGGGTGAAGCCGACCAAGTTTAGGAACAATTGTAGCGAGCTAAGAGCTCAGGTGCAGGCGTAAGCTTCAGAGGATAAGGGTGCCTTGGCTAAAGTTCCTGCCTTCGAGGCCCAACTTTGCTTGGCTCGAGACAACGCTTTAGTTCAAGTGGGGATGGAGATTAACTTGAAGGATGCTACTGATGCTCAAGCCGAGTTGAAGAGGGCCCTCGAACATAAAGAAAGGATTTGAGGAATATGCTTGTTGCAGTTCCCGAAGAAGGGTACTTGGAGAGATCAGCGCCAAGGGTTTTGTTCTTCCAGAAGAGCTGGCTCGAGCGAGGGTGGACGAGCGTGGTGCTCGATCACTTCTGCCTGATGTTTGGGAGAGTGAAGACGAGGCTGATAGGTCGTAGCCCTTGGGGGAGGGGCGTAGATTTTGTCACTTTGCATGCGATACTTTCGAGTTTGCAGATGAGGAATATACCTTCTCACATTTTGTAAATAACAAAGAATTTGAGATTTTTCTTCCTTTGTACACCTTTCTTCTTTACTATCGACCAGGCAGACCGGTTTCAACGTTGGTGAGAATCCTTAGATTTGTGATATGGACCTAGGGCTCATAAGGCAGGCCCGGAGGCTTTTACACGCTTGGTTGATGCGGCTTTTAGTGCAAGTTGGCGTTAGAGATCTTATGCTTTGTTCAACTATTTTGGGTTTATTCTCCGAGTCGGGTTTCGACTCGAGCCTATTTGACCCTCAAACTTTTGCGTCTGCATGGGCGGGCGACAATAGCTCTTACGTCTTGCCTTTGGGCATTTGTATTTTAACTATTCTGGGTTTAGTCTTCGAGTCAGGTGGCGACTCGAGCTTAATTGGCCCTCAAGTTTTTTTTAGGGCGGGCAACAATAGCTCTTATGCCTTGGGTCAAAGCGACCTCTTATGTATGTGGCCTTGAGGCTTGTGAAGCTGGCGATGATGGCTCTTACAATGTGCCCTTAGGCATGTATAGTTAACTATTTTGGATCCGGTCTCTGAATCGGGTTACGACTCTAACTCATTTTAATCCTCAAGTTTTCAAGTTTTAAGCTGGCGACATTGGCTCTTACACTTTTGGTCATTGCAACCTTTTAGTGTGTTGCCTTGAGGCTCGTTTGGCTGGCAATAATGGCTCTTACGCTTTTGTCTGTGGGCATATGTAGACTTTGTTTTCCTTGCGTTAAGGACTTTTTGAAATGATTTTGCCTAACCCGTCGTCGGTTTGAGAGGAACCTCGATTTGAAGTTGTTAGCGACGATGTTTGAGCACCTCGAAAGATTTAGCTCATAGGCTGAGTATCTCGAAGCCTTGTGATTTGTAGCTGACATGGTCGAAGCTTGTTTGCTTGTTTTAACCAGTTCTTTTCGGAGTAGATTCGAAGTAATGGCCTGTGATTTTGTTAGCAACGATCGGGTGTCCCTAAGTCGCATTAATTTGGCTGGTGCAACCGTTTTGACCGTAGTCATGTGTGTTTGGCCGGAGCCGTTTTTGAACCCGAGTGTGATAGTTTAGGAGTCTACATCGAGGGTATGCCCTTTCGGGAGTCTAACAAATGCGACACATAGCCTAAATATCGGGATTGAGTTTTATGCCTGTAGTAAGGTCTTACAAAATTTGCATGCCTGTTGAGGTCTTATAGTTTTTTCATGCCTGTTGAGGTCTTACACTTTTTTCATGCCTATTGAGGTCTTACTTTTTACGTCGTTGAGGTCTTAAAGTTTTTTCATGCTGTTGAGGTCTTACAGTTTTTTCACGCTGTTGAGTTCTTATAGTTTTTTCATATCGTTGAGGTCTTACAGCTTTTTTCATGTCGTTGAGGTCTTACAAGTTTTTCATGTCATTGAGGTCTTATAGATTTTGTTTTTATGTTGAAAAAACCTTGCTGGACCAGGTTGCTCAGGGTCTTACGGCCTCGAATTTTTAAGTGAGTGGCAACTGACGACAGTCTTCGAGTCATCGAGTTTGCTTATGTTCGAAGGCCATTACTCGTAAGCTCAGAATTGCCTTGTTGGGGCCTTATGAGCATGGAGTTCCGACCCTTGAGGCTGTGCATTTCTCTTTCGAGCTTTTGACGTCAGTCTCCGTGTACTCAAGGTGCCCTCGATGTTGGAGATGCTTGGAAATTGCCCTGTTGCCTTTCCTAAAGGTTTTATCATTTCGGAGTTTTGACCCGGAGGTCATCTGAGTGCTGAATTGCCAACGTTAGTCCCCGAGTGTTCGGGACATTTCCGCCGGAGGAATTGTTACCTTAGCTTGCAAAGGTGTTTTTGATCAAAGATATTCATTGATTGTTTGGTACAATAGTACACGTATTCGCCAACGGGAGCCTGGCTATATGGACATGGTTCGTTTGACCGTTTGGCTCATTACATTACTTTCCCACAGGGACCCCACTTGGCATTTCACGACTTTTCCGAGCGGGTGTCTTCGTGGGGGAATGCCCCCCATCATTCAAAGTTGACTGTAAAAGAAGTTTTGAACATTTGTCGAGTTTCCCTTAGGTAGCCCGCAGACGTTGCCTCGTTAAAAACCCTTCTTTTGGGACAAAAACTCGATCGAAGGAAAATTGTGCAATGGGGGCTTTTAGAGCCTTAAGGTCATCGGGCAGGGTTAGCGTTCTGACCTCTCCGATCGAGCGCCTGCATAAGGGATAATGCTAAAATCGAAACAAAAAGGAAGACGGTCGTACCTTAAAGTGAGATATCCTGGCGATGCCTCGGGATTGATTTTCTACAATCGTGAGGGTTGATTTGTTTCAATTGCCAGAGGTGAAGACGCGGCATGATCCTTTACTTCGTTTTGCCAAGTTCGATCGAGGGTGAGGCCTGATTCGCCCTTTGGTTTATTCGGGGGCGGAGGTACGAGCGTTGGTACCACATTGTGTATTGCGAACATTTCCCTTGACGCATGTTTTTCCCCGTAGACGGTTTTAATTCCATACTTTGTTGGAAATTTCATCATCTGGTGAAGGGTGGACGGTACCGCTCTCATGCAGTGTATCGACGTCCGCCCGAATAAGGAGTTATACCTCATGTCTCCTTTGATGACATGGAATTTGGCGTCTTGGGTCGTTCCAGCCACGGTGACCGGAAGGATAATTTCTCCTTTCGTTGTTTCACTGGCCATGTTGAATCCGTTGAGGACTCGAGTGGCGGGCACAATTTGGTTGAGAAATTCGAGTTGCTCTATCACCCTCGACCTGACAATATTAGCCGAGCTACCTGGATCCGCGAGTACACGTTTTATTTGAAGAGAATTCACAAGGAAAGAGATTTCCGGTGCGTCATTGTGAGGTTGAGACAAGGCCTCAGTGTCTTCTTCGCTGAATATGAGGGCGTCCTCGGGAATATATCCCCGGGTCCGCTTTTATCTAGTGATGGATATTTGTGTTCTTCTTATTACGGGTTCTTGTGAGGCATCGGTGCCCCCCATGATCATATGGATGACATATTGCGGCTCATTTACCTTGTTCTTCTTGGTTGTCTCCCTTTCCCGGAACTAATTTCTAGCTCGATCGCTAAGGAATTCCCAGAGATGTCCTTTGTTACGCAGTCGAGCTAACTCTTCTCGCAACTTATGACAATCCTCGGTCTTGTGGCCGTGGGTGTTGTGAAATTCTCATAAAAAGTTGTAATTCCTTTTCAAAGGATCCGACTGTATAGGTTTGGGCCACTTGGCTTGTCTAATTTTATTGATGGCGAACACGATGTCTGCCATATCGACATTGAAGTTGTATTCCGACAAGTGGGGCGCAACCGTTGTCACTACGTTCCAATTGAACCTGGATCTGTTGATGAGCCCTCGAGGATCATGTCCTCGATCCACTCTCCGACCATTGCGAGGTAGGTTGCGCCTCGGGGCGTTCCTCCTATCTTCGAGGTATGGCTGATACCTTTCTTTGTTTGGTTTTGGTAGCTTTGCTAGGAGCTTGCTCGGGTATACTGAGCCCGAAGGGGCTCCCAGCTGGTCATCCTCGGCCTTGATCTTCGATTGGTACCAGTTGTGGACGTCTGACCAGGTCACAGTTGGGTACTCGATCAGGTTCTGTTTCAGCTATTTCGAAGTCACCGAGCTTCGTTCGTTCAGACCTTGAGTAAAGGCCTGCACTGCCCAGTCGTCGGAGACTGGCGGTAGCTCCATCCGTTCCATCTGAAAGTGGGACACGAATTCCCGCATCATCTCGTTCTCCCTTTGCTTGATTTTGAAAACGTCGGACTTCCTCATCGCTACTTTGTTGACACCAGCATGTGCCTTTACGAAGGAGTCTTCTAGCAAGGCGAATGAATCTATTGAGTTAGGAGCCAAGTTGTGATACCACATCATGGCCCCCTTCGAGAGAGTTTCCTCAAATTTTTTCAACAATACGGACTCGATCTCATCATTCTTTATATCATTGCCTTTTACTGCACATGTGTAGGCTGTAACATGTTCATTAGGGTCAGTGGTCGTATTGTACTTAGGGTGTTCCGGCATTGTAAACTTCTTTGGAATAGGTTTCGGGCCGCTTCCTCGGGGAACGACCTTTGTATGAACTTCTTCGAATCCACGCCCTTGAGGACCGGGGGTGCACCCGGGATCTGGTCAACCTTAGAGTTGTAGGTCTCGACCTTCCTGTCATTGGTTGCTATCATTTTCTCGCCTGATTTGATCCTTTTAGTGAGATCTTCAAGCATTTTTACTATGTCCAGGTCGGCTATCGATCCGTTATTGCTCGATCTCTCGGGTACTTGTTAGGCTGGGGGAGCTGTTTCCGGTGCTACTGTGCTGGGAGTCTTTGGATGGCTTTGCAACTGAGCCATAGCCAACTGTTGTGCCTGCAACATTTTAAAAATAACATGAAGACTAATTTCCTATTCTTCTCGGGCTAAGGTTTTTTGGGCTTCCTGTTGGTCGTTATGTCGTACGCTCCTGCCGATGTGTGAGGTTTTTGCGTCCTGCAAATCCGCATCCGCTGAAATAGGTCCGGGCATGTTATCGGGATTCTGCGATGGCGCACCGACGATTGGAACAGCCACATCATTTTCCCTGTGGTTTTTGAGGTTGTCGTTCTCGACTCTGTTTACTGAGCCAGACATTTTGTCCTGAAATCAAAAGATCTTGGACTAGAAAAGTGTTAAAGATAACTTGTGTTTGTGTAATGAAACTAGTAAGAAAATAATCACTATTATTTTTAGCCCCACGGTGGGCGCCAAACTGTTTATCGTGAAAATAGTAATGACATTAAAATTATAAATGGGACTCTAAAAATACGTGATCTATTTTTATGCTAGTTGTTAGAGCAGTTGATGCTAGGCGTATGAAGTTTAACGACGAAGTTCAAGCTAAAACGAGGCAGTAATCAAACTGAGGGGCTTGATATCCAGGCTTCAGACTGATCAATGAAAGGCCTCGAGGTCGATGCCTGGGCTCAAGCTCGAGCTATCGGGGGTAGCCGGGAAGAGAATAACAGTTAAGATATGATTAAAAAAGGATCTTTGTGGCCAATATCAAGCAATAAATGAAGAACAAATATGAAAGCAATAAATGGAAAGAGTAGCCTCGAGTGAATAAGTTAGAGAGAAAAGAGAGAGAGAGTTGTTATTGATCTTATGTAGAATAGCTGAATTGTGTCTCTACAGAGTGTTAATGATTCCCCTTATATAAGAGGGGGGAAACCAAACTTAGTGCAAGATATGTTGAGTGATAAAGGAAGCGGGATGGTACAACTAACTAACCTCATGACGTATACTTAATTGACTCCGGATGCACTCCTCGAAGGCCTCCCGTGCTCATCGGGGTCTCGGCCAACATTATCCCTAGGCGGGGTGTCGTTATATCATGAGGGAAAGTACCTGGCTCGAGGCCTCGAGCCTCCAAGGCGGTCTCCTGAAGCACTTTGTCAATGAGAAATTGGTCCCCCGATTTCACCGTACACAATTTCCTCTTGACTTGTGGAAATAAAATCTCGCTTTGTCTTCTTCTTTCCTTTCAAGATTGATTTGCAACTTCCCTTCTTTACACAGATCTAGAAAATATAATTTATTTCTATATCAAAAGCTTGTAGTGACTTGTCAAATCTTTTTAATAGTTTTGCCTTGAAACTATAATAAAACCCCACATTTCTCTTTCAAACTCGTAGTGGATATATCAAAAATTGAATAGGATATTTTCCTTCAAGACTAGATAATATTATTCCTAATACTTGTGAACTCTTCATCCGGCTATACAAATATGAGCTCTTATGTAGACAACCCAAGAGAATTTCAAGATCGTCTTCTTTGACTTTGGATCTTGAAAATTGTCTTCAATATGAAGATCTAAATATATTTTTGAACTCCTATTATATTGAAAATATTCCTTTCTTGATCTTGAGAAATAATCTCTTTCCATAATATAGATTATACTACCTCCATAATATTTTTTTTCCATAAAAAATATATTCTTCTTATATTGGAAATATTTCTTTCTTGATCTTGGAAATAATCTCTTTCCATTATATATATTGTACTATATTCATAATATATTTTCTTTCCATAGAGAATATATTCTTCCTTGGCCTTCAAGTATATTTTTCATTGTAGTGACCCGGCCGGTCGTTTTGAGAGTTGTATCCCCCTTCCCCTATTTACTACTCCTTTTGTGTTCTATAGCTCTTATATGACTTACCGGGTTAGTTGATTTGGGTCCGGTAAGATTTCAGAGTGAATTGAGACACGTAGTCTCTTAATTGAAAGCTTAAGTTGGAAAAGTTTATCGAATATTGACTCATGAGTAAATGACCTCAGATTCGAGATTTGATGGTTCTATTAGCTCTGTTAGGTGATTTTGGACTCAGGAGTGCATCCACATTGCAATTTGGAGGTCCGTAGTGGAATTAAGCTTGAAATGGCGAAAGTTGGAATTTTGAAAAGTTTGACCGGGAGTGGACTTTGGAGTGGACTTTTTGATATCGAGGTCGTACTAGATTTTCGGAAGTTAGAGTAGGTCTGTGGGTTCATTAGTGACTTGTGTGCAAACTTTGAGGTCAATAGATCATGATTTGATAGGTTTCGGCATCATTTGTAAATTTGAAAATTTCAAAGTTCATTAGGTATGAATCTATGTGTAATTCGTGTTTTTGATGTTGTTTGAGGTGATTTGAGGATTCGACTAAATTCGTATCAGGTTATAAGACTTTTTGGTACGTTTGGTTGAGGTCCTGGGGGCCTCGGGTTGATTTCGGATTGTTAACGGACTTGGTTTTGAGTTGGTGAAATAGCTGAAGTTTCTGGTTTTTGGCTCATCTGGTTTCCTCTTATGCGTTCGTGAGGGAGGTCTCGCATTTACGAAGTGTTCTTGGAGACTGATGGAAGTTTGCTCTTCGTGTTCGCGAAGAGGATCCCACATTTGTGAAGGTGTGCTCAGTTGAGGCATCGCGAATGCGAGCATTTGCGAAGAGGAGTGAGGTAGTTGCGGACCCGAGCCATTTGGTTTATTCCTTCGCGAAAGGGTAGTCGCATTCACAAAGTGAGGGGTTAGCGAAGCATCGCATTCGCGGTTGGTTGGACGCGTTCACAAAGAGGGTTTTGGGTGGCAGAATCATCTTTTCTATGCGAATGCGAGGGAAAGGCCGCGTTCGCGTTGAAGGAATATCTGGGCATCAGTGTTAAATTTTAAAAATGAGGGTTTGAACCCATTTTTCATATTTTGAGCTAGAGACCACGGATTTGGGCGATTCTTGAAGGGATTTTCAAGGAGTTGATTGGGGTAGGTGATTCTTATTTGTTTTCAGCTAAATTTCATGTTTATCCCTTTATTTCTATCATCTAATTTGTGATTTGGGGTAGAAATTTAGGGGATAAAGAGGAAGAGTTCTTGAGTTAGATTTTTGAGATTTTGAATGGGATTTCGTTATTAGACCTGGGTAAATTTGGTATGGTTAGACTCATGAGTGAATGGGCTTTAGGGTTTTATAACTTTTGTCGGATTCAAGACATGGGCTCGGGGGCTGGGTTTTGAGCTGATTTCGGATTTTGGCTATAATTTAGTATTTTTCTTGTGGAATTTATCCTTTATCCTATAATATTTGTATTGTTTTGCTTGTGGCTAGATTCGGGATGTTTGGAGACCGATTTGAGAGGCGAAGGTATTTTGGAGTAGAGTTTTGCCCGTATTGAGGTAAGTAATACTTTCAAACTTGGTTCTGAGGGTTTGAGGCCCCGAATTATGTGATATATGATTGGTACTGAAGTGATGCACATGCCAAGTGACGGGCGTGCGGGCGTGCACCGTGAGAATTGTGATCTAGTTGATTCCATGGCACTGTATAGTGATACTATCTTATTGATATCAGCGTTTTCTTCATGTGATAAAGTAATTGAGCTATCAATTATGCTAGATATCATGTTTAGGCTTTATGTTGATACTATTGGGACTCACAGTGGTCGTTTCTTGTTATCACCTTACTGATTTCATTGATATTTCGTACTTAGTCATATTCATTCATATCATATCAGTCTAAGTTGTTATTTATTAATGTATCATATCATTGTCTCGGGATAGTTTTCATGACATTGTGAGCCCATGAGTGAGACTCTATATTTGTGGTGTGAGTTTGGGCGACATCAATTATGAGTGATAGTTGTGGTATCGGGCTACTTGCCGCAGCGGTTATACTGATTTTATGATAGCGCTTGGGTTGTAGGAGCCCTTCCGGAGTCTGTACACACCCCCAGTGAGCGCAGTTGATATTATTGAGGGGTGGATCTTCCCTGGACATGGATCTTGTCCAAAGTAGTGGATACCTGGAGATGGATCTTCTCCAGAGGGATGGATTGGCCTTCTTTAGTATTGGGTGACTTATGGTCAGTGATGCATATATTTCGGGATGGATCTTCCCTGGGTCGTATGCGCCATATAAAGTACCGAGTGGTTGAGCATTTGAGAGTGTACACAATAGGGTGACAACATGGTGTATCACATACAACATGTGCATTGGCATGTAGAAATAGAAGAGTTATATTCTTCACATTGTTCAGATCTGATTTATTTCACTGTTTTGAGCTATCTATTTAATTTCAAAGCATGCCTACGTTTATACACTATTATTCCTATTGGTAACTGTACCGGTTGAGTTCGTCACTACCTTTCAGTCCAAAGGTTGGACTAGTTACTTATTTAGTTGGATGTACTCACGTTACTCCCTGCACCTCGTGTGTAGATCCAAGCGCTTCTGGTCACTGTAGTTGCTGATTAAGGAGTCAGATCACAGAGACTATCGAGGTAGCTATATGGCGTTTGCAGGCCATGACTATCTTTCATTATATCTACCTATAATTCACTTTTATTCCATAGATACTGTAGTGGACTGTATTATGTCTTAGATGCTCATGTACTCTGTGACACCCTATTTTTGGGATAGATTGTATCATCTTTTGGGTTGTTTCTATTTTCAAAAGACTTTTTATTAAATATTAATTGCTTCCGCCTTTTTTTTAAGTGTTTACGGTTGTTTTTTGGCCATGACAAGTTGGTATCAGAGCCTAGGTTACATAGGTCTCATGAGTCATGAGCAGGTTTAGTAGAGTCTTGCGGATCGGTACGAAGATGCCTATTCTTATTTTCGAGAGGCTGCCGAACCCTAGGGAAACTTCACATTATTGATTTTTTTCATGTGAATCTATTGATTCTGGTAACTAAACATTTGTCATAGCTAGTAATGACACATACTACTGGGCAGGACAGATAGCCACCAGTACCATCAATCAAGGTTGCGAGAGGCTGAGGTCGCGGTAGAGGCCACAGTAGGGGCAGAGATGCAGCGTACACAATAGCTAGGGTAGCACCTGCAGATCCACCAGTTTCCCCAGTTCAGGAGCAAGTCCTAGTTGTGGATGTGCTAGCGGGGCCAGCTCAGGCACCGCCCTTGCCCATTGTGATTCCAGGCCTTCAGGAGGCCTTAGCTCAGATTCTGACCGTGTGCACCAGTCTTGCTCAAACAGTCTCTGTTATGGCCATAGCAGCCACTTCTAAGGCCGAGGGAGGTACTCAGACTCCCACCGTCCGCATACCAGAGTAGGTGATGCACAGACTCCAAACACTAGGGTCACCACCAGCCCATCCGGTTGCAACTGCTCAGGACTATGTGGTTCCTGACATGCCTAATGATGAGCAGCGTAGATTGGAGAAGCTTAGGAGACTCCAACCTCCATCTTTCATTGGTACAATGGTGGAGGATGCACAGGGCTTCTTGGATAAGTGTCAAAGGATGCTCTGTAAAACATGTATTCTGGAGACCAGTAGGGTCTCATTCACTACTTTTCAGTTCTCTAGGGCTGCCCTCAGTTGGTGGGAGGATAATGAGAGGCGTAGGTCAGTCGGTGCAGCACCACTTTTCTCTAGGGCTGCCCTCAGTTGGTGGAAGGATAATGAGAGCCGTAGGCCAGTCGGTGCAGCACCACTTACCTGGCAGGAGTTCACCATTCTCTTTATGGAGAAATTTGTGTCGCAGTCTCACATAGAGGAGCTGTGTAGACAATTTGAGCAGTTGTGTCAGGATGATATGAGTGTGACCCAGTACGAGATGAGGTTTTCTGAGTTGGCCCATCATGCGGTTTGGTTGGTTCACACTGATAGGGAGAGGAATAGGAGGTTCATTGATGGCCTCATATTTCAACTGCGGGGGCTTATGACTAGAGAAAGGGTGTCTGGTGCTACTTTCGATGAGGTTGTTGAAATTGCTTGGCAAATAGAGTTGGTATGCAATCAGGAGCTAGTTGAGAGGGAGGCCAAGAGGTCTCATGGATCAGGTAGTTTTTATGGTGTTCCTTCTAGAGGTCAGTTCTACCATGGTAGGGGTCGTCCTTTATGGCATGCTCAGATGGCTCACCCAGTTCACCTCGGTGCATCATCTGGCTATGGTTCTCACAGTTCTCATCAGGGTCACTCATCTATCAGTGCCCTTCCAACTCAGAGTTCATCTCATACACCATTAGCTCAGGTTTTATCTATGTCGGGGCCTTCTAGCGGTTTTCCCGGTGCTCGAGGCTCCCTTAAGTCCCAACCGCCATTTGTAGGGAGAGGTTGCTCTATGTGTGGATATTTGGGTCATATCAAGAGGCATTGTCCTCGCCTTTCGAGAGGCTCATCTCAGTAGAGGAGTCAGCCTTCGACTTCAGCACCAGTTATTTCACCACTCGCCCAGCCAGCTCGGGGTGGAGCTTAGTCAGCTAGGGGCCGCCCTAGAGGGGGAGGCCGATCAGGTGGCGGTCAGGCCCGTTTCTATGCACTCCATGCCAGACCAGATGCTATTCCTTCAGACACAGTGATCACAGGTATTGCCTTAGTATGTACCAAGATGCTTCTGTATTATTTGACCCTCGTTCTACCTATTCATATGGATCATCATATTTTTCTCATTATCTGGATATGCCCCATGAGTCTTTAGATTCATTTGTTCATGTATCTATGCCAATAGGTGATAATATTGTTGTGGACCATGAATATCAGTCGTGTGTAGTGTCTGTTGGAGGATTGGAGACTAGAGTTAATCTTTTGCTGCTTAGCATGGTTGATTTTGATGTGATATTGGGTTTGGATTGGTTATCTCCATGTCATGCAATTTTGGATCGCCACGCTAAGACAGTGATGTTGGCGATGCCAGGGTTGCCATGGATTGAGTGGCGAGGTTCCTTAGACTATGTTCCCAGTAGAGTGATTTTATGCTTGAAGGCCTAGCGGATGGTTGGGAAGGGTTGTCTATCTTACTTGGCCTTTGTGAGGGATGTTAGTGCAGAGACCCCTACTATTGATTCTGTTCTGGTGGTGCGAGATTTTTTGGATGTGTTTCCTGCAGACATGTGGGGCATGTTACTCGGCAGGCATATTGAATTTGATATCAACTTGGTGCCGGTCACACAGCCCATTTCTATTAATCTATACCTTATGACACCATTTGAGTTAAAGGAGTTAAAGGAGCAGCTTCAGGAACTCCTTGAGAAGTGGTTTATTAGGCCTAGTGTGTCAACTTGGGGTGCACCGATTCTGTTTCTGAAGAAGAATGATGGCACTATGAGAATGTGCATTGACTAAGGGTAGTTGAACAAAGTCACAATAGAGAACAAATATCTTTTTCCGCGTATTGATGATATATTTGACCAGCTTTAGGGAGAGAGAGTGTTCTTTAATATTTATTTGAGGTTTGGGTATCACCAGTTGAAGATTCGAGAATTGAATATTCATAGGACAGCTTTCAGGACCCTTTATGGTCATTATGAGTTCGTTGTGATATCTTTTGGGCTAACCAATGCCCCAGTAGCGCTCATGCAATATATGAATAGTGTGTTTTGGCCTTATCTCGACTCATTTTTTATTGTATTCATTGATGATATCCTAGTATACTCTCGTAGCCAGGAGGATCATGCCCAGCATTTGAAGGATGTATTGCAGTGGTTGAGGGAGAAGAAGCTTTATGCCAAGTTCTCCAAGTGTGATTTTTGGCTGAGTTCAGTGGCGTTCTTGGGGCACGTGGTGTCTAGTGAGGGTATTCAAGTAGATCCAAAGAAGATAGAGGTGGTTCAGAGTTGGCCCAGACCGTCCTCGGCTATAGAGATTTGGAGCTTTCTTGGTTTGGCTGGTTATTACCGTCGCTTCGTGCAGGGTTTCTCGTCTATTGCATCGCCCTTGACCAAATTGACCCAAAAAGGTGCTCCTTTCAGGTGGTCAGATGAGTGTGATGAGAGCTTTCAGAAGCTCAAGACTACCTTGACCACAACTCCAATTCTAGTTCTACCATCAGTTTCTGGTTCTTATACAATATATTGTGATGCTTCTCAGATCAGTATTAGGTGTGTTTTGATGCAGGAGGGTAGAGTGATTGCTTATGCTTCACGTCAATTGAAGCCCCATGAGAAGAACTACCATGTTCATGATTTGGAGTTGGCTACCATTGTTCATGTGTTGAAGATATGGAGGCATTACCTCTATGGCGTGTCTTGTGAGGTATTTACTGATCATCATAGTCTCCAGCACTTGTTTAAATAGAAGGATCTCAATTTGAGAGTGTAGAGATTTTTTGAGCTGCTAAAAGACTATGATATCACTATTTTGTATCACCGGGGAAAGGCTAATGTGGTGGACGATGCCTTGAGTAGGAAGGCAGTGAGTATGGGTAGTCTTGTATTCATTCTTGTTGGTGAGAGACCTTTTTCAGTTGATGTTTATGCCTTGGTCAACCAGTTCGTGAGATTAGATGTTTCAAAGCCCAGTTGGGTTCTAAATTGTGTGGTTTTTCAGTCATCCTTATTGGATCGCATCAGAGAGCGCCAGTATGATGATCATCATTTGTTTGTCCTCAAGGACAAGGTTTAGCACGGTGATTCCAGAGATGTTACTATTGGAGACGATGGGGTGTTAAGGATGCAGGGCCAGATATATGTGCCCAATGTAGATGGCCTACGTGAGTTGATTCTTGAGGAGGCCCACAACTCGCGGTATTCCATCCATCCGGGTGCCGCAAAGATGTATCAGGATTTGAGGAAGCACTATTGGTGGAGGAGAATGAAGAAGGATATAGTTGAGTTTGTAGCTCGGTGTCTCAACTGTCAGCAGGTAAGATATGAGCATCAGAGATCGGGTGGATTGCTTCAGAGGATAGAGATTCCACTGTAGAAGTGGGAGCAGATCACCATGGATTTTGTAGTTTGGCTCCCATGAATTGTGAGGAAGTTTGATGCTATTTGGGTGATTGTGGATCGGTTAACCAAGTCTGTGTACTTCATTCTAGTTGGTACTACTTATTCTTCAGAGCGGTTGGCTGAGATTTACATCAAAGAGATTGTCCGCCTTTATGGTGTGTGAGTTTCCATCATTTCAGATAAAGGAACGCAATTTACATCGCAGTTTTGAAGGGTCTTGCAGTGAAAGTTAGGCACTCAGGTGGAGTTGAGAATAGCATTTCACCCTGAGACAGACGGGTAGTCCGAGTGCACTATTCAGATATTGGAAGATATGTTACGCGCTTGTGTCATTGATTTTTGCGGTTTATGGGACTAGTTTCTGTCGCTTGCAGAGTTTGCTTACAACAACAATTATCAGTCGAGCATTCAGATGGCTCCAAATGAGGCTTTTATATGGGAGGCGGTGTAGATCTCCGGTGGGTTGGTTTGAGTCGTGTGAGGCTAGGCTTTTGGGTACAGACTTGGTTCAGGATGCATTGGACAAGGTGAAATTGATTCAGGAGCGGCTTCGCATGGCGCAGTAGAGAAAGAATAGTCATGCTGACAGGAAGGTCTGTGATGTGTCTTACATGGGTTGGGAGAAGGTTCTGTTGAAGGTTTCACCCATGAAGGGTGTTATGAGATTTGGGAAGAAGGGAAAGTTGAGCCCTCGTTTATTGGGTTGTTTGAGGTGCTTCGAAGGATTGGATAGGTGGCCTACGAGCCTGCCTTGCCACCTAGTTTGTCAAGTGTGCATCTAGTATTTCATGTTTCTATGCTCCGGAAGTACGTCGTCGATCTGTCTCATGTTCTAGATTCCAGCACGGTTCAATTGGATGGTCATTTGACTTATGATGTGGAGCTGGTGGCCATTTTGGATCGGTAGGATCAAAAGTTGAGATCAAAGGATATAGCTTCAGTAAAGGTGCAGTGGAGAGCTCAGCCCGTGGAGGAGGCTACTTGGGAGACAGAACGAGAGATGCAGAGCAGATATCCACACCTATTTGAGACTCCAAGTATGTTTCTATATCCGTTCAAGGAAGAATGTTCGTTTAAGAGGGGGAGGATGTAACGACCCGGCCGGTTGTTTTGAGAGTTGTAGCCCTGTTCCCCCATTTACTGCTCCTTTTTTTTCTATAGCTATTATATGACTTACCGAGTTAGTTGGTTCGGGTCCGGAGGGACTTCTGAGTGAATTGAGACACTTAGTCTCCTAATTGAAAGCTTAAGTTAGAAAAGTTGACCGGATGTTGACTTATGAGTAAACGACCTCGGATTTGAATTTTGATCGTTTTGTTTTCTCTTTTAGGTGATTTTGGACTTATGAGCACATCTGGATTATGATTTGGAGGTCTGTAGTAGAATTAGCCTTGAAATGGTGAAAGTTGGAATTTTGGAATGTTTGATCAGGAGCATACTTTTTGATATCAGGGTCGGATTGGATTTCCAGAAGTTGGAGTAGGTCTAGGGGGTCATTTGTGCTTGTGTGCAAAATTTAGGTCAATTGGACATGATTTGATAGGTTTCGACGTCGTTTGTAGAATTTGAAAATTTCCAAGTTTAGTAGGCTTGAATCCGTGTGTAATTCGTGTTTTTGATGTTATTTGAGGTGATTTGAGGATTTGACTAAGTTCGTATCGGGTTATAAGACTTTTTGGTACGTTTTCTTGATGTCCCGTGGGCCTCGGGTTGATTTCGGGTGGTTAAAAAACTTGGTTTTGATTTGGTGAAATTGCTGAAGTTGCTGGTTTTTGGTTAATCTGGTTTCCTCTTATGTGTTCGCGAAGGAGGTCTCGTGTTCGCGAAGTGTACTTAGAGGTTGTTGCAAGTTTGCTCTTCGTGTTCGCAAAAAGGAGCCCGTGTTTCGAAGGTGTGGTCAGTAGAGGCATCGCGAATGCGAGATGTATAACGCATTCTCGAAGAGGAGTGAGGCAGCTGGGGACCCCATCCATTTGGTCTATGCGTTCGCGGAAGGGTAGTCGCGTTCGCGAAGTGAGCAATCAGCAAAGCATCGCATTCGCGAAGAGGGTTTTGGGTGGCAGAATCATTTGTGCTACGCGAACGCGAAGGAAAGGTCGTGTTCCCGATGAAGGAATATCTGGGAAGCAGTCTTAAATTTCAAAAACGAGGGTTTGAACCCATTTTTCATATTTTGAGCTAGAGACCACGGATTTGGGAGATTCTTGAAGGTGTTTCCAAGGTGTTGATTTTGGGTAAGTGATTTTTTCTTGGTTTTAGCTAAATTCCATGATTATGCCTTTATTTCCATCATCTAATTTGTGATTTGGGCTGGAACACTGGGAAAAAGAGGAAGAGTTTTTGAGTTATATTTTTGAGGTTTTGAATGGGATTTTGTTATCGGATTTGGGCAAATTTGGTGTGGTTAGACTCATGTCTGAATGGGCTTTCGGGTTTTGTGACTTTTTCGGATTTCGAGATGTGGGCCCGGAGCTGGGTTTTAGCCAATTTCGGATTTTGGCTATAATTGTATTGTACTGCTTGTGGCTTGATTCGGGACGTTTGGAGACCGATTTGAGAGGCGAAGGCATTTTGGAGTAGAGTTTTCCCCAGATTAAGGTAAGTAACATATTCAAACTTGGTTATGAGGGTTTGAGACCCCAAATTATGTGATATGTGATTGGTATTGAGGTGACACACATGCAAAGTGACCGTCGTGCGGGCGTGCACCGGGAGAATTGTGACCTATTAGATTCCATGGTGCTGTATAGTGATACTATCTTATTGATATCCATGTTTTCATCATGTGATAAAGTAATTGAGCTATCAATCATGCTAGATATCATGTTTAGGCTTTATGCCGATACTATTGGGCCCTAAAGTGGTCTTTTCTTGCTCTCATCTTATTGATTTCATTTATATTTCGTACTCAGTCATATTTATTCATTTCATATCATATCTCAGTCTCAGTTGTTATTTATTGATACATCATATCATTGTTTCGGGCTAGTTTTCATGACATTGTGCGCCCTTGAATGAGACTGGAGAGATTGATGACTGAGTGAGGCCGAGAGCCTGATTATGAGTGACAGTTATGGAATCGGGCTGTACGCCGCAGCGGTTAGACTGATTTTATGATAGAGCTTGGGTTGTAGAAGCCTCTCCGGAGTCTGTGCGCACCCCTAATGAACACGGTTGATATTGTTGAGGGATGGATCTTCCTTGGACATAGATCTTGTCCGAAGCATTTGATACCTGGAGATGGATTTTCTCCACAGGGCTGGATTGGCCTTCCTTGGTACTGGGTGACTTAAGGTTAGTGATGTATATATTCCGGAATGGATCTTCCCTGGGTCGTATGGGACATATACAGTACCGAGTGGTTGAGCATTTGAGAGTGTGAGCACATGAGGCTGACAACATGGTGCATCACATACAACATGTGCATTGGCATGTAGAAATAGAAGAGTTATATTCTCCACATTGTTCAGATCTAATCTATTTCACTGTTTTGAGCTATCTATTTAATTTCAAAGCATGCCTACGTTTCTGCACTATTATTCCTATTGATAACTATATCGGTTGAGTTTGTCACTACCTTTCAGTCAAAAGGTTGGACTTGTTACTTACTGAGTTGGTTGTACTCGCGTTACTCCATGCACCTCGTGTCCAGATCCATGCGCTTCTGGTCATGGAGGCTGCTGATTGAGGAGTCAGATCATGGAGACTATCGAGGTAGCTGCATGGCGTTCGCAGGTCTTGACTCTCCTTCATTATCTGTATTTTAGTTTTATTCCCTAGACACTGTAGTGGACTATATTCTGGTTTATATGCTCATATACTCAGTGACACTTCGATTTTAGGATAGATTGTATCGTATTTTGGGTTGTTTCTGTTTTCAAAAGGCTTTTTCTTAAATATTAATTGATTCCGCCTTTATTTTTAAATTGTTTACTGTATTGAGATGTTGAATTATAGCTGGCCTAGTTCCAAGATAGGTGCCATCACGACAGTTGATTTTGGGTCGTAACATCCATATAGTATCTTCCTTGCACAAAATAATATATCTTCTCTATGATTTTAGCAACCTTCCTTTCAAGATATTTATGAACTTTTCTTCCATAATTCTGTAGAGTCTTCTTCTGATATTGTAGTAAACCATTCAATATTTAAAATATGACTTTCAAATATTATTCCTTCTATGACGCTTGGAGATTAAATCGCTGAAAATATTCTTCCTTGATAAATTCATCACATGATATTCTCTTTCCCATATTTATTTGGATCTTTACCACCATCTTCTTTCTTGAATAAACCAGTATCTTCTTTCTTGAATATGCATGTGCAAGAATAATATTACCACAAGTAAATGTTCTTTGATTAATAATTATGTTGGTTTGTCATCATCAAAATCAATATGTGAAACCTTAAAGCTAACACCATATCTTAAGGTGGCCATACCTTTACTTCAGGCAAGTCCACAATTCAAGTGAACCTTTCAGTGTCAAATATTTAACGTTCAAATCTTTATCCAAATGATGATAAAAAAAGTCATAACTTTCGCTTTGTCCTGGTTCGATGCTTAATTACCCTAGGTAATGGTGTCACCACGACCTTTAGCGTCTAAGTAAATCCCAGTATCGACACCTCATGATTGGTATCTTTTTCTAGAGATATCAAGTGCCACAAACTCAAGCATTGACAAATTCGACATGAATAATTAAGATAATAATGAAGATAAACAAATGGACATTATTTCAAATAATAATCCTTAATCTTAATACTCAATCACGACTATCAATAAATTATTTGAACGTTTAGTTGATCTAAATGAAGGAGAAGTGAAAAAACATATAGGCATGCATACAACTTTTATTGGACAGAGAACCATGTAAATAATGACAAGTAATTTAATAAACATGCTAGCCTGGTAAGCTTCTGTTATGACATAAAGTAAAACTAATTTATTTTTTTAAGGAAAAATCACTTAATAAAAGATGCAGGGTTGTAATCCTACTATGCACGTGAGAATATCGCGGTAAACATGGTCACAGATTCCACATACAGAAAAATAAATCTCATCAGCTACACCAGAGTTAATTTAAAACAAATATACCTTGGTCTGAGGAAGAAGATAAACACAACTTAGAGACAATGAATTTGGTTAGAACCTCGTGCCCATAATGTATTAAGAAACTTAGCTCAAAATAACAAAAGAAAATAGATAATAAAAGAAAAACGAACTTTCTTATATATCTTTCGAGTATTCAAGTGTGTCACATATCACATATCTAGCCTATATTTATATTATTACATTGAGGTTTACAAAAAGATTGCCCTAGATATGAAATTAATAATTGGAATCATAGGAGAAAATCATGGGGAGGTTATGGAGGTATGAAAGTTATAATCACAATAGTGAGGAATAGTGGAGGTTAATTAAACCATGGAGAAGAGTAATAGGAGTAGTGGACATCCATAGTAAATATTGTAAAAATAATAATGTATTTTACACATGAAGCATGCAGTAACTATTTTATTGTAAACCTAATTTATATCCACGGTAGTATAAATTGGTTTCATGTGCTTGGTGTAATTTAATCGATTGCAGCAGAACTTAATGCATTGAATTTATATGTTTTACCTAGTCGTTTAAATGAGATTTTCATTTCACTCTACAGCGAGGAGAAGTTTACCACACAGTCAGTACTCAATACAGTGACATTTATCGAAATAAAAATCTTGAAGTCGAACACAAAAGTCAGCACGTCTATATCATTTTGCAGCAAATTTATACAACTAATTAATGTAGATTACCACTGCATATGATACAGAAATTACATGACAACACATATAAAAAGAGGAGAAAAGAAGAGAGGGTTGGTGGAATTGTGTTAATATATTACAAGAGCTTCAGTAAAGCATAAGAAATATGCAACCAAATGAAAGCATCACAAAGCGCAGTGTTTGTTTATACGCCTTGTTCTTCATCATTGCTCTTCATTCTTCGAAGTTTAAACGAGAATGACTGTCCTGGTGCTATTGCATGGACTGGTTTGTCAGTGACCCTGATGAAATTATAGGACCATGCTCCAAGTAATGTTCCACAAACAGGTCCGATTATATACACCCATATTCCTCTGTAGTCGTTGCTAGCCATTGCAGGTCCAATGGTTCTGGCTGGGTTCATTGATCCTCCTGACACCGGCCTGCAACAAATCAACATTATTATAGTTCAGCCAATTAATTAAAACATGGTTAATCTAGGGGCGTTGCCGCATAACGGGGAAATATTATTTTTATTTGATTTAACTATATATGATTAAGAGATAAATTTTTATATTTAAAACAATATAAAAGTCAGGGTATAGTTCAAGTGCCAAAGGTTGACGAGAGGGTTGTAACTTTATAAGGTCACGCTTTCGAGCTTTACGCTATGCAAACGAAGTTCGGCATTTTAGTACAGAAATCGGCCCATTATGCTCGAATTTCGAAGATGGCGATTCGTCTTAAGGATGGCTTTAAATGAATTTCTCGATGAAAAAAAGAGAAAAATATGAGGTGTCTACGTAAATAATTTAAATTCTTTATTTATTTGATACATGTTTTCTATCACCTAGAGCGTGAGACGAGAATATGTCACTTTCTCCTTCCATCCCTCCCTCACAACAAGACTGCAAGTAGATTTTTTTTATAATTAAGAATTTTGAAGTTTTAGTTTTTCTTTTCTAATTCTACCGTATAACTTTGAGCTAATCCCCAATTATGACCCCTCTTCTTCATAAGTGTCAAACTTATGTCCAAGCGAACAATGGGTATATTATTAGACCACCACTTACCCCGCCAAGATAGAAGTAATACATACAGCCGAACCAACTGCCATGCCTGCCAGCTCGCCGATCTATGAAAGCACAAGTTCAACAAAAAGAATTATCAGAATCATGATCCACTTGACTTTATTTTATTTTATTTTTTAAAAGAGAGACACAAATTTATAAAGAATGACGGAAATCATTTTCAATTCTATAGAAAATATTTTCTGTAAAAGTGTTTTAGTAAAATTCAATTCTGTACTTGGTTATTGAAACACAAATATTTTTTTTCAAAGAAACATTAATTAAAGAGTAATAATAATATTAGAAAATAAAAGTGTTTTAGTAAAATGTTAGAGCATTATAGATTAATAATTATGTCAAAATTTCAGTTGGAGGAAGTAATATGAATTTAAAAATTAAGATAGTTGTGAGGAGAATGACATCAACCCATAATAAAGGAAGACATTTTCTCCCTTTTAATGATATTTTTTTGATAATTAAGCACTAGAAAATAATTTTTTTATGAAAAATAACTTCCGCGGTAACAAAATATAGATAATGTGATTTCGGGATTCTTACAGCTTTGGTATCAGTGGCGACTGCAGAGGTGATGAACATCATAGAGAAGGTGACCACAATTTCCATGATTAAAGCTTGAATGTCTGAGCCTGAAGGAGTTGTAGTTCCCACATGTTTTATTGGGTGAAGCAATACCCGTAGTGTGAATGCAGCTGAGGTCGCCCCTGTAAGTTGTGCTGCTGCATACGGTGGTACCTTAAAAATAGAACCAAATTACACCTTTAGCTTCTTGTAAACGAAAAAAAATACTCCTTCCGTTTCATATTAAATGAGGTATTTTCCTTTTTAGTCTATTTCTAAACAAATGACATATTTCTAAATTTGAAAATAATTCAACTTTAAACTCTTTCATTTTATCCATTTACCCTTAATGAGAATCTTTTATAGTCACATAAATATCATGGCCCCACAAACTTTTTACCCCTTAAATTTTTAAGACCACAAATTTCAAAAGTCTTCTTTCTTTTTTCTTAAACTTCGTACCGAGTCAAACTACCTCATTTAATATGAACCGAAGGGAGTACTCACGTTCGACTTATATCAAATAAATAAATGCAAGACATTCATCATACTCTTTTCGTGTATAAATTTTTCCTCTTCTTGTTAATTGCTTAGTTTATGGTGATTACAGTTTTAAACTTGATAGGTTTAATTTTCAAGTTCTTAATTGAAATTATTGTATTTTTAACTTAAAATTATAAATTAAAATTATAATATTTATGGAAACTTTTGTAGTTTTTCACTATATATTTATGATTCATGTAAAATATTATTGGATTTAATTGAACTACAGAAATAGAATAGCCACAACTACGGAGGCACCACTATTGTTTGTTCAAGACTTTCAAAGAGTGAATTTAATATATTGTCACTGAATTTTACCCATTCTAACAGTAAAGTCATAAAAAATATTTTTGCCCCACTAAAATAATTTAATTTTACCTACTATAAATGTAAAAAATTAACTATTTTTATCACATTAAAATAATTAAGTATTTCCAACTATAATAATAAAGTCATAATTCTGTATTCATTATAACAGTAAAATTAATCATAAAGCTTTAGCCATGACGTGAAATTAACTCGGCTTTCGATTGATTTTGATGAAAGAACAAATGAAATCAATAGATTGGTCCTTTACAGCTTGTTTGGATGGTTGTTACCCATTGTATCGTATAGTATTATTACTTTAAATACAATGTTTGTTTTGATTGTTACTTAAATTTTATTGTATCATATCATTAAATCCGTCGTTACATAACGGCGAAATGTGCCACTTTATGTAACGACTGATTTGGTGTGGTCGCGTCATTACCTTGTTTTTTTCTCTCAATCTCACCCTTTATTATTATTAAATTATTTTATTTATCATTTACCCTACCTTTTTATATAGTAATTTTACCTTGTATCATAGTTTTTCTTTATAATATTGTAAGTTTATTCTTCATATTGCTGGTAGATATCATGAAACGATGGCAAACGATACAATCTATTCAAATATTGTATTTATCAAACGATACAGTACAATATAATACAGTACAATACGATACATTATGAAACGATGTGTAACAATCATCCGAACAAGTTGTTATGATAAATATATACAAAGTCATGGAGCCGAAAACCCGGCAATATATTAGATGTAGAGTTAGTGAGGAACATGTATTGTGAGTACGACTGTATGGTGGTGGTAGATGATTATTTAAGTTTTGCCACATGCCATCCCCACGACCCCATCCCTCAATAAGTTACTTTTGTTGTGAAATTATGTTGTTTGGTTTCAAAAAGCAACGAAAAAGGGCTTCAATTTTTTATTTTTTTTTGTTTGCTTAAAAGATGCATATATTATTGAAAGCAGTATAGGCTTCAAATTTTCGATGTGACGGGAAAAAGAAAAACTCCCACAAAAAAATTCTATGGTAGAGAGAAAAAAGAGAAAAGGATAATGGGGCGAACAACATATCTTGAATTAATTGTTAATTTTTTATATATAATCATTTGATAGTGCATATTGACTAGTCTTACTAGAAGACTAATGGTGAAGGAATCTCATTGATTCCTTTACATCCTTTATTGCTGTCAATTCTCTTTCTCTCTATAGATATAAACTAGGTTGCATGTGCCCTGATTTGTTTGTTAAATCTTCTTATATAAGGTAGCTTTGGTTTTTTAAACTAGAAAATGGAGCAAGCAGGGTATCCTAGCTCCCCGTTGACAAATGACGGTGCTATTTTAGTCTTTCTTTTTTCTTCTCCTCCCGATTATTTTAATTTTCTGATTAGTTTAATTAGTTTTGGATAATGATCACGGAACACATACTAGTAAAGGGAATCCAGCTTAGAAAATCCAATTGTTTTTTGTCCGTTGTCAAACCTTGTCTTGATGCTACTTCAAAAGAAAAACACGAAGAACATATAATACATGGCAAAAGTTCTGATAAATTATTATCCATTTGATGTTTAAAATATAGGTGGCAGGAAAGTGCAAAGCACTGCAACTTATAGGCAATAAATATTTCTATAATATATGAAAATTACTCATTGAATCACTTTTAAGAGAATTGCATGTTATTTTCTATGATAATATTAATTGATAATTTAATAAAAATTATAATTTATCGATTATAATAGGTTGAATTAAATTTATATAATATTGCTATGACTCTTCAAAAATATCTCCGGGCGTGTGCTGGATCTCCAAAAATAGCGCATTTTTAATTTGGATAAACCGACACTAGTGCGGCAACATTTTTAGAGAACTACATATATATATATATATATATATATGTATATATATATATAATTGATGTATCTATGGTTATCTTTATACTGTCAGTTTATATAACATAAATCATATGCAATAAAACTGAATAAGAAGAACTCAGCAACCAGCATATGAATGAATAAATGACATTAATATGGGCGACATAACTATATGACTGACAAATTATAGAACAAACTTCATAACAGTGTTTGACCACTAAAGACCTAATGGATTGAGAGGGATGAAAGGAGTCAAGGGTCCTCCATATAGAAAGAGTTGTGACTTTCAAATAATTGTCATGTGCCTATCAAAATCACCAGGTGTATAACCAGGTCAGCTGCCGGACCAACTATAGCCAAAGGTTTTATACTCCCACATGTGTGTGGTTGGAATGGATCTACTATATCTAAAGTGCATACTGATTGCTATTTCTTATTTTTTCCAATTTATAATGCGAGAATGCTCTATACATGCGAGAGGAAAGAATATTGTATTGATAAGCAGTATTATTTAAGAATCTAAAAATCATGGAAGACGTAAATGAAATTATATTAACCAAGAATAACTCCGACGTTAAGTCGTTAACCGTAGAATTCAAAGCTCCAACCTACCACTATGAGGTAAAAAAGATTCATTAATTGGACAGGCCCCATTGCCCAAATCAATGATTTCTTTCTTTTCCTTCTTTATGTTGAAACATAATATAATATATTTAATTAAAAATATGATATTTATTAGTATATGTTAAGCTTTACGATGAGATAGCCACAAAATTTAATATGGTATTAACACAACAAGAGATCGATGTTAGGTTCAAATGCCACTGTCACTTATATATATACATACATATATATATATACATATATACATACATATATATATACATATATACATACATATATATATATATATATATATAATCTTATGTGTCACGCCCCGAACCTATGGCCCAAGCTAACAACAATGGAGACTGAGACATGATATAAGTAAATAATTGGAAGTGTTTAACTTCCTAACAATTTAAACTTTTAGCTGAGACAGTCACACACTTCAATATTTTCCTCTTTGTTTTTTGGTTTCAAATACTTAATTATTCATTTTATAACGTCTGGAGGAATATGATGATCCAGGACAGACGTACCAGAAAGAAATTAAATAAAAAGGAAAAATAATAAAGAATCAATTAGGAAGAAGCGGACCTGTCTCCATGGGAAATGTCTAACGGCGGCAAAAGCAAAGGTAACAGCAGGATTCATATGCGCACCAGAGATATGTCCAACAGCATATATCATGACTGTCACAATGAGTCCACCCGCAACGGAGGCTCCAAGTCTCGACACTTTGTGTTCGTCGCTCGCACTAATTGCAGCTGCACCACATGTCACAAACACCAATAGATACGTCGCAATTACCTCCGCTATCACCTGCAACAATCACTACAAGTGGATTCAACATTTAAACTATTCATGAGTTCTCAATTTTTATGTTTCTTATGGCGAACCCATGAAACTCACATTGCTAAGAAGAAGATGATGATGATTAAAGTTTAAAAGCTAAGAAAAGAAGAAGATAAATAAACAAGAGAGAGAAAAGAAATGTAATATTTCAACAAGAAATAAAAAAAAAAAGAGAAGCTACTCCACATGCATGCAAGTAGCTAGATTAACGGACAGGTTTAAATTTTGTGTACCAATAATGTAGATTTTTTTTTACACTTAATCAAGTTGACTTATAATATAAGTAACTTTTCGAAGCAAATCTGATATGATAATTATAAAATAACAACCTATTATGATAAGTTAAATTGTACCGATCATAGTAGAAAATTTCTTTGAATGTCAGTTATATTAATGGACATATTTATGAATGAGTTGAATACCTTCTTGAGAAACCCAGGTGGGTAATGTTCTTGAAAAAATATCAATATGTAACGGAAGGACAAGTTGGACTTTGGATTTTCGACGGACACCAATTCATTTGGTTTTTTGTTTTCTGTAGAGTTTCCTCGTTCACTCTCCATTGATGAACTAGATAGACAAATAGAAACTGGTTAACAAATAGTGCTATAGAAGAATAAAACAGAAAATTGAATCTCTTCTTCCTCCTTTTAAAATGTTTGTAGTTGGGAAAGGAGGCGTGAATATGTGAAGTTGAAGAGGTTTTAATTAAGGAGGCGGAATAAACTTGTGCTTTGAACTTTTAGCTCTTAAGAAATTTGTTTCTTCCCATAATTTATATATAGAGATGCACTTAAATATTTTTGGGTGAAAGTGTACATCCTCAATTCATTATGCATCTTGGACTCCTATCTCTTCAGACGTGGCCTGAACCCATACGCGTTACTCAATTATGCGTGTGTTTTCTTCTTCGTTTTGTTTTCTGTTTGATATTTTATTGTGGGTATAGTTATACTTTTTCCCTATCCAAACGAGTATAATAATATAAGAATTTATGTGCACCGGATATTTACACCAATTTAACGGATAAATGACATGGCATCTTATTTAATTATAACGGCAAGTAATTAATCATAGTTAACTATCATATTTTTTGAACAATCTTAAAAAATAATGTGTAAATATACTTAATAATCCAGCTATTTGTCACGATCCAACAATCCCAATCAGTCGTGATGACACCTAACACACTCGCTAGGCAAGCCGACAATGACATAACAACTAAACAATGGAATAAAATATATTTTTAATAAACTCAACGGCGGGAATCTCATAAATATCTTATACAAAAAACTGAAATACTATTATCTCCCTAAAATCAGATGTCAACGAGTACATGGGCACTACTAAGTATATATCAACATAAACCAAAATTCTAGTACAAATGTCTTAGCAATAGAACAGTACTGAAGAAAATAAAAAGGAAAGAGAGTCAAGGTCTATGGACGTCATATCAGCTACCTCAAGTCTACGAGCATGTACTAGACAGATCTAGCAATCACCATGACTAGATATACCTGGATCTGCACACGAATTGAAATACAGAGTATAGTATGAGTACAACGACCCCCATGTACTCAATAAGTAACAAAACTAATTTAGGGTTGAAAGCAGTGACGAGTTCAGACGAAGACAGTCAGAGTCCAATATAATGACAATACATGTTTAATGATGATAGAAACAATAAACAACTCAGAGAAATTATCATAATCAGCTCATTCTTGTTACAAAAATTTAGGCATGCTTTCAAGTTCAACAATTATAGCCCAACACTGATAAGAACATGTCAATTACAGCTAGCATGAGAAATGGTACATCTCTATGCCTACATGTCAGACTCAAAGGAGCGAATCCTGCCCAAGCGCTAATCAAAGTCTATAAGGCCTACTGCGACGTGCAACCCGATCCACATAATAATAATAATAGTAAAGACATTATGGCCTACTTCGGCGCGCTTCCACAATAACACTCACAACCCAACACTCAAGCCTACCTCAGTGATCAATCTGTCAAGTCTCAAGGGCTCACAATCTCGCACCGCTCAGCCCAAAACAATGATAATATGTGATGTAATAGTGAATGATAACGGAGACTAATATAAGATATGCAAATGAAGAACCATGACTGAGTATATAATTGCAGTTAAGCAGATAACTCAAAACAAAAGAAATAACTTCATTAGGTCTCAACCGAATAAGCACATAGCCTAAACATGATTTCTAACATGAATCACAACTCAATCACTTTACCAATTATGGATACACGGATAAAACAAGACTTGATAACAATACTATACAAAAATCAACCCGGATCATGATTATCACGGTGCATGCCCACACGCCCATCATCTAGGATGTGTGTCACCCCAACAAAACACAAATAACACATTTTTAGGGATAAATACACTCAATTTCAAGTTTAGAAATGTTACTTACTTCAAAGCGCGCAACTCAAAGCTCCAACAAACCCTTACCATGCGATTCGGCCTCCGAGCGACTTGAATCTAGCCAAAACAACATAATTCCATCAATAATAGCTATATGAAATAATTCCAAAAGATGAAGCTAGGGTATTTAATCAAAATCGAAATTGCACACCGGAACCGGACAAAATTCACAAAATTCAAACATCTATTCAATTACAAGTCCAACCATACCAAATTCATCTAATTCTATCCACAAATCGACCCCTAAATTATCAATTCTTACTCTCCAATAACATAGTCTAAAATCCCCAATTTCCACCTCAAACACACACAAACTAGGTGAAATAATCAATATTTATCCATAAAAATAATGAATATTCACTTACCTCTTCAATTGTAGCCAAAACCCTCTCAAATATCGCCCCTAGACAAGCTCCAGAATTCCAAAATGAGAGAAAAACACTAAATCATTGAATTATATGTTCTACCCAGCAAAACCGCACTTGCGATTCAAAAGGTCGCACCTGTGACACTGCTTTTGCGGTCAAATTTTTACATCTGCGGAATTCAGTTAGACACCCGACCAAGCGCACTAGAGACTCAATATGCGTACCTGCGCATCTGCACCTACGGAGACCATACGCTTCTGCGACTCTAGTCCAGTTTGCCCATATCTGCTTCTGCGGCCAAATCAGTCGCACCTGCGTACGCGCTTCTGCGTACCTATGTCCACTTCTGCGTACTTTCACTGAGCCTTCCCACTTCGCTTCTGCGCTCAACTGCCCGCACATGCGGGCTCGCAGGTGCAAAAATAACCTCTCACCTGCGCATCTTTACAACTCCAACTAGAATCGCTTCTTTGACCGCAGGGTTGCTTCTACGGTCTCGCACCTGCGGCCAAAACCACGCAAGTGCAATTACACCAGACTTGAAGCTTCAACATTTCCATAAGTCCAATTCTAAATCTGATTTCAATCCAAATTACATCTGTGGCTTCCGGGACTCCATCAAAACATACCAACACGTCCTAAAACATATTGCGAACTTAGTCGAAGCCTCAAATCACATCAAAATCACAAATCGCACCACAATTCAAGCCTAATGAAACTAATGAACTTCCAACTTCTAAAACAAATGACGAATCATATCAAACCAACTATGGTTGACCTCAAATTTTGTACAAAAGTCATATATGACACAACGGACCTACACCAACTCTCGAAATCAAAATCCAAACCCGATATCAACAAAGTCAACTCTCGGTCAAACTCCTCAACCTTCCAAACCGTCAACTTTTCAACTTTCTCCGAAAAGCCTCAAACCAACCTAAGGACCTCCAAATCAATATCCGGACGTATGCCTAAGTCCAAAATCACTGTATGAAGCTATTGGGACTATCAAATATCCATTTCAGAGTCGTCTATACAAAAGTCAAACTCCTATCAACTCTTTCAACTTAAAGCTTCCAACCTTGGGAGTAAGTGTCCCAATTCACTCCGAAACCTCCAAGAAACCAATCCAACCACCCCGGCAAGTCACATACAAAATGAACATAGAAGAATAGATAAATAGGAGAATGGGGCTGCAATACACAAAATAACCGACCAGGTCGTTACATTCTCCCCCTTTTAAACAAATGTTCGTCCTAAAACGGGTCTAGAATCATACCTGGAGTCTCAAATAGGTGTGGATAACTGCTCTGCATCTCCCCGCTTAGTTTCCCAAGTAGCATCCTTGACTGGGTGGCCCATCAACTGAACTTTCATTGAAGTTATATTCTTTGATCTCACCTTTTGAACCTATTGATCCAAAATGGCCACCGGTTCCACATCGTAAGTCAAATACCCATCTTGATGTACCGTACTGAAGTCCAAAACATAAGACGGGTCACCATAATACTTCTGAAGCATAGAAACATGAAACACTGGGTGAACACCGATAGACTAGACGGTAATGCAAGCTTGTAGGCCACATCTCCAACTCTCTCAAGCACCTCAAAAGGACCATTATACCAAGGGTTCACTTGCCCTTCTTCCCAAACCTCATCACACCCTTTATCGAAACTCTGAGCAACACCTTCTCTCCTACCATATATGCAATATAATGAACCTTCCAATTTGGGTAACTCTTCTATCTAGACTGTGTTGTACGAAGCGATCCTGAATGAACTTGACTTTCTCCAAGGCATCCCCAACCAGTTCAGTTCCCAACAACCTGGCCTCCCCTAGCTCAAATCAACTAAAAGGATATCGACACTGCCTCCCATATAAGGCCTCATAAGGAGCCATCTGAATACTCGATTGGTATTTGTTATTGTAGGCAAAATCTGCAAGTGGTAGAAACTGATCCCAAGAACCCCCAAAATCTATAACACAAGTGCGTAGCATATCTTCCAAGATCTGAATGGTGCGCTTAGACTGTTCGTCTGTCTAGGGATGAAATGCAATACTCAACTCAATGCGTGTGCCCAACTCTCACTGCACTGCACTGCTCTCCAAAACTATGACATGAACTGTGTGCCTTGATCAGAAATAATAGACACTGGCACACCATGAAGAAGAACAATCTCACGGATATAGTTTTGAGCTAGCTGCTCTAAAGAATAGGTAGTCACTACCGGAATGAAACTTACAGACTTGATCAGTCTATCCATGATAACCCACACTGAGTCAAAAACTTTCAAAGTCTATAGGAGCCCAACAACAAAATCCGTGGTAATATACTCCCACTTCCACTCAGGAATCTCAAGTCTCTAAAGCAAAACGCTCGGTCTCTAATGCTCGTACTTCACCTGATGATAATTCAAGAACCGAGACACATAATCCAGTATATCATTCTTCATTCTTCTCCACTAATGGTGTTGCCTCAAGTCCTTGTACATCTTGGCGGCACCCGCATGAATGGAATTCACAAACTATGGGCCTCCTCAAGAATCAACTCACGCAACCCATCCATATTGGGCACACAAATCTGACCTTGCATCCATAACACCCCATCATTTCCAATAGAAACCTTCTTAGTATCACCATGTTACACCGTGTCGTTAAGGACAAGAAATTGGGGGTCATCATATTGATACTTTCTGATGTGCTCAAACAAAGAAGACCAAGAAACCACGCAAGTAAGAACCTGGATAGGCTCCGAAATATCTAATCTCACGAACTGATTAGCCAAAGCCTGAACATCTGATGCTAGTTGTCTATCACCAACTGGAATATATGCAAGGCTACCCATACCACAACCTTTCTACTCAAGGCATCGACCACCACATTGGCCTTCCCAAGATAATACAAAATGGTGATATCATAGTCTTTTAACAGCTCCAACCACCTCCGCTGCCTCAAGTTTTGGTCCTTTTGCTTAAATAAGTGTTGTAGACTCCAATTTATGAATACCCTGCAAGACACTCCATAGTGATAGTGCCTCAAAATCTTCAATGCATGTACAATGGCTGTCAACTCCGAATCATGAATGAGGTAGTTCTTCTCATGGGGATTCAGTTGTCGTGAAGCATAAGCAATCACCCTACCTCCTACATCAAGACACACCAGATGCCAATCCACGAAGCATCACAATAAATTATATACGAACTCGATGTTGATGACAAAACTAGACTGGAGCTATGGTTAAGGCAATCTCAAGCTTCTGAAATCCCTCCTCACACTTATCAGATCGCCTGAATGGGACACCCTAGTAAAAAGTGTATCAATGAATGAGAAACCCTCCACAAAATGGTGATAATATCCAGCCATGTCAAGAAAACTCTGAATCTCAGTAACTGAAGACGGACTAGCCAACTCTGAACTGCCCCAATCTTATCCAGATCTACCTTGATCCCCTCACTAGACACCACATGCCACAAGAAAGCCACAGAATCAAGCCAAAACTTACACTTGGAGAATTTAGCATATAGCGTCTTCTCTCTCAATGTTTGGACTAGAATCCTCAGATGCTACTCATGGTCCTCCCAGCTGTGTGAATACACAAAAATGTCGTCAATGAACACGATGACAAATGAATCAAGATATGGTTGGAATACACTATTCATCAGATGCATAAATATTGCTAGGGCATTGGTTAGCCAAAAAAACATCACAAAAAACTCGTAGTGACCATAGAAGGTCCTAAATGCCATTATCAGAATGTGAGAATCCTTTATCATCAATTGGTGATACCCAAACCTCAATTCAATCTTCAAAAACACTATAGCACCCTGAAGCTGGTCAAATAAGTCATCAATACACGGTAATGGGACTTTTTCTTAATTATAACTTTGTTCAATTGTCTGTAATCAATGTAACATCCGTATAATACCATTCTACTTCTTCACAAATAGAACTGGTGCACCCCATGGCGACACATTAGGCCTAATGAATCACTATCAAGTAGCTTCTGAAGTTGTTCTTTCAATTCCCTCCACTCTGTTGGTGCCATATGATATGGAGAAATAAAGATGGGCTGAGTACCCAGGACCAAGTCAATACCAAAATCAATGCCCCTGTCAGGTGGAATGCCCGGCGGGTTTGCAGGAAACACATCTAGAAAATCTCCCACTACCGGAACAGACTTAATAATAGGAGAATTGATACTAACATCCCCCCCCCACAAAGGCCAAGTATGCCAAACATCCCTTATCAACCATCCGTTGAGCCTTCAAGTATGAAATCACTCTAATGGGAATATAATCCAGGAAACCTCTCCACTCAACCCTAGGCAATCTCAGCATTGCCAATATCACGATCTTAGCGTGACAATCCAGAATAGCGTGACATGGTGATAACTAATCCATGCCTAAGATCATGTCAAAACCAACCATACTAAGCAGTAAAAGATCAACTCTAGTCTCCAATCCCCAAATAGTCACCATACACAACCAATATACATGGTCCTCAACAATAGAATCACCCATCGATGTAGATATATGAACATGCATAACTAAGGAATCACGGGGCATATCCAAATAACGAGTAAAGTACGATGATACATATGAATAAGTGGAACTAGGGTCAAATTATACTTAGGCGTCTCTACGGCACACAGAAATAATACTTGTGATTACTGCGTCTGAAGCAACTACCTCTGGCCTGGCGAGAAAAGCATATCATTGAGCCTGACCATCACCTGATCAATCTCCCCCTTAAGGGCGACCTCAAGCTACCTGAGTCCTACCTGGAGCTGGATGAGCACGTGGTGAAGTAACTAGTACAAAAATCATAACATGACCTCTCTACCGAACTGGACCTCCCATAAGACGGGGGCAATACCTCATCACTTGCCCCAACTCCCTACACTTGAAGCAACCTCAATCCAAGGATGGCGGTGGGGCTTGAACGGGACAACAAGAACTAGAAAAGCCATTAGAAGAATTGGTACTGATGAACCCTGAATCGATGGAGCACGGGATGAACTTTGAGCTGGGAGAGAATTGAAAAGTGACTGACCCAGATGAGCATTGTATGAACCATGACTAGCTGATACACCACGATGAACCTCTGCTATGCCTTGCCTGACCTCCAGAAGAGGTACCACTAAAACTCCCTGAAACAGGAGGTCTCTTTCCCTCCCACTCCTCGCGCTCAAGCCTGCGAACCAACTCTAATCGCCAAGAAATCTCGACCACCTAGTCAAACCTAACATTTGTCTCGGCCTCTCGAGCCAAACTAAAGCGTAAGCCATAGTTGAGGTCATCAATGAACCTCATGATCCTCTCTCTCTCTCTCTCTCTCTCTCTCTCTCTCTCTCTCTCTCTCTCTCTGTAGTTACCAACCATACTACATGACGATCCAGATCTGCAAACCTCATCTCATATTGAGTGACTAACATACCCTCATTGCATAGGTGCTCAAAATACCTACACAACTCCTCCTTGCGAGTTTGGGGAACAAACTTCCCTAAGAAGAGAACTGAGAACTCATGCCATGTAAGTGTTGTAGTGCAGGCTGGCCTGCTCAACTCATAGGCCTCACACCATCTGTTGGCTGTCCCTGCTAACTGAAGTGTAGTGAATGCAACCCTATTGGTCTCTAAGATACACGTTGTGCGAAGGATACGTTGGCACTTGTCTATATAATCTTGACCATCCTCT
The DNA here is from genome assembly GCF_000715075.1 of Nicotiana tabacum. NCBI lineage: Eukaryota > Viridiplantae > Streptophyta > Magnoliopsida > Solanales > Solanaceae > Nicotiana > Nicotiana tabacum. The sequence goes on along the minus strand of NC_134101.1, from coordinate 88,323,088 downwards.
GACTCTACCCCACTGAACTCTAGAGGCTTGAGCCTCCCAAATCGCTCTAGTCTCTTCTACTCCTCATCACTCATGGGTGGGCCAACCTCGGCCCGAGCAACAGCAACCGACTGGGATCATAGTACCCCCGATGTCTAGAGTCCCTGAGCTATCTGCTCTAGAGTACGGGCTGTGGGAGTCTGGGCACCTCCCACCGCCTGTGAAGTGGCTGGTGCAGCTAAAATCGATATCGCCTAAGCAAGGCTCGTGCATCAGTCAAAATCTGCGTCAAAGCCTCTTAAAGGCCTGGGATCACAATGGGCACTAATGTGCCTGAGTTGGTCCCACCGGCTCAACAACATCTGGTATCTACTCCTCAGCTGGAGCAATTGGTGGCTCTATAGGTGCTGCTCTAGCTGTCCTCTACTGCGGCACCGTCCTTTCGTGGCCCTAGCTGGTGGTAGAGGTGGCCGTCCGCCTGATCTGGTCATATGTATCCTCACTATCTGTGAGAAAATAGAAAAGTAAAAGTTCATATTCTAGAATTAACAAATCTGCACGACAAGAATGCAATAAAGTGAAGTTTTCTAATGGTTAGGTAGCCTCTTAAAGACAACTACAGACGTCTTCGTACAGGTCCTCAAAACTCTACTAAACTTGCTCATGACTCGTGAGGCCTAAGCAACCTAGTGCTCTGATACCAACTTGTCACGACCCAAAAATCCCAACCCGTCGTGATGGAACCTAACACACTCACTAGGCAAACCGATAATCACATAACATCTAAGCATTGGAATAAAATATGTTTTTAATAAACTCAACATGAGAAATCTCATAAGTATCTGATACAAACAACTGAAATACTACTACAATCTTCCCAAAATCTGGTGTCAATGGGTACAAGAGCACTACTAAGTATCAACATAAATAAAAACTCTAGTACAACTGTTTGAGTAATAGAACAATACTGAAGAAAATAAAAAGGAAAGAGAATCAAGGTCTACAGATATCTTAGAAGCTACCTCGAAGTCTCTGAGTAGGTACTAGCACAGATCTAGCAATCACCACGTCCATATGTACCTAGATCTACACACAAAATGCAGAGTCTAGTATGATTACAACTGATCCTATGTACTCAATAAGTAACAAAACTAATCTACGGTTGAAAGCAGTGACGAGCTAAGAAGAAGACAGTCAAAGTCTAATATAATGTTAACACAGGTTTAATGATGATAGAAATAATAAACAACTCGGAGAAATTATCATAATCAGCTCGTTCATGTTACAAAAATTTAGACATGCTTTCAAGTTCAACAATTAAAGCCCAACACTGATAGGAACACGTCAATTATAGCAATGCCATCCCCAAGTACTCACACTCTCAGAAGTGCTCAATCATTCTACCAAATGCCCACACAACCCACACACAAGTACACAGTACTGTACGAGTGGCTAGCATCAATTCCCCTCACCAAAGCATGTGTATATATATTATTGTGCCTGCGCTCACTACTGGTATGGCAGACCCTGGAGGGGCGAATCCTGCCCAAGCGCTAATCAAAGCCTATAAGGTCTGCTGCGATTTGCTACCTGATCCACATAATAATAATAGTAATAATAATAATACATAATAATAATCTAATAATAGTAAAGCCATTATGCGCTTCTGCGGCGCGCAATACGATCCACAATAACATTCACAACCCAACACTCAGGTCCACCTCAGTTATCAATCTCTCAAGTCTCAAAGGCTTACAATCTCGTACCACTCAGCCCAAACAATGATAATATGTGATGTAACAGTGAATGATAACATAGATTGATATAAGATATACGAATGAAGAACCGTGGTTGAGTATATAATTGTATTTAAAGTAGATAAGTTAAAACAATATAAAGAACCTCATTAGGTCTCAATCGAATAAGTACATAGCTTAAACATGATTTCTCACATGAATCGTAGCTCAATCACTTTAACAAGTAGGGATTACATAGATAAAAAAAGACTTGATAGCAATATAATGCATAAATCAACCCATACCATGATATAATATGGTGATATCATAGTCTTTCAACAACTCTAACCATCTCCACTACTGCAAATTAAGGTCTTTATGCTTAAACAACTATTGAAGACTCCAATGGTCGGTATAGACCTCATAATGAACGCCGCACAGATAGTGCCTCCAAATCTTTAGCGCGTGAACAATGGCTGCAATCTCTAAGTCATGAACATGGTAATTTTTCTCATGAACCTTCATCTTCCAAGATGTGTAGGCAATAGCCCTACCATCTTGCATCAATCTAGGCCCAATACACGATGCATCACAATACATGGTCTAAGATCCCGAACCTATAGGCAACACCAACACCGGGGCCGTAGTCAATGCAATCTTGAGCTTCTGAAAGCTCAAGTCACTCTAGTCAGACCACTTGAAAAGAGAACCTTTCTGGGTCAACTTGGTCAATGGGGGTGAGATAGATGAAAACCCCTCCACGAACCGGCAATAATAACCTGCCAAACCCAAGAAGTTCCGAACCTCTATAGCTGAAGTAGGTCTAGGCCAGTTTTGAACTTCCTCAATCTTCTTAGGATCAACTTTAATGCCCTTAGAAGATACCACATGGCCCAAAAAGGCAACCAAGTCTAACAAGAACTCACACTTTGAAAACATGACATATAATTGATGATCCTTTATAGTTTGAAGTACGATACGTAGATGCTGCTCATGCTCCTCTTGACTGTGGGAATAGATCAAAATACTATGAATAAAGCTAATCACAAAAGAATCCAGATACGGCTTGAACATCCGGTTCATCAAATCCATAAAGGCTGCTGAAGCATTAGTCAATCCAAATGACTTCACCAAGAACTCGTAGTGACCATACCAAGTCCAAAAAGCTATATAAGGGACATATCATGCCCTAATCTTCAACTAATGGTAGCCAGATCTCAAATAAATCTTGAAAAATACCTTGGCATCCTGAAGTTAATAAAATAAGTCATCAATCATTGGCAATTGATACTTGTTATTAATAATACCTTTGTTCAGTTGCTAACAATCTATACACATCCTTATCATTCCATCCTTCTTCTTTACAACCAACATCGGTGCACCCCAAGGAGAGACACTAGGTATAATGAATCCCTTATCAATCAAATCCTACAAGTGCTCCTTCAAATATTTCAACTCAACTGGGGCCATATGGTATGATGCGGTAGAAATAGGCTGAGTGCCCAGAACCAAAATAATGTAGAAGTCGATATCCCTATCGGGTGGCATCCCCGAAAAATCTGTAGGAAATACCTCTAGAAACTCGAGCACAACTAGTACTAAATACATGGAAGGAACCTCCGCATAAGGATCACGGATATAGGCCAAATATTCAAACACCCCTTCTTGACCATACACCGAGCCTTCACAAAAGAAATGACCCTACTAGTGGAATGACCATGAGTCCCTCTCCACTCTAATCGACGAAACCCCGACATAGCTAAGGTCACAATATTGGCGTGACAATCCAAGATAGCATGATATGGTGACAACCAGTACATGCCCAAGATAACATCAAAGTCCACTATGCTGAGTAAAAGAGGATCTACCCTCGTCTTATAACTCCCCATAGAGACTACACACGAACGGTAAACACGTATACTATAATAGAATCTCCCACAAGCATAGACACATAAATAGGAGCACTCAAAGAATCACAAAACATATCCAAATATGATGATGCATATGAATAAGTGGAACTTGCATCAACTAAAATAGAGGCATCCTTATGGCAAACCAGAACAATGCATGTGATGACTGCATTAGATAACTCTGCCTCAAATGTAGTTGGGAATGCATAAAAATGGGACTGAGCCCCACCACTCTAACCTCCACCTCGCGAAGGCCTCTAATTAGATGGCTTTTAGCTGGCTGGCCTTTACCTATAACGGCCTGACCACCAGCTCTAGATGCCTGACCTCCACCTTTAGTGGGCTGAGTCAGCGTTTAGAGCAACCAGTGCCGAAACAATGGCACGAGAACCCTGTTGAGGCACACCACTCTAACGTATGGGAATAAACCTCATAATATGACCCTTACCTCCACACTAAAAGCACTCCCTCGGATGCCATGGTTGATGAATCTGTGACTGACCTTGATGGCCCAGATAACCATCATGATAGTTCTGAATCACCGGCGCACTCATGTGAGCTGGAGGTGCACTGTAGGCTAGTTGCTGAGAACGAGATCCATAAGAACAGCAACTGCCCAAAGAACCGTGTGCTACCTGAAGTGCTGACTGACTTGTCCTGCGAGGTTGGCCTCAACCAAATGAACCCCTGTTTCCAGATGAGGAACCACTAAACCCACCAAAATTATGAAGACTCTTCTCAGATACCATCCCTCTACCCTTACTATGAATCATATTGATCCTTCTAGAAATCTCTACCACCCACTGGAATGAAATATCATCCCCAATCTCCTTGGCCATCTATAGCCTGATACTAAAAGTAAGGAAATCAATGAATCTCCTCACCATTTGCCTCTCAGTATGGAGAAAGACAACTACATGGTGAGATAAATATACAAATCGTGTCTCGTAAATAGTCATGCTACCCTACTGGAGGCACTCAAACTGCTTATGGTACTCCTCTCTCACAGTATGAGGGACAAACTTTTCCAAAAATAGTTGTGAAAACTGATCCCAAGAGAGTGAAGGTGAACCTGCTGGTTCTCCTCGAACATAATCCTGCCACCGGTGCATCTGCAATACTACAAAGTCAACTCCATTGGACTCCATTATACCCATGCTACATAACACATCATAGCAACAATCAATGATGTCATATGGGTCCTCATAAGGTATGCCACCAAAGAGAATATGAAATAACTTAGTGAACTTGTCCAATCTCTTCAAACCCTCTGACAACATAACAGACCTCTCCTCGGGCTGAATAGCAATGACAGGTTGAATTACTCCAACTGCCGGAACCGTCGGGGTTTGATATATAGGAGCCATTTGCTCCGGAGTGTGAGTAGCAGGAGTCTGGGCTCCTCCCCTAGCCCGAGAGACGACTGGTGTCATAGGAAATGTACCGGCCTAGACCACACTCTCTATAAGGCCACCATACGGACTAGAGCGTCCTGAAGTATTGGGGTGACTATGAACCCCTTCGGGACCTGAGGGGGTCCAACTAGCACGACTGGAGTAGGGATATCCTCCACCTGCTCGATCTGAGGCTCTAGAATATGTGCTACTGCGCGGGCTCTAGGCTAAGATCTACCCCTGCCTCTGGTTCGACCTTAGGCCTCGACATCTATCCCTAGTAGTGGATGTAACCTGGGGCTCCGATTCCTGCTTGGCTGTGGATGAACATGTCCTTGCCATATGTGAGAGAACAAGAATAGAATGGTTCAAACATTTGTGGTAGAATAAAGTCGCATGATAGAGAAACAAAGAAGTGACATTTCCTAAAGCTCTATAGCCTCTAGAAGATAAGTACATATGTCTCTGTACTAATCCTCCAGACTCTACTAAGCTTGTTCATGACTCGTGAGACCTAGACATCCTAGCACTCTGATACCAACTTGTCATGGCCTGGAAGCCCAACCTTAGGGTCGTGATGGCGCCTAATGTCCACTTGCTAGGTAAGCCAACGTTAGTACACAATTAATCATTTTAAAATCAATTTGAAAGCAATTTAATAAGAAATAAAGCTAAAAGTTTTAAAAGCAGATATAATAACTCCAAATGCTGACTAATCAAACCTCGGAATCTGGTCTCACAAGTACATGAGCATTCTAATAGTGCTACAACCAAAGTCTGAATGGAGATATAACTGTTTGAAACTAAAATGAACAGTAGAATTAGATAGGGAATGGGACTTTAGGGTTGCGGACGCCTTGCAGCTATACCTCAAGTCTCCATGATCAGCTAATCTGAGCAAGCTTCTACTAATTCTTGTTGGGACTAACACTAGAAGCTACACAAAAAGTGCAAAAGTGTAGCATGAGTACAACCGACCTCATGTACTCTATAAGTACCGAGCGTAATGTAAGGCCTCATAAAAAAATTTCTAAAACTCGGGGTTTTATGGTGTCGAAAAAGGAAATTTTTGGCAGAAAAATGCATTTATGTGGTCCACTTTGCGGCTATAGAATGGCCGTAGAGTGGAGCAGAAAATGGCAGCTTTGGATGCAATTCCTATGCAACCGTAGAATAGTTTTGCGGTATATTATGCAACCGCGAAACAGTTTTGCGGTGTATTATGCAACTGCATAACAGGTCTGCGGGCCACATAGTGACCGCAAACCCAGTCAGTTTTGCCCATATCCGAAGAACCATTTCGCGACCCATTATGCAGTCCGCAGAAGCATTGTGTGGTGGCATATACGACCGCATATCCCTTTCCGGAGCTTCATTTTTTGAGGTTTTATAACCCGACCCTACCTCGTTAAATAGAGGCAATTGACCATTTTTGAGCTAAAATCTAATACTTTGAGTGAGAGAGTGCCCTAGAGTGGGAAAGTGATCTCCAATAATTTTTTCTTCAATTCTTGCTCAAATATTGGAAGATTTACAAGGAAAACTCACTAGGTCTTCATCCTAGAGGTAAGATTCATGGCCCTAAGATCATGGCGTAAATTCCAAAATAGATTTGTACGAGTCAGTATGGATTTGTACTAGGCGGTTAAATAGTTGTCCCAATAAGATTTCTTACTGAAAATGGAAATGTACCTTATTTAGGGTTCCCCTACTATATAAGGGGATACCGATCATTTGTAATGCATGATCAATCATTGGCAAAAGAATATACACTCTTACTTTCTTGCCCATTACTCATCAGAATTGTCTCTTAACTTTATTTTTCTTACTTTACTGTTCTTATTGACCTATCCCGAGGCCATCATAACTCGAGTTCAAGACTCGCTTAAGCACTCGTTTGATTCAACTTTGATCTTTAATATATATATATATATATATATATATATATATATATATATATATATATATATATATATATATTTGGTTGGGAGATCATTAGTATTGGATTAAATCACGTATCCTTAAAACCACTAAACAAGTTTAATTGTTACTCGAATTTTAGGGTAAACAGTTTGAAACAACAAAATGTGAAGAAGGGAGAGGGGGGCAAAGATCAAAATAGGATGTACAACAAGTAGGAGTAAAGGCTAATCAAAATTAGATATGTCAAAATGGACTAGCCCAACCCAAGCCTCGTGGCCTTTTAAATTTGATGGGTTAGGGCAGGTCGACCCTCCATCTATATGGGCATTAAAATGGCCAGTCAGCCCAGCCCAGCCCTAATAGGGCCGCGAGCTGGGGCGGGTCGACCCTTAATTTTTTTAGAAAAAAATATTTCTCCAAATCTTTAGATATTTTTTCGTGATATAATCTCTTGATCATATAAAGATTATATAAACTACTTCTTTTTATTTAGAGTGTACAAGAATCTTAATATTTGACAAGGAATCTCGTAATTGAAATGTTAATTCTCTATATCTCTAGCTCTTCTTTTTTTAACGTTACATGAATAGTTTTTAGTACTTTTCTTTCATTTTCCTTAGGTTCAGGAATTGCTTCAATAACTTTATATGTTAAGGTTTTTTAATTTAGGTTTAACATTATTTATTGATTTCATCATTATAGTCCATACAATTTCTAAAATTCATGAAATTTGCAAGTGTTGTCAATTTTCTTTGGGTATTAAAACTTGACCTTTTTTCTATACTGAAGAGCAACTTAATAATTAATAATATATTAAAGTAATCAAACTTATCATTGGCCACTTAAAATAATATTTTCTTTTGAAATTTTGGCCACTTAAAACTTTCCTATTTCGTTGTTAATTAAACAAAAGAAAAACTAATCGTGTCATACTACATGCATATCAAAAATATAAATTCTAGTCGATAAGAAAGGGTAAATGAGCAATTTAAGGTTGAGAAATAGGGATTATAGTTAATATATTTTTAGATTTTAATTTTTTAAAATATTTAAATTTGAATATAATTAATTTTTGGCCCACGGGCCGGCTCAGGCCCAGCCTCGGTCAAACCTCAAGGGCCAGCGGGTTGACTTGGGCCGGACTTATAAACCTCAGTTCTAAATGGGCTAAAAAAATTACAACCCAGCCCTACCCAAGTAGCGGGCTGGGTTGGACTGGCCTCACGGCCAAGCCCATGTTGATGGCTCTAATAAAAATAATAGGACAAAAAATGGGGCATGGAATGTAAATAATATGAAGTAAAGGGTGGTCAATATAAGGAGGTCCAATTAAAACTGGTAATACATGTACTACTCTGAAAAGTATAACTGGCAATGAGGAAGGTATACAAGATGATAACAAAGCCAGTTCTTCTATTCCTGAATGAGGAACAACTATAGTGTCCAACAAATGCAAAAGGTGGGGGCAACCCCCTCCCAATGGATATAGTAGGATTTTAGAATGTAAGAGGACTAAATAAGCGGGCAAAATAGAAAGAGATCCATATGTTTTTACACAATATAAGGGCATGCTTATTTAATTCTTAGAGACAAAGATTAATATATCAAAGGCTTAACAAGTCTCTCTTAATCTGTATAATGGATGGTCCTTCATCACCAACATAGTACAATACCCTACAGGTATTATTTATAAAGTGGAATATAGAGGCACAACGGGTAAATTTTGTATTATAATGGGTGTATAATTTTAGTGACCAACTAGAAGGAGCATGTGGAGAGATACAGAGAATATTGATGCAGGCATGAAGGGGCATTGGGCTGTGATGGGAGATATCGACTGTATACTAAATAGGGATGACAGGATAGGTAGTCCTGTGACTATGGCTGAGTTGAGAGATTTCAGAATGTGTGTGGGTGACTTCCATTTGCAAGATATGGGAAAATTTTATTTTGTGTCTCATACAACTGATACTAGTTGTATGAGGTAACTTTTTTGTCTCACAGTTTTGTGGACCCAAAAGTGAAAGATTGGGGTCCACAAATTTGTGAGACAAAAAGGAGCCTCATACAACTAGTGTAAGTTGTATGAGACACAAAATAAAACTTCTCGCAAGATATGTGATCCTCAGAGGCATTCCATACATGAAATAACATGCAAAATAGAGAAGATAGAGTACAAAAGTAAAATAGATATAGTATTGATAAACAAAGACCAGATGTCCAAGACACCAACATCAGAGATATATTTTATAACTCAAAGCTTATATGATCACTGCCCTGCTATTATCAACTGGGAAGATGGAAATATAAGAACAAGAAAAACTTTCAGATACTTTAATATGTGGAGCTTGGCTCCATATTATAAGGAAAGGGTAAAAGAAAACTAGGAGGCTAGAATTATCGGGACTAAGATGTACCACTTGGTGGAAAAATTGAATAATATCGAAAAGGTCCTTAAGAAGCTAAACAAGGAAAAGTTTAGTATGTTAGAGATGAAAGCAGACAAGGACATGGAGCAGTTAATAGAATGACATATCAAGAAAGAGACCCTACAAAGAAAACTCTGCCTGTGGAGAAGGGCTTATTAGCACAAGAATTGTCACGACCAAAAATTTCACCTTAAGGATCATGATGACATCTAGTTTTTAAAACTAGGTAAGTCGATCACTTACCATAGTTAAGCCAATAAAACATGATAATATAAAGCACAATTTTAATACAAATGCGGAATGAAGATGATACAAGCCAACACAGTGATAATCACAATAAATCCCCAAGACTAGGTAGTATAGAGTCACGAGCTCTAACTAATACATACATTATCTCAAAGAACAATACTATTCGTGTGACAATACAAATGTAAGAAAAGGACTCCAAGGGGCTGCGATGAATAAAGCAGCTCTATCTTGAATCCCTGCGATCAAAGAAGCTCTCATAGCCTGTTTTCGCTACCTCCAACACCTGGATCTACATAAAAATATGTAGAAGTATAATATGAGTACACCACGGTTGGTACCTAATAAATATCAAGACTAACCTCGGTGGACTAGTGACGAGGTTCAAGCCAAGACTCTCACTAGTTAAATATAACCTCTACAAAAATGCCAAGGACCAACAACAACAAGAATAACATAAGATAATAACTGATTCTCATCAGAATAAGTGATAACAATTTAAAACAAATGAAGGTGAAGTCTCGACGATAAGTCATCAAATTTAATCACTCACATATGACACCTCGTGCTCAAATTATCAATCACCCTCGCACGGTAAAGACATCGTGACATAACATAAGTCACACCCACATGGCAAAGACCTCGTGCCACAATGTAAGTCACACTCGCACGATAAAGACGTCGCGCCACAATATAAGTCACACCCACATGAAAAAGACCTCCTGCCACCACATATATCATACCAGTGTCAGTTACCAATAACATGTTCAAGAGGAATTTATCAAAAATCAAATAAAGTAAAGCATGATAAAAACTTCTTTATTTCAATCCGCTATGTTAGTAGCAACTCAACATAATATGAGATAATAACTCCACGCAGGCAAATACATCTTGTCAACCAAAACATCAAGTAATAACGGAGGCACAGATTAGAACATTGGAAATAATGCAATAAATCACGTAGAATGCATGACACATATAAGAAATAATAAACCCTTCCAACACAAGAATACAACAAGAGTCGCTATGATGTGCCACATATCAAAATCACAATAAATCATCCTTATGACATCGCGTGAGCTTCACATTTCAAAATTATTTTTCCGAAATAGCTTCAGCGCATGGGTCCCTGTATCTCGCTTTGTGTGCATCACAATGAAGTATTTCTCCTTCTTGCACCACGCGTATAAGCACCCTTATCTAGCCACATGCGCATCAATATATACACCACCCTTATGTCGTCGCATGTGCATCTCAGTTACAACACAACAATCGACCACACACTGCGAGCCCATGTGCCACAACATCGTCCGAACAACAATACCAACGCCACACAATACATAGCTCATGGCTTAACAACAATAAGTATAAGAATAACAACAATAACATAAGAGTACGAAAAGTAAGTAAACAATGAATGTGCTTCACATAACAATAACTTCAATTCAAGGCATATTATTTACCTAAGGGTCTAATTCGTTCAATTACAACACATAAGCCCGTGTTCGCACTCGTCACCTCGTGTACACGTCTTTTCACATAGTACAAGCAGTGCAAATAGACCAAATCATATGGGGTAATTTCCCCACACAAAGTTAGGCAAGATACTTACCTCAATTAGGAAAATTCAATACTCTAAAAATACTTTTCCTTTAGAATTCATATCCGCCCCGCTAAAATCTAGCCAAAAGCGACTTAATAATATCAAACAATGCAAGAGAAATTAATTTTAGTTAATAAAGTTTAGATCTTTATACTTTTTCCAAAAAGCCAACAAAATTTAACCCCCGGGGGCCCGATCAAAACCCGAGTCAAGAGGTAAATCTTGATTGCCCATAACCCAACGAGTTTATATGTGTCTTGTTTACAAATCCGAGTCCAATTTGACTCTCAAATCTCAAATTTTTATTTTTGAAAATATAGTTAAAAATTCTTAAATTTCTCTTCAAATCCTACGATTTATATGTTAAAATCCATAAGCAACCATGTTATAATATTAAAATTGAGACAAAATCACTTTCCCAATGCTTTGGTTTGAAAATCTCCTATTAAAATTGTCTCTCACCGAGTCTAGGGCTCAAAATGTGATAAAATGAGACTACGTCCCAAAATCCCAATCTTTTTTTCAGTTCCAGAAGTTGCAAATGTGATCGCACGTCGCAATTTGATACTTGATGATCCCAGGTATTGTTGCAAATGCGACATAGACTTTGCATTTGCGAAGTCTTCTCCCTCCGCAAAATCGATCAATTGATCGAAAATGTAGTTGTCTCTGCCTAGGCCTCCCATCGCAAAGTGATACAAAAGATTACAATTGCAAACATTCTAGTACCAACCAGCCTCCCAAATGCGAGGTCCACAAATGCAAACAATATTTCGCATTTGCGAGACCTGAAGCACCAACGATGAACTAGAAATTCTAAAATAATTCGAAACACTCTGAAACACGTCCGAAACTCATCTAAGCACCCGGTGCTCTATACCAAACATCCACACAAATTCCAAATGAAAAAACTGATACATTCCAAGTCCCAAAATTAAAATTCGAACCCAATATCCATAAAATCAACCCATAGTCAAACTTAGGAAATTTCTAAACTTCCAAATTACCGACTTTCGCCAGTTAGAGCAAAAACCTTCTGTAAATACCCAAGTGCAAAATTGGGCATGCGCCCAAGCCCAAAATCACTATCGAGACCTAATAGAACCATCAAAACTCTGATTTGAGGTTAAATATATAAAATTCAAACTTGGTCAACCCTTTAAACTCAAAGCTTCTTAGTTAAAAATTATTCTTCCAAATCAACCTCGAACCACCCGAAAATAAAAAAAAACGATACACGCAAGTCATAATGCACCATATGAAGCTACTTATGATCTCAAACTGCCAAACTGAATGTAAATTCTCAAAACGGCTGGTCAGGTTGTTACATTCTCCCTTACTTAAACGTACGTTCGTCCTCGAACGTGCCAAAAGTCATTCCACAACCATCGAATCACTGTAAACTCCCCATGCACATACCCATAGTTGATTCCATATCACCCCAATCCATATAAGACTGAACACACAACCTAATTGAAGATCCTTACCTTAACCTTAGTTCACAACCTTAGAACCTAATTTCTAATATTCGGAATTCATCACAAGACCAAAATCTCACATCTATACACTGTAAAAGTCCAAACGAGCTATATCAGACCATAACCATAGCTCAAGATATAATCATATGATATAAAGCGTGACTCATATACTCATAGCAATAACTGCCGACCACAATGGTTGCTCAATAACAAACCTGGTACCAGTGTCAAACCACATATCAAGTAAACCCTTGTCCAAATCCTTCGTACCTTGCCAATGATGAAAGAAACACGCAGATACTCATAACCACTCATTAGATCAACTAGTCACAGAGCTCTTTTTCCCGATAAGAATCATTGCTAAATTCTGAATTGACTAATGATGTTATTCTTCCAAACATACTTTAATCAAGTCCGATAGCACTCTCTCTAGTTCCAATAACCTCATCTCATTCAGTACAAGCTGTTCGTCCGACATGCCACACCAACACCACCCCGAGTCACATACCGTACGATTCGTGCACCAAATAAGCAGCACCTCAAATGTACCCAATGATGGAAAGAGAATCAAATAAGAGAACCGTCCCGAAAACTCAACAAATACCACTACAAAGTGTAATTCTATGAACCCATCACACAAGGGAGAAATAAAGCGCACGAAATAAGACGAAGAATCATATCCCAACATAACTCCGTTGTGATACGTGACACAACCCAAACACTACATCCACATGGAATACCTATTACCCAAATCTCAAACTCAACCAACACGGGTACAACAACAACAACGATCACACAAAGCTCATAACCATAATCATGAATAAACGGATAATATAATATACCAAAGATAGGAAGAACGTAACCAAGGTGCAATCAACAATTCAACCCCCCAAGAGCCACCTCACTCAAATTTCACTACAAATCCCAAACAAAATTGCATCATATGTGTAAATAGTCAATAGTATCATAACTCATCATAGCATAGAAGAGTAACACATGGAATACATTAGCGCACGAATAAGATCAACTCCAACCGATAATACACCCCTCCATAATAACTATCCTGAGTAAACAAACCCGACCTAATATAGAATATACATTCTCATTAGTTCTACCATTGCCCTCCAAATCAATTCTGATCCCCCTGAAATAGGTGGATAACCTCCGAAAAGTCCATAATAATCTATCCATAGCGCATACAGTCAGTCGTCAACCTCTTTACATACCTTCACAATCTGCAACCATTGAACAATCTATTATGAGAATTCTATTAGTCGACAAATCCCTAGAATACAAGAATCATCACGTCTGATCCCAACTCCACTACTCAAATAACTAACATATTACTCATACACAATTATCTCACAAGAAATACTTCCATAATTCTTTCGTGCAATATAGCACAAATTCGAACATAAGTAGTTGATCAACCGGGTGATTACCGTAACACCAGTCAAACATCCTCAATTGAAGCACAATGTGCCTTTTGAAATACGCACCCTTCTTATGTGATACCAGATAGTGCTAGCATTATTCTAATCATTTGAAACCATATGTGCTATCTAAAACTCATGATCTCCCCTTAAAATTTGGACCATAACTTGTACATGTAAACCTCAATCCCATACGTTGCACCACATCTATCATGACATCATACCAAAACACAAGAACCCCATTATCAGCTCCGAATCGCGAGCAACATACCACTCCATTAGCTAGAAATCTTTCACTTGGCCCCATCTAGAAAAGAAATCACATGTCCGAAAGCCTATAAACCACCATATTCCCTCTGAAACACCCAATAATGCCGCAACCAAAATACCCACCCTGAAGAGACCTTCTATAATCTGAAGCTCTTTTTCTAACCTCTCTGATATCGAAATGTAGAATCACTAATGATACAAAAGTAATGCAAGTCTCAGCACCATCTAATGCAAATCTCAGATCTTAGCCATGTACAAATCCAAGAAATCCACAAATACCAAACATGAAGCCTGAACTCATTAGAATCTTCTCGAGAGTAATTCAGTCTGTTGTAGTCTCCAATGCACCACCAATACAAGCCGAACAACTTGTGCTTTGTTATCACACCAACATAAATAAGTAACCCCACCTTTAAGCAATTTAGTGAATCCCTACTCCATGCACACTACATCTACCATGAATGACAATCCCGATTCATTCCAAGCTTCTCATATACTCATGAGGTGTAATATATCATGTATCCATAAATTTTCTTACTCGATTCATCCTCGAAACCAACCTCTTTAAGTCATGATTGATACATAATTATGCATGAGAAAAAAAATAATATAACACATGACCATGCAATATGATAGTTGACAGTAGACTCCCCCACTTAGCTCGAAGACATAGAACATAACATCCGATAACCCACAACACCCTTACTCCATATCTTCCATGATCCCGCAGTATACTCTAACTAAATCCTCCATAAGATCACGTAGAACTAATCATAAGATACCTCAAATTATCTATTAAGCGCATATTCATCCTCATGATAGTCGTACAAACTCTCTCAAGCAATTCAAACTCAGACTATAGCACAGACACATCTCAGTGGTAGAAGGAGCCCTTCACAGAACATCGTAAGGATCACACAATCTCAGAACATCACGTAGGAGATAACCCACCTGCTTAGCATCAAATTGGCATCACTCGATGACCCTATCGTAGTCACAACAACCATGCAATCACTAAATACTCTCGAGTCTGAACTTGTCAACAAGACATAAGAATCTACTTCATTCCATAAATAAATAACATGACAGATTCCTCAACATGCTCATAACCCGAGACTGTACAGAAAAAAAATCAAATGTATAGTCCTTTCACATCCCAAGCACAGCTCTTTCTTGTTACATCCAAACAACCTAAGCATAGTCCTCAATCACTTAACACTCATCATATAGCTATCCAACCACTCACTGAGCCATCAGTCCCGCTCATAGGGACACTACCAGACATATAATTCCAAAAGCACATACTCATATAACTGAAATCGTCGAGCCCAAGCTGTGGTCTGAACCTGGCCTCAAGTCCACCAGACTGGCCTATCTTCACAACACAGAGAACACCTCTCGCACCTCATCAATGACATTACAAGTCATCGATGCCCAACTGATATCGAGAGCTCAATATAACATATGGGAGGATGGAATAAATCAAGGGATATGCTTAAAACTGAATTAATGTTGCATAATAGGAGTGTTCATGATCCTTGAGGTGGGATTTTGGGTAATGACACTTAGAGACTGAGGATGTGAATGACCAAGAATTTTATACTTCTAGTTTTGATAAAATTAGAAAATTTAATGATTCCAGTTAACTTTTTGATTGGGAAACAAGACATCAAACCTATAGCCATTTGATTGAATGGCTTCATAAGAGAGGGTCCTTATGTTTACGGTGCTTATGAAGAGGACGTATCCTATTCATCCAAGCACAATTGTTCGGATTCATAATCCTTATTTTCTTTTAACTATGAGCAAATTGTAAGAATGATTTTGTTCATTCATATATATACGAGAATGTTTTAGAAGGTGCAAGTTTTGCTTCATTCCATTACTTTGACATACACAAGTGTTTACAAGTTTACATATATGATAGTTTACAGGAAATGAGCAAAAATACGTTGCAAGAGAACTACGGCCGGGTCTAGCTGGTGCTTGATTCTTATTTCTTCTATTTTTGTTTCGAGGTTGATCGGGCAGTCCCCACTCTATTATCTGGCAGTCCCCGGTCCTTTTTTTATTTATGAGCCAGCTCGAGCAATTTTCGATATCCTGTACAGACTATTCTGGAGCCATCTTCAAATGCTTTCGGTACTTATTATTGCAGTTCTACTGCTCTGATGCAACAATCCCCAATGTTCGGAGAATTACTAGTTATTTCCGGGGGATTCGCTATGGGAACTTTCAAGCCTCTTGTAAGTCCGAGATCCTAATCGGTATAGTTCAAACCGGTGTCTGGAATGCCTTCGATCAAAGTCTAGGCGACCTTAATTCCGGGCTATAGGAGATGTCTTTATAATTATCTGATCATCTTCTACGTGAATCTTTGACTCGTACTTGTTATGAACATCTGCCCAAGTTGTTGCTTAAAATTCCAACAAACTCCATTTCAATTTCCTTGAGGCGTTAGAGCTTAAGGGATTGAGACCCTTGGTAAATGTTTCTGCTGGACATTCATCTAGTACTACCGGTAATTGCATTTTCTTCTTTTGGAATCGTATCCCGAACTCTCGCAACAACTTTGAATATCCATGCGTGATTTTTAAAATATCTGTTTTCCTAACTTGAACTTTCCTCGTTCCAGCATCAGCTTTAATAAAAGAATCTATAAGCATTTCAAAAGAATCAATTGAATGTTCAGGTAAAAGTGAATACCATGTTAAAGCCCCTTTTGTTAGGGTTTTACCAAATTTCTTTAGCAAAACTGATCTGATATCATGCAGAACTAAATCATTTCCCTTCACAGTTATGGTGTAGGTTATGATGTGTTCCTGTGGATTCGATGTTCCATCGTATTTTTGAATATCCGGAATCTTGAATCTTTTTGGAATAAAATCTAGATCTACATTCGATTTGAACGGCAACTGAAAATACTTTTTCGAATCTGGGCCCTTTAGGACCGGAGGTGCCCCAGGATGTGATCTATCCGGACATGGAATTCTTTAATCTTGATCCATTTCAGAATTTATTTCTCTCATACACCTCATGAGTCCAGTTTGAAGAGATCATATACGTTGTTCTCATTTCCAAATCCATTCCTTGCTTCACCCGCTTGGTTGTAGCTTGATCTAAACTCTCCTCTTGAAGCAACGTTTCCGGTTATCGGGATTGTTTGACTTATTGAAAGTCAGGAAGAACTTGAACTCCATAATTTGAATTATTTGAAGCCTGCGATATTGCTTGTTAAAGCTTAATCATTATTTGGTACTGTCTTGAGAGATGATTCATGATCTCCCTTTCCTGCATTCATTATCCATATCATTAGGAGTAGGACTTTTTGCCCGCCGAGTATTTCTTTCTACCCGATTAGGAATTGACTCATTCCCATCGAGACGAGTTTCACTGGTTGAACCATACCATTGATTTCCATCATGGAGATTGTCCATGGGCTCGTCATTGTTGTTTGTTCCAACATTGAGCGAGTTATTGACATCATTGGGTGTCATAGCTTTTATATACTTACAACAAAAAAGCTTCAAAATACGCTAATAAAAGATAAATAGATCAACATAGTACCACAATTGTCTAATCCCCACGGTAGGCGCCAAACTATTTATCCGTAAAATGGTACAGTTAAATTTGTAATTGTCACGACCCGGATTTTCCACCCTCAGGAATCGTAATGGCGCCTACTCGTGTAAGCTAGGCAAGCCGACAAGTATAGTTTTACCACCATTATTAATAATCAAACATGAACAAATGTTAGCTAAATAAAATAATAAAGAAGTGCAGAAATCAAGTAACAGTGCCACAACTTAAATACATAACTACCCCATAGATCTGGTGTCACAAACCACGAACGACTAAGATTTACTATAAATACAATGTCTGAAAGAAGTACAACTGTTCTCGAAGTAGAAGAGACACAAGAAATAAAGTGAGGAAAGGAGACTTCAAGCTCCACAAATGCCAGCAGATCTACCTTGGTCTCCTTGGACTGAAGGCAACAACCTCAAGCTACTCACCAAGTTCGATACCGAAATCTGCACAGAAAGTGCAGAGTGCAGTATCAGTACAACTGACCCCATGTACTAATAAGTGTCGAGCCTAACCTCGTCGAAGTAGTGATGAGGATAGGACACGACAACCATATAAACCTGTGTAGTTAAATCATATACGAACAGAACAATAGTAACATAAAATAATAGAATAAGATGGGAAGGGGAAACATGCTGCAGGGAATATCAAGTTCTAACAGTAATTCAATAGAAAAGCATAATGAACACCATATTTGTGTCAACAAGAATAATGAAAAAGTAACACAAGCACGACATCACCCTTCGTGGTTTTACTCTCGTTCTCACCATAAGGAAATAACAGAAACGACACAGAATCACCCTTCGTGCATTACCTCTCATAATCATGGCACAAAATCACCCTCCATGCATTAACTCTCACAATATCAGCACGACATCACCCTTCGTGCATTAACTCTCACAATATCAGCACGGCATCACCCTTCGTGCATTAGCTCTTAAATCATGGCACTGCATCACCCTTCGTGCATTAACACTCACAATATAGGCACGACATCACCCTTCGTGTATTAACTCTCACAATATCAGCATGACATCACCCTTCGTGCATTAGCTCTCAAATCATGGCACTGCATCACCCTTCTGCATTAACACTCACAATATCGGCACGGAATCACCCTTCGTGCATTAACACTCACTCACAATATCATGCACGACATCACCCTTCGTGCATTAACACTCTTCCTCACCCAAACAATAGAAAACAATACATTCCGGCAACGGAATCAACAATATAAACAATAACATCCCGGCAAGGGAGTCAACTATAACCAATCTCGTTTCAACAGTTAACTTCACAAAATAAATCTCAGCTTGAGCCAATACTCAACAATGCTCAATTACCAAGAAATTATCATAAGCCTTGTTCAACATTGATAATCATCAATTTAAGCATGGACAATACATAATGAGAGTCACAACAATCATAGTATAAGACCACGGGCATGCTCGACACCAATGTATAGATACTCGTCACCACACCTATACGTCGTACTCAATACCAACACATAGTAAATAACACCACAACACCTATTCTTTCAAGCTAAGGTTAGACCAAATAATAACCTCAATTTCACAGACAAAATCAAGCCTCAATTACCGATTTACCTCTCGGTTCCCCTTCCAATCCGCTTGTATCTAGTCATGATTTACTTAACAACATCAATAAATTCTAAACAAATGAATTCTAATGCATGAATATAGATTTTCCAATATTTTCCCCCAAAAGTCAAAAACCAACCCCGGGCCCGCTTAGTCCAAACTCGAAGTTCGAACCAAAACACGATTACCCATTCACCCAAATATGCAATTGGTTTTAAAATCCGACCACAAATTGAGGTCCAAATCCCCAAAATTTGAAAATACAAATTTCTACCCAAGAACACTTAATTACCCACGAAAACCCCTAGATTTTTGAGATGAAATCATGTAAAAAGATGAAATAGATTGAAGAAAAAGAGGTAAAACTCATTTACCTATGATTTGGGGAAGAACATGCTCTAGAAAAATTGCCCTTAGGAGTTTTAGGTTTTGAAATTTTGAAGAATGAAGTGAAAATCCCGTCTAAAATCTCACTTAACAGGCTGCAGATGTCGCATTTGCGACAGGAGTTTCTCAATTGTGAAGCCTCACAAATGCGAACCTACTGCAAGGTCTGCTGCTGTCGCAATTGCGAACAATTAGTCGCATTTGCGCAGGTTGACTTCCTGTTGACTTCGAAAAATGCAAAGAAGACGTTTGCAATTGCGAACTAATGCTGGCAAGGGGCTTCTTTGCAATTGCGATAAAACCCTCGCAATTGACAAGCCTGAGAGGCTCGCAATTGCGAGATCAGAGCCTGCAACAAAACACCAGCTATAACAGAAATTTTCCTAAGTCCCAAAACTCTCTATGGCCTATCCAAGACTCACCCGAGCCCTCGAGGCTCCAAACCAAACATTGCACGCTAGTCTAAAAACATCATACGGACTTGATCGTGCGATCAAATCGCCAAATTAACATCAACAATTACGAATTTAACCTCAAATTCATGAAATTCATAAGATAGTTCAAAATTTCTATTTTCTCAACCAAGGGTCCGATTTATATCAATTCAACTCTAATTGTTACCAAATTTCACAGATACAACTTATATATTATATTAAACCTATACCGGGCTCCGAAACCAAAATACCGGCACGATACCATCAAGATCACACACCATTTCATTTCCAAAAGTCCTTATATTTTCCAGCAAATAATTTTCTCTAAAAATTCTTTTCTCGGGCTAGGGACCTCAGAATTCGATCCTGGGCATACGCCCAAGTCCTTTATTTTACTACGGATCCTACGGGACCGTCAAATCATGTGTCCGGGTCCGATTACCAAAAATGTTGGCCGAAGTCAACTTTAATCAATTTAAAAGGCCAAATTCAATATTTTTCTTAGATTTTACATAAAAGCTTTCCAGAAACGCGGTCAGACTACGCACACAAATCAAGGAGATAGCAAATGAGGCTTTCTAGGCCTCGGGACCCAGATTCAAATTCCAAAATACAAGATGACCCTTTGGGTCATCACATTTTCCACCTCTAAAATAATTGTTCGTCCTCGAACGGACATAGAAAAGTACTTGAGTCAGTGAAAAGATGGGGATATCGGCTCCGCATATCGAACTCGGTCTCCTAAGTCGATGCCTTAACAGGCTAACCTCTCCACTGCACACGAAATGAAGGGAAATATTTCGATCTCAATTGACGAACCTGCCGGTATAGAATAGCTATCGGCTCGTCCTCATAGGTCAAGTCCCTGTCCAACTGGAAAGTGCTGAAGTCTAACACGTGGGATGGATCGCCATGATACTTCCGAAGCATGGACACATGAAACACTGGATGCACAGCTGATAAGCTCGACGAAAACGTAAGTCTGTAGGCTACCTCTCCCACTCGATCAAGACTCTTAAAAGGTCCGATGAACCTAGGGCTTAGCTTGCCCTTTTTCCCAAATCTCATCACGCCCTTCATAGGCGACACCCGAAGCAACACTCGTTGTCCGACCATGAATGCCACATCACGAACCTTACGGTCGGTATAACGTTTTTGCCTAGACTGCGTTGTATGAAGCCTATCCTGAATGATCTTAACCTTTTCCAAGGTATCTTGAACCAAATTCGTACTCAACAACCGAGCCTCTCCCTGCTCAAACCAGCCAACTGGCGATCAACACCGTCTACCATATAATGCCTCATAGGGAGCCATCTGGATGCTCGATTGATAGCTGTTGTTGTAGGCAAACTCCGCTAATGGAAAGAACTGATCCCAAGAACCTCCAAAGTCAATAACACAAATGCGAATAATATCCTCCAAAATCTGAATAGTACGCTCGGACTGTCCGTCCATCTGAGGGTGAAATGTTGTACTCAACTTAACCCGCGTACCCAACTCACGCTGAACTGCCCTCCAGAAATGCGAGGTAAACTGCGTACCTTGGTTAGAAATAATAGACACGGGCATACCATGAAGACGAACAATCTCCCGAATATAGGTCTCAACTAACCTCTCTAAAGAATAAAAGACTGCCATAGGAATGAAATGCGCTGACTTAGTCAGCCTATCAACAATTACCCATACCGCATCAAACTTCCTCTGAGTCTATGGGAGTCCAACAACGAAGTCCATAGTGATACGCTCCCACTTCCACTCAGGAATCTCAATCTTCTGAAGAAAACCACCAGGTCTCTAATGCTCGTACTTTACCTGTTGACAATTCAAACACCAAGCTACATATGCAACAATATCCTTCTTCATCCTCCTCAACCAGTAATGATGTCGCAAATCTTGATACATCTTAGCGGTGCCAAGATGAATAGAATATCGAGAACTATGGGCCTCCTCTAGAATCAACTCCTGAAGTCCATCCATATTAGGCACACAAACTCGACCATGCATCCTCAAAACTCCATCATCTCCAACTGTAACCTGATTGGCACCACCGTGCCGCACTTTGTCTCTAAGGACAAGCAAATAAGGATCATCATACTGCCGATCCCTGATACGCTCAAATAATGAAGAACGACCGACTGTGCAATCTAGAACACGGCTGGGCTCAGAAACATCCAACCTTACTTACTGATTGGCCAAATCCTGAACATCCAAAGCAAGCGGTCTCTCACCAACTAGAATATATGCAAGGCTACCCATACTAACCGACTTCCTGCTCAAAGCATCGGCCACCATATTGGCCTTCCCGGGATGATACAAGATGGTGATATCATAGTCTTTCAATAGCTACAACCACCTTCTCTTCCTCAAATTTAGCTTCTTCTTCTTGAACAAATATTATAAACTCTTGTGATCTATGAACACCTCACACGACATTCCATATAAACAATGCCTCCAAATCTTCAGCGGGTGAACAATGGCAGCCAGCTCCAAATCGTGAACTGGATAATTCTTCTCGTGAATCTTTAACTGTCGTGAAGCATATGCAATAACCTTGCAATACTGCATCAACATCGCACCAGGTCCAACACGAGATGCGTCACAATATACTGTATATGGCCCTAAACCTGTGGGTAAAACCAACACCGGCGCCGTAGTCAAAGTAGTCTTGAGCTAGTGAATTCTCGCCTCACACTCGTCCGACCACCTGAACTAGGCACCCTTCTGGGTCAATCTGGTCATCAGAGCTTCTATAGATGATAACCCCTCCACAAACCTACGATAATAACCCGTCAAACTTAAGAAACTCCGGATCTCTGTAGCTGATGTGGGTCTAGGCCATTCCTTGACTACCTCTATCTTCTTCGGATCCACCTGAATACCCTCTGCTGATACAACGTGACCCAAGAAGGAAACTGAACTCAACCAAAACTCACACTTCGAAAACTTAGCATACAACTGATTGTCTCTCAAAGTTTGAAGAACAACTCGAAGATACTGCTCGTGCTCCTCTCGGCTGTGGGAGTAGATTAAAATATCATCAATGAAAACAATCGTAAAGGAATACAAATAAGGCTTGAACGCCCGGTTCATCAAATCCATAAAAACTGCTGGGGCATTTGTCAACCCAAATGACATCATTAAGAACTTATAATGCCCGTACCGAGTGCGAAAAGCTGTCATAGGGACATCGGATGCCCTAATCCTCAACTGATGATAGCCAGATCTCAAATCAATCTTCGAAGACACTTTGGCACCGTGAAGCTAATCAAACAAATCATCAATCCTCAGCAATGGATAATTATTCTTGATGGTGAGTTTGTTCAGCTACCGATAATCAATACACATCCTCATCGATCCATCTTTCTTCTTAACAAACAACACCGGCACACCACAGGGCGAGACACTAGGTCTAATAAAGCCCTTATAAAGCAAGTATTGCAGCTGATCCTTCAATTCTTTCAACTATAGCGGGGCAATACAATATGGCGGAATAGAAATGGGCTGAGTGCCCGGAGCCAAATCAATGCAAAAGTCGATATCCCTGTTGGATGGCATCCCCAACAGGTCTGCAGGAAAAACCTCTGGAAACTCCCGAACAACTGGCACGAGATCCATAAAAGGAACCTCAACACTAGAATCACAAACATATGCCAAGTAAGCCAAACACCCCTTTGTGAGCACGTGATTTTTTCCTTATATGTATTACTCCAACAAATTCAAAACAAAATAATTTCTTTCAGTGTTTGCAATGTTGTTGGATTTCGTGGCATTTTCTGTTAATTATTTGCATTTGTCTGTGCACGTTTATGTTATTTAATTCATGAAAAATACAAAAATATATGTTGCATCTGCATTTAGGATTTAATTTTACATTTTTAGATTAATTAGCAAATTATTTTGTTTTATAAAAAATGAAAATCACAAAAATAATTCATTTTGCATTTTACTTTTTAATTTTGAATTGTATAATTTTTCTTTAAATTTAGGATTTAATTAGTTATTGTAAATACCATGATGAGTGATTAATCTAATTGGGTAGGATAATTTAGTTTCAAAATTATTATTAATTAATTTAGGATTTATTTTATTTCTAGGAAAAGAAAAAAATTGTGAAATTGAAAAAGGAAAAAGAAAGAAATAAGAAGGTTTAAATGTGGGCCAAAATCAATCCAAATTCCGCAGGTCCAAACAGAGAACCCATCCAAACCATGCCATACCCGGGCCACAGCCTTTCTGTCCCTAAGACTCAAGAAACGACGTAGTACAGGCGTGAAACAATGTCATTTCGAGTTCATTAAACCTCAACAAATCATGGCCGTTCATCTCGTTGCATCCAACGGCCCAGAGCACTTCATCATTTTCGTTTAAAAGTGTCCAAAAACCTATAGAGGCACTTCAGTTCGAACAGACCCCCCCCTCTCCGTTTACCTCTCTCATCTCTCTCACAAGAAACCCTACCCGCCGCCCTTAATTCCACCGCCCTAACCTGGCGGCGCCACCACCTTTCCCCACCAAATCAACACCCTAATGCCTCCTCGACCCCCTCTTCCCAAATCTATGACCAGCTCCCCTCGAATCTGTCCGGAACTTGTCGAATATTGAATCTGAGGTTGAGCCCTAGAAGCCCAAAACTTGACCAGTGCATGAAAGGTTATATCCCGGATTCCCCATAAGATTGACGACCGATTTTATCCCGAAATAACGTTATTTTCTTGTTCTTAACCAAGCACAAGCGATTGGCGTTATTTGGAGATTTGATCGGAGGTTCAGTCAAGTTCGAGGTTTGAGTCAGTGAGTCTCCTTAGCCTTGCTATTCAATTTTTCTTATCTCATCCCCGTTCCTCATCATTTGTGTTTTATATCCGTGATTGTTCCCCCTTCTCCTTCTTCTTACTCATTTTCCTTTACCCCATAGTATTTCCTGTTAATGCTGTTATAATCACATTTATTTTTGTCTTCTTTGTTTGGTTGCTGATTTACATCAAAGAGTTCAATGTTGAGTTGGGTAATTAAAATAATTCAAGCTTAAAATCAAAAAAGTAATTGTGTTTCCCTTGAATTTTTGATTTATCAGTTCCTTTGGTTCATTTGGTCACTTCTGAGTGTTTCTTGCCCTAACGAATAACCATGGTCATCTTTGACCTGGTTAAAGGGTCTGGCTAATTAGACCATGGGTTAATTTGAATCAATGGGTAGGCTAAGGTAAATAACAGGGGTATGGGGGTTAGTTTAGGTAGTCTTAGTGAGTAAATCTATTTGCAACTGTTTGGGAAGCTTCTAGGAAGCTGGGGAGGGGACTACTTTGCAAAAACTGAATTTAAACTAGGGGTGTTTAAACTAAATTGGAAACTAAAAAGGCACTGAATGGCAAAAACGTATCTCCTTGGGTTTTCCCTATTTGCTTGCCTATAAAGGCATCTCTTCGAAAACTAAAATGGCTGTTTCTCTTCGAAACTTCTAAAATAATCTGAAATTCGCTTAAGTTCTTTGGAAAAATTGTTGAAAATTCTACTTGGTTCTGTCCCTCTGATCCTCATATTCTAGCTCAAAACCACTAACATTTCACAGTTTTATATTCTGGGTTGAAAATGGACTGAATGTTTTGGTTTGAGTTTCTGCTGGTTGATTTACTATTCCATTGCTGGGTTGGGTCCAATTTCTGCTGATTGCGTTTCACTGCTAGTTTACTGCTGCTATTCGTCTATTCTTGATCACAAACTGAGCTTCTGGTTCTGTCTTGTTATATTCAGGTACATGTCTTTGAATCCCTGTTGATATGAGACTCGAATTGCGAGATGAAATGGAAACAACATTTTCAAAGCATAGCAGCAAACTATTCACTTGTAGTTCAGTCTTATTTTCTTCCCTTTTCCCTGATTCCCTTAATTTTTACTTGTTTTGAGTATATCATATTCTGCTAGCTGTGTGTTGCACTCTTCTAGGGGTTGAGTTGGGTTTGTACTTAGCAGGGGATTCAATTTTCTCGCAAAGTTCTATAGTTGAATGCTGATTTGGATAATCTGAGATCCCATTATCCTCCTTGATCATGAATTGTCATGAGAATTGAGTTGACAACCTGACTAATCAAATCAAATAGCTAGGTTTACATGCAATCTTGTCAAATAGTGTGATTACATTGGAGTTGTCTTCCTATTATATGATTCATATGATGTGTCGTGGCATGATTGTTGTGTTTAAATAACCTTAGTATTCACAAGCTAACTAAATGAACAGGTTTCAAGTTATGGTCAGTTTTTATTTACAAGTTATTTCTGGGCATGCTTTAGTAGTATTCGAAGTTTTTGGGCATATATGCAATTTGTCAATGTGTGTTGATTTTTAAAAGTTGCCTCGCGGCAGTGTGGACTCGACGCTGAATCTAGAATCATCAGCTTAATTCCCTACGGGTGTTGAGTCCATTGAACCTAGGATACAAGGGTCGTTGGCAAGAGAAGGAGGTCTGTTATGGTTATTTGGGCCTATCCCTTAAGCCTGGGAGTTTGATTGAAGTAAATGTTTTGTGTAACTTCATATTTTCATATGGTTTTGGTTAATTGTTGGTTAATTGATTTTGCATAAGTTTTAAAGCCTGAGAATTGGGCCTAAAAACTGCCCAAGTTATAAAGTTAAAAGATCAGATCTGGTTTGTGGGTTATGCGTTCTAGGTTGTCCTTGTCGTTGCCCGATTAGGGCCCAGAATCTGCAAAGCATTTAAAAATAAGAAATGGTAGGCTGGGCCAACTCGTCCTGATAGTTGGCCCAATTCCTCATTGTCAAATTAGTTTAAGCAGGTTTCGCGAATTTGACTCGATAATTTCTTACGCCCTCTAGCCCATTAGCCAAGCCCTTTAATAATCAAGGCAAGTCGTATTATGTAACATGGATGGTTCACGGATCTCCGAAGTTTAGTGCGATTTCCTTTTTAAAAAATAATTGAGGTGAGCCGCGCCAAATAAAATTTTCAAATACGCGACCATCATTTAACTATTTCTTTTGAATCCCTAGAAATCGAGGTTTGCCATTTAGCGAATTTTTATGGCCCTCGCAAAGTTAACAACGCGTTAGTTGCTTTAGGCGCGTTATTTTTAATAATATTACCTTTTAAAACTTGGGTGCGCATTTCATGTGACCCAAATCCAAATCCTAAAACGTTGAAAAAAATGTGTTCCGGATTGCGGGTGCATTTCATGTGGCGCAATCCAAAGATATGTTTTAAACGACGTTCAATCTTCCTTAAATGATTAAAAGTGGTTAAAAATTAAAATCAGCATATAGGTTCATAATTGATTAAAACAGATAATTAAGCCGATTATAACAGTTGAGCGACCGTGCTAGAACCACGGAACTCGGGAATGTCTAACACCTTCTCCCGGGTTAACATAATTCCTTACCTGGATTTCTGATTCGCGGACTGTTAAACAGAGTCATATTTTCCTCGATTCGAGATTCAACCGGTGACTTGGGACACTATAAATCTCCCAAGTGGTGACCCTGAATCTTTTAATAATAATCCCGTTTCGATTTTCCTTTAATTGGAAAAACTCCTTTATACTCTTTACGGGTTGTAGGTAAAAAGGAGGTGTGACACCCTTCTCAACCATATGCCAAGTCTTCTTATAAGAAATGACCCTACAAGAAGAATGACCAGGAGTCCCTCTCCACTCCAATCGAGGCAACCCCGACAAAGTTAAGGTCACAGTCTTAGCATGACAGTCCAATATAGCGTGATAAGGTGACAACCAATTCATCCCCAAAATAACATCAAAATCATCCATATTGAGGAGTAGGAGATCTACATGGGTCTCAAGACCCCCAATAATAACCATACACGAGCAATAGATACGATCTACAATAATAGAATCACCCACTAGTGTGGACACATATACAGGTGTACTCAAAGAATTACGAGGCACAACCAAATACGTAGCAAAATAAAATGACACATAGGAGTATGTAGACCCTGGATCAAATAGAACTGAAGCATCTCTACTGCAAACTGAAATCGTACCTGCGATAACGACATCGGATACCTCAGCTTCAGGCCTGGCTGGGAAAGCATAACATCGGGGCTAGGACCCACCACTCTGAACTACATCCCTAAGACGGCCTCCTGCTGGCTGGCCTCCACCTCTAGTGGTCTGACCTCCACCTCTAGAACATCTACCTCCACCTCTAGTTGCTTGACCCCAACCCCTAACTGGCTGAGTGGGTGGTGGAACACCAAGTGCCTGAACTACGGCACAAGAACCCTAGTGCTGAGAACTGCTTGATGCTCGAGGGCATATATAGCATTATGCCTCATGTCACCACAAGTATAACAAGCCCTCGGCTGCTGGGACTGCTAACCTTGGGGCCTGAGTAACCACCCTGAAAACTATGGAGCAGAGGTACACTGATAGGAGATGGCGATGCACTATAAGGTAGCTGATGAATACTGCATATGAGAACTACAACCACCTAGAGCACCGTGAGAAGCCTGTAGTGCTGAATGAAACGGCTTGGGAGGATGGACCCTACCAAAAGAACCCTAGCCTCCAGACGAGGCACCACTGAACCTAATAGAATGACGAGGCTTCTTGTCAGACCCCTGACCGCTCCCTTGAACTAGAACCATCTCGACCCGCCTAGCTACATTAGCCGCATCCTGGAAGGAGATCTTGCTCCTTGTCTCCTTAGCCATCTGCAATCGAATAGGATGAGCGAGTCCCTCAATGAATCTCCTCACCCTCTCTCTCTCGGTGGGGAGTATAAGAAGAGCATGATGAGCCAAATAAATAAACCTAGTCTCATACTGGGTGACAGTCATAGAACCCTGTTGGAGGCGCTCAAACTACCTCTGATAATCCTCTCTCCTAGTGATAGGGATAAATATCTCCAGAAATAGCTGAGAGAACTGATCCTAAGTCAAAGCAGGCGACCAGCTGGTATAGCCAAACAAAAATTCCTCCACCACTTCTTGGCGGAATCTGACAGACGAAAAGCAGCAAAGTCGACTTCATTGGTCTCCACTTCACCCTTGTTCCGCAGAACCTCGTGACAACTGTCCAAATAATCCCAGGGATCCTCTGAAGATGTACCTCTATATGTAGTAGTAAAAATCTTGGTGAACTTATCCAGCCTCCACAAGGCATCAATAGACATAGCTGACCCATCACCGGTCTGTGCCATAACACCCGGCAAATCTACCCTAACTAGTTGAGCTGCTGGAGTCTAAAACTGGAGAGCCATATGCTCCAGAGTGCGAGTAGTAGGAGTCCGGGCTCCTCCTCTAGCTTGAGAGACGGCAGGTGCCCCAGGAAATATGCCTGCTAGAGTGACACTCTCCATAAAGCCCACTAGATGGACCATAACATCATGGAGTAACGGGGTGGCGATGAACCTCTCTGGAACCTGAGCTGGCCCTACTGGAATAGTCTGGGCTGGAACCTCATCCTCAAAGTCTACCTGAGGCTCTGCCACTGGTGTTGCTACTCGAGCTCTAAGCTGAGCCCTACCTCTGCCTCGGCCTCTGCCCCTCGTAGGAGCTTCCACTGGGGGCTCGGGCTGCTGAGCAGCACAGGAAGCGGTATATGTTCTCACCATCTGCGAAAGAACAGAGTGGAAGTTCAATCATCATTGAGAAATCAAGTCGCACGACGAGAATAAATAGATGCGAAGGTTTTCATAAACTCTGTAGCCTCTAAGGAATAAGCACAGGCGTCTCCGTACCGATCACTCAGACTCTACCTAGCTTGTTCATAATTGTGAGACCTAGGCAACCTAGAGCTCTGATACCAACTGGTCACGACCCAGATTTCTCACCCTCGGGAATCATGATGGCGCCTACTCGTGTAAGCTAGGCAAATCGACAATTACAGTTTTACCAACATTTTTATTAATCAAACAGGAACAGATGTTAGCTTAACAAAATATTTAAGAAGTGTGGAAATAAAGTAACAGTGCCATAACACAAATACATAACTACCTCATAGATTTTGTATCACAATCCACGAACGACTAAGATTTACTACAAATATAAGTCTGAAAGAAGTACAACTATTCTCGAAGTAGAAAAGACAGCAGAACTAAAGCGGAGAAAGGGGACTTCAGGCTCTGCGAATGTCAGTAGATCTACCTTGGTCTCCTTGGACAGAAGGCAGAAACCTCAAGCTACTCACCAGGTGCGATACCAAAATCTGCACAGAAAGTGCAGAGTGTAGTATCAGTACAACCGACCCCATGTACTGGTAAGTGTCGAGCCTAACCTCGACAAAGTAGTGACGAGGATAGGACACGGCAAAAATATAAATTTGTGCAGTTAGATCATATATGAATAGAACAATAGTAACAGAAAATAACAAAATACGATGGGAAGGGGAAACACGCTGCGGGGAATATCAAGTTCTAACAGTAGTTCTATAGAGAAGTATAACAAACACAATATTTTTATCAATAAGAATAATGAAACAGTAACACATGCACGACATCACCTTTCGTGCATTACCTCTAATAATCATGGCATGGCATCACCATTCGTGCATTAACTCTCACAATATCAGCATGTCATCACCCTTCATGCATTAGCTCTCAAATCATGGCACGGCATCACCCTTCGTGCATTAACATTCACAATATCGGCACGACATCACCCGTCATGCATTAACACTCACTCACAATATCATGCACGACATCACCCTTCGTGTTTTACACTCTTCCTCACCCAAACAATAGAAAACAATACATCCCGGCAAGGGAATCTACAATATAAACAATAACATCCCAGCAAGGGAGTAAGCTATAACCAATCTCGTTTCAACAGTTAACTTCACAAAATAAATCTCAACTTGAGCCAATACTCAACAATATTCAATTATCAAGAAATTATCATAAGCCTTGTTTAACATTGATAATCATCAATTTAAGCATGGACAATACATAATGAGAGTCACAACAATCATAGTATAAGACCCACTGGCATGCTCGACACCAACGTATTGATACTCGTCACCATACCTATTTGTCGTACTCAACACCAACACATAGCAAATAAGACCACAACACCTATTCCTTTAATCTAAGGTTAGACCAAATACTTACCTCAATTCCACGGACAAAATCAAGCCTCATTTACCGTTTTACCTCTCGGTTCCACTTCTAATCCTCTTGTATCTAGTCAAAATTTACTTAACAATATCAATAAATTCTAAATAAACCAATTCTAGTGCATGAATATAGATTTTTAGTGTTTTCCCCAAAAAATTAAAAATCGACCCCGGGCCTACTTCGTCAAAACTCGAAGTTCGAACCAAAACCCGATCACACCATTCACCCATGAACCCAAATATGCAATTGGTTTTAAAATCCGATCTCAAATTGATGTCCAAATCCCCAAAATTTGAAAATCCAAATTTCTACCCAAGAACACCCAATTTCCCATAAAAAAAAAACCCTAGATTTTTTTAGATGAAATCATGTAAAAAGATGAAATAGATTGAAGAAAAAGAGTTAAAATTCATTACCTATGATTTGGGAAAGAACTTGCTCTAGGAGTTTAGGTTTTGAAATTTTGAAGAATGAAGTGAAAATCCCGTCTAAAATCTCACTTAGCAGGCTGCAGGTGTCGCATCTCGCAATTGCGAGACAGGCTTCGAAAATGCGAACCTACTGCAATGTCTGCTGTTGTCGCAATTGTTAACAATTAGTCGCATTTGCGAAGGTTGACTTACTGTTGACTTCGCAATTGCAAAGAAGATGTTCGCAATTGCAAAGAAGATGTTCGCAATTGCGAACTAATGCTGGCAAGGGGCTTCTTCGCAATTGCGATAAAATCCTCGCAATTGCCAAGCCTGAGAGGCTCGCAATTGCAAGATCAGAGCCTGCAACAAAACACCAGCTGCAACAGAAATTTTCCTAAGTCCCAAAACCTCGTGGCCTATCCAAAACTCGCCCGAGCCCTTGGGGCTCCAAACCAAACATGCACACCAACCTAAAAATATCATACGGACTCGCTCATGCTATCAAATCATCAAAATAACATCAACAACTACGAATTTAACCTCAAATTCATGAAATTCATAAGATAGTTCAAAATTTCTATTTTCTCAACCAAGGGTCCGATTTATATCAATTCAACTACGATTCTTACCAAATTTCACAGATACAACTTAAATAATATATTAAACCTGTATCAGGCTCCAGAACTAAAATACGGGCCCGATACCATCAAGATCACACACTATTTCATTTCCAAAAGTCCTTATATTTCCAGCAAATAATTTTCTTTAAAAAAAATTTTCTCGGGCTAGGGACCTCGGAATTCAATCCCGGGCATATGTCCAAGTCCCATATTTTACTACGGACCCTACGGGACTGTCAAATCACGGGTCCGGGTCCGTTTACCAAAAATGTTGACCGAAGTCAACTTTAATCAATTTTAAAGGCCAAATTTAGTATTTTTCTTAGATTTCACATAAAAGCTTTCCGGAAACGTGCTCAGACTGTGCTCGCAAATCGAGGAGATAGCAAATGAGATTTTCAAGGCCTCGAAACCCGAATTCGGATTCTAAAATACAAGATGACCCTTTGGGTCATCACAGTAACGTGATTTATAGACACGTGAATTAAATTGATCCGATGAAATAATGTAATGAGGAACAAAGCGATTAAAATAAGAATAATTAGAGAAGAAATAAGCCTAAGTTTCAGAATATTCCCACTGGGATTAATAATAATTGGAAAATCTTGAGCACACTTGTATAAAGCTTAAAAAAAATGAGAGAAAGAATATTAGTCTTTTGCTCTTAGTATTTCCTCATGTCTTACAATAGCATGGAAGTCACTATTTATACTAGAGCTATAGGGTGTATGATATATTAAGCCCCTTTAATTAGCAATATTAATGTTATAATAAAGGGTAATTAAAAGGTAATAAAGCCTAATAAAGGCTAATAAATGTCAGAGGAATATCTTGAATATCTTCAATTGTCTTTTATCCGGCCACAAGATTGTATCCGGTGTCACTATGATTGAGTCACTACTAATTGGTCATCCTTAACACGTGTCGCTTCTTAATTTACCCAACTCTTGAGACCGATTTTTATCATATACGGTACAACCTTCCAAACATAAAGTTTACGTATTATACTCCTTCAGGACATTTCGAACACCCGTGTATCTATCTTAAAGCGTGAACAATAATGTAATACTTCGCGAAAGTTTATCGGGGCGTTACAAGGTAAGGGATTAGGCTCCATTTTTCACTTTTTAAGGCTCCAATTGTTCTGTCTCATTTTCTCTCCCTTCTCTCCTTCTCATCAACCACATTGAAGACGAAAATATATACTATTACTGACAAAATATGGTACTCAAAATCATAATTTGAGTAAAAAAAATAGGCAAGAGTAACAACAACAATAAAAAGGCGTTCTACAACGAAAGGGTAATGAATGAAAGAGAATCATTCACCCAGCATAGAAGATGAAGTGAAATAAAAAAGGAGATGAGAAAGTGGACCTCAAGATTTATTTTCAATAAGATAAATATTAAAAAGTTTGCTTTCTTCCACCACGAACAGAACTCGACCAGAACTCAACGAACTGAACTTCGTCGACGACCTCGAGCAAGCAAATTTAGAGAAATCTGTATCCAATTAAGTAATCACAATTCTGTCTTCTTCTTTTTTAAATGGTTGTAAGAAATGATTATAAAGCTCTAAACCCCAGTAAAAGCTCCAGTGATAGCTATGAAAAGTTTAAATTCAAATTCTGCAAAATTGTAATTTGTTTGGATTAGGTGACGTGGCAAATGATTGAGAATATTTTTTGTAGTTTATATCTCAATTTTAAGAAGCTTAGTAACTATTAGAGTTGATTTTGATTGGAATTTGAGATTAAAACTCAAAGAGAACACATAAATAAGTTGTACCCATGTTATATATACATTACATGTTTTGAAGGATTTTAATACAATAATATTTTGTGTGCATGTTATTTGCAAGTTGTATATTTTGACCGAATTTTATACAACAAAAAGTTATATGCAAGTTGTATGTAAGTTATATGTTTTGCCCGAATTTATATATATTCTACAAAAAAAAACTTCGGTTAATCTTTAAAAATCCAAAAACGAAACTAAAACGGGTAAATATTATCTTATTTTTGTACCTATAGGAAAAAAAACCAAAAATTAATCAGCCAATATACATAAAATACATTCATATATTGTGCAAATAAAAATATTATGTATCAAAAAAATTAGTACGGTAACTCAAGAAATTAATAGTGAAATTTACGCCGTACAATTTTCTCCTAAAATAATATTGTATATTTTTATTTGCACACTATGACCACTCTTTAAATTATGTTCTATTAGTCCAATGGATAAATGTTGCCTTTTAATATAATTGGATATTTTTTTTGCTTTGCAGATAAATGTAGTTCATTGAATTAAAGGAGACATAATTTAAATAATGTCCTGAGACATAATTTGTGCAAACGGCTCGACATAATCGGATATTGATGGTTCAATGATTGAAAGTCTCGATTGACATTGTGGATGAAAAAGTAGTCAAAGCACTTCAAACGGGTGGCAATAAAAGATTGAAAGGTTATCTGGGCTCTTCTTTTTCCACAGATTGTGGATGAAAAGGTACCTTTCTGGTTAGATTTCTACCGCGTTGTTAAGGAGATTTGCTGTCCAACTGGTGGTGCAATCGAACGTTCTGCACACAAAAAGTACACACATTTGCCCACTCCCTTTACTCCTTTTTATCTTCTTTTTTTCCCACTTCCTTTACTTCATTTTTTTTTTAAAGAGCCACCTAGTCATGATCTATTGAAATTATGACATATATGTACAGCCGAAGAGGATACTAAACCTTGTCTCTAACTTTCTATGTGAGAGAATGACAAACCATACTTATACAATATTTGGAAATGTACGCAACATGAAAATCTATATATTAGAAGAGAACATTTTTTTTTTCAATAATGGTGGTATTTGATATTGTTTACCCTAAAAATTGGATAACAATTGAACTTAAAATGTGATTTTAAGGATACGTGATTTCACCTAATACCAATTGATAAACACAAAATAAGTGATGAAAATTGACAAAAATATAAAGCAAACCAGTGTTTGGACAGAGTCCTCGAACCTGAATACCCTTGAGCTAGTTACGCAAGAACTATTAAAATGCAATAAAATGATAAATAAGAGAATATGAATTAAAGAGAGAATATTGTATTGCTTTGATATACGTGAATGTCTGATGTGTACAAGATGATTAGGCCGTCCTTTATATAGTAGAGGAATCCTATTTATGGTACAATTCTAACTACGGAAGTAAATCCCATGATTAACTAGATAATCACCCTTGATTTGATCTGTTCCGAGATTTACGCCATGATCTTCGGTCAGTCACGGATGTCTCGCCTTTCCGTTATTTATGCTTTGCTCGAATTCCGTCATATTTGGTCTTGATCGCTTCTCACCTCGATCTCGACAGGCACCTTGATACCTGGACTTGCTACCTCATCTTCGTGCTCCGGTCTGATCCATTACGAGGCTAACCCTCGATGTAGTTCCCTAGTCACGGCCCCGACGATAAAACGCCGATGGACCCATGCCTTGGGGAGTGTGTTCCCGATGGAGGGTGTGATCTTACTTCCGACTTCAAAGTCGAGAAAACTTCCTCTGTCCCTGGCCTATGTGAACCAATGTCGAGATACATATATGCTCGATAACCAAGAGTGACCTTGAGCAGGTCAAGAAAGATTGCAATTAGGATAAAAAAGAAGTGGTGTTCCCGACCCTTGAGGAAGATATCACTACCCACGTGAATGGGTTTATAAGTGTTTACACTTACCCTTTCACACTGGGCCCTATCAACTCCGTCATCCTCAACTTCTGTCGCTAGTGGTCAGATCCACCCTTCCTTCTGGCGGATTGTCCTTCTGGTCTGGGTTTTTGCGAGCAAAAAGGAAGGGACGCCTTTAACCCTCGATCACCTCATCAGACTGTACATGCCCCATCTTTTCCGAGGTGGATTGATAAAGCTTCAGCATCGGGCTACCAAGGTGTTGTTCTCGAGCATAGACGAGGACAAGAACCGAGGGTGGATGGGTTGATTTGTCCCAGTGAAGACTTCCGACATAATTCCGCCCGAGAAGATGCCATTTCTCGAGAAATGGAACATGAAGCATAAGTTCAATTCTTCCTTTGTCTTTTATTCATTGTTTCGTTTCCTTTACTTCTCCTCATTTACATTCTTTTCCATGGTGTAGTGGTCGCTTGGATGCCTGGAGCGATTTCGAACCTCGAGAGCTGGGTTGCGACCCTAGCTTCAACCTCCTGGTATGCTGAGCGCTCATGGCGCGATTTAGCAAGGGGCCGATGGGAGGCCAAAAATCACGATAAGATTTTTTATTTGCATATCTGATGGACTTAGAATATTTCTGTAGCAACCCGACCGGTCGTTTTATGAGTTAATGCTCTGTTTTTCCCATTTCTTCTTCTTATTGCCTTGTTCAGCTGTATTATGTGTTATCGGGTTGGTTGGTTCGAGTTCGAAAAGGTTTTGCTAAGGTTTGAGACACTTAGTCTCTTTTGAGTAAGCATAAGTTGGAAAAGTCAATCGGATATTGACTTATGTGAAAAGGACTCGGATGTAAATTTTTGATGGTTCGGATAGCTTTGGGAGGTGATTTGGGACTTAGGAGTGCGATCAGAATGAGTTTTGGAGGTCCAGAGTAGATTTAGGCTTGAATTGGCAAAATTGGAATTTTAGCGTTTTTCCGGTGATAGGTGAGATTTTGATATAGGGGTCGGAATGGAATTCCGGAAGTTGGAGTAGGTACGTTGTGTTATTTTTGACGTGTGTGCAAAATTTCAGGTCATTCGGACTAGGTTTGATAGACTTTTTGATCGAAAGCGGAATTTGGAAGTTTTAGAATTCTTAGGCTTGAATACAATATTAATTTGGTGTTTTGATGTTGTTTTGAGTGTTCCGAAGATTGGAACAAGTTTGAATGATGTTATGGGATATGTTGGCATATTTTGTTGAGGTCCTGAAGGCCTCGGGTGAGTTTCGGGTGGTTGAACGGATCATTTCATGTTGTAAAAAGTTGCAGAAAAACTGTTGTTAGTGTTGCAGGCTTTTGGCCTTCGCATTCGCGATGGATGTCCCGTGTTCACGAAGGGTTAGGATGTGAGGTAGTAGAGTTGGCCTTCACGTTCCTAAAGGTGGCCCCTCATTGTTGAAGGGCTGAGGTCAGTGGTCATCGCATTCGCGAGGGTTTTGCCGCGTTCGCGTAGAGGAAAGGTGAGCGAATGGGGTCCTAGAGAGTTGTTCTTCGCGTTTGCAAGCTGGTAGTCACGTTCGCGATGGGTTGAGAAGCTAAGGCATCGCATTCGCATACAGGGTGTCGCATTCGCGATGAAGGAATAAGTGGTCAACATAAGTTTGTGCTTCACGAACGTGAGGCATTGACCGCATTCGCGAAGAAGGATCATGAATCGCTAGGCAGAATGTTTAAAAGGCCATTTTCGCAATTTTTGGCCTAAGTTCATCATTTTTGACTCGGTTTTGGAGCTTCTTGGGGGAGATTGAAGGGGGAATCAAAGAGAACTTCTTGGAGGTAATAATTATGGTCTTAATACTCGATCCTATTGTGATTTTTACCTTATTAAACATGAAATTTGGGGGATTTGAAGTTTAAAATTGGGGAGTTAGCGCTTGCAAATTGGAGATCTTAATCTAGGGATTTGAGGGGTCATTTGTGGTCGGATTTTGGTATTCTTGGCATGTATGAACTCATGGGAGGATAAGGATTCCATTGATATGACTTTTATTGAATTTCAATACGTGAGCCCAGGGGTCGGGTTGGACCAATTTCGGATTTTTTGGTATAATTTGATTATTTTCGCATTGGCTTCGTTCCCTTAGCATATTCTAATGTTATGATTCTGATTTTGGGTAGATTCGGCGCGATTTGAGGCCGAGGCGAGTGGCAAAAGCGTCACGGAGTAGTATTTCATTCGGTTTGAGGTAAGTAACTATTATAAATCTGGACCCGAGGGTATGAAACCACGGTATTTCATATTGTTTTGATAAATGAGGTAACACACATGCTAGGTGACGAGCGTGTGAGCACCGATAGGGATTGTAACTTGGTTCGTCCCGTAGAGACTATTAAGCTACGTATTTGATTTGAAATTGTATGATATCCCGTATTTTAGAGATTGATACTATATTTTGGGCTATATGCCATGTTTGGGGCCTTGTGCCGACCTGTTTAGACCCTTAGGTGCATTTTTACTATTTTTCTCACTCTATTTGTTGTGAAAGTATATCCACTGTCATGTTTTACCTATTTATTGTTTAAGTTCGGTTTTATCACTCTACTTCTTAATATGTGAAAACTATTTGGGCTGAGTTCCCTGATTTCCACTGATATGCTCGAGTGGTTGTGAGGTTAATGACTGAGAGGTTGAGGACCTAATGGTGAGGATTATATATATGTTATGGATCGGGCTGCACACCGCAGCGATATGTATTGGATCGGGCTGCGTGATATGTATATATTATGGATCGGGCTACACGCCGCAGCGATGCTTATATGGATCGGGCTGCACGCCGCAATGATATATATATTGGATCAGGCTTTACGCCATAGCGATATGACGTTTGGGCTGTAGGAGCCCTTCCGGAGTCTGTACACCCCCAGTGAGCGTAGTCGACTATAAACTATAAATCGGGCTACACGCCGCAGCAGTTATTATGATTATTACTATCAAGAGATACTATTGAACCGGAGTGCTGAGTGTGAGTACTATTGAGGAGAGCTAAGTCACGAGTGACTAAGAGGCTTGCCCGAGGGGCTATATTTACGAGTGATACCTTGCCTGAGGGGTCCGTTTCTGATATTTTGTTGCTTTCACTCTTTTTTTATACTGAGCCTCTGTTGAAAACTGGTAAATAAATAATTTTAGAGTATTTTAATTGAAACCGAAGTTTTTACGAGATGGCTGGCTTTTAAATTGCAGAATTTGACTTGAAATTTCTGTTGAGACTTATTATATGATTTTTACTGCTCGTCACTGCACTCAGACCTTATTTACTTTAGTTACTTACTGAGTTGGCGTACTCATGTTACTCCCCGCACCTTCTGTGCAGATCCAGGTGGCTGAGTAGCAGAGTGAGGGTCCCCAACACTCTCAGAGTTTACCAGAGACTGCAAGGTAGTTGCACGGTGTTTGCAGCCCTGCTTTCCTCCTTCCTATCTTAGTTTTTTGCATTTTTAGACTCATGATGTATTCGTCAGTTAGATTGGGTTGTATTTAGAGGTGCTTGACTTGTGACACATGATTGTTGGGTTGTGTTGGTATATTTTTGTACTTTTTTCTGCACATTTTAGTTGATTTAAATATTTCTTATGAAAATTCGAGACTTAATCAATTTTAGAAAATGGTTTTTTAAAAAAGGAACTCATTATGGTTACTTGTTGGGTTGGGTTGACTAGTACTATGATAGGCGCCATCACGACCGGGGTATTTGGGGTCGTGACAGTTTCCTTCTTATACTCACTTGGCTCCCTTTCATGCAGGACTTGGGAAAGATGCTGTCATGACGCCCCCGGAGGAGGAGGTTTCGCCCCCAATCCCGAAATCATTGAAAGAAAAGAAAAAAAAAGGGTTTCGCCATCCAATATTCCGAAGCCCAAGAAGAGTAAGGCTCGCAGGTAAAAAAAATACACCTCCATCCTACCTGCCGACGTAGATTAGCGGCTAAGGGAGGAAGCTGAGGAAAACGAAGATGCTAACTTCGAGCTAGTGGCTCGAAAGAGGAGTGCCAAGGCTCCAAAGGCCACTGAACCGGTGATAATCGAGCAGGTTCAACCTCGAACTGAGGATATCTCGGAAGATGGCCCGAGCAAAGTCCCTGATTCATCGAAGGTTGAAGATGCCTCCCGCCGTGATCAACAATTGGCATATGTGCCTGACGGGACCGGTCCCGAGACTTTTCGAAACAGAGAGAACACCCAAGTGTCTTGCTTGGGGTAATAGATATTGGTGATTCACCGCCCCTCCCTATATTTTCTAAGGGGCAAATTCAGGAGGCCCAGGTTATGGAACCCCGAATGTGGGAACGACCCACGGAGGGGAGGACCTATTCCGTGGTTGCTTCACGGGGGGTCGAAGATACTACTGAACCGGGCGATACATCGAGTCTCTTCGATGAGGCTCAACGACTTCTGAGCCGAGTAAGCTTTAGGTCCCTTCATTAATATTACGATTGCGTTTATTTTTTCTGACTTGACTTCCTTTCTCTCTTCATAGGCCTTGAAACTTCATGAGGAGGCATTTTCTAAATCCTGGTTGGAGCTGAGCCGGTGCGAGGCCGATCTCAAAAAGCTAACGAAGGAGAGAGATGCCCTCAAACTTTTTAGTGGGAAAAAAGAAGAGGAGATCAAGGACCTCCGAGCTAAATTGGCAAAAGCTCATAAAAGGAAACCGACTTGATTGAGCAGGTAATGTAAATTTTTGGAAGCTCGATATATTAATTCGGGAACAACGACTAACACTTCAATCCTGTAGGTTCAGCAGAAGGCCAAAAAGATCAAGCAACTTCGTGAGGAGGCCAAGATGAAGGATGTAGAGACTTTGGGATGGAAGCAAAACATCGACCGCCTTGCCTCGGAGAAAGATACTGCTCGAGACCAGCTGTCTTCGGCCGAACATCTACTCCAAAGCATGAAGGTGGAAAGCATGGCCCGAGCAAAGAAAATTTAGGAGCTCGAGACTCGGTTGGCCGCTAAGCTTGTAAAGGCCATATTTGAGGCGGAAAGAGTAAAGACTGAAGTTGAGGCGATCGTGGCCATCTATCGAGCTAACAGTGGCTGACACTTCTCAGACTCGATCATACTGGACTATCGAGCATGCCAAAACTAGTCTCGAAGAGATACTCTCGAGGAGATTCATGCACGTGGCTTCGACCTTGTAGGCACGTGATTTTTGCTTCATGAAAGTTACTCCAAAAGAAAAGAAAAAAGAAAAGAAAATCAAAAAATATATGTTTTGTCATTGAGTGATTTTTGTTTAATGTTAAAATTGTGTGTTAATTGTTATAGGTGTTAACCAATATGTGTGTAAGTTTATTTTTAATTTTTACAATTTTTAGGGATTTTTAGTTTAATTTGTTAATTTTAAAAGAAAATGATTGTGGAAAATCGGCTTGGGCCCCAAAATGAGGCCCAAAACCAGGACACAAGTCCAGTCCAAACATAGGCTGCCCAGGCTTGGACCCAAAACGACGCCGCATAGGGCGTCTAATCGGAGCCGTTCGTTCAAACTCATCCAACGGTCCACATCCGCACCCATAACCCGACTTGTTTAACCGGTTCAACCCAACCCCTCACTTAAACCAAAACGACCCCGTTTCCATACCAAACGTCCCCGTCCGGTCACTCACCAGTAGATCCAAACCGTTGAGATCACTTGATCTAACGGCCCCGATCTATCCTCCCTTTCCGTATATAAACCCCCCATCACACCCCACGCCCCCATCCAAACACCCCCCCACGGCTTCATCGTCTCCAGAGCCTAACCCTAATATCCCAAACCCTAGCCGCCCCCTTCACCTTCACTGAAAAGCCGGCGGCAAGGATGCCGGTGGCTGCCAGAACAACACCCCCGATACATCCAACCACCCTGAACACGAATCCACCAACCATGTACCTGGAATCACACTCCATCGTCTCGAATCTTGATTTGAAGATTCGAGACCAAACCCCGATCTATACCAAACCAACCCAAACTCACACTGGACAACCCCCTGACCTCCCTCGTGACCAAACCAAGCTTGGTTTGGTCCGAATCTACCCACAAATCCTAAAATCTTAAATCTTAAGATCCAAACCCTAGAACACAAGAACCTGGGGAATCCGGCCAGTTTTAATAGGGGTTTGAGGTCTAAACTCTTATATTCCTTATAATCTCTTGAATATCATAATTGTCTATCATGTTATAGTACTGTTATAAAGAACATCTTGAGAAAGTTTGCCTGTCTAATAATGCTGAGAGTAGTTAAGCCCAGACTATGCCATCCTAAAGTGGAAACCAGTAGGCAAGGAAGCCGTTTAGGGGAGTACACAGAGTTGAGGCGCTGTTAGGGTAAATGATTGAAGCATGAAAAACATGGTAGTGACCAGAAAAGATTGTTCAGTATAACTTATTAAAATATGATAAACTCTATGATAAACAAAGAGGTTAGAGGAAATATGTTTAGTAAATACATGATAAGGATAAATAGTAAATCTGAATGAACAACCACAACCACACGTATTTATTAGAAGAAAATATTGAGTACAAAATACTTATATTATATATCTTTAACAGACTTAATAACGATGTTAAAAGAAAAATTTATGATATTTTAGTTACTTTTGAAATAATATATGTAATGGAACAAGCATTTACAGAACTAATTGTATCACAAGAAATAGATATATTAGATCTATATGAACTAGATTTATATTCAGATTAATGATCACATATCAAGTTAATAAAAATCGGTTTATAAATGAAACATAACACTTTTCATTATATAAGATTCTATAACAGCCAGAAATGGAAACTTCTTGAAACCCTCAGTAACATAAATAGAAAAATAGAATGTGTTAAACACAATATTAAAACCTGCAAAGACATAATTAGATATAATAGATTACGTAATAAAGCTTTATTAACTATAGAAAATGAAATTGAATTCTATGAAGATAAACTTGAAAGTTATCAACACAGAAAAGAAATAAATCTGAGAAATATAGAAACCATGGATATATGTATCAACAGGTATACATCTCAGTATTAAACATGACCCCTAAAATAAAGGATATATGTATCAACAGGTATACATCTCAGTATTAAACATGACCCCTAAAATTGGTAAAGTTTGTTCGGCCCCAAATGGTCAAATCTAATTCAGACCTGGGTCGGCTTTGGTTGAACATTTTCAGTAAGTTTTCTTTTTCTTTTCAGTTTTGTTTAAGTATTGTCTAAATTTGTTAAGCATGTTTTGTTGTAGTTGTTTGGTGTTTCTAGTATTTTTTTAATTTTCTTCCGTCTTTGTAAAAACCTTTTATTTGGTCATTTGTTCTTCTGTGTATATGTGAATACGTCTTGTGATATATATGCTCGATGAGATTAGTCGTCAAATAGATAGTTCGCATGGCCTCCCAGTGATTGTGCGAAGTTGTCTGAAGCCATTCGGGACCCTGTACGTGTTGTTTATGTGATCGACTAGTTATTTCTTGTTATAATTAGTATAGTCGATTTGATAAACGTCGTCGATTAGTTTCCTATAACTGAAGGTTCAAATATTCTAATTCATACAACTTCACATGAGTGAACGAACCTGTTGTTGTTAATTGATTGCTTGACATTGTTTGAAAGTAGTTTGTAACTGCATTATAAACAACTAAAAGACTCAGGCTAGGGCAGTTTTAAATTTGAACTTTCAGAAGTTCAAAATGCCCTGATGCTGCAATGGTTTAGGACAGTAATAATCAGGGCTTAACAAGGGTAGTTTGGGTGTAAAAAAGAACAGAAATGATTAGTTTAAATGAGCTGACAAATAGGGTACTGGATTAGGATTAAAATAACGTAATAGTGGGGAGCCAAACTTGTTAGCATGGGGCTGATTGAATAAAAAAGGGTTGCCCATGCTTTTGGGCAGAAAATACAGGCTAAAGGCCTGTCGAATGGATGGGCATGGGGAATACTTTTAGTTTAAAAAGAAGTTATGGGCAGGAAGGAGGGAAAGGGTTCAAGGCAGCTTAATGCTTGCCATTTCTGCCTATAAATAGGACGGTTTCAGAACATGAAAGGGGCTGGACATTTTTTAGTCTTCAGAGAGGTTTTGTGAGTTAGAAACTGAAAAGAAAGAATAACAGAAGAAATTTCAGATATTGAACCAACTATTGTCTGAAAACTGCATAAGAGTTTTAAGTTGGTCAAGCTGTCTTTGCCAATTGTTGTTGGTTTTTTGCTGAGTTGTTTGTGACTACTGCATTGCTGTGGCTATTTGCATTGAACATTCTGGGTTTTCTACTGTTTTACTACTCTGTGTCTGGGATTGTCTGCTTGGTGCTCGACCAGCTGTTGGGTTTCTTTGTTGTGGAAACTGCTGCGGCTTGTCTGTGGACTATTGGTGACATTGTTGCTGAGTGTTGTTGCTGTGTTGTTACTGTTTATCTGCTGCTGCGGTTGTTTGTTGCATACTACTCAGCTGATCATTCTCCTTCTTCTTTTGTTTTCTACACCAGGTACACGACTATACTGTCGATATAACTTGAAAATTGAGCATGAATACAAAAAAGAAGATCTGAAGATGTTTATTTCATACATAGACTGATATATTGAACATCATGTAATGTATAATAGTTTACA
Source organism: Nicotiana tabacum (assembly GCF_000715075.1). Lineage (NCBI taxonomy): Eukaryota > Viridiplantae > Streptophyta > Magnoliopsida > Solanales > Solanaceae > Nicotiana > Nicotiana tabacum. Next base: position 88,278,251 of record NC_134101.1, on the reverse strand, counting down.
TTTTTACTTGAATACTGTAGTTAGCTCTCACACATAGAAAATGTCGATTGTATGGCAATGTAATATCCTATGGTGTGTGTAGGTTGGAAGATAAAAGATTTGATATGTAGTAGGTTGTAGCTCAGGAATCAGTTATGTTTGTGATTAAGCATGTCCAGTAATGCATGATAACTATCCATGATTAGTTAATTCCCTTCCCTTTTGATAGATTACCGCGTTATAACTGGTAAATCACACCTTTATAACAAAGAACAAAAGCTCACGGTTCCAACTTCGCGAAGGTGAAGCCCAAGTCGAAAGGGATTAGGCAGGTTCTCATCGGTGAAGCAGTGGCCCAGGCCCAGCCGACATTAGGTGGGTTGGGTTTGGGCCCATAATATTCAATAAGCTGCTCGTGGGCGCGGCCATGTTTCTGATTCGGTAAAGGCATTCGAAATCCTGCTATAAATAACCTGCAAGCATGTAATTAACTAGGGTTATTTCTGTTTTCGATTAGTAGTGACAAACGCGATAAGGAACGTAGCTGCTATAGGATATCCTTCTAAAAATGAATGAGATGAGCCTCGCCAAATAAAATGCACAGATTGCGGGGCCCTCACAAAATGTATGGTCTAATTAGAATTCGGAAGGACCGTTTAGCGAATTTCATGGCCTTCCCAAAATAATGACGCAATAGTCTCTTTAGGCGCGTGTTTAATAGTTTACTTTCTTAAGCTTGGGTGTGCATTTCATGCGACCCAAATCCAAATCCCAAAACATCAAATAAAATGTGTTCCGGATTGTGGGTGCATTTCATGTGACGCAGTCCAAAGATGTGTTTTAAGCAATGTTCACATTCTTTTAAAAAAAATAATAATAAAAGCGGTAAAAAGTTAAAATTGGCACATCGGTTCATAAATGTATTAAAAGTCAGATAAACAAGCCGAATATAACAGTTGAGCGACCGTGCTAGAACCACAGAACTCGGGAATGCCTAACACCTTCTCCCGGGTTAACAGAATTCCTTATCCGGATTTCTGGTACGCAGACTGTAATATGGAGTCATTCTTTTCCTCGATTCGGGATTAAACTTGGTGACTTGGGACACCCTAAATCTCCCAAGTGGCGACTCTGAAATAAATAAACCAATCCCGTTTCGATTGTCCTTTAATTGGAAAAACTCCCTTCACCCCTCGCGGGGCGGAAAAAGGAGGTGTGACAGCTCTGGCGACTCCGCTGGGGACAAACGACCCAGAACCACTGGTTCAGGGTTAGAAATTCGAGCTTAGATAAATTGTTATATTTGGTTTTACCTGATTTTTACATGTTGAGCCTAATGTGCTAAATGCTGCTTTTACCGCTTTGATATTACGTGAACTGTATATAAACTGTGCCGAAACCCCAATCCTTTCTGAGTCTTCTAAATCATAAAGAAGGGCGTACTTCGTACGACTTCTTTTTTGTATAGTGTTAAATCCCAATTTAGAACGAGGTTCGGACAAGTTGCTAAGCCGGTGAAGCTTCTGTATTCCCGGTACGCTGCCCCTCGGCTCGAGCTGTCCGCTCGGGTAAGCCAGGTCTAGAACAAACACCCAGGTTCTGAACCTAGAATAACTCAACTTCATGCCGGATCCCTAGTAGGAACGCCTATCTGCATCATGTGCATTTTTGACTTAGGGGACTCAACACAAGGGTTGGGTCCGGCTAGGAATAGCAACCTGAAACAAAAAAGGCCATCCTGATGCATCTTGCTCACTGCTTGTGCATTTATTTGCTTCGAACATGCATGATGACTGGTTTTGAATGTTGGGAAATTTTTACAAAAAAAAAAAATAATAAAAAAAAATGACAAAGTTCAAATAGAAGAGAAATTGGGTATATTTTATTTTAATAGTTTGGTTTTACTAAAAACAAAGGAAAAGAGAAAAGAGAAAAATAGCATGCTGAGAATGAGGAATGAGTTTTTATTTTAATTTGCTTTATTTTCAAAAAAAAATAATAAAAAAAATAATATAAACTAGTTAGTTTATTACCCGAACTATATAAACTAGTTAGTTTATTACCCGAACTACGTCGGTTTGATTCTCACCGGATGTGGGATACGTAGGCAACCCTCATCGGGTCCAACTCCCTGTTTCATTTTACCAATAATGATATACAACAAAGTATATATGTATAAATATATATACACATGTATATATATACATATATTGTTTTTTTCAAAGATTTTTTGTTTGGAATCAAAATAAAGATTTTTGCTTTCGCCTAAAAATACCTTAACAAATGTGCAGGATGAGCACAGAGCAAAATGAACCGTTCTCGGCCCTCAGCGAGGTCCCTCTACAACTCCACATGTGGTGGAATGACTTGGAAGTCGATGGCAAGGAGATAGCGGGAAGAGTATTGGGAGGTTTTGTCGATTTACTGAGTGTTAGGCCAAGGACAGATATTCTTGAAGCTCTAATACCATTTTGGGACCCAACCCGCAGTGTATTCCGTTTCGTTGACTTTGAACTTTCACCAACACTGGAGGAAGTCACCAGATATGCAGGATTGAATGGGAGGTTAAGAGGGTAATACCTACTTTCGCCAAGGCCGGTATCTCCGCATGCGTTTCTGGATCTGCTAAGCATCAGTCGAAAGATACAACATGATGATTTATCGAGAGGATGTTGTGATCTCCATTTTTTTGTATCAGCGGTACGGAACTCCGCAAAGTTTCGAGGAACCAAATCTTGGACTAACTCATGGAGGGAACAGAAACAAATGGGAAGCAAGACGTACTTTGGCTTTCATCACATCGTTCTTGGGAGTTATGGTCTGTCCAAGGAAGGATAAAAAGATAGAGATAGGCCTTGTAGGGATGGCCGACGTTGCAATCAAAAGAACCGACAGTACTGTGGTTCCTTTGATTTTGTCCGAAATCTACCGAGCTTTGACTATATGCCGAGAAGGAGGCAAATTCTTTCAAGGTTGCAATCTGTTACTTCAGCTATGGATGCAAGAACACCTCCATCACCGAGTAGGATACATGAACCACGGGTTGACCGAGAGGAATTGTATCAGCGGCTTCAAGAAGCGCATGACAGGCGCCAGATTTCCTGAAGGTGTCGAAGCATGGTTTACACGGTTAAGGTCAATAACAGCTGACCAAATTGAATGGGCATTCGGTTGGTTGAGTGATACTGAGGTGATCTACATGTCGGCTGAAGAATGTCATGTTCTCTTAATGGGACTTCGCAGCATCCAGCCATATGCTCCTCATCGGGTATTACGACAGCTGGGCAGGTTCCAAGTAATCCCTACTGATGAAGATCTGAGCAAGCATGCCTTGGAGCTGAGCCCGAGAGTCATATTTCCCGAGGGGAAGTTTAGAAAGCTGTGGCACGAATGTAGATTCTTGGATCCCAAGACCATGGTGCGAGAACTAGCTAAAGGTGAGGTAGACCCAAAGTACGATGCTTGGTTCGAAAGAAGGTTTCAAATTCGGCAAAGACCTGCTAAAAGAGCCCACGTCCAACAATTCACAGATGATTCGCAGGAGCAATGGGGATGGCTAAAAAGGTAGGAAGGTTACCGGGTTGAAATCGGGAAGCTAAAGCAACAAGTTGAGAGGCTTGTATTTGAGAACAACGTGCAAGTCGCCTCAAAGCAGGCTGAAAGAAATAAGCTAGCCCAAGAGAACCAGACCCTGAAGGCCCGCCTTCGCCAAGCCAGTAAGAGTAACATTGACCGACAGAAGCGTCGCTCCGACGAAAGATTGATAGCAAGTTTGAGAAACCAGGTCATCCGAAGCCAAGAAGAATTAGAACAATCAGAAGCTTGCATAGCAAGGATGAAGGTCAAATGGGCAAAAGGTACAATGGCCCGGAGGCAACGTCTGCACCAGGTCATAAGGGATTATGAAATGAGCATCGGTATATTAAGGGAAACGGACTCCACTCTACATGATCAGATCATCAAACAAGCACGAGACGCTCAGGCCGACAGGAGACATTGTTACGATGCAATGGCCTGCATGGAATGACAAATGGAGTTGTTCCAGGATCGCCTTGCTGACAATGCTCAGGCACTGGGATTGAAGAACCGACAAATCAAGCAACTGTTCATTGAGAGGGACAACATTCGAGGAAGGATCGACGAAATTGGGCATTACATCTACATGAAATGCCTAGCAGGGGAGCAAATACCTCGGAAAACCCTCCTTGTTTCCATTATGGGCTGCGTCCACCGAATTATGAATGAGTTGAAGAGCTTGCAGAGGGACCTCACACCAAGGGCCGCGAGAAGGCTGAGTGATGCCTCGCGGGCTCTTAAGTTGGAAATTTAATCTTTGGTTGAGTCCTGTTTATTTGGCTTTGTTGCTTTCCCATATGTTGTTTTCTTTTCTTTTAGTCAAATCGGGTTAAGAACTATGGAGTCTGTTCTATTGCTGTTCCTTGTTTGAAGTAATGTGTAATAGCAAAATTTTGAGAATGAATTTAATGATTCCAAAAGAATTTTGTGTTTCTTTACTTTATGGCAGAACTACGTCTGGTCTGATCCGCGCGGGAATGTGGTACGTAGGCAATCCCCATAAGATTCGACCGCTTTTAATAAAGAAAGAAAGAAAAACAAAAGAGAGAGAAAAAGAAAATACAAAAAAAAATAAAAAAAATGAAACACAGGGTTTCCCAAAGTACTTTAAAAAGGGGACAAATGAGCAAGCCGGGATGACGCATGTTGTTTGTAGCAAAGCATGTAGAAACGGTTAACTGCCTAGGAGCATTGCATCCTCTATGTGTGTTGTGATCAAATCTGTTAAACTCTAACGCTAACAAAGTTTGTTGTTGTCAATACCAGACAAGTTAGTTGTTAAAGAATTATGGCAACACACTCTTACCAAACCAGATCCAAAGGACCGGTAGCAACAAGCATGACTACTTCAGAGAATAGTAACGAGGAAGAAAGGCCGATGAGCCAATTGTTAAAAGAAGCGATGGAAAAGATTGAAAGGATGTGACTGGAGATGAACGCAATGCAGCTAGCTTTAGCCAAGGCACAAAAGAGCCCTGAGCCACTGGGGCACATGCCAGAATACCCTCACTCCGGCCCTTCAACAAGCCTCCCGAATCCCCGTTATCATCAGGAAAGAAGCCCCCATGATTCCCAAGCTCCACCACCCCATCAACCTCTCCCAACACCAAATATTCCCACTTTTGTGGGACCCACATCAGCCACCTTGCAAAGAACAACCAGTGAGCCATTGTTTCAGGCTCACGATACACAATACTATCCCCCTGAGTCTACATTCCATGCCCCCGAACCACAGGCCTACAATCCGCACTTGGAGGTAGCGGTGGAGATTGAAAAGCCGGTTAAAGCCCCTGAACAGGATGAGGTATTGAGGAAGTTCAAAAGCCTGGAGTAGTCCTTCAGGAACCTGCACGGATTGGGCAACCAAGTCAGCGTAGCTTACAAAGATCTATGCCCTTTCCCGGACGTCCAACTCCCGGCTGGGTTCAAGATGCCTAAGTTTGATTTATATGAAGGGCACAGTGATCCCATGGCACATTTGCGGGGATTCTGTAGCAAAATGAGAGGGGCAGGCGGCAAAGATGAGCTGCTAATAGCTTATTTCGGCCAAAGTCTGAGCGGATCTGCACTAGAATGGTATACCAGGCAGGATTCCAGTAGGTGGTACACTTGGGATGATCTGGCGCAGGCTTTCGCAGGTCATTTCCAGTACAATCTCGAGATAGTCCCTGACCGTCTCAGATTATTAAGAACTGGGAAGAAACCCGGGGAAAGTTTTCGCGAGTTCGGGTTCCGCTGGAGAGAGCAAGCGGCCAGAGTCGATCCTCCCATAAGAGAGGGAGAGATGGTGGACTATTTCTTACAAACATTGGATCCAACCTACTTTGGTCACTTGGTGACAACGGTTGGAAAATCCTTCAACGAGGTGGTGAAGATCGGGGTCATGATAAAAGAGGGACTGAGGTCTGACAAAATCCTGAACTACTCAGCACTCAAGGCAACGACCCAGGCTATTCAAAACGGTACGGGAGGTTCGCTGAGAAGAAAGAAAGAAGAAGTTGCCACAATAGAGACAGGCAGTTGGTCCGGGTCTGGCAGGCCACACTACAACCAACCCAGACCTCACAGGACAAATTACCCATACAACCCACCACATCACTACTATCCACCCCAAGAACCTCATTTCACCGTCCATCAAGCCCAGACATACACCCAACCTCCGGTTCGCCCACAATGGCGTGCGCCAGCTCCCCACAACACATACCCAGCTCCACATAATACCTACCCACCACCATAAAATACCTACCCTCCATCCAGAGCATACAGGACCCCTCTAGGGATAGGTTTTCGAGGGAGTCAAGCTGCTAAAAATGATAGGCTACAGAAACATAGAGCCTTTACTGAGCTGGGAGAGTCCTATACCACCGTATTCCACAAATTGAGACGGTTGGGTTTGGTAAGTCCTGTCGAACCCAGAGAGCAAAACCCCCCGCCTCAAAATGTGAATAGGACGATAAGCTGTGAATATTGCTCAGGGATGCTGGGACATGAAACTGAAAAATGTTGGAGACTGAAGCAGGCGATACAAGACCTCATTGATACTAACAAAATCGAGGTCCAGACACTGGAGGCACCTAACATCAATCAGAACCCACTGCCAGCGCACCACGAGACGCACATGATCGAGTTGGTGTATGAGGGAGGAGAGTTGAGAAAGCCCTTGCAAACAGTGATGATGATCCAGACCGCTCCGAGAGAAGGATCGACCAGTGGAGGAGTGGGGGTACAGTCGCAGAGAGAAGGTGTCAAGCCAGTAGTAATATTGGGAAAGAGCCCGTCTGCCAAAACAAGCAAACCTAAGCCAAACAAGTTGGGGACTCCGCCCACACCCGCAGTTGTGCTGAAAGGGGTATACAGAGAACTGGTCACCATAAAGCCCGTAGTCTAGCTGCCAATGATTGATAGCAAGGCTGTGCCTTGGAAATACGAGAAGGCAGTAGTGATATACAAAGGAAAACAGGTGGAGAAAGTTAGTTGCAAAGCGCAAGGGCTGACTCGATCAGGTAGGTGTTTCGCTCCGGTGGAGTTAAGAAGAACCAAACCAGCTGCAACCAAGAAACCTGTATCCGAAGAAGAGGCTGAGGAGTTCCTGAGAAAGATGAAAGTGCAGGACTACTCCGTGGTCGAACAGCTGAAGAAAACACCGGCCCAGATCTCGCTGCTGTCATTACTAATCCATTCTGAGGAGCATCGTCGGGCCTTGATGAAGATATTGAACGAAGCTCATGTGCCCAACGAGATTTCTGTAAACCACCTGGAAACCATTGCCAACAAGATTTTTGAGGTGAACAGGGTGACATTCTCAGATGATGACCTTCCGATGGAAGGTACAGAGCATAATAAAGCTCTCTACCTAACTGTCAAATGTGAAAACTCGGTAGTTACTCGGGTATTGGTGGATAACGGTTCAAGTGCCAATATCTGCCCATTATCCACTCTGAACCAGTTAAAGATCGACCACGGAAAAATCCGCAAGAATAGCATCTGTGTTCGAGGATTTGACGGAAATGGAACAGCCACTGTAGGGGATGTTGTACTTGAATTGACCATCGGTCCAGTCCTGTTCACCATGGAGTTCCAGGTGTTAGATGCCACAGTATCTTATAACCTTCTGTTAGGACGACCATGGATTCATGCAGCCAAAGCAGTGCCCTCCACCCTACATCAGATGGTGAAGTTCGAGTGGTAAAGACAAGAGGTTGTGCTACACGGCGAGGACACGACTTGCACCATGGGTGGCGCCATTGTACCTTTCGTAGAGACCAATGATGACAAAGGTCCTTGGGTCTACCAGATTTTCGATACAGTGTCGGCAAACAAAATTTCTGAAGGAGAAATCATCCCGCACCCTAGGGTATCTGCCGCGACAGTCATGATGGTCTCGGAAATGCTGGGTAATGGATTCGTGCCGGGAAAGGGCCTGGGAGTCGAGCTTCAGGGGATTATCCAACCTGTCTCCCTGCCTAAAAATCTGGAAACTTTCGGATTGGGGTTCAAACCAACCGCAGCAGATGTAAAACAAGCGCGGAAAATGAAGAAGAAAGTCTGGTATCTTCCCAAACCCGTGCCACGTCTTTCAAGATCTTTTGTCAGAGCAAGCGCCAAAGGGCCACCGATCCCAAAGATTCTAGGACCATTGATTGGTATGGATGGGGACTTGAATCAGAGTTTTGAGAGGCTATTCGCTGATGTCAGTATGGTATAGGCTGGAGAAGGTTCCAGCAAAGTAGAGATACAGTTTGTGGGGCCTGAGGCCAAAACCAAGAATTGGACGGTTACTCCTCTTCCTGTCCGAGGGGAGTCTTGGTAGTAGGCATTGATTTATGTTTTGTTTGTTTTGTTTTGTTCGGATTATTCCAGGGTGTAATCCAAATTTTACTTTTGTTTTGTAAAAGTGTGAACCCTTTTATCCCACAAGTTTAATAAAGTTCTCTTCTTTTGTCCCATTTTAATTTTGTTTTGTTCTTTTTCTTTCTGAACAGTTCTCTTTTTACTGGTTCTAACGACATGACATGCACAGCGGATCTTCGACCTAGTCTAATAAATCAATCTGAATCCGACTTAATGACACAAGAAGTCGTTTGTGGCGATGAATCTGAATATGACGAAGATAAAGCCTTCAAAGAGATAAACCGAGAACTGTGCCAATTTGAAGAAAAACCCAAACCTAACCTAAATGACACTGAGGCTGTGAATCTAGGAGACGCTGATAATGTCCGAGAAACCAAAATCAGCATCCATATTGAGCCGAATGTCAGGGAAGAATTGATCAAAACCCTCGTGGAATTCAAATATGTTTTTGCATGGTCATATGATGATATGCCGGGATTAAGCACCAATTTAGTGGTTCACAAATTGCCCACTGACCCGGCATACCCTCCAGTCAAGCAAAGGCTAAGGAAATTTAAAACAGAAATGAGTGTAAAGATCAAAGAAGAGGTGATTAAGCAGTTGCAGACGAAGGTCATTCGGGTCACTCGATATCCTGAGTGGTTGGCCAATGTTGTACCAGTTCCAAAGAAGGATGGGAAAATCCGGGTGTGCGTCGACTACCGCAACCTCAACAAAGCAAGTCCCAAGGACAATTTTCCGTTGCCCAACATTCATATCCTGATCGATAATTGCGCTGGGCGCGAGATCGGATCCTTTGTGGATTGCTATGCGGGATATCATCAGATCCTAATGGACGAGGAAGATGCAGAAAAGACAGCATTTATCACGCCATGGGGAACTTACTGCTATCGGGTAATGCCGTTCGGACTGAAGAATGCCGGGGCAACGTACATGCGAGCAATGACTGCTGTGTTTCACGACATGATACACAAAGAAATTGAGGTGTACGTAGATGATGTGATCATAAAATCTTGGCGGCAGGAAGACCATGTAGCAGACCTAAGGAGATTCTTCCAAAGACTCCGAAGGTATGATATAAAGCTTAACCCGGCCAAATGCGCATTCAGAATTCCATTAGGAAAGCTGTTAGGATTCATCGTCAGTCGACGGGGGATTGAGTTAGACCCATCCAAGATCGAATCCATCCGAGATTTTCCACCGCCAAAGAACAAAACAGAGGTAATGAGTCTGTTGGGTAGACTCAATTACATCAGCAGGTTCATCGCTCAACTCACGGCGACTTGTGAGCCCATATTTCGGTTGCTAAAAAAGGATGCTGCGGTAAGTTGGACGGCAGAGTGTCAAGAGGCTTTCGACCAAATCAAAGGGTATCTGTCTAATCCATCCGTGTTGGTCCTGCCTAAGCCAGGGAAGCCCTTAATTCTTTATCTGACGGTCCTGGAAAATTCATTTGGTTGTGTACTGGGGCAACATGATGACACAGGAAGAAAGGAGCAGGCCATCTACTATCTTAGCAAGAAATTCACAGTATATGTGGTCAAGTACACTCAACTCGAGAAAACATGCTGCGCCCTAACTTGGGTAGCTTAGAAGTTGAAGCACTACCTGTCCTCGTATACTACTTATCTCATATCCCGTTTGGACCCATTAAAGTATATCTTTCAGAAACCTATGCCCACAGGAAGGTTGGCAAAATGGCAAATTCTACTCATAGAGTTTGATATCGTCTATGTGACGAGGACAGCCATGAAAGCCCAAGCGCTGGCAGACCATTTGGCAGAGAATCCCGTTGATGAAAAATACGAGCCTTTAAGAACGAATTTTACCGACGAAGAAGTGATTCATACAAGTGAGCTGGAGTTACCCGAGGAACCGGGTTGGAAGCTTTTCTTCGATGGAGCCGCGAACGCGAAAGGGGTTGGAATAGGAGCAGTACTCATTTCTGAAACAGGACGCCATTATCCTGTTACGGCTCAACTACGCTTCTATTGCACCAATAATATGGCCGAGTATGAAGCTTGCATTTTGGGTCTACGATTGGCGGCGGACATGGATGTCCAAGACGTTTTGGTCTTGGGAGACTCGGACCTCTTGGTACATCAGATTCAGGGTGAATGGGAAACGCGGGATCTGAAACTCATACCATATCGACAATGCTTGCACGATCTGAGCAAACGATTTCGGTCGGTGAAGTTCAAACATATCCCGAGAGTTCATAACGAGGTTGTGGATGCATTGGCCACCTTAGCATCGATGATGCACCACCCTGACAAAATGTATGTTTATCCTCTGCACATCCAGGTCCGTGATCAGCACGCTTATTGAAACGCCGTAGAAGAGGAAGTAGATGGCGAGCCCTGGTTTCATGATATCAAAGAGTACCTCAAAATGGGGATATATCCGGAACAGGCCACTGGACACCAAAAAAGAGCCCTTCGGCGTTTGTCAAATGATTTCTTCCTCAGCGGAGGAGTTCTGTACAAAAGAACCCCGGATTTGGGATTGTTGAGATGTATAGGTGCCGGTCAAGCCACGACGGTTATGGCAGAGGTACATGCTGGAGTTTGCGGGCCATATATGAGCGGATATGTATTGGCAAGGAAGATCCTTAGGGCAGGGTATTATTGGCTCACCATGGAACATGACTGTATCACTTTCGTGAGGAAATGCCATCAGTGTCAGATACATGGAGATCTGATTCATTCTCTGCCAACAGAGTTACATACGATGTCAGCACCCTTGCCGTTTGTTGCATGGGGCATGGATTTCATTGGACCTATTGAGCCAGCAGTATCTAACGGTCATAGGTTCATTCTAGTAACCATTGACTACTTCACCAAATGGGTTGAGGCTAAAACCTTCAAGTCGGTAACTAAAAAGGCAGTGGTGGATTTTGTGCACTCCCATATCATCTGCAGATTTGGGATCCCAAAAGTAATCATCACGGATAACGGTGTGAATCTTAACAGCAGCCTGATGAGAGAGGTATGCCAACAATTCAAGATTACACACCGCAATTCCACCCCATATCGTCCCAAGGCGAATGGAGCGGTCGAAGCAGCCAATAAGAACATCAAGAAGATACTGCGAAAGATGGTGGAAGGGTCCAGACAATGGCACGAGAGATTACCCTTTGCTTTGTTGGGTTACCGCACTACCGTCCGGACTTCCATAGGTACAACTCCTTATTTGTTGGTGTACGGAACGAAGGCCGTAATACCAGCGGAGGTCAAAATTTCGTCCCTCCGGATTGTCGCTGAAGCCGAGATTGATGATAATGAATGGGTCAACTATTGAACCAACTATTGTCTGAAAACTGCATAAGAGTTTTAAGTTGGTCAAGCTGTCTTTGCCAATTGTTGTTGGTTTTTTGCCGAGTTATTTGAGACTACTGCATTGCTGTGGCTATTTGCATTGAACATTCTGGGTTTTCTATTGTTTTACTACTCTGTGTATGGGATTGTCTGCTTGGTGCTCGACCACCTGTTGGGTTTCTTTGTTGTGGAAACTGCTGCGGCTTGTCTGTGGACTATTGGTGACATTGTTGCTGAGTGTTGTTGCTGTGTTGTTGCTGTTTATCTGCTGCTGCTGTTGTTTGTTGCATACTACTCAGCTGATCATTCTCCTTCTTCTTTTGTTTTCTACACCAGGTACACGACTATACTGTCGATATAACTTGAAAATTGAGCATGAATACAAAAGAGAAGATCTGAAGATGTTTATTTCATACATAGACTGATATATTGAACATCATGTAATGTATAATAGTTTACATTTTTGCTTGAATACTGTAGTTAGCTCTCACACATAGCAAATGTCGATTGTATGGCAATGTAATATCCTATGGTGTGTGTAGGTTGGAAGATAAAAGATTTGATATGTAGTAGGCTGTAGCTCAGGAATCAGTTATGTTTGTGATTAAGCATGTCCAGTAATGCATGATAACTATCCATCATTAGTTAATTCCCTCCCTTTTGATAGATTACCGCGTTATAACTGGTAAATCACACCTTTAGAACAAAGAACAAAAGCTCACGGTTCCAACTTCGCGAAGGTCAAGCCCAAGTCGAAAGGGATTAGGCAGGTTCTCATCGGTGAAGCAGTGGCCCAGGCCCAGCCGAGATTAGGTGGGTTGGGTTTGGGCCCATAATATTCAATAAGCTGCCCGTGGGCGCGGCCATGTTTCTAATTCGGTAAAGGCATTCGAAATCCTGCTATAAATAACCTACAAGCATGTAATTAACTAGGGTTATTTCTGTTTTCGATTAGTAGAGACAAACGCGATAAGGAACGTAGCTGCTATAGGATATCCTTCTAAAAATGAATGAGATGAGCCTCGCCAAATAAAACGCACAGATTGCGGCGCCCTAACAAAATGTATGGTCTAATTAGAATTCGGAAGGACCGTTTAGCGAATTTCATGGCCTTCCCAAAATAATGACGCAATAGTCTCTTTAGGCGCGTGTTTAATAGTTTACTTTCTTAAGCTTGGGTGTGCATTTCATGCGACCCAAATCCAAATCCCAAAACATCAAATAAAATGTGTTCCGGATTGTGGGTGCATTTCATGTGACGCAGTCCAAAGATGTGTTTTAAGCAATGTTCACATTCTTATAAAAATAATAATAATAAAAGCGGTAAAAAGTTAAAATTGGCACATCGGTTCATAAATGTATTAAAAGTCAGATAAACAAGCCGAATATAACAGTTGAGCGACCGTGCTAGAACAACGGAACTCGGGAATGCCTAACACCTTCTCCCGGGTTAACAGAATTCCTTATCCGGATTTCTGGTACGCAGACTATAATATGGAGTCATTCTTTTCCTCGATTCGGGATTAAACTTGGTGACTTGGGACACCCTAAATCTCCCAAATGGCGACTCTGAAATAAATAAACCAATCCCGTTTCGATTGTCCTTTAATTGGAAAAACTCCCTTCACCCCTCGCGGGGCGGAAAAATGATGTGTGACAGACCTTACTATCGATATCGAGGACGCGAAAGTAATCAAGGCCGAAACCAAAGCTTTGCTCTCTTCTGATGATGATGATTCCGGGAGCGTGAGTGGATCCGAGAGTTGAGAGGATGAAGATGAGGCTCCCATGGAATATTAGGCACTTAGATATGACTTGTCTCCGATTTCTGTTTTGTGAAAGCTCTATTTTGATTTTTTCCTTATACTTTATACCTTGTGAGAATTTTGACTCACTTCGCTACCTTGCGAAAACTTTGTCGAAGTCAAACTATAGTCTCTATAATTGAGTGAGCACTTGCTCGAACTCGGAGTAGAAAAAACCCTTAGGTTTCAGTTAAGTGAGGGTGGATTCTCGAACTCAAAAGCATAATGGCCCTTAGGCTCTTGAATTGGGCCGATATGGCCTTAAAAGAGTGGGGTTTTCCCTTTTCAGATTAAAAAGTTTAGTCATATATAAATTTTCTATGCCTTAGCACAAGATAAATTTGTACCCATTAGGATTCAGTATTATCGAAAGCGTTTTACTTTGTTATGCCTTAGCATAGGCTTGTTTGAGAGTTTGAAAAATTTGGTATCCCTTAAGATTTTTGAGGGTTGATATTATCGAAACCCTTTGTAACTTTGCCGAGGGTAGCCTTTTTAAACCGGTTTTATGAAAATATCTGAAGGCCTATTTCATTATGGAATTCATACATCTCCGAACTGTGTTAGTTTGGCCGTATCCCTAGGATTTGCCACTTGGGCTTATTTTTTATTATACTTCGAACTTGTTCGAAGTATCAGTCCCTGAGTGGGGAGGTCTTGGCCTAAAAAATCGAGGGTTGCCTTTTCAAGGTTTTATGGTCTCGAAGCTTAATAATTCGAACATGTCGACTTTTGGATGACATTCCCTGTGTACGGGGTCGATTGATCGAGCTTTGGTTGGGATTGGCACTTGAGCCAGTTTTCACAATAGATCATAATATGAAATTATAAAGTAGAAATTTCACTAAGGAATCAATCATCTGGTAAGGAGAAAATACTTCTTTAAATAGATCATTCATGAGTACATGTCTTGCCATTATGTTTGAGTAATCTACATGGGCATGGTTCATTTGACCGTTTGGCCCTTTATAAAATTTACCTATCGAGACCTTGTTGACATGAAGTATTTTCCTTGAAAACATAATATCTGAGGGTGATGTCCCCCAGTATTCGAGGTTGATTGCAAAGAAACCTCGGATACTGTCGAATTGCTCTAGGTTAGCACGAATAATGGTTGCCTCATTAAAAACATTGCCGGAAAAATCCATGTGGGATAAAAACCGGCTGTAGGGAAAAAGAGTGCAATGCGTGCTTTCAGACTTAAGGATTTTGTTTTTGGGGGGAACTTCGATGCCTTCGATCGAACACCTGTAACAAATTAGTATAAAATACAAATAAAAAAGCAGAAGGTCGTACCTTAACAATAATATCATTTGAGGAGGGATATGTTCTAATTATTTGGAAATTGTTCGTCGTTCATCGTGCCAAGTCTGTAAGATCCTTTTCCGAAGATGTTGAGGACTTGATATGGTCCCTCCCAGTTCGGTCCGAGATTTCCCTCATTTGGGCCTCGAGTGTTGATGGTTACTTTCCTCAGAATTAATTCCCCAATTTTGAAGTGTCGAAGATTGGCTCTTTGATTGTAATATATTTCGATTCGATGTTTCTGGGTAGCCATTCGAACAATGGTGATTTCCCTTTTTCATCTAGCAACTCGAGGTGCGTATTCATAACCTCGTGATTTGACTCTGCTGTTGTGTATCTAAACTTGATGATGGTTCTCCGACCTTGATCGGCATCAGAGCTTCGGCACCATATACTAAGTCGAACGGCATTGCCCCCGTACTGGATTTTGTCATTGTTTGATACACCCAAAGGACTTCGGGCAAAATCTCTCTCTATTTTCCCTTAGCGTCGTTCAACCTTTTTCTGTAGCTTCTGAATGATAGTATTGTTTGTCGATTAAGCCTGTCCTTTCCTACTAGGATGATATGGCGTTGACAAGATCCTTTTTATCTTGTGATCTTCGAGGGACTTTGTTATTTTGCTGCAAGATGAATTGTTTTCCTTTGTTGTATACGATCTTGGCGGGTATCCCGAATCGACATATGACGTGATCCTAAATGAAGTCTATGACTTCTTTTTCTCTGACTTTTTTGAAAGTATGTTCTTCAACTCATTTAGAGAAATAGTCAGTCATAAATAAAATGAATTTAGCTTTACCTGGGGCCGATGGTAGAGGGCCGATGATATCCATTCCCCATTTCATGAACAACCACGGGGATAGGACAGAATGAAGTTGCTCCCCGGGCTAGTGGATCATCGGTGCATGTCTTTGGCATTTGTCGCATTTTCGAACGAACTCCTTAGTGTCTTTTTTCATATTGACCCAATAGTACCCCTGCTCTGATGACTTTGTGAACCAGTGATTCGGCACTGGAATGATTCCCGCAATTACCCTTGTGGAATTTCCCGTAGGACGTAGTCGGTGTCTCCAGGACCCAAACATATTATAAACGGTCCATCGAACATCTTTCTGTACAATGTTCCATATTCGGCCAATATGAATCGTGCAACTTCCGTTCAGAGAGTCCTCAATTCTTTAGGATCCAATTGAAGCTTCCCGTTCTTTAGATACTAGATATATTTGTTCCTCCAATCCCAAGTTAGGCTTGTAGAGTTTATTTCGGTGTGGCTTTCTTCGCGTATTGACTTTGAAAGTTGTACGACAATCCCTGAGCTAATTTCGCTATCTTCGACTGATGACCCTAAATTTGCAAGTGCATCGGCCTCACTGTTCTACTCTCAAGGTACATGCTGTAAGGTCCATTCTTTAAACCGATGTAAGGTTACCTGCAGTTTGTCCAAGTACCTCTGCATTCGATCTTCTCTAACCTCGAAGGTCTTGTTGACTTGGTTAACCACAAGTAGGGAATCACACTTGGCCTCGATGACCTCTGCTCCTAAGCTTCTGGCCAGCTCGAGACCTGCAATCATGGCCTCATACTCAACCTCATTGTTAGTCAACTTATGGGTTTTGATAGATTGTCTAATTGTATTGCCTGTGGGCGGCGTCAAAACAATGCCTAGACCGGACACCTTCACATTTGAAGCACCATTTGTGAAAAGGGTCCACATCCCCGATGACATACCCATTTTAACAAAAGTTCCTTTTCAACCTCGAATACAAGGGCTAGTGTGAAGTCGGCCACGAAGTCTGCTAAAATTTCAGACTTGATGGTCGTTCGGGGCTGATACTCGATATCATACCCACTGATTTCGACATCCCATTTAGCTAATCGACCCAAGAGTTTGGGCTTGTGAAGAACATTACTAAGAGGGTAAGTGGTCACCACATAAATTGGGTGGAACTGAAAATATGGTATTTATTTCCTAGAGGCACTTATTAGAGCAAGCGCTAATTTTTCTAAGTGTAGGTACAGGGTCTTGGCTTCACCTAGAGTTTGACTAACATAGTAAATAGGAAATTGCATACCTTGCTCTTCTCGAACTAGGACAACACTTACCGCGACCTCCGAGACTGCTAAATATAAGTAGAGCTGCTCGTCTGCTTTCGGAGTATGAAGCAATGGTGGGCTCAAAAGATACTGCTTTAACTCTTCCAACGCCTGTTGGCGTTCCAAGGTCCAAGCAAAACTGTTCTTCTTATTGAGTAGTGAGAAGAACTTGGGTCATCGATCTGAAGACCTCGAGATGAACCATCCTAAGACGGCTATCCCCCATATCAATCTTTGTACGACCTTAATGCTGTCCACGACTGTAATGTCTTCGATCACCTTTATTTTATCGAGGTCGATCTTGATTCCCATATTTGACACCATAAAGCCGAGGAACTTGCCCGAACCGACCCCGAATGCACATTTCTCAGGATTAAGCTTCATGTTGTATTTTCTCAATATGTTGAAAGTTTCCTGCAAATGTGTCAAATGGTCCTCTACGCGTAGGAATTTAACAAACATGTCATCAATATATACCTCCATTGATTTACCTATTTGTTCTTCGAACATTCGATTCACTAGGCGTTGGTAAGTAGCACCAACATTTTTTGCCCAAACGACATTACATTATAACAGTAGGTGCCATACTTAGTGATGAAGGAAGTCTTTTCCTGATCCTATGAGTTCATTTGAATTTGATTGTGCCCGAAATAGGCATCAATAAAGCTAAGGATCTCGTGGTTGGCCGTGGCATCGATCATGCGATCGATGTTCAACAAAGGAAAAGAGTCTTTGGGACATGCTTTATTTAAATCTTTATAATCTACGCACATTGTAAGTTTGTTCCCCTTCTTGGGGACTACTACTACGTTTATTAACCATTCGGGATATTATAATTCTCGTATGGATCCTATTTTGAGAAGTTTAGTTACCTCATCCTTGATGAATGCGTGTTTTACCTCGGACTGGGGCCTTCTCTTTTGTTTTACTAGTCTGAACTTTGGGTCCAGGATCAATCGATATATTGTGATCTCCAATGGGATCCCTTTCATATCTAGATGAGACCAAGCAAAACAATCCATATTATTTAAAAGGAATTGAATGAATTTTTTCCTGAGCTCGGGAGTTAACCCCGTGCACAGGTATACCTTTCGATCGGGAAGGTGTTCGATCAGTATAAGTTGTTCCAACTCCTCGACGGTATACTTCATTGCATCAGAATCACCGGGGGTTATAAAGGTTCAAGGTATCATATAATCTTCATCCTCAAAGATTTCCTGCTCCTCCGATGGGGCCAGGGCCGGTGCCTGTGGTTTGTATTTGACTTCGTGTTCTCCCTTCGACTCCGATCCCTTCGTTGATGAAAGCACCGAAACTGGTACTACTTCATCGATTGGAAACATCTCTTTTACGGCGGGTTGTTTGCTCAACACCATTTTGATTCCTTCCGATGTTTGGAATTTCAATACTTGATGGAGCATCGAAGGTGCTGCCCTCATGTTATGAATCCAAGGCCTTTCGAGCAGTGCGTTATATCTCTGTTTACCTTGAAATTGGTAATTACAATTAGATTTGATTTTGTGGTTTTAAAAATACGTGATCTATTTTTATGCTAGTTTTTATTTGATAGATGCTAAGTATGAGAATAGGAAATAAGATTAGAACTTGAAAGTAATATGTTTAAGCAAACCGAGCGCCTGATTATATGGGACCTCGAGGTCGAGCTCGACACTGAGCTATGGGCACCTGACGAAGGGCTAACAGTATTGAGAACTTTGATGAAGGCTCTTTATGGTTAATAATGAGCAATAAATAGAATACAACAAGTGTAAGCAATAACTAGTGAAATCAAGAGAATATGTTCAAGTTACAGAGCAGAGAAAATGTTCTTGTATTGAATGTTGTAAGTGATATCTGTTACAAAATGACAAGTACCCCCTTTATATATTAGGAGCGAAATGGCTTCCTGGCCACTTAAACTTGTAGGGCTTTTGAAAGCCGATACATGAACTTTGGATTTTCCTATTTGAACACCTTTACTTGAGAATATATCTATTAATAAACAAGTTTTACCGTTGACTATGCTTATGTGGCAATATTATAGCTGATGTGGCCAACCTGTTAATCATAGGTATTAAGCGCGTGAATATGATAAATAATTTTAAAAAAAATAATTAATTTATAAAAATAGAAAAAATCATCGGGTCAAATTTAGAGAAAAGCCATCCCTCTATTTATCTTCACCCCACCCCCTCCATTTATCTTCTTCCTTTCCCGTCTTTTGCCTTTTATTCTTAATTAAAGCCATAACCAAAATTTTGATATATCAAACTCAAAAGCTCCATATTCAACCTACATATTTGACTATTTTTTAATTTTTAACCATCAATCACACTCAAAAACTCCATATTAAAGAAAAGTCAACATCTATTATCATAAAATAAATTCATCGAATCAAGGAAGATGGAAGAGATCGGGACAAATTTTTGGAGTAAGAATGGGTAATAAGAAATTAAAAGCAACAGTGTTCGTTGCTTTTCAACATCTTTTTGATTTGTTGAATTTTTTGCTGATTTGAAAAGCAACAACGTAATACATATTTTTGATTTGTTGAAAAGCAACTGCAATATTTCACAAAGGCAAGTACGTGTATAATGGTGGAAGCTCGGTAGGTGGTTTTATGGCTTTCGCTTGCGCGATGAATTACACATGCGTATTATCTATTTAGAAGATCTGCAATAGGGAAAGAGGTAGCAGTTCTTGGGGTACAAGGCTTATATGGAGAAACAATTAATTTGACAAAAAAAATAAAAAAATAAAAATAAATGGGACCTTGAACATACAGGTGGCCACAAATGTGAATGAATGGAAGATGTGGCTATATAAAATATTAAATTAAATCCATTTCAGTAGCAATTGAACAACACGTACCATGACAAGTGTTTATTAGTAGACATTTTCTCAAGTAGAGGTGTTCAAATGGGAAAATCCAAATTTTAAATATCGGCTTTCAAAAGCCTTACAAGTTTAAGTGGTCAGAAAGCCATTACGCCTATGTCAGGGGGAATCCCAACATAGTACAAGTGTATTTATTACAAACATATATTGCTGGTATAACTATTTAATGCCATGGTACGGGCTTGAACTAGCCTGGTAATAGATTTGGTCAGCCTTAATCATGTGCCTTGGAAATCTCCCACTCGTTCATCATAGCCATCAATTTACTTTGCCCCCACGTCGAGCAAAAAGGACCCTCGGGTTAGAACCTCGAACTGGACTCGAGCCTTTCAAAAACGGGCAGCGGGATATCACAATAATCACAAAATCGAGCTCTCCGATTTTAGCCGTATACAGATTGTCCCCGCATTTCTTAGAATGAAAATGACAAGAAATGGTTTGACACCAATCTCCTTGTGCCTGTAGTGGTGACATCATGGTTATGACATAAGCCTTTGTGATAACCGACACGTCCTATAAATACGTCTTTCCAGAAGCATTCAATGTAGCACCGGTTTATTTTCTCAAAGCAATAATATCGCCGCCGATCCGTCTCCCCAAAAAGCATTTATTGCGCCTGTCGATACATTTTCCAAAGGCGTTGATTACACCGTCGGTTACGCTACCATCTTTCTATAAATAGAAGCTTCCTTGAATCAAGACTTCATTCACTCATTCTACAACATCCTCTAACTTCTTTATTCTCTTCATCCTCTTCCAACTCTATTTCCCATGTTTGAAGCCTGTGGCCGTAAGGTCACACGATAGTGTTCTCGCCAGTTATGTTGTGGCTCTTTCTTTGAGCTTTCCCCTACTGAGTGCGATCGCACTGGTATGTTGTTGTTGTTGTTGGCCCGAAATAATGAGAGAGAAATCTCAAATTATCTTCGTATCAGAGGATATGTGGATCGTAGACTGCTGCTCACCTCTCTTAACTTTCACCTGGTGTGGCGCTTCACTCCTTTTCTTTTTCGTGGAGTAAGATGGTGCCATGTACTAACTTTTGCATTCCACAGCGGTGCAATGTCTCAAGAAGTGGCTTCCCAATAGTAGTGCTGGCGAGACCCATACTCGCCAAAATTTTCACCCAGCCACTTCTTCATCTTTTTTCTGCTTTTTCATCTTTTTCTGCTTCTTTTTCATCGTTTTCTGCTTCTTTTTCATCCTTGAAGACGCCGTTTGGAAGATCGAGATGAGGCCCCCAGTAAATGATTCTCCAAGATATAGCTTTCGAGGATGTACCCTCGAGAGTAGATTAGACTTTTAGCTGTCGTTTGTTTTCTTCTTTGTTTCTGTGTAAGGACCCTTCATGTGCTTTCTGTAATTATTGCTTATTAATACAAAGATGTTTCTTCAATTTATCTCTAATTTATACTGGATTTCTCTTTATTTGCATTTGTGAATAATCTGAGCACATGACTCTACCGATCAATCCGAATACTGGGCCCGGGCATAGGTATTACCTCGGTTCCCAATTAGCTAATATGATATTTCATTGAACCCTTTGCCGTTCCTCAAACTGAGCCCGAGTCGAATTGATACAAACTTAGGCCGTTGGGACCCCCAACTTCGGATTGAGTGAGAATAGGGCTTAAAATTTTAGAACAAAACTTAGCCTTTAGGCCCTATTGATAGTCCTAGAGGGAGAATTTGCTCAAACACCTGAGAATAAAGATAGCCCTAAGACTTTCAAAGATAGTCCCCGAGTGAGAGTTAGCTCAAGCTCGGGCGGCCTAAAAAACTTGATTTGAACTTAGAGTAATCGAGGGGGTGTGTAACTTGATCTGAAGGCGAAAATAGCTCTAAGGCTTTATTAGTAATTCTCGAGTGAGAACTGGCTCGGGCTCAGGTAGCTAGAGGGCCAAAGCATCAGGTGGATGACCCACATTTGTAATAGCAGAAACACTCGAGATAGGGTACCACGGTAAGGTTAGGTTTGTACGAATAGCTCCTTAGAGCTTGTTTTTCATTTTGACAGAGATCCTCGAGGTAGAGCACCATCTCGAGGCTTAAAGTGATATTGATGGATCCTTAGATCTTATTTTCATTTTGACAGAGATCCTCGAGATCGGGTACCATATCGAGGCTTAGAGTGATATTGATGGCTCCTTAGAGCCTATTTTCATTTGATATAGATCCTTGAGATCGGGTACCATCGCGAGTCCAGGTTGATGCGGGGGTTTCTGATCCCTCGAATGTCGTGCGCTAGTGTTAATCATACGACATGGTCATGAAATGATCGAGGTGATCATGCCGGTACATCTCCCCAAAAGTTATAACGACCAAGTCGGAATTAATTAGCCTTATAGGGTAGGCAGACAGTCGCCGCTTGCTCTATATATGAGTTTATTTCCTTCTTTTTTGAGGATTTCACTATTTTGAACTGCTACCCCTTTTCATAGAGTTCTTCTTCCTTGCATCATCTTTTCCGTCATTTTAATTCAAAGTTTTTGCCTGAGTTTTTGTCTTCCTTCTCTTGTTTTATTATAGCCATGGCTGCTGCGTCAAAATCTGTTGTCCAAAAAGAGGAGGGTTCCGCTTATTCTTCCCTCAAAATTGGTGGTACACCACCGGCGCCTGGTAAGCCAATCTCAAGATGCTTTGTCTCGAGAAAGGACTTTTTGCTAGAGAGTCCTCCCAATGTCGAGGGCCATCGGGATCACGCATCAAGTTTTACTTCGTCAATAGGAGAGAAACACCTCGAGGCAGTGATGAGAGACTGCCGATGGGGAGAAAAGGTGGTACTGCAGGTACTCTCTCCGGAAGAGAACATCATGACTCATACAGAGGGTTTTGAATGTATACACATACCCCTACACGTTGGGCCCTCTCGATAGAGTCGTGCTTGACTTCTGTCAAAGATATCGGGCTACTCTGGCAAAGGTTCACTCATCGCTCTGGAGAATACCCCTAATGATAAGGTTCTTTGCGAAAGAAGCCTGGCTTGAGTTCACCCTTAGTCATCTCATCAGATTTTACCGACCCTTTCATTGCCGAGACCTGATAGCTTTGCGATGACGATCCACCAGGCCCTTCGTTGTCAATGATGAAGAAGATGGGGACCAAGGGTGGATGAATCTATTCGTCGGAGTAAGGACTACCAACATTATCCCCATGGAGTTCCTGCCATTTCCTGACGAATAGAATGTCACTCGTAAGAGTTACACTTGCGTTTTTATCAGTTTTGCTCATGGTGGAGACAGATTCCGTAAAGAAACTTTTTTTTGAAGCAACCCTGTGGATGCATACGAGGTTCATGACCTAGCAGATTGGGCTTGGAAGCTGGCTTCCTGCTCGACCTATGACAGGCATAAGTTGCAAGATCTATCCAAGGGTAGATGGGAGGCAAAACACCACTGTACGTGCTATGTAGCTTGCTTTCTTTGAAGGGTATTCTGTGTGTACTAACTCCTTCATCGCAGGCATTGGAGAATTTCTTGAGGTGATATCGTGCTCCCTCAGATAGGAGGAGGGGTAGTTGGCTTCAGGATCAAGGAATAATAACAAACGGAAGGAACCCTCTCAGGGCGAAGGTGCTTATAGTGAGGCAAGTCCTGCCCGGAGGCCCAAAGAAGATGTATCTGCTGATCTTGCGGCATCTGAGGATCCTAGCCTTGGAAAAGTGGCTCCTCCTTTGCCGTCGTCTTCTTTTCCTGTCAAAGGTACTTCAAGGGATAAGGATTCTCTGCCGCCATCTTCTCTTCCCGTCGAAGGTACTTCTAAGGGTGTTCGAGACCAGGGGCCGCCCAGGCAAAGCGGGGTCTCGAGTGATCACTTCTTATTGAGAGCGATTCTGCTGGGGTCGATGAGACCAGGCCGGTAGGTGTACGTTTGACCTTTGAGGAGGCACAACGGCTCTGTTCTGTTGTGAGTTTTGACCGACTGTATCAGTTTTTCAGTTTAGTACTCCCACTTTCTTATTGAGCTCCTTTTTCATAGGCCTTTGACAAGCTCAAGTCCGAGCTGCTCCGCAGGGAAGACAAGTTGAGGAAAGCCTTGGACGAGGAGAAATCCCTTAGGTTTCTTTGTTATAAGAGGGGATATGGGTTGGTATACCTGCGGTACGAGGCGAATCGGAGCCTAAACTACGAAAGCCACCTTGAGAAGCAGGTAAACTTTTCCTCGAGGGAGCGCATGCTTCTTCTTCTATCCTCAAAGACTAATGTTTTGATATTTTATTTGCAGAGCAAGATAGAGGAACTTGAACGCCTTTGGGGCGAGCTTGGCCAAGCCAAGTATGAGCGTAACGGGCTAAGGGCTCAGATAGATGTCCATGTTGCGGCCAAGAAGAATGCTTTGGCCAAGGTTTCTGCCTTTGAGGTGCAGATTTGGAACGCCCGTGAGAACATCTTGGTTTAGATGAGCAGGATTGCAAAGCTCAAATCCGACCTTTTGGAGATGAAGGCCGAGGTCGTGGACGCCCGGGCTGAAGCTGAAGAGATTTAGGCTATGGACGATAAGAAAGCAGCCGTATTTAGAAGATGCTGCCGAAGCTCAGGCTAAGTTAAGAGGGGCTTTTGATTGAGCAAGCAAAAGCAATGAATATGCCCGGTGTAAATCTCGAAGGGAAACCCTCGAAGAGATCCACGCTAGGGGCTTCGATCTCTTGGAAGAGATAGCTCAGGCCAAGGTGGATGAATATGATGCAAGATTCCTCGTATCTGATACCGAAGACAGTGGAGAAGATGCCGATGGGGCTGCTGTCCCCGAGGAGAAAATAGACTAGACTTTTTTCTTTTTGTTTTTTTGTACATTGTTCTTAGATAACTTTGTAAATATAGCCTGGAATTGTTTCATACATGTGTATATGCAAGGAAACCTTTCATTTTTCTCCTTCCATGAATTTTTATTTGTTTGTGCATGTCCTTCTTCGTCTTGAGTTTTGACGTTTTGTCAATGATTAGCCAGACGAATTGGCCTTTGAGAAAAAACCCTTAGGTTTGTAATTTGGCCTTGGGTATTGTTAGGCTGGCTCATAGGCTCTTATGTATTGGGTCGGTGTGACCTCTAATATAGGCTGGCATCTGGGCTCTTATGCATTCGCCCTTAGGCATTTTTAGTTAACTGTTTCGGACTCAGTCTGTGAGTCAGATTTTGAGTCGAGCTCGTTGACCCTTATGTTTTTAAGCTGTACCTTAGGCTCTTACGCGCTGGGTCGGTGCGACCTCTTAATATAGGTTGGTGACAGTGGCTTTTATGCTTCGGGTCGGTACAACCTTTAATTTTAAGCTGGCGATAGTGTCTCTTACACTTTGGGTCGGTAAGACCTCTTAGTGTAGGCTGGCGACAGTGGCTCTTACGCAATGGGTCGGTACGACCTCTGACTTTATTTTCCCTTGCTAAAGGCTTTTTGAAATTTTTGTGTTCGCTCGACTCTTCGACGGTTTGATAAGAACCTCGATTGTGAGCCGTTAGGTAGCAGTAATTGAGCACCTTGGAAGGTTTCACTCGATAGCTAAATTATTTCGAAGCCTATTATTTGTTGCTGATATGATCGAAGATCTTTTTCTTATACCGAGGGTAGCTTGGTTAACCAGTTCTTTTCGAAGTTTTTTTGAAGTAATTGAAGGTTTGCGATTTTATAGCTACTGTCGGGCATCCCCGAGTCGCGTTAGTTTGGCTGGTACAACTTTGTGATCGTAGTCATTGTGATTGGCCGGAGCCTTTCAGTCCCCGAGTGATTCAGCGTCTATATCGAGGGTATGCTTTTTTAGGGGTCTTATATGTTCGGATATATAGCCTTAACTTTAAGATCAGGATTTATGCCTTTTGTAAGGTCTTATAAATTTTAACATGTCTTATTTGAGGTATTACAGATAGGTTACTTGGTACAAGTATAGTTCATGCCTTGCTTGTGATCTTATAGATTTGGTATTGCCTTATGAAGGTCTTACTTCCTCGAGGTTGCCCGTCTGGGGTCTTACATCCTCGGGTTTTCGGCATATCGATGAGGTGACAGTTGACGATAGTCCCTGTGCCGTTGAAGGTTACTTAGTTCTGGAGTCGTTCTTTGTAAACTTTGTGTTACCTCATTGAGGGCTTACGAGTTTGAAGTTCCCAACCTGGAGGTCTTACCGCTTCGGGTTTTTGATGTCAGTCCCCGAGTGTTCGGGAAATTCCTGGCTCTAGAGCCGTCTCTTGTAAAAAAAATAGTGGACTCCTTTGAGGTGTAAAGCGTTTTGATGGAGGTAAAAGTATTCTTTGATTACTTGGCACAAGTATACAGGTTTTTGCCACCAAGGGATCAATTATTTTATGCGAACACGGTTCATTTGACTGTTTGGCCCGATACATCATTTTCCTACTGAGACCCTTTTCGGCTCATCTAGACCTCTTCAAGAAGGTGATCTTCCGGAGGGATGCCCCCTAGTGTTCGAGGTTGACTGAAGAGAAGCCGGAAACACTTGTGAAATTTTCCTTAGGTATCATATAGATGTTGCCTCGTTAAAAACCTTGCCGGTAAAACCCTTATTGGGATAAAACCCGATCAAAGGAAAAGAATGCAACGTATGCTTTGAAACCTTAAAGTATTCGAGATGGACAACGCTTCGACTGTTCTGATCGAGCACCTGCACAAAGGTTAATGTAAGATGTAAGTAAAAATTAAGATGGTTATACCTTCGCGGCGATAGCACTTCGAGCCTCAATACACCTTAATTGTTTGCTTTGAGGACGCGGCACAATCCTTTGCTTGTTTTATTCGGGTATAGCTGGGAATATGTCTCGTGGTTGCTATTTCACTGTTTGCTTATCCTTTGGCTCCTTCGATATTGAGGGCGTTGATGCTGGTACCATATTGTACACCGCAAACATTTCCCTCGCTGCATGTTGCTCCCCATACACGATTTTTATTCTGTCCTTCGTCGGATATTTCATCATTTGATGAAGGGTTGATGGTACTACTCTCATGCAATATATCTACGACCTTCCGAGCAAGGCGTTATACCTCATGTCTTCTTCGATGACATAGAATTTAGCATTTTGGGTCGTGCCAGCCACGTTGATCGGGAGGGTGACTTCCTCTTTCGTTGTTTCTCTCGCTATGTTGAATTCGTTGAGGACTTGAGAGGCGGGCACAATTTGGTCAACAGTCCGAGATGCTCTACCACCCTCGACCTGATAATGTTGGCCAAGCTACCTGGATCTACAAGTACACATTTAATTTGAAATGTATTCACAAGAAAGAGATTACTAGTGCGTCCTTATGAGCCTGAGATAGGGTCTCAATGTCCTTGTCGCTGAACGTGAGAGCATCCTTGGGTTTGTAACCTCGAGTTCGCTTTTTCCTAGTGATGGATATTTTTGTTCTTCTTATAGTGGGCTCCTGTGGGGCGTCGATTCCTCCAATGATTATGTGGATGACACGTTGCGGCTCATCTGTTTCCTTCTTCCCGTTTGCCTTTTTTCCCCAGAACTGGTTTTTGGCTCGGTCTCTAAGGAACTCTCGGAGGTGCCCTTTGTTGAGTAGCCAGGCTACTTCTTCTCGGAGCTGTCTGCAATCTTCTATCCTATGATCGTGTGCGCCGTGAAATGCTCTCACTAAGTTGGGGTTCCTCTGCGACGGATCTGATAGTACATGGCTTGGCCACCTGGTGTCTCTGATCTTACTGATGGCGGATACGATGTGTGAAACGTCAACTTTGAAGTTGTATTCGGACAGGAGGGGTGCCTCCGTTGGTCTTGTGTGCCAATTGAATTCGACCATGCTCACGAGTCCCCAAGGACTCTGGCCACAGTCTGTTTTTCCATCGTTTTGGGGTATGTTGCGCCTTGGTGCATTTTTCCTATCTTCCACGTATGGTTGGTACCTTTCCTTGTTTGGCGTTAGCTCCTTTGCTAGGAGCCTACTTTGATATACTGAGCCTGAGGGGGCTCCTAGTTGGTCATCCTCGACCCTCATATTTGATTGGTATCAGTTGTGATCATCCGACCAGGTCACAACGAGATATTCAACCAAATTCTACTTCAGCTGATTCGAAGCCACCGAGCTTTGCTCATTCAAGCCTTAGGTGAAGGCCCTGCCCAGTCATCGAAGACTGGTGGTAATTCCATTTTATCCATTTGAATGTGAGATACAAACTCCCACAACATCTCGTTTTCCCTTTGTTTGAATTTGAAGACGTCGGATTTCCTTGTAGCCACCTTGATGGCACCTCCATGTGCCTTTATGAAAGAATCTGCCAGCATGGCAAATGAGTCTATTGAATTCGGAGCTAGGTTGTGATACCACATCATGGACCCTTTTGAGAGTGTTTCCCCGAACATTTTTAGCAGGACTGATTCGATCTCGTCGTTCTTTAGGTCGTTGCCCTTCACCACACAAGTGTAAGCAGTGACGTGCTCGTTGGGATGTGAGGTTCCATTATACTTCGGTTGATCGGGCAATCCGAATTTCTTCGGGATGGGCTTTATAGCGGAATCCGATGGGAATGGTTTTTGTACGAATTTCTTTGAATCAACACCCTTCAGGATCACGGGTGCGCCTGGGATCTGGTCGACCCTTTGTAGATCTCTACCTTTTTGTTGTTGGCTTCTATCATTCTTTCGCCTGATTCAATCCTTTTTGTGAGGTCCTCGAGCATCTTCATAATAACGAGGTCGGCTACTGACCCATTGTAACTCGATCTTTCCGGTATCTATTTGGCTCAAGGAGCCATTTTCGGTACTGCTATGCTTGAAGTTTTTTAATGGCTTTGCAGTTGAGCAATCACCAGCTGTTGTGCCTGTAACATTTCAAAAATAATGTGAAGGCTAACCTCTTGTTCCTCTCGAGCTGGGGTTTTGTGGGTGGAACACCAATACCTGGAATAACTACACCATTTTCTCAATGGTCTTCAAAACCGTTGTTTTCATATGCATTTATTATGTTCGACATGTTAACCTTAAATCAAAGATTCTTGGACAAGAAAAAGTGTGAAAGATAACTTGCGTCATGTAGTAAACCAGCAAGAAAACAATTACTATTATTTTTAGCCCCACGGTGGGCGCTAAACTGTTTACCTTGAAAATGATAATTACAATTAGATTTGATTTTGTGGTTCTAAAAATATGTGATCTATTTTTTATGCTAGTTTTTAGGTGATAGCTGCTAAGTATGAGATTAGGAAATAAGATAAGAACTTGAAAATAATATGTTTGAGCAAACCGAGCGGCTGAGAATCGGGGCCTTGAGCCTGATTATATGGTCAGCCAACGAAGGGCTCGATACTGAGCTATGGGCAGCCAACGAAGGGCTAACCGTATTGAGAGCTTTGATGAAGGCTCTTTATGGTTAATAATGAGAAATAAATTATGAACAATAAATAGAACACAACAAGTGTAAGCAATAAATAGTGAAATTAAGAGAATATGTTCAAGTTAGAGAGCAAAGAGAATGTTCTTGTATTGAATGTTGTAAGTGATATCTGTTACAAAATGACAAGGATCCCCTTTATTTATCAGGGGGAATCCCAACATAGTTTATATGCATTTATTACAAAGATATATGGCTGGTACAACCATTTAATGCCATGGTACGGGCTTGTACTATTCTTGTGGACTTGGTCATCCTTAATCATGTTCCTTGGGAATCTCCCACTTGTTCATCATAGCCATTGATTTACTCTGCCCCGAGGTCGAGCATAAAGGACCCTCGTGTTCGAACCTCGAACTGGACTCGAGCCTTTCGAAAACAAGCTGGGGGATATCACAATAATCACAAAATCGGACTCTCTGATTTTAGCCGTATACATACACGATTTGATCCTGGAGGCCGAGTTGCTCTACGACCCTCGATCGAATAATATTTACTAAGCTACCTGGATCAATCAACACATATTTAACTTGATTTTTATTTATAAGGATATACATTACTAGTGCGTCATTGTGAGGCTGTCCAATTCCTTCTTCATCCTCATCGTTGAAAGATAAGGTATCCTCTGGAAAGTAGTCCCAGGTACGCTACTCCCTTATGATTGTCACTTTGGTGCATTTAATTATCGGGCCTTGAGGAATATCGACCGCATAAACGATCACATAGATCACGTGTTGCAGTTCTTCCTGTTCATTTTTTTCGGTTTGTATCCCTGTCTCTGAAGTGATTTTTAGCTTGGTCACTTAATAACTCTCGAAGGTGATCCTCGTTGAACAAACGCGCTACCTCCTCCCTTAACTGTCTGCAGTCTTCGGTTCTGTGACCATGGGTTTCATGGTATTTGCGCATTTGATTAGGGTTCTTTTGAGCTGGATTGGACGGTAGGAGTCTGGGCCACTTAGTATCCTTTATTCATCCAATGGCTGAAACAATACTGATGCATCGATGCTGAAGTTGTATTTTGATAACCGTGGCACTTCTTCTAAGGCTCGACATGTTTATCAAAGCCACTCTTACTCATGAGCCCTCAGGAGTTTTATCCTCGATCATTTGTACAATAATTTCAAATGGGATAACATCCCGGTCCGTTGTTTCTACGATTTGCGCTATATGGTTTGTACCGATCTCTGTTTGACCGGCGCTCTCTTTCGACGTCCCTTTGAACTCTGCCATTAGATCTATTTGGGTAGACGGAACCGGAAGGGGCTCCCAACTGATTATCCTAGACCATAATCTTTGACTGGTATCGATTTTATGTACATCGGCCTATGTCACTGCTGGATATTCAACCAAATTATGATTTAGTTATCGTGATGCTACCGAACTCGCTCGTGCAAACCTTGAGTGAAGGCTTGGATAGCCCAATCATCGGTGACTGGGGGTACGTCCTTTTGTCTCACTTTGAAGAGGTCTGACTTCCTAGCTGCAACATTTATCGCTCTCGTGTGTGCCTTTACGAACGAATAAGCAAGAATGGCGAAGGAATCGATGGATTTAGGTGGCAAGCTGTGGTACCATATCATTGCCCCCTTCGATAAAGTTTCTCCAAACTTTTTCAGCAGAACAAATTCAATTTTATCATCTTCTAAGTCATTTCCTTTTATTGCGCATGTATAAGAAGGGACATGCTCATTAGGATCAGTGGTTCCATTGTACTTGGGAATTTCTGGCGTGGGGAACTTCTTTGGAATGGGCTTCGGAACCTCACTTGGTGGTAAAGGCTTCGGTACGAACATCTTCGAATCTAAACCCTTTAGAATCGGGGGTGCCCCCGGTATTTGATCAACCCGTAAATTGTATGTTTTTACCTTTTTATAATTAGACTCAATTTTATTTTCTCTTGATTCGATCCGTTTGGTGAGCTCCTCAAGCATCTTCATAATGGCGGGATCAGTTCTTGACCCATTATTGTTCGATTTCTCTACTATAGGCTCGACCCTGTTCATAACTTCATTTGATGTATCGAGTTCGATTATGATTTTGGAGTTGCACTATTGCAACTTGCTGAGTCTGTAACATTTAGGCTAATCCCGCCTTCTTCACCACTCTGTGAATTCTGATCGGCTGCCCGGGCGTCTCTGCGGAAGCTATTTTCTGGATCGGCGCCTAAATTTCCATGAATGTCAACGCGAGAACTACATCGACAGAATCTATGGTCGGTGGTCCATCGGGATTGACTGGAGGTACTCCATTTTCCGGGGCGACTATGTGCTCATTCTCGACGAGAAGACCAAGGTCGGCATCTGTATGAGTGGGTGTTGCTTGAGAGTTCGCTATGTTGATTCCTGAAATAAAAAATGCTTACGAGAACAAGCGTAAAGCAGTGTGTATTATGAGGATTAATATTAGGCAATCACTATTATCCTTATCCCCACAGTGGGCGCCAAACGGTTTAGCCTAAAAATTGAATAACAATTATACTTATAATGTGGTTTTAAGGATACATGATTTTACCTAATACCAATTGATAAACATAAAGATAAGTGATGGAAATTGACAATAATATAAAGCAAACCAGCATTTGGACAGAGTCCTCGGGCCTGAATACCTTTGAGCTAGTTATGCAAGAATAGTTAAAATGCAACAAACTGATAAACAAGAGAATATGAATTAAAGAGAGAATATTGTATTGCTTTGATATGCGTGAATTTCCGATGTGTACAAGATGATTAAGACCCCTTTTATGTAATAAAGGAATCCTAATTGTGGTACAATTCTAATTGCGGAAGTAAATCCCATGATTGATACAAATAACCGCCCTTAATTTGATCCATTCCGAGATTTCCGCCATGCCCCCCGACCGGTCACAGATATTTTGCCTTTCCGTTATTGCGTTCCGCTCGAAGTTGATCAACTCTGGTCTCGATCGTCGGGGACCTCGATCTCCGAACTCGGTACCTTGTCTTCGTGCTCAGGACTGGCCTATTACGTGCTCCGGTCTGATCCATTACGAGGCTAACCTTCGATGCAGTTCCCTGGTCTCGATCAAATAGCACAATCGAGTAGTCCCGATTTTAACTATATATATATATTGAAATTAGACTGTTCATTTGGAAATGTGGATATATCCTTTAAATAATAAAACAATAAGAAGAACTTTTCGGTAAACTAGTGAATTCTCCATCACACAACGAATTCCAGTTTGAAAAGTATGGTGAGGATGAAAACTAGAACAACAAAAACTATTATGGTAGCCTTATAAATGGGTTAAAAACTTTGATTAAGATGGATACAACAATAAATTTAATAATTGATATAATAGTGGTAATGATTGTCTAGTGTTTCTGAAATGCCAACTATTTGAAGGTCATCGAGAATAATAAGTGGGATATTCCAATCAAGAACACATGTTACATTACTCTTTACAAAAATAAAGTTCATGGATACTGGTTGATTATTGTCACCGAACCTCACTAGACATGTCAATGCTATGCCTCAATTGCCAAATAATTGTGAGGAAATGACACCAGGTAGCCACTTTTAAGTATGATGTTTAAAATATATTTACAGTTTCCAATATATTTAAAGATTAGCAAATTTCGCTAAAATTTTAGGACACAGCGTCCGAGAGTTTAAACCTCAAAGTTCAAACTTCAGAACATCGTGTCCTAATGTTCCAAATTGTATCCAGAAGATCCAATTTTATGTCCTGAATAGTAGTTCAGAAATTCAGGACACTTAGTCCTGAATTTCAAATTAGCAGCTCAAAAATTTAGGACACTAAGTCCCGAATTTTCAAATTTAAGATACTTAGTCCTGAACAACAACAACAATAACAAACACAGTGAAATCCCACAAGTGGGATCTGAGGAGGATAGTGTATATGCAAACCTTACTCCTACCTTATGAAGATATAGAGGTTGTTTTTGAAAGACCCTCGGCTCAAAAACAACAAAAATGAAGCAATAAATAAACAATAGCAACAACAAGATAATAAGACAATGAAAAGAAACAATACAATGAGTAATAACAAAAATCTAAGGATACGAAACTACAATAATAGTACAAATCCTATTGATAATAATGACACACCGTATAAAAATAAGGGGCTAGGAATAGAAAAATACAAGACTAATACTACTAGAACTACTGGTAAGAGAAGGCGAAACTCCAAACTGTCCCACTATCGTTATTCTCGACCTCCACACCTTTCTATAGAGGGTCATGTCCTCGGTAAGCTGGAGTAGAGCCATGTCCCTCCTAATCATCTCATCCCAGTTCTTTTTAGGCCTCCCTCTACCCTTCCTCAGACTCGCCATGGACAACCTCCCGACCTCCTAACTGGGGCATCCGAGTCTATCCTCTTCACATGTCCAAACAATCTCAGCACCTCCGAACTGGGGCATACTTAGTCTTAAAATTTGGATGAATTGGCTAATCTTTAAATACATTGTAAATTGTGGATAATTGTGAATACATCCATATGAAGCATGGGTGAGATGCGCAGATAGTCACTTTTAAGGCTGTTCTTCAAACTTTTGTCTAGTTCTCCAAGAGGAGGAGAAAAGGTTAAATACCTTTAAAAGGTAATAATTCAAAATTCATAATTTAAAAATCAAAGAACGCAAATGAAGAAGCAGCTATAACCGGAGAGAGTTGGAGAAGAAGAGACTCTCCAATGCTCAAACTAAGAAGTGGTTATGTTTAACTTAATTTTTAAGTAATGGTTATGTTTTAAATAGAAACATTAAAAGTGGCTATACTATGTTGTTATTTCTAGTCTGAACGTAGGGTGCAAATCGAACCAAGAGATGTGAAAAGGGCTAAAACCAATGGCCCAAAGTTGAGACAGATCCATGGTTTGGGGGAAAAAGAGAAAATCTTAAACTATCACAGCCATGGACAAAGAGAGAGTATATGAAAATTGGTCTAAAGCTCTCATTGCAAAAATCTTTGGCAGGAGCTTAGGATATCAAATCCTGCTACAAAAGCTACATGCTATTTGGAAGTCAACTAAACAGCCCTCTCTAATAGACCTAGGATACGATTATTATATGGTTAAATTTACCAAAGAAGCTAACTACAATAAAGTTTACATGAAGGCCATGGTTCATAGGGAATCAATTCTTAAACTGTTAAAAGAAGGAAGCCCAAATATGTAGACTCCAAAGCATCGTTAACGTTCTCAGCTATTTGGGCTAGCTACTAGAACGGCCAATTGAATTTTATGATTACGATATCCTCCAAAAATATTGGAGGAAAACTGGGTCAACCATGCACTTCCTCATCCTTGAGACGCAAATATGCAAGATTATGCGTGCTAGTTCTAGTTTAAAAATGTAACGACCCTGATAGGTCGTTTTGAGTTTGAGCTTTGCGCTTCGTGAATTGAGACCTTTATAGTTTCACTTGATATTTTTTGACTTGTGTGCATGGTTCGTTTTGATTTTCTAAAAGTTTAGATGCATTTTGATAAAGAAATCTTTATTTTAGAGCTTTGATATTATTGGACGTGATCACGGTCAATATTTTTGGTAAACTACCTCGGATTGGTATTTTGACGATTTAGGTAGGTTAGTATACTTATGTTTAAATTGGTTTCCGGGTGACCCGAGACTATTTCGGCGCTTATGGTTGAAAGTAGAAAATTTGAGTTCATGAACATTGAGATTCTTGACTTTTGATGCTTGATTCTTTATTGTAGATATTATTTTGATATATGAACTTACGAGCGAGTTCGTGTAAGATTATTATACTTGCATAGATGTTTGGAATGAGGCCTAAGGGGCTCGAGTGAGTTTTGAATTGATTTCAGGTTGTTTTGGTAAGTCTGGCAATTGCTAGTGCTGCAGTTACTGCAAGTGCGATGAGTTCTCGCAAATGCAAGGTTCGCAATTGCGATCGTTAAATCGCATTTGTGAATTCTGGGAAAGGGAGACCAGCTTTGCAATTGCGAGGTTGGGATCGAAATGCGACCTTCGCAATTGCGAAGGCTGTCGTATTTGAAACTTTAGTTGCTGAGGTGACACTTTGAAAATGCGACCACTAGTTCGCATTTGCAAGCTGCATAATCGCTAATAGTAGTTCACAGTTGCGATATTTTGCAGTTGGGATAAGATAAGGGGTTTCGAGTTTAGCTCATTTTATTTTATTTTTGAGACCTAGACTACGGATTGAGGCGATGTTTGAGAGGATTTTACTCCCAACTTTATAGGTTAGTAACTCTAAGTTGTTTTTGATTAGTTTCTATTTTTTAATATATTTTTACGCCCTAAATCTAGGATGTGTAGAAATAGGATTTTCGTAGTAACTTAAGATATGAACTTCCGGAGAATTAGCGTTGAATTAAGGTTGAATTAAGGTCGGGTCTCGAAAAAATTAATATATTTGGACTCGGGGATGAATGGGTAATCGGAATTTTGTCTTGATTGTGGATTTCAACCAAGTAGGCCCCGATTGATTTTTTGTTGACCTTTTTAAATATGTTAAAGATCGATCATTTCTAGTATTATGAGGGTTTCTTTAGCTTGTTTTGACTTATTTGAGTATTATTTAACTAGATCTGATTATTTTAGAGGCTTGTTCTAAAAGAAAAGCGGTTTTGGATTGTTAATTATTCTAGAAAGAGATAAAGTGTCTTGACTAACCTTGATTTGAGGAAATTAGGTTCTGGTTGGGTCTATTTGCTACGTGTTAGATGTGTTGGGGGAGGGAGGAATATGCAAGGTGCCGAGCATATATGCATTTGCCATGATTAAAGCATGCAGTTAGAATTAACATTATTTATGCCTTATTTGCTTCGTGTATTATTTCTCCTATGCTTTAAATAGTTCATTAAATTATTTTTTTATTCACACTCATGGTAGTAACTATATTTAGGTTTTGTTGAGGTATTTGGATACTATAGTTCTTGATATATTGGTTTACTTGTTAGTGCAGAATTTATGATTATTTCTCACGTAGTGTAGTATTCTTAATAGCTCTTCTTGATGTTACATATATTTCCTACCTTGCTTGGTACTATTTTATATATGCTTGTGCAGAAGAGTGCTATATATATGCACGAATGATGTTTCTGTGCATGTGAGGATGAGTGATTTATGCACGAAGGATGTTTCCATGCTTCTTGATATTATTAATGTTATTATTGTTATTATTACATAAAGGCTATTTCCATTCTTGGTGCGGAAGCGTATTCTATCTATCTATCTATATCTCTCTCTCTCTCTCTCTCTATATATATATATATATATATATATATATATATATATATATATATAGACACACACACACACACACACACCATATTTTTGTGCTATTGAAGATAAGAGATAAATGCATAAAGGGTGTTGCCGTGCTATTGATATGATATCGTTTACTCATTTCTATTATTATACGGATTTGTGGATTTGACTTTATTGTTTTCGTGGTTATCATTTCGCCCTTTTCGATTTGAGTTGTTTAGATATGCTTGAAACACAAGAGGAGAGTGGCGAATTGTGCTAAATTAAAAATTTAGTTGACCAAGTCTGATTTTAGTCGAGTCTTTTTCCTACAGAAGATAGGTTAGAGCAAAATAAAGATAATAAAAATTAATTGAATAGAAAGATAAAAGAGACACAGAGTTTTATACTAGTTCATGTACCGGTATGGTACCTACATCCAGTTCCCTTGTGTCACAAGGGTTCTCTTAGATTTAAAAAGATGAGTTGTTACAGCGAGTGTGGTTTTCCTTCGTTCACCACTAACGAAGTACACCAAAGAAACGAACAATGACACAACCTCTTAGTATTTTTTCCTTTCTATCTATCTTTTATGACACTTGTAAACTTAAGAATACAGTGCTTGGACTAAGAAATAAAAAGATGTAAAATACTTTTTGTATGTGAAGTTGCATATCTTTCTCTCCTTCTTCGATTTCTTCATATAGGCAGTGGATTCGTGATTGATGGCTTGAGTTCTTTCAGTTAGAAGTTCTTCACCAATTCTGTGGGCGAGATTTGTGATTTCCCTTTTAAGGCAAATATTTTTCTAAGAGATTGACCCAAGGGATACCTCTGAATCTAGTCAACATGTGATGATTCGATTCATATAATGTATCATGAACACAATCTGCTTCCTTGTGCTTCCTTATATGCTTGTGATATTCTTTTGATCTTTCTAATAGATTATTGGCAAGTCTTTTTAATTGTCGCAATTCTCAAATACCTGCTACTACCTCGCATGAAATGCATAATGATTAACACCGAATAAAATATCACAACCCAAGTCAGAAAGACTCGTAACTACATTGACTCCTTATCGAATATTGTGTACGACTCTACCGAGACGAATGACCTGATCCCATAAGAGTGGTGGTGCAATATCATGCCATGGCGTACATGATCCTATAAGAATATGTTGAATCATACCGCCAAGGTGAACGACCCAATCTCGTAGGAGTGTATTACATCATACTACCAAAGAGAACGACCCGATCCCATAAGAGTGTATTACATTATACTGTCGAGGCAAACGACCTGATCCTATCACGACCCAAAATCACATGTGTCGTGATGGCGCCTATCGCGATACTAGGCAAGCCAACAACTCATAAATAACATGCATCTTTAATTTAAACATATTGAAATAGGCTTAAGTAAATAAAATCCCATAATAACTGGAAGAAAACACTGCAACTCAATACAAATTTCCCCAAAATGCGGAATCAACAAATTCGCATGACAAAGAATACAAGAATGTGAGGGTTTTCCTAAGGGTTCGACAACCTCTTGAAAATAAGTACAGATGTCTCTGTACCGATCCGCAAGACTCTACTAAACCTGCTTATGATTCCTGAGTCCTATGTAACCTAGGCTTTGATACCAAGTTATCACGACCCAAAATTACATGTGTCGTGATGGCGCCTATCGCGATACTAGGAAAGCCGACAACTCACAAATAACAAGCATATTTAATTTAAACATACTATTATAGTCTTAAGTAAATAAAATCTCATAATAACTAGAAGAAAACACCGCAACTCAATATAGAATTCCCCAAAATCCGGGTGTCACTGAGTACATGAGTATATATACAATAATATGGTCTGACTTCGGAAACACTGTCTAGGAAAATAGAACAGTATAAACGAAACTAAAGAAAAAGGCGGAGAGTCAAGGTCTACAGACGCCAAGGCTGCTACCTTGATAGTCTTCAAACTGAATAAGCTCCAACATTAGAAATCTCTGCGTCCGGAAGCACCTGGATCTGTACACGAGACGCGTAGACAATCACCCTACCATTATGCATCAATATCGCGCCAAGACGAATACGCGATGCATCATAATACACGGTGTAAGCTCCTGAACCTGTAGGCAATACCAACACCGGGTTTGTAGTCAAAGCATTCTTGAGCTTCTGAAAGCTCAACTCACACCCATTAGACAATCTGAAAAGAGCACCCTTATTGGTCAACTTGGTCAATGGGGCTGAGATAGGTGAAAACCCCTCCACGAACCGGTAATAATAAACTGCCAAACCTAAGAAGCTCCGAATCTCTATAGCTGAAGTAGGTCTAAGCCAGTTTTGAACTGCCCCAATCTTCTTAGAATCCACTTTAATGCCCTCTAAAGATACAACACGGCCCAAAAAGGCAACCTGGTCCAACCAAAACTCACATTTTTAAAACTTTGCATATAACTGATTATCTCTTAGAGTTTGAAGTACGATTTGTAGATGCTGCTCATTCTCCTCTTGACTGCCACAGTAGACCAAAATATCATCAACTAATAACATCACAAAAGAATCCAAGTAGGTCTTGAACACCCGGTTCTTCAAATCAATAAATGTTCTTGGGGTATTTGTTAAGCCGAATGACATCACTAAAAACTCATAGTAACCATACCGAGTTTGAAAAGTTGTCTTAGGGACATCTGATGCCCTAATCTTTAACTGATGGTAGCCAGATCTTAGATCAATTTTTGAAAACACTTTGGTACCCTGAAGTTGATCAAATAGGTCATCAGTCTTTGGCAATGGATACTTGTTCTTGATAGTGAGTTTGTTCAGCTGCCGATAATCTATACACAACCTCATCGAACCATCCTTCTTCTTCAAAAACAATATTGGTGCGCCCTAAAGCAAGACACTAGGTGTAATTAATTCCTTATCAAGCAAATCATGCAAATGATCCTTACGTTCCTTCAACTCAGCTGGAGCCATACGGTATGGTGGAATAGAAATGTGATGAGTGCCCGAAGCCAAGTCAATATCTCTATCGGGTGGCATCCCCGGCAAATCAGTAGGAAACACATCTAGAAATTCACACACAACTAGTACTGAATCCATGGAAGGAACCTCTGCAATATATCCATGGAAGGAACCTCAACCATACGACGAGCCTTCACATAAGAAATAATCCTGGTAGTAGAATGGCCAGGACTCACCCTCCACTCTAATAGAGGAAACCCCGGCATGGCTAGTGTCACTATCTTGGCGTGACAGTCCAAAATAGTGTGATAAGGTGATAGTCAATCCAAGCCCAAGATAACATCAAAGTCCACCATATCAAGAAGTAGAAGATCTACCCTAGTCTCACAGCTCCCAATAGAAACCACACACAAGCAATAAATACGATATAGCACAATAGAAGCTCCCACAGGCTTGGACACATAGATAGAAGCATCAAAGAATCACGTGGCATAACCAAATAAGAAGCAAAATAGGATGACAAGTATAAATTAGTAGAGCCCAGATCAAATAAAACTGAGGCATCTCTATAGAAAATCGGAACAATACATATGATGATGACATTAGATGCCTCTGCCTCAGGTCTAGCTGAAAATGCATAGAAACGAGGCTGGGCCTCATCGCTCTAACCTCCGCCCCTCAGATAGCCTCTA
Source organism: Nicotiana tabacum (assembly GCF_000715075.1). Lineage (NCBI taxonomy): Eukaryota > Viridiplantae > Streptophyta > Magnoliopsida > Solanales > Solanaceae > Nicotiana > Nicotiana tabacum. The sequence goes on along the minus strand of NC_134101.1, from coordinate 88,238,213 downwards.
GCTGGCTGGCCTCCACCTCTAATGGCCTGACCTCTACGTCTAGCAGCCTAACCCCCACCTCTAGCTAGTTGAACGAGCGGTAAGCAATCAGTGCCAAAACCATGGCACACGAACCCTACTGAGCTCTGTTGCTAATCAATCTAGGATAGTACCTCCTAATATGACATGTACCTTACACTAAAAACACTCTCTCGGCTGCTATGGCTGCTGAAGCTGAGATTGACTTAACAGCCCGGATAACCACTGTAGTAACTTTGTAGCGGTGGTGCACTGATAGGAGCTGAAGGTGTACAAAATGCTGGCATCTCAGGACGATACTCATAATAACCGCAACTGCCCGAAGCACCGTGGGCTACCTAGAGAGCTAACTGCATCAGCCTGTGGGATGGCCTCTACCAAATGAATCTCCGCCTCTAGATGAGTAACTACTAAAACCACCAAAATGACGAGTCCCCTTCTCAGATGCCACCTCTCTACCATGACCACGAATCATCTCAATCCTTCTAGCAATCTCTACGTCCCTCTAGAAAGGAATATCATCCCCAGTCTCCTTGGCCATTTGTAGCCTGATACCAAAAGTAAGACCCTCAATGAATCTCCTCGCCATCTCTCTATCAGTAGAAATCAAGATAGCTGCATGGCACGCTAGGTCCACAAATCTGGTCTCGTACTGGGTTATAGTCATGCTACCCTACTGAAGACACTCAAACTACCTATGGTACTCCTTATTTAGAGTAAACGAATTAACTTCTCCAGAAATAGCTACGAAAACTAATCCCAAGTGAGTGGAGATGAGCCTGCTGGCTTGCTCCACTCATAATCACACCACCATCTCTTGGCAGAATTGGTCATCTGAAACATTGCAAAGTCGACTCCATTTGACCCAAAAAGACACATGTTACGCAACACACATAGTGGCAATGGTCCAAATAGTTATGTGGGTCCTCAGAAGGTGTAACACAAAAATGAATAGGAAAGAACTTTGTGAACTTATCCAACCTTATCAATCCTTCCGAAGACATCGCGGGCCTCTCCCCGATCTGTGTAGCAATAAAGGGCTAAACTACCCCAGTTGATGGGACCATCAGAGCTTGGTACAAGGGAATCATCTGCTCCGGAGTGTGAGTGGCGGGAGTCTAAGCTCCTTCTAAAGTCTGGAGACAGCTAGTGCTATAGGAAATATTCCGTCCTGGGCCACACCCCACATAAGGCCCACCAAATAGACTAGAGCATCCTAAAGTACGAGAGTAGCAATAAATCCCTTTGGGACCTGAGGGGGTCCGAATGGTGCGGTCTGAACTAGAATCTCCTCTCTTGCTCGATCTGAGGCTCTACAATGGTGATGTTGCACGTGCTCTAGGCTGAGCTCTGCCTCTGCCTCGTCCCCTACCTCAGCCACATCCCCTACCCCTTGTAGTGGCTACAATTGGCTGTTCTGGCTTTTGCCCGGCTGTAAATATTGTGCGTGTTATCACCATCTGCGAGGAAACAAGAATAGAATGGTTCAAACCTCATTATTTGAATAAAGTCGCACGACAGAGAATGAAAGAATTTACATATTCCTAAAGCTTTATAGCCTCTAGAAGATAACTATAGACATTTTTGTAACGATCCTCTAGACACTACTAACCTTGCTCATGACTCGTGAGACCTAGGTAACCTCGTGCCCTGATAACAACTTGTCACGACGTAGAATCTCACACTCGGGACCGTGATGACGATTCTATCCATCAGGTAAAGCCCGTTTAACTAGAAAGTAAAATCTCTGTCAAAGATAGATCTAAAGGCTTGAACAGTTAGGAATGAAACTTCCTACGGGAAGAGTGAGCTGTTTCTTCTCACCTTCGGCAACTAAAAAGGATGGAAGACTGGTGCGACAATAGGATAGAACCCTTGCGACCTGCTCCCCTCTATCTTAGGACTCACTACCTTCTTGAAAGCCCTACTTCTGTCTTGTTAAAGACTAGAACATAAGGATGACGAAATTGCTATATCTATATATATAAAGATGTGGACTGGAGAGTTTGCAATTGGCTATCGGATTTTGTCCCGCAACTAGAAGAAGATCGCTTCAGGTCCGTCTCCCCTACCCTGTTAGAACAGTCTGGTCTGTAAGCACAGATTCCCTAGAATGTTAGAACTCATACATGTCAGAGAAAGTAGTCAAAAATGGTACGCTAAGCTCCTTGCTTTGCTGGGCTGGGGGTGCCTCGGAAATAACCTGAAGTGCTATTTGAGTAGGTCTAGACTGACCACGACCATGCTTTCCCTTGATCCCAGATGGAGCGCCACTCTGTCCTCCTGTAGTCTTGAACTCTTACTCTTCCTTTCGGCTGAAAGGCAAAAGAAGCCCTTCGATAAATTGAAAGTCCCCAGCCCCAATTTAGATATTCTATTCGTCAACGGGGTTATGCTCTTTGAGTGAGATAGTATTGACTGTATATCCCCTTATTGGGATTCAGAGAGGTTTGCGAACCTATGCTTAACTTGCTAGGCAAACCAACATTAGCTAAATTACTTAATCAGTTTTAACAGTTTAAATTAAAACATTAATAATACATTGTAATAGTTTGAAAAAGATTGATAAACATACCAAATGTGGTAATCTGAACATATCCCAGAATCTGGAATCACGAATACATGAGCATATACAGTACTACAAGGCTGTGAACGTTATGCAGCTATACATCAAATCTCCAAAAGTAACTGAATTCGAGCAGTCTCGCCACGCGCCATTGGGACCAACACTGGTATCTACACAAGAAGTGCATAAGTGTAGCATGATTACAACAGACTCCATGTACTTTGTAAGTGCCGAGCCTAGCTTCGATAAAGTAGTGATGATGTTATGACAAGGCACTCACAATAAACCCGTACGAAACAATAATAATAGGGACAATATTAGAAATAAATAATAAAGTGAGATCACCGGACCCATAAGTCAACTACCAAAAAGGGCCTCATAACAACATAATCTCAATCTCAATTTACAATGCCGAGAACAATCTATACAGCCACGACCAACTTATAACACACCAAATTTGTTGCAGCGAGCAACTCGATCCCACCATATCATTATCTCATATCACATTCTCTCCATATTCTGTCGTGTCATATCATATCATATTCAATACCGTTGCAGCGTGCAACCCGATTCCAAACATTTTTAAATCATTAACATAAACAACTCAACAACAATATTTGCAAAATATCAACACAAGGAGGTGCAATGTAGAGAACAGTAAAGAAGCACAAAATAAACATAGAATATCCAACATCTCGGAATCTCAAACTTTACCAATTCATCAGTATAGAACAGCTAAACGGTTCACATAATCAGAAACAACATAATATAGTGCATCAAATAAAATAAGAACAATAAAAACTGGTGAAGATGTGATGGTTAGAATATACAGTTGAGGCAAGTAAAAACAAGTAGCAAATAAGTAGAAATCTTGTGAGAAATGAATAAATTAAAGGAAGTAATAATTAAATAACAATTAACGAGTAAAGCATAGATGCCAAGTAAGAACATGCGACATTTAAAGCAATAATAAGAAATAACATATAATGAATGAAGATATGGTAATTAATAGCCAAATCTTGCATGCTAAACCTCATGACGGCGCATATACACTCGCCACCTCGCATATACGCCATTTCCCAACATAATTCAATTAATAAATAATTCAACAAGTCCTAATTCCCTCAAGTCAAGGTTAGACACAATACTTACCTCACTCTGTAACCAAGTCAATCAACTAACCCGGCCTTGCCTTTTGAACAACCCTCCAAACCAACCAAATCTAACATGTTATCGATAAAACCATTCAAAATAAACTTTAGAAACTATTCACGAAGGAAAAAGGTTCAATCTTTAATGAATTTGGAAAAAGCCAACAAAAGTCAACCCCGAGTTCGCTTGGTCAAACCCGAGATTGGGACCAAAACTTGATTACTCATTCACCCCTGAGCCCTGTTATGTGATTTGTTTTGAAATTTGACCTCAATTTGAGATCTAAATCTCAATTTTGCAAAATCTTAAATTCTACCCAAATTCCTAATTTCTACCATGAAAATCCTAGATTTGATGTGGAAATCTCATGAAAAGTCATGGGAAATTGAAAGAAAGTGGATTAGAGTTGCTTACCAATGATTTTAGGAAGAAGAAATTCTTGAAAAATCACCTCTAGAGTGTTTAGGGTTGAGAAATGGTGTAAAATAAGCTAAGTCATGTTTTTTCCTTCTTTTACCGAGCTGCAGATGCCGCAAATGCGAGAAAACATGTCACAAATGCGACCTCTGTCCCCAGCCTACTATAATCACAATTGCGATCTCCTGTCCAACCGCAAATCCGTTCAAAGGTTGTCATTAGCGAACTATCACGACCCAAACCCAGACCCGGTCGTGATGGCGCCTCTCGTGAAGACAAGGCCAGCCGACACTTCTCGTTTTCCAATTTTTAACAGTTAAGCATTTAATAAATGGTCCAATCATGATAAAATAAACCGAAATAACAATGATAACATAAATACGCGGAAGAACACCCATACACAGCCCTATCCGGGATGTCACTAATCATGAGCATCTATAAGTCATAATACAATTCTGCTAAATCCAGAACTAGTACAACTGTCTGAAGGGAAATAGAAGCGATAAAAGAGTAGAGACACGGGGCTGCGGACGTCAACAACTACCTCGTAATCTCTGAAAGCCCGCCTGAAGCTGGAGGAATCAGCACTCGGGAGCGGAACCAGCTACGCCTGAATCTGCACACAAGGGTGCAGGGTGTAAAGTGAGTACTCCAACTCAGTGAGTAACAAATGTAAATAACGATTGAAAGTAAGAAAACACGTAAGGCACAAGGCATTCTATAATGAAGCAGCAAAACCATTTAAAAGCATTAAAATAGTGAAAAGTCTAGTAAAATTCTCTTTCAACAAGTAAACAAGAAATTGACAGGTACTTAAGGTAAAGTAAACAAATAGAAGTTCACCCCTCTGGCACAGTATCACCACATCCGCCCCTCGGGCAACATCTTAGAACGATAACAGCTCCCGGGGCTCAATCTCACATCACAATGGGTACCCGCACTCACTGGGGGTGTGCAGACTCCTGGAGGGGCTCCTTACGGCCCAAGCGCAATAACAAGCCATCTCGTATCATCAAAACTAGGCCCTCGGCCTCATATCAATCAAGCCACCTCATGGCGCACATATCTTAGGCCCTCGGCCTTATAATCAAACTTAGTGTATCACCGCTGCCGTGTGCAGCCCGACCCAGAAGTATCCTCATAACACAAGCCCTTGGCCTTACTCAGTAAAAATCACATAAGCCACTCGGGCAATAATAAAACATGATGCTCATCCCCAAATATGATTTAAAATATCATTTAAGTCTTAAACCTGAGTAATCATGGCTGAGTATGAAAATAGTGGAAAATAACATGACTGAGTTCAAGTATAAAGTCAAAGCATTGAGGAAATAGCAATGAAAATCCCCCAAGGGTTCATATAGTTGGCACTAGGCCCAAATATGGCATTCAACCCAAGTAATGATGATAGCAAATAGTTTTCAATCAAATACGCGGTAGAATCATCAATCGGGACGGACCAAGTCACAATCCCCAATAGTGCACGACCCCACGCTCATCATCAAGCGTGTGCCTCACCTCAATATAGCACTACGATGTGCAAATCTGGGGTTTCAAACCCTCAGGACATCATTTACAGTTATTACTCACCTCAAACCGGCTAAATCTCTAGCTCGCGACGCCTTTGCCCTTGAATCGGCCTCCACACGCGTCGAATCTATCCAAAATAAGAACTAGTACGTTAACATATGCTAAGGGAACAAAGCTCAAGCGAAAACAATCAAAAAAGGGCACAAATCCTGAAATTACCAAAACCCGACCACCGGGGACACTTCTCGAAATTAAGAAATTTTCACATCAATAGATTCCTTATCTTCCCACGAGTTCATACATATCAAAAGTTCTCAAATCCGACCCCAAATGGTCCTTCAAATCCACAATTAAAGGCCTAAGTTCTCAAGCCCTAGTTTCCCCAATTTTAACCTTTGATTTCCATAATTTCTAGCCCTAATCCATGAAATATCGAGTTTTTGGTCCAAATTTCTTACCTCAATGAAGTTCTCTTGAAATCCCCCTCTCAAATCGCCTAAGAAGCTCCCAAGCCGAAGTCAAAAATGGTGAAAACCTTCAAAATTGCGAAGGAAAGCTTATATACATTATGTCCAGGGGTGCCCGCATATGCGGTCCAAAATCCGCTTCTGCAGTAATGCGGTCCATCCTTCGCTTCTACAAAAATAACTTAACGGACCAAATACAACATATGCGGTCCACTCGCCGCATCTGCGACTCCGCAGGTGCGGTCCCTCTACCAAATATGCGGTTCCTGACTCTACCTCTTTATTCCGCATATGTGCCTCTCCTTCCGCACGTGCGACGCCGCACCTGCGGCCCCCAAACCGTAGGTGCGAAAACACCAGAAGCAGAAAAATCTCAGAAGCTGCAATGACATCTCAACTTCTCCGTTAACCACCCGAAATCATCCCGAGGCCCCCGGGACCTCAACCAAAAGCACAAACATAACCCAATACCTTATTCAAACTTGTTCCAATTATCAAAATGTCTCAAACAACATCAATTCTACCAAATCACATCGGATTCAAGCCTAAGTTTCTAAAATCTTCCGAAATACGCTTTTGATAAAAAATCCAACCAAACCACGTCCGAATGACCTGAAATTTTACACACACATCCCAAATGACACAACGGATCTACTGCTACTCTCAGAATTCCGACCCCTATATCAAAATCTCGTCTACCAACCGGAAATCGCAAAAATATCAACTTCGCCAATTCAAGCCTAAAACTACTTTAACCCTCCAAAACCCATTCCAATCACACTCCTAAGCCATAAATTACCTCCCGAAGCTAACCGAACCATCGGAACTCGCATCTGAGCCCTCTAACACATAAGTCAATATATGGTTGACTTTTCCAACTCAAACTCCCTTAAAAGAGACTAAATGTCTCAAACCTTACCAAAATCATTCCGGATTCGATCCGACCAACCCGATACCATAAAACACGGGTAAAGAAGAGCAGAAATGGGGGAAACAGAGCGGTAACTGATGAGACGACTGGCTGTGTCGTCACACAAACCTGCCTAAACCTAGTGCTCAGTCTCAAGTGCGACTAATCTATTGCAAAAGCGAAGACTGTGTTGTCCGCGATTGCAAACATTTCTTCACAAATGCCAAGACTACTCTACCCAGTCCCCCATCGCAATTGTGAGCTCAACATCGCAAACGAAGTTCGTATTTGCAAACAGGTCTTTGCAATTACGAGACCTGCAACCCAGCACCAGAACTGAAACGCACTAACACTCCTCTCACTATCCAAACTCATCCAAAACATGCCGAAAACTCAAACGAGCCCCTCGAACTCCAAACCAAACATGCACACAAGTGTAATAACATCATATGAGCTTGCTCACACGATAAAAATACCAAAATAAAATCTAAAACTACAAATCGAACATCAAAACGAATGAAATTTCAAAGGAAAACTCAAAAACATCTAGAATCACAACGAAGCGTACAAATCCTGTAAAACTAACTCCGATGTGCACCGAATTTTTCAAAAAGTTTCAAATAGAAAAATGGGCCTATTCCATGTCTTGAAACCAAAAAGACCCGATAGCCACAAAGTCAACCTACGGTCAAATCTAGGAAATTTTCGAACATTGAAATTTCTAACTTTCAATAAAATAAATCAAATCAACCTAGGGACCTCCGATTTTAATTCTGGGAATATGTCCAAGTCCATAATCAAAATACAGACCTATATCATCAAAACACTGCTGGTATCGTTTACACAAAATATTGACTATGGTCAACTCAATTTATTTTTAAAGTTAAAAATCATATTTTCTTCAAATTCTTACGTAAAAAGATTTCCAAAAAGGCATGGATTACACACGTAAATCAAGAACATTAAATGAAGCTAATGTAGGTCTCGAGATACAGAAATAAAGGCTAGTACATAAGATTCTTGTTCTTGGTTATATTCTGTTATGATATCAGGATTGATATTTTAGCCATGTTCAAGCGTTTAAATAATATCAGTATTTTCTATAAAAATGAATGATTTCAGTTATTTATCTCATTATTTGCTTTGGAATGCATTTTGAATTATCTACCAGCGAGTTGATTTATTTCTTTGCTTGTCTAACAACAACATTGGGCGCAATCTCATCGTATGATGGGAATTGGGTCGTGACATGGAAGCAATCACAATCAATAAAGTTTTGATCTTTTAAGAAATGTTAAAAAGTCAATAGAAGTCAACTTGGACCCACACAGTCAAAACTCGCAACCAAGACCAAACCTTGATGACTCATAACCTCATTAGGTTCAGAATTTCATGAGAAATCAAGATATATAATTAAAACCAAGAAGGAATCACTTACCCTCAAGCTTAGGGTAAAATTCCTCTCCAAAATCGCCTTCATTATCTCTGAAAAACATAAAATAGTGAAAATGAACAAATTTCAAATTTTAGACATAAAATACACCTGACAACAAGTTCTTCTTTGCAATCGCGGCCATCTCCCTCTAGATTGCGATGCACAAATGTCTAGCTTTGCTTCTCTTCTTCGCGATAGGAAAACACCTTATGCGATCGCGATGTATAGCTTTTAGCTCTTCTTCGCGATCAGAATCACGATTCATAATACTCCCAGCACCCTTTCCTCTTCATGCTCATGCACTAGCCTATCCGATCGTGATTCATACCTCTGTTGTCAAAAATCAGCAGCTATAAAATGGCTCAAAATAATCTGAAACCACCCTGAATTTTGCCCGAGGCCCTCGGGACCACGTCCAATCATCCTAGCTGGTCAGTTTATCCAACACGAACTTGTCCAAAGTCTCAAAACACGAATAAAAACATCAAAATCAAGAATCAAAGGTCAATCTGGATTATCAAACTCTCATAAGTTCATGAATTCCCTTTTAAGTAGAAGTGCCGAAACAATCCCGGGTCATCTAAGACTGAACATACGTACAAGTTCAAAATTATCATACGAACCTATTGAAACCTTCAAATCATGAATCCGCGATTGCTTACTCATAGTGTTTACTTTGGTCAATTCTTCTTAACTTAGAGTTTCTAATTGTCAACCAAGTGTTCCAAATCACTTCAGAACGTCGCAACTTTGGACCCATACATGCAGGGGCGGATTTAGAGGGATAGAGGGGGTTCAGCCGACCCCTCTTTGTTGGACGACAAATACCGCATAGTCCGGACTTTTTACGTATATATATATATATATATATATATATATATATATATATATATATATATATATATATGTTGAACCCCCTTGACACAAGACAAAAGCTTTTCTTAGTGGTCAAGGGGGTCAAATTTTGTAGAAGGTTGCATATTAAATTCTCATTAAGTGCAATCTTAATTTTTCACTTCAGGCTTTATTTTTAAAATTTAAAGAAAATTAAATGATGTCGTTTTTCGAGGACGAACGTTTGTTTAAGAGGGGGGGATGTACCGAACTGGCTAGTCATTTTGAGAATTAGAATCCCGGTGGCTTAAGGTCTCGAGAAACTTTGTGTTATATAATATGACTTGTGTGTATGGTTGATTTCGGTTTTCGAAAGATCCAGGATTGATTTGGGAGGATGATTCTTGTTTTAGAAGCTTAAGCTGTAGAGTTTAATGGAGTTTGACTCTCATGCAGATGAATCCGGAATGGTGTTTTGATTATTCCAATAGCTTCGTATGGTGATTTTGGACTTAGGCATGAGTCCAAATTTATATTGGAGGTTCATAGGTTGATTTGATGCATTTTGGGCGAAAATTGAAAAATTGAAGGTTTGGAAGGTTGAGAGGTTTTACCGGGGATTGACCTTGTTGATATCGAGTTCGGATTGTGATTCTGAGAGTTGGAATAGCTCCATTATTTCATTTGGGGTCTGCATGCAAAATTTGAGGTTATTCCGGGTTGATTTGATATGATTCAGCACGAGTTGTAGAAGTTGAAAGTTCGTAAGTTCACTAAGTCTGATCTGAGATGTGATTCGTAGTTTCAATGTTTTTTGATGTGATTTGAGGCCTCGAGCAGGTTAGTGTTATGCTATAAAACTTGTTGGTATGTTCGGATAGGGTCCCGTGGGCTTCGGGTGTGTTTCAGACGCATTTCGGATAGTTTTTATGCTTTTGGACAAGTCTGCTTATGTTGCGTCGTGCCTGCGGATTTTGGAGTGCAGGTACGGTGTCTCTTCTGCAAACTTTGTGTCACTTTTGTGATGTTGGTTCCTGGGCAGGAGTTTCACTTCTGTGAGTGAAGGATCACAGATGCGATCATCACATTTGCGTGTATTGTGTCATAGGTGCGAGGAAGGCTGCTTCTACGGTATGTTGTGCGCTTCTGCGCTGTTGTAGGTGCGGCTGATTTTACGCAGATGCATATGCTTATCTGTTAAGATGTTTCCGCATATGCGAGCCATTGCTCACCAATGAGGGCTCGCAGGTGCGCTTCTTGGTCTGCAAAAGTGGAATCTTTGGTCGAGAGTCTATAATTCGATGGTTGGGCCATATTTATCATATCTTGAGTTGTAGACCTCCGATTTGAGCGATTTTTGAGGGGTTCTTCACGGTTTGGATTGGGTCAAGTGGTCATTATCCGGAATTTACTGTATTTCATGATTACATAATTATTTTAGCATTAAATTAGTGAATTGAATGAGAGAAAATGTGAATTTTTATAAAATCTTTCATACTTTAAAATGAGGATTTGAAGGCCGAATGATGTTGGAATTGGGTAATTTTGGTATGGTTGGACTATATTGGAATGGGTGTTTGGATTTTGTGAACTTTGTCGGGTTCCGAGGTGCGGGCCTGGGATTGGCTTTTTGGATTGACTTTTTAGTTTTCATTAAATATCGAAGCTTTATTTTCCGGACTTGTTTTCTATGATTTGTATTTATGGTATTAAGTTATTTTTGCTAGATTTGAGCTGTCTGGATGTTCTTTCACATGAGGAGGTCATTTTAGAGTATCGGTTTAGCTTTTTTGAGGTAAGTATCTTGCCTAACTTTGTGGGGGGGTCTACCCCTTAGGATTTGAGTCGTTTGTGCTTTTTGTGTCATGTTAAAGCTGTGTACGCGAGGTGATGAGTATGCACGCTAGCTTATATGTGGAAATTGATAGGTTTAGACTCTTAGGCATCTTCATGTACTTATTTGTAATTGTTTTTACTGTATTTCATGTTTACATAATTATTTTATCATTAAATTAGTGAATTGAATGAGAGAAAATGTGAATTTTTATAAAATCTTTCATACTTTAAAATGAGGATTTGAAGGCCGAATGATGTTGGAATTGGGTAATTTTGGTATGGTTGGACTCTATTGGAATGGGTGTTTGGATTTTGTGAACTTTGTCGGGTTCCGAGGTGCGGGCCTGGGATTGGCTTTTTGGATTGACTTTTTAGTTTTCATTAAAGATCGAAGCTTTATTTTCCGGAATTGTTTTCTATGATTTGTATTTATGGTATTAAGTTATTTTGGCAAGATTTGAGCCGTCTGGATGTTGTTTCACATGAGAAGGTCATTTTAGAGTATCGGTTTAGCTTCTTTGAGGTAGGTATATTGCCTAACTTTGTGTGGGGGAACTAGCACTTAGGATTTGAGTCGTTTGTGCTTTTTGTGTCATGTTAAAGTTGTGTACGCGAGGTGATGAGTATGCACTCTAGCTTATATGTGGAAATTGATAGGTTTAGACTCTTAGGCATCTTCATGCTTATTTGGAATTGTTTTTACTGTATTTCATGTTTACATAATTATTTTATCATTAAATTAGTGAATTGAATGAGAGAAAATGTGAATTTTTATAAAATCTTTCATACTTTAAAATGAGGATTTGAAGGCCGAATGATGTTGGAATTGGGTAATTTTGGTATGGTTGGACTCTATTGGAATGGGTGTTTGGATTTTGTGAACTTTGTCGGGTTCCGAGGTGCGGGCCTGGGATTGGCTTTTTGGATTGACTTTTTAGTTTTCATTAAAGATCGAAGCTTTATTTTCCGGAATTGTTTTCTATGATTTGTATTTATGGTATTAAGTTATTTTGGCTAGATTTGAGCCGTCTGGATGTTGTTTCACATGAGAAGGTCATTTTAGAGTATCAGTTTAGCTTCTTTGAGGTAAGTATCTTGCCTAACTTTGTGTAGGGGAACTACCCCTTAGGATTTGAGTCATTTGTGCTTTTTGTGTCATGTTAAAGCTGTGTACGCGAGGTGATGAGTATGCACTCTAGCTTATATGTGGAAATTGATAGGTTTAGACTCGTAGGCATATTCATGTACTTATTTGGAATTGTTAGCACATGTTATATCTTTTATTCGCCGTATCTACTTTCATATGCTTTATTTGAAGTTGTCGTTACTTGTCTCGTTATATACTTTTTGAGTTTGATCTTATATGTTTTATTTGGAGTTGTTATAAGTTTTATCATTATGTAATTTCCTTTGGCCATGACACTAACCCCGAACCCGGTCGTGATAGCACCTCTCTTGAAGACAAGGCCAGCCAATTTGCACAATTCACCCTCTTAAATAGTTAAACAACATAAAGATACTTCAAACATGATTCAATAGCAATATTTAGCGGAAATAGAGATAACAAAATCGAAACCCAAGCCGACACAGCCCTAACCGGGGTGTCACAAGTCACGAGCATCTATTAGAGTATAAATACAACTACAAAGTCTGAAATGTACAAAAACAGGACTAATGAACGAAAAGGGAGAAAAGCAGTGCTGCAAACGTTGACAGCCACCTCGCTAAAATCTGATAGCCCTGCCTTCGATCTGCCAAAACCCGCTACCGGGTGTATAAATACCTGCATCTGCACACAAAAGTGCAGGGAGTAAAGTGAGTACTCCAACGCAGTGAGTAATAAAGGTAAATAACAACGGAGCAGTAGGAAATCACGTAAAGCAAATCAACATGTTGTATAGAAGTAATGTAAAACCTTTTGAGAAAAAAAATAATTAAGCTGTGAAATCTTTAGAAACAACTTATCTTAGTTTAAACCTTTTCTGAGAATGACTTTTCAACAGTTACGCAAATGAATGCAAAACAGTTAGTGCCAATAAGCACAGAAAATCCGCCCCTCGGCCACAAGTACCACAGTATAATAGGTAAAATGACAAGTAAATATGAAAGATGAACACATAAAGGTTTGCCCCTCGGGCAATCTCTTAGAACAATACCAGCCCCTCGAGCTCACTCTCAGAATAATATCAGCCCCTCGGGCTCACTCTTAGAACAATATCAGCCCCTCGGGCTCACTCTCAGATCATGATTGGTACCCGCGCTCAGTGTGGGTGTGCAGACTCCGGAGGGTCCCCTTACGGCCCAAGCGCTATATCAAGCCACCTCGTGGCATCATCACTCGGCACTCGGCCTCACATCACTCGGCACTTGGCCTCACATCACTCAAGCCACCTCGTGGCAGGTAAAGTATCTCAGGCCCTTGGCCTCATATCTCTCAGCATATCCTCACATATGTCCCTCGGCCTCACTCAGTCCGAAAATCATCACAAGCCCTTGGGGCATTTGTAAAACAGTAGTGCTCAGCCCAAAACATCGTTTAGAAATATCATTTAAGTCTCAAAACTGAGTAAGAGTGGCTTAGTTGTAAAACAATGGAAAACAATAGGACTGACTTCAGGTAATAAATCAATACCGTGAGAAAATAGTGATAAAAATCCCCGGAGGGTTCAAATAGTTGGCACGAAGCCCAAATATGGCAATCAGCCCAAACTATGATGATAACAAATAAGTTTCAGTCAAATACGCGGTAAAATCATCAATCGGGACGGACCAAGTCATAATCTCCAATAGTAAACAACCACATGCTCATCATCAAGTGCGTGTCTCACGTCAATATAGCACTACGATGTTCAATCCGGGGTTTCAAACCCTCAGGGCATCATTTATAATCATTACTCACCTCGAACCGGCTAAATCTCTAGCTCGCGATGCCTTTGCCCCTTGAATTGGCCGCCACGCACATCGAATCTATCCAAAATCAGAACGAATACGTCACAATATGCTAAGGAAACAAAGCCCAAGTGAAAACAATCAACAAAGGGCACGATTCCCGAAATTACCAAAACCTGAGCCCTGGGCCCACGTCTTGAAATTTGACAAAATTCACAAAACTTGAATCCTTATACTCTCACGAGTCTAACCATACGAAAATTATCTAATTCTGGTACCATTTTGATCCTTCAAATCATCATTTTATATCTTTGAAAGATTTCACAATTTTCTTCCCAAATTCCATCGCAAATCACGAATTAAATGATGAATTCAATGATACATTCATGTACTCTAGCCAAATCTGAGTTAGAATCACTTACCCCGATGAATTTTTTGAAAACCCTTCGAAATATCGCCAAACGCCGTGCTCTCTATGTCAAAATAACAAATAAAACCCAAAGTCTCGTATTTATAGAGAACCCCACAGATCTCCACCTCCGCGGGCCGTACAAAACCGACCGCGGTCCGCAAACAAACGACCGCGATCGCACAATTTTCCTCTGCAGTGACATGCTTTATTATTTTGGCTATAACCTTTGATACAAATGTCCAAATTGCAATATCTTTACCTTTCCGGAAAATAGACATGAAGGGCTACAACTTACGTTTTTGAATCATCTCTAAATTTCTTGTAGATCAAAAGATATGAGCTTCCGAAGTCTAACCAATGAAAAGTTCCCTACCGCGGGCACACAACATTTTTTGCGGCCCGCACAACACCTACCGCGGCCGCACTTCTTTTTGTGTGGTCCGTACAGCACATATCGCAGTCGCACTTCTTTTTGTGCGGACCACGCGGGTGGGTTCCGAGGCCTGCAACCCTTCTGGACCTACTACAGCTATGATTTTTGGCCTAATACATCCCGGAACCTACCCGGAACTTCAAACTAATTGTACCAACACATCCCATGACATCGTTCAAACTTGTTCAAAACTTCGGAACGCTCACAACAACATCAAATCACCAATTTAACATAGGATTCAAGCCTAAGAACTCTTAAATTATGCTTTCGACCAAAAAATCTATCAAATCTCGTCCGAATGACCTGAAATTTTCCACACACATCCCAAATGACACAACGAAACTACTGCAACTCTCGGAATTCATTTCTGACTCCTATATCAAAATCTCACCTATCAACTAGAAAGCGCCGAAATCTCAATTACGCCAATCCAAGCCTAAACATTCCACGGACTTCCAAAATGCATTCCGATCACACTCCTAAGTCCCAAATCACCTAACGGAGCTAACCCAACCATAAAAATTCCGATCCGAGATCATATACAAACAAGTCAAATCTTGGTCAAACCTTTCAAATTTCAAGCTTCAACTGAGAATTGTTTTCTTCCAAATTTCATTCTGATTACCCTGAAAACCAAAACCAACAATTTACATAAGTCATAATATATCACACAGGGCAAGTAATGCCCGAAAACTGGCGAGCAAAATGCAAAAGCTCAAAACGACCGGTCGGGTCATTACATCCTCCCCCACTCAAACATACGTTCGTCCTCGAACGTGCCCAGAGTTGTTCTAAAAGCCAACCAATTGCTGAATAACCTTACCATGCATATATCCGGGGTGATCCCACGTCACCCTATCTCATATAGGTCCAATAACACATTGTAACTAAAATTTCACAACCCAATCTATCCCATAAACCATAGAACCACATTTCCACTTCTAAAATCCACAATACAATCAGAATCTCACATTTATACTGTGAATAAGACCGAACCAGCTATAACCAACCATACCTGCAACCTCGGATGCCATTTCATGATAAACCACATAACTCAAACGCTTGTATCGATAACTTCTATTCAAAACAGCTGCCCACAACAACCAAATACTGGTAGAAAATCTCTTATACACTAAAATCTCATTCTAAGACTTTCATATACTACCAATGATCACTAAGACACGTGGTAAGCCATAACCATTTCCCAGATCAACTATTCAAGAAGCCACTCCTCCTTTGGCAAATACCACAGCAAATTTTCGAGCTGAATCTCGATGTTATCCTTCCAACATGCTGAAATCTAATTGGTTCGTATTCATTAATGATCCCAACGATCTACTCTACTCCAACACACTACTCTGGTGACATGACACATCAATACAGGCCTAAGCCATAACTTGCATCGTACGCGCACCAATAAGCAACGGTCCGAACATACTAAAATCATGAAAATGACTCAAATGAAAGAGCTGTAGCTCAAGCGCAGTATTACCACCACAACACAAGACTGAGAACCCGTCTCGCATCATAGGAACAGAACACATGAATCTAACCCGCAAGGTCATACCTCCACATAACTTTGCTACGATGCGCGATCCTATCCAACACTGCTCTACATGAACCACCTCAAGTCATTATGCTCAAAATCGACAACCACGCACAATTTGATGTCTGGAACCAAATCAATCATTACACCTACGGTGAAACAAATACCATACACCATGCACACCCGATAGGACATAACCGATACGCCGTTCACTGAGCAAAACCCAATTACTCTTCCCTCTCGACTTCCACTATGAAACCCCAATAGAACCGCACCATATGTGCCTATAACCAACAAATCATTACATCTCGCAACATAGAAAGGTAACTCATGGATCTCCCCAGATTACTAATAAGCTCAATAACAATCGAATCAACACACCTCTCAATAGTACAATTCAGAGCCAACCAAGCCGGCTTAAATTAGAACACGCATCCATATTGGCCTGCTAACGAGCTCCTTATCACAAAAATCCTGGAGTTGCTCTTCAACTCCTTTAACTCTGTCGGTGCCATACGATATAGTGTCTGGCATCAAATCAATACCGAAATCAACAACCTTGACCGACGACATGCCCGACCACAAGAAACATATCCAAAAAGTCCCTCAGCACCGGAACTAAATCAATGGTAGGAGCCTTTGCACTACCATCTATCACGAAAACCCAACTAAGAAAAACAATCCTTCCTAGCCGTCCGCTGGGTCTTCGAAATATAAAACCACTCTACTAGGACATAATCCGTCGAACCTCACCACTCAATCTGTGGCATTCCCGTCATAGCCGCCAGTGCCGCCTTAGCACAATAGTCCAGAATGACACAACATGGAGACAACCAGTCTGAATCCAATATCACATCCAAATCTAACATACCAAGCAACAAAAGATCCGCTCGGGTCTCCAAACCCCGATAGTCACTAAACAGTGTCGATACTCATGACTCACAACCACAACATAGCCTGAATATGAGAACTTCCCGTTTGCAACTCTATATGGCCCATGAATCAACATATCTGGTCCCAATTCCGCCGTCGAATACATACCACACCTCAAATACCCAATCATTCCACGAGAGAAAATCTAGAATTCCTCTATGCCACCAAGCAAACTTGAATATCAGCAGTCGATCTTATAAGAAAATGTCGCAATACTACCGAAGTATCATCAACTTAACCACATTGTCCTTTTTGAAACATATGCCCTCGTTAAATAACTCCCATTTGGCAATACCATTTCCTTAATTATCTGGAGATCATCCCCCTAATCATCTAAAGCTCATTTCCTTAATCATCTAAAGTTGTCCGTGCTACCTAAGAATTTTTTTATACTTTCCGTTCAAAACTGAATCGTAACCTTACACACGCAAATCCCAATCCTCCCCAATAGACCGCATATACCATAGCATCCTAGGATAACATGAGAACTTCGGCTCCCTTCCGAGCCACAAACATCTATATACTCAAGTAGTCAATAACTTTCCATTGATCCCATCTAGAAGAAAATCACTATGCATCCCATGCTCCTCATGCCCATAGAAAATATACATCTCCAACTGTGGTGGAAACCATATAGAACTCCCCGAATTCCTTTTGCGCAACACTCGCTCATCAGGATTGAATCCTTATAACTCAACCGAGCTACGCATGTCACTAAAACCCAAAAGAATTGCTGCAAAACACCTGTAGAGACTCGTTACCTCGAAAACACCCAAGGAACTAATCATATACTTACCATACCGATCTGGCCTACTACCACGCTATCCCATCTATTCGAGTTTCCCTCTTATCTACCATTAGCTTGACACTTCTTCTTGATACAATGCCACAATTCCTCAACCCAGACTGACCACGCGAGACCCAAGCATGAAACCACACTGTCTAAGGCTTATAAGTCGTTGAGTACTCTCTTAAATGTTTTCAATAGCACCACGTTCAAAATACCTACCCCGAAAGGGCTTCCTGCAAATCTGGAACCATTACCTTCCTAATACTGATATATAGAATCCCATAGTTAATGTATAAAGTACCAAAACTCTTGACATCTTCCAAATGAAAACTCAGTTCCTAACCATATATACAACTTTAAAATACCCAATTGCAAGACATTAGAACCATTCTCGAGAGTCATTCACTCTATTCAAACTGCAATTAGTCTGATCAAATGAATCGAACAACCTGTGTCTCATTGTCACTCCGACACCGCAGAATGTAACCTCATCCCAATACAACCTAGCAACTTCCTGCTCTATACACCGAGCATTCTTGCTAATAAAAACTCAAGATATCCCGTTATTCTCACACACCTATGAAGCATAATATAATCTTCGTCAAAATCTTCCTATACTCAAGCCATCCTCGGTCTCAATTTCTGCAAGCCATAACTAATTCACCAGCACGCCTCAAACTGGAACCAACATAGCTCCTAACCGTGCAATCACCTAATCAATAGCAGGCTCCCCCACTTGGCTTGAAGCCATAGATCAGCACATACTCAATAACTCATAACGATTATACTCTATTGATGCCATGATACCATAGTGAGATTTAAACTCAAATCTTTTATAAGCCTGTGAAAACATAGACCATCTAGACTTTTAACTCTTCTGCAAATCTCGCATTCCACTCTCGCAAAATTTACACCCACTCTCTAAGAGACCCAATTTAAATTGCATCATATATCATTCACTCGCAAATGAGATCTTCTAATAGACACATAAGGATCGTACAACCTCAGAACATTTCGCAAGAGACAACCCACCTACTTTGCCTCTAACTAACATTTTTGTATACCTTCTACCGTCATAAACTGTACACAGTCACTTAGTCTTCCTGAGTGTGAACTCATACCGCAACATGAGATTTACTTCACTCACAACTCGGTGCTATAACTCGAATCAATATGGAATTCAGGCACCTAATAGTTCTTCTATCCTTTAGCAAACCTTCCTCGTCACTTCCAAATCATACAAATACACCTCACATCACTAACATTCTCATTACATAGCCATCCAGCCATCACTTCCACTAATAGGGAAAAATACCGAGCATATAAATTCAAAAGCACTTGCTCACACAATCAGCACCTCGGTGCTCAACCTATAGGCAAAAATCCGGCCTCAAGTCCTCTAGACTGGCCCAACATCAACTCACAGAGATCACATCTCGCCCCTCGATCAGGGAATCACAATCCACCGAGGCACATCTGATACTGAACGCTCATGCGCACATACGAACACGTGGAAGGAATTCAAAGAGTTACATTTCAAGCTGAATCAAGGATGCACGATAAGAATTAGAGAATATGAAGTTTTCCTAAAGGTTTTGTAGCCTCTCGAGGATAAATACAAATGTCTCTGTACCGATCTGTGAGACTCTACTAAACCTGCTCATGACTCGTGAGACCTATGTAACCTAGGCTTTGATACCAACTTGTCATGACCCTAACCCCGAACCCGGTCGTGATGGCGCCTCTCATGAAGACAAGTCCATCCAATTTACACAATTCACCCTCTTAAACAGTTAAA
This sequence comes from Nicotiana tabacum, assembly GCF_000715075.1. NCBI lineage: Eukaryota > Viridiplantae > Streptophyta > Magnoliopsida > Solanales > Solanaceae > Nicotiana > Nicotiana tabacum. The sequence continues at coordinate 88,218,247 of NC_134101.1, read as the reverse complement.
TAACATAAAGATACTTCAAACATGATTCAATAGCAATATTTAGCGGAAATAGAGATAACAAAACGGAAACCTAACCCGACACAGCCCTAACCAGGGTGTCATAAGTCACGAGCATCTATTAGAGTATAAATACAACTACAAGGTCTGAAATGTACAAAAACAGGACTAATGAATGAAAAGGGAGAAAAGCAGTGCTGCAAAGGCTGACAGCCACCTCGCTAAACTCTGATAGCCCTGCCTTCGATCAGCCAAAACCCGCTACCGGGTGTATAAATACCTGCATCTACACACAAAAGTGCAGGGAGTAAAGTGAGTACTCCAACTCAGTGAGTAATAAAGGTAAATAACAACGGAGCAGTAGGAAATCACATAAAGCAAATCAACATGTTGTATAGAAGTAGTGTAAAACCTTTTGAGAAAAAAAACAATGAAGCTGTGAAATCTTTAGAAACATCTTATCTTAGTTTAAACCTTTTCTAAGAATGACTTTTCAACAGTTACGCAAATGAATGCAAAACAGTTAGTGCCAATAAGCACAGAAAATCCGCCCCTCGGCCACAAGTACCATAGTATAATAGGTAAAATGACAAGTAAATATGAAAGATGAACACATAAAGGTTTGCCGCTCGGGCAATCTCTTAGAACAGTACCAGCCACTCGAGCTCACTCTCAGAATAATATCAGCCCCTCGGGCTCACTCTCAGAACAATATCAGCCCCTCGGGCTCACTCTCAGATCATGATGGGTACTCGCGCTCAGTATGGGTGTGCAGACTCCAGAGGGGCCCCTTACGGCCCAAGCGGTATATCAAGCCACCTCGTGGCATCATCTCTCGGCACTCGGCCTCACATCACTCGGCACTTGACCTCACATCACTCAAGCCACCTCGTGGCATGTAAAGTATCTCAGGCCCTCGGCCTCATATCACTCAGCATATCCTCACATATGGCCCTCGGCCTCACTCAGTACGAAAATCATCACAAGCCCCTGGGGCATTTGTAAAATAGTAATGCTCAGCCCAAAACATCGTTTAGAAATATCATTTAAGTCTCAAAACTGAGTAAGAGTGGCTTAGTTGTAAAACAATGGAAAACAACAGGACTGAGTTCAGGTAATAAATCAATACCGTGAGAAATAGTGATAAAAATCCCCAGAGGGTTCAAATAGTTGGCACGAAGCCCAAATATGGCAATCAACCCAAACCATGATGATAACAATCATGTTTCAGTCAAATACGCGGTAAAATCATCAATCGGGATGGACCAAGTCACAATCCCCAATAGTAAACAACCCCATGCTCATCATCAAGTGCGTGTCTCACCTCAATATAGCACTACGATGTTCAATCCGGGGTTTCAAACCCTCAGGGCATCATTTATAATCATTACTCACCTCGAACCGGCTAAATCTCTAGCTCGCGATGCCTTTGCCCCTTGAATTGGCCTCCACGCACGTCGAATCTATCCAAAATCAGAACGAATACGTCATGATATGCTAAGGAAACAAAGCCCAAGCGAAAACAATCAACAAAGGGCCTGATTCCCGAAATTACCAAAACCTGAGCCCCGGGCCCACGTCTCAGAATTTGACAAAATTCACAAAACTAGAATCCTTATACTCTCACGAGTCTAACCATACAAAAATTATCCAATTCCGATACCATTTGATCCTTCAAATCATCATTTTACATCATTGAAAGGTTTCACAATTTTCTTCCCAAATTCCAACCCAAATCACAAATTAAATGATGAATTCAATGATAGATTCATGTACTCTAGCCAAATCTGAGTTAGAATTACTTACCTCGATGAATTTCTTGAAAAAACTTCAAAAAATTGCCAAATTCCGAGCTCTCTAGGACAAAAATAGCAAATAAAACCCAAAACCTCATATTTATAGAGAACCCCAGAGATCTCCACCTCCACGGGCCGCACAAAACCGACCGCGGTCTGCAAAAAAATGACCGAGGCCACACAACTTTCCTCTGCAGTGACATGCTTTAGTATTTTGTCTATTACCTTTCCTACAAATGTCCAAATTGCGATATCTTTATGGAAACTAGACACGAAGGACTACAACTTTCGTTTTTGAATCATCTCTAAATTTCTTGTAGATCAAAAGATATGAGCTTCCGAAGTAGAACCAGTGAAAAGTTTCCTACCGCGGGCATACAACATTTTGTGTGGCCCGCACAGCACCTACCGCGGCCGCACTTCTTTTTGTACAGTCCGCACAACACATATCATGGCCGTATTTCTTTTTGTGCGGACCGCGCGGGTGGGTTCCGAGGCCTGCAGCCCTTCTGGACCTACTATAGCTATGATTTTCGGCCTAACACATCCCGGAACCTACCCGAAACTCCCGGAACATCAAACCAATTGTACCAACACATCCCACGACATCGTTCAAACTTGTTCAAAACTTCGGAACGCTCACAACAACATCAAATCACCAATTTAACATAGGATTCAAGCCTAAGAACTCCAAGAACTCTTAAATTATACTTTCGATCAAAAAATCTATCAAATATCGTCCGAATGACCTGAAATTTTGTACACACATCCCAAATGACACAACGAAACTACTGCAACTCTTGGAATTCCATTCTGGCTCCTATATCAAAATCTCACCTATCAACCGGAAAGCTCCGAAATCTCAATTACGCCAATCCAAGCCTAAACCTTCCACGAACTTCCAAAATGCATTCCGATCACGCTCCTAAGTCCCAAATCACCTAACGAAGCTAACCAACTATAAACTTTCCGATCCGAGATGATATACAAACAAGTCAAATCTTGGTCAAACCTTTCGAATTTCAAGCTTCAACTGAGAACTGTTTTCTTCCAAATTTCATTCCGATTACCCTGAAAACCAAAACCAAAGATTTACATAAGTCATAATACATCACACGGGTCAAGTCATGCTCGAAAACTTGCGAGCAAAATGCAAATGCTCAAAACAACTGATCGGGTCGTTACACCTTTATTGTGGAACTATTCATAATTGACATTGTTGCCACATGATATCCTTTTATTGCTGGGTTGTTCGCATGCACTTAGATGTAGTACTAGTCCATGCCATCTCCTTCACTATTAGCCTGATTCATACACCACAGTTTGAAGTTTGTCGTTTCATGGAAATACTTTCACTATCGAGGTTATCCTTAAACAATTAACTGGAATTGAAATTATTAAAAGTCATTAATCTATTTTAGTTGAAGTTATGTTTCGAGGGGGGTGTTGTTCCTTGCCGAGTTACTTTTCCGTTCATTTGTTGTTTTGAGTTTCTATATACGTTATGTTGAGACGTGGGCTATTTGTTGTGAAAATATTGATATCGTTGAACCTTTGGAAAAGCTGTGGCCTATGGGCACTTGTGATATGAGTTGATATGTTGTGTTGTTGTGATGATAGCACATAAGAATTGTTGTGTGGTTTGGTTGTTGTTATGCGGAGTATAAGGGTGGCATTTCACCGTTGTTGTTATGCGGGGTATAAGGGTGGCATTTCACTGTTGTTTAATGGACAGAGTGATACATGTGGCTATTGTGTTATTGTCCGACAGAGAGATAAGGGTGGCTATTATACGGAGTGATACGGGTGACTGTCAGAGAGATAAGGGCGGCAAATGTTATTGTCAGGGTAGAGTGATAAGGTGGCTATTACACGGAGTGATACGGGTGGCTATCGGAGAGATAAGAGTGGCAATGTCAAGATGATGTGTGATGGTTTAGGGCCATTGTGTTGGTGATTTTTGTGTGATGGTGTAATTTTCCTTGTTTTGGTCGTACACCTTACATGACTTGTTTTGTTACTTCTATGAGTTACTCAATGTCTTTGATATTATTCGTTGATTTGGGCTGCAGTAGTACACTCGCACAAGCATACACCGTAGCAAGCCACTTGTACTAGCTCAAGAGTATGAAAAATAACATTTATGATCATTCCCATGTGTTCTTGTATTATCTATTTTCATGTTGATATTGAGCATGTGACCATGGCAGGAGGATTGTGATTGTGAGCTTGTGACCATGCCATACGGTTTGAGATATTGGCACGTGAGTTATCCGTGCGGTTGTGATTCGAGATGTGGACACGAGGTGCCATGAGTACATGATGGTGGGTTGAGACCCGTGATTAGTGACTATGAGATGAAGTATCATGGAATTATTTTGTTGTGAAACTTGTGTTAGAATGACTTGATTAATTGGGTGTCCTTTGTGTTCCTTAATTGGTTTAAATGATACATCACGGTGTTCTTATTGCTTTACTATTTATATCATTTGTTGGTTGTTGTTACTATTTACTGATTTCTGCTTTCTATTATTAGCATTATACTTCTATACTGCCCAGGTTATTTTGTCTAATGAGTTTCTTGTCTTGTATCTCATCACTACTCCACTGAAGTTAGTCTTGATACTTACTAGGTACCGATGTTGTGTACTCATGCTACACTTTTGCACATTTTTGTGCAGATCGAGGTACTTCGAAGTCTGTTGATTGTTAGATATCGGACCAAATATTGCTGCGGAGACTTCAAAGTATACCTACCATCGTATTTGCAAAGTAACTTTTGCACAGTTTAATTCTATTCCGAAATAGTTGTACTTAGACATTTTCTTTTGTGAACTCAGTAGAGCTTGTGACTTGTATTGCCGGTTTTGGAATTGTTGGCTTTGTATAGAAAATTTTGTTTCATATTCAATAGTTATCTCTTGAATTTTTCCATTAATTCAGTAAGTGTTAGACTTACATACTCTTAAAGACTAGTTGTCATCACGACGTCAGAGGGGAATTGGGGTCGTGAAATGTTGGTATCAGAACTCTAGGTTCATAGGTGCTACGAGTCATAAGCGAGTTTAGTAGAGTCTTGCGGTTCGGTATGGATACGTCTGTACTTATCTTTGACTATTAGGAAGAATATCCACTTCTTTCGTTCCTGTCGTGTGGATTTGTTGATTTTTAAGTTTGAGCCTTTGTATCTCTATTCTCTCACAGATGGTGAGGAGGATTAGCTGAGTAGACACTCGCGCCCTCTACTAGAGCCGTAAGAGCCCGAGGATGAGGTAAAGGCCGAGGACCGGCACCTGCCGTAGCTAGAGCATTTCCCATAGTAGCAGTTGAGGAGTCGCCAGTAGCTCAGGGTTATGGATAGGCACTAGAGGCACCTATTGTTACTTTAGCACTTCAGGAGACATTAGCACAGTTCATGAGCATGTTTGGTACATTGGCTCAGGCGGGATTGATTTCTGTTGCACCACCTACTTCACAGATTGGGGGAGGATCTCAGACTCGCCCCGTCGGTATTCCAAAGCAGCGGGATCACATTGGTCAGGTTCTGGGTGTGGTGCAGGTACAACTTGTTATTTTGGTTCAGCCTTACTTCAGCCTAGGGGCATCATAGGAGGAGCAGCTTAGGCTTGCGAGGTTCAAGAAGTATCACCCTCCTACTTTCAGCGGTTTTGCTTCAGAGTATGCACATGGTTTTCTAGAAGAGTGTCACCGTATTCTCTACACCATGGGTAATGTGGAGGCCAGTGGTGTTGCTTTTACTACATTCCAGCTATCCGGAGCAGCATATCAGTGGTGGCAGGTTTACGAGGAGGGTAGCCTAGCCGATGTAGCTTCACTTTCACGGACATAGTTTTAGGAGATGTTCTTGTGAGAGTTTGTTCCCAGACACTTCGGGATGCATGGCGCGCAGAGTTTGAGCAGCTGCATTAGGGCACCACGATGGTGTTAGCGTATGTCATCAAGTTTAGTGAGTTATCTCGTCATGCACCTACTTTGGTTCCTACAGTCAGAGAGCGAGTCCGCAGATTCTTTGAGGGGCTCAGTTATGATGTTAGATTATGCATGGCTCGGGAGTTGTCCAGAGACCTAAATGTCGTTCTTTTGGACTCAAAATACGTTTTAAGTGTAAAAAAAGTTACATATCTATATATAACGCGGTTTTACACCACGCTACATTTTAATGGTATTTTGGCTGTTAAAGTATAACGTGGTGTAAAATCGCGTTATATATGTATAGTACATTAATAAACAACGATATGCTGACCTGATGTGACGGATAAGTATAGCGCATTATATAACAGTGCTATACCTGTTTGTGGGCCCACCAATAAGTCTCCTACGGTTAACTGACATAACAGTAATTCAAATGGGTATAGCTCTCTTTAAAAGAGCGCTATACATCAAAAAATTCAGCCTCTCGAGCTAGGCATCACCTTATTTAAAGGCGTTAGGATTTTATGAAAATCCATTCAAAAAATATTCTATGTTCCATTCAAACTTTTCTTCTTGTTATCAAGCATTTTTTATAATGTCTGAAGAGCGAAAAATAAGGATTTCAATATATTGGGGGGGGGGGGTGAGATTGTAGTGGAGAATAACTCTGTGAGGAATAGTTTATCTCCATAGTGTCATGTTATATTGCCGATTACAATGGAGTACGATACATTGGTATCGTTGTTACGTAAAGAAATGAGTGTGAGGAAACATTCGGTGAACCTTAAAGTAACTGGTAGATATTCGTATTCTGTGACTCTGTAGGGGTTTGCTTGTTATTTTGAGTTTAACATCGAAGATGATAAAGCTCTGAGAGATTTTTTGCATATTCTGGATGAATAAAAGGAATTTATTGTGATAAAATTGTTGAAAATGTACGTCAAGGCTGAAGATGTTCGCAATAATGAGATTGCACAAAGTAGGGATAACCCCTAGTCATCGGGTGGTTATTCTAGAGCATTTTTAGCCCAATAGGTTCCGGCTGAAAGATTTTGGCCGGATCTTAACTTACCTCTGCGGGCGAACGAGGAGCGAGGAAATAATTTCTCTCCTACTTTCCATAATCCACAAGACGACTGGTAAACTTCATTTTTCTTTTTATTATGATGTTTTTGTTGTTGAATTGATTTTGTATTAACACTCATATATTCCACAGGAGTTACTGTCCGGATATGAATTTTATAATTTATGACCCCACACCCAGTTGTAATATGCATATTTTTGGCGTGTTGGATAAGGTGGTCCATCCGAGAGTCATCACTAATAGGAAAATGCCCATCATGGAATGTCAACAAAGTACGACTTGCAAGTGAAGTGATATAGCTATATGTAAAGTGTTTATCAATTTTAGTAGCTTATCATTTTGTTGTTTGTGCAGTGAAAATGAGCAACTTGATGGTCCTGACCTCGCTTAGTTGCATGTAGACGACATATTTACTCAGGATTTGGCAGATGCGTAGAGTCAAGAAGATAATAATGATTATGACAACATTGCTGATGAGTCTGGAGATGAGACACCCTTCTCTGACGAGGGTGATGATGAGAAGGAAGTGAATGTCGAACCTGAGCTGACGAGTGAGCATGCTCCTCCACCTCCCGTTAGACCAAGAGTGTACGAGTCCCACGTGCTGTTTCATTCAAGGCATATTCCCTGCTTTGATAATTTGCCAAGTATGCCGGATGTGGATGCCTTCACAAGGGATGCTAACGCATTTCGGTCAGCAATGTAGGATGAGTCTAGACCAACGGTGCTGGCAAAGGGCATGTATTTTCCCGATAAAGCTCTTCTAACCAGGGCTGTAAAAATGTACAACGTAAGAGAGTGTCGTGAGATGATGGTATGGGAGTCAACTCCTGAGGTATACAAGGTCGTATGCCATAGACACTTTATGTGTTGTAACTGGATGTTGTGTGTGATAAAGAAGGATACAGGGTTGTGGAAAGTAGGTAAATGTATTAGCACCCACGTTTGTGAAATGGAGACATTCAATGAGAATCACTTTAACTTAGATGTAGACTTGATTTCTCTTGTCTTGATTCCACACTTGGAATTGTCTATAAGGTACAAGATCAAAGAGTGTATTACATTCGTCCATTAGGAATATGAGTGTACTATAACCAAAAGAAAGGCATATCTCGGGCGCAAACATGCATTTGAAATTATTTATGGTGATTGGGATAAGTCATTTTTATCTTTACTCGGGTACATGGCCGCACTGAAACACTTTAACCCTAAGATTGTTGTTGAATGGAGGCATGAGCGGAGTTCGGGAATAATGGAATATATATTCAGATACGTGTTCTAGGTATTTAAAAGAGCAATTGATGGTTTTGTGCATTGTCGTCCGGTAATTTCCATAGAAGGTACTCATGTCTATGGAAAGTATGATATTAAGTTGTTGATCGCCGTTGCAGTAGATGGCAATGGACAAATATTTCCACTAGCTTTCGCCATTTGTGCCAATGAAAGGGAAGAGACGTGGACGCTATTTTTTAACTACTTGAAGCAGCACATTGTCAAACAACGTTTAGGTATTTGTCCAATTTCTGATTGGCATGGTGGTATTTTAATTTCTGTATGACATTTGCCTGAATGGCAGGAACCATACGCATACCACCGTTACTGTGTGACGCACCTGAAGGCCAATTTCCAGAAGAAATATCCCACCAAGGAATTGCATGATTTAATGTGGACGGTGTCACGCCTCCCTTTTCTACCCTAGAGGGGGTATAAAGGAGTTTTTCCAATTAAAGTTATAATAATCAAAACAGGATTATTTATTTAAGTTCAGAGTCGTCACTTGGAATAATTTATGGTGTCCCAAGTCACCGGTTTAAAATCCCAAATCGAGAAAGTTTGATTCTATTTTACAGTCCGCGAAACACAAAATTCGGGTAAGGAATTATGTTAACCCGGGAGAAGATGTTAGGCATTCCTGGGTTCCATGGTTTTAGCACGGTCGCTCAAATATTATTATTGGCCTAATTCTGATTAATTATATACTTTATACCTATTGTGCATTTTTTACCTTTGGCCACTTTTAATTATTTATGGAATTATTCTGGAACAAGTTACGATTGTCGTACACTTGTTTGTTTGGTACACATCGCGAATCGTGTCACGAGAACCGTACCCATGATCTACAACATGTTTAATTTATTAACATTATTAGAAGTTGTGGCCGGGTCACATAAATGTACCCCAGGATTTGGAAATTATGTATCATAACTACATCACAAGAATCGTACCCGTAGTCACGATGATTTATTTATTAATATGCCACCCAGTTCTTCTCAAATCTAAACAAAGAAGACACCACTACTTGCTTCTAATTGCGGACGTAATTGTCACAACAACCCATTTGCATTTAGAAACAACTTAAACCCAAATTCTTTCTTAATTAACCAATGCAACGACCTAAGTTAAACAACAATTTTAGCATGTAAATTCAAGATAACTGTGATATAAGCATCAAATAGGCATGAAGATCAAATGAAAAGACAATGGCGCACTCAGAGAAGCAGAACTTCATTCACTCACATATAAGCGCACAAAACATCCAAAATCTAAATTAATCAAGAACAAGTTAATAAACAAACCTACATTAATCAAAAACAATTAACGAAACAAACCTACTGAATCTACTGATGGCTTTAGTTATTTTCATTACATAGCTTCTGAAGAAGCTTTTAGTTGAATAAAATTACATCAGCTACAATAGATGGAAAGCGCAATTACGAGTGAAACTCGAACAGCGATCGAACTCGAACAAAACTAACAGACCACACCTCGAACGGACCTCGACCAGGAAGCAATAGAAACAGACACTGAATTGAATCAGAAACTCGATACTCGCCGGAAAAGGATACTAAACGAGATTCTGGACTCTTAATTGTTTTCAGCTTTGTTTTTTCATTTTCTTTTACTATTTTTAGCCTCTATTTCTCTCGTTTTTGGACTGAAGGTCGTCAACGGTGTTAGAGGTGGAGGAGTCGTCAGTTGGATATCTTGGGAATGATGAAGAAGAAGAGGGGTCGCTGGTGGTGAGGGGATGGATTTTCGGCGGGTTTGGTGGCTATTGCTGCTGGTTTTCAGCGAGTTCTGGTGGCATCAAGGTGGTCGGAGACGATGGCGAGCATTCTGCAAGTTGAAGCAGAAGAATGCTCGGGGGGGGGGGGGGGATCTCCTAGGGTTCCATTGAAGATGGCTGGAAACGGCTGTAGATTAGGGTAGAGGTCCTAGGGTTTTCTAGCTGCTGAAGGGTGTTTGATCTCTATAAGGGGAAGGGAAATGGGAGACAGTCTGCTAGGTCTTAGGGCTTTTGGTTTTGTTTCAATGAAGAAGAAGAAACTTAGGGTTCATGGAAAACGGCTGTCGCTTTCTTAGGTCTTAGGATTATTTTTTTTCAGGTTGTCTTGGTTAGGAAGATGAAGGATCTTTTAGGGTTCTTTCTTTATGAAAAACGGCTGATGCTCCCTTTTCTAGGGTTTTAGGTTATTTTTATGATAGGGGAGTATGAGCTTAGGAATTATGGGCTAGATCCCACTAGGCCAAATTTTGGCCCAAATTACCTTTAAAAGTGACCCTTTAACTCTACTAGACTAAAACTATTAATTCCTAAAATATGAACTATAAAATTGTGAAATCACTACTACTTAAAATAAATTACTAGAATAAAACTAAATACTAGAAGTGAAATTATTTTCGTATATTTTTAATTTTATGAAAGGTAGATAAACAAAAAGTAACTAAATAAAATATCAATTAGTTAAATAAGAGAAAAAAATTGTAATTTTTATTTTTGTGATAAAATAATGTAAAAGAGTCAAAATTAGTTAAAGTAGCGATATTAGACCTAAACTAAATATTTAACACTAAAAATGTGTAAAATCTTGGGGAGAGTCAAAAATTACATGTCTACAGCTGCCCCTCTTTGATTGGAAACACGAAGTATTTTCAGACAAAGAACGACGAGACAGGTTTTTTACCCGACCCTTATTTAGAGAGACCAAAAACTAAAAGAAATGAGAATGTGACCGAGCCCTAGTATCTGAGTTGCATACATATCCTTGGCTATAAAGGAATCAAGCCACGTGTAGTTCAAAAGTAGGAACAGTGATGAAGTATACCGAGGTGGTGAGCCGATTGAGGTGCCGTTCCGTCGAGGTTCAGGTCCGCGGTCCTGTTATTACATCAAAATCCAAAATTGAAAAAGACTAACTAAGACTGTCAACTATGAGCTACAGGATTCCTATCTATAAGTCTTCTGAAGTTTGATCTTGAGTCTTGAATGATTTTTCATGCAGACTTTAGATTTGGACCTTGAAACTTGCTTGCTGCAGGTGCTAGTTCATTCTTCTTCAGCTCTTTCGGATCAAGACAGGACATGCAGTGCTCGTGACTTCAGCAATGTCTTGAGAAACTCACATATTTAAATTGCTTCTTGTAGGCGTCTGATGCTGACTTAAAATTTGAAATAAAATCCCTTGTTCTCCAGGTGGGCACCTGCCATTACGACAAAACAGATAAAACAAAAGAAACTTTTCTGCCCCAGTTTGGTACCGGGAACATCTATGAGTCTTAATCGAATCATGTTATCCAAAAGAGCTCTAAGAATTTAAAAGCTAAATTCCATTATCCACGAGGGCCCTGAAAATTAAATTTGATCTTAAGAGTGAAAACATGAAAGCTAAATTCTATTTCCTAAAGGTAAAACTTACGCTAAATCTCATTATCTATGAGGGTTCTAAAAACATAAAACTAAATCCTATTATCCAGGAGGGTCCTGAAAACTTAAAACTATATCTCATTATCCAGGAGGGTCCTGAAAACTTAAAATTAAATCCCATTATCCAGGGGGTCCTGAAAACTTGAACTTAAATCCCATTATCCAGGAGGGTCCTGAAACTTAAGGAAAGCTAAAAACTCTTCTGACTAGGGAGAATGCCTAGGAGGTACGGTTCTTCTCTACTAGGGAAAATGTGTAAGAGGTAAAAGACTTCTTATCTAGTGGAATGCCTAGCAAGTAAAACCTCCTCAAACAACCTTTGTGCTGACAAAATATGGGCACGGCACTTGAAAAATTCAAGCTTCAAAGCTTTGATTTGGCCATATTCTTCGTCCCTGTTTCAAACAAAGAAAACTTGTGAGTTCAAACATGGTAGTTGGTTTGTGGCCTTGACTTTGAGGGCAATTTCTCCTTCATTTCCCATGATAACTTTGATTTCAACTCGAAAGACCTTACTTGTTTATTGACTGACCACTTTCTCTGTCACCCTTATCGCAGAAAATACCTCTGATATGTTCAAACCTAACACCCTCTATCTATTGCATTGCTCATGAATTGACATATAACAAACCTTTGTATTTCACATGAATCCCAAAGCACGCCACTTTCCATCCACTCAGTGTGCATACTGTTCTTTACTAAGTTATGTCGCTTTGATGTGCTAGCCAGATTCCATTTTTTGCAATTGGAAGGCTATTAGCAAATTTTGCGGTCATTTCTCACTTGTTTTGACCAAGCAGACTCAAGAGGAGGGAGTAAACAAAACAAAGGGAATAGAGTAAGGGACAGTGGAAAGAGATGATACCTAACAAGAAAATTACAAAGTAAAAACTTATCAGATGTGGATACCGACTCTAATGACCATGACATGCACCTTTGGATTAAGTGGCCTAATTTGTCAAGCAAGTCTAATGTTCAACTTTTATTGTACCTCTGAGTTTTGAAACTGGGCTTCCATAGTCCGATTATCCTATCTGATTCATGGTCCTTATTTGACTTGTAGTGTCAAAGGGTTTTCACCATCAAGCCTCTCTCATTATGTTCTTTCTCTCAACTTACCGTCACCTTATGATGCCTGTGAAGGTTTTCACCGATAAGACTCTCGCATTTTTTCTTTTCTACTTTTTTCCACTGATTTCGCAGATGACAAGGCATTAACCACGATAGAAATATCATATGTTCCTGGCATGTCTGACTCGGCACTCTCAAAGATTATCTGGGAGGTCTTTTGGACAGGGTTAGAAAGGAGGGATATCATAAAGACTCAAAATAACTAAGACAACAGGGTTAATTTATCTACAAGTTTTGGAATCCATTAAAAAAACTTTGCCCCAATTTATAAAACAAGGGAATTTGATTCTCTTTTTTTCTTTTTGAGATGGAATTTCTAAGAAAGACTGCCCCACACTCGACTTCGTGGGATCATAAAATATTTTATTTGGTGCGACCGAACCTTAAGGCTGCCTACGTATCTTGTGGCGACAAGAACCAGGTTTAACGTAGTTCGAAGGAATGCTTTGTTTTCGTTGCTATTCTTCTTTTTTCTTTATTTTCTTTTCTCTTTTTTTTTTTCTTTTTGACTTTTCTTTTAGAATGAACTTTCTAAAACAAACCTATGGGTACATGAACTTTTTTTTTATTTTTACTCTAAATTGATTCCAAAAGAGGGGAGATCAATAAAATTAGCATAGGCTCAAAAGGGGTATCGAACGGTATAAATTGTTTGGGTAGCTGAAAGAAGGCCTGTCAATCCCTGAAAATGGCAAGTACAACACGTTCAACTTGAGAATGAAAAAGAAGATCATGCACAACATTTCTTTTGCAGCTTCGGCATCGATATCGCTGATATGCCTTCCACTTTTCTTTAGCACCTTGTCAAGTACATAAATCTCTTTGGGTAATTTTTTCTTCACAGTGGATACCCTCCATCAGTTCAAAGCAAACTCGCTTAACTTTATCTTATTACTTGAGGTGCATTTGAACTCAAAACTACTCGCTTCAAATTGTCTAGGATGCACTCTCCTTTAACGAATTCTTGTCATCCTATTAACTTCCCAAATTATCTGCCCCAGTTTCACACAGTTTGGGCTTCAAATGATCTCAAAATATCCAAATCTGTATTTATTTCCCTCAAGTGTCCCTATCATCTTCAAAATTGATTCATTGCTTCATGAATAAACTAACTTAATACCAGGCTGAGAACTACGCGTGCATGTCATGTCACTAGAGTCAGTAGGAAAAGAACTATAAAAGGACAAGAGAACTAAACGAAAAATGACTAGAAACAACAAAAAAAAAATTGCATTAGACAGATAGTGAAAGTGTTTGAACAACAAAACAAGCAAAATAAACTAGGATTGCAACCCTGGAACAAACCTAGATAACACTAAATGAGTTACTATGACTAAAGTAACTGGGCAAAATAAAAGGATAGAAGGGTTTGAGTCAGAAGACAATATCTGGATTACAACCCTGAAATAACCGGACAATAGAAATGACAACAAAATGAACCACCAAAACTCATCCCCGGCTAGCCAAGAAAGAAGCTTCTTTCCAATTACTAAGCTCGGCATCTTATCCATTAAATTCCACATCAATATTTTCAAGAACATTACCAACTTCAATATCATTAACTTTAGTCAGCAAGTACCCAACGCGATATTTTGGGTGTCACTGTCCTAGATCACAATTATCCCTTCTTGAATCATTCTTTCTATTTCCCTTTTCAAAGCACGACAATCTTCAATGCTATGCCCTTGGACATTAGAGTGGTACATGCACCGTACAGTAGGATCAAAACCTTTTGCATATGGATCTAGAGTATAGCCGAGGAGCGGCTCAATCAAGCCAGAATGTTTTAACTTGTCAAACAGGCTTATGTAGGATTCTCTGATTGGCGTGAAACTATTTATTTGCCTTTGTTTCCCTCCATGCCTATGTTTTTTAGGGTTGTATGGTGCTTGAAAATGCTGTGAAGGTGTACGAGAATTTTGGGATGCTGGTGCTCATGCTAGGGAGTGACCTACTGGTTAGACAGATGGCCGGATGTTGTTCGAAGGATAATACTGGGGTGGATTATGTGGAGCTTGGGGATGTTCATGGGGTCGGTATTGAGGCTGAAAGCATTTACCAGGAATGCCCACTAGATCATGTCGTTGGCGGGGCTCAGCAGCATCTTTTCTATCAATCGGAGGACTGACCGAGCAACTTATTCGTTCCATCTGTACCAAAACTCCCTAAAACTTTCTTTGGGTTTCTTTTCCATCTGAGATAAGGAGTAGTGGTCTGGGGTAATGTCTCCATTACGCTGATAGTGCCGAACAAAATCTTGAGCTATTTCACCCCATGTATGCCACTTACTGACATCTTGACGAGTATGCCATTCCAAGGCTACCCCAGTCAGGCTCTCACTGAAATGCACCATCAGCAGCTCATCTTTCCAACCAACACCTCTCATTTCGCTGCAATAAACTCTCAGATGGGCTACTGGGTCTCCACGCCCATCATACAAGTTAAACCTTGGCATTTTAAACCCCGCGGGCAGATGAACATCAGGGAACATACACAAGTCATTGTAAGACGTGTTAATCTGATTCCCCTCCCTTACATGTTCTTTAAAGACTATTCTATACCTCTTAACTTTCTGGATATCTCATCCCGCCCTTATTTTCCAGTAGACACTTCATTTTCATCATAAGGCTCATTCTGATGGTTACGATTATACGAGTCTGAGACCTTGTGGGCAACCTCTGAGGGGTAATATTGGGCGTCATGAGTTTTGAGTGGGTGTTCATTGTTGGATCTATGGAGGAAAGATTGTTGAGAAGTTGTGATCGTGGAGATAGTGGATATGACAGGAGGGCAATTTTTGGGAAAGCAATTGGAGGACAAGTGAGGGAGCTACTAGGGTGGTTGGGAAAGCTGAGATAAGTGTTAGGGCATTTAACATAAGATAATCTCACAATATGTGCAATGCACCCAGTCACAGTTATTGGTTCAAAAATGACTTCGAGGGTATGAAGGTCATATGACATCATTCCAATTTTGTTCATTTCAATCTTCTCTTTTCTTTATTTTCTAGCACTTCTTGGCTTGCTCATTTTCCTTCCTCTTTTTTATTCTAATTATCACTCTTTTCTTTCTTCTCATTTCTCACATCCCATAATTTCACCTCTTTTTTTCTTTTTTTTTTATTTCCTTTTTCTTTTAACATAAAAAAATGATTCGATCGAACCCTATGTAGGTTGCCTACGTATCATGATGCCGCATGAATAAGATCTTTGGGTAGTTCAGAATAATCGGGAATAAAGTAAACAAACTAACATTCTCATTTTCTTTTTTTCTTTTTATTTTTTATTTTTTACCTTAATGACTACTCTAAAGAGAAAAAAGAAGAAAATCTCTCTTTTTTTAGACTTAATGTTCTATAATCTATTCTAAACTCAATCTTAAACGAGCATATATTTTTCTTTTCCTTTTTTTTAAATAGATACTCTATGAGAAATTATTGAGTAAAAAATCCTTGAAGACAAAAATATTTTTTGATTCTTTTTTTAGGAAGGAAATCTAAAGAATGAACCAAAGAAAAATATTTTGAATTTTCACTTGATATCGTCAAGAAAGATTTCGAAACAAGAAATGAAAAAGATAAAAAAAAAATTTGGATCTCAGTGTTTGATTACCTAAGGAAGAAACTCCAAAGATAAACAAAAGATAAAGTATGTTTTTTTTTCTTCTATGTACAATGTCCTAAAGTTCTAGTGAAAATAAAAAGAATAAATACATTTTTTTTATTTTTTATATATTTCCTAAAGAAGAACCTCAAAAGAAAATCTTTTTGGATTTTTGGAATTAATATCATAAAGAAAACTTCTAAGAGGTATTAAAAGAAAATTCTCTTTTTTTTCTTTTGTTTTTCTTTTTAGTCTTACTAACTAAAGGAAATATAAAAACAAATTTTATTGAGTTCTAGATATTAATTTCCTAAAGGAAAACCACCTCAAAAGATTTTTTATTTTCTAGAATTAGTATTCTAAAGAAAACTTCTAACGAAAATATAAAAACGCAAAATCTCTTTTTTTTTGGATTTTTGATTTATAACACTTTTTTTCGAATACAAAATAGAAAGTACAATAACAAAAGACTCAACAAGCTTAACTAGACTATGACAGACTCAAACATCACCTAAAAGATCCAGTACTATTAGAAAGGACTAGAAAGTAGAAGACAACAGAAAAGAAAGGCAGACTCAAACATAAAAAAATAAAAGAGAAATTTTCATAAAGCACTATCTTTTAGTAGTAATTAGCCATCTATAGATACCATTTGCTATATTACCGAATATAGATACCTTTTCTGTGGTTATAAGATGTGTTTGATGTATTTAAGTTATTGTATTCATGAATACAGTAGCAAAAATAAGCGTGAATCAGGGAAGTCTAGCTAATCAGTTGTTGTATTCGAGTGTATTCGACTGTATTCATGGAGTGAAACATGGTATTACAGCTGGACAGATTATTGTATTTGACTATATTCACGGCGTAAAATACGGGATTACACTGTTTTTAAAACGGAAAGTGAATCAATTAACATAATAGACTCCTAATATAACTCAACAAACTCAATTATAACACACAAATTTTGTATTTTTCAGTTATAAAAAAGATTCTCAACCGTAAAATACCCCAAAAATATAGAAATCTTCAAAGAAATTATATAATACATCTGAATACATAAATTATATTAATTAAAAAATATGAATACATTCATGGCATATAGTAAGACAATGAATACAATGAAATAGATAGAATACAGAGGGATACATTGAAATACAATGACAAAAAAAGACACTAAATACAATGAAATACATGGAATACAACGAGATACATTGAATTACAATGAAAAAAAGAGAGTGAATACAATGAAATACATAGAAATCAACGAGATACATTGAAATGCTCTTAAAAAAAAGGTAACCGAATCTTCAAATTGCTCAACCCCAAACTTCAAACGACCTATTTTAGTTGACAATTTTCCGACGACCCATCAGATTCCGACCATGATTCCATAAGCAGCGATGAGAGAAAGATGAAGAAAACGAGAAAGATCACTGAAGAAGAAATTGCTAGCATCCGTAACGCATCTGATATCAGTAGTCAATTTCTATTGTAAACCCTGCCTTTCCTATCTAAAAGTGTCTTCTATATCTTGTTTATTCTCCGCTTCTTCTGATACGACACTAGCCTCTTGTGTTCCTGCTTTAGAGTCCTTGTCGCTAGAAACATCAGAAATCACAGCCTTGGAGTTTATCAAAATCTGAATTTTTCGAAAACAATCAAAATGTCGTTGCAGTCCTTGTAGGGTTAATTTTAGGGTCGGAGGGTTTGATTTTGGATCCGAAAGTGAAAACTTATTGTAGGAATATGCCGTTACAGTCGTCGGATGCGGGAGCCGGAGCAATTTCTGAAGTGGGCTTTGCACAAATCCGGTGTAAGGCGGAGGAGATAACAAATTTTAATGGGATGTGGGAAGAGAATGGGATGTATCAAAGTAGAGAGAGAAAGAAAATAGTGTAACTGATTAGCGTATTTGGTGGCTTAGGACTAGGAGGTAACCAAAATTAAATATTTTTCTATAAACCTTAAAAGGTATCTATAGAATATAATTTTTTTAAATGGTATTTATTTAAAATAAATAAAGTGTCAACCTTTGCTATAGGAGGTAAAAATTCCAAAAAAATATCTTTAAGCAGCTCCTGAATGCCGCGGTCCTGACTGGATGGTCCCGGAGTGTCTGCCATGCTCAAACGCCGGTAAGTAGATCCACACCTATATGAGAAAACTGAAACCAACACTATGTGAGACAATAACACTCCCTACTGGACACATGCAAGGCATTATTGTGGCTAATTTTGCAAAACGGCTTATGTGGCCAAAAGGTGGCTAGAATTGCAAACTCGACAAAAGTGATCTCTAAGACATAGAAACATTACTTTGCAGAAATGACCCATTTTATAGAAATGGTCTATGTGGACAAAAATGGCTAAGCATGCAAATTCAACAGAATGGACCTTAAACAAAGAGAACATCTTGTTGTGGACTTAGAACTCTAAAACATGGGTTACTGAACCAATTTTGCTAAAATGACCCCATTTTGTAAGAACGACCGATGTGGACAAAAGCGGCTAGACATGCAAATTCAACAAGGACATACCTTTTAAGTAAAGAGACACCTAATTATGGATTGAAGGCTCTCCAGGCACAATTAAACAAATCACTTTATGAAAATAACCATATTTTGCAAAATGACCAATGTGACCAAAAGTGACTAGACATACAAGATTTGGCTACGACCCTTTAAGTCAAGAACCTAAGACTCACTAAGAAGACCGGACCCTATGTGGGCTGCTTAAGTATCCCTCCCTGAAAGACGAGAATCAGGTAAGCGTAGTTCCGGAAGATTAGATACGGGCGAGAATTAAAAATTAACAAATAATTTAGAGAAAATATATTTTTTGTCTTCTTTTTTTTTTAAAAAAATGATGAAACATGTAAATTCTTTTTGGATTTTCTTTTTCCTTTTTCAACATTCTTTTTTTTCGAAAATGATTGGAAAGTGCAATTTTTTTTTTGGATTTTTCATGTTTTTTTTGCCTTTTTTCTTAAAACAATGTGAAAGAAAAACATAATTGGGCCTTAATTGCTTCATTTTTATTCCGGGTAAGGAATTCTATTAACCCGGGAGAAGGTGATAGGCATTCCTGGGTTCCGTGGTTTTAGCACGGCCGCTCAACTATTATTATTGGCCTAATTATCTGATTAATTACATAATTTATACCTATTGTGCGTTTTTGACCTTTGACCCTTTTAGTTATTTATGGAATTATTCTAGAACAAGTTACGATTGTCGTACACTTGTTTGTTTGGTACAAATTGCGAATCGTGTCACGGGAACCGTACCCATGATCTACAACATGGTTAATTTATTAAATTATTAGAAGTTGTGGCTGGGTCACATCAATCTACCCCCGAATTTGGAAACTATGTATCATAACTATTTCACCGGAATCGTACCCATAGTCACGATGATTTATTTATTAATATGCCACCCAAGTCTTCTCAAATCCAAACAAAGAAGACACCACTGCTTGCTTCTAATTGCGGACGTAATTGTCACAACAACCCATTTGCATTTCGAAACAACTTAAACCCAAATCCTTTTTTAATTAACCAATGCAATGACCATAAGTTAAACAACAATTTTAGCATGCAAATTCAAGATAATTGTGATATAAGCATCAACTAGGCATGAAGATCAAATGAAAAGACAATGTCACACTCAGAGAAGTAGAACTTCATTCACTCACATATAAGCGCACAAAACATCCAAAGTCTACATTATTCAAGAACAAGTTAAAAAACAAGCCTATATTAATAAAAAAACAAGTTAAGAAACAAACCTACTGACTCTTTACTATTTTCATCTTTGTTTTTTCATTATTTTTTTAACTATTTTTAGCCTCTATTTCCCTTATTTTTTGGACTGAAGGTCGTCGCTGGCATTAGAGGTGGAGGAGTCGTCGGATGGAATTCTTGGGAATGAAGAAGAAGAATAGGGGTCACTGGTGGTGAGGGGATGGATTTATGATGGGTTTGGTGGCTGTTGCTGCTAGTTTTCAGCGAGTTTTGGTGGCTGGAGACGATGGCTGGCGTTCTGCAAGTTGAAGAAGAATAACGGCGAGGGGTGGGAGTGGGGGATCTCTTAGGGTTCCATTGAAGATGGCTGGAAATGGCTGTAGATTAGGGTAGGGATCCTAAAGTTTTCTAGGTGATGAAGGGTGTTTGATCTCTATGAGAGGAAGGGGAATGGGAGATGGTTTGCTAGGTCTTAGGGATCTTGGTTTTTTTTCAATGAAGAATAAGAAACTTAGGGTTTATGGAAAACGGCTGTAGCGTTCTTAGGTCTTAGGATTATTATTTTTCCGGTTGTCTTGGTTAGGAAGATGAAAGGTCTTCTAGGGTTCTTTTTTTTTATCAAAAACGGCTGATGCTCCCTCCTCTAGGTTTTTAAGGGTTATTATTAGGTTAGGGAAGTATGAGTATAGGAATTATGGGCTTGAGAATTATGGGCTAGATCCGAATTGGGCCAAATTTTGGCCAAATTTACCTTTAAAAGTGGTCCTTTAACTCTACTAGACTAAAACTATTAATTCCTAAAATAATATCTATAAAATTGTAAAATTATTCCTAATTAAAATAAATTACAAGAATAAAATTAAATACTAAAAGTGAAATTGTTTTTGTATATTTTTTAATTTTATGAAAGGTAGATAAACTAAAAGTAACTAAATAAAATATCAATTAGCTAAATAAGAGAAAATATTTTTGTAGTTTTCATTTTTGTGATAAAATAAAGTAAAAGATTCAAAATTAGTTAAAGTAGTGATATTAGACCTAAACTAAATATGTAACACTAAAAATGTGTAAAATCTTGGGGAGGATCAAAAATCACATGTCTACAGATGGCTGCAACTGAGCACCAGTAGTGCAAATTCAGGAGGCGCATGGAAGCGATCCCCTAGATAGACGAAATAGCCTATAATTGGTTGATGGGACATGAGCTTCACAAGTGGACATTGCATGCTGATGGTGGAAGACGATGGGGAGCCCTAACTATAAATGTGTCAGAGTCATTCAACGGCTTATTGAAGTCTGCACGTGGATTGCCTGTCAGTGCCATGGTCCGGATGACATTCAAACAGATAGTGGAGAGGTTTGTTGAAAGGTATAGAGTTGCATCGGAAGTGATGGAGAGGGGTGTTGAATTTATGCCAACACCGATGTCACGACCCCAATTCGCTCTCCAAGAACTGTCGTGACGGCACCTAGTCTCTACAACTAGGTAAGGCTAACAAATGGGGAAAATAAACAATTTGCGGAAGAAATAATTAAAAACCAAAATAACCGAATGTAACGGTATTTAAGATGCCGCTCGGCATATACAATACAACTCTCGAAACTAACAATATTTTTCCCAAAACCCGGAATCTCATGAAATAACAAGCCTTTGAATGTCTACAAGTATCTAACTCCAAAATGTCTAACAAAAGTAAGTACATAAGGGTTAATACTTCAAGAGAGAATAAAAATGGACTCCTCGATCTGTAGACGCGACAGATATACCTTGAAGTCTCTGAGAAAGTCGCCTCGCCTCAAGGGTGATAGGACTGAGTCGAAGTACTTGGATCTGCACATGAAAAACATGCGCAGAAAGGGGCATGAGTACACCACAGCGGTACTCAGTAAGTGCCAAGCCTAACCTCGGTCGGGTAGTGGCAAGGAAAGTCAGGGCCCTACTGTGATTAAATGAAATATAAGGAATGACAGTATAGAATAAGATAGTAAACTTAAGTGCAACAGTAAGAAATAACATAGAATAGAAAGAACAATAGCAACTACAATAGAAATAGAATAATAACGGAAGGAAGTACAACTCAACACAGAGATAACAATCGGGTATCTCTTAGTATCCCGAGGATATCTTAGTATCCTCAATATGGGTGTCGGGGATCTCTCAGTATCCCAAGGATCTCTTAGTATCCTCAATATCTATGTTGGGGATCTCTCGATATCCCAAGGATCTCTTAGTATCCTCAATACGTGCCAGTGATCTCTTGGTATCCCGCACTACAGTCCAATTAAATATATATATTGGCAGGGGATCTCCCGGGGTACCGCCCCGTAGTCCCAAAGTAAACATGCAGCAACAACATGAAGAAACATTCAATATAATTCAGTTTCACACCAAGGTAAACAGGTATTTATAACCTAGCATGATTCACGTAGTCCAAGTAAGACAATTTAAGCAAATAAAGCAATTAAGTCAATTAGGCATGATTCTCTAAGCTAACAACAGACTTAAATTGCAAGTAGTATAAACAAGAAAAGGAACATATTTAAATTTACTTAAAGAAAATCGGATTTTCAACAATTATCACAAGTATGCACTCGTCACCTCACGCACAAGACAATCCAAATATCAATAATACCAAATTCTAATGGGAGTTTCCCCCATACAAGGTTATGCAAGCCACTTACCTCGAACTGACTCAATAATCAAACCGAAACCACGGTCTTGACACGAGTACTCGACTCCAAATGGCCCAAATCTATTCAATTCAATTGTATAATGTAAATATAACTTCAAGTAACTGATTCCACAAGTAAATTCTAAGCTAATACGCAAAATTACTTAAAAGGACCAAAATGCCTCTCGGGCCCATGTCTCGGAATCGGGTAAAATTTATATTTTAAGAATCATCATACTCTTACGAGTCTAACCATACAAAAATTATCCAAGTCCAATGTCAAATCCCCAATCAAAACTAGAATTTTTGGTGTAAGAACTTTCCCCCAATTTTCATACAAATTCCTAAATTAAATGATGAATTCATGTTTAAATCCGAGCTCCCAAGCTCATGTTTTCACAAATATGGCTAAACCCTCAAGTTTTCACAAAAATTCCTAAACCCATGCGGAAGGACCCTCACGTTCACCAAGCACAACTTTTCTTGGTCCAGCTATCCTTCATTGCAAATGTGATGCCCTAGTCGCGAACGTGGTGCACAATTTCCTCCTCCTAGGCGAACACGGGAACACCATCGCGAACGCGTAGGTATAAGACCTCTTAGCTTCGCTAAAGCGGGAGAGACTTCGCGAACGTGAAGCATTAAACCTCCCCCAGCCCCAGCCCCAGCTCCTCTTCGCGAACGCGAGACCCCACTTGCGAACGCGAAGAAGGAAACCAGAACTGGGCTGCTGCAATTTTCTACAATTTCTCTAAGTTCTAAAATGACACGTTCAGCATCCGAAACACACCCGTGGCCCCCGGGACCTCAACCAAACATGCCAACCAATCCTAAAATATCGTTCAAACTTGTTCCAACCTTCGAAAGCTAAAAAAACATCAAAACTCCAATTTAACATAGGATTCAGGTCTAAGAACTCCAAAACTCTCAAATTACGCTTTCGATCAAAAAGTCTATCAAACCTCGTCCGAATGACCTGAAATTTTGCAAGCACGTCACATTCAACACTACGGAGCTACTCCAACTTTCGAAATTCTATTCCGACCCCAATATAAAAATCTCACTATCGAACCGGAAACTTCAAAAGGTCAACTTTTGGCATTTCAAGCCTAAATTAGCTACGGACCTCCAAAACACAATCTGAACACGCCGTTAAGCCTGAAATCATGCAACGAAGCTAACGGAACCAACAAAATTCCATTCTCAGGCCTTCTTCACACTGCTTCGACTACGGTCTAATTTCTAAAACTTAAACTCTCATTTAGGGACCCTTCTCCAAAACTCAAAACCAAACATCCTGACAAATCATAATAGCTGAAACAGACACGGGGAAAGCAGTTAATAGGGGATCGGGGCGTTAATTCTTAAAACGACTAGCCGTGTCGTTACATACTCCCACACTTACACATTAGTTCATCCTCGAACGAGCATAGAGACATACGTAAAGTAGTGAAAAGATGAGGGTAACGGCTATGCATATCCTTCTTGGTCTCCCAGGTAGCCTCCTCGACCGGCTGACCCCGCCACTGAACTTTTACTGATGCAATATTATTTGACTTCAGCTTTTGAACCTACATGTCCAATATCGCCACATGCTTCTCAACATAAGATAGATCCTAGTCCAACTGGACTGAACTGAAATCCAACACATGCGACATATCCACGTGATACCTCCGGAGCATGGAAACATGAAATACTGGATGAACTCCTACCAAGATGAGAGGTAAGAAAGCACATAAGCAACCTCCCCAACACACCTCAGTATCTCAAAAGGTCCAATAAATCTTGGACTTAACTTCCCTTTCTTCCCAAATCTCATAACGCCCTTCATAGGCGAAACCTGAAGTAGAACCCGCTCTCCAACCATATAGGAAACATCACAAACCTTCCGGTCCGCGTAACTCTTCTGTCTGGACTGGGCTGTACGGAGTCTATCCTAAATCACCTTAACCTTCTCCAAAGCATCCTGAACCAAGTCTGTGCCCAACAATCTAGCCTCATCCGGCTCAAACAAACCTATTGAGGATCTACACCACCTACCATATAAAGCCTCATATGGTGCCATCTAAATACTGGACTGATAGTTGTTGTTGTAAGAAAACTCTGCCAGTGGCAAGAACTAATCCCAAGACCCTCCAAAATCAATCACACACGCACGGAGCATATCCTTATGAATCTGAATAGTGTGCTCGGACTGTCCGTCAGTCTGAGGGTGAAATACAGTGCTCAACTCCACCCGAGTACCCAACTCATGCTGAACGACCCTCCAGAACCCTAATGTGAACTGAGTACCTCTATTTGAAATGATGGAAACTGGAATACCATGTAGACGAACAATCTCCCGGATATAAATCCCCGCTAACCGCTCCGAAGAATATGTAGTACACACAAGAATGAAGTGCGCGGACTTGGTCAGCCGATCCACAATCACCCAAATAGCATCAAACTTTCTCAAAGTTCGTAGGAGCCCAACTACAATGTCCACGGTGATTCACTACCACTTCCACTCCGGAATCTCTATCTGCTGAAGCAACCCACCCGGTCTCTAGTGCTCATACTTCACCTGCTGACAGTTGAGGCACCGAGCTACAAACCCAACTATATCTTTCTTCATCCGCCTCCACTAATAGTGCTACCTCAAATCTTGGTACATCTTTGCGGCACTCGAATGAATGGAATACCGCGAACTATAGGCCTCCTCTAGAATCAACTCCTGAAGCCCATCAACATTGGGTAAACATATCCAACCTTGCATCCTCAATACCCCGTCATCACCAATAGTCACATCTCTGGCATCACCATGCTGAACTTTGTCCTTGAGGAAAAGTAAATGAGGGTCATCATACTGACGCTCCCTGATACAATCAAATAAGAAAGACCGAGAAAACACGTAAGCTAGAACCCGACTGGGCTCTGAAAGATACAATCTCACAAACTGGCTTGCTAAGGCCTGATCATCCATCGCCATGGGCCTCTTCCCTGGTGGTAAATAAGCCAAACTCCCCAAACTTTTTGCCTGACGACTCAAGGCATCGGCACCACACTGGCCTTGCCCGGGTGATACAAAATAGTGATATCATAGTCCTTCAGCAACTCTAACCACCTCCTTTGGCGCAAATTAAGATCCTTTTTCTTGAACAGGAGTTGCAAGCTCCGATGATCAGTATAAATCTCACAAGGAACACCGTACAAATAATGGCGCAAGATCTTTAGGGCGTGAACAATGGCAGCTAACTCGAGATCATGGACAGGGTAATTCTTCTTATGTACCTTCAACTGTCTAGACGCGTAGGCAATCACCCTACCGTCCTGCATCAATACCGCTCCAAGGCCAATCCTCGAGGCATCACAATAGACAATATAAGACCCCGAACCTGGAGGAAATATAAAAACTGGGGCTGTAGTCAAAGCTGTCTTGAGCTTCTAAAAGGTCGCCTTACACTCTTCCGTCCACTGGAATGGAGCACCCTTATGGGTCAGCCTAGTCATAGGGGCTGCAATTGATGAAAACCCCTCCACAAAATGACGGTAGTAACCTGCCATGCCAAGAAAACTACGGATCTGTGTCGTTGAGAATGGTCTGGGCCAACTCTGCACTGCCTCTACTTTTTTTGGATTGACCTGAATACCCTCACTCGAAAACACGTGGCCCAAGAATTCAACGGAATCCAACCAAAACTCACATTTTGAGTACTTAGCATATAACTTCTTTTCTCTCAAGGTCTGAAGCACTATCCTCATGTGCTGCTCATGATCTTCCCGACTGCGGTAATACACTAGAATATCATCAATAAAGACAATGGCGAACGAGTCAAGATATGGCCGGAACACACTGTGCATCAAATGCATGAAAGCTGCTGGGGCATATGTCAGCCCAAATGACATAACAAGGAACTCGTAATGACCATACCAAGTCCTAAAAGCAATCTTTGGGATATCTGGCTCCCAAATCTTCAACTGATGGTAACCTGAGCGCAAGTCACTCTTAGAAAACACTCGTGCACCCTGTAACTGGTCAAACAGATCATCAATACGAGGCAAGGGATAACGGTTCTTCACAATAACTTTGTTCAACTGGGATAATCAATGCACATACGCATAGAACCATCCTTCTTCTTCACAACAAGATAGGAGAACCCCAATGTGTTACCCTAGGCCGAATAAAACCCTTATCAAGAAATTCCTGTAACTGATCCTTCAGCTCCTTCAACTCAGGATGAGCCATATGATACGGAGGAATAGAAATAGGCTGAGTGCCCGACAATAGATCAATTGAAAAATCAATATCTCTATCGGCGTCATGCCTGGAAGGTCAGTTGGAAACACATCAAGAAAATCCCGTACTACTGGGACTGAATCGACTATAGGGTATCAATATAGACATCTCTCACATAAGCTAGATACGCGTCACACCCCTTCTCAACCATTCGCTGAGCCTTAAGGACATAAATAACTCTACTGGGAGTGTGATCTAAAGCACCCCTCCACTCAACACACGGTACACCTGGCATAGCTAGCATCACGATTTTTGCGTGAAAATCAAGAATAGCATAGTGGGGCGACAACTAGTCCATGCCTAGGATAATATCCAAATCTACCATGCTGAGCAATAATAAATCGGCTCTGGTCTCAAAACCACTAAGAGCAACCAAACACGACCAATAAACGTGGTCTACAACAAGAGAATCTCCTACAGGAGTAGAAACGTAAATAGGGGAACTCAAGGAATCCCGAGGTACACCCAAATGCGGAGCAAAGTAAAAAGACACATAAGAATAAGTGGAGCCTGGATCGAATAGAACTGATGCATCTTTGTGAAAACTAGTACAATATCTGTGATGATAGAATCAGAGGCAGCAGCCTTGGTATGGGTAGGAAGGGCATAGTATCGGGCCTGGAACCCTCTTTAAGGCGACCTCTACCTCCCCGACCTCCACCTCTAGCTAACTGAGTAGGTGGGGTAGCAACTAGAGCTGTAACCATAGCCTGAGAACTTTGTGGGGCATGCTGTAGTTGAGAAGTTTGTCGAGGTACACTCCTCCCAAGTCTAGGGCAATCCCTCACCACATGACATGTGTCACCACACTCAAAACAAGCTCTGGGAGGACGTGGCGGTTGTGACTGGCTCAGGCCAGGTCTGCTGGACTGACCTCCGAAAGCACCCAGCGCAGGAGGTGCACTAGATACTAGAGGTGAATAATGAGGCTCATGAGGCCTATGAAGAGCTGGAATACCACTGGCTGCTGGAAGAGCTGAATGAACGGGGCGACTCATATAACCCCTACCATGACGACATGCAGCTGAGGTACGGGCACCAGAATAATGGCCCAACTCTTAAGACCTCTTGGCCTCCCTCTCCTATCTCTCCTTAGCATGCATACCCTCTATCCTCCTAGAAATGCTCACCACCTACTGATAATAAATATCCATCTCTAACTCACGAGCCATGCTAGACCTGATGCTGGAAATAAGTCCATCAATAAATGGGCGAACCCTCTTGCGAACAGTAGAAACTAGGGTTGGGCATGTCTAGCCAAGCTAGTATAACGGACAACATACTCCGAGACAGTCATAGTATCCTGGTGAAAATGCTCAAACTCTACGCGCATGCTTCCCTAAGGCTCTAAGGAACAAACTCCCTCAGGAGCATATTTGAAAATCAGGTCCTATTCAGTAAAACTGCCTCATCCGGACTATCTAACTCATAGGTCTGCCACCACTCATAGGCGGCTCCTCGAAGCTGGAAGGCAGTAAAAGAAACCCCACTAGATCCTGATATACCCATAGTGTGGAGGATAAGGTGACACTCCTCCAGAAATTCCAAGGCATCATCTGATGCTAACCCACTAAATACAGGAGGATCATACTTCTTGAACCTCTCAAGTCTCCGCTGCTCATCCTCTAAAGTTGATGCCCTGTCCTCGGGCTGACCTGGGACTACAGGTTGTATAGGAATAATCTCGGGGACCTGATCAACATGCACTTGCTGCTCAGGAGTGCAGGCGACGGGAGTTTGTGCTCCTCCCCCGGCCTGAGATGTGGTTGTAGCAAGGGGAAGCAACTCTGCCTGAGCCAGAGTAGTGCACATGCTCATGAACTGCGCAAGAGTCTCCTGAAGAGCTGGAGTAGTAGTGGAAGTAGGAGTACCAGGTGCCTAGCCTCCGGCTGGAACTGCTGGTGGTACCTCGGTGGTAGCTCGCAAGGGTGCCTGATCATCTCGGGTAGCACGTGTCCTCACCATCTGTGAGAGAATAGAAGACAGAAGTTTAGAGTTATGACATCAAAATCTCGCACGACAAGGAAATCAAATGAAGTGGATTTTCGCTAATAGTTACATAGCCTCTCACAAATAAGTACAAATGTCTCCGAACCGATCCGCTTGACTCTAATAAACTGGCTTATGATTTATGACTCCTATGAACCTAGAGCTCTGATACCAACTTGTCATAACCTCAGTTCTCCCTCTATGAACTGTAGTGACGGCACCTAGTCTCTACGACTAGGTAAGCCTAGAAAATGTGGAAAATAAACAATTTGCGGAAGAAATAATTAAAAACCAAAATAACCGAATGGACTGGTATTTAAGATGCTGCTCGGCGTATACAATACAACTCTTGAAACTAACAACATTTTTCCCAAAACCCAGAATCTCATAAAACCACAAGCCTTTAAATGTCTACAAGTATCTAGCTCCAAAATGTCTAACAAAAGTAAGTACAGAAGGGCTAATACTTAAAGAGAGAATAGAAACGGACTCCTCGGTCTGCGGACGCGGCAGATATACCTCGAAGTCTCTGGAAAAGTCGCCTTGAATCAAGGGTGATAGAACTGAGTCGAAGTACCTGGATCTGCACATGAAAAACATGCGTAGAAAGGGGCATGAGTACACCACAGCGGTACTCAGTAAGTGCCAAGCCTAACCTCAGTCGGGTAGTGACGAGGAAAGTCAGGGCCCTACTGAGATTAAATGAAATATAAGGAATGACAGTATAAAATAAGAGAGTAAATTTAAGTGCAATAGTACGAAATAACATAGAATAGAAAGAACAACAGCAACTACAATAGAAACAGAATAATAACGGAAGGAAGTACAACTCAACACAGAGATAACAATTGGGTATCTCTTAGTATCCCAAGGATATCTTAGTATCCTCAATATGGGTGCCGGGGATCTCTCAGTATCCCAAGGATCTCTTAGTATCCTCAATATCTATGTTGGAGATCTCTCTGTATCCCAAGGATCTCTTAGTATCCTCAATACGTGACGGGGATCTCTTAGTATCCCGCACTATAGTCCAATTAAATATATATATATATATATATGTGCAGGGAATCTCCCGTGTTACCACCCCGTAGTCCCGAAGTAAACACGCAGCAACAACACCAAGAAACACTCAATTTAATTCAATTTCACACCAAGGTAAACATGTATTTCTAACCTAGCATGCTTCACATAGTCCAAGTAAGATAGTTTAAGCAAATAAAGCAATTAAGTCAATTAGGCATGATTCACTTAGTTAACAGCAGGCATAAATTGCAAGTTCTATAAACAGGAAAAGGAATATATTTAAATTTACTTAAAGAAAATTGGATTTTCAACAATTAGCACAAGTACGCACTCATCACCTCACGTACAAGGAATTCCAAATATCAATAATACCAAATCCTAAGGGATTTTCCCCCACACAAGGTTAGGCATTCCACTTACCTCGAACTAGCTCAATAATCAACCCGAAACCACGTTCTTTCCACGAGTACTCGACTCCAAATGGTCCAAATCTATTCAATTCAATTGCATAATGTAAATATAACTTCAAGTAACTGATCCACAAATAAATTCTAATCTAATACGCAAAATTAGGAAAAATGACCAAAATGCCCTAAGGCCCTCGTCTCGGAATCGGATAAAATTTATATTTTCAGAATCCTCAAACTCTCACGAGTCTAACCATACAAAAATTATGTAAATCCAATGTCAAATCCCCAATCAAAACTTGAATTTTTGGTCTAAGAACTTTCCCCCAATTTTCATACATGTTCCGAAATTAAATGAAGAATTCATGTTTAGATTATTGGGTTACAAGCAAAAATAAGTTTACAAACGTTACCCAATCGATATCTCTGAAAATCCCTCAAAACCTCGCTCAAATTCGAGCTCCCAAGCTATAATTTCACATAAATGGCTAAACCCTCGATTTTGAACTTAAACATTCTGCCCAGGTATTTCCTTCTTCGCGAACATGGAAGGACCCTCACGTTCACGAAGCACAACTCTGCTTGGTCAAGCTTTCCTTCTTTGCGAATGTGATGCTCTAGTCGCGGACACAGTGCACAATCTCCTCCTCCTACGCTAACGCGGGAACACCATCGCGAACGCGTAGGTATAAGACCTCTCAGCTTCGCGAACACATGAGAGACTTCACGAATGTGAAGCATTTAACCTACCCTAGCCCCAGCTCCTCTTCGTGAACACGAGACCCCACTCGCGAACACAAAGATGGAATCCAGAACTGGGCTGCTGTAGTTTTTTGCAATTTCTCTAAATCCAAAATGACCCGTTGAGCATCCAAAACACACCTGAGGCCCCCGGGACCTCAACCAAACATACCAACCAATCATAAAATATCATTCAAACTTGTTTCGACCTTTGGAATGCTTAAAACAACATCAAAACACAAATTTAACATAGGATTCAAGCCTAAAAACTACAAAACTCTCAAATTACGCTTTCGATCAAAAAGTCTATCAAATCTCGTCTGAATGACCTGAAATTTTGCAAGCACGTCACATTCAACATTACAGAGCTACTCCAACTTCCAGAATTCCATTCTGACCCCGATATCAAAATCTCACTATCGAACCGAAAACTTCAAAAATTCAACTTTCGGCATTTCAATCCTAAATTAGCTACGGACCTCCAAAACACAATCCGAACACGCCCCTAAGCCCAAAATATCCAACGGAGCTAACAAAACCAACTGAATTCCATTCCGAGGATGTCTTCACACTGCTCCGACAACGGTCCAATTTCTAAAACTTAAACTCTCATTTAGGGACTAGGTGTCCCAAAACTCTCCGAAAATCAAAACCAAACGTCCCGACAAAACAAAATAGCAGAAACAAACACAGGGAAAGAAGTTAATAGGGTATCAGAGCGTTAATTCTAAAAACGACCGGCTGGATCGTTACAACCGATGAGAAGATTTGAGAAATATAGGAGGCGAGCACATGGGCATTCATATTTACAGTATGATCATGACCAGGGTGTTTTTGACATTTGCACCGCTATCCGCGGACACTGGGGAAATAATCTACACATCGTGAATGAAGCTAGCAGGTTGTGTTGATGTGGGAAATGGACCATCTACCACATACCGTGCACACATTCCATAAAGTGCTTTCAGCAAGTTGGTTTAAGGGCAATCAACTATGTTGATAGGCAATATAGTGTTGCTACATACGTAAACACATATAGTGGGCAGTTGAAGCCATTGGATGCTGAGAATTATTGGCCACCAGAACCATTTAAAATTATGTGTAACAAGGACTATTTGCGCAAGCTGCAAGTCCAAAAGAGAACGCGTATACAGAACCAAATGGATGTTGGTGATACTGTTTATACACGTAAATGAGGCATATGCTCGCAAATAGGACACAACCATCATAAATGCCCTTTAGCTAGTTTGGGTAGCGGTGGTAATCCAGATCCTGGTGCAAGTTCGTCTAATGTATCCAACTATCAAGAATACACCTAGTGTTTTATTTTCGTAATATTTTTTGTAATAAGTGTCTGTACTTGTTTATGTTGTAAGATGTATCAAATAAAATTATGTTCCACAACCTTGTTACACCTTATTATCTAACATGACCTTTTGAATTGGGATGGTGATTTGATAGTTCCAACATTCAACTTATTGGTGTTAGTAAAGAAGACCAATATGAAGATTGAAATTTCATAACATAATACTTCAAGAGAAAAAAATACAACAACCATAACTAAAGCAACATACATGAAAATGAAAGATAATAAAAGGATAAATCAAGACAAACACATCCTAGTACCAAGTAAAAAATGGATTAGTACAAATAGGATATCCGTCTCCCTTCACATCCACATTGAAGAAAACATGTAGTGGTGAAATATCAATCAACATAAATTTGATGACGAAACCTCGACTAATAAATTCTCCAACATAAAAAAGTCTCCAGCCTACCTTGAACATTCTTTGATCACCAACACTCATATTTACATAACACTTTTTTCCACGATGGTGGAGATACACGTGTTCTAATGTTGGAGGAAGATGCTTGCAGATATTTCTTCGAATATACTTTTAAAAAAAGCATTACTATTAAGTTACGAAAAATATGAAACTGAATAAAGATATACAATACTGATATATATATATTTTCTGGAGTTAAGGTATAACAAACAAAAGTATTTTATGTTAAAGAAATAAAGTTTAATGGACATTATAATTTACCAGATCGTTGTCGTCGACGCATGATTCAGTCATAACCACTTCAAATATTGAAGGATTCACTTCTTCATTATCACTACTAGTAGAAGAGTAAGCATCACTACTAGTAGAAGAGTAAGATAGGGCTCTTTTGGTAGAGGAAGAGTCATCCATAGTAGGGTTTGAATTTGTGAGTGTGTTTTATGTTTTGAGTATGTGACTATATATACAGGGACACACATAGCATATCACGGTTAAATACTACGTTTTATGTGAGTATATGTAGCACAATTGAATACTACATTTTGTGTGTTGTCTTGTCAGTCTGAAAAGCTGACCGACTGCGAAAAAGCTGTTTCATTTCAGAAAAAGTCAATATGTATAGTGCGGTTAAATACTAAGTTTTGTTTGTTGTCTTGTTGGTTTGAAAAGCTGATCCAATGCGAAAAAGCTATTTCGTTTCAGAAAAAGTCAATATGTATAACGCGGTTAAATACTACATTTTGTGTGTTGTCATGTCATTCTGAAAAGCTAAACGACTGTGAAAAAGTTTTTTTTGTATCAGAAAGAATCTTTAACATGCCAAGCATATCGCGGTTAAATACTACGTTTTACGTGAATATATATAGCGCGCTTAAGTACTAAGTTTTCTGTGTTGCCTTGCCTATAAATAACGGGCACATTCTAGTTATTTTCTGCGCTTAACAATAACTAATAGCAAATATTTCCATAAAAGGAAGCTTTTTTTATGCTTTAAAAAATGTCTGAACCCCTTTATGTACCAAGGTGCGAGTGCGGCAAAAAATGCACGATGAACGACTGTTGGGATGATGGTGAAGCTGGACGCCGGTACTAGATGTGTATGAACAAGTTTTATAGGGTTCGCGATGAACCTGTTTGCAATTTTGAGGTATTCATTGATGAACCCTGTCAGTAGGAATACTACAAAGAAAAGTTGTAGTATCTTCATTATTTGACCAAAAAACTATGAGAATATGAATGAAAATACAAATGAGAACTTGCGGAGTTGAAGGAGAAACTCAAAGAGGTGGAAGAAGAAAAAATAAGCTGGAAGAAAAATTTAAGTGGTTGGAGCAGAGAATACTACGTGGTGGTGACTAAACAATGACATGTACGTGTTGAGTGTAGTAGTGTATCTTTATGTTTCTCGTGTCATGTGTTTTCATTAGTTGTACTGAATTTAAGTTATGTTAAGTTTATATGTTTTTGTTTGTGTTGTAGTATTAAAATAAAGAAGAAACAGGGTAATAAAAACATAGTGCGCATATTATGTAAGCATAAAAAATTGTTGTTGTTATTTACATAATTTATTATTTACATAAAATACAAAAAAGAAAAAGAAAATCAATGAGTCCCGCAGCCCTTGTGCTTCAATGCAGCCGCTGGCCTGAGGCGCATCCCCTCCTGCCCAGATACATTATCAGGATCATCCTCATCACATCGCCTCTTTATATGAGGATGCACTGCAGCATGATCGTCAGTTGGGCTGCCAGTGTCACGACCCAAACCGAAGGGCCACGATGGGCACCTGGTGCCTTACACAACCGAGTACAGATATAACATATCTTTCTTATCATACTATCAAGGGTAAATGAGCTATAAAACCCGTCATGAGATAACAAGAATAAAACATAAGGGAATAATCAACATATGATGACCCAACATGATATACAAACTTATGCATGTGACATACGGGCCTATAAGGCCGACATGACCATTTGTAAACTCAAAACATAAGCCGACAAGGCCATATAAGTATCCATACACCTGACATCTATATACAAGCCTCTAAGAGTACATAAAATCATAAAGGTCAGGACAGGGTCCCGCCATACCAATCAATACATGTCCCAAATCATACTGACCAAATAGGCAACTCCAGAGCAAGTGGAGTGCACCAACACCTTCCGCTAAGCTGATTGCCTAGTAGGAGGAATGTCAACCTATCTATCGGGACCTGCGGGCATGAAACGCAGTGTCCCCAGGCAAAAGGGACGTCAGTACGAATAAAGTACCGAGTATGCAAGACAGAAAAGCATAAACAAGAACACTAATTTAAAGAGAGATGGAGGAGATACAACATGTAACATATGAGTGCCTTTGGGGGCTACTGACATGAAATGCATAATACATATATATACATAAACTTTAAAAACATAAGCCTCTGTGGGAATCATCATCATCATATCGTACCCGGCCTCAAAGAGGACTCGGTAAAAACGTACCCGGCCATCATAAGGCCCGGTAGAATCGTACCCGGCCACGTGGAGCTCGGTAAATCCAACTAATCAGTGATTGCATAATAGGTGTTGTACCCGGCCGACTATAGCGCGGCTCGGTAGAGTAAAATAGATACTATATATAATGCATGCTAGACTCATGGAATCACGTTCTAAACCTTTTGGAGTGACTTAAGGTCGTTGCACCTTCGATTAACATTATGGACATCATACCATCAATATGAGCTCAGTAGGATTCAAGGATTATACACACTTTCTTAGAATAACTTTATAAGGAAAGAACTACAGGGACAACCTTAGTTTCTAGGAGTAGATCCGTTATGAAATAGCGTATTCATTTCACTTTAGATCATGCCAAAAGAAAGAAGGAAATTTTTTAACATACCTTAAAATAGTTGAGTCCTTAATACCTTCCAAGAAACTTTTCAAACAAGTCAATTCAATCTATCATAGTATAAGGAGATTCAAAATCAGTGCTGAGCAAAGGCTAAGTCTGTAACTTAAGCTAGTAGCTCATTTACGTAAATTTGGGAAGAATCTCCCTTGTAACAAGTGCCTCTACCAATACCATATACCAACACAAAAACCAAAAAAATCCATCAACATATAAATGTCAATAACAAGACACCATATAACAACAACAAGTCACAACTACTTCACGATGAGCGACAAGCACCGATTGGAATCTGTATAACCCATATCATCCCTCATAGACTTCTTACATTAACTTAAAAGTATCATTAACATGATAATGAAGTCATTCATCAATGATTCCATCCTTATACCATATATTTTATAACAAAGGAAGCAATCCACAACTCCAACTATCTTCATTTAGTAACTTTATTCACTAGTTCATGTCTACTCCATCCATTTACCTTAATCAACATCAAGATAACCTTAAGAACATGTAATAACACAATACACATACCTCCTATATTAACTTCAAGTCAAAATCCAAGTTATATTCAGCTTACAACACCCCTCAATGGCAATACAACACCATAGAAGTGAATTAAGCTAATCCAAGTATTATCTTGTAGTTTATCATCCTAACAATTTAACAAACATACAAGAATGATTAAGCACAATTGGTAGGCTGTTATACTCACCTTAGCCAGCAGAAACAATTTGGAATTTCAGCCAAACACAGCCCACAACAATCCTCAATGACAACACAACCTCAAAGAGGTGTTGTTCTTCACTAGAACAAAGTTTCGATGTTGAAATATGGTGAAATCACTTCAAACCCTTGTGGAATCTGTTTAGAAGGATTAGGAGAGGTTTGGAGACTAAGGTGAGTTGAAAAAATGAGCAAAAATAGGCGTCCAAATCGTTTATAAAGTGAAGTAGGTCGACCACTGCCTAAGTGGGTTCCATTGGGAGCTGCTTGCGCAGTTTCGCAAAAACGCGAACATCTCTCTACTCCGATATTGTATCAATAAAAAGTTTAATGTGTTAGAAAATAGACTTGTATATCTTCAATTTTGTAGGTAGATCACTGCATAATTTCAAGTATATTTAGAGAAAAGCTCAGCTACATTTGATCTAATTTTAAGCAAATTTATGAATGTAACTTGTGATGACCTTTCCCAACTCTTGTTCCACAACTTGCTTGCCTTCAAAACGTAGAAAGTGACTACCATAAGACTAAAATAACTCATAGAATAACCTCCTTATTATGTTAAGGACCCTAGTCTCACTCTAAAGTACATGTTATAACATTCCAAACTTGTCGACTTTCGACGAACTTATTTTCTTCAATTCGTTTAGCGTCTAAGCTTTCCAACCCTTTTGGTACTTGTTATTCATGATCTTAAAGATTTTTAACCTCCAAGATAATATGATGAACTTACGTTATGTACTTTCAAAAACGATCTCATTTTCGAGCTTACATCAATTGGCTTACGACGTACTATCACGTACGAAAACATGGGATGTAACAAGCAGGGTCGGTAGAAGGGGTCGTCGGTCCATAAGCAACCTACAAAAACAATAAGTAAGCTCAATATATGAATATGTATATTCGGGCTCCTGAATATAAGCATACGTGGTATCCTCAGCATCGCACAAAGTAGCCTCCGTGACAGGCTGCGATGAAGCCTTAATAAGTGATGGGCTTAAGGTCTTTTAATCTATATTTTGATGATCCAAAAAACTTTCTGTATAGAACCAGATAAAGGACCTGAAGCATGCTTGGTACAATCATTATCAAGTTAATCAAATCAAGATAATCTGGGTAGTGTGCCTTTAGATTCACAAGAACTAGATTAGGAACCTGATCCCTTGGTGTTCTCCTGTCAGAAGAATAAGTCAACTATACAGCTGGAAAGCAACTATAGAAAGTGGCTGCCTACAAATATACACGCGATAGTGCAGCAAACAGTGTCGCAGTCACTTCCCATTGGGAAGAGGCATGTACTAACCAAGAATTGACATCGCCATGGTGATGTCTTTTTTATTATAACAACCTGGTGCAAGGCACAAGATAATATTTGAGAATTTTTAGTGATATTCTTTCAAGGGCTAAAAACACCTCTCTCAAGAACAAAGTTGCTGCAACCTCAAGAACCAGATCCAAAGATTGAAGATATCTTAAGTCCTTAGGTTTGTTGAGTCTTTGTTATCTGTTCTTTATTGTAACTCCTATCTTTCTTTATTAGAAGCTCTGTTTTAGGAAACTCAAAATCATAAACCATCTAAGTTTGTGTCTTGGCTAGAGTTAGTCGAGTTGTAAAGTCTTTGTAATAGAGTTATTACAAAGTGGCTTGTAATAGAGTTGTTACAAGTTAGTGAGTGATTAAGTCTATGTAATAGAGTTATTACCAAGTGGCTTGTAATTGTGTTGTTACAAGTTAGAGTGATTAAAGTCTTTGTAAATCGAGAGTGACAAAGTGGCTTGTGGTAAGAGTATCATATGTTAGTTGAGTTGAATTCTTTGTAATGGAGTCGTTACAAAGTGGCTTGTAATAGGTGTTTACAAGTTAATGAAGTTTAAATCCTACCATAGTAGGTCATGTTTCTTGTCCCCTTGAGTTGGGATTTTTCCACGTAAAATCATGTGTCTCATTTACATACTAGTTTAGTAGTTAGCACTATGGGAACTGATATAGGACCAGATCTCTATACAGTTTGGTTCATTAGTATTTTCAGTTGAAACTCATAGAGGACCAGATACTCTACAATTGGTGGACTCATATAAACTATCAATTGGTATCAGAGCGGGTTCTTTCTAAAAGGTTAACACCTAGAAAGGATCTCAATAGCTTCTCCACCTAACTTTGAGGAAGGACAATCAACCTACAGACCCCCTAGATTCAATGGTCAGTATTACGACTGGTGAAAGGCTCGTATGCATGATTTCATAATGGCAGAAGATTTAGAGCGGTGGGACGTCATTAGTGATGGTTCATATGTTCCTATGAACAAGCTTGGAGAAACTGGAACAATGGTGCCGAAAAACAAAAAAGAATACAGTGATATTGACAGAAAAGCTATAGAAAAGAACTTTCGTGCCAAGAAAATATTGGTATGTTGTATAGAACCTGATAAGTACAATAGAATCTCAGCATGTGATTCTACCAAGGAAATATGGAAAGCTTTGCCAATGGAACATGAAGGAACTACTCAAGTTAACAGTCCAAGATTGACATGCCCACCACCGAGTATGAGCTCTTCAGGATGAAAGATGATGAGTCTATACAAGATATGCACACTAGATTCACATCTATCATAAATGAGTTTCATTCACTTGGAGAAGTTATTCCCAAAAACAAGCTTGTAAGGAAAGTTCTCAGTGTTCTACCTGGTTCTTGGGTGAGTAAGATGAATGCTATCACCGAAGATAAAGATTTATGAAATCTAACCATGGATGAGCTGATTGGAAATCTGAAGACATACGAGATGAAAAAATAGAGAGACAGTGAAAGAAGAGAGCTGAAGAAAGAGAAGAACCTAGTGCTCAAGGCTGGAAACAATGACTCAAGTGAAGAAGATAGTGATATGGCCTATCTCACTAAAAGATTTCAAAAGATGGTTCGAAGAAATGGTTGTATACCTAAGAGAGGTAGTACAAGTAAACCAAGAAACTATGATCTCTATCACAAGTGCAGAAAGCCAGGGCATTTCATCAAAGACTGCCCACTTCTGAAATAGGAGCATTACAAACACAACTCTGACACAACAGCAAAACGAAACCTGGTTCCTAACAAATGTTTCAGCCGAAAAAGTGCAGCTAACAATGTTGTGAAGAAAGCTCTTGCTGCATGGGGAGACTCGTCCAGTTAATCAGAAGGGGAACCAGGTGTAGAAAATAGTTCCATGATGGCAGTGGAAAATGAAGAAAAGGAATATGATTCACTATTTTCATTGATGGCTCAGCCTGATGACGATGAAGAGGATGAATGTGATGAGGTAAATTTCAAGGATGTTCAGAGAAATCTGAAGTCCTACTCTTCTATGAAATTGATATCTATATCAAATATTTTAATTGATGCATATTATAGTCTTGATAATGATAAGGAAGCCCTGACCATAGAGCTAGGAGATGCTGAACAATCTAAAGATGATCTGGTAGCCTGTATGGTGAATTTAAATGAGACCATAGCTAATCTTGAAAAAGAAAAGGAAGCTCTAACTGAAAAAATAAATAATGTAGAAAATGAGAGAGATGACTTGATGGTAGTGGTTGTTGACTTGAAGGAAATCATAGAAAACCTAAGCAAATAAAAGAATGCCCTAGAAGAGAAAATTGCTGATACTGAGCAAGTAAGGGATGACTTTTTGGTGGTTATCAAAGATCTAGAGGAAACCATTGAGGGGCTCAAATCTGAACATAGGCATGTAAGTATTTAAAAGGGGAAGGGAGTAGCTAGTGAGACACACATCAAACTTTAAAAAGAATTAAATGATGTGAGAACTAGTATATGTGGTGAACTCGAGAAAAATATGCAGCTTCAAGCTGAATTGAAGAAAGTAAAAATTGATCTTGGGAAATCTCTCAAGTGGACCTGGTCCTCAGATGTTGTCACTACCATGTACTTCAACAATAGTGGAAACGGGCAGGGAATCGGGTTCCAATAGGAGAAAACTCCTTACAACCCTCACAACAAGTACGTCACAGTTCCTGATAACTGGCTTTGTACCCACTATGGGAACAATGGGCACTTCAAAGAAAATTGCTAGGCTAGGGTTCTATCTATACAGAAAAACAAAGTGTTTGCTGAAAAAGTGACTATTAAAGAGGGACCAGGTACTACTCGCAAAAAACAAATGGTGCTTGCATGGACTAGAAAAGCTCTTATTCATCCCTTTTCTCATTATAAGGGACCCAAACTAGTTTGGGTTCCTAAATCTAACCCATAATTTATATGTGCATTGAATAGTGAGAGGAAGTGGACTGCAATTGATTAAGGATAGTGGATGCTAAAAGCATATGACTGGAAACACCATGGATTTTCTCTCACTGAAAGCCCTGTAGGGAGGGAATCTATCCTTTGGAAATAAAAAAAGGGTACACTCTCGGTGTCGTAAAGGTTGAAAAGTCTCTTTCACACTCAATTGAGAACGTGTACTATGTGGATAGCCTGAAGTAAAGTCTCTTGAGTGTCTCTCAAATTTGTGATAAAGGGAACAAAGTAGAGTTCTTTTCTAAAGTGTGCACAGTTGCTAATCTGGTAACTAGCGAAGGTGGTCCTAGTAGCCAAAAGATACAAGGACATCTACATTGCTGACTTCGAATTTCTACAAGCTGGTGATATGAGATGCTTGAAGTCAGTTGATGATGACGCAAAAATTTTCCATAGAAGATTGGGGCATGCAAGCTTCTCACTTCTGAATAAATTGATTCAGAAGGACCTATTTCGTGGTCTGCCAAATTCAAGATTCACCTGGACACTGTTTCTTAGAACAAAGGATGAGACTTTCGAGGTATTTGTGGCCTTTTTCAAGAAGATCCAAGTGAAGATGGAATTGAAGGTAGCGTGCATCAAATCTGACCACGGGACAAAATTTGACAACGCCAAATTTGATGACGTTTTGTAACGAAAATGGGATCACTCACAACTTCTCATCACCAAAGAATCCATAGTAAAATGGTATTGTTAAAAGAAAGAGCAGAACTCTGGATGTCATGGCACGGACAATGCTCATTGATAGTGGAATCACTAAAAAGTTCTGGGCAGAAGCAATAAACACTGCTTGCTACTTGGTGAAAAGGTGTATGATCAGGTCCCTCCTAAACCAAACCCCCTATGAGCTGCACAATGGAAGAAAACCAAAGATAACTCATCAGAGAATCTTTGGATGCAAATGTTATGTTATCAACAATGGGAAGGACCAGTTTGGGAAGTTTGATGCAAAAAGTGATGAAGGAATCCTTCTGGGATACACCCTTCAAAGCAAAGCCAACAAAGTCTACAATAAAAGGGCACACTATGTGGAAGAAAGTGTTCATATGCTATTCAACGAGACACCCTCATCTAACAAAGAAGGAAATAGTGATGATAAACATAATGAACCACTTTTGATCCATGGGAAATATCTGATATTTCAAATGGGAAAGCTGATATGATGAGTTAGATAAAGGAGACAAGTGAAGACAATGCAACATCCTCTTCCACTTCTCAAGAGGAACCTGGTACTTCAATTACTATGACTGAAGCTGAAGAAAGAGTTGGAGATGCAATGCAAGGCACTCCACAAATAGCAGAACAAGGAGTGTAGGGAAATCCATTGCAATGCAAGAGGAACTACATCAATTTTAAAGAAACAAGGTAAGGCACCTGGTACCTAGACCCTCAGATAGAACCATCATAGGGACCAGGTGGGTATTAAGGAATAAGCTGGATGAACATGGAAATACTACAACGAACAAAGTAAGGCTTGCTGTCTAAGGATAGAATCAAGAGGAAGGGATCGATTGTGATAAGACTTTTTCCCCAGTAACTCGCGTGGAAGCTACTAGGATCCTAATTGCCTTTGTTTCACATATGGAATTCAGCCAATTCCAAATGGATGTGAAGAGTGCCTTCCTGAATGGGTTTCTCAAGGAAGAAGTCTATGTCAAGCTACCTCCAGGTTTTGAACGTTATGTACATCCTAAACATGTATTCAAATTGGATAAGGCACTGTAAAGATTGAAGCAGGTCCCTAGAGCCTGGTATGAGAGACTATCCAATTTTTTCTTGGAAAATGGCTTCACAATAGGAAAGATTGACAATACATTATCTTTGAAGAAATGGGGAAAGAACCTGCTCATTGTTCAGATTTATATGGATGACATCATATTTGGACCTACAGATGATTCATTATGTGAAGAATTTGCTAAACTCATAGGAAGTGAGTCTGAAATGAGTATGATGGGGAAACTAAATGTCTTTCTAGGTCTTCAAGTGAAGAAGTCCATAAAGGGAACGTGTATCAGTCAGCAGAAACACATCAAAAAACTCTTAAAAAGGATTGATATGGAAGCATCAAAGGTGACCGATACCCCTATTGCTACTGCTACTAAGTTGGACATGGATGATTCTAGATAACCTATAAATCAAACAATGTATATGGTAATCATTGGATCACTACTCTACCTTACTGCCAGCAGTCTAGGCATTCTATTTATTGTGGGATTATGTGCAAGATTACAATCAAATTCTAAGGAATCTTATATGAAGGATGCTAAGAGAATTTTAATATATTTTAAAGGCACACAGAACCTGGTTCTGGACTATACTTTAGGTGAAAATTTCAACCTTATTGGTTATGCTGACGTTGATTATGCAGGCTATCCGGTGGATAGGAAAACCATATCTGGAATAACTCATTTCCTTGGATAATGTTTTATCTCATGGGTTACAAGGATACAAAACTCAGTAGCTCTCTCAACAGCTGAAGCAGAATATGTTGCAGCGGCCTCGTGCTGTCCTCATTCACTGTTGATCAAGCAACAATTGGAAGATTTAGGTGTATACATTGATTGTGTACCGCTTTTATCTGACAACACTAGTGCTCTCAACATGGCAAAGAACCTGGTTCAACATAAGAGAAACAAGCACATTGATGTTAGATACCATATTCTCAGGGACAATGTGGAAAAGGGTCTTATTTGTATAAGCTTTTGTTGCACAGAAGATCAAATTATAGATATCTTCACTAAAGTTGTGAGCAAGGAACACCTTGAGAAATAAGATAACACTAGGGTTACATAAACCTAATTGAGAACCTGGTTCTGCTGACATTACTATGTTTGTCACACTAAGGTAAAATTGGCTAAAGTGTTTTCTGGCTAGGCCTAACTCACATCTATGCCGTTGTAGGTAAACACGCATGATGATCATAGAAGCTAAAGGTACAGTGTTGAACTTTGGAGGAGAGCTGCAAAACCCTTTTACAAAAACAGGTCAGGAACTTGATTCCTATACCACAGGTTAGTAGTAATGTATTTTTCGCATGCTTATTCAAAAGGATATCAAAATTAATTCAACTGCCACATCATTCGACTTTTCAGAGTCTGCATAACACGTCTTGTCTCTCAAATCCTTTCACTTCCTCTACACGTTACATATTCCCACAAACCTGTCGTCACTTCAAAAACTCTTTATAACTCGTTCCTCTCCCCTCTCATCATTAAGACCCTCACACTCCCAGAAGTTCTGAACAGTTATCTCCCTTTGTATCTCTTAAGTTTTCCTTCAGAACTTTCTACCATTTCTTTCACCATGGCCAATGAACAATCGTCTCCTTCTCCTGCCATCAACACCACTCCTAGATCTCCACCTCCCTTAACACTACCACCAGAAACCCATTTCTTTACTATCCCTGATACTACTATACCCATACCGATTTCCTCTTCATCTCCAGTCACCTCTACTCCTCCGTCAAACCCTGTCTCACATACATGTGTTGCAAACCCTACTTCTTTTTCTTCTTCTAAACAAACCAAAAGTGCTATTCCTAAGGCGTCAGAGGTCTCTAAGGAAGATCCCGATCAGTACTTGAACTCCTCGTTCTAGGCTCAATAGCTTCCATGGAGTCACCAGAAAAGGAAGTGGCACTTAATATCATGGCTATCACTGCTAAGAGTCTTATGAATGAAGGAGCCTCCCCTCTGCCTGAATCTCAGAGGGAAGAAACTCCATTCTTAGGAGAAGAAAGGACTCTGGTGCTTTTCAGTCTCCGGCTCATGACACCGCCACAAAAAAAACCTGTTGAAAAACCTGATTCTCTTTCAACTGAAACAAACCAGGAGGTTGTAGAAGAAAGATGCTTC
This sequence comes from Nicotiana tabacum, assembly GCF_000715075.1. Taxonomy (NCBI): domain Eukaryota; kingdom Viridiplantae; phylum Streptophyta; class Magnoliopsida; order Solanales; family Solanaceae; genus Nicotiana; species Nicotiana tabacum. The sequence continues at coordinate 88,173,603 of NC_134101.1, read as the reverse complement.
TGAGTCTTCCATGTAGAATAGTAAGCAGAGTATTAAGAAAAAGAAGTAGAGGTTGATGAAATAGGGGAAGTTGTGACTGACAAATACATTCTAGTGGTTGAGGCTGATAAAGATACTGTGGCGGAACCTAGTCCCTTAATGAAAAGATCTACAAAAGTTTGTGGTTGAGAAAAATTTGTTTGAAGGTGACATAGTATGGCTGTTACAAGCAGGAATGGAAGTTTGTTGAAATGTCTAGAAAACAAAAGTGGGAAACTGTGGGAGGGCCTGGTTCAATGAAGACTATTCCAAGTGATAGTGGCCTTGGGTAGGAGAGTTTGAGAACTCAGAAAAGTCTTGTGAGGTCGCATGTTTGACCTGACAATCTCGGAGATGGCAGGTATGAGACAAGTTCTGGACTTAGGCAACAAATGGAGAACCTGTGGGAGAAACTGCTTGACTAACAGTTGTCTACAAATGCCCGCATGGACTTGGTTCTCAAAACCATTACTGCCTCCTCTTCCAAGCCTCCCTCTTCTAGTTCCCCCTAGGATCCTCTCAGTGGCCAGCTATCTTTTGCTCTGATGTTCTATGGCTGTTGTTTTCTTTTTATTTGTCTTTTTGTGATGGTATATTGGATTTCATCGTTGCTGCCCCTATTGAAACAGTCTAATTTCTAATCAATGAAACAACTCTTCTTTTGCTTGTACAATGCTTGTTTTCCTTTTTGCTTCTCTTCTCTATCATGTTGTGTGTACATATGTGGCATGAGCTAGCTTTGTTAGGGGGAACATATACGGTTGCTGATATCTTATTTGTTTAAGTCAAATAGTCATCAATGTTAAAAGTTTGTCATCATCAAAAAGGGGGAAATTGATGGGCTTAAGGTCTTTTAATCTATGTTTTGATGATCTAACAAACCTTATGTATAGAACCAGATAAAGGACCTGAAGCATGCCTGATACAATCATTATCAAGTTAATCAACTCAAGATAATCTGGGCAGTGTGCCGTTAAATTCACAAGAACCAGATTAGGGACTTGATCCCTTGGTGTTCCCCTGTCAGAAGAATAATTCAACTATACAGCTGGAAAGCAACTGCAGAAAGTGACTGCCTGCAACTATACACGCGATAGTGCAACAGTCACTTCCCATTGGGAAGAGGCATGTACTAACCAAGAATTGACATCACCATGGTGATGGCTTTTGTAGTATAACAACCTGGTGCAAGGCACAAGACTATTTTTGAGCATTTTCAGTAATATTCTTTCAAGTGCTAAAAACACCTCTCTCAAGAACAAAGCCGTTGCAACCTCAAGAACCAGATCCAAAGATTGAAGATATCTTAAGTCCTTATGTTTGTTGACTCTTTGTTATATGTTCTTCATTGTAACTCCTATCTTGCTTTATTAGAAGCTTTATTTTAGGAAACTCAAAATCATAAATCATCTGAGTTTGTGTCTTGGCTAGAGTTAGTCGACTTGTGAAGTCTTTGTAATAGAGTTATTACAAAGTGGCTTGTAATATAGTTGTTACAAGTTAGTGAGTAATTAAGTCTGTGTAATAGAGTTATTACAAAGTGTCTTGTAATAGTGTTGTTACAAGTTAGAGTGATTAAAGTCTTTGTAACTCGAGAGTGACAAAGTGGCTTGTGGTAAGAGTATCACAAGTTAGTTGAGTTGAATTCTTTGTAATGGAGTCATTACAAAGTGGCTTGTAATTGGTGTTTACAAGTTAGTGAAGTTTACATCCTACTAGAGTAGGTCCTGGTTTTTGTCCCCTTGAGTTGGGATTTTTCCACATAAAAATCTTGTGTCTCATTTACATACTGGTTCAGTAGTTAGCACTGTGGGAACTAATATAGGGACCAGATCTCTATACAGTTTGGTTCATTAGTATTTTCAGTGGAAACTCATAGAGGACCATGTACTTTACAGTTGGTGGACTCATATAAACTATCAATAAGAAAATTAAAAATTAATTTATGGCAAATCAATGAGAAAAAACAAATTAATATTTAATAGTAATACAAACATACCTGCACTTGTGATAGATCCACAGCACCTGATGACGATGAGCCAAAACTCAACCTGCGCCCACTATCCACCTCTCAGGTCAACCGATCCTCAGCTGCGGTCGATGGGCCATAAAAGAATTGCTCCCAATCTTCGGTGAAGCTCGTGCCCGTAATCAACAATGGCTCTGACGGGGTCACCTGCGATGTTGGCGGCAACATCTAAAGGCTATACGAGGGCATGCTACTGGGATGCTCGTCTGGCTAAGGAATGTCAACAGGAAAATCAGCCCCAACCTCCTCATCAGGTGCCTCAACAGGTGCCTCAATGCCCATCTCATCGCCGGCTTCCACGACCACGTGGGGCACCCCTGCCTCATGGGCATCCCTGCCTCGTCCCCTTCCCCTCGGGCGTGTGATAGGCCTACCTCGATGGTAGTGCTCTAGCGCCACATAACAAGGGTCATGATCTAAGCGCTCGCCCTCTATGGATCGGTGCAGTGTCCGGGTAGCCAGCTCTGTCACCTGCCAGCCATGCTCCTGCAAAGCGACCGTAGGATCGCCAGCATGTTGCTGTATCTGTAGTCCCAACTGGTGGAATAAATGTAGACCAATAGCCTGCACAACCTGTAAAATATAAATTACAGAACGATAGCGTTAAACAGTTATAAGTAATAATACCAAATAACATACCAGTACCTCGTGCCTCCCGACATAAGGAATGTACCGACCGCCAGCTTGATGAATGGGTTTCCCAACAAAAAGTAGGGTAAAGTGGTAGTACCAGGATGTATAGAGTTGAATAGTTTCATCTGGATCTATGACGGTGGGGGCGAAATCAGGTCTTCTTGCCGGTCCCATGTATGGACCTGCACCTCTAGCCATGCTACAAATGCGTCATCCGCCCTGGAACGATCATCCCGCTGATATTGTGTAGCCTCCCATATAGGCCCCCTCGGTATAAACTACGGATGGTCAAACTAGAAAAGTACCCGCTCGGAGGCATGATGCTCCACAATATTGAGGCACATCAACGGGATGGAAATGCTCCAAATCAGTCGGTCGCCCGAGCAATAATCGGGCAGGCCACCTATCAAGTCATCGCTTTATGGCGTCCAGATGAACTATCAAATAAGAACATAAAACTGAGTATACTCAACACAAGTGAATCTATACGAAGTAAGTTTAGGTATACATTTACTTGTGCGCCCTCCAGTATACCCAACACAACCCTACAAAGGGAAAGATTATGATGAGCATGATAATCTTATGTATATCCATCTAGGAGAACCCACATCCTAGCTAGAGGGAGAAACAGAGGTGGTACATCTGAAGGTAATGGTGGTAGAGGTGGCTGCAACTACAGGAACCACTCCAAGGCCCAAACCTAACATACAAAGTTAATGTAAAATTTAAGATAAAATTTGACTAGATAGAATTGGAAGTAATGAACAGAGTATTGGAATATGTTGTCACCTGTAGAAGCGGAAGAAAACCACAGACGTCGCTCTAAGTGCCAATGCTCGCCCGGCACAGATGCATGTACATGTAAGCGAGAACAGCAACACCCTAGTTGTACTGGGTAAATCATCTAGCAGCTGAAGATGATGTAGAAATCGCAAACTCAATAGATTTCCTGAAGTGTTCGGGAACAAGAGCCCCCTAAAAAGAAGAAGCAGCACCAACCTCATACGCTGGTTAATGTGTAGATCATCTGCCTTGCTGGTGATGTCGTGGTGCAATATCTCCAAATGCTATCTAATAGTTGTCAAACTCGTGCAATTGGCCCCTGAATGTACGGTCACATCCTGTGGCCTGAAACCAATGAGCTGCTGCAGCAAGTCCAAATAATGCACACATGTCATATATCTCATACCCTGAGGCAGTGCAACGGGGAGTCCATCAACAGGCATCCCATATAAAACCTCCACGTCGTGCAGCGTGATGGTGGCCTCGCTAATGGGCAGGTGGAAAGTGTGTGTCTCCGGTCGCCACCGCTCTATCAAGGCCGTGATAAGAGACCAGCCAAGCTGCAGCTGCCCAATCTCAAAAATCATGTAGAAGCCCATATCCCGCAGGCGCTGGACTACATGGGGATGGAAATATCTGCCCCTCATAAAGTCCCACAAGTCGTCCACTCTCCTGGTGTAGAGAGGCTGGGTCAGTAGCTCTCCCTCCCATACGTAGGTGGACCTATGATCGCCCTGTAGCACTAATAGCTCAACAGAGACAGGTCCAGGATGCACAGGCGGCACGTCCATGTCGTCTATTGTAAATTAAACAATATTAATTGTGTGTTTGTTTTATAAATTAAATAATTATTTTTTGTAAATTTTAATTGGACAGAGTATATACCTATGGGCTCCAGGCTCGATATTTGAGGCCCCGTCACATCAAGCTATCCTGAATTCGTATGTGTGTCAATTTCAATATTTTTCAAAATTTTGTTTGTTTGTTTTATAAATTAAATAATTAATTTTTGTAAATTGTAATTGGATATAGTATATACCTATGGGCTCCAGGCTCGATATTTGAGGCCCTGTAGCTCCAAGCTATCCTGAATTCTTATTTGTGTCAATTTCAATATTTTTCATAAATTTTGTGTGTTTGTATTATAAATTAAATAATTAAATTTTGTAAATTGTAATTAGACAGAGTATATACCTATGGGTTCCAGGCTCGATATTTGAGGACAAGTAGCTCCAAGCTATCCTGAATTCTTATGTGTGTTAATTTTAATATTTTCATAATTTTGTATGTTTGTTTTATAAATTAAATAATTAATTTTTGTAAATTATAATAGGACAGAGTTTGTATTTGATCTGTCAATATAATAGATACTTAAACTACAAGTATTCTACACTAAAAGGCTCTACATTTGACTACGCTAAAAGGGCACTAGTCTTGAAGAAAATAAATAATCTAAACTAGATAAAAACAACAAATATATTTTAATAACATAACATCCACGAAATTATATATAAAACAGTAAAAGAAATTTATGAACATTTTTATTAACAAAAAAAAAATTTCTCAGTTTTTAAATATTTTTTTAAAACACTAATATCTTAGTGTGGATAAAACTAACATACTACTTTAATCGCAAACAAAACACAAAACAACATGGAAACACATACAAGACAACTAATATGCATTATTATACGAGTTTTGACATAAACTAAATCAGAATACCTCGATTTATGTTTTTCGAAAAGTCGATGAATTGAAATTTCGAGCCCGAAATGAGTAAACCACAACAATAGAAGGCTTGGGTAGTATGTGGGACCTACAATCTTATCTTTTTGAGTGATAGGTAAGGTCCACTAGGATTTTTTTGGAGAAAAAATAGGGGGGACTGTTCTGTTTTTTTTTAAAAAAAGGGAAGGGTCTGTTGTTTGATAATCGTGGGGAAGAACGGGCCCTATTTATCTATGTATAGCACTGCATATAACTGCGCTTTATATGTATAGCGCAGTTATATATAGCGCTATATATAGCTGTCATATCAGCCTAGCATATCGCGGTTTTGTAATACGTTATATATGTATAGCGCTCTTTTACACCGCACTATACTTTAACGGCCAAAATACTGTAAAAATATAGCACAGTGTAAAACCGCATTACATATAGATATGTAATTTTTTTTACACTTAAAAATGTATTTTGTGTTAAAAAGAACCACATTTAGGTTCAGGATTATTGAGAGTTGCATATTGATACTCCATTTTAGTAGGTATTGGAGATTTCCAGGATGTTAGCACGTAAACGGGGTGAGGAGAGGGAGGATAAGGAGACCAAGAGGTCTCGAGGTTCTGGATGGTTCAGTGAATTCTACTCTTCAGCTACGACCTATCATGGTGGAGGCTCAGGTAGTCAGCCAATCCATGCTGCACTTCAGAATACTCGTGGTGCTCTAGTTAGTTAGGGTAATCATATGGGGCAGCCATCTATTAGTGCAGCACTAGCACGGGATTCCTACAGCGGTTATTCCAGTAATCCGGCATGGACTCAGTACGAGCAGCCACGCCCGCATATGGATTGTTATTAGTGTGGCGGTACTAGGCACATAATGAGAGATTGTCCTAGACATTGGAAAGGAGGATTTCATCAGAGCACTTAGGCTACGGGCTCCATTCCAGTTGCTACTCTACTTGCATAGCCAGTTAGGGGTGGAGGATAGGCGGGTAGAGCGCACCTTAGAGGGAGAGGCCCAACCCATTGATATGCTTTCTGTAGTATGGCTAACACCGTTGCACTAGATGGTGTCGGTAGAGGTATGGTTTCGATTGTTATAGAGGAGCATCATTCTTATTTTGATTTGGTTCTGCTTATCGGGGTGAGTCCTCTTATCTTACTTCACATATGGGTGAATTTCATGATTTTGTACTTTGCTTATGTTTTTACCCCTGTTGGGAGATTCTATAGTGGTAGCCCGTGTATCATTTTTATTTGGTCACTAATGAGAGCTATGAGACTAGAAGTCACTTTCTGTTAATCATTACAGTAGGTTTTGATGTGATTTCTGGATGGTTTGATTACGATTTGTTACTTAGATGCTCTACCAATGTGGGGAGTTTGTTACGTGTTGTGATTTTGTTTCATGGAATTGAATTGGTGGAAGGTTTCAGTTGGTATGTTGTGTATTCTAGGTGTGATTCAGAGCTAAGGATAAGATCCTCGCATTTTCATACGGTTGATATGTTTGAACCGGGCTACGTGCCGCGTTGGAGTTGTATTATGATGAGATCCTCGTGATTAGTTCACATGTATTGATTCTCCCTTGTAGGATTGATTCGTAGTATGGTACTGATACGGAGTTGTGCCTATTGGGCTTGTTTAATAATTCTCTTATGCATTTCTCTTTGCATATTCAGTCATATCCGCATTGTACTTATTGTGTTTTAGCTTACGAGGTGTGTGCCCAGGTGGCGTTAGATGTGACTTGTTGAATTGAGTGAATGGTCATGGGATCTGTATGTTTCTTGCATCGTTATCAGTGTTGTGAAGGTTTGGAACATGGTTCTAGCTGATATGAGGTTAATTATCGGTGCTAGATTTGATTAAAGACAACTATTGTGGCCAGAGTTGGTGTTATGGACATATGTGTGATGTGTCACATCGTGTGGTTGTACCTTTTGGGTGTAGGCATGAGTTGTTGCAACTGGTTGAGGTTGATATTGTGTGTTGATATAGGAATCGGGTCTTTGGGAAATTCTCAGATGATGAAAAACTTGGTTCCAAGGTTTATTAGTGTGTGTGGAAGGAATAATTTTCAGTTCAGATGGTGTTATTAGGCATATGTAGATTGGGGTTAAGTGGGATCAACCACAGGTGTATGTATGGTAAGTTCATTCAGTGATTTGATGACTTCGAAATGGTTATTGGCATGTTCGAGGATGAACGTTTGTTTAAGAGGGGGAATGTAACGACCTGGCCGGTCATTTTGAGATTTAGCATCTTGTTCGGCAGCTTAAGTTCTTGAGCAGCTTCGTTTTATGTATTATGACCCGCGTGTGTAGTCGAGTTTGGTTTTCGGAAGATTCGGGACAGATTTTGGAGGATGATTCTTATTTTACACGCTTAAGCAGTTAGACTTGACTGGAGTGTAACTTTTATGTAAACGACTCTGAAATGGTATTTTGATGATTCCAATAGCTTTATATGGTGATATTGGACTAAGGCATTATCGCGCCCCCTTTTTCTCGAGAAATCGGGTTTCGACATTTCTAAGACAACTCCTTTTGAGAGGGTAGGGAATTGGGATTGGAAGAGTTTCCACCTAACAGATTAAGGTGCGTTAGGGAACCTAGAGCAGATAACTCATGTCACTAGTTTACATCACCATAGATCTGGTAAGTGCTCGAAATTACCTTGAGGGGAAGGTGTTAGGTACCCCTCGAGGTCCACAACGGTGGGTCCTGACAGAACATAACTTATGAATTAGTCTAATAAAGAAGCGAGAGGAGTATTTAATAGGGATGGGGGTCTTAAATTTTTTAGCCTAAAGGATCACCCCGTGCAACATAAATAATACTTCATAACTCCCTCGAGTCAGGGTGTTACTCATATTATTCAGCGGGCACAGACTATCATATCCTCCTACCCGGTTACTATCTTTAAGTTGTTACCTAAAGCGCTCTAATTCATTCTAGTTCGATCCTTATATGTGCACTACCCATCCCTTACCTATGGCCCTTGAGGTGTTAGGACCTTTATTTGGGATAGTTCTAGACCCAACCTACGTTGCTCAAAAATATAAAAGTCTAGTCGAAAAGCAAAAACAATTAGGACTTTCAGATAGCAAACAAATATAGGCTCATGTTGACCACCACACATAAACAACAAAAGCACGCAAATGATTCAGCTAACCTTATTAACCTTAAGGTCCTATAGGCAGGATGTCTATACGAGAAAATAGAGTGCAAAGGCAATTTTATTAAGGCGGGTGTTAAAACCTGTAGTTTGCCTATTGATTTTTACTTAGCATGGTCTGGGTAGTTTAGGCAGTAATACGTCACAATTATAAATCCAGAATTATTAAATCCTACAAGTATATTGCCTACGTGATTGCCAAGGACGATTGTATTCAGAATCAATTGATAGAGTCCTATAGGCATGATTTCTACGAGTTTGATGATTACAGACCTATAGACATGATTTCTAGGTGTAGCACTAACTTTAATTTACAAAAATTGGTTGTATTCCCTTTTAATCCTATAGGCATGATCTCTAACCGTTGTACTTACTTAAGTCCTATAGGCATGATTTCTAGGTTTGAAGATGGTTTTAGTCATATAGGCATGGTATCTACTACTGAATTGATTTAAATCATATAGGCATGATTTCTAACTGATTTTTATACTATAGGCATGATTTCTACTAGCTGTGTATGGGCAGAAATTATGCAGATTGCCAGAAAATCAATCAAATCAAACATCGAGGTCCTATAGGCATGATTGCTAATGCACATTTATTGGATTAATAGATCCTCTGAGCAGGATTTCTAATAAGCATTTTATTGTCAACCCTATATGCAAGATTTCTAATATGCAAACACAGAATTAACACCATCAATGAAAATCCTATAGAAAGGATTTCTAAGCACAATATAGAACTCATACAGTTTTTACCAAATGAACAGAATTGACATCAAAACTAAATCCTATAGGCGGGATTTCTACCTAGTTTAGCAAAAGGAAATAAGAAAACACCCCAGATTTACTAAATATCCCCAAAATCTGTTATTACAAAGTTATTACAGACCAAAAATAGCAACTAAATAACATAATAGTAATGAGACACTATAGGGAGCCTTCATTAGGCCCAAATGAACCAGGGAACCAGGACTTCTAACCATAACAACTTTGAGGCACAGCATAGTGATTCATCCATAGCATATTAGAACCAGGTTTCTAGTGTGTCAAAGTTCCCAAGGGCCTCAACGACCCAAGGCAATGCTCACACCAGGACCATACATTCAGAAGATAGCTCACAATGAGCACAGAATCAGAGTGAAAGAACCAAGTTTTAGTGAGAGCGTGAGAGTTAGAGTCTATCCTAAAAGGAAAGAGGGGAAAGGGTTTAAATAGTATTCAATTAGGTAGACCAATAAGGTAATAAATTAAACATACACAAATAAGGAGTGGAAATAATTCTTGAATCAATTTGAAGTCGAGTTCAATAAATAAGCAAGACATAACTGCATGTAATCAGGCAAGTACAACTTAGACTAAGGTAGGTATTATACAGAATAAGTCAACAGTCATGTACATGATCAACTAAGGTAAGGAAATAATGAGAACAAGGTAAATCGAGAAAAATAAGGAAATATCAGTACCATACGAGCAAGGAAAGATTAAAATCTCAGTAAAAGATTTCAAAACCCTAAATTTTGGGTAAACCATAAAATCAACTGAGTGAAATAAGATAGACAAGAGAATATTCAAAAGTCAAACCATAAAATTAGCACAATATCATATAATGAACCTAGACAGGAGTTTAAAAGATGGCATAACCGACTAAGATCTGAAAACCATAACTTTAAGTAAACACAAATTTATAGAGAAATAAAGGCAAATGATCATTTGTTTTAATAAAAGAACATAGACAGAGAGTTATGAAAGTTAACATAAGATTTGAACCAAATCTGGTTTGATTAAAGAATGTTAAATCCCTAGTTTAGGTAAGTAAAACATTTAATGGAAAATAGGCAGATTTATGAGTAACAAAGTAAATATAGATGAAAAATAACATTAAAATGAACTAAAGTAGAACCAAATCTCGTTCAAATCAAAGATCTGGAAACCCTAACTTTAGGGTAAAATGAAGAATCAGGAGAATCTAAGAGATTCATACCATAAGAGACGAAGTATGAACATGGAAGGAAAGAAAATGAATGTTCGAACTAGATTAGGTTCAATGTGAAGGAGATCGTCTTTCCATTTTAGGAAAGCCATTAGGTTATACCACAATAGAGTAGCCAGTAGTGAGACAGAACCAATAAGGTAAGAAGATGATAGATTAATTCCATATCAAGTTGGAATCGAAGGGAGATTTGGGGGAATCAAGGTGACGACCCTTAGGGTTTTAGAGGGGAGAGGAGGGAGTTTGAAGGTAGCCATTTGGTAAGAGTGATTAGGTTTTGGGGGAGGTGAGTTAAATTAAAAGTGGTGTGAGGAATGTGGGTCGTTGATCTTGAAAGATCAACGACCAGGGTTGAAAGAGGGATCTGGGGTTCGTATAAAATGGGTATTGGGTTAGGCGGACTGGGCTAAGTAGTTAGGCTGGGTAATTGGGTTAGTTTGGGTAGCTTAGGTCCGAAAAAATTTAATTAAAAATTGGGGCCAGATTTTAAATACCCAATTTATTAAATAAATAATTTATAAATAAAATAATAAATAAATAACAAAAATATTATTTGTGCATAAAAAATGGTTAATAACAACTATTCAAAACATTAAAGTATAAAAAGTTATTTTTTGCATAAATAAAGTAATTATAAGTATATATGGGCTATTATTGCAAAATGTGCAATTTTAGCCTTTAAAATACAAATGTATTTATGATAAATATGTTAAAAATATTTAAAACCTAATCTAGGTGTAAGTGATAAAACTAGATGATAAAATCATCATAAAAATAATTTGTGATGCAATTAATGAGTATTTATATAATAAAATGTAGGAATAAATTGATTTAAAAACCTTTTAAAATTATAGAAAATTATAAAAAATGCTTGTATGTGTTTATAAATAAAAGTGATGGTGCATATGGACTATTTTAAAAGCATATATGTATATTTAAAAAATACGAGGGAAAAAAATTAGTATCAACAACTGCCCCTCTTTACCCGGGAAGCATGAATGACTTGTCGGGTAAAGAAATGATGACTGATTTTGACCGAATGGGGTGTTTGTGGAAAACATAGAGGCCGAACTCCGGTTTCTGAGTTTCCTACATATCCTTAGTTTTATAGGAATCAAGCCAAGTGTAGTTCTGGACCCAACGATGAATGAAACCGATGGAATTGTTATAGGAACGGTCATGTGTTTCGGAAAGGGTTCTTTTGGGAAGGATAGTATTGGGTGTAGAGTTTTGAATGTTAATGCTACGGATGTATCACATGGCAGATATCTGAATGGTCATAGAATAAAAACGAGTAATTAATGGGAGTCAGTTACGTTTGAAATAATGGCAAAGTGTGAATGGTATAAGCAGAAACCGGAGCAAAAGTTCCTCCTGTTCAAAGAATGGTTACCTCTAGAATTACCTACAAAAAACTTAAAACATGATGCATGAATATATATATATATATATATATATATATATATATATATGTTATTGACAAACATTTAAACATGATGCAGATTCCCTTTGGACCATGAAGATTGTCTTCAGATGGTAAGGATGACGTCCTTAGACCGTGATGTCTCGGGCCATGAATTGTGTGGTAAAGGATTCACAGGCCATGAAATGATGTTCTCGGGTTATGAATATGGTGCCTCCAAACCATGACGCCTTTGAATAATGATGTGCGATATTGAGAGATCCTCATGTCATGACATGGTGTCTTCAGGCTATGAGGATGATGCTTTCGGACAGAGACATGTCGTTGCATATGAACAAGATAAAGCTTAGTCTTGTATAGGATCGGGACAAAGCTTAGCCCCGAAAAGGCAAGATGGTACTAAGTTTTAAATAGGATAACATCCGGTCATCTGACAAAGAAGGGCATAGCTTAGCCTTATGCAAATGGGAGGCAGGGCTTAGCCTCATGCCAATAGAGGAGACAATGCTTAGTCTCATGTGATGGGAAGGTAGAGCTTAGCCTTATGCAATTGAGGAGGCAAGGCTTAGCCTCATGTATAAAGAAGGCAATGCTTAGCCTTATGCAAATAAAGAGGCAAGGCTTAGCCTCACGCGAGATTTGACACAGGGCTTAGTCTCATACAATGGAAGGAAATGCTTATCCTTATGCAAATAGGGAGGCAAGGATTAGCCTTATGCAAGATTTGAGACATGGCTTAGTCTCATACAAAGAGAAGGCAATGCTTAACCTTTTGCAAACAGGGAAGCAGGGCTTAGCCTCATTCAAGATTTGAGACAGGGCTTAGTCTCATGCAAAGAGAAGGCAATGTTTAGCCTTATGAAAATAGGGAGGAATGGCTTAGCCTAATGCAAGATTTGAGACAGGGCTTAGTCTCATGCAAAGAGAAGACAATGCTTAGCCTTATGAAAATAGAGAAGCAGGGATTAGCCTCATACAAGATTTGAGACAGGGCTTAGTCTCATGCAAAGAGAAGGTAATGTTTAGCCTTATCCAAGTAGGGAGGCAGGGCTTAGCATCATGCAAAAAGAGGAGACAATGCTTCGTCTCATGGAATGGGAAAATAGCAAATAGAAGCAAAACATTTCTTCACTAGATATATTTTTGCGCCTAGCGGTCGGGTTGTTATGAAGGTAATGAATTTAAGGCATACGTACTTGTAGTTATTTCTCCTTCCTACATCCAAAGAAAAATCGTGAGTTTTTAAGGGAGGTATGTTCACGCCTTTGTCTGCTTGTTTTGCTTTGATTTGCTCTGGATATCCTGTTCAAGTTACCCTGGTAACACCTGGCTACCATAGAAATAATGTTTTCGAAAAATATGCACTTATTTGATGAAATATAGTTATTTTAGAAAACATAGTGGTATATAATATTACATTAACTAATGACTGCGACACTTTAGAGACATTGTGTCTTCTATGCATTAGAATTTTAAGGGTCCTCCTCAAAATTCTGCCCCAGTTTAGTAAGTGATTCTTCGACCGTTCTGCATGTAACAAAGATTATCGAAACTGCTCCGGAATTTTGAGAATCCTTCTCAAAATTCCGCCCCAGTTACTTTACCAATTTTCTTACTATCTTACACATGATGATGTCGACTGGACTCTCTCCGAAATTTTGATGGTCCTCCTCAAAATTCTTCCCCAGTTTCTAGTTCTAGAAAAATGAAGATTTTATTAAGGTGTGACGGAACCCACAAGGCTGCCTACGTATCCCCTCTTAAATAGGAATCAGGTCAAGCATAGTTCAGTTACATTAGATGAAGAAATTTGTACAATCTATATATATTATCTCTTGACCACATCTGAATTGATAGGTTTTGGCCAAACTTCTCCGTCCATTTCTGCAAGTATGAGTACTCCTCCTGTTAGTACCCTGTGAACCATGTAGGGCCCTTGCCAATTGGGTGAAAACTTTCCTTTGGCTTCATCTTGATGTGGGAAGATTCGCTTCAGCACCAGCTGCCCCGGTGTGAATTGTCTTGGCCTGACCCTTTTATTGAAAGCTCTAGACATTCTGTTCTGATAAATCTGACCATGACACACTACATTCATCCTTTTTCCATCTATGAGTGATAATTGCTCATAGTGGCTCCTTATCCATTTTGCATCACTGAATTCAGGTTTTTGTATGATCATTAAAGAAGGAATTTCTACCTCGGCGGGAATGACAGCTTCGGTACCGTAAACCAGCAAATAGGGAGTTGCCCTAGTTGATGTGCGGACTATGGTACAATATCCCAATAAGGCAAATGGTAGCTTCTCATGCCATTGCTTGTAGTTTTCTACAATTTTCCTTAGTATCTTCTTGATGTTCTTGTTGGCAGCTTCTATGGCTCCATTCATTTGAGGCCTGTATGCTATGGAATTTTTGTGCTTGATTTTGAAAGATTTACACATGGTTTTCATCAGATCGCTATTGAGATTGACGGCATTGTTAGTGATGATGGACTCAGGGACCCCGAATCGACAAACAATACGATCCCTGACAAAATCTGCAACGACTTTCTTGGTTACAACTTTGTAAGCTAAAGCCTCTACCCATTTTGTGAAGTAATCGATGGCCACTAAAATGAACCTGTGCCCGTTTGAAGTAGTGGGTTCGATTAGACCAATGACATCCATTCCCTAGGGAGCAAAAGGCCAAGGTGCACTTGATGTATTAAGTTTGTTTGGCGACACTCGTATCATATCTGCATGTATCTGGCATTGGTTGCATTTCTGGACGTACCAGGTGCAATCTTTTTCCATAGTCATCCAAAAGTATCCGGCCCTAAGTATCTTCTTGCTTAGAACAAAATCGTTCATGTGTTGGCCGCAAGTCCCAGCATGTATTTCCTCGAGCAATTTGGAAGCTTCTTTGGTGTCAAAACACCTTAATAGTCCTAGATCAAGTGTTCTCCTATACAAAATTCCTCTGCTTTGGAAGAAATGATGGACAACCTACGCAGTGTGTGTTTCTAAGTATGATTCGCCTTGCTCTGGGTAGTCTTCATTCGCCAAGTATTCCTTGATGACGTGGAACCATGGATTTCCATCCGTTTCTTCTTCAACATGAGCACAATAAGTTGGCTGACTATGGATCTTTACTGGAATGGGATCGATGAAATTCCCATTCGGATGTTGTATCATGGTATACAAAGTGGCCAGCGCATCTGCGAACTCGTTCTGGACTCTTGGAACATGTTTGAATTCTATTTTTTGTGAACCTCTTCATCAGTTCTTGCACAAGATATAGGTTTGGTAGTATCTTGGTATTTTTTGTAGCCCATTATCCTTAAACCTGATGTACTAGAAGATCCAAATCACCAATTACCAGCAACTTTTGTATATTCATGTCGATGGCCAAATTGAGTCCCATGATGCAAGTCTCATATTCTGCCTTATTGTTGGTGCATGGAAACCTAGGATTTACGGATATCGGATAATGTTGACCTGTCTCTGACACCAAAACCAGTCCAATACCCACTCCTTTGAAGTTTGTAGCTCCATCGAAAAACATTCTCCAACTGTCATAGGCTTCAGCAATGGCCTCTCATACGAATGACACTTCTTTGTGAGGAAAATACGTTTTTAGTGGTTCATACTCTCCTTCTACAGGATTTTTAGCAACATGGTCTGCCAACGCTTGTCCTTTGACTGCCTTCTGAGTTACATAGATGATATCAAACTCACTCAGCAATATTTGCCATTTGGCTAACTTCTCGGTGGCCATAGGCTTCTTAAAGATATACTTCAGAGGATCCATCCTTTATATGGGGTATATGGTATATGCACAGAAGTAATGCCTCAATTTCTTAGTTGTCCATGTCAAAGCACAACAAGTGCGTTCTAGCAGGGAGTATCATGCTTCATAAGGTTTGAACTTCTTACTCAAGTAATATATGGCTTGCTCATTTCTTCATGTCTCGTTATATTGTCCCAAAACATAGCCGAAAGCTCCATCTAGTATGGACAAATAAGGTGTGAACTTCTTACTCAAGTAATATATAGCTTGCTCATTTCTTCCTGTCTCGTCATGTTGTCACAAAACACAGCCAAAAGCTCCATCTAGTATGGACATATACAGTATCAAAGCTCTCCCAGTTTCTGGCGGGACTAGGACTGGTGGCATGGATAGGTATTCCTTAATTTTGTCAAAATCCCTTTGACAATCTTCAGTCCAACTAGTTTCAGCACCATTCCTCAACATTTTGAAGATGGGTTCACATATTGTTGTGGAATGTGCAATGAAGTGGCTGATGTAATTGAGGCATCCCAGGAAGCTCATCACGTCCTTATTGCTCTTTGGTGGTGGTAACTCTTGGATAGCTTTAACTTTTGATGGGTCCAACTTGATTCCTCGACGGCTGATGATTAATCCCAACAATTTTCCTGCTGGAACCCCGAATGCACATTTTGTGGGGTTCAGTTTTAAGTTGTACTTCTGTAGCTGGTCAAAGAACTTCCTCAAGTCTGTTGTGTGATTTGTGTCCCTGTTAAATTTGATGATGACATCGTCAACATATACCTTTATTTCTTTATGTATCATATCATGGAAGATGGTCGTCATGGCCCTCATATAGGTGGCCCCAGCATTCTTCAGACTGAATGACATCATTTTGTAGCAGTACACCCCCTATGGTGTAATGCAAGCTGTTTTCTCTGCGTTTTCATCGTCCATCCAAATCTGACGATAACCCACAAAGCAATCTACAAAGGATTGGAGTTCATGTTTGGCGCAATTGTCGATCAAAATATGTATATTTTGTAGTGGAAAATAGTCTTTGGGACTTGCTCTGTTTAAATCTCGATAGTCAACACACACTCTGACTTTCCTATCTTTTTTTGGAACTGGTATGATGTTGGCCAACCAGGTTGGGTACTCAAGTACCCTGAGGACTTTGTCTTTGATCTACTTAGTGACTTCTTCCTTGATTTTTATGCTCATGTTTGGTTTGAACTTTCTGAGTTTCTACTTCACTGACTGACACATTGGATTGGTAGGCAACTTATGAGCTACTATAGATGTGCTCAGGCCGGTTATGTCATCATATGACCATGCAAAAATATCCTCATATTCTTTTAGGAAACGAGTGTATTCTTTCTTTTCTGACGGTGACAGCTGAATACTTATGCGAGTCTCTTTGATGGTTTTCAGAATCTCCCAAATTGATTGCCTCGGTTTCTTCCAGGTTGGACTTAGGTTTGTTCTCAAAATTCTCAACTTTCTTTGATAACTTCCTCACATATCTCATCCTCTTCTTCCGAGTCACTATCCTTATGTTGCGTCGTCTCATTACACGTCACAGTCATTCGTTCATCAAGGTAAGAAATAGTAATGTTGTAGAAGAAAGATATGAAAGATTACGATAATAAAACATTAAATTATTTGATAAATACTGAAACGTTAAACAAAATATTGTCCGAATGACTTCAAAACGTTTCGTCTGACATGTACTCTCTAGTCACCATTCAAAACAAAAAAACTGAAAGGAAGATATTTTAAAAACTAAATGCTCAGAAAGCTTGTTTTTAAAATAACATTAGTAGCCATGCTACCCCGGGACTCGTCTGGCCCTTGATGGTATGGCGGTCCAGTTCCTGAGAAATGCTCCCCTCTCCACTGTCTGAATGGTAAGGCCTTCCTCCTCCTCCTCCTTAACTATCACATTGCAATCCATATCTTCGTCTTTTAGAAACAGGTTCCTTAGCCCAGCCAAATATTCCGCTCTTCATATCCCCATATTGTGTCAGCCTGGTGAAAGGTCTGACTCAGATGCGGCATTGGCTGCTTGATAGGGCAGTAGGGACCATGCCATGGGGGCAACCAATCGTCATATTCTTGCCATGTATAATGATATTCGAGACCAAAAGTTGTACCATGACATTTCAACTGTATCGGTTTGGTAATGCCCTAGAGTTTCTTCCCAAGCCCTTTGCTAGGTTTATACCCTGACCATGCCAGTATGCTTTCTATTTTGCTGCTCCACCATATATCTTTCTCAATTGCATTGACATGCTCGATGCGGTGATATGTTTCTCCACCCAACTTCCTTCTATTCTTGACAACCGGGGCAGTTTGACTAGTGTAAATGGGATTATTTTCATCTCTGTGAATGATTACCTCATGATGGTTCCAATAAAAGATTGTACGTAGCAGATATGTCTAATACCTATAACTCGGCATCAAACCAAGTCGAACCCAATTTTAAACAAAGGTTGATTTCCCCAATCATGGCCCTTTGAGACCCATCAAATGCTTTCACATTCATACTCCCTGCTCGTATCTCGTGGAAATCTTTACCCAATCTTTTTAGAGTAGTCAATGGAAAAATGTTGAGGCTTGAACCCCCATCTATTAAGACTTTGGCAATGAATTTGTCCTCAAATTGTACTATAATGTGCAGTCCTCTGTTGTGACTCAATCCTTCTGTGGTAGGTCATCTTCATGAAAGGTGTTCTTGTGGATTTCTAGTAATTTCCCTACCATGGTTAACATCTCTCTATTGGTGATTTTTTAGGCACATAAGCTTCATTCAATACCTTTATCAGAGTAATCCTATGCGCCTCAGAATTTTGCAGTTGTGACAAGATGGATATCTGGGCGGGGGTCTTGTTCAGATGATCAACGATAGAGTATTCTCTTGCATGTACTTTCCTCCAGAGATCATCTAGACCAGTTTTAATAACAGGTTTTTTAGTAGTAGTTTCCTTGCTTGTTCCTACCAAATTTTTGGGTGTATAGATCCTTCTAGTTCTGGTCATCCCCTGTGCAGCACCAGACTCTTCCATTTTTACTTTCCCTTGTCTCCTACCTTCGGCAACATAATCCCAGGGTATGGTGTTGGAATTGAAAGGTTGTGTGGGTGCAACCATCATAGTAAAGAGTGTGGCTACTTCTACTTCAAATGGAGTAGGTGTAGTCGTATGTGCTGTTATTTCAATTTCAAATGGGACTGATGCGGCTACTTCGACTTTGACTAGTGACTGTATCTGTACCATAATAGGAGTGAGTGTGACTGCAGGTTTAGGGTCGCAACCTTCCCGAATAAGCCCAATCGACCCTTCAGGATCCCATTCTTCATCAGTTTCTATCACATTTACTCCTTCACCCACATGATCTAGGAGTGGATTATTGCGGATATTTTGTGTGGCTTCCTTTGCTTGTATGACTTTGGTATCAATCAAGGTTTGAATCTTGTCTTTCAAAGTACGGCATTCATCAATAGTATGCCACTTCATGTCGGAATGGTATGCACAAGTCTTATTCGGGTTGACCCATTGGGAGGAGTTTTCCATGGCGACAACGAGAATGGGGGTGACATATTCGGCAACCTTCAATCTTTCATATAGCTGGTCGATGGGCTCAGCAACAAGGGTGTATTGTCTAGGCGGCTTGCAATCAAAATTAGGTTTGGGTTTTTGATAGCTTTGGTGGGTTGGAGGTGAATGGTAACAGGCTGGCTGGTTGTTATAAGTATGATAGGTGGTAGTGGGTTGAGAATATCTAGGAGTGAAGGTTGGTATGTGGGTGGAGGTGTTTGGTATGTGAGTGGAGATTTTGGATCTTGGACCACCATCACTGCCCCTACTTCTTTCTTCTTTGATATACCTCTTGACTGTAATGCATTATTTGTAGCCTGCAATGCCTCAAAATTGGTTACCATCCCTCTCTTTATCCCTTATTCAATCCTTTCCCCGAGTTTTATGATGTCAGAGAATTTGTGATTTTCGATGACCATTAACCTTTCATAGTATTTTGGATCCTGGGCCCTGATGAAGAATTTGTTCATCCGCTCTTCCTCTAGTGTCGGCCTAACCTTTGTAGCTTCTGACCTCCATCGAGTAGCATACTCGTGAAAAGACTCTGTTGGTTTCTTCTTGAGGTTCTGTATGTAGAAGACATCTGGTGCATTCTCTGTGTTAAACCTAAATCAGTCCATGAAATCGAATGCCATGCTTACCCAATTAACCCACATTTTGGGATTCTGACTAATATACCAATATAGGGCATCTCTAGTGAGACTCCTTATGAATAGTTTCATGCGAATCCTTTCATCATTCCCAACTCCCATGAGCTTATCACAGTATGTCCTTAAATGTACCTTCGGGTCACCCATTCCGTCAAATATCTCAAACTTGGGAGGTTTGTAACCTTCTAGTAGCTCCACATCCGGCTGAATGCTTAGATCCTCAAAACTCAGACCCTCAATTTCTTTGCCTCCTTCAACACCCTGGACTCAGCTTGTGAGCTTCTTGAGCTCCTCTACAATGTTTATAATGAGCAGTTTCTTTTCGGCGGATTCAGGAGTGTATGAGATTGGTTGAGTAGAGTGGGGTAAGGTTTCCACGTATATGGGATTGTTTTTGTAGGTTCCGGGGGTTGGAGTGTAGTGGTGATCATTAGTTGAATATTGCGGATCAGGGATAGGTTGTGGGGTATTCTGAGGAGTATGGTAAGTGGTTTGTGGATATTGAGTAAGAAGATGTTGGTGTTAAGCAAGAGTGGGTATTGGTGGAGGATTAGGATTTTGGGGAGGTGTTGCGTATTACTGGGGTGCGGGAGGATTTTGTAGACGTTGGTTTGGTGTGTTTTGAGGAGGTGCTGGGTTTTGGGGATTTTGCTGGTTATGATCTGGGACGTTTAGGGTGAGGGAGAGGTTTGCCAAGTTGCGGACCTGCTCAAGTCCCCGTTGCAATTCCAGTATTTTCTATTCCAACCGTAAGACCAAATCATTCTGGGCTGGATTACTCCAACCGTCTAAAGTTTCAACATTCTCACCATGTGCAGCGTTTCCGTTCCGTATACCACTCGTATCATCCATTATAGCTTTTCCCTTGCCTTTCAGATTACTTGGAGGAGGAGGTGGTGGAGGGCCTCTAGATCTGGTGTGATATGTTGACGATTCCAGTATGTGCGAACCAACCTTAGGGTATGGAAATAATCAAAATAAAGAAAAGTACAAAAAGGTAAATAAGTCAATAAGGATTCAGAAAAGCATTTACAGTATTTAATCACGTATTGTGGGAATGTAAATTTGCGTCCTAATTTGGGGTACCTCATTGTGCTTGAGGTAAGCCTAGCGTCAAGTAGATTTGGAGAGAGTTAATGCCGATAAATGCACCATTTCATTAATGTAATAAATAAGACGAACCTAAAAACGACAATAAACAAATGAGTTACTAATGGCATCTGCCTTATTACATTCGAATTCCAAAATGACTCAAAATAGATAAACCTAATCTACTTGGTCCCAGAGGGACCTTCCCTATATTTTACCCTTTTGGCTATGTCAAATAGATTCCCCAGGTCGTGCATGTCCAGCAGTAGGTATGCCCTTGCTAGGTGCCCTCCCTCGTTGCCCTCTGCATTCTGACAGTCTATGACACTTTCTCATCTTACCTTCCAATTCCATTAGACTGCTCAAGATATTCGAACCTTTCTGTCGACCTTGTAGCCATTTCTCTCCACTCGTTAATTAACTCCATGTCTAACTTGTGTTTTTCCAAATGCCTGGCTTCAGACTCAAGGACTCTTTTGCGTAGCCTCTCATACTTCACTTGTGCTCCAGCAACCTTATTTATGACTCTGTTTCCTTGACCAATCCCTGGATCGACTATTCCCGCTATGTTATCTTCTAACCATGATTGGTAGAAGTACACATGCTCTGTGTGATATCGATCTGGCTCGATGGTATCCTTTTACAAGATAATCTTCAAATGCCACATGTGTTGGGCCTCACATTTGTATGGAATGGCATCATCCTGAAAATCTGCTCTGTGATGACTCATTTTGGAGACTCGTGGTATGACTTATTTTCGACCAGCTTGTCTTATGACCATGATAGGAACATAGGGATGTATTCCCTTAACCCAATCAACACCAAATGCGGAACATCTCTGGATCTGATGATGAATTTTAGTAGGGAACCACTCGAACATCCAGTGAACCTAGTCCTCGGTCAAATTGCTAAAAAATTCTGCCCATTCTGTAGCATTCTCTGGCTGTGCAAATTTGTCTGGGATAAAGGTCATTCTTTTAGGATGGTGGAAAGCTATGTGATCATTCCATGGTCTCCGTGGAAACTCTTGGCAGTATTGGCCCCTCTAAAGGTGTTCTAACAACCAAATCTGCAGTAGCAAGCTACAATCCTTAAAATGTTTGAACCCTTTCTTGCAACGATCCAGAGCCCGATATATGTCTGCTACAATTATCGGAACAATAGTATAGGTTTGTCCCCCAATTCCCTCTATCAAAGCTTTGGTGACCATGGCTAACCTGGTGTGAATTATGTCCCCTTGGCTTGGAAACACTATCATACATAGAAAGCAAACGATGAATACAAAAACCCTAGGATGAGTCCAACCCGGGGAAGTGATGGAGAATTCATCATGAAAGATACGGTAAGATTTGCTATGTCCATATCGTTCATAGAGGAAGTTGAAGGGTATGTAAGACTTCTTCAGGAACTCCAAGTCATCATTCTTTCTCAGACCCTTCATTTTCAGAAACCCCTAGTAGTGCATTTTTCCGGTACTAGTAAACCGGGCTTATCCCATGGTAATCCAGTGAATCCTCCTATTTCCTCCAAAAGAGGAGTCATTTCTATATTGCCAAAATGGAATACAACTCTTTCTCCATCCCAAAACATAGTAGCAGCCTCGATCAGTATGTTGTTTGGCTTGATGTCCAACAAGGAGGGTAAATTTCCAAGAACCCTTTTCACGTGATTTTTGTCGCTTGGCGAAAGGTTTTCCCACCCATCTAGTAATAACGGTGGTATACTTCATACCATGCCGAACCTGGGGATTTTGTGCCTCATTTTCTTCAAAAATAAACAGAGTTAGACCTTTTCCCCCTCCAGATTCGACTACTTACACATTAACGATTAGTATGTCGACATTTATCTCTCCAAATGATGCATATATCTTGGTTGTGCCTATTGGGATTATGGAAATCCCGGTAGACTTTGGACAAGATTTTCTTAGAGGGTTATTATGCGAATAATATATTAACCCAGACTAGGTTTGATCATGATGCATGTACAGTTGTTATCGGAGTAAAGTTTCTATAGAAGTCTAGACTAGTACCCTCAAGCAGACAACTTGAGAGGGAAAGGCACAGAACCGTCAACTGCACCGCTGATCGACTAGTTTTACCTCAAATAAGCCCTTCCAAATTCAAAGGGTGATTTTAGGAAGAGCGCAGACACTCATCAGGCGCCGCTATGGTATTAGTACGCACGAGTGGGATATGATGTTGAGCATGTAGAAAATAACATGTTGTCAAGTATTTGCACAATGAATAATGATAAAATATGGTATTTAATAATTATAAAGAAATTTAGGAGATAAAAACAAGGAGACAAGTCAGTTTCCATAGTAAAAAGTAATAAAACAAGGAAGAGAAATCATAAATGAATAAAGATAGGCAAATAAATTCACATAGAGTGGGAAGGCGAAAGGGTTGTGCAAGTATTAACGAAATGATAATGACATGCTTAAAGACTAATTTACAAACAAGTTTGTTATGGTAAGATCCTAAAGATATCCCCAGCAGATTCGCCATACTGGGACAACTCCTTTTGAGAGGGTAGGGAATTGGGATTGGAAGAGTCGCCACCTAACGGATTAAGGTGCGTCAGGGCACCTAGAGCAGATAACTCATGTTACTAGTTTACATCATCAGAGATCGGGTAAGGGCTCGAAAATACCTTGAGAGGAAAGTGTTAGGCACCCCTTGAGATCTACAACGGTGGGTCCCGACCAAACTTAACTTATGAATTAGTGCAATAAAGAAGCAAGAGGAGTATTTAATAGAGATAGGGGGTCCTAAATTCGTTAGCCTAAAGGATCACTCCGTGCAACATAAATAATACTTCGTAACTCCCTCATGTCGGGGTGTTACTCATATTATTCAGCGAGCATAGACTATCATCTCCTGCTACACGATTACTATCTTTAAGTTGTTACCTAAAGCGCTCTAATTGATTCTAGTTTGATCCCTATGCGTGCACTACCCGTCCCTTACCTATGGCACTGGAGGTATTAGGACCTCTATTTGGGATAGTTCTAGACCCAATACGCTGCTCAAAAATGTAAAAGTCTAGTCGATAAGCAAAAACAATTAGGACTTTCAGATATCAAGAAAATATAGGCTCATGTTGACTTCCAGACATAAACAACAAAAGCACGCAATTAATTCAGCAAATCTTATTAACCTTAATATCCTATTGGTAGGATGTTTATACGAGAAAATAGAGTGCAGAGTCAATTTTATTAAGGCAGGTGTTAAAACCTATTTTTTGCCTACTGATTTTTACTCAACGTGGTCTGGGCAGTTCCGGCGGTAATACATCATAATTATAAATCCATAATTATTAAATCCTACACGTATAATGCCTAAGTGATTGCCAAGGACGATTGTATTCAGAATCAATTAATAGAATCCTATAGGCATGATTTCTACGAGTTTGATGATTACAGATCTATAGACATGATTTCTAGGTGTAGCACTGACTTTAACTTACAGAAATTGGTTATATTACCTTTTGATCCTATAGGCATGATCTTTAACTGCTGTACATACTTAAGTCCTATTGATTTCTATGTTTGAAGCTGATTTTAGTCCTATAGGCATGGTATCTACTACCGAATTGATTTAGATCTTGTAAGAATGATTTCTAACTGATTTGTTATCCTATAAGCATGATTTCTATGAGCTGTGTATGTGTAGAAATTATACAGATTACCATAAAATCGATCAAACCAAACATCGAGGTCCTATAGGCATGATTGCTAATACACATTTATTGGATTAATTGATCCTATGAGCAGGATTTCTAATATTCATTTTAATGTCAACCCTATAGGTAGGATTTCTAATATGCAAACACAGAATTAACACCATCAATAAAAATCCTTTAGGCATGATTTCTAGGCACAGTATAGAACTCATACAGTTTTTACCAAATGAATAGAATTGACAGCATAACTAAATTCTACATGCAGAATTTCTACCAAGTTCAGTAAAAGGAAATAAGAAAATCCCCCAGCTTTACTAAATATCCCCAAAATCCGTTATTACAAAGTTATTACAGACCAGATTTAGCAACTGAATTACATAATAGTAATAAGACACTATATGGAGCCTTTATTAGGCTCAAATAAACCTCGGAACCATGCCTTCCAACCATAATAACTTGGACGCACAACATACTAATTCATCCATAGAATATTAGAACCAAGTTTCTAGTGTGTCAAAGTTTCCAAGGGCCTCAAGGACCCAAGGCAATGCTTACAACAGGACCATACATTCAGAAGATAGCTCATAAGAGATTAGAAATCCAGTCTCCAATGTGTCAGAGTTCACAGGAGTCTCACGCGGACCCTGAGCAGTGCTCACACTGGAGTGGTTAAGGACCTAAGGGACTAAGAGTGGGGGTTTTAAAATCAGTACATAAAAAAGATGGAGGCAAGTTTTAAAACAGTTTGATTTTAGAAGAATATGGTTTAGAACACCGGGTTGTAGGCAAAACTGCACCAAACAAAGTTATGCTCAAACACATAGTTAAAGGTCTGGTTAAGCTAAACATTCATGCTAGTACCTAGTACAATCATTGTTTAATCACAGAAGCAATTAGGCAAAAAAATTAAGTTGCCTAGACACATGAATTAAGTCACAATACGAAAATCTATAGAGTTAGGATTAACTAACCAATTTCATGCTAAAGTATTACAGGGATACTAAGTTCAGAACAAGTGTAAGATTAATAAATAGTGCATGAAACAAATTTAGACATTAGGCTAACTTATAAAAGGATTCATATTATTAAAAACTAGTTAATCTTAAACTAGTAGTGTCACTCATAAAACAGCATAATCATACTTGGAATTAAAATATGCTAGTCGAGCAAAGCATAGAGACTAAAATTGCAAAGGATTAGGGCATACCAGTTAAGTAAAAAAGCAAGTAAATATGCCACGACAGTTAAGTTCCAGAATAATTTGGCCATGGCTTTCAGTTGGCCAACACCAGAAACAATGAGCATAGAATCAAAGTGAAAGAACCAAGTTTTAGTGAGAGTATGATAGTTAGAGTATGTCCTAAAGGGAAAGGGTTTAAATAGTATTCAATTAGGCAGACCAATAAGGGAATAAATTAAACATACAAAAATAAGGAGTGGAAATAATTTTAGAATCAATTTGAAGTCGAGTTCAATCAATTAGCAGGACATAACAGCATGTAATCAGGCAAGTACTACTTAGATAAAGGTAGGTATTATACAGAATCAGTCAACAGTCAAGTGTGGAATCAACTAAGGTAAGGAAATAATGAGAACACGGTAAATCAAGCAAAATAAGGAAATATCAGTACCATACGAGCAAGGAAAGATTAAAATCTCAATAAAAGATTTCAAAACACTAATTTTTGGGTAAACCATAAAATTAGCAGAGTGAAATAAGCTAGATAATAGAATATTCAAAAGGCAAACCATAAAATTAGCACAATATCACATAGTGAATGTAGACAGGAGTTTAAAAGATAACAAAACCGACTAAGAACTGAAAATCCTAATTTTAAGTAAACACAAATTGATAGAGCAATAAAGGAAAAGGATCGTTTGTATTAATAAAAGAACATAGACATAGAGTTATGAAAGAAAAAATAAGATTTGAACCAAATCTGATTCAATTAAAGAAGGTTAAAACCCTAGTTTAGGTAAGTCAAAGATTTAACAGAAAATAGGCAGATTTATGAGTAACAAAGTAAATGTATATGAAAAATAACATTAAAATGACCTAAAGTTGAACCAAATCTGGTTCAAATCAAAGATTTGAAAATCCTAACTTTAGGGTAAAATGAAGAATCAGGAGAATCTCAGAGATTTATACCATAAGAGACAAAGCATGAACAAAGAAGGAAAGAAAATGAAAGTTCGAACCAGATTTGGTTCAAAGTGAAGGAGATCGACTTTCCATTTTAGGCAAGCTATTAGGTTATACCACAATCGAGTAGCCAGTAGTGAGACAGAACCAATAATGTAAGAAGATCATCGATTAATTTTATATCAGGTTAGAATCGAAGGGAGATTTGGGGGAATTAAGGTGACAGTGCTTAAGGTTTCAGAGGGGAGGAGAGGAGGGAGTTTGAGGGCGGCATTTGGTAAGAATGATTAGGGTTTGGGGAGGTGAGTTGAATTAAAAGGGGTGTGAGGAATGTGGGTCGTTGATCTTAAAAGATCAACGACCAGGGTTCAAGTAGGGGTTTTGGGTCGGGTAAAACGGGTATTGGGTTAGGACGATTGAGCTAAGTAATTGGTCTAGGGTAATTGGGTTGGTTTGTGTAATGAACAAACCGGTTCTCTTGAGCTCTAGCGCATCGTTCAGTAGTTTGAGGCCATGAGTAGCTTCACTTCAAGTATTATGACTTGTACGCATGGTTGGAATTGAATTTCGGGAAGTTCAGAGTGATTTGGAAAAATAATTCTCATTTCGGAAGCTTTAAATTGAAAGAATTAACTAAGATTGGATATTTGAGTAAACGACCTCAGAATCAGGATTCGAAGGTTCCAGTAGGTTCGTATGATGACCTCAAACTTGGGCGTATGTCCGGATCTGGTTTTGGAAGACCCGAGATCGTTTAGGCACCTATTGTGAAACTTAGCATTTTTTGGAAGAATTTCATAAGATTGGGTTGAAGTGCATTTCAGTGTTATCAATGTCCGTTTGGGATTCTGAGTCTGGGAATAGCTCCGTATGGTGATTCTGGTATTAGGAGCGCGATCGGAAGTGAATGCTGAGGTCTGTGGGTCATTTTGGAGTAATTTGGCTAAAGATAGAAATTTGAAGGTTTTTGAGGAGTTTGACCGAAAATGCACTTTTTGATATCGGGGTCAGAATCCAAATCCGAAAGCTGGAGAAGGTCCGTAACATCAAATATGACTTGTGTGCAAAATGTCAGATTAATCGGACGTGATTTGAAAGATTTCGTCATCGAATGCAGAAGTTTGAAATTCTAAAGTTTCTTAAGCTTGGATTGGGGGTCGATTAATGATTTTAACGTTGTTTGATATGATTTGAGGCCTCAATCAAGTCCGTAATGTGTTTGGGGACTGGTTGGTATGATTGGTTGGGGTTCCGAGGACCTCGGGTGGATTCCGAATGGTTAACAGATCAATTTTGGAAATTGGAAGAGGAAGTGCGGTAGCTGTCTTCTTGTGTAACCGCACCTGCGAGGCTTGGGCCGCAGGTGCGAAGTCGCAGAAGCGGCCAGGAGAGCTGCAGATGCGATTTTGGGCTGGAAGTGTAAAGACCGCAGATGCAGTCATCTTGCCGCTTAAGCGGGACCGTACCTGCGGGAGTCGAGGCACAAAAGTATAAAAGGGAGCCCAGAGAGAAACCGCAAGAGCGGTAGAAGGGCCGCACCTGCGGAACCGCAGAAACGGTTTTGGGACCGCAGGTGCAGAACTACTAGAAGTAGTAATGTTGTTTAAAATGGGGGTTTAGCTCATTTTAACCTCATTTTCTCCATGGGAGCCGATCTTTGGATGATTTTGGAGCTCCATCTTCGTTATCCATGTCAAGGTAAGTGGTTTCTACTAGTTTTGAGTTAAATACTTGGATTATATATGGATTAGAGCATGAAAATTAGTGAAAATTGTGGGTTTTTGGTGGAAGACCTAGAAAATTATATTTTTGATTTTTACCACGATTTTGGACATGAAATTCAGAGTAAATTATATATTTGAGATCGTGAGGCCATGGGTAAATTTTATCTTTGAAAAATTTCGGAATCCGGGCACGTGGGCCCAAGGGCGTTTTTGTCAACTTTTCAATGGGGTTTAGGAATTGTTATAAATTGGATTATTATGAGAAATTGAACATATATTAATGGATTTGCATAATTATTGGCTAGTTTTGGAGCGTTGTGCATCAATTTAAGTATTCAGAAGGGCATGGAATGCCGGTTATGGAACTTCAGAGCGAGGTGAGTCTCCTTTCTAACCTTGTAAGAGGGTATTGTCCCCATAGGTGAAGTAATTGATTATGTGCTCCTATTTGTGGGGTCTACGTATGCACGAGGTGATGAGAGTCCTGCGTAGCTACTATTATGTGTAAGTCTGGGTAGTCTAGGACCCAAAAGCATGCTATACTTGGAATATTGGTAACCTTATTGACAGATGAATTGCTTAAATCCTATCGAACTAGTAAGTGAATTTCTAAAAGGATTGAACTCCATTTTTTTTATAAAATTGTTAAAAGAGAATTGTCTTATCCTTGGATAATTGTTCCATGTTGACTTCTTGATTGACTGTCTGTATGTATTAAATTTCGGAATGGGCCGAATGCCTCGGTAGATTAAATAGATGCATCTATGGTTCCCGCCATTCGACCCTCTAGTAGTGCACAATTTAAATATTGTTGGATCGGGCCGTACAACCCCGACATGATATGCGCATGTTTGTATTGCTTGACTGAGAATTCTAAATGTTGATAATTGCCCTTCCTGTCCAGAGATAAATCGATAAAATAATGAAAAGTAAATCTTTGGAAATTCTTTTATTATTTGCTTTATGAAATCCATTAGTTCCTCACACTTTTACTATATTATCATTGGACCATTACTAAGTGTCGAAGTCGACCTCTCGTCTCTACTTCTTCAAGATTAGATGGGGTACTCATAGGGTACACGTTATTTTCGTACTCATACTACACTTGTTGTGTATTTTTGTTGCACTGGTTCATATGTGGCTAGTGGCTTAGTGGCATAGTGGCATGGTTGATACGGAGACTTAGGTGAGCTGCATTAGTCGAGACGATCCGCAGCCAGCAAAGTCTCCTTCAGAGTATTTTAATGTGTTTTTCATTTCTGTCCACTTTGTATTCCAGACAGTTACTATATTTTATTCCATTCCCTAGTAAATGTTCATGCACTTGTGACACCGGGTTCTGGGATGATTATGGGGTATCTTGTATTAACTTCTTACCATTCATATTTGATTTGAAACGATTATCTTTTACTGGTAAAATTGAAGGAAAAATCATAGTTTTCAAAATTGTTTAAACGAGAATTTAATTAAGTATTTTTGTTGGCTTGCCTGACAGCGGTGTCCGGCGCCATCACGACCTTTAGTGGAATTTGGGTCTTGACAACATGGTATCAGAGCCCTAGGTTCCTTAAGTCTCACAAGTCATGAGCAAGCCTAGTAGAGTCTCGCGGATCGGTACAGAGATGTTTGTACTTATCTTCGGAAGGCTACAGGGCTGTTAGGAGTACTTCCCTTCTTGATTCCTCATCGTGCTGTCATAACCCCAAACCCAACCCGGTCGTGATAGCTCCTCTCGTGAAGACAAGGCCAGCCGACTCGCCTCTAATTCACTTTAAGCAATTAAAATAATAACTTCTAAGTCTTTAATCAGAAATAAAATCCCAAAATAAGCATTTAACAGTATAATTTGAGGAAATAAAAGCCAACACAACCTGACATTGGGGTGTCACCAGTCATGAGCATCTATAAAACCTAATACAAGTCTAAAGAGCCTACAAACTATTACAAGTGTCTGATAAGAGATAGAAATGATAAAGAGGGAGAAACATGGGATTGCAGACGTCAAGCAACTACCTCGTGTAATCCGATATCTGTCGGGATCTCTCAACTCGCACTGGCAGGATCCGCAACGCCTGAGTCTGCACATAGGGTGCAGGGAGTAAAGTGATTGCTCCAACTCAGTGAGTAAAAATGTAATAAACACTGAAAGCAAGAAATCACGTAAAGCGTAGAGCATTCTATCATGAAGCAGCAAAACAATTAAAATAATAAACCAATGAAAGATATGTAAAATTCTTTAACTCAACGTAGTTTCATGAAAAGACTTTTTCAATAATTAAGCAAGTAATTGACAGTCAATTATGAAAAGTAAACACATAAAGGCTCGCCCTATGGGCACAGTATCAACAAATCCACCCCTCGGGCAATATCTCAGAACAGTACCATCCCCTCGGGCAATCACATAGAACAATACCAGCCCCTCGGGCTCAATCTCACATCACAATGGGCACCCGCTGTCACTGGGGTGTACAAACTCCTGGAGGGGCCCCCTTACAACCCAAGCGTAATATCAAACCACCTCGTGGCATCATCTATTACACCCCATGTTTTCGTATATAATAGTACGTCTTAAGTCAATTGATGTGAGACCAAAAATAAGATCATCCTTCGAAGTATATAAAGTAAGTTATCATGTTACCTCAGATGTTACATATATTGAAGATCATGAACAGCAAGTACAAAGAGGGTTGGAAGGTTTAGAAGCTAAGGAATTGAAGAAAATAATGTTTTGTCGAAAGTCGACAAGTTGGGAATGTTATAACATGTACTTTTTGGGTAAGACTAGGGTTCTTAACATGATATGGAGGTTATATTATGAGTTATGTCACTCGTATAATAGTCGTGTGTTATATTTTGAAGTCAAGCGAGTTATGGAACAAAAGATGGAAAAGATCATCACAAGTTACATTCACCAATATGCTGAAAATTATGTCAAATGTAACTGTGATTTTCTCCCAATATACCTAGAGTTATGGGGTGTTCCACCCATAAATTTGAATCTCTATGAGTCTATTTTCTAAATCATTAAACCGTTTATCAATACGACATCATAGTAGAGAGATATATAAATTTTTGCAAGACTGCGCAGGCTGCTAGGTGACAAGTAGGTGTGTCGCCTACTTGGTTAAATGAGAGCCCAAATATAGGCAATTTCGGGTCAGTCAAAGAGCCCATTTAAGGGATTATCTCCTACAATATAAACCTCATTATATATCACAAATAACCAGACCTAAACCCCTGAAAACTTCATCCCAAAAATTACCCACAAACCCTAATTGATTTTTTCTCCTTTTCAAGTTCTAATTGGGGGGGAGGGGGGGGTAAAACCTAGAGTTTGAAGAACCAAGATAGGAGCTGAGTTATCCAACAAATAAGGTATATTTATTTCTCTCTTTTATCAATTTTTTCTACTGTAAATTCATGGTAAGTCGTTCTATAGTTGCAAGAACTCACGGGACGGTGATCGGAAGGCATGAGTTCGAGTTATTCACTTGTAGCGAACTGTTTTGTGGACTGTTTTGTGTTGCTGTTGGGCTTCGTGTTTTACTACTATTTTCTAGCGATTTGGAGGAGGAAGGGTGTGGAGAAACACCATATATATTCAGGGTGGAGGGCTGGTCATTCGTTGTAACATTTTCGGGTTGTTTAACACTACTACGATGGTCATTTTGTATATGAAGAGATTGGGGTGTGTTGGGCTGTTTTGTAGTATTTTGTATTACATATAAGGTTGGAAAATAATGTATATATGTTGATATTGTTGTTTTATTGTGACTTTGGTGTTATCTTGAATTTGGAGGAAGTAAAGATTATAGGGGAGATGCTGCCCATTTTTATACAAAATAAAATTGTCGTTCGTTATGTGATAGTTGTACCTTTCGTAACTTAAGGATAGTATTATTGTCATTGTTGTAGATTGAGGTTTGAAGAGGCGAGTTCAACTTGGTGATTTGAAATATTGTGATAAGGTATGTTAAGGCTAAACCTTTCCTTCATTTTGGCATGATCCAGTAAGTACATGTGTTTGATAACGAGACACAAAAGAAAAGTTCATATTCCTGAATTTATGTACATCTTCCTAGTCTCATAAGTTACATCACTCTCCCTTATCGGGACTTCATATTCAGTTTAGTTTTGTCTTCTGTCAGCCAAGAGAGCAGAGAGTCTATATATATATAGTATTACAGTATTTTCACAACCATCGAACTATAATCGATGGACAGGCCCTTATTGGGAAACCTCTGATCAGATGGTGAGTTATATACTGAGCCTATTGTGGCTGAGTGCCTATGAGCGAGCCCAGAATGGCCAAGATACAGAGCCTAGTATGGTCGAGCGCCTATGAGCGAGCCTACTATGGCAGAGCAGTTATATATATATATATATATATATCGAGCCTTATAGGGACGGACAACTATTTTACTTACAATATTGAGAGAGTTGAGCTAGTATCAGCAGGTAAGCATATCTTCAAATTATCTTTGAATCCCAGTTACTTTCAGTTATTATATTATCATTTCAGTTTTAGCTTTCAGTAATCCTACTGCCTTACATACTCGGTACATTATTTCGTACTAAGGTCCCTTTTCCCGGGGACGTTGCATTTCATGCCTGCAGGTCCTCATTGACAGTTGGACTGACCCTCCCAGAAAATAGAGTCAAACATCAGCTTGGTTGGTAAGCTACATTTCCTCGGAGTTACCAGGTCTAGACCTTGGAGTCCATTTTATATATACAAATTTGATGGGTAGGTCGAGGCCTTGTCCCGACCATGGTACAGTTCAGTTATCTCTAGAGGCTTGTAGATGAGTCCTGTATAGTTTGTATATCAGTAGATGTTCATGGCGGCCTCGTCAGCCTCCATAGTTATATATAAATGTATATGAGCTTTTGGGTATGCTTACCCCTCAAACAAGAGAGTCGATATTTTCATATGATTCAAAATATGTCCTCATTGAACTAAGTTGAGGGTTACCCCTCCAGAGTTTTCAGTTATAGTGTGGTACGCTCGGGCCAAGTATGGCACCGAGTGTCGGTCATACCTCGTCTGATTCGGGGCGTGACATCATCACTAGGCCCTCTGCCTCATATCAACCAATCCACCTCATGGCGTACATATCTTAGGCCCTCGGCCTCATAATCGGCATCAAATGTTTCCTCACAACATAGGCCCTCAACCTTACTCAGTCAAAATCCTCACAAGCCACTTGGGCAGTAGTAAAACATGTGTTTCTCAGCCCAAACATTATTTAAAATATCATTAAAGTATTAAAATTTAGTAAACATGGCTGAGTATGAAAAACAGTGGAAAATAACATGACTGAGTTCAAGTGTAATGTCAAAACAGTGAGAAAATACTAGTAAAAATCCCCGAAGGGTTCAAATAGTTGGCACAAGGCCCAAATATGGCATTCAGCCCAAATCATGATGATAGCAAATAGGTTTCAGTCAAATATACGGTAAAATAGTCATCCGGGACGGACTAAGTCACAATCCCCAACAGTGCATGACCCCACGCTCGTCATCAAGTGTGTGCCTCACCTCAATATAGCACTACGATGTGCAAATCCGGGGTTTCAAACCCTCAGATCATCAGTTATGATCATTACTCACCTTGAACCGGTCATATCTCTAGCTCGTGACGCCTTTACCCCTCGAATCGGCCTCCACTTGCGTCGAATCTTTCCAAAATTAGAATGAGGATGATAAAATATACTAAGTGAACGAAGCCCAAGCAAAAATAATCAAAATACGACACAAATCCCAAAATTACCAAAACCCGACCCCCGGGTCCATGTCTCGGAATTCGATAATGTTTACATCAATAGATTCCTTATCTCCCCACTAGTTCATACATATCAAAAGTTTTGAAATCCTACCTCAAATGGTCATTCAAATCCTCAATCAAAGGTCTAACCAAGCCCTAGTTCTTCAATTTTTGGCTAAATTTCCATGATTATTTAGGTGGAATTCACATTAGAATCTAGTTTTAAGTCCAAGAATTTTACCTCCAAGTGATTCCCCTTGAATCCCTCTTCAATCCCCTTCAAAAAACTCCAAAAATGACCAACAATGGAACAAATAAACCCCAAAATCGCAGACAAGACGAGTACTTAAACATTCTGTCCAGACCTAAATTTCCTTCGTCGCGAACGCAGTCAAAGCCTCGCGTTCGCGAAGCACAAAAATTCCATTGACCAAAATTCTTCTTCGAGATCACAATCACCCTATCGCGAATGCGATGCTTTACCCAGACAGACCTTCGCGAACGCGCTCCCTCGCCCGCAAACGCGATGAACAAAATATCTCAAAACCCAGCTGGCCAATTTATTCTATACGAACGCGATGCATCGTTTCCTAGCCCGTCACGAATGCAAAGACTCCATCACGAATGCGAAGGACAAAGTTTCAGCCTCCTCCAGCTAACACTTCGCGATCACGGCTCCTTTATCGCAAACGCGAAGAGCATTTGTCTGCAACACTGAGTAGCAGATTTCTGCAATTCTAAACTTCATGAAATGGTCCGATTGACCACCCGAAACACACCCGAGAACCCGGGACCTCAACCAAACATGCCAACATATCCCATAACCTCATTCAAACTTGTTCCAACCTTTGGAACGCTCAAAACAACATCGAAATACCAAATTCACATCAGATTCAAGCCCAAGAATTCCAAAATCTTCTAAATTACGCTTGTGATCAAAAACCCAACCAAACCACTTCCGAATGACCTAAAATTGTTCACACACATCCCAAATGACACAATAGATCTACTGCAACTCTCGAAATTCCATTTCGACCCCTATATCAAAATATCGCCTACCAACCGGAAATCGCCAAAATATCGACTTTGCCAATTCAAGCCTAAATCTATTCTGAACCTCCAAAACTCATTTTGATCACGCTCCTAAGTCCCAAATCACCTCTCGAAGCTAACCAAACCATCAAAACTCACATGCGAGCTCTCTAACACATAATTCAACATCCAGTTGACTTTTCCAACTTAACCTTCCTCAAAAGTGACTAAGTGTCTCAAACCTTACCAAAATCATTCCGAATTTGATCCAACCAACACAATACCACATAACACGGATAAAAAAATCATAAGGAAGTAGAAATGGGACAAATGGAGTGGTAACTCATGAGACGACTGGCCGGGTCATCACACGTGCGGTTTGATTCCTTTGAGGCTTATGCCTTTATTTCCTTCCTATTCAATCTTATGCGATGTGGAGAGCTTATTATAAATTAGGAATTGAGAAATTTTAAAGGTACTACAGAGGTGGTACGGGATGCTTCTCCCGGCGTAGTTGATTTGACTATTGTCGTCGCCTTGTGGAAGGATATTCTGTCGTTTCAGCTCAGTAGTTGTACTTCTGAGAGCTCTAAGACTAGGCACAAGTTTCCATGATTCTTATGAACAATTGTCGCACAATATTGATGTGATGGTAGGATTCTTGCCTACGTGTTGGGTCAGTGAACGACTTGAAAGGAGGTTTACTCAGTGCATGATTTAGAGATTCGACATTTTATTCCCAGCGGGGGAAAGGAAATCAGGCTAAGGATGTTCAGATTTAGGTTGATGGAGTAACGAGGCTTGGTATTTGCGAGCGTGGTGGAATTTTCATCTGCGATGTAATGTCGTCGTCCTCGATTGGATGTGTTAAGTTTATCGTTGTTATGGTCTTCTGCAATTCGCCTTTGGCGTAAGATATTGTGAAATAATATTGGAGAAATGATTGTTAGATATCGCGGGGTGCGGTGGTTCAATATTGAATTGGTGTTTCTAATGTTAACGGCTCGAAAAAGATGATCTTCGGAAAGGGTTAAAGTTAGTAGCGATTTGTGGGTTCAAGTGCTACGAAGATAGATTTTGTTTAAGGAAACAACTGAGAAGAAAAGGATGAGAAAGGTCATGTGGGGAGTGTCAGGCGGTGGTTAAAATTTCTAGAAGGCTAGGTATAAGAGGCAAAGGTCGAGTAGTCGATTAAAGGGGTGAGTTCTTCCAAAGTGGGAGAGTGGCAGAGTTGCATATGGGCTTTGTGGTAGGACGACTATGCACCTTAAGGAGAGTTTGGAATGATTTGGGCATTTTAGTGATGGGTGATTGGGGTCTACGGATTTAATCTGAAGTATGGGCTATTATGCGGCAGGAGATTTGATACAATAGAGAGGAGCTGCTTGAAATAAAGAAGGATACAACATAACTTTAAATTGGAAGGATGTTGCCGCACATTTAATTGATGTCCGCGAGGGGTGAATTGACTTGTGCATCTAGAGAGTAAGCTCGGACTCAGGATGGGTTATTGATGTCGTAGTGATTGTACCCCTGCAGCAGCTTTGGAAGATGTCAGCACGTAAATTCCCTAAGTGGGTTATCTCTAGTGAGCAGACTAGCGATCGCATGGTTGGTGAAGCTTCTACAAAGAATTCAATGGGTTATATAGCAAAGAGATCGGTCGTGCGAATGTGGTTAATGATTCATAGTATAAAAAGGGATTTTACAGTTGATTGCGCAAGGTTATGTCAATAAGAGATAAGGAATCCTGGTGAATTCCAGAGTTGTGTAATAGTGGCTTCAAGCTACATGGGAGAGTCCCACCGCCTATGAATGGGTTGCATGGTTAACTACTTGCAAGGTTTCTAGTTATTAGCATATTTATGGGTTCTTTCAACTATGGGAACAGAACATAAGTGGTAATTTGAGAAAAGGAATTGTTAAAGGTATGCTATGTTTGGCCTTATTGGCTCATGTTCAGACTTAGGGAAGGAGTCAGGATTTATGCCTTGTATAGATGCGGGTTTCAAGGGAAGTGATTCTGTCGGGTGCTTCGTCGAGAGGGTATTCATATGCTAGAAGATTCATGGAGTTGATTATATTCGGGGCCAAGTCAGAGCGGGTGTCTCTCAACAACAATCCTAGTGGATTCAAAGGGGTAAAGTGTGGTGCCTAATGATTTTGAGCCTATAGGTACAGTTAAGAATCAAGCTTTGTAGCAGCTTATGAGAAGAGTCCCAAAATGTTCTATGATGTTTTGACTTGCAGTGTAGCAATTGGGAGGTATGAAATGGTTCGTGGGATTTGAAACAGCATAGTCTTGTGATTCAAGGTCACTCGGGATGAGTGCGGATGGAGTGTGTTATGTGTTGAATGGAGTTATTATTATTTCTAAGGCAATCCAGGATAAATTGCAAAAACATAGATTGGATAGCCATAGTTGAATTGGCATATTGGTGGTAGTGATCAGTTCCTTCAGCGTGATCAGGTTGTGCAAGATTTGTGACGGTACGTGGGAGGCTTGTGGGCCACCGTAATTCATGTTATTCAGAAGTATTCTTTTGTTATGGACTGTTATGTATAGGCGGATCCCGGAAGGGCTGTGGTGGCTTAGACCACTACTTAAAGATTTGGATATCCTACGGTTAGGAGAATTCACCTGTGTGTTGCTATGGTTCTCCTAAAGTGAGTTAAGTGAAAAGTTTTTATATGATGAAGTGTTAATCTATTAGTGGTTTCGGAGTCATGATGAAAATCGTGTTCTATCGTATATTGGCATGTTGGGTGCAGTGAGTGGTATGGAAATTGAAGTAAGGATCAAGGTTGCAGTTCAGTGTTGATAAGGATGTCACGGGCTCGGATGAGCAGGAAGGGAGTTTCGATGTTTAAAGTAAGTTGGTATTGTACTCATCATCCCCTGAGATCGGTGCTTTGTGAAAAAGGCTTTGTATCCTGGTTAAGGATTCTTGATCGCTTTTCAGCATTAGTGCGGCTGGTGGTTTGGATGTACAGACCAGTTATCTGTTACGGAAGGTTGTGGGAGCTTTCCCCACGAGAAGGTTGTATAAGTGTGGCATGTAGTCACTTGATTGATTGAAGAGTTAAACCAAGTATGAAGATTGTAGTGATTTCGGTAATTTGAGAATTGATGCCTGGAGGGCACTCGATTTATTGGGTTGTGGACTGTGGAGGATTACTCCGGTTATGATGGTTGTTCCTATGTGTTATGTGAAAAAGAGGGTTATTATGGACCTAGGAAAGATTATGGACTTAGTTCGGTATAATCAGAATCGGCACAAGGTCTGTGAATGGATTTAAGTGCGAATATAGGCTCTATATCAGGCCGGATGTCTTCATTTCGGCATAGCACTCCTTATGGAGGAGTATTCAGACGTTGGATGTTATTTCATCGTCGGTTGTTTCATGTAATGCTATATTGTGCTATGTGAGTTGTGAATGGTTCGATAATTTTCGTATGTGTTGAGATTCCGCGTAGTGATGATGTTATATGAGCATAATGGCTCTTGAGATTTAGATCGTACATCACACTTCAATTGTGCTTAAGTTCTGTATCATATAGCGCTATATGTCTCCGTAGGGATGGTATTATGCACTTAGCGTGCTTGTGACCAATATTTGGTATTTTGTTATAATGAGCAATCTAGCTCGGTGTGTATCTCCTTATGTGAACTTTATGTGTGGATCGGGTGGCACGCCACCATAGGTGTGTTGTTTGGATCGGGTTGCGCGCCGCAACAGTGTGATGTTGAGTATAGTTCCTTATATCTGTTTTTATGCATTTTGTTTCCTATTTTTCTGAGGAACACTCATGTTAGTTGTGTGCCCGCGTTGCATGTATGATTCGGGAGCGGGGTGTCTATTCAATTATGTTGACCACGTCGCATGTATGATTCGCGAGCGGGGTAATTGGATTTCCTTATTAGATTGCGTTTCCTTTATGTATCATGTTCAAATTGGTAGCCTATTGGCACATTGTGGCATCATATGAGACTTTTGATCATGATCGGGGTGGCTTATTGCCTGAGCAGTTTGTACTAGGTGAGATGAGATTATTGGATCTAGGATTAGTGCAGTCATATTATATGAAGTATATTAAAGAGTAAAGATCATTATTTGGTTAAAAATGAGGTAATGGTTCTTGTCAGAAGTATAGACTCAATGATTTGTTGACTCGGCAGTTGGTTAGGAATTTCTACACATCTCTTCCGTCGTGGCAGTATTACGAGTTGGAACAAGACTTATATATATCATGAGGTGCATTGTGAGCATCAGATTCAGGGAATGTCGGTTATTATGATCAGAGAATGTTATTATGGTCCTGTAAATGATATGGTGCATGGTGAGAATTCAGCAAAGGCATGCAGTCATATTTTGCT
The DNA here is from genome assembly GCF_000715075.1 of Nicotiana tabacum. Lineage (NCBI taxonomy): Eukaryota > Viridiplantae > Streptophyta > Magnoliopsida > Solanales > Solanaceae > Nicotiana > Nicotiana tabacum. The sequence goes on along the minus strand of NC_134101.1, from coordinate 88,134,010 downwards.
ACCTCGTGTAGTGATTGATACTGTGTTCATATAATGGAAGCAGGCCTGGCAGAGAATTCTGGATGTTAGAATTGGGCTCTAAGCTTATTTGTTTGAATAAAAGGGAATATCTTCAGAATTGATCGAGCTAATGTGCTCAACTAGGTTGTAGTAGCACGGGTAAGAGCATGAAGTGTTAAACAGTGATTTCGGACTACTCCATCACAGTTCTTATCACGTTCGAGGACGAACGTATGTTTAAGTGGGAGTGAATGCAACGACCCGACCGGTCATTTTGAGCTCTAGCGCGTCGTTCAGTAGTTTGAGGCCATGAGCAACTTCACTTCAGGTATTATGACTTGTACGCATGGTCAAAATTGAATTTCGGGAAGTTCGAAGTGATTTCGAAAGAGAATTCTCATTTCGGAAGCTTTAAGTTGAAAGAATTGACTAAGATTGGATTTTTGAGTAAACGATCTCCAAATCAGGATTCGAAGGTTCCAACAAATTCGTGTGATGATTTCAGACTTGGGCGTATGTCCTGATCGGGTTTTGGAAGACCCGAGATCGTTTAGGCACATATTGTGGAAGTAAGCATTTTTGGAAGAATTTCATAAGTTTGGGTTGAAGTGCATTTCAGTGTTATCAATATCCGTTTAGGATTCCGAGTTTGGGAATAGCTCTGTATGGTGATTCTGGTATTGGGAGCGCGATCGTAAGTGAATTCGGAGGTCCGTGGGTCATTTTGGAGTAATTTGGCTAAAGATAGAAATTTGATGGTTTTTGAGGAGTTTGACCGGAAGTGCACTTTTTGATATCGGGGTTAGAATCAAATTTCGGAAGTTGGAATAGGTCTATAACGTCAAATATGACTTGTGTGCAAAATTTGAGGTCAATCGAACGTGATTTGATAGGTTTCATCATCGAAGGTACAAGTTTGAAATTCTAAAGTTTATTAAGCTTGGATTGGGAGTCGATTCATGATTTTAGCGTTGTTTGATATGATTTGAGGTGTCGAGCAAGTTTGTAATGTGTGTCAGGAGTGGTTGGTATGATTTGTTAGGGTTCCGGGGACCTCGGGTGGATTCCGGATGGTTAACGAATCAATTTTGGAAATTGGAAGAGGAAGTGCGGCAGCTGTTTTCTAGTGTAACTGCACCTGCGAGGCTTGGGCCGCAGAAGCGGCCAGGAGAGCCACAGATGCGATTTTGGTCTAGAAGTGTAAGGAGCATAGATGCGGTCATCTTGCCGCTTAAGCGGGACCACACCTACGGGAGTCAAGGCGCAGAAGCGGAAAGGGGACCCCGGAGAGAAACCGCATGAGCGGTAGAAGGGCCGCATCAGCAGAATTGCAGAAGCGGTCGTGGGACCACAGATGCAGAAGTGCTAGAAGTAGTAAGGTTGTTTAAAACGGGGGTTTAGCTCATTTCAACCCCATTTTCTCCATGGGAGCCGATCTTTGGGCGATTTTGGAGCTCCATCTTCGTCATCCATGTTAAGGTAAGTGGTTTCTACTAGTTTTGAGTTAAATACTTGGATTATATATGGATTAGAGCATGGAAATTAGTGAAAATTGTGGGGTTTTGGTGGAAGACCTAGAAAAATATATTTTTGATTTTACCACATTTTTGGACATGAAATTGACAGTAAATTATATATTTGAGTTCGTGAGGCCATGGGTAAATTTTATCTTCGAAAAATTTCGGAATCTGGGCACGTGGGCCCGTGGGTGTTTTTGTGAACTTTTCGATCGAGGTTAGGAATTGTTATAAATTGGATTATAATGAATATTTGAACATATATTAATGGATTTTCATAATTATTGGCTAGTTTTGGAGCGTTGTGCATCAATTTAAGTCTTCGGAAGGGCGTGGAATGCCAGCTGTGGAACTTCGGAGTGAGGTGAGTCTCCTTTCTAACCTTGTAAGAGGGAATTTTCCCCATAGGTGAAATAATTGGTTATGTGCTCCTATTTGTGGGGGCTAAGTACGCACAAGGTGATGAGAGTCCATGCGTAGCTACTATTATGTGTAAGTCCGGGTAGTCTAGGACCCCAAAGCATGCTATACTTGGAATATTTGTAACCTTATTGACAGATGAATTGCTTAAATCCTACCGAACTGGTAAATGAATTTCTCAAAGGATTGAAATTCAGTTTATTTATAAAATTATTAAAAGAGAATTGGCTTCTCCTTGGATAATTGTTTCCTGTTGACTTCTTGATTGACTGTTTGTATGTATTAAATTTCGGAATGGGCCGAATACCTCAGTAGATTAAATAGATGCATCTATGGTTCCCGCCATTCGGCCCTCTAGCAGTGCACAATTTAAATATTGTTGGATCGGGCCGTACTACCCCTACATGATATGTGCATGCTTGTATTGCTTTCCTGAGAATTTTAAATGTTGATAATTTCCCTTCCTGGCCAGAGATAAATCGATAAAGATAATGAAAGTAAATCCTTGGAAATCATTTCTTATTTGAGAAGTTGTTTACCTGCTTTCTGGCTTTATGAGTTAAATTTTGCTTTATGAAATCCATGAGTTCCTCACACTTTTACTATATTATCATTAGACCATTAGTAAGTGTCGAAGTCGACCTCTCGTCTCTACTTCTTCGAGATTAGACGGGATACTCATTTTATACACGTTGTTTTCGTACTCGTACTACATTTGCTGTGCATTTTTGTTGCACAGGTTCATATGTAGCTAGTGGCATATCGGCATGGTTGATACGGAGACGTAGGTGAGATGCATTTATCGAGACGGCCCGCAGCCAGCAGAGTCCCCTTCGGAGTATTTTACTGTATTTTTCATTTCTGTCCACTTTGTATTCCGGATAGTTACTGTATTTTTGTTGGTTTTTGTTGCCATTTACTGATTTTTGCTTTCTATTATTAGTATTATACTTCTATATTGCACATGTTATTTTGTCTATTGAGTGTCTTGACTTGTAACTCATCACTACTCCATCGAGGTTATCTTGATACTTACTGGGTACCGACCGTAGTGCACTCATACTACACTTCTGCACATTTTTATATATATCCAAGTACTTTGGAGTATGTTGGTTGTTAGATAGTGGACTAGATATTGCTGTGGAGACTCCAATGTATACATGTCGTCGCATTTGTAGGCCTCGGAGTCACCTTTGGAAGTCATTTTTGTATAGTTTAATTCTATTCCGAAACAGTTGTACTTAGAGATTTTCTTTAGTGAACTCATTTGAGCTTGTAACTTGTACTATCAGTTTTGGGATTGTTGGCTTTGTATATTAAATTCGATTTTATACTTAATAATTGTCGGTTGAATTTTGCCATTAATTCTGTAAGTGTTAGGCTTACCTAGTATTAGAGATTAGGTGTCATCACGATATCCTACAGAGGAAAATTGGGGTCATGATATTTTACATTAGGAAAATAATGAGGATGGCAGAGTTATATCTTGATGACTTTGATGAATTTAGTATGGGTCTTGAGAATCAGCTTGAAAGTTATATTATTGATGTTCGTGATGTTGATGAAAGATTCTTCGAGCTACATAGGCTTTGTGATCTTTCAAAACGTTTGTCACACCTCCTTTTTCCTACACCCCGGGAGGGTACAAAGGAGTTTTTCCAATTAAAGGACAATCGAAACGGGACTTATTATTAAAAGGTTTAGAGTAGCCACTTTGGAGATTTATGGTGTCCCAAGTCACTGGTTGAATCCCGAATCGAGGAAAAGCTTGACTATGTTTAACAGTTCGGGAACCAGAAATCCGAGTAAGGAATTTTGTTAACCCGGAAGAAGATGTTAGGCATTCCCGAGTTCCGTGGTTCTAGCACGGTCGCTCAACTGTTATATTCGGCTTAATTATCTGATTTTAAACAATTATGAACCTATGTTCAAATTTTAGCTTTTTATCCGCTTTTATTCATTTTTTAGAGAAAATTGCAACGTCACTAAAACACGTCTCAAACCACGTCACATAAATGCACCCGTGATCTTTGACATATTTTAACATCGTTGTGATTTGGATTTGGGTCACATAAATGCGCACCCGAATTTAGGAAAGTAATATTATTAAACTAACGCGCCTAAAGCAATTACAAATTTTCAACTTTGTAAGGGCCATGAAAATTCGCTATATGGCACGCCTCAATTTCTAAGGATAAACAAAATTAATTAAACGAGGGCCATGCAGTTGTCATTTTTGTTCGGCATGGCACGCCTCGATTTATTATAAAAACAATACTTAATTAAACGGGCCTAAGATGTTTGAGCCTATTCTAGATTAAGACTCAAATTGCTTTTAATGGTCATAAACCCAAGTGAGATCAGCTGGTATTTTAATTACATGAAGAGGTTTGGGCCAATGCAACTATTAACTAAGAGCTGGTTCGAATAAACAGAGCATAAGCCTTAGCATATACAAGGCCCTGCTCGTGAAAGGACCTTAGACTTGGGCCTGGGGAAAGCCCAAGTTTTCTCACGAACTGACTCGGCATCGAGTCTAGATGGAGCCTCATCAACCAAATTCGAGTAAGGAAATTGGACTCCAAATGACCACTACAGAATCATGAAAAACGAATCTACTGAGTCAACATAGTGAACAAACAAACCATTAACATTCTCGAAATAGCCAAATATATAAAGTTCAGGCCCTTATCAATTGAATCTGTCAAGCTGTTATTACGATTCTTTAGCAGATTATTCGAATCTACACTAACATGATTCCCCAAACTCAACACACGTATACTAACATATATTTCACTTTATCTCATTTTCCTTGCCTTAAATCATCATTCCCAAACAACTTCAAACCAGCGGTTGATTTTCAAAATAAAACATTCAACTAATACTCATATCATACAGCTTAATCTATCAAACAATAACATGAAATCCTGGACATATCATTAGGCCTCAATATTCTAATGAGCTGCAAAGGCATAAGAGATCTAACACCAGATGCTTAGCTAACACTGAAATTTAGCTAATGATCAATATTTTTATCAAGTTCCATTTCTCAACAGTCCAAGACCAGCTATAATAGTAAGAATTTCAAAAGTAAGCAACATTTAACTACAAGGGGTCTACTAACTCCAAACAGATGCAAGCTGACTAAGAATTCTCATGTTGAACATACAATTCATCAATTAACTCCAAAAAGACTGAAACTGAACTAAAGGATCTGAATATGTAGAAGCCATATTTAGAACTCCAGATTTCATTTCACTTCAATATCAAGCCTCATGTGAGGTGAGTCTAGAAACAACTGCCTAGAATATGAAATGAAAGAAAGCAAGAGGAGGTCAGTAGCCAAGCAGCAAAGTAGCAGAACCCAGCAACCATCCTAAAACCAAATTAACCTATCAAAACACTAATTAAACCTAGATAATAATTATCACAATTAAGTAAAAAATAAACTTAAAGGAAAAAATACCAAAATCAAAACCTAAAATTAAAAATGTGCAAAATAAACTATTTTTGTGATTGCTTTTTTTTCATTTTTATAAAATAACTAATTTACCACCTAATGTAAAATTAAATCCTTCATGCAAATGCAACATATTTTTGTTTTTTTCATTAATTAAATAAAAATGCACAGACAAACGCAAACAATTATCAAAAAATGCCACAAAATCCACAAAAGTGCAAATAATGAAAAGAAATTATTTTGTTTTGAAATTATGGAGGTAATTCATATAGGGCAAAAATCACGTGCTCACAGCTGCCCCTCTTTGCCCAGAAACACGAAGAATTTTCGTGCAAAGATAAAGTGAGCGAATACGAGCGATTTTTGCCCGTTTGAATACTCCGTGAGAAGCATTTTTGAATGATTTGACCGCAACCTTCTTCCGAGGTTGCCTACATATCCTTGGCTATAAAGGAATCAGGTTAGTGTAGTTAGGGAAGTTCCGGTAGCTGGGACAACCATGAAGCTGTGATTTCTCTATTGTTGTTGCTGCTGCTACTGCTTACTGAACCCCTCATTACACCAGGATAAAAGAAGCTAGACTAGACTATGATCTATGCATTACAAAATCCTATCTATATCTTCAAATTTGCTCTTGTGGTTCTTGTTGCCTTGTTGACTTGTATTCTCCCGGTGGAATCCCCTTGTTGCCTCCTTGAATTGTAATCTGAGATGTTTTCCCTTTCTCCAAGTGGACGCCTGCTTGCTAAAACTTAAATGTATTCCCTTGTTCTCCAGGTGGGCTCCCGATTGCTGATCTTGAAATGTATTCCCTTGTTCTCCAGGCGGGCTCCTGATTGTTGATCTTGAAATGTATTCCCTTGTTCTCCAGGTGGGCGCCTGATTGCTGAATTTGAAATGTATTCCCTTATTCTCCAAGTGGGCGCTTGAATGCTGGAACTTGAAATGCATTCCCTTGTTTTCCAGGTGGGCGCCTGATTACTGAACTTGAAATGTATTCCCTTGTTCTCCAGGTGGACGCTTGATTGCTGAAGTTGAATTGTATTCCCTTGTTCTCCAGGTGGGCGCACGATTGTTGAAACTTGAAATGCATTCCCTTATTTTCTAGGTGGGCGCCTGATTGCTGAACCTGAAATGTATTCCCTTGTTCTCCAGGTGGGCGCCTGATTGCTGAATTTGAAATGTATTCCCTTGTTCTCCAGGTGGGCACCTGATTTCCACAAAATAGGCAAAAACAAAGAAAAACCTCTGCCCCAGTTTGGATGTTGGCCGCATTAAATCATGTTAACAAATATCTCTATGAATTTGAAAGCTAAATCCCATTATCCAGTAGGGTCCTGAAAACTTAAAACTAAATACCATTATCCAGGAGAGTCCTGACAACGAAAAATTAAATTTTATTATCCAGGAGGGTCCTGAAAACTCAAAACTAAATCTCATTATCCAGGCGGGTCCTGAATACTTGAAACTAAATTCCATTATCTAGGAGGGTCCTGAACACTTAAAACTAAATACCATTATGTAGGAGGGTCCTGAACACTTAAAATTAAATCTCATTATCCAGGAGGGTCCTAAACACTTAAAACCAAATCCCATTATCCAGGAGAGTCTTGAAAATCAAACGTCAAATCTTATCTTAAGAGTGACAATTCTTTTCTGCCGAATTGTGCTGCCCTACAACAAAACATATGGTACATCTTGTTATCTAGTGGAAATCTTAAATCTATGTCCCATTATTCATGAGGGCCCTGAAAACTCCAACTTGAATCCTATCTCAAACATGAAAACTTTGAAACCATCTTACAATCCTTGGGTACACTTATGCTAGATTTTACTACTCATGATTGTTTTGAATTTTAAACTCGGCCCCATTTTTCAAAAGGGTCCTGAGAATTTCAAATTAAATCCCATTATCCAGGCGGGTCCTGAGAGTTTACCGTCAAACATGTTTGGTGCTCTCCTTTCTTTACGGAGGGTTTCCCTGAAACAAACGGAACTTTTTGCCCCTATTTCAATCAAAGAAAAATCTTGTTAGTTTAAAATGTGGTGGTTAGTTGATGGCATTCTTTGCTGAAGGTTTCTCCACTGCCGTGCTTTCTTTTGACTGGTTTCCTCTGAACTATCTAAGAACCGCCTGACTTCCTGCTGACTTTCAAACCCCCATTACTTTGGATGACCCGAGTGTTCTATACTCAAACCGTTGTGTTACATCTCTGACCCATTTGTTTGACCCTGTGCATTTCCCACGAAATTACTAAACTGTTTCACCGATGGAACTTCCACTTGACCTTTTATACCCCATTTCACATCATACTACCTCTAGCTGCCCTACGCCTTGTGCAACTTTGGATGTTGGTAGTAAGCTTTGGAATCCCTTCTTATCAAAACTGATATTAGAACATCTTAGCAAAATGAAACCCAAAAGAAATGAAATGCAATGACCTTGAGAGTTAAGGATAAAGAAAATCCAAAACTGGATGACTTACAAAAAAACAGGAAAGAGGAAAGAGACTTATCTGTGTGGAATAGTTGGTATCAATGATCATGACATGCATTTCGGATTAATCGGCCTAATCTGTCCAACCAATCAACTTTCAGTTGCCATACTTGTTGCCCCGGAATTTTCGTAACTTCATTTCTTCACCAAAACCTTGACCTTGTTCGGCCTGCGGTGCCCTGAAGGGTTTTCACTAACAAGCCTCTCTCATTTGTTTATCTCTCAATTCATATCGCCTTACGGTGCCCATGAGGGTTTTCACCAATAAGACTCTCTCATTTTGATTTTCCTGCTTGGACCAGAGTGTTGCCCCTGATATGAACCGCTTCTACTTGCTCGACTTGACATCTCTCAAAGACTGATCTGAAGGTCTTTCTTTGGACTGTAACGTGGGCTTTTGGATAGGGTTAGAAAGAAATGGTATCAAAGGCTCAAAACAATTCAAATGGGTTCAAGTTTACAACTTTTGGAATTAAATTTCCTACAACAACCACAACTTCTGCCCCAGTTTCTTGCTTGGGGACTTTTGGATTTTATTTTGATGGGACCGAACCGTGAGGCTGCCTATGTATCCTTAAAAGAAATCAGGTCAAACGTAGTTCATGTCATAGAAATTGCTTTGTTTTTGTGCTTTTTCTCTTATTTTCTTTTCTCTTCATATTTTTTCGTAGTTTTGTTTTGTTTTGTTTCTTTTTTTTTTCTCTTTCATTCTTTTTCTCTTTTCATTTCTTTCTTTTACTTGTCGTTTGTTCTCGCGTTTTTGAATTTTTCCACTAATTCCAAAAGAGGGGTATGAAAGGAAATAAACAAGGCTCAAAAGCGGTAACAAAGGATAAAGTGTTTAGATAGCAGAACAAAATGCCTTTGTCATTCCAATCTCCAAAATATGCTAAGTACAAACGAATCCAATTTGACCAAAGAAATCATACATAGTATCTTTTGACCGCATCAGAATTGATGGTCATTTCTAAATATTTTCCTTCTATATCCGTTAAATATAAAGCACCATTGGACAACACTCTTGTCACGACAAACGGCCCCTGCCAGTTTGGGGAAAACTTGTCTTTGGCTTCAGCATGATGAGGAAGAATTTGTTTCAATACTAATTGACCCACTTCAAACTTCCGTGGACGCACCTTCTTATTATATGCTTTTGTCATTCTTTGTTGATACAACTGGCCATGACACACTGCTTCTAATCTTTTCTCATGAATCAAACTCAATTGTTCCAGGCGAGTTTTAACCCACTAATCATCGTCAATTTTGGCTTCTGTAACAATCCGAAGGGATAGAATTTCAATTTCCATGAGTATCACTGCTTCTGTGCCATATACCAACAAATAAGGAGTTACCCCTACTAAAGTACGAACAGTATCTTCTTTATGTTCTTGTTGGCTGCCTCGACTGCTCCATTCGCCTTGGGGCGATATGGGGTGGAATTGCAATGTGTAATCTTAAACTGTTGACACACCTCTTTCATCAGATGACTATTGAGATTAGCCCCATTGTCTGTAATGATCACCTTTGGTATCCCAAACCAGCAAATGATATTTAAGTGCACAAAATCAACCACCGCCTTCTTGGTTATAGACTTGAATGTTTTAGCCTCTACCCACTTGGTGAAATAGTCTATGGCCACCAGAATGAACCTGTGCCTGTTTGATGCTGATGGCTCAATTGGCCCAATGACATCCATGCCCCAAGAGACAAAGGGCCATTGTGCGGATATCGTGTGCAATTCATATGGTGGAGAATGAATCAAATCTCCATGCACTTGGCACTGATGACATTTACGCACAAAACTGATGCAATCTCACTCCATAGTGAGCCAATAATAACCTGCTCGGAGAATCTTCTTTGCCAGCACGTACCCACTCATCTGTGGTCCACAAACTCCAGAATGTACTTCGGTCATAATAGTTGTAGCCTACCTAGCATCTATGCATCTCAGCAGCCCAAGATCTGGAGTCCTTTGGTACAGAACCCCTCAGCTGAAGAAAAAACCGCTTGCCAACCGCCTAATTGTTCTCTTTGATCACATGTGGCTTGCAATGGATACAACCCCATCCTGATGTATTCCTTGATATCGTGAAATCAAGGCTCCCCATCGAGCTCTTCTTCCACCACATTGCAATAAGTGTGCTGATCGTGGATTTAAATCTACAAAGGGTCCATATAAGCCTTATCGGGATGGTGCAACATTGACGCCAGAGTAGCCAAAGCATCGACAACCTCATTGTGAATCCTTGGAATATGCATGAACTCTATTGATTGGAACCGTTGACAAAGATCTTGCAAGCACTGTCGGTACGGTATGAGTTTTAAATCTCGTGTTTCCCATTCTCCTTGAATCTGGTGCACCAGAAGGTCCAAGTCACCCAACACCAAGACTTGCTGGACACCCATATCCATAGCCATCCTCAGACCCAAAATGCATGCCTTGTATTTAGCCATGTTGTTAGTACAGTAGAACTGAAGCTGAGCCATAATAGGGTAATGATGCCCTGTTCCATAAACAAGTACCGCTCCTATCCCAATGCCTTTCATGTTAGCAACCCCATCAAAGAAAATTTACATCCTGGCTTTTCAATTTGTTCCAATTCATCAATGTTCATTACCTCTTCATAAGGGAAATAGGCCTTTAAAGGTTCGTATTCTTCATCCACAGGATTCTCAGCCAAATGGTCGGCCAATGTTTATGCTTTCATCGCAGTCCAAGTCACGTAGACAATGTCAAATTCTGTGAGCAAGATCTACCACTTTGCGAGCCTTCCCGTGGGCATAGGCTTTTGGAAGATATACTTCAACGGATCCAAGCGAGATATGAGGTAAGTAGTATAAGATGATAAATAATGTTTCAACTTATGGGCTACCTAAGTTAGAGCGCAACACGTCCTCTCAAGATGAGTGTACTTAACCTCGTAAGATGTGAACTTCTTGCTGAGATAATATATGGCTACTCCTTCCTGCCAGTGATGTCATGTTGTCCCAACACACATCCAAATGAATTGTCCAAGACCGTCAAATACAGAATCAGAGGTCTCTCTGGTTCTGGCGGGACCAACACAGGTGGGTTTGACAAGTACCCCTTTATCTTATCAAATGCTTCCTGACATTCATCTGTCCACTTGACCGCAGCATCTTTCTTTAACAATTTGAAGATAGGCCTACAAGTTGTTGTGAGCTGAGCAATAAACCTGCTGATATAATTCAATCTCCCCAACAGACTCATCACCTCAGTCTTATTCTTTGGGGGTGGCAATTCCTGGATAACTTTGATCTTTGACGGGTCTAATTCAATATCTCGGCGGCTGACTATGAATCCCAATAACTTTCCAAACGGAACACCGAACGCGCATTTTGTAGGATTGAGCTTGAGTTGTACCTATGAAGCCTTTGGAAAAACTTTCTCAAATCTCTAACATGGTCAGACTGCTTTCTAGTCTTTACAATCACATCACCCACATAAACCTCGATCTCCCTATGTATTATGTCGTGGAATATGGTCATCATCGCCCTCATGTAGGTTGCCCCAGCATTTTTCAAACCAAATGGAATGACCCGATAGCAGTACGTTCCCCATGGCATGATGAATGTCGTCTTTTCTGCGTCTTCCTCATCCATTAAGATCTGATGATAGCCCGTATAGCAATCCACAAAAGAATCAATCTCATGTTTGGCACAATTATCAATCAATAAATGGATGTTCGACAATGGGAAGTTATCCTTAGGACTTGCCTTGTTGAAATCTCGATAATCAACACACACCCTGGTCTTGTCATCCTTCTTCGGCATGGGCACAATATTGGCTAACCAGGTGGGATACCGGGTGACCCTAATGACTTTGGCCTCAAACTGTTTGGTGACCTCTTCCTTAATCTTCACACTCATATCAGTTTTCCTTAGCTTCTGCTTGACAGGGGGGGAATGTTGGGTCAGTGGGCAATTTGTGAACCACCAAGTCAGTGCTTTGACCCGGCATGTTGTCATAAGACCATGTAAAAATATCTTTATACTCTAACAGTGCTTTAATTATCTCCTCTCTGAGTTATGACTCAAGATGGACACTTATTTTAGTTTCCCGGACATTATCTTGGCCCCCTAAATTGACTGCATCTATATCACTCAGGTTAGGCTTGGGTTATTCTTCAAAATGGTTTAGTTCTTTACTAATCTCTTCAAAGGCCTCATCCTCATCGTATTTTGATTCACCATCACACTCTATTTCTTAAATTACTATTTCAGAATTAGATTAGTTTTTAAGAGTGGGCCGGAGATTCCTCATGCATGTCATATCATTGAAGCCAGCATAAAAAGAATTGAACAAGGAAGAAAAGAAAAGAAAAAATATAACTATCAGGAAGGAAGAAAAAGGGAAATTGCATTTCATTGAAATTAAAGAAAACAAGATTTATACATCCAAACGGACGGAACCTAGAATCTAAATTACAATCCTGGAATAATCCAGATAAACTAAAACAAAATCAAAGCAAACTACCAAAACTCCTTCCTGTGGGGGAGAGGAGTAGCTTCCCAATTGTTAATCTTTGCACTGGGCCCAATAAACTGCACATCCACTTTACTCGAACCCGCTCCAGCTTCCAACATGTTCACATCGGCGAATAACCTCTCGAACTTTTCAATCAAATCTCTATCTACATCAACCACTAAACTGGGAATTGTTGCCATTGGGCATTTCTTGGTGCCAGGCCTAACAAATGACCTGAAGAGCCGTGGGATGTGCTTTGGGAGGACCCAGGCCCTCTGTTTCAACTTTCCAGCTCTTTTTATGTCTGCAGTTGTGGGCTTGAACCCCAAACCAAATGTATCCAAGTTTTTGGGGAGAGACACCGGCTGTACGATACCTTGCAGAGATACCCCAAAACCCTTTCCCGGTATGGAGCTATTTTTCAACATTTTGGTAGCTATCATGACTGATGCGGCAGCTACCCTCGGGGTTGGAACGCACTTCCCTTCCGGAATTTTCTCTACCGATACCGTGTCAAAAATCTGATAAACCCATGGCCCCTTGTCGTCCTCGAACTCTATGAAGGGAATAATGGCATCGCTGGGAACACACCAATTATCTTCGCCGTGCACAACGATTTCCTGTCTATCCCATTCAAACTTGACCATTTAATGCAGAGTAGACGGGACCGCTTTGGTAGCATGAATCCAGGGTCGACCTAACAGCAGATTGTAAGAAATAGCCACATCGAGCACCTAGAACTCCATGGTAAATTCAACTGGCCCTATTGTAAGCTCAAGCACTATGTCCCCGACTGAATCTTTCCCCCCACCGTCGAATCCCCGAACGCAGATACTGTTCTTGTGAATTCTTTCATCATCCACCTTCAACTTGTTCGGAGTGGAGAGAGGGCAAATGTTCACGCTGGAACCATTGTCAACCAGTACCTAAGTAACCACGGAATCTTCACATTTCACTATCAGATAGAGGGCTCTATTGTGCTCTGTACCCTCCATGGGCAACTCATCATCAGAAAAAGTAACTTTGTTCACCTCAAATATCTTGTTAGCTATCTTTTCCAAGTGGTTTACTGAGATTTTGTCAGGAACGTGGGCCTCATTCAGGATCTTCATCAAAGCCTGACGGTGCTCGTCTAAATGGATCAATAATGATAATAATTAAATCTAAGCTGGTGTCTTCCTTAACTGCTCCACAATGGAATAATCCTGCACTTTCATCTTTCTCAAGAACTCCTCTTCTTCTTCCTCAGTCACAGTTTTCTTCACTACCACTGGGTTGTCCTTGGCGCTTTTAACTTTTCTCAACTCTTCGGGGCCAAAGCATCTCCCCGATCGAGTCAAACCATGGATCTCACATACTTTTTCTTTAACTCCTTTCCCCTTGTAAGTCATTGTCACTCGTCCATAGTTCCACGGACCCTCCCTACTATTGACTATTGGTAATTGAGTTACCGGCTTGATAATGATAGGGTCTATACGGGCACTTTCCACAATTACAACAGGCTTGTTCGCCACTCCTGGTACAACCACTTTCGCTCTTTCATGTTTCCCTGCAATGTTACTTGAGTAACCCTTCTTGACCACCACAGATGGTTCACTATTTTCCTCATTTATCTTGATCGCAGACTTCTCACTTGTTGACTTTTCGAACTGCCTGGCTTCACTGGACCGAATCATCATGATAGTTTGCGAAGGCTTCTTAGGCTCCCCTTCCTTATGCACTATCTCAATCATATTCGTCTCTTGATGAGATGGAAATGGGTTCTGGTTGATATTAGGTGCCTTCGGAGCTTGGACATCAATCCGATTAGTATTAGTGAGCTCTTGAATAGCTGTTTTCAATTGCCAGCACTTCTCTGTGTCGTGCCCCAGAGCACCAGAACAATATTCGCAACTCACGGAGTGATCAAGATTCTTTGGGGAGGATTTGGCAATTTTAGTTCAATCGGACTCAGCTTACCCAATTGTCTCAACCTACGGAATAAACTGGTATAGGATTCTCCCACTGGAGTGAAAGTCTTCTACTTTTGCAACCTCTCATTCTTGGTGGCCCGATTGGGCCGGAAACCTGCTCTAGGGGGATTTTGGTAGGCTCTTGGGGGTGGATAGGCATTTTGTGGAGCTGGGTATGTATTTTGTAGGACTGGCACACGCCATTGTGCGTGGGCCGGAGGTTGGCTATATGTTTGGGTATGGTGGACAGAAACATGGGTAACTGGTGGTGGGTAATAGTGTTGTGGTGGGCTATATGGGGTATGAGGATAGGTTTGGTGGTGGGGTTGAGGTTGGCTATAGTAATGTGATGGACCCCTGGGTCCGAACCAAGCTACTGAATCAATCGTTGCTACATCCTCTTTCTTCTTCTTTCCAGTTACTCCCAGTTCCGCTTTGAATGGCCTGAGTGGTTTCCTTGATAGCCGAGTAACTCATGATTTTGTTTGTCTTGAGCCCTTCTTCTACCATACTGCCCATCTTTACCACTTCATTGAAATACTTGCCTACTGCTGATACAAAATGACCGTAATAAGTAGGTTCTATGGCCTGCAGAAAGTAATCCACCATTGCACTTTCTTTCATTGGAGGGTCAACCCTTGCTGCCTGCTCTCTCCACCTAAAACCATATTCCCTGAAACTTTCATTGTGCTTTTTCTCAAGTTTTGTCAAAGACAGACGATCCGGAATAATTTCAAGATTGTACTGAAAATGGCAGGCGAAGGCTTGGTCCAAATCATCCCATGTGTACCATCTGCTGTGATCTTGTCTGGTATACCATTCCAAGTCGATCCACTCAGACTTTGGTTGAAATAGTCCATCAGTAATTCATCTCTTCCGCCTGCTCCTCTCATCTTGCTACAAAATCCTATTAAGTGTGCTACTGGGCCACCATGCCCGTCGTACAGATCAAACTTGGGCATCTTGAATCCTGCTGGTAACTGAACATCCAAGAATAGACATAAATCCTTATAGGCCACACTTACTTGACCTCCCAACCCCCTCATATCTCTGAACGATTATTCTATGCTTTTGACCTTTGTGATCATCTCCTCATGTTCGGGATTTTTGGGTGGCTTCTCGGTCTCTGCCGGGAGATCAAGATGAGGGGTGTAAGAATATGGTTCTGGAACCTTGAAGGTAGGCTTAGGGGGATAATACTGGTTGTCGTGAGTCTGGAACAGAGGCTCACTGGAAGATCGGTGTAATGCAGCAGGTGGAGGTGCCACATAAACAGGAGTGACTGGTGGAGGGGGGTGCGGGACTTGTTTGGGTGGTGGAGCTTGTGATGTATGGGAAGTGGTGCCATAACATTGTTGGTAGAGGGGAAAGGCTGGAGATGAGTTCACAGTGGGAGGTTCCTAAGGTTGAGCCAATGGTGGGATATAAGCAGGGTTGGCGGGATAAATTGGTGGTGGATGCCCCTTTGCCGAGGCCTGGTACTATTTAGCCATTTGCTTCTTTAACTTATACATCTCTTCATTCATTGCATTAACATCCAATTCTTCCACCTCTTTTGATGGATCGGCGATACTTGCCTCCGATTCTTGGTTGGATGTTCAGCTTGTCTTTTGATCGGGTGTTGTAGGAGTGAGTTGCCAGAATGCCAATTAACTAACCACCTTCCTGGATCTCAATATATCAACAACAACCTTGTTAGTGATTAGGGCTTTAACAAATTGGTAACCGCACATTTTGGGGACTGAATGCACCTAAGCAATTAACAGTTTCTATTATGCATTTGATCGGCTTCTTGCGTCATCCCGACTTTTCCGTATTTTCATTTGCAACTTCTCGTTTCATTCTTGCCTTTCCTTGCTTGATCTCACATGGTTTCCGCCCCATGGTTTCTTGTTTTTCTCTCTTTTCTTTTCTTGTTTTTCCTCTCCTTTTTTTGTTTATGGTCGAATCCTATGGAGATTGCCTACGTATCATGACCCCGCATGAATCAGACTGAGCGTAGTTCTGGGAGATAAGTGTAAAAGTAAGTAATAAAACATTTTGGGATTTTCAATTTTCATAAAAAGCAAATGCTTTGATTACAAAGACTCAAAACCAACAGACTCCAAAAGAAACTAACAGACTCTAATGCAAAGACGAAACACAGACTCCAAATATAAACTATCATACTCCCACAAAAGAAAATACAGGCTCAAAAATAACTGACAGACTCCAGCAGAAAGAAAATACAGACTCAAAACAACTGACAGACTCTAACGGAAAAGGAAATACAGACTCAAATGAAAATTCATGAATGCATTAATGCTCCTGGTACCCGCGGGACATCATTCGATCTTGCCGCGGGCCTATATGCAAGATCCCTTTGAAGTCTATCCAAGTCACTCATTATCTGTTTAACAAATGTCCTCACTTTCGTGAAGAAGGTGGTACGAGTAATATCCTCACAGGACTGGCACTTCACAACAAAGTAATCGGCTATGGTTCTAATTCTCTCTCTTATGACCCCTTTTTCTTGCAACAAATGCCCAATCTGCTGGGCCCTGGCTCCCAAAGTTTTCTCACCCACATGATTTTGCTCCTGAAGTTGTTGTAAATCCATTTCTAATTGTGCCAATGCTGTATAACAATGTTCTCTTTCTGCCTTAAAGTCTTTCGCCTGCTTCATCACTTTGTTCTTTGCAACGACCCTTTTCTTTAATCCCACAACCTTATTGTCGTACTTTTCTTTCAACTACTTAAACAGGTGTGCTCGTTCATCCGCGTTTTTAGCCAATTGTTTTCGAGCCTTGGCTAGTTCACTTTCTGCTTTGTTCAAATCAAAACTATAGTCACTCACTTTCTGCCTCAGGTTATCTATGAGTTTTTCATCTTTGGCACTTCTGACGGGATCTTTTGCCACTATTTTCATTTTCTGAATCAGGGCTCGAAGGGCCTCATTTTCTTTGGTCAGCTTTTTCTTTTCCCCTTCATCTTCCGCGGCTTGCAAGCTATTTTCGAATTGAAGTTCTTTGACTTGTTTTTCCAACTTTCCTATTGTGGCCCCGTACTCATTCTCCTTGGCCAACAAAGCCCATTGTTCTTGTGACGCCTCGACGAATTCCTGAAGGTGGGGTCTTTTGGCCTGCCTCCCAAACTCAATTTCTCTTCTATACCAAGCCAGGTACCCTGGTGAAACCTCACCTTTGGATCGATCACGTACACAGGTATTTGCTGTTAAGTATTGACATTCGCTCCAAATTTGGCGGACTGCTGCTTCATGAAACTGACTATTAGGCCCGATCTCGACTACTTGGGCACTAATATCTTCATCTCTCGGAACTATTTGGCATCTCCCCAGCTGCCTCAAAACCCGGTATGGGGCATAAGGCTGGATAATCTTGAGTCCCATAAAGAGGAAATGAAGTCCGGTGGCTGGCATGTATATGATCTCATCCACAGGAAACCATCCAAATGTCCACTTTATTTGGTTTGCAGTGATGGAGTAGAGGCGTGCTACCCACTCTGTGACCCCCTCTGGAAAGCTGATCCCGTCAACCCTCGTAAAAAATTCTTCTATGCATGTTTTCTTTGTTGACCCATAACTTATAAATTGAGGAATGGCATAGGTGTTCAATCATTCACATCTGCAGCAACATGTTGCACCCCTCGAAAAAGTCTCCTCCGGCTTTGCAGGCTGTGAGAGCTCGGAAGATTTTAGCTACTATCATGGGTGTGAGGGTGCTGTTGACTTGAGTAAGCAAAGTGCTAACAACCCCGGCTACTCATATGTCGATATTCCCATCTTTTCTAAGAAACACCAATAGTCCCAAAAAGACCACCATAAAAGAAAAACAATTGTGTTCTTCCCACTTAAGGCGGTTTCCTTTACTGCAGATTTTGTTTTCCGGCTTGTTGAACCCCCTATATGACCGTATCTGTTATATATAAACTGCAAACTACAAAAAACAGATGCTATGTCTAGGTTGTGGACCCCCTGCTTATTTTAAAAGAGTTTAGGAACCTGTATATGGCTACGTCCCTTGGAGCAATCAGGTATTGGTGTCTCAGAGGAACTTTGGGACCCCCAATATATTCAGTTATTTCTTCCAATGTTGGGGTAAGTTCAAAATCTGAGAAATGAAATACGTTGTGGGTCGGGTCCCAGAATGTAACCAACGCCACTATGATGTCTCCCCTAGGATTAATCTTCAGCAACCTAGTGAGGCCTCCCAAGTATAGATTGACCGTATCTTGTCCCGATTTACCCAGATCATCCCACCACATATGCAACTCTAAAGGGATCTTGTTCACGATTCTTACTGGCAAATTCTGACTTCTGCTCATTCTGCACATTTATTAGGGTGATTAAGCAAAAATCATGATTCAATTGACTCAAAAACAAAGCTGACACTTTTTTCAGATTTTCATTTCAAAAGTAAAAACCCAACTTTGCAAATACGGCCTTTCAGCACTTCCAGAGGAAGATTTTAAGGCTGTGCTTGCTAACCGGCCAAAATTTGAAAAGGAGACCAAAGGTGGCTGTTCTGGCAAAAATAGCCTTTCGGCATCCTTTTGGGGACATTCGGTTATTTTGACAAGAATGGCATTACCTTACTTATTTAAAATAAAATAAGATTTTTTGTTCTTTTTGGGCTCTTTTGCAAAAGGAAAGTTGGACCCGACGGGGGTTGCCTACGTATCCCACATCCGCTGAGAATCAAACTGGCGTAGTTCGGGCAATTTTTTTTTAAAAAAAAATAAACCAACTTTTTTTTTCTCTTTTCCAAAAACACAAAGATTTCCCTTCTTTTTTTCTTTTCTTTAAAAACCAAAAAATTTCTTCTTCTTTTTTTCCAAAATTCGGCAAAGTTTCGGTATGTTTTGGGACATCGGTTTTTCAAAACAGGCACTTATCCCTCTCAACCTCCTCATTAACTTTTCTAAATTTGCTTATAAGCCAGTCAACATGCAAATTCGAAGCAAATAAATGCACAAGTAGCAAGTAAGATGCATCATAATGGTCTTTATATTTCGGGTACACCTGTCCTAGACAGACCCAACCCCTGTGTTGAGTCCCCAAAGTCAAATGCACATAATGCAAACAAATGTTCCTACTAGGGATCCGGCATGAGGTTGAGTTATTCTAGGTTCAAAACTTGGGTATTTCTGCTAGACTGTGTACCCGAGCGGACAACTCGAGCCGAGGAGGGGGCTACGTGCCGGGAACCAAAAGGTCATCCGACTTAGTAACTTGTCCGAGCCTCTTTCTTATTTCAAGGTGTGACACTAACAGAATAGAGAGTCTCGACCAGCAAGCACATCCCCGAAGATGAGAAGAGAAGGGTTTCGCAGCAGTTTATATACAATTCAGATAATATCAAAGAGGTAAAAGCATCACTTAGCACATTAAGCCCAAACATGTGACAAAATCAGATAATAGATAAAACCAAATATAACAAATCATCAATGCTCGAATTCTGAACCCTGAACCAGAGATTCTGGGTTCGATCCCCAACAGAGTCACCAGAGCTGTCATACCTCCTTTTTCCTACACCCCGGGAGGGTATAAAGAATTTTTTCCAATTAAAGGACAATCGAAATGGGATTTATTATTAAAATGTTCAGAGTCGCCACTTGGGAGATTTATGGTGTCCCAAGTCACCGGTTGAATCCCGAATCGAGGAAAAGCTTGACTCAGTCCGTGAACCAGAAATCCGAGTAAGGAAGTCTGTTAACCCGGGAGAAGGTGTTATGCATTCCCGAGTTTCATGGTTCTAGCACGGTCGCTCAACTATTATATTCGGCTTAATTATCTGATTTTAAACAATTATGAACCTATGTGCAAATTTTAACTTTTTATCCGCTTTTATTCATTTTTTAGAGAAAATTGCAATGTCACTAAAACACATCTCAAACCACGTTACATAAATACACCCCTGATCTTTGACATATTTTAAAATCGTTGTAATTTGGATTTGGGTCACATAAATGCGCACCCGAATTTAGGAAAGTAATATTATTAAACTAACGCGCCTAAAGCAATTACGAATTTGCAACTTTGCGAGGGCCATGAAAATTCACTAAATGGCACGCCTCGATTTCTAAAGATAAACAAAATTAATTAAATGAGGGCCATGCAGTTGTCATTTTTGTTCGGCACTGCGGGCCTCGATTTATTATAAAAACAATACTTAATTAAACGGGCCTAAGATGTTTGAGCCTATTCTAGATTAAGACTCAAATTGCTTTTGATAGTCATAAACCCAAGTGAGATCAGCAGGTATTTTAATTACATGAAGAGGTTTGGGCCAATGCAACTATTAACTAAGAGCTGGTTCGAATAAACAGAGCATAAGCCTTAGCATATACAAGGCCCTGCTCGTGAAAGGACCTTAGAGTTGGGCCTGGGGAGAGCCCAAGTTTTCTCACGAACTGACTCGGCATCGAGTCTATATGGAGCCTCATCAACCAAATTTGAGTAAGGAAATTGGACTCCAAATGACCATTACAGAATCACGAAGAACGAATCTACTGAGTCAACATAGTGAACAAACAAAATATATAAAGTTCAGGCCCTTATCAATTGAATCTGTCAAGCTGTTATTACAATTCCTAAGCAGATTATTCAAATCTACACTAACATGATTCTCCAAACTCAGCACACGTATACTAACATATATTTCACTTTATCTCATTTTCCTTTCCTTAAATCATCATTCCCAAACAACTTCAAACCAGCAGTTGATTTTCAAAATAAAACATTCAACTAATACTCATATCATACAACTTAATCTATCAAACAGTAACATGAAATCCTGGACATATCATTAGGCCTCAATATTCAAATGAGCTGCAAAGGCATAAGGGATCTAACACCATACGCTTAGCTAACACTGCTTAATCACAAAATTTAGCTAATGATCAATATTTTTATCAAATTCCATTTCTCAACAGTCCAAGACCAGCTATAATAGTATGAATTTCAAAAGCAAGCAACATTTAACTACAAGGGCTCTACTAACTCCAAACAGATGCAAGCTGACTAAGAATTCTCATGTTGAACATACAATGTATCAATTAACTCCAAAAAGACTGAAACTGCACTAAAGGATCTGAATATGTAGAAGCCATATTTAGAACTCTAGATTTCATTTCACTTTAATATCAAGCCTCATGTGAGGTGAGTCTAGAAACATGTACTTGGAATATGAAATGAAAGAAAGCAAGAGGAGGTCAGTAACCAAGCAGCAAAGTAGCAGAACCCAACAACTAGGAATAACCAATAAAACCAAACTCGAACCCAAGAGTGAGGTGTAGCAGTCCAGAAAACAATTTCAATTGAACAGTGACTTCAATAACTTCAAGTCAAACTTCCACAAACCCAAGTTCAATCCATTTTAACCCCGAAATGATTCAGGAATTACTTCAGAGACTAAATTGTAACCAATAAATGCAGAAGAGAATCTATGAAACAATGATATTTTAGTATTTCCAGCCGTTTTCAATGTTTTTCTGATTTTTCTCTTCAATCCCTGCCTTGAAAGGCAAGAAATCCATGCCTTAATAGGCAAGGAAGTATGGCAGCTTAAAGAAAATCAGATTTGTGATTAGACCCTTTTCATATTTTCATTTTTGCCTAGATATCCCTATTTAGTTTTCAAAGTTTCAAAACAATCCCCAAGTCAGCTTCTAAGAAGCTTCCTAATCAGTTATACAAAGATTCACCTAAGCAAATACCCAAAACTACCCCCATACCCATGTTATTTACACTCAGCAACTCATAGGTCAAGCTGACCCAAAGGCCTGATTTGATACGGGTTAATAACCCAGGTTTACTTCCTTCTTGGGCTTCTGATTCCTCAGAGTCCAATTAAAATCAAACGATGACTCCAATTTTGAGAAACTGACCCAAACTTTCCCTAAACAAAGAAGCCTGAACCATTTGTTTAAAAACACCCGAAACCAAAAGCAAACTGAATGAACTAACCAGTACAATTTCATAACAACAAATTAATTAAATCATGGGCCTAATTTCATTGACTAAGTGATTAAACTGATGATGAAACCATAATTATGCTTATTATTACAAAGATTTAGACAAACAAGATAGGGCGGACTAAAGAAATAAGATAATCAAGCTTCACAACGACAAAGAGGAAAACATGACAAGAAATGGAACCAATTTGAACTCGGAAAAAACCTCAAACAATCTTCGACCAAACCAAAACAGAAGGGATGAGGAGGAAGATGAAATAGTGAAAGAAGATAAAATACAAGTAGGTGGCACTTACCGAATCAAAGCTCAAAACCTAATTGATACTGATTTAAACGAAAAGTGATGTTACTCAGTTGTTCTTCGTAAAAAAAGTGAACAATATCACTTTCGTGTTTAATCAACCTTCAACCTTCAGAAAAACAAAGGCAAGTAGCCATGCAAGCCACAGAATCAAAGATTGAACCATTTTGACTTCCTGGGGCTTCGAGATCTATCCTTAGATTCAAGATTCGACGGATTTGGGAGGGATTCGAGGGATATGGGTTAGGGATTTGGAAAGAGGGGGTCATGGGGGTTTCAGGGTGTTAGTTTGGGGGCGGTTCGGGGTGGCGCCGCCAGGCAGACGCGGTGGGAAAAGGGGCAGCTCTAGGGTTTGAGTTCGGCTCTCTGAAGATAGGGAGAGAAAGATGAGATGAAAGGGGGGAAGGCGTTTGGACAATAATATACCTATGAATCCCCACTTCTCAACCATTTGATCTCACAACCTCGACGGCTGAGATCAAAACTAACCTAAACGGGGTCGTTTGGGTTGGGATGGGGCTGGACCGGGTAAGAATTGTGTTTGGGCTGGGTTCACACGGGTTCTGGTGGGAAATTCTTGGGCTAGGGGAAACATATAATGCTTGGCCCAGAACTGAATTCCGTCTTTTCCATTCTTATTTCTATTTTAATTCCTTTTCTCTCTTTTTTTTTCTCGAAATTAACCTAAAAATCAAAGTTAAATCCTAAACCAAATTAACCTATCAAAACACTAATTAAACCTAGATAATAATTATCACAATTAATTAAAAACTAAATTTAAAGGAAAAATACCAAAATCAAAAGCTATAGTTAAAAATGTGCAAAATAAACTATTTTTGTGATTGATTTTTTTCATTTTTATAAAATAACTAATTTACCACCTAATGTAAAATTAAATCCT
The DNA here is from genome assembly GCF_000715075.1 of Nicotiana tabacum. NCBI lineage: Eukaryota > Viridiplantae > Streptophyta > Magnoliopsida > Solanales > Solanaceae > Nicotiana > Nicotiana tabacum. The sequence goes on along the minus strand of NC_134101.1, from coordinate 88,110,499 downwards.
TCATGCAAATGCAACATATTTTTGTATTTTTTCATTAATTAAATAAAAATGCACAGACAAATGCAAACAATTATCAGAAAATGCCACAAAATCCACAAAAGTGCAATTAATGAATAGAAATTATTTTGTTTTTAAATTATGGAGGTAATTCATATAGGGCAAAAATCACGTGCTCACAACGTTTTTTTCAGACAAAGAAGCATTCAAATTATCCTCTTGTGTTTCGCTTAGTGAAACTTGCTTTGCTTCTCCTACTGTATCCGTTGAAAGAGCTTTTTCGGCGATGAACTTTATCAAGAATGACTTACCAAGTCGAATGAATAATGAATTCTTTCGCAGTTTTGGTGCCTTATGTAGAAAAATATATGTTTGATAGTATTTCTAATGATGTTATTATTAAAACATTTCAAGATATGAAACCTCGTCGAGTGCAGTTGTAATAATGCACATAGCTATTTTTTGTTGATCTCATTAAGTCCTTGTAACGAGCACAAGACTTGTTTTTTTTTTGTTTTTTGTTTTTTTAAAGTCTTGTTACTATGACCTATTTATCTTAACACTATCTTTGTACTGAGAACTTCTCTTTCTATTAATGAAATATGTTACCATCTAATTTTTTTTTGGTTGGCTTCATTGTGTATTTGATTTACAAATTTTTTGAATCCTCTGCGCAAATATCTTGCCTCCGCCACTACATACATGTAAGTTATAAAATACCACATTAACCTAATTGAGGTCTCAAAGCACAAAACGAAATGCTAGAACTCAAAACGAATGATTGACTCGTAACATGGGCAAGACACAAGCCCGCAGAGTCGAGCTCCGAGTCGGCCCGGCCATGGGCAGATCCATGTTCAACCCAGTGGGTGTTGAAGTACCCATTGTCTAGGTGTCCGAGATTATATATTTTACATGAAATTTTAGGAAATTTGCTATATAACGACAATGAGCACGCACAAGCAAAACTTGGAGCTGAGTGCTTTGGTTTTGAGAAAGGGTTAAGGTCACTCTTAGCTCTATGTCGTGCAATTCAAACTCGACTGAAGCACTTTTATTCACTATCATTTCTTTTCCATAGTTTTGCCTTTTCCGCTTCTTATTTCTTTTCAAGAAGTATGTGAATTTATTCTGTTTTACTTCATCAGCAGACGATTTTGAAAGATTAAGTTCTTTTTTTGGGGAAAAGGTTGGTGGGGGTTAATAATTGGAATGATCATATTTAAATGAATATTTCAGTCAAAAATTTGAAGAGAAAATATATCATCGATGTTAAAACTTCTCTCTTTTTTGGGATATAAAGACATAAAAATTTTCTCATTAAAACTAATCTTGCACTTGATATGGTGTCCATCTCATTCAAATGATTTGGTAGCCAATTGTGTTGACTTGGTTTGGTTTGGTAGCCAACCTTGTTGAATTTGTATAATTTGGTAGCCAATTTTATTGACTTGGTTTGGTTTGGTAGCCAACCTTGTTGAAATTGTGAAAAGGGTGTGTAAATTGTCAAATATTGTAGGCTTTAGAGAGTGAGGTTTTGGCTATAAAAGGAGAGCTTTAACTCTCATTTCTACACACCAACAAAGAGAGAAAAGAGAGAGCAAGGTATTCCATAAACTATAAGAAAATAGTTTGTGAAGAAAAATAGAGTGTGAGAGATATTGTAGTGAGGTGGAAAAAGCAAAAGAGTGTTTATTTCTTTTGAGGGTGTAGTGTTCTTAGGAGTATTTTTTACTCGTTACTACACAGTGTAAAATTCCTCGCTATAGTGATATCAGTTACTCTTCTTGGCCGTGGTTTTTTCCCTTATTCAGAAGGGTTTCCACGTAAAATCTTGGTGTCATTATTGCTGCATTTCTATTCTTGCTGATTTAACCATAACTTAGTGTTTTGCGTTTATCACTAATACCGTGAATACTACTTTTACGGGGTTTATTCCCAACAAGTGGTATCAGAGCCAAGGTTCTATCTGAGTATGCTCTGTAGTTGCAGCACAGTCTGAACTTCCACATCAGAAAAGAATTACTTTGGTCTCCTAATAAATAGTATTTGTATTTGTGATAAACGATGGAAGCCAACACTAGTAGAATGGTTACCTTGAATGGCACAAATTATGCCATTTGGAAGGGCAAAATGGAATATTTGCTCTATGTCAAGAATTTTCATAAACATGTCTTCGCCACTGTAAAGCCTGATAATAAATAAGATGAAGAGTGGAATCTGTTACACAAGCAGGTTTGCGGCTTTATTAGACAGTGGGTTGACGATAATGTTTTGAACCATATTTCTGGGGAGACACATGCTCGTAACCTATGGGAGCACTTTGAAAGTTTGTATGCTCGGAAAACTGGAAACAACAAGATGTTTCTGATAAAGCAGATGTTGGGTTTAAAATACCACGATGGTTCCGCGAAGACAGATCATCTGAATAATTTTTAGGGGATCATGAACCAGTTATCTGCTATGGGCATTAAATTTGATGAAGAAATTCAAGGCTTGTTTCTACTTGGTTCCCTACCAGATTCTTGGGCAATTCTTAGAACTTCATTATCAAATTCTGCTCCGGATGGTGTGATCTCTATGGATCTTGCCAAGAGCAGCCTTCTAAATGAAGAGATAAGAAGAAAATCTCAGGGTTCCTCCTCATCAGATGTCTTGGTGACTGACTCTAGGGGGAGAAGCAAGAATCGGGGTTCTCAAAATAGAGAACATAATAGAAGCAAATCCAGAATCAGGCTTAAAGATATTGAGTGCTATCATTGCAGGAAGAAAGGCACACAAAGAAGTTCTGCCGGATTTTGAAAAAGGAGAATAGAGACAAGGAAGAACAGAAAGAAGATGGCAATCGTGTGGCCACCGTCACTATAGAAGATCTTGTTATAGTCCTTGATGCGGATCTGATAAATATTGCTTGTGATGAGTCAAGCTGGGTTGTTGACAGTGGTGCCGCATCTCATGTGACTTCAAGGAAGGAATTTTTCTCATCATATACTCAGGGTGACTTTGGAACTCTGAGTATGGGTAATGAGACTGTATCTAGGGTGGCTGGTGTTGGAACGATTTGTTTTGAAACTAGTATTGGAACTAAACTAGTTTTAAACAATGTAAAGCATGCACCTGATGTTCGTTTGCACTTGATCTCCATTGGTGTTTTGGATGATGAGGGATATGTCAGTACCAATAGTGCTGGAAAGTGGAAGCTCACTAAGGGCTCCATGATTGTGGCTCGTGGGGAAAAGCGTCGTGGTCTATATTGGACTACGGCCTCTACCTGTGTTGATATGGTGAATGCCGTTGAGAGCCATAACTCTTCAACGTTATGGCATAAGAGGCTTAGCCACATTAGCGAGAAAGGACTAAATGTTCTGGCCAAGAAGAAATTGTTGTCAAATTTTGAAAGTGCAAAATTAGAAAAATGTGAGCACTGCTTGGCTGGAAAACAAAAAAGAGTTTCTTTCCAGTCTCATCCTCCTTCAAGAAAGACAGAGTTGCTTGAGTTGGTGCATTCAGATTTATGTGGTCCAATGAAGACAAGAACTTTGGGTGGTGCACTTTATTTTTCTACCTTTATTGATGATTTTTCAAGGAAACTTTGGGTCTACATCTTGAAGACTAAAGACCAAGTGTTGGGTGTTTTTAAGCAGTTTCAGGCTTCAGTTGAAAGAGAAACTAGAAAGAAGCTGAAGTGTATTCGTACTGATAACGGTGGTGAATATTGTGGACCGTTTGACGAATACTGCAAACAACAGGGTATCAGACACCAGAAGACTCCTCCTAAGACTCCTCAGCTTAATGGTTTAGCAGAAAGGATGAACAGGACATTGATGGAAAGAGTCAGATGTTTGCTTTCTGAAGCAAAGTTGCCGAATTCCTTTTGGGGTGAGGCTTTGTTGACCGTCGCACATGTTATTAATCTATCCCCTGTGGTTGCTTTGCAAAGTGATGTTCCAAACAAAGTTTGGTATGGCAAGGATGTTTCCTATGACCACTTGAAAGTGTTTGGTTGCAAAGCTTTTGTACATGTGCCTAAAGATGAGAGGTCAAAATTAACTGCCAAGACAAGGCAGTGCATCTTCATTGGTTATGGCCTTGATGAGTTTGGTTACAGGCTATATGATCCAATTGAGAAGAAGGTTGTGAGAAGCCGTGATGTTATCTTCGTGGAGGATCAAACCATTGAAGATATTAACAAAGTGGAGAAGCTAAAATCTCCAAGTTCTGAAGAATTAGTCAATCTTGATCAAGTTCCTCATACAAATACGGATGACGTTGGTTGGCTCAATGATGATGGTAATTCCCAGAACCATAATCCAGATCAACATATTGATGGTGATGGTGATAACAATGCTAATGTTGATGAGGTAGATGTTCCTACTCACGAAGCTGTGGACGAGTTAGATATTCCACTCAGGAGGTCTTCTAGACCTCGTACTCCTTCCTCCCGTTACTCACCCAATGAATATGTATTACTCACTGATGGGGGAGAACCTGAATGTTATGCGGAGGCCATAGAAGATGAGCACAAGGATTAATGGATTGAAGCCATGCAAGATGAGATGAAATCTCTGCATGAGAACCATACTTATGAGTTGGTGAAATTGCCTAAGGGCATGAGAGTTTTGAAGAACAAGTGGGTATTCAAAGTTAAAGCTGAAGAACATAGTTTGAAGCCCAGATACAAAGCTAGATTGGTTGTCAAGGGATTTGGTCAAAAGAAAGGTATTGACTTTGACGAAATATTTTCTCCTATCGTAAAAATGTCCTCCATTCGGACAGTTCTTGGTTTGACTGCCAGTCTTGATTTGGAGATTGAGCAGATGGATGTAAAGACTATTTTTCTTCATGGTGACTTAGAAGAGGAGATTTATATGGAACAACCTGAAGGCTTCAAGGCAAAAGGTAAAGAAAATCTTGTATGCAAACTTAAGAAGAGTCTATATGGATTGAAGCAAGCTCCTAGACAGTGTTACAAGATGTTTGAGTCTGTTATGGGGAAGCAAGGCTACAAGAAGACTTCTTCAGATCACTGTGTGTTTGTACAAAGATTTTCTGATGACGATTTTATCATCCTCTTGCTATATGTGGATGATATGTTGATTGTGGGCAGGAATTCTTCTAAGATTGACGAGTTGAAGAAATAGTTGAATAAGTCTTTTGCAATGAAAGACTTGGGTCATGCTAAGCAGATTTTGGGCATGAGAATTACTCGTTCGAGAAACGAAAGGAAGCTTTACTTGTCACGGGAGAAGTACATAGAACGTGTACTGGAGCGCATCAATATGAAAAGTGCTAAGTTGGTTCGCACACCTCTTCCTGGTCATTTGAAGTTGAGCAAGAAGATGTGTCCAACAACAACGGAGGAAAAAGAGAGAATGGCCAAGATTCCTTATTCCTCTGTCGTTGGAAGTTTGATATATGCAATGGTATGCACTCGACCAGATATTGCTCATGCAATCGGTGCTGTTAGCAGATTTCTCAAAAATCCAGGAAAAGAGCATTGGGAAGCTGTAAAGTGGATACTCAGGTATCTAAGAGGAAGCTCACGTGAATGATTATGTTTTGGAGGATCAAATCCAATTTTGAAGGGCTATACAGATTCTGATATGGCAGGTGACCTTGATAACAGAAAATCCACTACTGGATATTTTTTTTACTTTTTCAGGGGGAGCTATATCATGGAAGTCGAAGTTGTAGAAGTGTGTCGCACTAGCTACAACTGAAGCGGAGTATATTGCGGTTACTGAAGCTGGCAAAGAGATGATATGGCTCAAGAGATTTCTTCAAGAACTTGGATTGCGACAGATGGAGTATGTTGTCTATTGCGACAGTCAAAGTGCAATGGACCTGAGCAAAAACTCCATGTACCATGCGAGAACAAAACACATTGACGTCAGATATCATTGGATTCGTGAGCAAGTGGAGAACGAATCACTTCAAGTCAAAAATATTCACACGAGTGAAAATCCTGCAGATATGTTGACCAAGGTGGTACCAAGAGACAAGTTCGAGCTATGCAAAGAATTTGTCGGCATGCACTCAAACTAGAAGATAGTGCTACCTCCTCTAGATGAATGAGACTGGAGGGGGAGATTGATATGGTGTCCATCTCATTCAAATGATTTGGTAGCCAATTTTGTTGACTTGGTTTGGTTTGGTAGCCAACCTTGTTGAATTTGTATAATTTGATAGCCAATTTTATTGACTTGGTTTGGTTTGGTAGCCAACCTTGTTGAAATTGTGAAAAGGGTGTGTAAATTGTCAAATATTGTAGGCTTTAGAGAGTGAGGTTTTGGCTATAAAAGGAGAGCTTTAACTCTCATTTCTACACACCAACAAAGAGAGAAAAGAGAGAGCAAGGTATTCCATAAACTATAAGAAAATAGTTTGTGAAGAAAAATAGAGTGTGAGAGATATTGTTGTGAGGTGGAAAAAGCAAAAGAGTGTTTATTTCTTTTGAGGGTGTAGTGGTCTTAGGAGTATTTTTTACTCGTTACTACACAGTGTAAAATTCCTCACTATAGTGATATCAGTTGCTCTTCTTGGCCGTGGTTTTTTTCCTTATTCAGAAGGGTTTCCACGTAAAATCTTGGTGTCATTATTGCTGCATTTCTATTCTTGCTGATTTAACCATAACTTAGTGTTCTGCATTTATCACTAATACCGTGAATACTATTTTTACGGGGTTTATTCCCAACAGCACTGTGATTTTGATTCTTAAAATTTGCAATTAGACTAATTCTAAATTGAAAATGCACTATTTATTTTCCTTGGTTTCATAGAATTTGTAACTTTATGATTCATAAAAGAACGAGTAATCATTTTCGAAGCGAATGCACATGAAGGTTAATTTCAACAAAATGGGTGTGACCAGTAATAGAGTCAGAAATTTTACTAAGAGGTATCAAAATATTAAAAATAAACACATGAAGAAATTTTGGGTGTGACGATTGATGAAGTATATATGCTTTCATTGTCCAAAAATAACCCTTTGTTTCTTTTGTACTGATAATATTAATTATAATTTTCTCATTTTAAGTTTTATATTTTGTGTTTACCAAAATTAAAGGCAGTCGAGCATCCATTAGATTAAAATTATGGATCCGCCAATAATGGGGAGAGAAAAGAATGGGGTGTTTGGGTTGGAGGATATATCCACATCTTTCATAAATCCACTCCCTTCCCAACAAAAGCAAAAATGGACTACTAGGTGCTAGGAGAGTCGCAGCTAGACCTGCATCTCGGGGGCAAATTACGGTTCTGATCTACAGGCAAACATTTATCTACTATATTATAATTTTAAGCGGCTGAGTGCATAATATTAGGTTCTGGTCATTATTCATTATGATCATCGACGTAAAATTAATATGAGCAGAAAGCACACATCAATACAAACAAAGTGGTTCCGTCCATATTATCTACGAGGCGCGCAGAAAGGGACAAGTGTAAAAGGGATGTTGTTAAGAAGACGAGACAAAACAATGAGGAAAATCGAGAATTTAAAGAACCAACGTTGACGCAGCCATTGGTAATGTTGAATGTTGATAGTTGATACTCTAATTGCGTCTTCGACAGAATCACGGCTTAATCAATTTAATTGAGATCTCAGACACGTTAAGAAAGTGGGGGCACTTTTAAATTCGAATCAACGAGGTCTATCATGTCAACCTAGTAATCTTTTGTACGATATTGTGAAAACCTCTAAAATCATATATAAAAATACAAGCAAAAGAAACAAGGCAGCCGTTACTGTGTTTTTCCTTCTCCTTTTTTATTCGTTGAAAATTTTGAAAGGGAAAAGTTCCAAATTTGTTCCTATACAACATGAAAATATCGTTCCATTTTACGTGAAAATATTTTTCTTAGTTTGTTCTAATATGATAACTCCTTAATTCTGTAAGTAATTTAATTTTAAACTTATCATTTTACTGTTAATGATATGATTTATATTAATATAATTATCTATATAACTTGTTTTACACCACACATTTCAAAATTATTCTTTTCTTTTTAAACTTCGTGCATATTCAAACTTTACCATATAAAATAAAATAGAGGGAGTGATTTTTTCTCTTTTACTCTTCACGACCATTCTTTTATTTTGAAAATTAACCTAAATAATCGTTCATCCAAGTATTTTAATTATAAATTAACGGCAAATGAATATATGTATAATTCATGTGTGTGTATAAAAGTGGGAAGCCCTTAAGTTAAAAGATAAATTATGAAAATGCCCATCTTATTTTTACTAATATCCTATTTAATTGAATAAAAAATAATTTTCTGAAAAAACTTAAATACGCCTTTATAGCAGTCGCAACCATTTAGAAAAGTTGTAGCCAATATGTTAATAAAGATCTATCAACTACTTTTGTTCTTATATATATATACACTCCACTATTATTATTTTTATAATCTCATCTACGTACACACTACTTTTTCGGGTAGGGGTAAGGTCTGCGTACATACTACCCTCCCCAGACCCCACTAGTGAGATTTTACTTGGTTGTTGTTGTTGTATCTCTCCACGTAGATGCAATATTTGAACAATTACATCAGTTAGCATATCTTAGTGTTTCTTCAAAACCAAAATGTTACCTTGAAGTGTTAGAAATTCGAAAATGGGATTTCCAGCAGACTTTGTTATTATTTAAGTGCCAAATTTTCCAAAAATAATTAGTCCTGCAACTATTAACAATTTAAGGATAAAATTAAAAAGCATTCATGTGCTAATAGTTTTGGAGACCAATTAAATACAGCAAGGTAATGTAATATTCATATACCATGTGTAATGCTTGATCAGAGAAATTGAGAGGAGGAAGAGAGGATGCGGGAGTCTAGCATCCAGAAAATTTTCTATGTTTTGGACTTGGAAAATGACTTCCGATGGTACTATTCTTATTGCTTGAATTGTGTCATGACGGTGTTCCGTCTTCTCTATTTTTCAAATCGCCAAGTTACTCAAGAATGATTTTCATAACAAATGTTTTCTCAGAGAATCTACTCTTTGCATAAAAATCTTCCAATATAGCAGATAATCTTAGCATTTTTTTTGGCTAATAAGGCTTTGATTAAAACATAATTAAGGCATGTTGATATGTTCTAACATAACTCGATCCCATATTAACCAATTATTTATGTTTTAAATTCTTGCTATTTTGCTATTATTATGATGAAATAACTTTCATATTTCATTCATAGTATTTTTTAGTAATATTTTTTTTTGTAACAAGTATATAGTCTTATTTATGTGCCTTTAGTCTTTCTTTCTTAAAAATTAAGTCCAACCTACCTACGGCAAATAAATTATGGTGATGAAGTTCTATCTTACTTTTTTGTGAGTAACTATTTTCTTTTACTGTAGTTTTTTCTGAATTTGTTCAAATATTAGAGTTATAATACATTTTTATGTAGTTTTAAGTATGTAAAATTTATTTTAAATTAAAAGAATATTTATATTCAACGCAAAATTATGTATAGCTGGTATTTTAAAGCTATATTTATTTTTATGCTTGCAGAGCTTAACAATATCTAGGCATATGCAATACGAGTGAATTTCTTGTAAATATCATCCACTCAAATTTTTTAATGAAATATGATTTGACCAAAGTAAAAAAGTTCAAGCGCAAAAAATCTCCTTCATAAAAGCAAAATATTGCATGTGTACTTAAGTTTAGTAGGAAATTTAACTGTCGTTTCCTTCTTTTTCATTGACATTTAAAAGTACAGGTTGGATATTCTAAAAAACATTATGAGAGAGCAATCAACCTTTAAGAAGACAACTATGACAAGACGCAAATTAAAGAATATACAGAAGATAAAGTTAATCAAAAAATGATGCTTCCCGCATTGTTTATTGGAGCAATCAAATGTCAAAAGGGACATATACCAAGTTCAATTGATAATGTGATGCACATATATAGAGTTGGTCAGAGAGTATGTCGTTTGACTTTATTCATGATATAAGGTCGTAAGATTATGCGAAGACGCTAGCTTTTCGTATATTTAAATTCATAATTTTTAAAATCAAATAACCTTGGAATATATATATATATATATATATATATATATATATATATATATATATATATATATATTGTAAAACAAAAATATAAAGTACACGTATAACGTACATGCAGAAAAAACGTATATTTAATAAACATGTATAATAAATTTACAATCTATGTAATACCAACTAGAAAAAGTAAATAACATATCCAACCGGGTACTGATATGTAGGATACTTTCTATTTTTGTGGTTAGCAACTTGTTTCATATTTTCCTTACCTTTAATAGAATTAGTGTAAATAGAGTAGAGTCCACCACTCCTCATAAGGGTGTAACATCCATTACTCTTCTCCATTAACCTTTCACTATTTTTTATTATTATGATTGTATCTCCAACACCTCCATGATCTTCCCCCATGATCTCAATAATTAATACCATGTTCATGGCATACCTTTGTATTACCTATATATCATCCTATAAATAGAGTACACACTTGAATACATGGAAGTAATAAGAATCTCTCATCTGACATGACCCAAAATTCACTAAGGGTCTTGATGGCGCCGGACACCACTGTCAGGCAAGCCACTCATTAATACTTAATTAATTTCTCATTTAAACAATTGTGAGAACTCTGATTTTTCTTCCAATTTTACTAGTAAAAGATACTTAGTTCAAATTTAATATACATGCCAAGAAGTCAATACAAAATACCCCTTAACTATCCCAGAACCCGTGTCACAAGTGCATGAGCTATTTCTAGGAAGAAATACAATACAACAACTGTCCAAAATACAAATTGGATAGGAAATAAATAAAATAACTTGGAAGAGACTCTGCTGGCTGTGGGTCGTCTTGAGAAGTGCAACTCACCTAAGTCTCCGCATCAACCATGCTGCTACGCCCGCCAGGCCACTAGTGATGCATGTGCCTGTGCAACAAAAATGCACAGCAAGTGTAGTATGAGTACGAAAACAACGTGTACCCAATGAGTATCACGTCTAATCTCAAAGAAGTAGAGACGAGAGGTCGACTTTGACATTAACTAGTGGTCCAATAATAATATAGTGAAAATGTGAGGAAATCATGGATTTTTATAAAGCAATTATAAACTTGTAAAACCAGATGTTAAGTAAACAACATCTCAAATAAATCGGATTTCCAAGGTTTACTTTTCATTATGCTTATCAACTATGTCTGGCCAGGGAAGGCAAATATTATCACATAACATTCTCAGACAGGCAATACAAGCATGTGCATATCATGCCGAGGTCGTACGATCCGATCCAACAATATTTAAACTGTGCACTGTTGGGGGTCGAACGACATGAACCATAGATGTATCTATTTAATCTACCGAGGCATTCGACCCGTTCCAAAAATAAACACACACAGACAGTCAATAAAGAAGTCAACATGGAACAATTACCCAAAGAAAAGCCAATTCTCTTTTAACAATTTAAGAAAATGAAGTTTAAATCTTTTTAGAAATTTATTTACTAATTCGATGTGATTTAAGCAATTCAAGTTGTCAATAAGATTACAAATAGTCCAAGTATAGCATGCTTTTGGGTCCTAGACTACCCGGACTTAAACATAATAGTAGCTACGCACGGACTCTCGTCACCTCGTGTGCATGTAGCCTCAACAAATAGAAGCACATAACCAATTATATCACCTATGAGAACAATTCCCTCTTACAAGGATAGAAAGGAGACTCACCTCGCTCCAAAGTGTACTTCCAATACCAAGAACGAGCTAAAACTCTCAATTTGGAGCCGAACGATCCAAAACTAAATAACCGAGGTAAGAACTAGTCAATACAAGCTCGCAAGATCGCATTCTAACTATTTAAGCAATTTTCCAACCTTAAAAACAAGTTTCCTAAAATCCAACCCCGGCCCCACGTGCCCGGATTCCGAAATTGTTCGAAGAAAGTTGTTCTTTATAAATTAAGGATCAAGAATATATGATTTCTACTCAATTCTATAACAAATTTCGCGGTTGAATCTTATTTTTAACAAAATCCTAGGTTGTACTCTATTCCCATGATTTTCACTAATTTTTATATGTGTTAATCTACCTAAAACTCAAGTATTAAACTAAGAATAGGCGGGATAACTTACCTCTAGATGCTAGGTGGAAGTCTTCTCTCAAAAGCTCCCAAAATCGCCCAAGAAATGAGTGAAAATGAGCAAAATGGCCTAGAGCACGAATAAATGAAGGCCACTGCCTTCTGCGATTTCCGCATGTACCGTCCTGGGCCGCACCTTCGACCACCGCTTCTGTGGAATGAGGACCGCTTTTGCGGTCTGGGACGCTTCTGCGGACAGGCCTAACGCTTCTGTGATTCCGCTTCTGTGGTTCCGCTTCAACGGATTTAGGGCCGCATCTACGGTCTTGGGCTGCCTGACCTTGGGCCGCTTCTGCGATAGGTGGACCGCTTCTGCGGTATTGCACCTGCGGTTTACCAACCGCAGGTGCATTTATGACAGCAACCAGCAGCTTCAGCCTTTTCCGAAAATTCCATTTCGATTCGTTAACCACCCGAAATCCACCCGAGGCCCCCGGGACCCCCAACCAATCATGCCAACCAGTCCCAAAACACATTACGGACTTGCTCGAGGTCTCAAATCATATCAAACAACGTTAAAACCACGAATCGATCTCCAATCCAAGCTTTATGAACTTTAGAATTTCAAACTTCTACTTTCGATGTTTAAACCTATCAAATCACGTCCGATTGACCTCAAATTTTGCACGCAAGTCATATTTGCCATTATGGACCTACTCCAACTTCTGGAATCGGAATTCGACTCCGATACCAAAAAGTCAACTCTCGTTCATACTTCTAAAAAACCTTAAAATTCTATCTTTAGCCAAATGACTCCTAAATGACCCACGGACCTCCGAATTAACTTCCGATCGCGCTTCCAACACCAGAATCACCATACAGAGCTATTTCCAGACTCGTAATCCCAAATGGACATCGATAAAATTGAAATGCACTTCAACCCAAACTTATGAAATTCTTTAAAAAGGCTAATTTCCACAATAGTTTCAAAAATATTCCCGGGTCTTCCAAAAACCCGATCCGGGCATACGCCCAAGTCCGAAATCATAATGCGAACCTGCTGGAACCTTTGAATCCCGATTCCGAGGTTGTTTACTCAAAAATCCAACCTTAGTCAATTCTTTCAACTTAAAGCTTCCGAAATGAGAATTCTCTTTCCAATCAACTCCGAACTTCCCGGAATTCAATTTCGGCGCACCTGAAGTGAAGTTGTTCATGGCCTCAAACCGCCGAAGAATGTTCTAAAGCTCAAAACAACCGGTCGGGTCGTTACATTCTCTCCCACTTAAACATACGTTTGTCCTCGAACGTGCTAAGAACTGTGTTGGGGTTGTCCGAATTCACTGTTTAACACCTCGAGCACCTACCCGTGCTACCACAACTCAACTGGGCACCCTAGCTAGATCAATCTGAAGATATCCTTTTTCACTTAAGCAAGTAAGCCTTTAGAGCCTAATTCAAACATCCGAAAATGCTCTGTCAGGCTTGTTCCAACGTACGCTCACCATATCAATAAATACACGCAACACCAAAGCATGACCGCATACCTTAACTGAATTCACAACTTGCACCACTTTACTTATAGGACCACAATAACATTCTCCGGTCAAATAATCCGAAATTCCACGAATCTGATGCTCCCATTGCACCTCAAGACCTACATAGTTCTTGATCTAACTCTTACAATACCGCCGCGATGGAAGAGATGTGTAGAAATTCATAACCGACTGCCAAATTCAACAAATCCTTGGCTCTATACTCCTGAAAAGAACCATCACCTCATCCTGAACCTTATAATGATCTTATCTCCTTAATATACTTCATATAATTAGATTGCACTGATCCTAAATCCAATGATCTCATCTCACCCAGTACGAACTGCTCATGCAATAAGCTACCCCAGACATGATCAAAAGTCTCATATGATGCCCCAATGTGCCAATAAGCCACCAATTCGAACGGGATACAAAGGGAAACGAACTTTAGAAGGAACTACTCAACTCGCGCAACTAATATGAACTTTCCTCAGAAAATGGGAAACAAACACACAAAAGACGAAGTATGAAAATTGTATTCAACATCACACTGTTGCGGCGATTCAACCCGATCTAAATATAACACTCACCTAAGGAGGTGCACATCGAGTTAAATTGCTCATTATAACAAAATACCGAATATCGGTCACAAGCATGCTAGGTGCATAATACCATCCCTGAGGGGACATATAGCCCTATAAGCTACAAAACTCAAGCACAACTGAGGTGCGATATACGATCTGACTCTCAAGAGCCATTTTGCTCATATAACATCATCTCTACGCAGAACCTCAATACATAAGAAAATTATCGAGTCGTTCACAACTCACACGACACCATATGGCATCACATGAAATAGCCAACGACGAAATACCACCCTGACTACTCTTCCATAAGGACTACATTACTGAAATGAATACATCTGGCCTGATATAGAGCCCATATTCATACTTAAATCCATTCACAAACCTCAAGCCGACTATGATCGTACCGAACTGGGTCCAAAATCTTTCCTGGGTCCATAATAACCCCTTTTTCCCATAACAAACAAGAACAAGCATCATAACTGGAGTAATCCTCCACAGTCCCCAACCCAATAAATCAAGTGCCCTCCAGGCATCGATTAACAAATCAACGATATCACCACAATCTTCATACTGGGTTTAACTCTTCAATTAATCAAGTGACTACATGGCATACATATACAACCTTCCCATGGGGCACGCTCCCACAACCTTCCACAATAGATAACAAGTCTGTGCATCCAAACCACCGGCCGCACTAACGCCGAAAAGCGATCAAGAATCCTTAACCAGGATGCAAATCTTTCTTTTTTTTCACCAAACACCGATCTCAGGTGACGCTGAAGATAGTACCAACTTACTTTAAACCTCCAAACTCATTTTCTTCTCATCCGAGCTCGTAACACCCTTTGTCAACACCGAACTGCAACCTTGATCCTCACTTCAAATTCCATACCACTCACTGCACCCAACATGCCAATATACGATAGAACACGATTTTCATCATAACTCTGGACCCACTAATAGATTAACACTTCATCATATAAAAACTTTTTACTTAACTCATTCTAAGAGAACCATAGCAACACACGAGTGAATTCTCATAATCGTAGAATATGCAAATCTCTAAGTAGCGGTCTAAGCCACATTAGCCCTTCCAGGATCTGCCTATACATAACAGGCCATAACAGTAGGATACTCCTAAATAACATTAATTACGGCGGCTAACAAGCCTCACACATTCCGTCACAAATCACTTGCATAACTTGATCACGCTGAAGGAACTGATCACTACTACCAATATGCCAATTCAACTATGGCTAACCAACCTATCTTCTTCCAATTTATCATTGATTTCCTTAGAAATAATAATAACTCCATGAATCTTCTAGCACATGAATACCCTCTCGACGAAGCACCCGGCAGAATCACTTCCCTTGAAACCCGCACCTATACAAGGCATAAATCCTGAATCCTTCCCCAAGTCTGAACATGAGTCAATAAGGCTAACCATATCACACCTTTAACAATTCCTTTGCTCAAATTACCACTTATGTTCTTTTCCCGTAGCTGAAATAACCCATCAATATGCTAATAACCAGAAACCTCGCAAGTAGTTAACCATGCAACCCAATCATAGGCGGTGGGACTCTCCCACTTGGCTTGAAGCCATTATTACACAACTCTGGAATTCACCAGGATTCCTTATCTCTTATTAACATAACCTTGCGCAATCAACCGCCAAAATTCTCAGAATCTTTCTGTAAAACCCCTTTTTATACTCTGAATCATCAACCGCATTCACACGACCGATCTCTTTGCTGAATAACCAATAGAATTCTTTGCAGAAGCTTCGCCAACCATGCGACCGCCGATCTGCTCACTGGAGATAACCCACCTATATAATTTACGTGCCTACATCTTCCAACGCCGCTGCATGGGGTAAAATAACCACGACATCAATAACCCATCTTGAGTCCGAGCTCACTCTCTAACCGCGCAAGTACATTCACCCCTCGTGGACATCAATAATATATGCAACAACATCCTTCCAATTCAAAGTTATGTTGAATCCTTCTTCATTTCAAGCAGCTCCTTTCCGTTATATCAAATCTTCTGGTGCATAATAGCCCATGCTTCAAATTAAATCCGTAGACCCAATCATCGTCTACTAAAAATCCCCAAATCATTCAAAACTTTCATTAAGGTGTGTGGTCATCCTATCACAAAACCCATATGCAACTCCGCCACTCTCCCATTTTTGCGGTAATCACTCCTTTAATTAACTACTCGACCTTCACTTCTTATACCTGGCCTTCTAGAAATGTTAACCACCTCCTGACACTCCTCACATGTCCTTCCCCATCCTTTGTTGCTTAGTTGTTGCCTTAAATAAAATTTATTTTTGTAGCACTTGAACCCACAGATCACTGCTAACTTTAAACCCTTCTGAAGATCATCTTTATCGAGCCGTCAACATTAGAAACACCGATTCAATCCTGAACCACCGCATCCCGCGATCTTTGACAACCCTTTCTCCAATATTATTTCACAATATCTTGCCCCAAAGGCGAATTGCAGAAGACCATACCACCGGCGAACTTAACACATACAATCGAGGATGACGACACTACATGGCAGATTAAAATTCCACCACGCTCGAAAATACAAAGTCTCGTTACTCCATCACCCCAAATCTGGACATTCATAGGCCAATTGCTTTTCCTCCGCCGGAAATGAAATATCAGATCTCTGAATCGTACACTGAGTAGACTTCCTTTCAAATCATTCACCGCCCCAACACATGGGCAAGTATCCTACCATCAAGTCAATACTATGCGATATCCAATCGTGAGCATCATAGCAACCTGTGCATAGCCTCCAAGCTCTTAGAAGCACAACTACCGAGCTGAAGCGATAGAAAAAAAATCCTTTCGCAAGGCGATGGCAATAGCCCAACCAACCATACCGGGAGAAACATCCCGCACCACATCTATAGTACCATTGCAATTCTTCAATTCTCGATTTATAACAAGCGATTCGCATCGCGTAAGATTGAGTAGGAAGGAAACAAGGGCCTAAGCCTCAAGAAATCTAATCGCACGATGAGGAATCAAGAAGGGAAGTACTCCTAACAGCCCTGTAGCCTCCAGAAAATAAGTACAGACGTCTCTGTACCGATCCACAAGACTCTACTAGACTTGCTCGTGACTCGTGATACCTAAGGGAACATAGTGCTCTGATACCATGTTGTCACGACCCAAAATCCACTAAGGGTCGTGATGGCGTTGGACACCGCTGTAAGGCAAGCCAACCATAAATACTTAATTAATTTCTCATTTAATCAATTGTGAAAACTCTTATTTTTCTTCCAATTTTACTAGTAAAAGATACTTAGTTCAAATTTAATATACATGCCAAGAAGTCAATAAAATATACCCCATAACTATCCCAAAACCCGGTGTCACAAGTGCATGAGCTATTTCTAGGAAGCAATACAATACAACAACCGTCCGAAATATAAATTGGACAGGAAATAAATACAATAATCTGGAAGAGACTCTGCTGGCTACGGGTCGTCTCGAGAAGTGCAGCTCACCTAAGTCTCCCAATCAACCATGCTACTATGCCTGCCAGGCCACTAGTGATACATGTGCCGGTGCAACAAAAATGCACAGCAAGTTTAGTATGAGTACGAAAGCAATATGTACCCAATGAGTCTCGTCTAATCTCGAAGAAGTAGAGACGAGAGGTCGACTTTGACATTTACTTGTGGTCCAATAATAATATAGTGAAAATGTGAGGAAATCATGGATTTTTATAAAGCAGTTATAAACTCATAAAACCAGATGGCAGGTAAACAACATCTCAAATAAATACGGATTTCCAAGTTTTACTTTTCATTTTGCTTATTAACTATGTCTGGCCAGGGAAGGCAAATATTATCACATAACATTCTTAGGCGAGCAATACAAGCATGCACATATCATGCTGAGGTCATATGATCCGATCCAACAATATTTAAACTGTGCAATGCCGAGGGTCGAACGACACAAATGATAGATGCATCTATTTAATCTATCGAGGTGTTCTACCCGTTCCAAAAATAAACACACACAGACAGTCAATCAAGAAGTCAACATGGAACAATTATCCAAAGAAAAGCCAATTCTCTTTTAACAATTTAAGAAAATGAAGTTTAAATCTTTTTAGAAATTCATTTACTAATTCGATGTGATTTAAGCAATTCACGCCGTCAATAAGATTACAAATAGTCCAAGTATAGCATGCTTTTGGGTCCTAGACTACCCGGACTTAAACATAATAGTAGCTACGCACGGACTCTCGTCACCTCGTGCATACGTAGCCTCCACAAATAGAAGCACATAACCAATGATATCACCTATGGGGACAATTCCCTCTTACAAGGTTAGAAAGGAGACTCACCTCGCTCCAAAGCATACTTCCAATACCAAGAATGAGCACAAACTCTCAATTTGGAGCCGAACGATCCAAAACTAAATAAACGAGGTAAGAACTAGTCAATACAAGCTTGCAAGATCGTATTCTAACTATTTAAGCAATTTCCCAACCTTAAACACAAGTTTCCTAAAATCCGACCCCGACCCCACGTGCCCGGATTCCGAAATTTTTCGAAGAAAGTTGTTCTTTATAACCTAAGGATCAAGAATATATGATTTCTACTCCATTCTATAACAAATTTCGTGGTTGAATCTTGTTTTTAAACAAACCCTAGGTTTTACTCTATTCCCATGATTTTCACTAATTTTTATATGTGTTAATCTACCCAAAACTCAAGTATTAAACTAAGAATCGATGGGATAACTTACCTCAGGATGCTAGGTGGATGTCTTATCTCAAAAGCTCCCAAAATCGCCCAAGAAATGAGTGAAAATGAGCAAAATGGCCTAGAGCCCGAATAAATGAAGGCCACTGCCTTCTGCAATTTCCGCATGTGCCGTCCTGGGCCGCACCTGCGACCACCGCTTCTGCGGTCTGGGACGCTTCTGCGGACAGGCCCACCGCTTCTGCGAATTTAGGGCCGCATATGTGGTCTTGGGCTGCCTGACCTTGGGCCGCTTCTGCGGTATCGCACCTGCGGTTTACCAACCGCAAGTGCGGTTATGACAGCAACCAGCAGCTTCAGCCCTTTCCAAAAATTCCATTTCGATCTGTTAACCACCCGAAATCCACCCGAGGCTCCCGGGACCCCAACCAATCATACTAACCAGTCCCAAAAGACATTACGGACTTGCTCGAGGTCTCAAATCATATCAAACAACGCTAAAACCACGAATCGACCTCCAATCCAAGCTTTATGAACTTTAGAATTTCAAACTTCTACTTTTGATGTTTAAACCTATCAAATCACGTCCGATTGACCTCAAATTTTGCACGCAAGTCATATTTGCCATTACGGACCTACCCCAACTTCCGAAATCGTAATCCGACCTCGATATCAGAAAGTCAACTCTCGGTCAAACTTCTCAAAAACCTTAAAATTATATCTTTAGCCAAATGACTCCAAAATGACCCACTGACCTCCGAATTCACTTCTGATCGCTCTCCCAACACCAGATCACCATACGGAGCTATTCCCAGACTCGGAATCCCAAACGGACATCGATAACACTGAAATGCACTTCAACTCAAACTTATGAAATTCCTTAAAAATGCTAATTTCCACAATAGGTGCCGAAATATTTTCGGGTCTTCCACAAACCCGATACGGACATACGCCCAAGTTCGAAATCATCATGCGAACCTGCTAGAACCTTCGAATCCTTCGTAGGCCGTTTACTCAAAAATCCAACCTTAGTCAATTCTTTCAACTTAAAGCTTGCGAAATAAGAATTCTCTTTCCAATCAACTCCGAACTTCCCGGAATTCAATTCTGACGGTGCGTACAAGTCATGATGCCTAAAGTGAAGCTGTTCATAGGCCTCAAACCGCCGAAGAACGTGCTAAAGCTCAAAACGACCGGTTGGGTCGTTACATCATCTCTTTCTCCCTACATTTTTTTCTATTTTATTATTTCATATTTTTATTTTGAGCTTAGTTTCTTAGCACGTTATCAACACAAATTGCTATTTTATTTGACACTTCGTAAAAAAGACGAAAGAGGCAAGGAATTGATTTGGAGATAAAGTTGTTAGCAGTGGCTGTTTTCTTCAAGTAAGATGCCACACTTAATTTATGATTTTTACTTTGTTTTACCAATGTTCAAGCCATCCATGAGAGTTTCAGTGAGCTTTTCCTAGTGATAAAGTACGAAGATAACCAAGTCCATGGTCGAACTACAAAAATATTAACTACCTAGAATTAGTTACGTTGCCAGTGGAAGCTCGAGTATTTTATATGTGAATCGATTTGCTTCAATTGTCCAGGAAGTGTTTTTTTAATTCTTCCTATAAATTCTCATTTTAATATTTGGAATTTAAGATTTGGTATTGTTCATATTACACAAAATACAATATTATTTATGCATGAAAATGAGTTAGTTGAATCAAATAGAACCATATCCAATCTTTTAATTTGCCTATGTATTATACATGTCTGTGGGCAGTCACCTTTTGGCAATTGATGGAAAATATACAGTGACTGTGGGCATTAGAATTAGAAATCTGATTTTCATTAAAAGAAAAAAATGACAGTATTGTAGATTAAACGCAAGTAACTTACGCTGCCATTCATATTTGTTGTGACATTCGCTGCAGTATTATCTAAGGCTCCCCGTGACTAAGGGCTTAGCGATGCATTATGTGAAGGATTGCGTATAGGTGTTCGTAACACGCAGCGGAAGACAATAACAATGCTAGGCAGATCTTTTTATGTTTAAAATTTATTTACATATCAATAGATCGGATCTAAGACGTACCTGGTGAAGAAAGTCTTGTTTCAAATTCTTCGATAGTGTGAAGACTCTATGCGTATCCACACCGAGACCAATCCTTGCTATCAACTCTTTGATTAATGAAACCCGTAAACAAATTGAACGGAAAACTTGTGCTGAAATTTTTCTCAAAAATCTCAACTCACAGATAGAAGAACAAAAAACACTTTTCTTGTAATTGTATTTTCTCTCTTGGCTTTTTTTGCACTCTCACATTCACAAAGTGTTTTTCTTCTCAAGAATTAATAATAATAATAATATGGCAAATTTTCTCCATCACCCTTTATATAGCATCACCTACAAACCATTTTCCTATTTGGTTGATATAATGATTTATTTGGGGTAAAGTTTATTCTTATTTATGGAAAAATCAAATCACGTTTTTTCTGGAAAACGTGACTGCCGAAGGTGTTTTATGGACATTCCATAAATCCAATTCCAAATTAAATACCACAAAGTGTTTCGAATGACAATCATACTGATGGGAATTACGTGTATGTCTTTGTGGACTTTCATCTCCAATTCCAAATTGGTAAGGATGAATTTATTATTATATATATAACCTTTATATAAATCAATATTAATTTATATTATATATATCACATATATATAATTCAACCAAGAGATATAATTTAATTTTCTATTCCAAATAGAAAACTTTAATTTATTCACAATATTTATTATATCCTCTGTGCTAGCAAAGAATATAATAATATTTCATTTGGACTAATAACTAAATGTATTTGACTAATTAAATTCCTTAATTTAATTACCAAATAATAAAATAATCAATCCTCTAGCAAAGACCAGAACACTCGTTAGTGTGCGACCCCATAGGTTCAATACTAAGCCGGTAGTAAATTGATCACATCAATATACTAATCAAGGATGGCGTCTAGCAACACTCCTTAACGACCGGATAGCATGAAGTATACAATTTACTCTCAAGAACCAGTAGAAGAATAATGTAGTAATTCCTTCTGTCCTTATAGCTCTGGATCACCCTAGGATATGGTTCAACTGTCAAATCCTAATAGGCGACCAACTATGTGTCCATGTCAAATATATTCGACCATTGAATGACCTAAGAAACTCTTTTCTTCTTTCATTCAATTGCCCTGGCCAAGGTCTTAGTTTGGTCGTTTATAATTCATGACAACATTGAGCTTAAACTCATTACCAAGAGTTGACAGATTCCATCTTGATCAATCACTAATTCTACAAGCATTTAATCATACCCAATATCCTTTCAACTATCGCCTTAGGGCCATAGGTGTCTAGTATCAAAGCACAATAAATAACTTGTCAATTACTATGACGATCTCAGGTCAAAGGAAACGGTTACATCACATTCTTCAAGAGAATATCCTATTGACAGTTTATGGTAATTCTAACCATTAGGAATTATCCAATGAGTCGGTTCAATGATCATATCTCTATATGCATAATCTATCTATGTAATTTAGTTAATGAGATCAACTAATCTTTATCCCATAAAGACGATCACATAAATATTGATCTAATCTGATTACTAATGTCCAAATTAATAATCCTACGATCAAGAACAAATTTAGATTAAATTATAAGAAACTTCACTCTCATTATCATGATCTCTATCACAATGTCAAGTCTCAAAATTTAATCAAGGACCTTATCAAATTAATCAAGCAATTAATAACAATGATAAAAGAATATCAAATGCCATATATATATTTTATATGAAATAAATTCACAAAAAAAATGTGATATTGGATCTAGGGCATATCTACTATATCCCTAACAATCTCCCACTTGCACTAGAGCCAATCACTCTTGTACTTCATTCCCAATTTCCACTTGTGCTTGTCAAACTCCTTTGCGCCAAGAGCTTTAGTGAATGGGTCTGCAGCATTTTCTTTTCCATCAACCTTTTGAATCTCGACGTCTCTACGTTCAATGATCTCTCTTATCAAGTGATACCTTCGCAGAACGTGTTTGGACTTTTGGTGTGATCTTGGTTCTTTTGCTTGAGCAGTGGCTCCAGTATTGTCACACAACAGTGGAACCACACCTTCTATTGAAGGAACCACACCAAGTTCAGTTAAGAACTTTTTCATCCATACAGCTTCCTTAGCAGCTTCACTAGCTGCTATATATTCTGATTCAGTCACTGAATCAGCTACTGTAGCTTGTTTGGAACTTTTCCAACTCACTGCACCACCATTTAAGGTTAATACATAACTAGAAATAGATTTGCTATCATCTCTATCTGAAGAGAAACTTGCATTAGTATAACCTTCAAGTTTCAACTCAGAATCTCCATAGATGAGGAATTGGTCTTTAGTCCTTCTTAAGTACTTAAGAATGGTCATCACCACCTTCCAATGTTCCTCACCAGGATCTGCCTGATAGCGGCTAGTCACTCCAAGTGCATAAGCCACATCAGGACGTGTACATGTCATGGTATACATGATAGCTCCCACTGCACTAGCGTATGGGATCTTACTCATGCGTTCTCTCTCTTTAGGTGTTTTAGGACAATCCTCCCTACTGAGAGTAATTCCAGTGCCTATCGGTAGATAGCCTCTTTTGGAATTATCCATATTATACCTCTTTAAGATAGTATCAATGTACAAAGACTGGGAAAGTCCAAGCAGCTTCCTAGATCTATCTCTATAGATCTTTATTCCTAATATATAAGCTGCTTCTCCCAAGTCTTTCATGGAGAACTGTTCAGATAGCCAAATCTTGGTACTTTGCAATGCCGGTATATCATTCCCTATGAGCAATATATCATCAACATACAACACTAAGAATATAATTGTGCTCCCACTAACCTTTTTGCACACACAAGGTTCTTCTTCGCATCTAACAAAATTGAACTTTTCAATTGTCTTGTTAAATCGAATATTCCAACTTCGAGAAGCTTGCTTTAATCCATAAATGGATCTTTGCAGCTTACAAATTTTATTATGATCAGACAGAGATATGAAACCTTCAGGTTGTGTCATGTACACATACTCTTCTAGCTCACCATTAAGGAAAGCTGTTTTCACATCCATTTGTCATATTTCATAATCATAGTATGTTGCTATAGCAAGCAAAATCCGAATTGATTTGAGCATTGCCACGGGAGAGAAAGTCTTGTCATAGTCGACTCCTTCTTTCTGACGATATCCCTTGGCAACAAGACGGACATTATATGTCTCCATCTTTCCGTCTGCTCCAATCTTTTTCTTAAAAACCCATTTACAACCTATAGGTTTTATATCCTTTGAAGGTTCAACTAAAGTCCATACTTTATTTTCCTTCATAGATTCCATTTCGGATTCCATGGCCTTTTGCCACTTCTCATAATCAGAACTTTGTATAGCCTCTTCATAGGTCTTAGGGTCATCATCATTATGATCAACCTCATTTGATACATCATCTTGTACCAATAAATTTAATCTAGTTGGTACATGATGTTCTCGTGTAGACCTTCTAAGAGGTACTTGTACAACCTCTTCACCTTGTGCTGGATTTGGTTGTTGTTCAATTTTGTTTATAACTGGCTCATTAACCTGTTCTTGAACTTCAGTTAGTTTTTGAACTTCAACAGTTGAAGATGGCAACTTCCTTGACAACTTCAAAACATCCAATAAAGGTTCTTCAACTTGGGTCTCACGATCTTCATATTGTGTTGATTCATTAGTTTCTTGAACTTCATCAAGTTCTATTTATTAATTATAATTTCCTTCTAAAAGAAATTCCCTTTCCAAAAAGGTTGCTCCTCTGGCCACAAACACTTTATGGTTAGAAGGGTGATAGAAATAATATCCCATTGTTTCCTTGGGATACCCAATGAACCTACACTTATCTGATCTTGAGTCAAGTTTATCAGTCTGTAGTCTCTTAACATAAGCTGGACAACCCCAAACTTTAATATGTTTAAGGTTAGGCTTACATCCTTTCCATATCTCATATGGTGTTATAGAGACTGACTTAGTGGGAACTTTATTAAGTAAGTATGTTGCTGCTTCCAAAGCATATCCCCATAAATTTATTGGAAGGTCAGTGAACCCCATCATAGATCTCACCATATCTAATAAGGTTCGATTTCTCCTTTCAGACACACCATTGTGTTGTGGTGTACCTGGAGGTGTCCACTGTGAGAGAATCCCATTCTCTCTGAGATATCTGGTAAAATCTTCACTAAGATATTCTCCACCTCTATCAGACCTTAGTACTTTGATACTTTTACCAGTCTGCTTCTCAACTTCACTATGGAACCTTTTGAACATTTCAAAAGATTCAGACTTGTGTTTCATAAGATACACAAATCCATATCTTGACATATCATCAGTGAAGGTGATGAAGTAAGAATATCCACCTCTAGCTTGAATTTTCATGGGTCCACAAACATATGTATGAATTAGTCCCAATAATTCAGAAGCTCTTTCTCCACTTCCAGTAAATGGAGATTTGGTCATTTTTCCTTTGAGACAAGATTCACAAGTTGGATATGATTCAAAATCATATTTGTCAAGGTACCCTTCCTTGTACAACTTGTTAATTCTTTTCTCTCCAATATGACCAAGCCTACAATGCCAAAGGTATGCATGATTTACTTGATCATCTCTTTTCCTCTTAGGACTTGAAACATGCATAATCGAATTAGCATTCACATTAGGTAAGACATAAACGTCATGTTGGAGATAGCCATTCACATATAAATTATCACTATAATAAATAGAGCAAATACCATTGCCTATATTAATGCGAAAACTATGTTTGTCTAACATAGAAGCTGAAATTATGTTCGAAACAAATTTAGGAACGTAATAACAATCATCCAACATAAGTACTTTGCCCGTAGGCATTATTAAAGAAATCGATCCTACAGCTACGGCCGCAACTTTTGCACCATTTCCAACTTGTAGATTAACTTCTCCTTTCTTTAGCCTCCTACTTATCTTAAACCCTTGTAACATATTACAGATGTTATAACCACTGCCAGTATCTAATACCCACAGTGAAGAATTAGTAGTAGCTAAAGAGACCTTGAAAGCATTTTTCATTAATATCTCACCTTGTTTCTTGTCCTTTAGAGTTGCAAGATACTCCTTACAATTTCTCTTCCAATGCCCTTTCTTCTTACAGTGAAAACATTCAGCATCATATACTGACTGCAAGATCAAATCTTCAGAAAGTTCTTTACCAAGCTTGTACCCCAACTTCTCATGTTCTTCTGTAAGAACAATCATATAATTGACAAGGGGTACAACTGGAGAGTTTTCAATGTCCAATTGTGTATCAACCATCTTCTTAAGATATTCAATGATTGCAATTGGATCCATATTCTGATGTTTCCTCTGGAGTTCAGAACTCATAGAAGCGAGAATGATGTGTTTAATAGCAAGGCATTCTTCCAAGTATTTCTGATAAACCTTGGTGCCTTGAACATCATTCTCTGGTGGGATTATCTTTGCAGGCTTATCGATCACATCAATGAGCTTTTCATGCATGAGAACAATTCTCAAATTTCTATACCAGTCATCAAAGTTTGGTCCTACCAACTTGTTGGTCTCAAGTATTTCGCGCAGTGATATAACAAACATATTGAGAAATCTAAAATATAGAAAAGAAAAGGCAATAATATAAGAACATATTTGCATATATCATAAAGACATGAACTTTTATCTAAATGATATTTCCACTAATTATTTTAAACTATTTACCCTCATTATAGTTTACGAAATCTTTATTTCTATTAGTGGAGTAAAGGAATCCTTTAACAATATGTATGAGCCCCTTGGAAGTCAAGTCGTTTCTCACATATATTTTAAAGGTAGGTACTCTTACCAATTGTATCCCCATACAATTTCCTTAAATAGCTCTATGTCAAATAGCCCCCTGGTAGTCAGGTCGATCCTATTGGCATAGTTGAGTTCAACCATCATGATAGCAAAGAACTTATTAAATTTTATACTCCCCCGGGTGGTCCAGGAGTTTAGTGTAAAATTGAATAATTCTTTCAATCCATACATCTAATGCAATAAATAATTTTAACATATTCTCAAACTATAAGTCTCCTGGTAGTCAGGCCGCTCCTTATAAACAAGAAATAAGTTAAATTATTTACCTTGATGGATAGCTCCAGAATAAAATATCTTATATTTTATTATTTAAGAACTCAAATTTTAGTAAGAGGGAATTGTTACTAAAACAATTTTTAATAACATGAAGATCAAATCTTTTATAGCGTGTGAATTTAGTTCAAGTTGTCTACACGCTTAGTCCTTAATTAATTTACATCACATGTAATAAATAATTCAGAATTATGTAATGAACAAGCACATGACATAAAAACGAAATTCAACATCCTCTAACATGTTTATCTTATATATCACATAAAAAGAATTCATGCCAGAATATTATTATTAATTAACATCTCATGAATTAATAACAATTAAAATAACAATAGAATCATGTAACCGATTATAGATTCCCATCGTATCTAATACATAATTTCAAATTCAAGTTATGAACTATCTCAATAGTTATATGAATACATATTTTATCTATAATAAAATAATATCAACATTCAAACGATTTGACTATCGCACAAGACACATATATTATGATTTGAACTTTTCAAATATGATATTAAAATATTTCGTAAATAAATTTTAGACACAATAAACCACTGCTCTGATACCACTGAAGGATTGCGTATAGGTTTCGTAACACGCAGCGGAAGACAATAACAATCCTAGGCAGATCTTTTTATGTTTAAAATTTATTTACATATCAATAGATCGGATCTAAGACGTACCTGGTGATGAAAGTCTTGTTTTAAATTCTTCGATAGTGCAAAGACTCTATGCGTATCCACACCGAGACTGATCCTTGCTATCAACTCTTTGATTAATGAAACCCGTAAACAAATTGAACGGAAAACTTGTGCTGAAATTTTTCTCAAAAATCTCAACTCAAAGATAGAAGAACAAGAAACACTTTTCTTGTAATTGTATTTCTCTCTTGGCTTTTTTTGCACTCTCACATTCACAAAGTGTTTTTCTTCTCAAGAATTAATAATAATAATAATATGACAAATTTTCTCCATCACCCTTTATATAGCATCACCTACAAACCCTTTTCCTATTTGGTTGAGATAATGATTTATTTGGGGTAAAGTTTATTCTTATTTATGGAAAAATCAAATCACGTTTTTTCTGGAAAACGTGACTGCCGAAGGTGTTTTATGGACATTCCATAAATCCAATTCCAAATTAAACACCACAAAGGGTTTCGAATGACAATCATACTGATGAGAATTACGTGTATGTCTTTGTGGACTTTCATCTCCAATTCCAAATTGGTAAGGATGAATTTATTATTATATATAACCTTTATATAAATCAATATTAATTTATATTATATATATCACATATATATAATTCAACCAAGAGATATAATTTAATTTTCTATTCCAAATAGAAAACTTCAATTTGTTCACAATATTTATTATATCTTCTGTGCTAGCAAAGAATATAATAATATTTCATTTGGACTAATAACTAAATGTATTTGACTAATTAAATTCCTTAATTTAATTACCAAATAATAAAATAATCAATCCTCCAACAAAGACCAGAACACTCGTTAGTGTGCGACCCCATAGGTTCAATACTAAGCTGGTAGTAAATTGATCACATCAATATACTAATCAAGGGTGGCGTCTAGCAACACCCCTTAACGACCGGATAGCATGAAATATACAATTTACTCTCAAGAACCAGTAGAAGAATAATGTAGTAATACCTTCTGTCCTTATAGCTCTGGATCACCCTAGGATATGGTTCAACTGTCAAATCCTAATAGGCGACCAACTATGTGTCCATGTCAAATATATTCGACCATTGAATGACCTAAGAAACTCTTTTCTTCTTTCATTCAATTGCCCTGGCCAAGGTCTTAGTTTGGTCGTTTATAATTCATGACAACATGGAGCTTAAACTCATTACCAAGAGTTGACAGATTCCATCTTGATCAATCACTAATTCTACAAGCATTTAATCATACCCAATATCTTTTCAACTATCGCCCTCGGTCCATAGGTGTCTAGTATCAAAGCACAATAAATAACTTGTCAATTACTATGACGATCTCAGGTCAAAGGAAACAGTTACATCACATTCTTCAAGAGAATATCCTATTGACAGTTTATGGTAATTCTAACCATTAGGAATTATCCAATGAGTCGGTTCAATGATCATATCTCTATATGCATCATCTATCTATGTAATTTAGTTAATGAGATCAACTAATCTTTATCCCATAAAGACGATCACATAAATATTGATCTAATCGGATTACTAATGTCCAAATTAATAATCCTACGATCAAGAACAAATTTAGATTAAATTATAAGAAACTTCACTCTCATTATCATGATCTCCATCACAATGTCAAGTCTCAAAATTTAATCAAGGACCTTATCAAATTAATCAAGCAATTAATAACAATGATAAAAGAATATCAAATGCCATATATATTTTATAAAAATATGTTCAAAACATCAAATGTGATATTGGATCTAGGGCATATCTACTATATCCCTAACAATCTCCCACTTGCACTAGAGCCAATCGCTCTTGTACTTCATTCCCAATTTACACTTGTGCTTGTCAACCTCCTTTGAGTCCTGATGCTCCATGATTGTAAGAGTTGGATTTGAGTCTCAACTCATTATGGTGTAACATGTCTTTATATAGATAAAATAATATTTTTTAGAGTCCCAATGCACCATAATGATGATACATTAATGATTGAGGCGAATAATGTGCTTTTAATGAAAAATTATGAAGTCTTTCCTACATGATATGCTCCTTTCAGTGCAGCAAATATGGTAACAATATATGATAAGCCTAAAAGAAGATAAAATAATTTTTCATGTCTGTATGAATGTACAAGGAGGGCATGACAAGGGATGAAATAATAATTGTCATCACTATGGTAACTATAAAAGGGGAATTATAAGGGTTCTTGAAGTAATCCTTCAAAGGACGAAGGAAATATTTATTATCAAATTGGTATGAAAAATTTATAAAGCACGTCGCGATAATTATACTCCATTCCTTGAAGAGAATGTGACTTGTGATAAGCATTGAAAATGCATAGTCGTTCCTGAAGGTGAATGTAGCAATATGTGATAAATGTAATGAATGAAGACGTACAACACATGATTGAATACATATCACAGCTCACCTCTAAGGGAGGTTTTAGAGAAAGAAAGATAATGAATATTACTGCGTGGTTACATGAAATATGTCATTTGGTCGCGTATGTGGTACGCCAAAAATAATTTGACATGCATTATAAAAAGTTATTAAAGGAAAAAATATAGCAAAAAATAATTATTCTTATGATGATTTTGACCATGACAATTACTATGATATAATTTTCTCCGTGAATGAGACACTCACCATATGGATGGTGTGACAAAAGATCTTGTAGTAAAAAGTAATTAAGAGTTCCGGAGGAACTAATTTGTTACTACCCGGATGATTGAAATTTATCTTGACATCGATATTGTAGTAAATCTCACAAAAACATTTTTGAGTTTCAAAGATATTTTCCCAAGTGGTTGCCATATTGATACTACAAATGAAAGAAAGATTGAATATCTTTATACTACTATAATCATACGGGGTAAATATAAAAGTTTACCTAATTTTTCTTCTATTTGTACTACACATGTAAATCATGATGATGGAATCACGTGCCACAAGTAAACTAGAGGTTTACTAAAATAAATATCAGTTGGCATGACCGGTTGGCCATCCCGGCTCAATTATGATGCGAAAAATTGATTGAGAATTCACATTGTCATATATTGAAGAAATAAAATATTCTTCAACAATTCTCTTGTGCTGCTTATTCTCATGATATACCAGATAATGTTAGGATTGAATCCCTTGATTTCTGGAACGAATAAAAGGTGAAATATATGGGCCCAGTCACCTACCATATAGACCTTTTATTATTATATGATGTTAATAGATGCATCTATTCTATGGTCACATGTGGATTTGTTCAACAATTTCCAATTTGGCTTTTGCAAGGTTGCTTGCTCAAATTATTAAAGCACAGTTTCAGAATATAAATTGAGATGATAATGCTGATTTAAATCCAAGTTGGTTTAGTAGAAATTGTATGCCTCCGATTATAGCTAAACCATTGGTTATGAGAACAAAAGAAAATTTAGTATGCGATGTATTATTTAATATACAACAACACTTGTACACATCTAGCCAACAAGTTATGATAAATTCTCCCTATCACAATTAGTTGAGGGCCAGGAACCAAATAATTTCCATCTAGAAATATGGATGTGCTATATGATTTAATTATCCCACCATAATGCATAAAGATAGGTTCCCAAAGAAGATTGAAAAATGTGTTGGTGATCCCAACATTAGGGGTAGAAAATGTGCAGCTGAAAAAGTGATACGTAGAATAAATTATTATGAGTACATATAGATCCTAGTAAAAGAAAATATGAACTTGAAGTTCAAGTGATAATTCATTTATAAAATATTGCCTGTGGCATTTGCTAACTCCAAGATAAATGTCATATTTCAGCTGCTAATGCTCCAAATAAAATAAAGTCCATGATGGTCCGAGTCTATGGTACGCATAAAGCGTAATAGAGTAATCGGTTCCAAAATAAAACTCCTTGATGAAGGAGAGAAGCAAATGATCAAAATGGTCATAATAAAGAGGCAAGTTCTCTATAAGAGCACTACGACATAACGCTTTATAAGATCTCATGGGAGAGGCCCAGGTACCTGAAAACAATGAGATCTTGATAAGTTATGTCATTATTGAGTGATGATGGAACCGATTTAAAATGATCGTCGATAATATTGTTGATATAATTAGTGCTCAATTTTATTAATATTGACGAGGATCATGAGCTCAAATCTATCATAAAATATGGACAAATAAATGATTGGACAATGAAAAATACGCAATCAAGATTAACTTCACTTGAAAAACATGAAGTTTTTGACTGATAGTGTCACGACCCTAAGCCTGGACCCGATCGTGATGACGCCTATCGTGAAACAAAGCCAGCCAACACAAACTTCCAATCTGTTTTTAACAGTTATAATAATTCAATTTAAAACATTGCCGGATGATAAATCCCAAAACAAAGTGAAATAAAACAACGTGTAAATAAACACAGCCCGACATCAGGGTGTTACCAGTCACGAGCATCTAACTAACCTTCTAAAAGTAGGAAGGGTCTACATAGCCTACTGTAAGTCCAGCACAAATGAAAATAAAGATAGGAAGGAGAAACACTGGGCTGCAAACGCCGAGCAACTACCTAGTGGACTCCGAACAAGCTGCTAGAAGCAATCAACCCTCGCTGGCAGGACCCGGGCTCCTGAATCTGCACACATGGTGCCGAGAGTAATGTGAGTATGCCAACTCAGTGAGTAATAAAAGTAAAGGCAGCTGAGCGATAAGAAAACACGTAAAACACAGCAAAAATGCTACAAAGAGGCAGTATAAAACCAATACAATGCAACAAAACGGTGAAAACTTGTTCAAAACTCCTTAGTTCAATAGAAACCTCTTTAAAACACCTTTTTAGTAGTTAAACGAGTGAAAGAAAAATAATGAGAAAAGATAGAAACATAAAATTAGCCCCTCGGGCAAGAGACCAACGGAATTAGCCCTTCGGGCTATCTCACAATCTCTTGTATCAACCCCTCGGGCAATAACATGAAACAACATCAGCCCATCGGGCTATGTCACATCACAAACTGGGTACTTGCGCTCACTAGGGGTGTACAGACTCCAAGAGGGGCCCTTTACGGCCCAAGTACGATATCAAGCCATCTTGTGGCATAATCAATAGGTTATCTGCCTCATATCAAGCCACCTTGTGGTGTACAACTCGGGACCTCGGTCTCATAATCATGAATTAGCTCAATATCGCTGCGGCGTGCAGCCCGATCCCATAATAACCTCACAACACAGGCCCTCGGCCCTACTTAGTCAGAAGTCTCTAAAGCCACTCGGGCACAGTAAAATATGATGTTCAGCTCAAAATATCATTTAAGATGCCAAAATAGAGTAAACATAGCTGAGTTATGAAATAGTAGAATATAGCATGACTGAGTACAAGTATAAATCCAAAACAGTGAGGAATAGTAGTAAAAGTCCCCTAAAGGTCCAAAACAGTTGGCATGAGGCCCAAATATGGCATTCAGCCCAACACATGATAATAGCAAACAGTTTTCAATCAAATACGTGGTTAAGCAGTCATACGGGACGGACTAAGTTACAATCCCCAACAGTATACGACCCCACGCTCGTCATCCAACGTGTGCATCACCTCAAACTAGCACAACGATGTGAAATTTGGGGTTTCATATCCTCAGGACAACATTTACAATTATTACTCACCTCTATCCGGTCCAAACTCTAGTCCGCGACGCCTTTGCCTCTCGAATCGGCCTTCAGATGCTCCAAATCTAACCAAAATCAGTGCAAAACCATCAAAATATGCTAAGGGAAACAAAGCCCACTCGAAAATAATCAAATTAAAACACAAATTCCGAAATTGGCCAAGCCCAACCCCCGAGGTCATTCATATCTAAAGCACCAAAATCCTACCACAAACGACCCCTCAAATCCCAAATTTTAGGTCTCCAATTACAAGCCCTAGTTCTTCAATATTTAGGCTTCAATTCTACAAATTCCATGATTAATTAGGTAGAAATAAAATTAGGATTGAGTATTAAGTCCATAAATCTTACCTTCAAGTGTTCCCCCTTGATTCCCTCTTCAATCCTCTTCAACAAGCTTCAAAATCGCCCAAAAATAGAGGAACTTAGACCCAAAATCGCGGAATTGGCCTATTAAATCATTCTGCCCAGCTATTCAAAATCCTCCTTTGCGAACGCGGTCAACGCCTCGCGTTTGCGAAGCACAAACTTAAGTTGAGTATTTTCCCTCCATCGTGAATGCGACCAAATGCGCACGAACGCGAACATTTCACTTCACAACCCACCGCGAACACGGTCACCCACTCGCGAACGCGAAGACTAATTTGACCTGGACCCAGCTGCTCGCCTTTCCTCTACGCGAACGCGGCTAACCCCTCGCGAACGCGATGACCATTGAGCTCAATCCTTCGTGATCGCGGGACCTCTTTCTCGAACGCGAAGGCCAACTTCATAGCCTCCCATCCTAACCCTTCGCAAATGCGAGGGTCCACTCGCGAACGCGAAGCATAACCGTCTACAACATCAACAACATATTTTTTGCAATCTTTTCAACTTGAAATGGTCAGTTCAACCACCCGAAACTCACACGAGGCCCTCGGGACATCAACCAAACATGCCAACCTATCTCATAATATCATTCAAACTTGTTACAACCTTCGGAATGCTCAAAATAACATCAAAACACCAAATATGCATCGGATTCAAGCCAAAAAATTACAAAATCTTCCAAATTCCGCTTTCGATCAAAAAGTCTATCAAACCCCGTCCAATTGACTTGAAATATTGCACACACATCCCAAATGATACAATGGACCTACTGCAACTCCAGAAATTCCATTCCGACCCCTATATCAAAATCTCACCTACCAACCGAAAAACACCAACATTCCAATTTTGCCAATTTAAACCTAAATCTACTCCGGACCTCCAAAACACATTCCGATCACGCTCCTAAGTCCCAAATCACTTCCCAAAGCTATACAAACAATCGGAACTCAAATCCGAGCCCTTTTCACATAAGTAAACATCTGGTTAACATTTCCAACTTAAGCTTCCTCAAAAGAGACTAAGTGTCTCAAACCTTACCAAAACCTCTCCGAACCCGAGCCAACCAACCCGATAACACATAATACAACTGAACAAGACAATAAAAAGCAAAATTGGGTGAAATGGAGTGGTAACTCATGAAACGACCGGCTGGGTCATTACATCCTCCCCCTCTTGAACAAACGTTCGTCCTCAAACGAGTCAAGAAACATACCTGAAGCCTCAAAATAGGTGAGGATATTTGCTCTGCATCTCCCGCTCAATCTCCCAGGTAGCCTCCGCCACGGGCCAACCTCTCTACTGCACCTTTACTGAAGCTATATCCTTTGACCTCAACTTCCGATCCTGATGCTCCAAAATAGCTACTGGCTCCACATCATAAGTCAAATCATCATCTAACTGAACCGTGCTAAAATCCAAGACATGAGATGGATCCCCAATATACTTTCAAAGCATAGAAACATGAAATACCGGATGCACACTCGACAATCTGGGTGGCAAAGCAAGCTCATAAGCCACCTCCCCAATCCTCTGAAGCACCTCAAAAGGCCCAATGAACCGAGGACTCAATTTACCCTTCTTCCCAAATCTCATAACACCCTTCATGGGTGAAACCTTTAACAGAACCTTCTCACCAACCATGTACGACACATTTTGAACCTTCCTGTCAGCATAACTCTTTTGCCTCGACTGCACTGTGCAAAGCCTCTCCTGAATCACCTTCATCTTGTCTAAAGAATCCTACAACAAGTTTGTACCCAATATCCTACACTTACCCGGCTCAAACCAACCAATTGAAGATCTACACCGCCTCTCATACAAAGCCTCATATGGAGCCATCTGAATACTCGACTGGTAGCTGTTGTTATAAGCAAACTCTACGAGCTGTAGAAACTGATCCCATGACACTCCGAAATCAATGATACAAGCACGCAACATGTCCTTCAATATCTGAATAATGCACTCGGACTGCCTGTCAATCTAAGGGTGAAAAGTTGTGCTCAACTCAACCTGAGTGCCCAACTCTCGTTGCACAGACCTCCAAAACTACGAAGTAAACTAAGTGCCTCTATCTGAAATGATAGAAACTGGGATACCATACAAACGAACAATCTCCCGAATATATATCTCTGCCAACTGCTCTGAAGAATAGGTAGTACACACAGGAATGAAGTGTGCGGACTTGGTCAGGTGATCCACAATCACCCAAATACCATCGAACTTCTTCAAAGTCCATGGGAGCCCAACTACAAAGTCCATGGTGATCCACTCCCACTTCTACTCTGAAATATACATCTGCTAAAGCAAGCCACCTGGTCTCTGATGCTCATATTTCACCTGCTGACAATTGAGACACCGAGCTACAAATCCCATAATGTTCTTCTTCATTCTCCTCCACCAATAATGCTATCTCAGATCATGATACATCTTTGCGTCACCCGGATGAATGGATTACCGCGAGCTATGGGCCTCCTCTAGAATCAACTCCCGAAGCCCATCTACATTGGGCACACATATCCGACCCTGCATCCTCAACACCCCATCATTACTAATAGTCACATCTCTGGCATCATCATGCTAAACTCCGTCCTTAAGGACAAGCAAATGAGGATCATCATATTGGCGCTCTCTGATGCGATCATATAAGGAAGACCAAAAAATCACACAAGCCAATACGCGACTGGGCTCCGAAATATCCAGCCTCACAAATCTATTGGCCATGTCCTAAACATCAACTGCAAGAGGTCTCTCCCCAACTGGAATATATGCCGAACTCCCAATACTCACCACCTTCCTACTCAAGGCATCAACCACCACATTGGCCTTTTCCGGATGGTACAAGATAGTAATATCATAATCCTTTAGCAACTCCAACCATTTTCGCTGCCTCAAATTGAGATCCTTCTGCTTGAACAAGTGCTTGAGGCTACAATGATCAGTAAACACCTCATAAGATATACCATACAAATAATACCTCCAAATCTTCAACGCGTGAACAATGGTAGCCAACTCCAAATCATGAGCATGGTAGTTCTTCTCATGGGGCTTCACCTGGAGAGAATCATAAGCAATAACTCTACCCTCTTGCATCAATATACACTCTCAAAGCATCACAATACACGGTATATGAACCTAAAGTTGATGGCAAAACTAACACTAGAGCTGTGGTCAATGCAGTTTTGAG
Organism: Nicotiana tabacum; assembly: GCF_000715075.1. NCBI lineage: Eukaryota > Viridiplantae > Streptophyta > Magnoliopsida > Solanales > Solanaceae > Nicotiana > Nicotiana tabacum. Next base: position 88,073,448 of record NC_134101.1, on the reverse strand, counting down.
CTTCTGAAAGCTCCCCTCACACTCATCCGACCACATGAAAGGAGAACCCTTTTGAGTCAACTTGGTCAAGGGAGATGCAATAGATGAGAATCCCTGAACAAACTGGCGGTAATAACCTGCCAAACAAAGAAAGATGCGAATCTCTCTGGCTGAGGACGGTCTGGGCCAACTCTGAACCACCTCTATATTCTTTGGATCAACCTGAATACCCTCGCTGGATACTACGTTCCCCAAGAAAGCCACTGAACTGAGCCAAAAATCACACTTGGAGACTTTGTATAAAGATTCTCCTCCATTAACCTCTAAAACACAACTTTCAAATGCTCCGCGTGCTTCTCCTGACTACGAGAATACACCAGAATATCATCAATGAAGACTATGAAAAACGAGTCGAGATAAGGCCGAAACATGTTGTTCATCAAATGCATGAACATTGCTGGGGCGTTGGTCATCGCAAAAGACATCACCAAGAACTCATAATGACCATATCGGGTCTTGAAAGCTGTCTTAAGAATATCCAAGTCCTTGATCTTCAACTGGTGATAACCTGAATGGAGATCAATCTTGGAGAACACTCTCCCTCCTTGAAGCTGGTCAAATAAATCATCGATACGAGGTAAATGATACTTGTTCTTAATTGTTATCTTGTTCAACTGCCTGTAATCAATGCACATTCTCATCGTGCCATTCTTCTTCTTCACAAATAGAATTGGCGCATCCCAAGGCGACACACTAGGCCAAATAAACCCTTGTCAAGGAGTTCTTGAAGTTGCTCCTTTAACTCCTTCAACTCCGCTGGTGCCATACTATACGGTGAAATAGAAATGGGCTGAGGGCCCAGTACCAGATCAATACAAAAATCAATATCCCTATCCGGTGGCATGCCCGACGGGTCTGCAAGAAACACATCGGGAAAATCCCTCACAACTAGAATAGAATCAACACAGGGAGTCTCTCCACCGACATCCCTCACAAAGGCTAAGTAGGAAAGACAACCCTTCCCAACTATACGCTGGGCCTTCAAGAATGAAATTACCCTACTAGAAACATAATCAGTCAAACCTCGCCACTCAATCCCTGGAACACCCTGCATAGCCAATGTCACTGTCTTAGCATGACAATCCAAAATAGCACGACACAGAGATAGCCAATCCATGCCCAATATAACATCAGTCTACCATATATAACAACAAAAGATCCTCTCGGGTCTCCAGACCTCCAATAGTCACCACACATGACCGACACATACGGTCTACAATAATAATATCGCCCACCGGAGTAGATACATGAACAGATGAAATAAAAGACTCACAGGGTGTATCCAAATAACGAGCAAAGTATTTTGACACATAAGAATAAGTGGAACTGGGATCAAATAATACAGAGGCATTTCTGTGGCAAACTGAGACAATACCTGTGATCACGGCATATGAAGCAATAGCATCATGTCTAGCTGGGAGTGCATAGAAACGGGCCTGACCCCTACCTGAAAGACTTCCTCCTCTAGGGCGACCCCTAGCTGACTGACCTCCACTCCTAGCTAGGTGGGTGGGTGGTGGTAAAGTAGCTGGCGCTGAAGCTGATGGCTGACTCCTCTGCTAAGATGAACCCCCAAGACGACGAGGACACTACCTCCACATATGACCCATCTCTCCACACTCATAGCAACTCCCGGGTGCTGGAGAAGGGGACTGAAGGGAACCCCTAGCACCGGAATGACTAGCAGATGCACCTGGCATAGAAGAGCCCTGAACTGATGGAGCACAGGATGAACTCTAAGCTGGAAGGGCACTGAGTGATGACTGGCCTTGATTAGAACTGTGAGAACCATGACCCGATGATGCCCCATGATAACCTGGGCGAGCTGGCTGAGCATGCCTGAATGGACGGCCTCTGCCATACTGAAACTGACCCCTCGATGGAGCACCACCATTACTACCAGATACCCGAGGCCTCTTGGCCTCCCTCTCATCTCGCTCCTGGCGACGAACTGACTCAATCTCATGAGCAATGTCTATTACCTCGTTAAAAGTAGCACCATACACCCTCTCCCTGGTCATGAGAATACGAAGCTAATATGTATGTCCATCAACGAACCTCCTAATCCTCTCTCTCTTTGTCAGAATCAACCAAACAGCATGGCGAGCTAACTCTGAGAACCTCATCTCATGCTACGTCACAGTCAAATCTCCCTGACGTAACCACTCAAATTGCCTGCGCAGCTCCTCTCTTTGAGGCTGTGGCACATATTTCACTAAAAAGAGAATGGAGAACTACTGCCAGGTAAGGGGTACTGCACCAACATGCCTATGCCTCTCATAAGCCTCCCACCAAGTGAAGGCAGCTCCAGAAAACTGAAAAGTAGTGAAAGCAACCCTGCTGGTCTCCATAATACCTATTGTACGAAGAATCCTCTAACACTTGTCCAAGAAACCCTGGGCATCCTCGCCCTATGCCTCACTGAAAGTCGGAGGCTGAAGTCTACCAATCCTCTCCAACCTACACTACTCGTCCTCTGGCATGGCAGGAGCTACATAGTCTTGAGCAGCTACAACGGGCTGGGCTGGATGTGCCCCCGGTATCTGAAGTCCCTGCATGACCTGCTCAGGTGTGCGAGTGGCGGGAGTCTGAGTGCCTCCCTCGGCCTGAGAAGTAGCTGCGGCTATTGTAACTAAGATCGCCTGAGCTAGGTAAGTGCATACTGATAGAATCTGAGCTAGGGCCCCCTAAAGACCCGGAATCATAATGGGCACAGCTGGTTCCTGAACTGGTGCTGTTGGAGCGTCCACAACTAGGACCTGATCATGAACCGGGTCGGCTAGTGGATCTGCAGGTGCTACCCTAGCTGCTGTGCGAGCCACACCCCTGACCCTACTACGGCCTCGACCGCATTTTCGGCCTCTCATGGCCACAGCTGGTGGTACTAGTGGTCGTCCATCTTGATTGGTCGCTCGTGTCCTCGCCATCTGTGAGATAATAGAGTAACAGAAGTTTAGTACTCGAATCAACAGATTCGTACAACAAAAATTTCAAGAATACGAAGTTTTTCCTAAAGGTTCTGGTGCCTCTCGAGGATAAATACAGATATCTCCGTATTGATCCACGAGACTCTACTAAACCTTCTCTTGACTCGTGAGACCTATGTAACCGAGGCTCTGATGCCAACTTGTCATGAACCTAAGCCCGGACCCGGTCGTAATGGTGCATATCGTGAAACAAGGCCAGCCGACACAAATTCCCAATCCATTTTTAATAGTTATAATAATTCAATTTAAAACATTACCGGATGATAAATTCTAATACAAAGATAAATAGAACAATGCGGAAATAAACACAGCCCGACATCGAGGTGTCACCAGTCATGTACATCTAAACAACTGTCTAAAAATAGGAAGGGTCTACATAGTCTAATAAGTCCAGCACAAATGAAAATTAAGATAGGAAGGAGAAACACTGGGCTGCGAACACCGAGCAGCTACCTAGTGGACACCGGACAGACCGCTAGAAGCAATCAACCCTCACTGGCGGGGCCCGGGGCTCCTGAATCCGCACACAGTGTGCAGGGAGTAATGTGAGTACGCCAACTTAGTGAGTAATAAAAGTAAAGACAGCTGAGCGATAAGAAAAAATGTAAAACACAGTAAAAATACTATAAAGAGGCAGTATAAAACCAATACAATGCAACAAAATAGTGAAAACTTGTTCAAAACTCCTTAGTTTAGTAGAAACCTATTTAAAACACCTTTTTAGAAGTTAAATGAGTGAAAGAAAAACAATGAGAAAAGATAGAAACATAAAATTATCCCCTCAGGCAACAGACCAAAAGAATCCGCCCCTCGGGCTATCTCACAATCGCTCGTATCAGCCCCTCTGGCTATCTCATAAACGCTCGTATCAACCACTCGGGCCATAACATGAAACAACATATGCCCCTTGGGCTATATCACATCATAAACTGGGTACCTGCACTCACTAGTGGTGTAGAAACTTCGAGAGGTGCCCTTTACGGCCCAAGCGCAATATCAAGCCATCTCGTGGCATAATCAATAGGCTCTCGACCTCATGTCAAGCCACCTTGTGGTGTACAACTCAACCTCTCAGCCTTATAATCATGAATCAGCTCAATACTGATGCGACATGCAGCCCGATCCCATAATAACCTTACAACACTAGCCCTCGGCCCTACTCAGTCAGAAGTCTCTAAAGCCACTCAGGCACATTAAAATATGATACTCAGCTCAAAATATCATTTAAGATGTCAAAACAGAGAAAACATGGATGAGTTATGAAATAGTAGAATATATCATGATTGAGTACAAGTATAAATACAAAACAGTGAGGAATAGTAGTTAAAATCCCCTAAGGGTCCAAAACAGTTGGCACGAGGCCCAAATATGGCATTCGGCCCAAAGCATGATAATAGCAAATAATTTTCAATCAAATACGTGGTTACATAGTCATACGGGACGGACTAAGTCAAAATCCCCAACAGTGTATGACCCCACACTCGTCATCCAGCGTGTGCGTAACCTCAAAATAGCACTATGAAATCCAGGGTTTCATGCCCTCAGGACAACATTTACAATCATTACACACCTCTATCCGGTCCAAACTCTAGCCCGCGACGCCTTTTCATCTTGAATCAGCTTCCGGATGCTTTAAATCTAACCAAAATCAGTGCAAAACCATCAAAATATGCTAAGGAAAACAAAGCCACTCGAAAATAATCAAATTACAACACAAATCCTGAAATTGGCCAAACTCAACCCCCAGGCCCACGTCTCGGAATTCGATAAAATTTACATCAATATACTCCTTATTACTTCCCGAGTTCATTCATATCAAAAGCACCAAAATCTAATCACAAACGACCCCTAAAATCCCAAATTTTAGGTCTCCAATTACAAGCCCTAGTTCTTCAATATTTAGGCTTTAATTCTACAAATTCCATGATTAATTAGGTAGAAATCACATTAGGATTGAGTATTAAGTCCATAAATCTTACCTCTAAGTGTTCCCCCTTGATTCCCTCTTCAATCCTCTTCAACAAACTTCAAAATCGCCCAAAAATAGAGGAACTTAGACCTAAAATCGCGGAATTCGCCTTTTAAATCATTCAACCCAGCTATTCAAAATCCTCCTTTGCGAATGCGGTCAATGCCTCGCGTTCGCGAAGTACAAACTTAATTTGACCATTTTCCCTTCATCGCTAACGTGACCAAATGCACGCGAACACAAACCTTTCACTTTACAACTCGCTGCGAACGCGGCCACCCACTCACGAACGCGAAGACTAACCTAACCTGGACCCAGCTGCTCGCCTTTCCTCTACGCGAACGCGACTAACCCCTCACGAACGCGTTGACCATTGAGCTCAACCCTTCGCGATCGTGGGACCTATTTCATGAACGCAAAGTCGAACTTCACAGCCTCCCATACTAACCCTTCGTGAACGCGAGGGTCCACTCGCGAATGCGAAATACAACTGTCTGTAACATCAGCAGTAGATTTTTTTGCAATCTTTTCAACTTGAAATGGTCCATTCATCCACCCGAAACTCACCCGAGGACCTTGGGACCTCAACCAACCATGCCAACCTTTCCCATAACATCATTCAAACTTGTTCCAACCTTTGGAACACTCAAAAAAACATCAAAGCACAAAATTTGCATCAGATTCAAGCCTAAAAATTCCAAAACCTTCCAAATTCCTCTTTCGATCAAAAAGTCTATCAAACCCCGTTCGAATGACCTGAAATTTTGCACACACATCCCAAATGAAACAATAGACCTATTGCAACTCCCAAAATTCCATTCCGACCCATATATCAAAATCTCACCTATTAACTGAAAAACGCCAAAATTCCAATTTCGCCAATTCAAGCCTAAATCTACTCCGGATATCCAAAACATATTCCGATCACGCTTATAAGTCCCAAATCACTTCCCGAAGATATCTGAACCATCAGAACTCACATCCGAGCCCTTTTTCATATAAGTCAATATCTGATTGACTTTTCCAACTTAAGCTTCCTCAAAAGAGACTAAGTGTCTTAAACCTTACCAAAACCTCTCCAAACCTGAGCCAACCAACCTGATAACACATAATACAGTTGAACAAGCAATAAGAAGCAGAAATGGAGGAAACAGAGCGGTAACTCATGAAACAACCGGCTGGATCGTTACAGATAGTCCCAACACCTGAAAGTATAAAGCCAATGGGGTGACACTAGATTTTTTGTAAATGTATCCGCATTGATTATATGGAAATATGTTCTCATGTGGTAAATGCATTTGCTTTCATATTTTAGTCTCGCAATACCTAAAAAAATTGATATGTGTATATAAAAATCATTGAAGGATTTAAGTGGTTTTGAAGCATATTATGGTTCCCAAGAAATATATTAAATAAAACATCAGCAAATCCATACGTGGATTAGAGCAATCATGGCGTACTTGATTTATTTTTGTGTCTAGTACAATTGGTGCACTAATGTATCTTGCTAGAACTGAGTATAACAATATGCTAGTGGGATATAGTTTTACTCCTAAGTTGTTATATTGAAATACTATTAGTGTTATATTGCAAAAGGAATCCTTGATATAGATTTGCTTATTCTAGCAAATACTGTCAAGATTTTGTTGGTTATGAAAATGCAAGCATTTTCCTGAAGTTCGTTCTTCAAACAATATATCTACATGTGAGGGTTGCCATACTATTATTCTAGAAGGCAATTAATTGTTGATACTTTTTCATGTCATGCCAAGATAAGCAACTGATAATGCAAGTGACTCAACACACAACAGATGTGTGACTTTTCTTTGAAGAGAAGATTCCAATAATAGTGAAGATGATGTTGTTTGCAAAGCTCAATTGAAAGAAGGATATATCGAAGGAGACATAATAAAGCAAATTTCACCACCGTTCTTTTTCAGAAGCATGATCTTCAATAGAATGGTAAAAATTGATATTCAAAAAATTCGTTTATGTGATAAATTTTGTTGATCTGTTCACAAGGCATTACCAACCTTAATGCTTGAGAAGTTGAAATACAAGATTGAAATGCATGTCTTCAAGAAATAAAGTGATGTTTTCATCAAGGGGAGGAAAATACACGTGGTACTCTTTTTCCCTTAGCACAAGTTTGTCCTATTAGGTTTTTCTGACAAGGTTTTTAATGAGACAGTATGTAATGCGCATTACATGATATGTGTACTATTTTTTCTTTCACTAGGATTTTTTCCAACAGGATTTTTTCCTAGTACAGTTGTAACGAGGCACATTATCTTTGGACATCCAAGGGGAGTGTTATGAAATACTTGATTATGGTGGATGTCCATAACTATTAAGGGAGTAACACCTACTACCCTTCTCAATTAACCTTCCACTACTTCTTACCATTATGATTGTAACTCCAACACCTCCATGATCTTCCCCCATGACCTCAATATAGTTAATACCATGTTCATGGCATCCCTTTGTATTACATAAATATCATCCTATAAATAAAGGGTTTGGGCATCACATTGTATAAACTTGAATACATGGAAGAAAAAAAAATCTCTCATCTCTTTTTCCCTACATTCTTGTCTATTTTATTGTTTTATATTTTTACTTTGAGCTTAGTTTCTTAACAAATTTTAATTTATCCTTCTACTTTTGTGATGACTCGAAAGGTCATCTTATGTTTTAGAACTCAATTATCCACTTTTAAGCCTTACAAATCTCATTTTTACCCTCCTCAATTTGCATGCACAGTCCTAGCATGTTTTCGGAAAGCTTTTATGTTAGAAGTTGATAAAACTAAGAAATTTTGCCTAAAAACATTATTGTAACAACCTGACTGGTCATTTTGAACAATTGCGTCTGGTTTGGCATTTTGATTTCACGAGCAGCTTCACATTATGTATATCGACTTCTGTGCATGGTTGGATTCAGTTTCTAGATGAATCAGAGTCGAATTGGAAGAAGGAATATAGTATTGGAAGCATAAGCGGAGATAATTTGACTGAAACTAAACTTTTGAGTAAACGGCTCCGGAATGAGTTTTTGATGATTTCAGTAGCTTTGAATGCTGATTTTTGACTTAGGTGCGCGTTCGGATTCGGATTTGGAGGCCCGTAGGTAATTTGAGGCATTTCCGCGGAAGTTGGAAAAGTTGAAGTTTGGAAAATGGAAATGTTTGACCGAGAGTTGACTTTTATGATATCTGAGTCAGAATACAATTTCAGGGGTTGGAGTAGGTTTGTAATGTCATTTGTGACTTGTGTGTAAAATTTGAGGTCAATCGGACTTTCTTTGGTTGGTTTCGACATCGGTTGTAGGGTTCTTGAAATTTCAAGTTCTTTAGGTTTGTATTGGAGGGTGATTTGTGGTTTTAGCATTTTTTTGATGTGATAGGATAGTGGGGCTAAGTTCGTATGATGTTATGGGATGTGTTGGTACATTTGGTTGAAGTTTCGGGGACCTCATATGAGTTTCGGGGTGAGTTTTGAGCGAGTTCGGACATTTTGGCATTCGGAAGTTGTTTCGGATCATAGGGGGGGGCGCTGTCAGCGATGATATTTAGCTGCAGCAGTGGAATTTTCGCTGTAAGCGGAAATCTGTCCGCGACTTAGGTCATGAAGAATCTGCAGGTTCGTTAGTCCGACTTTGGAAGCCTGTATCTTTTGATCTATAAGAAATTTTGAGATGGTTCAAAAATGAAAGTTCTAGCCCTTCGTGTCTTGTTTACAGAAAGGTAAAGACGTCATCATTTAACAATTTGTAGAGAATGTTATGGCAAAAATACTAAGGCCTATTTGTACAGCCACCAGAAGCACGAACCGCGCTACCTTTTCGTGACCGCGGAGGGGTGAGCGCTGCGGCGGTGATTTTCTGCGGTCAGCGGTGCTGGGAATTCAAGAGGCGCACTATAAATACGAAATTTAGGGTTTTATTTCATATTTTGACCTAGAGAGCTCGAATCTTGGCGATGTTTCGAAAGTTTTTCATGAAATTCATCGGGGTAAGTGATTCTAACTCATATTTGGCTAAAATACATGAATCTATCATTCAATTCATCATTTGATTCGTGATTTGGGATGGAATTTGGGAAAAAATTGTAAAGTTTTTCAAAATTGTAAAATGATGATTTGAATGACCAAATGGTATCGGAATTAGATAATTTTTGTATGAGTGAACTCATAGCGTAATGGGTGTTCGATTTATGTAAATTTTGTCGGGTTCCGAGGTGCGGGCCAGAGGAGTTGAATTTTGTTGACTTTTTTGCAAATTGTATAAGAATCATAGTTTTGTTAGTTGAAATTATTTTCTCTTGAATTATTTGATGTATTCAAGTTGATTTAGGCTAGATTGAGCCGAGCGTTGATGAATTGGTAAAGAAAAAGATAAATTGAGTATTGAATTGGCTGGATTGAGGTATGTATCTTGCCTCTAACCTTGTGTGGGGGACTTCCCCTTAGTAGTTGAGTCTTCTATGATATTTGTAATCCGTGCACGCGAGGTGACGAGTGTGTTCTCGGACTTATTTGTGAGAAATTTGCCTTTAGGGTTCTTAGGTCCTTATGTTCATTAAGTAAGAAGTTTTTCAGATATTCTTGGGCTTCCTAATTGTTAACTTTTCCCCTAACTTTGATTGTTAGATTTTTCCCTAACTCTGATTGTTAGCTTTCCTCCTAACTCTTGCTTGTTACGTGGCCCTTATTTGTCTTAATTGAAGTGATTGTTCCCTTTATTGTTTTATTATCCCTTAATTGTGAATTCTCCTATGACCCCGTGCATATATGCTATGTGTCCAAATTGTTGTGGTCAGCGGTGAAGTTATCACGTGATTATTATGTCTTGTTATTTTGTTAAGGTTATTGCGCTTCTTCGTTTTTCCGTAGTTCCCTTGTTGCCATGTATTCATACTCTTGGTGGTGGAATTCTTTGTAATTGGATTGTTTGATTATTGTTGATCCCTTGCCGGAATGTTATTGTTCATATTGTTGATTCCCTTGTCGGGATGTATTATTTTTATTGTTTGGGTGAGGAAAAGTGTAAAGCACGAAGGTTGATGTTGTGCATGATATTGTGAGTGAGTGTTAATGCACGAAGGGTGATGTTGTGCCATGATTATGAGACTTAATGCATAAAGGGTGATGTCGTGCCATGATTATGAGAGTTAATGTACAAAGTGTGATGCCATGCCATGATTATGAGAGTTAATGCACGAAGGGTGATGCCTTGCCATGTTATGAGAGAGTTAAAGCACGAAAGGTGATGCCGTGCATATTTCTATTTATGCATATGGTGAGTAAGAGTGATAAAGAACGAAGGGTGATGTCGTGCACTTTCTATTTGCTATGTTGATTTGTTGTTATCAATTCAAGTGTTTTAACTGTTCAGATTTCTTTACTACTGTGATCCTTTGTTATGGAACCCCATAGTGTTTTCAATACTTCAACATATATATATATGTTACATTTTTCAATAATTTTACATTTTTATTCAATTAGTTTCTCAGTTAAATTCCCCCAAACCGTCTAAGGTTGTATTTTACTTAAAAAGGAATTTCTACTAAGTCAATTTATTAAATCCCATGTTAAAGGTAATAATTCATTCGGTGTTGTATTTTAATTGAAAGTGGTAGTTTCTTTATTCAAATAATTTCTAAAAATAACTTCATCTTTTCTTGTTGAGTTCCTAATTGGATTAGAAGATGTACTCTAGTTTATGTTATGTAAATGGGACTCTTTGAACATCTTAATTGCATTGGTTATGGACCCCATGTACTGAATTACATTAGAACGATGTTGTGCAAAGTGAGATAGAAATATGTGGGCAAAAGGTGCCGGCTGTGCTAAAGGTTTGGTAATTGAGGTTATGATATGAGACATCGAGTTTGAGATGGCTAGAATAGTGCATCAGAAATGATATGATTTATTGAGCTGACATCGCCTTTCGTATTTGAGAACATTTTTTCTTGTCTATGTTCCAGCTATGTTGGTGTTAATTTACTTGGTAATCTTTCATTTCCATATGTGCTTCCATTATTGTTTCTACTGATTGTAGTTTGTTCTATCCCTGCTGTTGATATTACTTTTTCATCTTTTGGTTGATAATTTATTATTATATCATGTTCAATTTCTTTGACCAGTAGGTGTATGGACTATCCCTCATCACTACACCACCGAGGTTAGTATTGATACTTACTAGGTGTCACGACCCCGGTTCGCCCTCCGTGAACCATCGTGATGACACCTAGTACGTACGACTAGGTAAGCCTAATAATGCGGAAAGTAAACCAATTTGCAGAATAAAACAAATAAAAATCGAAATAGTGAATAAACCAGTGTTTAATAGTGCCGCTCGGCATACACAATATCAACTCTCAAAACTAATACTTTTCCCAAAACCCGGAATCTCAAGATATCACAAGCTAAGGATACTACATAGTGCTCTAACTCCAGAATGTCTAAAACAAAGTAAATACAGAAAGGCTGTACCTACAAGAGAGAGTCGAGAGAGACTCCTTGGTCTACGGACGCGGCACATATACCTCGAAGTCTCAAAATGGTCGCCTCGCCTCAAGGATGGTAAGTCTGAGTCGAAGTACCTGGATCCACACATGAAAAACATGCGCAGAAAGGGCATGAGTACACCACAGCGGTACTCAGTAAGTGCCAAGCCTAACCTCGGACGGGTAGTGACGAGGAAGGTCAGGGCTATACTAAGGTTAATAAATATAAAGTTTGACAGTTTAGAACAAAACACTATAAATAGGTACATCAGTAAAAGTAACATAGGATATAAAGGACAACAACTATTACGGAGGCAAAGTAAACATAGAAAGAAATACGACTCAACACCAAATCATAAAAATCGGGGATCTCCCAGGATACCGTCCTATAGTCCCAAATATACATATCCAATAGATCTCCCGGGATACCATCCCGTATTCCACTCATAGTGCATGGGGATCTACTGGAATTCCGTTTCGTAGTCCCAAAAGTAAATACCCAGTACTGGGGGACTCTACCGGGTGCAATCCCGTAGTTCTATATAACTGTGCAGGGGGATCTACCGGAATCCCACATCCTTAGTCCCAAATAAAAGACAAGGGGAGCTACCGGAATCCCACATCTGTAGTCCCAATATAAATACACAACAACAACAGGACAATATTCAGAAATGTCAAATTTCATATTTAGGCAAACAAGTAATTCTAGCCTAGCATGCTGCACAGAATTCAGGTAAAGCAGTTTGAGCAAATAAAGCAATTAAATCACTTAGACATGCTTTTCTAAGCTAACAACAGGCTTAATAGTGCAAGTAATAAAATAGGAAATGAAACATACTAGTAATTACTTAATGAAAACCGGATTTCCAACAATTAGCATAGGTACGCACTCGTCACCTCACGTACAATGCATTTCAATTATCAATAATACCAAATCCTAAGGGGAAGGTCCCCCATACAAGGTTAGGCAAGCCGCTTACCTCTAACTAGCTCAAATCAATCTGAAACCACGCTCTTGCCACAAGTACTCGACTCCAAATGGCCCAAATCTATTCAATTCAATTTCATAATGTAAATAACACTTCAAGTAACTGATTCTACAATGAACTTCTAAGCTAATACACGAAATTGGGTAAAATAACCAAAATGCCCCTTGGGCCCACGTCTCGAAATCAGATAAAATTTACATTTCTTGAATCCTCACACTCTCACAAGTGCAGTCATACCAAAAGTACCAAAATCGGACCTCAATTGTTCCCTCGAATCATCACTCAAAGGTTTCTAATTAGTCAAGCCCTAACCCCCAAATTACCACTGATTTTCCTTAATTTTTCATGATTATAATGATAAAAATTACTCCAATAACGAGTTTAGGTACCAAATACCTTACCCCAATGAATTCTTCCAAAAATCTCTCTTGAAAATGCTCCCCAAGGCTTTTTCCCGTTTGAAAAGAGGTGAAAATAGCTCAAATTTGCGAACACAAGTATTTATATGTTTCTGCCCAGTTAATCCGTTTCTACGGCCCTGGGACCGCATCTACGGTCCCGCTCCTGTGAGGACATGGTTGCATCTGTGACATTTCACTTAAAACCCACCTTCTGCACCTCCGGTTAACCTTATGCAGATGCGGGGCCGCTTCTGCGGTGAAGCTCCCGCTTCTGCAGTCCCTGTTGGCTTCTCCCTTTTCCGCTTCTGCGATGGCGATTCCACTTTTGTGGCTACGCACCTTTGGGACCTAACCGCAGGTGCGGTTATGACAGAAAACCAGCAGCTGAAGCTGCTCAAACAAATTCCAAATTCTTCTGACAACCTTCCGAAACAATCCCGAGGCCCCCGGGACCTCAACCAAAGGCACCAACAAGTCTAATACCACTACCCAAACTTATACTAATCCTTAAAACACCTAAAACAACATCGAAAAGATGAATCAACCTCGGATTCAAGCCTAAGAATTCGAAAACTCTAAAAATACGCTTTCGATCAAAAAGTGTATCAAACCTCATCCGAATGACCTAAAATTTTGCACACACGTCATATTAAACACTACGGAGCTTCTCCAACTTCCAGAATTCCATTCCGACCATCGGATCAAAATCTCACTATCGAACCGGAAACTTCAAAATTCGACTTTCGGCATTTCAAGGCTATACTAGCTACGGACCTCAAAAATACAATCCGAACATGCCTCTAAGCCCAAAATCACCCAACGGAGCTAACGGAACCATCAGAATTCCATTCCGAGGCCGTCTTCACACTATTCCCACTACAGTAAAATTTCTAATAGTTAAGCTCTCATTTAGGGACTAAGTGTCCCAAAACTCTCCGAAACTCAAAACCGAACATCCCGACAAATCAAAATAGCAGAAATAAACACGAGGAAAGCAAATAATAGGGGATCGGGGCATAAATTCTTAAAACGACCGACCGGGTCATCACATCCTCCCACACTTAAACATTCATTCGTCCTCGAAAGAGCATAGAGACATAGCTGAATTAGTGAAAAAATGAGGGTAACGGCTGCGCATATCCTGCTCAGTCTCCCAAGTCGCCTCCTCGATCGGCTGACCCCGCCACTAAACCTTCACTGAGGCAATGTTGTTTGACCTCAGCTTTCTAACCTGCTTGTCCAATATTGTCGCTGGCTCCTCAACATAAGATAGGTCCTTGTCTAACTGGACTGAACTGAAATCCAACACGTGCGACAGATCATCGTGATACCTCCGTAGCATCGAAACATGAAATATTGGATGAACTCCTACTAAGATGGGAGGTAAGGTAAGCTCATAAGTAACCTCCCCAACACGCCTCAATATCTCAAAAGGGCCAATAAACCTCAGACTCAACTTCGCCTTTTTCCCAAATATCATAACACCCTTCATAGGCGAAACCCGAAGCAGAACCCACTCTCTAACCATATAGGAAACATCATGAACCTTCCGGTCTGCATAACTCTTATGTCTAGACTGAGCTGTGCGGAGTCTATCCTGAATCACCTTAACCTTCTCCAAAGCATCCTGAACCAAGTCTGTGCCCAATAATCTGGCCTCACCTGTCTCAAACCAACCCACCGGGGATCAACACCAGCTACCATATAAAACCTCATACGATGCCATCTGAATGCTGGACTGATAGTTGTTGTTGTAGGCAAACTCCTCCAATGGCAAGAACTGATCCCAAGACCCTCCAAACTCAATCACACATGCACGGAGCGTATCCTCAAGAATCTGAATAGTGTGCTCGGACTGTCCGTCCATCTAAGGGTGAAATGTTGTACTCAACTCCACCCGAGTACTCAACTCATGCTGAACAGCCCTCCAGAACCGTGATGTGAACTGAGTACCTCTATCTGAAATGATGGAAACTGGAATACCATGCAGACGAACAATCTCCTAGATATAAATCTCCTCCAGACGCTCCGAAGAATAGGTAGTACACACAGGAATGAAATGCGCGAACTTGGTTAGCCGATCCACAATCACCCAAATGGCATCGAACTTCCTCAAGGTCTGTGGGAGCCCAACTAAAAAGTCCATGGTGATCTGCTCCCATTTCCACTTCGGAATTTCTATCTGCTGAAGCAACCCACCTGGTTTCTGGTGCTCATACTTCACCTGCTGACACTTGAGGCACCGAGCTACAAATCCAACTATATATTTCTTCATCCGCCTCCACTAATAGTGCTGTCTCAAATCCTGATATATCTTCATGACACCCAGATGAATGGAGTACCGCGAACTATGGGCCTCCTCTAGAATCAACTCCCGAAGCCCATCAACATTGGGTACACATATCCGACCTTGCATCCTCAATACCCTGTCCTCACCAATAGTCACATCTCTGGCATCATCGTGCTGAACCTTGTCCTTGAGGACAAGCAAATGAGGGTCATCACACTGACGCTCCCTGATACGATCAAATAAGGAAGACTGAGAAACCACGCAAGCTAGAACTCGACTGGGCTCCGAAAGATCCAATCTCACAAACTGGCTGGCTAAAGCCTGAACATCCATTGCCATAGGCCTCTCCGATGCTGGTAAATAAACCAATCTCCCCAAACTCTCTGCCCTTCGACTCAAAGCATCGGCCACCATATTAGCCTTGCCTAGGTGATACAAAATAGCGATATCATAGTCCTTTAGCAATTCCAACCACCTTCTCTAGCGCAAATTAAGATCCTTTTTCTTGAACAGGTGTTGCAAGCTCCGATGATCACTATAAATCTCACACGGCACACCGTACTAATAATGGTGCCAGATTTTCAGGGCGTGAACAATGGTAGCAAGCTCTAGATCATGGACAGGGTAGTTTTCCTCATGCACCTTCAATTGTCTGGACGCGTAGGCAATAACACTATCGTTCTGCATCAAAACCACTCCATGGCTAATCCTTAAGGCATCACAATAGACGGTGTAAGACCCCAAATCTGTAGGCAATATCAAAACTGGTTGTACTCAAAGCTGTCTTGAGCTTCTGAAAGCTCGCCTCACACTCTTCCATTCACTGGAATGGAGCACCCTTCTGGGTCAGTCTGGTCATAGGGGTTGCAATCGATGAAAACCCCTCAACAAAACGACAGTAATAACCTACAAAGCCAAGGAAACTGCAGATCTCTGTAGGTGAGGATGATCTGGGCCAACTCTGCATGACCTGTACTTTCTTTGGATCCACCTGAATACCCTCACTCGACACCACGTGGCCTAAGAATGCCACAGAATCCAACCAAAACTCATATTTCGAGAACTTAGCATATAACTTCTTTTCTCTCAAGGTCAGAAGCACTGTCCTCAGGTGATGCTCATGATCTTCCCGACTCCGGGAATACACTAGAATATCATCAATAAAGACAATGACGAACGAGTCAAGATATGGCCAGAACACACTGTGCATCAAATGCATAAAGGCTACTGGGGCATTGGTCAACATAAATGACATACACAAGGAACTCGTAATGACCATACCGAATCCTGAAAGCAGTCTTCGGGATATCTAGCTCCCGAATCTTCAACTGATGGTAACATGAGCGCAAGTCAATCTTAGAAAACACCCGGGCACCCTGAAGCTGGTAAAACAGATTATCAATACGAGGCAAAAGATAACGGTTCTACATTGTAACCTTGTTCAAGTGGCGATAATCAATGCACATACGCATAGAACTATCCTTCTTCTTCATAATCAAGACAGGAGCACCCCAAGGTGATACGCTAGGCTGAATGAAACCCTTATCAACCAATTTCTGTAACTGATCCTTCAATTCCTTCAACTCAGAAGGAGCCATACGATATGGTGGAATAGAAATGGGCTGAGTGCCCGACAACAGATCAATGCCAAAATCAATATCTCTATCAGGCGGCATGCCCAGAAGATCAGCTGGGAACACATCAGGAAAATCCCATACTACTGGAACTGAATCAACTGAAAGGGTATCAATACTGACATCTCTCACATAAGCTAAATACGCGTCACACCCCTTCTCAACCATACGGTGAGGCTTAAGGAAGGAGATAACTCTATTAGCAATGTGATATAAAGTACCCCTCCACTCAACATGTGGTACACCTGGCATAGCCAGCATCACGGTTTTGGCATGACAATCAAGAATAGCATAATGGGGCGACAATAAGTCCATGCCCAAGATAAAATCAAAATATACCATGCTAAGCAACAATAAATTGGCTCTAGTCTCAAAACTACTAAGAGCAACCAAATACGACCGATAAATGCGGTCCACAACAAGAGAATCTCCCGCAGGAGTAGAAACATAAATAGGGGAACTCAAAGAATCCCGAGGTACACCCGAATGCAGAGCAAAATAATAAGACACATAAGAGTAAGTGGAGACTGGATCGAATAAAACTGATGCATCTCTGTGACAAACCAGTATAATACCTGTGATGAGAGAATCGGAGGCAACAGCCTCGGTACAGGTAGGAAGGGCATAGTATCTGGCCTGGCCTCCCCCTCTAGGGCGGCCTCTACCTCCCCAACCTCCACCTATAGCTGGCTGAGCAGGTGGGGTAGCATTTGGAGCTGTAACCATAGCTTGAGACCTCTGTGGGGCACGCTGTGGCGGAGAAGTCTGTGGAGGTGCACCCTTCCCAAGTCCGGGGCAATCCCTCACCATATGACGTGTGTCACCACACTCAAAACAATCTCTGGGAGAACATGGAAGCTTTCAATGGCTCGGGCCAGGTCTGCTGGACTGACCTCTAATAGCACCACGCGTAGGAGGTGTGCTAGAAACTAGAGGTGCATAATAAGGCTCCTGAGGCCTAGGAGGAGCTAGAATACCACTGGCTACTGGAAGAGCTGAATGAATAGGCGACTCATATAACCCCTACCATGATGACCTGTAGCTGGGGCACAAGCACCAGAGTAATGGCCCGACTCTCGAGACCTCTTGGCCTCCCTCTCCTCTTTCTCCCCGGCATGCATACCCTCAATTCTCCTAGAAATGCTCACCACCTGCTGATAAGAAATATCCATCTCCAACTCACGAGCCATTATAGACCTGATGTTGGGAATAAGGCCCTCAATAAACCGGCGAACCCTCTCGCGAATAGTAGAAACCAAGGCTGGTGCATGTCTAGCCAAACTAGTGTAACGGACAGCATACTCTGAGACAGTCATAGCACCCTGGTGAAAATGCTCAAACTCTACGCGCCATGCGTCCCTGAGGCTCTGAGGAACATACTCTCTCAGGAACAAATATGAAAACTGAGTCCAAGTCAGTGAAGCAGCCTCATCCGGACTGTCTAACTCATAGGTTCGCAACCACTCATAGGCGACTCATCAAAGCTGGAAATTAGTGAAGAAAACCCCGCTTGATCCGGATATACCCATGGTATAGAGAATACAGTAACACTCATCTAGAAATTCTAGAGCATCATCCGATGCTAGAACACTGAATACAAAGGGCTTGTATTTCTTAAACCTCTCAAGCCTCAGCTGCTCATCCTTGAAAACCAATGCCCTGTCCTCGGGCTGATCTCGGACTGCAGGCTATACAGGAATAATCTCAGGGACCTACTCAACATGCACTCGCTGCTCAGGACTACGGGAGGCCGAAGTCTGTGCTCCTCCCCCAGCTTGAGATGTAGCTGCAGCAAGGGAAAGCAACCCTGCCATGAGCCAAAATGGTGTACATGCTCGTGAACTGTGTCAGAGCCTCCTGAAGTGCTGGAGTAATAGTAGCAGTTGGCGTATCAGGTGCCTGGACTCCGGTTGGAACTGCTGGTGGTACCTCGGTGGCAGCTCGCGCAGGTTCTCTGGATGCACCTTGTGCGCGTCCTCGGCCTCTACCCCGGCCCCGGCCTTTGACGGCTGCAGTAAGGGGTGCGGGTGCCTAATCATCTCGGGTAGCGCGTGTCCTCACCATTTATGAGAGAATAAAAGACAGAAGTTTAGAATTGTGACATCAAAATCGCACGACAAGGAATCAAATGAAGTGGAATTTTCCTAACAGATACATAGCCTCTCGTAGATAAGTATAAACGTCTCTGTATTGATCAGCGAGACTCTAATAAACCGGCTTGTGATTCATGACTTCTATGAACCTAGAGTCTGTGATACCAATTTGTTACAACCCCAGTTCACCCTCCATGAACCATCATGACGGCACCTAGTCCCTAAGACTAGGTAAGCCTAATAATGCGGAAATTAAACCAATTTGCGGAAGAAAACAAATAAAAACCGAAATAGTAAATAAAATAGTGTTTAATAGTGTCGCTCAACATACACAATATCAACTCTCAAAACTAATACTTTTCCCAAAACTCGAAATCTCTTGAAATCACAATCTAAGAATACTACATAGTGCTCTAACTCCAGAATGTCTAAAACAAAGAAAATATAGAAGAGCTGTAACTACAAGAGAGAGTGGAGAGAGACTCCTCGGTCTGCGGATGTGGAAGATTTACCTCGAAGTCTCTGAAGGGTCGCCTCACCTCAAGGATGGTAAGTCTGAGTCGAAGTACCTGGATCTGCACATGAAAAACATGTGCAGAAAAGGCATGAGTACACCACAGCGGTACTGAGTAAGTGCCAAACCTAACCTCGGTCGGGTAGTGACGAGGAAGGTCAGGGCCCTACTGAGGTTAAAAAAATAAAGTTTGACAGTGTAGAACAGAACAGTATAAATAGGTACAACAGTAAAAGTAACATAAGATGTAAAGGACAGCAATAGCTATTATAGAGGCAAAGTTAATACAGAAAGAAATATGGCTCAGCACCAAATCATAACAATCAGGGATCTCCCACGATACCGTCCTGTAGTCCCAAATATACATATCCAATAGATCTCCTGGGATACCGTCTCGTAGTCCACTCATAGTGTGCGGGGATCTACCGGAATTCCGTTCCGTAGTCCCAAAAGTAAATACCCAATACTAGGGGAATCTACCAGGTGCAGTCCCGTAGTTCCATATAACTGTGCAGGGGAATCTACCGGAATCCCACATCCGTAGTCCCAAATGTAAATAGACAAGGGGGAGCTACCAGAATCCTAAATCCGTAGTCCCAATGTAAATACACAACAGTAACAGGATAATATTAAGAAATGTCAAATTTCATATTTTGGAAAATAAGTAATTCTAGCCTAGCATGCTGCAAAGAATTCAGGCAAAGTAGTTTGAGCAAATAAAGCAATTAAATCACTTAGACATGCTTTCCTAAGCTAACAACAGGCTTAATAGTGCAAGTAATAAAATAGGAAATGAAACATACTAGTAATTACGTAATAAAAACCTAATTTCCAACAATTAGCACAAGTACACACTCGTCACCTCACGTACAAGGCATTTCAATTATCAATAATACCAAATCCTAAGGGGAAGGTCCCCCTCAAAAGGTTAGGCAAGCCACTTACCTCAAACCAGCTCAAATCAATCTGAAACCACGCTCTTGCCATGAGTACTCGACTCCAAATGGCCCAAACCTATTCAATTCAATTTCATAATGTAAATAACACTTCAAGTAACTGATTCTACAAAGAAATTCTAAGCTAATACGCGAAATTAGGTAAAATGACCAAAATGCCCCTCGGGCCCACATCTCGAAATCAGGTAAAATTTTATTTCAAGAATTCTCACACTCTAACGAGTTCAGTCATACCAAAAGTACCAAAATCGGACCTCAATTGGTCCCTCAAATCATCACTCAAAGGCCTCTAATTAGTCAAGCCCTTACCCTCAAATTACCACTGATTTTCCTTAATTTTTCATGCTTATAATGGTAAAAATCACTCCAATAACGAGTTTAGGAGCCAAATACCTTACACCAATGAATTCCTCCGAAAATCTCTCTTGAAAATGCTCCCCAAAGCTTCTTCCCGTTTGAAAAGAGGTGAAAATAGCTCAAATTCGCGAAGGCAAGTATTTATATGTTTCTGCCGAGTTAATCCGCTCATGTGGCCCTGGGACCGCATCTGCGCTCCCACTTCTACGAGGACATGGTAGCATCTGCGATATTTCACTTAAAGCCTAGCTTCCGTACCTGTGCTTAACCTTACGCAGATGCGGGGCCGCTACTGCGGTCCCTACTGGCTTCTCCCTTTTCGGCTTCTGCGATGGCGATGCCGCTTTTGCGGCTATGCACCTGGGGGACCCAACTGCAGGTGCGGTGATGATAGAAAACCAGTGGCTGAAGCTGATCAAACAAATTCCAAATTCTTCCGAAACCATCCCGAGGCCCTCGAGACCTCAACCAAAGGCATCAACAAGTCTAATACCACTGCCCAAACTTATAACAATCCTTAAAACACCTAAAACAACATCGAAACGATGAATCAACCACATATTCAAGCCTAAGAATTCCAAAACTCTAAAAATACGCTTTCGATCAAAAAGTCTATCAAACCTCGTTCGAATGACCTGAAATTTTGCACACACGTCACATTAAACACTACGGAGCTTCTCCAACTTCCAGAATTTCATTCCAACCCCTGAATCAAAATCTCACTATCAAACCGGAAACTTCAAAATTTGACTTTCGGCATTTCAAGCCTAAATTAGCTACAGACCTCTAAAACACAATCCGAACACGCCCTTAAGCCCAAAATCACCCAATGGAGCTAACCGAACCATCGGAATTCCATTCCGAGGCCGTCTTCACATTGTTCCGACTACGCTCAAATTTCCAACACTTAAACTCTCATTTAGGGACTAAGTGTCCCAAAAATCTCCGAAACTCAAAACCGAACATCCCGGCAAATCAAAATAGTAGAAATAAATACGGGGAAAGCAGATAATAGAGATCGAGGCGTAAATTCTTAAAACGACCAGCTGGGTCATCACACTGGGCACCGTTATGGTGTGCTCATACTACATTTTTGTTTATAGATCTAGGTATTTGATCGGTAGTAGATATGCTGGTCATTGCGGTGGAGACTCAAGGTAAACCTATTGCAGCATTCGCATGCCTCAGAGTCACCTTCATTTGTACTTATTTCCATTTGTTCCTTTTGTTTCGGAATAGTAATGTATTTATTTTGTATAACTACTCTTAGAAAGGCTTATGACTTGTACCACCGGTTTTGGGAATTGTAATTTGTTAAGAGTTATTTAAATTAAAGTTAGGAAATATAAATGTTATCTCAGTTAATGTTAGGCTTACCTAGTTTAGAGACTAGGTGCCATCATGACTCCTTCAGAGGGATTTTTGGGTCGTGACAAGTTGGTATCCGAGCTCTAGGTTCATAGGTGCTACGAGTCATAAGCAGGTTTAGTAGAGTCTTGCGGATCGGTACAGAGACGTCTGTACTTATCTTCGAGAGGCTACAGAACTATTAGCATAATCTCACTTCTTTCATTTCTTATCGTGCGATATTGATTCAGCTCGAAGTATAAACTTATATTGCTCTACATCCACTCGTGTATGATATTACACTCTTAGTGTCCACTATGCGCTAGTGGTTTGTGATGCTACAGATGGGAAACGAAGGAGTCAGGTATGCTCAGGCATTGTCTCAACGTGTCGTCCAGACTGAAGATACAATGGTAGAGAGAGACTATTCAATTGTTCATATGGAGGCCACTACTAGAAATTATGGTTATAGCAACCCTTCTAAAACTGTATAGATACACTAACCGTCCTTATAGGGCTAACAAGACGGATTTAGAACTATTTCGGGATTTGGCGTTACAATAGGTCAATGGGAACGGTTATTTGTAATGGTTTCAAAATTGTCTCCATAGAGGGATATTGTAACGGTTATGGAACGGCTACCATTGCTCTATCTATGGGAACAGTTTTCAGTTCTATTGGGACGGTTATAAACCGCTGTGGTACAATTATACTAGAGATTTTTTAGTCTATTGCGACGGTTTACATGATATATTGCAACGATTTTGTGATATATTGGAACAATTATCATTATCCTATTGCAACGGCTATTGCAACGTATTGCAACGATTATTAAGGGTTACTGTTATTATTTCTAGGTCTATTGGAACTATTATATTCTCTATTGCAACAATTCACAATAATCATTTTTGATATTTATGGAAGCAAAATGACGAATATTTTCCTATGCAATATAATTTTATACACCATAGCTTATATAAACGACGATAAAATTAAAATATCCAATTAGCTTTAGCCATATACAAAAGCAAAATATGAATACATTATTTGATCAACAATTCAAAAGTCAAAATAGATGAGTTTGCATACAATGAGTTCTAAACTAAAATATCCTTGAACATGATAATAGAAACTCTAGCAATGATCAACAATATTCAAGTAAGGTCTTCGTCACTGCTTTTATCCGCAATCGTTGCACCTACAAAAGATAATAAAAAATAATTAAATAAATTTTTTAAAGATTATTGAATGACAATTTGATAGCTTGAAAATTTTCTAACTCTCTAAATTCCTAGAATTCTCGGCAGAGTTTCCTTAGTAAAAATGACACATGGTCAAAACAGCATTACGTAGAACTTTAAAAAACAACAGCAACAAGCTTACAAGTGGAACATGAGAACATGAAAAAAGAGCAGCAACAAGCGAAGTATACGCAATAATGACGATAAAGAAAAAATAGTTAAAGAAGAAACGAGGACTCTATAACAACTGCTCTGAGACATAAAATGGACGTTAATAAAAGTATCCCCGCAACCTTTATCCATCACTACATAACAATCCACAGTCATAAGAAGTGAAGTTTCCTTTGATCATTTAGAATTGGAGTTGATTCAGCAACTATATTGAACTTGCAGAGTACCATTGGTCAGGAAATATTTTCATTCCAAGCAAATTTGTTATCACTTAATGATGTCGATATTTGTTTAATATTTATGGTACTATATAGAACATGATATTCTAACGTCTTAAACACTTTCCTGTAATAAGAAATATGACGGAGTACCTAAGCCGTAATTGGGATACAGAAGGAAAAATGGAAACAACAAGCTAGTGAAAGACGCAAAACATAGCAGCAGTGAAGTAGAAAAAGAAGGAAAAACAGTAGTAACGAGCTAAGCATCCATAACTTTTTCGATAAAGAAAAAGCAGTAAAAGAAGGAAAAACAGCAACAACAACAACAAGCAAGTGAAAGACGCAAAAAAATAGTAGCAGTGAAGTAGAAAAAGAAGGGAAAAGGCAGCAACCACGAGCTAAGTATCCAGAATTTAAGATCTATGAAGAAAGAATGCATCAAAGAATGGAGTGGACTGGTAAGTATCCAGAATTTAAGATCTATGATCTCGCAAAAGAAAACAGAAAAGACAATACATATGCAATCGTGACATTCTTTTGACATATCCATCTGATCTAAGGAACAAGACACCTGAAAGAATGAAGTGGTGAGATAAAACCACAGAATACTTAAAGAAGCTACAGAAAAAGACATGACGTGCCAGGTCACTTCAAGTTTCCTTTCCATATAAATAACCCCCAAAGTTATTTTCTTTACAACTTTCTATTTGCTGCACTCTTTTGTTTCCTTCAATATTAGCTAGTTACCTTGAGATGAGTTTCTCCCTTGCCAGTTTAGCAGATAGACCAAGTAATATGAATTACATGTCATTCCAATATATGACCTATTGTAACAGTTACAAAACCGTTGCAAAATAACCGTTCCAATAAAATAATTTTCTAGTAGTGAAACTTCCAAATAAACACTTGTTGCAGTCTCAAGACGAATATTTTTGCACAAGTTGACCCCGCTAGGTAAAAGACAACAAAACCACTACAAGAATTGTAAAAAGTGAGAGCAATACAAATATGCATATACCAAAGCTCATGCCATAGATCTATTGGCCAAAAATTAAACCAACCAAAAATATGCATATACCAAGAAGATAAAGTTTTAGAAGTTGGCTAACAAATTGAGGGGAGTTTAAAATTTTTAGAAACACCTCAACTCGGCTTGTGCTTCTATCAATTTAGTTGCTGCAACAATTAATTTTGCAAAGGGCATTGCAGGACCAATCACTCTACACAAATACAAAAGAGATAGATAAAAGTGAGATTACTAATTAGAACGCGTTCACAAAAGAGGACATAAGTCATAAATAAAAGGGAACTTATTATTTTTCTTTTTTTGGTCAAGAAGAAAAAGGATAATCTATGATTAAAGTGTAGGAGAATTTTCCTAAAAATATTCTAACACCTAAAACCAAAAAAAAAGAAATTAATATAAAGCTCATTGTTCTGCTTGTTCTTTGTCATGACCCAAAATCTTTTCGAATGAGTGGTGACGGCATCTAGTCTCTAATCTAGGTAAGCCTAACATTTATAGAAATAACATTAATATTTACTGAATTCAAATTAAATAACTTTCAATAAATCACAATACCCAAAATCGGTGGTACAAATCATAAGTCTTTCTAAGAGTAGTTATACAAAATAAATACAATACTGTTCCAGAATGAGAAGGAATTAATGGAACTTAAATATAAACGAAGGTGACTCTGAGGCCTGCGAACGCAACAACAGGTTACCGTGAGTCTCCACCACGACAACCCACATAGCTACTATAGATCAATGCCTGGATCTGTACACAAAAAATTGTACAGAAGTGTAGTATGAGCACACTATGGCGGTGCCCAATAAGTATCAAGACTAACCTCGGTGGGGTAGTTACGAAGAACAGTCAAGACACCAACTGATCAAATGAAATGAACAGGATATGATAATAAAACATCGAGATAGAGATAACGAGGTAATATCAACAGTGGAAAGAAATCAAAATACAAACAGTACGAACAGTAAAGGGAGAACACGGGTAGTAACGAACGATACCCAAGTAAATAAGATAACCAAGTAAATCAACACTAACATAACAGGAACAGAGACAAGTAAGAATGTATTAAAGAAGTAATTATCCACTCAATCAATCACATCATGTCTAATACTCAATCCCGACCATCTCAATCCTCGGTTTCTCACATCATAATCTTAACTCCCGAACCTTCCACACGCATGGCACCTTGTGCCCCCATATTTTCCATCTCAGTTTTGACAACAGAATCCACACGTTATACAATACATAATGTCCGTACAACGCACTCAATATGTTCTAGAAGTCCCATTTACCTAATATAAGTAAAATTACAATTTCTAAACTAATTGAGAAAGCCAACGAGAAAAGATGAAGTTGTTTCTTTTGAAATCATTTGAGTAAGGAAAGTACCCCTTTTAATTTAAAAATACAACATCAAATGGATTATTACCTTTAACATGAGATTTAATAACTTAAAACTTAGAAGAAATTCCTGTTTAAGTAAAATACAACCTCAGACGGTTTAAAGGGGTATAATTGAGAAACTAATAGAATTAAGGCTGTAACAACTATTGGAGTTTAAAGTATTATAATATATATATATATATACATAAAACGATGAGAAATTGAAAACATTGTCGGTTCTAACATAAAGGATCACAATATTAAAGGAATTTAAATAGTTTAAACACTTGAATTGATAACAACAAATAAACACAGCAGCAAAAAGTGCAAGGCATCACCCTTCGTGCTTTTACTCTCTCGTTCTCACCATATGAGTCAATATTCACTTTTATTCTTTCTTGTTGCGGTGTGCAACCTGATCCCAATCATATAGTACTGCTGCAACGTGCAACCCGATCCAAATAATATAATATTGTTGTGGCGTGTAATCCGATCCAAATTATATAATATTGTTGCGGCGTGCAACCCGATCCAAATCATGTAATATTGTTGTGGCGTGCAACCCGATCCAAATATAATGATGTTGCAGCGTGCAACCTGATCCAAATCATATAATGATGTTACGGCGTGAAATCCGATCCAAATCATATAATGATGTTGCGGCGTGCAACCCGATCCAAATCATGTAATATTGTTGCGGCGTGCAACCCGATCCAAATATAATGATGTTGCAGTGTGCAACCCGATCCAAATCATATAATGATGTTGCGGCGTGCAACCCGACCCAAATATACAAATCACCACCAATCACAAAAGAATTCCGGCAAGGGAATAATAAGGAAACAACCATATCCCGACAAGGGAGTGAACAACTAGAATAAACACATCCCGGCAAGGAAACCAACAGTAAGAATTAAATATGTCTCGGCAAGGGAATCAACTATAACCAAACTCATACCAACAATTAATTTCACAATGAAACCTCAACAAAACAACAAGATATAATAAGAACGTGATAACTACACCGGTATCCACAACAATTGGACATGTAACCTATTTGCACGAAGTCATAGAGGAACTCATAATCAAGAAGTATCAAAACAATAAGGAAGGCAGTTACTTCAAGTAAGGCAAATGAGGGTTAATGTAACACATAGGAATTAGAGGAAAGCTAGCAACATCATATGGAGCATATAGAGGTAATTTAAGCAAGTAGGAAACTCAAATGTAATGGAGTACTTTGCACATAATGAACATAAGGACCTAAGAACCCTAGAGCAAATTGCCCACAAATAAGTTCGAGCACGCACTCGTCACCTCGCATGCACGGACTACAATTAGCATGGAAGACTCAAATCCTAAGGGGAAGTCCCCCACACAAGGTTAGGCAAGATACTTACCTCAAAGTCGACAAACCGATACTCTAAAATGCACTTCTCGAGTGAAAAGACCTCTGGATGGCTAAATCTATCCAAATTAACTTTAAAGCTCAAATAAAACACATAAGAAACTATACCGGATCATAAAGTCTCAATATTTAACAATATCCAAAATTTGGTCCAAAAGTCGATCCCCAGGCCTGCGCCTCGGAACCCGACAAATTTTACAAAATCCAAATACCCATTCCAATATGAGTGCAACCATACAAAATTTATTAAATTCCGATACCATTTGGCCCCTCAAATCACGATTTTTCATTTTAGGAATTTTCTTCAAAAAACTAACATTTTACTCAACCCAAAACACAAATTAAATGATAAAAATGAAGACAAATTCATGGAATATAATCAATTCTAGGTGAAGAACACTTACCCAATCGTTTTGCTTGCAAAAACCCACAAAGAATCGCCCAAAACTGAGCTCTAGAACTCCAAAAATGGTGAAAATGCCAAACCCTCGGAATAGAGTACTATTTATTCTGCCCAGGTCTTAAAGCACCGCGTACGCGGAGGAAGTATCTCGTTCGCGTAGAAGAAAATGAATGCTGCCCAATTGTGCTTTGCGAACGCGACAGCACGCATGCGAATGCGAAGAAGGAAAATATTATGGCCCAGAGATTTCTCTACGCGAACGCGTGAACTAGTACGCGAACGTGAAGAGTGGAACAACATAACTACGCGAACGTGTGAGGGGGGACGCGAACGCGATGAGGGATAAAGCAGAGCTTCGCGAACGCGAAGCTCTAAACGCGAACGCGGAGAAGGATTTCCAGGTGGTCAGCAACAAAGCTTCGCAAACGCGGAAGGTGGTTCACGATTGCGAAAGAGGATACCAGAAGCAGAAAACAATAGTTCAAAAATAAAGGGAATTGACCCGTAGCCCACCTGAGGCCCCCGGTACCCCATTAAAACACACAAACAAGTCATATAACCTAACACCGACTCAGTCGAGGTCACAAATCACATCAAAAAAACACCGAAACAACGAATCACACCACGAATCTAACTTAGGAACGTTTCAACCTTCTAACTTCCAAAACTCATGCTGAAACCTATCAATTCAACCCGGAATGACGCCAAATTTTGCAGAAAAGTCCAACATACATAACGAAACTGTTCCAACTCTCGAAATCGCATTCCGACCCCAATATCACAAAAGTCAACTATGGGTCAAACTTCTTCATTTTCCAAACTTTTGCCGAAACACCTCAAATTACCCTACGAACCTCCAAATCCGAATACGGATGCGCGCCTAATTCCAAAATCATCATACGAAGCTGTTGAGATCACCCACGACCCGTTCCGAGGACGTTTACTCAAAAGTCCAATTCCGGTCAAATTTTCACTATTTAAACTTCCAAAACTAGGTTCCTTCTTCCAGTGCAACTCTGATTCATCTGGTGACTGAATCCAACTATGCATACAAGTCGATATACATAATGTGAAGCTGCTCGAGGCCTCAAACTGCCGAATCGGGCGCAATTGCTCAAAATGACAAGTCGGGTCGTTACATCCTCCTCCATTTAAACATACGTTCGTCCTCGAACTTGCCCGGAGTCGTTCCAAAGCCATCGAACCACTGCATGAGCTCACCATACATACACCCAGGGGTGATTCCCCATCACCCGACCTAAGCAGAACTGACAATGCAACTTAACTGAAGGTCTCACCTCCTCCTTAGCCCATAACCTTAGAACAGAACCCAAACCTCAACATCTGAAATTCATCATAGGATCCGAATTCCACGTCATCACACTGCATGAACCTTAACAAGCTGAATCAAGCCAAAATTCCAATCCAAAATAGAATCACATGTTGCTCCACACAACTCAAATGCCCGAAGCAATCACCTCTGACCACCATAGCTGCTCAAATAACATCCTGGATGCCGACAATATACTTCACATTGAATACAACCTTGTTTCGGACCTCCATATCACTGCTCATGATAAAGAAACATGTGGGAACTCATAGCCGCCCTTGAAGACAACAAGTCAAGAAGCTCTCTCGCCCGCCAAGGGCCATAACCCAAATCTTAGCAGAAACACCCCCATACTTCCAAACACTCCTCATCCCCGATGCCATAGTACTAATATCAGGTCTAAGAACCTCATCTCAGCGAATACAAATAGCACAATTGACAGCTCATCACGGAACCACACGGATTCTCATATTACACAGTTCGTACACCAAACCAACAATAACTCAATTATGTAGCACAAGCAAAGAAAAGTAGGGTATAAGAATTATCTAACGAGAACAACATGTGTAATAACAAAAGTGTAGTTCTTCTTCAAATCGTCCCATACAGTGAAAACACAACACCCAATGAACACAAGGAAAGGGTATCCCACATAACATCCGCTGCGGCATGTAGCCCGCTCCCAAATGCTCATCAAACCAAAATGCTCGAGCTCACTAAACATATGAATACTGATATCAAGTACAACAAGGTGCACAAATAAAACTGTGGAAAATAAATGAAAGTATTAACACATGAAAGAAGCTAGCACGATTAAGGTGCAATAAGCAAATTGACATCACGAGGGCTATCTCACCCGCATTGCCATAAGGCCTGAATAGAATTACTACCTGCGGGGGAAATAACTATACAACCTCACCGCCTAACATAGCATAAAAGAGTAGCACATATCATAGGCTAGGGGCACATGTAATATCCCTCCTACCTGATCACATGACAATCTCACAGAGGCACACAAATTTGCTCTGACACGACATACATATTCCCGTTGATCCCCCAAATACCCCACAACCAAATCCTAATTACCTCCAAATAGGTAAATATCCTTTCCAAAAATCCACAGTGACCTATCAATCATGCATGCTATTAACTATCTCATCCTCAATGGTCCTCCACCATCCGCAAACAGGAAATAATTCGCTTATGAGGGCATCTAGACCCAAAACCTCAGGAATACCAAAATTTTCATACTCTAACTCCACTATGCAATCAAATGGCTTATATATAACTTACACCCTATCATTCTACTGAAGCACTCATATAGAGTTTCTGACCGCGTAACAAAATATGAACCTCGAAAGCCTTAAAACCTAGTAATCACCCTGCTACTAGCCACGCACTGCAAACTAAAACTCAAGGTCCTTTCCAAAAATGCACATTCTTCACATATGATAGCCAACAATGCCAACGCTCTATTAATTTCATATACCGATTCGGGAGAAACCGCAATGTACCCTATATTCCTGATGCCCATAGTAGACACCTAACTCAAGCCATAGTCAAACCATCGGGAACCCTCCAAGATCCGCCCGCACGCAACCAGACCATCAGAACTGCACCTCCCCAACTCAACCGAGTCTCATAAACTGCCTAATCCAAGAGTGCTGCCACAAATGCCAGTAGAAAATTCCCATTTCAAAGGACCATTTACCTCCATGGCTATGCTAACCCAACACTACTAAACTGACTCATTTCTTTGGATAGTCGATATACAATAACTCCCATCAAAGCCCCACATGCAGATGACTCTAGCATGAACCACGTAGCAAGAAACTCATAAACCACCGCATTACATCTGAAGCACCCCGTTCTGCCGCAACCACGATACCCATGCTGAATAGACATCCTATGAATTTGAAGTTATTCCTCCAAATCCCCTTGATGCTGATATGTAGCTCCATTATTGGCGTAGAAATACTATAAGCCCCAACATCATCTTGTACGAGATCTCAGACCCTGGTCATACCCCAAATTCGGGAATCTACCAATACCACAAATTTACATACCTCATGCTAAGATTGATACAAATTTGACTCTGCAATCTGAATGTCGCTATTGAACTCCTCCACTTGGCGCAAAGCCATAGAAAACAATGTTTGATGATCCGCAAAACTAACCTTCAAAGCTCGTACAACACAAATCAAAAGGTACTCCAATACCACCAACTATTCCCAATCAACACCCACTTCGTGGCCTTGCCACAATCACGATGAGTAGCCGACCAATTAAACCTTCCCAAGCTCGCACTCATCAATCAGGTGTCGGAAACCGTTGCGCCTCCATACGAACAACTGAATAGTCTCTCAATGCCTTTATATCTTCAGTTTGGACAACACGTCGAGGTAATGCCCGAGAATCCCTGACTCATTTGTAGCCTATCTATAGCATCAGGAACCACTGGTGCATAGCGAATGTTGAGAGCATAATATTATACAGGAGTGGATGTAGAGGGACATAAGTCATATACTTCGAGCTGAATCAATATTGCATGATAGGGAATGAAAGAAGTGGAATTTCCTAACAGTTCTGTAGCCTCTTGAAGATAAGTACAGACGTCTCCGTACCGACCCGAAAGACTCTACTAAACCTGCTTATGACTCGTAGAACCCATAAACCTACAGCTCTGATACCAACTTGTCACGACCCAAAATCTCTCCGAAGGACTCATGATGTCTCCTAGTCTCTAAACTAGGTAAGCCTAACATTTATAGAAATAACATTAACATTTACTTACTTCAAATTAAATAACTCTCAATAAATCACAATTCCCAAAACCGGTGGTACAAATCATAAACCTTTCTAAGAGTAGTTATACAAAATAAATACAACATTGTTCCAGAACGAGAAGGAATCAATGGAATGTAAATACAAACGAAGGTGACTTCGAGGCCTGCAAACGCAACAACAGGTTACCATGAGTCTCTACTGCGACTACCCGTACAACTACTATCGATCAATGCCTGGATCTATACACAAAAAAATGTACAGAAGTGTAGTATGAGCACACCACAACAATGCCTAGTAAGTATCAAGACTAACCTCGGTGGGGTAGTGACAAGGAACAATCAAGACACCTACTGGTCAAATGAAATGAACAGGATATGATAATAAAAGATCGAGATAGAGTTAACGAGGTAATATCAATAGCGAAAAGAAATCAAAATACAAACAGTATGAACAGTAAAGGGAGAACACGGGTAGTAACGAACGATACCCAAGTAAATCAAATAACCAAGTAAATCAACACTGATATAACAGGAATAGAGACAAGTAAGAATGTATTCAATTAAAAAGGAATTGCCCACTCAATCAATCACATCAATAAATCGTATCGTGTCTAATACTCAATCCCGACCATCTCAATCCTTGGTTTCTCACATCATAATCTTAACTCCCGAACCTTCCACACGCATGGAACCTTGTGCCCCCATATTTTCCATCTCACTTTTGACAACAGAATCCACACGCTATACAATACATAATGTTCGCACAATGCACTCAATATATTCTAGAAGTCTCATTTACCTCATATAAGTAAAATTACAATTTCTAAACTAATTGGGAAAGCCAGCGAGAAATGATGAAGTTGTTTCTTTTGAAATCATTTGAGTAAAGAAAGTACCCCTTTTAATTTAAAAATACAACATCGAATGGATTATTACCTTTAACATGAGATTTAATAACTTAAAACTTAGTAGAAATTCTTGTTTAAGTAAAATACAACCTCAGACGGTTTCAAGGGGTATAATTGAGAAACTGACTGAATTAAGGTTGTAACAATTATTGGAGTTTGAAGTATTAGAATATATATATATACATATACATATAAATTTGGTGAGGTATTGAAAACATTGTCGGTTATAACACAAAGGATCACATCAATAAAGAAATTTAAACAGTTTAAACACTTGAATTGATAACAACAAATAAACACAGCAGTAAAAAGTGCACGGCATCACCATTCTTGCTTTTACTCTCTCGTTCTCACCATATGAGTTAATATTCACTTTTATTCTTTCTTCTTGCGGCATGCAACCCGATCCCAATCATATAGTACTGTTGCGGCATGCAACCTGATCCAAATCATGTAATATTGTTGCAGCATGCATCCCGATCCAAATCATATAATGACCTTGCGGCGTGCAACCCGATCCAAATCATATAATGATGTTGCGGCATGCATCCCGATCCAAATCATATAATGACCTTGCGGCGTGCAACCCGATCCAAATCATATAATGATGTTGCGGCATGCATCCCGATCCAAATCATATAATGATATTGCGACGTGCAACCCGATCCAAATCATGTAATATTGTTGCGGCGTGCAACCCGATCCAAAATATAATGATGTTGCGGCGTGCAACCCGATCCAAATCATATAATAATGTTGCGGCGTGCAACCCGATCCAAATCATATAATGATGTTGCGGCGTGCAACCTAATCCTAATATACAAATCAACACCAATCATCACAGCAAGGGAACAATAAGGAAATAACTATATCCCGATAAGAGAGTCAACACCAAGAATAAATACATCCCGGCAAGGGAACCAACAGTAAGAATTAAATATGTCCCGACAAGGGAATCAACTATAACCAAACTCATACCAATAATTAACTTCACAATGAAACCTCAACTAAACAACAAGACATAATAAGCACGTGATAACTACATCGGTATCCACAACAATTGGACATGTAACCTATTTGCACGAAGCCATAGAGGAACTCACAATCAAGAAGTATCAAAACAATAAGGAAGGCAATTACTTCAAGTAAGGCAAATAAGGGTCAATGTAACACGTAGGAATTAGAGGAAAGCTAGCAACATCATATGGAGCATATAGAGGTAATTTAAGCAATTAGGAAACTCAATCATAACGGAATACTTTTACATAATGAACATAAGGACCTAAGAACCCTAGAGCAAATTTTCCACAAATAAGTTCGAGCACACACTTGTCACCTCGCATGCACGGACTACAATTAGCATGGAAGACTCAAATACTAAGGGGAAGTCCTCCACACAAGGTTAGGCAAGATACTTACCTCAAAGTCGACAAACCGATACTTTAAAATGCACTTCTCGAGTAAAAAGACCTCCGGACGGCTCAAATCTAACCAAATTAACTTCAAAACACAAATAAAACACATAAGAAACTATTCCGGATCATAAAGTCTCAATCTTTAACAAAATCCAAAATTTGGTCCAAAAGTCGACCCCCCGGCCCGCGCCTCGTAACCCAAAAAATTTTACAAAATCTTAATACACATTCCAATATGAGTGCAACCATACAAAATTTATTAAATTCTGATACCATTTGGCCCATCAAATCACGATTTTTCATTTTAAAAATTTTCTTCAAAAAAAACTAATATTTTACTCAACCCAAATCACAAATTAGATGATAAAAATGAAGACAAATTCATGGAATATAATCAATTTTAGGTGAAGAACACTTACCCAATCGTTTTGCTTGAAAACCCCACAAATAATCGCCCAAAACCGAGCTCTAGAACTCCAAAAATGGTGAAAATGGCAAACCCTCAGAATAGAGTACTATTTATTCTACCCAGGTCTTAAAGCATCGCGAACGCGGAGGAAGTATTGCGTTTGCGTAGAAGAAAAATTAAGGCTGCCCTGTTGTGCTTCGCGTAGGCGACAACATGCATGTGAACGTGAAGAAGGAAAATATTATGGCCCAGAGATTGCTCTTCGCGAACGCGTGAACTAGTACGCGAACGCGAAGAGTGGAACAACATGACTACGTGAACGCGTGAGGGGGGGACACGAACGTGATGAGGGATAAAGTAGAGCTTCGTGAATGCGAGGCTCTAAATGCGAACGTGAAGAAGGATTTCCAGGTGGTCAACAATAAAGCTTCGCAAACACGGAAGGTGGTTCGCAATTGCGAAAGTGGATACCAAAATCAGAAAACAACAATTCAAAAACAAGGGGAAATGACCCGTAGCCCACCCAGAACACACCCAAGGCCCTCGGTACCCCATCCAAACATACAAACAAGTCATATAACCTAACACGGACTCACTAGAGGTCACAAATCACATCAAA
Source organism: Nicotiana tabacum (assembly GCF_000715075.1). Lineage (NCBI taxonomy): Eukaryota > Viridiplantae > Streptophyta > Magnoliopsida > Solanales > Solanaceae > Nicotiana > Nicotiana tabacum. The sequence goes on along the minus strand of NC_134101.1, from coordinate 88,038,040 downwards.
CAATGTCGAAACAATGAATCACACCACGAATCAAACTTAGGAACTTTGAAACCATCCAACTTCCAAAACTCGTGCCGAAAGCTATCAATTCAACCTGGAATGACGCTAAATTTTGCAGATAAGTCCAACATGACATAACATAACTGTTCTAACTCTCGGAATTGCATTCCCACCCCAATATCAGAAAAGTCAACTATGGGTCAAACTTCTCCATTTTCCAAACTTTCGCCGAAATACCTCAAATTACCCTACGAACCTCCAAATCGGAATCCGGATGCGCGCCTAAGTCCAAAATCACTATACGAAGCTGTTGAGATCACCCACGACCCGTTCCGGGGCTATTTACTCAAAAGTCCAATTCCTGTCAAATTTTCACTATTTAAACTTCCAAAACTAGGTTCCTTCTTCCAGTACGACTCTGATTCATCCGGAGACTGAATCCAACCATGCACAATATTCGATATACATAATGTGAATCTGTTCAAGGCCTCAAACTGTTGAATCGGGCACAATTGCTCAAAATGACCAGTCGGGTCATTACATTCTTCTTGTCTATAACATGTAGGAAAACTTCTTTATTTGGACCAGCCTGATTCACGTTTATATTTATTTCACCTCTAAGATAGCAAAAACTATTAGAATGAAAAAATAAGAAGCTTCAATTTTTAACTTCAACTGTGCCACTAAGGTTAGTCTAATAAACCGCAATCGCAATATTGTAATTAATAGCAGGACAAGTTGTTACTAGCACACAAATAGAAATACATAGGACAAGTTGTCGCTAGCATACAAATAATAGCTAAACCTGAGGAAAAAGCCTATTACAGAATAGAAATAATATGGCATTCAAAATTCTAAACAGAGAAAAGATTCATAAATGTTTAATATTAAATAGATGACACAGCAAAATCAAGAGCCAACTTACTATTCTCATCCAATATGATACACTAGAAATATTTGATGCTTGTTTTAGTTCATGGTCCAAGTGCATGAGTTGCATCTCCAAACAACAAACATTTTCTTTAAAGTATTTTCTGGATAAGCGCAACTGAAGAACAACAGGTGCAACAATACCTATTAATATCATAAAGATTCACAAACAATCTAGTTCATATATTTATTCAAAGATCTCATAAACTAAAGCAAAACTTTTTAGCATAAAATTAATTTAGGACTAACTAATAAGTGAAACGGACAAAGCAATAGACCAAAGTCGCTAATAGTGACACATAGAGATAACTAAAGAAAGCAATAGAAGCAGGGATACCACACAGAAAAAAGTGAAATGCATATTGTCATATTCATGTACAACAAAATAAGCTTTGAAACATCTTATTCATTAACAATAGCTGCTAAATCGTGTTGTTGCTTAAGTAATCTACAGGATTAATTATTTAGTTGATGCTTTTTTTAATAATTCATGAATATATATATATATATATATTCCAAATTTTATACAATTGAGAGAAGGAAAGCGTAATTCAATCAAAATATATTAAGTGGTTTCTTCTAAAAGCTAGTACCAGCAAGATATTCAGAAGTTAATATTAAAATGTTAAGCACTATTTGCACAAACATTACTATTAAAGTAGAATCTTTCGGTTCCAAAAATCTTATTTTTATGTTTTGGCCTTAGTATGACAAAACAAAAAGATCATGTTGATATGCAAATAGGCTTTCTAGTCAACTGTAACTTTATTTCTTTGGGACACTCAAAGGTGTTCATTGTGAAATATTTTCAAACACCTTCGGAACACATAATTTCTGATACTATTTAAAACATATCTAGCATTGATTTCCCTTGAAAATTCTGCAAAATCTAATTCAACATGTCACAAACATTTCAGCCCTAGGTAGTGCCAATAATTAAGAAAGAGTGAAAATTAATCAAGCACACACACTCACAAATAAAGTATATGGCTTCACTTGGAGTACATCTCATGAAACCCAAGAAAAATCCCAACTCGCTTTTCACAAACACATTTAGGGTAACAAATTAGGTATTAACCAGGTGATATTATTCACCCATTTATAAACAAAATTGCAGAGGAAAAAAAATTGGTAACTTACCCAAGCACATGGAAATATGTGGTGTCTCACATCAGTTGGTAAGAATACAAAGCAGGAAGATGGTGACTCTTTGTTGCTACTTTTAAATTACTCACCCTAGGTTGTGTGTGAATTGGAATGTGTACTGGAGAAGAGAGGGGGCTGGATATGTTCTGATGTTTAAGAGGCAAGTTGGAGGAATAAAAAAGGGTCTAGGGCAGAATAAAAGAAAAAATTAAAATCCAGTTTAGTAAAATACTAAAATTAGAAGAGGGAAAATCTAGTGGGAAAGTGAAACCGTTGCAATAGCCTAATTTTTCAAATAACCGTTGCTACTGATGAATCTATTATAACGGTTATGCTAACCATTACCGTAGATTTATTTTTGGCAACGGTTATTATACTAATGCAACGGTTTACTCTTAGAACTATTTCAATAGGGTGGAATGTCTTATGCAACAATGACAACCATTGCAGTTGATGGTCTATTGCAATGGTTATGTCACTGTTGCTAAAATATCCATTCCAATAAGCTTATTTTCTAGTAGTGTCGGTGCAGCGGTTTCCGACATTTGGTTGATAAGTGCGATCTTGGGAAGGTTTAATTGGTTGACTAGTCGTCGAGATTATGGCAAGGTCGCGAGGTGGATGTTGATTGAGGACGGCTGGTAGGATTGGGGTACCTTGTGATTGGTGTTGTGCGAGCTATGAAAGTTAGTGTTACAGATCTTCAAATGTTGTTTTACATGGCTTCGCGCTAAATGGAGGAGTCCACTAGCGGCGTTCAGATTGTATAGTCGGATTTACATCAGTTTTGGCCTGAGGTATGCATATAAGTGTTATTGGAAGGTTTTCGAAATTTGTATGTAACTAAAGGCTGAGATCTTGCAAGGGATAATATTGGGGCTTTCATAGGAGATATTGCTTATTGACTATCCAAAGAAATGGGTCAGTTCAGTAGTGATGGGGTCAGCATGGCAATGGAAGTAATTGGTCCTTTTGAATGGTAATTCTCTACCGGCATTTGTGGCAGCACTCTTGTATTGGGCGGTCTATGTGACTCGATTGAGTTGGGGAGGTGCAGTCCTGATGGCTTAGCTGCGTGCGGGCGGAGCTCGGGGGTTTCTCGATGGTTTGGTAACAACTTGAGTTGACTGTCTACTATGGGCATAAGGAATATGTGGTACATTGTGGTTTTATCCTGAATCGGTATCAGGAATTAATAAAGTGTTGCCATTGTTGGCTATCATATGTGAGGAGCGGGCAGTTTGGGAAAGACCCTTGAGTTTTAGTTTGCGAGTGCGTGGCTAGTGGCATGGTGATTACTAGGTTTTGAGGCTTTTGAGGTTCATATTTTGTTATGCGGTTATAAATTCTATATGAGTTCTTCAGCAGAATGATGGGGTGTGAATGATGTATAAGTCATTTGATCTGCATAGTTTAGTTGGGTATGGAAATTTTGGTATTCCTGAGGTTTGGGGCTAGATGCCCTCATATATGGACTATTTTCTGTTTGCGGATTTTGAAGAAATATTGAGAATATGATGATTAATAACATGTATTATCGAAACGGGATTTGTCATTACGGTCAGAAAATTTCAGAGAATATTCTTTAAAAGATTGTCACTGTTGCCGCTAAGATTGTCACTTTAAAAGATATTCTTTAAAAGAATATTCAGAGAATATTTTCCGTTGGTTGTTGTTGTTTCCAGATTTTGTCTTGATTTTAAAATCTGTCACTAAGTTTCTCGTCGCTGGTTGTTACTAGTTGCTGGGATTGCTGTTGTTGTATGCTACTGAATTTCTGCTGATCTCTCACTTTTCTTTTGCTTCCAATATCAGGTACACAACTGACACGCTGATTATTGTAAACTGAAACAGGAAGCATGAATACGAAAAATGAAGAATTGAAGTTCTAAATTTATTTTGAATTATATTCTTAATTTTATTTGTATATATAAATTATTTAGCTTACAAAAATCGGAATCATGTAGCTATTTAATGTATATATAGTGGAACATCCAACGATAGCTTAACGGATGAACTATCTATATATTGCTTAAAAATAAATAAATGGTATAGTAACTCCGTCTAAGTTAAAAATCAAACGAATAGACCATTTCGGAACATGTAAGAAAATTGTTTAGTTAAATAATATTGGTTAATTCCAGCATGTAATTGTTTTAGGATTAAAATTAGATTGCCAAGTTTTTTTTTAAATTTGACAAACTGAGAACATGCCTAGTATAATATAATTAGGTAGTAATATGTGAGCCTGTGCCCGTATTGGCAACGGACTGCCTTGCTTGTATCATTTTTCAGAATTTACGAATCATATTCGAAACTCAACTATAACAACTCAAGCATGTAAATAAATTAAGACCTTTTCTCTTTCATTTTTGTAGAGACAATTTTAATAGAAAATGTAGGCACTTTAGGATTATCCTGATAAAAATAAATGAGATGAGCCTCGCCAAATAAAACGCACAAATTGCGGGGCCCTCGATAAATGTTTAATTAAAATTACTTAGACTTCGGGATGAGCCGTTTAGCAAAATTCCACGGCTTTACCCAGAAATAATAATACGATAATTGCTTCAGGCGTACATTTTAATAATCTTACCTTCTTAAATTCGGGTGCGCATTTATGTGACCCAAATCCAAATCTCAACGGAGTCGGAATGTATTAACAACCATGGGCGCATTGATTGTGACATGGTTCGAAATGCATTTTTACAATGTTGCAATTCCATAAAAAATAAATAATAATAAAAGCGGTTTTAAACTTAATGAAAGCACATAAGTAATAACATGTAATAAATCAGATATCTAGCCATTATAACAATTTAAGCGACCGTGCTAGAACCACGGGATTCGAGGGTGCCTAACACCTTCCCTCGGGTCAACAGAATTCCTTACTTAGAATTTCTGGTTCGCAGACTTCATTTGGAAAGTCGAATATTTTCCTCGATTTGGGATTTAAGATAAACCGGTGACTTGGGACACCAAAAGCCAAACCTTTCCCAAGTGGCGACTCTGAATTAAATAAATAATCTCATTTCGAATATTGTCACTTAAATTGGAAAAACTCCCTCGTGCATTCAACCCTTCGGGGCGGGCGCGCAAAAAGGAGGTGTGACAGCTCTGGCGACTCTGCTGGGGATTTGTATAAGGCAGACTTTTCAGGGATTTGCTGGGCAGACTCTTTGGGGGATTTTTACAAGGTAGACTGGGATTTTTACAAAGGGAGACCCTGTGGGGATTTGTCGGTTTTGTGTCAGGGATTTTGATCCTGAAACCTAAACTGCAGTGGCTAACCGCATGGTACATAACCTTTCCAACTTTATTTTGCCTTTGTAGGCTTTTCTTTTCTTTCGAAGTCTTTTGGAAGCAAATCAACTACCATGGTCAGTCGGGATGGGACTGACGCACCACTGAGGCCGCGTATTTTCTTTGACTCTTGCCAGGCGGGGGCCTGTGAAACCGATCCTGCCACCTTTTCTTTGTAATTGTTACGGAATCAGAGTTAGATCGAAAGGGATTCAAAGAAAACTATGCAAAAGTAAAGCATATGAGTTTAAAGAGAATAGTCCCTTTCGGGGGAAAAAGGACTTATTTGGAGTGCATGCTGGCTTCAACCTGACATGACATGCCTTTTGGACTGGATGTCCAATCCGTATCAAACTCCAGCTTCTCATGAACCTATTGATCTGGGTTTCTAAACCGGAGAACCTTTCCAGGACTTTCAGTGATGAAGTATCCTTTTTCCGGTCGACCACGCCCTTTGCGGGTTTTCGCTAATCGACCTCTCTCATTTTTGATTTCTCTACTCTCATCGCCTCATAGTGCCCGAAGGTTTTCACCAATAAGACTTTCTCACTTTATTCTTCTCGATTTGATTTCTATCAGATTCCAACAATGATGTTTTCCACTTTCATGTCTTTGCCGATTGATCAGAAGGACTTGTACAAGGTTTGGGGTGAAAAGAATCAGGATTGAACTACAACTTTGGAATCTTTTGGGTGGGATCATTGCCGAACCATTATAACTTCTGCCCCAGTTTCACTTTTGGGGGACTTCTTGGATTTTTATTTTGGTGTGACTGAACCCCAGGGAGAGGTTGCCTACGTATCCTTTCGGAATCAAGTCAGACGTAGTTCAGGCAACTTTTGTTTTTTTTTTCGAATTTCTTTTTCTTTCATTTTATTTTTAATAATACTTTCAGGTTCCAAAGAGGGTAATCAAAGAATAGTAACCGGCTCAAATGGGTTTGCAAAGGGTTGATAGTGTTTGGGTAGCGAGAATGAAAGCCTTCGTCATCTCAAACTGGGCGAAGACATCGCCGGAGCGATTTAGGCATAGTACTACATCTGCTTTCAAAGCGGGGTCGGCGTCGTAGCCTAGATACAAATGCTCTTCTTGGTAATATTTTCCAATGACGTATGGACCCTTCTTCGTCAGTACAATTGCTCGTGACAAACCGCAGTCATTAAGGTTAACATTCCATACGGGTCTAAACCCATTTACTGTCTTCAAACTCTGCTTTAGTGACAGACATTTTCCAAACCATGAACCAATTCTCTTTAGTTGTCCCTATTTTCTCAAATTCTTTATATTTCAAATTTTGACTCATTATTTGAAGTCTGACGGAGTTCTCGGGATCTGGGCATGAAGTCCGCAAGCATGTCATGTTTATTTAAAGCTGCATCATCAGAATTGAAGAGAACAAAAAAAAAAGAAAATATAGCAGATCTCTTGAAAAAGAAAGTGAGCGATGAAACATGATTTCATTTCTTGGAATTTTGGGGAGATAAAAAAAAGTTGACATTCAGGAAATTAAAAAACAGGAATCTAAAGAAAACATCTGAGTCACACCCTGGGATAGCTCGTGATGCAGAGAAAGTGGCAGGACGGGTCCATTAGGACTTCCGTTTGATCAGGAATGGCGTAGCCTTCCAGTTTTGAAGCTCGGCGCTTGGTCTCATGTATGATACCTCAGCGGTGCTAGTGCCCTCTCCTGGCTGGACCATGTGTGTTTCGCATAACTTATACCTCATCGCCTCACATGTTCCCTCGCTCTCTTCGAGCGTGAACACCTTATCATCTTCCTCTTTACTGTACTTTGGCTTCTGTGGTATGCGTCTAATAACCACTGGCTCATTCAGCCGAGGTGGTTTAATTGTCCCCCATACCACATAGGTCTGCTTGGATACATCAATTTTCTTTTCTGGTTCAGTCTCGGTGATTTTACTCTTCTTTTCCCCTTTATCTTGCTTCGGGGTGGCCTTGGGCTTCCTTTCTGTTTTAGCAATAACAATTATGGCCTTAAGTGCCGGATCAAATTCCTTGTCTTCACAAATCATCCCAATCATCGGCCTGTTGTTGTGGGCGGGCAGCGGATTATTGGTCACATTTGGGACATCCTCGTCTTTCAACACAATTTTTCCTTGCTTTAACAAATTCTCTACCGCTTGTTTCAATGTCCAACAGTCGTTTGTATCGTGCCCTTCTACCCCTGAATGGTATGCACACCTGACACCCCGCTGATATGATGGTGATTCTGGGTTTTGCCCGTTTGGTGGTATGGGTTGCAACAAATTAATCTGGACAAGCTTAGGGAATAGGGCGGAGTATGGTTCACCGATTGGTGTATAGTTGGGTCTCTTGGGTGGTTCCCGAGGACGGAAGTTATTTTGGGAAGGCCGAGGATTGTAGCGGTTTCGGTAAGGAGGCTGACTTCTAGGAGGTGGAGCTTGATTTCTGTTAGCCTGTGGTTGCGGTCGGCTGAAAGGTTGAGCGTTCATAACCGCATAAAGTGGTGGAGCATAGACCATATCAGAATGAGGATAGTAGTGTTGAGGGGTTATTTCAGAGAACACAGGTCTAGGGGCCCGGTATCTTTTTCCCCATGATGCTGCCATGGTTGTTTCTTCTCTTGTCCTATTCTTTGCCATCCCTCCGGACCCGCCTTGGATGGCTTGGGAGGTTGCTCTAATGGTTGCCTGACTTAAAATCCTACCTGTTTTCAAACCGTGTTCCACCATGTCACCAATTTTGATGGCCTCTGCAAAAGGTTTTCCCATGGCCGACATCATGTTCTGAAAGTAATCGGGCTCTTGGGCTTGCAGGAAAACAGTGACCATTTCTATCTCATCCATTGGAGGTTTCACTCTTGAAGCTTTTTCGCGCCACTTAACTGCATATTCTCTGAAATTTTCTGATAGAGATTAAATCGTTCAAATCTTTTAAAGAATATTCTGGTGTTAGGCATTCCCGAGTTCCGTGGTTCTAGAACAGTCGCTCAACTGTTATATTCGGCTTGATTATCTGATTTTTATACAAATATGAACTTATGTGCAAGTTTTATCTTTTTACCGCTTTTATCATTATTTATTTTTATTTTTACAAGAATGTGAACATTGTTTAAAACATGTCTTTGGATTACGTCACATGAAATGCACTCGCAATCCGGAACACATTTTATTCAATGTTTTGGGATTTGGATTTGGGTCGTATGAAATACGCACCCGAGTTTAAGAAGATAATATTATTAAATACGCGCCTAAAGCGACTAGCGTATCATTATTTTGGGTAGGGCCGAGAAATTTGCTAAACGACTCCTCCCGAATTCTAAGCAATTAAATGTACATTTATTGAGGGCCCCGCAATCTATACATTTTATTAAGCGAGGCTCATCTCATTTATTTTTAAAAGACAATCCTAAAATGCCTACATTATTTTCTATTAAATCTGTCTCTACAAAATAAAATAAAAAAAAGTCTTAATTTATTTACATGCTGAAATTAACCAATAATATTTACTCTAAACAATATTTCTACCAAGTTCCTACTAGATGGCCTATTCGTTTGATTTTTTGACTCGACGAAGTTACTACACCATTTATTTATTTAGGCAATATATGCAGATAGTTCAACTGTTAAGCTATCGTCGAATGTTCCACTATGTGTATTAAATAGCTACATGATTCTGATTTTTTGCAAACTAAATAATTTGTACATACAAATAAAAATCAGAATATAATTAAAGCTAATTCAGAATTTCAACTCTTCATTTTTCGTATTCATGCTTCATATTTGGATTACAATAACCAGCTTTTCAGTTGTGTACCTGATATTGGAAGCAAAAGAAAATGAAGATGAGAATCAGCAGCAGTAATAACAGTACAACACAGCAGCAACAATCCAGCAACAGTAACAACCCAGGAACAGAGTTTGCAAACCGGTGGAGTATTAATCCCAAAACAAAGCTTCAAGCTTTGATGACACAACAACAATTAATGTTAATTTCAAACAATGAAAGAAAGCAGAAGATTTTTTTTAGTTTTTTTTTTTATTTGAAAGTTTAAATATTTTTTCGGAATTTTCTCTCTCTTAAATGTTCAGCTCTTTTTTTTCTCTCTCTTATTCTCTTTCTGTCAGATTTTTTTCCTCTCTATCTGTATTCTCTCGTATCTCTCTGTCCTCCTCTCTTGATTTCAAGACTTCTATATATATCTCATCCCATAAATCTTTTAATCAATTAAAATCAATCCATTTTCTCTACCAAACCCATTATCTTCCCACTCATCCCCATTACATTAAATAAATATATCATACCACCCCATTATATTTTGTCCCCCATGCCTAACATAAACAAATACAAGATTCTCTCACACTAAAATTTGTCTTGTCCCCCCTTTATATTAAATAACTATATCACAACCCACCCCATTTCATTTTGTCCCCCATGCTTCACATAAAAAATTACAAAATGTACAATTCCTAAACTACTCCTCTGACCTTATTGCAATTACCATTTTAACCCTGAACGTACTACAAATTACCAAACTACCCCATCAGTTATAACAATCAATTAATCAAACTTAACCAAAATATAGACAATATGATCAATTTCTAACAATGTTCAAACAACAATATGAACACGGATGAACATCATAACAACAATATCACATGAACACAAATTGAACAACAAAGAACAACTAAAATTTGATTGAACAATATTTTTAGCAACAACAAGCCTATTTTCGGATTCAACAACAACAACAATCAAACAGGTATATTTAGATTTCTAAATTCAATAATATTGAACTTAAAATTAACTCTAACAACATTACAACCAACAATTCCTATATTAAACTTTATGAGACAAATTCAAGAAATAATCATAAATGGTAAACAAAAAATCAAGCTATATAAATTTCGGATTCAAGAACAATCAAACAAAGTATGAACATGAATGAATCTATTTTTTTTAAAACAACAAACATGACGGATTAAATGACTCAAACAACATTAATAATTTCTGGAAAATATATAACAACATGAAACAAATTGAAGAAATAATCAATTAAATTTCAATTTGAATCTAACAAACATCAAACTAACAAATTCTTACCTAAACAATAAAACAAACATGAAATAAACATGAAAAACCACTAATTAACTTTCCATTTGAAATCTGAAAATTAACTCAATCAAAACACATGAACAAACTAAAAATTAATTCAACGATGAACAACGAACAAAACAAGAATCAAATATTTAACGATTTTAACTTTGAGAAATATAAAAACGAAATATGGACAAAAATAAAACTCAAAAACAACTAACCGGAGATGAATCAACGACGAATTCGATCGTAAACAAATCTGTTTGGGTTTCGACTCAAAATAAAAAATAAACCTTCGAACTTTGACGAGAAGAAGAAGATGAAGGAGCATGAACGATGGGGAGCAGTTGGAGAAGGAGATTGAAGCAGCTGCCGCGACGATGATGCCATGGACGATGATTAACTCACCAAAAACGTGAGCAACAGCAGCAGTTCGTCGAGGAGATGGAGGATGCAGCAGCAGTAGTCTTAAAGTGAGGAAGAAGAAGCAACAACGTTGATGCCGGAGAAAGACGATGACGCAGCGGCGAGGGGTGGCTTCGAACCCACTGCTTCGACGGGCAGCAGCGGACGAGGCAGCAGAAGCGACGCAGCAGGAGCTTCGACGAGCAGCAGCAGCAGTCTTGAAGTGAGGAAGAAGAAGCAGCAACGTTGGTTAAAGCTCGACGAAGAACGAAGGAGGAGGAGCAGCCATGGATGAGCTTTTTGAGCTCGACATGGAGAGGATGAAGACGCAACTGGGTCATCCATGGTGAGGGTGAAGATGAAGCTGTGAGGGGTTGTTTGGACGTGATAATGGAGGGTAAAGGTCAGCCATGGGAGGGGTGTTTGGATGCTTGGAGAAGAAGAAGATAGGGAGGGGGGCGGATGGGTTAGTATAATTTTAGGGTTTTCTTCTTCTTTTTTGTTTTTGTTTTGTTTTTGTTTTGTAAAAAATGAAAGACAAAGGGGGTTTAGGTCTTTTGGGTTATGGACTGGGTCGACCCAGTTCGAAATGGACTGGGTCGTTTTGGAAGATTGGGTATTTTTTGGGCTTGTGGCTTGAATTTGAAGAAGAGGCCTAATTCCGATTTTTTGTATTTTTGTTTTCTTTTTTCTAAAACTAAATTATAAAAATACTTAAACTATTATTAAGAACTAAATTAAGTTATAAAAGCGCAAATTAACTCCCAATAACAATTAACGCAGAATTAAGTAATAATTAAGCATAAAATTGTATATTTGGACATTAAATGCTAAAAATGCAAACGATGCCTATTTTTTGTGATTTTTATATTTTGTAAAACAAACTTAATTACTAACAATTGTAGAATTAAATCCAACATGCAAAATGTGACATATTTTTGTATTTTTTATTAATTTAGCAAATAAACATGCAAAAACAAATAAAAATAATTATTCAAAATATCACAAAAATTGCACACCAAGAAAAATTATTTTATTTTTGAATTTTTGGGAGTAATTCTCATATAGGGCAAAAATCACGTGCTTACATGGACTAGTTGTTGTGGATCTTTTTGAAGTATATTTATCTAATTGGGAAGGCTTTAGATTTGGTTGAGACAATGTGAAAGCTCAATAAGAATATGTATCTTGTATCAGGTAAGTTTGTGTGCTCCTGTGAGATTGTCACTTTGGTTATGTTATCAGGCAGAATGGATATTATTTGTGCCTCTGGCCTATGTTATGTGTTTCTCTCTTATGTTGTGATGAGCTTTGAGGCTGTATGATTATTCTCCATGTATGTTGTAATTCTGTTCAGGCCTTGTGGCGGTGCGGGCGACATAGCCCTCCTGATGTTGATTTGCTCATTGCACCTTAGTTGTGCTTGCTTCTTTTGTATCTTATTACTTCTATTCACTTTTCCCATAGTTTTATTTGTGCACTCTGTTGTGCTTGATATCAATAATCATGTGATCAGTGAACCCAAGAACTTTGGCTTGATGGGTATTTGGGAGCGGGATGCACACCGCAGCGGATGTTATGTGGGATACCTTTTCCTTGTGTTTATTTGGTGTTGTGTTTTCCATCTGTGGGATGATTTGATGAAAAATTATACTTTTGTTGTTACACATGTTGTAATTGTTAGATATTTCTTAAACTTTGTTTTCCTCTATTTGTGCTACATAATTGAGTCATTGCTGGTTTGGTGTACGAGATGTGTGGTGCGAGAATCCGTGTGGTAACGTGATGAGTTGTTAGTTGGGCTGCATGTTGTGATGACCCAGCCAGTCGTCTCATAAGTTATCGCTCTGTTTCCCCCTATTTGTGCTTCTCATTGCTTTGTCTAATGGTTCTATGTGTGATCAGGTTGATTGGTTCAGGTTCGGAAAGGATTTGGTAAGGTTTGAGACACTTAGTCTCTTTTGAGGAAGCATAAGTTGGAAAAGTCAATCGGACAATGACTTATGTGTTAGAGGGCTCGGATGTGAGTTCTGATAATTCGAATAGCTTCGGGATGTGATTTTGGACTTAGGAGCGTGATCAGAATGAGTTTTGGAGGTCCGGAGTAGGTTTAGGCTTGAATTGGCGAAATTAGATTTTTGGCGATTTCCGATTGATAGGTGAGATTTTGATATAGGGGTCGAAATGAAATTACGAGAGTTTAAGTAGTTTTGTTGTGTCATTTGGGATGTGTGTGTAAAATTTTAGGTCATTCGGACGTGGTTTGCTTTGGTTTTTGATCAAAAGCGTAGTTTAGAAGATTTTGGAAACTTAGGCTTGAATCTGATGTGTTTTGGTTGATTCAGTGTTGTTTGAGGAGTTTTGAAGATTGGTGTAAGTTTGAATAAGTTTTTGGGATATGTTGGTTCTTTGGTTGAGGTCCCGGAGGGCCTCGGGGTGATTTCGGATGGTTAACGGGGAGTTTGAGATTTAGTTGAAGCTGTAGATTTTTTTGCTTCTGGTATTTCCGCACCTGCGGATTGGGGATCGCAGGTGAGATCTCGCAGAAGCGTCGAAGGGAGCCGCAGAAGCGGAATGAAGCTAGGGAGGCATGAAACTGCAGAAGTGGTTAGTTGACCGCACCTGTGATGGCGCAGGTGCGACTGATGCATCGCAGATGCGGATCGGGGCTGAGTTTATGAAAAACCGCATAAGCGGTTCTTTGGCCGCAAATGCGGTACCGCAGAAGAAAGTATATGGCCGCAGATGCGAAAATGCCTAGGCCAAAAGGTATAAATTGTTCCTTCGCGATTTTTGAGTTATTTCACCATTTCTAAGTCGGTTTTGGAGCTTTTTGGACGATTTTGAAGAGGGATTTCAAGGGAACTTCATTGAGGTAAGGATTTTGGACCTAAAACTCGTTCCTATGGTATTATTTCACGGATTAGAGCTATAATTAATGGATTTTAAGGGTTAAAATTGGAAAAACTAGGGCTTGGTATTGGAGACCTAGACTTGAGGATTTGAGGGACCTATTGTGGTCGGATTTTGGTACTTCTGATATGTATGTACTAGTGGGGAGATAAGGAATCCATTGATATGAATTTTATCAAATTCCGAGATGTGGGCCCGGGGTCGGGTTTTGGTAATTTCAGGATTTGTATCGTATATTGACTATTTTAGCTTGGGATTCATTCCCTTAGCATATTTTGATGTCGTGATTCTGATTTTGGAAAGATTGAACGCGAGTGGAGGCCGATTCGAGGGGCAAAGGCGTCGTGGAGTAGTATTTTTATCGGTTTGAGGTAAGTAACCATTGTAAATCTGGAACTGAGGGTACAAAACCCTGGTAGTTAACATGTCTTTGATAAATGCGGTGACGCACATGATAGGTGATGAGAGTATGGGCGTGCACCAGTAGGGATTGTGACTTGGTCCGTCTCGTAGAGACTATTAATTCGCGTTTTTGATTTGGAACCTTATGATATTCCGTACTTTAGGCATTTATATTATATTATGGGTTGTATGCCATGTTTGGGGTCTTGTGCCGACCTGTTGAGACCCTTGGGGACATTTTTACTATTTTTCCTCACTCTACTTGTTGAAAGCATATCCTCAGTCATGTTTTACCTGTTTATTATTTAAAACTGGCTTTATCACTCTACTTTTAAATGTGAGGACTGTTTGGACTGAGTTCCCTAATTTCTACGGTTGTGCCCGAGAGGCTGTGAGGTTAATGACTGAAAGAGGTTGAGAACCTAACTGTCACGACCCCGGTTTGCCCTCCGTGAACCATCGTGACGGCACCTAGTCTCTACAACTAGGTAAGCCTAATTTGCGGAAGAAAAACCAAAATTTGCGGAAGTAAACAATTTAAAACAGAAATAAAGCAGTAACAGTGTTTAAATGTGTCGCTCGGTATACACCATGTTTAACTCTCACTATCAAACATAAATCGAACACCCGGAAACCCATGAATCACAAGCTAAGAAAAAGAAATACTACATAGCTCTAACTCCGGAATTTGTCTAATAAGAACAGAAAGTACAAAAGGGCTAAATACTAAAAGCAAAAATAAAAAGGGATTCCTCGGTATGCGCATGCGGCAGATGTACCTCGAAGTCTCTAAGTAGTCGCCTCCCTCAAGGATTGTAGGCCTGAGTAGAAGTACCTGGATCTGCACATGAAAAACATGCGCAGAAGAGGCATGAGTATACCACAACGGTACTCAGTAAGTGCCAAGCCTAACCTCGGTTGGGTAGTGACGAGGAAGGTCAGGGCCCTACTAAGATAAAATAAAGAATATGAGACATGACAGTATAAGATAAGCAGTACAGTTGAAAATCTACAGTAAGAATCTACACAGGATAATAAGGAGTACAATAACGGAAACAGAAATAATGGCAAACACCAGGAAGTACCACTCAGAACAAGGATGATAACCGGGGATCTCTCAATATCCCGAGGATCTCTTAGTACCCTCAATATATGTCAGGGATCTATTGGTATTCCTAGGATCTCTCGGTATCCTCAATATATGCTAGGGATCTCTTGGTATCCCAAGGATCTCTCGGTATCCTCAATATATATGCTAGGGATCTCTCGGTATCCTCAATACATGCTAGGGATCTCTTGATATCCCGAGGATCTCTCGGTATCCTCAATATATGCTAGGGATCTCTTGGTATCCTGCACCTCAGTCCAGATCATAAATACGTACAAGGGATCTCCCGGGATGCCGTCCCAAAGTCCCAAAGTAAAAACACACAGCAGCAACACAAGAATACCCAATTAAGCTAAATTTCGTACCAAGTAAATAGTTAATCCTAGCCTAACATACTTCATGGAATGCAAGTAAGGCAGTTTAAGCAAATAGTCAATTAAGTCAACTAAACATGCTTTTCTAAACTAGCAACAGGCTAAATTCACAAGTAGAATAAAAAAGGAAGAAGAACTCATTTGAAATACTTAAGGAAAAATCGGATTTTCAACAATTAGCTCAAGTACAAGCTCGTCACCTAACGTACAAAGCATTTCAATTATCAAATATATCATATCCTAAGGGGAACGTCCCCCACACAAGATTAGACAAGCCACTTACCTCGAACCGGCTCAAAGTCAATCCGAAACCACGTTCTTGCCATAAGTACTCGACTCCAAATGGACCAAATCTATCCAATTCAATTGCATAATATAATTAACACTTCGAGTAACTGATTCTACAATTAAAGTCTAAGCTAATGCGTGAAATTATGTAAAATGACCAAATTGCCCTTCGGGCCCACGTCTCGGAATAGGGTGAAATTTACATTTTCATAAACCTCATATTCTCACGAGTCTATACATAACAAGAACACTAAAATCGGAGTTCAAATGTCCCCTCAAATCCTCATTTAAAGGCCTCACCACTAATTAGGTCTTTAATCACATAAAAACAAGTTATGAAGTCAAGGATGTTACCTCCAAGCGATTCCCTAATCCTTCTTCTATCCCCTTCAAAGAGCTCCAAAAACAGTTAGAAATGGTGGAAATAAACCCCCAAGTCGCGGAAACCCTTTTAAAATAATGCCCAGCAGTTTCCGCATCTGCGGTCATGGGACTGCATCTGCGGTCCCGTTTCTGTGGGACACATGTCGCATCTGCGACTTTCACTTAACGAGCTAGCTTTCGCATCTGTGACTCTAAATCCACAGATGTGGTACCGCTTCTACGGTTCTTTAAGGAAGGACCAAAATCCATTTTTGCGTCCCCTTAGCCGCTTCTACGGCACCGCTTTTGCGGTCCCCAAACTGCAGATGCGAAAATACCAGAAGCAGCAAAATTACAGCAGCTGCAACAATTTCTCAAACTTCCTGTCAACCATCCGAAATCGCCCCGAGGCCATCGGGACCTCAACAAAAAGCACCAACATCACCTAATACCTCATTCAAACTTGTACTAATCCTTAAAACAGCTAAAACAACATCGAAACCTCGAATTAATCAAGGATTTGAACCTAAGAACTCCAATTTTCCTCAAAATACGCTTCCAATCAAAAAGTCTATCAAACCTCGTCTGAATGACTTGAAATTTTGCGCACACACCCCAAATGACACAAGGAACTACTGCAACTCTCGAAATTCCATTCCGACTCTCGGATCAAAATCTCGCTATCAAACCGGAAACTTCAAAAATTCAACCTTCGGTGTTTCAAGCCTAAATTAGCTACGGACCTCCAAAACACAATCCGAACATGCTACTAACCCCAAAATCACCCAACGAGCTAACGGAACCAACGGATTCCCATTCCGAGGCCGTATTCACACTGTTCCGACTACGGTCGACTTTCCAATACTTAAGCTCTCATTTAGGGACTAAGTGTCCCAAAACTCCCCGAAACTCAAAACCGAACATCCCGGAAAATCACATTAGCAGAAATAAACTTGGGAAAATCAGTTTATATGGGTGTTAATTCTTAAGACGACCGGCCGGGTCGTCACATCCTCCTACACTTAAAACATTCGTTCGTTCTCGAACGAGCATAGAAACATACCTGTAGTGGTAAAAATATGAGGGTAACCATTGCACATATCCTGCTTGGTCTCCCAGGTGGCCTCCTCGACCGGCTGACCCTGCCACTGAACCTTTACTGATGCAATGTTCTTTGACCTCAGCTTTCTAACCTGTTTGTCCAATATTGCCACTGGCTCCTCAACATAAGATAGATCTTTGTCCAACTGGACTGAACTGAAATCCAACACGTGCGATGGATTGTCGTGATACCTCCGAAGCATCAAAATATGAAATACCGGATGAACTCCTGCCAAGCTAGGAGGTAAGGCAAGCTCATAAGCAACTTCCCCAACACGCCTCAATATCTCAAAAGGGCCAATAAACCCCGGACTCAACTTCCCTTTATTTCCGAATCTCATAACGCCTTTCATAGGCGAAACCCAAAGCAGAACCCGCTCTCCAACCATATAGGAAACATCACGAACCTTCCGGTCCGCGTAACTCTTCTGTCTTGAGTGGGTTGTACGCAGTCTATCCTGAATCACCTTAACCTTCTCCAAAGCATCCTGAACCAAGTCTATGCCCAATAGTCTAGCCTCACC
Organism: Nicotiana tabacum; assembly: GCF_000715075.1. NCBI lineage: Eukaryota > Viridiplantae > Streptophyta > Magnoliopsida > Solanales > Solanaceae > Nicotiana > Nicotiana tabacum. The sequence continues at coordinate 88,020,104 of NC_134101.1, read as the reverse complement.
CAGCTCAAACCAACCCACCGGAAATCCACACCACCTACCATATAAAGCCTCCTACGGTGCCATATGAATGAAGTACTGGTAACTGTTGTTGTAAGCAAACTCTGCCAATGGAAAGAACTGATCCCAAGACCCTCCAAACTCAATCACACACGCACGGAGCATATCCTCAAGAATCTTAATAGTGCGCTCGGACTGTCCGTCCGTCTGAGGGTGAAATGTTGTAGTCAACTATACCCGAGTACCCAACTCACGCTGAACGACCCTCCAAAACCGTGATGTGAACTGAGTACCTCTATCCGAAATGATAGAAACAGGAATACCATGCATACGAACAATCTCCAGGATATAAGTCTCCGCCAACCGCTCCGAAGAATAAGTAGTACACATAGGAATGAAATGAGCGGACTTGGTCAGTCGATCCACAAACGCCCAAATAGCATCAAACTTCTTCAAAGTCCGTGGGAGTCCAACTACAAAGTCCATGGTGATCCGCTCGCACTTCTACTCCGGAATCTCTATCTGCTGAAGCAACCCACCCGGCCTCTGGTGCTCATACTTCACCTATTGACAGTTGAGGCACCGAGCTACAAATCCAATTATATCTTTCTTCATCTGCTTCCACCAATAGTGCTGCCTCAAATCCTGATACATCTTCGCGACATCTGGATGGATGGAATACTGCAAACTATGGGCCTCCTCTAGAATCAAATCTCATAGCCCATCAACATTGGGTACACAAATCCGACCCTGCATCTTCAATACCCCATCATCACCAATAGCCACATCCCTAGCAGCACCGTGCTGAACATTGTCCTTGAGGACAAGCAAATGAGGGTCATCATACTGCCGCTCCCTGATATGATCAAATAAGGAAAACCGAGAAACCACGCAAGCTAGAACCCGACTGGGTTCCGAAAGATCCAATCTCACAAACTGGCTGGCTAAGGCCTGAATATCCATCGCCATAAGCTCTCTGATGCTGATAAATAAGCCAAACTCCCCAAACTCTCTGCCCGGTGACTCAAAGCATCGGCTACCACATTGGCCTTGCCCGGGTGATACAAAATAGTGGTATCATATTCCTTTAGCAACTCCAACCATCTCCTCTTGTGCAATTTTAGATCCTTTTTCTTGAACAAATGCTGCAAGCTCTGATGGTCAGTATAAATCTCACAGGGAACCCCGTATAAATAATGGCGCCAAATCTTTAGGGCGTGGACAATGGCAGCTTACTCAAGGTCGTGAATAGGGTAGTTCTTCTCATGTATCTTCAATTGTCTGGATGCGTAGGCAATCACCCTACCGTCCTGCATCAACACCGCTTCGAGGTCAACCCTCGAGGCATCACAATAGATCGTATAAGACCCCGAACCTATATGTAGTATCAAAATTGGGGATGTGGTCAAAGTTGTCTTGAGCTTCGGAAAGCTCGCCTCACTCTCCTCCGTCCACTGAAACGAAGCACCCTTCTCGGTCAACCTAGTCATAGGAGTTGAAATTGATGAAACCCCCTCCACAAAATGACGGTAGTAACCCGCCAAACCAAGGAAACTGCAGATCTCTGTAGCTGAGGATGGTCTGGGCCAACTGTGCACGACCTCTATCTTCTACGGATCCACCTGAATACCATCACTCGATACCACATGGCCTAGGAATGCCACTGAATCCAACCACAACTCACATTTCGAGAACTTAGCATATAACTTCTCTCTCTCAGAGTATGAAGCACAGTCCTTAGGTGCTGCTCATGATCTTCCCGACTTCGAGAATACACTAGAATATTATCAATAAAGACAATGACGAACGAGTCAGGATACGGCCGGAACACACTATGCATCAAATGCATAAAGGCTGTTGGAGCATTGGTCAGCCCAAATGATATGACAAGGAACTCGTAATGACCATACCAGGTCCTGAAAGCAGTCTTTGGGATATCTGGCTGCTGAATCTTCAACTGATGGTAACTTGAGCGTAAATCAATCTTAGAAAACACCCGTGCGCCCTGAAGCTAGTCAAACAAATCATCAATACGAGGCAAAGGATAACGGTTCATTACTGTAACCTTGTTCAACTGGCGATAATCAATACACATACGCATAGAACCATCTTTTTTCTTCACAAACAAGACAGGAGCACCCCAAGGTGATACACTAGGCCGAATAAAACCCTTATCAAGCAATTCATGTAACTGATCCTTCAACTCCTTCAACTCAGGAGGAGCCATACGATACGGAGGAATAGAAATGGGCTGAGTGCCCGACAACAGATCTTGCTAAAATCAATATCTCTATCAGGTGGCATGCCTGGAAGATCAGTTGGAAACACATCGGGAAAATCCTGTACTGTTGGAACTGAATCAACTGAAGGGGTATCAATACTGACATCTCTCACATAAGCTAAATACGCATCACACCCCTTCTCAACCATACGCTGAGCTTTAAGAAAAGACATAACTCTACTAGGAGTGTGATCTAAAGTGCCCCTCCACTCAACACGCGGTATACCTGGCATAGCCAGCGTCACGATTTTGGCGTGATAATCAAGAATTGAATAATGGAGGGACAACCAGTCCATACCCAAGATAATATCAAAATCAACCATGATAAGTAACAATAGATGGACTATGTTCTCAAAACCACTAAGAGCAACCAAACATGACCGATAAACGCGTTCCACAATAAGAGAATCTCCCACAGAGTAGAAACATAAATAGGGGAACTCAAAGAATCTCGAGATACACCCAAATGCGAAGCAAAATAAGAAGATACATAAGAGTAAGTAGAGCCTGGATCGAATAGAACATATGCATCTTTGTGATAGACCAATATAATACCTGTGATGAAAGAATCGGAGGCAATAACCTCGGTATGGGCAGGAAAGGCATAGTATCTGGCCTGGCCTCCCCCTCAAAGGCGACATATACCTCCCCAACCTCCACCTCTAGCTGGCTGAGCAGGTGGGGTAGCAACTGGATCTGTAATCATAGCTTGAGAGCTCTGCGGGGCACGCTGTGGCTGAGAAGTCTGTGGAGGTGTACTCCTCCCAAGTCTAGGGCAATCCCTCACTACGTGGCGTGTGTCACCACACTCAAAACAAGCTCTAGGAGGACGTGGCACGGGGGACTATGCGGTACGGGTACTCCAAGACCCCTGAACACCTGAAACACTATGTGAAATCTGAGATGCAAACTGAGCTGGCTGACCCACAAAACCTCTACCATGCCATACTCTTCCTCCAAAATAAGGACCAGTGGGTCTCTACAGTCTATGAGGTCTCCTTACTTCCCTATACTCTTTCTCCTAACCTCGTCTATTCTTTCTCTCCTGGACCCATCTATCCTCTACTTGGCGAGGTCCTCGCCACCCGCTGAACTGGGACTAAAAGTTGTGTCTTCATGACACCTATAACTTTAACAATGGGAACTTGCTGCTCTGGAGTTAGGGTGGTGTCCGTCTGGGTCCCTTCCCCAATCTGTAAAGTAGTTGGTACAACCTGAATTAACCCCGCCTGAACTAACGTACCAAGCATGCTCGGAACTATGCAAATGTCTCCTAAAAGGCTGGAGCAGTAGTAGCAGTAGGCGCATCCGATTCCTAGGCTCTGGCTGGAACTGCTAGTGGCTCCTCAGTGGCAGTTCACGCGGCTGCTCTTGCTTCATCGCGTGCGCGTCCTCCTGACTCTCGCAGTTGCGCGGGTGCCTGATCATTTCAGGTAGCGCGTGTCCTCACCATCGGTGAGAGAATAGAAGATAGAAGTTCAGAATTCATGATGTCAAAAATATCGCAGGACAGGGAAATCAAATGAAGTGGAATTCTCCTAACAGTTACATAGACTCTCATAAATAAGTACAGACGTGTCCGTACTGATCAACAAGACTCTAATAAACCGGCTTGTGATCCATGACTCCTATAAACCTAGAGCTCTAATACCAACTTGTCACGACCCCGGTTCACCCTCCGTGAACCATCGTGATGTCACCTAGTCTCTACGACTAGGTAAGCCTAATTTGCGGAAGAAAAAACAAAATTTGCAGAAGTAAACAATTTAAAACAAAAATAAAGCAGTAATAGTGTTTAAATGTGCTGCTCGGCATACACCATGTTTAGTTCTCACTATCAAACATAAATCTAAGACCCAAAAACCCATGAATCACAAGCTAAGAAAAAGAAATACTACATAGCTCTAACTCCAGAATTTGTCTAATAAAAATAGAAAGTACAGAAGGCTAAATACTAAAAGCAGGAATAGAAAGGGACTCCTCGGTCTGCGGACGCGGCAGATGTACCCCGAAGTCTCTAAGTAGTCACCTCCCTCAAGGATGGTAGGGCTGAGTAGAAGTACCTGGATCTGCACATGAAAAACATGTGCAGAAGAGGCATGAGTACACCACAGCGGTACTTAGTAAGTGCCAAGCCTAACCTCGGTTGGGTAGTGACGAGGAAGGTCAGAGCCCTTCTGAGATAAAATAAAGAATATGAGACATGACAGTATAAGATAAGCAGTACAGCTAAAAATCTATAGTAAGAATCTACACATGATAATAAGGAGTACAATAACAGAAACAGAAATAATGGCAAACACCAGGAAGTACCACTCAGAACAAGGATGATAATCGGGAATCTCTGAGGATCCCGAGGATCTCTTGGTATCCCGCACCTTAGTCCAGATCATAAATACATACAGGGATCTCCCGGGATGCCATCCCGTAGTCGCCAAGTAAAAACACACAGCAGCAACACAAGAATACCCAATTAAGCTAAATTTCGTACCAAGTAAATAGTTAATCCTAGACTAACATACTTCATAGAAATCAAGTAAGGCAGTTTAAGTAAATAGGCAATTAAGTCAACTAAACATGCTTTTCTAAACTAGCAACAGGCTAAATTCACAAGTAGAGTAAAAAAGGAAAAAGAACTCAATTGAAATACTTAAGGAAAAATCGGATTTTCAACAATTAGCTCAAGTACGCGCTTGTCACCTCACATACAAGGCATTTCAATTACCAAATATATCATATCCTAAGGGCAAGTTCCCCCATACAAGGTTAGACAAACCACTTACCTCGAACCGGCTCAAAGTCAACCCGAAACCACGCTCTTGCCAGGAGTACTCGACTCCAAATGGCCCAAATCTATCCAACTCAATTTCATAATGTAATTAACACTTCGAGTAATTGATTCTACAATTAAAGTCTAAGCTAATGCGCGAAATTATTTAAAATGACCAAAATTCCCTTCAAGCCCACGTCTCAAAATCGGGTAAAATTTACATTTTCAGAAACCTCGTACTCTCACAAGTCTATACATAACAAGAACACTGAAATCGGAGTCCAAATGGCCCCTCAAATCCTCATTTAAAGGCCTCTTAAACTCAAGCCCTAATTAACCATTTTTCCCAAGTTTCTAACCACTAATTAGGTCTTTAATCACATAAAAAAAGTTATGAAGTCAATGATATTACCTCCAAGTGATTCCCCTCGAATCCTTCTTCTATCCCCTTCAAAGAGCTCCAAAAAACGATTAGAAATGGTAGAAATAAACCCCCAAGTCGATGAACCCCTTTTAAAATAATGCCCAGCAGTTCCGCATCTGCGGTCCCGCTTCTGCGGAACACATGTCGCATCTGAGACTTTCACTTAACAAGCCAGCTTCCGCATCTGCGACTCTAAATCTACAGATGTGGTACCGCTTCTGCGGTTCCTGAAGAAAGGACCAAAATCCGCTTCAACGGCCCCTTAGCCGCTTCTGCGGCGTCGCATCTGCGGTCCCCAAACCGCATATGCGAAAATACCAGAAACAACAAAAATACAACAGCTGCAACAATTTCTCAAACTTCCCGTCAACCATCTGAAATCACCCTGAGGCCCCCAGGACCTCAACCAAAAGCACCAATATCACCTAATACCTCATTCAAACTTGTACCAATCCTTAAAACACCTAAAACAATATCGAAACCTTGAATTAATCAAGGATTTGAGCCTAAGGACTCCAATTTTTCTCAAAATATGCTTCCGATCAAAAAGTCTATCAAACGTCATCCCAATGACCTAAAATTTTGTGCACACACCCCAAATGACACAACAGAACTACTGTAACTCTCGGAATTCTATTCCGAGCCTCGGATCAAAATCTCGCTATCAAACCGGAAACTTCAAAAATTCAACCTTCAGCGTTTCAAGCCTAAATTAGCTACGGACCTCCAAAACACAATCCGAACACGCTCCTAACCCCAAAATCACCCAATAGAGCAAACGGAACCATCGGATTTCCATTCTTAGGCCATCTTCACACTGTTCTGACTACGGTCAACTTTCCAACACTTAAACTCTCATTTAAGGACTAAATGTCCCAAAACTCCCTGAAACTCAAAACTGAACATCCCGGCAAATCTCATTAGCAGAAATAAACTTGGGGAAAGCAGTTAATAGGGGATCGGTCGTTAATTCTTAAGACGACCGACTGGGTCGTCACACTAACGATGAGGATATTTATATATGTATGAATTATGGATCAGGCTGCACGCCGCAGTGATGCTTATATGGATCGGGCTACGCGCTGCAGCGATATGACGCTTGGGCAGTAGGAGCCCCTCCGGAGTCTGTACAACCCCAGTGAGCATAGTCGACTATAAACTATGGATCGGGTTGCACGCCGCAGCGGTTACTATGATTATTATTATTATTATGAGATATTAATGAGCCTGAGTGCTGAGATTGTGTACTGACTGACGACAGCTTAGTCACGAGTGACTGAGAGGCTGATCGAGAGGCTATATTCTGAGTGATACCCTGCCCGAGGGGCCCAGTTATGATATTTTCACTGATTTCACTCTTCCTTTAAATAATCCTCTGTTGGAAAAATTGCTAAGTATATGACTTCAAGTAATTAAACTAAAATTGATGATTTTACGACAAAACTGGTTTTAAACTGTAGAGTTTGATATGTTATCCTATTGATTATTCATTTACACGATTTTTAATTGCTCGTCATTGCTTTCAGACCTTATTTACTTTAGTTACTTACTGAGTTGGCGTACTCACGCTACTCCCTGCACCTTGTGTGCAGATCCAGGTGCCCGAGCAGCAGAGTGAGGTTCCTCAGCTTATCCAGAGTTTGTCGAAGATTGCAAGGTAGCTGCATGGCATCTGCAACTCTACTTTCTTCCTCTATCCTTGTTTTTTTTGCATTTTAGACTTGTTTTGTGTCAGACAGTCAGATTGTATATGTTAGAGGCTCTAGACTCGTGACACCAGATGTTTGGGCTGTGTTGGTTTATGTTTTATTGATTTCCACACATTTTAGTTATTTTAGACACTTATTATGAAAATGTTGGTATTTAAACCCATGTTAGAAAAATAGTTTATTAAAAGAAAAGGGTTATGATCGATGTTTGGGTAGGCTTGCCTAGTAATGTGATAGGCCCCATCACGATCGGGTATTTGGGGTCGTGACACATATATTGGCTGAGATGTGGTTCTTAGACTTGAGATTGGTACTATGGTATTGGGAGTGATGAGTTTTTGGAAGTATGAAGGTGTTTCTGCTAATATTTGGGTAATGGACCTTGGTGAGCGAGAGAATTTCTTGACTTGTTGACTTCATGGGCGACTATGAGTTTCCGCATGTTTCTTTATCATGGGTAGTGTTATGGAAGTCCAGAACAAGGTTGTATTCAATATAAAGTATATTGCCGGCATCCAGGATGTTATTTGAGCAGCTATGGTGGTTAGAGGTTATTGCTTCGAGTATATGAATTGTGTGGAACAGCATGTGATTGTATTCTGGATTGGAATTTTTGGCTCGATTCAGCTAGTTCGGTGTATTCAGTGTGATGATGTGGAATTGGATCCTATGAAGAATTTTAGATGTTGAGGTTTGGGTTTTGTTCTAAGGTTATGGACTAATGAGGAGATGAGACCTTCAATTAAGTGGCATTGTCAGTTCTGCATAGGCTGGGTGATGGGGAATCACCCTTGGAAGTATGTATGAGGAGCTCATACGGTGGTTTGATGGCTTTGGAACGACTCTAGCCACATTCAAGGACGAATGTATGTTTAAGTGGAGTAGGATGTAACGACCCGATTGGTCGTTTTGAACAATTGCATCTAGTTCAGCAGCTTGAGGTCACGAGCAACTTCACATTATGTATATCGACTTGTGTGCATGGTTGGATTCAGTTTCCGGAAGAATCGCAGTCGAATTGGAAGAAGGAATATAGTTTTGGAAGCTTAAGGGGAGAGAATTTGATCGGAACTTGACTTTAGACTAAACGGCTCCGTAATGAGTTTTGGATGATGTCAGTAGCTTCGTATGGTGATTTTGGACTTAAGTGCGCATTTGGATTCGAATTTGGAGGCCTGTAGGGCAATTTGAGGCATTTCAGTAGAAGTTGAAAAAGTTGAAGTTTGGAAAATGGAGAGGTGGGCCGAGAGTTAACTTTTATGATATCGGAGTCAGAACACAATTTTAAGAGTTTGAGTAGGTTCATAATGTCATTTTTGACTTCTGTGCAAAATTTAGGGTCAATCGGACTTGGTTTGGTTGGTTTCGGCATTGGTTGTAGGATTCTTGAAATTTCAAGTTCTTTAGGTTTGGATTGGAGGGTGATTCGTGTTTTAGCGTTGTTAGATGTGATTTGAGAGTGGGGCTAAGTTTGTATGATATTATGGGATGTGTTGGTACATTTAGTTGAGGTTCCGGGGGCCTCGGATGAGTTTCGGGGTGCGTTTTAAGCGAGTTCGGACATTTCGGCACTCGGAAGTTGTTCCGGATCATGGGGGGACCGCTGTCAATGGTTATATTTCGCTGCAGCAGTGGAATTTCCGCTGTCAGTGGAAATCTGTCCGCGGCCGCGGTCATGAAGAATCCACAGGTTCATTGGTCCGACTTTGGAAGCCTATATCTTTTGATCTACAAGAAATTTTGTGATGATTCAAAAACGAAAGTTTCCCAGTTTCTAGAAAGATAAAGAAATCATCATTTGGACATCTGTAGAGAACGTTATGGCCAAAATACTAAGGCCTGTCTGTGTAGCCACCAGAAACGCGTACAGTGCTACTTTTTTGCGACCGCAGAGGGGTGAGCGCTGCAGCGGTGATTTTCCGCGGTCAGCGGTGATGTGGATCCGAGAGGTGCACTATAAATATGAAATTTAGCGTTTTATTTCATATTTTGACCTAGAGAGCTCGGATCTTGGCGATTGTTTGAAGGTTTTTCAAGAAATTCATCGGGGTAAGTGATTCTAACTCGGATTTGGCTAAATTACTTGAATCTATCATTAAATTCATCATTTGTTTTGTGATTTGGGGAAAATTTGTAAAGTTTTTTCAAAAATGTAAAATTATGATTTGAATGACCAAATAGTATCAGAATTAGATAATTTTTGTATAAGTGAACTCATAGCAGAATGGGTGTTCGATTTTTGTAAATTTTGTCGGGTTCCGAGGTGCGGGCCCAGGGAGTTGACTTTTGTGGACTTTTTTGTAAATTGTATAAGAATCATAGTTTTGTTAGTTGAAATTATTTTCTCTTGCATTGATTGATGTATTCAAGTCGGTTTTGGCTAGATTGAGCCGAGCATTGATGAATTGGTAAAGGAAAAGCTAAATTGAGTATTGAATTGGCCGGATTGAGGTAGGTATCTTACCTAACCTTGTGCTGTGGACTTCCCCTTAGGAGTTGAGTCTTCTATGCTATTTGTAATTCGTGCACGCGAGGTGACGAGTGTGTGCTCGGACTTATTTGTGGGAAATTTGTCTTTAGGGTTCTTAGGTCCTTATGTTCATTAAGTGAGAAGTTTTTCAGATATGCTTGGGCTTCCTAATTGTTTGCTTTACCTCTATATGATTCTTAGCTTTTCCCCTAACTCTTACTTGTTACGTGGCCCTTATTTGCCTTAATTGCAGTGATTGTTCTCCTTATTGTTTTGTCATCCCTTAATTGTGAATTCCTCTATGACCCCGGCATATATGCTAGCTGTCCAAATTGTTGTGGTCACTGTTGATACCCAATTTTTCCCCAAAATATTTTAAAATTACATATGTACATACAAAATCATGCATACTAGGAATTGGTAATTTTCTATAATTTTTCTATATTTTTATTAATTTATCTAACATTTTATTCCCATAAATAATTATAAAATGGCATTACAAAAGATTTCAAAAGCATCTCTTGATTTAATTTATTATTTATGGTCCTATTTAAACCAAATTATTTCATAATTAGCCAAATTGGCATCTTTTGTCTATAATTGCAATAACTTTGCAATTATAGCCCAATCATATGATTTTATACTATTTTTTTGACCGGAAATTAAGCATTTGTATTTTTAAATACTAAGTAATCATTTTTTTTAACTATTTTCTATGCATTAAATTCATTTGGTATGATTATCAACTATTTTTATAAATTATTTTATTTAATTTAATTGGGTATTTAACTAATAGCCTATTGCATTTCAATTCTTGCCTAAATAAAACTAGCCCAAACCCAATTAAAATAGCCCAATACCCCGGGCCCAAACCTAAATCCTACCCGACCTAATCCCTGGCCCAATCTGGACAATTGATCAATTCTAATCAACGGTCAGGATCCCCCCATACCATAACTAACCTAAAGACTACCCCCCAAACCCTCATTCTCATCCTCTCATTTCCTCTCTTCACTTCACCGATACACTCTCTCATTCTCTCTTAAGCTCTCTGCACAACCATGGCTCCTATTCGCCGGCCGTTGGCTCGCCGGTATCAATGGTGGTTCCACCACCACCCCTAGCCTCCATGGCCCCTCACATGATGGATCCTTGCTACCTTGAGGCCCTTAAGGGATTCAGAAGACAGTTCACTCACCTCCCATGATTTCTAAGCCATTCTCAGGCCATCCATGGCTGTCTGAGTAAGATCTTTCTTTTTCCGGCTAGATCCATGGCTTCTAAGCTGGAATCTCTCCATATCTGGGTTATCTCTCTCTCAAACCCTAATTTTATCTCTTGACTTCTTAGATCTGTAACAGATCTAAGAGTTTTCTAAGTTATCTTTACTATTTTCTTAAGAATCTCTCCGATTTTTAAAAAAAATGTCTTTTCATCTTCAAACTAGGGTTTCTTAACCCCTTTTCAAAATGACTTTCCCTCTGGTTTTTTTGGTATTATTCTATGATTCTTACTATGTTTAAATGGTTCTTTAAGTTTTTCCCTTTTGTCTGATTTATCATGTTGAAAAGCTAACTATTTTGGTCTTATTCCTGGGTTCTGAGAACTATCCTTGGTTATTTGTTCGTTTAATTTGCTCGCATGCCTGTTATTCATGAATATGTTCTATGTTTTTATGATTTTTACCCTATTATGTTCACTAGAGTTTCTGATTTTGTTTCTTCCGCCTATACTATGTTTATTCTGTTTATTAAATGAGATTTTTGCTAAACCTGACTTTATGTGATTTTTACTCGACTATGCTTATTATGGTTTATGATTTGGTTCCTTCTTGCCTATACTGTGAATATTTCGTTTATTTACAACAATTTGTGTTAATTCCCCTTAATCATTACTACTCCTATTTGAATCCCTAATTTTCTGTAATTGATGCTCTTCACTAATCTCATGTGATGATTTCCTTACTGATTTTTCAACCTCTAAGATATTTTCTTGCCTTATTTTCGATCAACTATGTTGTCAATTGGTTCTTAAGTACTTTCCTTAATTAGATTTTCTGAACCTAGCCCAATAACTTGTTCTATACTTACTACCTCAAAATATTTCCTTATGTGCTATGTTCTAGTCTTATGTGATCTCTTCCTTATTTGTCTTTACCGTTGGTAAATTACTCCCTTAATTAAAAGATACTTGGCTGATTTTTGATTCTTAACTGATACTGTAGTTCTATAATTGTTGGACAATTGATTTTTGCCTTATTGACCTTACTTTCACACTATTATATATACACTCTTCTCTTTTCATTACACACACAAACACATTAAGTTCAAAAACTCTCTCTCACACAAAAGAATAACATTCTTCTGCTCTCTTTTCTCTGGTTACTTGTCATTGTTCTAAGTCAGTCGGCTACAAGCCAAGGCTGATTACTCTACTCTCTTGCCCCTCACTTTGTGTTTACGATCTTCTTTACTGGTATGTTCTGATTTTAATTCAAGTTTCAAAACAATATGTTTCTTTTCATCTTGTTCTAGCATGCTTGGTTCTGTTGTTCAACTTGCAGTTAATATGTTTGCTTCATCATTTCATCAGCATGCTTTTGAATGTCACCCCTCCCTTAGACTCATCATGTTTATAAAATGTCATCACCCTTCCTAATATACCCCAATGTGGCCTTTCCTTACTTATGTTTCTCTGATTTCTGGCATGAACCTCTTTTTTGCAAAATAGTTGGCTATCCTTAAGATGAAGTTCTCCAACCCCTTAGCATATTGTTGATTCTATACTTAAGTGCTCCTGAAACTGTGTGTTAAGCTTATGTGTCCCCAAATCCCACTACCCCTGCTTGTGGTTGCTGAACCTGCCTTGGTCCTATGTTCCTTGGTTATGTGTGAACCCGTTTTGGGTGATGTGTTTGGACTGTTGTTTGTTACTCTACTCTTTTTTCAAAATTGTCCTATTGAACAACTCTCCCTGTTGTTTTACAAAACTATCTCAAACAAGTCTCTTTTTCAAACTGTTGTCCTGCTTAAATCTTTTCAAAACTATGTCAAGCAGTCTCACTCTACTCTTAGACCACTTAGTTCTGCCCCTTTTGTGTGAGCCTTGCCTTGGGACCCTTGAGCTCTCTCTAAACTTGGACACATGAAAGCTGGCCTCTCCACGCTGCACTTATTCTGTCTTGGCTGTGAAATTTGGGTGTGAGCACTGCCCGGGATCCCTTGAGGTCCTTAGGGAACTCTGACACACCCGAATATGAGAAAGGATATGAAACAATCTTGGCATTTGAGGTTCTGGAAATCGGGGCCTGTTTTCAGGCTCTCTATAGTGTAACTTCTTATTTTCTTTTCTTATGTAATTCATTTCAATGTTAGTCTGTAATAATCTGTTGTAAATGTATATTGGGGTTGGCTAGTGAAAAATGGAGGGTAGTTATATATGTTATCAACATCAATAGGTAGAAACCATGCCTTAGGTTTACATTTCCTATATGCGCATTAGAATCCATGTGTAAGACCAACACATTCAAAGCATGTCATGCATTAGATACCATGTTCTTAGGTTTACTGTTTCAGCATCTTATTTAACATCATTTTACCACTTAAAAATCCTGCTTTAGGCTAAATAACTGCATCAACATAAAATTGTTGCTCCTGCACATCTTGAAATCATGTTGTAACTCTTTGCACATTTAGAAATCATGCTTTAAGAATTCTGCATATCCTGAAATCATTCTACATTTTCATATGTGCATGTTAGATACCCTATTTTAGGATCTCGTTCACACTCGCTCAGTCACACCTAGCTAAACTACTGATGTATGAAAGGGACATAAAACAATCTCATGTTTGATTGTTTGATTATCCTATTTAAGTGAAATTGGTCACAATCCCTGTATGTATTTGCAACATTTAGAACAGCATGTTTTAGGTAAAGTAACTTCTAAACTGTTTTAATAATTCTGGTAACTGCTGCATATTATTTTACGCCTAGGCAAGCCTTAGGTAATTAACTTTAAAATAAAACCAGAACCGTCTTTGTGATTAATGTTTAACTGTCAGCATGTTTAAATCAATAGGCAAGTCTGATTAGGACTTCCTCTCTGAGTTATGTAATAAATCTGACTCTGTCGTTATCACTTAGATACCATGCTTAGGATATGAATTTAGACCTTAATTATGTATGAGTCATACTATTTATGTGTACTGTGTGTGGAGGTATATCTGAGACTCTCATTTGTCTTCCATGCTCCCCTTAATTGAAGTCCTACTTATTTATTATATGTCACCTTAGTATTTTACATTTAAACTTGAGGGTCTGCCTAGATTCCTCTTTTATAGGATAGGAATCCTAAATTCCTCCGGGACTGATAGGAATGGAGGGGTAACAGCATGCAATAGGGGTCGAGACTGGCCCTCACTTTAATTAGCTTCACGGGGTGGGAAAGGGTAGATATGGATATGATGACTAGCGCGTTAATACCACGTGTAGCCCCTCTTTGAGAAGTGTCATACCGGGTATTGCATTGATGTGATCCATATTATAAACAAGCCTAGGATACCCTTTTACATTCAAAAATATACTTAGATTGTAATTCTTTTTAAAATCTTGCGTTTCATTAGTTGTTTTTTACACCTATGTATTTAAACTTAAATCCCCTACTATTTGAGTCATATTTATTTATTTGCTAATTGTACAAATTCACAAAACTTGTTTGGCCGGGAACCACACTAGTGGATCTTGAGGGGTGCCTAACACCTTCCCCTTAAGATAATTTCAAGCCCTTACCCTGTCTCTGTTTACCAAACGTAGTTATAAATGAACCCTATAGGTACCCTAACACACCTTAAATCATTAGGTGGCGACTCTTCAAAATGCAAACCCCTTTCCAAAAGGAGAGAGTTGTCCCAACCAAAATGTCATAAACCCTATTTCGCGAGAAAAAGGGGGCGCGACAGCATGGCGACTCTGCTGGGGATATTCAGGCTTTTACCATTTCATACCGTTTTGTGAATTTGTACCCCCCCCCCCCCCATGTGCAATTATTTGTTTAATTCTTTTAAGTGTTTAATTTCTTCTTCAAATGCAAAACTAACATATCTTTCTTGTTTTCTTCCTTTATAACTGCTTTAAATTATAAAACTACTGTATTTATCGCTTTCTTAACGTGCAAATACATGTCAACATGCTTTTAATTATTGCATAATCATACTCAACATCATACTCCACTCGTGCCAAACAAATACTATAGCAACGCTTGATGAGTGGTTGTGCCCTTCCTATATAATTACCCTCCTAAATTCGGAAAGGCTTATTTGCGGTAAAACTAGTCGATCAGCGGTGCAGTCGATAGTTCCGTGCCTTCCACCTTGAGCTGTCCGCTCAAGGGTACTAGTCTAAAACCCCATAGAAACCTTACTCTGTTTAAATTACGCATGCATCATGGTCAAACCTAGCCGGGTCAGTTATGTTGTCCATGTAATGATCCTTTAAGATAGCCTTGTCCAAAAGTCCACTGGGTTTCCCTAAACCCAAACGGACATCATCATGTTCTGTGCATTTATTTGGATAACTAAGTGTTTCATACTATTTGTTGATGTTAAATAGTCGAGTCTGGTGGGGGTAAGGGCCTAACCTTGTTTGCCTTGCAGAAATATAAGGCACGAAGTCCCCACATTCGGCATGGTCACCAATATCCACCCAAGATTGCTAAGTTGGTGGGAAGATTTATATTCTAGTGACAAAACCCTCGTCAGAAATATCTGGGTAATCTACCGTCCCTCCTGGAGATTCAGCCTAACAACATGATAATAGAAGCTGCTACCTTATTTTGGGATTGTGAAAGGGCCGTGTTCCGCTTTAGGGACATCAAAATGATACCTTTGCTAGCGGAGATAAGAGGACTAGCCAGTCTAGTGTGGGAAACCCCGGGTTTGCTAATGCCTAAGAACCGTACAGGCAAGGGTTTCCTAAAAATGATGGGTTTGAAGAAGAATGCAGAATTTGTATGCCTAAAGGAATCATACATCCTTTTTCACTACATGTATGAAAGGTATGGTCATAGCAAATCATAATGTACCTACCATGATGAGTTTTCCATCACGTCCTTGAGACATATCCATCATAGGGCATTCGGCTTCATGTTTTGCTTCCTGGGTCTGATCGTCTTTCCAATGAAGAAAGGGAGAATCCGTACTAGACTGGCTATTGTAACCAAGACCCTAATGGAGGGGATTGGTGGGCAGACATTCAGCATTGTACCCATGATCATTGCAGACATATACCGAGCTTTGGAGAAGTGTCAACGAGGAGCGAGACACTTTGAAGGCTGCAATATATTACTTCAGCTTTGGCTTATGGAACAACTGCAAAAGGGCGAATACCTACAAGAAATTCAGCGAAGGGCCTAGGATGACCACATCGCTTTCCACCATCCAAAGCGAATGAATTACATCCCCGACATGTTCGCTCATCTTGAGAATGCCAAAGGATGGGTTGAGCTCTTTGATAATTTGACTGAAGAGCGGGTTCAATGGATGTTCGAGTGGTTTCCGACAGAGGAGTTCATCACCCGATCCAGAGATGCACCTTTACTAATACTGATTGGTCTAAGAGGAACATACCATTAAGTCCCTCTTTGAGTTATGAGCCAAGCAGGTTTGAAGAAAGTCATACCCACTATCGACAAGATGAGCCATCTTCGAGATAACTTCCAAAATAATGATAGACCCCACAAGTGCCAAGCCCAACACATGTGGCACTGCATGATCGTAATGAGGAAAGACACCATCGAGCCCGACAGATATCATACTGGTTGTACCCTTTTCTATTCTGGTTGGTTGGAAGACAATTGGGATGGCCTGGGCCAGCGAGGGTTCGCTCAAGGTCACTGAATTATAGATGAAAAGGTCAAGGCACGAGTCAAGTACAACCAGCTATGCAAAAGGATCCATGAATGCGAGAGCGAACACCGCGAGATACAAGAGTCCAACAAGAAGCTGATTGAGGAATGGAAAGACATGGCTATCAGTGCCAAAAAAGGCTAGGATACTTGGAGTGAGGCATAGTAGAACTAGAAGGAAAATTTCTTAAAAGGGTTGAAGACTGTCAAAAGGCTGAAGGGACCAA
Source organism: Nicotiana tabacum (assembly GCF_000715075.1). Classification (NCBI taxonomy): domain Eukaryota; kingdom Viridiplantae; phylum Streptophyta; class Magnoliopsida; order Solanales; family Solanaceae; genus Nicotiana; species Nicotiana tabacum. The sequence continues at coordinate 88,003,325 of NC_134101.1, read as the reverse complement.
AGGTGGACATCTAGACAGAGTATACTTGTTGTTGTGACTTCTCGAATTTCGAAAGTTGTTCGACGGAGCCAAGGATGTCGAATCTAGGGAAGGTCCTTCTGGGACCAAATAGATAGGAATTTACTTTTTTGCTTTACGAATGTAATAAGGACAATGACCATTAGTGACTTTTATTTCTTACTTATTTAGTGTCATTTTGGGATTCGCCTATCTTTATCAATAAAATGAGGCATTTAGCATTAAAATTTCTCCAAGTCTATTTATCGCTAGGCCTACCTCGGGCACAAAGAGGTTCCCAAATTAGGACATGCTTTACATTCCCGCACTATGTGTTTAAATATTGCAATATTTTTTATAATCCTCACTGACTTGATTACCTTTTGTTTTTTTTATTAGTCCCCTCCCCAAAGGTTAGTTCGTGCACTCTGCCATCATCATCTTATTTCAAAAGATCCATGGGCCCTCCACCCACTTCTCTTCTTAGTCCCTCTAAAGTCAAGAACAAAGGCAAGAACAAAATGGAAGATTTAAACAACATTAGGAAGGAGAACACAGCTGAACGGGTAGAGGTCACTGATGGCTAGGGTATTCGGGTTCCTAACTAGAATTTGTCACAACTCGAACAGAAACTGTTAAAATTCCAGAAAAGAGCTCGATCAGGTTCGAAATCTGGCAAACCTGTCATTTTCCCTCAACACCCCAGATATCAACTTCCCCAATGCTCAAAACCCTACACCTCCTCAAAATATCCCAAAATAGCAGAATCATCCTGTACCTCACCATCACGCTGCTCCACCAAAGAACCAATGTAACACCTGTCATACCCCAAACGACACTCCATTGCTCATCCCAAAACCTCAGAACTCCACAAACGACCATTTCCACACCCATACACCATGCCACCATAACAATCTTATCTACGTGGAGACCATGCCACTAGATGTACCAGCGTCTTACAACTTGCTGCTGGGATGGCCATGGATTCATGTTGTTGGGGTCGTAGCTTCAACGCTGCATCAGGCATTAAAGTTCGAATGGAATCACCAGGAAGTGATCATTCACGGTGACGGTAGCAACCCTATATACAGTCGTCAGACCATTCCGGTGATCGAGGGAAGAAGGAAGCTGGGTGGAGAAACTTACCACCACATTGAGTGAGTCAATGCTATCGACAAAGACAAATGGTGGGATAGCAAAATCGAGAGTATACTAAGTTGGAGTGGGTACGAACCTGGCAAAGGGCTCGGCACGAACCTCCAAGGAATCTCTAAACCCATAAAACTCAAGAAACATGGCACTACCTTCGGTTTGGGATATGAATACGCCTAGGAAGAATTCAATAGCTGGTCGCCATCATGGCGCGGTACTTAATACCCACTAGAGCAGCCAATACTGCATCTGGAGCAAACCTTCCAACAGGCCGACATTATTTATGGGTCAGATGAAGGAGAAGCACTTGCAGCAGTGAAGAACATGTTTCTAGAGGACAGTGATATGGACTGTTGCGTTATTCTCGAGGAGGAGGGGGAGGAAGGCCCTTCCATACAGGCTGTGAGCAGAGGGGCACATCTCAAGAATTGGACTATCAGGACAACCAAAGCCCAACGAGCCTCGTGGTAGCAAGGCTAAAACAAGCATTATTCACTGTTTTATTTACTAAATGATTTTCTTTTCGCATTTTTCAATTCCTGCAATAAGATCTTCGATGTTCAAAACAGTTATTCAATTTGTCAAAAGCATTTTTGATTTTTCTTATGAATTATTATTTATTGCTATTGTTTTCTCTCCTTGCTTTACCAATACAACATTACTATTACTTGTCTTGATGAACCAATGAATGTGACTTGCAATAAGACAACGCAACAAAAGGACATGAATTCAGAGGAAGATGGCATACCTAACGAGATTGTCAAAGAAGTTGAAAACTTTGAGAACAGACCTAAGTCCAACCTGGACGAGACCAAAATTGTCAACTTGAAAGATGTAGAAAACGTCAAGGATACACGAATCAGCATTCACCTATCGCCATCGGAGAAAAAAGAATACACAGAATTTCTAAAGGAGTATGAGGACATATTCTCCTGGTCGTATGATGACATGACTGGTCTGAGTATGTCTATTGTGGCTCACAAACTGCCAACCAATCTAATGTGTCCACTGATAAAACAAAAGCTTAAAAAGTTCAAGCCTGATATGAGTTTTAAAATCAAGGAAAAAGTCACCAAGCAGATCAACGCTAAGGTTCTCAGGGTAGTAGAATACCCGACATAGTTAGCCAACATTGTTCCAATGCCACAGAATAATAGGAAACTCAGAGTCTGTGTCGACTATCTGGATATCAATCGGACAAGTCCGAAAGACGACTTCCCTTTGACAAATATTCACATCCTGATCGACAATTGCGCCAAGCATGAGCTACAGTCATTCGTAGATTGCTTCGCCGGTTATCATCAGATCTGAATGGATGAAGAAGATGCTGAAAATGGCTTTCATTACGCCATGGGGAGTGTACTGTTACAAGATGATGACATTCGGTCTAAAGAATGCAGGGGCCACCTACATGAGGGCCATGACTACCATCTTCCATGATATGATACACAAGAAGATAGAGGTATATGTGGATAATGTTATTATCAAATCCAAGAAGGCCACTGACCACATAGAAGATCTGAGGAAGTTATTCAATAGACTACGGAGATACAACTTGAAACTAAACCTCGCAAAGTGCGCATTTGGGGTTCTTGCTGGGAAATTGCTTTGGTTTATTGTGAGCCATCGAGGAATAGAACTGGACCCATCGAAAGTCTGTAGCAGGAGAGGTTGCAATGTCTTGAACTACGTCATAGTCGTTGGTTTATCTAAAAGCTATTTTTAGTTATACATTTATGTCATACTTTTACAAAATCACGCATGTTTATTAAGACTGCTTTGTTTAGCAACGCTACCCCAATAATACAGACGGTATCACCAGATCAAAGTCGAACGAGTCAAGCAAAGCCACCGGGGATACGAACTAACCTCCCCCTTACTAAACTCATGAATTTTCTTTGAATGCAGGCATTAGGATTGCGAAATAATTAAACATACTGTACGCCCATGGGACAAACATTGTTCAATAATACGATTCTCAAAACCGTTGCACTTGCCAACATTTGCTATCAGCGCACACTAGTGATGTTCTGTATGTCACAATGCTCCCAGTAATCACAACGTCGCAATCTGCTATCAGCTAAGAAAACTCTACTATCATTTGTTATCTCATTTCTTGCATAAGGCTACCATTCTACCTTCCGAGACTAAACGCTATCTCCATCTGAATTTGCATTACATAAGGCTACTATTTTGCCTTCCAATTTGCATAAGGCTACCATTCTGCCTTCCGAGACTAAACGTTGTCTCCATCTGCATTTGCATTGCATAAGGCTACTATTTTGCCTTCCAATTTGCATAAGGCTACCATTCTGCCTTTCAAGACTAAACGTTGTCTCCATCTGCATTTGCATTGCATAAGGCTACTATTCTACCTTCCAATTTGCATAAGGCTACCATTCTGCCTTTCGAGGTTAAGCTCTACCTCCATCTGCATCTGCATTGCATAAGGCTACTATTCTGCCCTCCAATCTGCATAAGGCTACCATTCTGCCTTCCAAGGTTAAGCTCTACCTCCACCTGCATTCGCATCTTTGCATAAGGCTACTCTCCTGCCTTTCGAGGCTAAGCTCTGCCTCCAATTTTCTTCGAAACTAAGCGCTATCCCAAGCACTATTTATCTCGCTTCTCTTACAGGGTAAGCTCTGCCCTTTAATTTCCAAGACTGAGCTCTGTCTTGTCCGCATCATACTACTGCATCCTTCATGGGCTGAAATATTGCCAACTCATCCAAAGGCATCATCGTTCGGAGGCACCATCTTCATAGCCCGAGAACACCACATCATGGCTGGAGGATATATTTCAATCTTTTGCATATCATTATTCAAAGGCGTCATGGTTCGAAGGCACCATCCTTATAGCCTGAGAACATTATTTCATGGCCTGCGAATCCTGCATCAAACAACCCATGGCCCAGGACATCATGGTCTGAGGATGCCATTCCTAACCGTCCAATGACAACATTTATGGTCCGACGGGAATTTGCATCATATTTAGATTTATGCACAATATACACTTGTATTGCTTCTATTTTCAGGTAACCCGGCGAGCAATGGCTATCCCAGCAGGAGCGATCCCACTCTAGTTCCCTCAGCCATATCAAACCTAACCATTCCCGTAAACCGTTCACTCACCCAGCCCTAGATGTCGCGTCCGTTCTTGAAATGGCTTCATCTTTATACTCCACCGATGGACCCGAAACTACATATGGCCCGATTCCTGTGAAACCAGGGATATGTAGGCAGCTCAGAAGCCAGGGTGCGGCCTAATCTCTCGAACTATTTTGCTCGGTCAAAAATGGCTATCATTTCTTTACTCGAAAACTCTTTCATCCTTCACGATTAAAGAGGGGCAGCAGTTGATACCCAATTATTCTCCAAATATTTTAAAATTGCATATATACCTACAAAATCATGTATTAATAGGAATTGGTATTTTTCTATAATTTTCCTATATTTTTATTAATTTATCTAACATTTTATTCCTAATAAATAATTACAAAATGGATACAAATGATTTCAAAAGAATCTCTTGATTTAATTATTATTTACGGTCCTATTTAAACCAAATTATTTCATAATTAGCCAAATTAATATCTTTTGGCTATAATTGCAATAATTTTGCAATTATAGCCCAATCATATGATTGTATACTATTTTATGACCGGAAATTAAGCATTAGTATTTTTAAATACTAAGTAATTATTTTTTAACTAATTTATATGCATTACGTTCATTTGGTACGATTATCAACTATTTTTATAAATTGTTTTATTTAATTTAATTGGGTATTTAACTAATAGCCTATTGCATTTCAATTCTAGCCTAAATCAAACCAGCCCCAAACCCAATTAAAATAGCTCAATACCCCAGGCCCAAACCTAAATCCTATCTGACACAATCCCTGGTCCAATTTGGACCGTTGATCAATTCTAATCAACGGTCCGGATCCCCCATACCATAATTAACCTAAAAACTACCTCCCCAAACCCTCATTCCCATCCTCTCATTTCCTCTCTTCACATCGCTGTTACACTCTCTCATTCTCTCTCAAGCTCTCTGCACAACCATGGCTCCTATTCGCAGGCCGTTAGCTCGATGGTAACAGTGGTGGTTCCACTACTACCCCTATCCTTCAAGGCCCCTCACATGACGGATACTTGCTACCTTGAGGCCCTCAAGGGAACCAGAAGATGGTTCACTCACCTCCCATGGTTTCTACGCCATTCTCAGGTCATCCATGGTTGTCCGAGTAAGATCTTTCTTTTTCCGGCTAGATCCATGGCTTCTAAGCCAAAATCTCTCCATATCTGGGTTGTCTCTCTCTCTCAAACCCTAATTTTATCTCTTGACTTCTTAGATCTGTAACAGATCTAAGAGTTTTCTAAGTTATCTTTACTGTTTTCTTAAGAATCTCTCCAATTTTTTCAAAAAACGTCTTTTCATCTTCAAACTAGGGTTTCTTAACCCCTTTTCAAAACGACTTTCCCTCTGGTTTTTTTGGTATTATTCTATGATTCTTACTATTTTTAAAGGGTTCTTTAAGTTTTTCCATTTTGTCTGATTTATCATGTTGAAAACCTAACTATTTTGGTCTTAATCCTTGGTTCTGAGAACTGTCCTTGCTTTTTGTTCGTTTAATTTGCTCACATGTCCGTTATAACATGAATATGTTCTATGTGTCTATGATTTTTACCCTATTATGCTCGCTAGGGTTTCTGATTTTGCTTCTTCCGCCTATACTATGTTTATTATATTTATTAAAAGAGATTTGTGCTAATTCCTCTATTCAGTACTACTTTTCTAGCTGAATTCCTGACTTTATATGATTTTTACTCGACTATGCTTATTAGGGTTTATGATTTTGTTCCTTTTTTCCTATGCTGTGAATCTTTTGTTTCTTTACAACAATATTTTTTGATTCCCCTTAACCATTACTACTCCTATTTGAATCCCTAATTTTCTGTAATTCATGCTCTTCACTAATATCCTAGGATGGTTTCCTTACTGATTTTTCAACCTCTAAGATATTTTCTTGCCTTATTTTCGATTGACTATGCTGTCAATTGGTTCTTAAGTACTTTCCTTAATTAGATTTTCTGAACCTAGCCTAATTACTTGTTCTATACTTACGACCTCAAAATATTTCCTTATGTGCTATGTTCCAGTCTTATGTGATCTCTTACTTATTTGTTTTTACCGTTGGTAAATTACTCCCTTATTAAAGGAGACTTGGCTAATTTTTTATTCTTAACTGATTATGTAGTTCTATAATTGCTGGACAATTAATTCATGCCTTATTGACCTGACTTTCAAATTATTATATATACCCTCTTCTTTTTTCATTACATACACAAACACATTAGGTTCAAAAACTCTCTCTCACACATAAAAGAAAAACATTCTTCTGCTCTCTTTTCTCTGGTTACTTGTTATTGTTCTATGTCAGCCAGCTGGAAGCCAAGGCTGATTACTCTACTCTCTTGCCCCTCACTTTGTGTTTACTATCTTCTTTCCTGGTATGTTCTGATTTCAATTCAAGTTTCAAAACAACATGTTTCTTTTCATCTTGTTCTAGCATGCTTGGTTCTGTTGTTCAACTTGTAGTTAAATATGTTTGCTTCATCACTTCATCAGCATGCTTCTAAATGTCTCCCCTCCCTTAGACTCATCATGTTTATAAAATGTTATGCCCTTTCCTAATATACCCCAATGTGGCCTTTCCTTACTTATGTTTCTCTAATTTCTGGCATGAACCTCTCTGTGCAAAATAGTTGGCTATCCTTAAGTTACATGAATCTGTGTTAATCTAAAGTTCTCCAACCCCTTAGCATATTGTTGATTCTATACTTAAGTGCTCCTGAAACTGTGTGTTTACTTATGTGTCCCCAAATCCCACTACCTCTGCTTGTGGTTGTTGAACCTGCCTTGGTCCTATGTTCCTTGGTTATATGTGAACCTGTTTTGGGTGTTGTGTTTGGACTGTTATTTGTTACTCTACTCTCTTTTCAAAAATGTCCTATTGAACAACTCCCCCTGTTGTTTTACAAAACTATCTCAAACAAGTCTCTTTTTCACACTGTTGTCCTGCTTAAATCTTTTCAAAACTATGTCAAACACTCTCACTCTACTCTTAGACCATTAAGTTCTATCCCTTTTGTGTGAGCCTTGCCTTGGGACCCTTGAGCTACCTCTGAACTTGGACACATTAAAGTTGGCCTCTCCATACTGCACTTACTCTGTCTTGGCTATGAAATCTGGGTGTGAGCACTGCCCGAGATCCCTTGAGGTCCTTAGGGAACTCTGACACACCCGGATATAAGAAAGGCTATGAAACAATCTTGGCATTTGAAGTCCTACTTTTTTATTATATGTCACCTTAGTATTTTATCTTTGAACTTGAGTGTCTGCCTAGAACCCCCTTTTATAGGATAGGAGTCCTAAATTCCTCCGGGACTTATAGGAATGGATGGGTAACAGCATGCAATAGGGGTCGAGACCAACCCTCGCTTTAAATACCTTCACGAGGTGGGAAAGGATAGATATGGATATGATGACCATTGCGTTAATTCCACGTGTAGCCCCTCTTTGAGGAGTGTCATACCGGGTATTGAATTGATGTAATCCATATTATAAACAAGCCTAGGATACCCCTTTGAATTCACAATTATGCTTAGATTGTAATTCTTTTCAAAATCTTGCATTTCATTAGTTGTTTTTTACACCTGTGTATTTAAACTTAAATCCCCTACTATTTGAGTCATACTTGTTTATTTGCTAATTGTACAAATTCACAAAAACTGTTTGGCGGGGAATCACACTAGTGGATCCTGAGGGGTGCCTAACACCTTCCCCTTAGGATAATTTCAAGCCCTTACCCTGTCTCTGGTTACCAAACGTAGTTATAAATGAACCCTATAGGTGCCCTAACACACATTAAATCATTAGGTGGCGACTCTTCAAAATGCAAACCCCTTTCCAAAAGGAGAGAGTTGTCCCAACCAAAATGTCATAAACCCGATTTCGCGAGAAAAAGGGGGCGCGACAATCACCGGTGAAGTTATCACGTGCTTATTATGTCTTGTTATTTTGTTAAGATTATTGCACTTCTTGGTTTTTCTGTGATTCCCTTGTTGCCGTGTATTCATACTCTTGGTGGTGGAGTTCATTGTGATTGTATTGTTGGATTGTTGTTGATTCCCTTGTTGTGATCTTATTGTTCATATTGTTGATTCTCTTGCTGGGATGTACTGTTTCTATTGTTTGGGTGAGGAAGAATTTAAAGCACGAAGGGTGATGCCATGCATGATATTGTGAGTGAGTGTTAATGCACGAAGGGTGATGTTGTGCCCTGATTATGAGAGTTAATACACGAAGGGTGATGTCGTGCCATGATTATGAGAGTTAATGCATGAAGGTTGATGTCGTGCCATGATTAAGAGAGTTAATACACGAAGGGTGATGTCGTGCCATGATTATGAGAGTTAATGCACGAAGGGTGATGTCGTGCCATGTTATGAGAGAGTTAAAGCACGAAGGGTGATACCGTGCACATTTTTATTTATGCATATGGTGGGGAAGAGTGATAAAGCACGAAGGGTGATATCGTGCACTTTCTATTTGCTGTGTTATTTGTTGTTATCAATTCAAGTATTTTAACTGTTCAGATTTCTTTACTGTTGTGATCCTTTGTGATGGAAACCCATAGTGTTTTCAATACTTCTCCGTATTTATATATATATTTCAATACTTCAAATTTAAATAATTGTTACATTTTTATTCAATTAGTTTCTCAATTAAATTCCCTTAAACTGTCTGAGATTGTATTTGTTATCAATTCAAGTATTTTAACTGTTCAGATTTCTTTACTGTTGTGATCCTTTGTGATGGAAACCCATAGTGTTTTCAATACTTCTCCGTATTTATATATATATTTCAATACTTCAAATTTAAATAATTGTTACATTTTTATTCAATTAGTTTCTCAATTAAATTCCCTTAAACCGTCTGAGATTGTATTTTATTTAAAAAGGAATTCTACTAAGTCAATTTATTAAATTTCATGTTAAAGGTAATAATTCATTCGATGTTGTATTTTAATTGAAAATGGTACTTTCTTTATTCAAATAATTTCTAAAAATAACTTCATCTTTTTTTGCTGAGTTCCTAATTGGTTTAGAAGATGTACTCTACTCTATGTTATGTAAATGAGACTCCTTGAATGTCTTAATTGCATTGGTTATGGACCCTATGTACTAAGTAACATGAGAACGTTATTGTGCAAAGTGAGATAGAAATATATGGGCACAAGGTGCCGGGTGTGCTAAACGTTTGGTAATTGAGGTTATGATATGTTTGAGATGGTTGGAATTGTGCATCAAAAATGATATTATTTGTTGAGATAATATCGCCTTCCTTATTTGAGTACATTTTTACTTGTCTGTGTTCTAACTATGTTGGTGTTAATTTACTTGGTTTTATATCGTTTCCATCCGTTCTTCTCTTATTGTTTCTACTGATTGTAGTTTGTTCTTTCCCCGTTGTTGATATTACTTTGTCATCTTTACGTTGATAATTTATTAACATATCCTGTTCAATTTATTTGATCAGTAGGTGTCTAGACTGTCTCTCGTCACTACCCCACCGAGGTTAGTCTTGATACTTACTGGGCACCCTTGTGGTGTGCTCATACTACACTTCTATACATTGTTGTGTACAGATCCAGGTATTTGATCGGAAGTAGCTGTGGGGGTCGTTGCGGTGGAGACTCAAGGTAAACCTATTGCAGTGTTCACAGGCCTCGGAGTCACCTTCATTTGGACTTATTTCCATTTGTTCCTTTTATTTCGGAACAGTGATGTATTTATTTTGTATAACTACTCTTAGAACTGCTTATGACTTGTACCACCGATTTTGAAAATTGTAATTTGTTAGGAGTTATTTAAAGTAAAGTTAGCAAATATAAATGTTATCTCAGTTAATGTTAGACTTACCTAGTTTAGATACTAGGTGTCATCACAACTCCTTCAGGGGGATTTTTGGGCAGTGACAATTATTTGAGTTGTCTTCGGTTAATATTTTTGGTAAATGAACCAAGATTCATATTTTGACAGTCACGGTAGGTCCGTATCGATATTTGGGACTTGGGGATATGCCCGGAGCCGAAATCAGAAGTCCTTAGCTTGAGATATCAGACTTTGTCGAAATTTGATAGTTAAAGGCTTAATGAAATGGAAATGTTTGACCAAGGTTTGACTTTTTAGATATCGTTTCGTATTTTGGTACCGAAACCCGGTATAGGTCCAATACCATAATTATGACTTGTCTGTGAAATTTGGTGAGAAACGGAGTTGGTTTGACGCTATTCGGACGTCCGGTTGGGAAATTAGAAGTTTCAAAGTTTTCATGAAAATTTCATTTGATTTGGTGCTAAATTCGTAGTTCTAGGTGTTATTTTGGCGATTTGATCATGCGGCCAAGTTCTTATGATATTTTAAGACTTGTGTTCATGTTTGGTTGGAGCCCCGAGGGCTCAGGTGAGTTTCGGATAGGCTACAGAGTGAAATTGGACTTAGAGAATATTGCTGGTGTATCTGAACTTGTTTCATGCCTCTGATCTCACATTTTTGAGATCAGGCATCGCATATGTGACCTCTGAGGGGTTCGCATTTACGAGCTTCTCATTGCAAATGCAAAGAGAAGCTGAGCCAACAGTTTTGGCGTTTGCGAGTTTTCCTTCGCATTTGCGAAAGGAGTCTGGGAAGGGCAGTGATCGCAAATGTGATCATTGAGTCACATTTTCGGAGCTTCAAGGTCGCATTTGTGAACTTATCTTTGCATTTGCGAATGCATCAGAAAAGTGAAGGGCTTCGCATCTGCGATGGCTCCTTCACATTTGCGAAGCCCAGGTCACAAATGCGACATCTACAGCTGTGTAAAAGTGACTTAGATGAGATTTTTGTCCCATTCTTCAAATTTTCAAAACCTAAAACACAAGAGGCGATTTTCCAAAGGCCATTTCTTCCCTAAAAACCTTGGTGAGTGATTCTAAACTAGTTTCTTTCAATCATTCACTACATTTTACAAGAATTCAACCTCGAATTTAGGGTTTTCATGGTGGAATTGAGAACTTTTGGGTAGAATCTAGGAATTTTGAAATTTGGGGATTTAGACCTCAATTTGAGGTTGGATTCCAAAACCAATTGTATATCCGGGATCGGGGGTGAATGGGAAATTGGGGTTTTGTCCGAATTTCGGGTTTGGACCAAGCGGGCCTTGGTGTTGACTTTTGTTGAGTTTTTCAATAATGGCCTAAATTGAATCTTTTGCTATCGTAGGTAGTTCCTATGACTTAAATTGAATCATTTGATTCGTAATTTGCTAGATCTTATTGGTCTGGAGGCTTGTGTGAAGGGAAAAGCTGTGGTTGAGCTTTGAGTTTGGCCGTTGGAGCGAGGTAAGTGTCGTGGTTAACTTTGGCTTGAGGGATTAAGTCTTATTTTCCTGTTTGTGTCAAAACCCAAAATCCACTAGTCGTGATGGAACCTAACCCAACCCGCTAGGTATGCCAACTATACTTTCCAATTCCAATAATGTTAATAAGATAATTAAACAAATAAATTATATGGATCTATTACATCTCCTCAAGGACTGGTAGTACAAATCATAAGCTTCTAAGAATAGAATTTATAAAGCTGATATGAAGTAATACATCTTCTGTTTGAAAAGTACATAAACAGAGTTTTTATAAATCTACTACTACTGTAAACAAGAGGTAGCTACAACAAGGACGCGGGTACATCTTCCAATCCAACTCCCGCCGAACACAGCAACATCGGCATTCGAAATCTGCACACAATATGCAGGAAGTGTAGTAGGAGTACAACCGACCCCATGTACTCAATAAGTAACAAACCTAATCTTAGAATTAAAGTAGTGACGAGCTGGAACATATGTCAGTTCCAACACCAATAACTAATAGTAGTTCATAACAACGTAGAGCATATAGATAAGGAAGTAACTCGGAGATAAGAATACTTAGATTTTTCACAGTTTTCCGAAAATAGTTCTGCTTTTCAAGAATATCAGTGAAAACTCAAATCCTTTACCGAAATCGTCGTAAAAAATGAGATAGTTTGAAAACTGTAATTTATCTAAAAATCCTTTTCATAGTAAATAAGATGTTTCATTATCTTTCCAGATAGAAAGTGTGAAATGCCTCTCTATGACCATATATCAATGTGCATAAAAAGTCATGAATGATGTGATACCGTACAACATGAGGAAAATACGACTCTATGCATGTATGTCATATATGCATGCCAATGCCATGTATCCCAGAGATGAATCATGTACTCACACTCTCAGAGTACTCAATCTCACTATCTTACACTTTCCGCTCATCATGCTCAACCACTCGATACTGTATATGGTGCGTGCAGCCTAGGGAAATCCATCCCGGAACATATACAACACTGACTATAAGTCACCCAGTACCAAGGAAAAAGGGCACTCCAACCCTAAGGAGAAATCAATCTCCAGGTATCAGGTATTTCGGAAAAATCCATGTCCAGGAAAATCCATCCCTCAATAATATCATCCGCGCTCACTAGGGGTGTGCAGACTCCGGAGGAGCTCCTTCATCCCAAGCGCTATAATGCACACGGACAACTCACGTGCTATAATATCAATATCAGAATCCGCATGGACAACTCACATTCTGCACAGATAACTCACATGTTATAGTATCAATAAGCTCACAATTAGCCCTCGGCCTCACTCAGTCATCAATCTCTCTAGTCTTACTCATGGGCTCACAATATTATGAAACTAGCCCGACAACAATGATATGATGTATCAATAAACAACAACTGAGACTGAGATATGATATGAATGCATGAATACGATTGAGTATGAAATATCAATAAAATCAGTAAGATGACAGAGAAACGACCACTATGGGTCCTAACAATATTATCATAAAGCCTAAACATGATATCTACCATAATTAACAGCTCAGTTACTTAATCACATGGTGACAACACAGATATCAACAAAAAAGGGCCACTAAATGGTGCCATGGAAACAAAGGAGTCGTAAATCATAGGGAGCATGCCCACGCGCCTGTAACCTAGCATGTGTGTCACCTCAGTACCAATCACACAACACGTAATTTGGGGTTTCATACCCTCAGCACTAAGTTTAGAAGAGCTACATATCTCAAATAAGCCAATTCCAAACGTCGAACAAGCCAAGCGATGCTCTAAGAATTCCATCACGTGCGTAGCAACCTCCGAACGGCTCAAAACTAGCCAAAAGAAACTCAAATACATCAGATAAATCCCAAAGGAAGAAATTACAAATGATAAAGATCAAATTCTACACCAAATCCTAAATCAGGTCAAAACCACACCGGCCCACGCCTCGAAACTCGACAAAACTCACAAAATCCGACAATTCATTCAATTACGAGTCCAACCATACTAGTTTCACTCAAATCTGACTCCAAATCGATGTTCAAAACTCAAAAATTTATATTATGAAACTTTAGGTGAAAACCCCCAATTTCCTCTTAAAATTCATCAACCAATTGCTAAAATCGGAGATAGATTCATGGAATATAATCAAACCTAAGTAGAGAACACTTACCCCACTCCTTGTGATGAAATTTGCTTGAAATATTTCATCTATTCGAGCTCCATAGCTGCCAAAATGCAAAAATGGATGAAACCCTTGAAATAGAGTACTTTATAATCTGCCCAGGCCTCCTCTTTCGCAAATGCGGGACAACCATTGCGTTCGTGAAAAATAAAAATAACAGCTACAAAAAATGCTTTACGCGCTCGCGGCACCAGCCTCGCGAACATGATACACACTAGATGCAGAACTACGGGAACATGGCCCAAGCATCGGGAACGCGATAAATAAAGGTCCTCCAGCCCAGCACCTAACTCGACTCTACGCAAATGCGATAACCCATACGCGAATGTGAAGAAGTCTTTCCCCAACACTACGCTAATGCTGGACATACCTCGCGATCATGCAAAACCATTTGTTTCTGCCATAAGAATACACTATGCGTTCACGATACATACCATGCGAATTTGATGAAGAAACGCAACACCAGATACCAACAGAACACAACAGTCCAAAATGAAGGAAAAATAGCCTGAAATCAATCCGAAACATGCCCGAGACCCTCGGGACCCCATCTAGACATACCAACAAGTCCAATAGCATAAGATGGACCTACTCGAGGCCTTAAATCTCACATAACCACATTGAAACGATGAATCACACCTCAATTTGAAATCAATGAACTTGAAACCTCAAACTTTCACAACCGATGCCGAAACCTATCAAATAACATCCGATTGACCGCAAATTTTGCACACAAGTCACATTTTACATTATGGACCTACTCCAACTTCTGAAATCGAAATTCAACCCCGATATCAAAAATTCAACTCCCGGTCAAACTTTCCAAAATTCTAACTCTCCATTTCAACCCAAATTCTGCTACGGACCTCCAATTCACGATTCAGACGCGCTCCTCAATCCAAAATATCCAATGGAGCTAACGGAACCATCAAAAATCTAATCTGAGGTCAAATACTACAAGTCAAAACTTGGTCAAACCTTTCAAATTTAAAGCTTCTAGCTAAGAATCATTCCTTCAAATAAATTTCGAATAACCTAAAAACTAAAATAGATGATTCACATAAGTCATAATACATCATATGGAGCTACTCATGCCCTCAAACAACCGAGCGAAGTGCAAATTCTCAAAATGACCGGTCGGGTTGTTACAATTTGTTACATGTTTGAATGTTAAGTACAATGTATAGGTGAGGTGACGAGTACCTGTTGTCGAGTCATAGCATGCGAGTGGGTCCTATTCTTGTGATTGTTGCTTTCTGACGATCATATTATCCATATTTAGACTAGATACTTGTTATGTTGAGCACTCTTATCATGTTTACGGACCTTGGTATTGATCGAGTATTGACTCAAAGTTGAGGTCGATATTGTGGAACCAACTATTGAAATAAGACTTGTTATTGTCATTTCTATCTCCTTGTCATTATTGTTCCTTGTTTTGGTGAGGGAGAGTATTAATGCATGAAGGTTGATGTCGTGCCATATTTTATGAGTGATAATGCATGAAGGGTGATGTCATGCCATATTGTGAGTGTTAATGCACGAAGGGTGATGTTGTGCCATATTATGAGAGAGTTAATGCACGAAGGGTGATGTCGTGTCGTTTCTATTGTTTCATATGGTGAGATTGAGAGCAAAAGCACAAAGTGTGATGCCATACAGTTTCTTTTACCATTTTTACTTGTTCTATCTGTTTAAGGCATATTGATTGATCAAGTCTTTATCACTGCTTTCATTCCTTATATTGTGATCCCCACAGCATGTCCCCATCCCAATATTTCTTGTCTTGTTTCTTTTATTACTGTTATTGGTATATGTATGGTTATACTGCATAGGTTATTTGTGGGTGTCTTGTCTTAGCCTCGTTACTACTTCAACGAGTTATAGCTCGACACTTACCAGTACATGGGGTCGGTTGTACTAATACTGCACTTGCACTCCTTGTGCATATTTTGGTGTTGGTCCGAGCTAATCTTGAGACTAGCTGCTGACTTCATTCCACAGGAGACCTAAGGTAGATCTGCTGGCGTCCGCAGACCCTAGAGTCCCCTTCTAGATATTCCAGTTTATTGTTTCTTTTAGTTCGAAAATAGTTGTACTTTCTTTCAGTTAGTTACTTGTAGTTAATCTTAGAAGTTCGTGAATTGTGATAGCAGATTCTGGGTAGTTGTGTATAAATATTAAGGTTGTTATGGATTCCGCACTTTATAACTTGTTATGGCTTAATTGTTGTTAATCACTGAAAGGTTGAAGAATTTGGCTTAATAATCTCTAATGTTGGCTTGCTAGCAAGTGAAATGTTAGGCACCATCACTGTCCAACGGTGGGAATTCTGGGCTGTGACAAGTTGATATCAGAGCACTAGGTTGCCTAGGTCTTACAATTCACGAACAGGCTTAGTAGAGTATGGGGGATCGGTACGGAGACATTTGTACTTATCTCTTAGAGGCTACAGAGTTTTAAGAACAATGTCACGTGTATTCTTCTCTGTAGTGCAATTTTGTTCTCTCAGTGGTAATTGAACTCTTCTACTCTTGTTTTTTTGCAGATGGCAAGAACACGTACTGCATCTTCAGCTAAGCAGCAACTAGAGCCCCCAGTGGCAGCTCTTACGAGGGGAAGAGGACGAGGTACTTGGCCGTGGCAGAGGCCGAGGTAGAGGCATGGCTGAGCCTAGAGCTCGAGCAGTATCACCAGGGGTGGAGCCTCTGGTGGAGTTTGATGTAGAGGCTCCAGCCTAAACCGTTCCAGTAGGACCAGCTTAGGTCCCAGAGGGGATCATCGCCACCCCAGTGCTACAAGATGCTTTGGTCTATTTGGTAGGCCTAATGGAGAGTGTATCCCAGATTGGCACTTTTCCCATGGCACCAGTCGTCTCTCAAGCTGGAGGAGGAGTAGAAACTCCTACTACTCACACCTCAGAGCAGGTGGCTCCCAATATCAAACTCTAGCAACTTAACCAGTTGGAGTAGTTCAGCCAGTTGTCGCAGCATACGCCGGTGATGGTCATGCTATGACTCCCGAGAGTTTTTTGAGATTGGACAAGTTCACCAAGATCTTTCCAGTTTACTACAGTGGCACACCTTCTAAGGATCCCCAGGATTATCTTGACTGCTTCCATGAGGTGATGCGGAATATGGGGATAGTGGAGACAAATAGGGTCAACTTTGTTGTATTTCATATGATTGGTTCTGCCAAGAGATAGTGGAATGACTTTGTATTGACAAGGCCATCTGGGTCACATGCTTTTACTTGGGACCAGTTCTCTCAGATATTTCTTGAGAAGTTCCTTCATGTCACCCTGAGGGAGGAATATCGCAGGTAGTTCAAGCGTCTCCAGCAGGGTAGTATGACCGTCACTCAGTATGAGACCCGTTTTGTGGATTTGGCTAATTATGCTATTCTTCTGCTTCCTACCGAAAGAGAGAGGGTGAGGAGGTTTATCGAGGAACTTGCTTAGCCTACCAGATTGCAAATGGCTTAGGAGACTGGTAGTGAGATTTCTTTTCAGACAGCTGCCAATATTGCCAGGCAAGTCGAGATGGTATTAGCTCAAGGGAGTGGTCAAGAGTCCGACAAGAGGCCGCATCACTCCAGTGGATTCAGTGGGGCCTCATCTGGAGGCCGAGGTACTTTTGGTTGAGGCCATCCTCCCAGGCCGTTTCATTCAACACTCTAGGCTTCTCACGATGCTTCAGGTGGTCATGGCCCTCATATGCATTATTTCGATCAACTAGCCTACAATGCACCACCAGCTCATATTAGTGCACCTCCGCTCAAAGTTTTCAAGGTGGATACTCAGGTCAACAGGGTCAGTTCCAGGGTCATCAGTCATAGCAGTTGAGGTCATGTTATACTTGTGGTGATTTGAGGTACATTGCTAGATTTTTCCCTCGTGCCCCAAGCAGTTCTCAGCATCAGGGTTCTTGTGCCATGGTCACAGCACCGGGTACTTCACTGCTTGCTCAAACAGCTAGAGGTAAGGGTCAGGCAGCCAGAGGTGGTGGTCAGGCCATTAGAGGTGGAGGTCAGGCACCTAGAGGTGGAGGCCAGCCAACTAGGGCCCGTCCTAGAGATGTAGTCAGAGTGGTGGGGCCCAATCCCAATGTTATGTTTTTCCAGCCATGCCTGAGGCTGAGTCTTCTGACGTCGTCATCACAGGTACGGTTTTAGTTTGCAGTAGAGATGCTTTAGTTCTATTTGATCCGGGTTCTACTTATTCGTGTGTGTCCTCCTATTTTGCTTCATATTTGGTTGTGCCCCGTGATTCTTTGAGTGCCCCCTATGTATGTGTCCATACCGGTGGGAGATGATATTATAGTAGATCGCATTTGTCATTCGTGTGTGGTTACGATTGGGAGTCTTGAGACTAGTGTGGACCTTTTGCTTCTTGATATGGTAGAATCTGATGTTATATTGGGTATGGATTGGTTGTCACCTTATCACGCTATATTGGATTGTCACGCCAAGATGATGAGCTTAGCTTTGTCGGGGTTGCCTCAATTAGAGTAGAGAGGGACTCCAGGTCATTCTACCAGCAGGGTTATCTCTTATATGAAGGCTCGGCATATGGTCGAGAAGGTGTGTCTAGCTTATTTGGCTTATGTATGCGATTCTAGTGCGGAGGTTCCTTCCGTGGATTCTGTAGCAGTTGTCCGAGAGTTTCCAAATTATTTCTTACAGACCTGCCGAGGTTGCCACCCGACAAGGAAATTGATTTCTGTATTAACTTGGTTCCGGGCACTCAGCCCATTTCTATTCTGCCATACCGTATGGCCCCGCCGGAGTTGAAAGAATTGAAAGAGTAGTTGTTAGATTTGCTTGATAAGGGCTTTATTAGACCTAGTGTCTCGCCCTGGGTGCGCCCGTGTTTTTTGTAAAGAAGAAGAAAGATGGATCGATGAGAATGTGCATAGATTATCGATGTTTGGACAAAGTCACTATGAAGAACAAGTATCCATTGTCGAGGATTGATGTCTTATTTGATCAGCTTCAGGGTGCCAAAGTGTTTTCGAAGATCGATTTGAGGTCTAACAGCCATCAGTTGAGGAGTAGGGCATCCGATATCCCTAAGACAGCTTTTCGGATGGGATATCGGCATTATGAAATTCTAGTGATGTCATTTGGCCTAACAAATGCCCCAGCAGTATTTATGGATTTGATGAACCGGGTGTTCAATCCTTATTTGTATTCCTTTGTGATTGTGTTCATTGATGATATCTTGATCTACTTCCGTAGCCGAGAGGAGCACGAGAAGCATCTTCGGATTGTACTTCAGACTCTGAAAGACAGTCAGATATATATTAAGTTTTCAAAATGCAAATTTTGGTTTGACTAAGTCACCTTCTTGGGGCATGTCGTATCAGTAGAGGGTATTCAGGTGGATCCTATGAAGATTGAGGCTGTTCAGAATTGACCACAGAGATCTATATTTTCTTGGGATGGGCGGGTTATTACCGTCGGTTTGTGGAGGGGTTTTCATCTATAGCAACCCTGTTGACCAGTTTGACCGAGAAGGGTGCCCCGTTCAGATGGTCAGATGAGTGTGAGACAAACTTTCAGAAGCTCAAGACAGC
This sequence comes from Nicotiana tabacum, assembly GCF_000715075.1. Taxonomy (NCBI): domain Eukaryota; kingdom Viridiplantae; phylum Streptophyta; class Magnoliopsida; order Solanales; family Solanaceae; genus Nicotiana; species Nicotiana tabacum. The sequence continues at coordinate 87,983,941 of NC_134101.1, read as the reverse complement.
TTTGACTATGGCACCGGTGTTGGTATTGCCCACAGATTCAGGATCTTATACGGTATATTGTGCTACATCCCGTATTAGTCTGAGTGTAGTATTGATGTAGGGTGGCAAGGTTATTTTATATGCTTCGCGGCAGCTGAAGGTTCACGAAAAGAATTACCTCGTTCATGACCTACACTTGGTAGCTATTTTTCATGCGCTGAAGATTTGGAGGAACTATCTTTACGACATGCCATATGATGTATTCACGAATTATCGGAGCTTGCAGTATTTGTTCAAGCAGAAGGAGCTCAATTTGAGGCAGAAAGGTGATTGGAGCTATTGAAAGACTATGATATCACCATCTTGTATCATCTCGGGAAGGCCAATGTGGTGGTTGACGCTTTATTAGGAAGTCAACTAGAATGGGTAGCTTTGCGTACATTTCAGTCAGTAAGAGACCGCTTGCATTAGATGTTCACGCCTTAGACAATCAGTTCGTGAGGTTGGATGTTTCTGAGCCCAGCCGTGTTCTAGCTTGTACAGTTGCTCAGTCTTCTTTGTTTGAGCGTATCAGAGATCGACAGTATGACGACCCTCATTTGCTTGTCCTTAGGGACACAGTGCCGCACAGTGGAGCCAAGCATGTTACTATTGGGGATGATGGAGTTTTGAGGATGCATGGTCGTGTTTGTGTGCCTAATATGGATGAACTTCGTGAGTTGATTCTTGAGGAGGCCAGCAGTTCCTGGTATTCTATTCATCTGGGTGCTACCAAGATGTATCAGGACTTGCAGTAGCATTATTGGTGGAGGAGGATAAAGAAAAATATAGTTGCATACGTGTCTCGGTGTCTGAATTGTCAGCAGGTAAAGTGTGAGCATCAAAGACCTGATGGTTTGCTTCTGAAGTTGGAGATTCCTGAGTGGAAGTGGGAGCGTACAACTATGGATTTCGTTGTTGGACTCCCATGGACTCAGAAGAATTTCGATATAGTTTGTTCATTATGGACAGGCTGACCAAGTTAGCGCATTTCATTCTTGTGGCAGTTACCTATTCTTAAGAGTGGTTGGCAGAGATTTATATCCGTGAGATCGTTCATCTTCACGGTGTGCCCGTGTCTATCATTCTGATCGAGGTACATAGTTCACCTCACATTTCTGGAGGGAAGTGCAGCGTGATTTGGGCACGGGGGTTGAGCTGAGCATAACATTTCATCCTCAGATGGACACGCAGGCCGAGCACACTATTAAAATATTAGAGGATATACTCCGCGCTTGTATTATAGACTTTAGAGGTTTGTGGGATCAGTTCTTACCGCTAGTGGAGTTTGCCTACAATAATAGTTATCAGTCGAGCATTAAGGTGGCTCCCTATGAGGCATTATATGGTAGGCGGGGTCGGTCGCCAGTCAGATGGTTTGAGTTGGGGGAGGCTCGGTTGTTGGGTATAGAGTTAGTACAGGATGCCTTGGATAAGGTCAAGATTATTCAGGATCGACTTCGTACAGCTCAGTCTAAGCAGAAGAGTTATGCCGACCGTAGAGTTCGTGATGTTGCATTCATGGTCGGAGAGAGAGTGTTGCTTTGGGTATCACTCATGAAGGGTGTAATGAGGTTTGGAAAGAAAGGCAAGTTGAGCCCTAGGTTTATCGGGCCTTTTGAGATCCTTGCGCGAGTGGGAGAGGTGGCCTATAGACTTGCGTTGCCACCTGGTTTATCAGCAGTCCATCCGATGATCCATGTGTACATGCTTCTGAAGTATCACGGCAATCCATCCCACGTGTTAGACTTCAACACTATCCATCTAGATAAGGATTTGAGCTACAAGGATGAGCCGGCAACTATTCTAGACCGGCAGGTTCGTCAGTTGAGATTGAAGAGTTATCTTTCGATTCGAGTGTAGTGGAGAGGTCAGCCTATTGAGGCAGCTACCTGGGAGACTGAGTCCAATATGCGGAGTAAATATCCCCACCTTTTCACCAGCTCAGGTACTTTTTACGTCCGTTCGAGGACGAACGGTTATTTTATAGGTGGAGAATGTGATTACCCGAAAGGTCATCTTATGTTTTAGAACTCAATTTTGTGCTTTTAAGCCTTAAAAATCTCATTTTTACCCTCCTCGAATTTGCATGCACGGCCCGAGTATGTTTCGGAAAGCTTTTATGTTACAAATTGTTAAAAATAAGAAATTTTGCCTAAAAACTTCATTTGAGTTGACTTTGGTTAATATTATTGGTAAACGAACCCGGATTCATATTTTAATGGTCCCGGTGGGTCCGTATCAAGATTTGGGACTTGCGTGTATGCCCAGAGTCAAAATCGGAAGTCCCTAGCCCGTGATATCGGACTTGGTCGAAATTTGATAGTTAAAGGCTTAATGAAATTGAAATGTTTGACCAAGGTTTGAATTTTTATATATCGGGCACGTATATTAGTTTCGGAACCCAGTATAGGTCGAATACCATAATTATGACTTGTCTGTGAAATTTGGTAAGAAACTGAGTTGGTTTGACGTGATTCGGAAGTCCGGTTAGGAAATTAGAAGTTTCAAAGTTTACTTGAAAATTTTATTTGATTTGGTGCTAAATTCGTAGTTCTAAGGGTTATTTTGGCGATTTGATTGTGCAAGTTTTAAGACTTGTGTGCATATTTGGCTTGGAGCCCCACGGGCTCAGGTGAGTTTCGATGGGCTACAGAGTGAAATTTGACTCAGAGAATATTGCTAGTGTATATGAACTTGTTGCAGGCCTCTAATCTCGCATTTGTGAGATCAGGCATCACATATGCGACCTTTGAGGGGTTCGCATTTGCGAGCTTCTCATCACAAATGCAAAGAGAAGCTGGGCCAACAGTTTTATCATTTGCGAGTTTTCCTTCGCATTTGCGAAGGGAGTCTAGGAAGGGCAGTGATCGCAAATGCGACTAGAGCTTCAAGGTCGCATTTGCAAAGGAAGTAGAAGTGTGAAGGGCTTCGCATTTGCAATGGCTACCTGCAGCTGTGTAAAAGTGACTTAGACGGGATTTTTCTCCCATTCTTCAAATTGTCAAAACCTAAAACACAAGAAGCGATTTTCCAAAGACCATTTCTTCTCCAAAACCTTGGTGAGTGATTCTAAACTAGTTTCTTTATTCACTATATTTTACAAGAATTCAACCTAGAATCTAGGGTTTTCATGGTGAAATTGGGGATTTTTGGGTAAAAACTAGGAATTTTAAAATTTGGCGATTTAGACTTCAATTTTAGGTCGGATTCTTTTTCCATAGGGAAGATATTATCTATTCAAAGTTGGTTCAGATCTGTTGTGTCTTTGTTCAGATCAAAGTTATTATCTTTTTCTCTTACTTGATTTTACTTTGATTTATCTAGCTGATTTTTCCAATCTGTTTAATTGAAAAGAGTAATCGTTTTGCTCTGCTTCTTTGCTAACCAGTGGTAGCGGCGATAGCTCCTTCTGGTTTTTGGGTCGTGGTATTTTCTGTGTTTTCAGGAATTCTCGGAGTATTGGAGACAAGTTGAGCGCACGAGCACTGGCTAAGGAGAGCAACCTGGGCGAGTGTCAGCAAGGGTGGTAGGAAGTGGGCGGGAGCATACAACTACATCGAGCATAACAAATCAGCCACAGGTTTTGTTATCGGGAGTTGGTACCTCCTGTTTTACTGTTTCCCTTTTGGTGTTAGCTAAATTACTGTTAATTTACTTCGCAATAGTTAAACCTTTAAACTAGGATACTAGTTACCACGTGTTTCCTTCTAGTTTGATTTGTGTACGTTGTGTACTAGCGAGTATTCTCTAGATTGTTGTAGGTGTAGTGGCTGCAGTCTGGGATGATAGAATAAGGGCATGTCCTCGGGTGGGGCGGAGTGTGGGGTGGGGTTCAGGGGGTGGGTCGGGTAGCAGGGGAGGTAGAGGGGGCAAGGGAGCCTATAAGTTGAGAATCGGGTCATGGAACATAGGTTCACTAACGAGTAAATCCATAGAGTTGGCAAAAATCCTGCAGAAGAGGAAGATTAATATAGTGTGTGTCCAGGAGACTAGGTGGGTCGGATCGAGGGCGAAAAATGTGGATGGGTATAAGTTGTGGTACTCTGGTGTCCTGAGGGGTAAGAATGGAGTGGGTATCCTGGTAGATAGCCATCTTAGGAAGTCCGTGGTGGAGGTCACACGAGTGAATGATAGGCTAATGACATTAAGTTGGTGGTGGGTGAGGGTACTTTAAATGTCGTTAGCGCGTACGCACCACAAGCAGGCTTGGATGAGGAAATTAAAAGGCAATTTTGGGAGGGGTTGGATGAGATTGTTCGTAGTATACCGCCTTCTGAGAGGTTATTCATAGGAGGAGATTTCAATGGTCATATTGGGTTATCTGCAGGTGGGTACACTGAGGTGCATGGCGGATTTGGTTTCGGAGAGCGGAACGGAGGGGGCATTGCGCTGTTGGACTTTGCCAAGGCTTTCGATCTAGTCATTGCAAACTCGAGTTTTACGAAGCGGGATGAACATTTGGTTACTTACCAAAGTTCGGTGGCGAAGACTCAGATTGACTATCTCCTCCTCAGGAGATGCGACAGAAGGTTGTGCGAGGACTGCAAGGTTATCCCAAGTGAGACCCTCTCAACGCAGCATAGGCTTTTGGTGATGGACATTTGTATTAGGATAAGGAGGAAGAAGAGTTCAGTATGAGGACGCCCCAGGATTAGGTGGGGCGCCTTAACTAAGGATAAGGCTAAAGAGTTGGAAGGAAGGCTATTGGCAATGGGAGCTTGGAGAAGTAGTGGGGACGCAAACACAATGTGGTCGACGATGGCGGACTGTATAAGAAAGGCAGCGAGAGAGGTGTTAGGGATATCTACGGGCCACTATGGTGGACACAAAGGAGATTGGTGGTGGAATGCAGTGCTCCAAGGTAAAGTAGAAGCAAAGAAGGCGGCTTACCTAAGGTTAGTAGGGAGCACTGACGAGGAGGAGAAGAGAGAGAACAGTCAAAGGTATAAGGTAGCTAGGAAGGAGGCGAAGATGCCAGTGACGGAGGCTAAGACGACAGCTTTTGCTCGTCTGTATGAGGAACTAAGGAACAAAGGTGGGGAGAAGAAGTTATTCCGACTCGCTAAGGTGAGAGAGAGGACAACTCGGGATCTGGACCAAGTGAGGTGCATAAAAGATGATGACGGCAATGTTTTGATGGGAGATGACCAGATTAAGAGGAGGTGGCAGACCTATTTTCATAAACTTCTAAGCGAAGAAGGGGATCAGGATACTATACTTGGGGAATCGAGGAATGCCGACACTCACCATAAAGTAAGTAATTGTAGGTACATTGAGATCGATGAAGTCATGGAGGCAATGCGTAAGATGAGAAGGGGCAGATCTACCGGGCCAGACGAAATTCCGGTTGAACTGTGGAGGTGTGTGGGTAGAGCAGGCTTGGAATGGCTTACTGCATTGTTTAGTGTTATATTCAAGACTAATAGAATGCCTGAAGAGTGGAGGTGGAGTACAATGGTCCCGCTGTATAAGAACAAAGGTGATGTCCAGAGTTGTAACAACTATAGGGGCATCAAATTATTAAGTCATACCATGAAAGTTTGGGAGAGAGTGGTAGAAATGAGAGTGCGAAGGACGGTGTCTATTTCAGACAACCAGTTCGGGTTCATGCCGGGACGATCTACCACAGAAGCTATCCACCTTATTAGGAGGATGGTGGAACAGTACAGAGATAAGAAGAAGGATCTCCACATGGTGTTTATTGATCTGGAGAAAGCGTACGATAAGGTGCCTAGGAAGGTCTTGTGGAGCTGCTTAGAGGATAAAGGGGTCTCGAGTAACTATATTAGGGTGATTAAAGACATGTATGAGGGAGCTAAGACTCGGGTTAGGACAGTAGGAGGCGACTCTGAACACTTTCCAGTTATTACGGGGTTGCACCAAGGGTCTGCGCTCAGCCCATTCCTATTTGCCCTGGTGATGGATTCACTGACTCATCATATTCAAGGGGAGGTTCCATGGTGCATGCTATTTGCTGATGACATTATTCTAATTGACGAGACAAGAGGCGGCGTCAACGAGAGGCTAGAGATTTGGAGACATGCTCTTGAGTCTAAAGGTTTCAAGTTGAGTAGGACGAAGACGGAATACCTCGAGTGCAAATTTGGAGTTGAGCCGACGGAAGCGGGAGTTGAAGTAAGGCTTGACTCTCAAGTCATTCCCAAGAGAGGTAGTTTCAAGTACCTTGGATCGGTTATGCAGGGGATCGGGGAGATTGACGAGGATGTCACACACCGTATAGGGGTGGGGTGGATGAAGTGGAGGTTAGCGTCGGGAGTCTTGTGTGACAAGAAAGTGCCACCGTTACTAAAAGGTAAGTTTTATAGAGCAGTGGTTAGGCCTGCTATGTTATATGGAACTGAATGTTGGCCGGTAAAGAACTCACACATCCAGAAGATGAAAGTAGCAGAGATGAGGATGTTGAGGTGGATGTGCGGGCATACAAGGATGGATAAGATTAGGAATGAAGATATTCGAGAGAAGGTGGGTGTGGCCCCCATGGAGGACAAGATGCGGGAAGTAAGACTCAGATGGTTCGGGCACATTCAGAGGAGGAGCACTGATGCACCGGTGAGGAGGTGTGAGCGACTGGCTGTAGTGGGCATGCGGAGAGGTAGAGGAAGACCTAAGAAGTATTGGGGAGAGGTGATCAGACAGGACATGGCGCGACTTAGGATTACTGAGGACATGGCCCTTGATAGGGAATTATGGAGGTCGAGCATTAAGGTTGTAGGTTAGGGGAGAGTGAATATTTCTACAGCACAATAGAGGGAGACTATCCAGTTAGGAGTTAGACTAGGAATGTCATTGGTCGTCTATTGATGCAGGGCTTTCCCTTCTAGTTGTACTATACCAGCCATCTATTTCGTATTTCGTATTTTGTATCCTGTATTTCATATTTCATATCTCTTATATATTGTTGTTGTTATTGTTGTTATTTTTATTACGCATTTTTATGGCACTAATATATCATCTCCTATTGCTTTTTTGAGCCGAGGGTCTCCTGGAAACAGCCTCTCTACCCTTCGGGGTAGGGGTAAGGTCTGCGTACATATTACCCTCCCCAGACCCCACTTGTGGGATTATACTGGGTCGTTGTTGTTGTTGTTGTTTTAGGTCGGATTCCAAAATCAATTGTATATCTGGGCTCGGGGGTGAAGGGGCAATTGGGTTTTGGTCTGAATTTCAAGTTTGGACCAAGCGGGCCCGAGTATTAACTTTTGTTGACTTTTTAAATAATGGCCTAAATTGAATCTTTTGCTATCGTGGGTAGTTCCTAAGACTTAAATTGAATTGTTTGGTTTGTAAATTGCTAGATCCTATTGGTTCGGAGGCTTGTGTGAAGGAAAAAGTTGTGGTGAGCTTTGAGTTTGGCCGTTGGATCGAGGCAAGTATCGTGGATAACCTTGACTTGAGGGATAAGGTCTTATTTGCTTATTTGTTACATGTTTGAATAATAGTTACAACTTATAGGTGAGGTGACGAGTACCTATGCGTTGTTGTCGAGTCATAGCATGTGAGTGGGTCCTATTTTTGTGATTGTTGCTTTCCTTGATCATATTATCCATGTTTGGACTAGCTACTTGTTATGTTGACCACTCTTATCATATTTACGAACCTTGGTATTGATCGAGTATTAACTCAAAGTTGAGGTTGACATTGTGGAACCAAATATTGAAATAAGACTTGTTATTGTCATTTCATCTCACTGTCATCATTGTTCCTTGTTTTGGTGGGGGAGAATGTTAATGCACGAAGAGTGATGCCGTACCATGTTTTGTGAGTGATAATGAACGAAGGGTGATGTCATGCCATTTGTATTATTTCATATGGTGAGATTGAGAGTAAAAGCATGAATGGTGATGCCGTGCAATTTCCTTTACCACTTTTACTTGTTCTATCTGTTTAAGGCATATTGATTGATCAAGTCTTTATCACTGCTTTCATTCCTTATATTGTGATCCCCTCAGCATGTCCCCTCCCATTATTTTCTGTCTTGTTTCTTTTATTACTGTTATTAGTATATTTATAGTTATACTGCACAAGTTGTTTGTGAGTGTCTTATCTTAGTCTCGTCACTACTTCGTCGAGGTTAGGCTCGACACTTACCAGTACATGGGGTCGGTTGTACTGATACTGCACTCTCCACTTTCTGTGCAGATTTTGGTGTCAGTTCGAGTTGATCTTGAGATTAGCTGCTGACTTCATTCCACAAGAGACCCAAGGTAGATCTGCCGGCGTCCGCAGACCCTTGAGTCCTCTTCTAGCTGTTTCAGTTTACTATTTCTTTTAATTCGAAAATAATTGTACTTTCTTTCAGCCAGTTACTTGTAGTTAATTTTAGAAGTTCATGAATTGTGACACCAGATTCTGGGTAGTTGTGTATAAATATTAAGGTTGTTATGGATTTCCGCACTCTTATAACTTATTATGGCTTAATTGTTGTTAATCACTGAAAGGTTTAGAATTTGGCTTAATAATCTCTAATGTTGGCTTGCCTAACAAGTAAAATGTTAGGCGACATCACGATCCCAACGGCGAAAATTCCGGGTCGTAACAACTTTTTACTATGATTTGAAATTACATATGTTATGCTTCAGGTTGAAGTTATATTAGAGTCAAGAGCAAGGATAATGGTAGGATATGAATGCTCCCAAAATAAAATGAAGGGTAAAACTATGTTTCTAAAAAATTCTCCTTTTTATTTTAATTTCAAAAAAATTAACCTTTTTTATTTTCATTTCGAAAGTTCCATCCTTTTCTTTTCTCATTTTTGAAATTGACAGGTCAAGTACACGTACTGTAAAAAACAACCTCATCTCTTATCACATAAGAGTCAATTCTGGTTGTTTTTTTCCCACAAGAACTGCGCTAGCTCTCTCTTCATCTTCCTCTTCTTCTCTTTGATTAATAAACATAGAAGAGAAAGCGGAACATCAAAAAGAAGAAGAGTACTTAAGCATGGAGCCTAAATCAGAAGATGACTACTCAAATATTAGAGTGCGGCTCTTAGTTGCCAATGACAACTATTACAAGCAAAACAAAGGTAGCAGCGAAGAAACAAGACTAGAGGATCCTCAACTTCAGCATGAGTTCGTTTCAGGACCAACCTCCTTTTCAAGAACTTGTTTCAATGGACTCAATGCTTTGTCAGGTTCTCCTCTAATTACTAGTATAAGTCACTGTTGATAGCAAGTTTGAGAGGGTTCAAATGTTTAAGTATTTTGAACAAAGTACCTTAGTTTTAAAATTATTGATCCATAATTTAATAGTCCATCCTTTTCAATCAAAATCTGCTCAGGCGCCACTACTAATTTATTTTTATTTTTTAAAAAAAAAAAAATATATATATATATATATATATATATATATATATATATATATATATATATATGAAATTTATCAAACGTTCGCATCTGCCATAGAAGGCTGCATCAGCCTCTGCAAGGTTGACAATCCGTGCCCTAAATTATCATACATCACTAGGCTATTGTGAAGTTCGAATTTCATTTTTCTTCCTCCGTAAAATATTTTTTCAACCTAACGTATTATCTTTTTGATGATTTTTCTTTTAAAAATCTTCAAAAATATCTCTCACAAAGTACTACTTCTATTTCATTTTATAGGATACGTTTTAATTTTTTTTTTCTTCGTCCCAATTAAAGATTGCTTATTTAATATTTTTTAAATTTTGACTCCTAGTGACTTATATCTGTAGAACTGCTATTACAGATCACTCGTTCTAATGATAATTTTGTATATGCCTTTTTTAGTTTCTTAAATTCGATGCCCAATCTAACGTGATCATTTAAAATAAAACAGGGCGTATATAGTTACTGTCCAAGTTTGCTTAGAACTAAAAAGAGCAGCTAGGTTTTTGAAAGTATAACGTAGTACCATCCGTTAATTATCGGTCATGACTGATTAATTTGGTAATGTGACATTAGCCTGTAATTTGTTTGTTGGTTGTTTGGCTTTTTTGTGTTCTTTCCAAAAGAACATTAGCAGTACATTAGTCTAATGGTGTTCTCACAAACGTAGACGCCCTCAGCCTGTAATTTGTTTGTTTGTGGGTTGGCTTTTTGTGATGACAACTCTGCCTAATTTAATAATTACTAAGGGCAAAATTTAGCATTTCAAGGTTTAGGCTTGTAAACTTGTAGACTGATTGAGACAAGTCTTAGTAAATTATTGTTGTTGTTTTTTGGAATACTTTTAGTACTTTGCATTAGCATCAGGTGGTTTTGGCAGAAAGTTTTGATAGGTTTATTTTAAAATATCATTTTGTAACAGTAATTATAAAAATTACTCCCTCTGTTCACTTTACCATGATACACATATTAATTAATTGATGCATATTTTATTGATTTGAGAAAATAATTTGAAATGAGTAATAAATACTATGGGTATAACAAAAAAAAAATTATCTTCTCTTGATATGCGTAAAGTGACAAGTAAAAATAAAAATTTATTTTTAGTATATATGCCAAGTAAAAGTGAACGGAGGGAGTATTTGACTAAATTATCTTTATCTCTTCCTTAAATGAATAAGTACTGACAATATGTCATCTTTAGAATGGGTGTACATGGACCGGGTTGGTTTGGTTGCTATCAAAACCAAATCAAACCATCTATATCGATTTGGGTTGGTTCGGTTTTGTCTGATTTTTCGAGTTTCTAGATTTTCTTGTTACATGAATATTATTTCAATCCTACTTTATTAAATTTTTCATAAGTAAATATATATTTAGTAAATTAAAAAAAAAATTGTATGATCTATTAAAGTATTCTTATGGGTGAATTTTCTTAGTAACACATTATAGTTATTTTTTTATTGTCCGACAATAATTTTTCCTTGATGTCAATTTTCAAGGTTAACCGAATTTATTAAGAAAATATAAAAATCAATATGATACCAAAATTATATTCGATTTAATTTTAAATTATCGAACTGCCACTTCAAATTCGAAAAAATATAAGAATTTAGTAGTCATGACATATGAATATGGAAAAACAAAAAAATAACGCATTTTGATAAAACTTAATAAGAAAGTGATCATACAACCTACTATTAAAAGTTAATAAAAATGGACTTCATATTCTATTAAATATTAAGATAAAAGAAATAAATGGAAGGGTCAAAACGTGAGAGTTGCTCTCTTTTGTTTTGTTTTCTTGTATTTATAAGAGGGAATTACAACATATATTTACATAAAGGATAAGTACAAGAAATATTCAATATAGAATCCTACTACAAGCAATATACAAGAAGATAACTCTAACATATAACATTCCACAAGAGAATCGCAAATATTTCTAGATATTTTTAAAAAAAAAACTTTATATAAAGACTTAGAAGTATATATAAAATTATATATTTATATGTTGGTTTAGTTCAAATTTTTTTACTCAATACCAAATCAAATCTAATTGGATTTTTTAATTGATTTAGTTTGATATTTCGATTTGATATTGTTTTTCAATTCGGTTTATACACCCCATTTGAAAGAGAAAAGAAATATCAGTCCGTTATTAAATTTTTTGAAGCGACAAATATTTGGACCTAAGTTTTCGTTGTTAAAGTGATAGATAGTAATTGTTGTTTTTTCCACAGGAGTTGGCATACTTTCAGTACCTTCCGCATTAGCATCAGGGGGATGGTTGAGCTTGATATTTCTCTTCATTATCGCCATCTCAACTTATTACACAAGCTTATTAATCCAAAGATGCATGGACATTGATCCAACTATAACAAGTTACCCTGACATCGGGAAACGCGCATTTGGAAAATGCGGAAGAATGCTTGTCTCCACGACGATGTACGTGGAACTTTACATGGTCGTAACAGGTTTTTTGATTTTAGAGAGCGATAACTTACAAAATTTATTCGGAGACATAGAATTTCAAATATTTGGAGTTACCATTGGTGGAAAACAGAGTTTTGTGGTTATTATTAGCCTCATTATTCTTCCTACTGTTTGGTTGAATAATATGAGCATTCTTTCTTACATATCTGCTAGTGGAGTAGTGGCATCTATTGTACTACTTGGGTCCATCTTCTGGGCTGCTATGTTTGATGGGCTTGGATTTCAAGCAAATGGGACTCAGTTCATAAACTGGAAAGGAATGCCTACTGCTGTTAGCCTTTATGCCTTCTGCTATTGTGCTCATCCAGTTTTCCCAACATTATATACTTCCATGATAAATCCAAAGAAGTTCTCTAAGGTATGAATACCAAGGCATTATTAGTTTTGCATAATTTATTATACACTTATTTCTTTTTATGATTTACGTATATATGGTGACAATGTAAAAGATTTTTTTTACTATTAAGTATACTTGTAATAAAATATTATTTAAAATTTGCAGGTTACCGATCCATACTAGTTACAAAATAGGACAATTTTGTTCTTTTAATCCCTCAAATATTGACAAATTTTCATTTTAGTCCTTGTGATTTCTAGTTAAACACAATTAACTTTGCTTTAATTGATCTGTGTAGTACTTTTGGTGACTGTTTGTGATCACTCTTGACAAAGTTATCAAATTATTAAGTGTTAACCCATTCAACTACCGACAAGTTGTGTTAAATTTGCACTATTACTCTATATTTATTGGTTATATTATATAGTTCTAAAAATAGTCTAATATAACATATATCCTATATAAAAAGAATATAAGCATAAATTTTATATCCTAGTCAATAGAAGATTAAATGTGCTAATTAACTATTATGGGGAGCAATAAGAATTTATTAATAATTGAAGGACCAAAAGTGCAATTATTCTTACAAAAAATTACCTATAGTAGGTTTTAAATGATATAATTAGCATACTAAATTATTTATACTATACCAACAAGGGTTGTGGTGGAGTGCTAAGTACTCCTTCACCCTTAATCAGAGATCTCGAGTTCGAGCCCTGGGTATGGAGTCGCCTTTGTTGGGAGCGCTTTACCGCCCCCCCCCCCCAATGTGGGACTTCCCGGCGCGAAATCAGATTAGTCGGGCCTCAATGTGGGTACCGAATACCGGGTGAGAAATTAAAAAAAAGCTATATATACTATAACTGTATAAAAGTTAAACTCCTTTCTTTTATGCGAAGTACTGACTACTTAATTTAATTGCAATCTTTTGTTGCAGGTCATGTTGGTTTGCTTTCTACTTTGCACCATCAGCTATGCATCAATGGCAATTGTGGGGTATCTCATGTTTGGTCCAACTGTACTTTCCCAAATAACCTTAAACCTCCCCACTAATAAAATTAGCTCAAAAGTGGCAATTTACACCACACTGGTGAATCCAATAGCCAAGTATGGCTTAATGATAAAACCTCTGGTGATTTCTTTTGAAAATCAACTTCCGGTTAATTCCAACAAAAGGGTCTTCAGCATACTAATCAGAACAGCTTTAGTTATTAGCACTATTATTGTAGCCTTAGCTATCCCCTTTTTTGGATATCTCATGTCACTTGTTGGAGCATTTTTGAGCATCACAGCTTCTATAATACTCCCATGCTTGTGTTTCTTGAGGATTTCTGGCATTTATCGAACACTGGGATTTGAGCTAGTAGTTATAGTAGGAATTGTGATAATGGGCATTGCCATTATGATTGTAGGCACTTACACTTCTGTGGTAGAAATTATAGGTCATCTGTAACTATAAGAAGTGTGAGGATCCAGAATTTGAACTTGACTAGTCAACCGTGAAGGTTCTTAGTACTAAACATAAATGTAATTTTGAAACTATTGGTTTAGAATTAGTTGTCCACCCTTTTCAAGTTTGATTTTTAGCTATGTTATATATGGTAGTATCTAAAGGCATATCAGTTGAAGTATATTTTTATCTGATCAATCAAAACCCATTCCTAAACTTGAGAAGCTAATAAGCTTCTTCCAAAGTATACGATTTCTGGATGTTGATGATGGCAATGAAATATATTGACAAGAGGAAGAACGTATTTATTAGTTATAACATCTGATGGAATTTTTTTTCCTTGTGCGTTTGATTTCTCTAGGGAAATAAATTTTTATCGTATCAGAATTTTCGAAAAGTGATAATATGTGTTTTACAGTAAATAAATTGCATAGTAAAAGAAGGTAAGTAACATATCATGACCATTAACCTGTGCTAATAATGTAAAAATTGTGTATTGTCACTATTCGGATTTTCCACCGCCGGGATCGTGATGGCGCCTAACATCGCACTCGCTAGGCAAACCAACATTAGAGTTATATTCACCTTTTCTTTTACATTTTCATTATTTAAAATTAACGAAACTAATTTGAACAGAAATAAATGCGGAAGTATATATTAAATTGGTTATCTATATGCTATTAACAAATACGAAATTGTTACCACCCAGAAACTGGTGTCACAATCCACGAATTTTCTACGAATTAATACAAATACTGGTCTTAAAGAAAAGTACATCTGTCTCGGAAGAAAATAAAACAGAAATGTAGAACATAGGAGGGGGACGCCAAGGCCTGCGGACACTTGCAGGACTACCTTGGGTCTCCTTGATGAATGCTTGCAATTGACCTCTCGATCAGCCACAACCAGCTCCAAAATCTGCACAGAAAGTGCAGAGTGCAGTATCCGTACAACCGACCCCATGTACTGGTAAGTGCCGAGCCTAACCTGAACGAGGTAGTGACGAGGCTAAGGCGGGGGCATTCACAATATAACCTGCATACAGTTGATAATAAAGCAAAAGGAAGTACGGGACGAAATGGAACAGTAATTTGCAGTAAAAATAGATACGGAACTCGCCAGTACTCAGCTATAACCAATCCTTAAGAGAGTTACAATGCTACAAAATAGAATCACAACAGAGGAAAAAATACATAAATTATAAAATGATGTGGCGTGCATCCCGATCCTACCATATAATCAGTAACAATATGAACATTCATCCTTATTACTCTTTGTTGCGGCGTGCAACCCGATCCCACCAGTGCACCCTTATTACTCCTCCATATATCACCCTTATCCCTCCTGTTGCGGCATGCAACCATATCCCACTTGTCCACCCTTATTACTCCTTATTGCAGCGTGCAACCCGATCCTACCAGACAATCATATTTCACCTTTATTCTTCCTGTTGCGGCGTGCAACCCGATCTCACCATATCAGTACCAATCACACAATAAGAACAAGTATTTCTCAATTTAGCTCAAACCCTCCACAAACATTTATGCCTCAACTAAATCAAATGGAAATCTGTACAATTATAAAATCTCATCAATTATTCCTACACAGCGAGACCAACCAAAATGTATCATGAAACTCCAATAAACCAACTTAAACCAATAATGTAACACAATGAAACTATGGAACAATTAATACCTTCAATAAAGAAAACTACATCTAACATGAAGCAATTAGACATAAAAGCATCAATAAGCATGTAGCAATTAAGACAGGAAAACAATATTTTGTGAACGGGAAAGGGAACAAGCTAAACAATTAATTTGGCGGCGCATAGATTCTCGTCACTACACCTATACGCCACACACATGAAATTTCACCTAGCAACTAAGTCGGGGATCCGTAATCCCTCGAGTCAAAGTTAGACCAAACACTTACCTTAATCCAACTGTAATTCAAAGCTCAATTACCTCTCGATTCCACCTTCAATCAACTCGTATCTAGTCATAATTAACTTAATAATATCAATTATTGCTAAAGAAATAAATTCTAATGCATAATTATAGGGTTTCCAATATTTTTCCAAAAAGTCAAAAACTGATCTCGGGCCCGCTTTGTCAAAACCCAAAATTCGTACCAAAACTCGATTACCCATTCACCCCCGAACCCGAATATACAATTGGTTTTGGAATTTGACCTCAATTTGAGGTCTAAAATCCCAAATTATGAAATTCCTAAGTTCTACTCAAAAATCCCCAATTCCACCATGAAAAACCCTAGGTTCTAGGATGAAATCTTGTGAAAAGAAGTAAAAGATTGAAAGAAATGAGTTAAGAATCATTTACCTATGATTTGGGGAAGAACTAGCCTTTGGAAAAGTGCCTCTTGAAGTTTAAGTTTTGAAAAATGGGAGAATGAATGAAAAATCCCGTCCAAGTCCAAAGTTATCAGCTACAGATATCGCAATTGCGATCTGAGCTTCGCAATTACGAAGATCGCAAATACGAATAAGCCATCGAATATGTGAAGCCCTTCACAGTCATGCTGCCTTCGCAAATGCTAGGAAATTGTCGCATTTGCGAACACTGTTCCTCGCAAAAGCGGAAAAAAAATCGCATTTGCGATCATACCCTTCCCAGCCTCCCTTCGCAATTGCGAAGGTTTGTTCGCATTTGCGAAGCCGGCCCAGCCTTCTAATCGCAATTGCGATGAAAGGTTCGTAAATACAAACCTTGCAGGGCTCGCAATTGCGAGATCAGGGGCCTGCAACAAGCTGAAGCACACCAGCGATATTCTCTAAGTTCAAAATCACTCCGTAGCCTATCCAAAACTCACCCGAGTCCTCGGGGCTCCAAACCAAACATGCACACAAGTCTTAAAACATTATACAAACTTGCTCGCGTGATCAAATCGCCAAATTGCATGAAAGTTTCAAGATAGTTTCAAACTTCTATTCTCAACCCAAGGTCCGAATCACGTCAAATAAACTCCGTTTTTCACCAAATTTCACAAACATGACTTAAATATTATATTAGACCTGTATCGAGTTCCGAAACCAAAATATGGATCTGATACCAACAAGATCAATCATTAATTAATTTCTTTAATTCCATTGATTTTCAGTATTACAATTTTCATCAAAAATTTATTTCTCGGGCTTAGGACCTCAGAATTCGAATCCGAGTATACGCCGAGGTCCCATATTTTACTACGGACCCTCCGGGACCGTTGGAACATGGGTCCGAGTTTGTTTACCCAAAACGTTGACCAAAGTCAACAAAAATTAACTTTTTAGGCAAAAATCATCATTTCATAAAATTTTCACATAAGGGCTTTTCGAATACACGTCCAGACTGCGCACGCAAATTAAGAAGAGATAAAATGAGGTTTTTAAGGCCTAGGAACACAGATTCGAATTTTAATAACTTAAATCTTTCTTTAAAGGCTTGATTTGCCATATCTAAAGAGATATAGTAGTATGTAGCCACTCATAATTTATCCATCTTTCCTCCGGCCTTTAACATGTTATTATGATGGAAACGGGCCAAATTTGGTTAAATCTATAAGGTTAAATCTATCCCTGTTAATATATTATCAGGCTAAATTTGTCTCTATCCCTAGCCAGCTTTTAAAAATTTCCCTCAGTCCTAACGGTAACCACAATCTCTTTTATTAACGATAGTTATTCTTCATCCACCATTTTCTAAAATAACCATTACTACAAAGCTTCATAAACCTGATAGCTCTAAAAACAATTGTAACGATCTGATATGTTGTTTTAAATTTTATCATTTTGTTCGGTGGTTTGTGTGATGACTCAAAGGGTCATCTTTTGTTTTAAAATCCAAATCCGGGTTCCGAGCCCTTCTTCCTCCTCGATTTGCGTGCGCAATTCGAGCGCGTTTTCGGAAAGCTTTTATGTGAAATTTAAGAAAAATATGAAAATTTTCCTTTAAAATTGATTTTGGTCAATATTTTGGGTAAATAGACCCGGACCCATAATTTGACGGTCTCAGAGGGTCCGTAGGAAAATACGAAACTTGTGTGTATGCCCGAAATTGAATTCCGAAGTCCTTAGCCCGAGAATTGAATTTTTGAAGAAAATTATTTGTTGGAAAATATAAGGATTTTAGAAACTTAATAATGTATGGACTCGTTGGTATCAGACCTATATTTTTGTTCCGGTGCCCGGTGCAGGTTTGATATAATATTTAAGTCGTATTTTGAAATTTGGTGAAAAACGGAAGAGATTTGATATAAATCGGACCCTTGAATGAGAAAATAGAAAATTTGAACTACTTTATGAATTTCATGAGTTTTGGTGTTAAATTCGTTGTTTAAGATGTTATTTTGGCGATTTGATCGCACGAATAAGTCCGTATAATATTTTTAGACTTGTGTGCATATTTGGTTTGGAGCCCCGAGGGTTCGGGTGAGTTTTGGATAGGCCACAGAGTGTTTTGGGACTTAGGAAAAATTGTTGTTGCATCTGGTGTTGTTGCAGGCTCTGATCTTGCAATTGCAAATTGAGACTTTGCAATTGCGAGCAAAACGGGCCTAGCAATTGTGAGGGCTTTATCGCAATTGCGAAGAAGCCTAGGGAAGCATTTGCGAACACCCCTTCACAATTGCAAAGTCAACGGGGAGGGTCAATGATCGCAATTGTGACAAATTGCTCGCAATTGTGAGAGGAGCAGACATGAAGCAGGTTCGCAATTGCGAAGCCTGTCTCGCATTTGCGAGCTTTGCATATGCGAAGCTCATGTTGCAATTGCAACATCTACACTTGAACAAAACATCATTTGGATAGGATTTTCACTTCATTCTTCAAAATTTCAAAACTTAAACTCCAAACGGTGATTTTCCTAGAGCAAGTTCTTCCCCAAATCATAGGTAAATGGATCTTAACTCTTTTTCTTCAATCTATTTCATCTTTTTACATGATTTCATCTCAAAATCTAGGGGTTTTCATGGGAAATTGGGTGTTCTTGGGTAGAAATTAGGAATTTCAAAATTTGAGAATTTGGACCTCAAATTGAGATAGGATTTCAAAACCAATTGCATATTTGGGTTCGTGGGTGAATGGGTAGTCGGGTTTTAATTTGAACTTTGAGTTTGGACCAAGCGGGCCCGGGGTTGATTTTTGACTTTTTGGGAAAAACATTGGGAAATCTATATTCATCCATTAGAATTTATTTATTTAGCATTTATTGATGTTATTAAGTAAATTATGACTAGATACAAGCGGATTTGAAGTGGAACCGAGAGGTAAAGTGGTAATCGAGGCTTGATTTTGTCTGTGGGATCGAGGTAAGTGGTTGGTCTAACCTTAACTTGAGAGAATAGGAGTTGTTGTCTTATTTGTTACGTGTTAGTGTTGAGTATGACGTATATGTGTGGTGATGAGTATCTATACGTTGGTGTCGAGCATGCAAGTGAGTCTTAAACTCTGACCGTTGTGATTCTTAATATGTACTATTCATGCTTGTTGATAATTATCCATGTTGAACAAGACTTATGATATTTTCTTGGTAATTGACCATTGTTAAGTATTGACTCAAGTTGAGATTTAATTTGTGAAGTTAACTATTGAAACGAGATTGGTTATAGTTGATTCCCTTGCCGAGATGTTATTGTTTCTATTGTTGATTCCCTTGCCGGGATGTTATTGTTTCTATTGTTGATTCCCTCGCCGCGATGTATTGTTTCTATTGTTTGGGTGAGGAAGAGTGTAAAGCACGAAGGTTGATGTCGTGCATGATATTGTGAGCTAGTGTTAATGCACGAAGGGTGATGTCGTGCCGATATTGTGAGTGTTAATGCACGAAGGGTGATGTCGTGCCATGATTTGAGAGCTAAAGCACGTAGGGTGATGCCGTGCCACGATTTTGAGAGTTAATGAACGAAGGGTGATGCCATGCCGCTTTTGTTGTTTCTTGTGGTGAGAACGAGAGTAAAAGCACAAAGGGTGATGACATGCACGTGTTACTGTTTCATTATCCCTGTTGATGTAAATATGATGTTCATTATGCTTCTCTGTTGAATTACTGTTAGAATTTGATATTTCCCGTAACATGTTTCCCCTTCCCATCTTTATCTGTTATTTTCTGTTATCATTGTTATGCTCGTATATGATTTAATTTCACAAATTTACATTGTTGTCGTGTCCTAGCCTCGTACTACTTCTCCGAGGTTAGGCTCGACACTTACCAGTACATGGGGTTGGTTGTACTAATACTGTACTCTGCACTTTTTGTGTAGATGTCGGTATCGGACCTTGTGAGTAGATTCGAGGTTGTTGCCTTTAGTCTAGGGAGACCAAGGTAGATTTGCTGGCGTTCGCAGAGCCTGAAGTCCCCCTTTCCATGTTTTAGTTTCTTCTGTCTCTTCTATTTCGAGAATAGTTGTACTTCTTTCAAACTTATATTTGTAGTAAATCTTAGTCGTTCGTGGGTTGTGACACCAGATATTTGGGGTAGCTATGTATTAGAATTGTTAGATTGCTATATCACTTTTGCATTTCATAATTATTTATTTTAGTTATTAACTGTTCCTGTTTGAATTAATAATAATGGTGGTAAAACTGTAACTGTCGGCTTGCCTAGCTTTCACGAGTAGGCACCATTACGATTCTCGAAGGTGGGAAAATTCGAGTCTTGACAAGTTGGAATCAAAGCTCTAGGTTGCTTAGGTCTCACAATTCATGGACAAGCTTAGTAGAGTATGAGGGATCGGTACATAGACGTGTGTGCTTATCCCCTAGAGGCTACGGAGTTTAGGAAAATTTCACATCTATTTCTTTCTGTTGTGCGACTTGATTTCTCAATACTAATTGAACTTCCGCTCTGTCCTTTCACAGATGGTGAGAACACGCACCGCTTCCTCAGCTAACCAGTAGCCCGAGCCCCCAGTGACAGCTCCTACAAGGGGCATAGGCCGAGGCCGTGCTAGTGTCCGAGGTAGAGGCAGGGCTCATCCCAGAGCTCGAGTAGCAGCACCAACGGCAAAGCCTCAAGTAGAGTTTGAGGATGAGGTTCCAACCCAGACAGTTCCAGTAGGGCCAACTCAGGTCCCAGAGGGGTTCATCGCCACCTCGGTACTCCAAGATGCTCTGGTCCGTCTAGTAGGCCTTATGGAGACTATCACTCAGGCAGACATATTCCCTGAAGCACCTGTTGTCTCACAGGCTGGAGGAGAAGCCCAAACTCCTACTACTTGCACTCCGGAGCAGATGGCTCCCCAATTTCAGACTCCAGTAGCTCAGCCAGTTGGGGTAGTTCTGCTGGGTGTTGTGGCACAAATCAGTGATGGGTCAGCTATGTTTGCTGATGCCTTATGGAGGCTGGACAGTTTTACTAAGCTTTTTACTACCACTTATGGCGGTACATCTTCATAGGATCCCCAGGATTATTTGGGCAGTGGTCATGAGGTTCTGCGAATCATGGGGGTAGTGGAGACCAATGAGGTCGACTTTGCTACTTTTCATCTGTCATGTTCTACCAAGAAGTAGTGGAGGGATTATTGTTTGGCCAGACCATCTGGATCACCAGCTCTAACTTGGGATCGGTTCTCTCAGCTCTTTCCGGAGAAGTTTCTCCCTATCACTCGGAGAGAGGATTATCGGAGGTAGTTTGAGCGCCTCCAGCAGGGTTCTATGACTGTCACCTAGTATGAGACTAGGTTTGTTGATTTGGCTCGTCATGATCTTCTTATACTCCCCACCAAGAGAGAGAGAGAGTGAGGAGGTTCATTAAGGGACTCACTCAGCCTATTCGATTGCAGATGGCTAAGGAGACTAGGAGCGAGATTTCCTTCCAGGATGCGGCCAATATGGCTAGGCGGGTTGAGATGGTTCTATCTCAGGGGAATGGACAGGGGTCTGACAAGAGGCCCCGTCATTTTGGTAGGTTCAGTGGTGCCTCATCTGGAGGTAGGGATTCTTTCGGTAGGGGCCATCCTCCCAGGCCGTTTCATTCAGTACTATAGGCTTCTCACGGTGCTCTAGGTGGTCGTGGTTCTCATATGCAGTATTCTGATCAGCTACCCTATAGTGCATCACCAGCCCCTATCAGTGTACCTCCACTTTAGAGTTTTCAAGGTGGTTACTCAGGCCGTCTGGGTCAACAGTCCCAGCAGCCGAGGACTTGGTATACTTGTGACGATCCGAGGCACATTGCTAGATTTTGCCCTCGAGTGTCGAGTAGTTCTCAGCATCAGGGTTCTCGTTCCATGGTTCAAGCACCGGGTGTTTCACTGCCCGCTCAACCAGTTAGGGGCAGGGGTCAGACAGCTAGAGGTGGAGGTAGAGGTGTTAGAGGTGGAGGTCAGGCCGCTAAAGGTGGAGGCCAGCTAGTAGGAGGCCGGCCCAGGGATGTAGTTCAGAGTGGTGGGGCCCATCCCCGATGTTATACTTTCCCATCTAGGCCTGAAGCAGAGGCATCTGATGTCGTTATCACAGGTATGGCTTCAGTTTGCATTATAGATGGTTTAGTTCTATTTGATCCAGGGTCTACATACTCCTTTGTGTCATCTTATTTTGCTATGTATATGGTTGTGCCTCGTGATTCTTTGAGTGCTCCTGTATATGTGTCCACACCGGTGAGTGATTCTATTGTTGTAGATCGTATCTATCGCTTGTGTATGGTTATTATTGGGGGTCTTGAGACCCATATGGGCCTCCTACTTCTGGATATTGCCTATCACCTTATCATGCCATATTGGAGTGTCACGCCAAGACCGTGACCTTATCCTTGTCGGGGTTGCCTTGATTGGAGTGGAGAGGGACTCCTAGTCATTCCACTAGTAGGGTGATTTCTTATATGAAGGCTCGGTGTATGGTCGAGAAAGGGTGTTTGGCTTATCTGGCATATGTTCGCGATTCCAGTGCAGAGGTTCCTTCCATGTATTCCGTACCAGTTGTTCATGAGTTTCCAGAGGTATTTCTTGTAGACCTGTCGGGTATGCCACCCGACAGGGATATCAACTTTTGCATTCATTTGGTTCTAGGAACTTAGCTTATTTCCATTCCGCCATACTGCACGACCTCGCCAGAGTTGAAATAATTGAAGGAACAATTGCAAGATTTGATGGGTAAGGGCTTTATTAGACCTAGTGTCTCGCCTTTGGGTGCGCCGGTGTTGTTTGTTAAGAAGAAAAATGGGTCGATGAGGATGTACATAGACTATCGGTAGTTGAACAAAGTCACCATCAAGAACAAGTATCCATTGCCGAGGATCGATTATTTATTTGATCAGCTTCAGGGTGCAAAAGTGTTTTCAAAGATCGATTTAAGATCTGGCTACCATCAGTTGAGGATTAGGGCATCCGACGTCCCTAAGACAGCTTTTCGCACTCGGTACAAGCATTATCAGTTTCTAGTGATGTCATTTGGTTTGACAAATGCCCCAGTAACTTTTATGGATTTGATGAACTGAGTGTTCAAGACTTATCTGGATTCCTTTGTGATTGTTTTCATTGATGATATCTTGATCTACTCCCGCAGTCGAGAGGAGTATGAACACATCTTCGAGTTGTTCTTCAGGCCCTGAGAGATAGGCAGTTGTATGCTAAGTTTTTGAAGTGTGAGTTTTGGTTGAGTTCAGTTGCCTTCTTGGGTCACATTATATCCGCAGAGGGTATTCAGGTGGATCCGAAGAAGATAGAGGCAGTCAAGGACTGGCCTAGACCCACATCAGCTATAGAGATCCGGAGTTTCTTGGGTTTGGTGGGTTATTACCATCGGTTTGTGGAGGGGTTTTCATCTATAGCAGCCCCGATGACCAGATTGACCTAGAAGGGTGCCCAGTTCAGGTGGACGGACGAGTGTGGGGGGAGCTTTCAGAAGCTCAAGACAGCTTTGACTACAGCGCTGGTGTTGGTTTTGCCCATATGTTCAGGGCCATATATAGTATATTTTTACAAATCTCGTATTGGGTTTGGTGCGGTATTGATGTAGGATGGCAAGGTTATTACTTATGTTTCACAACAATTGAAGATTCATGAGAAGAATTATCCAGTTCATGATTTAGAGCTAGCAGCCATTGTTCATGTGCTGAAGATTTGGAGGCACTATTTATATGGCGTGTCATGTGAGGTGTTCATGGATCACAAGAGTCTATAATACCTGTTCAAGCATAAGGAACTAAATTTGAGGCAGATGAGGTGGTTGGAGCTATTAAAAGACTATGATATCACCATCTTGTATCATCCGGGGAAGGCCAATGTAGTGGCCGATGGTTTGAGTAGGAAGTCATCCAGTATGGGCAGCCTTACGTATATTTCAGGCTGTGAGAGACCGCTTGCTTTGGATATTCAGGCTTTATCCAATCAGTTTGTGAGGTTGGATGTCTCTGAGCCCAGCCGTATTCTAGCTTATACAGTCGCTCGGTCTTCATTATTTGAGCGTATCAGGGATCGGCAGTATGATGACCCTCATTTTCATATCCTTAGAGACACAGTGCAGCACCGAGGTGCCAAGCAAGTTACAATTGGAGATGATGGAGTTTTGAGGATGCAGGGTCGAGTTTGCATGCCTAATGTGGATGGACTTTGTGAGTTGATTCTAGAGGAGGCCTATAGTTCCCGGTATACTATTCATCCGAGCGCCGCCAAGATGTATCAAGACTTGCAGCAGCATTATTGGTGAAGGAGGATGAAGAAGGATATTGTTGCGTATGTAGCTCGGTGTTTGAATTATCAGCAGATAAACTACGAACATCAGAGACTGGGTGGTTTGCTTTAGAAGATTGAGATTCCTAAGTGTAAGTGGGAGCGTATCACTATGGACTTCGTTGGTGGACTCCCACGAACTCAGAGGAAGTTCAATACAGTATGGGTTATTGTGGATAGGCTGACTAAGTCAGCGCATTTTATTCCTATAGGAGTTTCCTATTCTTCGGAGCGATTGGCAGAGATCTATATCCGAGAGATTGTTCATCTTCATGTTGTGCCCATGTCTATCATTTCTGACCGAGGTAAGCAGTTTACCTTGCATTTTTTGAGGGCAGTATAGCGTGAGTTGGGTACGCGAGTCGAGTTGAGCACAGCGTTTCATCCTCAGACAGACGGGTAGTTCGAGCGTACTATTCAGATTTTGGAGGATATGCTTCGAGCATGTGTTATTGACTTTGGAGGTTTGTGGGATCAGTTATTGCCATTAGCGGAGTTTGCTTACAATAATAGTTATTAGTCGAGCATCCAGATGGCTCCTTATGAGGCATTATATGGTAGATGGTGCCGGTCGCCGGTTGGATGGTTTGAGCGGGGAGAGGCTCGGTTGTTGGGTAGAGATTTAGTACAGGATGCCTTAGACAACGTTAAGATCATTTAGGATAGGCTTCGTACAGCTCAGTCCAGGCAAAAGAGTTATGCCGGCCGTAAGGTTCGTGATGTGGAATTCATGGTCGGAGAGCGAGTGTTGCTTCGGGTGTCACCCATGAAGGGCGTGATGAGATTTGGGAAGAAGGGCAAGCTGAGCTCTAAGTTCATCGGACTTTTTTCAGATCTTCGATCGAATGTGAGAGGTGGCTGACAGACTTGCGTTGCCGCCGGGTTTATCAGTTTTGCATATAGTGTTTCATGTGTCCATGTTTCGAAAGTATCACGGCGATCCATCCCATGTGTTAGACTTCAGCACTGTCCAGTTGGACAAGGACTTGACCTATGAGGAGGAGCCGGTAGCTATTCTAGACCGACAGGTTCGTCAGTTGAGATAAAAGAGCTATCCTTTGGTTCGTGTTCAGTGGAGAGGTCATCCTGTAGAGGCAGCTACCTGGGAGTCCGAGTTCGATATGCGAAGCTGATACCCCATCTTTTCACCGACTCAGGTACCTGTCTACGTTCGTTTGAGGACGAACGGTTGTTTTAGAGGTGGAGAATGTGATGACCGAGAGGGTCATCTTTTGTTTTAATATTTGAATCTGGGTTCCGAGGCCTTGAAAACCTTATTTTCTTCCTCATCAATTTGCATGCACAATCCGGGCGCGTTTCCGGAAAGCTTTTATGTGAAATTTAAGAAAAATATGGAAATTTGCCTTTAAAATTGATTAAAGTTGACTTTGGTCAATGTTTTGGGTAAACCCGGACCCATGAGTTGACAGTCCTGGAGGGTCTGTAGGAAAATATGGAACTTGGGCGTATGCCCGAAATTGAATTCCGAGGTCCCTAATCCAAGAAATAAATTTTTGAAGAAAAATTGTTTGCTGGAAAATATAAGGATATTAGAAACTTAATAATGTATGGACTCGTTGGTATCGGGACCGTAATTTTATTCCGGTGCCCAGTAAAGGTTTGATATAGTATTTAGGTCGTATCTGTGAAATTTGGTGAAAAACGGAAGAGATTTGATATAAATTGGACCTTTGGTTGAGAAAATAGAAAATTTGAACTACTTTATGAATTTCATGAGTTTTAGTTTTAAATTCGTTGTTTAAGATGTTATTTTCGCGATTTGGTCACACGAGCAAGTCCGTATAATGTTTTTAGACTTGTGTGCATGTTTGGTTTGGAGCCCCAAGGGCTCATGTGAGTTTTAGATAGGCCACAGGGTGTTTTGGGACTTAGGAAAAATTGTTGTTGCATCTGGTGTTGTTGCAGGCTCTGATCTCGCAATTGCGAGGTGTGGATTTGCAATTGCGACCCTAACAGGCTTGGCAATTGCGAGGTCTTTATCGCAATTGCGAAGATGCCCAGTGTAGTATTTGTTCGCATTTGCGAACACCCCTTCGCAATTGCGAAGTCAACAGGGAGGGTCAAAGATCGCAATTGCGACAAATTGCTTGCAATTGCGAGAGGAGCAGACATGCAGTAGGTTTGCAATTGCAAAGCCTGTCTCGCATTTGCGAAGTTCCTATCACAATTGCAGCATCTGCACCTAAACAAAACATCATTTGGACGGGATTTTCACTTCATTCTTCAAAATTTCAAAACCTAAACTTCAAAGGGCGATTTTCCTAGACCAAGTTCTTCCCCAAATCATAGGTAAATGAATCTTAACTCTTTTTCTTCAATCTATTTCATCTTTTTACATGATTTCATCTCAAAATCTAGGGTTTTCATGGGAAATTGGGTGTTCTTGAGTAGAAATTAAGAATTTCAAAATTTGGGGATTTGGACCTCAAGTTGAGGTCGGATTTCAAAACCAATTGCATATTTGGGTTCGTGGGTGAATGAGTAGTCGAGTTTTGGTTCGAACTTCGAGTTTTGACCAAGCGAACCGGGGGTTGATTTTTGACTTTTTTGGGAAAACATTGGAAAATATATATTCATGCTTTAGAATTGGTTTATTTAGCATTTATTGATGTTATTAAGTAAATTATGACTCAATACAAGCGGATTAGAAATGTAACCGAGAGGTAAAGCGGTAATTGAGGCTTGATTTTGTCTATGGGATCGAGGTTAGTGTTTGGTCTAACCTTAGGTTGAGGGAATATGAGTTGTTTTCTTATTTGCTACGTGTTAGTGTTGAGTACGACGTATAGGTGTGGTGATGACTATCTATATGTTGGTGTCGAGCATGAAAGTGAGTCTTAAACTGTGACCGTTGTGATTCTTAATATGTACTATTCATACTTAAGTTGATGATTATCCATGTTGAACAAGACTTATGATATTTTCTTGGCAATTGACCATTGTTGAGTATTGACTCAAGTTGAAATTTAATTTGTGAAGTTAACTGTTGAAACGAGATTGGTTATAGTTGATTGCCTTGCCAGGATGTTACTGTTTTTATTGTTGATTCCTTGGCCGGTTGTATTGTTTCTATTGTTTGGGTGAGGAAGAGTGTAAAGCACGATGGGTGATGTCGTGCATGATATTGTGAGTGAGTGTTAATGCACGAAGGGTGATGGAGTGCCGATATTGTGAGTGTTAATACACGAAGGGTGATGTCGTGCCATGATTTGAGAGCATGTTCCCTTTCCCATCTTTATCTGTTATTTTCTGTTGTCATTGCTCTACTCGTATATGATTTAACTACATAGGTTTACATGGTTTTCGTGTCCTAGCCTCGTCACTACTTCGCTGAGGTTAGGCACGACATTTACCGGTACATGGGGTCGGTTGTACTGATACTGCACTCTGCAATTTTTGTGCAAATCTCAGTGCCGGACCTTGTGAGTAGATTTGAGGTTGTTGTCTTTAGTCCAGGGAGATCAAGGTAGATCTGCTTGCGCTCGCAGAGCCTGAAGTCCCCCTTTCCCCGTTTTAGTTTCCTCTATCTCTTCTATTTCGAGAACAGTTGTACTTCTTTCAAACATATTTGTAGTAAATCTTAGTCGTTTGTGGATTGTGACACCAGATCTTTGGGGTAGCTATGTATTAGAATTGTTGGATTGCTATATCATTTTTGCATTTCGTAATTATTTTATTTTAGTTATTATCTGTTCCCATTTGAATTAATAATAATGGTGGTAAAACTGTAACTGTCGGCTTGCCTAGCTTTCACGAGTAAGCATTATCATGATTTCTGAAGGTGGGGAAATCTGGTTCGTGATAGTTTGAGACATTGAATAGCTTCATATGATGCATTATAACTTGCGTGTATAGTTGGTTTCAATAATTAAGAGGTTTGGGATTGATTTTGATGAGTGATTCTCAATTTGGAAGCTTTAAGTTGGAAGAGATTACTAAGGTTTGACTTTTAAGTAAATGACCTCGGAATCAAGATTCGATGTTTTCAGTTGGTTCGTATGGAGATTTTGGACTTGGGCATATGTTTGGGTTTGAATTTGGATGTTCTTAGAAGGTTTTGGCTCTATTTGTCAAAAGTTGACTATTTGAAGAATTGGAGAGTTCATAGGTTTAACCAAAAGTTGACTTCGGTATTATTGGATTTCTATTTTGGTTTTGAGACCTTATATAGGTTCATTTAGTTTATTGACTTGTGTGCAAAGTTTGATTGTGATCCGACTGTCTAAGTCTGATTCGGACGAGTTCGATGAAGTTGGAATTTTGAAAGTTAAGAGAAAGATTTTGATCTTCGATTCATGGTTTTGATATTATATCTGGTGTGTTGAGACTTTGGTAAGTTTTGATATTGTATTTGGACTTATTGGTATGATATTATGGGGGTCTCGAGGGGCTTGGGAGTTTTTCAGGGCTGTTTCAGATCATTTCTTTGTGTTTTAGAACAATTATGTTGCTAGTGTTTTTCTAGTGTTGAGTCTTGGCGTTCGCTCAAGGACTTAGGGTGAGCTGCATCTCATAGATCCGTTTTGCAATTATTGAGTCTTTTTCTTTTATTACCTCCGGTCTATTTTCATTATCTCAAATAGTTTAGATCATGTATTCAAACTTGTACCTATTCAGTAGTTGCTCGTGTACTTGTGTCACCTAGTTCTTGGGGGTTGCACTATTTTGGTTGTGTTTGGACTATGTTATGATTATATCAGATATTATACTATTTTAAGATTATTCATTTCTTTATTTTTTATAGGATGCTGTTAGTTAAAGGAATTTGGACTATATTCTGTTATTTGTGAGTTGACTTGCTTAGGAAGTATTCTTTATTCATGATATTATTTTGTTAATTAAAGGAATCTGGAGTATATTCTACTTTTTGTGAGTTGGCTTACGTAGCAAGTATGGCTAGTCTCCATCACGGCCTGAGGTGATATTTTGAGCCGTGACAAGTTAGTATTACGGAAACAACCTCTCTACTCCTTCGGGGGAGGGGTAAGGTCTGCGTACACACTACCCTTCCTATACCCCACTAGTGGGATTTTACTGGGTTGTTTTTGTTGTTGTTATTCTAAGGGTCACACGAGTCACGAGAAGGTCTAGTAGAGTCTTACAGACTGGTACAGAGACATTTGTACTTATCCCCGAGTGGCTACAGGATGTTAGGAAATTAATTCCCTGTCTTGATTCCTTATCGTGCGACTTTATCTCGGTTTGAAGCTTATATCTTCAGTTCCCTCCTGCTCATTCATATGCGATATTGGGCACAAATTATCAATTGAGATATGGTGATTTATGATGATGTTGCACCTGTGGTGTGGGATGTTTTCCCCTGTATTAAGGGCTGACTACTATCATTTCTTTATGGAGGAGTTTCCATCTATAGCCATGCCAGTGTTGGTGTTGTCCACGGGTTCGGGGCCTTACTCAACATGTTTGATGCTTTACGTGTTTGTTTTGGCACTGTGTTAGTGCAAAGTGGTAAGATGATTGCTTACGGGTCACGACAGTTGAGGCCCCGCGAGGAGAACTATCGATATATGATTTGGAGTTTGGCATTTATTCTGGTGGAGGAGAGGCATTTGGTGCTATGCAAGTTGTGGCCTTCATTTATAGATTTGTGAGATTGGCATATCTGAGCGTAGTGGAGTTCTTGCTTGTGTGGTTGTGTGATTATCTTTTTTTAAACGCATCAGTGATCATCAATGTGATTATCTACATTTGCTTGTCCTTAAGGATGCGGCGTGTGGGGTAGTGCTAATGAAGTGGACCTTAGTATGTTGGTGTGTTGCGATTTCAAGGTCAGATTTGTGTTTCCAATGCTGATGGTTCAATGGAGATGATCCTTGAGGAGGTTCGTAGTTTGCGCTATTTTTTTCATACGGATGATACAGAGATGTATCATGATTTGAGGTAGCATTATGGGTGGCGGAGGATGAAATATGACATTATTGGACATGCCTCGTGGTTGTAGAATTGTTAACAGGTCAAGTATGAGTAGTAGAAATAGGGTGTTTGCTTCAGAAGATGGCTATACCTAAATGGAAGTGGGAGCATGTTATTATGGATTTTGTGGTAAGGTTGCCATGCACTGTAAGGAAGTTTGATGCTATTTTTGAAAAATTGTGCGCAATCGACTAAGTCTGTGCATTTCATTCTTGCATTGACTTCTTACATTTTAGAAAGTTTGAATTTTACTAGAAGGGTTTGCCTGGGCTACAAAGGGATTGTGAATGCTTATTATCGTCTTGGTGTACTATATGGTCTTGAGTTTTGGATGGGTTGATGGATCTTTCGGTTGTTCATTGATGAAATGAAACAGATTCTAGCATCTTGTGTACGAGTGTAGACTTAGGAGAATCAATTGATTGCATAATGGTGGTGCTCATGACAAGGTCATAGAGAGATTTGAGACTACACATGTGGGCTATATCCTATGAGAAGGTTATATGTTGTACGATTTCTGAGTTAGCTATGAAAAGTTTTACCTTCTATCCAAATGGAGTACGTAATATAATGTGAGTCCGGATCGATTTAGGTGGATGGTACGATTGTCATGAGGATGAGTATGCATTTGGGCGGATAATTTGGGTTGTGTTATGATTAATGTAACATGAGCTTATGAGAAACACATTTGAGTAACAACGTGAGGTCATGGTGACTAAGGAGGAACAATCATTGTGAGTTCTTGGGTTATGTGATTGTGTTGTAAATCCAAGAGGGGAAGCCTACCATCAATGATTGGATGGCATGGTCATGGGTTGTTATAGTGCTGGACTTCAGTGCATTTGTGGAATAGTTATGGCTTGAGGAGGATGACTTCGATATTGATTCGGCGAGGAATTTACTGGAGGCGTGTTATATTTCACCTGATTGTTATGTGAAGGATGTCTATAGGCTTAGGTTGGATAGTCCTTTGTGTATATAGTGCGTAAAGGGAAAACATTTGCTCGATTGTTTTCTATTGGAGTATTTGTCACACCTCCTTTTTACCCGAGGGAGATATAAGGGAGTTTTCTCAATTAAAGTGACATCAATCGAATTGGGATTATTTAATTTATTCAGAGTCGCCACTTGGAATAATTTAGGGTGTCCCAACTCACCGATTTATTTCCAATCCCAAATCGAGGAAATTTCGACTTCGTTTAAAGTCTGCGAAACCAGAAAACTAGGTAAGGAATTCTGTTAACCCGGGAGAAGGTGTTAGGCACTCCCAGGTTCCGTTGTTTTAGCACGGTAGCTTAGCAATTTATACTTGGCTTATTTTTGTCTAATTACTCATTTTAGGACCTATGTTTATTTCATATTTTACCATTATTGATAATCCGTATTTAAAGAATTAATCTAAGATGAGTTACGCGTACGTATACTCAATTCCTAATACTTAGTTTATTTATGAAAAAGGTTTGGTCAAAGTTGCGCGAACATATACTTTGAATGTATTTGAAAGAAACGTAATCATGATAATAATTTAAAATCATTCCTAAAGTATTTCTACGAATATTTAATTAAGGCATTTAAATTACTAAAACATTTGACCATGGTCACGCGAACGTGTACCTCGGTTTATCATGGGTATCACAAATATGTCACTCATGCGTGTACATAATTGTAATAGTTAGTTCACTTTAAAGTGCACCTAAATTTGTGATTATGTCTCTAAGATAAGTATCAAATATCATGCAGCTAGGTGTAGAGGTTCAAAAACTATGTGAGACATTTGATTAATTAGGGAAGTTTATGCATTAAATGCAAAACATGCCCAGATTTTAATGTTTAGGGCCTGACAAAGACTGAGTCCAAAATGAACTCTAGCCCAAGACATATATTGTCTATTACTCAAACAGGTAATGAATTTAAATCTTAAGGAACTTGGGCCTGGCTGGGCCTAGATCAATTTGGCCCAAAGCAATGTTATTAAGCATTCAATCAATTAAGCACAATGAATTCAGGAAGACTTGGGCCTACTAATGAGTCCAAATGACTCTGGTTGTCACGACCCCACACCACCCCGGTCGTGATGGCGCCTATCACAGTACTAGGAAAGCCAATCCAACATTTACAACATCGAGTTCTTTTTCATAAATCATTTTTCCAAAAACAGATTAAGTCTCAAATCTTCCATATGTAATATATATATATATATATCAACAGAAATATGCGGAAACCATTACGAAAATACATTAACATAACCAGAATCTGGGGTCACTAGTCATGAGCCACTAAATACACTCAACACTGTCTGCTCGATACAAAACAAGTCTAAAATATAAAATACTAGAATAGGAAGGAAAAAGGCAGGGCTGCGAACGTCGTGCAACTACCTTGCGATCTCCCAATAAGACTCTGAGAGTGCTGGAAGCTCTCACTCTAATGCTCGGGCACCTGGATCTGCACACAAGTTGCAGGGAATAATGCGAGCACACCAACTCAGTAAGTAACTAAAGTAAATAAAGTCTGAGTGCAGTGGCGAGCGTTTAAAAATCATATGCATACTCAATCAGGAATCTCAACAGAAATATCAAAGTCAAAATTTGCAGTTCAATAACCAAATACCCTGTAAAAACTCCAGTTTCAATAAAATCCTTTAAAACATTTATTCAGCATTTTCAATAGAGGCTCAGTATAAAAGAAGAGTGAAAACAAAAAATCTCATAAACAAGTCCCTCGGGCAAAGTGTCACTCATAAGTATAGCCTCTCGGGCAAGCCCTTCAGTCACTCATGACTCAACTCTCGTCAAACAGTACTCACACTCAGCACTCCAGCTCAATAGATATCTCATAATAATAATAATAACCGCAGCGGCGCACAATCCGATCCATAATATATAGTCGACTATGCTCACTGGGGTGTACAGACTCCGGAGAGGCTCCTATAGACCAAGCGTCATATCGTTGCGGCACACAGCCCGATCCAATATATATATCACTGTGACGTGCAGCCCGATCCATAAGTTATATATAATCCTCACCATTAGGCCCTCAATCTCTCTCAATCATTAACCTCACAGCTACTCAGGTATTTCAGTGAAAAATCCAGAAAACTCAGCCCAAACGGTTTTCATATATTAAAAAGTGGAGAAATGAAACCGGATTAACAATAAATAGGTAAAACATGGCTGAGGATATGCTTTCAAATCAAAATAGTATGTGGAAAGTAGTAAATTACCCCTAAGGGTCTAAAAAGTTCGGCATGAGGCCCCAAACATGGCATTCAACCCAAGTAAACAATTTCATTTCTAAAACACATGGATATCATATACAGTATATCAAAATATGCAACTATACAGTTGCCACGGACGGACCAAGTCACAATCGGATGCACGCCCACACGCTCGTCACCTAGAATGTGTGTCACCTCATTTATCAAAACAGTATGAAATTTTGGGGTTTCACACCCTCAGGTCTAGATTTACAATCGTTACTTACCTCAAATCGGATGAAATCCTACTCCGTGACGCCCTTGCCTCTCGACTCGGCCTCAATTCGCGTCGAATCTATCCAAAATCAGGATTGTTACATCAATATATGCTAAGGAACAAAGCCCATGCGAAAATAATCAAATTACATCAAGAATCCCGAAATTGGTCAAACCCGACCCCCGGGTCCACGTCTCGAAATCCGATAAAAATCACATCAATAGAATCATTATCCTCCCACGAATTTATTCATACCAAAAGCATCGAAATTGGACCTCAAATGGCCCCTCAAATCCCCACTCAATGCTCTCCAATTTCAAGTCTTAATCCCTCAATTTTCTTCCCTAATTACCTCTAATACCATGATTAAATAATGGAAAAATGGTCATAAACACAAGTAATGAAGCTTAAGTGGCTCACCCAACTGATAACCTTCGAATTCCCTTGAAAACTCACTGCCCTAGCACATTTCACGTCTTCAACAATGGAGAACTTAGCAAAAATTCGCGAAGAGGACCTTTTTATACCTTCTGCCCAGCGATCTCGCACCTACGGTCCATTTCCCGCATCTGCGACAAAATAGCCGCACCTGCGGTTTTTCACTTAAGAACCAAACATCCGCACCTGCGTCCCAGGCTTCGCACCTATAGGCTTGTAGGTGCAGTAAATCTTTCGCTCCTGCAGCTGCCTCCACGCACCTACGGTCCCAACTCTGCAGGTGCGGAAACATTAGAAGCAGCAAATTTTTCTACAGCACAACTCTAAGTCCAACTTTCCGACAACCATCCAAAACCATTCTGAGGCCCTTGGGACCTCAACCAAACATGCCAACAAGTCACTTATCACCATTCAAAGTCACACCAACCCTCTGAACACTCAAAACAACGCCGAAACACCAAATCACCCTCGGATTCAAGCCTAAGGATTCCAAAACATCCGAATTCCTAATTCAATTCAAAAGTCTATCAAACCTCGTCCGAATGACCTGAAATATTTCACACATATCACTAATGACACAATGGACCTACTCAAATTTCCGAAATTCCATTCCGATCCCGATATCAAAATTTTCACTACCAACCGGAAAACGGCAAAAATTCCAATTTCGTCAATTCAAGCCTAAATCTACCACGGACCTCCAAAATACATTCCGATTATGCTCCTAAGTCCCAAATCACCTAACGAATCTATCCGAACCATAAAAACCAAATTCCGAGATTGTTTACTCACAAGTCAACTTTCGGTTGATTTTTCCAACTAAATGGCCAACTTGAGAGACTAAGTGTCTCATATCACTCCAAAACTACTCCGAACCCGAACCAACCAACACGACACGATGAAATGAAGCTGAGCAACACATAAAGAAGCAGAAATGGGGGAAATAGAGCGGTAACTCATGAAACGACCGGCCGAGTCATTACATCCTCCCCTCTTAAACAAACGTTCGTCCTCGAACGGGTCAAGAAACATACCTGAAGCCTCAAATAGGTGAGGATATCTGCTCCTCATCTCCCGCTCGGTCTCCCAAGTAGCCTCCTCCACATACCGACCTCTCCACTGCAGTTTCACTGAA
The DNA here is from genome assembly GCF_000715075.1 of Nicotiana tabacum. NCBI lineage: Eukaryota > Viridiplantae > Streptophyta > Magnoliopsida > Solanales > Solanaceae > Nicotiana > Nicotiana tabacum. Next base: position 87,948,600 of record NC_134101.1, on the reverse strand, counting down.
GCTATATCTTTTTATCTCAACTTTCAAACCTGACGCTCCAAAATAGCCACTAGCTCCACATCATAAGTCAAATCATCATCTAACTGGACTGTGCTGAAATCCAAAACATGAGATGGATCGCCAATATACTTCCGGAGCATAGAAACATGAAATACCGGATGCACGCTCAAAAAAGCTAGGTGGCAAAGCAAGCTCATAAGCCACCTCTCCAATCCTCCGAAGCACCTCAAAAGGCCAAATGAACCGAGGACTCAATTTACCCTTCTTCACAAATCTCATAACACCCTTCATGGGTGAAACCTTCAGTAGAACCTTCTACCCAACCATGTAAGACACATCACGGACCTTCCTGTCAGCATAACTCTTTTGTCTCTACTGCACTATACAAAGCCGTTCTTGAATTAGCTTCACCTTGTCCAAAGCATCCTGCACCAGGTCTGTACCCAAAATCCTAGCCTCACCTGGCTCAAACCAACTAAATGGAGATCTACACCGTCTCCCATATAAATCCTCATATGGAGCCATCTATATACTCGACCGATAACTGTTGTTATAGGCAAACTCCGCGAGCGGTAGAAACTGATCCCATGACCCTCAAAAATCAATGACACAAGCACGCAACATGTCCTCTAATATCTGAATAGTGCGCTCGGACTGCCCATCCTTCTGAGGGTGAAAATTTGTGCTCAACTCAACCTAAGTACCCAACTCTCGCTGCACAGACCTCCAAAACTACAAAGTAAACTGAGTACCCCTATCTGAAATGATGGAAACTGGGACACCATGCAAACGAATAGGTAGTACACACAGGAATGAAGTGTGCGGACTTGGTCAGCCGATCCACAATCACCAAAATAGGATCGAATTTCTTCAAAGCCCGTGGGAGCCCAACTACGAAGTACATGGTGATCTACTCCCATTTCCACTCTGGAATATCTAACTACTGAAGCAAGCCACCCGGTCTCTGATGCTCATATTTCACCTGCTGACAATTGAGACATCGAGCAACAAATCCCACAATATCCTTCTTCATTCTCCACCACTAGTAGTGTTATCTCAAATCCTGATACATCTTCGCGGCACCCGGATGAATGGAATACCGCGAGCTATGAGCCTCCTCTAGAATCAACTCCCGATGCCCATCCACATTTGGCACACATATCTAGCCTTGCATCCTCAATACCCCATAATCACCAATAGTCACATCTCTGGCATCGTCGTGGTGAACTCTGTCCTTAAGGACAAGCAAATAAGGATCATCATATTGGCGCTCTCTGATGCGATCAAACAAGGAAGACCGAGAAACCACACAAGCTAAGACCCGATTGGGCTCCGAAATATCCAACCTCACAAACCGATTGGCCAGGGCCTGAACATCAACTGCAAAAGATCTCTCCCTAACAGGGATATATGCCAAACTATCCATACTCACCGCCTTCCTACTCAAGGAATCGGCCACTACATTGGCCTTTCCCGGATGGTACAAGATAGTGATATCATAATCCTTTAGCAGCTCCAACCATCTCTACTACCTTAAATTAAGATCCTTCTATCTAAACAAGTGCTGGAGGCTACGATAATCAGCAAACAACTCACAAGACACACCATACAAATAATGCCTCCAAATCTTGAACACATGAACAATGGCAGCCAACTCCAAATTAAGAACAGGGTAGTTCTTCCCATGGGGCATTAACTGACGAGAAGCATAAGCAATCACTCCACTCTCCTACATCAACACATACCCAATACCAACTCTCGAAGCATCACAATACACTATATATGAGCCTGAAGCTAATGGCAAAACTAATACTGGAGTTGTGGTCAAGGCAGTCTTGAGCTTCTGAAAGCTTGCCTCACACTCATCCAACCACCTGAATGGAGCACCATTTTGAGTCAATTTTATCAAGGGTGATGTAATAGATGAAAATCCCTGAATGAATCGATAGTAATAGCCTGCTAAACCAAGAAAGCTGCGAATCTCTGTGGCTGAGGGCGGTCTGGGACAACTCTGAACCGCGTCTATCTTCTTTGGATCAACCTGAATACTCTCACTAGACACTACGTGCCCCAAGAAAGCCACTGAACTGAGACAAAACTCACACTTAGAGAACTTTTCATAAAGCTTCTCCTCCCTCAATCTCAGCAATACAACCCTCAAATACTCGGCGTGCTCCTCCTGACTATGCGAGTATAACAAAATATCATCAATGAAAACAATCACAAACAAGTCAAGATAGGGCTGAAACGTGTTGTTTATCAAATGCATGAACACTGCTGGGGCATTGGTCAACCCAAAAGACATCACAAGGAACTCATAATGACCATATCGGGTCCTGAAAGCTGTCTTAAGAATGTCTGAGTCCCTGATCTTCAACTGGTGATACCCAGAACGGAGATCAATCTTAGAGAACACCCTCTCTCCCTGAAGCTGGTCGAATAAATCATCGATACGAGGCAAAGGATACTTGTTCTTGATTGTGACCTTGTTCAACTGCCTATAATCAATACGCATCCTCATAGTGCCATCCTTCTTCTTCACAAATAGGACAGAGGCACCCTACGATGACACACTAGGCCGAATAAACCCCTTATCAAGGAGTTCCTGAAGTTGCTCCTTCAACTCCACCGGTGCCATACGATACGATAGAATAAAAATGGGCGGAGTGCCTGCACCAAATCAATACCAAAATCAATATCCCTGTCCGGTGGCATGCCTAGTAAGTCTGCAGGAAACACATCGAGAAACTCCCTCACTACGGGAACAGAATCAATACTATGAGTCTCTGCACTGACATCTCTCACAAAGGCCAAGTATGAAAGACAACCTTTACAAACTATCCGCTGGGCCTTCAAGAACGAAATTACCCTAGTGGGGACAAAATCAGTCGAACCTCGCCACTTAATCCATGGCACACCTGGCATAGCTAATGTCACTCTCTTAGCATGACAATCTAAAATAGCACGACACGGAGATAGCCTATCCATGCCTAATATCACATCAAAGTCCACTATACAAAGCAACCAAAGGTCCACTTGGGTCTCCAAACCCCTTATAGTCACTACACACGACCGATATAAGTGGTCCAGGACAACAGTATCACCCACCGGAGTAGATACACAAATATATGAAACAAGGGACTCTCGGGGCGTGTCAAAATAACGAGCAAAATATGATGACACATATGAAAAAGTGGAACCAATATCAAATAACACATATGCATCTCTGTGACAAACTGAGACAATACCTATAATCACAACATCTGAAGCAATAGCATCTGGTCTGGCTGGGAGTGTATAGAAATGGGCCTGATCACCACCTGATCAACCTCCCCCTCTAGGGAGACAGGAATTTCAAGAATGTGAAGTTTTCCTAATGGTTTGCAACCTCCCGAGGATAAGTAATGACGTCTCTGTACCGATCCATGAGACTCTAATAAACCGGCTCATGACCCGTGAGACCTATGTAACCTAGGCTCTAATACCAACTTGTCACGGTCCCAAACCACACCGGTCGTGATGGCGTCAATCATAGTACTAGGCAAGCCAATCCAACATTTAAAACATCGAGTTCTTTTTTACAAATCATTTTTCCAAAAACATATTAAGTCACAAAACATATATAAACAGAAATATGCGGAAACCAGTACGAAAATGCATTAACACAGCCCGAATTTGGTGTCACTAGTCATGAGCCACTAAATACACTCAACATTGTCTGCTCGATACAAAACAAGTCTGAAATATAAAATACTAGAATATGAAGGAGAAAGGCAGGGCTGCGAACGCCGTGCAGCTACCATGCGATCTCCGGATAAGACTCTGAGAGTGCTGGAAGCTCTCACTCTGATGTTCGGGAACCTAGATCTGCACACAAGGTGCAGGAAGTAACGTGAGTACGCGAACTCAGTAAGTAACTAAAGTAAATAAAGTCTTAGTGCAGTGACGAGCATTTAAAAATCATATGCATACTCAATCAGGAATCTCAACAGAAATATCAAAGTCAAAATTTGCAGTTCAATAACCTAATACCTTGTGAAAACTCTAGTTTCAATAAAATCCTTTAAATCATTTATTCAGCATTTTCAGTAAAGGCTCAGTATAAAAGAATAGTGAAAATGAAAAATCTCATAAACCAGTCCCTCAGGCAAAGTGCCACTCATAAGTATAGCCTCTCGGGCAAGCCCCTCAGTTACTCGTGACTCAGCTCTCATCAAACAGTACTCACACTCAGCACTCCGGCTCAATAGATATCTCATAATAATAATAATAATAACCATTGCAGCGCGCAGCCCGATCTATAATATATATAGTCGACTACGCTCATTGGGGGTGTACGGACTCCGAAGAGGCTCCTACAACCCAAGCGTCATATCGCTGCGGCGCGTAGCCCGATCCAATATATATATATATATATATATATATATATATATATATATATATATATATATATATATATATATATATATATATATATATATATATCGCTGTAGCGTGCAGCCCAATCCATATGTATATCGCTGTGGCGTGCAACTTGATCCATATATATATATATATATATGTATATACATATATCGCTGCAGCGTGCAACCTGATCCATAAAATATATATAATCCTCACCATTAGGCCCTCAACCTCTCTCAGTCATTAACCTTATGGCCACTCGGGCATTTTAGTGAAAATCAGGGAAACTCAGCCCAAACAGTTTTCATATATTAAGAAGTAGAGTGATGAAACTGGATTTAAACAACAAACAGGTAAAACATGACTGAGGATATGCTTTCAAATCAAAACAGTGTGAGCAAAGTAGTAAAATACCCCTAAGGGTCTAAACAGTTCGGCACGAGGCCCCAAACATGGCATTCAACCCAAGTTAACAATTTCAATTCTAAAACACGTGGATATCATATACATTATATCAAAATATGCAACTATACATTCGCCACGGGATGGACCAAGTCACAATCCCTACGAGTGCACGCCCACATGCCCGTCACCTAGCATGTGCATCACCTCATTTATCAAAACAGTTCAAAATTCTGGGGTTTCATACCCTTAGGTTTAGATTTACAATCGTTACTTACCTCAAACCAGATGAAATCCTACTCTGTGACGCCCTTGCCTCTCGACTCGGCCTCAACTCGCGTCGAATTTATCCAAAATCAGAATCGTAACATCAATATATACTAAGGTAACAAAGCCCATGCAAAAATAATCAAATTACATCAAGAATCCTGAAATTGGTCAAACCCGACCCCCGGGTCCACGTCTCGAAATCCGATAAAAATCACATCAATAGAATCATTATCCTCCCACGAATTTATTCATACCAAAAGCATAGAAATTGGACCTCAAATGGCCCCTCAAACCCCCACTCAAAGCTCTCCAATTTCAAGTCCTAATCCCCCAATTTTCATCCCTAATTTCCACTAATACCATGATTAAACAATGGAAAAATGGTCATAAACATAAGTAAAAAAGCTTAAGTGGCTTACCCAACTGATAACCTTCAATTTCCCTTGAAAAATCACTGCCCTGGCTCACTTCCCGTCTTCAAAAATGGGGAACTTAGCAAAACTTCGTCAAGAGGACCATTTTATACCTTCTGCCCAGCGATATCGCACCTACGGTCCATTTCCCGCATCTGTGGACCGCTTCTGCGAGAAAATAGCCGCACCTGCGGTTTTTCACTTAAGGACCAAACATCTGCACCTGCGTCCCAGGCTTTGTATCTGCGGGCTCGCAGGTGCGGTAAATCTTCCGCTCCTGCGGCTTCCTCCACACACCTACGATCATCGCACCTGCGGTCCCCACTCCGCAGGTGCGGAAACAACAGAAGCAGCAAATTTTTCTACAGCACAACTCTAAGTCCAACTTTCCGACAACCATCCAAAACCATCCCGAGACCCTCGAGACCTCAACCAAACATGCCATTAAGTCACTTATCCCCATTCAAACTCACGCCAACCCTTTGAACACTCAACACAATGCCGAAACACCAAATCACCCTCGGATTCAAGGCTAAGGATTCCAAAACTTCCGAATTCCTAATTCGATCCAAAAGTCTATCAAACTTCATCCGAATGACCTGCAATTTTTCACACACGTCACCAATCACACAAGGGACCTATTCCAATTTCCGTAATTCCTTTCTGACCCCGATATCAAAATTCCACTACCAATCGAAAAATGCTAAAAATTCCAATTTCGCCAATTCAAGCCTAAATCTACTACGGACCTCCAAAATAAATTCTGATCACGCTCCTAAGTCCCAAATTACCTTACGAAGCTATCCGAACCATAAAAATAAAATTCCGAGATCGTTTACTCACAAGTCAACTTTCGGTTGACTTTTCCAACTAAATGGCCAACTTGAGAGATTAAGTGTCTCATATCACTCCAAACCTACTCCGAACCCGAACCAACCAACGCAACACGATGAAATGAAGCTAAAATGGGGGAAACAAAGCGGTAACTCATAAAACGACCGGTCGGGTCGTTACATCGGCCCAATATCCATTTGTGGACAAATAAATAAATTTAAAAGATAAGATTTGGGCCTGATTATAATGAGTCCAAGTGAACACTAGCCCAATACACATTTGTGAAGGAGTTCGAAATGAATTTTGTAAAGACATTTATAAAGTTTACCTATATTTTTTGTTTATCTTTAAAAAATAGAAGTAAAAAGGTTTTTTTGATAGAATCGAAATTTTTGTTAAATTTTGGACAATTTTCCTATGTATTTGCCTAAGTCTTTTATTTCTCATGTCAAACTGCTAGGTTTAAAACTCATTTGTAAAAATCTTAAAGTGTAAAGGCCATTGATCAATTCATTTTTAGTATAAAATCATAATATAATTCTAGTAACCACATGGTTTTGGGCCTGAAAATGCATTTGCTTACCACGAAAATGGTAATTACAATAAAATTTGATTTTGTGGTTCTAAAAAGACGTGATTTATCTTAATGCTAGTTGTTAGGCAGTAGATGCTATGTGTGAGCTAGGAAAGTAAAGTAAGAGTAAAGAGCATCGTTACTATCCAAACCAAATAGCTATGGATCGGGGCCTCGAGCTGGCCTAAGCAGGGCCTCGAGGTCGAGCTAAATGTTTGACTGGGGCCGATCTATGGGGGAATAATAGTCTTAAGAGCTTTGATGAGGGCTCTTTATGATCAATAATGAGTAATAAATAAAGAACAATCAATGAACGCAATAAACATAAGTAATAAATCTAAGGAAAGACAATAGAGAGTGTTTAAGTTAGAGAGGATAGAATGTTCTTGTTCTTGTATTGAATATAATGTCCTTTACAAAATGACAGGAGTCCCCTTTATATAGGAGAGAGAATCCCAATATAGTACATATGCATTTATTACAAAGATATACGGCTGGTACAACCATTTAATGCCACGGTACGGACTTGTACTATTCTTGTGGACTTAGTCAGTTCTAACCACTTGCCTTGGGAATCTCCCACTCGTTCATCATAGCCACCGATTTGTACTGCCCCGAGGTCGAGCTGTGCCTCGAGCCTTCTGCTTCATCAAACCTTGAGTTGTGCCTCGAGCCTTCTGGCAACGAGCTATAGAATACCATGATGGTCCCAAAATCGGACTCTCGATTTTAGCCGTATATAGTATTATAGTTACTAATTAGCTTACTTGTAAGAAAAATCGAGTTTTTCATTATTTTAAACTAACAACAATCATAATTATTTAATTATTTAAAGAAACAGTATGATAAAGTTGCTAATCTATTAAACTTATTTATCACACAAGGAAATACAGTAAAAACAATTATTACATTTTTGCTAACTGAACAGTGATAACCAAGCTGCCTATAACTATTCTAACAAAATTTTCTAGAAAATGATTTATGTGATAGAGATTTTATAAATGTATAAAGCTTTAAACAGATTTTGCAATACATAAATATAAAGCTAACATGACTTAAATTACCTAACAATATAAGTAATTATCTCTACACAAACATAACCACACAACTTCAAACAACATGATTCATGCAGTATTCAAACAAATTACAAAATTATCAACAAATCCAAGTCATAATTCAGTAAAAAAGAAACTTTACATTTGTTAAGAAAAATACTTTAATAGCATCAAGAAAACAAATAGATAAAGAAAATATGTCTCTAAAAACTTGAGTAAGAAACAATAGCAATAATAACCAAACAGAAAATCCAATACAACTTCAGATTTAAACCCAGAAATCCCAGAAAATAGTAGGAAACTATTATGAGTTCTTTACTAAAAGTGAAAGAAAGAGACTCCAAAAATAGTGCAGAATCAAGAAATTTTCTATGTTTTTCAGTGTGTGTATATATTTCTGTCTATATTCAGGTGTTCAAGTGTAAACATGTATTTCCAGGTCAGTGTATAATGAAAAGAAGGAGAGTATTTATAGTGAAGGAGTGAAAAGGGATAAGAATTAGGGTACAAAAGGAGTCTGCCAAAATTCCCTAAAAATCAGGAAAAAGGCATCTTTCTTGACAGAAATGGACAACTGTCCAATTTCTAGTACCTTCCTTATATCAGAAAATGGACAAGTGTCCCATTTCTGGATTTTTTGGATCTTATCCCTATTTTCCTACTCAGCATTGGGACAGTTGTCCTTACTCTAGAAAGTTCTAGTACTTTTTGAACAGTTTTCAAAATTAGGTTTCTAAAATTGACCCTTAAGGGTCTTGGAATTACCTCAGAACCAGATTGGTTCAGGGCTTGAGTCAGGTGACTCTTGACTTGAAGAGCTTGGGCTCTTAAACTTTTTAACAAAGCTATGGGCATGTCTATTTAGCCAGGCCCAATTTTAACAATGAAAATAAATAAAGGAATTTTTACCTCCTATAGCAAAGGTTAACACCTTATTTATTTTAAATAAATACCATTTAAAAACATTATATTCTATAGATACCTTTTAATGTTTATAGCAAAATATCTAATTTTGGTTATCTCATACTCCTAAGCCACTAAATACGCTATTCAGTTACACTATTTTCTTTCTCTCTCTACTTTGATACATGCCATTCTCTTCCCCCATTCCTTGAAAATACGATGCTCAATCTCAATCCAACAGGAAACCCTAGCAAGCATTTCCGAATCGAAGCAACAGAAAGGACGAGTTGAGCAAAAAAAGACTGAATCTTTTCAATCGAATTAATCGAGATGAAGAAGAAGAATGAGGTAAAATTATCAGATACTTCTGCTCCAAAGATAGAAAAGGCGATGAAGAAATCCGTTGCAGATGAAAAAAAGACTAATCTTTTCAATCAAATTAGAAGCCCTGGTATTCAATTAATCGCGATGAAGAAGAAGATTTCTGTTAATATATTTCAATGTATTTTCAACGTATCACGATGTATTTTCATGTATTTCATTGTATTCATTATCTTTTTTTCATTGTAATTCAATGTATCTCGTTGTATTCCATGTATTTCATTATATTCACTGTCTTTTTTTCATTGTATTTCAATGTATCCCGCTGTATTCTATGTATTTCATTATATTCACTGTCTCGCTATATGCCATGAATGAATTCATATATTTTTTTTAATTAATATAATTTATGTATTTAGATGTATTATATAATTTCTCTGAAGATTGCTATGTTTTTGGGGTATTGTTTTAGTTGAGAATCTTTTTTATAACTGGAAATACAAAATTTGTGTGTTATAATTGAGTTTGTTGAGTTATATTAAGAGTCTATTATGTTAATTGATTCACTTTCCGTTTAAAAATAGTGTAATCCCCTGTTTCATGCCATGAATACAGTCGAATATAATAATCTGTCAAGCTGTAATCCCATATTTCACGCCATGAATACAGTCGAATACACTCGAATACAACAACTGATTAGCTTGACTTCCCTGATTCACACCTATTTTTGCTACTGTATTCATGAATACAATAGCTTAAATACATCTAATACATCTTATAACAACAGAAAACGTATCTACAATCCGCAATATAGCAAATGATATTTATAGATAGCTAACTACCCCTAAAAGATAGTGCTTTATGAAAATTTCTCATAAATAAACAACAATAATTAGATAATAAATCTATAGGCCTATCTATTCAGCCAAGCCCAATCAATTAATAAAAATAAATAAAGAAAATAGTAAATAATCAACAACAAAACAAAGAGGAATAACAGTAAACAGAAACCAAAAAGGAAAAATAAATCGATTTAACACTTTTTTTACTTTATCTTAATTAAATATGTTTTAGTTAATTAATTAATGCAAATGAAATAACAAATAAAATAGACAATGATGTAAAAAATTTAACATAATACATTTAAGCCCTGGATTTATTTATTAATTAAGTCCATTTTTAATTAATTAATTTATTTGAACAGAATATAACTGACAATAATAATTACTAATAAGAAAAATAAAAATCAGTGAATAAACAACAATAAAGGAAATCAACAAGGAGCACAAAACACATAATAATAATAATAATAATAATAATAATAATAATAATAATAATAATAATAATAATAATAATAATAATAAAACATAAAGAAAAAATAGAAAGAACAGAAACAGAAATTAAAGAACTCCTTTTTTTAGATCTAGTTGCTAAAAACACTCGCGCCAAGACTCTCTCTCAGAATCTAAGATCCCGAGTGAAAAATCTTGTCGTGAGGATTATTATACAAACTAGGTTAATCTCTTTTCTTTCTTTTTTTCGTAAAAAGAACATCATATCTTGCCGCTAAAAACCCTCATGTCAAGACACCCACCTAGAATCTGAGATCCTTGGTGGGAGATCTTGGCAAGAGGATCTTTAAACGAACTAGAAAATTTAAAAAGGGTACGGATCTAGGGTTTTGGATTTTTAGATCTAAGATCTAGGGATTTTGGTGGGGTTTTGGGGGATTTGGTTGATAGGGTGATGTTAAGAGAGATGAGGAGAGTGTATGGTGTGAGTTTGAGGAATTTTGGAGGTTCACTGCCGCTTTAGGCGATTTCCGGCGGCGAGGTTAGGGTGGTGTAACGACCCGATCGGTCATTTTGAGCAATTGAACTTCGCTCAGTTGTTTGAGGGCATGAGTAGCTTCGTTGGAAGTATATGACTTATGTGAATCATCGGTTTTGGTTTTCGGGTTATTCGGAATTAATTTGGAAGAATGATTCTCAGCTAGAAGCTTTAAATTTGAAAGGTTTGACCAAGTTTTAACTTTTTAGAATTTGACCATAGATTGGATTTTTTATGGTTTTGTTAGCTCCGTTGGGTGATTTTGGACATAGGAGCGCGTCCGGATTGTAATTTGGAGGTCCGTAGTAGAATTTGGCTTGAAATAGTGAAAGTTGGAATTTTAGAAATTTTGATAGGGAGTGGACTTTTTGATATCAGGGTCGAATTCCGATTTTAGAAGTTGGAGCAGGTCCATAATGTCAAATTGACTTGCATGCAAAATTTGAGGTCAATCGGACATGATTTGATAGGATTCGGCATCAGTTGTGGAAGTTTGAAGTTTCAAGTTCATTGATTTCGAATTGAGGTGTGATTCGTCGTTTCGATGTTGTTATGTGTGTTTTAAGGCTTCAAGTAGGTCTATGTTTTGATATGAGACTTGTTGGTATGTTCGAACAGGGTCCCGAGGGGCTCGGGTGAGTTTCGGATAGGTTTGGGTTGTGTTGCGGTCGTTTTTTATGTTTCGACGTCGTTTTTCAAGCATAAATGGTACTACAATGAGCTCCGATTTCTGTTTTTATTGAAAGATTAGATCTGTATCGTAATTACGGAGCCATAGCAAAAAAGAATCGTCGAATTTCAGCATCATATGAGGATTTTATGGTCATTTTACTAAGAATTGGGTTGCTAGATTTTTTTTTCCAGATTAATTACGAAATTGCCACTGAATTCGTATTTAAAAATCTGCATTATTTTTAAATATTGAAACCAACATATCTCCTTTAATATAAGGTCAAATGTAGTAATTCAAGAGCCTAACTTGACTAACATTTCACAAGGAATCTATTGGAAGTATTAAAAGTGAGTTTCGGGATCGTTTGAAATGAGAATCGAGGCAGAATAGCTGACAGAAAATATATAAAATAAGGGTTTGTTCATTTGGTTATATTTTGAGTTGGGGAGCTCGGATTTGGGCGATTTTGGAGGTGATTTCACCATATATATTGGGGTAAGTATTCTCTACTCGGTTTTGGTTATATTTCATGAGTCCATCTTCGTTTTTGGCATTTGATTGATGATTTCAAAGTGAAATTTGGGTGTTTTTGCATAAAGTTTCATAAAGTAATTTTTTAAGTTTTGAACATCAATTTGGAGTCGGAATTGAATGAAACTAGTATGATTAGACTCATAATTGAATGGAATGTCGTATTCTGTGAGTTTTGTCATGTTCTGAGATGTTGGCCCAGGTTGGGCTTTTGGTCGATTTTGGGCTTTTTATTAAAAATTTGACCTTTTTCAATTGGGATTGGTTGCTTTAGCATTGTTTGATGTATTTGAGTTATTTTTGGTTATTCGAGCCGTTCGGAGGTCAGAACGCGTGAGATGACATTTTTGGAGCATCGCTTGGCTTGGTCGGTATTGGAATTGGCTTGTTTGAGGTAAGTAATGATTTTAAATCTAGTCTTGAGGGTGTGAAACCCTGGATTTCACATTGCTTTACTATTTTGAGGTGACGCACATGCTAGGTGACAGGCGTGTGGGGTGCACCGTTAGGAATTGTGGGCGTGCGTCGTAGCAACTCTAAAGTTGCATATTTGACTTAAATTATATGATACTTAATGTGTTTTAGAAAGAATTTTCTATAAATTGGGATGAATGCCATATTTGGCCCTTGTACCAGAGCTGTTTGGACCCTTAGGGGCTTTTTCTTATTATCCTCTCACTATTTTTGATTTAAGATCTATACTCAGTCATGTTGTGTTTACTGATTTCATAACTCAGTCTTTAGTACTCCGTTTTGATGTATAAAATGATATTTTTGGGCTGAGCACCCTATTTACTGATAGCCCGAGTGGCTTGAGAGGTTTCTGATTGAGTGAGGCCAAGGGCTTGTGTTGTGAGGATATTATGGGATCGGGCTGCACGCCGCATCATGTTGTTATTGCTTTATGATTTTTCTAAGGCCGCGGGCCTGATTGATTTATGCCTCGAGGTGGCTTGTTATGAGGCCAAAAGCCTGATTGATTTATTCCACGAGGTAGCTTGTTATAGCGCTTGGGCTGTAGGAGCCCCTTCAGAGTCCCAGTTAGCGCGGGTACCCTAAGTGAGTGATATGATGTTTTCCCCGAGGGGCTGTTCTTGATTCATATTGTGCCCGAGGGGCTGTTTACGAGCGATTGTGAGGTAATGCCCAAGGGGCTATATATGAGTGACTACGAGGTTTGCCCAAGGGGCTGTTTATGATTCATGTTTGCCCGAAAGGGCTATTCACGAGTGATGTTTGTCGAGGGGCTGTTCTTGATTTATGTTTCCCGAGGGGCTATATACGAGTGAGGTTTGCCCGAGGGACTGTTTATGTTTTCATCATTTTTACTCACTGTTTCATCATTTCGTTGAAACCTGTTGAAAGATGTTTGAAATGGTTTTACTGAAACTGCATTTAAATGAGCTGAGTTGATTCAAAATCCTGATTTTAAAAGCCTGTTGTCACTACTGCTCAGTCTCTATTAACTTTTATTACTTACGGAGTTGGAATACTCACATTACTCCCTGCACCTTGTGTTCAGATCCAGGTATTTCTGAACTCGGTAGCAGGTGTTGATTACTCAGTGGCGGGTCCATCGGAGTTACTAAGGTAGCTGCCTGGCGATCACAGCCCTTCTTTTCTCCCGCCTTACCCTCCCTTAGTTGTATTCAGTTATTTCCAGGCTATGTTAGTCTTGTTGTTGTCAAATGATTGTAGTAGATGCTCATGACTAAAGACACCCTGATGTCGGGCTTTCTTTTTGCACTGCTGTGTTGATTTAAAATCCTTATATAGGTTTATTGTTAAATAGCTTTGGTTTTGTCTTAAAAATAAAAATATTGATTGGTTTTGGTAGTGTGTCAGCTTTCCTAGCACCACGTTAGGCGCCATCACGACAGGGTTAGTTTTGGGTCATGACAAGTTGGTATCAAAGCCTAGGTTACATAGGTCTTACGAGTCATGAGCAGGTTAGTAGAGTCTCGCAGATCGGTACAAAGACGTCTGCACTTATCATCGAGAGGTTGTAGAACCTTTAGGAAATCCCACATTCTTGAATTCTTATCGTGCGACATTGATTCAACTTGAAATGTAACTCTTGAAATTCCTTCCATTGGTTCGTATGCGCGCATGAGCGCTCGGTATCAGTTATGCATCGATAGCTTGTGATTCCTTGAACGAGAGGTGAGATGTGATATCTGTGTGTTGATGTTAGGCCAGTCTGGAGGACTTGGGGCCGGCTTTGCTTGTAGCTTGAGCACTGAGGAGTTGATTGTGTGAGCGCATGCTTTTGGATTTATATGTTCGGTAGTGTCCCTATTAGTGGAAGTGATGGCTGGATGGCTATGTGATGAGTATGATGTGACTGCGAGATGTGTTCATATAATTTGTATGTGACAAGGAGGGTCTTCTTGAGGGTAGAAAGAACTATTTGGTGCTTGATTTCCATCTTTATTTGATGTATAGCCCCGAGTTATGGGTGTGTTGCGGAATCTTTTCATGTTGTTTAGTTGGGGAAGAGTTCAGACTCAGGAAAATTAAGTGATTGCGTGATGTTTATGATGGTGGAAGGGTATAAAGAGATGTTAGTTTGAGACAAAGCAGGTGGGTTATCTCCTGCGGGGTGTCCTGAGGGCGTGTGATCCCTATGCTATTTTGTAGCGAGTCCTCCCTTACCAGTGAATTATATGTGCTGCAGATTAGTTTGGATCACGTATGAGAATTGTCTTGACTGTTACGAGGGTGAATGCAAGATTTGCAGATGATTTAAAGTACTATATGGTTTGTGTTGCATGAGCTTATGAAGGATTTAGTTCAATATTACTATGATATTATGGCAGTAATAAAGTATGGGAATTGTGAGTTTTTGTGTGTTTTGATCTATGGCTTTGAGCCAAGTGGGGGGAGCCTGCTATTGATAAGTTAATTGCATGACTAAGTGTCGTATTAGTTTCAGTTTGAGGTATACTGGTGAATCAATTATGACTTGCAGAGGTTGAGATCAAGGATGACTCGAGTAAAGGAAATTTCTGGATACGAGTTGTATTAGGTTTTATGAGTATATGAGAATCATGAAATGATTTGAGTTGTTATTGGTGAAGGATGCAATGTGCGTGGAGCAGAAATTTATCTGGTTGTATTAAGGTGGGGTTACATCCTTGGGTGTTGGAGTGCTAATGGGCTCAGGTCGATCATCCCATTTGAGCAGTCTAATTGAGATTTGAGCAGAGTGGATAACTCTCGAGAACGGTTCTAATGAATTCAAGATTTATATGTGGCAATTGAGAATTTTTGTGGGTTCGTATGTGGCTTGAAGCTGAGAGTTACATTGGATGGTGTCGAGGCTCGCAATATTTATACATCGTTGTGGATTCAACATTCAGTATCAGGAAAGTAAGATGAACAACTTGAAATTCATAAAAGGTCTCTTCGGAGTAGGTATTTTGATTGTGGTACTTTTGGGGTGCTTAAGAGAGCATCAACGGCCTATGAGCCTTAGGGCAGTATGGTTTATGTTAGGGTCTCATGTGGTGAGTCTGGGGTTAAGAATTGAGGTATTATGGCGAGGAGAATTATCAATGTGAATGCAATTCAGAAGGAACTCAGATAGATAGGACAACTTGGTAGTAGGTTGGATCGGCATGGTAATGTGTATGATTAGTTCTTTGGGTATTTATGAGGTAATGAGTTTCTACAGGTGTTTTGTGGCAATGCTCTTGAGTTTTGGTGACCTACGTATCTTGGTTGGGTTAGAAGGATTCAGTCCTGATGGTTGGGGTTTGAGAAAATGGGATTCGAAATGTTCTTAATAGTTTCTACCATGGTTAGACAGGTATATCTTCTACTGGCGTGAGGATCATGTGATGTATAGTGATCTTCTCCTAGATAGGGTCAAATGGAAAGTTATTGGCTAGTTGAGTATGTAGTTGCTTGTGACTCGGAGTAGATTATGAAGTTCTCATATTTATCATGGGATAGAATGGTATATGCGGTATGTTGTGTAGGGTTGGGATTTGCATGTGTAAGGTTACAGTTCAGTTCTGAAAGGAAGGTCATAAATTCTTAGGTAGCATGGACAGTTTTTGATGACTAAATAAATGGTATTACTAACTGGTATGGCTTGACGAGAGTATACATTTCAAAAAGGGCGATGTGTGGGAGTTATGGATACTTCATTGATATTGTGGCACTCTCTTGTTTGATCTACTGCTAGAGTTCAAATTTTGCTTTGTGGAACAGAAGAATTTTAGAAGTATTCCTCGTGGGGTGACTGTGTGATTGGAGAAGTGTGGGCATTTAGGCGGTGGAGTTGAGATCAGAGATGGTGATTCGTATGTTCTATGGATTTAGAGACTGGGAGTTCTCGTGAGTAGATTATTTCGTGGTTGCGGACTGTAAAAGTAGCCAAGGTTAGTATGTGTTGTGATTCAGTCATGGTAGACTTTCAGAGGGTTATTTATCTATCGTGGGGGACCAGAGCTAATTTGGGGGTTCATTGGTAGGCCTAACATGGAGGTGTGTTCTGTACCGGGTTGGATTTGTTGACTCCAAACTGCTATATTTGAGGGATGTGTCATTCAATTTTTGTTGAGTTTATTCGTATTCTGGAGTGATCTATGAGCTACTCTTCTATGTTAAGAGGGGTTATGATTTATTGGTTATATGCACATATGGTGCGGTTCTATTCTTATAGCGGAATTTGAGCGGGAAAAGTATTAGGTATTGCTTAGTGGGTGACGTATTGGTTATTCTCTTTCGGGTTTCGTGTGGTGTTATGTCATTTGCTTTTCCATGGTTATGGTAATGCACTTTGAGTACTTGATGTCGTTGGGCATGGTTATTGATTTTGAGCAAGATGGCTTGAGGTATATGCCATGTATTAGTGTTTGGATGGGGCACACATTGCAGCGAAATTATGTTGAGGTATGAACCTTAGTGTTAGATTCGTGTGATGGTCCTACGGGGTGTGATGGATTTTTAGTATTTCATTGTGGCAGTACTTGTTAAGCTTGTGGGACAGTCCTCTCGTTTAAGTCATTTTTTCATGATTTGAGTATATTTGGGATGTTGCTATTGGGTGCACGAGTTGCACAGGTTATGGCTTTGGATTGTATTGATTTCTCATGTCATCAGAGTGGTCGTGTTGGATGAGATGAGGTCATTGGACCTAGAATGAATACTATCAGAATTGGTTACAACATGGTTAGAAAGATAATATCGGAAGTCGACTTAGAAATCTACTATAGTTCCTGTCGGAGAAGAGGGAGCTCCATGCCTTGTTGGTCTGACGAATGGTTATGAGTTTCTGCGTGTTTCTTTCATCATTGGCAGTATATGAAAGTGTTAGAATGAGGCTTTGTTTGTTAAGAGGTGTATTACCGGTAATGGGTTGTTTGAGCAGCTACTGTGATTAAGAGTTATTGCCATGAGTGTTTACTTATATGGTATATCACGTGTTTACATCTTGGGTTACGGATATGATTTGATTAGCTTGTTCGGAATTATATAGTGTGTAGATGCGAGAATATGATCTTATAGAAAATTTTAGATGTTGGAAATTGGGCACTAAGGCTTATGGACTAGGTTAGATTAAGAAATTTCAGTCATGTTATGTTATCATACCTATATGGGATAGGGTGATGTGGGATCACCCCCGGGTATGTACATAGTGAGATTATACAGCAAGTTGATGGCTTTTGGAACAACTCTGGGCACATTCGAGGACGAACGTATGTTTAAGTGGGGGAAGATGTAACAACCCGATCGGTCATTTTGAGCAATTGCACTTCGCTCGGTTGTTTGAGGGCATGAGAAGCTCCGTAGGAGGTATATAACTTATGTGAATCGTCGATTTTGGTTTTCGAGTTATTCGGAATTGATTTGGAAAAATGATTCTCAGTTAGAAGTTGTAAATTTGAATGGTTTGACCAAGTTTTGACATTTTAGTGTTTGACCTTAGATTGGATTTCTGATGGTTCCGTTAGCTCCATTGGGTGATTTTGGACTTAGGAGCGCGTCCAGATTGTAATTTGGAGGTTCGTAGTAGAATTTGGTTTGAAATAGCGAAAGTTGGAATTTTGGAAAGTTTGATAGGGAGTGGACTTTTTGATATTAGGGTCAGATTCTGATTCCGAAAGTTGGAGCAGGTCCATAAGGTCAAATGTGACTTGCGTGCAAAATTTGAGGTCAATCGGACATGATTTGATAGGACTCGACATCGATTGTGGAAGTTTGAAGTTTCAAGTTCATTGATTTCGAATTGAGGTGTGTTTTGTCGTTTCGATGTTGTTATGTGTGCTTTGAGGCCTCAAGTAGTTCCATTTTATGATATGAGACTTGCTAGTATGTTCGACCAGGGTCCCGAGGGGCTTGGGTGAGTTTCAGATAGGTTTGGTTGTGTTGCGCTCGTTTTTTATGTTTCGACGTCGTTTTCCAAAAAGCATAAATGGTACTATGTTAAGAAAATGAGGTCCAATTTCTATTTTTATTGAAGAATTAGATCCGTATCGTAATTATACAGCCATAGCAAAAAGAATCATTGAATTTGGACATCGTATGAGGATTTTATGTTCATTTTACTAAGAATTGGGTTGCTAGATTTTATTTAGATTAATTACGAAATTGCCACTGTATTCGTATTTAAAAATCTGCATTATTTTTCAAATATTGAAACCAACATATGTTCTTTAATATAAGGTCAAATGGAGTGATTCAAGAGCCTAACGTGACTAACATTTCACAAAGAATCCATTGGAAACATCAAAATTGAGTTTCGGGATTGTTTAGAATGAGAATCGAGCCAGAATAACTGGCAGAAAATATATAAAATAAGGGTTTATTTATTTGGTCATATTTTGAGTTGGGGAGCTCGGATTTGGGCGATTTCACCATATGTATTGGGGTAAGTATTCTCTACTCATTTTTAGTTATATTTCATGAATCTATCTTTGTTTTTGGCATTTGATTGCTGATTTCAAAGTGAAATTTGGGAGTCTTTGCCAAAAGTTTCATAAAGTGAATTTTTAATTTTTGAACATCGATTCGGAGTAGGAATTGAATGAAACTAGTATGGTTGAACTCATAATTGAATGGGTTGTCGGATTTTGTGAGTTTTTTGGGTTCCAAGATGCGGTCCCGGGTTGGTCTTTTTGGCCGATTTTGGGCTTTTGACCTTTTTCAATTGGGATTGGTTGCTTTAGCATTGTTTGATGTATTTGAGTTGCTTTTTGTTAGCTTCGAGCTGTTCAAAGGTTGGAACGCGTGAGATGGCATTTTTGGAGCATTGCTTTGCTTTGTCGGTATTGGAATTGGCTTGTTTGAGGTAAGCAATGATTGTAAATCTAGTCCTGAGGGCATGAAACCCGGGATTTCAGATTGCTCTACTATTTTGAGGTGACGCACATGCTAGGTGACGGGCGTGTGGGCGTGCGCCGTTGGGGATTGTGACTTGGTCTGTCCCGTAGCAACTATAAAGTTGCATATTTGACTTAAATTATATGATACTTAATGTGTTTTAGAAAGGATTTCCTATAAATTGGGTTGAATGCCATATTTGTACCTTGTGCCAGAGCTGTTTGGACCCTTAGGGGCTTTTTCTTATCATCCTCTCATTGTTTTTTGATTTAAGATCTATACTCAGTCATGCTATGTTTACTGATTTCATAACTTAGTCTTTATTACTCTGTTTTGATGCATAGAATGATATTTTTGGGATGAGCACCCTGTTTTACTGATAGCCCAAGTGGCTTGAGAGGTTTCTGACAGAGTGAGGCCGAGGGCCTGTGTTGTGAGGATATTATGGGATCGGGCTGCACGCCGCAGCATGTTGTTATTGATTCATGATTTTTGTGAGGCCACGAGCCTGATTGATTTATGCCACTAGATGGCTTGTTATGAGGCCGATGGACTAATTGATTTATGCCACGAGGTGGCTTGTTATAGCGCTTGAGTTGTAGGAGCCCCTCCGGAGTCTGTACACCCCCAGTGAGTGTGGGTACCCTGAGTGAATGATATGATGTTTTGCCCGAGGGGTTGTTCTTGATTCATACTGTGCCCGAAGGGCTTTTTACGAGCGATTGTGAGGTAATGCCCGAGGGGATGTATATGATTGACTATGAGGTTTGCCTGAGGGGCTGTTTATGATTCATGTTCGCTTGAGGGATTGTTCATGAGTGATGTTCGCCGAGGGGCTATTCTTGATTTATGTTGCCTGAGGGGCTGTATACGAGTGAGTTTTGCCTGAGGGTCTGTTTATGTTTTCATCATTTTTACTCACGGTTTCATCACTTCGTTGAAAATTGTTGAAAGATATTTTAAATAGTTTTCTAAAACTGTATTTAAATGAGCTGAGTTGATTTAAAACCTAATTTTAAAAGCCTGCTGTTTTTACTGAGATTTCATGATATGAACTGTATATGTTTTATTGTTCGTCACTACTGCTCAGTCTCTATTTACTTTTATTACTTACGAAGTTGGCATACTCACATTACTCCCTGCACCTTGTGTGCAGATCCATGTATTTCTGAACCCAATAGCGGGTGTTTATTACTTAGTGGTAGGTCCATCGGAGTTACTAAGGTAGTTGCCTGGCGATCACAGCCCTACTTTTCTCCCTCCTTATCCTCCCTTAGTTGTATTCAGTTATTTCCATGCTATGTTAGTCTTGATGTTATCAGATGGTTGTAGTAGATGCTCATAACTAGTGACACCCTGATGTCGGGCTTTCTTTCCGCACTATTGTGTTGATTTAAGCTCCTTATGCAAGTTTATTGTTAAATAGCTTTGATTTTGTCTTAAAAATAAAAATATTAATTGGTTTTGGTAGTGTGTTGGCTTTCTTAGTACCACATTAGGCACCATCACGACAGGGTTAGTTTTGGGTTGTGACAAGTGGCATTAGGTTTTCGGCCATTTTTTAGTTTAGATTTGTTAGTTTTTTTTTTTGGGGGGGGGGGGGGTTTGGTTGATGGGGTGAAAGGAGGAGAAGAGGAGTTCATTGATGTAGGTTTGGGGTTGGTTTATGGTGGAGGAAGATGGGGCGACTAGGGTTTGGTGGTGGTTTAAGGCGGAGGAAAATGGGGTGGTTTAAGGTAGAGGAAAATGGGGCGGCTAGGGTTTAGGGTGTTAGGGAGAGAGAGATGTGAGAGAGTCGGGGGAGTTTGAAATGAGGGGGTAGGAAAAGGTTAGGACATATATATTAAGAGGGCAGGGAGTTCCAGACCGTTAGATCTATTAGAGATCAACGACCCAGATTTAATGGGGGGAACATCGCCGTTCGGGGGGTAGAAGGGGCTGGACCGGTTTTAAGGGGTTTGGGCTTGGGCATTTTGGGTTAAGTTTATGGTTCGGGCTAGTTTAAATTGGCCCAATTCGGCCAAGACCCCCCTTTTCTTCTTAAAAAAATAATTAATTTAAATAAACCCTAGATTAAATACTAAATTATCTTATTTGTAAAATTTAACTAATTATCTATTAGTATTATTTACATAATTAGTCAATCTTAAATTTAAAAAGGAAAAATTGCTTATTTTAATACTAAAACTAAAAAATGTCAAAACAAACAATTTTTTTGTGATTTTCTTTTAATGAAGTGATTAAAAATGTAATTAGGCATTAAACTAAATTAAAAACCTAATAATGCAAGATGATGAAGGTTTAAATATTTTTTGTTAGTTTTCATAACTTGAAAATTTTAACTAAAAATGTGACGACCCGACCAGTTGTGTCATGAGTTACCGCTCCGCTTTCCCCATTTCTGCTTCTTATTGTTTTGTCTATTGGTTCTATATGCAATTGGGTTGGTTGGCTCGAGTTCGGAAAGGATTTGGTAAGGTTTGAGACACTTAGTCTCTTTTGAAGAAGCTAAAGTTGAAAAAGTCAACCAGATGTTGACTTATGTGTTAGAGGGCTCGGATGTGAGAGTCGAGGCTTATGATAGCTTCGGGAGGTGATTTGGGACGTGGGAGCGTGATCGGAATGAGTTTTGGAGGTCCGGAGTAGATTTAGGCTTGAATTGGCGAAATTGGATTTTTGGCTATTTCTGGTTGATAGGTGAGATTTTGATATAGGGGTCGGAATGGAATTCTGAGAGTTGCAGTAGTTTCGTTGTGTCATTTGAGATGTGTGTGCAAAATTTCAGGTCATTCGGATGTTGTTTGGTTGGGTTTTTGATCAAAAGCGTAATTTAGAAGATTTTGTAATTCTTAGGCTTGAATCCGATGCGAATTTGGTGTTTTGATGTTGTTTTAAGCATTCCGAAAGTTGGAACAAGTTTGAATGAGGTTATGGAATATGTTGATATGTTTGGTTGAGATCCTGGGGGCCTCGGGTGAGTTTTGGGTGGTCAATTAGACCATTTCATGATGTTTAAAATTGCAGAAAACTACTGTGTGTTGCAGAAGATTTAGACCTTCGCGTTCGCAAGTGGGTCCTCGCATTCACGAAGGCTCAGTTGATGAAGGCTGGAATTTATGCCTTCGTGTTCGCGAGGAAGGATACGCATTCGCGAAGGGCTGGGTGTTTGGTCATCGCGTTCGCGTGAAGGGGACCATATTCGCGTAGAGGAAAGTGGTCAGCTGGGCTTGAGGTATTTTATTCATCGCGTTCACGAGAGGGGTAACGCGATCGCGAAGAGCGGTCTGAGGAAAGCATCATGTTTGCGATAGGAAGGTCGCGATCGCGAAGAGTAATTTTTGGTCAAAGTTGACTTGTGCTTCGCGAATGCGAGGCGTTGACCGCGTTCGCGAAGAAGGATTTCAGGCCTGGGCAGAATGCTTAAATAGTCGTCTTGTCCGCAATTTTGGGGTTTATTTTCACCATTGTTGAGCATTTTTGGAGCTTTTTGAAGAGGATTGAAGAGGGATTCAAGGGGAATCACTTGGAGGTAAGATTCATGGACTTATAACTCGATTCTAATGTGAAATCTACCTAATTAATCATGGATTAAGCCTAAAATGGAAGAACTAGGGCTTGAAATTGAAGACCTAAAAATAGGTATTAGAGGGGTCATTTGTGGTTGGATTTTGATGCTTTTGATATGTATGAACTCAGGGAGTGATAAAGAATCCATTGATGTGATTTTTACCGGGATCCGAGATGTGGTCCCGAGGGTTGGGTTTTGGTAATTTCAAGATTTGTGTTGTAAATTGAATATTTTCGCTTGGGCTTCGTTCCCTTAGCATATTTTGACGTCATGATTTTGATTTTGGATAGATTTGACACGAGTGGAGGCCGATTCGAGGAGCAAAGGCATCACGGGTTAGAGATTTAATCAGATTGAGGTGAGTAATGATCATAAATGATGTCCTAAGGGTATAAAGCCCTGGATTTGCACATTTGGTGCCATATTGAGGTGACGCACACGCTAGACGAGTGTGGGGTCGTGCACTATTGGGGATTGTGACTTAGTCCATCTCAAATGACTATTTTACCACGTATTTGACTGAAAACTATTTGTTATCGTCTTGTTTTGGGCTGAATGCCATATTTGGGCTTCGTGCCAACTATTTGAACCCTTAGGAGATTTTTATTTATATTTACTCACTGTTTTGATTTTATACTTGAACTCAGTCATGCTATATTCTACTGTTTTTATAACTCAGCCATATTTACTCTACTTTAACACTTAAATGATATTTTGGGCTGAGCACTATGTTTTACTGTTGCCCGAGTGGTTGTGAGATTTTGACTGAGTAAGGCCGAGAGTCTATGTTGTGAGGAAACACTGATTATGACTATGAGGCCGAGGGCCTGGGATATGTACGCTACGAGGTGGCTTGTTGATATGAGGCCGAGATCCTAGTGATGATGCCACGAGATGGCTTGATATTGCGCTTGGGCGGTAAGGGGTCCCTCCAGGAGTCTGCACACCCCCAGTGAGCACGGGTACCCATTGTGATGTGAGAGATAGCTCGAGGGTCTGGTATTGTTGACATTTTAGCCCGAGGGGCAATCCTTTATGTGCTTATCTGTCTTATTTGTCTGTCATTTACCTGTTTAATTGTTGAATAGGAATTTCTTGAAGTTTAAACTAAACTTATATGATTTTACATATCTTTACTGAATCATTGTTCTTACCTGTTTTACTACTTCGTTATAGCCTATAATGTGTCTTACGTGATTTCATGCTCCCAGTCATTTATTTATGATTATTGCTCACTGAGTTAGAGTACTCACTTTACTCCCTGCACCCTGTGTGCAGATTCAGGTGCATCTGGTCCTGCTCCCGAGTGTTGATCTTTCCACCTCAGGCGGATCCGAAGATTCTCTAGGTAGCTGCCGGCATTCGCAGCCCAGAGCTTCTCCCTTGTCTTACTTCTCTTTGTTTTGGATTTGTATTGAACTTTGTAGACTTTATTGTCTTATTCCAAATTTTAGATGCTCATGACTAGTGACACCCCGGTATCGGGCTATGTTGGGTTGTATTCCGCAAATTGTTTGTATTGTCACTGCTTACTTTTGGATTTATATCATGTTTAAGACTAAACGCTTATTGTTTAATTGCTTAAAAAGGAATTGGAAATGTGTCGGCTGGCCTTGTCTTCACGAGAGGCGCCATCACGATCGGGTCCGGATTTAGGGTCGTGACAAAAAATGCAAATAATTCTAAATAAATACCAAAAATCCTAAAAAAATCTAAAATAAATAGGGTTAATTTATTTATTAATTTTGTAGGAATATTTTGATAGGGTAAAATTACATGCTCACAACTGTCTCTTTTTGTTCGAAAACACGAAAAATTTTCGGGCAAAGACAAAGTGAGTAGTCACGAACAAATTTAAACCAATTTGACATTGTATGGGAAGCATTTTGAAAACGTTTGACCGAACATTACATCAAAGGTTGCCTACATATCTTTGGCTATAAAGGAATCAGGTCAGTGTAGTTTTGGAAGTTTTGGTAGCTGGGACTACTGGAAAGTTGTGATTTCACTGTGGCTACTGCTGTTACTGCTGCTGAACTCCTTATTAAACCCAAGTAAAAATGAAGAAAACTAATTAAACCTATCAGCGACGAGTTACAAGATTCCTATCTGTAAATATTCAGAGCTTGGTCTTGAGTGTTGGCTGGTTCTTTATGCAGACTCTGATCTGGATCTTGATGCGTGTTAGCTGCAAGTGCTGGTTCAATATTCTTCATCTTTTCGGATCAAGATGGGACATGCAAACTGGTGATTTCAATCTAGTCTTGAGTAGTCCATATCTTCTCTGCTTTTGTTCTTTGCGTTTAAATTTGCTATTTCTTCTTTTCTTTTATTCTAGATTGAGACCGCTTTTTTTGTCATCTCAAAACTTGTGCCTCGAGGTAAAAACATGCTCAGGCACCAAAACAAATGAAATAAATGAAATTTTTCTGCCCCAATTTTCACTAGGAAACTTTCGTGAGTTATTTGTAACCAAAACACTATACTACCTCATTATTGAAAGTAATAAAAGTCAGGATTGTGTATCATTGGGAAAAAAGATTAGGGAGTGGAGACTCTATGTCTAAAAGTAAAATCAACTGGGGATTGGAAATTCTAGGTTGGGAAAATCACCAGGTTATGCTGGTATCAATTAGGGAGTGAGACCCTATGTTGGAAAAGTCATCAGGTTATGCTTGCATCAACTAGGGAATGGGACCCTATGTTGGAAAAGTCATCAGGTTATGATGACATCAATTAGGTAGTGGGAACCTATGTTGGGAAAGTCATCGGGTTATGCTGACATCAACTAGGGAGTGAAACCATATGTTAGAAAAGTCATCAGGTTATGCTGGCATCAACTAGGGAGGGAGACCCTAAGTTGAAAAAGTCATCAAGTTATGCTGGCATCAACTAGGGAATGAGACTCTATGTTGGAAAAGTCATCAGGTTATACTGGCATCAACTAGGGAGTAGGACCCTATGTTGGAAAAGTCATCAGGTTATGCTGGCATCAACTAAGGAGCGGGACTCTATGTTGGAAAGTCATCAGGTTATGCTGGCATCAACTAGGGACTGAGACCCAATGTTGGAAAAAGTCATCAGGTTATTCTGGCATCAACTAGGGAGTGAGACCCTATGTTAGAAGTCATCAGTTAGGGATTGGTGACCCTATACTACCATGGCTTTGAACTTTTCTTCTTTTCTTTTCTTTTCATTTAATTTTTCATCATTTTTATTTAAGAGAGTGAGTAAAGAATTCAGAGGGGACTTCCCTTTTAGGTTGACTATTGCTGCAAAACTATTTTAGTCTCTGTGTGGTTTGCTTTTGTTGCACCTGCTTCTCGCAAGGTTGCTTTGAATCACACCTGTTTTCCTATTTTTCAAACAAA
Organism: Nicotiana tabacum; assembly: GCF_000715075.1. Taxonomy (NCBI): domain Eukaryota; kingdom Viridiplantae; phylum Streptophyta; class Magnoliopsida; order Solanales; family Solanaceae; genus Nicotiana; species Nicotiana tabacum. Next base: position 87,922,119 of record NC_134101.1, on the reverse strand, counting down.
GAACAATTTGTCAGTCTGAAACAGTGGTTGGTTTTGTGGCCTTGAGTATTTTAATCACTTGATCTCGGCCCGACTTCTTCGATAAAGATCTCTATCGCTTGCTTGCTCTCTGGGAACTGGTTTCATTCCTAAATGTGGGGATCTTGACTTTTCCAAAACCTTAATATGATGGTTAATCATGTGGAACTTAACTTTTTCCACTTTATTTTGCCATTATGGGCATTTGACTTTGATTTCCTTCCCTTTAAGGAGTTTCCAACTCCAAAGCATCGGCCATCATGGCCAGTCGAAGTTGACTCGATGCACCTGCTGAGGCTGGATGTTTTCTTGAATATTGGCTTTTGTCAAACACAACCCTATAAACCAATATTGCTATCTTTTCTTTGTCTTAATTCAGAACAGAATTAGACCGAAAGGATTCAAAGAAAAATAAATAACGGAAAGGATAATGAATTTAAACGAGAGGTGTCCCTTTCGAGGAAAGGAAAGAAGGACTTATCTGGAGTACATGTGGACTTCAATGAACATGACATGCCTCTTGGAATGGATACCCTATCTGTGTAAATCATCCAACTCTCATAAACTCATCATAACACACACCTCAAAACTGAGAAACCTTGTCAGGACTCTGTCGATACCGATTGCTGTGAGGATCCCTTTTTCGATTAGTGGCGCCGTTTTGCGGGTTTTACCAGCTGACTTCTCTCATTTCTCTTCTCGGTGTTGCCTGATAGTGCTCTTTGCGAGTTTTCACTATTGAGACTCTTATTTTCAATTTCTCTACTTACCATCGCCTTATGGTGCCCTTGTGGATTTTCACCAATAAGGCTCTCTCATTTGATTGTATCAAATCCAAGTAACTATATCTTCCAATTTGACATCTTTATTGATTGATCTGAAGGACTTGAACAGGACTTGGGTAAAAAGAATTTGAATTGAATTACAACTTTGGAACCTTTCAGGCAATACTATTGCCGGATCATTGTAACTTCTGCCCCAGTTTCAACTTTGGAAAAATGTGGATTTTTGTTTTGGTGTGACTGAACTCCAGAGAGAGCCTGCCTGCGTATCCTTTCGGAATCAAGTCGAATGTAGTTCAGATAAATTTTTGTTTTTGTTTTCTTTTTGTTTTGCTTCATTTTTTCATCATTTTTTTAACAACCTCTTGGTTCCAAAGAGGGCAATCAAAGGAGAGTAATCGGCTCAAAGGGTTTACAAAGGGATGATAGTGTTTGGGTAGCGAGAAATGAAAGCCTTCTTCATTCCGATCGGAGAGTATTAAAATTGCGTAAAAGGGTCAAACATAATACCTTTTGGCCGCATCAGCATTAACAGCTGTTTCAGGATCATTTTCTTCGATGTCTCCCAAATATAGTGCTCCTTTCGACACACTGCAACAAAAAGTACTTTTAGCAATAAGTATTTAGTGGCAATTAATTAATTGCCTTTAATTTCCACTAATTTATCTCCTAACCTCACAAATTAGCGGCAAATGTTAATTAGCCAGGAAAGAGCATTACTTTATCGGCAATTACAAGAAATGTCTGGAAAAAGAGCCTTCTTTTACTGTTTTATATTCCACCAAAAGAGTTGAAAGATAAAAATAATATTCCCTCCAAAAGAAAACCCTATATGATCCTTTCCTTCTCTTCTGTAACTCCTTCCGTCCACAATGTCTCCCTTATAGTTCAAATGGCTATGATACTCTCTTATTATAGGAACAACATAGAGATCATCACTACTCATGGATTCAGTTGCTACAACTCTTGTAATACAACCTACGTTGGTCTCCCAGGTATGCTATCATTTCTTACTCTAATTTATTTTATTTTTCGAGTATTTATTGCTTATTTAATATATTTTGAGCGATCTGCAACTATCGTCTCATGAAGATGAGTGATGCTCTACTTTTACCATTACACAAATTCTTGATCCCAAAAATAATTCTTAGGGTTTTTGTTGTATTTCTTGTTTCATCTAAGAAGTAATTTTTTTTCTTTATGTGTATATAGAAGTCTAGTTCTGCTGGAAAATCACAATATAATAAAGTACTTTGATAAAATGATAGGAAATTTGATTTGATTATGATTCATTTGTTTCTTACTATATCACTGGTTGTATTTGCTTCTAGAGGAAAAATTCAAGCAGCTTGTTTGGTGTTCGATAAAATGCCACACAAAGATATTGTATTAAGAAGCAGGATATATGACTGACATGATATCTATACGTTGTTACTACACTATTGTACCTATTTCTGATCAATGAAAATCTTTTTAACTGTCTAATTCTCCTTAGGTTCATCAAATTCATGATCCTTCCCCTGTTAAATTTTCTTCTGAAGTAATAACTTTTGAAGGTTTTCTACCAAAAAATAATATTGTGCTATGATATTTTGTTACTTTCTGGCCTTTTATATGAAATCATTTCGGAGATATTCAAAAGTTTAGAGGAAGCACATTTTCATTTTTCTATTTTTTGGTGGACATCCACATTTGATGTTGTCCATATTTAATGCATAAAGCATAAGCTCTTTATTTTTATCTTGCAGATGGACATGATGGATCTTTAGTTCTTTTATTTCCTTTTCCACAAAGTCCAAAGTTCATCATTTTAATTTGTAAGTCCAGTAGTTTCAATGTTTGATTAATGCTTTTGCATTATGTTAGAACTTAGATCTGATTTGAGTCGATATATTTGATAATTGTATTGAGAATAAAGATAATTGCGTCCCTTACCTATGATTATGCGGCTTTTCCTAAATCCTAAGTTGACATGTTAGAGAATTTTGTAGCTTTTAACTATAAAATCTAATAGTAAAGTTGATGATTTCCGGTGGTGTGCTTCTCGCGATGGTTCTGATTACTAGTCTATGTACATGCCGGGGTCAGTCAAGCACGAGATAGGCATACTGATTTAGCGATGTGTTCACATCTTGGATCAGTCATACAGATATAGTTGAGATTGATTACTGTTTGAGGTAGGGATGTGAGTTTAATTAATGAGTACGACTATGTCAATTGACTAATGACCAATATAATTTGTCGTAGATAATAAAAGGGGTGGATGTTATGTATGTTGATACCCAATTTTTCTCATAATATTTTCAAAATTATGCCTGGGCATCAATTATTATTTTTCATACAATTTCTGCATTTTTAAAATATTTTAATTAATTTTTCCCAACATTTTATTTATAAAACAATCACTGATTGCATCACAAATAGTTTTATAATAATTTTTTTGTGGCTTAATTTTATCATTTGCAGAAAGTTTCAATTATTGCACAAATAGCCATATTTGTATTTTTAGGATGCAATTGCAATTACTTTGTAATTATAGCTTATGAATGCATTATTACATTATTTTACTAGAAAATAGCCTTTTATATTTTTAAAATATTAAGTAATTATTTTAAAATATTTCCAGGCATGAAAATCATTTTTTACAACCTATTAGTTATTTAAAAAATTATTTTATCAATTAAATGGGTATGTAACAAATAGCCTTTTCTATTTTGGACCTAGCCTAATTAAATGCCCAAATTCAATCCCACACCAGCCCAAATCTACCCAGCCCAAACCCATAACATTTAACTCGGCCCCAAATCCTTTTAATCCTAACCATTGATCACAGAGATCAACGACCATCGTTCCCCCTTTCCTTTTTTAGTCACAATGACCCCCAAACCCTAGTCATTTGTCTACAACCGCCGCCGCTGAAACCCTCTCCTCTCTAATTCTCTTTGAGACCAAACTTAACCCTATCCGCTACCACCCAAAACCAGCCCTAATCCCTTTGATTCCTACCCGATCTATGGCTTCCCATGGCTGTATTAGGCCTTTACTTGTCTCTTATTTCCCATGGTTGCTCAATTATGTGGTTTTGTGGAAGGACCTCGAAGAGATCTGGTCCAGATCTCGTTTAAAACTCTTCAAGAGTCTGTCTGTGGTCTGTGAGTGATTTCTATCAAAGTTTCACGGCTCAAATCTTTGATTCAAAGGCTAGATTCTCATTACCCTTTCTCTTTTCTTCAAAACTTAGCATTTGGACTTGAATCCGTCCAGATCCTTGTAGATCTGGAGCGATTTGAGATCGTCATTGCTTTTTCCTTAAGGCTCCTTTATTTCTTTACTAATTAATCGATTTTTGAACATTTTGTTATATTAGAGTTTGTTTTTCTTGTTGTTTGTTGGTCGAACCTCTGAGTATTCTGAAGTATTTTAAAACTTCCACGACTATTCTTTTAGGTTCTTTTACTTCTCTACTACTAACGGATTTTTAATCACTACGTTACTTCAGGTTTCGATTTCTATGATTTCTGTTGTTTGAATCTCTGTGTGTCGATGTGCTTTCAAGTTTTCTATGGTTGTTTTCCTTCTTTAAGTGTTTTCAAATTAGGGGTTTTTGAATTATTTTCCATCTAATTTCTCTGTGTTCCTAAAAATTTTACTCAACCTTTTTGTTTATGGGAATTGATATGTTCTTTCAAGAATTGTTAAGTGATTTGCTCTGCTAAAAAATTCGGGTGCATGATTCTTGATTATTTCTATGTTTATGACCTTAATTAGTCGTTCTTGCCTTATTTGATTGTTGTACATTTACTGATTCTTTACATGATTCTTTCCTTAATTAAACCCTTGATTATTTTATGTCGAAGTTCTTTATTTGGTTTGATTTGAACTCCTTTCCTTAATATGGCCTTTGATTCTTTACTTCTTTACTCAGTCTGATTTGAACCTCTTACCTTAACTAGTTCCTGTCATTACCATTGGCTAATTGCTCTTAATTAAGGGGAAGACTATGCTGAACCTCTTTGTGTGATTGATTCTGAGATCCCTTAATTGTTGATTATCGATTACTTTACCTTATTTGCTCTACTCTTGAACTACTATATAAACTCTCGTATTTAACTTTTTAACAGAAAAACATTAGTTCACCACTACTCTTACACTCTAAAAGCTCTTTGTTCTTCTGCTACTTGTGATCTTCATTAGTCTTGCCGGCTGTAAGCCAAGGCTAGAAATTGCACAACACCAATCTTACATCTTGTGTTCTCTTTCCCTAATTGGTATGCCTCTGATTAAATCTTAGAACCCAAACCCTATGTGTTTCATTACTGCCTTAGTCCATCAGTCCTAAGTTCATTCCTGCTCCTATTTACTATTTATCTAGCATGCCTAATACACCTTGTTCAATATGTGATTAGCATGTCTCAACTTACTTGCTTGTCTACTGTTTATCTAACATGCCTAATACTGCCTGGTTTCATATGTGATTAACATGTCTAAATTATGCTGGCCTGTCCATTATTTACCTAGCATGTTTAAATCTTATTTTGTTCAGCATGCCTACACTATGTCTACTTGTTGATATTTGCCTAGCCTGTCCATTTAAGTTCTTGCCCATTCTGTTTTGCTCATGCTAAGTCATCTAGTCCCTCAGGTAACTCTAGTTGTGTTATTGATTCTGTCCAGTGTTCATGTGTTTTCAATGTGGCTTTACTGTGATCCTTGCTCTATGTCTTAGTGACCTACCTTATAGCTGACCTATTAGTTCTGCAAAACCCCTTGAGAATTCTATGCACCTTGTTGTTTATGTGCTCTACTATACACTAAGGTGTATTCTATGTGTCCCCAACCCCTCTCTCCTTGTGTGGAACTTGCTTGCGAAGTGTTTAAGAATATGGTTGTTCTGTGATTTGTGTTTGACTTAAAAGTGTTTTTTCATACTTTTCTCAAGCTGTTTTACCTCCAAATTAGTATTGATTTTCAGAAAATCTATTCACCTCTAAGAATCCTCTCTATACTATTTACCAAAACTCTTTCAAATCATGTCAAGCACTCTACCTTATCCTTATGTTATTAAGTCCTGCCCCTCTGGTATGTGTACTGCATAGAGGTCCTTGAGATCTTTTTGAACTCTGGCATATCAGGGCTGGCTCTTCCACACTGCACATAATCAGTCTTTATTTGAGAAAGTCTGGGTGTGAGCACTGCTCGGGATCCTTGAGGTCCTTAGGGAACTCTAACACACCTGGACATAATTATGGCAATGAATCTTGGGTATTTGAGACTAGTGAAGACCTGGTTCACCAGGATTTGCTTTGGGCCTACATCAGGCTCCATATAACTTAATTTATATTTTATCTATGTAATTTATATTCAATTATTGGTATGTAATAATTAATTATAAACAGATATTGGTGTGACTAGTGAAAATGGAGGGTAGTTATATAGTACTGTGGGTAAAGCTGGGTAGATAACATGCCTATAGGGTTCATTTTGGTTCAAATGTGTTTGTTAGATAACATGCCTATAGGGTTTGCTTTGGTTAAAATGTATTTGTTAGATAACATACATATAGGATTTGCTTTGGTTGAAATAAGTTCTGCCCATTTTACTTTACATGATTAGACACCATGCCTATAGGGACTAAAACAACTAAGGTTCAACTATCACTATAACATATAGTCAAATCCGTCTCTGTAGAAATCATGCATGTATGTTTAATTGGTTGTCACACTTGCTCAATCAGTATGCGTGTCTAATAAAAATTAATAGCAGTTTCACTCATTAGAACTTATGTCCATAGGGTAATTATCATAGCATTAAGTACAAAAACTGGAACTTCATGCAGTGTCTTGTTAAGTGTCACTAGAAAGCATGCCTATAGGATAAAAGAGCATCAAGTTGTTTCTCTGAATCGTGACTGAATATACACACTTAGGCAAGCCTTAGGACGTTAAATAACTGTGAAACCAGTTTTGTTTATGTGTGAAATTATCCAGGCTTAATAGGCTGTAAAATCAGTAGGCAAACTGGTTAGGACCCTGCCACTTCCCTTAAAACAAACGATGCATATTTTGTTTTGTGTAATGTTCATCTAGATATCATGTTCCTAGGCCTTTTGAACTTATTTAAAATCAGTTGTTTAAGACGTGCTGCTTATTTGTTTATGTACATGTGGAGGTAAACATGAGCCTTAACTGCTTTTTTCTCAATCTGATGGTCCTATGTGTTCTTTGCTTGTCGCCTAGATTTTTACCTTTTAAAAACTTTAGGTTGTCTAGAACTATCCAGATTTAGAGGTCCTAAATTCCTCCGGGACCATAAGGAAGGGGCGGGTAGCAGCACATTTAGAGGTCGTTAATTAAACTTGCTTATATAACCACTAAGGGGAGGGTTATGGGTAGTAAAAGGATATGATGACCTGTGCGTTAATGCAACGTGTAACCCCTCTCATTGAGGAGTGATTATCGGGCATTGCATGGGTATGATCTTGTAGGCTAATCAACTTAGGACTTTCCTTTCTCAATTTCCCTATGTGTTTAAATTCTATAAACTTCCTCTCCTTTACATATACATGTGTAAGCTGTCCATATCTCTCTTATTTTCATTATCTGAATTTTCTTGATCATATATGTATTTATAATGTGAAAACTACCTTTATTTGCAAATGCGTGTTGAAACTTGTTAAAATGACTAATTCACATAATTTAAGAGCGGCCAGGACCCACTGTTGTGGACCGCGAGGGGTGCCTAACACCTTTCCCTCAAGGTTATTTCGAGCCCTTATCCTAATCTCTAGTAATGCAAACTAGTTACATGAGTTAATCGCTTTAGGTGCCCTAACGCATCGTAATCCGTTAGGTGACGACTCTTCAAATACCCAATTCTCTAAAGGAAACGAGCCGTTCCCCCATGAATGTCGAAATTAGGACTCCTGCAAGGGAAAAAGGGGGCGCGGCAGCATGGCGACTCTGCTGGGGTTATTTTAGGCTCTTACCATAACGATCTTATTTTTTGTGAATTAGTCCAAGCATGCTCTATCCCACATATCTTTTCCTCTTATTTCAATTTAACTATCTATTTTCAAGCATTTATGATTTCTTTATTTTCCTGAAACTGACTTGTCTCTTTGTTTTCTTTTTCCGTAACTGTCTTTCAATTATTTAAATACTGCATTTTATCATTTTTTTACATGCAAATACTTGATAACATGCTATTTATTGTTGCATAAATCATGCTCAACATCATATTCCACTCGTGCATAATCAATCCTATAGCAATGCTTGATGAGTGTTTGCGCTCTTCCTATATGCCATCCTTTAAATTCGAAAAGGCGTATTTTGCGGTAAAACTAGTCGATCAGTGGTGTGTTCGACGGTTCTGTGCCTTTCCCCCTCAAGTTTTCCACTTGAGGGTCCCAGTCTAGACCTCTATAGCAGCCTCACTCTGATTAATTGTACATGCATCATGGTCAAACCTAGTCGGGTTAATATGTTGTCCACATAATAACCCTTTAAGACAAGCCTCGCCCAAAAGTCCATCGGGTTTTCCACAATCCCAATGGATGTAACCACGATTGTGTGCACTAATTTGTAGAAATAAGTGCCAATATGCTAATCATTACTGTATAAATAGACAAACCTGGAGGGGAAAAAGGCTTAACTCTCTTTTGTTTTGTAGAAAATGAGGCACGAAGTCCCCAGATTCGGTATGGTCGGTAGTATTCCTCCACTTTTGATAGATTAGTGGAGGGATCTTCCCTCAAGTTATCAAAATCATGTGAAGAAAGTCTTAGGGAATTTGCCATCACTATTGGATCTTCAACCAAACAAGATGCTAATTCATAATTTTCCTAAAGGTTGGGACAGAGTCCTGCCATACCAAACAATACACATCTAATTCATACTAACCAAACAAGCAACTCCGAAGCAAATGGAGCGCATCAACATCTTCCGCTGAGCTGATAGCCTACTTGGAGGGCTCTCGACCTGTTTATCGGGACCTGCGGGCATGAAACATAGCATCCTCAGGAATGTACTGGGTATGTAAGGCACATAAATAAGTGCATAACAGACATAGAGGAAATATAGAGTAAATGACTCCACCTGTAAGTCTGGATAACTTTGTAAATCATGAAGTAATTATAGTGTCATGCATATGCGTATGTCGTGCATATGTACATGTTTCATAACATCATCAGTCTCTGAGGGCGTCCCATCATATCAACTCAGCCACTGAGGGCAAAATCATCAATGTATACCAGCTGATCAGGTGGTGGTGCGTATATAACATCGTAACCTTTTCCCATATCCCATATACATATATTTACATATATACACGTATATAACGCCATCTGGTTATGGGTCAATGCACATGTATAAATGGGTGAAATGCATGAAAAATACGTAAAAATCTCAATATTCCTTCCGAATAAATTTTTTTCAACTACGTATTATTCTGAAATCCATGAATAGAAGATAATAATAATTCTCATGGGGAATCAAGAATATAGACACCCCTAGTATCTCTATGAATAGAGTAATTTATAAAAATTGTACGTTTGCTCGTTTCTTTAGTATAATTTTGACCATGCCAAAAGAAAGAAGGGATGGCCTTAACATACCTGGAGTAGGAAAAAATTCGTATAATATTCTTTGTAGGAGCTCAAATCGTCACTATTTCTAACATTCTTAATTGTTGAAAGCTTTGAAGTTGCTAACGTTCTCTGGATTGTAAAATAATAATATACCTTTTGAATTGTAAAGGGTCCTAAGGTTTCTGATTGATGAAATCTTTTGAAATAGCTAAAGAAAGTTAATTCTTTCAAGATGTGAGAAAGAAGGCACCATTTTTGGATTTGCAGTAAAACTTTGAATCTGATAAGCTTTGCTAAACCTTGGTAACGTTTTTTTGATCCTTATTGTCCTAATGATAAAATTTTTATTATAAGAGATAAAATGCCTCTTTCTTGTTATTTGATTGCCATCTATCAAAGAAATGACTTAGTCATTTCTTTACAATATGGCTAGCTGCCACGTTTGAGGGGGGTGGAATTTATTAAACTTTTTTTACTTATTAGTTAACTAGGTAATGTCCCGTTATCCGCTAATTAATCAATTACCCGCATAATTAAACATTATCTCAACTTACTTAAAATACTACTCCCTTTTAATATACCTTGTACACCTTATGGTTATGTAGTACCTTGTATGGCACTAGCCAATTACCTTACGACAAATTCAACGTACAATACTACAAGGTGCAACATCGTCGTAACTTAATAATGCGAAGCGTAACATCACCGTAATGTAATACTGTAGGGTGCAACATTATCATAACTTAATGTCACAACCCCGGTTCACCCTCCGTGAACCATCGTGACGGCACCTAATCTCTACGATTAGGTAAGCTTAAAATGCGGAAGATAAACCAATTTGCGGAAGAAAATAATTTAAAACAGAAATAAAGTGATATAATAACGTTTAAAAGTACCGCTCGACATACACAATATAAATCCTCAAAACTAATACATTTTTCCCAAAACCTGAAAACCAATGAATCACAAGCTACGAATATAATAAAAATTCTCTAACTCCGGAATGTCTACATCAACAGAAGAAAATAGAAGGGCTATCACTACAAGATAGAATGGAAAGGGATTCCTCGGTCTGCGTACGCGGCAGATATACCTCGAAGTCTCTGGAACAGTCGCCTCGCCTCAAGGATGATAGGACTGAGTCAAGGTACCTAGATCTGCACACGAAAAACATGCACAGAAAGGGCATGAGTACACCATAGCGGTACTAAGTAAGTGCCAAGCCTAACCTCGGTCGGGTAGTGACGAGGAAGGTCAGGGCCCTACTGAGGTTAACTAAAATATAAAGTTCAACAGTGTAGAACATAATAGTATAAATAAATATAGCAACAAAAGTAACACAAGATATAAAGGGCAACAACAACTATTACAGAGACAAGGTAAACACAGAAAGAAATACGGTTCAGCACCAAAATAACAATCAGGGATCTCCCAGGATACCATCCTATAGTCCCAAATATACATATCCAATGGATCTCCCGGGATCCCGTCCCATAGTCCAACTCATAGTGCTCAGGATCTACCGAAATCCCATTCCGTAGTCCCAATTGTAAATACCTAGTACTGGGGGAATCTACCGGGTGCATTCCTGTATTTCCATATAACTGTACAGGGGGGTATACCAGAATCCCACATCCGTAGTCCCAAACCAAAATAAACAGACAAGGGGGAGCTACCGGAATCCCACATCCGTAGTCCCAATGTAAATACACAACAGTAACAAGAAAATATTCAGAAATGGCAAATTTCATATTAAGGCAAACAAGTAATTCTAGCCTAGCATGCTGCACAGAATTCAGGTAAGGTAGTTTGAGCAAGTAAAGCAATTAAGTCACTTAGACATGCTTTCCTAAGCTAACAACAGGCTTAATATTGCAAGTACTGAAAACAGGGAAGAAAACATACTAGTAATTACTGAATGAAAATCGGATTTCCAACAATTAGCACAAGTATGTACTCGTCACCTCACATACAAGGCATTTCAATTACCAAATATACCAAATCCTAAGGGGAAGGTCCCCCACACAAAGTTATGCAAGCAACTTACCTCGAACCAGCTCAAAATCAATTCGAAATCACGTTCTTGCCACGAGTATTCGACACCAAATGACCCAAATCTATTCAATTCAATTGCATAATGTAAATAACACTTCAAGTAACTGATTCTACAATTATATTCTAAGCTAATACGCAAAATGTAAATAACACTTCAAATAACACCTCACACTCTCACGAGTTCATACATACCAAAATTATCCAAATCTAAGGTAAAATTCCCAATCAAAAGTCGAATTCTAGGTCTAAGAACTTTCTTCCAACTTTTCCCTAATTTTCACCTCCAATCCGAAATTAAATGATGAAACTAACTATAGATTGATGGAATATAACTAGAAAGGGTTAAAGAATTGTTACCCAATGACCTTCTCTTCAATTTCCTCTCAGATCGCCCTCTCCCGAGCTCCAAATCGAATTTCCAACTTTTGAAACTAAACCCTCGAAATTTAATTTTTTTGTCCAGCTATTACCGCATCTGCGGTCCCGCTTTTGTGGAACAATGGCCGCACCTGCGACCTTTCACTTAAGACCAGCTTCCGCATCTGTGACTCCCCATTCGCAGATGCAGTACCGCTTCTGCGGAAATTCTACCACTTTTGCAACTCCTGCTGAACCCCTCCATTTCTGCTTCTACGATGTTGCACCTGCGGTCTCACACTCGCAGGTACGGTTATGACAGAAAGCCAGCAGCTGAAGCTGCAACTCCAAACTCCAAAATCCTTCCGTCAACCATCCGAAATCATCCCGAGGCCCTCGAGACCTCCACCAAAAGCACCAACAAGTTTAATACCACTGTCCAAACTTATACCAATCCTGAAAACACCTAAACCAACATCGAAACGACAAATCAACCATGGATTTAAGCCTAAGAACTCCAAAACTCTAGAAATACGCTTTCGATCAAAAAGTCTATCAAACCTCGTCCGAATAACCTGAAATTTTGCACACACGTCACATTCAACTCTACGGAGCTACTCCAACTTCTGTAATTCCATTACAACCTTCGGACCAAAATCTCACTATCGGACCGGAAACTTCAAAATTCGACCTTTCGGCATTTCAAGCCTAAATTAGCTACGGACCTCCAAAACACAATCCGAACATGCCCCTAAGCCCGAAATCACCCAACGGGGCTAACGGTACTATCGAATTTCCATTCCGAGGCCGTATTTACACTGCTACGACTACGGTCAGATTTCTAACCCTTAAGCTCTCTTTTAGGGACTAAGTGTCTCAAAACTCTATGAAACTCAAAACCGAACATCCCGACAAATCAAAATAGCAAAAATAAACACGGGGAAAACAATTAATATGGGATAGGGGCGTAAGTTCTTAAGACGACTGACCGGGTCGTCACATCCTCCTACTCGTAAACATTCGTTCGTCCTCGAATGAGCATAGAGACATACCTGAAGTAGTGAAAAGATGAGGGTAACAGCTGCGCATATCCTGCTCGGTCTTCCAGGTCGCCTCCTCGACCGGCTAACCCCACCACTGAACCTTTACAGATGCAATGTTCTTTGACCTCAACTTTCTAACCTGCCTGTCCAATATTGCCACTGGTTCCTCAACATAGGATAGATACTTGTTCAACTGGACTGAGTTGAAATCTAACACGTACGACGGATCACCGTGATACCTCCAGAGTATCGAAACATGAAATACTGGATGAACTCCTGCCAAACTGGGAGGTAAGGCAAGCTCATAAGCAACCTCCCCAACACGCCTCAATACCTCAAAAGGCCCAATAAACCTCGGACTCAACTTCCCTTTCTTTCCAAATCTCATAATGCCCTTCGTAGGCGAAACCCGAAGCAGAACCTGCTCTCCAACCATATAGGAAACATCACGAACCATCCGGTCCGCATAACTCTTCTGTCTAGACTGGGCTGTACGGAGTCTATCCTGAATCACCTTGACGTTCTCTAAAGCATCCTGAACCAAGTCTGTGCCCAACAATCTAGCCTCACCTGGCTCGAACCAACCCACCGGGGATCTACATTGCCTACCATATAAAGCCTCATACGGTGCCATCTAAATGTTTTACTGATAGCTGTTGTTGTAGGCAAACTCCGCCAATGGCAAGAACTGATCCCAAGACCCTCCAAACTCAATCACACATGCACAGAGCATATCCTCAAGAATCTGAATAGTACGCTCGGACTGTCCGTCTGTCTGAGGGTGAAATGTTGTACTCAACTCCACCCGAGTACCCAACTCATGCTGAACGGCTTTCCAGAATCGTGATGTGAACTGAGTACCTCTATCTGAAATGATGGAAATTGGAATACCATGCAGACGAACAATCTCCCGGATATAGATCTACGCCAACCGCTCCGAAGAATACGTAGTACACACAGGGAAGAAGTGAGCGGACTTGGTCAGCCGATCCATAATCACCCAAATGGCATCGAACTTCCTCAAAGTCCGTGGAGCCCAACTACAAAGTCTATGGTGATCCGCTCCCACTTCCACTCCGGAATCTCTATCTGCTGAAGCAACCCACCCGGTCTCTGGAGCTCATACTTCACCTGCTGATAGTTGAGGCACCGAGCTACAAATCCAAATATATCTTTCTTCATCCGCCTCCACCAGTAGTGCTGCCTCAAATCCTGATACATATTCGCGGCACCCAGATTAATGGAATATCGCGAGCTATGGGTCTCCTCCAGAATAAACTCCCGAAGACCATCAACATTGGGAACACAAATCCGACCCTGCATCCTCAATACCCCATCATCACCAATAGTCACATCTCTGGCATCACTGTGCTGAACCTTGCCCTTGAGGACAAGCAAGTGAGGGTCATCATACTGCCGCTCCCTGATACGATCAAATAAGGAAAACCGAGAAACCACGCAAGCTAGAACCCGACTGGGCTCCGAAAGATCCAATCTCACAAACTAGCTGGCTAGGGTCTGAACATCCATTGCCATAGGTCTCTCCGATGCTGGTAAATCAACCAAACTCCCCAAACTCTCTGCCCAACGACTCAAGTCATCGGCTACCACTTTGGCCTTACCCGGGTGATGCAAAATGGTGATATCATAATCCTTCAGCAACTCTAACCATCTCCTCTGGCGCAAATTTAGATCCTTTTACTTGAACAGGTACTGCAAGCTCTGATGGTCAGTATAAATCTCACAGGGAACCCCGTATAAATAATGGCGCCAGATCTTCAGGGCGTGAACAGTGGCAGCTAACTCAAGATTGTGGACAGGGTAATTTTTCTCATGTATCTTCAACTGTCAGGACGAGTAGGAAATCACCCTACTGTCTTGCATCAACACTGCTCCTAGGCCAATCCTCGAGGCATCACAATAGACTGTATAAGACCCCGACCCTATAGGCAGTATCAAAATTGAGTCAAAGCTGTCTTGAGATTCTAAAAGCTCGCCTCACACTCTTTCATCTACTGGAACGGAGCACCCTTCTAGGTCAGTCTGGTCATAGGGGCTGCAATCGATGAAAACCCCTCAACAAAACGACGGTAGTAACTCGCCAAGCCAAGAAAACTGCGGATCTCTATAGCTGGGGATGGTCTGGGCCAACTCTACACGACCTCTATTTTCTTCGGATCCACCTGAATACCCTCACTCGATACCACGTAGCCTAAGAATGCCACGGAAGCTAACCAAAACTCACATTTCGAGAACTTAGCATATAACTTCTTCTCTCTCAGAGTCTGAAACACAGTCCTCAGGTGCTGCTCATGATCTTCCCGACTCTGGGAATATACCAGAATATCATCAATAAAGACAATGACGAATGAGTCAAGATACGTCTGGAACACACTGTGCATCAAATGCATAAAGGCTGCTGGGGCATTGGTCAGCCCAAATGACATAACAAGGAACTCGTAATGACCATACCGAGTCCTGAAAGCAGTCTTCAGGATATCTAGCTCCCGAATCTTCAACTGATGGTAACCTGAGCGCAAGTCAATCTTAGAAAACACCCATGCACCCTGAAGATGGTCAAACAGATCATCAATACGAGGCAAAGGATAACGATTCTTAACTGTAACTTTGTTCAACTGGCGATAATCAATACACATATGCATAGAACCATCCTTTTTCTTCACAAACAAGACAAGAGCACCCCAAGGTGATACACTAGGCCGAAAAAACCCTTATCAAGTAATTCTTGTAACTAATCTACAACTCCTTCAACTCAGGAAGAGTCATACGATATAGAGGAATAGAAATGGGCTGAGTGCCCAACAACAGATCAATGCCAAAATCAATATCTCTATCGGGCAGAATGCCTAGAAGATCAACTGGAAACACATCGGGAAAATCCCGTACTACTGGCACTGAATCAACTGAAGGGGTATTAATACTGATATCTCTCACATAAGCTAAATACGCATCACAACCCTTCTCAACCATACGCTGAGCTTCAAGAAAAGAAATAACTCTACTGGGAGTGTGATCTAAAGTACCCCTCCACTCAACACGCGGTACACCTGGCATAGCCAGCATCACGATTTTGGCGTGACAATCAAGAATAGCATAATGGATCTACAACCAGTCCATGCCCAAGATAATGTCAAAATCTACCATGCTGAGCAACAATAAATCGACTCTGGTCTCAAAACCACTAAGATCAACCAAACACGACCGATAAATGCGGTCCACAACAAGAGAATCTCCCACATGAGTAGAAACATAAATAGGGGAACTCAAAGAATCCCTAGATACACCCAAATGCGGAGCAAAATAAGAAGATACATAAGAATAAGTGGAGCGTGGATCGAATAGAACCGATGCATCTCTGTGACAAACCAGTATAATACCTGTGATGACAGAATCGGAGGCAATAGCCTCGGTACGGGCAGGAAGGGCATAGTATCTGGCCTGGCCTCCCCTCTAGGGCAACCTCTACCTCCCCGACCTCCACCTCTAGCTGGCTGAGCAGGTGGGGAGCAATTGGAGCTGTAACCATGGCTTTAGAACTCTGCGGGGCACGCTATAGCTGAGAAGTCTGTGGAGGTGCACCCCTCCCAAGTCTAGGGCAATCCCTCACCATATGGAGTGTGTCACCACACTCAAAACAAGCTCTAAGAGGATATGGTGGCTGTGACTGGCTCGGGCCAAGTCTGCTGGACTAACCTCTGAAAGCACCCCGCGCAGGAGGCGCGCTAGATACTGGAGGTGCTAATAAGGCTCGTGAGGTCTAGGAGGAGCTGGAATACCACTAGCTACTGGAAGAGCTGAATGAATAAGGTGACTCATATAACCCTACCATGACAACTTGCTGCTGGGGCATGGGCACCAGAGAAATGGCCCGACTCTCGAGACCTCTTGGCCTCCCTCTTCTCTCTCTCCCTAGCATGCATATCCTTAGTCCTCCTAGCAATGCTCACCACCTGCTGATAAGAAATGTCCATCTCCAACTCACGAGCCATGCTAGAACTGATGCTGGGAATAAACCCCTCAATAAACCGGCGAACCCTCTCGTGAACAGTAGAAACCAAGGCTGTGTCATGTCTAGCCAAACTAGTGTAACAAATAGCATACTTTGAGACAATCATAGCACCCTGGCGCAAGTTCTCAAACTCTATGCGCCATACATCCCCGAGGCTCTGAGGAACATACTCTCTCAGGAATAGATCTGAAAATTGAGTCTAAGTCAGTGAAGCAGCCTCATCCGGACTGTCTAACTCATAGGTGCGCCACCACTCATAGGCAACTCCTCAAAGCTAGAAAGTAGTGAAGGAAACCCCGCTCGATCCTGATATACCCATGGTACGGAGAATGCGGTAGCACTCATTTAGAAATCCCAGAGCATCATCCGATGCTCGACCGCTGAAAATAGGAGGCTTGCACTTTTTGAACCTCTCAAGGCTCAGCTGCTCTTCCTCGAAAGCCGCTGCCCTGTCCTTGGGCTGATCTCAGACTACAGGCTGTATATGAATAATCTTAGGGACCTGATCAACATGCACTCGCTGCTCAGGAGTGCAGGCGGTGGGAGTCTGTGCTCCTCCCCCAGCCTGAGACGTAGCTGTAGCAAGGGGAAACATCCCTGCCTGAGCCAAAGTGGTGTACATGCTCATGAACTGTGCCAGAGTCTCCTGAAGTGCTGGAGTAGTAGTAGCAGTAGGCGTATTAGGTGCCTGGGCTACAGCTAGATCTGCTGGTAATGCCTTGGTGGCAGCTCGCGTAGGTGCTCTGGCTGCACCGCGTGTACGTCCTCGGCCTCTACCCCGACTCCGGCCTCTAACGGCTGCAGTAGAGGGCGCGAGTGCCTGATCATCTCGGACAGCGTGTGTCCTCACTATCTATTAAGGCAAATAAGTAATTCTAGCCTAGCACGCTACACAGAATTTAGGTAAGGCAATTTGAGCAAGTAAAGCAGTTAAATCACTTAGACATGCTTTCCTAAGCTAACAACAGGCTTAATAGTGCAAGTAATGAAAACATAGAAGGAAACATACTAGTAATTACTGAATAAAAATCGGATTTCCAACAATTAACACTAGTACGCACTCATCACCTCACGTACAAGGAATTTTAATTACCAAATATACCAAATCCTAAAGGGAAGGTCCCCACACAAGGTTAGGCAAGCAACTTACCTCGAACCAGCTCAAAATCAACTCGAAATCACGTTCTTGCTATGAGTATTCGACTCCAAATGGCCCAAATCTATTCGGTTCAATTTCATAATATAAATAACACTTAAAGTAACTGATTCTACAATTAAATTCTAAGCTAATACGCAAAATTAGGTAAAATGACCAAAATGCCCCTCGGGCCCACGTCTTGGAATCGGGTAAAATTTATATTTTCAGAATCCTCACACTCTCACGAGTTCATGCATACCAAAATTATCCAAATCTAAGGTCAAATTCCCAATCAAAAGTCGAATGCTAGGTCTAAGAACTTTCTTCTAAATTTTCCCCAATTTTCACCTCCAATCTGAAATTAAATGATGAAGCTAACTATAGATTGATGGAATATAACTAGAAAGGGTTAAAAAATTGTTACCCAATGACCTCCTCTTCAATTTCCTATCAAAATCGCCCTCTCTGGAGCTCCAAATCGAATTTCTAACTTTTGAAACTAAACTCTCGAAATTTCATATTTCTGCCCAGCTATTACCGCTTCTGCGGTCAAGGGACCGGATCTGCTGTCCCGCTTTTGCAGAACAATGGCCACACCCGCAACCTTTCACTTAAGACCAGCTTCCGCATCTGCGACTCCTCATCCGCAAATGCGGTACCGCTTCTGCAGAAATTCTACCGCTTCTGCGACTCCTACTGAACCCCCCCATTTCCATTTCTGTGACTGTGAGTACGTGATTTTTTGCCTCACATGAATTAATCCAAAAGAATTCCCGAAAGTAGGTCTTTTCTTTAATTATGTGTTATTTTAGGAATTAATGTGTGATTTTCCCGATTGTTTGCATATTTTTGTGTGCATATTTAATTTTATTAATGCATTACAAAACACAAAAATATAGCATTTGCATTTAGGATTTGATTTTACATTTTTGGTTTTTTTTAGTAAATTGTTGTTTTACAAAAATCACAAAAAATAACGTTTTCTGCATTTTAGTGTTTAATGTCAAAATTTTGTGATTTGGTATTAATTATTGGTGATAATTATTATATAGAGTTAATTAGTATATTTTAAGTTAATTTGGGTTTTTACAATTTAATTTAGGATTTTAGTTTTAATTTTTGAAAAAAAAGGAAGAAAAGAAAAGAGAAAGAATTAATAAAAGATAAGAAAATTGGAATTGGGCCAAGTTTTAATTTAATTCTTCAAGCCCAAGTCAAATTCTCCCATACCCATCCAAAACCCGTAACCCGTTTTCCCCAGACCCCTGAAGCTCGTCTTCTTCGACGAGACTAGCCTCACCAGCTCCTCCGTTCACCAAGTCTCGCTAGAAATGGCAATCAGCAGTGACGAAAGGCCATGGACGTGACTGAAACCTTTGTTAATCGTCTGAGTTTTCCGGCAAGGCATTTGATTTTCGAGTCGAAGTCCTAGCCGCCGATTCAGGGAATGGTTCGAGGTCTGATTCAGTTACTGCTCAGCAACGCACACACACACCTATCGTCTTCTTCACATCACAACTGGATGACCCCAGCCCGCCACCAACAGACTCGTCGCAGACTCCAGCAGTTCCCAGTTGTGTCTCTTTTCAACTTCCTCACTCGAGAGACCATCCCTTTAAAAAAAACAAAAAAATATTCTGGTTTTCTTCTTTCATTTTTCCGACTTTCGTCTCAAAATCAGAGGCATTGTCTTTCAATTTTCGTTCCAAAATGGAGGTCAGTAGAGTTTGTATGTGGATTTGAAATTGATTGTGCCGATTCGAGGTCCGTTTTTGAATTTTGTGGCTGTTTCGGTGAGTTTCGAGATCGGGTCATGGTTCCGTTCGAGGTTTTTGATGAAGCTCTAGTTCTACAGTTTGAGGACATCATTTGGTTAGTATTTCAGGAATTTTTACAATTGTAAAGGTTCGATATTATTTCAGATTTTCATTAGTGCTTATACTCTTTATTTGCTCTTTGGTTGAAATTCCTTCACATGTTCCAATTAGTTATGTTCTTGATACATTCTGTTGCGGATTGTTTGTGTGAGTTTTGTTATTTTAATCTGATTCTTTTATGGTTTAAATTTTTGAGCACTTGATTCATTGGGGTTGAGTTAAGATAGTCATGGCCCTTCGATTATATAGACCTGAACCCATTTAGTTGAATTAGCCTAAGAATTGTTTAATAAAAGGGATTATCTACCTAACCAACTAAAGAAGCTTCTAGTAGTGGTAAGGATTAGATTTCACTATTGAAAAATTTAATTCAATAAGGGTTGAGTGGAATCAATTTTTAAAATGTTGAAAGGCCATTTTGTGATTCAAAAGGGCATTTCCATTTGACTTTTTAAGACACATACACTGAGTTCATACAGAGGGGAGAGAGAGTCCAAAGAAGAAGAAAAGAAATAGAGAGATTCTTAAGAGATAAAATCCATAAAAAAACCACTGGCATTTACTATTTTATTGATCTTTCTTCAAGACTTTCTGATTTTCTTCAATTTCTTAAGATAAAGGTTTCCTATTCTGATATTTGAAAAAAAATGGATTGATGTTTGGTGGTTGGAAAATCTTTTTGATCAAAATCTGCTCAGAGTCACTGTGCTATTGGTATCTGATTTCAATTTCTGAGGTTCGAGAGTTATTGAACCTATTCTGGTTCATCTGGGCTTGCAAGTATTTTAAGTCAAGGGTTGTGGTTTAGTTCTTTGCCGTTTGATCTGCTGTCACTGCTTCTCCTGATTCTCAGATTGATTTTGGTTCTATCTCTTGTCATTATTCAGGTACACGCTTCTATATTCCACCTAATGTAAAACTTGGTTTGGAATCAAATGGAAATATGGAGATTTGAGTAGTAGTTGTGTTTGTAGTTTAGTTTACTTGTTAAGAAGAATTGCTTATTGTCCATTACCCCTGTTTAATTGTTTCTCTTTCTTTAGGTCTGTTTGAGTTAGATTTGGATTGAATTTTTAGTCATATGCATACTGCCTTGTGATTGTGGTGATGTATGAGTTGAATGGAGGCAGTAAGTAAGATGTTGTGTTCCTGCTATCTGAGCTATGAATTGTACTCCATTTTAATCCCTTTTCTTCTCATTGACCAGTTTCTTGTAGCACTGTTTGTTTGATACGTTTTGACATGATATTTCCATATGCTATTTGTAGTTACTAATGGAAATTTAGTTAAATGTGAGTTTGTTCTAATATTAAGTAGAACCTATTAGTTTCATGGGAAAATACTTCTAAAGGTCATATTTGGTGTGAACTTTGCAAAAACAATTGGTTTTGGGCATCACATTTATATAAGATATAGAGAAAGAAAGCTGGAGAGAGCTAAGAAATAGAGATATATGGGTTTAGGAGAGTAGTAAAAATGCACTAGAGGAGATCAACCGCAATAGAGTTGGAACACCAAAAGAACATCCTTAGACTCCCTTTCTTCTTGAACAAAAATGAATCATGCCTGAGTTTGCTTAAGAATTCTGGACAACCATGTAGAAGCTCCAAGACCTCACCTAAAATCAACCGTTACACCCAAGGAGACCCTTCTTCTCCAAAGAGACCTTAGGATCTAAGGGCTGAAGAAATCAACCAACAATCAGACCAAAACCAATGACCCTTAAGCCCATCTTCTCCAACCTGCAACAGTCGTTGCTTCTTCTTCTTCACCCGGATCTTGAGCACGACCAAAACAAGATTAAAACTGACTCCAAACCAGCCCCTTACTCCAACTGAAAAACAGCCGCTCAAACAGCCATGAGAATCCCTTTATCTCCATCAAATCACAGCAGCCATCCTCCTCAGTAAAGGGCTGCACAAGCCTGCTGCAATCGGCATAAAAACAGCCTTGAAACTAGCTTCTTTCGAGTTAAAATCAACTCCAAAACGTAGCTGAAATCTCTGTCTCCAACAGCTGTAAAACTGAGTCGTGAAGCCATTCCAAAACCACTAAAAATCTGCTGCGAATCTGTTGAAAAATAGTCCCAAAACCCTTCAGCATATTCACTCCTCTCCGATTCCCCATCAAACCCCTCACACTATAGAACTTTCCTTCATCTTATACATATCCTCACTCATGCGAAAGCATGCTGAAAATTGTTAGAAGCAACTGAGAAGAGTTCTGAAAACTCAAAAGGTTCATTTAGGATTTGAAATACTGAAAAGCTTCAAAAAAAAAGGAAGAAAATAGGAGTGCAAGGGATATTTGCAAGGATTTATTTTCTGCTCCTTAGCTTAGCATTTCTGGATTCGAAACTCTGTTAATGTTTGCTCGATTCTGCTGATTTTGCAGTTGTATTGTTGATTTGCAGAGCTTTATTTCCGAATATGTTTGTTCGTCTTTAAGCTGCTGTTTCAACTCGATTCGGAATGGTAAAAAATGTTAATTATTAAATTTGTGAAGCAATTGAACCTTCTTATTCATAAAAATGTGATTTAAGTTTTATGTCAATCTACTTTGAATCACTGTCTTCGCAACATGATTCTGTTATCTTCCAGTTAATTTGATTGCTAAACTAGTATCAACTGAGTATGATGAAATGACAGATTATGTGATGTGCTTAATTAACTGCTGGCCAATTTATTTTATTGCCGTCGGATGGAATTATGAGGCGTTGTAATTGTTGACTTCAATGGATGGCTGTTACTACTGACTAAGAATGCGCTAAAGTCATTTAGCAATTCTTCGTGGATTATTAACATTGACAAACCGGGCAGATGTAAAAATTAAAACTCTTTCACCTTTTGTCTTGTTTTAGTTCTTTGTGATTAGAGTGGTAAGTTATACGACCCCTTTATTGTTTGTCGAGTTCCGCTTTAGTGATTTGAGAGTTGTGAGGAGTTGGGTGTATTTGCTGTTATATGGGTTTTCAATATCGGGTCTACATGGAAATGCTGCATGTAAGTCTGATTTTTTTTCTTTTCTTTAGGTAAATAAGAAAGACCCTTCCAATTGATAAAATAAAGTACTCACGTCAAGAAATAAATATAGAAAAGGTGCTTGCTGGTCAATGTTAAGTAAATAAATTGTGCGCCAAAGATGTTACTCTCTTTTAGTTGCTTTGGCAGTCTAGATTGTATAACTTCAATGATGCTATATGATATTAGTTGGGTACAATCTTTTGAAATTAGAATCGAGGTGTGCCATCCGTTGAATTTTCCATAGCCCTTGCAAACTTGAAAGTGCCTAGTTGTTTTAGGCGCGCTATTTAAAATTACTTCCCTAAACTCGGGTGCACATTTATGTGACCCAAATCCAAATTTCAACAATGTTATATAAAATGTGTCGTGAACCACGGGTGCATTTCATGTAGTGTGGCTTATGATGTGTTTTAAATAACTTTGAATTTTTCCCGAAATATTAAAAGCGGCTAAAACATTTTTTTTTGTTTTTTTTGCTTTTTTGTTTTTTGCTTTTTGCTTTTAGTACCAATTATGGGTATGTATGATCCATTTTCACGTTAGGACCATTTTGAAAGATCACTAAATGAAAAAATGTTAGAATAAGATTTTAATTTAATCCCAATAATTCATCTCATATTTTTGTTTTAGTAGCCTCTTTGTTAATTAATTTCACATTAAGACTTTGGTACAAAAGCATCTGCACTATGTTGATCCGTACTTGTTCATTATATTATAGTAATTCATATGTGGGGATGTATATTTGTATGATCTAAAGAAAAAGAAAAGGAAAATAGTCATACTTAATTACTTACCTAATTGATACCACTGTTACTGCTGCTTGTAATTCAAAGTAAGAAAAAGAAGATTAACGCAATAGATGGTTGATTAGTCATGAAGATCGTTGGTTGATTTGTCCATGTGGTTATCCAATTTAGGAATAATAATAATTCAAGAACATCGTAGTTTGCTTTAGGCTTGATTTAAACTAGTACTGTGATTATGTATACGTTCGCATAACATAATTGCGAATTTAATTCTAAAAAGTAACTCGAGGGATGCGTTCGCGCAATTTCAACCAAACCTTTCTTAATATAAATAAACCAAGCGTTATTAATTGTGGACATGTTTGCGTGACATGATTTTTTGACGCGCCAAAAGAAAAGAGTATACATGCGCGTAACTCAATTCTTTAATTACAAAGTATAAATCACTAAGCGACCATGCTAGAACCACGGAACTCGGGAATGCCTAACACCTTCTCCCGGGTTAACAGAATTCCTTACCTGGATTTCTGTATTTACAGACCAATAAATAAGAGCAAACTTCCTCGATTCGGGATTTTAACCGGTGACTTGGGACACTATAAATTATTCCAGGTGGCGACTCTGAATTTTAATTGAAATAATTAATCCCGTTTCGATTGTCACTTAAATTGGAAAAAACTCCCTTATATACACCTTTATAGGGTGTAGGTAAAAAAGGAGGTGTGACAGTGACCACAAAGCTGCTTTTGCAGCACCGCACCTGCGGTCCTATAGTCGTAGGTGCAGTTATGACAAAAAACCAGCAGCTGTAGCTGCAACTCCTGTGAGCACGTGATTTTTGCCTCATACGAATTACTCCAAAAGAATTCTCAAAATTAGGTCTTTTCTTTAATTATGTGTTATTTTTTAGGAATTATTGTGTGATTTCCCTGATTGTTTACATATATTTGTGTGCATGTTTAATTTTATTAATGCATTAAAAATACAAAAATATAGCATTTGCATTTAAGATTTGATTTTTATATTTTTTGGAATTAATTAATAATTAGGTGTTTTACAAAAATGAAAATTCAAAATATAATAACATATTTTTGTAATTTTAGTCAAATTGTTGTGATTTTCTTTTAATTTGGCTTTTAATTATTTGTAATAATTATTAGTTGGTGTTAATTAGTATTTTTAAGTTAATTCGGGTTTTATAATTTAATTAGGATTTTAGCTTTAATTGTTGAAAAGAAAAGGAAAAGAAAATTGAAAAGGAAAAGAGAATAAGAAGAGGAAAATCTGGTTGGGCCAATTTGGCCAAGCCTAAAACCAAAACTCAGCCAAACCCAGCCAAAATACCAGCCCATACCCGTCCCAACCCGGTCCGTCTCCAGCCTCAACCAAACGACGCCGTTTTGAGCATCTCAATCTGGACCTTTGATTTGATGAGATCAAACGGTCCAGAATCTCTCCCACAACCCGAACCTGACCCAATCCCTGAACTGATCCAACCCCAGAACCAAAACGACCCCATTCCGTGCCCATTTGATCACAACCGTTGGATTTATATCATCCAACGGTTCACATTAATCACCCCATTTTAATAATACAAAAAACCCCCAAACGACCCCTACCCCCAAAATCAGAACCCCTCCCATCCGTCTCTCTCATCGATTCAGAGACGACCTTGTCTCACCACCGCCCTCCGCCCACCGAAAATCGCCCCACGGCGGTTCCGGTGGTCCAATCCCTCCCAAAAATACACCCCAGAACCCCCTCGATCTCCTCTTCCCAAATCCCTACTCCAAATCCTTTGAACATCCCAGGAACCCGTCAAATATCGATTCGAGTAGATGAACCCTAGCACCGCCTTAACTTTCTCCAGTGGCGGCGCCACCTCCAATCGACCCCAAACTAACACCCCTGATTCTCCTTCACCTCATCACCTCAAATCCCAAAACCATTGCCTTCGAATCTTAGCCAAATCCCTCGAATTTCAGATCGAAGATCGGACCCGAACCCTAGTTTACCCAATCAACCCCAAATCAACACCATATAATCCCCATGAACCCCTCTTTCCGAACCTCAGCATAGCTCCCCTCGAATCTCTTTCAATTGTCTCGGATTTTCAACCTGAGGTCTGAACTCTGGAGTGTTTATTCTCGAGTTTTTCTAAACTTTCCAAGGACAAGTTACCCTCAGATAATGATGGTTGCTAGTTAAAAGGAACGAGCGATTAACATTATCTTGGGGTGAGTTGGAATGTCGGTATCAATTTCAAATCTACTTGGTAAGTTGCTACTTTCTTTTGATTGTTTGTTTGTCTTTTGCGTCGGTTTAGGTCTTTCCTTCTATGTTTGTTTGAATTTGCTTAAACTTCTGGTTCATTCACTAATTATTTCTTGCCAATTTAATTGTTCATGTGTGAGGTATTTGCTGATTTTCGTTACAATGTTAAAATTTAGGTCAGAACCTTCAGGGTTTTTGACAAATAATTAGGCTGTAGAGGAGTAATTTGGAAATGAGATAGGGAAAACTCATTAAATAAAATTAGGATTGATAACCTTTTGAATTAACTAATGAAAAAGGGGAATGACAGGTTGGATTAATGCCTTTACTAGTGGAAAACCAGAAGCAACATGGGCTGTCAGGGCACGCGTAATTTAAATATCAGGCTGCCCATACCAGCTGAATAGAATAATAATAAAGGGGGGTAATGGGGTACTGAGATTCCTGTTCTAGTGTTGGAAAATCAGAGGGTGATGGGGGGAAATTGTTTCTTAATTGTTGAAGTGCTTTTAAGAGCGGGAAAAGGATGAGTTTTAGGAATATAAATACACATATACACATTCTGAAAAGGGGGAGGAGAACAAAAGAGAGTTTGAAAAGATTGAGAGAGAATTCGAGTTTTGTTTGATAGAGTTTTAAGCAATCTTGACCTGAGAACACACAGGATTGAACACATAGAAATACTGAAAAGACTACTGTCTCGTTGAAGTTTTTTACAGTCTTTGAAATTTTTCTACTGCTTCATTGAATTCATTTTCTCTGATTTTTCAAGTTTCTAACTTGTTGAAGCAATCCTTGACTCATCTGGGGGTAAAAATAGATTGAATTTGGGTATTGGGGAGAGTTGGTTTAAGTTTGATTGATTGGTTTGCTGTTCTATTGAGATTTTGGTTGAACTTCAAGCTATAGTAATTGCTTTGCATCTTCTAGTTCGTGCCTGGTTGTTGAAGTTTTACAGAAGTTTCCCAGGTTAATTTTGAGGGTGTTTGGGATCAACCAGGGTTGTTCTAAGTGTTTTATCGGTGCTGTTCATCTATCCTTTGTTCCTGGGTTTTAGTGGCATTATTTTGGGGTCCCAAATTGTTCCTCTGCTGTTGAACTTGCTGTTTGCTGCTACTGACTGCTCCTTCTTCATTGTTGTAAATTCCAGGTACACATTCTCGAGATTGATTTGATGTAGCTTTTGAATTGAAATGCTGAAATAAAAGGCTCCCCTATTTACCTCTTGAAGTGCGCGCGTTCAAGTTGTTATACTAGAATAGAT
The DNA here is from genome assembly GCF_000715075.1 of Nicotiana tabacum. Lineage (NCBI taxonomy): Eukaryota > Viridiplantae > Streptophyta > Magnoliopsida > Solanales > Solanaceae > Nicotiana > Nicotiana tabacum. Next base: position 87,894,928 of record NC_134101.1, on the reverse strand, counting down.
ACTAGATAATTGGTATTTGTTTAGGTTTACTTTTGATTTGTGTTGCATAATTGGACTGGCCGAATCATTAATTTGTAATGAACTGTATTGAAATGATGAACTATTAAGTGTGAGTGTATTCATATTGAACCATTAGCTGTGTGTTTGTGTACATAGAGATGCATATGAGTTTTTTTTAGAGTACTAATTGTAATTAAACTGAATAGTTACTGTTAGTTTTAGTTAATTTCATATGTTTCATAAATCTGTCTAAAAAATATTTCAAGCTGGGATTAAGTAGGGCTGTGCTGAACTGCTTAGAACTGATTTAAATTCCAGTAGGGTGAGGTCTCAGCATGACAATTAGTTGTTTTCCTTTGAATATTCGGATTGCATAAGTGTCCTCTTGGACAGTTTTGGGCATCAATTAGCAGAACATAAGCGTTAACTAGACAAGTCAAAAATGGTTGTAGCATATTGATTAAATTCAATTTTTGTTCTATCATCAATATTACATCTTGCTTCAATTCAACCTTTGATTCTGGGCTCAAACGTGAGGCCCAGACAGCTTTGGTTCAGCTGCACAACTAAACTTGAATAATGCCTCTTAGGCCTGGCTTCTGCAACAACAAGCCCAAACTATCCAATTCTTTATGTTTTGAACAAATTGCTAAGCATGTTTCGTCTTTACTTCGTAAGTTACTGGGCTTGAATTGATTTGAAAGTGAATCATAAGGATTTGGCCTTTTATCAATGTTAATTAATTAGGACTTTTTTTTCTTTTATTATTAGAGACAAAAAAAAATAGAAAATCATAGTCGCTTTAGGATTGCCTTTTAAATAATAAAATGAGATGAGATGAGCCTCGCTAAACAAAACACATAAATTGCAGGGTCCTCGATAAATGGTTGTATTAAAATACTTATATTTCGTGATAGGCCATTTAGTGAATTTCACGGCCCTCCCCAAAGATAATAACGTATTAGTCTCTTTAAGCGCGTATTTTAATAATATTACTTTCCTAAACTCGGGTGCGCATTTATGTGACCCAAATCAAATCTCAACGACGTTAAAAAATGCCAAAAACCACGGGTGCATTTATGTGACGTGGTTCGAGACGTGTTTTAATGACGTTGCAATTGTCTTTTAAGATAATATTAATAAAAGCGGCTAAAAGTTAAAATTTGCACATAGGTTCATAATTATTTAAAATCAGATAATTAATCCATTTACAATAGTTGAGCTACCGTGCTAGAACCACGGAACTCGGGAATGCCTAACACCTTCTCCCGGGTTAACAGAATTCCTTACTTGGATTTTTTGGTTCGCGGACCGTTAAACAAAGTCATTCTTTTCCTCGATTCGGGATTCAACCGGTGACTTGGGACACCATAAATCTCCCAAGTGGCAACTCTGAATTTCTTAATAATAAATCTCGTTTCGATTGTCCTTTAATTGGAAAAACTCCCTTGCTCACCTCTCGGGGTGCGTAAAAAGGAGGTGTGACAGCTCTGGCGACTCTACTGGGGAGCGAACCCAGAATCTCTGGTTCAGGGTTCAGAATTCGAGCTTAGAATAATTGTTATTATTTGGCTTTATGTATTATCTAATTTTTATTACATATTTGGGCCTGATGTGCTAATTGTTGCTTTTTACTGTTTTGATATTATCTGAACTGTATATATAAACTACTATGAAACCCCTCTCTTCTCCCTCCTAAGGAGTGCACACTGGTCGTGACTTCTTTCTGTTAGTGTCAAATCCCAAATAGAACGAGGTTCGGACAAGTTGCAAAGCCAGATGATCTTTTGGTTACCGGTACGCAGCCCCCCCTCGGCCCGGCTCGAGTTGTCCGCTCGGGTAAGCCAGGTCTAGAACAAATAAACCTAGGTTTTTAAACCTAGGATAACAATACCTTATGCCGGATACCTAGTAGGAATGTTTGTTTGCATCATGTGCATTCTGACTGTGGAGACTCAACACAGGGGTTGGGTCTGTCTAGGACAGGTGCACCCGAAATAAAAGGACCATCCTGATGCGTCTTACTTGCTACTTGCGCATTTATTTGCTTCAGGATTTGCATGTTTACCGGCTTTGGAATGAAAGGAGAGAATTTGGAAAGAAATAGCAGTGTAAAGGGTTAAGAGAGTGAATCACATGTTTAAAGAAAAACCAGTGTCCAAATAGCGCTGAAACTCTATCGAATTTTTGAAAAAAAAAAAAGAAAAGAAAATGAATTAAAAATGAGAAAGGAGTTTTTTCGAAAATAGTTCGTTTTATTTGCCCGAACTACGCCAGTTTGATTCTCACAGGGTGTGAGATACGTAGGCAACCCCCATCGGGTCCAACTTCCTTTTTGCAAAAATAATCCAAAAGAACAAATATTTTACTTTTTATTTGAAAATAGTTAGGGTGATTCCATTCTTGTCAGAAATAGCCGAATGGCCCTAAAAGGGCGCCGGAAGGCTGTTTTTACAAAAACAGCTGGCTGTGGCCATTTTTCAAGGTTTTCACCAATTAGCAAATACATCCTTAAAATCTTCGTCTTCGAGGTGCTGAAAGGCCGTATTTGCAAAACCGAATTTTATTTTTGAAAAAAGGGAAAAGAAAAAGTGTGTCAATTTTGTCTCCGAGTCAAATGAGTCTTGATTTTTGCTTAATCACCCTAATAAATGTGCAGAATGAGCACGAGTCCAAGTTTTCCGATAACAGTTATGAACAAGATCCCTTTGGAGTTGCATATGTGGTGGGAAGATCTGGGCAAGTCCGAGCAAGATAAGGTCAATCTACATTTTTGGAGGTCTCACCGGGTTATTAAAAATCAGACCTAGAGGAGACATCCTAAAGGCTTTGGTTACGTTCTGGGACCCGACCCATAACGTATTTCACTTCTCGGATTTTGAACTCGCCCCGACCTTGGAAGAGATAGAAGGTTATATGAAAAATACTACAGGTTTGAGGCATAAGTATCTGATCACTCCAAGGGCCGTCAACTCTCACAAATTCATGGATTTGCTAAAGATAAACAAGGGAATCCCATATTCCGAGTTGGAAGGGGTTTTTTCCACTCTACGTTTTATATACCATAAGTACGGGCATGTAAGAGGGTTAAATGATCCAGAAAGCGGGGTTTGCAGTAAAGGGAACCGAACAAATGGGATGAGCATAGGCGTTTCGCTTTCATGGTAGCATTCTTAGGCCTTGTGGTGTTTCCCCGAAAAGACGGGAATATCGATTTGCGGGTAGCTGGAGTTGTCAAGGTCCTGGTTACCAACGCCAAGAGCACTCTCGCCCCTATGATAGTGTCTGAGAATATTCCGAGCTCTCACGGCTTGTAAAGCTGGGGAAGACTTCTTCGAGGGATGCAATTTGCTACTACAAATATGGATGATCGAGCACTTGTGCCACCACCCTCAGTATATGAGTTATGGATCCTCAGAGAAAAGCTACATTGAAGAATTCAACACAAGGGTTTCAGGGTTCAATTTACCGGAGGGGTTTGGAGAATGGATAGCCCGCCTTCGCGCCATCACTACGGGACAAATAGAATGGACACTAGGTAAGCTTCCTGTTGAAGATGTTGTGTATATACCCGTCACAGGTCCTTACTTCCTCCTAATAGGTCTTCGAGGTATTCAGCTTTACGCTCCCTACCAAGTGATGAGACAATTAGGAAGGTGTCAGGTGATGCATCCATATGAAGATCTCAGTATCCACGCGGTTGGGATTAGCTCTGATAGCCAATTTCACGAAGAAACGGTTCGTTCTATTTGGAATGAGTGCCAATATTTAACGGCAAGCACCCGAGTGAGGAACCTATCTAAAGGAGAGGTCTCACCCGCCTACCTTGCCTGGTATAGAAAGAAGAACACTGCAAGGGCCGAATCAGAAAGACCAGCCAAAAAACCGCACATTCAGGAATTCGTCGAGGCATTTCAAGAACCATGGGCTTGGTTGGCCAAGGAAAACGAGTACAGGGCCACGATAGGAAAGTTTGAGAAGCAAGTCAAAGACCTTCAATTCGAGAATGGCTTACAAGCAGCGATGGATGAGGGTGAAAAGAAAAGGTTAGCCAAAGAAAATGAGGCCCTTCGAGCTCAAATGCAGAAACTAAAAGTAGCAGCAGAAAATCCAGTCCGAAGTAACAGAGATGAAAAACTCGTAGCTAACCTAAGGCAGAAAGTAAGCAACTATATTTTCTATTTGAACAAAGCAGAAAGTGAACTGGCCAGGGCTAAAAAATAATTGGCTAAAAATGCAGATGAACGGGTATGCCTGGTTAAGCAATTAAGAGAAAGGTACGACGATGAGGTCGCGGGGTTGAAGAAAAGGGTCATCGCCAAGGAAAACAAAATGATCAAGCAGGCAAAAGACTTCAAGGTTGAAAGGGAACACTGTTACACGACATTGCCGCAGTTAGAAATAGACTTGCAACAACTTCAGGAACAAAACTATGCAGCCAAGCAAACTTTGGAGGCCAGAGCCCAGCAGATTGGGCGTTTGTTACAAGAAAAGGACGTCATAAGAAAGAGAATTAGAAACATCACTGACTACATCGTTATGAAGTGACACATTTGTGAGGATATGACTCGCACTACATTCTTTGCAGTGGTGATGACCTTTGTTAAACAAATAATGTACAGCTTGGGCCGACTTCAAAGGGATCTTGCACATAGGCCCGTGGCGAGACCGAATGATGTCCCACGGACACCAGGAGCATTGATGTACTCATGATTTTCAGTTTGAGTCTGTATTTCCTTTTCTGTCAGAGTCTTAAGGCATGTTGGGTTTATATTTTCTCTCTGTTTTGAGTCTATATTTCTTTAAAGTATGATAGCTTAATTTCAGATTCTGTATTTTGTCTTTGCATCAGAGTCTGTTAGTCTTTTGAAATTTGTTAGTATTGAGTCTTTATGATCGAAGCATCTATTTTTATAAAAGCTGAAAATCCCAAAAATATTTACTTTCACACTTATCTGACAAAACTACGCACGGTCTGGTTCATGCGGGGACATGATGCGTAGGCAATCTCTATAGGATTCGACCACCACTAAAAAGAAAAAAGGGGAAATAAAGAAGGATAGAATAAAAGAAGCTTAAAAGAAGGGGCACAATTATGAGAGGCCGGAATGACGTACGCAACCAAAGCAAATGCATGATAGAAAATGGTTAATTACCTAGGTGCATTGCATCCCAACGTGTAATTGCATATGTGTTAAACTCTAAGAACTAACAAGTTTGTTGTTTTCCAGAGAATTCCAGCAGTTAGTTTATTTAGAGGATACTGGCACATTATCATTACCAAACCAGATCAAAGGGACCAATACCAGAAATCATGTCTATCCCGGATGCCGACACTAGTGTTGAGGTAGAGGAGTTAGACGTCAATAAAATGAAAGAGGAGATGCTCAAGCTTAAGCAACAGATGGTCAAAATGTACCAGGCCTGGTCCAAAGGGCAATCACCGCCGTCTTAGCCGGCCAACCCGGCTTTTACCCCACCATTAGCTCAGTCTCAGGATCATCCCGCCACCGATCCATGTTTTCCCATTTATCAACACTACCATGGCACTACTTCTCATATGCCACAAGCTCTACCACCAAAATCAATTCCATACCCTCCTTCGCCAGTTACCCCTGTCTTTGTGGCATCTCTACCAGCTGCGCTCCATAGATCCCCGAGTGAACCTGTGTTCCAAGCTCAGGACAACTAGTATTATCCCCCGGAGCCCACCTTCAAAGCTCCCAAAACCTACCCCTACGATCCACGTTCTGATCTCCCGAGAGAAGCTGAGAGACCAACCAAAAATCCCGAACATGAGGAGATGTTCAAAAAAAATGAAAAGCATAGAACAAACCTTCAGGGATATGAGAGGGCTAGGAGGTCAGGTAAGCGTGGCTTACAAAGACCTGTGTTTATTCCCAAATGTACAACTACCGGCAGGGTTCAAAATGCCCAAATCTGACTTGTACAATGGACACGGTGATCCGGTGGCTCATTTGAGAGGTTTTTGTAGTAAGATGAGGGGAGCCGGAGGAAAGGATGAATTGCTAATGGCTTACTTCAGTCAGAGTTTGAGCGGAGAAGCATTGGAGTGGTACACCCGCCAAGATCACGGAAGATGGTACACATGGGATGATCTGGCACAAGCATTCACTTGTCACTTTCAGTATAATCTTGAGATCATTACAGACCGACTATCTTTGACTAAGCTAGAGAAGAAGCACAGTGAAAACTTTAGAGAATATGGTTTCCGGTGGAGGGAGCAAGCAGCAAGGGTAGATCCCCCAATGAAAGAAAGCGAGATGGTTGATTACTTTTTGCAGGCTTTGGAGCCAACTTACTTTGGTCATTTGGTGTCCGCAATTGGCAAGTCTTTTAATGAGGTTGTAAAAATGGGAGGCATGGTCGAGGAGGGGCTTAAGTCCAACAAAATCATGAGTTATTCAGCGATCAAGGCAACCACTCAAGCCATTCAAAGCGGCACTAGGGGTGTACTTGGGAAGAAGAAAGAAGATGTCACGACTGTTGAGTCCGGAGCCTGGTTCGGATCTAGAGGCCCGTCGCCCTACTATAGCCAACAACGACCCTACCACCAAAATTACCCCCACACTCCATATAGCCCTCCACAACATTACTACCCACCGCCAGATCCTCATTTTTCTGTCCATCATGCACAAACCTATACCCAAACCCCAGCACACACACAACGGCATGCGTCGGCTCCACAAAGTCCATACCCAGCTCCACAAAACACGTATCCACCCCCAAGAGCCTATAGAAATCCCCCCGGGACGGGTTTCTGACCAAACCAAGCCTTCAAGAATGAGAGGTTACAGAAACAAAAGACTTTCACTCTACTGGGGGAATCATATACTAGTCTTTTCCACAGGTTGAGGCAGTTGGGCATGCTAAATCCAATTAAGCCTAAAATGCCAAATCCCCCTCCTAGAAATCTTGACCACTCGGTGAGTTGTGAGTACTGTTCAGGGGCTCCTGGGCATGATACAAAGAAGTGTTGGAAACTAAAAACAGCTGTGCAAGAGCTTATTGATACTCATCGGATCGAGGTTCAAGCCCTAGAAGCACCGAATATCAATCAGAATCCACTGCCAGCTCACCGTGAGACACATATGATTGAGTTGATGCACAAAGAGGGAGAGCCCAGGAAGCCCTCACAGACGGTAATGATGATCCGTTCCAGCGAAACCAGCTCGAAGGAAAAAGTAACCGGTGGGAAATCAGTGGTCCAGTTGAAAGAGGTAGACGATAAGCCCGCTGTGGTAGCCGAGAGAGGGTCGTCAAGCATTGTTGCAGTGAAACCAGAGAAAGATAAAGTGGTAGTGCCAGGGGTTGCAAGTAAACCTGTTGTGGTCGTGAAGGGTGATCGCACAGAGCCTGTTATTATAAAACCAGTAACTCAGCTTCCAGTGATCAACAAAAAGGCTGTTCCTTTGAATTATGAACGAGTGACAGTGATTTACAAAGGGAAAGAAATCAAAGAGGAAGTTTGTAAAGCACAAGGTTTGACTCTCTCAGGAAGGTGTTTTACTCCCGAGGAGTTAAGAAGAACTAAAGATAATCCAACGCCGATAAAGAAAGCTATAACTAAAAAAGAGACAGAGGAATTTTTGAGGAAAATGAAAGTGCATGACTATTCTGTTGTAGAACAGTTAAGGAAAATGCCCGCTCAGATCTCATTACTCTCATTGCTAATCCATTCAGATGAGCACCGTCAGTCGCTGATGAAAATCTTGAATGAGGCTCATGTCCCCGACAAGATCTCGGTAAACCATCTGGAAAAGATAGCCAACAAGATTTTTGAAGTAAACAGAGTCACTTTTTCCGATGATGAATTTCCCATAGAGGGTACTGAGCATAACAAAGCCCTTTACCTGACAGTAAAATGAGAGGATTCCGTGGTTACCCGGGTATTGATTGACAATGGTTCAAGTGCGAACATCTGTCCTCTATCCACTCTAAGCAAGCTGAAAGTAGAAGATGAGAGGATCCATAAGAACAGTATCTGTATGCGAGGATTTGACGGCGGAGGCAAATACTCAGTCGGGGACATAATGTTGGAACTGACTATAGGTCCAGTAGAATTCACAATGGAATTCCAAGTGCTGGATATAGCTGTTTCCTACAATTTGCTATTAGGACGACCATGGATCCACGCCGCTAAAGCAGTACCATCAACACTCCATCAGATGGTCAAATTTGAATGGGACAGATAGGAAATAGTTGTTCACGGCGAAGATAATTTGTGCGCTCACAGCAACACCATTGTGCCATTCATTGAAGTGGGAGATGACAAGGGACCATGGGTCTACCAATTGTCTGACGCAATGTCAGTCGAGAAAGTTCCAAAAGGGAAGTGTATCCCAAATTTGAAGATAACCGCCGCATAAGTCATGGTAGCGTATGAAATGTTGAAGAATGGTTTTGTACCAGGAAAGGGTTTGGGATCAGCTCTGCAAGGAATCATACAACCCGTGTCTCTTCCCGAAAACTTGGGAACATTTGGTCTAGGATTCAAGCCCACAGCCGCAGACATAAAAAGAGCCAAGAAATTGAAACAAAGGGCATGGGTCCTTCCAAAGCCGGTCCCACATCTTTCCAGATCATTTGTCAAGTCCGGTACGAGGAGTCGCCCAGTGACCGCGATTCCCAGTTCTGTGATTGATCCGGACAAGGAGTTAATTGAAAGATTTGAGAAGTTGTTCGACAGTGTGAACATGGTGGAAACTGGAGAAGGTTCTAGCAACGCGGAAGTGCAATTTGTTGGGCCAACAACAAAGCTTAATAATTGGAAGGCTACTCCTCTCCCTACTCGAAAGGAGTCTTGGTAGTTTGCTTTGATTTTCCTTTAAGTTTGTACGGATTATTCCAGGGTTGTAATCCGGATTTCATTTTTCAGTCTGTTTGAGTGTGCAAACCTTGTTATCTTTTATCATTCAATAAAATACAATTTCCCTTTCTTCATCATTCCTGATGGTTGTCCTTTTTGTTTTGTTTTCTTTTCTATACAGTTCTTTTTACGCTGGTTCTAATGACATGGTATGCATAAGGAATGCTCAGTCCAGTCTTAAAAATTAATTTGATTCCGAAATATTAGTTCAAGAAGTAGATTGTGATTACGAATCAGAATATGATGATGATGATGAAGCCTTCGAAGAGATTAGTAAGGATTTAATTCACTTCGAAGAAAAATCCAAACCCAACCTGAATGACATAGAAGCCGTCAATTTAGGGGACAGAGACAATGTCCGAGAGACTAAAATAAGTGTCCACCTCGAGCCAAAAATCCGGGAGGAGTTAATCAAAACACTCATCGAGTACAAAGATGTTTTTGCATGGTCATATGACGACATGCCGGGTTTAAGCACTGATTTAGTGGTCCACAAATTGCCCACTGATCCAGCATTCCCTCCCGTCAAGCAAAAGTTTAGGAAATTTAAAACTGATATGAGTGTGAAGATTAAAGAAAAAGTTACCAAACAGTTGGATGCAAAGGTTATTAGGGTCACTCGGTATCCTGTTTGGTTGGCTAATGTCGTGCATGTGCCGAAGAAGGATGGCAAGATCAGAGTATGCGTCGATTACCGCAATCTCAACAAAGCAAGTCCGAAGGATAACTTCCCACTACCCAATATTCACATTTTGATTGATAATTGTGCCAAGCATGAGATTGGATCTTTTGTGGATTGCTACACCGGGTATCATCAGATTCTAATGGATGAAGAAGATGCAGAAAAGACTGCATTCATCACGCCATAGGGAACTTATTGCTACCGGGTAATGCCATTTGGTTTGAAGAATGCTGGGGAAACTTATATGAGGGCAATGACTACTGTGTTTCATGATATGATACACAAGGAGATTGAGGTATATATAGATGATGTGATCATAAAATCAAAGCATCAGGCCGACCATGTTAGGGATTTGAGGAAATTCTTCCAGAGGCTTCGCAGGTACAACCTCAATCTTAACCCCGCCAAGTGCGCATTTGGTGTTCCATCCAGAAAACTGTTGGGATTCATAGTCAGCCGACGAGGCATCGAGTTGGACCCATCAAATATCAAAGTCATACAAGAATTGCCACCTCCGAGGAACAAGACTGAAGTAATGAGTCTGTTAGGAAGGTTGAACTACATCAGCAGGTTTATTGCTCAGCTCACGACAACTTGTGAGCCTATTTTCAAGTTGTTGAAGAAGGACGCTGCGATCAAGTGGACTGATGAGTGCCTAGAAGAATTCGACGAGATAAAGGGATACTTGTCTAACCCGCCTGTGCTGGTACTACCAGAACCAGAGAGACCGTTGATTCTTTACTTGACTGTCCTGGAAAATTCATTTGGCTGTGTACTGGGGCAGCATGATGTCACCGTCAGGAAAGAACAGACCATCTACTATCTCAGCAAGAAGTTCACAGCTTATGAGGTTAAGTACACTCACCTGGAAAGGACATGTTGCGCCCTAACTTGGGTGGCACAGAAATTGAAACATTATTTGTCATCTTACACTACTTACCTCATTTCACGCTTGGATCCATTGAAGTATATCTTTCAAAAGCCTATGCCGACAGGAAGACTAGCGAAGTGGTAGATTTTGCTCACAGAGTTTGACATAATCTATGTGACTCGGACTGCAATGAAAGCCCAAGCATTGGCCGATCATTTGGCCGAGAACCCGGTCTATGAAGAGTATGAGCCACTGAGGACTTATTTTCTTGATGAAGAGGTGATGCATATTGACGAGCTAGAACAAGCCGAAAAACCAGGTTGAAAACTTTTCTTCGATGGGGCTGCTAACATGAAAGGAGTGGGGATAGGAGCCGTGCTTATTTCTGAAACAGAGCATCACTATCCTGTTACAGCTCAACTTCATTTCTATTGTACCAACAATATGGCTAAGTACGAAGCATGCATTTTGGTTTTAAGGCTAGCTGCAGACATGGATGTCTAGGAAGTCTTAGTCTTGGGAGACTCGGATCTTCTGGTACACCAAATTCAAGGAGAATGGGAAACATGAGATTTGAAGCTCATACCATACCGACAATGTTTGTATGATCTTTGTCAACGGTTTCGATCAGTAGAGTTTAGGCATATTCCTAGAGTCCATAATGAGGTCGCCGATGCTTTAGCTACTGTAGCGTCAATGTTGCACCATCCGGACAAAGCCTATGTCGATCCTTTGCACATTCAAGTACGAGATCAGCATGCTTACTGCAACATGATTGAAGAAGAACTTGATGGCAAACCGTGGTTTCATGATATCCAGGAGTACATCAGAATGGGGATATATCCAGTGCAAGCCACGGGGGATCAGAAGAGAACAATTTGACGGTTGGCAAGTGGATTCTTCTTAAGTGGAGGAGTTTTGTATAAAAGATCACCAGACCTTGGATTGTTAAGATGCATAGATGCTAGACGAGCTACGGCTGTCATGTCTGAAGTACATTCAGGAGTTTGCGGACCACATATGAGCGGGTATGTGCTGGCAAAGAAAATTCTCCGAGCAGGTTATTATTGGCTCACCATGGAGCGAGATTGTATCAGTTTTGTGCGCAAATGTCATCAATGCCAGATACACGGAGATTTGATTCATTCTCCACCATCAGAATTGCACACGATGTCGGCACCATGGCTCTTCTTGCTTGGGGCATGGATATCATTGGACCAATTGAGCCAGCAGCATCCAATAGGCATAGATTAATTCTAGTAGCCATTGATTATTTCACCAAGTGGGTTGAGACCAAAACTTTCAAATCGGTGACCAAGAAAGCAGTGGTCGATTTCGTTCACTCAAATATCATCTGTCGATTCGGAATCCCAAAGGTGATCATCACGGATAATGGTGCTAATCTTAACAGTAAATTGATGGAAGAGGTTTACCAACAGTTTAAGATTACGCATCGCAATTCTACCCCATATTGTCCCAAGGCGAATGGAGCAGTTAAGGCAGCCAACAAAAACATAAAGAAGATACTTCGGAAAATGGTAGAAAGTTCCAGGCAATGGCATGAAAAATTACCGTTTGCATTGCTGGGTTATCGCACTACTGTCCGTACTTTAGTAGGTGCAACTCCTTATTTGTTGGTATATGGAACTGAAGCAGTGATACCTGTGGAAGTTGAGATCCCGTCCCTTCGGATTGTCGCTGAGGCTGAAATTGATGATAATGAGTGGGTCAAGACCCATTTGGAGCAGTTGAATTTGATTGATGAAAAAAGATTAGCAGCAGTGTGTCATGACCAATTATATCAAAAGAGAATGGCAAGAGCATACAACAAAAAGGTACGTCCCCGGAAGTTTGAAGTGGGCCAGCAAGTGCTGAAACGTATCCTTCCACACCAGGCTGAAGCGAAAGGCAAGTTCGCCCCAAATTGGCAAGGGCCATTCGTTGTGACCATAGTATTGTCCAATGGTGCTTTATGTTTAACAGATATCAAAGAAAAATGCATAGACATGGCTATCAATTCTGATGCAGTAAAAAGATATTATGTATGATTTCTTTGTTATAACTGTTGATTGTTTGTATTTGACATTATTTTGAAGATTGAAATGACGAAGGCAATTTGTTCTGCTATCTAAACGCTTCACCCTTTGTTCCCCCTTTTGAGCCTTATTTACTTCTTTCATACCCCTCTTTTGGAATCAATAACGAAAAAGAGAGAAAAAGAAAGAAAAGAAAAAGAGAAAAGAAAAGAAGTAAAAAAGTATAACAACAAGGAAATTCACGTGTGAACTACGTTTGACCTGATTCCTGTTAAGGATACGTAGGCAGCTTCCCGGCTCAGTCATAGTAAATAAAATATCAAAAGATCCCCAAGCAAGAAACTGGGGCAGAAGTTGTACTTGTAATAAGAGATGTGATTCCAAGTGTTGTAATTTTGAAACCTGTGTCAAAATTGTTTTGAGCCTTTGATACCCTTTCTTTCTAAACCCATCCAAAAGCCCACATTACGGTCCAAAGAAAGACCTTCCGATCAGTCTTCGAGAGATGCCAGGTCGAGCAATGTAAAGAAAATTTGTATCAGGGGAAACACTCCAATTTAAGTAAGAAAAATCAAAAAATGAGAGAGTCTTATTGGTGAAAACCCTCATGGGCACCATGCGGCGACGAAAGCTGAGAGAAAATAAAAATGAGAGAGTATTATTGGTGAAAACCTTCACGGGCACCATCAGGCGACAAGTAATTGAGGAATCAACAAATGAGAGAGGTTTGTCGGTGAAAACCCTTCAGGGCACTGCAAGTCGAACGAGGTTCGTAACTTGGCGGAAAGTAAAATTGGGTTGTGGAAATCTTGGAGAACAAAGTAAAACAATTGGAAAGGCAATTGGTTAAAAAGACTGGGCTGATTAATCCAAATGCGTACCATGATCGTTGGTGCCGGTGATTCCGCTCAGATAAGTCCCTTTTCCTGTCTCCAACAGTCATCCAAATTTGGATTCTTTTCTTTATTCTTAAAATCCTTGTATTTCATTGCTGTTAATTTTACTTCTCTAAAAGCTCTACCAAGTTTAGCCTTGTAAGAAGGAATTTCAAAGCTTACTACCAGTTTCGGAATTGCACAAAGCAAAATGCAACTAGAACATGCCAAAGATAATATGATGAAAAGTGGGACCTATGGTGTAAGAAAAAGTTAAAACTGTGGAATGGTTCAGTAATGTCGTGGGAGATGTACGGTTTCAGGCAGAAAGGTCAGGAGGGGAGAATAGCAGTCGGGGATCTTGCAGTTAAGGATCAGTCAGAAGATCAAAACAATCTTTTCGATCAGTTCAAGGCGGTTGGACGAAGCAAAGAATGGAAAAGAGAAAACCACATCCAGCAAGAATGCCACGATGAACCACCACGTTTTAAACTGACAATTTTTTTTTGATGTGAAACAGGGGCAAAAATGGCATTTGTTTTGGGAAATCATCCTTAGGAAGAGTAAGTACTAGGCAGACTTGATCGCGGAAATTCTCAGGACCCTCCTGGAAAATAGGACTTAGTTTAAAATTCAAAATAATCATGAGTAGCGGAATTTGGCATGAGTGTACCCTAGAAGATTATAAGTGGAACTTTGAAGTTTGTATGTTTGAGATACACTTTGGACATTACCCCATGAGAACAAAGATTCTGACTTCTCTTCTTTCCCAGATTAATGATTATGATTTTCTATTTCCTCAACGTTTTCCCCAAGCAGAAACGCCATCTTTTTCCACCTTTTCCCAATTTAGTCGGAAATTCTCAGAACCCCCCCCCTGAATAATGGGACCTAACTTTCAAATTCTTAGTAATTTTTGGTAATATGATTTAGTTTAACACTCACAGATGTTCCCAACTACCAAACTAGGGCAGAAAACTTTCTTTTGTTTTGTCATTTTTTGTTGAAGTCAGGTGCCCCTCTGAAGAACAGGGAGGATAACACAGATGTGAGGATAAAAGCGTAACCAAGCACTAGCAGTCAGGTGTCCACCTGGAGAACAAAGAACAACAGTCAAAGTATCAGCAATCAGGCGTCCACCTACAAGGAATAACAGTTCGAGTTTCAGCAATCAGGAGCCCGCCTAGAAAGCATGGGAACACATTCAAGCGCAACAGTCAGGAGCCCACCTGGAGAACAAGGGAGTATAATTTAAGTTTTAGCTTTCAAATTCTTGGTTTGTCTATTTTGAAGTCAGGAGTCCGCCTGGAGAGCAGGGAATACTTTCAAGCGCAGTAGTCAGAAGCCCACCTAGAGAACAAGGGAATACCATTCAGATTTCAAGTAATCAGGAACCCGCCTGAAAAACAAAGGGAACAAGCAATTCAGGTTTGAGTAATCAGGAGCCCGCCTGTGGAATAGAGGATAGACAACAATAGTCAAAGAAAGACGTTTAAAGGTTCAGCAATCAGGTACCCGCCTGAAGTGAAGGGAAGGCATATCAAAGAATACCATTCAAGTCATCCACAAAGGAACTTATGAGGAAAATACAAGTCAATGAGGCAACATCAGTCACAAGATCAAGTTTGAAAATAAATCTTTGTAAAGCATAGGTTATAGCTTAGTCTAGCTTCTTCATTTTTGTCATGGTGTAATAAGGAGGTCAGTAGGCAGTATCAGCAACAGCAACAACAGTAACAGCAAAATCGCAGCTTCATGGTAGTCCCAGCTACCAAAACTTCCCGAACTACATTGACCTGATTTCTTTATAGCCAAGGATATGTAGGAAACCTTTGAAGCAGAGGTTCGGTCATATCTTTCAAAAATGCTTCCCACAGAGTATTCAAACATGCAAAAATCGCTCGTATCCGCTCACTTTATCTTTGCACGAATACTCTTCGTGTTTCCGGACAAAGAGGGGCAGCTGTGAGCACGTGATTTTTGCCTCATACAAATTACTCCAAAAGAATTCCCAAAATTAGGTCTTTTCTTTAATTATGTGTTATTTTTTAGGAATTAATGTGTGATTTCCCTGATTGTTTGCATATATTTGTGTGCATGTTTAATTTTATTAATGCATTAAAAATACAAAAATATAGCATTTGCATTTAAGATTTGATTTTTATATTCTTTGGAATTAATTAATAATTAGGTGTTTTAGAAAAATGAAAATTCAAAAAATAATAACATATTTTTGTAATTTTAGTCAAATTGTTGTGATTTTCTTTTAATTTGGCATTTAATTATTTGTAATAATTATTAGTTGGAGTTAATTAGTATTTTTAAGTTAATTCGGGTTTTATAATTTAATTAGGATTTTAGCTTTAATTGTTGAAAAGAAAAGGAAAAGAAAATTGAAAAGGAAAAGAGAATAATAAGAGGAAAATCTAGTTGGTCCAATTTGGCCAAGCCCAAAACCAAAACTCAGCCAAACCCAGCCAAAAAACCAGCCCATACCCGTCCCAACCCGGTCCGTCTCCAGCCTCAACCAAACGACGCCGTTTCGAGCATCTCAATCTATACCTTTGATTTGATGAGATCAAACGGTCCAGAATCTTACCCACAACCCGAACCCGACCCAATCCCTGAACTGATCCAACCCCAGAACCAAAACGACCCCATTCCGTGCCCACTTGATCACAACCATTGGATTTCTATCATCCAACGGTTCACATTAATCACCCCATTTTAATAATACAAAAAACCCCCAAATGACCCCTACCCCCCAAAATCAGAACCCCTCCCATTCGTCTCTCTCATCGATTCAGAGACGACATTGTCTCACCACCGCCCTCCGCCCACCGGAAATCGCCCCACGGCGGTTCCTGTGGTCCAATCCCTCCCAAAAATACACCCCAGAACCCCCTCGATCTCCTCTTCCCAAATCCCTGCTCCAAATCCTTCGAACATCCCAGGGACCCGTCGAATATCGATTCGAGTAGATGAACCCTAGCGCCGCCCTAACTTTTTCCGGTGGCGACGCCACCTCCAATCGACCCCAAACTAACACCCCTGATTCTCCTTCACCTCGTCACCTCAAATCCCCAAACCATTGCCTTCGAATCTTAGCCAAATCCCTCGAATTGCAGATCGAAGATCGGACCTGAACCCTAGTTTACCCAATCAACCCCAAATCAACACCATATAATCCCCATGAACCCCTTTTTCCAAACCTCAACATAGCTCCCCTCGAATCTCTTTCAATTGTCTCGAATTTTCAATCTGAGGTCTGAACCTTGGAGTGTTTATTCTCGAGTTTTTCTAAACATTTCAAGGACAACTTACCACCAGATAATGATGGTTGCTAGTTCTTGAAAAGGAACGAGCGATTAACATTATCTTGGGGTGAGTTGGAATGTCGGTATCAATTTCAAATCTACTTGGTAAGTTGCTACTTTCTTTTGATTGTTTGTTTGTCTTTTGCGTCGGTTTATGTCTTTCCTTCTATGTTTTGTTTGAATTTGCTTAAACTTATGGTTCATTCACTGATTATTTCTTGCCAATTTAATTGTTCATGTGTGAGGTATTTGCTGATTTTCATTACAATGTTAAAATTTAGGTCACAACCTTCAGGGTTTTTGATCAAATGATTAGGCTGTAGAGGAGTAATTTGGAAATGAGATAGGGAAAACTCATTAAATAAAACTAGGATTGGCAACCTTTTGAATTAACTAATGAAAAAGGGGAATGACAGGTTGGATTAATGCCTTTACTAGTGGAAAATCAGAAGCAACATGGGCTGTCAGGGCACGCCTAATTTAAATATCAGGCTGCCCATACCAGCTGAATAGAATAATAAGAAAGGGGGGTAATGGGGTACTGAGATTCCTGTTCTAGTGTTGGAAAATCAGAGGGTGATGGGGGTAAATTGTTTCTTAATTGTTGAAGTGCTTTTAAGAGCTGGAAAAGGATGAGTTTTAGGAATATAAATACACATAGACACATTCTGAAAAGGGGGAGGAGAACAGAAGAGAGTTTGAAAACATTGAGAGAGAATTCGAGTTTTTTTTGATAGAGTTTTAAGCAATCTCGAGCTGATAGAAAACGCAGGATTGAACACATAGAAATACTGAAAAGACTACTGTCTCATTGAAGTTTTTTACAGTCTTTGAAATTTTTCTACTGCTTCATTGAATTCATTTTCTCTGATTTTTCAAGTTTCTAACTTGTTGAAGCAATCCTTGACTCATCTGGGGGTAAAAATAGATTGAATTTGGGTATTGGGGAGAGCTGGTTTAAGTTTGATTGATTGGTTTGTTGTTCTATTGAGATTTTGGTTGAACTTCAAGCTATAGTAATTGTTTTGCATCTTCTAGTTCATGCCTGGTTGTTGAAGTTTTACAGAAGTTTCCTAGGTTAATTTTGAGGGTGTTTGGGATCAACCAGGGTTGTTCTAAGTGTTTTATCGGTGTTGTTCATCTATCCTTTGTTCCTGGGTTTTAATGGCATTATTTTGGGGTCCCAAATTGTTCCTCTGCTGTTGAACTTGCTGTTTGCTGCTACTAACTGCTCCTTCTTCATTCTTGTAAATTCCAGGTACACATTCTCGAGATTGATTTGATGTAGCTTTTGAATTGAAATGCTGAAATAAAAGGCTCCCCTATTTACCTCTTGAAGTGCGCGCGTTCAAGTTGTTATACTAGAATAGATACTAGATAATTGGTATTTGTTTAGGTTTACTTTTGATTTGTGTTGCATAATTTGACTGGCCGAACCATTAATTTGTAATGAACTGTATTGAAATGATGAACTATTAAGCGTGAGTGTATTCATATTGAACCATTAGCTATGTGTTTGTGTATATAGAGATGCATATGAGTTTTTTTAGAGTACTAATTGTAATTAAACTGAATAGTTCCTGTTAGTTTTAGTTAATTTCCTGTGTTTCATAAATCTGTTAAATTCCAGTAGGGTGAGGTCTCAGCATGACAATTAGTTGTTTGCCTTTGAATATTCGGATTGCATAAGTGTCCTCTTGGATAGTTTTGGGCATCAATTAGCAGAACATAAGCGTTAACTAGACAAGTAAAAAATGGTTGTAGCATATTGATTAAATTCAATTTTTGTTCTATCATCAATATTACATCTTGCTTCAATTCAACCTTTGATTCTAGGCTCAAACGTGAGGCCCAGACAGCTTTGGTTCAGCTGCACAACTTAACTTGAATAATGCCTCTTAGGCCTGGCTTCTGCAACAACAAGCCCAAACTGTCCAATTCTTTATGTTTTGAACAAATTGCTAAGCATGCTTCGTCTTTACTTCGTAAGTTACTGGGCTTGAATTGATTTGAAAGTGAATCATAAGGATTTGGCCTTTTATCAATGTTAATTAATTAGGACTTTTTTTTCTTTTATTATTAGAGACCAAAAAAAATATAAATAGAAAATCATAGTCGCTTTAGGATTGCCTTTTAAATAATAAAATGAGATGAGATGAGCCTCGCTAAACAAAACACATAAATTGCAGGGTCCTCGATAAATGGTTGTATTAAAATACTTATATTTCGTGATAGGCCATTTAGTGAATTTCACGGCCCTCCCCAAAGATAATAACGTATTAGTCTCTTTAAGCGCGTATTTTAATAATATTACTTTCCTAAACTCGGGTGCGCATTTATGTGACCCAAATCAAATCTCAACGACGTTAAAAAATGCCAAAAACCACGGGTGCATTTATGTGACGTGGTTCGAGACGTGTTTTAATGACGTTGCAATTCTCTTTTAAAATAATAATAATAAAAACGGCTAAAAGTTAAAATTTGTACATAGGTTCATAATTATTTAAAATCAGATAACTAATCCATTTACAACAGTTGAGCTACCGTGCTAGAACCACGGAACTCGGGAATGCCAAACACCTTCTCCCGGGTTAACAGAATTCCTTACTTGGATTTTTTGGTTCGCGGACCGTTAAACAAAGTCATTCTTTTCCTCGATTCGGGATTCAACCGGTGACTTGGGACACCATAAATCTCCCAAGTGGCGACTCTGAATTTCTTAATAATAAATCTCGTTTCGATTGTCCTTTAATTGGAAAAACTCCCTTGCTCACCTCTCGGGGTGCGTAAAAAGGAGGTGTGACAGCTCCAAACTCCAAAATCCTTCCGTCAACCATCCGAAATCATCCCGAGGCCCCCGGAACCTCAACCAAAAGCACCAACAAGTCTAATACCACTACCCAAACTTATACTAATCCTTAAAATACCTAAAACACCATCAAAACGACGAATCAACCATGGATTCAAGCCTAAGAACTCCAAAACTCTAGAAATACGCTTCAATCAAAAAGTCTATCAAACCTCGTCGGAATGACCTGAAATTTTACTTGCACATACATAACATTTACGGAGCTACTCCAACTTCCGGAATTCCATTACGACCCTTGGATCAAAATCTCACTATCGGACTGGAAACTTCAAAATTCGACCTTTCGGCATTTCAAGCCTAAATTAGCTACGGACCTCCAAAACACAACACACCTAAACCCGAAATCACCCAACGGAGCTAAACCATCATATTTTCATTCCGAGGCCATCTTCACATTGCTCCAACTACAGTCTAATTTCCAATACTTAAGCTCTCATTTAAGGACTAAGTGTCCCAAAACTCTCCAAAACTCAAAACTGAATATCTCGACAAATCAAAATAGTAGAAATAAACATGGGGAAAGCAGTTAATATGGGATCGGGCCGTAAATTCTTAAGACGACCGGCCGAGTCGTCACACTTAATAATGCGAAGCGTAACATCATAGTAATGTAATACTGCAAGGTTTAATGTCATTGTAATATAATACTCCAGGATGTAACATCATCGTAATATTGTGGGGTATAACATCATTTTCCCCTTTGGAACATTCGTCCTCGAATATTGACTGATGCTCTTATCATTTTCATAACTTATAGCTCTTGTGAATACCTTAATACTCTCCTTGCCATTTAAGTAGTTGCTCTGTGAATAAATCCAAAGTCTAGGGTATTCCCCCCTTTAGTCTTTTTGCCCATATCATGACTTGTGGTCGAAATATTTCTAATCTCGCAACTACTGCAACCTCCTGTCATGCAGCCTGTATGACCCTGGATTTGTAAGTGCTCTTATGCGATTCATCTTTCCCTTTTTCTTTTAGCTTTTAGCCAATCTCTAGGCCTTACTTTGTAAACATATACAAGGCTTAATAGGATGCCTTCTGGACATCTATAGGTGTACTGAAGTTCTTTGCTCGATACTTTGTAGAACTTGAGAATATGGCCATATCTTATTTCATAGATCTGGTTATCTATTCGTACGACTTTACTGCATCTACATGGGTCATACTATACCATAATTTTTACTTCAATTTATCGTTACTGAGGTATGCTTACCAAGCTCCCAATTACTTTTGTTGCCTATCTTTTAGGTATAAATCTCAGTCCTTTAATGCTCATCCATTACCGTTCGTCTTAAGAATCATGGCCTAATCTCATGTCATACTTTGTAACTTGTATTTATCCATTATTGATTCACCTCAATGTTGATCTACAATCCTCTACTTAAAGACTTGAAACTTCTTACATAATACATTATCGCCAGGGCTTACGTTGCATTGAGGAATATTTGAAGTGATTTCCATAATCGTATTTCATAGTGTCTCAATGTGATTCACCTTATGGGGGTATCCTAATTTCGTGCCGCCAGCGAAATCTTTTCTCCTTCTCTTTTTTTTTCAAATCATTATTTAAACGAAGGCCAAAACGTCATCCTTTATCTGTCACAATTATACCCTCATTTTATTAGCATTTCATTCTTTCTAAATGTTATTAAGCTTAGATTCCTTTGAGTTCATTCAGGCTATACTGAACTTTCAATAACTTAGAGAAACCATTATCTCTCTTGTTTTCATGGACTTAATCCAGATGACTTATCCATTATCGTCACCTTTTCACTTGCCTTTCCTCATCCTTACTCATGTTTTCTTAAAACCTTGTCGCTTTGCCATACTTTAGCATGCGACCTATACATATCCATTTATACTACTCGCAACTTTCCTTCAACTTGCTTGCACCATAGATTTCCTTATGTTATTCTGGAATGTCAAGCGAGACATCACATCGTCTCCAACTCTTCTCTACTTTCTTAACTAGATCTCTCAGTACTTAGAAACCATAGGCTAGAAGACATGCCGCTGACGATGCCACTATCATTCCCGATTATTAGATTCCCGTGCTTATAGCCTTCTATTCGAAGTATGAGTTTTTCACAACCTTCTGCATTTGAGTATCTTGTACTTTGTCACCTTTACCTTACTTACTTAAAATCTCGTATCATATCTTCTATCTCTTTCATAACCTCCCTTCCACATAGGTACGATTCACACCACAATTTGAAGCTCTATTATAATACTACAATCAGATGGGAGCTTCATACTGACTTCTTATTACTGGCTTTATTGTAGAGACATTATAGACTATGGTTGTTGTACTATCTTTCTCGTACCTCTGATTTCTAAGGGAGATCCTGTAATTTTCTCGATGATGATGTTTCTAATTTTCTGGGTCCAATAATAGACTCCTGATTACTTAGTTGATGTCGCTTTTTAGTTTTCTCTTCCCTTTGATCAACCGTTATGTAGGCTTAAGCTATCTTCCGATCTGTGGTTCATGGTACTAGTTATCCTGTTTAGCCGTCCGGAGGTGGGTACATGTTACAACCCATATCCGCATGTGTTAGTTCATGCCATATATTAGTTAACATAAATCCAAGAAGGAATTATCTTTGAGATGATAAGAAGTCAATCCTATTGGTCTTAAGTGATACAAGAGTGTATAAGGGTGATTAACCAGTATTAGAAGTTAAACGAATCAAGGATGTTGTAACTCGTATTTTCAGGTAATCTAGCGGTGCTTAATACAATCAAGAGGTCATTTATTAAGGTATTTTAATCATATAATATCCGTATCATAAGTCTTGAAGTCAAACGAGTTATGAAACAAAAGTCGACAAAAGTTGTCGCAACTTAGGTTCATAATTTTACTTAAACATTTGGTCAAATGTTTCTAATCTTTTCTCATAATTTACAAGGAATTATGGGGTGATATACCAACAAAATTAAATATCTATGAGTCTAGTTTCCAACGCATTAAACCGTTCATCGATACGATCTTGGAGTAGAGAGATATTCGCATTTTCGCGAGACTGCGCCAAGCACCTCTCTATGGGGCCCACTAAGTCGGTTTAAGATATTTGGACCTATATAGGATGACTCCAACCCGTTTTAAGTCATTTCTTTTCACTATTTTCAGACCTTAGAACCCTAGGAACATCCTCTCAAGGTTCTCTCAAGATTCAAGACCCAAAAAGGGGCAAACAACACAAATCAAGTGTCGGGAATTCCGTGGCGCTAGTAAGTCTCTTGTTCTTCTTGTTGTTGCTCATTTTTGTGTTGTTCCAGCTCGTGTGGGAGGTTGTTTTAAAGGGTTTATGTTCTGTAAATACTCCCTCATGTTCTTAATATCAATCCTAGGTGATTTCAAGCCTTCTAAAGTGATTCTAGTGCCGAAAAACACTAATTGATCGCTAGTTTCACTTTTTTGTTGTTGTGGCAGCATTGGAGGGATATTTCATGGAAATTTAAGGTCAAATTGGAGTTGTTCTTTCTGTATAAAGGTAAGGAACCTCTTACTCTATATGTATTTAAGATTATCCAAGTTGCGACTAAGCCATTGAAGCTAGAACTTGTGAGATATATATCGAAAGGCTTGGTAGTAATGTTATTGTTTTGTGGACTGTTTTGCGTTGTTGTTGGGCTGCGTATTTTACTACTATCTTGTGGAGTTTTGGAGGAGGAAGGGTGTGGAGAAACACTATATATATGTAGGGTTATGGGCTGATAGTTATTCGTAACATTTCCAGGTTGTTTGACACGACTACGGTGGTCGTCGTATGTATGGAGTGATTAGGCTATGTGTGGACTATTTTGGGAGGCTCAATATGTTTATTATTGATGTTGTTTGGGCTGTTTGGTGACTGTTTTGAATGGTGTGAGGTCATATATATAGGGGAGGTGCTGTCCGTTTCATCGTAAAATAGGTTGTGGTCGATACATAATAGTTATGACTCTTAAATGATAACGATAGTATCGTTTCTCTTATTGTAGACTAAGGAGTTTTGACAATTGCATAGCTTGAGATTGGGGCAGTATATACAAGGTATGTGAGGCTATCCCTTTCCTTCTTTTGCACGACTCCGATTGTGAATAATGTAATGAACGATCTTCCAAGATACTCTACTCTTAGAAGCTAGCAGTACTTACATTGTTTTCCCTCTTATGGAACGATTGATGTTAATGTTGCTTCTCTTAGTCTTATGTTATCAATGTTGTTGGTACTTCCTGATTCTTATAAGGTTCATAGTGAAGAGTTAGTCCTAATAACGTGTACAGAGGATACCGACCTTACGTCACTCCGAAAGGTTTAGAATGTGATTCCATGAGTCGAGCATGCATTATATATATGTATCTATTTTACTCTACCGAGCCACGCTATAGTTGGCCGGGTACGACACCTATTGTGCAACCACTGATCAGTTGGGTTTTACCGAGCTCCACGTGGCCGGGTACGATTCTACCGAGCCTATTATGGCCGGGTACGATATGATGATGATGATGCCCACAGAGGCGAATGCTTTAAAGGTTTATGTATTTATACATATGTATCATGCATTTCATGTAAGTAGCCCTCAGAGGTACTAAGATGTTACAGGTTGTATATTCTCTATCCTTGCTTACATTACTGATCGCATTTATGGTTCCTTGCCTTACATACTCAGTACTTTATTCGTACTGACGTCCTTTTATTTGTGGACGCTGCATGTCGTGCTGCAGGTCCTGATAGACAGGCAGGTGCAGCTCCCCCACCACAGTAGACTGTCCAGTTCAGCGGTGATTGGCGAGATCCCTTCTCCGGACTTGCCTTGGTCTTGGTATGCAATTTTTGTTATAGACATTATGGATATGTCGGGGCCCTGTTCCGGCTATGTTGCAACACTTATGTTATTTTAGAGGCTCATAGACAGGTGTCGTCTCATGTATAGTTTGGTATGCCTTGTCGGCTAGTTTTTGTTGTATAGTCTTTCATAGTAGCGAGGTAGCTCATATCTTATACGTAGTTTCTTGATTGTCTGGTCATCCCCTGCTATGTATGTTCATGCCGTCATATTTTATTGATGGTTGTCCATGATCTAGGTCTACCATTTATATTGATCTCGTCAGCCTTAAAAGATAATAATGAAGGTTAGATGAAATGTACGTTGGTGCTCGGCAAGTGTGGTTGGGTGCTAGTCATGGCCCTTCAGTTTGGGTCGTGACAAACTTGGTATCAGAGCAAGTCTGTCCTAGGGGTTGTCTATGAGCCGTGTCTAGTAGAGTCTTGATTATGGATGTGTAGCGCGCCACATTTATAATCAGGAGGCTACATGACATCTAGGGTTGTTACCTTCTTCCTGAATCTAGATCGTGCGTAGAGTTGAGTCGTAAGTGTTCGTCTCTAATATTCACCTTGTTTTTTCAGTGATGCCTTCGACTAGGAAGCAAACGATTAGTAGACGGCTTGATACAGCAGCAGGAGAGGGTACCAGTCAGGTGCCCCAAGTCAGAGCAGGACAAAGTGAGGCTCAAAGTGAGATGCCCTCTCATACCTCATCTACTCCATCTCCTCCAGAGGATATTAGAAGGCACCCAGCGCCTCCAGTTCCTCCGTCTGGCACTCCAGACCAGGATATGCGAAGTGCTTTGCAGTTATTGACTAGCTTGGTAGCTGCTCAGGCTCAGAGGCAGAATACAGGTGCTGCTGAGAAACCAGTTAGTACAAGAGTTCGTGATTTTATTAATTTAGACCCTCCAGTGTTTACCGGATCAGACCCCAAGGAGGACCCACAAACTTTTATTGACCAGGTTCATCGTACACTTCGGGTTATGCATGTTAGTGATACAGAGGCAGTAGAGTTGGCTTCTTACCGGCTACGGGATTTAGCGGTTCTCTGGTATGATAGTTGGGAGAGATCCAGGGGTCCGAACCCTCCTCCAACTGTGTGGAAGGAATTTTCTAAGGCATTTCTTCGTCACTACTTGCCAGTTGAGATACGACGAGCTAGAGCTAATAAGTTCTTGAACATTAGACAAGGTAATATGAGTGTGTGAGAGTACAGTATGCAGTTTGATTCTTTGGCAAGGTATGCTCCCCATATGGTGGCCGAGATGAGTGATAGGGTGCATATGTTCGTGAATGGGTTGGGACCACATCTAATAAATGAGTGTTCTACAGCCTCCTTGGTGGAGGGCATGGATATTTCCCGTATTCAAGCTTATGCCCAGACCCTAGAGGATCGTAAGCGCCAGCAGAGGGCAGTTAGGGAGCAGGATAGAGGCCAGCATAAGAGGGCGAAATTTGCAGGGTATTCTGATGACTTCAGAGGCCGCATCAGGCCACAGTTTTCGAGGAGTTCGGCGCCACCTGTAGCTAGTGCTCCTCCACAGTTTCAGAGGCCTCGATATGATCGATCCTATTCTGGTCCAGGTCAGAGTTCGCGGGCATCTGGCTCGCAACATCACAGGGATACTAGTCAGATGAGACCCCCAACACCACATTGTGATCAGTGCGGCAAGGCCCATTTTGGACTGTGTCGTCGAGGTTCTGATGCATGCTATTCATGCGGGCGGCCTGGCCATATGATGCGGGATTGTCCTAATAGAGGAGGTGATGGTATGGCTCAGCTGACTGGATCTGTGTCTGGTTCTTCCTCATCAGTTCGACCTCCAGCACGGGGTTTTCAGCAGTCGACAGGTCGTGGTAGGGGTAGAGGTGCAGTGCCGAGTTTGAGTGGTGCTCAAAATCGAACCTATGCTCTAGTAGGTCGACAGGATCTCGAGTCGTCTCCAGATGTTGTTACAGGTATTATATCTGTGTTTTCTTATGATGTATATGCGCTGATTGATCCGGGATCTACATTATCATATGTTACACCATTTGTGGCTAATAAGTTTGGCATTGAACCTGAATTGATAAGTAAACCCCTCGCGGTATCTACTCCGATAGGAGATTCTGTGATTGCTAGAAGGGTATATAGAGGTTGCACTGTGATGATTTGTAGTTGTCAAACCACGGCAAATTTATTTGAGTTAGAAATGGTTGATTTTGATGTGATAATGGGAATGGACTGGTTGGCCTCATGCTATGCAAATGTTGACTGTCGTACGAAGATGGTTAGGTTCCAATTTCCGGGTGAACCCGTCATTGAATGGAAAGGGAACATTGCTACACCGAAAGGTAGGTTTATTTCCTATCTTAAGGCAAGGAAAATGATCTCAAAAGGTTACATTTATCATCTCGTACGCGTTAGGGATGCGGAGGCGAAACCTCCTACTTTACAATCAATCCCTGTGGTCAACGAATTCCCAGATGTTTTCCCAGATGAACTCCCAGGCCTTCCTCCTGAAAGGGAGATTGAGTTTAGCATTGATGTGTTGCCTGACACTCAACCGATCTCTATTCCTCCATACAGAATGGCCCCGGCAGAGTTGCGAGAGTTGAAGGTGCAGTTGAAGGACTTGCTGGATAAGGGCTTTATTAGGCCTAGCACTTCACCTTGGGGTGCACCAGTCCTATTCGTGCGGAAGAAAGATGGGTCGTTACGGATGTGTATCGACTATCGACAGTTGAATAAGTCTACTATAAAGAACAAGTATCCACTTCCAAGAATTGATGACCTGTTTGACCAACTCCAGGGTGCCAAGTATTTCTCTAAGATTGATTTACGTTCAGGGTATCATCAGGTGAGGGTTAGGGAGAAGGATATTCCAAAGACGGCCTTCCGGACAAGATATGGGCACTTTGAGTTCTTGGTGATGTCGTTCGGGCTAACAAATGCCCCAGCAGCTTTTATGGATCTCATGAATACTATATTCAGGCCCTATCTTGATGTGTTCGTGATTGTATTCATTGATGACATTCTAGTGTATTCTCGTTCGGAGACGGAACATGCGGGCCACTTGCGGATAGTATTACAGACGCTTCAGGATCGTAAGTTATATGCTAAGCTCTCCAAATGTGAATTCTGGCTGAACTCGGTAGCATTCCTTGGCCATGTGATATCTGATGAGGGTATTAGTGTCGACACTCAGAAGATCGATGCAGTAAAGAATTGGCCGAGACCTACAACACCATCAGAAGTCCGCAGCTTCCTAGGGCTAGCAGGATATTATAGGCGGTTTGTAGAAGGATTTTCCTCTATATCATCACCATTGACTAAGTTAACACAAAAAGCTACCAA
The DNA here is from genome assembly GCF_000715075.1 of Nicotiana tabacum. Classification (NCBI taxonomy): domain Eukaryota; kingdom Viridiplantae; phylum Streptophyta; class Magnoliopsida; order Solanales; family Solanaceae; genus Nicotiana; species Nicotiana tabacum. Next base: position 87,867,235 of record NC_134101.1, on the reverse strand, counting down.
ATTCCAGTGGTCTGACACTTGTGAACGTAGTTTTCAGGAGTTGAAGAATCGATTGACATCTGCACCAGTGCTCACTCTTCCTGAAGGAACAGAAGGTTATGTGGTATATTGTGATGCCTCAGGTATAGGTTTGGGGTGCGTATTGATGCAGCGTGGGAATGTGATTGCTTATGAATCAAGACAATTGAAGAAGCATGAAAAGAATTATCCAACCCATGATTTGGAATTGGCTGCAGTAATATATGCTTTGAAGATATGGCGGCACTACTTATACGGCGTCCATGTTGACATCTACACAGATCACAAGAGTTTGCAATACATCTTCAAGCAGAAAGAGTTGAATTTGAGGCAGCGTAGGTGGCTTGAATTATTGAAAGACTACGACGTCGAGATATTGTATCATCCCGGTAAAGCCAATGTTGTGGCAGACGCTCTCAGCCGTAAATCAATGGGAAGCTTAGTATATATTGAGGCAGGTAGATGGGGATTGATTAAAGAGCTTCATCAGCTAGCCAATATGAGAATCAGATTGTTAGACTCTGATGACGGAGGTGTTACTGTACAGAATACATCAGAATCATCTTTGGTAGCCGAGGTAAAAGCACGACAATATGAAGATCCTATCTTAGTACGATTAAGAGAAAGCATTCAACAGTGTAAAAGTATGGCTTTTGGGATCGGAAAAGATGGGGCACTGAGATACCAGAGCCGATTGTGTGTGCCTAATGTGGCAGGGTTGCGAGAGAAGATTATGAATGAGATTCATCAATCCCGATATTCCATCCATCCCGGCTCGACAAAGATGTATCATGATGTCAAGGAGCAGTATTGGTGGGATAATATGAAGAAGTCTATTGCAGAATTTGTAGCCCTGTGTCCCAATTGTCAACAAGTAAAGATAGAACATCAGAAACCCGGTGGATTGCTTCAAAATATAGAGATTCCGGCCTGGAAGTGGGAGGTGATTAATATGGACTTCATTATTGGATTACCTCGCTCTTATCATAAGTTTGACTCCATCTGGGTGATAATTGATCGACTTACAAAATGTGCCCATTTTCTGCCAGTGAAGACAACTTACACGGCTGAAGATTATGCGAAGTTGTATATCAAGGAGATTGTTAGGCTTCATGGTGTGCCCATATCTATTATATCAGACCGAGGAGCTCAATTTACGGCTAACTTTTGGAGGTCTTTCCAGAAGGGTTTAGGCACACAAGTAAATCTCAGCACTGCATTTCATCCGCAGACTGACGGACAGGCTGAACGTACCATTCAGACGCTGGAAGATATGCTACGAGCATGTGTTCTAGATTTTAAGGGGAATTGGGATGATCATCTTCCACTCATAGAATTCGCCTATAACAATAGCTACCATTCCAGTATTAAAATGGCCCCATACGAGGCACTATACGGGAGGAGATGTAGATCACCAGTTGGATGGTTCGAAGTCGGTGAAACAGAATTATATGGGCCAGATTTGATTCACCAAGCTATTGAGAAGGTGAAAGTGATACAGGAGCGATTGAGGACGGCACAAAGCAGGCAAAAATCTTATTCTGATGTCCGACGTCGTGATCTAGAGTTTGAGGTTGGTGATTGGGTTTTCCTGAGGATCTCACCAATGAAGGGTATTATGCGTTTTGGGAAGAAAGGTAAGCTGAGTCCAAGGTATATCGGGCCGTATAAAATTCTTCGACGGATTGGACAGGTTGCTTATGAGTTAGAATTGCCATCAGAATTGGAATTTGTCCACCCGGTATTCCATGTATCTATGTTGAGAAAATGTATTGGAGACCCTTCTCGAGTCATCCCTATCAAAGATGTACAAGTTACAGAGGACCTATCATATGAAGAAGTGCCAGTGGCGATATTAGATCGGCAAGTCCGCAAGCTGAGAACAAAAGATGTAGCTTCCGTCAAAGTATTGTGGAGGAACAAAAATATGGAAGAAATGACATGGGAAGCAGAAGAGGAGATGAAGTCTAAATACCCTTACTTATTCCAGAATGAAGATAACAAGGATGCTGGTGGAAGACAGGATACATTGGAAGAAGAAACGGCTCTATGAGGTAAGCAATAATTTGAGAATACTCCTCCTTAATACAAAATGGTGATATATAGATAATGTAAATACGCATAATGCTTTGTGTAGCCTTGTGAAGCCATATGTTGGGCTTAATTACTTGCAAGTTTTGCTAGTGACCATTTTATAGGGGAAAATTGATCGGAAATTTCCATTGGAATCCACGATGATTTAAACTCCCCATAAACCCTTACATTCGAGGACGAATGTTCCTAAGGGGGAGGGTGTTACAACCCATATCCGCATGTGTTAGTTCATGCCATATATTAGTTAACATAAATCCAAGAAGGAATTATCTTTGAGATGATAAGAAGTCAATCCTATTGGTCTTAAGTGATACAAGAGTGTATAAGGGTGATTAACCAGTATTAGAAGTTAAACGAATCAAGGATGTTGTAACTCGTATTTTCAGGTAATCTAGCGGTTCTTAATACACTCAAGAGGTCATTTATTAAGGTATTTTAATCATATAATATCCGTATCATAAGTCTTGAAGTCAAACGAGTTATGAAACAAAAGTCGACAAAAGTTGTCGCAATATAGGTTCATAATTTTACTTAAACATTAGGTCAAATGTTTCTAATCTTTTCTCATAATTTACAAGGAATTACGGGGTTATATACAAACAAAATTAAAGATCTATGAGTCTAGTTTCCAACGCATTAAACCGTTCATCGATACAATCTTGGAGTAGAGAGATATTCGCATTTTCGCGAGACTGCGCCAAGCACCTCTCTATGGGGCCCACTAAGTCGGTTCAAGATATTTGGACCTATATAGGATGACTCCAACCCGTTTTAAGTCATTTATTTTCACTATTTTCAGACCTTAGAACCCTAGGAACATCCTCTCAAGGTTCTCTCAAGATTCAAGACCCAAAAAGGGGCAAACAACACAAATCAAGTGTCGGGAATTCCGTGGCGCTAGTAAGTCTCTTGTTCTTCTTGTTGTTGCTCATTTTTGTGTTGTTCCAGCTCGTGTGGGAGGTTGTTTTAAAGGGTTTATGTTCTGTAAATACTCCCTCATGTTCTTAATATCAATCCTAGGTGATTTCAAGCCTTCTAAAGTGATTCTAGTGCCGAAAAACACTAATTGATCGCTAGTTTCGCTTTTTTGTTGTTGTGGCAGCATTGGAGGGATATTTCATGGAAATTTAAGGTCAAATTGGAGTTGTTCTTTCTGTATAAAGGTAAGGAACCTCTTACTCTATATGTATTTAAGATTATCCAAGTTGCGGCTAAGCCATTGAAGCTAGAACTTGTGAGATATATATCGAAAGGCTTGGTAGTAATGTTATTGTTTTGTGGACTATTTTGCGTTGTTGTTGGGCTGCGTATTTTACTACTATCTTGTGGAGTTTTGGAGGAGGAAGGGTGTGGAGAAACACCATATATATGTAGGGTTATGGGCTGATAGTTATTCGTAACATTTCCAGGTTGTTTGACACGACTACGGTGGTCGTCGTATGTATGGAGTGATTAGGCTATGTGTGGACTATTTTGGGAGGCTCAATATGTTTATTATTGATGTTGTTTGGGCTGTTTGGTGACTGTTTTGAATGGTGTGAGGTCATATATATAGGGGAGGTGCTGTCCGTTTCATCGTAAAATAGGTTGTGGTCGATACATAATAGTTATGACGCTTAAATGATAACGATAGTATCGTTTCTCTTATTGTAGACTAAGGAGTTTTGACAATTGCATAGCTTGAGATTGGGGCAGTATATACAAGGTATGTGAGGCTATCCCTTTCCTTCTTTTGCACGACTCCGATTGTGAATAATGTAATGAACGATCTTCCAAGATACTCTACTCTTAGAAGCTAGCAGTACTTACATTGTTTTCCCTCTTATGGAACGATTGATGTTAATGTTGCTTCTCTTAGTCTTATGTTATCAATGTTGTTGGTACTTCCTGATTCTTATAAGGTTCATAGTGAAGAGTTAGTCCTAATAACGTGTACAGAGGATACCGACCTTACGTCACTCCGAAAGGTTTAGAATGTGATTCCATGAGTCGAGCATGCATTATATATATGTATCTATTTTACTCTACCGAGCCACGCTATAGTTGGCCGGGTACGGCACCTATTGTGCAACCACTGATCAGTTGGGTTTTACCGAGCTCCACGTGGCCGGGTACGATTCTACCGAGCCTATTATGGCCGGGTATGATATGATGATGATGATGCCCACAGAGGCGAATGCTTTAAAGGTTTATGTATTTATACATATGTATCATGCATTTCATGTAAGTAGCCCTCAGAGGTACTAAGATGTTACAGGTTGTATATTCTCTATCCTTGCTTACATTACTGATCGCATTTATGGTTCCTTGCCTTACATACTCAGTACTTTATTCGTACTGACGTCCTTTTATTTGTGGACGCTGCATGTCGTGCTGCAGGTCCTGATAGACAGGCAGGTGCAGCTCCCCCACCACAGTAGACTGTCCAGTTCAGCGGTGATTGGCGAGATCCCTTCTCCGGACTTGCCTTGGTCTTGGTATGCAATTTTTGTTATAGACATTATGGGTATGTCGGGGCCCTGTTCCGGCTATGTTGCAACACTTATGTTCTGTTAGGGGCTCATATACAGGTGTCGTCTCATGTATAGTTTGGTATGTCTTATCGGCTAGTTTTTATTGTATAGTCTTTCATAGTAGCGAGGTAGCTCATATCTTATACGTAGTTTCTTGATTGTCTGGTCATCCCCTGCTATGTATGTTCATGCCGTCATATTTTATTGCTGGTTGTCCATGATCTAGGTCTACCATTTATATTGATCTCGTCAGCCTTAAAAGATAATAATTAAGGTTAGATGAAATGTACGTTGGTGCTCGGCAAGTGTGGTCGGGTGCTAGTCATGGCCCTTCAGTTTGGGTCGTGACAAGAAATATGCATGCTACAACCCTTTAATAATTTAATCCTTTATTTATGACCTGGGCTCAATTCTTTCTTTTAACATATACCAGAATCTTCTACGGCTGTATATGCTGCATGTATAAAACTCCGAACCCTTAAGTGAGTTCATAACGTAACCAACTCTGGATCATTGATCGAATAATTTCTTTTGTTCCATTTTAGATTTCTTTCAACGTAAGTTATTACTTTTCCTGGTCTTCTGCCCCCTTGTTGCATCTATACTTAGCTTATCTTAGTGCCCACACCTACCAGAGTTTTCGTGCAACTCATATGATCTCGAATATTTCCCGTTCATTAATCACGGTAGGTGCCACTTTCCTTTGAAGTGCTTATAATGTTGTTGTGAGGTTGTTGTTACATGACCATTTCCTCTTTAGGTCGTTGTGCTTAAGTTGAAGCCTTCTTCCTTATTTCCCTAGCTAGTATTTCTTTTTAGTACTTAGGGAGAATCCTTGACCCTCGTAAAGCTGTGAGCTTATTACAGACCATTTGATGTCCTTCCTTGCCTATAATTATCCGTAGTTGCTTACCTCTATGCCCTTGTGCTTGTAGGGTTGCTTCTGAACTGATATTTTGATTGCCTTCCTAGTGACACTTTCTTTTATCCCCATAACACACATACGATTACCTTTAACTACCCCAACTCCTATTTGAATATATCTCAAGTATTATAATGACATTACTGCGAGGCTGAATTCTTCATGTTGGGGTTTACAACATTTATCTTGCATGATTTGCTAATTTGTCTGTAACTTCTTGTCTAGTCATGACTAGGCTCTTCCTGAATCAACTACTAATTACTCGTTGGCCCGTTCTCACATCCATATTCTGCATAATCTTTCTTGGGTTATTTCCTTGTCTTAACTTACCTTATGTACTTGCTTCTTATCTATCAATAACATCCCGTGCAGGAACCCTTACTTCCCCTTTTTTCTGACGTTGTGCTTACATAACGTTCTAGAATCATAGCATATCTGTAACATTTGGATAAGAGCAACCTCATCCGTTTCTCATTTTTATCGTATTCTTCCTTTATCATTCCATATTCCTAGAACTACTTAATGCTGACTTAATGCCACCTCACTCCACATTCCCCCTTTAGGGAAGTACTAATATTTAGTGCTACAACAATCTACCTATAGATGGTGTACCTCTTCATCATTGGTGTCTTCTCACATTACCGATAACCCTTACTCGCCTTGCGGTAATTCTTTTGTATCAAGGATAACGAAATTCCTTACTCGCGAGGGTGGAACTTAGTGTAACTAGCACACATAGTCCCTTAAGCTTGACTTTACTCACATTCCTTGCTTTAGGTAAGCATCTTCCTGAATGACCATTCTTTGAATTCTTATGATTATTCTTCTGTTGTTTATTCTATTATCGTCGAAATTAAATCTGAAACTCTCATGATGCCGAGTATTATCCAATCACTCTATCCCTGATTCATGTTTAGTTTATCTTGTTCACCAGCCCATACTGATTCCTATTATTCTAGGGTTTAACTTTTCATTCCGGTAGTTGCGTTTGAGTCACGAACTCATTTCTCGAAGTGAGGATACGACTTTATGGCCTATACTCTTTTGTTGTCTCAAGGTCTGTCACCTCTCATCTTTTCCTTTACTTGACTCTAGACTCTGTAATACCATCATCTTTTTGGCCTACCATTGCCATCCATGTATCACATCTTACTCTTAATGCTTCATTAGCTCTTTTCTTATTTCCTGCTAACCTTTCTGTCTATCACTTTATTCAGAAAACTTTACCAAGATATTCTTTTGCTTTTAGCTCCCCTTTGCTCCATCCACTGGCTCTTCGGGTTGCCTAGTATTATCTCTCTACTAGGGACGAGAGTCATAGTAAGATAATATTTATCCTTTCCAGGCTTCTAGCGCCTATCTTTGTAGCACTCACATCTAGTGGTACTATTTTAAAATGCACCATCTAGGTGTTTCATTTTGGGTTATCAAGAACCTTACACCTCTTTTTGCAATGTACTTCGGAATTGTCAACTAACGCAAACCATCCATCCATCATTTTGGGTTATTCTAACCCCAGCCGAATCCTAATATCCTATCCTTCTCTTAAACCATAACTGTTAGCTCCCATAGGGCATAACTAAGATTGGTACGACTGATTGGACGTACATTTGTTACTGTTGATGGTGACTTAAAATGCTTATATCTCCCTTCCTGAATAGTAGATAATGATAATTTTTAATAAATAGGTACCACGTAACCTTCTTCGCCTTATTTCTTTTACTTGCTGAAACCTGTGTCTCCCTTCCGATTCTGTGATTCCTTTTCTTAACCGTAAGAGTGGATAAGTATTCTTCCTTAAAGCTCCTTATCAAGAACCTTACACCTCTTACATGCATGATCTGCTGAAAACCTCACATTTACTCATCATAAGCAAGATGCAAAATCGAGTTCCTCTAACTCAATACTTCCACATCTATATCTCTTACTGACCGTCTTTCTAAATGTACTCATCGTTGTATTACGAGTAAAATCGAAGTTCATAATTTGAATTCTTAAGTGAGCTCTACCACACGATCTAGAGTAAGAAGAAAGAGTGACAGTCCTAAATACCCTGTAGCCTCCTGCTTATAAGTGTGATGCACGACATACCCATAAACAAGACTCTACTAGACACGGCTTGTAGATTCCATTGGAAAGAACTACTCTAATACCACTTTTGTCACGACCCAAATCGATGGGCCGCGACGGGCACCCGGTACCTTACTCAACTGAGTACCAACATAACGTATCTTTTTATGTCATACTATTATAGATAACTGAGCCGGAGAAGCTGCCATAAAATAGGTAGAATACAACAAGTAATGCCAATTTATTCATAAGAAATCTGGGCCTCTAAGACCAAAATAACCACTTGAACACTGAACATAGGCCAACAAGGGCATACAATCTTTTACGTACATGACATCTGTCTACAAGCCTCTAAGAATACATAATTTTCATAAAGGTTGGGACAGAGTCCCGCCATACCAAACAATACACATCTAACTCATACTAACCAAACAAGCAACTCCGAAGCAAATGCAGCGCACCAACATCTTTCGCTGAGCTGATAGCCTACCTGGAGGGCTCTCAACCTGTCTATCAGGACCTGCGGGCATGAAATACAGCCTCCCCAGCCAAAAAGGGACATCAGTACGAATAATGTACTGAGTATGTAAGGCACATAATAAGTACATAACAGACTTGGAGGAAATATAGAGTAAATGACTCCACCTGTAAGTCTGGATAACTTTGTAAATCAAGAAATAATTATAGTGTCATGAATATACGTATGAATGTCTTGTCGTGCATAGGTACATGTTTCATAACATCATCAGCCTCTGAGGGCATCCCATCATATCATCTCGGTCATTGTGGGAAAAATCATCAACGCATACCAGCTGATCAGGTGGTGGTGCGTATATAGTGTCGTAAACTTTTCCCATATCCCATATACATATATTTACATATATACGCGTATATAACACTATCTGGTCATGGGTCAATGCACGTGTATAAATGGGTGAAATGCATGAAAAATACGTAAAAATTTCAATATTCCTTCCGGATAATTTTTTTTCAACTGTGTATTATTCTAAGACCCATGAATAGAAGATAATAATAATTCTCATGGGGAATCAAGAATATAGACACCCCTAGTATCTCTATGAATAGAGAAATTTATGGAAACTGTGCATTTGCTCGTTTCTTCAGTATAATTTCGACCATGCCAAAAGAAAAAAGGGATTGACTTAACATACCTGGAGTAGGGAAAAATCCATATAATATTCTTTGTAAGAGTTCAAATCATCACTGTTTCTAACGTTCTTAATTGTTGAAAGCTTTGAAGTAGCTAACGTTCTCTAGGTTGTAAAATAATAATATACCTTTTGAATTTTAAAGGGTCCTAAGGTTTCTGATTGTTGAAAGCTTTTGAAATAGCTAAAGAAAGCTAATGCTTTCAAGATGTGAGAAAGAAGGCAACAGTTTTGGATTTGCGGTAAAGCTTTGAATCTGATAAGCTTCGCTAAAGCTTGGTAACGTTCTTTTGAGGGGGTGGAATTTATTAAACTTTATCCACTTATTAGTTAATTAGGTAATGTCCCGTTACCCGGTAATTAATTAATTACCCGTATAATTAAATATTATCTCAACTTACTTAAAATACTACTCTCTTTTAATATACCTTGTACACCTTATGGTCATGTAGTACCTTATATGGCACTAGTCTATAAATACCGGGTATTTAGCTCGGACCGTATTTTACCCCAAAATGCCAAACATTGATGAAAATTCATTTTCTTTGACTTGCCTCCCCTTTCATCTTCACGAATTTACTCATCACTTGTGAAATGGCATAATCCTTATAATCTCAAAATAATCTTTTACTTGGACTGATGTCAATTACCTTACGACAAATTCAACGTACAATACTATAGGGTGCAACATCGTTGTAACTTAATACTGCAAAGCATAACATCACCATAATATAATACTGCAAGGGTGCAACATTGTCATAACTTAATAATGCAAAGCATAACATCATCGTAATGTAATATTGCAAGGCGTAACATCATCGTAATATAATACTACAGGACGTAAATCATCGTAATATTGCGGGGCGTAACACTTTCACTGTACTACCGGTTTATATTCTCCAAAACGATAATATCATCGTCGGTCAATTTCCTAAAACGCACTGATCACACCTGTAAGTATGTTTTCCAAAGACGTTGATTGCGCCGTCAGTTACGCTGCCACCCTTTCTATAAATGGAAGCTTTCTTGAGCGAAAACTTCATTCAAACATTATTCAACAGCCTTTTACTCCTTTCTTCTCTTCGTCCTCATCCAATGCTATTTCCTATGTTTGAAGCCCGTGGCCAAAAGGTCATACGGTAGTGTTCTCATCAATTATGCCATGGCCCTTTACCAGGGCTTTCCCCTACTAAGTGGGATTGCACTGGTTTGTTGTTGTTCTACTCATCTCTCTTGACTACCCGGAGCGGCACTTCACTTCTTTTGCTTTCCGTGGAGTGAGGTGGTGCCATCTACTAACTGTTGCATCCCACACCGGTGCAACGTCTCAAGAAGTGGCTTCACAATAGTAGTGCTGGCGAGACCCATACTCGCCAGATTTTTCACCCAGCCACTTCTTCATCTTTTTCTACTTCTTCTTCATCTTTTTCTTCTTCTTCTTCATCTCTTTCTTCTTCTTCATTGTTTTCTGCTTCATCTTCAATATTGAAGATACCGTTTGAAAGACCGAGATGAGGCTCCTGAGGAAATGGTTCTCGAAGATACTGCCCCTAAGGATGTACTCCCGAGAGCAGATTAGGCGTGTAACTGTTATCATGTGTAAGGTCCCTTCGGGGGCTTTTGTAATCATCGTTTACTAATGAAAAAGTTTTTCTTCAATTTTGTACCTTATTTATGTTGGATTTCCTTTTATTTTTGTTTGTGAAGAATCTGAGTGCATGACTCTACCGATCGGTTTGACTACCGTGCTCGAGTGTAGGTATTTCCCCGATTCCTGATTAGTTAATACGATATCCCGTGGAGCCCTTTTTCATTCCTCGGACTGCGCCCGGATTGAATTGATACAAGCTTAGACCGTCGGGACCCCCAACTTTGAGTTGAGTGAGAGTAGGGATTTGAAGTTTTTAGAACGAAACTTAGCCTTTCAGACCCCGTCAATAGTCCTCAAGGGGGGACTTGCTCGGACGCCTGAGAATAAAGATAGCCCTTAGGCTTTCGAAGGTAGTCCCCGAGTGACAGTTCGTTCAAGCTCAGGTGACTTGAAAACTTATTTCTAACTTAGAGCAAAGATAGCCTTAAGGCGTTATACATAGATCCCGAATGAGGGTACGTCTGGACTCGGATAGCCTCTGGATTAAAGTAATCAAAAGGACGTTTAACTCGATTCGAAGGCAAGAAATAACCGTAAGGCTTTATTAGTAGCTTTCGAGTGAAAATTGGCTCGGGGTTAGGTAGCTCGAGGGCCAGAGGATTGGGTAAATGACCCGCATTTGCAATAGCAAAAATCCTCAAGGTAGGGTACCACCTCGAGGTCAGGCCCGTATGAGTAGATTTTTAGAGCTTATCTTCTTTTTGATAGAGATCCTCGAGATCGGGTACCATCTCCAGGCTTGTAATGATATCAATGGCTCCTTAGAGCCTATATTCTTTTTGACAGAGGTCCTCAAGACCGGGTACCATCTCGAGGCTTGTAATGATACCAATGGCTCCTCAAAGTCTATCTTCCTTTTGATAGAGATCCTTGAGATCGGGTACCATCTCGAGGCTTGTAATGATATCGATATCTCCTTAGAGTCTATCTTCTTTTTGACAGAGGTCCTCGAGACCGGGTACCATCTTGAGGCTTCTTGATGCGGGGGTCTTTGATCCCCAAAACGTTGTACGACATCATTAATTGTATGACATGGTTATGGAACGACTGAGGCAATCTCACTGGTACATCTTCCCAAAGCGATAATGGCTCAATCAATATTTTAATTGGCCTTTGAGGCAGGCGGACAGTCACCGCTTTCTCTTATATATAGGGTTGTCTTCCCTCCTTTGAGGATTCCACTATTCTGTGTAGTTATTCTCCTTTATAGAGTTCTTCTTTCCTGTATTAGGTCCTTCACCATTTCAACTTTGAAGCCCTTGCTCAAATTCCCGCTCCAATTCCTTAGTTTTACCACAGTCATGGCTGCTACGCCAGGGTCCGCTTGGCAAGGAGAAGGAAGTTTCGCCTCTGGTTCCCGTCTAGTTGGTGGTGCTCCGCTGGTGCCAGGCGAGCCAACCTCGGGACATTTTGTTTTGAGGGGGGACTTTCCATTAGAAAAACCTCCCAATGTTCGGGGTCATTGGGAGTATGCCTCAAAGTTTATTTCTTTAATAGCAGAGGGGCACCTTCAGTCAGTGAGGGAAGATTTTGGATGGGAGGAAAAGGAAATACTGCGGGTACCTTCCCTGGAAGAGAGCATAATGGATCATGTCAATATACCTTGAGGATTCATGCAAAGGCTTCCCCAAAAGATTCTTGTCAGCCTACTTGGCACAAACAAAGATAACTGGTGATTCTCTTGACAGACAAATTGCTCAAAAAGCAAGAAGTCATTCAAGATATCATAAAAGGCCACCTAAGCAAATATCTCCAATTGGGATAAGGCTGATTGAGCCACAAATACAAATGACAGTGGGTGTGAAACAATCAGAGTTGGTGCAGAACAAAAAGTCTCTTGACACTGACTCAAGTTGATCGAGCAAAAGCCAAGTTGCTCAAGACTCAAGGCCACAAGCCGACCACCACTTTCAAAACTGATAATATTTTCTTTGTTTGAAAAAGAACAAAGCAGTGCAAGGAAGGTGGTTTCAAAAAAAGAAAAAAAAAAGAAGAAAAAAAAGAAGGAAAAAAAAGAGAAAAAGAAAAGAAGAGAAGAGCCGACAAAGGAAAATTTCTCAAATCTTTACCTTTATTTGTCTTGCTAATGTGGATAAAATGTTGCCATTACACTCGCATTTTTAATCTTTGCCTTTATTTGTCTTGCTATTGTGCATAAAATCTTGCCATTGGTTTTCACATTTTTCCTCCTAGGATAAAAAGTCCTAGTATGATGGATTTTCCTCCCAATATAAATCTTAGTCTAATGAATCTTTCTCCTAAGATAACAAAAAAGAGGACCTAGTCTGATGAATTTTCTGGTAGGATCGAAATCTTAGTCTGATGAATTTTTCTTCTAAGATAGAAAACATAGTCTGATGAACTTTCTCCTAGGATAGAAATCTTAGTCTGATGAATCTTTCTCCTAAGATAGAAAACCTAGTCTGATGAACTTTCTCCTAGGATAGAAATCTTAGTCTGATGAATCTTTCTCCTAAGATATCAAAAAAAGAAAAGAAGAAAAGAGATCTAGTCTGATGAACTTTCTCCTAGGATCAAAATCTTAGTCTGATGAATCTTTCTCCTAAGATAGAAAACCTAGTCTGATGAACTTTCTCCTAGGATCAAAATCTTAGTCTGATGAATTTTTCTCCTAAGATAGAAGACCTAGTCTGATGAACTTTCTCCTAGGATAGAAATCTTAGTCTGATGAATCTTTCTCCTAAGATAACAAAAAAAACCCTAGTTTGATGAATTTTCTCCTAGGATCAAAATCTTAGTCTGATAAATCTTTCTCCTAAGATAGAAGACCTAGTCTGATGAACTTTATCCTAGGATAAAACATCTTAGTCTGATGAATCTTTCTCCTAAGATGCCCAAAAAAAGAATCTTTGTCTGATGAATCTTTCTCCTAAAATACAAAAAAAAAAACCTAGTCTGATGAACTCTCTCCTAGGATCAAAATCTTAGTTTGATGAATTTTTCTCCTAAGATAAAAGCCATAGTCTGATGAACTTTCTCCTAGGATCAAATCTTAGTCTGATGAATTTTTCTCCTAAAATAAGAAAACCTTGTCTGATGAATTTTCTCCTAGGATAATTAAAAAGAAGAAGAAGAAGAAGAAGTCTAGTTTTTAAAAATAAAAAATAAATAAAATTTCATTTGTTCATGCCCTCAGAAAGTATGAGCTGGGGCAATTTTTTTAAAAGACATGATTTTCCCAAAAAAATGAAAATGATTTTTCTCAATAAAAAAAAAGAAAAAAAAAACCAAAAAATCTTTCTTAGTTCGTAGGGTCTCCACTCCCTAGCTGATGCCAGCATAACCTGGTAATCTTTTCCACCATAGGGTCCCACTCCCTAGCTGATGCCAGCATAACCTGATAATCTTTTCTATCATAGGGTCCCATTCCTTAGTTGAGGCCAGCATAACATGGTAATTTTTCCAACTTAGGGCCTCCAATGCCCAGTTGATTTCATTTTAGATATAAGGTCTCCACTCCCTAATCTTTTTTTTCTAAGGATATACAATCCTGATTTTATTGCTTTCAATAAAGAAGTAGTTTAGATTTTTGTTACAATAACTCACAAAATTTTCCTAGTGAAAACTAGGGTAGAAACATTTCGTTCATTTGTTTGCTTTGGAGCCTGAGCAGGTTTTTACCTTGAGGCACAAGTTTCGAGACGACCAAAAGAAGGAGTCTCAATCCAGAATAAACGAAAAAGAAGAAAAAGAAGTGAACTCAAAGTTCAGAAGCGGAGAAAAGACGTGGACTGCTCAAGACGTAATTGAAGTCACAAGCTTTCCATGTCCCGCCTTGATCCAAGAAGTTGAAAAAAGAATGAACTAGCACCTGCAGCTAACAAGCATCAAGATACAAATCAGAGTCTGCATGAAGAACCAACCAAGACTCAAGATCAAGCTTCAGAAGGCTCATAGATAGGAATCTTATAACTCGTAGCTGATAGGCTTAGTTAGTCTTTTTAATTTTTGATTTTGATGTAATAATAGGATCACGGACCGGAGCCTTAGACGGAACCTCACTCGACTCTCTCATCCTCTTCACACACTCCATCACCTCATTCACTTCTTAACTACACGTGGCCTGATTCCTTTATAGCCAAGGATATGTAGGCAGCTCAGATACCAGGGCTCGGTCACATTCTCCTTTCTCTTAGTTTTTGGTCTCTCTAAATAAGGGTCGGGACAAAAAACCTGTCTCATTGTTCTTTGTCTGAAAACTCTTCGCGTTTCCAGTCAAAGAGGGGCAGCTGTAGACATGTAATTTTTGACCCTCCCCAAGATTCTACACATATTTGCGTAAATATTTAGTTTAGGTTTAGCATCGCTATTCTAAATAGTTTTGACTCTTTTACTTTATTTTTATCACAAAAATAAAAATTACAAAAAAAATATATTTCTTTTATTTAGATAATTAATATTTTTATCTAGTTACTTTTAATTTATCTACCTTACATAAAGTTCAAAAATACAAAAATAGTTCCAAGAATATTATTGTAATTTTACAATGATTTTTTCATTTTTTATCTTTTAGTATGATATTTAAAAATACCAAAAATATGTTTGTTTTAACGGATAGTTTTATTTAATAGCTATTTTACTTAAGTAGTATTAATTAGTAAATCGTATAGTGTTTTTGGTCTTGTTTTAGAAGAAAGAGTATGAAATTTGAGGCTAATTTTGTTTGGTCTTAATTGAAAAAAGCCCAATTTCGAATAGCCCAAAACATTGAGCCATTACCCATTCCCAATTTTTACCTAACCTAATTCATATCCCCTATAAAATAATGCCTAATTCCTAAACCAAAGGATCTAGACCTAGCTAAGACAAAAACACCTACACGTCTAAGACAATGACCGTTTCTACAACCCTCACAAAAACAAATGCCCATCCCATCTTCAACCTAGAGACATAGCAGCCATTTTCAACACACAAAAAGAAAAAGAAGAACAACGGTGGTCACTCTTCTACAGCTCGCGCTAATCTCTCAATTCTTGTCTCACTCGTTGGAGAGGCAGCAACCTCTCATACTTGAGGCTCAAAAGGGTAGCATCAACCGCAACACACATACACATAAGAAGCAAAAGCTGAAAACTAGTCACAAGAATAAACAAAATGCAGTAGCCCTTCCCCGATAAAACTTCACTCATCTCTGTTATTTCAGCTTCCAAAACCAGTTGAAAAGGCAGCCACCTTTCCCCATTGAAACCACCTGAAAGATAACTCTAAAACACTCTCAAAAGAGGACCTAAAGTGCAGCAAACTCCAGCCTCAAAGAACTGCGAATCCAGCTTGAAACAGGCGCGAAATACAGGAAAACACTCATCTTTTCTAATAGAGTTCAACGAGTATTAGCTGAGATTGCGTTCGAGTTTACCGACGGTGGTTTCCGGTCTCAGTTCATTTGAACAAAAATGCTCTGTATGTTAGCTTAGAGGTAACATCTTTTGGTTTGAATATTTGTTTAAATTTGAGACTATTCTCGTTCTAGTTCGTTGAAAAGGGATATATGCGCTTTTTTGTGAAATTCTTGTTGGCTATAGATTAGAACAGTTTGGAATTATAGTGTTGCTTTGTCACTATAATTTGAGAGATAGTTTATGGCTGTTAGCCAATGAATTTGATATTGAGTGGTAAAAATAGAAATGGGGCGGGTCAGCTAACACGACTCTTATCATATTTGGGTCTACCTTATCTATCTTATTTTATCTTTTTACTATCATCTCTTCTATTTGCCTAATTGATTCATCGGGTTGGTTGTTCATTTGTACGTGATGTGTTTCAAATGGCCATAGGATTTAGAAAGATTAAATTCTTGAGCTAATTTGAATAAATGGTCCAATTGTTTAATTCCATCGGCCCAATACAAATGAATCCATCAGTTGGCCCGTCTTTAAATAAGCACTAATTCACAATATCTTCCCCATAATTCTTTATCCATAAATTCGACCGTAGTTTTCTTTAGGCGCTATTAATAAATCATCGTGTCCATGGGTACGGTTCCAGTGGCATGGTCACGATATGTAAATCCCAATTTGCGTGCACATTTCATGTGACTCGACCATCACTTCAAATAATAAAAATAAAACATATCGTGAATCGCGGGTGCATTTCATGTAGTGTGGTTTGCGGTGTTGTCACGACCCTAAACCAGAACCCGGTCGTGATGACGCCTCTCATGAAGACAAGGTCAGCCAATTAAACCCAATTCATCTTTTAAAGAAGTTATTCAACATAAAATCAGTCTAAACATGATACAACAATACTAAGTAGCGAATAATGCCAATAAAGTGCGGAAGTACAACCCAACACAGCCCTAACTGGGGTGTCACAAGTCCCGAGCATCTCTAAACCATAATACTAGTCTGCTAAAGTTATAAACTACTACAAATGTTTGAAGAATAACAGAAATGATAGAGGAGTAGAGACACGGGGCTGCGGACATCAACAACTACCTCGTAATCTCCGAAAGGCCCGCCTTGAACTGGAGGAAATCAGCACTCACGGAGCAGAACCAGCTACGCCTGAGTAAGAAAACATGTAAACACAAGGCATTCTATAATGAAGCAGTGAAAATCACTTAAAATCAGTAAAACCACTAAAAACAAGTAAAATCCTCTTCCAACCAGTAAACATGTAAATGGTAGATAATTAAGATAAAGTAAACAAATAGAAGTTCGCCCCTCGGGCACAGTATCCACAAATCCTCCCCTCGGGCAACATCTCAGAATAGTACCAGCCCCTCGAGCTCAATTTCAGAACAATACCATCCCCCAGGCTCAATCTCTCATCACAATGGGTACCCGCGCTCACTAGGGGTGTACAGACTCCGAGAGGGGCCCCTTACGGCCTAAGCGCAATAACAAGCCATCTCGTGGCATCAAATCTAGTCCCTCAACCTCATATCAATCAAGCCACCTCGTGGAGTATATATATCTCAGGCCATCAGCCTCAAATCATTATCAGTTTTTCCTCACAAATAGGCCCTCGGCCTTACTCAATAAAAAATACTCACAAGCCCCTCGGGCAATAGTAAAACAATGTTTCTCAGCCCAAACATCATTTATGTCTTAAAACTGAGTAAACATGGCTGAGTATGAAAAACACTGGAAAAATAACATGACTGAGTTCAAGTATAAAGTCAAAACAGTGAGGAAATATCAATAAAAAGCCTCGAAAGGTTCAAATAGTTGGCACTAGGCCCAAATATGGCATTCAGCCAAGGAATGATGATAGCAAATAGTTTTCAATCAAATACGCGGTAAAATAATTAATCGGGATGGACCAAGTCACAATCCCCAATAGTGCATGACCCCACGCTCGTCATCAAGCGTGTGTCTCACCTCAATATAGCACTACGATGTGCAATCCGGGGTTTCAAAGCCTCAAAAAATCATTTACAATCATTACTCACCTCGAACCGGCTAAATCTCTAGCTCGCGACGCCTTTGCCCCTCGAATTGGCCTCCACACACGTCGAATCTATCCAAAATCAGAACGAGGACGTTAGAATATGCTAAGGGAACAAAGCCCAAGCAAAAACAATCAATAAAGGGCACAAATCCTGAAATTAGCAAAACCCGAGCCCCGGGCCCACTTCTCGAAACTCAAAATTTTTTACATAAATAGGATCCTTATCTCCCCACGAGTCATACATGTCAAAAGTTCTCAAATCCGATCCCAAATGGTCCTCCAAATCCCCAATCAAGAGTCCAATTTCTCAAGCCCTAGTTCTTCAATTTTAGGCTTAGCTTTCATGATTTTCTAGGTGGAATTCACATAATAATCGAGTTTTAGTCCAAGAATCTTACCTCCCAACGATTCTCCTTGAATCCGTCTTCAATCTCCTTCAAAAATCTCCAAAAACGAGCAGCTATGGGTGAAAATTGACCCACATTCGCGAACAAGACGAGTTTAAAAACATTCTGCCCAGACCTCATTTTCTTCATCGCGATCGCGGAACGTCCCTCGCGATCGCGAAGAACAATTCTTCAGCTTCCCAAAATTACTCTATGCGAATGCGACCAGTCCATCACGAACGCGATGCTTCATCCACCTTAACCTTCGCGAACGCGCTCACTCCTACGCGAACATGATGAACACCTAACCTCGAACCCATCAGACCCAGATTACTTTACGCGATCGCGAAGTCCTTCAGGTGAACGCGTTGACCAACTTCCCAACCCTCCGCGAACGCGAAGCCCCTCTAGCGAATGCGAAGGCTTAATTCCTGTCCTTCCTAAATCCTTCTACGCAATCGCGAGACCACCTACGCAATCGCGAAGGGCAATTTTCTGCAACACCTGAACCTGCAGTTTCTGCAATCTTTTCCAACTTCAAATGATTCGATTGACCACCCGAAACTCACCCGAGGCCCCTGGGACCTCAACCAAAGGCACCAACAAATCCTAAAACCTCATTCAAACTTGTTCCAATCATCAAAACACCTCAAACAACATCAAATCACCCAAAACACATCGGATTCAAGCCTAAGTTTCTAAAATCTTCCGAAATACACTTTTGATAAAAAACCCAACCAAACCATGTCCGAATGACCTAAAATTTTTCACACATATCCCAAATGACATAACAAAGCTACTACAACTCTCGGAATTCCATTCCGACCCCTACATCAAAATCTCGCCTATCAACCAGAAATCGCCAAAATAACAACTTCGCCAATTCAAGCCTAACTTTACTCCGAACCACCAAAACCTATTCCAATCACACTCCTAAGTCATAAATCACCTCTCAAAGCTAACTGAACCATCGTAACTCGCATCCGAGCCCTCTAACATATAAGACAACATCCGGTTGACTTTTCCAACTTAAACTTTCTTAAAAGAGACTAAGTGCCTCAAACTTCACCAAACTCATTCCGGACTCGATCCGGCCAACCCGATACCACAAAACACGGATAAAAAAGCATAAAGAAGCAAAAATGGGGGAAACAGAGTGGTAACTCATAAGACGACTGGCCGGATCATCACAGGTGTGTTCCAAAACGGCAAGTGTATGACAATCGTAACTTTTTCAAAAAATAAATCCGTAAATCCTAAAAGCGGTTATAAATTTAAAAAATGCACAATAGGTTTAAAACATGTAATAAATCAGATAATTTGGCCAAGTATTAATAGTTGAGCGACCGTGCTAAAACCACGGAACCCGAAAATGCCTAACACCTTCTCTCGAGTTAACAAAATTCCTTACCCGGATTTATTGTATTTCGTGGACTGTAAAACAGAGTTAAACTTTTCTCGATTCGGGATTTTAAACCGGTGACTTGGGACACCATAAATTATCCCAAGTGGCGACTTTGAATTTGAATAAATAATCCCATTTTGATTATTGTCACTTTAATTGGAAAAACTCCCTTATACCCCTTTCGGGTAGGAAAAGGAGGTGTGACACTAGATACGCTGAAACAAGTTAATGTAAGCCTATCATTTGCTGAAGTTCTCTCCCAAATGCCAGCTTATGCAAAGTTCTTGAAGGAGATCCTTACAAGGAAGAGAAAGATAGAAAAGACATCGGTAGTGAAACTCACAGAGCATTGCAGTGCAATCTTGCAAAATAAACTCCCACAAAAGTGTGGTTATCCAGGGAGTTTTTCTATACCTTGCTCTTTAGGCACTCTTAACTTCTATAAATCTTTATGTGATTTTGGCGCCTCAATTAATCTAATGCCTTTGTCTATTTGCAGGATGCTGGAGAATGAGATTGGAGAGATAAGGTCTGCACCAATATATTTGCAGCTGGCGTACCAAACGACTATAATACCCACGAGATAGTTGAAGATGCCTTAGTGCTAGATATATTCGTATTTCCTGTAGATTTCATAGTGGTGAAGATGGAAGAGAACAAGGAGGTGCCCTTTATCTTAAGAAGATCATTCTTAGAAACGAGTAGAGCTATATTAGATATACACGATAGAAGACTCATGCTTAGAGTGGGTGATGAGACTGTAACTTTTGAGATGAATGTAGAAACAAGGGAGAAGAAGGAGAAACCAGCTACAAATGTTGAGTGGAAAGTGAAGAGTTCAAAAGGGAAGGCTGTAATGATTGAGAAAGATAAGTGTGGGGTGTATCCCAAAAGGCCGAGAAGAAGTTGTCTGCATGGATGTGTGCACTAATTCAGGCGAGAAGAATAGAGCCCGACGTTGATTCAGACCCCGACTAGATATCCAAGGAAGTTTCCTATACCTTATGCTTTTTAATTGTGTGCCATGATTACATTACACAACTTAATATGTGGGGTTGGGGATAATTATATGTTGTATGTATATGTGTTAGTTTTTGTTTTTTCTAGTAATTAGAAAACAATTGAGAAAAATCATAAAATTTTAAAAATATTTTGACTTTTCCCGACGATGGGTATCATTTGACAGGTTTATTGAGGGATTAAAGTCGAAGGAAAAAGACAAAAAGATTTTCTTCTGTAGGTAGTGTATTAATTCCCTCTTAGTTTTTCTTTGTGTCGAAGTTCTTTTCTAAGTGTTTTGTCTGAACCAGGTATAATTTGTTTTTATTTTTAGTTAGGAGTAGGAAACCTTGTGCTTTGATTTGAAATGAAAGTATCTCTTGACATTATTATACCTTGAGAATAGTGAGTGCTTTAGTTGTGACGCTTAGGCTCAGGTTTTGATTCTTGTATGAGTACCTTAAATTATATGATCTTAACTTTGCTTAACTGCTTTGACTAGAGTGTCTTGATGGGTCCAATCCTGAGTGAGTTATGTGCCATGTATGGGAGGTTATTGTGTTATTCTGTGTATTGCATTTGATGTCTAAAACTTGTCCCGTGTGGTTGTAAAGCGAAATGGTAGTTTTATTAAGTCTTAGAAGTGATATATGCGTTTCTTTGTTGAGCCAGTTATATGTTTTACCCACCTAATTGTTATGTATCTTAATTCACCCCTTTGAGCATGTAATTTTATTTCTTGGGAAACTACATTACAAGCCTTAACCATTTGTTTTAATTGATCATCTATTTGAACCTTTTGACCCCTTGTGAGCACTTGAGATTGTTAGGAATGTATAAAAGTTGAAGTGTGGGTGGTTGGGTTGGCTTTTGAGTGAAACTAATGAAATAAGGAAGAAGGTGTATTGTTTTGAAAAAGTAAGAGCCACTTGAACTAAAAAAATAGTTGTATTGTTGTGAAAAGTATTCATTGATAAGTGGTAACACTTGATGTAATTGTGCTTAAGTAATTTTGAAGTTTATGTATATTGATGTGAAGGTGAAGTTTTGGTTTGACATAAGTTTGGAGTTTTTGAATGTTAAACTATATGTATTAAAGTGCTTAAGGAGGTGTAGTCACTCTTATATCTAAATGTATCCTACTCGTCCCGCAGCCTACATTACACCCAATTAAAGTCCTACTTGATCCTTGACAGAATGAGCTCAATTAGTAGAGTAGTATAGTACGGGAAAGCCTATGGTCGATCTTGTGTGGTATATGAAAGTTGTTTCTGAGAGTGACTCAATTCTTTCTATCATGAGTTCCTGATTGTTCTTAATTTGTATTGTATGTGGAACTACTCTCTATTGTTGTGTGATGGCACATGATTCATGAAGGAAAGGTAATGTCGTTGACCTTTGTGTTAGAGTAAGTGAGTAAGTTGTGAATAATGCGTGGTACTTGTGAGTAAATTCATGAGGTGAAGATGTTACATTGTGCTTAATCTATTTCAAATATTCGTGGTGTGATGAGTTAGGAGAGTTGTTTAATAAGGTCATGTCTATATAAAGTGTAGTTTGATTGCTCGAGGACGAGCAATGGTTTAAGTGTAGGGTGTTGATGGTAGGCTATAATTTTGTGTTTTAGTCGCTTATTTCACTCTAAATTGCTACACTTAATTGGGTTTGATCTTTAATCGCCAATGTTTTGTACTAATTGTGTGTTTTATGCCTTGTAGGAGTGATTCCGAGCTATGTAGATGCTATAGAATGAATTCAAGCTATTCTGGAGCTTTGAAGTTTGAGTAAAAGCCCAAGGATTAAGTTGGGATGGTGTTCGAGGATCAACAGATGATAGTTCACTTTAAGAAAGAAACGAAGAATCGAGCAGGCATACTGCGCATTATCCAGTAAAATGCACATAACGTTTCGCTCAAACATTCGTTTGGGCTCCACAATATATCATTGGAAATCTATTTAAAAGGGCTACAACTTTCATGTTTTACATTTTCTCAAATTCCCAACTGATACCACCTATGTGCGCGATCGCTCACTGGTCATGTACTGGGTGCGCAAGGAGGCAGAACAAGTGGAAAATACGTGGCCAAATGCGCTAGCACACTCCCAGGTGCGCGGCCGCTCACGTCCAACTCCGGAAAAGTGTCCTATTTTGCGTAGAAGGTGTTTTCACTTGACCCAACCCTACATGGTATATATACATGAAAAATGGTATTTTTGGGAATTTTGACACATCTAAGACCAAAGGAGGCTAAGGAAAAGTTGGGGAAACAAGAGCACGTGGAATCCATCATTCAATCCCAACACAAGACAATGGTTTGGATTGTTTTATGTTTTTCATTACTTTTAAAATAATTTTGATGAATTACTCCATGTCTATGGAGCAATTCTCTTTAAGGTTTGTTGGATTTGGTGTACGAATATTTGTTTTTGGATTATAACTCTAGGTTATGTATTGAATTTTTTGGATGTTTTAGTTATTGCATCTCTACTCACTAGTTCATGTAATCGAGAGGGGCATAACTTGTGATATTTTTTTATGTTATAGTTTGTTGGGTAAATTCATTAATTGTTCTTAATAATTGAAAGAGACTAGTTGAATTGTTGATTAACCGTGTTAGGAGAATAATCAAAAGAGATTTTCCTAAAGACCAATCTATTACAAATTCTTGCATATCTTCAGTGAGCTTAATTTAGTTCATATTGTGAGATCGAAACTTAATCGAGAGAAGAATTTCTGCTGAATGTGTGAGCAATTAATTGAGTGAATTCGAGAGACTCACTTAATATTAGAATTGAATTATCTAGAGTTAGGCCCCAAACATTTGTCTTTCACCTATCCTATCAACCCTATTTTCTCCCATTTATATCTTTCCTTACTCATTTCTTGCATCGATTGTCATTAGACAATATTTTAGAATCTTAGTTAATTTTAGTTTTAAATCACATAAATCTTAACTATTGATCATCTTGGATAGCAATCTAGCTACAAACTATGATACTAACTGTTTAACTCCAATCCCTGTGGATACAATATTATATTTACCATATTCGACTAGCGAGCATATTTAAGTGTGTGTTTTGCGCTCGTCAGGGTCATTACACCAATGTACTCAATAAGTATTGTAAATAAACACGAAAAGATAAAATAAGCATAAATTATTAATTATACTAGCTATAACCTGTGTAGTTCCATCCTTTAAAACGACACAGAACAATATTCAAAACTAACTCATCATGTTTCGTGAGAAAACATTTGTGTGTCCATGTGTACAGTTTCTCAAATACTCCACTGAGACAATATCATGGCATATAGAGGTGATAAGTAGTTAAATCAGATAAATGATCAAGGAAATGCAAAATCCAACACAACACTGGCCAGATTCCCTTAACTTTCCATGTCCATTCCAAACCACTTATCAGTATTCTCAATAACTGCGTGTACACTATCAAAAGAGAAAATGAGATGGTGACCTCAGGGGGATGGATCCGTATCCACATGTTGCACGAACAACTCACGTGCCAATAACATCAATATATGGATCCGCACGGACAACTGACATGCCAATAACTCAATCCGCCTGGTATGGTCACAAGCCTCCAGTCCAAACATATCATACAGGAGAAATTAAACAAGTATACATGTATGTGATGAATGAATAACCATTCTCATTCTCCCGGACTAGTATAAATGACATGCTAACGTGTAGGCATGTGTAAACTATGCTATCATAGCTCAAATCGGAAATTTCATCACTGAAAAGCATTTATCAAGTTTGTTCAGGGATTGAACTTCTATGTAGCCTTAACATGGCTCTAATAGATCACAAAAGTTGTTGTAAATATGACAAATATCATAGCATAAAGCTTAACAGTCAATTCTAGGCTTATAAGAGCCCGGGCACAAGCTGAACATGAACAAATGACCCCGGTGCCTCTACATGGGTTCATCCCCACGCATGTGCACATCCAATAGCATGTAGATATCACAACAATTCTGATAACTAGTGCCTCAACCGAGTTTAAATAAGATACTTACCTCAAGCAAATCAAATCACTCCGCTAGCAAGCCCTTCCCACGCGTATCGACCTCCGTAAGGCTAGAATCTAGTAAAAAATAATGTAATACTATCAACAAAAGCTATAGAAATTGATTCCAATTAATAAAGATACAATCTTTAACTAAGGTCAAAAAGTTAACTCAAAAGTCAACCACTGGCCCATGTCTCGAAATCTGAAAAAATTAACAAAATCCGAACTCAAATCTCCAATTATTCTCTCCAATACATGGGTCAAAAATCCCCAATTTTCACCTCAAAAACACCAAATCTATGCGGTAAATTCAATGAGTAATCAATATAATTAGATAAAACAATCAAAAGTGGCTTACCTCAAGAAATCTCGTGAAAACCCTCTCAAAAATTGCCTCCAACCAAACTCCCAAAGTCTAAAAATGAGAAAAGCTTCAAACCCTTCGAATTTAAGTTCTGCCCAGGCCTTTCGCATCTGCAATCCATCTTTCTCTTCCGTGAACCACTTCTGCAGTCCAATTTCTGCATCTGTGGAACTCACTTAAATTCCACCCCACCGCATCTACGGCCCAAAGCGCGCACCAATATCCGCTTCTTCTAACTCCCACTCCCAGCTCCCCCTTCGCTTCTGCGGAAAAAAACACGCATCTACTGGCTCACAGATGGAGCATATCCCTCGCACCTGCGACCCATCAGCAGCCTATCCAAACACACATCTGAGACCCCTAAGCCACTTCTGCAGCATTGCGCCTACGGAAAATCTCTCGCAGGTGCAATTGCACTAGAACTGAAGCACCAACATTTTCCTAAGTCGAGTTCTCAACGCGAATTCAATCCGAATCAAACCCGAGGACCCCAAAACCACCCCATCCAAACATAACAACATCTCTTAAAACACGATACAAACTTAGTCGAGGCCTCAAATCACATCAAACAACATCAAAAACACGAATCACACTCCAAATCAAGCCGATTGAAACTAATGAACTTCCAACTTCTACAATCGATGCTGAAACATATCAAACCAACTCTGATTAACCTTAAATTTTGCACACAAGTCATAAATGACACAACAGACCTATTCCAACCGCCGAAACAAAAATCTGAGCCCGGTAACAACAAAGTCAACTCTCGGTCAAACATATCAATTCTCCAAACATCTATTTTTCCAACTTTCGCCAATTCAAGCGAAAATCATCTACACACCTCCGAATCAATATCCACATACAGTCCTAACTCCAAATTTTACCACACGGAGCTACCAGAACTATCAAAACTCCATTCCAAAGTCATTTACAAATAAGTCATTATCCGGTCAACTCTTTCAACTTAGTCTTCCAACTTTGAGACTAAGTGTCCCAATTCATTCCAAGACATCCCCCGAACCAAACCAACTACCCCAACAAGTCCCATAACCACCAATGAGCATGGAATAAGCAATAAATGGAGAAACAAGGCTATAATACTCAAAACGAGCGATCAAGTCATTACATCATCCCTCTTTTAAACAAAAGTTCTCCCTCGAACAGGTCTAGAATCATACCTGGAGTCTCAAATAAGCATGGATATTTGCTCTGCATCTCTCACCTAGTCTCCCACGTAGCCTCCTTGACTGGCTAACCTCTCCACTGCACCTTCAGTAAAGCTATGTTCTTTGAACTCATCTTTCGAGCTTACCAATCCAAAATGGCCACCGGCTCCACATCATAATTTAAATCCTTATCCAACTGAACTGTGTTGAAGTCCAAAACATAAGACGAATCACCGACATACTTCTGGATCACAAAAACATGAAACACCACTAGGTGAACACTCGATAGACTAGGCGGAAATGCAAGCTTGTAATCCACCTCTCCAATCCTCTCAAACACCTCAAAAGGCTCAATATACCGAGGTCTCAACTTGCCCCTTTTCCCGAACCTCATAACACCCTTCATGGATGAAACTCTGAGAAACACCTTCTCTCCTAACATGTAAGAAGCATCACGAACCTTCCAATCGGTGTAGCTTTTCTGTCTAGATTGTGATGTGGGAAGCTGATCCTGAATCAACTTAAACTTGTTCAAAGCATCCCGAACCAAGTCATTACCCAATAGCCTAGCCTCACCAGGCTTAAACCATCCCACCGTAGACCGACACCGTCTCCCATACAAAGCCTCATATAGAGCCATCTGAATGCTCGATTGGTAGTTGTTGTTTTAGGCAAACTCTGCAAGTGGCAGAAACTGATCCTAAGAACCCCCGAAATCCATGACACAAGAGCGTAGCATATCCTCCAATATTTGAATGGTGTGGTCGGACTGTCCTTCCATTTAAGGGTGAAAAGTTGTACTCAACTCAACCCATTTGCCTAACTCGTTGCACTAATCACCAAAACTACAATGTGTCACAACCCAAAACTCGACCCGTCGTGATGGAACCTATTATGGAACTAGGCCAGCCTCAACTCAACAAAACAACACAACAACAATAAGTTTGAAAACATTTAACAGAAGCTTTTAACATTTAAAGAAACTGTTTGAAACATACGAAAATTCCAAGATACGATACAGTCCAGCCCAAAACTAAGGTTTCACTAAGTGCATGAGCGTCAAGAGAAAAAGATAGTCTATTACAATGTCTAAAGGAACAAACTGAAATACATCTGGAGATAAAGGAGGAGAGTCAAGGCCCGCGAACACCGTGTAGATACATCGATAGTCTCCTAAATACTGAAGCCTCGATCAGCGACTGCCACTAGGACCAAAAGTGCATGGATCTGCACACAAGGTGCAGGGGGTAACGTGAGTACACCAACTCAATAAGTAAGGAGTCCAAACTATGTACTGAAAGGTAGTGACGGACTCAACCTCAACAGATATAATAGAGACAACGTACAGAAATATAGGTATGCTTTCAGTTAAATAGACAATTCAAAGCAATAAGGGAAATACATATCTAAATAGTTTAAGATATACAACTCAGCTATCGCTACATTCCAATTTACTGACTGTATGAATGCACAATGTACTCCCACTCTCAAGTGCTCAACCACTCAGTACTGTATATGGCCATCCGGCCTAGGGAAATCCATTTCGGAACATATACAACACTGACCGTAAGTCAATCAGTACCGAGGAACAAGGGCAATCCAACCCTATGGAGAAATCCATCTCCAAGTATATATAAATATTCAACCACTCAGTACCATATATGGCCATCCGGCCCAGGAAAATCCATCCCGAAACATATGTAACACTGATTGCAAGTCACCCGGTACCGATGAAAAAGGGTAATCCAACCTTGTGGAGAAATCCATCTCCAGATATCAATACTTCGGACAAATCCATGTCCAGGGAAATACATCCCTCAATAATATCATCCGCGCTCATTGGGGGTGTGTTACAGACTCCGTAGGGGCTCCTACAGCCCAAGCGCTATCACAAATCAATATAACCGCTGCAGTGTACAGCCCGATTCCATAACTATGTCTCATAATCAGGCTCTTGGCCTCATTCAGTCATCACTCTCCAGTCTCACCCACGAGCTCACAATGTCATGGAAGCTAGCCCGGAAACAATGATATGCTATGCCTATAATAACAATTGAGAATGAGATATGATATCAAATGTATGAATATGACTGAGTACAAAATAACAATCAAATCAGTGAGATGACAGCAAGAAACGACCAATAGGGGTCCCAACAATATCGGCCTGAAGCCCTAACATGATATCCAACATGTTTTACAACTCAATTACTTATTCACATAATTAAAACACGGATATCAATAGGAAAGAGTCATTAAACGGTTCCACGGAATGAACCAGGTCACGATTCTCACTGTACACGCCCGCACGCCCGTCACTTGGCATGTGCGTCACCTCAATACTATCAACATAACACATAGTTTGGGGTTTCGAACCCTCAAAACCATGTTTGAAAGCGTTACTTACCTCAAACTAAGCAAAATCCTACTCCACGATCCTTTGCCTCTCAACTCGGCCTCCGAACACCCTAAATCTGGCCACAAGCAATACAATAAGATCAATATAGGCTAAAGGAATTAATTCCACAAGAAAAATACCAATTCATAGCAAAAACTCGAAATAGGCTCAAACCTGGAATTTATCCAAAATCAAGTGAAGAACACTTACCCCAATCAACTTCTTGAATATCCCTTCAAATATCTCCCAAATCCTTGGTCTCTAGATCAAAATATGAAAAATAGACTCCAACACTCGATTTTGAATATAACACTGTCTACCCATATTTCCTTCATCGCGATCACGGAAATAGCCTCGCGATCGCGAAGCACAAACATGTTGCCCCACATTTTTAATCTATGCGAACACGGTATTACCCACGCGATTGCGAATCGCAGCCTCTCAAAACTACGCGAACATGCCCAGCTCCACGTGATCACGTAGAGAAATTCCTTCACCTCATTACCGCTTTGAATTCTTCTACACGAATGCAACCTCAGCCACGCGTTCGTGATGCACAACTCGCACACCTACGCGATCGCAGTCCTATCTCTACAATCACGTAGAACAAACTCACCTCTACCCTCAAATAAGCTTATACGATCGCGAATGAACCCCTACGATTAGGTACAAGGAAACCAGAAACATCTCATACCAGATATCAGCAACTTCAACCATATTGCTACCCAAAAACCAAGTCCGTTAACCACCCGAAACGCACCCAAGGCCCTCAGGACCCCAACCAAACATACTAACACGTCCCGTAACACCATACAAACTTATTCGAATCTTCAAATCACTCAAAACAACATCAAAACACCAAATTACCCCCGTATTCAATCCTAAGAACTTTTAAACTTCCAAATTCCACAAACGACGCCGAAACCTATCAAATCATGCCCGAATGACATCAAATTTTAAACACAAGTCAAAAATGATACCATGGACCTACTCCAACTTCTGGAATTTCGTTCCGATCCCGATAAAAAATTTCCATTGCCAACAAAAATCGTCAAAATTCTAATTTTCGCCAATTCAAGCCTAATTCTACCACGGGCCTCCAAATCACATTCCGGATGCACTCCTAAGTCTAAAATCACCTAACAAATGTAACAAAATAATTAAAATTCAAATTCGAGATTATTTACATATAAGTCAACATCCGGTCAACTCTTCTAACTTAAACCTTCACATAAGAGACTAAGTATCTCAATTCACTCAATACCACTCCGTACTCATACCGACTAACCTGGTAAGTCAAAATATAGCTATGGAACACAAGAGGAGCAGAGAATGGGTGAACGAGGCTACAACTCTCGAAATGACTGGCCAGGTCGTTACATAATCCCCCTCTTAAGCAAACGTTCGCCCTTGAACGGGTCTAGAAACATACCTGGAGCCTCAAATAGGTGTGGATATATGCTCCACATCTCCCGCTCGGTCTCCCAAGTAGCCTCCTTCATGGGCTAATCTCCCCACTATACTTTCGCTGAAGCTATTTCCTTTGATCTCAGCTTTCGGACCTGTCACTCCAAAATAGCCACCAACTCTATATCATAAGTCAAATCACAATCCAACTAAACCGTGCTGAAACCCAAAACATGAGATGGATCACCTATATACCTTTAAATCATAGAAACATGAAATACTTGATGGACACTCGATAAGCTGGGTGGCAAAGCAAGCTCATAGGCCACCTCCCCAATCCTCCGAATTACCTCAAACATCCCAATGAACCGAGGGCTTAACTTTCCCTTCTTCCCAAACCTCACAACACCCTCCATGGGTGAAACCTTCAGTACAACCTTCTCCCTAACTATATAACACACATAACAGACCTTCCTATCAGCATAACTCTTTTGCCTTGACTGTGCCGTGTGAAGCTACTCCTGAATCATTTTCACCTTATCCAATGCATCTTCAACTAAGTCTGTGCCCAAAAGCCTAGCCTCACCCAACTCCAACCAACCCAGTGGAGATCTACACCGCCTCCCATATAAAGCCTTATATGGAGCCATCTGAATACTCGACTGATAACTATTATTGTAAGAAAACTCCACGAGTGGTAGAAACTGGTACCATGAACCCCCAAAATCAATGACACAAGCGCGTAGCATGTCCCCCAACATATGAATAGTGCACTCGAACTGCCCATCTATCTGAGGGTGAAATGTTGTGCTCAACTCAACCTGAGTTCCTAACTCTCGCTGCATGGCCCTCTAAAACTGCGACGTAAGTTGCACACCTCGGTCTGAAATAATGGAAACTAGCACACCGTGCAGGCGAACAATCTCTCTAATGTAAATCGCGGACTTGGTTAGCCAATCCACAGTTACCTAAATAACATCGAACTTCCTCGAAGTTCGTGGGAGCCCAATTACGAAATCCATGGTGATCCGCTCCCACTTCCACTATGGAATCTATATCTACTGAAGAAAGCCATCTGGTCTATGATGCTCATATTTCACCTGCTAACAGTTGAGACACCGAGATACAAACCCAATTATATCTTTCTTCATCCTTCTCCACCAATAATGCTTTCTCAAATCCTGATACATCTTCGCAGCACCCAGATGGATGGAATACGGTGAGATGTGGGCCTATTCTAGAATCAACTCCCAATGCCCTTCTAAATTTGGCACACATATCTGGCCCTACATCCTCAATACCCCGTCATAATCAATGGTCAAGTCTCTAGCATCACCGTGCTAAACCCTATCCTTGAGGACAAGCAAATGAGGATCATCATGCTGGCGCACTCTAATGCGATCAATCAAGGAAGACCAAGAAACCACACAAGCTAGGACCCGACTGGGCTTTGAAATATCCAATCTCACCAGCTGGTTGGCCAAATCCGAAACATCAACCGCAAGTGGTCTCTCCCAAATAGAAATCAATACAAGACTACCCATACTCACCGCCTTCCTACTCAAGGCATCGACCACCACATTGGCCTTTCCCGAATGGTACAAAATGGTAATATCATAGTCCTTTAGCAGCTCCAACCATCTCCGCTACCTCAAATTGAGATCCTTCTATTTGAACAAGTGCTGGAGGATACTATGATCAGTAAACACCTCACAAGACACACCATAGAGGCAGTGCCTCCAAATATTCAACGCATGAACAATGGCGGCCAACTCCAAATCATGAACATGGTAGTTCTTCTCATGGGATTCAATTGACGTGAAGCATAAGCAATCACTCTACCCTCCTGCATCAAAACACACCCGATACCGATCCGAGAAACATCACAATATACAGAATATGAACCAAAAGCTGATGGTAGAACTAACACTGGAGCTGTGGTCAAGGAAGTCTTGAGCTTCTAGAAGCTCGCCTCACACTCATCCAACCACTTTAAAGGAGCACCATTTTAGGTCAATTTGGTCAAGGGAGATGCAATATAAGAGAAACCCTGCACGAACCGATGGTAATAACCCGCCAAAATAAGAAAGCTATGAATCTCTATGGCTGAGGACGGTTTGGACCACCTATGAAGCTACTCTATCTGGCCAAGCCGAGAAAACTTCGAATCTAAGCAGCTGTAGACGGTCTGGACCAACTCTGAACTTACTCTATCTTATTTGGATCCACTTCAATCCCCTTACTGTACACCACGTGCCCTAAGAACGCCACCGAACTGAGCCAAAACACACACGTGGAGAACTTGGCATAACGTTTCTTCTCACTCAACCTCTGTAGTACAATCCTCAAATGATGGGCATGCTCCTCCTGGCTACGTGAGTACACCAGGATATCAACAATGAATACTATGACAAATGAATCAAGATATGGCTGGAATACACTATTCATCAGATGCATAAATGCTGCTGGGGCGTTGATCAACCCAAAAGACATCACAAGGAATTCATAGTGACCATAACGGGTCCTTAATGCTGTCTTCAAAATATTCAAGTTTCGAATGCTCAATTGGTGGTATACAGATCTCAATTCAACCTTATAGAATACCTTCGCACCCTAAATCTAGTCAAATAAATCATCAATACGCGGCAAAAGGATACTTGTTCTTGATTGTAACTTTTCTCAATTGCCTATAGTCGATGCACATCTGCATAGTACAACCCTTCTTCTTCACAAAAAGAACTGGTGCACCCCAAGGCGACACACTAGGCCTAATGAACCCCTTATCAAGAAGCTCCTGAAGTTGCTCTTTGAATTCCTTCAACTCTGCTGGTGCCATATGATACAGAGGAATAGAAATGGGTTGAGTTCCCAACACCAAGTCAATACCAAAATCAATATTCTACATGAAACATATTCGAAAAGTCTCGCACTACCAGAGTAGAATTAATAGCAAGAGTATCACAACCAATATCTCTCACAAAGGCCAAATATGACAGACACCCTTCCCAACCATTTGTTAATGAGTAAAATAGGATGATACATAGGAATATGTAGAACTAGGGTCAAACAATGTGGAAGCATCCCTATGGCACAGTGAAACAATATATGTGATCACTGCATCTGAATCTACAACCTTTGGCCTAGCAGGGATAGTATTAAATCGAGCATGACCACCACCTGATCGGCCTCCCCCCTCTAGGGCAACCTTCTAGTTTCCCTAGCCCCACCCCTAGCTGGCTGAGCGGGTGGTGTTGCTGATATCATCACCCGAGAACTCTACTGGGGAACCCCACTCAACAGTCTTGGGCAATCCCTCTTGAGATGACTCAAGTGCCCGCAGTCGAAACAACTCCTCCTCTAACAGAATTGATGCTCCTGATAACCCTAGGAACTACTTGCAGAAACCTTGGAAGATGAGACTTAGTAAGAACTTTACACTAGTAATGCACTGAATGATGACTGACCCGAACAAGCACTAAAAGAATTGTGACTAACTAATGCACCACGATGAATTGGACGAGCAATCTGAGAGGGCCTATAAGGACGACCCCTACTGTGGTATGACTACTCCTAGAAGAAACAACACCAAAACCACTCAAACCACGAGGCCTCTTGGCCTTCCTCTCTTCACGCTCCTGAATATGGACTAGCTCTAGCCACCGACCAATATCAACCACCTCACCGAACCTAGAACCTGATGCATTCTCTCAAGTCATAACAAAATACAGCCCATAGCTGAGGCCATCAATGAACCTCCTAATCCTCTCCCTCTCTATGGGAACCAACCAGATCGCGTGATGAGACAACTCTGAAATTCTCATCTCTTACTGGGTCACGGACATACCCTCCTGGTGTAGCTACTTAAAATTCTTATGAAACTCCTCCCTGTGGGTCGTTGTCAAAAACATCTCCAAGAAGAGAATGTAAAACTTGTGCCATGAAAGTGGAGCAGCACCGGCTGGCATGCTCCACTCATAGGCGCCTCACCATCTGAAGGCAGCCCGTATCAGCTAAAAAATAGTAAATGAGACCCTACTAGTCTCCAAAATACCCGCCGTGCAAAGAATCCACTAGCACCTATCTAAGAAGTATTGAGCATCCTCTAACTTAGCCCCACTGAATGATAGAGGCTTGAGCCTCCCAAACCTCTCTTGTTTATTTTGCTCCTCATCACTCATAATGGGTCCCACCTGGGCCTGAGCAACTGCAATCGACAAGGCTGGTAGAACCCCAAGTGTTTGGATTCCCAACACCATATGCTCTAGAGTATGGGCAGCGCGAGTTTGAGCACCTCCCCCGACCTGAGAAGTGGCTGGTGCAGCTTGAATTGAAACTGCCTAAGCAAGGCTAGTGCAAACAGTCAATATCTAGGCTAAAGCCTCCTAAAGGCCTGGGATAACAAGGGGCACAGTTGGTGCTTGAGCTGGTCCCACCAGCTCAACTACATTTGGAATCTGCTCTTGAGCTAGAGAAACTGGTGGATCTATAGGTGCTACTCTAGCTGCTGTATGAGCTGCACCTCGACCTCTACCGTGGCCCCAACCTCTCGTGGCCGTAGCTGGTGGTACTGGTGGCTGTCTGCCCAGTCCAGTAGCATGTGTCTCACCATCTATGAGACAATAAAATAACAGAAGTTTAGTTTCTAAAATTAACAAATTTGCACGATGAGAACACAAGAAAGTAAAGTTTTCCAAATGGTTCAGCAACCTCTCGAAGATAAGTACAAATGTTACCGTACCGATCCACAAGACTCTACTAAACCTACTCATGACTCGTGAGAACTATGTAACCTAGGTTCTGATACCAGATTGCCACGACCCAAATCTCACATATCGTGATGGTGCCTATCACAATACTAGACAAGCTGACAATCGCAATAAACCGCGCACCATTAAATTCGAAACATAAAAATAAACTTAAGAGCAAAATCTCATAAATAACTGGTAAGAAAAATACCGCAACTCAATACATAATCCCCCAAAATATAGGTGTCACTGAGTACACGTGGTCTGACTGCCGAAAAACTATCTAGGAAGGTAGAACAATATAAATAAAACTAAAATAAAAAGGAAAAGAGTCAAGGTTTGTGGACACCAAGACAACTGCCTTAATAGTCTCCGAGCTGGATAAGATCCAACACTAGCAATCTCCGTGCTCAGAAGTACCTGGATCTGCACACGAAGTGCAGAGTGTACAATGAGTACAACCAACCAAATGTATTCAATAAGTATCATAAATAAATACGGCAAGGTAAAAGAAGCATAAATTCTTTATGATACTAGATATCACCTATGTAGTTCCATCCTTTAAACTGGCACAGAACAATATCGAAAACTAACTCATAAAGTTTTGTGGGAAAACAACCATGTGTGCATGTGTACAGTTTCTCAAATACCCTACTGAGACAATATCATGTCATATAGAGGAGATAAGCAGATAAATTAGATAAATGATCAAGGAAATGCAAAATCCAACACAACACTGGCTAGACTCCCTCAACTTTCCATACCCATTCCACATCATTGATCAGTATTCTAAATCACCACATGTACACCATCAAGAGAGAAACATGAGAGGGTGACACTAGGAGAATGGATCCGTATCCACATGCTGCAGAATAAACTCACGTGCTGAACAAACAACTCATGTGCTAATAATAGAACCTGCACGGTTAACTCACGTGCTGCACATACAACTTACATGCCAATAACATCAATATATGGACCCGCACTAACAACTCACGTGCCAATAACACAATTCGCCGGTATGGTCACATGCCTTCTGTCCAAACATATCATATAGGAGAAATTAAACAATTATATATGTATGTGATGAATGAAAAGCATTTATCAAGTTCGTTCAGGGATTAAACCTCTATGTAGCCTCAACATGGCTAATATAGATCACACGAACTGTTACAAATATGATAAATATCATAGCTTAAAGCTTAACAGTCAATTCTAAGCTTATAAGAGCACGGGCATAACCCGAACATGAATAAATGACCCCGGTCCCCGCACATGGGTTCATCCCCACGCATACGCGCACCTAATAGAACATAGCTATCACAACAATTCAGGCAACTAATGCCTCAACCGAGTTTAAACAAGATACTTACCTCAAGCAAATCAAATCACTCCGCTAGAAAGCCCTAACCATGCGTATTGACCTCTGGAAGGCTAGAATCTAGTAAAAAATAACGTAATACTACCAACAAAAGCTATAGGAATTGATTCCCATTAATAAAGCTACGACCTTTAACAAAATCTGACAAAATTAAAAAAATCCAAACATACACTCAACCACGAGTCCAACCACACAAAATTACCAAATCCCGACACCAAATTGCCACCCAAATCTCCAATTATGACTCTCTAATAGATAGGTCAAAAATCCCTTATTTTCACCTCAATAACACCAAATATATGGGGAACATTCAATGGGTAATCAATATAATTAGATAAAACTGACCAAAAGTGGATAACCTCAAGAAATCTTGTGAAACCCCTCTCAAAAATCGCCTCCAACCGAGCTCCCAAAGTCTAAAAATTAGAAAAGCTTCAAACCCTTCGAATTTAAGTTCTGCCCAGGCCTTTCACATTCGTGATCCATCTTTCTCTTATGTGGAACCGCTTCTGTAGAACTCACTTAAACTATGCCCTACCGCATCTACGGTCCAAAGCCCGCACCTACGGACGCGCTTCTATGGAAACAAACACGCATCTGCAGGCTCGTAGATGCGGCATATCCCTCGCACCTTCCACCCATCAGCAACCTAGCCAAATACACATTTGTGACCCTTGGGCCGCTTCTGCGACGTCACACCTACGGAAAGTCCCTCGCAGGTGCGACTGTACTAGAACTGAAGCACCGACATTTTCCTAAGTCAATTCTCAACTCGAATTCAATCCGAATCAAACCTAAGGCCCTTGGGAACCCATCCAAACATACCAACATCTCCTAAAATACGATATAAACTTTGTTGAGGCCGCAAATCACATCAAGCAACATCAAAAACACGAATCGCACCCCAATTCAAGCCTAGTGAAATTAATGAACTTCCAGTTTTTACAATAGATGCTGAAACCTATCAAATCAACTCCGATTAAACTTGAATTTTGCACACAGGTCATAAAAGACACAACAAACCTATTTCAACTGCCGGAACCAAAATTCAATCCCGGTAACCATAAAGTTAACTCTCGGTCAAACATTTCAACTCTCCAAATTTATATTTTTCCAACTTTCACCAATTCAAGCCAGAATCATCTACAGACCTCCAAATCAATACTTGGACGCACTCCTTAGTCCAAAATCATCATACAGAGCTATGAAATCTATCAAAACTCCATTTTGGAGACATTTACACATATGTCAACATCCGGTCAACTCTTTTTAGTTAGGCTTCCAACCTTGGGACTAAGTGTCCCAATTCATTCCGAAGCATCCCGGAAACCAAAAAAAAATATCCCGACAAGTCACATAACAACCAATGGGCAAGGAATAAGCAATAAATGGGGAAATGGGGCTATAATACTCAAAAAGACTGGCCAGGCTGTTACAACCAACTCTTTTGTTATATCTCTAATCCTGAAGGAAGGAAGCTAATGTTTATCCATCCTATAAGGAGGGACCTTTAGCTTGTATAAGCAGTGATTGGAAATCATTGAAACTTTCAGCTGGAAGTATATGGTTTTTGGATCCACCATACATAGATAAGGAAACTGCAAGTTCTTTCCTTCTTTGAAGCAACTTAAAGTGCAGCTGATATGTTGCATAAAGCTCTCAATGGAAGAAAATCTCTTTACAAATCCATTTCACAGATAACTTTTTGTGTCCATTTATGTAAGAGCGTCTGGCCTTCCAAAGTTAATTCCGAAACAAACTATGATTGGCAGAACTTGGATGGTCATCTTCTGAACTGTATAGGTTAATTTAACACTTATTAAATTCTAGGAGTAAAGGCTACCTAAAAGATGCAAATAGTTGACTTTTCATTCTACTAACCTATGATCGATGCAAAAAAATATGGATCTCAAGGTAATTCAGTAAGTATTTTCAATCTACATATGTTATTGGCAAATGGCTTCTTAAATTCAATTTGAGAATCAAAAATGAAATGCAGTGGATTGAAAAGAATATGAAAGTATCTAGAAGATTCTTCACTTTATTTAATTTTACCTTCAGGTGTTGATGGTCTGCATTATTTTTTGCATGGGAATAACGTTGAAATTTCTCTATATTTCTACTATATTAGAAGTGTCGGCTAACAGCTGAAGCAGTCACATCTTTATCGACATCTCTACTTGCAGCTGCAGGATATCTTGGTCGTTCAAAAAGGATTTCAATTCGCTGCAACTCATGAAAATAATCGCCGCTTCAACTTTACCTTTATCCTTTTCGTTTTCTGGTCATGTTTCCTTTGGATTTAACAGTCACGACCCTAAAAGACTGCTTAGAAATTATGATCGCACCTAGTCTCTAAGCCTAACACATGTTGTGTTAATAACAAAATTGAATTATTTAACCATTAAATCATAAATCAGTAAATGACATACATAACTGCAATAGCCAATAGTTATGCATTTCTCTAAACCGGTAGCACAGAGTCATAAGCTAGACTAAAATACACTAGAATTTTTAAATACTATATTGTTTTGATTTATAATTTAACAGTAGGATAAGAAAGTAAGATACTGACTCTGAGGCCAGCGAGCGTCAAATAGGTATACCTTGAAGTTTTCGCCGCGTAGATGCAACTATCAATATCATGATCAGAAATACCTGGATCTGCAAAAAAATATACAGAAGAGTAGCATGAGTACAACACAACGGTACCCAGTAAGTATCAATCCTAACCTCGGTTGAGTAGTGATGAGGCCAGGTCAAGAAACCTACTACACATAGAACCAAGTACAAGATATGCATGAAGCTAACAATGGAAAGAACATCAATGAAAGTCTAACGGCAAAAAGATTATTGATTTACAACAAACAACGAAATTATTGAAATGTAAATGGCAGTAAGTAGTAAACGGGTAATAGAGAAGCAACATGATCATAACATCGATGAGATATGAATGAACTTAAATAAGAAGGAATCAATTACAACTCAAATAATCAAATTGTTCTGACGACATGGGCCAAAAACGAGAATTACCCTGAGGCATCACACCTCGTAAATCACAAATCATGGACCACAATTTCCAAATCTTGCACGTATGGCACCTCATGCCCACAATAGCAATTACCTTCACACGGCAAGGCCCGTGTGCTACCACGTATATTGCAACAATAACAAATATCAATTAAAATGATCGAGAATTATATTTAAACACCATAAAGTATAATAACAATCTTGAATAAAATAAGGCGTCGATTGAAATAGTAAGTTTATTTTAGAAATCAAT
Organism: Nicotiana tabacum; assembly: GCF_000715075.1. NCBI lineage: Eukaryota > Viridiplantae > Streptophyta > Magnoliopsida > Solanales > Solanaceae > Nicotiana > Nicotiana tabacum. The sequence continues at coordinate 87,827,825 of NC_134101.1, read as the reverse complement.
TAATGTAGAATAAAATATAGTTTATACAAATAGAGTATGTCACGATCCCAAACCACCCCGGTTGTGATGCCGCCTATCATAGTTCTAGACAAGCTGATTCAACACTAATAACATAAAGGGTCTTTTGTAAATTCATTTTCTAATCAAGAATGATCACAAATCTTTCCCTTTAATATGACAAAATAAGCGGAAAACAAATACACAAATATGTCAAACACTACCCGATCCTGGTGTCACTAGTCACGAGCCACTAAAATAGAGTCCAAAACTGTCTCCTCAATACAAGATAAGACTAAAATATATAATACTAAGGATAGGAAGGAGAAAGGCAGGGCAGCGGACGCAGTACAACTACCTTGCTATCTCCGGAAAATACTCTGAAGGCAAAGATCAGCTCTCACTCGGATGCTTTGGCACCTGGATATGCACACAAGGTGCAAAGAGTAATGCAAGTACGCCAACTCAGTAAGTAACCAAAGTAAATAAAGGCTGAGTGCAGTGACTGACATTTAAATCATATACATAGTCTAACATAGAATATTAATAGGAATAACAAAGTCAAATTCGTAGTTCAATTTCTGAACATCTCGTAAAAACACCGGTTTCAATAAAAGCTATTTAAAATATTTGTTCAATATTTTTCAATAAAGGCTTCGTATAAAAGAAGAGTGAAAATAGTAATTTCATAAAAAAGCCCATCGGGCAAAGTATCACTCATATATATATATATAGCCCTTCAGGCAAGCCTCTCAGTCACTCGTGACTCAACTCTTGTCAATCAATACTCACACTCAACACTCCAGCTCAATAGATATCTCATAATAATAACATCGCGGCGTGCATCTTGACTTAAATATATAGTCAACTGCACTCACCGGGCGTGTGCAGACTCCGGAGGGGCTCCTACTGCCCAAGCGCTATATCGCTGTGGCGTGTAGCCTGATCCAATACATATCTAAATATCGCTGCGGCGTGCAACCCGATCCATATATATATAATCCTCACCATCAGGTCCTCGACCTCTCTCAATCATTAACCTCACAGCCACACGGGCATTTCAGTGAAAAATTAGGGAACTCTCCACAAACAATTTTCATATATTTGAGAGTAGAGTAATGAAATTGAATCAAACAATAAACAGGTAAAAAATCATGACTGAGGATATGCTTTCGAATCAAAACAATGTGAGGATAGTAGTAAAATACCCCTGAGGGTCCAAACAGTTCAACACAAGGCCCCAAACATGGAATTCAACCCAAGATAATAGATTCATTTCTAAAACACATAGATATCATATAGAGTTTATTAAAATATGCAACTCTACGATTGCCACGGGACGGACCAAGTCACAATCCCTACGGGTGCACGCCCACACACCTGTCACCTAGCATGTGCATCACCTGATTTATCAAAACAGCACAAATTTTCGGGGTTTCATACCCTCAGGTCTAGATTGACAATCGTTACTTACCTCAAACCGGGCGAAAATCTACTCCGCGTTGCCCTTGCTTCTCGATCCGGCCTCTAAATGCTTCGAATCTAACCAAAATCACTATATTATAATCAATACATGCTAAAGGAATAAAACCCATGAGAAAATTACCAAATTAACTAAAAAATCCTGAAAGTGGTCAAACCCGACCACCGGGCCCACGTCTCGTAATTCTATAAAAGTCATATCAATAGGATCCTCATCCTCCCACAAGTCTATACATACCAAGATAATAAAAATCGGACCTCAAATGGCCCCTCAAATCCCCAATTTTAACTCTCCAATTTCAAGCCCTAATCTCTTAATTTCTTCTCTAATTTTCCCACAAATTTCATGATTAAACAATAAAATAATCACCATAAACACAAGATTCAAATCCTAAGTAGCTTATGATCTCAGCAAACTCAACCTCACACAACGGTAGGAAGAGCGGGCGCTAAGACTTTTACCCGAATAGTGGTATCGGGGTCAATTTCCACAGGGAGCTTGGGATGGAGTTGCGTATTTGTTCGGAATAGGAATGCGTGCTTGCTACTAATTGTACTTCTAAAAGTTTTTGGGATTTTTGTTTAATAAATACTATTATCAACTACAAATTTAGGCTAATTTATGCTAAAGAGAGATGTTCTAAGTTGTGATTAATATAGAGAAAGGCACTAGGGTTGTGGCATCACCTAGGTGGTTAACTAACGGGTAGAGACTACTAATAATAGATTGACATATTTGGGATCAATGTTATAACCGTTGCACAATTATATCCACTCTCACACCTCTCGGTAGAGAGAGCGATTTTGCCCAATTGACTCTCTCGAGACCGATTGGGTAGGCCAATTAGCAACTAGGGTTCAAGTAGGGTGATTACTCTCTCGAGGTTTAACCCATTAATTGGGACTACCATTTCACATGGGTCCACCCCAATTCCTTGTTGGGTCAATTTTGGGGTCATAGACTCTCTTTCTTAAGAAGAGTCAAGACCCACTAAGCTTGAATCAATGTTTGCAACCAACAATCCTTAATTAAACCATAAAATTAACCCAAATAACAAACACCCAATATCAATCTATCATTAAGAAGCTACACCCATTAATTACCCACACTAGGGTTGAGCCACTACCCTAGCTAATTGGTTTAGCTAGACGTAATTAAAGAAGAAAATGAAGAAATAGAAGATGAAACAACCATATTAATTAATTGCTAATGTTAAACTACAATAATATATGATGAAACTAAGCTAAAAATGCCCAAGATAGGCCAAAACATAAGTCTCATGAGTGCAACAGCTATCAGATGTACCCAACTTAACCTAAAAATGGTAAAATGTTCTATTTATAGTGGGATAGAAAAACTGGACAAAAATGCCCCTGCGGGGTTAGTGCGAACCGCACAAAGTTGGCACGCGGCCGCACTGGGTTGCTTGACCTCTGAATATTGCTCTCTGAAGATGGTGATGCGGACCGCACAAAGTTGGAATGCGGCCGCATGAAGATTGGCGCGGACCGCACAAAGTTGTTGTGCGACCGCATGAATAGTTTTGGCAGCTTCTCTGAACTTCTTGGACGTGGACCGCGTGACCATAGAGTGCGGCCGCATGGAGAGGGACGCGGGCCGCATGAAGTGGGACGCGGCCGCATGAGCTTGACTTGTAGTTTCACAGTCTCTGAACTCCTATGGTGTGGCTGCATGACATGATGGTGCGGTTCGCACCAAGTTCTGAATGTCCTTACTTTAATGATCTTTGACACTTGAGAAGGTTTTACTCCGATTTGAGCCGATATTTGATGATTTGTCACTTTATAGCTCAAACCTGCAATCAAGCGCAATCTATAATCATTTTGGGACTATTTTGTAGCAAATTACACTCAAAGCGCAAGCAAGTATGGGTATAAAACATGTTAAAATCCTACTTATCAACTCCGCCAAACTTAAACCTTTGCTTGTCCTCAAGCAAACAAAACAAGACCTACCCCTCAAAGGCAACATCCAAGCAATTTCAGTTTATCCTAAAGTAACCTCAACAAGCATCAATTGGGACTAACAATTGCCCTCAATGCGAATGCATCATTAACACATTTAAACTTTGAAAACTTGTGGATCAAGTGTGACACAAGATCATCAAGAGTTGACATATTTTATCAAAGAACATTTTTCAATTACTTTGGCCATTGTGGAACCCAAACTCACACATCCTCAACTCTCCCTAAGTTAACCTCACCTTTTAAAGTATTGACACACAAACCGAGGTTGATGGATTTTCACTCATCTCTCTCAAGGAAGAGGCCACAAGTCCGGCTCTAGGTACCATATGCTTTCCCCTTATGTAAGTATCCACTAATGTAGGTTCTCTTCAACTCAAAATTATGTAGGGCTTTTGTGGAGTCATTGTGAAGGCTTTTGGGTAAGGGTAGGACATATTTTTGTTCAAGTGGGTTCAATCTTCCCTTAATCACTTCTTTTGATTCATTTTGGCACACTTTCTTGACTCATTTGAGTATTCACTTCTTTTTCAAGGGGTTAGAGAGACACATTATCACCCTTTCTTATGCAATTCAACACATTTCTCCTTTTTCTACTTTTTCCACACCCTTTTTCACTTTTGTTTTCTTTGAATCCCCTTTTGACCTTATTCAATTAGGTATTTCTTTTTGTTTTATCTTTTCTCCTCTTCGGACACCTTCTAGGACTGAGCTTTTGCAGTAGCGGCGTCCTCCTTATGCTAGGTCACGAGCTCCTCGATCTCAGCCCTGACCTTGGATAGCGTAGTAACCAACTCAGTATGAAGATCCTTATACTTACTGCTCTCAGCCCTCGCATCTTCGAGGCATTGCCTGACCAAAACCACCTCTCCCCGGAGGGCATCTCTCTTAGAGGTTGCCTCACTAAAATGCCGCTCATGTTCGAGAATTTCGGAGTCCCTGACTAGGAGCTCCTTCCCCATAAGGACATCTTTCTCCTTAAACCGCAAAAATCGACTCAAAGATATTAAAACACTGAAGTCAGTTAGACGTACAGGCAAAAAACAAACGGGAGGTATGTAACATGTTCAGTAAGACGATCCTTTTCCTGGGACGCTGCCTCTAATCAATCTCGAAGGCCACAGAGTTCTTCCTCCCTCTTGGTAGAAAGAGCCCTGAGCTCATCAGCTTTCGAGGTAAGCTTCTTATGTTTGCCCTCGTAGCGAGTCAGCTCAGTTTCAAACTTGGCAAATGTTTGATTATAAAGCACATTGGCCTGGAACCATGAAAGAAATAAGGTTAGCAGGACAAAGGTCGGGGCACCAAGAAGAATTTACGAATAGATTACTTGCTCACATAGCCTGTTGATCTCATTTAAAATAAGCGAAATGTCAGGCTCGGGCTTTTCCTCAAGCATAACAGAAGGCTTTTCAAACATATTTTTATCACCAACGGACGTCCCCAAGTCAAGAGACTCTGTGTTGGGGGCGTCTTGCATCTCCCTCAGAGGAAAAGCTGATTCCGAAGCGGAATCTCTCACTTCAATGACCTCGACTAAATCTATCGTGGTTGTCCCTTGCTTCTGAAGAGCTTCGAAATTGGGCTCCCCCGGATCGCCTACCAAGCGCACCCCAGCTCGAGGGAAATCTTGGCCATCAACCGGCTTGGCGATAGCACCCGATACACCTTGTAGGCCTCTTCAGCCTCAGGCGGGGCTATAATGTAACTGAGCCACGATTCGGAAGCCGCCAACTCAACAGTATGTGAAACAGTCAAATCCTCTCCCTCTTCGGGTGCTATCAAGGGATCATCTTTCTTTTTGCCTCAAGCTCGGGGGCTCCCCCATGCTTCTAGAATTAAGTTTGTTAAATTATCCTTAGGATCCACCACTCTGGTTTTCTTGTATTTCAGAGGAAAAGTCAACCACCTCCCTAATTGTTTCCTCTCTTCGTCGAGTGTTGGGGCACCCGTTTCACCAGGTAGAGTTTCTCTCATCAAAAAGACCTCCCCTAGAACTGTCCAAATACAAAAACAAGCACGAGGAATGAGAATGCAATTAGTAGTAACTTTTGTAAAATTGAAACCACAACAGAGAATGAAGTTCTACCGTGATCCTTGGCTTCCCATCGAGCCCTGGATAAATCGCACCACATGTGCTCAACATATGGGAAAACCGAGTCTAGTTTAGCTACCTAGCCTGAAAGATTACTAATAGCGTCAGGGTACGCCGCTTCAGCTATATCAGCGGAGGAAGTTAGTTCATGAGGAAATGCATCCGAAAGAAAGAAACGAGCAGTTAATTAAGTATGTCTGCTTAAGCTTCATGTTCCATCTTTCGGGGAATGACACCCTCTCTGCGGGATCAAGTCCGAAGTCCTAACTCGAACAAAATGGCTCATCCACCCCTCGTTCCTAACCTCATCGGTACAAGCAAAGAAGGACCTCGAGGCCTGGTAGTGGAGCTTAATCAAGCCCCCACGAAAAAGTCGGGGACTATACATTCTAATCAAATGGTCAAGGGTGAAGGGCATCCCCTTAATCATATTCGCGTAATGCCTGGTCATGTAAACGATACGCCAGAAGGACAGATGAATTTGGCCAAGGGTCACTTGATATCGTTCGTAGAAGTCGAGGATCACGGGGTCTATCGAAGCCATGGATGGAACCGCCATGCCAAGGGTAAATGGATAAGTATAAACACTGAGTAAGTTGGCCTTATACATCGTTACATCCTCCCCCGAGAAGGAACCTCTACTAACACCGCATCTCCCCAACGGAATTCGATTTTCACCCTTTCGATGTCCGTTATTAAACTGATGTATCGAGACACGAGTTCACATTGCCCCGGCTTCGAAGAAGGTCTTTCGACCTTAAAATCAAAGGTCGTCTCAAAGGCCTATGGAACGTATTCTCCAGCAGTAGGATACGCTGCTGCTTTACCCTTATAGGAGAGCATGGTAGAGGAAGTCACATCTTCCTAAGGGATAGAGGTGAAAGTGTTCGCTATTTTTACCAAAAGTTTACAAAGAAGAAACGAAAAAATATGTTTCAGGAAAAAACATGAGAGAAAGGTAAGAAGAAAGAAAAAGTCTGTTGGGAGCCTGATGATGCAGTAGAAAGGAATGGGCAAAGAAATGAGTAATTATAGAAGCCTAGCATGTGCGATTAGAGCAGACCAAAGGATAGCCAACCACTATAATTAATTCGAAGATTTTGAGGATTGTATGGACGCGACCTTTAGAAGCCCAGTCTGTTACATCAGTCACATGGCAGGGCACAACTATTTGCTTCGATGGAAGCACCGGAGGGGCAAGATCTCGAGGTAATTTCTCTTCATTTTACTCTGAGAAATGCGGGGACTATCTATATGCAGCCAAAATCAGAAAGACCAATTTCACGGTCGGCGAGGCATTAGGTAATTTCACCTCGAAGGGCTCGGAGAATAGCTCGGGGTGGTTTGATGTCTTCGAGGGTTCTTCGTGATTGGTGTCAGGGCAGAACGAACCGGTGTTTATCACAAGTAAGCAGGAAGTTCCCTAGGAGCAGTATTTTTCTGACAAGGCCTGCGCAAACAGTGACATCCTGCACTAGGCTGATTGAGTGGTTGTACCAGCTACTTTATGTAATAATCATGCATGTGTCATATTGGGATTTTTCCCTCATATAGAAAGGGGACCCTTGTCATTTTTGTAAAGTTACAATATACAACACACTACATTCAATACAAGAACATTCTCTTCTCTCTAACTCAAACATACTCTCTATTTGATCCTATTGCTTACATTTATTGTTTTACTTATATTTATTATATTTCATTAATTGTTCTTCATTTATTTCTCATTATTGGTTTTAAAGATATGCCATTAAATTTATCATAACTGTTTAATCCTCCATCGACTGCCCTTAGCCGGGCATCCGACTCGACCTCGAGGCCCCGTATACGCAAGCTCGAGGCCCTGATTTCTAGCCATTCGGTTTGATTATTACACTATCTACAAGCTTTTATCTTATCTTCTAATTTTTCTCTTAGCATCTATTGCCTAACAACTAGCATAAAAACATACCATGTATATTTAGAACCACAATATTAAATCTAATTGTTATTACCATTTTCAAGGTAAACATTTTAGCGTCCACCGTGGGGCTAAGAAAAATAGTGATAGTTTTCTTGCTAGTTTACTACATAATGCAAATTATCTTTCACATTTTTTCTTGTCCAAGAATCTTTGATTTCAGGTCAAAATATCTAACTCAATGAACACACATGACAACAACGGTCTCGAAGACCATAGAGAGTATGGTGCAGCTGTTCCAGGCAATGGTGTACCATCACAAAACTCTGAGGTTGCACCAGAACTGATTCCCGTCGATATGGTCTCACGCAACACTCAACACATTGGCATAAGTTCCCACACCAATAAGAGTATAAGCCGAGAAAATCAACAAGACACTCGAAAAAACCTCACCCGGGAAGAAAGAGAGGCAAACATGGGATGCGAAGTGGGAAAACCTCAACACATTATTCATATGATTATCGGGGGGACCGACGTTCCACAGGGGCCTATGACCAAGCGAATAAAGGTTTCTGCGACAACCAAGGGCAAACTAGGGGCCGCGCATTTGAGGACATCCTCGCGCTCAGCAAAGAAGACTTTGAGACTCTGTCTCATCTGCACAATGATGCGCTGGTAATCTCGTTTCTCCTAAATAACATCCAAATTAAACGTGTACTCGTGGATCCAGGTTGCTCGGCCAACATAATAAGATCGACGGTGGTAGAACAGTTCAGATTACTTGATCAGGTCATACCTACCTCTCGAATACTCAACGGCTTCAATATGGCCGGCAAAGCAACAGAAGGAGAGATCACCCTCTCTGTTAACATATCCGTTGCAGTTCAAAATACCAGATTCTATGTCATTAAAGGTGACGCGAGGTATAATCCCTTGCTCGGCAGGCCATGGATACATAACATGAAGGCGGTACCATCGACCCTGCATCAGATGATGAAGTTTCCAACAAAGGACGGAATAAAGACAGTGTATGGAGAGAAACATGTGGCAAAGGAAATGTTTGCGGTCTATGAAGAGGTACCAAATTTTGTACATTCCACCTCGAAAGAGTTGAAAAGCCAACAAACCCCCGAGGATGATGAAGAGGATTTCCTCGCTCCTAGAACTTTCATTGCCCCCGAAGAATCGGATACAACAAAGTCGACTATTGAAGAACTGGAGCAGGCCGTATTGATCGAGCATCTCCCAGACCGGAAGGTATACTTGGGGACGGGGTTAACCCCCGAACTCAGGAGAAAACTCATTCAATTCCTTATTAACAGCATCGATTGCTTTGCTTGGTCCCATTTAGACATGATAGGGATCCCACGGGAGATAATCCACCCATAGACTAAGTGTCGACCCCAAGTACTAATCGGTGAAGCAAAAAAGGAGACCCCAGTCCGAGATAAAGCATGCATTCATGAAAGACGAGGTAATGAAGCTCCTCAAGATAGGGTCCATTAGGGAAGTAAAATATCCCGAATGGCTGGCCAATGTTGTGGTAGTTCCCAAAAATGGGAATAAACTAAGAATGTGCGTAGATTATAAAAATCTAAATAGGCGTGCCCAAAGGACTCATTCCCACTGCCCAACATCAACCATTTGATCGGTGCCACATCTGGCCATGAAACCCTTACTTTTCTTGATGCCTATTCGGGGTATACCCCGAGGATAGAGAAAAGACTTCGTTCATCACAAAGTACGGTAGTACTATTACAATGTAATGCCCTTCGGGCTAAAAAACACAGGGACCATATACTAACACCTAGTTAATAAGATGTTCTAACATCAAATAGGCAAGTCCATGGAAGTTTATATTGACGACATGCTAGTCAAGTCCCTGTGCGCAGAGGACCATTTGATTCATTTGTAGGAAACATTCGACATCCTCAGAAGTTACAACATGAAACTCAATCCTAAAAGTGCGCCTTCGGGGTAGAATCGGGAAAATTTTTAGGTTTTATGGTATCAAACAGAGGAATCGAGATTAACCCCGATAAAATCAAAGCAATCGAATAAATTATGGTGGTAATTAATGTAAAGGCCGTGCAACGGCTGACCGGGAGGATAGCAGCCTTGGGCCGGTTCATATCAAGGTCGTCGGACATGAGCCACCATTTCTTCTCCTTGCTCAAAATAGAAAACAACTTTGAATGGAATCCGAAATGCCAACGCGCCTTAGAGGATTTGAAGCGATACCTGACAAGCCCGCCTTTCCTCTACACCCCAAAGGAGGATGAGACATTGTATTTATACCTGGCCGTATCCGAGATAGCGGTAAGTGGTGTACTGCTTCGAGAAGAACAAGGTACACAATTCCCTATTTATTATGTAAGTTGGACCCTGGGTGATGCCGAATTCAGGTATCCGCACCTGGAAAAACTAGCTCTTTCATTAATAAGTGTGTTTCAAAAATTGAAACCAGACTTCCAATGCAATCATATTTGCATTCTAACAACATATCCCATTCGAATCATATTGCATAAACTCAAATTATCGGGCCGACTAGCCAAATGGGCCATCGAACTCGGGGGATATGATATCGAGTATCAACCCCGAACGGCCTTTAAGTCTCAAATTTTGGCAGACTTCGTAGCCGACTTCACTCCCTCCCTCGTACCCAAGGTCGTGAAAAAAGTTTTGCTAAAAACAGGCACATTTTCGGGATATGGACCCTGTTCACTGATGGCGCCTCCAACGTAAGAGGGTCCGGGCTCGACATAGGTCTAAGGCCACCTACGGGCGGCGTGATTAGACAATCTATAAAAACCACAAGGTTAACTAACAATGATGCCAAGTATGAGGCTATGATTGCAGGTCTGGAATTGGCCAAAAGCCTAGGAGCTGAAGTCATTGAAGCAAAATGTGATTCCTTCCTAGTGGTAAATCGGGTAAATGGGAGCTTCGAGGTTCGAGAAGACAGTATGCAAAGATACTTAGACAAAATTCAAATCACATTGCGCCGCTTTAAAGAATGGACTCTGGTCCACATACCTCGAGAGGAGAATAGCAAAGCTGATGGCATCGCAAACCTGGGATCATCTGTCGAGGAAGATGACATATTCCCTAGATCTGTTTTTCAACTATCCAAATCAGTGATCGAGGAAGGCACGCTGAGATCAATTCCACTAGCCTAACATGGGATTGGAGAAATAAATATATCCATTATTTGGAGAATGGGAAGCTACCCGTAGACCCCAAAGAGTCGAGGGCCCTGCGAACCAAGGTGGCCCGATTTTCACTCGATGAAAACAGAACTCTTTACAAAAGAACTTTTGATGGCCCCCTAGTAGTATCGCTGGGGCTGGGAGACATAGACTATGTGCTCCGAGAGATCCACGAGGGCACCTGCAGAAATCACTCCGGTGCCGATTCCTTAGTTCGAAAAATAATCAAGGCATACTACTATTGTGACAGCATGGAGAAGGATACCAATTCATCCGCAAATGCGACAAGTGCCAAAGATTCACCCTAATGATTCAACAACCTGGTCAACAACTACATTCAGTTTTGTCGCCATGGATGTTCATGAAATGGGGGATGGACATCGTCGGACCTCTACCAACGACGCTAGGTAAAACCAGATTTATTTTATTTATGACTGACTACTTCTCAAAATGGGTTGAAGCACATGCCTTCGAAAACATAAGAGAAAAAGAAGTCATTAATTTCATCTGGGACCATATTATGTGCCGATTTGGAATTCCTTCCGAAATAATGTGTGATACCGAGAAGCAATTCATTGGAAGCAAAGTGACTCAGTTCCTCGAGGACCACAAGATCAAAAGGATCCTGTCAACGCCCTACCACCCGTGTGCAAACGACAAAGCCGAGTCCACAAACAAAACCATCATTCAGAACTTAAGGAAGAAGTTGGAAAGCTCAAAGGGAAGATGGAGAGAAATATTACCTAAAGTGCTCTGGGCATATCGAACAACTCCAAAATCAAGCACGGGGGAAATGCCTTTCTCCTTGGTATATGGCACCGAGACTTTGATACCAGTCGAAGTTAGAGAACCTACCACTAGATTCCGACACACCATCGAGAGCTCGAACAATGAGGGCAAGACTATTGCTCTCGAACTATTGGATAAAATGCGAGAAACCTCACTGGTCTGAATAGCCGCACAAAAATAGAGGATTGAAAGATACTACAGCAGGAGAACAAATCTCCGACATTTTGGAATCGGGGACTTAGTCCTAAGGAAAGTCACCTTGAATACTCTAAATCCTAATGAAGGAAAGCTAGGTCAGAACTGGGAAGGACTGTACTGCGTCCTCGGGGTAGTTGGAAAAGGGTCCTACAAACTCGGCACCATGGAAGGCGAAGAGCTTCCAAGAAATTAGAATGTATCAATGCTCAAACTATATTACTGCTAAAAGCTCAAATGCCTTAGGTTTCAAAGGCATGCATTGCACTCTTTTCTTTCGATCGAGTTTTCTATCCCAAAAAAAGGGTTTTTTACCAAAAAGGTTTTTACGAGGCAACATCTATATGCTACCTAAGGAAGACTCAACAAATATTCAAGGCTTCTCTTCAATCAACCTTAAATACTGGGGAGCATCCCCCCAGAAGGTCACCTCCTCGGAGAAGCCAAGACATGCTAAATGGGGTCCCGATAGGAAAATGATGTACCGAGATAAACGGTCAAATGAACCATGCCCGTATAGAATAATCGAGCCCCTGACAGCGAGAACATTTATACTTGTACCAAGTAATCAAAGAATACTTTCCCCTCCGTCAAAGTATTTCAAGTTTCAAAGAAGTTTGCTATTTTTTACAAAAAACGGCTCCAGGGCCCAAAATGTCCCGAACACTCAGGGACTGGTGTTAAAAACTCGAAGCCGTATGACCTCCGGGTCGAAAACTTATAACTCATAAGCCCTCAATGAGGCAATATCAAGTTTACAAAAATGACTCCAGGGCCGAAAATATCCTGAACACTCGGGGACTGATGTTAAAAACTTGAAGCCATATGACCTCCGGGTCGAAAGCTTAGAACTCGTAAGCCCTCAACGAGGCAATATCAAGTTTAAAAAAATGGCTCCAGGGCCCAAAATGTCTCGAACACTCGGGGACTGGCGTCTAAAACTCGAAGTTGAATGACCTTCGTGTCGGAAGTTTGGAACTCGTAAGCCCTCAATCAGGCAACCTCAAGTTTACAAAAAATGCATCATGTATCAAAAACACCCCGAACACTCGGGGACTGGCATCCCGAACACTCGGGGAATGGAGTCAAGAAACCTTCAACATCCCGGCAACTATTGTCAATCGCCACCTCATCGACTTATTAAAAACCTGAAGCCATAAGACCCCACGGGGGGAATCTCGGTCTCGTAAGACTTATATAAGGCAACAACAATATCTGTAAGACCTCAAGAAAGGCATGAACTATACTTGTACTAAGTAACAATATCTCTAAGACCTCAAGCAACACATGAACTATACTTGTACTAAGTAACAATATCTATAAGACCTCAAGCAAGGCATGAACTATACTTGTACCAAGTAACAATATTTGTAAGACCTCAAGCAAGTCATGTACTATAATTGTACCAAAACTATAAGACCTCAAGTAAGGCATGCAAGAAAAATGAAAGACCTTACAAAAGGCATTACTGCAACCCCTAAAAAGGCATACCCTCGGTATAGATGCCAAAACTACTTCAGTCGGGAATTAAAAATGACCATGGTCATAAAGATCCGACCAAACTAACGCGACTCGGGGACACCCGACCATCGCTATACAATCACAAGACTTCAATTACTTCGAAAACACTTCAAAAAGAACCGGTTAAACAGTCTACCCTTGGCATAAGCAAAAGAGCTTCGAACATGTCAGCTCCAATAGGCTTCGAAACACTCAACCACTGAGCAAAACCTCCCGAGGTGATCATTTATTGCTACATAACAACTCACAATCGAGGCTCTTATTGAGATGTCGAAGAGCCGGGCGAACACAAAACTTCAAAAAAGTCTTTAACGAGGGGAAAATAAATCCAATATTAGAGTTCGTACCGACTCTAATGCGTAAGAGCTACTACCTCCAGCCTATATTAGAGGTCGTACCGACCCTAATGCATAAGAGCCACTACTGCCAGCCTATATTAGAGGTCGTACCGACCCTACCGCATAAGAGTCATTGCCGTCAGTTCGCATTAAAAGGTCGTACCGACCCAATGCGTAAGAGCCTAAGGGCCAGCTTCAAATTCAAAAAAAAACTCGAGGGTTTTGACTCGAAGACTAAATCTGACACAGTTAGCTGAATATGCCTAAAAGCAAAAGCATAAGAGCCTAAGACACCAACTTACATTAAAAGGTCGTACGGAACCGACACGTAAGAGCCTGAGAGCCAGCTCAAAAATCAAAAACATAAGTTTCAATGAGCTTGAGTCGAAGTTCGACTCGAAGACTGAGCCCGAAATAGTTAACTAAAAAAGGCCTAAAGGCAAAAAGCACATAAACCTAAGAATCCACTTATATCGAAGATCGCACTGACCCAATGCATGAGAATCTAAAAAATCCGCACAGATGGCCTCAGGGCCGACACGACAGACTTACAGGTCGATAAACCTAGGAAAACCTAAAAGCGGGTAAATTAAAATTGAAACATGGCTCGGGGCTCAAGCCCCAAACGATCGACTTTCGACAATCGTGAAATGCTCGACAGTAGCAGGAACCCAAGGGTCTAAATTTGAGACCCACAACTTCGGATCAATTGCCAAACAAATGCCGCAAGTTGTTCAAAGGGAAAATAGGAAAAGGTAAAGAGTTGACACGTATATAAAAAAGATTCATAAAAGTACGATTACAAAGCCTACATCTGGAACCCTTACGAAGGCATAAAGTAAATAAACTTAGTAGCGACATCCTCCTTATGCGAGATCACGAGCTTGAGCATTTGCAGTAGCGACGTCCTCCTTATGCGAGGTCACGAGCGCCTCGGCATCAGCCCTGACCTCGGATAGCGTAGCAACCAACTCGGTATGGAGATCCTTATACTTACTACTCTCAGCCCTTGCATCTTCGAGGCAATGCCCGATCAAAACCACTTCTCCCCAGAGGGCATCTCTCTCAGAGATTACCTTACTCAAATTCCGCTTAAGTTCGAGAATTTTAGAGTCCATGGCTCGGAGCTCCTTCCCCATAAAGACATATTTCTCCTTAAACTGCAAAAATCGACCCAAAGATATTAAAACACTGAAGTCAGTTAGACGTACAGGTAAAAAATAAATGGGAGCTATGTCACCTGTTCAGTAACCTCCAAGCAATCCTGAAGGCCACTAAGTTCTTCTTCCCTCTTGGTAAAAAGAGCCTTGAGCTCATCAGCTTCCGAGGTAAGGTTAGCAGGAACCATGAACGAAATAAGGTTAGCAGGACAAAGGTCAGGGAACCAATCAGAATTTACGAATAGATTACCTGCTCACATAGCCTGTCAATCTCATTAAAAATAAGCAAAATGTCAGGCTCATGCTTTTCCTCAAACGCAACACAAGGCTTTTCAAACATATTTTTATCACCAACGGACGACCCCACATCGAGAGACTCTATATTGGTGGCATCTTGCATCTCCCTCAGAGGAAAAGCTGATTCCGAAGTGCAATTGCTCACGTCAACGACCTTGACTGAATCAATCGGGGTCGTCCCTTGCTTTTGAAGAGCTTCGGAATTGGGCTCCCCCAGATCGCCTACCAAGCGAACACCGACTCTAGGGAAATCTTGGCCATCAACCGTCTCGGCGATAGCGTCCGATACACTCTCGTAGGCCTCTTTAGCCCGAGGTGGGGTGACAACAGAACCTAGCTACGATTCGGAAGCTGCTAACTCAACAGTATATGAAACAGTCAGATCCTTTCCCCCTTTTGGGTGCTATCAAGGGATCATCTTTCTTTTCACCTCCAGCTCGGGGGCTCCCCGACGCTTCTGGAATTAAGGCTATTGAATCATCCTTAGGATCTTCCACTCTGGTTTTCTTGGATTTTGGAGGATAAGTCGACGACCTCCCTCATTTTTTTCCTCTCTTCATCGGGTGTTGGGTCACCCTCTTCACCAGGCAGAGTTTCTCCCATAAAAAAGACCTCCCCCAGCCCTGCCCAAATACAAGAGCAAGCACAAGGAATGAGAACGCAATTAGCAGTAACTTTTGTAAAGTTGAAACCACAGCGGAGAATGAAGTCCCGCCATGATCCTTGGCTTCCCATTGAGCCCTGGATAAATCGCACCACACGCGCTCAATATATAGGTAAACCGACTCTAGTTTAGCTACCCAGATTAAAGGATTCCTAATCGTATCAGGGTACGGCGCGACAACTGTATCAGTGGAGGAAGTCAGCTCATGAGGAAATGCATCCGAAAGAAAGAAACAGGAAGTTAATTAAGTATGTCTACTTACGCTTCATGTTCCATCTTTCGAGGAACGACTCCCTCTCTATAGGGATCAAGTGTGAAGTCCTAATTCAACGAAATACCTCATCTACCTCCCATTCCTAACCTCGTCAGTACAAGATAAGAGGGCCTTCGAGGTCCGGTAGCGGAGCTTAATCAGGCCCCCACAAAAAAGTCGGGGACTATACATTCTGATCAAATGGTCAAGGGTGAAGGGCATCCCCTTAAACATAATCGCGTAATAGCTGGTCATGTAATTGATATGCTAGAAGGACAGATGAATTTGGCCAACGGTCACTTGAATATCGTTCGCATAAGTGGAGGATCACGGGATCAATCGCAGGCATGGATGGCACCGCCGAGCCAAGGGTAAAGGGATAAGTATACACACTAAGAAAGTCGGCCTTGTACATCTGTATACGGTAAAATCGGAGGGTCCTATTTTTGGTCATACGACGCTTCTTAAACACGTTTCCAAAAGCTCGAGGCTATGGTCGAGATTCACACCCAAGAGGCTACCGACGTCCAACCTCGGGGCAATGCAAATCAATAATTATGGTGAGAGAGTGGGAAGTTCCAAAGGCATATGACTAAAAGTTGACCTAGTCTATTTGGCTAGCTCAAGCCCGTACCGTGGCATTAATTAGTTGTATCAACCATGTAGCTAGGTAATAAATGCATTTGTATTAAGTTGGGATTCCCCCTCATTTATAAAGGGGATCCTTGTCATTTTGTAAGAGACCTGATGCTCAATATTGAATACACAAGAACATTCTCTCTACTCTCTAACATATTCTCTTGATCTCATTACTTGCATTTATTGCTTATATTCATTATGTTCTATTTATTATTCTTCATTTATTGCTCCTTATTTATCATAAAAGGCTTATATCAAAGCTATCATAACTGTTAATCCCCCCTTGATTTCTCCTAGCCGAGCATCCGACTCGACCTCGAGGCCCGTATACGCCAGCTCGAGGCCCCGATTTCCAGCCCTCTAATTTGGTCATTATACTATCTACAAGCTCTTATCTTGTTTCCTAATCTCTTACTTAGCATTTATTTCCTAAACAACTAACATAAAAATAGATCACGTATTTTTAGAACCATGATAAAATTTAATTGTAATTACCATTTTCAAAGTAAACAGTTTGGCGCCCACCGTGGGGCTAAAAATAATAGTGATTTTTTTCTTGCTGGTTTCACTATATAACGCAAGTTATCTTTCACACTTTTTCTTGTCCGAGATCTTTTAATTTCAGGTCAAAATGTCTAACTCACTAAATGCACGTGAAAACAACAACCTTAAAGACCATGTAGAAAATGGTGTGGATATTCCAGGTGTTAGTGTACCACCATGAAACCCTGAGAATGCACCAGAACCAATTCCTGTGGACGTGGTCTCACGCAATGCTCAACACGTCGAAATAAGCTCCCACACCAACAGGAGCATACACCAAGAAGATCAACAAGAAGCACAAAAAACCCCGGCTCAGGAAGAATAAGGGGTTAGCCTTCAAAACGGCAGATCTAGAATAAGGGGTTAGCCTTCAAAACAAGTTGCAAAGCCACCAAAAGACTCCCAGTATGGTAGATCTAGAAACGGCTCCCCAAGCCAAGCAGGTACTAGAAAGATCAAGTAGCAACGGGTCGGAAGCCAACTCCGCCATCATAAAGATGCTCGAGAACCTCACAAAGAGGATCTAGTCAGGCGAGAAGAAGATAGAAGCCAACAACAAGAAGGTAGGGTCAATCAAATTCCGGGTGCACCCCTGATCTTGAAAGGTGTAGATTCGAAGAAGTTCGTACAAAAGCCATTCCCTCAAGAAGAGGCCCCAAAACCCATTCCAAAGAAGTTCAGAATGCCCGACCTGCCGAAGTAAAATGGAACCTCGGACCCTAACGAGCACGTCACTGCTTACACTTGTGTAGTGAAGGGTAACGACCTAAGAGACGATGAGATCGAGTCATTCCTATTAAAAATGTTCGGGGAGACGCTTTCAAAATGGGAAATGATGTGGTATCACCACCTGGCCCTAAACTCGATAGATTCATTTGCCATGCTGGTATATTCTTTCATAAAGGCACATGCTGGTGCCATCAAAGTAGCTACGAGGAAATCCGACGTCTTCAAAATCAAGCAAAGGGAGAATGAGATGATGTGAGAGTTCGTATCTCGCTTTTCAAATGGACCGAATGGAACTACCACCGATCTCTAATGACTGGGTGGTGCAGGCCATCACTCAAGGTTTAAAGGAGTGAAGCTCGGTAGCTTCAATGTAACGGAAGTAGAACTTAGTCAAGTATCCCGACGTCACTTAGTTGGGCGTCCACAACCGATATCGGTCAAAGATCAGGGTCGAAGACGACCAACTAGGAGCCCCCCCGGGCTCGGTATATTCTAGCAGGCTTCCGGCGAAGGAGTCAAACCCGAATAAAGAGAGATACCAACCGTACACTGAAGAAAGAAGAAATGCCCCAAGGCGCAACATAACCCGTAATTACCGGAGGATGGACCGAGGCCAGAATCCTCGGGGACTTGTTAATAGAGCTGGATTCGATAGGCATATAGGGCCGACGTAGGCGCCTACTTGTCGGAATAAAACTTCAATGTTGATGTTTCAGACATCATGTACGCCATCAGTAAAATCAGAGACACCAAGTGGCCAAGGCCTGTATAATCAGATCAATCGCAAAGAAATTATAACTTAGTGTGTGAATTTCACAACATGCACGGCCACAGGACCGAGGATTGCCAGCAACTCCGGGAAGAAGTAGCCCGACTACTCAGCAAAGGTCACCTCCAAGAATTCTTCAGCGATCGGGCCAAAAATTAGTTTTGGGAAAGAGAGGCGACCAAAAAGAAGACACAAATGAGCCACAACAAGTTATCCACATGATCTTGGGAGGCATTGATGCCCCATAAGAACCCATAATTAGAAGAACAAAAATATCTATCACCAAAGAAAAGCGAACTCGAGGTTACATACTTGAGAACGCTCTCACATTCAGCGAAGAGGACATCGAGACCTTGTCTCAGCCTCACAACGACGCATTGGTAATCTTTTTCCTTGTAAATACATTTCAAATTAAACGTGTACTTATGGATCCAGGTAGCTCGACCAATATTATCAGGTCGATGGTGGTAGAGCAGCTCGAACTAG
Source organism: Nicotiana tabacum (assembly GCF_000715075.1). Classification (NCBI taxonomy): domain Eukaryota; kingdom Viridiplantae; phylum Streptophyta; class Magnoliopsida; order Solanales; family Solanaceae; genus Nicotiana; species Nicotiana tabacum. The sequence goes on along the minus strand of NC_134101.1, from coordinate 87,808,776 downwards.
TTGACCGAAGCGCCGTCAGTACTAAGGTATGGTCGTCTCCCTTTTTTGTAACATTTTAGACTAACCTGAATGCAGATATCCGATCGAACCGTCAATCGAAACGGATGAAATGCTTTCCAACTCGAAAGCCTTAGGTTCCAAAAGCGTACGTTGCACTCTTTTCCTTCGACCAGGTTTTTATCCCAAGAAGGGTTTTACCGGCAAAGTTTTTAAAAAGACAACATCTATATGCTACCTAAGGAAGACTCAACAAGTATTTAAGGCTTCTTTTGCTGTCAACCTCGAATACTAGGGGGCATCCCCACGGAAGGTCACCTCCTCGGAAAAGCCATGATATGCTGAACAGGGTCTCCATAGGAAAATAATGTACCAAGACAAACGGTCGAACAAACCATGTCTGTATAGAATAACCGAGCCCTTAACAGCAAAAACGTGTATACTTGTACCAAGTAATTAAGGAATACTTTCCAAAGCATTTCACATTTCAAAGAAGCTTGGTATTTTTGCAAAAATGGCTCCAGAGCCAAAAATGTCTGGAACACTCAGGGACTGGCGTCATCAACTTGACTCCGTATGAACCCCGGGTTAAAGCTTCAAACTCGTAATCCCTCAATGAGGCAACATCAAGATCACAAAATGGCTCCAGAGCCAAAAAACGTCCCGAACACTTGGGGACTGGCGTCAACAACTCGAAGCCGTATGACCGTCGGGTCGGAGCTTCAAACTCATAAGCCCTCAATGAGGCAACATCAAGACCACAAAATGGCTCCATAGACAAAAACGTCCCGAACACTTAGGGACTGGCGTCGAAAACTCAAGACCACATGACCTCCAGGTCGGAAACTCTGAAATCGTAAGCCCTCAATGAGGCAATACCAAGTTTACAAGTAATGGCTCCCGAGACAAGAAACTTTTGATGACTCGAGGACTGCTTCCAATTTCCACCCCCATCAACTTATCAAAACCCGAGGCCATAAGAATACGCGCAGGCAGCCTCGATCTCGTAAGACCTATATAAGGAACAACAATATTTGTAAGACCTAAATCAAGGCATGAACCATACTTGTACCAAGTTACCAAAACTGTAAGACCTCAAGCAAGGCATGAACCATACTTGTACCAAGTAACCAAAACTATAAGACCTCAAGTAAGGCATGTAAAAATTTGTAAGACCTTACAAAAGGCATAAACCCGATCTTAAAGTTAAGGCAATATATCAAACTTTTAAGACCCCTTAAAAAAGCATACCCTGGATATAGACGCCGAAACTACTTCACTCGGGGACTGAAAGGCTCCGGCCAAACACAATGACTATGGTCACAAGGCTGTACCAACCAAAATAACATGACTCGGGGACGCCCGACCATCGCTATAAAATCACAGGCCTTCAATTACTTCGAAAATACTTCGAAAAGAACCGGTTAAAAAGGATACCCTCGACATAGGCAAAAGATCTTTGACCATGTCATCTCTAAACTATAGGCTTCGAGATACTCAACCACCAAGCCAAACCTCCCGAGGTGCTCGATCATCGCCATATAATGGCTCACAATCGAGGTTTTTATCAAACCATCGAAGCGTCAAGCAAACACAACTTCAAAAGTCCTTAACGAGGAAAAATAAAGCCTATATTAGAGGTCGTATCGACCCAATGCATAAGAGCCACTACCGCCAGCCCATATAAAAGGTCGTACCGACACAATGCATAAGAGCCACTACCGCCAGCCCATATAAAAGGTCGTACCGACCAAACACGTAAGAGCTAATGACCAGCTTTAAATTCAAAACTTGAGGGTCAAATAAGCTCGAGTCGAAACCCGACTCGGAGACTGAACCCAAAACAGTTAACTAAATATGCCTAAGGGCAAAAGCATAAGAGCTCAAATGCTAGATTATACTAAAAGGTTGTACAACCAAAGCGCGTAAGAGCATACGGGCCAGCCTAATGAGCCCCAGGGCCATACTAAGAATCTAATGTTTCCTTTTAACTCGAAGACCAATTCATCTGGCTAACGACTGACAAATATCAAGGCAAAAGGAAATGCATGAAAAATAAAATTGTGAGGCTTCCTTTTATACAGGTACGCGAGAGAATACAAGCTTCATTTACAAAGTTCTTTGAAAGCACTATACACAAAACAAGAAAGGAAGGGCCTAATATACGTCCCCTTTGGGGACTATGGTCTGCCGGCCTCTTTCTCGCCATCTTCGGCATCAGACAGAAGGAGCTTATCACCATATTCTTCTTCCTCTACCTACTTTATCTCTTCCGAGAGGTCGAAGCCCCTGGCATGTATTTCCTCGAGGGTTTCCCTTCAAGATTTGCATCCCACGTACTCTTTATTACTACTCTCCTGGTAGAGAGCCCCCCTTAGCTCAGCACGAGCTTCGGTAGCGTCCTTCAAATAGACAGCCACCTTCTTCTCAACCTTACTTCGAATTACTTCAGCTTCAGCCCGAGCATCCACGACTTCAGCCTTCACCTTCAGGAGCTCAAACTCGAGCCTTGAAATTATGTTCGTTCGGACCAAATTGTTTTCATAAGCGTTGCAAAGTTGCACGTCGAGGACGGAAGCCTTGGCCAAAGCGTCTTTCTTAGTCGACATATGGGTGTCCACCCAAGCCTTTAGCTCGTCACGCTCGCACTTGGCTTGACAAACTTCGCTCCTAAGGCATTCCAGGTCCTTCATCTTTTTCTCCAACTGAAATAAACAAGACATTAGCCTCAGGAGGTAGAAGAAGAGACATGCGCTCTCTCGAAACAAACATTACCTGTTCTTCGAGGTAGCTTTCATAGTTCAGACTTCGACTCACCTCATACTGCAAGTGTGCCAACTCATCTTCCCGTTCATCAAAGAGAATCCTAAGGGATCTCTCCGTATCCACGGCTTCTCACAACCTAGTCTCACGATGGAGTAGCTCAGACTTGAGCTTGTTAAAAACCTATGAAAGGGAAACTCGATAAGAGAGTAAAAATTACAATACTATAAAATCAACAAGGACAACGAAAACTCATCTCAGAATAGAGCCGCTGAGCTTCCTTGAAAGCTGAGTGCACATCTACTAGTCTGGCTCCATCTAACCCGATAGAACCCCTCCCGCTTGGGGCACGATCGCTCAGTGTATGCGGCCCCTGGCTTCGAACATCCCTCGAAGTACCTTCAATGAGAGAAGAAGTCGGTGGCAGAAAATCCTCATTCCTCGAGGTGCCTTCGATGATAAAACAAGATGACAATGGAGGCGGAACCTTTTCTCTAAAGCCAGAGATCTCGGGCACAGCAGGCTCAGTCGACATATCCTCTCTGATCCCCCGTCCTGGACTCATCTATCTATAAGCACTGTCGCCCTGCGAAGGCCCTTTCTGCTTATTATTATCATTCCGTAGCCCAAAAGCTGGCAATCCTTCTCCCTCTCCGAGAGGGCATGGTCTCGCCTCAAAGAACTCCCCGATACCTACGATGACATGGTTAGTACGCATAAAAAGAAAGTGCATTTCAAGAAAGGAGCAAGTCACATAGCACGCACTGTGGTATTTGGCCTCCCATCTGCCCTTAGACAAAGGTCTCCACTTATGCTCATTATAAGTCGAGTGAGTCGCCAGCTTCCGAGCCCAATCTGTCAGGTCAGGGACCTCGCGCCGCGTCCATGAAATTGCTGCAGGAAGGGAAAGTAAGACGCATTTACGGAACCCGCCTATGCCATAAGCAAAACTACAAAGGCACAAGTATATCACTTACGTGTAAAATTCCATTCCTCGGGAAATGGTAGAAACTCCACAGGGATAATATCGACGGTTTGTACTCGGACAAATTGACTCATCCATCCCCGATCCTCATCATCATCAACAATGAAAGGCATGGTGGATCAGCATCGTAGGGTTAGTAGACCATGATGGTGAAACGGCCGATACAGCCTGATGAGATGACTAAGAGTGAATTCAAGCCCTGCTTCTTCCGCGAAGAACCTAATCATCAACATTATCCTCCAAAATGACGGGTGAACCTGTGCCAAGGTAACCTGGTACTTTCGACAGAAGTCGAGCACAACTCTATTAGGAGGGCCTAATGTAAAGGCGTATGTGTATACATTCAGAAACCCCTCCATACTCTCGTCCGGGGAAGGTGCCCGCATTACTACCTTTTTCCCCCATCCGCAATCTTTCCCCAGTGACTCAAGGTGCCCCTCTCCTACTAAATAAATAAACTTCGAGGCATACTCACAATGACCCTGAGCATTTTGGTTCAAAAAGACTTCAAGGGCAGAACTCCTCTCTCCTTACCGAGCGGACCCTTGTGTAGCAGCCATAACTATGGTAAAACTAGGGAATTTGAGCGGGAATTCGAGCAAAGGCTTGAAAGTTGAAATGGTGAAGGGCCTAATGCAGGAAAGAAAAACTCCACATAGGAGGATAACTACTTGGAATAGCGGAATCCTCAAAAGAAGAAATACAACCCTATATGTGGAGAAAGCGGTGACTATCCACCTGCCTCAAAGGCCAATTAAAAATGCTAGCTAAGCCATTTTTCGATTTGGGAAGATGTACCAGTGGAATTGCCTTGGTCGCTTCATAACCATGTCATGCAATTAATGCTGACATACGACATTTCGGGGATAAAAAACTGTTGTATCATTACAAGCCTCGAGATGGTACCCGATCTCAAGGACCTCTGTCAAAAAGAAGTAAGGCTCTAAGGAGCCATTAATATCATTACAAGCCTCGATATGGTACCCGATCTCGAGGACCTCTGTCAAAAAAGAAGATAGACTCCAGGAAGCTATTGACATCATTACAAGCCTCGAGATGTTACCCGATCTCGAGGACCTCTGTCAAAAAGAAGATAGGCTCCATGAAGTCATTGACATCATTATAAGCCTCGAGATGGTACCCGATCTCGAGGTCCTCTGTCAAGAAGAATATAGGCTCTAAGGAGCCATTGATATCATTACGAAACTCGAGATGGTACTCGATCTCAAATATCTCGGTCAAAAAAGGAAGATAAGCTCTAAAAACCTACTCATATGGGCCTGACCTCGAGGTGGTACCCTACCTCAAGGATTTCTGCTATTATAAGTACAGGTCATTTACCCGACCCTCCGGCCCTCAAGCTACCTGAGTCCTCGGGTCGAGTTAAAAACATCCTCTTGGTTACTTTAACCCAGGGACCATCTAAATTCGTATGAGTCCTCATCCGGGATCTATCTGCAACTCCTTAAGGCTATCTTTACTCTGAATTCAAAACAAGTTTCAAGGTCGCCCGAGCGTGAGCAAACTCTCACTTAGGGACTGCTCTCGAAAGCCTAAACGTTATCTTAAGTCTTAGACGTCCAAGCAAGTTCCCCCTCGAGGATTATCACCAGCGCCTAAAAGGCTAAGTTTTGTTCTAAAAATTTCGAAGCCCTATTCTCACTCGACCCGAAATAAGGGGCCCCAACGACCCAAGATTATCAATCCAATCCGGGCTCGGTCCAAGGAACGACAAAGGGTTGCATAGGGAATCATGTTAATCAATCAAGGTCCAGAGAAATACTTACACCCGCGCTCGATATTCGTACCAATCGGTAGAGTCATGCATTCAGATTCTTCACAAATGTAGATAAAGGGAAATATAGCATAAATCAGAGACAAATTGAACAAAAATCTTTGTATTCATAAACGATTGTGCACGGTGAAATCGGGGGGGGGGGGGTCAATTTATCAGTGGCAAAATGCTTCAAAGGGTCACCCTGGAGGCCCGGAACCTCGAGCCGTTCACTTCCATCAAAGTCTGTCGACACTTAGCCAAGGATAACATCAACTGAAATCCCGACGAACGCGGGAAGCCCCCGAGGAATGCATCCAGGGTCGATTAAGTTTATTTGAGCAGCTCAACATCGGCCCCCGTATACGTCATAAAGCTAGCCCATTTCTTTTATCACGCAACGTATCTTGTACTAAGTTTGGGATCCCCGCTCTTATAAAAAGGAGAGTCATTAACACCCTGTAAGGCAGAGCTCCAACCATTCTACACAATATCAATAATATCTCTCTCTCTTTCTTCTCTCTAACTTGCTTGTTGTTATTAGCTCGAGGCCACATTAGCACTTACTGCTCTCCCGTTTGTTCTTCAAAGAAGTTCATACAAAGGCCATTCCCCGAGGAAGCGGCCCTGAAGCCCATCCCAAAGAAGTTCAGAATGCTGGAACTCCCTACGTACAACGGTACCACTGACCCTAATAAACATGTTACTGCCTACACCTACGCAGTAAAAGGCAACGATATAAAGAACGATGAGATCGAGTCCGTATTGCTGAAAAAATTCGGGGAAACACTCTCGAAGGGAGCCATGATGTGGTATCACAACTTGGCTCCTAATTCCATAGATTCATTCACCATGCTAGTAGATTCCTTCGTAAAGGCGCATGCCAGAGCCATCAAAATAGCAACAAGGAAATCTGACATCTTCAAAATCAAGCAAAGAGAGAACGAGATGCTGCGGGAATTCGTGTCCCATTTTCAGATGGAACGGATGGAGCTACCGCCAGTCTCCAACGACTGGGCAGTACATGCCTTCACCCAAGGCCTGAACGAACGAAGCTCGGTGGCTTCAAAACAAATTAAACAGAACCTGATCGAGTATTTGGAAGTGACCTGGTCGGATGTCCACAACCGATACCAATCAAAGATCAGAGCCGATGATGACCAGTTGGGAGCCCCTTTGGGCTCGTTGTACCCAAATAGGCTCTTGGAAAAAGAACTAAACCCAAACAAAGAAAGGTATCAACCATACCTCGAGGATAGGAGGAAAGCCTTGAGGCGCAACCTAACCCAAAATGATCGGAGGGTGGATCTAGGACAGGACCCTCGAGGGATCATCAATAGAGCCCGGATCGAACGAAACATAGTACCAACAGGTGCATCTTACCTGTCGGAATACAACTTCAATGTTGATATATCAGACATCGTGTTCGCTATCAGTAAGATTAGAGACGCCAAATGGCCCAAACCGATATAGTCAGATCCATCACAAAGGAATTACAACTTAGTATACGAGTTCCACAACACGTACGGCCACAGGACCGAGGATTCTCATCAACTACTAGAGGAGGCAGCCCGGCTACTTAACAAAGGACATCTCTGAGAATTTCTCAATGACCGAGCCAAAAATCAGTTTCGAGAAAGGGAGGCAACCAAGAAGAACGAGATAAATGAGCCGCAATACATCATCCACATTAACATGGGGGGCGCTAATGCCCTGAAGGAACCTGTAATGAGAAGAACAAAAATATCCATCACCCGAGAAAAGTGGACTCGGGGATATATCCTCGAAGATGCCCTCAAGTTCAGCGAAGAAGACACCGAGACACTATCTCAAACCCACAATGACGTCCTGGTAATTTATTTTTTTGTAAATTCTTTTTAGATAAAACGTGTAGTCATGGATCCAGGTAGCTCGGCTAATATTGTCAGGTCGAGGGTAATAGAACAGCTCATATTGCTCGACCAAATCGTGCTCGCCATACGGGTCCTCAATGGATTCAACATGGCAAGAAAAACGACGAAGGGAGAAATCATCCTCCCGGTCACCGTGGCAGGACTCAAGACACCAAATTCCATGTCATCGAAGGAGACATGAGGTATAATGCCTTATTCGGGCGGCCATGGATACACTACATGAGAGCAGTGCCATCCACCCTTCACTAGATAATAAAATTCCCGACAGAGGACGGGATCAAAACCGTCTACGGGTACCAACATAAGGCAAGGGAAATGTTCGCAATACACAACGTGATACTAACGTTCCTACCTCCACCCTCGAATAAGCCAAAGGGTGAACCAGGTCTCACCCCCGATCAAACTTGACAAACAAAGCGGAAGTCCATACTGCATATTTGCCTCAGGAAATTACAACAAGTCAATCCCGAGGCATCGCCAGCACATCTCACTTCAAGGTACAACCATCTCCTTTTTGTTTTGAATTCAGAACTGTCCCTTGCGCAAGCACTTGACCGGAGCTATCATAGCGTTGGCACTGCCTGAAGACCTCAAGGCTCAAAAAATGCACATGTTGCACTCTTTTCCTTCGACCGAGTTTTTGTCCCAAAAGAAGGGTTTTACCAGCAAGGTTTTTAACGAGGCAACGTCTGCGAGCCACCTAAGGAAAACTCCACAAATACTCAAGACTCCTCTGGCAGACAACCTTTTGAACGATGAGGGGCATTCCCCTGGAAAGATACCCACTCAAAAGGGTTTTTGAAAACACCAAACGGGGTCCCTATAGGGAAGCGACGTACCAGGCCAAATGGTCGAGAAAAAACCGTGCCCATGTAGTCAGGTTCCCGTCGGCAAATGTGTGTACCATTGAACCAATCAATCAAAGGATATATTTTGTCAAATAGACCTTTGCAAAGTGAGATTCTAACTCTCTCACCAAAAAACATCCCAAGCACATGAGACTGATGCCAGCAAAGTCACCGCTCAGATGGCCTCCGGGTCAAAAACTCCAAAATCAGAAAGCTTTTAGGTAAGGCAACGCGGAAATCGCCAGCGTTGCCAACATTGGGGGTACCTTGAATATTCAGGGATCCCTCCACCAAATATGGCCCGAAATACTCGGAGACTTAGCGTCAACAATTTGGCACCCGCACGACCCCAGGTTCAGATCTCTAGGCTCATAAGACCCCAATGAGGTAGCTCCGAGCTAACGAATAACGACCTTCGAGCCTAAGAAAACTCGATGACTCAGAGACTGGCACCAATAACCATGCACTGGAAAACCCAAAACTGTAAGACCCCGAGCGGGCAGACTCAGCGTAACTAGATCTATTCTACATAGCAACAAAAATTGTAAGACCTCAACAGGCACGATAAACTGTAAGACCTCAATAGGCACGACAAACTTTAAGACCTCAACAGGCATGAAAATTTTGTAAGACCTTACTACAGGCGTAAAAACTCAATCCCAAAGTTTAGGCTATACGTTGCATTTGTAAGAATCCCGAAGGGGCATACCTTCGGTGTAGAGGCCTAAAATATCACTCGGGACGCCCGACTGTTGCTAACAAAATCGCAGGCCATTACTTCGAATATACTTCGGAAACAATCGGTTAAAACATGCTTCCCTCAATAGGCAAAACGAGCTTCGACCATGTCAGCTCCAAATTACAAGGCTTCGAGCTACTCAGCCTACGAGCTAAGAACCTTTCCAGGTGCTCGAACATCGCCGCTAATGACTTGAAATCGAGGTACTTCCAGAACCGATGACGGGTCAGGCAAAATCATTTCAAAAAGACCATAATGAGAGGAAAACAAAGCCTACAAAGAAGCACAAGGGCAAAAGCGTAAGAGCCGTTGTCGCCAGCCAAACGAGCTTTCGGGCCACACACTAAAAAGGTCTCAACGACCAAACAGCGTAAGAACCACTGTCGCCAGCTCAAAAATTGAAAACTTGAGGATTAAAATGAGCTCGAGTGGTAACCCAATTCGGAGACCGGATCAAAAATAGTTAACTGCAATATGCCTAAGGGCACGACATTAATGCCATTATCTCCAGCCGAATGAACCTCTGGGCCATGCACTTGTAAGGTCACCTCGACCCGAAATACAAAAAGCCATCGTCGTCCGCCCACTAAAGTCCAACCACGGGGCAATGCAGATCGATAACTATGGTAAAAGAGTAGGAAGTTCCCAAGGCATATGACTAAAAGCTGACCTAGTTTATTTGGCTAGCTCAAGCCCGTACCGTGGAATTAATTAGCTGTATCAACCGTGTAGCTCTGTAATAAATGCATTTGTACTATGTTGGATTTCCCCTCATATATAAAGGGGATCCTTGTCATTTTGTACGGGACCTGATGCTCAATATTGAATACACATGAACATTATCTCTGCTCTCTAACATATTCTCTTGATCTCATTACTTACATTTATTGCTTATATTTATTGTATTCTATTTATTGTTATTCATTTATTGCTCCTTAAAGATGGTGGCACATAAACAAAGAATGGAAAGGTACGACAATCGAATAGCCAACCTCTGTTATTTAAAAGTAGGAGACTTGATTTTAAGGAAAGTAACTCAAAACACCTGAGAGCTTAAGACAGGAAAGTTGGGTCCAACGTGGGAAGGCCCCTACCGGGTTTCATATGTCGCCGAGAAAGGATCAAGAAACTGGAATGTGGCACTCCTCAAAAGGTACTATTGCTGACGGGGACCGCTTATACTGAAAAGTATGTGTTGCACTATTTTTTCCTTCATTCAGTATTTTTTCCCAATTGAATTTTTCTGGAAAGGTTTTTAACAAGGCAGCAATAGAAAGCATACTACGAATTAAATGCTATCAACAGAAATAAGACCTTTGAATGACAAGGCATGGAAACAATAAACCACTACGGGACGGTTAGGTAATCTTTTGCTCCGTAGCAAAATTTGTACCGGGAAATAAAGTTTGCTACCAGACCAAAGGTTACCCGGCCCAGTTTCTTAAAAGGTGTTTCTCGGGCGAGCCCTGGGGCGAGGCGCACCAAAAATGCCCCGAGGCGATGGTGTGGGGCAAATGTCTCAAGAAGCGTATGCCTAGAAATTTTGGGCGTATGCCCGGGCGTTTGAGACGCGATTTTGTTGTGAGGCATAAGCCCCATAGACGTTTTCAAATTAAAACAAAAAATGTTTAATAAGTCCTTCATATAATACCCAATTCTATGATTGATGCCCTTTTTTATTGATTGATGCCCTAATTTATGGTATTTCCTAATTCTTTGTCTTTTCCGGTAGTCTACTAATATTTTCCAAATGCAACAATTTTTTTTTTTTTACAAATACAAAAAGAACTCCATTTGCCTTCATGTCTAGCAAGTTCAAAAGTTCAAATTGCAGGTTAGTCTTCCTTTGTGTTCCTCCATGTAGAAAACTTTATTCATTTCGACTCAAGTTACTTGTGCTTGTAAGTAACGTATAATAGATTGTTTTGACTAGTTTTTTTGTAGGGATGGAGTGCGGGCGTGCACACATACACATATTTATAGTTTTCTTCAATTTTTATGCAATTTTACATGTTTATAAATATTTGTTGTATTTATATCATTTTATAAAAATATTAAAAACTAAACACACATGGGGTTTACGCCTCGTTGAGGCATATGTAAACGCCTCGCCTTATGCCCACGCCTTTTAAAATACTAACCTGGACGTTCACGAGTGCAAGTCACTGGGGAGGGGGGGTTAGAAAATCTTTGGCTCTATAGCAAAGTTCCTAACGGGAAACGAAGCTTGCTATCGGACTAAAAATTATCCAATCATTCACTAGTGAGACCTTCAAAGGAGACGAAGAGCAAGACTTCCAATGTTCAAATTTACATTCTTCGCATTTGAACACTGGGGGGGTGATATGAGAATACAGCAACACGACTACCACATAAGTTGGGACTATGAAATTCGGGAACAAAGATGTATCATCGAGATCGGGGACTGCGCGACCAGCCCCGTAGAAACAAGTTGTACAAGTTAGCCACAAGTAATAGAAATTTCTTTTTAGCCCATCGAATGCTTATATAGTTTTGAAAATGGAAGGAATAAAGTAAAGTCTTTTATTGTTATCTTGTTTCTTGTCCAAACGATGAAATAATTTTATCATTTTAAAGTTAATCAAGTACTTCAAAAGCTAGTGCTGGAATGAATATGAGACGTCCTCTTCAAAAGCACTATAAACATAAGATGATCCTCTCTTATGAAACCCTCACAGTAAAGGGAGTTCCGGAAGAATTTATGCCAGAATCCAAATGCCATTGGGGAAAAATGCACCCGAAACCTTGCATAACTCGATGCAAAAATGTAAAATTTGCGCAATGCTTAAATGAAAAGGCACTTTTATATAATAAATGTTCCAAGCAGCACAAGTACAAAAGTATGAAAAGAAAAACAAAGGGAAAAGAAAGCAAAAAACTAAACTACTGTGTCCCCGGAACGGCTCGGGATATTGGCCTTCATCATCATCCCCTTCAAGTTCTTCTTCAGTTCCCAAGAATTGGGTATTGGAATCAAAAGAGTCAGTTGCATCAGGCTGAAAGGGGTGGCCCCTTCGGGCAGTTGACTCCAGCTCACGGGCCTTGGTGATCTCTGCATCAAAATCAGTGATGCCCATTTTGGACTCTTCCAAGGTTTTTTTCCTCATGTTATATATCGAATATGTTTTTTCAACAACGAGGGAAGTTGTTTGGTGCTGAAGCTCTACCTTAAGTTGATCAACCTCGAACACAAGGCTATTCCACTCGGATCTTGCGGCTTGAAGGCTGACATCAAGGTCACAAATAGTGGAGTTATAAACTTTATTGTGCTCCATGAACCTCTTATACTTCTCTTACATTTGGGCATGCTTCTCGTCAACAGTAGTAGCCTCTTCATATTTGGAGTTCAAGGATGCCTCCAAATTAAGTAGTCTTTCAGTATAGATAGCCTCATGCTCGGCAGCAGCAAGAACATCATTTTGGACCTCGGGCCACTTTGCCTTGTCCTCTTGAAATTGTACCCATAACAGGGCGGCCTCTTGCCTAAGGGTCATTACCTCGTGCTCACTTTGATGCAAATGAGCCTCTAACTCAACGGCTTCGGCAGCCTGTGCTTCCAATTCCGGGAGGCGAGCAGCAATTTTCTCCCGCTTGGCCAAAAGTTGATCCCGCTCAGATGTGAGTTTTTCTTTATTAAGTATCAATTTCTGAAGGCCCTCGGAAGCAAGGAAGTTAGCCTACAGAGAAAAATTTCATGTAAAAGAATCTTGTCATAGCGTAGCTAGAAGAAACAGTAAAGGGAACAAATATCATGTTGTTGCAGCATTGTGCATGGTGTTGTTTATCATACACTCCCCTAAGAGAGAGTGTATTTTATTCTTATCTTTCTCTGAAGCCAGAGGCTTCAGATAATTGGTGAGTTACAACGGCTGGGATAGCAGATGGGACTATGAAATTCGGGAATAAAAATGTAGCATCGAGATCGGGGACTGCGCGACCAGCCCCGTAGAAACAAGTTGTACAAGTTAGCCACAAGTAATAGAAATTCTTTTTAGCCCATCGAATGCTAATATAGTTTTGAAAATGGAAGGAATAAAGTAAAGTCTTTTATTGTTATCTTGTTTCTTGTCCAAACGATGAAATAATTTTATCATTTTAAAGTTAATCAAGTACTTCAAAAGCTAGTGCTGGAATGAATAGGAGACGTCCTCTTCAAAAGCACTATAAACATAAGATGATCCTCTCTTATGAAACCCTCACAGTAAAGGGAGTTCCGGAAGAATTTATGCCAGAATCCAAATGTCATTGGGGAAAAATGCACCCGAAGCCTTGCATAACTCGATGCAAAAATGTAAAATTTGCGCAATGCTTAAATGAAAAGGCACTTTTATATAATAAATGTTCCAAGCAGCACAAGTACAAAATTATGAAAAGAAAAACAAAGGAAAAAGAAAGCAAAAAACTAAACTACTGTGGCCCCGGAACGGCTCGGGATCTTGGCCTTCATCATCATCCCCTTCAAGTTCTTCTTCAGTTCCCAAGAATTGGGTATTGGAATCAAAAGAGTCAGTTGCATCAGGCTGAAAGGGGTGGCCCCTTCGGGCAGTTGACTCTAGCTCACGGGCCTTGGTGATCTCTGCGTGGTGTTTTTCACCCTTTTATTTTTGCCCTCGGCCTTAGAGGAATGTCACTTTTTTGTTGCTTGCTCTATGGCCGGGCACTCCGAGAGGAAGTACCTGCACCGGAAGTAGGTCCGATGGCACCCGTTCGGGTGAAAGCTTCCTGCAGCAAACTCGCTACATATGTGGGATAGCCAAAAAATTCTCCACAAGGATGGTAACAGAACCATGCGGAAGACCTGAATTCAACGGAAAGAAAAGTTATCCAATTTTCTTATACGCAATGTAAAAACAAGATTACTTCGAGAAATCAACCTACCATGAATTTTGGCCTTCCACCCGTATTTGAGGGCCAGTTCTTTCCATCGGCGGGTCTCAGTCATGGTAATATCCAAAATCTTTTCGACCCCTAGTCCAAGCCTTCAACCCTTGGTGGTGTCCACCGAGTTGCTGAAATAATAAAAAGAGAAGGATTAGTAATAGCTTGAAACAACCTTTAATCAGAGAAGAAACAGACATTGAACTTACGTGTACGAGTCCACGAATCAGGGAAAGCCAGAGTTGTGGCCGAGATGATGTCCTTGGTGTCAATTGCAACAAACTGCTCCATCAATCTGCGGTCGTTTTCATCGTTCATGCTGGTGAGCAAAGCATGGTGACCATGTTTGTTGAAGTTTATCACTCCCCTATGAAAGATTTTGGGGGAGTAAAGATTCATCATGCGGTCCAAGAAAGAGATCTTTCGTTGTCTCCTGGCATAACCGTCGTAGACAGGCTACCTTCTGCCACATAAAGGGGCTTACCCATGCCAAGCAGACTTGATACTAGTAGCAAAGTTCCAAAATTACGGGATCAAGTTCCCCGCTCAATGAGAATGAACCTAAAGTAAAGGGATACATGTAAACTTATGTAAAATCCTTCTTAGGGAAAGTTATTCGCTCAGCCAAATCGGGAGCGATGGTATTCTCATTTTGGCAACCATAATCTTCCGTCACAACAGGAATGCTAGAAGGACAGATGGAAGAAGGGTACACACCAATAGCCCATGTCCGGGAGTTAGTAGAAGAAAACTTCTCCGGTTGTACTGAAACTTCTAGGGATAATGGTGCTCACCGTAGGAGGAGCATCATCATCAGTGATTTCTTTATTTTTTGAAGAGCTGGAGTTCTTGGAAGAGGAGGCCATGGTTAACAGAAGAAAGTAAGAATTTCTTTGAAGAATAAGGTTAAAGAAATATGAAAGCAAGAGAGAGTTGAGTAAAACAGTTGAGAGAGTTCGAAAAACCATGAAGTATAAAAGAAGTAGAATGAGGTGTATAAGTAAAGGAATAGGCGACTAAAATCGTGGCAATGAGTACCTCGAGAACCAGTGAAAGTATTGACGAATCGTGGGGTGGTGCATCTTCGGGGCATTATATGCGGAGAGACATGCATCTAATCAAGCGTCAGAAACTTTTCAGAGGGGATAAAAAAAATTTCTGCCAAGAAAGGTATCTTCATCAACTTTCAAATGACAAAAAGATGTGCCATCGGAAAGCAGGGGGACTATCTGTATAAGGTAAAATTGATTCATATTAATTATTCGTATAATACAATGACACGTGGAACCATAGACAGATCGAGAGAGACACGCAGAACCGAAGACAAATGGAAAGCGAGACAGGTGGAAATCAAGGCCACGGGTAGCAGTTTCGGCTGGCACCGGGAAGCCCCCGAATGAAATATTGCTAATGAAGACAAATGAATACCTGCCACCCGATAACATTCACTGAAGAATATTCTGCAGTATTAAATACACAATCAGTTATAGAGAATTATGGCATTCATAGCCTGTCGTTACACATTCTTCAATAACCCTTATAATTATCATTTAAGAGGAGCTTGATCTTAGGACATTGTTCTCTAAATGCAACTATAAATAGTGACTTCAACAGCCATTATAGGGGACAGATTTTCTAACAAACTTATGTTATATACTATTCAAAAGCTTAATAATACTTTATTTCTTGTCTTCTAATACTTGTATTACTGCCTTCGGAAGCTCTGCTCCCGGAATCAGAGCTATTTGTTACTTAATCTCGATTTCAACACTAAATCTTGTATTTTATTTAATTTATTTATCATTTTTGGATCAAATCGATTTACTTGTCTGTAAATCACGTTACAAATTTAACTGTAATGTTTTACAGCTAAACACTTACCTATGATTAATTCTTTTCCTAACCTCCTAATGGTTATCAATTTCTGTGTGTAGATGCCAAGAAGCGAAGAACCATCTATAATTAATTCATGTTGTGTAACTCGTGACACTGTTTATTGTCTGCGGTAATCAGTCCTTTCTACCTTTGTTCTCTTTTTTCTTAAATTTCTATAATAATATAATTAGGCTTTCACGAAAATATTAGGATTACATGTTTGCTTCTATTCCACCCATAAAATTAAGCATAATAGAATAAGGAAAGCAGTATAACTATTTTTTTTCAATGTAATCCCTTTTTTTTATCTTTGACAAAGAACCTGAAAGATTTATTAATTGAATTTGGAAAAAAATGCATGATATTGCATAAGTAAAAATATCCATGATATGGGCTGCACTCCACAGTGATGTATATATTGTATTGGGCTATGCGCTGCAGCGATATGACGCTTGGGCTGTAGGAGCCCCTCCGCAGTCTGTACACCCCTAGTGAGCGTAGACGGCTATAAATTACGGATCGGGCTACACGCTGCAGCGGTTACTATGATTTCTATTATTATGAGAGGTTTGTTCTATTTCTGTAACCTCAGTATTACCAGTATTTCGAGGGGCAACTGCTTCCTCTATGACCCATTCTTTCGGGAAATCAATTTCATCCCATTTGATAGGTCTCCTGGTGGTTACTTTGGATTTACCAAATTTGGTTCCTATAAGAATAATTTCATTTTTGAAATCCATGATTTTGCACATAGGATTCAAAGTATATAAAGTTTGTAGTAAATCCTATAACAGATACATATAACTTCTGTACCAGGTAAATAATCATAACCATGTAATTTAATGCTAAGTACTAAAGCATTTAAAGAATTCTCATCATTAAGAGAAATTTGCAAATTAGGATAAGCACTAAAATAAATCGGGCCACAGGCCAAATTGGTTTGCACAGTCCCTATAAGAGACTTTTTACAGTTCAGGTTTATGCCATCTCTGAGATCTGCTATAAAGCTTTCAGGTAAGCCTCTTAAAGTAAGTGACTTAAAGGCGACTTGTATTAAGCCTATGTGTATAAATCTATGTGAATCCCTATAAGGGGCTAAATCACTTTCAGATAATAATCTGAACGTACAATGGTCACTATCTACAGTGATAGCTTCCTCAGTAGTTTTAACTACTTGTTTTAAACCTATCCTTTAAAAGGTACCTAACTGGTATATTACCTTAGGCTTGACTAAAGGTATTGTCCACTTATTAAGCAGATCCAATTGTTGGGGCAATTCATATTCCTCTTTCCTACTATTTTTAACAGTAGTCTTCTTCCTAATGATATTCACTAAGAAAATAGTGTTAAACTTAGTTCCTAAGGTTTTCTACAAACATGGCTCTGATACCAAGGGGGTACAGGATCGCTTCCGAATGAGGCCAGGAATTAGATTACAAGAACTCCAGTCCTGACTAGCTACTAACCTCTAGATAAATCTTAAACCCCAGTGTTCCAAATAACCCTTCAACGGCCACCTGCCTAAACGGGTCCAACTGAACACCACCGGTTAGGCTGACCTAACAAAGGTTTACTGTCAAGATGGGTAACTGCCTGGTCTATACAGTCCTTAACGTACAACCTCATCGGGGTGATACAGTAAACTCCTAGCTACAAAAACATGTTTAATAAAAAACCCTTGAATACTAAGTTTAACACTTACCTATTTAGCCTATTATTTAAGCTAACAGTATTGCAAAATGTAAGAGAGGGAGAGAGTAGAACAGTATCGGAGACCGTCTGATTTTGTGGCCAACTGACCTTTTTCTTTTATTTCAGAATTCAATATATTACAAAGGAGAGAATTTTGTACAAACGAGAGGAATTAGAGAGAGGTGAGAGTACTGGCGAATGTCTGTCTCTTCAAGAAACTGAAATGATCCTTATATAATGGATCAACTAACAAACAAACAAAATAAAAATAGTAAAATGGCCGACAAAATAATTACAAGTATGGCCGACAAGATAAAAAAGAATCTTACATTATTAAAACCGGACAAACTACTTTATAAAAGTAGATTCCCTTTAATAATGGAGGGGCACGTCACTTTATTAAAGTTATTTTTATTACCCCAATAATTCATTTATGGGGCCTTCTCGTCCTTCATGCTTTATCTTTCCCTTTGTCGTTTTTCTTTACAGAAGATTCTTCTGTGGCTTCCTTCAGCTTTGCAAGAAAGTCTTCAATTTCTTCCATGTTTACTTCTGTTTTAGAAGTACTCTGTGCTTCTCCTGCTACACAGACTCCTTCATCTGAAGTGGTTGCTAGTGAGGTCATAGATATGTCATCCCCAATTCTTGCTTCAAAATTTTTAGCAAGATCTTTCTGTATTTCCTCGAAGTATGAAGCGAGGATCTCCTTTTTGGAAATAGCTCCTTTTTTCATTTGGAGCTTTCTGGTAAATTGTTGGAAAGGGTTGATTTCTCCTTCATTGATATCTGTCCTTTCTTGTTTGACATAAATATCAATTTTATCATTAATTTACTGAATCAATTCTTCACCAAATAATTTTCCCTGCTGATTTGTCTGAACTAACTTTGTCCAGAATTTGTTATAAACAATTCTTTGGAGGCAAGGAACTCCTTCACTGTTATAACCAATTTCTACATCCCATTTCATAATCCAAGGGATAGAAAATTCTATGAAAAATTACATAGCAGCAATTCCATCGTAAAAGATATTATTTTTTTGTAAAGAAATAATTTTGAGAGATATATCTACCCATTGAGTATATAAACTCTAAAATATAGGAGGAAGTATTTCTAATGATAGACCATATAATTTTCACCATTTAAAGAACCAATTTGGAATTTGCTGGCTGCTCATATTAGAACATAGCTTAATGAACCATGAGTGTTTCCTATTAAGATTCTCATAAAGGAAAGTTTTATTAAAACTTTCAACATAGTCCCAATAATTAAATTTGACTGAGACTTTCTGATCAGTATGAGTATATTCACGATCCTTAAGGGTACTCATGCCCCATTCATCCCCAGGTATAACCTTTTTAATAATAATTTTTAAAAAACTATAAGTTTTCTTGGTATTTGCAGGATAAAAATGCTGAATTTCAGTAGTCCCTGTTGTTGAGAGTATAATCTCATAGTGCATCCTGTATTTATAAGCAGGAGTAGCGTATGACGCTATATCAAAGTATCTGGCCATTAATTGTCATGGGTTATCCTTCCATTTAAGGTCGGATTGTTCCAAAAAGAATTTTTAACTCTTTTGTATACTTTCGGTTATAAACCTCAAGGTTTTCATTGCTCTCCTCTGATATGACTAAGGAATGGGTTGGTACATTAGATGATGTACCTTTAACTTTCTTGGATTGTATAAAATCCATGAATTCCTTATATAAAGGATGATCGGTATTACCTCATGCTATATTAGCAGCAATTAGTTTTTGGCTTCCCATTTGGGCGAGAATATTATTCCCTCTCACTTCGGCTGATGCCTTTCCTCTTTCTCTTCCACGAGGAGGTCTATATGTAGGCCTCATAATCTGTAGAACAAAATAGAGAACTATTAGTTCATTTATTCCTTTGTAAGAAAATCAGGAAGGGTATTATCAGACCCTTTTTTGTATATTATTTCAAAATCAAAAGGGGATAATAAAGTTTGCCACCTTGCAAACATCTATTTAGAAACATCATGTTTAAAATCTTTAATAAAGATAAACTTTGCAGCTCGGCAATCAGTTTTAATTAAAAACCTTTGATTGTATAAATTAGTTTGGAGTTTCATAACACATTTAACAATAGCAAGAATTTCTTTAGCTACAGTTGCGTAATTCTTCTTGGATTCATTCCATTTTCCAGAATAAAATTCAACAAGATATTCTTGGTTATCTATTGGAGAACATTGTTTCAATATCCCACCACAACCAATATCAGAGGAATCAGTTTCCACAACTTTTGCCCAAGTGGGATTAGCGAGGGTCAAACAAGGAAGGCATTTGACCTTCTACTTTATTTTCTTGACTAATTCAGTATGACTGTTAGTCCAAGCCTTCGGGTTCTTCTTTAATCTATTATAAAGAAGAGCAGTAACTTTTGCCAGATCTTTTATAAAAGGAGAAATATAATTTAAGCTTCCTAGAAATTGTTGAAGCTGGGTTTTATCCGTAATAACATCAAGGAATTTAGAAGCAAATTCAATGCTTCTGTTAATAGGAATAATCCTACCCTTTTCAATATTACGACCCAAAAATCTGACATTATTTTGGAAAAGCATCATTTTTGGTTTGGATATGACTAAACCATTTTGGATGAAAATCTTTTTAAATAAGCCTAAATGTTTAAAATGAGACTCGATATTTTTTTAAAATACCAAGATATCATCAATGTAAGCAATTATGAAATCCGTATAAGGAAGGAAAATATCATTCATAATTTTTTGGAATTCAGAAGGTGCATTTTTTAAACCAAAAGGCATAACATTCCATTCATATTGGCCCATTGGTACATTAAAAGCAGTTTTATACCTATCTAATTCAGATATCTGAATTTGCCAATAAACTGATTTTAAATCAAATTTTGAAAATATAATGGCATCATGTAATCTATCTAATAAATCTTTTTTATTAGGAATAAGATATCTAATCCATTTTAACACCTTATTAAGGGGTTTGTAATTTATAACTAATCTAGGAACTCCTCATTCCTGTTCAGCTTGCTTATTGACATAAAAAGCAGTAAAAGACCATTTGGACTTTGAGGGTCTAATTAAACCCTTCTGCTGTAAGGAATCGATTTTCTTTTTGCATAACTCCAAATAGTTGGAGTTTATTTGACAAGGTCGAGGCTTGGTTGGATATTATCCTCATAAAAGTCTTCTTCATAAGGAAGACTGATAATATGCTTTTTCCTACTCCAAAATTGATTCAGATGATCACTACAAATAAAAGCAGAAAATTGATTTTTAAGAAAATTAGTTTTTTCTATCAATTTAGGATTTTTTATGTCCTGCTCAATGGTAATGGAACAAATTTCATTTTTCAAAAATTCAATTTGATTGACTTTTGAAATAATTTTATCAGAGATGCTTGCATTTAAAAATCTTTGAATAGGTTCAGTTATAAACTCAAAAGTGATACTTTTATCATTGTAAGTACCAGTAAAACTTTTTGTATTCCAATATAAGAAAATCATTAATTTAATAAAAAATGGGACACCAAGTATTATATCCCTATCAATGTCTTTTACTAAAACAAAACTTTCAGGGATACAAGTATCTTGTTGGCAAATATAAGTCTTAGGTAATTTATATGAAATACCCATTGCAGCACCACTAGCGTTGTTTAAACGATAAGTGGTTTTATGAAATTATCTGGAGGGTATTATCCCTTCTTTTATACAATTTAAATCTGTTCCACTATCAAATAGAGCTACAAACGCTTTTTTGAAATTGTAATCGATTAAAGGAGTTATTTTTATTAAAAACTTTTGGGTAATGAAATATTGGAGTTTTTCTAAAAACTCATCTTCAGAAAAATCTATGGCTGCCAGCAAAGTATTAGCAGTGTTTTCTTCTGAAGAGCTAGCAGTAGTATTTATCTCAGTAATTTAATACTGGGATCTGCAGTGATTATATTAGAATTTTCTAATTTGAAAATCCTTTCATCTAAGGCTACATTTGAAGCCTTCAATTCTGAGATTTATTTCTTGAGATAACTTATCTCAGTACTTAAATCTTGGACAGTAGCCAACCTTTTAGGTTGAGTCTAGATTCATTCCATTTTCCAGAATAAAATTGAACAAGATATTCTTGGTTATCTATTGGAGAACATTATTTTTATATCCCACCATAACCAATATCAGAGGCATCAGTAACATCTTGGGTTGTTGGTCTAGGATAGAGAACATTCTTTGGTATGGTTTGCGAGCATATTTTTCAGAGATTTTATTAATCTCATCATCTACCTTTAAATCACTAGTCTTAGAGGATTAGCTCTAAATTCTCCAAACTTCTTATGAAGAAGTTCCTCAATATCATCAAGACTTTTTAATTTAAAGTCTCTTACCTCAGGCGGTGGTTGGATACTAGTAGTAGTGATTTGCTCTTTACCTTTAGTATCCTTCTGTTGGATTTTTTAGACTTCAGCTATAAGCTTGTCCAACTTCTCATGAATCTTAATAACATGTTCACCCAGAATACTCACATACATATTAGTATAATTGTTTTGGGTAAGCATGGTATTCAGATTTTTAGCCGTTATTATGGCAACATGATTTTCAAATATTTTTGAAAAAGTAGTGCAATAAATAATTTTATCTTTTTCCCCTAAAGATTGCTGGGGTGGAAAAATAAAATTAATAATATTTCCATTTGTGAGCGTATAATCTCTCTCTAATACAGAAACATAGTTATAAACATGTTTTGACATAAACCAAGGAACAAAATCAATAATATTATTTTTCTTGCTAATATCCTTATAAAAATCATTTCTAAAGAATTATATTAATTCTGCGGTCATGTTTTCATTAAACCATTTTCTGAAAACTGGCCATCTAGGTTTTAAAAATTCTTCTAAAATCATTTTTCTTGCCGGTGAACCCGAACTAAAGTCTATTTGGTTTTCAACCATTATTAACACTATTTGAAAAATCCATTTCGGATGCAGTGGGTTCAAGATCTGTATTAATCTTGACGATATTATCACTACTGATGCTAATGTCATTAATTCTATTACTTTCTCTAATTTGAGATGTGAATGCTCTAGATGGAAAATCAACCACATAATCAATTGGAGAAATGTATGAAGAATTTGATCTAGTTAACCTAGATGATAAACTGATATTACCAGTTTGTACAGGTTCATTGAATCTGATTTTTACAGTGCCATATGAGGTTTGTTCTAATTCTGTAACCTCAGTATTACCAGTATTTCGAGGGGCAACTACTTCCTCTATGACCCATTATTTAGGGAAATCAATTTCATCCCATTTGATAGGTCTCCTGGTGGTTACTTTGGATTTACCAAAGTTGGTTTCTAAAAGAATAGTTTCATTTTTGAAATCCATGATTTTGCACATAGGATTCAAAGTATATAAAGGTTTGTAGTAAATCCTATAACAGATACATATAACTTCTGTACCAGGTAAATAATCATAACCATGTAATTTAATGCTAAGTATTAAAGCATTTAAAGAATTCTCATCATTAAGAGAAATTTGCAAATTAGGATAAGCATTAAAATAAACCGGGCCATAGGCCAAACTGGTTTGCACATTCCATATAAGAGACTTTTTCCAGTTCTGGTTTATGCCATCTCTGAGAGCTGCTGTAAAGCTTTCAGGTAAGCCTCTTAAAGTAAGTGGCTTAAAGGCGACTTGTATTAAGCCTATGTGTATAAATCTATGTGAATCCCTATAAGGGGTTAAATCACTTTCAGATAATAATCTGAATGTAGCATGGTCACTATCTATAGTGATAGTTTCCTCAGTAGTTTTAACTACTTGTTTTAAACCTATCCTTTCAAAGGTACTTAACTAGTATATTACCTTAGGCTTGACTAAAGGTATTGTCCACTTATTAAGCAGATCTAATTGTTGGGGCAATTCATATTCCTCTTCCCTACTGTCTTTAACAGTAGTCTTCTTCCTAATGATATTCATTAAGAAAATAGTGTTAAACTTACCTCCTAAGGTTTTCTACAAACATGGCTCTGATACCAAGGGGGTAGAGAATCGCTTCCGAATGAAGCCAGGAATTAGATTACAAGAACTCCAGTCATGGCTAGCTACTAACCTCTAGGTAATTATTTTATCAGAGATGATTTCATTTAAAAATCTTTGAACAGGTTCAGTTATAAACTCAAAAGTGATACTTTTACCATTGTAAGTACCAGTAAAACTTTTTGTATCCCAATATAAGAAAGGCATTAATTTAATAAAAAATGGGACAGGATCACTTCCGAATGAGGACATGAATTAGATTACAAGAACTCCAGTCCTGCCTAGCTACTAACCTCTAGGTAAACCTTAAACCACGGTGTTCCTAATAACCCTTTAATGACCACCTGCCTAAACGGGTCCAACTGAACACCACTGGTTAGGTTGGCCCAACCAAGGTTTACTATCGAGATTGGTAACTGCCTGGTCTATACAGTCCTTAACCTACAACCTCATCGGGGTGATACAGTAAACTCCTAGCTACAAAAATGTGTTTAATAAAAAAAACCTTGAATAGTAAGTTTAACACTTACCTATTAAGCCTATCATTTAGGCTAATAGTATTGCAAAATGTAAGAGAGGGAGAGAGTAGAACAGTACCGGAGACCGCCTGATTTTGTGGCCAACTGACTTTTTCTTTTATTTCAGAATTCAATATATTACAAAAGTGAGAATTTTGTACAAAAGAGAGGAATTAGAGAGAGGTGAGAGTGCTGGCGAATGCCTGCCTCTTCAAGAAACAGAAATGATCCTTATATAATGCCTCAACTAACAAACAAACAAAACAAAAACAGTAAAATAGCCGACAAAATAATTACAAGTATGGCCGACAAGATAAAAAAGAATCTTACATTATTAAAACCGGACAAACTACTTTATAAAAGTAGATTCCCTTCAATAATGGAGGAGCCTGTCACTTTATTAAAGTTATTTTTATTACCCCAATAATTCATTTATTGGGCCTTCTCATCCTTCATGTTTTATCTTTCCCTTTGTCGTTTTTCTTTACAGAAGATTCTTCTGTGGCTTCCTTCAGCTTTGCAAGAAAGTCTTCAATTTCTTCCATGTTTACTTCTGTGTCAGAAGTGCTCTGTGCTTCTCCTGCTACACAGACTCCTTCATCTGAAGTGGTTGCTAGTGAGGTCATAAATATTTCATCCCCAATTCTTGCTTCAAAATATTTGGCAAGATCTTTCTTTATTTCCTCGAAGTATGAAGCGAGGATCTCCTTTTTGGAAATAGCTCCCTTTTTAATTTGGAGCTTTCTGGTAACTTGTTGGAAAGGGCTGATTTCTCCTTCATTGATATAGGTCCTTTCTTGTTTAACATAAATATCAATTTTATCCTTAATTTGCTGAATCTATTCTTCACCAAATATTTTTCCCTGCTGATTTGTTTGAATTAACTTTGTCCAGAATTTGTTATAAACAATTATTTGGAGGCAAGGAACTCCTTCAATGGTATAACCAGTTTCCACATCCCATTTCATAATTCAAGGGATAGAAAATTCTATGAAAAAATACATAGCGGCAATTCCATCGTAAAAGATATTATCTTTTTGTAAAGAAATAATTTTGGAACATATATCTACCCATTGAGTATATAAACTCTTAAATATAGGAGGAAGTATTTCTAATGATGGACCATATAATTTCCACCATTTAAAGAACCAATCTGAAATTTGCTGGATATTCATATTAGAACATAGCTTAATGAACCATGAGTGCTTCCTATTAGGATTCTCATAAAGGAAAGTTTTATTAAAACTTTCAACATAGTCCCAATAATTAAATTTGACTGAGACTTTCTGATCAGGATGAGTATATTCACGATCCTTAAGGGTGCTCATGCCCCATTCATCCGCAGGTATAACCTTTTTAATAATAATTTTTGAGAAACTATAAGTTTTCTTGGTATTTGCAGGATAAAAGTGCTGAATTTCAGCAGTCCCTGTTGTTGAGAGTATAATCTCATAGTGCATCCTGTATTTATAAGCAGGAGTAGCGTATGACGTTGTATCAAAGTATCTAGCCATTAATTGGCATGGGTTATCCTTCCATTTAAGGTAGGATTGTTACAAAAGAATTATTAACTCTTTTGTATCTTTTCGGTTATAAACCTCAAGGTTTTCATTGCTCTCCTCTGATATGACTAAGGAATAGGTTGGTACATTAGATGATGTACCTTCATCTTTCTTGGATTGTATAAAATCCATGAATTCCTTATATAAAGGATGATCGGTATTACCTCCTACTATATTAGCAACAATTAGTTTTTGGCTTCCTATTTGGGCGAGAATATTATTCCCTCTGCCTTCGGCAGATGCCTTTCCTCTTCCTCTTCCACGAGGAGGTCTGTATGTAGGCCTCATAATCTGTAGAACAAAATAGAGAACTAATAAAGCTTGTCACCTTGCAAACATCTGTTTTGAAACATCATGTTTAAAATCTTTATTAAAGATAAACTTTGCAGCTTGGCAATCAGTTTTAATTAAAAACTTTTGATTGTATAAATCAGTTTGGAATTTCATAACACATTTAACAATAGCAAGAATTTCTTTAGCTACAGTTGCATAATTCTTCTGGGATTCATTCCATTTTCCAAAATAAAATTCAACAAGATATTCCTAGTTATCTATTGGAGAACATTATTTCAATATCCCACCATAACCAATATCAGAAGCATCAGGTTCCACAACTTTTGCCCAAGTGGGATTAGCGAGGGTCAAACAAGGAAGGTTTTTGACCTTCTGCTTTATTTTCTTGACTGATTCAGTATGACTGTCAGTCAAAGCCTTCGGGTTCTTCTTTAATCTATCATAAAGAAGAGCAATATCTTTTGCCAAATCCTTTATAAAAGGAGAAATATAATTTAAGCTTCCTAGAAATCGTTGAAGCTGGGTTTTATCTGTAATAACCTTAGGGAATTTAGAAGAAAATTCAATGTTTCTGTTAATAGGAATAATCCTACCCTTTTCAATATTACAACCCAAAAATCTGACATTATTTTGGAAAAGCATCATTTTTGGTTTAGATATGACTAAACCATTTTGGATGATAATCTTTTTAAATAAGTCTAAATGTTTAAAATGAGACTCGATATTTTTTGAAAATACCAAGATATCATCAATGTAAACAATTATGAATTTCGTATAAGGAAGAAAAATATCATTCATAATTTTTTGGAATTCAGAAGGTGCATTTTTCAAACCAAAAGGCATAACATTCCATTCATATTGGCCCATTGGTACATTAAAAGCAGTTTTATACCTATCTGATTCAGATATCTGAATTTGCCAATAACCTGATTTTAAATCAAATTTTGAAAATATAATGGCAACATGTAATCTATCAAATAAATCCTTTTTATTAGGAATAAGATATCTAATCCATTTTAACACCTTATTAAGGGGTTTGTAATTTATAACTAATCTAGGAACTCCTTATTCCTGTTCAGCATGCTTGTTGACATAGAAAGCAGTACAAGACCATTTGGACTTTGACGGCCTAATTAAACCATTATGCTGTAAGGAATCGATTTCCCTTTTGCATAACTTCAAATAATTGGAGTTCATTTGACAATGTCGAGCCTTGCTTGGGATATTATCCTTAGAAAAGTCTTCTTCATAAGGAAAACTAATAATATGCTTTTTCCTGCTCCAAAATTGATTTGGATGATCACCACAAATAGAAGCAGAAAAATAATTTTTAAGAAAATTAATTTTTTTATCAATTTAGGATTTTTTAAATCCTGCTCAATGGTAATGGAACAAATTTCATTTTTCAAAAAGTTAATTTGATTGACTTTTGAAATAATTTTATCAGAGATGATTTCATTTAAAAATCTTTGAACATGTTCAGTTATAAACTCAAAAGTGATATTTTTACCATTATAAGTATCAGTAAAACTTTTTGTATCCCAATATAAGAAAGGCATTAATTTAATAAAAAATAGAACACCAAGTATTACATCCCTATCAATGTCTTTTACTAAAACAAAACTTTCAGGGATACAGGTATCCTGTTGGCAAATATAAGCCTTAGGTAATTTGTATAAAATACCCATTGCACCACCACTAGCATTTTTAAACGATGAGTGGTTTTATGAAAATATTTGGAGGGTATTACCCCTTCTTTTATACAATTTAAATCTGCTCCACTATCAAATAGAGCTACAAACTCTTTTTTGAAATTGTAATCGATTAAAAGAGTTATTTTTATTAAAAACTTTTGGGTAATGAAATATTGGAGTTTTTCTAAAAACTCATCTTCAGCAATATCTATGGCTGCCAGCAAAGTATTAGTAGTGTTTTCTTCTGAAGAGCTAGCAGTAGTTTTATCTCAGTAATTTTAATACTGGGATCTGCAATGATTATATTAGAATTTTCTAATTTGAAAATCCTTTCATCTAAGGCTGCATTTGAAGCCTTAAATTCCGAGGTATCTTTCTTGAGATAACTTATCTCAGTACTTAAATCTTGGACAGTAGCCAACCTTTCAGGTTGAGACTTATTTTTCACCATTTTTCTGATTTCAGACATGGTGTAAGGTCCTTTTTGAGATGGAATTTCTTCCACCTCTATTCCTACTTCTGAACTTGTAAGAATTTTATCTATTAGTTAGGACCTTAATTCAGGGTCTTTAATAACCCTTAGAAGATCAATAAAATTATCATTAGACAAGACATTGATCTTTAGGTTTCTAAATTGGGAGTAAATATTAAAAAGTTCATCGTCTGTATTATAACAATGACTTGAGCATTGTCCCTTATTACATGACCCTTGCTCTTCTTCAGAAGATGAAGTATAACTCTCTTCCTGAAGGACCCTTAGGTCTTCACTTGTTGATGAAGATCCTTCATCAGTGTCAGATATTTCTGGCGAAGAATTCAAAAGAATCTTATATAAAGAGTCTTTGATATGATCATCTAAGTCTAGTTCTTTGATTTTATCTTTAATCTTGCAATCCTTTGAATAGTGGCCTACTCTTCCACATTTATAACAGGCTTGAGGATTTTTGGATTTAATGAAACCCTTTCTTCTCTGGGTCTTTCATGCCGTTTCTCCGGCGAACATTTCTTCTTCTTGAAATCCTTTTTATGGGATTTCTTTCTTTTAAATGGTATATCAATGGCGAATTGTTCACAGAATTCACCCAATAGTTGTCTCTCAATGAGATGATGTTTCTTAATTTGTTGGTTTAGTTTGATCTCATTACACAAAGCTAAACCTTCCTGAGTGTATACACTAAAGAGTTTATCATATGAGTAATTATTATAATCAATACTCATCCTTGTGCCTCTAAAGACTTTTCTAGTCCTTTCAGCAAATAAGGGAGAGAGTCCATGTATGAATTTAGACTTCCAATAAGTACTATTACTCTCTGGTAATTCCATCACTCTGGATAAGAAAACATCTTTATACCATCTAAAAGATGTGAGGGTTTTACACCTCAGATTCTGGAGCATTGTTCTAATGGTCTCACCATTATCAGACCATCTTCCAGAAAAGTGTTCGATAATATTCATGACCAAAGAATAGACTGAGTTTTGAACAGTCTTATCATCTTCAGTCTTGGTTGCATTCATTATTTGAAAGCGTTGGTCATGAGTGACTTATCCCACCAACCTTTTAGCTGACCAGTAAATCCAGCAATAATCATTTCTGCTATTGCTCTATCTGTATTTTTATTAACTTTACAGATAGTACTATACATAAGCATTCTATGTACTGTTGTATAGATCTGTCTTTCAGCAAGACCATCTATATTCCATTCGTAGATATCTGACCCACTGTAACCTTGGTTGTAGTGGTCATTGTCCTGTTCTTCTATTAGAATATCTTGGGGGGTTGGTCTAGGATAGTAGAACATTCTTTGGTATGGTTTGCAAGCATATTTTTCAGAGATTTTATTAATCTCATCATCTACCTTTAAATCACTAGTAGATGCATGCTCTAAACTTAGAGGGTTAGCTCTAAATTCTCCAAACTTCTTATTAAGAAGTTCCTCAATATCATCAAGACTTTTTAATTTAAAGTCTCTTACCTCAAGAGGTGGTTGGATACTAGTAGTAGCGATTTGCTCTTTACCTTTAGTATCCTTATGTTAGGTTTTTTGGACTTCAGCTATAAGCTTGTCCAACTTCTCATAAATCTTAATAACCTGTTCACCTAGAATACTCACATACACAGTAGTATAATTGTTTTGGGTAAGCATGATATTCAGTAGATAGTGACCATGCTACGTTCAGATTATTATCTGAAAGTGATTTAGCCCCTTATAGGGATTCACATAGATTTATACACATAGGCTTAATACAAGTCGCCTTTAAGCCACTTACTTTAAGAGGCTTACCTGAAAGCTTTATAGCAGCTCTCAGAGATGGCAGAAACCAGAACTGGAAAAAGTCTCTTATAGGGACTGTGCAAACCAGTTTGGCCTATGGCCCGGATTATTTTAATGCTTATCCTAATTTGTAAATTTCTCTTAATGATGATAATTCTTTAAATGCTTTAATACTTAACATTAAATTACATGGTTATGATTATTTACCAGGTACAGAAGTTATACGTATCTGTTATAGGATTTACTACAAACTTTATATACTTTGAATCCTATGTGCAAAATCACGGATTTCAAAAATGAAACTATTCTTATAGAAACCAACTTTGGTAAATCTATATGAATCCCTATAAGGGGCTAAATCACTTTCAGATAATAATCTGAACGTAGCATGGTCATTATTTACGGAATACCATGCTTACCCAAAACAATTATACTAATATGTATGTGAGTATTCTGGGTGAACAGGTTATTAAGGTTCATGAGAAATTGGACAAGCTTATAGCTGAAGTCCAAAAAATCCAACAGAAGGATACTAAAGGTAAAGAGCAAATCGCTACTACTAGTATCCAACCACCTCCTGAGGTAAGAGACTTTAAATTAAAAAGTCTTGATGATATTGAGGAACTTCTTAATAAGAAATTTGGAGAATTTAGAGCTAGTCCTCTAAGTTTAGAGCATGCATCTACTAGCAGTACAAAAGTAGATGACGAGATTAATAAAATCTCTGAGAAATATGCTCGAAAACCATACCAAAGAATGTTTTACTACCCAAGACCTACCCCTCAAGATGTCTTGATAGAAGAACATGACAATGATCATTATATGTACAATTTTGATACATCGTAGAGTAATATATACATTTTTATACAATTTAGAATAGGTTGTACACTTTGGAAATATAAAAGCTCTCGAGCTACATTAATGATACATTAAGTATACATTGTAAAATGCATGATACAATTTACATATATAAATTTTATACATCGTATAACGGTCTATATACTTTGGATACACAAAAGCTCATTGTAATTTTTAACAAAATATTATATTCTAGAAAATCTTTCATATATACATTTTACTACAACACTACGTAGTAAAATGCACGATACACTTTATATATACAAAATCTATACATTGTAGAATAGTCTATACACTTTGGATACACAAAAGCGCTCGGGATACATTAATGATATATTATGGATACATTGCAAGATGCACGATACACTCTATATACAAATTTTATGCAATGTATATACTAAATAGACTGTCACTGAACAGTAAACACAAGTTCTCAATTATCGTTTTCCCCCTACACCAGAGAGTGTGTGTATATATATAATGGTCTCCACCAGAGAGGTCGTCACAACTCAAATCATGAAAACTTATGGATACACTAGCTTCTTGTCAAATATTATGCACGATTCTGCTGAGGCGAACGGCCTGATCCCATAAGAATATGATACTACCTAGGCGAACGGCCCGATCCGATAAGAATATGATACTGCCAAGGCAAATGTCCTGATCCCATAAGAGTGTGTAACATAATCCTGTCGAGGCAAACAATGTGATCCCATTTAAATAAGAAGCTTTAACGTGTCCTTGACCCCACTCTCGAATATACGTGTGAGTATGAAATTTAAGGAAGTTTTTCGATGAAAACGCACAACGGAGGAGAAATTCGTAAGGGAAGCACAATTATTCCGTGGCTAATCAAGTAACTCGTCAAACCTCTACAATAGCGTGTCTATCACTCTACACAAGCCTAGTCTCAGGTCGTAACATGAAATTAAGTAACTAAGCAGTCAATAATAACTCAACCAGTGCAAATAAAGCATGGTGTGAATCTTAGTATACACGGACATACTCAAGAATTCTAGCATGCGCATGGACACTCGTCACCTCCTACATGCGCAGCTCCCACAACATATAGCATATAACAAGAATAACACCTACGGGATAATTTTTCCTCGCAAGGTTAGACATGAGACTCACCTCGCTCTGAAGTTCCATTACCGGCTCCAAAACCTATCTAACACCTCAAAGCGAATGCACATCAATCCGAAACTAGTCAAACAATGTGTAAATTAATCAAAATATACTCCAATGCTTACAATTTAATAATTTATAATAATTCCTAACTCCGCTTGAAAAGTCAACAAAGTCAACCTTCGGGTTCACGAGCCCGGATTCCGAAAAACTTCGAAGATAAACTTTACGCATAACGCCACGAACTCAAATATGTGATTTATTCCAAATTCCATGTCCAAAATTCGTGGTAAAATCCAAAAACATAATTTCTTGGTCTTCTACCAAAAATTCATATCTTCCACTCAAATTGTTGAATTAACAAGTCTAAATTCGTGTAGCAATCACTTACCTCTTGATTGACTGTGAAAATAACGCTCCAAAATTGCTCCAAAGTCGGCTCCTACGGAATAAATGAAGTGAAAATGAGCCCAAACCCCCGCTTTTAAAATCACACTGCCCAGAAAATCCTAGTTCTGCAGTTCCATGGTCATTTCTACGACAGCCGCTTTTGCGGCTTAAATCGCACCTGCGAGAACCCAGCCCAAGTCGTTGACCGCATCTGCGGCCCCTATAGCGTTTTTGCGCCCAAGCTTGTACATTTCCTCCTCCGCATATGCGGTCCCGCTTCTGCGGCAAAATGACTACATTTGCATTCCCAACACTGCCCAACCAAAATCTACTTCTGCACTTGCCTGGCCTCTTTTGTGGCCCTTTTTCCATAGGTGCGGTTGCATCAGTACTCAGGCCCATCAGCAATACAACAAGGTTCCAAAGTGATCCATGACTCATCCGAAACACACCCAAGACCCCCGGGACCCCGTCCGAACTTATCAACAAGTTCCAAAATACGATACGGACGTAGTCGAAGCCTCGAATCACATTAAACAACATCTAAATTGCGAATTGATGATTGAAACCTTTCTTTAAACTTTGAACTTTTAAACTTCCACAAACACATCCGAATTATACTTATACACCCCGGAATGATGCCAAACTTTACGTCCAAGGCATAATTCACGATACGAACCAATTCCAAGGCTCGGAACCCCAAACAGACATCGATATCACCAAAATTCACTTCAAATCAAACTTCCAAAATTCCAACCTTCCATAATAAGCGTTGAAATGCTCCCAGACCACCTGAACATACCCCCAAGTCCGAAATCATCATACGAACCTATTGGAACCCTCAAAACCCGATTCTGAGTTTGTTTACTCTAAAGACAAATCTTGGTCAACTCTTCCAACATAATGCTTCCGATATAGGAATTTTCCATCCGGATCAACTCCAAACTTCCCAAAATTCAATTCCGACCACACGTACAAGTCATGATACATGAAGTGAACTTACTCAAGGCCTTAAACCGTCGTACGACACACTAGGGCTCGAAACAACTGGTCGGGTCGTTACATTCTCCCCCACATAAACATAAGTTCATCCTCAAACATGCCAAGAACTACTCCACAGTTGCCCAAAAATCACTGTTCAACAATTTGTGCACCTACCCATCCCACCACAACCCAAGTGAGCATATTAGCTCGATCCAGATTGAAGATCGTCCCTTTTATTTTTACCAACAAGCCTTGGCACCAAATTTCAACCTCCGAATTTATTTACAAGATTTGATTCTAACATACGAACACCGTATTAATCTCCACATGCTGAACTCACACATGATCATGCACCCATGATGACATCACACAATGCACCACATAACTCATTTGCCCATGGTAACCTCCTCCAAGCACAGCAGCTGCAAATTCACTGACTTGATGCCTGTAGTACACCTCATAACCCATATAAGCTTGGTCTCATTCCTCACAATACTACAATGATGAAAGGGATGCACAGGAACTCATAACCACCCATCAAATCAATAACTCAAGGAGTTTTTCCACTTGACTAGAACTGTTACCTCATTCTAAACTGAATAGTGACATTCTATCTTTAATATACCTTACATAAATTCGATTGCACCGATTTCAAGTCAAATAATTTTGTCTCACCTAGTACAAGCTACTCAGGAAATAAGCCACCTCGAACACTGACAAAAATCTCATATGATGCCATCAATGCACCAACAAGCTACAGCTCGAAAATGACTCATAAGGAAGAACGAGCTCTGGAAAAGAACTACCCAGCCCACGTAACGAATAAAATGGCCGAACAGATGTTATGAACCTTTCTTAGAGATGAGAAACAAATTAAACAAAAATAAGTATAGGGAACCGTACTCAACATCTCATTGTTGCGGCGTGCTACCTGATCCACACATGACACTATTGCAGCGTGCAACCCGATCCAAACATGGCACTGTTGAGACGTGCAACCCGATCCAAACAACATACCCATGGCAGCATGCCACCCGATCCATAAATAACAATAAATAAAGAAATACCCATCAAGACATAATGCTTATGCCTACGAAATACCCGAATATCGACTGCAAGCACGTCAAGTGCAAACATATAACCCTGGGGAGACAGATAGCACCACATAGTACAAAACAAGCTCGACTAAGGTGAAATAACGACAAGCTACACAGAACCCCAACACACATGCAGATAATCAAGCTAGCTCATAGACCACATGTCATTTAGAGTATTATAGAGAAAATGTGACGACAGAAACAACATCCAACACCCAAGGACTCCTCCATAAGCAGTACTATGCTGAATGAACACAGGTATCCCGATGTAGAGCATACAATTCACATTATTTCTAATAAAGGACCCCAAGCTCGATTCTGATCACCCCATACTGGCCAATGACCTTTCAAAGATCCACAATGACCCAATTCATGACACATAAGAGTAGCCTTCAAATTCGGAACAAGCTACCACAAGCCACAACCAAAGGAATAGAGCGCCTCTCAGTCATAACCTCTCCCGTTGGTGACAGTATCAAACCTCCATACCTGATTTAAATCTCTAACAACCTAACGACTAATAAGTCATGCTTATACGATCTTCTCGTAGGATATATCCCTACAACCTCAGGTAGTAAAATCTGAACATTAATGCCCATCGACCATGCTATTTTAGTAGTGCTAGTCAAGCCTCTGCATTGTAATACCCAACACTTCTTTCAACAAATAGGCCATTCTCAGACTTCCCCAAATTAGTGTCAGCATACTCTGAACATTTGAAATCTTCCCCCGCTCCTCCGAGATCGTGACATTCTTATCAAAATCGAACTGCAACCTTGATCCTCCACTTCTAATTTCCATACCCCTCACTGCACCTACCATGCCACTACGCGAGAGTCCAAGAATTTCATCACAACCCCTAAACCACTAGCAGAGTAAACATTTCATCAGCTAGAACCACTTTTACTCCACTCATTTCAGAAGAACTATTGTAACACGCGACCGAATTCCCATGACCGCAAAAAATGCAAACCTCTGGTCGTAGTCTAAACTGCCATAACACTTTCGGAACCCATCTACATATCACATAAGAATCAGAATTAAATACCTCCAAATCAATCAATTCATAGAGGTTGTTAAGCCCAGAAATACAGCCACAAATCATATGTATATCCTTAACGCACCGAAGGAACAAATCATTTCCACTATCATGCTAGTCTAAGTCATTGCTAATTGGCTCGACTTCTTCCAATTTACTCCTGACTTGCCTACGAAATAATAGTAGCTCCATTCAAACACATAACAGACCTCCAACAACACTCATACCTAGCAACCCAGATCACAAGACCACATCGTCTCAATACCCATGATCTATCCCATACCCTCCTTAGGCACTCGATAGTATTTCCAACTAATATACCCATTCGGTAAGACATTGTGAAAATCCAAAGTTATTTCTCCCATTTCTCTGATACTACACCACAGACCCGATAATAACGTAGAAATTCCCCATGTATTCTTTACACTCTACTGCAAAACTCAGTCATAAGCCACCTAATGATCCTAAAGTCTTTAAACGTCGTACCTTAATTCTTGAACCCACTAGAACTATTGTTGAGAGTCACCTGCTCTGACCTGGTCCCAAATATGTAACCAACCTCTAGTGCTCTACTAGCACATGAACACTTTCAAAGAAGCAACCGGATGAATACTTTCCCTTGTACATCACATCCACAAGAAGCATAAATTCTGAGTCATCCCCAGCACCTGCACATAAATTGATAAGGCGAAATGTAACACATATACGTCAAATTCCTCTTAGTCATAACTAATCCACCAATGCACCGATAACCAAAAGCTACACAAGCACACCACCATGTGCCTCTCTCATAGATGGTGGGCTCCCCCACTTAGCTTTACGCTATAACCACCTAGATCCAGACCCATAGCGACCTTCTTTCCCAGTTACCACGATCCCTCACCGTTACTCAGCCAAATTTCTGATAAGTTCTTATCGGAAAAATCATAACACATCCCGAATTATCTGCCAAAATCGTACACTCGACCTCCTAACCATCGTACCATCTTCTTCAAGCGATCCAAACTCACCTCGCAGTACATTCATCCCATGTTGGGCAGAAAGTACACTCTTCGTAGGAACCTCATCAAAAATCATGCAAGCGCTAACCCGCACACAGGAGATAGCCCACATGTGTACCCTCATCTAAACCTCCTCTAACTTCATTGCTATAGTTGCATCCATCATATAATCAACTAACCTCCCTGGGCCCACACTGATCCGCCATTCGTAAAAATCTCTTCACTCATTAACATCACCCGGAGGCCCAACAATATGTTATCAAGCCTTATCGCCACATCCAAAACTTTCTCGGCATATAAACCACCTTAGAGATCATCTCATTCGAGCCATCAATACGGGAAACTTCCTTTTAGGTTCCATCTCACCACACTACGCCCATAGGTAAACAAATGAAGACCAATATGCCGATGAGCCTCAACGCATTCAATCGAGGGCGGCGACTCCACGATATTATCAAGAGTTCCACCAAATTTGAAGAAATCAGATCTCGACTGTAGGCAACACAAATACTGGGCTGAAATGATAGAACACCCGTCCATACGACGATGATAATAGCCCACTCAAATACGCAAGGAGAAACATCCTGCACCACATCTATGGTATCATTACAACTCATCAATGCTCAATTGATAGGAAGCACTCCACATCGTCTTTTAATGAATATAAAGGAAACGAAGGCATAATCCTCAATGTAATCAAATCGCACGATGAGGAATCAAGAAGGAAAGTGCTCCTAACAGCCCTATAGCCTCTAGGAGATAAGTACAGACGGGTCTCCGTACCGATCTGCAAGAATTTACTAGACTAACTCATGACTCGTGAGACTTAAGTGAACTTAATGCTCTGATACTAAGCTAACACAACCCAAAATCTACCATAGGTCGTGATGGCAACGTTATGATGCCCAACGTCGCCGCTAGGCAAGCCAACGGTGAACTACCAACTTAATTATTCATTTTATTATTTTTTAAAAATTCATAAAGCTTATTTAGAAAACTTTATAAAGTTTATTTAGATAGAAAGGTCAATGCATTAAAATAAATTGTAGTTACGTACAATTTAATTAAAATAAAAAGTAAAAGTATATCAATGTAGAACAATACATAAGCAAATTCTAGAACACCCCGCAAAATCCGGTATCACAAGTGCATGAGCATCTACTAGAAGGTACAATAACAATAAAACATTTGTCTGGAATATAAGTTAGACAGGAAAATGTAAATAATTCTGATGGAAACTCTGTATGTTGCGGATCGTAATATGGGATGCAGCTCACCGTAAATGTCACGACCCAAACCGATGGACCGTACTGGGCACCCGGTACCTTACTCAACCAAGTACCTATGTAACGTATCTTTCGTATCATACTATTATAGGTAAATGAGACAGAGAGGTTGTCATGAGATAAGTACAACAAAAAATGGAGAAATACTCGACGTTGGACGATCCAACATGTAATCCAAACTTATACATATGACGTACGGGCATATAAGGCAAAAATAACCACTAGTATACTGAACATAGGCTGACAAGGCCATACAACCTTTTATGTATATAACATCAGTCTACAAGCCTCGAAGGATACATAATTGTCATAAAGTTCGGGACGGAGCCCCGCCATACCAAATAATACACATATAAATCATACTGACTAAACAAGCAACTCCGGAGCAAATGGTGTGCACCAACATCTTCCGCTGAGCTGATCGCCTGCTTGGAGGACTCTCGACATGTTTATCGAGACCTACGGGCATGAAACACAGCACTACCAGGCAAAAGGAACATCAGTATGAATAATGTACCGAGTATGTAAGGCACATAAATAAGTACATAATAGACATGGAAGGAATATAGAGTAAATGACTCAACCTATAAGTCTTAATAACTCTGTAAATTATAAAATAATTATAGTGTCATGTATATGCGTATGAATGACATATCATGCATAGCTACATGTTTCATAAAATCATGAAGCCTCTGAGGGGCATCCCATCATATCATACGACCACTGTGGGCAAAATCATCAACGTATACCAACTGGTCAGGTGGTGGTATGTATATAACACCGTAACCTTTTTCCATATCTTATATAAATATAATATGAATATATACGCGTATATAAAACCATCTGGTCATGGGTCAATTTACATGTATAATTGCATGAAATGCATAAAAATACGTTAATAAGATTTTCTTGGAATACCATAAAAATCCATATGCCTCTCGGATGAACTTTATCAAATACGCATTTTTCTGAGACCCATGAGCAGAAGATATAATAATAATCCATATGGGGAATCAAGAATATAGACACCCCCTAGTATTTCTATGAATAGAGTCATTTATGAAAGTCATGTATTTTGCTCGTTTCATTTGTATTATTTGGATCATACCAAAAAGAAAGGAGGGATAGCCTTAATATACCTGAGCCGATTCTTTTAAAAATCCCTCTAGACCATTTCTTTGTGGCAACACGTAATGACGGATCGGAATAGGGAAAAATCCGTATGATATTCTTGGGAAAGATTACACCATACTTTAGCAGAATCGCAAAATCTCGTCGCTATTACGTAGTATAATTTTGTATGAACTTTTCTGCACATAAGTGTTACCTTGCTGAAATTTATCCACCTTGGATTCATTAAGAGAATCTATCTCTTTATGAATTAGTCTTATATACAATGAAGACTACAATCCACCCTTTAAAGTCTTTGTAGTTTTGTACGTAAGAAATGACACTTAGATGCCACCTTTTAATTTGTGGTATGAGTCATTCCAATTACATGGGGGGCTGCCACCTCATGCTTTTTTAATACTTATCCGATATATCCCTAATTAATTAGGTAATGTCCTGTTACCCGATAATTAATCAATTACCGGCATAATTATGAATTATCTCAACTTACTTAAAATACTACTCTCTTTTAACATTCGTTGTACACCTTACTAGCATGGTCATGTAGTACCTTGTATGGCACTAGTCCATCAATATCGGGTATTAATGCTCGGCCCGTATTTTATCCCAATATGCCAAACTTCGTCGAAAAATTTATTTTCTTTGACTTGTTTCCCCTCTCACCTTCACGAATTTACTCATCATTTGTTTAAAATAGCATAATCCTTATAATCTTCAAATAATCTCTTTCCTTGGACTAATGTCAATTACCTTACCACAAATTCAACGTACAATACTACAGAGTGCAACATCGTCATAATTTAATACTGCGAAGCATAACATCATCGTAATATAATACTGTGGGATGTAATATCGACGTAATATTGCAGGGCGTAAAATCATTCCTCTATTTGGAATATTCGTCCTCAAATGTTGGTTGATGCTCTTATCATTCTCATAGCCCATAGGTCTTGCGAATACTTTAGTACTCGTCTTGCCATCTAGGCGACTATTCTGTGAATGAATCCCAAAGGCCAGGGTATTTCCCCCTTTAAGCCTCTTTCTCACATCATGACTTGTAGACGGAATCCTTCTAATCTTATAACTATTGTTACCTTCTATCATGCAGCCTTTACGACTCTAACTTTGTATGTGTGCCTGACTCTTCTCTTCTCTTCTAGCTTTTAGCCAATCTCTAGGATTCACTTTGTGAACATATACAAAATTATGTAAAGCTATCCCTCTAACGTCATTAGCTTTACTACATCTAAGTAGGCCATACTATACCAAAATTCTTACTTTGATTTATTGTTACTGAGGTCTGTTATCGAACTCCATATTACTCTCGTTGCTTATCCTATATGCATAAAGCTAA
The DNA here is from genome assembly GCF_000715075.1 of Nicotiana tabacum. Lineage (NCBI taxonomy): Eukaryota > Viridiplantae > Streptophyta > Magnoliopsida > Solanales > Solanaceae > Nicotiana > Nicotiana tabacum. The sequence continues at coordinate 87,768,655 of NC_134101.1, read as the reverse complement.
ATGCTTTAACGCTTCTTTATTATTGTTCATCTTAAGACTGATGGCCCAATCTCATTTGCAACTTTTACCCATCCATTGTTGATTCACATCAATGTTGATTTACAATCATCCCTTGATAAATTGAAATTTCTTACGTAATATATTGCCACTAGGGATTACGTTGCGTCATGGAATATTTGAAGCGATTTTTCTGATCCACCTGGGTGATACAATACTTCCATAACTGTACTTTATAGCATCTCAATATGACTCACCTTATATAGATATTTTAGTCTCATACAATTCATGAAATCCTCTTCAAGTCATTACTCACTCGAAGGCCCAAATGTCATCTTTTACCTATCACCATCATACTGTCATTCTACTACCAGGGCAGCATTCCATCTTTTCTAAATGCTACTAGTCTTAGACTCTTTTGGGTTCATTCAGGCTATATTGAGCTTTCTATAACTTATAGGAACCATCAGCTCATTTGTTTTTTCGGGCTTAATCCCAAGAACTTATCCATTTTCGTCACTTCCTCGCTTGCCCTTTTCTTGTCCTTACTCCTGTCTTTATAAAACCTTGTCGTTCTAGCATATTTTAGCTTGCAACCAATTTCCTTATGCTTTTCTAGAACATCAAGCGAGACATCACATCGTCTCTAATTCTTCTTTTACTCTCTAATTAGACCTTTTGGTACTTAGAAACCATAGGCCGGAAAGTATGCCACTGATGACGTTGCTATCATTCCTGGATACTGAATCCTCGTGCTTTTAGCCTTTTATCCATAGTATGGACTATTCACAACCTTCTGTATTTGAGTATCTCGTATGGTGTTCACCTTTACTTTACTTATATTATAATCTTGCATCACGTCTTCTATCTCTCTCATGACCTCCCTTCCACATAGGTATAATTCACATCCACAACTTGAAGCTTTATTATAATACTTACACCTCTGGTGCATACACGATTTGGTGGTAGCTCCATACTGACTTTTTATGAGGCTGGTACTCTTCTAACTGCTTTCTTGTAGAGCCATTATAGAAATAGTTGTTGTTCTCTCTCTCTCTCTCTCTTGCACCTCTAATATTAAGAGTGATTCTGCTATGTTCTCAATCATGATTCCTATAACTTCTAGGTCCAATAATCTACTTTGTTGATATAACTCTTTAGTTTCCTCCTTCTCCTGATCCACCTTTATGTCGGCTTAAATTATCTTCCAATCTGCGACTCATGGTATTAGTTATTACTTTAGCCCTTCATGGACGCTATGGAATATCCATGATACAATCCTCTAACAATTCATTCCTTTGTATATGACCTGGGCTCAATTTTTCATTTAACTTATACCAAAATCTTCTACGGTTGTATGATTGTCAACATATATGCTGCATGGATAATACTCCGAACTCTTAAGTGCATTCATATCATACCCAACTCTGGATCATTGATCGGATAATTTCTTTCGTTCCATCTTAGCTTTCTTTCAACATATGCTATTACTTTTCTGGGTTTTTCTTCCCCCTTGTTACATCCATACTTAGGTTATCTTAGTGCCCATACATGCCATAGTTTTCGTGCAACTCATATGATCTCGAATATTACTCTTAATCTTACTTCTCGTTTATTAGACACGGTAGGTGCCACTTTCCTTTGGAGTGCTTACAACGCTGTTGTGGGACTATTATTATACGATCATTTCCTTTTAAGGTCGCTGTGCTTAGGTTGAAGCCTTCTTTCTTATTTCCTTAGCTAGTCTTTCGCTGTAGTACTTAGGGAGAACCCTTGACTCTCATAAAGTTGTGAGCTTATTACGGACCTTTTGATGTCTTTCCTTACCTATAATCATCCGTAGTTGCTTACCTCAGTGTCCTTCTGCTTGTAGGGTTGCGTCTGAACTGATATTTTGACTGTCATCCCAGTGGCACTTTCGTTTATCCCCATAACACTCATACTGTACCTTTAACTACCTTGACTCCTATTTGGATATATCTCAAGTAATATAATGACATTTATGCGAGGTAGAATTCTCCATGTTGGGGTTTACTACATTTATCTTGCATGTCTGTAACTTCTTGTCTAGTTATGCTTGTCTAGTCATGACCAGGCTCTTCCTGAATCAACTACTAACTACTCGTTGGCCCATTCTCATATCCATATTCCGCGTAATCTCTTTTGGATTATTTCCTTTGTCTAACTTATCTCTTGTATTGGCTCCTTATTTATCAATAACCTTCAGGGCAGGAATCCTTACTTCCTTTTTCTGACATCGTGCTTACATAACATTCTGGAATCATAGCATATCTGTAAGATTCGGATAAGTGCAATCTCATTCCTTTCTCATTTTTTATCGCACTTTTTCTTTACCATTTCATAGTTACTAGAAGAACTTAATTATGTCTTAATGTCACATCACTCCATATTCCCCCCTTTAGGGGAGTACTAAGATTTAGTGATATGATGATTTACGTATAGATGTTTTACCTTTTCATCTCTGGCGTATTTTCACATCGTCGATGACCCTTACTCACCTTGTGATAATCCTTCTGTACCAAGGATAACAAAACTCCTTACTCGCGAGGGTGATACTTAATGTAACTGGTACATACAGTCTTTAAGCTTAACTTTACTCATATTATTTGCTTTAAGGAAGAGTTTTCCTAAATAACGCTTTCTCTGAATTTCTCCTGGATCTTCTTCTGTTGTCCATTCTACTATCGGTGGAATAAAGTCTGAAATTCTCATGATGCCGACTATTATCAAATCACTAAGTCCCTAATTCATGTTTAGTTTATCTTGTTAACCAATCCATACTAGTTTCTATTGCTCTGGGGTCTAACTTTTCCTTCTGTTAATCACGTTAGAGTCGCAAACTTATTTCTCGAAATGAGGATGCGACAGTATGGCCTATACTCTCTTGTTGTCTTAAGGCCCATCACCTCTTGTCTCTTTCTTCATTTGACTATAGATTCTATAACACTCTACTATTGCCATCCATGTATCACATCTCACTCATAAAGCTTCATTATCCCTCTTCGTACTTCCCCGCTAATATTTCTATTTATCACATTATCCTGAAACTTTTAACAAGATATTCTTTCGCTTTTTACCTTCCCTTGCTCCATCTACTGGCTCTTCGGGCTGCCTAACATTCTCCCTCTATTAGGGACGGGAGCCATACGAAGGTAATATTTATCCCTTCAAAGTTTCCAGCTTCTATCTTTGTAGTACTCATAGCTAGATGTAATATTTTAGTATGCACCATCTGAGTGTCTCACAAGGAGATCTATTAGCACATTTGCAATATCCTTTGAAAATACAACTATCGCAAACAATTCGTCCACCATTTTGGCTCACTCTAACCCCAGTCGGATCGTGAAATTATGTCATTCTCTTAAACCATATTTGTTAGCTCCCATAGAGCATAACTCAAATCGGGGTGGCCAATTATTTATACCTCTGTTACTGTTGAAGGTAACTCAAAATGCTTATATCTCTCTTCCTGAATGGTAAATAAGGATAATCTTTATTAACAGGGCTCCTCGTACTCTTCTTCATCTTGCTTCTTTTGCTTGTTGAATTTGTATTTATCTTCTAAATCTCTCATCATTAAGGTGGATAGGTATTCTTGCCTCAAGACTCCTTATCAAAAGGCTTACACTTTTCAGTATGCACATGATCCGCTGAAGACCTCACATTTATTTATCATAAGCATTATGCAAAGTCGAGTTCCTCTGACTCAACTCTTCCATAGTCATGTCTTTTACCAACTGTATTTCTGGATGTAGGTATCGTCTTATATGAATAAAATAGAAGTTAGAATTTGAATTCTTACAACTGAGCTTTACCACACGATATAGAGTAAGAAGAAAGAGTGATAGTCCTAAATGCCATGTAGCCTCCTGCTTATAAGTATGGTGCACGACACATCCATAAACAAGACTCCACTAGACACGGCTTGTAGACTCCCTAGGACAGAACTGCTCTGATACCACTTTTATCACGACCCAAACCGATGGACTACAACGGACACCAGGTACCTTACTCAACCGAGTACCTATGTAACGTATCTTTCGTATTATACTATCATAGGTAAATGAGCCAGAGAGGCTATCATGAGATAAGTACAATAAAACATGGAGAAATACTCGACATTAGACGATTGAACATGTAATCCAAACTTATACATATGATGTACGGGCCTATAAGGCCAAAATAACTACTCGTATACTAAACATAGGCTGATAAGGCCATACAACCTTTTACATACACGACATCAGTCTACAAGCCTCTAAGGATACATAATTGTCATATAGGTCAGAACGGAGCCCCGGTATACCAAATAATACACATCTAAATCATATTGACCAAACAAGCAACTCCGGAGTGGGCAAAATCATCAATGTATACCAGCTGATCAAGTGGTGGTGCGTATATAATGCCGTAACATTTTCCCATATCTTATATAAATATAATATACATATATACGTGTATATAACGTCATCTGGTCATGGGTCAACATACATGTATAAATGCATGAAATATATAAAAATATATTAATAAGATTTTCTTGGAATGCCATAAAAATCCATATGTCTTTCGGATGAACTTTATCAAATATGTATTTTTCTGAGACCCATGAACAGAAAATATAATAATAATAATATACATGGGGAATCAAGAATATAGACACCCCCTAGTATTTCTATGAATAGAGTCGTTTATGAAAGTCGTGTATTTTGCTCGTTTCATTTGTATTATTTGGATCATATCAAAAAGAAAGGAGGGATAGCCTTAACATAGCTGAGCCGATTCTCTTAACAATCTCTCTAACCCACGTCTTTGTGACAACATGTAACGATGGATCGGAGTAAGGGAAAATCTGTATGATATTCTTGCGAAAGATTGCACTGTACTTTCTTAGAATCGCAAAATCTCGCCGCTATTACGTAGTATAATTTTGTATGACTTTTCTGCACATAAGCGTTACCTTGCTGAAATTTGTCCACCTTGGATTCATTAAGAGAATCTATCTCTTAATGAATTAGTCTTATACCCAATAAAGATTACAATCCACCCTTTAAAGTCTTTGTAGTTGTGTACGTAAGTGTCATTTGCATGACACTTAGATTCCACCTTTTAATTTGTGGTATGAGTCATTCCAATTGCATAGGGGGCTGCCACCTAATGCTTTTTTAATACTTATCCAATATATCCTCAATTAATTAAGTAATGTCCCGTTACCCGGTAATTAACCAATTACTCACATAATAAAAAATTATCTCAATTTACTTAAAATACTACTCTCTTTTAACATACCTTGTACACCTTACTAGCATGGTTATGTAATACCTTGTATGGTACTAGTCCATAAATATCAGGTATTAATGATCGGCCCGTATTTTATCCCAATATGCCAAATCTTTCGATGAAAAATTTATTTTCTTTGACTTGCTTCCCCTCTCATCTTTACTAATTTACTCATCATTTGTTTAAAATAGCATAATCCTTATAATCTCCAAATAATCTCTTTCTTTGGACTAATTTCAATTACCTTACGACAAATTCAACATACAATACTACAGGGTGCAACATCGTCATAATTTAATACTGCGAAGCATAACATCATCGTAATATAATACTGCGGGATGTAATATCGATGTAATATTGCGGGGCTTAACAGTAAAGTCCCCGCAATAGCTGCACCATGAGTACGTAAATCAATGTGTACCCAATAAGTATCTAGCCTAACCTCGAAGAAGTAGTGACAAGGGATCGACATCGATACTTACTAGTGGTCCGATAAATTTAGTATAGTAGAAAGTAAACAAGTATGAGGTATGGTAAATAAACACTGTAAACAAATATAAGTATGTGGTACGATCCTCCTCTGAACAGTAAACACAAGCTCTCAATTATCATTTACCCCCTCAACCGGAGTGTGTGTGTGTGTGTGTATAATGGTCCCCACCAGAGAGGTCGTCACAACTCAAATCAGGAAAACTTATGGACACACTGTCTTCATGTCAAATATTTGCATGATTCTACCGAGGAGAACGGTCTGATCCCATAAGAATATAATACTGTCGAGGCGAACGGCCTGATCCCAAAAGAATATAATACTGTCGAGGAAAATGGCCCGATCCCATAGGAATATGATACTGCCGAGGCAAACGCTCTGATCCCATAAGAGTGTGTTACATAATCCTGCCGAGGTGAATGGTCCGATCCCATTAGAAGAAGAACCTTTAACGGGTCCTTAGATCCACTCATGAATATACTTGTGAGTATAAAATTTAAGGAAGCTTTTCGATGAAAACACACAATGCGGGAGAAATTCGTAAGTGAAGCACAGTTATTTCGCGGCTAATCACGTAGCTCGTTACACCTCAACAATAGCGTGTCTATCACTCGACACAAGCCTAGTCTCAGGACGTAACAAGAAATCAAGTAACTAAGCAGGCAATAATAACTCATCCAGTACAAATAAAGCATAGTATGAATCCTATTCACCCCGGACATACTCAGAAATTCTAGTATGCACACGGATACTAGTCACCTCATATGTGCGCAGCTCCCACAACATGTAGCATATAAGAAGAATAACACCTATAGGGTAATTTCTCCCTCACAAGGTTAGACATGAGACTTACCTTCTCTAAAGTTCCATAACCGGCTCCAACGCCACTCTAACATTTCAAACCGAATGCCTATCAATTCGAAACTAGTCAAACAAATCAAAATATACTCCAATGTTTACAATTAACAATTTATAATAATTTCTAACTCCGCTCGAAAAGTCAACAAAGTCAACCCTCGTCCCACGAGCCCGGATTCCGAAAATATTCGAATATAAACTTTACTTATTACGCCATAAACTCAAATATATGATTTATTCCAAATTTCATGTCCAAATTTCGTTGAAAAATCCAAAAATATAATATTTATGTCTTCTACCAAAAATCCCATATCTTCCACTCAAATTCTTGAATTAACAAGTGTAAATTCATGTATTTAATTCACAATATATACAAATCACTTACCTCTTGATTGACGATGAAAATGACGCTCCAAAGTCAGCTCCCATGGAAGAAATTAAGTGAAAATGGGCCCAAACCCTCGCTTTTAAAACCGCACTGCCCAGAAAATCCCTCTTCTGCAGTTCCATGGTCACTTCTGCGGCTTAAATCTCGCACCTTCAAGAACCCACCGCAGGTCGCCGACTGCATCTACGGTCCCTGTAGTGCTTCTGCACTCACGCTTCTGCGTTTCCTCCTCCGCAGTTGTGGTTCCGCTTCTGCGGCAAAACGATCGCATCTGCAGTCCTAGCACTACCAAACAAAATCCGCTTCTGCGCTTTTGTGGCGTCACATCTACGGCCCATTTTCCACATGTGCGATTACATAAGTACTTAGGCCCTTCAGCAATACAACAAGGTTTAAAAATGATTTGCGACTCGTCTGAAACACATTCGAGACTCCTGGAACCCCGTCCGGACTTACCAACAAGTTCCAAAAAAATGATACGGACCTAGTCGAAGCCTCGAATCACGTCAAACAATATCAAAATTATGAATCGACGATCGAAACCCTTCTTTGAACTTTTAAACTTCGACGAACGCGTCCGAATTATACTTAAACACCCCGGAATGACGCCAAACTTTACGTGCAAGTCACAATTCACAGTATGAACTTATTCCAAGGCTCGGTACCCTAAACGGACATAGATAACACCAAAATTCACTTCAAATAAAACTTAAGAAATTCTTAAACTTTAAAATGCCAATCTTCTATAATAAGCGCTGAAATGCTTCCGGACCACCCGATACTCAACCCAAACATACGCCCAAGTACGAAATCATCATACGAATCTATTGGAACCCTCAAATCTTGATTCTGAGGTTGTTTAGTTAAAAGTCAAACATTACTCAATTCTTCCAACATAAAGCTTCCGAATTAGGAATTTTCCATCCGAATCAACTTCTAACTTCCCGAAATTCAAATTCGACCACACGTACAAGTCATGATACATGAAGTGAAGCTAATCAAGACCTCAAACTGCCTAACGACACACTAGGGCTCAAAACGACTTGTCGGATCATTACATATATAATATTTAATTTTTTACACTATCAGAATATGTCTATATATAATATTTGTATATATTGTTATACAAAATTCAATATATATACATATAAATTTTATATACTGTATATATAATTTTTAATATGAAATTATACCTGCATCTTATAACCACAATTAAAGAGTAGATAATGAACGGACATTGGGGGTTTGAGCACATGACTAATGAATGTCCTCGATTGTGCACAAGTTAGCTCTTTTTATCCAATAAATAGATCATTATTGCACTTACGATTGATATCGATTTTGGAACATCAGTCTCATCTTTAGCAAGATTCATGCATTCTGTTATTCTTCTTTTGAGTAATTGAGCTACAACTCAATAGCATCTTTAGCAAGTATCTAATATACTTCAAATCATTTTTTAAATTAATTTAATTTTTAATTTTACAAAAATTTATTATTGATTTATATGATGAAAAATAATAGAATTGGGACTCTTGGATTAGACACACATTATAAAAGTCATTTTATTGAATTTTGACGTACACTCGAACCAATTCCAAGTCTTTGCCCAGCGATCACTATATCTTTTTGGAGTAATTAAGAAAACAATTATTGTGCAGAAGAAAAGGATTGACAGACCCTTTTCAATTGTAGCATACTTCATGTTTCCAATTGAAAATATAAATTAGCGAAAAGAAGGAAAAAGATAATTTATTTCAAGCATACGATAAAAGGTTTCACAGGTGACAATATATGAAATGCCCCTTGGTATATATTATGCCTAACATCCTTCTTCTAATATTATACTACCCTATTTATATTAAATTGTATCATTAGTTTCTGAAAGTAAGGATGTATTATACTAAAGGTGCTTTGCCAACATACCAACGTAAATCTAGAGTGTTGTTTGTGGACCAAGAGGAGGAAAATCTGTGCATTGGAAATAGTGATTTTAACTTGTCAATAAATTGGGCATAAAGGCCATTTCGGTTCTGTGGAAAAAACATGGGCTAATAAAAAATTTAGGGGGCCATAGAGCATCATTTTCTCCTTTATTTTTGGGGCAAGTGCACATATAGTCATTTTAGGCATGGTATTTACATACCGAGTGGTCAAAAGCGGCAGACTGTAAATCTGTTGATGGTATTTACAGATTTACAAGTACTCATTTTGTTCTAAAAATTTTAAACTAAAAATTTTAACTTCAGGACTATTCAGGATATTTTTATCTTGAAAAATTAAACTGAAAAGCTTAAATTGAGGATGAACTGACTAATTCCTAAATAACAACCTTATAAAGTGGCTACCTAATATATTTTCTGCTTTATTTTTGGGCTTAACACATTTGGTCATTCGGCCAAAAGTAGCTATAATCGCTACTCGAATAAAAAAAATATACAATAATTATATATAAAATAAGCATATTATACATTTGACAGATATTATTTGGTCGACAACTATATGATGTAAAATTCCCTTTATTTATTTTTTATCACCTCTTAACTTTACTCGATGTTATTAAATTAACTTCCATTCAACTAACAATATAAAAAAGTTTATACTATCAAGTCACATAGATAATATAAATTTATATATATATATATACACGTCACATAATACATGAAGTTGGGAACTTTGAACAATAAGGCAAGTAACCTAATACTACAGTTGAACCTCTCTATAACAATCTTATTTGTTTCGATTTTTTTTGTATATACACGTCACATAATACATGAAGTTGGGAACTTTGAACAATAAGGCAAGTAACCTAATACTACAGTTGAACCTCTCTATAACAATCTTATTTGTTTCGATTTTTTTTGCTGCTAGAGTGAAGTGTTGTTATAGAGGACATATGTTATAATATAACATAAAAATTGATTTAAAGAATAACTTGACTTTTATAGTGAATAAAAATAATATATATGTTGTTATAGAGAAGTCTGATCGTGTATGTTAAATAACTCATGATAGTGTAAAAATTCTCTAAATTCTTTATACTAACGTTTTTATAGAAGCACCACTAAGAGGTGTGGCAAGGTAATTAAGATCCATTTACCCATAATCAAATGCCTCGACCAACTTAAAATTGGAGATTGGACAAGAAATCTCCATATATGAACTGGGACAAGAAATCTCTATATATGAAATTAAGTATGACTATAATATCTAGTATTAAATTTGTAACGATCTGATCGGTCGCTTTGAGTTCTAGTGCGTCGTTCGGTAGTTTTAGACCATGAGTAGCTTCACTTCAGGTATTATGACTTGTTCATCTAGTTGGAATTGAATTTCGCTAAGTTCGGAGTTAATTTGAAAAGAAAATTCTCATTTCAGAAGCTTTAAATTGGAAGACTTGACTAAGGTTGGATTTTTTAGTAAACGATCTCGGAATCGAGATTTGAAGGTCTCAACAGGTTCGTATGTTGATTTTGGACTTGGGTGTATGTCTGGATCAGGTTTTGGATGACCTGGAAGCGTTTCGACACCTATTGTGGAAGTTAGCATTTTGTAAGAATTTCATAAATTCGGGTTGAAGTATATTTCAATGTTATCGATGTCCGTTTGGGATTCCATGTCTGGGAACAACTCCATATGTTGATTCTAGTATTGGGAGCACGTCCGGATATGGATATGGAGATCCATAGGTCATTTTGGGGTTATTTGGCCGAAGTTAGAAATTTGAAGGTTTTGAGAAGTTGGACCGGGAGTGGACTTTTTGATATCGGGGTCAAAATCTGATTCCGATAGTTTGAATAGGTCTGTAATATCGAATGTAACATGTGTGCAAATTTTGAGGTCAATTGGACGTTATTTGATAGATTTCGGCATTGAATGTAGAAGTTTGAAGCTTTAAAGTTCATTAAGCTTGAATTGGAGTGTGATTCATGGTTTTAGTGTTGTTTGATGTGATTTGAAGGCTCGACTAAGTTTATAATGTGTTTTGGACATGTTGGTATATTTGGTTAAGGTTCAGGGGGCCTCAGATGGGCCCCGGATGGTTAACGGAGCAAATTTTAGACTAAGGGGTACTGAAGGACCTGAGTTCTGGTGTAATTGCACCTGCGCATTAAGGGCCGCAAGTGCGATGCTGCAAAAACGGCAAAACCAGCATAGAAGCGGAGGATGGCCAAAAGGCCTGGGCAGCAGAAGCAGGCGCAAACGCGCAGGTGCGCGAGCGCAGAAGTGCACTAGGACCACAGAAGCGGAAGCGCAGATGCGCTACATGGGGCGCAGGTGCAAGAACTGTTGGTCGAGCTAGAGCTGCACCTGCGATAGAATTTCCGCAGGTGCGAAGGTCGGGCTGGGCAGTGTATTTCTTTAAAACGAGGGTTTGGGCTCATTTTCACATCATGTCCTCCATGGGAGCCTGTCTTGGAGAGATTTTGGAGCTCCATCTTCATCATCTGCATCAAGGTAAGTGATTATCACCAATTGCAAGTTAAATACATGGTTTATATATAGATTTATGTATGCGACAAAATCATAGGGCCTAATTTCTTACTATCAAGTCACTTCAGAAGAATGTCTCGAGACCCCGAGGACATGGACTTGCGACCGAGTTCCCTCCCTCGGGGCTCGTCGAGGCCCGACTCAAAGAAGATGAAGATAGAGGCTAGAGCAAAATAGAGAATTTCCAAGGCACACGGTTAAGTCTGACAAAACCGGCCTACCCAGAGCCTGTATTGAGGCATCGCGTCTATCCGTCCCATTTCTGTGTCTTTACAATTAATGCATTCTGTAATATGTTGTATTTCTCCTCTTATATAAAGGGGATTCTCACCACTTTGTAAGAGGCGGTTGTTACTCCAACTATTCTACACAAGATCAATAACAATTCTCTCTCTTTCTCTCTCTCTTTTTTCTCTCTAACTTACTCACCCAAGGCTACTTCTTTATTTATTGCTTTCATACTTGTTCTTCTTTTATTGCTTGATATTGGCCATAAAGAGCCTTGTTGATTAAATCCTAACTGTTATTCCCTTCCCGGTTATCCCCGATAGCTCGATCTCGAGCCCAGGCATTGACCTCGAGGCCTTTCATCGATCAGTCCGAGGCCCCAGTAGCAAGCCCTTCAGTTTGATTATTGCCCCATTTTAGCTTGTATTTCGTCGATTAAACTTCACATATCTAGAATCCACTGCTCTAAAAACTGGCATAAAAATAAATTACGTATTTTTAGAGTCCCATTTACAAATTTAATTGTTATTACCATTTTCACTGTAAATAGTTTGGCGCCCACCGTGGGTCTAAAAATAATAGTGATTATTTTTTTGCTGGTTTCATTACACAAACGCAAGTTATCTTTCATAATTTTTCTTGTCCAAGATCTTTTGATTTCAGGACAAAATGTCTGGCTCGGTAAACAAAATCGAGAACGGCAACCTCGAATACCACGGGAAAAATAGTGTGGCTATTCTAGTCGTCGGTGCGCTGCCGCAGAATCCCGATAACGTGCCCGGACTGATTTCAGCGGATGCGGATTCGTAGGACGTACAACAGGTCGACCGGAGCATACGGCATGACGACTAACAGGAAGCCCAAAAAAAAATCCCATCCCGGGAAGAACAGGAAGTCAATCTCCATGTTATTTTTGAAATGTTGCAGGCACAACAGTTGGCTATCGCTCAGTTGCAAAGCCACCTGAAGACTCCCAGCACAGTAGCACCGGAAACAGCTCCCCCAGCCGAACAGGTACCCGAAAGATCGAGTAATAACGGATCGATAACCGACCCTACCATAGTAAAAATGCTTAAGGATCTCACCAAAAGGATCGAATCGGGCGAGAAAATGATAGCAGCCAACGATAAGAAGGTAGAGACATATAACTCTAGGGTCGACCAGATCCCGGGTGCACCCCCGGTCCTCAAGGGCGTGGATTCAAAGGAGTTTATACAAAGGCCGTTCCCCGAGGAAGCAACCCCAAAACCCATTCCAAAGAAGTTTGGAATGATAAAAATCCCAAAGTACAATGGGACATCAGATCCCAACAAACACATCACTGCCTATACGTGCGTAGTGAAAGGCAATGACACAAAAGACGATGAGATCGAGTCCGTCTTATTGAATAGGTTCAGAGAAACGCTCTCGAAGGGGCCATGGTGTGGCATCATAGCGTAGCTCCCAACCCCATACTCTTACTTACCATACTGGCGGATTCCTTCATAAAGGAACACACCGGTGCCATCGAAGCAACAACGAGAAAGCCCAACGCATCCGAGATTAAGAAAAGGGAGAATGAAATGCTGCGAGAATTCTCATCTCGTTCCTAGATGGAACGAACGGAACTACCCCCGGTCTCAGACGATTGGGTGGTGCAGGCCTTCACTCAAAGCCTAAATGAACAAAGCCCGGTGATTTCAAGGTAGTTGAAACAGAACTTGATCAGGTATCCATCCAAGACCTGGTCGGACGCCCACATCCGGCACCAGTCGCAAATCAGGGTCGTGGATGACTAGCTGGGAGCCCCCTCGGGCTCAATATACCCACGCAGGCTCCTGGCAAAGAAACCAATGCCAAATAAAGAAAAATATCGCTTGTACGCTGCAGATAAGAGGAATGCCCCGAGACGCAACCTACCTCGCAACGATTGAAGAATGAATGGAGGGAAATATCCTCGAGGAATCGTCAATAGAGCCAGATTCGATGAGGACACGAGGCCAGCGAGGGCTCCTTGCCCATCAGGATACAATTTCAACATCGTTGTATCAGACATCGTGTTCACCGTCAGCGAAATCAGGGACGCCAAATGGCCCAGGCCTATTCAGTCGAATCCCTCTCAGAGGAATCACAGCTTGGTGTGTGAACTATATAATACGCATGGCCACGGGGCCAAATATGGCCACCAGCTCCGAAGGAAAATAGCCAAGCTACTCAATAAGAATCACCGCCGAGAGCTGTCGAGCGATCGGGCTCGAGTTCAGTTCCGAGTAAGGAAGGCGGCCAAGAAGAACAAAGCAAATAGGTCGTGACATATTACCATGATAGTGGAAGAGCGACGACACTCTCCAGGAACTTATAAAAAGGAGGGTAAAAATGCCCGTCACTAGAGAAAAGCGGATCAGGGGATATATTCTCGATGATGCCCTCACAATCGGTAAAAAGGGCAATGAGACCTTGTCTCAACCTCACACTGACGCACTGGTAACCTTCTTCCTCATTCGATCCATTTCAAATAAAACATATGCTCATGAATTTAGGTGGCTCGGTCAACATTGTCGGGCTGAGGATGATTGGGCAGCTGGACCAAAACAAGCCCTCCTCTTGAATCTTTGGCGGATTCCACACGGCGATCGAGACGACGAGAAAAAAGACCATTCTCTCAGTCAGCACGGCTGGCGCAGACCAGAACGCCAAGATCTGTATCATCAAAGGAGGCGCAAGGCATGAACGCCTTATTCAGATGGTTGCGGATGCACTGCGAGAAGGTAGTGTCGTCCCCTCTTCACCAAAGGATGAAATCCCCCGCAAGGGACGGAATTAATACCGTCGGTAGGGAGCAACACGCAGCAAGGGGAGTGTTCGCGTCACATAACGTAGCGCCGCCACCAATATCTCCACTCTCGAAAGAATCAAAGGGTAATTAAACCATGTCTTCGGCCAAGCCCGATTAAACACAGCGAAGGGTTGTGCAGAGTCCACGTTCCAAATCAGCAGGGACATATCGGGCCTCGGAACATCGCCTGCGCACCCGGCGATAAGGTAAGCCCACCTCCCTCCTTTGTTATTTTACACTAACCCATATGCAGACACCCTGCCAGGGCGTTCGGAAGTGTTAACCCTACCCGAAGATCACAAGGCCTTAATGGCACTCGTCGCACTCTTCCTCCTCGGCCGAGCTTTCGTCCTGAAGAGGGTCTCACCGGCAAGGTTCTTAGCAGCGCGACACGACGCCTAAAGAGGATTCGACAAGCTTGCGGGGCTTCTTTTGCAATCAACCCTGAACGCTGGAAGGCACCCCCCTTTTAAGACGTCATCCGCTCGGAAGGACCGGGGAACGACAGACTAAGTTCTAATAGGAAACAATGTACTGGGCCAAACGGTCAAAAGAGTCGTACCCGCACAGGCCGAGCTCACAGCAACGAAACAACATGTACTTAGGCCAAGCAATCAAAAAATATCTCTCGCCAAAAACATCTCGTACTCTAAAGAAAATTCAGCATACTCACGACAAGGATCCCTCCACCGAGTACGTCCCAAAATACTCGGAGACTTAGCATCAACAATTTGATACCCACATGACCTCAGGGTCAGAACTCCGTGCTCGTAAGACCTCAACGAGGCAATTCCGAGCTCACGAGTAACGGCTTTCAAGCCTAAGCAAATTCGATGACTCAGAGACTGTCGTCAATCGCCATTCAGTAATAAACCAGAGGCCGTAAGACCCCGAGCAGGCAAACTTGGTCTAGCCAAATCTATTTTTCATAACAACAAAAAATAACTGTAAGACCTCAATAGGCATGAAAATAACTGTAAGACCTCAACAGGCATGAAAAAGCTATAAGACCTCAACAGGCATGAAAATAACTGTAAGATCTCAACAGGCATGAAAAAGTTGTAAGATCTCAACAGGCATAAAAAAACTATAAGACCTCAACAAGCATGAAAATTTTGTAAGACCTTACTACAGGAATAAAACTCAATACCGAAGTTTAGGCTATATGTCGCATTTGTAAGACTCCCGAAAGGGCATACCCTAGATACAGATGCGTAAATTTCCTCACTCGGGATCGCAAATGGCTCCGGCCAAACAGAAATGACTATGGTCAATACGGCTGCACCAGTCAAATTAACGCGACTCGGGGATGCCCGACCGTCGCTAACAAAATCATAGGCCATTACTTAGAATCTACTTCGAAAAGAACCGGTTAAACCAGGCTACCCTCAACAGGAAAACGAGCTTCAACCATGTCAGCTCTAACTCACAAGGCTTCGAGATACTCAGCCTACGAGCTAAACCTTCCGAGGTGCTCGAATATCGCCGCTAACGACTTGAAATCGAGGTTCTTCCTGAACCGAAAGACAGGTCAGGCAAAATAATTTCAAAAAGTCCTTAACAAGAGGTAAACAAAGCCTACATATGCCCACATGCAAAAGCGTAAGAGCCATTATCGCCAGCCAAACAAGCTTCAGGGACACACACTAAAAGGTCGCAACGACCAAAAGCGTAAGAGCCAATGTCGCTAGCTTAAAATTTGAAAACTTGAGGATTAAAATGAGCTCGAGTCGTGACCCGATTCGGAGATTGGATCCAAAATAGGTAACTATACATGCCTAAGGGCACATCATAAGAGCCATCGTGGCTAGCTTCACAAGCCTCGGGGCCACTTACATAAGAGGTCTCTTCGACCCAAGGCGTAAGAGCCACTGTCGCCAGCACTAAAACAAAAAAAAACTTGAGGGCCAATTAAGCTCGAGTCGCAACCCGACTCGAAGACTGAACCCAAAATAGTTCAAAATACAAATGCCCAAGGGCAAGGCATAAGAGCCATTGTCGCCCGGCCATGCAGACACAAAAGCTTGAGGGTTGAATAGGTTCGAGTCAAAACCCGACTCGGATACTAAACCCAAAACAGTTGAACAAAGCATAAGAGCTCTAACGCTAGCTTGCGCTAAATGTCGCATCAACCAAGCATGTAAAAGCCTTCGGGCCTGCCTGATGAGCTCCGGAACCGTATTACAAATCTAAGGATTCTCGCTAACTCCAAAACCAGCCCGCCTGGTCAAAAGAAAAGTAGAAAGGGATACATAAGAGATAAATCTTCAAGTTTTCTTTTATTTACATACGTAAAAAAGGTGTGTTCTCCATCTACAAACGCGCTCTGCGAATATCACATACAAAATGGCAAAGTTTACGCTCCGCTTCAAAAGGCTATAGCCCACCCGCCTCATCTTCACTCTCCGCGACGTCGGCAAGAAGTGACCGAGTATCCACTCATCCTCCCTCTCTCGAGCCAGCTCTTTTGGGAGAACAAAACCCCTGGCACCGACCTCTTCAAGTGCCTTTTTTCGGGATCTGCAACGAACATATTCCTCGATCCTCTTTTCACAGTTGAGGTCCCTCTTCAACTTGGCTTGGGCATCAGTAGCATCCTTCAAATGAATCGCCATCTCCTGATCAGCCCTAGTCCGACTCAATGCTGCTTCAGCCCGAGCATTAACGATTTCAACCCCGACCTTCAAAAGTTCGGACTCGAGCTTCACGATCATATCCACTTGAACTGAAGCATTGTCACGAGCCAAGCGGAGTTGGGCCTCGAATGCAGGAACTTTAGCCAAGGTACCCTTCTCCTCTGAAGCTTGAGCCTGCACCTGAGCTCTTAGTTCGCCACAGTCATTCCTAACTCGGTCGGCTTCACCCCTAAGGCGCTCTAGAGCCTCCGGCTTTCTCTGCACCTGATATAGGAAAAAATATTAACCTTAAAGGTTTAAAAGCGAAACACGTACTACAAGAGGTTACCTGCTCCATTAAATAGCTCTCGTAATTCGAGCTCTGGTACGCCTCACATCGCCAGTGCATCAACTCAACCTCCTTCTCCTCGCAGAGGAGCCTGAGGGACCTACCCTCATCTAGAGCTTTCTGAAGCTAACCCCATGACGGAGCAGCTTAGACCTAAGCCTATCAAAGGCCTGCAGAAGAAAAACTTGATAAGGAAGGGAAGACACGAGATGCTGAAGGACTATGTCGGAACCCACCGCGAAGTGAAACCGGTGGACTTCCTCGAAGGACGAGCACACTCATGTTGGTCCAGCCCCCTCGGCCCTGGAAGAACCAACCTCGGTTGAAGCATGATCACTCGGAGAACCATCTTTCCAAAATCAAAGACTTTAGGATCAGCAGGCTCGGGCGATGTTTTCTCCTCGAAGACACGGACCCATTTGGCCCCGCTAAAAGCACCATCGCACTGTTAGCGTACATCCTATTTATCACCATCATCCCTTGGCTCCGAAGCCGACAACTCCTCCCTCTCACCGGAGGAGCACAACCTCGCCCTTGGGGACCTTCCGATACCTACAACGGCAAGACCACTACAAAAGAAAGAGGAAAATGTCATCTCAAATATACGAAGACCAAGGTAAAAGCAGCGTACGCACATACCTTATTGTTTCGCTTCCCATCTGCCCCGGGACACAGCTCGCCACCTACGCTCGTCGCAAGCCGAATGGGTCGCCAACCTCCGGACCCAGCTGGGTAAATCGGGAACTTCGTCTGGCACCCACGAAGTTGCTGCAAAAAAGGAGGAAACACAGTTACTAAACTAGTTTTCACTACAAGCGAATCTTAGAAAGCACGAGACAGCACGAGACACTCCACTCACGTGCATAATTCCATTCCTCGGGAAATGGCATAAGTTCCACAGGGATAATGTCAGTCGCCCGGACTCGAACAAATTGACTGACCCACTCTCGATCCCCATATTCCTCATCATTAACAACAAAGGGCATGGACGAATGGCACTGGAAGGTTAGTAGGCCTCGATGATGAAAGGGTCGATATAGCCTAGCGAGGTGACTAAGCGTGAATTCAAGCCCAGCCTTCTCCGCAAAGAATCTTATCATCAGCACTACTCGCCAAAACAACGGATGTATCTGCGCCAAAGTAACCCAATACTTCAGGGAGAAATCATGCACGACCCTATCAAGGGGGCCTAATGCGAAAGGGTATAATTATACGTTCATGAATCCATCAGCGGGGTCCATAATACCCTCATCCGGGGAAAGCGTCTATAACGCTACCCCTTCGACCCATCCACAGTCTCTCCTCACTATCTCCAGATATTCCTCTCTTATCGAAGACATAGTCTTCAAAGTAAACTCCCGCGGATCCTGAGCACTGGGAGTGGAACTCTCCCCTCCCTACCGGGCAGGCCCTGAAGTAGCAGCCATGACTATGGTGGAATTGGCCAACTGAAATAGGGACCTACACCAACACTTTTGTGCTTAAAGTAACGAGAGACTCGATGCCAAGGCGGAAGAATGCCTATCTAAAATAATGGGATCTTCCAAAGAAGCAAGAGCCATCCCACGTATATGTGGGAAACAACAACAATTCGCCTACCCAGGATAAACCCCGGGAGGTCAACGGCCTCGGTACAGATCCCGAGGTGGTACCTGACCTCGAAGTTTTCCCTTAACAAGAAAAATAAGCACTTCGAGCTCTGTCCACGAGGGCTCGACCTTAGGAAGTCGCCTAAGTACGAATAGCCCCTCCTCAGAAGCCTGCCTACAAAACCTTAAAAGGTTATCTACGTCAAGCTCAAAGTAAAAGCTCCAAGTGCCCGAAGTTGACTTTCACTTCGGTGCTCTATCTCTACGAGGCTCAAGGGCCCCGATGATCCAAGTTTACCGGACTACTTCAGGCTTGATTCCAGGAACAACGATGAGCTCGGAAAGGAGCCATTTCTGTCTATCAAAGGCCGAAAAAAATATTGACGCTCGTCAACAGAGGCATACATTCAAAATCTCCGCAAACGCACAAGAGTATAAAAGAACATGGCGAAAATCAAAACCAAAAGTAAAGAAGATGTCTTCATATTTCATAAATATTGTCTACAACGGCCCTCGGGGGTCCTTACATACAATTAAAAAAGTCCGCAAGGGGTCCTTACACAGAAACAAAGAAACAAAAGGGTATACACCCATAGTGAAAACCTAAGAACCTAGTCCATCCTCGAAGGTTCATCTCCGATATCAGCATCCTCGAGCGTCGCCCCCTCGAACTCGCATCCTCAAAGGCAATTTGCTGCCATCTCCTCTAGGTTCCCAGCTCAATCCCGCGGGAAATCCTCACCGAGGGAAAAGATAAAAAAGAGGAAATGGAGGGGATACAGAGGAGACAGAGAAAAGAGACATAGCCTGCCGAAGCCAAAAGTTGAAGATTCGGTGGGGCCCAGCCTCAACGACCTGTAGTGCCATTTTATCCCTCGAGAAAGAAAAAACCCAAGGGATGAAGTGCCACACCAGGCCAGGGTAGAAGAGTGAGCAGCGGTGCATAGTCCGAATGACTTTCTAAAAAAGGGGAGAATCGATTCCCCGTCTGTCATCATCTCGAGCCAATAGGAACAACGGCAGCAGACGTAACAACAACCACAGCAGCGACAGGACGGCATAGTCGTGCTCAGCAAAGAGGAGCCTCAAGCAAAGGGCCACGACACGGCCTATCGGAACGATGCCAAACGACCTCGAGGCTGTAGAATCCAAACATGGTCATCAACAATAGAGGAAGATGATAAGGAGAAGAGGGCGAATGGGCAGATGAAAGCACTTGGATAGAAAAACAATGCCAGAACGCCCCCATTTATAGGAGATAATAAAGCGGTCATCAAGGCCTTTGGAAGAGTGATCGGCGGATGCAATTATTGTGTTCTTGAAGAACCTAATCGACGACGGTACTTTTACCTTGGAGAACGGGAATCGACAGTGCATTGAATGATGTTAAAAACACAAGCCCATGAGATGTCCCGGTTATTGCAAAAACTCGTGACATAGGTTGCGCCATCGGTACGACGTCGTCACGAGAAGCTCGAGGAGTCGGGTGTTAGAGTCGTTTCCCATTTCTTCGTTCTGAGAAACGTGGAGATTATCTGTATGCGGAAAAATCAGAGGGCCTAATTTCTTGCTATCAAGTCACTTCAGAAGAATGTCTCGAGACCCCGAGGACGTGGAGTTGCGACCGAGTTCCCTCCCTTAGGGCTCGTCGAGGCCTGAATCAAAGAAGACGAAGATCGAGGCTAGAGAAAAACGGGGAATTTCCAAGGCACACGGCTAAGTCTGACAGAGCCAGCCTACACAGAGTAATTATCGAGGCGTCGTGTCTAGCCATCCCATCTCTGTGTTTTTACAATTAATGCATTCTGTATTATGTTGTATTTTTCCTCCTATATAAAGGGGATCTTCACCACTTTGTAAGAGGCGACTGTTACTTCAACTATTCTCCAAAATATCAATAACAATTCTCTCTCTCTCTCTCTCTCTCTTGTCTCTCTAACTTAGTCGCCTGAGGCTACTTCTTTATTTATTGCTTTCATACTGTTCTTCTTTTATTGCTTGATATTGGCCATAAAGAGCTTTGTTGATTATATCCTAACTGTTATTCCCTTCCCGGTTATCCCCGATAGCTCGATCTCGATCCTAGGCATCGACCTCGAGGCCTTTCATCGATCAGTCCGAGGCCCAGGTAGCAAGCCCCTTGGTTTGATTATTGTCCCGTTTTAGCTTGTATTTTGTCGATTAAACTTCACATATCTAGCATCCACTACTCTAACAACTGGCATAAAAATAGATCACATATTTTTAGAGTCCTATTTACAAATTTAATTGTTATTACTATTTTCACGGTAAACAATTTAAACATAAAAATTGGTAGAAATTTGGGATTTTGGTATAAAACCTAGAAATTTATATCTTTGGATTTTTACCACGAATATGGGCTTCGAGTTAGAAATAAATTATATATTTAAGTTCGTGAGGTTATGGGTAAAGTTTATCTTTGAAAATTTTCGAAATCCAGGCACATGAGCCCAAGGCTGATTTTTATCGACTTTTCGATCGAAGTTGAAAATTGTTGAAAATAGGATTATAATGAGTATCTGAATATATATTTATGGAATCGCTCAATCATTGACTAGTTTTGGAGCGTTGGACATCGGTTCGAGTTATCGGAAGGGCTGGGGAGCCGAATATGAAACTTCGGAGCGAGGTAAGTCTCCTTTCTAATCTTGTAAGAAGGAATTAACCCCATAAGTAAAATAATTGCTTAAATCATACCGAACTTGGTAAATGAATTTCAAAAAAAGTTAAACTTCGTTTTCTTGACCGGTAAAAGGGGATTTACATTTTCTTGGATAACTGCTCCTTGATGAATATTTGATTGACTGTTTGATTGTATTTTCCTTTTGTGGAACGGGCGGAATGCCTCAGCGGATTAAATAGATGCATCTATGGTTCGCGCCGTTCAATCCTCCGGTAGTGTGCGTTATTCAGCTTTACCATTCACGAAGTACTCTTGAATTGTTTTGATTGAGTCTTCAAATTTAGAATTCATGGAGTTTCGATCATCTCTCTCATATTGCCTCTGCATTTTTATTTTACAAAAATAATTAACATGAATTGTCGGAGATAAAATGATCATCAGGTTTTATAACAAGTAGTACGTGGACTACTAGAGAAGTTAAACGCCAATTTGAGATGGATAAATTCAATTGCATTGAAAAAAAATATAGCATATACTCTAACACTAATTACACCAAGAACAATTTTGAAAAGAAAAAATTAATTCATTCTTGAGAACTGAAAAACTCAAATATTTTGACCACAAAAAAAAAAAACCAAAAATCATATAAAGTGGACGGGAGGAAGTATAGAATTTAAAATAATCGAGATTCTAATGCGGGTATATTAAACTCGCAAACTCCAACCTCGATATCGCCTATTCTGTTCCCAATTAGATTTAACTTATATACATGACAATTTTAAGAGTTTTTATATAATCAACATATTTTAACATATTATAGCTGATATTTTGCCTTATATTTTTTTTAATTTAGTAATCCATATTTTATAATTGGTTACCTATTGGAATTTTTTAAATGATCTGACACTATATAACTTCAATATGGAGAACTATATTCAATGCTCAACCTCCAACCTCGTATCCCCTCTTCTTTTTGTCAATTTACAACGTGTCAAAATCTAAAGTGGTTGCTGCCACATGCAGAAGTAACTACATGAAAGTCTTATAAATAGATTAGTGCCATATTTGGTTCATCACATAAGTTATTGGTCTATGAATCTCTCTGTATACGGAAATAAAAAAGGAACTCTCTGTACTCAAAAGATCCAAAGGGGATATCTCATTGTTTTTGTCTGGGAAATGGAGACCAAATCTCAGAATGGAAAGTTTCTTTCTTTGCCCTTGTTAGCTGAATACGATCAAGTTGATAAAGCTGAGAAGGGAATTGGATCGGACTCTGTTATTATCACTGGAAAAACCTCTTTTCTGAAAACCACATTTCACGGACTTAATGCTCTATCAGGTTCTTTCTGTGTGTGTGTGTTTTCGTTAATTTCTTTTTCTATCTTTTGTGGACATTTTCTTTTTTCTTTGGTTCTTCTTAGCGTTTAATTCGGTGATATTGTTACTTTTATGATTCGGTTCCGGGTTTTATATGTGTCTAGTCAAACTTCTCCCCCCCCCCCCCCCCCCCCCAACCCAAAAAAAAATCATTTGTTCTAATGCTCTTCTAATTTGTAATTTGTACTAGCATATAAGGATTTAGTCGAGTATAATTTTTGTACACTGACTGTGTAAAAAGCATCAGCTCATCTAAAAGATAAAGTGTATGAAAAGATAGTATGTTGCCTGCAAGAATTGTCCAAAAAAAGTGTAATTACTAACATGAAAAGATGAGGTATGTTGCCTGCAATGGAAAAATTCTTTTACACATGTTATAAATCCAATACAACTACAGTATATATCTTGATGTATTAACTCACGCCATTGATGCGTGATATTTGAGCTTCAGAGAATATCGAAGAAGAGAGAATAAAGTATGGTTCTGAAGAGAAGCTCTCAATTGTATTGAAGGAAGACTAAAACATTTACAATGTTAATCTATATAAGCTATACATTGTTAAGCTAATTAACTTAGCCTATTGGCCAATTACTCACTAACTAACATAACTAATCAATGCTAATATACACCGCTGTTATCCTACACCTTGCTCACCCACTGTGCTATGAGATTCACAGCTATTAGCTCCTTCATCTCAACACCCCCTTCAAGCTAGGTGTTGTAAAGATGTTCAAAACACCTAGCTTGGACAACAGATGATAGTGTTGCACGCTGCCTAGTCCTTTGGTCAATATATCTGCTTCTTGATCTTCTATTGGGACATAAACAGGATGGATTAGTCCTTCCTGCACCTTCTCCCTTATAAAATGACTGTCTATCTCTATATGCTTCATGCGCTCATGAAATACTAGATTGTTGGCTATTTGCATTGCTGTCTTGCTATCTGTAAAGAGTTGAATGGGAGTAACAAATGCAACTCCCAACTCTTTGAACACTCCTAACAACCAAATCAGTTTAGAAACTGTCAATGCCATGCTTCTATACTCTGACTTTGCGGAGCTTCTTGTAATTGTATTCCGTTTCTTTGATTTCCATGATATCAAAGAGTCACCAATTTCACCAAATACCCTATAACAGATTTCCTTGGGTTTGAACAACTGGCCAGTCTGCATCACTGTCTGCCTTCAAGCTCATGTCATCTTTTGCACTCATTAGAATGCCTAGCCCTGGCTTATTCTTAATATACCTCACCAATCTCTGTGTGCTTCTAGATGAGATCTTTTAGGTTCCTGCATGAATTGACTCAAAATTTGCACTGTATAAGCAATATCAGGCCTTGTCAGTGTTAGGTAAAGAAGCTTTCCTATGAGCCTTTGGTACACCCATTCATATCTGTAAGTTGTGGATCATCATTTAGATCACAATGTGTATCATATTTCACAGTTGTTAATTTCCTGTTGTGTTCCATTGGTGTCACAACTGGCTTAGAACCTGTTAATCCTAGTTCTGTTATGAGCTCAACTATTTCCTCTGGTACAGTAATATCCCCTTTTGAGATCTGCTTACTTCTATTCCCAAGAAGTACTTCAATGACCCCAAGTCTTTGATCTTAAAAGCTTTGTGCAATATGGTTTTTGCTTCCTGTATTAAAGTCTCATCATCTCATGTGATCAAAAGATCATCAACATAAACAAGGATGATAACAAGTTTGCGGTTTTTTCTTAGGGTGAAAAGAGAATGATCATGTCTGCTTTGAAAAAATCCTGCCTGTGAAAGAGCTTCTGTAAGCTTCAAGTTCCAATGTCTTGATGCTTGTTTAAGCCCATAAAGGGATTTGAGTAGTCTACAACCCTTGTTCCCCCCTTAACTACCAAAACCAGGTAGAAGCTGCATGTGGACTTCTTCTTCTAAGTCACCCTAAAGAAATACATTGTAGACATCCATTTGGTAAAGATTCCACTGATGAATGGCAGTTAATGCGATGACTACCCTTACTGTAACCTTACTGGTTAAAAGTTAGCTACAAACTTTAATGGTTAAAAGTTAGCTACAAACTTTAATGTTTCATGGCTAAGGATTAATACTTATTACTACAAGAACTTTTTTGATATGGCTATATTAATAAAACTTTTGCCACGAACAATATATATTTATAGCTAATGATTTTATTCTTTTGCCACGATAAATCAATTTTGTAGCTATCTTTTATACTTTAGCCACAAAGGGGTATACTGTGGCAAAAGATGTTATGTATCAATATTAGATTTGTATTATAGTATTTATATTTAGCTATCAATGCATAATTTTATAGCAGTAAATCGTCAAAATATTCATGATTAGCTTTTTTTATTATATTTATTTGGTGACTAGATTTTTATTACATTTTATTTTTATTGATGAAAAATTAATTTATTAGAGATAATAAATTTTTCTGTCATATGTGTTGCTATTTTCTTTTTTTACCTCACTAAATATTTTTAAAATTTTCAAATATTCCATATCCATACATCTCTGATCAATTCATAGAAACACACAATAAAAACTTTAACTATCACTTATTTTACAGAAACTGACTTTCAAAATAGTTTTAAAAATTAATTCTAAAATATACAATTGTCTATCTAAAGCAGATAATATCCACACTTCCAAAGACTAGCTAATACGCAGCAAGATAATAAGAAAGAAGTCAACCTTGCATTCTTGTCAAACTAATAGGAGTAAAATACAAACTATGTACAGGCGGTAATTTAACTATAATCTATAAAATTCAGAAAGGTTCCACATCAAAACAAAACTAAGTGCTAAGTATTTGATATGAGAATTGCAAATGTAGCCACCAGATGATCTTCTGCGGTCAAGGATAAAGTAATTTCACTCAAAGCTGAAACCTTGCTCTTCTTCCATTCAATAGATTAAAATGTACCCTATAAATTCAAAATAAACAATAATTAGTACAAAAGACATCAATACAAAGATGCAAGTTTACTTTGTATAATGCTAAAAGAACGTTCAAAAAGAGAAACTTTAGCATATAACAAGAGGGGAAAACGTAAAGCGATAAGAAAACAAACCTGTATACTTTTTAAAAAACTTTTGAAAGGATTTTCATCTCAATTTTGTAATATCTTTTCTAGAACTGTGGGTCCTTCCAACATTATATTGTAATCTTCAAGGTTCCACTCAATATCTATCACAATACAACACAATATCTATTAATTTGTTAGAATATAAATCAAAAATTCAAATAAAAAAGGTGTATGGGGATTCAGAAATCCTAAGATACATACATAAACATATCTGGAAAGAAAGAAGGCGACTGGCTATCTAAGCGGTGATTGATCAGTTGGTTTGCTCTGTTCATGTGAAGAGAAAAGACATTGTTGAAGAAGAAGAAAATGGGCAAAGGGGGGAGGAAGGGGGGTTTATTAGGTTTTGTAGATTTTTGTTTGGGCCAAACCTTTACGCTCTTCGTTTTGTTATTACTATTACTATATATATTTGCACTATTACCTAATATAAATCCTATAAATGTGAGAACTGTAAGTATTAACAAATACAAGTCCAGCAAGAAAATTATTTATGAAAAAGGCAAAAGATTAAACACATACTTCACACTAAGTAAAATAAAAAAATCAACTTGCATGAAATAAAGATATTTTATAATATATTTTATTCTTTACAACTTTTTTCGTCATATACAAGTCTTATTTAACCTTCACGGACCACTTCACTACCCAGCAAGCTCCGGCTCGAAAGCAAGAAGCAAGGGCGCAGTAGTTGCGCGAAGTTGCGCCTTAGCGCATCCGTTTTCTTGCTCGTTAGCGCTTTTTTTTTATTGCAGCTAGCACACATATACGATATTGTTAGTTTTGTTATATACTCCTATTTCAATCGTATTAATTTCTTAATTTTAGAATTTAATTAGATAATGATAGTTATTAAGTTATTAAACTAGCATTAGAACATTAAATAAAAAACTTTTCTATTAATCTAAAGTGAGGGTAATTAGTGATAAATGTACATAGATATAAAAATATCGTTTAAATTTGATATTGAGATATTCAAATCTAATGAAAATTAGTTACATACTTATTTAATTGTATTGAAACTTACAAGTATATTTTGTTTTATATGAATTATGATATGCTAGTTAGTATTGTTATACACTCCTATATTAACCATATAAAATCTTAAAAAAACGTTTATGTGAAATTTAATAACATCGAATTATGTAAACATTATAAAATATCAAATAATAGTCACAAGAGAAAACACGATCTTTATCATATTTAATTCCCAATTCTTATATTCAATGTATATTTAGTTTATGATAATTGAAAACTTATCAAGTTAGTATATATATATATATATATATATATATATATATATATATATATATATATATCTTAAGATGTATATTTATGAGGACTTGTTTAAAAATAAATACTTAAATAAAGAAATTACTCTAAGTACCTATAAAAAAATTAGTAAAGTACCATACATACATAAATTCTCTATAAATATTAGTATATTTTGAATTTTACACCATATTTACATAATTAATGTCCAAAATAACAAGTTGCAATAAAATAAAATGTGGCTAGAAGATTGTCATTGTTGCGGCAAATCTACCTTGTGGCAAAAACTAATAAAATTTTATCATACAAATAAATCCGTAGTTATATCATTTTATCATGACAAATAATTGTAGATATTAATCCAATTACTGACATGGCTTTTTAGAACTTGAAGAAAAATCATTTATTTAGCATCATTTTTGTTTTAAATAATTTATTGCGACTAAAAGATTATTATTGTTATATTAAGTATCAACTCATGACAAAAATTAATGATCTACGAAATTTTATTATAGCAAGAAATTTGTGGCTGATTTAACCTATACTGCCACAATTTTATATAACTTGAAGCAAAAATATTCATTTAGCTATAATATTTTATTTTAAATATTTTGTTGTGGCTAAAAGGTTACTATAGCTATAGTAAGTTTCAACTCCTGGCAAAAAAACTAATGATTAGCTACGAAATTTAATTATACTATGGCTATATCATCTAATTACTGCCACAACTTTTTAGAACTTGAAGCAAAAATATTCATTTAGCTATAATATTTTATTTTAAATAATTTATTGTGGCTAAAAGGTTACTCTTGCTACAATAACTATTGGTGTATGGCAAAAACTTATGATTAGCTACAAAATTTTACTTGTAGCTATTTAGGTAGCTATTGCCACGATTGTTATCCATTATAGCTAATATGAAGAATTAGCTTTCCCAACTTAATTTCCGTGGCTAAGAAATTTTATAATTTGGTAAATAGCCATAGAATTCTTATTTTTGTGGCTGCTATTAGGTATTAGCTACAATTTTTAAATTCGTAGCTAAGATTTCGTAGCTATAGATGCATAATGTTGTAGTGGTAGTTTGTTAAATATCAGATTTCCCATGTTTTCTTAGTGTAATTTAATTAGTGTACTCGTAATCGCATTTTTAATTTAATTAGAGTGTCGGAATCAACAGAACTTTTAGACCATTTCATATAGCAAGAGAGACAGAATAAGACCTGATCTTTCTTGTACTTCATATACATAATGCTGCACTAAATGAAATGAACAAATCAAATATGGTGGTCTTTTCTAGAAGGTGTGTTCTCTAATGATGAGTGTAGAGGGACAATTAAATGTGAGTGATGGTGATCTGCTGAAATTTCATGGAAAAGAGAAAGAGATTTTATGTGCGATACATTGATTACTAGTTTTCAAGAACAACTTTTACACTTGTATTTTGTTGGAAACTTAAACCTATTAGTATAACTTTCTCTTTTCAGGAGTAGGAATTTTGTCTACTCCATATGCGCTATCTTCGGGAGGGTGGTTAAGCATGATACTTCTACTCGTTATTGCATGTGTGACCTTCTACACATCCTTGTTAATAAAGAGATGTATGGATTTTGATCCTACTATAAGAAGTTATCCTGACATTGGAGATCGAGCATTTGGAAAAGCAGGAAGAATACTGGTTGCGGTTTTTATGAATCTAGAGCTTTACTTGGTCGCGACTGGTTTTTTAATTCTTGCTGGGGACAACTTGCATAATCTATTACCGGAGGTGAACTTTGGATTTTGGGGACATAGTTTTGGTGGGAAACAAAGCTTTGTCTTGATTGTTGCTCTTGTTATATTGCCAACCGTATTATTAAAGAACATGAGCATTCTTGCATATGTATCAGCCTCTGCAGTTTTAGCTTCTCTCGTTATAATTGGTTCGATTTTCTGGGCAGCAATGTATGATGGTATTGGATTTAACAAAAAGGGAATACTTGTGAATTGGGGAGCAATCCCTACATCTTTTAGCTTATATGCCTTCTGCTATTGTGGACATCCTGTTTTCCCAACTCTGTACACCTCAATGAAAAATCAGAAGCAATTTTCTAAGGTAACATATTACAGAATAGACCATCATATGTGTATAGGCGATTTTCCATCCTACGGATGCTAATTTTTGGTAGTTTTATTGCAGGTAATGCTTCTGTGCTTTCTGTTCGCTACCACAACCTATGCATCGATAGCAGCTATGGGGTACTCAATGTTTGGCTCGGACGTGGAGACACAGATTACCTTGAACCTTCCAACTGAAAAGTTTAGCTCAAAATTGGCCATATACACTGCCTTGGTCAGTCCAATTGCCAAGTATGCACTAATGATGACACCAATTGTCAACAGACTCGAGGAACATTTCCAGTCTTACAACGATGAAGGATCATCATCATTTAGTCCCCTGACCAGGACCACCTTGGTTGTGAGCAGTGTCATTATAGCTCTGGCTATACCCTTCTTTGGCTATCTCATGTCACTAGTTGGAGCATTTCTTAGTGTCACAGCTTCAATTTTGCTACCATGCTTGTGCTACTTGAAGATTTCGGGCACTTACAAGAAGCTTGGATTTGAGCTGGTCATAATAGGCTTGACTGTGCTAATGGGAGTCCTAATCTTAGTTACTGGTACATACACATCTTTGATAGAGATAATACAACATTTTTAGACTTTTTCTATTACTAATTCATTCGTTAGTTCTATAGTTTCGTGATAGTTGTTTCTGAAAGCAAAGTATAAATTCTTATGATCTGTGTAAGTGTCACAATGTTCACCATACAAGTAGTGACGTCATATTTTCAAGGCAAAAGTTACAGTTGCGAACTCGAGATCGGTGGTAGGATAATTTTTTCGTGGCTCTTTAGCTGTCGGGTGTCGCACCTCCTTTTTCCGCACCCGCGGGGCGCTTAGGGAGTTTTCTCCAATTGAAGGACAGTCGAAACAGGATTTATTTAATTGTTTCAGAGTCGCCACCTGGGAATTTTAAGGCGTCCAAAGTCACCGGTTTAATCCCTGAATCGAGGAGAATATAACTCTGTTTGGTTATTCTGCGAACCAGAAATCCTGAGTAAGGAATTCTGTTGATCCGGAAGAAGGTGTTAGGCATTTCCGAATTCCGTGGTTCTAGCACGGTCGCTTAACTGTTTTTATTCTTGGCTTAATTATCTCGATTTTACATTTTTATTTGCCCGATTTTTTTTGTTACCGCTTCTATTTAGATTGTTTGTAATTAAAGACCCTTCTTTGAATCGAATTACGCGTACGTATATTCGTGTTATAAATTATATTTTTTTTTAAAAAAAATGCGGAGTTGTGTCACGCGCACGTGTACACAATAATATAGATAATAATTATTTTCGAAATGGTGCTTAAATAAATCTTAAATAAATCAAGAACATTCGCCCTTTTTGTATAATTAAGTAGTGAACCTCACATCTCGGGTTTTTATGAAATTATTAATGATATTTTCCGAGAAATCCCTTTTATTAAATATTCGATCGAAGTTGCGCGAACGCATAATCCGAATTGCTTTTAGAAATATAATCAGGTTACGCGAACGTATCCCTAATCACAAAAATATTCTTGATGGTAGTATAAATTTATTTACAAATTGTTTATTACATCTATACATTTTAGGTAAAAATCATGAGAAATCTCCATTTAAGGTACCCTTAAATTCTTGAAAAGAATTCACAATTTATTAAATGTTTATTGCAAATTATATTTTTTCGCGTATGAATTATATTCCTCAAAGCTATTCAAATTTAAAAAGCAAAGTAAGCATATGACTAATACTATTCTAGTAAATACAATATGTATACTAGAAATGTGCATGGCGTATGAAACTAAAAAAAATCAATTCTTGAAAGGAAATGATATTTTTTGAAGAATTCTTATTATTACATTTGCAATGAATTGTTATTTTTACAATCTTAAACTTGTTACACATTATAAGTCTAATATCTTTCCACATTGCTTGTTCTTAATCTAATAGGCCTAATTATTTTTGATTAATTGCTATTGATTGAATGTAAGATATACATATATAATCAAACCGATTTGATTCTCAATTCATGTGAACCATTGCTAAACACTAACTTTTGCATTGTAAAATTCCTAGGCCATTTGTTATTAAGAAAGAAAACAAATTTACCTATTGACTTAATAAAATGATATTACATACAACATTATTCGCCATATATGGACAAAATGCGACAAACATCATCTAGCCTAAATCCACAACCAAATAATTAAAATATGCTAACAATGCATTTTCTTGACATTTCCCTACTACTCTGTACCTGACTAACAATGTCATAAGACTTAATTAATGGCCAACTTTATGTCATGTTCCCTATCTTGACAATTCAATCATAACTATACTTTAATGAAATTCTGGAATAAATAATACTATTACAACACTTATATGAATTTTAAAAGAGAATGATCAACTGATAATTATTATGTCAAGCATACTACTGTATTAATCAACATAAAACAAAACTGAAATTTAAACTAAAGAACTTAGATGAATGGAAGACAGAACTATAACTCCAAACTTCATTTATTTGCCATGTTGAAGCTTTTCACAACATGAATTTAAAAGATAGGTACCTGGAAATGAAGGTATAAGGAGTAAATTTCAGCAGTTGCAGCAGTAACAAAATCAGCAGAATACCAGTATTCCCACAGATTTGAGCAATAATAAAACCCGAGGAAACCAGATGCACAATGACAGTACTTTTAAGAAATTTCAGATTTTTAACTGAACAAAGAGATCGAACAAATCCGGACAGATTTAATACAAAGAATAATATTTCTGAATTTGAGACTTAGAACAAAGCAGACTGAAAAAGCTTTCAATTTCAAAACACAGAATCAGCTTCAATACTAACTTCCGATGTAGAATTCTGTTTTAATGTTTCTGTTTTCCTTTCTTTCTATCTTCCTTTTCAGATTTCTGTTTCTGCTTGATTTTCCTCTCTCAAATTTTATATTTTTTCTCTGTGTATCTCTCTGTGTATATTTATCTCTGAGTGTATTCCCTAATGCTTTAAAAATCAGATCCCTTCTCTCTTTTAAATCCCTGTATTTATACAGGTCTGCCCCTTTCTTTTTAAGTGCTGCCTCGACCCCTTCTTCTATTAAAAACCAGAAAATCATATCCAAAAACTGCTTTTAACTACTTTAAATCCCATTAAGTGGTCTTATCCTGATTTTCAGCAGCCCCATTATCCTTTGTTTCCCATTATCACATTAAATAATAGCCATTAACTTTCCACTTTCAGCCCACTATACTATCATATTACTCTCACTATTATGTCCCCGAAATACCCCTGGAAATCCCTTAATATTACTGTTATTACTGCCCCAAACCAAACTGCCTAAACCTTAACAAATTTATCTGAACTAACTTGTTTAGCAGCTAATAACCAACTCCTGAATCAAACAAACATTCTGTCTTTACAGATTATGCTAAACAGGGAAATGCAATAGCTGATGTACAAGAGCTAAATTCAGATTGAACACTGAACTTGCATACAAACATATTAACAATACACAGAACTCAACAGAACATTTCAACTGAAATTCAAAACTGAACAAAGAGCAACAAATGCAGGAGCATTGTCAGTATTAACACTGCCCTGAACTTAATGTTCAAAAATCAACATACATAACACCTATTTGATGAACTTACTGATTTGCAAACAAACATGATTTAATTTACGATATTAATCAACTGACTATCTACAATGATTGTCAACAAACAGTCTATAAAAATAGAAACAGATTGTTTCAATCAGTATTATCATAAACGAGAATTCATAATATAACTAATCGACGAACTTAATCGAGTCGATTACACACATTGTAAACAATCACAACCAACAGAAACAATTCACACTTTGATCAAGTAAGCGGGACAGAATAACAGAATTAATCAAACAAAAATATGAAAAATTAACAGGTTATTGAAACAAACAACTATACATGTAGGAAATAAAAAGAAAAATAGGAAAAATACCTTTGAATCTTTAAACTTCAACCGGACTCAAACTCAACTTGGATTCGGACTTTTGAAATCAAACAGACCTTAGTCGAAGTATTTTCAACTGAAAATACTTCGACTAAGGTCGATTAAACCTCAATCCCTCGTTTGAATTGAAAAAAATTCCAAGATTGGAAAATTTTTAGGGTTTCAGATTTTGGATCGTAAATCCGAACACTTCTGGGCAGATTCGAAGGGAACCAAAGATGACACAAGGGTGAGGGAAGCCTAGGGGTCATTTGGTGTTAATTTGGAAGGAATCTGAGTGAGTTCATTTTTGATTCGAACCTTCAAAAGAAGATTCGAAGAGTTCTGAGGGGATTCGAACCAAACCAACACTAGATCCATAGCTAGGGTATCTAGGGGAAGCTGTGGTGTTATTTTGGAAGCCATTGGAAAGGGTTGAGTTTTCAGACCAACCTTCGATTTAATATTCGAAGAGTTGGGGTCTGATTCGAAAGAAACTAAAGTCAGATCCGTAAAGAGGGGGTTGTGAGGAGTCTGGGGTGTTAAGGTGGTGACCAGCGGCGTTGTTGCCGCCGGGTTTCAGGCGATGGGATGCTAGGGCGGCTAGGGTTAGGGGTGGGTTTTGGAGAAGATGATGAATAGTGAAGAGGGGGGGTGTTTAGTTAGGGGGCCGGGGTAGGGGTTTGGGCCTTATATAGGGGAAGGGTGGATTGATGCTGACCGTTAGATCAGGCAGAATGAATGGCCAGGATCCGTTCATTAAACCAAACGATGTCGTTTGGTTTAATGCCAGGGTCGGACTAAGTCGGGGCAGTGGGTCGGGTAAGGATCACAGGTTAGGGTGATGAGATATCAGCCGTTGGATGGATTTGATCCAACGACCATTGATGAAATACGACCAAACGCTGTCGTTTTCGCTCGTTTAAATTGGACCGGACATGTTTGTTTGGACTAGGCTATGGGGCTTACTTTATTTGGGCCTGGATTTAGGTCCAGGTCCGATTTTTCTTTTTTACAACTTATTTTTTTTTTATTTTCTAATTTTATTCTTAATTATTAAAATCTTAATTAAAATTATAAAAACAAAAATTACCCTTACAAAGATATTAATTACCTTTTAACAACTATTTAACACATAGACAAAACATTAATCACACAGTGGAACATTTAAAATAGAACAAATGCATCTTTTTTTGTGATTTTATTTAAATCAATTATTAAATGCATAATTAAATCCTAGATATGCATGAAACATATATTTTTATTTTAATTTTGTTTAATTATAACAAAGCAAACATTTACGGACAACACAAATAATTAACAAACACCACACAAATTCTAAAAATTGCCCTCTAAAAGAGATTTATTTTATTTATTTTTGATTTATTTTGGAGTTGTTTTCGGGAGGCAAAAAATCACGTGCTCACAGCTGCCCCTCTTTGCGCGGAAACTCGAAGAGTTTTCGTGCAAAGATAAAGTGAGCGGATACGAGCGATTTTTGCCCGTTCAAATACTCCGTGGGAAGCATTTTTTAAAAGATTTGACCGAACCTCTGTTTCAAAGGTTTCCTACATATCCTTGGCTATAATTGAATCAGGTCAATGTAATTTGGGAAGTTTTGGGTAGCTGGGACTACCATGGGACTGTGATGTTACTGCTGTTTCGTGCTATTTTTACTGCTTGCTGACCTCCTTATTACACTTTGCTTCAAAGGTAATACAAAAAAGCTAAACTAGACTATGGTACATGAATTATAAAATCTTATCTAGATCATGCCCTTGCGTTTCTTGTTGTCTTGATATCTTGGTGTCTCTTGGGCATTTGGCTTATTCCGCATTACCTTTCATTGTGTCCCGTATTTTCTTTCTCTGTTTGGGACTCTTGTCGTTTCCTGCTGGGGACTTTGTTGGACTCCTCTTGCTTTATTGACTCTAAGTGTGCTCCTTTCTCATATGAGCGGGCTTTTGATTTCAATACTTAAATTATATTCCCTTGTTCTCCAGGTGGGCGCCTGACTTCTGTTGCTTCAATTCTTCATCCTCGTTCTCCAGGTGGACGCCTGACTTCTTCTTAATTCTTCATCCTTATTCTCCAGGTGGACGCCTGACTTCTTCTAAATTTCTTCATCCTCATTCTCCAGGTGAACGCCTGATTTCTTCAATTCTTTGTCCTCATTCTCCAGGTGGACGCCTGATTTCTTCTTTTCCTTGTCCTTATTCTCCAGGTGGAAGCCTGATTTCTTTTTTATCTCTTCATCCTCATTCTCCAGGTGGACGCCTGATTTCTTCAATTCTTCATCCTCATTCTCCAGGTGGACGCCTGACTTCTTCTTTAATTCTTCATCCTCATTCTCCAGGTGGACGCCTGACTTCTTCTTAAATTTCTCATCCTCATTCTCCAGGTGGACGCCTGATTTCTTCAATTCTTCATCCTCATTCTCCAGGTGGACGCCTGATTTCTTCTTTAATTCTTCATCCTCATTCTCCAGGTGGACGCCTGATTTCTTCAATTCTTCATCCTCATTCTCCAGGTGGACGCCTGACTTCTTCTTAAATTTCTCATCCTCATTCTCCAGGTGGACGCCTGATTTCTTTTTTAATTCTTCATCCTCATTCTCCAGGTGGACGCCTGATTTCTTCAATTCTTCATCCTCATTCTCCAGGTGGACACCTGATTTCTTCTTAAATTTCTCATCCTCATTCTCCAGGTGGACGCCTGATTTCTTCAATTCTTTGTCCTCATTCTCCAGGTGGACGCCTGATTTCTTCTTTTCCTTGTCCTTATTCTCCAGGTGGACGCCTGATTTCTTTAATTCTTCATCCTCATTCTCCAGGTGGACGCCTGATTTCTTTTTAATTCTTCATCCTCATTCTCCAGGTGGACGCCTGACTTCTTTTTAATTCTTCATCCTCATTCTCCAGGTGGATGCCTGATTTCTTTTTAATTCTTCATCCTCATTCTCCAGGTGGATGCCTGATTTCTTCTTAAATTCTTATCCTCATTCTCCAGGTGGATGCCTGACTTCTTTTTAATTCTTCACCAGGTGTTTCCTGACACAAATGTTGTTTTTGCCCCTGTTTTAAATCCAAAAAAACTTCGTTAATTTAAAGCAGGGGGATTAACTGGGGCATTCTTGCCGATGGTGGGGCTTCTCTTCCTCTTGTTTTATTGCCTTGGAATGGTTGAAAAGACTATTTGTCCTTGTAATTGATCCTTAACTATAGGATCCCCCTCTGTATGTTTTCCATCAAACCCTTTTAACCGTAATCATATGCTCTCCTGACATTGCTGATCCGCTTTTGATTTCACTTTTCTTCCTCCAATATTTTTTTTTATCTTCCTGCCCATCATGGCCGTATTTTTGTCTTATGCAACCTTGAATCTTGGTAGTATACCTTGACATTCTTTCTTATTTGTTTGGAATAAAACTTATCTCAAAGGCTTTAGAAGAGTAAGATTATTAGTGACGAAAACATGACGATTTAGACAATCTAGAATGAAAAGAAAAATCTAAATTTGGATGACTGTGGGAGAAAAAAATAAAGGACTTATCTGATTGGAGTCACTGGCACCAATGATCATGGTATGCATTTTGGATTAATCAATCCAGTCTTTTAATCAAACTCCTTTTGATTGTCTCATTTTGTTTTCCCCAAAATTTCCATAACCAAACTTCATTTTTCATTTTACAGACATGTTTGACTTGCAATATCTCAAAGAGTTTTCACCGACAAACCTTCCTTATTCCTTTTCGCCTTATGGTGCCTGCGAAGGTTTTCACCAATAAGACTCTCTCATTTTACTTTCTCTCAACTTTCGTCGTCTCATGGTGCCCGTGCGGGTTTTTACCTATAAGACTCTCTCATTTTACTTTCTTTTCTTGTTTGTACCAGAGTGTTATGAACCATCTTCATTTGCTTGACTCAGCATTTTTCTAAGATTGATCGAAAGGTCTTTTTGGTATGTGGTTGGAAATGGAAAGGTATCAAAAGCTAAACAGTTTTGATATGGGTTTAAAATTACAACTCTTGGAATCTTTTTCTTATTTCTGCCCCAGTTTCTTTTCTTGATTTGGGGTCTCTTGATGTTTTTTTTTGTGCACATTATGCATATTGTGCACCCTATGACCGAGCCGTGAGGCGCCTACGTATCCTTCTTTGAGGAATAAGGTCAAACGTAGTTCACTAAATAATAGTGATTTTTTTTATTACTACTTCATATTTGATTTTCATTGATTCCAAGAGAGGGCAGGAAAGAAACAAATATGGCTCAAAAGGGAAAGCAAAGGGTATAGTGTTTGGATAGCAGAATAAATTGCCTTTGTCATTCCAATCTTCGAAATAATGCTAAATACAAACATTCAAAAGTTATGCATAATATCTTTTTACCGCGTCAGAATTGATCGCCATGTCTATGCATTTGCCTTCAATATCTATTAAGCAGAGTGCC
Organism: Nicotiana tabacum; assembly: GCF_000715075.1. Taxonomy (NCBI): domain Eukaryota; kingdom Viridiplantae; phylum Streptophyta; class Magnoliopsida; order Solanales; family Solanaceae; genus Nicotiana; species Nicotiana tabacum. The sequence goes on along the minus strand of NC_134101.1, from coordinate 87,730,653 downwards.
CCATTCGATAATACTCTCGTCACAATGAATGGTCCTTGCCAATTCGGGGCAAATTTGCCTTTTGCCTCAACCTGCTGTGTAAGAATACGTTTCAGCACATGCTGACCCACTTCAAACTTCCGTGGACGCACCTTTTTGTTGTATGCTCTTGCTATTCTTCTTTGATACAATTGACCATGACATACTGCGGCCAATCGTTTTTCATCAATCAAGTTTAACTGTTCCAGACGGGTTTTGACCCATTCATCATCATCAATCTTTGCTTCGGCGATGATCCGAAGGGAAGGAATCTCAACTTCTGCAGGAATTACTGCTTCAGTGCCATATACCAATAAATAAGGAGTTGCTCCTACTGAAGTGCGAACAGTAGTGCGATATCCCAATAACGCAAATGGTAGTTTTTCATGCCATTGTCTTGAACCTTCTACCATTTTCCGAAGTATCTTCTTTATGTTTTTGTTGGCTGCCTCGACTGCTCCATTCGCCTTGGGCCGATATGGGGTTGAGTTGCGATGTTTAATCTTAAACTGTTGACATACTTCCTTCATTAAGTTACTGTTAAGATTAGCACCGTTATCTGTGATGATCACTTTTGGGATTCCGAATCGACATATGATATTTGAGTGGAGAAAATCGACCACAGCTTTCTTGGTCACTGATTTGAATGTCTTGGCCTCAACCCATTTGGTAAAATAATCAATGGCTACCAGAATGAACCTGTGCCCATTGGATGCTGCTGGCTCAATTGGTCCTATCACATCCATGCCCCAGGCAACGAAGGGCCATGGTGCCGACATTGTGTGCAACTCGGATGATGGAGAATGAATCAAATCTCCGTGTATCTGGCATTGATGACACTTGCGCACAAAACTAATACAATCTCGCTCCATGGTAAGCCAATAATAACCAGCTCGGAGGATTTTCTTTGCCAGTACATATCCGCTCATGTGGGGTCCGCAAACTCCCGAATGTACTTCAGACATGACAACCGTAGCTTGTCTGGCATCTATGCATCTTAATAATCCAAGATCTGGTGTTCTTTTATACAAAACTCCTCCGCTTAAGAAGAATCCAATTGCCAATTGCCTAATGGTCCTCTTTTGATCTCCTGTGGCTTGTGCGGGATATATCCCCCTCCTGATATACTCCTTGATGTCGTGGAACCATGGTTCACCATCAAATTCTTCTTCAACCATATTGCAATAAGCGTGCTGATCGTGGACTTAAATATGTAGCGGGTCTACATAAGCTTTGTCTGGATAGTGTAACATTGATGCCAAAGTAGCCAATGCATCGACAATCTCATTATGAATCCTTGGAATATGCCGGAACTCCACTGATTGAAACCACTGACAAAGATCATGTAGACATTGTCGGTATGGTATGAGCTTCAAGTCTCGGGTTTCCCATTCTCCTTGAATTTGATGTACCAGAAGATCCGAATCTCCCATGACTAAGATTTCTTGGATACCCATGTCTGCGGCTAGCCTTAACCCCATAATACAAGCTTCATATTCAGCCATATTATTGGTGCAATAAAATCGCAGTTGAGCCGTAACAGGATAATGATGCCCTATTTCAGAGATGATTACAGCACCTATCCCGACTCCTTTCATGTTAGCGGCTCCATCAAAGAAAAGTTTCCAGCCAGGTTTTTCAATTCGCTCCACCTCGTCGATATGCATTATTTCTTCATCAGGAAAATAGGTTTTCAATGGCTCGTACTCCTCGTCGACCGGGTTTTCAGCTAAATGATCAGCCAGTGCTTGGGCTTTCATTGCAATCCGAGTCACATAGATGATGTCAAATTCTGTGAGCAATATCTGCCACTTTGCAAGTCTCCCTGTTGGCATAGGCTTTTGGAAAATATATTTCAATGGATCCAGACGAGAAATGAGGTAAGTAGTGTAGGATGACAAATAGTGTTTCAATTTTTGAGCTACCCAAGTCAGGGCGCAACATGTCTTCTCCAGATGAGTATACTTAACCTCATAAGCTGTGAATTTCTTGCTAAGGTAGTAGATGGCCTGTTCTTTTCTGCCAGTGAGGTCATGTTGCCCCAATACACAACCAAATGAATTTTTCACGACCGTCAAGTAAAGAATCAGAGGTCTTCCTGGCTCTGGCGGGACCAACACGGGTGGGATTGACAGGTATCCTTTTATCTTATCAAACGCTTCTTGACACTCGTCGGTCCATTCGACCGCAGCATCCTTTTTCAACAATTTGAAAATAGGCTCACAGGTTGTCGTAAGCTGAGCAATAAACCTGCTGATGTAATTCAACCTTCCCAACAAACTCATTACTTCAGTTTTGTTCCTTGGAGGTGGCAATTCTTGGATGGCTTTGATTTTTGAGGGGTCTAGCTCGATGCCTCGCCAACTGACTATGAATCCCAGCAACTTTCCAGATGGAACTCCAAATGCACATTTGGCCAGGTTAAGCTTGAGGTTGTACCTGCGAAGTCTTAAGAAAAATTTCCTCAAATCCCCAACGTGGTCGGCCTGATGTTTTGATTTTATGATTACATTGTCCACGTATACCTCAATCTCCTTGTGTATCATATCATGAAACACTGTGGTCATCGCTCTCATGTAGGTTGCTCCGGCGTTCTTCAAACCGAATGGCATTACCCGGTAGCAATAAGTTCCCCATGGTGTGATGAATGCCATCTTTTCTGCGTCTTCTTCATCCATTAGAATTTGATGATACCCGACATAACAATCCACGAAAGATCCTATATCATGCTTGGCACAATTATTGATCAAAATATGGATATTGGGTAATGGGAAATTATCTTTTGGACTTGCTTTGTTGAGATTGCGGTAGTCGACGCATACTCTAATTTTGCCGTCTTTCTTTGGCACAGGAACGATATTAGCTAACCAAACAGGATATCGAGTGACTCGAATGACCTTTGCTTCCAACTGTTTGGTGATTTCTTACTTAATTCTCACACTCATATCAGGCTTGAATTTTCTCAGCCTCTGCTTTACAGGAGGCACCGTTGGATCGGTGGGCAATTTGTGAACCACTAAATCAGTGCTCAGGCCTGGCATGTCGTCATATGACCATGCAAAAACATCTTTGAATTCTATGAGTGCTTTAATTAACTCTTCTCGGATCTTTGGTTCGAGATGGACACTTATTTTAGTTTCCCGGATATTACTCGTGTCCCTTATATTGATGTCCTCGGTATCACTCAAGTTAGGTTTGGTTTTTTCCTCAAAGTGAATTAACTCTTTACTAATCTCTTCAAAAACCTCATCTTCATCATAATATATTTCTTGAATTATTACTTCGGAACCAGATTGATTTTTAAGACTGGGCTGAGGATTCCTCATGCATGCCATATCATTAGAGCCAGCGTAAAAAGAACTGTACAGAAAAAGAAGAAAGGAAAAAGAAAACTATCAGGAATGATAAAGGAAACTGTATTTTATTGGATGCTGAAAGATAACAAGGTTTGCACACTTCAAACAAACTGTAAGATAAGCATTGGGATTACAACCCTGAGGTAACCCAAACAAACTAAAAGAAAATCAAAATAAACTACCAAGACTCCTTTCGAATGGGGAGAGGAGTGGCTTTCCAATTATTAAGCTTTGTTTCTGGCCCAACGAATTGAACTTCTGCGTTGCTACACCCTTCTCCGTTTTCCAACATATTCACATCATTAAATAATTTCTCGAATCTTTCAATTAATTCCTCCTCAGGATTGACCCGGGATTTAGGAATTGTTGTTATCGGGCGATTTTTAGCACCGGTCTTGACAAAAGACTTTGACAGATGTGGGACTGGTTTTGGAAGAACCCATGCCTTGTGTTTCAGCTTTCTGGCCTTTCTCACGTTGGTGACAGTGGGTATGAACCCCAAACCGAATGTTCCACAGTTCTCGGGGAGAGATACTGGTTGTATAATTCCTTGCAAAGATGAGCCCAGACCTTTGCCGGGTATAAAACCATTTTTTAACATTTCATAGGCTACCATGACTGATGCAGAGGTTATTTTTGGATTCGGAAGGTACTTCCCCTCTGGAATTTTCTCTACCGATACTGTATCGGATACTTGGTATACCCATGGTCCCTGGTCATTTTCTATTCCCTCGACCGGTACAATGGCACTGCTGTGAGCATTTAAACTTTCTTCCCCATGCACAACTATTTCTTGATGATCCCATTCAAACTTGACCGCCTGGTGTAGTGTTGACGGGACTGCTTTAGCAGCATGGATCCATGGTCGACCCAAAAACAAATTATAAGAAACAGTTATGTCCAGTACTTGAAACTCCATTGTGAATTCAACTGGCCCTATTGTCAGTTCCAACACTACGTCGCCAAATGAATCTCTGCTTCCACCGTCAAACCCCCGTACGCAGATACTATTCTTCTGGATCCTCCCCTCTTTGATTTTTAATTTGCTTAAAGTGGAGAGAGGGCAGATGTTTGCACTTGACCCGTTGTCAACCAATACTCAGGTTACTACGGAGTTTTCACATTTCACGGTGAGGTAAAGAGCTCTGTTGTGCTCAGTACCTTCCATAGGCAATTCATCATCAGAAAATGTAATTCTGTTTGCCTCAAAGATTCTGTTGGCTATTCTTCCCAAATGATTTACAGAGATTTTTTCAGGAACATGAGCCTCATTCAGGATTTTCATCAAAGCCAGACGGTGCTCCTCTGAATGGATCAGTAATGACAACAATGAAATTTGAGCGGGCGTCTTCTTCAGTTGATCCACAATAGAATAGTCATGGAGTTTCATTTTTCTTAAAAACTCTTCTGCTTCTTCTTCCGTCACAGCTCTCTTTATTGGTGTTGGATTACTTTTAGTTTTTCTTAACTCTTCGGGAGTAAAACATCTTCCCGAACGAGTCAAGCCTTGCACCTCACACACTTCTTCCTTGACTTCTTTTCCCTTGTACATTACAGTCACCCGTTCATAGTTCCATGGAATGGCCTTGTTGTTGATCACTGGTAGCTGGGTTACAGGTGTGATAATAACTCGATCTGTACGGGCTCCTTCCACGAATACAATGGGTTTGTTGGCAACCCCTGGTACTATCACTTTCGGCCTTTCTTGCTTTGTGGTAACTTTGCTCGATGATCCCTTCTTGACTACCATAGATGGTTCATCACCATTTCTGTTCTGCTTAGGTACCGGCTTCTCCTCTGTTAACTGCTTATCTGGCTTGGCTTCATAAGACCTGATCTTCATGATAGTTTGTGACGGCTTCTTTGTCTCCCCATCAGCTTGTATGATTTATATCATATTGGCCTCCTGATGGGCTGGCATTGGATTTCTGTTGATATTGGGAGCTTCCGGGTTTTGAACCTCGATTTTGTTAGTATCAATTAGCTCTTGTATTGCATTTTTCAAATGCCAACATTTTTCCGTATCATGGCCTGGTGTGCCGGAACAATATTCACAGCTAATTGTGTAGTCCAGATTCTTTGGAGGAGGATTGGGTAGCTTGGATTGTATTGGTCTTAGCATGTCCAGCTGTCTCAGCCTGTGGAACAGACTAGTGTAAGACTCTCCCAATGGAGTGTAGGTTTTCTTTTTCTGTTCCCTTTCTCCCCTGAATGTTGTCCTAGGCCTGAAACCTGGTCCGGGATAGGCTCGTGGGTAAGTACCTGGTATGGCAGGAGCACACCAATTAGCGTGAACATGTGGCTGATTGTATGCTTGTGCATGGTTAATGGAAAAATGAGGCTTCGAAGGGTGATAGTAGTGTTGGGATGAATTGTGGTGGTAAGTTGATTGGCGAGGTCGTTGTTGATTATAGTAAGACGGTGAACCTCTGGGTCCCGACCAAATTCCTGAATCAACTACCGCTGCTTCCTCCCTCTTCTTTCTTCCGATTCCTCCTACCCCGCCTTGAATAGCTTGAGTAGTTGCCTTAATTGCTGAATAGATCATGATTTTATTTGTCTTGAGGCCTTCTTCCACCATACCTCCCATATTCACTACTTCGTTGAATGATTTCCCTACCGCTGAAACCAAATGGGCATAGTAAGTTGGTTCCAAGGCTTGGAGGAAGTAGTCTACCATTTCACTCTTCTTCATAGGAGGATCCAACCTTGCTGCCTGTTCTCTCCACCGGAAGCCATACTCTCTGAAACTTTCATTGTGTTTCTTCTCAAATTTTGTCAAAGATAGTCAATCTGGGATGATTTCCAGATTGTATTGGAAATGGTATGCGAATGCCCGTGCCAGGTCATCCCAGGTGTACCATCTCCCATGGTCCTGGCGGGTATACCACTCCAAAGCTGATCCGCTTAAACTTTGACTGAAGTAAGCCATCAATAATTCACCCTTTCCCCCAGCTCCTCGCATCTTGCTGCAGAAACCCCTTAAGTGGGCTACTGGGTCGCCGTGCCCATTGTATAGGTCAAATTTAGGCATCTTGAAGCCAACTGGTAATTGTACATTTGGGAATAAGCACAAATTCTTGTATGCTACACTGACTTGCCCACCTAATCCTCGCATGTCTCTGAACGATTGTTCTAGACTTTTGACCTTCCTGAACATCTCTTCTTGTTCAGCATTTTTGGCTGGATTGTCAATTTCGGTTGGGAGGTCAAAACGAGGAGTAGTTGAATGGATTTCGGAGGCCTTGAAGGTGGGCTCCGGGGGGTAATATTGATTGTCCTGGGCCTGGAATGTAGGCTCACTAGGAGATTTGTGGAGTGTAACTGTGGGAGGTGCCACAAAGACGGGAGTTACAGGTGGAGGAAAGTATGGAACTGGTTTAGGAGGGGGAGACTGCGGTGTCTGAGAGGTGGTGCCTCGGTAGTGTTGGTAGATGGGGAAATTTGGGGATAATTCAGTGGTAAGATTATCTTGAGTTTGGGCCATTGATGAAGCAGGGTTAGTTGGGTAAGATGGGGGTAACTGCCCTATAGACCAGGCCTGGTACATCTCAGCCATTTGCTGCTTGAGTTTAAACATCTCTTCTTTCATTTTCCCGACATCCATCTCCTCTAGCTCAATACCTGTGTCAACATCTGGGATAGACATACTTTCGGGTATTGGTCCTTTTGATCTCGTGTGATAATGATAATATGCCAGTATACTCTTTAGAGAAACTAACTGCTTGAATTCTGGAAATGAACAAACTTGTTAGTTTTGAGAGTTTAACACATATATAATTACACGTTGAGATGCAATGCTCCTAGACAAGTAATTCCTTTCTATTATGCATTTGCTCGGCTGCTTGTGTCGTCCCAGCTTTCTTGAAATTTTTATTGTTATTCACTTTTAATTTTATTTATTATATATATCTTTTATTGTGGTGGTCGAATCTTATAAAGATTGCCTACGTATCATGCCCCCGCATGAATCAGACCTTGCGTAGTTCGGACATAAGGCAAACACTTTTATTCATTATACAAAGATGAACAGACATTACATTTGAAAACCTTATAAGAAAATGGTTTGAAACACACATACTTAAATCAAAATAAAAGATACAACTCTTAACATCTCACAACATGCCCCACTTTCCACTTTTGTTATCAATTATTGGATTATCTGCTCAATGTGGGGCTTGACCTGGATGACCTCCCAGCGTACGATACATCCTTTCCAACTCCATTGCTAGATGACGGGCAAAAGTGGGTGCATGCTCTGTAAACCTTTCATAATCCATTCCTTGGCAGTTTACATAACTTTGAGAGGTGTAGACCGCCAGGTCGTGGATTTGTGCCCTGAAATCTTGAAGACGTTGGTCTTGATTCTGCAATTGCTGCTGGCGAGTGGTAGCTATATCTCTGACACGGTTTTCACGATCTAGAGCTGACTCTAATAGAGCTCGGAGTCTGGCCTGCTCTAATCTTGCCTGCGCTCTTTCTCTGTCGATGTCCTCTTGTTGATGCTCTCTATTGTATCTTCTTGCCTCTTCTAGTTGTGCACGAAGTTGGTCTTCTGATCGTATCCAATGGTCTTTTTCCTTCTTGAATTGTGCCCTGTCTTCTTCGGATTGCCTATCTTGGCGTTCCTTATTAGATCTGGCTTCTTCGTTTAATTGTTGGATTCTTTCTTTTGCTTTGCTCAACGCCCTTTCGTTTGCAGCAACAATAGAATCATAATCTTGCATTCTTTCAAAAAGATTGGCGATGGTTTTTTGATCCTTCCAACTCCTCATTGGCGTTTCAGAAGCCTTTTTCATTTTCTTAAATCGAGCATGAAGATTTTCATTCTCACAAGCTAGACTCTTCTTCTCGCCTTCAGCTTCTTGTGCTTGCAAATCTTTCTCCAGACTGAGGCTCTTCAGATTTTCCTTTAGGGCATGGATAGTTGCTTTGTACCCTTTTTCCTTTTCTCCCCAGATTAACCGCTCTTGGATTTTATCATTAAAGTTTTGAATATGGGGTCTTTTTGTTGGCCTTCTTAGCTCAGGTTCTGGTACATCATCCACGCGAGACCGTTTCTCAAACCACCTTGCATATCCAGGATTTATCTCACCCTTTGTAGTGTCTGGGACTTGAGTATCACTTTTCAAGTATCGACATCCATTCCACATCTGCTGAATTAGAGCCTCAGGAATAGTGGCTTCTGGGTGTAATTCGATTACTTGCATACTCAAATCTTCATCATCAGGAACTACTTGATATCTCCCTAGTTGTCTTAGGACTCTTAGTGGCGCATATGGCTGGATGCTTCTCAATCCCAATAGTAGCAGATAACTATTTGAGGTTGACATGTGTATCACTTCCCTCATCGGGAGCCATCCCAAAGTCCACTCAATTTGATTTGCCGTTAAAGCCCTTAGATGAGATACCCATGCTTCTATCCCTTCTGGAGATTTATAATCTTTTATTCTTTCCTCATAACTATCGATGCAATTGTCATTGCTTGACCCATACTGTATGATCTTGGGCTGTTGTCGGAGATGTTCAATCACCCATATTTGCAACAAAATTTTGCATCCTTCGAAGACTTTTGCTCTTGATTTACATAAAGTCAACGCCCGATAAATGTCTGAGAGAATGATGGGGACAAGGGTGTGATTTTCTTTGGTGGTGAGGATTTGCACAACTTTTGCGGTGCGAATATCAATTGTTCGCTCTTTGTTTGGGAAGACCATGATTCCTAGAAAAGCCACCATGAAGGCAAAGCGACGGTGAATCTACCAAGTGTCTTTGTTTTGCTTGTTAGTAAGGCCTTTCTCATGAATTTCGAATCCATCTGACTTTCCGAACCTTGAATATAAAAAGCTGAAAGAACAACATCCGTTGATGACATTGCTTTTCCTGATTTGATTACTGATGTTCAGAAGACCGAAGAATCGATGTACCGAGGGAGCCTTTGTGAATATCAGGCTCTGATTTCTTAGACTTCCGTCAAAACCAGCATATCCAGCTATCTCATCTAATGTAGGAGTAAGCTCGAAATCAGAGAAACGAAAGACATTGTGAACAGGGTACCAAAAAGTTACTAACGCCGCAATCAGATCATCACGGGGTTTAACTTTCATAACATCCGTGAGATTTCCCAAATGCTTGATGACCCATTTTTGACCATCTTCGCCTAATTCATACCACCACATTTGAAGCTGAAATAGAAACTCGTCTGGGGGGTTTTGTGTGTTGCTCATTTTGTATCTGAAATTTAATTTAATAAAGTCAAGACTCATTTTGAAAATATACACTAAAAAAAATGATTTTCAATTTATTTTATTTTATTTATTAAACACCCTTTTTTTCAAGATTTAAAACTATTTTTTTTTAGGAATTTTTTTTTAAAACAACCCATTTTATTCCTCGGTTCTCACAATGATTTCAATTAAGCTGGTCAAAAAGCATGTTCGAGGCAAATGAATGCATAGGTAGCGAGTAGGATGCATCAGGATGGTCTTTTTATTTCGGGTTCACCTGTCCTAGGCAGACCCAACCCCTGTGTTGAGTCTCCAAGGTCAGATGTGCATGATGCAAATAGACGTTCCTACTAGGGATCCGGTACATGGCTGAGTTATTCTAGGTAAAAACCTGAGGCATATTGTTCTAAACCTGGCTTACCCAAACAGACAGTTTGAGCCGAAGTGGGGGCAACGTACCGGGAGCACGAAAGTCTACCCGGCCTAGTTACTTGTCCCAACTCCGTCTTATTTGGTATGACTTTAACAGAAAGGTGGGCCACGCGCACGTGTACACCATAAATTCAGAAGACTCAGAAAGAAGGGGGTTTCGTAGCAGTTGTATATATTCACAATTCAAATAATATTAAAGCGGTAAAAAAACAACATTTAGCATGTTAAGCATATAAACAGTTGAAAATCATATAGTAAATAAAGCCAATTATCGCAGTTATTTTAAGCTCGAATTCTTTAAACCCTGAACCAGAGATTATGGGTTCGTTCCCCAGCAGAGTCGCCAGAGTTGTCGCACCTCCTTTTTCCGCACCCGCGGGGTGCTTAGGGAGTTTTCTCCAATTGAAGGACAGTCGAAACGGGATTTATTTAATTGTTTCAGAGTCGCCACCTGGGAATTTTAAGGCGTCCCAAGTCACCGGTTTAATCCCTGAATCGAGGAGAATATAACTCTGTTTGGTTATTCTGCGAACCAGAAATCCTGAGTAAGGAATTCTGTTGATCCGGAAGAAGGTGTTAGGCATTTCCGAATTCCGTGGTTCTAGCACGGTCGCTTAACTGTTTTTATTCTTGGTTTAATTATCTCGATTTTACATTTTTATTTGCCTGATTTTTTTTATTACCGCTTCTATTTAGATTGTTTGTAATTAAAGACCCTTCTTTGAATCGAATTACGCGTACGTATATTCGTGTTATAAATTATATTATTATTTTTTTTAAAAATGCGGAGTAGTGTCACGCGCACGTGTACACAATAATATAGATAATATTTTTATTAAAATAATTATTTTTGAAATGGTGCTTAAATAAATCAAGAACATTCGCCCTTTTTGTATAAGTAAGTAGTGAACCTCACATCTCGGGTTTTTATGAAATTATTAACGATATTTTCCGAGAAATCCCTTTTATTAAATATTCTATCGAAGTTGCGCGAACGCATAATCCGAATTGCTTTTAGAAATATAATCAGGTTACGCGAACGTATCCCTAATCACAAAAATATTCTTGATGGTAGTATAAATTTATTTACAAATTGTTTATTACATCTATACATTTTAGGTAAAAATCATGAGAAATCTCCATTTAAGGTACCCTTAAATTCTTGAAAAGAATTCACAATTTATTAAATGTTTATTGCGAATTATATTTTTTCGCGTATGAATTATATTCCTCAAAGCTATTCAAATTTAAAAAGCAAAGTAAGCATATGACTAATACTATTCTAGTAAATACAATATGTATACTAGAAATGTGCATGGCGTATGAAACTAAAAAAAATCAATTCTTGAAAGGAAATGATATTTTTTGAAGAATTCTTATTATTACATTTGCAATGAATTGTTATTTTTACAATCTTAAACTTGTTACACATTATAAGTCTAATATCTTTCCACATTGCTTGTTCTTAATCTAATAGGCCTAATTATTTTTGATTAATTGCTATTGATTGAATGTAAGATATACATATATAATCAAACCGATTTGATTCTCAATTCATGTGAACCATTGCTAAACACTAACTTTTGCATTGTAAAATTCCTAGGCCATTTGTTATTAAGAAAGAAAACAAATTTACCTATTGACTTAATAAAATGATATTACATACAACATTATTCGCCATATATGGACAAAATGCGACCAACATCATCTAGCCTAAATCCACAACCAAATAATTACAATATGCTAACAATGCATTTTCTTGACATTTCCCTACTACTCTGTACCTGACTAACAATGTCATAAGACTTAATTAATGGCCAACTTTATGCCATGTTCCCTATCTTGACAATTCAATCATAACTATACTTTAATGAAATTCTGGAATAAATAATACTATTACAACACTTATATGAATTTTAAAAGAGAATGATCAACTGATAATTATTATGTCAAGCATACTACTGTATTAATCAACATAAAACAAAACTGAAATTTAAACTAAAGAACTTAGATGAATGGAAGACAAAACTATAACTCCAAATTTCATTTATTTGCCATGTTGAAGCTTTTCACAACATGAATTTAAAAGATAGGTACCTGGAAATGAAGGTAGAAGGAGTAAATTTCAGCAGTTGCAGCAGTAACAAAATCAGCAGAATACCAGTATTCCCATAGATTTGAGCAATAATAAAACCCGAGGAAACCAGATGCACAATGACAGTACTTTTAAGAAATTTCAGATTTTTAACTGAACAAAGAGATCGAACAAATCCGGACAGATTTAATACAAAGAATAATATTTCTGAATTTGAGACTTAGAACAAAGCAGACTGAAAAAGCTTTCAATTTCAAAACACAGAATCAGCTTCAATACTAACTTCCGATGTAGAATTCTGTTTTAATGTTTCTGTTTTCCTTTCTTTCTATCTTCCTTTTCAGATTTCTGTTTCTGCTTGATTTTCCTCTCTCAAATTTTATATTTTTTCTCTGTGTATATTTATCTCTGAGTGTATTCCCTAATGCTTTTAAAAATCAGATCCCTTCTCTCTTTTAAATCCCTGTATTTATACAGGTCTGCCCCTTTCTTTTTAAGTGCTGCCTGGACCCCTTCTTCTATTAAAAACCAGAAAATCATATCCAAAAACTGCTTTTAACTACTTTAAATCCCATTAAGTGGTCTTATCCTGATTTTCAGGAGCCCCATTATCCTTTGTTTCCCATTATCACATTAAATAATAGCCATTAACTTTCCATTTTCAGCCCACTATACTATCATATTACCCTCACTATTCTGTCCCAGAAATACCGCTGGAAATCCCTTAATATTACTGTTATTACTGCCCCAAACCAAACTGCCTAAACCTTAACAAATTTATCTGAACTAACTTGTTTAGCAGCTAATAACCAACTCCTGAATCAAACAAACATTCTGTCTTTAATGATTATGCTAAACAGGGAAATGCAATAGCTGATGTACAAGAGCTAAATTCAGATTGAACAATGAACTTGCATACAAATATATTAACAATACACAGAACTCAACAGAACATTTCAACTGAAATTCAAAACTGAACAAAGAGCAACAAATGCAGGAGCATTGTCAGTATTGACACTGCCCTGAACTTAATGTTCAAAAATCAACTTACATAACACCTATTTGATGAACTTACTGATTTGCAAACAAACATGATTTAATTTACGATATTAATCAACTAACTATCTACAATGATTGTCAACAAACAGTCTATAAAAATAGAAATAGATTGTTCAATCAGTATTATCATAAACGAGAATTTATAATATAACTAATCGACGAACTTAATCGAGTCGATTACACACATTGTAAACAATCACAACCAACAGAAACAATTCACACTTTGATCAAGTAAGCGGGACAGAATAACAGAATTAATCAAACAAAAATATGAAAAATTAACAGGTTATTGAAACAAACAACTATACATGTAGGAAATAAAAAGAAAAATAGGAAAAATACCTTTGAATCTTTAAACTTCAACCGGACTCAAACTCAACTTGGATTCGGACTTTTGAAATCAAACAGACCTTAGTCGAAGTATTTTCAACTGAAAATACTTCGACTAAGGTCGATTAAACCTCAATCCCTCGTTTGAATTGAAAAAAATTCCAAGATTGGAAAATTTTTAGGGTTTCAGATTTTGGATCTTAAATCTGAACACTTCTGGGCAGATTCGAAGGGAACCAAAGATGACACAAGGGTGAGGGAAGCCTAGGGGTCATTTGGTGTTAATTTGGAAGGAATCTGAGTGAGTTCATTTTTGATTCGAACCTTCAAAAGAAGATTCGAAGAGTTCTGAGGGGATTCGAACCAAACCAACACTAGATCCATAGCTAGGGTATCTAGGGGAAGCTGTGGTGTTATTTTGGAAGCCATTGGAAAGGGTTGAGTTTTCAGACCAACCTTCGATTTAATATTCGAAGAGTTGGGGTCTGATTCGAAAGAAACTAAAGTCAGATCCATAAAGAGGGGGTTGAGAGGAGTCTGGGGTGTTAAGGTGGTGACCAGCGGCGTTGTTGCCGCCGGGTTTCAGGCGATGGGATGCTAGGGCGGCTAGGGTTAGGGGTGGGTTTTGGAGAAGATGATGAATAGTGAAGAGGGGGGTGTTTAGTTAGGGGCCGGGGTAGGGGTATGGGCCTTATATAGGGGAAGGGTGGATTGATGCTGACCGTTATATCAGGCAGAATGAATGGCCAGGATCCGTTCATTAAACCAAACGATGTCGTTTGGTTTAATGCCAGGGTCGGACTAAGTCGGGGCAGTGGGTCGGGTAAGGATCACGGGTTAGGGTGATGAGATCTCAACCGTTGGATGGATTTGATCCAACGACCATTGATGAAATACGACCAAACGCTGTCGTTTTCGCTCGTTTAAATTGGACCGGACAGGTTTGTTTGGACTAGGCTATGGGGCTTACTTTGTTTGGGCCTGGATTTAGGTCCAGGTCCGATTTTTCTTTTTTACAACTTATTTTTTTTTATTTTCTAATTTTATTCTTAATTATTAAAATCTTAATTAAAATTATAAAAACAAAAATTACCCTTACAAAGATATTAATTACCTTTTAACAACTATTTAACACATAGACAAAACATTAATCACACAGTGGAACATTTAAAATAGAACAAATGCATCTTTTTTTGTGATTTTATTTAAATCAATTATTAAATGCATAATTAAATCCTAGATATGCATGAAACATATATTTTTATTTTAATTTTGTTTAATTATAACAAAGCAAACATTTACGGACAACACAAATAATTAACAAACACCACACAAATTCTAAAAATTGCCCTCTAAAAGAGATTTATTTTATTTATTTTTGATTTATTTTGGAGTTGTTTTCGGGAGGCAAAAAATCACGTGCTCACTGCTGCCCCTCTTTGCGCGGAAACTCGAAGAGTTTTCGTGCAAAGATTAAGTGAGCGGATACGAGCGATTTTTGCCCGTTCAAATACTCCGTGGGAAGCATTTTTTGAAAGATTTGACCGAACCTCTGCTTCAAAGGTTTCCTACATATCCTTGGCTATAATTGAATCAGGTCAATGTAGTTCGGGAAGTTTTGGGTAGCTGGGACTACCATGGGACTGTGATGTTACTGCTGTTTCGTGCTGTTTTTACTGCTTGCTGACCTCTTTATTACACCTTGCTTCAAAGGTAATACAAAAAAGCTAAACTAGACTATGGTACATGAATTATAAAATCTTATCTAGATCATGCCCTTGAGTTTCTTGTTGTCTTGATATCTTGGTGTCTCTTGGGCATTTGGCTTATTCCGCATTACCTTTCATTGTGTCCCGTATTTTCTTTCTCTGTTTGGGACTCTTGTCGTTTCCTGCTGGGGACTTTGTTGGACTCCTCTTGCTTTATTGACTCTAAGTGTGCTCCTTTCTCATATGAGCGGGCTTTTGATTTCAATACTTAAATTATATTCCCTTGTTCTCCAGGTGGGCGCCTAACTTCTGTTGCTTCAATTCTTCATCCTCGTTCTCCAGGTGGACGCCTGACTTCTTCTTAATTCTTCATCCTTATTCTCCAGGTGGACGCCTGACTTCTTCTTAATTTCTTCATCCTCATTCTCCAGGTGAACGCCTGATTTCTTCAATTCTTTGTCCTCATTCTCCAGGTGGACGCCTGATTTCTTCTTTTCCTTGTCCTTATCTCCAGGTGGAAGCCTGATTTCTTTTTTATCTCTTTATCCTCATTCTCCAGGTGGACGCCTGATTTCTTTTTAATTCTTCATCCTTATTCTCTAGGTGGACGCCTGACTTCTTCTTAAATTTCTCATCCTCATTCTCCAGGTGGACGCCTGATTTCTTCAATTCTTCATCCTCATTCTCCAGGTGGACGCCTGATTTCTTCTTTAATTCTTCATCCTCATTCTCCAGGTGGACGCCTGATTTCTTCAATTCTTCATCCTCATTCTCCAGGTGGACGCCTGACTTCTTCTTAAATTTCTCATCCTCATTCTCCAGGTGGACGCCTGATTTCTTCAATTCTTCATCCTCATTCTCCAGGTGGACGCCTGATTTCTTCTTTAATTCTTCATCCTCATTCTCCAGGTGGACGCCTGATTTCTTCAATTCTTTGTCCTCATTCTCTAGGTGGACGCCTGATTTCTTCTTAAATTTCTCATCCTCATTCTCCAGGTGGACGCCTGATTTCTTCAATTCTTCATCCTCATTCTCCAGGTGGACGCCTGATTTCTTCTTTAATTCTTCATCCTCATTCTCCAGGTGGACGCCTGATTTCTTCAATTCTTTGTCCTCATTCTCTAGGTGGACGCCTGATTTCTTCTTTTCCTTGTCCTTATTCTCCAGGTGGACACCTGATTTCTTTAATTCTTCATCCTCATTCTCCAGGTGGACGCCTGATTTCTTTTTAATTCTTCATCCTCATTCTCCAGGTGGACGCCTGACTTCTTTTTAATTCTTCATCCTCATTCTCCAGGTGGATGCCTGATTTCTTTTTAATTCTTCATCCTCATTCTCCAGGTGGATGCCTGATTTCTTCTTAAATTCTTATCCTCATTCTCCAGGTGGATGCCTGACTTCTTTTTAATTCTTTACCAGGTGTTTCCTGACACAAATGTTGTTTTTGCCCCTGTTTTAAATCCAAGAAAACTTCGTTAATTTAATGCAGGGTGATTAACTGGGGCATTCTTGCCGATGGTGGGGCTTCTCTTCGTCTTGTTTTATTGCCTTGGAATGGTTGAAAAGACTATTTGTCCTTGTAATTGATCCTTAACTATAGGATCCCCCTCTGTATGTTTTCCTTCAAACCCTTTTAACCGTAATCATATGCTCTCCTGACATTGCTGATCCGCTTTTGATTTCACTTTTCTTCCTCCCATATTTTATTTTTTTTATCCTCCTGCCCATCATGGCCGTATTTTTGTCTTATGCAACCTTGAATCTTGGTAGTATACCTTGACATTCTTTCTTATATGTTTGGAATAAAACTTATCTCAAAGGCTTTAGAAGAGTAAGATTATTAGTGACGAAAACATGATGATTTAGACAATCTAGAATGAAAAGAAAAATCCAAATTTGGATGACTGTGGGAGAAAAAAAATAAAGGACTTATCTGATTGGAGTCACTGGCACCAATGATCATGGTATGCATTTTGGATTAATCAATCCAGTCTTTTAATCAAACTCCTTTTGATTGTCTCATTTTGTTTTCCCCAAAATTTCCATAACCCAACTTCATTTTTCATTTTACAGACATGTTTGACTTGCAATATCTCAAAGAGTTTTCACCGATAAACCTTCCTTATTCCTTTTCGCCTTATGGTGCCTGCGAAGGTTTTCACCAATAAGACTCTCTCATTTTACTTTCTCTCAACTTTCGTCGTCTCATGGTGCCCGTGCGGGTTTTTACCTATAAGACTCTCTCATTTTACTTTCTTTTCTTGTTTGTACCAGAGTGTTATGAACCATCTTCATTTGCTCGACTCAGCATTTTTCTAAGATTGATCGAAAGGTCTTTTTGGTATGTGGTTGGAAATGGAAAGGTATCAAAAGCTAAACAGTTTTGATATGGGTTTAAAATTACAACTCTTGGAATCTTTTTCTTATTTCTGCCCCAGTTTCTTTTCTTGATTTGGGGTCTCTTGATGTTTTTTTTTGTGCACATTATGCATATTGTGCACCCTATGACCGAGCCGTGAGGCGCCTACGTATCCTTCTTTGAGGAATAAGGTCAAACGTAGTTCACTAAATAATAGTGATTTTTTTTATTACTACTTCATATTTGATTTTCATTGATTCCAAGAGAGGGCAGGAAAGAAACAAATATGGCTCAAAAGGGAAAGCAAAGGGTATAGTGTTTGGATAGCAGAATAAATTGCCTTTGTCATTCCAATCTTCGAAATAATGCTAAATACAAACATTCAAAAGTTATGCATAATATCTTTTTACCGCGTCAGAATTGATCGCCATGTCTATGCATTTGCCTTCAATATCTGTTAAGCAGAGTGCCCCATTCGATAATACTCTGGTCACAATGAATGGTCCTTGCCAATTCGGGGCAAATTTGCCTTTTGCCTCAACCTGATGTGTAAGAATACGTTTCAGCATATGTTGACCCACTTCAAACTTCCGTGGACGCACCTTTTTGTTGTATGCTCTTGCTATTCTTCTTTGATACAATTGACCATGACATACTGCGGCCAATCGTTTTTCATCAATCAAGTTTAACTGTTCCAGACGGGTTTTGACCCATTCATCATCATCAATCTTTGCTTCGGCGATGATCCGAAGGGAAGGAATCTCAACTTCTGCAGGAATTACTGCTTCAGTGCCATATACCAATAAATAAGGAGTTGCTCCTACTGAAGTGCGAACAGAAGTGCGATATCCCAATAACGCAAATGGTAGTTTTTCATGCCATTGTCTTGAACCTTCTACCATTTTCCGAAGTATCTTCTTTATGTTTTTGTTGGCTGCCTCGACTGCTCCATTCGCCTTGGGCCGATATGGGGTTGAGTTGTGATGTGTAATCTTAAACTGTTGACATACTTCCTTCATTAAGTTACTGTTAAGATTAGCACCGTTATCTGTGATGATCACTTTTGGGATTCCGAATCGACATATGATATTTGAGTGGAGAAAATCGACCACAGCTTTCTTGGTCACTGATTTGAATGTCATGGCCTCAACCCATTTGGTAAAATAATCAATGGCTACCAGAATGAACCTGTGCCCATTGGATGCTGTCGGCTCAATTGGTCCAATCACATCCATGCCCCAGGCAACGAAGGGCCATGGTGCCGACATTGTGTGCAACTCGGATGGTGGAGAATGAATCAAATCTCCGTGTATCTGGCATTGATGACACTTGCGCACAAAACTAATACAATCTCGCTCCATGGTAAGCCAATAATAACCAGCTCGGAGGATTTTATTTGCCAGTACATATCCGCTCATGTGGGGTCCGCAAACTCCCGAATGTACTTCAGACATGACAACCGTAGCTTGTCTGGCATCTATGCATCTTAATAATCCAAGATCTGGTGTTCTTTTATACAAAACTCCTCCGCTTAAGAAGAATCCATTTGCCAATTGCCTAATGGTCCTCTTTTGATCTCCTGTGGCTTGTGCGGGATATATCCCCCTCCTGATATACTCCTTGATGTCGTAGAACCATGGTTCACCATCAAATTCTTCTTCAACCATATTGCAATAAGCATGCTGATCGTGGACTTAAATATGTAGCGGGTCTACATAAGCTTTGTCTGGATAGTGTAACATTGATGCCAAAGTAGCCAATGCATCGACAACCTCATTATGGATCCTTGGAATATGCCGGAACTCCACTGATTGAAACCGCTGACAAAGATCATGTAGACATTGTCGGTATGGTATGAGCTTCAAGTCTCGGGTTTCCCATTCTCCTTGAATTTGATGTACCAGAAGATCCGAATCTCCCATGACTAAGATTTCTTGGATACCCATGTCTGCGGCTAGCCTTAACCCCATAATACAAGCTTCATATTCAGCCATATTATTGGTGCAATAAAATCACAGTTGAGCCGTAACAGGATAGTGATGCCCTATTTCAGAGATGATTACAGCTCCTATCCCGACTCCTTTCATGTTATCGGCTCCATCAAAGAAAAGTTTCCAGCCAGGTTTTTCAATTCGCTCCACCTCGTCGAGATGCATTATTTCTTCATCAGGAAAATAGGTTTTCAATGGCTCGTACTCCTCGTCGACCGGGTTTTCAGCTAAATGATCAGCCAGTGCTTGGGCTTTCATTGCAGTCCGAGTCACATAGATGATGTCAAATTCTGTGAGCAATATCTGCCACTTTGCAAGTCTCCCTGTTGGCATAGGCTTTTGGAAAATATATTTCAATAGATCCAGACGAGAAATGAGGTAAGTAGTGTAGGATGACAAATAGTGTTTCAATTTTTGAGCTACCCAAGTCAGGGCGCAACATGTCTTCTCCAGATGAGTATACTTAACCTCATAAGCTGTGAATTTCTTGCTAAGGTAGTAGATGGCCTGTTCTTTTCTGCCAGTGAGGTCATGTTGCCCCAATACACAACCAAATGAATTTTCCACGACCGTCAAGTAAAGAATCAGAGGTCTTCCTGGCTCTGGCGGGACCAACACGGGTGGGTTTGACCGGTATCCTTTTATCTTATCAAACGCTTCTTGACACTCGTCGGTCCATTCGACCGCAACATCCTTTTTCAACAATTTGAAAATAGGCTCACAGGTTGTCGTAAGCTGAGCAATAAACCTGCTGATGTAATTCAACCTTCCCAACAAACTCATTACTTCAGTTTTGTTCCTTGGAGGTGGCAATTCTTGGATGGCTTTGATTTTTGAGGGGTCTAGCTCGATGCCTCGCCAACTGACTATGAATCCCAGCAACTTTCCGGATGGAACTCCAAATGCACATTTGGCCAGGTTAAGCTTGAGGTTGTACCTGCGAAGTCTTAAGAAAAATTTCCTCAAATCCCCAACGTGGCCGACCTGATGTTTTGATTTTATGATCACATCATCCACGTATACCTCAATCTCCTTGTGTATCATATCATGAAACACTGTGGTCATCGCTCTCATGTAGGTTGCTCCGGCGTTCTTCAAACCGAATGGCATTACCCGGTAGCAATAAGTTCCCCATGGTGTGATGAATGCCATCTTTTTTGCGTCTTCTTCATCCATTAGAATTTGATGATACCCGGCATAACAATCCACGAAAGATCCTATATCATGCTTGGCACAATTATCGATCAAAATATGGATATTGGGTAATGGGAAATTATCTTTTGGACTTGCTTTGTTGAGATTGCGGTAGTCGACGCATACTCTAATTTTGCCGTCTTTCTTTGGCACAGGAACGATATTAGCTAACCAAACAGGATATCGAGTGACTCGAATGACCTTTGCTTCCAACTGTTTGGTGATTTCTTCCTTAATTCTCACACTCATATCAGGCTTGAATTTTCTCAGCCTCTGCTTGACAGGAGGCACCGTTGGATCGGTGGGCAATTTGTGAACCACTAAATCAGTGCTCAGGCCTGGCATGTCGTCATATGACCATGCAAAAACATCTTTGAATTCTATGAGTGCTTTAATTAACTCTTCTCGGATCTTTGGTTCGAGATGGACACTTATTTTAGTTTCCCGGATATTACTCGTGTCCCCTATATTGATGTCCTCGGTATCACTCAAGTTAGGTTTGGTTTTTTCCTCAAAGTGAATTAACTCTTTACTAATCTCTTCAAAAACCTCATCTTCATCATAATATATTTCTTGAATTATTACTTCGGAACCAGATTGATTTTTAAGACTGGGCTGAGGATTCCTCATGCATGCCATATCATTAGAGCCATCGTAAAAAGAACTGTACAGAAAAAAAAGAAAGGGAAAAAGAAAACTATCAGGAATGATAAAGGAAACTGTATTTTATTGGATGCTGAAAGATAACAAGGTTTGCACACTTCAAACAAACTGTAAGATAAGCATTGGGATTACAACGCTGAGGTAACCCAAACAAACTGAAAGAAAATCAAAATAAACTACCAAGACTCCTTTCGAATAGGGAGAGGAGTGGCTTTCCAATTATTAAGCTTTGTTTCTGGCCCAACGAATTGAACTTCTGCGTTGCTACACCCTTCTCCGCTTTCCAACATATTCACATCATTAAACAATTTCTCGAATCTTTCAATTAATTCCTCCTCAGGATTGACCCAGGATTTAGGAATTGTTGTTATCGGGCAATTTTTAGCACCGGTCTTGACAAAAGACTTTGACAGATGTGGGACTGGTTTTGGAAGAACCCATGCCTTGTGTTTCAGCTTTCTGGCCTTTCTCACGTTGGTGACAGTGGATATGAACCCCAAACCGAATGTTCCACAGTTCTCGGGGAGAGATACTGGTTGTATAATTCCTTGCAAAGATGAGCCCAGACCTTTGCCGGGTATAAAACCATTTTTTAACATTTCATAGGCTACCATGACTGATGCAGAGGTTATTTTTGGATTCGGAAGGTACTTCCCCTCTGGAATTTTCTCTACCGATACTGTATCGGATACTTGGTATACCCATGGTCCCTGGTCATTTTCTATTCCCTCGACCGGTACAATGGCACTGCTGTGAGCATTTAAACTTTCTTCCCCATGCACAACTATTTCTTGATGATCCCATTCAAACTTGACCGCCTGGTGTAGTGTTGACGGGACTGCTTTAGCAGCATGGATCCATGATTGACCCAAAAACAAATTATAAGAAACAGTTATGTCCAGTACTTGAAACTCCATTGTGAATTCAACTGGCCCTATTGTCAGTTCCAACACTACGTCGCCAAATGAATCTCTGCTTCCACCGTCAAACCCCCGTACGCAGATACTATTCTTCTGGATCCTCTCCTCTTTGATTTTTAATTTGCTTAAAGTGGAGAGAGGGCAGATGTTTGCACTTGACCCGTTGTCAACCAATACTCGGGTTACTACGGAGTTTTCACATTTCACGGTGAGGTAAAGAGCTCTGTTGTGCTCAGTACCTTCCATAGGCAATTCATCATCAGAAAATGTAATTCTGTTTGCCTCAAAGATTCTGTTGGCTATTCTTCCCAAATGATTTACAGAGATTTTTTCAGGAACATGAGCCTCATTCAGGATTTTCATCAAAGCCAGACGGTGCTCCTCTGAATGGATCAGTAATGACAACAATGAAATTTGAGCGGGCGTCTTCTTCAGTTGATCCACAATAGAATAGTCATGGAGTTTCTTTTTTCTTAAAAACTCTTCCGCTTCTTCTTCCGTCACAGCTCTCTTTATTGGTGTTGGATTATTTTTAGTTTTTCTTAACTCTTCGGGAGTAAAACATCTTCCCGAACGAGTCAAGCCTTGCACCTCACACACTTCTTCCTTGACTTCTTTTCCCTTGTACATTACAGTCACCCGTTCATAGTTCCATGGAATGGCCTTGTTGTTGATCACTGGTAGCTGGGTTACAGGTGTGATAATAACTCGATCTGTACGGGCTCCTTCCACGAATACAATGGGTTTGTTGGCAACCCCTGGTACTATCACTTTCGGCCTTTCTTGCTTTGTGGTAACTTTGCTCGATGATCCCTTCTTGACTACCATAGATGGTTCATCACCATTTCTGTTCTGCTTAGGTATCGGCTTCTCCTTTGTTAACTACTTATCTGGCTTGGCTTCATGAGACCTGATCATCATGATAGTTTGTGACGGCTTCTTTGTCTCCCCATCAGCTTGTATGATTTCTATCATATTGGCCTCCTGATGGGCTGGCATTGGATTTCTGTTGATATTGGGAGCTTCGGGGTTTTGAACCTCAATTTTGTTAGTATCAATTAGCTCTTGTATTGCATTTTTCAAATGCCAACATTTTTCCGTATCATGGCCTGGTGTGCCGGAACAATATTCACAGCTAATTGTGTAGTCCAGATTCTTTGGAGGAGGATTGGGTAGCTTGGATTGTATTGGTCTTAGCATGTCCAGCTGTCTCAGCCTGTGGAACAGACTAGTGTAAGACTCTCCCAATGGAGTGTAGGTTTTCTTTTTCTGTTCCCTTTCTCCCCTGAATGTTGTCCTAAGCCTGAAACCTGGTCCGGGATAGGCTCGTGGGTAAGTACCTGGTATGGCAGGAGCACACCAATTAGCGTGAACATGTGGTTGATTGTATGCTTGTGCATGGTTAATGGAAAAATGAGGCTTCGAAGGGTGATAGTAGTGTTGGGATGAATTGTGGTGGTAAGTTGATTGGCGAGGTCGTTGTTGATTATAGTAAGGCGGTGAACCTCTGGGTCCCGACCAAATTCCTGAATCAACTACCGCTGCTTCCTCCCTCTTCTTTCTTCCGATTCCTCCTACCCCGCCTTGAATAGCTTGAGTAGTTGCCTTAATTGCTGAATAGATCATGATTTTATTTGTCTTGAGGCCTTCTTCCACCATACCTCCCATATTCACTACTTCGTTGAATGATTTCCCTACCGCTGAAACCAAATGGGCATAGTAAGTTGGTTCCAAGGCTTGGAGGAAGTAGTCTACAATTTCACTCTCCTTCATAGGAGGATCCACCCTTGCTGCCTGTTCTCTCCACCGGAAGCCATACTCTCTGAAACTTTCATTGTGTTTCTTCTCAAATTTTGTCAAAGATAGTCAATCTGGGATGATTTCCAGATTGTATTGGAAATGGTATGCGAATGCCTGTGCCAGGTCATCCCAGGTGTACCATCTCCCATGGTCCTGGCGGGTATACCACTCCAAAGCTGATCCGCTTAAACTTTGACTGAAGTAAGCCATCAATAATTCACCCTTTCCCCCAGCTCCTCGCATCTTGCTGCAGAAACCCCTTAAGTGGGCTACTGGGTCGCCGTGCCCATTGTATAGGTCAAATTTAGGCATCTTGAAGCCAACTGGTAATTGTACATTTGGGAATAAGCACAAATTCTTGTATGCTACACTGACTTGCCCACCTAATCCTCGCATGTCTCTGAACGATTGTTCTAGACTTTTGACCTTCCTGAACATCTCTTCTTGTTCAGCATTTTTGGCTGGATTGTCAATTTCGGTTGGGAGGTCAAAACGAGGAGTAGTTGAATGGATTTCGGAGGCCTTGAAGGTGGGCTCCGGGGGGTAATATTGATTGTCCTGGGCCGGGAATGTAGGCTCACTAGGAGATTTGTGGAGTGTAACTGTGGGAGGTGCCACAAAGACGGGAGTTACAGGTGGAGGAAAGTATGGAACTGGTTTAGGAGGGGGAGACTGCGGTGTCTGAGAGGTGGTGCCTCGGTAGTGTTGGTAGATGGGGAAATTTGGGGATAATTCAGTGGTAAGATTATCCTGAGTTTGGGCCATTGATGAAGCAGGGTTAGTTGGGTAAGATGGGGGTAACTGCCCTATAGACCAGGCCTGGTACATCTCAGCCATTTGCTGCTTGAGTTTAAACATCTCTTCTTTCATTTTCCCGACATCCATCTCCTCTAGCTCAATACCTGTGTCAATATCTGGGATAGACATATTTTCGGGTATTGGTCCTTTTGATCTCATGTGATAATGATAATATGCCAGTATACTCTTTAGAGAAACTAACTGCTTGAATTCTGGAAATGAACAAACTTGTTAGTTTTGAGAGTTTAACACATATATAATTACACGTTGAGATGCAATGCTCCTAGACAAGTAATTCCTTTCTATTATGCATTTGCTCGGCTGCTTGTGTCGTCCCAGCTTTCTTGAAATTTTTATTGTTATTCACTTTTAATTTTATTTATTATATATATCTTTTATTGTGGTGGTCGAATCTTATAAAGATTGCCTACGTATCATGCCCCCGCCATGAATCAGACCTTGCGTAGTTCGGACATAAGGCAAACACTTTTATTCATTATACAAAGATGAACAGACATTACATTTGAAAACCTTATAAGAAAATGGTTTGAAACACACATACTTAAATCAAAATAAAAGATACAACTCTTAACATCTCACAACATGCCCCACTTTCCACTTTTGTTATCAATTATTGGATTATCTGCTCAATGTGGGGCTTGACCTGGATGACCTCCCAGCGTATGATACATCCTTTCCAACTCCATTGCTAGATGACGGGCAAAAGTGGGTGCATGCTCTGTAAACCTTTCATAATCCATTCCTTGGCAGTTTACATAACTTTGAGAGGTGTAGACCGTCAGGTCGTGGATTTGTGCCCTGAAATCTTGAAGACGTTGGTCTTGGTTCTGCAATTGCTGCTGGCAAGTGGTGGCTATATCTCTGACACGGTTTTCCCGATCTAGAGCTGACTCTAATAGAGCTTGGAGTCTGGCCTGCTCTAATCTTCCCTGCGCTCTTTCTCTGTCGATGTCCTCTTGTTGATGCTCTCTGTTGTATCTTCTTTCCTCTTCTAGTTGTGCATGAAGTTGGTCTTCTGATCGTATCCAATGGTCTTTTTCCTTCTTGAATTGTGCCCTGTCTTCTTCGGATTGCCTATCTTGGCGTTCCTTATTAGATCTGGCTTCTTCGTTTAATTGTTGGATTCTTTCTTTTGCTTTGCTCAACGCCCTTTCGTTTGCAGCAACAATAGAATCATAATCTTGCATTCTTTCAAAAAGATTGGCGATGGTTTTTTAATCCTTCCAACTCCTCATTGGCGTTTCAGAAGCCTTTTTTATTTTCTGAAATCGAGCATGAAGATTTTCATTCTCACAAGCTAGACTCTTCTTCTCGCCTTCAGCTTCTTGTGCTTGCAAATCTTTCTCCAGACTGAGGCTCTTCAGATTTTCCTTTAGGGCATGGATAGTTTCTTTGTACCCTTTTTCCTTTTCTCCCCAGATTAACCGCTCTTGGATTTTATCATTAAAGTTTTGAATATGGGGTCTTTTTGTTGGCCTTCTTAGCTCAGGTTCTGGTACATCATCCACGCGAGACCGTTTCTCAAACCACCTTGCATATCCAGGATTTATCTCACCCTTTGTAGTGTCTGGGACTTGAGTATCACTTTTCAAGTATCGACATCCATTCCACATCTACTGAATTAGAGCCTCGGGAATAGTGGCTTCTGGGTGTAATTCGATTACTTGCATACTCAAATCTTCGTCATCAGGAACTATTTGATATCTCCCTAGTTGTCTTAGGACTCTTAGTGGCGCATATGACTGGATGCTTCTCAATCCCAATAGTAGCAGATAACTATTTGAGGTTGACATGTGTATCACTTCCCTCATCGGGAGCCATCCCAAAGTCCACTCAATTTGATTTGTCGTTAAAACCCTTAGATGAGATACCCATGCTTCTATCCCTTCTGGAGATTTATAATCTTTTATTCTTTCCTCATAACTCTCGATGCAATTATCATTGCTTGGCCCATACTGTATGATCTCGGGCTGTTGTCGGAGATGTTCAATCACCCACATTTGCAACAAAATTTTGCATCCTTCGAAGACTTTTGCTCCTGATTTACATAAAGTCAACGCCCGATAAATGTCTGAGAGAATGATGGGGACAAGGGTGTGATTTTCCTTGGTGGTGAGGATTTGCACAACTTTTGCGGTGCGAATATCAATTGTTCGCTCTTTGTTTGGGAAGACCATGATTCCTAGAAAAGCCAACATGAAGGCAAAGCGACGGTGAATCTGCCAAGTGTCTTTGTTTTGCTTGTTAGTAAGGCCTTTCTCATGAATTTCGAATCCATCTGACTTTTGAACCTTGAATATAAAAGGCTGAAAGAACAACATCCGTTGATGACATTGCTTTTCCTGATTTGATTACTGATGCTCAGAAGACCGAAGAATCGATGTACCGAGGGAGCCTTTGTGAATATCAGACTCTGATTTCTTAGACTTCCGTCAAAACCAGCATATCCAGCTATCTCGTCTAATGTAGGAGTAAGCTCGAAATCAGAGAAATGAAAGACATTGTGAACAGGGTCCCAAAAAGTTACTAACACCGCAATCAGATCATCACGGGGTTTAACTTTCATAACATCCGTGAGATTTCCCAAATGCTTGATGACCCATTTTTGACCATCTTCGCCTAATTCATACCACCACATTTGAAGCTGAAATAGAAACTCGTCTGGGGGGTTTTGTGTGTTGCTCATTTTGTATCTGAAATTTAATTTAATAAAGTCAAGACTCATTTTGAAAATATACACTAAAAAAAATCATTTTCATTTTTTTTTATTAAACACCCTTTTTTTTCAAGATTTAAAACTATTTTTTTTTAGGAATTTTTTTTAAAACAACCCATTTTATTCCTCAGTTCTCACAATGATTTCAATTAAGCTGGTCAACAAGCATGTTCGAGGCAAATGAATGCACAGGTAGCGAGTAGGATGCATCAGGATGGTCTTTTTATTTCGGGTTCACCTGTCCTAGATAGACCCAACCCCTGTGTTGAGTCTCCAAGGTCAGATGTACATGATGCAAATAGACGTTCCTACTAGGGATCCGGTACATAGCTGAGTTATTCTAGGTAAAAACCTGAGGCATATTGTTCTAAACCTGGCTTACCCAAACGGACAGTTTTAGCCGAAGTGGGGGCAACGTACCAGGAGCACGAAAGTCTACCCGGCCTAGTTACTTGTCCCAACTCCGTCTTATTTGGTATGACTTTAACAGAAAGGTGGACCACGCGCACGTGTACACCATAAATTCAGAAGACTCAGAAAGAAGGGGGTTTCGTAGCAGTTGTATATATTCATAATTCAAATAATATTAAAGCGGTAAAAAAAAACATTTAGCATGTTAAGCATATAAACAGTTGAAAATCATATAGTAAATAAAGCCAATTATCGCAGTTATTTTAAGCTCGAATTCTTTAAACCCTGAACCAGAGATTCTGGGTTCGTTCCCCTGCAGAGTCGCCAGAGCTGTCGCACCTCCTTTTTCCGCACTTGCGGGGCGCTTAGGGAGTTTTCTCCAATTGAAGGACAGTCGAAACGGGATTTATTTAATTGTTTCAGAGTCGCCACCTGGGAATTTTAAGGCGTCCCAAGTCACCAGTTTAATCCCTGAATCGAGGAGAATATAATTCTGTTTGGTTATTCTGCGAACCAGAAATCATGAGTAAGGAATTCTGTTGATCCGGAAGAAGGTGATAGGCATTTACGAATTCCGTGGTTCTAGCACGGTCGCTTAAATATTTTTATTCTTGGCTTAATTATCTCGATTTTACATTTTTATTTGCCCGATTTTTTTTGTTACCGCTTCTATTTAGATTGTTTGTAATTAAAGACCCTTCTTTGAATCGAATTACGCGTACGTATATTCGTGTTATAAATTATATTATTATTTTTTTTTAAAATGCGGAGTTGTGTCACGCGCACGTGTACACAATAATATAGATAATATTTTTATTAAAATAATTATTTTCGAAATGGTGCTTAAATAAATCAAGAACATTCGCCCTTTTTGTATAATTAAGTAGTGAACCTCACATCTCGGGTTTTTATGAAATTATTAATGATATTTTCCGAGAAATCCCTTTTATTAAATATTCTATCGAAGTTGCGCGAACGCATAATCCGAATTGCTTTTAGAAATATAATCAGGTTACGCGAACGTATCCCTAATCACAAAAATATTCTTGATGGTAGTATAAATTTATTTACAAATTGTTTATTACATCTATACATTTTAGGTAAAAATCATGAGAAATCTCCATTTAAGGTACCCTTAAATTCTTGAAAAGAATTCACAATTTATTAAATGTTTATTGCGAATTATATTTTTTCGCGTATGAATTATATTCCTCAAAGCTATTCAAATTTAAAAAGCAAAGTAAGCATATGACTAATACTATTCTAGTAAATACAATATGTATACTAGAAATGTGCATGTCGTATGAAACTAAAAAAAATCAATTCTTGAAAGGAAATGATATTTTTTGAAGAATTCTTATTATTACATTTGCAATGAATTGTTATTTTTACAATCTTAAACTTGTTACACATTATAAGTCTAATATCTTTCCACATTGCTTGTTCTTAATCTAATAGGCCTAATTATTTTTGATTAATTGCTATTGATTGAATGTAAGATATACATATATAATCAAACCGATTTGATTCTCAATTCATGTGAACCATTGCTAAACACTAACTTTTGCATTGTAAAATTCCTAGGTCATTTGTTATTAAGAAAGAAAACAAATTTACCTATTGACTTAATAAAATGATATTACATATAACATTATTCGCCATATATGGACAAAATGCGACCAACATCATCTAGCCTAAATCCACAACCAAATAATTAAAATATGCTAACAATGCATTTTCTTGACATTTCCCTACTACTCTGTACCTGACTAACAATGTCATAAGACTTAATTAATGGCCAACTTTATGCCATGTTCCCTATCTTGACAATTCAATCATAACTATACTTTAATGAAATTCTGGAATAAATAATACTATTACAACACTTATATGAATTTTAAAAGAGAATGATCAACTGATAATTATTATGTCAAGCATACTACTGTATTAATCAACATAAAACAAAACTGAAATTTAAACTAAAGAACTTAGATGAATGGAAGACAGAACTATAACTCCAAACTTCATTTATTTGCCATGTTGAAGCTTTTCACAACATGAATTTAAAAGATAGGTACCTGGAAATGAAGGTATAAGGAGTAAATTTCAGCAGTTGCAGCAGTAACAAAATCAGCAGAATACCAGTATTCCCACAGATTTGAGCAATAATAAAACCCGAGGAAACCAGATGCACAATGACAGTACTTTTAAGAAATTTCAGATTTTTAACTGAACAAAGAGATCGAACAAATCCGGACAGATTTAATACAAAGAATAATATTTCTGAATTTGAGACTTAGAACAAAGCAGACTGAAAAAGCTTTCAATTTCAAAACACAGAATCAGCTTCAATACTAACTTCCGATGTAGAATTCTGTTTTAATGTTTCTGTTTTCCTTTCTTTCTATCTTCCTTTTCAGATTTCTGTTTCTGCTTGATTTTCCTCTCTCAAATTTTATATTTTTTCTCTGTGTATCTCTCTGTGTATATTTATCTCTGAGTGTATTCCCTAATGCTTTTAAAAATCAGATCCCTTCTCTCTTTTAAATCCCTGTATTTATACAGGTCTGCCCCTTTCTTTTTAAGTGCTGCCTGGACCCCTTCTTCTATTAAAAACCAGAAAATCATATCCAAAAACTGCTTTTAACTACTTTAAATCCCATTAAGTGGTCTTATCCTGATTTTCAGCAGCCCCATTATCCATTGTTTCCCATTATCACATTAAATAATAGCCATTAACTTTCCACTTTCAGCCCATTATACTATCATATTACCCTCACTATTCTGTCCCAGAAATACCCTTGGAAATCCCTTAATATTACTGTTATTACTGCCCCAGACCAAACTGCCTAAACCTTAACAAATTTATCTGAACTAACTTGTTTAGCAGCTAATAACCAACTCCTGAATCAAACAAACATTCTGTCTTTACAGATTATGCTAAACAGGGAAATGCAATAGCTGATGTACAAGAGCTAAATTCAGATTGAACACTGAACTTGCATACAAACATATTAACAATACACAGAACTCAACAGAACATTTCAACTGAAATTCAAAACTGAACAAAGAGCAACAAATGCAGGAGCATTGTCAGTATTGACACTGCCCTGAACTTAATGTTCAAAAATCAACATACATAACACCTATTTGATGAACTTACTGATTTGCAAACAAACATGATTTAATTTACGATATTAATCAACTGACTATCTACAATGATTGTCAACAAACAGTCTGTAAAAATAGAAACAGATTGTTTCAATCAGTATTATCATAAACGAGAATTCATAATATAACTAATCGACGAACTTAATCGAGTCGATTACACACATTGTAAACAATCACAACCAACAGAAACAATTCACAGTTTGATCAAGTAAGCGGGACAGAATAACAGAATTAATCAAACAAAAATATGAAAAATTAACAGGTTATTGAAACAAACAACTATACATGTAGGAAATAAAAAGAAAAATAGGAAAAATACCTCTGAATCTTTAAACTTCAACCAGACTCAAACTCAACTTGGGTTCGGACTTTTGAAATCAAACAGACCTTAGTCGAAGTATTTTCAACTGAAAATACTTCGACTAAGGTCTATTAAACCTCAATCCCTCATTTGAATTGAAAAAAATTCCAAGATTGGAAAATTTTTAGGGTTTCAGATTTTGGATCTTAAATCCGAACACTTCTGGGCAGATTCGAAGGGAACCAAAGATGACACAAGGGTGAGGGAAGCCTAGGGGTCATTTGGTGTTAATTTGGAAGGAATCTGAGTGAGTTCATTTTTGATTCGAACCTTCAAAAGAAGATTCGAAGAGTTCTGAGGGGATTCGAACCAAACCAACACTAGATCCATAGCTAGGGTATCTAGGGGAAGCTGTGGTGTTATTTTGGAAGCCATTGGAAAGGGTTGAGTTTTCAGACCAACCTTCGATTTAATATTCGAAGAGTTGGGGTCTGATTCGAAAGAAACTAAAGTCAGATCCGTGAAGAGGGGGTTGTGAGGAGTCTGGGGTGTTAAGGTGGTGACCGGCGGCGTTGTTGCCGCCGGGTTTCAGGCGATGGGATGCTAGGGCGGCTAGGGTTAGGGGTGGGTTTTGGAGAAGATGATGAATAGTGAAGAGGGGGGGTGTTTAGTTAGGGGGTCGGGGTAGGGGTTTGGGCCTTATATAGGGGAAGGGTGGATTGATGCTGACCGTTAGATTAGGCAGAATGAATGGCTAGGATCCGTTCATTAAACCAAACGATGTCGTTTGGTTTAATGCCAGGGTCGGACTAAGTCGGGGCAGTGGGTCGGGTAAGGATCACGGGTTAGGGTGATGAGATCTCAGCCGTTGGATGGATTTGATCCAACGGCCATTGATGAAATACGACCAAACGCTGTCATTTTGGCTCGTTTAAATTGGACCGGACAGGTTTGTTTGGACTGGGCTATGGGGCTTACTTTGTTTGGGCCTAGATTTAGGTCCAGGTTCGATTTTTCTTTTTTACAACTTATTATTATTATTTTTTTTCTAATTTTATTCTTAATTATTAAAATCTTAATTAAAATTATAAAAACAAAAATTACCCTTACAAAGATATTAATTACCTTTTAACAACTATTTAACACATAGACAAAACATTAATCACACAGTGGAACATTTAAAATAGAACAAATGCATCTTTTTTTGTGATTTTATTTAAATCAATTATTAAATGCATAATTAAATCCTAGATATGCATGAAACATATATTTTTATTTTTATTTTGTTTAATTATAACAAAGCAAACATTTACGGACAACACAAATAATTAACAAACACCACACAAATTCTAAAAATTGCCCTCTAAAAGAGATTTATTTTATTTATTTTTGATTTATTTTGGAGTTGTTTTCGGGAGGCAAAAAAACACGTGCTCACATCGGGAAGCATAAGCAATCACTCTTTCGTCTTGCATGAGGGCACATTCCAACCCAACTCTCAAGGAATCTGGATAAATCACTAACCTGCCTGTACCCGTAGATAAGGTCAACAACGTATTATACAAGTTATAGTTAAGTACTTAATAGAAAATTTTAAAAGTTAATGCTTTGGGTTGTATATAACAGATAATTTAAGGAATAAAAGCGTACACATGACATTTTTTTAGGTTGAACTGGAAGGGTAAAATATGCATGGAGCAAGCGCGCCATCTATCGTTAGCTCCATGTGTGAAAAGGTCATCACTTGTTTTAAAACGAAATTCTGTATTTTGAGACCTTAAAAACCTCTTTTAGCATCATTTCGATTTACGTGCGCAGTCTGGGCGTGTAGCCGGAAAGCCTATATGTGAAAATCTGTGAAAAACGATAAATTTTGACTGTAAAATGAATTAATTTGACTTTGGTAAATATTTTGGGTAAATGGGTCCGGACCCATGATTTACGGTCCCGGAGGGTCCGTAGAAAAATATGGGACTTGGGCGTATGCCCGGAATCGAATTCTGAGGTCCCACGCCAGAGAAATGAATTTTTAAAGAAAATTGGTTTCTGAAATTGTTTAAAGGAATTTGAAATGAAATTTGATTAGAACATGATGGTATCGGGCCCGTATTTTGGTCCCGGCGCCCGATACAGGTCTAATATATGATTTTAGACGTTTTTGTGGAATTTGGTGAAAAACGGATGTCATTTGACGTGATTCGGACCTAAATTGCTAAAATTGAAGTTTTAAGAAGTTTGAGAAAATTCTTTGATTTTGAAGTTTAATTCGTTGTTATTGAGGTTATTTGGCGATTTAATAGCATAGATAAGTTTGTATGATTTCATTGAGTTAGTACGTATGTTTGGTTAGGAGCCCCGATGGATCGGGTGTGTTCCGGATGTGTTTCGGAAGGTTTTAGACTTCTGAAAAGTTGCAGAATTTCTGCTGCAGGTGCACAAATCTTTTGTGCATCGCGATCGCATAGTAATACTCACGATCGCAAATGAGGAATTAGGACAGGGGTGGAATTGTTCTTCGCAAAGCAAAGCCACCGTCGTGAACGCGGAGCACTGGGGGATTGGTCATCGCGAATGCGACCTATGAGATGCGAACGCGTAGTGTAAATTAGAGGTGGGCTGGGATGTTGTTGTTCTTCTACGCGAACACGTACGTAGGTCTGCAAACGCGAAGGTCAGGGGGGCCAACCCTTCGCGAACGCGTAGGAGAACTCGCGATCGCGTAAGTCCACTTCTGGCAGCACTTCGCGATCGCGACAGTGTTCTCGCGAACGCGATGAACTCTATCGCCCAGCACTTAAAACAGTAGCCATTTCGGGATTTATTCAAAATTTCATATCTTCTTCACCTTAACTCCAAATTGGGCGATTTTTGAAAGGGGATTTCACCACCAATTCATAGATATGTAATCTTAGACTCGTGTTCTTCAATATCCATTAACACTCATTAGATTTCTAGGCTTAAGTCATGTTCTAAAGGGTAGAAAATTAGGGATTTGGGTAGAGTTAGGACTTTTTGATTAATTGTGATTTAGACCTCGTTTTGGGGTCGGATTTCAAAACTAATTATATATTCGGGCTCGTGGGTGAATGGGTGATCGGCTTTTGGTCTGACCCTCGTGTTTTGACCAAGCGGGCCCGGGGTTAATTTTTGAATTTTTAGGAAGAATGATTAGAAAGCTATAATTAGGTATTGGAATTGGATTGTTTAGCATTTGTTGATGTTATTAAGTCGATTATGTATAGATACGATTGTCTTGGAGCCAAATTCAAAAGGGAAGGCGGTGTTTGAGGCTTGAGTTAGCCGTAGAAGTTCGAGGTAAGTGTTTGGTCTAACCTTAGCTTGAGGGATTAGGAGTTGTGTCCTATTTGCTATTTGCTTCTTGTTGAGTACGACGTATAGGCTTGGTGACGAGTATCTATACATTGGTGTCAAGCATGATCGTGAGTCTTATATTGTGATTTTCATGACTTCGTTGTATTATCCGTGCTTTAGAGGTGCTTTCTATTTGTTGTGAAAAGTTTGTGGAAGGAATTGTGACCTTTGAGCATCGAGGAGCATTGGCTAAAGTTATATTACCAATTGTGAAAGTATATGAGTTGATTGAACCCTTTGAACCATTGGCTCAAGTGGTAAAGTGAGTTGTAAAGTAAAAGTGAATAAGAGAAAGATGTAATTAAATTGTTCCCTTGCCGAGATATTGTTGCTTTATGGTTATCTCCCTTGCCGGGACGTTGATGTTGTTGATGTTGCTCTCTTGTCGGGACTTAATTGTTGAATTGTTGTTCCCTTGCCGGGATTCCTATTATAATCTTGTTTATTCCTTTGCCCCATTGTTTGTGTTTGTTGTTTGGGTGAGGAAGAGTGTTAAAGCACGAAGCGTGATGCTGTGTATTGCTTGTTTTGGTGAGGAAAGAGTGTAAAGCACAAAGGGTGATGCCGTGTATTGTTTATTTGTGAGGAAAGAGTGTAAAGCACGAAGTGTGATGCTGTGCTGCACGATGTACCATTCCATGCCGATATTATTGATTATATGGTGAGGAAAGAGAGTAAAAGCACGAAGGGTGATGTCGTGCATATTTTTGTTATATAATTGCCTTGGTGAGGACGAGAGTAAAAGCACGAAGGGTAATGTCGTGCATTTATTGATTTCTGATTCTTTATTGATATTCGAGTTATGTTGTTTCCTTCGCTACTTGATGTCTTTCTATTTGGAATTGTTATCTTCCCTATGGCATGCTCCCCCTCCCATATTGATTGGTTAGCTCTGTATTTCTTTTGCGCTGTATATATATTTGAACTGCATAGGTTTATCTGGTAGTCTGGTCCTAGCCTCGTCACTACTTTGCCGAGATTAGGCTAGGCACTTACCAGCACATGGGGTCGGTTGTGCTGATACTACACTCTGCACTGTGTGCAGATCCCGGAGCAGCTTTTGGATAGTAGTTGAAGGCTTCCTTGAGTCCACCCGGAGACCCAAGGTAGACCTGCAGGCGTCCGTAGGCCCTGACGTCTCCCTCTATATCTATTTCCTGTTTCATTTTCCTTTTATTCAGAAACAATGTACTGTTATTTCTTCAGACTTTGTATGTAGTAATCTTAGATAGTCTGTGACACTGTGACACTAGGTTTTGGGCAGTTGAGACTTAAGTAATTGTAATAGACGCAAATTTCAGATGTTTAATTGTAATCTTCCGCTTAATTATTTAAAGTTCTGCAGTTTTCCATGTTATCGCCTTATAATTGTTAAAAGAAGTAATTTGATAATGAAGTAAGTAGTTAAGGATTGGCTTGCCTAGCTCTCACTAGTAGGCGCTGTCACACCTCCTTTTTCCGCACCCGAGGGGGTGCAAGGGAGTTTTTCCAATTAAAGGACAATCGAAACGGGATTGGTTTGTTTATTTCATAGTCGCCACTTGGGAGATTTAGGGTGTCCCAAGTCACCAATTTTAATCCCGAATCGAGGAAAAGAATGACTCCATATTATAGTATGCGTACCAGAAATCTGGATAAGGAATTCTGTTAACCCGGGAGAAGGTGTTAGGCATTCCCGAGTTCCGTGGTTCTAGCACGGTCGCTCAACTATTATATTTGGCTTGATTATCTGATTTAATACATGTTGAACCTGTGTGCAAAATTTAACTTTTAACCGCTTTTGTCATTCTTATTATTTTTACGAGAATTGCAGCGTCGTGAAAACATATCTCGAACCACGTTACATCAATGTACCCGTGGTTATCGATATATCTCGACTCGGTTGAGATTTGGATTTGGGTCACATAAATGTGCACCCGAATTAAGGAAAATAAATTGTTAAAGGCGCGCCTAAAGCAACTAGCGTCTTGTTATTTTGGGGAAAGTCGTAAAAATTCGTTAAACGGCATATCCCGAATTCTAAATACTTTAATATATACATACATCTAGAGGGCCCCGCAGCTTTGTACATTTTGTTTGTCGAGGCTCGTCTCGTTCTATTTTTAAAAGGAATTTGCGACGTCATGGACATGCATCTCGAACCACGTCACAATCAATGTACCCGTGATTAGAAACACATTTCGAATCCGTCGAGATTTGGATTTGGGTCACATAAATGCGCACCCGAATTTAAGAAGGTAAAATTATTAAATACGCGCTTAAAGAGGCTATCGCGTTATTATTCCGGGAGGGTCGTGAGATTTGCTAAACGACCCGCCTTGGAAACTGAATGCTTCGATATATACATTTAACGAGGGCCCCGCAGCTTGTGCGTTTTTATTTGTCGAGGCTCATCTCGTCCTTATTTTAAAAGGATATCCTATAGCAACTACGTTTCTTGTCGCGTTTGTCTCTACTAATTGAAAACAGAGACAGTCCTAGTTAATTATTTGCTTGCAAGTTATCTATAACAGAATTCCGAGTGCTTGCGCAAAATCAGAAGCACGACCACGTACACAATCAGCCAAACGAATATTAAGGGCCCAAACCCCAAACCAAGCAGTAGCGGTTGGGCCTGGGCCACTATTTTTCGCTGGGAGCCTGCTTGATTTGCTCGACTTGGGCTCAACCTTCGTGAGGTTGAGATTGCAAGCTCTGTGTTCTTTGTCTTAAAGTATGGTTTAAACAGTTATATAAGCCAATTTATCAGAAGGGAAAGAACTATACTAGTAATGGATAGTTTACATGCTTGGCCTACATTAAAGAGTATGTTACACAATTTAAACCTAAGTCTGGGATACAACCTACTGCATTGGGAATATTTATCTAACAGCATACATATACAACTAACATTCAATCCTCATACATTGATATCTACTAGGCGTGCAAGTTACCTTCAGTATCCAAACAAAATGTAAACTATTATGCATTACATGATATTCAATATAACAGTCTATGCTTAAAGTAAACAATCTTCAATTCTTCTCTTTTTGCATTCATACTCAACTTCAAGTTACATTGACAGTATTAGTCGTGTACCTGGATTTTTGCACAATAAGAAAAGGAAGAGAAAGAGTATCAGCAGCAAGTAACCAACAGCAACAACAGATAGCAATAACACAGCAACACAACCAGCAACAACTATGTAGCCCACAGGTGATTGAGCATCAGACAGACAAATCCCAGAAAAAGAGCAGAAAGACAGCAAGAAGCCCAAGATATCGGATGTAACAGCAACAGAAATCCAATGACCATAAAAAGCTTGGCAAACGACCAAAAGCAAAACCACAAAGACAGCCTGATCAACTTGGACTCTTACACAGTTTCTTTTAGACAATACTCATTCACAGTGTTCTGAAATTTATTTCTGTTTTTCCTTTTTCAGTTTTCTTACTCACAGAATCTCTCAAGACTCCAAAAAATGAACCCCCCTTCTAATGGAAGGTCTGCCTTTTTTATAGCCTAACCTTAACATTTTACAGTCTGTTTGACAACTCAAAATTCCCCCCTCCCTCCTGTTTTTCCACTCAGTTATTTTAAATAACAAAACTCCCATGAGATCCCTGACAGCCCCCTTTTAACATTTATTAAACTAAAACAGGCCATGGGCAGCAAGAATATAATCTGACAGCATGTGCTGTCAGACTATTTTAATCCAAAAGGGCTTCATGCACATGTTGTGCACAAGTGCACATGCCCTCCAATTCTAATTGCAACTAAACAAAATCAATCCCTTTATATTTCTGATTCAAATACATCAATTGTAAATAGCTATAGTCGATCTTCAATTTTGATTCAAGCAATGTTCAACGAGACAAATCAAGCTGTTACCATTCAAACAGCTAAAACTATTTAACGACATGTATCGAATCGACTATACTAATTACAACATACACAATCAAAGCCAAGGATTAGAATCAAACAGTATCAGCAAGGGGTCAGTTTGCACATGTCAATACAGAGGTTAACTTGGGGATTGATTACTCAAACAGTTTCAATTCAGTAAGTTATGCAGTTCACATACACACGCATTATCAGTGAATGAGGAAACATTTGATCAAATAACAGAGGTCCAGGCAAGGTGTGAGAAAACAGTTGGTAAAAATTCAAAACACAATTTGAACAAGATGTTTGGCCATACGAATAGACCTTCAACACACACACGAACTGGAATGAAGAAGAGAAGACAAACTTACCTCAAAATCTTTGAAAGAAAAAATCAGAAAAAAAAACTTGTGTTTGAACAGACCCTTCTTAAAGTTTAACAGACTTTAATCGAAGTGTTTCTCAAATGAGAAACCCTTCGATTAAGGTCCATTAGACCATAAACTCTTGGTTTAAGCAGGCACGGAACAGGCACGGAACAGGCACGAGGAACCCTTAATCGAAGTGTTTTGAGAAACACTTCGATTAAGGTCCATTGGACCATAAACTCTTGGTTTAAACAGGCACGGAACAGGCACGGAACAAGCACGAAACAGGCACGAAGAACCCTAGGGTTCGAAACAGCAGATCTGGGATTCGTGTTTCCCTGGTCAGATTCGGACCAACCCAAACATGGTTTGGTCACGAGGGAGGTTCGGGGATTGTCTAGGGTGAAGATGGTGAGGTTTGGTGTAGGTCAGAGTTCGACTCAAATCTTCAAATGAAGATTCGAGACGAAGGAAGGTGATTCGAGGCTAATGGATAGCAGATCCATATTCAGGACAGTGAGGTGGTCCTAGGGTGTTCAGGAGGCGGTCACCGGCATTCATGCCGCCGGGTTCTAGTGAAAGGGAAACTAGGGCGGCTGCTAGGGTTTCGGTGGTTCAGTGCTTGGTGAAGGACGATGAGTGGAGGGGGGGTTCGGATAGGGGGCGTGGGGTGTTAGGTTAGGTTTATATATGGGGAGGGTGATTCAATCCTGGCCGTTGGATTGATTACAATTGATGGTCAGGATTGGGGAAGCTTAACAATACGGTGCCGTTTGGTTAAGTAGGGGGTCGGTTAAAATGGGAATGGGTCGGGTCATGAGGGCCAATAAGGGCCATCGGATCAATGGAGATGAATGGCTCAGATTAACCGTCCCTAAAACGACGTCGTTTGGGTCCGTACTTGGGCAGGCGGGACTTGGACTGGACTGGTGTGCCGGTTTTGGGCCTTTTTTGTTACATTTCTTGGGCCCAAACTGATTTTCATTCACTCTTTTTTTTTCTAATTTTAAAACCAAAATGAAATAATAATAAAAAACAATGAAATTAACACAAACAACAATGTAACATTTTAACACAATTATCACAAGAATATTTAAGCAAGTTAAATCACAACCTAAAACGAACGATACACATATATATATTTTGAATTTTCTTTCAACGACCGAATTACGGTTTGATTACCATGACAGACATACTTTGTATTTTAATTGATAAGATCAAATGCAACATGGACCGAACCACAAATGACTAACAGCACATGCCACGAAAAATCGAAAAATTGTACAGCGGAGTCATTTGTCACTATTTTTATTTTCTTTTGGAGCGATTGTCCGTGAAGCAAAAATCACGTGCTTACAGCTGCCCCTCTTTGCCCGAAGACACGAAGGGTTTTCGCGCCAAGATAAAGCGGGCGATTTTTGCTCGTCCGAGTACTCCGTGTGAAGCATTTTTTGAAAAAGACTTGACCGAACCTTTGCTTCAGAGGTTTCTTACATATCCTGGGCTGAACAAGAATCAGGTCAATATAGTTTGGGAAATTTTGGTAGCTGGGACTACCGTGTGACTGTAGTGCTCACTGCTGATGTGCGCTGTTGCATGCTGATGTAGGATGCTACCGCTCACTAATCTCCTTGTTACATTGTTCTGAAAGGAAAAACAAGAAGCTAAGCTAGATTATGAGATCTCATCTCTCTTCAACTTGTTCTTGTTGCCTTGCTTTCTTGTCGGCTAACGCTTTCCTCCGATGCCTTTATTTTGTGAACTTGGGGGATGATACTGGTCCTTCGCCTTTTCTGAATGCCAGTTTTCACCACTACGCTTGATCTGCTGGGAACATGGCCCTCTTCTTTAAGCCTTTCAATGGTTTCTTCAGTGGTATGGCTTTCTTCATCAAAATTGTTATGTTGGGCATGCTATAGCGTTCCCAAACTGCTTCTTTTGAGACGCGTTCCTTCTTCCTTTTGAATCGCGCGCTTGCCTTTACAGCCTTCTGCTTCTTGGTGCTGGGGATTTTATTGTTTATTTCTTGGGGATCTCTGTTGTAACCTTCCATCTTCAGGTGGGGTTACTGATTCCAAAATCTAGAGCTGAAAAGTATTCCCGCATTTTACTGGTGGGCAACCTAGAACTTAAATGTATTCCTGCATTTTACTGGTGGGCGACCTAGAACTTAAATGTATTCCCGCATTTTACTGGTGGGCGACCTAGAACTTAAATGTATTCCCGCATTTTACTGGTGGGCGACCTAGAACTTAAATGTATTCCCGCATTTTACTGGTGGGCGACCTAGAACTTAAAAGTATTCCCGCATTTTACTGGTGGGCGACCTAGAACTTAAATGTATTCCCGCATTATACTGGTGGGCGACCTAGAACTTAAATGTATTCCCGCATTATACTGGTGGGCGACCTAGAACTTAAATGTATTCCCGCATTTTACTGGTGGGCGACCTAGAACTTAAATGTATTCCCGCATTATACTGGTGGGCGACCTAGAACTTAAATGTATTCCCGCATTTTACTGGTGGGCGACCTAGAACTTAAATGTATTCCCGCATTATACTGGTGGGCGACCTAGAACTTAAATGTATTCCCGCATTTTACTGGTGGGCGACCTAGAACTTAAATGTATTCCCGCATTATACTGGTGGGCGACCTAGAACTTAAATGTATTCCCGCATTTTACTGGTGGGCGACCTAGAACTTAAATGTATTCCCGCATTTAACTGGTGGGCGACCTAGAACTTAAATGTATTCCCGCATTATACTGGTGGGCGACCTAGAACTTAAATGTATTTCCGCATTTTACTGGTGGGCGACCTAGAACTTAAATGTATTCCCGCATTATACTGGTGGGCGACCTAGAACTTAAATGTATTCCCGCATTTTACTGGTGGGCAACCTAGAACTTAAATGTATTCCTGCATTATACTGGTGGGCGACCTAGAACTTGAATGTATTCCCGCATTTTACTGGTGGGCGACCTAGAACTTAAATGTATTTCCACATTTTACTGGTGGGCGACCTAGAACTTGAATGTATTCCCGCATTTTACTGGTGTGTGACCTAGAACTTAAAAGTATTC
This sequence comes from Nicotiana tabacum, assembly GCF_000715075.1. Lineage (NCBI taxonomy): Eukaryota > Viridiplantae > Streptophyta > Magnoliopsida > Solanales > Solanaceae > Nicotiana > Nicotiana tabacum. The sequence continues at coordinate 87,688,394 of NC_134101.1, read as the reverse complement.
CCGCATTTTACTGGTGGGCGACCTAGAACTTAAAAGTATTGAAATTGTTTCCCCGTTCTTCCGAGAAAATTTTCGATAATCGGCAGAAAATTTTCTGCCCCGGTTTTTTGGTGATTTCCCTGGCGTTGCGTCTTGCTGCCATCATCAATCCTTTGTTTTCCTGCAGCAGACAAAAGGATTTAGTTAGTTTTAATTGTGGTGGTAGGAGGTGCCTTTCCGGCGGATGATTTTTCCTCTCTTCCCCTTTTCTTGTTCTATGTCCCCATAATTGGTTGGTGGACAAAATTGCTTGCTGGGCTTTTCTGCTTTTACTTTAAGCACATGCTGTGGGAGTCTGCTTTTACTCCCGAAACCACTCCCTTTAGGAGCTTACTTCCTCCAAAACTGCAAGGCACGATCATTGCATTGCCTGGGGCCGGCCTTTAAGACTGTTTGTGTTATCCTGCATTGGATGAATTCCCCTTCGGTCTCTGGTAGTAAGCTTTGAAATATCCTTTTCAAGACAAATTTTAGGAAGAGAAATAAAAGATAGAAAAAGGAGAAAATCTTTCTGAACCAATATTTGGTGGGAGAAGAAACTCAGAAGAACTTATCTGGAGGACATGACTGGTCCCCGTGATCATGACGTGCACCATATATTCCTGACCCAGTCTATTCGTATCAATCGATTTGCCCGATGGTCTGACTTGCTGGGGATGATAAATGAGTGTCCATTTCGTTGTGAATGTGGTCGCTTTTTGTTGATCTGTCTTGTCGCCTCATAGTGCCCTTCGAGGGGTTTTCACTAATGAGACTCTCTCTTTTCTCTCATCTCCCGACGCCTTATGGTGCTTGTGAAGGTTTTCACCAATAAGACTCTCATTTTATATCCCTCATCTTACGTCGCCTTTCGGTGCCTGTGAAGGTTTTCACCGATAAGACTCTCTCATTTTATTTCTTCATCTTACGTCGCCTTTCGGTGCCTGTGAAGGTTTTCACCGATAAGACTCTCTCATTTTATTTCTTCATCGAGGAATCGGGGTGTTGTCGATACGACCCTCTCTTCTGGAGATTCCTTTGACCATCAATTCATTCCCAATCTTATGATCCTCTTCTTTGCTGGGGATCGGCGTATTACTCCTGGCTCTATTTGCCTGACTTGGTATCTCTTGGATATTGATCGGGAGGTCTTTTGGGCATCGATGTTGGTTTTGGTGTGGGGTTAAAGAAAGGCTATCAAAAAATGAAATAATTTGATGGGTGATCTGCTACAACTTTTGGAATCAAACCTTTGTTGGAACATAAAACATAACCTCTGCCCCATTTTTTTTTTGCTTGGGGAATTTTATTTTTTTACACTTATGTTGGGCTGCGTGCGTTACGTACACTGTGCCTATTATGCACACTATGTACATTATGCATCCTATATATACTATGATGCATACTATGACCGAGCCGTGAGGCGCCTACGTATCCTCTTTGAGGAATCAGGTCAAACGTAGTTCCCACGGTTTTGTATTTCTTATGATTTTACCTTATCTTTCTTTTCTTTCTCCTTCTTTTCATTTTTTTCTTTTTCTTTTCTTTTCTTTTTTTTTCTTTTTTTTCATGTCTTTTCCATTAGTGATTCCAAAAGAGGGGTATGAAAGAGTAACTTAAGGCTCAAAGGGGGAAACAAGGGTTAAAGTGTTTGGATAGAAGAAAGAATTGCCTCCGTCATCTCATTATCCAATAAATACCAGATACAAGCAAACGAACCAAAAATTGCCATAATTAAAGAAATTACGCATAATATCTCTTGACTGCATCAGAATTGATAGCCATGTCGACACATCTCCCCTCGATATCTGTCAAACCCAAAGCACCGTTGGACAATACTCTGGTCACGATATGAGGCCCTTGCCAATTTGGGTCGAATTTGCCTTTTGCCTCGACCTGATGTGGGAGGATCTTCTTCAATACCTGCTGCCCTACTTCAAACTTCCTAGGGCGCACCTTCTTATTGTATGTTCTTGCCATTCTCTTCTGGTACAGCTGACCATGGCACACTGCCGCCAATCTTTTCTCGTCTATCAAGCTTAACTGTTCCAATCGAGCTTTGACCCATTCATCATCATCAATCTCGGCTTCAGCGACAATCCGGAGGGATGGAATTTCGACCTCCGATTGTATTACGGCATCAGTGCCGTACACCAACAAATAAGGAGTTGTACCTATAGAAGTCCGGACGGTAGTGCGGTAACCCAACAAAGCGAAGGGTAATCTCTCGTGCCATTGTCTGGACCCTTCCACCATCTTTCGCAGTATCTTTTTGATGTTTTTATTGGCTTCTTCGACCGCACCATTCGCCTTGGGACGATATGGGGTGGAATTGCGGTGGGTAATCTTGAATTGTTGGCATACCTCTCTCATCAGGCTGCTATTAAGATTCGCACCGTTATCCGTGATGATTACTTTTGGGATCCCAAATCTGCAGATGATATGGGAGTGCACAAAATCCACCACTGCCTTTTTAGTTACCGACTTGAAGGTTTTAGCCTCAACCCATTTGGTGAAGTAATCAATGGTCACTAGAATGAACCTATGACCGTTGGATGCTGCCGGTTCGATAGGTCCAATGACATCCATGCCCCATGCCACAAACGGCCAGGGTGCTGACATCGTATGTAACTCTGTTGGCGGAGAATGGATCAGATCTCCATGTACCTGGCACTGATGGCATTTCCTCACGAAAGTGATACAGTCGTGTTCCATGGTGAGCCAATAACACCCTGTTCGGAGGATCTTCCTTGCCAATACATATCCGCTCATGTGTGGCCCACAAACTCCAGCATGTACCTCTGCCATAACCGTCGTGGCTTGACCGGCATCTATGCATCTCAACAATCCCAAATCCGGGGTTCTTTTGTACAACACTCCTCCGCTGAGGAAGAAACCATTCGACAAACACCGAAGGGCTCTTTTTTGGTCTCCAGAGGCATGTTCTGGATATATACCTATTCTGAGGTATTCCTTGATATCATGAAACCAGGGCTCGCCATCTGCTTCTTCTTCTATGGCGTTGCAGTAAGCGTGCTGATCACGGACCTGGATGTGCAGAGGATCAACATATATTTTGTCAGGGTGGTGTAGCATTGATGCTAAGGTGGCCAAGGCATCCGCAACCTCATTGTGAACTCTCTGGATATGTTTGAACTTCACCGATCGAAATTGCTTGCTCAGATCATGCAAGCATTGTCGGTATGGTATGAGCTTTAGATCTCGCGTTTCCCATTCACCCTGAATTTGATGTACCAAGTGGTCTGAGTCTCCCAAGACCAAAACATCTTGGACATCCATGTCCGCAGCTAAGCGCAGACCCTAAATGCAAGCTTCATACTCGGCCATATTATTGGTGCAATAGAAGCGTAGTTGAACCGTAACAGGATAATGGCGTCCTGTTTCAGAAATGAGTACTGCTCCTATTCCAACCCCTTTTGCGTTTGCAGCTCCATCGAAGAAAAGCTTCCAACCCGGTTCCTCAGTTAATTCCATCTCATTTGTATGCATTACCTCCTCGTCGGGAAAGTACGTTCTTAAGGGCTCGTACTTTTCATCAACGGGATTCTCTGCCAAATGATCGGCCAGCGCCTGGGCTTTCATGGCTGTCACATAGACGATATCAAACTCTGTGAGAAGAATTTGCCATTTTGCTAACCTTCCCGTGGGCATAGGTTTCTGAAAGATATACTTCAATGGGTCCAAACGGGACATGAGATAAGTAGTATATGAAGACAGGTAGTGCTTCAACTTCTGAGCTACCCAAGTTAGGGCGCAACATGTTTTCTCAAGTTGAGTGTACTTGACCTCATGTATTGTGAATTGCTTGCTAAGATAGTAGATGGCTTGCTCCTTCCTTCCTGTGTCGTCATGTTGCCCCAGCACACAACCAAATGAATTTTCCAGGACCGTCAGATAAAGAATTAAGGGCTTCCCTGGCTTAGGCAGGACCAATACGGGTGGATTAGACAGATACCCTTTGATTTGGTCGAAGGCCTCCTGACACTCTGCCGTCCAACCTACCGCAGCATCCTTTCTCAGCAGCTGGAATATGGGCTCACAAGTTGCTGTGAGTTGAGCGATGAACCTGCTGATGTAATTGAGTCTACCCAGCAAACTCATTACCTTTGTTTTGTTCCTTGGCGGTGGCAAATCTCGGATGGATTCAATTTTGGATGGGTCTAACTCAATCCCCCGTCGACTGACGATGAATCCTAGCAGCTTTCCTGATGGAACCCCGAATGCGCATTTGGCCGGGTTAAGCTTGATATCATACCTTCGGAGTCTTTGGAGAAATCTCCTTAGGTCTGCTACATGGTCCTCCTGACACCAATATTTGATGATCACATCATCGACGTACACCTCGATTTCTTTGTGTATCATGTCATGAAACACAGCAGTCATTGCTCGCATGTACGTTGCCCCGGCGTTCTTCAATCCGAATGGCATTACCCGATAGTAGTAAGTTCCCCATGGCGTAATAAACGTTGTCTTTTCCGCATCCTCCTCGTCCATTAGGATCTGATGATAACCCGCATAGCAATCTACAACGGATCCGATCTCGCGCCCAGCGCAATTATCGATCAAGATATGGATGTTGGGCAATGGAAAATTGTCCTTGGGACTTGCTTTGTTGAGGTGCGGTAGTCGACGCACACCCTGATTTTCCCATCCTGCTTTGGGACTGGGACCACATTGTCCAACCACTCGGGATATCGAGTGACCCGAATGACCTTCGCCTACAACTGCTTAATCACATCTTCTTTGATCTTTACACTCATTTCTGTTTTAAATTTCCTTAGTTTTTGCTTGACCGGAGGGTATGCCGGGTCAGTGGGCAATTTGTGAACCACTAAATTGGTGCTTAATCCAGGCATATCGTCATATGACCATGCAAAAACATCTTTGAATTCCATGAGGGTTTTGATCAATTCTTCCCTGATATTCGGCTCAATGTGGATGCTAATTTTGGTCTCTTGGACGTTATCAGCATCTCCTAGATTCACAACCTCAGTGTCATTTAGGTTAGGCTTGGGTTTCTCTTCAAATTGGCACAGTTCTCGGTTTATCTCTTCTAAGGATTCACCTTCGTCACATTCAGATTCATCGTCACAAACGACCTCTTGCATCATTGAGTCGGATTCAGATTGATTTATTAGACTAGGTCGAAGATCCGTTGTGCATGCCATGTCATTAGAACCAGTAAAAAGAGAACTGTTCAGAAAGGAAAAGAACAAAACAAAATTAAAATAGGCAAAAGGAGAGAACTTTATTAAATTTGCGGGATAAAAGGGTTCACACTTTTATAAAACAAAAGTAAAATTTGGATTACACCCTGGAATAATCCGAACAAAACAAAACACACAAAACATAAATCAAAGCCTACTACCAAGACTCCCCTCGGACAGGAAGAGGAGTAACTGTCCAATTGTTGGTCTTGGCCTCCGGCCCCACAAACTGTATCTCTATTTTGCTGGAATCTTCTCCAGCTTCTACCATACTGACATCAATGAATAGCCTCTCGAAACTCTGATTCAGGTCCTCATTTATGCCGATTAATGGTCCTACAATCTTTGGGACCGGTAACCCCTTGGCACTTGCTTTGAAAAAATACCTTGAGAGACGTGGCACCGGCTTAGGCAGAAACCAAACCTTCTTCCTCATTTTTCGCGCTTGCTTCCTATCTGCTGCGGTTGGTTTGAACCCCAATCCGAAGGTTTCCAGATTTTTAGGTAAGGTGACAGGTTGGACAATCCCCTGAAGCTTGATTCCCAGGCCCTTTCCCGGCAGAATCCATTACCCAGCATTTCCGAGACCATCATGACTGTTGCGTCAGCTACCCTAGGGTATGAGATGATCTCTCCTTCAGAAATTTTGTTGGCCGACCTTGTATCGAAAATCTGGTAGACCCAAGGACCTTTGTCATCAGCGGTCTCTATGAAAGGTACAATGGCTCCGCCCATGGTGCACGCTGCGTCCTCGCCGTGTAGCACGACCTCTTGTCTTTCCCACTCGAACTTCACCATCTGATGTAGGCTGGAGGGCACTGCTTTGGCTGCATGAATCCATGGTCGCCCTAACAGCAAGTTATAAGACACTGTGGCATCTAACACCTGGAACTCCATGGTAAACAGGACTTGACTGATGGTCAATTCAAGTACAACATCCCCCACAGTGGCTGTTCCGTTTCCGTCGAACCCTCGGACACAGATGCTATTCTTGCGGATTCTTCCGCGGTCGATCTTTAACTGGTCCAGAGTGGATAATGGGCAAATATTGGCACTTGAACCGTTATCCACCAATACCCGAGTTACCACCGAGTCTTCACATTTGACAGCTAGGTACAGAGCTTTATTATGCTCCGTACCTTCCACCGGCAGATCATCATCTGAGAATGTCACCCTGTTCACCTCAAAAATCTTGTTGGCAATGGTTTCCAGGTGGTTTACAGAAATCTTGTTGGGTACATGAGCTTCGTTCAATATCTTCATCAAAGCCCGTCGATGCTCCTCAGAATGGATCAGTAATGACAGCAGTGAGATCTGGGCCGGTGTTTTTCTCAGCTGTTCGACCACATAATGGTCCTGTACTTTCATCTTCCTCAGGAACTCCTCAGCCTCTTCTTCGGACACAGGTTTCTTGGTTGCAGCTGGGTTGGTTCTCCTTAGTTCCACTGGAGCGAAACATCGACCTGATCGAGTCAGCCCTTGCGCTTCACAACTAAATTCTTCCACCTGTTTTCCTTTATACATCACCACCGCCTTTTCATATTTCCAAGGCACAGCCTTGCTATCAATCATCGGCAGCTGGACCACAGGCTTTATGGTTACCAGTTCTCTATATGCCCCCTTCAACACAACTGCAGGTGCGGGCGGAATCCCTGATATTACCAACTTGTTTGGCTCGGGTTTGCTTGTTATGGCGGACGGGCTCTTTCCCAATATCACTACTGGCTTGATGCTCTCTCCCTGTGACTGTACCCTCGTTCCCCCACTGGTTGAGACTTCTTTCGGGGCGGCCTGGATCATCATCACTGTTTGTGAGGGTTTTCTCAACTCTCCTCCCTCATATACCAACTCAATCATGTGAGTCTCGTGGTGCGCTGGTAGTGGGTTTTGGTTGATGTTAGGAGCTTTCGGTGTCTGGACCTCGATCTTATTGGTGTCAATAAGATCCTGTATGGCATGCCTCAACTTCCAACACTTCTCGGTATCATGCCCGAGCATCCCTGAGCAGTATTCACAACTTATTGATCGATCCAAATTCTGAGGTGGGGGATTTGGTTCTCGAGTCTGGACAGGACTAACCAAACCCAATTGCCTCAGCTTGTGGAACAAAGCAGTGTAGGTTTCTCCCAACTCCGTGAAAGTTCTTTGTTTCTGCAACCTGTCATTCCTAGCATCTGGATTTCCCCTAAAGCCTGCCCCTGAAGGGTTTCTATACGCCCTCGGTAGAGGATAGGTGTTTTGTGGTTGTGCATATATGTTCTGGGGAGCCGGCGCGCGCCATTGCGGGCAAACCGGAGGCTGAGTGTATGCTTGAGCCTGGTGTACGGAACAATGTGGTTCTCTAGGTGGATAGAAATTTTGTGGTGGGTTGTATGGGTAGTTTGACCTGTGAGGTCTGGGTTGGTTGTAATGTGGCCTGCCAGCCCTGGACCAACTGCCTGCCTCAATCGTGGTAACCTCTTCTTTCTTTCTTCTCAGCGCACCTCCCGTGCCGCTCTGAATAGCCTGGGTTATGGCCTTGAGTGCCGAGTAGTTCAAGATTTTGTCAGACCTCAGACCCTCTTCTATCATGACCCCTATCTTGACCACCTCGTTGAAAGATTTTCCAACTGTTGTCACCAAGTGACCAAAGTAGGTTGGATCCAATGTTTGCAAGAAATAGTCCACCATCTCTCCCTCTCTCATGGGAGGATCGACTCTAGCTGCTTGTTCTCTCCAGCGGAACCCGAACTCGCGAAAACTTTCCCCGGGTTTCTTCCCAGTTCTTAATAATGTGAGACGGTCAGGGACTATCTCGAGATTGTACTGGAAATGACCTGCAAAAGCCTGCGCCAGATCGTCCCAAGTATACCACCTGCTGGAATCCTGCCTGGTATACCATTCTAGTGCAGATCCGCTCAGACTTTGGCCGAAATAAGCTATCAGCAGCTCATCCTTGCCTCCTGCCCCTCTCATTTTACTACAGAATCCCCGCAAATGTGCCATGGGATCACCGTGCCCCTCATATAAATCAAACTTAGGCATTTTGAAACCGGCCGGGAGTTGGACGTCTGGGAAAGGGCACAGATCTTTGTATGCTACGCTGACCTGGTTGCCCAAACCGTGTAGGTTCCTGAAGGACTGCTCCAGGCTTTTGAACTTTCTCAATACTTCATCCTGTTTAGGGGCCTTAGCCGGCTTTTCAATCTCTGCCGGCACTTCCAAATGTGGATTGTAAGACTGTGGTTCGGGGGCATGAAACGTAGGCTCAGGGGGATAGTATTGTGTATCGTGAGCCTGAAACAATGGCTCACTGGTCGTTCTTTGCAAAGGGGCTGATGTTGGTCCCACAAAAATGGGAATATTGGGTATTGGGAGAGGTTGATGGGGTGGTGGAGTTTGGGAATCATGAGGGCTTCTTTCTTGATGATAACGGGGATTTGGGAGGCTTGTGGAAGGGCCGGAGTGAGGGTATTCCAGCGTGTGTCCCAGTGTTTCAGGGCTCTTTTGTGTTTTGGCTATGGCTAGCTGCATTGCATTCATCTCTAGTCCCATCCTTTCAATCTTTTCCATCGCTTCTTTTAACAACTGGCTCATCGGCCTCTCTTCCTCATTACTATTCTCTGAAGTAGTCATGCTTGTTGCTATCGGTCCTTTGGATCTGGTTTGGTAAGAGTGTGTTGCCAGAATTTTTTAACAATTAACTGTCTGGATTCAGACAACAACAAACTTTGTTAGCGTTAGAGCTTAACAGATTTGATAATAACACATAGAGGATGCAATGCTCCTAGGCAGTTAATCGTTTCTACATGCTTTGCTTCGAACAACATGCGTCATCCCGGCCTTCTTTTTAGGCTTCTGGCTATGTTTTTATTTTGCGGTAAAAATGCGACCGGATCCATTGAGGATTGCCTACGTATCACGCCCCACGTGAATCAGATCATTACGTAGTTCAAAACACAAATGAGCGTAAAAGCAAACAACCTTTTATTGTTGAAATGGTCTATTACAAACTACATCTTGCAAAAGAAAGAGCAAACTTTGAAAATAGGCCTAGACTCAAAAAAAATAGACCAAAAATCACCCTGATAAAAAAAAACAGGCAGAAGGTGCTAAGATACAGACTTTGACTTATGAGTACATTATGGTTTTGAAAATTGGTGTCCGCGGGGCATCGTTCGGCCTTGCCGCGGTCCTAGGTGCGAGATCCCTCTCAAGTTGCTCCAGCTCATGCATAGTCTGCTTGACATAACTCATCACTGCCGAGAGGACGGTAACGCTGGTCATGTTCTCACATCGTAGACATCGTCTGGTGATGGCATGGGCAATGGCCTTGATCCTATCTCTGGTTTGCTTCTTCTCCATGAGTAGGCGTTTTATCTGATCGCTACATATCTTGAATGCCTGAGCATCCTGTACATGTTGATGCTTCAGTTGCCGTACTTCTAACTTCACCTGGGCCAACAAGTCGTACCAGTATCTGCTCTCAATTTGGAAATCCTTGGCCTGATTAGCTACTCTAATCTCAAGTGTAGCCATCTCTCTCTTCATTTTAGCAACAGTTTTCTCGTGGTCGCCTTCCAATTGATTCAAGTATCGGCGATGCTTATCTGCTCTTGTATCCCACTGTGCCCTGAGCTCTGTTATGACGTTTTTAGATTTCTCTAAATCCTCTTGCCATTCCCTGACTTTGCCTTTTAGCCTTTTTATCAACTGCTCATCTGATCGACGCCTTGGCTGTTTATCCGCATCCGTCCTTATCTGTTTGATCTAGGATCTGAGCATTTCGTTTTCCTGAATTAACCTGTTCTGCTCTCCCAGATCAGTAGCAACTTGCACGTTGTGCTCATATTTCAAGCTTTCCACTTGTTGCTTCAACCTGCTGATTTTGGTGCAATAGCCTCTTTCTTTCGCTAACCAATCCCACTGCTTTCGCGACGATTCAGCGAAATTCAGGATGTGGGGTCTCTTAGCCGGCCTTTCATGCTCAAGTTCCCTTCTATACCATGCAAGGTAACCTGGTGCCGTCTCACCTTTGGCTCGATCCCGTACGCAAGTATCTGATTTCAAATATTGACATTCACTCCAGATTTGGCGAATTTTTGCTTCTGGAAACTGTCCGTCAGGACTTATCTCAACTGCTTGAGTGCTAAGATCTTCCTCATGAGGTACTGTCTGGCATCTTCCGAGCTGTCTCAAAACTCGGAAGGGCGCGTAAGGTTGAATGCTCTTAAGCCCCATCAGTAAGAAATGAGTTTTAGCTGCCGGCATATATATGACCTCATCAACAGGCAACCATCCCAGCGTCCATTGTATTTGGCTGGCAGTAAGAGCTTGAAAGAACGAGGTCCATGCCAGGACTCCTTTGGGCAAACCGATCTCTTTGGTTCTCGTGTAAAATTCTTCTATGCAAGTCTTTTCCGGGGAACCATGGCTCAAAATCTCGGAATGATGGCAGAGGTGCTCGGTCATCCACATTTGTAGGAGCAAGTTACAACCTTCGAAAAACTTTCCCCCAGCTTTACAAGCTGTGAGGGCTCGGAAGATGTCGGATACCACCATAGGTACGAGAGTACTGTCACTTTGCGTGAGTAAGGTGCTGATGACCCCGGATATCTTCAAATCAATGTTTCCGTCTTTCCTTGGAAATACCAGAAGGCCCAGGAACATCATCATGAAGGCTACCCGTCTGTGTTTGTCCCACTTCTGACGAATACCTTTGCTGCACAGTTTGTTGATTGGATTATTGAATCCCTCTTCATGACCGTACCTATCATATATGAAGCATGGAGTGCAAAAACCGGCAGCCAGATCCGGGTTGTGGACCATTCTGGGTATCTTCAGTGAATCGAGGAACCGATGTACCGTGACAGCTCTTGGGGCAACCAAGTATTTTTGCTTCAACGGAAGTTCAGCAATTCCGATGTACCCAGCCATTTCTTCCAAAGTCGGGGTGAGTTCAAAATCAGAGAAATGGAAAACATTGTGCGCCGGGTCCCAGTAGGTAACCAAAGCTCTTATGATATCTCCCCGAGGTTGGATTTCCAACAAACCCACGAGACCTTTCAAATATTTCTTGACCTCATTTTGTCCTTCAACACCTAGATCATTCCACCATAGCCGTAACTTGACAGGGATTTTGGTCATTATTGAAAAATGTTCATTTTGCATCGTGCTCATCCTGCACATTTATTAAGGTGGTTTTAACAAAATGACTTGACTCAATAATATTTTACAAAGGGGATCAAGTTTTGAACATGGTCTTTAAGTACTTCGGGGACGAAGATTTTAGGGCCATGTGGGTCAACTGGACAAAAATACTAAACAAGCCCCAAAGGTGGCTGTTTTATGCAAAGTCAGCCTTCCGGCGTCCCTTTCGGGAACATTCGGCTTTTTATGACAAAACAGCATCACCTGACTTATTTATGACTCTTTAAAATTTGACACATTTTTTTTATTTATTGATTTTGGCTATTTTAGCAAAAATGGGGTTGAACCCGACGAGGGTTGCCTACGTATCTCACATCCGGTGAGAATCAAACCGGCGTAGTTCGGTACATCATGAATAGAAAAATCAATTAAACCCAGAAAGCAAGAATATATTTTTCTTTTTGAAAAGAGATAAAGACTAAAGAAAATATATATATTTTTTGAAAATATAGAAAAAGGTACATTAAAAGAAACAACATTTTTTTGAATTACGAATTTCCCATTTTTTTTCTTTTTAAAAAAAATAAATACCCCTTTTTGAAAGTAATTAAAGAGAATATTTTTTGACCCTTTTTGCTAAAAATTTTTTTTTTAGAAACCGGTCAGCATGCGGAACTGAAGCAAATAAATGCGCAAACAAGTAGGATGCAGCAGGATGGTCTTTTCATTTCAGGTTGCCTGTCCTAGACGGACCCAACCCCTGTGTTGAGTCCCCTAAGTCAAATGCAACATGATGCAAATAAGCGTTCCTACTAGGGATCCGGCATGAAGTTTCGTTATACTAGGTTTATAACCTGGGTATTTGTTCCAGACTGTGTACCTGAGCGGACAACTCGAGTCGAGGAGGGGGCTACGTACCGGGGACCCGCGAGATCGTCCGGCTTTGTAACTTGTCCGACCTCTTTCTTATTTCAGGGTATGACACTAACAGAATAGGGAGTCTCGACCAGCGAGCTTCTCCCCGGAGGTAAGAAGAGAGGGGTTTCGGCACAGTTTATATACAGTTCAGATAATATCAAAGCGGTAAAAGACAAAATTTAGCACGTTATGCAGAAACATGTAATAAGGATCAGATAATAAAGCCAAATATAACAATTATTCTAAGCTCGAACTCTTGAACCCTGAACCAGTGGTTCTGGGTTAAATGAGTCCCCAGCAGAGTCGCCAGAGCTGTCACACCTCCTTTTTTCGCACCCGAGGGGGTGCAAGGGAGTTTTTCCAATTAAAGGACAATCGAAACGGGATTGGTTTGTTTATTTCAGAGTCGCCACTTGGGAGATTTAGGGTGTCCCAAGTCACCAATTTTAATCCCGAATCGAGGAAAAGAATGACTCCATATTACAGTCTGCGTACCAGAAATCTGGATAAGGAATTCTGTTAATCCGGGAGAAGGTGTTAGGCATTCCCGAGTTCCGTGGTTCTAGCACAGTCGCTCAACTGTTATATTTGGCTTGATTATCTGATTTAATACATGTTGAACCTGCGTGCAAAATTTAACTTTTAACCGCTTTTGTCATTATTATTATTTTTACGAGAATTGCAACGTCGTGAAAACATATCTCGAACCACGTTACATCAATGTACCCGTGGTTATCGATATATCTCGACTCGGTTGAGATTTGGATTTGGGTCACATAAATGTGCACCCGAATTAAGGAAAATAAATTGTTAAAGGCACGCCTAAAGCAACTAGCGTCTTGTTATTTTGGGGAAAGTCGTAAAAATTCGTTAAACGGCATATCCCGAATTCTAAATACTTTAATATATACATACATCTAGAGGGCCCCGCAGCTTTGTACATTTTGTTTGTCAAGGCTCGTCTCGTTCTATTTTTAAAAGGAATTTGCGACGTCATGGACATGCATCTCGAACCACGTCACAATCAATGTACCCGTGATTAGAAACACATTTCGAATCCGTCGAGATTTGGATTTGGGTCACATAAATGCGCACCCGAATTTAAGAAGGTAAAATTATTAAATACGTGCTTAAAGAGGCTATCGCGTTATTATTCCGGGAGGGTCGTGAGATTTGCTAAACGACCCGCCTTGGAAACTGAATGCTTCGATATATACATTTAACGAGGGCCCCGCAGCTTGTGCGTTTTTATTTGTCAAGGCTCATCTCGTCCTTATTTTAAAAGGATATCCTATAGCAACTACGTTTTTTGCCGCGTTTGTCTCTACTAATTGAAAATAGAGACAGTCCTAGTTAATTACATGCTTGCAAGTTATCTATAACAGAATTCCGAGTGCTTGCGCAAAATCAGAAGCACGACCACGTACACAATCAGCCAAACGAATATTAAGGGCCCAAACCCCAAACCAAGCAGTAGCGGTTGGGCTTGGGCCACTATTTTTCGCTGGGAGCCTGCTTGATTTGCTCGACTTGGGCTCAACCTTCGTGAGGTTGAGATTGCAAGCTCTGTGTTCTTTGTCTTAAAGTATGGTTTAAACAGTTATATAAGCCAATTTATCGGAAGGGAAAGAACTATACTAGTAATGGATAGTTTACATGCTTGGCCTACATTAAAGAGTATGTTACACAATTTAAACCTAAGTCTGGGATACAACCTACTGCATTGGGAATATTTATCTAACAGCATACATATACAACTAACATTCAATCCTCATACATTGATATCTACTAGGCGTGCAAGTTACCTTCAGTATCCAAACAAAATGTAAACTATTATGCATTACATTATATTCAATATAACATTCTATGCTTAAAGTAAACAATCTTCAATTCTTCTCTTTTTGCATTCATACTCAACTTCAAGTTACATTGACAGTATTAGTCGTGTACCTGGATGTTTGCACAATAAGAAAAGGAAGAGAAAGAGTATCAGCAGCAAGTAACCAACAGCAACAACAGATAGCAACAACACAGCAACACAACCAGCAGCAACTATGTAGCCCACAGGTGATTGAGCATCAAACAGACAAATCCCAGAAAAAGAGCAGAAAGACAGCAAGAAGCCCAAGATATCGGATGTAATAGTAACAGAAATCCAATGACCACAAAAAGATTGGCAAACGACCAAAAGCAAAACCACAAAGACAACCTGATCAACTTGGACTCTTACACAGTTTCTTTTAGACAATACTCATTCACAGTGTTCTGAAATTTATTTCTGTTTTTCCTTTTTCAGTTTTCTTACTCACAGAATCTCTCAAGACTCCAAAAAATGAACCCCCCTTCTAATGGAAGGTCTGCCTTTTTTATAGCCTAACCTTAACATTTTACAGTCTGTTTGACAACTCAAAATTCCCCCCTCCCTCCTGTTTTTCCACTCAGTTATTTTAAATAACAAAACTCCCATGAGATCCCTGACAGCCCCCTTTTAACATTTATTAAACTAAAACAGGCCATGGGCAGCAAGAATATAATCTGACAGCATGTGCTGTCAGACTATTTTAATCCAAAAGGGCTTCATGCACATGTTGTGCACAAGTGCACATGCCCTCCAATTCTAACTGCAACTAAACAAAATCAATCCCTTTATATTTCTGATTCAAATACATCAATTGTAAATAGCTATAGTCGATCTTCAATTTTGATTCAAGCAATGTTCAACGAGACAAATCAAGTTGTTACCATTCAAACAGCTAAAACTATTTAACGACATGTATCGAATCGACTATACTAATTACAACATACACAATCAAAGCCAAGGATTAGAATCAAACAGTATCAGCAAGGGGTCAGTTTGCACATGTCAATACAGAGGTTAACTTGGGGATTGATTACTCAAACAGTTTCAATTCAGTAAGTTATGCAGTTCACATACACACGCATTATCAGTGAATGAGGAAACATTTGATCAAATAACAGAGGTCCAGGCAAGGTGTGAGAAAACAGTTGGTAAAAATTCAAAACATAATTT
Source organism: Nicotiana tabacum (assembly GCF_000715075.1). Lineage (NCBI taxonomy): Eukaryota > Viridiplantae > Streptophyta > Magnoliopsida > Solanales > Solanaceae > Nicotiana > Nicotiana tabacum. The sequence continues at coordinate 87,673,070 of NC_134101.1, read as the reverse complement.
GAACAAGATGTTTGGCCATACGAATAGACCTTCAACACACACACGAACTGGAATGAAGAAGAGAAGACAAACTTACCTTAAAATCTTTGAAAGAAAAGATCAGAAAAATAAACTTGTGTTTGAACAGACCCTTCTTAAAGTTTAACGGACTTTAATCGAAGTGTTTCTCAAATGAGAAACCCTTCAATTAAGGTCCATTAGACCATAAACTCTTGGTTTAAGCAGGCACGGAACAGGCACGGAACAGGCACGAGGAACCCTTAATCGAAGTGTTTTGGGAAACACTTCGATTAAGGTCCATTGGACCATAAACTCTTGGTTTAAACAGGCACGGAACAGGCACGGATCAGGCACGGAACAAGCACGGAACAGGCACGAAGAACCCTAGGGTTCGAAACAGCAGATCTGGGATTCGTGTTTCCCTGGTCAGATTCGGACCAACCCAAACATGGTTTGGTAACGAGGGAGGTTCGGAGATTGTCCAGGGTGAAGATGGTGAGGTTTGGTGTAGGTCAGAGTTCGATTCGAATCTTCAAATGAAGATTCGAGACGAAGGAATGTGATTCGAGGCTAATGGATAGCAGATCCATGTTCAGGACAGTGAGGTGGTCCTTGGGTGTTCAGGAGGCGGTCACCGGCATTCATGCCGCCGGGTTCTGGTGAAAGGGAAACTAGGGCGGCTGCTAGGGTTTCGGGGGTTCAGTGCTTGGTGAAGGAGATGAGTGAAGGGGGGTTCGGATAGGGGGCGTGGGGTGTTAGGTTAGGTTTATATATGGGGAGGGTGATTCAATCCTGGCCGTTGGATTGATTACAATTGATGGTCAGGATTGGGGAAGCTTAACAATACGGTGCCGTTTGGTTAAGTAGGGGGTCGGTTAAAATGGGAATGGGTCGAGTCATGAGGGACAATAAGGGCCATCGGATCAATGGAGATGAATGGCTCAGATTAACCGTCCCTAAAACGACGTCGTTTGGGTCCGTACTTGGGCAGGACGGACTTGGACTGGACTGGTGTGCCGGGTTTTGGCCTTTTTTGTTACATTTCTTGGGCCCAAACTGATTTTCATTCACTCTTTTTTTTTCTAATTTTAAAACCAAAATGAAATAATAATAAAAAACAATGAAATTAACACAAACAACAATGTAACATTTTAACACAATTATCACAAGAATATTTAAGCAAGTTAAATCACAACCTAAAACGAACGATACACATATATATATTTTGAATTTTCTTTCAACGACCGAATTACGGTTTGATTACCATGATATACATACTTTGTATTTTGATTGATAAGATCAAATGCAACATGGACCGAACCACAAATGACTAACAGCACATGCCACGAAAAATCAAAAAATTGTACAGCGGAGTCATTTGTCACTATTTTTGTTTTCTTTTGGAGCGATTGTCCGTGAAGCAAAAATCACGTGCTTACAGGCGCTATCACGCCTCCCAAGGGTAGGAAATCCGGGTCGTGACAAGTTGGTATCAGAGCTCTAGGTTACATGGGTCTCACAGTTCACAGACAAGCTTAGTAGAGTCTGAGGGATCGGTACGGAGACGTCTGTTTTTATCCCCGAGAGGCTATAGAGTTAGAAAAACTTCACATTTGTTCTTTCACGTCGTGCGATTTTGTTTCTTAATGCTAATTGAACTTCTACTTTGTTCTTCCACAGATGGCGAGGACACACGCTTCCTTATCCACCGCTCAGCAGCAGCTCCCACGCAGGGAAGAGGGTGAGGCCGAGGCCGTGCTAGAGGCCAAGGTAGGGGCAGAGCTCAGCCCCGAGCAGCAACACCAGTGGTGGAGCCTCAGGTTGACTTTGATGATGAGGTTTCGGCCCCAGCAGTTCTTGTGGGCCCAGCTCAGGTCCCAGAGGGGTTTATTGCTACCGTAGTTCTTCAGGATGCTCTGGCCCGTCTAGTGGGCCTCATGGAGAGTGTTACCCGGGCAGGCTTGCTTCCTGTAGCACCAGCCGTCTCTCAGGCTGGAGGATGAGCTCAGACTCCTGCTACCCGCACTCCAGAGCAAGTAGCTCCCCAGATTCAGACTCCAGTGGTTCAGCAAGTTGGAGCAGTTTAGCTGAGTGTGGTAGCTCAAACCGGTGATAGAGCAGCTATGTCTGTCGATGCTTTGTGGAGGTTAGATAGGTTCACAAACTCTTCACTATTACTTTTAGCGGTGCATCTACTGAGGATCCACAGGATTATCTAGACAACTGTCACGAGGTTCTTCGGAACATGGAGATAGTTGAGACCAATAGGGTCGATTTTGCCACTTTTTGCTTGTCTGGATCCGCCAATACTTGGTGGAGAGATTATTGCATGGCTAGACCAGCCGGATCGTCAGTCTTGACTTGGGAGTAGTTTGCATAGCTATTTCTGGAGAAGTTTCTCCCTATTACTCAGAGAGAGGCCTATCGGAGGTAGTTTGAGTGTCTCCAGCAGGATTCCATGACTGTTACCCAATTTGAGACTAGGTTCATCGATTTGGCTCACCATGCTCTCATCATACTTCCCACCGAGGGAGAGAGGGTGAGGAGATTTATTGACAATCTTATTCAGCTGATTCGTCTCCAGATGGCTAGGGAGGCTGGGAGTGAGATTAATTTTCAGGAGAAGGCCAATGTGGCCAGGAGAGTGGGGATGGTTCTATCTTAGGGAGGTGGTCATGGGTCAGACAAGAGGCTTCATCATTCATGCTGATTCAGTGGTACCTCGTCTGGAGGTAGAGATTCGTATGGTAGAGGCCATCCTCTTAGGCCCTCGCAGTCAGCCCTCCAAGTTTCTCACGGTACTTTAGGTGGCCGTGGTCCCCAGATGCAGTATTCTGATCAGCAGTTCTACAGTGCACTATCTCCTCCTATCAGTGCACTGCCGCTTCAGAGTTTCTGGTGTGGTCATTCAAGTCGACAAGGTCAGCAGTCTCAACAGTCGAGGTCTTGCTACACTTGTGGTGATATAGGTCACATTGCTAGGTTTTGCCCTCGAGCACCGAGTAGCTCTCCACATCAAGGTTCCCGTGCCATGGTTCAGGCACAAGGTGTTCCACAGCTCGCCCAGCTAGCTAGAGGTGGGGGTAGAGGTGTTAGAGGTAGAGGTAGAGGTACTAAAGGTGGAGCTCAGGCCGCTAGAGGTGGAGGCCAGCCAACAGCAGGCCGTCCCAGAGATGTAGTTCAGGGTAGTGGGGCCCAGCCCCGATGTTATGCTCTTCCAGCTAGGCCCGAGGCTGAGGCTTCAGATGCAGTTATTATAGGTACGGTTCTGGTTTGTGATAGAGATGCTTCAGTGTTATTTGATATAGGATCTACATACTCGTATGTGTCATCTTATTTCGCACCATATCTAGTCATGCCTAGGATTCATTGAGTGTTCATGCTTATGTGTCTACCCCGGTGGGTGATTCTATTGTAGTATATCGAGTCCATCGCTCTTGTGTAGTTGTGATTGGGGGTCTTGAGACATGAGTAGATTTGTTGCTTCTAGACATGGTCGATTTCAATGTTATATTGGGGATGGACTGGTTATCACCTTACCACGCTATCTTGGACTGTCATGCCAAGACTATGACCTTAGCTTTACCGGGTTTACCTCGTTTAGAGTGGAGAGGGACTCCTGGTCATTCTACCCATAGCGTTATCTCTTATGTGAAGGCTCGGCATATGGTCGAGAAAGGGTGTTTGGCCTATTTGGCATATGTCTGTGATTCTATTGCTGAGGCCCCTTCTATTGATTCAGTGCCCATTGTTCGTGAGTTTCCTGAGGTTTTCCCTTCAGACCTGCCGGGTATGCCACCCGACAGGGATATTGACTTTGCATTGATTTGGCTCCGGGCACTCAGCCCATTTCTATCACACCGTATCGTATGGCCCCGCCTGAGTTGAAAGAGTTGAAGGAATAGTTGCAAGACCTGCTTGAGAAGGGTTTCATTAGACCTAGTGTTTCGCCTTGGGGTGCGCCGGTGTTATTTATTAAGAAGAAGGATGGGTTGATGAGAATGTGTATTGATTACCGGCAGTTGAACAAGCTTACAATCAAGAATAAGTATCCGTTGCCAAGGATTGATGAATTTTTTGATCAGCTTCAGGGTGCCAAGGTATTTTCAAAGATTGACCATAGATCTGGCTACCATCAGTTGAGGATTAGGGCATCCGATGTCCCTAAGGTAGCTTTCCGCACTCGATACAGGCATTATGAGTTCTTGGTTATGTCATTCGGGTTGACAAATGCCCCAGCAGCTTTTATGGATTTGATAAACCGAGTGTTCAGGCCTTATTTGGATTCGTTCGTGATAGTCTCCATTGATGATATTTTGATATACTCCCACAACCGGGAGGAGCACGAGCAACACCTTAGAGTGGTTCTTCAGACTTTAAAGGATAGTCAGTTGTATGCTAAATTTTCAAAGTGTGAGTTCTGGTTGAGTTTAGTTGCATTTCTGGGTCATGTTGTATCAGTAGAGAGTATTCAGGTTGATCCGAAGAAGATTGAGGCAGTCAAGAACTGGCCTTGACCAGCATCAGCTACAAAGATTCGGAGTTTCTTGGGATTGGCTGGCTACTATCGTCAGTTCGTGGAGGGGTTCTCTTTTATCGCAGCCCCAAAGACCAGGTTGACCCAGAAGGGTGCCCAGTTCAGATGGTCGGACGAGTGTGAGGCGAGCTTTTAGAAGCTCAAGAAAGCTCTGACTATGGCACTGGTGTTGGTTTTGCCCACAGGTTCATAGCCTTATACAGTCTATTATGATGCATCTCGTATTGGACTTGGTGCAGTGTTGATGTAGGGTGGCAAGGTCATTGCCTATGCTTCGCGGCAGTTGAAGATTCATGAGAGAATTATCCGGTTCATGATATGGAGTTGGCAGCCATTGTTCACACATTGAAGATCTGGAGGCATTATCTGTATGGCGTGGCATGTGAGGTGTTCACGGATCACAAGAGTCTTTAGTATTTGTTCAAGCAAAAAGAGTTGAATTTGAGGCAGAGGAGGTGGTTGGAGTTGTTAAAAGATTCTGATATCACTATCTTATATCATCCGGGAAAGGCCAATGTGGTGGTCGATGCTTTGAGTAGGAAGTCAACCAGTATGGGCAGTCTTGCTTATATTCCGGTCAGTGAGAGGCCGCTTGCTTTGGATGTTTAGGCATTGCCCAATCAGTTCGTGAGGTTGGATGTTTCTGAGCCCAGCCGTGTATTAGCTTGCACAGTCGCTCGTTCTTCATTATTGGAGCGTATCCGTGATCGACAGTATGACGATCCCCACTTGTGTGTCCTTAGAGACACGGTGCAGCACGGAGGTGCCAAGCAGGTTACCTTAGGTGATGATGGAGTTTTGAGATTGCAGGGTCAAGTTTGTGTGCCTAATGTGGATGGGCTTCGGGAGTTGATTTTAGAGGAGGCCTATAGCTCCCGGTACTCTATTCATCCGGGCGCCGCAAAGATGTATCAAGATTTGCGGCAGCATTATTGGTGGTAGAGAATAAAGAAGGATATCTTTGCATATGTGGCTCGGTATTTGAATTGTGAGTAGGTTAAGTATGAGCATTAGAGGCCTGGTGGTTTGTTTCAGAGGATTGAGTTTCGCAAGCGGAAGTCGGAGGAAGTTTGATGCAGTATGGGTCATTGTTGATAGGCTGACCAAGTCAACACATTTCATTCCTGTGGCAGTCTCCTATTTATCCGAGAGGTTGGCTGAGATCTATATCCAGGAGATTGTTCGCCTTCATGGTGTGCCTGTGTCTATCATTTAGGATCGAGGTACGCAGTTTACCTCGCATTTCTCGAAAGCAGTTCAGCGAGAGTTGGGCACTCAGGTTGAGTTGAGCATAGCATTTCATCCTCAGACGGACGGGCAGTCCAAGCAGACTATTCAGATTCTTGAGGATATGCTCCGAGCTTGGGTTATTGACTTTGGAGGCTCGTGAGATCAGTTTTTGCCTTTAGGAGAGTTTGCCTACAACAACAGCTACTAGTCGAGTATTCAGATGGCTCCTTATGAGGCTTTATATGGTAGGTGATGTCGGTCTCCGGTTGGATGGTTTGAGTCGTGAGAGGCTCGGTTGTTGGGTACGGATCTGGTTCAGGAGGCCTTGGACAAGGTCAGGATTATTCAGGATAGGCTTCGTACAGCTCAGTCCAGGCAAAAGAGTTATGCAGACCGCAAGGTTCGAGATTTGGCTTTCATGGTCGTTGAGCGGGTATTGCTTCGAGTGTCGCCTATGAAGGGCATGATGAGATTCGGGAGGAAGGGCAAGCTTAGCCCTAGGTTCATTGGTCCATTTGAGATTCTTGATCGAGTGGGAGAGGTGGCTTATATACTTGAGTTGTCGTCGAGCTTATCAGTCGTGCATCTAGTGTTTCATGTGTCCATGCTTCGGAAGTATCACGGCGATCCATCTCACGTGTTAGATTTCAACACTGTCCAGTTGGACAAGGACTTGTCTTATGAGGAGGAGCCGGTAGCTATTCTAGACCGGCAGGTTCGTCACTTAAAGTTGAAGAGTTTTCCTTCTGTTCGTGTTCAGTGGAGAGGTCAGCCTCCTGAGGCATCGACCTGGGAGTCCGAGTCTGATATGCGGCGCTGTTATCCCCATCTTTTCCCTGACTCAGGTACTTCCTTCTTCTATCCGTTCGAGGATGAACGATTGTTTTAGAGGCGGAGAATGTGAAGGTCATCACTTGTTTTAAAACGAAATTCTGTGTTCTAAGGCCTTACAAACCTCTTTTAGCATCACCTCGATTTGCGTGCACAGTCTGGGCGTGTAGCCGGAAAGCCTATATATGAAAATCTGTGAAAATGATAAATTTGACTTCGGTCAACGTTTTGGGTAAATTGGTCCGGACCCGTGATTTGACGATCCCGAAGGATCCATAGAAAAATATGGGGCCTTGGGCGTATGCCCGGAATCGAATTCCGAGGTCCCTAGCCCGAGAAATGAATTTTTAAAGAAAATTATTTTCTGAAATTGTTTAAAGGAATTTGAAATGAAATTTGATTAGAACATAATGGTATCGGGCCCGTATTTTGGTTCTGGCGCCCGGTACAGGTCTAATATATGATTTAAGACGTTTTTGTGGAATTTGGTGAAAAATGAATGTCATTTGACGTGATTCGGACCTAAATTGCAAAAATTGAAGTTTTAAGAAGTTTGAGAAAATTCCTTGATTTTGAGGTTTAATTCATTGTTATTGAGGTTATTTTGGCGATTTGATCGCATGGATAAGTTTGTATGATGTCATTGAGATAGTACGTATGTTTGGTTAGGAGCCCCGAGGGCTCGGGTGTGTTTCGAAAGGTTTTAGACTTATGAAAAGTTGCAGAATTTCTGCTGCAGGTGCACAGATATTTTGTGTATCGCGATCGCGTAGTAACACTCATGATCGCGAAGAAGGTACTGGGACAGGGGTGGAATTGTTCTTCGCAAACGCAAAGCCACCGTCACGAACGCGGAGCACTGGGGGATTGCTCATCGCGAACGCGACCTATGTGATGCGAACGCATAGTGTAAATTGAAGGTGGGCTGGGATGTTGTTGTTCTACTACGCGAACGCTTACGTAGATCCGCGAACGCGAAGGTCAAGGGGATCAACTCTTCGCGAACACGCAGGAGAACTCATGATCGCGTAAGTCCACTTATGGCAGCTCTTCGCGATCGCGACAGTGTTCTTGCAAACGTGATGAACACTATCGCCCAGCACTTAAAATAGTAGCCATTTCGGGATTTATTCAAAATTTCATAACTTCTTCACCTTAACTCCAAATTGGGCGATTATTGAAAGGGGATTTCACCACCAATTCATAGGTATGTAAACTTAGACTCGTTTTCTTCAATATCCATTAACACCCATTAGATTTCTAGGCTTAAATCATGTTCTTAAGGGTAGAAAATTAGTGATTTGGGTAGAGTTAGGGCTTTTTGATTAATTGTGATTTAGACATCGTTTTGGGGTCGGATTTCAGAACTAATTATATATTCGGGCTTATGGGTGAACGGGTGATCGGGTGTTGGTCTGAACCTCGTGTTTTGACCAAGCGGGCTTGGGGTCAATTTTTGGATTTTTGGGAAGAATTATTAGAAAGTTATAATTAGGTATTGGAATTGGATTGTTTAGCATTTATTGATGTTATTAAGTCGATTATGTATAGATAGATTGTCTTGGAGCCAAATTCAAAAGGAAAGGTGGTGTTTGAGGCTTGAGTTGGCCGTGGAAGTTCGTGGTAATTGTTTGGTCTAACCTTAGCTTGAGGTATTAGGAGTTGTGTCCTTTTTGCTATTTGCTTCTTGTTGAGTACGATGTATAGGCATGGTGATGAGTATCTATACATTGGTGTCAAGCATGCCAGTGAGTCTTATATTATTATTTTCATGACTTCGTTGTATTATCCACTTTAGAGGTGATTTCTATTTGTTGTGAAAAGTTTGTGGAAGGAATTGTGACCTTTGAACATCGAGGAGCATTGGCTCAAGTTATATTACGAATTGTGAAAGTATATGAGTTGATTGAACCCTTTGGAGCATTGGCTCAAGTGGTAAAGTGAGTTGTGAAGTAAAAGTGAATAAGAGAAAGAAGTCATTAAATTGTTCCCTTGCCGGGATATTGTTGCTTTATTGGTTATCTCCCTTGCCTGGACGTTGATGTTATTGATGTTGCTCTCTTGTCGGGAATTAATTGTTGAATTGTTGTTCCCTTGCCGGGATTCCTATTATAATTTTGTTTATTTCCTTGCCCCATTGTTTGTGTTTGTTGTTTGGGCGAGCAAGAGTGTTAAAGCACGAAGGATGATGTCGTGTATTGCTTGTTTTGGTGAGGAAAGAGTGTAAAGCACGAAGGGTGATACCATGTATTGTTTATTTGTGAGGGAAGAGTGTAAAGCACGAAGGGTGATGTCGTGCTACACGATGTAGCATTCTGTGCTGATATTATTGATTATATGGTGAGAAAAGAGAGTAAAAGCACGAAGGGTGATGTCGTGCACATTTTTGTTATATAATTGCCTTGGTGAGGATGAGAGTAAAAGCACGAAGGGTGATGCCGTGCATTTATTGATTTCTGATTCTTTATTGATATTCGAGTTATGTTGTTTCCTTCGCTACTTGATGTCTTTCTATCTGGAATTGTTATCTTCCCCACGGCATGCTCCCCCTCCCATATTGACCGGTTAGCTCTGTATTTCTTTTCCGCTGTATATATATTTGAACTGCACGGGTTTATCTGGTAATCTGGTCCTAGCCTCGTCACTACTTCGCCAAGGTTAGGCTAGGCACTTACCAGCACATGGGGTCGGTTGTACTGATACTACACTCTGCACTGTGTGCAGATCCTGGAGCAGCTTTTGGACAGTAGTTGAAGGCTTCCTTCAGTCCACCGGGAGACCCAAGGTAGACCTGCAGGCGTCCGTAGGCCCTAACGTCTCCCTCTATCTCTATTTCCTGTTTCATTTTCCTTTTATTCAGAAACAGTGTACTGTTATTTCTTCAGACTTTGTATGTAGTAATCTTAGATAGTCTGTGACACTATGACACCAGGTTTTGGGCGGTTGAGACTTAAGTAATTGTAATAGACGCAGATTTCAGATGTTTAATTGTTATCTTCCGCTTAATTATTTAAAGTTCCACAGTTTTTCATGTTATCGCCTTATAATTGTTAAAAGAAGTAATTTGATTATAAAGTAAGTAGTTAAGGATTGGCTTGTCTAGCTCTCACTATTAGGCGCCATCACGACTCCCGAGGGTGGGAAATTCGGGTCGTGACACCATGAGACATTAGTCCAATTAGGGCCTCAGGCTATCTGGGGGTTGCCTCATATTGCAGTAGTCTTCAACTTTGTTGGGGAATTGTATTCAAATGTTTAGAACCAAGTTCTAGTGTCACTAGGATACAATTCAAAAAGTACTTCCTAGAATTATGCATGAGCTTCTTAGATGTTAAAAATATTGGAGGGATGACTAACTGATGAAGGTGTGACTACCCCTCAAGTCAGACATTAAAGAAAAAGGCCCACCTCTACTGTGTGTATCTCAGTAAGGGATCTGTTGCTGCCACCTTCTTATCTTTATTCCTCTGAGTAGTCTTCCCTTCTCTACTATTCTGTCCAACTTCCAATTGTTTGTTTTTGTTGTTATTATTGGTTACATGATTGTTTAGTATTTTGTTGTTGTACCACATTTGTTTTATTTCTCACCCCGTGCTTTGCCTGTTGGTCTATTGCTTTGTACCCTCAACTTTACAGTCATGCCCCTTAAGTTTGTAAGTCTTGCAATATGCTGGAACACCTTCAAACTTTTAGTTTTTGTTCATAACCCTTTAAACCTGCCCCTTCTCCTTCCAAACCAACCCATACAGAATTTCAAAGTGGTTTTGCCAAGTCTACTTCCACATGCACCTTAGCCATGTGTGGTCTTGATCTTCCAATCATTGCAAAGTCCTCTTTCAAGGGGGCTTCTGACTGGAGCCAGAATTTTCTTTAAGTAATCCCAATTAAAAATATGGTATTTTAGTCCAGATAGAAGAACCCAAATAGGAGCTAGTGAGGTTTCTTCATTGGGATCAAAATCCAGGTAACATTTAAACGTTCTCATAAGTGAGCCAATAATGCCCATTGTATACGGTTGAAACCGGGCTCACCTATTGCATGACAGATCGGGACTGAAACGTGATAGATTGAAGAGACCCCGGGTTCCATCGAACCACGGTACGAAGTTAGAACATACGTATTCAAAGATCATCGAGCTCATAACTCCGGGACCGACCCCAGCTCCAAATAAGCTCGAGGAAACATTATCGGACCAAATAATGGAAGGCCAAAATATCCGCAACTGGTCGGATATGGTGGCAGGAATCTCGGTACGTATCAATGAAAGACTGATTAATTAGCAAATCATGAGATTTTTTACCTTTTTATAGAACTGTATCTAGGGTAGGATTTCCCTACTATATAAATGGGATCTGATTATTTGTATTGGACATCATAACACGTATCCCAAAGCAATATATTATTATTACTAGTTCTTACTATCGTATCATTTTGTTTCGATATCGATTAAGGCACTTCTGACTCGAGGGTGACCAACCTTCAAGGCCAAGACTGTTCAACTTGTGTGGTTTGCATTTACTTCTATGTCATTGGTTTCAATATTAATTTGATTTTCTTAACTTATGTCAAGTGAGATCACGTATTCTTAAAATCGCGTATAAATTTAGTTGTTATCCGATTTTGAGGGTAAATAGTTTAGCAACCACCGTGGGGCTAAGGATAATAGTAGTTATTTGATACAAATTTTCATAACACACACTATTTTACACTTGTTCTTTGGAGTGTCTTTGTTTCTAGGATCAAAATGTCGAACTCTCAATCAGCACCCCTACACGTTGACAATGATTTCGGCCACCACGGGAAAAATGATAACGTAGCACCTAGGAACGACGTACCCCCAATCGATCTCGATGGAGTCCCGCTGCAGATCCAATCGACGTTAGCTGGCATGTAGCCATCAATGCAAATTTGCCCACTAATCCTGAGGACAGCGTCCGTAGGGATGTTCGATCGGCCGCTCAAAGCACACATGGCGGTGAAGATGGTGGAATCAACTTGCGGGTGATCTTCAAAATATTACAGGTTCAACAGGCGGCAATAGCCCAACTCCAAAACCAGATTCGCCCACCAAGTAGGATTGAACCCGAACCATCCCAGGAAGTTGTCCACAAAGTTGAATCAGCCTCAAGTAGATCGAATGAGAAGGAATTGGGGACCAATCCGGTAATCATGAAGATGCTCGAGGAAATGACAAAACAGATTGAGTCAGGAGAGAAAAGGTCGAGGCAAACGACAAAGAGGTTGGAACCAATAATTCCAATGTCGATCAAATCCTAGGAGAACCGCCGATACTGAAAGGCCTGGACTCCAAAAAGTTCGTGCAGAAACCTTTTCCCCCGAGCGCGGCTCCCAAGCCAATCCCTAAGATTGCATGCCTGAGATTCTTAAATACAATGGAACGATCGACCCGAACAAGTAAGTTACTTCATACATATATGCCATCAAGGGGAATGATTTAGAGGATGATAAGATCGAATATGTCTTACTGAAGAAATTCGGAGAGACCCTATCGAAGGGAGCTATGATATGGTATCACAATTTAGCACCTAATTCTATTGACTCATTTGCTATGCTTGCAGACTCTTTCGTGAAGGCACACACTGGGGCTATCAAGGTCGAAACCAGGAAGTCCGACCTCTTCAAAGTAAGGCAGAATGACAACAAAATGCTTAGAGAGTTCGTATCTCGATTCCAAATGGAATGGATGAACCTACCGCCGGTCGCTAACGATTGGGCCATTCAAGCCTTCACCCAAGTACTCAATGTTCGAAGCTCGATGGCTTCACATCAGTTGAAACAGAATCTAATAGAGTACCTAGATGTTACTTGGGCCGATGTACACAACCGATATCAATCAAAGATCAGGGTCGAAGATGATCAACTTGGGGCTCCTTCTAGGTCCATTTATCCTGTCATACCCATCGACAGAATCAAGAGAGATATTGATCGAGAACCAAGGCCAAATAGAGATCTGTAACAGCCATATAATGGAGATCGTAGAAGCAGTGGATCTAGGTGAAGTTTTATGCGAAATAAAAGGAGAAGCGATCGAGGTCAGAGCTCTTGAGGACTCATGAGCAAGAACGGCTTCGACAGGACTATCGGGGCCTAAAGAAGCTCCACAATTATTGGAATATAATTTTAATGTTGGTGTAGCTGCCATCATATCAGCTATCGGACAAATCAAAGATACCAAATGGCCTCAACCTTTACAATCGGATTTAGCCCAAAGAGATCCCAACCGGATGTGCAAATATCATGGCACTCATGGACATAGAATGGAGGATTGCCAATAGTTGAGAGAAAAAGTAGCCTGGTTATTCAACAACGGGCATCTTCAAGACTTTCTGAGCGACCGAGCCAAGAATCATTTCAAAAATAGGGATTCAAACAAATAGACCAAACCTTAGAAATCTTAACACGCTATCAGCATAATCATCGCTGGAGTAGATATCCCTTAAAGGCCGATGTTGAAATGCACCAAAGTTTCCATCATAAGGGAAAAATGGACTCGAGATTACATACCGGAAGGAACTTTATCTTTTAGCGACGAGGACGCAGAGGGGATCGTGCAACCTCACAACGATGCTCTAGTAATATCTGTACTCATAAATAAATCTCAAGTTAAGCGTGTATTAATTAATCCAGGTAGCTCGGCCAACTTCATCCGGCCGAGAGTCGTAAAATAGATCAATCTACAAGGTCAAATCGAGCCCACAGTCCGAGTTTTGAGCGGATTCAACATGGCATGTGAAACCACTAAAGGGGCAATAACATTACAAGTCAATGCCTCTGGGACCATCCAGGAAGCCAAGTTTTATGTGATCAAAGGCGAGATGAGATACAACGACCTATTTGGGAGGCCATGGATCCACAACATGAGGGCGGTGCCCTCGACTCTTCACCAAGTGTTAAAATTTCCAACGTCGGGAGGGATTAAGACGATCTACAGAAAACAACCAGCCACAAATAAGATGTTTGCAGTTGATGAAGTAATTTCGATATCAACACTCGCAACATCAAAGGAACCAAGTTCGGAAGCGAAATAAGAGGCCAAATAGCAGTCACCGATACCAGCCTCGACCCAACCAGACAAGCAAGGGATTAATGAAGACAACAATTACGGGGTTCCCTGATCCTTTATAGTCCCTGATGATTTTGTTGCTACCAAATTAACGGTCGAAGAGCTGGAGCAGGTCATATTGATCGAACATCTACCCGATCGGAAGGTATACTTGGGCATCGGGTTAACTCCCCAACTTAGGAAAAAACTCATTTAATTTCTTATAGCTAACATGGATTGTTTTGCTTTATCCCATCTTGACATGATAGGGATTCCCCCGGAAATAACCACCCACTAGCTAAGACTGGACCTGAAATTCCATCCGGTTAAGCAGAAAAAGAGGCCCTAGTTCGAGGTCAAACACGCTTTCATCAAGGACGATGTATCTAAGCTCCTTAAAATCAGGTCCATTTAGGAGGTTAAATACCCGGTTTGGTTGGCAAACGTAGTGGTAGTACCTAGAAAGGGGAACAAACTAAGAATGTATGTAGACTATAAGGATTTGAACAAAGCATGTCTGAAGGACTCCTTCCCTCTGCCTAACATCGATCGCATGATTGATGTCACGGCCGGCCACAAGATCCTCAGCTTTCTCGATGCTTATTCCGGGTACAACCAAATACGGATGGACCCGGATGATCAAGAGAAAACCTCATTCATTACTAAGTACGACACGTACTGCTATAACGTAATGCCATTAGGACTAAAAAATGTCGGTGCCACTTATCAACGCCTAGTAAACCGGATGTTTGAGGAACAAAGAGGAAAATCGATGGAGATTTATATTGACGACATGTTGGTTAAGTCCCTGCGAGCAGAGGACCATATAATACATTTGTAGGAAACTTTCAGCATTTTAAAGAAGTATAATATGAAGATGAACCTGAAGAAGTGTGCGTTCGGAGTCGGATTAGGTAAATTCCTAGGGTTCATTGTATCCAACCAAGGATCGAGATCAACTCCGACAAAATCAAAGCCATCAAAGATACCGCCATCACGAACAATGTGAAGGTTGTACATAGATTAACCAGATGCATAGCTGCACTTGGATGATTCATCTCGAGGTCCTCGGATAAGAGCCATCGATTCTTCTCGCTACTCACAAAGAAGAAGAACTTTTCGTGGACCCTGGAGTGTCAACAGGCCCTGGAGGAGCTCAAACGGTATTTATCAAGTCCATCGCTATTTTATACACCGAAAGCAGATGAAAAACTGTACTTGTACTTGGTAGTATCAGAAATAGCGGTAAGTGGAGTCCTGGTTCGAGAAGAACAAGGTACGCACTATGTTAGCAGGACCCTAGGTGAGGCGGAGACTAGGTACCCTCACCTGGAAAAACTGGCACTCGCTTTACTAAGCGCTTCTAGGAAACTAAAACCTTATTTTCAGTGACACCGCATATGTGTTGTGACAACGTACTCATAGCAAAATATTATGCATAAATTTGAGCTCTTAGGACAATTACCAAATGGTCCATTGAAATCAGTAGGTACGATATTGAGTATCGACACCAAACAACCATCAAATCTCAAATTTTGGCAGATTTCATGGCCGGCTTTATGCCTGCCCTAATACCCGAGGTTGAACGAGAGTTGTTGGTAAAATCGGGGACGTCCTTGGAAATCTGGACCTTCTTTTGGGACGGTGCATCAAAGGCGAAAAGGTCTGTGCTCGGCAATGTTTTGAAGCCGCCAATAGGCAATGTAGTTAGACAACCTATTAAGACTGTAAAATTGACTAACAACGGGGCCAAATATGAGGCCATGATTGCAGGTTTGGAACTAGCTAAAAGCTTGGGGCGGAGGTGATTGAAACTAAGTGTGACTCCCTCCTCGTGGTAAACCAAGTTAATGCAACATTCGAGTTTAGAGAAGAACGAATGCAAAGATACCAAGATATGTTGCAAGTAGCATTACATCGATTCAAGGAGAGGACCTTACAACACGTAGCCCGAGATAAAAACAGTGAGGCAGATGCCCTTGCTAACTAAGGGTCATCAGTCGAAGATAATGAGCTTAATTCGGGGGCAGTAGTGCAAATCATGAGATCGGTGGTGGAAGAAGGTCATGCCGAGATAAACTCTATAAGCCTAACTTGGGATTGAAGAAACAAATAAGTAGAATATCTGAAGACAGGAAAACTGCCCTCGGATCCAAAAGAATCGAGGGCCCCCCATACAAAAACAACCTGGTTTTGTTTGTCTGAGAATGGAACCTTGTTGAAGAGAATGTTCGATGGCCCACTGGCAATATGTATAGGACCGGGAGATACCGAATACGTTCTACGAGAAATTCACGAGGGCACATGTGGAAATCATTCAGGCGCTGAATCATTGGTTCGAAAGGTGATCAGAACAGGTTATTACCGGATCAATATGGAAAAATATGCGAAGGAACTCGTACGAAAATATGATGGATGCCAACAACATGCTCTAATGATACACCAACCCGGGGAGCTACTGTATTCGGTTTTATCTCCATGGTCATTCATGAAGTGGGGAATGGACACTGCCAGCCCCCTTCCATAGGCACCCGGTAAGGCCTAATTTATTTTATTTATGACTGACTATTTTTCTAAGTGGGTAGAAGCCCAGGCATACGAAAAGGTCAGGAAGAAGGAGGTCATTAATTTCATTTAGGACCACATCATATGCGATTTGGAATGTTGGCCGATATCGTGTGCAACAAAAGAAAACAATTCATCGGTAGCAAGGTGACCAAATTTCTTGAAGACAACGATATCAAAAAGATCCTATCAACACCCTACCACCCTAGTGGGAATGGACAAGCCGAATCGACCAACAAAACCATACTCCATAACCTTAAAAAGAGGTTGACCGACGCCAAAGGAAAATGGAAGAAAATCCTACTCGAAGTCCTTTGGGCATATCGTACGACCTCGAAGTCCAATACCTGGGCCACTCCATTCTCATTGGTTTACGATGCCGAAGCTCTAATACCGGTTGAAGTCAGAGATCCAAAAATCATATTTCAATAAACAACAAAGGAATCAAATGACGAGGCCATGAATACGAGCCTGGAGCTATTGGATGAAAGGCGTAAAGCTGCCCTTGTTCAATTGGCTGCCCAAATGCAACGCATCGAGAGATATTACAATAGAAGGGCCAACCTTTGATACTTTAACGCCAGGTACTTAGTACAAAGGAAGGTCATGTTGAACACCCGAACTAAGGAAAGTTGGGGCCGAACTAGGAGGGGTCATATCATATCATCGAAATCACCGGAAAAGGATCTTATAAGCTCAAAAGGATGAATGGTGAACAACTACCGAGCAATAGGAATGTAACTCACCTAAAACGATGTTACTACTAAGGTACGACCCCATTCATTTTCTTTTATTTATATTTCATGCCGACACTTGCAGGTGACCAACAAGGAGTAGTACAAAGTTTTTAGGTCTGAAAGCACGCATTGTACTCTTTTTCCTTTGAACCGGTTTTGTCCCAAATAGGTTTTCCGACAAGGTTTTTAATGAGGCAACAATGGATTGTGCTAACTTAGAATCAAAGACTGGTCACGAATCGGTTTCGAAGATCACATTAATAGTATCTGAGGCTTCTTTACAATCAACCTCGAATACTGGCGGCCATTACCCTTGGATATCGACTTTGGCAAGGAAAGAAAATTCGTATAGACCAATAGGATTTATTGTAAGAGAAAAACTCTCAAACGAACCGTGCCTGCATAGATTGCTCGAGCCCTGACACAAAGCATGTACACATATATTACTATTATGCACAAGAATAAAGAGAAGTCTTTTCCTTGCAGTTATCTTGTTTTTTAAAATTTCTTCTTTACATTTCTTAAGGAATTCCCTACTTCCGATCCCCTAAAGGTAACGAGCCCAAGGGCCACTTTAACCTGGGTTCCAACGATCACTCAAGGACTGTCATCGTAAACAAACTCATACCATCCAAGCTATTAGACCTCGGGGGAATAAGACCCATTAGATGACCCCCGAATTTTAAAGGCCACGACCACCTCCATGGGGACTACTATCTTAGGCAATCCTGGATAACTCGGAAAGAAGATCCATTGTGTGACTCCAGAATTAAAGGTTACAGCCATATTAACACATCTCAGAGACGTTCGAGACCTGTAACAAAAATAAGGCCTTGAAAAAGAAAATTTTTCATATCCGGTTCCAAAGGCTACCCTCAGCAAACTATAATCTAAATTACTTACTTTGGGAGAAAGTTTTCGATAACACCGAACCCCAAGACACCTTAAAACAGAATAATGTAAAGGCAAGGTTTTTTTGAAACTTCGATCATAAACTAATTATTTCATGCCAAGTCATTTCGATCTTTGTGAACATAAATAATAAAGCAAAGGAAAAAATTCGAAAGCTGTGAAAGGGAAAGAAAGCCTTATATTTATCCAAAATCCTCTTTAAAAGGGCCAACTCGACCGATACAGAATTTTACAATGGCCAAAACGGCCTAAAAAAAGACAAAAACGTCTAAAAGGATCGTAAGTGGCCTAATCTTAACCAGGGGCTGCATCATCGCCTTCGGGGTCTCCGCCACCTTTAGTCTCATTCGAATCTTCAGACCCCTCGAAATCCTTCTCCTCGGGATAAGCTAGCTTCCTGGCCTTGGCTTCAGATACCTTAGCATTCTCGATTTCAGCCAATAGGTCAAAACCCTGAGCTTGAACTCTTTGAGGGCCTCCATTCGGGATTGTCACTTCATATGCTCCACCATATTTCTCACTTGGTCCTGAGCCGCATCGGAATTAGCCTTATGCTAGGCCACCCTCTCATCAGCCTCGGCCTTGACCATAACAATCTCCGACTTGGCTGCCTCAAGTTCCTTGGATGAATTTTCTTGGACAGAAATCGCCGAGCTCGACTGGGACTAGATCTCCTCGATCTTTCTAGCTTGTACCAAGGTTTTTTCTATTGCAGCCTGGAGCTGGACCTCAGTCGAAGCCAGTTGTGCCCGGGTAGTCTCCTTTTCCGAGGCTAAGAGGTCCATGTTTTTCTTCCATTTTTCGGCCTCAGCTCTCACCGTATCCACCTCCGCTTGGAGTTGCTCAATCTAGTCAAGTCTCTTTTGAACCTGTGGGTTTGGGTCATTAGCCACTGTGTCTGAATCATCATCACTAACTTCACTTACCTACTTGACCTAGTCAGCATGCTCCTTCTGAGCTGCTCCTAGCTCAGGCTGGAGTTTCTCACTAAGAAGCTTGTAATTTTGCCTCTTCTCAATGAACTCCCAAGTCTCGGCCTCGTGTTGGTTTAACTCTTCCCAATATCAGAGGAAAGTTTCATGATGAACCACCGAGGCTTGCAAGCATAAAGAGAAAATACTACGATTGTTTGCAACTTAAATCTAAGTACATAATAAAGAGGCATTCGAAAGTACCCGATTTAACGCCCGTTGAGCTTCGTTGAACAAACAGGGCGCTTCCACTTCATCCATCTTGGCCTGGTCCTCTTTAGCCACCAAGCACTAAAGATAGCTGGCAACCCCCTTGGGGGCGAAGAGAACATGGGCATCCTCAGGGATGTACATAATAATTTTCCGCTCCCAGTTAGAATCTATACTCGGAGCTGGGAATTGGTGTGAGCACGTGATTTTTTCCCTATATGAGCTGCTCCCATAATTTCAAAACAAAATAATTTCTTTTCATTATTTGCAATTTTATAGATTTTCGTGGCATTTTATGTTAAATATTTGCATTTGTCTGTGCATGTCTATTTTATTTAACTAATGAAAAATACAAAAAATGCGTACATTGGCATTTAGGATTTAGGTTGACATTTTAGGATTAATTAATTAATTAGGTTGCTTTATAAAAAGGAAAATCACAAAAATAGTTTATTTTTGCGCATTTGAATTTCGCCGCTTGCTTTAATTTGGGAATTAAATAGTTGTGATAATTATTTAGAGTTAGTTAATTTAGTTTAATAAGGACTATTTGATTAGGGATCAATTTAGGTTTTATTTTAAAATTTTAATTTAAAAGAATTTTGGAAAATTAAATTGAAAAGGAAAAAGGGAATAAAATAAGAAAAGAATCAGATCTGGGCCATTAATTCGAAGCCCAAAATGTTACCCATCACGCCCAGCCCAAACTCACGCCCCAACCCGGTCCAGCCCCACTTCCCAACCAAACGACGTCGTTTGCCTCCCCCGGATCCCAACCGTTAATCTCCATTGATCTGACGGTTGGGAAGTAGCCTCCCAAGGCTATTTAAATGTCCGAACAAATTACACCCCCCACAGACCCCCCCCCCCCCCATCTCGTCTCTCTCACCTTCGTCTCTTCAGAGTCCAAACCTAAACCCTAACCCGCCGCCCTAATTCCCATCGCCTTAACCTGGCGGCGCCACCTCTATTCACCTCCAATTTTACACCCCAAGACCTCTTTCATCTCCTCTTCCCAAATTCCTAATCCATATCCTTCAAATCCCACTGGTTCGTCTCGAATCTTAAATCAAAGACTAGACCAAAAACCTAACTTTTCCCAAATCACCCCAAATCAACACCCCAGAATCCCCGTAATCCTCTCTTTCCCAATCTCAAACTCTGGACTCTCGAATCACCTTCAAGCTCATTGAATGTTGAATAGGAAGCCCGAGCTTTGGAAGCCAAATCCAAGCCCATGCATGTAGAGTTATTCATTGATAAAGAACAAATACTTGGCGCCATTTAAGAGTGCCAAACCCCAGGTTCGAGTCTAGTCAGTGAGTCCTTCCTTCGTTTCTTGGTTCATCTCTCCTCCTCTTTCTGATCGATTCAATTGAAAATCGGTTAATTGTGTTGTCTGAGAGTTGGTCATGTTTTTGTGTTCTTCGTTAAGTTTTATTTTCCCAAATTGGTTTCTTTAATTGTTTTGATCCATTAAGAACGACTTTGTTAGTACCTCGGTTTAATTATTCCAAATCTGCTTAGGGTTGATTTTGCTGTGTCAACTTTGTTATTGTTGATCTTGTCTCCTTTTAATTCATAATTGTTAAGGTAATAGTCAGTACAGAGTCAAATTGTTTATTCGTGTTACTGTCACTTAGTTTTGTTGGGGGTTTTGGGTCAGAGCTCGAGTTTCTGAATGTTCATTTCGACTGATTTGGAACCAGCCTTGGGCTTTTTGAGTCATTTATAACCCAATTCAAGATGCCCGGTTGTTTTGAGCCCAAGTTTGTTTGGTTAGCAAGGTAAATAACAGGGGCATGGGGGATAGTTTGGGTATTTGGTTGAGGGAATCTTTTTTATAACAGAAATAGGGAGCTTCTAGCACGGGTTTTAATTTGAATTTCAGATTGTTAGTATGTTAGCTTGGTTAACAAGCCAAAATTTGAGGGATCTCTAAGATAAAAGCAAATTTGAAAAGGGCTTAAAGGGTAAAACTAAAATCTAGAAGGGGTCCCTATTTGCTTGCCTATAAACTTTTCTTGCCTGAGAAGGCAGAGATTGAAGAATTAAAAATCCAGAAAATGCAAACGGCTGAATCTTTTTACTGTTTCATTGAGTTTCTTCAGTGATCTTTGAAGTTTTCGATTACCGAAACATTTCTGATTCATCCGGAATTAAATGGCATGAATTTGTGTTCTTAGAGCTTGGTTTTTGAGGTTTTGTTGCTAGGATTACTGTGCTATTATACTTGGTTTTGAGTTCTGCTGCTACTGTTACTATTTTATTGACCAAACCAAATTGGATCCTTGCCTCATTTTCTGGTTATTGGTCTGTTGCTGTTACTGCCTCTTAACCTCTTTTCCTTTCATTTCCAGGTACATATTTTGAATTCTTCATGATGTAAATTTCAATTTGAAGATGGAAATAAAGACAGTGTTGGAATCATGGCAGTAGTTCTATTTGTGCCACAGCTGTACTTCCTTCACGATGATCATGCTTTTAGTCAATTGATTCGCAATGTAGTCTAGCTAGTTTCTGTTTGAATAGCTGAGTTCTCATATGATATTTAAATTATGGACTGTTGTAATGTTGTATTAAGGGCTTTAAGTAAGTTTAAAAATGCAGCAAGGTTGCTTCAGTCTCGGTCAAAAAGGAGTAATCATGGCTTTGGGTGTTAGCCTCCTATTTGAATTCGGATTAAAGATGCTAAAGGTAATCGTGATATTGTTTGATATATTGTCAAAGGGTATGTGAGTGAATGTGCGCAATAGCTATTTAAATTAGCGTTTCATTGATTAGAATATGAATGTGTTTTAACTAAAATGGTTTGGAATAGGTTTCAGCTTAATTCTAATCAGTCTTTCAGTGTCCAGTAGTTGTTAATTTAAATTTGGTGGCTTCTCAATGTCAAGTTTACAAATCTGCTGATGTATAAAATTCCTTTATCGTCAAGTTTCAAAATCTGATCACTTCTGCTATTGCACGGGTCCGATATGTGAATCCCTGAAATGTCCAGCTTGTGCGTTGCTTCGTATGAATTGGGATCATATTGGGCCTGAACATGAAACAACTTGCCCAGAATCAGGATAGTGTATTTGGCATCATTTGGGCGCGCTTGATTTCGTTGGCCCAGTTCCCTTGCTTGCTGGTTTGTGGATGTCAAATTTAGTTTGGGATTTTTAGCATAGTAGATATTCTAAACTCCTAGGGTTGCCTCTCTTCCATAATTAATTAGACTTTCTAAAATGAACTTGTGGTGCGCCATATTTAACAACAAATAGCTATGGCCCTCATTATTAAATCTAGAAGTTAGAATAAATCGAGGTGTGCTGTGCCAAACAAAATCTTAAAATACACAGCCCTCACTTAATTAATTTTGTTTATCCTTAGAAATCGAGGCGTGCCATTTAGCGAAATTCCATGGCCCTCACAAAGTGCAAACGCGTAGTTGCTTTAGGCGCGTATTTTAATAATCTACTTTCATAAACTCGAGTGCACATTTATGTGACCCAAATACAAATCTCAACGATGTTCAAATATGTCAAAAATCACGGGTGCATTTATGTGACGTGGTTCGAGACGTGTTTTAATAACGTTGCAATTTTCTTTAAAAAATGAATAAAAGCGGTAAAAACTAAAATTTGCACATAGGTTCATAACTGTTTGAAATCAGATAATTAAACCCATTATAACAGTTGAGAGACCGTGCTAGAACCACGAAACTCAGGAATGCCTAACACCTTCTCCCGGGTTAACAGAATTCCTTACCCGGATTTCTGTGTTCGCGGACTGTAATATAGAGTCAATCTTTTCCTCGATTCGGGATTCGAATCGGTGACTTGGGATACCATAAAATTATCCCAAGTGGCGACTCGGAATTTAATATATAAATAAATAATCCCGTTTCGATTGTCACTTTAATTGAAAAAAACTCCCTTATATGCCCCTTTCGGGGTGAAGAAAAAAAGAGGTGTGACAGCTCTGGCGACTCTGCTGGAAATCGAACATAGAATCTCTAGTTCAGGGTTCAGAATTCGAGCTTAGATGAATTGTTGTACTTGGTTTTATCTATTATCAGATTTTATTACATGTTTGTGCCTAATGTGTTAAATGTTGCTTTTACCGCTTTGATATTATCTGAACTGTATATAAACTGCTACGAAACCCTTCTCTTCTCATCTTCGGGGATGTGCTTGCTAGTCGAGACTCCCTATTCTGTTAGTGTCATACCTTGAAATAGGAAAGAGGCTCGGACACGTTACTAAGACGGATGGCCTTTTGGTTCCCGGTACGTAGCCCTCTTCTCGGCTCGAGTTGTCCGCTCGGGTACACAGTCAAGAACACATACCCAGGTTTTTGAACCTAGAATAACTCAGCCTCATGCCGGATCCCTAGTAGGAACGTTTGTTTGCATCACGTGCATTTGACTTTGGAGACTCAATACAGGGGTTGGGTCTGTCTAGGACAGGTGTACCCGAAATGTAAAGACCATTATGATGCATCTTACTTGCTACTTGTGCATTCATTTACTTCGGATTTGCATGTTGACCGGCTTATAAGGAAAATTTAGAAAGGTTAATAAGATGGTTTAGAGGGATAAGTGCTTGTTTTGAAAAACCAATGTCCCAAAACATACCGGAACTCTGCCGAAATTTTGAAAAAAAAGAAGAAAATTTTGTGGTTTTCAAAGAAGAGAAAAAAAAAAGGAAAATCTTTGTGTTTTAGAAAGGAAAAATAGTTGGTTTTATTTTGTCAAAATTGCCCGAACTACGCCAGTTTGATTCTCACCGGATGTGGGATACGTAGGCAACCCTCATCGGGTCCAACTTTTCTTTTGAGCCCAAAAAGAACAAAAAAAATCTTATTTTATTTTAAATAAGTAAGTGATGCCATTCTTGTCAAAATAGCCGAATGTCCCCAAAAGGACGTCGGAAGGCTGTTTTTGCAAGAACAACCACCTTTGGTCTCTTTTTCAAATTTTGGCCGGTTAGCAAGCACAGCTTTAAAATCTTCCTCCGGAAGTGCTGAAAGGTCGTATTTGCAAAGTCAAATTTTTACTTTTGAAATGAAAATCTGAAAAAGTGTCAGCTTTGTTTTTGAGTCAATTGAATCATGATTTTTGCTTAATCACCCTAATAAATGTGCAGAATTAGCACAAGTCAGAATTTGCCAATAAAAATCGTGAACAAGATCCCTTTGGAGTTGCATATGTGGTGGGATGATCTGGGTAAATCGGGACAAGACACAGTCAATCTATACCTGGGAGGCCTCACTGGGTTGTTGAAGATTAATCCTAGGGGAGACATCATAAAGGCGTTGGTTACATTCTGGGACCTGGCCCACAACGTATTTCATTTCTCAGATTTTGAACTTACCCTAACATTGGAAGAAATAACCGGATATATTGGGGGTCCCAAAGTTCCTCTGAGACACCAGTACCTGATTGCTCCAAGGGTTGTAGTCGTACATAGGTTCCTAGACTCTTTGAAAATAAGCAGAGGGGTCCACAACCCAGACTTAGCAGCTGGTTTTTGTACTTTGCAGTTTATATATGACAGATACGGTCATATAGGGGGTTCAACAAGCCAGAAAACAAAATATGCAGCAAAGGAAACCGCCTTAAGTGGGAAGAACACAGGTGTTTTGCTTTTATGGTGGTCTTTTTGGGACTCTTGGTGTTTCCTAGAAAAGATGGGAATATTGACATACGAGTAGCTGGGGTTGTTAGCACTTTGCTTACTCAGGCCAACAGCACCCTCGCACCCATGATAGTAGCTGAAATCTTTCGAGCTCTCATAGCCTGCAAAGCCGGAGGAGACTTTTTCGAGGGGTGCAACGTGTTGCTGCAGATGTGGATGATTGAACACCTATGCCATCGTCCTCAATTTATGAGTTATGGGTCAACAAAGAAAACATGCATAGAAGAACTTTATACGAGGGCTGATGGGATCATCTTACTAGAGGGGGTCACAGAGTGGGTAGCATGCCTCCACTACATCACTGCAAACCAAATAGAGCGGACATTTGGATGGCTGCCTGTGGATGAGATCATATACATGCTAGCCACCGGATCTCATTTCCTCTTGATGGAACTCAAGAGTATCCAGCCTTATGCCCCATATCGGGTTTTGAGGCAGCTGGGGAGATGCCAAATAGTTCCGAGAGATGAAAATCTTAGTTCCCAAATAGTCGAGATCGGACCTAATGGTCAGTTTCATGAAGCAGCAGTCCGCCAAATTTGGAGTGAATGTCAATACTTAACAGCAAATACTTGTGTACGTGATCGATCCAAAGGTGAGGTTTCCCAGGGTACCTGGCTTGGTATAGAAGAGAAATTGAGTTTGGGAGGCCGGCCAAAAGACCCCACCTTTAGGAATTCATCGAGGTGTCACAAGAACAATGATCTTGGTTGGCCAAGGATAATGAGTACAGGGCCACAATCAGAAAGTTGGAAAAACAAGTCAAAGAACTTCAATTCGAAAATAGCTTACAAACCGTGGTAGATGAAGGGGAAAAGAAAAAGTTGACCAAAGAAAATGAGGCCCTTCGAGCCCAGATTCAGGAAATGAAAATAGCGGCAAAAGATCCCGTCAAAAGTGCTAAAGATGAAAAACTCATAGATAACCTGAGGCAAAAAGTGAGTGACTATAGTTTTGATTTGAACAAAGCAAAAAGTGAACTAGCCAGGGCTCGAAAGCAATTTGCTAAAACGCGGATGAACGAGCATGCCTGTTTAAGCAGTTGACAGAAAAGTACGACAATGAGGTCGCGGGATTAAAGAAAAGGGTCGTCGCCACAGAAAACAAAATGATCAAACATGCGAAAGACTTCAAGGCAGAAAGAGAACATTGTTATACAGCATTGGCACAATTAGAAATAGACTTGCAACAACTTCAGGAGCAGAATCATGTGGCCGAGCAAACTTTGGAAGCCAGGGCCCAGCTGATCGGGCGTTTGTTGCAAGAAAAAGGTGTCATAAGAGAGAGAATTAGAACCATAGCCGATTACATTGTTGTGAAATGCCAAGCCTGTGAGGACATGACTCGCACCACTTTCTTTGCGGCAGTGATGACATCTGTTAAACAGATAATGAGCGACTTGGATAGACTTCAAAGGGATCTTGTATATAGGCCTACGGCGAGACCGAACGATGTCCCGCGGGTACCAGGAGCATTAATTTATTCATGATTTTTTCATTTGAGTCTATATTTCCTTTTCCGTTAGAGTCTATCAGTTGTTTGAGTCTGTATTTTTTTCTGCTAGAGTCTGTCAGTTGTTTTCGAGTCTGTATTTTCTTTTGTTGGAATATAACAGTTTATTTTTGGAGTCTGTATTTCGTCTTTGCATCAGAGTCTGTTAGTTTCTTTTGGAGTCTGTTAGTTTTGAGCCTTTGTAATCAAAGCATTTACTTTTTATGAAAATTGAAAATTCCAAAAATGTTTTATTTTTTACTTTCACACTTATCTCCCAGAACTACGCTCGGTCTGATTCATGCAAGGTCATGATACGTAGGCAATCTCTATAGGATTCTACCATAACCAAAGGAAAAAAAGAAAGAGGAAAAACAAGAAAAAAGAGAGAAAAAAATAAAGTAAGAAACCATGGGGCAGAAACCATGAGAGATCAAGCAAGGAAAGGTAAGAATGAAAAAAAAGGAGAGAAAAGAGAAGTTGCAAACCAAAATAAGGAAAAGTTGGGATGACGCAAGCAACCGATCAAATTTATAATAGAAACGGTTAACTGCTTAGGTGCATTCATTCCCCAAAATGTGCGGTTACTAATCTGTTAAAGCGCTAATCGCTAACAAGGCTGTTGTTGATGTATTGAGTTCAGGAAGGTGGTTAGTTGATTGGCATTCTGGCAACTCACTCCTACAACACCCGATCAAAAGACAAGTTGAACATGGCCAACCAAGAAACGGAGGCAAGTATCACCGATCCATAAAAAGAGGTGGAAGAATTGGATGTTAATGCAATGAAAGAAAAGATGTATAAGTTAAACCAGCAAATGGTTGAAATGTACCAGGCCTGGGCAAAAGGGCATCCACCACTGGTTTATCCCGCCAACCCTGCTTATATCCTACCATTAGCTCAGCCTCAGGAACCTCCCACTGTGAACTCGTCCTCGACCTTTCCCCTCTACCAACAATGCTATGGCACCACTTCCCATACATCACAAGCTTCACCACCCAAACAAGTCCTGCACCCTCCTCCACCAGTCACTCTTATTTTTGTGGCACCTTCGTCTGCTACATTACACCGGTCTTCCAGTGAGCCTCTGTTCCAGACTCACGACAACCAGTATTATCCCTCTGAGCCCACCTTCAACGTTCTAGAACCATATTCTTACACCCCTCATCTTGATCTTCCAGCAAAGACCTAGAAGCCACCCAAAAATCCCGAACACAAGGAGATGATCAGAAAGGTCAAAAGCTTAGAACAATCGTTCAGAGATATGAGGGGTTGGGAGGTCAAGTAAGTGTGGACTATAAGGATTTATGTCTATTCCCGGATGTTCAATTACTAGCAGGATTCAAGATGCCCAAGTTTGATCTGTATGACGGGCATGGTGACCTAGTAGCACACTTAAGAGGATTTTGTAGCAAAATGAGAGGAGCAGGCGGAAGAGATGAATTACTGATGGTCTATTTCAGCCAAAGTTTGAGTGGATCGGCATTGGAATGGTATACCAGACAAGATCACAGCAGGTGGTACACATGGGACGATTTGGCCCAAGCCTTCGCCGGCCATTTTCAGTACAATCTTGAAATTATCTCAGATCGTCTGTCATTGACGAAGATTGAGAAAAAACCTGGTGAGAGTTTCAGGGAATATGGATTCCGTTGGAGGGAGCAAGCAACGAGGTTTGACCCTCCGATGAAAGAAAGCGAAATGGTTGATTATTTCTTGCAGGCCTTAAAGCCAACTTATTTTGGTCATTTGGTGTCAGCAGTGGGCAAGTCCTTTAATGAGGTTGTATACATGGGAGGCATGGTAGAAGAGGGACTCAAGTCTAATAAAATCATGAGCTACTCAGCAATTAAAGCAACCACCCAGGCCATTCAAAACAGTAATGGGGTGTACTCGGGAAGAAGAAGAAAGAGTATGTTGCGACAATTGAGTCGGGAGCTTGGGTTGGATCCAGGGGCCCTTCACATTACTACAACCAGCCTCGACCCTATCACCAAACTTACCACCACACTCCATATAGTCCACCACAACACTACTACCCACCGCTAGGTCCCCATTTTTCTGTCCATCATGTACAAACACACACTTAACCTCCCGCTCATGTGTAATGGCATGCACCAGCTCCACAAAATGACTATCCACCCCCAAGAGCCTACCGAAATCCCCCTGGAACAGGTTTCCGGCCCAATCAGGCCACCAAGAATGAGAGGTTGCAGAAGAAGAAGACTTTCACTCCATTGGGAGAATCCTATACCAGTTTGTTCCGCAGGTTGAGACAATTGGGTATGCTGAGTCCGATTGAACTAAAATTGCCAAATCCTCCCCCGAAGAATCTTGATCACTTCGTGAGTTCCGAATATTGTTCTGGTGCCCCGGGGCACGATATAGAGAAGTGCTGGCAATTGAAAACAGCTATTCAAGAGCTCATTGATACTAATTGGATTGAGGTCCAAGCTCCGGAGGCACCTAATATCAACCAGAACCCATTACCAGCTCATCAAGAGACGAATATGATTGAGATAGTGCATAAGGAAGGGGAGCCTAAGAAGCCTTCGCAAACTGTCATGATGATTCGGTCCGTTGATGCTAGGCCATTCGAAAAGTCAACAACTGAGATCTCTTCGATCAAGTTGAATGGGGCAAATAGTGAACCATCTATGGTGGTCAAGAAGGGGTCCTCAAGTGACGTTGTAGGGAAACATGAAAGAGTGAAAGTGGTTGTGCCAGGAATGGCGAACAAAACTGTTGTAATTGTGGAAGGTGCCCACATAGACCCTGTCATCATCAAGCCGGTAACTCAATTACCAATAGTGAATAGCGGGGCAGTCCCATGGAATTATGAACGAGTGACAGTGACTTAAAAGGGGAAAGAAGTTAAATAAGAAGTATGTGAGACCCATGGTTTGACTAAATCGGGGAGATGTTTTCCCCCAAAGAGTTGAGAAAAGCTAAAAGCTCCAAAGACAACCTAGTATTGGCGAAGAAAGTTATGACTGGGGAAGAAGCAGAGGAGTTCTTGAGAAAGATGAAAGTGCAGGATTATTCCATTGTGGAGCATTTGAAGAAGACATCAGCTCAGATTTCATTATTGTCATTATTGATCCATTCAGACGAGCACCGTCGAGCTTTGATGAAGATCATGAATGAGGCCCACGTTCTTGACAAAATCTCAGTAAACCACTTGGAAAGATAGCTAACAAGATATTTGAGGTGAACAGAGTCACTTTTTCTGATGATGAGTTGCCCATGGAGGGTACCGAGCACAATAGAGCCCTCTATCTGACAGTGAAATGCGAAGATTTCGTGGTTACTCGGGTGCTGGTTGACAATGGTTCTAGCGCGAACATTTGCCCTCTCTCCACTCTGAACAAGTTGAAGGTGGATGATGAAAGAATTCACAAGAACAGTATCTGTGTTTGGGGATTCAACGGTGGAGGAAAAGATTCAGTCGGGAACATAGTGCTTGAGCTTACAATAGGGCCAGTTGAATTTACCATGGAGTTCCAGGTGCTCGATGTGGCTGTTTCTTACAATCTGCTGTTAGTTAGACCCTAGATTCATGCTGCCAAAGCGATCCCGTCTACTCTGCATCAAATGGTCAAGTTTGAATGGGATAGACAGGAAATCATTGTGCACGGCGAAGATAATTGGGGTGTTCCCAGCGATGCCATTGTTCTATTCATAGAGTTCGAGGACGACAAGGGGCCATGGGTTTATCAGGTTTTTGACACGGTATCGGTCCAGAAGGGAAGTGCGTTCTAACCCCGAGGGTAGCTGCCGCATCAGTCATGGTAGCTACCGAAATGTTGAAAAATGGTTTTATACCGGGAAAGGGTTTGGGTGCATCTCTGCAAGGTATCGTATAGCCGGTGTCTCTCCCCAAAAACTTGGATACGTTTGGTTTGGGGTTCACGCCCATAGCCGCCGACGTGAAAAGAACTAGAAAGTTGAAACAGAGGGCTTGGGTCCTCCCAAAGCCCATCCCACGGCTCTTCAGATCATTTGTTAAGCCTAGCACAAAGAAACACCCAGTGGCAACAGTTCCCAGTTCAGTGGTTGATGTAGATAGAGATTTGATTGAAAAGTTCGAGAGGTTATTCGCCAATGTGAACATGTTGGAAGCTGGAGAGGGTTCGAGTAAAGTGGGTGTGTAGTTTGTTGGGCCCAGTGCAAAGATTAACAATTGGGAAGCTACTCCTCTCCCCACCAGGAAGGAGTTTTGGTAGTTTGCTTTGATTTTCTTTTAGTTTATCTGGATTATTATAGGGTTGTAATTCAGAATCTAGGTTCCGTCCGTTTGAATGTATAAACCTTGTTATCTTTAATTTCATGAAATGCAATTTCCCTTTTTCTTCTTTCCTGATAGTTTTATTTTTGTTTTCTTTTCTTCCTTATACAATTCTTTTTATGCTGGCTTCAATGATATGACATGCATGAGGAATCTCCGGCCTAGTCTTAAAAGCCAATCTAATTCTGAAATAGTAATTCAAGAAATAGAGTGTGATGGTGAATCGGAATATGGCAAGGATGAAGCCTTTGAAGAGATTAGTAAAGAATTAAGCCATTTTGAAGAGAAACCCAAGCCTAAACTGAGTGATACAGAAGCAATCAATTTAGGGGACCAAGATAATGTCCGGGAAACTAAAATAAGTGTCCATCTTGAACCACAACACAGAGAGGAGATAATTAAAGCATTGTTCAAGTATAAAGATGTTTTTGCATGGTCCTATGACGACATACCGGGTCTAAGCACTGACTTGGTGGTTCACAAATTGCCCACTGACCCACATTCTCCCTGTCAAGCAGAAGCTGAGGAAATTTAAAACTGATATGAGTGTGAAGATTAAGGAAGAGGTCACCAAACATTTTGAGGCTAAAGTCATTCGGGTCACCCTGTATCCCACCTAGTTAGCCAATGTTGTGCCTGTGAAGAAGAAGGATGGCAAGACCAAGATGTGCGTTGATTATCAAGATCTCAACAAGGCAAGTCCTAAGGATAACTTCCCATTGCCGAACATCCATATATTGATCGATAATTGTGCCAAACATGAGATTGGTTATTTTGTGGATTGCTATGTGGGCTATCATCAGATATTAATGAATGAGGAAGACGCAGAAAATATGGCATTGATCACGCCATGGGGAACGTACTGCTATCAGGTCATTCCATTTGGTTTGAAAAATGCTGGGGCAACCTACATGAGGGAAATGACGACCATATTCCACGACATGATACACAGGGAGATCGAGGTTTATGTGGATGATGTAATTGTAAAGACTAGAAAGCAGTCTGACTATGTCAGAGATCTAAGAAAGTTCTTCCAAAGGCTTCGCAGGTACAATCTCAAGCTCAATCCTACAAAATGCGCGTTCGGTGTTCCATCTGGAAAGTTGTTGGGATTCATAGTCAGCTGCCGAGGTATTGAATTGTACCCGTCAAAGATCAAAGCTATCTAGGAATTGCCACCCCCAAAGAATAAGACTGAGGTGATGAGTCTGTTGAGGAGATTGAATTACATCAGCAGGTTTATTGCTCAGCTCACGACGACTTGTGATCCTATCTTCAAACTGTTAAAGAAAGATGTTGCAGTCAAGTGGACAGATGAATGTCAGGAAGCATTTGATAAGATAAAGGGGTACTTGTCAAACCCACCTGTGTTGGTCCCGCCAGAACCAGGGAGACCTTTGATTCTGTATTTGACGGTCTTGGAAAATTCATTTAGATGTGTGTTGGGACAGCATGACGTCACCGGCAGGAAAGAGCGGGCCATCTATTATCTCAGCAAGAAGTTCACATCTTACGAGGTTAAGTACACTCACCTTGAGAGGACATGTTGCGCCCTGACTTGGGTAGCACAGAAGTTGAAGTACTATTTGTCATATTACACTACTTACCTCATCTCTCATTTGGATCCATTGAAGTATATCTTCCAGAAGCCCATGCCCACGGGAAGGCTTGCAAAGTGGCAGATCTTGCTCATGAAATTTGACATTGTATACGTGACTCGAACTGCGATGAAAGCACAAGCATTGGCCGACCATTTGGCTAAGAATCTTGTGGATGAAGAATACGAACCTTTGAAGACCTATTTCCCTGATGAAGAGGTAATGCACATTGATGAATTGGAACAGATTGAAAATCCAGGATGGAAACTTTTCTTTGATGGGGCTACTAACATGAAAGGCGTTGGGATAGGAGCGGTACTTGTTTTTAGAACAGGGCATCACTACCCTGTTACGGCTCAGCTTTGGTTCTATTGTACTAACAACATGTCTGAATACGAGGCATGCATTTTGGGTTTGAGGATGGCAGTGGATATGGGTGTCCAGGAAGTCTTGGTCTTGGGTGACTTAGACCTTCTGGTGCACCAAATTCAAGGAGAATGGGAAACATGAGATTTAAAACTCATACCATACCGACAGTGCTTGCAGGATCTTTGTCAACGGTTCCAATCAATAGAGTTCAGGCATATTCCAAGGATTCACAATGAGGTTGTCGATGCTTTGGCTACTCTGGCGTCAATGTTGCACCATCCCGATAAGGCTTATATGGACCCTTTGCAGATTCAAATCTACGATCAGCACGTTTATTACAATATGGTGGAAGAAGAGCTCGATAGGAAGCCTTGGTTTCATGATATCAAGGAATACATCAGGATGGGGGTGTATCCAGTGCAAGCCACAGGCGATCAAAAGAGAACAATTAGGCAGTTGGCAAGCAGTTTTTTCTTCAGCGGAGGGGTTCTGTACAAAAGGACTCCAGATCTTGGGCTGCTAAGATGCATAGATTCTAGGCAGGCTACAACTATTATGACCGAAGTACATTCTGGAGTCTGTGGATCGCACATAAGTGGGTACGTGCTGGCAAAGAAGATTCTTCGAGCAGGTTATTATTGGCTCACTATGGAGTGAGATTGTATCAGTTTTGTGCGTAAATGTCATCAGTGCCAAGTGCATGGAGATTTGATTCATTCTCCACCATCTGAATTACACATGATGTCCGCACCATGGCCCTTTGTCATTTGGGGCATGGATGTCATTGGGCCAATTGAGCCATCAGCATCAAACGGGCACAGGTTCATTCTGGTGGCCATAGACTATTTCACCAAGTGGGTAGAGGCTAAAAAATTCAAGTCTATAACCAAGAAGACGGTGGTTGATTTTGTGCACTCAAATATCATTTGCTGGTTTGGGATACCAAAGGTGATCATTACAGACAATGGGGCTAATCTCAATAGTCATCTGATGAAAGAGGTGTGTCTATAGTTTAAGATTACACATCGCAATTCCACCCCATATCGCCCCAAGGCGAATGGAGCAGTCGAGGTAGCAAACAAGAACATAAAGAAGATACTTCGGAAAATGGTGGAAGGGTCCAGGCAATGGCATGAGAAGCTGCCTTTTGCATTGTTGGGTTTTGCACTATTGTTCGTACTTTAGTAGGGGCAACTCCTTATTTGTTGGTATATGTCACGGAAGCAGTGATACCCGCGAAAATTAAAATTCGATCCCTTCGGATTGTTGCAGAAGCCAAAATTGACAATGATGAGTGGGTTAAAACCCGCCTGGAACAATTGAGTTTGATTGATGAGAAAAGATTAGCAGCAGTGTGTCATGGCTAGTTGTATCAATAGAGAATGGCAAGAGCATATAATAAGAAGGTGCGTCCACGGAAGTTTGAAGTGGGTCAGTTAGTATTGAAACGTATTCTTCCTCATCAAGCTGAAGCCAAAGGCAAGTTCGCCCCAAACTGGCAGGGGCCATTCGTCATAACAAGAGCGTTGTCCAATAGTGCTTTGTATTTAACAGATATAGAAGGAAAATGTGTAGAAATGGCCATCAATGCTGATGCGATCAAAAGATATTATGTATGATTTCTTCGTTTAAATTGTATTTGTTCGTACTTGGCATGTTTTGAAGATTGGAATGATGAAGGCATTTTGTTCTGCCATCTAAACACTTTATCCTTTGTTGCCCCCCTTGAGTCTTATTTATTTCCTTCATACCCCCTTTTGGAATCAATAGCAAAGTTCAGAAACGCAAGCACAAAAGATAAGTAAAGGAAGAAGAAAAAAAAGAGAAAGGAAAGAGAAAAAGAGAAAGAAAGGAATGGAAAGAGAAAGAAAAGAATGAAAAGAGAAGAAAGAGAAGAAAAGCAAAAAAAAAAGAGAAAAGAAGGCAAAAAGAGAAAGAAAAGAAAGAGAAAAGAGAAAATCACAACAACAAAGTAATTTCTATGACATGAACTACGTTTGACCTGATTCCTCTTAAGGATACGTAGGCAGCCTCACGGTTCGCTCCCATTAAAATAAAATCCGAAAGTCCCCAAGCAAGAAATTGGGGCAGAATTTGTGGTTGTTGCAGGAAATCTGATTCCAAAAGTTTTAATTTTGAACCCAGTTGAATTGTTTTGAGCCTTTGATACCATTTCTTTCTAACCCTATCCAAAAGCCCACGTTACGGTCCAAAGAAAGACCTTCAGATCAGTCTTCGAGAGATGCCAAGTCGAGCAAGTAGAAGCGATTCATATCAGGGGCAACACTCTGGTCCAAGCAGAAAAATCAAAATGAGAGAGTCTTATTGGTGAAAACCCTCAAGGGTACCGTAAGGCGACGGAAGCTGAGAGAAACCAAAAATGAGAGAGTTTTATTGGTGAAAACCCTCACGGGCACCTTGAGGCGAAAGTGAGTTGAGAGATAAACAAATAAGAGAGACTTGTTGGTGAAAACCCTTCAGGGCACCTCAGGCCGAACAAGGTCAAGGTTTTGGTGAAGAAATCAGGTTATGGAAATTCTGAGGCAACAAGTATGGCAACTGAAAGTGATTGGTTAGACAGATTGGGCCGATTAATCCGAAATGCATGTTATGATCATTGGTGCCAGCAGTTCTACTCAGATAAGTCCTTTTTTTCCCCTTCAGATAGTTTCCAGTTTTGGATTCTTCTCATCCTTAAATCTGAAAGTCATTGCATTTCATTTCTTTTGGGTTTATTTTTCTAAGATGTTCCCAATGTCAGTTTTGTTTAAGCAAATAAAAAGGAATTTCAAAGCTTACTACCAACTTCCAAAGTGGCACAAGGCGTAGGGCGGCGAAGGCATTGCTAGACGTAGTATGATGTGAAATGGGGTATAAAAGGTTAGTGGAAGTTCCATCGGTAAAACGGTTTGGTAATTTCGTGGGAAATGCAGAGGTTCAAACAGATGGGTTAGAGATGTAACACAACGATTTGGGTATAGAATACTCGGGTCATCCAAGGTCATGGGGTTTGAAAGATATTCATAAAGTCAAGAGGTTCAGAGCCAGTTCGGGGAAGCCAGTCAAAACAAAGCACGGCAGCGGGGAGACTTTCAGCAAGAATGCCACAAACTAACCACCACATTTTAAACTGACAAGATTTTTCTCTGATTGAAATAGAGGCAGAAAGTTTTGATTGTTTCGGGGAAACCCTCCATAAGGAAAGGCAAGCACCAGATAGGTTTGGCCGTAAACTCTCAGGACCCTCCTGGATAATGGGATTTCATTTGAAGTTTCAGGACCCTCCTGGAAAACGGGACCTAGTTTAAAATTCAAAACAATCATGAGTAGTAAAATCTAGCATAAATGTCCCCCAGAGGAATGTAAGATGGTTTTAAAGTTTTCATGTTTGAGATAGGATTCAAGTAGGAGTTTTCAGGGCCCTCCTAAATAATGGGACCTAGCTTTAAGATTTCCATTACACAAAAAGGTTTAGCATAAGTTATGTTGTAGGGTAATATAATTTAGCCGTAAAATTGTCACTCTTAAGATAAGACTTGATTTTTGATTGTCAGGACCCTCCTAGATAATGTGACGTAGTTTAAAACTGGCTTGGATAACAAGATTCAGCATAAGACATACCTTCAGTAGATATAATTTAGATTTAAAATTGTCATTTAATTAAGAATTGTCGGGACCCTCCTGGATAATGGGGAGTAGTTTAAGACCCTCTTAGATAACAAGGTTTAGCGGAACTCATACCTTTAAAAGATAGTCGTTGAGTCAAGAGTTGTCAGAACCCTTCTGGATAATAGGACCAAGCTTTCAAATTCTTAGTAATAGTTGGTAACCTGATTCAGTTTAACACTCACAGATGCGCCCAACACCAAACTGGGGCAGAAAATTTTCTTTGTTTTCGTCTATTTTTGTTGAAATCAGGTGCCCACCTGAAGAACAAGGGAATACATTTTAAGTTCAGCAATCAGGCGCCCACCTAAAGAACAAGGGAATACATTTTAAGTTCAGCAATCAGGCGCCCACCTAGAGAACAAGGGAATACATTTCAAGTTCAGCAATCAGGCGCCCACCTGGAGAACAAGGGAATACGTTTCAAGTTTCAGCAATCAGGCGCCCACCTGGAGAACAAGGGAATACGTTTCAAGTTTCAGCAATCAGGCGCCCACCTGAAGAACAAGGGAATACATTTCAAGTTTTGGTAATCAGGCGCCCACCTGGAGAACAAGGGAATACATTTCAAGTTCAGCAATCAGGCAATCAGGCGCCCACCTGAAGAACAAGGGAATACATTTTAAGTTCAGCAATCAGGCGCCCACCTAAAGAACAAGGGAATACATTTTAAGTTCAGCAATCAGGCGCCCACCTAGAGAACAAGGGAATACATTTCAAGTTCAGCAATCAGGCGCCCACCTGGAGAACAAGGGAATACATTTCAAGTTCAGCAATCAGGCGCCCACCTGGAGAACAAGGGAATACATTTCAAGTTCAACAATCAGGCGCCCACCTGAAGAACAAGGGAATACATTTCAAGGTCGGCAATCATGCGCCCACCTGGAGAACAAGGGAATACATTTCAAGTTCAGCAATCAGGCGCCCACCTGGAGAACAACGGAATACGTTTCAAGTTCAGCAGTCAGGCGCCTACCTGGAGAACAAGGGAATACATTTCAAGTTCAGCAACCAG
This sequence comes from Nicotiana tabacum, assembly GCF_000715075.1. Lineage (NCBI taxonomy): Eukaryota > Viridiplantae > Streptophyta > Magnoliopsida > Solanales > Solanaceae > Nicotiana > Nicotiana tabacum. The sequence continues at coordinate 87,635,903 of NC_134101.1, read as the reverse complement.
GCGCCTACCTGGAGAACAAGGGAATACATTTCAAGGTCAGCAATTAGGAGCCCACCTGGAAAACAAGGGAATACATTTAAGTTTCAGCAAGCGGGTGTCCACCTGGAGAAAGGGAAACATCTCAGATTACAATTCAGGCAGCAACAAGGGGATTCCACCGGGAGAATACATGTCAACAAGGCAACAGGAACCACAAAAGCAAGTTTTACTATATAGATAGGATTTTGTAATGCATAGATCATAGTCTAGGCTAGCTTCTTTTATTTTATCATGGTGTAATAAGGGGGTTCAGTAAGCAGTAGCAGTAGCAGCAACAGTGAAATCACAGCTTCATGGTAGTCCCAGCTACCAAACATTCCTGAACTACACTAACCCGATTCCTTTCTAGCCAAGTATATGTAGGCAACCTCGAAAGCAGGGTGCGGTCAAATCTTTCAAAAATGCTTCCCACAGAGTATTCAAACGGGCAAAAATCGCTCGTATTCGCTCACTTTATCTTTGCACGAAAACTCTTTGTGTTTCCGGGCAAAGAGGGACAGCTGTGAGCACGTGATTTTTGCCCTATATGAATTGCTCCCATAATTTCAAAACAAAATAATTTCTTTTCATTATTTGCAACTTTATGGATTTTCGTGGCATTTTATGTTAAATGTTTGCATTTGTCTGTGCATGTCTATTTTTTTAACTAACGAAAAATACAAAAAATACGTACAATGGCATTTAGGATTTAGGTTGACATTTTAGGATTAATTAATTAATTAAGTTTCTTTATAAAAAGGAAAATCACAAAAATAGTTTATTTTTGCGCATTTGAATTTCTTCGCTTGCTTTAATTTGGGAATTAAATAGTTGTGATAATTATTTAGAGTTAGTTAATTTAATTTGATAAGGAATATTTGATTAGGGATTAATTTAGGTTTTATTTTTAAATTTCAATTTAAAAGAATTTTGGAAAATTAAATTGAAAAGGAAAAATGGAATAAAATAAGAAAAGAATCAGATCTGGGTCATTAATTCGGAGCCCAAAACGTTACCCATCACGCCCAGCCCAAACCCATGCCCCAATCCAGTCTAGCCCCACTTCCCAACCAAACGACGTCGTTTGCCTTCCCCGGATCCCAGCCGTTAATCTCCATTGATCCGACGGTTGGGAAGTAGCCTCCCCAAGCTATTTAAATGTCCGAAAAAACCCCACCCCCCTCAGAACCCCCCCACCCCCCCCCAAATCTGGTCTCTCTCACCTTCATCTCTTCAGAGTCCAAACCTAAACCCTAACCCGCCGCCCTAATTCCCATCGTCTTAACCCGGCGGCGCCACCTCCGTTCACCTCCATTTTTACACCCCAAGACCTCCTTCATCTCCTCTTCCCAAATCCCTAACCCATATCCTTCAAATCCCACTGATTCGTCTCGAATCTTAAATCGAAGACTAGACCAAAAACCTAACTTTTCCCAAATCACCCCAAATCAACACCCCAGAATCCCCGTAGTCCTCTCTTTCCCAATCTCAAACTCTGGACTGTCGAATCACCTTCAAGCTCGTCGAATGTTGAATCGGAAGCCCGAGCTTTCGAAGCCAAATCCAAGCTCGTGCATGCAGAGTTGTTCTTTGATAAATAACAAATACTTGACGCCATTTAAGAGTGCCAAACCCCAGGTTCGAGTCTAGTCAGTGAGTCCTTCCTTCGTTTCTTGGTTCATATCTCCTCCTCTTTTTGATCGATTCAATTGAAACTTGGTTAATTATGTTGTCTGAGAGTTGGTCATGTTCTTGTGTTCTTCGTTAAGTTTTATTTTCCTAAATTGGCCTCTTTAATTGTTTTGATCCATTAAGCACGACTTTGTTAGTACCTTGGTTTAATTATTCCAAACCTGCTTAGGGTTGATTTTGATGTGTCAACTTTGTTATTGTTGATCTTGCCTCCTTTTAATTCATAATTGTCAAGGTAATAGTCAGTACAGAGTCAAATTGTTTATTCGTGTTACTGTCACTTAGTTTTGTTGGGGTTTTTGGGTCAGAGCTTGAGTTTCTGACTGTTCATTTGGACTGATTTGGAACCAGCCTTGGGCTTTTTGAGTCATTTATGACCCAATTCAAGATGCCCGGTTGTTTTGAGCCCAAGTTTGTTTGGTTAGCAAGGTAAACAACAGGGGCATGGGAGATAGTTTGGGTATTTGGTTGAGGGAATCTTTCTGATAACAGAAATAAGAAGCTTCTAGCAGGGGTTTTAATTTGAATTTCAGATTGTTAGTAAGTTAGCTTGGTTAACAAGCCAAAATTCAAGGGATCTCTAAGCTAAAAGCAAATTTGAAAAGGGCTTAAAGGGTAGAACTAAAATCTGAAAGGTGGCCATATTTGCTTGCCTATAAAGGCACCTTTTCTTGCCTGAGAAGGCAGAGATTGAAGAATTAAAAAATCCAGAAATACAAACGGCTGCTTTTTTGACTGTTTCATTGAGTTTCTTCAGTGATCTTTGAAGTTTTCGATTACCGAAATATTTCTGATTCATCCGAAATTAAATGGCATGAATCTGTGTTCTTAGAGCTTGGTTTATGAGGTTTTGTTGATGGGATTACTGTGCTATTATACTTGGTTTTGAGTTCTGATGCTATTGTTACTGTTTTATTGACCAAACCAAAATGGATCCTTGCCTCATTTTCTGATTATTGGGTTGTTACTGTTACTGCCTCTTCACCTCTTTTCCTTTCATTTCTAGGTACATATTCTGAATTCTTCATGATGTAAATTTCAATTTGAAGATGGAAATAAAGACAGTATTGGAATCATGGCGGTAGTTCTATTTGTGCCACAGCTGTACTTCATTCACGATGATTATGCTTTTATCGTAATGTAGTCTAGCTAGTTTCTGTTTGAATAGCTAAGTTCTCATGTGATATTTAAATTATGGACTATTGTAATGTTGTATTAAGGGCTTTAAGTAAGTTTAAAAATGCAGCAAGGTTGCTTCAGTCTCGGTCAAAATAAGTAATCATGGCTTTGGGTGTTAGCCTCCTATTTGAATTAGGATTAAAGATGTTTTGGGTAATCATGATACTGTTTGATGTATTGTCAAAGGGTATGTGAGTGAATGTGCGCAGTAGCTATTTAAATTAGCGTTAATTGATTAGCATATGAATGTGTTTTAACTAAAATAGTTTGGAATAGGTTTCAGCTTAATTCTAATCAGTCTTTCAGTGCCAAGTAGTTGTTAATTTAAATTTGGTGGCTTCCCAATGTCAAGTTTACAAATCTACTGATGTATAAAATTCCTTTATCGTCAAGTTTCAAAAACTGATCGCTTCTGATATTGCACGAGTTCGATATGTGAATCCCTGAAATGTCCAGCTTGTGTGTTGCTTCGTATGAATTGGGATCATATTGGGCCTGAACATGAAACAACTTTCCCAGAATCAGGATAGTGTATTTGGAATCGTTTGGGCCCGCTTGATTTCGTTGGCCCAGTTCCCTTGCTTGCTTGTTTGTGGATATCAAATTTAGTTCGGGCTTTTTAGCATAGTAGATATTCTGAACTCTTGGGGTTGCCTCTCTTCCATAATTAATTAGACTTTCTAAAATGAACTTGTGGTGCGCCATATTTAACAACAAATAGCTATGGCCCTCATTATTAAATTTAGAAGTTATCGAGGTGTGTCATGCCGAACAAAATCTTAAAATGTACGGCCCTCACTTAATTAATATTGTTTATCCTTAGAAATCGAGGCGTGCCATTTAGCGAAATTTCATGGCCCTCGCAAAGTGCAAACGCGTAGTTGCTTTAGGCACGTATTTTAATAATCTACTTTCCTAAACTCGTGTGCACATTTATGTGACCCAAATGCAAATCTCAACGATGTTCAAATTTGTCAAAAACCACGGGTGCATTTATGTGGCGTGGTTCGAGACGTGTTTTAATAATGTTGCAATTTTCTTTAAAAAATGAATAAAAGCAGTAAAAACTAAAATTTGCACATAGGTTCATAATTGTTTGAAATCAGATAATTAAGCCAATTATAACAGTTGAGCAACTGTGCTAGAACCACGGAACTCGAGAATGTCTAACACCTTCTCCCGGGTTAACAGAATTCCTTACCCAGATTTCTGTGTTCGCGGACTGTAATACAGAGTCAATCTTTTCCTCGATTCAGGATTCCAACCGGTGACTTGGGACACCATAAAATTATCCCAAGTGGCGACTCTAAATTTAATAAATAAATAAATAATCCCGTTTCGATTGTCACTTTAATTGGAAAAAACTCCCTTATATGCCCCTTTCGGGGTGAAGGAAAAAGGAGGTGTGACAGCTGGTCCACTAATTTCAGACTTAAAGAAGGCCCACTGGTTCCCGAAGGTGGACCCTTCTTTGGTACCGATAAGTCACCCAGCTTGGTGACGTCCTTCGAGGCAGAAGAATCCTAACCATCTAAGATATGGTCGAAGGGGTCTGCTACCCCTTGGGGCCCCTCAGTTGGGCGCTCTATTATAATTTGGGTGTCACAAATCATAGAGTCAGTAAATAATAGTGACTTGGAGAAGTCTACCACCCTGAGTGCATCCTTTGGAGCATCAACCTCCGCCCGAGAAACACCAGCTGCAGCCTCTTGATCGGCCTCCCTAACCTGGGGCAAAACGGCCTCGCCCCTTCTGTTTCATAGGCCTCGGCCATTGCCCCCTCAGCACCCTCCCTGGCTTGAGGCAATGCGATGCTGCCTTACACACGGGCCACAATGTGGAAGCCTCTTCTTTTTATTCGGACTTATCCCTCAACTGGTGGACTAAGTCCAATTGGAGAGCGTCGGTGCATACCTTGGGTTTGCGCGCCAGCCTCCTTTACAGTTTTTTTCTTCTCCGAGTTCAGGGTACTCGGAGCCCCTTTTCTTTTCTACTCTTTAACCTGCCTTGGAACAGGTAATTAGGGGAGGATGTCTTCATTTCCGGACGGGGGGCTCTGTTAAAAACTAAGCGTCCACTAGACTATATAGAGAACTGGGTTCTCTATAAGTTTCCACTAAAAATACTGATGAACCAAACTTATAGCGATCTTGTCCTATATCAGTTTGGTCTAGTGCTAACTACTGAACAAGTATGTAAATGAGACACAGGATAAGTTTCCACTGTATAGAGAATTAGATTCTCTAAAAGTTCCCACAGTAAGTAACAGACTGTAAAACCAGCCAGTATAGGGAATCAGGTTCTCTATTTGTTCTCATAGTAGCTCGGCAGTATATAAGAACACAGAGGATTTTTACGTGGAAAAATTCCAACTCAAGGGGAAAAAAATCATGACCTACACTTGTAGGTTTTCAACTTCACTAACTTGTAAACCCCTATTACACGCCACTTTGTAATACCTCTATTACAAAGGATTCAACTTAACTAACTTGTGGTACTCTCACCACAAGCCACTTTGTAACTCTCTAGTTACAAAGACTTTGAATAACTTGTGATACTCTCACCACAAGCCACTTTGTCACTCACTAGTGACAAAGACTTTAATCATTCTAACTTGTAATAACACTATTACAAGCCACTTTGTAACTCTCTACTTATAAAGACTTTACAACCCGACTAACTCTAGCCAAGACACAAACTTAGAGGACTTGTGATTTTGGGTTTCCTTAAAATAGCTTCTAATAAAGCAAGATAGGAGTTACAATGAAGAACAAATAACAAAGACTTAACAAACCTAAGGACTTAAGATATCTTCAATCTTGGATCTGGTCCTTGAGGTTGCAGCAGCTTTGTTCTTGAGAGGGGTTGTTGCAAGCACTTGAGAGAGGATTTTCGTTTCTATTTTTGCAAGTCTTGGACAGAATGTATTGTGTCTTGCACCAGGTTTATACAACAAAAGACATCACCTTAGTGATGTCAAATCTTGGTTAGTACATCCCTCTTCTCAATGGAAAGTGATTGTTGCACTGTCTGTTGTACTGTTGCAGGCAATCACTTTTTATAGTTGCTTTCCAGTTGTACTGTTGACTTATACTTTTATCAGGGGAACATCAAGGTATCAGGTCCCTAATCTAGTTCCTGTGAATCTAAAGACACACTGCCCAGATTATCTTGAGTCGATTAACTTGAATGATTGTACCAGGCATGCTTCAGGTCCTTTATCTAGTTCTCTCATGAAGTAAGTTATTTTACCTTCCTTGATTGTACTTATACTTGTGTGATATCAATTACAATGATGTAAGCAAGGTAGGTAAAAATCCTTTCACAGAAAGTTGACTGTTGTACTGTTCTTGTACAATAGCGTGTGCAGGCAGCAACTTTCCTACTGGAGAGTTGACTTCATATAGTCTCCTCGGGAACTGGTAGGGACCTGTTCCCTAAGTTGTTCCTTCTACTCTTCCTCACTTGAGTCATTGTTATCAGCTTTGAGTACCAGGTTTTTTTCTTTCTTTGATTCTCTTCTTTCACTGTTTATCTTGCTCTTCATCTCATAGGTCTTCAGATTTCCAACCAGCTCTTCTATGGTCAGCTCCTACAGGTCCTTTGATTCAGTAATAGCATTCACCTTGCTTTCCCAAAGGCTGGATCCCAACCTAGAACTTTGTGATCACAAGGTCTTGTAAATGTGTAACAGGTTCCTTATTTGGTTCTGAATGGTAAGTTTGTTAGATCATCAAAACATAAAGTAAAGTACTTGTGCCCAATGTACTTGTAACCTATCAATTTTCTCCTTTTTGATGACGGCAAACTTAGAATTGATATTCCCCATGAGAACCAGATCTCCATATGGTTCCCTCTACGAATCAACCATTTCTCTATGAAAACCGAACCTAAGGAGCCAATCACAACTGGTTCCTCAAGACTATGTGGCAAATCATAAAAACTCAAAGTTCCATAACTTATCAATTTTTCCCTTTTTGATGATGACCAACCTAGAATTAATATTCCTCTTGAGAACCAGATTCCTCACATTTTTCCTACGGATCAAACCTATAATCAACATTTTATCAGCAACGTTCCCCCTGCGAAGTAGAGCTATCTCTTGAGAACTTCAGAACCAGATTCCTCATATGTTTCCCTGCATTATCAGCAATGTTCCCCTTGCGGGCAGAGCTATCTTTCATGAACAACACAACATATCAATTCGATTTTGTTCCTCCCCCATGTTGACACATATATAACTTCCCCCTTTTGGCATCATCGAAAAAAATAACAAAAGAAGCACAACCAAAAAGAAGTTCAGCAACATTAACTCAGGCCACTTGAGCAACATAGCATAAACAGTAACAAGAACAACAAGTGAATGTCATGGCACAAAATAGAGTGATTGCCCATAGTGGAGTAATTATGATAAAAGCACAGTAGTTTCAACAATACATAATATGACAATTTAAAACACTGAAGTACCAATATCATCAAATGTAGGGATCAAAAGAAGATAAGAATTCAAGGGAATTTGGAAGGAGTGAAAGATATGGATCACTGGGTAGTAGGAAAAGTAAGGGGCTAAGGCCTTGATGATCTTGTCCATTCATTCATTTACTCTCCTTTCATCAATGATCATCTACTCTCTCAGTTCCTCCACCTGTTTCCTCAATCCTTCATTCTCACCCTTTAACTTAGCATTCTATTCTGCCAAGGGTCCTTGAGGACCAGGTTCTCAACCTATGTGAGTAGGTTGAACCATCAATCAGATCACCAAGAATCTCCCCAAGCTTCATCTCATCAAGAACAGACTCAGTCCCATGCATATATAGCATCATAGTATCACACAAAACATAGAAGTTTTTACGTCTTCTTCAGAAAACATTGGGACATAGAGGAACAAAGAAGTGATTCTATTTTTGGAACTCAACAATGTCAAGAAGTTCCTCCATTTTTTCAGCAATATCAGAATCAACACTCTGCCTTACCGCACTTTTTGAGACTGCAATGTCTTCTCCCTCCAAACCTAATGGCTCAACCTTTTACTTCTGTAAGGAACCAGGTTCCTCGCTTACACTACCCTTTCTATCCCTGAGTAGCCATGTCTCTCTCTTCTTTTTCTCAATCTGTTTACCCTTATCATATGATGTATCTTTCTCAGCCAGCCCCACCCATTTAAAAAAAATTCTTTCTTACAGGAAAAGATTTCATTTCATTCTCTCTTCCACAATCACATCAGCAGCTCACACCACTTCATCATCAATCAGCCTATTTTTCATCAATCCTTTTCACTGGATCGGAAGTTCGTTTATACACAGAACTCAAGGAGAAAAGATCATTAAAATTGACTTCATGAGAAGGACTTGAGGGATCAGGTCCCTCATTCAGTCCTCACATTTACCAATTTCTCCATCCTTCAAGACTTCCACAAATCTAGCAGCAACTTCAGCCTCACGCTCTTAGAATATTAGATCTACCCCGTTCCCTTTCAGTTAAACTCTCATCAAAATCTACCAAAGACTTCTTGGGGGTTTGATTTAGATAGAGTTAAAATTTTGGAAGGTGAAAGAGTTAGATTCACTTCTAACATATTTGGGGAGAAGGATTCCTTTTTGAGACAAGGTTGATTTTGGTTTTGAAGAAAAAAATCGGTTTTAATTGGGTGTAAGATAAAGAAGTGCCTTTTTGGGGGTAACGGGTCAGTTTAGAAAAGGTGTAACATTATGGACTTCAAAAGTTAGGAGGAAAGGCAAAAACAAATTGATGACATGACACTTCATTATCTTAAAAAGGCATATAAGTATTGAAGGGACTACTAACCTGAGTCACAGGAACCAGGTTCCGTGACTGTTTTTGAAAATTTTGAGCAAAGACTCCTAGAAGTGCAATGTCATTCTTACTTGTTTTTTATCCTAAAATTGCCATATGTGTATACCTGTAACATTATAGATTTGAGTTAGATGTCACCGAAAAACACATTTTAGCATTGTACCTTTTCTTCTTAACATAGCCAATCATCGAGGGACCAGGTCCTTAGTTGAGCTTGATCAACCCCAACTCTAGACAATTTCTTTCAAAATATTCCCTACTCAGTGCCTTTGTGAAGATGTCTGCTACTTGATCCTTCGTCTTCTAGAACTTCATACAAATCATAACCTTTTCAACATTGTCCCTTAGAAGATGGTCTCTGACATCAATGTGCCTTGTCCTCTTGTGTTGTACCGGGTTCAAGCTGTAAATACACCAAAGTCTTCAAGATGTTGCTTGATCTATAGTGAATGAGCACAACAAGAAGTAGCAACCACGTATTCAGCTTTAGCAGTAGAAAGAGTCACAAAGTTTGTTTCTTTGTACCCTATGATATCAAGTATGACCCTGGAAAATATGTCGTTCCAGATGTGATCTTCTTGTTCACCAGATAGCCTGCATAATCAGCATTAGCATAACCAATAAGGTTGAAATTGTCACCTGAAGGATAGTACAGAACCAGGTTCTGTGTGCCCTTAAAATATCTCAGAATTCTCTTAGAAGCCTTCAGATGAGATTCCTTAGAATTTGATTGGACCCTTGCACATAATCCCACACTAAATACAATGTCTGACCTGCTGATAGTAAGGTAGAGTAGAGATCCAATGATTCCTTTTTGATGTATTTCCGCTGACTGATACACGTTCCCTTTATGGACTGTTTCACTTGAAAACCAGGAAGACATTCAGTTCCTCCATCATACTCATTTCAAACTCACTTCCCATGAGTTTAGCAAATTCTTTACATAATGAGTCAGTTGTATCCCCAAATATGATGTCATCCATATAAATCTGAATAATGAGTAGTTTTCTTCCTTATTTCTTCAGAAAAAGAGTGTTATCAATTTTCCCTCTTGTAAAGCCATTTTCTAGAAGGAATTTTGACAACCTTTCACACCAAGCACGGGGAGCCTGACTCCAATAACAGTTCTGTCAGCAAGTCATGGAACCATGTTCCACACATTGTTCCTTTCAAGTTGACGGAGCTCTTCTTGCATAGCTGCTTAGAACGAAGTTGAATACCAGAGTCTAAGGATGTGATACATTTTGAAGGGATGTGAACTCTTTTGCTTCTAGTTGGATACTTGAACTTCAGAATTTGACGGACTAGGTTCTTCCATATGTGAATCATCATTGACATCAACAGAATTATGACTTCCACTATTGTGTTCTGCATCAGAAGTTCTTAATGCTGCATCTCCATCTCTTTCTTCAGCTTCAGTGGGAGTAATTGGGGTACCAGGTTCCTCTTGAGAAGTAGAAGAGGATGTTGTGTTGTCTTCACCTGTCTCCTTCATCAGACTCATCATATCAGCCTTGCCATTTGAAACATCAGATATTTCCCTTAGCATATGCATCACACACTCTATGCTCCTTGAAATTTGAATTTGGTAGACCACGAACCAGGTCCTTCTTCAAGCAGCTCATATCACCGGCTTGTAGAGACTCAAAATCAGCAACGTAGATATACTTGTATCTTTTGGTTACTAAGTCCACTTCACCAGTTACCAGATTAGTAATTGTGCACACTTTAGACAAGAACTCTACTTTGTTCCCTTCATCACAGATTTGAGAGACTTTCCAACCTTTCTGAAACCGAGAATGTACCCCTTCTTTCATTTCCAGAGGATACATTCCCTCCCTATAGGGCCTTCAGTGAAAGGAAATTATTTGTTCTTCCAGTCATGAGCTTTGAGCAGTCGTTATCCATGTACTACTATTGACTGCTCCCTTTCATTGTTCCCTGCACACTAAATCAATGATTAGACTTAGGAACCCAAGCTAGATTGGGTCCCTTATAATGATAGAATGGGCGGATCATACTTCTTTTTGCACATGCAGGCGGCACATATTTTCTTTTCAGGGAACCAGGTTCCACATCAGTACGCCTCTTTTCAACAAAAACTCTGTTTTCTGTAAAGACTGAATTTAACTTTACAAGAGTCCTTGTAATGACCAGTTTGACCACAATGAGTGCACAACCTATTATTGACCACAATTACATACTTCTTATGGGTATTATAGGAGGTTTTAGCTTTTTGGAACCCGACGCCTTGCCTGTTTCCATCATTACTCTTGTACATAGACATTATTACATTAGAGGACCGGATCCATTTAAGTGACTTATCAAGATCATTTTAACCCTTTTTAAATCCTCTTGAAGTTGTGTATTCTTTTCAAGCTCAGCAACAAGACTCGTTTTAACTTTCTTAAGCTCACTCTCAAGCTCAAGTTGAGCCTCTCTAGCCAGTTCCTCTCTCTCAGTGTTGTCCACCCATTTTTTTGTTTGCTTTTTAAGTAAGTTATGTTTTCTAGTTACTTCTTTCACTTGTTCCCTTAATTCTTCAATGGAACCTACCATATCGTCCCTTTCATGCTCAGTAGCTATAATTTTCTCTACTAGAGTATTCTTTTCTTTGATAAGGTTCTCTATGGTTTCCTTCAAGTCATCAACCACTACCATCAAATCATCTCTAGGTTGTTCAGCATCTCCTAGCTCTATGATTAGGGCATCTTTATCATTAACAAAACTATAATATGTATCAATTAGAACATTTGCTAAAAGCATCAATTTTTCAAAGTGTAGGACTTCAGATTTCTCTGAACATCCCTGAAAGTTACCTCATCACTGTCACCCCCTTCATCCTCATCGGACTGAGTCGCCAATGCAAACAATGAATCAAATTCCTTTGCTTCATTTTGCACTGTCATCATGGAGCTGCTTCCTACATCTGGTTCCTCTTCTGATTCACTGGAGGAGTCTCCCCATGCAACAAGAACTTGCTTTACAACATTGTCAGCTGCACTTTTTTGGCTGAATCGTTTGTCAGGAACCAGGTTCCTTTTTGCTACTTTGTTAGAGTTGTGTTTGTGATGCTCTTGTTTTAGAAATGGGCAGTCTTTGATGAAGTGTCCAGGCTTTCCACACTTATGACAGTAATCATTTCCTTTGAAATTCCTGCTGGAACTTCCTTTCTTTGGGATCCCACCATTTCTGCGACCCATCTTCTGAAATCTTTGTGGTCTATTGGTTGATTGACTTACCTCAAAGTTTGGTGGAGCAGCCATGTAGATCCTTTCTAGGTGTTAATATTTTATAAAGAACTTGCTCTGATACCAATTGTTAGAAACTAAGCGTCCACCAGACTGTATAGAGAATTGGGTTCTCTATGAGTTTCCACTGAAAATACTGATGAACCAAACTGTATAGATCTTGTCCTATATCAGCTTGGTCCGGTTCTAACTACTGAACAAGTATGTAAATGAGACATATGATAAGTTCCCATTGTATAGAGAATCAGATTCTCTATAAGTTCCCACTATAAGTAACAGATTGTAAAACCAGCCAGTATAGGGAATCAGGTTCTCTATTTGTTCCCACAGTAGCTCGGCAGTAAATAAAGAACGCAAAGGATTTTTACGTGGAAAAATCCCAACTCAAGGGGATAAAAATCACGACCTACACTTGTAGGCTTTCAACTTCACTAACTTGTAAACCCCTATGACAAGCCACTTTGTAATACCTCTATTACAAAGGATTCAACTCAACTAACTTGTGGCACTCTCACCACAAGCCACTTTGTGACTCTCTAGTTACAAAGACTTTGACTAACTTGTGATACTCTCACCACAAGCCACTTTGTCACTCTCTAGTGACAAAGACTTTAATCACTCTAACTTGTAATAACACTATTACAAGCTACTTTGTAACTCTCTAGTTACAAAGACTTTACAACTCGACTAACTCTAGCCAAGACACAAACTTAGAGGGTTTGTGATTTTGGGTTTCCTAAAAACAGCTTCTAAGAAAGCAAGATAGGAGTTACAATGAAGAACAAATAACAAAGACTCAACAAACCTAAGGACTTAAGATATCTTCAATCTTGGATCCGGTCTTTGAGGTTGCAGCAGCTTCGTTCTTGAGAGAAGTTGTTGCAAGCACTTGAGAGAGGATTTTCGTTTCTGTTTTTGCAAGTCTTGGATATAATGTGTTGTGTCTTGCACCAGGTTTATACAACAAAAGGCATCACCTTAGTGATGTCAAATCTTAGTTAAAAGCTGGAGGAAAAAGTAGAGAAGAGTCGCATAGGCACACTTACAAGGTCAGTATCGTAGAAGCAGCATAATGGAAGGTAGCAACAGTTACGAGATTGGAAGGAATTCGATCACAAGTCATGGCATGGGAAAGAGGCCTAAAGGGGGGAATGCCTTGGACTTTGGACAAATTCACAGAACAATTGCCTGGATGGCAAAAGGACTACCAAAGTATTCGCAAGAACTATGGGATATGAGAATGATAAGCGCATCAGTCAACATTCGAGGACGAATGTTCCAAAGGGGGGAATGATGTTACACCACATATTTTCGTTCATGAAATCATGCCATAAATAAATTAATGAGAACCCGAAAATGAGATGTCACGTCCCGTAGTACTACATTACGATGATGTTGCACCATGTAGTATTGTACATTGAATTTGTCATAAGGTAACTGACATCAGTCCAAGGAAAAGATTATTTGGAGATTATAAAGATTATGCTATTTCAAACAAGTAATAAGTAAATTCGTAAAGGTAAAAGGGGAAGCAAATCAAAGAAAATAAATTTTCGTCCAAGTTTGGCATGTTGGGAAAAAATTTGGCTCAAGCTAAAATACTCGGTATTTATGGACTAGTACCATACAAGGTACTACATGACCATACTAGTAAGGTGTATAAGGTATGTGAAAAGTGAGTAATGTTTTAAGTAAGTAGGAATAATTATCAATTTTGTGGGTAATTGGTTAATTACCGGGTAGCGGGATATTATCTAATTAATTAATTAATACATTGTTGGATAAGAACAACCACCCCATAACGTGGCAGCATGTGTGGACATTTAAAGTGACTAATTGTGTTGTGAGGCTAGGTGTAACCTTAAAGGGAATCTTGTCTAAACCCTCAAAATACTCAAATACACAATTAATTGGAGGAGAAAACGGGGAGTGATTCAACCAAAAGCCATGAAAGAGTTCTTTTTTGTTTGGATTCTTTTGAAATCTAAAATGATTTAGAGGTAAACTATGAATTAGTCTTGATTAGGAGAGAAGGGGGAAGGGAATGAAGTATTGGTTATTAAGTTGCCTGACATACCCACTTCATATTACAAGAAAATCACTAAGTTGGTTGGAAAAAACAGAAGAAAGGAGGACGCTTTTCTCGTCCAGTAAAACAATAAACCCTACGTATTTGTGTTTTGGTTATACTGACAAAGGAGCATAAGTGTATGGAGTTTCAATGTAAAGATCTGGAAATGCAATTATTAAAATAGTTTATGGTTCCAAAACTTTGGGCTATTATCTCAAAAGAAGTCTAGTTTATGAAGATCGTTGGGACATTAATAGTTGTAACTTAAGTTAACATGACTTGTCGTGTACGTAGATGCAAAGTGTTGTACCCAACACATATTCTCAATGAATGGTTGTGCCAATTGTGGACCAACAACCAACTAAATGCTTCTTATTCCAAATAAAAGAGAGTTAGATAGATTGTCAAGAGAATCGGTTCAGGTATGTTAAGGCTATCCCTTCTTTCTTTTGGCATGATCCATACGATACGAGCGAAACGTGCGAATGCACAAATTCCATGAATGACTCTATTCATAGAAGTATTAGAAATATCTATGTTCTTGAATTTCCATGTGTCATAATATTTTATCATCTGTTCATGGGTCTCAGAAAAATACGAAAGATGAAAAGAGTTTACTTTATGATATTACTCAGAGGCAAAACGGTATTATGACATTCCGAATGATTTTATTGACGTACTTTTCATGCATTGCATTCATGTGCATTGACCCATGACCAGATGGCATTATATACACGTATATATGTAAATATATGTATATGGGATATGGGAAAAGGTTACGGCGTTATATACGCACCACCACCTGATTAGCTGGTATATGATGATATTGCCCACAGTGGCTGATATGATTCAAACGGTTTTATATACGCGTATATATGTAAATATGATTCAAACGGTGTTATATACGTGTATATATGTATGTATATATATGTATATGGGATATGGGAAAGTTATGGTGTTATATACGCACCACCACCTGATCAGCTGGTATACGATGATGATTTTGCCCATAGTGGCCGATATGATATGATGGGATGACCTCAGAGGCTGATGATATTATGAAACGTGTACCTATGCACGACATGGCATTCATACGCATATGCATGTCGCTAAAAGTAATTTATAATTTACAAAGTTATTCAGACTTATAGGTTGAGTCATGTACTCTATATTTCTTCCATGTCTCTTATATACTTATTTATGTGCCTTACCTACTCGGTACATTATTCGTATTGACGTCCCTTTTTCCTGGGGACGCTGCGTTCCATGCCCGAAGGTCCCGATAGACAGGTCGAGAGCCTTCCATGTAGTCTATTAGCTCAGCAGAAGATGTTGGCACACTCCATTTGCTTCGGAGTTGCTTGTTTGGTTAGTATGATTTAGACGTGTATTGTTTGGTATGGTGGGACTCTATCCCGACCTTTATGATATTTATGTACTCTTAGAGGCTTGTAGACATATGTCGTATACGTAAAAGATTGTACGGCCTTGTTGGCCTATGTTTGAGTTTATAAATGATTATGTTGGCCTACTAGGCCCGTATGTCACGTGTATATATGATGTAATAAGAAAGATACATTATGTTGGTACTCGGTCGAGTAAGGTACCGAGTGCCCATCATGGCCCATCGATTTGGCTCGTGACATTCTCAATAGGAAGTGACTGTTGCACTGTCTGTTGCACAGTCTGTTGCACTGTTGCAAGAAGTCACTTTCTACAGTTGCTTTCCAGTTGTACTATTGACTTATACTTCTATCAGGGGAACACCAAGGTATCAGGTCCCTAATCTGGTTCATGTGAATCTAAAGACACACTGCCCATATTATCTTGAGTCGATTAACTTGAATGATTGTACCAGCCATGCTTCATGTCCTTTATTTGGTTCTCTCATGAAGTAAGTTATTTTACCTTTCTTGATTGTATTTATACTTGTGTGACATCACTTACAATGATATAAGCAAGGTAGGTAAAAAGCCTTCCACAGAAAGTGTTGACTGATGTACTATTCCTGTACAATAGTGTGTGAAGGCAACAACTTTCCTGCTGGAGAGTTGACTTCATACAGTCTCCTTGGGAACTGGTAGGGACCTGTTCCCCTAAGCTGTTCCTTTTACTCTTCCTCACTTGAGTCATTGTTATCAGCTTTGAGTACCAGGTTCTTTTCTTTCTTTGATTCTCTTTTTTCACTATCTATCTTCCTTTTCATCTCGTAGGTCTTCAGATTTCCAACTAGCTCTTCTATGGTCATCTCATGCAGGTCTTTTGATTCAGTAATAGCATTCACCTTGCTTTCCTAAAGGCTGGATCCCAACCTGAAACTTTGTGATCTCAAGGTCTTGTAAATGTGTAATTGGTTCCTTATCTGGTTCTGAATGGTAAGTTTGTTAGATCATCAAAACATAAAGTAAAGTACTTGTGCCCAAGGTACTTGTAACCTATCAGGCTCATTTCAACATCTTTGGGAAGGCCTGCAAAGGAAGGAAAAGTGTGAAGGAACATAGCAAGAAAACTAAGTGTCATTCATTTAGCAGAGGGATCTCACTATGGGAACGGGCCTCCCGCCGGACCTTTGAAAGTTTACCACGCGCACTCGGAATAGGGCTTCTATGACACAATTCCCTCGACCCACTCCTTGAGTCGGGGAACTGCATCCGGCATCGGTCTTGATCCTCGTCTATGCTCGAGAATGGAGCCTTAGTGGCCCAACGGGCAAGTTTATTAATCCCCCTCGATAGAGTCGGGTACTGTACAGATACGTGAGGTGATCGATGGTGAAGGGACACTTCTCAATTTTGCTTACGAAGAAATAGAGGAGAATTACTATCATCTAGAAAGAGGGATGAATTTGACCGAGGGTCAGTTTGTATCTCTTACAGAAGGCGATGATGACTGGGTCCAAAGGGCCCAACGTGAAGGGATAAATATAAACACTTAAAAACCTTCCACATGGGTAGTAATCAATTCCTCGGGTGTAGGCACCGCCACGTGCTTACCGACCTAATTGCAAAACTATCGGTGATCGAGCATATATATCTCGAGACCGGATCGCACCGACTTGGTACGGAAGAGGTTTTCTCGACTTTGAAATCAGCACCGGTAGGGCATCCCGCAGGAACGAACATCTTTAAGGAGGGCATCGCTGTCTTTTCCTCAGTAGCAGTAGACGGAACATCTTTCTCTTTAGCCGATCACGAGGTAGAGGGAGTTTCTTTTTAGGGAACAGACTTTGAGGTCTTCGCCATTCTTTTTGGAAAGTTAAGGGAGAAGAGGAAGTTAAAAGGATGTGCTTGATAATTTGGGATAAAGAACAAAAGTTCTTATAAAATGATTTCAGAGTAATCAGAAAATTGATATTTGGGAGTATAGAAATTTCAAATATACGAGGGAAGAGGTTTTGAAAGTAAAGTTTGAATGAGATGACGAAGAGGTATTTATAGTTGCAAACAACGTTCAAAACTTGTAATGGCCGACCAGCAAGTGACGAACATTTAATGCCATTAAGACATGACTGACAAGACGTTTCGTCAGTTTTGTCGTTTATGATGCGAAGAATCGAGACGAAGATCGAAGGCTCATATCATTTCTCATCATTTACTCTTCAAAAAATGAGGGGATTATCTATACACGATCGAAAGCGGGCTCACATATTGCATGACAGATCAGGACTAAAACGTGATGGAATGAAGATCGACCTCGGGTTCCATTGAACCAAGGTACGAAGTTAGAACATACGTCTTCAAAGATTATCGACTCTGTAACTCCGGGACCAGCCCCAACTTCGAATAAGCTCGAGGAAATATTATCGGACCAAATAATGGAAGGCCAAAATATCGGCAACCGGTCGGATATCGCGACGGAAATCTCGGCACGTATCAATGAGAGACCGATTAATTAGCAAATCATGAGATTTCTTACCTTTTGTAAAACTGTATCTAGGGTAGGACTCCCCTATTATATAAAGGGTGTGAGCACATGATTTTTGCCTCATACGAATTACTCCAAAATAGTTCCCAAAATTAGGTTTTGGCCTTGATTATTTGTTATTTTTAGGAATTATTGCGTGATTTTTCTGATTGTTTGCATATATTTGTGGGCATGTTTAATTTTATTAATGCATTAAAAATACAAAAATATAGCATTGGCATTTAAGATTTGATTTTACACTTTTTGGAATTAATTAATAATTAGGATATCAGAAAACTTTGAAATTGTATCTCGTTTAATCACTTAGGCAGAATAACTGGGAGTAGTTCAAAAATTTGGTTGAATGTGTATAATAATCTACTGATTAGTATAATTTTATGCAAGTGGTTACTAATTGAGAAGCTCCTAATAGTGGTAGGGTAATATTTGCATTATCAAATTAACTAAAAGCACTAATTGAGTGGACAATTAAGTGGATAATTAAATAAATAAAAAGTTGAATTGGTAGTGGAAAATGCACTAATTGAATGCCCATTTAAGGGAGATGAAAATCAGATTCAAGGGTGCGGAGAGAGCAGTATACACTCAATATACACTCTGGATACACTTAATATACAGGGGCAGAATTCATTTTGGAGAGAGTAAAAAAGATAGAACCAAATTTTCTGAAATATTGAGAGCGGAAGAACACCAGAGAGAGTTCAAAGCTAGAAAGATAAAACAAAGAGAGATTTCTGGACTATTTTTCTTCTCCATTTTTACTGGTTTTCTCCGTGTTGCTGGAATTTCTGGATTGAGGTGTTGAAGCTACTGTGTTGAGCTTTCTACTGCTGTGTATTTTGCTGTTTGTTGTTGTTGATTGCTTACCCCATTTTTTTGTTCTACATACCAGGTATTCTCTTGAAACTATGTTGGAAATGAAGCCTGATTAAGTTTGTGTAAAGATCTGTGAACCGAGCTGGAGTTTAAAGGAAAAACATTAAGTTCTTGTTGTAATTTCTGCTCGATGCTGTCATTTTATTGTTCATGCTTTCAGTCTAGTTTATTTTGGATATTTCATTCCTAGATGTATATTTGATTTAAATGTTGGGTGAACTTTGTTTGAATATAGGTGATTCAAGAATGTTGTAAACCTCGTATAATCATGTGTTAATTGAAGATTATGATCCTTAATTAATTAGTTAAGATTGGATGATTTGGATGTACGTTTCATGGCTGTGGTTCAAATTACAAGTTTAGACCCTTCATGTGGTTGGTCTAGTAAGCTTGGTTTGGATTTATTTCCTACTGTCCATTTTAGATCTGTTCCTATATAGCTTGAAATACAGCACAATGGTTTTAGAGTTGTCCTTCAGTTCTGTTGTTGCTCATGTATGAGCACTTTTTTTATCTTAAAATGGTTCTTGAATGGGGTTTGAGCTTGGTTTTTTACTTGAAATTTTCAGATTCAGATTAATCTTTCATATTTAGTTTTTCTTTGGCAAGTTTCCATGACATGTGGTATGTTTTAAATATGTTATGCTTGAATCAGAATTTAATATATACTAGGGGGAAGGGACCTTTGAGTTTTGTTAATTGGTGAATAATTTGTGTAAAGGTGTGTTGTTGCAACTAGGATTGTATCTTCATTTTGGAACCTATGTTAGCATAAAAATGTGCTTTGCATTTGATTCAAAGATTATCAGTATTTGTTCAATCCCAGAATTTCTTGAATGATGCATTTGCTTCAAACATATTTGTTGGGTCGTGTATTAGGCTGTCATCATTGGCCTAATTTCGATAGTCTTCCCCTTCCACAATCAGGCTGCCAAACTGGTCTTCAAGTTGAGCCCAGTTATTTCACACGCTGAGCCTGCAGTAATGGGCAACCAGATGTGGGTTTTTGACTAACTCGGCCTTTCCACAATCAAATGTGGGTGGTCTGCTACCAGTTTATTTTTTTATTAAATTATTAGTTTAAGCTTTGGCATAACATAAGTAGGAATCCCCTTACGTTCTTTGATGAACTAGTCATGTCCTTTTAATTAAAGTCGGGATGCGCCGTGCCAAATAAAAATGACAAATGCGTGGCCCTCATATAATTATTTCTTTTAAAAAATACTTAAAATTTGAGGCGTGCCATTTAGCTAATTTGCAGGGCCCTCGCAAAGTTGATAACGCGTTAGTTGCTTTAGGAACGTTTAATATACTGTCGTGGTTGTGGACACGTTCGCGTGACATGATTACAATTCTAAAGACAATTCGGAGTATGCGTTCGCGCAACTTCTAACAAATCTTCTCAATAAAAATGGGCTTTCGGAGGTTATTAAATTAAATTAGCTCATATAGTCCGAGGCGCGCCGCCTACCATTTAATCATACAAAAATGACAAATGTTCGTAGTTTGTTTTAAGCATGCGCAACTTTGGCCAAATTCATTTTTATAATAAAAATGTTATTAATTCAATTGTGTACACGTTCACGCGACACGATTACAATTTCTAAAAAATGAACACTCGTAGATTGCTTTAGGCTCGATTTAGACTAGTGTTCTAATTACGTATACGTTTCGCGTAACATGATGGCAAAATTTGATTCTAAAAAGTGACTTGAGGGATGCGTTCGCGCAACTTCAACCAAATACTTCTTAATAAATCGACAAAAGCGTTATTAATCGAGGACACGTTCGCATGACATGATTTTGACGCGCCAAAAGTGTTATTAATTATGTACAAGCAAAACTAAAATGAATATACGCGTGATTCGTTTCAAGATAATTCTATAATTACAAATAATCAAGCGAAAAGCGGTGATAAAAGCTAAAAATACACAACAAGTTTAAAACGTGTAATAAGTCAGATAATTAGGCCAAGTATAAATTGTTAAGCGACCGTGCTAGAACCACGGAATTCGGGAGTGCCTAACACCTTCTCCCGGGTTAACAAAATTCCTTACTCGGATTTCCGGTTCGCAGGCTACAATACAGAGTCAATCTTTTCCTCGATTCGGGATTCGAATCGGTGACTTGGGACACCATAAATTATCTCAAGTGGAGACTCTGAATCTTTATATAAACGAATCCCGTTTCGATTGTCCTTTAATTGGAAAAACTCCCTTATGCCCTTGCGGGTGTAGGTAAAAAGGAGGTGTGACAGCTCTGGCGACTATGCTGGGGATCTAACCCAGAATCTCTCATTCAGGGTTCAAGAATTCGAGCTTAGAATAATTGTTATATTTGGCTTTATTTATTATCTGATTTTTACATGTTTGTGCCTAATGTGCTAAATGTTGCTTTTTACCGCTTTGATATTATCTGAATTGTATATATAAACTGTTACGAAATCCTTCTTCTTTCTGAGTCTTCTAAATTTATGGTGCACACGTGCGCGTGGCCCACTTTTCTGTTAGAAGTCATACCAAGTAGAACGAGGTTGGGTCAAGTAACTAGGCCGGATAGACTTTCGTGCTCCCGGTACGTTGCCCCCGCCTCGGCTCGAGTTGTCCGCTCGGGTAAGCCAGGTCTAGAACAAATGTACCCAGGTTTTTAAACCTAGAATAACATAGCCTCATGCCGGATCCCTAGTAGGAACGTTTGTTTGCATCACGTGCATCTGACTTTGGGGGCTCAACACAGGGGTTGGGTCTGTCTAGGACAGGTGTACCCCAAAAAATAAAAGAACATCCTGATGCATCCTAATGTGCTACATGTTGCAATCTTCAAGGGTAAAAGGGTCATTTGGCGAACCAATGATAATTGAGGGCAAATGAAAAAAAGAGAGAAAAAAGATGGTGAAGTGTGAAGATAAAGCGAGCTTGAAAATTCAAAAAAAAAAATTTGCACTTTTTCATCATTTGTCGAAAATCAGAAAATCAAAAAAAAAAGATTTTGCAAGTTTCATCATTTTTCGAAAAAAAAAAAAAGAAAAAAAAATCTTATTCTCGCATGTATCCAATCTGCCTGAACTACGCAAACCTGATTCTCGTCTTTTGGGGCGTGATACGTAGGCAACCCACATAGGGTCCGGTCTTCCTAGTAAATCTTAGGTTCTTGGCTTCGCGGGGTCATAGCCAAATTTTGCACTTCTAGCCACCTTTTGGCCAAATAAGTCATTTTGCAAAAGTAGCCTCAATCATGTCAACCATGTGTCTAGTAAGGAATGTTTTTATCTCACATAGTGTTGGTTTAAGTTTTCTTATACAGGTGTGGATTTATTTACCGGAGTTTAAGCATGACAGACACCCCGTGACCATCCAGTCAGGATCGCTCAGTCGGGAGTTGTTTAAGGAGATTTGTTTTATTTTTATGTCCTGAGGTTGTTCTTCATTTTATGTCGTCTTTTACTTTCTACTTTTGTACAGTAATGTCAAGTCCTTTGTTATTGTTATTTTCTGCTTTATATTTTCCTTTATTTAGAATACTAATTCTAGGAATGGAAAAAATTTCGAGGTTGTTTTTCCTTTAGGCAATTAATATCTAGGACTTAAAATGGATATTTTTATGTTCCCTTTAGTATATTAAGACCAAAAATTCAAAAAAAAAGAATTTTCTTTAGTACCCCTTTAAAAGTTTTCTTTTAAGATATTAAATCCAAAAATCCAAAAAGATTTTCTGTTGAGGTCTTTCTTTGGGAATTGATGAAAAATGACTTGAAAAAAAATTCTTTTATTTTAGGACATTGTACATATAAGAAAAAGAAAACAACAATACTATTTCTTTGGTTTATTTTCAGAGTTTCTTCCTTAGGTAATCAAAAATTCAAATTCAAAAACAGTTTTTTTATCTTTTTCATTTCTTGTTTCGAAGTCTTTTCTTCAAGATATCAAGTGAAAATTCAAAATATTTTTCTTTGGTCTAGATTTCCTTCTTAAAAAAGAAAAAAAAATCAAAAAAAATATTTTTTCTCTTGTAGGGATTTTCCTTAATAATTTCTCATAGAGTATTTGTTTCAAAACAAAAGGGGGAAAAATATGTGCTCATTAAGCTTGAGTTTAGAATAGGTTATAGAGCATTCAGTCTAGAAAATTCAAAAAAAAAGATTTGCTTCTTTTATTTTTCTTTTCTCATCGGATTAGTCACTAAGGTAAAAAGGGAAAAAAGAAGAAGAGAATGAAAAAGGAAATGTTGGTTTGTTACTTCGTTCCCGATCTTCCAGAACTACGCAAAGATCTGATTCATGCGGCGTCATGATACGTAGGCAACCTACATAGGGTTCGATCAACTCATTCTTTTATTATTATTATTAAGAAATGAAATAAAAAGAAAAAAACAAACAAAAGAGAAGAAGAAAAAAAGATGAAATCATGGGATGAGAGGGAGGAAAAAGGCGATAATCAGAAAGAGAAAAAGAGGAAAATGAGCGAGCTAAGAAGTGCGAGAAAAGAAAAGAAAAGAGAAGGTTCAAATGGACAAATTGGGATGATGCCAAGTGACTTTATGACCCTCGAAATCATTCTAGAATCATTAATTGTTGCTAGGTGCATTGCACGTAATGTGATATTTTTGCTATTAAATGCCCTAACGCTAACGTGATAGCTTCATTTTGTTATATTCACAAAAGAAGGGTGGTTGGTTTGTGGTTCTTAAGGTAACTCATCCATTCAACATAAGGCCAAAGGGCAAGGTAGCCATGACTAGCAAAAACTTGTACACAAGAGTTGTTGACCCGTCAAGGGAGTTTGTGGAGTCGGAGTCTGAATTGAAAGAGGAGTTCCAAATAGTGAAACAGCAGATGGCAGAAATGTATCAGTCTTGGATCAGGGGGCATCCTCCACCATCATTCCCCCACTAACTACACTGAAAACCCTGCAACTATCCCATCACTATCACAAGTCTGGGTTCCCACTGCTGTTGATATCTCCCCACAACCTTTTCACACTCTACCCCTCAAAAGCACATCATATCCCCCCCCCCTTTAACCACTCATGCTCTTGTAGTTCCTCCCCCAGCTACATTTCCTCGATCCTCTAACGAGGTTGTGTTCAAAGTCCCTGATGCCCAACACTATGCACCAGAACCAACTTTCAAAGTCTCAGATTCATACTCTCTCGCTCCTCATTTTGAGCCTCCCGGTGAAACTGAAAAGCTTGCTAAGACAGTGGAGCAAGATGAGATATCCAGGAAGGTGAAAATCTTAGAGCAGTCTTTAAGAAACATGCAAGGGATAGGGAGCCAGATGAGCGTGGCTTACAAAGACTTGTGCTTGTTTCCTGACATCCAACTGCCTGATGGGTTTAAGATGCCAAAGTTCGATTTATATGACGGGTATGGAGATCCCATGGCCCATTTGA
This sequence comes from Nicotiana tabacum, assembly GCF_000715075.1. NCBI lineage: Eukaryota > Viridiplantae > Streptophyta > Magnoliopsida > Solanales > Solanaceae > Nicotiana > Nicotiana tabacum. The sequence continues at coordinate 87,611,688 of NC_134101.1, read as the reverse complement.
GAGGCTACTGCAGTAAGATGAGAGGCGTTGGTGGGAAAGACAAATTATTGATGGCGTACTTCAGTCAAAGTCTAGGTGGGGCAGCTCTAGAGTGGTACACCCGCCAAGATGCTGGCAGGTGGTACACGTGGGATGATATGGCTCAGGCCTTTGCCAGGCACTTTCAGTACAATATAGAAATTGTCCCAGATCGCATGTCTCTCGCCAAGATACAAAAGAAGACTAATGAAAGCTTTAGGGAATACGGGCTCAAATGGAGAGAGCAAGCTGCCAGAGTCCATCCTCCCATGGAAGAAAAAGAGATGGTCGAGTACTTTCTTCAAGCTCAAGAACCAACTTACTTTGGGCATTTGATCACGGATGTGGGTAGGTCTTTTAATGATGTGGTAAAAATGGGAGAAATGGTAGAAGATGGGCTGAAGTCTAGCAAGATCATGAGTTATTCTGCTTTAAAAGCCACAACACAAGCAATTCAGAACGACACAGGAAGCTCGCTGGGTCAGAAGGAACACGATGATGTTGCCATGGTCGTTTCAGAGTCACGACATGGACCAAAGGGTACGCCTCACCAATATACCCAGCCTCAACTCCAACCCCAAACCTATCCCCGAGCTCCACATAATCCACCTCAGTATTATCCTCCGAACAATGTCTGGTCATCTGCCCAACCACCAGGTCACTCCCTATGGCGAGCGCCAGCACAGCATAATGCATTCTTGCCTTCACAACATTTTCGAGCACCCAACAACCCAAGAAAACAGGGGCAGGAAAGGGAACAAAGGCAAAGAAATAGTTTCACGCCAATTGGGGAGTCCTACACAAGCTTATTTGAAAAGTTAAAGCATTCTAGCCTGATTGAGCCGCTCCTCAGCTATACTCCAGACCCATATGCAAAGGCTTTGATCCTACTGTACGATGCATATACCACTCTAATGTCCAAGGGCATAACATTGAAGATTGTCGTTCCTTGAAAAGGGAAAGAGAAAGAATGATTCAAGAAGGGATAATTGTGATCAATGACAGTGACAGGGAGCACGCGAACCCTCTTGGGAACTTGTTGACTGAAGTTGATGATATTGAAGTTGGTAATGGTCTTGGCAATATTGATGAGGAGCTCAGTGGCTAAGATTCCATTCTTGGTAATTGGAAAGACGCTCCATTTCTTGGTCAGCCGGAGAGGAGTTTTGGTGGTTTATTTTGTTGTCATTTCTGTTGTCCGGGTTATTTTCAAGGTTGTAATCTGGATATTATCTTGTGACTCAAACCCTTCTATCCTTTTATTTTGCCTAGTTTGTTTAGTCGTAGTAGCTCGTTTAGTGTTCTAGGTTTGTTCCAAGGTTGTAACCCCAGTTTAGTCTGTTTGTTCTATTGTTCAAACCTTTTCACCATCTATCTAATGCAATTTTCTATTTTCTGTTATTTCTAGTCATTTTTGTTTAGTTCTCTTTTCCTTTTATAGTTCTTTTCCTGTTAACTCTAGTGATATGACATGCACATGTAATTCTCAGCCTGGTCTTAAAAAGTTAATTTAGTCATGAAGCAATAAAACAATTTTGAAGATGATAGGGACATTTGAGGGAAATAAGTAAAGGCATTTTGAGATCATTTCAAGCCCGAATTGCGATACTGGGGCAGATAGAACATAAAGAAATACTGTTGAAACGCATCCTGCCGCATCAGGTTGAAGCTAAGGCAAGTTTGCCCCAAATTGAAAGGGGTCGTTCATGGTAATGAGAGTGAGGGTGTTGTCCAATGGTGCTTTGTAGTTAACAGATGTAGAAGGCGAATGCGTGGATATGATTATCAAGTCTAGTACGATCTAAAGATGTTAGAACTGTTTCCTTGTTTTGTTTAATTGTGTAGTTTGCACTTGGCATGTTTTGGAGATTGGAATGACGAAGGTATTTTGTTCTGCTATCTAAACACTTTATCCTTCGTTACACCTTTGAGCCTTATTTATTTTTCTTTCATACCCCTCTTTTGGAATCAGTAGCAAAGATCAGAAACGCAAGCGTGAAATATAAGTAAAGGAAAAAGAGAAAAGAAAAGAAAAAAGACAACAAAACAACAAAAAGTGAAAAAAAGAAAAAGAGGAAGAAAAAGGAAAGAAAAAAATACAACAACAAAGGAATTTCTATGTCGTGAACTACGTTCGACCTGATTCCTTTTAAGGATACGTAGGCAGCCTCACAGTTCGGTCTCATCAAAAGAAAATCCAAAAATCCCCAAGCAAGAAACTGGGGCAGAAGTTGTGGTAGTTGTAAGAAATTTGATTCTGAAAGTTGTAATTTTGAACCCAATTGAGTTGTTTTGAGCCTTTTGATACCCTTTCTTCCTAACTCCATCCAAAAGCCCACATTACGGTCCAAAGAAAGACCTTCCAACCAGTCTTCGAGACATGCCAAGTCGAGCAAGCAGAGGTGATTCATATGAAAGGCAACACTCTGGTTCAAGCAAAAAAAAGGGAGAAAATCTTATTGATGAAAACCCCCACGGGTACCGCAAGGCGATGAAAGCTGAGAGAAATAAAAAGTGAGAGAGTCTTATTGGTGAAACCTTCACGGGCACCTTGAGGCGACTGTAAGATGAGAAAAAGAACAAAACGAGAGAGGCTTGATGGTGAAAACGCTCTGAGCACTACAAGCCGAATAAGGATTGTGAATCAGATTGGATATTCGGAGCATTGAAGCCAAGTTTCATGGTTTAAGGGTACAACAAAAGTTGAACATCAGATTTGCTTCACAGAATAGGCCACAAGTGCATGTCATGGCCATTAGAGTTGGTATCCACGTCTGATAGGTTTCTACTTTGTAGTTTTCTTGTTAGGAAAATCTCTTCCTTTTGTCCTATACTCTATGCCTTTTGTCTAGGTTACTCCCTCTCTTTGAGTCTGTTTGGTCAAAACAAGTGAGAAATGACTTCAAAATTTGCCACCAGCTTTCCAATTGCACAAAATGGGGTCTGGCTAGCACATCAAAGTGTCACAAGTCAGGAAAAACAACCAGAGCACTGAGCTGGTAACAATCAACATACTTTGGGATCCTTGTGAAACACAAAGGTTTGGTACATATCAAGTCATGGACAATGCAACGGGTGGATGGTATTAGGTGAAAAGATCAAAGGTATCTTCTGTGGTAAGATTGACAAAAATGGTTAACCAGTGACAAGCGAGGTTTTCCAAGTAGAAATCAAAACTAGCATGGCAAATGAAGGAGCAATAGACCACAAGGCCAAGGCAAGTGGTTTAATCCAAGAAAGAACAGTATACGCACTGAGTGGGTGGCAATTGTTGTACTTTGAGATTCATGTGAAAACACAAGGGTTTGGTAAATGTCGGTTTATGAGCAATGCAACAGATAGAGGGTATTGGGTCTGAATGAAGAAGAGGTATTTTCTGTGATATGGGTGACAGAGAAATTGGTTAGTCAATAAGCAAGCAACGTCTTTCAAGGTGAAATCAAAGTTATAATGGCAAGTGAAGGAGCAATCGTCGCAAAGTCAAGGCCACAGACCAACCACCATATTTAAACTCACAAGTTTTCTTTGTCTAAAATAGGGACAGAAGTTTATCAAAGCTGGGAAGCTTGAAATTTTCAGGTGTAATGCCCCAATTCTGCTTACGCAAAGGCTATTGAGAAGATCACACATAACCCGTAGGAGATGCACTTCCTAGTCTGGGTTTTCAAGTTATATTTTGTTGAAGGAGACGCACTTCCTAAACTGAGATTTTACCCTTTAGGAGACACACTTCCTAGTTTGGATCATATGAGTTTGAGTCACTGATGGTTTTACCCCTAGGAGACGCACTTCCTAGTCTAAGTCTTCCAAATTACATTTTGTTTTAGGAGACGCACTTCCTAAATTGATAGTTCATCCGTAGGAGACGCACTTTCTAGTTTGAGTCATTGATGTTTCACCCATAGGAGATGCACTTCCTAGTCTGGGTAGTTCAGGTTATATTTTTGTTTTAGGAGACACACTTCCTAAATTGAGATTTCACCCCTAGGAGACGCACTTCCTAGTCTGGGTAGTTCAGGTTATATTTTTGTTTTAGGAGACGCACTTCCTAAATTGAGATTTCACCCTTAGGAGACGCACTTCCTAGTCTGGGTAGTTCAAGTTATATTTTTGTTTTAGGAGACGCACTTCCTAAATTGAGATTTCACCGCCTAGGAGACGCACTTCCTAGTCTGGGTAGTTCAGGTTGTATTGTTGTTTTAGGAGACACACTTCCTAAATTGAGATTTTCTCCTAGGAGACGCACTTCCTAGTCTGGTTCATTTAAGTTCATTCATGGGAGACACACTTGCTAGTTTGAGTCATTGAAGTTTCACCCCTAGGAGACGCACTTCCTAGTCTGGGTTTTTCAGGTTATATTTTTGTTTTAGGAGGCGCACTTCCTACATTGAGCTTTCCCCTAGGAAACGCAATTCCTAGTTCCACGCACTAAAGTTATACCCTTAGGAGACGCACTTCCTAGTCTGGGTTTTTTAGGATACACTTTTAGGAGACGCACTTCCTAGTTTGGATCGTATGAGTTTTAGTCACTGAAGTTCTTACCCCTAGGAGACGCACTTCCTAGTCTCGGTCATTTAAATTTATTCCTAGGAGACACACTTCCTAGTTTAAGTCATTAATGTTCCACCCCTAGGAGACGCACTTCTTAGTCTTGGTATTTCAAGTTATATTTTGATTTACAATATTGCTAACAACTCACAAATCTTCCTAGTGCAAACTGGGGGAAGAAAATTTTCTTTGTTTTGTCTATTTTGTTGTAATCAGGCACCCACCTGAAGAACAAGGGGAGACAACTCAAGTTTCTAGGGAAAGCAGTTTCGAAGGAAGGCAGTTCAAGTTTCAGGGGAAATGGTTCAAGGTGCAAGGGAAAATAGTGTCAAGTAACAAGAGAAGACGGTTCGAGTTCAATAGTTAGGCGTCCACCTGAAGAAAAGGAAAAACATCTCAAGAATACCATTCAAGTCAGCCACAAAGGAACTTATGAGGAAGATACAAGTCAACAAGGCAACATCAGTCACAAGATCAAGTTTGGAAATAAACCTTTGTAAAGCATAGATTATAGCTTAGTCTAGCTTCTTCATTTTTGTCATGGTGTGACAAGGAGGTCAGTAGGCAGTATCAGCAGCAGCAACAGCAGTAACAGTAAAACCTCAGCTTCATGGTAGTCCCAGCTACCAAACTTCCCGAACTACATTGACCTGATTCCTTTATAGCCAAGGATATGTAGGAAACCTTTAAAGCAGAGGTTCGGTCAAATCTTTCAAAAAACGTTTCCCACGGAGTGTTCAAACAGGCAAAAATCGCTCGTATCCACTCACTTTATCTTTGCACGAAAACTCTTCGTGTTTCCAGACAAAGAGGGGCAGTTGTGAGCACGTTATTTTTGCCTCATACGAATTACTCCAAAATAGTTCCCAAAATTAGGTTTTGGCCTTGATTATTTGTTATTTTTAGGAATTATTGCGTGATTTTTCTGATTGTTTGCATATATTTGTGGGCATGTTTAATTTTATTAATGCATTAAAAATACAAAAATATAGCATTGGCATTTAAGATTTGATTTTAGATTTTTTGGAATTAATTAATAATTAGGATATCAGAAAACTTTGAAATGGTATCTCGTTTAATCACTTAGGCAGAATAACTGGGATTAGTTCAATAATTTGGTTGAATGTGTATAATAATCCACTGATTAGTATAATTTTATGCAAGTGGTTACTAATTGAGAAACTCCTAATAGTGGTAGGGTAATATTTGCATTATCAAATTAACTAAAAGCACTAATTGAGTGGACAATTAAGTGGAGGATTAAAGAAATAAAAAGTTGAATTGGTAGTGGAAAATGCACTAATTGAATGCCCATTTAAGGGAGCTGAAAATCAGATTCAAGGGTGCGGAGAGAGCCGTATACACTCGATATACACTCTGGAAACACTTGATATACAGGGGCAGAATTCATTTTGGAGAGAGTAAAAAAGATAGAACCAAATTTTCTGAAATATTGAGAGAGGAAGAACACCAGAGAGAGTTCAAAGCTAGAAAGATAAAACAAAGAGATATTTCCGGACTATTTTTCTTCTCCATTTTTACTGGTTTTCTCCGTGTTGCTAGGATTTCTGGATTGAGGTGTTGAAGCTATTGTGTTGAGCTTTCTGCTGCTGTGTATTTTGCTGTTTGCTGTTGCTGATTGTTTACCCCATTTTTCTGTTCTATATACCAGGTATTCTCTTGAAACTATGTTGGAAATGAAGCCTGATTAAGTTTGTGTAAAGATCTGTGAACCGAGCTGGAGTTTAAAGGAAAAACATTAAGTTCTTGTTGTAATTTCTGCTCGATGCTGTCATTTTATTGTTCATGCTTTCAGTCTAGTTTATTTTGGATATTTCATTCCTAGATGTATATTTGATTTAAATGTTGGGTGAACTTTGTTTGAATATAGGTGATTCAGGAATGTTGTAAACCTCGTATAATCATGTGTTAATTGAAGATTATGATCCTTAATTAATTAGTTAAGATTGGATGATTTGGATGTACGTTTCATGGCTGTGGTTCAAATTACAAGTTTAGACCCTTCATGTGGTTGGTCTAGTAAGATTGGTTTGGATTTATTTCCTACTGTCCATTTTAGATCTGTTCCTACATAGCTTGAAATACAACACAATAGTTTTAGAGTTGTCCTTCAGTTCTGTTGTTGCTCATGTATGAGCACTTTTGTTTATCTTAAAATGGTTCTTGAATGGGGTTTGAGCTTGGTTTTTTACTTGAAATTTTCAGATTCAGATTAACCTTTCATATTTAGTTTTTCTTTGGCAAGTTTCCATGACATGTGGTATGTTTTAAATATGTTATGCTTGAATCAGAATTTAATATAAACTAGGGGGGAAGGGACCTTTGAGTTTTGTTAATTGGTGAATAATTTGTGTAAAGGTGTGTTGTTGCAACTAGGATTGTATCTTCATTTTGGAACCTATGTTAGCATAAAAATGTGCTTTGCATTTGATTCAAAGATTATCAGTATTTGTTCAATCCCAGAATTTCTTGAATGATGCAATTTGCTTCAAACATATTTGTTGGGTCGTGTATTGGGTTGCCATCATTGGCCTAATTTCGATGGTCTTCCCCTTCCACAATCAGGCTGCCAAACTGGTCTTCAAGTTGAGCCCAGTTATTTCACACGCTGAGCCTACAATAATGGGCAACCAGACGTGGGTTTTTGACTAACTCGGCCTTTCCACAATCAAATGTGGGTGGTCTGCTACCAGTTCATTTTTTTATTAAATTATTAGTTTAAGCTTTGGCATAACATAAGTAGGAATCCCCTTACGTTCTTTGATGAACTAGTCACGTCCTTTTAATTAAAGTTGGGATGCGCCGTGCCAAATAAAAATGACAAATGCGTGGCCCTCATATAATTATTTCTTTTAAAAAATACTTAAAATTTGAGGCGTGTCATTTAGCTAATTTTCAGGGCCCTCGCAAAGTTGATAACGCGTTAGTTGCTTTAGGCATGTTTAATATACTGTCGTGGTTGTGGACACGTTCGTGTGACATGATTACAATTCTAAAGACAATTCGGAGTATGCGTTCGCGCAACTTCGAACAAATCTTCTCAATAAAAATGGGCTTTCGGAGGTTATTAAATTAAATTAGCTCATATAGTCCGAGGCGCGCCGCCTACCATTTAATCATGCAAAAATGACAAATGCTCGTAGTTTGTTTTAAGCACGCGCAACTTTGGCCAAATTCATTTTTATAATAAAAATGTTATTAATTCAATTGTGTACACGTTCGCGCGACACGATTACAATTTCTAAAAAATGAATACTCGTAGTTTGCTTTAGGCTCGATTTAGACCAGTGTTGTAATTACGTATACGTTTCGCGTAACATGATGGCAAAATTTGATTCTAAAAAGTGACTTGAGGGATGCGTTCGCGCAACTTCAACCAAATACTTCTTAATAAATCGACAAAAGCGTTATTAATCGAGGACACGTTCGCATGACATGATTTTGACGCACCAAAAGTGTTATTAATTATGTACAATGCAAAACTAAAATGAATATACGTACGCGTGATTCGTTTCAAGACAATTCTATAATTACAAATAATCAAACTAAAAGCGGTTATAAAAGCTAAAAATACACAACAAGTTTAAAACGTGTAATAAGTCAGATAATTAGGCCAAGTATAAATTGTTAAGCGACCGTGCTAGAACCACGGAATTCGAAAGTGTCTAACACCTTCTCCCGGGTTAACAAAATTCCTTACCCGGATTTTCGGTTCGCAGGTTACAATATAGAGTCAATCTTTTCCTCGATTTGGGATTCGAATCGGTGACTTGGGACACCATAAATTATCCCAAGTGGCGACTCTGAACAGGAAAGAGGAGGTGTGACAAAGGGAATCTGATTATTTGTATTGGATATCGTAACACGCATCCCAAAGCAATATACTGTTCCGATATCGATTAAGACACTTTTGACTCGGGGGTGACCAATCTTCAAGGTCAAAACTGTTCAGCTTGTGTGGTTTGCATTTACTTCTCTATCATTGATTTCAATATTAATCTGATTTTCTTAATTTGTGTCAAATTAGATCACGTATTCTTAAAACCGTGTATAAATTCAATTGTTATCCGATTTTGAGGATAAACACCCATAAATCGCTAAAAACACTGAATTGGAATTTGCCTCATGATTAAAACTAATGAATACATGCCTATAATCATAGGGCCCAATTCTTACCTGGCCCTTCAATGGTGTCTATTCCAAGAACTTTGACCTAATTTCTTCAATTCATACCTCCCATATGTGAACTTTCCCGTCAAGGTCCACTTGAATTCGTCCGCCATAATTCCAGAGTAGTCTGAGGCCTTGAATATCAATTCGTCCGCCACTTGAATGTTGTCCTTTCGGATTGGCGAGCCATGTTAAGAGGAGAATTTAATCTTTCTATATTTTTGTCTTGTAAATCAATTGATCAAAACCATTTTATAATTTTATCTTTTGATGTCGTTTGATCTTTTCGTTTGATTTCTTGTTATTTAAGATTTGTTTTCTGAGTTTATGCATGACACCTAATAATTTTGATCCCAAATTAAAAGTTGTTGCAAGTGTAGGAGGTGGCAGATGACGTCTTGGTACCTAAAATTTGTCGTACATCGTTTCATGTTCAAACTCCACGTAAAAAAATCAATTTAAAGTTATAGTAGGAAATCAAAATTATTTTGAATTTAGTATTTGCTAATTTATTTATTTTATGTTTAAATAGAATAGTTTCGTACTATTATAAATAAAAGTATTGTTACCTTATTTTGTGTAAAGACTGTGAAAATGTGAAGAAATAAAAATTAGTATAGAGATTCTTCGTAAAGATTTATAATAAAATACTTTTTCTTCGCTCCATATTACATATGTGTCCGATTTTTATTATTATTTATGTGTCTAAATTGATTCACAAAAAAAAGTCGTATACTCGTATCCCTAGTATCTGCACTTATGAAGCGGTTGAGTGTTGGGAAGAGAAGCTTTGAAGCACGTCTTTACTCTTTTAGGAAAAACTTTACTCTCGGTTCAAAATAATTGATTTTTTGGATATTTTCACACAGATTAAGAAATTCGCCTTTTAGCATTAATTAGCAATAGAATTGACCATATTAACCTTTACTATCTCACATAAACACTCCTAACACATATTCCAACACTATTTACTCCAAGGACAATATAGGAAAAAAATAATTAATTCATTCTTGAAATCTGAAAAAATCAATTATTTTGGACCACAAGAAAAAGGCCAAAAAATCACTTATTTTGGACCAGGGGGAGTGGTACTTTATTACTCCCATTAGTACACGTTAGTCTTTAAGGAAAAACATTAGTACTTTATTACTCCCATTAGTACACATTAGTACTTTGGACAAGTAATCGCCCAGTCAGCAAATAATTCCTCCCTCCGGTTTAAAATAAGTGATTTTTTTTGTTTTTATATATATTAAGAAATTCACCTTTTAACATTAATTAACAATAAAATTTACCATATTAACATTTACTATCTCTTCACATCAGAGGCGGATCTATATAGAAATTTTGGGTACTTAAGCACCCATTAACCTTAACTTGGGGTAGGTAAAATTCCATAAAAAACTTAAAGAAATTGATATAAATAGTCAGAAAGCGCCCAGGTAACAAAAATGTTGGTGGCTTCTTTGGTGAAGAAGAGGTGCTGGAAGCTTGGTAATGTTACAAAGGGCGAGGGATCGATTCTTAGCACAGCACCTTCAACCAGTTTATCCCTCTCTTTTTCTTATATTCATGGTTACTTTCTTCCTCCTTCTTCTTCTTTTTTCTTTTATTTATATTCCCCTCAATTAATTAGGTCTTCTTTTTTATTTCTCAAGCACACTTTCTTAACCCAGTACTACTTTTTAAAATTTCGTTTTTAACTGACCTTTGATTTTAGCTTTTTATTTTTATTTTTGCCTTACCTAACTACTCTCTACAGCAAAGAAAAAAAAAGCTTCTAAAAAAAAGATCTACCAATCTGTTTTACTTTTAGCCAATTGCATTCTTAGCACAAATTCACAATGTCCATAATATTAAATATGAGTTTTCTCGTTAACCTTTTTCACAAATATGAGTTTTATTGTGTGCCTCACACAACTAACATTAGTTGTGTGAGGCTTCTTTTTGTCTCACAAATTTGTGGACCCCAATCTTACACTTCTGGATCCACAAAAATTGGATCCACAAAACTGTGAGACAAAAAAGATGCCTCATACAACTAGTGTCAGTTGTATGAGACACAAAATAAAATTTTTCTCACATAAACGCTCCTAACATATATTCCAACATCATTTACTTAAGGGCAATCTAGGAAAAAAATAATCAATTCATTCTTGAAATCTGAAAAAATCACTTATTTTGGACCACAAGAAAAAAACTAAAAAATCATTTATTATGCACTGGAGGAGGGAGTATAAGTTTTTTTACGGAGAAATTATCAATACTGATTATGCAAAGTCTTCTTTAGTTATATATTTATATTAACTAGATTTAGTGTACGCACTTTACGCGTGTATCCTATACAAAAAATATAAACTTTCTTAAAAAATAACATAAATAATACTCAGATGTATCTCTGTTATAAAACAAAGATTAACCAAAAAATTACAAGTTCCTAAAAATAATAAATGTCAATCGTATGTTTAGGGTTTGTATCCAGTGTAGCGGTTCTTTCTTCCAGTTTATTTTTATTAATTGCTTCATTGTGCAAAATCATTATGGAGTAATGTTTGATTAAAAGATAAAAAAGTTGTTCGATTTTACGTATGATATGAGACCTTGCTAGGTATATGTGCTTTTATGTCATATTAATTTTTTAAAAATTTGAGTTTGATAGATTATTGACAATTGAAAATATTTTATTCATATTTTACTTAATTTATGGGAGCACTAACTTGTATCCTGTCATCGCAATTCGACAAATACTAATTGTTTTTATAAATAATATCTCCATCGTATCTTGCTCTACATATAATGCCTTTCTAAAATACTTTATATTACACATGATGGGTTACATAATATAATCAATTTTATTCCTATTAAGTGAGACAACATTATACAGCATTTATTAAAAATAACTTTCTTATGTTATATGTGTAAGGCGGATACTAAGATTGTACTTATTATATTGACTAATTAGATGAATGTTGAGACGAATTAATTTATCCTACTTATAAGCTTAGTCAAAAATATTCTTATTCATTGCTTGATTTGTATTGTAATTGATTAGATTAAAAGTAATAGCATATAAGACTAAATTTAAAATATAAAAAATAAATAATTAAAATAAGAAAAAATCTCGGATACATGATTAAGATGAGAATAGATAAGCCATAAAATATACAGTAATGCATTAATAAGTCACAACAAAATACTATTCTTGGAACCAAAAAAGAAAATGTAAGAAACAACTTACGATTTTTTTTAAAAAAAGGAAAGAAAGTCACGTACACACACAGAAAGTGAACAACAATTAAATGGGAAGTCAAATAGTATTTTGGTTCAAAATCCATACAATTAGGTTGTCTAATTTTGGTAAAATCTTATTTTATTTTGAAATTCTAAATTTTGGACCTTTTTACATAGTTTAAATAAGGGATTATTTAATATACAAAATATAATTAATTTTGAAGCCTAAATTTTAGGCACATAATTTAAATTATTATTTTATCCAATATAAAATATATTTTTAATGGATAAAAAAGGCGAGCGACATTTCGCTAAAGGCCTTCGTGCTTTTAATATAGTATAGATAGATATATAGATGACTCTAGGAATTGAAAGTGTTCCATCCAAAGATGTACATGTTAATGAAGCGTACAAAATAATGTGTTTTTCCTATGCTATTATTTTTTTTACAAATATGTTATATTACATAGCTCGAATAAGGAAGGATTTGATACATAAAATTTAAGTGATTTTGAAGTCCCAAATTTTACGAAATTAATTAAATAACTATTTTTAAATATTAGAAAAATAATTAAATTACTATTTTGTCCAGTGTAAATTTAAATTTTTAGGGTAAAAAAAGCGAACAATATTTTACTGAAGGGCTTTGTGCTTTTAATATAGTATAGATAGATTGAAAGATTAAATCTCCTTTGAAGTCAGATGATTTTGGCTTCCTATATCAAATTCCATCAATCTGACAAAACTGTTTACTATGTTCAGACATTTTTTTTTTTTTTAGTATATTCTAACAAGAATAACCTTTTTGTATATTTGAAATCTTTTCTAACTTAAACTTTTTTTATTTTATCTTAATTACATACTCTAATAGCCATGAAAATAATTGTATGATATGTGTTAACCACAAATTTCAAAGATAATTTTAATACACGTCAAAGGCCTTTTCTTTTCTTTCTTTCTAAAACTATGTTGCGGATCCGCTCTTGAGGGTGGGGTGGTACGATGAGTCCGAAAGAAATGATGCCTTTTTTGGCATAAAATACGTTTTTACAGTTAAAAAAAAGTTACATTTCTACATAAATACTGCGTTTTACTTTAATAGAAAGTTAGCCGTTAAAGTTAAACGCAGTATTATACTGCGTTTTATTAAAAAATTAATTTTTTTTATAGGAAAATGCAGTACAATACTGCGTTTCCCTATAAAATTTGGGCCCACCTTATAACAGTTCTGCAAGACTGCAGAGAATAATTTGTTTTTAGTGTAAAATGTAGTATAATACCGCGTTTTACACTGAAACGTATTAGTATACTGTGTTTTACACTAATTTTTGGGCACACCAATAAGTGTTCTGCGGATAACTGACATAACAATAATTCAAATACATAAAACTTGGTATTGTACTGTATTTTACATAAAAAAAATTCTGCACCCCAAGCTCGGACTTGTCTTATTTAAAGACGTTTGAATTTTATGAAAATCCATTCAAAACTTTCCTTCAAACTTCCGTTCATACTTCTCTCTTCTTCTTATAAATCATTTTTGATAATGTCTGAAGAGCCAAAAATAAGGGTTTCATTATATTGGGGGGGTGAGGTTGTGCTGGAGAATAACTCTGTGAGGTATAACTCACATTCACAGTGTCATGTTAAATTGCCGCTTACAATGGAGTACGATAAATTGGTATTGTTGTTACGTAAAAAAAATGAGTGTGAGGAAACGTTCGGTGAACCTTAAAGTAACCGGTAGATTTCCGTTTTCAGTGACTCCACAGAGGTTTGCTTATTATTATGAGTTTAACATCGAAGATGATGAAACTCTTAGAGATTTTTTGCGGATCCCGGATGAATACAGGGAATTTATTGTAATAAAATTGTTGGAAATGTACGTCAAAGTTGAAGACGTTCCCAATAATGAGGGCGTGCATAGTAGGGATAACCCCCAGTCATCAGGTGGTTATTCTGGAGCAGTTTTTGCCGGACAGATTGCTGATGAAAGAGCTTGCCTTGATTTAAACTTGTCACCACCGGCGAATGAGCAGCCACAAAATAATCTTTTGACTTTATATAATCCACAAGACGACTGGTAAACTTCAATTTTTCTACGCTTTAGCGATGTTTATTTTATGTTTTAATTGGATTTGTATTAACACTCATATTTTTCATAGGGGGGACCGTCCGGATATGAATTTTACAAGTTATGACCCCGCCCCTAGTTGGAATATGCGTAGTTCTGGCCTATTGGACCACGGTGGTCCATCCGGGAGTCATCACCAACAAGAAAATATACATCATGAAATGGCTAGACAGTACGACTTGTAAGTAAAGTGATATAGCTATATGTAAAGTATTTATCTAGTTGGGTAGCTTATCATTTTGTTCTTTTTGTGCAGTGAAAACGAGCATCTTGATGTTCCTGACCTCACACAGTTGCCCATAGATGACGTACTGACTCGTGATTTGGCAGATGCGTAGAGTCAGGAAGATGATAGTGATTATGACAACAATGCGGATGAGTCTGGAGATGACACACCCTTCCCTGATGAAGGTGATGACGAGGAGGAAGTGGATGTCGAACCTGAGCTGACGAGGGAGTATGCTCTTCCACCTCCCGCTAGACCAAGAGTGTACAAGTCTCACGTGCCATTTCATGAGCGGAATATTCCCTACCTTGATAATTTTCCAAGTATGCCGGACGTGGATACCCTCACAAGGGATGATGACGAAATTCGGTCAGTGATGTTGGATGAGTCTAGACCAGCGGTGCTGGCAAAGGGTATGTATTTCCCCGATAAAGCTCACCTAATTAGGGCTGTAAAAATCTACATTGTAAGAGAATGCCGTGAGATGATGGTAAGTGAGTCAACTACGGAGGTATACAAGGCTGTATGCCGTAGAGACTTTATGGGTTGTCACTGGATGTTGCGTGCCAGCAAGAAGAAATCAGGTTTGTGGAAAGTGGGTAAATTTATTAGCACCCACAGATGTGAAATGGACACATTCAATGAGAATCACTTCAACCTGGATGTGGACTTGATTTCTCTTGTCTTGATTCCATATTTGGAAGTGTCCATTAGGTTCAAGATTAAAGAGTGTATTACAGTCGTCCACCATGAGTATGATTGTACTATAACCAAAAGAAAGGCATATCTCAGTCGCAAACGTGCCTTTGAACTTATTTATGGTGACTGGGATAAGTCTTTTTCATCTCTGCCGAGGTATATGGTCGCACTGCAATACTTTAACCCCGGGACTGTTGTTGAATGGAGGCGTGAGTGGAGTCCGGAAAGACCCGAATATATTTTCAACTATGTGTTCTGGTCATTTAAACCAACAATTGATGGTTTTGTGCATTGTCGTCCTGTAATTTCCATAGACGGTACTTATGTCTATGGAAAGTATGATATTAAGCTTTTGATTGCAGTTGCAGTAGATGCCAATGGACAAATATTTCCACTAGCTTTTGCCATTTGTGCCAACAAAAACAAAGAGACGTGGACGCTTTTTTTGAACCACTTGAAGCAGCACGTTGTCACACAGCGTTCAGGTATTTGTCTAATATCTGATCGATATGGTGGTATTTTAAGTTCTGTACAGCACTTGCCTGAATAGCAGGAACCCTATGCATACCACCGTTACTGTGTGAGGCACCTGAAGGCCAATTTCCAGAAGAAATATCCTAACAAGGCCTTGCATGACTTAATGTGGATGGCTGCAACTGAGCATTAGCAGTGCAAAATCATGAGGCGTATGGAAGCGATCTAGTAGTTAGATCTACGAGCCTATACTTGGCTGATGGGACATGAGCTTCACATATGGACATTGCATGCTGATGGCGGCAGACGATGGAGATCCCTGACTACAAATGTGTTGGAGTCATTCAACGACTTGTTGAAGTCTTCCCGTGGATTGTTTGTCACTGCCATGGTCTGCATGACATTCAAATAGAGTGCAGAGAGATTAGTTGAAAGGGATGGAGCTGTGTCAGCATTGATGGACAGGGGTGTTCAATTTATGCCAATACCCATGAGAAGATTTGAAAGGTACAGGAGGCGAGCACATTGGCATTCATTTTTACAGTACGATCACGACTGGGGTGTTTTTGAAGTTAAGACCGCTATTCGCGGACACCGTGGGAATAATCTACAGATGGTGAATGAAGCCAGAAGGTTGTGTTCATATGGGAAATACACAACAAATTGTCTGACTTGACATCTTTTGAAGACTGATCAGAAGGTCTTTCTTTGGACCGTAATGTGGGTTTTGGATAGGGCTAGAAAGAAAGGGTATGAAAGGCTCAAAAATGCATCGATTTTGGGTTATTAATTACAACCTTCGGAACTAGATTTATTTACAGCAAACACAACCTTTGCCCCAGTTTCTTGCTTGGGGATATTTTAATTGATTTTTTTTTTTCATTTTTCAAAATTATGACCGAGCCGTGAAGCGCCTACGTATCCTCTTTAAGGAATCAGGTCAAACGTAGTTCCCAATTCCTCTTTTTCATTCTAACTTTTTTTTGTGTTTTTATTTTTATTTTTTATTTTTTATCATTTCTTTTCTTTTCTCTTTTTTTTTCATTTTTCTTTTGTCGTTTTGCTATTCCTTTTTTTTTCTTTATCTTCCATGTTCGTATCTTCTAGTCGTTGCTACTGATTCCGAACGAGGGGTATGAAAGAAAAGTAAACAAGGCTCAAAAGGGGTAACGAACGATAAAGTGTTTAGGTAGCAGAACAAAATGTCTTCGTCATTCCAGTCTTCAAACATGCCAAGTGCAAACAACACAATTTAAATTTGTAGTCTCTTCTGATGGTGCCGGACTTGACAATTATATTCAACATCTGTTTGTTCATTCGTCACTTCTAACGCACCGTTGGGCGACACTCTAACTCTCATTATCTTGAACAACCCTCATGCCAATTTGGCGAATCTTTATTTTAACGGTTTTCTTTGTGTTTTACTTGCCCCAGTTCCATATGACTCGGGCTCTGAATAATCTCAAACCGTCCTTATTTTCTTTAAATGCTTTGATCACCTTCTCGGGGTTTTATGATTAACTTTTAAGATTATGCCCAAACTGTGTGTGCAAGTCATGTCACTAGAATCGGCGTTGAATAAAAATGATAAAAGGACTAAACAAAAGAAAACTGGAAATAATAGAAGACCGGATTTGCTTTAGACTACCGGTGGAATGGTTTGAACAACAAGACAAGCGAAACAAACCATAATAAAATCCTAAAACAACCTGGACAAACTTAAACAAACCACTATGACAAAATGGAAAGATATTGACACAAAACAAAATCCGAATTACAATCCCAATAATCCGAACAAACAGAAATGACAACAAAATAAGCCACCACAAGCTTCTCTCTTGCTAACCAAGGAACGGAGCGTCCTCCCACTTTATCAAAAACTGGCATCTTAGCCACGGAGCTTTGCATCAATACTGCCAAGACCATTACCAGCTTCAACATCATCAACCTCCGTCGGCAAGTTCTCGAGGGGGTTCGAGTGCTCCATGTCATTGTTATTAATCACAATCCGCCCTTCTTGGATCATTTTCTCTACTTCCCTTCTCCAACTATGACAGCTCTCAATGTTGTGCCCTATGACATTGGAGTGGTATGCGCATCGCGCTGCCGGATCATAGTTCCTTGCAAGTGGGTTTGGAGTACATGCGGGGAGTGGCTCAATCAAGCCAGCATGCCTTAGCCTTCCAAACAGACTGGCATAAGATACTCCGATAGGGGTGAGAGCCTTTCCTCGTTTCAACAACCTCTTCATTCTTGCATGTTGACAGGGCCGGAAACCTGCTCCAGATGGCTTTTGGTAGGCTTGTGTGGGTGGGTAGGCATTTCGTGGAGCCGGGTACCCGGAAAGTGAAGTATGGCTTTTAAGGTCACGGGGAAAGAAGTGGTGTTGGGGAGCGGAGAAGCATTGAGGAGTGATGGAGCTACTCAGGTAGCTGGGAAAGCTGCCATAAATGGGTTGGGATGGAGAGTATGGAGGATCTTCCGTTATGGTGTTGGGTGCTTGGGTAATGACAGAGTTCAAGAGGCTTGGCGGTGGAGGGGGTGGTGCTTTTCCAGTTATCCATGCCTGATACATGTCTGCCACATGCTGTCTCAGCATTTTTACTTCTTCTACCAACCCGTTGTTCCGTTCGACCAATTGTTGTCGGTCATCAGTACCGACCCACTCGGTTCTGCGGTTCTGAGCCATTGTCCTTTGACTTTGCTTTGCAGGGAGGAGTTACCACAACCAACCACTTTTCTATATATGAACACAACAAAGGGAAGCCATCACGTTAGTGTTAGGGCATTTGACAGACAATCATATATCAGAGATACAATGCACCTAAGCAGTTAGACAATTGTGCCCCTCTGAAAATCTCCCACACTTTCCTTTATTTATTTATTTTTTCTTTTTTTTTCAATGGTGGTCGAATCTTATGGAGATTGCCTACGTATCATGACCCCGCATGAATCAGACCTTGCGTAGTTCGGACCAATAAAAGATAAACAATAAATATTTTTTATCAATTTTCATATTAAAACAAACTGGGTTTCAATGGTTTGAAGATGACCTACAAACTCGAAAATCAAACAACCCACATATTTTAATCAAAAGATTTACAAAATCCAAAAACAAACAGCCAGCTTCCTTTCTCCGTTTGACAAATGCTCCCGAACGGTTATTTTTGCAAACGTGGCCCCTTCCAAATTTTGAGGCCGGGGAGGATTATTTTATGACACTTTACAAACTTGTCCGTTCTTTTACGAAAATAGCCTTTCGACAACTGAAAGATACTCCAAGGCTATTTCGGCAAGAACTGTTTAAGACGCGGCCGAAGCTGGCTTGGCTTATTCTTGACTAAAAATCCAAACGGTATTCACCTGACCGCTGACTCTTTGTTTTTTTTTCTTTTTAAATTACAATAAAAACCTGGTGTTGCAAACACGGCCCTTCAGCGCCTCGGGGACGAAGATTTTTAAGGCTGTGTGGGTCAACTGGACCAAAAATCCTAAACATGACCCAAAAGGTGGCTGTTTATGCAAAGTCAGCCTTCCGGCGTCCCTTTCGGGAACATTCGGCTATTTGTGACAAAACAACATCACCTGACTTATTTATGACTCTTTTTATCGTTTTTTGAATTTAGGAAAGTCAATATTGCACACACGGCCTTTCCTTGTCTCGGGGACGAGGATTTTTAAGGCTGTGTGGGTCAACTGGACCAAATCTTAAAAATGACCCAAAGGTGGCTGTTTATGCAAATTCAGCCTTCCGGCGCCCTTTCGGGAACATTCGACTATGTTTTGACAAAACAACGTCACCCGATTTCTTTATGACAGAATTAAAATTTTGACACATTTTTTATTATTATTTTTTTGTTTTTGGCTATTTTAGTAAAAGGTGGGGTTGGACCCGATGAGGGTTGCCTACGTATCTCACATCCAGTGAGAAT
The DNA here is from genome assembly GCF_000715075.1 of Nicotiana tabacum. Lineage (NCBI taxonomy): Eukaryota > Viridiplantae > Streptophyta > Magnoliopsida > Solanales > Solanaceae > Nicotiana > Nicotiana tabacum. The sequence continues at coordinate 87,592,235 of NC_134101.1, read as the reverse complement.
CAAACCCGCGTAGTTCGGGCAGGTCATAAATAAACTATATTTTAGATTTTTTTTTTGAATTTGTAAAAGAACTGCTTTAAAAAAAAGGAAGTATTTATTTATTTATTATTTTTTTTGGACTTTGATTGATTTTATTTTTAAAAGAAAGACTTCTAAGAATTCCTTTTCTTTTGATTTGAACTTTGAGAATTTCAAACGTAAAAGGAAGATATTTTTTTTCTGAATTTTCAATTGTTTTTTTCTTATTCTAAAGAGAAAAGAAAATATTTTTTTTGGAATTTTACCTTTAATAAAAGAAATGCTTCTAAAAAAATATTTTTTAAATTTTGAATTTCCTTTTCAATTTTGAAAGAAGAATCAAAATATTTTCGGATTTTTTAAAAGAAAACATTTTTTTTATCAACAATGGAAAATAGAGATATTTATATATATTTTTGCAAGACATATCTTTTTGGAATTTTACTTTGAATTTTCTTGGCAAGACAAATACTCTTTGCAACAAATAAAGATATATATATATATATATATATATATATATATATATATATATATATATATTTTGGAAGTAAAGAAAAATACTTTTTGAATTATATATATATATTTATTTTGGAACAAATAATAAAACCACGTTCAACGCACGACTCTTTTTATTTTTGTTTTTGGTGTTTTCATAGACAAACAAAACAAAATAAAATAAAAAAAAATCATTTTAAAAACAAGACTCTTTTTCATTTTCATTTTCATGGCAAAACAAACTATTTTCTTTTCTATTTTTTTTTTTGAAAAACAAGACAGAACAATGATGATTTTTTTTCTATTTTCCTTTGCTTTTAATAATACAAACTAATAAGACATTTTTTTTTATTTTCTCAAAATTTCGGCAGAGTTTTGACAGTATTTGGGTATTGTTTTTTTTTCAAAAATAAACAATCAATTCCCTAACCGCTATTTCTTTTTTTTTTTTCAATTTCAAAATATCATTCCTGATATTCACAAGTCAGTCAACACACAAGTCCGAATCAAATAAATGCGCAAGTAGTAGCAAGTAAGATGCATCAGGATGGTCATTTTCATTTTTTGGTACACCTGTCCTAGACAGACCCAACCCCTGTGTTGAGCCTCCAAAGTCAAATGCACGTGATGCAAACAAACGTTCCTACTAGGGATCCGGCATGAAGCTGAGTTATTCTAAGTTCATAACCTGGGTATTTGTTCTAGACTGTGTACCCGAGCGGACAACTCGAGTCGAGGAGGGGGCTACGTACCGGGGACCCGCGGGGTCGTCCGGCTTTGTAACTTATCCGGCCTCTTTCTTATTTTAGGTATTGACACTAACAGAATAGGGGAGTCTCGACCAGCGAGCTTCTCCCCGGAGGTAAGAAGAGAAGGGTTTCGGCACAGTTTATATACAGTTCAAATAATATCAAAGCGGTAAAAGCATCATTTAGCACATTGAGCCCAAACATATAACAAAATCAGATAAAACCAAATATAACAATTTATCTAAACTCGAATTTCTAACCCTGAGCCAGTGGTTCTGGGTCTAGTCCCCAGCGGAGTCGCCAGAGCTGTCACACCTCCTTTTTCCGCCCCCGCGAGGGGCGTATGGAGTTTTTTCCAATTAAAGGACAATCGAAACGGGATTGGTTTATATATTTCAGAGTCGCCACTTGGAAGATTTAGGGTGTCCCAAGTCATCAATTTTAATCCCGAATTGAGGAAAAGAATGACTCTATATTACAGTCTGCGTACCAGAAATCCGGATAAGGAATTCTGTTAACCCGGGAGAAGGTGTTAGGCATTCCCGAGTTCCGTGGTTCTAGCACGGTCGCTGAACCGTTATATTCGGCTTGATTAATCTGATTTTATACAAATATGAACTTATGTGCAATTTTAACTTTTTACTGCTTTCATAATTATTTATTATTTTATAGGACTTGCAACGTTGTGGAAACATATCTCGAACCACGTTACATCAATGCACCCGTGATTATTGACATATCTCGACTCGGTTGAGATTTGGATTTAGGTCACATAAATGTGCACCCGAGTTAGGGAAAATATATTATTAAAAGCGTGCCTAAAGCAACTAGCGTATTGTTATTTGGAGAAGGTCGTAAAATTCGCTAAACGGCCTGTCCCGAATTCTAAGTATTTTAACATATACATTTAGAGGGCCCCGCAGCTTATACATTTTTTATTTGTCGAGGCTCGTCTCATTTATTATTAAAAAGGAATTTGCAACGTCACGGAAATGCATCTCGGACCACGCCATAATCAATGTACCCGTGATTAGAGACACATTTCGATTCCGTTGAGATTTGGATTTGGGTCACATAAATATGCACCCGAGTTTAAGAAGGTAAGATTTACTAAGGCGCGTCCTAAAGAGACTAACATATTGTTATTTTAGGAAGAGGCCGTGAACGTTCATTAAACGGCCAAATCCAAAGTCTAGTCAATGGTTATGTATTTATTGAGGGCCCCAGCGATGTGTGATTTATTTGGTGAGGCTCGTCTCATTTTATTTTAAGGATAAACCTACAGTGACTACATTTCTTCTATTAAGTTTGTCTCTAAAAGCAAAAGAAAATTTCTTAATTAATTACATGCTGAAAAACGTAACTTATCAGTTATTAAGTTACGACTAATGTGAACGGAAAATTGCGATCGCGTTTGTACAAGGAAAAACTGCTTTAATTCTACATTCTATTATTTACTAATGCTAGAACATGAGATAGATACACAATAATATCAAAAACAGATTAATTCAACTAACATTATTAGATGAAGAAGTTATACATATGCAACCCCATTACTTATTAATAAATCGACTACATTTTTATACAAAGAAAGGAAAATTATATTCAAACAACAAATCTAAACAGTTCGGATTCAACAGGAACAACGCCTGATTAATATTTCATTTCGCTTCAAGCCGAGAGTGTACAAATGTGTACCTGGAAATGGCAGTACAAGAAGAAAAGAAGTAGGAGTCAGCATCAATAATACCACGGCAACAGCAGATTCAGCAACACCGCAAACCAATAACAACCAGTAGAATAACCCAGTAATAGATTGAAAACTCAGCAATACCAAAGTGCAATCACAGTCAAAGCAGAGGAGAGAAAAGATACAAGATGCAGTAGTTTAATGATTTTTGAATAACACTCGAGAAAAGCAAATGGAAATTATTCGAGTGAAAGTTCAAGTTGCATTTCTCTTTTACTCTCAAAATGTTTCAAGTCCGTCCGCTCTCAAGTGTAAAAATCTGTTTTCTTTTAATGTTCAAATCAGGTCCTCTTCCCTCTAATTCCCCTCAATTTTCCAGTCCCTCTTAATGTCAAGAATGACTCTATATATAGAGAGACAAGTCTTCAATTCCCAACCCCAAATTATTCCTCCAATGGCATGCTTTGTCCCACTTATTAATGTTTTCTTTATTTTAAACTTTGTCCCCCATGCCTACATTAAATAAATACATCCAACACAACCTATTACAATTTGTCCCCCATGCTTACATTAAATAAGTACAATATTCCTTCCCATTATGTTTTGTCTTGTCCCCCATTATATTAAACAAGTACATCAAAAAACCCACCCCATTATATTTTGTCCCCCATGCTTAACATAAAGAATCAAGATAATGTTCAATTACCAAACTAACCCTCTGACCTTATTGCAATTACCATTCTACCCCCGAATGCAATGCAATTTACCAAACTACCTCCATCAGCTCTAAACACTCAATCAATCATAACTTAACCAAAATATAGCCAAGATGACCAATTTCTCAACAATCTTCAACAACAAATTATACGAACACGATGAACAACACAACTCAAAATTAATGGAATGAATTAACCTTATCGGGAACCAATCCTGGTTAACTTAGACCAACAATGGATGAGCAAGGATACAACAATACAAACAACAAAATACATGATTCAAACTAAATCAAACAAATAAAAAAAAAACAGACATAAACTCACATTAAATCACTGGACTTAAACATGAACTTCAAACAAACATGAACATGAACTAAATTTGTTTTTAAGCAACAAACATGACGGATTCACATGATTAAAACAACATTAATAATTTCTGGAAAATACATAACAACATGAAACAAATTGAAGAAATAATTAATTAAATTTCAATTTGAATCCAACAAACATTAAACTAACAAATATTTATGTAAACAATAATACAAACATGAAAAACAACTAATTAATCTTTCATTTGGAATCTGAAAAATTAATTTAACAAAGCACATGAACAAACTAAAAAAAAATTAATTCAAAACGATAGACATGAACAAAACAAACATTTGCCGATTTTAGATTCGAAAATATCAAAAAAAAACGGACAAAATAAAACTCAAAAACTACTAACCGGAGATGAACAATGACGAATTCGATTGTATGGACTGTTTCGACGGACCTCAAATGGGAAAAAATCTGTCCGGACTCAACGACTAACTCAACGACGAACTCGACTTTAAGAAGTTGACGCCGAAAGTAGCACCGACGCAGTAGCAGCAGTCGACGCAGCAGCGTGAGCAGTCGACGCAACAGCGTGGAGAAGATGGCAACGGGGTTGTTTGGACGTGACTGAGTTGGACGCCATGGATGTGAAGCAAACGACGAAGAGCTGGATCTTGGAAGGAAACAGAAGCAGCGTGACAAAGCCGACAGGGAGGTCGACGGACAGCTGCTCGACATTGCGGCGATGCCATGGTAGCCATGTCCACGCCGAAGCTGGAGCAACGACATCCGTTCGGAGCAGCCATGGCTGCTCGTCGTAGCTGGACGCGGGCAGCAGGAAGGTAGTCGACGCAGCAAGCAGAAAGCTCGAGCTTGAAGCAGCGTCAATGGCGGAACTGAGGTTGCTGGGTCCAGGGCAGCTCGCTCACAGGATGAAGCAGACGACAGCAGACGACGCAGAGGTCGTTCACGATGCAACTCGGAGAAAATGAAGTAGAAAGCAGAAGCAACGGGAACGGAGATGGAGCAGCTACGCGAAGAAGACGAAGCGTTTGGATGGTGAAGCTAAGGGCAGCCATGGATGAGCCTGAAGTTTTGAAGGTTTGGAGAAGAATCCATGGGAGGTGTTCTTGAGTTTTTGGGAAGAAGAAGATATGAAAGGGGGGGCGGATGGCTTTTAGGGTTTTTTGTCTTTTTTTTTGTGTTTTGACAAAATGAAGAAGGGGTGTTGGGTATTTGGGTTAATGGGGCGGACCGGGTCGACCCGGTTTGAAGTGGACCGGGTCATGGGGAAGATTGGAAAATTATTTGGGCCTGTGGTTTGAAATTGAAGAAGTGGCCCAATCCGATTTTTCTTTGTATTTTTGTTATTTTTTCTTCTTTTATTTTCTAAAACTAAATTCTAGAAATACTTAAACTATTATTAAGAACTAAATTAAGTTATAGAAATGCAAATTAACTCCCAATAACAATTAACGCACAATTAAGTAATAATTAAGCATAAAATTATTCATTTGGACATTAAATGCTAAAAATGCAAAAGATGCCTATTTTTGTAATTTTTAATTTTTGTAAAACAAATTTAATTACTAACAATTGTAGAATTAAATCCTACATGCAAAATGCGACATATTTTTGTATTTTTTATTAATTTAACAAATAAACAAGCACAGACAAATACAAATAATTATCCAAAATATCACAAAATCTCACAAAATTGCACAACAAGGAAAATCATTTGATTTTGAATTTTTTGGAAGTAATTCTCATATAGGGTAAAAATCACGTGCTTACACCATCTACCACATGCCGTGCGCACATGCCTTGAAGTGCTTTCAACAAGTTGGTTTTGGGGCAACCAACTATATCGACAGGCAATACAGTGTTGCTGCATACGTAGACACGTATAGTGGGCAGTTGCAGCCATTAGGTGCTGAGAATTATTGGCCGCCGGAACCTTTTAAGATGGTGTGTAACAAGGACTATTTGCGCAAGCTGCAAGTGCAAAAGAGAACGCGTATACGGAACCAAATGGATGTTGGTGACACCGTTTATGCGCGTAAATGTGGCATATGCTCGCAAACAGGACACGACCGTCGTAAATGTCCTTCAGATGGTGTGCGTGGCGGTGGTAATCCAGCTACTGGTGCAAGTTCGTCGAATGTACCCAACTATCAATTATACCCCTAGTCTTTTGTTTTCGTTTTGTTATTTGTAATACATGTCTGTACTTATGTATGTTGCAATATCTATCAAATAAAATTATGTTCCACAATCTTGTTACATCTTATTTTTTAACATGACCACTTGATATGGTTGTTCAAATATTAAACTTATTGGTGTTAGTAAAGAAGACCAAGATTGTGGAATAAGAAAAAATTACATATTAAAAAATAAATTTAATATGTAAAGCGTGGTACAATACTACGTTTTATCAGTTGTCTTGTCGTTCTGAAAATAGCTGAAACGACTTCGAAAAAGCTATTTCGTTTCAAAAAAACTTTAATATGTAAAGCGTGGTACAATACTACATTTTATCAGTTGTCAAAAATTTTAATATATAAAGCGTGGTACAATACTACGTTTTATTAGTTGTCTTGTCGTTCTGAAAATAGTTGAAACGACTGCGAAAAAGTTGTTTCATTTTAGAAAAACTTTAATATGTAAAGTGTGGTATAATACTACGTTTTATGTGAAATATTGCATATAAATAACGGGCGCATTCTACTTATTTTCTGCGCTTAACAATAACCAATAGCAAATATTTCCATAAAACCAAAGTTTCTCTTTAAGAAATGTCTCAACAACCCCTTTATGTCCCAAGGTGCTATTGCGGAAAAAAATACAGTATGTATAATTGGTGGGAAGAAGGTGGACGCCGCTACTGGGCGTGTATGAACAAGTTTGATAGGAAACCCGATGAGCCTACATGTGATTTTGAGGTATGGATGGATGAACCATGTAAGCAGGAATACTACAAAGACAGAATTTATGATCTTCATAACTTGTGTACGAGGAAATGGGAACACGAGCGCCGATCCAACCAAGAAATTGAGGAGTTGAAGGCGGAACTCAATGAGGTGGAAGAAGAAAGAAAAAAGCTGGAAGACCAACTCAAGTGGTTGGAGAAAAGAGTACTAGCCGGTCGTGACTAAACAGTGGCTTGTACGTGTTGAGCGTAGTAGTGTATCTTTATGTTTCCCTTGTCAAGTGTTTTCATTAGTTGTACTGTTTGTTTTTTGTTATGTGTATCTTTAGGTTTGTGTTTGTGTTGTACTGTTAAAATAAAATTGTTGTTAAAACAAAATTGTTGCCATTATTTACATAATGTAGTATTTACACAAAGTACAAACATAAGTAAATCAATGAGTCTCGCAGCCTGTGTGCTTCAATGCTATTGCTGGCCTGAGTCGCATCCCCTATCGCCCGGTTACACTATCGGGATCATCATCATCAAGTCACCTCTTTATGTAAGGATGCACAGCAGCATCGACAGTACAGCTGGCAGGATCGGTAGAATAGGTCGTCGGGCCGTTAGCAACCTACAAAACAAGTACTAAACTTAGCATCTGAAAATGTATATTAGTATTGTACGTGTTAAGTCAAAAACATTTTCTCACCGTGGTCTCGTAGGCCTCCTGAGTATATGCATCCGTGGTGTCCTCATCAGCGCATACAGAGGCCTCTGTGATGGGCTGGGACTGAGCCTTAATAAGAAAATTAAAAATTAATTAATGTCAAATCATTAAGGAAAAGAAAACAAATTGAAATTTTATAGTAATACAAACATACCTGCGCCTGTGGTAGATCCGCATCAACCGCCGGGGATGAGGCATAATTCAACCTACACCCGCCATCCACATCCCGGGTCGGCCGATCCTCAGCTGCGGTAAATGGGCCGGAAAAGAACTGGTCTACATCTGTGTCGAATGTACCCGTGATCAACAATGTATCTGACGGGGTGACCTGCGATGCTGGCAGAGATAGCCTCGCGATCCAACCTCGCGCCATCTCTCGCTTGATACAGGGTCCGACGAGCTAGCTTTTCCACCCACCGGCCATACTCAACGACTGCAGCACTGTCGCCATGTTGCTGCATCTCCTGTCCCAACTGGTAGAACATGTGATGCCCAATAGCCTGCGCAACATTTAAAATATTAATTAAATAACGTTATATCACAATTACAAGATATTAATAATCCACAAAATATACCAGCGCCTCGTGCCTCCCGGCATATGGTTTGTACCAATCGCCAAGTACATGAATGGGGTTCCCGATCATCAGTCGGGTGTGACGGCGGTACCATGATGTATGCAGCTCAATAGTGGCCTCCTGGATATGTGAAGTTGGTGGCGGAATACGGTACTCTCGTTGGTCCCAAATATGGACCTGCTGCTCTAGCCATCCTACAAATGCATTGTCCACCCTGGTACGGTCATCCCGCTAATAATGTGTAGGCACCCATGCAGCTCCCCCGGTATAGGCTGGGGACAGTGAAACTGGCGAAGCACACGCTCTGTGTCATGATGCTCAACCACATCGGAAAAGATCATCGGGACGGAAGTGCTCCAAAGCAGTCGGTCGACTGAACAATAATCAGGCAGCTGAGCTAGCAACTCATCGCTGTATGGCGTCCAAATGAACTATCAAATAATAACATAAAAATGAGTATGCGCAATATAAGTGAATTTATAACAAGTAAGTTTAGGTAAATATTTACCTGTCCAGCCACCAGCATATCTAACACATCCCTGACAAGGGGGAGATTATGATGAGCATCAGTCCCTCAATAGTTCTCACGCTGGAGAACCCACCTCATAGCTAGAGGGAGAAACAGAGGTGCTACACCCGGCTCTAGTGGTGGTAGAGGTGGCTGTAATGGCAGGATCTGCTGCCAAGCCCAAACCTAAGATAAAGGGTTGACGTAAAATTTAAGAGTCATTTTGACCGTATAGAATTCGGAGTAATGAATAGAGTATTCGAAAATGTTGTCACCTGTAGAAGCGGCAGAAAAACACATATGTCCACCTGGCTGCCCATGCTTGCCCGTCACATACTCCTATACAAGTATGCTGGAATAGCAGCACCCCAACTGTACTGGGTTAACTTATCTAGCTGCTGCAGATAATGCAGAAAACGCATACTCACTAGATTTCCCGAAGTGTTCGGGAACATGACACCCCCCAAAAAGAAGGAGCAGCGCCAAACTCATGTACCGGTCAATATAGATAGCTTTTTTCTCGCCGGTAATGTCGGAGTGCAATACCTCCATATGCTCTCTGATAGCTGTCATAGAAACGTGACTGCCCCCTCTAAGTACAGCCTCACCCTGTGGTCTGTAACCAGTATACTGACCCAACAAATCCAAATACCGGGGACGCATCATAGCTCTCATGTACTGGGGCAGTGCAACGACCAGTCCATCTACACGCAGTCCATACAAAACCTGAACATCCTTAAGCGTGATGGTGGCCTCTCCAGTAGGCAGGTGAAAAATGTATGTCCCGGTCGCCACCGCTCTATCAACGCCGTGATGAGAGACCAATCGAGCTGCATCCACCCAATCCGAAAACTCGTAAGGAAGCCCGTAGCCTCTAGGCGCTCGACTACGCGGGGATGGAAATGTCTCTACCTCAAGAAGTCCCACAAATCGTCCGGTCTCCTGGCGCGGAGAGTCTGATCCAATAGATGTCCCTCCCATACATAGGAGGACTTATGGTCGCCCTGTAACACTAATATCTGATCCTCGGCTGGTCCAGGATGCACATGCGGCGAGTCCGTGTCGTCTACTGTAATTTAAACAATATTAATTGTGTGTTTGTATTATAATAAATTAAATAATTAATTATTTAATTGTACTGAGTAATTATCTATGGGTTCCAGGCTCGATATTTGAGGCCCAGTAGCACCATGCTATCCTTAATTATTATGTGTGTCAATTTCAATAAGTTTAAAATTTTGTTTGTTTAATAAATTAAATAAGCAATTATTTAATTGGATTGAGTAATTATCTATGGGTTCCAGGCTCGATATTTGAGGCCCAGTAGCACCAAACTATCCTTAATTATTATGTGTGTCAATTTCAATAAGTTTAAAATTTTGTTAGTTTAATAAATTAAATAATTAATTATTTAATTGGACTGAGTAATTATCTATGGGTTCCAGGCTCGATATTTGAGGCCCAGTAGCACCAAGTTATCCTTAATTATTATGTGTGTTAATTTCAATAAGTTTAAAATTTGTTAGTTTAATAAATTAAATAATTAATTATTTAATGTGACTGAGTAGTTATCTATAGGTTCCAGGCTCGATATTTGAGTTAATTTGACAACATATATTAATTTATTAGTTTTGTAAGTTTATTTTTATAAATTAAATAATTAATTTTGTAAATTGTAATTGGATAGAGTTTGTAGTTAGTACATACTTAAACTACAGAGACTTTACGCTAAAAGGCTCTATATTTTACTCCACTAAAAGGCTGTATATTTTATTACGCTAAAATGCTCTATATTTTACTATGCTATATGGCTCTATATTTTACTACGCTATAAGGCTCTATATTTTACTACGCTAAAAAGCCACTATTCTTTAAACAAATAAATAATCTAAACTAAATAAAAATAACAAACAAAAGAACATAACATTCACGAAATTACATATAAAACAGTAAAAAATATTTGTGACAATTTCATTAATAATAAAAATTATTTATCAACTTTTAACTATTTTTTGTACCAAGGCTAATAATTCAACCCGGGTAAAAATAACATACAAATTTAAACGCAAACATAACACAAATCAACGTGGAAATACATTCAACAAAACAAATATGCATATGCTCTACGAGTTTCGACATAAACAAAATCGAAATACCTCGATTTAAGTTTTTTGAAATAGATCCAAATCGAACTTTTGACCCCGAAAGAAGGAATCCAAGGCTTGAGATGTATGCGGGACCTACGCTCTTCACTTTTTGTGTGACGGGTGGGGCCCAAGAATTTTTTTTAATTCGCGGAGGGGAGGGACCAGCAATGGTGGGAGATTGTTTTAAAAAATGGAGACACAAGTGCGTGGGGAAGAAGAAGAAGGGGGACCCTGTATTTTATTATAGGGAAACGCATTATAATACTGCATTTTCCTTAAACGCAGTATTATAATGCGTTTTCCTATAAAAAAATTAATTTTTTAATAAAATGCAGTATAATACTGCGCTTAACTTTAACGACTAGCTTTCCGTTAAAGTAAAATGCAGTATTATACTGCGTTTTATGTAGAAATGTAACTTCTTTTTAGCTGTAAAAACGTATTTTTTGTCCAAAATGACATCATTTCAGTTTCGGACTCGTGGTACGATACCCGCTAAGTTGGTAAACTTATCATATATTTATATAGAAATTTTCTTAAACTAGGTTAAATATTTGATCCTGCCATCTCCAGTCGCAAACTAAATAAATGTGCCTTGGCTGGTAGACTTTTTTGAAAGCTTTTCTCTTGTATAAAATTCAAGTTCGAATTTATGTTGGACCTTGTCTGACTTTCCGTTTTGGTTGTGCTTTTTATGTCCTTTGTCCAAGTCATTTTCCTTTTTATTTCCTCCCAATTTTCTATTTATCATTTATTTTTCAAAAGAAAATATTTTTTTCTCTCGGTTCCTATTATTTTATATGTGATCTTTAGTAAGAACACTAAAATAAGAGCCTTCAAAATTCCATAAAATAAACATTTCTCTTAGTCTCAAATCTTTTAATTAGTTTTTTCTTTCAAAATAAAAAACATTGGTTTTGATAGAAATTTTGGATTGAGATCAAATTTTAACTTTTATAGTTTCTTTTTTATTATTATTACATAAGAATTTGTGATATTCTATGATTGTTAAATACAATTTAAATCTCTTTACTATTAAATTTTAATGAATATTTCGCAAGCATTACTTAGAAAAGTATGAGATTTATGATTTTAATTTTTGGATCTTGTAGTTTATCTAATTCTGCTACTTATGGGATATAATTTATCTATTTAAGATATAATATTTAATTTTCTTTCTGATTGGTGAAATTTCCATATTGAAGATGTTATGTTACTTGTGCAATTTTTTTAAGCATACAAAAAAAGATATAGTTCCCTAGTGAAAATATTGATTTTACTTGTATTGTTAATAATAAGGGAGTGATTCCTTCTTTAAAATGTTAATAACATTTGCTTCTTGATGTGTGAGATGTAATTTTCATATAACAACAACAATAATATATCCAGTGAAATTTTACAAGTAGGGTATGAAAAAAAGATGTAATTTTTATATTTGCAAATAAAAAATACCTATTAAATTATCCGAATAAACTAAAAAATGAACCTAATAAACGTTCCGAACAAACTCTATATTAGTTATTACAAAATGTACATTAAAGAAAATTATGACACCTACTACCATTAAAAGAAAATTATAACACCCACTACCTTCCGTTCCTAGATCCACCTTTGACCGTCATAAAAGAATGAGATGAAGAATGTTGTAAACAGATTTGGTAAGGCAGAGAAAAGCCAGAAAGCAATGATCCACGTTATTCCTGTAGCTATCCAGAAAGCTGCGTAGAAAACCAAAAAAAAGGATTAATAAATCTTGAAAGGAAATTAATTTTTTTAGTCGCATCATTACTAGGAAATCTTTATACAAATAGCAGATTGAATTGTACGCTTATTTTTTATAGTCAGTATATACACATCATAAATTAATTATATATATATATGCTCCCTCCGTTTCATATTAGATCATGTACTTTTTTTTAGTATGTTCCAAAATAAATGACACATTTGGAAATTTGAAAATAATTCAACTTTAAACTTTTTCATTTTACCCATTTACCCTTAATGAGAAACTTTTATAGCCACACAAATGTCATGACCCCATAAACTTTTTACCCCTTAATCTTTTAAGACCACAAATTTCAAAAGTCTTCCTCTTTTTTCTTAAATTCCGTACCGAGTCAAACTACCTCATCTAATATGAAACGGAGATATATATATATATATCAGTGTATATTTATATATAACCATTCGGTGAATGGCTATTTAAGTAAATGAAACTATAAAGTTGTTGACAAGATGCAATATATACGTACATATTAGCTTGCTAGATTATTTAGTTCTCCCAAGTCACAGACACCTTTTTTTAATCGAAAGGGGCAAAGGGTATATCTAAATTATTTTCTTCTAGGCAATGGAGAAGAAATCAGAAAATGGCAACTTTCTTTTCTTACCCCTGCTGAAGGCCGGTGATCAAGTTGATAGAACTGAGAAGGACTCAGTTATTATCACTGGCAAAACTTCCTTTCTAAATACCACTTTTCACGGACTTAATGCTCTATCAGGTTCTTTCTTATCGTTTCTTCCTAATGTTGTTATGCGGTGACTTTTGTAAATTTTTTGATTGGCTGGGCTGTGTTTGTTGGTCCAAATTTCACTTTCTTCAGCTGTCTAATCTGTGTAACTTGAAAGAATATAATGTTTTTTTTTATCAGTTGTAGAATGCGAAACACTTTATCGGGATGTCAACCTACTGTTGTTGTAAAGAGGGAATTTCGGGATGTCAATAAGGTTGGCGTGATTCATATATTGGAGCAACCGATACTAATGTGGCACATCTGCATAATGAAAATAGAGTAGAAACATCTGTTGAGTTTTCTCATAGAATTAATTGTGAATGATATGCTGAATTTCCTAAAGAAAAATATTATTATAGTACTTGATGAATTTCGTCGGAGACATCACCATTTATTAATATTTGTTGCCACAGGAGTTGGGATTTTGTTTACTCCATATGCGTTATCATCAGGAGGGTGGTTAAGCATGATACTTCTTATCATGATTGCGTGTGCGACCTTTTTCACATCCTTGTTAATAAAGAGATGCATGGATTTTGATCCGACGATAAAAAGGTATCCGGACATTGGAGATCGGGCATTTGGAACATCAGGAAGGATATTAGTCGCGGTTTTTATGAATCTAGAGCTTTACTTGGTAGCAACCGGTTTTCTAATTCTTGCAGGGGACATCTTGCATAATCTGTTGCCAGAGGCGAATTTTGAGTTTTGGGGACTCACAATTGGTGGAAAACAAAGCTTTGTCTTGATTGTTGCTATGATCATATTGCCGACAGTGTGGTTAAAGAACATGAGCATTCTGGCATATGTATCAGCCACTGCAGTTTTAGCATCCCTCGTTATTGTTGGTTTGATCTCCTGGGCAGCAACGTATGATGATATTGGATTTCATAAAAAAAGGAAACTTGTGAATTGCGGAGGAATCCCCACATCTTTTAGCTTATATGCCTTCTGCTATTGTGCCCATCCTGTTTTTCCAACTCTATACACTTCAATGAAAAATCAGAAGGAATTTTCTAAGGTAATACATTACAGAGTAGACCATTAAGAAATGCGCTTAGGTGATCATTACTAAGAATGATTTTTGACCTTTAGGTAAATTTTATTGCAGATAATGCTTCTGTGTTTTGTATTCTCTACCATAACTTATGCATCAGTAGCAGTAATGGGGTACTTAAGGAATTCGGCTCGGATGTTGAGTCACAAATTACCTTAAACCTTCCAACAGAGAAGTTTAGCTCAAAATTGGCTATATACACTGCATTGATCAATCCAATAGCCAAGTATGCATTAATGATGACACCAATTGTTAACAGGATCGAGGAACGTTTTCAATCTTACTGTCATAACAGATCATTTAGCCTCCTGACCAGGACTCTATTGGTGATGAGCAGTGTCGCTGTTGCCCTGACCATACCCTTCTTTGGGTATCTCATGTCGCTAGTTGGAGCATTTCTTAGTGTCACTGCATCAATTTTGCTACCATGTTTATGCTACTTGAAGATTTCAGGAACTTACAGAAAGCTTGGATTTGAGATAGTCATAATAGGCTTTACAGTACTAATGGGAATCCTAAACTTAGTTACTGGTACATACACATCTTTGATAGAGATAATACAGCACTTTTAAACTTTGTAGTTTACAATTTCATTTATTGGTTCTATAGTTTTTCCGGCCCTTCCCCGGACCTCGCACATAGCGGGAGCTTAGTGCACCAGACTGCCCTTTTAGTTTTTCAATAGCTGTTCTGAAATTGAAACTGGTCCTGTAATCCCAGAACATTCCAAGATTTATATTAGTGCGATAATCTTAGCTATTCCATCAAAAATTCACTGAAGCACCAGTACTTTGGGATAAGCTCGATGATTCAGTGTGAATATAGATTCTTGGATACATTTTTATACAAATTATCATGGGATATACGTGCAGTGAGTGAAAGGGTGTACTCGAATTGCTGGATTGGTAAATCACCGTAGTTACAGTATAAGATAGGAGTAAGATTGGCTCAATGCATAACAGACAGGTGATATATGAAGCATGTAGATCATGGATCACGGTATCCATGGGAAAAAGCAAAGAGCAGTTGTAGTCATGAACTAGCTCATAATACTGAGAGCAGGTCTACAGGTTGGTTGCCAATCTATGAACGCCAATGTCTGAAGGCTCAATCAAAAGTTTCTTGATGCCTCGTTCATATTGTGGTATTAGTGTTACAATTGATTAGTAACAATCCATCATTAGAATCTGTATACGGTAGAAATCGATGGTCCGATTTTACGATCATTGAGGTATCTCGAGGATTTTCAGTGATCGACTCCAAGAGTTCTCGGTGATCGACCTCGAGGCAATGTAAACCGGCGGACTCGGTGGATCAGGGCGAAGTTCTCAAGGCACGTACATATAGCTGACAAAGCCTAATGGACTAGTCCAAAAAAGCGAATAAAGACATTAAATAGATGTACCAGCCCCATATCTTTGTAATCAATGCATCTGTACTATATTGGGATTCCCCCTCATATATAAAGGGAATCCTTGTCATTTTGTAAACATCTGTCGCTCAATAAAAACACACAAGAACATTCTTTCTGCTCTCTAACATATTCTCTTGATCTCATTGCTTAATTTATTGCTTAATTTATTGCGTTCTATTTATTATTCATCATTTATTGCTTATTATTGGCCATAAAGAGCCGTCATTGATTTATTACTACTGTTAGTCACCCATCAATTACCCTCGATAGTTCCCAGCTGAGCTCCAGACTCGACCCCGAGACCCTCGAATAGTCAAGCCCGATGCCCCGATTATTAATTATTCGGTTTGTTTATCACCTTGCTTTCAAGCTCTTATCTCGTTTCTAAGTCTTTCACATATTATCAACTGCTTAACAACTAGCATAAAAATAGATCACGTATTTTTAGAACCACTAAATCAAATTTAATTGTTATTACCATTTTTGCGGTAAACAGTTTGGCGCGCACCGTGGGGCTAAAAATAATAGTGATTATTTTCTTGCTGGTTTTACTATATAACGCAAGTTATCTTTCACACTTTTTCTTGCCCAAGATCTTTAATTTCAGGTCAAAATGTCTGATTCAGTGAACAACAATCTTGAAACCCGCGGAGAGAATGGTGTGGATGTTCCAGGTGTTGGTGTACCACCACGAAACCTTGAGAACGCACCAAGACCGATTCCAGTGGACACGATTTCACGCGACACTCAACATGTCGATATAAGCTCCCACACTAACAGGAGCGTGCACCAAGGAGACCAACAAGAAGCTTAGAAAACCCCAACTAGGGAAGAACGGGAGGTTAGCCTTCACGTTATTTTTGAAATGTTACAGGCACAACAGCTGGTGATTGCCCAGCTGCAAAGTCACTAGAAAACACCTAGCACCGTAGCACCAGGCACGACCCAACCAGCCGAGCAGGCACCGGAGAGATCAAGCAACAACGGGTCGGCAACCGACCCCGCCATCATAAAGATGCTCGAGGACCTCACAAAGAGGATCGAATTGGGGGAGAAGAAGATAGAATCCAACGATAAAAAGGTCGAGACCTACAACTTCAGGGTCGACCAAATTCCGGGCGCACCCCCGATCCTAAAAGTGTGGATTCAAAGAAGTTCACACAAAGGCCGTTCCTAGAGGAAGCGGCTCCAAAACCCATTCCAAAAAAGTTCAGAATGCTAGACCTTCCGAAATACAATGGAACCTCATACCCCATTGAGCACGTTACTGCTTACACTTGTGCAGTGAAGGGCAAGGACCTAAAGGACGACGAGATTGAGTCTGTCTTGCTAAAGTAGTTTGGGGAAACACTCTCGAAAGGGGCCATGGCGTGGAGTACAACCTAGCTCATAACTCTATAGACTCATTTGTCATGTTGGCAGATTCTTTCATAAAGGTACATGTCGGTGCCATCAAAGTAGCAACAAAGAAATCTGACGTCTTCAAGATCAAGCAGAGGGAGAACGAGATGTTGTGAGAGTTCGTATCTCGCTTTCAAATGGAACAAATGGAACTACCACCAGTCTACGACAATTGGGCAGTACGGACCTTCACTCAAAGTCTAAATGAACGAAGCTCGGTGGCTTCGAAGCAACTGAAACAGAATCGAGTTGAATATCCCGCCGTGACCTGGTCGGACATTCACAATCGATATCAACCAAAAATTAGGGTCGAGGACGACTAACTGGGAGCCCCCTTGGGCTCGGTATACCCAAGCAGGCTTCTGGCGAATGAGCCAAAGCCCAACAAAGAAAGGTACCAGCCATACACCGAAGAAAGGATAAACGCCCCGAGGCGCAACATACCCCGCAATGATCGAGGGATGAACCGAGGCCAGAACCCACGGGGACTCGTCAATAGAGCTGGATTCGACAGGTACACATGGCCGATGGAGGCACCTCGCTTGTCGGAATACAACTTCAACGTAGACATATCAGACATCGTGTTAGCCATCAGTAAAATCAGAGACACCAGGTGGCCAAGGCCTGTACAATCAGACCCTTCACAAAGGAACCATAATTTAGTATGTGAATTTCACAACATGCACGGGCACAGGACTGAAGATTGCCGATAACTCCGGGAAGAAGTGGCCTGATTACTCAGCAAAGGTTACCTCCGGGAATTCCTCAGCGATCGGGCCAAAAATCAGTTCTGGGAAAGAGAGGTGACCAAAACGAGCGAAGCAGATAAGCCGCAACACGTTATCCATATGATCGTTTGAGGTGTCGGCACCCTGCAGGAACCCTCTGCCAGGAGAACAAAAACATCCCTCGATAGGGATAAGCGAACTCGAGGCTCTATCCCAGCCCCACAATGGCACACTGGTAACTTCTTTTGTTGTGAACACATTTCAAATTAAATATGTACTTGTGGGTCCAGGTAGTTCGGCGTATATTATCAGATCGAAGACGACAGGGCAGCTCAGACTGTTTGACCAAATTATGACTGCCTTTCGAAGTCCTCAACGGACTCAACATGGTGAACAAAACAACGAAAGGGAAAACTGCCATACTAGTCAATGTGGCCGGCGCAACCCATAACACCAATATCTCCACTATCAAAGAGGCTGAAGGATAAACGAACAGTGAAATAGCGACCACGAGGCATGTTCTCGGTTTTACCCAAATAAACAAAGCAGAGGACCGTGTCGCGTCCTCATCACCAACGACCGAAACATATCAGGGTTCGAAACACCACCGGTACATCCTACACTAAGGTATGACTGTCTCCTTTTTTTAATTACATTCTACACTAACCTGAATGCAGGTATCCGATTGAAACGACCAAAGCATTTTCCAACTCGAAGGCCTTAGGTTTCAGAAAGCATGCGTTGCACTCTTTTCCTTCGACCAGGTTTTTATCCTAAGGGTTTTACCGACAAGGTTTTTAACGAGGAGACATCCATATGCTACCTAAGAAAGATTCAACAAGTATTCAAGGCTTCTTTTGCAATCAACCTCGAATGCTGGGGGCATCCCCCCGCGTAAGAGCCTAAGGGCCAGCTCTAAATTCAAAAAATTGAGGGTCGAATGAGCTCGAGTCAAAACCTGATTCGGAGACTGAACCCAAAATAGTTAAATAAATATGCCTAAGAGCAAAAGTGTAAGAGCCATTGTCACCAGCTTATACTAAAAGGTCACATCGACCAAGCGCGTAAGAGCCTACGGGCCAGCCTAATGAGCCCCAGGGCCATACCGCGAATCTAAGGATTCCTCTCAACTCAAAGACTAGTTCATCTGGCTAAAATCAAGGCAAAAAGAAACACAGGAGAAACAAAATCGTGAGGTCTCCTCTTTATACATACATGCGAAAAAAACACAAGCTCTATTTACAACATACTTTGAAAGTACTATATACAGAAACAGAAAAGAAAATATACGTCCCCCTTAGGGACTATGTCCCGACGGCCCCATCCTTGCCATCCTCGGCATCTGACAGAAGGAATTTAGCATCATATTCTTCCGCCTTCGCCTGCTTCATCTCTTCTGAGAGGTCGACGCCCCTGGCATGGATTTCCTAGAGGGTTTCCCTCCGAGATTTACACCTCATGTACTCTTTATTATTGCTCTCACGATCAAGAGCCTTCCTCAGCTCAACTCTAGCATCAGCAGCGCCCTTCAAATAGGCCGCCACTTTCTGGTCAGCCTTAGTGTGGCTCATTATAGCCTCAGGCCGGGCATTCACAACCTCGGCCTTCGCCTTCAAAAGCTCAGACTCGAGCCTTGTGATCATATTCTCTCGGCCAGAATGGTTCGCACGAGCATTCCGAATTTGCACCTCGAGGGCAGAAGCCTTAGCCAAAGCGCCCTCCTTGGACGTAACTTGGGCATCTACCTGAGCCTTCAACTCGTTAAACTCACATTTGACCCGACCAACTTCGCCCCAAAGTCGGTCCAGATCCTCCGTTTTGCTCTCCAACTAAAATACCGAAACATTAATCTCCGAAAATGAAAGGGGGAGCATATATCAACACAAAATGCAGGTTACCTATCTTTCGAGGCGGCTTTTGCAGTTCCGTCTTCGATTTGCCTTACACCGCAGGTATACCAGCTCACCTTCCTTTCTCGTACAAAGTAGCATTAGGGATTTCTCCCTATCCAAAGCTTTCCGCAGCCTGGCCTCATGGCGAAGCAGCTTAGACATAAGCTTGTCAAAGGCCTGCAAAAGAAAATTCAATAAGAAAGGGAGGGCGTGAAACCACGGTAAGCCTATACCCACTACCAAAGCTTACCATAAAGCCAAGCCGTTGAGCCTCACCAAAGGCCGAGCCAACGTCCGATGGCCTAGTGTCCCGCGAAATGCCTTTGGTAGGAGGAGAGGAAGGTGCCGCATGACCCTTGTCCCTCGAAGTACCTTCGACAGGAACGAAAAATGTTCTTTGAAAAATAGAGGCCTCCGAAGTTGGAAGATCGAACGACTCACCTTTTTTGAACCTCAGAGAAGGACTCACCCTGCCGTGAGCTTCCTCACACCTCAGAGACTTTTTCCGTTTATTATCGATCCTTGACCCCGAGGTCGGCAATCTCTCCTTCTCCCCTAGGGGGCACAACCTCATCTTGGAAAAACCTCCAACACCTGTGGCGGCAGAGTTAGTACGCTAAAAAAAAGTACCTTTCTGAGGAAACGAGCCATTAAACACCTACCGTGGTTCTTTGCCTCCCATCTCCCCTTGGACAGGTCTCACCACTTGTGCTTATCATAGGTCGAACAAGCTGCCAGCTTACGGGACCATTCAGCCAGATCAGGGATCTCGTTCGGCAACCAAGGAATCGCTACAAAGAATGAAATAAAAAGATGCCTTTATGGAGCCCACCTCCACTATGGACAAAGTGATAAAAATACAAGTATACCACGTACGTGTGAAATTCCATTTCTCAAGAAATGGCAAAAATCTCCAGGGATAATATCGACTATCCGTGCTCGAACAAACTGGCTCATCCACCCTTGGTTCTTGTCCTCTTCGTCGTTAACGGCAGGGGACCGAGTGGATCGACGCCACAGAGTAATCAAGCCCCGATAGTACAGAGGCCGATATAACCTAACGAGATGACTAAGGGTGAATTCGAGCCCGGCCTTATCCGTAAAGTACCTTATCATCAACAATATCTTCCAAAGGGATGGGTGAGCCTGCTCCAAGGTAACTAGATACTTCCTACAAAATTCAAGCACAACCCTGTCAGGGGGACCCAACGTAAAAGGATACGTATACACGTTCAAAACCCCTCGACATGGGTCATGATGCTCTCCTCTGGGGAAGGTACCTGCAGTACCACTCCTTCTCTCAATCTCCAGTCTTTCCTAATCATCTCGAGATGTTTCTCCCTTATTGAAGAGATGAACCTCGATGCATGCTCCCGATGCCCTTGAACGTTGGAAGGTCTCTCCAATGTAAAGTCTCTCCTCAAGACAAAGCACCTCGAGGCCCGCTCACCGGGCACCGGCGGTGTACCACCGACTTGACACGGAACAAAGGCAGAACTCCCCTCTCTTTGATGGGCGGATGTTGATGTAGCACCCATGGTTGCGGTAAAATAGGAAGAAGAGGATGAAGATTTAGGCGAAGGCAAAGAACAAAAAGTTCTATGAGAGAGATGATTAACTAGAATAGCAGAATCTGCAATTGAGAAATGAGCGAATGCATATATAGAGGTAAGCGACGTCTGTTTGCCTATCCAGAAGACCAATTAAGTCTGGCCATGACAACACCATTTTTGGGAAATGTACTGGCAGGACCACCTCGGTGCCCCACTATCAGGCCGTATGAATGATGCTATCACGCGGCGTTCGGGGAGGTATTTAGACCCCGAGGTTCCTTACTATCATAAACATCGGCCCCAAAGGAGCTATTGCCAATTTCGAGATGGTACCCGATCTCGAGGGCCCCGATTACTCCAAGTACGGGCTCCAAAGAGCCAATATCAAAACTTGAAGGCTAACTCCGCATGAACACTGGAATATAAAGAATGGAAAGACTTGAAGCAGAAAAAATTCTCTTGCATTGCCAAAAAATATATTTACAATGGGCGTCTTTACAAGACTTATTTCCCCAGGAATACATATACAAAAAAAAAGAAGCAAAGGCAACGCAGGCCTACTCTTCATCGCCACTACCCTCTGAACCATCTCTGGGACCTTCGTCCAAAGCGACTAAGAGAGCCATTTCTTCCTCCGACTCTCGGGCCTCCTTGATCTCAGTTGAGAGATCGGCACCTTTAGCACTGGCTTGCCTCTTCGCCTTTGCACTAGCGTAAGCGACAGTCCAAATTAGTTTTTTCTCAGCCTCCACCGATATATTTCGGGCTATTCAATTCATAGTGGCGACATCCTTCAGATAAGTAGTGACCTTTTCTTTGACCTCAGACTTGGCCGCAGATAGCACAACAATCTCTTTTCGAGCAGTTTGGAGAAGACCCTGGGTCGATGCCAATTCCGAGGTCACTACCTCGTTTTGCTTCCTCAGCTCGAGGATCTCCATATTCTTCTGCCCGATCTGCGAAGGAAAAGATAAGTCAATAAATATCGAATTATGAGAATGATGAACAGATTTACGAATAACAAATTACCTGCTCAGCAAGATCAGCCTTTTCTCGGAGCAATCCCTCCAAAGCCACCCGAAGCTTGCTTAACTCCTTCTCCTTTCGGGCAGAGGAGGCCTCCGACTCCTGCAATCCCGATGTGAGCTTCTCGAGCTCCTTTTCACGACATGAAAGCTCCTCATGGAGCCTAGAGAGGGCGTGATCATACATCTCCTTAGACTACAGCGAAACAAAAGAGTTAGAAAAATGAGGAGAAATGCTTGAGACTAAAATAGCATACATGAACAGCTATCACCTGCCATTGGAACTTCTCCGCTGCCTCGATAGCACTGGGAGCATCGAGATCGATGTCCTCGCTAACATCGTCAATGTGATCAAGGAAATTACTAAGCGCACCTCCCCCCCTTGAGAGGACCCCTCACGTTGGCAACATTTGGGTCTTGAGTGTCGCTTAACTCCCCAGAGAACTGAGTGCCCAAATTGAGGCCACCCAAGGCATCAATGTCACCAAGGGGCAAATCCTGCCCCCGAAAAGCTCTGGGCCCGGACCCTTTGAAAATAGCAGCAACGGTCTCCTCGGCAGGGGACACATCTGCGCCCTCTTCAAGGCCCTCCGAAGCATGGGTTCGAGCTAATTCAGCCGACCCCGACTCAGCGGCCCTAGGCGCAGGCGCTTGGGGAGAATCCGTGCCCGACCTTTTTATTTTTACCAAAGGGACATCGTCGTCATCGTCATCCTCATCCTCATCATCAAAGCCCACTCCAGAAGCTGAAGCCGAAGTCCTAGAAGCAGCTCGAGGCCTGCCGGATTTAGGTTTCTTTGCCATAGGAGAATCAACAGCCGCCTTATTCTTTCTCTTCTTGCCCTTATCAGGCTCCGAAGTCTCCATCTCACCATCGGGAGGCGGTCTCATTTGCACTCCATCGCCAAGGCATACACAAACATAATGGCCAAAATTTATCAGCACGAGGGATACGGGGGAGGAACATAAAAATAAGTATAGGTAGCAAGAAAGACCTTACCATGATTCTTGGCCACCCACCGCGTTTTAGCCAAGTTAGGCCAAGACCGCACAAGATATGGGAACGAGGCATCCAATCGCCTAATCCATCCCGACAGATCCTGAGCCGCTTCAGAATACCAAACAGTAGCTGCAAAAACCAAGGGGAGATCATTTTTTGAGAGAAAAGTAAGAAGACCATTAAGCATGTTCGAAGGAGAAGCACTTACACTGCGTGTTCCACTCCTCCGGGAAGGGCATTCTTTTGGCAGGGATGATGTACGAGGTCCATACTCGGATGAACCTGCTCATCCACCCTTGATCTTTGTCCTCATCGATGCTCGAGGAAAATGGCTTTTGGACCGATGGTGAAGTTTAATCAAACCTCAATAAAATCGAGTGCTATGCAGTCTAATCAAATAGTTGAGGGTAAAGGTCGCACCCTTGACTATATTGGAATAGTCGCAGAGCATGTAGACTATTCTCCAGAAAGATGGATAGATTTGGCCGAGCATCACTCGGTACTTGTCACAGAAGTCGAGAATGACCGAATCTATCGCCGGGGAAGAAGGGTTCGAAGAATCGACCAGACCCAAAGTGAATGGGTATGTATATACGTAAAGGAAGCCATCCTTGTGATCTGTTATGCTCTCGTTACAACGGGGGATCTCAGCCAGCACTGCCTCCCTCCATCGGTAGTTGTCATGACCTAGATTTTCCACCCTCGGGAGTCATGATTGCGCCTACTAATGAAAGCTAGGCAAGCCAACTATTTAAACAAATTACCTTTTTCCTATTTTAATCCTTTAACAATTATGAAACAATAGCTTATAGGCAGCGGAATTTAAACAAGCGGAAGAAATAATAAAACCATTTAAATATATCCAATACAACTTCTTAAACAAAGACTACCCTGAACTGGTGTCACAGCTTCACAGACGGTCTAGGAATACTACAAACCAGGTCCGAAAAGTAAATGCAACACTGTTTCTGAATTACATAAATGAAATAGGGAGAAAGGATAGAGGGAGACGCCAGGGCCTGCGGACGCCTGCAGGACTACCTTAGATCTCTGTATGGACTGAAGGCAGCCACCCAAAGCTAAGGTCCAAAAGCTACTGCGACGGTCCAAAAGCTACCGACCCCATGTGCTGGTAAGTGCCTAGCCTAACCTCGACGAAGTAGTGATGAGGCTAGGACCAGACTACCAAATAAACCTGTGTAGTTAAATCATATACAGTAGAAAATAGAAATAGGAATGTACAGTGAAGGATGGGAGGGGGAAACATGCTGCGGGGAAACATCAATTAAAAATAGAAAGACAATAAGTATATACGAGGAACACCATATCTCAACTATCAACAAGAATCAGAAATCAAACAAGTGCACAGCATCACCCTTCGTGCTTTTACTCTCGTCCTCACCATAAGAATCAATATATACTGCACGACATCACCCTTCATGCTTTTACTCTCATCCTCACCATAAAGTTAATATAATCGGCACGGAATTGTACATCGTGCGGCACGGCATCACCCTTTGTGCTTTACACTCTTCCTCACAAAATTATACACGGCATCACCCTTTGTGCTTTAACACTCTCTCACCAAAACAATACACGGTATCACCCTTCGTGCTTTTACACTCTTCCTCACCCAAACAACAATCACAAGAAATAGGGCAAGGAAATAAATGAAATTACAATAAAATCCCGGCAAGGGAACAATATCAAAAACATCAACATCCCGGCAAGGGAGATAGCATTAAAAGCAACAACATCCCGTCAAGGGAGACAATGTAATCATTCTCTTCTCTTTTTCACTTTTTCTTCGCAACTCACTTCACAACTTGAGCCAATGCTCTATAAGGTTCAATTGCCAATTGTACTTCCACATTTCATTATACAACTTGAGCCAACGCTTCTCAATGTTCAAATATCACTGTTACCTCCACGGATTTGCCCAACAATAGAAATCATAATAAAGGGCATGAACAATACAAACGAAGTCATAATAATCATAACATAAGACCCACGGGCATGCTTGACACCCACGTATAGATACTCGTCACCATGTCTATACGTCGTACTCAACAAATAGCACATAGCAAATATGACACAACTCCTAATCCCTCAAGCTAAGGTTATACCAAACATTTACCTCAAAGCCACGAACACAATTAAGCCTCAACTACCGCTTTATCTCTTGATTCCGCTACCAACTCGCTTGTATCTAGTCATAATTTACTTAACGATATCAATAAATGCTAAATGAATCAATTCTAATGCATGAAAATAGGTTTTATGAAGATTTCCTCAAAAAGCCAAAAATCGACCCCGGGCCCGCTTGGTCCAAACCCGAAATTCGGACCAAAATCCGATTACCCATTCACCCCCGAGCCCGGATATATACTTGGTTTTGGAATACGACCTCAATTTGAGGTCTAAATTCCCAAATTTCAATATTCTTAGGTTTTACCCAAAATTTCCAATTTCACCATGAAAACCCTAGATTCTAGGATGAAATCTTATTAAAAGAAGTTAAGGAGTGAAAGAAATAAGTTAGAAATCACTTACTAATGTTTTGGAGAAGAAAGAGTGTTTAGAACATTGCCTCTTATGTTTTTAGGGTTTTGAAAAGTGAAAATAACTGAAAGTCTCATTTAAATATACCCCTCTCAGACCCTCTCCGCGGACCGCATAAAAAGGACTGCGGCCGCGGAGCTCCACCACGGAGAATGTTGACTGTTGTAACATGATTTAGTATTTTGGCTGTAACTTTCTCTACAGATGTACAAATTGTGATTTCTTTAACTTTCTGGAAACTAGACATAATGGGCTACAACTTTTATATTTTAATCATTTCAAAATTCTTTGTAGATCAAAAGATATAGGCTCCCGAAGTCAGACCAGTGAACCTGCAGATTCTTCCTCACCGCGGACCGCACAAAATCGAGTGCGGCCGCAAAGTCCCTCCACCACAGACCGCGTAAAATCCTTTGCAGCTGCAAAGGCCCCTCCGCGGTATCACAAAACCATTGCGGACCGCACTAGCAGGTTCAAAGATCTACAACTTCTCTGAACCTGGAACAGCTATGTTTTAAGCTTAAAACATCCCGGAACCTACTCGAAACTCACCCAAGCCCTTGGCACTTCAAACCAAACATGCATACTAACTCAAAAACATCATATGGACCTACTTGTACGATCACATCATCAAAATAACATGTAAAACCATGAATTAAACCTCAAAACTCAACATTTTCATCAAGAACACTCAAAGTTCATAACTCTTCAACCAGAAGTCTAACTCACGTCAAATAAACTCCGGTTTTCACCAAATTTTACAGTTATATTATAAATACTATAATAAGTTTGTAACGGGCTCTAGAACCAAAATACGGGCTCGATACCAATGGTTTCAAACATTAATTCTTTTCTTCATTTCTTAAATAATTCAGCAAAACAATTTCTTTCAAAAATTGATTCCTAAGGCTTGGGACCTCAGAATTCATTTTCGGGCATAAGCCCAAGTCCAATATTTTATTGCGAACCTCCCGGGATCGTCGGAACACGGATCAAGGTCCGTTTGCTCAAAATGTTGACCAAAGTTAACCATAATCAAATTTTAACTCTAGAAATTTCTATTTCTCATATTTTCACATAGAAGGCTTTCCGGATAAAGGTCTGAACCACGCAAGCAAGTCGAGGTGACGTAAAAATGTGGTTTTTAGGCCTCGGAACACTGAATTTGTTTCTAAAATATGTGATGACCTTTTGGGTCATCACAGCAGTCTTCCTTCACTTTCCCAATGTCGGCCACGACGCTGATATACTAAGACACGTGTTCGCACCGGCCCGGTGTACACGAGGGTTTATCAATGGAAAAATCTTTGGCCATGCTGAATTCAGTAGGAGTGCACTTCTCAACAGTGGGTATCACTTTGGGCTTTCCTTTGGATGTTCGAGACGAAGAGGTAGCCTCGTCTTTCCGAGGAACTATCTTAGAAGTTCTATCCATGATGGTGAAATGGTTTTTCTGAGAAGGTAGGCAGAGAATTAAGAACGAAAGAAGAAAGACTGTGAAAGGGGATGGATTTAGCTTTGAAAACTTGAAGATATTGTAAAAATGTGATTTATCAAACGACCGATGCATTTATAGAAGCCATATGGGCAGTGAAAAAGGCGAACCAATAGCGGTTCATGGGCTTCTCGATAGTCGTGTTTGAAGGTGACCCTTGTGCAACTTTTGAGTCGTGGCATTTAATGCTCTGATGAGCTGACGTCATGATGATGATGCTTAAGGAGTAGGAGTTCAAAATCGTTTCCTATCATTTTGCTCTAGGAAATGCAGGGACTATTTGCATACGGTAGAAATCGATGGTCCGATTTTACGATCATTAAGGCATCTCGAGGATTTTCAGTGATCGACTCCAAGGGTTCTCGGTGATCGACCTCGAGGCAATGTAAACCAGCGGACTCGGTGGATCAGGGCGAAGTTCCCAAGGCACGTACACATAGCTGACAAAGCCTGATGGACTAGTCCAAAAGAGCCAATTAAGACATTAAATGGTTGTACCAGCCCCATATCTTTGTAATCAATGCATCTGTACTATGTTGGGATTCCCCCTCATATATAAAGGGAATCCTTGTCATTTTTTAAACATCTGTCGCTCAATAAAAACACACAAGAACATTCTCTCTACTATCTAACATATTCTCTTGATCTCATTGCTTCATTTATTGCTTATATTTATTGTGTTCTATTTATTGTTTATCATTTATTGCTTATTATTGGCCATAAAGAGTCGTCATTGATTTATTACTACTATTAGTCACCCATCGATTACCCTGGATAGTTCCCAACCGTGCTCCAGACTCGACCCCGAAACCCTCAAATAGGAAAGCCCGAGGCCCCGGTTATTAATCATTCGGTTTGGTTATCACCTTGCTTTCAAGCTCTTATCTCGTTTCTAAGTCTTTCACATAGCATCAACTGCTTAACAACTAGCATAAAAATAGATCACGTATTTTTAGAACTACTAAATCAAATTTAATTGTTATTACCATTTTTACGGTAAACAAGTATAACTTTTTATGCCTAAATATAACTGGCAGAAAGACATAATCCACAGGAAAGTGAAACACTCTATAGGTAACATTTATAAGCAGGACCAATTCATAGCGGATTGAGAAAAACAGATAGGTTTCTTAATATCACGAAAGTGTCCAACAATACATGTGCTCAAAAACTCATCAATCAACATAGGCCAAGCCCCTATCAAGAATATAAGTAGAAAGTTGAGAGATAGGGGCGATGGAGAGAGAGAGGGGAATAAACAAAGATTGCAAACTGATAACTTGTCTGATCGATGATACCATAGCCTTTACCACAGTATCAAAGAGAATCTTAAATTTATATCACGTGTTTCAAAATCATAGAGGACATATACTTTCCAACGGAAACATAAAAAAGAATAAAGAAGAGAGTTTGAGAGCCCCTGACAAACCCTTTCCCCTCTAGGAATCTCTATATATCTGAAATCTGCCGCCACCAAAAAATAAGCATAACCACTCTCAACAGTTTCATCCCACTAGATATCGATGTAACGACGCAGCAGGTCATTTTATGTATATGAATCCTGTTTTTTCATTTGATGATTCTTATATGCTTGGTTGTTGTTTTGTGACTTGTAGGGATTGTTGGTTTGGTTCCGGGAATGTTTTCGAGTGAATTGGAACACTTAGTTCCTTTGTTAGAAACTTAGGTTGTAAGAATTGACCAAGATTTCACTTTTATGAAAACGACCTCAGATTGGTGATTTGATAATTTCAATAGGTTCGTATGGTGATTTTGAACTTAGTCATATATTCAGATTTGGAGTTTCCTAGGGTGTTTTGAAGCTATTTTCCAAAAGTTGGCAATTTGAAGGTTTGGAGAGTTCCTAAATTTCACAGAGGTTGACTTTGATGATATCAAATTCAAATTGTTGCTTCGAAAGTTGGAATAGGTTCTTTTGTCATTTGGGACTTGTGTCCAAAGTTTGGTTGTAATTTGGATTGGTTAAGCTTGAATGAGACGCTTGGTTTGAAGTTTAAAAGTTCTTGAACTTAAGAGAAGTTCAACTTGCGTTTTGGCCTTTGATTCATTGAAGTGATGATATCGTATGTGTTTGGAGGCTTTGGAAAGGTCCGAGTAGTATTTATGGACTTGTTTGTATGATTGAACTGGGTCCCAAGCTGTCTGCTTTCAGACCACCTGGAGCATTTTGAAAGTTGCAAATTTGCTAGTGTGAGGCCCTTCTTGGCGATCGCGGAGGTTGAATCACGATCGCAAAGGGCATTTTGGTGTTGTGCAAGTTTGTTCTTCATGTTCGTGACTGGGGTGTCACATTCACATTGGGTTGGGGATGATTGGCTTTCGCGTTCGCCCCTAGGTGGTTGCGTTTGCGTAGAGGGGTGGCACGCTGGGGGATGGCTGGAGCTTGGTCTTCGCGTTCGCGGGAGGGTGCTCGTGTTTGCGCAGGCCTGGAGTGACTGTGCATCACAATTGCGAGGGGTAGCCGTGTTCGCAAAGGGTTAATTTGAGCCTGTGGCATTTTGTGCATCGTGAACGCGAGGCAGTTGCCATGTTCATGAATGATATCGCTGGGCAGACTTATAAGTGTTATAACATTGGGATTTTACCAATTATCTTATATTTTGAACCCTAAACTTCGAGAGATGGAGATTATGGAGAGAAATTTCACTACTATATTGAGGTAAGCAATTTTCACTTGGATTTGGCATTATATCTTGAATCCCCACAAATTTCTACACCTAAAACTTGGATTTTTAAAGGAAAAAATTGGAGTTTTTGTCTACAACTTAAGATAGTGGAAATTGAATTTGGGAATCAATTTGGACTCATGAGTTTTGGAATCTAATCATATATTTGGACTCATGGGGTTATGTGTAGTCGGATTTATCCCTTAACTTAGGTTTTGACCATGTGGACTCGAGTTGACTTTTGATGACTTTTGGAGATTTGATTAAAGATCGAAGCTTTATTGTTTGGAGTTATTTTCTATGACTTTATTTGACGTTATTGAGTTATTTTTGGCTAGATTCGAGTCGGTCGGAGGTGATTTTTAAAGGACATGCAATTTTGGAGGGTTGATTTGGCATATTTAAGGTACGTATCTTGCCTAATCTTGTGTGAGGGAATAACCTTTAGGATTTGGCTTGTTTTCTTAATTGTGTTATGTGAAAAGCAACGTGTACACAAGATGACGAGCTTGTATATGGGTGTTATGTGTAGTTATGTCCGGATTAAACCTTAGGCTTCTAATATGCCTTATCTTGATGATTTGTTTTATATGAAACATGTTTAATCATTCTATGACTACATGAACTTAGTTGCTACAATTGATTTAGCTATAGTCATGATTTATATGTTGAATACTTATCCGTATTTTATTATTATCATGTCCTTGTTGACAAATTATGGGCATGTCTTTTGATGACAATTTGGCATAGCATTGTTATGTCATAGCACATGTGGATAATTTGAGCGGATTGATTGGTTGTTGGCACGAGGTGTTTGCCGTACGAGTCTGATAATATTAGGGCACAAGGTCTTTGCCGTGTGATTGTGATTATTACTATGCATGGGTTATTTTCGTGCAGCGTGTGGATAAGGATCCATCCCCCTAGGGCCGCTCTCTCATTTTTCTCTCTTGATAGCGTGCACGCGGAATACGGTACCATGATTGTTGTGATTGATTATGATGTGCATAGTGTAAGAGTGACATTTCACTGTTGATATTGTGTGAAGTATAAGGGTGACATTTCACTGTTGATGATGCGTGGGATGTAAGGGTTTCATTCCACTGTTGATGTTCATGTGACGGTATAAGGATGGAATTCTTGTTCATACACCTGTATTCTTTATGCCTTGTCATGCATTTAAATATATTTTCACGTTATATTTAACATGTTATCCTATGCCTCTGTTTTCATTTGAAGATTTGATTGTCAGGACGATTTTATCTATATTGAGTTGATATCTTCTGCTTTTGAGTTTCATTGTTATATTCTTGTTGCAAGTTATCAGATGTATTGCACAGGTTCTCTAATTAGTGAGTATCACATGACTTAAACCTCGTCATATTTCACCAAGGTTAGTCTTGCTATTTACTGAGTACATGTTATCCTGTACTCATACTACACTTCTGTATATTTTTGTGCAGATCCGGGTGTTGGAGGTAGCAAACCTCGAGAGTAAGCTTTTGACTGTACGAGAGTATAAGGTAGTGCTGCATGGATGCCGCTGACTCTTGGAGTCCCTTCCTCTTGCTTTCATACTATTTTATTACTTACAAATAGTATTGTACTTTTTGAGACTCGTTATGTATTCAGCTTAAAGCTCATGACTTTGTATTACCTGGTTTTGGGAGTTTGACTTATGTACCTCTGTATTGGCTTTGTTGGAGCTTTATTCTGTTTATGTTAAATTCAAACTCGTTATATAATCTTAGAAATTAGGTGTCATCATGACTACCGGTGAAATTTTAAGTCGTGACAAGAGATTTGTTATGTCTAAAAAAATAAGACAAATTAAGAATAAGAGCATCAATGAAAAAGCTTTCTACTGTTAGTTTGCTCTTACGGTAAAAAACGTAAGAGTTATTACCCATTAAAGCTTAATAGGACAAATTAGTAGTCACTTTTAGTAGTTATTTACTCCCTCTCTTTCGATTTATTTAAAGGTGTTTCACTATGCACTTCTAAATTTATGGTTCAAAACGAACTATAAAAATTTTTGTGGCTAGAAATTATTTAAGTAAAGGTAAAAAAAAAAAAATTAAAGTTAAATTATTATCGAATATAGAAATATATCTTTTTTTAGATTGATTAAATAATAAAAAGTGTTACATAAATTGAGACGGAGATAGTAGTAGTCATTGCCAAGTACAATCTTGCTACATCATATACCGATATCATTCTAAAATAGTCATGCCAAATTGAAATAATCTATATTATATTAAAAGCAGAAGGCCCTTAGCGAAATATTGTTCGCCTTTTTTACTCTTTAAAATCAAAGTTTACACTAGACAAATAGTCATTTTGTTATTTTCTAATATTTAAAAATATTCACTTTAATTCCCTACTATCTAGGAATGGTCATTTAATTATTTTTCTAATATTTAGGACTTTGAAATCAACTAAAACTTTACTTATTAGTAATTTTTTTCTTATTTAATTATGTAGATTAATCTCACCCCAACTTTGTATCTCAAACGCGTGTAAACATTATGATTCAGGTAGTAGTCACTTTTTTATTTTTTGCATTTTACTTAAACATAGTTTGGATTTTACACTCTAATAAAGTGGTAAAAAATAATTAAATGTTAGAATTTATTATAATCATATGTTTGTCAATATTTTTATCATGTACAAATAGATTTTACATTGAAAAATTTTTATACTTTAATTATCTTTCTAATATTTAAAGTTTTAAAAATAACTAAAATTCTCTACGTGAAATGTCATATCGATATTTTTATCTTTTGAACATAGAATTCTTATTGGACAATAATATAGTTATATTTACGTGTTAAAGTTAAGATGATCTAATTAATATAAAGAATCTGAATGAAGAAAAACTATTTGCTCTAATGATGAGAATGAATAATTAAATTTTTGAACTAATTTAACAAAATAAGTTTTGAATCAACTAATTAGATAGAAAATTCAATTCAAATATTTTACAAATTCATCATATAAGCAATTTCAAAACTTGTAGTGTACATAATAATATTGAGGGTATAAGAAATAAAAAAAATTAGTTACAATATAGTATTGAGAGTCAAATTGATAAAACTACAAACTTAAAGTAATAAGGAGGGAATAGTAGAAGACAAAATATATTCTAAATGAGTTATTATTAATTTGTTTTTCTTTTGCGTTTGTCCAACAAGTGATAAGTTCCTATTTTTTATTTATTAAGTGATGTATTATAAAATATTAACTCAACATTGGTCAATTTTTAGACTTTAATTTACATTATCACTTATTTTTTTCTTTATCGGGCTATTGAGCCAACATTTACATTCCCAAATGTCTAAAAGATCAAAAGATTTAATATTTTAATTTGCTTTATTTGAAAAACCTTTGGAGAATTGCAATGAACTACAGTTGTGTCACTTGTTTGTTTCGAGTATTAAGTTACAGAACAGTAATAGTTTTTGTAAAATATTCCAAAAGAAGTCCTAAAAATCACAATAAGGCATATAAGGATTTCTATGTGCATGATTTTTTCATAATGAGCTAGCTAAATGGGATCAATGTTCATCATTATATAATTTTTTTAATTTTTATTTTATATCCTAAGTAGAAGATAAGCATGAAAACTTGTGAAATTTTAGAAATGAATAAATCTTAAATCGAAAATATTAACTAAGATGATTGATGACTTCTATATTGTCATTGTTTTTTCATTATTGAGTTGCTGAATAAAGTCGACAATTATCATTTTAAGAACTCACATTTTTTTTCTTAAAACTTATTTTATAACTCAAGTGTAATTAGTTAATATAGTATTTATGTAATTTTTAAAAAACTTATATGTATTGAGACGAAGTACACGCACAATGCGCGTATTATAGTGCTAGTACTTTTCAAAAAGCAAGCAATCAATCGGTTAAAAGCCTCACCTATCTCGTATCCAAGTTAAGCGCGCAGCTTCTCTATTGTTTTCTGCGTCCAATTTCACTCAAACACCTTCAACCTTAGCAAAATGTGCAACAACGTAACATTGTCAATTACTCCTATAGACTTCTCTTAAATGTAAGTACGGCTAAAGTAACCAATAGATTTTTGGATTACTCATGAGGTTGCATTAGTTATTCCGCACTTACATATTATCAGATTAGGTTTATATTATAATGTTATTTATGTTTAGATTTGTTTATGTCTAGTATCCAGATTTGTTGGTTGTGCATGTTGATTCACCTAATAGTTTGGGGTTAGGTACCATCACAACCTTGTTTGGAATTTAAGTCATGAAACTATAGGTTAGATTTGATTTGAAAGATTTGAACTTGAGAATTATGAGATTAATCTCTAAGCCTAAACTGGAAATTTAATAAATTGATTGACTTTTTGGACTACGGCTGAAAAACTAATCATATATTTGGATTCATTACTTAAAAACTTGTAATACAAGTCATGGGCTACTACAACCAAATAATACTTGAGTCTAAATAAGTACATCACCATTGGAATAAGAAACATTAATAACGAGATAAGAAGACTTTCAAGGTACTATGATTCAATCCAAAATCTCACCCTGACAGTCACATACAACTCGTGAGTGGAACCGGATCAAATAAAACTAATGCATCCCTATGACAGACCGGAATAATACCTGTAATGACAGCATCTGCTGCAACGACCTCAGTCCTTCCAGGGAAAGCATAACAATGGGCCTGGCCTCTCCATCTAGGACGCTCTCTACTTGCCTGTCCTCCACCTCTAGCTGGCTGTGCAAGTGGAGTAGCAACTGGATCAAAAACCATAGCCTGCAGAGGTCCATCCCTCCGAAGTCTGGGACAATCTCTCAACATGTGGCTGGTATCACCCCACTCGAAACAACCCCTCTGCAGGCGTGAATGTTGGTACTGAATCTATCCCCGACGGCTAGAATAACCATTGTAGGAACCCCACATAGAAGGTGCACTGGGAAGATGGCTGCCCAATATGAATACCCTGAGGTCCCTAACTAGTTGGAGCACTACTAGTAACCTAAGTGCACACTGAATTGTCGGCTAATAAAATCTCTTCCATGATGAGTTGTAGCTGAAGAATGGGAACCAATGAATGCTTTAAAACCTTGAGGCCTCTTGGATTCCCTATCTTCCCTCTCCTACCCATGGATAATCTCCATCCTCCTAGCAATCTCCACAATCTGGTAGAATAGAGCTTTAGTCTCCAACTCCTGTGCCATCTCAAATATGAGACTATAATTGAGTCCCTCAATAAACATGTGGACTTACTCTCTAATAGTGAAAACTAAAGTAGGTGCATGACGAGATAAATTAGTAAACCTCATAGCATACTCGAACACAGTCATACTCCCCTATCGCAACTACTCGAACTCGGTGCACAACGGATCCTTGGGGGTCTGCAGAATGAACCCCCTCAAGAAGAGACCAGTGAATTGAGTCCAAATAATTGGTGCTGCGCCAACTGGCCTACTCCCCACAATAAGTCTTCCACCATCTATGTGCCGGCCCTGCCAGCTAGAAAGTAGCAAGGTCGACCCCGCTCAACTCCAATATACTCATAGTACGTAGAATATGGTGACACTGGTCTAAGAAACCTTGTTCATCCTTAGAATCTCCGCCATTGAAATGCGAAGGATGATACTTCTAGAACCTCTCTAACCTCTTCTGCTTCTCCGCTAACGCAACTAGCCTAACCTCGGGCTGAACCACAATCACGGGCTGCACCGACATAACACCCAGAGCCTGATCAATATGAGCTCGCTACTCTGGAGTACGGACGACGGGAGTCTGAGCTCCTCCCCCAGCTTGAGAAGTAGTTGGTGCAATTCGGATCAACCCTGCTTGAGCCAAGATACCAAACATGCTCAGAAAGTCCGCTAAAGTCTCCTGAAGTGTAGGGGTAGCAACAGGTGCCTCGGCTGTCTGCTCCACAATCGGAGTTACTTGTGGCTCCATAGTTGCGGACCTAGCATGGCCCCTTACTACGACACGTGCTCTGCCTCTACCTCGACCTCTGCCCCGGTCTCTTGCAACACCGACATCGGGTGCTACATCATCTATAATCGAAGCTCATGTCTTCACCATCTGTAAGAGAATAAAAGGACAAAGACACAAACTCCAAAATCATAAATCCGTACGATAAGGAATGAAATAAGTGAAATTTCCTAATAGTTCTGTAGCCTCTCGAAGATAAGTACAGACACCTCTGTACCGATCCGCAAGACTCAGCTAAACTTGCTTATGATTCCTAGAACCTATGAACCTAGAGCTCTAATACTAACTTGTCATGACCCAAAATCCCACCTTAAGGGTCGTGATGACACCTAGTTCCTAAAACTAGGTAAGACTATCACAAGACAAAATCAAACAGAATATAACAACTTAAATATTAAATAAAATCCGCAAAATGCCATAACATAGCCAAACGAGAAAACTAACAATCATAACTCCCAAAATCCGGTAATACTGAGTCATAAGCTCTACATGAATTATATAAAATTTGTCAAAAATACATCACTATTTGAGATACATAAATAGTAATAAAGGAATAAAAGAGGGTGACTCCGAGGCCTACGAGCGGACAACATGGATACCTTGAAATCTCCAACCAGCTCTAGCACACAATCCTATCAATCAGCTCGATCTGAAATACCTTCATCTGCACAAAGAATGTGCAGAAGCGTAGTATGAGTACACTACAGTTGGTACCCAGCAAGCATTAAGACTAACATCGATAGAGTAGTGATGAGTTCAAGTCAAAACACTCACTAATGTGTACGATAGACAATAGAATAAATATCTGAAACCTCGAAAAATGTATACAATAACATAATGTAAAATGATCCATTTTCGCCAACAAATTATTAATGGGAATGGGGCATGTGAAAACATATTGAATTCAACCAAAACTAATAAAGCATAAGGTGGAAACATTTAAGAGTTTGTGTCAAAACATCAACCCGTAGTTCTAACACATGAACAGTAACAAAGAATCACCCAGATATATCCCATACCATTTCCCAACAAGCCACCCTTATGTCACCGCATGCACATTAACAATGGAATGCCACTATTATGTCGCCGCATGCATATAAATAACCATTTATCTCTCCACATGCACATCACAAGGAAATACCTCCCTTATGTTGGCACATGCGCATCTTACCCCACACAACAACAATCAACCCGCAAAACACGTACACATGTGCCACAACATCATAAAACAACAATATCAAGGTTACAACAAGATATAGCCCATGACTGAATAACAATGTGTACAATAATCATAATAATAACATAAAAGTGCGGGGAGTATTTCAAAACAAAGCTTGTTACATATATCAACAACCTCAATTCAAGGCATATTAATATCCTAATGTCTATTCAGGTAATGAACCATATAAAAGTCCGTGTACACACTCGTCACCTCGTGTACACATCGTTTCACTAGCACAAACAATATAAATTATACAAAATCCTAAAGGTAATTCCTCCACATAAAGTTAAGCAAGATACTTACCTCAAATAACCCAAATCAATATTCTAAAAATATTTTCTTTAAATTCACCTCTGCTCGGCTCAAAT
Source organism: Nicotiana tabacum (assembly GCF_000715075.1). Taxonomy (NCBI): domain Eukaryota; kingdom Viridiplantae; phylum Streptophyta; class Magnoliopsida; order Solanales; family Solanaceae; genus Nicotiana; species Nicotiana tabacum. Next base: position 87,554,468 of record NC_134101.1, on the reverse strand, counting down.
CTAGTCTAAAACGACTTAGTAATACCAAACAATACCAAAAAATTCAATTTCGATTAATAAAGTTAAGATCTTTACGTAATTCTCGAAAAGTAAACAAAAGTCAATCACAGGCCCGTCCGGTCAAAATCCGAGTCGAAGGGTAGATTTCGACTATCCATAACCCTGCGAGTCCAAATATGTATTTGATTTTCAAATCTGAGTCCAAATCGACTCTCAAATCTTAAATTTTTTTTTTCAAAAATATAGTCAAAAATCCCCATATTTTTTTTTTCAATCTCATAGTTTAGATGTTAAAAGTCATAAATAATCATGTTCAAAATTACTTAGCCAATAACTTTGTATGAAGACCCCCTTCTAAAATAGCCTCCCACCGAGTTTAGGGCTCAAAATGTGATAAAATAAGACTAAGTCTCGAAGCCCCATCTTTTTGTTCAGGTGCAAAGTCGCAAATGCGACATATGGTGCGCAAATGCTACCCCTCACAAATGCAACCAAATGATTGTAAATACGATGCCTGCTAAGCCTAGGAACTACACATTGGTATACCATGATTACTGTTGAATCATAGTATTCTCATATTCTTGGTATACTACACAATAGTATTATCAAGAATAGTGTTAAATTATGGTATACTTTATTTGAGTATGTTAAGTGATATACCTAATATTCTTGGTATACTACACATTGGTATACCATGATTACTGTTGAATCATTGTATTATTACATTCTTGGTATACTATATATTGGTAAACTATGATTAGTGTAGTATACCAAATTCTACGATTCCCCGTTTTAACTAAAGAACAAAAAGGTGAAGAGTGACAAATTCTTTGTTATAAAAAATCTTAAATTTCTTAGAAACTAAAAAAGTCATTTACCAATACAAAATTAAAAATTCAAAAAAATAAAATAAATAAGAGTGATACAATAATTCTTGTTATTTTAACGATTAATAATTGTAAAGAAGGCGTCCCAATACTAACTTTATGAATCGATTATTTATTTACAAAGAAAAAAAATAAAAATAAAGTAGAAAAAAGTGATAAAATTTAGATTGCAACCGGTAGAAATTTAATTTATTGATAACTCGGTGGTAATAGGAAATTGTGAAGAAAGCCTCTTAACTGTTACTTTAGTAGAGCAATTTAATAGCTTTTCCCTAGTTGACTTACTAGTTGGACTTCAATATCTATCAGTAGAAATGGGTCTAAGATTTTTCAAATTTTCTTTGCCAATGGCCTCACCCTGTTTGCCAAAGCTAACAGGAAGAACTTTGAAATCATCATCAGAACACTAAACTCTTTCAACTCTGTTTCTGGCCAAAAGGTTAACATGATCAAGTCAAAAATGATCTACTCCAAAAATACCACCAAGAAAGACATGGACCTCTTTTACAGCATACTAGGCATTAAGTCCAATATCAACTTTGGTAAATAGCCGGGCTTTCTATCTTTCACAAAAGACCTACTCATAGGGATTTTCAGTTCATAATTGATAGTATGAACTCCAAGCTGGCTGGCTGGAAAACAAGGTTCCTAAACATGGCAGGCGTACAACCTTAGCAAAAGATAGCATTGCTAGTAATCCCAGCCATGTCATGCATTTCATCATGCTCCCCATCTCTACATGCAAAACGATAAATAAAATTCAAAGGGACTTCATCTGGGGGACTATTGCTAAAAAAAGGAAAATGCACATGATCAGCAGTTGGGATGTCATTACTAGACCCAAGCCCTAGGAGGGCCTTGGTATCCAAAAAACTGAGCTAAAAAATAAGGCTTGTCACTGAGACCTTGCATGGAGGCTTTTCCATAAGCGTGATACATTATGGGCCAAAACACTCATTGCTAAGCACTGCAACTCAAATACCAATAGAAGGAAGCCTTCTTCTATAACTTGGCAGTGCATCCTTGAGGGCTGGAAAATCTGCAACAAAGCCTTTAGGTAGGTTGTCAACAAAGGTAATAGAGTGAACTTCCTCACTAACAGTTGAATCCCAAACATGGGGCCCATTGATATCTTTATCAGTGGGCCAAAGTTGAATGGAGTAGATAACTTAAAGATATCCTCCATATATAACAATGGGACCTGGAACATAGAGCACCTGTCCTTTCGCATTCCTGAGTTCCAGTCTTTTACCATCAACAAACCCTCCTTAATCATACCTCAGAGAGAGAGAGAGAGAGGACAAACTCATCTGGGGCTCACTAATAATGACATATTCTCTTCTAAGTCAGCTTACTCGGCCTCCTACACTCACAGTGGAATACACTCTGACTAGGAGCCCACCTTCAGCTAGATCTGAAAACTAGAAGCTCCTAATAAGATTAGATTTTTTACATGGTTACTAGCCCAAACAGACTGCCCACCAATAAGTATCTCCACAACATTGGCCTTCAACGGAGTCCTTCCTGTTCAGTGTGTAACAATCTAGAGGAATCCATAAATCACACTTTTTTCCTATTTGCCAATGCCAAAATAATTTGGAATTACCTTTGCTATATTCTACAAATCAGTCACTACCATGACCACTGCATTTCATGCCTTATTCTTGGAATACAACATGGAACATGCTAAAAGACAAAGCTTTCAATGATGGCATCCAATGGCACTTCCTTTTACCCTTCTGCTTCTGCAATATTTGGTTTACCAGAAATAACAACCTGTTTAACAATAAAAAAGAGCATGTTCAAACTAATACTATTATTGTTAAAGCTAATACCACCTACTGACTAGGAACAAACCTTAAAAGCAATGGGTTACTATAAGTGTCAAATGAGAACCACCTGACAGAGGCTCCTACAAGCTAAATACTGATAGCTCCTACTTTGGTAACCCAGGGGTAGGGGGCATAGGGGAGTCTTTAGAAACCACTTGGGCTACTGGATCATTGGTTACATGAAAGGTTTCCCTTTCACCAGTAACAATCTAGCTGAGCTCAATGCCCTCTTCAAAAGGCTAAAGCTAGCGGTTCATCAAAACCTCACCCCTTGATCATAAACACAGACTCATAGAAAATCATTAGAATGTTAAATGATGGCCACTTGCCTTATGACCCTATTATTTGTGAATGCAGGTCCTTGATAACACAGCTGGGATATTCAGTCATCAAGCATAATTTCAGGGAACGGAATCAGGTGGCAGACATCCTAGCAAAGGAAGGAGCAAGAAAAAGCTTTTTGATAGAACTAAGTTTTTGGCAATTCCTCCAATCTTTGCTAATGATGCACTATGGGTAGAGATCCTAGGAACTACATTCAGTAGAAAAATATTGGTATGTAATATTACTAACACTGTTGCACACAATGCTGGCCACCTGGGCAGCCACTCTAACATGCTAGCTCTGTAATTATTTTTGTTAATAAAGTATATGTGGTTAATAAAACAAAATAGCTTTTCCCTCTGTTCATCGCCGCAACCGGTAGAAAACGAGGCAACTTGCCTTTCTTCTTTTCCCAATGAGATTCACGTTTGTTATTGACCTTTCGCAACAAGTATTAGCACTTAAATATTCTCAAAGGCCATATTCAATATAAGCAATGTCGGCAGGACCACTAAATATATCAATTTAGTGAGAATGAAACAAATAGGATATAATTAAGCCCACATTAATATTTTAATATCGATAATAAAAATTTCGTGAAAATTTTTTTGTTAAAATTTTAAAGTATGCTGAGTAGGATTTTTGTTAACGGTCAGAATTTTAGAGTACGCTGGTAAAATTTTAAAGCTTGCAGCAATTATGGTGATCTTAAGGATTTTATCATAAAATACTGACAGATCACTAGAATTTTTCAGATGAAATTCTGGTGATAGTTACAATTTTATGATAGAATTTAGACGATCATCATATTGCTACTTGTGACCAAGAAAACTTTTGCCCCAGCATGCTTTAAACATCTGGCGCGGGATTATATTAAAAAAAGCCCATTCAACGTCATTTTAGGCCCAATATACTATCTTCTCCCTCTTAAAACAACTTCATGCGACTGTAAAATAAAGTAATGGGCAAATGTTGTGATAGGATTGATAAGATAACTTTACCCTTAATCAGAGTTTTGTGTTCGATTTTAGGAATAAAAAAATTTCTGATAGAAAACGCTTCCTCGTTTAATGGGTAGTGTGAATCCGGACCAGTTAAGGCGCTAAAACGAATATCCAGGGGCGGCTCAGTACTATTGGGGGCCTAAAGTAAACTTTAATGAGAGGCCTTAAAAAAATCTCAAATATATATATATATATATGCTCAGTACTATTGGGGGCCTAAAACAAACTTTATGAGAGGCCAAAAATCTCAAAAATGAATATATATATATATAAAATGAATCTATTTTTCTAACTTTTTGAGATGCAAAGTTATGAAAAATTATTTTATAATCTATTTCTTCTAATATTTCTTTTTCAATTGATAATATAGCTAGTCCATTCAATCTCTCCCGAGACATTATTGATCTTAAATAAGATTTTATCAATTTTAATTTTGAAAAACTTCTTTCCGCTGAGGCAACTTACAGGAACTGTTAACATTATTCTATAAACAATCTAGGCATTTTGTTAAAGAATCAAGTCTTTCTATCTGATTGAGTATATCGATTATAAATTGTAATATTATCATCTACTTGTACAATTTCACTTAACACTATTAATTCAGAAAATAAGTCTAACTCGTCAATATCACATACTATAAACTATAGCTTTTCTAGAATAATATTGTGAGATGACTTTCTTGGAAGAACAAAGAAAATATAACTGTATAATTGTAACTTTGTGAGAAATATATAAAAAGAGAGATCTCAGTATTGTAAAACATAAACCGAGAAGGAAGAGGAAAGGTCAAGTTGGGAGAAATTAACAAAAAAAAAATGAATAATTGTGATGATTTCTTCCAAAATTTGCATTTTCAACGTCACCTTAATTGATTTTTGGGGCCCACTTTTTTGGTCAAAGGTTCTTAGTAGTATATCTTTCCTTTTACAATAATGCATGTATGCGCTGTTTTTAAACAAATCTCATATTGTTTTTCTAAAAATAAATATAAGTTTATGATTCTATAGGTACAAGTGGAGCCCCCAAAAATTAGGGGCTTTAAGCCTAGGCTTTATTGGCTTTACCCAATAGCCGCCCGTGCGAATACCGAACATTAAGTCAGAAACGAAATATAACAAAGCAATATTTTAGTTTTGCTCTCACTTGAATAATCAGCGGTCTCCCTTTTTCTTTCCTCCATTGCGAATCATTGTGAATAGTTGGAAAAAAAAACATCATTGTCAACAGCTTTACAAGGTGGCTTTTTCAAACTTTCTTAAAATCTCTCACTTGAAAATGGATCCACTCAAACATAAAAATGTCTTTATAGCTAATGATGATCAGAGGGCGTAAGAAAAACGTATAGAGTTCTCATTTATTTGATCTATTACTCATCATGTTACAATAACACTGGAGAAGAAACAGAAAAGATAAACAAAATATTACAAACCTATACTTAAACTTATTCAATGCTAGTGCAAAATTTCAGTGTTAATCAAGACGCGACACAAGGAGTAGCAATCAAGTAAAGATCTTTCTCTCTTCTAGCAGATATTCCATTTGCCTCAGTCATGTCCAAATCCCTTGCATTAATTCCTTCGGGAAGTTTCCAATCAAAGTTGTGAAGCAAATGTGCCAATGGCAGAGTAACAAGAGCCATACCAAATTGTATTCCTGGACAAATTCGTCTTCCCGCGCCAAAGGGAAGAAGTTGAAAATGATTTCCAGTAAACTCAATAGAACTATTTTCGAATCTCTCTGGTATAAAACATTCAGGATTTCCCCAATTCTCGGGATCTCTTCCAATTGCCCATACGTTAACCAAGACTTTGCTTTTCAACGGTATAGTGAATCCTTCAATCTCTGTTTCCTCCCTGCATTCTCGCGGGACAAGTAGAGGAGTTGGAGGGTGTAATCGGAGTGTCTCTTTGATCACTAAATTTAGGTAACTAAGCTTTTCAAGATCAGTATCCTCATCACATGTTTTCTTTCCTTTAAAAGCTTCTCTCACTTCTGCTTGTGCTTTCGCCATTACACTTGGATTCTTTATCATTTCTGCTAATGCCCAAATAACGGTTGAAGATGATGTGTCAGACCCTGCTACGAACATGTCCTGCACCATGTATGGTCGTCAATTTTGATATTTTGTAAAATAAAAAAAAGACAAAGGGAAAAATGAAATACACTTACAAGAATAACTGCTTTGATGTTATCATTTTCTAGAGGAAATGGTAATTCGCCGCTCTCCATGACTCTTTGAAAAACATCGATGAAATCTTCAGCTCCGGACTCACCATTACAACATTTTCCATTTGCCCGATTCTCTCTGTGCACATTGATAATGTTGTCCAAGACCACGTCTATCTTATTACGAGCTTCCATTAGTTTAGACCGCATCCCACTAATACCATGTAGAAACTTTTTCGAAGGGAACAAATCAGCCAGCTCGAATCCACCAGATAATGATTGTGCTCGATGAATCAATGTTATCAACTCTTTTTGATCTTTACACACTTTCCCAAATGCTGACCTACATGTCGCGGCATTCATAAACCATAAAAGTTTTTCTACTAAGTTGATTGGCAAATCTCCCATTGATTCAATGGATGATAGGAGACTTGAGAGCTCATCACGTCGAATTGGACTGAAGGACTTCACCATCTTGGCACTAAGTAGTTCCAAGGTGCTCAGTTTACGCATATGTCTCCAATAATCACCATATGGGGAAAAGGCAATGTCCTTACAATCGTAACAAATAATTTTTCCCATCATGATTTCTGGCCTAGATGCAAAAGCGAGGTCGTGAGTTTTTAAAATTTGTTTGGCCATGTGTGGGGAGGATACAACTACTGTTGGAACTTCCCCGAGCTGTAAGTACATGATTGGGCCAAACTTTTGTGATAAATTTCTGAGAACTCGATGTGATACTCCACTTGTCAAGTGATGCACACTTCCAATAATAGGTAGCCTCCACGGACCAGGTGGAAGCCTTTTCGATTTCCTCCATTTTTGAATCAGAAGAAAGATGAAGGAGATGAATAGCAAGAACGAAACCAAGTGTTGAAACTCCATCTCAGTACAAGAAAGAAAGGTAATTCGACTTGATGGGTTTTCTGTTTTGAAATATCGTTTACTTATATAGAGGGTGGACACATACTTCCGAAAGCCAAAAATTGTAGTTGAGTTTCCAGGTTTGACCAATAAACGAAAATAGAGCATCTGCAGCCCGCATGTTAGATAAATTGAACCACTTGGGACAAATAGCCACCTCCTATTTTGTTGTGTTTACGTGTCTGCGTAATCCTAGTCGTCATGGTGGATTCCTTTATAAAGAAAAAAAAAATCTAGAACCACTTGAGATGTTGAATTTTCTCGTGAAGGGAAATGCATAATTTACTGTTCTTGATCTTAATTGGTCCAAAAGTTTATCGTCACCTTTTAGATGGAAATCATATATATACATATTTCATACCATGTATTTTAATTTAATATAGCAGGTAAACTATCAGTCTTATTTTTCAAGCTATTAGTCTCACTTTTTAGGGAGAATTTCAAAAATAGCTAGATTTACAAGTAGTCATTCAAAAATAGTCACAATATCATAAGTCATCAAAATTTAGCCACTTTTCATCCAAAGATAAATCTGAACGAAAACACTGTTCAAAATACGGAAAATACTCCAGCATAATATACTGAAATTCCAATATAATATACTGGAACTCCAGTATAATATACTGGGTTCCAGTATATTATACTAGAGCTAGCAAAGTATACCGGTCCAGTATAATATGCTGGAAGTTCATACATAGGTGCACCGAACTCCAGTATATTATGCTAGACCGGTCTATGTTGCAGTAAAATAGTGGCTATTTTTTATTAACTTGACAAACGCTGATTATTTTTGAATGATCAGTCCGTTTGGTGTGAGAAAGTTAAAATCTTTTACTTATTAGGCGCATATTAACTTTTATTTTTTTCTATTTTTCTTTTTCATTTGGAAAGTGAGGCGAATAATATTCTTTTGAAGGTCGTTGTAATCCTTTTTTCAATTTAGTACTAATAATTTCTAATCAAAAGTAGTTTATATGCAGTGTTTGCCAATGAGAGTGTTTACCTTAAAAATGATAATTACAATTAAATTTGACTTTGTGGTTCTAAAAATACGTGATTTATTTTAATGCTAGTTGTTAAGCGATAGATGCTAAGTGTAAGTTAGGGGAATGAGATAAGAGCTCAAGGACAGTATGTTATGCAAACCGAATAGCCGTAAATCGGGGTCTCGAGCTGGCCTACGCTGGGCCTCGAGGTCGAGCTAAAGTGCCTCAATGGGATGGTCGATGAAGAACTAACAGTTCTGAAGTCCTTGATGGTGGCTTTTTATGATCAATGATGAGTAATAAATGAAGAACAATCAATAAAACACAATAAATGTAAGCAATAAAATCAAGTGAGCAATCGCAAAATATGTTTAAGTTGAGGAGCAGAGAATGTTCTTATTCTTGTATTGAATACCATGTGTCTTACAAAATGATAAGGGTCCCCTTTATATAGGAGGGAGAATCTCAACATAGTATAAGTGCATTTATTACAAAGATGTACGAGTGGTACAACCATTTAATGTCACGGTATGGACTTATACTATTCTTGTAGACCTGATCAGCTCTAACCACGTGCCTTGGGAATTTTCCACTTGTTCATCATATCCACTGATTTGCACTGCCACGAGGTCGAACATAGGGAAACCTCGGGGTCGAACCTCGAGCTGTGCTTTGAGCCTTCTAGAGACGGGCTATGGAGTGTCATAATGATTATAAAATTGGACTCTCTGATTTTAGCCTTATACAGATACTCCCTGCGTTTCTTAGAGTAAAAATGATAAGAAACAGTGTTGAATTCTTGCCTCTTCGATACTTCCATCATGACGTCAGCCCGTCAGAGCATTAAATGACATGACTCAAAGACTGCGCAGATGTCGCTATCAGCACGATTATCGAGAAGCCCACGAACCATTATTGGTTCGACTCTTCCGCTTCTCAAACGTTGCCCAAACGTCTTCTATAAATACCTCAACTATTTGTCATTCATACTTATATCTTCAAGTTTTCAGAGCTAAGTTAACCATCTTCTGCATTCATCTCCTCTTTATGCTTGCCTCTTCATTTTCTTTCTTAGAAACAATGTTATAGTTATGGCTAAAACCTCCAAAACGGTACCTCAGAAAGAGGGCACCACTTCTTCATCACGCCCGTCAAAGGGCAAACCAAAAACACCAATGTATACGGCAAAAATCGGTGGTCCGATTTTACGGTCACCAAGGTTCCTCGAAGATACTGCCTCCCGAAGGCTTGAAGCTTAGCTCGGGGCTCCGGCCTCAAGAGTTCTCAGTAATCTATTTCAAGGTAGCGTAAGCAATGGTCAGCCTCGAGGCAGGGTAAATCAGTGGCGTCGGTGGATCAGTGTGAGGTTCCCAAGGCACGTGACTAGAGCTGACAAAGTCTATTAGGCTAGTCCAAACCCGTACCATGACATTAAAATGGTTGTACTAGCCCCATATCTTTGGAATAAATGCATTTGTATTATGTTGGGATTCCCCCTCATAAATAAAAGGGATCCTTTGCATTTTGTGGATATCAGATATTCAATATTAAACACATAAGAACATTCTCTTTGCTCTCTAACATATTCTCTTGATCTCATTACTTCCATGTATTGCTTATAATTATTGTGCTTTATTTATTATTCTTCATTTATTGCTTATCATTGATCTTAAAGAGCCATCATCGTAACTCTCATAACTGTTAGTCCTCTCTTGATCGCTCTAAGCCGGCCACCTAACTCGACCTTGAGGCCCCAATCTCAAGTCGTGTGGTTTGATTATTACATCGTCTCTAAGCTATAATCTTGCTTTCTAATCTTTTATTCAACATCCATTGCCTAACAGCTAGTATAAAAATAGATCACGTATTTTTAGAACCACAAAATCAAATTTAATTATTATGACCATTTTCACGGTAAATAGTTTGGCGCCCACTGTGGGGCTAAAAATAATAGTGATTATTTTCTTGCTGGTTTAACTACATAATCCAAGTTACCTTTCACACTTTTTCTTGTCCAAGGATCTTTGATTTCAGGTCAAAATGTCTAACTCAGTAAATGCACATGAGAACAACAATCTTGAAGACCACGGAGAAAACAGTGTGGATGTTCCGGGTGTTGGTGTACTACCACGAAACATTGAGAATGAACCAGAACCAATTCCCGTGGACACGGTCTCACGCGATGCCCAACACGTCGATATAAGCTCCCACACTAACATGAGCGTACGTCAAGGAGATCAACAAGAGGTCTAAAAAACCCCAGCTCGAGAGGAACAAGAGGTTAGCCTTCACGTTATTTTTGAGATGTTGCAAGCACAATAGCTGGCAATTGCTCAGCTGCAGAGCCACCAAAAAACCCCAAGTACAGCAGCCCCGAGAACAGCCCCTCGGACCGAACAAGCACCAAAAAGATCAAGTAACAACGGGTTGGCATCCGCCCCGCCATCGTAAAGATGCTCGAGGACCTCATAAAGAGGATCGAGTCGGGTGAGAAAAAGATAGAAGCCAATGATAAGAAGGTCGAGACCTACAATTCCAGGGTCGACCAAATTCCGGGCGCACCCTTGATTCTGAAGAGTGTGGATTCAAAGAAGTTCGATCAGAGGCTGTTCTCGCAAGAAGCAGCTCCAAAACCCATTCCAAAGAAGTTTAGGATGCCAGACTTTCCAAAGTACAACGAAACCTCGGACCCCAATGAACACGTCACTACTTACACTTGTGTAGTGAAGGGCAACGACCTAAAGGACGACGAGATCGAATCCATCCTACTGAAAAAGTTCAGAGAAATGCTTTCAAAAGGGGCGATGATGTGGTATCACAACCTGGCCCAAAACTCAATAGATTCATTTGCCATGGTGGCAGATTCTTTCATAAAGGCACATGCTGGTGCCATCAAAGTAGCTAAAAGGAAATCCGACGTCTTCAAGATCAAGTAGAGGGAGAATGAGATGCTGCAAGAGTTCGTATCTCGCTTCCAAATGGAACGAATGGAACTACCACCAGTTTCCGATGATTGGGCAGTGTAGGCCTTCACTCAAGGTTTGAACGAACGAAGCTCGGTGGCTTCGAAATAGTTGAAGCATAATTTGGTTGAATACCCCGCCGTGACTTGGTCGGATGTTCACAACCGATATCAATCGAAAATCAGGGTCGAGGATGACCAATTAGGATCTCCCTCGGGCTCGGTATATCCAAGCAGGCTTCTGGCAAAGGAGCCAAAGCCAAAGAAAGAAAGGTACCAGCCATACACCGAAGACAGGAGAAACGCCCCGAGGCGTAACATACCCTGGAATGATCGAAGAACGGACCGAGGGCAGAACCCTCGGGGACTCGTCAGTAGAGCCGGGTTCGATAGGCATGCAGGACCGACGGAGGCACCCCGCTTGTCATAATACAACTTCAACATCAATATTTCAGATATCGTGTTCGCCATTAGTGAAATCAGAGACACGAGGTGGCCAAGGCCTGTACAATCAGATCCTTCGCAATGGAACCATAACTTAGTATGTGAATTTCACAACACATACGGTCACAGGACCGAAGATTGCCGGCAACTCCGGGAAGAGGTAGCCCGACTACTCAGCAAAGGTCAACTCCGGGAATTCCTTAGCGACCGAGCCAAAAATCAGTTCCGAGAAAGAGAGGCAATAAAAAAGAATGAAGTAGATGAGCCGCAACATGTTATCCACATGATTATGGGAGGGGTCGACACCCCACAAGAACTCACTATCTGAAGAACGAAAATATCCATCACCAGAAAAAAGTGAACTCGAAGTTACAAAGCATACGTTGCACTCTTTTCCTTTGACTGAGTTTATATCCCGAAAAGGGTTTTACCGGCAAGGTTTTTAACGAGGTAACATCTATATGCTATCTAAGGAAAACTAAACAAGTATTCAAGGCTTCTTTTTCAATCAACCTCGAATAATGGGGGGCATCCCCCCGGAAGGTCACCTACTCGGAGAAGCCAAGGTGCGCTAAATGGGGTCTCGATAGAAAAATAATGTAACGGGCCAAACGATCGAACGAACCGTGTCCGTATAGAATAACTGACCCCTAAACAACAAACACATGTATACTTTTGCCAAGTAATGAAAGAATACTTTCCAAAATCATTTTGTGTTTCAAAGAAGCTCGGTATTTTTGCAAAAATGGCTCCTCTGTCAAACAATGCGACCCCTGGGTCGGAGCCTCAAACTCGTAAGCCCTCAATGGGGAAAAATCAAGATCACAAATAGTTCCAGAGCAAAAAACGTCCCGAACACTCAGGGACTAGCGTTGAAAACTCAAGGCTAAATGACCTCCGAGTCAGGAAAACCCAAAATCGTAAGCCCTCAATGAGGAAATACCAAGTTTACAAGTAATGGCTCCTGAGCCAAGTAACCCTCGATGACTCGGGGACTGCCGCCAATCGCCACCCCCATCGACTTATCAAAACCCTAGGCCATAAGACCACATACGGGCAACCTCGGTCTCGTAAGACCTATACAAGGCATGAACCATACTTGTACCAAGTGAAAATATCTGTAAGACCTTAAGCAATGAATGAACCATACTTGTACCAAGTAGCCAAAACTGTAAGACCATAAAGGCATGTAAAACTTGTAAGACCTTACTAAAGGAATAATCCCGATCTTAAAGTTAAGGCTATATATCAAACTTGTAAGACCCCTAAAATGGCATACCCTCGATATAGACGCCGAAACTACTTCATTCGGGGACATAAAGGTTCCGGCCAAACACAAATGACTATGGTCACAAGGCTAAACCAGCCAAACTAACACAACTCAGGGATACCAGACCGTCGCTATAACTATAGGTCTTCAATTACTTCGAAAATACTTCGAAAAAAACCGGTTAAAAAGGCTACCCTCGACATAGGCAAAAGATCTTCGACCATGTCAGCTCCAAACTATAGGATTTGAGATACTCAGTCACCGAGCCAAACCTCCCTAGGTGCTCGATCATTGCCATATAATGACATACAATCGAGGTTTCTATCAAACCGTCGAAGAGCGAGGCAAACACAATCTCAAAAAGTCCTTAACGAGGGGAAAAGAAAGCCTATATAAGAGGTCGTACTGACCCAATGCGTAAGAGACACTGTTGCCAACCCATACAAGAGGTCGTACCGACCCAAAGCATAAGAGCTCAAATGCCGACTTATACTAAAAGGTCGTACCGACCAAGCGCGTAAGAGCCACTATCGCTAGCTCATACAAGAGGACGTACTGACCCAACGCGTAAGAGCCTAAGGGCCAGCTTTAAATTCAAAAACTAGAGGGTCGAATGAGCTCGAGTCAATATCCGACTCGGTGACTGAGCCCAAAACAGTTAACTAAATATGCCTAAGAGCAAAAGCATAAGAGCTCAAACGCCGGCTTATACTAAAAGGTTGTACCGACCAAGTGCGTAAGAGCCTATGGGCCAGCCCAACGAGCCCCAGGGTCATACCATAAATATATGGATTCCTTTTAACTCGAAGACCAGTTCATCTGGCTAAAATCAAGGCAAAGGGAAATGAATGAAAAATAAAACCACGAAGCTTCCTTTTATACATATATGTGAGGGAATACAAGCTTCATTTACAAATTTCTTTGAAAACACTCTACGCAAAACAAGAAAGGAAAGGACTAATCTAATCTACGTCCCCCTCGGGGACTATGGTCCGTCGGCTTCTTCCTCGCCATTTTCAGCATCAGACAGAAGGAACTTAGCATCATATTCTTCCGCCTTTGCCTGCTTTATCTCTTCCGAGAGATCGAAGCCCATGGCATGAATTTCCTCGAGGGTTTCACTCCGAGATTTGCACCTCGCGTACTCTTTATTACTACTCCCCTGGTCGAGATCCCCCCTTAGCTCAACACGGGCATCGGCAACCTCCTTCAAATAGGCAACCACCTTCTTATCAGCCTTAGCTCGAATTATTTCGGCTTCAGCCCGGGCATCCATTACTTAGGCCTTCATCTTCAGGAGCTTGGACTCAAGTCTTGGAATCATGTCCGTTCGGACCATGCTGTTCTCGTGAGCGTCGCAAAGTTGCACCTCGAGGGCGGAAGCCTTGGCCAAAGCATCTTTCTTAGCCGATATCTGGGCGTCCACCCGAGCCCTTAGCTCATCACGCTCGTGCTTGGCTTGACCAACTTCGTTCCTAAGGCATTCTAGGTCTTCTGTCTTTTTCTGCAGCTGAAGTAAAAGAAACATTAGCCTCGGAAGATAGAAGAAGAAGCACACACTCCCTTGAAACAGAAGTTACCTGCTCCTCGAGGTAGCTTTCGTAGTTCAAACTGCAACTCGTCTCATACCGTAAGTGTGCCAACTCGCCTTCCCTTTCATCGTAAAGAAGCCTGAGGGATTTCTCCCCATATACGGCTTTTTTCAGCCTAGCCTCGCAGTGAAGCAGCTCAAATTTGAGCTTGTTAAAAGCCTGTGGAAGAGAAACATGATAAGAGAGCAAAAATTGCAAAAACTATAAAACAAATGCGATCAGCTAAAACTCAGCACGGAGTAGAGCTGCTGAGCTCCCTCGAAGGTCGAACGTACATTTGCTATCCCAGCTTCGTTAACCCTAACAGAACTACTCCCAATTGGTATACGGTCATCCGACATATATGGACCCTGGCTTCGAACGCCCCTCAAAGTACCTTCGACGGGAGAAGAAGTCGGCGGCAGGCATCCCTCGTTCCTCAAAGTACCTTCGACAGAAAAGGAAGATGGCAGCGGAGGAGGGACCGTTTTTCTAAAGTTAGAAATCTCAGGTGCTGTAGGTTCGACTGACACGTCCTCGCTGATCCTCCGGGCCAGACTCGTCTTGCTATAATCACTGTCGTGCTGCAAAGACCTTTTCTGCTTATTGTTATTATTATCATCCCTCGGTCCTGAAGCTAACGGTCTTTCTCTCTCTCCTAGAGGGCACGACCTCGCTTTAAGGGACTCCCCAATGCCTACGATAACAGAGTTAGTACGCAGAAAGAAAAAGTGCCCTTCTAAGAAAAAGGGGGGAGGGAGGGGGAGCAAATCACATAGCACGTACCATGGTGTTTTGCCTCCTACCTATCCTTGGACAAATCTTGCCACTTATACTCATTGTAGGTCAAGTGGGTTGCCAACTTCCGAGCCCAATCTGGAAGATCGGGCACCTCGCACGGCATCTATGAAGTTGCTGGAGAAAAGGAAAGGAAGGCACATTTACGGAGCTCGCCTTCGCCATAAGCAAAACTACGAAGGCATGAATGTACCACTTACATGTAAAATTCCATTCCTCAGGAAATGGTAGAAACTCCATAGGGATAATATCGACAGTCTGTACTCAGACAAATCGGCTCATCCATCCCCGATCTCCATCTTCTTTGTCGTCAACAACGAAAGGCGTGGTGGATCAGCATCGCAGGGTTAGCAGACCTCGATGGTGAAAAGGCCGATACAGCTCGATGAGATGAATAAGTGTGAATTCAAGATCTGCTTCTTTCGCAAAGAACCTCATCATCAATACTATCCACCAAAAAGATGGGTGAATCTGCACCAATGTAACCTGGTACTTTCGATAGAAGTCGAGAACAACCCTATCAAGGGGGCCCAGCGTAAAAGGGTACGTGTACACGTTCAAAAACCCCCTGGCATGGTCCATGATGCTCTCTTCCGGGGAAGGCACCCGCAATACTACCTTTTCCCCCCATTCACAATCCTTCCTCGCCGACTCAAGGTGCTCCTCTCCTATTAAAGAATCAAGCTTCGAGGCATGCTCCCAATGACCTCAAACATTGGGAGACTTTTTTGACAGAAGATCCCCCCTCGAAACAAAATGCCTAGAGGATGACTCGCCTAGCATCGACGGCACACCGCCAGCTAGGCAGGAACAGAGGCAGAACTCCCTTCTCCTTGCCAAGCGGACCCTGACGTAGGAGCCATGACTGTGGTAAAATTAAAGAATTGGAGCGGGAATTTGAGCAAGGGTGTCAAAATTGAAATGATGGAGGACCTAACGCAGGAAAGGAGAACTCTATAAAAGAGGATAACTACTCAGAATAACGGAATCATCAAAAGGGCGAAGACAACCCTATATATATAGAAAGCGGTGACTATCCGCCTACCTCAAAGGCCAATTAAATATACTGGCTAAAGCTTTTATCACATTGGGAAGATGTGCCGGCGGAGTTGCCTCGGTCATTTCATAACTGTGTCATACACTTGATGCCGCCATACGATGATTTGAAGTCAGAGACCCCCACATCAACCAAGCCTCGAGATGGTATCCAATATCGAGGACCTCCATCAAAAAAGAAGAAAGGCTCTAAGGAGCCGTCAACATCATTATAGGCCTCGAGATGGTACCCGATCTCGAGGAACTCCATCAAAAAAGAAGAAAGGCTCTAAGGAGCCATCAATATCATTACAGGCCTCGAGATGGTACCCGATCTCGAGGACCTCCATCAAAAAAGAAGAAAGGCTCTAAGGAGCCATCAATATCATTACAGGCCCCGAGATGGTACCCGATCTCAAGGACCTCTGTCAAAAAAGAAGAAAGGCTTTAAGGATCCATCAATATCATTACAGGCCTCGAGATGGTACCCAATCTCGAGGACCTCCGTCAAAAAAAAAGAAAGGCTCTAAGGAGCCATTAATATCATTACAGGCCTCGAGATGGTACTCGATCTTAAGGACCTCCGTCAAAAATGAAGAAAGGTTCTAAGGCGCCATCAATATCATTACAGGCCTCGAGATGGTACCCGATCTCGAGGGCCTCCGTCAAAAAGAAGAAAGGCTCTAAGGAGCCGTCAATATCATTACGGTCTTGAGATGGTACCCGATCTAGAGGACCTCCATCAAAAAAGAAGAAAGGCTCTAAGGGGCCGTCAATATCATTACAAACCTCGAGATGGTACCTGATCTCGAGGTCCTCCGTTAAAAAAGAAGAAAGGCTTCTAAGGAGCCCAATCTCGAGGTGGCATCATGCCTTGAGGGTTTCTGCTATTGTGAATATGGGTCATTTACCCGATTCCTTGGCCCTCGAGCTACCTAAGCTCGAGCCAGTTCGCAATCAAGAATTACTGATGAAGCCCCATGTCTACCTTCACGCTAAGTTCAAATTAAGTTTTTTGGGCCACCCGAAATTAGGCTAAATCTCACTTGGGGACTGTCCGTGAAAGTCCAAGGGATATCTTTAGTCCCAATCACTCGAGCAAGTTTCCCCTCGAGAACTACCAACGAGATCTAAATGGAGCTAAGTTTTTTCTGAAAATTGAGGCCTCATTATCACTCGATTCAAAGTCACCGATTTCGGTAGTCTAAGTCTGTACCGGGTTAATCTTGGCTTGGTCCGAGAGATGACAAAGTGTTTAAGGGAAAATCATATCAGCCGATCAAGAACCGAGGGAATACCTATGCCCTGATTTGATATTCGGGCCAACCGGTAGAGTCACATACTCATATTTTTCACAAACGCAAATAAAGAGGGGATTCAGCATAAATCAGAGACAAATCAAAGAAATATCCTTGTATTAATAAACCATGATTACAAAAGCCCACGAGGGGTCCTTACATATGATTACAAATCCCACGAAGGGTCCTTACACAGAAACAAATAAGCAAAATTATATACATATATAATAAAAGCCAAGAGTCTAATCTATTCTTGGTGGTAGCATCTTCGAGCACCATCTCCTCGGGGGCCTCATCTCGATCTTCCAAAACGGCATCTTTAAGGGAGAAGATGAAGAAGAGGAAAGTGATGAAGAAGAAGTAGGAAAAGATGAAGAAGAAGAAAAAGATGAAGGAGCGGAGAAGGATGAAGAAGTGGCTGGGTGAAAAATCTGGCGAGTACGGATCTCGCCAGCACTACTATTGTGAAGCCACTTCTTGAGACGTTACACCAGTGTGGGATGCAACAGTTAGTAGATAGTACCACCTTACTCCACGGAAAGCAAAATAAGTGAGGCGCCACAGCGGGTAGTCAGGAGAGATGAGTAGAAGTTCATAGTCTTCATATCCTCTAATGCGAGGATAATTTGTGATTTCTCTCTCATCATCTCGGGACAACAACAACAATAACAACAACAAATCAGTGCAATCTCACTCGGTAAGGGAGAGCCCTGGAAAAAGGCCATGGCGTGACTGATGAGAACGTTGCCATGCAACCTTAAGGCCACGGGCCTTAAGCATGGGAAATAACAATGGATGAGGGTGAAGAGAAGAGAGGGGTGAAAGGCTGTTAGAGAACATTCGAATAAAGAGTCGGTTCAAGAAGGATTCCATTTATAGAAGGGGTGGCAGCATAACCGACGGCGCCATCAATGTTTTTGAAAGACGTATAGGCAGGTGCAATCAATGCATTTTTTGGAACTGGACCAATAGCAATATTATCGAGAGTCGGCAGTACATTAAATGATTCTGGAAAGATGAACCGATGGGACACATCAGTTATCACAAAGGCTTACATCATAAGTATGATATCATCGCGGGAAGCTCGAAGAGATAGATATCAAAGTCATTTCTTATCGTTCCACTCTAAGAAACACGGAGACTATCTGTATATGGCAAAATTTGGTGGTTCGATTTTACGGTCACTAAGGTGCCTCGAAAAAACTGCCTCGCGAAGGCTCAAAGCTTAGCTAGGGGCTACGGCCTCGAGGGTTCTCAGTAATCTACTTTGAGGTAGCGTAATCAACGGTCGGCCTCGAGGCAGGGTAAATCGGTAGCGTCGGTGGATCGGTGTAAGGTTCCCAAGGCACATGACTAGAACTAACAAAGTTTATTAGGCTAGTCCAAACACGTACCATGACATTAAAATGGCTGTACCAGCCCCATATATTTGGAATAAATGCATTTATACTATGTTGGGATTCCCCCTCATATATAAAGGGGATCTTTGTCATTTTGTGGATATCGGATATTCAATATTAAACATACAAGAACATTCTCTCTGCTCTCTAACATATTCTCTTGATCTCATTACTTCCAAAATTTATTGCTTATATTCATTGTGCTTTATTTATTGTTCTTCATTTATTTTTTATCATTGATCTTAAAGAGCCATCATCACAACTCTCATAACTATTAGTCCTCACTCGATCTCTCTAAGCCGGCCACCCAACTCGACCTCGAGGCCTCATATACGACATATCGAGGCCCCGTTCTCCAACCGTGTGGTTTGATTATCACATCGTCTCTAAGCTATAATTTTACTTTTTAATCTTTTATTCAGCATCCATTTCCTAACAACTAATATAAAAATAGATCACGTATTTTTAAAATCACAAAATCAAATTTAATTGTTATTAAAATTTTCAAGGTAAACAACCTCCAAGTATTGAGCAATGTATCCCTGGCCACTTCGATACAGTCTCCAATTTTACCATTGAGAAACCCCCTTCTACACCGGGCCGATGCGAGCCCATGACTCGGTACATCAGTGTGGTGACCGACATGAAGAGAGTAATGATAGACTACCGATGGGGGGAGGTAGTGCAAGTAGAGATCCCCAAAGCCGAGGAAAGCATAGTAGCACACAAAGCTGGGTTCCTCAGTGTATACACATACCCCTTCACTCTAGGCCCTGCAGATTCTTCTTCCCCACCGATAGATCCGGTGATTCTTTAATTTTGTCATCAGTACCGAGTGACACTCGGTCAGATCTATCCTTCTTTCTGGAGGATTGTTTACATGTTCAGATATTTCTCCAACCAGATCGAGGGAATAACCTTCATCCTCAACTACTTGATTAGATTGTACAGCCCCCGTCTCTTCTGAGGGGGTTTAATCAATCTTAACCATCGATCTGCAAACATATTCTTTGCGAGTATCGATGAGGAGAAAGATCGGGGATGGATGAGCGGGTTTATCGGAGTAAGAACCTCGGACATCATCCCTGCTAATAGGATGCCATTCCTGGAGGAATGGAACATGAAATGTAAGTGTCCCTACATCGAGCACAGTTTATTGCCCCTTTTTCTTCTTCTTCTGAAATGATCTTCTTTTGATTATGTAGCCATCATTTGGTTCCCCGGTGCGGTTCAGAACCTTTCGGGATGGATCAAACTATTAGACTCTACTTTTCCATACAACAAGCGTGTTTGGCGTGATTTGGCCAAAATGCAGTGGCAGGCCAAGAACCACGGTATGCTTTCGTTGTTGTCATTACCAAGTTTCTTATGATTATTCTTTGTGGCGGTAAGTTTAATACATCATGCCTGTGCAGGCCTCAGGGAATGCATGTTGATGAGACCGCCTCCCCCTGGTGAAGAAGAAGCCTCGAAACCCGACAAGGGTAAGAAGAGGAAGAAGGAGGCATCGATCGAGTCTCTAAAATCAAAGAAACCCAAGGTCCGCAGGCCTCAGACCGATGCCACGGTCTTGACTTCGACTGCTACGGCAAGTCTTCGTACCGAAGAGAAAGATAATGATGATGGCGATCTCCCTTTGGTACAAATAGTAAGACGGAGCACTTATGCTCCACAAGTTATTAGGCGGAAGGCCTCTGAGTTGGGGATGTCCAATGTGGACCAATATCGTGCTGAGGAGACCCTCGAGGAGGGTTTGGGCGCAGTCCCCGAGCCTCAAGTTGGACATGGTACAGTCCATGCTGGCGAATCCTCGGCTAGCAATTTTGAAGGGCCTAAATCCGAAATATTTCGGGGTCGAGAAGGAACCCCTATAGAAATTGACACTGTGGTCGGCTTTGATTTGGGCCCTTCATTATCTCCGGGGGAAATAAAGAATGCCCAAAATAGGGGCGTTGCCGATGTGGAGACCTCTAAGAGAGAGGATGATACGTTCAAGGACTAATTCGTTGGTATTGGTGTGGACACAGATCTCAATGCCCCCGTCGCTCTCGAGGAGGCTGAGAGGCTTCAAAAGCAGGTGATATTCGTGACATACCATTTGTGCTTCAAATTTTTACTTTTGCCTTTCTAACTTCTATGCTTTGTTGTAGGTCAAGAAATTGTATGACCACGCCTTTTCTAAGCTTCAAGATGAGCTTTCATGCCGTGAGAAGGATCTCGAGAAGCTTACCTCGAAGCTAAATGAGTCGAAGGCTTCCTCTTCCCGAAAGGAAGAGGAGTTGAGTGAGCTTTGGACGAGTCTAGAGGGAGTACACTAGGAACGGACTAGCTTAGCTGAGCAAGTAACACGACATTCATGAATTCATCTTTTTATTCTTATGACTTAATGCTTACTATCTTGATTCGACTTTGTAGATTGGGCAAAAGAATGCCCCGGTAGAGCAACTTCAAGAAGAGGTTGCAACCAAAGATATGGAGATCCTCGAGCTGAAGAGGCAAAAAGAGGTCGTGACCTCTGAGAAAGACTTTTTGCGGGGAGAGTTGGCCTCGACCCAGGATCTTCTTCGAAGAGCTCAGAAGGAGGCCACTACATTATCTGTGGCCAAGTCCGAGGCTGATGAATATATGTCCTCATACAAGAGAGATGCCGCCACCACAAACGATCGAGCCAGAGAGATATCTGAGAACGTCGAGCAGAAGCTGGCTTGGGCCATTTCTCATGCTCATTTACAAGCTAGGAGGCAGGCCTTCGAAGAAGCAAGTACCAAAGGTGTCGATCTCTCTGCTGAGATTGAGAATGCCAGAGTCTTGGAGGAAGAATCAGCACCTTCAACTACTTCGGATGAGGGTTCCGAAAGTGATTCAGGCAATACTGAGGGTGAAGAATAGACTCGCATCGTCATCTCTGCATCTCCTTTTCTTTCTTTTTGTGTATGGGTTCCTCGGGGAAGTTTTGTAAAGACACCCTTTGTAAATGTATTTTTGGGAATGCAAAAAGATTCCTTCGCTTCGAGTCTTCAAATTTTATTTTTCAATGCTTATGCAAAGTTAATCTTTGAATTGTGATGTCGGACCTTTGGAGCCTATACTAGGAGTAATCGAGATCCTCGAGATCGGATACCATCTCGAGGCTAGATCGATGTGGGGATCTCGATATATCTCGAGAGCTGTATGACAGTGTCATTTATATGACATGACCGTGAAGTGACCAGGATAGTCCCACCAGTACACTTCCCCAAAAGTGGTAATGGCATGGTCAGAATTAATTGGCCTTCAAAATAGGCGAACAGTCGCCGCTTGCTCTATATATGTATTTGCTTTCTTCTTATTTGAGGATTTTGCTAATTTGAGCAACTATCCTTTTTATAGAGCTCTCCTTCCTTGCGTCAGTTCTTTCACCATTTTAATTCAAAGCTTTCGCCTAATTTTCATTTCCCTTCTCTTGTTTCACCATTGTTATGGCTGCTACGCCCAAATCCATTCATCAAGAAGAGGAGAGTTCCGCCTCTACTTCCCGCTTGGTCGGTGGTACACCGTCGGCGTCCTGTGAGCTAACCTCGAGATGCTTTGTCTCGATGAGGAATGGACTTTACATTAGAGAGACCTCCCAATGTTCAGGGCCATTGGGAGCATGAATCGAGGTTCATCTCATCAATATGAGAGGAATACCTTGAGGTAGTTAGGAGAGACTGCGAATGGGGAGAAAAGACGGTGCTGCAAGTACCTTCCCTAGAAGAGAGCATCATGGCTCATGTAGAGGGGTTTTTGAATGTATACACGTACCCCTTTACATTGGGCCCTCTCGATAGAGTCGTGCTTGAGTTATGTAGAAGATATCGGGTTACCCTGGCATAGGTTCATCCGTCGTTTTTAAGGATAGTGTCGATGATAAGGTTCTTTGCAGATAAAGCCGGGGTCGAGTTCACCCTCAGCCATCTTATTACATTGTACCGGCCCTTGAATTACCGAGTCCTGATTACTCTACGACGTCGATCCACCGGGCCCTTTGTTGTCAGTAATAAAGAAGACGGGGACCGAGGGTGGATGAGTCGATTTGTCCTAATGTGGACTATTGACATTATCCCCGCAGAGTTCCTGCCATTCCTTGAGAAATGGAATTTCAAACGTAAGTGGTACATTTGTGCTTTTGTCATTTTTGTTCATAGTGGAGGCAGACGATGTAAAGGTGTTTTCTTTCCCTTTCTGCAGCAATCCCGTGGTTGCCATACGAGGTCCCCGATCAAGCGGATTGGACTCGAAAACTGGTAGCTTGTCGACCTACGATGAGCATGAGTGGCGAGACCTGTCGAAGGGTAGATGGGAGGCAAAACACCACGGTGAGTACCGTATGAATATTTTGTTGAAGGAATATTTCCATTTGGTTTCCTAACTTCTCTACTGTAGGCGTTGGAGAATTTTTCGAGATGAGACCATGCCCTCTCGGAAAGAAGAGAGGATCATATGCTTCGGGGCTGAAGAGCGATAACAAGTGTAAGGAATCCTCGGTGGGCGAGGAGATTTATAGTGAGGCAGGGTCTACCCGTAGGCGTAAAGGAGATGCACCCGTGGAGGTAGATCATGTACATATCGGCCTTCGTGCGAACATTGGTGCAACAGAAGGGAGAAAACACACATCGATGGCTCGAGCCAAGAGACCTATCGGTGCAGCTGAGCCTGGAATACCCAAGGTTTCTAGCCTCGGGGGAGTAGCTCCTCTTTTGCCGTAATCTTCTTCGCTGGTCGAAGGTACTTCGAGGGACAAGGATCTTTTGCGCTATCTTCTTCTCCTATCGAAGGTACTTCGAGGGATACATATTTTCTGCCACCGTCTTCTTCTCCCGTCGAAGGTACTTCAAGCGATGTTCGAGGACAGAGGCCGCCTAAATCAAGTTAGGTCTCGAGCGATCATATTTCCACTGAGAGCAATTCAACTGGGGCCGATGAGACCAGACCAGTAGATGTACGCTCAACGTTTGAGGAGGCTTAGTGGCTCTGTTTTGTGGTGAGTTTTGGTTGACTTTGTTGGATTTTTAGTTTTGCATTTTTATTTTCTCACTGAGCTTCTTTTTCATTGGCCTTTGACAAGATCAAGGCCGAGCTGCTCCACTGTGAAGCCAGGTTGCGGAAAGCTTTGGAGGGGGAGAAATCCCTCAGGCTTCTTTGTGATAAAAGGGCAAAGAAGTTGATACACCTTCGGTACGAGATGAATCGAATACAGAACTATGAAGACCGCCTCGAGAGAGAGGTAACCTTTGTTTCGAGGGGATGCATGTTTCTTCTTCTATCCTTGGAGATTAATATTTTGATACTTCAGTTGCAAAGAAAGACGGAGGACCTGGAATGCCTTTGGGGCAAAGTTGGTCAGGCCAAGTATGAGTGTAATAAGCTAAGGGCTCAGATAGATGCCCAAGTTGCGGCCAAGAAGAATGATTTGGCCAAGGCTTCTGCCCTCAAAGTGCACTCCGAAATGCTCATGAAAACAGCTCGGTCTAGATGAGCACGATTGTAAGGCTCGCGTCTGACCTTTTGAAGATGAAGGTTGAGGTCGTGGATGCCCGAGATGAAGCTAAAGAGATTCGAGCTAAGGCTGATAAGAAAGTGGTTGTCTATTTAAAAGATGCTGCCGATGCTCGAGTTGAGTTGAGAGGGGCTTCTGATCGGTAAAGCGTAATCAATGAATATTCTCAGTGTCGATCCCGTAGGGAAACCCTCGAGGAGATCCATGCTAGGGGCCTCGATTTCTTGGAAGAGATAAACCAGGCCAAGGCAGATGAATACGGTGCCAAGTTCCTCGTATCCGATGCCGAAGATAGCCGTGGTCCCCGAGGGGAAAGTAGACTAGGCTTTTCCTTTCTGATTCTGCGTACAATGCTCTTAGAGAACATTGTAAATGAGGCCTTGTATTATTTCACATATACATATAAAAAGAAGCCTTTTGATTTTCCCCTTTCATGAATTTTCCTTTGCTTGTGTATGTCTTTCTTTTGTTTTGAATTTTGACGTTTGTCAATGATTATCTAGATAAGTTGGACTTCGAGGTAAAACCCTTAGGTTTACAAATCGGCCCTGAGGCTTGTTGGGCTAGCCCGTAGGCTCTTATGCATTTGCCCTTAGGCGATTTTTAGTTAACCATTTTGGGCTAAGTCTTCGAGTCGGGTTTCGACTCGAGCTCATCGACCCTTAAGTTTTTGAATTTTAAGCTGGCTCTTAGGCTCTTATGCGTTGGTTCAGTACGACCTCTAATATAGGTTGGCGCTTAGGCTCTTATTCATTGGTTCGGTACGACCTCTAATATAGGCTTTATTTTTCCCTCGTCAAAGAATTTTTGAAGTTTTTGTGTTCGTCCGACTCTTCAATGGTCCAATAAGAATGGCGATTGTGAGCCGTTATGTAACGATAAATGAGCACCTCGGGAGGTTTCGCTCGATGGCTGAATTGTTTCGAAGCCTTTTTATTGTTTGGAGCTGACATGATTAAAGTTCTTTTGCTTATGTCGAGGGTAGCCTAATTAACCGATTCTTTTCGAAGTATTTTCGAAGTAATTGAAGGCCTGGATTTTTATTGCGATGGTCGGGCGTCCTCGAGTCGCGTTAGTTTGGCCAGATCCTTATGACCATAGTCATTGTGTTAGGTCGTAGCCTTTAGTCCTCGAGTGAGGTAGCTTCAGCGTTTATATCGAGGGTATGCCTTTTTAGGGGTCTTACAAGTTTGAATATATAGCCTTGACTTTAAGATCGGGATTATGCCCTTTGTAAGGTCTTATTATTTTGAACATGCCTTACTTAAGATCTTACAGATTCTTTGGTTACTTGGCACTAGTATAATTCATGCCTTGCTTGATATCTTACAAATTTGGTACTACCTTATGGAGGTCTTATGAGCTCAAGGTTGTCTCATGGAGGTCTTACATTTTCTAGAATTGCCACATAGAGGGCTTTCGGGCTCGAGGTTGCCCGCTTAGGGTCTTATGGCCCCGAGGTTTTGATAGCTCGATGGGGTGACAGTCAGCAAAAGTCCCCGAGACATCGAAAGTTTTTGGCTCTGGAGCCGTTTTTTGTAAACTTGATGTTGCCTCATTGAGGGCTTATGAGCTCGAAGTTTTCGTCCCGGAGGTCTTACGACTTTGAGTTTTTGATGTCAGTTACTGAGTGTTCGGAAATTTCTGGCCCTGGGGCCGTTTCTTGTGAAAATAGCAAACTTCTTTGAAGCATGAAGCGTTTTGATGGTAAAAGATACTCCTTTGATCACTTGGTAAAATTATACATAACGCGAAGCATTTTGATGGTAAAATATACTCCTTTGATTACTTGGTACAAGTATACATGTTTTCGTCGTCGAGGGTTCGATTATTCTATGCGGACACGGTTTATTTGACCGTTTGGCCCGATACATCATTTTTTCTATCGAGACCCTCTTTGGCTCATCTTGATTTCTCCGGGGAGGTGATCTCCCGGGGGATGTCCCACTAGTATTCGAGGTTGATTGAAGAGAAGTCTTGAATACTTGTTAAGTTCTCCTTAGTTAGTATATAGATGTTGCCTCGTTAAAAACCCTGTCGGAAACCCTTCTTGGGAAAATCTGATCGAAGGAAAAGAGTGCAACGCATGCTTTAAAACCTAAGGTCTTCAAGCTGGAATGTGCTTCAATTTTTCTAACTGGACACCTGCACACAGGTTAGTGTAAGATGTAAATAAAAAAGGAGACAGTTATACCTTAGTAGTGATGGCTCTTCGAGCCTCGATATACTTCAACTACTCTCTCCGGGGACGCGGTACGGTCCTTTGCTCATTCACTCGGGTGCAGCCGAGAATGTAGCTTATGATTGTTACTTTGCTGTTTGCTTATCCTTTGGCTCCTTTGATGTTGAAGGTGTCGATGCCGGTGCCACATCGTGCACCGCGAACATATCTCTTGCTGCATGCTGCTCCCTGTATACAATTTTTATTTCGTTGTTTGTTGGAAACTTCATCATTTGATGAAGGGTTGATGGTACTGCTCTCATGCAGTGTATCCATCGCCTTCTGAGCAAGGCATTTTACCTCATGTTTCCTTCGATGACATGAAACTTGGCATTTTGGGTTGTGCCGGCCATGTTGACCAGGAAGGTGATCTCCCCTTTTGTTGTCTCTCTCGCCATGTTGAATTCATTGAGGACTCGAGAGGAGGGCATAATCTAGTCGATCAGTCCGAGCTGCTCCACCACCCTCGACCTGATAATGTTGGTCGAGCTACCTGGATCCACAAGCAAACGTTTAATTTGAAATGTATTTACAAGAAAAGAAATTACCAATGTGTCGTTATGAGGCTGAGATAGGGCCTCGATGTCCTCTTCGCCGAATGTGAGAGCGTCCTCGGGTATGTAACCTCGAGTTCGCTTTTCCCTAGTGATGGATATTTTTGTTCGTTTGACAACGGGTTCCTGTGGGATGTCAATTCCTCCAACGATCATGTGGATTACATGTTGTGGCTCTTCTGTTTCATTTTTCCTGTTCGCCTCTCTTTCCTAAAATTGATTTTTTGCTCGGTCACTGAGGAACTCTCAGAGGTGCCCTTTGTTGATTAGTCGGGCTGCTTCTTCTCGAAGCTATATGCAATCTTCGGTCCTATGACCGAGTGTGCCATGAAATTCGCACACAAGGTTAGGGTTCCTTTGCGATGGATCTGATAGTACGAGTTTTGATCACCTGGTGTCTTTGATTTTACCTACGGCTGATACGATGTCCGAAACATCAATGTTGAAGTTGTACTCAGATAATCGGGGTGCCTCCATCAGTCCTGCGTGTCTGTCGAATCCAGCTTTGCTCACGATTCCCCGAGGATTCTGACCTCGATCTTCTCTTCAGTCATTTCGGGGTATGTTACGCCTTAGGGCGTTTCTTCGGTCTTCAGTATATGGTTGGTATCTTTCCTTGTTTGGCCTTGGTTCCTTTGACAGGAGCCTGCTAGGATATACGAGACCGAGGGGGCTCCTAGTTGGTCGTCCTCGACCCTAATCTTTGATTGATACTGATTGTGGACATCCGCCGAAGTCATGGCGGGATACTCAACCAAGTTCTGCTTTAGCTGCTTCGAAGCTATAGAGCTTCGTTCGTTTAAATCTTGGGTGAAGGCCTGCACTTCCCAGTCATTGGAGATTGGTGGTAATTCCATTCACTCCATTTGAAAGCGAGATAAAAACTCCCGTAGCATCTCGTTTTCTCTCTGTTTGATTTTGAAGACGTCAGATTTCCTTGTAGCAACCTTGATGGCACCGGCATATGCCTTTATAAAAGAATCTGCCAGCATGGTAAATAAGTCTATCGAATTCGGAAATTGGTTGTGATATCGCATCATGGCCCCTTTTGAAAGTGCTTCTCCAAATTTTTTTAATAGTACGGATTCAATCTCGTCGTCCTTCAGGTCATTTCCCTTTACAACACAAGTGTAAGCCGTGATGTGCTCGTTGGGGTCCGAGGTTCCGTTGTACTTCAGCAGATTGGACATTCTGAATTTCTTGCTGATGGGCTTTGGAGCAGCACTCGATGGGAATGGCTTTTGTACGAATTTCTTTGAATCTACACCCTTCCGAATCGGGGGTGCGCCCGGGATCTGATCGACCCTTGAATTGTAAGTCTCCACCTTTTTGTCATTGGCTTCTACCTTCTTTTCGCCTGATTCAATTCTCTTTGTGAGGTCCTCGAGCATCTTCATAATAGCGAGGTCGACTGCTGACCCGTTGTTGCTCGATCTTTCCGGTACCTGTTCGGCTGGAGGAGTCGTTTGCTGCTGTTCTTAGAGTTTTTTGGTGGCTTTGCAGTTAAGCAATTGCCAGCTGTTGTGCCTGCAACATCTCAAAAATGGCGTGAAGGCTAACCTCTCGTTCCTCCCGAGCTAGGTTGTCTGAGCTTCTTGTTGGTTTTTTTGGCGTATACTCCCGTTAGTGTGGGAGCTTATATCTACGTGTTAGGTGTTGCGTGAGCCCACATCCACAGGGATTGGCTCTGGTGCTTCCTCAGGGTTTCGCAGTGGTACACTGGCGCCTGGAACAGCTACACCATTCTCTCCATTGTCCTCAGGACCGTTGTTTTCATGTGCATTCACTGAGTTAGACATTTTGACCTGAAATCAAAGATTCTTGGACAAGAAAAAGTGTGAAGTATAATTTGTGTTTTCAATAAACCAGCACAAAAACAATCACTATTATTTTTAGCCCCACGGTGGGCGCCAAACTGTTTACCTTGAAAATTGTAATTATAATTAAATTTGATTTTGTGGTTTTAAAAATATGTGACTTATTTTAATGCTTGTTGTTAAGATATAGATGCATTGTAAGTTAGGGGAATGAGATAAGAGCTCAAGGACAATATGCTATGCAAACCGAATAGCCATAAATTAGGGTCTCGAGCTGGCCTGCGATGGGCCTCGAGGTAGAACTAAAGTGCCTGACTGGGGATGGTCAATGAAGAACTAACAATTCTGAGGGCCTTGGGTGGCTCTTTATGATCAATGATGAGTAATAAATGAAGAACAATCAATAAAACACAATAAATGTAAGCAATAAAATCAAGTGAGCGACTGCATAATATGTTTAAGTTGAGGACCAGAGAATGTTCTTATTCTTGTATTGAATATCATGTGTCTTACAAAATGATAAGGGTCCCCTTTACAGAGGGGGAATCCCAACATAGTACATGTTCATTTATTACAAATATATGTGGCTGGTACAACCATTTAATGTCACGGTACAGACTTGTACTATTCTTGTAGACCTGGTCAGCTCTAACCACGTGCCTTGGGTATTTCCCGCTTGTTCATCATAGCCACCGATTTGCACTGCCCCGAGGTCAAACATAGGGAACACTCGGGGTCGAACCTCGAGCTGTGCTTCGAGCCTTCTGGAGATGGGCTATGGAGTGTCATAATGATCATAAAATCGGACTCTTCGATTTAGCCGTATACAGAGAGAACACAACTTCTGGTTGAACTAATAAATACTCCCTCCGTTTTTAATTTATGCGAACCCATTTGAATGCGTACAGAGTTTAAGAAAAGAGAGAAAACTTTTGAACTTATGGTGTAAAATGAGGTACATATATTTTGTATGGTTATAAATCGTTACATAAAGGTAAACTGTTTCCAAATAAGGAAAGGGGTCATTCTTCTTGGCACAGACTAAAAAAGAAATCGGTTTACATAAATTGAACCCGAGGAGTGTAAATCTTCTTCGATTTAGATCCAGTTTGCTTTTAATATTGTTTGACCCAAAGATATGAGTCTTGGTTCAAATAATTAAATTTATGTGATTATGGGTTAAATTTAGTTAACAATAATATTTCTAGATATGCCTTCCGAAAAAGTGATAAACATCAGATAGATCTGGCCGAATGCTGATATCAGTATGCTATAACTATTCCAAAAAGCATGAGTAATAATGCAACATTTAATATCAATGAATAAAAATAAATGGCAATTAACTAAATAGGAGGAATGATTTACCCAATAAAAGATAAACTAGATGATTGTTCCTCCTAACAATGATGAGTGACAAATAAATCCTTGAATGTTCGAATTATTCTCGGATCTGATGAAAAAGTATGGAATAATTTCGACAAGAATCTTAGTGAAAAGGTGATGTTTGTATCTTAGTAAGAGAGAGAGAATCTTTTTGTCAAAGTGTGTTCTTACAAATGAATATCACATACCTCATTTTATTGTCTCTTTTTCTATTTATATGAGACATATTCCTAGTAAATCCTAATAGTACAAGTGTAGAGAATATTCATTAGAATATTCTCTTTAATAGCCTATTTCAAAAACTAGCCGTTACAGCTTCAACAACAGTTCTTGATCTCGATCATTATATATATCTCGACCACACCTCTCATCGACTCCTCGACTATGAATCTTGCTGCTTCCTAGTCCACCTCGACTAACGATTGCTCGAGAATCTTTTTTGTGTTATCATACCTTAAATATTATAGGACAGATTTTACCCATATAGTTAGTCCATCCGCTTATTGAATCTGGCCTTAGGAGGGCTTAATGAGCGGATTCTATTCTTTGCGGTCGAAACAATTGGGCGAGTTGAACGGGTCGTGATGATTGAGGTGAGCTGGCAATGTGGCCTTTCGTGAGCCGCAATTTTTGGAGTTATGATGTCCATGAATCAAGGTGATGTTATGACCTCATGCGTTATATGATGCGTATTCCCGATGTGTTGCTTCGTTCTGCGTAGGACTTCTAGTTGGTCCCGCCACTTCGATTTCAGTGCCATGTAATGATGAGCCGATTTCTTTGTTCTAATGCCTGAATTCTTATAGATAGGGATGTGAGGGTATAACTTCAAACTTTACAGACTTCTTGCGCCAAAACCATGTATCTTCTTCTTCCTCTTCCATTGTTGTGCATCTTTTCCCTCTATTCCAGCGATCATTATCATTTTTAATTCTCTGTTATTGTCATGAACTAGATCATGAACCGGATTTCCTACCCTCGGGAGTCGTGATGACGCCTACTCGTAGAAGCTAGGCAAGCCAGGAAAATTTGGAAAATCTTTAACTACTTTATTTTAAGCCTTTTAACAACTTGCATTAACAGGTGATAACATTTAAATAATAGCGGAAGATGAAATTAAATGGAAGACTTAGATGAATATAATACCAAAATCAATACGAAAAGACAACATATGTCTCTACCCAGAAACCGGTGTCACAACATTCACGGACCCTCTATGACTACTACATACAAATGTCTGAAGGAAAGAAACACAGTCTGTCTCGGATACAAGTGATAAATGAACATAGTAATAGATAGAAGAGACGTCGGGCCTGCGGACGCCTGCAGGACTACCTCGGAATCTCTGTGGACTGAAGGCTGGCTCCCAAGCTACTGACCCAATGCTGCTCCGGTATCTGCACAGAGTGCAGAGTTTAGCATCAACACAATCGACCCCATGTGCTGGTAAGTGTCTGGCCTAACTTCGGCGAGGTAGTGACGAGGCTAGGACCGAACATGTGCAGTTATATAACATATGGCGGGACATAAACATGAATAAGCAGTTTAAATGGGAGGGGGTACATGCTTCGGGGAACATATCAAATCCAACAACAGCTTAATAAGATATGAAAGGACAATTCAATAGCTACAACAATACTGTTGCGGTGCGCAACGCGATCCCTTATCATTTAATATTGTTGCGGCATGCAAAACGATCCACATATATAACTGTTGCGGCGTGCAAACCGATCCAATATAATATCTGTTGCGGCATGTAACCTGATCCAACATAATACCTGTTGCGGCATGCAACCCAATCCATACATACATATAATAATGTTGCGCGTGCAGCCCGTCCCAAATATACAGCCAACAGTGATCATAATAACAGTCCCGACAAGGGGTCAACAATAAACTACACTATCCCGGCAAGTGAATTCAATAGTACAAGTATATACGTCCCGGCAAGGGAGAATCAGCTATAACCAATCTTAACTCAACTCCTACT
Organism: Nicotiana tabacum; assembly: GCF_000715075.1. NCBI lineage: Eukaryota > Viridiplantae > Streptophyta > Magnoliopsida > Solanales > Solanaceae > Nicotiana > Nicotiana tabacum. The sequence continues at coordinate 87,522,084 of NC_134101.1, read as the reverse complement.
CATCTCAATTATCACCATTTCTCAATCATAAGTATCTTCCACGAAAATAAACTTAAGTCTTTACTCATTATCAAGAATTCACCCACTATAGCATTCGTAGTATCATTTAAGAATACAACAAGTATCAATTTAGGACTCACGGTCATGCTCGACACCAACGTATAGATACTCGTCACCATGTCTATACGTCGTACTCAACAAGAAGCAAGTGGCAAATAGGACTCAACTCTTAATCCCTCAAGCTAAGGTTAGACCGAACACTTACCTCGATGCCTCGAACACAACTCAAGTTTGAATTATAGCTTTACCCCTTGATTCCACTGCCAATTCGCTCATATCTAGCCACAAGTTACTTAATTACATCAATAAACGCTAAATGAATCAATTTGAATGCATGAAAATGAATTTTCCAAAGTTTTTACCCAAAAAGTCAAAATTGCCCCAGGCCCACGTGGTCAAAATTCGAGGTTCGAACCAAAATCCGATTACCCATTCCCTCACGAACTCAAATATATAATTTATTTTGAAATCAGACATCGAGGTCCAAATCCCTAATTTTTGAAAAACCTAGGTTCTACTCAAAACACCCAATTTTCCCCATGAAAATCATTGATTTTGAGTTGAAAGCATGTTAACACATGTTAAGGAGTAAAGAAAATGAGTTAGAAATCACTTACCAACATTTTGGAGAAGAAGGGTTGTTTGAAAAATCGCCTCTTATGTTTTTGGGGTTTTAAAAAATGAAAAAATGACTGAAAATCCCGTCTATTTATACCCCTCTGAGATCTCCTGTGCGGACCGCACAAAATGGACTGCGGCCGCACAGACCTTCCTGAGGGTGCTGCGGTCCAGTGTCCTGTGCGGACCACACGAAATGGACTGCGGCCGCACAGGCCTCCACCGCGCACCGAACAAAGCCGATCGCGCACCTCACTGGGCCCCTTCCGCGGTCGCACACGTTTTTGTGCGGACCGCACTGGCGGGTTCAGAAACCTGCAACTTTTTTGAACCTGCAACAACTGTGTTTTTAGGCCTAAGGCATCCCGGAACCTACCCTAAACTCACCCGAGCCCTCGGGGCTCCAAACCAAATATACACAAAATCCTCAAAAACATCCTACGGACTTATTTGTGCAATCAAATCATCAAAATAACATCATGAACATCAAACTAAATCTCGAGATCAATGAAATTTTCTCAAAACTTCTTTAAACATCAACTTTGCGATTTATGTCCGAATCACGTCATATGACATCCGTTTTTCACCAAATTCCACATAAACGTCTTAAATCACATATAAGGCCTGTACTGGGCGCTGGAACCAAAATACGGACTCGATGCCATCATGTTCTAAGCAAATTTCATTTCAATTTTCCTTAAATAATTTCAGAAAGTAATTTCATTTAAAAATTCATTTCTCGGGCTTGCGACCTCGGAATTCGATTCCGGGCATACGCCCAAGTCCCATATTTTCCTACGGACCCTCCGGGACCGTCAAATCATGGGTCCGGGTCTGTTTACCCAAAACGTTGACTGAAGTCAAATTTATTCATTTTACAGTCAAAACTTATCATTTTTCATAGATTTTCACATTTAAGCTTTCCGGCTACGCGCCCGGACCGCGTACACAAATCGAGGTGACTCTAAAAGAGATTTTCAAGGCCTCAGAAACACAGAATTTAATTTAAAGCAAGTGATGACCGTTTGGGTCAACACAGTTATACCCTCCTTTCTTTCATTGCAAATATGTCAAACGTACCTTTTGGGCCCAACGAGGGAAGTGACTGTCACGCCCTAAACCTGGGGAGGCGTGGCTGGCACCCAATGCCGCACTGGCCCGAGCGGATCACTTTGTAATTCATGATTATTCGACCAAAATTGGAACATACATAGGTCACAACGTATAATGTATCAGAGGCCCACATGGCCACAACTCATAATGTATAACTGTAAGTGGGCAACACTGTATCAATAAACTATCATTCTTAAAACATGAATACAAATGGGCCGTCAAGGCCTCTGACATACTGTACAAAATGAACCTCTGTGTCTATAAAGCCTTTAAGATTATTTGATATCAAATGGGACAAGGTACCGGCCTACCCATAAGTCTGTAGCAAAACTCTGACACGGCGACTCATAGACTCGGTTGCACTCAAAATGAAGTGGAGTCTTACTGATCCTTGGCTGAAACCAATCTCGTCTACTATGAAAGCTCGTAAAGCTGATTATCTATACCTGTAAGTCTAGATAGCTCTGTAAATAATAAAATATTTATAATGTCATGCATATGCATATAAATGTCATGTGATGCATAGGTCTGTACGTACATAACATCATCAAGCCTCTGAGGGCATCCCATCATATCATCTCGGCCACTGTGGGCAAATCATCAACGTATACCAACTGATCAAGTGGTGGTGCGTATATAACGCCATAACCTTTTCCCATATCCCATATACATATAATATACGCGTATATAACGCCATATGATCATGGGTAAATGTAAATGTATATATATATATATGCGTATATAACGCCATAACATCATCACGCCTCTGAGGGCATCCCATCATATCATCTCGGCCACTGTGGGCAAATCATGAAAGTATACCGGCTGATCAGATGGTGGTGCGTATATAATGCTATAATCTTTTTACATATCCCATATACATATATACGCATATATAACGCCATTTGATCATGGGTTTATGTACATGAACGTAATACATGAGAAGTACGCCAATAAAATGTCTGAGACCCATTCTCATCTTCCACTGCTGATAATAACCCATCGAAATTTGCTGGATAAAGATAAACACCAATGCTAAAACATTCTCCAGATTTTGGTTCTGTAGTTCTAGAAAATCCATGAGAAATAATTCTACCAATTTCTTCTTTGGAAGAACCAAACCAAGCATATTTGATATTGGCATTTCCATTGCATTTTTCCCTCACTGCTTCAGAGAATATGCGAAAAGCTTCCAATCTTGCTTTCCCAAATATAGTCGAACATGAATTTTTGTGTATGGCTACAACTTCATCTTCTTTTGTCAATGGCCCCATACAAGTAACAAACCCTGACTTGATTAAACCATGTTCTTTGTCATTTTCCTCTAATTTTCTCATGATACTCAATCATCAACTCAAGCTTTTCAATAACCATATGAAGTGTAAGAAACAAAAGAGCAGGGGTAACTACTGAATTTAAAATTTGTAACCCCCTTTGTAATCACATCAAGTGTAAAACAAGAGTGAACCTCAAAAGTATCGAGGAATAAGTCAGACCACTCTAGGGCAGTTTACATTAGATACTTCCACGGATAACATGATTATAGAATTTTAACCCACCTTGGAAAATATAAAGTGTAACCAAGATATAAGAGAGACCACTCCAGGTCAGTTGCACAAGAATGCGCAAATTTGAAGTAATGACTTTATATGCTTGTTAGATGGTATTTAGAAGTTCAAGGGGAAAGCTGAATGTAGAGGATATTATCATATATTCATGGAACAATAGAGGGTGAGGATGGTGACAAAAAGGATAAATAAGCTAAGTGGGACCTCATGAATATTTATCATCGTTAATCCCCAAGAAGATGGAACTAAGGCTTCAAACAAAGCTTTCAGCAGGATAAACTTTATGTTTCTTCAAAAAAATTGTGGTGTCTTTCCCATAATGAAGTGTATAAGCCACCTATTATTCAATGACTTAAGAGTCATGAGGTTTGGGGGCTGCCACGTGTTGGGGTGGTTTAAACATTATCCAATGTTTTTATTAATTAGGTAATGTCTCTTTGCCTGATAATTAATCAATTACCCACATAATTAAGAATTTATCTAAAGTCACTTAAAATTCTACTTTATTTTTAATACGCTTTATACAACTTCCTATAATACACTTTATACACCGTACTATTATGGTCATGTGATACCCTGTAAAATAAATTCATACATACATTATTATTTAAAACATCCATGTAAAAAAATACATATATTTTCTCCACTTCAAATTTTCCTAATCTTATATAAAGAGTACAAATTTTGGTACGCTTAGTTCTTAAAATGATAAAAAGATAACCTTCTTTTCTTGTAAGAAAATAATTTCTATCTTTACAATAAAGAAAATCTCATAAACTTTCTCTTATCATGAGTATAATTTAAAGAAGTAATATTAATAATTATATAAAATCATATTTATCAAACTTTTTTTTACAAAATGCTCTACTCAAAATTCATATTCGAAAATAGTAATAATGGTAACTATCCAAAATTATACTTATAAAATTTTTACTAAAATATTTCACTTAAAAGAAAATACCACATTAATATAATATAACGATATCAAGGTTGTTAAACTTACGAGATCTTATAATAATATAGTTACAAATCTTTTATAACCTCATGATTGATTTAAGATTTGAATAGTCATACAGATTGGATGATTTTTATTTTATTTATTATTTATTATTATTATTAATATTTTTTTGTATTTGTTGATATATGAACAATTTTCTAATTTTGCTTTTGTCATTTACTTACAAGACTATTTATATTGTACTAGTGGATTCATATATATATATATATATATATATATATATATATATATATATATATATATATATATATATATATATATGCTATCTCTATCTTTATAGATTAGCAGCATTGGCACATATCAGTGATGAGGGGAATCCCTCTTATAGACAATTCTAATTTGAAAAAAAAAAAAAAACAATAGAACTCATTCTTTAGACACTCTAGTTTCAAGAGTGAAACATTTTATAAGTTTCAAAATAGAACTTTAAGAAAAGGGTTAAATGGCTCGATTGTCCCACAATTTGCCATATATTTCTTCCCATTCGTAGGTAAAGAGACGATTCTCATGTCCATTTTTCTTGGTTTGAGCTCTCCTACGATTTAAGTAATTATATAGATCCAGAACGAAATTGTTTTATATACCCAACATCAGTCACATTTTCTACTACAGTGCTTCTTGGTTCTTAAATAATTAAGGCAAATAATTTCATTTTCTTAATCCCTTCAAGCTCATATGGATTACTACGAGTTATCCTAATATTAAAGTACGGGGTGTAACATCCTTCCCTCCTTTAGAACATTCGCCCTCGAATGTTAACTCTTACAGATTTACGAAATTTTCACTAGGGTCTCCTCTGTAAACTAAACTAAAACCCAAACTATATCTGTAGTCTCGGCTATTCACAACCTTTTGTATTTGAGTATCTCGTATCTTCTTCACCTTTACCTGACTTACCTTTCAATCTCGCATAGTATCTTCTGTTTCTTTCATAATCTTCCTTCCACCTTACGCCTTAAAGCTCTACTGCGATACCTGCAACTCTGGTGCATACAAAATCTGGCGAAAACTTCATACTGACTTCTTATGACTCAGCTCTATGACACGATCTGGAAACAAAAGAAGGGTAACATTTCCTAAATACCCTATAGCCTCTCAAATATAAATGTGGCGCGCAATACACTCATAAGTGAGACTCTACTAGGCACGACTTTGTAGACTCCCTAGGACAGAACTACTCTAATACCACTTTGTCCTGCCCCAAACCTGGGGAGGCATGACTGGCACCCGGTGCCGCACTGGCCCGAGCGAACTACTCTGTAATTCATGATTATTCGACCAAATTGGAACATACATAGGTCACAACTCATAATGTATCAGGGACCCACATGGCCATAACTCATATTGTATAACTGTAAGTGAGCAACATTGTATCAATAAACTATCATTCTTAAAACATGAAGACAAATGGGCCGTCAAAGCCTCTAGCATACTGTACAAAATGAACCTCTGTGTCTATAAAGCCTCTAAGATTATTTGATATCAAATGGGACAGGGTACCGGCCTACCCATAAGTCTGTAGTAAAATTCTGACACGAAGACTCATAGACTCGGCTGCACTCAAAATGAAGTGGAGTCTTACCGATCCTTGGCTGAAACCAATCTCGTCTACTATGAAAGCTCGTAAAACTAATTATCTATACCTGTAAGTCTGGATAGCTTTGTAAATTATAAAATATTTATAATGTCATGCATATGCATATAAATGTCATGTGGCGCATACGTCTGTACGTACATAATATCATCAAGCCTCTGAGGGCATCCCATCATATCATCTCGGCCACTGTGGGCAAATCATCAACGTATACCAACTAATCAGGTGGTGGTGCGTATATAATGCCATAACCTTTCCCATATCCCATATACATATATACATACATACATACATACATACATACATACATACATACATACATATACATACATACATATATATACATACATACATACACACACACACACACACATACATACATACATACATACATACATATATATATATATATATATATATATATATATATATATATATATATATATATATATATATATATATATGCGTATATAACGCCATAACATCATCACGCCTCTAAGGGCATCCCATCATATCATCTCGGCCACTGTGAGCAAATCATCAATGTATACCAGCTGACCAGGTAGGTGGTGGGTATATAATGCCATAACTTTTTTCCATATCCCATATACATATAATATACATATATACGCATATATAACGCCATTTGATCATGAGTTCATGTACATGAACGCAATGCATGAGAAGTACGTCAATAAAATCTCTTAGAGTGTCGTAAGACCATTATGCCTTTGAATAATATCATGAAGTAAGCTTTTTCAACTTACGTATTTTTCTGAGACCTATTCTCATCTTCCACTGCTGATAATAACCCATCGAAATTTGCTGGATAAAGATAAACACCAATGCTAAAACATTCTCCAGATTTTGGTTCTGTAGTTCTAGAAAATCCATGAGAAATAATTCTACCAATTTCTTCTTTGGAAGAACCAAACCAAGCATATTTGATATTGGCATTTCAATTGTATTTTTCCGTCACTGCTTCAGAGAATATGCGAAAAGCTTCCAATCTTTCTTTCCCAAATATAGTCGAACATGAATTTTTGTGTATGGCTACAACTTCAACTTCTTTTGTCAATGGCCCCATACAAGTAACAAACCCTGACTTGATTAAACCATGTTTTTGTCATTTTCCTCTAATTTTCTCATGATACTCAATCAGCAACTCAAGCTTTTCAATAACCATATGAAGTGTAAGAAACAAAAGAGCAGGGGTAACTACTGAATATTAAATTTGTAACCCCCTTTGTAATCACATTAAGTGTAAAACAAGAGTGAAAACCTCAAAAGTATCGAGGAATAAGAAAGACCACTCTAGGGCAGTTTACATTAGATACTACCAATGTTAACATGATTATAGAATTTTAACGCACCTTGGAAAATATAAAGTGTAACCAAGATATAAGAGAGACCACTCAGATCAGTTGCACAAGAATGTGCAAATTTGAAGTAATGGCTTTATATGCTTGTTAGATGGTATTTAGAAGTTCAAGGGGAAAGCTGGAATGTAGAGGATATTATCATATATTCAAGGAACAATAGAGGGTGAGGATGGTGACAAAAAGGATAAATAAGCTAAGTGGGACCTCATGAATATTTATCATCGTTAATCCCCAAGAAGATGGAACTAAGGCTTCAAACAAAGCTTTCAGCAGGATAAACTTTGTGTTTCTTCAAAAAAAAAAATGTGGTGTCTTTCCCATAATGAAGAGTATAAGCCACCTATTATTCAATGATAGTGCTGTATGGTGGGCCGGGCTGGGATCGGGACCGGACCGGGCCCGCGGTCCTAACGGGCTAAACGGGGCTGGTGGGCCGGTCCTTAATGGTGCAAAAAGCCCGGGACCGGCTGGCGGGCCGGGTATGATAAAATAGCTCACGAGCCCTGGACCGTTAAGCCCGGGACCGGCTGGCGGGCCTGGGCCGGTCTTACCGGGCCTAACGACTACTTTTAAATTTTTTTTTTTTAAAAAAAATATCAACAGTCAAAAATTTAAAAAGTAGCCGTTGGGCTGTAATTTTGACCGTTTGGAACTTTCAAAAATAGCCATTTGGCCCCCAAACTTTATTTTAACTCCAAACTTTATATAATTACACTTTTTCCCAATTCTCAACTATAAATACACCCTCATTCTTTCATTTTTACTCACCAATTCATCAATCTCTCTCAATCTCTCTACTATAATTGCTTATTTTATTGTTGAAATTTCGTGAAAAATTGTGAAGTTGGTGAATTGAAGTATTCAAGTTTTCAACGATTTTCAATTTTCAAGAAGTTGTTCGGCAATTCGGTAAACGCGTTCCAACTCTTAAGTTTTAATATTATATGTCACTACCCGAATTCCCCACCATCGGGAGTCGTGATGACGCCTACTGTCGGAACTAGGCAAGCCAACCTTAACATACCTTTTCAACTAATTTTCAACAAGATAATAATAAAAACAATAAATTCAAGCGGAAGCCTTAATTTAATATTAAATGAACGAAAATGCGGAAAAATTAACATCATCCTCTACCTAAGATTTAGTGTCACAATACTCACGGACTACTATAAGTTACTACAAATAAGAGTTTGAAAGAAAATACATAAGGAGTCTGCTTCGATACAATGAAAACAAACAGAAATAAAATAGATGAGACTCAGGGCCCACGCACGCCAGCGAACTACCTAGGAGTCTCTGGACTGAAGGCACGCTCCCAATCTACTGCTACTGCGGTCCATAAGCTACTCCCGAATCTGCGCACAAAAAGGGTACAGAAGTGTAGCATCAGCACAACCGACCCCATGTGCTGGTAAGTGCCTGACCTAACCCCGGCGAGGTAGTGACGAGGCTAGACCGGACCTACCTCAAATAACATGTACAGATATATGTGCAACAACGGAAAGATATACAGAATTTAAACAGATAATAGGGAGGGGACATGCTGTGGGGTGTAATAATTTAGATATAAGACCAACGAACAGAGAGATGGAAAACTGAATAATTAACATCTATGAAAGAGAGCAAGTGAATCAACAACTGCACGACACCAACTTTCGTGCTTTTACTCTCAATTCTCACCAAAACTGTCAAATATAGTGCACGACATCACCCTTCGTGCTTTTCCTCACATAACTCTCACATCAAGGCACGGAATGACCCTTCATGCTCAAATAATTAGAGACATAGCACGGAAAGACCCTTCGTGCATAAATAGTTAGAGACATGGCACGAAATGATCCTTTATGCATAATTATCAAAACATGGCACAGAAAGACCCTTCGTGCATAATCGCTCTTCCTCACCCAATCATCAGTCACAACCAATCGGGGAAAGGGAATATACAACAAGATTAAACATCCCGGCAAGGGAGAACAAATCAACAATAGGTCCCGACAAGGGAAAAATACCACACTTCCTTCTTTAACTCATCTGCTTCTCAACTATCACTTCATAATTATATTAGCAAGTAATTAGCTCAACTGTTTCACATCTTTCGAATTTAAAAGCAACTACGACTCACGGTTATGCTAGACTCCAGTTCATAGATAACCGTCACCATGCCTATACACCGTACTCCACAGTTAACACGTAGCAAATAACATCCAAATCCTAATCCCTCAAGCCAAAGTTAGAACAAACACTTACCTCGAATGCTCCAAACTCAACTCACGCTTCTAGTATAGCTTTACCTCTTGATTCCACCACCAATCCGCTCGAATCTAGTCATAAGTTACTTAATCACATTAATAATTACTAAATGAATCATCCCCAATGCATGAAAATAGATTTTTCAAGGTTTTTTCCAAAAAGGTCAAAAATACCCCCGGACCCACGTGGTCGAAACTCGAAGTTCAGACCAAAACCCGGTTACCCATTCCCCCATGAATCCAAATATATGATTTGTTTTTAAATCGGACCCCAAATTGAGGTCCAACTTCTCAATTTGTAGAAAACCTAGGTTCTACCCAAAACACCCCATTTTCCCCATGAAAATCTTTGATTTGAAGTTGAAATTATGTTAAAAGATGTTAAGGGATAAAGAAATTAAGTTAGAAATCACTTACCAATCGTTTTGGAGAAGAAAAGTTGTTTGGAAAATCGCCTCTTAGGTTTTGGGTTTTTGAAAAGTGAAAAATGACTGAGATTTCCGAACTTGTATACCTTTCTGAGGACCTGGCGCGGACCGCACAAAAATATGTTGCGGCCGCGCCGAGTGGGAGAAAAATTGGGGCTTCTCTGAACCCTTCCAGCGCGGACCGCACTGTTTTGGTGTGCGGCCGCGCTGGTTGACCTGAAACCCTAGCCCTCAGACTCAGCCACGCGGACCGCATAAAAATGCATCACGGCCGCGCGGCTCCAGCGCGGACCGCGCGGAAATGACCGCGGCCGCGCTGGTGTCTGCAACACCTGAACCTGCATTTTCTTAAGTCCAAGACCTCCCGGGCCCCATTCAAAGCTTACCCGAGCCCTCGGGGCTCCAAACCAAACATGCACACAACCTTAAAAACATCTTGCAGACTTACTCGTGCGATCAAATCGCCAAAATAACATCATATACATAGGATCAAGCCTCAAACGCATGATTTTCTTTCTTCAACTTTCATAACTCAAATTCTCCATTTTTAGTCCGAAACACGTCATATGACGTCCGTTTTTAGCCAAACTTTACAGATAGTGCTTAACACATATTTAAGACTTGTACCGGGCGTCGGAACCAAAATACGAGCCCGATACCTATATTTTCTAACTCCTTTTCATTTCAAATTTCATATCAAATTTCAGAAAAATAATTTCTTTCAAAAATTCATTTCTCGGGCTTGGGACCTCAAAATTTGATTCCGGGCACACGCCCAAGTCCCATATTTTTCTACGGACCCTCCGGGACCGTCGAATCACAGGTCCGGGTCCGTTTACCCAAAATGTTGACCAAAGTCAACATTATGCATATTAATACCAAAATTCATCAAATGTTTCACATAATTCACTTATTCTAACATAAAAACTTTCCGGCTACGCGCCCGAACTGCGCATGCCAATCGAAGCAACTAAACGCGAGGTTTTCAAGGCCTCGAAAGCGCGGAACAAGGAAGAACTACGGTGATGACCCATCGGGTCGTCACATTCTCTACCTCTAAAACAATCGTTCGTCCTCGAACGGACAAAAGAAAGAAGTACCTGAGTCGGGAAATAAATGAGGGTAACGGCTCCGCATATCGGACTCGGACTCCCAGGTCGATGCCTCAGGAGGCTGACCTCTCCACTGAACACGCACCGAAGGAAAACTCTTTGACCTCAACTGTCGAACCTGCCGGTCTAGAATAGCCACCGGCTCCTCCTCATATGACAGATCCTTGTCCAATTGGACAGTGCTGAAATCTAACACGTGCGATGGATCTCCGCGATACTTCCGGAGCATAGACACATGAAACACGAGATGCACAGCTGGCAAGCTAGGTGGCAAGGCAAGTCTATAAGCCACCTCTCCCACACGATCAAGAATCTCAAATGGACCGATGAACCTAGGGCTGAGCTTGCCCTTCTTCCCAAATCTCATCACGCCCTTCATAGGCGATACACGGAGAAATACCCGCTCACCAACCATGAAGGCAACATCTCTGACCTTGCGGTCTGCGTAACTCTTCTATCTGGACTGAGCTGTACGAAGTCTATCCTGAATAATCCTGACCATGTCCAAGGCTTCCTGAACCAGATCCGTACCCAATAATCGAGCCTCTCCCGGCTCAAACCATCCAACTGGAGACCAACATCGCCTACCATACAACGCCTCGTACGGAGCCATCTGAATGCTAGACTGGTAGCTGTTTTTGTAGGCGAACTCTGCTAAAGGCAAAAACTGGTCCCACGAGCCTCCAAAATCAATGACACAGGCTCGGAGCATGTCCTCAAGAATCTGAATAGTCCTCTCGGACTGACCGTCCATCTGGGGATGAAATGCTGTACTCAACTAAACCTGGGTGCCTAACTCTCGCTGAACCGCTCTCCAGAAATGCGAGGTAAACTGCGTACCCCGATCCGAAATGATAGATAGTGGCACCCCATGAAGGCGAACAATCTCCCTGATATAAATCTCGGCTCACCTTTCGGACGAATAGGTGGCTGCAACAGGAACAAAATGCGCTGACTTGGTCAGCCTATCAACAATAATCCAAACTGCATCAAACTTTTTCCGAGTCATCGAGAGTCCAGTAACGAAATCCATCATAATCCTCTCCCACTTCCACTCGGGAAGTGCAATCCTCTGAAATAGACCACCGGGTCTTTGATGCTCGTACTTAACCTGTTGACAATTCAAACACCGAGCCACATGCGCAACAATGTCTTTCTTCATCTTACGCCACAAATAGTGCTGCCTCAGATCCTGATACATCTTCGCGGCGCCCGGGTGAATAGAATACCGAGAACTGTGGGCCTCCGCTAAGATCAACTCTCGAATCCCATCAACATTGGGCACACAAACTCGCCCCTGCAATCTCAATACACCATCATAATCTAAGGTTACTTTCTTGGCACCTCCACGCTGCACCGTGTCTCTCAAGACACACAAGTGGGGATCCTCAAACTGCCGCTCGCGGATACGCTCTAATAGTGAGGAACGAGCAACCGTGCAAGCTAACACTTTGCTAGGCTCAGAAATATCCAACCTCACAAGAGGATTGGCCAAGGCCTGAACATCCAAAGCAAGCGATCTCTGGCTGACTGAAATATAAGCAAGACTACCCATGCTGGCGGACTTCCTGCTCAATGCATCGGCCACCACATTGGCCTTCCCCGGGTGGTATAAGATAGTAACATCATAATACTTTAGCAACTCTAACCACCTCTTCTGCCTCAAATTCAACTCTTTTTGCTTGAACAGATACTGAAGACTCTTGTGATCAGTGTAAACCTCACACGTCACGCCATATAAGTAATGCCTCCAGATCTTCAAGGCATGAATAATGGCTGCCAACTCGAGATCATGAACCGGATAATTCTTCTCGTGGATCTTCAACTGCCTCGAAGCATAGGCAATGACTTTGCCTTCCTGAATCAACACTGCACCAAGCCCAATACGAGACGCATCACAATAGACCGTATATGGCCCTGAACCTGTGGGCAAAACCAATACTGGTGCCGTAGTCAGAGCCGTCTTGAGCTTTTGAAAGCTCGCCTCACACTCGTCCGACCACCTGAACTGGACACCCTTCTGGGTCAATCTGGTCATAGGGGCTGCAATGGATGAAAACCCCTCCACGAACCGACAGTAGTAACCTGTTAACCCTAGGAAACTCCGAATCTCCGCAACTGAAGCTGGTCGAGGACAGTTCTTGACTGCCTCTATCTTCTTCGGGTCTACCTGAATACCTGCTGCTGATACGACATGACCCAGGAATGCGACCGAACTCAACCAAAACTCGCACTTTGAGAACTTAGCATACAACTGACTATCTTTTTGGGTTTGAAGGACCACTCTGAGGTACTGCTCATGCTCCTCCTAACTGTGGGAGTATATAAGAATATCGTCAATGAAGACTATCACGAACAAGTCCAAATAAGGTCTGAACACTCGGTTCATCAACTCCATGAACACTGCTAGGGCATTAGTCAATCCGAATGACATGACCAAAAACTCATAGTGCCCATACCGAGTGCGAAATGCTGTCTTAGGGACATCAGACGCCCTAATCCTCAGCTGGTGGTAGCCAGATCTCAAATCTATCTTTGAAAACACCCTCGCACCCTGAAGCTGGTCGAACAAATCGTCAATCCGCGGCAGTGGATACTTGTTCTTTATCGTCACCTTGTTCAACTGCCGGTAATCAATGCACATCCTCATCGACCCATCCTTTTTCTTCATGAACAATACTGGTGCACCCCAAAGTGATACACTAGGTCTAATGAAACCCTTATCAAGCAAGTCCTGAAGCTTCTCTTTCAACTCTTTCAACTCTGGCGGGGCCATGCGATATGGCGGAATGGAAATAGGCTGAGTGCCTAAAGCCAGATCAATACAAAAATCAATATCCCTGTCGGGCGGCATACCCGGTAGGTCTGAAGGGAAAACCTCGGGGAACTCCCGAACAATAGGAACAGAGTCAATTGATGGAACCTCTGCGCTAGAGTCGTGAACATACGCTAGATATGCTAGACACCCCTTCTCGATCATACGTCGAGCCTTGACATACGAAATAACACTGCGGGTGGCATGGACTGTGGTCCCTCTCCACTCAAGTTGGGGCAAATCTGGCAAGGCCAAGGTCACGGTCTTGGCGTGACAATCCAGAATAGCATGATACGGGGACAACCAGTCCATCCCCAATATAGCGTCAAAGTCCACCATATCTAAAAGCAATAAGTCGACACGGGTCTCAAGACCGTCAAATACCACCACACATGAACGATGCACTCGGTCGACCACTATAGATTCACCAACCGGTGTGGACACATATACAGGAATACCCAAAGCCTCACTAGGCATGATCAAATAGGGTGCAAAATAGGACGACACATAAGAATACGTAGATCCCGGGTCAAATAACATAGAAGCACCCCTACCACAGACCAGAATAGTACCTGTAATCACAATATCTGATGACTCGGCCTCTGGCCTGGCCGGCAAAGCATAACAACGGGGCTGACCCCCACCTCCTTGAACTGTGTCTCTGGGGCGATCGGCTGCTGGCTGACCCCTGCCTCTGGCGGTCCGAGCTCCACCTCTACGGTCTCTCCCTCCACCCCTATGATCCCTACCCCTGCCTCTAGCTGGCTGGGCGGCCTGTGGATCACCTACTGCCTGAATCGTAGGGCGAGGACCCTGCTACTGAGAACTACTCGAGGCTCGGGGGCAAAACCTGACAATGTGACTCGGGTCACCACAACCATAACATGCCCTCGGCTGCTGGGACTGCTGGCCCTGTCGACCTGTATGTCCTCCCCTGAAGCTTTGAAGTGGCGGTGCACTAATGGGGGCTGGTGGTGCGCTGAAGGTCTACTGACCCGAATAATACTGCTGAGGACCACCACCGCCTAGAGTACCATGAGAAACCTGAAGTGCCGACTGGAAGGGCCTCTGAGAGTGGCCTTTGTCATATGAATCTCTACATCTAGACGAGGTACCACTAAATCTACCGGAATAACGGATCCTCTTATCAGACCCATGACCACCTCCTTGAGCAAATGCCATCTCTATCCGGCGGGCACCATCTGCCGCCTCCTAAAATGAAATCTCACCACCGGCACTCATGGCCATCTGAACACGGATCGGCTGGGCCAACCCATCAACAAACCTCCGCACCCTCTCTCTCTCGGTGGGGAGTATCATAATGGCATGACGAGCGAGATCAATGAACCGGGTCTCATACTGGGTGACCGTCATAGGACCCTGCTGGAGACGCTCAAACTACCTGCGAAGAGCATCTCGCTGAGTAACTGGAAGGAACTTCCCCAGAAATAACTCTGAAAACTGATCCCAGGTCAATGATGGCGACCCTGCTGGCCTGGCTAAACAGAAATCCCTCCACCAAGTCTTGGCGGATCCTGCCAGGCAAAAAGTGGCGAAATCGACCCCATTGGTCTCTACAATACCCATAGTCCGTAGAACCTCATGACAGCTGAATATGAAATCCTGAGCATCCTTTGAGGGGGTGCCACTATATGTGGTTGTGAAGAGCTTGGTGAAACGATCAAGCCTCTACAAAGCATACGCGGACATAGCCGCACCATCGCTGGACTGAGCCGCAATACCTGGCTGGGCTGCCATAGCTGGCTGAACTGCCACGGCTGGCTGAACTGCTGGAACCTGAGCCTGAGGAGCTACCGACTCTGGAGTACGAGTATCGGGAGTCTGAACTCCTCCCCCAGCCTGAGATGTGGCTGGAGATACGGGAAGCAAAACCGCCCTAGAAATGCCCTTCATAAAGCCTAACAGTCGGACCAAAGCATCCTGAAGCACTGGAATGGTTATGAAACCCTCTAGGACCTGAGCTGGGCCCACTGGAACAACTGGGGCCGGAACCTCCTCCTACAAATTGACCTGAGGCTCCGTCGCTGGAAATACTGCTCGGGGCTGAGCTCTGCCCCGGCCTCGGCCTCTGGCACGGCCTCGACCTCGCCCTCTTCCCCTAATAGGGGCTACTGCTGGGGGCTCAGGTTATTGCGCGGTAGAAGAGGAAGCACGTGTCCTCGCCATCTGCGAAAGAACAGAGTGGAAGGACAATCAATACTTGAGAAATAGAATCGCACGACAAGAATGAACAAGGTGAAGTTTTCCTAACTCAGTATTCTCTGCGGGATAAATACAGACATCTCCGTACCGATCCCTCAGACTCTA
Source organism: Nicotiana tabacum (assembly GCF_000715075.1). Classification (NCBI taxonomy): domain Eukaryota; kingdom Viridiplantae; phylum Streptophyta; class Magnoliopsida; order Solanales; family Solanaceae; genus Nicotiana; species Nicotiana tabacum. The sequence goes on along the minus strand of NC_134101.1, from coordinate 87,505,799 downwards.
CTGTGCTTGTCCGTGAGTTGTGAGACCTAAGTAACCTAGGGCTCTGATACCAACTTGTCACGACCCGAATTCCCCACCATCGGGAGTCGTGATGGCGCCTACTGTCGGAACTAGGCAAGCCAACCTTAACATACCTTTTCAACTAATTTTCAACAAGATAATAATAAAAACAATAAATTCAAGCGGAAGCCTTAATTTAATATTAAATGAACGAAAATGCGGAAAAATTAACATCATCCTCTACCCAAGATTTAGTGTCACAATACTCACGGACTACTATAAGATACTACAAATAAGAGTTTGAAAGAAAATACATAAGGAGTCTGCTTCGATACAATGAAAACAAACAGAAATAAAATAGATGAGACTCAGGGCCCACGCACGCCAGCGAACTACCTAGGAGTCTCTGGACTGAAGGCACGCTCCCAATCTACTGCTACTGCGGTCCATAAGCTACTCCCAAATTTGTGCACAAAAAGGGCACAGAAGTGTAGCATCAGCACAACCGACCCCATGTGCTGGTAAGTGCCTGGCCTAACCCCGGCGAGGTAGTGACGAGGCTAGACCGGACCTACCTCAAATAACCTGTACAGATATATGTGCAACAACGGAAAGATATACAGAATTTAAACAGATAATAGGGATGGGACATGCTGTGGGGTGTAATAATTTAGATATAAGACTAACGAATAGAGAGATGGAAAACTGAATAATTAGCATCTATGAAAGAGAGCAAGTGAATCAACAACTGCACGACACCAAACTTCGTGCTTTTAATCTCAATTCTCACAAAAACTGTCAAATATAGTGCACGACATCACCCTTCGTGCTTTTCCTCACATAACTCTCACATCAAGACACGGAATGACCCTTTATGCTCAAATAATTAGAGACATGGCACGGAAAGACCCTTCGTGCATAAATAGTTAGAGACATGGCACGGAAAGACCCTTCGTGCATAATTATCAAAACATGGCACGGAAAGACCCTTCGTGCATAATCGCTCTTCCTCACCCAATCATCAGTCACAACCAATCGAGGAAAGGGAATATACAACTAGATTAAACATCCAGACAAGGGAGAACAAATCAACAATAGGTCCCGGCAAGGGAAAAATACCACACTTCCTTCTTTAACTCATCTGCTTCTCAACTATCACTTCATAATTATATTAGCAAGTAATTAGCTCAACTGTTTCACATCTTTCGAATTTAAAAGCAACTACGACTCACGGTCATGATAGACTCCGGTGCATAGATAACCGACACCATGCCTACACCGTACTCCACAGTTAACACGTAGCAAATAACATCCAAATCCTAATCCCTCAAGCCAAAGTTAGAACAAACACTTACCTCGAATGCTCCAAACTCAACTCACGCTTCTAGTATAGCTTTACCTCTTGATTCCACCACCAATACGCTCGAATCTAGTCATAAGTTACTTAATCACATTAATACGCATGAAAATAGATTTTTCAAGGTTTTTCCCAAAAAGGTCAAAAATACCCCCGGACCCACGTGGTCGAAACTCGAGGTTCGGACGAAAACCCGGTTACCCATTCCCCCATGAATCAAAATATATGATCTGTTTTTAAATCGGACCCCAAATTGAGGTCCAACTTCTCAATTTGTAGAAAACCTAGGTTCTACCCAAAACACCCAATTTTCCCCATGAAAATCTTTGATTTGAAGTTGAAATTATGTTAAAAGATGTTAAGGGATAAAGAAATTAAGTTAGAAATCACTTACCAATCGTTTTGGAGAAGAAAAGTTGTTTGGAAAATCGCCTCTTAGGTTTTGGGTTTTTGAAAAGTGAAAAATGACTGAGATTTCCGAACTTGTATACCTTTCTGAGGACCTGGCGCGGACCGCACAAAAATGTGTTGCGGCCGCGCCGAGTGGGAGAAAAATTGGGGCTTCTCTGAACCCTTCCAGCACGGACCGCAATGTTTTGGTGCACGGCCGCACTTGTTGACTTGAAACCCTAGCCCTCAGACTCAGCCACGCGGACCGCACAAAAATGCATCGCGGCCGCGCGGACCGCGCGGAAATGACCGCGGCCGCGCTGGTGTCTGCAACACCTGAACCTGCATTTTCTTAAGTCCAAGACCTCCCGGGCCCCAGTCAAAGCTCACCCAAGCCCTCGGGGCTCCAAACCAAACATGCACACAACCTTAAAAACATCTTACGGACTTACTCGTGCGATCAAATCGCCAAAATAATATCATATACATAGGATCAAGCCTCAAACACATGATTTTCTTTCTTCAACTTTCATAACTCAAATTCTCCATTTTTAGTCCGAAACATGTCATATGACGTCTGTTTTTAGCCAAACTTTACAGATAGTGCTTAACACATATTTAAGACTTGTACCGGGCGTCGGAACCAAAATACGAGCCTGATACCTATATTTTCTAACTCCTTTTCATTTCAAATTTCATATCAAATTTCAGAAAAATAATTTCTTTCAAAAATTCATTTCTCGAGCTTGGGACCTCAGAATTTGATTCCGGGCACATGCCCAAGTCCCATATTTTTTTACGGACCCTCCGGGACCGTCGAATCACATGTCCGGGTCCGTTTACCCAAAATATTGACCGAAGTCAACATTATGCATATTAATACCAAAATTCATCAAATGTTTCACATAATTCACTTATTCTAACATAAAAACTTTCCGGCTACGCGCCCGAACTGTGCACGCCAATCGAGGCAACTAAAAGCGAGGTTTTCAAGGCCTTGAAAGTGCGGAACAAGGAACAACTACGGTGATGACCCTTCGGGTCGTCACATTATAGTTTTGTTAGTTTTATTTAGTATAATTATAATTAATATGGCATTTTCTTTGAAAAAAATTTTTAGTGGTAAGGGTAAAGCTAAAACTGGTGAAAGTAGTGGCCAACCTACTACTCTTCCCCCGGCTCCCCGACCCAGACCTGGTAGACGTCCTGCTGCTCCATTTATTCTTGATAGTGATAACCCCTGTTTTCAATTTTTCGATAGTCAATTTTGCCATAATGTTGCACCAGGTCAAAATTTAGATGATGAAACTATGAATGATCTTTATCCTAATCAAACTATCTTTGAAAATGATGAGGAAAATGAGGATGAAGATGAAACCCAACCGGATTTAGATGATACACCTACTAGTCCTTTTAATAACCCAACTGATGTACCGCCCGACCCACCTGTAGAAACCCCTAGTTTTAATAGACAACCTCCTAAACGCCTAGAAACATCATTAGTTTGGAATTTTTTTACTCAAGTAAGAGAACAAAATAAGGCTAAGTGTAAAACATGTGGGAAATTACTGGCGCATAAATATACTGGAGACCGTAGCGGCACGGGTAGTTTGACTAGGCACATAAAAACACACCCTAGAGATAAAGCTAGATATTTACAAATGAAAGCGCAGCTAGAGGGAACACATGTAGATTCTGATGTTAACCCTAGTACAGGTTCAAATCTAGTTCAACCAGGAATTAACACTGTGACCGGAGGTATTTTATATTACGATCCAAATAGAGATCGTGAAGAATTAGCAAAGATGGTTACCGTTATGTGCTTACCCTATTCTTTTCCTTCTAATCCTAATTGGGTGCATTATATTAGAAGAGTTTTTAATCCTACTTATAAAGGTTGGCCTTGCGCAACAGTTAAGAGCGATATTTATAAATATAAACATGAATATGAACAATATTTGCGGTATTTATTTACTCATATAACTAATCGGATTTCTATTACTACTGATATTGGTAGAAGTGGTAATGATTGTGATTATCTAACTGTTACAAGTCATTGGATAGATGAGGAGTGGACAATGCAAAAACGCATTATTGCGTATAGAATAATTAATTCATGTCACACATAGAAGTTTATAGCTAACACTATTGCAGATATTTGTAGATATTTTTGCTTTAGAGATAAAATAATGACAATTTCTATGGATAAAGCTTCTAGTAACACTAGTGCTATAGGCATACTTACAACAACACTAAATCCCGCATTTAGGAATATATTCCATGTTAGATGTATTTGTCATATTTATCATTTAATTGTCTGTGATGGTATGCGAATTTTAAATTTAGAAATTGAAAAGGTTAGAATGACTGTTAATTGGCTTTTTTATTCAAATCGTAGAAGTAGACTTAGAGAATATTTTAATAAATGTGATGAATATGGCCTTAGAGAAAGAAAGGTTCCTAAAGCTTGCCCGACTAGATGGAATTGTATGGACGAAAGTTTAGTAGTTGCATATGAATATAGAAACCCAATTAATGCAAGTTTAATGCTGGGGTAGGTGGTGAGGATGATGATGAAATGCTTACTACTCAAGATTGGACGAATGTTAAAATTCTTATAGATTTTTTAGAATATTTTCAAATTGCTACAAATGCATTTTCTGGGCAATATTGTCCTACTATTTCAAACTGTTTAGTTTACATTGCAGCACTATGTGATTTGTTTGTTGAATTTTCGGAGAGTGGGGAAATTTATCAACTTGCTATAAATGAAATGAAAGACTTCAAATAGGTGATCATAGAGCGTCAATGAGGGAGAGCTTGGAAAAATCTGTACTGTTCGGAGATTAGATCCGCTCGGAAAGAAGAAACTTTGGAATTGCGGAATCACAACCGGCGATAGATGAAGCTTATGAAGAAATGATGGCGGAACTTGCGGAGGATGCTGCTTCGCCCGGAAGTGATGATGAACAAGCTTCTTTTCCACCACCACCAACGCAACCTCCTCCGAACCTTGAAGGATTTATGAAATTTGTTATAGATACAATGTAGATTATGGTGTAACTTGTACTTTGGCATATCTTCTTTTAGATTTTTTTCTTTTTAATGGTGGTATTAGTACCTTGTTGTGCTCATTCCATTGGGAGGAGGAAGACTAAGAAAGATATGCCATTTTTGGTAATAAAAATTATAAGACATGCCCTTGAATATCTTTTTGCAATATTTTTTTGTCTTTAACTTGCAATTATTTATAAGCTATATAAGGTAATATATATACATAACATACAATATATACTATTAGAAAATATATAAGGCAATATATATACATAACATACAATATATACTACAAGAAAATATATAAGGGAATATATATACATAACATACAATATATACTACAAGAAAATATATAAGGTAATATATATACATAACATACAATATATACTATTAGAAAATATATAAGGGAATATATATACATAACATACAATATATACTACAAGAAAATATATAAGGGAATATATATACATAACATACAATATATACTACAAGAAAATATATAAGCTATAATATATATACATAACATACAATATATACTACAAGAAAATATATAAGCTATAATATATATACATAACATACAAAATATACTACAAGAAAATATATAAGGGAATATATATACATAACATATAATATATACTACAAGAAAATATATAAGCTATAATATATATACATAACATACAATATATACTACAAGAAAATATATAAGGTAATATATATACATAACATACAATATATACTACAAGAAAATATATAAGGGAATATATATACATAACATACAATATATACTACAAGAAAATATATAAGCTATAATATATATACATAACATACAATATATACTACAAGAAAATATATAAGGGAATATATATACATAACATACAATATATACTACAAGAAAATATATAAGCTATAATATATATACATAACATACAATATATACTACAAGAAAATATATAAGGTAATATATATACTATTGCATTAAACAAAAAAACTTAAAAAAAAGCCCGGAAATAAAAAAGCCCGTTAGGCCCCTAAGGCCACGAGCCTGGCCCGTTTAGCCCAGGACCATATGGGCTTAGGCCCGTCACGGGCTGGTTCCACCCGTTGAGCCCACGAAGCCCGGGACCGCCAGAGCCAAGGCCCGCTAAGCCCAGGCCCGTTAAGACCGGCCCGTTTGGCCCATTTAGGCCCGGGCCCGACCCAGAATACAACATTATTTAATGACATAAGAGTCATGAGGTTTGGGGTCTGCCACATGTTGGGCTGGTTTAATCATTATCCAATTTTTTTAATTAATTAGATAATGTTCCGGTTAAGAAACTACATATCGAGAAGATGAAAGTAGCAGAGATGAGGATGTTGAGATGGATGTGTGGGCGTACAAGGATGAATAAGATTAGGAATGAAGATATTCGAGAGGTGGGCGTGGCCTCCATGGAGGACAAGATGCGTGAAGCAAGACTCAGATGGTTCGGGCACATTCAGAGGAGGAGCACTGATGCACCGGTGAGGAGGTGTGGGCGACTGGCTGTGATGGGCACAAGGAGAGGTAGAGGGCGACCTAAGAAATATTGGGGAGAGGTGATCAGGCAGGACATGGCACGACTTAGGATTACTGAGGACATGGCCCTTAACAAGGAATTGTGGAGGTCGAGCATTAAGGTTGTAGGTTAGGGGAAAGTTGTGAATATTTCTACAGCGCTCTAGCGTGAGACTAGCCAGTTAGGAGTTAGTCTTAGGATGCTACTGGTCATCTACTGAGGCAAAGCTTTATCTGCTGGTTATTATTATACCATCCATCTATTTCGTATTTCTTATAGTGCTATTATTTTATTATGAGTCTATTGATGGTACTAATATATTGTCTCTTGTTGCTTTCTTGAGCCGAGGGTCTCCTGGAAACAACCTCTCTGCCTCTCGGGGTAGGGGTAAGGTCTGCGTACATAATACCCTCCCCATACCCCACTTGTGGGATTATACTGGGCCGTTGTTGTTGTTGTTGTTGTTGTTGTAATATCCCGTTACCTGGTAATTAATCAATTACCCACATAATTAAGAATTTATCTAAAGTCACTTAAAATTCTACTTATTTTTAATACACTTTATACAACTTTCTATAATACACTTTATACACCGTACTATTACGGTCATGTAGTACCCTGTAAAATAAATTCATACATACATTATTATTTAAAACAACCATATAAAAAAATGCATATATTTTCTCCACTTCAAATTTTCCTAATCTTATATAAAGAGTACAAATTTTGGTACGCTTAGTTCTTAAAATGATAAAAAGATAACCTTCTTTTCTTGTAAGAAAATAATTTCTATCTTTACAATAAAGAAAATCTCATAAACTTTCTCTTATCATGAGTATAATTTAAAGAAGTAATATTAATAATTATATAAAGAAAATCTCATAAACTTTCTCATATTATGTGTATAATTTATTATATTCGAAAATAGTAATAATGGTAACTATCCAAAATTATACTTATAAAACTTTTACTAAAATATATCACTTAAAATAAAATACCACACTAACATAATATCTAACGATATCAAGGTTGTTAAACTTACGAGGTCTTATAATAATATAGTTACAAATCTTTTATAACCTCATCATTGATTTAAGATTTGAAAAGTCATATATATTGAATAATTTTTATTTTATTTATTATTTATTATTATTATTAATATTTTTTTTGTCGTTATTGATATATGAATAATTTTCTAATTTTGCTTTTGTCATTTACTTACAAGACTATTTATATTGTACTAGTGGATTCATTTATATATGCTAACTCTATCTTTATAGATTAACAGCATTGACACATATCAATGATGAGGGAAATCCCTCTTATAGACAATTCTAATTTGAAAAAAAAAACGATAGAACTCATTCTTTAGACGCTCTAATTTCAAGAGTGAAACATTTTATAAGTTTTAAAATAGAACTTTAAGAAAAGGGTTAATTGGCTCAATTGTCCCACAATTTGCCATATATTTCTTCCCATTTGTAGGTAAAGAGACGATTCTCATGTCCATTTTTCTTGTTTTGAGCTCTCCTACGATTGAAGTAATTATATAGATCTAGAAAGAAATTGTTCTATATACCCAACATCAGTCACATTTTCTGCTACAGTGCTTCGTGGTTCTTAAATAACTAAGGCAAATAATTCCATTTTCTTAATTCCTTCAAGCTCATATGAATTACTACGAGTTATCCTAATATTAAAGTACGGGGGTGTAACAGTGACCTGGTCTCTCTAGCGATAGCTCTTCCCCTCACACGGAGAGTGTTCCCGCTGCCATTGAGGATGGAGTTTTCCCGAAGGTGAAGGAAATAATCCCTCGTAACCCCGATACCATGTCTGATTTCTCAAAACTGCCTGAAGTTGAGCCCGAAATGTTTAAGTCGACGATGAATGAGGCTGATTTGTTAGATCTTAAGGCTAAATACAGCCTTCCCGATAGTGTCGAGTTGATCCCTGCCGGTGGGATGTGGTGCAGGTCTACTGTCCTGGGTACTGCGCATTCTATGCCTACCCCTTTTATGTCGGCTACACTCTTCTTCTCCTTCCGCTGTCGAAGGAGTTTTGTAGCTTCTATGGTATTTGCCCGGCCCAACTCACGTCGTATGTCTATAAGATCATAAGGATCCTTACCAAATTTGTGGAGTTGGCCGAGGTCGAGAACACACTTCGACACTTGATGCACTGATATACGGCCAAAAATACAGATATTTACCCATTGTTGTCTCACATTCTAGTACTTCTAATCGTCTTTTTAATATTAATTATTTCACTTTATGCTTAATATTATATTTTAACTGTGCAGGAATAAAGCGGTGTGAGATAAAGAGATTTGGAGCAAAATTGAATAAAATGCGGAAGAAAAAAAAGAAAAAAAATGAAAAAAGGAGAAAAAAGTGAGGACACCCTTTGGTGTTTGTATCCCCAAATTCAAGACAAAGAAACAAAGTAAATACATTCAAACCAAAGAATTGAAGGCAAATAAAACGTACCTAATGAATTGGAGACGACAAAGATCACTGGATCTAGCGCCAGGGCCAGCGCGAGGCGTTGGCTTGGATGCTGAAGGTGGGGATTTTTTCTATTTCATCCGGGACAAGGTTATTTCAGACTTACAAAGTCCAAACTCCTATCAAACGGGTCCTAAACCTAATTTGGAGGGAAACTAAAATACTTTGAAGGAGAATTCACGAACAGGAACACAACTAGTTTTTTCTCTCTTCTCTTCCTTTAATCTCATAGTTTGTTAGTTCTAGAGTTTTGGGTGCTACCTGAATGTTTTAGTTTGAAGCTTGAATTGTTCTTATTTTTTTATCATATTTATTTATTTATTCATTCATTCTTGCACTTAATTATTTAATTGCTTGATCACCAATTGAACACTATCTATGAATTTAGGATTGAACTCGGGAGAGGAAATTTTAGATTGCAAATAAGATTTAATAGAGCAAGATCTTGAACCTGAGCATCGGGAACAAATTTGTGGTTATGATAGGAATATACCTAATCTCCTTGCTTGATTATTATACGGGAATTATAAATACATTTTTGTTAATCCTAATTCCATAGGAATATAAGCGTTAAGTTTGCTTGAATATGTGAGTAGTACTTCGGGAGAAAGCTACGAGCAATATTAACCATGTTAATCAATAAAACAGATAAATTAATTTTTAAGTGAAAAACTCAATGGGATTGTAAGCTAACCTATAACTCTATAATATTGTCACTTATTGAATCGGTCTCTAATATTCCAAATTATTTCCTCTAATCTCTTAGTTTACTACTCTAGACTAGTTTTAGTTAAATATTCATACTTTAGAAAATCGCTTGAACAGATTAATTGTCTTAGTTTAATTTAGTAAATAGTTAATCACAAGTCTCTGTGGGTACGATATTTGAACTTATAATCCTATATTACTTGTACGACCATGTATATTTGCGTGTGAGTTTGGGAGCAACAAGTTTTTGGCGCCGTTGCCGGGGACTTGAAAAATAACTATTTTACTAGATTAGATTTTTACTTTTTTTATCTATTTAAGCTTTTAATTTTCGTTTAGTGTAGTTAGCAATATATTTTTTACATGGAATCTTTGAAAGAAAAGTGGTGGATAGTAAGTATTCTTATTTTTGTGATCCTTATCCATATTGTAAAGGACCCCACTTATGGCAATATTGTAAAAATATTCCCAGGTTGTGTGCACCATCTCAATCATTTACTATTTGTGGTGGTAATTGGATTAATTGTCCTAAGTATTGTTATCCTACTCCAATCCCTTCTTATGTTGATTCTAATAATTCTTATGAGTTTGACAGGAGTAACGAATTGGATAATGTGGAACACGGTGTTCGCATTCTTGATATGCACAGGAAATTATTAGAGGAATATGGAGGTTTTTGTGAGAAAATAACAAATGGGATGCAACACTTTATAGAAGGAAGAGCTAAACTGGGACAAGAGATCGACCAATTTAGCAGGTCTATTCGCGACTTGGAGGCTCAATTAAGTGTAAAGGTTGATGCGTGTAATGACCAACAATTTAGTGATGAGTTGCATGAAGCTGAAAAAGATTTTCTAGGCCAAATTGAGGAGATAAAACGAGAATACCAAGCATTGGACCATGTTCTTGTTGATGATGTCGAGGCTGAGGGAGCATACATTATTGAGGATGTCAAAAATAATGCAGTTTTGGAGTTGGGGTGTGTTGGTCATCATTCTAATGATTTTTCTACATTATGTTTGGATGGAGACATGGATATCAAGCGTTTGGAGATATTTATAGATGAAGAACAAGACCCTTATATTCTAAAATTTGCAACACCAAAAAGGCAAAACGATATTCCTCACTTAAGGGCCAAGAAGCGCAACATGCGATATCTATTGCTTGATTTCTTTATTTTCATACCACCGCCCTATGAACGTGACAGAAAAATTGAGGCAAAATTGGGGTCTCAATTTATATCCTTAAAGTGGAAGGAAAAGTGGTGAAAGTGATGGCGTCGTGCCGCGACGTTAAATCAAACGCTTGTTGGGAGGCAACACAATTCTATTTTTTCTTTTTACTTGTGTTTTTTTTATTATGTTATCTTTGTAGTGTTATTTTTGTGTTTTGTAGGAGTAGGAGCGTGGAATCAAATCCAATAGACATGTGAAAAATTGAGCAGGTGGTTTGAACTAAGTGTGAGGTACCCGCACAAAGGACCATACCTGCGAGAAGTCTGAGTATTCCGGGAGCTGCTAAGGCTTCGGCCTTTGGCCTACCAGGGAGTCTCGTTTACCCTCTTGTTATTTATAGTGTGCATTGAGGACATTGCATAATTTTAAGTGTGGAGTGAGGAGATTGTCTGTGTAATTTTTTTTGATATATTAGCTTAGTTGTAGTACTCGTTCTTAGTGTAGTAGTTTTTGTTAAAATAAGAAATCAATAAATAATGAAAAAATCAAAAAATTGGGACTTTTAATGATGATGAATTTTATGGACAACGTTTTTGAGTGATTAAGGTCCAATAAAAAAATTCAAAAATATTTTCTTTTTGTTCTAGTTAGTTTTAGTTAGATTATAATCCCCCTTGGTTTTTCTTTTTGAATCGGTTCTTATCCAGGGGATGTAATTTGAAACGGGTAAACTTTTTTTATTTTTAGGATTAGATTTTTTTTCTTTTTTTAGGAGTAATGAAAGAGGAAGAAGAAAACTTTTGTGACTTGTTTGATACTAACGTATTTAGGTTTGAGTTTGAGTAGTACTTTCCTCTGAGTACTTGTGTAATGAATAAAATAGCAGATTTTTTGACACTTAAGCTCAGGGTTTTGACTCTATATATAGCTTATTCTTATTTTATCATTCGCTATGATCCAATCTGTCTTAGAGTAGAATTGATCCATCTTTATTGATACTTGTGCCATGTAGAGTGAGGATTTTGTCACGACCCCAAATTCTCCTTGCGTGAACTGTCGTGACGGGACCTAGTCCCTACGAGTCCCTACGACTAAGTAAGCCTAATATTGCAGAAATAAAATAAAAACATAAAGATAACGGCTAACATATATTTTTAATGAGCAGAAAAGATGTCGCTCGACATATATGATAATCACTTTCCCAAAATCCAGAATATCGCAGGTCACAAGCTACTAATGAGTCTTAGCTATTCTACACATCATTTCTACAAAAAGAAGAAAAAAATGAACATGGGGGATAGAGCGGGACTCCGTGATCTGCGGACACGGGTAGATGTACTTTGAAGTGTCCTGAAGCAGCAATCATGCAACTAGATTCGAGGCTGATAGCTAGTACTTGGATCTGCGCACGAAAACATGTGCAGAAAAGGGCATGAGTACACCACAACGGTACCTAGTAAGTGCCAAGCCTAACCTCGGTCAAGTAGTGACGAGATCAGGTCAGGTCCCTACTGGCAAATATATAACAAGATAAGGCAGAAATGAAATATCATTGTAAAATAAAGACTGTAATTAACAAGAATGAAATCGTAAAAGTCAAAAGCCCAACACAAAGAAAATAACAACAGGGGATATCCTAGGATACCGTCCCGTATTCCGAAACATAAATGCAGCAGAAGGGCATCTCCCAGAATACCGTTCCGTCGTCCAACAATTAGCGCATGCACATACTCATCACCTCATGTACACGACGCTTACATATAAAAATTCTACCAAATCCTAAGAGGAGTTCCCCCCACAAGGTTAGATAAGCCACTTACCTCGAACAAAGCTCAATCAATCAGTCACAATGCCTTTCCCATGAATATCCAGCTCTGAGTGACCCAAATCTAGCCAAATCAATTACATAACGTAAATATAACTACAAGAAACTAATCTAGCTAATAAAATCAAAGATAAAGCAAGAAATTAGAAAAACGTCCAAAAAGCCTCCCCGAGCCCACATCTCGAAATCGGGTAAAAGTCACAAAATATGAACACTTATTCACTCACGAGCCTTACAAAACCAAAATTAGCCAATTCTGGCCACAACTCGACCTTCAAATCCTCAATTTGTAGTTTATGAAGTTTCTACAAAATTTTCCGTAATTTCCATCTCAAAGTACTAATTAAATGATAAAATCATTGATATATTCATGTATATTAACCAAATCCGAGTTAGAACCACTTACCCCGATGAATTTCTTGAAAAACCCACAAAAAGTCGTCTCAAACCGAGCTCCCAAAGTCCAAAAATGAAATAATAACCTAAAACTCAGTTATATATTACATCCTCTGAACTCCCAATGTGAGTTCCGCACAATTCCAAGTGTGGCCGCACATCCCAGCTCCTGCGGTCACACAAAAATTGTGCGGCCGCACTCATTTGTGACTGCACTGCCAGGCTTTAGTATTTTGACCATACCTTTCTTTACAGATGTCCAAATGATGACTTTTTTTTATCTTTATGGAAATTAGACACGAAAGGATACAACTTTTGTTTATTGAATCATCTCAAAATTCCTTGTAGATCAAACCATATAAGCTTCCGAAATCGGACCAGCGAATCTGAGAATTCCTGAGTGCGGCTGCACACAAAATTGTGCGGTTCGCACTTTCTTCTGCAGCCTGGAGTGTGATAAGTAGGGATATTTAGCGAGTTTCATGCTCCTTCTTGCCTATGCTTTGATTATAAATTGTTACAAATTAGTCCCAAAAGGCTCATAAGTTTTGCTTGATTGCAGGTTTGATCGACAAAGTGACAAAATGTCAAAGATGGGCTCAAAAGGAGTAAAACCTGCTCAAGTATCAAAGACAAAGTAAACTAAGGGCAAACGGGAAAATAAGCCTAGTGCGGTCCGCATAAAGTCGAATGCGGCCGCACTAGGTGATTCATAGAGAAGACAAAACCAGGCTTCAGGCAACGCGGTCGCAATACACATGTCGCGGTTCGCGGTAAAAGCTCCGCGGCCGCGCTATCATTTTGTGCAGTCTGCAGGAGAGAGATTCAGAGAGTTGGCAAAAGTAGGCTTCAGGTAACGCGACCAATTATAATAGTTGAGTGACCGTGCTAGAACCACGGAACTCGGGAATACCTAATACCTTCTCCTGGGTTAACAAAATTCCTTACCCGGATTTCTGTGTTCGCGGACTGTAATACAGAGTCAATCTTTCCTCGATTTGGGATTTGAACCGGTGACTTGGGACACAGTAAATTATCCCAAGTGGCGACTATAAATTTTTAATAAAATGATCCCGTTTCGATTGTCACTTTAAGTTGGAAAAAACTCCCTTATATACTTCCTTCCGGGGGGTGTAGCGAAAAAGGAGGTGTGACAGCTTTGGAGACTCTGCTGGGGAACGAACCCAGAATCTCTGGTTCAGGTTTCAAGAATTCGAGCTTAGAATAATTGTTGTAATTGGCTTTATATATTATCTGATTTTATTACATGTTTGAGCCTAATGTGCTAAATGCCACTTTTTACCGTTTTGATATTATTTGAACTGTATATAAACTGCTATGAAACCCTTCTCTTCTCATCTTCAGGGATGTGCTCGCTGGACTCCCTATTCTGTTAGTGTCATACCTTGAAATAAGAAAAAGGGTCGGACAAGTTACTAAGCCAAATGACCTTTTGGTTCCCGGTATGTAGCCCTCTCCTCGGCTCGAGTTGTCCGCTCAGGTACACAGTCTAGAACACATACCTAGGTTTTGAACCTAGAATAACTCAGCCTCATACCAGATCCCTAGTAGGAACGTTTGTTTGCATCATGCGCATTTGACTTTGGAGACTCAACACAGGGGTTGGGTCTATCTAGGACAGGTGTACCCGAAATGAAAAGACCATCCTGAGGCATCTTACTTGCTACTTGTGCATTAATTTGCTTCGGATTTGCATGTTGACTGGCTCATAGAGGAAAAGTTGAAAAGGAAAGTCAATGTGGGGACTGAGAGAGATAATTATCTGTTTTAGAAAACCAATGTCCAAAATATACCGAAACTCTGCTGAAATCTTGAAAAAAAAGAGAAAATTTTTGTGTTTTTTTTTTAAAAAAAGAGTTGGTTTTTGTTTTGTCAGAATTGCTCGAACTACGCTAGTTTGATTCTTACCGGATATGGGATATGTAGACAACCCCCATCGGGTCCAACTTTTCTTTTGCAAAAAATTCCCCAAAAAAACCAATTTTTTTTACTTTGTTGTAAATAAGTAAGGGGTTGCCTTTCTTGTCAAAATAGCCGAATGTCCCTAAAAGAACGCCAGAGGGCTGTTTTTGTAAGAACAACAGCCTTTGGTCTCTTTCTCAAATTTTTGGGACGGTTAGCAAGCACAACCTTAAAATCTTCCCCCGGAAGTGCTTAAAGGCCGTATTTGCAAAGCCGGGTTTTTAGTTTGAAGGTCTGAAAAAAAGAGTCAGCTTTGAGTTTGAGTCAAAATCAATCATGATTTTTACTTAATCACCCTAATAAATGTGCAGAATGAGCACGAGTAAAAATTTGCCAATAACATTCATGAACAAGATCCCTTTGGAGTTGCATATATGGTGGGATGATCTGGGTAAATCAGGGCAAGACAAGGTCAATCACTATTTGGGAGGTCTCACCGGGTTGTTGAAGATTAGGCCTAGAGGAGATATCATAAAGGCGTTGGTTACATTCTGGGACCTGGACCACAACGTGTTTCATTTCTCTGATTTTGAACTCACCCCAACTTTGGAAGAAATAGCTGGTTATATTGGGAGCGCTGAGCTTCCTCTAAGACACAAGTATCTGGTTGCTCCAAGAGTCGTCACTGTGCACAGATTCTTAGACTCCTTAAAGATAAGCAGGGGGTCCACAACCCAGATTTGGCAGCCGGTTTTTCTACTCCGCAGTTCATATACCAGAGATACGGCCACATAGGAGGGCTTAACAATCCAGAAAACAAAATTTGTAGCAAGGGGAACCGCCTCAAATGGGAAGAACCCAAGTGTTTTGCTTTTATGGTGGTCTTCTTGGGACTTCTGGTGTTTCCTAGGAAAGATGGAAATATCGACATAGCTGGGGTTGTCAGTACTTTGCTTACTCAGGCAAAAAGCACCCTTGCACCCATGATAGTAGCTGAAATCTTTCGCGCTCTCACAGACTGCAAAGCCGGAGGAGGCTTTTTTGAGGGGTGCAACTTGTTGCTGTAGATGTGGATGATTGAACATCTCGTCCATCGTCCTCAATTCTTGAGTTATGGGTCGACAGAGAAAACCTTCATAGAGGAATTGTATACGAGGGTTGATGGGATCAGCTTACTAGAAGGGGTTATAGAATGGGTATCACATCTCCGTTCCATCAGTACAAGTCAAATAGAGTGGACGTTTGGGTGGCTTCCCGTAGATGGGATCATATACATGCCAGCTACCGGGCCTCATTTCCTTTTGATGGATCTTAGGAGTATCCAGTCTTATACCCCATACCGGGGTTTGAGACAATTAGGGAGATGTCAAATGGTTCCCAGGGATGAAGATATTAGTCGCCAAGTGGTCGAGATTGGTCCCGATAGTCAGTTTCATGAAGCAACAGTCTGCCAAATTTGGAGCGAATGTCAGTACTTGACGGCGAACACTCGAGTGCGTGATCTGTCCAGAGGTGAAGTTGCACCAGGATATCTTACCTGGTATAAAAGAGAAGTTGAGTTTGGAAGGCCGGCCAAATGACCCCATCTTCAAGAATTTGTCGGAGCATCACAAGAGAAATGGGATTGGCTGGCAAAAGAAATGAGTACAGAGCCACCATAGGCAGGCTAGAAAAGCAAGTCATGGACCTTCAGTTTGAGAATGGTTTGCAAGCCGCCGCGGATGAAGGTGAGAAGAAAAACTAACTCAGGAAAATGAAACACTCAAAGCCCAAATTCAGAAAATGAGAACGGCTTCTAGAAACCCGGAAAGAAGCCGAGCGGATGAAATGCTTGTAAGCAGTTTGAAAAAGAAAGCCCTTGAGTGTCAAGATGACTTGGAAAAGTCTGAGGCCAACCTAGCCAAATTCCGGGCACAATGGGAAAAGGAGGCGGAAGAGCGGGCAAAGTTTGTGCAATAAAAGAAAAGAAAGTATGAAGGGACAATCACCAGCCTGAAGAGAAAAATGACTACCCTCGAGAATAAGGCAGCCAAGCAGGCCAAGGACTTTAAAGCTGATAGGGAACACTACTATAATTTGATGGCTCAGATGGAGGAAGAAATGCAGCAGTTGTAAAATCAATATCTTCACGACACTCAGGTGTTAGAAGCCCGAAATCAACAGGTC
Source organism: Nicotiana tabacum (assembly GCF_000715075.1). NCBI lineage: Eukaryota > Viridiplantae > Streptophyta > Magnoliopsida > Solanales > Solanaceae > Nicotiana > Nicotiana tabacum. Next base: position 87,488,760 of record NC_134101.1, on the reverse strand, counting down.
GGGCGTCTGCTTCAGGAAAAGGGTAGAATCCGAGAGCGGGTCAGAATCATCGCCGACTACAATGTTGTGAAATGCCAAGCATGTGAGGATATGACTCACACCACTTTTTTGTGGCAGTGATGACGTTTGTCCGACAGATAATGAGTGACTTGGAGAGGCTTCAAAGGGATCTTGCATATAGGCCCGTGGTGAGACTGAATGATGTCCCGCGGGCCCTAGGAGCATTTGAGGCATTAATGTATTTGTGATTTTTACTGGAGTCTGTATTTTCTTTCTATTAAAGTCTGTCAATTTGTTTTCAAGCCTGTATTTACTTTTATTGAAGTATGTTAGTTTGTTTTTTTTGTCTTTTCATCAGAGTCTGTTAGTTTTTGAGTCATTATAATCAAAGTATTTGTTTTTATTGAAAATCCCAAAAATGTTTTACTATATATTTTTACACTTACACACTAGAACTACGCTCAGTCTGATTCATGCGGGGTCATGATACGTAGGCAATTTCCATAGGATTCGATCATAACCAAAAGAAAAGAGAAAGAAAATAAGAAACTGTGAAAACGAAACAAAATAAGAAAGGGAATTGAGAGAATAAAAAAAACAAAGAGAAGTCAAACAAAGAAAGGCAGGAATGAAAAAAAAAGGGAAAAAGGGAAGTTGCACATGGAAATAATGAAAAGTAGGGATGACACAAGCAATCGAGCAAATACATGATAGAAATGATTAATTACTTAGGTGCATTGCATTTCACAAATATGCAGTTACCAATCTGTTAAGCTCTAATCGCTAACGAGTTTGTTGTTGATATTTACAACTAAGGCAGGTGGTTAGTTTATTGAGCATTCTGGCAACCCATCCATATAACACCAGGTCCAAAGGCAAATTGATCATGTCTAACCAAGAACTTGATGCGAGTAGCATCGATCCTTCAAGAGAGGTGGAAGAATTGGATGTTAATTCGATAAAAGAAGAGATGTATAAGTTGAAGTAGCAGATGGCCGAAATGTACCAGGCCTGGGCAAAAGGGCAACCCCCACCAGCTTACACCGCCAACCCTGCTTTCATCCCGCCATTGACTCAAACCCAGGAACATCCTACTGTTGATTCATCTGCAGGATTTCTTATTTACCATCACTACCAAGGCACCACCTCCCAAACCCCGCAAGCTCCACCAATCACTCCTGTCTTCGTAGCATCCCCATCTGCTACACTACACCAATCTTCTAGTGAGCCTGTGTTCCAAGCCCAGGATAACCAATACTACCCCCTAGAGCCCACTTTCAAAGCTTCAGAAACTTATACTCCCCGTTTTGATCTCCCTGCAGAAGCTGAAAAACTATCCAAAAATCCCAAACAGGAGGAGATGTTCAGAAAAGTTAAAAGCTTAGAACAATCATTCAGAGACATGTGGGGGTTAGGAGGTCAAGTAAGTGTGGCTTACAAAGACCTGTGTCTGTTTCCAAATGTGCAATTACCGACAAGGTTTAAGATGTCCAAGTTTGATTTGTACGATGTGCACAGTGATCCAGTAACACACTTGAGAGGTTTTTGTAGCAAGATGAGGGGAGCTGGAGGAAAAGATGAATTGTTGATGGCATATTTCAGTCAAAGTCTGAGTGGATCGGCGCTGGAGTGGTACACCCGACAGGATCACGGAAGGTGGTATACATGGGATGATCTGGCGCAAGCATTCGCTTGTCACTTCCAATACAATCTTGAGATCGTTCCAGATCGACTGTCCTTGACAAAACTGGAGAAAAAGCACAGTGAAAGTTTCAGAGAGTATGGTTTTCGATGGAGAGAGCAAGCAGTAAGATTAGACCCTCCAATGAAAGAAACTGAGATGGCGGATTATTTCTTACAGGCCTTATAACCTAATTACTATGGCCATCTGGTCTCAGCTATAGGAAAATCCTTCAATGAAGTAGTGAAGATGGGAGGTATGGTAGAAGAGGGGCTCAAGTCGAATAAAATCATGAGCTATTCGGCTATTAAGGCAACCACTCAGGTTATTCAGGGCGACACAAGAGGAATTGGGAAAAAGAAGAGAGAGGACGTAGCAATGGTTGATTCAGGAACTTGGTTCGGATCCTTAGGCTCATCTCACCACAATAAGCCTCGACCACACCACCAAAGTTACCCTTACAGCCCATATAATCCACCCCAACACTACTACCCCCCACCAGAACCTCATTTTTCTGTCCACCATGCCCAAACATACAACCAACCTCCCACCCATGCGCAATGGCATGCGCCCATTCCCCAAAACACTTATCCACCCCATGAGCCTACCGAAACCCTCCTGGACCAAGTTTCCGGCCTAATCAAGCATTTAAGGATGAAAGGTTGCAGAAAAAGAAAACCCTTACTCCATTGGGAGAATCATATACCCGTTCTTTCCATAGGCTAAGACAACTGGACATGCTGAGGCCAATACAATCCAAATTGCCAAATCCTCCCCCGAAAAATCTTGATTATTCCGTGGGTATTGTTCTGGTACTCCAGGTCATGACACGGAGAAGTGCTGGCACTTAAAAAGTGCTATCCAGGAGCTTATTGATACCAATCGAATTGAAGTTCAAGCTGCCGATGCGCCCAATATCAACCGGAATCTGATGCCAACCCATCAGGAGGCAAATATGATTGAAATAGTGCATGAGGGAGGGGAGCCCAGGAAGGCATCACAAACTGTCATGATGATTCGGTCTAGTGGTGTCAAGATAGTTGAACAATCAACAAGTGAGAAATCAGTGCTCAAGTCAAGAGAAAGGAGTAGTGAACCATCCGTAATATTTAAGAAGCGGTCTTCGAGTGATGTTGCAGCAAATCAAGAAAGGATGAAAGTGGTTGTGCCAGGAGTGGCAAGCAAACCTGTCATAATCGTGGAGGGCGCCCGCACAGATCATGTCATTATCAAGCTGGTAACCCAGTTACCAATAGTCAACAACAGGGCTATTCCATGGAATTACGAACGGGTGATAGTGACTTACAAAGGGAAAGAAATCAAAGAAGAAGTTTGCAAAACACAGGGTTTGACATGCTCGGGAAGATGTTTTGCCCCCGAGGAGTTGAAAAAAGCTATGATCTCCAAAGATAACCCAGTGTTGGTAAAGAAAGCTGTAACTGAAGAAGAGGTAGAGGAATTCTTGAGGAAGATGAAGGTACAGGACTATTCTATCGTGGAACAATTAAGGAAGACACTTGCTCAAATTTCACTATTGTCATTGTTAATCCACTCAGACGAGCACCATCGAGCTTTAATAAAAATCTTGAATGAGGCTCACATTCCCGATAAAATTACCGTGAACCATCTGGAAAAGATAACCAACAAAATCTTTGAAGTGAACAGAGTCACTTTTTCTGATGAGGAATTGCCTGTAGAAGGTACTGAGCACAACAGAGCTCTTTACCTTACGGTGAAATGTGAGGACTCCGTGGTTACCCGGGTATTGGTCGATAACGGTTCCAGTGCGAACATTTGCCCTCTTTCCACTCTAAGCAAGTTGAAAGTAGAAGATGAGAGGAATCATAAGAACATTATTTGCGTACGGGGATTTGATGGCGGAGGAAAAGATTCAGTTGAGGATATAGTACTAGAACTGACAATAGGGCCAGTTGAGTTCACAATGGAGTTCTAGGTGCTAGACATAGCTGTTTCCTACAATTTGCTGTTAGGTCAACCATGGATTTACGCAGCTAAAGCAGTCCCATCAACACTTCACTAGATGGTCAAATTTGAATGGGATAGACAGGAAATAGTTGTGCACGACGAAGATTATTTGTGCGCTCATAGCAATACCGTTGTGCCGTTCATTGAAATGGAAGATGATAAGGGGCCGTGGGTCTACTAGGTTTTTGAAACAATGTTGGTCGAGAAAGTTCCAGAGGGAAAATACATTCCAAATCCGAAGATAACCGCCGCATCAGTCAGGGTGGCCTTTGAAATATTGAAGAATGGTTTTGATCCAGGCAAAGGTTTGGGTTCATCTCTACAGGGCATCATACAGCCGGTGTCCCTCCCTAAAAACTTGGGAACATTTGGCTTGGGATTCAAGCCCACAACTACATACATAAAAAGATCCAGGAAATTGAAACAGAGGGCATGGGTCCTTCCAAAGCAGGTCCCACTTCTTTCTAGATCATTTGTCATGTCCGGTACTAGAAGTCGCCCAGTAAGACCAATTCCCAGTTCTATGATTGATCCTAACAAGGAATTAATTGAAAATTTTGAGAAATTATTCGACGATGTAAACATGGTAGAAATTGGAAAAGGTTATAGCAACACGGAAGTGCAATTTGTCGGGCCAAAAACAAAGCTTAACAATTGGAAGTCTACTCCTCTCCCCACTCGGAAGGAGTTTTGGTAGTTTATTTTGATTTTCATTCAGTTTGTCTGGGTTATTCCAGGGTTGTAATCCATATTGTTATCTTTCAGTCTGTTTGAGTGTGCAAACCTTGTTATCTTTTATCATTCAACGAAATGCAATCTCCCTTTCTTCATCATTCTTGATGGTTTTCCTTTTTGTTTTTCTTTTCTTTTCTATACAGTTATTTTTACGCTGGTTCTAATGACATGGTATGCATGAGGAATCCTCAGCCCAGTCTTAAACATCAATCTGATTTTGAAATAATAATTCAAGAAGTAGAGGGTGATGACGAATCAGAATATGATGAGGATGAGGCTTTTGAAGTGATTAGTAAGGAATTAAATCACTTTGAAGGAAGACCCAAACCCAACCTGAATGATACAGAAGCCATAAATTTAGGGGACACAGATAATATCATAAAGACTAAAATAAGTGTCCACCTTAAACCAAAGATCAGGGAAGAGATAATCAAAGCACTAATTAAATACAAAGATATTTTTGCATGGTCATATAACGACATGCCAGGTTTGAGCACTGATTTGGTGGTCCGCAAATTAGCCACTGACCCGGCATTCCCTCCCGTCAAGCAAAAATTGAGAAAGTTCAAAACTGATATGAGTGTGAAGATTAAGGAAGAAATCACTGAGCAGTTGGACGCAAAGGTCATTCGGGTCACACGATATCCCATTTGGTTAGCTAATGTTGTGCTAGTACCAGAGAAGGACGACAAGATCAGAGTATGCGTTGATTACCGCAATCTCAACAAAGCAAGTCCAAAGGATAATTTCCCACTACCCAATATCCACATTTTGATCGATAATTGCGCCAAGCATGAAATTGGATCTTTTGTGGATTGCTATGCAGGGTATCATCAGATTTTAATGGATGAAGAAGATGCGGAAAAGACGGCATGCATCATGCCATGGGGAACTTATTGCTACCGAGTAATGCCATTTGGTTTGAAAAACACTGGGGCAACTTACATGAGGGCAATAACTACTATGTTCCATGATATGATACACACGGAGATTGAGGTATACATAGATGATGTAATCATAAAGTCGAAGCAGCAGGCCGACCACATCGGAGATTTGAGGAAATATTTCTAGAGGCTTCGCAGGTACAACCTCAAACTTAACCCTACCAAGTGCATATTTTGTGTTCCATCCGGAAAATTATTGGGATTCATAGTCAGCCGTCGAGGCATTGAGTTGGACCCATCAAAGATCAAATCTATCCAAGAATTGCCGCCTTCGAGGAACAAGACTGAGGTGATAAGTCTGTTAGGGAGGTTGAACTACATCAGTAGGTTTATTGCTCAGCTCATGACAACTTTTGAGCCTATTTTCAAATTGCTGAAGAAGGATGTTGCGGTTAAGTGGACTGATGAGTGTCAAGAAGCATTTGATAAGATAAAAGGATACTTGTCAAACCCACCTGTGCTGGTTCCACCAGAACCAGGGAGACCTTTGATTATTTACTTGACAGTCCTGGAAAATTCATTTGGTTATGTATTGGGTCAGCATGATATCACTGGCAGGAAGGAACATGCCATCTACTATCTTAGCAAGAAGTTCACAGCTTATGAGGTTAAGTACACTCACCTAGAAAGGACATGTTGCGCCCTAACTTGGTTAGCACAGAAATTGAAACATTATTTGTCATACTATACTACTTACCTCATTTCGCGCTTGGATTCGTTGAAGTATATTTTTCAAAAGCCTATGCCCACAGGGAGGCTTGCGAAGTGGCAGATTTTGCTCACAGAGTTTGACATCGTCTATGTGACACAGATCGCAATGAAAGCCCAAGCATTGGCTGATCATTTGGCTGAGAACCCGGTCGATGAATAATATGAGCCATTGAGGACTTATTTTCCCGATGAAGAGGTGATGCATATTGACGAGCTAGAGCGGACTGAAAAACCAGGTTGGAAACTTTTCTTTGATGGGGCTTCTAACATGAAAGGAGTTGGAATATGAGCCGTGCTTATTTCTGAAATAGGGCATCACTATCCTGTTACGGCTTAGTTTCGTTTTTATTGTACCAACAATATGGCTGAGTACGAAGCATGAATTTTGGGTTTAAGGCTAGCTTCAAACATGGATGTCCAGGGATTCTTGTCTTGAGAGACTCAGATCTTCTGGTACATCAAATTCAAGGAGAATGGGAAACACGAGATTTGAATCTCATACCGTACCGACAATGTTTGCATGATCTTTGTCAACGGTTTCGATTAGTGGAGTTCAAGCATATTCCAAGGGTCCATAATGAGGTGGCCGATGCTTTGGCTAACCTGTCATCAATGTTGCACCATACAGATAAAGCTTATGTTGATCCTCTACATATTCAAGTCCGAGATCAGCATGCTTACTGTAACATGGTGGAAGAAGAACTTGATGGTGAACTGTGGTTCCATGATATCAGGGAGTACATTAGAATGGGGGTATATCCAGTGCAAGCCACGGGGGATCAAAAGAGAACAATTCGACGGTTGGCAAGTGGATTTTTCTTCAGTGGAGGAGTTTTGTATAAAAGAACTCCAGATCTTGGATTGTTGAGATGCATAGATACTAAACAAGCCACGACTGTCATGACCGAAGTACATTCTGGAGTCTGCAGACCGCATATGAGTGGATATGTTCCGGCGAAGAAAATTCTCCGAGCAGGTTATTATTGGCTCACCATGGAGCGAGATTGTATTAGTTTTGTGCGCAAATGTCATCAATGCCAGGTACATGGAGATTTAATTCATTCTCTACCATCGGAATTGCACACAATGAAGGCACCATGGCCTTTCGTTGCTTGGGGCATGGATGTCATTGGACTAATTGAACCAGCAGCATCCAACGAGCACAGGTTCATTATGGTGGCCATTGATTATTTCACCAAGTGGGTTGAGGCTAAAACTCTCAAGTCTGTGACCAAGAAAGCAATGGTCGATTTCGTTCACTCAAATATCATCTGTCGATTTGGGATACCAAAGGCGATCGTCACAGATAATGGTGCTAATCTTAATAGTAACTTGATGAAAGAGGTATGTCAACAATTTAAGATTACGCATCGCAATTCCACCCCATATCGCCCCAAGGAAAATGGAGCAGCCGAGGCAGCCAACAAGAACATAAAGAAGATACTTCGGAAAATGGTGGAAGGTTCCAAGCAATGGCATGAAAAGTTACCAATGGCATTGTTGGGTTATCGCACTACTGTTCGCACTTCAGTGGGTGCAACTCCTTACTTGTTGGTATATGGCACTGAAGTAGTGATACCTGCAGAAGTTGAAATCCCGTCTCTTTGGATTGTTGCTGAGGCCGAGATTGAGGATGATGAGTGGGTCAAAACCCGTTTGGAGCAGTTAAGTTTTATCGATGAGAAGAGATTGGAAGCAGTGTGTCATGGGCAGTTATATCAAAAGAGAATGGCAAGAGCGTACAACAAAAAGGTGCATCCCCGAAAGTTTGAAGTGGGTCAGCAAGTATTAAAGTGCATCCTTCCATACCAGGCCGAAGCGAAGGGCAAGTTCGCCCCAAATTGGCAAGGGCCGTTCATTGTAATAAGAGTGTTGTCCAATGGTGCTTTGTATCTAATAGATATCGAAGGCAAAAGGGTAGACATGACTATCAATTCTGATGCAGTCAAGAGATATTATGTATGATTTTTTGGTTCAATTATTGATTATTTGTACTTGGCATTGTTTCGAAGATTGGAATAACGAAGGTAATTTGTTCTGCTATCTAAATACTCTACCCTTTGTATCCTCTTTTGAGCCTTATTTATTTTATTTCATACCCTTTTTTGGAATCCATAACGAAAAAGAAGAAAAGAAAAAGAAAGAAAAAAAAAGAAAAGAAGCGAAAAGAGAAAGTACAAGAAAACAAAGAAATTCAGGTGTGAACTACGTTTGACCTGATTCATGTTAAGGATACATAGGCAGCCTCACGGCTCGGTCATATCATATCAAAATAAAAATCATAAATCCCCAAGCAAGAAACTGGGGCAGAAGTTGTGATGGTGGTAAGAGATCAGATTCCAAAAGTTATAATTTTGACCCATTTAAGTTGCTTTGAGCCTTTTTGATACCCTTTTCTTTCCAAACATATCCAAAGAGCCCACATTGCCGTCTAAAGAAAGACCTCCTGATCAGTCTTTGAGAGATGACAAGTCAAGCAAGTAAAGAGGATTTATATCAGGGGCAACACTCCGTTTTAAGAAAGAGAAATCAAAAAATGAGAGAGTCTTATTGGTGAAAACCCTCGTGGGCACCAAGAGGCGACGAAAGCTGAGAGAAAGTAAAAATGAGAGAGTATTATTGGTGAAAACCTTCACGGGCACCATGAGGCGACAAGGAATTGAGGAATGAAAAAATGAGAGAGGTTTGTCGGTGAAAATCCTTCAGGGCACTGCAAGCCGAACAAGGTCTATAAGCTGGCAGAAAGTAAACATCGGGTTGCGGAGATCTTGGAGCACAAAGTAAAACAATTGGAAAAGTGATTGGTTAAATAGACTGGATTGATTAATCCAAAATGCATACCATGATTATTGGTGCCAGTTACTCCACTCAGATAAGTTTCTTTTTCTCTCTCCAACAGTCATCCAAATTTGGATTTTCTTCTTTATTCTTAATTCTCAAAATCGTCGCATTTCATTGCTGTTAATTTTACTCCTCTAAAGCTCTTCCAAGGTTAGCCTTGTTTCAACAAATAAGAAGGAATTTCAAAGTTTACTACCAGTTTCAAAATTGTACAAATCAAAATGCGGCTAGGACATGCCAGAGATAGTGTGATGAAAAGTGGGACATAGAGTGTAAGCAAAAGTTAAATCGGTGAAATGGTTCAGTAATGTCGCGGGAGATGCAGAGGTCAAAAATGAAAAACAACGGTTGGGGTGTAGAGCACTCAGATCATCTAGGGTACTGGGGTTAAGGATCAATCAGAAGGTCAAACAATTCTCGACCGGCTCAAGGCAACCAGTCAAAGCAAAGCATGACAAAGGAAGAAGCACCTTCGGCAAGAATGTCACAACTAACCACCACGTTTTAAACTGACAAGATTTTTCTTTGATTTGAAACAAGGGCAAAGATTTCATTTGTTTCGAAGAAATCCTACGTGAAGAAAGAGCAAGCACCAAGCAGGTTTGATCGCAAAGTTCTCAGGACTCTCCTAGAAAATGGGACTTAGTTTAAAATTCAAAATAATCATAAGTAGCAGAATCTAGCATAAACGTACCCCAAGGGAATATAAGCGGAACTTTGAAGTTTGCATGCTTGAGATAGGATTCAGTAGAAATTTTCAGGACCCTCCTGAATAATGCGATGTAGCACTAAGAATTCCATTAGATAACAAGTTTTAGCGTAAGTTTGGCTATAAGGAAGTATAATTTAGCTTTAAAAGCGTCACTTGTAAGATAAGATTTAATTTAAAACTTTTCAGGACCCTCCTGGATAATGGGATGAAGTTTTAGGACCAAGTTAGATAACAAGGTTCAATAGAAGAAAATATAATGCAGCTTTGAAACGGGCATTTTACTAGAAATTTTCAGGACCCTCCTGGATAATGGGATCTGGTTTACAGATTGTTCGAGATATTAAGTAACATGATTCAGTTAACACTCACAAAGGTTCCCCACTACCAAATTGGGGTAGAAAATTTTCTTTGTTTTGTCTATTTTGTTGAATTCAGGTGCTCGTCTGAAGAACAGGGAAGAACAACACGGATGTTAAAGATAAAAAGCAGTTCAGGATCAAGTAATCAGGAGCCCACCTGGAGAACAAGGTAAAACAAATCAAGTTTCAAGGAAGATTGACACAAGTATTGGTAATGAGGCACCTATCTGGAGGAACAATGGAGAACAAGTCAAGGAAAAAACAGTTAAAGTTTCAGCAATCAGGCGCCCACCTATAGAGCAAGGGAATACAATTCAAGTTTCAGCAGTCAGGCGCCCACCTAAAGAGCAAGGGAATACAGTTCAAGTTTCAGTAATCAGGAGCCCGCCTAGAGAACAAAGGGAAAAAGTACAATTCAAATGTTGGAAATCAGGAGTCCGCCTGAAGAACGAAGGGAAGAAGTACAAGTTCAATTTTTTTTGAAATCAGGAGCCCGCCTGGAGAACGAAGGGAAGAAGTACAAGTTCAATTTTTTTTTGAAATCAGGAGCCCGCCTGGAGAACGAAGGGAAGAAGTACAAATCAAACTTCAATAATCAGGAGCCCGCCTGGAGAACGAAGGAAAGGAGTACGATTCAAGTTTCAATAATCAGGAGCCCGCCTGGAGAACAGAGGGAAGACAACAATAGTCAAAAGAAGACAATTCAAGTTGAAAGGGGAAAGCAATTTGAGTTTCATAGGAAGGAAACACAATTCAAGTATTGGCAATCAAGAAACCGCCTAAAAAATGAAAGGAATAAGAATAGAAGGAAGCAATTCAAGGAAAGGCAATAACAATCAAAGGAAGACGGTTAAAGTTCGGCAATCGGGTATCCACCTGGAAAACAAGGGAAAGTAATTGAAGGAAAGGGAAAGCATCACAAAAGTACGATTCAAGTCAGCAACAAAAGAACTTCTGTAGGAAAACACAAGTCAACAAGGCAACAACAATCACAAGATCAAGTTTGAAAATAAATCTTTGTAATGCATAGTTCATAGCTTAGTTTAGCTTCTTTTATTTTGTCACGGTGTAATAAGGAGGTCAGTAAGCAGCAGCAGCAACAACAACAGTGAAATCACAGCTTCATGGTAGTCCCAGCTACCGAAACTTCCCGAACTATACTGACCTGATTCCTTTATAGCCAAGGATATGTAGGAAACCTTTGAAGCAGAGGTTCGGTCAGATTCTTTCAAAGATGCTTTCCACGGAGTATTCAAATGGGCAAAAATCGCTCGTATCCGCTCACTTGATCTTTGCACGAAAACTCTTCGTGTTTCCGAGCAAAGAGGGGTAGCTGTGAGCACGTGATTTTTGCCATATATGAATTATTCCCATAAATTCCAAACAAAACAATTTTTTCCATTGCTCGCAATTTTGTTTATTTTTGAGGCATTTCCTATTATTGTTTGCATTTTTGTTTAAATCATAAAAAATACAAAAATATTGCATCTGCGTTTAGGATTTAATTTTTATATTTTTAGATCAATTAGTACATTAATTTGTTTAACAAAAATAGAAAAAAATCATAAAAAATAGTCATGTTGCATTTTAATTTCGAATTTTTGGCAATTTCTTTTTTGGTATTTAATTATTTGTGGTTATTATTATTTAGAGATAATTAAGTTAATTTAGTAGAATAATTTGGTTTAGGGATTAATTAAGGTTTTATTTTTTATTTTGAGAAGAAAAATACTTTTGAAATAAAAAGAAAAGGAAAGGAATGAAAAAGAAATCAGAAGTTGGGCCAATTTAATTAAAATCCCAAGCACAAATCAAATAACCCTCCCAAAACCCGGATAGACCCAACCCAACCCGTCCCCCTACCCGGTCCAGCCCCATTGCCATCCAAACGACGTCGTTTGACAAGTTTTGATAAGGGCCGTCGATATCATTTGATCAAACGGTGCACTACGTCGCCCATTAACCCAACCCCGACCCGATCCAGAACCAAACCGCCCCTACTTAGTCAAAACGACCCCGTTTCGAATAAGGATTCAATCGGAGCCGTTGGATTCCAATCATCCGACGGCTTCAATTAATCATCCCATTTTAATATACCCAAACCCCTTAGATCCCCCCTCCACTTTACTCTCATCCCTCCCAAACACCCAAACGCTAGAGACGCCGCCCCTGAAACCTCCATCGTTTCCGGTAGCGGCGCAGCCTTATACCACCCCTACCCACCTGAAAATAACACCCCAAGACCCTCTCCGTCCCCTCTTCCCCAATCTGTAGCTAGTTTTCCTCGAATCACCCTAGGACTTCTCGAATCTTCAATCGAAGCAGTCCAGTCACAAAATCCCCGAACCCTAGATTACCCAATGGACCCCAAATCAACACCACATAACCCCCATAAATCCCTCATACCAAATCCATCATTGGTTTCCTTCGAATCTGACCGGATCTCGTCTAATTTTAAATCTAAGTTCGAACCCTAAAAGTTCAAAATCAGTTTTCGTTGAACCTGATAACATGCATCGATCCAAGCCTCTAGTTTTTCATGATTAGAAGGTCGATTCACTACAAAACCGATGCTGTTCATTTGTTCTTGATAGAGAACAAATGATTAGCATCAGTTTCGGGTGAGTCAGAGTATCAAGGGTAATTTCAAGTTTAGTCGGTGAGTTCCCTTTATTGTTTTCTGTTCATGTTTAAATTTGTTTCACCTTTTACTCTTCTTCTTTCCTTCTTGTTTTCTTTCTCCAGTATTCTTCTAAGTAGTCCTTCCGTTCAGAAGTCTGTTAGTCCTTCATCTGCATTAATCTTATTTCAATAGCATTTTTCTGAATTTATAATTATATAAGAAAGCTCTAGGTTTAATTGAATTGGTCGAGACTTCTTTGAATATGTTTTGGAAGTCGTTAGTTCCATTCAGAGTCTTATAGCAGATTAATTCAATGAATTGATATGATTCAGTTGTTAGATTTTTTCTTAATTTTGAAGTGCATTTGTATTAGTTCGTTTGTTTCCTGTTTATACGAATTCAAAGTTTAAGAGTGATAAATAACAGAAGCTTTGAGGGTAATTTGGGTAGTCTAGCCTAAAGAAACTGTCAATAATTGAATTAGGAAGCTTCCAATAGGTGGTAGGGTTTAAGAATGCACTACTGACTAATTTAAAGAACTAAGTTAAGTGGAGTTAATTAAAAATTGTTGAAAGGGCATTTGTGAATCCAAGGAGGAATTTTCTACTGCCTATATAGAGATCAGAATTGAAAGAAGGAAGGGGGAGGAGAAAAGAAGAGAATATAGAGTGTAGGGAAGAAAAAACAGAGATTGAAGAGATAAAAATTTTTTAAAAAAAGTTGGCTGACTGGTTCAAATAATTATTGTTCTATTGAACATTTTCTGAGATTTCTTGAAGTTTTGATTTCTAAAGTAATTGCTGATTCTGGTAGCTAAAATGGATTAAATCTTGTTTTCAAAAGCTTGGTTTGAAATGGTCATATTCCCAACTCGATTGGGACTGTTTCATCTACTGCTTCATATCAATCTTCTTGAGTTTGAGTTGCTTTGTTGAAATTGGTGTTGCTCTGCTGTGATTCCTGCTGATACCTCACTTTTCTGCTTCCTTCTTTTACTTCCAGCTGGTCATAGACTCCTCACTCCTAGACCCTAGAGACCTCCCTCTTCAGATGGAGATAGAGAAAAACGACGCATTTTGAAGTTAAGGAGTTTCTCCTCCATTTTCCGTCAAAAATCAAAGAACAGACCCCCCCAAACGGCTTCTTCTTCATAAAAATCCAAGGAGCTTGGGTAGCTACTTCTTTTCATAAGAGAAGCAACAACTCACTCTCATTTCCAAATAGGGGAACGGCCAGATCTCTCTCAATTTTGCTGTGATACCTCACGATAAGACTGGTCTCAATTTCTATTGCAATACCTCGCGATTTCTGAGGTTTCGATCTGTCTTTTAGGCTGGGAATTGAAGCTGTTCTTGCTGGGTTTGCTGTTGCTGAACATTGTCTGGACTAATAGTTGATTCTTCATACCTAGTTTCTCTTTGACCTTTATTTGGTCGTGGATTTTCTGTTTTATTTCAAGTTATTAGGTATGTGACTATACATTTGAATTTTTTTAAAGATATTAATCGAAAATCAGGGTTACATGTTAGTTTGTGTTTGTTATGAATATTCATGCCTTTTCTTGTTTGAGTATAAAACAGAGTACCGAAAATAGCTGGTTGATTAAGTAGCGCTGGATTTTAGTAATTGAAGTGTGAAATTGGGATGTTGGTTTATGAATAGGAAGAAACGATAAAAATTTTCCTTAGTTTCATGGTTATTTTTCCAGTTGCTGTTCATAATAATACTTGCCATGGATTAACTTGCTAAAAAACTAACTAAATGTGCTTTTGTTTCGTTATAATAATTTTTCCTTTAGTTTCGTCATCATTAACTTGTTGTTTATAATAATTTTTCCCTTTAGTTTCGTTACTTGTAGGTGGTTATTTTGCATTTTGTTCCTCCTGTTTGGATCGTTGTTATCTAAATATTTGTCTTAATAAGTGTGCTTGTACATATTCTGAAAGATTTTAATAATTTTTAATTTGTTTTAATAGGTGCTTATACATGTTCTGAAAGATTATAGTAATTTTAATTCCTCAAAAATACTCTTTTCATCAAATAAGTTCAATCCATAACTCATGGCCCTCATGTAGTGATTTTCAATCCTTTAGAAATCGAGACGTGCCATTTAGCTGAATTTCAATGGCCCTCGCAAAGTTGAATGTGCGGAGTTGCTTTAGGCGCGTTATTTTAATAATTTACTTTCCTAAACTCGGGTGCGCATTTATGTGACCCAAATCCTAATCTCAACAATGTTAGATAAAATATGTTGCGGACTGCGTGTACATTTATGCGACGTGGTTAGAGACGTATTTTAGGTGACGTTGAATCTTTCTTAAAAAATTAATTAGCTAAAAGCGGTTTTAAGGTTAAAATTCACATAGGTTTAAAAGTGTATTAACATCAAGTAATAAGCCAATTATAACAGTTGAGCGACTGTGCTAGAACCACGGAACTCGGGAATGCCTAATACCTTCTCCCGGGTTAACAAAATTCCTTACCCGAATTTCTGTGTTCGCGGACTATAATACAGAGTCAATCTTTCCTCGATTCGGGATTTAAACCGGTGACTTGGGACACAGTAAATTATCCCAAGTGGAGACTCTGAACTTTTAATAAAATGATCCCATTTCGATTGTCACTTTAAGTTGGAAAAAACTCCCTTATATACTATCTTCCGGGGGTATAGCGAAAAAGGAGGTGTGACAGTATAAATAGAACATTTTACCATTTTTAGGTCATCAGATATATCCAGAACTTAGCTGTGCTCGTGGGAACCCCATCTGTAGCCATTGTTTGGCATCTTAGCTGCAAATTACCGATAGATTCTTATATTTTCATTTAGCATTTAATTAATATGCCTTGTTCTTCATTTATTTCTCTATTTTCTTCTTCAAGCATGAGTAGCTAAATCCATTAGTTAGGGTTGTGTCTCAACCCTAGTGTGGCTAATTGATGGGTATTGCCATCTATTGTTAGATTGACTATGGGTGTTTGTTATTTGGGTCAATATTTTGGTTTAATCTATTGGTAGTTGCAAACACTCGTTTGTGCTAAGTTGACTTGGCTGTTCTTGAGAAAGTGAGCCTAGGTCTCCAAAATTGACCCAACAAGAAATTGGGATGGACTCAAGAGAATTGATAATCCCAATTAAAGGGTTAAACCTCGAGAGAATAATTACCCAACTTGAACCCTAGTTGCTTGAGCTAATTTGCCTACCTGTTTGTTCTCGAGAGAGTCAATTGGGCAAAATCACTCTCTCTACTGAGAGGTGTGAGAGTGGGTAAAATTGTGCAACGGTTATAGCATAAGCCCCAATTACGTCAATCGAACTTTAGTAACATCTAGCCGTCAATTAGCCACCTAGGTAATGTCACGACCCTAGTGCTTTTCTTCCTATTAGATACAACTTACCAGCTATATCGTAGCATAATCTAGTTTCAATTAATAGTTTGATAATAGTAGTTTATAATCAAAAAACCTAAAAATGTATGGAAGCGACATTTCGAACAATTACACAACTCTATTCTAGATAGATACTCGACTACATTCCTAGCTCCCTGTGGAAATCGATCCCGACCCTCATATCGGGTAAAAGCTATTGCGACCCTCTCTTCCTACTTTTTAGTATTGTGGAGTTGGTGTTGATCACTTTTTGGCGCCGTTGCCGGGGAGCTAACAGTTTTGGCTATCTATTTAGTTAGTTTTGTGTATTGTTCTTCTTTCCTTCTTTGTTACTTACTTGTTTGTGTCATTACTCAGGTACCAACATGGCTTTAAATAATGCTAATTACCGTCTTGGAAACGTGATAACGGGGGAGGAGGTAGATGATCTTGAGAAAGATAAGGTGCCTCTTGGACCTCAAGGTCAACGGAGAGGCCGGAATGCCAATGCTAATCCAAATGACAATATTCCAGACCCTCCTCCGGTTCCTCCAAGAGTGGCTCCCAGAGTATTACCGAACTAGGGCTACGCAAGTGCTATTATCCCACCCCAAATCCGGGCGGGCAACTTTCAGATAACCAATGTGATGTTGACCATACTTGAGCAGGTGGGTACTTCACAGGCACTGCAAATCAAAATGCCTACAAACATCTCAAGGGGTTCGTAGATACATTCTGGGGGAGCAAACAGACGAATGTGTTCGAGGATGCGTTGAGATTGAGACTTTTCCCGTTCTCACTTCGGGGAAAGGCATTGGATTGGCTTGAGAGACTCCCCAACCATTCCATCATAACTTGGGATGAGTTGGCGGATAATTTTATTGCCAAATTCTTCTCTCCTAATCATATGGCGGCACTTCGAGATGAAATATTAGCCTTCAAACAAGAGCCAACGGAACCTTTGCATGAGATTTGGGAGCGATATAGAACGATGGTGAAGAAGTGCCCAAATAATGATATGACCGAGGCCATGATCCAACAAACCTTCTACCGAGGCATAAATACTACAAATCAATGCATTGTTAACCAATTGGCTGGGGGAAATTTTATGAAACTTTCTTATGAAGAGGCACGAGATGTACGTGATGAAATGGCGGACACTTCTTCAGCATGGCAGAGTAGAGCAAATGTACCTCAAGGTGACCCGACGATTATCCATTTGCACAAGGAATTACATGATCAAGGGCATGCGATAGCTGAACTTACCATTACGATGAATCAATTGGCTAAGGAACAGTTGCAACAAGTTCAGAATCCTCGCCAAGTGAATGCCATAGAGGGTGTTAGTATGCTTGTTAACAAGAGAAGGCAAATGAGGCAACAAAATCAAGGAAATTCTGAGCAGTTTGTTGATGAATATGATGTGTGTCAAAATGATGGTTATGGTTACCAAAGTGAGGAGGTATAATATGTCAACAACTATCAAGGCAATAGAGGCAATTCTTCAAACCAACAATGGCGACCCCAAGGAAATTGGGGCAATCAACAACAAGGTGGTGGTAATTGGAACAACAACAACCAAAACAACAATTAGGGTAATCAACACAACAACCAAGGCAATTGGAATGGAAATAACAACAACTGGGGCAACACCAATAATCAAGGCGGGTGGAACAACAATGGAAACCAAGGCAACCAGGGGCAAGGCTTTCAAAGGCCCCCTATGTACTAACAACAGAACAATCCACCCCCTTTCCCTTCTTAAGGTCCTAGTTCTTCTGGTAATGATATGAGCAGAATTGAAATGATGTTCGAACAGATGATGAAGAGGAATGCGGATTCCGATGCACAGTTGGATTCTCACAACACCTCTATCCGAAACTTGGAGGTGCAATTAGGCCAAATCTCTCAGTCATTGAATACTCGCCCGAAGGGTGCCCTACCAAGTGATACGGTAGTGAACCCAAAGGGTGGGAACAATCATGTTATGGCGGTCACAACAAGAAGTGGGAGAGGCGGTGATGTGAATGCCTCTAAGCAAAAGCATGTCGTGAATGATGATGTTGAGTTGCAAGAGGACGAAGTCCCTTTGGTAGTTGAAGATGTGGTTGATGTAAATGTGAACAATGAAGTGAGGATTGATATGGAAGAAGTCGAGGTGGAAACCCAAAATGATGTGAACCCGTCTAGGGAACACATCATTGATATGCCGGAGCCGGTTGTGCCAAAAGCCATGGCTCCTTTGCCAAGACAACCCCCACCTTATCCTCAAAGGATCGCGAAGCAGAAGAATGATAATCAGTATAAAAAGTTCATTGACATGATGAAGAGCTTATCTACTAATGTGCCTCTGGTGGAGGCACTTGAACAAATGCCGGGCTACGCAAAATTCATGAAAGACTTAGTTACAAAGAAGTGTTCCATGGACTATGAAACTATAAAGATGACTCATCAAGTTAGTGCTATAGTGCATTCAATGGCCCCAAATCTTGAAGATCCTGGTGCTTTCACCATTCCTTGCACCATTGGGAGTGCGGATTTTGCTAAAGCTCTTTGTGACTTGGAAGGTAGTATCAATTTGATGCCTTACGCGGTTTTCAAAACTTTGGGTATCGGGCAACCTAGGCCAACTTCAATGAGACTTCAAATGGCAGATCGATCGATGAAGTGACCTTTGGGAATTATTGATGATGTGCTTGTCCGGGTGGACAAATTCATATTGTCAGTCGACTTTGTGATTTTGGATTGTGAGGTGGACTATAAGGTTCCTATTATCTTGGGCAGACCTTTCCTTGCAACAGGGAAGGCATTGGTTGATGTCGAAGCAGGTGAGCTCACTTTTTGAGTGGGAGATGAAAAGGTCATTTTCCACGTTTGCAAATCTATGAAGCAGCCCAATAACATCGAGGTGTGCTCATTTGTAGACCTTGTCACAGCAGTGGTTGTGGATGATACCAGTGCTATGATCAATGTGGAAGATCCTCTTGAAGCAATGCTCTTGAACATAGATGTCAATGATGATGCTAGTAGAGTGGAAGGTGTCAATGCCCTACATGGGATGGGATCTTATTCTTATGAGCCGAGGAAGCTATCTTTGGATCTTGAAAATCGGAAAACTCCACCCACAAAGCCATCAATTGAGGAGCCACTGGTGTTGAAGTTGAAGCCACTTCCTCATCACCTCAGGTAAGTTTTCTTGGGTTCAAATTCTACTTTACCAGTTATTCTTTCTTCTTGCCTTACTAACATGCAGGTTGAGGCCACTTTGGCGGTGCTTCAAAAGAAAAAAATGGCAATTGGATGGACTCTAGCTGACATTCGAGGAATAAGCCCCGCATTTGGCATGCACAAAATCATCTTGGAGGAGGATGCAAATCCTTCCTTGGAGAATCAAAGAAGATTAAATAAGGCGATGCAAGAAGTGGTGAAAAAAGAGGTTATCAAGTGGTTAGACGCCGGTGTGGTTTATCCTATTTCTGACAGTTCTTGGACTTCTCCGGTGCAATGTGTGCCGAAGAAGGGTGGTATGACTGTGGTGACCAATGATAACAATGAACTCGTTCCTACTCGCATGGTCACTGGGTGGAGAGTATGTATGGACTACCGGAAGCTAAACAAGGTTACCCGAAAAGATCATTTCCCATTGACATTCCTTGACCAAATGCTAGATCGTCTAGCGGGGCGTGCTTTCTATTGCTTCTTGGATGGTTACTCGGGGTACAATAAAATTTTAATTGCCCCGGAGGACCAAGAGAAGACAACTTATACATGTCCCTATGGCAAATTCACTTTCTCTTGGATGACATTCGGATTGTGTAATGCTCCGGCGACCTTCCAATGTTTCATGATGGCTATTTTCACCGATATGGTGGAAGATATCTTGGGGGTTTTCATGGATGATTTTAGTATGGTTGGGGATTCTTTTGATGAGTGTCTGAAAAATTTGGATAGAGTATTGGCCCGGTGTGAAGACACAAACCTCGTACTCAATTGGAAAAAATTCCATTTCATGGTTGAAGAGGGTATAGTGTTGGGTCACAAAATCTCGAAGCGAGGAATTTAGGTGTACAAAGCCAAGATAGAGGTGATTTCAAAGCTTCCTCCCCCTATTTCTGTCAAAGGGGTGATGAGTTTTCTTGGGCACGCGGCTTTTTACCGGAGGTTCATAAAGGATTTTTCTAAAGTGGTATACCCCTTGTGCAAGTTGCTAGAGAAAGATGCAAAGTTCTTGTTCGACGAGAGTTGTATGCAAGCATTCGAGCTTCTCAAGCTCAAGTTGACTTCTACCCCCATCATTATCGCACCAAATTGGAGCCTGCCTTTCGAGCTTATGTGCGATGCTAGTGACGTTGCGGTTGGGGCTGTTTTGGGCCAAAGGATCCACAAGATGTTTCATCCAGTGTATTATGAAAGCAAGACCATGAATGAGGCTCAAAGGAACTACACAGTCACCGAGAAAGAATTGTTGGCTATTGTGTTTGCGATGGAAAAATTCCGACCTTACCGTATGGGGGCCAAAGTTATAGTGCACACCGATCATGCCGCCCTTAGGTATTTGATGACCAAGAAAAACTCCAAAGCAAGATTGATTAGATGGGTGTTACTTCTTCAAGAGTTTAATCTAGAAATTATTGACCAGAAAGGTAGTGAGTATCAAGTGGCGGACCACTTGTCCCGTTTGGAGGAGAAGGGGAGGCCTTGTGACGCCCTTGAGATAAATGATTTATTTTCTGACGAGCAACTCCTTGCGGTGTCAATGAATGGAATGCCATGGTTTGCCGATGTTGCCAATTATCTTGTTACCGGAATAATCCCGTGTAAGCTCTCTTCTAACCAAAGGAAGAAGCTCAGGCGGGATAGTTTGGATTTCTGTTGGGATGAGACATACTTGTTCAAGATTTGCACGGATGGTGTGATTCGTAGATGTGTCCCTGAGGAAGAACAATTGAGTATCTTAGAGGCTTGCCATTCTTCACCCTATGGTGGCCATCATGGTGGGGTGAGGACTGCCTAGAAGTTCTTTGTTGTGGATTCTATTTGCCGACCTTGTTTAAAGATGCGGGCGATTTGGTGAAGAGGTGTGATGAGTGCCAAAGAGCGGGCAAAATTTCAAAAAGGGATGATATGCCTCTCAATACGATTCTAGAAGTGGATATATTTGATGTTTGGGCATCGATTTCATGGGTCCATTTGTTAGCTCTTGTGGGAATACTTACATTTTCGTAGCGGTTGACTATGTCTCAAAATGGGTTGAAGCCGTGGCTTTGCCTAATAATGAAGCCCGAAGTGTTGTTGCGTTTCTTAAAAAGAGCATCTTCACAAGGTTTGGCACTCCTCTTGCGATTATTAGTGATGGAGGGTCTCACTTTTGCAACAAGGCATTTGACACGTTGCTTTCCAAGCACAGTGTCAATCATAAGGTTTCTACCCCCCATCATCCTCAAGCTAGTGGTCAAGTGGAAGTCTCCAACAGAGAAATTAAGAGCATCTTGTCAAAAACTGTCAATGCTAATAGGACCGATTGGTCGAAAAAGTTGGATGACGCTCTATGGACTTATCAGACGACTTACAAAACTCCGATTGGTATGTCTCCGTATCGGTTGGTGTTTGGAAAAGCTTGTCATCTTCTGGTTGAGTTAGAGCACAAGGCCATGTGGGCTTTGAGGAAGTTGAATTTGGAATGGGATGTTGCGGCAAATCTTCGTGTTGAACAACTGAATGAGCTCGATGAGTTTAGATTCCATGCCTACACAAGTTCATCCCTGTATAAGGACAAAATAAAGTACCTTCATGAAAAATATGCTCGGGGTAAGGAGTTCACAGTTGGAGATATGGTTCTTTTGTTCAATTCCCGATTACGTCTGTTTCCGGGTAAGCTCAAATCAAAGTGGAGTGGGCCATTTGAAGTTGTGTTTGTGACCCCATTTGGTGCTCTTGATCTAAGGAACAAAAAATGGTGAAGTTTTCAGAGTTAATGGGTCAAGCATTATCTTGGAAAATTTGATGACACCTACGTGGTGGCACTTCTTCATCTAAAGTGATATGATGGTAACATGTGTCGTGCCGCAACATTAAATCAGGCGCTTCTTGGGAGGCAACCCATGCCTTTTTCTTCTTGTTTTCTTTCATTTTCTTTGTAGTGTAGGATTTATTTTTGAGCTAATTGGTTGTGAGATGGTGCAGGGACTATGTGAATACAATGCAAAACATTTTGGAAACATTTGAACAGTCTCTGAAGTTGCCAGTGCGGCCGCATTGCACTTTGTGCGGTCCGCACTGGTGAAGTCCAAGTGAAGTACTCTCTGAAGTTTGCCACCGCGACCGCATTCCATTTAGTGCGGACCGCGGTCTATTTTGTGCGGTCCGCAAAGGTTGCCTTCTTAGCCTTATTCTGAACAAACCTAGCGCGGTCCGCGGTCCATTTTGTGCGGCCGCGCTAGTAGGTGAGGCTGGGTACCACGTGCTTTTCTTTAAATAGACCTCATAGGTCACCAGTTACCCTTTTCAAAAAATTGATTCTCAGAGACCTAAAAATCACTGTTCATCTTCCCTCTTATTCATACTAGCTTGTTTGCATTGTGTTTCTTCACTTCTTCTCAATATCTGGTAACAATTCAACCACTTCTTGTTATTTTAATTATTTAATTTCATTTTATGTCATTTTCTATTAACTGTGTAGGCTCCCCCCCGTGATTATTCAATTTTGATGTTAGTTTACTTTAACTGTTAAGTTTTGTATGCCTGAGGAGTAATATTAACTGGGTAAATTGAGTACAGACAAAGTTAGGTGAAAAATTGAACAAAAATGCAAAACCAAGAACCCTAACTCAGTGCCTTGACCAAGCACCCACCGCGGACCGCAGTCATTTTTATGCGGTCCGCGGTGCTTCGACGTGGTCCGCGGTACCACTTTGTGCGGACCGCGGTGAGGATTTTTCAGGAATTGAGCTCTTGCCCAGCACGGCTGCATTGCATTCTGTGCGGTCCACACTGGCCCACCGCGGCCATGATGCTACTTTGTTCGGGCCGCGGTGGTTGGATTCAGAGAGGTGGTGTTATAGACCTTGACTCAGTGTGGACCGCGGTCGAGTGCGGCCGCACAGGGGGCACTGCGGACCGCATAAAGGCCACGGTGCACTATTTCTGCAACATGTTCTGTAGCTTGTGGCTTCTGTTCTGCAATTCATTTTCCACATCTCTTTCACTGTCTATGTTGATACTAACAAAGCTAGATGTTTGTGATTGCAGACAATGGTCAAACAAAGAGGCAAAGGCTCGAAACAACCCGACCGAGGTGCTTCCTCCTAGGAAGGGAAGCAAAGGATGGTAAAACTCACTCCCCAGGATAGAAAAAACATAAAGGACATGAGGAATGCAATCAAAGCGGCTGACAGATCCAATGACAACTCGGGGAGTGATTACGAGCCCTCCCAGAAGATCTCTTCAGATTCAGTCCCACTATATATCCCGTATCCGGAGAGGGTCATACATAGAGACACTCCTCCCTCTTCCCCCGATGCTCAAGCTTCAATTAACATTTTGTTTTGGTCGTCTGAGGGCTCAGCGACAGGTAGTGGGGATGAATACTCTACCTCTCCCACAGTGTCAATATCTGGAGAGGGTGCTAGAGGTGATGAGGGAGATCGGGAGTTACCTGGGGGTGGTGTGCCTCAGGTTGGGGGTGTTGAATGGACTAGAAATCCCACTGTTTGGGAAGATATATTCGTTAGCCAGGTGGCGTTCCACAAGTTTAGGGAATAGTGGCCGGCACGAAAGTTGATTTTTGAGAGGAGCTTCATTGACAGAGACCTTCTACCCCTACACCCCAATGTACATAGACAGTTTCGAGCTCGAGTGGGTTGGGAGCACTTTAAAGATAATTGTCTGAAGGCGAATGAGCACATGGTCAAGGAGTTTTATATCAATGTGGCCCACATCTTGAAGGGCACTAAAGTGACCAAAGTGCAAAACAAAAATGTGGTATTTACCTGAAAGGCACTAAATAAATGAATACCTGGGGTTCAATGAAGAAGATGAGTCCCTTTACAATAAAAAGTTGGCAATGGGCGAGGAGGTTCGTCCGTGGTTTGCTTCATACCTGGAAATCCCGGGTACGGTTCCAGAGTGGTTGCAAGCAGGGGTCAAAATACTTCGGAGGACCTTTAACTTTGAGGCTAAGGGCTGGTTGACTTTTGTGTGCAGTCAGCTCGACCCCACTACCCATGATCAGACTATTCCGCTTGCCCGAGCTGTTCTTGTTGCATCTATTTTGGCGAGATACCCTATCAACATGGACAATGTGATGTCCCACATCATTTCTGCAGTGGGGGTTGAGCATGACCGGAACTACCCTTTTCCCAGCACCCTCACTATGTATTTCCGGGACCTGGAGGTGGAGACGAGACCTTTTGACATCAAGGTTAAACCTGTGGCTTCGTTTTCATGGTACAGTTTGAAGGGGTCAGACAACCCCAAGGACAAAAATTACAAGCCGCCTGCTTCTGCCCCAACCGGCCAGTTCGAAGAGCCGGTTGCGGTTAAGCCCTCCACTAATCCTGCTTCCACAGTTGCTGACATGCCTCCTAGACCTTCCACTACTGC
Organism: Nicotiana tabacum; assembly: GCF_000715075.1. Classification (NCBI taxonomy): domain Eukaryota; kingdom Viridiplantae; phylum Streptophyta; class Magnoliopsida; order Solanales; family Solanaceae; genus Nicotiana; species Nicotiana tabacum. The sequence goes on along the minus strand of NC_134101.1, from coordinate 87,464,201 downwards.
TGGTCCCTCTACTTCAACTGGCCCGGGGATTCCATCTTCCCGGGCCCATCCTATCGCTGCCCACCAGCTAAGCCATACACTTCATAGCTTGAACAACTGGTTGTCAGCTGCGTCATCCAAGTTGTCCACCTTGACTTATACCATTGCAACTCAATCGGCACCGCAGCCAGCACAGATTCCACAGGCCATTGAGGATACATTGAAGAAGATCCTGGAGAACCAAGAAAAGATCATCAGTACTCAGGGTGCCTTGGGTAAGGCAGTAGATTCACATGGCAAGGCCCTGAAGGAGCTTGCAGGGAGCACAAGAAGCTGTGCAAAACACAGCCTTCCAAGAAGTCTGTGAAGGAGCTTAGAGATGTGGACAAATTGAAGGTAGACCAGCTACCTTTAGACTTGCTATTTGAGGATCCAGCTCCAGCAGCAGTACCAACAACAGAGCCACAATAGGAGTAGACATAGATACTTCCAAAGAAGAAGAGGAAGCTCCCTAGTGCAGATGAGGCTATCATCCAGTTGGCGGACCCACCGGAGGTTCCTCCAATCAGCCACAGGATGTTCCTGATATTCAGCCCATTCAAGTCCAGGCCCTAGTCCCAGCAGCTGAGCAGCAGGAGACTGGGAACCAGTCTGAGGTTCCCGCGCATACAGAGGACACATGGACCACTGATGATCCCATGTAGACGGACAGGACTTAGGGAGTTCCCATATCCTTTCCGTATATTCTTTTTGGGTGCTTAATTGTTTAGTTTGCATTGGGGATAATGCCAACTTTTATTTAAGGGGGCGCGCCCTACATTTTTGGATGACTGTATATATTATTTCATTTTATGTCATTTTGATTTTAATCTTTGGTCTGTATATAATTTTACTTTTTGTTACTTTAATCACACTTTTTATCTTTCATTTGGTTTGTATATAAAGTTACATTATTGTATATATTCATCCCCCGTTGTATATTCAAATCCCCTATTATACATATTTATTCTATTTTCTATTTTCGTAATTTTTTTTCATTTTAGCTTCTTAGATAGGCTCGTACCTTTTTGTTTCGTTTTTGGTGCTATCAATAAGCCATTGATTTTCTTAATGCCATGATTCTTTCCAAAGGTGGAGTATTGGTGATTCGAGTGGCTCTTCCCGATGATGGATGGCGTGACAACCTTCTTAAGGGTTTAAGTCCGTTTTTATTTTTATTTTTGGTAGCTTGTAGTTAATATTACCTCAAGCAAAGCTTCACTTGGGCCTAACAAAGTTGCCTTTGATCCCATGGTCAAAGACAATTGTTGTGTTTAGGATGGTGAAAGTCGCGACCTTGAGACTCTTGTGTTGACCAAACAATCATCATATGGTCTTTCGGGACCATTGTGTGCTCAATCGTATCTAAGGTTGTTGTGGTCCCCCTACTCTATGTTTTTAGCAATCCTTGAGCTTATGTGGTGAGAAATCAAACTGTGAGTCCAAGTCCCGAGCCAATGGTCTAGAACTTGCCCTGAATGTCTGTTGAGGCGAAATCTTAAGTGAAATTTGGCTTGAGAAGTGATTATAGGCTCTCCTTGATCCAAATGATAGTTGAATAATTCCATGGCCCACCAATGATATACTCCCTAGTTAACCCTTTTGAGCCTTAAACCTTTTTCTTTCAAGAACCAATACTATAAGCCTATATCCGTTCTAAAATATACCCTCTTTTGGCACCCGATTTTCCCTTGAGCAATGGCAAAAGTCTAAGTTTGGGGGGAGAGACGACAGAGGGAACAAAGTGGCAAGAGGTACTAAAGCGAAGAAAAGGAAGGCAATGAAAAAGAAAAGAAAAGAAAAAGACAAAATAAAGCCCAATGTGAAAAAGAATAAAAAGGGATTCAAGAAAAACAAAAGAGAAAAAGGTGTGGAAAAAGTTGAAAAAGGAGAAACGCTTTGAAGTGCAATAAAAAAGAGTGACATTATGTCTCTCTAACCCCTTAAAAAGAAGTGAGATACTCAAAGAGTCAAGAGAATTGTGCCAAATGAATCAAAAGAAGTGCTTAAGGGAAGATGAAACCCATTTAAACCAAAAACTTTTCCTAACCTGAACCAAAAGCCTTCACATTGACTCCGCAAAAGCCCTATATGATCTTGAGTTGAAGGACACTTACATTAGTGGATACTATGAGGGGCAAGCATATGGTACTTAGAGCCGGACTTGTGACCTTTCCTTGAGAGAGATGAGTGAATTTCCATTAACCTCGGTTTGTGTGCTAATACTATAAAAGGTGAGGTTTGCTTACGGAGAGTTGAGGACGTGTGAGTTTGGGTTACACAATGACCAAAGTAATTGAGAGAGTTCTTTGATGTAATGAGTCAACTCTTGAAGCTCTTGTGTCACACTTGATCCATAGTTTTTCACAATTTAAATGTTGTTAATGATTCATTCGTATTGAGGGCAATTGTTAGTCCCAATTGATGCTTGTTGAGGTTACTTTAGGATAGTTGGAAATACTTGGATTTTCCCTTAAAGGGTGAGTCTTATTTTGTTTGCTTGAGGACAAGCAAAGGCTTAAGTTTGGGGGAGTTGATAAGTAGGGATTTTAGCGAGTTTCATGCTCCTTCTTGCCTATGCTTTGATTATAAATTGTTAAAAATTAGTCCCAAAAGGCCCATAAGTTTTGCTTGATTGCAGGTTTGATCGACAAAGTGACAAAATGTCAAAGATGGGCTCAAAAGGAGTAAAATCTGCTCAAGTATCAAAGACAAAGTAAACTGAGGGAAAACGAGCAAACAAGCCTAGTGCGGTCTGCACAAAGTCGAATGCGGCTGCACTAGGTGATTCAGAGAGAAGGCAAAACCAGGCTTCAGGCAACGCGGTCGCAATACACATGTCGCGGTCCGCAGTGAAAGCTCTGCGGCCGTGCTATCATTTTGTGCGGTCCGCGGAATAGAGATTCAGAGAGTTGGCAAAAATGGGCTTCAGGTAACGCAAATGCAGTACACATTTCGCGGTCCGCGGTGAAGGCTCCGCGGCCGCGCTACCTTTTTGTGAGGACCGCGGAAGGGAGATTCAGAGAGATGGAAAATGCCAAAGTTCAAGCCATGCGGTCCGCGGTCACGATTGTGCGGACAACGCCAGCTGCCTCCACGGTCGCGGTCCATTCTACGCGGTCCGCGGAGCCCAAGTCAAGGAGCCCAGAATTGAAGTCCAAGAGCCTAGCGCGGTCGCAGTCCATTTTATGCGGCCCATGCTGACCCCGCATTGGTATTTTTTTCCAGTTTTTCCAGCTTAGTATAAATAGAACATTTTACCATTTTTAGGTCATCAAATATATCCAGAACTTAGCTGCGCTCGTGGGAACCCCATCTGCAGCCATTTTTTGCATCTTAGATTCAAATTAACGATAGATTCTTGTATTTTCATTTAGCATTTAATTAATATGACTTGTTCTTCATCTATTTCTCTATTTTCTTCTTCAAGCATGAGTAGCTAAACCCATTAGCTAGGATTGTGGCTCAGCCCTAGTGTGGGTAATTGATGGGTGTTGCCATTTATTGTTAGATTGACTATGGGTGTTTGTTATTTGGGTCAATTTTATAGTTTAATCTATGAATTGGTTGTTGTAAACACTGGTTTGTGCTAAGTTGACTTGGCTCTTCTTGAGAAAGAGAGCCTAGGTCTCCAAAATTGACCCAACAAGGAATTGGGATGGACTTAAGAGAATTGATAGTCCCAATTAAAGGGTTAAACCTCGAGAGAGTAATTACCCAACTTGAACCCTAGTTGCTTGAGCTAATTTGCCTACCCGTTTGGTCTCGAGAGAGTCAATTGGGCAAAATCACTCTCTCTACCGAGAGGTGTGAGAGTGGGTAAAATTGTGCAACGGTTATAGCATAAGCCCCAATTACGTCAATCGAACTTTAGTAACATCTACCCGTCAATTAGCTACCTAGGTAATGTCACGACCCTAGTGCCTTTCTTCCCATTAGATACAACTTAGCAGTTATATCGTAGCATAATCTAGTTTCAATTAATAGTTTGATAATAGTAGTTTATAATCAAAAACCTAAAAATGTATGGAAGTGACATTTGGAAAAATTACACAACTCTAGTCTAGATAGATACTCGACTCCATTCCTAGCTCTCTGTGGAAATCGATCCCGACCCTCATACCGGGTAAAAGCTATTGCAACCCTCTCTTCCTACGTTTTAGTAGTGTGGAGTTGGTATTGATCAGAGTGAGGCCACACACAAAATCGTGCGGTCCGTACAATTCCCCTGAGGTCCGCACTTCCCTTTTGCCTAAGCACTCCCAAAATATGCGGTCTGCAATTCCAAAGACCCCCAAAACAACATTAGAGTGCCGAAAACCCCCCTACTCGCTCAGAACTTACCCCGAAACTCACTCGAGGCCCCCATGACCTCAACCAAACATACCAACTAATCCTCAAGCACCTTACAAACTTAGTCGAACACTCAAATCACATAAAAATGCTAAAATCATGAATCATCCCCCAATTCGAACTTAAAGAACTTGAAACTTCCAAATTAGACAACCGATGTCGAAACCAACCAAACAACATCCGATTGACACCAAATTTGCACACAAGCCAAAATCAACATTACGGACCTACTACAACTTTTAGAATCTGATTCTGACCCCGATATCAAAAATTCTGACTATGGTCCAAATCCTAAGAGTTAGGCCTCCGTTTTATGCACTGAGTGTCCCAAAAAACTCCAAAAACCAAAACGAAACCTCCCGACAAGTAACACAAGCAGAAATAGATATAGGGAAAGTAGTTTATAGGGGATGAGGGATATTACTCTCAAAATGACCTGTCGGGTCGTTACATCCTCCCTCTCTTAAAACAATCGTTCGTCCTCGAACGAGCATTGAGACATACCTAAAGTGGTGAAAAGATGAGGATAACAGATGCACATATCCTGCTCGATCTCCCAAGTCACCTCATCGACCAGCTGACCTCGCCATTAAACCTTTACTAATGCAATATTCTTTGACCTTAGCTTTCGAACCTGCCTATTCAAAATAGCCACTGGCTTCTCAACATAATTAGATCCTTGTCCAACTGGACTGAGCTGAAATCCAACACATGAGATAGATCACCGTGATACTTCCAGAGCATAGAAATATGGAATACCGGATGAACTCCTGCTAGACTGGGAGGCAAAACAAGCTCATAAGCAACCTCCCCAACTCGCTGCAACAACTCAAATGGACCAATGAACCTTGGGCTCAGCTTGCCCTTCTTTCCAAACCTCATAACGCCCTTCATAGGCGAAAAGGAGAAAGACTCGCTCTCCAATCATGAATGCCATATCCCCAACCTTCTGATCTGCATAACTCTTCTGTCTGGGCTAGGCTATGCAAAGTCTATCCTGAATCACCTTAACCTTCTCCAAAGCATCCTGAACCAAGTCTGTGCCTAATGACCTAGCCTCTCCCAGCTCGAACTAACCCACTGGGGACCGACACTGCCTACCATACAGAGCCTCACACGGTGCCATCTGAATGGTGGACTAATAACTTTTGTTGTAGGAAAACTCCACAAGGGCAAGAACTTATACTAAGAACCTCCAAACTCCATCACATATGCACGAAGCATAACCTCAAGAATCTGAATAGTGCACTCGGATTATCCGTACGACTAAGGGTGAAATGCTATGCTTAATTCCACTTGAGTACCTAACTCACGATGCATGGCCCTCCTGAACCGTGATGTAAACTACGTACCCCGATCAAATATGATAGATACCGGCATGCCATAACGCCTAACAACCTCGCGGATATAAACTCGAGCCAGCTGCTCAGAGGAATAAGTAGTCATCACAGGAATGAAATGAGCTTACTTGGTCAGTCTATCCACAATCACCCAAACTACATCAAATTTCTGCTGAGTACGTGTTAGTCCAATAACAAAATCCATAGTGATCAGCTCCCATTTCCACTCTGGAATCTACAACTTCTAAAGAAACCCACCCAACCGCTGATGTTTATACTTCACCTGCTGACAATTTGGACACCGAGCCACAAATTCCACTATGTCTTTCTTCATTCTACGCCACCAATAATATTGTCTCAATTCCTGATACATCTTCGTGGCACCTGGGTGAATGGAGTACCGTGAGCTGTGAGCCTCCTGAAGAATCAACTCCCGCAATTCGTCCATATTGGGCACACATAACCTGACCTACAGCCTCAATGCACCATTATCAGCAATAGTGACTTCCTTAGCATCACCGTGCTGAACTGTGTCCTTAAGGACAATTAGATATGAGTCATCATACTAACGTGCCCTGATACGATCATAAAGAGAAGAGTGGGAGACCACACAAGCCACAACTCGACTCGGCTCAGAAATATCCGATCTAAAGAATTGGTTGGCTAGGGCCTGAACATCCAGTGCCAATGGCCTCTCTACTGCTGGTAAATATGCTAAGCTCCCCAAACTCTCTGCCCTACAACTCAAGGCATCAACCACCACATTGGCCTTCCCAGTATGGTACAGATTAGTGATATCATAATCCTTAGGGAGCTCTAAGCACCTCCACTGATGCAAATTAAGATCTTTCTGCTTGAATATATGCTGCAAACTCTGGCGATCAATATAGATCTCATAAGGAACACCGTACAAATAATGCCGCCAAATCTTCAAGGCATGAACAATAGATGCTAGCGCAAGGTCGTGGACAGGATATTTATTTTCATTCACTTTCAGCTATATGGACGTGTAGGCAATTAACCTACGGTCCTGCATCAACACCGCACAAAGGCCAACTCACGATGCATCACAATAAATAGTATAAGACTCCGAACATGTAGGTAATATCATTACTAGGACTGTAGTCAAAGTTGTCTTGAGCTTTTGAAAGCTCTCCTCGCACTCGTATGTCCACCTGAATGGAGCACCCTTCTGGGTCAACCTGGTCATATGTGCTGCAATATATGAGAATCCTCAACAAACCAACGGTAATAGCCTGCTAAACCAAGAAATCCTGGATCTCTATAGTTGAGGACGGTCTGGGCCAACTCTGTATTGCTTCTAGCTTCTTCGGATCCACCTTGGTCCCCTCACTCGACACTAGACGAACCAAGAATGCCACTGAATCTAACCAGAACTCACACTTTGAGAATTTTGCGTAAAACTTCTTCTCTCGCAAGGTCTGAAGCAATGTCCTCAAGTGCTGCTCATGATCCTCTCGACTTGGGGAGTACACCAGGATGTCATCAATGAACACAATGACGAATGAATTAAGATAGGGCCGAAATACACTGTGCATCAAATTCATAAATACTGATGGGGAGTTGGTCAGCCCAAATAACATCATAAGGAACTCGTAATGACCATACCGAGTCCTGAAAGCTGTCTTCGGGATATCTAGCTCCCGAATCTTCAATTTCTGATAACCTGAACATAATTCAATCTTCGAAAACACTTTGTCACCTTGTAACTGATCAAATAGGTCATCAATACGAGGCAAAGGATACTGATTCTTCACTGTAACTTTGTTCAACTAGCGATAGTCAATGCACATACGCATAGAACCATCCTTTTTCTTCACAAACAAGACAGGAGCACCCCAAGGTGACACATTGGGCCTAATGAAGCCCTTATCAAGCAATTCCTATAAATGTTCCTTCAACTCAGGAGGGGCCATACGATAATGAGAAATAGAGATGGGCTAAGTGTCCGACAATAAATCAATACCAAAATCGATATCTCTATCGGGCGGCATGCTCGGAAGATCAGCTGGAAACACATCAGGTAAATACCTTACTACTAGGACTGACACGACTATAGGGGTATCAATACTGACATCTCTTATGTATGCTAGCTATATGTCACACCCCTTATAAACCATTCGTTGAGCTTTAAGAAATGAAATATCTCTACCGGGAGTCTAATCTAAGGTACCCCTCCACTCTAATCACGGTAAGCCTGGCATAGCCAGTGTTACGGTATTGGCGTGACAATCAAGAATAGCATAATAGGGCAACAACCAGTCCATGCCCAAGATAACATCAAAATCTACCATGCGGAGCAATAATAAATCAACTCTTGTCTCAAAACCACTAAGAGTAATCAAACACGACCGATACACACGTTCCATAAAAAGAGAATCTCCCACAGGAATAGACACATAAATAGAGGAACTTAAAGAATCCCGAGATATGCCCAAATGCGGGGCAAAATAAGAGGACACATAGAAATAAGTAGAGCCTAGATCAAACAAAACCGATGTCTATGACAGATCGGAACAATACCTGTAATGACAGAATTGAAAGTAACATCCTTTGTACGAGCAGAAAGGGCATAATATCGGGCCGGCCTCCTCTCTAAGGCGACCTCTACCTCCCAGACATCCACCTCGAGCTGGCTGAGCAAGTGGAGTAATAGCTGGTGATGGAATCATGGCCTGAGGACCCGGTGGAGCATGCTGTAGCTGAGAAGTCTATGAAGGTGCACTCCTCGTAAGTCTAGGGGAATCCCACACCACATGGAGAGTGTCTCCACAGTCAAAACAAGCTCTGGGAGGGTATGGTTGTTGTGGCTGACTTAGGCCACCTCTACTGGATTGAACACTGAAAGCACCCCATGCAAGAGGCACACTAGATATTGGAGGTGCATAATAAGGTCCTGAGGCCTAGGAATAGCTGGAATACCATTGGCTACTGGAAGAGCTGAATGAACAGGGAGACTCACATAGCCCCTACCATGACGAACTGCAGTTGGGGCACGGGCACTAGAATAATGGCTAGACTCTTGAGACCTCTTGGTCTCTCTCTCCTCCCTATCCCGAGCTAGCATGCCTTCCACTCTCATAGAAATACTCACTACCTGCTGATACGAGATATCCATCTCTAGCTCCCGGGCCATGCTAGTCCTGATGTTGGGATAGAGTCCCTCAATAAACTGATAAACCCTCTTTCGAACTGTACATACCAAGGCCAGTGCATGTCTAGCCAAGTCACTAAAACGTACCACATACTCTAAAGCAGTCATTGCACCCTGGCACAACTACTAAAACTTTGCACACCATGTGTGCCTGAGGCTCTGAAGAACATACTCCCGCGAAAAGATGTCCGAGAACTGAGTCCATGTAAGAGAAGCTGCCTCAGCCGGGCTGCCCAACTCATAAGCACGTCAACACTGATACGTTTCTCCTCGAGGCTAAAATGCACTTAAAGAAACCCAGCTCGACTCTGCTATGCCCATCGTGTGGAGAATACGGTGGTAACCCTCCAGAAAACCCTGAGCATCCTTTGATGCTAGACCACTGAATGTAGGAGGGTGGTACTTCTGGTACCGCTTAATCCTACATTGCTCCTCCTCTGAAACTGCTGCCCTACCCTCGGGCTGAACTAGGGCTACAAGATGTACCAGTATAACCTCTGGAATTTGATCAACCTTAACCCGCTGCTTTGAGGTGCGGGCGGTAGTAGACTGTGCTCCTCTCCCGGCCTGAGATGTGGCTGGAGCAAGGGGAATCAACCCTGCCTAAGCTAGAGTGCTGAACATGCTCAGGAACTGTGCAAGGGTCTCCTGAAGAGCTAGTGCAGTAGTAGTAGTAGTAGGCACCTCAGGTGCATGTGCTCCGGTTGGAGCTACTGGTGGCTCATCTATAGCAGTTTGTGCAGGTGCTCTAGCTACACAACGTGGACGTCCTCGGCCTCTACCCCGGCCCTGGTCTCTAACAGCCCTAATAGGGGGTGCGGGTTCCTTATCATCTCCGGATATACGTGTCCTCACCATCTTTGAGAGAATAGAAGACAAAAGTTTAGAATTTCGAAGTCAATAAGTTGGCAAGACAAGAAATCAAATAAAGTGGAATTTTCCTAACAATTCCATAGCCTCCCGAAGATAAGTACAGATGTCTCCATACCGATCCACGAGACTCTAATAAACTGGCTTGTGACTCACGACTCCTATGAACCTCGAGCTCTAATACCAACTTGTCATGACCCCAAATTCTCCCTCCATGAACTATCGTGACAACACCTAGTCCCTACGACTAGGTAAGCTTAATATTGCAGAAATGAAATGAAAACACAAAGATAATGACTAAAAAATATTTTTAAAAAGCAAAAAAAATGCCACTCGGCATATATAATAATCACTTTCCCAAAACCCGAAATATCGTAAGTCACAAGCTACTAAGGAGTCTTAACTGTTCTATACATCATTTCTACAGAAAGAAGGAAAAAATGAACATGGGGTATAGAAGGGGACTCCTAGGTCTGCTGAGGCGGGTAGATGTACCTTGAAGTCTCCTGAAGCAGTAGCCACGCAACTAGACTCGAGACTGATAGCTAGTACCTGGATCTGCACATTGTAACATGTGTAGTAAAGGGAATGAGTACACGACAATGGTACCTAGTAACTTCCAAGCCTAACCTCGATTGAGTAGTGACGGGATTATGTTAGGGACCTACTGGCAAATATATAAAAAAATAAGGCAGAAATGAAATATCATTATAAAATAAAGATTGTAATTAACAGGAATGAAAACGTAGAAGTCAAAAGATCGGTACGCAGAAAATAACCACAGGGGATCTCCTAGGATACCGTCCCGTAGCCCCAGTAATTGCAGTACAAAGGGATCTCCCAGAATACTGTTTGGTAGTCCCAAAGTAAATATGCAGTACAAGGGGATCTCCCGGAATATCGTTCCATAGTCCCAAAGTAAATATGCAGTAAAAGGGATCTCTCGGAATACCGTTCCATAGTCCCAAGGTAAATATGTAGTGCAGGGGATCTCACGGAATACCGTTCCATAGTCCCAAAGTAATATGCAGTTCAAATAGTAGAAACAACAGCTTCAGCACAAAATCCTACAGTTTAGACTAAGTACAAGTCAAGGAAAAACAGAAAGTTCACTAAACATGCTGCACATAGTTTAGATAAGTAATTATGGCAAGTAGACATGCTATTCTAAGCTAACAGGATATTACACATGCTGATATAACTCAAATAAGAAGGAGAACAGGTTATTACTTAGTGAAAATTGGGTTTTTCCAACAATTAGTCTGTGTACGTACTCGTCACCTCACTTACGCGACGCTCACATATCAAAACAATAACAAATCCTAAAGAAAGTTCCCCCATACAAGGTTATGCAAGCCACTTACCTTGAACCAAGCTCAGTAAATTAGTCACAATGCCTTTCCCAGGAATATTCGGCTCCGAGTGGCCCAAATCTAGCCAAATCAATTACATAACGTAAATATAGCTACAAGAAACTAATCTAGCTAATGAAAGCAAAGCTAAAGCAAGAAATTAGAAAAGTGCCCAAAAAGCCTCCCCGAGCCCACGACTCGGAATTGGATAAAAGTCAAAAAATATGAAAACCCATTCACTCACGAGTCTAACCATACCAAAATTAGCCAATTCCGATCACAACTCGCCCTTCAAATCCTCAATTTGTAGTTTATGAAGTTTCTACAATTTTTTTCCAAATTTCCATCTCAAAGTACTAATTAAATGATGAAATCAGTGATATATTCATGTATATTAACCAATTTCGAGTTACAATCACCTACCCTGATGAATTTCTTGAAAATTAAAATTCGTCTCATATCGAGTTCCCAAAGTCAAAAAATGAATTAATAACCTAAACCTCGGCTATATAGTACATCCTCTAAACTCTCAATGTGCATTCCACACAATTCCACGTGTGGACGCACATCCCAACTCCTGTGATCGCACAAAAATTGTGTGGCCGTACTCTCTTGGTGACTGCATTGCCAGACTTTAGTATTTTTGCCATAAATTTCACTACAGATGTCTAAATGATAAATTGTTTCAATTTTTGAAAACTACACACTAGGGGATACAACTTTTGTTTTTGAATCATCTCCAAATTCCTTGTCAGTCAAAAGATATAAGCTTCTGAAGTCGGACCAGCGAATCTAATAATTCCTGAGTGCGGCTGCGCACAAAATTGTGCGGTCTGCACATTCTTCTGTGACCTGGAGCGCGGCCACACACAAAATTGTGCGGTCCGCAAAATACCCCTGAGCTCCCTACTTCCAAAGACCTCCAGAACAACATTAGAGTGCCGAAAACCCCCTACTCATTTAGAACTCACCCCGAAACTCACCCCAGGCGCTTGGGACTTCAACCACACATACCAACCAATCATAAAACACCATACAAACTTATTCAATCCCTAAAATCTCATCAAACAATGATAAACCAATGAATCATCCTCCATTTCAAACTTAAAGAAATTGAAACTTCCAAATTCGACAATCGATGTCGAAACCAACCAAACCACATCCGATTGATCCCAAATTTTGCACACAAGTCAAAATCAATATTACAGACCTACTCCAACTTTTGGAATCGGATTCTGAAACCAATATCAAAAAATTTGACTAAAGTCCAAATCCTTGGACTTATGCCTCCGTTTTAGGGACTAAGTATCCCAAAACACCCCAAAAACCAAAATGAGACCTCCTGGTAAGTCACATAAGCAGAAATAGATATAGGAAAAGTAGTTAATAGGGGATTGGGGATATTACTCTCAAAACAACCAGCCGGATCGTTACAAATTTGTTACATATATTCCATATTTTGCATCTTAGTCTAGAACTTGCCCTGCATGTTATTGAAGCGAAATAAAAGTGTCGCTCTATTTAGAAGATGATAGTAGGATTTCTTTGATATGTCTTGTGAATTTTAGCCTTTTTAATTGTACCACTAGTTAGCCCTTTAAACCTGTAGCCTTTTGTTTAGAAGCTGTATTTTTGCCTTGATCCTTTTGTTGAATCCCTAGTTTTTGCATCCTGCTTCCTCGAGCACTATTGTTTAGACTATGATATTAATTGATAAATTTTAAGAAAGGGATGATTAAGTAAAAAATGGTAACCAACGATAGCGAAAAGCAATGAAAAGTTCCTCTTGAAAAGAATGTGACATGAAAAAAAAAACTTTTGAAAAAAAATGAAAGGTTCTTGATATGAGGGAAATACTTGTGAAATAATAGATGAAGATAGGACTGAAAAATAAAGTGAAGAGTGGAAAATAATGGGCGGTGAAGTCTAAAAGTGCAAAGTGCTTAGGGAAGTGTAAGTTACTATTATATAGTTCTCCTACCCGTCCCCTAACCAACATTACATCTTGTTGAAGTGCTATTTGATTCTATTCAAGCATACTTAATTAGTAGAGATGTATATAATGGGCAAGCCTATGGTTCTTTGTGCATACATGTGAATTCGTTTGTGAGTGCGAGAGTTGTTCTTTGATGCTAAGTCCTTAAATTATATTCATTCTTTCATTTGAGTGTATGGACTATTTATTCTTGTGAGGGCACTTATTTCATGATAGATAGGTGATGTTATTAGCTTCTTTGACAGAGTAGGAGAGCGAGCTTAAATTTGGTAAGTTAGAGCTCGTCTATGAGGTTAGGAGGTTAGAAGTTTGTTGTTTGTTAGTGACTTGTATGTCTTGCATGATGATGAGGAAGTGCATATCGTATGATTTAAGTTGATATAGGGCCTATTTTTTTGTAGCAAACAAAATGGTGGTGTTTCTAGGCTTGACTTATTGAGAGTGATTTCAATGCTTACTCGAGGATGAGCAAGAGTTAAAGTGTGGGGTTGTGATATTCGGCCAAAAATGCATATATTCACCCATTGTTGTCTGAAATTCTAGTACTTCTAATCGTCTTTTGAGTATTAATTATATCATTTTATGCTTAATATTATATTTTAATTGTGTAGGAAAAAAGCGGTGTGAAGATAAAGAGATTTGGAGAAAAAGAAAGAAAGCAAACAAAGGAGAAAAAAAAGATTGGTGTTTGTTCCCCCAAATGCAAGACAAAGAAACAAAGGAAATACATTCAAAGCAAAGAATTAAAGAAGGAAAATAAAACATACCTAAATAATTGGAGACGGCAAATCTCACTCGATCTAGCACCAGGGCCAGCGCAAGGCGCTGCCCTGGACGCTGGAGGTGGGGATTTTTCCTATTTCGTTTGGGACAGTGTTATTTCAGCCCTACACGGTCTAAACTCCTACAAAAGAGGTCCTAAACCTAATTTAGAGGGGAAATAACATACTTTGAAGGAGAATACATGGACGAAACACAACCCACGCTAGGAGGAGGCTTCTAACTAGTTTTTCCTCTCTTCTCTTCCTTTAATCTCATAGTTATAAGTTCTAGTGTTTTGGGTGGTACATGAACGTTGTACTTTGAAGCTTGAATTGTTCTTATTATTTTATCATATTATTTTATTTATTTAATCTTGCTCTTAATTATTTGATTTCTTGATCACCAATTGAATACTATCTATGAATTTTAGGATTGAACTCGCGAGAGGAAATTTTAGATTGCAAATAAGATTGAATAGAGAAAGATCTTGAACTCGAGCATCGGGAACGGATTTGCGATTAGGATAGGAATATACCTAATCCCTTGCTTGGTTATTATACAGGAATTATAAAAGCATTTTTGTTATTCCTAATTCCATAGGAATATAGGCGTTATGTTAGTTTGAATAGGCGAGTAGTACTTCGGAAAAAAGCTACGAGCAATGTTAACCCTGTTAATCAATAAACCAGATAAATTAATTAGAATATTTAAGTAAAAAATGCAACGGGATTGTTAGCTAACCCATTGCTCTAGAATATTATCTCTTATTGAATCAATCTCTAATTTTCCAAATTGTTTCCCCTAATCTCTTAGTTTACTACTCTAGATTAGTTTTAGTTAAATATCAATACTTCAGAAATTGCTTGAATAGATTAATTGTTTTAGTTTAATTTAGTAAATAGTTAATCACAAGTCCACGTGGATATGATATTTGGACTTACAATCCTATATTACTTGTACGATCACGTATACTTGCGTGTGCGTTTAGAAGCAACATGCACCTATTCGCCCCTAGATTCAATAGGGGGACGATGCTAAACATTCACCACCGAGGAGGCAAGTGCCTGATAGTGAAGATGGACGGCAAGGCTAACCTCTAGTTCTGGCTCGATGTTTTCTTTGTTAAAACTAAGGACGTGGTGGCCAACGTTGAAGGCTTACCTGAAGCTTGGAATTGCACTCACAAGTGCCTAACTTCTTTGCATGAAGGTACCTAGTCAATCGTGTATTCTTATCTCTTGTTATTTTCCTATGCAGCCAAGACCTCGCCTCCTCCTTTGGGTCATCCCGACTCCTCCCCCACATTGCAGGTATTCGTGAGTGGCCGGTGTAATGAACCGACCGGTCATTTTGCTTTTTAGAACCATGCTCCTATAAATGAGACTACCCATACTTTCTTTTACTTATTTATGACTTGCGGGGATGGTTGGTTTGGGACTTGGAAGAGTTTGGGTTGAAATCGGAACACTTAGTTCCTTAAGGTTGGATTTCGGACTTGGGTGTATGTTCGGATTGGATTTTGGATGACCCACGGGCATTTCAACGCCTAATAGTGAAAGTTGGAAATTTGAGCAATTTCTAAAAGTTTGGGTCAGAATGGATTTTTACATTCCAGGCATCCGTTTGGGATTTTGAGCTTGGGAATAGCTCCATATGGGGATTCTTGTCTTAGGAGCGTGTCCAGAAGTAGATTCGGAGGTCCGTAGGTCATTTCAGAGTCATTTAGCGATAGTTAGAACTTGAAGTTTTTGGAAAATTTGACCGACGGTGGACTATTTGATATCGGGTTCACATTTCAGTTTCGAACGTTGGAGTAGGTCCATAATGTCATTTAATATTTTCACGCAAAGTTTGGCGTTATTCCTAGTTAATTTGATGGGAATCGGACGCGCGGATGTATTTTAGAAGTTCTTAGAGTGCATAAGTAAATTCATGCGGTTTAGCGTCCAATTTGTGGTTTTTGATGTTATTTAGGTGTTCCGATCACGCAAGCAAGTTTATAGAATGTTGTTAGACTTGTGTGAGTATTCGGTGTGGAGTCCCAGGGCTCGGGTGAGTTTCGGACGTGTGGAAGGGGTTGAAAAGACACTTGATTTCTGGTGTCTTGGCAATAGCTGCAGGTCTCGCAAATGCGAGAGATTGTTTGGAAATGCGAACCTCGCATTTGCGATGTGGGATTTACAATTGTGAAGAAGCCCAACCCAGGCAGTGTTTGCATTTGCGACACTTATGTCGCATTTGCGATCCAAGCAAAAGTCGTATTTGCGACTCTTTGGTCACATTTACGACCCCAACGCTGAAGCCCAGGCTTCACATTTGCGACCCTCACATTTGCGAACCTGGTGCCGCAAATGCGACATCAGAAGACTTAGGCCATTATTTCATTTTACTTCATTCTCTTAGGCGATTTTTGGAGCTTTTGGAAGAGGGTTTTCACCTAGCACTTTGAGGTAAGTAATTTCTACACAACATGAGTTAAATACATAAATTATGGGTAGATTAACATGTAAAAATTAGGAAAAATTAAGGGTTTAGATGAAAATCTAGGTTTTGATAAATAAAATGAGATTTGACCACGAAATTGGTTATGGAACGTAGTAAAAATTATATATTTGTGTTCCTAAGGCTATGGGTAACAACTTTCTTCGAAGATTTTTGGAGTCCGAGCATGTGGGCCCGGGGGTAAATTTTAGGAATCTTACAATTCGGGTTGGGTGATCACTTTAATAGTAGAAATATGAACTTTTGAGCATAAATTGATTAGTTTATGTAATGTTTGATTAGTTCTGAGTCATTTGTCATCGAATTTGGAGGTTTATGCACATTCTTGATTTGGGAAATAGGCTTCGAGAAAAGATAAGTCTCCTTTCTAACCTTGTAAGAGGGAATTAACCCCATATGTGAGTTAAACAAATATGTGTATCTATTTGTGGGGGATACGTACGTACGAGGTGAAGAGAGTTCGTACGTAGCTACTAGTATGCTATTGTCCGGGTAGTTTAGGACCCATATCATGCCTTATTTGAAATGTTTGTGCCCGTACTTGCTAATTTGATTACTTGAGTCAAATTGTAAATTTCATGAAAGAAGTGTAAGAGGTTAAATCCACATATTTGAAGATTTAATGGAATGCTTGACTATAAATGTGAAATTGGTGTTTTCTTTGAAAATAATTGCTATTTGTGGATCAGGCCGAGCGCCTCGGTAGTAAATTGATGCATCTATGGTTCGTGCCGTTCGACCCTCCGGCAATGCACATGTTAATATTATGTTTGACCGGGTCGTACGACCTCGGCATAATTTGCACATGTTGATTATTTGAAACTCTCTGTGATTTATACTACTTAAATGTCTTGAAATGTGAACTGTTAAATGATATGACTGAAATTGAAAATATAATTGTGAAAGAAGAATTTATCACTTTCTGTTATTGAGCTTTCACTATTGTTCATGATATCTATGCTTAGCTCAACACTTTAATTATATTATTGTTAACCATAGTAAGTGTCTAAGTCGACCCCTCGTCGCTGCTTCTTCGATGTTTGTCTGAATACTTACTGGGTACATGTTCTTTATGTACTTATAATATGCTTATGTACATAGTTGTACATGATATGAGGCAAATGCATCTAGTTACTCTCCCGACACGCATACTTGATCTTGGTTCGAGACTTCATGGTGAGCTACCCCCTTCCGAGCCGTTCAACAGCATGCCAGAGTTTCTCTTTTGCTTGTATATGCCTTTTCTTATCCAGGCAGTAGGATAGTCATCTTTTGTATATTCTACTAGTTGCCCACACACTTGTGATGCTAGATCTTGGCACATATTAGTAGACTTTGATTTTTGGGTTGCATTTCTACAGTTATGAATCCCTTTAGTTTATCTCCGTTTTTGATTGCTTTAAAAATCCGTTATTTATCAAATGTTTTAAATTTAAGGAAAAGTTAGTTGTTGGAATCACTTACTAAAAATGGGAAGTCACTATGTTGTTCATTGTTGGCTTGTCTAGCAACAGTGTTGGATGCCATCATGGCCTGGCATGGAGTTGGGTCGTGACAACATGGTATTAGAGCACTAGGTTCATGTAGGTCTCACAAGTGATGGGCATGCCTAATAGAGTCTTGCAGATTGGTGCAGATACGTCTGTACTTATCTTCGAGAGGCTATAGAGTGTTTGGAAAATACTCTTTATTTATCTTCTATCGTGCAGTTGATGGTATACTAAGTTTCCTTCTTTTATTCTCTAACATATGGTTAGGACGCATACGGCGGTCGCTCTAGACCCGGCAGTAGCTTCTCCCCCCGTTGTTGGAGGCCGAGGTAGAGGCCGGGGGAGGGCACCGACCCGAGGTAGGGGATGAGGGCGCCCCAGAGTTCCCCGAGTAGCACAACCAGCGGATCCAGTGGAGGATCCCATCGTCGAGGAGCAAGGTGAGGTGCCCACAGTAGAGCCAGCCTGGGTAGATTTCATGTCAGTACCAGGCTTTCAGGAGTTCATGGCCTGTATGCTGTAGTTCATGGATTCTATGACCCAGGCTGGTTTATTTCTAGTAGACCCAGCCATATCTCAGGAAGGAGGGGAGCACAGACCCCTACTGCTCAGGCTTCTGGGAATGCATCTATAATGTATCAAGCTCCGAGTACACTACCTGTGAACGGGGCCCAGCCAGTTTCAGCAGTGGTACCGAAGCCTCGACCAGCTGCGTAAGGCAACCCGCAGAAGTTATTGGACAGATGGAGTAGGCTACACCCTCCTGTCTTCGAAGGCGAGCGTCATAAGGATGCTTGATAGATGCAGGGACATACTGCACGAAATGAGGATATTGGAGTGTCATGGGGTCGACTTCACTACTTTCTAGCTGGAGGGCAGGGCCCATAGATAGTGGCAGTCTTATCTTCTTGGAAGACCAACGGGTCCTCCTCCCATGACTTGGGGCCAGTTCACACAGCTTTTCTCGGATAGGTATATTCCACCCTATGAGAGTGAAGAGTTGCGGTATCAGTTTGAGCAGCTTGAGTAGGGTTAGATATAAGTGACCGACTATGAGGTGAGGTTTTCTGAGTTGTCTCGCCATGCACTTATGATACTTCCTACTGATGCAAAGAGAGTGCATAGGTTGGTTATGTGGCTGCACTCCGGTATTATGGCCAATATGGCCCGAGAGGTTGAGATGGGGACTTCTTATCAGTTGGTAGTGGAGATTGCTCGGAGGATTAAGGGCTACCATCATAGAGGTAAAGAGCAGATGCAGCAGGACAAGAGGGCTCATTTCTCTAGAAAGTTTAGATGTGCCCCAGCTAGGGGCAAAGGTCAGTTTGGGAGGGGTAAGCCAAGCAGGCCCCCATATTCAGCACCACCACCTCCTCGAGGTGCTCCAGCATGCCCCTATTTCAAAGACATGCCAGAGTTTTCTTACCACCCACCAGCCATCCAGGGTTCTTCCACTGGGTACTCAGGCCACCAGGGTTCTCCCAACTCCTATTTTAGTGCCATGCTGGCGAGTTCATATCACCCACCAGCTATTCAATTTTCTTCTAGTGGGTCTATAGGCCATTAGGGTCAGACATCAGGGAAGCAGATCACTGTAATGAGGGGCTGTTTCGAGTGCAGAGATCTCGATCACATGAGGAGATTTTACCATAGGCATTAGGGCAATGCAGTGCAGTATGGTCAATAGCCCATGATTACATCACTGGTTGTCCGGCCGCCCAGAGGCGGAGGGTAGGATGATAGGGGCCATCCTAGAGGTGGAGGCTAGGTAGGAGGAGGTCAGCCAACTACTATTCAGTTAGGCAGAGGCCAGCCAACCGACACTTCAGCTATATTCTATGCTTTTCTGGCCAAACTAGATGCATTGGCCTCAGATTCCGTGATCACATGTATTATTTCCATTTGTGGTAGGGATGCTTTAGTATTATTCGATCCAGGGTCTACCTATTCATATGTATCATATATGTTTGTTCATTTCCAGGATATTCCTCATGAGTCCTTGGGTACTCCTGTTTATGTGTCCACTCTTGTGGGCAATTCTGTGGTTGTGGATCAGATCAATCGGTCATGTATGGTCACATTCTGTGGTTACGAGACTATAGCAAACCTTCTGTTACTTGATATGATCGACTTTGAGGTCATTCTAGACATGCAAATTGTTATCCCCATATCATGCCATCTTTGATTGCCATGCCAACATTGTCAGTTTAGCGATGCCAGAGTTGCCGAGATTGGAGTGGAAGGGTTCCTCCGTTAGTACAACTTGTCGGGTTATCTCTTTTCTAAAGGCTCGACACATGGTTGAGAAGGGTATTTTGGCTTATCTAGCTTCTGTTTGGGACACTACAGTAGAGTCTCGGACGATTGATTCAGTGCCAGTAGTCCAGGAATTTGCCAATGTGTTTCCTTCTGACCTTCTAGGAATGCCACCAGATCATGTTATTGATTTTCGTATTGATTTGGCTCCAGGTACCCAGCCTATGTCTTTCCCACTATACCGTATGGCTCTGAAAGAGTTGAAGAAGAAGCTTGAGGAGTTTTTAGTAAAGGGTTTTATGAGACCAAGTGTATCACCTTGGGGTGCACCAGTGTTATTTGTGAAGAAGAAAGATGGGACTATACGGATGTGCATTGATTGCCGAAGTTGAACAAAGTTACCATCAAGAACAAGTACCGTTTCCGTGCATTAATGATTTTTTGACCAGATCCAGGGTGATCGGGTGTTCTCTAAGATCAACTTGAGATTAGGGTATCATCAGCTGAATATTTGGGACTCAGATGTCCCGAAAACCGCTTTCTGTACTAGATATTACCATTATGAGTTTCTGTTGATGTCCTTCGGCTTGACTAATAGCCTATCGGCGTTCATGGATTTGCTGAATAGAGTGTTTATTCCCTATATTGATTCCTTTGTTTTTTTCTTCATTCATGACATCATGATTTAGTCAAATAGCCTGGGGGAGCACGAGCAGCATTGGAGAGTGGTGCTTCAGACATTGCGGGAACATAAGTTATATGCTAAGTTCTCCAAGTGAGAGTTTTGGCTAGAGTCAGTGGCATTCTTGGGACATGTTGTATCAGGAGAGGGTATTAAGGTGGATCCCAAGAAGATTGAGTAGGTTCAGAGTTGGCCACGTCCCACTTGGTGACTGAGATCAGGAGTTTCCTGGGGTTAGCAGGTTATTATCGCCAGTTTGTGCAGGGCCTTTCATCCATTACAGCACCTTTGACTAGATTGACCCAAAAGGGGGACCCATTCTATTGGTTTGATGATTGTGGGCGAGCTTTCAGATGCTCAAGACAGCTTTGACTACAATACCGGTTCTAGTGCTACCTTCCGATTCGGGGATGTATATGGTGTATTGCAATGCTTCACGCATTGTCTTGGGTTGTGTATTGATGTAGGAGGGGCGAGTTATCGCATATGCTTCACGTTAGCTGAAGATTCATGAGAAGAATTACCCTGTGCATGACCTAGAGTTAGCCGTGATTGTTTATGCTCTTATGATCTGGAGGCATTACCTTTATAGGGTATCATATGAGGTTTATACTGATCATCGCAGCTTGCACCATTTGCTCAAGAAAAAAGATCTCAATTTGAGGCAGGGTAGATGGCTAGAGTTACTGAAGGATTATGACGCCACCATTCTTTATCATCCGAGCAAGGCTAATATGGTCGCGAATGCCTTAAGCAGGAAGATAGAGAGTGTTGGTAGCTTGGCATTCATTTCAGCAGAGGAGAGGCCACTAGCTTTGGACATTCATTCCTTGGCTAATAGACTTGTGAGGTTGGATATTTTAGCGCCTAGCTGAGTTCTTGCATGTGTTGTTTCCCAGTCTTCACTTTTGGGGATGATCAAGGCTCAGCAGTTTGATGATCCGCACTTGGCAGTTCTCAGAGAGACAGTACTACAAGGTAGTGGCAAAGGGGTTTCTATTGGCGAGGATGGCGTTCTGTGACTCCAAGGTCGTCTATGCATTCCTAATGTTGATTGTTTGAGGGAGAGGATTCTAGAGGAGGTGCACAGTTCTTGGTATTCTATTCATCCAGGTGCTACGAAGATGTACTTGTGATCTGAGACAACATTATTGGTGGCGGCAGATGAAGAAAGACATAGTGAAGTATGTAGCTAGGTGTCTAAATTTCCAGTAGGTCAAGTATGAGCACTAGAGGCCAGGTGGCCTACTTCAGCAGATGACTATAACTAAGTGGAAATGGGAGCGCTTCACTATGGACTTTGTAATTGGATTGTCGCGGACCTTGCGGAAGTTTGATGCAGTTTGGGTCATTGTCGACAGGTTGACTAAGTCGGAAAACTTCATTCCGGTTGTGACTACCTATACTATAGAGATGTTGGCCCAGATTTATATTTAGGAGATAGTTCGATTTCACGGTGTGCCTATTTCCATCATATTAGATAGAGGCCCTCAGTTCACTTCACATTTTTGGAGAGCCGTGCAGAGTGAGTTGGGGACCCGTGTAGAGCTCTGCAGGGCATTTCATCCACAGACTAACAGGCAGTTAGAGCGGACAGTTCAGATCCTGGATGACATGCTCAAAGCATATGTGATTGACTTTATAGGGCTGTGGGATCAGTTCTTGCTCTTAGCCGAGTTTTCTTACAACAACACTTATTAGTCCAGTATTGAGATGGCTCCATTTGAGGCTTTATATTGTCGGTGATATCGTTCTCCTATCCGGTGGTTTGAGCCCGACGAGGCTAGGTTATATGGTACTGATCAGGTGAAGAATGACTTGGAAAAGGTAAAGTTGATTCAGGAGCGACATTGCATATCACAGTCCAGACAAAAGAGTTACACGGATTAGAAGGCGCGTGATGTATCATTTATGGTAGGAGAGAAGGTTCTCTTGAAAGTCTCACCGATGACGGGGATTATGTGATTCGGAAAGAAGGACAAGTTGAGCCCAAGGTTTATAGGCCCATTTGAGGTGTTGAAGCGAGTAGGGAAGGTTGCGTATGAGTTTGCTTTACCTCCCAACCTATTAGGGGTTCATCCGGTATTTCATGTTTCTATGCTCTGAAGGTATCACGCTGATTTACCACATCTGTTAGACTTTAGCACTATTCAGCTAGATGAGAGCTTAGGTTATGAGGAGGAGCCAATTGCCATTTTTGCTAGACAGGATCTCCAGTTGAGGTCCAAAAGGATTTCCGCTGTAAAGTTTTAGTGGAAGGGCCAACCAGTCAAGGACGCGACTTAGGAGTCCGAGTGGAACATGTGGAGCAGATATCCACACTTATTCAGCACTTCAGGTATGAATCTAAACCCGTACGAGGACGAACGTTTGTTTAAGAGGTGGAGTATATAACGACCCGAGCGGTCGTTTTGCTTCCTAGAATCCTGTTCCTCTAAATGAGACTTCCTGTACATGCTTATACAGATTAATGACTTTCGGGGATGGTTGGTTCGGGATTTGGAAGAGTTTGGGTTGAAATCGGAACACTTGGTTCCTTAAGGTTGGCTTAAAAGGCCAAGTTTGACTTTGGTCAATATTTTGAGAAAACAACATCATAATCAGGATTTGACTGTTCTAATAGGTTCATATGATGATTTTGGACTTGGGCGTATGTTCGGATTGGGTTTTGGATGATCGAGGGGAATTTCGGCGCCTAATAGTGAAAGTTGGCAATTTGAGCAAATTCCATAAGTTTGGGTTAGAATGGATTTTTACATTCTAGGCATCCATTTGGGATTCCAATCCTGGGAATAGCTCCATATTGGTATTCTAGACTTAGGAGTGCGTTAGGAAGTGGATTCGGAGGTTCGTAGGTCGATTTGGAGTCATTTGGCGAAAGTTAAAAGTTGAAGTTTTTGGAAAGTTTGACCGAGGGTGGACTATTTGATATCGGTTTGGATTTCTATTTCGAAAGTTGGAGTAGGTCTGTAATGTCATTTAAGACTTACAAACAAAGTTTGGCATCATTCGGAGTTGATTTGATAGGAATCGTACACACGAAAGTGTTTTAGAAGTTGTTAGAGTTCATGAGTAAATTCATGCGTTTTGGCGTCCAATTTGTGATTTTTGATGTTATTTTGATGTCTCGGTCGTGCAAGCAAGTTTGAATGATGTTGTTAGACTTGTGTGCGTATTCGGGGTGGATCCTCGAGGGCTCGGGTGAGTTTCACATGTGTGGAAAGGGTTGAAAACACACCAGATTTTTGGTGTTCTTGGCAACAGCTGCAGGTCTCGCAAATACGAACCTCGCATTTGCGATGAGGGCTTCGCAATTGCGAAGAAGCCCAACCCAGGCAGTATTCGCATTTGCGATCCTAGCAGAAATCGCATTTGCGACTCTTTGGTCACATTTGCAACCCCAACCGCTGAAGCCCGGGCTTTGCATTTACGAGTCTTTTGTCGCATTTGCGACCCTCACATTTGTGAACCTGGTGTCACAAATGCGACATCAAAGGGCTATGTCCAGCTTTATTAATGCAGGACTTAGGCCATTATTTTATTTCACTTAATTCTCCTAGGAGATTTTAGAACTGTTGGAAGTGGGATTTCACCTAGCACTTTAAGGTAAGTAATTTCTACACAAAATGAGTTAAATACATTAATTATGGGTATATTAACATGTAAATATTAGGGAAAATCAAGGTTTAGATGAAAACCTAGGTTTTGAAAGAAAAAAGAGATTTGACCACAAAAATGGTTATGGAACTTAGTAAAAATTATATATTTGTGTTCCTAAGGCTATAGGTAACAACTTTCTTCGAAAATTTTTAGAATCCGAGCATGTGGGCCTAGGGGGTGTATTTTAGGAATCTTGCAGTTCGGGTTGGGTGGTCACTTTAATAGTGAAAATATGAACGTTTGAGCATAAATTGATTAGTTTATGTATGTTTGATTAGTTTCGAGTCGTTTGGCATCTAATTTGGAGGTTTGGGTGCATTGTTGAGTTGGGAAGTAGGCTTCGAGACGATGTATATCTCCTTTCTAACCTTGTAAGAGGGGATTAACCCCATAGGTGAATTAAAAAAATGTGTGTACCTATTTGTGGGGGCTACGTACGTACGAGGTGATGAGAGTCCATACGTTGCTACTATTATGCTATTGTCCGGGTAGATTAGGGCCCGTATCATGCCTTATTTGAAATGTTTGCGCCCTTACTTGCTAATTTGATTTCTTGAGTCAAATCGGAAATTTCATGAAGGAAGTGTAAGAGCTTAAATTCACATATTTGAAGATTTAATGGAATGCTTGACTATAAATGTGATATTGGTGTTTTCTTTGAAAATAGTTGCTATTTGTGAATCACGCCGAGCGCCTTGGTAGTATATAGATGCATTTATGATTCGCGCCGTTCGACCCTCCGGTAATGCACATTTTAATATTAAGATGGACTGCGCCGTATGACCTTGGCATAATTTGTGTATGTTGAGTATTTGAAGCTCTCCGTGATTTATACTGCTTAAATATCTTGAAATATGAGATGTTAAATGATATGATTGAAATTGAAAATATATTTGTGAAAGAAGAATTTATCACTTTCTGTTATTGAGCTTTCAGTATTGTTCATGATATCCATGCTTAGCACAACACTTTAATTATATTATTGTTAGCCCATAGTAAGTGTCTAAGTTGACCCCTCGTCACTACTTCTTCGAGGTTAGACAGGATACTTACTGGGTACATGTTGTCTATGTGCTCCTACTACGCTTATGTACTTAATTGTACAGGATCTGAGCCGGTGCATCTAGTTACCCGCCCACCGCGCATACTTGATCTTGGTTTGAGACTTCACGATGAGCTGCCCTTTTTCGAGCCGTTTAGTAGCATGCCGGAGTGTCTCTTTTGCTTCTATTTATCTATTCTATTTCAGGCAGTAGGATAGTAATCTTTTGTATATTCTACTAGGTCCCCACGCACTTGTGGCGCTAGATCTTGGCACATATTAGTAGACTATGATTTTTGGATTGCATTTCTACAGTTATGATTCCCTTTAGTTTGTTTCCATTTTTGATTGCTTTAAAAAATTTTTATTTATCAAATGTTTAAAATTATTATGGAAAAGTTAGTTGTTGGAATCACTTACTAAAAATGGGAAGTCACTAAGTTGTTCATTGTTGGCTTGTCTAGGAACGGTGATGGACGCCATCACGGCCTGACATGGAGTTGGGTCGTGATAGCCGTGCTTCTTCAAGAGGTTTGGGCCGGCTCCTCCCTTGACTGGTAAGTTCTTCATTTAGCCTCTTAATCATTCCTCTTTTGCGGTTTACTCTGGCTGACTTTCTTTTCCCTTTGTACTTCCCTCAATTTCATCTAGAGGGTCCTCGATGAGGTCAAGAGCTCCTGCAACTGTGTTCCATAAAAGAAAAGTTGTCGCCTCTTCGACTCTAACCTTTTCTGTGACCACAACTTCTGCTCACTCCCCGGTCCCTTCTGTTGTTGTTCCGGTATCTGTTCCTTCTTTATCTTTGGAGACTTCAGCCGTGGAGCCTTCGGCTTCTCCTTTGCATCATCTCGTAGATGAAGAAGAGGTTGCCAGGTGATGGGGACTTGATCCCTCGTAAGAGGAGATATATGAATATCAGCGACAGGGTCGCCCGAGCCGTGGACTCAGTAGCGGGTGATTTTACGCTGCATGAGATGGCGACCATTATCATTGAAGACGATGTCAGGTCGGTGTCTGAGATTCTGAGATCGGCGGAGGCCGACGAGGGTATGTCTCTCCCTTCTGTGATGACGGAGGCCGAAGGACTGGCCACTAGAACGTTTGATACTTCACGGTAGAAGGAGCCATCGACATCGCGGCCAGCTGAAGAAGCTTCTTTGACGGGCGATGGGAGAGAATAGGCATTGCCGAAGAAGGCTATGAAATGGGTTCTTTCTTCTCTGTGACTTAACACTTTTTGTTCCAGGGGCACCAACTGGAGGTAAGGTTGGAGGGGTCTACGAGGACTATTGCGATCCCTATGGACCGCGACTTGCTGAAAAACACAAATAATGTGGTACCTGCTCTCGGCCCTCTTTGCTCCGACATAGAGGGTAAGACCCTCCAAGAATTGGACGACGTTACCTTGTCGAGGAGTATAGCCGGTCTTGCTCTCAGGGTGAGTGCTTAGCTGTTTTGCCCCTCTTTTTTCCGTTGTTAGCAGGGGCATTTTCATGTTTGCCTTACTTCTTTTTTCATTGTGTGTTTGCAGACTGTGATTTTGGAGATTGAAAGTGCCCAAAGGGAGGAGAGGCATAGGGAAATTTTTGAGTGGTTAAAAAACAAATATTTTGATTACCGCGGGAAGTACCGGGAGTTTCATTGGCGGTTTGGCGAGGGCAAAAATTTGCAGGCTCTTCGCGATGAATTGAAGGAGAAGGATGACGAGCTGGTGAGAGTCATCGAGAAGTGTAGCGTCCTTGAGGGTATACTGAGGAATAGGGAAGAAGAGCTTAAGGTAGCAGAGCTGTAGAGGCCCAGTGCGGCAACCTTCAAGTGCAAGTGGATGAGCTGCAAAAGGAATTGGAGGAATTTTGATTCCATATGGAGGTCCTTAATGGCGACATCGCCGAGAAAGTGGAAGAGTTGGAGAAGCAGTGCGGTCGGAGGCTCTGAATATGGTGCAGTCCCTTGGGGTGGTGATTTGGACTCTCCGTTCTGAGCGAGAGAATGACTTAGTGACAGCAAGGGTTAAGGAAGAATGACTTGACGAAAGGATCGGGGAGTTGGAAAGAGAGGCCTCTATTCTTCGTGATCGAGTGGTTGTCTTAGAGTCCGAGAAGGCCCGATATTTGGCACAACCATCCTCTTCCCGTACTTCTAATTTCCCTAACATTCATCGGGATTTATATTATGACTAGATCTATGCCGAGGCTCAGCTAGATATCTTTCGAGATTTGCATGCGGCGGGGTCTGTTTCTGATGAAGCCCTTGAAGGTGTTCGTGTGAAGGCCCGCAAAGCCCTACTCGCTTGTGGATATGATCCTAGTACACTTGCTGATTGAGAAGGTGATGATGAAGGTGTGGATCGACTTGAGAAGGCTGCATGGTACAATACCTCCTACCTGGAAGGTGAAGGCGATGGTGACAAGCGGGATCGTGATAGCGATGGTACTGGTGACCAAGGCGGTGGAGGAGTAGGAGATCGTGATAGTAGTGCTCAGTAGTTTTTTCTTCCATTTTTTCTATTTAAAATGACCCTTTATTTTCCTTTGCTATGATTTTGTATGGACCGTCCCAATTTGTACCCAGCTTGTCTTCCCTGGGGTCTTTGCTAGCTTGTGTTTTAGCTTTAAGTATGTAGTCCCCGATATTGAGTGGCCTGACCTTTACTTTCTTATTATAATAGCGTTCTTCTTGTTGTTTTTGGGAGATCATTCTTATATAGGCCATATCTCTTTGTTCGTCCACTTCGTCGAGCTCTTGCCTTATGCTCTCGTCGTTGCTTTTACCGCTCTCATGGAAGTACCTTAGGCTGGATTCTTCGACCTTGACTGGTATTACTTCCTTGGTCCCATAGACCAAAGACAAGGGTGTCTCTCCTGTGCTTATCTTTGGAGTTGTTCGGTAAGCCCATATTACATCTGGTAGTATTTCTGGCATAGTCCATTGGCGTCATCAAGCTTTTTCTTCATAATGTTCACTATCGGCTTATTGGTGGCATTTGCTTGCCCGTTGTCTGCGGGGTGGTACGGTGTCGAGATTACCCTTTTAATATGACATTTGTCAAAGAACTCGGCGATTTTCTTTCTCGTGAACTGGGCTTCGTTGTCACAGTTGATCTCTTTGGGAAGGCTGAACCAGCATATGATGTTTCTCCATATAAAGGTGATTACTTACTGTTCCCGTATTTGGGTGAATGTTACTGCTTCTACCCATTTATAGAATAGGCAGTTAAAGCCAAAAGGAATTATACATTACCTCGCCCTTCCGGGAGGGGATCCACGATATCCATTACCCATTTGATTAACGACCAAGGTGAGGTGATTGAATGGAGGTGTTCGACGACTTGGTGAATCATTGGGGCATAATTTTGGCATTGCTCGCATCTTTTCACGAAGTATGCGGCTCTTTTTTCAAGGTGGGCGAGTAATACCTCGCTCGTATGGGGCATCTGATCAGTCCTCGATTGACGGAATGAGCCCTACAATGACCTTCATTGACTTCTTCAAGTAAGGGTCGAGTTTGACTTGGGCCCAGGCATTTTGCCAATGGGCCATTATAGGTTCTCTTCTACAGGTCGTTATGGAGGATATTGTATCTGGCCACTTGCATTCTCAGTTTCTTTGCTTTTTTATCATTTGGGAGTGTACCGTCATACAAGTATGTAATAATACGATTACGCCAATCCCAAGTTAAGTTTATGGTTCTTACCTTGACTTGGTCTAGCAATGAGTTGAGGAGGTGGACCACGTTTTTGTCTCTAATTGTGATGTTTTTGGTGGCGGCGGCTAGTTTAGCGAGGCCATCTGCTTCAGCATTTTGTGCTAGAGGAATTTGGTCGAGCTGGCATTCGTCAAACTTGGGCAGCAACTTGCAGATTTTGGTTTGATATTTTTGCAATCTTTGTTTCTTGATTTGGAAAGTCCATGTGACTTGGTTGACTATGAGTTGGGAATCATAGCGTAGTTTTTCCCCATACATGAGTGCTAGTCTCAAACCTGCAATTACGGCCACATGCTCAGCCTTGTTTTTAGTTATATCCAGGCACCTTATGGACTGGCGAATTACTTCACCTATTGGGAGTTCGAGTACGAGTCCCAGCTGGATCCTAATGCGTATAATACCCAAAGGTCTTGTGCTTGGGTGGTAGATGGATCGACTTCCCTTTTGACCTTTGTTATTATTTTGCAATGAAGTCGGCGACAAAGTTAGCGAGCACTTGCAACTTTATCGCTCTTCGTGGCTGGTACGTGATATCATGCTCGGTCAGCTCGATGGCCTATTTGGTCATCCTTCTCAATAGCTCAGGGTTTATGCAAAATGCTTCTTAGGGGAAAGTTACGACGACCGAGATAGGGTGGCATTGGAAATATGATCTAAGCTTTCGTGAAGCTACGACCACGGCCAAGGCCGTTTTCTTGAGGTATGCATACCTCATCGCGGCATGAACTAATATTTTGCTAATGTAATAGATGGGAGATTATGTACCTTTGTTTTCTCGAACTAGGACTGCGCTTACAACTACTCCAGATATAGGTAAGTAAACAAGGAGGCGCTCTCTCAGCTCCGGTTTTGAAATCAAGGGTGGCGACAACAGGTACGCATTTAGTTCCTTTAGGGCATGTACGCACTCAGAAGTCCATTAGAGGCCATTATCTTTCTTAAGTACGCCAAAAAATTTGTGGCACCTGTCCGACGACCGTGAGATGAACCTTGATAGGGCAGCAATATGGCCAATCAACCTTTGAACCTGCTTTTTGGTGGTTAAGCATTTTGGTATCCCTTCGATGTCTTTCATTTAGTCAGGATTGACCTGGATCCCTTGCTGAGATACCAGGAAACCTAGAAACGTTCCTGAGGCCATGTCAAAGGCACACTTTTCCAGGTTCAGCTTCATTTTGTACAATCTAAGTATGTCAAAAGTTTCTTTTAGATGGTAGATGTGGTCTTCTTTCCTATTGGACTTGACTAATATGTCGTCTATATAGATTTCCATTATTTTTCCACGCTGGTCCTTGAACATCCTTGTCACCAACCTTTGATAAGTTATCCCCGCGTTCTATAGCCCAAAGGGCATGATGCTGTAGCAGTACGTCCCTTGATGGGGGATGGCTGTGGTTTTCTCCCGACCTCTTCTTCCATGAGGATTTGGTTATAACCTGAGTAAGTATCTAAGATGCTCAGTAGTTCATACCCAGCCGATCCATCGATGATCTGGTCAATATGAAGTAAGGGGGACGAATCCTTGGGGCATGCTTTGCTCAAATCTGTGACATCCATGCACGTCCACCATTTCCTATTCTTCCTTTCCACCATGACCACGTTGGCGACCCACTTGGGATACTTCGACTCCTTGATGGAACCATTTTCTAACAATTTGTTCACCTCTTCGCGTACGATATCATTAATTGCGGGGTTGAACTTATGCCTGACCTGTCTCACTGGGGGGTGGAATGGGTTGATGTTCAGTTTGTGTGGGGCGATTTCCTTTGGGATGCATGGCATATCTGCATGGCTAAAAGCAAACAAATCTGCGTTAGCTGTTAAGAATTGATGGAACTTACCTGGTTCCTAAAGTTTGCAGCCGGTGTAAGCCTTCTTGGTGTGGTCGTTAAGGTATAATTGAACGGGGTCGAGGTCTTCTATGGTTGATCCTACAACTTCGACCATATCGGGGTCTGTGATGCTGTCCCCGCTATTGCCATGTTGCGACCTTGGCCTTGTTGATTGTTACGCCTCTTTTTCCTTGTCCCTTTTTTACCGGGTGTCCGTGCTATCTAGAGCAATGTGGTAGCATTCCTGTGATGTGCATTATTCCACTCGTATGTTCTATATTCCCCATAGAGTTGAAAATTTGACGACTTGGTATAAGGTGGAAGGGACAACCTTTATGGGGTGTATCCACGGTCGTCCCACTATGGCATTGTACGTGGTCTCTTGGTCAATGATGTGGAATGTTGTTTCCAGATTCACGCCGCCGGCCAAAACGGGGAGTGTCATTTCTCCGGATGTTTGCTCAACTACATTATTAAAACTAGTTAGCGTAATGCAGAGCGTCACTATCTTATCTTCGAGACTCATTTGGGCAAGCACTCGGGGATGGATAATGCAGGCACTGCTCCTGTCATCTATCATAATGCATTTGATATTAGTATCCAAAATACGTAAAGTAATAACAAGGGAATCATTATAAGGAAATGTCAAACCATCGGCATCCGACTTATCGAAGATGATACTTTCTTCGAGTTCGTCTTACCGTTCACGGGTGATTGATCGCTTGAGTTTGTGAGTATTAGTGAATTTCACGTTGTTGATGGAAGCGTCATCACTGCCTCCAATGATCATATTGATGGTTCTAGCTGGTGAGTGCGGTTTTGGCGGTCCTTGGTGTTCACGTCCTTTGGAAAAGTTGGTTCGTCCCATATCGCTTAATAACTCTTTGAGGTGACCTTGTCGTAACATGTTTATGACTTCTTGCCTTAGGGCGATGCAATTCTCAGTTTTGTGTTCTCATTCCTGGTGGAACTCACAGAGGGCGTCGGACTTTCTAGTATTCGGGTATGATATCATATTCAGCGGCCACTTTACTCGGTTGTTCCGATGAGTTCCCGTTCTTGTCCTAGATGAACCCTTTTTCATAGCAGGGAGAGGGCGCAGTGGCCGCCCTTATATATGGCTGATGTTTTTCCATGTTAGGTGGTGGGATTGGATGATCTTTTATGGCATTGTCGCTTTGATCTTTTCTTGTTTCGGCTTGTACCGAGGTTAGTCTTTAGTTGTTCCGGTGAGGTTTTCCTCATCTACATGGATCTCGGCATAATAAACATTATGGATTTCGTCCCAAGTGGTTGGGGGTACTTCATCAGCCGACTCAATAGTTTCCTAGTTGCTCTCGAACCATCCCTACTCAACCCATTCTAAAAAGCTACGACCGCCATCCCTTCGAATACGTTTGGCAAAGTCATTCTTACTCGGTTGAACCGAGCGAGGAAGTCCCTCAGTTCCTCTAGATCCCAGAGATTGTTTAATAGCAAATATGTCGTTCACTCTCGCCTCGACCTTCTTGGCTCCGGCGTGGGCCATTACGAACTTATCAACCATTTATTCAAAGGTTACTATGGAGCGTGCTAGTAGTTGTGAATACCTGGTTAATGCCCCTCCCGTGAGGGTATCGCGGAACTTCTTCAGCAGGATGGAAGACACATGTTCTTTGGTGAGGTCCTTGCCTTTAACGACGATGATGTAATGAGTCACATGATCCTCAGGGTCGATTGTGCCATCATATATTTTGTGGTAAGGTGGCATTTTAAAGGTTTATGGTATATCATGTGGGGAAGCATCATTACTGTACGGTTGTTCGATAGACAGGTCAGCATCCCTCTTCGACAATAGCTTATGGGCGCCCGGTATCTCATCGACCCTTTCTTGGTATTCGTTCATTTGGTCTCAGAGTGCCTTATTTTTGTTCTCCATTTCTTCCATCCTTTTTAGAATGGATGCAAGGGTGTTGTCACTGGTACTATCAATGACATTGTGAGTAATACCTGTCATTAGTGGAAAAGGCTAGTTGCACTGCTCGTCCGCCTGCTATATCATGCAAGTCCTTGCGTTTTCTATAATTGTTCTTCGAGTGGGCCTGTTGAGTATGCTGACTAGCATGTCCGTTTGCCATGCTTCGAGTAGCTTTTTTACAACTGGGGGTGTCTCTTCCCCCACAGATGTGGAGGCTCCCTTGCCACGAGACTTTGTGATGCTGCAGTGAGGGGGCGGTAGGGGAGGCACTGGGCGTCGCGCCTTCGTCTGCCATTTCACAAATTTTGTTGATGACGTTCATGAGGTCGGTCGGCAGGTCAATTATTATCATTGACCTTCCTTCTTTGTTACCTGCCATGTTGGGACTTGTGTACACAAAAAAAAGGAGGTCTTGTTTTTTGTGACGTTAGTGACTCGTGTTAGTTGTAGATCTAGAAGAAACTAAAAATCTAACTAAGAAATCCTCACATGCAGCGCCAAATTGTTTGACCCAAAGATATGACTCTTGGTTTAAATAATTAAATTTATGTGATAATGGGTTAAATTTAGTTAACAATAATATTTCTAGATATAGCTTCTGAAAAAGTGATAAACATCATATAGATCTGGTCGAATGCTGACATCGGTATGCTATAACTATTCCAAAAAGCATGATTAATAATTTATCATTTAATAGCAATGAATAACAATATATGTCACTTAAGTAAATAGGCGGAATGCGTATGCAGCGAATCCGGGGGTCCGATTTCCCCGTCATTAGGTCATCTCACGGTCATGCTCTTCGAGGCTTGAAACCAAGGTCGAGACCCACCCTCGGGGGTCGTCAGGTACAGGCCCCAAAGGGCATTACGAACTAACGACTATTGTATGCGAAAGGGGAATTCCCAAGGCACACGGCCAAATCTGACAAAGTTGACCTATCTGGGGCCTGTCCCAAGGTGTCAAGTCCAGTCGTCATGTCTCCATGCCTTTACAGTTAATGCATTATTTACTATAATAGGATTACCTTCCTATATAAGAAGGATCCCCATCACTTTGTAACTCCCAGCTGTTGCTCCAACCATTCTACACAAGATCAATAATAACTCCCTCTCTCCTTTGTCTCTAACTTACTCGTTCGAGGCGAATCTTTCCATTTTTTTATTTCATTTTTGTTCTTCTTTTATTGCTTGATACTGGCCATAAAGAGCCTTGTTTAATTATATCCTAATTGTTATTCCTTTCTCGGTTACCCCCGATAGCTCGAGCTCGAGCCCAGGCATCGACCTCGTGGCCTTTCATCGATCAGTCCGAGGCCCGGGTA
The DNA here is from genome assembly GCF_000715075.1 of Nicotiana tabacum. Taxonomy (NCBI): domain Eukaryota; kingdom Viridiplantae; phylum Streptophyta; class Magnoliopsida; order Solanales; family Solanaceae; genus Nicotiana; species Nicotiana tabacum. The sequence goes on along the minus strand of NC_134101.1, from coordinate 87,429,885 downwards.
GCAACCCCCTCGGTTCGATTATTGCCCCGGTTTAGCTTGTATTTCGTCGATTAAACTTCATATGCCTAGCATCAACTGCTCTAACAACTAGTATAAAAATAGATCACGTATTTTTAGAGTACCATTTATAAATTTAGTTGTTGTTACCATTTTCACGGTAAACAGTTTGACGCTCACCGTGGGGCTAAAAATAATAGTGATTATTTTCTTGTTGGTTTCACTATGCAATGCAAGTTATCTTTCATGCTTTTTCTTGTCCAAGATCTTCGATATCTGGATAGAGCGCCTAGCTCGGTGAACAAAATGGGGAACCAGAACCTTGAAAACAATAGGGAGAAGGACACGACTGCTCAGATGTCGGTACACCATCGAACTTAAACCAGGCGAAAGGGAAGGTTCTCCGACATGAAGTCCACATGATTATTGGGGGAACCGACATTCCCCAAGGACCTATGTTCAAACGAACGAGAACGTCCACTATAGAAAAAGGACCGACCCAAAATCGCGTGCCTGAAGACACCCTCATATTCAGCGAGGAGGACCTCGAGGCCATAATAAAACCGCATAACAACGCGCTGGTGATCTCGTTTCTTTTAAACAATACCAGGATAAAGCGCGTGCTTGTGGATCCAGGCAGCTCGGCCAACATAATTAGATCAGAGTTAGTATAACAACTGGGGCTGCTCAATCGAGTTGTTCCCATCCCTCTAATCCTCCAAGGCTTCAACATGAACGGCGAAGTAACGAAAGGAGAGATCACCCTCCCGATCGACATGTCCGGCGTGATTCAGAACACCAAGTTCCAGGTCATTGACGGCGACATGACATACAATGCATTACTCGGCAGGCCTTGGATACACAGTATGAGGGTAGTACCCTCAACCTTGCATCAGGTGATAAGGTTTCCCATGTTGGATGGAATCACGACCATACATGGAGAACAGCGGGTGGCGAAAGAAATTTTTGCGGTCCACCATGAGGCGCCGATCCCCACATGCCCGATCCCGGATGAGGATAGAAACATATAGGCCTTTGAGGATGACGAGGAAGATTTCTTCGCACCCTGAACCTTCATCACCCCCGAAGAATCGGATGCGACTAAATCGATAGTCAAAGAGCTGGAGCAGACCATTTTAATCGAGCACCTACCGGATCGTAAGGTATACCTGGGAATGGGGTTGACCCTCGAACTCAGGATAGGGTTTATTCAATTTCTTAGTAACAATATAGACTGTTTCGCCTGGTCCTACATAGATATGACAGGAATCCTGCCAGAAATAACATCCCACAGGCTGAGTGTTGATCCCAAATTCAAACCCGTGAAGCAGAAGAAAAGACCGCAGTCCGAGGTAAAACATGCCTTCATCAAAGAAGAGGTAGCGAAACTTCTTAAAATTGGATCCATTAGAGAGGTAAAGTACCCGAATGGCTGGCCAACATAGTAGTAGTGCCCAAAAAGGGGAACAAGGTAAGAATGTGCATAGATTATGAAGACTTAAATAGGGCATGCCCCAAAGATTCCTTCCAATTGCCTAATATCTATCGTCTGATCGATGCTACGGCCGACCACGAGACCCTCACTTTTCTCGATGCCTACTCGGGGTATAATCAAATCCAGATAAACCCCGAGGACAGGTAAAAGACCTTGTTCATCACAAAGTATGGTACATATTGCTATAATGTAATGCCCTTTGGGCTAAAAAACGTAGGGGCAATGTACCAACGCCTAGTTAATAAAATGTTCGAGCATTAAGTAGGTAAATCAATGGAGGTATATATGGATGATATGCTAGTCAAGTCCCTACGCGCAGAGGACCATTTGACCCATTTGCAGGAAACTTTCGACATCCTCAAATGCTACAACATAAAGCTCAACCCCGAGAAGTGTGCCTTCGGAGTGGGTTCGGGCAAATTCCTGGGCTTCATAGTTTCAAACAGGGGGATCGAGATCAATCCCGACAAGATAAAGGCCATCGAAGAAATCACGGTGGTGAACAATGTAAAAGCCGTCTAACGGCTTACAGGGCAGATAGTGGCCCTGGGCAGATTCATATCAAGGCCATCAGACAAAAGTCACCATTTCTTCTCTCTACTCAAAAGAAAGAGCAACTTAGAAAGGACTCTAGGATGCCAACACGCCCAAGGAGGAGAAACGCTATACCTGTACCTGGCTGTGTTTGAAATAGCGGTAAGCGGCGTACTGGTTCGATAGGAGAAAGGTACACAATTTCCTATTTATTATGTAAGCCAAACCTTGAGGGACGCCAAAACCCGGTATCCCCATCTGGAAAAATTGGCTCTCACGCTGATAAGATCCTCGCGTAAGCTGAAGCCTTATTTTCAGTGTCACCATATCTGCGTTCATTCAATGTACCCCCTCTGGATCATACTACATAAACCCGAGCTATCGGGTCGATTGGCCAAATGGGTCATTGAACTCGGAGGGTATGATATCGAGTATCAACCTTGAATGTCCATCAAGTCCCAAATCTTGGCAGACTTCGTGGCCGATTTCTCGTTGTCCCTCGTACCCGAGGTAAAGAAGGAACTTTTATTGAAATCAGACACGTCCTCTGGGGTATGGACTCTGTTCATAGATGATGCCACAAACATAAGAGGATTCGGGCTCGGTATAGTCCTAAAGCCACCCATTGGAGGCATAATCCGACATTCCATAAAAACCGCAAAATTAACTAACAATTAAGCCGAGTACGAGGGTATGATTGCAGGTTTAGAATTGGCCAAAAGTTTGGGGGCTCAGATTGTCGAGCCAAAATGTGATTCACTACTCGTAGTGAGCCAAGTGAATGGGAGCTACGAATCTTGAGAGGACAGTATGCAGAGGTACTTGGACAAAATCCATGTCGCATTACGTCGCTTCAAAGAATGGACCTTAGTCCATGTACCTTGAGAGCAGAACAGCGAGGCCGATGCCCTCGCGAATCTGGGATCTTCTGTTGAAGAAGAAGACCTACTCCCCGGAGTTGTTATCTAATTGTTTAAATTAGTAGTCGAGGAAGGTCATACGGAGATTAACTCTACCAGTCTGACATGTGATTGGTGAAATAAATATATTGTTTATCTAAAAGATGGAAAGCTGCCCGCAGATCCAAAAGACTCGAGGGCCCTACGAACCAAAGTAGCCCAGTTCTCACTCGACGAAAATGGGATTCTGTACAGGAGAACTTACGATGGCCCTCTGGCGCTATGCTTGGGACTAGGTGACGCGAATTATGTACTCCGAGAGATCCACGAGGGCACCTGTGGAAATCATTCCAGCGCCGATTCTTTGGTTCAAAAGGTAATTAGAGCGGGCTACTATTGGGAAAGCATGGAAAAAGACACCAGATAATTTGTCCGAAAATGCGACAAGTGCCAGAGATTCGCTCCCATGATCCACCAAACCGGAGAGAAACTACATTCCGTTTTATCACCATGGCCATTCATGAAATATGGAATGGACATCCCCGGTCCTTTGCCGACGGCACCAGGTAAGGCTACATTCATTCTATTTATGACTGACTACTTTTCAAAATGGGTGGAAGCACAGGCCTTCGAGAAAATAAGAGAGAAGGAAGTCATCAATTTAATATGGGATCACATCATATGCCGGTTTGGAATCCATCCGAAATAACATGCGATAACGAGATGCAGTTCATCGGGAGCAAGGTAACACAATTCCTTGAAGATAACAAAATCAAGAGAATCCTATCAATGCCTTACCATCCATGTGCAAATGGCCAGGCCAAATCCACGAATAAAACCATCATCCAGAACTTAAAAAAGAAACTGGAGAGCGCCAAGGTAAAATGGAGAGAAACGCTGCCCGAGGTGCTATGGGCATATCGAACAACTTCAAAATCAAGCACCGGGGAAACGCCATTCTCTATAGTGTATAGTGCCGAGGCGTTGATACCGGTGGAAGTTGGGGAGACGAGTGCTAGATTCCCTCACACTAATGAGGGCTCGAACAATGAGGCCATGACAACAGCCCTCGAGCTACTCGATGAAAGGGGGGAAGCCTCGCTGATACGGATGGCTGCCCAGATTCAAAAAATTGAAAGATACTATAACAGAAGAACAAATCTCCGATATTTTGGGATCGGGGACTTAGTCCTAAGGAAGGTTACTCCCAACACCCAAAACCCTAATGAAGGAAAGTTGGGACAAAATTAGGAAGGACTGTACCGTGTCCTCGGGATAGTTGGCAAGTGATCCTATAAGCTTGGTGCCATGGAAGGTGAACAACTTCCGAGCAACTAGAATGTATCGATGCTTAAACAGTATTACTGCTAGGGCACCTGATCGGAAAATCCCGCAAAGATCCTAGAGCAAATATTGCACTCTTTTCCTTCGACCAAGTTATTTATCCCGAAATTGGTTTTTGCCGGCAAGGTTTTTAACGAGGAAACGTCCACGCACTACCTAAGAAGGACTCAACAAACATACCGGGTTTTCTTTGCAATCAAACCTGTACCAAGAAATGGCAAATGTGGTTCCAATAGAAAATGATGTACCGGGCCAAACGGTCGAACGAATCGTGTCCGCATAAGCCGGGCTTATGACAACACAACAACATGTATTTATGCCAAGCAATCAAAGAATATCTTTCGCCAAAGCATCTTGTACTCCATAGAAAATTCAGCATGCTCACGGCATGGATCCCTCTATCGAGTACGTCCCAAAATATTCGAAGACTTAGCATCAACAATTTGGTACCCACATGACCTCAGGGTCGGAACTCCATGTTCATAAGGCCCTAATGAGGCAATTCCGAGCTCATGGCCTTCGAGCCTAAGCAAACTCGATGACTCAGAGATTGTCGTCAATCGCCATACACTGGAAAACTCGAGGCCGTAAGACCCCGAGCGGGTAGACTTGGTTTAGCCAGATCTATTTTACGTAACAACAAAAAACTGTAAGACCTCAACAGGCATGAAAAAACTATAAGACCTCAACAAGCATGAAAAACCTATAAGACCTCAGCAGGCATAAAATTTTTGTAAGACCTTACTACAGGCATAAAACTTGATCCCGAAGTTTAGGCTATGTGTCGCATTTGTAAGACTCCCGAAAGGGCATACCCTCGATGTAGATGCCTAAACTATCACTCTCTGGATCAAAAATGGCTCCGGCCAAACACATATGACTACGGTCAAAACAGCTGCACCAACCAAATTAACGCAAATCGGGAATGCCTGACCGTCACTAACAAAATCACAGGCCATTACTTCGAATCTACTTCAAAAAGAACCGGTTAAAATAGGCTACCCTCGACAGGCAAACAAACTTCGACCATGTCTGCTCCAAATCACAAAGGCTTCGAGCTACTCAGCCTACGAGCTAAACCTTTCGAGGTGCTCTAACATCGCCACTAACGAGTTGAAATCAAGGTTCTTCCCGAACCGATGACGGGTCAAGCAAAATCATTTCAAAAAGTCATTAACGAGAGGAAAACAAAGCTTACACACGCCAAAGGGAAAAAGCGTAAGAGCCATTGTCGCCAGCCAAACGAGCCTCAGGGCCACACACTAAACGGTCGCAACGACCAAAAGCGTAAGGGCCACTATCGCCAGCTTAAAAATTTGAAAGCTTCAGGGTCAAAGTGAGCTTGAGTCGTAACCCAATTCGGAGATCAAATCCAAAATAGTTAACTATACATGCCTAAGGGAAAGAGTGTAAGAGCCCTCACTGCCAGCTTCATGAGCCTCAAGGCCACATACATAAAAGGTCGCTTCGACCCAAGGCATAAGAGCCACTGTCGCCAGCCCATGCAAATGTAAAACTTGAGGGTCGATTAAAGGCCGACTCGGAGACTGAACCCAAAATACTTGAGCAAAAGTATAAGAGCTCTAACGGCATCTTACATTAAAGGTCGCATCGGCCAGGCACATAAAATCCCCCGAGCTTGCCTAACTGGCCATAGGGCCATATCACAGATCTAAGGTTTCTTGCCGATTCTTACTGAATTCCGGGCAAAAAAAGGGAATGGAGGAAACAAAGCTGCAGGATTCACTTTATACATATACCAGTATGAAAGTACTATATACAAATATGAAGATCAATAGGAAAATCGACAAGAAAATCAACAAAGATCCTAATCTATTGCCCAACCCGCATCCTCAATGGCTCCCCGAGGGTCGCGCCCTGGCAACTACGAGTCCTTCGATGGCCCATTCTCAATGGCATCTTCTCTCCCCGAGGATCCACCCTCATTTTTTACATCATCTGAGTTGCCTTTCGATGAACCCCCAACAACTTACTGTTGGGAAACTAGACAAAAAGGATCCACATCCCAAGGTAAATTCGGGCTAGACCCCTCAAATGCCTTCCCAACGCAAGAATCTGCAACAACAGCTCCCTCCCCGTGCGAGTATACAAGTGCCTCGTCCTCGGCTTTGATCCGAAATAATACAGCCACTAGATCGGAATGGAGACCCTTATACTTGTCACTATCCTCCTTCACATCCTGGAGCTAAGGCTCGATCAAGGTTACCTTCTCATGGAGGGTGTCCTTTTCGGAAGCCATTTCATTTACGTATCGACTAAGCTCGGAAACTTCAGCATCTCTAGCCTGAAGCTCCCCTCTCAGCAGGGCGTTCTCCTTCTCAAACTGCACGAATTAGGTCCGAGAAGTTAAAAGCAGTGGAATCTCACAAGGATTCTAATAAAGGTAAAAACGGGGATGCGTAACCTGTTCGGTAAATAGGCTTTCTCACGCTCGCAACGGCTCACCTCATCTTGATACTGGGTGAAAGCTTGGTTATAAAGCACTTTAGCCTGAAGCCACGTGAAAAAACAAGTTAGAAAAACGAAGACTAGAACAGCCCAGAGCCGCGGACAAGGTTAGCAAAAACTACCCGCTCGCAAAGTCTGCCTATCTCACCGAAAATAAATGAAACATCAACCTCGGGACCTCCCTCGAGAATGGTCGGCGATGTGTCGAGTGCGTCTCTGCCTTTGACTAATGCTCCTACTTCAGAAGGCTCTTCATGCAGGGCGTCTTGCACTCCGTAAGATGGTAGGATCTCTCCCTGAGGAGAATCAACAACAACCAAAGGGCTAACAAGATCAGTCAAAATCTCCGTCCCTTGTTTACCCTGGACCCCAGATCCAGGCCCTTCCGAACTGCCCACCAAGGGCGTCCCAACTCGGGAAGAATTTCGGCTGCCTGCCAACTCAGGGGTAGTGCTCGATACTCCATCCATTGCCTCGCCACCACAAAGCTGGGCCACAACATCATCAGACTCCGATCCCGGAGCATCCATCCCCACGCCCTGAGGGTCGGCCGAGTCTATGCGCTCTTCATGGGCCGTTTAGAAGCTGCTTTCTCCATCACCTTCAGCTCGAGGGTTTCCCATCGTCTCAGTTGTCAGAACTGCCCGGTCAACCTTGGAATCTTCTGCCTTAACCCTCTTGAGCTCTGGAGGCCCAACCGGAAGACTCCCCTACCTTCTCTTCTTCTCGTCGAACACCGGGGCGTCCCTTCCAACTGGCGGTGCCTCCTTCGTCAAAGGGATTTCCCCCAGACCTACATGAATGTAGAGGTTAAATGAAAAGGATGAAGAACGTTATTAACAACGATCTACGTCAAAGTATGCAGATGCAACAATGCTCGGGGCTAACCATGGTCTTTGGCTTCCCACCGAGCTGGGGATAAATCTCGCCACACTCGTTCGGTATATGGGCAAATCGAGTATAAGCGGCAGACCCAACCTTGGAGATCCGACACCGCACCAGGGTAGATCGCTACGGCTGAAAAGGCAAGAAAAGCAGAGTTAGATGCTTGAAGAAAAATTGCCAAAATGAAGCAAAGACAATACGTTTACTTATGCCCAACATTCCACTTCTTAGGGAACGACATCTTTTCAACTGGAATCAGGTCAGACGTCCTCACGGACGAATCGGCTTACCCAACCCTCATCCCCGAGCTTCTCGGTGCAGGCAAAAAGGGATCTTGGGGCTCTGCAACGAAGCTTGATTAAGCCCCCACGGAGAAGACGAGGACTGTACATCCGGATCAGATGGTTGAGCGTGAAGGGCATCTCCTCTATCATGTTCGAGTAATGCCTGATCATATAAAGCACGCGCTAGAACGAAGGATGAATTTGGCTCAGAGTCACTTCATAACTCCGGTAGAAGTCGAGAATCACCGGGTCAATCAGGGGCGATGATGGCCCCACCGGCCCCAAGGTAAATGGGTAGGTGTATACACTCAGAAAGCCGGCTTTATGATCCGTAATATCTTCCTCCCGAGAAGGAATGTCCACAAGCACGGTATCCCCCCATCGATAGTCAACCCTCACTCTCCTGACATCCGTTATCGAGCTGACATACCTAGTTACAGGCTCGCGACGCCCTGGCTTAGAGGAAGGTCTCTCGACCTTGAAATCGGAGGTCATCGCAAAGGATCCTGGGACGCATTCCTCAGCACAAGGAGGATTAGCCACTTTGCCTTAAGAGAAAAGCGAAGAGGATGAACCCGCGACCTCCTGGGAAGCAGAAGTTGAAATTTTCGCCATCCTTGGGAGTTTCTGAAGGAAGAAAAGAGTTGCGAAGGAAGAACAAACCTTGTTAGGGTTTTTTTGGCACGAGATGGGTTATAGAAAGAAAGAAGGGAGTATTTATAAAAGCACCGTGTGTACATTGAAGGAAGCCAAAACGCAGCCAACCATCGCAGTCAATGCGAAAACCTGTAGGAACAACGTGCGTGTTGCATCTTGGCATTTCGTAGCCGTCGCCGATTGCAAGAACATCAAAGGAAGCAGAAGTTCAGGATCGTTTGTTATCGTTTCTTACCGCTTTCACTCTAAGAAATGCGGAGACTATCTGTATGCGGTGAATCCGGGGGTCCGATTTCCCCGTCATTAGGTCGTCTCTTGGTCATGCTCTTCGAGGCTCGAAACCAAGGTCGAGACCCACCCTCAGGGTTCGTCAGGTACCGTCCCCGGAGGGCATTACGTACTAACGGCTATAGTATGCGAGAGGGGAATTCCCAAGGCACACGGCTAAATTTGACAAAGATGACCTGTCCGGGGCCTGTCCCAAGGTGTCACGTCCAGCGTCCTGTCTCCATGCCTTTACAGTTAATGCATTTTGTACTATAATGGGATTCTCTTCCTATATAAGGGGGATCCCCATCACTTTGTAACTCTCGGCTGTTGCTCCAACCATTCTACACAAGATCAATAATAACTCCCTCTCTCCTTTCTCTCTAACTTACTCGCTCGAGACGACTCTTTTCATTTATTGCTTTCATATTTGTTCTTCTTTTATTGTTTGATACTAGCCATAAAGAGCCTTCTTTAATTATATCTTAACTGTTATTCCTTTCCCGGTTACCCTCGATAGCTCGAGCTTGAGCCCAGTTATCGAGCTCGGGCCTTTCATTGATCGTTCCGAGGCCCGGGTAGCAACCTCCTCGGTTCGTTTACTGCCCCATTTTAGCTTGTATTTCGTCGATTAAATTTCATATGCCTAGCATCAACTGCTCTAACAACTAGCATAAAAATAGATAACATATTTTTAGAGTCCCATTTATAAATTTAATTGTTGTTACCATTTTCACGGTAAACAGAATGCTTCACCCAATAAAGGATAAACTAGATGATTGCTCCTCCTGACAATGATGAGTGACAAACACATCTTTGAATTTTTGAATTATTCTCGGATCTGGTAGAAAAGTATGGAATAATATCGGCAAGAATCTTAGGGAAAATGTGATGTTTGTATCTTAGAAAGAGAGAGAGAGAGAATCTTTTTGTTAAAGTGAGTTCTTACAAATGAATATCACATGCCTCATATATTGTCTCTTTTTCTATTCATACGAGATATATTCCTATTAAACCCCAATAGTACAAGTGTAGAGAATATCCACTAGAATATTCTCTTTAATAGCTTATTTCGAAAATTAGCCGTTACAGCTTCATCAACGGTGCTTGATCTCGACCATTATAGATATCTCGACCACGGTTCTCTTCGACTCCTCGACCATGAGTCTTGTTGCTTCCTCGTCCACCTCGACTAACGACGGCTCGAAAATTCTTTCTTTTGTGTTATCATACCTTAAATATTCTAGAGCAGATTTTGACCCATACAAATATCAAACATATTCAAAAAATAAATTTCTCATGTTACTCTAGAATTCCCAGTCACAACTAAGAAGGAGCGCGAAATGAGATTAAATGAAATGTTAACGAATAAATCGTAAAATACATGAAAAAAATGGTACCGATCTTAATTGTGAGAGATGCTTTCATCTAGACTAGAGTATTATTCAAAGTTGCAACAATTCCAGAAAGCAACTCGTAAGTAATTCAAGTCAAAACTAAAGATGAGATCCTTGTTTTCTTCACATTCATTGATTTGTCAAATAACAATTTTGTAAATGAGATGACTGGTCATTCAATGAATAAGTTAGGTGGGAATATATGTCCCCGGAAAACTTGCTAACCACATATATTTCTGTCTGGAATAACTTCACGAGGCAACCAATTTCAAACCTTTGAAAGATTTTCAACTGCAAGATTAAGATGAGAAAAACGGTACCAGCATTTATGAAACATGCTACAGAAAAATGCTATTTTCCGAGAGAGATACAGAAGGACTCCGGCGGTCAACCTTTTTGTAGACAGAGCCTATCGGAAACATTCACAACCGACAAATTCCATCAGTTTCTTCCGTTGAATTGTTAAACGGAAAAGTTTAAAATTAAATTATCTTTAAATATAAAAATATATTATTATTTCTAAAACGAACTAATAAAGAAAATATAGTATTTAATAACATTGAGTTTTTGAAATAAAAATAACCGTGAGTAACACGGAATGAATCCTAGCTATCGAATTTGGCTCCTCTTCATTTCATATTGTCTTCATTTTCCCAAGTTCCTATTTTGAATGAGAGACATATGCCCTATTTTTAAATCAATGGTCAAGATTTAATTACCTAACCTTGTACCTTAACCGTAGTTAGAATAATAACTAAATACTTCCTTCGTTTCAGTTTAAATGATGTAGTTTGACCTGGTATAAAATTTAAGGAAGAAAAAAAAATTTTTAAAATATGTGGTCCTAAAAGCTTAATGGACAACAGTTTTGTAGGGTCATGATATTTGTGTGACCAAAATCACTTATTATTACGGGTAAAATAAGTAAAATAAAATTTTAAAGTTAAATTGTTTCTAAATATAGAAATATGTTAATTTTTTTAAACGAACTAATAAGAAAATTATGTCATTTAAATTGAAAGGAAGGGAGTATTATTTATATATATTCATAAAATTTTGATATTTCCTTCTCCAAACTCCATCTCTTGCGTCATAAAATATCACCAAAAGATTTACACGACCATATAAATCCTTTTATAATTCAGTTACAATTTAACGTAGTAAATTCACTATAGGCAGGTGAGTTATTTTTTTCAACCAGGTGAAATATCTCACTATGCTCTTTCTTTTCATTATTCCCGAATTCTCTCCTTAATTAAAAAGAAAACACCCTTTGAATAATCATATAAAAATAATCTCATCTATTTATTACTGGATGGAAAAAAAGTTCTTTGAAATATGTAGCCCTAAAAGCTTAAGGGACAAAAACTTTATGGGATCATGATATTTGTGTGGTTATAAAAACTTTTCATTAAAAATAAAGTGGATAAAATAAAAACTTTAAAGATAAATTGTGAGTTGATTAATTTGAAGTGGAAGTTTGAAGTTTCAAGTTCATTAATTTCAAATTTGAGAGTTGATTCGTCGTTTCGATGTTGTTATGGGTGTTTTGAGGTCTCGTATTATATTTTTGGACTTGTTGGTATGTTTGAACGGGGTCCCGTGGGGCTCGAGAGTGTCTCGAATTAATTTCAGAGGAGTAGGTCCATATTATATTTTTGGACTTGTTGGTATGTTTGGACGGGGTCCCGTGGGGCTCGGGCGTGTCTCGAATTAATTTCAGAGCATTTTGGAAATTTTGGCTAAAGTGTATTATTGCTGGTTCTGGTGTTTCTGCATCTGCGAAAGTATGGGCACAGATGCAGACAATTGGTTGCAGCAGAACAAGAAGTCTTGGCTGGAGGTCATCGCAGATGCAGAGGAAAGTCACACATGTAAGTGCCCAGGAGCGAAAATTGTTCCACAGGTGTGAGAGGTCGGCTGGTGAGTGTCGCAGAAGCGAAGCTTTGACTACAGATGTGACAATTTGACCGCAAATGCGGAAGTGTTGGGCAGTATGATAAATGCAAGGGTTCGCGATTTTGGCTTCACTTTGACATTTCCAAGCTCGGATTGAGGCAATTTTCGAAGCAAATTTCATCACAAGATTTGAGGTAAGTGTTCTCTACTCTGTTTTGATTATATCTCATGAATCCATCTTCATTTTTAGCAATTGGTTGGTGAATTTAAAGAGAAAATTAGGGGTTTTGGCCTAAAGTTTCATAATATGATTTTTTGAGTTTTGAACACCGATTTGGAGTCGGATTTGAGTGAAAATCATATGGTTGGACTCGTAATTAAATGGGTTGTTGGATTTTGTGAGTTTTGTCGAGTTTCGAAGTGTGGGCCGGGGTGTGAGTTTTGGCCGAATTTGGAATTTGACTTAGGATTCGATCTTTATCATTTGTAATTATTTCCTTGGGCTTTATCTGATGTATTTGAGTTGCTTTTGGCTAGTGTTGAGCCGTTCAGAGGTTGCTACGCGCGTGATGGCATTCTTGGAGCATCGCTTGGCTTGCTCAGCATTGGTATTGGCTTGTTTGAGATAAGTAACTCTTCTAAACTTAGTGCTGAGGGTATGAAACCCCGAATTATGTGCTATATGATTGGTGTTGAGGTGACGCACATGCTAGGTGACAGGCGTGTGGGCACGCACCCTGTGAATTGTGACTCTGTGATTTTAAAGGCACTGAATAGTGGCCCTATTTGGTTGATATCTATGTTTTCACCACATGATAAAGTAAATGAGATGTACATCATTCTAGATATCATGTTTAGTCTTTGTGTTGATATTGTCAGGACCTATAGTGGTCGTTTCTTGTTGTTTTCTCATGTATTTCATTGATATTTCGCACTCAGTCACATTCATGCATTCATATCATATCTTTGTCTTAGTTGTTACTTATTGAAACATCATATCATTGTTCCGCATAAGTTTTCATGACATTGTGAGACCTTGGATGAGACTGAAGAGATTGATGACTAAGTGAGGCTGAAAGCCTGATTATGAGGGACAATTAAGGGATCGCGTTGCACGTCGCGGTGGTTATATTGATTTATGATAGCACTTGGGCTGAAGGAACCCCTCAGGAGTGTGTAACATACCCCTAGTGAGCGCGGTTGATTATATTTAGGGATGAATCTTCCCTGGACATGGATCTTGTCCGAAGTATTTATATACCTGGAGATGGAGCTTCTCCATGGGGCTGGATTGGCCTTCCTCGGTACTGAGTGACTGATGTTCAGTGATGTATATATTCCGGAATGGATCTTCCCTAGGTCGTATATGCCATATACAATACCGAGTTGTTGAGTATGATGAGTGGAAAGTGTGAGACAGCAAGATTGAGTACTCTAAGAGTGTGAGTACATGATTCATCTCTAAGATACATGGCATTACATGCACACATGGCATACAAGCATAGAGATGCATTTTCCTCATGGTGTACGGTATCACATCATTCATGACTTTACACATATTGATATATGGGCATAGAGTGGTATTTCGCACTTGTTATTTGGAAAGGAAATGAAACATTTTATTCATTGTGGAAAGGATTTTCCAGGCAAAATTATAGTTTTCACACTGTCTCATGTTTTTGGCTATTTCGGTAAAGGATTTGGGTTTTTACTGATATTCTTGAAAAGTGGAACCATTTTAGGGAAAAACTGTGCAAAAACTGAATATTTTTTTCTCTGAGTTATTTCCTCGTTTATATGCTCGACGTTGTTATGAACGACTGTTGGTTACTGGTGTTGGACCCGACCTACGTTCCAACTCGTCACTACTTTCAACCTGAGGTTAGGTTTGTTATATTTTAAGTACCTGAGGTCGGTTCTACTCATACTATACTTCATGCACATTGCATGAAGATTTATTATGTCGATGTTGCTGTGTTCGATAGAAGCTAGATTAGAAGATGTTTTTGTGTCCCGGCTGTAGCTGCCTCTTATTCATGGTAGCCTTAGATTATATAACTCTGTTTATGTGTTCGAACAGAAAACAATTTAGGGGATTTAGGTATTAACTCTACTTTAAGGGGTCGTTTGGTATGAGGTATAAGAAGGTATAAGGGTGGTATAAAAATTTAATACTACCTTAATACTCTGTTTGGTTAGCAAACCGGGATAACTTATCCCGGTGTTAATTTTAAAACTGGAATAACTTTTACCTTATAGAAGGTGGGGTAAGTAGCACCGGTATAACTTATACTTTCTTCTTAGAAATTATGCAATTGGCATTCTTAATACAACATACCAAACAATGAATAAACAATAATCTTAGCATAACTAATACCAATATAACTTATCCCAATATAACTTATACCAGCATAACTTATACCGGTATAAATCATATTCCAACAAACGACCCCTTAGAAGCTCATGATTTATACTACCAGTTCTTGGAAAATGTATAAGATTCAGAAAATTTCCTTTTGTTGAATTGTTTTATTATACTATTGGAAATTGGATAGTTGTTAGTTGTCTTACCTAGCGGGTCGGGTTAGGTGCCATCACGACTAGTAGATTTCGGGTCGTGACAGATTGGTATCAGAGCTCTAGGTTCGTTAGTTCTACAAGTCATTAGCAAGTGCTAGTAGAGTCTTGCGGATCGGTATGATGACGTTCATACCTATCTTCGAGAGTCTATAGGACATTTAGGATGTACTTCCCATCTTTATTTCCTTATCGTGCGACATTGATTTAGCTTGAAGCGTATTCCTTTGAATTCCTTTCAGGTATTCGCATGCGCACATGAGCGCTCGGTATCAGCGGTGCATTGATGGCTTGTGATTCCATGGATATGGTGTGAGATGTCATCTCAGTGAACTGATGATGGCCCAGTCTGGAGGACTTGAGGCCGGGTTTTGACTGTAGCTTGGGCACTGGGATTTTGATCGTGTAAGCACATGCTTTTGGATTGTATGTCCGGTAGTGTCCCTATTAGTGAAATTTGTGGCTGGATGGCTATGTGACGAGTATAATGTGACTGCGGGAAATGTTTAGGTGGATAAAATGCGACGAGAATAGTTTGCTTGAGGTGTAGAAAGAACTATTGGGCACTTGATTTCCATCCTGATTTAACGTATAGTCTCGAGTTATGGGTGTGTCAAAGGATCTTTTCATGTTATTTTGTTGAGGAGTGAAGTAGATTTTGATGTCGTGATATGAGTTCAGACTTAGGAAGATTAAGTGATTGCGTAATGTTTATGACTATGGAATGGTATAAAGAGATGTTAGTTTGAGGTGAAGCAGGTGGGTTATCTCCTGCGGTGTCCTGAGGGTTGTGTGATCCCTATGTCGTTTTGTGCTGAGTTCTCTTTTACCGGTGAAATACATGTGTTGCAACTTGAGTTTGGATCGCTCATGAGAGTGGGTTTGACTGATACAAGGGTGAATGCGAGTTTTGCAGATGATTTGAGATATTAGATGGCTTGTGTTGCATGAGCTTATGAAGGATTTAGTTGAATCTCACGATGGCATTAGGGTAGTAACAGAGTATGGGCATTATGAGCTATTGTGTGTTTTGATCTATGGCTTTAAGCCAGTGGGGAAGTATGCTATTGATAAGTTGATTGCACGATTATGTGTTGTATTAGTGTCGTTTGAGGTATACTAGTGAATCAGTTATGGCTTACAGAGGTTGAGATCAAGGATGACCCAAGAAAGGGAATTTCTGGATACGGTTGTATTACACTCTATGGGTATGTGGAAATCATGGAATGATTGAGTGATTATTCGTGAAGGATGTAGTGTTCATGGAGTAGAAATTTGCTCGTGTGCTTAGTGGTGTGAATTACTTCTTAGGGTGTTAGGGTGCAGATGGGTCACAGATCGTTCGGTCTGTTTGGGCGGTACTATTAAGATTTGAGTAGAGTGGGTGACTTTCGAGAATGGTTCTAATGATTCAAGATTTATATGTAGCAATTAAGAATTTTCCGGATTTGTACATGGCAAGGATCTAAGAGTCACATTGGATGGTGTTGGGACTCTTGGTATTTCTATATCATTATGGATTCTGCTGTTTAGTATCAGAAAGATGAAAGACGAGCTTGAAATTTGCAGGAGGTCTCTTCGGAGTGAGTATCTCGGTTGTGGTATTTTTGGGGTGCTTAAGAGAGCATTCGACGGCTTATGAGGTTTATGGCGGTGTGGTTTTATGCTTGGGTCTCGTGTGGTGAGTCTTGGTTGAGAATTGTGGTATTATGGCAAGGAGAAGTATCAAGTTGAAGTTAATTCATAAGGAACACAGAGATATAGGATATCTTGGTAGTAGGTTAGATCAGCATGGTAATGGATATGATCGATTCTTTGGGTGCTTATGATGTAGTGAGTTTCTACAGGTGCTTTGTGGCCATACTCTTGGGTTTTGAAGACCTGCGTAACTTGGTTGAGTTAGAGGAGTTCACTCCTGATGGTTTGGTTTTGTGCAAATGGGATTCAGAGAGTTCTAGATGGTTTCTACCACGGTTAGAGATATATATTTTCTACTGGCATGAGGAGCACGTGATGTATAGTGATTTTCTCCTATATGGGATCAATGGAAAGTTCTTGGCTAATTAAGGATGCAGTTGCTTGTGACTCGGAGTGGATTACGAAGCTCTCGTATTTTTTGTATGATGGCATGGTAGGTGCGACGTGCTGTGTAGGATTGAGATTTGCATGTGTAAGGTCACAGTTCAATTTTGAAGGGAAGGTCATGAGTCCTTAGGCAGCATGGACAGTTTTGGACGACTAGGTAAATGATATTACCATCTGGTGTGGCTTGATGAGAGTATACATTTCAAAAGGGTCAATGTGTTTTGATTTATGGATACTTTATTGGTATTGCGACACTCTCTTGTTTGATCTACTGCTGATGTTCAAATTTTGCTTTGTGGCATAGAAGAATTATAGAAGTATTCCTCATGGGATGATCGTGTATTGGAGAAGTGTTAGATATTCAGGCGGTGGAGTTGAGATCAGATATAGTGATTCATGTGTTTTATGTATTTGGAGACTGAGAGTTCTCATGAGTAGATTGTTTCGTGGTTGTGGAATATGAAACGTAGCCAAGGTTAGTCAGAAGATAGTATGTGTGATGATTCAGTTATTGTGGACTTTCGGAGGGTTATTTATCTATTGTGGGTGACGAGAGTTGATTTGGGGTTCATTGGTAGGACCGACGTGGATGTGTGTTCTACACCGAGTCGGATGTGTTGGCTCCATACTGCCATTGTTGATGGACGTGCCATTCAGTTGTTGTTGAGCTTATTCGTGTTCTGAAACGATCTGTGAGTTACTCTTCTATGCTACGAGGAGTTGTGATTCGTTGGTTATTTGCACATATGGTGCGGTTCTATTTGCGATTTATATCAGGATTTGGGCGGGATGAGTATTTTTGTATTTCATAATTGATTGTCCATTGGCTATGTTCTTTCTGCATCGTGGTATTGTGTTATTTTCTCTCCGTGGTTATGGTAATGAACTTTCGGTACTTGATGTCGAATTTCGCATGGTTATTGATTTTGAGCAAGGCATCTCGAGGTATAAAATATGGACCAACATTTGGATGGGGTCACACATTGTAGCGAAGTTATGTTAAGATATGATTATTTGTGTTGAATTCGTGTATTTTGGTTCTACGGTCTGTGCTAGGCTCTTAGCATAGTGTTGTGATGGTAATTGTTAAGCTGGAGGGACAATCCTCTCATTTGAGTCATTTTCAGGATTGAGTACATTTGGAATGTTGCTATTTGGTGCACGGGTTGCACGCATTGTAGATTTAAGTGTATTTATGTGTCATGTCACTAGAGTGATTATGTTTGATGGGACGAGGTCATCGTACCTAGAATGGGGGCTATCGGATCTGGTTGCGGTATATTTGGAATGATATAGATGCTGATAGATTTAGAAATTTGCTATAGTTCCTATCGAAGAAGAGGGAGTTCCACAACTTGTTGATCTGGCGAATAGTTATAGGTTTTTGTGTGTTTCATTCACCGTTGGCAGTATATGAAGGTGTTAGAACGAGGCTATATTTGATAAGAGGTTTATTACTGGCATTAGGTTGTTTTGAGCAGCTACGGCAATTAAAAATTATCGCTATGAGTGTTTGAGTTATGTGGTATATCATGTGATTTCATCTTGGGTTATGGATATGGCTTGATCAGCTTGTTCAGACTTATACAATGTGTAGATGCGAGGTTCTGATCTTATAGAAAATTTCGGATGTGGAAATTGGATTCTAAGGCTTATGGGCTAGGATGAATTATGAAATTTCAGTTATGTTATTTTATCAGACCTATATGAGATAGGGTGACGTGGGATCACCTCCTGGTATATGCATAGTGAGGTTACACAATGATTTGATGGCTTTTGGAACAACTCTAGGCACGTTCGAGAACGAACGTATGTTTAAGTGGGGGAGGATGTAACGACCTGACCGATCGTTTTGAGCATTTTCACTTCACTAGGTTGTTTGAGGTCATAAGTAGCTCCATATGATGTATTATGGCTTAGGTAAATCGTCGATTTTTGTTTCAGGTTATTCGGAATTGATTTGAAAGAATGATTCTCAACTATGAGCTTTAAATTTGAAATATTTGACCAAGTTTGACTTTTTAGTATTTGACCTCGGATTGAATTTCAGATGGCCCTGTTAGCCCCGTTGGATATTTTGGACTTAGGAGCTCGTCCGAATTGTGATTTGGAGGTCTGTTGTAGAATTAGGCTTGAATTGGCGAAAGTTAGAATTTTGGAAAGTTTGACCGGGAGTGGACTTTTAATATTAGGGTAGGATTCCGATTCTAGAAGTTGGAGTAGGTCCGTAGTTTCCAATGGGACTTGTGTGCAAAATTTAAGGTCAATCAGGCGTGTTTTGATAGGTTTCGGCATCGGTTATGGAAGTTTAAAGTTTCCAGTTCATTGATTTCGCATTTGAGAGGTGATTCGTCGTTTCGATGTTGTTATGGGTGTTTTGAGGCCTCAAGTAAGTCTGTGTTAAGTTATTGGACTTGTTGGTATGTTTGAACGGGGGTCCCGGACGTGTCTCGTATTTATTTCGGAGCATTTTGGAAATTTTAGCTAAAGTGTATTATTGTTGGTTCTGGTGTTTCCGCATCTGTAGAAGTATGGGCGTAAATGTGAGTCCGCAGATGCAGACAATTGGTTGCAGAAGCGCAGGAAGTCTTGGTTGGAGGTCATCGCGGATGCGGAAGAAAGTCACACCTGCGAGTGCGTAGGAGCAGAAATTGTTCTGCATGTGCGAGCGGTCGGCTAGTGAGTGTGGTCGCAGAAGCAAAGCTTTGACTGCAGATGTTGTGGTCGCAGATGCGACAATTTGACCACAAATGCAGAAGTGCTGGGCAGAATGATAAATACAAGGGTTCACGATTTTGGCTTCATTTTAACATTTCCAAGCTCGGATTGAGGCGATTTTTGAAGCAAATTTCATCACAAGGATTGGGATGAGTGTTCTCTACTCAGTTTTGATTATATTACTGAATCCATCTTCATTTTTAGGAATTGTTTGGTGAATTTAAAGAGGAAGTTAGGGGTTTTGGCCTAAAGTTTTATAATATGATTTTTTGAGTTCTGAACACCGAATTGGAATCGGATTTGAGTGAAACTAGAATGGTTCGACTCGTAAATGAATGGGTTGTCGGATTTTGTGATTTTGTCGAGTTTTGAGGCATGGGCCTGTGTGTGAGTTTTGGCTGGATTTGAGATTTGACTTGGGCTTCGAACTTTATCATTTATAATTGTTTCCTTGGGCTTTATCTGATGTATTTGAGTTGCTTTTGGCTAGTTTTGAGCCATTCAGAGGTCGCTACGCAAGTGATGGCATTCTTGGATCATTGATTGGCTTGCTCGGCATTGGTATTGGCTTGTTTGAGATAAGTAACTCTTCTAAACTTAGATCTGAGGGTATGAAACCCCAAATTATATGCTATGTGATTGGTGTTGAGGTGACGCACATGCTAGGTGACGGGCGTGTGGGAACATACCCTGTGAATTGTGACTCTATGGTTTTCAGGGCACTGAATAATGGCCCTATTTGGTGGATATCTGTGTTTTCACCATGTGATAATGCAAATGAGCTATACATCATTCTAGATATCATGTTTAGACTTTATGCTGATATTGTTGGGATCCCTAGTGGTCGTTTCTTGTTATCATCTCATTGATTTCATTGATATTTCGTACTCAGTCACATTCATGCATTTATATCATATCTTAGTCTCAGTTGTTACTTATTGATACATCATATCATTGTTATAGGTCAGTTTTCATGACATTGTGAGCCCATGGGTGACATTGGAGAGATTGATGACTGAGTAAGGTCGAGAGCTTGATTATGAGTGACAGTTCTGAGATCGGGCTGCACGCTGTAGCAGTTATATTGATTTATGATAGCGCTTGGGCTAAAGGAGCCCCTCCGGAGTATGTAACACACCCCTAGTGAGCGCGGTTGATTATATTGAGGGATGGATCTTCCCTGGACATGGATCTTATCCGAAGCATTTATATACCTAGAGATGGATCTTCTCCATGGGGCTGGATTGGCCTTCCTCGGTATTGAGTGACTGATGGTCAGTGATGTATATATTCCGGTATGGATCTTGCCTAGGCCATATGGGCCATATATAGTACCGATTGGTTGAGTATGATGAGTGGAAAGTGTGAGACAACGAGATTGAGTACTCTGAGAGTGTGAGTACATGATTCATCTCTGAGATACATGGCATTGCATGCACACATGGCATACAGGCATAGAGATGCATTTTCCTCATTCTGTACGGTATCACATCATTCATGAATTTACTCACATTGATATGTGGGCATAGAGTGGTATTTCGCACTTGTTATTTGGAAAGGAAATGAAATATTTTATTCATTGTGGAAAGGATTTTTTCAGGAAAAATTGCAGTTTTCAAATGGTCTCATGTTTTTCGGCGATTTCGGTAAAGGATTTGAGTTTTTATTGATATTCTTGAAAAGAGAAACTATTTTCGGGAAATACTGTGCAAAAGTTGATTTTTTTTATCTTTGAGTTATTTCCTTGTTTATATGCTCTACGTTGTTATGAACGACTGTTGGTTACTGGTATTGGATCCGACCTATGTTCCAGCTCGTCACTACTTTCAACCTGAGGTTAGGTTTGTTACTTTTTGATTACATGGGGTAGGTTGTACTCATACTACACTTCATGTACATTGCGTGTAGATTTCGGATATCGTTGTTGCTGTGTTTGCTGGAAGATGGATTGGAAGATGTACCTGCATCTCGGTTGTAGCTGCCTCTTATTCATGGTAGCCTTAGATTATAAAACTCTGTTTATGTACTTTTCAAACAGAAGATGTATTTATTTCCTATCAGCTTTGTAATCTCTACTCTTTGAAACTCATGATTTGTACTACCAGTCCTTGGGAAATGTATAAGATTCAGAAAATTCCTTTGTTTAATTGTTTTACTAATATTATTGGAATTGGATAGTTATTAGTTGACTTATCTAGCGGGTTGGGTTAGGTGCCATCACGACTAGTGAATTTTGAGTCATGACAAATGTTGTGTCACCGGGAAGTTGGTAGATATACCTTATTTGGCGGGAAATTCTCTGACCCCCTCTGAAAAATTTCTGACGGTTGGTTAGACGCACATCTCTCTCCACTTAATGCCCTGAACACGCGTCATCTCACGATTCACCGCCACTTTTGTCGATGATCGAGGTAATTATAGCCACAATTTTAGCCGCCTATTCCTTTACTTATATGCATCAAACTTCTCCATTTGCACTTCATAATTTTCAAAACTTACTCAAACTCTCTTTATTCAACTCGAATTTGTCTTTAGCTTTCTCTAATCTTCTTCTTTAGAAAAAACCCTTTTCTCTCTTCCAATAATAATTGATTCTTCTTCAAGAAACCCTAGTTCTTCAAAGAATAAAGGCAAAGATGATGCTACTCCTCCTACTGCAAGCACCATTATCCCAAGAAGTCTTGTCACAACTAAATACTTCAAAGAGAAGTATCCTTCCATTAACCCTCGCACGCGCGTTGTTGGCGTGTATCCTTCTTCCATCCGTCCTTCCAACATTCATGCTGTGAAGGAAGACTACCATTATCATGATCTATACATCATCGCTCCTAACTTGGAGGAACGGATAACCTTACCTAAGAAGGGTTTCACGTATTTTTATACGTACACCTTTACTTTTGGGCCTTTCTCTTTGATTGGGGAGCTTGACTCCGTCATTGTGGAGTTTTGTATCCACTACCAGGTATGCCTGGAGCAACTAAGTCATTCTGTATGGAGGACAGTTGCTTGTCTTTGGTGGCTATGCTAGGAGATGGGTGAGGAGCTAACTCTGAATCGATTAATCAACCTTTATTCCCCAAGATTTTCCACGGGGGAATGATAAATTTTGGCAAACGTAGCCACTATGCTTGGCTAACCAGTATGGATGATGATAACAACCATGGGTGGATGGAATGGTTCGTTGTTGTTTCCACCAAGGACATCATTCCGACCACAACACCATCATTTCCAGAATTATGGAACCATACTCTTAAGTTCATCATTTGCCTTTTCTTCTAGTTACAGATCATGCCATGCTGTTACTGATACCTTTTCTTTCACTTATTTTAGCAACTCGGTAGACACCACCCATGGTTAAAGCATTGTACCATTGGATCCAGAAAATTTTAGATGTCACTACGCCCCAGACCCAAACGTGGAAAGAACTGGCCCTTAAATACAGGTGGAACGCCAAAAATTATGGTAAGTCAAACTCACCCCTTTTTCTTTTCTTTCGTATAATGAAATTGATTAATCTTTCTCTCCTATTGAATTTAGGTCTACCTTAGGGCTCAATTGTCTTCCTCGAGGAGAATGTTTTGGCTAATCCTTCTGATGCGGTGAAGCTGTTGTATGAGGCTTTTACCCGAACAGGTGTCTTCGAGCCTGCTTTTGGTGAAAGTTCTTCTTTTCAGAGTCCCCGGCCGGAGAACAAGAAAGAAAAAAAAGAAGACGTTTCTCCGCGGTTGGGTGAAAAAATAAAAAGGCAAAAAGTGCTGCACCCGAGCCATCTTCGGATGCTGTGGTGATGAGTGACATGCCTAAGCTAGCCATAGACACCATGGTGATTGACAATGATGGAGGAGCCAGTGATGAAGGGGCTTCTCTACATAGAAGACGACGACCTTCATCAGCTCAACAGAATGCTCTATCTGTTGAGCTAGTTACGTCGACCGATGATGATGCCTCGGGACTCTAGGGAGAGTATAATGTAGTGGAAGATGCTAACTCCCACTTCCGAGTCCTAGTCACCATGCCCGGTATAGTGAGGCTGAGTACCGGGTCCCTTCCATCTTCGGTTGATGAGCAACCAACAACCAGCACTGCATTCACCGCAACCACTTCTCAGCCTAAAATGCTATCAACTTTATCTCCTTCTTCACCTACTCTGTCTTCGCCACCAGCATTTGTTACATCATCTCCACCAGACGTAGTTGTCTGAGGGGAGGGTGTCCGTCTTCTTCAGTTCATGGGAGCTTGAGGTAAAATTATGTTGCCCCCTCCAAAGGTCCCCAAAAGAGAAGGACCGTTGCTAATTATCTAATGCCTTTGGCTTCAGGAAAAAATAGGGATATGATATAAAATCTCTCACGAGAGTATTTGTTGAATAATGTCATGCGCAACGCAGCGATGATATAGACTTTGTTTCCTCTATTGTTTCTTCTATTTTTGTTATGGTAGGGTTATAAGTTTGCATTTTTATTTTGTAGGCCAACTTCCTTGCTTCTGAGGGACTTCAAAGGCTAATTTGTGATAAAGATGAACTCATCTCCTAGAAGCACGAGCTGCTGAGGGTGTTGAGTTGGAGGCTCGGTTGCAACAAAGTGAGCAATAAATAGTGACCCATAGCCAGGATGTTGCCCCATTAAGGGTACAATTTGAAGAAAATAGGACCAAATGGGTTGAGGTCCATAATACCGTTCTTGCTGCATCAGACCGCGAGGATGCATCCGCTGAAAGGTTGAAAAATTTAGGGGAAGCCTTAAACACCAAAACTAAAGAAGTTACTGCTGCCACGTTGAAGTATGCCCGGTTGGAGGAGAAGCATAAGAGGACAATCGAGCATAATAGAATTTTCAGCTCCACTGTCCACGACCTTTATGTCAGCCTTCGGTCCATTAGATTCGTGCGAGATAACCTTTCTACCGAGGTTGACCGGCTTAAAGAAGAACTTCAGTGTTGAATGGCTTCTCTAGTTGTTGAAAAAACATATTCTATGTACAACATAAGGAGAAAAACCTTGGAGGAGGCCAAAACGGGTATCATTGACTTTGATGCTGAAATTTCTAAGCCCCGTGAGCTAGAGTCAACTACCAAAAGGGGTCGTCCAGCCCGATCAGATGCAACCGACTCTTCTGGTTTGGGTTACGAGTTCTCGAAAAATGAAGAAGAGCTGGAAGGTGATGATATTGAAGGCCAAAATGGTGAACGCCAAAATGGTGAAGACCAAGGTGTTGAGCTGGTGACGGATCCTCCCACTTCCCCTAGGGGTGCAGATGTTTCTCTTCCTTTGTGTCTGAGAGATACGGAAGCTTAGTTTTTGTTTTCTTTTCTTCCTAATATTTTCGTACTTGTGCTGTTTGGAACATTTATTGTGAATACAAGCACTTTTTCGTTCAAGTTTCGTGCAAGTTTTTCTCTTTGCATCCCTTTCATTTAAGTATTCTGGTAAGTTTTCTATAGTTGAGATATGCGAGGCTTCGGGTGTATTTTCCCCCCATAGTATTTGGATTCCAGGCATAAATTCTTCCGAAATCAACCCTTTAATTTGAGTGTTTCATAAGAAAGGGCCCTCCTATATTTACGGTGTTCTTAAAGTGGAAGTCTCCTGTTCATTACGACACTAGCATTTGAAGTACTTTTTTAACTTCCAAATGATAAAATAAATTCATCGTTCAGACAAGAAACAAGATATAAATAAAACAACTTCACTTTATTCCTTCCATTTTCAAAAGTACATAAGCATTTGTTGTGCTAAAAATAAATTGTTATTTCTTATGGCTAACTTGTACGACTTGTTTATATGGGGCTGGCCGCATAGTCCCCGATCCCGATGATAAAAACTTTATTTCTAGGTTTTGTATTTCGATCGATGTAGGAGTCATTGTTTCTATATCCTCATATCTACCCCTCCCCCAGTGTTCGAATGCGAAGAATGCGATTTTAACACTGGAAATTTTGCACCTTTGAGGATTCCACTAGTGAATTGCTAGATAATCTTTAGTTCAATAGCAAACTTCACTTCCCCATAGGAATTTATGTTATCGAGCCAAAGATTATTTAACAATCCTCAGTTGATTGCACTTATTAATGGTTGGGTAATCTTTAATCGACAACAAACTTTACTTCTCGGTGGGAACTTTGCTACCGAGTAAAAGACTATCTAACCGTTCCGTAGTGGTTCTTTGCTTGTGTGCCTAGTCATTAAAAGGTGTTATTTCTGCTACTAAAGCTTTCTTCATACTATGATTTCAGTTGCTTCATCATTAAAAATCTTGCCAGAAAAACCCAATTGGGACACAAACTGGACGAAGGGGAAAAGAGCGCAACACATACTTTTAGTATAGGTGAGGCTCATCAGCAATAGTATCTCTTGAGGTGTGACACATTCCAATTGTTCGGAAATTTTTCTCTGTCTTTATTTTATAACTCGTATGACCCTTTCCTGTGATAGCTGAAACTCGGTAGGGGCCTTCCCATGTTTGACCTAGCTTCCCCTCATTGAGCTCCCGAGTGTTCTAAGTTACTTTCTTTAAAGCCAAGTCTCCCACTTTGAAATAACAGGGGTTCTCTCTTCGATTGTAATATCTTTCCATTCTTTTCTTTTGGGCTTCCATCCTTATATACATCAAGTCCCTATGTTCATCGAGCAGCTCCAATTTAACCAACATTGCTTCCTTGTTTGCTTCTTTGCCCTCCTAGAAATATCTCAGGGTAAGTTATCATACATCCACCAGGATCAGGGCTTGCATTCCATACATAGGAGAGAAAGGAGTTTCCCCCGTTCTTGACTTGGTTGTTGTCCGGTATGCCCATAGAACTCCTAGCAGCTCTTCAGGCCATTTAGCTTTAGCTGCTTCCAATCTCTTCTTGAGATTTTGTATAATCACCTTGTTGGTTGATTCTACTTGAAATTGCACTCGGATGGTAGGGTGATGATGTGATCCTTCTCGTCCAAATGACACCTCTATTTGAGGTTATGAAACGGTCGATGCAATAGTAATACCCAACAAAGTCGGGGTCGAATTCCATAGGGAGCTATAAGATTGGGATTTAGGAGTATATATTATGGTATATGAGTTTGAACTATATTTGAGTACACTTCCATAAATTTGGTTGGTTCTATAGCTAAATTAAACTAAGGTTGCAAATAAGTAATTGGAACTAAGAAATGATGTTTTTGTTGTTGTTTTCAAATATTGTAAAAAGCATAGGGCTATGACCTTCACCTAGGTGTTTGCCTAACGGGTTGTAAAAGTTAAAGCTTATTTTGTTGGTTTGGGGTATATTATAGCTATCATTACTCAATTACCCACTTAATACCTCTCGGTAAGAGAGTGATTTTGCCCAAATTTGGGTTTCTCAAGTCTAAATGGGTATTGAATAAAATAGTTGATTAAATGCTCTAGTCAGGTTTTACTATCTCTAGGTTCAACCATTTAATTGGGACTATCAATCTCTTGATTTCATTCCAAATTCTTGTTAGCTAAGTTTTCCTAGACTAAGTCCCTCTTTGTCAAGTAATGACTAAGCCAAATAGGCATGAACAAATGTTTGCAACCATTAATTCTATAATAAAAAGCAAGAACAAGGCTAAATAATCAAGACTCAACCATAAACAAGCCATAAGTTAAACACCCATTAGTTTTATGCACTAGGGTTGGGTCACAACTCTAGATAAAAATCTAGCTACTAATAATGGGTAATAAAGAAAACAAGGTAGAAGAGATGATAAAACTCATATTCAAAGATTAAGAGACAAAAATACAATGTTAAATTACTAATGTAAGCTAAAGTTGCCTAAAGAAGTAAGTAAAAACGGCTACAGTAGGTCCAATATTCAAAAACTTAACCTATGATCGTGAAACTAATCTATTTTGACAAAGCTGGAAATTTCAGACAAAAATTGCCCTTTCGGAGGTTCTGCAGCTGCACAATTCCATGTGCGGTCCGCACTTTGCTTTAAGACTTGACAGGAGTTGGATCTGCGACCGCACAATTTTGGATTGTGGTTGCATTTCTATTGTTCTGCAATCCACACAAATCCTGGTGCGCCCACATAGGCCCTTTCTGCCGCGTGGCTGACTTCTACGGCCGCACAATAATTGTGTGGTCCACATTTCCTTTAGGCCAGAAATGAGACTTCTCAGAACTTGAGCTCTTAGGTAGCTTCTGCGGCAGCACATTGCACTTGGGTTCTGACAAAATTCCTTCACATTTTGCGGCCGCAGAAGGAATTCTGCGGTCCGCACATTAGCCTTTTTTTCTAATTTTTTTCTTCAGTTCAAATCACAAATTCTTGAGTTGGATTTCATCTTTGTGGCTCATTTTCCAATAATCCTCCAATGAAGCATATTTCATCAGTTTTCCGGAATACAATTAAGCGTTTTTGGACTAAGACGAAAGTTAGAAGGCGCTAATAAGTAGTCAAAATCCTTACTTATCAATTCCTCCAAACATAAGCTTTTGCTTGTCCTCAAGCAATTAAGGTAATTCCCTCCGTCACAAGTTAAGAAATATTCTATCTAATCTAAGGTGCATCAGTCAGACGTCAATTGGGACCAACAATTACCCCCACACATATGAATTATCAACAAGACAATGATTTGAATTTTAAAGCATAAATAGTTCAAATGTGACACTTGAGCATCAAGGGTTGACTTTATTAATCAAGGAAGCTCTCTCTTTCATGTGTGTCATTATGGATCCCAAACTCCTCCTTCTCTACTCTCCATTAGCATATCTCACTTAAAAATGTAGCACTCAATTTAAGGATCTCTGAAAAGTTCGCTCATCTCTCTCAAAAGAATGTCACAAGTACGGGTCTAAGTACCATATACTTGACCCTCATGTAAATCACCACTAATGCAAGTTCACTCGACTTGAAATCCCATAGGGATTTTTCGGAATGTATTGAAGGCTTTTGGACTAAAGTAGGAAATATTGGAATAGAATGGGTTCGTCTTTCCATAAGCACTCCATTTTCTCTGTTTGGTTCATGTTTTGCCGACTCTTTGAGCCATTTTCTTTTTCCTTAGGGGAACTAGAGAGATTTAACATCACTCTTTCTTGGTCATGATATTTATTTTCTTCTTTTTTGGTTTCTCCATGATTTGCATTGTTGCTTTTATTTGAATCCCTTCAATTCTTCGCTTTATTAACTTTCTTTTTACATTTTTCTCTAGTTCTTTCTTTCTTTTTATTTTCCTTTTCTTTTCTTCTTTTCTCTTTTTGTGCCTTGATACCACTTTCAAACTCCTCGTCTCTCCCCCAAACTTATGTTTTAGCCAATTGTTTCTCAAGAGTGTTAAGGAATGCTCGGGTGCCAAGAGAGGGTCACTACAAAATGAGTAATGGAGAAACGTCGTTATCACACGAGAAAGGTCTTAGGCTCAAATGGGTTGACTAGGGATTTCAACATTGGTGGTTCATGGAAACTTTCAAGTGGGTCAAGGAGAGCCTACAATAACTTCTCAATCCAAGCAAAACATAGAATTTTGCCTAGAAACACATTCAGGGAAAGTTCTAGACCATTCACACGGCTACTTGGACTTGCAACAAAACAACTCACTTCTCACACAACTGGATTGTTACAGAGGATGGAGTCGAGGGCCCACAACAAGAAGATTGAAAACCATTAATGGTTCAAATAAACCACTTGATGATTGCTTAAGTCAACACAAGAGTCAAAAGGTCACTAACTGGAGCTAATTCTTTCCATGAACTTGTTTTTAATCATAATCACATAGTTAAGTGTGTTGGTACCAAGTGAAGCATGCCCGACTCTTCTAGTTCAACTCAATTAGGTCCTCTTATTCATTATTACTACTACTCTTATTAAAACATCAAAAAATGGACTCAATCCCTTAAGAAGGTTGTTACGCCATCCATCGTTGGGAAGAGTCACATGGTTCACACCAAAACCGCCTTTGGGAAGAACCGTGACATTAAAAAAATCAAAGGCATATTGATCACTTAAACATAAAAAGAAACTACTAAATTCAAACGAAGCTATCAAAGTAAATAAGGAGCTATTAGATTAAACAACGACTACTAAGAAAAAAAAACAAAACAAAGAAGCTATAGAGTAAACTACTGAAAGCATAAATGAATATACATAATGAGAAAGGGAAGGAGAATATATACATCAATAGAGAGAGAGAGAGAAGAATATGTACATAAATGAAAAGAATAAGAAAATGTTTTCAGTTATTTATAGGCCAATGTCATCAAATCAAATAGACTCCCCCCCCCAAATAAGAATAAACATTGTCCCAATGCTTAACAACATAAAATTAAGGAAGGGAAAGAGTAGAGAGGACTCCATATGTGGTTTCCTCATCTATAGAAGGATCACCACCCTCAGGCTCCTCTAACTGTATCTCATCATCCTCTGCTCGGGGAGTAACTAGGTTGGTGAACATCTGTAGCACCGCCTCAGTAGTGTGGGCAACAAGATCTGGCTCCTCAGATTGGCCAGCTGGTGCCTTTGGTGCCTACGGTGCTACTGGTGCTGCTGGAGCTGTCTCTATCAGCAAGTCAAATGGGAGATCCCCAACTGCTTCTATCTTGGTCACCACCCGTCTCAACTTGTCAAATGAATCCTTCGAAACCTAGGATTTCCTCATCTTTTTCACCTGTTTCCGAAGCTCCTCAATTGTTGTACCATGTGCCACTAAGGTATCCATGATGGTCTGCTGGTTTTCTAGAATCTTCTTCAAAGTCTCCTCCACCGTCGGAGAAATCTTGGGAGCTGGGGTAAATGTGTGGGCTGCAACTGCACTGGATAGTTCAGAATCTTTGCAGTGGATATCTACATCCAGTTATTGAGACTCATTATTGTCTGGGAGACTCGCAGTGCCGTAAGTGGATAAGTAGAAGATGAAGGAACTGATGCTGATGGATCGAAAAATGGAAGTAGAGGTATGGCAACTATAATGCTAGAAGGCCCGACTACTATGAAAGGCATGGTTGCTGAATCTGCAACTACCACCGAAGGCTCATCAGATTGGCCCACAGTAGTAGTAGTCCTACCCTTGTTCTTCGGGTTCCTTGGGTCCTTCAGAGAGTACCATGTAAAGCGCTGATTCACCCAAACCTTCATATTAAAACCTTTTGACTCCACTCCTGCATCCGTAAGATATTCTGTGATAGTGTTTGGATACGGGTAAGAGCCCTCATCCTACCTGTCGATTTAAGACATGTTGACCGTACATAATGGCACCCACACTGAATGGGAACCCTACCATGATGGAGGCAACTAAGACTGCCCATGGGATAGTGAGAATGTTCTCATTCCGGCTTAGGTCTATCCAACTACATACAAATGTCTACATACCCTTAGCCTCAAAGTTGCGGATGTTCTGCTAAATAGGAACCCCTACTGTAATCCATGGCGTTGGTGGTCCTAGAGCTTCCAAAATCTTGACTAGCCAAGGGCAAGCGGCATCACTCACTGAAAACTTCTCCAGATATTGTACCAGCTCCACATCCTCGAGCCCCAAGTATGTGTTCAGGGAGGTTCAATCAAATCTAACTTTCAAATTCCTCACCTTCGTCAGTCCCCTTTTTGATATGCACCACATTGGCATAGAATTCCCAGACTATGTGCTCCTTGGCGTCCACCACACTCTAAGTGAACCATGTCCACCTATTTCTCACCCGAAATTATTTTGCCACATTTTGTTTGTATCTATCCAAATCTTTCAAATCAAATTTACGTTCAAGAGTGAGCGATCTTTGAGTCCACCACTCTCGGAACCTGGTGAAAGCAGTCAGGCACATGAATCTATCTTCCCAAATCTCCTTCTTCTTTGACCTCTCAAGGCTGACAACTCAAGTATCACCCTCTCGACCGTCATCAGGTATATCATCATCATTGTCAACTGGAATTGGTGCTGGGGGGCATGTGAGGAAGAGGGATCTGAACCCTGACTGTCATCTTTCGACCCCTCAAAACTACTTGCTGAGGTGGAAGGCTCATCTCTGAGATGGAATCTACCCAGAAATTGTCTAGGCTATGTTGTGCATCGGGTTTCTTTTTCATAGAGTTATCCTCTGAGGCTTCCCTAGACGGGACATATTCACTAGACTTTTCAGGCTCTGGGGCTCTCCCAGTAGTTGCCTTTTTGTTTATCACTTTCTGTATGGAGAGTTGTAGACTACTATTGCCTCGGCCTCAGGAGGGTTCACCCCTCTCTTTTGATGTATTTCCTCTTCCATGAGATCTAAACATTGTCTGCAATACATAACAACAGGATTTAGTTAAGTTCAAACTCACAGTATAAGACAGTTGCAGGAAAAACCAAATGTAGGTAAAGAAGTGTGGTCCACACAATTGTGAATGCGGCCTCACATGGGAAAATGTTGACCGCACAATTTGGGAGTGCGGCTGCAGTCATGATTATGCAGTCTGCACAATTTATTGTGCGACCGCATTATTAAAATGCGGACCGCACAATTCCTAGTACGACTGCAAAATAAAGGCTCAAAAATTTCAACTCTCTGAAGACAAAGAATTGGTCGATCTACGACCGCACACACGTTTCTGCGATTGCAGTTCAATTTCTTCAGACCACACAATTTGTAGTGCGGTCCGCACAATCAGCTAACACAAACTGCCCTAACTATCAATCTGCATACCACACAATTCAAAAACAAATCGGTAATACTTAGGGTTCCTACTTTTAAGAAAAAATTGCATGGTACTAGCAATTTAGACATTATAAACTAATTACCCATCCCCCATATGGCAAGTAGAAAGTTACCCACACACATTATGCTCACATGATGATGAAATTTACATTAGGTCTAAAAGTACTTAACTAATTAAGAACAAAAATTAAGAAAATTGAAATTTTTTAAAGATGAATTTAACATACCGATTGTGAAATGATGCTAAGGAAGAATCAAAGTGATGAAATGAGTGAGGGATGATTGCAACATATGAGGGCACTGTGTTTTTGCCTTTGTGAATGTTCAGAGTGTGTAAAATTTTAATGGAGAATAAATGCCCCTATTTACACTTAACACATTTTTCCAAGGGTTTAAAAGACTAGTGCAGCCGCACAATATCATGTGTGGTCCGCACTCTGGTACCTGAAGAACATTTTCTTTGTGTAGATCTGCGGTCCGCACATTTGTGAATGTGGCCGCAGATGTTTGTGCAGACCACAGATTTTTGTGCGGACCGCGCAATTCCTTGTGCGTCCGCACTTTGGCCTTTTTTCTGACAGACAAACTTTAGAGAGTGTGCAATTTTGGCTTTCCAGTTGTGCGGTCCGCACAAGAATTATGCGGCCGTAGAGTCCATTGTGCTGTGGCACTCAAATTTGTGCTATCCGCACATTTTCCACACTTAACCAAATTTTTTTAGCGCAGTCCCTGCAAAATCACACTAATTCCTGCAACACACTTCAAAACCAATTAGTATAAAACAAGACCTATCTAAAGAAGAAGGAAAAATAAAAATAAAAAGACACATGGGTTGCCTCCCAAGAAGAACCTGATTTAACATCGCGTCACGACTTAGATTACCAATCACTTGAAATGAAGAACCCTACAATGTGGCCATCATCACCTTTTCCTAGATAATGCTTCACCTGGTAACCACTTACTCTAAACACTTCGTCATTTTTAGTTTTCAAGTCCAATGCACCAAAGGGTGTCACACCAACAACCTCAAACGGACCACTCCATTTGGACTTCAACTTTCCTGGAAACATCCGTAACCGAGAATTGAACAATAACACAAGATCACCTTCTTTAAACTCCTTGTTCTGAATGTACTTATCATGGAGGTACTTCATCTTTTACTTGTATAAGGACGAGCTTGTATAAGCATTATACCAGAACTCATCTAGCTCATTCAATTGTGCCACTCTTAAGTTAGCGGCGACCTCCCACTCCAGATTCAACTTCTTCAAAGCCCACATGGCCTTATGCTCAAGTTCCATCGGAAGATTACTAGCCTTCCTGAACACCAACCGGTATGGAGACATTTCGATAGGTGCTTTGTAAGCCGTCCTATAAGCCTATAAAGCATCATCGAGTTTGTTTGACCAATCCGTCCGGTTGGCATTCACTGTTTTTAATAAAATACTCTTTAGCTCCCGGTTGGAGACTTCCAATTGACCACTTACTTGAGGATGATAGGGGGTCATAACTTTGTGAGTGACACCATACTTGGTGAGTAAGGTATCGAAAGCCTTGTTGCAAAAATGCGAACCCCCATCACTTATGATAGCCCTTGGAGTACCAAATCTTGCAAAAATGTTCTTCTTCAAAAATTCCAACACTTCTCACTTCATTGTTGGGAAAAGCAACTGCCTCAACCCATTTGGACACATAATCAACTGCGACCAAGATGTATGTGTTTCCACAAGAGCTCACAAACGGACCCATGAAGTCAATACCACACACATGGAAAATATCAATCTCAATGTGGTGGTGAGGGGCATTTCATTTTTCTTTGAGATTCCACAGTCCCTTTGACAATCATCACAATGCTTGACAAGATCAATTGCATCCTTGTAGAGAGTGGGACAATAGAAACCACAACTTAAGACTTTGGCCATCGTTCTTGCTCCACCATGGTGAGAACCATAAGGCGAAGAATGACAAGCCCCAAGAATTTCCACTTGTTCTTCCTCCGTTACACATCTCCTAATAACTCCATCCGTACAAATCCAAAAGAGGTATGGTTCATCCCAATAATAATCTTGACAATCCCGTTTGAGCTTCTTCCTTTGGTTTGAAGAGAACTTATCCGGGATGTTACCATACACAAGGAAATTTGCTCCATTCACGAACCATGGCACCTAATTCATAGAATTAGCAAAACGTTTCTCATCGGGGAAGGAATCATTGATTTCAGGGCCATCATGCGGCCTCCCCTCCTCCTCCAAATGAGACAAGTGGTTTGCCACTTGATTTTCATTCCCTTTCCGATCTTGGATATCAATATCAAACTCTTGCAACAAAATTACCCATCTCATCAAACGAGATTTGGAATCTTTCTTTCTTATGAGATAACGGAGTGCCGCATGATCCGTATGAACAATCACTTTTGCACCTATCAAGTATGGGCGAAGCTTCTCAATAGCAAACACAATGGCAAGAAGCTCTTTCGCCGTAACGGTGCAGTTGACTTGGGCACTATTCATGGTCATACTTGCATAATAAATCGGATGATAGATCTTGTTGATACTTTTCCCCAAAACAGCCCCCACCACTACATCACTTACATCACACAAAAGCTCAAAAGGAACACTCCAATTTGGAGCGGTAAAGATGGGAGTAGTAATCAACATGAAATGGAACTTGGCATCTTTCTCCAAAAGCTTGCACAACGGGTTTACCACTTTAGATATGTCCTTGATGAACCACCGGTAAAATCCCATGTGGCCTAAGAAACTTCGCACGCCTTTGACCGAAGTTGGAGGTGAAAGTTTAGAAATCACCTCAATCTTTGCCTTGTCGACCTCAATGCCATTCTTTGAGATCTCTTGGCCAATGACAATGCCTTCCTCAACCATGAAATGACATTTCTGCCAAATGAGCCCCAAGTTTGTTTCTTCACATCTTGCCAATACTTTTTCCAAATTTGTTAGACAATCATCAAAAGAATTCCAAACCACCAAAAAGTCATCCATGAAGACTTCAAGAAAATCCTTCACCATGTCCGTGAAGATAGCCATCATACACCTTTGATAAGTTGTCGGTGCATTGCACAACAAAAATGGCATTCGCGAGAATGCGAAAGTACCATAATGACCTGTGAAAGTAGTCTTCTCTTGATCATTCAGAGCAATAAGAATTTGATTGTAGCTGGAATACCCATCAAGGAAACAATAGAAAGCACATCTGGCCAATCTATCAAGCATTTGATCTAGGAAGGGAAGTAGGAAATGATCCTTCCTTGTGACATTGTTGAGCTTGTGATAGTCCATACACACTCTCTACCCGATCACCGTTCTTGTAGGAATAAATTCATTCTTGTCATTGGTGACCACCTTCATGCCCTCTTTTGTTGGGACACATTGAACTTGAAAATTCCATGAACAGTCGAAAATAGGGTACACAAACTCGGCATCCAATCACTTGATGACCTCCTTTTTGACAACCTCATCCATGGCTTCGTTGAGTCTCTTTTGATGTTCAATAGATGGTTTGGCACCTTCCTCCAAGTTGATCTCATGCATGCAAAATGCCGGGCTTATCCCCCGAATATTTGCCAAAGTCCATCCAATAGCCTTCCTTCTCTTTTGTAGCACCGCCAATGTAGAATCTACTTTCTCGTTAGTCAAACAAGAGGAAAGATTAACCGGTAAAGTAGAAGAAGGGCCTAGAAATTCATACCGAAGATGCGGAGGCAATGGCTTTAACTCCAAGATGGGAGGCTCTTCAATTGAAGGCTTTGTTGGAGGAGTGGTTCTATTCTCAAGATCCAAGGAAAATTTGCTAGGCTTATAAGTGTACAACCCCATTCATTGCAAATAATTCACACATTCAACATAACCCTCCATTTCTTCATCATTATAATTGAGCAAGATGGCCTCCAATGTATCATAAACATTCATCATGACACTTGTTTCATCAATGAACACATCTGTCACCAAGTCCACAAACGAGCACATCTGATTGCTATTGGGTTGCCTCGTAGACTTACACACAAGAAAACCACTTTCTCATCATCAACTCGGAAGGTAAGTTCTCCGACTTCAACATCAACTAGAGCCTTCCCCATCTCAAGGAAGGTCATCCCAAGAATGATCGGCACCTCATATTCAACCTCACAATCAAGAATAACAAAATATCCCAGAAGAATGAATTTGTAAACACGAACCAACATATCATCAATGATACCCAACAGTCTCTTCATGGTACGATCCGCCATTTGTAATCTCATAGATGTGGGTCTTGGTTGCCCAATCCCCAAAGTTTTCAAAACCGAATAGAGAATCAAGTTGATACTTTCCCCAAGATTGATATTTAGCAAAGTTGGCATTTCAAATGGTACAAGTGATTATGAAAGCGCTGGGATCTTCCAATTTAGGAGCCATTGAGTGCACAATTTCACTCACTTGATGAGTCAACTTTATAGTTTAAGAATTCATCGATCTCTTCTTTGTAATCAAATCTTTCATGAACTTTGCATAACTAGGAATTTGATCCAAAGCCCAACCAATGTTACATTAATAGATAGACTCTTCATCACGTCAATGAACTTTTTGAATTGTTTCTCGCCATTTTGCTTAGCAAACCTTTGAGGGTATGAAGGAGGAGGCCTATGTATGGGTGCCTTAGCCTTTGGCACTGCCGGTTCCGGTATATCAACAATGTGCTGCCTAGATGGGTTCACTTCCTCATGAGTCTCCTCTACATTATCATCAATATCAATCCTCACTTCATCATTTTCTTGCACCTCATTGTTTTACATCTCATCTTCTTGTACCACTTGCTCATCATCCACAATTTTCTTTTGACTTGAGGTGGTTGCATCCCCACCTTTTCCACTCCTTGTAGTAACGTCCATGTCATGTCCCATGTTGTTACAACCCTTTGGGTTCACCACCGTGTCACTTGGTAGTGCCCCCTTAGGACGAGTGTTCAAAGCATGGAAGATTTGCCCCAATTGAACTTCCAAATTGCAAATTAAAGTGTTGTGAGAGGCTATTTGAGCATCATAGTCGGTATTCTTCTCCATCATTTGTTTGAACATGTGCTCAATTCATCCCATTTCATTGTTGGAAGAACTTGGACCTTGGGAAGGATAAGGAGGCGGGTTGCTCGGTTGTTGATACATCGGGGGCCTTTGAAAACCCGACCCTAATTGCCTTGGTTATTGTTCCACCCTCCTTGGTTGTTTCCTCCCAATATCCTTGACTATTGCCACTCCAATTGCCTTGGTTATTTGACCATTCCGGTTTTCTTGATTGTTTTGATTGTTCCAATTCCCTTGGTTGTTTCCACCATTACAATTACCTTGGTTTTTTGAATTCCAATTCCGTTGATTTCCTTGAGGTCGCCATTGTTGTTGATTCAGGCCTTGAGAGTTGTTTCTTTGCCCTTGAAAGTTTTTCACATATTGTACTTCCTCTTATTGCTCATTGTAAGATTCATCTTGATCAAACCTACTATCATCTTGTACAAAATTTTCCACACAATTTTGTACCTGAGGACCCTTTTGCCTTCTCTTGTTTACCATCATACTAACTCCCTCCATTGCATTGACTTACTTAGGAACTTGCACTTGTTGAAGTGAGCCTTGACTAATTGATTCATTGTAATGGTCAACTCGGCAATTGCTTGCCCATGATCATGTAATTCTTTATGCAAGTGAATCAAATTGAGGAACATCTGCTCTACTTTTCCATGTCGATGAAGTATACGCCATTTCATCTATAATCTCACAAGCTTCCGCATACGGAGTTGTCATGAAATTCCACCGGCAAGTTGGTTGACCACACATTGATTGGTAGTATTGATCCCCCTATGGAAACTTTGTTGAATCATAGCCCACGTCATGTCATTTTTTGGGCACTCTTTCACCATAGTCCGGTACCTCTCCCATATCTCATGCAGAGGTTCATTGGGTTCTTGTTTGAAATCTAGAATCTCATCCCTAAGAGTCGCCATATGCCCAGGAGAAAAGAACTTGGAAATAAATTTCTTTGCCAATTCATCCCATGCATGGATAGAATGATTTGGCAACCTTTCTAACCAATCCA
The DNA here is from genome assembly GCF_000715075.1 of Nicotiana tabacum. Taxonomy (NCBI): domain Eukaryota; kingdom Viridiplantae; phylum Streptophyta; class Magnoliopsida; order Solanales; family Solanaceae; genus Nicotiana; species Nicotiana tabacum. The sequence continues at coordinate 87,391,668 of NC_134101.1, read as the reverse complement.
AGGCCTTCCCCCGTAGAGAGAAAGGAAATAGCCTCAATCGTAGAGCATTCTTGGAGACGTTTGTCTGTATACTCCCCCAGCAAGTGTCACAAAACCCTTCAAGTGTTTGTACGCATTTTGATTTGGAGCCCCAATGAAAAATCCCCGTTGCTTTAACAATGTGAGCATAACATTTATGATTTAAAAGTTTCCCGCCCTATTGCGGGGCGGGACTATGGCACTTGCATATCCTTCATTTGGAAACATCCGTTGTGGAGCTGCTCTTCGTGGAGGAGTGGGTGGAACGGGAACTTGTCTTGAGGCGGCCGACCTCGTCTATTTGCTTGAGGTTAAAGGGGAACCTCTTCAACTTTATCATCTTCCACGTCCACATATCCCATATGCATGTTTCCAAGAGGATCATTGTTGTTGAGAGCCAATATTCACCTAAAATTGTTTCACCAAAAAGATTAGTAACACAGAAGGAAACGAAGACAATTCACAGAAAAACCAAATATATAGCTAAATCCGTTTTTAGCTCCCCGGAAATGGCGCCAAAAATTGATTTTGGGAGGGTCACACCTCTATTCGAAGTTATAAAACGGTTGATGCAATAGTAATACCCAATCGAGTCGGGGTCGAATTCCACAGGGAGCTATGAGATTGGGATTTAGGAGTATATATTACGGTATATGACTTTGTACAATCTTTGATTACACTTCCACGAATTTGGTTGGTTCTATAGCTAAATTAAACTAAGTGCAAACAAGTAATTGAAACTAAGAAATGGTGTTTTTGTTGTTGTTTTCATTTATTGTAAAAGGCCTAGGGCTATGACCTTCACCTAGGTGTTTGCTTAACGGGTTGTACACTTTAAAGCTTGTTTTGTTGGTAGGGGTGCATTATAGCTATCAATACTCAATTACCCACTCCATAACTCTCGGTAAGAGAGTGATTTTACCCAATTTGGCTTTCTCAAGTCCAAATGGGTATTAAACAAAACAATTGATAAAATGCTCAAGTCTGAATTAACTATCTCTAGGTTCAACCCTTTATTTGGGACTATCAATCTCTTGATTTCATCCCAAATTCTTGGTAGCCAAGTTTTCCTAGACTATGTCTCTCTTTCTCAAGTAGAGACCAAGTCAAATAGGTATGAACTAATGTTTGCAACCATTAATTTTACAGCAAAAAGCAAGAACAAGGCTAAATAATCAATACCCAACTATAAACATGCCATAAATTAAACAACCATTAGGTTTACACACTAGGGTTGGGTTATAACCCTAGATAAAAATCTAGCTACTCATAATAGGTAATGAAGAAAACAAGGTAGAAAAGACGATAAAACTCATACTCAAAGATTAAGAGACAAAAATCCAATGTTAAATCACTAAAGTAAGCTAAAGTTGCCTAAAGCAGTAAGTAAAAACGGCTACAGCAGGTCCAATATTCAAAAACTTGTCCGAAATTCGTGAAACTAATCTATTTTTACAAAGCTAGAAATTTCGGTCAAAATTGCCCTTTCATAGATTCTGCAGCCGCACAATTTTGGATTATGGTTGCATGTCTATTGTTCTGCGATCCACACAAATCCTGGTGCGGCCACATAGGCCCTTTCTACGGACCGCACAATTCTAAGTGTGGCCATATGGCTGACCTCTACGGTCGCACAATAAATGTCCGGTCCGCATTTCCATTAGGCCAGAAATGAGACTTCTCATAACTTGAGCTCTTGGGTAGCTTCTACGGCCGCACATTAGTGGTGCGGTCCGCACATTGCACTTGGGTTCTTATAGAATTCCTTCACATTATGCGGCTGCAGAATGAATTTTGTGGTCCGTGATATTTAGCTTAAAGCATATATATTTCTATGTATATTGCCTCATATTTTACTTTTGTTTCATGAAGTTGGGGTGTTAAATGCTATGATTTATATTAATTTGAAGTGTTTTTATGTGCAGGAATGATTCAGGAGCAATTGGGGGCGAAACACACAAGATTTGAGACAGAACAAAACCGGATGAATTGATCATTTGGGCACCACAGGCAGTGCCTGGTTCCACCTGTGGTGCTGGAGGCAGAATAGCAGTTAGAGGCAGCGCCCTGATGGGTGCCTGACGCTAGCTAGGGCACCAATGACGTGATTTTCTCCAATTTCGTCTGGGACTAGGTTATTTCGGCCATAGACCTACCCAACACGTATAAAAGCAAGACTAAAATTAATTGTGAGGGGGAGACGCCATTTTGGAGGAAAAATACACACAAGAAACATCCGGGAGCAAGAACATCTCAGATTTCTTCATCTTTTCTAGTATTTTCAATTATTCAAAACTTATGCAATTGTTTGCTAGTATCATGAGTGGCTAAAAACCCATTGTTCTGGGTTTGTGATATAGCCATGAATATTGTTGTTTAACGTAGACTTAACCTCGATTATAATTCACTAATATATGGGTGTTTCTTCAATTCTGTGATTAATTGCTTAATTGTCAGGCCAGTAGTTAAGTTCTATTTACTATCTATGCTATTCTTGGGAAAGCCATGTTTAGATTATAAAAGAATTGAAGAGAGCATGATCTTAACCCTTATGGGGGCGGATTTGTGGTTATGATATGAATATACCTAGTCACCGTTCTTAATTAAATATCATAATCTTAATACATTCTTAATAGATTGATTCCATAGGAATATAGGCGTTAATCTATTTTGAATAAGCGAGTAGTACTTCGAGAAACGACTATGAGAGCAATTATCGAATAATTAGCAACAACGAGTGAATTGTATGAGAGGGAGAGTTAACTAGAACACATTAGGATTTTGTAAATCAATCACAACCCTGGAATATTTGTCTCTATTGAATACATAACAATCATTCCGTTGCTTGATAATTTTGATATCACTTAGAATTGTTGTTTAGTATAACTAAACTCTTGAACTCAAATTTAGTTTGACTGAATAACAATATTGGTGAGTCGGTGAGTAGTTGATATAAGTCTATATGGGTTCGAGACTCGACTTATTATTTTATTACTTGTACGACAACGTATACTTGCGTGTGTGTTTGGGAGCAACAGGTTTTTGGCGCCGTTGCCGGGGACTTGAATATTAACTACTTTCTAGTTTTTTCTTTAATTGTTTATTTCGTCAAGTCTAACATTACATGATTGTTGCTTGGATCTTAGGAACTTTGATTGAATGCGAAGGGTCAAAATCCAGGACCGACTGTCGTGCCCCCTTTTTTCCTCACTTTTGATGGGGAAGTCCGGGTTTCGACATTCATGGGGTGTAATGACTCATCTCCTTTTAGGAATTGGGTATTTGAAGAGATACCACCTAACAGATTATGGTGCGTTAGGGCACCTAGAGAGATTAACTCTTGGGTTGGTTTGCATTACCAGAGATTAGGGTAAGGCTCGAAGTAACCTCGAGGGGAAGGTGTTAGGCACCCCTCTTGGTCCACAATTGTAGATCCCGGCCGAACGTGTATATTCATAAATTAGTCCATTACAAGTAAACAGTTGAATCAAATAGGTTGCAAGTAAAGCACGTTAGATAACTCAAGTAATAAGATTTAGACAAATTGTAAAATAAAGGTTTAAATAAAAAGGGAATCTGGTAAATAGGGGACCTAGGTTGGTTATCCTATAGGATCACCCCACACAATGTCCGGTAAACACTCCTCAATGAGGGGTTACACGTTACATTAGCGCGTAGTCATCATATCCCATATCTACCCTTCCCATCCCCTTATTGGTCATGCAAAGCGAGTGTTTGGTCAACAATTTCTATTGCGTGCTAGCACCTGTCCCTTCTTAATGGTATTGGAGGGAGTTAGGATCTCTACCTATAGTTGGTTCTAGACGTACCCCTAAGGTTTTAAAGGGCAAAAATTCTAAGGTGACAATCAAAAAACATTTAGGACTTTCAACACATAAAGGGAGCAATTAGAGGCTCAGAGTTTCCTCCTCAAACAAACACATAAGCAGCACGACTCAAGCACAGTTAAGGTCTTTTATTAGACAATGTCCTAAAGTAGGATATCTAGGTGAATATGCAGAAGAAAAATAACCTCTTTTAGACTCAGAAGTTATAACCCTAGCAATTGCCTATGGATTTTTAAACCCTATTAGGAATCAGAAAACATTAAGCAATAGAAACAGTTTCAGAGATGCATTTTGAAAATGCCCATAAGGGCTTGCCTATACGCGGAGTACTGATGTCTATATTAATACAGAAACAAAGCAGGGTTTGAAATGGACTCCTTTAATACCTATATGCATGAGATCTAATGAGATTGAGGCAGTTTGAAAGAACTTGTTTCAGGAAATACTTAATACTTAATAAAACCAATTCAGAAATGAACTAGGCGTGATCAAGTTGACTTATTTAGACTAAATTAGATTGAACGACAGAATTTCGAATATGATTCCCTATAGGCATGATATATAAGTGTAATACTGATTTTAACAATTTGCAGGCATGGAAACATACATAACACTCGTTGCACCAGAATCCGAATTAAGTCCTGTAGGCATGGCATATATAATTTAATCTAATTTTTTAAGACATTGAAAGCATGATTCCTATTACGTAATTATCCGAATCCTATAGTCATGGTTTCTAGACGTGACAAGATGTAGAACCATATAAACATGATTTCAGCAAACAGATTTAGAAGTAAGATCCTAGGAGCATGATTTCTACCCGTATTACCTCATAAAGCATGTATCTACCCACCCTTTTTACTAAATACCCCAATATCTGTTTACAAGTTATTATAGACCAATGAATGAATTACACAAGTAAATAAAAAATCAAGAAGCTATTCTATAGGGAGCCTTCAATTAGGCCCAGATTCCCCAAAATCCTCCAATGACTCATATGCCTCAATTCCATAGACAATGACATAGTCTAGGTGCATCAAAGTTCCCTAAGGATCTCAAGGATCCCGGGCAGTGCTTACACCTAGACTTGGTAACCAAAATTGAACAAGTGCAGTGTGGAAGGGCCAGCCTCAGTATGCCAGAGATTAGAGGGTTTTCAAGAGGATCTCAAGGCAGTACACATACTGGAGGGGGCAGAACTTATTGACTAAGAGTAGATTGAAAGTAATTTACACAAGTTGGAAGGTTTTAGTAAAAAACTGTATTAAAATAAAAGTATTTTTGAAAGTAATTTAGTAATACAACAGAAACTGTTTGAAAGAAAGAGATTGGAGTAGTTAACAAAGTCCCAACACCTTAGGATAAGTTCATACACAGCCAGGAGTCACAACATCAAGGTAGGTTTGGTAGTCACAAACAGGGGTAAAAGGGACTTGGGAATACATAGGACACATAATTAAGAAAAGACCTGGGAATTAATATAGTAATGCCCAGAAGCAGTTAACTAGACATAGTGACAAAATCAGATATAAAGAACAGACTCACATATAGGGGGATAGGGATTTGGGGAATTCATGGTGGTAAACATATAACAAGTAAGAGATGGTTGGTGCAGACATGCTTAGAAACAAATAGAAGGGGAAATATACTGATCTCAAGGGAGGGGAATACATGATGACATGCTAGTAATGTAACCCTCAACTAAAAGTTTCACAACAAAACCACAAATAAAAGCAAACTAGAAACAAGATGAACTGAAACAATAAGAGAATCATATTGTTGTAGGAACTTTGAATTGAAACTAGGACATACTAGTAAAAAGGATAGTGAGCAGAATGAAAGAACAAGAGAACACAAATGGTTAGTCTTGGCTTGCAACCGACTAGCTTAAATTAGCAGCAAGTAGCACAAGAGAGAGAGTAGAAATTTTTAAGTATGGGAGATAGTTTTGAACCAAGGAAAATAACTTTTAGGATAAAAATCAGTAGAGAATATTACAAGAGATTAGAAGGATATCAATCACAGGGAAACGAGGATTTCGATGGACAATAGTACTGATTTAGGGTGGGGGGAATTACCATAAATTTCTATGAATAAATGGAATAAACACACGATAGGCAAGAAGAGGCAAAAATCAGAAACCCTAATAGCACAGTAGGGTAAAAATCACAGAAAATCAGGGATTCACATGGAACATATTACTGATTAGAGGAATTTAACAGAATAAACATAGTAGAGGCGGAAGAAGCAAAAAATTAGAAACCCTAATGAGCATAGTAGGGTAAAATCACAGAAACTCAGGGATTCATGAGAAATAAGCAAGCATATAGATTAAACGAACAAATCATCTAATACAGACTCAGAACCCAGGGTTAAGACCAAGAACTAGGGTTTTCATATAGACGAGTTGAAAAAGGAGTAGAAACATAGAATCAGTTGAGATATGCAAAGGATAGAGGTTTAAACATAAAGAAAAATTGGTTTAAACAAGTGTAGAAGAAACTCCGAGAAACCCTAACTTTAAAGAAAGTAAAAACAGCTTGAAGTCTATGATTTTTCAAAAGAAGTTCAAGAACAGTGTAAAATATAGAAGGAACAGACTCGAATCATTTAAAATGGCCCAGATCTAAGAGATACAAACGAAAATTAGGGTTTCAAAAGAAACCTAAATAGAGAAGGAAAAACTTGCTTAAAGCTTCAAATATCGTAACAAATATAGTGTGACTTTGCCTAAAATCACACCGGAGAAGCCATGAACAACCTAAATAGCAACCCTAGTTACAAGTCGGCATAGCCCAAGGCCCTTGAAGGCCTCAGAGACGATGAGCAGGGCAATGGAGGAGCCATTGGAGGCTTGGGGTTGAAGAGTGGTCGCTGGAGAAGACCAGAAAAGGGAGGTGGTTGAAAAGGATTTAGGGTTAGGTTGAGAGGAGAGAGGAGACAAGAGGTTTCAAAGGCGGTGGGCTGTGAGGAATTACTAGGGTTAGGGGGGTCTTAGGATTAAAAAAGGAAAGAAATCGTATGGACCGTTGATATGGGAGATCAACGGCCAGGATTTGATCGGGTAGATGGGTTCCGGGTTTGGGTAAGCGTATATAGGGTCTGGGTCGGGTAATTTGGTAGGAAATTGGGCTGGGGTTGGGTTCAATTTAGGCTACAATTGAAAGCCAAATCTGACTATAATTTAAATAGCCACTTTTCCCTATTTAATTTATAATAAGTAATAAACAATTTTAAAAAAAATAATTTTCTATACCAAAATGATTTAAAATATTTAATTATCATTTTAAAAATATAGGGACCAATTGTATGCATATAAAATGTAATTATACATTAAATGGGCTAACATTGCAATTATATGGAATTTAGCTTAAAAAATACCAAATGTAATTATAAAAATGCATAAAAAATATATTAACCATATTTTGGTATAAGTATAGAAATTAAATGAATAAATAATCATAACAATAATTTGATGAATAATTATTGGGATTTTATGAATAAAAGGTGAGGAAATAGATCAATTCAAATCCTTAAAATTATGGAAAAATTATAAAAACCTTGTGCATGCTTTATATATGAATATATATGCTATTTCAAAGGTATTTATGCATATAAAAAATATATAGGGAAAAATTGGGTATCAACGGCTGCCCCTCTTTACCCGGGAAGGATGAAAATGTTTTCGGGTAAAGAAATAATGGTCAATTTTGACCGGATTGAATATTTTGAAAGACACAGGCCGAACTTTAGTTTTCGAGTTGCCTACATATCCCCGATTTTACATGAATCATGCCATGTGTAGTTCTAGATTAACCCCCAGAGTAGGCCGATGAAATTATTGCAAGAACGGACACGAGATGCAGAAGCGGCTACGATGAGTGGTTAAGGATCAGACGGTTGGAGGAAACTGGAGCGAGATTGCTCCTGATAGGATAGTAGTTGCTTACTGGTTACCTGCACATAAAAGATGCTACAAGCGTATTCGCGACAATTTAAACATGATGTAGATTCCCTTCGGACCATGAAGGTTGTCTTCGGACGGTTAAAGATGACGTCCTTGGACCATGATGTCCTGGGCCATGAATTGTTTGGTGAGGGATTCACAAGCCATGAAATGGTGTTCTCAGGCCATGAAAATGGTGCCTCCGACCCATGACGCCTTTGAATAATGATATGCAAGTTCGAGAGATCCTCAGGCCATGACATGGTGTCTTCCGGCTATGAGAATGATGCCTTTAGACTATGATTCCTTCGGATATATTGGCAATGTTTCGGCCCAGGATATGCAATAATATGATGTAACAAGACAAGTCTTAGTCTTATGAAATGGAGGGCAGAGCTTAGCCAGATTGAAAAGCAAATAGATAGTAGTAGAAATAGAGCAATATCTGTGTAAAGAGGGACAGTGCTTAGTCCCATGCAAGTGGGGAGGCAAGGATTAGCCTTATGCAAATGGGGAGGTAAGGACTAGCCTCATGCAATTATGGAGTCATGGACTAGACTTATGCAAATATGGAGTCAAAGACTAAACTCATGCAAATATGGAGGCAAGGATTAGCCTCATGCGAATATGGAATCAGAGATTAGGCTCATGCAAGTATGGAGTCAAGGATTAGACCTATGCGAATATGGAGGCAAGGGTGAGCCTCATTCAAATATGGAGTCAGGGATTAGACTTATGCAAGTATGGAGTCAAGGATTATACTCATGCAAATGTGGAGTCAGAGATTAGACTCATACAAATGGGAGGCAAGGGTTAGCCTTATGCAAATATAGAGTCAGGGATTAGACTCATGCAGACATGGAGTCAAGGATTAGACTCATGCAAACGTGGAGTCAGAGATTGGACTCATACAAATGGGAGGCAAGGGTTAGCCTTATGCAAATATGGAGTCAGGGATTAGACTCATGCAGATATGGAGACCAGGATTGAACTCATGCAGATATGGAGGCAAAGATTAGCCTCATGCAAATGTGGGGGACAGGGATTAGTCCCATGCAAATGTGGAGTCCAGGATTAGAATTATACAAATATGGAGGACAGGGATTAGTCCCATGCAAATGTGGGGGACAGGGATTAGTCCATGCAAAGAGCAAATAGTAGATAATGGTAGTGTATGTCTTATCTGGAGATATATTCGGTGTCTGATGGCCGAATGGATGGTGAATTTGCCTTGTGTATACATGTTTCGCGAATGCTACCGTTACATCAAATGTGCCTGTATTCAAAGAAAAATCGTAAGTTTTATAAGGGAAGGTTGGTTCTTGCTTCATCTACCGGCCTTGCTCTTCTCTGCTCTGGGATCCCCCTTTGAGTTCGCCTAGGTAGCGCCTGACTGTTATGGAAATAGAATTTTCAAAAAATATGCAATCATTGATAAAAAATAGAATTGTTTTGGAATCGTATTGATATATTAAGTAATTTTTGATGAACTACCAACTGTGACACATTTCAAAGGCATTGCAGCTTTTTTATGTTGAAATTTTGAGGGTCCTCCTCAAAATTTTGCCACAGTTTGGTAGATGATTTTTAACTATTTTCGGATGGAGGACCCTGCTGAATCTTCTTCGGAATTTTTAGAATCCTTCTCAAAATTCTGCCCCAGTTCATGACTGATTACTGACTTCCTGACACGCGTCGACGATGGCTAGGCTTGCTCCGGAATTTTGAGGACCCTCCTCAAAATTCTGCCCCAGTTTTTGATTTTAGGGGAAATAAAAATTTTATTATGATATGACCAAACCCATAAGGGTGCTTATGTATCCTCTCTTAAACGGGAATCAGGTCAAGCGTAGTTCAATTACATCAGAAAAGAAATGCGAAATAATCTAGGCACAGTATCTCTTGATTGCGTCTGAATTGAATGGTTTTGGCCAGATTTCCCCATCCATTTCTACAAGTATAAGTACTCCTCTTTTCAGCACCTTGTGAACTATGTACAGACCTTGCCAATTGGGAGAGAATTTCCCTTTGGCTTTATCTTGATGCGGGAAGATTTTCTTCAATACCAGCTGCCCTGGTGCGAACTATCTTGGTTTGACTCTTTTGTTGAAAGCTCTAGACATTCTGCTCTGGTAAAGTTGGCTGTGACATACTGCGTTCATCCTCTTTCCATCGATAATGGCCAATTGTTCATAGTGACTCCTTATCCAATCTGCATCACTGAGTTCATCTTCCTGTATGATTCTCAAAGAAGGAATTTCCACCATCGCTGGGATGATAGCCTCGGTACCATAAACCAGCATGTAGGGGGTTGCCTCGATGGACCTGCAAACTATGGCGTGGTACCCTAACAGAGCAAAGTGTAACTTCTCATGCCACTATTTATGATTCTCTACAATCTTCCTCAGTATCTTCTTAATGTTTTTGTTGGCATCTTCTACGACTCCATTCATCTGAGGTCTGTAGGCGATGGAATTCTTGTGCTTGATTTTGAAAGTTTCACATATAGCTTCTATTAGATCACTGTTGAGGTTGGCGGAATTGTCAGTAATAATGGACTAAGGAACTCCGAATCGGTAAACAATATGAACCTTGACAAAATCTGCGACAACTTTCTTGGTTACAACTTTGTAATATATAGCTTCTACCCTTTTTGTGAAGCAATCAATGTCTACCAGAATAAACCGGTGTCTGCTCAAAGTAGTGGGATTAATCAAACCAATAACATCCATTCCACAGGCAAAGAATGGCCAAGGTGAGCTTGTTACATTGAGCTCATACGGCGACACTTTTATCATATCGGCATGCACTTGACATTGAAAGCATTTGCGGACATACTGAATGCAATCCGTCTATATGGTCATCCAGAAGTAACCGACCTTGAGTATCTTTTTAGCCAAGACGAAGCCATTCATGTGCGGACCACATGTCCCAGCATGCACCTCTTCAAGTAATTAAGAAGCCTCTTTTGCGTTGACACATCTCAATAAACCCAAATCAGGAGTTCTTATGTACAAGTTCCCTCCGTTATGGAAGAAGTGATTTGACAATCTCCGGAGTGTGCGTCTCTGAGTGTGATTTGCATGCTCCGGGTATTCTCCTTTTGATAAGTACTCCTTGATATCGTGGAACCAAATCTTTCCATCCACTTCTTCCTCGACATAAGCACAATATGCCGGGTGATTATGGATCCTCATCGGAATGGGATCAAAATAGTTCTTATCTGAATGTTGTATCATTGATGACAAAGTGGATAATGCATCGGCAAACTCATTTTGAATTCTGGGCTAATGTCAAAATTCTATCTTTGTAAATCTCTTCCTCAATTCCTACACGTGGTGTAGATATGGCAATATCTTGGAATTCTTGGTGGCCCACTCTCCTTGTACCTGGTGCACAAGCAAATCTGATTCACCGATCACCAATAACTCCTGAATGTTCATGTCGATTGCCATATAGAGCCCTAATATATAGGCTTCATACTCTGGCATATGTTGGTGCAGGGAAATCTGAGTTTAGCAGATATGGGAAAAATATTGACCCGTTTCTGATACCAAAACGACTCCAATGCCCATTCCTCTGAAATTTGCAGCTCCGTCAAAGAACATCCTCCAACCGTCGTATGCCTCGGTAATGTCTTCTTCTATAAATGATACTTCTTCATTAGGAAAATATGTTTTTAAAGGTTCGTATTCTCCTCCCACCGGATTTTCAGCAAGGTAATCTGCTAATGCTTATCCCTTGACAGCCTTTTGAGCGACATAAATGATATCGAACTCACTTAGTAGTATCTGCCATTTGGACAACTTCCCAATAGGCATGGGTTTCTGAAATATGTACATCAGAGGATCCATCCTATATGTGAGGTATCTAGTGTAGGGACAGAAGTAATGCCTTGATTTCTGGGTTGTCCAGGTCAAAGCACAACATGTGCGTTCAAGCAGAGAATACCGTGCTTCATAGGGCGTGAACTTCTTGCTCAAATAATATATGACCTGCTCCTTTCTTCCTATCTCATCATGTTGTCCCAAAACACATCCGAAGGCTCCATCTAACACAGATAGATAAAGTAGCAAAGGTCGTCCTGGTTTAGACGGGACCAGAACTGGTGGTGTGGACAGGTAGTCCTTGATCTTGTCAAAAGCTTTCTGACAATCCTCGGTCACACTTGTCTCGGCATCTTTCCTCAGCATCTTGAAGATGGGTTAACATATGACTGTGGACTGTGCTATGAATCGACTGATATAGTTGAGTCGTCCTAGGAAGATCATTATATCCTTTTTTCTTTTAGGTGGTAGTAACTCCTGAATATCTTTGACTTTAGTCGGATCTAGCTCGATCCCTCGACGACTGACAATGAATACCAATAACTTTCCTGCGGGAACCCTGAACGCACACTTTGCGAGGTTTAACTTCAAATTGTACCTCCTGAGCCTATCGAAGAACTTCCTCAAGTCTGCTATGTGATTTGCGGCCCTTTTGGATTTGATAATAACATTGTCCACATATACCTCTATTTCTTTGTGTATCATATCATGAAAGATGGTCGGCATGTCTTTCATGTAGGTGGCCCCAACGTTCTTCAAATCGAATGGCATCATCTTGTAACAATATACACCCCACGGTATAATGAAAGCTGTCTTCTGTGCATCTTCTTTATCCATCTAGATCTGGTGATAACCCGCGAAGCAATCTACGAAGGATTGGAGTTCATGCTTGGCGCAGTTATCGATCAGGATGTGCATATTTGGCAGTGGAAATTCATCCTTGGGACTTGCTCGGTTTAAATCCTGATAATCAACACATACCCTAACCTTCCCGTCCTTCTTTGGAACTGGCACGATGTTAGCTAACCAGGTTTTATATTCGACTACCCTGAGAACTTTGGCTTTGATCTGCTTGGTAACTTCCTCCTCAATTTTCAGACTCATGTCTGGTTTGAATCTTCTGAGTTTCTTCTTGACTGGCGGACACATGGGATTAGTAGGCAACTTGTGAGCCACTATAGATGTGCTCTAACTGGTTATATCGTCATACGACCATGTGAAGATGTCCTCATATTCCTTTAGAAAACGGATGTATTCTTCCTTCTCTGTTGGTGACAAATGAATGTTGATGCGAGTTTCCTTGACGGTCTCGGCGTCTCCCAAGTTTACTGCTTCTGTTTTGTCCAAGTTGGACTTAGGCTTGTTCTCAAAATTCTCGACTTCTCTGACAATTTCCTCGGCTATTTCATCTTTTTCCTCTGAGTCACTATTCTCATGTTGTGCTGCCTCATTACATGTCACAATTACTAGTTCATCAGGAAATGTAATAATAGCACTGTGGAAAAAAATTGTAAAGAAGTAATGAATAATAAAGAGAAAATGCATTTTATTAAACTTGAGAAATTGTTCAGACAAAACAGGGCTCGATGAATGGAGCATTTATATTGAAATAAGTAAAGATTAAAATGAAACTACAGGAAATTTTAAATGCCTAAAATAGTTGTAGAAGTAAATCCGGTGTTACAACCCATATCCACACGCGTTAGTTCATGCCATATATTAGTTAACATAAATTCAATAAGGAATTACCTTTGAGATGATAAGAAGTTAATCCTATTGGTCTTAAGTGATACAAGGGTGTATAAGGGTGATTAACAAGTATTAGAAGTTAAACGAATCAAGGATGTGGTAACTCGTATTTTCAGGTAAACCTAGAGGTTCTTAATACACTCAAGGTCATGTATTAAGGTGTTTGAATCATATAATATCCGTATCATAAGTCTTGAAGTCAAACGAGTTATGAAACAAAAGTCGACAAACGTTGTCGCAACTTAGGTTCATAATTTTACTTAAACATTAGGTTAAATGTTTCTAAGATTTTCTCCTAATTTACAAGGAATTACGGGGTGATCTACCCATAAAATTAAAGATATATGAGTCTAGTTTCCAACTCATTAAACCGTTTGTCAATACGATCTCAGAGTATAGAGATATTCATATTTTTGCAAGCCTACGCAGATTGGTAGATGACAAGTAGGTGCATCACCTACTTGCCAAAATGATAGGACAAAATTAAAAGACCTAAGTCGGCCAAGAGAGGACTTTTAAGGGGTTATGAACTCAGTTATTTCATCCATATTTCATACCCTCAAAACCAAAGTTAACCCCTGCAACTCCTCCCCAAAAAATCCTACACAAACCCTAATCGATTTTCCCTCTCTTTCAAGTTCTATTTGAAGGTAAAACCTAGAGTTTGAAGAACCAAGGGAAGGGCTGAGTTATCCAACAAGTAAGGTAAGTTACTGCCATATTTCATACATTTTTCTCTGTTGTGAATTCATGGTAATTCGTTCTATACATATAATAACTCACAGGATAGTGATCGGAAGCCGTGAGTTCGAGTTATTCACTTGTAGCGGAATGTTTTGTGGACTGTTTTTTGTTGCTATTGGACTGCGTGTTTTACTACTATTTTGTGGAGTTTTGGAGGTGGAAGGGTGTGGAGGAATACCATATATATGTAGGGTTGTGGGCTGATAGTGATTCGTAACATTTCCGGGTCGTTTGACACGACTACGGTGGTCGTCGTATGTATGATGTAATTAGGTTGTGCATGGACTGTTTTGGGAGGCTCAATATGTTTATTATTGATGTTCTTTGGGATGTTTGGTGATTGTTTGGAATGGTGTGAAGTCATATATATAGGGTAGGTGTTGTCCGTTTCAACGTAAAATTGGCTGTGGTCGATACATAATAGTTATGATGCTTAAATGATAACGATAGTATTGTTTCTCTTATTGTAGACTAAGGAGTTGTGACAATTGCATAGCTTGTGATTGGGGCAGTATATACAAGGTATGTGAGGCTATCCCTTTTCTTCTTTTGCACGACTCCGATTGTACATAATGTAATGAATGAGCTTCCAAAGATACTCTACTCTTAGAAGCTAGCAGTACTTACATTGCTTTCCCTCTTATGGAACGATTGATGTTAATGTTGCTTCTCTTATTCTGATGTTATCAATGTTGTTGGTACTTCCTGATTCTTATAAGGTTCGTAATGAAGAGTTGGTCCTAATAATGTGCACAGAGGATACCGACCTTACGTCACTCCGAAAGGTTTAGAATGTGATTCTATGAGTCGAGCATGCATTATATATATGTATCTATTTTACTCTACCAAGCCGCGCTATAGTCGGCCGGGTACGACACATATTGTGCAACCACTGATCAGTTGTGTTTAACCGAGCTCCACGTGGCCGGGTATGATTCTACCGAGCCATATGACGGTCGGGTACGTTTTTACCAAGCCTATTATGGCTAGGTACGATATGATGATGATGATGCCCATAGAGGCGTATGTTTTAAAAGTTTATGTATACATACATGTGTATCATGCATTTTATGTCAGTAGCCCTCAGAAGTACTCAGATGTTCCAAGTTGTATATTTTCTATCCCTGCTTACATTACTATTCGTATTTATGGTTCCTTGCCTTACATACTCAGTACTTTATTCGTACTGACGTCCTTTTGTTTGTGGACACTGCATGTCGTGCTGTAGGCCCTAATAAATAGGTAGATGCAGCTCCCCCACCACAGTAGGTTGTCCAGTTCAGCAGTGGTTGGTGAGATCCCTTCTCCGGACTTGCCGTGGTCTTAGTATGCATTTTTGTTATATATATTATGGGTATGTCGGGGCCCTGTTCCGGTTATGTTGCAGCACTTATGTTCATTTAGAGGCTCGTAGACAAGTGTCGACTCATGTATAGTTTGGTATGCCTTGTCGGCTGGTTTTTGTTGTATAGTCTTTTATGGTAGCGTGTAGCTCATACCTTATATGTAGTTTCTTGATTGTCTGGTCATCCCCTGCTATGTATGTTCATGCTGTCATATTTTATTGCTGGTTTTCCATGATCCAGGTCTACCATTTATATTGATCTCATCAACCCTAAAAGATAATAAAAATAAAAGTTAGATAAAATGTACGTTGGTGCTCGGCAAGTATGGTCGGGTGCTAGTCATGGCCCTCCAGTTTGGGTCGTGACAAACTTGGTATCAGAGCAAGTCTGTCCTAGGGATTGTCTATGAGCCATGTCTAGTAAAGTCTTGATTATGGATGTGTAGCGCGCCACATTTATAATCAGGAGGCTACATGACATCTAGGGTTGTTACCTTCTTCCTGAATCTAGATCGTGTGTAGAGTTGAGTCGTAAGTGTTTGTCTCTAATATTTACCTTGTTTTCTTTCAGCGATGCCTTTGACTAGGAAGCAAACAATTAGTAGACGGCTTGATATAGATGCGGGAGAGGGTACCAGTCAGGTGCCCCAAGCCAGAGCAGGCCAAAGTGAGGCTCAGAGTGATACCGTCTCATACCTCATCTACCCCGTCTCCTCTAGAGGATATTAGGAGGCACCCAGCACCTCCAATTCCTCCGTCTGGCACTACAGACCAGGATATGCGGAGTGCTTTGCAGTTATTGACTAGCTTGGTAGCTGCTCAGGCTCAGAGGCAGAATACAGGTGCTGCTGAGAAACCAGTTAGTACGAGAGTTCATGATTTTATTAATTTAGATCCTCCAGTGTTTACTGGATCAGACCCCAAGGAGGACCCGCAGACTTTTATTGACCAGGTTCATCGTACACTTCGGGTTATGCATGTTAGTGATACAGAGGCAGTAGAGTTGGCTTCTTATCGGCTACGGGATTTAACGGTTCTCTGGTATGATAGTTGGAAGAGATCCAGGGGTTCGAACACTCCTCCAGCTGTGTGGAAGGAATTTTCTGAGGCCTTTCTTCATCACTACTTGCCAGTTTATATACGACGAGCTAGAACTGATAAGTTATTGAACCATAGACAAGCTAATATGAGTGTGCGAGAGTACAATATGCAGTCCGATTCTTTAGCAAGGTATGCTCCCCATATGATGGCCGAGATGAGTAATAGGGTGCATTTGTTCGTGAAAGGATGGGGACCACATCTGATAAATGAGTGCACGACAGCCTCATTGGTGGAGGGCATGGATATTTCCCGTATTCAGGCTTATGCCCAGACCCTAGAGGATCGTAAGATCCAGCAGAGGGAAGATAGGGAGCAGGATAGAGGCCAACATAAGAGGGAGAGATTTGCAAGGTATTCTAATGAATTCAGAGGCAGCGTTAGGCCCTATCTTCGAGGAGTTCGACGCCACCTGTAGCTAGTGCTCCCCCACAGTTTCAGAGGCCTCAATATGATCGATTTACCCATTCTGCTCCAGGTTAGAGTTCGCAGGCATCAGGCTCGCAACATCATAGGGATACTAGTCAGACGAGACCCACAACACCACGTTGTGATCATTGCGGCAAAGCCCACTTTGGACTGTGCCATCGAGGTTCTGATGCATGTTATTCTTGCGTACAGCCTGGCCATATAATGCGGGATTGTCCTAAAAGGGGAGGTGATGGTATGGTTCAGCCGACTGGATCTGTATCTGCTTCTTCCTCATCAGTTCAATCTCCAGCACGGGGTTTTCAGCAGTCGACAGGTCGTGGTAGAGGTAGAGGTGTAGTGCCGAGTTTGAGGGGTGGTTAAAATTGAACCTATGCTCTAGTAGGTCGACAGGATCTCGAGTCGTCTCCAGATGTTGTTACAGGTATTTTATCTGTGTTTTCTTATGATGTATATGTGCTGATTGATCCGGGATCTACATTATCGTATGTTACACCCTTTGTGGCTAATAAGTTTGGCATTGAACCTGAATTGATAAGTAAACCCCTTGCGGTATCTACTCCGATAGGAGATTCTGCGATTGCTAGAAGGGTATATAGAGGTTGCACTGTGATGATTTGTAGTCGTCAAACCTCGGCAAATTTGTTTGTGTTAGAAATGGTTGATTTTGATGTGATAATGGGAATAGACTGGTTGGCCTCATGCTATGCAAATGTTGACTGCCGAAGATGGTTAGGTTTCAATTTCCTAGTGAACCCATCATTGAATGGAAAAGGAATATTGCTACACCAAAAGGTATGTTTATTTCCTATCTTAAGGCAAGGAAAATGATCTCAAAAGGTTACATTTATCATTTCATTCGCGTTAGGGATGCGGAGGCGAAACCGCCTACTTTACAATCAATCCCCGTGGTCAACAAATTCCTAGATGTTTTCCCAGATGAACTCCCAGGCCTTCTTCCTGAAAGGGAGATTGAGTTTAGCATTGATGTGTTGCCTGACACTCAACCGATCTCTATCCCTCCATACAGAATGGCCCCGGCAGAGTTGCGAGAGTTGAAGGTACAGTTGAAGGACATGCTGGATAAGGGCTTCATTAAACCTAGCACTTCACCTTGGGGTGCACCAGTCCTATTCGTGCGGAAGAAAGACGGGTCATTACGGATGTGTATCGACTATCGACAGTTGAATAAGTCTACTATAAAGAACAAGTATCCACTTCCAAGAATTGATAACCTGTTTGACCAACTCCAGGGTGACAAGTATTTCTCCAAGATTGATTTACGTTCAGGGTAACATCAGGTGAGGGTTAAGGAGAAGGATATTCCAAAGACAGACTTCCAGACAAGATACGGGCACTTTGAGTTCTTGGTGATGTCGTTCGGGCTAACAAATGCCCCAGCAGTTTTTATGGATCTCATGAATACTATATTTAGGCCCTATCTTGATGTGTTCATGATTGTATTCATTGATGACATTCTAGTATATTCTCGTTCGGAGGAGGAACATGCAGGCCAATTGGGGATAGTATTACAGACGCTTCAGGATCATAAGTTATATGCTAAGCTCTCCAAATGTGAATTTTGGCTGAACTCAGTAGCGTTACTTGGCCATGTGATATCTGACAAGGGTATTAGTGTCGACACTCAGAAGATCGATGCAGTAAAGAATTGGCCGAGACCTACAACACCATCAGAAGTCCGCAGCTTCCTAGGGCTAGCAGGATATTATGGGCAGTTTGTGGAAGGGTTTTCCTCTATATCATCACCATTGACTAAGTTAACACAGAAATATACCAAGTTTCAGTGGTCTGACACTTGTGAACGTAGTTTTCAGGAGCTGAAGAATCGATTGACATCCGCACCAGTGCTCACTCTTCCTGAAGGAATAGAAGGTTATGTGGTATATTGTGATGCCTTAGGTATAGGTTTGGGGTGCGTATTGATGCAGCGTGGGAAGGTGATTGCCTATGCATCAAGACAATTGAAGAAGCATGAAAAGAATTATCCAACCCATGATTTGGAATTGGCTGCAGTAATATATGCTTTGAAGATATGGCGGAACTACTTATACGGCGTCCATGTTGACATCTACACAGATCACAAGAGTTTACAATACATCTTCAAGCAGAAAGAGTTGAATTTGAGGCAGCGTAGGTGGCTTGAATTATTGAAAGACTACGACGTCGAGATATTGTATCATCCCGGTAAAGCCAATGTTGTGGCAGACGCTCTCAGCCATAAATCAATGGGAAGCTTAGTACATATTGAGGCAGGTAGATGGGGGTTGACTAAAGAGCTTCATCAGCTAGCCAATATGAGAATCAGATTGTTAGACTCTGATGATGGAGGTGTTACTGTACAGAATACATCAGAATCATCTTTGGTAGCCGAGGTAAAAGCACGACAATATGAAGATCCTATCTTAGTACGATTAAGAGAGAGCATTCAGCAGTGTAAAAGTATGGCTTTTGAGATCGGAAGAGATGGGGCACTGAGATACCAGGGCCGATTATGTGTGCCTAATGTGGCAGGGTTGCGAGAGAAGATTATGAATGAGATTCATCAATCCCGATATTCCATCCATCCCAGCTCTACAAAGATGTATCATGATGTCAAGGAGCAGTATTGGTGGGATAACATGAAGAAATCTATTGCAGAATTTGTAGCCTAGTGTCCCAATTGTCAACAAGTAAAGATAGAACATCAGAAACTCGGTGGATTGCTTCAGAATATAGAGATTCCGACTTGTAAATGGGAGGTGATTAATATGGACTTCATTATTGGATTACCTCGCTCTTATCATAAGTTTGACTCCATCTGGGTGATAATTGATCGACTTACAAAATGTGCCCATTTTCTGCCAGTTAAGACAACTTACACGGCTGAAGATTATGCGAAGTTGTATATCAAGGAGATTGTTAGGCTTCATGGTGTGCCGGTATCTATTATATCAGACCAAGGAGCTCAATTTACAGCTAACTTTTGGAGGTCTTTTCAGAAGGGTTTAGGCACACAAGTGAATCTCAGCACTGCATTTCATCCGCATACTGACGGACAGGCTGAACGTACCATTCAGACACTGGAAGATATGCTACGAGCATGTGTTCTAGATTTTAAGGGAAATTTGGATAACCATCTTCCACTCATAGAATTTGCCTACAATAATAGCTACCATTTCAGTATTAAAATGGCCCCATACGAGGCACTATACGGGAGAAGATGTATAGCACCGGTTGGATGGTTCGAAGTCGGTGAAACAAAATTATATGGGCCAGATTTGATTCACCAAGATATTGAGAAGCTGAAAGTGATACATAAGCGATTGAGGACGACAAAAAGCAGGCAAAATTTTTATTCCGATGTCCGAAGTTGTGATCTGGAGTTTGAGGTTGGTGATTGGGTCTTCCTGAGGATCTCACCAATAAAGGGTATTATGCGTTTTGAGAAGAAAGGTAAGCTGAGTCCAAGGTATATCGGGCCGTATAAAATTCTTCGACGGATTGGACAGGTTGCTTATGAGTTAGAATTGGCATCCCAATTGGAATTTGTCCCCCTGGTATTCCATGTATCTATGTTGAGGAAATGTATTGGAGACCCTTCTCGAGTCGTCCCTATCAAAGATGTACAGGTTACAGAGGACCTATCATATAAAGAAGTTCCGGTGGCTATATTAGATCGACAAGTCTGCAAGCTGAGAACAAAATATGTAGCTTCCATCAAAGTATTCTGGAGGAACAAGAATATGGAAGAAATAACATGGGAAGCAGAAGAGGAGATGAAGTCTAAATACCCGTACCTATTCTAGAACGAAGATAACAAGGATGCTGGTGGAACACGTGATACATTGGAAGGTGAAATGGCTCTATGAGGTAAGCAATAACTTGAGAATACTATTACTTAATACAAAATGACGATATGCAGATAATGTACATGTACATAATGCTTTGCATACTCTTGTAAGGCCATATGTTGAGTTAACCGCTTGCATGTTTGTCCTCTATTTATGGGAGAAACTGACCGGAATCCACGATGATATAAACTCCCCATGAACCCTTACATTTGAGGACGAATGTTCCTAAGGGGGGAAGGGTGTTACAAACCATATCTACACGCGTTAGTTCATGCCATATATTAGTTAACATAAATTCAAGAAGGAATTACCTTTGAGATGATAAGAAGTTAATCCTATTGGTCTTAAGTGATACAAGGGTGTATAAGGGTGATTAACAAGTACTAGAAGTTAAACGAATCAAGGATGTGGTAACTCTTCTTTTCAGGTAAACCTATAGGTTCTTAATACACTCAAGGTCATGTATTAAGGTGTTTGAATCATATAATATCCGTATCATAAGTCTTGAAGTCAAACGAGTTATGAAACAAAAGTCGACAAACGATGTCGCAACTTAGGTTCATAATTTTACTTAAGCATTAGGTTAAATGTTTCTAAGCTTTTCTCCTAATTTACAAGGAATTACGAGGTGATCTACCCACCAAATTAAAGATTTACGAGTCTAGTTTTCAACTCATTAAACCATTTGTCAATACGATCTCGGAGTATAAAGATATTCATATTTTCACAAGCCTGCGTAGATTGGTAGATGACAAGTAGGTGCATCACCTACTTGCCAAAATGATAGGACAAAATTAAAAGACCTAAGTCGGCCAAGAGAGGACTTTTAAGGGGTTATGAACTCAGTTATTTCATCCATATTTCAGACCCTCAAAACCAAAGTTAACCCCTGCAACTCCTCCCCAAAAAATCCCACACAAACCCTAATCGATTTTCCCTCTCTTTCAAATTCTATTTGAAGGTAAAACCTAGAGTTTGAAGAACCAAGAGAAGGGCTGAGTTATCCAACAAGTAAGGTAAGTTACTGCCATCTTTCATACATTTTTATCTGCTGTGAATTCATGGTAATTCGTTCTATATATATAAGAACTCACGGGATGGTGATCGGAATCCGTGAGTTCGAGTTATTCACTTGTAGCGGACTGTTTTGTGGACTGTTTTGTGTTGCTATTGGGCTACGTATTTTACTACTATTTTATGGAGTTTTGGAGGTGGAAGTGTGTGTAGTAACACCATATATATTTAGGGTTGTGGGCTGATAGTGATTCGTAACATTTCCGGGTCGTTTGATACGACTACGGTGGTCGTCGTATGTATGATGTAATTAGGTTGTGCATGGACTGTTTTGGGAGGCTTAATATGTTTATTATTGATGTTGTTTGGGCTGTTTGGTGATTGTTTGGAATGGTCTGAAGTCATATATATAGGGGAGGTGCTGTCCGTTTCAACGTAAAATAGGTTGTGGTCGATACATAATAGTTATGACGCTTAAATGATAACGATAGTATCGTTTCTCTTATTGTAGACTAAGGAGTTGTGACAATTGCATAGCTTGTGATTGGGGCAGTATATACAAGGTATGTGAGGCTATCCCTTTTCTTCTTTTGCACGACTCCGATTGTACATAATGTAATGAACGAGCTTCCAAAGATACTCTACTCTTAGAAGCTAGCAGTACTTACATTGCTTTCCCTCTTATGGAACGATCGATGTTAATGTTGCTTCTCTTATTCTTATGTTATCAATGTTGTTGGTACTTCCTGATTCTTATAAGGTTCGTAATGAAGAGTTAGTCCTAATAACGTGTACAGAAGATACCGACCTTACGTCACTCCGAAAGGTTTAGAATGTGATTCCATGAGTCGAGCATACATTATATATATGTATCTATTTTACTCTATCGAGCCGCACTATAGTCGGCAGGGTACGGCACATATTGTGCAACCACTGATCAGTTGGGTTTTACCGAGCTCCACGTGGCCGGGTACGATTCTACCAAGCCTTATGATGGCGGGTACGTTTTTACCAAGCCTATTATGGCTGGGTACGATATGATGATAATGATACCCACAGAGGCGTATGTTTTAAAAGTTTATATATACATACATATGTATAATGCATTTCATGTCAGTAGCCCTCAGAGGTACTCAAATGTTCCAAGTTGTATATTCTCTATCCCTGCTTACATTACTGTTCGTATTTTTGGTTCCCTACCTTACATACTCAGTACTTTATTCGTACTGACGTCCTTTTGTTTGTGGACACTGCATGTCGTGCTGCAGGCCCTAATAGACAGGCAGGTGCAGCTCCCCCACCACAGTAGGTTGTCCAGTTCAGCAGTGATTGGCGAGATCCCTTCTCCGGACTTGCCGTGGTCTTGGTATGCATTTCTGTTATAGACATTATGGGTAAGTCGGGGCCCTCTTCCGGCTATGTTGCAGCACTTATGTTCATTTAGAGGCTCATAGACAAGTGTCGACTCATGTATAGTTTGGTATGCCTTGTCGGCTAGTTTTTGTTGTATAGTTTTTCATGGTAGCGTGGTAGCTCATACCTTATATGTAGTTTCTTGATTGTCTGGTCATCCCCTGCTATGTATGTTTATGCCATCATATTTTATTGCTGGTTGTCCATGATCCTGGTCTACCATTTATATTGATCTCGTCAACCCTAAAAGATAATAATAAAAAAGTTAGATAAAATGTACGTTGGTGCTCGGCAAGTATGGTCGGGTGCTAGTCATGGCCCTCCAGTTTGGGTCGTGACATCCTGCCAGGCTACCCAGGGACTTAGCGGGCTCGGGATGATGTGGCGGTCTAGTTTCTGAGAACAGCTCCCTTTGCCACAATCTGAATGGTGAGGCCTTCTTCCTCCTCCTCCTCTATTATGGAACAACAATCCATGTCCTCGTCTTCCAAGAACAAATCCTTCAGCCCAGCTAGTGCTTCTTCTTCTAGAGTTCCCCATATTGTGTCGGCCTGGTGGAAAGCTTGTTCCAAACGTGGTACCGGTTGCTCAAGAGGGTAATATGGTCTGTGCCATGGAGGCAACCACTCCCTCTACTCTTTCCATATATACTAGTATTATAGCCCAAAGGTTGTACCATGATCTTTCAGTCATATCGGCTTGGTGATACCCTGGAGGTTCTTTCCCAACCCTTTGCCGAGTTCATATCCGGACCATGCTAGTATGCTTTCTATTTTGTTACTCCACCACTTATCCTTCTCAACAGCATTGTCCCATTAGATGTGATGATAGGTTTCCCCTCCTAGACTTCTTCTATGTCCAATGACTGTGATGGTTTGACTAGTGTCGATGGGGCTACTCCTATCTCCATGAATGATTACCTCCTGATGGTTCCATTCAAAATTTATAGCTTGATGTAGTGTGGAGGGCACAGCTCCAGCAACATGGATCCATGGTCGCCCCAACAGAAGATTATATAAGGATGGTATGTCAAGCACTTGGAATTCAACATCGAACCAAGTTGGCCCCATTTGCAAGCAAAGGTTGATTTCCCCGATCGTGGCCCTCTGGGACCCATCGAAAGCCTTCACATTCATGCTGCCCGTCCGTATTTCATGGAAACCTTTGTCCAACCTTTTCAGGGTGTCCAATGGACAAATATTTAGACTCGAACCTCCATCAACCAGGACACTGCAATGAAGTTGTCTTCAAATTGCACCGTAATATGCAATGCTCGATTGTGATTCAGACCTTCGGGCAGCAGCTCATCTTTGTGGAAGATAATCTTATGGCTCTCCAACACTTGACCAACTATGTTGGACATTTCTCCACCAGTGATATTATTGGGTACATAAGCCTCGCTCAGTACTTTCATCAAAGCGTTCTTTTGTGCTTCTAAATTGTGTAATAGTGATAGGATAAATAATTGAGCAAGGACTTTGTTCAGATGGTCAACAACAGAATTCTTTTTTGCCTGTACTTTTCTCCATAGGTCATCTGGCCCGATCTCAATGACAGGCGGCCTAGCAGTGGCATCCTTACTCGAACCTCCCAGGTGTTCAGGTGTATAGACTCTTCTAGTTCTATTCATTCCTTGTGCGGCTCAAATTCCTCTATCTTAGTCTTCCCTTTTCGCTGAGCCTCGGCAACATAATCCCAGGGTATTGCTTTTGAGTTGAATGGGGGTGTGGTTGACACCGACACAGTAAAAAATGTGACCACTTCTACTTCAAATGGAGCGGAGGTGGCTGCGGGCGGAGCTACTTCTACCTCGAATGGAGCCAATGCAGTTACCTCAACATCAATAGGTGCTTGAGTTTGAACCACGATAGGAGTAAGTGTGACTTCAACCTTAAAGTCATCGCCTTCTCGAATGAGCCTGATTAACCCCTCAGGGTCCCATTCTTCATTTGTTTCTATAACATGTACACCGTCACCTCTATGATCAGGGAGGGGATTTTTGTGGCTTCCTTTGCTTGTATAACCTTATTGTCAATGAGTGTCTGGATCTTATCCTTAAACGTTCGGCTCTTAGCGTTGGTGTGCCCTTCCATACCGGAATGGTACACATAAGTTTTGTTCAGATTGACCCACTGGGATAGATTTTCTAATGCCACAGGGGGAGCAGAAGTGAGGTAATATGCGGCCTTTAACCTTTCATACAATTGGTCGATGGGCTCAGCAATGGCGGTGTATTGTCTGGGTGGCTTGTGGTTGAAGTTGGGTCTTGGTCTTGGATAATTTTGGCGAGTTGGTAGTGATTTGAAGTGGGATGGTTGGGAATTATAGGTGTGATGGACAGTGGCTAGCTAGGAATATCTGGGAGATGAAGGTTGATATGTAGGTAGTGATGTTTGGTATGTGGGTGGAGGTGTTTGATATGTGGGTGGAGGTGTTTGATAGGTGGGTGGAGGTGTTTGATATATGAGTGGAGTTTTTGGGCCCTGGGCCACCATTACTACCCCAACATCTCTCTTCTTCGATATGCGACCTGATTGTAGTGCCTTATTTGTGGCCTGCAATGCCTCAAAATTCATTAACATCCTGCTGTTGATTTCTTCCTCGATACTTTCCCCAAGCTTGACGATATCAGAGAATTTGTAATTTTCGATGACCATCAGTCTCTTACAATATTGTAGATCCTGTGCCCTGACGAAGAATTTATTCATCTGTTCTTTATCCAAAGAGGGCCTGACCTTGGCCGTTCTCCGACCTCCAACGAGTAGCATATTTGCGGAAAGTCTCAATAGGTTTCTTCTTGAGATTCTGAATGTAAAAGACATCTGATGCATTCTTTATGTTTAACCTAAACCGGTCAATGAAATCTAATGTCATGCTTACCTAA
This sequence comes from Nicotiana tabacum, assembly GCF_000715075.1. NCBI lineage: Eukaryota > Viridiplantae > Streptophyta > Magnoliopsida > Solanales > Solanaceae > Nicotiana > Nicotiana tabacum. Next base: position 87,365,502 of record NC_134101.1, on the reverse strand, counting down.
TTGGACATTTCTTGGGATTTTGGCTGATATACCAAGACAAAGCGGCCCCAGTAAAGCTTCTCATAAAGAGCTTCATCTGAATCTTTCATCTTTTCCAACCCCGACAAGCTTGCCATAGTAGGTCCTTAGGTGAACCTTGGAATCACCTGTACCATAGAACATTTCGAACTTGGGAGGTTTATACCCCTTTGGCAATTCTACATCTGGCTGTATGCACATATCTTCATAGTTCAAACCTTCTATTCCTCTATCACCCTCAATACCTTGAACTCGACTTGTTAATTTCTTGAGTTCTTCGGCCATGTTCTTAATGAGCAGGTCCTTCTTAGAGGGTTCTGGTGCATAGGAGATTGGTTGGGTAGAAGTGGTATAGTTTCCACATATATGGGGTTGCTCTGATTGGTGCCAGGGACTTGGGTATAGTGATGGTAGAGTTTTGTGGATCGGGAATGAGTGGTGGTGTATTTTAGGGAGTGTGGTAAGTAGTGGTTGGTTGGTACGGAATTGGTTGATGATGATGTTGTGGTGGAGTTGGTATTGGTAATGGATTGATATTTTGGGGTGGAGTTGCGTATTGATTTGGTGCGGTAGGATTTTGTGTGTTCTGAGGAGGTGTTGGGTTCTTTGCGTTCCGTTGGTGGATATCAGGGACATTGAGGGTGAGTGACAAGTTTACCAAATTGCGGACCTACTCGAATTCTCCTTGTAATTCTAGTATCTTTTGTTCCAGTCTCAGAACTAGGTCATTCGGGGCCGGAGTACTGCGGCCGTCGGAAGTCTCTGCGTTCTCAACGTTTTCCTTTCGGATTCCACTTAAGTCGTCCATCTTTGATTTTCCTCTGCCTTTTGTGTTGCTTGGAGGAGGAGGACTATATTCCATATAATCCAGCTTTTTGCTAGCTTTGATGGCCCTCTCTTTCCATTCATAGATTTGGTCAATTGATAGAAAATTCCTCCACCAGTATAGCAAGAGTTGGGGTGGGCTAACCATACCAAAGCTGGGGACCTCGTGCGTCATTTTTTGCAAACAAAAGGGTTAGACCTTACCCCTACCAAATTTGACTATTTATACATTTATGATCAATATATCGGCAATTACTTATCCAAATTAATGCTCAGAATGTGGTTGTGTCCGTTGGGATTATGGAAAACCCGATGGACTTTGGATAAGGCTTATCTTAAAGGATCATTATATCGACAACATAACTGATCAAGACTAGGTTTGATCATGATGAGTGCATAATTTTAACTAGGTTTCTATGGGGTTTTAGACTGGTACCCTCAAGCAGACAACTCGAGGGGGATGGCACAAAATCGTCGACTGCACCGCTGATCGACTAGTTTTACCGCAAATAAGCCTTTCCGAATTTAAGGGTAGTAAATAGGAAGAGCGCAACCACTCATTAAAGCGTTGCTATAGGATTTGATACGCATGAGTGAAATATGATGTGGAGCATGATTTATGCAGCAATTAATAACATGTAGTCAAATATTTTCACGTAGGAAAAAGTAAATACAGTATTTAAATAATTAAAAGACGGTTACAGGAAAAGAAACCATAGAGAAAATTCAGTTTCAGGGCAATAAAGAAATCATAATACTTGAAAATAGACAATTAAATTCAAATAAAGGAGAAGGGTACGGGACAAGCATGCTCGGACAAATTTGTAAAAGACAAGTTCGTTATGGTAAGAGCCTAAAGATATTCCTAGCAGAGTCGCCATGCTATCGTGCCCCCTTTTGTCCTCCATTTTGATGGGGAAGTCCAGGTTTCGATATTCACGGGTGTAATGACTCATCTCCTTTTGGAAATTGGGTATTTGAAGATTCACCACCTAACGGATTATGGTGCGTTAGGGCACATAGAGCGATTAACTCTTTGGTTGGTTTGCATTACCAGAGATTAGGGTAAGGGCTCGAAGTAATCTCGAGGGGAAGGTGTTAGGCACCCCTCTTGGTCCACAACTGTGGGTTCCGACCGAACTTATATTCACAAATTAGTCTATTACATGAAAACAGTTGAATCAAATAGGTTGCAAGTAAAGCACATTAGATAACTCAAGTAATAAGATTTAGACAAACTGTAAAACAAAGGTTTAAATAAAAAGGGAATCTGGTAAAGAGGGGTCTTAGGTTGGTTATCCTATAGGATCACCCCACACAATGTCCGGTAAACACTCCTCAATGATGGGACACACGTGACATTAGCACGTAGCCATTATATCCCATATCTACCCTTCCCATCCCCTTATTGATCATGCAAAGCGAGTGTTTGGTCAACGATTTCTATTGCGTGCTGCTACCCGTCCCTTCTTAATGGTCCTGGAGGGAGTTAGGACCTCTACCTATAGTAGGTTCTAGACGTACCCCTAAAGTTTTAAATGGTGAAGATTCTAAGGCGACAATCAAAAAACAATTAGCAGTTTTAACACATAAAGGGAGCAATTAGAGTCTTAGAGTTTCCTCCTCAAACAAACACTAAGCAGCATGACTCAAGCATAGTTAAGGTCTTTTATTAGAAAATGTCCTAAAGCAGGATATCTAGGTGAATATGCAGACGATAAATAACCTCTTTTAGACTCAGAAGTTATAACCCTTGCAATTGCCTATGGATTTTTAAACCCTATTAGGAATCAGAAAACATTAAGCAATAGAAACAGTTTCAAAGGTGCAGTTTTGAAAACGCCCTAAGGGCTTGCCTATACGCGTAGTACTGATGTCTATATTAATACCGAAACAAAGCAGGTTTTGAAACGGACCCCTTTAATACCTATAGGCATGATATCTAATGAGATTGAGGCAGTTTGAAAGAACTTGTTTCAGCAAATACTTAATACTTAATAAAACCAATTCAGAAATGAACTAGGCGTGATCAAGTTGACTTATTTAGACTAAGTTAGATTGAAAGGCAGAATTTCGAATATGATTCCCTATATGCATGATATCTAAGTCTAATACTGATTTTAACAATTTGCAGGCTTAGAAACATACATAACACTCGTTGCACCAGAATCCGAATTAAGTCCCGTAGGCATGGCATCTGTAATTTAATCCGATTTTTAAGACATCGAAAGCATGATTCTTATTACGAAATTATCCGAATTTTATAGGAATGGTTTCTATATGTGACAAAATGTAGAACCTTATAGACATGATTTCAGCAAACAGATTTAAAAGTAAGATCCTAGGAGCATGATTTCTACCCCGTATTACCCCATAAAACATGTATCTACCCACCATTTTCATTAAATACCCCAATATATGTTAACAAGTTATTACAGAGCAATGAATGAATTACACAAGTAAATAAAAAATCAAGAATTTATTCTATAGGGAGCCTTCAATTAGGCCCAGATTCCCCAAAACCTCCAATGACTCATATGCCTCAATTCCATAGACAATGACATAGCCTAGGTGCATAAAAGTTTCCCAAGGATCTCAAGGATCCCGGGCAGTTCTTCCACCTAGACTTGGTAACCAAAATTGAACAAGTGCATTGTGGAAGGGCTAGCCTCAGTATGCCAGAGTTCAGAGGGTTCTCAAGAGGATCTCAAGGCAGTACACATACTGGAGGGGCCAGAACTTATTGACTAAGAGTAGAGTGAAAATGATTTACTCAAGTTGGAAGGTTTTAGTAAAAAACAATATTAAAACAAAAGTATTTTTGAAAGTAATTTAGTAAAGCAACAGATCTTGTATGAAAAAAATAGATTGGAGTAGTTAACAAAGTCCAAACACCTTAGGATAAGTTTATACACAGCCAGGAGTCACAACATCAAGGTAGGTTTGATAGTCACAGACAGGGGTAAAGGGGGTTTGGGAATACATATGACACATAATTAAGCAAAGACCTGGGAGTTAGTATAGTCATGCCTAGAAGCAGCTAACTAGACATAGTCATAAAATCAGACATAAAGAACAGACTCACATACAGGGGGATAGGGATTTTAGAAATTCATGGTGGTAAATATATAACACGTAAGAGAGGATTGGTGTAGGCATGCTCAAAAACAAACAGAAGTGGAAATATACTGATCTCAAGGGAGGGGAAGACATGATGACATTCTAGTAATATAACCCTCAACTACAAGTTTCACAATGAAACCACAAATAGAAGCACACTAGAAACAAGATGAACTGAAACAATAAGAGAATAACATTATTGTTGGAACTTTGAATTGAAACTAGGACATACCAGTAAAGAGGATATTGAGCAGAATGAAAGAACAAGAGAACACAAATGGTTAGCCTTGTCTTGCAGCCAGCTAACATAAAGCAGTAGCAAGTAGCACAAGAGAGAGAGCAATAATTTTTAAGTGTGAGAGATAGTTTTGAACCAAAAGTTCCTATCTGTGTGTGTTAATGAGAGAGCATATATATAGTTTGAAACTAGGCAGAATAATAAGATACGAATCAAAATCAAGCAGCAATTATGGAACTAGGTATCAATTAGTAGAAGTACTCCCTTAATTAAGGGAGTTAATTTCAAATAGTAAGGACAAATAAGGAAAGAGATCACATACGACTAGAATATAACACACAAGGAAATAGTTTCAGCATAGTGAAAGTATAGAACATGTAATTAAGGCTAAGTACATAATATCCCAATTAATGAAATAACATAAGAGTCGGTTGACAGCATAGTTGACCATAAAATAAGGCAATGAAAATCAGTCGAGAATATTACGAGAGATTAGAAGGATATCAATCACAGGGAATCAAGGATTCCGATGGACAGTAGTACTGATTTAGGGGGAGGGGGGAATTACCATAAATTTCTATGAACAAATAGAATAAATACACGATAGGCAAAAAGAGGCAAAAATCAGAAACCCTAATAGCACAGTAGGGTAAAAATCACACAAAATCAGGGATTCGTATGGAACATAGTACTGATTATATGAGTTTGACAGAATAAACATAATAGAGGCAGAAGAAGCAAAAAATTAGAAACCCTAATGAGCATAGTAGGGTAAAATCACAGAAAACTCAGGGATTCATGAGAAACAAGCAAGCATATAGATTAAACGATCAAATCATCAAATACAGACTCAGAACCTAGGGTTAAGACCAAGAACTAGGGTTTTCACATAGATGAGTTGAAAAAGGAATAGAAACACAGAATCAGTCTAGATATGCAAAGGATAGAGGTTTAAACATAAAGGAAAATCGATTTAAACAAGTGTAGAAGAAACTCCGAGAAACCCTAACTTTAAAGAAAGTAAGAACAACTTGAAGTCGATGATTTTTCAAAAGAGGTTTGAGGACAGTGTAAAACATAGAAGGAACAAACTCGAATCATTTAAAAATGGCCAAGATCTAAGAGATACAAACTAAAATTAGTGTTTCAAAAGAAACCTAAATAGAGATGGAAGAACCTGCTTAGAGCTTCAAAGATCATAACAAATATAGTGTGACCTTGCCGAAAATCACACCGTATAAGCCATGAACAGAAAAAATAGCAACCCTAGATAGAAGTCGGCATGGCCCAGTGCCCTTGAAGGCCTTAGAGAGGATGAGCAAGGCAATGGAGAAGCCATTGGAGGCTTGGGGTTGAGGATTGGGCGTCGGAGAAGACCGGAGAAGGGAGGCGGTTGAAAAGTATTTATGGTTAGGTTGAGAGGAGAGAGGAGATGAGAGGTTTCAAAGGCGGCAGGCTATGAGGAATGACTAGGGTTGGGGGAGGTATTAGGATTAAAAAAGGAAAGGGATCGTATGGACCGTTGATCTGGGAGATCAACGGCTAGGATTTGATCGGGTAGATGGGTTCTAGGTTTGGGTAAGAGTATATAGGGTCTGGGTCGGGTAATTTGGTAGGAATTTGGGCTGGGGTAGGGTTCAATTTAGGCTACAATTGAAAGCCAAATCTTGCTATTATTTAAATAACCACTTTTCCCTATTTAATTTAAAATAAGTAATAAACAATTTATGAAAAATAATTTTCTACACCAAATGATTTAATATATTTAATTATCATTTTAAAAATATAGGGACCAATTTTATACATATAAAATGTAATTATACATTAAATGGGCTAACATTGCAATTATATGCAATTTAGTTTAAATTACCAAATGCAATTATAAAAATGCATAAAAAATATATTAACCATATTTTTGTATAAGTTTACAAATTAAATGAACAAATCATCATAACAATAATTTGAGGAATAGTTATTGTGATTTTACGAATAAAAGGGGAGGAAATAAATCAATTTAAATCCTTAAAATTATAGAAAAATTATAAAAATATTGTGCATGCTTATATATGCATATATATGCTATTTCAAGGGTATTTATTCATATAAAAAATATATAGGGAAAAATTGGGTATCAATACCGGCTTCAAGGCTTTGACCCTGAACCTGAGAGAACATTTCACAGGAGGTTGAGGGAAGCAAGGGGCACAAATAATATTCAGGCACTTGTTCAATTTCCTGGGGACATGGCATAGGAGAAACACATGGCTGTTCAGAAGGTGGCAATGCCCAGTATTGCCAATGTCACCTCTGGCGTTGTGAAGCCCAGAATCACTGGGAACTTTGAGCTGAAACAAAGCATGATCCAGCTACTTCATGCGAATGGGCAGTTTTCTGACGACCCGACCGGTCATCTTAAGAATTAACGCCCCGATCCCCTATTAACTGCTTTCCCCAAGTTTATTTCTGCTATTTTGATTTGCCGAGATATTTGGTTTTGAGTTTCGGAGAGTTTTGGGACACTTAGTCCCTAAATGAGACCCTAAGTGTTAGAAAGTTAACCATACTCGGAACAGTGTGAAGACAGACTCGTAATGGAAATTCGATGGTTCTATTAGCTCCGTGGGTGATTTCGGGGTTAGGAGCGTCTTCGGAGTGTGTTTTGGAGGTCCGTAACTAATTTAGGTTTGAAATGCCGGAAGTTGAATTTTTGATGTTTCCGGTTTGATAGTGAAATTTTGATTCGAGGGTCGGAATGGAATCCAAGAGTTGCAGTAGTTCTGTCATGTCATTTGGGATGTGTGTGCAAAATTTCAGGTCATTCAGACGAGGTTTGATATAATTTTTGATCGAAAGGAGGAAATTGGAGTTCTTAGGCTCAAATCCTTGATTAATTCGAGGTTTTGATGTTGTTTTAGGTGTTTTAAGGATTGCTACAAGTTTGAATGAGGTATTAGGTGATGTTGGTGCTTTTGTTAGAGGTACCGAGGGACTCAGAGTGATTTCGGATGGTTGACGGGAAGATTGAGAAATTGTTGCAGCTGTTGTATTTTTGCTTCTTTTTGTATTTTCGCATCTCCGGTTTGGGAACCGCAGATGCGGCGCCGCAGAAGCGGCTAAGGGGCCGCAAAAGCATATCTTGGTCCTTTCTTCAGGAACCGCAGAGGCGGTACCACATCTGCGAATTTAGAGTCGCAGATGCGGAAGATGGCTCGTTAAGTGAAAGTTGCAGATGCGACATGTTTCTTCAGAAGCAGGACCGCAGATGCGGAAACTGCTGGGAATTATTTTAAAAGGGGTTCTGCAATTTGGGGGTTTATTTCCACCATTTCTAATCATTTTTGGAGCACTTTGAAGGGGATAGAAGAAGGATTCGAGGGGAATCACTTGGAGGTAACATCCTTGACTTCATAACTAGTTTTTATATGATTAAAGACCTAATTAGTGGTTAGGAATTTGGGAAAAATGGTTAATTAGGACTTGAGTTTAAGAGGCCTTTAAATGAGGATTTGAGGGGTCATTTGGACTCTGATTTAAGTGTTATTATTATGTATAGACTCGTGAGAGTACGAGGTTTCTGAAAATGTAAATTTCAACCGATTCCGAAACGTGGGCTCGAGGGACATTTTGGTTATTTTACATAATTTCGCGTATTAGCTTAGAATTTAATTGTAGAATCAGTTACTTAAAGTGTTATTTACATTATGCGATTGAATTGAATAGATTTGGTCCATTTGGAGTCGAGTACTCGTGGCAAAGACGTGGTTGGGTTGATTTTTGAGCCGATTCGAGGTAAGTGGCTTGTTTAACCTTGTGTGGTGACCTCCTTAGGATTGATATATTTGGTAATTGAAATACCTTGTGCGTGAGGTGACGAGTGCGTACTTGTGCTAATTGTTGGAAATCTGTTTTTCTTTAAGTAATTACTAGTACGTTTCCTTTCCTGTTTCTATTTCTTGCACTATTAAGAATTTTGTTAGCTTAGGAAAACATGTCTAAGTGACTTAATTGCTTTATTTGATTCAACCTGCCTTACTTGAATTCTGTGCAGCATGCTAGGCTAGAATCACTTATTTCCTTAATATGAAATTTTGCCATTTCTTTTTATCTTCCTGCTGCTGCTGTGTATTTATTTTGGGACTACGGATGTGGGATTCCGGTAGCTCCCCCTTGTTTGTTTTCTTTGGGACTACGAGTTAGATTCCGGGTAGATCCCCCTACACATTTACTTTGGGACTATGGGTTAGATTCCTGGTAGATCCTCCTGCACGTTTACTTTGGGACTACGAGTTAGATTCCTGGTAGATCCCCCTGCACAGTTATATGGAATACCATATTGCACCCGGTAGATTCCCTAGTACTGGGTATTTACATTTGGGACTAAGGAACGAGATTCCAGTAGATCCCCGCGCACTATGAGTTGGACTACGGGACGGGATCTCAGGAGACGCTTTAGACATATATATGATGGACTAGATATGTAAATATGGTAATACAGGACGGTATCCTGGGAGATCCCCGATTGTTACTATTGGTGCTGAGCTGTATTTCCTTTCCATGTTTACCTTGTTCTGTATAGTTGTTGTTGTTCTGTTCATCCTGTATTATTTTACAGCTGTACTTATTTATACTATTTTGTTCCATACTGTTGATCTTTATATTTTATTTAACCTCAGTACGGCCCTGACCTTCCTCGTCACTACCCAACCGAGGTTAGGCTTGGCACTTACTGAGTACTGCTGTGGTATACTCATGCCTCTTCTGCGCATGTTTTCATGTGTAGATCTAGGCACCGCTGATTAGGTCTACTATCCTCAGGGAGGTTACCGCTCTAGAGATTTCGAGGTACATCTGCCGCGTCCGCAGACCGAGAAGTCCCTTTCTATTCTTGCTTTTAGTATTTAGCCCTTATGTACCTTCCTGTTTTTATGAGCCATTCCGAAGATAGAGCTATGTAGTATTGATCTAAGCTTATGATTCATGGGTTTTCGGGTCTTGGATTTATGTTTGGTATTGAGAGTTAAACATGATGTATGCCGAGCGGCACATTTAAACATTGTTACTGCTTTACTTCTGTTTTAAATTATTTACTTTCGCAAATTTTGGTTTTTCTTCCTCAAATTAGGCTTACCTAGTCATAGAGAGTAGGTGCTGTCACGATGGTTCACGGAGGGCGAATCAGGGTCGTAGAAAGTTGGTATTAGAGCTCTAGGTTCATAGGAGTCATGGATCACAAGCCGGTTTATCAGAGTCTCGCTGATTGGTACGGAGACGTCTGTACTTATCTACGAGAGGCTATGTAACTGTTAGGAAAATTTCCACTTCATTTGCTTCCTTGTCGTGTGATATTTTGACATCACAATTCTAAACTTCTGTCTTCTATTCTCTCATAAATGGTGAGGACACGTGCTACAAGAGATGATCAGGCACCTGCACCTCCTACTACAGCCGTTAGAGGCCGGGATCGGGGTACAGGCCGAGGACGCGCATGTGGTGCAGCAAGAGCACCTACGCGAGCTGCCGCCGAGTTTTTGCCAGCAGATCTAGCCGGAGTCCAGGCACATGACACGCCTACTACTACTACTTCAGCTCTTTAGGAACTTTGGCTCAGGCGGGGTTGCTTCCCCTTGCTGCAACTATATCTCAGGCCGGGGGAGGAGCACAGACTCCCGTCGCCCACACTCCTGAGCAGTGAGTGCATGTTGAGTAGGTCCCTAAGATTATTCCTGTACCCCCTGTAGTGCCAGTTCAGCCCGAGGACTGGGCAATGGATTCCGAGGATGAGCAATTGAGGCTTGAGAGATTAAAGAAGTACAAGCCCTTTGTATTTAGTGGTCTAGCATTGGAGGATGCTCTGGGATTTCTTGATGAGTGTTATTGCATTCTCCGTACCATGGGTATCTCAGGATCGAGCGGGGTTTCTTTCACTACCTTCAAACTTCGAGGAGCCACCTATGAATGGTGGCACACCTATGAGTTAGACAGTTTAGATGAGGCTGCTTCACTGACTTGGGCTCAAGTTTTAGATCTATTCCTGAGGGAGTAAGTTTTTCAGAGCCTTAGGGACACATGGCACGGAGAGTTTGAGCATTTGTGCAAGGGTGCTATGACTGTTTCAGAGTATGCTGTCTGTTACACCAGTTTGGCTAGGCATGCACCAGCCTTGGTTTCTACTGTTATCGAGAGACTTCACCGGTTTATTGAGGGCCTTATTACCAGTATCAGATCTAACATGGCTCGTGATTTGGAGATGGATATTTCTTATCAGCAGGTGGTGAGCATTGCTAGGAGGATTGAGGGTATGCATGCTAGGGAGAGAGAGGAGAGGGATGCCAAGAGCTCTTGAGAGTCGGGCCATTATTCTGGTGCCCGTATCCCAGCTGCAGGCCGTCAAGGTGTCGACGCCCGCTTTTTCTACGGGTCGCAATCGGGTATACGACATTGGGAGGACAACTCTATTCCCTTTCGAGAATTGGGTTTTGGAATTTTGAAGAGTCGCCACCTAATGATTATAGTGCATTAGGACACTTTAACAAAGGTTTGAGTTGGAAAAACTAGAGTTCTGGTAAGGGCTAGAAATTATCTCGAGGAGAAGGTGTTAGGCACCCCTCAAGATCCACTAGTGTGGTCCCGTGCATGTTACAATTGTGACTTTACAAGTAAACAATCAAGGCTCAAATACGGACTTGCACAGAACATTGCAATTAGGTTGAAAACTTTTGAAGGTAAGTATAGAGGACAAAAATTTATATAAACAAAAGATTTGAATGGTTTCACGAGAAGAGATGAAAGAAAATAAGGGGAGGGGGGTCCTAGGTTTACGATTAATATGGATCACTTCAATGCAATATCCAGAAATCACTCCTCAAAAGAGGGGTCGCACGTGATATTAGCACACCGGTCATCATATCCATATTCTACCCATCCCACCCCGTTAAGGTATTAAAGTGCGAAAAGTTTCGTTACTTATTGCATGCTAGTACCTGTCCCAAACCTATCAGTATCGGAGGCATTTAGAAATACTAATCCTATAGGGAAAGGGATTTGGGGCCTTTTGAGAGCTTTCAAAGGACAAAACACTAGGCGTCAATCAAAACACATAATGCAAGTAAAAGGGGAAGCAGATAAGCAAGTAAGGCTCAAGTAAACCTCCTTAAGTCAGATAAGCCATAGAGTTTAGCATGTCTTGCATGTACTGATTTGGTCTTTAAAATTAAAGTGATAAGCGGACTGGTTCAACACATACTTTTAGACAGGAATTCCGCATTAGGCTTGCTCGAATGCAGTTCTTAAGGACTAGTCAATTTTCATCTATATGTTGGATAGAACTAACGATTTCGAAAAGCGAACTGGTTATGAATAGTTACCAGTTTTTTATCAGAGTGAAACGAGTTTCAGAAAAAGAATGTACTGCTTTGAAAAAGATTTAAAAGTAAAGAAAGGAGGTTCAGAAGACATGAAGACTAGTTGGAAAAAAAGAGTTTCACGAAACTTATCAGAAAAAGGTGAGTTTCAGAAAATGCCAGTTTGGTTTAGAAAATGTTTATTAACTTACGAGGTTCAGAAAATCATAGAAGACTGCCAGTTTTACCAAAGTATATATTAATTTAAACGGTTGGTATTGTTTTGAACAAATGAGACAGTTGCGACTCGAAGTTCCTATAGGCATGATTTCTATATGTTAACTGATTTTAACACTTTTTTAACAGGAGTCTTACAAACATGGTATCGATATGCAACTTTATAATTAAGCCTACGAGCACGGTATCTATATGCATAGTTGCAGAAAGTTTAGAAGTTAAATCATATAGGCATGGTCTCTACGTGTGAAATTGTGCAGTGTAGAAATTAAACCTATAGACATGATTTCTACCCTTTTGTGCATGAAAAGTAACCCCCCTCCCCTTTTCACTAAAATCCCATGAGTTTATACAAATTATTACAAACCAGTAAAAAATAAGACAGAAATTAAAAATACATCAGAAATTACAGCTACATCCGAGCAGCCTAATTCAGGCTTAGTATCTAACAATATGAGATTGAACCACTTCTAAGATACATATTTCCAAAGCCTTCTCTTATCTAGGGTGTTTCAGAGATCCAAGGAGTTTCAGGAACTCCAGGCAGTGCTTACACCCAAGATGTTAATTAGAAAGAGTTACAGTGCAGTGTGGAAGAGCCAGCCCTCAGGTGTCCAAGTTCAAAGGGAGCTCATGGATCCCAAAGCAAGGCTCACAAGAGAGGGGCAGAACTTAGGTTCTAAGAATGAGTGTAAGTGCAATAGAGAGGGTTGGGGAATGCTATGGCAGGCTGGTGGTCATGCCTAGCCATAAGGTAGGCTGGCACACCCCTGACCAAGCCTGTTCAGCCAACAAATAAAAGCACAGACCTATTGAAGGTCAGACTATGGTCTGGGCAATGATTAGGACACTGCCAAACAAAGGTCTTAAGCTCAAAATACAAATAAGGGGGAAAAGGAATGGGAATTGAAAGAATTTAGGACTCAGGGAGTCCAGTCCATATACATGAACAACAATGTAAAGGGTTGTCATGTTTTATGAACCATAACTCAGCAGACAAAAGGTTCAGGGATGGGGATTCATATAGGACCAGGAATAACAGGCTTGTAGAAAGCAGTAAAATAAACAAAGAAAAGACTGAAGCATAAACACATAAGAGAGGGGGCAGAATTTAAACAAGAAGAGACATACCAGTTGCAGAAAAGTAAGCACAAAGAAAAGCAGGATACTTGCAGCCAAACACAATCAGAGAAGAGAGCTTATGAGTTCAGAAAAAACTTGAATGCTTTTTTAGAAAACCTAAGTGTATTTGAGAGAAGAAGTGGTGACTTATGTTGTGTGTTCGAACTTGTTTCTTGAAAGAGAAGAGGTACAGGTATTTATAGTTTTGAAAACGAGTAGAGAATAAGGTAACAAATAAGGTTTCAACACAAACATGGAAATAAACACAGTCAGAATCAATTAACACAGGTATTCCCCTTTAATCAAGGGATTACTGCTCAAACAGACACTAAAAGGATTAATATAAGGAAAGAAGATCAATATGTAAGCAGAATGATTGTTACCATAAAAGGAGCAGTAAAAACCATATAGTAAGGGATTAAGTCTAAATACATGAATGTACTTATTTTGGAAAGGATCCGGTAAGGCTAAACAAAGAGAGAGAATCAATTAACCCTTAACGGGCGAGTAAAAAAATCAGAATTTCATAAGGAAAAGTTTTGAAAATCAATCACAGAAGGGACTCAGTATATAAATGAAGTGCACAAGTAAAAAGCATGTGAGGCCAAGCTATGGCGAGAAGGAACAACATACAGTAATAGCATAGAGAAAGCATTCATAGCATGATAGTCACGTAGGTCAGGTTTCAGTGATTTAGTAGTAGAGGAAAAGATGAGAAGCATGCGAAGAATCAAGTAAAAACCTTTCTGAAAACACAGTCGAGTTTGACAGATAGTCGGAACTCAGAACAAAAAGGAATCACATAAGGAAGAGAGATGCTGAAACAAAAAGAATTAGGCTGAGCAACTTCAGACAAACGAATTGCACGAATAAACTTAAGGGACTCGAACAGGCCCCATAGAACTAGGGTTTTTGAAAATTAGTCGAGTTTAGAGGCGATAAGTAAGTGAAACAAACAAGCGAATTCAGAATCTCAAATAAACCCCAAATATTAGGGGTTTTAACCCTAATCAGGTGTAAACAAGGTAAATCAAACTAATACAAACAAACAGACTAAGAAACTCAAACAAAATTCCAAAAATTAGGGTTTTCAACATGCTAACTCAAATAGAAAAACAACACAAGCAAAACACAACAAAACATGTCGAGAATCAGAGAAGAGATTCGAAATAACTTAACATGAAACCCTAGTTAAAGAATAAAGTGTTTTGAAAGAAAAATTAAAGAAACTTCGAGAAAAAATGCTTAGCAAGTTCAAAACACACATAGATCCGGAGTAGATCTGAAATAAAATCAGAGGAACCTTAGAGATTAGGGTTTCGTACGAAACCCAGGTGATGAGGAAGGCTTTGAAAACCATCGATCTAAGTAGGAGAGTCAAAGGTCGAACTCGGATAGCCATGGCTGGCCGGACAAATGTTGAAGACGACCGGAGAACAGTCATCAAGCAAAGGCTTGGTCGAAAACTTTCAAGATCTGGTCATAAGACATCAGAAACGACCACGTAGAAGCCATGAGAGGCTGGTATAGGCCTCCGATGAACCTGGGAAGCCATGGATTAGGGTTTCAGTGAGAGGCGACGGCTAGGGTTTGAGGTGAGTTGAGAGAGAGTTGAGAGAAAGAAGGGATTCAAAGGTGGTATCTCTGAAATAATGAGGTAGGGTTTAGGGTCGTTTGGAATTAAAAAGGTAAGAAGCAGCGGTGGCCGTTGATCTAAATGATCAACGACCGGGATTAAAAGGGGTTATGGGCTGGGTCGGTTGAATATGTGCTGGGTCGGGTTAGAGTGGTAATTGGGCCGGTCCGAATGTGAGTTTGAAATTAGGTCAAATTTAGGCTAAAATCGAAATGTAATGGGGCTAAATTGAAACGAACTGAGGCCAAAATTTAAATAGCCAGTTTTCCCTTTTTATTTTATAAAAATAGTAAAAAATAATTTTGAAAGAAAATTAAAAGCACTGGATCCGTTAATTGTATATAAATATTAATTAAAAAATATTGGAACCAGTTTCATAATTATAAAATGCTATTAAATCTTAAACCAGGCTAAAATTGCAATTATATGCAATTTAGCTTTTAAAATACCAAATTAATTTGTAAAAATATACGAAAAGTAACCTACCTATATTTTGGTATAAATATGAGAATAAAATAAGTTATTCACCAAAGTGATAATTTTAGGAATAATTATTGAGCAATAAATAAATTTAAAATCTTTTAAAAAAATTAGAAAAATACTAAAACACTTGGGCATACTTATATATGTATGTACATGATATTTGAAAGTATTTGCATGTAAAAGAATCATATAGGAAAAAATTGGGTATCAACAGCTGCCCTTTTTTACTCGGGAAGGATGAAAGAGTTGTCGGATAAAGATGTGATGGCCAATTTTGACCGAAAGAGATGATTTGCAAAGAATTCTGACCGAGCTCTGGCTTTTGAGCTGCCTACATATCCCTGGTCTTACAGGAATCAGGCCATATGTAGTTCAGGATCCATCGGCGAAATTTGCCGATAGAGTTATTGAAAGGAACGGACGTGATGCCTAAGTTGAGAAAGATAGTTGAAGTCTGATAGGCTGCGAGAACCGGAGCAGGATCGCTACTACTGAGACGACCGTTTGCTAGCCTGTGTACCTGCAAGTGGGAAATACAGCATAGATTGTACATAAATTTAAACGTGATGCAAGTTCCCATTGGACCATGAATGTTGTCTTTGGACGGTTAGGATGACATCCTTGGACCATGACGTCCTGCGCTATGAAGAGCATAAATAAAAATTCACAGGCTATGAAATGATGTTCTCGGGCCATGTAGATGGTGCCTCCGAACTATGATTCCTTTGAATAGGTTGGCAATCTTTCAGCCCATGAAATGCAAAAGGTGGCGATCTTTCAGCCGGTGCAGAATTTAAATGAAGGTAGCGATGTTGCAGCCGTGCGAGAAAAGTAAAGAGGCGATATTTCAGCCATGCAAGATGGAGACAATGCTTAGTCTCGAAAGGCAGATAGAGTAGCCTTATGCAGATGGAGACAGGGCTTAGTCTCGAAAGGCAGATAAGTAGCCTTATGCAGATGATGATGGAGGTAGAGCTTAACCTCGGAAGGCAGAAAAGTAGCCTTATGCAAAATGCAGATGGAGACAGGGCTTAGTCTCGAAAGGCAGAAGAGTAGCCTTATGCAGATGATGATGGAGGTAGAGCTTAACCTCGGAAGGAAGAAATGTAGCCTTATGCAAAATGCAGATGGAGACAGAGCTTAGTCTTGAAAGGCAGATAAGTAGCCTTATGTAGATGATGAGGGAGGTAGAGCTTAACCTCGGAAGGCAGAAAAGTATCCTTATGCAAAATGCATATGGAGACAGAGCTTAGTCTCGAAAGGCAGATAAGTAGCCTTATGCAGTGCAAGAATGTAAAAGGACGATTAGTAGTAAGATCTCTTAGCTGATAGTCGATTACGATAATATGACTGCTGGGGAGATTGTGTACGGATAGCAATTGCGGGCAAGTGATGATTTTGAAAAGTTGCATTCTTGGGAAAGTATGCGTACATAAATATACTTAACGATACTGCATGTCGAGTACCTGCATCCAAAGAAAAACGTGAGTTTTGTAAGGGGAAAAGGTTAGTTCATCTTCCCCGGGCTCTTGACGTTGTGTGTCATTAGGGTAGCATCGCTAAACAACAGTAATTCGGATAATAGTTATGCATAATTTAGTAAATATAACGTAAGTATATAATCGAAAATAGTTTTCTTTAGATGAACCAACGATTGCGACGTGGTTCAAGACATTGCAACCTCTTTCGTTCCGGAATTTTGAGGGTCCTCCTCAAAATTCTGCCCCAGTTTGTTGAGCGAACATTTCTGATGGCTGTGCTGAATGACTAAAAAATCGTCTTCAGGATTTTGAGGGTCCTCTTCAAAATTCTGTCCCAGTTTACTGAGCTGGCGCTTCTGGCGATGGACTAAAATCAACTTCGGAGGTTTGAGGGTCCTCCTCAAAATTCTGCCCCAGTTCCAATAGCGGGGAAAAATGGAATTTTTATTAAATTGTGACCGAACCCATAGGGCTGCCTACGCATCCCCTCTTAAACGGGAATCGGGTCAGGCATAGTTCAAATTACATCATATAGGGAATCATAAGTGGTTACACATAATATCGTTTTACTGCATCTGAATTGATCGGCTTTGGCCAGACTTCTCCATCCATTTCTGCAAGAATAAGGGCTCCTCCAGTTAGAATCCGGTGAACTATGTACGGACCCTGCCAATTGGGAGAGAACTTCCCCTTGGCTTCATCATGATGTGAGAATATTTTCTTCAACACCAGCTGCCCCGGTGTAAACTTCCTTGGCTTAACTCTTTTATTGAAGGCTCTGGACATTCTGTTCTGATACAACTGACCGTGGCAAACTGCATTCATCCTTTTCCCATCTATAAGGGCTAACTGCTCGTAGCGTCCTTTTACCCATTCTGCATCATCCAACTCTGCTTCTTGTATGATCCTTAGGGAGGGAATTTCTTCCTCGGCGGGGATGACCGCCTCTGTACCATAAACCAGCATGTAGGGAGTTGCTCCGGTCGATGTGCGGACTGTGGTGCGGTATCCCAATAAGGCGAATGAGTTCTTGTGTTTGATCTTGAATGTTTCACACATTGCTTTCATCAAGTCGCTGTTGAGATTGGAACCATTATCGGTGATGATTGATTCCGAAATTCCGAACCGACAAACAATGCGGTCGCGGACGAAATTTGCCACAACCATCTTAGTGACTGCCTTGTATGATGCTGCTTCGACCCATTTGGTAAAATAATCGATTGCCATTAAGATGAACCTGTGCCCATTTGATGCGGCAGGCTCGATAGGTCTGATAACATCCATTCCCCAAGCGACGAACGGCCATGGCGAGCTTGTTGCAGTAAGCTCGTTTGGAGGCACCTTTATCATGTCTGCATGTATCTAACAGCGATGACATTTGCGAACATACCGTATACAGTCTGTTTCCATAGTCATCCAAAAATACCCTGCTCGGAGTATCTTCTTTGCTAAGACGAAACCATTCTTGTGCGGCCCGCAGGTCCCTGCATGCACTTCGTCCAATAGTCTGGATGCTTCTTTTGCTTCGACACACCTTAGTAAACCCAAATCGGGAGTCCTCCTATACAGGATTCCTCCACTGTGAAAGAAGTTGCTGGATAACCTACCAAGTGTGCGCTTCTGAGTAGCATTGGCAAGTTCTAGATATTCCCCTGTTGTCAAGTACTTCTTGATGTCATGGAACCATGGTTTTCCATCCGTTTCTTCCTCAACGTGGGCGCAATAAGCTGGTTGATCATGAATCTTTACTGGGATGGAATTAATGAAATTTGTATCTGGATGTTGGATCATGGACGAAAAGTAGCTAATGCATCAGCAAACTCGTTCTGGACTGTGGGGACGTGCTGAAATTTTGTCTTTGTGAACCTTTTCCTCAACTCCTGTATGTGATGCAAGTAGGGATGTATCTTAGAGTTCTTGGTTGGCAACTCTTCTTGAACCTGATGTATGAGCAAGTCTGAATCCCCGATCACTAGCAACTCCTGAACGTTCATGTCAATGGCCATTTTGAGCCCCAAGATGCAGGCTTCATATTCGGCCATATTATTGGTGCAAGGGAACCTGAGCTTGGCGGATATCGGGTAGTGCTGGCCGGTTTCTGATACTAGGACTGCTCATATGCCAACTCCTTTGAAGTTTTCAGCTCCGTCAAAAAACAACCTCCAACCATCATAGGATTCTGCAATATCATCTCCTATCAAAGATACCTCTTCATCGGGAAAATACGTTTTCAGGGGCTCGTATTCTCTGTCCACGGGATTCTCGGTGAGATTATCCACTAAGGCTTGCCCTTTGATTGCTTTGTGGATCACATAAACAATGTCTAATTCACTTAGCAGGATTTGCCACTTGGCGAGCTTGCCAGTGGGCATTGGTTTTTGGAAGATATACTTCAAAGGATCCATTTTGGATATGAGATAAGGAGTGTAAGAACAAAAGTATTGCCTCAACTTCTGCGCGACCCAAGTCAGAGCACAACAAGTGCGTTCTAAAAGAGAATACCGGGCCTCGTACGGTGTGAACTTCTTACTGAGATAGTAGATGGCTTGGTCCTTTATCCCTATTTCATCATGTTGTCCCAAAACAAAACCGAATGCTCCATCCAATACCGCAAGGTATAGCAATAGGGGTCTTATTGGCTCAGGTGGAACCAAGACCGGCCGCGTTGACAGGTATTCCTTAATTTTGTCAAAAGCTTTCTGACAATCATCAGTCCACCTTGTGGCAGCGTCCTTTTTCAACATTTTAAAAATAGGTTCGCAAATGACCGTGGACTGAGCTATGAACCGGCTGATATAGTTGAGTCTCCCCAGGAAACTCATCACGTCCTTCTTGTTATTTGGCGACGACAATTCTTGGATAGCTTTGACCTTTGACGGATCCAATTCTATTCCTCGACGACTCACGATGAAACCCAATAATTTTCCAGCAGGAACCTCGAATGCATACTTGGCGGGATTCAATTTCAGATTGTACCTCCTCAGTCTGTTGAAGAAATTTCTTAGGTCTTCCATGTGATCCCTGGCTTTCTTGGATTTGATGATGACGTCATCCACATATACCTCGATCTCCTTGTGTATCATGTCATGAAAGATGGTAGTCATGGATCTCATATAGGTGGCACCAGCATTCTTCAAACCGAATGTCCTCATTTTGTAACAGTACATTCCCCATGGTGTGATGAAAGTCGTTTTCTCTGTATCTTCCTCGTCCATCCATATTCGATGATACCCAGCGAAACAATCAACGAAAGACTGTAACTCATGCTTGGCGCAGTTGTCAATTAGAATGTGTATGTTCGGCAAGGGGAAGTCGTCTTTAGGACTGGCCCGGTTAAGATCGCGATAGTCAACGCAAACTCTAACTTTCCCATCCTTTTTTGGCATTGGCACGATTTCTGTCTAACCATGTCGGATACTCTACTACCCTAAGAACTGTGGCTTTGACTTGCTTGGTAACCTCTTCTTTGATTTTGAAACTCATGTCGGGTTTGAATTTCCTGAGCTTCTACTTTACCGGCAGACATGTTGGATTTGTTGGCAGTTTGTGAGCTACAATGGATATACTGAGACCTGTCATATCATCATACGACCAGGCGAATATGTCTTCATATTCCTTTAGGAATTCCGTGTACTCTTTCATTTCTGATGGTGACAGGTGAATACTGATGCATGTTTCTTTGACATTCTCTGTATCTCCCAGATTAACGACCTCAGTTTCGTCCAAGTTGGACTTAGGCCTATTCTTAAAATTCTCAACCTCTATGACGCCATCTTCTGGTATATTATCCACTTCTGAATCCATATCCGTTTGTTGCATTGTCTCGTTGCAAGTCACAATCGTTGGTTCATCGTCAAGGCAAGTAATAGTAATGCTGTGTAAAGTAAAGTGAATGATAGAAAAAATAATAAGAGCGAGATATATAATAAACTGAAATGCTTTGATTGAATTCATAATTGTTTTGAATATTAGAGCTCTTTTCAAAATTAAAGACAATGCGGAAATAAAATCAGCTAGTAAAAAGTAAAAATGTGATGCATGGTGCTTTTGTTTAGCCTTGCTACCCCGAAGCTGTTTCCTTAGCAATCGGGGTACCCAGAGGAATCTCAGTTCTTTCCTTTCTGGCGCTTGAATCTTCCATTCTACTTTTGTTCTTGTTCCGGATGGGACTCGGAGGAGGAGGAGGTAGAGGGCCCTTGGATCTCGTACTGTATGATGATGGTGCCAGAATTCACGAACTAACCTTTGGGGAGGGGAATAATAAAAGAAAAGAAAAACAAAAAAGGTAACAAGTTAGTGCGGATTATGAGGAAAAAATGTTGCAATATTTAAACATATTGTGCAAGAATATAAATCGTGTCCTAATTTGGGTGCCTCGGTGTGCCCGAGGTAGGCCTAGCGAAACGTTATTTGAAGAACATATAATGCTAAATGCCTCATTTTATCGACAAAAATAAGACGAATCCCAAGACGACACTAAAATAGCGGAAAATAAATATGTCACTAATGTCCATTGGCCTTATTATATTAAAAGAAAAAAAGAAAGACTCCTAACTACTTGGTCCTAGAAGGATCTTCTTCAGGTTGAATGTTCTCATTGATCAAGTCCAACAACTCGCACAGATTTTCCAGTAAAAATGCTATCGCCAGACGTTCTCCTTTGCCTTCCTCAACATTTTGACAGTTGATGACTCTTTTCCTCACTTTCCCTTCCAATTCCAGCAAGCTGTACTCCAGGTATTCTAGCTTCTCACTAGCCTTGGTGACTCTCTCTTTCCATTCGTTGATTTGGTTGCTCGATGGGAGGTTTCTCCACCAAGTCTGCAAGAGTGAAGGTATGTTTACCATACCGAAGTCAGGAACTTTGTCATTCATTTTCTGCAAAACAAAAGGGTTAAGACCTCACCCCCACCGGACTCGACTATTTAATACCAATAATCAGCATAAAAAGCATTTAGTTCTCCAAATAAATGTACAAAATATGGTGGTGTCCGATTGGGTTTCAAGGAAACCCAGTGGACTTCGAACAAGGCTATCTTAAACACAGTTAAACAGAGTAAGGTTTCTGTTGGGGTATTAGACAGGTACACTTGAGCAGACAACTAAAGAGGGAAAGGCACGGAACCGTCGACTGCACCGCTGATCGACTGATTTTACCGCAAATACGCCTTTGCCAAATTTAAAGGGTGATAATATTGAAAGATCGCAACCACTCATTATAAGCGTTGCAAGAATGAAACAAATTGACATGTATTTCCACGTTCATAAGATAAATGATTACAATAATTGCAATAATCACAACAGTATTGAAATAAAGCAGTAAAGAAAAGCAGTTAAAGAAAAGAAAAGATATGAAGAGCCAAGTCAGTTTCGTAGTGAACGAATAAAAGACAGTAAATAAAGCAATTAATGAGATGGTAAAGTCACAAGCAACATGCAATGGTAAAAGCCTAAAGAAGTTCCCCAGTGGAGTCGCCATGCTGTCGACGCCCCCTTTTTCTATGGGTCGAAATCGGGTATACGACATTGGGAGGACAACTCTATTCCCTTTCGAGAATTGGGTTTTGGAATTTTGAAGAGTCGCCACCTAATGATTATAGTGCATTAGGACACTTTAAGAAAGGTTTGAGTTGGAAAAAACCAGAGTTCGGGTAAGGGCTAGAAATTATCTCGAGGGGAAGGTGTTAGGCACCCCTCAAGATCCATTAGTGTGGTCCCGGCCATGTTACAATTATAACTTTACAAGTAAACAATCAAGGCTCAAATAAGGACTTGCATACAACATTGCAATTAGGTTGAATAATTTTGAAGGTAAGTAGAGAGGACATAAATTTATATAAAAAAAAGATTTGAATGGTTTCACGAGAAGAGATGAAAGCAAATAAGGGGAGGGGGGTCCTAGGTTTACGATTAATATGGATCACTTGAATGCAATATCCAGCAATCACTCCTCAGAAGAGGGGTCACACGTGATATTAGCGCACCGGTCATCATATCCATATTCTACCCATCCCACCCCGTTAAGGTATTAAAGCGCGGAAAGTTTCGTTATTTATTGCATGCTAGTACCCGTCCCAATCATATCAGTCCCGGAGGCATTTAGGACTACTAATCCTAAAGGGAAAGGGATTTGGGGCCTTTTGAGAGCTTTCAAAGAACAAAACACTAGGCGTAATGCAAGTAAAAGGGGAAAAAGATAAGCAAGTAAGGCTCAAGTAAACCTCCTTAAGTCAGACAAGCCATAGAGTTTAACATGTCTTGCATGTACTGGTTTGGTCTTTAAAATAAAAGCGATAAGCGGACTGGTTCAACACATACTTCTAGACAGGAAGTCCACATTAGGCTCGCTCAAATGTAGTTCCTAAGGACTAGTCTACTTTCAGCTATGTGTTGGATAGAACTAACGATTTTGAAAAGCGATCTGGTTATGAAGAGTTACCAGATTTTTATCAGAGTGAAACGAGTTTCAGAAAAAGAATGTACTGTTTTGAAAAAGATTTAAAAGAAAAGAAAGGAAGTTCAGAAGACATGCAGACTAGTTGAAAAAAAAAAGAGTTTCACGAACCTTATCAGAAAAAGGTGAGTTTCAGAAAAAGGTGAGTTTCAGAAAATTTTTGTTAACTTACGAGGTTCAGAAAATCACAAAAGACTGCCAGTTTTACCAAAATATATATTAATTTAAACGGTTGGTGCTGTTTTGAACAAATGAGACAGTTCCGACTCAAAGTTCCTATAGGCATGCTTTCTATATATTAACTGATTTTAACACTTTTTAACAGGAGTCTTACAAACATGGTATCTATATGCAACTTTATAATTAAGCCTACAGTTTGCCTAATGGTATCATTATGTGCAGAAATGTAAACACCTATGAGCATGGTATCTATATGCATAGTTGCAGAAAGTTTAGAAGTTAAATCCTATAGGCATGGTCTCCACGTGTGAAATTGCGCATTGTAGAAATTAAACCTATAGACATGATTTCTACCCTTTTGTGCATGAAAAGTAACCCCCTCCCCTTTTCACTAATATCCCATGAGTTTATAGAAATTATTACTGACCAGTAAAAAAATAAGACATAAATTAAAAATACATCAGAAATTATAGCTACATCCGAGCAGGCTAATTCAGGCTTAGTATCTAACAATATGAGATTGAACCACTTCTGAGATCCAGATTTCCAAAGCCTTCTCTTATCTAGGGTGTTTCAGAGATCCAAGGAGTTTCAGGAACTCCAGGAAGTGCTTACACCCAAGATGTTAATTAGAAAGAGTTACAGTGCAGTGTGGATGAGCCAGCCCTCAGGTGTCCAAGTTCAGAGGGAGCTCATGGATCCTAAAGCAAGGCTCACGAGGGAGGGGCAGAACATAGGTTCTAAGAATGAGTGTAAGTGCAAGAGAGAGGGGTGGGGAATGCCATGGCAGGCTGGTGGTCATGCCTAGCCATAAGGTAGGCTGGCACACCCCTGACCAAGCCTGTTCAGCCAACAAATAAAAGCACAGACCTATTAAAGGTCAGACTATGGTCTGGGAAATGATTAGGACACTGCCAGACCAAGGTCTCAAGCTCAGAATACATATAAGGGGGAAAAGGAATGGGAATTGAAAGAGTTTAGGACTCAGGGAGTCCAGTCCATATACATGAACAACAATGTCAAGGGTTGTCATGTTTTCTGAACCATAACTTAGCAGACAAAGGGTTCAGGGATGGGGATTCATATAGGAGCAGGAATAACGGGCTTGTAGAAAGCAGTAAAATAAACAAAGAAAAGACTGAAGCATAAACACATAAGAGAGGGGGCAGAATTTAAACAAGAAGAGACATACCAGTTGCAGAAAAGTAAGCACAAAGAAAAGCAGGATACTTCAGCCAAAACACAATTAGAGAAGAGAGCTTATTAGTTCAGAAAAAACTTGAATGCCTTTTTAGAAAACTAAGTGTATTTGAGAGAAGAAGTGGTGACTTATGCTGTGTGTTCGAACTTGTTTCTTGAAAGAGAAGAGGTATAGGTATTTATAGGTTTGAAAATGAGTAGAGAATAAGGTAACAAATAAGGTTTCAACACAAACATGGAAATAAACACAGTCAGAATCAATTAACACAGGTATTCCCCTTTAATCAAGGGATTACTGCTCAAACAGACACTAAAAGGATTAATATAAGGAAAGAAGATCAATATGTAAGCAGAATGATTGTTACCATAAAAGGAGCAGTAAAAACCATATAGTAAGGGATTAAGTCTAAATACATGAATGTACTTATTTTGGAAAGGATCTGGTAAGGCCAAACAAAGAGAGAGAATCAATTAACCCTTAACGGGCAAGTAAAAAATCAGAATTTCATAAGGAAAAGTTTTGAAAATTAATCACGAGTTTGAAAATCAATCACAGAAGGGACTCAGTATATAAATGAAGTGCACAAGTAATAAGCATGTGAGGCCAAGCTATGGCGAGAAGGAACAACATACAGTAATAGCATAGAGCAAGCATTCATAGCATGATAGTCACGTAGGTCAGGTTTCAGTGATTTAGTAGTAGAGGAAAAGATGAGAAGCATGTGAAGAATCAAGTAAAAACCTTTCTGAAAACACAGTCGAGTTTGACAGATAGTCGGAACTCAAAACAAAAATGAATCACATAAGGAAGAGAGATACTGAAACAAAAAGAATCAGACTGAGCAACTTCAGACAGACGAATTGCACAAATAAACTCAAGGGACTCGAATACGCCCCAAAGAACTAGGGTTTTCGAAAATTAGTCAAGTTTAGAGGTGATAAGCAAGTGAAACAAACAAGCGAATTCAGAATCTCAAATAAACCCCAAAAATTAGGGTTTTCAACGCTAATCAGGTGTAAACAAGGTAAATCAAACTAATACAAACAAACAGACTAAGAAACTCAAACAAAATTAAATAAATTAGGGTTTTCAACATGCTAACTCAAATAGAAAAACAACACAAACAAAACACAGCAAAACATGTCGAGAATCAGAGAAGAGATTCGAAATAACTTAACATGAAATCCTAGTTGAAGAATAAAGAGTTTTGAAAGCAAAATTAAAAAAACTTCGAGAAAAAATGCTTAGCAAGTTCAAAACACACATAGATCCGGAGCAGATATGAAATAAAATTGTAGGAACCTTAGAGATTAGGGTTTCGTAAGAAACCCAGATGATGAGGAAGGCTTTGAAAACCATCGATTTAAGCAGGAGAGTCGAAGGTCGAACTCGGATAGCCATGGCTGGCCGGACAAATGTTGAAGACGACTGGAGAACAGTCATCAAGCCAAGGCTTGGTCGAAACCTTTCAATATCTGGTCATAAGACCTTAGAAACGACCACGTAGAAGCCATGAGACGCTGGTATAGGCCTCTGATGAATCTGGGAAGCCATGGATTAGGGTTTCAGTGAGAGGCGACGACTAGGGTTTGAGGTGAGTTGAGAGAAAGAAGGGATTCAAAGGAGGCATCTTTGAAAGAATGAGGTAGGGTTTAGGGTCGTTTGGATTTAAAAAGGTAAGAAGCAGCGGTGGCCGTTGATCTAAATGATCAACGACCGGGATTAAAAGGGGTTATGGGCTGGGTCGGTTGAATAAGTGTTGGGTCGGGTTAGAGTGGTAATTAGGCCAGTCCGAATTTGAGTTTGAAATTGGGTCAATTTTAGGCTAAAATCGAAATGTAATGGTGCTACAATTGAAACGAACTGAGGCCAAAATTTAAATAGCCAGTTTTCCCTTTTTATTTTATAAAAATAGTAAAAAATGATTTTGAAAGAAAATTAAAAGCACTGGATCCGTTAATTGTATATAAATATTAATTAAAAAATATTGGAACCAGTTTCATAATTATAAAATGCTATTATATCTTAAACCAGGCTAAAATTGCAATTATATGCAATTTAGCTTTTAAAGTACCAAATTAATTTGTAAAAATATATGAAAAGTAACCTACCTATATTTTGGTATAAATATGAGAATAAAATAAGTTATTAACCAAAGTGATAATTTTAGGAATAATTATTGAGCAATAAATCAATTTAAAATCTTGTAAAAAAATTGGAAAAATACTGAAACACTTGGGCATACTTATATATGTATGTACATGATATTTGAAAGTATTTGCATGTAAAAGAAATACATAGGGAAAAATTGGGTATCAACACATGGTAGGGGTTATATGAGTCGCCATGTTCATTCAGCTCTTCCAGTATCCAGTAGTGCTCCAGCTCCCCCTAGGCCTCATGAGCCTTATTATGCACCTCCGGTTCTAGAGTGCCTCCTGCGCGGGGTGCTTTCAGAGGTCAGTCCAGCAGACCTGGCCCTAGCCAGTCGCAGCCACCACGTCCTCCCAGAGCTTGTTTTGAGTGTGGTGACACACGTCATATCGTGAGGGATTTCCCCAGACTCGGGAGGGGTGCACCTCCATAGACTTCTCAGCCCCGACGTGCCCCACAGAGTTCTCAGGCTATGGTTACATCTCCAGTTGCTACCCCACCTGCTCAACTAGCTAGAGGTGGAGGTCGGGGAGGTAGAGGTCGCCCTAGAGGGGGACGCCAGGCCAGATACTATGCCCTTCCTGCTCGTACCGAGGCTATTGCCTCCGATTCTGTCATCACAGGTATTATATTGGCTTGCCACAGAGATGCATCTGTTCTATTCGATCCAAGGTCTACTTACTCTTATGTGTCTTTTTATTTTGCTTCGCATTTGGGTGTACCTCGAGATTCTTTGAGTTCCCCTGTTTACGTTTCTACTCATGTGGGAGATTCTCTTATTGTGGACTGCGTTTATCGGTCATGTTTTGTTGCTCTTAGTGGTTTTGAGACCTTAGCCAATCTATATTACTCAGTATGGTTGATTTTGACATTATCTTGGGCATGGACTGGTTGTCGCCCCATTATGCTATTCTTGATTGTCACGCCAAAATCGTGACGCTGGCTATGCTAGGTGTACCGCGTGTTGAGTGGAGGGGTACTTTAGATCATACTCCTAGTAGAATTATTTGTTTTCTTAAAGCTCAGCATATTGTTGAGAAGTGGTATGATACGTATTTAGCTTATGTGAGAGATGTCAGTATTGATACCCTTCAGTTGATTCAGTCCTAGTAGTACGGGATTTTCCCGATGTGTTTCCAGCTGATCTTCCAAGAATGTCGCCTGATAGAGGTACTAATTTTGGCATTGATCTGTTGCCGGGCCCTCAGCCCATTTCTATTCCTCCGTATCGTATGGTTCTTCCTGAGTTGAAGGATCAATTATAGGAATTGCTTGATAAGGTTTTATTCGGCCCCGTGTATCACCTTGGGGTGCTCCTGTCTTATTTGTGAAGAAAAAAGGATGGTTCCATGCATATGTGTATTGATTATCACCAGTTGAACAAGGTTATAGTGAAGAATCGTTATCCTTTTCCTCATATTGATGATCTGTTTGACAAGTTTTGGGGCGCACGGGTATTTTATGAGATTGACTTGCACTTAAATTACCATCAGTTGAAGATTCGGGAGCCAAACATCTCGAAGACTGCTTTCAGGATGCGGTATGGTCATTATGAATTCCTTGTTATGTCATTTGGGCATGCCCCAACAACCTTTATGCATTTGATGCACCGTGTGTTCCGGTCGTATCTTGAATCATTTGTCATTGTCTTTATTGATGATATTCTGGTGTATTCTCGGAGTCGGGAAGATCATGAGCAGCACCTGAGGACTGTGCTTGTGATTTTGAGAGAGAAGAAGTTATACGCTAAGTTCTCGAAATGTGAGTTTTGGTTGGATTCAGTGGCATTCTTAGGCCACGTAGTGTCGAGTGAGGGTATTCAGGTGGATCCGAAGAAGATAGAGGCTATGTAGAGTTGGCCCAGACCATCCTCAGTTACCGAGATCTGCTCCTTGGCTTGGTGGGCTACTACCTCATTTTGTGGAGGGGTTTTCATAGATTGCAGCCCCTATGACCAGGTTGACCCAGAAGGGTGCTCCATTTCAGTGGACGGAGGAGTGTGAGGCGAGCTTTTAGAAGCTCAAGACAGCTTTGACCATAGCCTCAATTTTTATACTACCTACAGGTTCGGGGTCTTATATAGTCTATTATGATGCCTTGAGGGTTGGCTTCAGAGCGGTGTTGATGCAGGATGGTAAGTTAACTGCCTACAAATCTTGACAATTGAAGATACATGAGAATAATTACCCTGTTCACGACCTTCAGTTAGCTGCCATTGTTTACGCCCTGAAGATTTGGCACCATTATTTATATGGGGTTCCCTGTGAGATTTATACTGACCATCGCATCTTGCAACACATGTTCAAGCAAAAGGATCTAATTTTGCGTCGAAGGAGGTGATTAGAGTTGCTGAAGGACTATGATATCACTATTTTGTATCACCCGAGCAAGGCAATGTAGTGGCTGATGCCTTGAGTCGTTGGGCGGAGAGTTTGGCTTATTTACCAGCATCAGAGAGGCCTATGGTGATGGATATTCAGGACTTAGCCAGCTAGTTTGTGAGATTGGATCTTTCGGAGCCCAGTTGGGTTCTAGCTTGCGTGGTCTCTCGGACTTCCTTATTTGATCGTAACAGGGAGCGGCAGTATGATGACCCTCATTTGCTTGTCCTCAAGGACAAGGTTCAGCACGGTGATGCTAGGGATGTGACTATTGGTGATGATGGGGTATTGAGAATGCAGGGTCGGATTTGTGTACCCAATGTCAATGGGCTTCGAGAGTTGATTCTAGAGGAGGCCCATAGCTCGTGGTATTCCATTCATCCGGGTGCCGCGAAAATATATCAGGATTTGAGACAACACTATTGGTGGAGGCGGATGAAGAAAAATATAGTTGGATTCGTAGCTCAGTGTCTCAACTGTCAACAGGTAAATTATGAGCACTAAAGACCGGGTGGATTGCTTCAGCAAATAGAGATTCCAGAGTGGAAGTGGTAGTGGATCACCAGGGACTTTGTAGTTGGGTTCCCACGGACATTGAGGAAGTTTGATGCTATTTGGGTGATTTTGGATTGGCTGACCTAGTCCGCTCACTTTATTCCTGTGTGTACTACTTATTCCTCGGAGCGGATGGCGGAGATCTATATCCGGGAGATTGTTCATATGCTTGGTATTCCGGTTTCCATCATTTTAGATAGAGGTACCCAGTTCACATCACAGGTTTGGAGAGCCGTTCAGCATAAGTTAGGTACTCGGGTAGAGTTGAGTACAACATTTCACCCTCAGACGGACGGAGAGTCCGAGCGCACTATTAAGATTCTTGAGGATATGCTCCGTGCATGTGTGATTGAGTTTGGAGGGTCTTGGGATTAGTTCTTGCCATTGGTGGAGTTTGCTTACAACAACAGTTACCAGTGCAACATTCAGATGGCACCATAAGAGGCTTTATATGGTAGGCGGTGTGGATCTCCAGTGGGTTGGTTTGAGCTGGGTAAGGCTAGACTATTGGGCATAGATTTCGTTCAGGATGCTTTGGAGAAGGTTAAGGTGATTCAGGATAGACTTCGCACAGCCCAGTCTAGATAGAAAGTTATGCGGACCGAAAGGTTTGCGATGTTTCCTATATCGTTGGAGAGCAGGTTCTACTTCGAGTTTCACCTATGAAGGGCGTTATGAGATTCAGGAAGAAAGGGAAGTTGAGTACGAGGTTTATTGGCCCATTTGAGATATTGAGCCGTGTGGAGGAGATTGCTTATGAGCTTGCCTTACCTCCCAGCTTGGCAGGAGTTTATTCGGTATTTCATGTTTCGATGCTCCGGAGGTATCACAACGATTCGTCGCACATGTTGGATTTCAGTTCAGTCCAGTTGGACAAGGATCTATCTTATATTGAGGAGCCAGTAGCAATGTTGGACAAGCAGGTTCGGAAGCTGATGTCAAAGAACATTGAATTAGTGAAGCTCCAATGGCGGGGTCAGTCGTTTGAGGAGGTGACCTGGGAGACCGAGCAGGATATACGCAGCCGTTACCCTCATCTTTTCACTACTTCAGGTATGTCTCTATGCTCGTTCGAGGACGAACGAATGTTTAAATTTAGGAGGATGTGACGACCCGGCCGGTCATCTTAAGAATTAACGCCCCGATCCCCTATTAACTGCTTTCCCCAAGTTTAGTTCTGCAATTTTGATTTGCCAGGATGTTCTGTTTTGAGTTTCGGAGAGTATCGGGACACTTAGTCCCTAAATGAGAGCCTAAGTGTTGGAAAGTTGACCATAGTTGGAATAGTGTGAAGATGACCTCGGAATGGAAATCTTATGGTTCCATTAGCTTTGTTGGGTGATTACGGGTTTAGGAGCGTGTTCAGAGTGTGTTTTGGAGGTCCATAGCTAATTTGGGCTTGAAATGCCGGAAGTTGAATTTTTGAAGTTTCCGGTTCGATAGTGAGATTTCTATCCGAGGGTCGGAATGGAATTCCAAGAGTTGCAGTAGTTCCGTCATGTCATTTGGGATGTGTGTGCAAAATTTCAGGTCATTCAGACGAGGTTTGATTGACTTTTTGATTGAAAGCATAGTTTGAGAAAATTGGAGTTCTTAGGCTCAAATCCTTGATTAATTAGAGGTTTAGATGTTGTTTTAGGTGTTTTAAGTATTGGTACAAGTTTGAATGAGGTATTAGGTGATATTGGTGCTTTTGGTTGAGGTCCCGCTGGCCTCGGGGTGATTACGGATGGTTGACTGGAAGTTTGAGAAATTGTTGCAGCTGCTGTATTTTTGCTGAGTCTAGTATTTTCGCATCTGCGGTTTGGGGACCACAGATGCGGCGCC
Source organism: Nicotiana tabacum (assembly GCF_000715075.1). NCBI lineage: Eukaryota > Viridiplantae > Streptophyta > Magnoliopsida > Solanales > Solanaceae > Nicotiana > Nicotiana tabacum. Next base: position 87,334,250 of record NC_134101.1, on the reverse strand, counting down.
GCAAAAGCGGATTTTGGTCCTTTCTTCAGGAACCGCAGAAGCAGTACAACATCTACTGATTTAGAGTCGCAGATGCGGAAGCTGGCTCGTTAAGTGAAAGTCGCAGATGCGACATGTGTTTCGCAGAAGCGGGACCGCAGATGTGGTCCCATGACCGCAGATGCGGAAACTGTTGGGCATTATTTTAAAAGGGGTTCCGTGACTTGGGGGTTTATTTCCGCAATTTCTAATCGTTTTTGGAGCTATTTAAAATGGATAGAAGAAGGATTCGAGGGGAATCGCTTGGAGGTAACATCCTTGACATCATAACTCATTTTTATGTTATTAAAGACCTAATTAGTGGTGAGAAATTTGGGAAATATGGTTAATTACGGCTTGAGTTTAAGAGACCTTTATATGAGAATTTGAGGGGCCATTTTGACTCCGATTTCAATGTTCTTGTTATGTATAGACTCGTGAGAGTACAAGGTCTCTAAAAATGTAAATTTCACCCAATTTCGAGACGTGGGCTCGAGGGGTGTTTTGGTCATTTTACATAATTTCAAGTATTAACTTAGAATTTAATTGTAGAATTAGTTACTTGAAGTGTTATTTATATTATGCGATTCAATTGAATAGATTTGGGCCACTTGGAGTCGAGTACTCGTGGCAAAAACTGGTGTTGGGTTGATTTTTGAGCCGGTTCGAGGTAAGTAGCTTGTCTAACCTTGTGTGGGGGACCTTCCCCTTAGGATTAGTATATTTGGTAATTGAATTGCCTTGTACGTGAGGTGACGAGTGCGTACTTGTTCTAATTGTTGGAAATCTGGTTTTCTTTAAGTAATTACTAGTACATTTCCTTTCTTGTTTCTATTTATTGCACTATTAAGCATGTTGTTAGCTTAGGAAAACATGTCTAAGTGACTTAATTGCTTTATTTGATTCAACCTGCCTTATTTGAATTATGTGCAGCATGCTAGGCTAGAATCACTTATTTCTTTAATATGAAATTTTACCATTTCTGTTTATCTTCCTGCTGTTGCTGTGTATATATTTTGGGACTACAGATGTGGGATTCCGGTAGCTCCCCTTTTCTGTTTACTTTGGGACTACGGGTTAGATTCCCGGTAGATTCCCCTACACATTTACTTTGGGACTACGAGTTAGATTCCCGGTAGACCCCCCTGCATAGTTATATGCAACTACGGGAATCACCCGGTAGATTCCCCCAGTACTAGGAATTTACATTTGGCACTACGGAATGTGATTCCGGTAGATCCCCATGCACTATGAGTTGGACTACGGGACGGGATCCCGGGAGATCCTTCGGACATATATATGATAGATTACGGGATGGTATCTCGGGAGATTCACTAGATATTTAAAGATGGGGCTACAGGACGGTATCTCGGGAGATCCCCGATTGTTATTATTGGTGCTGAGCTGTATTTTCTTTCCATGTTTACCTTGTTCTGTATAGTTGTTGTTGTTTTATTCATACTATGTTATGTTACTGCTGTAATTATTTATATTATTCTGTTATATACTGTTGATCTTTATATTTTATTTAACCTCAGTAGGGCCCTGACCTTCCTCGTCACTACCCAACCGAGGTTAGGCTTGGCACTTACTTAGTACAGCTGTGGTGTACTCATGCCTCTTCTGTGCATGTTTTTCATGTGCAGATCCAGGTACTTCTAATCAGGTCTACTATTCTTGAGGGAGGCTACCGTTCTAGAGACTTCGAGGTACATCTGCCACGTCTGCTGACAGAGAAGTCCCTTTCCATTCTTCCTTTTAGTATTTATCCCTTCTGTACCTTCCTGTTCTTATCAGACATTTCGGAGTTAGAGCTATGTAGTATTGATCTTAGCTTGTGATTCATGTGTTTCCGGGTTTTGGATTTATGTTTGGTATTGAAAGTTAATCATGGTGTATGCCGAGCGGCACATTTAAACACTGTTACTGCTTTACTTCTGTTTTAAATTATTTACTTTCGCAAATTTTGGTTTTTCTTACGCAAATTAGGCATACCTAGTCGAAGAGACTAGGTGCGGTCACGATAGTTCACTGAGGGATAACCGGGGTTGTGAAAAGTTTATGAGTCTTCCACACGAGGATCTACAATAGCACATCCTGAACTTCCAGGAGATTAGTGAGACTTATATCACTAAGGAGTCACTCCAGACTATGTGAGGCTCACACTTTTTCCATTCTCACTGTTGGGCGAAACAAAGCGATGGCTGAAGGCAGAACCATGGGTCCCTCTTCTATGGTGGACGTTCTTATCCGTTTGAACATGGGTCCTTGTGGGACGTTGGTTCCTCCAATAATCATATGGACGTCGTGTCGGAGAGTCTCCCCTTCCGCCCGGGTTGAGTTTTGTGGTGGTGTACCGACATCTGGAGTAGTCATGTCCTTCTCTTTGTGGTTTTCGAGGTTGTTATTCTCAACTCTATTCACCGAGCCAGACATTTTGTCCTAAAATCGAAGATCTTGGTTAAGAAAAAGTGTGAGGCAACTTGCGTTGTGTAATGAAACCAGCAAGAAAACAATCATTATTATTTTTAGCCTTACGGTGGGCGCCAATCTGTTTACTGTGAAAATGGTAATAACAATTAAATTTGTTGACGGGACTCTAAAAATATGTGATCTATTTTTATGCTAGTTGTTAAGCATTTGATGCCACATATGTGAAGATAAAAGCTGAAATGCGAGCTAAAATGGAATTACAATCGAACCGAGGAGTTTATCTATTCGGGCCTTGGACTGACCGATGACGGGCCTCGAGGTCGATGCCTGGGTTCGGGCTCGAACTATCGGGGATAATTGGGAAGGGGCAAACAGTTTGGATATGATTAAGGGAGGTTCTTTATGGCCAATGACAAGCAATAAACGAAGAACAAGTATGAGGGCAATAAATATGAGCAATAATGTTGGAAGAATAAGTTAGAGTTAGTGAGTGAGAGAGAGAGAGAGAGAGAGAGAGTTATTATTTATCTCGTGTAGAATAGTTGGACCAACAATAGGAGACCCTTTCAAAATGGCAAGGATCCCCTTTATATAGGAGGGGAATCCCCACATGGTACAAAATACATTAATTGTAAAGGTATGAAGATGGGACGGCTAGACGTGACACTTTGATACAGGTTCCGGGCAGGCCAGCTTTATCAGACTTAGCCGCATGCCTTTGGAATTTCCCATTTTTACTCTAGCCTCGAGCGATATTCTATTTAGGTTGGTCCTCGACGGGCTTTAAGGGAGGGAACTCGGTTACTGCTTCGCATCCTTGAGGCCCTAAGATGTTCTTCTGAAACGAATTAATAGCAAGAAATTAGACCCTCTGATTTCGCCGCGTACATATAGTCTCCGTGTTTCCTAGAACAAAGTGATGGGAAGCGATTCTGATGCCCGACCCTTTAGGCTTCCCGTGATGATTTCATACCGATGACGCAACCTATGACGTGAGTCTTCACGATAACTGGGACATCCCATGGACTTGTCTTTTCGACGCCATTCAATGCACTATCGATTCCCATTCTTCAAAGTGACAGTACTGCCATAGTCATGATTGCTACTTCAGGGTATGCCCGGTAGAGAGAGAAGAGTTCCACTCCCAGCGTTCAGGATCCACAAGAGTTTACCTTGAAGACTATGTCTTCGATAAGATAGGAGCACCTTGAGTTGGTGAGAAGAGACTGCGGATGGGGCAAGGGGATAGCATTATAGGTGCTTCCCCTGGATGAGGGTATCACGAACCTTGCCGATGGATTCCTGAACGTGTACTTGTACCCTTTCACACTAGGCCCCCTTGATAGGATCATGCTCGATTTCTGTTTAAAGTATCGGGTTACTTTGGCGCATATACATTCATCATTTTGGCGAATAATGCTAATGATGAGGTGCTTTGTGGATAAGGCAGGGCTTGAATTCATGCTCAGTCATTTGTCAGGTTGTACCGGCCCTTTCAACATCGAGGTCTGCAAACATTGTGGTGCCGTTCGTCCACGCCCTTTGTTGTTGATGATCAGGATGATGGAGATCGATAGTGGGTTAGTCGGTTCGTCCAGGTTCGGACGGCTGACCTTATTCCCGTGGAACTTATGCCATTCCCCGAGGAATGGAATTATACGCGTTAGTAGAGCGTCTCATGCTTTCTGAGATTTTCTAATGGTGGAAACTAGATTAGTAATCATGTTTTTTCCTTTTCTGTAGCAATTTCATGGGCGCCGGGCGAAGTTCCCGATCTGCTTGGTTCGGTCCGAAAGCTGGCGACCCATTCGACTTGTGACGAGCATAGGTGGCAAGCTATGTCCAGGGTTAGATGGGAAGCAAAATATCATGGTATGTGTGTATTCCACCTTTTCCTTGTCCCTCGTACATTTTGGAAGATATTTTTCCCTTTTCATGTATCAATCTTGCTGTCGTAGGTAATGGAGGGTCTTCAAGGGTGAAGCTGTGCTCCTCCAGAGAGGTGAAGGGGTTGCCAACTTTCGAGCTAAAGGACAATAATAATAAACGGGATATGCATTTACCGTGCGATGGCGCTCACGGCAAGGCAAAACGGGGTTGAGTCTTTGAGAAAAAAACATCGTCCGAGCCTGCTGCACCCGAAGTTTCTAGTTTTGGAGATGTGCTTCATCCGAGCGGTCATGCTTCAACCGAGGTTGATTCTTCTAGGGCCGAGGGGACTAGATTAACAAAGGTGTGCTTGGCCTTCGAGGAAGTCCGCCAACTTCACTTTGCGGTGAGCTTTGGCATAGGCCTTACGAATCTCGTATCTTCTCTTGCTTATCGAGTTTTTCTTTTGCAGGCTTTTGACAGGCTTAGGTCTGAGCTGCTCTGTGATGGGGTTAGGCTCCGGAAAGCTCTGTATGAGGGTAGGTCCCTTGGGCTCCTTTGCGAGGAGAAGGAAGTTGATTTGGCACATTGGCGATATGAGGCGTACCGGAGCTCCAATTACGAGAGCTATTTGATAGAGCAGGTAACTTCCCATCTTGGGCGAGTATGTGTTTCGATTTTTAACTTCTATGGTTAATTCTTCGCCAATCCCAGCTACAGAAAAAGGTGGAGGCCTTGGAACTTCTTAGGGGTGAAGCCGACCAAATCAGGAATAACTATGGTGAGCTAAGAGCTCGGGTGTAGGTTCAAGCTTCAGAGGAGAAAGGTGCCTTGGCTAATGTTACTGCCTTCGAGGTCCAACTCCGCTTATCTTGTGATAATGCTTCAGTTCAAGCGGATATGATAACGAAGCTTAAATCCGAACATTCGAAGGTTAGGGCTGTAATCGTTGATGCTCGGATCGAAGCAGCACTGAGCCGGACTAAGACTGATCAGGAGATGACAATTTATTTGAGGGATGATACCGATGCCCAAGCCGAGTTGAAGAGGATCCTCGATCGTGAAAAGAGGATCAAAGAATATGCTCGTTGCAGATCACAAAGAAAGGTTCTCTAGGAGATCGATGCTAGGGGTTTTGTTCTCCCAGAAGAGTTGGCGCGAGCGAGGGCAGGCGAGCGTGGTGCTTGGTAACTCCTGTTCGACGCTGAGGAGAGTGAAAATGAGGCTGACAGGACGTAGCCCTCAGGGGCGAGGAATAGACTTTTCCATTTTGTATGTGATATCTTCAGAGTGTGTTTGTAGATGGAGGGTGCATTTTTTCACGTATGTAAATAAAATAAAACTTGCGGCTTTATCTCTTCTATACCCCTTTGTGTTTACCAGGTTGACTGTTTTCAGAGCTGGTGAGAATTCTTAGATTCGTGATATGGCTCTAGGGCTTATTAGGCAGGCCCGGGGGCTCTTACGCTCTCGGTCGATGTGACCTTTAGTGTATGCTAGCGTTAGAGCTCTTATGCTTTTGCTCAACTATTTTGGGTTTAGTTTGCGAGTCGGGCTTCGACTCGAGCTCATTCGACCCTCAAGCTTTTGTGTTTGCATGGGCGGGCGACAAGGTCTCTTATGCTTTGCCCTTGGGCATTTGTATTTTAACTATTTTGGATTCAGTCTCTGAGTCGGGTTTTGACTCGAGCACAATTGACCCTCAAGTTTTGTATTTGCATGGGCTGGCGACAACGGCTCTTGCCTTAAAAGTTTTAAGCTGGCGACAGAGGCTCTTAAGCTTTTGGTCGTTGCGACCTTTTAGTGTGCACGACCCTGAGGCTCATTAAGCTGGCGACAATGGATCTTACGCTTTTCCCTTAGGCATGTATAGTTAACTATTTTGGGTCCAGTCTCCGAATCGGGTTACGACTCGAGCTCATTTTGACCCTCGAGCTTTCAAAATTTTAAGCTGGCGATAGTGGCTCTTACACTTTTAGTCGTTGAGACCTTTTAGTGTGTGTAGCCCTGGGGCTCATTAGGCTGGCGACAATGGCTCTTATGCGCTTGGTCGATGTGACCTTTTATGTAGGCTTTATTTTTCTCTCGTTAAGGACTTTTGAAATGATTTTTCCTGATCCATCGCCGGTTCGAGAAGAACCTTGATTTCAAGTTGTTTGTGGCGATGTTCAAGCACCTCAGAAGGTTTGGCTCGTAGGATGAGTAGCTTGAAACCCTGTGATTTTGAGCTGACATGGTCGAAGCTCTTTTTCCTGTCGAGGGTAGCCTGTTTAACCAGTTCTTTTCAAAGTAGATTCGAAGTAATGGCCTATGATTTTGTAGCAATGGTCAGGTTCCCCGAGTTGTGTTAATTCAGTTGGTACAGCCGTATGAATGTAGTCATTTGTGTGTGGATGGAGCCATTTTTGGTCCTGAGTGTAGTAGTTTAGGTGTCTATATCGAGGGTATGCCCTTTCAGGAGTCTTACAAATGCGATATATAGCCTAAACTTCGGGATTAAGTTTATGCCTGTAATAAGGTCTTACAAAATTTTCATGTCTTTTGAGGTTTTACAGTTTTGTTGATACTTGGTACAAGTATGATTCACGCCTTGCTTGAGGTTTTACAGTTTTCATTGTTGCCTTGTGTAGGCCTTACAAGACTGAGTTTGCCTGCTCGGGGTCCTACGGCCTCGGATTTTTTAATGAATGGAGTTTAGCGACAATCTCTGAGTCATCGAGTTTGTTTAGGCTTAGGAGCCATTTCTCATAAGCTTGAAATTGCCTCATTGAGGGCTTACGACTTTGGGGATTCCGACCCTGAGGTCATGATGCTAGTCTCCGAGTGTTCTGGACGTTTTTCTTTCCTGGATATGTTTTGTAATTTCTATGCTGCATCATTGAAGGCTTATGAGTTTGGAGTTCCGACCTTGAGGTTATGTGGGTGCTGAGTTGTTGACGCTAGTTTTCGAGTATTTCGGGGCGTTCTTGGTGGAGGGATCTTTGATGTGAAGATGCTGAGTTTCCTTTGGAGTACGAGAGGCTTTGGAGAAAGATATTCTTTGATTGCTTGGCATAAATAAATGTTGTTTTGTTGCTGTGGGTCTGGCTCATACGGGCACAGTTTATTCAACCGTTTGGCCCGGTACATCATTTTACTATTGGAATCCTGTTTGGTGCTCCTCGGTTCATCTGAGTGGGTGGCCTTTCGGAGGGTGCCCTTCAGTGTTCGGGGTTAATTGCAAAGGAAGCCTCAAACACTTGTTGTATTCCCTTTTAGGTAGCATGTAGGTGTTGCCTCATTAAAAACCTTGCTGTTAAAACCCTCTTTGGGACAAAATACTGTCGAAGGAAAATAGTGCAACGCTTGCTCGAGGGTATTTATGGAATTTTTGATCGGATGCCCTAGTAGAAATATCATTTTAGCATCGATATATTCGAGTTGCTCGGAAGTTATTCGCCCTCCATGGTGCCGAGCTTATAAGATCCCTTGCCGACTACTCCGAGGACACGGTACGGTCCTTCCCAGTTCTGGCCCAACATCCCTTCATTAGGGTTTCGGGTGTTGAGAGTGACCTTCCTTAGGAGTAAGTCCCCGATCCCGAAATACCGGAGATTTTTTCTCCTGTTATAATATCTTTCGATTCTCTGCTTCTGGGCGGCCATCCGTATTAGCGAGGCTTCTCATTTTTCATCCAGTAGTTCGAGGGCCGTTGTCATGGCCTCGTTGTTTGAGCCCTCATTAGTAGGCTGGAATCTGGTGCTCGGCTCCCCGACTTCCACCAGTATCAAAGCCTCAAAGCCTCGACACCGTATACTATAGAGAAAGGTGTTTCCCCGGTGCTAATTTTGAAGATGTTCGATATGCCCATAGCACCTCGGGTAGCGTTTCTCTCCATTTTCCCTTGGTTCTCTCCAGTTTCTTTTTTAAGTTTTGAATGATGGTTTTATTTGTGGATTTGGCCTGGCCGTTTGCACATGGGTGGTAAGGCGTCGACAGGATTCTCTTGATTATGTGATCTTTAAGGAACTGTGTTACCTTGCCTACGATGAACTGCCTTCCGTTATCGCATGTTATCTCGGATCGGATTCCGAATCGGCATATGATGTGATCCCATATGAAGTTGATGACTTTCTTTTCTCATATGTTTTTGGAAGGCCTGCGTTTCCACCCATTTTGAAAAGTAGTCAGTCATAAATAAAATGAATCTAGCTTTACTTGGCGCCATCAGCAAAGGACCGACGATGTCCATTCCCCATTTCATGAATGGCCATGGTAATAAAACGGAATGTAGTTGCTCGCTGGGCAAGTGAATCAGGGGAGCGATTCTCTGTAATTGTCGCACTTTTAGACGAATTCTTTGGTGTCGTTTTCCATGTTGTCCCAATAGTAGCCTACTCTGATCACCTTCCAGACTAAGGAGTCGATGTTGGAATGATTTCCACAAGTACCATCTTGAATTTCTTGGAGTACATAATCTGTGTCACCTGGACCTAGGAATACCGCCAGGTGACCATCGAAAGTTCTCCTGTACAAAGTCTCATTTTCGTCGAGCGAGAACCAGACTGCTTTGGTTCGCAGGGCCCTTGATTCTTTTGGATCTGCGAGCAACTTCCCATCTTTTAAATAATCAATATATTTATTCCTCCAATCCCATGTTAGGCTGGTGGAATTAATCTCTGCGTGACCTTCCTCGACCATTGATTTAAACAATTGGACAACATCCCCGGGGAGTAGGTCCTATTCTTCAACAGAAGATCCCAGATTCACGAGGGCATCGGCCTAGCTGTTTTGCTCTCGAGGTACATGGACTAAGGTCCATTCTTTGAAGCGACACAGTGCGACTTGGATTTTGTCCAAGTATCTCTGCATCCTGTCTTGTCGAGCTTCATAGCTCCCATTCACCTGGCTTACTACGAGGAGTGAATTGCATTTCACCTCAACGGTCTCGGCTCCCATGCTTTTACCCAGTTCTAAACCTGCAATCATAGCCTGGTACTTGGCTTCGTTGTTAGTCAATTTTGCGGTTTATATGGATTGTATAATTACGTGGCCATTGGGCGGCTTTAGGACCATACCGAACCCAGATCCTCTTATGTTTGTGGCGCCGTTTGTGAACAGGTTCCATACCCTGGAAGACATGCTTGATTTTAATAAAAGTTCCCTCTCTACCTTAGGTACTAGGGAGGGCAAAAAATCGGCGACGAAGTCTGCCATAATTTGGGACTTGATGGCCGTTTGAGGTTGATACTCGATATCATACCCTTTGAGTTTGATGGCCCATTTGGCCAACTGGCCTGATATCTTGGGTTTGTGCAGTATGCTCCAAAGGGGGTACGTCGATAGAATATAGATATGGTGACAATGAAAATAGGGCTTCAGCTTTCGCGAGGCGCTTATTAGCCCGAGAGACAATTTTTCTAGATGGGAATACTTGGTTTCGGCATCCCCCAAGGTCTGTCTTACATAATAAACGGGAAGGTGCGTACCTTTCTCCTCTCAAACTAGTACACCATTTACAGCTATTTCAGACACGGCCAGGTACAGATATAGTGTTTCATCCCCCTTTGGCGTATGCAGCAAAGATGGACTAGTCAGATATCGTTTTAGATTCTCTAAGGCGTGTTGGCTCTTGTCTGATGACCTTGATATGAATCTGCCCAGGGCCGTTATCCGCCCTGTTAGCCGTTGTACGGTCTTTACATTGTTCACCGCTGTGATTTCTACGATGGCCTTTATTTTGTTAGGATTAATCTCGATCCCCCTGTTTGATACCATGAAGCCTAGGAATTTGCCTGAAGGCGCACTTCTCGGGGTTGAGCTTCATGTTGTAACTTCTAAGGATGTCAAAAGTTTCCTACAAATGAGTCAAATGGTCCTCTGCACACAGGGACTTAACTAGCATATCATCAATATATACATCCATTGATTTGCCTACTTGATGCTCGAACATTTTATTAACAAGGCGTTGGTATGTTGCCCCTGCATTTGTTAGCCCGAAGGGCATTACGTTATAGCAGTTGGAATACTTTGTGATGAACGAGGTTTTTCCCCTGTCCTCGGGGTTCATCTGGATTTGATTATACCACAAGTAGGCATCAAAAAAGGTAAGGGTCTCGTGCCCGGCCGTAGCATTGATCAGACGATCGATGTTAGGCAATGTGAAGAAATCTTTAGGACACGTTTTATTCAAGTCTTTATAATCTACGAACATTCTTAGCTTGTTTCCCTTTTTAAGCACCACTACTACGTTGGCCAGCAATTTGGGGTAATTTACCTCTGTAATGAATCCTGTTTTAAGAAGTTTCATTACCTCTTCTTTGATGAAGCCATGTTTTACCTCGGACTGTGGTCTTCTCGTCTACTTTACCGGTTTAAACTTGGGATCGACACTCAGCATGTGGGAGGTTATTTCTTGTGGAATTCCTATCATATCTAAGTGTGACCAAGCGAAATAGTCAATATTGTTACTAAGAAATTGAATGAACCCTTTCCTATGTTCGGGGGTTAACCCCATTCCCACGTATACCTTACGATCCGGGAGGTGTTCAATTAAAATGGTCTGCTCCAGCTCTTCAACTATCGATTTAGTTTCATCCAATTCTTCGGGGGCGACGAAGGTCCGAGGAGTGATGAAATTTTATTCGACGTCGTCAGGGGTTTGTGTGTTCCTTACCTCGTCTGAGATCGGGTGCGTGGGGATCGACGCCTTATGATGAACTGCGAACATTTCTTTCATCGCCTGCTGTTCTCGATGTATGGTCGTTATGTCGTCCTTCGTGGGAAATTTTATCACGTAGTGTAAAGTTGATGGTACTGCCCTCATGCTATGTATCCAGGGCCTGCCAAGTAATACATTGTACCTCATGTTGCCATCGATGACTTGGAACTCAGTGTTCTGAATCACGCCGGACGTGGCTATCGGGAGGGTGATCTCTCATTTCGTTACTTCGCCGATCATGTTGAAGCCGTGGATTAAACGAGGGATAGGGGCGACTCGATCGAGCAACCCCAATTGTCCTACTACCTCTGATGTAACTATGTTGGCTGAGCTGCTTGGATCCACGAGCACATGTTTTATCCTGGTATTGTTTAAAAGAAACAAGATCACCAGTACATCATTGTGCAGTTCCATCATGGCCTCGAGATCGTCCTCGCTGAACGCTAGGGTGTCTTCAGGCACGCGGTTTCGGGTCGGTCCCTCTTCTATGGTGGACGTTCTTGTCCGTTTGAACATAGGTCCTTGGGGGACGTTGGTTCCTCCAATAATCATATGGACTTCCTGTTGGAGAGTCTCCCCTTCCGCCCGGGTTGAGTTTTGCGGTGGTGTACCGACATCTGGAGTAGTCATGTCCTTGTCTTTGTGGTTTTCGAGGTTGTTGTTATTAACTCTGTTCACTAAGCTAGACATTTTGTCCTGAAATCAAAGATCTTGGACAAGAAAAAGTGTGAAAGGCAACTTGCGTTGTGTAATGAAACCAGCAAGAAACCAATCACTATTATTTTTAGCCCCACGGTGGGCGCCAAACTGTTTACCGTAAAAATGGTAATAACAATTAAATTTGTTGATGGGACTCTAAAAATATGTGATCTATTTTTATGCTAGTTGTTAAGCAGTTGATGCTAGATATGTGAAGATAAAAGATGAAATGTGAGCTAAAATGGAATTATAATCGAACCCAAGGGTTTAGCTATTCGGGCCTCGAACTGATCAATGAGGGGCCTCGAGGTCGATGCCTGGGCTCAGGATCGAGCTATCGGGGATAATCAGGAAGGGATAACAGTTAGGATATGATTATGGGAGGCTATTTATGGCCAATGACAAGCAGTAAACAAAGAACAAGTATGAAGGCAATAAATATGAGCAATAGTGTCAGGAGAATATGTTAGAGAGAAAAGAGAGAGAGAGAGAGTTATTATTTATCTCGTATAGAATAGTTGGAGCAACAATAGGAGACCCTTGCAAAATGGCAAGGATCCCCTTTATATAGGAGGGGAATCCCTAAAAAGTACAAAATGCATTAATTGTAAAGGTATGGAGATGGGACGGCTAGACGTGACACCTTGATACAGGTTCCAGGCAGGCCGACTTTGTCAGACTTAGTCATGTGCCTTGGGAGTTCCCCATTTTTACTCTAGCCTCGAGCGATATTCCCTTTAGGTCAGGCCTCGACGGGCTTTGAGGGAGGGAACTCGGTCACAACTTCGCGTCCTCGAGGCCTCGAGGTGTTCTTCTAAAATGAATTAATAGCAAGAAATTAGACCCTCTGATTTTGCCGTGTACAATTTGGCAAGGAAATTTCTGGCTAGGTTCTTCCCTTCAGGAAAAACTGCAAAGATCAGAAGTGAGATAGTTGCCTTCAAACAGAAAACAGGAGTCTTTATACTCAGCTCGGGAGAGGTTCAAGGGGCTAATCAGAGACTGTCCTCATCACAATCAGACAAGAGAAGTATTGGCTCACACTTTCATAGAAAATCTACATCCTGAAACAAAGATTGTGGTAGATGTTGTAGCTAGAGGTCAAGTGTTGGAGAAAAGCTTTGACGAGATATATCATTATTGAACAAATTCTCCAAAAGCAATCCATATTGGCAAGGAGAGATGGGCAGACACATAGTCCAAAAGTCTGTAGGAGTTCTTGAGTTAGATGTCGTCTCAGCATTATCAGCACAGATTTCTACACTGACCAACCAAGTCAATCAGATGACCTTGATTATCAATAGGCAACAAGCACAACAGGTACAACAGGTTCAAGTGTTTTGTGAAATATGTGGAGAGGGTCACACGAGCGACATATACCCTGCTAATCCAGAGTCTATCTGCTTTGTGGGTAATTCAAATAGGGGCCAAACAAATGAATATGGAAACACATACAATCCTAAATAGAGGAACCGCCCAAACTTCTCTTAGGTGGAAACCAAGGTACTCAGAATCAATACAGGCCTCAAGCACCTCAACAACAATATAAACCACCTCAAGTTGAATAACAAGTGAGTCCAACAAGTCACTTTGAAGACATGTTAAAAAAAGTGATGGCTGAACAACAAGCCCTTGCTCAGAAATTTATGGCTGAGCAGTAAGCCCAAGCCGCAACAATGAGAAATTTGGAGCGCCAAATGGGACAGCTTGCCAGTGCTCAAATCACTAGACCAGCTGGAGCTCTTCCAAGTGACACTGAAGCTAATCCTAAGGCATCCCTTAATGCCGTGTCGTTGAGGAATGGGAGAGAATTAGAAGAAGTTCAGTCTAAAAAGAGGAAACAGGTGACTTTTAAGTAGAGGCCAACCACTATAGAATCAACATCAGAAAAATCTAAGGAGTTAGAGAAGCCAGCTGGAGAGGCAGTGGCTGAGTAACCTCCACCATTGGTTGCAAGGACACCACCTCCGTTCTCTCAAAGATTGTATAAAGTAAGGAATAACGCCACATATAAAAAGTTTCTTGATATTTTGAAGCAGGTGCAAATTAATATTCCATTGGTTTACTTCTTAAAATAACCACCCAAATATGCAAAGTACACCAAGGACATAACGGCAAATAAAAGGAGGCTAACCGAGTTCAAAACTGTGGCACTCACTGAGGAGTCCAGTTCAAGAATTCAGGGCAAGTTACCTCAGAAATTGAAGGATCCAGGTTGTTTCACGATCCAAATCTCAATTAGTAAACATGTTGTTGGGCGAGCTTTTTGTGATCTTGGAGAGAGCATCAATTTGATGCTGCTATCTATGTTCAGACAATTGGGGTTGGGAGATCCACGCCCAACAATAGTTATCTTAAAGTTGGTTGATTGCTCCCTTGCTCATCCTGAGGGAATGATTGAAGATGTGTTAGTTCAAGTGGGTTCTTTCATGTTCCAGGATGATTTCATTATCTTGGATCACGAGCCTGATCAGGAAGTCCCATTTATTTTAGGGCGTCCATTCTTAGCCACAGGCCGAGCTATTGTCGATGTCTGCAATGGAAGGATGACAATAAGAGTGAGTGATCAAGTGGAAGTAATTTTTTTTATAATGCACTCAAGTTACCAGCCTACTATGAAGAGCTATCCATGATACATGTGGTGGAAAGTGATTCTACATCATTAATGCCTTACACAAGCCTCGAAGATCCTCTTGAACGATATTTGATTGGGGATGAAGAAGATAGTAAAGATGTAATGAAGGGAGAAATTGAGCAGGTACTTGATATGTCCAATAATTATGTCCATGGGTTTGGAAAATTTGAGGAGTTGGACAGACCTATCACTCTGGTCCCTCCGAAGCCATCTATTGAAAAAGCCCCAAAGCTAGAACTTAAGCCTCTACCAGTGCACCTGCATTATGCTTATTTAGGGAACTCTGAGACATTGTCCGTGATTATATACTCTAGCTTGACTAACACTCAAGAAGAAAAATTGCCCAGTGTACTCCGAGAGCATAAAAAGGCTATTGGCTAGACTATAACTGACATCAAGGGAATTAGTCCATCGTTTTGCATGCATAAAATCTTTTTAGAGGATGGACACCACCCTAGCGTGGAGTAGAAGAGGAGGTTAAATCCCAATATGAAAGAGGTCGTGAAAAAGGAAGTAATCAAATTGCTCGATGCAAGTATCAGTTTTCCTATTTCTGACAGCAACTAGGTAAGCCCAATTCAATTTTTGCCAAAAAAGGGAGTTATGACTGATTGAGAATGAGAATAATGAGCTAATTCCTACTCGCACTGTGTCGGGGTGGAGAGTCTGCATTGATTATAGACGGCTCAACAAAGCAACCCGGAAGGACCATTTCCCACTTCCATTCATTGACAAAATGCTGGACAGATTAGCCGGGCATGAATATTATTGCTTCCTTGATGGTTATTCGGGATACAATCGGATTGTCATATGCCCAGAGGGTCAGGAGAAGACCACTTATAATTGTCCTTATGGTACTTTTGCCTTCAAGCAAATGTCGTTTGGTCTTTGTAATGCACCAACCACTTTCCAGAGGTGCATGATGGCTATTTTGACCGACATGGTGGAAAAATTCGTGGAAGTGTTGATGGATGATTTTTCAGTTTTTGGGTCTTCTTATGATGATTGCTTTAGGAATTTAAGCAAGGTGCAGGCCCATTGTGAAGAAACAAATCTGGTACTAAATTGCGAAAAGTGCTATTTTATGGTTGTATGTGGCGAAATTGGAGGGTCCAATTTCTTGCTGTTAACTCACTACAGAAGAACACCTCGAGGCCTCGAGGTTGCAAAGTTGTGACCGAGTTCCCTCCCTCGAAGCTCGTCGAGCTTTGACCCGAAGAGAATATTGATCGAGGCTAGAGTAAAACAGGGGATTCCCTAGGCACGCGGCTAAGTCTGACAAAACCGGTCTACCCGGAGCCTGTACCAAGGTGTTGCGTCTAGCCGTCCCATCTCCATACCTTTACAATTAATGAATTTTGTACTATGTTGGATTTCCCCTCCTATATAAAGGGGATCCTTATCACTTTGTAAGGGGCTACTGTTTCTCCAACTATTCTACATGAAATATAACAACTTTCTCTCTTTTCTCTCTAACATATTTTCACGGACGCTATTTCTTATTATTCTCATATTTGTTCTTCATTTATTGCTTGTTATTGGCCATATAGAGCCTCCCTTGATTATATCCTAACTGTTAGCCCTTCCCTAATTACCCCCGATAGCTCGAGCCTGAGCCCAGGCATCGACCTCGAGTCCCCTCATATGTCAGTCCGAGGCCCGAATAGCTAGCCCCTCGATTTGATTATTATTCTGCTTTAGTTCATATTTCGCCGTTAAGCTTCACGCATCTAGCATCAACTACTTTAACAACTAGCATAAAAATAGATCACGTTTTTTTTGAGTCCCATTAACAAAGTTAATTGTTATTACCGTTTTCATGGTAAACAGTTTGGCGCCTACCGTGGGGCTAAAAATAATAGTGATTGTATTCTTGCTAGTTTCGCTCCACAACGCAAGTTATCTTTCACACTTTTTCTTGTCCAAGATCTTCGATTTAAGGTCAAAATGTCTGGCTCAGTGAATAGAGTTGAGAACGACAACCTCAAAAACCATGGAGAAAATGGGGTGGTTGTTCTAGTTGTTGGCGTGCCACCACAGAACCCCGATAACATACCAAGACCGATTCCAGCGGACCCGGATTCACAGGACGTGCAGCAGGTCGATAAAACCTCACGCACCGACAGGAGTAAACAACATGGCGGCCAACAGGAATCCCAAAAAACCCTAGCCCGGGAAGAACGAGAAGTTAGTCTTCATGTTATTTTTGAAATGTTGCAGGCACAATAGTTGGCTATCGCTCAGCTGCAAAGCCACCCGAAGACTCCCAACATAGTAGCACCGGAAACTAATCCCCCGGACGAACAGGTACCGGAGAGATCGAGCAACAGCGGATCAGTAACCGATCCTGCCATCGTAAAAATGTTGGAAGAGCTCACCAAAAGGATCGATTCGGGCGAGAAAATGATAGCAGCCAATGAAAAAAGGTCCAAACCTATCACTTCAGGGTCGACCAAATCCCAGGCGCACCCCCGGTCCTAAAGGGTGTAGATTCGAAGAAGTTCGTACAACGCCCGTTCCCAGAGGAAGCGGCTCTAAAACCCATTTCAAAGAAGTTCAGAATGCCAGAACTCCTAAAATGCAACATGACCTCAGATCCCAACGAAGATGTCACTGCCTATACATGCGCAGTAAAGGGCAACGACATAAAAGACAACGAGATCAAGTCCGTCTTATTGAAGAAGTTCGGGGAAACGTTCTCGAAGGGGGCCATGATGTGGTATCACAACTTGGCTCCAAACTCCATAGATTCATTCATCGTGCTAGCAGACTCCTTTGTAAAGGAACATGCCGGTGCCATCAAAGTAGCAATGAGGTAGTCCGACGTATTCAAGATCAAGCAGAGGGAGAATCAAATGCTGCGAGAATTTGTATCTCGCTTCCAAACGGAATGGATGGAACTACACCCGGTCTCAAATGGCTGGGCGGTGCAGGCCTTCATTCAAGGCCTGGACGAGCGAAGCTCAGCGTCCTCAAGGTAGCTGAAAGAGAATCTTGTCGAGTATCCCGCCATAACCTGGTCGAACATCCACAACCGGTACTAGTAAAAGATCAGAGTCGAGGATGACACGCTGGGAGCCCCCTAGGGTTCACTATATCAGAGCAAACTCCTGGTGAAGGAGCCAAAACCGAACAAAGAGAGGTACCAATCATACCCCGCAGATAGAAGGAACGTCCCGAGACGTAATCCACCTCACAATGATCGATTGGTGTACCGAAGACAGAACCCTCGGGGATTCATCAGCCAAGGTGGATTCGACGAGGACACGAGGCCAATGATGGCACCTCACCTATCAACATACAACTCCAACGTCGATGAACCGGACATCATGCTCATCTTCAGCA
This sequence comes from Nicotiana tabacum, assembly GCF_000715075.1. Lineage (NCBI taxonomy): Eukaryota > Viridiplantae > Streptophyta > Magnoliopsida > Solanales > Solanaceae > Nicotiana > Nicotiana tabacum. The sequence continues at coordinate 87,316,551 of NC_134101.1, read as the reverse complement.
AAACCAGGGACACCGAATGACCAAGGCCTATTTTGTCGGAACCTTCCAAGAGGAACCACGACTTAGTATGTGTACATCATTATACGCCTAGCCATAAGGCCAAAGATTGCCACCAGCTCCGAAAGTAAATAGCCAGGCTACTTGATAAAAGTCACCGCCTAGAATTTTTTAACAATTGGGCTAAAGTCCAGTTATGAGAAAGAGTGGTGGCCAAGAAGAACAAAGCAAATGAATCATGGCAAGTTATCCACATGATATTGGAGGGGCGTCAGTTCTCCCCAGGAACCCGTGACAAGGAGAACAAAAATATCCATCACCAGATAAAGACGAACCCGAGGATACGTACCCGAAGATGTCGTCGCATTCAAAGAGGAAGACTCTGAGACCTCGCCCCAACCTCATAACAACACATTGGTAACTTCTTTTTTCATTTATTCAATTCGAATAAAACATGTGCTCGTGAATCTAGGTAGCTCGACCAACATTAATAGGTGGAGAGATATAGAGCAGCCCAAACTACTAAACCAAATTGTTCCCGCCTCTTGAATCCTTAGCGGATTCAACAGGGCGATCGAAACAACAAAATGGGGAAACCACTCTCCCTGTCGGTGTGGTCGACACGGCCCAAAATGCCAAAATTCCATGTCATTGAAGGAGACATGAAATACTACGCCTTACCCAGACAACCAAGGATACACTGCACTAGAACGGCACCATCCACCCTCCACCAAATGATAAACTTTCCGACGAAGGATGGGATTAAACCCATTTACGGGGAACAACGCGCGGCAAGGGAAGCGTTCGCGTTACGTAATGTAGCGTCGGCACCAATATCTCCACTCTTGAAAGAGTCAAAGGATTACCAAATTACGTCTTCGGCTAAGCCCAATTAAACACAATGGAGGACCTTACCTAGTCCTCGCTCAAAACAATGGGGACACATCAGACCTCGGAACATCATCGGCGCATCCCACGATAAGGTAAGACCACCTCCCCCTTTCATTATTCTACACTAACCCATATGCAGGCGCCCGATCAGGGCGGTCGAAAGTGCTAACCCACCCCGACGATCTCAAGGCCTTAACGGCATCTGTTGCACTCTTTTCCTTCAGCCGAGCTTTTGTCTCGGAGAGGGTTTCATCGGTAAGGTTTTTTACGAGGCTACGCTCACACGCTACCTAAGGAGGATCCAACAAGTGTACAAGGCTTCTTTTGCAATCAACCCCGAACACTAGAGGGCACCCCTTGAGAGGTCATCCACTCAGAAGAACCGGGGAACGACAAACAAGGTTCCAATAGGAAATGATGTACCGGGCTGAACGGTCAAATGAACCGTGTCCGCATGAGCTGGGTTCACGGAAAGAAAACAACATGTACCTATACCAAACAATCAAAAGAATATATTTCTCCAAAAGCATCTCGTACTCCAAAGAAAATTCAGCATTTTAACAGCAAGGATCCCTCCATCGAGAATGCCCCGAATTACTTGGAGACTAGCGTTAATAACTCGGCACCCCGCATGGCCTCAGGGTCAGAAATCCATACTCGTAAGCCCTCAACGAAGCAGCACGGAAATCACGAGACATCTCCAAAAGGGAAAAATGTCCCGAACACTCAGAGACTGGCATCGCAAACTCAGAAAGCGCATGACCCTAGGGTCGAAATCTCCAAAGGTCATAAGCCCTCAATGAGGCCGTTCCGAGCTCACGAGTAATGGACCCTAAGCCGAAGCAAACTCGATGACTCGGAGACTGTCGCCAATCGCCATTCATTTAAAAAACCCGATGCCATAAGACCCCGAGCGGGTAGACTCGGTCTAGTAAGACCTATTTAAGCCAGCAACGGAAACTGTAAGACCTCAATCAAGGCATGAATCATACTTGTACCGAGTATCAACTAAATTGTAAGACCTCAAGCAAGGCATGAATCATACTTGTACCAAGTATCAACTAAACTGTAAGGCCTCAAGCAAGGCATGAATCATACTTGCACCAAGTATCAACAAAATAGTAAGACCTCAAAAGGCATGAAAATTTTGTAAGACCTTACTACATGCATAATTTCAATCCCAAAGTTTAGGCTATACATCGCATTTGTAAGACTCCCGAAAAGGCATACCCTCGATGTAGACACATAAACTACTACACTCGGGATCAAAAATGGCTCCGGCCAAACACAAATGACTATAGTCATACGACTGTACCAGCAAAATTAACGCGACTCGGGGACGCCCGAGCATCGCTACAAAATCATAGCCCATTACTTCGAATCTACATCGAAAAGAACTAGTTAAACAGGCTACCCTCGACAGGCAAAAGAGCTTCGACCATGTCAGCTCCAAATCACGAGTCTTCGAGCTACTTAGCCTATGAGCTAAACCTTCCGAGGTGATCGAACATCACCGCAAACAACTCGAAATCAAGGTTCTTCCTGAACCGACGACGGGTCAGGCAAAATCATTTCAAAAAAGAACTTAACGAGAGAAAAACAAAGCTAATATATGCCTAAGGGCAAAGCATAAGAGCCATTGTCTCTAGCTTAACGAGCCTCGGGGCCACACACTAAAAGGTCACATTGACCAAAATCATAAGAGCCACTATTGCCAGCATAAAATTTGAAAGCTTGAGGGTCAAAGTGCGCTCGAGTCGTAACCTGATTCGGATACCGAATCAAAAATAGTTAACTACACATACCTAAGGGCAAAGCTTAAGAGCCATCGTCGCTAGCTTCATGAGCCTCAGGAACACACATGTAAAAGTCATTTCAACCCAAGGCGTAAGAGCCGTTGTCACCTGCCCACTCAAATAGTGAACTTGAGGGTCAATTATGCTCGAGTTGAAATCCGACTCGGAGACTGAACCCAAAATAGTTAAAACACAAATTCCTAAGGGCAAGGCGTAAGAGCCATTGTCGCCCGCCTATGCAGACACGAAAGCTTGAGAGTCGAATGAGCTCGAGTCGAAGCCCGACTCAGAGACTAAACCTAAAACATTCGAAAAAAAGCATAAGAGTTAAGAGCTCTAATGCCAGCTTATACTAAAGGTCGCATCGACCGAACGCGTGAGAGCCCTAAGCCTGCTTGAAAAGCCCCGGAGCCATATTACAAATCTAAGGATTCTTACCAACTCCGAAACTAGTCCACCTGGTCAGGAGTGAAGCGAAGAGGGGTATATAAGAAGTCAAGCTTCGAATTTTCTTTTATTTACAAACATGAAAAAGTGCATCCTCCATCTACAATTATCACATACAAGATGGCAAAGTCTACGCCACACCCCTGAGGGCTAAAGCATACCATCCTCATCTTCACTCTCCTCAGTGTCGGGCAGAAGTGACCGAGCATCACGCTCGTCCGCCCTCGCTCGCACCAACTCTTCCAGGAGAACAAAACCCCTGACACAAATCTCCTCGAGAACCTTTCTTCGGGATCTGCAACGAGCATATTCTTTGATCCTCTCTTCACGATCGAGGACCCTCTTCAACTCGGCTTGGGCATCAGTAGCATCCTTCAAATAAATCGCCATCTCCTGATCAGCTTTAGCCTGTCTCAGTGTAGCTTTGGTCTGAGCCTCAACGATCTCAGCCCTGACTTTCGAAAGTTCAGATTCGATCTTCGTGATCATATCCACTTGAGTTGAAGCATTATCACGAGCTAAAGGGAGTTGGATCTCGAAGGAAGGAACTTTTGCCAAGGAACCCTTCTCCTCTGAAGCTTGAACCTGCGCCTGAGCTCTTAGCTCGACACTGTCATTCCTAATTCGGTCGGCTTCACCCCTGAGGCATTCCAGGGCATCCATCTTTTTCTACAGCTGGGATAGGCAAAGAGTAAACCTGAGAGGTTAATAAGCAAAATGCATACCCGCTTGGTACAAATAGTTACATGCTCCATCAAACAGCTCTCGTAATTCGATCTCCGATACGCCTCATATCGCTAGTGTGTCAGATCAACCCCCTTCTCCTCGCAAAGGAGCCCAAGGGATTTACCCTTATCTAGAGCTTTCTGGAGCCTAGCCCCATAGTGGAGTAGTTGAGACCTAAGTCTGTCAAAAGCCTACAAAAGAAAAACTCGATGCCTGTGCCAAAGCTCACCACGAAGTGATGTCGGTGGACTTCCTCGAAAGCCGAGCACACTTCTGTTAATCTAGTCCCATCTTCCCTGGAAGATCCCGGTCGAAGCATGATCTCTCAAAGGAACACTCTTCTCCAGGACTGGAGACTTCGAGTACATCATGCTCAAACGAAGGTTTCTCCTCAAAGACTCGTCCCCGTTTCGCCCTGTTGTGAGCGTCATCGCACTACAAATGCATATTCCATCTATTATCATCATCCTTTAGCTCGAAAGTTGTCAATGCCTCCCCTTCTCCAGAGGAACACAACCTCTCCCTTGGAAACCCTTTGATACCTACAACGGCAAGATTAATACATGAAAAGAATAAAAAGCCCTCCCAAATCTACGAGGGACAAGATAAAAGCAGCGTACACACATAACATGATATTTTGCTTCCCATCTTCCTGGGGATACGACTCGCCACCTACGCTCGTCACAGGTCGAATGGGTCGCCAGCTTCCGGATCCAGTCAGGTAGATCAAGAACTTCGCCCAGCGCCTATGAAATTGCTGCAGAAAAGAAGGCAACACGATTACTAAACTAACTTCCGCCATAAGCGAGTCTGATAAAGCACGAGGTGCTCCACTCACACGTATAATTCCAGTCCTCGGGGAATGGCATAAGTTCCACGGGGATAATGTTAGTCGTACATACCCGGACGAACCAACTAACCCAGTCTAGATCTCCATCTTCCTCATCGTCAACAACAAAGGGTGTGGACGAACAGCACCGCAAGATTAGCAGACCTCGATGATAAAAGGGCTGGTACAGACTGACAAGGTGAATGAGCTTGAATTCAAGCACTGTATTCTCCGCAAAGAGCCTCATCATAAGCGATATTCACAAAAAAGACGAATGTATCTATGACAAAGTAACCCGATACTTTAAACAGAAATCGAACACGACCCTATCAAGGGGGCCTAGCGAAAGGATACACGTACACATTTAGGAATCCATTGGCAAGGTCCGTAATACCCTAATCCGTGGAAAGCGCCTACAATGCTACCTGCTCGCCCCATCCGTAGTCTCTCCTCACTAGCTCTAGATGTTCCTCTCTTATCGAAGACATAACCTTCAAAGTAAACTCTCGTGGATCCTGAGCACTGGGAATGAAGCTCTCCCCTCTCTGCCGGGCAGACCCTAAAGTGGCAGTCATGGGTATGGAAGGACTAGCAAACTGAAGCGGGAACCTACACAAACACTTAGGTGCTAAGGTAACGAAGGACTCAATGCCAAAACAGAAGGATAGCTATCTAAAATAATGGGATCTCCCAAGAAACGGGAGCTACCCCATATATATGTTGGGAAACAACAACGGTCTGCCTACTCGAGTTAGGCCCCAAAAGGTCAGCGACATCGTCTCCAGTCCTGAGAAGGTATCCGACCTCGAAGGTTCCTCTCGAGAAGAAAAGGAAGCACTTCAAGCTCCATCCATGAGGGTTCGACCTCAGGACACTGCCTAAATACGGGTAACATCTCTCTGGGGACCTATCTACAACACCTTAAAGGGTTATCTACATCAGGTTCAGAGTAAATCTCAAGGCACTTGAAGCTGACCTTCACTTAGAGACCTCCAGAGACTACATCAGAAGTTTGATGCGTTATCTTTATGAGACTTGAAGGTCCCGATGACCCGAGCCTATTAGACAGCTTTAGGCTTGGTCCAAGGAATAGTAGTGGGCTCAGAAAGGAGCCATTTCTATCAACTAAAGACCGGAAGGAATTCTTGTACCATAGTTAGATATCGACGATCATCAACAGAAGTTAACATTCAGAATCCCCGCAAATGCACAAGAGTATACAAGAATATGGCAAGTATCAAAGGTAGAAGTCAAGAAAATATCTCTATATTTATGAACATTTATTTACAACGGCCCTCGAGGGGTCCTTACATATGATTACAAAAGCCATCAAAGGGTCTCTACACAAAAACAAAGAAACAAAGGGGTGCACACACATAGTAAAAGCCTAGAGCCTAGTCTAGTCTCGAACATCCACCTCCTGCAGCAATGCCTTCGGATATCCTCTCTTCGGGCGTTCGTCCTCAAAGACAACATCTTCCAAAGTGCTTTCTCCTTACAAGCCTTATCCCGGCCGATGGGAATGCTGCCAAACAACCCTAAGGCCATGAACTCCAAACATGGTGATTAACAATAAAGAAAGATAGCGAGAAGAAAGGGGCAAATGAATAAAGGAAGGCACTTGGATAGAAAAATAACGCCACAATACCCCATTTATAGGGGACAATGACACGATCATCAATGCCTTTGGAAGACTGACCGGCAAGAATAATTAATGTGTTCTTGAAGAACCGAATCGACGGCGGTACTTTCACTTTGAAGAACGGGAATCGACAACGCAATGAATGGCGTCGAAAAGACAAGTCCATGGGATGTCCCAGTTATCGTGAAAACTCACTCCATAGGTTGCGTCATTGGCATGATATCGTCACGAGAAGCCCTGGAAGCCCTGTGTCAGAATCGTTTACTATCGCTTCGTTTCGGGAAAAGCAGAGACTATCTGTATGCGGCGAAATTAGAGGGTCCAATTTCTTGCTGTTAAGTCACTTCAGAAGAACACCTCGAGGCCTCGAGGACGCAAAGTTGTGACCAAGTTCCCTCCCTTGAAGTTTGTCGAGGTCCGACCCGAAGAGAATATTGATCGAGGCTAGAGTAAAACAGGTGATTCCCTAGGCACGCGGCTAAGTCTGACAAAGTCAGTCTGCCCGGAGCCTGTACCAAGGTGTCGCATCTAGTCGTCCCATCTCCATACCTTTACAATTAATGCATTTTGTACTATATTGGATTTCCCCTCCTATATAAAGGGTATCCTTATCACTTTATAAGGGGCTGTTGTTGGTCCAATTATTCTACATGAAATATAACAACTCTCTATCTCTTTTCTCTCTAACATATTTTCCCGATGCTATTGCTTATTATTATCATATTTGTTATTAATTTATTTCTTGTTATTGGCCATATAGAGCCTCCCTTGATTATATCCTAACTGTTAGCCCTTCCCTGATTACCCCCGATAGCTCGAGCCCGAGCCTAGACATTGACCTCGAGGCTCCTTATCGGTCAGTTCGAGGCCTAAATAGCTAGCCCCTTCATTTGATTATAACTCTGCTTTGGTTCGTATTTTGCTGTTAAGCTTTATGCATGTAGCATCAACTACTTTAACAACTAGCATATAAATATATCACGTATTTTTAGAGTACCATTAATAAATTTAATTGTTATTACTATTTTTACGGTAAACAATGGTACAAAAAGGCATCATGTTGGGTCACAGAGTATCTAGGAGCATCATTGAAGTTGATAAGCCGAAGGTGGAGCCGGTTGAAAAATTACCTCCACCTATTTCAGTGAAGGGTGTCCGGAGTTTCTTGGGACACACAGGATTCTATCGGTGCTTTATTAAAGATTTTTCAAAAATTTCTACTCCTTTGTGCAGGTTGCTTGAAAGAGATGTAACATTCAACTTTGATGATGCTTGCCTCAAGGCATTTGAAGAACTCAAAAAGAAGTTGGTGTCTGCTCCCATTATTGTGGCACCTGATTGGTCCTTACCATTTGAACTTATGTGTGATGCAAATGGCCATGCTATTGGGGCAATGCTAGGCCAGAGGAAGATCAAGGTGTTTTATTCAATCTACTATGTGAGTAACACTCTTGATGATGCACAACTGAATTACACTAGCACTGAGAAGGAGTTGTTAGCTGTTGTGTGGGACTTTGAAAAATTTCGGGCATAATTGGTGGGAACGAAAGTCATAGTCCATATCGATCATGCAGCAACCAGGTATTTGTTTACAAAAAGGAATCTAAGGCTAGATTGATGCATTGGGTTTTGTTGCTGCAAGAATTTGATGTAGAAATACGAGATCGAACGGGGACAGAGAATCAATTAACTGACCATCTATCAAGGCTGGGAAATCACGATCACGTGAAGGAGGGTGGCCAAATTAAAGAAGTATTTTCTGATGAGCAACTTTTTGCTATAACCCAAGACCCTCTCCCATGGTATGTAAACTATGTGAATTATCTTGTAAGTGGGATACTTCCTCCTGAAATCCAATCTAAAGTGAGAAAGAGGATTCTACATGATGTGAACTTCTACTACTGGGATGAGCCTGATTTTTATAAACAATGTATTGATCAGTTGATGAGGAGATTCATTCCAGAAAAGGAGGTGGAATTAGTGTTGTATGATTGTCACGCATCACTTTATGGGGGCTATCGTGGAGGAGATAGAACAACTGCAAAGGTACTACAATCCGTTCCTTTTTGGCCAATTTTATTCAAGGATAACCATGCATTCATTAAGAAGTGTGACCAATGTCAGAGAACAAGAACAATTACAAGGAGGCATGAGATGCCTTTGAATAACATCTTAGAAGTTGAGTTTTTGATGTGTGGGGGATAGATTTTATGGGACCATTTCCACCGTCCAGAGGAAATAAATACATTTTGCTAGCAGTTGACTACGTGTCAAAATGGTGGGAGGCAATTGCTTTGCCAACAAATGATGCCAAGGTGGTAGCTGCTTTTGTGAAAAAGAAAATATTTTTGAGATTTTGGACTCCACGTGCCTTAATTAGTGATGAGGGGACTCATTTTTGCAATCGGTTGTTGAATAACCTTCTAGCTAAATATGGAGACCGCCACAGAGTTGCTACAACATATCATACTCAAACAAGTGGGCAAGCTGAGGTGTCAAACGGAGAAATAATACAAATACTAGAGAAGACGGTGAGTGTGAATAGGAAGGATTGGGATGCAAAGATAGATGATGCCTTATGGGCATATAGAACTGCATATAAAACGCCAATTGGGGCGTCCCCTTACAACCTTGTTTATGGGAAGGCATGTCACTTGCCCGTTGAACTAGAAAACAAGGCATACTAGGCCATTAAGAAGCTGAACATGGATCTTGAAGCTGCGGGTGAGAGAAGACTTTTGCAGTTGAATGAGTTAGATGAGTTCAGGCTGCACTCTTATGAAAATGCTAAGCTCTATAAAGAAAAGACAAAAATATGGCATGACAAGCATATCAAGCCGCATCATTTCGAGCCAGGCCAACAGGCATTATTAGTCAATTCTAGGCTAAGGTTGTTTCCTGGAAAGCTAAAATCGAGATGATCAGGCCTGTTTGAGGTGGTGAGAGTCACTCCTTTTGGTGCAATTGAGTTGCGAGCTTTAAATGGTGAAAGGAAATTTTTGGTGAATGGATATAGAGTCAAGCACTATTGGGGAGGAATGATTAATCGTGAGAAGACCAAGGTTGAACTCACTGATGAGTAAGCGAGACTTTGCATCGTGTCGCGACGTTAAATCAGGCGCTTGTTGGGAGGCAACCCAATTTTTATTGCTTTCCTAGTATAACTTCATAATTTGTATTTTCTTTGTAGGGGTAGAAATTATTAGTAGGATGGTGTAGGATATATAAATTGGGTATATAAAAGGCTCGGGGTATAGGGATTTATTTTTTAAAAAAAAAAAAATCGCCAAAACAGCGCCTATGCCAGCGTCCAGCGCTACCTGGGGCACTGGAAACAGAATAACCAATTCCCCAAACGCTAGGCTTAGCACTGAGTGTTGGGCTGGGGATCAGGTATTTTAATTTTTTTTTTGTTTTTTTATTTATTCATTAACCTATACCCATTTAACCCAACCCAATTATCCATCTACACTAACACTCTAACCCATCCTAATACCCATATCCTTTCCCAACCCAACTTAACCATAACCCAAACCCACCCAAACACAAAACCAATGATCAAACCAAAAGAAAAAAGAAAAGACACGCTGAAACATTCTGAAGCTTCTGCCAATTTCTTCTTCTTCCAACTTTACAATTTTCTCAACGTTTTCTTTTGCCCTCCTTCTACACTCTCCAGGTAAGTTTTTCTTTCTTTCTTTCTTTCTTTCTTTCTTCTTCTTCTTCTTGTTCTTGTTCTTCTTCTTCTTCTTCTTCTTCTTATTTTTATGTTGAATTATTAGATATCCCATTCCCAAAATCCCTAATCCCCAAATATTTTTCCCTATGTAGTTCTTATGAAATTTTTATGGTGGGTGACTTGTGTTTGTCGAAAATTGTGTGGTTATTGTGTATACGGAGTAGTAAACTAGAATTTCCTCTACTTCGTTGAAAATTGGGAGGGGCACCATATTCCACCATTTTTGAATTAGAAGCACACACTTTATGCCCGCAAGGTGTTTGTTAAAATGCTTAAATGAGGATTTTGGTGCACCGGTGAAGTCTGAGTAACCGGGTATATTTGTGTATGAATTTGGGCTAAGTGTGGGGTGTGTAGGGATGCTTTTACATGCTAGGGGGTATGGGTTTGATGCAATACATGTTTCTACACCATCTATCTTATATAATGTATGTTGTAGAATCTTGTAAATTTGACTAATTTAGTATAGTCTAGTAGTTGTGAAAGGTGCGTACCATATGCCTTTTGCTCACCTTAATGTGCATTCACGTAGCCATGATCAATCACTATTGTATGGCATGGGGAAGTCTTGAGTACCCATAACTTTGGGGTTCAACACTTGTACATGTTAGATCAAAAAAGTGTGAAGTATTGTACATTATGCCTTCGGTGTTAAGTGTGGGGTCATTTCATGACTTGCACGACAACCTTAGGCATATTTCTTTACAAGTTCTCTCATTCATGTTTATTTATGTTAGGATATTATGGCTCGTGATGATTCTAGCAAAGGCAATGGCATTAGAAAGTCTTCCACCACCTCCCCAAAGCCCAAAAAGTGAAAGTAGGGAGAAAGCTCTTCACGACGTCTAAAAGAAAACAGGTCACTGAGGGATCTCAGCAGGCGCCATTAAGGACGAGGCCTCGCTTGGATTTGGTCGATGCTGTAGCTATTGCATGGCACAGGGACTTCATGCCATCTGGACGGTGCATTTTTGAGATGGGGATTAATACCACGTCCTTAGAAAGAAACTTCCCGGAGGTAGATGGCAGGCTACAAGCTCTAAATATGCATAAGTTCTTGGAATGACCGGGGCATGCAAACCTGAGCATGGTTCGAGAGCTGTATGCTAACTGGGATTACCAATAGGACACTTCACATGTAAGAGGGAAGGATGTGCCGATGGATAGAGAGTTTTTATGTGACTATGTGGGGGTTGAGAATGCTAACCCAAGAAGACTCCAGCGATTTATCATAAGCTCGAAATATGAGTTGATATGTCACACTCTTTGTGGTGTGGATTCTAATGCTAAGTGGATAAGGAAGCAAGGCAACATTCACCTTTCTATGGTTCGCTCCTACTTCAATAAGGCTGCCAAAATGTGGCTGAATTTTGTGCAAGCGAGACTCATGTTGGCGGAGCACAACAGTGACTGCACTCGAGCTAGAGTGTGTGTAATCTTCTTCTTGATTATCGGCCAGCCCATTAATGTGGCTACGATTATGCTCAGTGATATGGCCCGCACAAGATTTGGGCGACATATTAGGCGGTTCTTCTTCGCAATTAACTTACTCAGTATATGTTATTTATAGGAGTGTTGGAATACCCCTGATATGATGAGGTGGTGGAGGCTCTATCCGGGCTTATGGACATCACATATCTATTGAAGACGTCATCAAAACTCACTCTCGCATCACGGTTTGAACGAGAAGAGAATTTCAACATGTACCTTTATAACTAGTTGAACTTACTCATGAGTAGGGCAGGTATTTCAGATGAGGAACGTATGCATTTATGCAATGACTTGTCAAGCAGGTCCTAGGAGATGTTGGGGATTGCACCTGGCAGCCTCGTTCACTCATTGGAGGACGTCAACTCTATCAAGGGCTCAGATACCGAGGACGAGGATAAGGGTGGTTCTACAGGGCCCATGGCTTTGGTGCCTCCAGGACGGGATGGTGATGAGCCCAGATCTGCTGGTGGAGGGCATGTTGCGGAGGTGCACTCCGCTTGATAGGGAGTTTTCTTTCACCCTACTATGTGTTACATTTTTTTACGTGCATCGAGGGCTATGCATAGTTTAAATGTGGGGTGGGAGGAATACTACCTGTGATGTTGCTGTATATAATATATCAAGTGTAGTTAGTCTTGTGTAGTTTAGTTGCTTTAAATCAAAAGGAAAAAAGAAGAAGAGTATTAAAATACAAAAGAAAAAAAATTGAAAAATCTCGGACTTTTCTCGACGATGGATCTTTTGGAAAATTTTCTTGAGGGATAAAAGTCCGATTTAAAAATACCAAAAAGATTTTTTTTAGAATAGCTAGGTAGTATTCCTTGGTTTTTCTTTGGACACTGGTTCTTTTCCAAGGATGTAGCTCCAACCGGTTACTTTATTTTTTGAGGAGTAGTTTAGGAAGAAACTGAGTCGCTTTGAAATACTTATTGACATGGTTGATGCTGACACATTAGGCTAGGACATACATTCTATCTTTTTGTGTATTTGGTTTGAATTGTGAAGGCTAAGTAAAGTAAATAGCCTATTTTTTGACTGTCTCTCTCAGTTGTTTGACTTGTATGCCACATAGTGCAATGTTGCTTAAATTCCTCAATTATGTGTGCTTGCTTGACTTGAGAGTTGAACAAAATCATTTTGATTGAGTCATGTGCAACGTGTGTGTGAGGATTTACGATTTTATGTGCTATCCTGTGTAGTCTAGAACTTGTCCCATGCGTAAATTAAAGCGAAATTGTATGTTGTGCTAATCTAGGAGATGAAGTAGGCACTTTTTTGCTTGATCATGGATGTGCTTGTCACATAAAAATAAAAAATTTCGTTGCTACCCACTATGAGCCTATAAACCTTTCTTTTGGCACCCACATTACAAGACATTCCTCTATTTTATTTTAAATTGGATATTGATTGAACATCTACCTCCTAAAGCACTTAGTTACTAAAAGAAGTAAGGGTAGAGATTGGGGAATAGCTTTTGAGTGGAACCATGGAAGGGCCCGTTGGTGCACTAAAGTTGAAATCAAAAGTTACTAGCCAATGAACCTTAATGTATGGAGTGTCTGGAAAAAAAAGAGAAAGAAAAATTGCAAGAAACAAAAAATGATAGTGAAAGTATGTAAAAAAAATACACACCTCCAATTCTTAATGATTTGTTCTAGTGGAATTATAGAAGTGCTTAATTGAAAAGAGGGCTATGATGTATATGGCAAGTGAATTGGTTGAGAAGAATATGTGCTTGAATTGTGAATGTAGTGTATTAAAGTGCTTAGGAGGGTTAGTCACTATTTCTAAATGTATCATACTCGTCCCTTAGCCTACATTACAACCTTAAAGTCCTAATTGATCCTAGATTTGGCTAGCTTAAATTAGTAGAGATATACACTACGGGCAAGCTTATGGTACGACCATGGTATGCATATGAACTCTTTGTGAGAGTGAGCGAATTTTGTTCAATTGTGCGATGTCCTTAATCTATATTCAAAAGTATATTTGAATGTGTGGACTATCTATATTCACTCTTTTGTTTGTTGGTAAGGGCACATGATCTCATGAATGATTGGTGATGTTGTAAACTTTCTTGTTGGGTGAGTGCATGAGTTGAGGGTGCTTAGTGGTTGCAAGTCGGCTTTTGAGGTTGGGTGGTGACAAATAGTTTGTTGAAATTGATTGAATTGAAAGGTTGTATTTGGGCATGCTTAAACGGGAAGAATGTGAAATTTTGTGTGTTCATGCTTGTGTGCTAGTATTGATCATAGTCAAGGGTATAGTGTGTGATTAAAAATTAAGGTTATCCTATATAATTGAGACTTGTACGTAGTTGGGGGTTTATTGGATAGACCCATTGCTCAAGGACGAGCAAGAGTCTAAGTGTGGGGTGTTGATGTTTAGCTTAAAGCATATATTTTTCTATGTATATCGCCTCATATTTTACTTTTGTTTCATAAAGTTGATATGTTAAATGCTATGATGTATATTAATTTGAAGTGTTTTTATGTGTAGGAATAATTCGGGAGCAATTGGGGGCGAAACGTGCAAGATTTGAGCCAAAACAAACAAAACCCGACGAATTGAGCATTTGGGTGCCACAGGCAGCGCCTGGCGCCACTTGTGGCGCTGGAGGAAAAATAGCAGTTAGAGGCAGTGCCCTGGGCGAGCACCTGGCGCTAGCCGGGGCGCCAGTGACGTGATTTTCTCCAATTTCGCCCGGGATAATAATATTTCGGCCCTAGACCTACCCAACACGTATAAAAGCAAGACTACAATTATTTGTGAAGGAGGGATGCCACTTTTGAGAGGGAATACACACAAGAAACATCCGGGAGAAAAACATCTCAGGTTTCTTCATCTTTTCTAGTATTTTCAATTATTCAAAACTTATGCAATTGTTTGCTAGTATCATGAGTGGCTAAAAACCCATTGTTCTGGGGTTGTGATTTAGCCATGAATATTGTTGTTTAACGTTGACTTAACCTCGATTATAATTCACTAATATATGGTTGTTTCTTCAATTTTGTGATTAATTGCGTAATTGTCTGGCCAGCAGTTAGGTTCTATTTACTATCTATGCTATTCTTGGGAAAGCCGTTTTAAGATTATAGAAGAATTGAAGAGAGCATGATCTTAACCCTTGGGGGGGATTTGTGGTTATGATAGGTATATACCTAGTCATCGTGCTAAATTAAATATCGTAATCTTAATGTGTTCTTTATATATTGATTCCATAGGAATATAGGCGTTAATCTATTTTGAATAGGAGAGTAGTACTTCGGGAGAAGGCTATGAGAGCAATTATCGATTAATTAGAAACCATGAGTGAATTGTATGAGAGGGAAAGTTAACTAGAACACAATAGGATTGGTAAATCTATCACAACCCTGGAATATTTGTCTCTATTGAATACATAACAATCATTCTACTACTTGATAATTTAGTTATCACTTAGAATTGCAGTTTAGTATAATTAAACTCTTGAACTCGAATTTAGCTTGACTGAATAACAATATTGGTGAGTTTGTGAGTAGTTGATATAAGTCTTTGTAGGTTCGACACTCGACTTATCATTTTATTACTTGTACGACCATGTATACTTGCTTGTGCGTTTGGGAGAAATACTCCGCATATTAGCCTTTTTGCCTGATTTTTTTTCTTCAGTTCAAATCACTCCTCTTGAGTTGGATTTCATCTTTGTGGCACATTTTCCAATACTCCTATAATTAAGCATTTTTCATTAGTTTTTAGGAGTACAATTAAGCATTTTTGGACTAAAATGAAAGCTAGAAGGCGCTATAAGTAGTCAAAATCCCCACTTATCATGATCCTTTTGATTTTTATGTCTTCAAGGAACTTTGTAACCTTTGTGCCTATAAATTGTGTCCCGTTTTCTCAGGCTGTCTCTTTTGGCCCCACTTCATGAATGGGCATGGTGAAAAAACTAATCTCAGGCTATCTATTTTGGTATCCCATATCAATAAATTATATTCTTCCACAAGAAATCTACCACTTCACGTTTGCTGATCTTCTAGTAAGAACCGGGTCAAGTAGAGAAAGCCCGATGATATCCATTCCCCACTTCATGAATGGCCATGGTGAAAAAACTAAGTGCAATTCCTTTGCCTGTTGATGGACCAACGGTGCATGGTGTTGACATTTATCATATTTTTAAACATAAGCTTTGGCGCCTTTTTCCATCTGGGGCCATTAGTATCCTACTCTAATTAATTTTAACACTAAGGAATTCGCGACTGAGTGATTTCCGTAGATCACTTTGTGGAATTCTTGCATAATATAATTTTCTTCGAAAGCTCCCAAACATCGGGCCAATGGGCCTTGGAAAGATCTTTTGTACAATTGAACTCCCCTGAAGCTGTATCGAGCTGCTTTAGTATGTAGCATCCGAGTACCTTAGGATCTTCAGGCAACTTTCTGTGCCCGAGATAGTCAATAATCATTTTTCTCCATCCCCAAACCAGATTGGTCGCGTTTACCTCGTATTAGTGATCCACATCCAATACTGAATGCATAAGATGTACGACTATACTAGAGTTTGATCCTTTCATCTCTTTGGACGATCCAAGATTGGCTAGTGCATCTGCTTCCGCATTCTCTTCTCTCAGGATATGCATAGTTGACTAATCCTGTAACCGAGCGAGAAGAGCCTGAACTTTCATTGCGTATTGCTGCATGCATTCCACTTTGACTTCGAAGATTCCATAGACCATATTTACTACCAATTGGGAGTCGAGTTGGATTTTTATGACCTTGGAGTCCAGTCCCCAGGCTAATTTGAGCCCTGTAATTAATGCATTATACTTTGCTTCATTGTTAGTCAGAGGAACATTTCTTATGGCCTACCTTAGTGTTTATCCCGAGGGTGTGGTTAACATTATGCCGAGCCTGGACCCCTTCACATTGGAAGCTCCATTCACGAACAAGGTCCAAGCTCCTAATATCGATTCTGACACCATTACTGCTTCTTTATTAGCCAAAGGTAAAAGTCACAGAGTGAAATAGGCCAAAATTTATGACTTAATCGCAGTCATAGGTTTATATTCAATGTCAAATTCGCTTATTTTGATGGCCCATTTGGCCATCCTAACTGCATGTTAATGAAGAATATTCTGAAGGGGTAAAGTGGTTAGCACAGCTATCAAGTGAGATTGGAAATAAGGCCTTAGCTTTCGAGTGGCGACTATGAGGGCTAAGGACAACTTTTCCAGACGTGGGTAGTGATTTTCTGCTCACGTCAAAATTTTACTTACATAATAAATAGTAGATTATGTACCTTCTTCCTCGCAGACTAAAATAGCACTAACCGCTACCTCTGAGACAACTAAGTAGATCAGTAGTTGTTTGCCTTCCTCTAGTTTTGATAGTAACGTAGGACTTGACAAATACCTTTACAGATCTTTCGAAGCCTGCTAATATTCCGGTGTCCATTCAAAGTTATTCTTCTTTTCGAAAAGTGTAAAGAAATTATGGCATTTTTCTAAAGACCGACAAATGAATATGCTTAAAACGGCAAGTCTCTCAGTCATCTTTTGAACCACTTTTACGCTTTATAGCTGGTCCGGGATGTCTTCGATGGCTTTAATTTTACTGGGTTAACCTCGATCCCCCTTTGCGACACAAGGAAACCCAGGAACTTACAAAGTTGATGCCAATGCACACTTCTCGAGATTAAGGTTCATGTTATGTTTCCTTAAGATGGCAAAGGTCTCTTGCAGGTGTTTCAGATGGTCACATGTGTTCAAAGATTTAATCAACATATCAACTATGTAAACTTCCATAGTTTCCCTATTTTTTTCTCAAACATTTTATTTACGAGTCGTTGATAAGTGGCTCCAGCATCTTTTAGCCCGAAGGCATCACACTCTAACAATATGTGTCAAAATTCATCATGGATGAAGTTATTTCCTGATCCTCCGGGTTCATTATGATTTAGTTGTACCTAGAGTAAGCATCGAGGAAACTCATTAACTCGTTTTCGGCCGTCACATCAATAATTTGATCAATGTTTTTAAATGGGCATGAGTATTTTGGGTATGCCTTATCTAAATCCTTATAGTCTACGCAAATGCGAAACTTATTATTCTTCTTTGTAATAATTACTACGTTATCTAGCCAGTCAGGATACTTTACCTCTCAGATTAAACCAATATCAAGCAAGTGAGTTACCTCTTCTTTGACGAATTTATTGTTGACCTCGACAATAGGACATTTTCTCTGTCTTACCAGAGGGATGTTAGTATCCAGGCTTAGTTTGTGCATGTCCACTTTTGGCAGGATACCAGTCATATCCCCATGCGACCATGCCAAACAATCGACATTAAGTTTAAAAAATTCAATAAATCCAGACCTAAGCTTGGGTGTAGTCCTATACCTAAGTGGAACTTCATTTCCAAGAATTTTTCGAACAATGTGACTTGTTCAAATTCTTCCTTTGTGGATTTTGTTGCATCCATTACTTCTGGTACTTGAAAATAAATTGGTACTTGATATATTCCGACGACTCCTCCCCCAAGTTGATTTCGCTCAACTTGTGAGCAGGCGCCGATTCTTGTAATTGCTATGCTACATGCTTTTTCCCCTTGCTAAAGGAAACAGATATTGCATTCATCTCCCTTGTTGTCGGTTGGTTGCCTCATATTTGTTTAATTTCCTTAGGAGTTGGGATTTTCAACAAGTGGTGATATGGTAAAGGAACAGCCTTCATCTCTTGCGACCATGATCTCCCTAAGATAGTATTATAGCACACATCGCCATCCACCACCTTGAAAAGTGTCATCTTCATCCCCCTCTCGACATTCGTGAGCAAAACGGTCTCTCCTCGTGTTGCCACACTTGCTAGGTTGAACCTAGCGAGGAGTTTGGTGGCTGGAATGATGCTTACGATAAGCTTGGCTTGCTCCAACACTCTCCATTGGTTGATGTTGTCCGAACTTTTTAGGTCAACCAGATAATGTTTAATTTTAAAATCTAAGACATTTTAAGAGATTACCAATGCATCATTGTGCGGTAGAAACAGTCTATCTAAATCTGATTTCAGATCCTATTGGCATGATATCTAAATCATAAGTTAGGTAGTGTGTAAGTTAACAGAATCCTATGCGAACATTGAGATTTTAATCATTCAATATCGTATAGACATGATTTCCAGCAGAAAACATTTGAACCAAATTAAGAATCTATAGGTAGGATTTCTAGCACATTATAATTGAACATGTTTGAGCATAATGACACTTTTTTAGGAAAATAAAATACCTATAGGAAGGATTTCTAACATATGATAACTAAATATGTCTAAGCACAGTAAAGCACCTATAGGCAGGATCTCTACCAATTTTAATGCAAATATTAAGATAGAACCCCTTCCCTGATTTTACTAATACCCCAAAATGTTATTACAAGAATTATTACAGACCCATAATGAATAGAGTAAATTACATAAATAAATAATTAAAGGGGGCCTATAGCAGGCCCAAAGATACACGCGGCCAGGCCAGGCCTTCATTCCCATGGTTCGTAATAGCCCAAAAATTACATCTTTATGGACACAAGGCAGCTAGGAATTAAGTGATTCACCCAGTAGGTATAAAACACAACTGAGCATGGATAACACAAGTTCTCTCATTCATGTTTATTTGTGTTAGGATATTATGGCTCGTGATGATTCTAGCAAAGGCAAGGGCATTAGAAAGTCTTCCACCACCTCCCCAGAGCCCAAAAAGCGAAAGTAGGGAGAAAACTCTTCACGACAGTCTAAAGGAAAACAGGTCACTGAGGGATCTCAGCAGGCGCCATTATGGCCGAGGCCTCGCGTGGATTTGGTCGATGTTGTAGCTATTGCATGGCACAGGGACTTCATGCCATCTGGACGCTGCATTTCTGAGATGGGGATTAATTCCATGTCCTTAGAAAGAAACTTCCCAGAGGTAAATGGCAGGCTACAAGCTCTAAATATGCATAAGTTCTTGGAATGCCCAGGGCATGCAAACCTGAGCATGGTTCTAGAGCTGTATGCTAACTGGGATTACCAATTGGACACTTCACATGTAAGAGGGAAGTATGTGCCGATGGATAGAGAGTCTTTATGTGACTATGTGGGGGTTGAGAATGCTAACCCAAGGAGACTCCAGCGATTTATCATAAGCTCAAAATATGAGTTGATATGTCACACTCTTTGTGGTGTGGATTCCAATGCTAAGTGGATAAGGAAGCAAGGCAACATTCACCTTTCTATGGTTCTCTCCTACTTCAATAAGTCTGCCAAAATATGGCAGAATTTTTTGCAAGAGAGACTCATGTTGGCGGAGCACAATAGTGACTGCACTCGAGCTAGAGTGTGTGTAATCTTCTTCTTGATTATCGGCCAGCCCATTAATGTGGCTACGATATGCTCAGTGATATGGCCCGCACAAGATTTGGGTGACATATTAGGCGGTTCTGCTTCGTAATTAACTTACCCAGTATATGCTATTTAGAGGAGTGTCGGAATACCCCGGATATGATGAGGTGGTGGAGGCTCTATCCGGGCTTATGGACATCACATCTCTGTTGGAGACGTCATCAAAACTCACTCTTTCTTCACGGTTTGAACGAGACGAGAACTTCAACATGTACCTTTATTACTAGTTGAACTTACTCATGAGTAGGGCAGGTATTTCAGACGAGGAGCGTATGCATTTATGTAATGACTTGTCAAGCAGGTCCAAGGAGATGTTGGGGATTGCACCTGGGAGCCTCGTTCACTCGTCGGAGGACGTCAACTCTGTCAAGGGCTCAGATACCCAGGACGAGGATAGGGGTGGTGCTACAGGACCTATGGCTTTGGTGCCTCTAGGACGGGATGGTGATGAGCCCAGATCTGCTGGTGGAGGGCATGCTGCGGAGGTGGACTCCGCTTGAAAGGGAGTTTTCTTTCACCCTACTTTGTGTTACATTTTTTTACGTGCATCGAGGGCTATACATAATTTAAATATGGGGTGGGAGGAATACTACCTGTGCTGTTGCTGTATATAATATATCAAGTGTAGTTAGTCTAGTGTAGTTTAGTTGCTTTAAATCAAAAGAAAAAAAGAAGAGTATTAAAATACAAAATAAAAAAAAATTGAAAAAGCTCGGACTTTTCTCGACGATGGATATTTTGGAAAATTTTCTTGAGGGATAAAAGTTCGATTTAAAAATACCAAAAAGATTTTTTTAAAATAGCTAGGTAGTATTCCTTGGTTTTTCTTTGGGCACCGGTTCTTTTCCAAGGATGTAGCTCCAACCAGGTACTTTATTTTTTTTAGGAGTAGTTTAGGAAGAAACTGAGTCACTTTAAAATAATTATTGACATGGTTGATGCTGGCACATTAGGCTAGGACATACATTCTATCTTTCTGTGTATTTGGTTTGAATTATGAAGGTTAAGTAAAGTAAATAGCCTATTTTGTGACAGTCTCTCTCAGTTGTTTGACTTGTATGCCACATAATGCAATGTTGCTTAAATTCCTCAATTATGTGTGCTTGCTTGACTTGAGAGTTGAACAAAATCGTTTTGATTGAGTCATGTGCAACGTGTGTATGAGGATTTGCAATTTTTTGTGTTGTCCTATGTAATCTAGAACTTGCCCCATGTGTAAATTAAAGCGAAATTGTATGTTGTGCTAATCTAGGAGATGAAGTAGGCATTTTCTTGCTTGATCATGGATGTGCTTGTCACATAAAAATAAAAAATTTCGTTGCTAGCCCCTATGAGCCTATAGACCTTTCTTTTGGCACCCACATTACAAGACATACCTCTATTTTGTTTTTAATTGGATATTGATTGAACCTCTACCTCCTAAGGAACTTAGTTTCTAAAAGAAGTAAGGGTAGAGATTGCGGAATAGCTTTTGAGTGGAACCATGGAAGAGCCCGTTGGTGCACTAAAGTTGAAATCAAAAGTCACTAGCCAATGAACCTTAATGTATGGAGTGTCTGGAAAAAAAAGAGAAAGAAAAATTGCAAGAAACAAAAAATGATAGTGAAAATATGTAAAAAAAAATACACACCTCCAATTCTTAATGATTTGTGCTAGTGGAATTATAGAAGTGCTTAATTGAAAAGAGGGCTATGATGTATATGGCAAGTGAATTGGTTGAGAAGAATATGTGCTTGAATTGTGAATGTAGTGTATTAAAGTGCTTAGGAGGGTTAGTCACTATTTCTAAATGTATCATACTCGTCCCTTAGCCTACATTACAACCTTAAAGTCCTAATTGATCCTAGATTTGGCTAGCTTAAATTAGTAGAGATATACACTACGGGCAAGCTTATGGTACGACCATGGTATGCATATGAACTCTTTGTGAGAGTGAGCGAATTTTGTTCAATTGTGCGATGTCCTTAATCTATATTCAAAAGTATATTTGAATGTGTGGACTATCTATATTCACTCTTTTGTTTGTTGGTAAGGGCACATGATCTCATGAATGATTGGTGATGTTGTAAACTTTCTTGTTGGGTGAGTGCATGAGTTGAGGGTGCTTAGTGGTTGCAAGTCGGCTTTTGAGGTTGGGTGGTGACAAATAGGTTGTTGAAATTGATTGAATTGAACGGTTGTATTTGGCCATGCTTAAACGGGAAGAATGTGAAATTTTGTGTGTTCATGCTTGTGTGCTAGTATTGATCATAGTCAAGGGTATAGTGTCTGATTAAAAGTTAAGGTGATCCTATATAATTGAGACTTGTACGTAGTTGGGGGTTTATTGGATAGACCCATTGCTCAAGGACGAGCAAGAGTCTAAGTGTGGGGTGTTGATGTTTAGCTTAATGCATATATTTTTCTATGGATATCACCACATATTTTACTTTTGTTTCGTAAAGTTTATATGTTAAATGCTATGATTTATATTAATTTGAAGTGTTATTATGTGTAGGAATAAGTCGGGAGCAATTGGGGGCGAAACGTGCAAGATTTGAGCCAAAACAAACAAAACCAGACGAATTGAGCATTTGGGTGCCACAGGCAGCGCCTGGCGCCACTTGTGGCGCTGGAGGCAAAGTAGCAGTTAGAGGCAGTGCCCTGGGCGAGCACCTGGCGCTAGCCGGGGCGCCAGTGACGTGATATTCTCCAATTTCGCCCGAGATAATAATATTTCGTCCCTAGACCTACCCAACACGTATATAAGCAAGACTAAAATTATTTGTGAAGGAGGGATGCCAATTTTGAGAGGGAATACACACAAGAAACATTTGGGAGAAAAACATCTTAGGTTTCTTCATCTTTTCTAGTATTTTCAATTATTCAAAACTTATGCAATTGTTTGCTAGTATCATGAGTGGCTAAAAACCCATTGTTCTGGGGTTGTGATTTAGCCATGAATATTGTTGTTTAACGTTGACTTAACCTCGATTATAATTCACTAATATATGGTTGTTTCTTCAATTTTGTGATTAACTCTGTAATTGTCTGGCCAGCAGTTAGGTTCTATTTACTATCTATGTTATTCTTGGGAAAGCCGTTTTTAGATTAGAGAAGAATTGAAGAGAGCATGATCTTAACCCTTGGGGGTGGACTTGTGGTTATGATAGGTATATACCTAGTCACCGTGCTAAATTAAATATCGTAATCTTAATGCGTTCTTTATATATTGATTCCATAGGAATATAGGCGTTAATCTATTCTGAATAGGAGAGTAGTACTTCGGGAGAAGACTATGAGAGCAATTATCGATTAATTAGCAACCATGAGTAAATTGTATGAGAGGGAAAGTTAACTAGAACACAATAGGATTGGTAAATCGGTCACAACCCTGGAATATTTGTCTCTATTGAATACATAACAATCATTCTACTGCTTGATAATTTAGTTATCACTTAGAATTGTAGTTTAGTATGATTAAACTCTTGAACTCTAATTTAGCTTGACTGAATAACAATATTGGTGAGTTGATGAGTAGTTGATATAAGTCTCTGTGGGTTCGACACTCGACTTATCATTTTATTACTTGTACGACCACATATACTTGCTTGTGCGTTTGGGAGCAATACTCTGCACATTAGCCTTTTTGCCTGATTTTTTTTTCTTCAGTTCAAATCACTCCTTCTTGAGTTGGATTTCATCTTTGTAGCTCATTTTCCAATACTCCTATAATTAAGCATATTTCATTAGTTTATAGGAGTACAATTAAGCATTTCTGGACTATAATGAAAGCTAGAAGGCGCTATAAGTAGTCAAAATCCCCAATTATCATGATCCTTTTGATTTTTATGTCTTCAAGGAACTTTGTAACCTTTGTGGCTATAAATTGTGGCCCGTTTTCTCAGGCTATCTCTTTTGGCCCCACTTCATGAATGGCCATGGTGAAAAAACTAATCTAAGGCTATCTATTTTGGTATCCCATATCAACAAATTATATTCTCCCACAAGAAATCTACCACTTCACGTTTGCTGATCTTCTAGTAGAAACCGGGGCCGATAGAAGAAGCCCGATGATATCCATTCCCCACTTCATGAATGGCCATGGTGAAAAAACTAAGTGCAATTCCTTTGCCTGTTGATGGACCAACGGTGCGTGGTGTTGACATTTATCATATTTTTAAACATAAGCTTTGGTGCCTTTTTCCATCCGGGGCCATTAGTATCCTGCTCTAATTAATTTTAACACTAAGGAATTCGCGCCTGAGTGATTTCCGCAGAACACTTTGTGGAATTCTTGCATAATATAATTTGCTTCGAAAGCTCCCAAACATCGGGCCAATGGGCCTTGGAAAGATCTTTTGTACAATTGAAATCCCCTGAAGCTGTATCGAGCTGATTTAGTATGTAGCATCCGAGTACCTTAGGATTTTCAGGCAACTTTCTGTGCCCGAGATAGTCAATAATCATTTTTCTCCAGCCCCAAACCAGATTGGTCGCGTTTACCTCATATTAGTGATCCACATCCAATACTGAATCCATAAGATGTACGACTATACTAAAGTTTGATCCTTTCATCTCTTTGGACGATCTAAGATTGGCTAGTGCATCTACTTCCGCATTCTCTTCTCTCAAGATATGCATAGTTAACTATTCTTGGAACCGAGCGAGAAGAGCCTGAACTTTCATTGCGTATTGCTGCATGCATTCCACTTTGGCTTCGAAGATTCCATAGACCATATTTACTACCAATTGGGAGTCGAGTTGGTTTTTATGACCTTGGAGTCAAGTCCCCAAGCTAATTTGAGCCTTGTAATTAAAGCTTTATACTTTGCTTCATTGTTAGTCAGAGGAACATTTCTTATGGCCTGCCTTAGTGTTTATCTCGAGGGTGTGGTTAACATTATGCCGAGCCCGGACCCCTTCACATTGGAAGCTCCATTCACGAACAAGGTCCAAGCTCCTAATATCGATTCTAACACCATTACTGCTTCTTTGTTAGTCAAAGGTAAAAGTCACAGAGTGAAATAGGCCAAAATTTATGACTTAATCGCAGTCATAGGTTTATATTCTATGTCAAATTCGCTTATTTTGATGGCCCATTTGGCCATCCTAACTGAGAGTTCATGTTAATGAAGAATATTCTAAAGGGGTAAAGTGGTCAGCACAGCTATCAAGTGAGATTGGAAATAAGGCCTTAGCTTTCGAGTGGCGACTACGAGGGCTAAGGACAACTTTTCCAGGCGTGGGTAGTGATTTTCTGCTCCCGTCAAAATTTTACTTACATAATAAATAGTAGATTGTGTACCTTTATCCTCGCGGACTAAAATAGCACTAACTGCTACCTCCGAGACAACTAAGTATATCAGTAGTTGTTCGCCTTCCTCCAGTTTTGACAGTAACGTAGGACTTGACAAATACCTTTACAAATCTTTCGAAGCCTGCTGACATTCCGGTGTCCATTCAAAGTTATTCTTCTTTTCGAAAAGTGTCAATAAATGATGGCATTTTTCCTAAGACCAACAAATGAATATGCTTAAAACGGCCAGTCTCTCAATCATCCTTTGAACCACTTTTACGCTTTATAGCTGGTCCGGGATGTCTTCGATGGCTTTAATTTTACTGGGTTAACCTTGATCCCCCTTTGTGACACTAGGAAACCCAGGAACTTACAAAGTTGACAACAATGCACACTTCTCGAGATTAAGATTCATGTTGTGTTTCCTTAAGATGGCAAAGGTCTCTTGCAGGTGTTTCAGATGGTCACATATGTTCAAAGATTTAACCAACATATCAACTATGTAAACTTCCATAGTTTCCCTATTTTTTTCTCAAACGTTTTATTTACGAGCCGTTGATAAGTGGCTCCATCATCTTTTAGCCCGAAAGGCATCACACTCTAACAATATGTGTCAAAATTCATCATGGATGAAGTTATTTCCTGATCCTCCGGGTTCATTGTGATTTAATTGTACCTAGAGTAAGCATCGAGGAAACTCATTAACTCGTTTCCGGCCGTCACATCAATAATTTGATCAATGTTTTAAAATGGGAATGAGTATTTTGGGTATGCCTTATTTAAATCCTTATAGTCTACGCACATGCGAAACTTATTATTCTTCTCTGTAATAATTACTACGTTAGCTAGCCAGTCAGGATACTTTACCTCTCAGAGTAAACCAATATCAAGCAAGTGCGTTACCTCTTCTTTGACGAATTTATTGTTGACCTCGACAATAGGAAATTTTTTCTGTCTTACCTGAGGGATGTTAGGATCCAGGCTTAGTTTGTGCATGTCCACTTTTGGCGGGATACCAGGCATATCCCCATGCGACCATGCAAAACAATCGACATTAATTTTATGAAATTCAATAAATCCAGACCTAAGCTTGGGTGTAGTCCTATCCCTAAGTGGAACTTCCTTTCCAAGAATTTTTCGAACAATGCGACTTGTTCAAATTCTTCTGCTGTGGATTTTGTTGCATCCATTACTTCTGGTACTTGAAAATAAATTGGTACTTGATAGATTCCGACGACTCCTCCCCTAAGTTGACTTCGCTCAACTTAAGAGCAGGCGCCGGTTCTTGTAATTGCTATGCTACATGCTTTTTCCCCTTGCTACAGGAAACAGATATTGCATTCATCTCCCTTGCTGTCGGCTGGTTGCCTCATATTTGTTTAATTTCCTTAGGAGTTGGGATTTTCAACAGCTGGTGATATGGTAAAGGAACAACCTTCATCTCTTGCGACCACGATCTCCCTAATATAGTATTATAGCACACATCGCCATCCACCACCTCGAAAAGTATCGTCTTCATCCCCTTCTCGACATTCGTGAGCAAAAAGGTCTCTCCTCGTGTTGCCACACTTGCTAGGTTGAACCCAGCGAGGAGTTTTATGGCTAGAATGATGCTTACGATAAGCTTGGCTTTCTCCAACACTCTCCATTGGTTGATGTTGTCCGAACTTTTTGGGTCAACCAGATAATGTTTAGTTTTAAAATCTAAGACATTTTAAGAGATTACCAATGCATCATTGTGCGGCAGCAACAGTCTATCTAAATCTGATTTCAGATCCTATAGGCATGATATCTAAATCATAAGTTAGGTAGTGTGTAAGTTAACAGAATCCTATGCGCACATTGAGATTTTAATCATTCAATATCGTATAGGCATGATTTCCAGCAGAACACGTTTGAACCAAATTAAGAATCTATAGGCAGGATTTCTAGCACATTATAACTGAACATGTTTGAGCATAATGACACTTTTTTTAGGAAAATAAAATACCTATAGGCAGGATTTCTAACATATGATAAATAAACATGTTTAAGCATAGTAAAGCACCTATAGGCAGGATCTCTACCAATTTTAATGCAAATATTAAGATAGAACCCCTTCCCTGATTTTACTAATACCCCAAAATGTTATTATAAGAATTATTACATACCCATAATGAATAGAGTAAATTACAGAA
This sequence comes from Nicotiana tabacum, assembly GCF_000715075.1. Taxonomy (NCBI): domain Eukaryota; kingdom Viridiplantae; phylum Streptophyta; class Magnoliopsida; order Solanales; family Solanaceae; genus Nicotiana; species Nicotiana tabacum. The sequence continues at coordinate 87,289,134 of NC_134101.1, read as the reverse complement.
AAAATATTTTAAAGGAGCCTATAGCAGGCCCAAAGATACACGCGGTCAGGCCAGGCCTTCATTCCCATGGTTCGTAATAGCCTAGAAATTACTTCTTTATGGAAACAAGGCAGCTAGGAATTAAGTGATTCACCCAGTAGGTATAAAACACAGCTGAGCATGGATAACACAAGTTCTCTCATTCATGTTTATTTGTGTTAGGATATTATGGCTCGTGATGATTCAAGCAAAGGAAAGGGCATTAGAAAGTCTTCCACCACCTCCCAGAGCCCAAAAAGCGAAAGTAGGGAGAAAGCTCTTCACGACAGTCTAAAGGAAAACAGGTCACTGAGGGATCTCAGCAGGCGCCATTATGGCTGAGGCCTCGCTTGGATTTGGTCGATGCTGTAGCTATTGCATGGCACAAGGACTTCATGCCATCTGGACGGTGCATTTCTGAGATGGGGATTAATACCACGTCCTGAGAAAGAAACTTCTCGGAGGTAGATGGCAGGCTACAAGCTCTAAATATGCATAAGTTCTCGGAATGCCCGGTGCATGCAAACCTGAGCATGATTCGAGATCTGTATGCTAACTAGGATTACCAATTGGACACTTCACATGTAAGAGGGAAGGATGTGCCGATGGATAGAGAGTCTTTATGTGACTATATGGGGGTTGAGAATGCTAACCCAAGGAGACTCCAGCGATTTATCATAAGCTCGAAATATGAGTTGATATGTCACACTCTTTGTGTAGTGGATTCCAATGCTAAGTGGATAAGGAAGCAAGGCAACATTCACCTTTCCATGGTTCGCTCCTACTTCATTAAAGCTGCCAAAATGTGGCAGAATTTTGTGCAAGCGAGACTCATGTTGGCGGAGCACAATAGTGACTGCACTCGAGCTAGAGTGTGTGTAATCTTCTTCTTGATTATCGGCCAGCCCATTAATGTGGCTACGATTATGCTCAGTGATATGGCCCGCACAAGAATTGGGCAACATATTAGGCGGTTCTTTTTTCGCAATTAACTTACTCAGTATATGCTATTTAGAGGAGTGTCGGAATACCCCGGATATGATGAGGTGGTGGAGGCTCTATCCGGGCTTATGGACATGACATCTCTGTTGGAGATGTCATCAAAACTCACTCTCGCTTCACGGTTTGAACGAGACGAGAACTTCAACATGTACCTTTATGACTAGTTGAACTTACTCATGAGTAGGGTAGGTATTTTAGACGAGGAGCGTATGCATTTATGCAATGACTTGTCAAGCAGGTCCAAGGAGATGTTGGGGATTGCACCTGGTAGCCTCGTTCACTCGTCGGAGGACATCAACTCTGTCAAGGGCTCAGATACCGAGGACGAGGATAGGGGTGGTGCTACAGGACCTATGGCTTTGGTGCCTCGAGGACGGGATGGTGATGAGCCCAGATCTGCTGGTGGAGGGCATGCTGCGGAGGTGGACTCCGCTTGATAGGGAGTTTTCTTTCACCCTACTTTGCGTTACATTTTTTTACATGCATCGAGGGCTATATATAGTTTAAATATGGGGTGGGAGGAATACTACCTGTGTTGTTGCTGTATATAATATATCAAGTGTAGTTAGTCTAGTGTAGTTTATTTGCTTTAAATCAAAAGAAAAAAAGAAGAGTATTAAAATACAAAAGAAAAAAAATTGAAAAAGCTCGGACTTTTCTCGACGATGGATCTTTTGAAAAATTTTCTTGAGGGATAAAATTCCGATTTAAAAATACCAAAAAGATTTTTTATAGAATAGCTAGGTAGTATTCCTTGGTTTTTCTTTGGGCACCGGTTCTTTTCCTAGGATGTAGCTCCAACCGGGTATTTTATATTTTTTAGGAGTAGTTTAGGAAGAAACTGAGTCGCTTTGAAATACTTATTGACATAGTTGATGCTGGCACATTAGGCTAGGACATACATTCTATCTTTCTGCGTATTTGGTTTGAATTGTGAAGATTAAGTAAAGTAAATAGCCTATTTTGTGACAGTCTGTCTCAGTTGTTTGACTTGTATGCCACATAGCGCAATGTTGCTTAAATTTCTCAATTATGTGTGCTTGCTTGACTTGAGAGTTGAACAAAATCGTTTTGATTGAGTCATGTGCAACGTGTGTGTGAGGATTTGCGATTTTCTGTGCTATCCTATGTAGTCTAGAACTTGCCCCATGTGTAAATTAAAGCGAAATTGTATGTTGTGCTAATCTAGGAGATGAAGTAGGAATTTTCTTGCATGATCATGGATGTGCTTGTCACATAAAAATAAAAAATTTCGTTGCTAGCCCCTATGAGCCTATACACCTTTCTTTTGGCACCCACATTACAAGACATACCTCTATTTTGTTTTTAATTGGATATTTATTGAACCTCTACCTCCTAAGGCACTTAGTTGCTAAAAGAAGTGAGGGTAGAGATTGGGGAATAGCTTTTGAGTGGAACCATGGAAGGGCCCGTTGGTGCACTAAAGTTGAAATCAAAAGTCACTAGCCAATGAACCTTAATGTATGGAGTGTCTGGAAAAAAAGAGAAAGAAAAATTGCAAGAAACGAAAAATGATAGTGAAAGTATGTAAAAAAAAATACACACCTCCAATTCTTAATGATTTGTGCTAGTGGAATTATAGAAGTGATTAATTGAAAAGAGGGCTATGATGTATATGGCAAGTGAATTGGTTGAGAAGAATATGTGCTTGAATTGTGAATGTAGTGTATTAAAGTACTTAGGAGGGTTAGTCACTATTTCTAAATGTATCATAGTCGTCCCTTAGCCTACATTACAACCTTAAAGTCCTAATTGATCCTAGATTTGGCTAGCTTAAATTAGTAGAGATACACACAACGGGCAAGCTTATGGTACGACCATGGTATGCATATGAACTCTTTGTGAGAGTGAGCGAATTTTGTTCAGTTGTGCGATGTCCTTAATCTATATTCAAAAGTATATTTGAATGTGTGGACTATCTATATTCACTCTTTTGTTTGTTGGTAAGGACACATGATCTCATGAATGATTGGTGATGTTGTTAACTTTCTTTTTGGGTGAGTGCATGAGTTGAGGGTGCTTAGTGGTTGCAAGTCGGCTTTTGAGGTTGGGTGGTGACAAATAGGTTCTGAAATTGATTGAATTGAACGGTTGTATTTGGGCATGCTTAAACGGGAAGAATGTGAAATTTTGTGTGTTCATGCTTGTGTGCTAGTATTGATCATAATCAAGGGTATAATGTGTGATTAAAAGTTAAGGTGATCCAATATAATTGAGACTTGTACGTAGTTGGGGGTTTATTGGATAGTCCCATTGCTCAAGGACGAGCAAGAGTCTAAGTGTGGGGCGTTGATGTTTAGCTTAGAGCATATATTTTTCTATGTATATCGCCTCATATTTTACTTTTGTTTCATAAAACTGATATGTTAAATGCTATGATTTATATTAATTTGAAGTGTTATTATTTGTAGGAATAATTCGGGAGAAATTGGGGGCGAAACGTGCAAGATTTGAGCCAAAAAGAACAAAACCAGACGAATTGAGCATTTGGGTGCCACAGGCAGCGCCTGGCGCCACTTGTGGCGCTGGAGGCAAAATAGCAGTTAGAGGCAGTGCCCTGGGCGAGCACCTGGCACTAGCCGGGGCTCCAGTGATGTGATTTTCTCCAATTTTGCCCGGGATAATAATATTTCGGCCCTAGACCTACCCAACACGTATAAAAGCAAGACTAAAATTATTTGTGAAGGAGGGACGCCAATTTTGAGAGGGAATACACACAAGAAACATTCGGGAGAAAAACATCTCAGGTTTCTTCATCTTTTCTAGTATTTTCAATTATTCAAAACTTGTGCAATTGTTTGCTAGTATCATGAGTGGCTAAAAACCCATTGTTCTGGGGTTGTGATTTAGCCATGAATATTGTTGTTTAACGTTGACTTAACCTCGATTATAATTCACTAATATATGGTTGTTTCTTCAATTTTGTGATTAACTCTGTAATTGTCTGGCCAGCAGTTAGGTTCTATTTACTATCTATGTTTTTCTTGGGAAAGCCGTTTTTAGATTAGAGAAGAATTGAAGAGAGCATGATCTTAACCCTTGGGGGTGGATTTGTGGTTATGATAGGTATATACCTAGTCACCGTGCTAAATTAAATATCGTAATCTTAATACGTTCTTTATATATTGATTCCATAGGAATATAGGCGTTAATCTATTCTGAATAGGAGAGTAGTACTTCGGGAGAAGGCTATGAGAGCAATTAGTAATTAGCAACCATGAGTGAATTGTATGAGAGGGAAAGTTAACTAGAACACAATAGGATTGGTAAATCGATCACAACCCTGGAATATTTGTCTCTATTGAATACATAACAATCATTCTACTGCTTGATAATTTAGTTATCACTTAGAATTGTAGTTTAGTATAATTAAACTCTTGAACTCGAATTTAGCTTGACCGAATAACAATATTGGTGAGTTGGTGAGTAGTTGATATAAGTCTCTGTGGGTTCGACACTCGACTTATCATTTTATTAGTTGTACGACCACATATACTTGTTTGTGCGTTAATCGCAGTCATAGGTTTATATTCTATGTCAAATTCGCTTATTTTGATGGCCCATTTGGCCATCCTAACTGAGAGTTCATGTTAATGAAGAATATTCTAAAGGGGTAAAGTGGTCAGCACAACTATCAAGTGAGATTGGAAATAAGGCCTTAGCTTTCGAGTGGCGACTACGAGGGCTAAGGACAACTTTTCCAGACGTGGGTAGTGATTTTCTTCTCCCGTCAAAATTTTACTTACATAATAAATAGTAGATTGTGTACCTTCTTCCTCGCAGACTAAAATAGCACTAACCGCTACCTCCGAGACAACTAAGTAGATCAGTAGTTGTTCGCCTTCCTCTAGTTTTGACAGTAACGTAGGACTTGACAAATACCTTTACAGATCTTTCGAAGCCTGCTGACATTCCGGTGACCATTCAAAGTTATTCTTCTTTTCGAAAAGTGTAAAGAAATGATGGCACTTTTCCAAAGACCGACAAATGAATATACTTAAAACGGCCAGTCTCTTAGTCATCTTTTGAACAACTTTTACGCTTTATAGCTGGTCCGGGATGTCTTCGATGGCTTTAATTTTACTGGGTTAACCTCGTTCACCCTTTGCGACACAAGGAAACCCAGGAACTTACAAAGTTGACCCCAATGCACACTTCTCGAGATTAAGCTTCATGTTGTGTTTCCTTAAGATGGAAAAGGTCTCTTCCAGGTGTTTCAGATGGTCACATGTGTTCAAAGATTTAACCAACATATCAACTATGTAAACTTCCATAGTTTCCCTATTTTTTTCTCAAACATTTTATTTACGAGTCATTGATAAGTGGCTCCAGCATCTTTTAGCCCGAAAGGCACCACACTCTAACAATATGTATCAAAACTCATCATGGACGAAGTTATTTCCTGATCCTCTGGGTTTATTGTGATTTAGTTGTACCTAGAGTAAGCATCGAGGAAACTCATTAACTTATTTCCGGTCGTCACATCAATAATTTGATCAATGTTTGGAAATGGGAATGAGTATTTTGGGTATGCCTTATTTAAATCCTTATAGTCTACGCACATGCGAAACTTATTATTCTTCTTTGTAATAATTACTACGTTAGCTAGCCAGTCAGGATACTTTACCTCTCAGATTAAACCAATATCAAGCAAGTGAGTTACCTCTTCTTTGACGAATTTATTGCTGACCTCGACAATAGGACATTATTTCTGTCTTACCAGAGGGGTGTTAGGATCTAGGCTTAGTTTGTGCATGTCCACTTTTGGCGGGATACCAGTCATATCCCCATGGTGACCATGCAAAACAATCGACATTAAGTTTAAAAAATTCAATAAATCTAGACCTAAGCTTGGGTATAGTCCTATCCCTAAGTGGGTGTAGTCCTATCCCTAAGTGGAATTACCTTTCCAAGAATTTTTCTAACAATGCGACTTTTTCAAATTCTTCCGCTGTGGATTTTGTTGCATCCATTACTTTTGGTACTTGAAAATAAATTGGTACTTGATAGATTCCGACGACTCCTCCCCCAACTTGACTTCGCTCAACTTGTGAGCAGGCGCCGGTTCTTGTAATTGCTATGCTACATGCTTTTTCCCCTTGCAACAGGAAACAGATATTTCATTCATCTCCCTTGCTGTCGGTTGGTTGCCTCATATTTGTTTAATATACTTAGGAGTTGGGATTTTCAACAACTGGTGATATGGTAAAGGAACAACCTTCATCTCTTGCGACCACGATCTCCCTAAGATAGTATTATAGCACACATCGCCATCCACCACCTCGAAAAGTGTCGTCTTCATCCCCCTCTCGACATTCGTGAGCAAAAAGGTCTCTCCTCGTGTTGCCACACTTGCTAGGTTGAACCCAGCAAGGAGTTTTGTGGCTGGAATGATACTTACGATAAGTTTGGCTTACTCCAACACTCTCCATTGGTTGATGTTGTCCGAACTTTTTGGGTCAACCAGATAATGTTTAATTTTAAAATCTAAGACATTTTAAGAGATTACCAATGCATCATTGTGCGGTAGCAACAATCTATCTAAATCTGATTTCAGATCCTATAGGCATGATATCTAAATCATAAGTTAGGTAGTGTGTAAGTTAACAGAATCCTATGCGCACATTGAGATTTTAATCATTCAATATCGTATAGGCATGATTTCCAGCAGAACACATTTGAACCAAATTAAGAATCTATAGGCAGGATTTCTAGCACAATATAACTGAACATGTTTGAGCATAATGACACTTTTTTTAGGAAAATAAAATACATATAGGCAGGATTTCTAACATATGATAACTAAACATGTTTAAGCACAGTAAAGCACCTATAGGCATGTTTGAGTTCCCCTTTTATGTTTCTACTCCTGTGGGAGATTCTCTCGTTGTGAACCGCGTTTATCGGTCGTGTTTTGTTGCTCTTAGTGGTTCTGAGACCAGATATGATTTATTGTTACTCAATATGGTTAAGTTTGATATTATCTTAGGCATGGACTGGTTGTCGCCCCATTTTGCTATTCTTTATTGTCACGCCAAAACTGTGACGCTGGCTATGCCAGGTATACCACGTGTTGAGTGGAGAGGTACTTTAGATTACCCCACCCCCAGTAGAGTTATTTCTTTTCTTAAAGCTCAGCTTATGGTTGAGAATGGGTGTGATCCGTATTTATCTTATGTGAGAGATGTCAGTATTGATACCCCTTCAGTTGATTCAGTTCCAGTAGTATGGGATTTTCCCGTTTTATTTCTAGCTGATCTTTCAGGCATACCGCCTGATAGAGATATTGATTTTGGCATTGATCTATTGCCAGGCACTCAACCCATTTCTATTCCTCCATATCGTATTGCTGCTCCTGAGTTGAGGGAATTGAAGGATCAATTACAGGAATTGCTTGATAAGAATTTTATTCGACCCAGTGTTTCACCTTGGGGTGCTCCTACCTTGTTTGTAATGAAAAATAATGGTTCTATGTATATGTGTATTGATTATCGCTAGTTGAACAAGGTTACAGTGAAGAACCGTTATCCTTTGCCTCGTATTGATTATCTATTTGACCTACTTCAGGGCGCACGAGTGTTTTCTAAGATTGATTTGTGCTCAGGTTACCTTCAGTTGAAAATTCGGGAGCCAGATATCCCGAAGAATGCTTTCAAGACTCGGTATGGTCATTACAAGTTCCTTGTTATGACATTTGGGCTGACCAATGACCCAGCAGCCTTTATGCATTTGATGCACAGTGTGTTCTGGTCGTATCTTGACTCGTTCATCATTGTCTTTATTGATGATATCCTGGTGTATTCCCGGAGTCGGGAAGATCATGAGCAGCACCTGAGGACAGTGCTCCAGACTTTGAGAAAGAAGAAGTTATATGCTTAGTTCTCGAAATGTGAATTTTGGTTAGATTCAGAGGCATTTTTAGGCCACGTGGTATCGAGTGAAGGTATTCAAGTGGATCAGAAGAAGATAGAGGCCGTGCAAAGTTGGCCCAAACCATCCTCAGCTACAGAGATCCGCAGTTTCCTTGGTTTGGCGGGTTACTACCATCGTTTTGTGGAGGGGTTTTCATCGATTGAAGCCCTTATGACCAGATTGACCCAGAAGGGTGCTCTATTTCAGTGGACAGAGGAGTGTGAGGTGAGCTTTCAGAAGCTCAAGACAGCTTTGACCACAACCCCAATTTTGATACTACCTACAGGTTCAGGGTCTTATACGGTCTATGAGGATGTGCATTGATTATATAAGGTTGAACAATGTTACAGTTAATAACAAGTATCATTTGCCTCGCATTGATGATTTATTCGACCAGTTTCAGAGAGCAAGGGTGTTCTCCAAGATTGATCTCCGTTCAAGTTATCACTAGTTGAATATCAAGGACTCGGATATTCTTAAGATGGCTTTCAGGACCTGATATGGTTATTATGAGATCTTGGTGATGTCTTTTGGGTTGATCAATGCCCCAACACCATATGTTTTCAGAGGTTAGTCCAGCAGACCTGGCCCTAGCCAGTCACAGCTACCACGTCCTTCCAGAGCTTATTTTGAGTGTGGTGGCACACGTCATATATTGAGGGATTGCCCCAGACTTGGGAGGAGTGCACCTCCATAGACTTTTTAGCCACAGCGTGCCCCGCAGAGTTCTTTGGCTATGATTACAGCTCCAGTTGCTACCTTACCTGCTCAGTCAACTAGAGGTGGAGGTCGGGGAGGTAGAAGTTTCCCTAGAGTGGGAGTCCATGCTAGATACTATGCCCTTCCTACTCGTACCGAGGCTGTTGCCTCCGATTCGATCCAGGCTCCACTTATTCTTATTTCTCTTCTTATTTTGCTCCACATTTGGGTGTATCTCAAGATTCTTTAAGTTCCCCTATTTATGTTTCTACTCCTGTGGGAGATTCTCTCATTGTGAACCGCGTTTATCGGTCGTGTTTTGTTGCTCTTAGTGGTTTTGAGACCAGATCTATTTTATTGTTACTCAATATGGTTGAGTTCGATATTATCTTGGGCATGGACTGGTTGTCTCCCCATTATGCTAGATTGTCACGCCAAAACCATGACGCTGGCTATGCTAGGTGTACCACGTGTTGAGTGGAGAGGTACTTTAGATTACCCCACCCCCAGTATAGTTATTTCTTTTCTTAAAGCTCAGCGTATGGTTTAGAATGGGTGTGATGCATATTTAGCTTATGTGAGAGATGTCAGTATTGATACCCCTTCAGTTGATTCAGTTCCAGTAGTACAGGATTTTCCCGTTTTGTTTCCAGCTGATCTTCCAGGCATACCGCCTGATAGAGATATTGATTTTGGCATTGATCTATTGCTGGGCACTCAACCCATTTCTATTCCTCCATATCGTATTGCTCTTCCTGAGTTGATTGAAGGATCAATTACAGGAATTGCTTGATAAGAATTTTATTCAACCTAGTGTTTCACCTTGGGGTGCTCCTGTCTTGTTTGTGAAGAAAAAGGATGGTTCTATGTGTATGTGTATTCATTATCGCTAGTTGAACAAGGTTACAGTGAAGAACGGTTATCCTTTGCCTCGTATTGATTATCTGTTTGACCTACTTCAGGGCGCACGGGTGTTTTCTAAGATTGATTTGCCCTCAGATTACCTTCAGTTGAAAATTCGGGAGCCAGATATCCCGAAGACTGCTTTCAAGACTCGGTATGGTCATTACAAGTTCCTTGTTATGTCATTTTGGCTGACCAATAACCCAGCAGCCTTTATGCATTTGATGCAGAGTGTGTTCTGGTCGTATCTTGACTCGTTCATCATTGTCTTTATTGATGATATTTTGGTGTATTCTCAGAGTCGGGAAGATCATGAGCAGCACCTGACGATAGTGCTCCAAACTCTGAGAAAGAAGAAGTTATATGCTAAGTTCTCAAAATGTGAATTTTGGTTGGATTCAGTGGCATTCTTAGGCCACGTGGTATCGAGTGAAGGTATTCAAGTGGATCCGAAGAAGATAGATGCCGTGCAGAGTTGGCCCAAACTATCCTCAGCTACAGAGATCCGCAGTTTCCTTGGTTTGGCGGGGTACTACCATCGTTTTGTGGAGGGGTTTTCATCGAGTGAAGCCCCTATGACCAGATTAACCCAGAAGGGTGCTCTATTTCAGTGGACAGAGGAGTGTGAGGTGAGCTTTCTGAATCTCAAGACAGCTTTGACCACAGCCCCAATTTTGATACTACCTACAGGTTCAAGGTCTTATATCGCTAGTTGAACAATGTTACAGTTAATAACAAGTATCATTTGCCTCGCATTGATGATTTATTCGACCAGATTTAGAGAACGAGGGTGTTCTCCAAGATTTATCTTCGTTCAAGTTATCACTAGTTTAATATCAAGGACTCGGATATTCTTAAGATGGCTTTCAGGACCCGATATGGTCATTATGAGTTATTAGTGATGTCATTTGGGCTGATCAATGCCCCAGCAGCGTTCATACATTTGATGAACAACGTGTTTCAGCCTTATCTCGACTCGTTTGTCATAGTCTTCATTAATGATATTTTGGTGTACTCGCATAGTCAAGAAGAGCACGCGGAGCATTTGAGAGTTGTGTTGCAGATATTGAGGGAGGAGATGCTTTATGCAAAGTTCTCTAAGTGTGAGTTTTGGCTCAGTTTAGTGGCTTTCTTGGGGCATATGGTGTCCAGCGAGGGTATTCAAGTTGATCAGAAGAAGATAGAGGCGGTTTAGAGTTGTCCTAGACCGTCCTCAACCATAGAGATTCGCAACTTTCTTGGTTTGCTGGGTTATTACCATCGGTTTGTTCAGGGATTCTCATATATCCATCGCCCTTGACCAAGTTGACTCAAAAGGGTGCTCTATTCAGGTGGTCGGATGAGTGTGAGGAGAGCTTTCAGAAGCTCAAGACTACCTTGACCACAACTCCAGTATTAGTTTTGCCATCAACTTCAGGTTCATATACTGTGTATTGTGATGCTTCGAGAGTTGGTATTGGGTGTGTATTGATGCAAGAGGGTAGAGTTATTGCATATGCTTCTCATCAGTTGAAGCCCCATGATAAGAACTACCATGTTCATGATTTGGAGTTGGCTGCCTTTGTTCACGCGTTGAAGATTTTGAGGCATTATTTGTATGGTGTGTCTTGTGAGGTGTTTACTGATCATCGTAGCCTCCAGCACTTGTTCAAGCAGATAGATAACAATTTGAGGCAGCGGAGATGGTTGGAGTGGCTAAAGGATTATGATATTACTATTTTGTACCATACAGGGAAGGCCAATGTGGTAGCCGATGCCTTGAGTAGGAAGGCAGTGAGTATGGGGAGTTTGGCATATATTCCAGTTGGGAAGAGACCTTTTCCAGTTGATCTTCAGGCCTTGACCAATCGGTTCGTGAGGTTGGATATTTCGGAGCCCAATCGGGTATTGTCTTGTGTGATTTCTTGGTCTTTATTATATGATCGCATCAGAGAGTGCCAGTATGATGATCCTCATTTTCTTGTTCTTAAGGATAGAGACCAACACGATGATACCAGAGATGTGACTATTGGTGATGATAAGGTGTTGAGGATGCATGGCCGGATATGTGTGCCCAATATAGATGGGCTTCGGGAGTTGATTCTGGAGGAGGCCCATAGCTCGTGGTATTCCATTCATCCGGGTGCCGCGAAGATGTATCAGGACCTGAGACAACATTATTGGTGGAGGGGAATGAAGAAGGAATTGTGGGATTTGTGGCTTGGTGTCTCAATTGTCTGCAGGTGAAATATGAGCATCAGAGACCGGATGACTTACTCTAGCAGATGGATATTCCAGAGTAGAAGTGGGAGAGGATCGCCATGGACTTTGTAGTTGGGCTCCCACGGACTTTGAAGAAGTTCGATTTTATTTGGTTGATTGTGGATCGGCTGACCAAGTCCACGCACTTCATTCTTGTATGTACTACCTATTCGTCAGAGCGTTTGGCATAGATCTATATCTGGGAGATTGTTCATTTGCATGGTGTCCCAGTTTCCATCATTTTTAGATATGGGCACTCAATTTACTTTGCAGTTTTGGAGGTCGATGCAGCAAGAGTTGGGTACTCAGGTTGAGTTGAGCATATTTTTTCACCCTTAGACGGACGGGTAGTTCGAGCACACTATTCAGATATTGGAGGACATGTTGCGCGCTTGTGTCAATGATTTTGGAGGATCATGGGATCATTTTCTACCGCTTGTAGAGTTTGCTTATAACAACAATTACCAGTCTAGTATTCAGATGGCTCCATATGAGGCTTTGTATGGGAGGCGGTGTAGATCTCCAGTCGGTTGATTTGAGCCAGGTGAGGCTAGGCTATTGGGTATAGACTTGGTGCAGGATGCTTTAGACAAGGTGAAGGTGATTGAGGAGAGACTTCGTACAGCGTAGTCGAGCTGACAGGAAGGTTCGAGATGTGTCCTACATGGTTGGTGAGAGGATTTTGTTGAGGGTTTCATCCATGAAGGCTGTTATGAGATTTGGGAAGAAAGGTAAATTGAGTCCTCTGTTCATTAGGCATTTTGAGGTGCTTCGGAGGATTGAGGAGGTGGCTTATGAGGTTGCTTTGCCACCCAGATTTTCGAGTGTGCATCAGGATTTCATGTTTCTATGCTCCAGAAGTATATTGGGGATCCGTCTCATGTTTTGGACTTCAGCACGGTTCAGTTAGCTGATGATTCTACTTATGATGTGGAGCCAGTAGCTATTTTGGAGCATTAGTTTCGGAAGTTGAGGTCAAAGGATATAGCTTCATTAAAAGTGTAGTGCAGAGGTCGGCCCATGGAGGAGGCTACTTGGGAGACCGAGCGAGAGATGTGTAGTAGATATCCTCACCTATTTGAGTCTTTAGGTGTGTTTAATGACTCGTTCGAGGATGAACGTTTGTTTAAGAGGGGGAGGATCTAATGACATAACCGGTCATTTCATGAGTTACCACTCTATTTCCCCCATTTCTGCTTATTATTGCTTTGTTTATCGGTATTATGTGTTATCGGGTTGGTTGGCTCGGGTTCGGAGAGGTTTTGGTAAGGTTTGAGACACTTAGTCTCTTTTGAGGAATCTTAAGTTGGAAAAGTCATTCGAATGTTGACTTATGTGAAAGAGGGCTCGGATGTGAGTTCCGATTGTTCGTATAGCTTCGAGAATTGATTTGGGACTGAGAGGCATGATTGAAATGTGTTCTGGAGGTCCGGTGTAGATTTAGGCTTGAATTGGCGAAATTGGAATTTTGGCGTTTTCCGGTTGGTAGGTGAGATTTTGATATAGGGGTCGGAATGGAATTCTGGGAGTTGCTGAAGGTCCGATGTGTCATTTGGGATGCGTGTGCAAAAGTTTAGGTCATTTGGACGTGGTTTGATAGACTTTTTCATCGAAAGCGGAATTTGGAAGATTATGGAATTCTTAGGCTTGAATCCGATGCAAAATTGGTGGTTTTCTTGTTGTTTTGAGCGTTCCGAAGGTTGGAGCAAGTTTGATTGATGTTACGCGATAGGTTGGCATGTTTGGTTGAGGTCCCGAGGACCTCGGGTGTATTTCGGGTGGTTAAACAGATCATTTCATGTTGAGAAAAATTGCAGAAAAATCTGCTATTGGTGTTGCAGGCTTTTGGCCTTCGCGTTCGCGAAGGGTTAGGATGTGACGCTGGAAGTTTAGCCTTCACGTTAGCGAGGGAGGTTCCACATTCGTGAAGGGTTGGGGTCATTGAGCTACGCGTTTGCGAGAGTGATGCCGAGTCCGTGAAGGTTTGAGTTGCCGAGGCATCGCATTCGTGAGGGGTCATCGCATTCGCGTAAGAGTATTTCTTGTCAACTTAAGTTTGTGCTTCGCGAACGCGAGGTTTTGACTGTGTTTATGAAGAAGGATTTGAATTAGCTGGGCAGAATGAATTAAAAAGCCATATCCGCGATTTTTACCCTAAGTTCATCTATTTTTGGGCGATTTTGAAGCCTTTTGAAGGGGATTGAAGAGAGAATCAAGGGAGAACACTTGGAGGTAAGATTTATGGACTTAATAGTCAATCCTAATGTGATTTGTGCCTAATTAATCATGGAATTTCTAGAATTTAAGCCTAAATATTGAAGAACTAGGGCTTGTAATTGAAAACCTAAAATTTGGGATTCGAGGGGTCGTTTGTTCTTAGATTTGGTGCATTCAATATGAATGAACTTGGGTATTGATAAGGAGTCTATTGATGTAATTTTTATTGGATTCCGAGACGTGGGCCCGGGGGTCGAGTTTGGCCAATTTCGGGATTTGTGTTGTAAATTAATTTTTTCGAGTGGGCTTTGTTCACTTAGCATATTTCGATAGTTTTGCACTGATTTTGGTTATATTTGGAGCATCCGGAGGCCGATTCGAGAGGCAAAGATATCGTGGGCTAGAGTTTGGACCGGATAAAGGTGAGTAATGATTGTAAATATTGTCTTGAGGGTATGAAACCTCGAATTTCACATCGTTGTGCTATATTGAAGTGACGCATATGCTAGATGACGAGCGTGGAGTCGTACACTGTTGGGATTGTGACTTAGTCCGTCCTGAATGACTGTTTTACTGCGTATTTGATTGAAAACTGTTTGCTTTCATCATGTTTTGGGCTGAGTGCCATATTTGGGCCTCGTGCGAACTGCTTTGGACCCTTAGGGGATTTTTACTACTATTCCTCACTGTTTTGACTTTATACTTGTACTCAATCGTGGTATAATCTACTATTTTTATAACTCAGTCATGTTTATACTATTTTGACATCTTAAATGACATTTTGAGTTGAGTATCATATTTTAATGTGCCCGAGTGGCTTTTAGAGATTTCTGACTGAGTAGGGCTGAGGGCCTGTGTTGTGAGGTTATTATGGGATTGGGATGCGTGCCGCAGCAGTATTGAACTGATTCATAATTATGAGGCCGAGGGCCTGAGTTGTACGCCACAAGATGGCTTGATATGAGGCCGAGAGCCTATTGATTATGCGACGAGATGGCTTGATATTGCGCTTGGGCCGTAAGGGGCCCCTCCCGAAGTCTGTTCACCCCAGTGAGCGCGGGTACCTAGTGTGATATGTGATATAGCCCGAGGGGCTGATGTTGTTCCATGTTATTGCTCGAGGGGATGAGTTTTGTTGATATTGTGCCCGAGGGGATGATTTTATGTGTTTATCTTTTCTCGCTGCTTTTCCTTCACTTGTTTAACTATTAAAAGATGTTTTAAAGAGGTTTTTCGCTGCTTTTCCTTCACTTGTTTAACTATTAAAAGATGTTTTAAAGAGGTTTTTAATGAGCTCAGGTGTTTTTATTTGTTTTTACCATTTTATTGCATTGCATTGATTTTATATTGCCTCTTTGTAGCGTTTTGCTTTATTTTACGTGTTTTCTTATCGCTCAGCCTTCATTTATTTTTATTACTCACTGAGTTGGCATACTCACATTTCTCCCTGCACTCTGTGTGCAAATAGAGGAGCCTCGGGTCATGCTAGCGATGGCTGACTGCTTCCAGCGAGCTATTTTTGAGTTCACTAGGTAGCTGCTCGGTGTTCGCAGCCCAATGTTTCTCCCTCTTATCTTTATTTTCCCTTATACTGGATTATGTAATAGAAAATGTAGTCCCTTCTCCATACTCTTAGACTTATGTTAGATGCTCATGACTAGTGACACCCTGATGTCGGGATATGTTTATTTACTTGTTTGTCTTATTACACTTATTTTGGGATTTATCACCTGTTAAAGATTTAAATTGAACTATTATAACTGTTAGAAATGAATTGGGAGTTGTGTCGGCTGGCCTCTTTTCACGATAGGCGCCATCACGACTGGGTCAGGGTTTTCAGTCCTGACAGCAAGCCACTTACCTCGAACCAACTCAATCAACTCAAAATCACATTCTTGCAACGATTACCCGACTATAAATGACCCAAATCTATTCAACTCAATTGCATAATGTAAATATAACTTCAAGTAACTAATTCCACTAATTAATTCGAAGCTAGCACGTGGAACTAAGAAAATCGCCCAAAAAGTCCCCCTGGCCCATGTCTAGGAATCGAATAAAATTTGCAAAACTAGAATCCTTACACTCTCACGAGAACATTCATACCAAATACATCAAAATTGGACCACAAACAACCCCTGAAATCCCTAAATCAAAATCTCCAATTTCAAACCCTAAACCCCCAATTTTGAACCCTCATTTTCCATAAATTCCTTGTCAAATCAGTAGAATAATACCATATAAAAGAGTTTAGGTTCCAAAAATCTTACCTCCTCGAAGCTCCCTTGAATCCTCTCTCAAAAACCACCCAAAAAGCTCAATTCTCGGATAAAAATGGTGAAAGAATAGGCTAAAATCGCGATAGAAACCTTATATAGGTTCTGGCCTAGGGTTTCTGCACCTGCAACCATTTCTTCGCACCTGCGGTCCCAGGTGCGCATCTGCGAAAATTCACTTAAATGCATTGGCCATATCTATGCTTCACTTACTGCATCTGCGGTCTCGCAGGTGCACTCAACCTCTCGCACCTGCGACTTCTTGTCCTTTAGCGCATTGCCGCTTCTGCAACTTCTCCCACGATTCTTCGATCACGTACCTGTGGTCCCCAATCCACAAGTGCGGTTATGACAGAAGTTCAGCAGCTGAAACTGCTCCAAACAGCTGCCAATTCTTCCGAAATCATCTCGAAGCCCCCGGGACCTCAACCAAAAATACAAACAAGTCATATACCACTATCTAAACTTATACCAATCTTAGAAAAACTTTAAAACAACGTCTGAACACCAATTCACCCGCCGATTCAAGCCTAATGGTTCCAAAACATCCAAATTTCGCTTTCGACCAAAAAGTCTATCAAACCTCGTCCAAATTACCTGAAACTTTGAACACACATCCCAAATGACACAACGAACCTAATCCAACTTCCGGAATTCCATTCCGACCCCGATACAAAATCTCACTATCGAACCGGAAACTCAAAAATTCAACTTTCGGCATTTCAAGCTTAATTAAGCTACATACCTCCAAAAAAATCCGAACATGCCCCTAAGCCCGAAATCACACAATGGAGCTAACGGAACCAACAGAATTCCATTCTGAGGTCATCTTCACACTGCTCGGACTACAGTCCAAATTCTAAAGCTTAAACTATTATTTAGGGACTAAGTGTCCAAGATACTCCGAAATTCAAATTGAATCCTCCCGGCAACTCACAATAGCATAAAAAAATACGGAAAAAGCAGTTACTAGGGGATCGAGGTTGTAAATCCTTAAAATGATCGACCGGATCATTACAGTGGCTAACCAGAATTTTGCCGGTATATTGTTAATTTAGGAGACAAGTACATGAAACTAGGTCAATAGGTCTAAGTTGAGCATACCTCATCGTATGGGTAGTAAACCAATTATGAAGACCATTTATGAATTGTTGAGTAAATCTTATAATTCTATTAAGAAACCTCATCATTGTTACAAAGATTTCTTTGACTTGTTTATTGTAATGTGAAGGGAAGTAAAGATGGTAATCCACCACATGTGGCAACTATTTTTTTTGAGACTCGTAAGAAGAACAACAAACTTGTTGAACCCGAAATCAGTTAGAAATATGTATGTTTATTGATGAATTTAAATTTATATTATTTATTTGTTTATTGTATTATTTTAATTAAATAATTTTTTAATTTACAGGATAAAATCAAAGAATTGGTACAATATGAATCGTCTCTTACAAACATTGAGGTTATAGAAAGGTGCTTCGGACCTCAATGAAAGAGACATTTAGTTGGAGTTGGTGGTGCGATAACCGCTAAAGAGTTGAAAGATGGTAACTCTTCTAAAGCTGCATTGTTGGAAAAGTTGAATGCTATTGTAATAGAAAATGAATCACTAAAAGGACATTTGGAAGGGCTATAGAGTAAATATTATGAGCTAGGGAGTAAATACACACTGCTTGCAAAGGTACTGTTTGATCAGCCTTCATCACCATCTTCAAGTGATCAATAGATTGAATCATATAACGGATTAGTACATTAAAAAACCTATTTTACTCTGACATGCCGTGCGAGTTGTCGTTTTCCATCTCATCTTTCATCCTCTTCTACTTGATAGGCCTAAATCTTATGATTGCACAAGAATTCACTTGTAATAGTTAATTGTTCCTTAAAAACCGGCACCTTAATTGTAGAATTTGCTTGAGATATTGAAGCCATACCCAAACCAAGGAAAAGTTAAAAACCGTTATTTTGGAATTACTTAATGGAAAAGTATGGAAACATAGTATTTTTAGGAAATAAACCTCTGATGGCCATGCATCAGATTCTTTGAAGCTGACATTTGTTTCAAGTTGTTTGAACTTGGGGTAAATGCAAGCGCTAAATGAATAGAAGTACCTTAGCAATACGATGGACAGACATCAATTTTCTGAGAGTATTTTGAGACAGTCTATTATGATCTTTTGGCCTACTGAAACTTAATATTAGAGTAAATTATTGCCAAAGGTTTTCATATGTTGGTACAGTTGCTATGTTGTAGCTCTTTGGTGATTGTGATTGCATATATACTCAATATAATTAAGAAAGCCAATAATACAACAGACGTGGTTTCATACCCATCATCCCCTTTTCATTCAAGAGTATCGTCTATCTTTGATATTGTTCACTTCTATATCTTGGTCCAAGTCGTGTTGTTTCATGTTTGGGGTTTCATTATATTGTGTGCTTAATGATTGCTATTCCCACTGAAAATGGTGTTCTCAATGAAGATGGTTCATAATTATTTTCTATCTTTCGGAAATAGTACTGAGATTCACAATCAATTTGGTGTTAGTAAAGGTATTACTAACACCAAATTAATAGATTGCTCTTTGTTGTATTGGATCCTTAAAGTCCATATTTTCCCCTTTTCTGTACCTATAATTTCATTTTAGATGTATAAGATAATTATGTTTTGCTAAGTTTCAAACATATTTTCCTCTATTTAGGCATAAAATATCATTTAACCATCAACAATTCCACCATAACAACACAAAACACCATTCTACTTATTAAAAAAACAGAGGGAAAGACATTTGGCTCCACCAAGTAATTCATGACATAAATACTCGGTATAATTCTCACTCATTGTAGACAAAAGGAGTCCATCAAGGTTGTTTACAGAGAAAATTTGACACTTTCATCATCAGCTGAAGTTCCCTTAAATATCTCAAGTTTCCCTCTATGTTCAAGTAGCTTCAAAGCTCGCATAAGAACTGTACGGTCCATTCCATGAAGCTCTAATCCATGGGACTCCGTCCCAGAATGTAGTTCTTCAACTGTCGTCATGGCACTGTCCTCCAGCCCATACTCCTTAACAAATTTAACAATCAAGTCTGCCCAGTCCTGGATGCGATGCCGTAAGATTAGACATTTTCTATGAACTTTATCCATCCATTCTGCACGACCATCAGAAACCAAAGCTGACAGAAATGCCTCCCTAGCTGCATGAATCAGAGATCTTTCAATGGCAGGATTACAAAACAATGGAAAGTCTTCCTCCATCCCAATTCCAAAGACCTTTTGGGTTCAACAGAAATCAATTTAAGAGCTCCTTCCATAGTTGTATCTGCTTCTCCCTAGTTTCCCTTACAGGCTGCAAAGTGAAGTAAGGTGGATAGTTGAGGAAGTTAGGCAGCTTGAATTCACCCAACTTCTGCATCTTTCTTGAACTGCTTCCTTCAGAAGTTTTGTTTTTGGCTTCTTTCGGTGTCTGCTTATATTTGTTTAGTGCATTAGTCTGTGAAGATGGGTTTTTATGAACTTCTGGCACTCTCAGAAATGATGCAGTTAAGTTAGAGAAATTGTGCAGCTTACTGTTGGATGAAAGCTTGTATGTAATGGTTGTTAAGAGTTGCACTTTGTTGAATGATATGTATCTGTTAACAAGTAGTTGTTAGTAGTATCTAGCCCCTGCTTGTCTTTGTCTTCACCCTAGTTAAATGATAGTGCTGTAAGGAATAAGGATGGCCTTGTATTTCGTAAGGCTATTTAAATCCAAATACTATTCTGGCAATGGCAATTAGAGTAATCTTCTTTGGAGAGTAATAGTTTCTTTTTTTAATAGTTGTGGTGTCCGGGCCAGCTTGTGGTTGGCTCGACTAATTCTACGGAGTACTTGCTAATATTGTCATATTTGTTTGTTCTGATGAATAGAAGTAATTAATTCATATTAACTAGTTGTTGATACATTTTCCCTTTAACGTGCTCATTTTCTTCTTTAGTTGTTTATTCTTTGTTAATTTGTTATATTAACAGATCAAAAACTTGAAGCCCGAAGAAGCTATCCTTGAAGAAAGTGTAGAGCAAGTTAAAGTACAAGAGGTTTTTGGTTCGTCAGCGATAGTTTAAAGACACTGTCTTATGTATATATATATGCTGCAATTTTAATTTTTTTCTTTTTAGGAATTATTAAAAATGATAATTAACTTATCTCACTTTATGCTTCCAGTTGTCTCTTGGAGGGGTTTGCGTTATTTTTACTTTTCATTGTTTCAGCAAGATGGGTTTCTTACAATTTGGATTGGTTTCTGGAAAATATGATACTTTAGTTATTTGTATTAAGAAGATATCAAGTATTTGGTTTATTTTCCAATGTTGTTGAGCGCGTGTGTGAAAGAATATAAATAATTATTACTATTCACGTAATTTAAATTTTCATTATATTTATTACATTTTCATATTAGCGAAGAAAAAAGTGGACATTAAACTCTTTAGCGACAACTTTCTCAAATAGATAAATAACTATTAACGAAGAGAGTTTTGGTTGTTAAAAGTAATTATACAATTAACGAAGGGAATTTCGGTCTCTAAAAGCACTTGAATTGACTTAATATAATCATTAAAGACTTTTAATGACCGGATAACAAATTAGCGAGGGGAAACTCCTGTCGCTAAAAAGTATGTTTAACGACCGAAATTATGTTGTCGCTAAAGATCCTTTAACGACCGGATTGTAAACCGGTTGTTAACATTTAACGACCGGTGAGGCCCAGATTTTTTTCGGTCGTTATCAACTTACAACGACCGGAATTGGGTTTTAACGACAAGATTTTCCTTTGCTAAAGCCTCATTTTCTTGTAGTATAAGCAACATTCCAAATGTACTCAAACATGGAAAATAACATCAAGCAAGAGAACCGTCATGCATGCTCAACGGGTATCACCATAACGCAATGCTAAGAACCCATCACACACCACCTAACCAAAGCACACAGATCTAACACAGAGGATTATACCTCTATATAACTCCGCTATAATGCGTGACCCAATCCAAACACTGGTACATATTAAATACCTCAATCTACCCTTCTCAAAATCCATAACCACTCGAAAGTCAACATCAAGTATCCAAAGTGCATTACCATAACCACGGAGAGCAAATAACACAATGCCACCATCCAAAAAAGAACATAGCCAACGCGCAATCAATTACGCAATAACCAAATACTCATCTTGCTCAAATTTTCGCTATAAAGCCCAAATAGAATTGCACCATGTGTGCATATAACCAAAGAATAACAACTTCTCGTAACATAGAAGGATAACTCACATCTCATTTCAAAACATGAATAATCTTAACAACTGAATGGCAAATCCCTCAACAATAGAAGTTCGGAGTCAATAAATCCGACCCGGTGTAGAACACACATCCATATTGGGCCTACCAATGAACCCCAAATTCACTCTGGTCACACACAATAGATAAATAATCCTCCGAAAGCCCATAGTGGCTGAATCACAACATGCACTAACCTTGGAAACATTTTCACAGTCCACAACCACGAAACAATCTACTCATGAAAACTCCCAGTCACCAAATTCATAGAACACACAAATTACCACATCTGATCCCAACTCCACCAACCAATTATCTAACATATTTCTCATACACGATCATCCCACGAGGAATGCTTCTCTGATTCTTCTATGCCACATCATAAAATTTGAGTATCAGCAGTCGATCAATTACATGAGTACCACAATACCAATGAAATATCCATAAATTAAAACATTGTGTGCCTCCTGAATTGTATACTCTCAAGTAATACAAAATTGTAATATCATTTGCCTAGTCACCTGAGATCACTCATACTGCCTAAGAATTCATGTCCTTCCTTCCAAAACTGAGCCATGGTCTTACACATGCAAATCTCAATCCTACCCAACACACCGCATATACCATGCCATCATATGAAAAATAGAACTTCGTAATCCGCTTCGAGTCACAAACAACTACATACTCAATTATGCAAGAAATTTTCCATTTGATCCCATCCCGAAGAAAATCACAATACGCAATATGCCCCACACACCAGTAGGAAATATATATCTCAAACTGTTGTAGAAACCATCGAACTCTCTGAAATCCATTTTCTCTTAATCAAACCGTCAGGATTGAATCCCTCTAACTCAACCAAGCTACGCAGGCCATCAAAATCCAAGAGTATCGCCACAAAACACCTGTAGAAACTTACTACATCATAAGAACTAGAGGAGCCAATATCATCAGTTACCATGCTGATCAAATCTGTTACCAAGCTGTCCTAATTCTCCGAGTTCCTTCCGAATTGCTTTACAATTGATACTTTTCCATGCTATAACACTACTATACTTAACCAAAACTTGCCCCATGAACTCCAGCGTAAAATCACACCGTCCTAAGGCTTATAAGCTACTGAATTCCCTCTTTAAGTATCCCAAAAGTACCACAACCAAAATACTTACTCTGAAGTGACTTCATGAGAATCTTAAGCCAATATTGATACGCTCAAATTACACTTTAATTAAATAGTGTAAGGTAGTTGGTGTAAAATATAATAACCCAACAAGGTTGGGGTCGAATCCCACATGGAATAGGTGTGAAAAGGTTACTCAAATAGTGTGTTACTTGACTAAAGTTGTAATTCTATTTGGTTAGTGGTAACAAGAGTATGAATTGAGTTTGGTTTGAAGAAATAACTAATTGTGATATTGAGAGTGTAAATAATTTGTTTAAAAAAACCAAGGTTGTGTCCCCTTCAATGAAGTGTAATGCTATCGGTGTTTATATGATATATTTCTAATGGAAGGTTCTTTTGATATGCAAATGATTTCTAAATGACTAGCCAATATATTCCAATAGTTGGTATGTATTTTTTCTTTAAGATTTTTCCAAATATAAAAGAGTTGCAATTAAGAATAATCAATATATGTCGAATAAAACCCACTTATTCCTAAGCGATTCTATTAAACAAGGTTTAAAGGCTTGAGTCTTTGATATAATCTTCTACCAAATTCCAACCCACTTTCCCAAGCAAAGTAAGAATTTAATGACACTTGTTAATGTTTTCAACCACCAACAATAAATGAAGAATGAGAAGTAAATAAATATCAACCAACCATTATATATATATATTCAATATTAAACACTCATTAACATAACACCCATTTAGGATCTACAACCTTAGTATTTAAAGTTAGCTACACATGCTAAAATACAAAAGGAAGAGAATATTTAATGCCATAAAGCTTACAAAGTGAAAGATTCTTGACCCAAAAGCTTCCAAAAGAGACGAATATTAAAGCCTTGTATTGTATCTCCAAAATTAGACAAGATGGCCCTACAAAACCCCAATAAGTCTATTTATAGTGGGTCAAAACTCGGGACAAAATTTGGAAAAATGCCCTTTTTGGTTAAATATGCGACTGCATATCTGTCGCATAACAGACATGCGGTCTGCATTCTTGACATATCTACCGCATTTTCAAACCCTTGTTTCCAGGCCTTTATCACATTCACGTTCTTCGATCCGCATTGCAGATATTCGATCGCATTTTGCGTCGCATTTTCTACCTTCAGCAACCTTCATATCAAGTTTGCGGTCCATTATGCGACTCGCAAATAGGTTATGTGATCGCAAACTGGACCGCATGTATTGCACTGGAATTTCCCCAGAAATCTGTTGTGGTTTACGATCCCATTGAGCAATCTACGGCTCGCATGTTGGATTTGCGATCGCATATCCACATTTACAATGCCTTTTTGCTCTTTTCTTGTTTTTTGTGGCTTTTTGATTTCATTTCCATGATCTTAAGTTCTTAAACCTCATATACTGCAAAAACATTAAAATTACATAAGTATAGAAGATAATTGCGTCTAAAACAAGCTAAAATCTAAGCAATTTGTATCAAATATGCCGAAATGCTCTGGCACATCAACACCCCCAACATAAACTCTTGCTTGTCCTCAAGCAACTAAAATGACATTATCCTATTCTAGACTCCATCTAAAAAGATATGAAACAAAAGTGACCGTGGACGGTGTTCGTTGTCAGTACTACAAGCATGTATTTTTAATTGTTTTACCCTTCCTGAACCATCAATATTTACAAAGAAACTAATCAACTTGTGAAACTTTGAACCTCGACCAATTTGACAAAATGCAACCCTCAACTGAGTGAACTCGCATTTGACTCAAAAACTCAACTTCTGTCCAACCTTCACAATTCATGTGCCCTCACTAGAGATTTATAATGACAACAAAATGGGACGAATTCACAAATACACTCACTCTCAAAAAGAGTTTCAAGTGTTACAACATACCATACCATAGGCTTGCCCTTATTTTAATTCATCGCTTTATTCTAAGAATGCTCGGTTGGAGATCCCATAAGGACTTTTTAAGCTTGTAATATAGGTTTAGGGAAGGGTTGGATAAGAATTTGGGTACAAGTGACTACACCCTCCTTGAACACTAATCACATTTTTCTTTCATGTTGCTCTTTGCTTCTTTTCAAACCATGTAGCCCTCATTAGCTTCATCTTTTCCACCATTTAGCCACCTCAACTACCTCTTTTATTTTCTTCAAGACTCCTTATGTATATATACTCACAACTCTTATATTTATTTCTCTTTTTTATTATTATTATTTTTTGCTTTTGGAGCTTGAGTAGTTTCACATTTTGAGGTACACTTTCCTACGCTAATTGCACAACCTTGCCAATTTTCGGCTTGACACCACACCCCCAACTTAGGCTTTTAGCCTCATTCTTAATGCTCAAGGAGGGACGGGTTAAAAAGAGGGAATTATTTCACAAAAAAGGAAAGGTTTATAATGAGGTAGTCAAAGAAAAGGTTAAAGGCTCAAATGGGGTGACTAGTGATACTATCTGTACAATGGGTGGCTTGAAAGGCTAACTGGTTTTCCAAAAATCACTAAGACTGCCTAAGGTCATTTCTCCAACCAAATGTAATTATTATAAGCATCGGAAAAAAACCCGGGAAAGTTCTAGATATGTAAACACAAGAATTATTTACACAAAGACTCACACACATGGCACACAAACTGTTTGGCTCACATAGTTTGAAGCCCTCGAGTCAACACTCTGCAACTCAAAGTTTTCATCATATATATAGGTATAACTCTAGGTAGACATAGAGTCATAGAACGAGCCTCAAGTTCACACAGTTGATGTCTCCCTTTTTTTTTACACAAGGATAACATAACTTATGTACTAAAACCACAAAACATCAATATATACAGAGTCACAAAACACAAATAAATATAGAAGTTTGCTTATATAGCACCAAAAAAATAAACATGTACAACAGTTGCCAATTTCACAAAAATATACAAGGCTACCACCCCCAACTAAAAAGCATGCATTGTCCCCAATGCATAAGAACTTAAAACAGAGTTTAGGGGCTCCCTGAGGCGCACTAAGCGCTAAGAGAGTTGGAAGTCGGTTATGTGATGGTGGGGTCACCCTCTGATTCTAAAGCTGGGACTGATGAGATCTCGGCCGGAGGAGTGACCTCCACTAATGGCGGAGGGATCTCTGGCTGACCCAATACTGGAGTTGGGGCCTGTGAGCTGCTAGCCTCGCCCTCTGATGGCTGAGTGGTTGATGGATTTGCAGGGGCAGCCATGTCTGCTAGCGAATGTTCTATTTCTATCTGAATTGCTGCTTGCTCCTCGTCCTCAACTGTAGAGGCAACAATCTACTACCTTTCTCCTGAGTGCCGTCATCCTCCGTGGACCATGAATCCTCCTCATCCTCTCCCTCATCTGCCTCCTCATCCTCGGACTCTGTAGAATGTTTGGAATGATCCTCAAAAGGAATCTCAATATGTGCAGGGGGAGCTTGAGGCTGGGAAGCCCCGATAGTTGGAGGTGCAATATCTGTCATCAGAGTGGAGAAGTCAAGCTCCAAGCCTGGTGCTACTGTGTCTGCTCCCTGCTCACCTTCCCTGGCAGGAAGGATGATAGATCGAACTCCAAAGTCTGCATCTTGTGGATCTTAGTCTTCATAGTGGCAACTTCCTCCTGGAGCCTAGGCAAGTCACTAAACTCACCTCGATCTATCTTCTCAATCCTCACCTCAAGATGTTGCAGACGATCCCCGTAAGATGTTTGTTGTTGTTGGATTGCTGTCACTGAGGAATGAATAGGAGTCAAATCCTGTTTGATGAGGGTGGGCAAGTTCTTCATAAGTTTGTCTACCTTACCATTAGCATGCTGAGCTATGAGACCAAGCCTCGAAACGACTGGCAGTGCATTAGAGGGCTGAGGAATGGTGGACTGAAAGGCGGGTTGTGAAGTAGAAGTTGATGTAACTGGACCCTGAGGGGTCACATGAGTCTGGGAGTCTGAAGGCTCTACATCAACTAGACCCTAAGTCTGAACCTCTGGGGGGAGAAACATCATCATTAATGCGCATGATATCAATGTCCTTCAGCTCTTTCCCTATCTTGTAAGTGTGTGGCATGGTAGGGACTTTCACATCCTTATAGAGGGCTGTGATCAAACAGGGGAATGGAAGTAAAGTGGCTACCTGCTTTTCCCGAATCCCTAACTCCTAGAAGATAAAAGCACCCACATCAATCTTGATTCCCGCCATGATGCATGCAATGAGAAGAGCTTTCTCAATGCCTATATCAGTCTAATATCTTGACGGTATCAGTCGAGAGGTAACAAAGCTGAGCCAAAATTTACCCTCTCGTGTGAGATCCTCATTGTATAATTTGTGCACAGGGTTGATCCAGGTAGGGGTCCCCTTTGCTATCACAGATGCTATCCAACTCCGCTCATTCTCCCGGCTTGCCCATTTGGTATCATATTGAGCTGTGCTCGGGCTCTAGTCAGGGATGTAAAACTCATTTATAGTCTCATTGCTGCACAAAACACTCTTCCCCCGAACAAACACAGTGTCACAGAAAACCCTATTGCGCTTGTGATGAGCAGTCCTGGAGGCTCCGTATGAGGCATAAAATTCATGGACAATGGTTTCGTTATATTCATCAGGCAGCTCCATAAAGCTCTCCCATTTTCTTGCCTTGATGTTCTCCCAGATGTAGGGGTACTACTCTTGTAGACCATTCACACTCAATTGTTTTTCGGCCAGGATTTTTCGTTTGTTTAGCCCTTCTCTATAAAGCTCCCTGGACCCTTCGGCCCCAAACCTGAGCTGGAAGTCATCTCCTTTTTTCCTTCTTGCCTTAGCTTGTAGGTCAACTTCGGGCAAGTCTCCTCCTCATCAGACTTAGAGGGACGTGTAGTAGAAGGGTCTGGCCGCGGACGTTTTGCATGTTGGGTTTGACGACTGGAGGATGCCCTTTTCTAGGTGCAGGATGTATGTTTCTTGGGAGCCATATATGCACAAAAGTGAAATGTGAGCGACATGGTAGAAAAAATTGAAAAGAAAACAGAAAAACTCAAGAAAAAGTTAAGAATGCGACAGGTCATCGCATAACCACTATGCGGACCGCAAACATGTTGCAAACTTGCAAGCTCTTTAAATGATCTAAGTATGCGATGGTTCACTATGCGGTTCACATAACCATTGCATACCTGATTGCTCAGAAAACAAAATCATGAAATGAGATCGCAAATGCCACCGCAAAGTAAGAAATGCAATCGCAAAATGGCCACAGAAAGAATGTTATTAAACTAGGTGTTCTGTGTCAGTATGCAGTGACTTTGCGTTCCGCATATCAATTATGCGATCGCAAAGTCGCCGCATTTAGTCATCTTCTTCAGCCTGCTAGGTTTTGCTTTTGCAGCATAAATGCGGACCGCATTTTGATTATGGGAGCCGCACAGTTCATCACTCCCAATGATTTGAGCTCAAACCTCAACAATGGTGGACCTATGTTTTACTACCCAGCACCCCAAACATACTTCCTAACCAAAAAGACTATCACAATACGGGCAGATATCTGCTACAAAACACAAACAAAAGGAAAAAGAAAACACGAAATAATAAAAAAAAACACGGGGCAAACAAAAACAAATGTGAAATGAAAGCTTGCAAGAATGAAATTGGGACAAGGAAAACATACTAGTGAAGCACATTTGGGAGATGATTTCATAGATGTTGCTTTATGTTCTTGATTCACTAGACTGTTTGCCTTCTCCGTTCTTAGTTTGTTTTGTTTTCGTTTGATACAAAAATTGATTTATTTTGTTTCTGTTTTGGGCATTTTTGAAATGCGGAAAAGAGATGCGAGGGACTTACCTGGGAGGAATGCGACATGTTAGTCACCGCATAACACCTTATGCGATGGTGGATTCAGCTTGAGTTGCATGAGGGCCAAAATGCGGTGCACTATGCGATCGCATGGTGAAAATGCGGTCCGCAAAGTGCACCACCTTGTCGCGTTTTTATAACCAATTTTAGCCAAACCCACTGTCTGGGTTTGCGACTAAAATGCGGTCCGTATAGTGAAAATGTAACCGCATATGTGTAGCAAACTTCCCAAGGTGATTTTTTTCCCTTTTTTCATGCAATCTTACCCCGTGTTATGATCTTTTGAATCCCCTGCACTCTAACACACACTTTAAATTGCTCAATTAAAGCTATCTAACAAAAATTAAAAATTTAAAGGACAAAAAGTGTGTTACCACACATGGGTTGCCTCCCATGAAGCGCTTGATTTAACATCGCGTCACGACGAAGTTGGCTTTCCTTTTGTTTCACTCATTGGTCGGGCATGGACCATCTTTGAGAGCCAATTGTTCCACCAAATGTTTTTCTCCATCTGTGCCCAAGTAGTGCTTGACTCGCTGGCCATTTACTTTGAAAGTTCCGAGCCCATCCTCTGATGCTAGTTCCACAACTCCAAAAGGAGACACATTGACCACCTTGAATGGACCGGACCATTTCGATTTGAGCTTTCCCGGAAACAATTTTAGCCTTGAGTTGAAGAACAGAACCAAGTCACCCGACTTGAACTCCCGTTTCAAGATCTTCTTGTCGTGGACGAACATCATCCTTTCTTTATACACAGCTGCACTTTCATAAGCATGGAAACGAAATTCCTCCATTTCATTGAGTTGTGTTAACCTCAAATTTGCAGCTTCAACCCAGTCCAAGTTCAACCTCTTTAAAGCCCACATGGCTTTGTGCTCTAGTTCCACGGGTAGATGACAAGCTTTTCCGAAGACTAACCGGTAAGGAGAAGTGCCAATAGGAGTTTTGTACGCCGTATGGTACGCCCGCAATGCATCATCTAGCTTCCTTGACCAATCGGTCCGGTTTGCATTAACAGATTTTGCTAGAATGCTCTTGATCTCCCGTTAGAAACCTCAACTTGACCACTTGATTGGGGATGATAAGGTGTGGCCACCTTATGCGTGATGCCATATTTCTCTAGTTGCCCCGTGAAAGCCTTGTTGCAGAAATCAGACCCATCATCACTAAGAATGGCTCTAGGAGTGCCAAACCGAGTGAATATGTTTTTCTTTAAGAATGCGGTCACACTTCTTGCCTCGTTGTTTGGTAAGGCAATTGCTTCAACCCATTTGGAAACATAGTCCACAACTACCAAGACATATATCATCCCACAAGAGCTTACAAAGGTACCCATAAAATCAATTCCCCATACGTCGAAGATTTCTATCTCCATCACAAAGTGAATTGGCCTTTCATGCCTCTTGGAGATTGATCCTTGCCTTTGGAATTGGTCACAAGCCTTGACCATTTGATTGGAATCATGATAGATTGACAGCCAATAATAACCACATTCAAGCACCTTAGCCGCCATCTGATTTCCCCCATGGTGACCCCCAACCGGTGAGTCATGGCATGCCTTTAAAATTGGCATAATCTATTCTTCTGGAACACACCTTTTGATGATGTTGTCAGCACAATCACGGAACAAGAATGGTTCTTCCCAATAGTATTGCCGACAGTCTCTCAAAAACTTCTTCTTTTGATAGGATTCCAATCCATCCGGAATAAGATCACTAACCAAGTAGTTAGCAATATCAGCATACCAAGGAGAAAAAGTGCTAGATAGTGATAATATGTGTTTATCCGAAAATGCATCGTTGATTTGAAGATCTCCCTTTGGCCTCCCTGCCTCTTCAAGCCTTAATAAATGATCCGCTACTTGATTTTGAGTTCCATTGCGATCCTTGACCTCGAAGTCAAATTCTTGCAACAACAAGACCCATCGAATCAACAAAGGCTTTGCATCCTTCTTTGCCATGAGATAGTGAAGAGCAGCATGATCTGCGTACACTTTCACTTTGGATCACAAAAAATAAGCCCGGAACTTCTCAAAGGCATAGACAATGGCAAGAAGTTCTTGCTCAGTTATTGTGTAATTCATTTGCGCTCCATTAAGTATCTTTCTTGCATAATAGACCGGGTGGAGAACCTTGTTGTGACGTTGGCCAAGCATTGCTCCAACAGATACACCACTGGGGTCACACATGAGCTCGAAAGGAAGAGACCAATCGGGTGTGACAATAATAGGTGCCGTGGTGAGCCTTTGCTTCAATTCCTCAAAGGCTTTGAGGCATTTGTCGTCGAACACAAATTTGGTATCTTTGTCAAGGAGTTTTCACATAGGATTTGCAATCTTGGAAAAATTCTTGATGAAACGCCTATAGAAACCAACATGCCCCAAGAAACTTCGAACACCTTTAACGGAAGTAGGTGGAGGAAGCTTGGAAATAATCTCGACCTTTGTCCGGTCAACCTCTATGCCATGTTTTGAAATTTTATGCCCCAATATAATACCTTCATACACCATGAAATGGCATTTCTCCTAGTTGAGCACAAGGTTGACCTCTTCACATCTCTTAAGCACCTGTCTAAGATTGTTAAGACAGTGCTCAAAAGAGTCACCTACCACTGAGAAGTCATCCATGAAAACCTCTAGAAAAGCCTCCACCATGTCGGAGAAAATGGACATCATACATCTTTGAAAAGTAGCCGGAGCATTGCACAAACCAAATGGCATATAGCTAAAACCAAAAGTTCCATAAGGGCAAGTGAATGTTGTCTTCTCCTGATCTTCCAATGCGATGTTGATTTGGTTGTAACGGGAATATCCATCAAGAAAGCAATAGAATTACCTTCCCGCTAGCCGATCAAGCATTTGATCAATAAAAGGCATAGGGAAATGGTCTTTGCATGTGGCACTGTTGAGCTTTCGGTAATCCATACACACCCTCTATTCGGTCACAGTTCTTGTAGGGATGAGATAATTTTTATCATTTTCAACAACAGTCATGCCTCCCTTTTTCGGCATACATTGCACAGGGCTCACCCAAGAACTATTGACAATGGGGTAGACTACCCCGGCATCAAACCACTTGATGATTTCTTTCTTTACCACCTCTTGCATGGATGGGTTCAACTGTCGCTGATGTTCCACACTTGGTTTTATCTCACTCTCCAATTAGATCTTGTGTTCGCAAATTCCGGGGGAGGGGGGGGGGGTCCCTTGGATATCCACAATTGTCCATCCAATAGCTTGCCAATGCTCATTCAAGACTTCCAACAATTGTTCTACCTGCATATCATTCAACAAAGAAGAAACGATTACCGGTAAAGTATCATTTGAGCCAAGAAATTTATACCTCAAGTGTGGTGGAAGTTGTTTGAGCTCTAATTGCGGTGGCTCAATAATAGAAGACTTTGCGGTAGGAGTGGCTCTATTATCCAAGTCGAGAGAGAGCTTTGCCGGAGCGTAATTGTAGGACCCAAGCCCCTCCAATGCGTTTACCGATTCTATATATACTTCCATATCTTCACTATCAAAATTTACCAAAATAGCCGCCAACGCCTCACCAAGGCATTGTTCTTCCATCTTCATTTCACCCGCATCTTCCACTTCATCAACAACATCAATCACCAAGACGCTCTCATATTCATGTGGTAGTTTCATACCCTTGCTTGCTTGGAATGTGACCTCTTCATCATTCACACGAAATTTGATCTCATTCCGTTCCTAATCCATTAGTGCTCTTCCTGTGTCTAGGAATGGTCTCCCCAAAATGATAGGGATCTCTTTGTCAACCGCACAATCAAGAATTACGAAATCGGCGGGTAAATGAAACTTTCCCACTTTAACAAGTACATCATCAACAATTCCCACCGGTCTCTTTATGGAATGATTGGACATTTGCAATCTCATACTTTTAGTCCTTGGCGTACCTAACCCTGCTTGCTTGTAAATGGCAAGAGGCATCAAGTTGATGCTAGACCCATTATCACAAAGGGCACTTGCAAAATCATGTGCCCCAATAGTACAAGGAATGGTGAAAGCTCCTGAGTCTTCTTTCTTTTGAACGGTAGATGTTGCAATGATAGAACTAACCCGGTGAGTCACATTCACCAGTTCATTTTTGGTGGTTCTCTTCTTTGTGATCAAATCTTTTAAATATTTAGCAAAATCCGGCATCTCTTGAAATGCTTCAACAAATGGAATATTCACCGATAATTTCTTAAGAATGTCATAGAACTTTTCGAGTTTGCTATCATCAACCTTCCTAGCAAGTCTTTGAGGGAATGGAGGAGGTGGTCTAGGAATAGGTGGTAGATTTTTTGGTGTCTCTTTTACCTTTTCCTTTACCTCATCCCGGTTTTCTTGTTGCAGTTTCCACTCTTCCGAAACCTTTTCAACTTTAACAACCCTTGGCTCTTCAACCTCAACTTCATGTTCGGACTCTTCAACTTCAACCACTTGTTCACTCCCTCCTTGTAGTACCTTTCCACTCCGAGTATTAATTGCCATGACATGAGAAGGTGGACCACTTCCACTACCCTTGGGGTTCGCAATTGTGTCACTTCGAAGTGTCCCTTTTTGCTTAGGATTTTGTTCCCTAGAGAGGTCTCTCATTTGCATCTCCAATTTTTGAATGGATGCGGTATGAGAACCAACAAGCTCGATCATATTCCTCATAGAAGTGTCAGAAGAGCAATACCCATTCAAGCATGCCTTCCAACTTAGTCTCACTTGAGGAACCTTGATTTGAATATTGACCATTTGGAGGAACATAAGGGTATGAACTCCGATTTGGGAAGTTGTTCTTTTTGTTCCAATTACCTTGATTTGAGCCGCCTTGGTCTTTTATCCACTGTTGATGGCAAGGCCTCCATTGAGTTTTTTGTCCTTGACCTTGGTATTGTAGCCTTTGATATCCACCTTGAGAGTTGTTGATATAGTTTGCCTCCTCAAAGTCTTCATTTGATAAGGGTTGCACATCTTCCACCACATTTACTTTCTTCGTTTGGCTTTCTGTGAACATCTTTGTCAACACATTGACATTTGTGGCAAGCCCTGCAATCACTTGATCCCTCTCTTGGTTTTCCTTGATCACGGTGGTCAATGAAGGAGACCCATATGAAATTCCACATGTGGTGTCCTCTAAGTGCCATCATTTATTATGCTTTGCCATTTTGTCAAGTATTTGTGTGACCCTTGTGAATGATTTGTCCATGAAAGATCTGTCAGCTGCATTCTTGGCTATAGATTGGTTCATAGGATCCAAGACCATGTAGAATTTTTCCAACAAGATAGAATCCGAAAAATCATGGTTGGGAGACCTCACAAAATATAACTTGAACCGATCCCATACCTCATGTAGACATTCTCATGGTACTTGCTTGAAAACGAAAATTTTAGCCCGGAACTCAGACTTCTTACTTTGCGGGAACCATTTAGCTAAGAATGCCCGGACAAGTTCAGGCCAATAATGAATGGAGTTTGGTGGCATATTCTGAAGCCATTTCCTTGCGTCCCCAGCTAGTGAGTACTTGAAGCAGCTCAACCTTAGAGCATCATCTGAGACGTTGTTCTACTTATGCATCGCGCACACACCCAAGAAGTTTTTAAGATGTTGTGTCGGATCATCATAAGTAGAATTCCTGAAAACCCCCTCCGCTTTGAGCATAAGGATTAAACCATGTTCCACCTTGAAAGTTGCAATGCCAACGGCTAGGAGTACAATAGCATTTGTATCCTCAATGTACTCCTTTATGTCCGCAAAAGGATTTGCTTCCATTTCCGCCTCCATTTCATCTTCATATTCGGCCATGTTTTCTTATCAATACCAGGCAAAACAAGCAAAGTGTGATGGAATAGACTAAGACGTAGAGTAAAGCACACACTAATTAGTAATTTCAAAACTGTATTCCCCGGCAACGGTGCCAAAATTTGATACACTCAAATTACACTTTAATTAAATAGTGTAAGGCGGTCGGTGTCATGTATAATAACCCAACAAGGTTGGGGTCGAATCCTATAGGGAATAGGTGTAAAAAAGTTACTCAAATAGTGTGTTACTTGACTAAAGTCGTAATTCTATTCGGTTAATGGTAATAAGAATATGAATTGAGTTTGGTTTGAAGAAATAACTAATTGTGATATTGAGAGTGTAAATAATTTGATTAACGAAACCAAGGTTGTGTCCCCTTCAATGAAGTGTAATTCTATCGGTGTTAATATTATATATTTCTAATGGAAGGTTCTTTTGATATGCAAATGATTTCTAAATGACTACCCAATGTTTTCCAATAACTGGGTAGTATTTCCTCTTTACGTTTTTTCCAAATATAAAAGATTTGCAATTAAGAATAATTAATATATGCCAAATAAAACTCACTTATTCCTAAGTGATTCTATTAAACTAGGTTTAAAGCCTTGAGTCTTTGATATTCACTTCTACCAAATTCTAAGCCACTTTCCCAAGCAATGTAAGAATTTAATGGCACTTGTTAATGTTTGCAACCTCCAACAATAAATGAAGAATGAGAAGTAAATTAATATCAACCAACCATTATACATACATTCAATGTTAAACACCCATTTAGGGTCCACACCCTTAGTTTTTAAAGTTAGCTACACATACTAAAATACAAAAGGAAGAGAATATTTAATGCCATAAAGCTTACAAAGTGAAAGATTCTTGACCCAAAAGCTTCCAAAAAGAGGAATACTAAAGCCTTGTATTGTAGCTCCAAAATAAGACAAGATGCCCCCACAAAACCCCAATAAATCTTTTTATAGTGTGTCAAAACTCGGGACAAAATTTGGACAAAAATTCCCTTTCCGGTTAAATATGCGGCCATATATCTGTCGCATAACAGACATGCGGTTCGCATTCTCGAAATATCCATCGCATCTTCAAACCCTAGTTTCCAGGCCTTCATCACATTCACGTTCTGCGGTGCGCATTGCACATATGCGATCGCATTTTGTGTCGCATTTTCTACCTTCAACAACCTTCATGTCGAGTTTTACGGTCCATTATGTGGCTCGCAAACAGGTTATGTGATCGCAGACTGGACCACATGTCTTGCACTAGACTTTGCCCAGAAATCTGTTGTGGGTTGAGATCTCCTTGAGCAATCTGCGGCTCGCATGTTGGATTTGCGATCGCATATCCACATTTGCGATGCCTTTTTGCTCTTTTCTTGTCTTTTTGTGGCTTTTTTATTTCATTTCCGTGCTCTTATGTCCTTAAACCTCATACACTGCAAAAACATTAAAATTACATAAGTATAGAAGATAATTTCATCTAAAACAAGCTAAGATCTAAGCAATTTGTATTAAATGTGCCGAAATTCTCCGGAACATCAATTACCTTTGCCTCCCTGATACTGATATATAGAATCCATAATGATATAGAAATTCCACAAGTCTTGACACCATCCAATATAGATCTCAGTTTCTAGCCAAATACACATCCTGAAGATTCCCAATTGTTACATATAAATCTTGAATCCATTAGAACCATTCTCCAGAGTCATCAACTCTACTCAAATCTCAATTAAACTGATCCAACAGACCGAACGACCTGTTCCCCATTTGCACATCAACACCCTAAGAAGTAACCCACACTTCTAAACAACCGAGTGAATTCCCTACTCTATGCACCCTGCATTCTTTACGGATAACAACTCAATCATTAAGTGTTTCCCATATACCCACAAACATAATAGAACATGTATCCAGAAATTCCTTTACTCGAGTCATGCTCGAACTCAACCTCTGCCAGTCATAACTGATTCACCTATATACCTAAGCCTGAAACCAATACAACACATAACAATACAATCAACTTATACATAACAGACTCCCCCACATGGCTCAAAGCCAAGGAATAAAGCATTTGATCACTTATAATACCCATACTATGTTGCTGCCCAAAATCCCGCATTGAAATTCAACTAAATCCTTCATAAGCTTATGTAACACAAACAATCTAATATCTCAAATCATCTGCAAATCTCGCATTCACCCTTGTAACAGTCAAGTCAACACTCTTAAATGGTCCAAATTCAAATTGCAACACATATAATTCATTGGTAAAAGAGAACTCACTACAAAACAACATAGGGATCACACAAACCTTAGGACACCCCATATGAGATAAACCACCTGCTTCGCCTCAAACTAACATCTTTTTATACCTTTCCACAGTCATAACTATTATGCAATCACTTTATCTTCATGAGTCTGAACTCATATTAGGACATGAAAATCTACTCCACTCCTCAACTAAACAGCATGAGAAGATCCTGCAACACATCCATAACTCGAGACTATACGTCAAATCTAGTTGAAAATCAAGCACCCAATAGTTCTTTGTACACCTCAAGCAAATCCTTCTCGTCACATTCCAACCATATGAACATATCTTGCAGTCACATCATACTCGTCATGTAGCCATCAAGCTATAAATTCCACTAATAGGAACACTACCTGACATATAAATCTAAAAGCACGTGCTCACACAATCAACACCTCTGTGCTCAAGCTACAGTCAAACCCCGGCCTCAAGTCCTCCAGACTGGCCCATCATCAACACACAGAAATCACATCTCGCACCTCATCTAGGGAATCACAAGCCATCGATGCACACCTTATACCGAGCGCTCAAGTGCGCATACGAATGCGTGGAAGAAATTCAAAGGATTACGATTCAAGCTAAATCAATGTCGCACGATAAGGAAAGAAATATAGGAAGTATATCCTAAATGCTATGTAGCCTCTCGAAGTTAGGTTTGGACGTCATCATACTAATCCGCAAGACTATACTAGACACTTGCTCATGACTTGTAGAACCTATGAATCTAGAGCTTTGATACTAAACTGTCACAACCCAAAATCCACTAGTCGTGGTGGCATCTAACTTAGACCACTAGGTAAGCCAACTAATAACTATCCAATTCCACTAATATTAATACGATAATTAAGCAAAAGGAATTATCTAAATCTTATACATTCCCCAATGACTGGTAGTACAACTCATGAGCTTCTAAGAATAGAATTTTACAGAGCTGATATGAAGTAAATACATCTTCTATTTGAAAAGTACATAAACAAATTTTTTTTTATAAATCTAAGGCTACCATGAACGAGAGGTAGCTACAAAAGGAACGCGGGCACATCTTCAAATCCGGCAACAATCGAGCACATCAACAACAGCAGCCAACATCTGCATGCAATGTGTAGAAGTGTAGTATCAATACAACCGACCTCATGTACTGAGTAAGTAAGAAACCTAACCTTAGGTTGAAAGTAGTGACAAGCTGGAACATAGGTCGGGTCCAGCATCAATAACTAATAGCCGTTCATTACAACGTAGAATATATAAATAAGGCAGTAACTAAGAGATAAAAATGCTCAGCGTTTTCATAGTTTCTCGAAAGTAGTTCCACTTTTCAAGAATATCAGTAGAAACTCACATCCTTTACCGAAATCGTCGTAAGATATGGGATAGTTTGAAAACTGTAATTTATCTAAAATCCTTTTCATAGTAAATAAGATATTTCATTTTTCATTCCAGATAGCAAGTGTGAAATATCTCTCTATGACCACATATCAATGTACGCAAAAAGTTATGAATGACGTGATATTGTACATCATGAGGAAAAATGCATCTATATGCTTGTATGTCATGTGTGCATGCCAATGCCAAGTACCTCAGAGATGAATCATGTACTCACACTCTCAGAGTACTCAATCTCAGTATCTCACACTTTTCACTCATCATGCTCAACCACTCGGTACAGTATATGGCCCATACGGCCTAGGGAAATCCATCTCAGAACATATACAACACTGAATATAAGTCACTTAGTACCGAGGAAAAAAGGCAATCCAACCCTGTGGATAAATCCATCTCCAGATATTAAGTACTTCGGACAAATCCATGTCCAGGGACATCCATCCCTCCATAATATCATCCGCGCTCACTGGGGGGGGAGGTGTGTTACAGACTCCAAAGGGGCTCCTGCAGCCCAAGTGCTATCATAATCATCAATATAACCATTGCGGCGTGCAACCCGATCCCATAACGATCACTTATAATCAGGCTCTCGGCCTTACTCTATCATCACTCTCTCCAATCTAACTCTCGGGCTCACAATGTCATGAGAACATTCCCAGAACAATGATATGATGTATCAATAAATAACAACGGAGACTGAGACATGATATGAATGCATGAATATGACTGAGTATGAAATATCAATAAAAATAGTGAGATGACAACAAGCAACGACCACTATGGGTCCTAACAATATCAGCATAAAGCCTAAACATGATATCTATCACGATTGACACCTCAGCTACTTTATCACATGGTGAAAACACAGATATCAACAAAATAGTGCCACTATACAGTGCCAAGGAAACAACGGAGTCAAAATTCACAAGGTGCACGCCCACACACCCATCACCTAGCATGTGCATCACCTCAACACTAATCACATAACACGTAATTGGGTGTTTTATACACTCAGCACTAAGTTTAGAATAGTTACTTACCTCCAACAAGCTAATTCCAATACCGCGCAAGCCAAGCGATGCTCCAAGAATGCCATATCACGTGTTCCGACCTCCGAACGGCTCGAAAATAACCAAAAACAACTCAAATACATCAAACAATGCTAAAGGAACCAATCCCACTCAAAAAAGGTCGAATCTTTAATAAAAAGCCCAAAATCGGCCAAAAAGCCCAACACGGGCCCGCACCTCGGAACCTGAAAAATCTCATAAAATATGACAACTCATTCAATTTTTAATCCAACCATACTAATTTCATCCAATTCCGACTCTGAATCGATATTCAAAACTTAATTACTCACTTTATAAAAGTTTTTGATAAAAATCCCCAATTCTCTAATCAAAATATGGATTAATTCTAAAATGAACTTCAGTGATCATATTAAAATACCAAAATTATTGTTAGATACTGACCCTCCCCCCTGAATTGAAGAGTAGAACGTCGCAAAAATCACCTCAGCCGAAGCTCTAGAACTCAAGATATGCTCAAAATACCAAAAGAACGCATTCTGATTTTTTATAAACAGGGACTTTTGCTTTTGAGATAAAAACTATGAACCTGTGCATTTCAGCTGTCATTTACGCTTTTCCGGGCCAATTTTTATACCTGCGTGCGCCGCAGATGCGAACCCAACTTCGCATCTGCAAAAACACTAGCACCTGCTCTCTTTCCGGACACTAAAATGAGCATAACTCCCTCATACGATGTCCAAATTTGATGATTCTTTTTGCTATTGCTCCTTAATTATGATATGGATCTAATTGTTCAATAAAAATAGAAATTGGAGCTTATTTTCTTAATATGGTATAATTTATTTTTAATAAACAAAGTCGAAACATCAAAAACGAGTGCAACACAACCAAAACCTATTAGAAAGTCACCCGAGCCCCTCGGGACCCCGTTCGAACATACCAACAAGTTCCATATCATAACACAGACCTACGCGAGGCCTCAAAACACACATAACAACATCAAAATGATAAATTATACCTCAATTCGAAATCAATAAACTTGAAACTTCAAACTTCCAAAACCGATGCTGAAACCTATCAAATCACGTCCGACTGACCTCAAATTTTGCACACAAATCACATTTGACATTATGGACCTGGTCCAGCTTTCAAAATTGGAATCCAACCCTGATATCAAGAAGTCCACTCCTGGTCAAACTTTTCAAAATTCCAACTTTCGCCATTTCAAGTCAAATTCTACTACGGACCTCCAAATCACAATCCGGATGTACTCCTAAGTCTGATATCATCCAACGGAGCTAACAGAGCCATCAGAAATCCAATCCGATGTCAAATACTAAAAAGTCAAACTTGGTCAAAACTTTTAAATTTAAAGCTTCTAGTTGAGAATCATTCTTCCAAATCAATTCTGAATAACCTGAAAACCAAAACCGACGATTCACAAAAGTCATAATACATCATACAGAGCTATTTTGCCTAAAAACTACCGAGCGAAGTGCAATTCTTCAGAACTACCGGTCATGTCATTATACTTGAACCTCTCAATGTCCATGTGGTGCTTATGAGATATCCACAAAAACCTTTAAGAGAATCAAATTCAAGTACCTTTGAGTTATGCTTGGAAATCATAGTATATGTTCTTGAGAATTCATCAGCAACAACACTCTTATATTTAACTAGATCAT
This sequence comes from Nicotiana tabacum, assembly GCF_000715075.1. Taxonomy (NCBI): domain Eukaryota; kingdom Viridiplantae; phylum Streptophyta; class Magnoliopsida; order Solanales; family Solanaceae; genus Nicotiana; species Nicotiana tabacum. Next base: position 87,248,363 of record NC_134101.1, on the reverse strand, counting down.
ATCCATTGATGGATTTTGTGTTGAAGTCTCCTGTTCTTATATATTCTTGAAAATATTCATCCTTTGGGGGGCAAGAAAAAATCTGGAACAAAATAGTTACACAAACTCTCTATTATGGACTCCTTTTTAAGCAACCCTTCCTCTTGTATTTGCAAAATTTTATGGACTTTGAGATTAATGCAATATGCTTCTTTATTTGGAAGGATAAAATCAACAATCAAATTAATATTTTGTTGATCATCTCGATTAGGTGAAAAGTGAAGCTCACATATGGGATGCTTCAACAGATCATAATCAAACTTCAGAGGTAAATCCTCAGCTTGCAGATCCAGTTTATGCTCCTCCTCCTTGATTGGACCAACAGTTCAAAGACTTTTCTCTATTGATTGGACCAATTATTTGTAATTTGTTTAGAAAAAAATCATCATTGAGCTTTAGATTTTTAGCAATTTCTATGGGATTCAACGATACTAAAATAATCTTACGTTCATTCTTTGTAAAAGAATAGGTGTTAAGGTCTTCATCATATTTAGCATACTTATCATACACCCATGGTCTTCCAAGTATTAAGTGACAAACATCCATTTTTACTATGCCACACCAAATATGGTCTTTATAGATCTTACCAATAGAAAAAGATATTAGGTATTGACAAGTTACCTATAAACAATCATTATCTTGAACTTCGATGCGATAAGGATTTGGATGAAGTTTGGTTGACAAGCCGAGTTTAATAACCATCTCTTCAAAAATGATATTTATAAGACTCCCAGGATCAATAATCAATGAACAAACTTTTCCATGGGAGGTACATCTAGTGCATAAAAGAGATTCATGTTGTCTCGTTTCTTCATCTTCTTGAACCCAACAACCTTTTCTTGCTTGTATACTAGGTTCACCTCATGTTGCTATGATACCAAATTGATGTGATGAATTTGTCAACCTTCTCTGATGCCAAATTGATATGATTCTTCGAGTTAACAAAGAACCAACCGACCACGAGCAAGATCTTGAAACAAAAACGTAGTTTGTGGGTCGATTTCAAGAAACAACGTATCTCAAATTTTAGGACTTGGAATCCGATGAATCAAAAACGAGGTTAAAGACTATCATCACCTTGCTTAGAACCAAAAACAAGAATAAAGAATACAAAATAGAAAAAAACATCTATTGTAAAACTAGGGCAAACCTCAAAAATGTGAATTTCTACTCTACAAGGCATGAGAACCCTTTATATATGCCAAGCGTCTCTTTTTGATGACTACAATTCTTATTCTAATAAAGAAATAAAATATCTAAAGACAAAAAAAGTAAAATCCTTATTCTACAAGGAAAAGAAACTAGAATCCTATTAAAAGAAAAATCCTTATTCTAAAAGGAAGACAATAAATAAAGTCTAAACCTACCAAGAGAAGGAAACAAGAAATAATTTCTTGTAATGAAGTAATAAATCCTATTTTAAGAAGGAAAGAATCTTGGATTCTTGAAATCAATATTGACCTTCTTTGACTTCTTGCGCTTCTTGAAAATAAGTACATATATTTGGACTTGAGCTCTAAAACATGATCTTGGCGAAAATTAATAAAATGTAAAATAGATTCTTCATTTTCATCACAAGTGAATCGATTAGATCTTAAAATAATAATGAATTAGACAAAAATATAACACTTAGCGTTAAAATAAAAATAAGATGATAGAGATCTTGAGTCAGAGAACAGAGCTTCCGGATGTAGTAAGCACAATATAAATAAGCAAGAAAGTAAAATATTATTGAGTTTTGAACAAAGTGTAGTGTATGCTTGTCAAAAAATTCGTCTCCTATATAATGATGTTAGAGCTCACAATTTATAGCTGAACCTAGGAAACAAGGTCCTAGGATCAAGCCCCTCTTAAATGACAATTATGAGGGCCATTCAAGAATGTATAATAGTAGACAGTGAATTCATATTCTCTATGATTGACCATACACTTAATGCTATAGAATATTCTTCATTGGATGCTACCGAGCGGTAGGCATTTATAACGCCTTTATGAAAATCAATCTCTCCGGTAACAAATGAGATCGTTGCCTTCGGGCCTGATTGCCTTCTGTCCTCGGCTCCATGTGTCGCTTTCTCACATGATTATTTAATTTGAACATATTTTACCCTATACACCCGATTAAGCCAAATGTTCTTTTCATTTAAATTTTTTTCCGTTTATGTCAGTTTTAAAAAAATGCCCCTTATTTTGTTTTTTGTGCGTTTTCGCTTATTTTTTCTCTTACGCATTGCAGTTGATTCCGGATGCTTAAATTGACGAAGAGACTAGCTCTATTGCTGCAATTTTCTTTATATTTTTAGGTAATGCGTAACAAATCTCTATTGTTTGACAACTTTTTGTTTTTCCTCTGCATGTCTTTTTGGGATTTACAATTTTAGTGAAGGATTTATTTACTTAAGGTTTATTGCGTGTATCTTTCATCTCTGATCTTTTTAGTTTTTCTTGAAATATATATCAATTTTTTGATAAATATTTTTAGTCGTTTGTTTATCTTATTATTATTTTTTATTTTTTAAACATAGGCCTATTACTCACTTAGAGTTTATAAGTTTATTCTTTTGTATATTTCAAATTTGCAGCGAATATCTTTGTTTTTTGTTATGAACTTTTGTGTTTGGGCATTCTTTCATAATAGGTTAAAAATTAGGTTATCCTGCTTTGAATAAGAGAAGTACTAAAAAGTAGATCACTCCTGATTTGTCAAAGAGTTCATCTCCTTGTTCGACTCCAGTTTAAATTGAAAAAACAGAGCAACATGAGAAGAAAACCCGTTTGATGAGTTCATCTCCTTCTGAAACTCTAGTTCAACTGGGAAACAATACAATAAACGCAATATGAGAAGACAAACTCGTTCAAATGGTAGTAGAATCTGAAAAGAATATTATTGAAAAATCAAAGAAATATTTTTCAGTAAAATTTTACTTGCAAACATCAACTTCCTCAATACAATTTTTCTTCATAGATTTTTTACCATCATGTCTTCTAACATAGCTGCTTTCGAACAAAGAAGAACAAAACAAATGGGAACGATGTTGAGCCGGGACTTCCTACCGTAAATACTATCATACCTCTTCCTCTTAGCACAAAATCTAACCTTCAAGAACAAAAAGAACTTGCAATCCCAAAAGTGATATATACTTGTATGTCTGTAGGTACCCTCCCTCCATTCGTCTTTTATCATCCCCATTCTGAAGGAGGAATGTAATTGGAACAACTTTGAAATTCTGACCCCTAATAAAATTGAAAAGGTCACCTTCTCCAAACCAGGGTTCATGTATGTGTATAAGTACCCTTTCACTTTGGGCCCTTTCACTCTGAGAGTGAATGAAGGAATTGACCCAATAATCTTAGAATTTTGCCACTGATACCAAAAATGTTTGGCTCCCATCCATGTGGCGTACAATGGTTTGCCTCCTCCTATTGTGCTTTATGACTGAGGAAACCTTGACTCTTGCACACATGATGAACCTCTACTCTCCAAAGATCACTCGTGGGGGTGTGCTAACTCTTAGGTAGCACGGTTACCATACCCGTCTCACCAGTGTTGATGATGACAACGACCGTATATGGATTGAGCAATTTATTATCATTGCTACTAGGGACATCCTCCTGCCTACAACACCCTCTCTTTCCGAGTCATAGAATCCTTTCAATAAATCTTCGGATATTTTTTCCTTTTTATGTTAAGAAAGACCTTCTGCTGCTAACATTTTATTTTCCTTACTCTGTTGACTCATTGGAAGCCACCACGGGTTCAAAATCTACCCTAACGGGTACAGACAATTCTGGAAATTACTACACTTAAGTCCTGAAGGTAGAAGGAAATGGCTCTCAAATATGAGTATAAAGCCAAAAACTATGGTAAACAAGAAGTCTTCCTCCTTCTTTCAATCTTTCAATATATCCAAAAACCAATTTAACCGTCTTTTTGAATTACACATAACTCCTATAGGGATCCGTTGTTTGTCCCGATATCGATGCTCTTGATGACCTATAGGAAACTCAATGGATATTGCAAAATTCCTTTACCCGTAGGAGAACTCACAAATCTAGTCTTCTTTTCGGTGAATGTGCCTCCTCTCAGAGCCCCCGCCTAAAGATAAAAAAACCAAAGAGAAAATGCATCTCTTGGACCAACCACAGTGATACTTAATACCGAAGAAGCTAATGATGAAGATGTTTCCCTTCAGAGAAGAAAGAGATCTTCATTAGCCCAACTGGATACTCAGCCATGAGGGCTTCAAACTCCACCGCCAGAAGAAGTTCAAGGACTCTAAGGGAAATGGAAATAGTTGAAAACACTTCATCTCGTTTTTGAATTCCCACAAATGCTTCTGGTCAAAGGAGTTCAAATCCCGATCTTCCTCCACCACCAACTTCTGAGCTGATAACCAACTACTTCTCCATCTACACGAGCCACTTATTCTCCATCTCTTGTTGAAGAAATAGAAAGTACTCCTTCTCAATGGTCACCCGACCATGGAAATCTGGTAAACACTTACTCGACTCCCACTCAAGAACCTCGTGAAAAATGGAATGTCATCCATTTGATCTCTAGTGATTACCATATACTTTCCAAGATGATTGAGCTTTCAATTATCTAAACTAGTGGCCTTAGAAAAAGACCGAAAAAAGATGGACTCTCTCTCCGGTGAATGTATTCTTAATAACAGTATGTATCGCTCGGCACGGGTAGCAATCTAACTTTCTTCTATCTCCTTTCAATTTATACTTCACATTAATAACCTTATTACTGACTGTTCTTAGGCAGACCTTTTTGATTTTGCGGGCCTGCAAAGTTTGATTCTGGACAAGCAAGAGTTTACTTCGGAACGAAATCGACTTCTAGTCGAAGGGAATAAGCTTGTTGAGCTCCTCCTGATGATGGAGGTAAAAATTGTTCAAATACATGATCTTGAGGCCCGGTTGCAGCACTCCGAGCAAGATAGGATGGTCCACAACCAAAAAGATGATCAATTGCATAAAAACCTCAAATATGCAATGGCTAAGTGGGCTAAACTTTATGATACTGTAAGTGTTGTTGCCAGGCATGAGTCTGCCTTCATGGAACATGTTAATAACTTGAAGCCTAGATTATGCTCTAAAACCGAGAAGGCCAATGTTGCCGAAGAAAAGAGAGCAAGAATGGAAAAAAGGCTCAAAAGGGTCATGCAGCAAAATCAACTTCACTGGACCACCAATATTGAGCTTGATCATAAAATCAACATAATAGAAGCTCAAAATGAAAAGCTCTAATCAAAGATTGAAAAACTCGAGCTAAACTCCATGACCAAAGGATTCAACCATCTTCAAGAAAACCTACGCCATTTATCATACGAAGAGGAAGATCTTGTAGGAGGCTAAAGAAGGCATTGCAAACATTGATAAAGGCATTTCCGAGGCTTGAGAGCTAGAGACAACTTCTCACGAGAAACTCCATGCTCGGCTCGTTGCTTCAGATTTTTCAAATATTACTCTAAGTATTTGGTAATTGATGGAGAAACTGAATATGATGAGGGGCCTCAAACCAGAAGCGGAACAATCTTCTCCTAATAGAAAAAACGAAAGACTCTTCTCCCTTTAGGTTCTGGTAGCAAGAACTAATGCGTATATTTTTTCCTTACTTTTGGTAATTATACCAAAACTTTTTTACTGAGCTTGGTATTTTAATTAATAAAAGAATCTCTTTTGCTTAATTGTTGTGCAAAAAATATTCTTTTTTATTTAACTGATAAAGCTTCGAGAATCTTTTCACATCCAATAGGTTTTGATTTTGGGCACAATTATTTTCGGAATCTGCCCGTTACTATTAGGGTTTCACAAGAGAGGGCCCTATGTTTATGGTGCTCTTGAAAAGGATGTCTCCTGTTCATTCTGGCATTAGCATTTGAAATTTTTGTTAACTCTAAAATGATAAAATAAATTAAGTTATCATCCGGATAAGAAATAACATAAAAATAAAAGGACTTTGATTTATTCCCTCTATTTTTTAAAGTACATTTACATAAACATTCATTTTCTTAATTAAATATAATTATCAATAAATATGGCTAACTTGTACAACTTATTTTTATGCGGCTGATCATGTAGTCCCCGGTCCTGATAAGACATTGATCCCAGTTCAAACAGTCCCCAGTATTCGTAAAACTTTTAGTGCCTTGTCATGTATTATCCCCCTCCCCCCTCCAGCCAAGTGTTCAGATGCTAAGTATGAGAATTCGAACACTAGAAGTCATGCATTTACTGATGACACATCCTTCATAGTATGTTTTGCAAACTCATAAATGGATATAACTTGTTGATGGTTAAATAATTTGTTTCCATACGTTAACGAGCAAAAGATTAATTAACCAATCTCAAGATATTTGCCACACGAGCCGATCCACATAGAACTATTTTTACCCATGCTAAAGCGAAGGCAATAGAGCTTATGGTTGTTTATTTAGTAGCGGAGGAACTTAGTGCTTTGACACTGGAGGTCTTGCATTTGTCGACAATCCTTCATTCATAGTATGATTTACATTGTTGCCTCATTAAAACCTTACCAGAAAAACCTAATTGGGACACAAATTAGTCGAAAGGAAAAAGAGTGCAGCACATACTTTCAGTACCAGCAAGGATCTTTAGTAGTAATAATGTAATGACTCGGCCAATAGTTTTTACAGTATTATCCCCGATCCCCTATTTATTACTTCCTCTGTTTTATTTTATGGTTTCTTGACTTGCCGGGGTGCCTGGTATCAAGTTCGGCGGAGGTCTAGAATGAAACGGGACATATAGTTCCCATGTTTGAAGTTTAAGTTCTAAGAGCGACCGTAATTTGACTTATGTAAAGACGATTCCGGAATAGAGTTTCATCGGTCCTAATAGCTCCATATGGTGATTTTGGTTTTTGGAGCATTTTCGGATGTTAATTTGGAGGCATGTAGATATTTTCCACGTTACTTGGCAAAAGTTAGAAAGATGGAAGATTTTTGGAAAGTTTGACCATGAGTGGACTTTTTATTATCGAGGTCGGATTCCGATTCTGAAAGCTGGAGTATGTCTGTAAAATCAAATGTGACTTATGTAAAAAATTTGAGGTCAATCGGACTTGATTTGATAGGTTTCGGCATCAGATATGAAAGTTAGAAGTTTATAAGTTTATTAAGCTTGAATTGGGGTTTGATTTGTTGTTTTAACAGTGTTTGATGTGATTTGAAGGCTCGACTAAGTTTGTATAAAGTTTTAGGACTTTTTGGTGTAATTGGTCGAGGTCACGGGGGCCTCGAGTGTGAATCACACTATGTTCGGTGCATTCAGAACATTTTTAGAGTTGCAGAAATCCTGGCTCCTCCAGTTTTGTTTTCCTCTTATTCGATCGCAGAAGAGGGAATGTGATCGTGAAGCTCTAAGTTATGGCAGTCATGATTTTGTTCAATACGATCGCAGGTATGTATACGCGATTGCGAAGCTTGCATGGGCCAGTGATTCACGAACGCATGGCCTTTGCCGTGTTCGCAGTGAAGAAGAGAGAATTTGGTCAGTGGAATGATTTGCTCTATGCGGTCACGTGTGGTGTTAGGAGATCGCGTAGCCTGGAAAGGCAATGGTTCATGTTCGTGTAGTAGATTTTTGAGCTGGTAGCAATTTTGTTCTACGCGATCGCGTAGGTATTTAAGCAATCGCATAGTATACACACCTGGGCAGCATTATTAATTCTCAAAAACGAGGGTTTAATCCCATTTTTCATAATATGATCTAGAGACCTCAAATTTGGAAAAAATAGAGAAAACTTCTTAGACAGAATTTTGAGGTAATGATGGAGATTTTGATATCGAACTTGAGAAATTTTGGTATGGGTGGATTCGTTGTTGAATGGGTGTTCGGGGTTTTTGACTTTTACCCGATTCTGAGACGTGGGCCTGGGTTGACTTTTTTGGAAAATTTTCTATTTCTTTGTTAAATTCATAATTTCATTATTTAGATTAGTTTCTTATAGTTATATTTATAGTATATAATTATTTTTGGCTAGATTTGGGCCGTTTGGAGTCAGAAAGTTGAGAGAAAGGCATTCTTATTGATTGATTGAGAGAGATTTGAGGTAAGTGACTTGTCTAACCTTGTGTGAAGGAAATCCTCATTGGATTTGGAACTATTGCAAGAATTTATGATATGTGAGTGTCGCGTACGCTAGGTGACGGGTGCGTACATGGGCTAAATGTCGAAATTTTGGTTTTTGCTAAGTAGTTTCCTTTTATGCCTTAACTGAGTTATTTTAGCACAGGTAGTCATCATATTTAACCTAATTTCACATGTCTACCTGCCTTATCCCTTATTTGCAATTTGTGGTATATGCTTAGCTGAATTACATGCTTTCTTGGTTCCATATTTATTATTGAACTTTGTGATTCCTTACTAGAAATTGACATCCTAGAAATATCATTGTTTCAGTTTTATGTTTTGGTTTCCGTGATTCTTTTTGAGATGATTGTTTGGTTGTGACACTAAGTTTCTGCTATGTGGATTGTTATTCTGCACAACGTTTCTAGCGTGCGGAGTGTTATTACGGCACAAGGTTTCTGCCGTGCAGAGTATTATTTGGGATGATGTTTCTGCCCTGCGGAGTATTAGCACAATGTTTCTGCCATGCAATTTTTATTGTGACACAAGGTTTTTGCCATGAGGATTGTTATTGTGGCACGAGGTTTCTGCCGTGCTAATTGTTATTGTGGCACGAGATTTCTATCGTGCGGTTGTTGTTTCCTCTAGTTGATGTATTATTTGTTGTTGTTGTTCCTTAACTTGTAAGATTCTTGTTTCCATACATGTTGTGATTGTCTTATTTGATTCCCGTGCTGTGGTTTTTCGTATATTCTTATTGTTTCATTTCCCTATCATTTTATTGTATCATTTTACCTTCTTCCTTATTTCTTATATTCCAGTTGGGCCCTAACCTAATCTTGTCACTACTCTACCGAGGTTAATCTTGGCACTTACTAGGTACCGTTGTGGTGTACTCATACTACACTTCTACACAACTTTTTGTGCAGATCCTGGTACTTTCTACCAGATCAGATATATGTGAGCTAGCCAGTATGTGCAGACTTCAAGGTATATTTGCAAGCGTCTGCAGACCTTGGTGTCCCCCTCTATATTTATTATGTTGTTTTCCCTATCCTTATTACACTATGATGTATAGAGATGTTTAGTGTTTCTCCTTAGAGCTTATGACATATATTACCTAGTTTTTGGGAATCGTTTGTACTTTGAGTTGCAGATTTATTTATTACATCCATTAATGTTTTGAGTTTATCTTATATCTCGGTTGTTCCTTATTTTTTGTTAGGCTTACCTAGTCTTAGAGACTACGTGCCGTCACAACATTCTACGGAGGGAAATTTGGGTCTTGACACATACCTTTTGAGGCGAGTCACGTTCCAATCGCTTGGAAATTTAACTTCATCTTGATTTTCCAATTCATATGAACCTTTACTGTTTATAGCTTTAACCCAGTAAGGTCCTTCCCGTGTTGGTCCAAGCTTCCCAACATTAATTTCACAAGTGCTTTGAGCAAGCTTACTTACAACCAAATCTCGAACTTTGAAATATTGGCAATTTTCCCTGCGATTGCAATAACTGTTCATCATTTGCTATTGTGCCACCATCCTCACATATGCCAGATTTTGATGCTCTTCCAGCTAATCTAGTTTAACTACAAACACCTTATTGTATGTTTCTTCATTTGCTCGAGAAAACCTTTAGGCCGGTTCCGTCATTTCCATCGGTATCAAAGTCTCTGAACCGTATACAAGTGGAACGATGTTTCACACGCGCTCAACTTTGTTATGGTACGGTATGCCTATAACACACCAAGTAGCTAATCTGGCCACTTTCCTTTCACATCTTCTAAATTCTTTTTAAGGTTTGAATAGTTACCTTGTTAGTCGACTCCACATGTCCATTAGCTCTTGGGGGTATGATGAAGATTTAGTACATTTGATCTTTAATCCTTAAAAAAATGTTGTGACTTTGGAACCTATAAACTCTAGCCTACAATGACAAGCAATTTCCTTCAGTATTCCGAATAAATAGATGATGTGATCCCATGTGAAATCTATCACTTCTCGTTCTCCATTCTTTTGGTAAGCACATGCTTCAACCCATTTAGTAAAATAATTAGTTGAAATCAAAAGAAATTTTACCTTCCCGGGTCCATATGGTAAGCGACCGACTATGTCCATCTCCCATTTCATAAATGGCCACGGTGACACCACCAAATGAAAAAGTTCTACTGGTTGATGCAGTAAGTATGTATGGCTTTGAAATTTATCGCACTTTTGTACAAATGTCTTTGCGTCTTGCTCCATCAGAGGCCAATAATAGCCAGCTCTGACTAACTTAAGAACTAACGAGTCAACATTGGAGTGGTTCTTGCAAACTACTTCATGATCTTCCCTCATCACGCAGTCAGCCTTCGATGTCCCTAAATACCGAGCTAATTGTCCTTTGAAAGACCTCCTATATGAGTGTCCATCAATAAGACAGTAACGAGCTGCCTTGATCCATAGTGACTAGGACGCTTTTGGGTGTTCAGGCAATCTTCCATGCCTTAGATATTTAATGAACTCGTTGCTCCAATCCCAGAATTAATTTGTTGAATTGACTTCATAGTAGTTGTCCACATCCAACACCGAATGTAGCAATTGGACGAATGTACCGAAATTAGATCCTTTTATTTCTGTGGATGAACCTAGCCAATATGTCTGCCTCCACATTTTCCTCCCTTGGAATGTGGATAATTGATTACTCTCTGAGTCACACAAGTAATTCCTGAACCTTGTTCAATTAGTATCGCATGCGCTGTTCCTTGATGTCAAAAATTCCAAATACTTGGTCCACCACCAGTTGGGAGTCGCATTTTATCTTGATGACCTCAGAACCTAGCCCCTGAGCTAGTTCAAGTCCTGCAACCAAAGCCTCAAACTCTACTTCATTGTTAGTAAATGGCATGGTTCTAATGACCTATCTCAGTGTTTCTCCCAAAGGAGTGATTAATACAACCCCGAGATCGGACCTTTTTATGCCGGAAACTCCATCAGTAAATAAGGTCCAAACTCCTAATACCAATACTGCTTCTTTAGCAACCAAAGGCATTACTCCCGAACTGAAATCAGCTACGAAGTCGACCAATACTTGTGACTTTATTGCAGTCCGGGCTTGTAATCAATGTCAAACTAATTAACTTCGACTGCCCATTTAGCCAAATGACCCGACAAATCAGGCTTATGAAGGACATTCCTTAAAGAAAAGGTTGTCAAAACAGCTATTGGATGGCATTGAAAATAAGGACTATACTTTTGAGAGGCAACTACGAGTGCTAAGGCAAGATTATCAAGGTGTGGATATCGTGTCTCCGCTCCCAATAATATTTTACTAACATAATAAATGGAAAATTTCATAACTTCTCCTTCCTGAACCAAAACAACGCTTAGTTCTACTTTCGAGATAGCCAGATAAATTGACAGTTGCTTATCTTCTTCTGATTTTGACAATAATAGAGGGGTAGAAAGGTACCTTTTTAGATCTTTCAATTCTAGTTGACATTTGGGGTCCACATGAAGTAGTTTTTCTTTTTCAAAAGTGTTTACTGTGAAAATGGTAATAACAATTAAATTTGTTGATGGAACTCTAAAAATACGTGATCTATTTTTATGCTAGTTTGTAAGCTATTCATGCTAAGTGTATGAGATTTATAGATGAAATAAAGCTAAGGGGACAGCGACAATCGAACCGATATGCCAATTACTTGGGGCCTCGGGCTTGTCAATTCTGGGCCTCTAGGTCGATTCCTGGGCTCGACTACAAGCTATTGAGGGTAATCGGGGTAGGGATAACAGTTATATTAAAATCAATGAAGGCTCTTTATGGCCAATGATAAGCAATAAATGATGAACAAATATGAAAATGATAAATGAAAGCAATAATATCGAGGGAATAAATTAGAGAGCAAGTAGAATGTTCTTATATATTTCGTGTGGAGTAGCCGAAGCAATAGAAAGTTTACAAAATCTCAAGGACCCCCTTTATATAGGAGGGGAATCCCAACATAGTACAAAAGCGTTAATTACATCTAGATGGCACTAGGCTCTGCCAGTACTAGCTGCATGCCTAGGGAACTCCATATTTCTATCATGAGCGCAGCTAACATTGTCATCAGGTCGGGGGCCAACGAACCTCGAGGGAGGGAGTTCGACCACAGCCTCGCAGCCTCGAGGTCTCGAGACAATTTCCTGTAATGCTTTAATGATGAGAAATTGGACCCTCTGATTTCACCGTATACACACTACAAAAAAATGGATTTAGCTACGAACGTCGTCACTAATCTATCGCTAATCTGCCCGTAGCTAGCAGAATTTCGTGATAATTTGTCGCTAATCTATCAATAAATTAGATTAGCGACAAATTTTTGTGTTTAGCTACAAAATTTGTCCGTCGCTAAAACCAGATTTTTAGTAGTGACAGATAGTCTCCGCATTTCCTAGAACAAAGTAATATGAAACGATTCTGAGCCTCCGTTCTGAGGACATCACCGCCATGACGTCAGCCTATCATAGCATTAAATGCCATGCCCCAAAATATCGTGCAAGGGTCACTGTCAAACACGACTATCGAGAAACTCACGAACTGCTATTGGCTCATCCCTTTCGCTGCCCATGTGGTTCCTATAAGTATATCAACCTTTTGATAATCCTTATTTTCCCAACAACTTCAAATTCATGAATCTAGACCCATCTCCTTTTGCATTCTTCCTTCTTACTTTCTTAGAGAAAATTTTACCATCGCAATGGCCAGAACTTCTTGGATGGTTCCTCGGTGGAATGAATTCGCCTCTTCATCACGATCGTCTATGGAGAAAACAAAAGTGATACCCACTCTGAGACAATGTACTCCCCCCGATCTTGAAATGTGGAAAGATTATACTATCAATAAACCGCCTGCTACACCGGGCCGATGCGAACACGTGTCCTGGTACGTCAGTGTCGTGACTGATACAGGGACGATAAAAAGGGACTGCCGATGGAGGAAGGCAATGGAGGTGGAGATTCCTGGCCCTGATGAGAATATAATGGATCAAAAAGCCGGTTTCCTCCACATATATTCTTATCCCCTCCCCCAGACATAGATCCGGTCATCCTCAACTTTTGCAGTAAATATCTGGTGATGCTCGGTCAAATCTATACCTCTTTTTGGAGGATAGTCTTGATGCTCCATTATTTCACCGACAAGGTTGGGGACGAGACCTTTACCCTGAATCACTTGATCAGGATGTACAGTCCCTGGTTCTATCGAGGCTTGATTGGGCTTCATCATCGATCCAAGAAATCATTATTCTTGAGCACTGACGAGGAGAATGATCGGGGATGGATGGGTAGGTTAGCCGGGTTAAAACCTCGGACATTATTCCAGCCGGAAGGATGCCTTTCCCTGAGAGATGGAACATGTAGCGTAAGCATTTTTTTTTTCTTCGAACATGTTTAGTGGCCCTTCTTTCCTTTTTCCAAAAAAGATGACCTCTTTTTGTTTTCTACAGCTGCCGCTTAGTATCTTGAAGCGGTCTCGGATTTGCCGGGTGGATTGGGCGGCTAGACAACAAGTTTCCATATTTTGCCCGATCTTGGACCGACCTGACCAAGACGCGGTGGGTGTCCAAGAAGTATGGTAAAGTTTCTTTTGCCGCCTACATCTTAACCCTATGTTTTTTCCAGCACCTTCTTGTGCTGATAAGTTGCGGCCGCTATGCTTGTGTAGGCCTTGGTGAGAATATGCTGATGAGACCACCCCCTGGAGGCGGGACGGAGGTTTCAGAGCCTACCAAGGGTAATAAAAGGAAAGGAAAGGAGGTTGCTGACCCTTCTGTGATGAAGAAACCTAAGCCACACAGGCCTAAAACCGCCATTGGGACCTCAGCTTCTGCTTCCGAGGCAAGCCTCAATGTTGGGGACAAAAATGATGATTAGAGCGGATACCATTTGGAGGAGAGTCCGAGGCCAGACGGTGGAGTCCCGTAGATACTCTGACCGAAAGCTGCTGAATCGGGGACGGCTGACTGAGGTCAGTCCCGTGTGGCGGAGACCCTCGAGGAGGATGCCAACGTGGTTCTCGATCCTGCGGCCGGATGCGTTACAGTTTTTGATAGGGGGACCATTGTTGTCGGTCCCGAAGGAACTAGGCTCGGAGCCTTTTAGTAGCAAGAATTTCCCCCCACGGACATTGGTGACATAGGTGATTTCATTTTCGTCTCTCATTTCTCATCAGGGGAGCTAAGGGATGCTCAAGATGCGAACGCCGCCAAAGCCGTGGGTACTCTCAAGGGGAGAGGCATGCTTGGAAATATTTTTGATGATGTTAGCGAGAACGTCGATCTTGACGCTCCCCGCTCTATCAAAGCGTCTGAAAGGTTCATGCAGCAAGTGATAGCAGCTTTAAGTATATTTCTTTTAGCCTCGAGCATCTTTCCTTATTCTTCTAACTCTTCTGTTTTGCTGTAGTGCAAGGAGATGTATGATCATGCCCTCTTCAGGCTTAACGAGGAGATTTTGTGCTGTGAGAAGGAGCTTTAGAAGTTGTCCTCGAGACTGCGAGAGTCGAAGGATGGTTCTGCTCGGAAGGAGAAAGAGTAAGGCGAGCTTTGGGCTACTTTGGAGGGAGCACTCCGAGAAAAATCTTCCCTTGTCAAGCAGGTATTTTGTTATGCATGAGTTTTTCCCTTGCTCCCATAATTCGATACTGACTAGTTTTCTTTTCCTTTTGCAGGTGAGCAAAATGACCCGCAGATTGGGCGACTAAATGTGGAGATCCTCGAGCTGAGGTAACAAAATGAGGCAGTGACCTCAGAGTTGGCGTCGACCCATGATCTTCTCAAGGATGCTCGAAAGGAGATAGCTGCGCTGGTTGGGGCCAAGTCCGATATCGAAGGAAATGTCGCTACTTACCTGAAGGACGCAGCCATGGTGTATCAAATAGCCTACGACATATCGATAAAGGCCGAGCAGAAACTGAATTGCGCCACCAAACATGCTAGGACGGAGGCGAGGAGGAAAACGTTTGAGGAAATCGAGGCCGGAGGCGTCTATCTGTCATTTGGAATTAAGGAGGCCCAGAAGCTGGTGAGAGAGTTGGCGCTTTTGATCATCCCAGACGAGGATACTGGTGATGGTTCGGAGGATAGTGGCAATGAAGAGTAGGCCTTGTGTCGTTTATTCTTTTTTCCTTTTTTCTTTCTGTGCATGTACTCCCGGGGGAGTGTCTTGTGAAGATGCCCCTTGTAAATATATTTTTGGCAAATGCAAAAAGGGTTTTTCTTCTATCTATCTTTTCGTTCTTTTTACCTTGCTGCTCGTGTGGAGTAAACATTCGACTTTTGGTGCTAGCTCTTCGAAAACCGTATTCGGAGCGTCCGGTCCCAAAGTTAGATCAGCAGCTTCTTTAGGGACGATGCTAGTGATAGCGAGGAGCCCTCGAGGCCTCGCTCCTTGTCAAATTTTGTGGGAAAGCAGCATTCGTGCGATATCGTAAAGGGACCCCAGGGTGATCCTATTAGTGCATTTCCCTAGAAAAAGGGGTGACATTAATGCATCCAAAATTAATTAGCCCTCTGGGTAGGCGAGCATCTGCTGCCTTGCCCCTTTATATTCATTCATTTTCTTCTCATGTGGAGATTCTTCTACTTTAAGTAACCACAGAACTTGGCGCTTTGTGCTAGTTCTCCCGTTATTCCAACTCAAAGTCTTTGCTCAAATTTATATCTCACCCTTCTCATTCTACCATAGACATGACTGATACGCCGACATCCGCCGACCAAAGAGAGGGGAGTTCTGCCTACGTTCTACATTTAGTCGGTGGTACACCGCCGGTAACCAATGAGCGGGCCTCAAGGTGTCTTACCTCGAGAAGAGATATCACGTTGGGGAGACCTCCCAATGTACCAGGACATCGGGAGCATGTGTCGAGGTTCGTCTCATCAGTGAGAGAAGAAAACCTCGAGATGATCAGAAAAGATTGCGGATGGGGAGAAGGTGTGGTATTACAAGTACCTTTCTCCAAGGAGAGCGTCATGACCTATGTCGAGGGGTTTTTGAGCATGTACACGCATACTTTTGCATCAGATCCCCCTGACCAGGTCGTGCTTGAGTTTTGTCGGAGATATCGGGTTACCTTGGTGTAGGCTCACCCATTCCTTTGGAAGATAGTGCAGACGATAAGATATTTTGCTGACAAGGCCGGTATTGAGTTTACCCTCAGTCATCTGGTGAGGTTATATCGGCCACTACGCTATTGAGGTTTGATTGCTCTGCAACACCGATCCACCCGGACTCCTACTGTTAACAACGAAGAGGACGAGGACCGTGGATGGATGAACCAGTTCGTTCGAGCTCGAACGATCGATGTCATTCCTAGAGAGTTTCTGCCCTTTCCTGAGAAATGGAACTTCACACGTAATTGTCGCAACTGTCTTTTCATCGTTTTGACTAGAGGCGGGCTCCGTAATGACATTTTTTTGTTTTATTTTTGTAGCGACTCCTTGTAGCCAAACGAAGTCCCTAATTTGGTCTAGTGGTATCATAAACAGATAGCTTGCTCGACTTATGATAGGCGCAGGTGGCGAGACCACTCCAAAGGGAGGTGGGAGGCAAAGCATTATGGTAGGCGCCTGGTGGCTTGTTTCCCCAAAATGGTGTTTTTCTTTTCAGCGTACTAACTTAGCCACTGCAGGTATTGGAGATTTCTCTTAGATGAGGCCATGCCCTCCGGGGGAAGAGGAGATACTGCTGACCTCGGGGTCGAGGGTTGATGATAAACGGAAAGGATCCCTGGGGTGCGAGGAGGCTCGAAGTGGGGCAAGTCCCCCTCAGCGGTTTAGGAGGGGCGATTTGACCGATCATTTGGTTTCGGAGGCTTCCGTTCTCGAGAGAACATTCCCCATTTCTGCTTATGGCGCTTCAAAGAGTGAGGGGCACGTGGTGCCTTCTCCTTCTGACAAAGGCGCTTCGGGGGACACTAAGCCATCGAACATGGCTCAGCTTGTGGTGAGGCTCAGCGGTTTGGCATTATGCTAAGTTTTGTAACCGGCATAAGAATATTCTGATTTCACACCCTTCCTTTCTCAATGAATTTCTTTCATAGGCATTTGACAAGCTCAGATACGAGCTACTTCGTTATGAGGCTCGGTTGCGGGAGAACTTCGGATAGGGAGAAATTCCTTAAGCTTGTATCCTTGCGGTGTGAGGCGGATTGAAGCTGGAGCCACTAGAACTGCATCGAGAGACAGGTACCTTGTATTTCATCTTGACGTATGCTCCTTCTTTAAATTTCGGAGGTTAATGTTTTGATATTTTATTTGGAGAGTAAAACAGAGGAGCTGGAGTGACTCTGGGGTGAAGTTGACAGGGTCAAACGTGAGTTCGACGAGCTGCAATCCCACGTAGATGCCCAAGTTGTGGCTAAGGAGAGTGCTTTGGCTAAAGTTTCCACCCTAGAGATGCAAATTCGGACCGCTCGTGCGAGTGCTTCTGCGCGAGCGAACATGATCGCAAGGCTCAAGTCTGAGGTTTCGAAGGCGAAGGCCGAGGTGGTGAACGCCCGAACCGAGGCTGTAATGAGTAGCAATAGGGCGGATCAGATGGTGGCGGCCTATTCAAAGAGTGCTGCCACCGCTAGAGCTGAGCTAAGGAGAACTCTTGGTCATGCGATCAGCAGTAAAGAGTACGCAAAGTACAAATTTCGGAGGGAAACTCTCGAGAAAGTTTACGCCAGGGGTTTCAATCATTTGGAGGAGATTGAGCAAGCCATGACGGAGGAGTATGATGCCAAATTCCTTCTATCCGATGCTGAAGATAGCATGGACGGGGCCGTCGGGCTGTATCCCCAAAGGGGACATTTACTTTCTTCTTGTTCTTGTGTATATAGCTTTTGCAGTATGTGGTAAACGGAGCTTGTATCCCATTACCTGTATGTATAAGAGGTAAACCTCGCAGTTTTGTATCTTATAGGTATCTGTTTGGCAAGATTTTAGCCAGATCAATTCGACCTTTTGAGTTAGTAGGAGTTTTTAGATTCGATGATACAGCCCTGGGCTTATTAGGCTGGCCCAGGGGCTGTTACGCGCTTGGTCGATGCGACCTTTAGTATAAGCTGGTGTTTGAGCTCTTATGCTTTTATTCAACCATTTAGGGTATAGTCTTCAAGTCGGGTTTCAACACGAGCTCATTTGACCCTCAGGCTTTTACGTTTGCGTGGGCTGGTGACAATGGCTCTTACGCCTTTGATCGAAGCGATCTTTTATGTGCACGAACCTGAGGCTCATTAGGCTGGCGACAATGGCTCTTATGCTTTAACCTTAGGCATATATAGTGAACTATGTGTGTGGCCTTGAGGCTCATTAGGCTATTGACAATGGCTCTCACACTTTGACCTTAGGCATATGTAGTTAACTATTTTGGGTTCAGTCTCCGAGTCGTGTTTCGACTCAAGCTCAATAGACCCTCAAGTTTTCCAATTTCAAGCTGGCAACAGTGGCTCTTACGCTTTTGGTCGATGTGACCTTTTATATGTGTGGCCTTAAGGCTTATTAGGCTTGCAACAATGGCTCTTACGGTTTTTCCTTAGGCATATGTAGTTAACTATTTTGGGTTCAGTCTCCGAGTCGGGTTTCGACTCGAGCTCAATCGACCCTCAAGTTTTCCAATTTCAAGTTGGCGGCAGTGGTTCTTCCACTTTTGGTTGATGTGACCTTTTATGTGTGTGGCCCTAAGGCTCATTAAGCTGGCGACAATGGCTCTTACGTGCATGGTCGATGCAACCATTTATGTGGGCTTTAATTTTCACTTGATAAGGATAGATAGTTATTGCCTGACTCCTCTACGGATTAATAAAAAACGTCAATTGTGAGTCGTTATATGGCAATGATCGAGCACCTCGGGAGGTTTTGGATCGGAGGCTGAGTATCTCGAAGCCGATGGTAAGGAGTTGACATGGTCGAAGCTCTTTTGCCTGTATCGAGGGTAGCCTGTTTTAACTGGTTCTTTATGAAGTAGATTCGGAGTAATTGAAGGCCTGTCTGGGCTAGTGACAATGGATATTAAGCCTTGTAGCGACGGTCGGGCATCCCCGATTCATGTTAGTTCGGCTGGTATAGCCGTGTGACTGGAGTCAATTATGTTTGGTCGAAGCCTTTGAGTCCCGAGTGAAGTAGTTTTGGCATCTATATCGAGGGTATGCCTTTTTAGGAGTCTTACAAGTTTGATATATAGCCGAAACTTTGGGATCAGTTTTATGCCTTTAGTAAGGTCTTACAAGTTTTTCATGCTGTTGAGGTCTTACAGTTATTCATGTCATTGACGTCTAACAGATTTTTCATGTCATTGAGGTCTTACAGATTTTACATGTCGTTGAGGTCTTACATATATAGATGCTGCCTTATGTAGGTCTTACGAGACCGAGTTTGCCCGCTCGGGGTCTTATGGCCTCGGGTTTTGATAAGTTGATCCTAATACATAATTTTACTAATGGGACGATGGGGGGATACCTCTAGTATTCGTGGTTGATTGCAAAAAGAATCCTGGAATACCTGTCGAGTCTTCCTTAGGTAGCATGTGGATGTTGCCTTGTTAAAAACCGTGCCGGTAAAAACCCTTGTCGAGATAAAAACTCGGTTGAAGGAAAAGAGTGCAATGGATTCTTGAAAACCATAAGGTCTTTGAGTTGGGTCAGCACTTTGACTGCTTCGGTCGGGCGCCTGCATAAGGGTCAACATGAAATATAATATAAAACAAAAAGGAGATGGTTATACCTTAGTGGCGATGACGCTTTCGAACCTTGGAGATGGTCTCGCGGCTGCCACTTTTTTTGTCAATTTATCTCTTAGTCCCTCTGCTGGAGGGGACTTTGGTGTTTCGACTAGTGGAGGACATCGTAAAAGATCATGTGGATGACATATTGCGGCTCGTCTGCTTTGTCCTTTTTTGCTGTTTCCTTTTCTCAAGACCAATTTTTTGCTCGATCGCAAAAGAATTCCTGAAGATGGCCATTGTCGAGTAACCAGGCCATTTTATCTTGGAGTTGCCGGCAAGCTTTGGTCCTATGTCTGTGCATGTTGTGAAATTTGCATACTAAATTGTAGTTTCATTGTGAAAGATCCGATTGTACATGTCTGGGCCATCTGGCATCTCTGATTTTGCTGATGCCGAACACGATGTCCGGTACATCGACATTGAAGCTGCATTATGATAAGCGAGGCGCCTCTGTTGGCCCCGCGTTCCTATCGAATCCAGCTCTATTGATGAATCCCTAAGGATTTTGTCCTCGGTCTATCCTTCGATCGTTGCGAGGTGGGTTGTGCCTCGGAGTATTCCTTCTATCTTCGGTGTATGGTTGGTATCTTTCTTTGTTCGGCTTTGGCTCCTTCGCCAAGAGCCTGCTTGGATATACTGAGCCCGAGAGGGCTCCCAGCTGGTCATCCTCGACCCTGATTTTTGACGTCCGACCAGGTCATGGCGGGATATTCTACCAGATTCTCATTTAGCTACCTCGAAGACACCGAGCTTCATTCATTCAGGCCTTGAGTGAAGGCCTGCACCCCCCAATCACTAGAGACCGGTGGTAGTTCCATTCGTTCCGTTTGGAAGCGAGACACGAACTCCCGTAGCCGTTCGTTTTCCCTCTGCTTGATCTTGAACACGTCAGATTTCCTCATTGCTACTTTGATTGCACCGGCATGTGCCTTTATGAAGGAATCTACCAGCATGGCAAATGAGTCTATGGAGTTGGGAGCTAGGCTGTGATACCACATCATGGTCCCCTTCGAGAGCGTTTCTCCAAACTTTTTCAGTAAGACGGAATTGATCTCGTCGTCCTTTATGTCGTTACCCTTTACTGTACAAGTGTAGGCAGTAACGTTTTCATTGGCATCTGATGTCCCGTTATACTTTGGGAGTTCTAGCATTCTGAACTTCTTTGAAATGGGTTTTGGGGCCGCTTCCTCTGCGAACGACCTTTGTGTGAACTTCTTCGAATCCATGCCTTTCAGGATCGGGGGCGCGCTCGGAATTTGGTCGACCCTAGAGTTGTAGATCTCGACCTTCTTATCGTTGGCTTCTATCATTTTTTAGCCCGAATCGATCCTCCTGGTGAGGTCCTCAAGCATCTTTACGATGACAGGGTCGGCTAACAACCTGTTATCGCTTGATCTCTCTAGTACCGGTTCGGGTGGGGAAGCTGTCCCCGATGCTACTGTGCTGGAAGTTTTCTGGTGACTTTGCAGCTGGGCAATAGCTAGTTGTTGTGCCTGCAACATTTAAAAAATAACGTGAAGGCTAACCTCGCGCTCTTCCCTGGTCGGGTTTTTCTGAGCTTCTTGTGGATACCCTTGGCGCATGCTCCTATCGGTATGCGAGCTTATATCGATGCGTTGGGCGTCGCGTGAGACACCGTCCATTGGGATTGGTTCAGGCACATTCCCAGGGTTTTGTGGTAGCACACCAATACCGGGAACGTCCACACCATTCTCTTTGTGGTCCTCGAGATTGTTGTTTTCACCTCTATTCACTGAGTTAGATATATTGACCTGCAATCGAAGATCTTGGACAAGAAAAGCGTGAAAGATAACTTGCCTTATAGGACGAAATCAGCAAGAAGATAATCACTATTATTGTTAGCCTCACGGTGGACGCCATACTGTTTACCGTGAAAATTGTAATAACAATTAAATTTGTTTATGGGACTCTAAAATTAAGTGATCTATTTTTTTACTAGTCTGTTATGTAGTTGATGCTAAGTGTATGATATTTAGAGATGAAATAAAGCTAAGGGAAGAGTGACAATCGAACCGATATGCCAATTACTTGGGGCCTCAGGCTTGTTGATTCTGGGCCTCGAGATCGATCCCAGGGCTCGACTACGAGCTATTGAGGGTAATCGGGGTAGGGCTAACAATTATATTAAAATCAGTGAAGGCTCTTTATGTCTAATGATTAGCAATAAATGATGAACAAATATGAAGATGATAAATGAAAGCAATAATATCGAGGGAATAAATAAGAGAGCAAGTAGAATGTTCTTGTATATTTCGTGTGGAGTAGCTAAAGCAACAGAGAGTTTACAAAATGTCAAGGACCCCCTGTATATAGGAGGGAATCCCCACATAGTACAAAAGTATTAATTACAAAAATAGGGAGATGTGACAACTAGATGGCACCAGTCTCTATCAGTACTAGCTGCATGCCTAGGGAACTCCTCATTCCCATCATGACCGCGGCCAACATTGTCGTTAGGTCGGGAGCCAATGAACCTCGAGGGAGGGAGTTCGACCACAGTCTCGCAGCCTCGAGGTCTCGAGACGATTTCCTGAAATGCCTTAATGACGAGAAATTAGACCCTCCGATTTTGCCGTATACAAAAAGTGAAAAAGAAATGATGACACTTTTCTGAAGACCTCGAGATGAACCCGCTTAGAGCCGCAAATTTGCCGCTCAATATCTAAACTTCCTTCACACTTGTTAACTCATTCGGTATATACTTGATGGCTTTGATTTTATCGGGGTTTACATTGATTCCTCTATGAGAGACCAGAAACCCCAAGAACTTATCCGAAAGCACACTTCTCCGGGTTGAGATTCATATTGTACTTTCTTAGAATGTCAAATGTCTCTTGAAGATGTTTTATATGATCTCCTACATTAAGAGACTTAACTAACATGTCATCAATAGAAACTTCCATTGTCTTACCTATATGTTTTTCAAACATCTTATTGAAAAGGCATCACATTATAGAAGTATGTGCCAAAAGTTGTCCATCCTAATTTGATTATACCGGGAATAAGCATAAAAAACTCATTGACTCATGTACGGCCATAGCATGAATTATTTGATCAATGTTTGGCAATGGTAAAGTGTCTTTAGGGCATGCCTTATTTAAATCTTTATAATTTACACACATCCTAATTATGGTATTCTTATTAAAAACTACTAATGTTTTATACTTCAACACCACACAAGAGGGGGGGAGAGGTTTGTCTGGTACCCAATTTTTACTTAACTAGATTATAGAAGGATCTGGTTCATATGTGTTCCAACTACTATTGTTTGCAGAATAATAAGTAAAGAAAATAAAGAACACAGAGATTTTTACGTGGAAAATACCTGGCTCAAAAGGTGAAAATACCATGACCTACTACTCAGTAGGATTTTACCAAACTTCCACTAAAATCACTGATCCAAAACTGCATTTACAAAAACTCTTTTGTAAACCTAGAATTAACTCTAATCCCGTTGTGGCACACAACCTCAACTGTTGCGACAACTTCAAGTTAACTCTAACTTGAACACTCTATGTACCTAATATAATTGCTTCTATAAAAGCTGAAAGGTATAATGTAAATCACCTATTACAATTGAACTAGAATAAAAGATAGACACTTTGGAACTGGTTCTTCTATCTTGTTCAAGTAGCTTTAGGATTGCATTATTGAATCACATATAAATTGCTTGAAAAATTGCCTTGCTCTTTTGCTCTCAATTTACGTTTAACTTTTGCTTATGTGAATTTCCTATAAAAGAGAACAACACTGATATTTAATGGGTTAGTAATTAGAGATTGACTGGGATACAGATGCTACTCTTCTA
This sequence comes from Nicotiana tabacum, assembly GCF_000715075.1. Classification (NCBI taxonomy): domain Eukaryota; kingdom Viridiplantae; phylum Streptophyta; class Magnoliopsida; order Solanales; family Solanaceae; genus Nicotiana; species Nicotiana tabacum. Next base: position 87,224,660 of record NC_134101.1, on the reverse strand, counting down.
TGGTAGAAGAGTTCTAGTTGATCTCATACTCTAACACTATCCTCTTCCTAAACTGTGTTCTCTTCATGCAAAAAGTCTTTCTCTCCTTATCCAATATGTAACCTTTTCGATAAGATAATGAGATATTACTTCTGATAAGTTAGATTTATCTCCTTCACATGCATCTCACATGTTTGGGTCGATCATGACTATGCTTCACAAGATGGACCTGGTCCATGTTTGAGTTCTTTTCTAAGTCTTCAAAACTTCACCTTAACTTGGGCCAACAAATTCCCCCTTTTTGATGATGACAAACTCTATGCTTTTTACTTTCTTGGATACTATAAGAACTCAGCTTAACCATCAATACAAAGATTAGAAAATTTACTTATCATCAAGGGCTGGGTTGATTAGGTTATAAGTATCACTTATTCAGAATATGTAAAGAACAATATCTCATCCCCTTTTTGGCATCATCGAAAAGTTGCATACAAAGTGTGACTCCCAGATTTTAATAAGTACTCATGGCCACTAGGGCAACTGCAAGTGCAATCATGGACTAATCATCAGTAATCAAGCAAACATATTTAAACTATCAAGGAAATATTAACATTTAACAAGAGCAAAAACAGTAGATATCATTTATAGAAGATATGTTGCTACCACAATCCGCAACCAAAAAGCAAAAATATTCAAAAATAAGCAAGAAGAAAGAAAAATTCATAATCCGGGTCACTGAAGGTACTAGACAGGTTTAGGAGATAAAGCCTAGAATTCCTAAGGCTTGGGAGAGCTAGAAGGTTGGTTTTGGGCTTGGAGAAGATTCAGAATATTGTGAAGAATTCCATCATTCTTCTCTTTTTCCTTGGTGAGCTCAGTTCTGATAGCATCCCTCTCAGATTCTACCTCTGCCACACGAGCCTTTAGCCTAGCTATCTCAGTATCCTTGGCTTCACTTTCCTGAACAAGGGCCCTGACTTTACTGTTGATAGGCGCCTTCTTGGATGAACCAGGTTCATTTGGGATAGCTTTGACTAAATAGTCACAAGCAAGCAGAGTATTAATACCAAAGTAATCCTTGCTTGTAGCCATTTCCCATTTCTTCAGAGGTACATTGCACCTATCCAGAACTGTAGTCAGAATAAAACCATATGGGGTAGCATGATCCTAGGAGCCATTGATGATCCTATCTGGTAGCTTGATGATGAATGCAGGACAATTAATTTGTCTTCCACTTTCAAGGCACTCCAACAGAAATAAGTCCATATAATTTGCAATAAGCTTTCTCTCCCGCCTGGGCAGTAGGCACTTGTTGACAAACTCAAAAATGACTTTGTGATGTGGCTTCATTTCACTCCTGTGCACAAACTTGGCCTCATTCACTTCTGCAACATCACAAAATCTCCTAGTGATTGTAAGGGCAGATGGAAGGGAATCCAGACTTGGCCATCTCTGTCTGGTGTAATCATCATATCCCTCAGCAGGGATGTCTTGAATCTCTCCCAGCTTCTCTGCATCAAATATCACTTGAACTCCTTTGAATTTGCTTGTAACTCTGCCATCTTTGACTTCAGCATTTGCAATGAATTCAATGATTTTATTTCTGGCCAATCTCCCATCCATCTGAAGGACCATGTCCTTCCAGCCCTGAGCAGCTAGTGTGTGAACCAAGTGAACAACTCCTGGTTCCACCAAATCTTTTGGCAATCTTCCCTTCAAATTTTTTTGCAAAACATGGCCAGCTTGTCTTGTTGACCATTAGACTCACATTCTTCATCACCACTCCATTCCTCATCTTCAGAAACTCTAACTTGTTTCCTTTTTGTTGCAGACATGTTCCTCTTGGCTAATGAAGACCCAGGAGCCTTAGACACAGAGGAAGATTTCTTGGATGAAGTCTTGGTCTTTTTGGGCTTGGGGGTCTGAACCTCCACTGTTGTAACTTTCTCCTGATGGTCCTGTTCCATCTCCTCAACATCAACAACTTCTGAGGACTCTGCAACCTTACCCTTTCCTTTATCCATCATTTTTTATCACTTTCAGCCAGAGCCTTTTGTAGATCACTCTCACTCTGTTTCACCCTGCTTCTTGTGGCTCTTCCCTGTGGCAAGGAAGTTTTAGTAGTTGTTGGGGAGGAAGCCTTTCTTTTCTTGGAAGGTTTAGAAGCACTAGGGGAATTTGGTGTGGGAGTTCTCCTTTTGTTTGGATCGTAACTTGCACCTACCTTTTTCAAAAGGTCCGCTAGGGTCTCTTCAGTTGATGAACCAGGTTCATCTCCCTATGGACTTAAATTAACTAACCCTTCAACAACTTTACTAGAACACTTCCCCCTGACTTCTTGCCACTTTCTTCATTAGTTTCTTATGCAACCCCACAAATAGTAGGTACAAGCAATACAGTAGTGGGTGAGTAATCAGTCACTCCTTTCCCTTTACCCCTCACATCACCACATTCTCCCTCTCTCTCCTTTTCTTTTTCAAATTTCTTTTTACCTCTACTCCTTCTTAACTCAAGTAATTCCACATCCCTAATAGGTCCAAACAAAACAAACCTATTTTCTAAATTTTCAGCCAAAGAAGAGCTTACCTTAGAAGGGGATTTTTGAGCCTTCTCAGAGTTAGAATACCCAGGTCATTCTCCCGCACTAGAAGATTTATACGACTCAGAATCAGAGTCAGAATTAGAATCTTGAGCTTGACTTGCCTTTAATTTCTCATTCAATTACTTTGAGAGAGCACCAGATGCCACCATTTTGCGAGCAAGAATTTTTACTCTCCTTAGCCTGGGTTGGGGAGTCGTGCTAGGTGGAGGAGGGGTAGATGAATCAGAGGGAGTTTGTTGTGGAGGAGTTCCAAGATTATCTTGTGGGTTTGTCATTATAGCTGATTTCTTGAGAGAATTGGTGAGTTAAACCTTTGGAGAAGAAAGAAATTAAGAGTGAAGAATGTTTTTGACGGTTTTTAATTATGGGGGTGGCAGGAAGTAATAATGAGTATTAAAAGGGAAAGACTTATTTAATGGATAATGGCAGCTTTAGTGATCAATTAGTGGTCTAATCAACCTGAAATTACAGGTTGAACGAACGGTTAGGCTTCCCTAGATTTTAGGTAGTTTTGTGGTTAGAATTCTAATAAGGACGAAACTGGTTCAAAAATAAACGGATAGGATTTTCTAAGGAGTTGAACAGTTGAAGGACTCTGCTAATGATTTAAATATTTATATTTCTAATTGTGCAGAGTATAGAAAACATACCTTGGCATTCATATAAATAATACTGATGAACCAGGTTATTCATTTAGAATTCTCTTGACCATGCCTCAATTAACCACAATAGAGAAAATTTTGTAAGAGATCAGTGATTCATATTAACACATATCACAGGAGTATACTATTTACAATATGAAGCTGAGTAAAAATTAATCTAGATATTTACACAAGTTCAGATTTCCTAGCCAATATTTTTTTAATTTTTTTTCCATTGTGCATTCTGAGCTGGTCCTATTAGGTGATCTTAATCATCCCTAATTCCAACTTGTTCCTTTCAAAGTTTTCTCTAATCAGTGCTTTAGTAAAGATGTCAGCAATTTGTTTATCAGCAGCACAAAATTCTATGGTAATCAATCCTTTCTCATAGTTATCTCTTAAGAGGTGATGTCTAACATCTATGTGCTTAGTCCTCTTATGATGAACAAGGTTTTTTGTCATACTTATATTACTAGTGTTATCACGGAAGATAGGAATGCAACCAACTTCAATGCTAAAAATCTATTAACTGCTGTTTGATCCACATCAATTGAGCACTACAAGAGGCAGCAATAATATATTTAGCCTCAGCAGTGGATAAGGTCACTGAATTCTACTTTTAGTTGCCCATGATACAAGACATGAACCAATAAAATGAGCCATACCTGTGGTGCTCTTCCTATCCACAAGGAAACCTGCATAGTCAGCATCAGCATACCTTACTAGATTGAAATTACTACCTTTAGGGTACCAAAGACAAATATCAATAGTGCCTTTCAAATATCTCAGTATCCTCTTAACAGCAGTCAAGTGATATTCCTTAGGATTTTCCTGAAAACGAGCATAAAGCCCTACATTGAAAACTATGTCAGGTCTGCTAGTAGTAAGATACAAAAGTGAACCAATCATACCCCTATGCAACTTCTGATCAATAGATGAACCAGGTTCACCTATGTCTAATTTAGTAGTTATTGCAATGGGTGTGTCTATTTCCTTTAATTCATCCATTTTAAACTTTTTAATCAACTCTTTTAAATATTTTTGTTGATGGATCATGGTTCCATTTGGGTTTTGTTTGATCTGCAAGCCTATGAAAAAGTTACGCTCACCCATCATACTCATTTCAAACTCACTCCCTATTAATTTGGCAAAATCCTTACTTAGTTTGTTAGTGGTTGCCCCAAAAATTATGTTATCAACATATATTTGTACCATAAAAAGATCCTTACTTTTTTCCCTCAAGAATAAAGTACTGTCAATTTTACCTCTTTTGTAGCCATGTTCAAGGAGGAGTTTGGATAGTCGTTCATACCTTGCTTTAGGAGCCTGCTTGAGTCCATAGAGAGCCTTGTCTAATTTGTACACATGTTCCGGACACTCCTTGCTCTCAAACCCTGGAGGTTGTTTGACAAACACTTCTTCTTTTAAGTAGCCATTCAGGAAGGCACTTTTGACATCCATCTGATGAAGAGTGAATTCCATGTGTGCTGCAAAGACTATGAGGAGTCTTATTTCCTCCAGTCTTGCAACTGGAGCAACGGTCTCATCATAATCTATACCCTCCTCTTGGCTATACCCTTGGACCACCAGTCTTGCCTTGTTCCTTGTAAGTGTTTCATCTTCATCAAGCTTGTTACTAAAGACCTATTTAGTGCCAATTACTAATTTGTCTTTGGGTCTTGGAACTAGATGCCAAACTTGACTTCTTTCAAACTGATTGAGTTCTTCTTGCATTACATTTACCCAATCTACATCCTGCAAAGCCTCAACAACATTTTTAGGTTCAATAAGAGATAAAAAAGCATCAAAAGCATATAGATTCCTTAATTGTGATCTAGTTTTAACTCCAGAGGTTGGATAAGTGATTATGTTCTCAATGGGATGAGAACTTTGATACTTGTGAGGTTTCACAACCAACTGATTTCTGCTTGATGTTTCTCCCATGTTCTGTTGCTAAGGAACAGGGTCATGAACAGGTTCCTTTAGGGAATTGGTTTTAGTTTTAGTTCCTCTTTGTTCAGTTCCCCCTATCAGGTTGCCCTAGATAGAAGAACCTTTTCCATCACATGTTCCTTCTTTGGTGCAACTTTAGCTTGAGCTGAGACTTTACTCAGTTCTTTTGCCAGCCCAATAGCTTCATCTTCATATTCCTGTCTCTCAGAAAGAATGTTAGTTTCATCAAAATCTACAGGTACACATTCTTCCACAAACAAAGTTCTTTTATTGAATACTTTATAAGCTTTGCTATGTGAAGAATACTCCCTCATCACTTTTGGGATCAAACTTACCTAGGGAGTCCTTTCCATTATTGTGCACCAAGCACTTGTATCCAAATGCCCTAAGATAGGATATATTTGGTTTTCTCCCTTTAAGTAACTCATAGGGAGTCTTGTCTACAAGAGGTCTAGGCATACATCTATTAATGATGTAACATGCAGTATTTACAGCCTCTGCCCAGAAGCTATGGGGCAATTTACTAGAAAGAAGAATAGTCCTAGCCATATCTTCAAGAGTCCTATTCTTTCTTTCAACTACTCCATTTTGTTAAGGATTCCTAGGGGCAAAAAAAATATAATCTATACCATGCTCATCACAAAATTCAGCAAACTTAGCATTTTCAAATCTAGTTCCATGATCAGACCGGATTGATGCAAGTTGATTACCTAGTTGTTTCTGAGTTTTTGTAACAAAGGCAGTAAACATGTCAAATGCTTCATCCTTAGATGTTAAAAACAGTACCCAGGTAAACCTAGAATAATTATCAACAAGTACCATCACATATTTTTTACCACCTCTGCTCAATATTCTCATTGGACCACAGAGATCCATATGAACCAGTTCTATTGTCCTGGTTGTGCTTTCCATTTTCTTGCTTTTAAAGGATGATCTTACCTGCTTTCCCCCTGCACAAGCCTCACAAACTTTGTCTTCCTTGAACTTGATGTTACATAACCCTATCACCAGGTCCTTGGAGACTAATTTGTTTTGTTGATTCAGACTTGCATGACCAAGTCTTTTGTGCCACAGGAGGGGATCATTGTTTAACACACTCAAGCAAGTGAGTTTATTTTCTGAAAGAGTGGACAAATCTACAATGTAAATATTGTTAACTCTTTTTCCCCGCAAAAGAATCTTGTCAGTGGTAAGATTAATCACAAAGCATTTGGTAGAGGTAAATGCTACAAGGTTACCTCTGTCACATAGTTGTGATACATTGATTAGGCTAAATTTCAAGCCATCTATCATGTAGACATTCTTAATGGAATGTGAGTTTGTCTTACCTACCTTTTCAACCTCAATAATCTCACTTTTCTTCCCATTTCCAAAAGAGACATTACCTCCTTTTACGTCATCAAGTGAAAGGAACTTGTTCTTGCTTCTAGTCATATGTTTTGAACATCTACTATCCATGTACCATATTTGGCTAATTCCCTTCACTTGGACCTGCAAAAAGAACTTAGGGGTTAGTCTTAGGAACCTAAACTAGTTTGGGTCCCTTTCTATAGGCAAAGGGGTAAATTATATTCTTTTTGACCCATCCAAACAGCCTATATTTCTCTTGAACAAAGGTTTTATTGTTTTGACTGGCTTTTCTTTTGCATTACATTCATTTTTGTAATGAGTAGTATTGCCACAATGTGTGCAGATTTTGTGTTCAGGAAAAGTGATGTACTTGCTTTTGTGGTCCCACTTAGGTGCTTGGGTCCCATAGCTAAGTCTTCTCTTGTTGCTACTGTGGTGTTCTTGTAGCCAGGATAGTGCATCAGAAGCCTTATTCCATTTGAAAGTTCTATCTAGTTCATGCTTCACCTTGCCTAGATTTTCTTTTAGGACTCTTATCTGCTCATTTTCTTGTATAACTCATCCTTCATCTTTCCTAGATTTTCTTCTAAGGTGAGATGTGTGTGATCAGCTTTCTTCTTAACAGTTCCTAATTTCAATTTTAAATTTTCAGACCTAAGTTCTAAGACACTGGTGTCAAGTTCAAGAACCTGGTTCTTCAACTCAGCATTTCTATTGTCACTTTCATTATCCCTAAATTCTAGATTTTTGCACTTCTCTTTTAAGATCATACACTCCCTAGATAGTTGTTCCTTCTCATTGTTTATTACCTCAAACTCATCGATGAAGTGTACCAATAGTTCAGATAACAATTTTTTAGACAAAAGTTTAATCTTGTCTTTGAGGTGAATCACTCTTATCTCTTGTTCATCATCTGATTCTCCTATGGCCATAAGTGTTTATTCATCTCCAGCTTCATCTTCTGAATCCTCATCTGATGTTTCTCCCCTAGCAGCAACCATAGCCTTTGTTGATTCTTTGTTCCTTTTGGGTTGAACCTGTTCCTTCTTCATGTTCCTTCGTTCAGCCGTTTCCTTCTTCTATTCAATTTTCCACTGAGGACAATTCTTGATCATGTGGTCAGTCTTGCCACATTTGTAGCAGCCCTTGTTGGTCTATTTCTTAGGAGCCCGTAGTTTGTTGAAGGTTGTACCTCTTGAAGAACCCTTTCCTCTTATCAGGTACTTTTTGAAATCCCTTGTGATCATGGCCATTTCATCATCCTCTAAATCTGCACCTTCAGCTATTCTAAGAGCCAGTCTCCTTTCCTTCTTGGGTGCATCCATTTTCATGGTTTTCCTTCTTAGTTCATAGGCAGTAAGATTTCCAATCAGTTCATCCAACTTGAGAGTAGCAATGTTCTTTGATTCCTGAATAGCAGTGATTTTGCTTTCTCGAGTTACTAGTAAGACCCTTGTCGTGATTTTCTCAAGCTTGTCTTCTTCAAAGATAATCCTCCCAAGAGATTTAAGTTCATTTGTTAGTGTTGTGAACCTTATGTACATCTCCTGGATAGTTTCTCCTTCCTTCATGGTGAAATTCTCATATTGAGAATATAACAGTGTTCCTCTTGATCTCTTTACTTGAGGACTTCCTTCATGAGCCATTTGTAATGTGTCCCATATCTCCTTAGCAGTGGTACAACTTTGAATCCTGATGTACTCGTCTGGACCTAGCCCATACACAAGCCATTTCTTGGCCTTGGCATTATTTTCCCATTTCTTCAAATCTTCAGCAATGCAGTCAGCTCTTGTCTTTGGCACGTCCACTCCTTCAAAATTCTTCTTTGTAGTAGCCAGGGGACCATCAGTGACTATGTCCCAGAGTTCATAGTCTTCTCCTATGATGTGATCTCTCATCTTGTTCTTCCACCAAGAATAGTACTGACCATTAAAGAGTAGGGGCCTAGCAGTGGATTGCTCTTCCTAGTTTCCAGGTGCTGCACTCATCTTGATCTTTTCCTAAGGTGTTAACATCTTCAAGGATAACCTACTCTGATACCAATTGATGTTTTATACTTCAATACCACAAGAAGGGGGGGATGATTTGTGTGGTACCCAATTTTCGCTTAACTAAACTATAGAAGGACCTGGTTCTTCTATGTGTTCCAACTACTACTGTTTGCGGAATAATAAGTAAAGAAAATAAAGAACACACAAATATTTACGTGGAAAACACCAGGCTAAAAAGGTGAAAAAATCACGACCTACTACTCAGTAGGATTTTTCCAAAATTCCACTAAAATCAATGAGCTAATACTGCATTTACAAAAGCTCTATTGCAAACCTAGGATTGACTCTAATCTCGTTATGGCATACAGCCTCAACTGATGCGACAACTTCAAGTTAACTCTAACTTGACCACTCTTTGTACCTAATGCAATTGCTTCTATAAAAGCTAAAAGGTATAATGTAAAATCACCTACTACAGTTGAACTACATTAAAAGATAGACACTTTGGAACTGGTTCTTCTATCTTGTTCAAGTAGCTTCCGGATTGCATGCTTGAATCACACATAAATTGCTTGCAAAATTGCCTTGCTCTTTTGCTCTCAATTTACGTTTAACTTCTTCTTATGTGCAATTCATGTAAAAGAGAACAACACTGATATTTAGTGGGTTAGTAATTAGAGATTGACTGGGATATAGATGTTACTCTTCTATGGTAGAAGAATTCTAGTTGATCTCATACTCTAACACTATCCTCTTCCTAAACTGTGTTCTCTTCGTGTAAGGAGTCTTTCTCTCCTTATCCAATATGCAACCTTTTCGATCAGATCAGGAGATATTACTTCTGATAAGTTAGATTTATCTCCTTCACGTGCATCTCACATGTTTGAGTTGATCATGACTGTGCTTCATAAGATGGACCTGGTCCATGTTTGAGTTCTTTTATCAGTCTTCAAAACTTCACCTTTACTTGGTTCAACAACTACTAGTATGTTATTTAGCCAATCCGGGTAATTTACCTCTCATATTGAACCGATATTAAGTAATCGAGTTCTTTCTTCCTTAATAATCCTGTTTCTGACCTCTCCTGTCGGTTTTTTCTTATCCCTTACCATAGGGAAGTTTGGAGCCAGATTCGGTTTGTGGACCGCTATCTTTAATGGAATATCTGTCATATCTGAATGCAACCATCTAAAACAATCAATGTTATATTTAAGAAAATCCATAATTTTTAACCTGAGTTCGGGACTCAACCTTGTTCCCAACTGGAATTTTTGTTTCGATAATTCTTCGTACAAGGCCACTTATTCGAGCTCTTCTGTGGTTGACTTGGTCGCATCCGTCTCCTCTGGTACCTGAAAAGATCTTTGTACCTGATATAACTCCGATTACTCATCATCTTTATCAACTTCAAGAAAGCACCGGTTTCGGTAATAGCTATTTGCTCGTTTCTTTGCCCCTACTGCTAGAAATGGTTACTGCGTTTATCTCCCTTGTAGCTGGTTAATCTTCTCTTATCTGCTTGATCCCTTCTAGTATTGAAAATTTTAGTAGCTGATGGTAGGTCGAGGGCATAACATTTATTTCATGAATCAATGTCCTTCCTAGGATTACATTATTGCCCATGTCGTCATCTACCACTTTAAACACAGTGGTCTTTGTTACTCATTTGGTGTGTGTGGGCAGCGAAATTTCCCCTTGGGTTGTGACACTTGTAAGTTGAACCCGGCCAAAAGCTTTGTTGCCAGAACTGTGTTTTCGGCCAGCTTTGCTTGTTCCAAAACTCTCCATCATATGATCTTGGCTAAGCTTCCTGGATCCACCAACAAATGCTTAATTTTATAATCGAAAACATTAAGAGAAATTATCAAAGCATCATTGTATGGTAGAAGAAGTACATATGCATCTTATTCTGTGAAGGTGATGTCATCTTCTATGATCTCTCGAATCCTCTTTCCATGGGTCACCGATATCTTCGTCTTCTTTGCTGCCGAAAACATCACTACATTTACTTCATCTCCTCTGAAGATCATGTTGAATGTCATCCGAGGTGACCCCATTGCTGACTTTGATGGTTCTGTATCACGATCGCTTAAAAACTCTCTGAGGTTAAAATTTTTCAACAATGTCACCACCTCTTCACGAATATGTCGGCAGTCCCCAGTCCTATGGCCATGGGTTCCATGGAATTCACACAATAGATTTGGATTTATTTGGCTAGGATACGATCGAATTAGCTACGGGAACCTAGATTCTTTGATATTTTTCACGCCCAACACAAATTCTACCAGGCTAATATTAAAATTATAGTTGAATAACGTGGATATGCTGAATCTCAGGACCCCGACGTCTCTTATCCGGCAATGATCTGCTACTCCGACCATGATTCACCATTTTATCATAAGCGAACCTATCCGACGACCGTAATCCTTTATTACCATGCCCATCAACCCTTTCGTAATATTGAAAACGACTTTTAGAGGACCTCCAATCTGCACCAACAATATTTTTCAAATTATCTTAATTCTCGTCAAAATATCGCCATTTGGAAGACACTGAGTAACCAAGTTGATCATCTTCTATTTTTATCTTTGACTAGTAGCAATTGTGAACGTCTGCCTATGTGGTTGCCTAAAATTCTAGAAAATGTTTCTTCAGTTTTCGGGAGGTATCGGAGCTCAACGGGTTGAGACCCTTTGTAAATTCAGCTGCCCGCTCATCAGGTATTACTGGTAACAACATTCTTCCCTTCTGAAACCTTATTATAAACACTCGTACAGTTCTGATTCTCTTTGGGAGATTCTGAGTATATCCATCTTCCTAGCATGGACCTTTCATGTTCCAACATGAGCTTTGATAAACGAAACTACAAGATTTTTAAAGGAATCAAGGGAATGCTCAGATAAGAGAGAAATACAAAGTTAAGGCACCCTTCGTCAAGATTTCACCAAACTCCTTTAACAAAACCGATTTGATCTCATGATGGGCCAAGTCAAATGCGTATACTTTTTTGGGATCAACTCCTATGTCACACTAGGGTTAAATGTCAAATGCGTATACTTTTTTGAATCTGGTCTCTTTAACATCGGTGGTGCTCCCATGATCTGGTCCATCCAAGCATGAAATTTCTTTGCATTCTGATCCATTCGTTTATTCATTTCTCTCATAAATCTTATGAGCTCGGATTTGAATAGGTTATTCAAGTTGTTGTTCCCAGATCTACTACTGCTACCTACGGCCTCGTCAAAATCGATCTCCTTCCTTGGAGTATTGTTATCAGCTCTTTGAACCGTTTGATTTGTGGGAATACTGGGAGGAACCAAAGCTCTTCCATTAGCATTATTGGAAGAACCCGATAACACTTGCTTTATTTTTTTCATCACCTGATCTTTCCTTGAGAGGTGATCTATAATCACTTTTTGTTGTTCTCTTAGGAGTTTGACCATTTCTACGACGTGTTCCTCCTCTACATCATCAAGGGTTGGCTCCCGCACATGCCGAGGATATTGACCTTCGCAAACTAGGGTTGCTTTATTCCCTTTGTTTCGGGTCTCGCTGGTTGAATCATCACATTGGAACACATATTTGTTTTCATCATGTGCTCCAACATTGTAAATATTGTTGATATCATTAGCTACCATACTTGATCTTTCTTTTGCCAATGAAGGAATCAAGATTTGTTAGTAACAGATGAATGGATCAAAGCAATTACACAATTGTCTATACCCCATAGTGGGCACCAAACTGCTTACCCTCACAATAGCACAGTTGAATTTATAGCGTACTTTATAGACGTGTGAACCGATTTGACCTAAGAAATAGTAAGTAATTGAGAACAAAAAGAAATGAAATTAAAGGAAGTACAAACCTGGCTATGAACTTAGCCCCTCCGGTGGCAAACGTTTGAACAATATTCAATAACAAAGATTGACAATAGTACGATAAAATGAGAGCAGAATGTAGCTTTTTGTGTACAGAATATTCTTTGTCTACAATGGATGTTAATCTTCTAATTTATAACTCTATTTAGAGAGACAAGATCCCCAAATCAGGACGCTCTTAAATGATAATAAAATCGTCATTGGTTGTTGTATAACTGTTGGCTATAAATGCAGATATTCTCTGCAACAAATGCTCATTAAATGTTATCCGATGATCAAACTTTAAAATATTTGTTACGTACTACTCTGTCTTCAAGATTCATTCAACGCATGTCGCATGCTTGCACCGGTGCCAGTTGCTTGTTGATTCACACCCCACGTGTCTAGTCCCACTTGTCACTTTGTCATTCTCCCGGTTGTCACTGACTAATTTTATCCCATATAATTAGTAGGTTAATTCCATATGGGATTCGACTCAGATTTATAAACTTGGTTATATTTGCAATGACCACTAGACCTTTTAGGAGGTATAGTTGGGGTGATCACACCATAGAAAGAAATTGTACATTCATTCACTAATAGCATTTGTTAGATTGATTTTAGTCTGATTTCAACATGTGGGATTCATATGCAATGGTTTCCTTCCCACTATGAGACTACAGGAGTTTTTGAATTGCTTTATAAAGATTAATTCTCCTTCCCACCATGAGATTATTGTAAAAGCATTTTTAACTATCCCTATTTTAATGGAACTAATGTGTGTTTGATATAAAATTTAGCTATGCGTTTGTATTATGGGTATTTGTGCTAAAAAGCTGTAATCTTGATTTACCCATGTAAATTGCTCTTTAATATTTAATGACCTAAATTTAAATAATTAGCCAAAACAAGATCTTAATGGATATTTTCATATTAGTTCTCTCAACTAGGGCATTTATCACTTCTTTGGCACCCAAATATCTTTCTTCTCGAAATTATCGGCAGCAGATATTTAATGATATGCTCGTTAGTTAACTTTTAATAATAACAAAACAGTTGAAAAACAGAAGTAAACAAAGTATTGGCCCTACTAAACTAACAGTTAAGGCATCCAAAGTATATAAGCATATTGAGAGAGAGTCAAGTGGTTGTACGTTACTTGTGGGGTTTAGAGGTTTCGAGAAGGAGGTTGTTTTTAGTAGGAAGCGTTTTACATGAAATTTTCTGACCAAATATACCAAACACCAAGTGTTTATACGATTAAAATCGGGCCCACTCGATCTACTATTTGATTGAGACCAGGGAGTTGCATGAAAGGTCGGCCCCCCAGTAGGTCAGACCAAAGCGCGAGGATAAGATATCGAGTTTGAGGATCGAGGTACCTGTTGAGATCGAGGCCAGTAGCGATCGAGACAAAATGAGGTAGATATCGAGCAAAGTACAATAATAAAAAGGCGACATATCCGTAACTGGTCGAAGATCACGGTGGAAATCTCAGAACAGATCAATTCAACGGCGGTTGTTTAGATAATCATGGGATTTACTTCTGTAATTAGAATTATATCATAGATAGAATTCCTCTACTATATAAAGAGGGTTCTTATCATTTTGTAGACATCTTACACTCTGAGATATCAAAGCAGTATAGCGCCTTTTCTTTAGTTCATGTTCTTGTTCATCAGCTTGTTATATTTTAACTGTTCTTGCACAAATCAGTTCGAGGGTATTCAAGCTCGAAGGATGAATTTCGTTCAAACACTAGTTTGCTTTATCCTATTGTTAATTTCAATTACTAATCTTTACACTTATCCATTAGTATTGGGTGAAATCACGTGTTCTTAAAACCACCTTATAAGCTTTAAAGTTATCCAATTTTAAGGATAGATAGATTGGTGCCAACGGTGTGGCTAAGGGTAATAGTGATCGCCTGGTATTAATTTTTGTAACACACACTACTTTACGCTTGTTCTTGTGAGTGTTTTTGATTTCAGGATCAACATGTCTAACTTGTAAATAGTACCCAGTCACACCGATAACCGCCTCGATTTCCATGGAGAAAACGATAATGTAGACGCCCCAAGGATTGAAGTGCCTAAGGCTGCCACGAGGGAGTACTGATCGCAGACCCCATCGATATCAGCTTACGTGTCACCTTAAATGAAAATCTAGGCGTCGCCCATAGAAATAGTGTCCGCAGAGATGCCCGAGCAGTCGATCAGGATGCATAAAGCGGTGAAGAATGTGGAATTAGCCTTCAAATGATATTCGAAATATTGCAGACTCAAAAGGCTGTAATAGTGCAACTCGAAATTCAGAGTCGAGCACCAAGCATAATTGAGCTTGAAACATCACAAGAGGTTGTTCATAGAGTCGAGCCTATACTAGAGAAATCGAACGCCAATAAATTGGGGACTGACCCCCGACATTATAATGATGCTCGAGGAGCTCACTAAACGGATCGAATCAAGGTTAAAAGAAAAATCGAGGCTAATGACAAAAAGGTATAAATATACAACTCGCAGGTTGACCAAATACCAGGGGCACCCCCTATCCTAATGGGTTTGGATCCGAAGAAGTTCATGTAGAAGCCTTTCCCTCCAAGTGGGGCTCTGAAGCCCATCCCAAAGAAATTTCATATGCCAAAAATTCCAAAATACAGTGGGACCACCGACCCTAATGAGCATACTACTTCTTATACATGTGCAATAAAGGGAAATGACTTAGAAGACGATGAGAATGAATTTGATCTATTGAAAAAATTTGGAGAGACTTTATCAAAGGGGGCGATGATATGGAACCACAATTTACCTCCCAATTCCATCGATTCCTTCGCCGTGCTTGCATATTCATTCGTAAAGGCACACGCCAGAGCAATAAGGTTGCAACTAGGAAGTCGGACCTCTTCAAAGTAAGACAAAAGGACAACTAAATGCAAAGGGAATTCTTATCTCGATTCCATATGGAACACATGAACCTACCCCCGGTCACAGATGATTGGGTTGTTCAAGCTTTTACTCAAGGTTTGAACAAACAAAGTTTGATAGCATTACGACAACTAAGGCCGTTGTACATAATCAATACCAATCGAAGATCAGGGTCGAGGATGGTCAATTGGGAACTCCCTCCGATTCTATTTGCCCAACTAGGCCTGTCGGTAGAATTCAAAGGGACATCGATAAAGAACACCGATCAAACAGAGATCGATATAAACCATACAACACAGATCATAGGAATAGTGGCCCAGGACGTAATCCCATTCAAAATGATTAAAGGAATGATCGAGGAGAGAGCTCCCAAGGGCTCATGAGTAAAAGTGGCTTCGATAAACATGTCGAGCCCACAGAAGCACCACGACTGTTAGAATACAACTTCAGCATCGATGCATCGGGTATTGTATCAGCCATCGGATGGATCAAGGATACTAGATGGACCAGACCCCTACAGACCGATTAAAATCAAAGAAACCCTAAATAAATATGTAAATACCATGGTACCCATGGTCACAAAATAGAAGACTACAGACAGTTGTGGGGGGAAGAGGTAGCTTTCTTGTTCAATGAGGGTCATCTTCGTGAATTCGTGAGTGACCGAGCTAAAAATCACTTCAGAGACAGGGATGCAAACAGGAAAAACGAATAGGAAGAACTACAACACCTAATTCATAGGATCGTTGGTGGGGTCGATATTCCTCAAGGACTGTTATTTAAAAGCACCAAGGTGACAATCATGAGGGAGAAGCAAACTCGGTACTACTTACCAGAAGAAACCTTGTCTTTCAACAATGAGGATGCAGAAGGGATCGAACAACCTCAAAATGACGTACTAGTAATATCTATCTTTATGAATAAAATTCAAGTTAAACATGTGTTGATTGATCCAGGTAGCTCGGAAAATATTATTTGATCAAGGATCGTAGAGCAACTCGGCCTCCAAGATCAGATCGTGCCCGTTGCTCGGGTACTTAACAGCTTCAACATGGCAAGTGAAACCACAAAAGAGGAAATCATTCTACCAGTAAATGTGGCCGGGACTATCCAGGAAACAAAGTTCCATGTGATCAAAGGTGACATGAGGTACAACGCGCTGCTTGGAAGGCCTTGGATTATAATATGAGAGCAGTGCCCTCGACGCTTCACCATGTCTTGAAATACCCAACATCAGAAAGAATCAAAACGGTGTACGGTGAACAACCCGCCGCCAAAAAAATGTTTGCAACCAATGAGTTAATCACAGTATTAGCATTGTCATCAACAAAGGGATTGGAATCAAAGGGAAAACAAGAAGAAGTTAAATAGCAACCATAATCGTCGGCCTCGATCCGATTGGAGGAGCAAGAAGCTTTCGAGGATGATGATTATATGATACCTCAAACTTTTGTAATCCCTGATGATTCCAATGCAACAAAGTCAATGGTCAAAGAGCTAGAACAAATCATACTGATCGAGCATTTTCCCGATCGAAAGGTATACCTGGGCACGGGGTTAACTCTCACTCTAAGGAAAAACCCGTTCAATTCCTTTCATATAACATGGATTGTTTTTCTTGGCCCCACCTAGATATGACAGGGATCTCACTGGAGATCACTACGCATTGACTGAGCTTGGACCCGAAGTTCTGCCCGGTGAAACAAAAGAGAAGACCTCAGTCCGAGATAAAGCATGCATTCATTAAGGACGAGGTAACAAAACTTCTCAATATAGGACTTTGGGAGGTAAAATATTCCAAATGGTTAGCAAACGTAGTTTTTAGTCCCTAAAAAGGGAAACAAACTTAGAATGTGCGTAGACTATAAGGATTTAAACAAGGCATGCTCTACAAATTATTTTCCTTTGCCGCATATCGATCGCATGATCGATGCCATAGCCGTCCACGAGATCCTTAGTTTTCTCAATGCCTACTATGGGTACAATCAGATACAAATGAACTCGGAAGATCAGGAAAAGACTTTGTTTATTACTAAATACGACACCTATTGCTATAATGTAATGTCGTTTGGACTAAAAAATGTTGGTGCTATTTATCAACGCCTAGTAAATCAAATGTTCGAGGAACAAATAGGTAAATCAATGGAGGTTTATATTAATGATATGCTATTGAAGTCCCTGCGATCAGAGGACCATTTGAAACATTTGTACAAGACCTTCGACATACTGAGGAAACACAATATGAAGCTCAACTCAGAGAAATGTGCATTTGGGGTTGGTTCGGTCAAGTTCCTCAACTTTATAGTATCAAATCGGGGGATCGAAATCAACCTCGATAAAATCAAGGCAATCGAAGATATCACAGTAGTTGATAATCAAAGCTGTATAAAGGTTAACAGGGCGCATAGCCGCCCTAGGTTGATATATTTCGAGATCTTCAGATAAGAGGCACCAGTTCTTCTCACTGCTTAAGAAGAAAAGGAATTTCGTATGGACTCTGGAATGTCAACAGGCCTTGGAGGAACTCAAACGATACCTGTAGAGCCCACAATTGCTTCACACCCCAAAAGTGGACGAGCAAATTTACTTATACTTAGCGGCCTCGGAGATAGCGGTAAGTGGGGTCTTAGTTCGAGAAGATCAAGGCACGCAATTTCATGTTTACTAGGCTAGTCGGACCCTAGGTGAAGCCGAGACCGGGTACCCACACATAGAAAAATTAGTGCTTGCTTTGATAAGCGCCTCTAGGAAATTAAAACCCTACTTTCAATGTCACCCAAATTGTGTTGTAACCACCTACCCCCTTCGCAACATTTTGCACAAGCCTAAACTATTGGGATGATTGGCCAAATGGTTCGTCGAGATCAACGGGTACAATATCGAGTATCAACCACGAACGGCCATCAAGTTTCAAATCTTGGCAGACTTTGTGGCCGATTTCATGTTATCCCTCATACTCGAGGTAGAAAAGGAACTATTATTAAAATCAGGTACATCATCGGAGGTGTGGACCCTCTTCACGGACAGCGCTTCAAACGTGAAGGGGTTCGGGCTAGGCATCATTTTGAAGCCACCCGTAGATAATACGATTAGACAGTCTATAAAAACTTAAAAATTAACTAACAATGAGGCCGAGTATGAGGCCATGATTGCAGGTCTCGAACTAGCTAAAAGCTTGGAGACGAAGGTCATCGAGGCCAAGTGCGACTCCCAACTTGTGGTAAATCAAGTCAACAGAACTTTCGAGGTTTGAGAAGATTGAATGTAAAGGTACTTGGACAAACTACAAGTGTCTCTACATCGATTTAAATAATGGACCCTACAAGATGTACCTCGAGAACAAAATAGCGAGGCCGATGCCCTTGCAAATTTGGGGTCATCGATCAAAGATGATGAACTTAGCTCGGGGACTGTCGTACAATTTTCAAGGTCAGTAATAGAAGAAGGACACGCCAAAATAAACACCACAAGTCTAACCTGGGATTGGAGGAATAAGTACATCGAAAACCTAAAGAACTAAAAGCAGCCAACGGATACTAAAAAATCAAGGACTCTATGCACGAAGGCCGCACAGTTCACATTGGCCAAGGATGGGACACTGTATAGGAGAATGTTCGATAGACCATTAGCAAAATGTTTGGGACCAGGAGATATCGATTAAATTCTACGGGAAATTCAAGAGGGCACTTGCAGAAATCATTTCGTTGTCGAGCATTGGTTCACAAAGTCATCAGAGCAGGATACTATTGGGCCGATATGGAAAAGGACACTAAAGAATTTGTTCGAAAGTGCAAAATGTAAAAGGTATGTGAGCCGATGATCCACCAGCCCGGGAAGCAACTCTACTTAATCCTATCCACATGGTCGTTCATGAAATGGGGGATGGATATCATCGGCCCTCTACCATCGGCCCCAGCTAAAGCTAAATTCATTTTATTTATGACTGACTGTTTCTCTAATTGGGTTGAAGCGCAGGTCGTCGAGAAAGTCAGAGAAAAAGAATTCATAGACTTCATATGGGACCACATTATATGCCGATTCAGAATACATGCCAAGATCGTATGTGACAATGGGAAGTAGTTAGTTGGCAGCAAAGTAACAAAGTTTTTGAAGATCACAAAATAAAAAAGGATCCTATCAATGCCGTATCAACCAAACCTGAAGAAAATATTGAACGAGGCTAAAGGAAAATGGAGAGAAATATTTCCCAAGGTCCTTTGGGTGTATCGAACAACGTAGAAATTTAGTACGAGGGTAACACCGTTCTCTTTACTCTATGGTGCCGAAGCACTGATCTTGGTCGAAGTCGGTGAACCTAGCTTCAGGTTTCAGTATGCAACGAAAGAGTCAAATCATGAAGCTATGAATATGAGCCTCGAATTACTAGATGAAAGACTAAAAGCCTCTCTCATTCGAATGGCCGCACAGAAATAGCGGATCGACAGGTATTACAATCCAAGAGCCAATATTTGACACTTTAAAATTGAGGACATAGTTCTAAGAAATGTCACCATCAATACTCGAGACCCAAACGATGAAAAACTTTGTCGAAACTGGGAGGGACCATATCGGGTCCTCAATATCGTCGGAAAAGGATCCTACAAACTTGGCACGATGGATGACGAGCAATTACCAAACAATTGGAACATATCATTTCTCAAACGATATTACTATTAAGGTACAACCTTCTCCATTTTCATTTATATTTCATACTAACCAACTTCGATCGAAGACATCGATGGATTCCTCAACACAAAGTCCTTAGGTTTGAAAGCACGCGTTGCACTCTTTTTCCCTTAGGCCGATTTTTGTCCCAAATGAGTTTTTCCAGCGAGGTTTTTAATGAGGCAACCATTGTTTGTGCTACCTTGGGGAAATTCAACTCTATCCGAGGCTTCTATACAATCAACCTCGAATACTGTGGGGCATCATCCCCAAGAATGTTATAAGGAAAATACTTCGTGCAAACAGGGTTTCAATAGGCAAAATTTGTAAGGGCCAAACGGTCAAACAAACCGTGCCCATGTAGATTATTCGAACCCTAACATCGAATATATACGCAAGTATGATCATCTATTAAGAGAAGTATTTTTTTTTGCCGAATATGTCACGCCCCGAACCTGGGAGCGAGACCGACACCCGGTACCTTACTCGACCGAGTACCTATGTAACATATCTTTCTTATTACATCATTATATACACGTGACATACGGGCCTAGTAGGCCAACATAATCATTTATAAACTTAAACATAGGCCAACAAGGCCGTACAATCTTTCACGTATATGACATATGTCTATAAGCCTCTAAGAGTACATAAATATCATAAAGGTCGGGATAGAGTCCTTTCATACCAAACAATATACGTCTAAATCTTACTAACCAAACAAGCAACTCCGAAGCAAATGGAGCGCACCAACATCTTCCGTTAAGCTGATAGCCTAATTGGAGGGCTCTCGACCTGTCTATCGGGACCTGCGGGCATGAAACGCAGCGTCCCCAGGCAAAAGGGACGTCAGTACGAAAATTGTACCGAGTATGTAAGGCACATAAATAAATACATAGGAGACATGGAAGACATATGGAGTACATGACTCAACCCGTACGTCTGAATAACTTTGTAAATCATAAATTACTTTCAGCGTCATGCATATGCGTATGAATGTCATGTCGTGCATAGGTATATGTTTCATAACATCATCAGCCTCTGAGGGCATCCCATCATATCATATCGGCCACTGTGGGCAAAATCATCATCGTATACCAGCTGATCAGGTGGTGGTGCGTATATAACGCCATAACCTTTCCCATATCCCATATACATATATACATACATATATACGCGTATATAACGCCTTTGAATCATATTTACATATATATGCGTATATAACGCTGTTTGAATTATAATTCGGCCACTATGGGCAACATCATCATCATATACCAGCTGATCAGGTGGTGGTGCGTATATAACGCCGTAACCTTTTCCCATATCCCATATACATATATTTACATATATACACGTATATAACGTCATCTGGTCATGGGTCAATGCACATGAATGCAATTGCATGAAAAGTACGTCAATAAAATCATTTAGAAGGTCATCAGACCACTTTGCCTCTTGAGCAATATCATAAAGTTACATCTTTTTAACTTTCATATTGTTCTGAGACCCATGAACAGATGATAAAATATTATGACACATGGGAATTAAAGAACATAGATATTTCTATTACTTCTATAAATAGAATCACTTATGGAGTTTGTGCATTTGCACGTTTCGTTCATATCGTATGGACCATGCCAAAAGAAAGAAGGGATAGTCTTAACATACCTGTTCCCGAAATTATTTGAAAGAATCTATTAGTCTTAACATACCTGTTCCCGAAATTATTTGAAAGAATCTACTTCTGCATAATATTGACGAAATTCTGCTTTGAAACTCTCGAAATTCAAACACGGAATTGGTAGCTCTTTGAAATTGAAACGTTGGTTAAAATTGAATTGATGAACGAAATTTATTCTGAATAAAGCTTGCTTTCGAAAATGAAATCTGATATTGCTTTAACATTTTCTTTTTGAACCAAGGACAAAATGAAATTGATAATTGACATCAAAGACAAAATGTCTTTGTTGAACCCCAAAACCATCTTTAAGTCTTATTTTGATAAGACTTGACTTATGTAAGTGCCACCTACTTATAATTCAATATGAGTCATTCTTAAGTAGTGGCTTTTCTACCACGTTTTCTTGGGGGAAGAGATTTAATTTTATCCACTTATTAGTTAATTGGGTAAAGTTCTGTTACCCGGTAATTAATTAATTACCCGTAAAATTGAGAATTATTCCCACTTACTTGAAATATTACTCACTTTTTACATACCTTATACGCCTTACTATAATGGTCATGTGGTATCTTGTATGGTACTAGTCCATAAATACCGGGTATTATAGTTTAAGGCGTATTTTATCGCAAAATCCCAAATTTCAACGAAATTAATTTCTTAGACTTGCTCCCCCTTTCATCTTCATGAATTTACTAATCACTTGTGAAATAGGATAATTCTTATAATCCCCAACTAATCTTTTTCTTGGACTAATGTCAATTACCTTACGACAAATTCAACGTAAAATACTGCAAGGTGCAATACTGTCGTAACTTATTTATGCGAAGCGTAACATTATCGTAATGAAATACTGCAGGACGTAATATTGACGTAATATTGCGGGGCGTAACATAATTCCCCCCTTTGGAACATTCGTCCTCGAATGTTGACTGATGCTCTTATCATTTTCATAACTTATAGCTCTTGTGAATACCTTAATACTCTTCTTGCCATTTAAGCAGTTGCTCCGTAAATAAATCCAAATTCTAGGGTATCCCCCCCCCATTTAGTCTTTTTGCTCATATCATGACATGTGGTCGAAATCTTCCTAATCTTGCAACTTCTGTTACCTCCTGTCATGCAGTCTGTATGACCCTGGCTTTGTAGGTGCACTTATGCGATTCATCTTTCTTTTTTTCCTTTTATCTTTTAGTCAATCTCTAGGCCTTACTTTGTATATACAAGGCTTAATAGGATGCTCTCTTGGCCTCTATAGGTATACTGAAGTTCTTTGCTCGACACTTTGTAGAACTTGCGAATATGGCCATATCTTATTTCATAGATCTGGTTACCCATTCACGTGACTTTACTGCATTTACATAGGCCATACTATACCATAACACTTACCTCGATTTCTCGTTACTGAGGTCTGCTAAAAAAACTCGGGTTACTTTCATTGCTCATCTCGTACATATAAATATATGTCCTCTAATGCCTCCATATTACTATTAATCTTTATGAATGACAACCTAATCTCCTCTCATACTTTGTAACTTTTATCCATCCATTGTTGATTCACTTCAATTTTGATCCATAATTCACCCATGATAACTTAACCTTTTATGTAATATTGCAGTTAGGATTCACGTTTTATCGGAGAACATCTAAAATGATTAGATTGATCCACTTGGGGCGATATCCTGCTTTCATAACCGTATCTCATGGCATCCCAATGTGATTCACCTTGCGTGGGTATTTTAATCTTGTCTAATTCATGAGATCCCTTTTTTTTATCCGTCATATCATTAGTTAATTGAAGGCCCAAACATCATTGTTTTGTCTATAATAATTACCCCTCATTCTATTAACAGGGTAGCATTCCACTTCTTCTGAATGTTATTAGTCTTAGAGACTTTTGAGTTTATTCAGGCTATACTGAACTTTCTATAATTTAGAGAAACCATTAGCTCTCTTGTTTTCATGGACTTTATCTTGAGGACTTATCCATTCTCGTCACTTTTTCACTTGCCTTTCCTCATTCTTACTCATGTTTTCTCAAAACTTTGTCGCTCTACTATACTTTAGCTTGTGACCTATAAATATCCATTTATAATACTCGCAACTTTCCTTCAACTTGCTTACACCATATATTTCCTTATATTATTCTGGAATGTCAAGCGATACATGACACCGTCTCCAACTCTTCTCTATTCTCTTAACTAGATCTCTTAGTACTTAGAAACCATAGGTTGGAAGACATGCCGCTGATGATGCCATTATTATTCCTGATTATTGGATCCCCGTGCTGATAGCCTTCTATCCGAAGTATAGACTATTCACGATCTTCTGCCATTGAGTATCTCGTACATTGTTCACCTTTACCTTACTTACCTTAAAATTTTGCATCGTATTTTCTATCTCCTTCCTTACCTCCCTTCCACCTAGGTGTAATTCACGTTCGTAATATGAAGCTCTATTATAATACTCGCACCTCTAGTACATACACAATCCAGTGGGAGCTTCGTATTGACTTCTTATGAGGCTGGTACTTCTTCTAACTGGCTTCCTTGTAAAGCCATTATACATTATGGTTGTTGTATTATTTCTCTTCCTTTACGTAGGCTTAAGCTATCTTCCAATCTGTGGTTCATGGTATCAGTTATTACCTTAGCCTTTCATGGGCATTATGGAATATCCATGATACAATCTTCTAACAATTCAATCCTTTGTCTATGCCCTAGGCTCAATTCTTTCTTTTAACTTATACCGGAGTCTTCTATGGCTGTATGATTGTCAACAAATATGCTGCCTGGATAATGCTCCAAAATCATGAGTGTATCCATAACATACTAACTCTGGATTATTGATCAAATAATTCTTTCGTTCCATCTTAGCTTTCAACGTAAGTTATTACTTCTCCAGGTCCTTGTGCCCCCTTGTTGCATCCATACTTAGCTTATCTTAGTTCCCAGGCATGCCGGAGTTTGCGTACAACTCATATGATCTCGAATATTACCTTTAACTTTTAATTCCCATTCATTAGCCACGGTAGGTGCCACTTTCCTTTGGAATGCTTACAATGTTGTTGCGAGATTGTTGTTATACGACCATTTCCTCTTTAGGTCGTTGTGCTTAGGTTGAAGCCTTCTTTCTTATCTCCTCAGCTAGTTTTCCGTTTTAGTACTTAGGGAGAACCCTTGACTCTCGTAATGTGGTGAGCTTATTACGGACTTTTTGATGTTCTTACTTGTTTATAATCATCTGTAGTAGCTTACTTCCATGCCCTTGTGCTTGTATGGTTGGTTTTGAACTGATATTTTGACTGTCTTCCTAGTGGCACTTTCGTTTATCCCCATAACACTCATATGGTACTTTTAACTATCCCGACTCTTGTTTGAATATATCTCAAGTATTATAATGATATTCTCCGAGGTTGAATTCTCTATGTTGGGTTCTACTATGTTTATTTCACACGATCTGATGACTCGTCTGTAATCTCCTGTTTAGCCATAATTGAGATCTTCCTATCCAATTACTAACTACGTTGGCCCATTTTCGTATCAATATTATTCGTAATCTTTCTTAGATTATTAACTTTGTTTTAACTTACATCCAGCACTGGCTCCATATTTATTAATAACAGCTTCGGAAGGAATCTTTACTTCCTCTCCTTGATGCCGTGCTTGCACAATATTATTGAATCATAACGCATCTGTAAGATTTGGATAAATGTCATCTCATTCCTCTTTCATTTATCGCATTCTTCCTTTACCATTCCATAGTCATTAGAATTACTTAATTCAGACTTAATGCCACATTACTCCATATTCCCCCCTTTAGGGGTGTACTAAAAGTTGAAACCGCGAGGATCTACCTATAGATATTTTACCTCTTCATATTTGGTGTCGTTTCTCAAAATCAATGATCCTTACTCGCCTTGCGGCAATTATTCCGTACCAAGGATAAAAAATTCCCTTACTCATGAGGGTGAATTTTAGTATAACCGGCACATACAGTCCCTTAAGCTAAACTTTGGTCACTTTGCTTGTTGTAGGGAAGCGTCTTCCTGAATGACCATTCTCTGAACTTCTCATGAGTCTTCTTTTGTCGTCCATTCTATTATTGCCGGAATGTGATCTGAAATTCTCATGATGCTGACTATTACCAAATCTCTCAGTCCCTAATTCATATTTAGTTTATCTTATTCACTAGCCCATACTGATTTCTTGTTACTCTGGGGTCTATCTTTTCCTTTTGGTAATTGCGTCAGAGTTGTGAACTTATTTCTCGAAGTGAGGGTATGACGTTATGTCCTATATTCTTCCATTGCCTCAAGGCCTGTCATCTTTTGTCTTTCCCTTCACTTGACTGTAAATTCTGTAATACTGTCATCATTTTTTTTTGACCTACCGTTATTATCCATGTATCATATCTTACTCATAATGTTTCATTAACTCTCTTGTCATCTCCTGCTAATATTTCTACATATTTATTTTCTTGTGAAAATTTCAACACGACATTCTTTCGCTTTTAGCTCTCCTTGCTTCATTCATCGGCTCTTCAAGTTGCTTAACGTTCTCTCTTTACTAGGGACGCGAGCTACACTAAGGTAATATTTATCCCTTCAAGGCTTATAGTGCATGTCTTTGTAGTACTCATATCTGGCTGCACTATTTCAGAGTGCACCATCTGGTGTCTCATAAAGAGATCTATTAGCATATTTGCAATATCCTTCGGAAATGTCAACTGACGCAAACAATTCATCCATCATATCTTCTTATACTACTTCTGTTAACCCCCATAGGGCATATCTGGAATGGGTATGACCAATTGTATATACCTCTGTTACTATTGAATATAACTCAAAAAGCTTATGTTCCTCTGCCTCAATTATAACGCTGTTAACCTTCATTAACTAGGTACCTCGTACCCTTTTTCACCTTGCTCCTTTTACTTGCTGAAACTTGTACTTATCATCTTAATCTATCATTGTCCTTCACCATAAAGATGGATAGGCATTCTTGCCTTAAAGCTTCTTATCAGGAAGCTTACACCTTTCAGTACACCCATGATCTGCTAAAGACCTCATACTTACTTATCCTAAGCATGATACAAAGTCAAGTTCCTCTAATTCAACACTTCCACAACAATCTCTCTTTCCAATCTTCTTTCTGGATATGGGTACCGTCTTATTATAAGGAGAAGTTCGGACTTGAATTCTTATAAGTGAGCTCTACCACATGATCTAGAGTAAGAAGAAAGAGTGGCAGTCCAAAATGCCCTATAGCCTCCTAATTATAAGTGTGGTGCACGACACACCCATAAACAAGACTCTATAGACACAGCTTGTAGACTCCCTAGGACAGACCTACTCTGATACCACTTTTGTCACGCCCCGAATCTGGGAGCGAGACCAAAACCCGGTACCTTATTTGACCGAGTACCAACGTAACTTATCTTTCTTATTACATCATTATATACACATGACATACGGGCCTAGTAGGCCAACATAATCATCTATAAACTTAAACATAGGCCAACAAGGCCATACAATCTTTCACATATACGACATATGTTTATAAGCCTCTAAGAGTACATAAATGTCATAAAGGTCGGGATAGAGTCCCGTCATACCAAACAATATACGTCTAAATCTTACTAACCAAACAAGCAACTCTGAAGCAAATGGAGCGCACCAACATCTTCCGCTGAGCTGATAGTCTACTTGGAGGGCTCTCGACCTGTCTATCGGGATCTGTGGGCATGAAACGCAGCGTCACCAGCCAAAAGGGACATCAGTACGAAAAATATACCGAGTATGTAAGGAACATAAATAAGTACATAACAGACATGGAAGAAATATAGAGTACATGACTCAACCTGTAAGTCTGAATAACTTTATAAATCATAAATTACTTTTAACGTCATGCGTATGCGCATGAATGTCATGTCGTACATAGGTACATGTCTCATAACATCAGCAGCCTCTGAGGGCATCCCATCATATCATATCGGCCATTGTGGGCAAAATCATCATCGTATACCAGCTGATCAGGTGGTGGTGCGTATATAACGCCATAACCTTTCCCATATCCCATATACATATATACATACATATATACGCGTATATAACGCCGTTTGAATCATATTTACATATATATGCGTATATAACGCCGTTTGAATCATATTTCGGCCACTGTGGGCAACATCATTATCATATACCGATTGATCAGGTGGTGGTGCATATATAACGCCGTAACCTTTTCCCATATCCCATATACATATATTTACATATATACACGTATATAACGCCATCTGGTCATGGGTCAATGCACATGAATGCAATGCATGAAAAGTACGTCAATAAAATCATTCGGATGGTCATAAGACCACTTTGCCTCTTGAGCAATATCATAAAGTAACATCTTTTCAACTTTCGTATTTTTCTGAGACCCATGAACAGATGATAAAATATTATGACACATGGGAATTAAAGGACATAGATATTTCTATTACTTCTATGAGTAGAGTCACTTATGGAGTTTGTGCATTTGCACGTTTTGTTCATATAGTATGGATCATGCCAAAATAAAGAAGAGTTAGTCTTAACATACCTGTTCCCGAAATTATTTGAACGAATCTGCTTCTGCGTAATATGGACGAAATTCTGCTTTGAAACTCTCGAAATTCAAACACGGAATTGGTAGCTCTTTGAAATTGAAACGTTGGTTAAAATTGAATTGATGAACGAAATTTATTCTAAACAAAGCTTGCTTTCGAAAATGAAATCTGATACTGCTTTAACATTTTCTTTTTGAACCAAGGACAAAATGAAATTGATAATTGACATCAAAGACAAAATGTCTTTGTTGAACCCCAAAACCATCTTTAAGTCTTATTTTGATAAGACTTGACTTATGTAAGTGCCACCTACTCATAATTCAATATGAGTCATTGTTAAGTAGTGGCTTTTCTGCCACATTTTCTTGGGGGAAGGGATTTAAATTTATCCACTTATTAGTTAATTGGGTAATATTCTGTTACCCGGTAATTAATTAATTACCCGCAAAATTGAGAATTATTCTCACTTACTTGAAATATTACTCACTTTTCACATACCTTATATGCGTTACTATTATGGTGATGTGGTATCTTGTATGGTACTAGTCCATAAATATCGGGTATTTTAGCTTGAGGCGTATTTTATCCCAAAATCCCAAATTTCAACGAAATTCATTTCTTAGACTTGCTCCCCCTTTCATCTTCATGAATTTACTAATCACCTGTAAAATAGGATAATTCTTATAATCCCCAAATAATCTTTTTCTTGGACTAATGTCAATTACCTTACGACAAATTCAACGTAAAATACTGCAGGGTGCAACACTGTCGTAACTTATTACTGCAAAGCGTAACATTACCGTAATGTAATATTGTTGGGTAGAACACTGTCGTAACTTAATACTGCTACGCAATATTGACGTAATATTGCCGGGCGTAACAGAATATTTCATGTATTAGAAAATTATACTTTACAATTTCGTAGTTATGGTCTGTTGCGGAAACTGGCTCAAGGGTCGATCACAACTAAAGTTCGAACAACTAACCTACATTCGGGGACTGCTAAATCGACATAATCGAATTACTAATATCTCGAGATTGTAAGTCCTTATAGGCCATGGATGCCTCACTTGGGGATTAACACTTCGAACAATTTTGAAATGTAACAGGAAAACGAGCCCAAGAGGCAAATCCCAAGCTAAAGGCTATGGCCAAGCTGATACATTTCGGAAACGTCCGAATTCCGTAATAAAATAGAACTTCAAATAATTTCATAAAACTGGTTTAAAAGGCTACCCTGGGCAAATTTACAAATGGGTTCGATCACATCAACCATCGAAAAACCTAAGGGGTACCGAATTGTTCGAACTACCGAGAAAGCTTATTTCACGCTAAGGCATAATAAAGCAAAGGGTTTTGATAACACTATCCCTCGAAAACTCTAATGGGTACAAATTTATCTCGTGCTAAGGCATAACAAATTTTACATGATTAACTTTTTATGTCAAAAAGGGGGAAAAGCCATTCTTTTTAAGGCCATATCGGCCTAATTGAAGAGCCTAAGGGCCATTTTGTTTTTTGAGTTCGAGAAGTCATACTCACTTAACTAGAACCTAAGGGTAAACCTAGTTCGAGTTTGAGCAAGTACTCACTCGATTACGAATACTACATTAGTCCGATGTCAATTAAATTGCCTAAACCTTTTACTCATGAACAAAATTTTCACAAGTCATGGACGAAACAGAATTTTCACAAGGTAGAAATTGAAGTAAAAATAAGTCAGAAAACAAAGAGACCTTTTATATATAAAATATTTACAAGGACTAATCAGGGTCCTACACAAAAAAATCAAAAAAGAAAAATCCTAAGGTTCCTAATTATTTTCGGGGGAATCTGCCTCTCCATAGGGATCGTCCCCACTCTCGGAATCGCTCTTACTTCTAGCATCATCATCATCGTCGGAGGAATCCAATGCCTTGGCAATGTCTTCAAGCTCTTTGTCTTTCCTTATATCGTCAATAATATCAAAACCTCGAGCATGGATCTCCTCGAGAGTTTCCCTCAAAGATTGGCACTTGGAAAGCTTGGATATCCAAAAAGATCGATTTTGAGCGACCTCGACAGGTTCTCTTGCATGGGCTTAAGTAACTTCAGCATTAGATCGATAAACGGCCACTATCACCTCCGCGTCAGCCTTTACTTTCTCTACCTCGGATTAAACCTTTGCAAGTTCCAAGGCCAATCGACCCACGAGTTCCTCTATTTTCTTGGCTTGAGATGAGATTTCCTCCTTCAGGCCTCGAAGCTGACTTTTGGTCGATGATAGTTGGACTCGAGCAACATCTTTCTCCGAGACAACGCGGTCCATGTTTTG
This sequence comes from Nicotiana tabacum, assembly GCF_000715075.1. NCBI lineage: Eukaryota > Viridiplantae > Streptophyta > Magnoliopsida > Solanales > Solanaceae > Nicotiana > Nicotiana tabacum. The sequence goes on along the minus strand of NC_134101.1, from coordinate 87,194,103 downwards.
TCTCCACCCCAAGGTCTCGGCCCTCATCATGTTAACCTCCTCACGGAGTTGTTCGATATTTTTGACCTTCTACTAAACCCGTGAGATTGAAATGTTAGCCATCGACCTCAAACTGATAACATGAGCTTCTAAGATTTTCATTACTTTCTCAATCAGGTCGGTCTATTCTTGGTGAGCCATGGCCAATTCGGCTCGAAGGTCCTTGATCTCCTCTTCTTTTTGCCCGTTGAGAAGTTTGAGGGGATTTTTCTCCTCTATGAGCCTTCGAAGATCATCCTTGCATCGGCTCAGCTCTGCTCGGGATTTAGAAAATGCCTCCCGATAGAGTATCAAGGCCTATGCAGAAAAAAGAAAGGAAATTAGACAAGAAGAAATAAATACAAGCGTTATATCAATGAGGGGAGTTGAGACTTACCCGACTAAGGATTCTGTAAGGCCCCGTAAAAATTTCTACCCAAAACCCGAAAGTTTATAGTGCCAAGTTATGAATATGTGTTAGAAATTGGTATTCGGACCCTTTGGACTAATATGTACATTAAAAAGTTAAAGAATAATGTTTTCCAAAAAAGTGCTTTTTCACGGGCCATTATGCGCTCGCATAATAGCTATGCGGACTGCATAGTCACCGCAGAGTTAGACAGTTTGATCGTTAATTTTGAGGTCAACTATGCGGCCAATTATACGATTGCATAATCAATATGCGGGCCGCATAGTCATCGCGTAATCCCCTTGGGGCATTATGTGATCGCAGAATAGGTATGTGGACTGCATTCATGCCGCATACCTGTACAGTTTGTTTAGGTTTTTGGGATCATTTTTGCGGTCCATTCTGTGGGCCGCATATCCATTCTGTGATCGCAGAGTATGTCGGGGCTCCTATTTTCTAACTTTTAAAACCCGACCCCATCCCATTAAAAATACCTTCTTAGGTCCCTTTTATGATATTTTTACTGCAAATGAGTGAGAGAGGAGGTTCTAGAGGGAGAGAGTGATCTTCATCAAGTTTCCCACTCAATCATTTCCTAAACCCTTGAAGATTATGAAGTAGAGCTGCTAGTCCTTCACACCAACAGGTAAGAACTTGAGCCCTAACCTTTAATTTCGAAATTCACACTAGATGAATAATTAGCAAATGAGTTCATAGGTATGAGAATTGATTTTCTTGCATGCATAAATAATAATAGGGTATGGGGAGGTTGTGAGCTAAAAAGATAGCAATTGGGGTGTAAGATGATACAAATCTCACAAAAGGGTCCTAAAATCACAATGCACACTTAGTGCTTGATAATATGATCAAATGAGCTAGAACCTTAATCATGTCTCTAATTCGTGGTTCAATTTGTCATTCTCATAAAATAGATCGAAGTTGCTAGGAAATTCTAGAATTTATTGTAAGGATTTAAGGAAAGCTCTATTGAGCTATTTATGGCTAAAACCCCATCTTTTTAGAAATTGAACTTCCATGGTGTTCATGCAAATGTTGTAAGTCCAAAAATTGATTGATGTAGTACTTGTTATATCAAATGGATCGATGTTGTGAGAATGTATGTGGAAGGTGCGTCTCCATGTATTTCATATGCTATTCTTTGTAAAATTTAGGATATGTGAAGAACATGAACTATGTGCTAAAATGCCTAAATTTCAAGTCAAGGTTACATTGCGATTATTATGCCGAACTAGATGAATTCCTCTCTATGCTTATAACTTGAATTGCTCTTGTATGTGCCTATGATCTTAAATGGCAAGTTAAATGTTGAAAAATGGGAATAATGTGAAACGTGAGTTATGGAATGTGGCCTAGTGCCAAGTATAATGTGGTAATTGTGCCCCCAAGTGCCAATGAACTAATGTATGTGAAACCAAAAATGGAAGTGAAATGATTAATAGAAAAGGGTAACGTCTTGGTAAGATGGCCTAGCCAATCGGGCCGTGATCGGATGCCATGCTATATACATGGTGGTATTGTGTTCATAATTGAAACCGGAAAGCGAGAATGAAATGATGATTGAAGTATATGTCTCAAATGAGGCAGCTTAGCTGATCGGGTCGTCATTGGACTCTTCTCAAGAAAGCGGTGTTATTGTGAATGGTGATGAACAGTATTAAAGGCCCCAACCTAAAGCTACAGAAATTTTGTGAAAGTTATATGATTCTTTTATTTGATGATGTGGTGTTCGTTTAAAGCCTTTGATTAATTCTTTGTGATTTCCTTGTTCTTGTATGATAGTTCTTTCTAATGAGATGGTGTATAGTTATACATACTAGTACTATTCCATGGTACTAACGTCCCTTTTACTGGGGGTGCTACATTTTTGAATGAATGTAGGTGGCTCTATAGTAGACAGTGTTGATCGCACGTAGCGGAGTATATTCCTCTTAAAATCTAGGTGAGCCCATTTTCCTTCAAGGGGTTATATTGTACATCTTTTGTTGTAAATTTCCACTTTTGAGGTATAGCCAGGGCCTTGTTGCCGGCATTATCATAACTGTCTTTTGTACCCTTAGAGGCTCCGTAGATGTTTGTGTGGGTTATGTTCTGGTTGGATGGGTCACTAGACCATTTTGAAATTCTGAACTCTTGTTTCGTCTTAATGGTAAACTGTATGATGTGTTGGGAATATAACCACGGTTTAAGGTTTATGATATAAAATGAACTAACAATGTTGAATGTATGATTCTCTTAATGTCTAAATGAACAAAATCATGGTTCCCTTAACCATATTGAGTTGGGTAGAAAGTGTTATAAAGGATTGCTCAGTTGGGTTCGCTCGATTGAGCGCCGGTCGCGCCTCCCGAGGTTGGGGCGTGACAAACTTGGTATCAGAGCCTAAGGTTCTAAAGTGTCATAGGATGTCTCAGAGACGTGTATAGTAGAGTTCTTCTTATCGGTGTTTAGTCGATCACATCTATAAGCTGGAGGTTACTTGGGCATTTAGGAATAACACCCTTTTTGATATTCTGGATCATTTGGCAATTGTGAAGCTATTTCCCCTCTAACTAGTTCATTCTTTCAACTTTCAGTACATGGCACCTAAGAAGAAATCTAGAATTGGCCAAGAAGCCAATGCCCCCTCAGGAGTGGCTGATGATTCACTACTTGATACTGCGGGTGAGGAAAATCACCCTGCTATCACCCTGCCTGATTCTTCTACTCCAGGGCAGAGTACCACAGTTCCTACATCTACGGAGGGTGCCAATATCCCTCCCATTGATACTCCTGCCCCGCCTCCATCCCTAGCTTCCGGTTCCGGTATCTCTAATGGGGATCTTAGGGGAGCTATTCAGATGTTGACCCAGCTAGTGGCCTCTCAGGCCCAAAGGTCAAATGCTGCACCCAGTTCATCTAGCCAGTAAGGGGATTCCACCAATTCCAAGGTGAATAGATTTCTTCAGTTAGACCCTCCAGTGTTTTCGGGTGCAAATCCAGAAGAGGAATCTCAAGATTTTATCGATGAGATGCACAAGACCCTCCGGGTTATGCGTGAAACTGCGACAGAGGGAGTAGAGTTGGCTGCCTACCGTCTGAAAGGGGTGGCCTATTCATGGTTTGAATTGTGGGAAGATTCCCGTGAGGAGGGGAGCCCTCTGGCGACGTGGAACGAGTTTGTCGATGCCTTTATTGATCATTTCTTGCATGTTAAGACAAGGGCAGCCGTGCAGTAGAGTTTGAGAATCTGAGGCAAGGTAGCAGAAGTGTGTGGGAGTACCATGTGGAGTTTTCCCACCTGTCCAAATATGCTATTCACATGTTGCCCATGATGGAGGCCAGGGTGCGCCGGTTTGTTTAGGGCCTTAATCCTTTGAACTATTAATGAGTCTTCTACAGCTGCCTTGAATTCTGACATGAATTATAGGAAGATGGTGGCATTTTCTCAGACCACAAAGAACCGTAAATTGAAGAAAATGATGGAGCGAGAGGGTAATAGAAAGGACCGGTCTACAGGAAACATGGGTGAGTCACTAGGTGGGGGAAGAGCAGCTTTCCGGGGAGGATTATCAGGGCCGTCCTAATCTGTTGCATAGTCTTCAGCTAGTACACCGCCATCATGGCCCAGCCAACAGTAGTAGTGGAGCCGTTATTTGCCCAGTCAAGGCAACAGGGGATCCCACCAGCGGGGTCGGTCAAGAGGGAGATCCCAGCAGCAGCAGAGGTCCCCGTGCCCCAAGTGCGGGAAGATGCACTCATGGATTTGCTACATGGAGTTACCCATATGCTATGGATGTGGGATCAGGGGCCAAATTCAGAGACATTGTCATACATCCCACTAGGGTGCGGGTAGGGGCATAACAAAGTCATCCAATCCAGCAGTTGCTATATCTTCAGCCCTCTCTCCAGCTCGAGATACCCCAACACCCGCGGGGCATGGTGAAACTAGGGGTGGTGCGCAAAGTTCGGGAGAATCCAGCCGGTTCTATGATATGAGTGGTCGCCATACTACAGAGGCTTCTCCAAATGTTGTTATAGGTATTCTGACTATCCTATCTCATGATGTGTATGCACTCATTGACCCTAGTTCCACCTTGTCCTATGTTACCCCTTTTGTTTCTATGGAATTTGGGATAGAACCAGAATAGCTTCATGAACCATTCTCGATATCTACTCTGGTTGGTGAGTCTATTACGGCTGCTCAAGTATATAGAGGTTGTGTCGTCATGGTGCGTGGTAGGGATACCACGGCCAATCATGCTGAATTGGGGATGGTCTATTTTGAAGTAATAATGGGAATAGATTGGCTTTATTCATGTTTGCCAAACTTTATTGTCGGACTAGGACTATGAGGCTTGAGTTTCCTAATGAGCCCGTTGTTGAATGGAAGAGAGATAATGTAGTGCCAAAAAGTCGGTTTATTTCTTACCTTAAGGCCGCGAAGATGATCAAGAAGGGGTGTATCTATCATTTAGTCCGTGTTACAGACACGGATGTCGAGGCGCCTAGCCTTTAATCCGTACCAGTTATGGATGAATTTCTGGATGTCTTTCCAGCTGAGCTCCCTAGGATACCACTAGATAGGGAGATTGATTTTGGGATCGATGTGACGCTAGGCATGCAGCCTATATCAATTCCACCTTACAGAATGACATCGACAGAATTAAAAGAGCTAAAGGAACAATTGAAGGTTTTACTAGAGAAGGGTTTCATCCGGCCATGTGGGTCACCATAGGGCGCACCGGTTTAGTTTGTAAGGAAGAAATATGGGTCGCTACGGATGTGTATTGACTACCGGCAACTCAACAAACTCACAATCAAAAATAAAAACCCTCTACCAAGGATAGATGACCTGTTTGATCAATTGCAAGGTGCTACGTGTTTCTCAAAAATTGACTTACTGTCCGGGTGTCAACAATTAAAGATAAGGGGGAAGGATATTCCAAAAACAGCTTTCAGAACTCGGTATGGGCACTTTGAATTTCTGGTGATGTATTTTGGGCTCACAAATGCCCCGGTAGATTTGATGGATCTTATGAATCGAGTCTTCAAGCCTTTTCTAGACTCCTTTGTGATAGTGTTCATTGACGATATTCTTGTGTATTCCCGAAGTCGGGAGGACCATGCTGACCATCTCAGGGCAGTTCTACAGACTCTTCAGCAACATCAATTGTATGCAAAATTTTCAAAATGTGAATTTTGGCTCGAATCTGTCATGTTCTTGGGTCATTTCGTCTCCAGGGAAGGGATTATGGTTAATCCTCAAAAGATTTCAGAAGTAAGGAATTGGCCTAGGCCTACAACAGAGATTCTCAGTTTATTAGGCTTGGTTGGGTACTACAGAAGAATTGTGGAGGGATTTTCTACTCTTGCCTCTCCATTGACAAAATTGACGTAGAAAGCAGTTAGGTTCCAATGGTCCGATGCTTGTGAAAGGAGTTTCCAAGAATTGAAATCAAGATTGACTACAACACTGGTATTAACCCTGCCAGAGGGTACAGAGTGATTTGTGGTGTATTGCGATGCTTCCAGGATCAGGCTTGGGTGTGTGATTGTAAGCACGTGATTTTTACCCTATGAAAGAATTACTCCCAAAAAATTCAAAAAATAAAATGATTTTCCTTGGTGTGCAATTTTGTGATATTTTTTGAATAATTATTTGCATTTGTCTGTGCATGTTTATTTGTTAAATTAATAAAAATACAAAAATATGTCGCATTTTGCATGTAGCATTTAATTCTACAATTGTTAGTAATTAAGTTTGTTTTACAAAAATTAAAAAATTACAAGAATAGGCATCTTTTGCATTTTTAGCATTTAATGTCCAAAAATACAAATGTATGCTTAATTATTATTTAATTGTGCGTTAATTGATATTGGGAGTTAATTTGCGCTTTTATAACTTAATTTAGTTCTTAATAATAATTTAAGGATTTTTAAAATTTAGTTTTAGAAAAATAAAAGAAGAAAAGAGAGCAAAAATACAAAGAAAAATCGGATTGGGCCACTTCTTCAATTCTAAGCCACAGGCCAAGAAAATTGTCCAACCTTCCCCACGACCCGGTCCATTTCAAACCGGGTCGACCCAATCCATACCCAAATACCCAACACCCCTATTATCTTACATTTTTACAAAACAAAGAAAAGAAAACCCTAAAAAAAAATACTAAGCTATCCGCCCCCCCTCCCTATCTTCTTCTTCTCCAAAAATCTAAAACACACAACCATGGCTTCCCCTCGCATCGTCATCTCCAGCCCCGTCCGCCATTAAAACCAAGCAGTCCACCATCGTCGCTGCTACTGTGCCGCGTCTGCCTTCGTCTTCTTCGTCGAGCTTAAGCTTGAGCTCGACATCCATGGTCGCCACTCCTTCATTAAGCTTTCCGTCCATGGCTGACCCTACTGCTTCCGCTTCATCTTCCTCGTCATGCTGCTCATCGCCATCACTGTTTCTACCATGGCTGCTGCTGCTCACGCAGCTGCTACTGCTTCAGTTTTCTTCTTCACCTCCAGCTGCTGCTACTTCGGTGTTCAACCTCAAGCCCACGAGCTGCCTCACCAATGACCAGCTGCTATTGCGTTCGTCATCCATGGCTGACCCTACTGTTTCTGCTTCGTTACATCCAAACATACCCCATAACAGAAATGGGTTCATCGCTGCTTCAGTCCGGTTTGAAAACGAGACTCAAACCATCTCGTTTGTTCGAGCTTTGGTCGGGGTCGTCAAAACAGTCCATACGAGTTCGTCGTTGGTCAGTCATTGTTCGTCGTTTCAATCTGGTTAGTTGTTTTTAAGTTTCATTTTGTCCATATTTTGTTTGACATTTTTCGGATCCAAAATCGATAAATGATTCAATTCTTGTTTTGTTTGTTCATCGTTGAAATAATTTTTTAGTTTTTTCATATGTTTTGTTGATTTAATTTTCGGATTCAAATGGAACTTTGATTAAATAGTTTTTCAGTTTATTTCATGTGCTTTTATTTTGTATTTTTGTAGAAGAAATTGTTAGTTTAATTTTAATATTGTTAGATTTAGTTTAAATCATTTGAATCCGTCATGTTTGTTATTTAATATGGATCTAATGCATGTTTAGTCTTTGTTTGAAGTTCGTTTTAATTCAGTGATTTAATGTGAAGTTATGTTTTGGTTTTAATTTTTGGATCATGTATCTTTGTTATAATTTTGTTGGATTTGATTTAAAAAGATTAATTGATTATTTAAAGATTAGTGATTTGAATATGTTTATTTGTTTTGTTTAAGTTTAATTCGAAGTTTGAATAAAGCTTGTTTGTTATTATTGTTGAATCTTTTCATTTATGTTCATACTTTGTTTGATTGATCTTGAATCCGAAATTAGTATAGTTTGATCTTCTTGTTTGTTGATTATCATTTTTGATTATTTCTTCAGTTTGCTTCATGATTTTGTTTAGTTTAATATAGTAATTGTTGGTTGTAAAGTTGTTAGACTTTAAGTTCAAATGATTATTGAATTTAGAAATCTGAATATATTTGTTTGCTGTTGTTGTTGTTGTTGAATCTGAAAGTAGGTTTGTTTGTTGTTAAAGATGTTGTTCAATCAAAATTTTAGTTGTTCTTTGTTGTTCATCATTTAGTTTGAATTTGTTGTTCGAATTTGTGTAGAAATTTGTCATATTCGCTATATTTTGGTTGAGTTTGATTAATTGATTGGTTATAGCTGATGGGGGTAGTTTGATAAATCGCAGTACGTACAGGGGTAAAATGGTAATTGCAATAAGGTCGAAGGGGTAGTTTGGTAATTGAACATTTTTGAATAATTCTTTATATTAAGCATGAGGGACAAAATGTAATGGGGTGTGGGTGATATAGTTGTTTAATATAAATGGGGAACAAGACAAAAATGTAAGGGAGGGGAATATGGTAATTGTTTATGGTAGGCATGGGGGACAAGATGTAATGGGTTGGTTTGATATATTAGTTTAATGTAGTGGGGGATGAGTGAGAAGATAATGGGTTTGGTAGGAGAAAGTGTGGTTTTATTAATGGATTAAAGGGTTTGGGATGAGAAATAAATAAGAGGTCTTGAATCAGATTTTGGGAAGAGAATAAGAAAAAGAACGGACAGAGAAGAATAGAGAGAATAAGAGAGAGAAAAAAAGAGCTGAATATTTAAGAGAGAAAGAAAAATTCCGAAAAATATTAAAACTTTCAAATAAAAAAAAACTTAAAAAAATCTTCTGCTTTCTTTCATTGTTTGAAATCAGCATTAATTGTTGTTGTTTCATCAAAGCTTGAAGCTTTTGTTTTGGGATTACTACTCCACCGGTTTGCAAACTCTGTTCCTGGGTTGTTACTGTTGCTGGACTGTTGTTGCTGTGCTGTATTGTTATTACTGCTGCTGATTCTCATCTGCATTTTCTTTTGCTTCCAATATCAGGTACACAACTGACACGCTGGTTATTGTAAACCGAAATATGAAGCAATGAATACGAAATGAATAGTTGAAATTCTAAATTTACTTTAATTATATTCTGAATTTTATTTGTATGTATAAATTATTTAGCTTGCAAAAATCAGAATCATGTAACTATTTAATACATATAGTGGAACATCCGACGATAGCTTAACGGATGAACTATCTATATATTGCCTAAAAATAAATAAATGGTGTAGTAACTCCGTCTAGTCAAAAAAATCAAACGAATAGGCCATTTAGGAACTTGGTAGGAATATTGTTTAGTTAAATAATATTGGTTAATTTCATCCTGTAAATGGTCTAGGATTAAAATTAGATTGCTAAGTTTTTTTTAATTTGACAAACTGAGAACATGCCTAGTATAATATAACTAGGTAGTAACATGTGAATAAGACGGCCCAGGTCTATTTTTATGTCATACACGTTGGGCTTGGGCTCGCAGTGGCAACGGACTGTCCTGTTTTGCATTATTTTTAGATTTTATGAATCATATTCGAAACCCATCTATAACAACTCAAGCATGTAAATAAATTAAGACATTTTCTCTTTATTTTGTAGAGACAAATTTAATAAGAAAAAATGTAGGCATTTTAGGACTGTCTTTTAAAAATAAAATGAGATGAGCCTCGCCCAATAAAATGCACCAATTGCGGGGCCCTCAATAAATGTTTAATTGAATATTTAGAATTCGGGATGGACTTTTTAGTGAATTCCACGGTCTTACCCAGAAATAATAATACGCTAATCGCTTTAGGCATGATTTTAATAATAATACATTCCTAAACACGGGTGCGCAGTTATGCGACCCAAATCCAAATTCAAAGCATTGAATAAAAATACGTTCCGGATCGTGGGTGCATTTTATGTGACGCAATCCAAAGACATGTTTTTAAACGATGTTCACATTCTTTAAAAGATATAATAATAAAAGCGGTAAAGAGTTAAAAATTTGCACATGAGCTCATAATTGTATAAAAATCAGATATTTAAGCCGAATATGACAGTTGAGCGACCGTGCTAGAACCACGGAACTCGGGAATGCCTAACACCTTCTCCCGGGTTAACAGAATTCCTTATCCGGATTTCTAGTACGCAGACTGTAATATGGAGTCATTCTTTTCCTCGATTCGGGATTAAAATTGGTGACTTGGGACACCCTAAATCTCCCAAGTGGCTACTCTGAAATAAACAAACAAATCCCGTTTTGATTGTCCTTTAATTGGAAAAAACTCATTCACCCCTTGCGGGGGCGGAAAAAGGAGGTGTGACAGCTCTGGCGACTCTGCTGGGGACTTGGTAACCCAGAACCACTGGTTCAGGGTTAGAAATTCGAGCTTAAAATAACTGTTATAGTTGGCTTTATTTATTATCTGATTTTTACATGTTTATGCTTAATGTGCTAAATGTTGCTTTTTACCGCTTTAATATTATCTGAATTGTGTATATAAAACTGCTACGAAACCCTTCTTCTTTCTGAGTCCTCTGTATTTATGGTGCACACGTGCGCGTGGCCCACCTTTCTATTAGAACTCATACCAAATAAGACGAAGTTGGGACAAGTAACTAGGCCAGGTAGACTTTCGTGCTCCCGGTACGTTGCCCCCACTTCGGCTCAAGCTGTCCACTTGGGTAAGCCAGGGCTAGAACAATATGCCTCAGGTTTTTCACTTAGAATAACTCAACTTCATGCCGAATCTCTAGTAGGAACGTTTGTTTGCATCACATGCATTTGACTTTGGAGGCTCAACACAGGGGTTGGGTCTGTCTAGGACAGGTGTACCAAAAAATGAAGATGACCATCCTGATGCATCTTACTTGTTGCTACTTGCGCATTTATTTGATTCGGACTTGTTTATTGACTGACTTTTGAATATCAGGAATAATATTTTGAAATTGAAAAAAAAAAAGAAATAGCGGTTAGGGAATTGATTGTTTATTTTTTTAAAAACCCAATGCCCAAATACCGTCAAAACTCTGTCGAAATTTTGAGAAAATGAAAAAAAAATTGTCTTATTAGTTTGTTTTATTAAAAGCAAAGGAAAAAAAAGTCGTTATTCTGTCTTATTTTCCAAAAAAATAAAATTAAAAAAAAGGGAAAATAGTTTGTCTTCCCCTGAAAAATGACAATGAAAAAGAGTCTTACTTTTAAAATAGTTTTTTATTTGTTTCTGAAAATGCCAAAATGAAAATGAAAAGAGTCGTGCTTTGAAAGTGGTTTTGTTATTTGCTGCTGAAAAGGAAAAAAAATCCTGTTTTAAAATCATTCAGTTTATTCGCCCGAACTACGCGGGTTTGATTCTCACCGGATGTGAGATACGTAGACAACCCTCATCGGGTCCAACCCCACCTTTTGCTAAAATAGCCAAAAACAAATAAATAATAATAAAAAGAAAAAAAACATGTCAAAATTTTAATTCTGTCATAAAGAAGTCAGGTGACGCTGTTTTGTCAAAACATAGCCGAATGTTCCCGAAAGGGACGCCGGAAGGCTGACTTTGCATAAACAGCCACCTTTTGGTCATTTTTTAAGATTTGGTCCAGTTGACCCACACAGCCTTAAAAATCTTCGTCCCCGAGACGTTGACGGGTCGTGTTTGAAATATTGAGTTTTTGTAATTTGAAAAACGATAAAAAGAGTCATAAATAAGTCAGGTGATGCTGTTTTGTCAAAACATAGCCGAATGTTCCCGAAAGGAACGCCGGAAGGCTGACTTTGCATAAACAGCCACCTTTTGGGTCATGTTTAGGATTTTTGGTCCAGTTGACCCACACAGCCATAAAAATCTTCGTCCCCGAGGCGCTGAAGGGCCGTGTTTGCAACACCAGGTTTTATTGTAATTTGAAAAGAAAAAAAAACAAAGAGTCAGCGGTCAAGTGAATACCATTTGAATTTTTAGTCAAAAATAAGTCGAGCCAGCTTCGGCCGCGTCTTAAACCGTTCTTGCCGAAATAGCCTTAAAGTATCTTTCAGTTGTCGAAAGGTTATTTTTGTAAAAGAACGGACAAGTTGGTAAAGTTTCGTAAAATAACCCTCCCCGGCCTCAAAATTCATGTGAAATTTGGAAGGGGCCACGTTTGCAAAAATAACTGTTCGGTTGCATTTGTCAAACAGAGAAAGGAAGTTGGCCTTTTGTTTTTGAGTTTGTAAATATTTTGATTAGAATATGTGGGTTGTTTGATTCTCGAGTTTGTAGGTCATCTTTAAACCTTTGAAACCCAGTTTGTTTTAATATGAAAATTAAAAAAAATGTTTATTATTGTTTATCTTTTATTGGTCCGAACTACGCAAGGTCTGATTCATGCGGGGTCATGATACGTAGGCAATCTCTATAAGATTCGACCACAAACACAAAAAGGAATAAAATAAAGAGTGAGTGACAATAAAAAGAAATATCAAGAAAAGCTGGGATGTCACAAGCAGCCGAGCAAATGCATGATAGAAAAGGGTTATTTGTCTAGGAACATTGCATCTCAACGTGTAATTATATATGTGTTAAACTCTCAAAACTAATAAGTTTGTTCATTTCCAGAATTCAAGCAGTTAGTTTTTCTAAGAGTATACTGGCATATTATCATTATCACACCAGATCAAAAGGACCGATACCCGAAAGCATGTCTATCCCGGATGTCGACAGAGGTATTGAGATAGAGGAAATGAACGTCGGTAAAATGAAAGAAGAGATGCTTAAACTTAAGCAACAAATGGCTGAGATGTATCGGGCCTGGTCCACAGGGCAATCACCCCCATCTTACCCAGCTAACCCTGTTTCCACCCCACCACTAGCCCAAACTCAGGATAATCCTGCCACTGAACTATCCCCGAGTTTCCCCATCTACCAGCACTACCGGGGCACCACCTCTCATACACCGCAGTCTCCACCTCCTAAACCAGTTCCATAGCCTCCTCCACCAGTAACTCCTGTCTTCGTAGCACCTCACCCAGCTACATTCCACAAATCTCCTAGTGAGCCTATGTTCCAGGCCCAAGACAACCAATACTACCCCCCGGAGCCCACTTTCAAAGCTTCCGAAATTCATTCATTTACTCCCCGTTTTGACTTCCCAATAGAAATTGACAAGCCAGTCAAAAATGCCGAACAAGAAGAGATGTTCAGGAAGGTCAAAAGCTTAGAACAATCGTTCCGAGACATGCGAGGGTTAGGAGGGCAGGTCAGTGTGGCCTACAAGGACTTATGTTTGTTCCCAAATGTGCAATTACCAGTTGGTTTCAAGATGCCCAAATTTGACCTATACAACGGGCACGGCGATCCAGTAGCCCACTTGAGGGGTTTCTGCAGCAAGATGCGAGGAGCTGGGGGAAGAGACGAACTACTAATGGCTTACTTCAGTCAAAGTTTCAGTGGATCAGCTTTGGAGTGGTATACCCGCCAGGACCATGGGAGATGGTACACCTGGGATGACTTGGCACAAGCATTTGCTTGTCACTTCCAATACAATCTGGAAATCATCCCAGATCGACTATACTTGACAAAATTTGAGAAAAAGCACAATGAAAGCTTTAGAGAGTATGGTTTCCGGTGGAGGGAACATGCAGCAAGGGTGGATCCTCCAATGAAGGAAAGTGAGATGGTAGATTACTTCTTACAAGCCTTGGAGCCAACTTACTATGCTCATTTGGTTTCAGCGATAGGAAAATCATTCAACGAAGTTGTAAAGATGGGCAGCATGATTGAAGGGGGACTTAAGTCCAACAAAATCCTAAGCTATTCGGCAATTAAAGCAACCACTCAGGCCATCCAGAGCGGTACTAAGGGTGTACTTGGGAAGAAGAAGAAAGAAGATGTCACGACTGTTGAGTCTGGAGCCTGGTTCAGATCTAGAGGCCCGTCACCCTACTATAGCCAACCACGACCCTACCACCAAAATTACCCCCGTACTCTATATAGCCCTCCACGACATTACTACTCACTGCCGGATCCCCATTTTTCCGTTCATCATGCACAAACCTATACCCACGCTCCAGCACACACACAATGGCATGCGCCGGCTCCCCAAAATACATACCCATCTCCACCAAACATATATCCACTTCCGAGGGCCTATAGAAATCCTCCAGGGTCAGGTTTTCGTGGGAATCAAGCTTTTAAGAATGAGAAGAAGCAGAAATATACTCCACTGGGAGAATCCTATACTACCCTGTTCCACAAATTGAGGCAGTTAGGCCTATTGAATCCTATTGAGCCCAAATTGCCAAATCCCCTTCATGGAAATCTTGACCCTTCAGCAAGTTGTGAATATTGTTTGGGGGCTCCCGGACACGATACTGAGAGATGTTGGAAGTTGAAAAATGTCGTGCAAGAGCTTATTGACACAAATAGGATCGAGGTTCTGGTTCCAGAGGCGCCAAACATTAATTAGAGTCCGCTACTAGCGCACCATGAGACCCACATGATCGAACTAGGGCACAAGGAGCTTAAGAATCCCTCACAAATGGTAATGATGATCCGTGCCTGTGAAAATAATTCGAAAGAAAATCGATCAGGGAAAAGCAGGGGTGCAGTGTGTAGATGACAAGTCGGTCATGGTGATGGGGAAAGGGTCCAGCAAGGCAGATGTACAGTTTGTAGGGCTGAAAGCAAAAATCAATAATTGGACGGCTACTCCTCTTCCTATCTGAAGGGAGTCTTGGTAGTGGGCTCTGATTTTTTTTCTTGTTTTGGATTATTGCAGAGTTGTAATCCAGGTTTGTTTTGAAAAGTGTGAAACTCTGTTATCCCGTATTTTTATAAAGTTAAAGTTTTTCTCTTCTTATTTTGTTTTAAGTTTGTTTTCTTCTTTTTCTCTTTCTAAACAATGCTCTTTATACTGATTCCAATGACATGGCATGCACAACAGATCTTCAACTTAGTCTAAAAAATCAATCTGATTCCGAACTAATTGTACAAAAGTTCAATCATGATGACGAATCGGAATACGGTGATGATGAAGCCTTCGAAGAGACAAATAGAGAGTTAAGCTAGTTGGAAGAGAAGTCCAAGGCCAACTTAAATGACACAGAAGCCATCAATTTAGGGGATGCAGACGATATCAGGAAATTTACAAGGGGACAACAAGTGTTGAAACGGATCCTCCCACATCAGGCCAAAGCAAAATGGCAAATTTGTCCCGAATTAGCAAGGGCCGTCTATTGTGACCAAGATGTTATCCAGTTGCGCTTTATGTCAGGCAGATGTCGAGGGAAGATGCATCGACATGGCTATTAATTGTAATTGTTGTTTGTTTTTTTATACTTGGCATTTATCGGAGAATGAAATGACGGAGGCAATTCTTTCTTCTATCTAAATACTTTTAACCTTTGCTTTACCCCTTTGAGCCTTACTTATTCCTTCATACCCCTCTCTTGGAATCGTTAATGAAAACGAAAAAAAAAAATAAAAGAAGGAAAATAATAACAAAAATAGAGGAATTGGGAACTACGTTTGACATGATTCCTCAAAGAAGGATACGTAGGCGCCTCACAGCTCGGTCATAGTGTAACAAAAAATAAGAATCCCCAAGCAAGAAACAGAAGTTATGTTTGTAATGTTGGGAAAGAAGTTCGATTCCAAGAGTTGTTATAGTTTTTACCCATCAGAATTATTTTGAACCCTTTTGATGCCCCCTTTTCTTTTAGCCATAAACAAAAACTCATGTTGATGTCCAAAAAAGACCTCTCGATCAGAATCCGAGGAGTGCCAAGTCGGGCAAATGAAAGCAGAGAAAAGTCGGCAACGAATTGATAACCTAAAGAATCCCTAGCAAAGAGTCATATCAGTAACACTCCAATCTCCAGCTTAGAAAAATAACGTGAGAAGAGTCTTATCGGTGAAAACCTTCACAGGCACCATAAGGCGACGAGAGTTGAGAGAAATGAGAGAGCCTCATCAGTGAAAACCCCTCAAAGGGCACTATGAGGCGACAAGGATATAAAAGGGGCTCGCAAGATAAGATTGGCAAAAATGATCTGCATCCGGTGAGAGTTAGGCTTCTGCGCATCCCCAGCAAAGTAAGGCCGTCAGAAAAATTGGTTGATATAAATAGACTGGGTTGGTTAATCCGGAAATGCATGACATGATCATTGGGATTGATTATACCATTCATATAAGTTCTTTTCTTTTTCTTTCCCCAACATTTGTTCAGAAAGACTTTTTCTTTTATCTTTTTGAAGTCATCATTTTTCATTTCTTGGTTTAAAGTGTTTTTCTCCAGTAGTTTGTTTTTAGAAGGATTTTTTTTTTCCAGAGCTTACTACTAATTGCCAAAATGGTGCGAAGCAAAAGGCGAGCAGGACATGCCAAATATAAGGCAATGAAACGGAAAAGACGTTTGTTGCAAGACCAAATGATGAGTTGGTCTAAATGTCAAGGGTATACATAAAAAAACAATAAAAAAACAAAAAAAAAAAAAAAAAAAACAGAAAAGCAACAATTGAGAAATCTGAGGATGAAGTTCCATGAAAATCCACAGCAGATCATCGAGATGCAAGAGCATTCTTGGCCGATCATCGACCAAGTTCCAAAAGGGTCAGACAACGCAGAGCGAGGAAAGAAGAGGGGGAAAACCACCCCCAGCGGGAATGTGATCGCCAGTAGGAATGTGATCCCCAACAGTAGTATCATCCCCAATAAATAGTATCATCCTCAGCAAGTTCTGATAGTGTAATAGAATACCGAGCTGGGAAGGGAGAAAGGAAAAAACCATCCCCAGCATGAGGCACGACCACTCACCATGTTTTTTTAAACTAAGAAAATCTTTCTTTGATTTGAAGCAGGGAAAAGAAATGTTATAGATGGCGGAAAGACAGGCCATAAAGAAGATCATCAAACAGGGGCAGAAAATTTTCCCATTGCGAAAATTTTCTAAAAAATCAGGTACCCACTTGGGGAAGAAAGGAAGGCAACGCATGTCTGGATAAAGTGATATCCCCAACAATTTTCGGAGGAATGAAACACTAATTTTGAGGAAAGAAGTTCTGAAGGGAGATGATTCAAGTAAGAGGAAAAATGACTAAGGAGGCAGGAAAGAATAACGCCAACAGAATGTTATACTTTAAGGAGTGTTGAAGTTGGGAGCCCGCCCATATAACAGAGGAATACATTTCAGTATTACTTTTCAAATATTGAAGTTGGGAGCCCGCCCATAAGAACAGAGGAATACATTCAGTATTATATTTCAAGTGTTGAAGTTGGGAGCCCGCCCATAGAACAGAGGAATATATTTTAGTCTTTACATTTCAAGCGTTGAAGTTGGGAGCCCGCCCATAAGAACAGAGGAATACATTCAGTATTACATTTCAAGTGTTGAAGTTGGGAGCCCGCCCATAGAACAGAGGAATACATTTCAGTCTTTACATTTAAGCGTTGAAGTTGGGAGCCCACCCATAAAACAGAGGAATACATTTCAGTCTTTTCATTTCAAGTGTTGAAGTTGGGAACCCGCCCATATAACAGAGGAATACGTTTCAGTCTTTACATTTCAAGCGTTGAAGTTGGGAGTCCACCCATAAAACAGAGGAATACATTTCAGTATTACTTTTCAAATATTGAAGTTGGGAGCCCGCCCATAAGAACAGAGGAATAAATTTCAGTATTACATTTCAAGCGTTGAAGTTGGGAGCCCGCCCATAGAATAGAGGAATACATTTCAGTCTTTTTATTTCAAGTGTTGAAGTTGGGAGCCCGCCCATAGAACAGAGGAATACATTTCAGTCTTTTCATTTCAAGTGTTGAAGCTGGGAGCCCTCCCATAGAACAGAGGAATACATTTCAGTCTTTTCATTTCAAGTGTTGAAGTTGGGAGCCCGCCCATAGAACAGAGGAATACATTTCAGTCTTTTCATTTCAAGTGTTGAAGTTGGGAGACCGCCCATATAACAGAGGAATACATTTCAGTCTTTTCATTTCAAGTGTTGAAGTTGGGAGCCCGCCCATAGAACAGAGGAATACATTTTAGTATTACTTTTCAAGTATTGAAGTTGGGAGCCCACCCATACAACAGAGGAATACATTTTGAGATCAAGTCAGAAGACAGTAAAACAGAGGGTTACAATAGGAATCCCCAGCAGGAAACAATAAAAAACCCCAGCACCGGGAAGCAGAAGGTTGCAACAAGAGGACCCAGCACAAATTCAATCGCCTGAGTCAAAAGGAAGAAAGGACGCCTCTTGAAAGAAGCGGCTGGAGAACGTTAAATCATGCCCAGCATAACAAATTTGATGAAGAAAGCCGTATCCCCAGAGGAACCGCCGAAAAGCTTAATAAAAAAAGCCATGTCCCCATCGGACCGAACAAAATGATGAAAACTGGTATTCAGAAAAGCAAAGGGCCAGAAGCCTCGGAAGAAAATCATCAGAAGAAAAGCACCGGAAGAAACGCAAGCAGACAAGAAAGCAAGGCAACAAGAACAAATTGCAGTCTAGCCTAGCTTCTTATTTTCTTTTAAGCACGGTGTAACAAGGAGATCGGTAAGCAGTGGTAATAGCATGCAACAACAGTAACTTTGCAGTCCCACGGTAGTCCCAGCTACCAAAACTTCTCGAACTACATTGACCTGATTTTTGTTTAGCCCAGGATATGTAGGAAACCTTTGAAGCAAAGGTTCGGTTAAATCTTTTTCAAAAAAATGCTTCACACGGAGTACTCGGATGGGCAAAAATCGCTCGCTTTATCTTTGCACGAAAACCCTTCGTGTCTTCGGGCAAAGAGGGGCAGCTGTAAGCACGTGATTTTTGCCCTATGAAAGAATTACTCCCAAAAAATTCAAAAAAATAAAATGATTTTCCTTGGTGTGCAGTTTTGTGATATTTTTTGAATAATTATTTGCATTTGTCTGTGCATGTTTATTTGTTAAATTAATAAAAATACAAAAATATGTCGCATTTTGCATGTAGGATTTAATTCTACAATTGTTAGTAATTAAGTTTGTTTTACAAAAATTAAAAAATTACAAAAATAGGCATCTTTTGCATTTTTAGCATTTAATGTCCAAAAATACAATTTTATGCTTAATTATTATTTAATTGTGCGTTAATTGTTATTGGGAGTTAATTTGCGCTTTTATAACTTAATTTAGTTCTTAATAATAATTTAAGGATTTTTAGAATTTTGTTTTAGAAAAATAAAAGAAGAAAAGAGAGCAAAAATACAAAGAAAAATCGGATTGGGCCACTTCTTCAATTGTAAGCCATAGGCCCAGAAAATTGTCCAACCTTCCCCACGACCCGGTCCATTTCAAACAGGGTCGACCCAATCCATACCCAAAGACCCAACACCCCTATTATCTTACATTTTTACAAAACAAAGAAAAGAAAACCCTAAAAAAAATACTAAGCTATCCACCCCCCTCCCTATCTTCTTTTTCTCCAAAAATCTAAAACACACAACCATGGCTTCCCCTCGCATCGTCATCTCCAGCCCCGTCCGCCATTAAAACCAAGTAGTCCACCATCGTCGCTGCTACTGTGCCGCGTTTGCCTTCGTCTTCTTCGTCGAGCTCAAGCTTGAGCTCGACATCCATGGTCGCCACTCCTTCATTAAGCTTTCCGTCCATGGCTGACCCTACTGCTTCCGCTTCATCTTCCTCGTCATGCTGCTCATCGCCATCACTGTTTCTACCATGGCTGCTGCTGCTCACGCAGCTGCTACTGCTTCAGTTTTCTTCTTCACCTCCAGCTGCTGCTACTTCGGTGTTCAACCTCAAGCCCACGAGCTGCCTCACCAATGACCAGCTGCTGTTGCATTCGTCGTCCATGGCTGACCCTACTGTTTCTGCTTCGCTACATCCATACAGACCCCATAATAGAAATGGGTTCATCGCTGCTTCAGTCCGGTCCGAAAACGAGACTCAAACCATCTCGTTTGTTCGAGCTTTGTTCGGGGTCGTCAAAACAGTCCATACGAGTTCGTTGTTGGTCTGTCATTGTTCGCCGTTTCAATCCGGTTAGTTGTTTTTAAGTTTCATTTTGTCCATATTTTGTTTGACATTTTTCGGATCCAAAATCGATAAATGATTCAATTCTTGTTTTGTTTGTTCATCGTTGAAACAATTTTTTAGTTTGTTCATATGTTTTGTTGATTTAATTTTCGGATTCAAATGGAACTTTGATTAAATAGTTTTTCAGTTTATTTCATGTGCTTTTATTTTGTATTTTTGTAGAAGAAATTGTTAGTTTAATTTTAATATTGTTAGATTTAGTTTAAATCATTTGAATCCGTCATGTTTGTTATTTAATATGGATCTAATGCATGTTTAGTCTTTGTTTGAAGTTCGTTTTAATTCAGTGATTTAATGTGAAGTTATGTTTTGGTTTTAATTTTTGGATCATGTATCTTTGTTATAATTTTGTTGGATTTGATTTAAAACGATTAATTGATTATTTGAAAATTAGTGATTTGAATATGTTTATTTGTTTTGTTTAAGTTTAATTCGAAGTTTGGATAAAGCTTGTTTGTTATTGTTGTTGAATCTTTTCATTTATGTTCATACTTTGTTTGATTGATCTTGAATCCGAAATTAGTATAGTTTGATCTTCTTGTTTGTTGATTATCATTTTTGATTATTTCTTCAGTTTGCTTCATGATTTTGTTTAGTTTTAATATAGGAATTGTTGGTTGTAAAGTTGTTAGATTTTAAGTTCAAATGATTATTGAATTTAGAAATCTGAATATATTTGTTTGTTTGTTGTTGTTGTTGTTGAATCTGAAAGTAGGTTTGTTTGTTGTTAAAGATGTTGTTCAATCAAAATTTTAGTTGTTCTTTGTTGTTCATCATTTAGTTTGAATTTGTTGTTCGAATTTGTGTAGAAATTTGTCATATTGGCTATATTTTGGTTGAGTTTGATTAATTGATTGGTTATAGCTGATGGGGGTAGTTTGGTAAATCGCAGTACGTGCAGGGGTAAAATGGTAATTGTAGTAAGGTCGGAGGGGTAGTTTGATAATTGAACATTTTTGAATAATTCTTTATGTTAAGCATGAGGGACAAAATGTAATGGGGTGTGGGTGATATAGTTGTTTAATATAAATGGGGGACAAGACAAAATTTAGTGGAGGGGAATATGGTAATTGTTTATGGTAGGCATGGGGGACAAGATGTAATGGGAACCGGTTTGATATATTAGTTTAATATAGTGGGGGATGAGTGAGAAGATAATGGGTTTGGTAGGAGAAAGTGTGATTTTATTAATGGATTAAAGGGTTTGGGATGAGAAATAAATAAGAGGTCTTGAATCAGATTTTGGGAAGAGAATAAGAAAAAGAACGGACAGAGAAGAATAGAGAGAATAAGAGAGAGAAAAAAAGAGCTGAATATTTAAGAGAAAGAAAAATTCCGAAAAATATTAAAACTTTCAAATAAAAAAAACTAAAAAAAAATCTTTTGCTTTCTTTCATTGTTTGAAATCAGCATTAATTGTTGTTGTTTCATCCAAGCTTGAAGCTTTTTTTTTGGGATTACTACTGCACCGGTTTGCAAACTCTGTTCCTGGGTTGTTACTGTTGCTGGACTGTTGTTGCTGTGTTGTATTGTTATTACTGCTGCTGATTCTCATCTTCATTTTCATTTGCTTCTAATATCAGGTACACAACTGACACGCTGGTTATTGTAAACCGAAATATGAAGCAATGAATACGAAATGAAGAGTTGAAATTCTAAATTTACTTTAATTATATTCTGAATTTTATTTGTATGTATAAATTATTTAGCTTGCAAAAATCAGAATCATGTAGCTATTTAATACATATAGTGGAACATCCGACGATAGCTTAGCGGATGAACTATCTATATATATATTGCCTAAAAATAAATAAATGGTGTAGTAACTCCGTCGAGTCAAAAATCAAACGAATAGGCCATCTAGTAGGAACTTGGTAGGAATATTGTTTAGTTAAACAATATTGGTTAATTTCAGCCTGTAAATGGTCTAGGATTAATATTAGATTGCTAAGTTTTTTTTAATTTGACAAACTGAGAACATGCCTAGTATAATGTAACTAGGTAGTAACATGTGAATAAGACGGCCCAGGTCTAGTTTTATGTCATACACGTTGGGTCTGGGCTCGCAGTGGCAACAGACTGTCCTGTTTTGCATTATTTTTAGATTTGATGAATCATATTCGAAACCTATCTATAACAACTCAAGCATGTAAATAAATTAAGACATTTTCTCTTTATTTTGTAGAGACAAATTTAATAAGAAAAAATGTAGGCATTTTAGGACTGTCTTTTAAAAATAAAATGAGATGAGCCTCGCCCAATAAAATGCACCAATTGCGGGGCCCTCAATAAATGTTTAATTGAATATTTAGAATTCGGGATGGACTGTTTAGTGAATTCCACGGTCTTACCCAGAAATAATAATACGCTAATCGCTTTAGGCTCGATTTTAATAATAATACATTCCTAAACACGGGTGCGCATTTATGCGACCCAAATCCAAATTCAAAACATTGAATAAAAATACGTTCCGGATCGCGGGTGCATTTTATGTGACGCAATCCAAAGACATGTTTTTAAACGATGTTCACATTCTTTAAAAGGTATAATAATAAAGGCGGTAAAGAGTTAAAAATTTGTACATGAGCTCATAATTGTATAAAAATCAGATATTTAAGCCGAATATGACAGTTGAGCGACCGTGCTAGAACCACGGAACTCGGGAATGCCTAACACCTTCTCCCGGGTTAACAGAATTCCTTATCCGGATTTCTGGTATGCAGACTGTAATATGGAGTCATTCTTTTCCTCGATTCGAGATTAATATTGGTGACTTGGGACACCCTAAATCTCCCAAGTGGCGACTCTGAAATAAACAAACAAATAACGTTTCGATTGTCCTTTAATTGGAAAAAACTCCTTCACCTCTCTCGGGAGCGGAAAAAGGAGGTGTGACAGTGATAATGCAGTAGGACAAGGGTATAGCCTATGATTCTAGGAAACTCAAGAACCATGAGAAGAACTATCCAACCCACGACTTAGAGTTTGCGGTAGTGGTGTTTGCACTAAAGATTTGGCGACATTATTTATATAGGGTCCATGTAGATGTATTTACGGACCACAAGAGCCTTCAATATATTTTCAAGCAAAAGGAGATGAATCTGAGACAGAGAAGATGGCTAGAGTTACTCAAGGATTATGATATCGATATTCTCTATCGCCCTGGAAAGGCCAATGTTGTGGAGGAGCTCTTACCCGGAAATCTATGGGAAGTTTGGCTCATTTGGAGGCATATCAGAGGCCGTTGGCCCGGGAAGTCCACCAATTGGCTAGTTTGGGAGTTCGCCTTGCGGACTCTAGCAAAGGGGGAGTGATTGTGCAGAATAGGGCTGAATCATCGCTTGTAGCGGAGGTCAAAGAAAAGCAATACTACGATCCGTTATTAGCATAACTGAAAGAGGGGATTCATAAACACAAAACCGCAGCTTTTACCTTCGGCATGGATGATGGTACCCTACGGTAACAAGGCCGCCTATGTGTTCTGAATATTGACGGTCTTTGGGAAAGGATCATGGCACAAGCTCACACTTCCAGGTATTCCGTACACCCAGGTTCTACGAAAATGTCTCATGATCTCAAGGAAGTTTATCGGTGGAGCAACATGAAAAAGGATGTGGCGGACTTTGTGGCAAAATGTCCGAATTGTCAGCAATTGAAGGCCGAACATCAAAGGCCTGGTGGATTGGCTCAAAGTATAGAATTCCAATGTGGAAATGGGAAATGATCAACATGGATTATGTGGTATGGTTACCGCGCACTTCGCGCAAGTTCGACTCAATTTGGGTAATCGTGGATCTACTCACGAAATAAGTGCATTTCTTGCTAGTCAAATATACTGACACAGTGGAACAGTATGCTCAATTGTATATCAAAGAAATAGTCAGGTTGTATGGTAATCCATGTTACATCCCGTATGTTAATATTAGTCTGAGTCGTAGTAATCTATATGAATTCGAAGTGATTATGTATATTAGGAGGTTATAGAGGGTTTAAGACGTTATTATGAGACCCTGTAAGTTTACAACCATAATATCGTTAGATATTATGTTAGTGTGGTATTTTCTTTTAAGTGGAGTAATTAGAAAAAATGATCTCGGTACACAATTTGGTACTATTAGTTAACATTTTATTTCCAGTATAACTTACAATGGTGGAACTACATTAAGCTAAGTATTAATTAATACTGAATACAACAGGGAATAACTTATTCTGGTATAAGTACTAGCAATTCCTACATTTTAATCTTATCATAACTAGTTCATGAACCAACTGAACCTCGCTCAGGTTGGATGTTTAATTCTTCACATGATTAGAGTCAATGTCTTCATGTGTGCACCTAGAATTACGTCATGGTAGATTGTGTTATATAAACATGCAAAGGGGTCTATACATGTTACATTTTTGTAATTTTAATCTAAAAGTAAGCATTTGATTAGTTCTTACCGCTGGTGATATATATAAGCATTTGATTAGTTCTTATCGGTGTTGCTACCTATTTTCATGCTACGGAAGTTCACTAATTAATAGTACTATGCAATTCCACTGTTTCGTTTGTCTTGTTGCCCGAGAATGGCACTTCGTTGTGAAACTCTCTATTCCTCCCTCAAGGTCTACTATTTTATGGTTAATAGTATCAGAAAGAAATTATTGAGGCAGAGGTAGTAATAGTTTCTGCATTTCGTCTCACATCCGGTTGGGCAAATTTTATTGCCTAAGACGTGCAGAAATTCAGCATTTGGTCTTTATCTTATTACTTTCTTTTATATTTTTTACAATTATATGTAGCATGTATATTTTAAATAATAGTGTATGTATTGATTTTATATGATATCACATGATCATGATAGTAAGTTATATTAAGTGTGTTAAAAATAAGTAGTATTGTAAGTAATTTGAAATAATCCTTAATTATGTGAACTATTGGGTAATGGGAGAATTAATTAGTTAATTAATAATTAACTAGTTGAGTAATTAATGTCTTTGGACAAGGGTAATGAGGCAAGAACGTGGAGAAAGGATAGCTCCATATTGTGACTATTAATCACAATTGCTAGGTGGCTAAATTGGAGGAATTTTGGTGGCCAAAGTCTTACAAGAGTGGGGCCCACAACCCCAATATTAAAAGACTTTTCCATATGCTTAGTTTATACATATACTTGCTTGCTAACAGATGAGTCTTAAAGAATTTGTTATCAAGGAATTTACTAACAGATGAATCTTAAAGAATTTGTTATCAAGGAATTTGCTAACAGATGAGTCTTAAAAAGTTTGTTATCAAAAAGGTCACATTGAATTGTTACCAAAACATGTACCGGAGACTCTGAAACCCTCTTTTAAGTATGAGAGTATGCGAGTCCCTATTGAGGAAGAAAGGTATATGCTGCAAATGAGGAAGTTGCAAAAATTGTTAACGGCTAAAAAAAAAAGAAGAAGCAGGTTGGAAAAATATGAGGATATAAGTATCAAGTATAGAGGAACTTATAGAGTATACGGGGCAGTATGTCCATAGATTGCCAAGTACGGTACGCTGGTCAAAGGGAGAAGATAAATAACAAAGAAGAGAATCGGCTCAGGTATGTTAAGGCTAAGTTTTTCCTTCATTTTGGCATGATCTCGTCATTACACAAGTTTGATAACGAGGCATAAAGAAAAAATTCATATCTCCAAATTTACGTATATTTTGTTGTCTCGCAAGTTACGTATGTTTTTCTAGTTTTGTAAGTTACAATATTCTCCTTATCGGAGCTTCATATTCAATTGAGTATTTCCCTCTTCCAGTCAAGAGAGCAGAGAGTTTATATATACAGACATTATTTTCATTACCATCGAGCTATAATCGACGGGCAGGCCCCTATTGAGCAACCTCTGATCAGATGGTAAATTATATACCGATCCTACTGTGGCCGAGCGCGTATGAGCGAGTCCATCATGACCGAGATACAGAGCCTAGTATGGCCGAGCGCGTATGAGCGAGCCTACTACGGCAGAGCAATAATATATATATATATATATATATATATATATATATATATATATATATATATATATATATATATATATATATACACGAGCCTTATAGGGCCGACAACTATTTTACTTACTATATTGAGAGAGTTGAGTTGGTATCAGCAGGTAAGCATATTTTTAGATTTTGTTTGACTTCCAGCTACTTGCAGTTATTATATTATAAGTTCAGTTTTAGCTTTCAGTATATTGCCTTGCTTACTCGGTACATTATTTCGTACTGACGTCCTTTTGTTGGGGACGTTGCGTTTCATGCCCGTAGGTATAGACAATCAGTTTGACGATCCCTCATAGTAGACGAGATTGGCATTTAGCAAAGGATCAGTAAGACTCCACCTCATTCGGAGTGCAGCCGAGTCTATGAGTCATCGTGTCAGAATTTTACTACATACTGATGGGTCAGCCGGTACCCTGTCCCATTTTATGTCAAATAATTTTAGAGGCTTTCTAGACACAGAGTTTTATTATGTACAGAATGTCAGAGGCCTAGACGGCCCATTTGTATTAATGTTTTATGAAGGATGGTTCATTAACATAACATTTGCCTACTTACAATTGTACATTACGAGTTGCGGCCATGTTGACCAATGATAGTTAGAAGAAAAATGAGTTACAGAGTGGTTCGCTCGAGCTAGCTCGGCACCGGGTGCCAGCCATGCCTCCCAAGGTTGGGGTGTGACACTCCAGTCTCAATTATTTCGGATCGAGGGGCCCAGTTCACGGTCAACTTTTGGAAGAAATTTCAGCAAGGTTTGGGTACGTAGGTAAATCTTAGTATAGCCTTTCATCCTCAGACCGACGGGCAAGCGGAGCGGACTATTCAGGCGCTTGAGAAAATGTTGCGTGCTTGTACGCTTGATTTCAAATGTAGCTAGGATGACCATTTGCCACTCATAGAATTTTCTTATAACAACAGCTTCCACGCTAGTATCCAAATGGTACCATTCGAGGCATTGTATGGTAGGAGATATAGGTTTCCCATTGGGTGGTTCAAGGTTGGATAAGCTGAATTGATAGGGCCGGACCTTGTGCATCAGGGCATGGAGAAAGTCAAAATTAATAAGGAAAGGTTGAAAACTGCTCAAAGTCGCCAAAAGTCTTATTCGGACATTCGTCGCAGAGATTTAGAGTTCAAAGAAGATGATTGGGTATTTTTGAAGGTTTCCCCCATGAAGGGTATCATGTGGTTTGGAAAGAAAGGAAAATTGAGTCCGAGGTATGTCGGACCGTACAAAATCATTCAGAGGATTGGTCAGGTGACGTACAAGCTCGAGCTACCACCTGAGATATCATTGGTACACCTAGTCTTCCATGTGTCTATGTTGAAAAAGGTAGTAGGAGATCCATCCACCCTTGTGCCAGTTGAAACTATTGAGGTTAATAAAGAACTGTCATATGAAGAAGTTCCAGTTGTCCTTCTTGACAGGCAAGTCCGGAAATTGAGAAACAAAGAAATTGCCTTCGTGAAAGTGTTATGGCGAAACCAACAGGTTGAAGAAGCCACTTGGGAAGCCGAGGAAGATATGAAAAGGAAGTACCCACATCTGTGTGTATAGCCATGTAATAGCTTTATGCATTTGGTTCCTATGAACTCTTATCCTTTGATTTGGTCTATGTAAAACTGTTCTGTTTTGTTTATATGTTGCCTATATAGCCATGGTTAGTGTCATTACAAGTTATATCATGTCTATGGATTGTGTATATGCTGTTAAGATATGTTTCTGGGGCTCTCTGACAGGTGGATAGGCCTAGATACAAAGGAAACTCTGGCAAAATTTTTTGAAATTTAGGGAGTTAGCCAAATTTGGGCCTGTTGATATGTTTCATAGTGTGAAAAGCTGAGGTTGCATAAAGTTTGATAATGAGTGAACCTTGATCCTCATTCGAGGACGAATGATCTTAAGTGAGGGAGGATGTAAGGCCCCGTGAAAATTTCGACCCAAAACCCGAAAACTCGTAGTGCCAAGTTAGGAATATGTGTTAGAAATTAGTATTCAGACCTTTGGACTGATCTGTGCATTAAAAAATTAAGGAATAATATTTTCCAGAAAAGTGCATTTCTGCGGTCCATTATGTGGTTGCATAATAGCTATGCGAACGCATAGTCGCCGCAGAGTCAGATAACTTGATGGTTAATTTTGAGGTCAACTATGCGGCCAATTATGCTATCTCATAATCAATATGCGGGCCGCATAGTCATCGCATAATCCCCTTGGAATTTTTGCGAAGGGCAGTTCTACGGTGCATTATGCGACCGTAGAACAGGTATGCGGACCGCATTTTTTCCGCATACCCGGATAGTTTGTTCAGGTTTTTGGGACCATTTTTGCGGTCCATTCTACGGGCCGCATGTCCATTATGCGATTGCAGAGTTTGTTGGGGCTCCTATTTTCTTACTTTTAAAATCCGACCCCATCCCATTAAAAACACCTCCTTAGGTCCCTTTTATGATATTTTTACTACAAATAGAGTGAGAGAGGAGGTTCTAGAGGGAGAGAGTGATCTTCATCATGTTTTCCACTCAATCCTTGCCTAAACCCTTGAAGATTATCAAGTAAAGCTGCTAGGCCTTCACCCCAAGAGATAAGAACTTGAGCCCTAACCTTTAATTTCGAAATTCACACTAGAATGAACAATTAGCAAGTGGGTTCATAGGTATGAGAATGGATTTTCTTGCATGCATAAATGATAATAGGGTATGGAGCGGCTGTGAGCTAAAAAAATAGCAATTGGGGTGTAAGATGATAAAAATCTCACAAAAGGGTCCTAAAATCACAATGCACACTTAGTGCTTGATAATATGCTCCATTGAGCTAGAACCTTAATAATGTCTCTAATTTTTGGTTGAATTTATAATTCTCATAAAATAGATCGAAGTTGCTAGGAAATTTCGGAATTTATTGTAAGGATTTAAGGAAAGCTCTATTGAGGTATGTATGGTTAAAACCCCATGTTCTTAGAAATTGAGCTTTCATGGTGTTTGTGCAAATGTTGTAAGTCCAAAATTTGATTTATGTAGTACTTGTTATATCAAATGGATCGATGTTGTGAGAATGTATGTGGAAGGTGCGTCTCCATATGTTTTATATGCTATTCTTTGTAAAATTGAGGATATGTGAAGAACATGAACTATGTGCTAAAATGCCTAAATTTCAAGTCAAGGTTACATTGTGATTATTGTGCCGAACTAGATGAATTTCTCTCTATGCTTATAACATGAATTGCTCTTGTATGTGCCTATGATCTTAAATGGCAAGTTAAATGTTGAAAAATGGGAATAATGTGAAACATGAGGTATGGAATGTGGCCTAGTGCCAAGTATGATGTGGTAATTGTGGCCTCAAGTGCCGATGAACTAATGTATATGAAACCAAAAATGGAAGTGAAATGATTAATAGAATAGGGTAACGTCTTAGTAAGACGGCCTAGCCGATCTGGCCGTGATCGGACGCCATGCAATATTCATGGTAGTATTGCATTGATAATTGAAACCGGAAAGCAAGAATGAAATGATAATTGAGGTATATGTCTCCAATGAGGCAGCTTAGCCGATCGGGCCGTGATCGAACTCCGCTCAAGAAAGTAGTGGTATTGTGAATGGTGATGAACAGTATTAAAGGCCCTAACCTAAAGCTACAGAAATTATGTGAAAGTTATATGATTCTTTTATTTGATGATGTGGTGTTCGTTTAATGCCTTTTATTAATTCTTTGTGATTTTCTTGTTCTTGTATGATAGTTCTTTCTAATGAGATGGTATTTAGTTATACATACTAGTACTATTCCATAGTGCTAACATCCCGTTTGCCGGGGGCTGTTGTTGATACCCAATTTTTCCCTATATATTTTTAATATGCAAAATACTTTCAAAATAGTATATATATGTATGTATAAGTATGTTCAGATGTTTTATCATTTTTTCTAATTTTTACAAGATTCTTTTTAACCAATTTATTCCCCTATTTTATTCTGTGTGTGTGTGTGTGTGTGTAAGTATGTTCAAATGTTTTATCATTTTTTCTTAATTTTTAAAGATTTTCAAACCAAGTTATTCCCCTTTTTTATTTAAAAAAACCCAATAATAATTCCCAAAGTTATCATTTTGGTTATCCGTTTATTAGATTCTTATATTTATACTAAAATATAGCTAAAATATTTTTTTTGCATATTTTTATAAATTGATTTAGTATTTTTATAGCTAAATTGCATATAATGACAATATTAGCCTCTTTTAGGTTTAATTGCGTTTATATCTATTAAAATTAAGTTCAGTATTTTAAATTAGATAATTATGTACTAAAAATTATTTTAGCACCTTTAATTTAGTTACAGAAATTATTTTATTATTTTTTATAAATCAAATAGTGAA
Organism: Nicotiana tabacum; assembly: GCF_000715075.1. NCBI lineage: Eukaryota > Viridiplantae > Streptophyta > Magnoliopsida > Solanales > Solanaceae > Nicotiana > Nicotiana tabacum. Next base: position 87,163,836 of record NC_134101.1, on the reverse strand, counting down.
AATTGGCTATTTAAATGTTAGCCCCATTTTATTTCAATTATAGCCTGATTTGAACCCAATTTGAAGCCCAATTACCCCGACTGAATTACAATCTAAACCGACCCAAACCCTAACCCATTAAACCGCCCCTGTTACCCCTTTTAATCCAGGCCGTTTATCCTTCAAGATCAACGACCAATAATCACGCTTTCCTTTTTTAACCCAAACGACCCCTTCACCCTAACTCATTCCTCACAACACGCCGCCTCTGAAACCCCTCCTCTCCCAAATCCTCTCTAAAACACCCTCAAACCCTAGCTGTCGCAACACTAACCCGCCCTAGTCCATGGCCTTCCAAGGTCATCGGAGACCTCTATCAGCCTCCCAAGGCTTCTACGCGTTCGCTTCTGTGGTCTCATGACTAGACCATGAAGGGGATTGGTCCAGACTTTGCTCGATGACTGTTCTCCGGTTGTCTATGATCTTTCTCCGGCCAGCCATGGCCATTCGAGTCAGACCTTTGACTCTCCTGCTTAGATCAATGGCTTTCAAGGCCTTTCTCATCACTTGGGGTTCTTCTGAAACCCTAATCTCTAAGGTTCTTTCGATTTCTTTCAGATCTGCTTAAGATCTATGTTTTCTTTGAACTTTTAAGCATTTTTCTCGAAGTTTCTTTTAAAACTTTGCTTTCAAAACTCTTTACCTTTTCCGATTAGGGTTTTCTAGTTAAGTTATTTCAAAACGTTTCTCTAATTTTTGACATGTTTTGCTATGTTTGCTCGTATTGTCCTTCTATCTGAGTTTGAATAATAAAGTCCTGATTTCTTTTGGGGTTTCTGAGTCTATTTGCTAGTATTTGTTTGATTTACTTGTTTATCATCTCTAGACTCGATTGGTGTTTAAAACCCTAATATTTTGGGTTTATTCGAGTTTCTGAGACTATTTGTTGTTTGATTTACTTGTTTATTATCGCTAGACTCAATTGGTGCTGAAAACCCTAATTTCTTTTGGGTTCATTCGAGTCTCTGAAGCAGTCTGCTAAGTATTTGTGTAATCTATTTGTTCATCATCTTTAAACGCGATTGGTTTCGAAAACCCTAATTTCTTGGGGGTCTATTCGAGTTTCTGAAACTGCTTGTGCAATTCATTTGTGTGAAATCGCTCGACTTGATTTGAAATTCCTTTAATTCAGCATCTCTTTTTTTTATGTGATTCCTTTGGTTCTGGGTTCTTACTATCTTTGAAACTCGACTATGCTTTTCAGAAGGGTTTTTCACTTGACCCTTTGCATGCTTCTGATACTCTATCTTTTTCTCTACTGCTAAGTCAATGAAACTTGACCTACGTGACTATCACATTTCGAATATTTGTTGTCTACTAACTTTGTGCTATTATTTTGTGTTGTTTCCTTTTGCCAATAGTTTGGCCTCGCATGTCCAGCGTTTGCGCACTCTATTTAAATGTTGAGTTTCCTTCTTTGATCGACTTTCAATTATGTGACATATTTCAAACTTTTCTTTTGTGAAAATCTGATTTCACTCGCTTGTTAAGGTTAATTGATTTCTTTCCTTGTTTTGCCTTACTGAATCCTTTCCAAAACAAGTATATTCCTGTACTTAGACTTAATCACTTACTCAATTGTTTTACTACTTCTTTTATGGCAATAATCAGTCTGCCTATAAATTGATTTCTTTCCTTATTTTGAACCTGTCACTGCCCGTTAAGCAAGTGATCCCTTAATTAAAGGCAATCATTTGTGTAATTGATTCTGAATAAATTTCTTTCCTTAACACTTGTATAAATAGATTTCTTTCCTTATTTTGAACCTGTCACTGCACGTTAAGCAAGTGATCCCTTAATTATAGGCAATCACTTGTGTAATTGATTCTGAATAGTTATTGTTTCTATGTTTGTGGCTTATTACTACTCTTTCACTCATTTTCAAAAATCTATAAATACCATGTACTTCTCTTCTTTCAAAGACAGTAACACAAGGCATAAAATACTTGAGTTCAGACACACACTCCACTAAAATCTCTCTTTTTTTTCTGTTGCTACTTTTATTACTGTCTTACCTAGCCGGCTGAAAGCCAAAGCTAGGCTGTGGGAAACCTACTTATTTTCTCTGCATTTGCATTTTACTGGTATGTTCTAATTAAGCTTCTGCAACAACAACAACATGTTTCTTTACTGTCTCTTTCATCTTTTTTTGTCCACTGTTTGTATTTAACCTAGTACCATTATTAAACATGCTTTAATCTGCCCTTTCCTATTCTGAATTAATGTTTTGTCCACCACTTATTATAACTTGTGAATCCTAAATCCCTACCCCAATGTGTTTAATACTTGTATTGGGTTTGGGGCATGACAGCATTGGACATTGTTGTGCATGACCCAAACCTGATTCCCCTGGGATCATAACCTCCACGTTTCCTCCAAATGTTGTGTGTTCTGATTGGTTTATAAGCATGTCAAGACCTTCTATTGTTGTGCATGCCCAAAACTGATCCATGCCTAAGTGCATGGGCTCCTTTCAATGGATTCCAAACCCTTAACCCCCCATTTGTATGAAATTATTAACTCTATGTGTTATTGATTACTGTCTCCCTATCACCCTTTACCCTTCTCCTTTATCCCCTCATTTTTTAAACTTTGTTCCTGGACTTTCGCTATCCTCTTAGAACTTAAGTTCTGCCCTCCTTGTGTGAGCCTTGCCTTGGGACCCATGAGTTCCCTCTAAACTTGGACACATAAGGGCTGGCACTTCCACATGGCACTCATCTCTATTCTGGTTATGTAACTTGGGTGTGAGCACTGCCCGGGGTTCTATTGAGACCCTTAGGGAACTTTGACACACTCAAGTCTGAGAAATGCTTTGAATCATTAGCATTTGAGGTGGTTTATTCCATAACTCAGAGAGGAAGTCAAGAATCAGGCTTCCTCTGGTTGTAACTTTTCTTTGAACTTTTCTGGTGTAATTCATTATTTCTGGTCTGTAATAATTTGTAATAAACACTTGGGGCTGGCTAGTGAAAAGGGTTGGGTAATCATGTATGCTCAAGGGTAGAAAGCATGTCTATAGGACTTTTTCTTTTTTATTCTGCGTGTTCAATTCTACATTTTAGACACCATGTCTATAGTGTTTATCTTGATTTCTTCAGATCAGTTTCACATCTAGATAACCTGCCTATAGAACTTGTTTATAATTCTACCTGTTTGATGTCACTTAGATGTAATATTTTAGGTTCTAAACGACTATAAGTAAGTATCATGTTTATAAGGTTAAAATAAGTATGATATATAAAAATCATGCCTATAGGGATTCCCATGAAAATTCTGTTTGTTTCCGTTAACATTCAATATTAGATATCATGACTATAGGGATTAAAATCAACAAATATTAGATACCATTGCCTACAGGATCTGAAACTAGTTCAATTTCAAATCAGTTCGATTCCGAACCAGTTTTAAACAACTTTCCTTCCTTATTTAACGAGGTTTAGCAAGCATGCCTATAGGATCCCAGACCATTCATTTTAAGTTATTACTGCTTTTCCACACTTTGAATCATTAAATAGATACCATGTTCCTAAGAGCTCACCCAAACACTTAGGCAAGCCTTGGGTAATAACAACAATAAAATTTGAATCCGCTTTTGTTAGTTGCTACAACCAGCAGGCAGGCCTGATTCGGACTTCTTATCTGAGTTATGTAATAAACTGATCTGCCTCAATAATTAAACTCTCCTCGTCTTTAGTATTTTAATCAGACCTAAAAAGTATGTGCAAGTGCTGCTATTAATGTGTTTTTTTTGTTTGAGGAGGAATACATGGGCCTTTATTTGTTTATATGCTTCCCCAACATGCAGTATTATGTGTTTTGTATGTCGCCTTAGATTTTTACCTTTTGAAACCAAAATCAGCCTAATATCCCTCCCTTTTAGGAATAGTAGTCCTAATCTCCTCTGAGACTGATAGAAATGGGACGGGTGATAACATGCAATAGTGATCGAGAACAATTCGCGCTTTAAATACCTTAATGGGGTAGGAAGGGTAGATATGGATATGATGACCGGTGGGCTAATACCATGTGTATCCCCTCTTTTTAAGAGTGTCATACCGGGTATCGCATTGATGTGATCCATATTAAATACAAACCTAGGACCCCTTTACATTCATCAACATGCTTAGTTATAACTCTTCCAAAACTTTGCTTTATTTTATCATTTCTAAACACCTATGTACTTAGAATCCCCTCTTATGTGAGCCTTATTTGTTTACTTGTTAATTGCATAAATTCACAATCAACTATCTGGCCGGGAACCACACTAATGGATCCTGAGGGGTGCCTAACACCTTCCTCTTAGGATATTTTCAAGCCCTTACCCTATCTTTGGTTATTCAAACGAACATAGAATTAAACCCTATTGGTGTCCTAATGCACCCTAAATCATTAGGTGGTGACCTTTCAAATTGCAAAACCCAGTTCCCAAAAGGAATGAGTTGTCCCATACCAAATGTCATAAAACCAATTTCGCGAGAAAAAGGGGGCGCGATAGCATGACGACTCTGTTGGGGATATTTAGGCTTTTACCATTTTAGGCTATTATTGTGGATTTATACCTCTTTATGTGCAATTACTTGTTTAATTCTTTTAAGCATTCAATTCCCTTTTCAACTGCAAAACTGACTTGTCTTCTTTGTTTCTTTCCTTACTACTACTTTAAATTATGAAATTGTTGTATTTACTGCTTTCTTACCATGAAAATACGTGCCAACATGCTTTTAATTATTGCATAATCATGCTCAACATCATACTCCACTTGTGCCAAATGAATACCCTAGCAACGCTTATAATGAGTTGTTGCGCTCTTCCTATATTATTACCCCCTAAATCCGAAAAAGGCATATATGCGGTAAAACCAGTCGATCAACGGTGTAGTCGACGGTTCCATGCCTTTCCCCCTTGAGTTGAATGCTCAAGGGTACCAGTCTAAAACCCAATAGAAACCTTAATTTATTTAAATTACGCATGAATCATGGTCAAACCTAGGTGGGTCTGTTATGTTGTCCACATAATGATCCTTTAAGATAAGCCTTGTCCAAAGTCCTCTGGATTTCCTTAAACCCAAACGGACATCACCATGTTCTGTGCATTTATTTGGAGAACTAAAGGATTTATGCCGATTGTTGATATTAAATAGTCGAGTCTGGTGGGGGTAATGGTCTAACCTTATTTGTCTTACAGAAATTTGAGGCACAAAGTCCATAGATTCGGCATGGTCACCAACATCCCCCCAAGAATGTTAAGCTGGTGGGAGGATCTTCCCTCTAGCGATCAAGCTCTTATCCGGAAATATCTGGGCAATCTACCTTCTCTCCTGGAGATCCAACCCAACAACAAGATCAAGGAAGCTGCTACTTTGTTTTGGGATTGTGAGAGGGCCATATTCCGCTTCAGGGACATTGAAATGACACCCTTTCTAGAAGAAATAGGAGGATTGGCCGGTATAGCATGGGAAACTCCGGGTTTGTTAATGCCTGAGAACCGCAAGGGTAGGGGCTTTCTCAAAATGATGGGTCTGAAGAAGAATCCAGAGCTGACATGTTTGAAAGAGTCCTACATCCGTTTTTACTATTTGTATGAGAGGTACGGTAATAGGAAATCTTACCGTACCTATCCTGACGAGTTCGTCATCACATAATTAGGGCATATTCACCGAAAGGTCTTTGTATTCATGTTTTGTTTCCTTGGGTTGATCTTGTTTCCCATGAAAAAAGCAAGAATCCATACCAGGTTGGCCATGGTAACTAAGACCTTAATGGAAGGAATTGGCGGGCAACCCTTCAGTATTGTGCCCATGATCATTGCGGAAATATACTGAGCCTTAGAGAAATGCCAACAAGGAGCCAAACACTTCGAAGGCTACAATTTGCTACTTCAACTCTAGCTCATGGAGAATGTCCAAAGGGGTGAATACCGACAAAAGATTCATCAAAGAGACCGGGATGATCAAATCGCTTAACATCATCCGAAGCAAATGAATTACATGCCAATATGTTCGCCCCGCCAGAAGATGCCAAAAGTTGGGTAGAATTATTTGATAATCTAACTGAGGACCAGGTACAGTGGATGTTCGAGTGGTTTCCAACCGAGGAATTCATCGCCCGATCCATAGATGCACCTTTCCTGATATTGATCGGTCTACGAGGAACATACCCGTACGTCGCTCTCCTGGTTATGAGGCAAGCTGGTAGGAAGCAAGTTATACCCAGGGTCAACAATATGAGTCATTTCCGGGCTAACTTTCAGGCTGATGATAGTCCTTATAAGTGCCAAGCTCAGCATATGTGGCACTGCAAGATTGTCATGGGGAGAGATACCATCGAGCCAGATAAATACCATGCTGGTTGCGCTCCCTACTATTCAGGCTGGTTGGAAGATAATCACGATGGTATGAGCTAGCCAGGGTTTGCTAGGGAACACAGGATCATAGATGGAAGGGCCGAAGCACAGGTCAAATACAACCAACTGCGCAAGAGGATCCGGGAGTGCAAAAGCGAGCACTATGAGATACAAGAAGCCAACCAGAAACTGATTGAGGAATAGAAGGACATGGCTGTCAATGCCAACAAGTGACTGGGATACTTGGAGCGGGGCATAGTGGAATTGGAAAGAAAGTTTCTCAAGAGGGTCGAAAACTGCCAAAATGCTGAAGGAAACGAAGGCGGACATCTAGCCAAAGCCTACCTATTACTGGGACTTCGCGAGTTAGAAAGCTGTTCGACGGAGCCAAGAATGCCGAATTTGGGGAAGGTCCTTCTGGGACCAAATAGATAGGAGTTTATCTTTTCACTTTATAAAATGTAATGAGGTCAATGGCCATTAGTGACATTTATTTCCTGTTTGTCTAGTGTCGATTTGGGATTCGTCTTATTTTCTATCAATAAAATGAGGCATTTAGCATTCTAAGTTCTCCAAATTAATTTGTCGCTAGGACTACCTCGGGCACAAAGAGGTTCCCAAATTAGGACACGTTTTACATTCCGAACTATGTGTTTAAATATTGCAACATTTTTTATGATCCTCACTAACTTGTTACCTTTGGTTTTTTCTTTTGTTTTATTATTCCCCTCCCCAAAGGTTAGTTCGTGCACTCTAGCAACATCATCATATTCCATGAGATCCAAGGGCCCTCCGCCTACTCCTCCTCATAGTCCTGTCAAAAACAAGAATAAAGGGAAGACGGAAGATTTGAATAATGTGAGAAAACAGAACTCAACTGAACGGGTAGAGGCCACTCATGGTCATGGTACTCAGGTTCCTAAGGAAAATTCATCCCAACTCGAACAAAAGCTGCTAAAATTCCAAGAAGAACTTGATCAGGTTCGGAATCTGGATAATTTGTCATTTTCCCTCACCACCCCGGATATCAATTTCCCAAATGCTCAGAACCCCACACCTCCATAGAATATCCCAAATAAACAGAACCATCTCGTTCCTCACCACAACACCTGCCATACCTCAAACAACACCCCGTCAGCGCCAATTGAGATCGAATTCGTGTCTCCAGCAAACGCACCCACACCGTTTGAAGTTGCAGTTTTACCACCCAAGGCACATGCTCCGTTCGGAGTAAGGACAGCCACGCTGATCCCAGTGGTGATGTCTACCATGACGCCATTCCATACAAAGGCTATACCTATGGGACTATACAGCCGAGGCGAGGAGGAAAGGCAAGGTCAGGCTCGAAGAGACTATTGCAGCACAGGGTATGACAAGAACACTGGTAGAGTTTATACCCGAGAACATTTAGTTGTGTCAAGCAAGCAGACCTCCAATCGGTCACCCATCATAGAGACAGGACCGAACGATCTTTGGAGAAAGATACATGCCAAGAAATACTCGGTCATCGACCAATTGAACAAAACACCGGCACAAATCTCCATTCTTGCTTTGCTACAAAATTCTGAGGCGCACAAGAACGCTCTATTGAAGGTGCTGAGTAAAGCATGTGTTCCAAGCAACATCACTAGTGGGGAAATGGCTAACATGGTAGGACAGGTATTGGAAATTCATAAAATTATATTTCATGAGGATGAGCTGCCACCTGAAGGGTTGGATCACAACAAGGCACTGCACATCACTGTGCAATGTGAGGACTATTTTATCACCAGAATCCTGATCGATGGAGGTTCCAATCTCAATATCTGTCCACTGGTAACACTCAAGAAGTTGGATAAAGGACTGCATGAGATAAAGGACGGAGATATAAATGTGAAAGCCTTTGACGGCTCCCAGAGGTCCACTATTGGGGAAATTAGTCTATGTTTGCAAATGGGGCCAACCTGGTTCGATGTTGATTTCCAGGTAATAGATGTGCCACCATCTTACAATCTATTGTTGAGACGGCCATGGATCCATGCCGCTATGGCCGTAGCATCAACACTGCATCACGCAGTAAAATTCGAATGGAATCATCAAGAGCTGTTCATTCACAGTGATGGTAGCAACCCTATATAAAGTCGCTAGACCATTCCAGCAATCGAAGGGAGAAGGAAGCTAGGTGGAGAAACTTACCATCATATTGAAAGGGTAAATGTTGTTGACAAAGATAAATGGTGGGATAACAAGATCGAGAGTATATTGAATTGGAGTGGGTACGAACCTGGCAAGGGACTCGGAAAGAACCTTCAAGGAATCGCTAAACCCATAAAGCTCAATAAACATGACACTACTTTCGGTCTGGGATACGAGTACACCTGGGAAGAATTCAATAATTGATCGCCACCAAGGCGCGGTCCTTACTATCTACTGGAGCAGCCGATACAACATCTGGAAAAGACCTTCCAACCGACAGATATTATTTATGGGTCAGATGAAGAAGAAGCACTGGCAGCGGTGAAAAACTTGTTCTTATAAGATAATGACATGGACTGTTGTATTGTACTCGGGGAGGAGGGGAAGGAAGGCCCTTCTATATAGGCTGTAAGAAGAGGGGTATGCCTCAATAACTGGACTATCAGGACAACCAGAGCTCGACGAGCCTCAGGGTAGCAAGGCTAAAGCAAGCACTATTTCCTTTACCAAAGGATATTATTTTTCGCATATTTTCAATTCCGTAATAAGATCTCCAATGTTTAAAACGATTATGCAGTTTATCAAAGCGTTTTTTTCTTATGAATCGACGCTCATTATTATTTTTCTCTTATTACTTTACTTATAAAGCATTACTATTACTTATCTTAATGAACCAATGACTGTGACATTCAACGAGACAACGCAACAAACGGACATAGATTTAGAGGAAGATGACATACCAGAAGAGATTGAGAATTTTGAGAACATACCTAAGTCCTTCCTGGACGAGACAAAAGTTGTCAACCTAGGAGATGCAGAAAACATCAAGGAAACACAAATCAGCGTTCACATCGCCATCAGAAAAAAAGGAATACACAGATTTTCTAAGGAAATATGAGGACATATTCGCCTGGTCATATGATGATATGACTGGTTTGAGTACATCTATTATGGCTCACAAACTGCCAACCGATCCAGCATGTCCGCCGGTAAAACAAATGCTCAGAAAGTTCAAACCCGATATGAGTTTGAAAATCAAGGAAGAAGTCACTAAACAGGTCAAAGCTAAGGTTCTCAGGGTAGTAGAATACCCGACATGGTTAGCCAATATCGTGCCTATACCAAAAAAGGATGGGAAGGTCAGAGTCTGTGTTGATTACCGGGATCTCAACCAGGCCTGTCCGAAAGACGACTTCCCTTTGCCAAACATACACATCCTGATTGACAATTGCGCCAAGAACGAGTTGCAATCATTTGTATATTGTTTCGTTGGTTATCATCATATCTGGATGGATGAAGAAGATGCTGAGAAAACAATTTTCATTACGCCGTGGGGAATGTATTGTTACAAAATGATGACATTCCGTTTGAAGAACGCAGGGGCCACCTACACGAGGGCCATGACTACCATTTTCCATGATATGATACAAAAGGAGATAGAGGTGTATGTAGATGATGTTATCAACAAGTCCAAGAAGATCACTGATCACATGGAAGATTTGAGGAAGTTCTTCAATAGACTGCGAAGGTACAACCAAAAACTGAATCCCGCAAAGTGTGCATTTGGGGTTCCTGCTAGAAAATTACTTGGGTTTATTGTGAGTCACTGAGGAATAGAACTGGATCCATCAAAAGTCAAAGCCATTCAAGAACTACAACCGCCAAAGAATAAGAAGGACGTGATGAGTTTCTTGGGAAGGCTTAACTACATCAGCTGATTCATAGCACAATATACAGTTATCTATGAGCCAAACTTTAAGATGTTGAAGAAGGACGCCACTACTAAATGGACTGATGACTGCCAAAAAGCTTTCTATTGGATCAAGGAATACCTATCAACACCATAGTCTTTGTCTCGCCTGATCCAGGTAGACCCTTATTACTCTACCTTGCAGTATTGGATGGAGCCTTCGGTTGCGTTCTTGGGCAGCATGACGAAACGGGGAGGAATGAGCAGGCCATCTATTACCTCAGTAATAAGTTCACCCTGTACGAGGCCCGGTATTCTCTATTAGAGCGCACCTGCTGTGCTTTGACTTGGGTAGCTTAGAAGCTGAGGCAGTGCTTCTGTGTCTATACTACATATCTCATATCTAGGATGGATCCTTTGAAGTACATCTTCCAGAAGCCCATGCCCACTGCAAGCTAGCCAAATGGCAAATCCTGTTGAGTGAGTTTGACATTGTCTACGTGACTTAGAAAGCAATCAAGGGACAGGCACTAGCAGATCACCTTGCTGAAAATCTCGTGGATGGGGAATACGAACCCCTGAAAATATATTTTCTTGATGAAGAGGTATCATTCATAGGAGAGGACATTGCAGAATCCTATGATGGTAGGAGAATGTTTTTTCGACGGAGCGGTGAACATCAAAGGAGTTGGCATAGGAGAAGTCCTAGTATCAGAAACTGGGTAGCATTATCCAGTGTCTGCCAAACTCAGGATCCCGTGCACCAACAACATGGTAGAATACGAAGCCTGCATCTTAGGGCTCAAGATGGCCATTGACATGAACATTCAAGAGTTGCTAGTGATTGGAGATTCGGACCTACTCATACATCAGGTGCGTGAAGAATGGGCAACCAACAATTCCAAGATACTCTCGTATCTGCATCATGTACAGGAATTGAGAAGGAGGTTCACGAAGACGGAGTTCCAACATGTTCCCAGAGCCCAGAATGAATTCGCCGAAGCATTGGCTACCTTGTCATCTACGATACAACACCCAAACAAGAATTTCATTGATCCCATTCTAGTGAAAATCCATGATCAACCAACTTATTGTGCCCATGTTAAAGAAGAAGCAGATGGAAAGCCTTGGTTTCATGACATCAAGGAATATTTGGCAAAAGGAGAATACCCAGAGCTTGCAAATACTACTCAGAAACGCACACTTCAGAGGTTGTCCAACAACTTCTTTCATAGCGGAGGAATCATGTATAAGAGGACTCCTGATTTGGGGTTACTAAGGTGTGTCGATGCAAAGGAAGCATCCAAGCTGCTAGAGTAAATTCACGCTGGGACCTATGGTCCACATATGAACGGTTTTGTCTTAGAAAAGAAGATACTCCGGGCTGGTTACTTTTGGATGACTATGGAAACAAACTACATCTAGTATGTCTGGAAATGCCACCGCTGTCAGATACATGCAGACATGATAAAGATACCTCCAAATGAGCTTAATGCAACAAGCTCACCATGGCCGTTCGCCACTTGGGGGATGGATTTTATTGGGCCAATCGAACCCGCCGCTTCCAATGGACACAGGTTTATCCTAATAGTAATCGACTATTTCACCAAATGGGTCGAAGCAACATCTTTTAGAGTAGTAACCAAGAAAGTCGTGGTAGACTTTGTCCGCGACCACATTGTTTGTTGATTCGGGATTCTAGAGTCAATCATTACTGATAATGGCTCAAACCTCAACAGTGACTTGATGAAATCTATGTGTGAAACTTTCAAGATCAGACACAAGAATTCTACAGCCTACAGACCTTAGATGAACGGAGCCGTAGAAGCCACCAACAAGAATATCAAGAAGATATTGAGGAAAATGATAGAGAAGAATAAATAGTGGAACAAGAAGTTATCATTTGCTTTATCGAGGTATTGAACCACAGTCCGCACATCAACCGGGGAAACCCCCTAGATGATGGTTTACGGTACAAAGGCAGTCACTCCCATTGAGGTAGAAATTCCCTCCCTAAGGATCATATAGAAAGCCGAGCTCGACAACGTAGAGTGGGTGAAAAGTTGTTATGAGCAACTAGCCCTTATAGACTGAAAAAGAATGAATGCAGTTTGCCATGGTCAACTTTATCAGAATAGGATATCTAGATCCTTCAACAAAAGAGTCAAGCTGAGACAATTCACACCAGGGCAGCTGGTGTTAAAGAAAATTTTCCCGCATCAAGATGAAGCCAAAGGGAATTTCTCTCCCAACTGGCAGGGTCCATACATGGATCACCGGGTCTTGACAGTAGGAGACCTCATACTCGTAGAAATGGACGGAGAAGTTTGGCCAAAACCGATCAATTCAGATGCAGTCAAGCGTTACTATGTGTAATTTTCATGCTTTCCTCATCGATGTAATTGCGCGCCTGACCTGATTCCTGTTTAAGAGGGGATATGTAGGCAGCCCTATGGGTTCGGTCAGAAATCAATAAAATTTCCACCCCCCGACAATTGGAAACTGGGGCAGAATTTTGAGGAGGACCCTCAAAAATTCCGTAGCAAGAGAGGTTTCAATGTCTTGAACCACGTCATAGTCGTCGGTTCATCTAAAATTTCTTTTTAATTATATATACTTATGACATATGTTTTACAAAATCATGCATGTTTATTACTGAAATTGCCTTGTTTAGCAATGCTACCCCAATGATGCAAACAGTATCACCATATCAAAGCTGAGCAGATCAAGCAGAGCTAGGGGGATACGAACTAACCTTCCCCCTTACAAAACTCATGATTTTTCTTTGAACGCAGGCACTTGGATTACGAAAGCATCAGAAGTACTATACACCCACGAGACAAACGTCATTCAAGAATACAACTCTCAGAACTGTCGCACTTACTCACATTTTCCATCCATACATACTGGTGACATTCCATGTGACACAATGTTCCCAGCATTCACAATATCGCAATCTACTATCAGCTAAGAAAGCTCTGTTACCGCTTGCCACTTTATTTCTTACATAAGGCTACCATTCTGCCTTTCGAGAATAAACGTTGTTTTCATCCACTTTCTACATTGCATAAGGCTACCATTTTGCCTTCCGAGACTAAACGTTGTCTCCATCTGCATTTTTTGCATTGCATGGCTGAAACATCTCCACCTTATCTACATTTGCATGGCTGAAAGATCTCCCCTACTGCTTTTTCATGTGCTGAAAGATCGCCAAATACTGCACCTCACGGGTTGAAAGATCGCCAAATTATCCAAAGGCGTCATCATTCCGAGGCACCATTTTCATAGACCGAGAACACCATGTCATGGCCTGAGGAACCCTTTTAATCTTTTGCATATCATTATTCAAAGGCATCATGGTTCGGAGGCATCATCCTCAGAGCTCGAGAGCATCATTTCATCGCCTGCGAATCCTTTATTATACGCTTCATGGCCCAAGACATCATGGTCTAAGGAAGTCATCCTAACAGTCCGATGAAAACATTCATGGTCCAATGGGAATTTGCATCATGTCTAAATTTACGCACAATATACGCTTGTATTCCTTATTTGCAGGTAAACCGGTGAGCAACAACCATCTCGGCAGAAGCGATCCCGCTCTAGTTCCCGCAGCCCTATCAGACCTTCAGCATTCACCCCGCCTTGGATATTGCATATGCATTCGAAAGTCTCCGTGGCCTAAACCTCTTCGAACCATTTTAATCAAAAAACCATTAAAAATTCATTTTTTCATTATGTTAATTGTATGACCTTTTTCTATTGATACAAAAACCTATATTATTTTAGGTGTTGATACCCAATTTTTTCCTATATATTTTTAATATGTAAAATACTTTCATAATAACATATATATGTATGTATAAGTATGTTCAAATGTTTTATTATTTTTCCTTAATTTTTAAACCAATTTATTCCCCTATTTTATTCATAAAAATCCAATAAAAATTCCCGAAGTTCTCATTTTGGTGATTCATTTATTGGATTCTCATATTTATACTAAAATATAGCTAATATAGGTTTTTGCATATTTTTATAAATTGATTTAGTATTTTTAAAGCTAAATTGCATATAATGACAATATTAGCCTCTTTTAGATTAAATTGCGTTTATATCTATAAAAATTAAGCCCAGTATTTTTAATTAGATAATTATGTTCTATAAATCATTTTAGCAACTTTAATTTATTTACAAAAATAAAATTTTTATTTTTTAGAAATCAAATAGGGAAAATTGGCTATTCAAATGTTAGCCCCATTTTATTTCAATTATAGCTTAATTTGAACCCAATTACCCCGACCCAATTGTAATCTGAACTGACCCAAACCCTATCCCATTAAACCACCCTACTTACCCGTTTTAATCCAGGCCATTGATCCTTCAAGATCAACGGCCAATAATCACCCTTTCTTTTTTAACCCAAACGACCCCTTCACCCTAACTCATTCCTCACAACACGCCGCCTCTAAAACCCCTCCTCTCCCAAATCCTCTCTACAATACCCTAAAACCCTAGCCTCCACCACCCTAATCCTCCCTAATCCATGGCCTTCCAAGGTCATCGGAGACCTGTATTAGCCTCTTATGGCTTCTACGTGTTCGTTTCTGTGGTCTCATGAACAAATCTTGAAGGGGCTTGGTCCAGACTTTGCTCGATGACAGTTCTCCAGTCGTCTCTAATCTTTCTCCGGCCAACCATGGCCATTCGAGTCAGACCTTTGACTCTCCCGCTTAGATCAATGGCTTTCAAGGCCTTTCTCATCACTTGGGGTTCTTCTGAAACCCTAATATCCAAGGTTCTTTCGATTTCATTCAGATCTGCTTCAGATCTATGTTTGCTTTGAACTTCTAAGCATTTTTCTCGAAGTTTCTTTTAAAACTTTGCTTTCAAAACTCTTTTCTTTTTCCAATTAGGGTTTTCTTGTTAAGTTATTTCAAAAGATTTCTCTGATTTTTGATATGTTTTGCTATGTTTGCTCGTATTGTCCTTGTATGTGAGTTTGCATGATAAAAGTCCTGATTTCTTTTGGGGTTTCTATGTGTATTTGCTAGTATTTGTTTCATTTACTTGTTTATCATCTGTAGACTCGATTGGTGTTGAAAACCCTAATTTTTTGGGTTCATTTGAGTTTCTGAGACTATTTATTGTTTGATTTACTTGCTTGTCATCTCTAGACTCGATTGGTGTTGAAAACCCTAATTTATTTTGGGTTCATTCGAGTCTCTAAAGCAGTCTGTGTATTTGTGTAATCTATTTGTTCATCATATTTAATCTCGATTGGTTTCGAAAACCCTAATTTCTTTGGCGTCTATTCGAGTTTCTGAAACTGCTTGTGCAATTCATTTGTGTGAAATCGCTCGACTTGATTTGAAATTCCTTTGTTTTAGCATCTCTTTTCCTTATGTGATTCCTTTGGTTCTGGATTCTTACTATCTTTGAAACTCGACTATGTTTTTCAGAAGGGTTTTTCACTTGACCCTTTGCATGCTTCTGATACTCTATCTTTTTCACTACTACTAAGTCAATCAAACTTGACCTACGTGACTATCATGTTTCGAATATTTTCTATCTACTCACTTTGTGCTATTATTGTATGCTATTTCCTTTTGCCAATAGTTTGGCCTCGCTTGTCTAGTGTTTATGCACTCTATTTATATGCTGAGTTTCCTTCTTTGATTGACCTTCAATTGTGTGACTGATTTCAAAGTTTTCTTTTGTGAAAATCTGATTTCACTCGCCTGTTAAGGTTAATTGATTGCTTTCCTTGTTTTGCCTTACTGAATCCTTTCCAAAACAAGTATATTCCTGTACTTAGACTTAATAACTTACTCAATTGTTTTACTACTTCTTTTATGGCAATAATCAGTCTGCCTATAAATTGATTTCTTTCCTTATTTTGAACCTGTCACTGCCCATTAAGCAAGTGATCCCTTAATTAAGGGCAATCACTTGTGTAATTGATTCTGAATAGTGATTGTTTCCATGTTTATGGCTTATTACTTATCTTTCACTCATTTTCGAAAAGCTATAAATATTGTGTACTTCTCTTCTTTCAAAGACACGAACACAAGGCATAAAATACTTGAGTTCAGACAGACACTCCACTAAAATCTCTCTCTTTTCTCTGTTGCTACTTATATTACTGCCTTACGTAGCCGGCTGAAAGCCAAGGCTAGGCTGTGGGAAACCTGCTTATTTTTCTCTGCATTTGTATTTTACTGGTATGTTCTAATTAAGCTTCTGCACCAACAACAACATGTTTCTTTACTGTCTCTTTCATCCTTGTTTGTCCTCTGTTTGTATTTAACCTAGTACCATTATTAAACATGCTTTAATCTGTCCTTTCCTGTTCTGAATTTATGTTTTGTCCACTACTTACTATAACTTGTGAATCCTAAATCCCCACCCCAATGTGTTTAATACTTGTGTTTGGTTTGGGGCATGACAGCATTGGACATTGTTTTGCATGACCCAAACCTGATTCCACTAGGATCATAACCTCCATGTTTCCTCCAGATATTGTGTGTTCTGATTGGTTTATAAGCATGTCAGCACCTTTTATTACTATGCATGCCCAAATCAGATCCATGCCTAAGTGCATGGGCTCCTTGCAATGGATTCCCAACTCTTGACCCCCCTTTGTATGAAGTTATTAACTCTATGTGTTATTGATTACTGTCTCCCTATCACCCTTTACCCCTCTCCTTTATCCCCTCAGTTTTTAAACTCTGTTCCTGCACTTTCACTATCCTCTTAGAACTTATGTTCTGCCCTCCTTGTGTGAGCCTTGCCTTGGGACCCATGAGCTCTCTCTGAACTTGGACACATAAGGGCTGGCACTTCCACACTACACTCATCTCTATTCTAGTTATGTAACTTGGGTGTGAGCACTACTCGGGGTCCTATTGAGACCCTTAGGGAACTTTGACACACTCAAATTTGAGAAAGGCTTTGAATCAATGGCATTTGAGGTGGTTTATTCCATAACTCAGAGAGGAAGTCAAGAATTAGGCTTCCTCTGGTTGTAACTTTTCTTTGAACTTTTCTGGTGTAATTCATTATTTCTGGTCTGTAATAATTTGTAATAAACACTTAGGGCTAGCTAGTGAATAGGGTTGGGTAATCATGTATGCTCAAGGGTAGAAAGCATGCCTATAGGACTGTTTTTTTATTCTGCATGTTCAATCCTGCATTTTAGACACAATGCCAATAGAGTTTATCTTAATTTCTTTACGATCAGTTTCACATCTAGATAACTTGCCTATAGGAATTATTTATAATTTTGCCTATTTGTTTTCACTTAGATATCATATTTTAGGTTCTAAACGGCTATAAGTAAGTATCATGTTCATAAGGTTAAAATCAGTATGATATATAGAAATCATGCCTATAGGGATTCCTAAGAACATTCTATTCGTTTGCGTTAACATTAAATGTTAGATATCATGCCTATAGGGATTAAAATAAGCAAATATTAGATACCATTGCCTACAGAATCTGAAACTTGTTCAATTACAAATCAGTCCGATTTTGAACCAGTTTTAAACAACTTTCCTTCTTTATTTAACGAGGTTTAGCAAGCATGCCTATAGGATCCCATACCATTCGTTTTAAGTTATTACTGCTTTGCCACACTTTGAATCAGTAAATAGATACCATGTTCCTAAGAGCTCACCCAAACACTTAGGCAAGCCTTAGGTAATAACAACAATAAAATTTGAATCCGTTTTTGTTAGTTGCTACAACTAGTAGGCAGGCCTGATTCAGACTTCTTATCTGAGTTATGTAATAAACTGATCTGCCTCAATAATTAATCTCCCCTCGTCTTTAGTATTTTAATCAAACCTAAAAAGTATGTGCAGGTCATGCTATTTATGTGTTTTTTTTGAGGAGGAATACATGGGCCTTTATCTGTTTATATACTTCCCCAACATGCAATATTATGTGTTTTTTATGTCGCCTTAGATTTTTACCTTTTGAAACAAAAATCAGCCTAGTATCCTTCCCTTTTAGGAATAGTAGTCCTAAGATCCTCCGGGACTGATAGAAATGGGATGGGTGATAGCATGCAATAGTGATCGAGACCAATCCGCGGTTTAAATACCTTAATGGGGTGGGAAGGGTGGATATGGATATGATGAAAGATGCGCTAATACCACGTGTATCCCCTCTTTTGAGGAGTCATACCGGGTATCGCATTGATGTGATCCATATTAAATACAAATCTAGGACCCCTTTGCATTCATCAACATGCATAGTTATAACTCTTTCAAAACTTTGCTTTATTTTATCATTTCTAAACACCTATGTATTTTAAATCCCCTCTTATGTGAGCCTTATTTGTTTACTTGTTAATTGCACAAATTTACAATCAACTGTCTGGTCGGGAACCACACTAATGGATCCTGAGGGGTACCTAACACCTTCCTTTTAGGATAATTTCAAGCCCTTACCCTATCTCTGGTTATTCAAACTAATTTAGAATTAAACCCTATTGTTGTCCTAATGCACCTTAAATCATTAGGTGGCGACTCTTCAAATTGCAAAATCCAGTTCCTAAAAGGAACGAGTTATCCCATAACAAATGTCATAAACCCGATTTCACGAGAAAAAGGGAGCGCGGTAGGCTACATTTTTGAATGAATGTAGGTTGCTCTATAACAGACAGTGCCGATCCCACGTAGCAAAGTATCTTCCACTCAAAATCATGGTGAGCCCCTTTTCCTTCAAGGGGTTACGTTGTACATCTTTTGTTGTAAATCTTTACTTTTGAGGTGTAGCCGGGGCCTTGTTACTGGCATTATTATAACTGTCTTTTGTACCCTTAGAAGCTTCGTAGATGTTTGTATGGGTTATGTTCGGGTTGGATGGGTCACTAGACCATGTTGAAATTCTGAACTCATGTTTCCTCTAAACAGTAAACTATATGATGTCTTGGGAATATAACCACAGTTTAAGGTTTATGATATAAAATGAACTAACAATGTTGAATGTATGATCTCTCCTAATGTCTAAATAAATAAAATAATGGTTCCCTTAATCATATTGAGTTGGGTAGAAAGTATTATAAATGCTTGCTTAGTTGGTTCACTCGATTGAGCACCGGTTGCGCCTCCCGAGGTTGGGGCGTGACAGATTCCTTGAGCCTCATCAAAAATACTCGATGCATCACTTGAGTCGATAGCATCTTCAACTAATGTAAAAAAACCAAGGAAAAGGTCCTCCCCTTCATAGGCTCTTTCCACATCAAATGTCCTCATAGCTTGGGCATCCTGAATTGCCTCCTCGGAAAATGCAGGGAAAATTGGCATGTATCCAATTATTTTTGCCTCGAATGAATCACTTGGGGCGTTCTGTTCATTTTAAAGGGCCTTAGAGCCGTCCCCTACAGGCATACCTACCGATTGCTCATTTCGACGAGAGGCATCTTTTGTCTACGATGACTCAGGGATATTGCTCGGGCCCTCTTCCAAGACCTCCTCGGTTCGTGGCAGCATCTTCTCAACCCTCACTGACTTAGTAGCCTTTAGGGCCTCGATGTTTTCTTCACTCAGGCAACCAGTTTGGAGCCGTCGTCTTCATCATCTTCTTATTCTTCTTCCTCTCTTAGTCGCTGAGCTACCTCAGCAGGTGGAGGGACGGTGACTTTCTTTGGCGTACGAGCCTTACATTTCTTGGGCTTTGGGTCCTTAGAGGTCGAAACATTTTTTTCACTTTTTGTCCTTCGCCAATTTCAGGGCCGGAACCTCCTCCTCCCTGGACGGTGGCCTCATATAGCATCTTGTCCAAGGCCTGTATGAAAGGAAATACAGTGAGTATGAAATGAAATATTTTAGCGAAAATTGTCAAATATGTGAAACGGGGCTTACCATGATTTTTGGCCTCCCATCGGCCCCTTTCCAAATCACTCCATGAGCACTAAGCGTACGAAGAGGTCGAAGCCATGTCCCAAACCCAGGTGTCGAGGTTAAGAATTACACTGGGCATCCAAGAGACCGTTACATCATAGAAAAAGATGTCGATGAGAAGAAGCAAAGGAAACAAAATAATAAATAAAAGCTATAGGAGGGATTGTACTTACGGTTCATATTCTATTTCTCAGGAAATTGCATCTTCTCGTCCGGGATCAGGTCAGAAGTCTTCACTTGAATGAAATGGAACATCCATCCTCGATCCTTGTCATCATCTATACTCGAGAACAACACCTTGGTAGCCCGACACTAAAGTCGTATTAACACGCCTCGATAGAGACATGGGCTATACAATCTGATGAGGTGGTCGATGGTAAAAAACATCCCTTCGACTTTACTAACAAAGAATTGGAGCAGAATAACAATTCGCCAAAAAGAGGGATGGATTTGACCTAGGATTATTTGATATTGACAACAAAAATTGATGATGACGGGATCGACAGGGCCTAGCATGTAAGGGTAAGTGTAAACAGTTCGAAGCCCTTCCAAATAGGTAGTGATGTCTTCTTCGGGGGCGGAAATCACCCCCTCTTTATCTTCCCAATGGCAATCTTTCTTCACCTGCTCAAGGTCACCCTCAATTATCGAGCATATATATCTCGACATTGGCTCGCATCGACTAGGGACCAATGAAGTTTTCTCGACTTTGAAGTCGGAAGTGAGGACACACACACTAGGAACACACTCCTCGGGGTGCGGCTCCACTGGTGTTTTATCGTCGGTCGGTCGTGATGAAGAAGCGTTTCCCATTTGAGGAACAGTATTTGACATTTTTGCCATTTTTGTGTGAGTTTAAAGAATGAGGGAGATGACAGGACTTGGTGTTTGAAAGGGGAATAGCAACAAACCCTAGAGATTTTGAAGAAAGGAAGAACTTAAGAGATATCAAAATATTAAAGGATTAGAAGAAAGTGAAAATAAAGATTGAATCAATGAGAAAAGGTGCCTATATAAGGGATTCACGGTGATGGTTCAAAGGCACTGGTGGCCGACCACTAACTGACGCTCATTAATGACTTTGGGAACTATACCGATGGGATATTTCAGTTGCTTCTGTTGCTTATGTAACAAGGATGATGTCATGATAGGTTGAGGTACAAAATCTAAGGCTCAGTACTTTTCTTGCCATTACACTCCATGAAATGATGGGACTATCTATATATGGTTAAAATCGAGCTTATCCGATTCTACTATTTGATTGAGACCAGGGAGTTGCATCAAAGGTCGGACCCGCAATAGGTCAGACCAAAGCATGAGGATATGATATCGAGTTCGAGAATCGAGGTACCTATTGAGATCGAGGCCACTAGCGATCAAGACCAAATGAGGCAGACATCGAGCAAATTACAATAACATAAAGGCGAGAAATCCGTGACTTGTCGAAGACCACGATGGAAATCTCAAAACAGATCAATTCAAGGGCGGTTGTTTAGCTAATCATGGGATTTACTTACGTAATTAGAATTATACCATAAATAGGATTCCTCTACTATATAAAGAAGGTTCTAATCATCTTGTATCCATCTTACACTCTGATATATCAAAGTTCGAGGGTATTAAAGCTCGAGGGTTGAATTTCGTTCAAACACTAGTTTGCTTTATCCTATTGTTAATTTCAATTACTAATCTTTACACTTATGAATTAATATTGTGTGAAATCATGTTTCCTTAAAACCACCTTATAAGTTTAATTGTAATCCAATTTTAAGGGTAAACAAAGTGGAAAATTTTGAAAAATAAAACAACTTTAGAAATTTATAAATGGCCATGCTAATACCATTGTTCATGATTCCACAGTTGTTAATTAGCTTTTATCTTCTCTCTTTTTCTCTTCACGTGTTCCATTCTAGTAATTTATTGATTTTTGCAACGATGGTCCCGTAAAAGTCATGATTTTTTTTCGTTTAAGACTCTTGAGTTGGAAGGGATAGTTAGACTCGAATCCCTACCAGTATAATAACTACTCAAGAAAATACATAAAAGGAGGACATCATGCCTACCCTCTCGATCTTAAATGAGGAATAAATCTGTACAGGTATAATCGATTCATACTACATGCTCGAATGACAAAGTGACATGTGGGATCGGGGTAGACGGAAGATGAAGTGAGTGAAGACTTGTACAAGGGACAACAATTTTGGTTGGTACTGGGTAAATCCCGAAAGGAACATTGTCATCGAGAGCAAACAAATACTTATCACCAGATGATATTCAATGAAGAATATTCTTTAATATTAAATGCAGCCATTATAGAGAATTTTGGCATTCATGGACTACCGTTACATATTCATAAATGACCCCCATTATTATCATTTAAGAGGGGCTTGACCCTAGGACCTTGTTCCCTAGGTATAGCAATAAATAGTGGCTTCAACAACCATTGTAGGGACACAATAATCTCCGACAAACTTATGCCATACATTATTCCCAAGGTAAATAATACTTTATTTTCTGTCTAACGTTATTCTTATTTCTGCCTTTAGAGGCCTTCCCTGAATCAAGATATTTCCTATTTATCTCGATTTCAAGTCTTGCATTAAGTCTTGCATTTTATTCAGTTTATTTATCATTTTGCGATCAAATCGATTCACTTGTCTATAAATCATGTTATAAATTCAACTGTACCATTTTATAGGTAAATTGTTTGGCACCCATAGTGGGGCTTAGATAGTTACGTAATTGGGTTGATCCTAGTATCTATTATTAATATGTTTAATTTTTTATTTCTCGTCAAAAATCATAAAAGATGGCAGCTAACGATGTCAACATTGCATATAACGTTGCGGCACAAGAAAATCTGCCTCAACACGTGGATTTGATCAGTGACACCCACAATGGAGAAGACGTAGCCACGCCATTTCATGGTGGGCGATATCCCCGACACGTACGGGAGGCGACTCTTGATGTTGTCGAAGACGAGCACACTGAGCATACGGTAAGGATCTTGAGAAAGTAGAAAAACGCCATCATGGTCCATCTCTCACGGCAAGACCAGGCCATGACAAAACTAAGGCGAGCACTATCGGGTCATTCCAAAAACGCAAATAGAAGAGGCCTAGTTCCTCCTGGTACTCCCACAAATCAAATGGCGTAGAGGGTTGATAACAACACCATGAGGGGTAAAGTCAGCTTCAGCAGGTCCGGGAGGATCGACGGCGGATATGGTAATAACAATAGTGTTGATCCCTTCAAAATCGAGCTCATCCGGTTAATGAAGGAAATAAACGCTCAAATGGATCAAATTACGGGTGCACCTCCAATGCTGAAGGGCCTAGACTCAATGAAATACACCCAGTTGTCGTTTAAACTGCGCGCAGCACCAGAATTGATTCCAAAGCGGTTCAAAATGTCAGATATACCAAAATATAATGGGACTTTGGACACTCAGAAGAACATCACCATCTATACAATAACTATGAAAGGAAACGACTTGGCTGCACACGAGATTAAGTCGGTCCCGCTGAAGAATTTTGGAGAAACACTCACAAACATGGCCTTGACATGGTACTCACTTTTACCCAACAACTCAATATATTCCTTTGAGATGACCACAAACTTTTCATCAAGGCCCATGCTGGGGTAGTAAGGTCTAGGCCCGCAAGGCGAACATATTCAAAATTTCACAAGGGGAGTCCGGGTTGATGCGCGAGTTCGTGACTAGATGAATATGCAGCTAAGGTATTTACTAATGGGTTGAACTCAGGAGCTCCGATGCTTCTCAGAAACTGAAAGAAATCATGCTCGAGTCCCAAGAAACTACATGGGCGGCTATCCATTACTATTACGAATCAAAGATAAAAATAAAAAACGATCAGCTCAGCTTCACGACATCAACTAAGGGGCGGGGTCGAGAAAAGAATAGGGATAAATTACCAGATTATTTTGATGCAGATCAGCAATCTTCTAAGGGCCGATTTTTTTCCTACAAAAGAGCCCGATGCTACATCTAGTACTTTTGTACATTGCACATTTCGTAAGTTAATTGACATATGTTAAAGTATAAGACTATTTTTGAGGATATAAGTATTTATGCTATTTATAACAATTGATAAGTATGTGTCACGAAGGTTATAAGGTAAACGAGTTGAAGAAAATGAGTTTATGTATGCGGAAAAATTGGAGAGTCCAATTTCTTATCATCGAGGCACCTCGGAAGACCATCTCGAAGTCTCGTGGCTACAAGGTTATGATAGAGTCTCCTCCATCGGGGTTCGTCGATGCTCGTCTTGGGATAATGTTGACCACGGCCATGGTAGAAATGGGGAGTTCCCAAGGCACGTGGCTAGGACTGACAGGACTACCCTATCCCTCAATTAGGGTGTCATCTAGCTGTCCCATCCCTTTATCTTTGTAATTAATACATTTTGTACTATGTTGGGATTCGATTCCTATACAAAGGGGATCCTTGTCATTTTGTAAAGGTCTGTTGTTGCTTCAGTGCTCTACACAAATTATACAAGAACATTCTATTTTCTGTCTAACACATTCTCTCGATATTATTGCTTTCATTTATTATCTTCATATTTGTTCATCATTTATTGCTTATCATTGGCCATAAAGAGCCTCATTAGTTTTATTATAACTGTTAGTCACATTTTACCTGCCTTCGATAGCTCATAATCGAGCTCCGAAATCGACCTCAAGGCCCCGAATCAGCAAGCTCGAGGCCTCGATAATTGGCCCAACGGTTTGATTATCGCCCTATCCTTAACTCTTATTTCGTTTCTAAGTGTCACATACGTAGCATCAACTTCTTAACAAACTAACATAAAAATAGATCACGTATTTTTAGAGTGCCATCAACAAATTTAATTGTTATTACCATTTTCACGGTAAATAGTTTGGCGTCCACCGTCGGGATAAAAATAATAGTGATTATTTTCTTGCTGGTTTCATCACACAACGCAAGTTATCTTTCATGCATTTTCTTGTCCAATATCTTCGATTTCAGGTCAAAATATCTAACTCAGTGAATGGAGGTGAAAACAACAATCTTGAAGAGCACGAAGAAAATGGTGTGAACGTTCCAGGTGTTGGTGTGCCACCACAAAACCCTAGGAATGCGCCAGAACCAATCCCCGTAGCCACGGTCTCATGCAACATCCAACGGGTCGATATAAGCTCGCGTACAGACATGAGTGTGCGTTAGGGAGATCCACAAAAAGCTCAGAAAAGCCCAACCAGGGAAGAGCATGAGGTTAGCCTTCATGTTATTTTTGAAATGTTGCAGGCACAACAACTAGCTATTGCTCAGCTGCAAAGTCACCAGAAAATTCCTAGCACGATAGCACCGGGGACAGCTCCCCCAGCCGAACAGGTATCAGAGAGATTGAGCAATAACGGGTCGATGACCAATCCCTCCATTGTAAAAATGCTCGAGGACCTCACCAAAAGGACCAAATCGGGTGAGGAAATCATAGAATCCAACAACAAGAAGGTCGAGACCCACAACTACAGGGTCGACCAAATTCTGGGCGCACCCCCGGTCCTGAATGAGCCTAAGGGATCTCTCCTCGTCCAAATCTTTCCGTAGAATGGCTTCATGATGAAGCAGCCCAGACTTAAGCTTGTCAAAGGCCTACAAAAGAAAACCCAATGAGGAAGGGAAAACATGAAGCTCGAAAGGCCTGTGTGAAAACTCACCACAAAGTGAAGCCGTCGGGCTTCCTCGAAGGCCGAACGCACACCTACCAATGCGGTTCCTTCAGCCTTGGGAGAGTTGACTCCAATCGAAGCACGGTCACGGTGTATGCAACATCGGGTTTCTAGTATCTCCCAAAGTACCGTCGGCGGAAAAAGAAGGCGACAGCAACGGAGAAACCCTCTCTCCAGAACCAGGGACCACAGATGTGGCAAGCTCGGATGATGCTTCCGCTCCGAAGCCCCGGTCCCATTTTGCCTTGCTTTGAATGCCATCGCCTTGTAAAAGCATCTCTCGCTTATTATTGTTGTTCTTTAGCCCGGAAGCTGGCAACCCTTTCCCCTCTCCAAAGGAGCGTGGCCTCGCCTTGAATGGATTTCCGATGCCTATGGTGGCAAGATTAGTACACATAAAGGGAAAATGCCTCTCCACAATGAAGGAAGAGAAAATAAAGAATAGCACAGTGCTCACCGTTTCTCTTCCCATCTGCCCTGGGACAAGGCTCGCCACTTGCGCTCATCATAGGTCGAGTGGGTAGCCAATATTTGGATGCAATCCAGCAAATCAGGAATGTCGCCCGGAGCCCATGAAACCGCTGCAAAAAAAAGAAAAGAGGACATGGTTAGGAAACCAATTTTTGCCATAGGTAAAATTGAGAAGGCACGAAGTGCACCACTTACGTGTATAGTTCCATTCCTCAAGGAATGACATAAGCTCCACAGGGATAATGTCACCGGTCCGCATTTGGACGAAGCGACTCATCCACTCCCAGTCTCCATCTTCCTCATTATCAACAACGAAGGGCATGGTTCATCGGCATCGCAAGGTTAGCAGAACTCGATGGTGAAAGGGACGGAATAGCCTGATAAGATGACTAAGAGTAAATTCAAGCCCCGCCTTCTCCGCAAATAATGTCACCATCAATACTGTTCGCCAAAATGACGGATGGATCTGCGCCAAGGTAAGCCGATAATCTAGGTAGAAGTTGAGCACAACCCTATCAAGGGGACCAGTGTGAAAGGATATGTGTACACATTCAAGAATCCATCGGCACGATCCGTGATGCCCTCACCCGGGGGAAGTATATGTAACACTACCTTCTCCCCCCATTTGCAGCCTTTTCTCACTAATCCAAAATGTTCTCCTCCTATCGAATAAGTAATGTTCAAGGCATATCCTCGTTGGTCCTGAATGCCGGAGGTGGAGCTCTCCCCTTTCTGCTGGGTAGACCCCGATGCGGTAATCATGGCTATGGAAAAATTAGAGAACTAAAGTGGGAATCTATGCAAGTACGTTAGTACTAAAATAATAAAAGGTTTGATGTGGAAAGAGAAGGAAAACTTCTTAAAACAGTGAGATCTCCAAAAGAGAAAACAATCCTATTTATACATGGAAGAAACGGTGACGTTCTGCCTGCCTCAATGCCGAGTAGGGGCACTAGACAATAACACCTTCGCCAATCCCGCGGTCGTACCCGACCTCAAGGACCTCCATCAGAAAAAGGTTAGGCTCCAGGAAGCCAAGAGCACCTTTGCCAATACCGAGGTAGTACCCGACCTCGAGGACCTTCATCAACAAAACGTCAAGCTCTAAAAGGCCAACGGTGTCATCACCAGTCCCGAGGTGGTACCCGACCTCGAGGACCTCCATCTAAAAGAAGTTAGGCTCCAAGGAAATGAGCACTTAGGCTCCACAATCATGGGCTTGCCCCTGGGACACCATCTCAGATCGGACAAACCCTCTTTCAAGATCTATCTACAGCGCCTTAAGGCTATTTACATTAAGCTCAAAGTAAGTTTCCAGGTTGCCCGGATTTGAACGAACCTTCACTCGGGTACTGTCTTTGAAAGACCAAAGGCAGTCCCTGTCCACGGGCCTTCGAGCAAATTTCTCCTCAAAAGTTACCGTGGAGCCTAGGTGATAAATCGCAGTTTCAAGGATCGAGGTGTTACATTCATTCTACTTGAAGTACAGGTCTAGACGACCCGAGTTTATCGGCCCGATCCAGGCTACATCCAAGGAACGGCGAAGGACTCTATGAGAAGCCACACTAATCAATCAAAATTCAGGAAAACACACTCACATCTAGGCTCGATATTGGCACCAACCTATAGAGTCATAAATTCAAAATCTCCGTAATCATTAACAAAAGGGAATACAACAAGCGTCAAAGACAAAATTGAGGAAACATTTTCATATTCATAAAGGTACGATTATAGAAGTCCACAAGGGATCCTTACATATGATTACAAAATCTCACGAGGGGTCCTTACACAGAAACAAAGAAGCAAGAAGGTTTACATATAGTAAAAGCCTAAAAGCCCTGCCTACTCTTAACGGTACATCCTCGGCAGCAACATCTTCAGGCATCATCTCCTTGGGCATACGTCCTCAAAGACAATATCTTCCAAGCACAATCCTCTCGGGAGTCTTATCTTGATCCTCCAGAATGGCATCTTCAAAAGGGGGGACGACGAAGAGGAAAGCAAAAGGAGTGAGGCGCCTCACCGGGTAATCGGGGGAGGTGAGCAGCAGTGCAAAGTCCGAGCTCCCTCTTGAGCAGCGGTGTATAGTCCAAGTATTTCCCTGGGTCAGAATAAATTGGCCCTCTGTTCCGTCGTCCCGAGCCACCTATGATAGTAACAACAACAAAACAGCATAATCTCGCTCGACCGGAGAAGGTCCAAAAGATAGACCGTGGCGCAACTGATAGAAGTGCCACCGTATAACCTTGAGGCCTTGGTCCTCAAACATGATGAACAACAATGAATAAGGATAGTAAGAAGAGAAGAATGGATAGATGCAGGAATATACTTGGATGAAAAGTTGGTCCTAGGGAGCTCCCATGTATAGAAGGATAGGCAGCATAACCAACAGTACCATTATTAACCTCGAAAGACATAGCGGCATGCGCATTTAGTGCGTCATTGGGAGCTAAAATCGGCGGCGACATTATGGCTTTGAAGAATGAGAAATCGCAATGCTTTGAATAATCCTTGAGAAGTGAAACAATGGGATGTTTCCGTAATTACGGAGGCTTGCGTCATCAATATGACATCATTACAGAAAGTTCAAAGAGTCGGATGTCATGATCGTTTCTTATCGATCCTCTCTAAGAAACGCGGGGACTATCTGTACTCGGCAAAATCGGAGGGTCCAATTTCTTGTCATCGAGGCACCTCGGAAGACCATCTCGAAGTCTCGAGGCTACAAGGTTATGATCGAGTCTGCTCCCTCGAGGTTCATCGACACTCAATATTGGGATAATGTTGACCACAAACACGGTAGAAACGGGGAGTTCCCAAGGCACGTGACTAGGACTGACATGATTACCCTAGCCCACAATCAGGGTGTCATCTAGTTGTCCCATCACTTTATCTTTTTAATTAAGACATTTTGTACTATGTTGGGATTCTCCTCCTATATAAAGGGGATACTTGTCATTTTGTAAAGGTCTGTTGTTGCTTTAGTTGCTCCACATAAAATATACAAGAACATTCTATTTTCTCTCTAATACATTCTCTCGATATTATTGCTTTCATTTATTATCTTCATATTTGTTTATCGTTTATTGCTTATCATTGGCCATAAAGAGACTCCATTAATTTTATTATAACTGTTAGTCATATTTCAACTACCTTCGATAGCTCACAATCGAGCT
The DNA here is from genome assembly GCF_000715075.1 of Nicotiana tabacum. Lineage (NCBI taxonomy): Eukaryota > Viridiplantae > Streptophyta > Magnoliopsida > Solanales > Solanaceae > Nicotiana > Nicotiana tabacum. Next base: position 87,134,317 of record NC_134101.1, on the reverse strand, counting down.
CTGGAATCAACCTCGAGGCCTCGAATCAGCAAGCTCGAGGCCTGGATAATTGGCCCAACGGTTTGATTATCGCCCTATCCTTAACTCTTATTTTGTTTTTAAGTCTCACATACATAGCATCAACTTATTAACAAACTAGCATAAAAGTAGATCACGTATTTTTAGAGTCCCATCAACAAATTTAATTGTTATTACCATTTTCACGTTAAACAGTTTCGTCGAAGTTTGACATTCTAGGATAAGATACGGTCCAAACTATAATATTCCGTATTTATGGATTAGTACTATACAATATACCTCATGACCATGATAGTAAATTATATTCTAGTTTGTTAAAAGTGATTTGTATTTAAGTGAAATGAGATTTAGAAATTAATTATGTGTTTAATTAATTATAAGGAGAATTAAATAAAGTGTTTGGATAATGTTAAGGAGACAAATATGTCCTTGTAGGTCCCACAAGGGGGATAACCTTTATTATTATTAGTAAAGGATAAATATTGCTAGTAGTAGAACTAGATAAATATCAGGTAGAATAAAGGGGTGGGTACGTGTGCAAATTAGGTTATGGAATGGGTGTCTAATTTTAGTAGGTGACTAGTGCAAGTATATACCCATGTATCTTTATCTAAATTATCTACACATGGCACCACCATTCTTAGATAATATAGGCAGCAACTTTACATAAAAGACATAAACTTACTTAAATAATACATGGAAATAATATAATCCCATTTTGGGCATTTGGGGGGAACCATGCATTGGTAGCAAGTATATTTCCATAAATGTGTAGCAACTTTAATTCCCAAATTAAACTTAAGAACACTAAAGAGATTTCTAGTGTTACTTTCATTCCTAAAATCACGGGGTAAAGTAGGGCTTGTTCTAGATTATTTAAGGTCAAGACGCTAATCAAGTAGCGGAATAGGGTTGCTACAAAGTTTAATCAGGTATTTTGAAGCTATCTCTTCTTTCCTTTTGGCATGATCCGTATGATACAATACGAGCAAATGCACAACTTTCATAAATGACTCAATTAAAAGATCTTATTACTTTCCCATATATCTTATAGACTTACTAAATTATGAATTGCATGCTTTTATACATGTATATTATATATATGTGGGATATGGGAAAAGGTTATGGCGTTATATACGCACCACCACTTGATCAGTTGGTATACGTTTCCTTTTCTTGTGGAAGCTACATTCATGCCTGCAGGTATAGATAATCAGTTTGATGAGCCCTTATATTAGACGAGGTTAGCATTCAGCAAAGGATCGGTAAGACTCCACTTCATTCGTAGTACAACTGAGTCTGTAAGTCATTATGTCAGAGTTTTGCTACAGACTTATGGGTAGGCCAGGTCCCTGTCCCGACCAAGTTTTGATATCAAATTCTCGTAGAGGCTTTGTAGACACAGGTTCATTATGTACAGTATATCAAAGGCCTTGACAACCATACGTATTCTTGATTTAAGTACGATAGTCTTGCTGATACAGTGTTTACCCACTTACAGTTATGCATTATGAGTTGTGTCCATGTTGGCCCATGATAGTTACAAAAAGAATGAGTTCAGCCAACTCGGCCTACGTATGTTCTAGTTTTGGTCGAACGATTATGTGTTATAGAGTGGTTCACTCGGTCCATCACGGCACAGGGTGCCAGCCACACCTCCCTAGGTTTGGGACGTGACAAAGTGGTATCAGAGCAGGTCCTGTCCTAGGGAGTCTACAATGTCGTACCTAGTAGAGTCTCACTTATGGGTGTTGTCACACCTCCTTTTTACCTACACCCCCGGAAGGAGGGCGTATATAAGGGAGTTTTTCCAATTAAAGGACAATCAATACGGGATTTACTGTTAAGAGATTTAGAGTCGCCACTTGGGAGATTTATGGTGTCCCAAGTCACCGATTGAATCCCGAATCGAGGAAAGATTGACTTTGTATTACAGTTCACGAACCAGAAATCCGGGTAAGGAATTCTGTTAACCTGGGAGAAGGTGTTAGGCATTTCCCAATTCCGTGGTTCTAGCACGGTCGCTCAACTGTTATATTTGGCCTATTATCTGATTTTAATACATGTTTTATCCTATGGTGCCATTTTAACTTATTAGCCGCTTTAATTATTTCTAAGGAAAATTGCAACGTCGTTTAAAATATGTCTCGAACCACATCACATAAATGCACCCGCGGCTCTCCACATATTTTATCTAATGTTGTTAAGATTTGGATTTGGGTCACATAAATGCGCACCCGAGTTTAAAGAAATTAATTATTAAAATAACGCGCCTAAAACAACTACGCGTTTGCAACTTTGCGAGAGCCACAGAAAATTCGCTAAATGGCGCACCTCGATTTTCAAGGGTTTAAAATTAATTAAGCGAGGGCCATGGGTTATCTAATTTTATTTGTGGCACACCTCAAATTTATTAAAGGAAAAGCATTCAACTAAGTGAACTACGACTATTCACCTTAAAGCTAATTTGAAAGCAAATATCACAACCACGGCATGGGAACCATACCCGTAAGTGTGATGAATTAATTATGTGCCTAAAGCAAACCATGAAATTTACGAATTATTAAATTCTATATCCATTAATTTATAAGGGATCAAAAATTACCAATTACATAGGGCTCTATATCATCTCCTTAACTATAATATATGATCTTGCTAACTAACTTTAATGGCAGAAACAGACTTTTCAATCCCACAACCACAAAGAAGAATTCAATTGTTCTATTCTACATGCTGAAACAAAATTCCCCAAATACCCTTCTATGCGTAAGTAGCTGTCAGCCTTGTTCATATCAGAGATGCGTGAGTACTACAAGTATTCTAATATTTCATGAGTAATCTACAAAACATTGACAGCAGCCGAATAGGAGTCAATCAAACGAATATGTAAATCTTCTAATTCAACTCATACAAACGGGCGAGTCACGACAGTATGTGTCACACCTCCTTTTTCCGTCCCCGCAAGGGGTGAAGGAGTTTTTCCAACTAAAGGACAATCGAAACGGGATTTGTTTATTTATTTCAGAGTCACCACTTGGGAGATTTAGGGTGTCCCAAGTCACCGGTTTAATCCCGAATCGAGGAAAAAAATTACTCTGTTTAACAGTCCGCGAACCAGAAATCCGGATAAGGAATTCTGTTAACCCGGGAGAAGGTGTTAGGCATTCCCGAGTTCCGTGGTTCTAGCACGGTCGCTCAACTGTCATATTTGGCTTGATTATCTGATTTAATACATGTTGAACCTATGTGCGAATTTTAACTTTTAACCGCTTTTATCATTACTTTTTATCAAGAATTGCAACATCGTGGAAACACATCTCGAACCACGTCACATCAATGCACCCGTGGTTGTTGGCATATTTCAACTCTGTTGAGATTTGGATTTGGGTCACATAAATGTGCACCCGAGTGTAAGAAGATAACATTATTAAATACGCGCCTAAAGCGACGAGCGTATCATTATTTTGGGTAGGGCCGTGAAATTTGCTAAACGGCCCGTCCCGGAATCTAAGTACTCGAAATAACTATCCGTTGAGGGGCCCGCACTTTGGGTATTCTTGTTTGTCGAGGCTCGTCTCATTCGTTATTTATTGTTATTATTCTTATTATTATTATTTTGGGGAATTTGCAACATTGTGGAAACGCATCTCGAGCCATGTCACACTCAATGTACCCGTGATTAGAGACACATTTCGACTTCGTTGAGATTTGGATTTGGGTCACATAAATTCACACCCGTATTTAAGAAGGTAATATTAATTAAGACGCGTCGTAAAGAAACTACGTATTGTTATTTTAGAAAAAGGCCGTGAAAAATTCACTAAACGGACAAATCCAAAGTCTAGTCAATGGTTATGTATTTATTGAGGGCCCCAGCGTTGTGTGATTTATTTGGCGAGGCGCGCCTCATTTTATTTTAAAAGGTCGTCCTATAGTGGCTATGTTTTCATTAAGTTTGTCTCTAATAATGCAAAAAGAAAAAAGTCCAACTTTATTTACATGCTTACAAGTTAGTTATAGTTGGGTTCCGAATATGATTTGCAAAATCCGAAACATGAACGCGTATATGGGGAGTCGTTTGGATATTATGGGCCCAGGCGCAGCGCACACTGTATTGACTGGACCTGGGCCACTTCTTTTCCGATAAGGGCCCGGTCAGTTCATTCGATTCAGGCCCAACATTTATAAGGCAGAAATGTAAACTGGGGCTATATACTTTAACGGTATTGTTGCAAGTTATAATGAGGCAGCCTGCTAAATGAAGTGAGATTAACTAACAATGGACAGTTTAACACTTAACATGCGTTAGAGGATATGCTAACCACAAACAAAGCTAAAAAATCAGGATATTGCTTACTACACCATCGCTTCTTTTCTAGCTACTGACATACATAGATAATGAGCCATTGAGTTTCCATATGTGGGTGTCTAGTTATGCATGATGCCTACTTTCATTATCCTAATAGAAGATATGAACTACTGTATATACAACTCAAGGTTCAATACACAACTGAAGCAATTTCGAAAAGAGGCAACTTCAGCTCTTCACTTCTATATTCATGTTTCAACTTTCAGCTTACATTGACAGAGTACCAGCCTATCAGTGGTGTACCTGGTATTGGGAAATCCAGAAGAAGAAAGGGAATGATCAGTTGAGCAGTAGCATTCACAGCAAACAACAACAACAGAAAAACAACAATCAGCAGCAACAAAACCCAGCAATCAGATCTTTAAAAACAAAACAAGGAATCCAGTTTGCAACCCAGCAATACAAAAAAAGGTACAGGCAAGGCAGAGAAGGAAACAGATGCAAAAAGCAGTAGCCTCTCATTATTATGTTCAAAATCCAGCACACTCTTAACTCTATGTCACTCTGAAAACAGACTGTCCTGCTAAAGGTTGAAAGACCAACCTTGTTTTTGCTTTTTTTTTTCTCTGAAGACTTAAAAATGTCCAGCCCCTTTTTTGTTCTAAATCAGCCTATTTATAAGCAAAAACCAGGCCAGCCAAGCTGCCTTGATACCTTCAACCTTTATTCTGCTCATACCCCTTAATTCCCCATGCTTAAATGTATTTTCTTGATGCCCACTATATTGATCCCCATGTTTGTCCTATTTGTTTTAATCAAGAGTCATGGGAGGGGTTATAGTATTCAAATAAACCCATGCCCTTATGTTATGTACCCCACTGACAATTAAACTAAGTTTAACAAATGATCCCTAGGCAGACCTTAGCTTTACAACCTGTTAACATCCTACTAAACTCCCAAAATTACCCATTAACCCTTGCATATTACTGTATTACCCTATACCTTGCTTGTCAGTATATAAAACCCCTCTAAATTTAGTAAATCACTAATTACTAATTGTATAAACTTAAACTCAACATTGATTTCAGGTTGACCTGTTAGATTTCTACAGCTATATCCAATTCCTAAACTAAGTTCAACTCAAAATCAGATCACAAAGGGGCGTCAATCAAACCAAATGAGTTGGTCACATTGGGAGCCAAACCTGACCAACTCAGAGTTAAAAATGCAAACAGGCAATCAACCAACGGGCTAAAATCAAAGCAGTAATGAATAGGCTTCCATGGCAAACTATGAAGATCATGGTGTTACTGAATGAATGAGCAATCTAGTTCAAAGACAGAACTTAACACATTCCACAGGTTCATTACAAGTTAGCATACAGATGTAAGGCTGGCAAACATACATGGAGGACATTAATGAACTACTATCCTGTTTCCTCTAATTTTTAACAGATTAATTGACGACACTTATTTAAACGACTATACAAGCGATAATAGACAACAAACAATCAATAAAACACACAAAACAAACTAAACATTACCTCAGAACTCACAGACTTGACAGAAAAATCAAAAACAAACCAAACTAAACATGAAAAACAGATAAAATTCATAGGAGAACAAAAGAAAGGGAAAAATTACCTCAAGGATTCGAAATCAAAACTGACCCAGGCTCGAACTCGGAGTCGACCATTATTGAGGTCAAATGGACTTTAATCGAAGTGTTCTCAACCGAGAACACCTCGATTAAGGTCTATTAGACCCCAACCCTCCGTTTAAACCGGCCAGATTCCCAAAGCTTTGTGGTCTAGGGTTTACATAGTCTGATTTGGGGCTTGAGGGTTTCTAGTTAGATTCGGACCAAACCAAACTTGGTAGGTCACGAGTGAAGCCAGGGTAGTGACCGGTGTGAATTTGGGGTGGGTTGGTGTAGATCGTTGTTTTGCTCAAACCTTCAAATGAAGATTCAAGACGATGGGGAATGATTCGAGGCAAGACGCTAACAGATTCGTGTTCAGGGTTGTTGGGTGCATCAGGGGTGTTATTTTGGTGGTCACCAGCGTCGTGGTTGTCGGGTTTACGGCGAGAGTGAAGGGTGGCGGCTAGGGTTTGGAAAAGGGGTGTTAGGTTCATCTCTGAGAGAGACGATGGAAGGGGGTGTTCGGATAGGGGGGCTGGGTAAATGGATGAGGCTTATATACGACTTAGAAGAATTGATCCTGGCCGTTGGATAGAACATGATCAATGGCCAGGATCCCTTGGCTACCGTAAAACTTAAAAGGAGGTCGGGTTGGTCCGGGGCTAAATGGGTCGGGCATCTGGGGATGGTTTGATGATGAAATCCTGGCCGTTGGATCGATTTAATCCAACGACTCCGACTAAAAGGGGCCAATACGACGCCGTTTGAGGCGTCTCACAGTTTTACCGAATTGGACCAGATCTGGGGGTTATTTTGGGCCTGGATTTGGGTCCAACTAGGGTGGCCCAATTACGATTTCCTTTATTTTTTGCTTTCTTTTCTTTTACTTTTCTAAAAGTTAAAATTCTAAATTAAGTTATAAACTAAATTAACTTATCAAAAATACTAACTAATTCCTAGCAACATTTATCATACATAATTAAACACCAATTAAAACAAAATTGCACAATTTGACATTAAATGCTAAAAATGCAAACGATGCATATTTTTGTAATTTTATTCTTGTAAAACGAACTTAATTACTCCTAATTGTGGGATTAAATCCTAAATGCAAATGCGACATATTTTTGTATTTTTTAATAAATTAACAAATAATCATGCATGGACAGATACAAATAAAATGCCACAAAATTCTCAAAATTGCACATAAAGAAAAATCATTTTTATTTTCAATTTTTGGGAGTGATTCTTTCATAGGGCAAAAACCACGTGCTTACAGCTGCCCCTCTTTGCCCGAAGACACGAAGGGTTTTCGTGCAAAGATAAAGTGAGCGATTTTTGCCCATCCGAATACTCCGTGTGAAGCATTTTTTTTTTAAAAAAAGGTTTAACCGAACCATGCTTGAAAGGTTTCCTACATATCCCTGGATAGATAGGAATCAGGTTAATGTAGTTCGGGAAGTTTTGGTAGCTGGGACTATCATGGGACTGCAATTTTGTTGTTACTGTTGGTGCCTGCTATTACTACTGCTTACCGATCTCCTTATTACACCGTGGTTAAAAGAAAAATCAAGAAGCTAGGCTAGACTACGGATTACAAGATCCCATCTATCTTCCGTTTGTTCTTGATGCCTTGCTTTCTTGTCGGCTTGCGTCTATTCCAGTGCTTCTTTCTTCCAAGAACTGACGGGGATGATACCGACCTTTTGCTTCTCTGAATACAAATTCTCACTGTCTGGTTCTGTCCGCTGGGGATATGGCTTCCTTCATTAAGCTTTTGTTATGCTGGGAATAATTTGATGTTCAAAGGCCGCTTCTCTCGAGATTTGTCTTATCTTCCTTTTGGCTCATGCGCTTGAATTTGCGCTGGGATCTCTTGTTGCAGCCTTCTGCTTTCCGGTGAGTTGCTGGTTTCAAGACCTGAAAATGTAGAGACTGAAAAATATTCCTCTTGTTATACAAGTGGGCGCCTAAAACTGAAAAATTTGCATTGGGATCTCTTGTTACAACCTTCTGCTTTCCGGTGAGTTGCTAGTTTCAAGACCTGAAATGTAAGGACTAAAAAATATTCCGCTTGTTATACAGGTGGGCGCCTAAAACTGAAAAGTATTCCTCTCGTTATACAGGTGGGCGCCTATCTATCTAAGACATGAAAGTATTCCTCTCGTTATACAGGTGGGCGCCTATTTATCTAATACATGAAAGTATTCCTCTCGTTATACAGGTAGGTGCCTATTTATCTAAGACATGAAAATATTCCTCTCGTTATACAGGTGGGCGCCTATCTATCTAAAACATGAAAAGTATTCCTCTCGTTATACAGGTGGGCGCCTATCTATCTAAAAACATGAAAAGTATTCCTCTCGTTATACAGGTGGGCGCCTATTTATCTAAAACATGAAAGTATTCCTCTTGTTATACAGGTGGGCGTCTATTTATCTATGACATGAAAATATTCCTCTCGTTATACAGGTGGGCGCCTATCTATCTAAGACACAAAATTCCTCTCGTTATACAGGTGGGCGCCTATCTATCTAAGACATGAAAGTATTCCTCTCGTTATACAGGCGGGCGCCTATTTATCTAAGACATGAAAATATTCCTCTCGTTATCAGGTGGGTGCCTATTTATCTAAGACATGAAAATGTTCCTCTCGTTATACAGGTGGGCGCCTATCTATCTAAAACATGAAAGTATTCCTCTAACTATACAGGTGGGCGCCTATCTATCTAAAAACATGAAAAGTATTCCTCTCGTTATACAGGTGGGCGCCTATTTATCTAAAACATGAAAGTATTCCTCTTGTTATACAGGTGGGCAACTATTTATCTAAAACATGAAAGTATTCCTCTTGTTATACAGGTGGGCACCTATTTATCTAAAAACATAAAAGTATTCCTCTAGTTATACAGGTGGGCGCCTATTTATTTAAAAACACAAAAGTATTCCTCTCGTTATACAGGTGGGCGCCTATTTATCTAAAACATGAAAATATTTCTCTCGTTATACAGGTGGGTGCCTATTTATCTATGAAATGAAAAGTATTCCTCTCGTTATACAGGTAAGCGCCTATTTATCTAAAAACATGAAAAATATTCCTCTCGTTATCCAGGTGGGAGCCTATCTATCTAAAAACATGAAAAGTATTTCTCTAGTTATACAGGTGGGCGCTTATCTATCTAAGACATGAAAAAGTATTCCTCTCGTTATACAGGTGGGCGCCTATTTATCTAAAAACATGAAAAGTATTTGAGTTTGTTTCCTCGTTCCTTCGAGAAAATTTGGACAAATGGCAGAAAATTTTCTGCCCCCATTTTGATGATATTCCTTGTGGCGTGTCTTTCTGCCATCATCAACCTTTATTTTCCTGTAGAAAATCAAAGAAAATCTTGTTAGTTTAAAACATGGTGAGTGATCGTGTCATTCCCGCTGGGGATTATTTTTTTTTTCATTCCCTTTCCCTTGCTCTGCGCTCCCAAAACTGGTTGGGGATAACGTTACTTGTTGGGGATGATATTTATGCTGGGGATGGTTTTTCCATGCTTTTGTTGCAAAACATGCTGGGGGAGTCTTTTTCGACTCCAAAACTACTCCCTTCAAAATTTTATTTTCCCTTAGTACTGCAGGGGTAAAATATTATCATCTGGGGATAACGTTATTGAGGATAGGACTGTTGGGGTTATTTTGCTGCGGATCAATTCTCTCTTTCTCCTTATCCCTTTCTGTGTTGTCTGACCATCTTGGAACTTGGTCAGTGATCTATCGAAGTTCTGATGGGTATCCTCTTAGAACTTGGTCCATAAGTTCCTCAACCGTTGTTTTCCGCTTTTCTCCATGTTCCCCTTAACTTTCTAGGCCAGTTTGTCATTTGGTCTTGCAACAAACGTCTTCCTCAAACGTCTTTGGCCTGTCCCCTTCACATTTTGCTTTGTACCATTTTGGCCACTAGTAGTAAACTCTGGAAAAATCCTTCTCAAAACAAATTTCTGGAAAAAGTCTTTTTAGACAAAGAAATTAAAAGATAGAAAAAGAGAAAAATCTTTCTAAACAAATGCTGGGGAAAAAGAAAAGGAAAGAACTTATTTGGACGGTATGACTGGTCCTAATGATCATGTCGTGCATTCCGGAATTAATCGACCCAGTCTATTTGTATCAATCAATCTTTCTGATGGCCTCATTTGCCGGGAATAACCCGACGCCTAACTTTTGCCATATGAGGATTCTTTCTGCTGATCTCCTCTTGTCGCCTCACAGTGCCCTTCGAGGGGTTTTCACTAATTAGACTCTCTCTTTTCTCTTAGCTCCCGTCACCTTATGGTGCCTGTGAAGGTTTTCACCGATACGACTCTCTCGTTTTATTTCTCTCATCTTTCGTCTCCTTGTGGTGCCTGTGAAGGTTTTCACCGATAAGACTCTCTCATTTTATTTTATTTTTCAGCTGGGGATTGGAGTGTTGCCGATATGACTCTCTCTGTTGGGGATTCTTTTCAGCTATCAATTCATTTCCAGTTTATGATCCTCTTCTTTTGATGGGGATCAGAGTGTTGTTCCCGACTTCCGTTTGCATGACTTGGCACTTCTCGGATACTGATCGGGGGGTCTTTTTGGACATCGATATTGGTTTTGTGTAGGGTTAAAAGAAAAGTTATAAAAAATTCAAAGAATAACTTCTGGGTGAAACAATACAACTCTTGGAATCAAACCTCTTTTGAAACTTTAAAACATAACTTCTGCCCCAGTTTTCTTTGCTTGGGGGATTTTTATTTTTTTGTTACACTATGACCGAGCCGTGAAGCGCCTACATATCCTTCTTTGAGGAATGAGGTCAAACGTAGTTCCCATGATTCCTTTGTTTTTCTTGTGACTTTTCTCTTGTTTCGTTTTTTCATTATTATTATTTTTTCCATTAGTGACTCCAAAAGAGGGGTGTGAAAGAATAAATAAGGCTCAGAGGGGGAAGCAAAGGTTAAAAGTGTTTGGATAGAAGAAAGAATTGCCTCCGTCATTTCATTATCCAATAAGTACAAGTACAAACAAATGAACCAATAACTATCATAATCAAAGACATTACGCATAATATCTTTTGACTGCATCAGAATTGATAGCCATGTCGACGCACCTTCCTTCGATATTTGTCAGACATAAAGCGCCGTTGGATAACACTCTGGTCACAACATAATGCCCTTGCCAATTTGGGGCGAAGTTGCCTTTTGCTTCGATCTGGTATGGGAGGATCCATTTCAATACTTGCTGCCCTACTTTAATTTTTCTGGGGCGCACCTTATTATTGTATGCTCTTTCCATTCTCTTCTGATACAATTGGTCATGACACGCTGCTGCCAATCTTTTTTCATCTATTAAGTTCAACTGCTCCAGTCGAGCTTTGACCCATTCATCGTCGTCAATCCTGGCTTCAGCGACAATCCGGAGGGACAGAATTTCGACCTCTGCTGGTATCACTGCTTCAGTTCCGTATACCAATAAATAAGGAGTTGCACCTACTGAAGTCCGAACTGTAGTGCGATAACCCAATAATGCAAAGGGTAATTTCTCATGCCATTGTCTAGATCCTTCTACCATCTTCCTCAGTATCTTCTTGATGTTCTTATTGGCTGCTTCAACTGCTCCATTCGCCTTGGGACGATATGGGGTGGAATTGCGGTGTGTAATCTTAAACTGTTGACATACCTGTCTCATCAAATTGCTGTTAAGATTCACACCATTACCCGTGATGATCACTTTTGGGACCCCAAATCTACAGATGATATGGGAGTGAACAAAATCCACCACTGCCTTCTTGGTTACCGACTTGAAAGTTTTAGCTTCAACCCACTTAGTGAAGGAGTCCATGGTCACCAGAATGAACCTATGGCCATTGGTCGCTGCCGGCTCAATAGGCCCAATGACATCCATGCCCCATGCAACAAATGGCCATGGCGCTAACATTGTATGCAATTCTGTTGGCGGAGAATGAATCAAAACTCCGTGTATCTGACATTGATGGCATTTCCGCACGAAATTGATACAATCACACTCCATAGTGACCCAGTAATACCCTACTCGAAGGATCTTCTTTGCCAATATATATCCGCTCATATGTGGCCCACAGACTCCAGCGTGCACCTCTGCCATAACTGTCGTGGCTTGACCGGCGTCTACGCATCTCAACAATCCCAAATTCGGGGTTCTTCTGTACAACACTCCTCCACTGAGGAAGAACCCATTTGACAATCGCCGAATGGCTCTTTTTGGTCTCCGGTGGCCTGCTCTGGGTATATCCCCATCCTGAGGTACTCCTTTACATCATAAAACCATGGCTCGCCATCCACTTCCTCCTCTACCATGTTGCAATAAGCATGCTGATCACGAACCTGAATGTGCAATGGGTCAACATGAATTTTATCGGGGTGGTGTAGCATCGATGCTAAGGTGGCCAATGCATCGGCAACCTCATTATGAACCCTTGGGATGTGTCTGAATTCCACTGATCGAAATCGCTTGCTCAGATCATGCAAAAATTGTCGATATGGTATGAGTTTCAAATCCAGTGTTTCCCATTCACCCTGAATCTGATGCACCAAGAGGTCCGAGTCTCCCAAGACCAAAACGTCCTGGACATCCATGTTTGTAGCTAGTCGCAAACCCAAAATGCATGCCTCATACTCAACCATGTTGTTGGTACAATAGAAACGCAGTTGAGCTGTAACAGGATAATGACGTCCTGTTTCAGAAATAAGTACTACTCCTATTCCAACTCCCTTCGCATTTGCGGCTCCCTCAAAGAAAAGCTTTCTACCTGGTTCCTTGGGTAATTCCAGCTCAACTACATGCATTACTTCCTCTTCCGGAAAATACATCCTCAATGGCTCATATTTTTCATCAACAGGATTCTCAGCCAAGTAATCGGCTAGCGCTTGGGCTTTCATGGCCGTCCTCGTCACATAGACGATATCAAATTCTGTGAGTAAAATTTGCCATTTTGCTAACCTCCCCGTAGGCATAGGCTTTTGGAAAATATACTTTAATGGATCCAAACGGGAAATGAGATAAGTAGTATACGAGGACAAATAGTGCTTCAATTTTTGAGCCACCCAAGTTAGGGTGCAGCATGTCCTCTCGAGTTGAGTGTACCTGACCTCATATACTGTAAACTTCTTGCTAAGATAATAGAAGGCTTGCTCCTTCCTTCCTGTAATGTCATGCTGCCCCAACACGCAACCAAACGAATTCTCCAAGACCGTCAGATAAAGGATTAATGGTCTCCCCGGCTCAGGTGGGACCAACACAGGTGGATTTGACAGATACCCCTTGATTTGGTCGAATGCTTCTTGACATTCCGCCGTCTATTCTACCGCAGCATCTTTCTTCAGTAGCCGAAATATGGGTTCACAAGTCGCCATGAGTTGAACGATGAATCTGCTGATATAATTTAGTCTTCCTAACAGACTCATCACCTCTGTTTTGTTCTTTGGCGGCGGAAAATCCTGGATGGATTTGATCTTGGACGGGTCCAACTCAATACCCCATTGACTAATGATGAATCCTAACAGCTTTCCTGATGGAACCCCAAATGCACATTTGGCCGGGTTGAGCTTAATATCATACCTTAGAAGTCTTTGAAAGAACTTCCTTAGGTCTGCTACATGGTCTTCCTGATGCCAGGACTTTATGATCACATCATCTACGTATACTTCAATTTCTTTGTGTATCATGTCATGAAACACAGTTGTCATTGCTCTCATGTATGTTTCCCCCAGCATTCTTCAATCCAAATGGCATTACCCGGTAGCAGTAAGTTCCCCATGGCATAATGAAAGTCGTCTTTTCCGCAACTTCTTCATCCATTAAGATCTGATGATATCCTGCATAGCAGTCCACAAAGGATCCGATCTCGCGCCCAACGCAATTATCGATCAAGATATGGATGTTGGGCAATGGAAAATTATCCTTAGGACTGGCCTTGTTGAGATTGCGGTAGTCGACACATACCCTGACTTTCCCATCCTTCTTCGGCACTGGCACCACATTGGCCAACCAATCGGGATATCGAGTGACCCGAATAACTTTTGCCTGCAGCTGCTTGGTCACTTCTTCTTTGATTTTCACACTCATATCCGTATTAAACTTCCTCAATTTTTTCTTGACAGGAGGGTATGCCGGGTACGTGGGCAATTTGTGAACCACTAGATCGGTGCTTAATCCCGGCATATCATCATATGACCACGCAAAAACATCTTTGAACTCAATGAGGGCTTTGATTAGTTCCTCCCTGATGTTTGGCTCAATGTGGATGCTGATTTTGGTTTCTCTGACATTATCTGCATCCCCTAGATTTACAGCTTCAGTGTCATTCAGATTAGGCTTGGGTTTCTCTTCGAACTGGCACAATTCTCTGTTTATTTCTTCGAAGGCTTCATCCTCGTCGTATTCGGACTCATCATTATAACCGATCTCTTGTACAATTAAGTCGGAATCAAATTGATTTTTTAGACTAGGTTGAAGATCCGTCGTGCATGCCATGTCATTAGAACTAGTAAAAAGAGAACTGTTCAGATAGAGAAAAGAATTAAACAAAATTAAAACAAGACAATAAGAGAGAATTTTATTTAAAATGCGGGATAACAGAGTTCACACTTTACAAAATAAAATGAGATTTGGATTACACCCTGGAATAATCCGAAAAACAAGAAAGAAAAATCAAAGGTTACTACCAGGACTCCCCCCGGGTAGGAAGAGGAGTAGCCGTCCGATTGTTGGTATTGGCCTTAGGCCCCACAAACTTCATGTCTACTCTGCTGGAACCCTCTCCAACTTCTATCACATTGACATCAGCGAACAGCCTTTTGAAGCTCTAATTCAAATCCCCGTCCATCCCAATCAATGGTCCGAGAATTTTCGGGACCGTTGACCCCTTGGCACTTGCTCTAACAAAGGATCTGGAGAGACGAGGAATGGTTTTGGGAAGAACCCAAACTCTCTTCTTCATTTTCCGTGCTCGCTTTACATCTGCCGCAGTAGGTTTGAACCCCAATCCAAAGGTCTCTAAATTCTTGGTCAAGGAGACAGGTTTAACAATCCCCTGAAGCTCAGCCCCCAGGCCTTTTCCTGGCACAAACCCATTGCCCAGCATCTCTGAAACCATCATGACGGTTGCGGAAGCTACCCTGGGGTGTGGAATGCTTTTACCCTCGGGGATCTTGTTTGCTGACACTGCGTCAAAAATCTGGTAGACCTAGGGACCTTTGTCACCGTTGGTTTCTATGAATGGCACAATGGCACCTCCCATGGTGCACGCAGTGTCTTCCCCATGCAGCACGACATCTTGTCTGTCCCATTATAACTTGATCATTTGATGCAATGTGGATGGTACTGCTTTGGCCTCGTGGATCCACGATCGTCCCAACAAAAGGTTATAAGATACCGCGGCATCCAATACCTGGAACTCCATAGTAAACTTGACCGAACCTATGGTCAACTCGAGTATAATATCCCCCAAGGTGTCTGTTCCACTTCCGTCAAATCCTCAGACACAAATGCTATTCTTGTGGATTCTACCATGGTCAACCTCCAACTGGTTCAGGGTGGATAATGGACAAATATTGGCACTTGAACCGTTATCCACCAACGCCCGAGTAACTGCCGAATCTTCACATTTAACAGTCAAGTAGAGAGCTTTATTGTGTTCCATGCCCTCCACTGGCAAATCGTCATCAGAGAATGTTACCCTGTTTACCTCAAAGGTTTTGTTGGCAATCGTATCAAGGTGGTTCACTGAAATTTCATTGGGCACATGAGCTTCATTCAGTATCTTCATCAGGGCCCGACGATGCTCGTCCGAATGGATCAATAGTGATAGCAACGAGATCTAGGTCGGTGTTTTCTTCAATTGTTCGACCACGGAGTAATCCTGCACTTTCATCTTTTTCAAGAATTCCTCCGCCTCTTCTTCTGACACGGGTTTCTTTGTTACTGCTGGGTTGGACCTTCTCAATTATACGGGAGTAAAACACCGTCCCGATCGAGTCAGTCCCTACGCCTCACAACTATCTTCCTCCACTTGCTTTCCCTTGTATATTACCACTACCTTTTCATACTTCCAAGGCACGGCCTTGCTATCAATCACTGGCAATTGGACTACCGGCTTTATGACGATCGGTTCCCTGCAGACCCCTTTCACAACAACTACAAGTGCAGATGATGCTCCCGATACTACCAATTTGGCTGGCTCTGGTTTCTTTGTTGCGGTGGATGGATTCTTCCCTAATACCACCACTGGCTTGACATCCTCCCCCTTCAATTGTACCCCTGCTTCCTCACCGGTCGATTTTTTTCTCGGAGTGGCACGGATCATCATCACTGTTTGTAAGGGTTTCTTGGGCTCCCCTCTTTTGTGCACCAGCTCGATCATGTGAGCTTCATGGTGCACTGGCAATGGGTTCTGGTTGATGTTGGGTGCCTCCGGCGTCTGGACCTCGATCTTGTTGGCATCAATAAGATCTTGTATTGCATGCTTCAACCTCTAACATTTTTCGGTATCATGCCCTAGCATTCCTGAGCAGTACTCATAGATTATCGATTGGTCCAAATTTTGGGGTAGGGGATTTGGCCCCCTAAGCTCGACAGGACTAAACAAACCTAACTGCCTCAATTTGTGGAACAAGGCGGTATATGGGTCTCCCAACTCAGTAAAGGCTCTCTATCTCTGTAGCCTTTCATTTCTTGAAGCTTGATTTCCTCGAAAGCCTGCCCCTGGAGGGTTCCTGTAGGCCCTTGGTGGATGATAGGCGTTTTGGGGTGGAGGGTATGTGTTCTGTGGAGGTGCATATGCATTTTGGGGAGCCGGCGCACGCCATTGTGGGAGAACTGAGGCTGAGTGTATGTTTGGGCTTGGTGCACAGAGAAGTGTGGTTCTTGGGGTGGATAATATTGTTGTGGTGGGCTGTATGGATAATTTGGACTGTGGGGTCTGGGTTGGTTGTAGTATGGTTTGCCGGACCTGGGCCAACTGCCTGCCTCAACCTTGGCAACTTCTTCTTTCTTTTTCCTCCCCAGCGCACCTCCCGTGTCGCTCTGAATAGCCTGAGTTGTTGCCTTAAGCACTGAGTGATTCAGGATTTTATCGGACCTAAGACCCTCCTCTATCATAACCCCTATCTTTACTACTTCATTGAAGGATTTTCCAACCGTCGTCACCAAGTGACCAAAGTAAGTTGGATCCAGCGTTTGCAGGAAGTAGTCCACCATTTCCCCCTCTCTCATGGGAGGATCAACCTTGGCTGCCTGTTCTCTCCAGCGGAAACCGAACTCACGAAAGCTCTCCCCAGGCTTCTTTCCGGTCCTCAGTAATGTGAGACGGTCAGGGACTATCTCGAGATTGTATTGGAAGTGACCTGCGAAAGCCTGTGCTAGATCATCCCAAGTGTACCACCTGCTGGGATCTTGGCTGGTATACCATTCCAATGCCGATCCACTTAAGCTTTGACCAAAGTAAGCTATCAGTAGCTCATCTTTGCCGCCTGCTCCTCTCATTTTTCTACAAAAGCCCCGCAAATGTGCCATAGGATCACCGTACCCTTCGTATAAGTCAAACTTAGGCATCTTGAACTCTGCCGGGAGTTGGACGTCCGGAAAAGGGCATAGATCATTGTAGGCCACGCTGACCTGGTTGCCCAATCCATGCATGCTTCTGAAGGATTGCTCCAGGCTTTTGAACTTCCTCATTACCTCATCCTGCTCTGGAACATTAGCCGGCTTTTCAATCTCCGCCGGGACCTCCAAGTGTGGATTATAGGTATGGGGTTCTGGTGCATTGAATGTGGGTTCAGGGGGATAGTATTGAGCATCGTGAGCCTGAAACAACGACTCACTAGTTGATCTTTGCAGCGTGGCTGGTGTGGGTCCCATAAAAGCGGGAACATTTGGTGGTGGGAAATGTTGATGGGGTGGTGGAGCTTTGGAATCATACTTCTCCCCTGATAATAGTGGTGATTCGGGAGGCTTGTTGAAGGGCCAGGGTGAGGGAATTCCGGAATATGCCCTAGTGTAGGAGTAACGGGCGGTTCAGGACTCTTTTTAACTTTAGCCAAGGCTAACTGCATTGCGTTAATTTCCAATCAGATTCTCTCTATCTTCTACATCGCCTCTTTTAACAACTGGCTTACTGGCCTTTCTTCCTCGATACTGTTGTCTGAAGTAGTCATGATTATTGGTATAGGTCCCTTGGATCTGGTTTGATAATGATGTGATGTCAGAATGCTTTAACAACTAACTGTCTGGTATTTTTTGGAAAACAACAAACTTGTTAGCGTTAGAGTTTAACAGATTTGGTAATTGCACGTTGGGGATGCAATGTTCCTAAGCAGTTAACCATTTCTAACATGTTTTTGCTTCAACCGCATGTGTCATCCCGACTTGCTTTATTTGTGCCTTTAAAGTGTTTTCTGGGAACCCTCCGCTTTCCTCTCTTATTATTTTCTTTTCTTCTTTCCTTTTTACTTTCTTTTTTTTTCTTTTCTTTCTTTTTAGTGGTGGTCAAATCGTATGTGGATTGCCTACGTATCACGTCCCCGCGTGAATCAGAACGCGCGTAGTTCTGCCGTAAAGTAAAGGCATAAAAATTCTTTTGGAATCATTCAATTTATCACCAAAATTTGCTATTACATGCTAATTGTTTTAAACAAAGAATAGCAAAATACAGATTCCAAAATACTTAACTTGACTTGACGAAGAAAAAAAACAGCATATGGGAGAATAACAGACCCATAAAGTCAACAAACAAGACTTGAACTAGGGATACATTAAAGCTTTCAATCTAGGTGCCCGCGAGGCATCGTTCGGCCTTTCCGCGGGCTTTGGTGTAAGACCTATTTGTAAGCTTTTCAACTCATTCATGATCCGGTGGACATAGCCCATGATGGAGGCAAGTAGGGTATCGCACGGTATTTGCTCACATACTAAGCATCTCATGTAGATGTAGTACCCAATCTCGTCAATCCTACCTCAGATGTTATCCCTTTCCCTGAATAGTTGCTCTATTTGCCGGTTCTTTAGTCCCAGTGCTTGAGCATTGTCGGCGAGTCGATCCTGGAACCTCTCCATTTGATCTTCCATTCTGGCCATCAAATCATAACAGTGCCTTCTGTCTGCTCGGGCATCTCGGGCTTGTTTAAAGTCCCGCTCCTGAAGGGTGGAGTTTGTTTCTCTTAATAGTCTGATGCTTATTTCAGAATCCCTTATGACTTGTTGTAGATGCTTTCTCCGGGCCATTGTACCTTTTGCCCATCTGACCCGCATTCTCGCTATGCAAGCTTCGGATCTCTCCAAGTCCTCTCGGCTTTTTCTTACCTGACTCCTCAATTCTGCTATCAACCTCTTATTGGACCGACTTTTCTGTTGGTCACCGACATTCTTTATGTCTTGGCGGATTCGGGCTCTCAGGGCCTTGTTTTCTTGAGTCAACTTGTTTTTCTCTCCTGTATCGGCATCAATTTGCAAACTGCTTTGGTATTTCAGCCCCTCAATTTGCTGTTTTAACTTGCTAATCTCGACCCGATATTCTTTCTCTTTCGCTAGCCAACCCCATTGTGCTTGCGATGATTCTACAAAGTCTTGGACATGAGCTCTGTTAGTTGGTCTCTGGTGCTCAAGCTCTCTTCTGTACCATGTGAGGTATTTTGGCGACACTTCGCCTTTGGCCCGGTCATGTACACGAGTATCTACTTTCAGGATTTGACATTCATTCCAGATTCTCCGAACGACTGCTTCAGGGAACTGCCCACCAGTCCCGATTTCGACCACCTGACCGCTGAGATCCTCTTCCTTTGGGACTATTTGGCATCGCCCCAACTGCCTCAATACTTTGTATGGCGCATAGGGCTGGATACTTTGGAGACCTATCAACAACAAATGAGATTCGGCGGCTGACATATATATGATTTCATCTATGGGTAGCCACCCAAATGCCCATTCTATATGGTTTGCTGAGACGGAACGCAACAAAGTGACCCATTCAGCGACCCCTTTTGGCAGGCTGAACCCATCGACCCTTATGGAAAACTCTTCTATACAAGTCTTTTGTGATGACTCGTATTTCAGAAACTGAGGGCGATGACATAGGTGTTCTATCATCCACATTTGCAGTAGTGCATTGCAACCCTCAAAGAAGCCTCCTCCAGTTTTGCAAACAGTGAGAGCGCGGAAGATGTCTGCTATTATCATTGGTGCCAGAGTGCTGTTGTCTTGTTTGAGCAAAGTGCTGACGACCCCAGCGACTTGGATGTTAATTTTCCCATCCTTTCTAGGGAATACCAGAAAACCGAGAAAGGCCACCATAAAAGCAATACACCTATGTCTTTTCCATTTCAGCCGACTTTCCCCGCTGCAGATCTTACCCTCGGGCTTGTTGAACCCTCCAAGATGACCGTACCTGTCGTACAGGAATGCCAGACTACAAAAACCCTCTGATAATTCTGGGTTGTGTACAATTCTGCGGATCTTCACGATGTCTAAGAACCTGTGTATAGTCACGGTCCTTGGTGCAATTAGATACTGCTCCCTCATAGGGATTTTAGGACATCCGATGTACCCTGCCAGTTCCTTTAGTGTCGGTGTGAGCTCAAAGTCTGAGAAATGGAATACATTGTGTGCTGGGTCCCAAAATGAAATTAACGCCCTTATAATGTCCCATCGCGGGTCAATGTCCAGTAACCCAACCAAGTTTCCTAAGTACATCTTGACTGTATCTCGCACTGATTCTTCCAAGTCGTTCCACCACATGCGTAAGCCCAAAGGGATCCCGTTTATAATGGACCCAGATGAATCCCTACTCGTGCTCATTCTGCACATTTATTAAGGCGATTTAGACAAAAAGCGAAATCTTTATTTGACTCAAACTAATTTTCCCATTTTTCCCTAATTTTGAGAAAAGAAAGACTGATTTTCCAAATACGACCTTTCAGCTCTTCAGGGATGAAGATTTTAAGGCTGTGGGGATTTAACTGGCCAAAAGGTAAGAAGAATGGCCAAAGGCGGCTGTTTATGCAAACACAGCCTTCCGACGTCCCTTTAGCGAATATTCAGTTATTTTTGCAAAATGGCATCGCCTGACTCTTTTATGAAAGTAGCAATATTTTGTCATTTTTCCTGATCGTTTTTTGCAAAATGGGGAGTTGGACCCGATGAGGGGTGCCTATGTATCTCACATCCGGTGAGAATCAAACTGACGTAGTTCGGGTAAGAAAAATTAATTAAATCACGAATCCAATTTTCTTTCTTCAAAAATCAAAATTTTGGCAGAGTTCTCACATTATTTGGACATTGGTTTTTTCTTAAATGAGCAGCTCTCAATTTTTTTCAAAATTCCCGTTTTCACCCACCGGTCAAAATGCAAGTTCGAAGCAAATTAAATGCGTTAACAAACAAGATGCAGCAGGATAGTCCTTTTTGTTTCAAGTTTCTTTTCCTAGACGGGCCCAACCCCTGTGTTGAGCCCCCTAAGTCAAATGCAATGTGATGCAAATAAACGTTTCCTACTAGGGATCCGGCATGAAGTCATGTTTTACTAAGTTTCAAAACTGGGTTTTGTTCTAGACCTGGCTTACCCGAGCGGACCACTCGAGTCGAGGAGGGGGCAACTTACCGGGGACCTGCGAGATCGTCCGACTTCGTAACTTATCCGAGCCTCTTTCTATTTGGGTGTGACACTAACAGAATAGGGAGTCTCAAACCAGTGAGCAGCATCCCCGAAGGTAAGAAGAGAAGGGTTCGGCATAGTTTATATATACAGTCAAATAATATCAAAGCGGTAACACACATCATTTGCATATGAAGCACATATCTCATGACAATATCAGATAATAAACAAAGCCAAATAAAACAATTACTCCAAGCTCGAATTTCTAACCCTGAACCAGTGGTTCTGGGTTAATCATCCCCAGCAGAGTCGCCAGAGCTGTCACACCTCCTTTTTCCGTCCCCGCAAGGGGTGAAGGAGTTTTTCCAATTAAAGGACAATCGAAACGGGATTTGTTTATTTATTTCAGAGTCGCCACTTGGGAGATTTAGGGTGTCCCAAGTCACCGGTTTAATCCCGAATCGAGGAAAAAAATGACTCTGTTTAACAGTCCGCGAACCAGAAATCTGGATAAGGAATTCTGTTAACCCGGGAGAAGGTGTTAGGCATTCCCGAGTTTCGTGGTTCTAGCACGGTCGCTCAACTGTCATATTTGGCTTGATTATCTGATTTATTATTTGGGTCACATAAATGCACACCCATATTTAAGAAGGTAAGATTAATTAAGACGCGTCCTAAAGAAACTACGTATTGTTATTTTAGAAAAAGGCCGTGAAAAATTCACTAAACGGCCAAATCCAAAGTCTAGTCAATGGTTATGTATTTATTGAGGGCCCCAGCGATGTGTGATTTATTTGGCGAGGTGCACCTCATTTTATTTTAAAAGGTCGTCCTATGGTGGCTATGTTTTCTATTAAGTTTGTCTCTAATAATGCAAAAAGAAAAATGGTCCAACTTTATTTACATGCTTACAAGTTAGTTATAGTTGGGTTCCGAATATGATTTGCAAAATCCGAAACATGAACGCGTATATGGGCAGTCGTTTGGATATTATGGGCCCAGGCCCAGCGCATACTGTATTGACTGGACCTGGGCCACTTCTTTTCCGATAAGGGCCCGGTCAGTTTATTCGATTCAGGCCCAACATTTATAAGGAAGAAATGTAAACTGGGGCTATATACTTTAACGGTATTGTTGCAAGTTATATCGAGGCAGCCTGCTAAATGAAGTGAGATTAACTAACAATGGACAGTTTAACACTTAACATGTGTTAGAAGATATGCTAACCACAAACACAGCTAAAAAATCAGGATATTGCTTACTACACCATCGCTTCTTTTCTAGCTACTGACATACATAGATAATGAGCCATTGAGTTTCCATATGTGGGTGTCTAGTTATGCATGATGCCTAGTTTCATTATCCTAATAGATGATATGAACTACTGTATATACAACTCAAGGTTCAATACACAACTAAAGCAAATTTGAAAAGAGGCAATTTCAGCTCTTCACTTCTATATTCATGTTTCAACTTTTAGCTTACATTGACAGAGTAATAGACTATCAGTGGTGTACCTGGTATTGGGAAAGCCAGAAGAAGAAAGGGAATGATCAGTTGAGCAGTAGCATTCACAGCAAACAGCAACAACAGAAAAACAACAATCAGCAGCAACAAAACCCAGCAATCAGATCTTTAAAACCAAAACAAGGAATCCAGTTTGCAACCCAGCAATACCAAAACAGGTACAGGCAAGGCAGAGAAGGAAACAGATGCAAAAAGCAGTAGCCTCTGATTGTTATGTTCAAAATCCCGCACACTCTTAACTCTATGTCACTCTAAAAACAGACTGTCCTACTAAAGGTTGAAAGACTAGCCTTGTTTTTGCTTTTTTTTCTCTGAAGACTTAAAAATGTCCCACCCCTTTTTTGTTCTAAATCAGCCTATTTATAACCAAAAACCAGGCCAGCCAAGCTGCCTTGATACCTTCAGCCTTTATTCTGCCCATACCCCTTAATTCCCCATGCCTAAATGTCTTTTCTTGATTCCCACTATATTTCTCCCCATGCTTGTCCTATTTGTTTTAATCAAGAGTCATGGGAGGGGTTATAGTATTCAAATAAATCCATGCCCTCATGTTATGTACCCCACTGACAATTAAACTAAGTTTAACAAATGACCCCTAGGCAGACCTTAGCTTTACAACCTGTTAACATCCTACTAAACTCTCAAAATTACCCCTTAACCTTTGCATATTACTGTATTACCCTAAACCTTGCTTGTCAGTATATAAAACTCCTCTAAATTTAGCAAATCACTAATTACTAATTGTATAAACTTAAACTTAACACTGATTTCAGGTTGACCTGTTAGATTTTCTACAACTATATCCAATTCCTAAACTAAATTCAACTCAAAATCAGATCACAAAGCGGTGTCAATCAAACCAAATGAGTTGGTCACATTGGGAGCCAAACCAGACCAACTCAGAGTCAAAAATGCAAACAGGCAATCAACCAACCGGCTAAAATCAAAGCAGTAATGAACAGGCTTCCATGGAAAACTATGAAGATCATGGGGTTACTAAATGAATGAGCAATCTAGTTCAAAGACAGAACTGAACACATTCCACAGGTTCATTACAAGTTAGCACACAGATGTAAGGCTGGCAAACATACATGGAGGATATTAATGAACTACTATCCTGTTTCCTTTAATTTTTAACAGATTAATTGACGACACTTATTTAAACGACTATACAAGAGATAATAGACAACAAACAATCAATAAAACACACAAAACAAACTAAACATTACCTCAGAACTCACAGACTTGACAGAAAAATCAAAAACAAACCAAAGTAAACATGAAAAACAGATAAAATTCATAGGAGAACAAAAGAAAGGGAAAAATTACCTTAAGGATTCGAAATCAAAACTGACCCAGGATCGAACTCGGACTCGACCATTTTTGACGTCGAATGGACTTTAATCGAAGTGTTCTGAACCGAGAACACCTAGATTAAAGTCTATTAGACCCCAACCCTCCGTTTAAACCGGCCAGATTCCCAAAGCTTTGTGGTCTAGGGTTTACATAGTCTGATTTGGGGCTTGAGGGTTTCTAGTTAGATTCGGACCAAACAAAATTTGGTTTGGTCACGAGTGAAGACAGGGTAGTGATCGGTGTGAATCTGGGGTGGGTTGGTGTAGATCGGGGTTTTTCTCAAACCTTCAAACAAAGATTCGAGACGATGGGGAATGATTCGAGGCAAGACGCTAACGGATTCGTGTTCAGGGTGGTTGGGTGCATCAGGGGTGTTATTTTAGTGGTCACCGGCGTCGTGGTTGCCGGGTTTATGGCGAGAGTGAAGGGTGGCAGCTAGGGTTTGGAAAGGGGTGTTAGGTTCATCTCTGAGAAAGACGATGGAAGGGGGGGTGTTCGGATAGAAGGGCTGGGTAAAGGGATGAGGCTTATATACGACTTAGAAGAATTGATCCTGGCCGTTGGATAGAACATGATCAATGGCCAGGATCCCTTGGCCACCGTAAAACGGAGTCGTTCCACTTAAAAAAAGGTCGGGTTGGTCAGGGGCTAAATGGGTCGGGCATCTGGGGATGGTTTGAGGATGAAATCCTGGCCGTTGGATCGATTTAATCCAACGGCTCCGATTAAAAGGGGCCAATACGACGCCGTTTGAGGCGTCTCACAGTTTGACCGAATTGGACCGGATCTGGGGGTTGTTTTGAGCCTGGATTTGGGTCCAACTAGGGTGGGCCAATTCCGATTTCCTTTATTTTTTTGCTTTCTTTTCTTTTACTTTTCTAAAAATTAAAATTCTAAATTAAGTTATAAACTAAATTAACTTATCAAAAATACTAACTAATTCCTAGCAATATTTATCATACATAATTAAACACCAATTAAAACAAAATTGCACAATTTGATATTAAATGCTAAAAATGCAAACGATGCATATTTTTGTAATTTTATTCTTGTAAAACGAACATAATTACTCCTAATTGTGGGATTAAATCCTAAATGCAAATGTGACCTATTTTTGTATTTTTTATTAACTTAACAAATAATCATGCATGGACAGATACAAATAAAATGCCAAAAAAATTCTCAAAATTGCACACAAAGAAAAATCATTTTTAGTTTGAATTTTTGGGAGTGATTCTTTCATAGGGCAAAAATCACGTGTTTACAGTATGAATCCACATAAACGATATCTAAAAGGAAACAAGATAATATGACAAATAATGGAAACAAACAGTTACTTAAAACTTCAGATGTGATTCAGCAGTTAAACAAACAAACATCACGAATGAAAGGGGCAAAATATTAGTATCACGTGAGTTGTAAAACTGGAGCAAAGGAGATCGAACAAAACAATTCATATACCCACGACACAAGATCGGGAAATTGGAAGATGAGTAAAGTTAGAGTATGACCTTTTAATAACAACTTTCTTTGCTTTAAGCATGAAGAACCTCCATTGATGGAAAACTGGCCAGAAAACTTAAGCTAATGTACGGGGATCTCGAACTAAAAATCGAAGCTCGAATGACGGCGATGAACTCAACCCGATTGGAACAGATTATCACCGCAACTGACCTCGACCATGGCAATCTTCACGACTAACCTTAATGGCTTTTGGGAGTGTTTTCTCAGCAGAATATAGGTGAGGAGATGAAGCAGCAGCGACTGGAATGGCCGTTGGGTTCAGCTGCTGGGTGTCGTTCAGGTCTGGTTGGGATGTGGAGAAGAAAGAACGACGTGAGGGTCAGGGTTGTTATTGTGTTACAGCGGAATTGGGGTGGAGCTCGGTGACTGAATTCTAGGGCTGAGGTGCATCGTTGGGAGGTTGCGAGGAGGTCCAGCGACGATGGTGAGCAGAAGGGTGGTCGTCGATGGGGGGTGTGCGATGGTGACACTGAGTTGCTGTGTTCTTAGCTGCTCCGCGTAAATGAGAAGAAGACCTTGGGGGTCTGGTCGTTTGGTGTTCAGGCTGCTATGGAGATGGAGTTCTTGCTTAGGGTTTTTGTGTTAAGCCCTCATGAAAAAGAAGGATCGAGGGTCATTTTGGGTGGGGGTCTACGGAGAAGATGAGGTCCAGGGGGTGGGTTTCGTATTGTTCTGCGCAGTTTTTTTTTTTTGCTTTTCTCGTTGTTCTCCTTCTTTCAGATTTGTGTTCTCTTCTTCTTATATTGTAGAGTCTAGGTCTAGATAGTTGTAGGGTTTTTGGGTTAAGGGGTATGGGCCTAGGAATTCTGGGCTTGAGAATTATGGGCTAGGTCCAAAATTAGGCCTAAAAATGGGTTGCTAGAGCTCAAACTTTATTCTTTCCCTGCGAACGAGATTAAAAATACGGTCTTATTTATTAATTAATCCAACTATTTAAATAATTACTAAAATAAAACTAACCATTAAAGCAAACCTATTTTTGGTATTTACAAATGTCATATTAAAATAAAAATACGATACTATTTTTGTATTATATTTTTTTTAGATTGTTTAAGATTAAAAATGACAACAAAACGTTAATGAACCTATTTTTGTGATTTTTTGTTTTATTGTAATAAAATAAAGTAAAAGAGTCAAAATTACTTAAAATATCTATATTATGCCTAAATTAAATATTTACGCGCTAAAATATGAAAAATCTTGGGGAGGGTCAAAAATCACATGTCTACAGCTGCCCCTCTTTGACTGAAAATATGAAGTATTTTCAGATAAAGAATGATTAGACAGGTTTTTTAACCCGACCCTTATTTAGAAAGACCAAAAACTAAGAGAAAGGAAGAGAATTTGACCGAGCCCTGGTATCTGAGCTGCCTACATATCCTTGGCTATAAAGGAATCAGGCCACGTGTAGTTCAGAGATGAGTGAGATGACGGAGTATGCCGAGGTGGAGAGTCAATTGAGGTGCCATTCTGCGGTCCTGTTATTACATCAAAATCAAATGAAAAAGACTAACTAAACCTATCAACCACGAGTTACAAGATTCCTATATATAAGTCTTCTGAAGCTTGATCTTGAGTCTTGAATGGTTCTTCATGCAGACTTTTAGATTTGAATCTTGGCGCTTGTTAGCTGCAGGTGCTAGCTCGTTCTTCTACAGCTTTTTGGATCAAGACCGGACATGTAGTGTTTGTGACTTCCACCATGTCTTAAGCAGTTCACATCTTCCATCAACTTCTACATTTGGATTCACTTCTTGCCTTTCTCTCTGTTTTTCTTTATTGTGACTAACTTCTGTTGATCACCTCGGACTGTTGACTCACATTTTAGCCGCGAACTCTTTTTGTTGCTGACTTGAATTGTAATTTGAGATGCTTTCCTTTTCTCCAAGTGAACGCTTGATTGTTGAACATGAATTGTATTCCTTTGCCCCTCTTTGACTGGAAATGCGAAGAGTTTTCAGACAAAGAATGACTCTTTTTAAGTTGTAGTTGAATGTCAGGAGCCCGCCTGGAGAATGGAGGTATTATATTTTTATGTTTTAGTCAGGAGCCCACCTGGAGAATGGAGGTATTATCTTTAAGTTGTTTATTGAAGTCAGGAGCCCGCCTGGAGAATGGAGGTATTATCTTTAAGTTGTTTATTGAAGTCAGGAGCCCGCCTGGAGAATGGAGGTATTATATTTTTAAGTTGTAGTTGAAGTCAGGAGCCCGCCTGGAGAATGGAGATTGTTATATTTTCAAGTTGTAGTCGAAGTCAGGAGCCCGCCTGGAGAACGGAGGTATTATCTTTAAGTTGTTTATTAAAGTCAGGAGCCCGCCTGGAGAATGGAGGTATTATCTTTTTAAGTCGTAGTAGAAGTCAGGAGCCCGTTCGGAGAGCGGAGGGTTACAACAAAAATCCCCAGCAGAGTCGCCAGAGCTGTCACACCTCCTTTTTACCTACACCCGCAAGGGCATAAGGGAGTTTTTCCAATTAAAGGACAATCAAAACGGGATTTTATATAAAGATTCAGAGTCGCCACTTGAGAGATTTATGGTGTCCCAAGTCACCGGTTGAATCCCGAATCGGGGAAAAGATTTACTTTGTATTACAGTCCGCGAACCAGAAATCCGAGTAAGGAATTATGTTAACCCAGGAAAATGTGTTAGGCATTCCCGAGTTCTGTGGTTCTAGCACGGTCGCTCAACTGTCATATTCGGCTTATTTATCTGATTTTAATACATGTTGAACCTATGTGCAAATTCTAACTTTTTACCACTTTATTATTATTATTTTTAAAAGAGAATTGCAACGTCGTAAAAACGCATCTCGAACCACGTCACATCAATGTACCCGTGGTTGTTGACACATCTCGACTCCGTTGAGATTTGGATTTGGGTCACATAAATGTGCACCCGAGTTTAGGGAGGTAATGTTATTAAAATACGAGCCTAAAGAGACTAACACATTATTATTTTGGGGAAGGCCGTAAAATTCACTAAACGGCCCGTCCCGAATTCTAAATATTTTATTTTAACCATTTATTGAGGGCCTCGCAAAGTTGCATTTTTATTTCGCGAGGCTCGTCTCATTTTTATTCAAAGGTCGATCCTAAAGTGACTATGATTTTCTATTTTTGTCTCTCAAAGAAAAAAAACACCTAATTAATTAAAATGCTCAAAGCTTAAGGTCCAGTTTAAGAAGATGTCTGAACTTAGTCACATTAATGGGCATGGTATTGGGCTTGAGACGGGACCCAAGTTGGATGGGGCGGAATCGCCCAGGCGAGGTTAAGGAATCGAACCCTTGTAGCCGGGCAAGCCACGAAACGGCTCACTGATGTGTTCGTCATTTAATCAGACATAATTAAGCAATGGACTCATTTTGCTTTGTAAGTTATACTTTCTTTTTTCGGCTTCCAGTTATTAGAGCAGATGTGAAATGAGATACCCCAAATTCCTTTTAATTACAAATGAAAGGAAAGATAACTACTGAATGTTTATCTTATTGTTGGTTTCGCTTTTCAAACATATTTACAAAGGAAGCACATGATAGGAAACTGGCTGAAGCTAACCTAACTTATTATACCAACTTATATTGAACCTAATTACAACTAACACTCAAACTAAAGCAGAAAACTTACATACATTTCAGGGCAAAACAATTAACAGTCCGTGCTAATACCAATAGTTTTTCAGTTTATTGTTACATAACTAATTTCAGTCCTACTAGTACAACTTCAAGCAAAGGTCTTAATACATTAAGAAATCAAACATTCTGATACATAAATCAAACGACTAAATCACATAATATCATGCTTCAGTTTCTATGCCATTCTTCACATTTCACTTCACAATTAACCAGGATCAAGCTGTGTACCTGGAAATGGCAATACAAGAAGAGGAGAAGGAATAGTCAGCAGCAACAGATAACACATCAACAACAAACAACCCAGTAACATGCGCAGCAAACCCAGATGAATTTAAAACCAGTCAAAACTGGGACACTCAAACTTAAACAGCTCAAACAACCTCAGAAATGAAATCAGAAAAAACACACTACTGCAAACACTACACCCAAACTCATCTCAAGCTGTCTCAAAACCTTTGAAATCTCGACAGCAACAAAACTCAATCGAAAATCTACTCAACTTTGACCCAAATTACTCAGCATGAAACTCTAAACCAATGTAACAACATTCCTTTTTTTTATGGAACAGTAGCTCCCTTCAGGGTTATATGCTATAACTTTTAAGAATATTATCTAAGACCTGGCCTGAATGGAACAGTAGAACCCAAGTGTGTATGCCTATATTCTCAGCCTGTTTTCAACCTCAAAGACTCTGTTAACAATGCTCTTACAATACTCTCCAAAACGTTCTCTAGGCGAGCGTCTGACTGATACGCTTGAATGTATTCCCTGCTCTCCAGGCGTGCTCCTGACTTCATCTTGAAATGTACTCCCTGCTCTCCAGGCGGGCTCCTGACTTCAACTTGAAATGTATTCCCTACTCTCCAGGCGGGATCCTGACTTCAAAATAGACAACACAAAGAATTTGAAAGCTAAAATTTAAATTGTACTCCCTTGTTCTCCAGGCGGGCTCCTGACTACTGCACTTGAAAGTATTCCCTACTCTCCAGGCGGGCTCCTGACTGCTGACTTGAAATGTATTCCCTGCTCTCTAGGCGGTCTCCTAACTGCTGACTTGGATGTCTTCTCCCTGTTCCCCAAGCGGGTACCTGACTTCAACAAAATAGACAAAAACAAAGAAAATTTTTCTGCCCCACTTTGGTAACTGGGCACATATGTGAGTGTTAAACTGAATCATATTACCTAATATTACTAAAAATTTGAAAGTTAGGTCCCATTATGCAGGGGGTCCTGACAACTCTTAACTGAACGACAATTTTAAATCTAAGTTATATCTTCTACAGGTGTGACTTCTGCTAAATCTTGCTATCTAAGAGAATCTTCAAACTACTCCCCATTATCCAGGAGGGTCCTGAAAATCAAAGGTCAAATTTTATCTTAAGGGTGACAACTTTCATGTCTGAATTACACTACCCTACAACAGAGTTTATGCTAAATGTTGTTACCTAATCGAAATCTTAAAGCTAAGCCCATTATTCAGGAGGGTCCTGGAAACTCCTAATTGAATCCTATTTCGAACATGCAAACTTCTAAGCTAACTTATATTCTTTTGGGATACATTTATGTTGGATTATGCTATTTCTGAACTTTAAATGTATTCCCTACTCTCCAGGCGGGATCCTGACTTCAAAATAGACAACACAAAGAATTTGAAAGCTAAAATTTAAATTGTACTCCCTTGTTCTCCAGGAGGTCTCCTGACTACTGCACTTGAAAGTATTCCCTACTCTCCAGGCGGGCTCCTGACTGCTGACTTGAAATGTATTCCCTGCTCTCTAGGCGGTCTCCTAACTGCTGACTTGGATGTCTTCTCCCTGTTCCCCAAGCGGGTACCTGATTTCAACAAAATAGACAAAAACAAAGAAAATTTTTCTGCCCCACTTTGGTAACTGGGCACATATGTGAGTGTTAAACTGAATCATATTACCTAATATTACTAAAAATTTGAAAGTTAGGTCCCATTATGCAGGGGGTCCTGACAACTCTTAACTGAACGACAATTTTAAATCTAAGTTATATCTTCTACAGGTGTGACTTCTGCTAAATCTTGTTATCTAAGAGAATCTTCAAACTACTCCTCATTATCCAGGAGGGTCCTAAAAATCAAAGGTCAAATTTTATCTTAAGGGTGACAACTTTCATGTCTGAATTACACTACCCTACAACAGAGTTTATGCTAAATGTTGTTACCTAATCGAAATCTTAAAGCTAAGCCCATTATTCAGGAGGGTCCTGGAAACTCCTAATTGAATCCTATTTCGAACATGCAAACTTCTAAGCTAACTTATATTCTTTTGGGATACATTTATGTTGGATTATGCTATTTCTGAACTTTAAACTAGGTCCCATTTTCCAAGAGGGTCCCGAAAATCAAAAATCAAACCTGTTTGGTGACTGCCTTTCTCCACGGAGGGTTTCTCCGAAACAATCGAAATCTCCTGCCCCTGTTTTAATCAAAGAAAAATTTTGTCAGTTTAAAATGTGGTGGTTGGTTTGTGGCCTTGAATTTGAGGGCGATTGCTCCTTCACTTCCCATGATAATTGATTTCCACTCGAGGACCTTGCTTGCTTATGTACAACCCACTTTCTCTATCATCTTTATCGCAGAAAATACCCCTTCTCCGTTCAGACCCAATTCCCTTTATCTGTTGTATTGCTCATGAACTGACATTTACTAACCTTTGTGTTTCACCGAAAATACCTTTGATCTGTCCACCTAACACCCTCCACCTGTTGCATCGTGCTCTTGTGTTGACGTGTACTGCACCTTTGTGTTTCTCATGAATTCCAAAGCACGTTAATTTCCATCCACTCAGTGCACATGCTGTTTTTTCCTGACTTAAATCACTGGCCTTGGCCTTGAAGTCTACTATTCCCTCACTTGTCACGATAACTTTGATTTCTGCTTGGAAGACCTCGCTTGTCACTGGTTAACCACTTTCTTTGTCTCATCACAGAGAATACATTTGATTTGTTCACCCAACATCCTCAATCTGTTGCACTATTCACGAATTGAAATATACCAAATCTTTGTGTTTCTGATGGACCCCAAAGCATGTTGATTGTTACCAACTCAGGTCGCTTGTTATTCTTTCCTGACTTATGACACTGATGTGCTGGCCAGATCCTGTTTTGTGCAATTGGGAAGCTGGTGACGAATTTTGAAATCATTTCTCACTTATTTTGACCAAACAGACTCAGGAAGAGGAAGTAAACAAGAGTAAAGGAACAGAGTAAAGGACAAAGGAAAGAGATGATTCCTAACAAGAAAACTACAAAGTAGAAACCTATCAGATGTGGATACTAACTCTAATGACCATGACATGCACCTGTGGCCTATTCTGTTGAGAAAGTCTGATGTTCAACTCCTGTTATACCCCCTTTAAACCGTGAAGCTGGGCTTCAATGCTCCGATTATCCAATCTGATTCACAATCCTTATTCGACTTGTAGTGCTCGAAGGGTTTTCACCATCAAGCCTGTCTCATTTTGTTCTTTCTCTTAACTTACTGTCGCCTTACGGTGCCCGCGAGGGTTTTCACCAACAAGACTCTCTCATTTTTGATTTTTCTGCTTGAATCAAAGTGTTACCCCTGACATGAATTACTTTCACCTGCTTGACTTGGAATTTCTCGAAGACTGATCAGAAGGTCTTTCTTTGGACCGCAACGTGGGCTTTTGGATGGGGTTAGAAAGAAAGGGTATAAAAGGCTCAAAACAATTCAAATGGGTTAAAATTACAACTTTCGGAATCAGATTTCTCACAACAACCACAACTTCTGCCCCAGTTTCTTGCTTGGGGATTTTTGGATTTTATTTTGATGGGATCGAACCGTGAGGCTGCCTACGTATCCTTAAAAGGAATCAGGTCGAACGTAGTTCATGTCATAGGAATTGCTCTGTTGTTGTGATTTTTCTTTTCTCTTTCTCTTTTCTTTTCTTTTCTTTCGTTCTTTTTCTCTTTTTGTTGTTTTGTTGTTTTTTCTTTCCTCTTTTTGCTCTTTTTTTTCATTTTTTTCATTTTTTCAATTTTCATTTTTTCTTCTCTCCCTTTTTGTTCTTTTCTTTTCTCATTTCCCTTTACTTATCTTCCACGCTTGTGTTTCTGATCTTTGCTACTGATTCCGAAAGTGGGGTATGAAAGAAAATAAACAAGGATCAAAGGGGTAATGAAGGATAAGGTGTTTAGATAGCAGAACAAAATGCCTTCGTCATTCCAATCTTCAGAACATGCCAAGTACAAACAACACAATTAAACAAACTAAGGAAAACATTCGTAACATCTTTTGATTGCGCCAGGCTTGATGATATCCACACATTCGCCTTCTACATATGTTACATACAAAGCACCATTGGACAACACTCTCACTCTCATTACCTCGAACAACCCCCTACTATTTTGGGAAAAACTTGTCGTTATCTTCACTCGATGCAGCATGATGCATTTCAATAGTGTATTTTTATGTTCTATCAGCCCCAGTTTCACACAATTCGGGCTTGAAGTGATCTCAAAATGCCTTCACTTATTTCTCTCAAATGTCCCTATATCTTCAACATTGTTTAGTTACTTCGTGACTAAACTGACTTTTTTTTAAAACCAGGATGAGAATTACGCGTGCATGTCATGTTACTAGAGTTAACAGGAAAAGAACTATGAAAAGAAAAGAGAACTAAACAAAAATGACTAGGAATTACAGAAAGCAGAAAATTGCATTAGACAGATGGTGAAAGGGTTTGGACAACAAAACAAACAAACTAAACTGGGGTTACAAACCTAGACAACACTAGTCGGGCTACTATGACTAAACAAATAAGGCAAAATAAAAAGATAGAAGGGTTTGAGTCACAAGACAATATCCAGATTACAACCATGAAATAACCCGGACAACAGAAATGACAACAAAATAAACCACCAAAAACCCCTCCTTGGCTAACCAAGAAAAGAGCGTCTTTCCAATTGCCAAGCTCGGCATCTTAGGCACTGAATTTCGCATCAACATTACTAGGACCTTCACAAACTTCCATCACATTGTTCTTAACAAATTACTTTTGGGTTCCCTTGCCGGCTCATTCTTAAGATCAACCTCTGATAGCATTGAAAACTTTGCATCGCGCGGACCTTCGAGGATCTCAGAAGAATTCTCATATTCCTTTTCAAAACAAATCATATTTACCATATGCATCTCACTACGACCAGGCGATGGAATTTGGCGAGTGTCTGCTGCATCTGGATTTTGCACAATAATGTCACATGCATCAATAAGCTTCTGAATTGCTTTCTTCAGATTCCAACACTTCTCTATGTCATGCCCCTGGGTGTCTGAGCAATATGCGCACTTTTGAGAAAAATCAAACTTATTTGACAGAGGGTTTGGCATTTTTATATGAATCAGCTTCAACATGTCCAATTGCTTCAACTTTTGGAACAAAATGGCATATGATTCTCCAATAGGTGTGAAAGCCTTTTCTTTTTTCAGCAACCTCTCATTCTTAAATGCTTGATTGGGCCGGAAACCTGATCTAGGAGAGAAGTGGCATTGGGGATGATTATCTGGCGTACAAGGATATCCATGGGGACGATGTCGAGGTTGGAAGTGTTGATCGGGAAAGCCCATCAGATCATCTTTTCTGTTTCTCTTTCTTCCACCCAAGCTTACTGGAGTGTTCTGAATGTCTTTCGAAAAACTCATGATTTTGCCTGATTTGATTCCCTCTTCCACTAGCTCCCCTATTTTTATCACATCTTTGAAAGGCTTTCCCAAGGCCGGGATCAAATGACTGAAGTAGGTGGGCCCCTGGGCTTGTAGGAAAAGCTCAACCATTTCTTCTTCACCAATCGGGGTATTGACTCGAGCATCTTGCTCCCTCCATCTGAGCCCAAACTCCCTAAAGCTTTCCTCCGGCTTCTTTTTCATTTTAGAAAGGGAGGAGCGGTCTGGGATAACACCCGATCTGTATTGAAAGTATCGAACAAAATCTTGAGCCATGTCACCTAATGTAGGCCAATTACCAACATCTTGACGATTATACCATTCCAAAGCTGCCCCAGTCAGGCTCTCACTGAAGTACGCCATCAGCAAATCATCTTTCTCGCCCACACTTCTCATTTTACTGCAATAATCCCTCAAATGGGCTACCGGATCCCCACACCCATCATACAAGTTAAACTTTTGCACTTTAAACCCCACAGGCAGACGAATGTCGGGGGGCATAGATAGTTCTTTGTAAGACATGCTACCCTGGTCTCCCATTCCTTGCTTTTTCTTTAAGGACTGTTCTATACCTTTCAGCCTCCTGGGTATCTCGCCCTTTTCTTCTTATGAACTTTTCATTTTCAACATGAGGCTCATTCCGCGGACCCGGCTTGTATGAGTTGGGAACCTTGTGGGCAACCTCTGAGGGGTAATATTGGGCATCGTGAGCTTTGAGTGGGTATTCATTGTTGGGGATGGTGGATAAGACAGGAGGGCAATTTTTGGGAAAGGTAATTGGAAGATGAGTGATGGAGCTACTAGGGTGGTTGGGAAATCCATGATAAGCGGGTGGATTTGGAGAGTCTGGGGAATCATCTGGCATTGTGACCGATGTTTGGGTAAGGGTAGCATTTAAGAAGCTAGGTGGTGGCGGGGGTGGTGCCTTCCCAGTCATCCAAGCCAGATACATGTCCACCATGTGTTGTTTTAACATCTTTACCTCTTCAACCAACCCATTGTCAAACAACTGCTTCCGGGCACCAGTATCAACCAAGTCAGTTCTATTGTTGTCTGCCATTGCCTTTTGACCTTATGTTGTAGAGAAGAGTTACCACTTTAAAAAAAATCACAAACCAACCACCCTTATGCTATGAATATAACAAAATAAAGCCATCACGTTAGCGTTAGGGCAATTAACATAAGATAATCTCACTTTATGTGCAATGCAACTAGCCACAGTTATCGGTTCTAAAATGTCTTCGAGGGTACAACGGTCAGTTGGCATCATCCCAATTTGTTCATTTCAATCCTTTCTTTTCTTTGCTTTTCTAGCACCTTTTGGCTTGCCCATTTTCCTTCATTTCTTTTTTTTATCATCACTCTTTTCTTTTTATCATATCTCACATCCCACAATTTCACCTCTTTTTTTTGTTTCCTTCTTTTTTCCTTTTTTTTTTCTTTCTTGTAATAATAAAGAAAAATGATTCGACCGAACCCTATGTAGGTTGCCTACGTATCATGACCCCGCATGAATCAGATCTTTGCGTAGTTCTGGAAGATCGAGAGTAAAGGAAATAAACCGATGTTCTCTGTTTCTTTTTCTTTTTCTTTTCTTTTTACCTTAATGACTACTCTGCTGAGAAAAGAGAAATAAATGAAACAAATCTTTTTTTTGAATTTTCTAAACTTAATTTTCTATAACCTATTTTAAACTCAAGCTTAACGAATTTTTCTTTTCTTTGAAACAAATACTCTATTAAGGAAAAACTCTAGAAGAGAAAGATATTTTTTGATTCCTTTTTTTAGGAAGAAAACCTAAAAAGTGAACCACAAAAAAATATTTAAAATTTTCATTTGATATTCTGATGCAAGGTTTCGAAACAAGCAATGAAAAAGATAAAACAAAATATTTTTGAATTTCAATTTTGATTGCCTAAAGAAGAATTTCTAATGATAAACAAAGGATAAAGTATGTTTTTTTTCTATGTACAATATCCTAAAGTCCTAATGAAAATAAAAAGAATTTTATTTTTATTTTTCACTAATTTCCCCAAGAAACACCATAAAAGAAAATCTTTTTGGATTTTGGAATTAATACCTTAAAGAAGGATTTTAAAGAAGTACTAAAAGAAAATCCTCTCTTTTTTTTTTTTTTGAATTTTGGTCCTAATATAATAGAGGAAATATAAAAATAATTCATTTTTTTAAGTCATAGATATTAATTGGCTAAAGGAAAAACAATCTCAAAGGAAAATTGTTTTTATTTCTTATAACAAAAACGCAAAATTTCTTCTTTTTTGTTTCTTGATTTTCGACTTGTAACACATTTCCACATACAAAATAAGAAATACAATAAAAAAAGACTCGACAAACTTATCATGACTATTACAAACTCTAACATCACCTAAAAGACTAAGTACTACTAAACAGGACTAGAAAATAAAACAAAAACAATTGACTCAAAAACATAAAATGGCTCCTCGAGCAGCTCCTGAATGCAGTGATCCTGGGGTATATGTCATGCTCAAACTCCAGTAAGTAGATCCGCACCTATATGAGAAAACTTAAACTAGCACTATGTGAGACAATAACATTCCCTAAGACACATGCAAGACATGATTGAGGCTATTTTTGCAAAATGGCTTATTTGGCCAAAAGGTGGCTGAAAGTGCAAAATTTGGCTAAGACCCCGCAAAGCCAAGAACCTAAGATTTACTAGGAAGACCGGACCCTATGTGGGCTGCCTACGTATCCCACTTCCAGTGGGAATCAAACTGGCGTAGTTCGGACAAATAAAACGAACTATTTTCGAAAACAAAACTCCTTTCTCATTTTTAATTCGTTTTCTCTTCTTTTTTTTCAAAAATTCGGCAGAGTTTCAGCGCTATTTGGACACTGGTTTTTCTTTAAACAGGTGATTCACTCCCTTAACCCTCTACACTGCTATTGCTTTCCCAAATTCTCTCCTTTCATTCCAAAGCCGGCCAACATGCAAATCCGAAGCAAATAAATGCGCAAGTAGCAAGTAAGATGCATCAGAATGGTTTTTTTATTTCGGGTGCACCTGTCCTAGACAGAACCAACCCCTGTGTTGAGTCTCCAAAGTCAAAATGCACATGATGCAAACAAACGTTTCTACTAGGGATCCGACATTAGGTATTGTTATACTAGGTTTAAAACCTGGGTTTATTTGTTCTAGACCTGGCTTACCCGAGCGGACAACTCGAGCCGAGGGGGGGCTGCGTACCGGTAACCAAAAGATCATCCGGCTTTGCAAATTGTCCGAACCTCTTTCTATTTGGGATATGACACTAACAGAAAGAAGTCACGACCAGCGCGCACTCCTCAGGAGGGAGAAGAGAGGGGTTTCGTAGAAGTTTATATATACGGTTCAGATAATATCAAAGCGGTAAAAAGCAACATTTAGCACATTAGGCCCAAACATGTAATAAAACTAGATAATAAACAAAGACAAATATAACAATTATTTTAAGCTCGAACTCTTGAACCCTGAACCAGAGATTCTGGGTTCGGTCCCCAGCAGAGTCACCAGAGTTGGCACACCTCCTTTTTACCTACACCCCCGGAAGGAAGGCGTATATAAGGGAGTTTTTTCAATTAAAGGACAATCGAAACGGGATTTATTGTTAAGAGATTCAGAGTCGCCACTTGGGAGATTTATGGTGTCCCAAGTCACCGATTGAATCCCGAATCGAGGAAAAGATTGATTTTGTATTACAGTTCGCGAACCAGAATTCCGGGTAAGGAATTTTGTTAACCCGGGAGAAGGTGTTAGGCATTCCCAAATTCCGTGGTTCTAGCACGGTCGCTCAATTGTTATATTTGTCCTATTATCTGATTTTAATACATGTTTTAGCCTATGGTGCCATTTTAGTATTAGCCGCTTTAATTATTTCTAAGGAAAATTGCAACGTCGTTTAAAATACGTCTCGAACCATGTCACATAAATGCACCCACGGCTCTCGACATATTTTATCTAACGTTGTTGAGATTTGGATTTGAATCACATAAATGCGCACCCGAGTTTAAAGAAATTAATTATTAAAATAACGCGCCTAAAGCAACTATGCGTTTGCAACTTTGCGAGGGCCACGGAAAATTTTCTAAATGGAGCACCTCGATTTTCAAGGGTTTAAAATTAATTAAGCGAGGGCCATGGGTTATCTAATTTTATTTGTAGCACACCTCAAATTTATTTAAGGAAAAACATTCAACTAAGTGAACTACGACTATTCACATTAAAGCTAATTTGAAAACAAATATCACAACCACGCCATGGGAACCATACCCGTAAGTGTGATGAATTAATTATGTGCCTAAAGCAAACCATGAAATTTATGAATTATTAAATTCTATATCCATTAATTTACAAGGGATCAAAAATTTACCAATTACATAGGGCTCTA
The DNA here is from genome assembly GCF_000715075.1 of Nicotiana tabacum. Lineage (NCBI taxonomy): Eukaryota > Viridiplantae > Streptophyta > Magnoliopsida > Solanales > Solanaceae > Nicotiana > Nicotiana tabacum. The sequence continues at coordinate 87,094,561 of NC_134101.1, read as the reverse complement.
TATCATCTCCTTAACTATAATATATGATCTTGCTAATTAACTTTAATGGCAGAAACAGACTTTTCAATCCCACAACCACAAAGAAGAATTCAATTTTTTTGTTCTACATGCTGAAACAAAAATTCCCCAAATACCCTTTATGCGTAAGTAGATGTCAGCCTTGTTCATATCAGAGATGCGTGAGTACTACAAGTATTCTAATATTTCATGCGTAATCTACAAAACATTGATAGCAGCTGAATAGGAGTCAATCAAAAGAATATGTAAATCTACTAATTCAACTCATACAAACAGGCGAGTCGCGACAGTATGAATCCACATAAACCACATCTAAAAGGAAACAAGATAATATGACAAATAATGGAAACAAACAGATACTTAAAACTTCAGATGTGATTCTGCAGTTAAACAAACAAACATCACGAATGAAAGGGGCAAAATATTAGTGTCACGTGAGTTGTAAAACTGGAGCAAAGGAGATCGAACAAAACAATTCATATACCCGCGGCACAAGATCGGGAAATTGGAAGATGAGTAAAGTTAGAGTATGACCTTTTAATAACAACTTTCTTTGCTTTAAGCATGAAGAAACTACATTGATGGAAAACTAGCCAGAAAAATTAATCTAAATGTACGAGGATCTCGAACTAAAAATCGGAGCTCGAATGATGGCGATAAAGTCAACTCGATCGGAACAGATTATCCCCGCAACTGACCTCGACCATGGCAATCTTCACGACTAACCTTAATGGCTTCTGGGAGTGTTTTCTCAGTAGAATAGAGGTGAGGAGATGAAGCAGCAACGACTGGAATGGTTGTTGGGTTCAGCTGCTAGGTGTCGTTCAGGTCTGGTTGGGATGTGGAGAAGAAAGAACGACGTGAGGGTCAGGGTTGTTATTGTGTTACGACGGAATTGGGGTGGAGCTCGGTGACTGACTTATAGGGCTGAGGTGCGTCGCTGGGAGGTTTCGAGGAGGTCCAGCGACGATGGTAAGCTGAAGGGTGGTCGTCGACGGGGGGTGTGCGATGGTGATGCTGAGATGCTGTGTTCTTAGCTGCTCCGCGTAAATGAGAAGAAGACCTTGGGGGTCTGGTCGTTTGGTGTTCAGGCTGCTATGGAGATGGAGTTCTTGCTTAGGGTTTTTGTGTTAAGCCCTCATGAAGAAGAAGGATCGAGGGTCGTTTTGGGTGGGGGTCTGCGGAGAAGATGAGGTCTAGGGGGTGGGTCTTGTATTGTTCTGCTCAGTTTTTTTTGCTTTTCTCGTTGTTCTCCTTCTTTCAGATTTTTGTTCTCTTCTTCTTATATTGTAGAGTCTAGGTCTAGATAGTTGTAGGGTTTTTGGGTTAAGGGGATTGGAAATTATGGGCTAGGTCCAAAATTAGGCCTAAGAATGGGTTGCTAGAGCCCAAGCTTTATTCTTTCCTTGCGAACGAGATTAAAAATACAGTCCTATTTATTAATTAATCCTACAATTCAAATAATTACTAAAATAAAACTAACCATTAAAGCAAACCTATTTTTGGTATTTTCAAATGTCATATTAAAATAAAAATACGATACTATTTTTGTATTATATTTTTTTTAGATTTTTTAAGATTAAAAATGACAACAAAATGTTAATGAACCTATTTTTGTGATTTTTGTTTTATTGTAATAAAATAAAATAAATGAGTCAAAATTACTTAAAATATCAATATTATGCCTAAATTAAATATTTACGCGCTAAAATATGAAAAATCTTGGGGAGGGTAAAAAATCACATGTCTACAGGTGTGTTTCGCGCCACACTTATAATTGAGATGCTATAGGATATTTAGGAAATATTACCCTTCTTTATTTCTAGCTCATGCCATATAGCTGAGTCGTCAAAAGTCAGTATAAAACTTTTGCAAGATTTTTTATGCACCAGAGGTGCAGGTATCATTGAATAGTTTTAAGGCGTAATTTCCACCTATGTGAAAGGGAGGTTATGAAAGCGATAAAAGATACGATGCGAGATTGAAAGGTAAGTAAGGTAAAGGTAAAAAAGATAAGAGATACTAGAGTGCATAAAGTTTTGAATAGTCCATACTACATATAGAGGTTGGGTTGTAGTTTAGTGTACAGAGAAGACCCTAGCAAAAATTTTGTAAATCTTTAAGAGTTAACATTCGAGGATGAATGTTTCTAAAGGGGGGAAGGATGTTACATCAGGTACTTTTGCACGTTGGACTTTTCGTAAATTAATTATCTTATTTTCAAGTATAAGACCATTTTAGAAGTTATAAGTATTTAGGCTATTTATAACAAGTGATAAGTATGTTTCAAGAAGGTCATAGGGTAAACGAGTTGAAGAAAATGAGTTTCGTCGAAGATTGACATTTTTGGGGTAAGATACGGTCCAAGCTATAATATCTCATATTTATGGATTAGTACTATATAATATACCTAATGACCATGATTGTAAAGTATATTCTAGTATGTTAAAAGTTATTAGTATTTAAGTGAAATACGATTTAGAAATTAATTATGAGTTTAATTAATTATATGGAGAATTAGTTAAAGTGTTTGGATAATGTTAAGGAGACAACATGTCCTTGTAGGTCCCACAAGGGAGATGACCTTTATTATTATTAGTAAAGGATAAAGGCTGCTAGTAATAGAACTAGATAAAGATTAGGTAGAATAAAGGGGTGGGTACATGTGCAAATTAGTGAGGTCATGGAATGGATGTCTAATTTTAGTAGGTGACTAGTGCAAGTATATACCCATGTGCCTTTATCCAAATTATCTACACATGGCAGCACCATACATAGATAATATAGATAGCAACCTTACATAAAAGACATCAACTTACTTATATAATACAAAGAAATAATATGCTCCCATTTTGGGAGCAATTATTTGGGGGGAACAAAGCATTGGCAACAAGTATATTTTCATAAATGTATAGAAACTTTACTTTCCAAATTAATCTTAAGAGAACCAAAGAGATTTCTAGTGCTAGTTTGATTCCTAAAAGCTCGGGGTAGAGCAGGGCCGGTTCCAGATTATATAAGGTCAAGACGCTAATCAAGCAGCGGAATAGAGTTGCTACAAAGTTTAGCGAAGTACGTTGAGGCTATCCCTTCTTTCCTTTTGGCATGATCCATATAATACAAACAGAACGAGAAAATGCACAACTTTCATAAATGACTCTATTCATAGAAGTATTAGGGGTCTCAACAAATACATAATTTGATACAGTTTATTCGAAAGCATATTGATCATAATACTTTTAGAGAGATCTTATAGAATTACTTCCTTATGCATTGAATTTATTTATACATGTTCATTGATCCATGACCAGATGACGTTATATATGTGTATATTATATGTATATGGGTTATGGGAGAAGGTTATGGCGTTATATATGCACCACCACCTGATCAGTTGGTATACATTTCCTTTTGTTGTGGACGCTGCATGCATGCCTGTAGGTATAGATAATCAGTTTGATGAGCCCTTATATTAGAAAAGGTTATTATTCAGCTAAGGATCGGTAAGACTCCACTTCATTCGTAGTACAACTGATTTTGTAAGTCATCATGTCAGAGTTTTGCTACAAACTTATGAGTAGGCCAGCTCCCTGTCCCGACCAAGTGGTGATATCAAATTCTCATAGAGGATTTGTAGACACAGGTTCATTATGTACAGTATGTCAGAGGCCATGACAACCCATAAGTATTCTTGGTTTTAGTACGATAGTTTGCTGATACAGTGTTTACCCACTTACAGTTATGCATTATGAGTTGTGGCCATGTTGGACCATGATAGTTACAAAAGGAATGAGTTCAGCCAACTCAGCCTACGTATGTTCTAGTTTTGGTCGAACGATCATGAGTTATAGAGTGGTTCACTCGGTCCATCACGACACCAGGTGCCAGCCACACCTCCCCAGATTTGGGATGTGACAAAGTGGTATTAGTGCAGGTCGTGTCCTAGGGAGTCTACAATGTCGTACCTAGTAGAGTCTCACTTATGGGTGTGTTGCGCGCCACACTTATAATTGAGAGGCCATAGGGCATTTAGGATATATTACCCTTTTTTTATTTCTAGCTCATACCATATAGCTGAGTCGTAAAAAGTCAATATAAAGCTTTCACAAGATTTTTTATGCACCAGAGGTGCAGGTATCATAGAATAGTTTTAAGGCATAATTTCCACCTATGTGGAAGAAAGGTTATGAAACCGATAGAAGATACGATGCGAGATTGAAATGTAAGTAAGGTAGAGGTAAAAAAGATAAGAGATACTAAAGTGCATAAAGTTTTGAATAGTCCAGACTACATATAGAGGTTGGGTTTTAGTTTAGTTTACAGAGGAGACCCTAGCAAAAATTTCGTAAATTTTTAAGAGTTAACATTTGAGGATGAATGTTTCTAAATGGGGGAAGGATCTTACATCAGGTACTTTTGTACATTGGACTTTTCGTAAATTAATTGACCTATTTTCAAGTATAAGAATATATTAGAAGTTATAAGTATTTATGCTATTTATAACAAGTGATAAGTATGTTTCACAAAGGTCATAGGGTAAACGAGTTGAAGAAAATGAGTTTCGTCGAAGTTTGACATTTTTGGGTTAAGATACGGTCCAAGCTATAATATGTCATATTTATGGATTAGTGCTATATAATATACCTAATGACCATGATAGTAAAGTATATTCTAGTATGTTAAAAGTGATTAGTATTTAAGTGAAATAAGATTTAGAAATTAATTATGAGGTTAATTAATTATATGGAGAATTAGTTAAAGTGTTTGGATAATGTTAAGGCGACAACATGTCCTTGTATGTCCCACAAAGGGGGATGACCTTTATTATTATTAGTAAAGGATAAAGGCTGCTAGTAATATAACTAGATAAAGATTAGGTAGAATAAAGGGGTGGGTACATGTGCAAATTAGTGAGGTCATGGAATGGATGTCTAATTTTAGTAGGTGACTAGTGCATGTATATACCTATGTGTCTTTATCCAAATTATCTACACATGGCAGCACCATACTTAGATAATATAGATAGCAACTTTACATAAAAGACATCAACTTACATATATAATACAAAGAAATAATATACTCCCATTCTGGGAGCAATTATTTGGGGGGAACAAAGCATTGGCAACAAGTATATTTTCATAAATGTATAGAAATATTACTTTCCAAATTAATCTTAAGAGTACCAAAGAGATTTCTAGTGCCAGTTTGATTCCTAAAGGCTCGGGGTAGAACAGGGTCAGATCCGGATTATATAAGGTCAAGACGCTAATCAAGCAGCGGAATAGAGTTGCTACAAAGTTTAGCGAGGTATGTTGAGGCTATCCCTTCATTCCTTTAAGCATGATCCATATAATACAAACAGAACGAGCAAATACACAACTTTCATAAACGACTCTATTCATAGAAGTATTATGGGTCTCAGCAAATACATAATTTGATACAGTTTATTCGAAAGCACATTGATCATAATACATTTAGAGAGATCTTATAGACTTACTTTCTTATGCATTGAATTTATTTATACATGTTCATTGACCCATGACCAGATGGCGTTATATATGTGTATATTATATGTATATGGGATATGAGAGGTGGTTATGGCGTTATATACGCACCACCACCTGATCAGTTGGTATACATTTCCTTTTGTTGTGGACGCTGCATGCATGCCTGTAGGTATAGATAATCAGTTTGATGAGCCCTTATATTAGAAGAGGTTAGCATTCAGCTAAGGATCGGCAAGACTCCACTTCATTCGTAGTACAACTGATTTTGTAAGTCATCATGTCAGAGTTTTGCTACAAACTTATGAGTAGTCCAGGTCCCTGTCCCGAACAAGTGGTGATATCAAATTCTCATAGAGGATTTGTAGACACAGGTTCATTATGTACAGTATGTCAGAGGCCATGACAACCCATAAGTATTCTTGGTTTAAGTACGATAGTTTGCTGATACAGTGTTTACCCACTTATAGTTATGCATTATGAGTTGTGGTCATGTTGGACCATGATAGTTACAAAAGGAATGTGTTCAGCCAACTCAGCCTACGTATGTTCTAGTTTTGGTCGAACGATCATGAGTTATAGAGTGGTTCACTCGGTCCATCACGACACCAGGTACCAGCCACACCTCCCCAGATTTGGGATATGACAAAGTGGTATCAGTGCAGGTCGTGTCCTAGAGAGTCTACAATGTCGTACCTAGTATAGTCTCACTTATGGGTGTGTTGCGCGCCACACTTATAATTGAGAGGCTATAGAGAATTTAGGATATATTACCCTTCTTTTATTTCTAGCTCATGCCATATAGCTGAGTCGTCAAAAGTCAGTATAAAGCTTTCACAAGATTTTTTATGATGCAAAGGTGAAGGTATCATAGAATAGTTTTAAGGCATAATTTCCACCTATGTGGAAGAAATGTTATGAAACCGATAGAAGATACGATGCGAGATTGAAATGTAAGTAAGGTAAAGGTAAAAAAGATAAGAGATACTAAAGTGCATAAAGTTTTGAATAGTCCAGACTACATATAGAGGTTGGGTTTTAGTTTAGTTTAGTTTACAGAGGAGACCCTAGCAAAAATTTGGTAAATTTTTAAGAGTTAATATTCGAGGATGAATGTTTCTAAATGGGGGAAGAATGTTACATCAGGTACTTTTTTACGTTGGACTTTTCGTAAATTAATTGACCTATTTTCAAGTATAAGAATATTTTAGAAGTTATAAGTATTTATGCTATTTATAACAAGTGATAAGTATGTTTCACGAAGGTCATAGGGTAAACGAGTTGAAGAAAATGAGTTTCGTCGAAGTGTGACATTTTTGGGTTAAGATACGGTCCAAGCTATATATCTCATATTTATGGATTAGTGCTATATAATATACCTAATGACCATGATAGTAAAGTATATTCTAATATGTTAAAAGTTATTAGTATTTAAGTGAAATAAGATTTAGAAATTAATTATGAGTTTAATTAATTATATAGAGAATTAGTTAAAGTGTTTGGATAATGTTAAGGAGACAACATGTCCTTGTAGGTCCTACAAGGGGGATGACCTTTATTATTATTAGTAAAGGATAAAGGCTGCTAGTAATAGAACTAGATAAAGATTAGGTAGAATAAAGGGGTGGGTACATGTGCAAATTAGTGAGGTCATGGAATGGATGTCTAGTTTTAGTAGGTGACTAGTGCATGTATATACCCATGTGCCTTTATCCAAATTATCTACACATGGCAGCACCATACATAGATAATATAGATAGCAACCTTACATAAAAGACATCAACTTACTTATATAATACAAAGAAATAATATACTCCCATTCTGGGAGCAATTATTTGGCGGGAACCACGCATTGGCAACAAGTATATTTTCATAAATGTATAGAAACTTTACTTTCCAAATTAATCTTAAGAGTACCAAAGAGATTTCTAGTGCCAGTTTGATTCCTAAAAGCTCGGGGTAGAGCAGGGCCGGATCCAGATTATATAAGGTCAACACGCTAATCAAGCAGCGGAATAGAGTTGCTACAAAGTTTAGCGAGGTATGTTGAGGCTATCCCTTCTTTCCTTTTGGCATGATCCATATAATACAAACAGAACGAGCAAATGCACAACTTTCATAAATGACTCTATTCATAGAAGTATTATGGGTCTCAGCAAATACATAATTTGATACAGTTTATTCGAAAGCACATTGATCATAATACTTTTAGAGAGATCTTATAGACTTACTTTCTTATGCATTGAATTTATTTATACATGTTCATTGACCCATGATCAGGTGGCGTTATATATGTGTATATTATATGTATATGGGATATGGGAGAAGGTTATGGCGTTATATACGCACCACCACCAGCTGGTATACATTTCCTTTTGTTGTGGATGTTGCATGCATGCCTGTAGGTATAGATAATCAGTTTGATGTGCCCTTATATTAGACGAGGTTAGCATTCAGCAAAGGATCGGTAAGACTCCTCTTCATTCATAGTACAACTGAGTGTGTAATTCATCATGTTAGAGTTTTGCTAAAGACTTATGGGTAGGCCAGGTCCCTGTCCCGACCAAGTTGTGATATCAAATTCTCATAGAGGCTTTGTAGACATAGGTTCATTATATACAATATGTCAGAGGCCATGACAACCCATAAATATTCTTGGTTTAAGTACGATAGTTTGCTGATATAGTGTTACCTACTTACAATTATGCATTATGAGTTGTGGCTATGTTGGACCATGATAGTTACAAAAGGAATGAGTTCAGCCAACTCGACCTACGTATGTTCTAGTTTTGGTCGAACGATCATGAGTTATAGAGTGGTTCACTCGGTCCATCACGGCACCGGGTGCCAGCCACATTTCCCAAGGTTTGGGATGTGACAAAGTAGTATCAGAGCAGGTCGTGTCCTAGGGAGTCTACAATGTCATACCTAGTAGAGTCTCACTTATGGGTGTGTTGCGCGCCACACTTATAATTGAGAGTCTACAGGGAATTTTTGAAATGTTACCCTTCTTTTATTTCTAGCTCATGCCATATAGTTGAGTCGTCAAAAGTCAGTATAAAGCTTTCATAAGATTTTTTATGCACCAGAGGTACAGGTATCATAGAATAGTTTTAAGGCGTAATTTCCACCTATGTGGAAGGGAGGTTATGAAAGCGATAGAACATACGATGTGAGATTGACATTCGAGGATGAATGTTTCTAAAGGGGGAAGGATGTTACATCAGGTACTTTTGTACATTGGACTTTTCATAAATTAATTGACCTATTTTCAAGTATAAGACTATTTTAGAAGTTATAAGTATTTATGTTATTTATAACAAGTGATAAGTATGTTTCACGAACATCATAGGGTAAAAGGGTTGAAGAAAATGAGTTTCGTCGAAGTTTGACATTTTTGGGTTAAGATATGGTCCAAGCTATAATATCTCCTATTTATGATTTAGTTCTATATAATATACCTAATGACCATGATAGTAAAGTATATTCTAGTATGTTAAAAGTGATTCGTATTTAAGTGAAATAAGATTTAGAAACTAATTATGAGTTTAATTAATTATATGGAGAATTAGTTAAAGTGTTTGGATAATGTTAAGGAGACAACATGTCCTTGTAGGTCCCACAAGGGGGATGACCTTTATTATTATTAGTAAAGGATAAAGGCTGCTAGTAATAGAACTAGATAAAGATTAGGTTGAATAAAGAGGTGGGTACATATGCAAATTAGTGAGGTCATGGAATGGATGTCTAATTTTAGTAGGTGACTAGTGCAAGTATATACCCATGTATCTTTAGCCAAATTATCTACACATGGAAGCACCATACATAGATAATATAGATAGCAACCTTACATAAAAGACATCAACTTACTTATATAATACAAAGAAATAATATACTCTCATTTTGGGAGCAATTATTTGGGGGGAACCAAGAATTGGCAGCAAGTATATTTTCATAAATGTATAGAAACTTTACTTCCAAATTAATCTTAAGAGTACCAAAGAGATTACTAGTGCCAGTTTGATTCCTAAAAGCTCGGGGTAGAGCAGGGCCGGTTCCAGATTATATAAGGTCAAGACGCTAATCAAGCAGCGGAATAGAGTTGCTACAAAGTTTAGCGAGGTATGTTGAGGCTATCCCTTCTTTCCTTTTGGCATGATCCATATAATACAAACAGAACGAGCAAATGCACAACTTTCATAAATGACTCTATTCATAGAAGTATTATGGGTCTCAGCAAATACATAATTTGATACAGTTTATTCGAAAGCTTATTGATCATAATACTTTTAGAGAGATCTTATAGACTTACTTACTTATGCATTGAATTTATTTATACATGTTCCTTGACCCATGATCGGATGGCGTTATATACGTGTATATTATATGTATATGGGATATGGGAGAAGGTTATGGCATTTTATACGCACCACCACCTGATTAGTTGGTATACATTTCCTTTTGTTGTGGACGCTGCATGCATGCCTGTAGGTATAGATAATCAGTTTGATGAGCCCTTATATTAGAGGAGGTTAGCATTCAGCAAAGGATCGGTAAGACTCCACTTCATTCGTAGTGCAACTGAGTCTGTAAGTCATCATGTCAGAGTTTTGCTACAAACTTATGGGTAGGCCAGGTCCCTGTCCCGACCAAGTGGTGATATCAAATTCTCGTAGAGGATTTGTAGACATAGGTTTGTTATGTACAGTATGTCAGAGGCCATGACAACCTATAAGTATTGTTTGATTAAGTACGATAGTTTGCTGATATAGTGTTTACCCACTTATAGTTATGCATTATGAGTTGTGGCCATGTTGGCCAATGATAGTTACAAAAGGAATGAGTTCAGCCAACTCGACCTACGTATGTTCTAGTTTTGGTCGAATGATCATGAGTTATAGAGTGGTTCACTCGGTCCATCACGGCACCGGGTGCCAGCCACACCTCCCCAGGTTTGGGATGTTACAAACTGGTATCAGAGCAGGTCGTGTCCTAGGGAGTCTACAATGTCATACCTAGTAGAGTCTCACTTATGGGTGTGTTGCATGCCACACTTATAATTAAGAGGCTATAGGGCATTTAGGAAATATTACCCTTTTTTTATTTCTAGCTCACGTCATATAGCTGAGTCGTCAAAAGTCAGAATAAAGCTTTCGCAAGTTTTTTTATGGACCAGAGGTGCAGGTATCATAGAATAGTTTAAAGGCGTAATTCTACCTATGTGGAAGGGAGGCTATGAAAGCGATAGAAGATACGATGCGAGATTGAAATGTAAGTAAGGTAAAGGTGAAAAAGATAAGAGATACTAAAGTGAATAAAGTTTTGAATAGTCCAGACTACATATAGAGGTTGGGTTTTAGTTTAGTTTACATAGGAGACCCTAGCAAAAATTTTGTATATCTTTAAGAGTTAACATTCGAGGATGAATGTTTCTAAAGGGGGGAAGGATGTTACATCAGGTACTTTTGTACATTGGACTTTTCGTAAATTAATTGACCAATTTTCAAGTATAAGACTATTTTAGAAGTTATAAGTATTTATGCTATTTATAACAAGTGATAAATATGTTTCACGAAGGTCATAGGGTAAACGAGTTGAAGAAAACGAGTTTCGTCGAAGTTTGATATTTTTGGGTTAAGATACGGTCCAAGCTATAATATCTCGTATTTATGGTTTAGTGCTATATAATATACCTAATGACCATAATTGTAAAGTATATTCTAGTATGTTAAAAGTGATTATTATTTAAGTGAAATAAGATTTAGAAATTAATTATGAGTTTAATTAAATATATGGAGAATTAGTTAAAGTGTTTGGACAATGGTAACAACTATAAGGGTTTCAAATTACCGAGTCATACCATGAAAGTCTGGGAGATAGTGGTAGAAATGAGAGTGCGAAGGACAGTGTCTATTTCAGACAACCAGTTCGGGTTCATGCCGGGGCGATCTACCATATAAGCTATCCACCTTATTAGAAGGATGGTGGAACAATACAGGGATAAGAAGAAGGACCTCCACATGGTGTTTATTGATCTAGAGAAAGCGAACGACAGGGTTCCAATGGAGGTCTTATGGAGCTGCTTAGAGGTTAAAGGGGTATCGGATGCCTATATTAGGGTAATTAAAGACATGTATGATTGAGCTAAGACACGGATTAGGATAGTAGGAGGCGACTCCAAGCATTTTCCGGTTGTTACGGGGTTGCACCAAGGGTCTACGCTCAGCCCTTTCCTATGTGCCCTGGTGTTGGATACACTAACTCATCATATTCAATGGGAGGTGCCATGGTGCATGCTATTTGCTGATTACATAGTTCTAATTGACGAGACACGAGGCGGCGTCAATGAGAGGCTAGAGGGTTGGAGACAGGCCCTTGAGTCTAAAGGATTCATGTTGAGCAGGACGAAGACGAAATACCTCGAGTGCAAATTTGGGGCCGATCCGACGGAAGCGGGAGTGGAAATGAGGCTTGACTCTTAAGTCATTCCTACGAGGAGTAGTTTCAAGTACCTTGGGTTTGTTATTCAGGGGATCAGGGAGATCGATGAGGATGTCACACACCGTACAGGGGTGGGGTGGATGAAGTGGAGGTTAGCATCGGGAGTCCTGTGTGACAAGAAAGTGCCACTGTTACTAAGAGGTAGGTTTTACAGAGCAGTGGTTAGGCGTGACATGTTGTATGGGACCACGTGTTGTCCCGTTAAGAACTCACACATCCAGAAGATGAAAGTAGCAGAGATGAGGATGTTGAAGTGGATGTGCGGGCATACAAGGATGTATAAGATTAGGAATGAAGATATTCAAGAGAAGGTGGGTGTGGCCCCCATGGAGGACAAGATGTGAGAAGCAAGACTTAGATGGTTCGGGCACATTCAGAGGAGGAGAACTGACGCACCGGTAAGGAGGTGTGAGCGACTGGCTGTGGTGGGAACGAGGAGAGATAGAGGGAGACCTAAGATGTATTGGGGAGAGGTGATTCGGCAGGACATGGTGCGACTTAGGATTACTGAGGACATGGCCCTTGATAATTTGTTTGATTAGCCCTCATTTTAGATGAGGTTAGCTTTTAGCGAAGGATCAGTAAGACTCCAATTTATTCGGAGTGCATCTGAGTCTGTAAGTCATCGTGTCAGTGTTTTGCTATAGACTTATGGGTATGTCCCTGCCCCGACCATGTTGCGATGTCAAATTCTCTTATAGGCATTGTAGACACAGGTTTATTATGTACAGTATGTCAGAAGCCTTGACAACCCATATGTATTCATGTTTTAAGTATGATGGTTTCCCGATACAGTGTTTTCCCACTTACAGTTATGCATTATGAGTTATAGCCATACTGGCCCATGATAGTTACAAAAGAAATGAGTTCAGTCAACTAGACCGATATATGTTCTAGTTTTGGTTGAAAGATCATGAGTTACACTGTGGTTTGCTCGGGCCAGCATGACACTAAATGATAGCCACAACTCCCCAGGTTTGATGCGTCACAAAGTGTTATCAGAGAAGGTCGTATCCTAGGGAGTCTACAAAGCGGTGTCTAGTAGAGTCTCACTTATGGGTGTTTTGCGCTCCACGCTTATAATTGAGAGGCTATCGGGCATTTAAGAAAAATTACCCTTCTTTTATTTCCAGATCGTGCCATATAGCTGAGTCGTCAGAAGTCAGTATAAAGCTTTCTCAAGATTTTATATGCACCAGAGGTGCATGTATTATAGTATAGCTTTAAGGCATAATTTCCAACTTTATGGAAGGGAAGTTATGAAAACGATAGAAGATACAATGCGAGATTGAAATGTATATATGGTAAAGGTGAAGAAGATAAGAGACACTAAAGTGCATAAGGTTGTGAATAGTCCAAACTTCAGATACAGGTTAGGTTTTAGTTTAGTTTATAGAGGAGACTCTAGAAAAGAATTTGTAAATTTTTAAGAGTTAACATTCAAGGACGAATGTTTCTAAAGGGGGGGAATGATGTTACCTCCTATACATTGGTACATCAGAATTTTTGTAAGTTAATTGACATATGTTAAATTTTAATACTATTTTTTATGTTATAAGTATATATGCTAGTGATAAGTATATGTCACGAAGGTCATAGGTTAAACGAGTTGAAGAAAATGATTTTCGTCGAAGTTTTACATTTTGGAATAAGATACGGTCCAAGATATAATATCCCGTATTTATGGATTAGTGCTATATAATATACCTCATGACCATGATAGTAAAGTATGTTCTAGTATGTTAAAATTTAATAGTATTTATGTGGAATGAGATTAAGAAATTAATTATGGGTTTAATTAATTATATGGAGAATTAATTAATGCGTCTGGATAATGTTAAGGAGACAACATGTCCTTGTAGGTTCCACTAGGGTGATGACCGTTATTATTATTAGTAAAGGATAAATATTGCTAGTAGTAGAACTGGATAAAGATTAGTTAGAATAAAGGGTGTGCACGTGTGCAAATTAGGTGAGGTTATGGAATGGGTGTCTAATTTTAGCAGTGCTAGTGCAAGTATATACTCATGGGTCTCTATCTAAATTATCTATACATCGTAGCACAATACATAGAAAATATAGGCATCAACCTTACATAAATAACATCAACTTACTTAAATACAAGGAAATAATATACTCCCATTTTGGGAACAATTATTTGGGGGGAACCAAGCACTGACAACAAGTATATTTCCACAAATGTGTAGCAACTTTACTTCCCAAATTAATCTTAAGAACACCAAAGATATTTCTAGTGTTAGTTTGATTCCTACAAGCTCGAGGTAGAGCAGGGCTGGTTCCAGATTATATAAGGTCAAGATGCTAATCAAGTAGTGGAATAGGGTTGCTAACAAACTTTAACGAGGTATGTCATGGCTAGCCCTTCTTTCCTTTTGGCATGATCCATATAATACAAACGGAATGAGCAAACACACATGTACATGTACATTGACCCATGACATGATGTATTTATACATGTACATTGACCCATGACCAGATGGCGTTATATATATATATATATATATATATATATATATATGGGATATGGTAAAAGGTTATGGCATTATATACGCACCACCACCTGATCAGTTGGTATACATTGATGATTTTTCCCACAGTGGCCAAGACAGATATGATGGCATGCCCTTAGAGGCTTGATGATGTTATGTATGCATAGGCCTATGCATATATGACATTTATACGCATATATATGATATTATTAATATTTCATGATTTATAGAGCTATCCAGGCGTACATGTTGAGTCCTTTACTCCATGTTTCTTTAATGTCCTTTATATATTGATTTACATGTCTTACATACTCGATACATTTTTTGTACTGACGTCCTTTTGTTCTGGACACTGTATTTATGCCTGCAAGTATAAATAATCAGTTTGATGAGCCCTCATAATAGACGAGGTTAGCATTCAACAAAGGACCGGTAATACTCCACTTCATTCGGAGTACAGCCGAGTTTGTAAGTCATCGCATCAGATTTTTTCTACAGACTTATGGGTACGCCGGGTCCCTGTCCCGACCATGTTGTGATGTCAAATTCTCTTAGTGGATTTGTAGACAAAGGTTCATTATGTACTGTATGTCAGAGGCCTTGATGGCCCATATGTATTCATGCTTTAAGTACGATGGTTTGTTGATACAGTGTTTGCCCACTTACAGTTATGCATTATGAGTTGTAGCCATGTTGGCCATTGATAGTTTCAAAGGGAATGAGTTCAGCCAACTCCACCTATGTATGTTCTAGTTTTAATCGAACGATCATGAGTTATAGAGTGCTTCGCTCGAGCAAGCACGACCCAGGTGCCAGCCACGCGTCCCCAGGTTTGGGGCGGGACACCCAAGGATGCAGTAGAGGGTTCTGGCTGGGGGATAGGTTCTCTCTTGATAGAAGAATTGATCGCGGTTAGAATAACAGGTCATTGCAAGATAATAAGGAACCGGATTATCGGGATACCATCTATCAAGGTTGCCCGAGTAAAATTTTAATGTTAGAGTAGTGGAGCTGGTATCGGCGATGAGGAATATTAGGGAACCACGGTTCTCGAGGCCGATGAGTTCTGATCCCAGCTAGAGGGATTATATTTTATGGTGTGAGTATCATTGGACTAACAGCCACCTGACTAGTGACTGTCGACATTTGCATGAGGAAGTTCCAACGGTGTTTAAAAATGGCCACCTCATAGAGTACTTAAGCAACCACATTGAAAACAATTACGGCCATGGACGGGACGACACAAAGACCTCGAAAATAGGTGAATACCCCCCCCCCCCATTATTTCTGGGGGAAATAAGATCAACAGTTTAAACTTCTTGATAGCAAAAAGATAAAATTATCGGTGACTCATAGCAAGAGACTCTGGGAAGTCGCCGAGGACGATATTAGCTTCACAAAAGAAGACAACGATGGACTTCTACTGCCGCACAACGATGCCCTGGTACTTTAACTTGATGTTCTAGATTTTAAAATTAAATGTGTTTCGGTGGACCCAGGAAGTTCAGCCAACATCATTCAATGGAGAGAGCTGGAGCAAGCCAAGCTAACCGGAAGCATCATTCTAGCAACAGAACTCCTCGTTGGGTTCAACTTAGAAAGTGTGACAACCCGAGAGGATATCTTGCTACCCACGAACACCGAAAGGGTCATGAACACTACCTTATTTGAAGTAGTAGATGGTGACATCGGCTACAACATAATTCTTGGCAGACCATGGCTACACGAGATGAAGGATATACCACAACATATCACCAACTTCTGAGATTATCAACTTTAAAGGGAATCAAACAAATAAGAGGATATCAACCAACGGCAAGGGAGAAGAACCCGGTCTCGATTTTTAGCAATAAAGGGAAGCAACACGCGGTATTGCAATTACAGGAACCAACGCCTGCTCCCAAACATGACAAAGGGAGGAGCCGTCAGATTCCCACTAGGTACCAAGATATTTTGAAGTGCCGGAAGAAACAGACGCAACCAAATTTACGATGGAAGAACTCTAACAAGTGGCATTGTTTGAAAGTTTCTAGAGAGGAAATTCCACTTGGGGATAGGGCTAAACCTCGAGCTCAAGTTAGGATTTATTGAATTCCATAAAACTAACATTGATTTTTTTGCATGGTTGCAAGAGGATATGACAAGTATACCGCTAGAGGTGTGCGTGCACAAGCTAAGGATGGACCCAAGCATCTTGCCGGTAAGACAAAAGAAACGCCCAATTGTCGATGTCAGGAATAGGTTTGTTAAAAAAGAGATAACTTGATTGCTATATGTGCGTAGATTATATGTGCTAGCTAATGTAGTAGTGGTTTTGAAAAATAATAATAAATTCTATATGTGCGTAGATTATAAAGATTTGAATAAAACGTGCCCAAATGACTCATTTCCACTACCAGAGATTGGTCAAATGATAGATGTTACGGTTGGACACAGGTTGATGAGTTTCATCGATGCTTCTTTCGGGTACAACCAAATTTTGATGAATCCGGAGGACCAGGAAAAAACTTCGTTCATAACGAACTTTGGCACATATTGCTACAATGTGATACACTTCAGGCATAAAAATGTTGTAGCCACTTATCAGAGGCTCGTGAAAAAAATGTTCAAAAAGAAAATAGGGAAAACCATGGAAGTACACATAGATTATATGTTGGTTAAGTCTTTGTATTCAGGTGATTATTTGAAACACTTCCAGGAAATCTTGAATATCCTCAGAAAAAATAACATGAAGCTCAACCCCGAAAAGTGTACGTTCGGAGTTAGCTACGATAAATTTTTAGGTTTCTTGGTGTCACAAAGATGGATCGAAGTCAATCCCAACATTCTAGACCAGCTGACAAACGTGAAAGAAGTCCAAAGACTAACATGAAGCTTAAGCCTTATTTTCAGTGCCACATGTGGTGACAACTTTTCTTATGCCAACTGTCCTTCACAAACCTGAGTTTTCAGGCAGGCTGGCCAAATGGGCAGTCAAAATCAGTGAATTTTATATTGAATATAAAGCGAGGACTCCAATCAAAGCACATGTTTTGGCATATTTCATGGCCAATTACAGTCTCGGGTTGCTGCATTTGGCAACAAAGGAAGCGGTGATGGTGTCGGAAATGACATTAGGAGTTTGAACCTTGTTCACGGATGAAGCTTCCAACATGAAATAATCTAGGATCGGGGTAGTCTTAATCACTCCATCGGGAGAAAGGTCATAAAAATGTTCTCTTTACTAACAATGAAGTCGAGTATGAGGCTTTTATTGCAGGACTTGAATTGGCCCGAGGAATAGATTTCGAGGTCATTGAAATCAATGTGATTCCCAACTAGTGGTAAATCATGTAAATGGGATCTTCGACACCAAGGAGGAACGCATGCAATAATATGTAGTTAAACTCAGAGCTTCTCGCACGGTTCAGGGAATGGTTAATCACCCACAAAAGCAGATGCGTAGGCTAATTTGGGCTCATCCACGGAAATTAAAGGATCAGATTTCAGTAGAGTCGTACAGCTCATGCAGTCGGTACTGTATCTAGATGGTTATTATGAAGTGAGTACAACCAACCTATTATAGGACTAGAGGAATGAGATCATTGATTACCTCGAGCACGACAAGCTGCCCGAAGGCATCCCGGACATTCCGTACCAAAGCAACTCGTTATAGCTTTTGGGAGGACAGTTATACAGAAGGTCGTTCTAAGGCCCGTTAGCCTAATGTTTAGGAGCCTCTGATGCTAATTGCATCATGAGAGAGGTTCACGAAGGAATTTTCGGGAATCATTCAGGAGAAAACTCGTTGATGTTAAAATTAGTTGGGGTAGGATACTATTGGCCCAAATGTTGCTGTCACACCTCCTTTTTCCCGGAAGGGATAGGGATATGGAGTTTTTCCAATTGAAGTGACATGAATCGAAATGAGATTATTTATTTATTTCAGAGTTGCCACTTGGAATAATTTATTTGGTGTCCCAAGTCACCGTTTTTTTTAAAACCCAAATCGAGGAAAATTTGACTTTATTTACAAGCCAACGAAACCAGAAAAACTAGGTAAGAAATTCTGTTAACCTGGGAGAAGGTGTTAGGCATTCCCGGGTTCCGTGATTTTAGCACGGTCGCTTAACTATTAATAATTGGCATAATTATCTGACTTATCATATATTTGAAAACCTATTGTGCATTTTAACTTTATAACCGCTTTTATTTATTTATAAAATTATTTTTGGAACAAGTTACGATTGTTGTACACTTGTTTGTTTTTGTACACATTGCGAATAGTGTCACGGGAATCGTACCCACAATTTACAGCATGTGAATTTTATTATTATTTGAAGTTGTGGTCGGGTCACATGAAATGTGCCCCCGAATTTGGGAATCATGTATCATAACTATGTCACAGGAACTGTACCCATAGTCACGATGATTTATTATTAATCGCGCCTAAAACAACTAGCGTATTTGAATTATTTTCCTAATCTTTGAGATTTTTGTAAGGCCATGAACTTATGGAGTAAGGATGGAGGGAAGAGCATGATGTCCCTACTTAAAAATTATTTACAGCTGTTATGGGAAGATAATTAGTATCAGTGATGTTTTAGAAATGAAACAGGGGGGATTCGATCTTGTTGATGAGGCTTTTTAAGATTGCATCTCATTCACTCCAATCCAGCAAAATTAACACATGAGACAAAAAAAAAAAGACCTCACTTATATGATTGTTGCAATCAATTTGTCTAGTTTGAAGGAATACTTATTTGCCAAAACTTGACTAAGAGAAATTTACATATGGCCTAAAGATTATATGGATCATAGATGACACTATAACAGTCTTTTATTCAAGTAAAATAAAAATAACATTTAGGAAAAATCTTAACAGAATTAATCTTCAAAAGTAATGAATAAATAAAGGCAAATAAGGAAGGTTTCTAAAAAAAACATATCTACAAAAGGGTTCCACCATTTAGGAACAACATATACTAAAAGAAACCTGAAGAAATCATTCAAGCAAACTTTCCATGGAAACAGGTGGCCATTAACTCCATATGTGTTCAAACTCTTTGTTTAATCGAGTAATCAGGTATCAAATAATACAAAAACACACTGCATCATGCTTTTAAACAAAGAAACCAGCGAAATAGGCTAATATCCATCCCATTTATACCAAAAGAAATTGAAACAAGGTGTTCATTAACACCGTACGTCACTGTGCACTTCAGCTTACTAAATCAGATTATCTTAAACTAAAAATTGATGTAAGAACACCACAAAATTTATCTTCAAACACATACATAGCCTATTTGTCATTCCTTAATAGATTTAGGCCCAAAAATGAACCATGATTTATTTTAATAAAAAAAGGAAAATGAGTTTAATCACAGAATAATTCAAAGTTAGTGACAAGAAAGTTACACATAGTACATTCATGACATATTGTTCAAACAAGCATTGGCATAACTAAAGAATATCATGGATATTAAACACAAGCACACAAAAAGGAAATAATTAACACATGATAAAATAACCAAAATCTCATATTCATATTTACTAATTTAGCTAGGTAATTACAAAGTGAAGAACATAACTAAGTGTGAGAAAAATCAGCTAGATAAACCCAATAAAGTTCTGAAATCCAAAGGTGAAAATTCAGCAGCAAAACCAGCAATCAAAAACCCAAGAATCTGTTCAAACTTCTGAAACCCGGGAAACATTTGAGGACCAAAGAAAGCTCAAAACATCTGAAGAAAACCCTTAAAAAAACTTTTGAATTTCTGTCGTATCTAGCTTTTCCCTTCTTTTTTTTCTCTAACCCTAATTGAATGGAAGAGGGATCTTTTACAGAGGAGAATTAGGGTAACAAAACCTATTTTTCCTCTTTCAAATATACCCTTTAAACTTTCATTTTAATTAACTTCAACCCCTGCCCACAGAATTTTCCCCTCTTTTTCCAAAAATAATCCTTGTCAGCCCTTATCCAGAAGCTTCCAATTTGTTAGGATAAGATGAACTCAATCCCTATCCAAATTGAACCCTATAGTACTCTTGTAATTACCTTTTTTACAATTCTTCATTTAACCCTTAAGTGATACTGGACCTCTGGGCCACTTAACCACAAGTCCAATATCCTATTTGGGCTTTCGCATTAATAGACCTAGTTCTGAACCCAACCAATAACTAGAAACAAAATCAATGAAGATTTTAAACAAACTTTGATTTAAACAGAATTTAAAATGCACTCAAAAATAACATTAACAAATGCGATTAATCTGATTATTGAGCCATTACTGCTGATGAATCAATTATGACCAGAAAAACCTCTAGACATAGATTTGATATCACATAAGGGGTTCTGAAAATAAGAGGAGAGGCATACCGGCTAAATCGCCAAAAGCTTCGATATCCTGGAGAAAAGCAGCAACGAGTCGATTCGAACTCCGGTGAACAAGAATCTCAACCAATGATGGGAATTGTAACATGAACACTAGCCGAACTTTCTTCCACGACTAGTGTTTCATGTCACAATCCTCAACACACGCCAAGAAAGAGACGAGGCAGAGGCTCAAAGCATTTTGGACACTCAAAGGTTAAATGCCCGAAATTCGACTAACTATGAAATAAGGTATCTCTACAGATGATCGACTCCTCATGTTGAAAGTAGTTGGCTCAAGTAGGTTTCATCATGAAATAAGGGCCAGATTAGGAAAAAATCAAGCAAAAGCAAAAAGTTTAGATTTTTATTCCTAGATCTCTAATTCGGAGAAATGAGTCGTTTTTGGAAAAATTAATGGTGGAATTGGAATGAGAGGGTGATGGAGGTTGTGTGGTTGAAATTTGAGGGATTTTGGAGGTGGTCCACCGCCGTGAGACTATTTCCGGGTGGTGGAGGACGGCGGAAGGGGGTGGCGGTCTTGAGAGAGATTGGAATTGGGGTGACACTCGGTTTAATTGATTATTGGGGTAGATTATGAGGCACAGGTCAAGTCTGGATGTTTAAGGGGATGGAAGGGTTGAAACGACGTAGTTTTGGGGCATAACTACGTTGTTTAGGTGGGGAAAGATTGGACCAAGAATGGGGAGACTGGGGCTTGGACAAAATTGAACAAAAATAGAATTGAGCCACTGAATTTGTTTTGGGTGGCCCAAAAATCAGAATCCCAAACAAAAAAATGAAATTCTATTTTTGTTTTTCTTCTTTTCTTTTCTTCTACTTATTATTAATTATATTCATTATTTTTTTTGTAATTCTTAATAAAATACTAGATAAACTAAATGAAATCCTAATTTAGATTCTTAATTTATTTATTTTTATAAAATTATCATTTCCTATTTTCACTAATTTTAACACTAATTAATTAAAACTAAAATGTAGACAAGACCATGATAATTTGTGATAACCCGGCTGATCATTTTAAGAATTTATGCTCTGATACCCTATTAATTGCTTTCTCCGAGTTTATTTATGCTATTTTGATTTGCCAGGATGTTCGGTTTTGGGTTTCAGAGAGTTTTGGGATACTTAGTCCCTAAATGAGAGCTTAAGTGTTGGAAAGTTGACCGTAGTCGGAACAGTGTGAAGACGGCCTTAGAATGGAAATTCGATAGTTTCATTCGCTCTGTTGGGTGATTTTGGGCTTAGGGGCATGTTCAAATTGTGTTTTGGAGTAGCTCCGTAGTGTTTAATATGACGTGTGTGCAAAATTTTAGGTTATTCGAACGATGTTTGATAAACTTTTTGATTGAAAGCATATTTTTAGAGTTTTCGAAATTCTCAGGCTTGAATCCGAAGAAAAATAGGTGTTTTGATGTTGTTTTGAGCTTTCCCAAGGTTTGAATGAAGTTATGGAATATGTTGGTAGGTTTGGTTGAGGTTCCAGGGGCCCCGAGATAAATTCGGCTGGTTGACGGAAAGATTTTTGGAGTTGGAGTTGCAGCTTCAGCTATTTTTCTGTCATAACTGCACCTGCAAGTGTGGGACAGCAGGTGCGGAGCCGCAGAAGTGGCGGACAAACCGTAGAAGCGAAATTGGGGAGGATCAGCAGGTTCTGCAGATGCGGGAGACATACCGCAGAAGCGGTACCGCATTTGCGAATGGGTAATCGCAAGTACATAATCTAGCCTTTAAGTGAGGAGTCGTAGATGCAACCATGGCTCCACAGAAGCGGGACTGCAGAAGCAGTCCCAGGAACGCAGATGCGGTAACAGTTGGGCAGAAATATGAAATTTCGAGGGTTTAGTTTCAAAAGTTGGAAATTCGATTTGGAGCTTGGGAGAGGGCGATTTTGAGAGGAAATTGAATAGGAGATAAGTGGGTAACAATCCTTTAACCCTTTCTAGTTATATTCCATCAATATATAGTTAGTTTCATCATTTAATTTCGGACTGGAGATGAAAATTGGGGAAAAGTTGGAAGAAAGTTCTTAGACATAAAAGTCGACTTTTGATTGAGAATTAGACCTTTGATTTATAAAATTTTTGTATGTATAAACTCGTGAGAGTATGTGGATTCTGAAAATATAAATTTCGCCCGATTCCGAGACGTGGGCCCGAGGGACATTTTGGTCATTTTACCTAATTTCGCGTATTAGCTGAGCATTTCTTTGTAGAATCAGTTACTTGAAGTGTTATTTACATTATACAAATGAATTGAATAGATTTGGGCCATTTGGAGTCGAGTACTCGTGGCAAGAGCGTGGTTTCAAATTGATTATTGAGCCGGTTCGAGGTAAGTGACTTGCCTAACCTTGTGTTGGGGACCTTCCCCTTAGGATTTCGTATATTTGGTAATTGAAATGCCTTAAACGTGAGGTGATGAGTGCATACTTGTGCTAATTATTAGAAATTCGGTTTTCATTAAGTAATTACTAGTATGTTTCCTTTCTTGTTTTTATTACTTGCATTATTAAGCCTGTTGTTAGCTTAGGAAAGCATGTCTAAGTGACTTAATTGGTTTACTTGCTCAAATTGCCTTACCTGAATTCTGTGCAGCATGCTAGGCTAGAATTACTTGTTTGCCTTAATATGAAATTTGCCATTTCTGAATATTTTTCCTGTTGCTGCGTGTAGTTACATTGGGACTACATATGTGGGATTCCGGTAGCTCCCCCGTGTCTGTTTATTTTGGGACTACGGATGTGGGATTCCGGTAGATCCCCCTGCATAATTTTATGGAACTACGGGAATGCACCCGGTAGATTCCCCCGGTACTGGGTGTTTACATTTGGGACTACGAAACAGGATTCCGGTAGATCCCCGCGCACTATGAGTTGGACTACGGAATGGGATCCCTGGATATCCATTGGATATGTATATTTGGGACTACGGGATGGTATCCTGGGAGATCCCCCATTGTTATTTTGGTGTTGAACCATATTTCTTTCTGTGTTTACCTTGTCTTTGTAATAGTTGTTGTGCCATTTATATATTGTGTTACTTTTATTGCTGTACTTATTTATACTGTTCTATTCTACACTGTTGCACTTTATATTTTATTTAACCTTAGAGGGCACTGACCTACCTTGTCACTACCCGACCGAGGTTAGGCTTGGCACTTACTGAGTACCGATGTGGTGTACTTATGCCCTTTTTGAGCATGTTTTTCATGTGCAGATCTAGGTACCTTGACTCAGACTTACCATCCTTGAGGCGATGCGACCGTTCGGAGACTTCGAGATATACCTGCCGCATCCGCAGATCGAGGAGTCTCTCTCCACTATCTCTTATAGTTACTGGCCTTCTGTATTTATTTTGCTTTATACTATTCTGGAGTTAGAGCACTATATAGTGATCATTAGCTTGTGATTCATGGGTTTCCGGGTCTTGGAGATATGTATTGGTTTCTGAGAGTTAAATATTATGTATGCCGAGCAGCACTTATAAACACTGTCTTAAAAGTGTTTAAATTGTTTTACTTTCGCAAATTGGTTTATTTTCCGAAATGTAGGCTTACCTAGTCGTAAGGACTAGGTGCCATCACTATGGTTCACAGAGGGAGAACCGGGGTCGTGACAAGTTGGTATCAGAGCTCTAGGTTTATAGGAGTCATGGATCACAAGCCGGTTTATTAGAGTCTCGCTGATCGGTACGGAGACGTCTGTACTTACTTACGAGAGGCTATGTAACTGTTAGAAAAATTCCACTTTATTTGATTTCCTTGTCGTGCGATATTTTGACATCACAATTCTAAATTTCTGTCTTTTATTCTCTCATGGATGGTGAGGACACGCGCTACCCGAGAGGCCGGGGGCCGGGCTAGAGGCCGAGGACGCGCACGTGGTGTAGCCAGAGCACCTGCGCGAGCTGCCACTGAGGTACCACCAGCAGATCCAGCCAAAGTCCAGACACCTGATATGCCTACTGCTACTACTACTCCAGCACTTCAGGAGACTCTAGCACAGTTCATGAGAATGTACACCACTTTGGCTCAGACAGGGTTGATTCCCCTTACTACAGCTACGTCTCAGGCCAGGGGAGGAGCACAAACTCCTGCCGCCCACACTCTTGAGCAGCGAGTTCATGTTGAGCAGGTCCCTGAGATTATTCCTGTATAGCCTGTAGTTCGAGATCAGCCCGAGGACAGTGTAGCGGCTTCCGAGAAGGAGGAGCTGATGCTTGAGAGTTTCAAGAGGTACAAGCCTCCTATTTTCAGCGGTCTAGCATTGGAGGATGCTTTGGGATTTCTAGATGAGAGTTATGGCATTCTCCGTACCATGGGTATATCAGGATCGAGCGGGGTTTCCTCCTACTTTTTAGCTTCGAGGAGCCGCCGATAAGTGGTGGCGCACCTATGAGTTAGACAGTCCGGATGAGGCTGCTTCGCTAACTTGGACTCAGTTTTTAGATCTGTTCCTAAGAGAGTATGTACCTCAGAGCCTCAGGGATGCATGGCGCGCAGAGTTTAAGCATTTGCGCCAGCGTACTATGACTGTCTTAGAGTATGTTGTCTGTTACACCAGTTTGGCTAGGCATGCACCAGCCTTGATTTCTACTGTTCGCGAGAGGGTTCGCCGGTTTATTGATGGACTTATTCCCAACATCAGGTCTAGCATGGCTTGTGAGTTGCATATTGATATTTCTTATTAGATGGTGGTGAGCATTGCTAGGAGGATTGATGGTATGCATGTTAGGGAGTGAGAGGAGAGAGAGGCCAAGAGGTCTCAAGTGTCGGGGCATTTCTCTGGTACCCATGCCCCAACAGCAGGTCATCATGGTAGGGTTATATGAGTCACCCCGCAAAGTTCTCAGGCTATGGTTATAGCTCCAGTTGCTACCCCACCTAGTCAGCTAGCTAGAGGTGGAGGTCAGGGAGGTAGAGGTCGCCCTAGAGGGGGAGGCCAGGCCAGATACTATGCCCTTCCTGCTCGTACCGAGGATGTTGCCTCCGATTCTATCATCATAGGTATTATACTAGTTTGTCATAGAGATGCATTGGTACTATTCGATCCAAGATCCACTTATTCTTATGTGTCTTCTTATTTTGCTCTGCATTTTGGGTGTATCTCGGGATTCTTTGAGTTCCCCTATTTAAGTTTCTACTCCGGTGGGAGATTCTCTTGTTCTGGACCGCATCTATCGGTCGTGTTTGGTTGCTCTTAGTGGTTTTGAGACTAGAGCCGATTTATTCTTGCTCAGCATGATGGATTTTGACATTATCTTGGGCGTGGACTGGTTGTTGCCCCATTATGCTATTCTTGATTATCACGCCAAAATCGTGATGCTTGTTATGCCAGGTATACCGCGTGTTGAGTGGAGGGGTACTTAAGATCAAACTTTCAGTAGCTTTATTTCTTTCCTTAAAGCTCAACGTTTGGTTAAGAAGGGTTGTGACACGTATCTAGCTTATGTGAGAGATGTCAGTATTGATACCCCTTCAGTTGATTCAGTCCTAGTAGTACGGGATTTTCCCGATGTGTTTCCAGCTAACCTTCCAGGCGTGCCGCCTGATAGAGATATTGATTTTGGTATTGATCTATTGCCGGGCACTCAGCCCATTTCTATTCCTCCATATCGTATGGCTCCTCTTGAGTTGAAGGAGTTGAAAGACCAATTACAAGAATTGCTTGATAAGGGTTTTATTTGGCCCAGTGTATCACCTTGGGGCGCTCATGTCTTGTTTGTGAGGAAAAAGGATGGTTCTATGCGTATGTGTATTGATTATTGCCAGTTGAACAAGGTTACAGTGAAGAACCATTATCATTTGCCTCGTATTGATGATTTGTTTGACTAGCTTCAGGGTGCACGAGTGTTTTCTAAGATCGATTTGTGCTCAGGTAACCATCAGCTGAAGATTTGGGAGCCAGATATCCCGAAGACTACTTTTAGGACTTAGTATGGTCATTACGAGTTCCTTGTCATGTCATTTGGGCTAACCAATGCCCCAACAGCCTTTATGCATTTGATGCACAGTCTGTTCCGGCCGTATCTTCACTTGTTCATTATTGTCTTTATTGATGATATTCTAGTGTATTCCCGGAGTTCGGAAGATCATGACCAGCACCTGAGGACTGTGCTTCAGACTCTGAGAGTGAAGAAGTTATATGCTAAGTTCTCGAAATGTGAGTTTTAGTTGGATTCAGTGGCATTCCTAGGCCACGCGGTATCGAGTGATGGTATTCAAGTGGATCTGAAGAAGATAGAGGTCGTACAAAGTTGGCCCAGACTATCCTCAGCTACATAGATCCACAATTTCCTTGGCTTGGCCGGTTACTACCGCCGTTTTCTAGATGGGTTTTCATCGATTGCAGCCTCTATGATAGGTGCTCCGTTCCAGTGGATGGAGGAGTGTGAGGCGAGCTTTAAGAAGCTCAAGATAGCTTTGACCACAACCCCAATTTTGATATTGCCTACAGGTTTGGGGTCTTATGTGGTCTATTATGATGCCTCGAGGATTGGCCTCGGAGCGGTGTTTATGTAAAATGGTAGGGCGATTGCCTACGCATCCAGATAGTTGAATATACATGAGAAGAATTACCATCTTCATGACCTTGAGTTAGCTGCTATTATTCACGCCCAGAAGATCTGGCGCCATTATTTATACGGTATGCCTTGTGTGATTTATACTGACCATCGAAGCTTGCAACACTTGTTCAAGCAAAAGGATCTAAATTTGCACCAGAGGAGGTGGTTAAAGTTGCTGAAGGATTATGACATCACTATTTTGTATCACCCAGGCAAGGCCAATATGGTGGATGATGCTTTGAGCCATCGAGCAGAGTATTTGGGAAGTTTGTCTTATTTACCAACATCGGATAGGCCTATGGTGATGGATGTTCAGGCCTTAGCCAGCCAGTTTGTGAGATTGGATCTTTCGCAGCCTAGTCGGGTTCTAGCTTGCGTGGTTTCTCGGTCTTCCTTATTTGACCGTATCAGGGAGCGGTGGTATGATGACCCATATTTGCTTGTTCTCAAGGACAAGGTTCATCATGGTGATGCCAGAGATGTGACTATTGGTGATGATGGGGTATTGAGGATGTATGGTCGGATTTGTGTACCCAATGTTGATGGGCTTCGGGAGTTGATTCTGGAGGAGGCACATAACTCGCAGTATACCATTCATACGGGTGTCGCGAAGATGTATCAGGATTTGAGGCAGCACTATTGGTGGAGGCAGATGAAGAAAGATATAGTTGGATTCGTAGCTTGGTGCCACAACTATCAGCAGGTGAAGTATGAGCACCAGAGACCAGGTGGGTTGCTTCAGCAAATAGAGATTCCGCAGTGGAAGTGGCAGTGGATCACCATGGACCTTGTAGTTGGGCTCCCACGTACTTTGAGGAAGTTCGATACTATTTGGCTGATTGTGGATCGGCTGACCAAGTCCGCTCACGTTATTCATGTGTGTACTACTTATTTCTCGGAGCGATTGGCGGAGATCTATATCCCGGAGATTGTTCGTCTGCATGGTATTCTGGTTTCCATCATTTCAGATAGAGGTACTTAGTTCACATTACGGTTTTGAAGAGCCGTTCAGCATGAGTTGGGTACTTGGGTGGAGTTGAGTACAGTAATTCATCCGGAGACGGACGGACAGTTCGAGCGCACTATTCAGATTCTTGAGGATATGCTTTGTGCATGCGTGATTGAGTTTGAAGGGTCTTGGGATCAGTTCTTGCCATTTGTGGAGTTTCCTTACAACAACAGCTATCAGTCCAGAATTCAGATGGCACCGTATGAGGCTTTATATGGTACACAGTGTAGATCCCCGGTGTGTTGGTTTGAGCCCGGTGAGGCCAGATTATTGGGCACAGACTTAGTTCAGGATGCTTTGGAGAAGGTTAAGGTGATTCAGGATAGACTCTGCACAACCTTGTCGAGATAGAAGAGTTACGCAGATCGGAAGGTTCATGATGTTTCCTATATGGTTGGAGAGCAGGTTCTGCTTCGGGTTTCGCCTATGAAGAGCGTTATGAGATTTGGGAAGAAGAGAAAGTTGAGTCCGAGGTTTATTGGCCCTTTCGAGATATTGGGCGACTTGGGAGACCGAGCAGGATATGCACAGCTGTTACCCTCATCTTTTCACTACTTCAGGTATGTCTCTATGCTCGTTCGAGGATGAACGAATTTTTAAGTGTAGGAGGATGTGACGACCCGGCCGGATGTTTTTAGAATTTACGCCCCGATCCCCTATTAACTGCTTTCCCCGAGTTTATTTCTGCTATTTTGATTGGTCGGGATGTTGGGTTTTGAGTTTCGTAGAGTTTTGGGACACTTAGTCCCTAAATGAGAGCTTAAGTGTTGGAAAGTTGACCGTAGTCGGAACACGTGAAGACGACCTCAAAATGGAAATCTGATAGTTCCGTTAGCTCCTTTGGGTGATTTTGGAGTCGAGTACTCATGGCAAGAGCGTGGTTTCGGGTTGATTATTGAGCCGGTTCGAGGTAAGTGGCTTGCCTAACCTTGTGTGGGGGACCTTCCCCTTAGGATTTCGTATATTTGGTAATTGAAATGCCTTGTACGTGAGGTGATGAGTGCATATTTGCGCTAATTGTTGGAAATCCGTCTTTCATTAAGTAATTACTAGTATGTTTCCTTTCCTGTTTTTATTACTTGCACTATTAAGCCTATTGTTAGCTTAGGAAAGCATGTCTAAGTGACTTAATTGGTTTACTTGCTCAAACTGCCTTACCTGAATTCTGTGCAGCATGCTAGGCTAGAATTACTTGTTTGCCTTAATATGAAATTTGCCATTTCTGAATATTTTTCCTGTTGTTGCTGGGTATTTACAATGGGACTACGGATGCGGGATTCCCGTAGCTCTCCCTTGGCTGTTTATTTTGGGACTACGGATGTGGGATTCCGGTAGATCCCCCTGCACATTTATGTGGAACTACGAGAATGCACCCGGTAGATCCCCCCAGTACTGGGTATTTACATTTGGGACTATGGAATGAGATTCCGGAAGATCCCCGTGCACTATGAGTTGGACTACGGGACGAGATCCCAGGAGATACATTGGATATGTATATTTAGGACTACAGGACGGCATCCTGGGAGATCCCCGATTGTTACTTTGGTGCTGAACCATATTTCTTTCTGTGTTTACCTTGTCTCTGTAATAGTTGTTGTTGCCCTTTATATCTTGTGTTACTTTTATTTTTGTACTTATTTATATTGTTCTATTCTACACTGTTGAACTTTATATTTTATTTAACCTCAGTAGGGCCCTGACCTTCCTCGTCACTACCTGACCGAGGTTAGGCTTGGCACTTACTGAGTACTGTTGTGGTGTACTCATGCCCTTTCTGCGCATGTTTTTCATGTGCAAATCCCGGTACCTTGACTCAAACTTACCATCCTTGAGGCTAGGCGACCGTTTGGAGACTTCGAGGTATATTTGCTGCATCCACAGACAGAGGAGTCTCTCTCCACTCTCTCTTATAGTTACCACCCTTCTGTATTTATTTTGTTTTAGACTATTCTGGAGTTAGAGCACTATGTAGTTATCATTAGTTTGTGATTCATGGGTTTTCGGGTCTTGGATATATGTATTTGTTTCTGAGAGTTAAATATTGTATATGCCAAGCGACACTTTTAAACACTATCTTATTACTCTAATTCTGTTTTAAATTGTTTTACTTCCGCAAATTGGTTTATTTTCCGAAATTTAGGCTTACCTAGTCGTAGGGACTAGGTGCCGACACGATGGTTCATGGTGGGCGAACCGGGGTCGTGACTAGTTGGTATCAGAGCTCTAGGTTCATAGGAGTCATGGATCACAAGCCGGTGTATTAGAGTCTCACTGATCGATACGGGGACGTCTGTACTTATCTACGAGAGGCTATGTAACTATTAGGAAAATTCCACTTCATTTGATTTCCTTGTCGTGCGATATTTTGACATCACAATTCTAAACTTCTGTCTTCTATTCTCTCATAGATGGTGAGGACACGCGCTACCCGAGATGATCAGGCACCCACTCCCCCTACTGCAGCCGTTAGAGGCCGGGGGCCGGGATAGAGGCCGAGGACGTGCACGCGGTGCAGCTAGAGCACCTGCGCGAGCTGCCACCGAGGTACCACCAGCAGATCTAACCGGAGCCCAGGCACCTGATACGCCTACTACTACTACTACTCCAGCACTTCAGGAGACTTTAGCATAGTTCATGAGCATGTACACCACTTTGGCTCAAGAAGGGTTGCTTTACCTTGCTACAGCTACATCTCAGGCCGGGGGAGGAGCGCAGACTCCCTCCGCCCGCACTCCTGAGAAGCGAGTGCATGTTGAGCAAGTCCCTGAGATTATTCCTGTATAGCCTGCAGTCCGAGATCAGCCCAATGACAACCTAAAAATACCATGTAATGATGATTTGATATTTTTGGTATTTTTCTATGATTTTAAAAAATATTAAATTTGCACAAAAATGCAAACAATTAACTAAGAAAATCTTATAAAGCTAAAATAATTTAGAAAACCTATTTTTAAATTTTTGTAAGAGTATTTCTAGTCGGGCAAAAATCACGTGCTCACAACTGCCCCTCTTTGCTCGAAAACATGAAGAGTTTTCGGGCAAAGATAAAATGAGCAATTACGAGCGATTTTTGCCCGTTTGGATACTCCCTATGAAGCATTTGAAAAATTTTGACCGAACCTTGCTTCGCAGATTGCCTACATATCCTTGGCTATAAAGGAATCAGGTCAGTGTAGTTCTAGAAGTTTTGGTAGCTGAGACTACCGAGAATCTGTGATTTCGCTGCTCTTGCTACTATTTCTGCTTGTTGAACTCCATATTACACCAAAATCAAAATGAGAAACTAAACTAACCAAACCTATCAGCTATGAGTTACAAGATTTCTATCTATAAATCATCTGAAACTTAATCTTGAGTCATGGCTGGTTCTTTATGCTGACTCTGATCTGAATCTTGATGCTAGCTGGCTGCAAGTGCTGGTTCATTCTTCTTCAGCATTTCGGATCAAAGCGGAACATGCAAAGTTTGTGACGTCAATCATGTCTTGAGCAGTCCACATCATTTCTTCACTTCTGCGCTTTGAATCACTTCTTTTTGTTTCTTCTCTTTTTTTTTTATTCTGGATTGGGACTTCTATATTTGGTCGTCTCAAACCCTATGTCTCGATGTATAACCTACTTAGACACCAAAACAAACGAAACGAACGAAATTTTTCTGCCCCAGTTTTCACTAAGAAAATTTCGTGAGTTATATGTAATAAAACTCTATACTACTTCATCATTGAAAGCAATGAAAGTTAGGATTGTGTAGCCTTGGGAAAAAGTGATTAGGGAGTACTGACCCTTAGTTTAGAATGAAATCAACTAGGGATTGGAGACCCTATTGTTGAAAAATCATTAACTAGGGACTGGTGACCCTATGTTGGCATCAGGTCATGCTAGCATCAACTATGGAGTGGAGACCATATGTTGGCATCAACTAGGGAGTGAGACCCTATATTGGAAAAATCATCAGGTTATGCTGGCATCAACTAGGGAGTGGGACCCTATGATGGAATAGTCATTAGGTTATGTTGGCATCATTTAGGGAGTGACCCTATGTTGGAATAGTCATCAGGTTATGCTGGCATCAACTAGGGAGTGGGAAACCTATGTTGGAATAGTCATCAGGTTATGTTGGCATCAACTAGGCAGTGGGACCCTATGTTGGAATAGTCGTCAGGTTATGCTGGCATTAACTAGGGAGTGGGACCCTATGTTGGAATAGTCATCAGGTTATGCTGACATCAACTAGAGAATGGGACCCTATGTTGGAATAGTCATCCGGTTTTGATGGCATCAACTAGGGAGTGGGGCCCTATGTTGGATTAGTCATCAGGTTATGCTGGCATCAAACTAGGGAGTGGGACCCTATGTTGGAAAAGTCATCAAGTTATTCTAACATCAACTAGGGAGTGGGACCCTATGTTGGAACAGATGCAGTCAGGGGTTGGTGACCCTATACTACCATGGCTTCAAACTTTTCTTCTTTTCTTTCTTTGGATTTCACTTTTTTTTATGAGAATGAATAAAGAATTTGGAGGGGGCTTCCCTTTTGGTGTGACTTTTGCTACATAACCATTTCGGTCTCTGCGTATTTTGCTTTTATCACACCTACTTCTTGCAAGGTTGCTTTGAATTGCACCTGTTTCTTCTTTTTTTTCAAACAAAGAATAATTTTTCAGCTTGAAACGGTGGTTGGTTTTGTGGCCTTGAGCATTTCAATTACTTGATCTTGGTCCGGCTCTTTCAACAATGATCTCCATTGCTTGCTTGCTTTCTGGGAATTGGTTTCATACCTAAACCTCGGGGATCTTGACTTTTCCCAAACATTCACATGATCATTAACTTGTGTGGGACTTCGCCTTTTTCCACCTTATTTTGCCTTTATGGGCATTTGACTTTGATTTTCTTTCTTTTCACGAGTTTTTGACTCCAAAGAATTGGCCATCATGGATAGTCAAGATCGACTTGATG
Source organism: Nicotiana tabacum (assembly GCF_000715075.1). Lineage (NCBI taxonomy): Eukaryota > Viridiplantae > Streptophyta > Magnoliopsida > Solanales > Solanaceae > Nicotiana > Nicotiana tabacum. Next base: position 87,061,125 of record NC_134101.1, on the reverse strand, counting down.
CACTTGCTGAGGCTAGGTGCCTTTCTGAATATTGGCTTTTTGTCAAACAAAACCCTGTAAACCAATCTTGCCATCTTTTCTTTGTTTTAATTTGGAACAGAATTAGGCCGAAAGGTATTCAAAGAAAAAAAACAATAGATAGAATAATGGATTTAAAACGAGAGGTGTCCCTTTTGGGGAAAGGAAAAAAGGATTTATCTGGAGTACATGCGGGTTTTAATGAATATGACATGCCTCTTGGACTGGATACCCGATCTGTGTAAACCGTCCAACTCTCATAAACCCATCATAACTCATACCTCAAAACCTGAGAAACCTTGCCAGGACTCTATCAATACCAATGGTTGTGCTGATCCCCTTTTCGATCAGTGGCGCCCTTTGCGGGTTTTCACAAGCTATCCTCTCTGATTTCTCTTCTCACTGTCGCCTTATAGTGATCTTTGCGAGTTTTCACTAACAATACTCTCATTTTCAATTTCTCTGCTTACCATCGCCCTATAGTGCACATGTGGGTTTTTACCAATAAGATTCAATCATTTTATTTCTCTCATTTGATTGTATCATATCCAAATAACCATATGCTCCAATTTTGAACTTCTTTACCGATTGATCGGAAGAACTTGAATAGGATTTGGGGTAAAAATAATTTGGATTGAATTACAACTTTGGAACCTTTCAAGCAAAAACTATTGCCAGATCATTGTAACTTCTGCCCCTGTTTTAACTTTGGGGAAATGTGGATTTTTATTTTAGTGTTACTGAACCCCAGAGAGATGCTGCCTACGTATGCTTTCGGAATCAAGTCGAACATAGTTCAAGAAACTTTGTTTTTGATTTTTCTTTTTTTTTTTTTGCTTTTTCTTTCTTCATTTTTTTGTTTTTTTTAACAGCATTTTCGAGTTCCAAAAAGGGTAATCAAAGAAAAGTAACCGGCTTAAAGGGGATGCAAAGGGTTGACAATGTTTGGCTAGCGAGAACGAAAGTCTTCGTCATCACAATCAGAGAATATTAGTACCGCAAAAGGGTTAAACATAATACCGTTTGACCGCATCCGCATTGACAACAGTTTCGGGGTTATTTCCTTCAATGTCTCCCAAGTACATTTCCCCATTTGGAAACAGTTTTCTTATAATGTATGGACCTTTCCAATTTGGAGAGAACTTTTCTTTTGCTTCCTCATGATGCGGGAGAATACGCCTTAGAACAAGCTTCCCCACTTCAAAGTTTCTAGGCCGCACTTTCTTGTTGTAGGCACGGGACATTCTTTATCGATACACCTGCCCATGGCAAATTGCAGCCATCCGTTTTTGCCAATCATGGTTAACTATTCTATATGGGTCTTGACCCATTCAATGTCCTCAATCATAGCTTCAACGATTATTCGAAGAGATGGAATTTAAACTTCTACAGGAATTACGGCTTCAGTGCCATAAACCAATAGATATGGTGTTTCCCCAACTGATGTGAGAACGGTTGTGCGGTATGCCAATAATGCAAAAGGCAACTTCTCTTCTCATGCCATTGTCTAAAATTTTGCATCATTTTCCTGAGGATCTTCTTGATATTTTTTTTTGCTGTTTAAAAATACCATTAGCTTTAGGCCGATAAGGGGTAGAATTCTGACGTATGATCTTAAATTGTTCTCATACCTCCTTCATCAAATGACTGTTCAAATTTGCAGCATTGTCCGTAATGATAGTCTTAGGAATACCAAAACGATAGATAATGTTGGAATGAACAAAGTTCACCACCGGTTTCTTGGTAACGGCTTTGAAAGTGACTGCTTCAACCCACTTTGTGAAATAGTTAATGGCAACTAAGATGAATTTGTGCCCATTTGAAGCTTTCAGCTCGATTGGCCCAATGACATCCATACCCCAAGTAATGAACGACCACAGTGCTAACATAGGATGCAATTCTGAAGGCAGTGCATGAATGAGGTCGCCGTGTACCTGACATTGATGACATTTTCGGACAAAGCTGAAGCAATCCTTTTCCATGGTCATCTAGTGTTAACCTACCCAAAGGATTTTCTTTGCAAGGAAGTATCCGTTCATATGCGGCCCACATACTCTCGAATGCACTTTGTTCATGATTTTTCCAGCCTCTTGGGCATCTACGCACCTTAAAAGATTTAAATCTGGAGTTCTCTTGTACAAGACCTCTCCGCTCAAGAAGAAACTACCGGCGAGCCTTCTAATGGTTCTCTTTTGGTCTCCACTGGCTTGCTCGGGATATTCTTTTGTTTTCAAAAATCTTTTGATATCATGATACCATGGCTGACTATTCGGTTCTACTTCAACTATATTGCAATAACCATGTCTTTCTCGAATTTGGATTTCCAGTGGGTCAATGTGGACATTGACCGGATACGGTAATATTGAGGCCAAAGTGGCTAGTACATCAACTAACTCATTGTGGAACTGAGGAATATACTTGAACTCGACAGACTTGAACCGTTAGATGAGATATTCTACATGTTGCCTATGTGGGATAAGCTTGATATCTCGAGTTTCCCATTCACCTTGAGCTTGTCGAATAATCAAGTCAAAATCTCCCATGATTAACAACTCTTCCACATCCAGGTCAACTGCCATGTTCTTGCCCATAATGCTAGCTTCATACTTGGCAGTGTTGTTCGTACAAAAGAACTGAACCTACGCTGTAGCCGGATAGTGTTGACCAGTGGGCGACATCAAAATTGCCCCTATCCCAACACCTTTTGCATTTACAGCTCCGTCATAGAACATTTTCCAAGCATTGGTGTCTTCTGGAATTACCTCAACTGAATTTACTTCCTCATCCGGAAAGTAAGTACTCAAGGGTCGATATTCACCATCAACAGGATTCTCAGCTAGGTGATTCGCCAAGGCTTGAGCTTTCATCGTCGTGCGGGTGACATAGACTATGTCAAACTCGGTGAGCAAGATTTGCCATTTTGCTAACCTTCCTGTAGGCATCGACTTTTGGAATATGTATTTCAAAGGATCCATTCTGGTTATGAGATATGTGTTGTAGGCCAACAAATAATGCGTAAGCTTCTACGCGACCCAAGTTAGGGCGCAACAAATTCTTTCCAACAAAGTATACTTGGCTTCCTAACTAGTGAACTTCTTGCTCAAATAGTATATGGCTTGCTCACTCTTCCCAGTCACATCATGTTGCCCCAAGACACAGGCAAAAGAATTTTCCAGGACTGTAAGGTACAAGAACAAAGGTCTCCCAGGATCGGGTGGGACCAACACTAGTGGATTCGACAGTTATTCTTAGATTTTGTCGAAAGCTTCTTGACACTCATCCATCCACCTGATTGCCGCATCTTTCTTTAATAGCTTGAATATGGGCTCACATGTGGTAGTCAGTTGAGCAATGAACCTATTTATGTAATTCAATCTTCCCAACAGACTCATAACCTTTTTCTTACTTCTCGAAGGGGCAAATCCCGAATAGACTTTACCTTTGTTGGATCTAGCTCTATGCCCTCCAACTAACTATAAACCCCAAAATTTTCCTAGATGGAACTGCGAATGCACATTTAGTTGGATTTAACTTCAAGTCATACTTACGCAGACGCTCAAAGAACTTTCTTAGATCCCGCACATGGTCGTCCTGCATTTTGGATTTAATGATCACATCATCCACATACACCTCAATTTCCTGGTGCATCATGTCGTGAAAAATGGTAGTCATAGCTTTCATGTAAGTTGCCCTTGTGTTCTTTAAACCAAATGGCATGATCCTATAATAGTAAGTGTCCCAAGTTGTGGTGAAAGCCATCTTTTATGTATCTTCTTCATCTATCAAAACCTGGTGATACCCAACATAACAATCCACGAAAGACTGTATCTCATGTTTGGCACAATTGTCAACAAAACTGTGGATGTTTGGTAATGGAAAGTTGTCCATGGGTCTTGCTTTGTTCAAATTCTGATAATCAACACACACTCAAGTTTTCGCATCTTTCTTCGGCACTAGGACAACATTAGCCAACTGTGTGGTGTATTGGACCACTCGGATCACACCGGTTTTCAACTATTTTGTGACTTCTTCTTTGATCTTGTTACTAATGTCTATTTTAAACTTTCTCTGCATTTGTTGGACATGTGGATAACCGGGATAAGTTCGCAATTTGTGCACTACTAAATCAACACTTAATCTTGGCATATCATCATAGGACCAAGCAAACACGTCTTTGAATTCGAACAAAAGTTGGATCAATGCATCTCTAGTTCTTTCATCAGCGTGAATGTTTATCATGGTTTCCTGGACCTCTTCCGGACTGCCCAAATTAACTGGCTCAGTTTCATTTAACTTTGGCTTAGGCTTATTCTCAAATTGTTCTAGTTCTCGATTTATTTCCCTAAAAGCCTCATCTTCATCATATTCTGGTTCTTGATTCATTATTTCACAGTTAGACAGCGTGTTAGGATATGGGCATGAAGTCCGCATTATTAGAACTAAAAAGAGAGAGATAAGAAAAAATAACAAAAATCAGAAAGAATAATGGAAAGAGATTCACAGACGATGGAATATTGATTTCATTTCATTGAATTTGAAGATAGGAGGGTCTACATTGGAATTTTGAATGACAATAAACTAAAAACATTCCAGTTACACCCTGAAACATCTCGGAATACAAAAAAAAATGGCAAGATTGAACTACCAGGATTCCCTCCAGACTAGGAATGGAGTAGCCTTTCAATTTTGAAGCTTAGCATTTGGCCCCATATATTGCACCTCAACAGTGCTTGAGCCTTCAGCCGGTTGGACCATGTGAACCTCGTATAGCATTTGCCTTATTGCCCCACAGATGTCCTTAATTTCTTCGGTCGTGAAGGCCTCTTCTTCTTCTTCTTCTTATTCTATATACCTTGGCTTAACAAACATCATGGCGAGATGCGGGATTGGCTGAGGCAGAACCCATCCATTTTTCTTACGTTCAATAGCCCATTTTACGTCGGCCTCTATAGCCTTAAAGCCTATGCCAAAGAACTTCTCGCAGGCAGTCAAAGTGATTGGCTTTATAATGCCTTGCAAAGATAGTTGAGCCCTTTCCTAGGCTTGTACCCATGTTTGATCATTTCACTGGCGACCATGATTGATGTGTTTGATAAGCAGGGTTGAGTACATGGGGTTCCTTCCTCGCACTGGTCTGCGATCACGATCTCAAAAGCTTGGTAGACAATGTGTTCACTACCCTCTCTAGCTTCTAAGCATGGGACTGATGGGTCCTTGTAGAATTATTGTTCATCTTCTCCGTGGACTACTATTTCTTGGTTTTCATATTCGACTTGACCATTTTGTGGAGAGTAGAAGGTACGACTCCCGCGGCATGGATCCACGGCCTTCCCAAAAAAAAGTTATAGGAAGTGTCCATGTCCAGAACTTGAAATGTTACTTCAAAATCTACATAGCCAATAGTTAGGACCAAATCAATCTCCCCTATTGTATCTCGCTTGACACTGTTGAAAGCACGTACGCAAACATTGTTGGGTCTAATCCTTTCAGTCCCAATTTCCATCCTTTGCAATGTTGATAGAGGGCAAATGGCAACTCCAGATCCACCGTCTAACATAACCCTTTTCACATAATATCCTTCACACCCGACAGTGAAATGAAGGGCTTTGTTGTGGGAGGCTCCTTCTGGAGGCAAGTCATTTTAGCTAAAGGAGATTCGGTTGACTTCAAAAAATCGCTCTACCATTCTTTCCAACTATTCGACTGTGGTCTCAACCGGAACATACGCCTCATTCAGTATCTTTATCAACACTTTTTGATGTTCATTTGAGCTTATCAGCAAGGACAAAAGTGAGACTTGGGAGGGAGTCTTTCTATGTTGATCAATCACAGCATAGTCTGAGGTTTTCATCTTTCGAAAAAATTCCTCTACTTCTTCATCACTGATCGGCTTCTTTAGTGGAAACCGCTTCTACTTTGTTTTGTTCAATTCTTCTAGGTTGAGATACTTCCAAGATTGGTTCATTTCATTTACTTCTCCCATAATTTCCTTTCCTTTGTATGTGACTACTGCCTCATTGTTCTTCCAACGGATGGCCATGGGGTCTTTCATTGGACTCTGTAGTGCGGGGCTGATAACCACAGGCTCAGTCAACCTTGGTGAAATTATCGGCCCCCGCGCCACATAAGTTCCCTTTGGCACATCTTTCTTTGGCACATTCAACATGACTTTGTTTTGCTCAAGTCTTTTAGGAGGGATAAACATGAATTGTTCCTTTCTGGGGGGCCTAGGGACATAGAGAATAGCATCTTTAGGAAGTGCTGCCCCTGTCTTTGTTTCCACAACCTTTTCTACGTTTTGGGGAGTGGAATTGATCTTCTTCTCATCTCTAGCTTGTTTTGCTACCGCTTCGGATTTATTTTCTGAGTCGGCGATAGCAATGATAGCTTTCAAAGCTCGGTCAAATTCTTTGTCCTCACAGATCATCCCAATGACCGGCCCGTTGTTGTGAGCCGGCAATGTGTTGTTAGTTACATTGGGGACTTCCTCGTCCCTCAAAACTACTCGCTTCTGTTCAATCAGATTCTCTACTACTCTCTTAAGGTTCGAACAATCTTCAGTGTCATGCCCTTCCGCCCTTGAGTGATAAGCGCATCTAGTACATGATCGGTTAGACGGTAATTCTGGGTTCTGCCTATTTAGAGGTACAGGCTGTAACAGGCCCATTTGGACTAATTTTGGAAAAAAATAGAATATGACTCACCAATAGGTGTGAAGTTAACTTTTCTAGGTGGTTCACAGGGACGGGTGTTATATTGGTGAATATTCTGTGGTGGACGTGGATTATACGGGGCTTGGTGAGGAAGGTTGTTTCTTTGTGGTAGAGCTCGATTCTGATTGTAATTTTGTTGTGGCCAAGTGTATGGTGGGGCGTTCATTACTGCATAAGGATGAGGGGCCATAACATATGCTGCATCTTGGTGGGGGTAGTAATATTGTGGGGTCCCGGGAGGGGAACCAAAGTAACCTCGGGTTGGCTAGAATTCCTCGAGCTTGAAGCCATCATGGCTCCCTCTTATTTCTTTTTTCGATATGCTAAACCTCCCAAACCGCTCTGTATGGCTTGGGAAGTGGCTCTTATAGCTGATTGACTCATGATGCGACCTGTTTTCAAGCCATTCTCTACCATTTCTCCAATCTTTATGGCCTCTGTGAACGGTTTGCCCATGGCAGACATCATGTTTTAGAAATAATCGGCCTCTTGGGCCTGTAAGAAGACACTGACCATCTCGGTCTCATCCATTGGGGGTTTTACCCTAGCCGTTGTCACACCTCCTTTTTCACCTATACCCCGTAAGGGCATAAATATAAGGGAGTTTTTCCACTTAAAGGACAATCAGAACGGGATTTAATTATTAATTATTTAGAGTCGCCACTTGGGATGTTAATGGTGTCCCAAGTCACCGGTTGAATCCCGAACCGAGGAAATTTATGACTCTGTTAATAGTCTGCGAATCAGAAATCCGAGTAAGGAATTCTGTTAACCCGGGAGAAGGTGTTAGGCATTCCCGGGCTCCGTGGTTCTAGCACGGTCGCTTAACTATTGTATTAGATTTTATCCAATTTTAATACATGCTAACTTATGTGCCTTTTATTTATAAACCGCTTTTATCATTATTTTTTATTATTTATATTTTTTATTTTTTAAAAAAAAAACTTGCAACGTCGTGAAAATGCGTCTCGAACCACGCCGCACTCAATGCACCCGTGGTTGTTAATACATTTTGACTCCGTTGAGATTTGGATTTGGGTCGCATCAATGCACACCCGAGTTTAAGAGGGTGATTTATTATGAACGCTCCTAAAGTATCTAACGCGTTATTGTCTTTAGGGAAGGCCGTGAAATTCTCTAAACGGCCCATCCTGAATTCTAAGAAATTAAGACAGTATTTATTGAGGGCCCCGCAATTTGTAGTTTAATTTGGCGAGGCTCGTTTTATTTATTTTAAAAGGGCAAACCTAAAAGCAACTATATTTTTCTATATTTTTTTGGTCTCTAAAAGATAAAAAAATCCTAATTAATTAATATTATAAAAATCGGGCTTCAAGCTCAAGTCCAGGTTTAAACAAAAGGGATCACCTTTTAGCTTGAACCCGCTGCTTAACTCAAAGCCCATAGCTAGCCATTTAATTACTAACGAAACCATCATCAATTCACTCTTGGGCCAAAAGGCCCAAACCATAATATTCACATCAACCACGAATCTTCAACAACATGGGTCAGGTTCGACATTAGCCCAAACCGGATAACCAACCTGGGGATTGAAGGATCGAATCCCCTGGCGTGGATAGGCCGTAGTTCAAATTTAAATTAATTAAGCAATTTGACAGCTAAACCTTAAATAGTTTCTAACTAATGAAATTTATGAAGCAAATTGAAATGAGTGGAGTATTTTGAAGCAGTTATATCTAAATGGTTTTGATTTCTAACTAAGAGGACATTAGGATCAAATACAAATGACTGACTTCACGTTTGTTTCAATTATGAATTCAAACTTTATTATCTCAACAACATGAATCTAATCAAACTATAAAATGACTACTAACAGAAGAGTTCACACGTTTGTAAGCTAATCAGTTAACAGTCCTCAAATATTACAGAATCAGAGCAGTCTCAGTTCGAATCCAACATCCCAATGTTTATCCAGTTCGCACATTGTAAAAAACCCAAATCAAATCGGCCCAATTTCGTTTAACACATAAACTGGAGATGAGTTTCACGATCCAATCAACACTATCATAAACAGAAATTAAGCACGTAACAGAACTATTTAAACTACAATTCCGCAGCAGAAACTTGGCTCATTTTATTTCGTGTTTCCCAGCAGGATGTGCTACATTGAGTCAAGCTTGAAATGTGTACCTGGATTCGAAAGTACAGTGAAGAATGAGAAATCAGCAGATGAAACAACTCGCAGCAACAACAGAAATTCAACAGGATTACAACCAGCAGCAAATGGAGTGAGTTTTGACCCAAAATAGTTCCACAAAGACCAAAGATGATTTATAGGACTTAGCACACAATCAGATGACCAAAGCAGTGCAGTGAACCCACAATTTAACCTAACGCTAGTTCAAATGAGCTCAAATGACTTCCAAATGGACTCAGATTCAAATCAGACCAACACAGCACCCAAATCGATCATAAATGCCTCCAAATGAAACCAAAATTTCAGATTTCTTCTTCAGATCTGGAAAAATGGAAAGAGTTTTTGGGGAGCTCAAAATGGCTGAGAAGAAGCCCCCTCTCTAAGGCATGAGAATGCCAATTTATAGGCAACCCAAGAGTGAATAATCAGATTTTTTGGTTTTTTCTTTTTAGTCCTTCTTTATTTTCAGTTTATTCCTCTTATTTCTAACTTGTTACTCAAGTAAGTACCTCTATTGTGCTGAAATGTACACTAAAATCCTATTCTAGAAGGCCCTAGGATGCTCTTCTACCAATGCAATACCTATACTATCCTTTCTTTAACTTTGAAATTACTATTCTTATCAGAATTACCCTTTTCCATGCCTAAACTACCCCTGAAAGCTTCTCAAAATTACTGATTCTACCTAAATTTTCAACAGCTGTAACCAATCCCCTAAATTAATTCAAAACTAACTTAGACTGATTAATTAGAACTCAGAAATTAACTAATTGAACTAACCAATCCCAATTATTCAATCACACAAACTCAAGCAATTTAGAAAATCAGGAGACCAGGATCAATCAAAGCAAAGCTTAAGCTAATAATCGAAATTAAATAAAATTAAACTAACTTTTAACCAATAAGCTAACAATTGACCATTTGAACATCAAACTCAGAACTAAAAAGAAGTTGAAATTAACCTAAACATCTAGCTAACAATTAATGGACAAAATTGTATCGACTCCAAACTAATCAATTATGATGATTCTGAAATTAAAACTATGATTAACTAACAAATGACACATGCATCAAACTAAAACAAAACTAACAATGAGAAGATGCTTCACTGATTAAAATAGATGGAACAAGGAATCCAAAGAAAATTTAAACTATACTAATAAACAAAATAAAATATAAAATTAACAGAACACTTACTGTAGAACTTGCTCGACCCTAAATTATTCCCAAAATAGCCAAACTGCCTGAACCCTAGATCCGACAATTCCTGAGCTCTAATGAGATTCGAGAGACTCTGGCATGGAAATCGCCATGAGGGTGGTTAAGGGCTTGTGGGGTATGCATTTGGAGCCATTTGGGCAAAGTGTCGTTTTGGGCCTGAACTTCAAACGTTCATTCGAGCAGATAGGCCCCGATTCGAGGGAAATTGAGATGAGATATAGAGAGAGGACGACGGGAGGAACCTAGGGTGTTGTTTTGGAGGTCATTGGCGTCAACGCTGCCGTGGGCGGCGGAGATGTCAGTCACAAGATCGATTATTCAAGGAGTTTGGGCGGGATCCGAGTTATGAAAATAGGGGGCTTGGAAAGAGGGTCTCACGAGGAATCTAGGGTGTAAATTTGGGAGTGTTTGGAGCTTTACCGCTGCCTTGGGCGATTTCCGGCGGCGGTGTAACACTGGTCTCATTAGGGTGTATTGAAGAAGGAGATACGGGGTGGGGGGGGGGGACATTCAGACATATAAGTATTAAAGGATGGGGACATCCTGGCCGTTAGATCATGAGACCTCAACGGCTCAGATCTAACTATGGCCAAACGGTGTCGTTTCAGGGATAAAGAGGACAGGCCGGGTGGGGCGGATTAGGGTGTGGGCCTGGGGAGGGTGAATTGGATTGGGCTGGGAAATTTATTTAAACGACCCAATTCGTCCATTTATATGGACAGCCCCCATCCCTTTGTAGCCTGATTTTCTTTTCAATTTATTTTCCTTTTTCATTTTGCATTTATATATATATATTTTTTTGTTTTGTTAAAATGACAAATAGAAAATCATAGACCAAATTAACACTAAAATTATTATTTAATTTTCCAAAATCAACTAATTTCTATATTTAAACATATTCCACAAATTAAAATAAAGGTGCACAATGTCATTTTTTGTCATTTTCTTTATATGAAAACAATTCTAAACTACCAATTAACACTAAAAATATGAAATTAAATCCTACACAAACGCCACATGTATTTCTGTATTTTTCGTATGAATTAAAAAGCACAAACAAAATGCAACAATTACCAGAAATATGACACAAAATTCACAAAATCCTGAAATGATAAGAAAATTGTTTTATTTGAATTTTGGGAATAATTTGCTTAGGGCAAAAATCACGTGCTCACCGCTGCCCCTCTTTGCCCGGAAACACGAAGAGTTTTCGTGCAAAGACAATTGAGCGAAAACGAGCGATTTTTACCCGTTCGCATATTCCGTGTGAAGCATCTTTGAAAAGTTTGACCGCACCCTGCTTTAGAGGTTGCCTACATATCCTGGGCTAAACAGAAATCAGGTCAGTGTAGTTCGGGAGTGTCTGGTAGCTGGGACTACCAGGAGCTGTGATTTTACTGCGCTTGTTACTGCTACTGCTTGCTGACCTCCCTTATTACACCGTGTCAAAAATAAAAAACTAGCCTAAGCTATGAACTATGAATTATAAAATCCTATCTAAATTCTTCGAAGTTGTTCTTGTACTCTTTGTTGTCTTGTTATCTTGCGTTTTCCTGTTGCCTTGTGTTCTCCTGGTAAAATCCATTGTTGTTACTTCCAATTGCTAACTGAGATGTTGTTCCTTCTCTCTAAATTGCTGAACTTGAATAAACTTAAACATGAATGTATTCCTCTATTATCCAGGCGGGCTCCTGACTTCCGAAACTTGAAATTGAATGTATTCCTCTGTTATCCAGGCGGGCTCCTGACTTCATAAAAATAGACAAAACAAAGAAAACTTTTTGCCCCAGTTTTGAAACTGGGTACATGTTACTAGATATTAATAAGAATTTGACTAAAACTTGACTTGAAATACCTCTGTTATACAGGCGGGCTCCTGATTTCTGAAACATGAATTGTATACCTCTGTTCTTCAAGCGGGCACCTGACTTCGACTACTTAAAAATTTAATACCTCCATTCTCCAGGCGGGCTCCTGACTTCGACTACAACTTGAATTGCATGTCTCTATTCTCCAGGCGGACTCCTGACTTCTGAAATTTGAAATGTATTTCTCTATTATCCAGGCGGGCTCCTGATTTCACAAAAATAAACGAACCAAGAAAACTTTCTGCCCCAGTTTGGGAAAACTAGGGCTTGTTACCGCATACTAATAAGGGTTGAAAACCTAAACGTGCATGCTTTAGAATCTACTGACTGAAATGTATTACTCTGTTATAGGGGCGGGCTTCCCACTTCAAAACTCAAAATTTAAAACTGAAATGTATTCCCTTGTTATAGGGGCGGGCTCCCCACTTCAAAAAAAAACTAAAATGTATTCCCTTGTTATAGAGGCGGGCTCCCCACTTCAAAACTAAAAATTTAAAACTGAAATGTATTCCCTTGTTATAGGGGCGGGCTCCCCACTTCAAAATTTAAAATTTACAAACTGAAATGTATTCCCTTGTTATAGGGGCGAGCTCCCCACTTCAAAACTAAAGTTTTGTCCTAAACCTGCAAACTCTGAGACTACCCTACATTTTCCTATGTTACCCCTCATTGTCTTGCGTTTAATCATACCACACTTGCGGTCAAACCTGATTAATGCTTGCTTTTCCCTCATGGAGATTTCCTCCTGAACCTATAGCTCTTCTGCCCCTGTTTCAATCACAACAAATTCCGTTAGTTTAAAATGGTGGTTAGCTGATGGCATTCTTGCTGATCAATCTTTCCAGTGCCTTGCTTTGTGTCTACTGACTTCCTCTGAACCGCTTGACTTTCTGACCGACTTTCAAATTCCCCAATCTCTGACAACCTGAATACTTTTGTACTTGTGCTGTTGTTTCACTTTTCCGATCCTTTTCTCCTGAACCCTTACATTTCCCCCAACGTTTCCAATTATTCCACCAATGAAACTTCCAGCGACTTCCCATATTCAACCTTATATCACATTGTTGTCGACATGCTCTGACCACTTTATGCTTTACCATTTTCGGAAGCTGGTAGTGGGCTTTGAAGTCCTTTCTAATTACGTTGAACAAAACTGACATTGGAACATCTTAGACAGATAAAACCCCCCCAAAAGAGAATGAAATGCAATGATTTAATGAGTTAAGGATAAGAAAAACCCAAAACCAGATGAATGTAAAAAGGAAAAAAGAAAAGAAACTTATCTGATCGGAACAACTGGCACCAATGATCATGACATGCATTTTGGACTAATCGGCCTGAACTATCCAACTAACTAGCTTCCAGTTGCCATACTTTATTGCCCCAGAATTCCCATCACTTGGTTACTTTGCCCAAACCTTAACCTTGTTCATCCAGCGGTGCCTCGAAACAGTTTTCCCCGACAAACCTTCTGAATTAACCATTTCTCAACTCACTTCCGCCTCAAGGTGCCCGCGAGGGTTTCCATCAATAAGACTCTCTCATTTATTTTTCTCTCAGCTCCCGTCGCCTTATGGCGCCTGTGAAGGTTTTCACCAATAAGACTCTCTCATATATTTATTTTACTTTGTTTTTCCTTGCTTGAACTAGAGTGTTGCCCCTATCATGAATTACATTTACCTGCTCAACTTGACATTCCTCAAAAACTGATCAGAAGGTCTTTCTTTGGACCGTAATGTAGGCTTTTGGATAGGTTATAAAGAAAGGTATAAAAGGCTCAAAAACAATTTTAAAATGGGTTAAAATTACAACTTTCGGAATCCGATCTTTCACAACGACCACAATTTTTCCCCAGTTTCTTGCTTGGGGACTTTTGGATTTTTATTTTAGGTATGACTGAACCTCAGAGAGGCTGCCTATGTACCCTTTCGGGATCAAGTCAAACGTAGTTCATGTCATAGAGACTTCGTTGTTGTTTTCTTTTCTTTTCCCTTTCGTTTCTTTCTTCTTTTCACCTTCAATTTTCCTCTTCTTTTCCTTTCCTTCTTTTCTTCCTTCTTCCCTTTTCTTTTTTTTTATTTTTATTATTATTTTTTTTGGTTTTACTTTTCTTTTCATCTTCTTTTCTTCTGCACTCGCATTTCTTAATGGTGCCATTGATTCCAAAAGAGGGATATAAAAGAGAATAAATAAGGCTCAAAGGAGTGACAAGGGGTAAAAGTGTTTAGATAGCAGAACAAAACGCCTTCATCATTTCAATCTGTAAAATATGCCAAATATAAACAAGTACAATCAAAATAAAGAAATCGTACATAGTATCTCTTGACCGCATCAGAATTGATGGACATTTCTACACATTTTCCTTCCACATCTGTCAGATGCGATGCACCATTAGACAATACTCTGGTTACGACAAATGGCCCCTGCTAGTTCGGGGCGAACTTTCCTTTTGCTTCGGCCCAATGAGGCAAAATACGTCTCAACACTAACTGTCCCACCTCAAACTTCCTTGGATGCACTTTCTTGTTGTATGCTCTTGCCATTCTTTGCTGGTACAGCTTACCATGACACACAGATGCCAATCTCTGTTTGTCAATCAAACTCAACTGCTCCAGGCAGCTTTTCACCCATTCATCATCATCGATCTCAGCCTCTACAATGATTCAGAGAGACGGGATTTCCACTTCTGCGGGTATTACTACTTCCGTGCCATATACCAAAGAGTAAGGAGTTGCCCCCACCGAGGTCTGAACGGTGGTGCGATATCCCAACAATGCAAAAGGCAGCTTTTCATGCCACTGTCTAGATCCTTCTACCATTTTCCGGAGTATTTTCTTTATATTCTTATTGGCTGCCTCAACCGCACCATTTGCCTTATGGCGGTATGGAGTAGAATGACGATGAGTAATCTTGAACTGCTCACATGTCTCCTTCATCGGATGACTATTAAGATTAGCCCCATTGTCTGTGATAATCACTTTCGGTATCCCAAACCGACAAATAATGTTCGAATGCACAAAATCTACCACAGTTTTCTTTGTCACAGACTTGAATGTCTTAGCTTCCACCCATTTGGTAAAATAATCTATAGCTACCAGAATAAACCTGTGCCCATTTGACGCTGCTGGATCAATTAGCCCAATAACATCCATGCCCCAGGCAACGAAAGGCCATGGTGCAGACATCGTATGTAGTTCTGATGGCGGAGAATGAATCAAGTCTCCATGCATTTGGCACTGATGACACTTACGTACAAAACGGATACAATCTCGCTCCATAGTAAGCCAATAATAACCTTCCTATAGGATCTTCTTTGCCAAAACATATCCGCTCATATGCGGCCCACAGACTCCCGAATGTACCTCAGTCATGATAGATGTGGCCTGCCTCGCCTCCATGCACCTCAACAACCTGAGGTCTGGAGTTCTTTTGTACAACACTCCTCCACTGAGGAAAAACCCGCTTGCCAACCGTCAAATTGTTCGTTTCTGATCACCTGTGGCCTGTATCGGATACGCACCTATCCTGACATATTCCTTGATGTCATGAAACCATGACTCACTGTCGAGCTCCTCTTCAACCACATTACAATAAGTGTGCTGATCGTGGACCTGAATCTGCAAAGGGTCCACGTAAGCCTTATTCGGATGGTTTAACATTGATGCTAGAGTAGCCAACGCATCAGCCACTTCATTATGAATCCTTGGAATATGCTTGAATTCTATTGCCTAAAACTGCTGACAAAGCTCGTGCAAACATTGCCGGTACGGTATGAGCTTTAAGTCCTGTGTTTCCCATTTTCCTTGAATTTGGTGTACCAGTAGGTCCGAGTCACCCATGACCAAGACTTCCTAGACACCCATGTCTACAGCTAATCTCAACCCCAAGATACATGCCTCATATTCTGCCATGTTGTTCGTATAATAGAAACGAAGCTGAGCCGTAACAGGGTAGTGCTGACCTATTTCAGAAATAAGTACTGCTCATATTCCCACACCTTTCATGTTTGCGGCCCCATCAAAGAAAAGTCTCCATCCTGGCTTCTCAACTTGTTCCAACTCATCAATATGCATCACCTCCTCATCAGGGAAGTAAGTTTTCAACGGCTCATAATCATTGTCAACAGGATTCTCTACCAAGTGATCTGCCAGTGCCTATGCTTTCATTGCAGTCCGTGTCACATAGATAATGTCAAACTCCGTAAGCAAGATCTGCAACTTTGCAAGCCTCCCTGTGGGCATAGGCTTCTGAAAAATATACTTTAACGAGTCCAAGCAAGATATGAGGTAAGTAGTGTAGGATGACAAATAATGTTTCAACTTCTGTGCCACCCAAGTTAGGGCGCAACATGTCCTCTCAAGATGAGTATACTTAACCTCGTAAGATGTGAACTTCTTGCTGAGGTAATAGATAGCCTGCTCTTTCCTGCCTGTAACATCATGCTACCCAGTACACAACCAAATGAATTATCCAAAACCGTCAGATATAAAATCAAAGGCCTCCTCGGTTCTGGCGGGACCAACACAGGTGGGTTCGACAAATACCCCTTTATCTTATCAAAAGCCTCCTGACATTTATCAGTCTATTTAACTGCATCATCTTTCTTTAGCATCTTGAAAATCGGCTCACAAATTGTCGTGAGCTAAGAAATGAATCTACTAATATAATTCAATCTTCCCAACAAACTCACCACCTCAGTTTTGTTTCTTGGAGGCATCAATTCCTGAATAGCTTTGATCTTCGACGGGTCTAGTTCAATACCCCGACGGCTGACTATAAATCCCAACAACTTCCCTGATGGTACTCCAAAAGCACATTTTGCAGGATTGAGCTTAAGATTGTACCCGCGAAGCCTTTGAAAAAACATCGTCAAATCCCTGACATGGTCAGACTGCTGTCTAGACTTCACGATTACGTCATCCACATACACCTCGATTTCCTTGTGTATCGTATCATGAAATATTGTTGTCATTGCCCTCATATAAGTTGCCCCAGAATTTTTCAAACCAAACGGCATGACCCGATAACAGTACGTTCCCCACGGGGTGATGAATGACGTCTTTTCCGTGTCTTCCTCGTCCATTAGAATATGATGATAACCCGCGTAACAATCCACAAAGGAACCAATCTCATGTTTGGCACAGTTATCAATTAGTATGTGGATGTTTGGCAGTGGGAAATTGTCTTTTGGACTTGCCTTGTTAAGATATCGATAATCGACACACACCCTGGTCTTGCCGTCTTTCTTTGGTACCGGCACAACATTAGCTAACCAGGCAGGATACCGTGTAACCCGAATGACCCTTGCATCAAATTGCTTGGTAATCTCTTCTTTGATCTTTACACTTATGTTTGTTTTGAACTTTCTCAGCTTCTGCCTGACAGGTGGGAGTGCCGGATCAACGGGCAGTTTGTGAACCACTAAATCGGTACTTAGACCCGGCATATCATCATACGACCATGCAAAAACATACTTGTATTCGAGCAATACCTTAATTATCTCCTCCTTGAGTTGTGGCTCCAGATGAACACTTATTTTTTTTTCGCGAATATTGTCTTGGTCTCCTAGATTAACTGCTTCTGTGTCATTTAGGTTAGGTTTGGGTTTTTCTTCAAAATGACTTAATTCTTTACTAATTTCATCATAGGCCTCGTCATCATCACACTCCACCTCATCATCACATTCGATTTCTTGTATCATTATTTCTGAGTTAGACTGGCTTTTAAAACTGGGCCAAAGATTCCTCAGGCATGTCATGTCATTGATATCAGCATAACAAGAACTGTACAAAAAGTAAAGAAAAATGAAAACAAAATTAGGACTGAAGAAAGGAGAAAAATTTGCATTTCATTGAATGTAAAGATAACAGGGTTTTAACTCATCCTAACGGACGGAACATAGCAACTGAATTACAAACCCTGGAATAATCCAGGTGAACAAAGAGGAAAGAACACCCACTACCACGATTCCCTCCAAATTGGAAGAGGAATAGCTTCCCAATTGTTGGCTTTAGCACGTGGTCCGGTGTACTGTATATTTGCTTTGCTGGACCCTTCACCGGCCTCAACCATGTTCACTTCAGCAAATACCCTCTCGAACACCTTATCCAAGTTCCCCTCTTCCTCAATCAGTGAACCTGACCCTTTTTCCATTAACTGCTTTCTGACACTCGGCCTGACGAAGGACCTGGACAGGCGTGGAATCGGTTTGGGAAAAACCCAAGCTTTCTTTTTCAATTTACGAGACCTTCTAACATCTCCGCTGTTGGCTTGAATCCTAACCCGAAGGTATCCAAATTCTTGGGCAAAGAAACAGGTTGAACGATACCTTGAAGCTCAACCCCCAGACCTTTCCCTTGTACGAACCCATTACTTAGCATTTTTGACACTACCATGGCAGTCGCAGCTGCTACCTTGGGACGTGGAATGCTTTTACCCTCCGGCACCTTATCCACCGGGATTGTGTCGAAGACCTGATAAACCACGGTCCCTTATCATCATCAGTTTCTATAAAGGGCACGATGGCATCACTTACAACGCATGTGTGGTCTTCCCCGTGTAGCACGACCACTTGTCTGTCCCACTCGAACTTGACCATTTGATGTAACATGGAAGGCACTTTTTTGGCTGCATGGATCCATGGTCGACCCAACAAAAGTTTATAAGATACTGCAATGTCCAGCACCTGAAATTCCATAGTGAACTCAACCGGGCTAATAGTCAATTCAAGTATAATATCCCCCACTGTGTCTGTTCCGCCTCCGTCGAACCCTTGAACGCAAACACTATTTTTGTGGATTCTATCATCATCAATCCTCAACTTGTTCAGTGTAGATAATGGACAAATATTGGCACTAGACCCGTTATCGATCAACACCCGAGTAATCACTGAATCTTCACACTTGACCTTCAATTAGAGAGCTTTATTATGTTCTGTGCCTTCCACGGGCAATTCATCGTCAGAAAATGTCACCCTGTTTACCTCAAAGATTTTGTTGGTAACCGTCTCCAGGTGGTTTACTGAAAAAAACATTTCTGGCACATGGGCTTCATTCAATATCTTCATCAGAGCTCGGCGATGTTCATCTGAATGGATCAGTAATGACAACAACGAGATCTGGGCCGACGTTTTTCTTAGTTGTTCAACAATGGAATAATCTTGTACTTTCATCTTTTTCAAAAACTCTTCTGATTCTTCCTCCGTCACAGCCTTCTTGACTAGTAATGGATTGTCTTTAGTAACCCTGGCCTTTCTCAACTCATCAGGAGAAAAACAACGTCCTGACCGAGTTAATCCTTGCGCCTCACAACTCTCTTCCTCAATTTCCTTTCCTTTGTATGTCACCACTACCTTTTCATATTTCCACGGCACGGCTTTGCTATCAACCACGGGTAATTGGACTACCGGCTTTATGACAACTGGTTCTATGTAGGCCCCTTTCACAACAACCACGGGTGCAGATGATGCCCCTGGTGCCACTAACTTGGCTGGCTTTGGCTTCTTTGCGATGACGGACGACCCTTTCCCTATTACCACCACTGGCTTGTCATTCACCCCTTTTGGCTGAGCTATTGGCTTTACCCTAACTGCATTTCCTCCTCATTGGCTTCAATAGAACGGATCATCATGACCATCTGTGAGGGCTTCTTAGGCTCTGCTCCCTTATATAGCAGTTCAATCATGTTGGCCTCATGATGCGCCGGCAACGGGTTTTGATTAATGTTTGGTGCCTCCGGAGCCTGTACTTCAATACGGCAATTATCAATAAGTTCCTGCACCGTGTTCTTCAATCCCCAGCATTTCTCAATATCGTGCCCTGACATCCCTGAACAATACTCACAGCTGACCGAATGTTCCAGGTTTCTTGGAGGGAGATTTGGCATTTTGGGCTCGACTGGTGTCAATATTCCAAGTTGTTTCAATCTATAGAAGAGAGTTGTATAAGACTCTCCCAATGGAGTAAAGGTTCTTTTGTTCTGAACTTTCTCATTTCTAAAAGTTTGGTTCGGGCGAAAGCCGACTCCTGGGCTATAAGCCCTCGGGTGTGGATATGTGTTTTGTGGAGCTGGGTATGTGTTTTGTGGAGCTGGGTATGTGTTTTGGGTAGCCGGCGCACGCCATTGCGCGTGAGCCGGAGGCTAGGTATAAGTTTGGGCATGATGGATGGAAAAGTGTGGCTCTGGTGGTGGATAATAGTGTTGAGGAGGTCCATATGGGGTACACGGGTAGTTTGGGTGGTGGGATCTGGGTTGGTTGTAATATTGTGAAGGGCTTCCAGACCTGGACCATAATCCGGATTCGACATTTGCAACCTCTTCTTTCTTCTTCTTCCCAAGCACACCCCCAGTGTCGTTTTGAATGGCTTGGGTGGTTGCTTTGATTGCTGAATAACTCATGATCTTATTGGATTTGAGTCCTTCCTCAACCATGCCTCCTATTTTCACAACTTCATTAAAGGACTTGCCCAATGCTGACACCAAATGACCAAAATAGGTGGGCACCAAAGCCTGCAAGAAATAATCAACCATTCCACTCTCTTTCATTGGGGGGTCAGCCCTCGCCGCTTGCTCTCTCCAACGGAACCCATATTCTCGAAAGCTCTCACCGGTCTTCTTCTTGATCTTTGTCAATGACAGTCGATCTGGGATGATTTCGAGATTGTATTGAAACTGATAGGCGAAGGCTTGGGCCAAGTCGTCCCAGGTGTACCACCTGCTATGGTCTTGTCTAGTGTACCATTCCAACACCGATCCGCTCAAACTTTGGCTGAAATATGCCATCAGCAATTCATCTCTCCCTCCTTCTCCTCTCATCTTGCTACAGAATCCCCTTAAATGTGCTACTGGGTTGCCATGCCCATCGTACAAATCAAACTTAGGCATCTTGAACCTGACCGGTAACTGAACATCTGGGAACAGACATAAATCTTTATAGGCGACACTTATCTGGCCCCCTAACCCCCTCATGTCTCGGAATGATTGCTCCAGACTTTTGACCTTTTTGATCATCTCCTCCTTCTCAGGGTTTTTGGGCGGCTTCTCGGCGCCTGCCGTGAGATCAAGATGAGGGGTATAAGAGTAGGGTTCTGGTATTTTGAAAGTAGGCTAAGAGGGATAGTACTGGTTGTCGTGCGTCTGGAACAGAGGTTCACTAGGAGATCGGTGTAGGGTAGGAGGCGGAGGTTCCACAAAAACGGGAGTAATTGGTGGAGGGGGTATGAAACTTGTTTTGATGGAGGAGCCTGTGATGTATGAGAAGTGGTGCCTTGGCATTGTTGGTAAAGGGGAAATGCTGGAGATGAGTTCACAGTGGGTGGCTCCTGAGGCTGAGCCAATGGTGGGATATAAGCGGAGTTAGTGGGATAACCTGGCGGTGGATGCCCTTTCGCCCATGCCTGGTACTTTTCAGCCATCTGTTGTTTCAACTTATACATTTCCTCCCTTATTGCATGAACGTCCATTTCTTCTACTTATTTCGATGGGTCAACAATACTCGTATCAGATTCCAGGCCAGTCATGTTCACTTTATCTTTAGACCGGGTGTTGTATGGATGAGTTGCCAGAATGCCAAACAACTAACCACCTACCTAAACTTACACATGTAGACAACAATTCCGTTAGCGATTAGGACTTAACAGATTGGATAACCGCGCATTGGGCATGAATGCACCTATACAGTTAACCATTTCTATTATGCATTTGTTCAGCCGCATGCGTCATCCCGGCATTTCCTTAGTTCCAACTGTAAGCTTTCTCTTTTCTTTTTGTTTTCTTTTCTCTTTTCTTGTCTCTCTTTCATCTTTTCTTTCCGCATTCTATTCCTTTCTTGTTTTTCCGCTCTTTTCTTTTCTTATTCTTTTTCCACCCCTCTTGTTTTTCTTCTTTCTTTCCCTCTTCATTTGGTTACGGTCGAATCCTATGGAGATTGTCTACGTATCGTGACCCCGCACGAATCAGACCAGGCGTAGTTCGTGAAAATAAGCGCAAAAATAAAGGAACAAATTTTTTGGGAATTTTCAGATTTTCATTACCACAACATTCTATTACAAACTAAACATTTTGAAATGGAAAATAACGGACTCCAACTAAACTCAAATACAAACTCTGAACGTACTAGCATACTTGGACGCAAAAAGAAAACAGACTGACAAACAACAAACTCTATAATGGAAAATACAAACTCGATCTATGAATACATTACTGCTTCAAAAGTGGGTGCCCGCGGGGCATCGTTCGGCCTCGCCGCGGGCTTAAGTGCCAAATCCCTTTCAAGTTGCTCCAGCTCATACATTGTTCGCTTGACATAAATTATTACTGCCGAAAAGAAGGTAGTGCGGGTCATGTCTTCACATGCAC
The DNA here is from genome assembly GCF_000715075.1 of Nicotiana tabacum. Lineage (NCBI taxonomy): Eukaryota > Viridiplantae > Streptophyta > Magnoliopsida > Solanales > Solanaceae > Nicotiana > Nicotiana tabacum. Next base: position 87,038,791 of record NC_134101.1, on the reverse strand, counting down.
GACATCTCCTGAGGATGGTGTGGGCAATGGTCTCAATCCTGTCTCTTGTTCGACCCTTTTCTATAAGCAATCACCTTACTTGATTATTGCGAGACTCCAACACACGAGAATCCTGAAGATGTTGATCCTGCAGCTGTTGTATTTCTACTTCCATTCGGGCCAGTAAGTCATAGCAGTGTCCACTTTCAGTCTCAAAAGCTTTGGCTTGCTTAACTGCTTTATCCTCAAGGGTGAACACTTTCCTTTTCAGACTACCGATGGACTTTTCATAATCCTTCTTTATTTGTTGCATGTAATGGGTGCGTTCTTCCGTTCTTTTTACCCACTATGCCCGGAGTTCCGCTATGGTGCCTTCAGATTTTTTCAGCTCATTCCGGCACTCACCAATTTCCCTTTTCAGCCCTTTATCAACCGCTCGTCCGACCGGCTCCTTTGTTGGTTATTGGCAGCTATCCTCATTTGTTGGACTTGGGCCCTAAGCGCCTCATTTTCTTGGGCCAACCTGTTCTTTTCTCCCTGATCAGCAGCAACTTGCACACTGTTCTCAAATTTCAGAGCTTCGATCTGTTGTTTCAGCTTGCTGATTTCGGCCTGATAGCCTTCTTCTTTTGCTAGCCAACCCTATTGTTCTTGTGATGATTCAGTGAAATCCTGGATGTGGGGTCTTTTAGCTGGCCTCTGATGCTCAAGTTCTCTTCTGTACGATGCGAGGTATTCTGGCGACATTTCTCCTTTGGCCCGATCCTGCACAAAAGTATCTGCTTGTAGATATTGACATTCATTCCAAATCTCGCGGACTTTTGCTTCGGGAAACTGTCCGTCAGGGCTAATCTCAATTACTTGAACACTAAGATCTTCCTCTCGTGGCACGGTTTGGCATCTCCCGAGTTGTCTCAGAACCCGACATGGAGCATAAGGCTGGATGCTCTTAAGGCCCATCACAAGAAAATGCGACCTAGCTGCTGGCATGTATATGATTTCTTTAACAGGCAACCATCCCAATGTCCACTGTATCTGACTGTCCGTGAGAGTACGAAAGTATGATATCCATGCTGTTACTCCTTCAGGAAGACTAACCCCGTCAATCCTTGTGTAAAACTCTCCTATACATGTCTTGTCAGACGAACCATAACTCAAGAGCGGGGAACGGTAGCATAGATGCTCGGTCATCCACATTTGTAGCAACAAGTTACACCCCTCAAAAATGTTTCCTCCGTCTTTGCAGGCAGTGAAAGCTTGGAAAATGTCAGACATGATCATAGGCGCAAGAGTGCTTTCAGTTTGAGCAAACAAGGTACTGATGACCCCAGCTATTTTTATATCAATATTCTCGTCTTTCCTTGGGAACACCAGGAGGACCAAAAAGGTTATCATGAAAGCCACCCGTCTGTGCTCATCCCACTTTCGACGGTTATTTTTACTGCATAGCTTGATGTCCGGCTTGTTAAACCCTCCCATGTGGCCGTACCTGTCGTATATAAAGCGCAGAGTGCAGAAACCTTTTGCCAAATCTGGATTATGGACCGTCTTGGGTATCTTCAATGAATCTAAAAGCCGATGCATCGTGATGGCTCTTGGAGCAACCAGATATTTTCCTCTTAACGGAACCTCAGCATTTCCGATGTACCCGGTTATTTCCTCCAGAGTTGGGGTGAGCTCAAAATCTGGGAAGTGGAAGACATTGTGCGCTGGGTCCCAGCAAGTGACCAACGCTCTTATAATATCACCCCGAGGTTTGATTTCCAGCAGACCCGTAAGACCTTTCAGATATTTTTTGACTTCATCTTGTCCTTGTTTGCCTAAATCGTTCCACCATAGTCGCAACTCGAAAGGGATTTTAGTCATTATTGAGAAAGGTTCGTTTTGCATCGTGCTCATCCTGCACATTTATTAAGGTGATTTAGGCAAAAACTTTTATTTGACTCAAAACAAAATTAACTATTTCCTTTTCCAAATTTAAAATGAAAGACTCGGTTTTCAAACACGGCCTTTCGGCACTCCCATGAACGAAGATTTTAAGGCTGTGAAAGTCAACCGGTCAAAAAATCAAAAATTGACCAAAGGTGGAAGTTATGCAAAGTCAGCCTTCCGGTGTCCATCTCGAGAACGTTCAGCTGTTTTTGGCAAAACGGCATCACCCGATTTATCCATGCAAAAATTTAAATTGAAATATTTTTGGCTATTTTTGCCAATGGGAGGTTGGACCCGATGAAGGTTTGCCTACGTATCTCACGCCCTGTGAGAATCAAACCCGCGTAGTTCGGGCAAAGAAACTAACTATAATTTTGAAGACAAGGCTCTTTCTTTTCATTTTCCATGGCAAGACAAACTTTTTCCAAACTAAAACAAAGACTCTTTTTCTTTTCTTTTTCAACAAACAACTTTCCAAAAGTAAAAGACACTTTTTCTATTTTCCCTTTGCATTTTAGTAAAACAATCTAATAAAAAATAAAACATTTTCCTTTTTTCCATTTTCTCAAAATTTCGGCAGAGTTTCGGCAGTATTGGGTCATTAGTTTTTCTAAAATAATCGATTAACTCCCTAGCTGCTCTTTTTCTCTTTTCCTTTTTTTCTCAATTTTCCAACATTCCCGAGATTCAAAAGCCAGTCAACATGCCGTTTCGGAACAAATGTATGTACAGAACAAGTAGGATGCATCAGGATGGTCTTTTTATTTCAGGTTGCTAGCCCTAGACGGACCCAACCCCTGTGTTGAGTCCCCTAAGTCAAATGCAGCATGATGCAATTAAGCGCTCCTACTAGGGATTCGGCATGAAGTCAAGTTATTATGGGTTCAAAACCTGGGTATGTGTTCTAAACAGTGCACTCGAGCGGACAACTCGAGTCGAGGAGGGGGCAGCGTACCGGGGACCCGCGAGATAGTCCGGCTTTGCAACTTATCCGAGCTTTTTTTTATTTCAGGGTATGACACTAACAGAATAGGGAGTCTCAACCAGTAAGCACATCCCCGGAGGTAAAGAGAGAAGGGTGTCGGGACAGTTTATATACAGTTCAAATGATATCAAAGCGGTAACATTTAGCATATTCAGCACAAAACATGTAGGAAAAGTAGATATAACCAAATACAACAATTTATCTAAGCTCGACTTCTAAACCCTGAGCCAGAGATTATGGGTTCGTTCCCCAGCAGAGTCGCCAGAGCTGTCACACCTCCTTTTTCACCTATACCCCGTAAGAGCATAAAAATAAGGGAGTTTTTCCACTTAAAGGACAATCGGAACGGGATTTAATTATTAATTATTCAGAGTCGCCACTTGGGATATTAATGGTGTCCCAAGTCACTGGTTGAATCCCGAACCGAGGAAATTTATGACTCTGTTAATAGTCCACGAACAAGAAATTCGAGTAAGGAATTCTGTGAATCCGGGAGAAGGTGTTAGGCATTCCCGGGCTCCGTGGTTCTAGCACGGTCGCTTAACTGTTGTATTAGATTTTATCCGATTTTAATACATGCTAAGTTATGTTCCTTTTATTTATAAACCGCTTTTATCATTATTTTTTATTATTTTTTTTTTTAAAAAAAACTTGCAACGTCGTGAAAATGCGTCTCGAAGCACGTCGCACTCAATGCACTCATGGTTGTTGATACATTTTGACTCCGTTGAGATTTGGATTTGGGCCGAATCAATGCGCACCCGAGTTTAAGAGGGTAATTTATTAAGAACGCTCCTAAAGTGTATAACGCGTTATTGTCTTTAGGGAAGACCGTGAAATTCGCTAAACGGCCCATCCCGAATTCTAAGAAATTAAGACAGTATTTATTGAGGGCCCCACAATTTGTAGTTTTATTTGGCGAGGCTCGTCTTATTTATTTTAAAAGGGAAAACCTAAAAGCAACTATATCTTTCTATATTTGTTTGGTCTCTAAAAGATAAAAAAATCCTAATTAATTAATATTATTAAAATCGGGCAGCTCAAGTCCAGGTTCAAACAAAAGGGATGACCTTTAGCTTGAACCCGCTGCTTAACTCAAAGCCCATAGCTAGCCATTTAATTACTAATGAAACCATCATTAATTCATTCTTGAGTCCAAAGGCCCAAACCATAATATGCACATCAACCACGAATTTTCAACAACATGGGTCAGGTTCGACATTAGCCCAAACCGGATAACAAACCTGGGGATTGAAGGATCGAATCCCCTGGCGTGGATAGGCCGTAGTTCAAATATAAATTAATTAAGCAATTTGACTGCTAAACCTTAAATAGTTTCTAACTAATGAAATTTTTGAAGCAAATTGAAATGAGTGGAGCATTTTGAAGCAGTTGTATCTAAATGGTTTTGATTTCTAACTAAAAGGACATTAGGATCAAATACAAATGACTGACTTCACGTGTGTTTCAATCATGAATTCAAACTTTATTATCTCAACAACATGAATCTAATCAAACTAGAAAATGACTACTAACAGAAAAGTTCACACGTTTGTAGGCTAATCAGTTAACAGTCCTCAAATATTACAGAATCGGAGCAGTCTCAGTTCGGCCCAATTTGTCCATTTATATGGACAACCCCCATCCCTTTGTAGTTTGATTTTCTTTTCAATTTATTTTCCTTTTTCATTTTGCATTTATATATATATTTTTTGTTTTGTTAAAATGACAAATAGAAAATCATAGACCAAATTAACACTAAAATTATTATTTAATTTTCCAAAATCAACTAATTTCTATATTTAAACAAATTCCACAAATTAAAATAAAGGTGCACAAAGTCATTTTTTGTCATTTTCTTTATATGAAAACAATTCTAAACTACCAATTAACACTAAAAATATGAAATTAAATCCTACACAAACGCCACATGTATTTTTGTATTTTTCGTATGAATTTAAAAGCACACAAAAATGCAACAATTACCAGAAATATGACACAAAATTCACAAAATTCTGAAATGATAAGAAAATTGTTTTATTTGAATTTTGGGAGTAATTTGCTTAGGGCAAAAATCACGTGCTCACAGCCGCTTGTTCACGCTATTTGATAGCGTATTCTCAGAAGCTTTCTGAAGATGTCTTTTTGAGACTGGACAAAGAATTTATGTCTGGAGCTATGTCCACATTGTACCGAAACTGTCTCACAAATTACCAGGCCAGGTCATCCCATATCTGCCAATGGGTGATGTCATGGTTCATATACCTCTCTGATGCAATTTCGGTTAAACTCTCCCCAAAATAGGCCATCAAAAGTTCTTCCTTTCATCCCGCCCCTCTTAATTGATTGCAATATCTTTTTGAATGGGCGATCGGGTCCCCATGCCGGTCATATCTTTCTAATATTGGCGTTTTAAAGCCAATGGGCAGATGAACGTGAGGAAAGATGCATAGATCGGTGTACGAGACACTCTTTTGGCAACTCAAGCCTTGCATGTTCTTAAGACTTTGTTCGATGCTTTTCATCTTCCAAGTTATATCTTTTGCTCGGGGTTCTTCACGGTTCTTTCCTGTTCTATGGGAGACTCATATCGGGGGTGCTAAGGGTAGGAGTTTGGGGTGACATGAGCCGTGTCAACTTGAAATTGTGGTACTTGGAAAGTGAAGGCTGACGGTTCAACACATGGCCTAGGCACTAGTGGATATGCCATAGTAGAGACTGGTGGTGCAGTGAATATCGTAGAAGATACTCCTCAAAACGGTGCCTGGGGGCGAACCTCAGAAGGCGTACCGGTGAAATTAGCTGGCATAGTGGGGTACTCGAACATGATGAACGGGATGGTTACGGGAATAAGGACATTGGAGGTTCCACTTGTGCAGGGAATCAGTTCAGGAAATCCAGGGATTGCACTGGGCGGTTCTCTGCCATTGGACCAAGCGTCCCACATCTCCAACATGCGGAGACGCAGTATTCTATTTTCTTCAACAGTTGCTGACTCTAAAGCCGGAATAACCAATACCGGGCTATCCTCTAAGGGGTTAATTATGGGTAGATGACTCTCTAATGTCACTGCGATACTCCCTTTAGATCTTGTGAAGTAAGAGTGCGAAGCCAGGTTACCACAAAACCAACCACCTAAAAACAAAACCTGTTCTTAAACAGCATACACAACAAACTGGTTAGTTTGAGACATTTAGCACATAGGGAATCACATGTTGGGAGTGCAATGCACCTAAACAGTTGAACGTTTTTCTACATGTTTGTGCAACGGTTGCGTGTTTCATCCCGTCTTTCCTTTTTGTCACCTTCCTATCACACCCCAACCTCAGGAGGCGCGACCGGCGCTCAATCGGGTAAACCCCAAATGAGCAAGCCTTATTCATACATTTCTACCCAACTCAATACGGTTAAGGGAACCATGCTTCCGTTTATTTAGGCAATAGCAAAATCGAACATTCATATTATTAGTACATTTTTCATGTCCCAAACCTAAAACCATGGTTAAGTTCAAGATTTCATACAATTATAGTTTAGAAGAACTAGAGTATAGAGTTACAATATAGTTCGTTGACCCATCCAACACTCGTACATAACTCACACCAACGTCTACGGAGCCTCTAAAGACAATAATGACAATGTCGGCCCGGCTATACCTCAAAAGTGGATATCTATAACAAAAGATGTGCAATATAACCCCTTGAAGGAGAAAGGGGCTCACCAAGATTACGAGAGGAGGATACTCTGCTACGCGCGATCGATACTATCCGCTATGGAGCCACCTACATTTATTTAAAAATGTAGTGCCCCCGGCAAAAGAGACGTTAGTACCATGGAATAGTACTAGTATGTATAACTAAACACCATCAAATTAGAAAGAACAACCATACAAGAGTAAAAAAGAAATCATAAGGACAACAAGACGTTACCCTTATTTCATTCTCACTTTCCACTTTCAATTACCAATACATTACCACCATGTGTGTATAACATGGCGTCCGATCACGGCCCGATCGGCTAAGCCGTCTTACCAATACGTTACCCTTTTCCATTAATCAGTCTCACTTCAATCTTTGGTTGCATATATATTAGATCATCGGCACTTAGGGCCACGATTAACACATTTCATAATTCACGTTTAACATTATTCCCATTTTCAACATTAACCTTGCCATGTAATATCATAGGCACACATAAAAGCAATTTAAGTTATAAGTATAAAGAGGAATTTATGTAGTTCGGCATATTAATCACAATGTAACCTTGACTTGACATTTAGGCATTTAACACATCATTCATATTCACCACACATCCTCAATTACAAATAATGACACATTAAACACATAGAGAAGCATATTTCACATACATTTTCATAACATCAATTCATTTGACATAACAAGTACTACATCAATCAAATTTCGGACTTACAACATTTGCACTGGCACCATGGAGGCTCAATTTCTAAGAGGATGGGGTTTTAGCCATACATACCTCAATAGATCTTTCCTTAAATCCTTATAATAAATTCCGGATTTTCCTAGCAACTTCGATCTATTTTATGAAAATTACAAGTTGAACCAAGAATTAAAGGCATAAATAAGATTCTAGCCCATTTAAGAAAATTATCAAGCACTAAGTGTGCATAGTGATTTTAGGACTCTTTTGTGAGAGATTTTCATCATCCTATACCACAATTGTTATCTTTTTGGATCAAAACCTCCCCATACCCCATTATCTTTTATGCATGTAAGATTATCAGCCTTTATACTCATGAACTCACTTGCTAATCACTTATTTTAATAGAAATTTCGAAATTATAGATGAGGGTACAAGTTCTTACCTCTTAGGGTGAAGACCTAGCAATTTCACTTGACAATCTTCAAGGATTTGGGGCAAGGATTGAGTGGGGACTTGATGAAGATCACTCTCTCTCTCTCTAGACTTCCTCTCTCACTGTATATGCCATGAAATAACAGAAAAATGGTCTAATGGGGTGTGTTTAATTGGATGGGGTCGGGTTTTAAAAGTTATAAAATAGGAGCCCCGACACGATCTGCGGTTGCATATGCGATCACATAATGGACATGCGGTACGTAGAATGGACCGCAAAAATGGTCCCAAAACCTAAACAAACTGTCTCGGTATGCGACAGAAATGCGGCCCGCATACCTGTTCTGTGGTCGCATAATGCACTGCAGAACTGCCTCTCACAAAATTCTAATGGGGGGTTGTACGACGACTATGCGGCCCGCATATTGATTATGCAATCACACAATTGGCTGCATAATTGACCTCAAATTAACCAACACACTGACTGACTCTACGGCGACTATGCGGTCCGCATATCGATTATGCGACCACATAATGGCCCGCAGAATCGCACTTTTCTGGGAAAATATAAACTGGCACTATGAACTTTCGGGTTTTTGGGAAGAAGTTTCATGGGGCCTTACATCCTCCCCCACTTAAGATCATTCGTCCTCTAATGAGGATCAAGGTTCACTAATTAGCAATCCTTATGTAACTTCAGCTTTTTCACATCATGAAACATATTAACAGTCCCAAATTTGGCTAACTCCCTAAATTTCCAAAAATTTTGCCAGAGTTCCCTTTGTATCTAGGCCTATCCACCTGTCAGAGAGCCCCAGAAACGTATCCTAACAGCATATACACATTCCATAGACATAACATAAATTGTACAACACTAACCATGGCTTCATAGGCAACATATAACAAAAATAGGATAGTTTTACATAGATCAGTCAAAAGATAAGAGTTCATAGGAACCAAATGTATAAAAGCTATTGCATGGCTAAACAAACAAATGTGGCTACTTCTTTCTCATTTCTTCCTCTGCTTCCCAAGGGGCTTCCTCAACCTGCTGGCTCCGACATAACACATTTACGGAGGTAATTTCCTTATTTCTCAATTTCCGGACTTGGCTATCAAGAATGGAAACTGGAACATCATCACAAGACAGTTCTTCATTAACCTCAATATTTTCAACTGGCACAATAGTAGATGGATCTCCCACTACCTTGTTCAACATAGATACATGGAAAACCGGATGTACGAATGACATCTCCGGTGGCAGCTCGAGCTTATACGCCACCTGACCAATCCTCTGAATGATTCTGAACGATCCGACATACCTCAGACTCAATTTTTCTTTCTTTCCAAACTACATGATACCCTTCATGGCGGAAACCTTCAAAAATACCCAATCATCTTTTTTTAACTCCAAATCTCTACGACGAACGTCCGAATAAGACTTTTGGTGACTTTGAGCAGTTTTTAACCTTTCTTTAATAATCTTAACTTTCTCCATAGCCTGATGCATGATGTCCGGCCCTACCAATTCAACTTCTCCAACCTCGAACCACCTAATGGGAGACCTACATCTTCTACCATAAAATGCCTCGAATAGTGCCATCTGGATACTAGCATGGAAGCTGTTGTTCTAAGAAAATTCTATGAATGTCAAATGGTCGTTCCAGCTACCCTTGAAATCAAGAGTACAAGCATGCAACATATCTTCAAGCGTCTGAATAGTCCACTCCGCTTGCCCTTCGGTCTGAGGGTGAAAAACAGTACTGAGATTTACCTGCCTACCCAAACCTTGCTAAAATTTCTTCAAAAAGTTGGTTGTGAACTGAGCCCCTTGATCTGAAATGATTGAGGCTAGAGTGCCATGCAACCTGACTATCTCTTTGATATACAACTGATCATATTGTTCCGCTGTATCGGTAGATTTAACTGGCAAGAAGTGCACTGATTTTGTGAGTTGATCCACAATCACCCAAATTGTCGAACTTGCGCGGAGTGCGCGGTAACCCTACCACAAAATCCATGTTGATCATCTCCCATTTCCACATTGGAATCTCTATGCTTTTGGCCAATCCACCGGGCCTTTGATGTCCGGCCTTTAGTTCCTGACAATTCGACCATTCTGCCACAAAGTCTACCACATTCTTTTTCATGTTGTTCCACCAATAAATTTCCTTGAGATCGTGATACATTTTCGTAGAACGTGGGTGCACAGAATACCTGGAAGTGTGAGATTCTGCCATGATCCTCTCCCGAAGACCATCAATATCAGGAACACATAAGCGGCCTTGGTAGCGTAGGGTACCATCATTCATGCCAAAGGAAAAAGTTGTGGTCTTGTGTTTATGAATCCCCTATTTCAGTTGTTCTAACAATGGATCGTTGAATTGTTTCTCTTTAACTTCCGCCACAAGCGATGATTCATCCCTATTCTGCACAATCACCCTTTCTTCATTAGAGTCCGCAAGGCGTACTCCCAAACTAGCCAACTGGTGAACTTCCATGGCCAACGGCCTCTGATATGCCTCCAAATGCCCCAAACTTCCCATAGATTTTCGACTAAGAGCATCCGCCACAACATTAGCCTTTCCTGAGTGATAGAGAATATAAATGTCATAGTCCTTGAGTAACTCTAGCCATCTTCTTTGTCTTAGATTCAACTCCTTCTACTTGAAAATATATTGAAGGCTCTTGTGATCCGTAAATACATCCACATGGACAACATACAAATAATGTCGCCAAATCTTTAGCGCAAACACCACTGATGCAAGCTCTAAGTCATAGGTTGGATAGTTCTTTTCATGATTCTTGAGTTGCCTAGAAGCGTAGGCTATAACCTTGTTGTGTTGCATTAACACACACCCAAGCCCGATCCTTGAGGCATCGCAATACACTACAAATCCCTTTGTACCCTCTGGCAGGGTTAACACCGGTGTTGTAGTCTATCTTGATTTCAATTATTGGAAACTCCTTTCACAAGCATCGGACCATTGGAATTTAACTGCTTTCTACGTCAATTTAGTCAATGGAGAGGCAAGAGTAGAAAATCCCTTCACAAACCTTCTATGGTACCCAGCCAAACCCAAGAAACTGCGAATCTCTATTGGAGTGGTAGGTCTAGGCCAATTCTTCGCTGCTGCAATCTTTTAAGTATCAACCATAATTCCTTCCTTGGAGACGACATGACCCAAGAACGCATCAGATTCAAGCCAAAATTCACATTTCGAAATTTTTTTATACAGTTGATGTTACTAAAGAGTCTGCAAAACTGGCATAAGATGGTCAACATGGTCCTCCCAACTTCGGGAATACACAAGAATATCGTCAATGAATACTATTACAAAAGGAGTCAAGAAAAGGCTTAAAGACTCGATTCATAAGATCCATGAAAGTTGCTGGGGCATTTGTTAGCTCAAAAGACATCACCATAAATTCAAAGTGCCCATACCGAGTCCTAAAAGTTTTTTTTGAAATATCATTCTCCCTTATCTTCAATTGATGATACCCGGACCGCAAGTCAATTTTTGAGAAACACGTAGCACATTGCAATTGATCAAACAAGTCATCTATTCTTGGTAGAGTATATTTATTTTTGACTGTGACCTTGTTGAGTTGACGGTAGTCAATACACATCCATAGCGACCCATCTTTCTTCCTTAGAAACAAGACTGGTGTGCCTCACAGTGAAACACTCGGCCGGATGAACCCTTTTCTAGCAAATCCTTCAATTGTTCCTTTAGCTCTTTCAATTCTACCGGTGCCATTTTGTATGGTGGAATTGATATAGGTTGCGTGTATGGCATCACATCGATCCCAAAATAAATTTCCCTGTCTGGTGGAATCCCAGGGAGTTCATCTGGAAAGACATCAAGAAATTCATTCACAACTGGCACGGACTCAAGGCTAGGCGCCTCGGCATTAGTGTCCGTAACCCGAACTAAATGATAGATACACCCCTTCTTGATCATCTTCACGGCCTTAAGATAAGAAATAAACCGACCTTTAGGCTCTACATTATCTCCTTTACATTAAACAATGGGCTCATTAGGAAATTCAAGCCTCATAGTTCTAGTACGACAATCAAGTTTGGCAAAGCATGAATAAAGCCAATCCATTCCCATTATTACATCAAAGTCGACATCCCTAATTCAATAAGATCTGCCGGGGTATCCCTACCTCGTACCGTAACAACACAACCTCTATAAACTCGAGCAGCCATAATAGACTCACCAACCGGAGTAGACACCGAGAATGGCTCATGAAGCTGATTCGGTTCTATCCCAAATTCCATAGCAACAAATGGTGTAACATAGGACAAGATAGAACCAGGGTCAATAAGGGCATACACATCATGAGATTGGATAGTCAGAATACCTGTAACAACATCTGGAGAAGCCTCTGTAGTCTGGCGACTACTCATAGCATAGAACCGGCTGGGTCCTCCTGAACTCTGCGCACCACCCCTATCTACACCACGCCCTGCGGGTGCTGGGGTACCTCAAGCTGGAGAGGGGGCTGAGGATGCAGCAGCTAATGGACTGGATGACTGTGTTGTGCCCCTACCCACTCCCTGGCAGGATGTATGACAATGCCTTTGGATGTGACCTCTCATCCCACATCCATAGCATATAGGTAACTCCAAGTAGCAAATCACTAAGTGCATCTTCCCGCAATTGGGGCACGGGGACCTCTGCTGCTGCTGGGATCTCCCTTCTGATCGACCCTGCTGGTAAGGCCCCCTGCTACCTTGACTAGGCCTGAAACGACTCCATTGCTGCTGCTGGCTGGGCCCTGATGGCGGTGCACTAGCTGAAGACTGTGCAACAAACTAGGACGACTTAGATGTCCCTCCCCAGAAAGTTGATCTTCCCCCACCTAGTGACTCACCCATGTTGCCCGTAGACCGGGTCTTTTTGTTACCCTCTCTCTCCATTTTGTTCTTCAATTTGCGGTTCTCTGTGGCCTGAGAAAATGCTACCATCTTCCCATAATTCATGTCAGAATTTAATACAGACGTAAAAGCCTCATTAATAGTCAAAGGATTAAGGCCTTGAACAAACTGGCGCACCCTAGCCTCCTTTGTGGGCAACATGTGGATGGCATATTTGGACAGACGGGCAAACTGCATATAGTACTCCCACACACTTCTGCTACCTTGCTTCAGATTTTTGAATTCCGCTACACGGGCTACCGTTGTCTCAGTAGGCAGGAAATGATCTATAAAGGCATCGGCAAACTCGCTCTACCTCGCCGGAGGGATCCCCTCCTCGTGGGAATCTTCCTATAACTCAAACCATGCATAGGCCACCTCTTTCAGATGGTAGGCAGCCAACTCTACTCCGTCTGTCATAGTTGAACGCATAACCCTGAGGGTCTTGTGCATCTCATCAATAAAATCCTGAGGGTCTTCTTTTGGATTGGCACCCGTAAACGCTAGAGGGTCTAACTGAAGAAATTTGTTCACCCTGGAACTGGTGGAATCCCCCTGCTGACTGGATGAACTAGGCGCAACATTCGACCTTTGGGCTTGAGAGGCCACTAGCTGAGTCAACAACTAAATAGCTCCCATAAGATCCCTATCAGAAATACTAGAACCGGAAGCTAGGGATAGAGGCGGAATAGAAGTATCAATGGGAGGGATAGTAGTGGTAGTACCCTCCACAGGTGTAGGAGTTGGGGTAGTCTATTTTGGAATAGGAGAACCAGGCAGGGTGATAGCAGGGCGACTACCCTCACACGCAGTATCAAGCAGTGATTCATCAGCCACTCTTGAAGTGGCATTAGCTTCTTTGCCAATTCTTGCTTTCTTCTTAGGTGCCATTTACTGAAATATAGAACAATGCACTAGTTAGGGGGAAATAGTTTCACATTTGCCGCACCATCCAGAATATCAAAGAAGGGTGTTATTCCTAATACCCGAGTAGCCTCCAACTTATAGATGTGGTCGACTACATACCGATAAGAAGGACTCTACCAGACACGACTCCGAGACATCCAAGGACACTTCAAAACCTTAGGCTCTGATACCAAGTTTGTCTCGCCCCAACCTCCAGAGGCGCGACCGACGCTCAATCGAGTAAATGCCAACTGAGCAATCCTTATTCATACATTTCTACCCAACTCAATACGGTTAAGGGAACCATGATTCCATTTATTTAGGCAATAGCAAAATCGAACAATCACATTTTTAGTCCATTTTCATGTACCAAACCTAAAACCATGGTTAAGTTCAAGATTTCATACAGTTATAGTCTAGAAGAACTAGAGTATAGAGCTACAATATAGTTCGTTGACCCATCCAACACCCATACATAACCCACACCAAAGTCTACGGAGCCTCTAAGGATACAAAAGACAATAATGGCAATGCCGACAACAAGGCCTCGGCTATACCTCAAAAGTGGATATCCATAACAAAAGATGTACAACATAATCCCTTTGAAGGAGAAAGGGGCTCACCAAGACTTTGAGAGGAGGATGCTCCACTACACGCGATTGGTACTATCCGCTATGGAGCCACCTACATTCATTTAAAAATGTAGCGCCCCCGACAAAAGGGACGTTAGTACCGTGGAATAGTACTAGTATGTATAACTAAACACCTTCCAGTTAGAAAAAACAACCACACAAGAGTAAAAAGAAATTATAAGGACAACGAGCTTCAAATAAGAACCACATCAACAATATAAGAGGTTCACATAGTTTTCATATAATTTCTAAAATTTCAGATTCGGGCATTCCATATCATTGCATCATCATCCACATTACCACCGCTTCCTTGAGCGGAGTCCAATCACGGCCCGATCGGCTAAGCCGTCTCACCAAGACGTTACCCTTATTTCATTCTCACTTTCCATTTTCAATTATCAATATATTACCACCATGTGTGTATAACATGGCATCCGATCACGGCCCGATCGGCTAAGGCGTCTTACGAAGACCTTACCGTTTTCCATTGATCATTCCCACTTCAATCTTTGGTTCCACATGTTTTAGTTCATCGGCACTTGGGGCCACGATTACCACATTTCATAATTCACATTTCACATTATTCCCATTTTCAACATTAACCTTGCCATTTACGATCATAGGCATACACAAAGCAATTTAAGTTATAATCATAGAGAGAAATTTATCTAATTCGGCATATTAATCACAATGTAACCATGACTTGACATTTAGGCATTTAGCACATAGGTCATGTTCACCACACATCCTCAATTTACAAAGAATGACACATTTAACACATAGAGAAGCACCTTGCATATACATTTTCATAACATCAATTCATTTGATATAACAAGTACTACATCAATCAAATTTCGGACATACAACATTTGCACGGGCACCATGGAGGCTCAATTTCTAAGAGGAGGGAGTTTTAGCCATACATACCTCAATAGAGCTTTCCTTAAATCCTTATAATAAATTCCGGAATTTCCTAGCAACTTCGCTCTATTTTATGAAAATTACAAGTTGACCAAGAATTAGAGGCATGAATAAGATTCTAGCTCATTTAAGTAAATTGTCAAGCACTAAGTGTGCACAGTGATTTTAGGACCCTTTTGTGAGAGATTTTCATCATCCTATACCACAATTGTTATCTTTTTGGTTCATAACCTCCCCATATCCGATTATATTTTATGCATGTAAGATTATCAGCCTTTATACCCATGAACTAACTTGCTAATCACTTATTTTAATAGAAATTTCGAAATTATAGATGAGGGTACAAGTTCTTACCTCTTAGGGTGAAGACCTAGCAATTTCACTTGACAATCTTCAAGGATTTGGGGCAAGGATTGAGTGGGGACTTGATGAAGATCACTCCCTCTCTCTCTAGACTTCCTCTCTCACTCTATATGTCGTGAAATAATAGAAAAATGGTCTAATGGGGTATTTTTAATGGGATGGGGTCGGGTTTTCAAAGTTCGAAAATAGGAGCCCCGACACGATATGCGGTCGCATATGCGATCACATAACGGACATGCAACCTGCAGAATGGACCGCAAAAGTGGTCCCAAAACCTGAACAAACTGTTTGGGTATGTGACAGAAATGCGGTCCGCATACCTATTCTGCGGTCGCATAATGCATTGTAGAACTGCCCCTCACAAAATTCCAAGCGGGGGGTTATGCGATGACTATGTGGCCTGCATATTGATTATGCGATCGCATAATTGGCCTCATAGTTGACCTCAAATTAACCAACACACTGACTGACTCTACGGCGACTATGCGGTCCGCATATCGATTATGCAACCGCATAATAGCCCGCAGAATTGCACTTTTCTAGGAAAATATAATTCCTTAAATTTTTATTGCACAGATCAATCCAAAGGGTCCGAGCCGCGGCGAGCTTTTGTCACTATGAACTTTCGGGTTTTTGAGTAGAAGTTTCACGGGGCCTTACACTTCCAAATCCTGAATCTTTTATTTCTTTGCACTCTTTTATTTTTCCTCTCTTTTTTTCATTTTTCTTCTCTTCTTCTTCTCCTCTTTTTTTCACTCGGGTTGTCTATAGCCATGATCGGATTTGATGGGGATTGCCTACGTATCACGACGCCTCATGAATCATATCATTACGTAGTTCAGGGGATAAATGCAAAATAAAAGAAAGAAAATTTTTGGATTTTCAATATTTCATTAAATAAAAACTTCTAGTTTTCTTCTATAACAAAGACTTTAACATACAGACTTAAGAACTGGAAAACAAAAGCAAACTCAAAGAAGACTAACAGACTCTAAAAACTGAAATACAAACTTGAATAGAAAATCAGGAATACATAAGAGCCTCCAATACTACTCCAAGGGCTCGCGGGACATTAGTCGGTCTCGACGCGGGCCTGTATGCAATATCTTCTTGGAGGCGGTCTAGGTCGTCCATTATCTTACGGACAAAATTTATCACAGCGGAGAAGAACATGGACCTGGTCGTATCCTCGCATTCATGGCATTTCATGAGGACATAATCAGCAATTCCTTTAATCATTTCTCTAATGACGCCCTTCTCTTGGAGTAGGCATCCAATTTGCTGAGACCTGGCCTCCAAAACCTGTGTGGCTGTATGGTTTTTCTCTTGTAACAGTTGCATGTCCTATTCCAATTGAGACATTAATGCATAGCAATGCTCTCTTTCCGCTTTGAAGTTCCAATTGTAACTCGAGACTCCTTTGTCATACTTTTCTTTTAACTGCTGAACGAACCTCACCCGTTCATCTACATTCTTTGCCAACTTTGCCCGGGCTTTCGCCAATTCATCCTCGGCTTTTTCCAAATCAGCCCCATGATCACACACTTTTCGCCTAAGACCGTTTATGAGTTTTTTATCTGTTTTCCTTCTTCTAGGGTTTTCAGGAGCTATTTTCATCCTCTAAATCTGAGCTCGAAGAATTTCGTTTTCTCGGGCCAACCTTTTCTTTTCTTCTTCATCTACAGTGGCCTGCAAACCACTGTCAAATTTAATGTCTCTGATTTTCCCTTCTAATCTGCTTATGGTAGACCTATATTCATTCTCTTTGGTTAACCAAGCCCATTATTCTTGGGCGATGCTTCAACAAATTCTTGGATGTGGGGCCTATTGGTTGGCCTTTCAGATTCATCACTTGTTGCAATTCTCTTTCTATGCCAAGAAAGATAACCATGAGAGACCTCACCCCTGGATAAATCACGTATTCGGGTATTCGCCCTCAAATACTGACATTTGTTCCAAATATGGCAAACCACTTCTTTAGGAAATTTAGAGTCGGAGCAGACTTCGACCACATGAATACTATGATCTTCATCTTTGGGAATACCTAGCATCTTCCAAGTTGTCTCAAAAAACGGTATGGGGCATAAGATTGGATGCTTCGGAGACCCATTAGCAGGAAGTAGGGGCCGGTGTCAGGCATGTACACAATCTCATCAACAGGAAGCCAACCCAGTGTCCACTCTATCTAATTCGTAGTTATGGAATGAAAGTGAGATGTCCAATCTTTGATCCCTTCCGGTATTTCAAATCCAATCACCGTGTACCAAACTCTTTGATGCAGTTTTTTCCCGTAGACCTATAGTTCATGTATCGGAGATGGTGACAAAGGTGTTCAATCATCCACATTTGTAATAGTAGATTGCACCCCTCAAAAAATTCTACTCCGGCTTTACAACCTGCGAGAGCTCGGAATATATCTGATACAATCATGGGTGCGAGGGTACTCTTGGCATTGGTAGTCAGAACATAGACAACTCTAGCTGCACGTAAATCAATATTCCCGTTCTTCCTTGGAAACACTAAGATGCCTAAGAATGCCACCATGAAAGCAAAGCATCTATGTATTTACCACTTTGATCAGTTTCCATTACTGAAAAGTCCACCTTCTGGGTCCTCCAAACCTCCTAACTGCCCATACCGCTGGTACAGAAAGTGTAAAGTGGAAAATCCCTCCGCCAAATCTGCATACTGGATTTGCCTACTTATTTTCAATAGGTCTAGAAACTTATGGGGAGTAACGGCCCTTGGAGCTATCAAATATTTGTGTCTTAAACCATCTGTACTCCCAGTATAACCCGCCATTTCCACCAATGTAGGTGTAAGCTCAAAATCTGAAAAATCCAGAACGTTGTGAGCGGGGTCCCAGAATGATACTAATGCCCCTATTACATCACTCCTAGACTTAATCTTCAATAATCCAGTGAGTGGCCCCAGGTAGTGGTTGACCTTGTCTTACCCTTGTTTTCCCAAATCCTCCCACCACATTATCTCAGTCATAACCTTCATCGGTAAATTCTGAACTGTGCTCATTCTACACATTTAGATTAAGGTTATTGGGTTAAAATATGTGAGCTTTTGTTTTTTTTAACGAAAATAATAAAACTTATCAAAAGGTTTTTTTTGCAAAAATTCAAATTAAAACAAATCATGGCTTCTTTTGCAATTAACAAAGGTATCGTTGGTGGTTATTCTTGCAAAACGGCCTTCCGGCGTCATGTTAGTACATTTATGGCTATTTCAGCAAAGACGGCATCACCTAACTTTATTTATGACAAAAAATGACAATACTTCATGTTTGGTGATTTGCAAAGGAGCGGGCTGGACCCGATGAGGGTTGCCTACGTATCCCATATCTGGTGAGAATCAAACCCGCGTAGTTCGGTAATAGGAAAGCATGACTTATTTTGAAATTACTTTTCTCTTGTTTTCTCTTTCTTTTTTTTCAAAATTTCGGCAGTTTCGGAATATTTTGAACAATAGATTTTTCAAAAAACGGGTAATTTTCTCTCTCTTTACCTCAATTTGGTTTTTTCTTGATTTTTCTTCCCTATTCTAGAAATCGGTCAACATGCAAAATGTAGCAAATAAATGTACAATTAGCACGCAAGAATGCATCAGTATGGTCTTTTAATTTGAGTACACCTGTCCTAGACAGACCCAACCCCTTGTATTGAGTCCCCAAAGTAAAATGCACATGATGCACACAATCGTTCTTACTGGGTATCCAGCATGAGGCTGTGTTATTTTAAGTTTAAAACCTGGGTGTATTGTTCTAGACCTGGCTTACCCGAGCGGACAACTCGTCTAACCAAAAGTTTATTCGGCTTTGCAACTTGTCTGAACCTCGTTCTAAAATTAGGATATGACTATAACAAAAAAGAAGTCACGCCAGCGTGCACTTCCTAGAAGATTAGAATACCCAGAGAGAAAAAGGGTTTCGTAACAGTTTATATATAGTTCAAACAATATCAAAGCGGTAAAAAGCGGCATTTAGCACATTAGGCTCAAACATGTAAAAATTCAGATAATAAATGAAAGCCAACTATAACAATTACACTAAGCTCGAATTCTGAACCCCGAACTAGAAGTTATGCGTTCTTGTCCCCAGCAGAGTCATCAGAGCTGTCACACCTCTTTTTTCCTGGAAGGGATAGGGATAGGGAGTTTTTCCAATTGAAGTGACATGAACCGAAATGTGATTATTTATTTATTTCAGAGCCACCACTTGAAATAATTTATTTGGTGTCTCAAGTCACCGATTTATTTTAAATCTCAAATCGAGGAAAATTTGACTTTATTTAAAAGTCTGTGAAATTAGAAAAGCTAGGAAAAGAATTCTGTTAACTAGGGAGAAGGTGTTAGGCATTCCCTGGTTCCGTGGTTTTAGCACGGTCGCTTAACTATTAATAATTGGCATACTTATATGATTTATCACATATTTGAAAACCTATTGTGCATTTTAACTTTATAATCGCTTTTATTTATTGATGGAATTATTTATGGAACAAGTTACGATTGTCGTACACTTGTTTGTTTTTGTACACATTGCAAATAGTGTCACGGGAAGCGTACCCACAATTTACAACATGTGTATTTTATTATTGTTTGAAGTTATGGTCGGGTCACATGAAATGTGCACCCCAAATTTGGGAATTATATTTCATAACTATGTCACGGGAATCGTACACATAGTGATGATTTATTATTAATCGTGCCTAAAGCAACTAGCGTATTTGAATTATTTTCCTAATCTTTGAGATTATTGTAAGGTCATGAACTTATGGAGTAAGGATGGAGGGAAGAGCATGATGTCCCTACTTAAAAATTATTTACAGCTATTATGGGAAGATAATTAGTATCAGTGATGTTTTAGAAATGAAACAAGGGAGATTCGATCTTGTTGATGAGGCTTTTTAAGATTGCATCTCATTTACTCAAAACCAGTAAAATTAACACATAAGACAAAAAAAGGCCTCACTTATATGATTGTTGCAATCGATTCGTCCAGTTTGAAGGAATACTTATTTGCCAAAACTTGACTAAGAGAAATTTACATATGGCCTAAAGATTATATGGATCATAGATGACACTATAACAGTCTTTTATTCAAGTAAAATAAAAATAACATTTAGGAAAAATCTTAACAGAATTAATCTTCAAAAGTAATGAATAAATAAAGGCAAATAAGGAAGGTTTCTAAAAAAAACATATCTACAAAAGGGTTCCACCATTTAGGATCAAGACATACTAAAAGAAACTTGAAGAAATCGTTCAAGCAGACTTTCCATGAAAACAGTTGGCCATTAACTCCATATGTGTTCAAACTCTTCGTTTAATTGAGTAATCAGGTATCAAATAATACAAAAACACACTGCATCATACTTTTAAACAAAGAAACCAGCGAAATAGGCTAATATCCATACCATTACATAATTATACATCAATAAATATACTAAACAAAATTGAAACAAGTTGTTCATTGTCACACCTCCTTTTGCGCGCCCCGCCCCGAAGGGTTTAGATGCGCGAGGGAGTTTTTCCAATTTAAGTGATAATATTCGAAATGGGATTATTTATTTAATTCAGAGTCGCCACTTGGGAAAGGTTTGTCTTTTGGTGTCCCAAGTCACCGGTTTATCTTGAATCCCAAATCGAGGAAATTTTCGACTTTTCCAAATGAAGTCTGCGAACCAGAAATTCTAAGTAAGGAATTCTGTTGACCCGAGGGAAGGTGTTAGGCACTCTCGAATCCCGTGGTTCTAGCACGGTCGCTTAAATTGTTATAAAGGCTAAATATCTGATTTCAATATATGTTATGACTTACGTGCTTTTATTAAGTTTAAACTGCTTTTACAATTATCATTTATTTTTATAGAATTGCAACGTCGTGAAAATGCATCTCGAACCACGTCACAATCAATTCACCCGTGGTTATTAATACATTTCGACTCCGTTGAGATTTGGATCTGGGTCACATCAATGTGCACCCGAGTTTAAGAATGTAATCTAATTAAGCCGTGCCTAAAGCAACTAGCGTGTTGTTATTTTAGGAAGGTCGCAAAATTCGCTAAACGGCCTATCCCGAATTCTAAGCATTTTAATGTATACATAGAGGGCCCCACAGCTGGTGCATTTCATTTGTTGAGGCTCGTCTCATTTTTATTTAAAAGGATAAACCTACAGTGACTACATTTCTATTGTGTTCGTCTCTAATAAAATGAAAGAAGGAGGAATGCGTGATAATTACATGCTTGACCAACTTCGGATTCTTATTTGATTATCTGATTAGTTGTTTATGAGGCATGAATTGTTTTGTGCCTTATTTCATGGATGAACATTTTGTTAAATTGCTAGAGGAAATTAATATACAAGATTTAAAAAACTGCTAAAAAGCCTATGTTAAATGTTCTTCAAATCCGAATTTGAAACTCACTTATTTAAACCAGGTCAGTAGAATTAACTTATCGGAAACTGTTACTAATAGGGTTTGAACGTGATCATGTGAACTGCCTAAAAAGATCCAATAAAACTACATTATATCTGGCAAGATTAAGGCATTCTGCTCTATACATGCAGAATATAGCCGAAAAGTTATCTAATTTCCTGTGTGCCAAAACACTCATGCATTCCTTATCATACAACCCACTAAACAACTGAAATCAAAATTTGAAACAAACTAAGCTGCAATTAAGTACAAGGCTACCTAATGTGTTTCTTTATTGAATTACAAACTAAACAAGTTACACAAATCTAATAACATTCGTAAAAACTGTAACTGCAGCAACGAATGATTAAACTCCCGCATATCTTTTATTTCATGCTTTCATTGTTACATCAGATGCAAAGTTCTAGTATGTACCTGGATGTTGGATACAACAGAAGAAGCAAGGGGGTCAGTTAGAGCAATAGAAGCAATACCAAATAGCAGCAGTGGCAGCAGGTAATAAATAAAACAAATCCCAGTGCAAGAGGCAGCTAGTGCCGATGGAAAATGGCAGAATGACAGCAATAACCAGTAGTATAGAAACAGAGATCCAGACAATCCAATTCCAAGAGAAAACAACCAATACGAACCAACCAATAAACTTAGCTGATACTTGAAAGAAAACAGAACTGATTGAACAGTTTGAACAAACTGAGAATCGAACAAACAGCAGGAAGAAAACAGTTTCTGATTTTTGTATGTTTTTTTCTCTCGTATGTGTGTCTGTATAAGCCTCTCTGCGATATCCCTCTCACTATCTCTTTTCTTTTCAAAATCCAGTGCCAATTTTCAGTCTTGAAATCTATTTGAGTTATCAAAAAAGAATTCTTTTTCAGTGTTCTGTCTTTTCAAACCTCAGTTCTCCAAATTTCGTCCCCTTTTCTAATGGAAGTTCCCCTCTTATAAGCCTAACATCAGGCCATTTAAACAACCTGTTAATCAATCAGAAAACTCCTCTCATGTGTTGTCTTCTTTTTCAGTTTCCACTCAAACCTTTAAGTATACAACCCTCCCATGATATTCCTGACAGTACCCTTTAACATTTATTAAACTAAAAAGCAGACAGGGGCAGCAAGAATATAATCTGACAACACATGCTGTCAAACTATTTTAATCAAAAGGGCTTTTATGCACATGTTGTGCACCAATGCACATGCCCTCCAATTCAGATTGCAGCTAACAATCCAACCTTTTTATTTTCAGATTCAAATACAGCAACCATAAGTAGCCATATTTGATTCTTACTTTGATTCAAACAAAGTTGCAGCAGGCAACAGATTCAATTGTTAACATTCGAACTACTGAAATTAATTGACGACATATGTCGACCCGACTATACTAATCATAACATGTACAATCGTAGCCAAAGATCAGAAATCCAAACAGTATCAACAAGGGGTTCAGATTGCAATGTCAATACAGAAATGACTTTGGGAACTAATTGAATGACCAATTACAAATTCAAACCGAATATGCAGTTTACAAAAGACACACATCATCAGTGAAAAAAAGAACTTGACCATGTATAGAGGCCCGAGCAAGGTGGGCAGGACACAATCAACAAAACTTAAAGCAAATCATGCGAACAAACTTTTAACACACATGAATTGAATAATAATAAAACAAACTTACCTTAAAAACCTTAAAAATCAGGAAGCCTTAGCTTGGATTTGAACAGACCCTTCTTGGGGTTGAACGGACTTTAATCGAAGTGTTTCTCAAATGAGAAACACTTCGATTAAGGTCCATTAGACCCTAATCACTTGGCTCAAACAGACACGGACCAGGCTTGGGGTTTCTAGGGTTCATAGATGGTAGATTTGGGATTTGGGTTTCCATGGTTAGATTCGGACCAAACCAAGCATGGTTTGGTCACGAGGGAGGTCCGGGGACTGTCTGGTACGAGTCTAGGGCAGATCGGTGTAGATCGAGTTTTGACTCGAATCTTCAAATAAAGATTCGAGAAGGTGGGATGGGATTCGAGCTAAGCAGTTAATAGATCCATGTTCAGGGCGGTGGGGTGGTCCTACGGTGTTAAGGTGGGAGTCACCGGCGTCCAGGCCGCCGGGATTAATGGTGAAGGAAAAGGGGGCGGCTAGGGTTTCGTGGGGAAGGGGATGAGGACGAAGGCGGGGGTCTTGGATAGGGGGGCAGGGTATGGTAGGAAAGCTTATATATGGAATGGGTGGATTGATCTCAGCCGTTGGATGAGGCGAGATGGAAGGCCAAGATCTTTCAACTAATGGGGAAACGGTGTCGTTTCAAATGCCAGGGTTTGGGTTGGTTCGGGTAAGACGGGTCGGATCTGTTCGTGGGTACGGGGTGTGTGATCTTGGTCGATGATCATTCTGAGATCAACGGCCCAGATCAGACCATAGCAAAACGATGTCGTTTGGAAGCTCTTGAAGTCAGCTGGTCTGGACCCGGGCAAACACATGTTCTGGGCTTGATTTTGGGCCTCAGATTAAAATGAAAACATGCCCAAACTTATTTCAACCCAATTCTGCACTCTCTTTTTTATTATATTTTTTATTTTAAAACAAAACCTAAGTAAACCAAATTAAAATTCATTAATTAAACACTTAATACAATTATTTACACACATATATTAAAATATTTAAAGTAGGTAAAATCAAACAAAGCAAACAATCACGGACAAAGATGTGTATTTATGATTTTCCATTTAATAACCGGATTAAGGTTCAAACTACGCATGACACACATTTTTTGTATTTTGTTTTAATAAAAATAAAAATGGGCCAAAATCATAAATAATTAACAAAGTGCCACGTAAAAATCCAGAAATTGTACAGCAAGACCAATTGCTATTATTTTCGTTTCCTTTTGGAGTGATTGTCGCGACAACAAAAATCACGTGCTCACAGCTGCCCCTCTTTGTTCGAAAACACGAAGAGTTTTCGTGCAAAGATAAAGTGAGCGGATATGAGCGATTTTTGCCTATTGGACTACTCCGTGTGAAGCGTGTTTTGAAATATCTGACCGAATCTTGCTTCAGAGATTTCCTACATATCCTGGGCTAAACAGGAATCAGGTCAAATGTAGTTCGGAAAATTCTTGATAGCTGGGACTACCATGGGATTGCAATGCTTGTTGTTACTGCTGTTGCTGTTGTCACCGTTGCTTTACTGACCGCCTTATTACAACCAAAGAAAAATTGGAACTGAACTAAATACTTATATGCATGTCAACTGCTAGTTACAAGATTCCTATCTATGATTCTTTTGCGACTTGATCTTGGGTCTTAGCTGATTTTGCTTGGAGACTTCGATCCGAATCTTGATGCTTGCGAGTTGTAGGTGCTTGTTTAATCTCTGGGATACTGAGTGAGACGCGACTGGCAGAGTTCGGGACCTTAATCAAATCTTGGAGCGATCCGCCTTCCATTTTCTCCGGTATCTCGGGACATCTTCTTTTCGTCTTTTTCTTCTTTGATTCTCAGTTGAGACTCATCTCGTGGGTCATTTCGATCCGTGTGGCTCGAGGTTAGACCTGCGGGAAAAAACAAACGAACGAAATTTTCTGCCCCAGTTTCACTAGGAGAAATTTCGTGAGTTATTTGCCGGGAAGTTCATAGAATTGATGAAGGAATTTGGAAAATTTCAGTTTCCAAAATGCCAATTCCGGGATTGGATCCACGGTACGGCCACAAGATATGAGTGCTCAGTTTAGGGTTGGAGCCCTAAGGCTGGCGGAATGGAAATAGTTCAGTTCAGGGTTGGAGCCCTAATGCTGACTAGTTGGGGAGAAGCTCAGTTTAGAGTTGAAACCCTAATGCTGACCAATTGGGGAGAAGTTCAGTTTAGAGTTGAAACCCTAATGCTAACTAAGGAAAGGTTCAGTTTAAGGTTTAAAACCACAATCCTGATTAAAGGGAAAAGTTTAGTTTAGGGTTTAAACCCTAATACTGACTGAAATGAAAAAGTTCAGTTTAGGGTTTAAAACCCTAACGCTGATTAGAGGGAAAAGTTCAGTTTAGGGTTTAAAACCCTAATGTTGACTGAATGGAAAAGTTCAGTTTAGGGTTTAAAACCCTAATGATGATTAGAGGGAAAAGTTCAGTTTAGGGTTTAAAACCCTAATGTTGACTGAATGGAAAAGTTCAGTTTAGGGTTTAAAACCCTAAGGCTGACTAAAGGAAAAAGTTCAGTTTAGGGTTTAAAACCCTAATGCTGACTGAATGGAAAAGTTCAGTTTAGGGTTTAAAACCCTAATGCTGACTAAAGGAAAAAGATCAGTTTAGGGTTTAAAACCCTAATGCTGACTAAAGGAAAAAGTTCAGTTTAGGGTTTAAAACCCTAATGCTGACTGAATGGAAAAAGTTGAGTTTAGGGTTTAAAACCCTAATGCTGACTGAAGGAAAGAGTTCAGTTTAGGGTTTAAAACCCTAATGCTGACTAAAGGAAAGACTTCAGTTTAGGGTTTAAAACCCTAATGCTGATTAAAGGAAAGAGTTCAGTTTATGGTTTAGAATACTAATGCTGACTGAATGGAAAAGTTCAGTTTAGGGTTTAAAACCCTAATGCTGACTGAATGGAAAAAGTTCAGTTTAGGGTTTAAAACCCTAATGCTGACTGAATGGAAAGAGTTCAGTTTAGGGTTTAAAACCCTAATGCTGACTAAAGGAAAGAGTTCAGTTTAGGGTTTAAAACCCTAATGCTGACTAAAGGGAAAAAGTGTAGTTTAGGGTTTAAAACCCTAATGCTGACTGAATGGAAAAGTTCAGTTTAGGGTTTAAAAACCCTAATCCTGATTAAGTGGGAACAGTTCAGTTTAGGGTTTAAAACCCTAATGCTGACTAAATGGAAAAGTTCAGTTTAGGGTTTAAAACCCTAATGCTGACTGACTGGGGACAAAGTTTGAGAATACTAACTGACCTCCTTTTTTTTTTAATTTTCTTGTTTTAGTAGAAGATAAAAGGGAGTCTCGTGGAAACTTACCTTTCGAGTGAATTCCTTATTGCCAAGATGTTTCTTGTACCCATGTACCTTCTTCTTTGGGTGACACCTGCTTCTTGCACGGTTGTCTTGGATTATACTTGTTTCAACTTTTCAGACAAATAACAATTGTTAGTTCGGAAATGACGATTGGTTCGGTGACCTTGATTTTTCCCATTGCTTTGTTGCGTCCTTATTTCTGTTGAGAAATCCTGCCATTGATTGGATTCAAATGGCGAAACCCTTTTGGACTGCTCAGGCTTGTATCTCCAAATTCCGTGATGATTTGCCTTGTAATGCTCCCCTTTTGTGTCCCATTTTGCTTGGGGATTCTCAACGGGGATTTTATTGGGGATACTCTATGGGAATTTGTGCAAAGGGAAGCTCTGTGGGGGAATATTTACAAAGTGGATTCTTTGTGTGGATTTTTGTACAACGGGAACATGATGGGGATTTGTTTCAAAAGAGAAAATCTTTGTGGATTTCGTTGGGGCAGACTCTTTGGGGAATATTTACGCAGGGGATTCTTTGCGCGGATTTGTACAAAGGGAAACCCTGTGGAGATTTGTACGAGGCGGACTTGCTGGGGAAATTTCTCTCTTTCCTCTTTACTTCGAACGCAGTCAAACATCATGATTCATCAGGTTTGGACAAACGTACCAACGAAACGAGGTGCTTTCCTTCATGAAACGGAATTATGTGAAACCAAACCTGCCACCTGTCCTTTCCGGTATATCTGGAACTTGGGGTTAAACGTGAAAGGGATTCGAAGAAAAACAAAGAAAGGAGAAAGCAAATTTCAGAAAAGGAGTGTCCCTTCCGGGACGAGAAAGACTTATCTGAGGAAGGCAATGCTGGCTTTAAATGGACATGACATGCTCTTTGGACTGGGCGCCTGACCTTCAACGAACTTGCGTTTCCCCGAACCAAAACGGATCTGTGATCCCAAACCGGTGGAACTTTGCCGAGACCTCCTTGGGTGGAGTCATTCTTTCGGCCAACAGCGCCCTTTGTGGGTTTTCGCTGGCTGACCTCTCTCATTTCTCTTCCTGTCATCGCTTGATAGCATCTCTTTGCGAGTTTTTACTAAACAAACTCTCTCATTTTGGTTTCTCTACTCCCGTCGCCTCGCGGTGCCCGAAGGTTTTCACCGACGAGACTCTCTCATTTTATCTCTCTCAATTTAGAGTGTGCCGGCCTCCATTCGTGACGCTTCTTGGTTTCCCGCTATCTTTGGTAATTGATCTGAAGGCTTGTGCTTGGTAAAGAGAGGTAGATGATACTAACTTCTAAACCGCTTGACGTGCCCCGGTTTCAATTTCAGGGTAAATGGGATTTTATTGGTGCTGTGACTGAACCTGAGGGAGAGGCTGCCTACGTATCCTTTCGGAATCAAGTCAGACGTAGTTCAGGCCTCGATCAATGTTTTGTTTTGTTTTGTTTTTGTTTTTTGTTTTTTTTATTTTTTGTAACCGACTCAAAAGCTTGTAGAGAGAGTTGATAGTGGGAACAAAACCTTCAGCATTTCAAATGTGTCAGGACCGCTGGGACGTCACTCAGACATAGTATCTTTTGACCGCGTCTGCATTTACTGTTGTTTCGGGATCATTTCCTTCAATGTCACCTAGGTACAATGCTCCTCTCGGCAATATTTTCCTGATGATGTATGGGCCTTTCCAATTTGGAGCAAATTTCCCTTTTGCTTCCTGGTGATGTGGCAGAATACGCCTCAGTACCAGCTGACCTACTTCGAAATTCCTGGGTCGGACTTTCTTGTTGTAAGCGCGGGCCATTCTTCGTTGGTACAACTGTCCGTGACAAACCGCGGCCATTCATTTTTCATCAATCAAAGTCAACTGCTCCAATCGAGTCTTAACCCATTCGCTGTCCTCGATTTCTGCTTCAACAATGGTTCGAAGCGAAGGGATTTCTACTTCTGCTGGTATCACAGCCTCGGTCCCATAAACCAAAAGATAGGGAGTTGCTCCTACTGACATGCGTACCGTAGTGCAATATCCCAACAATGCAAATGGTAACTGCTCATGCCACTGTCGGGAACTTTGGATCGTTTTCCTCAAAATCTTCTTGATGTTTTTGTTCGCCGCTTCTACAGCGCCATTGGCCTTTGGCCGATAAGGAATAGAATTCCTATGCGTTATTTTGAATTGCTCGCATACATCTCCCATCAAGTGACTGTTCAAGTTTGCTGCGTTATCTGTAATGATAGTCGCAGGAATACTGAAACGACAGATAAGATTTGCGTGTACAAAATCCACTACAGCTTTCTTAGTGACCGACTTGAGAGTGACAGCCTCTACCCATTTTGTGAAGTAATCGATGGAAACCAGTATAAATCTGTGTCCATTTGAAGCCTTTGGCTCGATTGGTCCAATGACGTCCATGCCCCAGGCGACAAATGGCCAAGGTGCAGACATGGGATGCAGTTCCGTGGGAGGTGCATGAATCAAATCACCGTGCACCTGACACTGATGACACTTCTGAATGAAGCTAAAACAGTCCTTTTCCATGGTCATCCAGTAATAACCTGCTCGAAGGATTTTCTTTGCTAAGACATACCTGTTCATGTGAGGTCCGCACACACCGGCGTGTACTTCATGCATGATCTTTCTCGCCTCCTCGGCATCGACACATCTTAGTAGGTTGAGGTCCGGGGTCCTCTTGCACAACAATTCACCGCTCAGAAAGAAACCACTTGCATGCCGCCTAATGGTTCTCTTTTGATCTCCAGTAGCATGCTCGGGGTATTCTTGCGTCTTCAAGAACCTCTTGATGTCATGGTACCAAGGCTACGTATTTGATCCCGCCTCGATTACATTGCAGTAACCGTGTCTTTCCCTGATTTGGATTTCCAAAGGATCGACGTGGGCGTTGCCCGGGTAGGGTAGCATTGAAGCCAGAGTAGCAAGGGCATCTGCCAGTTCATTGTGACACCTCGGGATATATCTGAACTCTATTGTTTTAAAACGCTTACCGAGGTCCTCCACGTGTTGTCGGTAAGGGATAAGTTTGACATCCCGAGTTTCCCATTCACCTTGGGCTTGCCGAATAATCAAGTAAAAATCTCCCATAATCAGTAAGTCTTCGACATCCTGATCGATTGCCATATGCATGCCCATAATGCAGGCTTCATACTCAGCTGTATTGTTTGTGCAAAAGAAACGCAGTCTAGCTGTGGCGGGATAATGCTGACCAGAAGGCGAAATCAAAATTGCCCCAATCCCTACACCTTTGGCGTTTACAGCTCCATCAAAGAACATCTTCCAAACAGGAGCGTCCTCCGAGACCACTTCTACGGTGTTTACTTCCTCATCTGGAAAGTAGGTACTCAATGGCTGGTATTCCTCATCGACTGGATTTTCGGCCAAATGATCCGCTAGCGCTTGGGCTTTCATTGTCGTGCGAGTGACATAGACTATGTCGAATTCAGTAAGCAAGATTTGCCACTTAGCCAATCTTCTAGTATATATACCTCAAAGGATCCAACCTGCTTATGAGGAAGGTAGTGTGAGTTTGAAGATAATGTCTCAGCTTTTGAGCAACCCATGTCAGAGCGCAACATGTTCATTCCAGCAGAGTATACTTGGCCTCGTAGCCGGTGAATTTCTTGCTCAAGTAGTAGATCGCTTGTTCTTTCTTTCCGGTTATGTCATGTTGCCCGAGGAAGCAACCGAAAGAGTTCTCCAAGACTGTCAGATACAAGAACAGTGGTCTTCCTGGCTCTGGCGGGACCAAACCTGGGGGATTCGAAAGGTATTCTTTGACTTTATCAAAGGCTTCTTGACACTCAGCTGTCCATTTGACTGCCGCATCTTTCCTTAACAGCTTGAATATGGGCTCACACGTGCTTGTCAGCTGGGCAATAAATCGACTGATGTAGTTCAATCTGCCCAACAAACTCATCACGTCTTTCTTTGTTCTCGGGAGGTAGATCTCTGATAGATTTTATCTTAGTTGGATCTAATTCGATACCTCTCCTGCTCACTATAAAGCCCAAAAGCTTGCCCGATGGAACTCCGAAAGCACATTTGGCTGGGTTCAGCTTCAAGTCATACTTCCTTAGTCTCTCGAAGAACTTCCTCAAGTCTTGGATGTGATTATCCTGCGTCCTGGACTTGACTATCACGTCGTCCACGTACACCTCTATTTCCTGATGCATCATGTCATGAAAAATAGCAGTCATGGCCCTCATGTAAGTAGCCCCAGCATTCTTCAGACCAAATGGCATGACCCGATAACAGTAGGTGCCCCAAGGC
This sequence comes from Nicotiana tabacum, assembly GCF_000715075.1. Lineage (NCBI taxonomy): Eukaryota > Viridiplantae > Streptophyta > Magnoliopsida > Solanales > Solanaceae > Nicotiana > Nicotiana tabacum. The sequence continues at coordinate 87,007,606 of NC_134101.1, read as the reverse complement.
GTGGTGAAGGCAGTTTTCTTGGCGTCCTCTTCATCCATCAATACCTGACGATACCCAGCGTAACAATCTACGAAAGACTGTATCTCGTGTTTGGCGCAATTATCAACGAGGATGTGGATGTTGGGCAGTGGGAAATTATCTTTGGGACTTGCTCTATTCAGATCTCGGTAATCTACACATACCCGAGTTTTCCCGTCCTTTTTCGGTACTGGAACCACATTTGCCAACCACGTTGTATACTAGACTACCCGAATCACTCCCGTTTTCAGTTGTTTGGTGATCTCCTCTTTAATCTTGTCACTGACCTCAGTTTTGAACTTTCGTTGCTTTTGTTGAACTGGAGGACAATCAGGATGAATCGGCAATTTATGAACCACTAGATCAACACCTAGCTCCGGCATGTCATCATATGACCAAGCAAACACGTCTTTAAATTCAAAAAGAAGTTGAATTATCGCATCTCGCGTTTTCTTGTCCGTGTGAATACTTATTTTGGTCTCCCGGATTTCTTCAGGAGTTGCTAAATTAACCGGTTCGGTGTCATTCAGATTTGGCTTAGGTTTATTCTCAAAATGTTCCAACTCTCGGTTTATTTCCCTAAATGCTTCTTCTTCATCATATTCCGGTTCTGGGTTCATTAATTCACAGTTAAAAAGCTCGTTGTGATCTGGGCGTGAAGTCCGCAAGCATGTCATATTTAAAGCCGTATTATTATAACTGAAAGAAAAGATAAAAGGAAGAATAACAAAAATCAGAACAAAGGAAAAAATGGGAAAGCAAATGACGATTTTTTTTATTTTCTTTGGGAAGTTGGAAGACAACAATGTTTACAACTTAGAAATTCAAAACAACAATTGAAAAGAAGAAAACGTTCAAGTTATGTCCTGGAGATAACTTGTGACACAGGAAAGGTGGCAAGACAGGTCTACCCGGACTTCCGTCTAGTCGGGAATGGCGTGGCCTCCCAGTTTTGAAGTTTAGCGTTCGGTCCCACGTACAGCATCTCAGCAGTGCTTGTGCCTTCACCTGGTTGAACCATGTGAGTATCGTAGAGCATTTCTCTCATTGCCCCACATATCTCCTCGATTTCCTCAGCCGTGAAGACCTCATCGTCTTCTTCTTCAGTGTATCTTGGCCTGATGAAAGTTTCATATAAATCCGGCAATGGTCGAGGTAACTTCTAACCCTCATTTTTCCTTTTCTTTTCCCACTCTTCATCTCCTGGAGTGGGTTTGAAACCTAGTCCAAAAGGTTTCTTGGTGGTCGGCAAGGTGATGGGATCTGTTATTTCCCTGCAGGGTTCGTCCAAGCCCTTTCCCTGGCCTAAATCCGTGCCGGATCATCTCTTTGGCCACCATAACCGAGGCATTAGACAAGAAAGGCTGGGGGCAAGGTATTCCCTCTTCATGCTGCTCTGCTAGTACAATCTCAAAAGCTTGATAGACCGTATGTTCGCTCCCTTCTCTTGGTTCAAGATATGGGATGGATGGGTCCCGATAAATAGCATGCTCGTCTTCTCCATGGACCACGATCTCTCGGTCTTTGTACTCAAACTTCACCATCTAGTGAAGAGTGGAAGGCACAGCTCCTGCCGCATGGATCCAAGGCCTGCCGAGGAGAAAATTGTAGGATGTATCCATGTCGAGCACCTGGAAGGTTACTTCAAACTCGACTGGTCCTATGACCAACAACAGGTCTATTTCCCCCATGGTATCTCTCTTGATGCCGTCGAAAGCCCTTACGCAGACATTATTGGGTCGGATTCTTCCGGTCCCAATTTCCATTCTTTGTAGCGTGGAGAGCGGGCAAATGTCAACACCTGAACCCCCATCCAACATTACCCGATTGACATAGTAGTCCTCACATTTAACTGTTAGGTGCAAGGCCTTGTTGTGTACCGCTCCTTCTGGGGGTAGATCGTTCTTGCTGAAAGAGATTTGGTTAACGGCGAAGAATCTTTCTGTCATTCGCTCCAGTTGTTCAACCGAGGTTTCACCTAGCACGTATGCTTCATTCAGGGTCTTCAGTAAGATCTTTTGATGCTCGGTCGACCTCATCAACAATGATAGCATGGATACTTGCTCGGGGCACTTGCGCAGTTGATCTATCACTTCGTAATCCGGCATTTTCATTTGTTGGAAGAACACTTCCGCTTCTTCAACGCTTACAGGCTTCTTTGGTGGGAAGCGCCTTCGTGTGGCGTTGTTCAGCTCTTGGGTGTTTGAATGCCTTCCAATGAAAGAATTTTCCGGAAATTCCCCCGTGACTTCTTTACCTTTGTACATCACCAACGTCCTTTGATAATTCATGGCACTGTGGACGGGTTGGTCATTGGCTTTTGTGGCATGCGTCCGATAACCACTGGCTCATTCGGCTGAGGTGGTTGAATCGTCCCCCGGACCACATAGGCCCCTTTTGGTACGTACATAGGTTTTTCCTTTTTGATCTCGAAGTTCTGCGGCTTCTCTGCTTGACCTCGTGGGATGTAAAGACCTCCATCCTTTACCGGTACCGCTTTCTTTTCCACCTTCTTTTCGGGCTCGCACTTTGCAGTATTGGCCTTTTCCCCCTTTTCTGGTTTCTGGGCTGTTTCAGGCTTTTTCCCGGCGTCGACAATGGCGATTATAGCTTTCAAAGCGGGGTCAAATTCTTTGTCTTCGCAAATCATCCCGATCAGCGGCCCGTTATTATGAGCAGGTAATGGATTGTTAGTCACATTTGGGACCTCCTCGTCCCTTAGCACTTTTTTCCCTTGCTCTATTAAATTCTTGACCACTCTTTTCAACGACCAGAAGTCATTTGTATCGTGCCCCTCGGCCCCTGAATGATAGGCGCATCTGACTCCAGCTTTGTAAGAAGGTGACGTCGGGTTTTGCCTTGTTTGAGGGACTGGTTGTAAGAAACCCAACTGGACTAGCTTCGGGAACAAAGTAGAGTATGGTTCAACGATGGGCGTGAAAGTCCGCCTTCTAGGTGGCTCCTGAGGGCGGAAGTTATTCTGCGGAGGTTGTGGGTTATAGTGGTTGCGGTAAGGAGGCTGATTTCTGGGAGGTGGAGCTTAGCCTCGGTTGGCTTGTTGCGGCGGATGGACATAAGGCTGGGCATTCATGACCATATAGGGTTGATGAGCATATGCCAGATTTGAGTGGGGGTAGTAGTGTTGTGGGGTTCTTTTCGGAAAACGGGGTCGGAGATTACGATATTCCCTTGTTCCCGAAGCTGTCATGGTCGTTTCTTCCTTCTTCTTCCCTCTTGCCATTCCTCCGGACCCGCTTTGGACGGCTTGGGAGGTCGCCCTTATGGCTGCTTGACTCAAAATCCTACCCGTTTTCAGACCATTCTCCACCTTCTCTCCAATCTTAATTGCTTCTGCAAACGGCTTTCCCATGGCTGACATCATGTTTTGGAAATAGTCAGACTCTTGAGCCTGGAGAAAGGTAGTGACCATTTCCGCTTCATCCATGGGAGGCTTACCCCTCGACGCCTGCTCGCGCCACTTAATAGCATACTCTCTGAAGCTTTCTGAAGGTTTCTTTTTCAAGTTCGACAGAGAATTTCGGTCTGGTGCGATGTCGATGTTACACTGGAATTGTCTCACAAAATCTCTAGCGAGATCATCCCAGACATGCCATCGGGATATGTCCTGGTCCATGTACCATTCCGAGGCTATTCCTATCAGACTTTCCCCTAAATATGCCATTAGCAATTCCTCTTTTCCGCCGGCTCCCCTTAATTGGTTGCAGTATTTCATTAAGTGAGCAATGGGGTCACCGTGCCCATCGTACTTCTCAAACTTTGGGGTCTTGAAACCCACTGGTAGGTGTACGTGAGGGAATATGCATAGGTCGGCATAAGAAACGCTCTTTTGTCCGCTCAAATCTTTCATATTCTTCAAACTCTGTTCAAGGCTTCTCATTCTTTTGGACATCTCATTTTGTTCTGCAATTCTGGGGTTCTGATCCTGCCCGGGTGCAAGCTCGCACTGAGGCGGTGGAGGATTAGTGCTGGTAGCGAACCTAGTTGGTTCCATTGAGAAAGAGGGTGCTTGGAATGTAAAGGAGGATGAGTCAAAGCTTGGCTTATACGTAGCAGGCTGTGCCGTAATCGGGCAGGGCAGTGCAGTAAAGATGTTCGTGCTTGCATCGGTGGCTGACATTCGGGGGTGAGACTCAGAGGGCGATCCAGCAGAGAAGGCTGAAGTAGCCGGGTACCCGAACGGGGTAGCAGGATAACTTATGGGAACATTAGAAGTCCCGCTTGTCCTGGAGAATAACTCAGGGAATCCAGGGACGACACTTGGTGGCTCTTTCCCATTATTCCAGTCGTCCAGCATTTCCAACATGCGGAGCCGTAGGATCTTATTTTCCTCCGTAGTTGCGGACTCGGGCGCGAGGACAGCCGAGATCGAACTTTCCTCGGGAACAGGCACTATTGGTAAAGGAATTTCTGCAGACATTTCTGTGCTTCCTTTTGACCTTGTGAAATAAGCGTGAGCACTGCCTCCTGACTTAACCACAGGTAGTTGAACACTCCCTTTCGACCTAGTGAAGTATGAGTGCGAGGCCAGACTTTCACCAAACCAACCGTCTTTTCCAAAAACCTGGAAGGCTCAACGACAAACGAGCGGTTAATTCGAAACAAATAACAGATAGGCAACCCCACGTTGAGCATGATGCACCTATACAGTTAAGTGAATTCTACATGTTTGCGATGAAAGCATGCATCATTCCGGCATTCTTTTTTTTAGGCTTACCTTTTCTTATCATTTTTCTTCTCTTTTTGTTTTTCTTTTATGTTTTTATTTTGTGGTAAAAATGCGACCAGATCCGATGAGAATTGCCTACGTATCACGACACCACGTAAATCAGATCATTACGTAGTTCAAAAACACTAATGAGCGTAAAAGAAACACACCTTTTATTGTTGAAACGGTCTATTACAAACTACATTTTGCAAAAGAAAGAGCAAACTTTGAAAATAAACCTAGACTCAAAAATAGACTAAAATCACTCTGATGGGAAAAACAGGCAGAAGATGCTAGGATACAGACTTGACTTATGAGTACATTATGGTTTTGAAAATTGGTGCCCGCGGGGCATCGTTCGGCCTTGCCGCGGTCCTAGGTGTGAGATCCCTCTCAAGTTGCTCCAGCTCATGCATGGTCTGCTTGACATAACTCATCACTGCCGAGAGGACGGTAACGCTGGTCATGTTCTCACATCGTAGACATCGTCTGGTGATGGCATGGGCAATGGCCTTGATCCTATCTCTGGTTTGCTTCTTCTCTATGAGTAGCCGTTTTATCTGATCGCTACACATCTTGAATACCTGAGCATCCTGTATATGTTGATTCTTCAGTTGCCGTACTTCTAACTTCATCTGGGCCAACAAGTCGTACCAGTATCTGCTCTCAATTTGGAAATCCTTAGCCTGATTAACTGCTTTGGTCTCAAGTGCAGCCATCTCTCTCTTCATTTTAGCAATAGTTTTTTCGTGGTCGCTTTTCAATTGATTTAAGTATCGACGATGCTTATCTGCTCTTGTATCCTACTATGCCCTGAGCTCTGCTATGATGTTTTTAGATTTCTCTAAACCTTCTTTCTATTCCCTGACTTCACTTTTTAGCCTTTTTATCAACTGCTCGTCTGATCGACGCCTTGGCCGTTTATCCGCATCCATCCTTATCTGTTTGATCTGGGCTCTGAGCATTTCGTTTTCCTGAATCAACCTGTTCCGTTCTCCCAGATCGGTAGCAACTTGCACGTTGTGCTCATATTTCAGGCTTTCAACTTATTGCTTTAACCTGCTGATTTCGGCGCAATAGCCTCTTTCTTTTGCTAGCCAATCCCACTGCCTTTGCGACGATTTGGCGAAATTCAGAATGTGGAGTCTCTTAGCCGGCCTTTCATGCGCAAGTTCCCTTCTATACCAGGCCAGGTAACCTGGTGCCGTCTCACCTTTGGCTCGATCCCGCACGCAAGTATCTGATTTCAAATATTGACACTCACTCCAGATTTGGCGAATTTTCGCTTCTGGAAATTGTCCGCCAGGACTTATCTCAATTGTTTGAGCGCTAAGATCTTCCTCATGCGGTACCGTCTGGCATCTTCCGAGCTATTTCAAAACTGGGCAGGGGTTGAATGCTCTTAAGTCCCATCAATAAGAAATGAGTTCTAGCTGCTGGCATATATATGACTTCATCAACAGGCAACCATCCCAGTGTCCACTGTATTTGGCTGGCAGTAAGAGCTTGAAAAAACGAGGTCCATGCCATGACTCTTTTAGGCAAACTGATATCTTTGGTTCTCGTATAAAATTCTTCTATGCAAGTTTTTTCCGGGGAACCATGGCTCAAAATCTCGGAACGATGGCAGAGGTGCTCGGTCATCCACATTTGTAGGAGCAAGTTACAACCTTCGAAGAAATTTCCCCCAGCCTTACAAGTTGTAAGAGCTCGAAAGATGTCAGATACCACCATAGGCGCGAGAGTACTGTCACTTTGCATGAGTAAGGTGCTGACGACCCCGGATATCTTTAAATCAATGTTTCCGTCTTTCCTCGGAAATACCAGAAGGCCCAGGAACATCATCATGAAGGCTACCCGTCTGTGTTTGTCCCACTTCTGACGAATACCTTTGTTGCACAGTTTGTTGATTGGATTATTGAATCCTCCTTCATGACCGTACCTATCGTATATGAAGCATGGAGTACAAAAACCAGCAGCCAGATCCGGGTTGTGGACCATTCTGGGTATCTTCAGTGAATCTAGGAACCGATGTACCGTGACAGCTCTTGGGGCGACCAAGTATTTTTGCCTTAACGGAAGTTCAGCATTTCCAATGTACCCAGCCATTTCTTCCAAAGTCGGGGTGAGTTCAAAATCAGAGAAATGGAAAACATTGTGCGCCGGGTCCCAGTAGGTAACCAAAGCTCTTATGATATCTCCCCGAGGCTGGATTACCAACAAACCCACGAGACCTTTCAGATATTTCTTGACCTCATCTTGTCCTTCAGCACCTAGATCATTCCACCATAGCCGTAACTTGACAGGGATTTTGGTCATTATTGAAAAATGTTCATTTTGCATCGTGCTCATCCTACACATTTATTAAGGTGATTTTTAACAAAAATAACTTGACTCAACAATATTTTACAAAGAGGGATCAAGTTTCGAACACGGCCTTTAAGTACTTCGGGGATGAAGATTTTAAGGCTGTGTGGGTTAATTGGACAAAATCCTAAACATGACCCAAAAGGTGGCTGTTCATGCAAAGTCAGCCTTCCGGCGTCCCTTTCGGGAACATTCGGCTATGTCTTGATAAAACAGCGTCACCCGACTTCTTTATGACAGAATTTTTTTTATTATTATTTATTATTATTGGCTATTTTAGCAAAAGGGTGGGGTTGAACCCGATGGCGGTTGCCTACGTATCTCACATCCGGTGAGAATCAAACCGGCGTAGTTCGGTACATCGCAAATAGAGAAAATCGATTAAACCCAGAAAGCAAGAATATATATTTTTTTTATTATTATTATTATTTTTTTAAGGAAATATTTGGATTATTAGTCTGAATTTATAGAAGAGGTACTACAAAAGAAACAACATTTTTTTTTGAATTATGAATTTTCCATTTTTTTTTACTTTTAAATAAATACCCTTTTTCTATATTTTGAAAGTAATTAAAAGAAAATTTTATATGTTTTTTTTTAATAAGTCAAACTAGAAGACAAATTTTGTTTTTATTCCCCTTTTTTAGAAAAATTACGGCGAGGTTTTGACACTATTTGGACATTATTTTTCCCAAAATAAGTAATTATCTCCCTACGTTGCTTTTTTTTTTTCCTTTTTAGAAACTGGTCAGCATGCGGAACTGAAGCAAATAAATGCGTAAAACAAATAGGATGCAACAGGATGGTCTTTTCATTTCAGGTTGCCTGTCCTAGACGGACCCAACCCCTGTGTTGAGTCCCCTAAGTCAAATGCAACATGATGCAAATAAGCGTTCCTATTAGGGGTCCGACATGAAGTTTCGTTATACTAGGTTTATAACCTGGGTATTTGTTCTAGACTGTGTACCCGAGTGGACAACTCGAGTCGAGGAGGGGGCTACGTACCGGGGACCCGCGAGATCGTCCGGCTTTCTAACTTGTCCGACCTCTTTCTTATTTCAGGTATTGACGCTAACAGAATAGGGAGTCTCGACCAGCGAGCTTCTCCCCGGAGGTAAGAAGAGAAGGGTTTCGACACAGTTTATATGTACAGTTCAGACAATATCAAAGCGGTAAAAGACAACATTTAGCACGTTATGCAAAAACATGTAATAAAGATCAGATAATAAAGCCAAATATAACAATTATTCTAAGCTCGAATTCTTGAACCCTGAACCAGTGGTTCTGGGTTTACATTCCCCAACAGAGTCGCCAGAGCTGTCACACCTCCTTTTGCGCGCCCCGCCCCGAAGGGTTTAGATGCGCGAGGGAGTTTTTCCAATTTAAGTGACAATATTCAAAATGGGATTATTTATTTAATTCAGAGTCGCCACTTGGGAAAGGTTTGGCTTTTGGTGTCCCAAGTCACCGGTTTATCTTGAATCCCAAATCGAGGAAATTTTCGACTTTTCCAAATGAAGTCTGCGAACCAGAAATTCTAAGTAAGGAATTCTGTTGACCAGATGGAAGGTGTTAGGCACCCTCGAATCCCGTGGTTCTAGCACGGTCGCTTAAATTTTTATAAAGGCTAAATATCTGATTTCAATATATGTTATGACTTACGTGCTTTTATTAAGTTTAAACTGCTTTTACAATTATCATTTATTTTTATAGAATTGCAACGTCGTGAAAATGCATCTCGAACCACGTCACAATCAATGCACCCGTGGTTATTAATATATTTCGACTCCGTTGAGATTTGGATCTGGGTCACATCAATGTGCACCCGAGTTTAAGAATGTTATCTAATTAAGTCGTGCCTAAAGCAACTAGCGTGTTGTTATTTTAGGAAGGCCGCAAAATTCGCTAAACGGCCTGTCCCGAATTCCAAGCATTTTAATGTATACATTTAGAGGGCCCCGCAGCTGGTGCATTTCATTTGTTGAGGCTCGTCTCATTTTTATTTAAAAGGATAAACCTACAGTGACTACATTTCTATTGTGTTCGTCTCTAATAAAATGAAAGAAGGAGGAATGCGTGATAATTACATGCTTGACCAACTTCGGATTCTTATTTGATTATCTGATTAGTTGTTTATGAGGCATGAATTGTTTTGTGCCTTATTTCATGGATGAACATGTTGTTAAATTGCTAGAGGAAATTAATATACAAGATTAATAAAACTGCTAAAAAGCCTATGTTAAATGTTCTTCAAATCCGAATTTGAAACTCACTTATTTAAACCAGGTCAGTAGAATTAACTTATCGGAAACTGTTACTAATAGGGTTTGAACGTGATCATGTGAACTGCCTAAAAAGATCCAATAAAACTACATTATATCTGGCAAGATTAAGGCATTCTGCTCTATACATGCAGAATATAGCCGAAAGGTTATCTAATTACCTGTGTGCCAAAACACTCATGCATTCCTTATCATACAACCCACTAAACAACTGAAATCAAAATTTGAAACAAACTAAACTGCAATTAAGTACAAGGCTACCTAATGTGTTTCTTTATTGAATTACAAACTAAACAAGTTACACAAATCTAATAATATTCGTAAAAACTGTAACTGCAGCAACGAATGATTAAACTCCCGCATATTTTTTATTTCATGCTCTTATTGTTACATTAGATGCAAAGTTCTAGTATGTACCTGGATGTTGGATACAACAGAAGAAGCATGGGGGTCAGTTAGAGCAATAGAAGCAATACCAAACAGCAGCAGTGGCAGCAGGTAACAAATAAAACAAATCCCAGTGCAAGAGGCAGCTAGAGCCAATGGAAAATGGCAGAATGACAGCAATAACCAGTAGTATAGAAACAGAGATCCAGACAATCCAATTCTAAGAGAAAACAACCAATACGAACCAACCAATAAACTTAGCTGATACTTGAAAGAAAACAGAACTGATTGAACAGTTTGAACAAACTGAGAATCGAACAAACAGCAGGAAGAAAATAGTTTCTGATTTTTGTATGTTTTTCTCTCTAGTATGTGTGTCTGTATAAGCCTCTCTGTGATATCCCTCTCACTATCTCTTTTCTTTCCAAAATCTAGTGCCAATTTTCAGTCTTGAAATCTATTTGAGTTATCAAAAAAGAATTCTTTTTCAGTGTTCTGTCTTTTCAAACCTCAGTTCTCCAAATTCCGTCCCCTTTTCTAATGGAAGTTCCCCTCTTATAAGCCTAACATCAGGCCATTTAAACAGCCTGTTAATCAATCAGAAAACCCCTCCCATGTGTTGTCTTCTTTTTCAGTTTCCACTCAAACCTTTAAGTATACAACCCTCCCATGATATTCCTGACAGTACCCTTTAACATTTATTAAACTAAAAAGCAGACAGGGGCAGCAAGAATATAATCTGACAACACATGCTGTCAAACTATTTTAATCAAAAGGGCTTTTATGCACATGTTGTGCACCAATGCACATGCCCTCCAATTCAGATTGCAGCTAACAATCCAACCTTTTTATTTTCAGATTCAAATACAGCAACCATAAGTATCCATATTTGATTCTTACTTTGATTCAAACAAAGTTGCAGCAGGCAACAGATTCAATTGTTAACATTCGAACTACTGAAATTAATTGACGACATATGTCGACTCGACTATACTAATCATAACATGTACAAACGTAGCCAAAGATCAGAAATCCAAACAGTATCAACAAGGGGTTCAGATTGCAATGTCAATACAGAAATGACCTTGGGAACTAATTGAATGACCAATTACAAATTCAAACCGAATATGCAGTTTACAAAACACACACATCATCAGTGAAAAAAAGAACTTGACCATGTACAGAGGCCCGGGCAAGGTGGGCAGGACACAATCAACAAAACTTAAAGCAAATCATGCGAACAAACTTTTAACACATATGAATTGAATAATAATAAAACAAACTTACCTTAAAAACCTTAAAAATCAGGAAGCCTTAGCTTGGATTTGAACAGACCCTTCTTGGGGTTGAACGGACTTTAATCGAAGTGTTTCTCATTCGATTAAGGTCCATTAGACCCTAATCACTTGGCTCAAACAGACACGGACCAGGCTTGGGGTTTCTAGGGTTCATACACGGACCAAGCATGGTTTGGTCACGAGGGAGGTCCGGGAACTGTCTGGTACGAGTCTAGGGCAGATCGGTGTAGATCGAGTTTTGACTCGAATCTTCAAATGAAGATTCGGGAAGGTGGGATGGGATTCGAGCTAAGCGGTTAACAGATCCATGTTCAGGGCGGTGAGGTGGTCCTACGGTGTTAAGGTGGGAGTCACCGGCATCCAGGCTGCCGGGATTAATGGTGAAGGAAAAGGGGGCGGCTAGGGTTTCGTGGGGAAGGGGATGAGGACGAAGGCGGGGGTCTTGGATAGGGGGGCAGGGTATGGTAGGAAAGCTTATATATGGAATGGGTGGATTGATCTCAGCCGTTGGATGAGGCGAGATGGAAGGCCAAGATCTTTCAACTGATGGGGAAACGGTGTCGTTTCAAATGCTAGGGTTTGGGTTGGTTCGGGTAAGATGGGTCGGATCTGTTCGTGGGTACGGGGTGTGTGATCTTGGCCGTTGATCATTCTGAGATCAACGGCCCAGATCAGACCATAGCAAAACGATGTCATTTGGAAGCTCTTGAAGTCAGCTGGTCTGGACCCGGGCAAACACACGTTCTGGGCTTGATTTTGGGCCTCAGATTAAAATGAAAACAGGCCCAAACTGATTTCAACCCAATTCTGCACTCTCTTTTTTATTATATTTTTTATTTTAAAACAAAACCTAAGTAAACCAAATTAAAATTCATTAATTAAATACTTAATACAATTATTTACACACATATATTAAAATATTTAAAGTAGGTAAAATCAAACAAAGCAAACAATCACGGACAAAGATGCGTATTTATGATTTTCCATTTAATAATCGGATTATGGTTCAAACTACGCATGACACACTTTTTTGGTATTTTGTTTTAATAAAAATAAAAATGGGCCAAAATCATAAATAATTAACAAAGTGCCACGTAAAAATCCAGAAATTGTACGGCAAGACCAATTGCTATTATTTTAGTTTCCTTTTGGAGTGATTGTCGCGACAACAAAAATCACGTGCTCGCATTCATTAACACCATACGTCATTGTTCACTTCAGCTTATAAAATCAAATTATCTGAAACAAAAAATTGATGTAAGAACACCACAGAATTTATTTTCAAACACACATATAGCCTATTTGTCATGCCTTAACAGATTTAGGACCAAAACTGAACCATGATTTATTTTAATAAAAAAAGTAGATGAGTTCAATCACAGAATAATTCAAAGTGAGTGGCAAGAATGTTACACACAGTACATTCATGACATGTTGTTCAAACGAGCATTGACATAACTAGAGAATATCATGAATATTAAATACAAACACACAAAAAGGAACTAATTAACACAAGATAAAATAACCAAAAACTCAGATTGATATTTACTGATTTAGCTAGGTAATTTTAAGGTGAAGAACATACCTAAATGTGAGAAAAATCAGCTAGATAAACTCAATAAAGTTTTGAAATCCAAAGGAGAAAATTCAGCAGCAAAACCAGCAATCAAACACCCAAGAATCTGTTCAAACTTCGGAATCCCAGGAAACAGTTGAGGAGCAAATAAAGCTCAAAACTTCCGAAGAAAACCCTTAAAAAAACTTTTGAATTTCCGTCGTATCTAGCTTTTCTCTTTTTTCTTCTCTGGTCCTAATTGAATGGAAAAGGGATCTTTTATAGAGGAGAATTAGGGCAACAAAACCTGTTTTTCCTCATTAAAATATACCCTTTAAACTTTCATTTTATTTCACTTCAACCCCTGCCCACAGAATTTCCCCCTCTTTTCCCAAAATAATCTCTATCAGCCCTTATCCAGAAGCTTCCAATTTGTTAGGATAAGATTCCCTCAATCCCTATCCAAATTGAACCCCCTAGTACTCTTGTAATTACCCCCTTAAGTGATACTGACCTCTGAGCCACTTAACCCACAAGTCCAATATCTTATTTGGGCTTTTGCATTAACAGACCTAATTCTGAACCCAACAAATAACCAAAAACAAAATCAATGAAGATTTTAAACAAACAAAATTTGATTTAAACGGAAAAACAGATTTCGAATTTCACTCAAAAATAACATTAACAAATGCGATTAATCTAATTATTGAGCTATTACTACTGATGAATCAATAATGAACCAGAAAAAATCTTTAGACATAGATTTGATATCACATGAGGGTTAGGAAAATAGGAGGAGAGGTATACTGGTGAAATCGCCAAAAGCTTCGATATCCCAGAGAAAAACATAAATGAGTCGATTCAAACTCCGGCGAACAAGAATCTCGGCTAATGATGGGAATTGTAATATGAACATTGGCCGGGCTTTCTTCCACAACTAGTGCTTCATGTCACAATCTTCAACACACGCCAAGAAAGAGACGAGGCAGAGGCTCAAAGCATTTTGGACACTAAAAGGTTAAATGCCCGAAATCCGACCAACTATGAAATAGGTTATCCCTACAAATGATCGACTCCTCACGTTGAATGTAGTTGATTCAAGTAGGTTTCATCATGAAATAAGGGCTAAATTAGGGGAAAATCAAGCAAAAGCAAAAAGTTTGAATTTTTATTCTTAGATCTCTAATTCGGAGAAAATGAGTAGTTTTCGGAGAAATTAATAGTGGAATTGAAATAAGAGGGTGATGGAGGTTATGTGGTTGAAATTTGAGGAATTTTGGAGATGGTCCGCCGCCGTGAGACGATTTTCGGGCGGCGGAGGACGGCGGAAGGGGGCGCCGGTCTTGAGAGAGATTGGAATTGGGGTAAAACTCGATTTAATTGATTTATGGGGTAGATTATGAGGCATAGGTCAAGTCTGGTCGTTTAAGGGGATGGAAGGCTTGAAATGACGTAATTTTGGGGGTGTAACTACGTCATTTAGGTGGGGAAAGATTGGACCGGGTATGGGGAAGTTTGGGCTTGGGCGAAATTGAATAAAAATGAAATTGGACCACTAAATTTGTTTTGGGTGGCCTAAAAATCAGAATCCCAAGCAAAAAAATGAAATTATAATTTTGTTTTTCCTCTTTTATTTTTTTCTACTTATTATTAATTATATTTTTTTTTAATTCTTAATAAAACCTTAGATAAACTAAATGAAATCCTAATTTTAGATTCTAAATTAATCCATTTTATAAAATTATCATTACCTATTTTCACTAATTTTAACACTAATTAATTAAACTAAAATGTAGACAAGACCATGATAATTTTATGATTTTTGTTTAATAAAATGTAATTAACTTATGCAATTTAAATTTAAATGCAATTAAAACCTAAAAATTCCATGCAATGATGATTTGGTATTGTGGTATTTTTGTATGATTTTAAAAAATATTAAATGTGCATAAAAATGCAAACAAGTAACTAAGAAAATACTACAAAAATCCTATAAAACTAAAAATAATTTAGAAAACCTATTTTTTAATTTTTGTAGGAGTATTTCAAGTAGGGCAAAAATTACGTGCTCACAGTAACAAGACGCTTAGGCATTCATTCAGAAATGCGATAAGTGTCAACGCCATGCACCGTTAGTGCATCAACTGATGGAACTACTACATTCGGTACTATCCTCATGGCCATTAATTAAATGGGAATGAATATAGTCGGGTAGCTGTCACTGTCTTCCAGAAAGGTAAGATTTCTTTTAATATTGACTGATTACTTCACTAAGTGGGTTGAAGCAGGTCCTTACCGGAAAATTGGCTATACAAAGTCTGCAATTCCCTATGGATAAACATAATTTTCCAGTTCGGAATATCAAAGGAGATTGCTTGCGACAAAATTCTTGGAGGACTTGAAATTTAAAAGAATCACGTCTTCGCCATACCATCCGACCAAACAGAATTAACCAATAAGGTGATTATTCAAAACTTCAAAAAAGAGGTTTGAAGCTTCTAAATGCAAGTGGACCGAAAAGTTACGGGGAGTGCTATGGGCATATCGGACGATGGCCAAGTCAAACACGGGAGAGACACCTTTCTCTCTCGCGTACAGTGAAGAAGCTCTAATCCCGATGGAAGTAGGAGAACCAACCTTGCGGTACATCTAGGTGGATGAAGAAACAAACAACGAAAGCATTCCTAGTAAAATTAGAACTACTTGACTAACACATGGACTTGGCACAGATAAGGATGGTGGCCCAGAAACAAAGAATGTAAAGGTACTATAACCGAAGGGTCAATCTATTATTTGAAAGTGGGAGACTTATTTTTTAGGAGAGTGACTCAAAATACACGGGATCTCAATGCATGAAAGTTGAGCCCAACATGGGAAGGTCCCTACCGAGTTTTAGCTATCATCGGAAAGGGATCATACGAACTAGAAAACCAAGATGGAGTCAAATTGCAAAAATAACTGGAACGTGACTTATCTCAAAAGGTATTATTGCTGATGGGCATCACTTGTACTGAAAGTATGTGCTGCACTCTTTTTTCCTTTGCCTAGTTTTTATCCCAAATTTGTTTTTCTGGCAAGGTTTTTAATGATGCAACAATGAAAAGCATATTGTAAAGAAAACATCATCAGCAAGGATAAGACCTTTAAATGATAAGGCATTGAAACAACAAACCACTACCGAATGTCTTTGGCTCGTTAGTAAATTCATAATGGGAAGCAAAACTTGCCATCAGATCAAATGTTATCCAACCATTCGCGTGCGCTATTTCCGACAAGCCATTAGGGGGTTGTTAGATATTATTTTTCTCGATAGCAAAGTTCCCAATGGGAAACAAAGCTTGCTATTAAATGAAAGATTATCCAACCATTCACTAGTGGAATACTCAAAAGAGCAAAGCTCCCAGTATTCCAATTCACATTCGAACACTAGAGGGGGTAATTGTATGAGAATATGGCAACATCTTTCCACATAAATCAGGACTACGAGACCCGAGAACAAAATGTCTCATCGAGATTAGGGATTGCACGGCCAGCGCCATAGAAATAAGTTGTACAAATTAGTCACACGAAATGGCAATTTTTTGTCTTTCAACGAAACAAATGCTTATGTACTTTTAAAGATATAAGGAATAAAATAAAATCCTTTTATTTTTATTTTATTTCTTGTCCAAATGATGACTCGATTTTATCATTTGAAAGTTAGTCAAGTACTTCAAATGCTAGTGCTGGAACGAACATGAGACATCCTCTTAAAGAGAAGTAGGCAGATCTACCGCTGGCTCAAGATCTTGGACTTCATCGTTATTCTCTTCAAGTTCTTTCTCGGTTCATAAGAACTCGAAATCAGTACTAGAAGAGTCAGTTGTATCAAACTAATTTGGAAGGCGCCTTTGAATAGTTAACTCCAGCTCTCGAGCCTTGGCGATCTTAGCGTCAATATATATGACACCTGTTTTGGCCTCTTCCAAGGTTTTACTCCTCATATTATACATGTAATGTCTTTTTTTGATGATGAGGGAATTCGTTTGATGCTGAAGATCTGATTTAATCCTATCAACCTTAGTAAGAAAGTCATCCTGCTCGGATCTCGTGGCGCTAAGATTAAGATCAAGATAATGGATAATGCTTATATGAACCTTATTATGTTCCATGATCCTCTTATACCTATCCTCCATCTAAGCATGCTTCTACTTGGAAACAACAACCTCTTCAGTTTTGGAGTTCAAGGCTGCCTCCAAGTTATTCACTCTTTTAGTGGAGGCAGATTCCTACTCGGCAGTAGCAAGAACAACATCTTGGACCTCAGGCCATTTAGCCTTAGCTTCTTGAAAATGTACATTTAGCTGAGAGTCATCTTGGCTGAGGGACATCACTTCTTTCTCACGTTGTTGCAACCGATCCTTCAACTCACTCACCTCAGCAGCTTTTGCTTCCAAAGCGATTTGGTCCATCTCAGCCAACAATTGATCTCACTCGAACATGAGCCGTTCATTATCAAGGATCAATTTTTGAAGGCCCTTAGAAGCAAGGAAGTCGGCTTGTAAAGAAAATACCAAAGTTAAAAAAACTATCATGACAAATCAAGAAAAAAGAAAAACAAGCAATAAAAAGCAAGTTCGGTACCGCTACCACATTGTGCATGGCATTATATAACAAACACTCTCCCGAAAGAGAGTGTATTTTCTTCTTATCCTTTTCTGAAGCCAACGGCTTTAGATAATTGGCGAGTTTTACTGGTCGGGACAGTCGATGACACTTAGTAGACACCGAGAGGGAGACACTACTCATCCTTCGGGGATCTACTGAAGGGGGCAATTAATTGTGCCCCGAATTCCCATAGTTTGGGGACTGGGGACGAGGGACATCCTCCTCTCAAGCATTTGCGACCGGTGGGAGTTATATAGCAGTTGGTTGTGATGGGGGTCTGGCCGGCGTGGAAGGAGATAAAGGGTGTTGTGGGTTCAGAATTAGCTGTGAAAGAGGCAATGATGTTGGTTGGTTGCTCACCAACTGAAGTCGGAAGAGCCCTATTACTCAGCCTTATAGTACCTGGAGCAGCAACTCGGACCGAAAAGGGAGAATTGACATTCTCCACCAAGTCAATTCTCCCTAGAGCACTTGGGCATCATCCTCGGTTGGGATTATAAGCTCTTCATATTGAGCATTTGGTTGAGCTGGTGAAGGACGTTTTCTCCTTTGTAGGGAATCCCCTTCATCATTGGCTTCCCCATAATTGTTAATAACCACAGTGGATGCGGCTGGCTCGGGTGCTACTTTCTTTACCTTTTTATTCTTTCCCTCTAAGAGGAAACACTTGCATTGGAAGAAGGCCTGAGGGAACCAGTTTGGGTAAGAGCCTCCTTCAACAACCTCGCAGCCTCTGCGGGGTCGATGAAAAGGTCCTCATCAGGGATGGAGATAGAACCCTGAGAGAAACCTGAATTAAACAAAAAAGGTAGGGTAAGCCAGTTTCCAATGTACAAAGATTAAATGAGAGTCAGTTTATCATGATTCTTGGCCCTCCACCCGTACTTGGGGTCTAGTTCCTTCCACCAGTGGTTTTCGGGCATGGTGATGTCAAAATTCTTCATAACCCACTGGTCCAGGCTTTCAACACTTGGTGGTGTCCACGAGTTGCTGAAATAATAAAAGGAGAAGGGTTAGCAATGAAATGAAATAGCTTTTTTTTAGAATAAAATAAACTGTGAACTCATGTGAACGAGTCCAGGACTCGGGGAAGGATGGAGTTGTAGCGGGGATAATGTACCTGGTAGCAATTATGACAAACCACTCCATCCATCCACGGTCGTTGTGATTATTCATACTGGTCAGCAATGCATGGTGGCCACGCTTGCTGAAAATGATTCCCCCATAATAGATCTTAGGGGAGTAAAGGCTCATCATGTGAGCCAAGGTGAGGGGCTCTTCCATTTCTTGGCATTGCTGCCACAGACACGCCATCATTCGCCACAACAAAGGGCCCACTTGTGCCAAACAAATCATGTACTGGTGGCACATCTCTAAAACCACGGGCTCAAGTCCCCCACCCAAAGAAAATGCACCCAAAGTGAAGGGGTACGTGTAAACATACGTGAAGCCATTCTTAGTTAAGGTTACTTGCTCTACCAGATCGGGAGAAATGATGTTTAGGTTGGGGCAGTCATAGTACTCCTTCACAGCAGGAATACAGGAAGGGCGAATAGAAAAAGGGTATCTGCCAACAACCCAAGTGCAAGGGTTTGAAGTAGGAAACTTCTCTTCAAAGTCCTTGGCTGTATTGAGATGTTTTGGATTGATGGTGCTCACTGTGGGAAGATCAGCATCAATATTGACCTCTTTGTCTTTGCTCCTCTTCGAGACCCCGCCGATGTAATGATCCAGCTGGTTGTTTCATGAGTTACCATTCCGTTTCTCCCATTTATGCTTCTTATTACCTTGTTCAGTTGTATTTTATTTTATCAGGTTGGTTGGCTCAAGTTCGGAGAGGTTTTGTTAAGGTTTGCAATACTTAGTCTCTTTTGAGTAAACTTAAGTTGGAAAAGTCAACCGGATGTTTACTTAGGTGTTAAAGGGCTCAGATGTGAGTTTCAATGGTTCGAATAGCTTCGGGAGGTAATTTGGGTCTTAGTAGCATAATTGGAATGCGTTTTGGAGGTACAGAGTAGATTTAGGCTTGAATTGGCGAAATTGGAATTTTGGCATTTTCCGGTTGATAGGTGAGATTTTGATATAGGGGTCGGAATGGAATTCCAGGAGTTGCAGTAGATCCGTTGTGTTATTTGAGATGTGTGTGCAAAATTTCAGGTCATTCGGACGTGGTTTGATAGACGTTTTGATCGAAAGCAGAATTTGGAAGATTTTGGAATTCTTAGGCTTGAATCCGATGCAAATTTGGTGTTTTGATGTTGTTTTGAGCATTCCGATGGTTGGAACAACTTTGAATGATGTTATGGGATATGTTGGCATGTTTGGTTAAGGTCCCGGGGGCCTCGGGTGAGTTTCGGGTGGCTAAACGGACCAAAATGCATAGTTGAGAAGTTGCAGATTTTTGGCTTCAGCTGTTGCAGGCTTTTGGTCTTAGCGTTCGCGAAGGGTCGAGATGTGAGGAAGGATTTTTGGCCTTCGGGTTCGTAAAGGAGGTCCCACATCTGCGAAGGGCTGGGGTCATTGAGCTACGTGTTTGCGAGAGGGGAGCCACGTTCGCGATGGGTTGTGGAGCTGAGCCTTACGTTCGCGAGAAGGGAGACGCGTTCGCGAAGAAGGAATGAAATGTCTAGGCAAAATGTTTTAAAAGCTCATTTCCGCGATTTTTAGCCTAAGTCCTCCATTTTTTGGGCGATTTTGAAGCATTTTGAAGAGGGAATCAAGGGAAAACACTTGGAGGTAAGATTTATGGACTTAATACTCGATCCTAATGTGATTTCTACCTAATTAATCATGGAAATTGTTGAATTTAAGCCTAAATATTAAAGAACTAGGGCTTGTAATTGGAGACATAAAATTAGGGATTTGAGGGATCATTTGTGGTTGGATTTTTGTTATTTTGATATGAATGAACTCGGGGAGTGATAAGGAGTCTATTGATGTAATTTTTATCGGGATCCGAGATGTTGGCCCGAGGGTCGGATTTGGCCAATTTCGGGATTTAAGTTGTAATTTGATTTCATTCGAGTGGGCTTTGTTCCCTTAGCATATTTTGATGGTTTTGCACTGATTTTGTTTAGATTTGGAGCATTTGGAGGCCGATTCAAGAGGCAAAGGCATCGCGGGCTAGAGTTTGGACCGGATAGAGGTGAGTAATGATTGTAAATGTTGTCCTGAGGGTATGAAACCCCGGATTTTACATCGTTGTGCTATATTGAGGTGACGCACATGCTAGATGACGAGCATGAGCTCGTGCACCATTGGGGATTGTGACTTAGTCCATCCCGAATGACTGTTTTACCGCGTATTTGATTGAAAATTGTTTGGTATCATCATGTTTTGGGTTGAATGCCATATTTGGGCCTCGTGCCAACTATTTGGACCCTTAGGGGATTTTTACTACTATTTCCTCACTGTTTTGATTTTATATCTATACTCAGTCATGCTATATTATACTATTTTTATAACTTAGCCATGTTTACTCTGTTTTAATACTTTAAATGATATTTTGGACTGAACATTATATTTTACTGTGCCCAAGTGGCTTTTAGAGATTTCTGACTGAGTAGGGTCGAGGGCCTGTGTTTTGAGGATTATTATGGGATCAGGCTGCACGCTGCATCAGTGTTGTACTGATTATGATTATGAGGCCGAGGGCCTGAGTTGTACGCCACGAGGTGGCTTGATATGAGGCAGAGAGCCTATTGATTATGCCACGAGATGGCTTGATATTGTGCTTGGGCCGTAAGGGGCCCCTCCCGGAGTTTGTACACCCCTAGTGAGCGCGGGTACCTAGTGTGATATGTGGTATATCCCGAGGGGCTGGTGTTGTTTTATGTTATTGCCCGAGGGGCTGATTCTGTTGATATTGTGCCCGAGGGGCGGATTTCATGTGTTTATCTGTTCTCGCTGCTTTTCAATTACTTATTTAACTGTTAAAAAGGTTTTTTAAAGAAGCTTATACTGAACTAAGGTGTTTTTATAAGATTTCACTGCTTTATTGCATTTTATTGGTTTTACTCTGCCTCTTCATAGCATGTTGTTGTGTTTTACGTATTTTCTTATCGCTCAATATTTATTTATTTTTATTACTACTGAGTTGGAGTACTCACTTTACTCCCCGCACCCTGTATGCAGATTCAGGAGCTTCAGGTCCCGCTAGTGAGGGTTGATTGCTCCCAACAGGCTATTCGGAGTCCACTAGGTAGCTGCTCGGCATTTGCAGCCCAGTGTTTCTCCCTCCTATCTTACTTTCTATTTCTAGTTCTGTAATAGACTGTACAAACTCTTTCAGACTCTCAGACACATGTTTAGATTCTCATGACTAGTGACACCTCGATGTCGAGCTATGTTTGTTCCGCAAATTGTACTGTTTCACTATTTCTTTTGGGATTTAATCATGTTAATGACTTATATTGTGTTATTTTAATTGTTTAAAATGAATTGGGTGTTGTGTCGGCTGGCCTTGTCTTTACGAGGGGCGCCATCATGACCAGATCTGGGTTTAGGGTCGTGACAACCGAAGAGAAGACCGAAGTTTTTGGACGAATTAGTATAAAAAGCCATAATGTGCTGAAGGTGATAAGAGTTTTTTGAAGAAGATAAAAGACAGATGAAAGCAAAAAGAAGTTGAATGCAAAAAAGTTGAAAGAGTTTATGAAACTGGTACAAGTGGATGAAGGAAAATGAGGCGTATAATTAAAGGAATAGGCGTCAAAAATTATGGTCACGATTACCTCGAGAACCGGTAAATTTTTTTGCTAAATCGTGGAGTAACACATGTCCGAGGTATTAAATGAAGAATCGTCCGTCTTATCATGCGTCAGAAACTTTTCAGAAAGGTTTAGAAAGTTTGCCGCCAAGAAAGTAATCTTTACCAACTTCCCCCTGATACCAAGATATGTCACTAGAAAGTAGGGGGACTATCTGTATAGGATAAAATTGGTTCATATTAAATGCTCGAATAACAAAGTAACATGTGAAACCGCCGGGGGGGGAGGGGGGAGACGAAATATGAAGCGAGTGAAACTGAGACCGAGGACAACAACTTCGGTTGGTACAGGGTAAATCCTTAAGGGAACATTATCAATGGTAGCAAACAAATACTTGTTAGCAGATGACATTCAATGAAGAATATTCCTTAATATTGAATACTGATTCATTATAGAGAATTTTGGCATTTATGGCCTGCCGTTATATATTCATTAATAGCCCCCATTATTGTCAATTAAGTGGGGTTTGATCCTAGCCTCTTGTTCCCTAGGAATAGATATAAATAGTGGCTTCAACAACTATTGTAGGGACATGAAAATCTCTCACAAACTTATGTTGTACGTTATTCCCAAACTAAATAATATTTTACTTTCTGTCTAATGTTATTCTTATTGTTGCCTTTGGAGGTCTTGCTCCCGGAATCAAGTTATTTGCTATTTATCTCAATTTCAATACTAAGTCTTGAATTTTATTTAATTTATTTATTATTTTGGGATCAAATCGATTCGCTTGTCTATAAATCACGCTATAATTTCACATGTGCCATTTTGCGGGTAAAAAGAATCGCTCATTTCTATACAATTGAATCTATTCCCTTTTGTTTAACAAAAAATAAACTTATTATTATTTGATGAGTAAAATAAGATTTTCTTTGATGTATTTTTTGCAAATATTTTTAAATATTTTAAATTGTTAATTATATTGATTTATAGTACTTTTATGTAGTTTATAAATATATAAATTTATTTCAAAAAACTTAAAGATTTTATGTTTGAATTTATACCGAAAATTAGTCAATTTGATCATCGTACTCCGAAAAGGTTAAAACGAATTGAAAGGAAAGGAGTAACAGATTAACAAAACTATAGAGAGCAGTAAAGCAGTACAGATTAAGCTGAGTTTCATGCCGAAATGAAATGGTAACTATAATTTGTGTAATTACCATTCATAGCTACTATCCAATTGTTACGAATTTGTATCGCTTGTATTCAAATATGCAAAGAATATAACCTATGTCAATGGTATACATTTGCGCAACGAATACAACGTGTATCAACTGTATTCGTTCATGCAATTATATTCATTCGTGCAATAAATACAATATGTATCAAGTGTAACCAATAAAAAATACAAGGGTTTATACAAAGGATACAACTTGTATTGACTATATTTGTTCGCGCAACGAATACAAGTAAGGCAAAATGCAGAATACAAAAAATTAAAATATTTTTGTTCAGAGTCGAAAGCAAGACCTCCGCTAACTAAGCGAACGCTCTAACAACTGAGCTATGAGAGCTTGTTGTTCTCTTGTTTCAGTTCAAAAAAATTAATTTCTTATTTCATGGATTTTCTATAACATTCAAATATAGCTAGAGATGGTAAACTTGCTGAAAGTATAGCTACGAATGATAAATACAGTGCAAATATTCGACGTGTCGCGTAATTTTCCCTTCTAAAAAAGAATGAACCTATTACTATTTGATGAGTTAAATAAGATTTTTTGGATATATTTTCTTGTAAATATTTTTAAATATTTTAAACTGCTACTTATATTTACTTGTAGTACTTTTTATGTAGTTTTTAAATATGTAGATTTTATTTCAAAAAAAAATAAAGATTCTATATCTAAATTTAAATCAAAAATTAGTCAATTAGATCCTCTCACTCCCAGAAGGTTCAAACGAATTGAAATGATAATAATAGCAGTTTAACAAAACTATAGAGAGCATTAAAGAAGTACAGACTAAACTAAGTTTCATGCCGAAATGAAATAAGTACTCCACCATTACAAGTTGTAGCTTTTAAGATTTCAAAAAAATAACCTAAACTATAAAGATTACTCATGAATGCTGAACGTCATCTTTTTTGGACCAATTCCAAAAGTAGGCAAATTAGTTCGATCCAAAAACCTAACTACGGTCGATTTTGAGTTATTAAGGAAATCTCTCTCTAAGGTGATATGAACCCCCAACCCTATGAATCCTGTTCCTCAATCCCCCTCAAACCACCTGACATTAATATCCAATCTCCAACACTCTATAAGGGGGAAGAAGCTAAAAGGTCCTATAAAGACATGGTCACAACTACGAATAACATGGTTTTCACCCCAAATAACAATCAATATAACATTGATTTGTCCGAAACTTTTCCAGAAGAAGGGAAATCATTAACAAATTCATTACATTCTCCAACCCATGGCATTAAATGGATCACTCTTATGGAGGAAGACAAACACAAAATATATGAGCCATGGCAATGTTCAATTATTGTCAAACTATTTGGCAAACGCATGATGCATCAATATCTAAAAAGGAAAATCCAAGACCTTTGGAGACCCATGGAAACCTTCTCTCTAATTGATTCAGGAGAAGATTATTTTATCATCAAATTTAAAAAAAAGGAAAACATAGAAAAAGTACTCCATCAAGGTCCATGGTTTGTGAATGGGCACTACCTCTCCGTAATCAAATGAAAACTAATTTTTGTGGCTACTAAGGAAAAACTAACTACCTCCGCCATATGGGTGAAATTGCCACAATTACCAACGGAGTTTTATGATGGAAAAATATTGCAAAAAAATGGTAACTCAATTGGTCGCCTACTGAAAATAGATGTCTATACACCAACAATAATGAGGGGTCGTTATGCTCGACTATGTATAGAAATACCATTGAATACCCCGATGCAACCCTTCATTTACATTGGGACTCATAAACAAGTCATTCACTATGAGGGGGAGAATCTTCTATGTATAAAATATGGGAGGTTGGGGCACCCCTCCACCTTATGTACATTTAAATAACAGACCTCACAAGAAACTTCAGGCTCCAAGCCCACACTGCAAAGGCCATTGGAGAAGGATCAAAAAGGAGAGTGGCAAACTGTCACCTTCAATAAGAGTAAGAGACAGATTGGGAAAAACAATCTGTTAAGCAGCATCAATCCAAAAGAAAAGGTTCAAGGTCCAGGTATCTCTGTAAACCTTTATATTGCAAATACTTGTAAGTATATAGACACTCAAATTTTACAATACAAAACTAAGGATTCCAAAAAGACCACTACAAACAATAAGATTATGGACAAAAACACTCTTCCGACACAAAACCACTTTACCATCTTAGAAGAGGAGCATATGGTATTGGAAAATATTAATTTAAATGAAAAAAATAAAAATCCTCAAAATTCCCATGCAAGTAGCCACTTGTCCACTAATAATAATGACATGGCAATGCAAGACTCTTACGTGCTTTTTTCTACCACTAATCAAAATAGTGGCATGCAAATAGATACTAACAAAGTTATTATTAATCCTAATGATGCTTCTAACCCTACAGGCAACCCCCTAATCCTACCAATCACTTAACTACAACTCCTTCCTTTGCCGATCACACAAGCAAAAATCTTTCCAAAAAGATTGAAAATACTAATCAACCTAAGCATGTCATTCACTTGGCTTCTACTGAGCTAGGAGACAAACAAATGGCCATTGTCAACAATCACGGAAAGGATATCAAATCCCTTCATATCCCCTCTTTAAATCTAAAAGGCAGCCACTCAGAATCCATGTAGGAAACCACCCAATTATTACCCCTATCACCAATCTCGTCCCCTACATTGATAGCCAAAGCCCCATGCTGTTTGGAGATCTTTTAAATCATAAACAGTCCACACACAATGCCAAGAGTCTCATCCTCTCTGAGAAGGAGAAACTGATTAATCTAGCTATTAAGGCAACTAAACAATCCAACAATGGAAAATCAACAACAAGTTCCACCACAGCCAGTATAACCCCAGATAATATATGTCCAACCTCCCCAACCCCAGGATTACAACCATTATCGTGGATGGAGATAGGGATAATGGGACATGTTGTCTCATTCAACATCCAAGTCAAAGGACAGGAGGTAATAGTGATCCTCCACAATACACAATACCTAGCCCAGTTAATATCTGAGGGGATGAGACTAGCAATGAGCAATTACCAGAACCAAATTTGTCTCAACAACATCCTGCACCCTCTTGCTCCTTCAATGAACACCAATATAATCCAAACAATGATTCAACAGTGGAATATGCCACCTCACTTCAACCCCATCCAACCTCAAAATATACTTCCAGACCTACCATTCTTCCCATCAAAGATGCTAGCACACCTAAATCCCATCTTCATGCCTTGGGAAATCAATCCCCAACCCCAGGATTAACCTCTCAACCAGGGAAACCCTCAGGAATTACCCCCCCCCTTCCTACCCCATGCAATGCAAGAGCAAGGCCATGCAGAGGCGGAAATGGAAGAAGAAGTAGAGGAACCCCTCAACCTAGCCTTAGAGCAAGTCCTAGAATTCTCAAACTTAGACGGGGTAAAGGTTTTTCTATTCAGGAAAATGCAGGATTTGAGGCACGTTCTCAACTGTCCCTTAGCACTCTACAAGTGCTCGATGGACATAAGGCCACTACAGGTCCCAACTTTGGGCAACAATGCCATGATTCTAGTGATTGCATTAAGGAGAAACCCTATCTTTCCGGGGGAGGGGGTTGAGGGAGAATGGGGAGGCAGTGAACCAACACCAAACTTGTCCAATGAATCACCCAATTAATATTATCATTTGGAATATAAGGGGAGGGAACAATGATAACTTTTGAAGAAATTTCAGGGAAATGATTGATACCTATCGTCCATGTATGGTAACTCTTTTAGAAACTGGGTTGGTTAATCATGAAAATTAGCTTGAGGATTTTGGTTTTTCTGAACTCGTTGAAGTTCCAGCTGAGGGGCAGTCAGGAGGGATGGTTGTCATGGGAAACCATGAGGTGGTCTCAGTCCAAAACTTCACACGTAGGAACCAGGAAATCCATGCAACTACTGAGGTATTACCCATTCGCAAAACTTGTCTTTTTTCTTCTATTTATGCTAGTATAAATTATCATATTAGAAATATCTTGTGGGATAACATAGAATGCATTTATAATAGCTACAGTGGGCCTTGGTTGATTGGAGGGGACTTCAATGATATAGTTAGTTCAAACAAGAAATATGGAGGAAGGCCTATAAATAATAGTAGGGCAGAATTCCTCCTTTCTAAGCTTTCTAAGTGCAACCTTATGGATTTAGGCTATAAAGGATGTAAATACACTTTGTCTAATAATAGACAAAAAAATAAAGGTTTAATTATGGAAAGATTGGACAAAGCCCTAGGAAATGAACAATGGTGTGACCTCATTCAATAATTCACTTACCTAAGACTTACTCAGATCGCAATCCAATGTTAATAGAATTAATTCCTAGAAATAGACAACATCATAGTCAACCATTTCGCTTAGAGACCTTTTGGTGTAGACACCCTGATTTTATAAGTGTTGTTGAGAATAACTGGATAAATGATGACTATCTAAGAGCCAGTAACTCTTTTGTTCAAAGTGTTAAAATCTGGAAAATTAAGACCTTTGAAGACATAATAGGAAAAAAGAGGAAGATTCTAGACAGACTCCAAGGTATTCAAAATTCTAGGAATTATGCTAGTAGTGTTTTCATCCAAAACCTTGAGGTTACCCTTAAGAAAGATTATAATGACATACTGAAAATTGAAGAGGACTATTGGAAACATAGATATAGAGTCATGTGGCTAAATGTTGGGGACACAAATACTAAAAAATTTCATATTTCTGCCAAAAATAGACGAAGAAGGAATAATTGTTTTTTAAAGGATGAAGCAGGAAATTGGATAAATGACCATCTTTTAATCACTTCTCTGTCACGACCCTAACCCCGAACCCAGTCATGATGGCGCCTCTCGTGAAGACAAGACCATCCAACTAAATCTAATTCACTTATTAAAGTAGTTAAACAACATAAAGGCAGTATAAAACATGATTTAGTGATAATACGCAGCGGAAATACAACCCGACACAACCCTAACCGGGGTGTCACAAGTCACGAGCATCTAACAATACGGAATCCTCAAATATAACTACAGAGTTTTAAATACTGAACTAAGAACATAAAGGAAATAGATAGGGAGGAGCTCCAGGCTGCGAACGTCAACAGCTACCTAAAAACTCCTCGAAGGTCCGCCTGAAGAAAGGATGAATCAGCACTCGGGAGCAGAACCAACTACGCCTGAATCTGCATACAGGGGTGCAGGGAGTAAAGTGAGTACTCCAACTCAATGAGTAACAAATGTAAATAACGACTGAAAGTAAGAAAATACATAAGGCACACGGCATTCTATAATGAAGCAGTAAAAATCATTAAAAAAGCAGTAAACCAGTGAAAAATCAAGTAAAACTTCTTTCAACAAGTAAACAAGTAATTGACAGGTAATTAAGGTAAAGTAAACAAATAGAAGATCGCCCCTCGGGCACAGTATCAGCAAATCCGCCCATCGAGCAACATCTCAGAATAATACCAGCCCTCCGGGCTCAATCTCACATCCCAATGGGTACCCGCGCTCACTGGGGGTGTGCAGACTCCTGGAGGGACCCCTTACGGCCCAAGCGCAGTATCAAGCCACCTTGTGGTATCATCACTAGTCCCTCGGCCTCATATCAATCAAGCCACCCTGTGGCGTACATATCTCAGGCCCTCGGCCTCATAATCAGTATCAAATATTTCCTCACAACATAGGCCCTCAGCCTTACTTAGTCAAAATCCTCACAAGCCACTCAGGCAATAGTAAAACAGAGTTTCTCAGCCCAAACATCATTTAAAATATCATTTAAGTAATAAACTGACTAAACATGGCTGAGTAAAACAGTGGGAAAATAGCATGACTAAGTTCAAATATAAAGTCAAACAGTGAGGAAATATTAGTAAAAAGCCCCGAAGGGTTCAAACAGTTGGCACGAAGCCCAAATATGGCATTCGGCCCAAATAATGATGATAACAAATAATTTTCAATTAAATACGCAGTAAAATCATCAATCGAGATGGACCAAGTCACAATACCCAATAGTGCACGACCCCACGTTCATCATCGAGCGTGTGCCTCACCTCAGTATAGCACTACAATGTGCAATCTGGGGTTACAAACCCTTGGAACATCATTTAAAATAATTAATCACCTCGAACTGGCTAAATCTTTAGCTCGCGACGCCTTTGCCCCTAGAATCGGCCTCCGCTCATGTCGAATCTATCCAAAATCAGAATGAGGACATCAAAATATGCTAAGGGAACAAAGCCCAAGCGAAAAACAATCAATAAATGGCACAAATCCCGAAATTACCAAAACCCTACCCCCGGGCCCACGTCTTGAAATTTATAAATTTTTACACCAATAGATTCCTTATCTTCCCTCGAGTTCATACATACCAAGAACATCAAGATCCATCCACAAATGACACTTCAAATTCCAAATGTTTGGTCTCCAATTTCAAACCCTAGTTCTTCAATTTTAGGCTTAGATTCCATGATTTTCTAGGTGAAATTCACATAATAATTGAGTTTTTAGTCAAAGAATCTTACCTCCAAGTGATTCCCCTCAAATACCTCTTCAATATCCTTCAAAACTTTCCAAAAACAATCAGCTATGTAGGAAATGAGCCCCAAAATCGCGAACAAGACGAATTAAAAACATTCTGCCCAGGCCTTAATTTCCTTGTTCGCGAACGCGGTCAAAGCCTCGCATTCACGAAGCACAAAAATAACGTTGAACATAATCCTCTTACGCGAACGTGATGCTATTTCCAGATGAACCTTCGCGAACGCAATCCTTCCATCGCGAACGCGATGGGTTAATTTCCTCTGAAGCTTGACCTTTCAATTCCTTTTATGCGAACGCGACTACATGCCCGCGAACGCGATGCACAACCTCGCAGCCCTTCTCAAACGCGTCACCTGCCTCGCGAACGCGAAGGCTAAACTTCCACCTCCCTCAGCAGACTCTTCGCGAACGCGATCAAAGCCTCGCATTCGCGAAGCACAAAAATAACGTTGAACATAATCCTCTTACACGAACGCGATGCTATTTCCAGATGAACCTTCGCGAACGCAATCCTTCCATCGCGAACGCGATGGGTTAATTTCCTCTGAAGCTTGACCTTTCAATTCCTTTTATGCGAACGCGACTACACGCCCGCGAACGCGATGCACAACCTCGCATCCCTTCGCAAATGCGTCACCTGCCTCGCGAACGTGAAGGCTAAACTTCCACCTCCCTCAGCAGACTCTTCGCGAACGCGAAGACCAAAATGTCTGCAACTGCTGGAACTCAAAATCTGCAATTTTTCAAACTTTAAAATGATCTGGTTGACCACCCGAAACTCACCCGAGGCACGCGGGACCTCAACCAAAGGCACCAACATATCCTAAAACCTTATTCAAACTTGTTACAATCACCAGAACACCTCAAACAACATCAAATCACCCAAAACATATCGGATTCAAGCCAAATTCCTTCCGGATTCGATCCGACCAACCCGATATCACATAACACGGATAAACAAATCACAAAGAAGCAAAAATGGGGAAAATGGAGTGGTAACTCATGAGATGACTGTCCAAGTCGTCACATCCTCCCCAACTTAAACAAACGTTCGTCTACAAATGAATCAAGAAACATACCTGAAGCCTCAAACAGGTGAGGATATATGTTCCACATCTCCCGCTCGGTCTCCCAGGTAGCCTCCTCCACAGGCTGACCTCTCCATTGCACTTTCACTGAAGCCATATCCTTTAACCTCAACTTTTGATCCTGACGACACAAAATAGATTCTGGCTCCACATCATAGGTCAAATCATCATCCAACTGAACCGTGCTAAAATCCAGAACATGAGACGAATCACCAATATACTTTCGGAGCATAGAAACATGAAATACCTGATGCACACTCGACAAGCTGGGTAGCAAAGCAAGCTCATAAGCCACCTACCCAATCCTCCAAAGCACCTCAAAAGGCCCAATAAACCACGGACTCAATTTCCCTTTCTCCCAAATCTCATAACACCCTTCATGGGTGAAACCTTCAACAGAACCTTCTCGCCAACCATGTAGGACACATCTCGAGCCTTCCTATCAGCATAACTCTTTTGCCTCGACTACAATGTACCAAGACTCTCCTGAATCACCTTCACCTTCTCCAAAGCATCCTGCACCAAATTATCCCCAATAGCCTAGCCTCATCGGGATCGAACCAACCAACTGGAGATCTACACCGTCTCCCATACAAAGCCTCATATGGAGCCATCTGAATACTCGACTAGTAGCTGTTGTTGTAAGCAAACTCTGCAAGCGGTAGAAATTGATCCCATGACCCTTCAAAATTAATGACACAAGCATGTAACATGTCCTCCAATATCTGAATAGCGCACTCGGACTGCCCATCCATCTGAGGATGAAAAGTTGTGCTCTACTCGACCTGAGTACCCAACTCTCGCTGCACAGACCTCCAAAATTGCGATGTAAACTGAGTGCCCCGATCTAAAATGATGGAAACTGGGACACCATACAGACGAACAATCTCCCAGATATAGATCTCTGCCAACCGCTCTGAGGAATAGGTAGTACACACTGGAATAAAGTGCGCGGATTTGGTCAGCCGATCCACAATCACCCAAACAGCATCAAACTTCCTCAAAGTCTGTGGAAGTCCAACTACAAAGTCCATAGTAATCCTCTCCTACTTCCACTCTGGATTAACCATCTGCTAAAGTAAGCCACCCGGTCTCTGATGCTCATATTTCACCTGCTAACAATTGAGACACCGAGCTACAAATCTCACAATATCTTTCTTCATTCTTCTCCACCAATAGTGCTGCCTCAAATCCTGATACATCTTCGTGGCACCCAAATGAATGGAATACCGCGAGCTATAGGCCTCTTCCAGAATCAACTCTCGAAGCCCATCCACATTGGGCACACAAATCCGGCCCTGCATCCTTAACACCCCATCATCACCAATGGTCATATCTCTAGCATCATCATGATGAACTGTGTCCTTAAGAACAAGCAAATGCGGATCACCATACTGGTGCTCTATGATGCAATCATATAAAGAAGATCGATAGACCACACAAGCCAATACCCTACATGGCTCCGAAATATCCAACCTTACGAACTGATTGGCCAAGGCCTGAACATCAACTGCAAGAGGTCTCTCCCCAACTGGAACATATGCCCAACTGCACATACTCACTGCCTTTCGGCTCAAGGCATCGACCACCGCATTGGCCTTTCCCTGATGGTACAATATAGTAATATCATAATCCTAAAGCAACTCCAACCATCTCCGCTGCCTCAAATTAAGATCCTTTTATTTGAACAAGTGTTGGAGGCTACGATGATCAGTAAACACCTCACAAGACACACCATACAAGTAATGCCTCCAAATCTTCAATGCGTGAACTATGGCAGCCAACTCCAAATCATGAACGGGGTAGTTCTTCTCATGGGGCTTCAACTGATGAGAAGTATAAGCAATAACTCTACCCTCCTACATCAAAACACATCCAATGCCAACTCTCGAAGCATCACAACACACGATATATGAACCTGAAGCTAATGGCAAAACTAACACTAGAGTTGTGGTCAAAGATGTCTTGAGCTTCTGAAAGCTCTCCCCACACTTGTCCGACTATACAAATGAAGGACCCTTCTGAGTCAACTTGGTCAAGGGCTATGTGATAGATGAGAATCCCTGAACAAACCAACGATAATAACCCGCCAAACCAAGAAAGCTGCAAATCTCTATGGCTGAGGACGGTCTGGGCCAACTCTAAACTACCTCTATCTTCTTTAGATCAACCTGAATACCCTCGCTGGACACCACGTGCCCTAAGAAAGCCACTGAACCGAGCCAAAACTCACACTTGGAGTATTTTGCATAAAGCTTCTCCTCCCTCAATCTCTGCAACACAACTCTCAAATGTTCCGCGTGCTCTTCCTGACTACGCGAGTACACCAAAATATTATCAATCAAGACTATGAAAAATGAATCGAGATAAGGTCGGAACACGCTGTTCACCGAATGCATGAACGTTGCTGGGGCATTGGTCAGCCCAAAAGACATCACCAAGAACTCATAATAACCATATCGGGTCCTGAAAGTCGTCTTAAGAATATCCGAGTCCCTGATCTTCAACTGGTGATAACCTAAACGGAGATCAATCTTGGAGAACACTCTCTCTCCCTGAAGCTGGTCGAATAAATAATCAATGCAAGGCAAAGGATACTTGTTCTTAAATGTTACCTTGTTCAATTGCCTATAATCCATACACATCCTCGTAGTGCCATCCTTCTTATTCACAAACAGAACCGGTGCACCCCAAGGTGACACAGTAGGCCGAATAAACCCTTTATCAAGGAGTTCCTGAAGTTGTTCTTTTAATTCCTTCAACTCCGCTGGTGCCATAAGATACGGCGGAATAGAAATGGGCTGAGTGTCGGTGCCAGGTCAATACCATAATCAATATCCCTGTCCGGTGGCATTCCCGGCAGGTCTGCAGGAAACATAACGGGAAAATCCCTCACAACTGGGACAGAATCAATACTGGGAGTCTCAGCTCCGACATCCCTGACAAAAGCTAGATACGAAAGGCAATCCTTCCCAACCATACGCTGGGCTTTCAAGAATGAGATCACTCTACTGGGAACATAATCAGTCATACCTCACCACTCAATCTGTGGCACACCCGGTATAGCCAATGTGATTGTCTTAGCATGACAATCCAAAATAGCACACAAGGAGATAGCCAATCCATGCCCAAAATGATATCAAAATCCACCATACACAATAATAAAAGATCCACACGGGTCTCCAGACCCCCAATAGTCACCACACACGACCGGTACACATGGTCTACAACAACAGTATCGCCCACCGAGGTAGATACATGAACAGGTGAAGAAGAAACTCACGAGACGTACCCAAATAATGAGAAAAGTATGATGACACATAAGAAAAGGTGGAACCGGGATCAAATAATATAGAGGCATCTTTGTGGCAGACTGAAACAATACCTGTAATAACAACATCTGAAGCAATAATATCGGGTCTGCTTGGAAGTACATAGAAATGGGCCTGACTGCTCCCTGATCGACCTCCTCCTCTGGGCCAATCCCTGGCTGACTGACCCCCACCCCTAGCTGGCTGAGCGGGTGGTGGTGAAGAAATTGGCGCTGAAGCTGATGACTGGCC
Organism: Nicotiana tabacum; assembly: GCF_000715075.1. Lineage (NCBI taxonomy): Eukaryota > Viridiplantae > Streptophyta > Magnoliopsida > Solanales > Solanaceae > Nicotiana > Nicotiana tabacum. The sequence continues at coordinate 86,973,205 of NC_134101.1, read as the reverse complement.
TCTTTGCTGAGACGAACTAGCTAAACGACGAGGACACTGCCTCCACATGTGACCCATCTCGCCACACTCATAACAACTCCCAGGTGCTGGAGAAGGTGACTGAAGGTAACCCCTTGCACCGGAGTGACTAGCAGATGCACTCGGCATAGAAGAGCCCTGGACTGATGGAGCACGGGACGAACTCTGAGCTGGAAGGGCACTAAGTGATGACTGGCCTTGCTGAGAACTGTGATACCCATGACCCGAATATGCCCCACGATAACCTGGGTGAACTAGCTGAGCATGCTTGAATGGAAGACCCATGACCTCTCTCTCCTCTCGCTCCTGACGATGAATAGACTCAATCTCACGGGAGATATCCACATCCTCCTCGAAAGTAGCACCAGTCACCATCTCCCTGGTCATGAGAATACGGAGTTGATAAGTAAGACCATCAACAAACCTCATAATCCTCGCTCTATCTGTCGGAACTAACCAGATTCCATGACGAGCTAACTCGAAGAACCTCAACTCATACTGCGACACGGTCATCTCTCCCTGACGCAACTACTCAAACTGCCTATGCAGTTCCTCTTTGCGAGACTGCGGCATATACTTCTCCCGAAAGAGAAAGGAGAATTGCTGCCAGGTAAGAGGTGCTGCACCAATTGGCCTACACCTCTCAAAATCCTCCCACCAGGTAAAAGCAGCTCTTGAAAACTGATAAGTAGTGAAAACGACCCCGCTGGTCTCCAGAATACCTGGTGTACGAAGCATCCTCTGACACTTGTCCAGAAAACCCTGGGCATCCTCGCCATCTACACCACTGAATGACAAAGGTTGAAGTCTACCAAACCTCTCCAACCTACGCTGCTCGTCCTCTAGCATGGCAGGAACTACATAGTCCTGAGCAGCTGTAACCGACTGGGCTGGATGCGCCCCCGACGTCTGAAGTCCCTGCACGACCTGCTCAGGTGTGCGAGCGGCGAGAGTTTGATTGCCTTCCCCGGCCTGCGAAGTAGTTGCGGCTGTAGTGGCTGAAACCGCCTGAGTTAGGCTAGTGCAAACTGATAAGATCTGAGCCAAGGTCTCCTGAAGAGCCAGAATCACGATGGGCACAGTTGGTGCCTAAGCTGGTGCTATAGGAGCGTCTATAACTAGGACCTGATCCTGAACTGGGGTAGCTGGTGGATTTGCAGGTGCTGCTCTAGCTGTTCTACCCCTACCACGACCACGACCGCATCCTCGGCCTTTGATGGCCACAACTGGTGGCACTGGTAGTCGTCCACCTTGTCTGGTAGCCTTGGGTCTTATGATAGTGGCTCTTACGCCTTGGGTCGATGCGACCTTTTATGTGGGCTGGCAATAATGGCTTTTACGCTTTTGCCCTTAGGCATATTGAGTTAACTATTTTGGGTTCAATCTCCGAATTGGGTTTTGACTCGAGCTCATTTGACCCTCAAGTTTTTGAATTTAGAGATGGCCCGTAGGCTCTTACACAATGGGTCGGTACGACCTTTTATTTGTGTAGGCTGGTGATAGTGGCTCTTACGCCTTAGGTCGATGCGAACTTTTATGTGGGCTAGCAACAATGGCTCTTACGCCTTGGGTCGATCTGACCTCTGATATAGGCTTTAATTTTCCCTCGTTAAGGACTTTTTGAAATAATGTTTGCCTGACTCTTCGACGGTTTAATAAAATACCTTGATTGTGAGTCGTTATATGGCGATGATCGAGCACTTCGGGAGGTTTGTCTCAGAGGCTGAGTATCTCAAAGCCAGTTTTTAGGAGCTGACATGGTCGAAACTCTTTTACCTATGTCGAGGGTAGCCTATTTAACCGGTTCTTTCTGAAGTATGTTCACAGTAATTGAAGGCCTGTGATTTATAGCGATGGTCGGGCGTCTCCGAGTCGCATTAGTTTAGCTTTTACAGCCTTATGACCGGAGTCATTTCTATTTGGCCAGAGCTTTTAAGTCCCGACTGAAGTAGTTTCGGCGTCTATATCGAGGGTATGCCTTTTTAAGGGTCTTATAAGTTCGATATATAGCCAAAACTTTGAGATCGGGTTTATGCCTTTTTCGCTCCCCCTTTTTCTTGCGAAATTGGGTTTATGACTTTTAGAGGGACAACTCGTTCCATTTGGGAACTGGGTTTACATTTGAAGAGTCGCCACCTAATGATTAAGGTGCATTAGGACACCAATGGGTTTTGATATGGATAACCAGAGATAGGGTAAGGGCTTGAAATTATTCTAAGAGGAAGGTGTTAGGCACCCTTCAAAATCCACTAGTATGGTTCCCGGCCAGACAGTTATTGTGAATTCGGGTGCAATTAACATATAAGCAAATAAGGCTCAAATAAGAAGGGATTTCAATACATAATGGTTTGAAAGTAAACAAATTTGAAAGAACGATCAAAGATCTGATTTTTAAATAAAGAGTTACAATGCTTAAAAAAAGAATAAAGAATAAAGGGGGGTCCTAAGTTTATTAAAAATATGGATCACCCCACACAATGTCCGGTAATCACTCCTCAATGAGGGGCTACACATGACGTTATCACGTGGTTATCATATCCATATCTATCGTTCCCACCCCGTTAAGGTATTAAAGCACGGATTGGTCTCGATTACTTATTGCATGCTATTACCCGTCCCATTCCTATTAGTTCCGGAGGCACTTAGGACTACTAATCCTAAAATGGAGGGATATTAGGCTTATTTGAAATTTCAAAGGTAAAAACTCTAAGATGACATACAAAAAACACATACTGCATATTAAAGGGGAAACACATAAGCATATAGGCTCAAGTATACCTTCTCAAACAAAACACATAAAATAGCATGTCTTACACATATTGCTTAGGTCTGATTTAAAATACTGAAGATGAGGGAGATTAATTATTGAGGCAGATTAGTTTATTACATAACTCAGATAAGAAGTTTGAATCAGGCCTGCCTGCTGGTTGTAGCGATTGACAAAGCAAATTCAATTTGCAGTTATTACTCTAAGGCTTGCCTAAATGTTTAGGCGGGGTCCTATATGCATGCTTGCTAAACCTTGTTAAGCGAGGAAATTAGGTTATTAAAAGAGGTTTAGAATGTACAAAATTAAAAATTAAACCGGTTACAGGTTCTGCATGCGATAGTATCTCTTATTACTGATTTTAGTTCCTAGGAGCATGAAATCTAACATTGACGATGAATAAAACGAATCAGATTTATTTATAAACCCCTATAGGCATGATTTCTATATGTAGTGAATATGCATAACTTAAAACACCTTATGTGCATGGTTTCTAGGTGAAGTTTTGAATATGCATAATTAAAAAGTACCCTATAGGCATGTTTTCCAAATGAAGTTTGCATATGCAGAATTTAAAACACCCTATAGGCATGTTTTCTAAATGAAGTTTGCATATGCAGAATTTAAAACACCCTATAGGCATGTTTTCTAAATGAAGTTTGAATATGTAGAATTTAAAACGTCCTATAGGCATATTTTCTACCCTTGCATGCATATCCAACCCTTTTTACTAGCCAGCCCCAAATGTTTATTACAACTTATTACAAACCAGAATAATAAATTACATCAGAAAACTACAAAGAAAAGTACAACCAGAGGAAGCCTGATTCTTGACTTCTTCTCTTAGTTATGAGATAAACCAACTCAAAGACCATTGATCCAAAGCCTTTCTTCAGACTTGAGTGTGTCAGAGTTCCCTAAGGGCCTCAATAGGACCCCGGGCAGTACTCACACCCAAGTTTCATAACCAGAATATGGACAAGTGCAGTGTGGAAGTGCCAGCCCTCATGTGTCCGAGTTCAGAGGGAGCTCATGGGTCCCAAGGCAAGGCTCACAAGAGGGAGGCAGAACTTAAATCTAAGAGAGAGTGGAAGTGCAGAAACAGAGCTTTACGAACTAAGGAAGGAAAGAGGTGCTGGGAAATAGTTACAGAGTTGATAACTTCACACAAAAGGGGTTCAGGGGTTGGGAATTTAATGCAAAGATCCTATGTACATAGGCAAGGATCAACTTTGGGCATGCACAGCAATAGAAGATGCTGGCATGCCTATAAGCCTACCAGAACACACAACATCAGAGAGACATAGAGGTTATGATACAAGGGGATCAAGTTCCAGTTATGGATAGCAATGTTCCATACTGCCATGCCTCAAACAAACCATAAGTATTAAACACATTGGGATAGGGGTTTAGGGTTCATAATACAAAGATTCAGAATAGGAAGAAAGAAATTATAGCATGCTAAAATAAAGTACTGAATTAAATACAAGCAGTAGGCAGACAAGAATGCAAGAACATTAAGTAGCCATGTTGTTGTTGTTGATACTAAAAACTTAATTAGGACATACCAGTTCAAAGAAGTAAAACATAGTAAAGAAAGGTAGCAGGATTTTTGAAATATATCTTTGGCTTTCAGCCAGCTAAATAGGCCATAGTAGAAGTAGTGAAGCAAGAGAGAATGTTTTGAGTGTAAGTGAGTTCAGAACTAAGAGTGTTCATGTGTTTGTGCTAATGAAGAGCAAGGTACTTATAGTTTGAAAACAGGTAAAAATAAGGCAAGAATCATATTTTAGCAGTAATTATGGAACTATGTACTAATTAAAATCAAATCAATATAAGTACTTCCTTTAATTAAGGAGTTAAATTTAAACGGTAATAGGCAGAAAACATTTAAGGAAAGAAATCAAGTAGAGCATCATGTGCAGAATAGACAATTAGGGGTAAGTACATAGAGGTTCAATTAAGGGAACAACTAATGAAGAATCCTTGAAATACTCGGTTAATCCAAATAAGGTAAGAAGACAAAATAAAGTTGCAGAATATGGAGATAATCGAAAATCAGTACATAGTAAATTAGGGAATCAAAGATTTCGAAATCAATGATTTAAGGAGAGTAACATAGGTTCCCATGAGTAAGCAAATAAAGCAAGTTAAAATAGGAGAATCGAAAGTCTAAGGAAAGTTTTCAAATCAAGCCCAGAAACAAGGAGCTCAGAGTCAATCAAAGAGAGAACCATGAGTCCTGTTTTAGCATATAAATAGAGTGCACAAAACATTAGGCATGTGAGGCTAAACTATGGCAAAGAGAAGCAGCATGCAATAACAATCACAAAGTCAGTAGAGAGTGAACTATCGAAACATGGTAGTCACATAGGTCAACTTCATTAGCTTAGTAATAGAGAAAAGAGAGAGTATCAGAAGCATACAAAAGGGTCAAGTAAAAAAAGGCCCTTTCTGAAAAGTATAGTCTAGTTTCAATGATTGCAAGAAACCAAATCACATAAAGAAACAGATGTTGAAACAAAAAGGATTTCGAATCCAATCGAGCAACTTCAAATAGGTGAAACAGCTTCAGAAGCTCGAATTGGCCCTAAAGAAATTAGGGTTTTGAAACCAATCGGATTCAAAGATGATGAATAAGTAAATCACACAGCAAATTGTCTCAGAACTCGAATGAACCCAAAATTTTAGGGCTTTTACCACCAATCAAGTCTAGAGATGAAAAATAATAAATCAAACAAATACTAACAAAAATAGAATCGGAAACCTCGAAAGGAGTTAAGGCCCTTAACAAGAAAACTCAAGTAGAAGAATGGCATATGGAAACACAGCAAAACGTGTCAAACAACTTAACAGAAAACCTAATCGGAAAGAATAAAGGTTTTGAAGGTAGAGTCTTAGAAGAAACTTCGAGGAAAAATGTTTAAAAGTGTACAGCAAACACAGATCTAAAATAGATCTAAAAGAAATCGGAAGAACCTTAAAGGTTAGGGTTTCAGAAGAACCCCAAATGGTGAGAAAGGCTTTGAAGACCAACGATCTAAGCAGGAGAGTCAAGAATCAGACTCGAATAGCTATAGCTGGCCAGGGGAAGATCAGAGATGACTGGAGAACAACCATAAACTGAAATCGACCCAGGTCTGAACCAATTTCTTTCACGATCTGGCCTTGAACAATAATAATTGGGCACGTAAAGGCCAAAAGAGGTGGATACAGAACTCCAATGGTCTTGGAAGCCATGGATTAGGGAGGTTTTTGGGTGGTAGTTGAGGGCGGCGGCTAGGGTCTGAGAGGGGTTTGAGAGACGATTGAGATAGAAGGGGATTCAGAGGTGGCTGCAGGTAAGAAATGGTTAGGGTTTGGGGGTAGTTGGGAATTAATTTAGGAAAGGGTTAATGTGAGTCGTTGATCTAGGCGATCAACGGCTAGGATTAAATGAAAATCCGGGCGGGTTGTTTAAAAGGGTCATGGGTTGGTTTGAATGGGAATTGGGTCGGGGTAAAATTGGGTTTAAATTGAATTCAATTGGGGTCTGAATTGGGGCTATAATCGAAATGAAGCTAACATTTAAATAGCCACTTTTTCCTATTTGATTTATAAAAATAGTAAAATAATTTCTGGAAATAAATTAAAGGTACTAAAATGACTAATAGTATATAATTATCAAATTAAAATACTGGACTTAATTTTTATAAATATAAACGTAATTAAATCCAAAAGAGGCTAATATTGTAATTATATGTAATTTAGTTTTAAAAAATTCTAGATAAATTTGTAAAAATATTTTAAAATTATATTAGCTATATTTTAGCATAAATATTAAAATCCAATAACTGAGTCACCAAAATGATAATTTTGGGGATTATAAAATGATTTAAAAAAAACTTTAAAAATTAAGAAAAAATAATAAAATATTTGGACATGCTTATATATGCATACATATGTTATTTGAAAGTATTTTGCATGTTAAAAATATACAGGGAAAAATTATGTATCAACAGCCTTTAGTAAGGTCTTACAAGTTTTACATGCCTTTGAGGTCTTACAATTTTGGATACTTGTTACAAGTATGGTTCATGCCTTGCATGAGGTCTTACAGATATTGCTATTGCCTTATATTTCGTATGAGACCGAGGCTGCCAGCATGTGGTCTTATGGCCTTGGGTTTTGATAAGTCGATGGAGATGGCGATTGACGGCAGTCCCCGAGTTATCGAGGGTTTCTAGGCTCGGGAGCCATTACTTGTGAACTTGGTATTGCCTCTTTAAGGGCTTGCGATTTTGGAGTTTCCGACTAGGAGGTCGTCTAGCCTTGAGGTTTTGATGTCAGTCCCCAAGTGTTCGGGACATTTTTGGCTCTGAAGCCACCTTGTGATCTTGATGTTGCCTCATTGACGACTTACGAGTTAGGAGCTCCGACCCGGGGGTCGCATTATTTTAAGTTGTTGATGCTGGTCCTCGAGTATTCGGGACATTTTTGGCTCTAGGGCCGTTTTTCAAAAATATCGAGCTTTCTTGAAATGCAAAATGCTTTTGGGAAGTATTCTTTTATTACTTGGTACAAGTATACATGACTTTGCTTCTGCGGGCTCGGTTGTTCTATACGGGCACGGTTCGCTCGACTGCTTGGCCCAGTACATTATTTTCCTATCGAGACCCTTCTTGGCGTATCTTGTATTCTCTGAGTTGGTGACCTTCGGGGGAGGATTGCCCCCAGTATTCGAGGTTGATTGCAAAATAAGCCTTGAGTATTTGTTGAGTCTTCCTCAGGTAGCATATGGGTGTTTCCTTGTTAAAAAACTTACTGGTAAAATCTTTTTCGGGATAAAAACTCGGTCTAAGGAAAAGAGTGCAACAGATACTTTGAAACCTTAGGGTCTTCGAGCTGGGTTAACGCTTCGACTATCTCGGTCGGGCACCTGCATAAAGGTGAGTACGAGGTGTAACTTGAAAAGGGAAATGGTTGTACCTTAGTGGCGACGGCGCTTTGAACCTCGGTAGGCCTTCAGTTATCTGTTCGAAGGGCACGGTACGGCCCTTTGTTTGTTCATTCAGAAACAACCGATAATATGCCTTATATTCACCGTGTTGAATCCGTTGAGGGTTCGAGGGGCGGGCATAATTTGGTCAAGCAGTCCAAACTGCTCTGTTGCCCTCGACCTGATAATATTGGCTGAGCTACCTGGACCCACAAACATACGTTCAATTTGAAATGTATCTTCAAGAAAAGAAGTTACTAGAGCGTCTTTATGGGGCTGAGATAGAGTCTCGAGTTTCCTTTTTCCTAGTGAGGGATGTTTTAGTTCTCCTGACTGTGGGCTCCTGCACGGCACCGACTCCTTAAAAGATCGTATGGGTGACATGCTGTGGCTCATTTGCTTTGTTCTTTTTGGTCGCCTCTCTTTCTCGAAACTGATTTTTGGCTCGGTTGCTGAGGAATTCCCGGAGGTGACCTTTGTTGAATAGTCGGGCTACCTCTTCCCGGAGTTGTCTGTAATCTTCGGTCCTATGACCGTGTGTGTTGTGAAATTCACACACTAAGTTATGGTTCCTTTGTGAAGGATCCGATTGTACAGGCCTTGGCCAGCTGGTGTCTCTGATTTTACTGATGGTGAACACGATGTATAATACATCGACGTTGAAGTTGTATTCCGACAAGCGAGGCGCTTCCATCAGTCCTGTGTACCTATCTAACCCGGCTTTATTGACGATTCACCGAGGATTCTAGCCTCAATCCATTCTTCGATCATTGCAGGGTATGTTATGCCTCGGGGCGTTTCTCCTATCTTCAGTGTATGGCTGGTACCTTTCTTTGTTTGGCTTTGGCTCCTTCGCCAGAAGTCTGCTTGGTTATACCGAGCCCGAAAGGGCTCCTAGTTGGTCATCCTTGACCCTGATTGTTGATTGATAATGGTTGTGAACGTCCGACCAGGTCACGGCAGGATATTCAACCAGGTTCTGTTTCGGCTACTTCGAAGCCACCGAGCTTCGCTCGTTCAGACCTTGAGTGAAGGTCTGTACTGCCCAGTCGTCGGAGATTTATGGTAGTTCCATTCATTCCATTTGAAAGCGAGATACAAACTCTCGCAGCAGCTCGTTCTCCCTCTGCTTGATTTTGAAGACGTCAGACTTCCTTGTTGCTACTTTGATGGCACCGGCATGTGCCTTTATGAAGGAATCTGCCAGCATGGCAAATGAGTCTATGGAGTTAGGAGCTAGGTTGTGATACCACATCATGGCCCCCTTCGAGAATGTTTCCCCGAACTTCTTTAGTAAGACGAACTTCGAGAATGTTCTCCTTTAGGTCGTTGCCCTTTACTGCGCAAGTGTAAGAAGTAACGTGCTCATTAGGGTCTGAGGTTCCATTGTACTTCGGAAGGTCTGGCATTCTGAACTTCTTTGGAATGGGTTTTGGAGTCTCTTCCTCTAGGAACGGCCTTTGTATGAACTTCTTTGAATCCACTCCTTTCAGGATTGGGGGTCCGCCCGGAATTTGGTCGACCCTGGAGTTGTAGGTCTCAACCTTTTTGTCGTTGGCTTATATGTTCTATTCAACCGATTAGATCCTCTTTGAGAGGTCCTCGAGCATTATTATGATGGCGGGGTCGGCCACCGACCCGTTGTTGCTTGATCTCTCCGGTACCTGCTTGGCTGGGGGAGCCACCCCTGGAGCTACCGTGCTGGCAGGTTTTCTAGTGACTTTGCAACTGAGCAATCGCTAGTTGTTGTGCCTGCAATATTTCAAAAATAACGTGAAGGCTAACCTCTCGTTCTTCCCTAGCCGGGGTTTCCTGGGCTTCTTGATGGTCTCCATGGTGCACGCTCTTGTTAGTGTGGGAGCTTACACCAACGTGTTGAGCATCGCGTGAGACTGCATCCACGGAGATCGGTTCTGGCGCGTTCTTAGGGTTTCGCGGTGGTACACCAACACCTGGAACATCCACACCATTTTCTCTGTGGTTCTTAAGATTATTATTTACTGAGTCAGACATTTTGACCTGAAATCAAAGATCTTGGGCAAGAAAAAGTGTGAAAGATAAATTGCGTTATGTAGTTAAACCAGCAAGAAAATAATCATTATTATTTTTAGCTCCACGGTGCGTGCCAAACAGTTTAACGTGAAAATGGTAATAACAATTAAATTTGATTAAGCGGTTCTAAAAATACGTGATCTATTTTTATGCTAGTTGTTAGGCAGTTGGTGCTATGTGCAAGACTTAGAAACGAGATAAGAGCTTAAAAACGAGATGTTAATCAAACCGAATCGCTGTCAGTCGGGGCCTCGAGCTTGCCTATTCGAGGGCCTCGGTGTCGAGTCTGAAGCTTGACTGGGAGCTATCGAAGGTGGTCGATGGAGACTAACAGTTATAAATAAATCAATGACGGCTCTTTATGGACAATAATAAGCAATAGATGATGAACTTTTAGTAGAACACAATAAATACGAGCAATAAATGAAGTAATGAGATCAAGAAAATGTGTTAGAGAGCATAGAGAATGTTCTTGTATATTTTGTATGGAGCAACAGATACTTACAAAATGACAAGGATCCCCTTTTATATAAGAGGGAAAATCCCAACATAGTACAAACGCATTAATTACAAAGATATGGGGCTGGTACAACCATTTAATGTCTTGATTCGCCTTTTGGGCTAGTCCGCTAGACTTGACCTGCCATACGCACGTGCCTTGGGAACTCTGTCTCGATCCGCCGAGACTGGTAATTCACATTGCCTCGGGGCCGGTCATTACTTATACTTATCTCGAAGTCGAACTGTCGAGGATTCTCGAAATCGATCACTAGAAGCCTTCGAGATGTCGTGATGCTTGTGAAATCGAGAAATTGAGCCGTCGATTTTCACCGTATACAAAAAGAAAGCAACAGCTTTCTCTCAAGTCTCAGTCATCCGAGAGGAAGTCAAAAGGGAAAGAAGAGATTTTGTCCATGGTAAAAAAGTATTTTAATCAAATAATTTTAGTACATTTACTTTTAAACTAGCGATGTTAAGAAATTATTGTACTGGTGGATAAAATGAAGTGAGCATGGACTTCGAACTGGTACCAAGTGAGCATGATAAGGTTTAGAAATCATAATATCAAAATTGTTTATGCACTAATTAATAATAAAAAAATTATTACGCCATAATCAATAATGAAGAGAACTGTTATACATGAACTTCTTATAATTTTATTTTTTATTAAATGTTATAGTTATCGTATTATTAATATATGCATTCTTAATTTATATTTTGTTTCATATTAATTAATACCTAACACCACTAATTAAATGCTATTTTAATTATACACGATTATCTTACTTATTCGTCGACCAAATAATGTGTTATTTTATGTAGAATTTCAATTATGCTAATGCTATCAATCAAACGGACCCCTATAACAGGGGTGGATGCATCTTTGTGCAAGTGGTGTTATTCAATATCGCTGAAAATTTTATTTAATATATATTTTATTAAATTTATAATATTCTAAATAAGTCGTTATAGAAAACGAAATGACAATGTTTGCCAAGAGGTGTGTCCTGGTCCATTGTTTAAGCAGCTTAATCTAGTTGAAGCTGAGGGGTTCGAAACCACAACAGTTGCAAATGCACATTGACTTTGCTTCGTCATTTTCTTTCCTTTTCTTTTTAGTGGAATTTCTTGAAGACGTTATTCTTTGTGAGATTCGTGGAACTATTTAGGATTAAGCTTTCAAAATCAAGTTTAACATTTGAAAGTTCATCTAACTTGGAAGAAAGGATCAATGAGGCTGTTTATCCTAAAAATTGGATAATAATTAAATTTATAATGTGATTTTAAGGATATATAATTTCACCTAATACTAATTGATAAATGTAGGAATTAGCAATAAATATTAACAATGAAATAAAGCAAACCAGTCTTGAAACGTGATTCAGCCCTCGAGCTTAAGTGCCCTTGAACTGATCAGTGCCCAAAATAGTTAAGAAGCAAAACTAATGAACAAGAATAAAAGCTGAAAAGTATTGTATTGCTTTGATATGCGTGAATGTAGGATGATTACAAAATGATTAAGCCCCTCTTTATATAGTAGAGGAATCCTATTTACGGTATAATTCTAATTACGGAAGTAAATCTCATGATTAATAAATAACCGCCCTTGATTTGATCTGTTTCGAGATTTACGCCACGATCTTCGGCCAGTCACGGATATCTCACCTTTCTATTATTGTGCTTCACTCGACATCTGTCTTCTTTGGTCTTGATCGCTACAAGCCTCGATCTTCGATAAGTGCCTCTGTCCTTGAACTCGTTCCCTTATCCTCGTACCTCGGTGTCACAACCCAAAAAAATCAACCCAGCCATGATGGAGTCTATCGTGGTACTAAGCAAGCCGACACATTACCAAAACAAATGAAATTTTCATTTTCAAGATAATTCCCAAAGCTATTTAATATAAAACCTTCATAAGGAGTGTAAATCCAATCAAAAGTGTGGAAAGAAAGTGTGACATCAAGGTGTCACTAGTCATGAGAATCTAACCGTCTGATAATATCGAGACTAATATAGTCTGGAAAATAACTGAAAAATAACTAAGGGAAGATGAAGATGGAGGAAGTAGGGCAGGCAGCTACCTTGCTAACTCTGATGGATCTGCAACTAAATAATTAACACCCGCTACCGGATCCAGAAATATCTAGATCTACACACAAGGTGCAGGGAGTAACGTGAGTACGCTAACTCAGTAAGTAACCAAAGTAAATAAAGGCTCAGAAGCAATGACGAGCAATAAAGCATATAAGTTCATATCACAAAATCTAAGTAAAACTACAACAGGCTTTTAAAAGCATGTTTGAATCAAATCATTTCGTTTAAACTCAGTTGCTGAAAAATCATTTGAAGATGTTTTTCAGCAGTTCCTAAACAAACGCTCAGTGCAACAATGAGTAAAAATGAGGAAAACATAAACAGCCCCTCAGGCAAAACATCACTCATAAGCAGCCCCTCATGCAAAACATCGCTCATATACAGTCCATCGGGCAACATAAATTATAAACAGCCCCTCGGGCAAACATCACTTGTATACAGCCCCTCGGGCAAAACAACACTCACAATCAGGGTACTCGCGCTCACTTGGGGTGTGCAGACTCCGGAGGGGCTCCTTCAACCCAAGCGCTATAACAAGCCACCTCGTGGCATAAATCAATCAGGGCATTGGCCTCAATCAATCATGAATCAGTACAATATGCTGCGATGTGCAGCCCGATCCCATAAATATCCTCACAAATCAGGCCTCGTCCCCACTCAGTCATAAACCTCTCAAGCCACTCGAGCTATCAGTAAAAATAGGGTACTCAGCCCAAAACAATATTTTTATATGCATCAAAACAGAGTAATAAAGACTGAGTTATGAAATCAATAAGTATAACACGACTGAGTATAGATTTTCAACCAAAAATAGTGAAAGGATAATAAGAAAAAGGCCCCTAAGGGTCCAAACAGCTCTGGCACTAGGCCCAAATATGGCATTCAACCCAATTTACAGAAATTCTTTCTAAAATACATAAGTATTATACAATTCAACCAAATACGCAACTTATAGTTGCTATGGGACAGATCAAGTCACAATCCCCAATGGTGCACGTCCACACAATCGTCACCTAGCGTGTGCGTCACCTCAAAATAATAAAACGATACGAAATCCGGGGTTTCATACCCTCAGGACTAGATTTACAATCATTACTTACCTCAAACCGGTCAAATCTCTATTCTACGATGCTCTTGCCCCTTTACTCGGCCTCCAATCGCTCCGAATCTATTCACAACTAGAACAATACCATCAAAATGTGCTATTGGAATGAATTCCACAAGAAAAACTAGCAAATTAGGTACAAATCCCAAAATCTTCTCAAACCCGCCCCCCGGGCCCACATCTCGGAATCCAACAAAATTTACAAACTAGAAATCGCTTTCACCTACGAGTCCATACATATAAGATTTATCAAAATTCGACTGCATTTTACCCCTTAAATCCTCAATCAAACTCTCCAAAATCCCAAGCCCTAACCCCTCATTTTCAACCTTAATCACCACTAATACATGATTAAATAACGGAAAATTACCATAAACACGAGTATTAGGGCTCAAATTACTTACCTCAATGAAATTCCCTTTGAATCCCTCTTCAAATTGCAACCAGAAGTTCCAAAATCGGATAAAAATGGTGAAGAATGACCCAAAATTCGCAAAGGGTCCAATTTATACTTTCTGCCCAGGTTTCTCGCACGTGCGGCTTTTTTCTCGCGCTTGCGGGACCGCACCTACGAACTTTACTTAAATCACCAGCTTTCGCACCTGCGCCCCAGGCCTCGCACATGCGGGCTCGCAGGTGCGGCCAAATCCTGCGCACCTATACCAAATTCCGCATATGCGGTTCACTTCCCACGTCTGCTATCATCGCACTTACGGTTCCCACTCCATAGGTGCAGAACATCAGAAACAGCAACTTCAGTTGCCCTATTCCACTTCCAACTCTCCATAAACAATCCGAATTCATCCCGAGGCTCTCACGACCTCAACCAAAATACCAACAAGTCTCATATCAACATACGAACTTAGTCGAACCTTCGGAACACTCAAAACGACATCAAAATATGAAATTACCCACAGACTCAAGCCTAAGAACTTCTAAACTTTTAAATTCCGTAAACGATGCCGAAACTCACCAAACTTCGTTCGAATGACATCAAATTTTGCACATACATCACAAATAATACTACAAACCTACTCCAACTTCTGAAATTCCATTCTGATCCCGATATTAAATTTTCACTATTGACCAAAATCGACAATTCAAGCCTAATTCTACCACGGACCTCCAAATCACATTCTAGACGCGCTCCCAAGTCCAAAAATCACCCAACGGAGCTAATGGAACCATTAGAAATCTAATTCGAGGTCAAATATTAAAAAGACAAAACTTGATCGAACCTTTAAAATTTAAAGCTTCCAGTTGAGACCATTCTCCCAAGTCAAATTTCGGATAATCTGAAAACCAAAACCGACGATTCACATAAGTCATAACACATCATACGGGGTTACTCATGCCCTTAAACAATTGAGCAAAGTGCAATTGCTCAAAACTACCGATCGGGTCGTTATATCCTCCCCCACTTAAACATGTGTTCATCCTCGAACATGCCCAGAGTTGTTCCAAAAGCCATCAAATTGTTGTATAATCTCACTATGCACATACCCGGGGGTGATCCCATGTCACCCTATCCTATATAGGTCTGATAACACAACATGACTGAAATTTCTTAATCCAACCTAGCCCGTAAGCCTTAGAATCCAATCTCCACATCTGAAATTTTCTATAAGACCAGAATTCTCGCATCCACACACTGTATAAGTCTGAACAAGTTGTCTCCAGTCATAGCCATAACCCAAGATGAAATCACATGATATACCACATAATTCAATCACTCACAGCGATAGCTTCTCATCACAACAGTTGCTCTAAACAACCCTCTACCGGTAATAAACCTCTTATCCAATAAAGTCTCATTCTAGCATTTCTATATACTGCAAATGATGAAAGAAACGCACAGAAACTCATAACCATATGTCAGATCAATAAGTTATAGAGCTCCCTCTTCTCCGACAGGAACTGTAGTAGATTTCTAAGCCGACTTCCAATATTATCCTTCCAACCATGTTGTAAACCAATTCTGATAGTATTCAGTCTAAGCCCAATGACCTCATTTCATCCAACATTACCCCTCTTATGACATGACACATCGATACAATCCAAAGCATAACATGTGCAATACATGCTCCCAATAGCAACATCCCAAATGTACTCAATCATGAAAATGACTCAAATGAGAAAACTGCCCCGCCAGCTTAACAAGTACCATCACGACCATGCTAAGAGCCTAGCACACATCATAGAACCAAAACTCATGAATCCGACACCAAGGATCATACCTCCACATAACTCCGCTATAATGCGTGGCCCCATCCAAACGTTGGTTTGTATTACATACCTCGAGCTACCCTGCTCCCAATCCATAACCATTCAAAATTCGACACGAACCCAAAGTGCATTACCACAACCATAGAGAGCAAATAACACAATGCCACCATCTGAAAAGAACATAGCCAACGCGCAATCAGTCACGCAATACCCGAATACTCATCTTGCTCAAATTCCCGCTATAAGCCCAAATAGAACCGCACCATATGTGCATATAGCCAACAAATCATAACTTCTCGTGACATAGAAAGGTAACAATCATATCATTTCAGAACACGAATAAGCTCAACAACCACTAAATGACACTTCCCTCAACAATAGCAGTTCGGAGTCAACCAATCCGACTCGATGCAGAACACACATCCATATTGGGCTTACCAATGAACCCAAAATTAGCTCTGGTCCCCCACGATAGGTACATAACCCTCTGAAAGTCTACAATGACTGAATCACAATGCATACTAACCATTGACTAACCTTGGCTACATTTGTACAGTCCACAACCACGAAACAATCTACTCACGAGAACACTCAGTCTCCAAATCAATAGAACATACGAATCACCATCTCTTATCTCAACTCGACCACCTAGATGTCCACAGTCCTCCAATTACACGGTCATCCCACGAGGAATACTTCTATGATCCTTCCGGACAACAAGGCAAAAATTTGAACTCCAGTAGTCGATAAAACAAGAGAGTGCCGCAATACAAATGAAGTACCCATAACTCAAACACATCGCCCATTTCCGAATGTATACTCTCATCAAACCATACCAATTAGTAATACCATTTACCTAGTCATCTAAAACTGTCCATGCTGCCTAAGAATTTATGACCTTCCTTTCAAAACTGAACCGTGACCTAAAAATTGGATAACAATTAAACTTATAATGTGGTTTTAAGGATACGTAATTTCACCTAATACTAATTGATAATGTAGAAATTAGAAATAAAGATTAACAATGAGATAAAGCAAATCAGTCTTGAAATGTGATTCAGCCCTCGAGCTTAAGTGCCCTCGAACTGATCGGTGCCACAAAATAGTTAAGAAGTAAAACTGATGAACAAGAATATAAGCTGAAAAGTATCATATTGGTTTGATATGTGTGAATGTAAGATGATTACAAGATGATTAAGACCCTCTTTATATAGTAGAGGAATCCTATTTACCGTACAATTCTAATTACGGAAGTAAATCTCATGATTAATAAATAACCTCCCTTGATTTGATCTATTTCGAGATTTACGCCACGATCTTCGGCCAGTCACGGATATCTCGTCTTTCTGTTATTGTGCTTTGCTCGACGTCTGTCTTTTTTTGTCTTGATCGCTATTGGCCTCGATCTTCGATAAGTGCCTCGGTTCTCGAACTCGGTCCCTTATCCTCATACCTCGATTTGGTCTGTTGTGAGGCCGACCTTCGACGCAATTCCCTAGCCTCGATCAAATAGTAAAATCGGGTAGGCCCGATTTTAACCATATACAAAGGTGAAACCATGTTTACTCCGGAAAATAAATGTTTTAAATTCCTTGAATCTTAATTAAATTTAAGTAGTTGTGTGATGCCTTATATAAATATGCAGTACTATGAGGCTTTAGGAATACATTTTAAAAAGGGAAAACTCGTCGAAGAAAGTTATAGTATTGTAGTTGTATTGCATTTTATTGTTAAATTTGAATCTGATTATCTATAATATATTAAAAGCACGAAGGTTCTCAACGAAATGTCGTTCGCCTTTTTTACTCTTTAAAAGTTAATTTTATATTGAACAAAATAGTCATTTAAATTACTTTCCTAATATTTAGGAGTTAAAAATAAATTATATTTTGTGTATCTAATTCTTCCTTATTTGAACTAGGTATGAAATCCTAATATTTAGGACTTCAACTTCAATTATACTTTTACCTTATATAAATTAAAAAGAAAGAAAAAACTAAATATACTTCTACCACATTTTTTCTCCCCTCTCCTTTCATTAACAAGAGATACTCTACGTACTATAGTTTTAATTTTACATTACCAATGTTTATGTAGAATGGAAAAATACAACTTAAAACTTGGGGCTTTTTATCTCATCCAAACTTGATCTTTATGAATAAATAAAAAATCTGCAATCCCTTTAAATATGGGTAAGTTACCATAAGAAATACTTTATTGAATATTCATTTAATTAATTTTCTAATATTTAGGAGTTTCAAAGTGATTAAAATTTTACGTATTAAATTTTTCTTACTTGAACTATGTAGAAAGTCCTACGATTTAGAACTTTGAAAACATTAAGAATTTACTTTGTACAAATTTAGATTTAGGAGTTTAAAACTATATTATTATATATATTTTTATTTAAACTATGTAAAAAATCTAAAAACTTTAAAATTATTAAGAGTTTACTTATGTAAATCTTGTACTTAAAAATATCCGGTCATTTGTTATGAAGGAAAATATGGACACTATAATATTCTATTGGTACTTATGTCTCTTGTGCAAACGTATAGTTAATATTTGAATAACATTGTGAGCACTTCTATGAGGCAAGATTTTTTTTTTCTTTTTGCTGAGTAGTTTAATAACATAAAAAATCATCATTTTCAGGACTTAAAATGTTTTCTTATTTTTCTAGCTCAAATATATTCTTTTATAATTTTTATGCTTTTAAAAAGTCTATATTCACTGATCAAGATACACGCACAAAGCGCGTACCACAAGACTAGTTTTTAAAATGTAGCATTAATGTTATATTTATTTATTTCTTTCTTTAAATGTCGACTCCGCTTTTAAAAATTTTTTTTGTGCGTCCCTATAACGTCAGTGCTTGGATAAAGTTCAAGACACGACAATTCTTTTTGCAAGGGCGTTATGCTATTGCTACGTAGAGTTGACAAAGTTTGACAAATAGTCGGTGCAAATTGTGCTACAAAATTCCCTTTGTACAAATCCGATATATATTTCTAGACCTTCTACAACTTTCCCACCGCCAACTACGCCTCCTAATAAACACCTTCTTCCACTTACTCCCCCACCGTTCTCCGAAAAAGATTTCTTCCGAAAAAGATCAAAAGTCCAATCAGTTCAATTCTCTAATGGCTTCATCAAATATTCCATCTCTTGAAGAACTCAGTGCAATAGGTGCTAGAGCTTTACTTTTCCAATTCATTCTCAATCCATCAGAAAATCAACGTGAAGTTACGGTATTAGTCAATTCAAGAATTGGATCAGTAACATTTATTGAAGGTTCTTTTAATCTAGACAATTTTCTGTCAAAAGATGATCCATTACCTGCATCAAAAGAATCTATAGATTCTATGCCAGCAGTGAAAATTGTAGAAGAAGGAGTTGAGTGTGCTATTTGTTTGTTAGAATTTGAAGTTGGTGGAGAAGCTAAGGAGATGCCATGTAAACATAAGTATCATGTGGATTGTGTTGAGAAGTGGTTAAAGATTAATGGGTCGTGTCCAATTTGTAGGTATAAAATGCCTGTGGATGAAGAGATTAAGGTTAAAGATGGCGGAGATGACAGTAGTAGGGAGAGAAGGGATGCACCTATAGTGTTTCATGTATTTTTTGGACGTGATCGTAATGTGTATTCAAATTCTAATTTGAGCTTGAATGGTCAAAGGGAGTCCGAGGATATGTCAACCGATCATACAAATGTGTATTCAGATTCAGACTGATTCGAATTCGAGAGCCCAAAATATGGACATATCAAACTCAGATGGACAAAGGGAGTCCGAGGAGATATCGACTGATACTAATGTGTATTCAGATTTAAACTCTAATTCGAACACAAGAGTCCAAAATATGGACATGTCAACAGCTGCTAGAGATGGTGATGAATCATCAGGTCAAGATATGGACATGATCAGGGATTAGTAATTGTGTTTTAGGACTCACTTTTCGTTCTCTTTTTTGTTTTCCTTTTAGGATTAGATTGGAACAGTTTGATTACTTTTGTACAGTTGACTTTGTTTTTTTTTTAAAGTTGAATCGTTGTTTTGGGTCAGCTGCAACGCAGCTGCTGTTTCTTAATTCTTTTGGAATACTTCGCTAGGTGTTAGTCGTCTGAATCCGCAGCACATGCATTTAATTATTCTTTATTTATTTCTTTTCTCATAAACTATGTTACTCTAGGAGACCACAATACGTGCATTTTTAGATGTGACGTTTTGATTTTCAGCATTATACTTGTATTAGAAGTTCATCATATAACTTGCATTCTTTTATAGGAATATAAATTAACTCATGGTTAGCGAGACTACATAATCAAGTCTCTTTCGGCTTATGAGGCTACGAATTTTATTTTTTTGGTTACAGCTGGTTTGGACTAGCTCCTCTTATGGAAGAAAGAACCGAGAAGAAGGTATCAACAACAACTGATTATATTACGGGACATCTCATAATATTTATATCAATTTAGTACGCGCTTCTATATGTAGCATTAGGTAGATCATTCAAAATCAAAAGTCATTGCGCCTTTAGCCGACTAGGAAGTCTCCATAGAAATTTCTTGTTTAGAGAAATCTGTAATCAATGAAAAGAACGGATAATATAATTAATTACTGAGGGCGAGCAGTCTCACATTCTCGAGGAAAAGTAGATGGTAAAAGCTACTAGGATTTTGCGATATGTTTATATGTGTAAATATAGAATTCAACTTAATTTATTGATCACATATAATCAATTAAGATATTGTATGAAAATATGCTTTTTTTTCAATTCTCCTTTGAGAAAAAGGAGGATTTTTCATATATTGGGTGGGTTCAAAGAAAAAGAAGATATATTTTTTTGTTTTCCTTACTTACTTTCCTTTTCCTTATATCAATAACTCAATCACAATGCAATTATTATTATTATTATCTAATATATTCAATCGTATTATTACTTTAAATACAATGTTATTTTGAGTGTTAGTTAAATTTTATTATATCGTATTAAATCTATTATTATATAACAACAAAAAGTATGTGATGATTATTTTTTGGTCGTGTCGGTATTTTATTTTTTTCTCATCTGACCTTTTCTTGTTATAAAATAATTTTATTTTGTTTGTTACTCTACGTACCTTTTTATACAATAATTTTATTCTGTAATATTTTGTCTTTTTATAATATTATAAGTTTGTTCTTCATATTGCTTGTGTATGATAGTATGAAATAACTGTAAATGATACTCCACCCGTTTTAATTTATGTGAATCTATTTCTTTTTTAGTCCGTGCTAAAAAAAAAACCCCTTTTCATATTTGGAAATAATTTACCTTTCGCAATGAGTTATAGTTTATACAAAATATATGCGCCTCATTTTACAACACAAATTCAAAAGTCTTTTTTTCCTTATAAACTCCATGCACAGTCAAATAGGTTCACATAAATTAAAACGAAGGAAGTATAATCTATTCAAATATTGCATTCATCAAAATAATATAACTAGTATAACATAATATAATACGATATATTATGAAAAAATATGTAACAATCATCCAAACAAGCCGTTAGTCGTGAAATCAAATAAAATTTTCATATTCTGGTCTTGTTCACTGATAGATATGTGTAGTTAGATGCGATACATAATCCTTCGTAAAGCATCACAGTATTCTTAGGAGTATGGTGTGTTCAAAGCGAACCGAAAAATAGCACGAAACAGAAAAGTCAAACCAAATCAACTAGGTTTGGTTTGATTTGGTTTGGTATTGAATAAAAATAATTTGAACCAAATCGACATATAATTTATAATTTTTTATATATACTTTTAAAACTTTATATAGAATTTTGTTTAAAAAATATTAGAAATATTTGAGATCCTCTCATTGGACATAATATTTAATAGAACTATGAAGTGAATTCGTTTTTATTTACTTTATATAATGGGTTGTATTACTTTCTTATTAAGTGTTATTGATGCGTCGATCATCTCTTTGTTCTTTTATATTCATATGTCAAGATTTCCTATATCTTTTTCGAATTTGAAGTGGTATTTTGATAATTTAAATTACATAGAACATATCGTTATTTAGGAATCATATCGATTTTCATGTTTAATTATAAAATTCGGTTTAACCTTGAAAACATACATGAACGAAAAATTATTATTAGATGACTAAGAAAATAAACTATCAGGTGTTACTAAAAACAATTCTCCCATAAGAATATTTATTAGATTATATGTTTGTTATGTTTTTAAATTTTTAGTAAACATATATTCACTTATTAAAATTTTATTTACAACTTTGATAATTTAAGATTGAAATAATATTCATATAAAAAAATCGAACAACTCGAAAAACCCGATAAAACTGAACCAACAGAAATCGTAACCGTTACATAGGAGATTATCATTAGGCTGAAGTACACCGTAGCTAATGACTGTAAAAAATAAACAATTAAACTAACATTATAATTAGTCAAATCAAAAGCTTATATTGGTAACCAGTTAAAAAAATAACGAGCAATAGCTTTTTTTTCTTTTGCTGATGATATTATCCCCCACATAAAACCTTCGAACTTTCTTGTACTAAGTAGATCTCGTTTCCCTTCAATCTTCCTAGCGAAATTCATTTATCATATGCATTGAATGACACGATCTCGTAATAAAGTTCTCTTTACGTGTAGTCTTTGCCCACTTAAGAAAATGTGTATCCAATGCACGAAAAGTGTAACCATTTCCTTTCTAGTTATTCCTGTGTTGAGTTGATGATTTAGATTGTCACTTAACTTTGAATAATTGGCAATTAAAGAAATATATTTTTATTTCGACTAAAGTTACCATATATAATTGACATTATGGTTAAGCCAAGTGGCAAGCTAATAAATATCAATAGTATATGGTAACTTTATTCTATATTTGACTATTTTAGTTAAATACAAATATAATATATATATACGGAATTTGAATTAAAATATAATTTTGAATTTATAGATAAGTTATCATGTTATCATACTTAATTCGGTTAATGAGATAAGATTCTAAAATTTGAATTTAAATTAAAAATAAAATTTATCTTTTCTTATCATGTTATTATACTTAATTCGGTTAATGATCATATGCAATCATGTTAGGAATTTTTGTTATTCTTTCTAATTATTTAAATACTACTTCGCCTCTAGCGGAAAAAAAAAAACTACTCCATATAACTATAAACCTCTTTCACATTTAAAATCCTATAAGTGTAGTTCTTTCAAACGTTGTAGCTAGATTTGAATAAAACGAAATTCTTTTAAAATAAATATAATATATAGGGTACACATCTATGTTTACCTAAGTAACAAAAAAGAGTATACAAAACCAAATAAAAGTTAGTTACATATATAATAAAGTAAACATACATGCTGGAGAAAGAAACGTCACAAAATCAGTCAATATTTAAAATAAAATAAAAAAGTTGTTTCTTTTTTTCTTCTTGAAGATATTTGTTTGAAGACTCAATTTGCATAAATGGACATCAAACAAATAACAAAACTTTGGCTATACAATTGCTATCATTAATTTCAATTTAGCACATTCAAGGAATTAAAGGATATATGCTGAAACCCCTTCATTTAGCTGTAGTCAAGCCAATATTACAAGAGTATAATATTTTTTTCGTTGAAGAATATTAATTTTGAATCATTAGATTATATAAAAGCTTTTTTTTTCCAAACTCAATAAGAAAGAAATTGGTTTCTATTTGATAGTTTCTATAGCGACTTTAAGTGTACCAAAGTGTATATATAAAGAAAAAAATTGGTATGACGTCAAATGTTTTTTTTTAAATGTAAACAAATTATTTTGAAAAAACTCTTTACTTCTTTTAATTCAAAGATAATAAAAAGATAAGATATTTTTGAACATTAGTAGAGAGTTCTAAAATTATTATAATAGAAGTTATATCATGAATAAACTCAAAAAACCGAAATCGTATGGAATATTTACCTAATATCCAGCCATATCTATTGTTTACTTTTTATAGCTAATATAAATAGATGATATACCGACAACACACGATTATACACATATTATATATGGATTATATATAAATTACACATCATTCAATTTTTTTAATTTAGGTGGTCGGGTGAACACCTATTTAGGCTTATTAAATAAAGCTAAAAGAAAAATACGAAATAATTTCAACCAAAGACTAAAATATAATTAAATTTCATATATAGACTTTTTATTAAAACTCATCCTTTTTTATGGTGAAATTAATTAAGTTTTGGTAACAAAAGAAATAATGACATAAAAATAAGATAAAAGAAAATAAATATAGAAAAAAAATGTTAGAAAGATCTAAAAACGAGAAATAAAAGTTGACAATAAATTTCTTCTTATGTTTCATCTTTGTTGAGTATAAAAAAATTGAAAGTTAATCTCATCGATTTCAATTTTTTTTCAACTCAAATACATAGATTATAAGACAAGGATATCTTAGAATATTTTTTTTTACTTTACATTATGTGTTGTTTTTAAAAAATCACTATTACTAACAAACTGATATGATATATGAATTTAAATTAGAATGTAATTTGAGTAGTTTGCATTGAGGTTAAGCCAAGTATGGTGCCGAAAAATAAACTACTTGACAATTTTAAGACAATATATGCAATATTTTATAATAATAATAATCAACTAATTTAACATTTAATGATTTAAAAAACAAAATTTTTGTATATATAGGGTATTAAAAATTCAAATTCTGGGGCTAGAGATATTGATAAGCTTAAAGTGGAGTCATACTGAAATAAATCCGGCCAAAGAATCATTTAAATTTTTAGATAGCCGATTAAAGTAAATTTTAAATTAAGCATAATATCTTCACTTGCATCATTATAAAGATAATCATTATTATAATATATATAAAGTTTTAGAAATTGAAATTTCAAAATAGAAATATTTTTTAAAAGATAAAATCATACCAAATAAGAGTTCAAGTCGTAGTATAAGAGTCACGTCATAATCAAAGAATCGTTTATATCGTGTCAATCTTCGTGCTTTGCCATAAATATGAGTTATTATTTTACTTTGTAGCTATTTTTATGTTCCAATGACACCTATGCGAATGACACAAAAATAAAATTATCACTACAAGAATTAAGAAAATGTTAGTCTTTTTTCATGTAATATTTCTTAATTAATATCTGATGATTATCTATTATTATTTAGAAGATTTAAATGTTAAGATTATTTACATATAATTCAAATAACTCAGATATTTAATATGGTTAATGTCAAATATCAAAATGGAGTTAAAAAATTCACTAGCTAAATTTTTTTTTTATAGTTTTAGATGTCACGACCCGAATTGCCCACCCTCGGGAGTCGTGATGGCGCCTACTAGTGAAAGTTATGCAAGCCAACTGTCACGACCCGGATTTTCCACCCTCGGGAGTCGTGATGGCGCCTACTCGTAGAAGCTAGGAAAACAACTAAACATAGAAAATTTCTTAACTCTTTCATTTTTAACCCTTTTTAACAATCTGAATTAACAGGTATCCAACATTTAGATATTAACGATAAATGAAATCAAGCGGAAGACTTAATCTAATATAATAACCAAGACCAGTACGATAATGACAACACACATCTCTACCCGAAATTCGGTGTCACAATATCACGGACGGACTAAGATTACTACAACAAATGTCTCAAAGAAATACAATCTATCTCGAAATCTAATGAAAACAGAGTAAATAATAATGTAGAAGAGAACGTCGGGCATGCGGACGCTTGCAGAACTACCTCGGGATCTCTGGATGCACTGAAGGCAGGCTCCCCAAGTGCTACTGTCCAAATGCTTCTCCGGAATCTGCACGTAGTGCAGAGTGTAGCATCAGCATAATCGACTCCATGTGCTGGTAAATGCCTGGCCTAACCCTGACGAGGTAGTGATGAGGCTAGGACCAGACTCCAGATAAACCTGTGCAGTTATATAATATACAACGGAAAATAAACAGGAATAAACAATTAATATGGGAGGGGTACATGCTACGGGGGAAATATCGAATCCAGTAGAAACTTAAAAGAAATATGGGAGAGCAATTCAAGATTTACAACAAAACCATAATAACACTGTTGCGGCGCGCAACCCGATCCCTATAATTTAATACTGTTGCGGCGTGCAACCCAATCCAATATAACATTGTTGCGGCGTGCAACCTGATCCAACATAACATTGTTGCGGCGTGCAACCTGTTCCATATAGAGTATTGTTGCGGCGTGCAACCCGATCCAACATAACATTGTTGTGGCGTGCAACCTGTTCCATATATAGTAGTGTTGCGGCATGCAACCCCATCCAACATAACATTTATATACCTTTAGCAACAACCATACCAAGAGTCCCGGCAAGGGTTCAATAATAAGTTACACTATCCCAGCAAGGGATTCGACAGTAAAGTAAATACGTCTCAACAAGGGAGAAACAGCTATAACCAATCTTAACCCAACTTCTACTCATCTCAGCTAACACCAATACTCAATCATAAGTAATTTCCACGAAAACAAACTTAATCCTTGCTCAATATCGAGAATCATCAATTAAAGCATCCGTAGTACTATTTGAGAACACACAATAAATTGCAATTTAAGACTCACGGTCATGCTTGACACCAACTCAAGCTAAGGTTAGACCAAACACTTACCTCGAACTTCCACGGCCAACTCAAGCCTCAAATACCTCCTTTCCTTTTGAATTTGACTCTAAATCAATTGTATCTAGACATAATCAACTTAATAAAATCAATAAACGCTAAACAATCCAATTCCAATGCTTAATTATAGTTTTTCCATCATTCTTCCCAAAAAGCCAAAAATTGACCCCGGGCCCGCTTGGTCAAAACACGAGGTTCGGACTAAAATTCGATTACCCATTCACCCACGAGCCCGAATAGATATTTTGTTTTGAAATCCGACCCCAAAATGAGGTCAAATCCCCAAATAATCAAAAAGCCCTAACTCTACCCAAATCCCTAATTTTCTACCCTTAATCTCATGTTTTAGGCCTAGAAATCTAGTGTGTGTTAATAAAAATGGAAGAAAACGAGCTTAGGATTACATACCTATGAAGCTATGGTGAAATTCCTCTTCAAAAATTGCCCAAGAGGTGTGGAGGAGATGAAGTTTATGAAAAATGGTGGAAATCCCGTAATGTATTGTGTTTTTGGAACTTACAATAACTGGGCGAATTTGGTCTTTGCATTCGCGACAGGCTCATCGCGTTTGCGATGAGCTAGGCCTGAGAGACCTTCGCGTTCGCGTAAACGGGCTCGCGTTCGTGGAGCATTAACTCCTCGAGCCATGGCGTCCGCGGTCAAGAGGTCGCGTTCGCGGTCATAAGCCTTCGCGTTCGCGTTACCATGCCTGCGTTCGCGAAAGGAAGACCGCCCAAAGCTTCGCGTTCACAACTTGGGTCACGCGTTGTGTATAAGGAAATTTCCTTCAGCATGAATAACTCATCGCGTTCGCGAGGGTCCTCCCGCGAACGCGAAGAAGAAAATACCAACACACCAGAACTGAAAAAAATTGCAACTTTTATGAGTTCAAAAACCTTCAGAAACACATCTGAAACTCACCCGAGCCCTCGGGGCTTCAAACCAAACATACGTACCAACTCAAAAACATCATATGAACTTATCCGTGCGATCAAATCGCCAAAATAACCCCTTAAACAACGAATTAAACCTCAAAATTAATGAAATATTTCAAAACTTCTTAAAACATCAAATTTTGCATTTAAGGTCCAAATCACGTCAAATGACATCCGTTTCTTACAAAACTTCACAGAATTGTCTTAAATCACATATAAGACCTGTACCGGGCGCCGGAACCAAAAATAAGGGCCCGATACCAACATGTTCTAATCAAAAAATTCATTTCCAAATCCTTTAAACAATTTCAGAAAATAAGTTTCTTTAAAAATTCATTTCTCGGGCTTGGGACATCGGAATTCGATTCCGGGCATACGCCTAAGTCCCATATTTCCTACAGACCCTCCGGGACTGTCAAATCACGGGTCCGGGTCCATTTACCCCAAACGTTGAACGAAGTCAAATTAATTCATTTTATAGTCAAAATTTATCATTTTTTTTTACAGATTTTCACATATAAGCTTTCCGGCTACGTGCTCGGACTGCACACGTAAATTAAGGTGATGCTAAAAAGGTCATCACATTCTCCACCTCTAAAACAACCGTTCATCCTCGCACGAATAGAAGAAGGAAGTACCTGAGTTGGGAAAAAGATGGGGATAACGGCTCCGCATATCGGACTCAGACTCCCAGGTCGATGCCTCAGCAGGCTGACCTCTCCACTGAACACGAACAGAAGGAAAACCCTTCAATCTCAACTGGCGAACCTGTTGGTCTAGTATAGATACTGCCACCTCCTCATAAGACAAGTCCTTGTCCAACTGGATAGTGCTAAAATCTTACACGTGGGATGGATCGCCGTGATATTTCCGAAGCATGGACACATGAAACACTAGATGCACTGCTGATAAGCTCGGTGGCAATGCAAGTCTATAAGCCACCTCTCTCACTCGATCAAGAATCTCAAACGGGCCAATAAATCTAGGGCTAAGCTTGCCCTTCTTCCCAAATCTCATCACTCTCTTCATAGGCGACACTAGAAGCAATACCCACTTACCGACCATGAAAGCCAAATATCAAACCTTGCGGTGGGCATAGCTCTTTTTCCTGGACTGAGTTGTACGAAGCCTATCCTGAATAATCCTGACCTTGTCTAAGGCATCCTGAACCAGATCCGTACCCAAAAACCGAGCCTCTCCTGAATCAAACCATCCAACCAGAGACCGACACCGCCTACCATATAAAGCCTCATAAGGAGCCATCTAAATACTCGACTGGTAGCTGTTATTGTAGGCAAACTCTGCTAAAGGAAAAACTGATCCCACGAGCCTCCAAAGTCAATGACACAAGCTCGGAGCATATCCTCAAAAATCGGAATGGTCCGCTCGGACTGCCCATCTGTCTGAGGATGAAACGTTGTGCTTAACTCAACCCGCGTGCCCAACTCTCGCTGAACTGCTATCCAGAAGCGTGAGGTAAACTACGTACCTCGGTCCGAAATGATAGACACGGGCACACCATGAAGGCAAACAATCTCCCGAATATAGATCTCAACTATCCTCTCAGAAGAATAGGATACTAATGAAATGCGCTAACTTGGTCAGCCTATCAACAATGACCCATACTGCGTCGAACTTCCTCCGAGTCTGTGCGAGTCCAACAACGACATCCATAGTGATCCGCTCCCACTTCCACTCGGGAAGCTAAATCCTCTGAAATGAACCACTGGGCCTCTGATGCTCGTACTTAACCTGCTGACAATTCAAACATCGAGCCACATATGCAACGATATCTTTATTCATTCTTCGCCACCAATAATGCTGCCGCAAATCCTGATACATCTTCGTGGCACCCGAATGAATAGAGTACTGGGAGCTATGGGCCTCCTCTAAAATCAACTCTCGGAGTCCATCCACATTAGGCATATAAACTCGACCCTGCAATCTCAAAACTCCATCATCACCTAAGGTAACCTGCTTGGCACCTCCGTGCTGTATCGTGTCTCTAAGGACACACAAATGGTGATCATCATACTGCCGATCACGGATACGCTCCAATAATGAAGAACGAGCGACTATGCAAGCTAACACACGACTGGGCTTAGAAACATCCAACCTCACGAACTGATTGGCCAAAGTCTGAATATCCAAAGCAAGCGGCATCTCATTGACCGGAATATAAGCAAGACTGCCCATACTGGCTGACTTCCTACTCAAAGCATCGGCCATCACATTGGCCTTTCCCGGATGATATAAGATGGTGATATCATAGTCTTTCAATAACTCCAACCACCTCCTCTTCCTCAAATTCAAGTCCTTTTGCTTGAACAAATACTGAAGACTCTTGTGATCCGTGAACACCTCACATGCCACGCCATACAGATAATGCCTCCAAATCTTCAATGCGTGAATAATGACTGCCGACTCCAAATTATGAACCGGTTAGTTCTTCTCATAAATCTTCAACTGCGGCGAAGCATAGGTAATTACTTTGCCATCCTACATCAACACTGCACCTAGTCCAATATGAGAGGCATCACAATAAATTGTATAAGGCCCTGAACCTATGGGCAAAACCAACACTGGTGCCGTAGTTAGAGCTGTCTTGAGCTTCTAAAAGCTCACCTCACACTCATCCAACCATCTGAACTGGGCACCCTTCTGGGTCAACCTGGTCATCGGGGCTGCGATAGATGAGAACCCCTCCACGAACCGACGATAGTAGCCTGCTAATCCTATGAAACTTCAAATCTCTATAGCTGATGCTGGTCTAGGCCAGTTCTTGACTGCCTTAATCTTCTTTGGATCAACCTGGATACCCTCTGCCGACACAAAATGACCTAGGAATGCAACTGAACTCAACTAGAACTCACACTTTGAGAACTTAGCATATAACTGACTATCCCTCAGAGTCTGAAGAACCACTCTAAGATGATACTCGTGCTCCTCCCGGCTGCGGGAATATATCAAAATATCATCAATGAAGACTATCACGAACGAGTCCAAATAAGGACTGAACACTAAGTTCATCAAATCCATACAAGCTGCTGGGACATTTGTCAACCCGAATGACATCACCAAGAACTCATAATGCTCGTACTGAGAGCGAAAAGTTGTCTTAAGGACATCAGATGCCCTAATCCTCAACTGATGGTAGCCAGATCTCAAGTCAATCTTCGAAAATACCTTAGCACCCTGAAGCTGATCAAACAAATCAGCAATCCTTGGCAATGGATACTTATTCTTGATCGTAACCTTGCGGTAATCAATACACATTTTCATCGATTCGTCCTTCTTCTTCACAAACAACACTGGTGCACCTCAAGGCAAAATACTAGGCCTAATGAAACCCTTCTCAAGCAAGTCTTGCAACTGCTCCTTCAACTCTTTCAACTCAGGCGGGGCCATACGATATGGCGGGATAGAAATGGGTTGAGTGCCTAGAACCAAATCAATGCAAAAGTCAATATCCCTATCGGGTGGCATACCCGGCATGTCTGAAGGGAAAACCTCAAGAAACTCACGAACAATAGCCAAAGAATCAATAGAAGGAACCTCGGCACTAAAATCACGAACATATGCCAAATAGGACAAACACCCCTTCTCGACCATACGCCGAGCCTTCACATAAGAGATAACACTACGGGTAGAATGACTAGGAGTCCCTCTCCACTCTAAACGAGGTAAACCCGGAAAGACTAAGGTCATAGTCTTGGCATGACAGTCCAAGATAGCGTGGTAAGGTGATAACCAGTCCATCCCCAATATAACATCGAAATCAACCATGTCCAGAAGCAACAAATCTACGCGGGTCTCAAGACCCCCAATCATAACTATACAAGAGTGATGGACTCGATTTACCACAATAGAATCACCCACCGGTGTAGACACATATATTGGGGCATTCAAGGAATCACTAGGCATGACTAGATACGATGCAAAATAAGATAACACATAGGAGTGTGTGGACCTTAGATCAAATAAAACGGAAGCATCTCTGCCACAAACCAGAATAGTACCTGTGATGACTGCATCAGAAGCCTCAACCTCAGGCCTGGCTGGAAGAGCATAACATCGGGGCTAGGCCCCACCACCCTGGACTACATCTCTGGGACGACCTGCAGCTGGTTGGCCTCCACCTCTAGCGGTCTGAGGTCCACCTCTAGCACCTCTACCCCCACCTCTAGCTGGCTGGGCGGTCTGTGGAACATCTGGTGCCTAAACTATAGCACGGGAACCTCGCTGCTACGACTGAGTACCCGCCAATCTCGGACAAGCCCTCCTGATATGACCACACTCACCACACTCAAAACATCCACTTGAGTGCTGCGGCTGAGGAAACTGAGACTGACCCTGGCGGCCTAAATGACCACCCCGAAAACTTTGGAGCGGTGGTGCACTGATAGGAGCTGGTGGTGCACTATAGGGATGCTGATCAAAATACTGCATGTGAGAACCACAACCACCTGAAGCACCGTGAGAAACCTGAAGTACTGACTGAAAAGGCCTAGGAGGATGGCCTCTACCATACGAATCCCTGCCTCCAGACGAGGCACCACTGAATCTGCCTAAATGACGGGGCCTCTTGTCTGACCCATGACCACCTCCCTATGACAAAACCATCTCCACTCTCCTGGCCATATTGGCCGCCTCCTGGAAAGTAATCTCACTCCCAGTCTCCCTAGCCATCTGAAGACGAATCAGCTGAATAAGTCCATCAATGAACCTCCTCAGCCTCTCTTTCTCGGTGGGAAGTATGACAAGAGCATGACGAGAAAAGTCAATGAATCTGGTCTCATACTAGGTAATAGTTATAGAACCCTACTGGAGACGCTCAAACTGCCTCCGATAGGCCTCTCTCTGAGTGATGGAGAGAAACTTCTCCAGAAATAGCTGAATAAATTGCTCCCAAGTCAAAGCTAGCGATCCAGCTAGTATAGCAAAACAAAAATTCCTCCACCAAATCTTTGCGGATCCAGACAAGCGAAAAGTGGCAAAATCGACCCCATCGATCTCAACTATCCCCATGTTCCTGAGAACCTCATAACAACTATCTAGATAATCCTGGGGATCCTCAGTAGATGCACTACTGAAAGTAGTAGTAAAGAGCTTGGTGAACCTATCCAACCTCCACAAGGCATCGGTAGACATAGCTGTTCCATCATCGGTCTGAGCTACCACACCAGGCTGAACTGCTCCAACTAGCTAAATTGCTGGAGTTTGAAACTGGGGAGCTACCTGCTCTGGGGTGCGAGTAGCAGGAGTCTGGGCTCCTCCTCTAGCCTGAGAGACGGCTAGTGCTATAGGAAGCAAGTCTGCCCAGGTGACACTCTCCATAAGGCCCACTAGACGTACCAGAGCATCCTGAAGTACTAGGGTAGCAATAAACCCCTCTGAGACCTAAGCTGGGCCCACTGGAACTGCTGGGGCCGGAACCTCATCATCAAAGTCAACCTGAGGCTCCGCTACAGGTGTTGTTGCCCTAGGCTGAGCTCTACCCCTACCTCGGCCTCTAGCACGACCTGGGCCTCGCCCACTACCCCTTGTGGGAGCTGCTACTGGGGGCTCGGGCTGCTGGTCAGTGGATGAGGAAGCACGTATTCTCGCCATCTGCGAAAGAATAGAGTAGAAATTCAATTAGCATTGAGAAACCAAACCGCTCGACAGGAAAGAATAGATGTGAAGTTTTTTCCTAACTCTATAGCCTCTACGATAAATACAGACGTCTCCGTACCGATCCTTCAAAGTCTACTAAGCTTGTCCGTGAATTGTGAGACCTATATAACCTAGAGATCTGATACCACCTTGTCACGACCCGAATTTCTCACCCTCGAAAGTCGTGATTGCTCCTACTCGTAGAAGCTAGGCAAGCTACTAAACATAGAAAATTTCTAACTCTTTCATTTTAACCCTTTTTAACAATTTTAATTAACAAGTATCCAACATTTAGATATTAACGATAAATGAAATCAAGCATAAGACTTAATCTAATATAATAACCAAGACCAGTACGATAAAGACAACACACATCTCTACTTGGAATCCGGTGTCACAATATCACGGACGGCCTAAGATTACTACAACAAATGTCTGAAAGAAATACAATCTGTCTCGAAATCTAATGAAAACAGAGTACATAATAATGTAGAAGAGAACTCTAGGCCTGCGGACGCTTGCAGGACTACCTCGGGATCTCTGGATGGACTGAAGGCAGGCTTCCCAAGTGCTACTGTCCAAAAGCTGCTCCAGAATCTGCACATAGTGTAGAGTGTAGCATCAGCACAATCGACCCCATGTGCTGGTAAGTGCTTGGCCTAACCCTGACGAGGTAGTGACGAGGCTAGGACCAGACTCCAGATAAACCTATGCAGTTATATAATATACAACGGAAAATAAACAGGAATAAACAATTAACATGGGAGGGGTACATGCTATGGGGGAAATATCGAATTCAGCAGAAACTTACGAGAAATATGGGAGAGCAATTCAAGATTTACAACAAAACCATAATAATATTGTTGCGGCGCGCAACCCGATCCCTATCATGTAACACTGTTACGGTGTGCAACCCGTTCCATATGTAGTATTGTTGTGGCGTGCAACACGATCCAACATAACATTGTTGCGGCGTGCAACCCGTTCCATATATAGTATTGTTGTGGCATGCAACCCGATCTAACATAACATTGTTGCGGCGTACAACCCGTTCCATATATAGTATTGTTGCGGCATGCAACCCCATCCAACATAACATTTATATACCTTTAGCAACAACCATACCAAGAGTCCAGGCAAGGGATCAATGATAAGCTACACTATCCCGACAAGGGATTCGACAATAAAAGTAAATACGTCCCGGCAAGGGAGAAACAGCTATAACCACCCTTAACCGAACTTCTACTCATCTTAGGTAACACCAATACTCAATCATAAGTAATTTCCACGAAAACAATCTTAATGCTTGCTCAATATCGAGAATCATCAATTAAAGCATCCGTAGTACTTTTTAAGAACACAAAATAAATTGCAATTTAAGACTCACAGTAATGCTCGACACCAATGTATAGATACTCGTCACCATGCCTATACGTCGTACTCAACAAGAAGCAAATAGCAAATAGGAAACAACTCCTAATCCGTCAAGATAAGGTTAGACCGAACACTTACCTCGAACTTCCACGACCAACTTAAGCCTCAAACACAGCCTTTCCTTTAGAATTTAATTCCAAATCAATTGTATCTAGACATAACCGACTTAATAACATCAACAAACGCTAAACAATCCAATTTCAATGCTTAATTATAGCTTTCCCATCATTCTTCCCAAAAGGTCAAAAATTGACCCCGGGCCTGCTTGGTCAAAACATGAGGTTCAGACTAAAATCCGATCACCCATTCACCTACGAGCCCGAATATATATTTTCTTTTGAAATCCAACCCCAAAACGAGGCCAAATTCCCAAATAATCAAAAAGTCCTAACTCTACCCAAATCCCTAATTTTCTACCCTTAATATCTATGTTGTAGGCCTAGAAATCTAAGGGGTGTTGATAAAAATGGAAGAAAACAAGCTTAGGATTACATACCTATGAAGCTATAGTGAAGTTCCTCTTCAAAAATCGCTCAAGAGGTGTGGAGGAGATGAAGTTTATGAAAAATGGTGGAAATCCCGTAATGTATTCTATTTTTTGAACTTAAAATAACTGGGCGAATTTGGTCTTCGTGTTCATGATAGGCTCATCGCGTTCGTGATGAGCTAGGCCCTAGAGACCTTCGCGTTCGCGTAAACGGGTTCGCGTTCGAGGAACATTAACTCCTTGAGCTATCGCGTTCGCGGCTAGGAGGTCGCGTTCGCATAGGGTATAATATCCCTCCCCCTGCCCAGGATCATAAGCCTTCGCGTTCGCATTACCAGGCCCGCGTTCGCGAAGGGAAGACCCCCCAAACCTTCGCGTTCGCGACCTGGGTCACACGTTCGCGTAAAAGGAAATTTCCTTCAGCATGAATAACTCATCGTGTTCGCGAGGGTCCTCCCGAGAACGCGAAGAAGAAAATACCAACACACCAGAACTGAAAAAAACTACAACTTTTATGAGTTCAAAAACCTTCTGAAACTCACCCGAGCCCTCGGGGCTCCAAACCGAACATACATACTAACTCAAAAACATCATATGAACTTATCCGTGCGATCAAATCGCCAAAATAACCCCTTAAATAACGAATTAAACCTCAAAATCAATGAAATATTTCAAAACTTCTTAAAACATCAAATTTTGCATTTAAGGTCAGAATCACGTCAAATGACATCTGTTTCTTACCAAACTTCACAGAATTATCTTAAATCACAAATAAGACCTGTACCGGGCACCAAAACCAAAAATACGGGCCCAATACCAACACGTTCTGATCAAAAAATTCATTTCCAAATCCTTTAAACAATTTCAGAAAATAATTTTCTTTAAAAATTCATTTCTCGGGCTTGGGACCTCGAAATTCGATTCCGGGAATACGCCCAAGTCCCATATTTTTCTACGGACCCTCTGGGACAATCAAATCACGGTTCGGATCCGTTTACCCAAAATATTGACCGAAGTTGAATTAATTCATTTTATAGTCAAAATTTATCATTTTTGACAAATTTTCACATATAAGCTTTCTGGCTAAGCACCCGGATTGCGCACACAAATCGAGGTGATGCTAAAATAGGGTTTTAAGGCCTCAAAATGCAGAATTCAATTTAAAAACAAGTGATGACCCCTTTTGGGTCAGCACACCAACCAACTAAACTATTTGCCTTGTATCCATTTTTCATCCGATAACAGCTAAGAGCTAACAATTAGATAACAACAGAATTGAATAAGCAGAAGGCTGCATTGTAAAGTTTTAATAATACTGCTAATACCAATCTATAACAAATCTACCCAAGATTGGTGTCACAACTTCACAGACTGTCTAGGAGTACTACAAATAAAGGTCTGAAAGAAATAGATACAACAAGTACTACAAATAAAGGTCTGAAAGAAATAAATACAATACTGTCTCTAGAAATACATGAAAGAAATAGGAATAGTAGATAGAAGGAGACGCCAAGGCATGCGGATGCCTGCAGGACTACTTCGGGTCACCTGATGAATAAGAAAAAGCAATCTCACTGCAGTCCCAAATCTACAACACTGGGATCTGCACAAAAGAGTGCAGAGTGTAGTATCAGCACAACCGACCCCATGTGCTGGTAAGTGCCTAGCCTAACCTTGGCGAAGTAGTGATGAGGCTAGGACCAGACTACCAAATAAATCTGTGTAGTTAAATCATATACATCGAAAATAGAAGCAAATAATTACAACTAAAGTTGGGCGGGGGAAATATGTTGCAGGGAGTAACAGGTAACAATAGAACAACAGTAGATAAATGTAAGGAATGCTATAAATCAATTACCAGCAAAGATAAGGAAATAAGAAGAATAAGTACACATGTAATACCTTTGCTGGCGTGTAACCCGATCCCATCTCATATAGTACCGTTGCAGGCGTGTAACCTGCTCCCATTTCATATTGTACTGTTGCAAGCGTGCAACCCGCTCCAATTTCATATATTACCGTTGCAGGCGTGCAACCCACTCCCATTTCATATATTTACCAATCATAATAGAATCCCAAGGGAACAATAATATAATAACAACATCCCGGCAAGGGAACAACAATATGACAATAACATTCTGGCCAGGGAACAATAGTGATAATCCTCATATGAAGCACAATAAACCTCAATGGAGTCACAATAATTACAATACAAGACTCACGGGCATGCTTGACACCGACGTATAGATACTCGTCACCATTCCTATACGTCGTACTCCACAATTAGCACATAGCAAATAAGACCCAACTCCTAATCCCTCAAGCTAAGGTTAGACTAAACACTTATCTCGATGCCACGAACACAAACACAATTAAAGCCTCAACTATCGCTTTACCTCTTGATTCCACCACCAACTTGCTCGTATCTATCCGCAAGTTAGTTAATAATGTTAATAAGTGCTAAATGAATCATTTATAATGCATGGAAATAAGTTTTCTAAAGTTTTTCCCAAAAAGTCAAAAATTGCCCCCGGGCTCACATGGTAAAAACCAGAGGTTCAAACCAAAACCCGTGTACCCATTCCCCCACGAACCCAAATATAAAATTTGTTTTGAAATCGGACCTCAAATCGAGGTCCAATTCCACAAAATTTGAAAAACCTAGGTTCTACCCAAAACACCCAATTTCCCCCATGAAAACCATTGATTGTAGGATGAAATCTTGTAAAAAGAAGTTAAGGAGTAAATAAAATGAGTTAGAAATCACTTACTAATGTTTTGGAGAAGAAAGGTTATTTGAAAAATAGACTCTTATGTTTCTGGGGTTTTGAAAAATAGAAAATAACTTAAAATCCCATTTAAATATAGCCCTCACAGACCCCCTGCGGACCGCATAGAAAGGAGTGCGGCCGCGGAGCTCACAATGTTGACTGCAGTGACATACTTTAGTATTTTGGAAATAACTTTCTATACAGATATCCAAATTATGATTTCTTTACTTTTCTGGAATCTAGACACGAAGGGCTTTAACTTTTGTTTTTAAATCATCTCAAAATTACTTGTAGATCAAAAGATATAGGCTTCCGAATTCAGACTAGTGAAATCCTTCCTCACCGCTGACAGCACAAAAAGGAGTGCGGCCGCAAAGGCCCCTCCGCGGTCAGCACAAAATCAATGCGGTCAGCACTGCTGGGTTCAGAGATCTGCAACATCTCTGGACATGCAACAACTATGTTTTAAGCCTAAAACATCCTGGAACCTACCCGAAACTCACCCGAGCCCTCAGAAATTTAAACAAAACGTGCATACTAACTCAAAAACATCATATGGACCTATTCGTGCGATCACATCATCAAAATAATATGTAAAATCATGAATTAAACCTCAAAACTCAACATTTTCATCAAGAACTCTCAAAGTTCATAACTCTTCAACCGGAAGTCCAACTCACGTCAAATAAACTCCGTTTTTCACCAAATTTCACAGTTATCTTTTAAATACTATAACAAGTTTGTACCGGACTACGGAACCAAATTACGGGCCCGATACCAATGGTTTCAAATATTAATTCTTTTATTTATTTGTTTGATAATTCAGTAAAACAATTTCTTTTAAAAATTGATTTCTAAGGCTTGGGACCTCAGAATTCACTTTTGGGCATACGCCCAAGTCCCATATTTTACTACGGACCTCCGAGGATCGTTGGAACATGGATCCGAGTCTGCTTGCTGACTATGTTGACCAAAGTCAACCAAAAATCAAATTTTAATTCTAGAAATTTCTATTTCTCATCTTTTCACATAGAAGGCTTTCCGGATATGGGTCCGGACCACGCACGCAAATCAAGGTGAGGTAAAAAAGGAGGTTTTTAGGCCTCGAAACACTGACATAAGACAATCGTTCGTCCTCGAACGGACATAAGAAGGAAGTACTTGAGTCGGGAAAAAGATGGGGTTAACGGCTCCGTATATCAGACTCGGACTCCTAGGTCGATGCCTCAGCAGGCTGACCTCTCCACTAAGCACGAACAAAAGGGAAACTTTTCGACCTCAACTGATGAACCTGCCGGTCTGGAATACCTACCGGCTTCTCCTTATATGATAAGTCCTTGTCCAACTGGACAGTGGTGAAGTCCAACATGTGGGATGGATCTCCGTGATACCTCCAAAGCATGGACACATGGAACACTAGATGCACGACTGATAAGCTCGGCGACAACGTAAGTCTGTAAGCCATCTCCCCCACTCGATCAAGAATCTCAAAAGGGACAATGAACGTAGAGCTAAGCTTGCCCTTCTTCCCAAATCTTATAACGCCCTTCATAGGCGACACTCGAAGCAATACTCGCTCACCGACCATGAAAGCCAAATCATGAACCTTACGATTGGCATAAATCTTTTGCCTGGATTGATCTGTACGAAGCCTATCCTGAATAATCCTGACCTTGTCCAAGGCATCCTATACTTGATCTGTAACCAATAACTGAGCCTCTCCTGGCTCAAAGCATCCAACCGGCGACCGACACCGTCTACCGTGCAAAACTTCATAAGGAGCCATCTGGATACTCGACTGGTAGCTATTGTTGTAGGCAAACTCTGCTAAAGGCAAAAACTGATCCCACGAGTCTCCAAAGTCAATGACACTCGCTCGGAGCATATCCTCCAAAATCTAAATAATATGCTCGGACTGCCCGTCCGTCTGAGGATGAAATGTTGTGCTCAACTCAACCTGTGTGCCCAACTCTCGCTGAACTGCCCTCTAGAAACGTGAGGTAAATTGCGTACCTCGGTCTAATATGATAGATACAGGCACTCCATAAAGACGAACAATCTCCAGGATATAGATCTCAGCTAACCTCTTGGAAGAATAAGAGACTGCCACAGGAATGAAATACGCTGACTTGTTCAGCCTATCAACAATAACCCACACTGCGTCGAACTTCCTCCGAGTCTGTGGGAGTCCAACAACGAAATCCATAGTGATCCGCTCCCATTTCCACTCGGGAAGCTCAATCCTCTGAAACAAACCACCAAGCCTCTGATGCTTGTACTTAACCTGCTAACAATTCAAACACCGAGCCACATATGCAACGATATCCTTCTTCATCCTCCTCCACTAATAATGCTGTCGCAAATCCTGATACATCTTAGCGGTGCCCGGATGAATAGAGTACCGGGAACTATGGGCCTCCTCTAAATTTAACTCTCAAAGCCCATCCACATTAGGCACATAAACTCGACCTTGCAGCCTCAAAACTCCATCATCTCCTAATGTAACTTGCTTGGCACCTCCGTGTTGTACTGTGTCCCTAAGGACACACAAATGAGGATCATCGAACTGCCGATCTCGGATACGCTCCAATAATGAAGAACGATCTACTGTGCAAGCTAACATACGGCTAGGCTCAGAAACATCCAACCTCACGAACTGATTGGCCAAAGCCTGAACATCCAAGGCAAGTGGTCTCTCACCGACCGGAATATATGCAAGACTACCCATACCGGCTGACTTTCTACTCAAAGCATCGGCCACCACATTGGCCTTTCCCAGATGATATAGGATGGTGATATCATAGTCCTTTAATAGCTCCAACCACTTTCTCTACCTCAAATTTAGCTCTTTCTGCTTAAACAAGTACTACAGACTCTTACGATCCGAGAACACCTCACATGACATGCCATATAGATAATGCCTCCAAATATTCAACGCGTGAACAATGGCTGCTAGCTCCAAATCATGAATCAGATAGTTCTTCTCATAAATCTTCAACTGACTTGAAGCATATGCAATAACCTTGCCATCCTGCATAAACACCGCACCAAGTTCAATACGAGATGCATTACAATAAATTGTATAAGTCCTTGAACCTATGGGCAAAACCAACACTGGCGCCATAGTCAAGGCTGTCTTGAGCTTCTAAAAGCTCGCATCACACTCGTCCGACCACCTGAATTGGGCACCCTTCTGGGTCAACCTGGTCATCCGGGCTGTGATAGATGAAAACCCCTCCACAAATCGATGATAGTAGCCAGCCAATCCCAAGAAACTCTAGATCTCTGTAGCTAATGCTGGTCTAGGCCAGTTCTTGACTGCCTCTATCTTTTTCGGATCTACCTGAATACCCTCTGCGGATACAACATGACTCAGGAATGCAATTGAACTCAACCAAAACTCGCACTTCAAAAACTTGGCATACAACTGACTGTCTCTCAAAGTCTAGAGAACCACTCTAAGATACTGCTCATGTCCCTCCCGGCAGTGGGAATAGATCAAAATATCATCAATGAGGACTATCACGAACGAATCCAAGTAAGTCCTGAAAACTCGGTTCATCAAATCCATAAAAGTTGCTGGGGCATTTGTCAACTCGAATGACATCACCAAGAACGCATAATGCCCGTACCGAGTGCGGAAAGTTGTCTTAGGGACATCGGATGCCCTAATCCTCAACTGATAGTAGCCAGATCTCAAGTCAATCTTAGAAAACACTTGGTCACCCTGAAGCTGGTCAAACAAATCATCGATCCTCGACAATGGATACTTATTCTTGATTGTAACCTTGTTCAACTACCAGTAATCTATACACATTCTCATCGACCCGTCCTTCTTCTTAACAAACAACACCGGTGCACCCCAAGGCAAAACACTAGGTTTAATGAAACCTTTTTCAAGCAAGTCTTGCAACTGCTCCTTCAACTCTTTCAACTCAAGCGGGGCCATATGATACAGCAGGATAGAAATGGGCTGAGTGCCCGGGGCTAAATCAATGCAAAAATCAATATCACTATCGGGTGGCATACCCATCAGGTCTGAAGGAAATATCTCAGGGAACTCATGAACTACCGACACCGAATCAATAGAAGGGACCTCAGCGCTAGAATTACGAACATATGCTAAATAAGCCAAACACCCCTTCTCGACCATACTCCGAGCCTTCATATATGAGATAACGCTATGGGTAGAATGACTAGGAGTCCCTCTCCACTCAAGATGAGGTAGACCCGATAAGGCTAAGGTCACAGTCTTGGCATGACAATCCAAGATAGCGTGGTAAGGTGATAACCAGTCTATCCCTAATATGACATCAAAATCAACCATGTCCAGCAGTAATAAGTCTACTCGGGTCTCAAGACCCCCAATCACAACTACACAAGAGCGATGAACACGATCTACTATAATAGAATCACCCACCAGTGTAGACACATAAATAGGAGCACTCAAAGAATCGCTAGGCATGACCAGATATAACGCAAAATAAGATGACACATTAGAGTATGTAGACCCTGGATCAATTAGCACTGAAGCATCCCTACTACAAACCAGAACCGTACATATGATAACTGCATCGGAAGCCTCAGCTTCAGGCCTGGCTGGAAGAGCATAACATCGGGGCTGGGCCCCATCACCGTGGACTACCTCTCTAGGATGGCCTACAGCTGGCTGGCCCCCAACTCTAACAGCCTGAGCTCCACCTCTAGCTCCTCTACCTCCACCTCTGGCTGGTTGGGCGGGCTGTGGAACACTCGGTGCCTAAATCATGGCACGAGAACCCGAATGCTGAGAGCTGCTCGATGCTTGAGGACAATATCTAGCAATGTGCCTCGTATCGCCACAAGTAAAACAAGCCCTCGGCTGCTGGGGCTGACGACCCTGAAGTGGAGGTGCACTGATAGGAGCTAGTGATGCATTGTAGGACTGCTGATTGGAATACTGCATGTGAGAACAACAGCCACCTAGGGCACTTTGAGAAGCCTGAAGTGCTGACTGAAAAGGCCTAGGAGGATGGCCTCTACCAAAAGAATCTCTGCCTCCAAACGAGGCGCCACTGAATCTGCCTGAATGACGAGGCCTCTAGTCAGACCCCTGACCACCTCCATGCGACAGAACCATCTCAACTCTCCTTGTCACATTGGCCGCCTCCTGGAAAGAAATCTCACTCCCTGTCTCCTTAGCCATCTGAAGTCGAATAGGCTGAATACGTCCCTCAATGAACCTCCTCACCCTCTCTCTCTCGGTGGTAATTATGATAAGATCATGACGGGCCAAGTTGATAAATCTGGTCTCGTACTAAGTAACATTTATAGAACCCTGCTGGAGATGCTCGAACTGCCTCCGGTAGATCTCTCTCTGAGTGATAGGGAGAAACTTCTCCAGAAATAG
The DNA here is from genome assembly GCF_000715075.1 of Nicotiana tabacum. Classification (NCBI taxonomy): domain Eukaryota; kingdom Viridiplantae; phylum Streptophyta; class Magnoliopsida; order Solanales; family Solanaceae; genus Nicotiana; species Nicotiana tabacum. The sequence goes on along the minus strand of NC_134101.1, from coordinate 86,930,109 downwards.
CTGAGTAAATTGCTCCCAAGTCAAAGATGGCGATCCAGCTTGTCTAGCCAAGCAATAATCTCTCCACCAAGTCTTGGCGGATCCAGATAAGCGAAAAGTAGCAAAGTCGACCCCATTAGTATCCACTATCCCTATGTTCCTGAGAACCTCATGATAACTATCTAGATAATCATGCGGATCCTTAGAAGATGCACCGCTGAAAGTAGTAGTGAAGAGCTTGGTAAACATGTCCAATATCCACAAAGCATCGGTAGACACAGTTGCTCCATCACCGGTCTAAGCCACTACACCCGGCTGAACTGCTCCAACTGGCTGAGTTGCTGGAGTCTGGAACTGGGGAGCCATCTGCTCCGGAGTGCGAGTAGTAGGAGTCTGGGCTCCTCCTTCAACTTGAGAGATGGTTGGTGCTATAGGAAGTAAGCCTGCCCGGGTGACACTCTCCATAAGGCCCACTAGACAGACCAGAGCATCCTGGAGTACTTGGGTAACAATAAACCCCTCTGGGACCAAAGCTGGGCCTACCGGAACTGTCTAGGCTGGAACCTCATCATCAAAGTCAACCTGAGGCTCCGCCGTTGGTGCTGCTGCTCTGAGCTGAGCTTTGCCCCTATCTCGGCCTCTAGAATGGCCTCACCCTCTGCCCCTCGTGGGAGCTGCTGCTGGGGGCTCCGGCTACTGATCGGTGGATGAGGAGGCGCGTGTTCTCGCCATCTGCAAAAGAACAGAGTAGAAATTCAATTAGCATTGAGAAACCAAACCGCACGACATGAAAGAATAGATGTGAAGTTTTTTCCTAACTCTGTAGCCTCTGGGATAAATATTGATGTCTCCGTAACGATCCCTCAGAGTCTACTAAGCTTGTATGTGAATTGTTGGACCTATGTAAGCTAGAGCTCTGATACCAAGTTGTCACGACCCCGAATTTCCCACCCTTGGAAGTCGTTATGGCGCCTACTAGTGAAAGCTAGGCAAGCCAACCAACTAAACTATTTACTTTGTTTCCATTTTAATCTGATAACAATTAAGAGACAACAATTAGATAACAACAGAATGGAATAAGCGGATGGCTTCATTGTAAAATTTAACAACAGAACAACAATAGATAAATGTAAGGAATGCTATAAATCAATTACCAACAAATATAAGGAAATAAGAAGAACAAGTACACATGTAATACCGTTGCAGGCGTGCAACCCGATCCCATCTTATATAGTACCGTTGCAGGCGTGCAACCCGCTCTCATTTCATATATTACCGTTGCAGGCGTGCAACCCGCTCCCATTTCAGATAATTATTGTTGCAGGCGTGCAACCCACTCCCATTTCATATATTTACCAATCATAACATAATCCCGGTAAGGGAACAATAATAACAACAATATCCCAGCAAGGGAACAACAATATGACAACAACATCCCGGCAAGAGAATAATAATGATAATCCTCATATGAAGCACAATAAACCTCAACGGATTCACAACAATTACAATACAAGACTCACGGGCATGCTTGACACCGACATATAGATACTCGTCACCATGCGTATACGTCGTACTCCACAATTAGTACATAGCAAATAAGACACAACTTCTAATCCCTCAAACTAAGGTGAAACCAAACACTTACCTCGATGCCACGAACACAATTCAAGCCTAAACTATTGCTTTACCTCTTGATTCCACCACCAACTCGCTCGTATCTAGCCACAAGTTACTTAATAATAATAATAAGTGCTAAATAAATCATTTCTAACGCATGGAGTTTTTCCCAAAAAGTCAAAAATCACCCCCGGGCCCACATGGTCAAAACCCGAGGTTTGAAACAAAACCCGATTACCCATTCCCCCACGAACCCAAATATATAATTTGTTTTGAAATCGGACCTCAAATCGAGGTCCAAATCACCAAAATTTGAAAAATCTAGGTTCTACCCAAAACACCCAATTTCCCTCATGAAAACCATTGATTCTAGGATGAAATCTTGTAAAGAGAAGTTAAGGAGTAAAGAAAATGAGTTAGAAATCACTTACTAATGTTTTGGAGAAGAGAGATTGTTTAAAAAATCGGCTCTTATGATTTTGGGGTTGTGAAAAATGAAAAATAACTGAAAATCGCGTTTAAATATACCCCTCTTAGACCCCCTTTGCGGACCACACAAAAAGGAGTGCGGCCGCGGAGCTCACAATGTTGACTGCAGTGACATAATTTAATATTTTAGCCATAACTTTATCTACAGATGTCCGAATTGTGATTTCTTTACATTTCTGGAAACTAGATACGAAGGGCTACAACTTTTGTTTTTTAATCATCTACAAATTCCTTGTAGATCAAAAGATATAGGCTTCTGAAGTCAGACCAGTGAAATTCTTCCTCACCGCGGACCGAACAAAAAGGAGTGCGGCCGCAAAGGCCCCTCCGCGGTTAGCACAAAATCAATGCGGTCAGCATCGACGGGTTCAGAGATCTGCAACATCTCTAGACCTGCAACAACTATGTTTTAAGCCTAAAACATCCCGAAACCTACCCGAAACTCACCCGAGCCCTCGGGAATTCAAACCAAACATGCATAATAACTCAAAAACATCATATGGACCTACTTGTGCGATCACATCACCAAAATAACATGTAAAATCATGAATTAAACCTCAAAACTCAACATTTTCATCAACAACTCTCATAGTTCATAACTCTTCAACTGGAAGTCCAACTCACGTCAAATAAACTCCATTTTTCACCAAATTTCACAGTTATCTTTTAAATACTATAACAAGTTTGTACTTGGCTCCGGAACCAAAATACGGGCCCGATACCAATAGTTTTAAACATTAGTTCTTTTCTTCATTTCTTAGATAATTCAATAAAATAATTTCTTTCAAAAATTAATTTCTAAGGCTTGGGACCTCGGAATTCATTTCGGGGTATACGCCCAAGTCCCATATTTTACTGCGGACGTCTCGGGATTGTCGGAACACGGATCCGGGTCTGTTTGCTCAAAATGTTGACCAAAGTCAACCAAAAATAAAATTTTGACTCTAGAAATTTCTATTTCTCATCTTTTCACATATAAGACTTTCCGGATATGGGTTCGGACCACGCACGCTAGTCAAGGTGAGGTAAAAAGGAGGTTTTTAAGCCTCGAAACATTGAATTTACTTGATAGCCAACTAAAATTAGTTTTGAATTAAGAATAATATTTTCAATTACATTATTATAAAAATAATTATTATTGAAATAATATTTTAGAAACTGAAATTTTAAGAAAGAAATATTTTTTAAGAGATATCAACACACGAAATAAGAGTACAAGTAGTAGTAAAAAAGTTAAGTCTTATCGAAAGAGTCACTCATTGTCTCAACATTTGATTGTGTTGCCATAAATATGAGTTACTATTTTGCTTCATGACTATTTTTAGGATCCAATGACACCAACAAGAATGATATCAAAAAAGAAAAATAGAAGAAATGGTTAATTTTTTTTCATGTAGTTAATATCCAATGATTATCTATATTTACCGAGAAAGTGTAAATTTTAAGATTATTTACATACAATCCAAATAACTAAATAGTTGACATGATTAGCGTCCGCACATCCGCGCGGGTACTAATACTAGTTGTACATTTAAGTCATATATTTTTATTTTGTCTTTCAAAATTATATTATTTTACCTATTTCATTTAAATAGCCACTTTTGTCAGATTTTATACTTTTCCGTTAATTTATTGACAAGCCAAAAATTAATATAAAAATAAGATAAAATACAAATTTAAAACATGAACCGTTTTATAACCCAACCCACCAGTTTGCTATCATGGAGGATTATGTTTGCAAATATTTTGGATTACTTTTATTTATATATCTCCTTCATGATGTTACCAAATACTTCAGTTCTAGCTCTCACGTTGTTTAACTCTTCATCTTAAATAATTTAAGAGGTTAATGAATTAACCCACGCATATATGTATCTTTAGCAAGAAAGCAGGTACTCATCGATCTTTTATTTATATATCTTCTTCTTTTCATTCTTTTTTAATTAATAAATTTGTCAAATTATCTAATTTTTAGTAAAGACTCGAAAAGAGGTAAAGAGGATAGCAATAGCAGACGCAATATCTGCTGCTACCATAACTAGAGTGGAAGAACATTAGAGGACATGATAATGAAGTAAAACACAATTATATCAGTTCAATTTAGCTTCTAATTTGAAGTAGCATAATTTTTGAGATGGAAACTGATCTAAATTTCATGTAATATAAATTTTGAGATGGAAACTGAAAATCCAATGATATAAATTATTATCTTAAACTACAAAAATTTTTATTACATAGAGTAAAGAAGATGTTAATATGATCCATATATGTGGGACGGGTCACGTATTAGGTAAAACGAGTGGGTAGGATTTTAAATGGTTGAAGTTTTAAATGTGTTTGAATTATTTTTTCTTAAAATATTGTTTGTTATGTCATTAAATCTCACAAGTAAAATACAAAATCAGAGAAAAGTGACATGTCACGACCCGTAATTCCGTGATGGCAAACCGACGTTAGATAATTAATTAATCAATTTTTAACAATTATTACAAGGTGATGATAATTAACAATTAGTAATCAAAAATGAACGCAGTAATAATATAATTAACGTGGTACTAAGCTGCTCCCATAATCCGAAATCACAAGTACATGAGCATCTAGAATACTACAAACATGGTCTGAAGTAAGACATAATACTTTTGAAAGTAGAATAATACTAATGCATGGTAGAAGGGGACTTCAGGGACTGCGAACGTCAGCAGCTCTACCTCAAGTCTCCTGTAGTTGTCAAATCCGAGCAGTCCTGCTACACGCTGCTAGGACCAATATTGGGATCCGCACAAGAAGTGCAAAAGTGTAACATGAGTACAACCTACCTCATGTACTCTGTAAGTGCCGAACCTAATTAACCTCGACGAAATAGTAACGAAGTTGTGGTAAGTCACTCACGATAAACCTGTACGAAATAATAATAACAGAAAAACAAGAGTAGAAATAAAACAATAAACTCAAATAACCAGACCCATAGGTCAATTACCAGAGGGCCCTAGAATAACATAATCCCAGCTCTCATATCACTATACCGAGAACAAACTCTATAGCCACAAACAACTACAACACATCAAACCCATTATGGTGCGCAGCCCGATCCCACCATATCCTCATCTATTCATATCATATTCCGTCCTTATCTCTTCATGTCATATCTTTTCAATAACGTTGCGGCGTATAATTTGATCCCACCATACCAATTCATTTCAATACTATTGCAGCGCGCAACCCAATCCCAATAATTTCAAATCATTAACATAAACAACTCAACACCAATATTTATGAAATATCAAAACAAAAGAAGAAGAAACACACTGAACATTTTAGGTCCACAAATACAACAGAGAATATCCAACATTTTGAAATATCAAACCTTATCAATTCATCAATACAAGAATAGCTATGATGACCCGATATGTCATTTTGAGTTTTAGCCTTTATTTTCGTATTTTGAGACATTGATTAGCTCCGTTTAGCACTCCTCAATTCGTATGCGCAATCCGTGTCTTATTTCGAAAAGTCTTTATGTGAAAAATTAAATAAAGCATAAATTCTTTCCATAAAAATAATATTAATTGACTATGGTCAATAATTTATGTATGGACCCGAATCAATATTTTGACGGTCCCGGTAGGTCTGTATCGTAATTTAAAACTTAGCGGTATGCCTCGAATTGAATTAAGAAATTCCTAATTTGATTTAACGTGATTTGTTGAAAACTAGTAATTTGAAGGTTTTAAGAATTCTGAAGTTTAACCTTAGGTTAACTATATAGCTACTGGGTTCAGATTTCGATTTGAGAACTTGGTATAGGTTTATTTTACTATTTATGATCTGTCTGCAAAATTTGATGCAAAAAGGAGTTGATTTGACATGATTCAAACGCTCGGTTGTGAATTTGAGAGATCATAAGTTTCTTTGAAAAATTTCATGCATTTTGATGTCTGATTTGTAGTTCTAAGCATTATTTTGGTATTTTGATCGTGCGAGCGAGTTCGTATGATATTATTACACTTGTGCTCATATTTAGTTTGAATCCCGAGGGGCTCGAGTGAGTTTCGGATAGGCTAATAGTAATTTTTGGACTTAGAGGTTGCAGCTTCAGCTGGTTTTCTAATGTCTGGTGTTTTGTTCTTCGTGATCGCGAAGCAACTTTCCGCGATCGTGAAGGGTATCTTGGGCTAGGGTGGTTTTTCTTCTACGCGAACGTGGAGAAGCGATCAAGAACGTAAGACATCAGTGGGATTAACCTTCGCGAACGCGACCCTTCACTCGCGAATGAGATGGGTTAAGGGATTCTGGGGGAGGCAGAGTTGTTCTACGTGAACGCGATGGTAGGCTCGCGAACGCGAAGGCCTTGGGGGGGAGGGGGCAGGCCACGAACACGTGCATCCCCTTGCAAACGTGAAGGCCACTTGGGCCTCTGCTCTTTGCGATCGTGTCACGCCCTTCACGAACGCGAAGAAGGCCTGATGCCCAGTGACTTAAATATCCCAAAGTCGGGATTCAACCCATTTTTCAACTTTTTCAAGTTTGAGCTCGGCCTAGTGGAAATTTTGAAGAGAATTTTCACTTCAACTTCATAGGTTAGTAGATTTTTACTTATTTTCTTCCATTTCCATAAACACCCATTGATTTCTAACCTTTAATCTATGCTTTTTCATGGTAGAAATTGGGAATTTTGAGAATTTGAGATATAGACATCAAATTGAGGTCGGATTTCGAAACTAGTCACATAATCGGGCTTGGGCGTGAATGGATAATTGGGTTTTGGTAAGAATTTCAGGTTTTGACCAAGCGAGTCCGGAGTTGACTTTTTCCAAAATCATTAAATATTAAATCTTTTTCACTCCTGGGTAGATTCTAAAGCTTATTTGAATTGTTTGAACTATACTTAGTTAGATTTGATTGGTTTGGAGGCTAATTCTAGAGGAAAGACCCTGGTTGAGCTTTGATTTGATTGCGGAGTGAGGTAAGTATTAGATCTAACCTTGACTTGAGGGAATTAAAAAAATTTCAACTATGTGTTGTGTGGATTATGTGAGAAAATGGTTTATATACGAGGTGACGGGTGTATATGCGTTGTCGAAATATCTGTTTTCCATGTTTCCACTATTTCGGGAATTAGCTTTCCATGCGTTAATTGTTACACGCTTTATTTGACTTTTAGCCATAATTATTATTTGTCATTTCATCATTCTTATACTAAATTGTCCGTCTCTTCCATGACGCCATGCTTATTTGCTACTTGCCTTCAATTGTTGTACTTGCACATTTTGATTGTCACATGTTTTACTTGTCCTGTTATTTTTATAATATTTATTGCATTATTTAATTGTTATGTGGTCCTTTATTGCCTTACACTTTAACTCTTTTGATGAAGAAATTCTTATAAATCGAGTTATTAAATTGTTTATGTTAATTGAAAATGTTTAGGGAGCAGGTTGCACGCCGCAACAGAAATTAAAAGATAAAGAATTGAAATGGTGGAATAAGGGTGGATTATGATATTGATAAATGATTATATGGTGGGATCAGGTTGCGCGCCTCAACGGATTGTATTGATAAATGATGATACGGTGGGCTCGGGTTGCACCCCGCAACAGTTTATATATATTGTACTTATTGTTAGTGTTGAGTAGGCCTCGACAGTTTTATGAGATTATGAGATGTGTTATTCCGGGCTTTCTAATATTAATGTTTGAGTTCATTTTCACGAGTTAAATGTTTTACTTCTGCTTCCTACTTCTTTTCCTGTTATTATCAATATCACTAGGTACAAGTTATTGTAAGTGGCCTACTTTAGCCTCATCACTACTTCGTCGAGGATATGCTTGGCACTTACAAAGTACATGGAGGCGGTAGTACTCATACTACACTCTGCATTTTTTTGTGGAGATACCGGAGTTGGTCCTAGCGGCGTTCAGTAGCTTTGCTCGAACATAATCGCTGACGGAGACTTGAGGTATAGCTGTATGGTGTCCGCAGCCCTGAAGTCCCCTTCCCTCCTATCTTTACTGTTTTATTAAGTTTCAAAATAATGTATTTTGTTTAGACTGTGTTTGTAGCTGATGTCGCCCAAACTCACACCACTAATTGGGATTTTGAGTCGGTCGATGCAATTATAAATACCCAAAGCAAGTCGGGGTTGATTTCATAGAGAGCTTTATATGGGATTAGGTATATACCGAGTCTAGTGTATGATGTGCCCAAGATTGCACTTCCACATATTTAGTTGTTTCTTTTTACTTCTAATGATTATGCTAATGCTTGTAATTGAAAATCTAAGAGACAATATTTTTGCTGTTTTTGTTTCAAGTCGATAAAAGATATAGGGTCGTGACTTCCACCTAGGTGGTTACCTAACGGATTGTAAACTCTAGGGCAAGTTTGATTGGTCGAGCTCGTAATATAGAAATCACACGCAATTACCCACTCAATACCTTCCGGTAGTTAGAGTGATTTTGCCCAATTTGGCTTTATCAAGTCCAAATGGGTATTGCACAAAACAAGTGATAAATGCTCAAGTCGGGTCTCATTATCTCTAGATTCAACCTTTTAATTGGGGCTATCAATTTCTTAAGTTCACTCCAATTCCTTGTTAGCCAAGTGTTTCCAAGACTTACTCTCTTTTTCTCAAGTAGAAACTAAGTCATTTAGGCATGTCAATGTTCTCCCTCCGTGAACCATCGTGATAGCGCCTAGTCCTCTACGACTAAGTAAGACTAAATTGTGAAAGCTAACCAAAGTGCGGAATAAAAACAAATTAAACAGAATGAAGAGTGATAAAACAGTGTTTAAAAGTGCCGCTCGGCATACACAATATTTAACTCTCAGAAACCAATACATAACTCCAAGACCCGGAAACCCATGGATCACAAGTTAAGAGATACATAAGAAGCTCTAACTCCAGAAATGTCTAACCAAAAGGGGAATACTGAAGGAATATACTATTACAAAAAGATAAAAAGGGACTCCTCGGTCTGCGGATGCGGCAGATATACCTTAAAGTCTCTACAAAAGCGCATTGCCTCATGGATGATAAGACAGAATGAAAGTACCTGGATATGCACATGAAAAACATGCACAGAAGGGGCATAAGTACATCACAACGGTACTCAGTAAGTGCCAAGCCTAACCTCGATCGGGTAGTGACGAGGAAGGTCAAGGCCCTACTGAGATAAAATAAAGAATAAAAGAAATGACAGTATAAGATAAGCAGTACAGTTGAAAACTAACGATAAGAATTTAATACAGGAAACCAAGGAATTCAATAACTGAAACAGAGGCATAACAATCACAAGGAAATAATCGGGGATCTCTCAGTATCCCGAGGATCTCTTAGTACCCTCAATATATGCTAGGGATCTCTTGGTATCCCAAGGATCTCTCGGTATCCTCAATATATGCTAGGGATCTCTTGGTATCCCGAGGATCTCTCGGTATCTGATGTTTTAAGCGTCAATACCACACAAGGGGAGGGGGGGATTTGTGTGGTACCCAATTTTCGCTTAACTGAACTATAGAAGAACCTGGTTCTTCTAGGTGTTCCAACTACTACTATTTGTGGAATAATAAATACAGAAAATAAAGAACACAAAGATTTTTACGTGGAAAACACCTGGCTCAAAAGGTGAAAAAACCACGACCTACTACTTAGTAGGATTTTCCCAAACTTCCACTAAAATCATTGAGCCAAAACAGCATTTACAAAACCTTTTTGTAAAACTGAGGATTAACTCTAATCCCGTTGTGGCACACAGTCTCAACTATTGCGACAAATTCAAGTTAGCTATAACTTGAACACTCTAGGTACCTAATATAATTTCTTCTATGAAAGCTGAAAGGTACAATTTTAAACCACCTACTATAATTGAACTAGAATAAAAGATAGACACAATCGAACTGGTTCTTCTATCTTGTTCAAGTATCTTCAGGAGTGCACACTCAAATCACACATAAATTGCTTGCAAAATCGCCTTGCTCTTTTGCTCTCAATTTAGTTTACTTTTGCGTATGTACATTACTTGTAAAAGAGAACAACACTTACATTTAATAGGTTAGTAATCAGAGTTTGATTGGGACTCAATTGCTGCTCTTTTATCGTGGAAGAGTTCATGATGATCTCAAACTCTAACACTATCTTCATCCTAGATTGTGTTCTCTTCATATAAGGAGACTTTCTCCCCTTATCCAATATGCAACCTTTTCGATCAGATCAGGAGATATTGCTGCCTGATCAGTAGGACTTATCTCCTTCACGTGCAACTCACATGTATAGGTTGATCATGACTGTTGCTTCACAAGATGGACCTAGTCCATGACTGAGTTCTTTTGTCAATCTTCAAAACTTTACCTGTTCTTGGGCAAACAAATTCCCCCTTTTTATTGATGACAAACTCTGTGTTTTTTACTGATTTGGAACCTGTAAGAACTCAGCTTAACCATCAATACTAAACTTAGAAAATTCACTTATCATCAAGGACCAGGTTAATTAGGTTATAAATATCACTTATTTTAGAATATGCACAATGTCTATTCCCCCTTTTGGCATCATCGAAAAGTTTCATACAAAGTATGATTCCCATATTTTAATAAGTACTCATGGCCACTGGGGCACCTGCAAGGGCAATCATGGTATAATCATCAGTAATCAGGCAAACATATTTAAACTATCAAGGATAGATTAATCATTGAACAAGAGCAAAACAGTAGTTATTATTGACAGAGATAAGTTGCCACCAACAATCCACAAAAAAAAAGAAAAACATCCAAACCATGAGCAAAAACAAAAGATACAAAAATCCCTAATCTAGGTCACTGAGGCACTAAACAAGTTCAGGAGACAAAAGCTAGGAGTCCTAAGGCTTGGAGGAACTAGAGGGTTGGGTTTGGGTTTGGAGAAGATTCAGCATGTTGTGAAGAATTCCATCATTCTTCTCCTTTTCTTTGGCAAGCTCAGTTCTGAGACCATCCCTCTCAGATTCCACTTCAGTCACACGAGCCTTGAGCCTAGCAATTTCAGCATCCTTGGTTGTACATTCCTGAACTAGAGTCCTAACTTTGCTATTGATGGGTGCCTTCTGGGATGAACCAGGTTCATTTGGGATGGCATTGACTGCATAGTCACAAGCAAGAAAGAGTATTGATGCCAAAGTGATCCTTGATCGAGGCCATTTCCCATTTCTTCAGAGGCACATTAAGCCTGTCCAGAACTGTGGTTAGAATAAAGCCATTGGGAGTAGCATGAGCCTTTGAGCCATTTATGACCTTGTCTAGCAGCTTGATAATGAAGGCAGGCCAATTGATTTGCTTTTCTCTCTCCAGGTACTCCATAAGAACTAGATCCATGTAATTTGCAATGTGTCTTCTCTCCTGTCTGGGCAATAAACACTTGTTGACAAATTCAAACAAAACCTTGTGCTCAGGCCTCATTTCACTTTTCTGCACAGCCTTGGCTTCATTCACATCTTCTGAATCACAAAACATCCTGGTGATTGCAAGAGCAGTAGGGAGGGAGTCCAGGCAGGGCCACCTTTGCCTTGTATAGTCATCAAACCCTTCAGAGGGTATGTCTAGGATCTTTCCCAGTTTCTTTGCATCAAACTGAACTTGAACTCCTTTCACCAGGCTACTAACATTGCCATCCTTAACCGCAACATTTGCCATAAATTCAATTAGCTCATTTCGGGCTAGCCTACCATCCATCCGAAAGACCATGTCCTTCCATCCCTGAGCAGCTAAAACATACACCAATCTTATCATTCCTGGTTCCATCAGATTTTTCAGCAGTCTACCCTTTAAAATCTTTCTTTTGCCAAACATGCCAAGCTTATCCTGTTCCTTCTCAGAATCATTTTCTTCTTCTTCTCCACTCTAGTCATCATCTTCAAAAAAAATTGATTTTTTTTCACTGCAGATCTTGTCCTCTTGGCTAGTGTATGTTCAACAGCCTTAGATAGAGGAAGACTTCTTGGAGGAAGTCTTGGGCTTTTTGGGCTTGGGGGTAGGAACCTCCACTGATATACCCCTTTCTTGATGGACCAGTTCCATCTCCTCTTCCTCAACAGCCTTTGAGGATTCTGCAATCTTTCCCTTTGCTTTGTCCATTTTCTTTTTCTTACTTTCATCCATAGCCCTTTGTAGATCAGCTTCACTCTGTTTCACCCTGCTTCTTGTGGATTTACCCTTTGGAAATGAAGAGGCAGTAGGTGTTGGATATGAAGCCTTTCTTTTCTTGGAAGGCTTAGGAACATTTGGGGCTTTTGTTGTGGGAGTTCTGCGTTTCTTTGGGTCATAGCTTGCCCCAACCTTTTTCAGCAGGTCTGCTAGGGTCTCTTCAGTAGATGAAACATGTTCATCTCTCTGTGTGCTCAGATGAACCAACCCCTCAGCAACTTCCCCAGAACCACTTCCCTCTGACTTCATGCCACTCTTTTCTACCCTTTCTTGTGCAACCCCACAGATAGTAGGCACTACTCCTTTTCCATTTCCCCTATCTTCACCACATACACCTTCTCTCTGTTTTTCTTTCTCAGAATTCTTTTTACCTCTACTTCTTCGTGACTCTAGTAATTCTACATCCTTATTAGACCCAACCAGAACAAACCTAGTTTCTTGATTTTCAGACACAGAAGAAATTACCTTAGATGGAGATTCTTGAGTCTTTTCAGAGTCAGAAGACCCAGGTTCTTCCCCCTCAGTAGCGGATTGATATAATTCATAATCAAAGCTGGAGTCAGAGTTTTGGGCCTGACTTACCTTCAACTTCTCATTTAATTTCTTCCTCAGAGCCCCAGACGCTACAGTCTTTCGAACAAGCATTTTCAACCTTCGAGGAGGTGTGAATGTATTTGAGGGAATTGGTGGTGAAGGAGTTCCAGGATTGTCTTGTGGGTTAGTCATGATCATTGGTTTTTTGATAGAATTTTGGAATTAGAGTTTTGGAGAAGAGGTCAAGTAAAAATGAAGAAGATTTTTGACTGTTTGGAATTATGAAGATGGCGGGAGAAATGATGTGTATTTAAAGAGAAATACACATTTAATAGGTAATGACAACTTTTAGCAGTGGTCAATTAGAGGTATAATCAACCTGAAATTCCAGATTTTGAATGATCGGTTTATATTCCCTAGATTTTAGGCAATTTTTTCAGTTTAGAGTTTTAGGCAGACGGAACTGGTTCAAAGCTAACGGATAGAATTTTCTAGGAATTGAACAATTATTGGACTTCTTCTCATGATTTAAATATTAATCTTTCTAATTGTGCAGAGTATAGAAAATATACCTTAGCTTTCATATGAACCCATACTGATGAACTAGGTTCTTCATTTAGAAGTCTCTTGAACATGCCTCAAATGCCATAATAGAGAAAATTTTGTAAGAGATCAGTGATTCATATAAACACATGTCACAGGAGTATACTAATTAAAGTATGAAGTTGAGTAAGAATTTATGGATATTTACACAAGTTTAGAATTCCTAGCCAATTTTTTTTTTCATTTTTCATTTTTTTGGTTTCATTGTACATTCTGAGGTGGACCTATTAGGTGATCTTAATCATCCCTAATTCCAACTTGTTCCTCTCAAAGTTTTCTCTACTTAGTGCTTTAGTGAAGATGTCAGCAATCTGTTTATCAGTAGCACAAAATTCTATGGAGATCAATCCTTTCTCATAGTTATCTCTTAAGAAGTGGTATCTTACATTTATGTGCTTAGTCCTCTTATGATGAACATGGTTCTTTGTCATACTTATAGCACTAATGTTATCACAGAATATAGGAATGCAACCAACTTCAATACCAAAATCTACCAGCTGCTATTTGATCCATAGCAATTGAGCACAACAAGAGGCAGCAACAACATATTCAGCCTCAGTAGTGGATAAGGCCACTGAAATTTTTCTTTTTAGTGGCCCATGATACAAGACATGAACCAATAAAATGAGCCATACCTGAGGTGCTTTTCCTATCCACAAGGAAACATATATAATCAGCATCAGTATATCCTACAAGATTGAAATTACTACCTTTAGGATACCAAAGACACATATCAGTAGTGCCTTTCAAATATCTTAGTATCCTCTTGACAACAGTCAAGTGAGACTCTTTTGGATTAGCCTGAAAGCGAGCACAAAGCCCTACACTGAAAACTATGTCAGGTCTGCTGGCAGTAAGGTACAAGAGTGAACCAATCATACCTCTATACAACTTCTGATCAACTGATGAGCCAGGTTCATCTATGTCTAATTTTGTTGCAGTTGCAATGGGGGTGTCTATTTCCTTTGATTCATCCATTTTAAACTTTTTGATCAGCTCTTTTGCATACTTCTGCTGATGGATCATGGTTCCATTTTGTCTTTGTTTGATCTGTAAGCCTAAGAAAAAGTTAAGCTTACCCATCATACTTATTTCAAACTCACTCCCCATTAATTTGGCAAAATCCTTACTTAGTTTATCAGTAGTGGCCCCAAATATTATGTCATCAACATATATTTGTACCACAAGGAGATCCTTACCTTTTTCCCTTAAGAATAGGGTACTGTCAATTTTACTTTTTTGTAGTCATGTTCAAGCAGGAATTTGGACAGTCGTTCATATCATGATCTAGGAGCTTGCTTGAGTCCATAGAGAGCCTTGTCTAAGTTGTACACATGCTCAGGACATTCCTTGCTCTCAAACCCTGGAGGTTGTTTCACAAACACTTCTTCTTTCTGGTAGCCATTCAGGAAGGCACTTTTGACATCCATCTGATGGAGAGTGAATTACATGTGTGCTGCAAAGGCTATGAGGAGTCTTATTGCCTCTAATATTGCAACTGGAGCAAAAGTCTCATCATAATCTATACCCACCTCTTGGTTGTAACTTTGGACCACCATTGTTGCCTTGTTTCTTGTAACTGTTCCATCTTCATCAAGTTTGTTTCTGAAGACTCATTTTGTGCCAATAACATACCTGTCCTTGGGTCTTGGAACTATATGCCAAACTTGACTTCTCTCGAACTGATTGAGTTTATCTTGTATTGCATTCACCCAATCTATATCCTGTAAAGCCTCAACAACATTTTTAGGTTCAATAAGAGATAAGAAAGAATCAAAAGCACACAGATTCTTTAATTGTGCTCTAGTTTTGACTCCAGATGTTGGATCAGTAATTATGTTCTCCATAGAATGAGAACTTTGATACTTGTGAGGTTTTACAACCAACTGGTTTCTGCTAGATGTTTCTCCCATGTTCTGTTGCTGAGGAACAGGATCATGAACAGGTTCTTTTAGGGGATTAGTTTCAATTCCTCTTTGATCAGTTCCCCCTATCAGGTTGCCCTGGATGGAAGAACCTGTTCCATTACCTGTTCCTTCTTTTGGTGCCACTTTAACTTGTGCTGAAACTTCAGTCAAATCCTTTACTAGTCCAGTGGCTTCATCTTCATGTTCCTATCTCTTAGAGAGAATGTTAGTTTCATCCAACACTACATTCACACTTTCTTCTACACACAAATTTCTTTTATTGAACACTTTATATGCTTTGCTATGTGAAGAATATCCCAAGAATACTCCATCATCACTTCTGGGATCAAACTTACCTAGGGAGTCCTTTCCATTATTGTGAACAAAGCACTTGCATCTAAATGCCCTAAGATGGGATATATTTGGATTTCTCCCTTTAAGTAACTCATAGGGAGTTTTCTCTACAAGAGGTCTAGTCATGCATCTATTGATAATATAACATGCAGTGTTTACAGACTCTGCCCAGAAGTTGTGGGGCAGTTTACTAGATAGAAGCATAGTCATAGCCATGTCCTCAAGAGTCCTGTTCTTTCTTTCAACTACTCCATTTTGTTGAGGATTCCTAGGGGCAGAGAAGTTATGATCTATGCCATGCTCATCACAAAATTCAGCAAAATTAGCATTTTCAAATTCAGTTCCATGATCAGACCTAGTAGATGCAAGTTGATTACCTAATTGTTTCTGAGTTTTTCTAACAAAAGCAGTAAACATGTCAAATGCTTCATCTTTAGATGTTAAAAATAGTACCCAGGTAAATCTAGAATAATCATCAACAAGTACCATCACATATTTCTTTCCACCTCTGCTCAAGGTTCTCATTTGACCACAGAGATCCATATGGACCAGTTCCAACGTCTTGGTTGTGCTTACTATTTTCTTGCTTTTGAAGGATGATATTACCTGCTTCCCCCTTGCACAGGCCTCACAAACTTTGTCTTCCTTGAACTTGATGTTAGGTAGCCCTATCACCAAGTCCTTGAAGACTAATTTGTTGAGCTAATTTAGACTAGCATGACCAAGTCTTTTGTGCCACAGGAGGGGATCATTATCCAACATACTTAGGCAGGTGAGTTCATTTTCTGAAAGAGTAGGCAAATCTATAATGTAAATATTGTTAACTCTTTTTCCCTGCAAAACAATCTTGTCAGTGGTAAGGTTAATCACAAAGCATTTGGTAGAGGTGAATGCTACAAGGTTACCTTTGTTACACAATTGCGACACACTGATCAGGTTGTATTTCAAGCCATCTATCAAGTAGACATTCTCAATGGAGTGTAAGTCTATCTTACTTACTTTTCCAACCCAAATAATCTCACCTTTCTTCCCATTTCCAAAGGAGACATTACCTCCCTTTAAGTCCTTAAGTGAAAGGAACTAGTTCTTACTTCCAGTCATATGTTTTGAACAACCACTATCCATGTACAATATTTGGCTACTTCCCTTCACTTGGACCTGCAAAAAGAAATCAAGGGTTAGTCTTAGGAACCCAAACTAGTTTGGGTCCCTTTCTATAGGAAAATGGGTAAATCAAATTCCTTTTAGCCCACCCAAGCAGCCTATTTTTCTCTTGAACAAAAGCTTTGTTCTTTTGACTGGCCTTTTCTTTTGTATTACATTCATTTTCGAAATGGCCGGTCTTACCACAATGTGTGCAGATTTTGTTCTCAAGAAGAGTAAGGTACTTGCTTTTAGGATCCCACTTAGGTGCTTGAGTCCCATAGCCAAGTCCTCTTTTGTTGCTACTGTGATGTTCTTGTAGCCAGGAAAGTGCATTAGAAGCCTTGTTCCATTTGCAAGTTCTGTCTAGTTCATGTTTTACCTTCCCTAGATCTTCTTTTAAGACTTTTATCTGCTCATCCTTCATGTACAACTCATCCTTCATTTTTCCTAAGTTTTCTTCTAGGGTGAGATGTGTGTGATCAGCTTTCTTCTTACCTGTTCCTAGTTTCAATTTTAAGTTCTTAAACCTAAGTTCTACGACACTAATGTCAAGTTCAAGAACCTGATTCTTCAACTCAGCATTTTTACTATCACTCTTATTAGCCCTAGATTCTAGATTTTTGAACTTGGATTTTAAGATCACACATTCCCTAGACAGATCTTCCTTCTCATTGTTAATTATCTCAGACTCATCAATGGAGTCTAGCAATAGTTCAGACAACCTTTCTTTAGACAGGAATTTAATCTTGTCTTTGAGATGAAGGACACTTACCTATTGTTCATCATCTGATTCTCCGATGGCCATAAGTGCTTGTTCATCTCCAGCTTCATCTTCTGAGTCCTCATCTGATGTTTCTCCCCAAGTAGAAACCATAGCCTTTGTTGATCCTTTGTTCCTTTTGGGTTAAACCTGTCCGTTCTTCCTGTTCCTTTGTTCAGCCCTTTCCTTCTTCCACTCAATTTCCCATTGAGGACAGTTCTTGATCATGTGATCAGTCTTACCACATTTGTAGCAACCCTCGTTGGTCTGTTTCTCAGGAACCCTTGGTTTGTTGAAGGTTGTACCTCTTGAATAACCCTTTCCTCTCATCAGGTACTTTTAGAAATCTCTTGTGATCATGGTCATTTCATCATCCTCCAGATCTGCACCTTCAGCTATTCTGAGAGCCAGACTTCTTTCCTTCTTAAGTGCATCCATTTTCATGGTTTTCCTTCTCAGTTCATAGGTAGTGAGGTTTCCAATCAGTTCGTCCAGCTTGAGGGTAGCAATGTTCTTTGATTCCTGAATAACAATGATTTTGCTTTCCCAAGTCACTAGTAACACTCTTGTCAAGATTTTCTCAACCTTGTCTTCTTCAAGGATAATTCTCCCATGAAATTTAAATTCATTTGTTAGTATTGTGAACCTTGTATACATCTCCTGGATAGATTCTCCTTCCTTCTTACTGAAATTCTCATATTGAGAATATAGCAGTGTTCCTCTTGATCTCTTTACTTGAGGAGTTTCTTCATGAGCCACTTGTAAAGTATCCCATATTTCTTTTGTAGTGGTACAACTTTGAATCCTGTTGTACTCGTCTGGACCCAATCCACACACAAGCCATTTCTTGGCCTTGGCATTCTTTTCCCATTTCTTTAAGTCTTCAGCAGTGCAGTCAGCTCTTGTCTTTGGCACATCCACTCCTTCAGCATTCTTCTTTGTAGTTTCCAGAGGGCCATCAATGACTATGTCCCGGAGTTCATAGTCTTCTCTATGATGTAATCTCTCATCTTGTTCTTCCACCAAGAATAGTATTGACAATTAAAGAGTGGAGGCCTAGGGGTGGATTGCCCTTCCCAGTTTCCAGGTGGTGCACTCATTTTTATTTTTTCTAAGGTGTTAGCCTCTTCAAGGATAACTCGCTCTGATACTAATTGATGTTTTAAGCGTTAATACCACACAAGAGGGGGGGGGAATGATTTGTGTGGTACCCAATTTTCGCTTAACTGAACTATAGAAGAACCTGGTTCTTCTAGGTGTTCCAACTACTACTGTTTGCGGAATAATAAATACAGAAAATAAAGAACACAGAGATTTTTATGTGGAAAACACCTGGCTCAAAAGGTGAAAAAACCACGACCTACTACTCAGTAGGATGTTCCCAATCATCCACTAAAATTACTGAGCCAAAACAGCATTACAAAAACTTTTTGTAAACCCAAGGATTAACTCCAATCCCGTGTTGGCATACAACCTCAACTGTTGCGACAATTTCAAGTTAGCAATAACTTGAACACTCTAGGTACCTAATAAAATTGCTTCTATGAAAGCTGAAAGGTACAATTTTAAATCACCTACTACAATTGAACTAGAATAAAAGATAGACACAATCGAACTAGTTCTTCTATCTTGTTCAAGTAGCTTCAGGAGTGCACACTCAAATCACACATAAGTTGCTTGCAAAATCGCCTTGCTCTTTTGCTCTCAATTTAGTTTAACTTCTGCATATGTGCATTACCTGTAAAAGATAACAAGACTTACATTTAATAGGTTAGTAATCAGAGTTTGATTGGGACTCAATTGTTGCTCTTCTATCGTGGAAGAGTTCATGATGATCTCAAACTCTAACACTATCTTCATCCTAGATTGTGTTCTCTTTATATATGGAGACTTTCTCCCCTTATCCAATATGCAACCTTTTCGATCAGATCATGAGATATTGCTGCTTGATCAGTAAACTTATATCCTTCACGTGCAACTCACATGTATAGGTTGATCATGACTGGTGCTTCACAAGATGGACCTGGTCCATGACTGAGTTATTTTGTCAATCTTCAAAACTTCACCTGTTCTTGGTCCAACAATATCCTTAATATATGCTAGGTATCTCTTGGTATCCTCAATGTGTGATAGAGATCTCTTGGTATCCCGAAGATCTCTTGGTATCCCGAAGATCTCTTGGTATCCTCAATGCATGATAGGGATCTCTTGGTATCCTGAGGATCTCTTGGTATCCTCAATGTATGATAGGGATCTCTTGGTATCCCGAGGATCTCTTAGTATCCTCAATGTACGTGCTGGGGATCTCTCAGTATCCCGCACTTCAGATCAAATCGTAAATGCGTACAGGGGATCTCCCAGGATGTCGTCCCGTAGTCCCAAAGTAAAACATACAACAATGGCACAAGGAATACTCAAATAAACTCAACTTTATAACAAGGAAACACCGACAATTCTAACCTAGCATGCTCCACGTAATACAAATAAGGAAGTAAAAGCAAATAAAGCAATTAAGTCAATAAGACATGCTTCTCTAATTAACAGCAGGTTTAAAAGTGCAAGTAGAATAAATAGAAAGGAAAAACACAATTAAAGTTACTTAATGAAAATCAGATTTTCAACAATTAGCACAAGTACGCACTCGTCACCTCACGTACAAGGCATTTCAATTATCACAATACCAATCTTAAGGGAGAAAGTCCCCCACACAAGGTTAGACAAGCCACTTACCTCAAACCGGCTCAATAATCAATCTGAAACCACGCTCTTGCCATGAGTACTCGACTCCAAATGGCCCAAATCCATTCAATTCAATTTCATAACATAAATAACACTTCAAGTAACTGATTCTACAAAGAAATTCTAAGCTAATACGTAAAATTAGGTAAAATGATCAAAATTCCCCTCAAGGCCATGTCTTGGAATCGAGTAAAATTTACATTGTTAGAAACCTCGTACTCTCACAAGTCTATACATAACAAGAACACTGAAATCGGAGTTCAATTGACCCCTCAAATACCCATGTTAAGGTCTCTTAATCTCAGGCCCTAATTACCCATTTTCCCCAAATTTCACACCACCAATTAGGTCTTTAATCACATATAAATAAATTTTGAAGTCAAAAATGTTACCTCCAAGTGATCCCTCTTGAATCCCTCTTCATTTTCCTCAAAAAGCACCAAAATCGCCCACAAATGGAGGAACTTCGGCTCAAAATCGCGGAAAAGGCCTTTTAAATCATTCTGCCCAGTCATTTAAATCCTTTTTCATGAACGCGGTCAAAGCCTCGCGTTTGTGAAACACAAATTGATGTTGAACATTTTTCCTTCTTCGCGAACGTGTCCCCTTCTTTGCGAATGCGAAGGCTCAGTTTCCCATCCCATCGCAAACCCGACTACCTTCTCGCGAACGCGTAGTTCAAAGACCCCAGTCCTTCGCGAAAGCGAGGGTCCACTCACGAACGTGAAGAACAACTGGTCTACAATGCACACAGTAGTTTTCTGCAACTTCAAACATCATGAAATGGCCCGATTGACCACTTGAAACTCACCCGAGGCCCCCGGGACCTCAACCAAACCTACCAACATATTCCATAACTTTATTTGAACATGTTCCAACATTCGGAATTCTCAAAACAACATCAAAACACATATATTTCATCGGATTCAAGCCTAAGAATTTCAAAAACTCTAAAAATACGCTTTCGATCAAAAGGTTTATCAAACCTCGTCCGAATGACCTGAAATTTTGCGCACACATCACATTCAACACTACGGAGCTACTCCAACTTCCGGAATTCCATTCCGACCCTCGGATCAAAATCTCACTATCGAACCGGAAACTTTAAAAATTCAACTTTTTGGCATTTCAAACCTAAATTAGCTACGGACCTCCAAAACACAATCCGAACACGCCCCTAAGACCGAAATCACCCAACGGGGCTAACGGAACCATCTGATTTCCATTCCGAGGCCGTCTTCACACTGTTCCGACTACGACAACTTTCCAGTACTTAAGCTCTCATTTAGGGACTAAATGTCCCAAAACTCTCCGAAACTCAAAATCGAACATCTCAGCAAATCAAAATAGCAGAAATAAACTTGGGAAAAGTAGTTAATGGGGGATCGGGGCGTAAATTCTTAATACGATCGGCCGGGTCATCACATTCAAGTAAGAATTAGGCTAAATATCACTAACCTAATTACAAAGAAGCTCTAAATATAACACCCACTAAGTACCCACACTAGGGTTGAGTCACAACCCTAGATAGAAATTTAGCTACTGATGGAAAATGAAGAAATTAAAGAAAAGACTATGATAATACTCATAATAGATGATTAGAGGAAGAAAATCTAATGTTAAAATATTAAGCTAATACAATATTATCCAATACAATAAAGAAAAAACGGCTATCTATTCTAAGTTGCACCAAACTTGACCTAAAAATGACAAAAACATCTGTTTATACCCAGCTAATTATCGGACAAAATTTCCCTTGCGGAGGTTGTGTGACCGTACAATTATGTGTGCGGTCCGCACAATTATGTGTGTGGTCTGCACAATGAGACTATGCTTGGAAGGTTGGCCTTCTGCGATGCGGCCGCACTTCTTTAGCTTATGTGGACCACACATTTCTGAGTGCGGCCACACTTTTGATTCTGCAGCCGCACAATAATGGTGCGGTCTGCACTTCTTGACCTTGGGCTTTGGCATGGGGGACTTCTTACGGACCACATATTACTGAGTGCAGCCACACTCTTGATTCTTCGGCCGCACTCCACACTTCTTCCTGGACAAAAATCACAACTCTCTGAACTTCATCTTATGCGGCTGCACTATAATTGTACAGTCCACACTTTGTAAAGGAAAACTGATAGAGGCTGCCTCATATTCTACGGTCGCACTCAATATCGTGTGGTTCGCACTTCTACTCTTTTAGCCTCATTTTGGTCCTTTTCCAAAATTACTCTTTCTTGAGTTGATTTTCATCTCTTTAGCCCATATTCCAACACTCCTGCAAGAAAGCATATTTCATTAGTCTTTGGAATACGTTTGAGCAATTTTTAACTAAAACGAAAGTAAAAGAGTACAAATAAGTAGTCAAAATCCTTACTTATCAGTAACGCTCTAGATGTTCATGTACTCGTGACACTAGTTTCTAGGTTATGTTTAGGCTTTGTTGTTCTGTATCATTTTACTCTACTTTAGATTTATATCATTATCATTGTTAATATCTTATTATAAATTTCTAAAATCAATTAATTTTCTATTTCACGTTGGCTTGCCTAGCAAGTAGATGTTAGGCGCCATCATGACCCTGAGGTTGGCATTCAGGGTCATGATAAGTTGGTATCATAGTACTAGGGTGCCTAGGTCTCAAGAGTCATCAGCAAGCCTAGTAGAGTCTGTAGGATCGGTACAGAGACATCTGTACTTATATTGCAGAGGCTATAAAGTTTTAGGAAAAATTTCACTTCATTCTTTCTTTATCGGGCGACTTTGTTCCATCATTAATGTTTTAATTATTCCATTCTTGCTCTCTCACAGATGGTAAGAACATGCATATCATCAACAACCGGACAGGAGCTAGAGCCCCTATTGTAGCTACTACCAGGGGTAGAGGCCGAGGCCGAGGCCGAGGTCGAGCTAGAGGTAGAGGTAGGGGCAGATCTCACCCTAGAGCTCGAGAAGCAGCACCCATAGTGGTACCTCAAATTAATCATGAGGAGGAGATCCCAGTTCAGACCATACCAGTCGGACCGGCTTAGGTCCCGGAGGGATTCATAGCCACTCCAATGCTTCAAGATTCTCTGTTCCGCTTGATGGGCCTTATGGATAGTGTGGCCCAAACCGGTGCATTTTCGGTGGCACCAGCCATCTCTTAGGCTGGGGGGAGGAGCACAGACTCCCTCTACTCACACGTCGGAGCAGATGGCTCCTATATATCAGACTCCAATTGCCCAACCAGTTAAGGTAGTTTAGCAGGTTGTTGCGGTACACGCCGGGAATAGGTCCGTTGTGTCTTCTAAGGCCTTGAGGAGGCTGGATAAGTTTATCAAGCTCTTTCCTATTCGCTTTAGTAGTGTACCTTCTAAGGACCCACATGGTTACTTTGACTGTTGCCACAAGGTGTGGTGCAACATGGGTATTGTTGAGACCAATGGGGTTGACTTTGCAATGTTCTAGATGACTGATTCTGCCAAGAGATAGTGGAGAGATTATGTGTTAACCAGACCAATAGGTTCTCCTTCACTTACCTGGGATTAGTTTTTTACATCTATTTCTAGAGAAGATCATATTTTTCACTCTAAAAGAGGAGTATCATAGGCAGTTTGAGCGCCTTCAGCAGGGTATCATTACCATCACTAATTATGAGAC
The DNA here is from genome assembly GCF_000715075.1 of Nicotiana tabacum. Classification (NCBI taxonomy): domain Eukaryota; kingdom Viridiplantae; phylum Streptophyta; class Magnoliopsida; order Solanales; family Solanaceae; genus Nicotiana; species Nicotiana tabacum. The sequence goes on along the minus strand of NC_134101.1, from coordinate 86,906,172 downwards.
TCGATTTATGGACCTAACTCACCATGCCATTGTCTTGCTCCCTACTGATAGGGAGAGAGTGAGGAGATTCATTGATGGGCTCACTTTCAGTATCAGGCTACAGATGGCCAAGGAGAGTGGAGATGTTATTTCTTTTAAGAGGGCCATAAATCTTGCTAGACGAATCAAGATGGTTCGTGCTCAGAAGATGAGGACGGTGTATGATAAAAGGCATCGTCATTTTGGGGGTTTCAGTGGTGCCTCATCTGGAGGCAGGGGTACTTTTGGTATAGGCGATCCTCTTATTTAGGAATCCCATGATGCTTCAGGTAGTCATCGTCCTTATGTATCTCATCCTGAGCAGCTAGCCTACACTGCACCATCAGCTCCTATTAGTGGGCCTCCGATCCAGAGCGACCACAGTGGTTATCCTGCCATCCTGGGTTAATCTCAACTTTAGCATCCACAACAGCCGAGAGGGTGTTTTGAGTGTGGGTGTATAGGTCACAGTAGTCGGCATCGGTTGCTTTACCATCCACTCAGCTAGCTAGAAGCAAGGATCAGGTTGCTCTATTCCACCATACTGTATGGCCCCACTTGAGGTGATGCAACTGAAGGAGCAGTTGCAAATTTATGTGATAAGGGATTCATTAGACGTAGTGTCTCGTCCTAGGGTGCACCAATGTTGTTTTTTAAGAAGAAGGATGGTTTGATGAGGATATGTATAGACTATCCGTAGTTGAACAAAATCATTATCATGAACAAGTATCCATTGCCGAGGATTGATGACTTATTTGATCAGCTTCAGGGTGCCAAAGCATTTTCAAAGATTAATTTGAGATTTGGCTACCATCAGTTGAATTAGAGCATCAGATGTCCTGAGACATCTTTTCGGACTCGGTATGGGCATTATGAGTTCCTAATGATGTCATTTGGGTTGGCAAATGCCCAACACTATTTATGGATTTGATGAACCGGGTACTTTAGCCCTATTTTGATTCTTTGTGATCGTATTCATTGATGATACCTTTATCTACTCCTTTAGTTGAGAGGAGCATGAGCAGTATCTTCAGGTTGTTCTTCAGACTCTGAGATATAGTCGGCTATATGCCATGTTTTTAAAGTGTGAGTTTTGGTTGGATTCAGTTGTTTTTTGGGACATTTTAAACCGGTCGAGGGCATTAAAGTGGATCCTAAGAAGACTGAGACAGTTCAAAACTAGCCTAGACCTACATTAGCTATAGAGATTCGGAGTTTTCTAGGTTTGGCGAGTTATTATCGTCGGTCCGTGAAGGGGTTTTCGTCCATAGCAGCCCTATTGACTAGATTGAACTAGAAGGGTGCTCCATTTTGGTGGTCCAATGAGTGTGAGTTCAGCTTTCAGAAGCTCAAGACCGCTTTGACTATAGTCCAGTATTGGTGCTGTCCACAGGTTCAGGATCCTACACGGTGTATTGTGATGCATCACTTATTAGGCTCAGTGTACTATTTATGCAAGATGATAGGGTTACTGCATACACGTCACAGTTCAGAGATGAATTACCCAGTTCATGACTTAGAGTTGGAAGCCATTGTTCATGCATTTAAGATTTAGAGGCATTACCTCTATGGCATGTCGTGTGAGGTATTCATGAATCATCGGAGTCTGCAGTATTTGCTCAAGTAAAAGGATCTCAACTTGAGGCAATGGAGGTGGTTGAAGCTGTCGAAAGACTATGATATCACCATTTTGTATCATCCCGGGAAGGCCAATGTGGTGGCCGATGCCTTGAGTAGAAAGGCTGTGAGTATTGGTAGCCTTGAATATATTCTAGTTGGCGAGAGGACACTAGCATCAGACGTTTAGGCTTTGGCCAATCAATTTTTGAGGTTAGATATTTCGGAGCCCAGTCGTTTTCTAGCTTGCACGGTCTTTCGGTCTTCTTTGTATGAGTACATTAGAGAGCATCAATATGACAAGACTTATTTGCTTGTCCTTAAGGACATGGTGCAGAACGGTTGTGCGAAGCAGGTTCCTATTGGAGATGATGGGGTGTTGCGGATGCGGGATTGGATTTGTGTGCCCAATGTGGATGTACTTTATGAGTTTATTCTTGAGGAGGCCCACAGTTCATGGTATTCCATTCATCTGGGTGCCGCCAAGATGTATCAGGATTAATTTGAGGCAACATTATTGGTAGAGAAGAATGAAATAAGATATAGTTGCATATGTGGTTTGGTGTTTAAATTGCCAGCAGGTAAAGAATGAGTATTAGAGGCCTGGCAATTTGCTTCAGAAGCTTGAGATTCCCGAGTGGAAGTGGGAGTGTATTACCATGGATTTTGTTGTTGGGCTCCCATGAACTTTGAAGAAATTCAATGCAGTATGGGTCATTGTGGACAAGTTGTTGGCTGAGATCTATATCCGTGAGATCGTTAGTCTTCATGGTGTGCCGGTGTCTGATAACTAGGGATTCTAACCTATATCATGCTCCTTTTTGCTTAGTTTTTGGATTAAAAGTGTGTACAAGTATTTCTGAAAGCTAACTTATTGTGCTTGTTTGCGGTGTTTGGTCAAAAAGGGACAAGAAAGTCATAACCAGCTCATAAAGGAGTGAAATTTGCACAAGTTCAAAGCTGAGTCAAAAGCGCTGACAACGAAGAAATAGAAGCGGATGTGGAAGGTCTACTGCTGAGGCGGTCTTAACCACACTCTCAGCGGTAGTAAGGTTTAGAGAGTCATTTTTGAGCTTGACAGTCACCGCTGCCCGCGGTGACATTGCGCTACAGCAGTATCATCTGACGCGGCCGCGGTCCAATTCTCACCCTCAGCAAAATTAAGAATCAGAGGACTATAGTTTGGAGCTCAAATTGAAAGGTGCGGTCTGCGAACATATTTCGCGGCCACGGTTGAAGGAGCGTTGAGGTGGGTGATTTTCCACTCCTAGCAGACTCAAGTTCAGATCTAGCTCAGAAGAGAAGAACCGCGGTCCACACATACTTTTGCGCGGCCGCGGAAGTCCTAGCGCTGAGGTGACCTATTTTCTGCTGTCAGCGAAATCTCAGTAGGGGCAATTTTGTCCGAAAAATGTAGCTTTGTATAAATAGTTCCTTTTCAGATATTTAGGGTATCTGTTGTTTTGTGGAGCACGTGAACAGCCGCTTTTTTCTTTTTAGAGTAATTTTAGAACATCTTTAGCAATTATTTATAGATTTTACTCTTGTAATTACTTTTTATGGCTTATATTTCATCTCCCTATTTGATTTCTTCTTTGATTATGAGTATCTAAACCCATTAGCTAGGGTTGTGACCCAACCCTAGTGTGGGTATTTAACGAGTCTTCAATTTTAGGGCTTAATTGTTTAAGGGTTAATGATATTTAGCTTGATTCATGCTTTAATTGTTGAATTGGTGGTTGCAAATATTGATTTGTGCCTTGTTGAGTTAGGCTCTTCTTGAGAAAGAGAGACTAAGTCTAGGAAATTCAGGATAACAAGGAATTGGGGTGTATTAAAGAGATTGATAGCCCTAATTAAAGAGTTAAAGCTAGAGATAGTAATACCCGACTTGAGCCAATTTTGCTTGTATCCCAATTGGGCTTGAGAAAGCCAATTAGGTCAAAGTGAATCAAACTACCGAGAGGTATAGAGTGAGTAATTATGTGCAATGGTTATATCATGATCCCAATTATAACAAGTCTACCCTAAGTTTTAGACCCCAGTAGATACTTACCTAGATGTAAGTCACTTCCCTAGTGCCTTTTTACCAATTAAGAAAACCCTTACAAAAAAATCATACTTAAGCTTATTTTCATTCTTCATTAGTGTTAAAAGTAGAATAGTAACCAAAACAAAGCATGATTGGAACTGCAATTAAGAACATCGCACATTGCTAGATTAGATAGAAACCCAATTCCAAACCTATATTAGCTCTCTATGGAAATCGATCCCGACTCCTCGGGTAAAAGCTGCATCTACCACTCTTGCCATTCTATAGTGGTATTGCGTTGGAGCCGATCAGTTTTTGGTGTCGTTGTCGGGGAGCTAAACAATTTTGGCTATCTATCTAACTTGTTTTGTGTCTTGTTTTTCATTCCTTCTGTTTTACTAACTTGTGTGAGTCAATTGATTCGGGTACAAAATGGCAAACAATGATCCTCTTGGAAATTTTCTCCTGGGGGAGGAGGTAGATGATAATGGTGAAGATGAGGTGCCTCTAGTACCTCAAGGATAAAGAAGAGGCCGCCAGGCCAATGACAATATTCCAGAACCTCCCCCGCCTCCTCCACGAGTTGTTCCTCGGGTGCTTCCAAATGAGGGTTACGCAAGTGCGATTCTCCGACCCCGGATCTGAGCGGGAGATTTCCAAATTACAAATGTGATGTTGACTTTATTGGAGCAACGAGGGTACTTCACAGGTGCTCCCCATCAGAATGCATATAAACATCTAAAGGGCTTTGTCGATACCTATTGGGGAAGCAAACAGACAAATGTATCGGAGGATGCATTAAGATTGGTATTGTTCCCTTTGTCACTTAGAGGGAAAGCTTTGGAGTGGCTTGAAAGACTTCCCAACCATTCCATCACTACGTGGGATGAGTTGGCCAACAAATTTATAGTTATGTTTTTCTCGTCGGGGCATATGGCGACATTGAGAGATGAGATTTTGGCCTTCAAATAGGAACCTAATGAACTGCTTTATGAGATCTGGGAGATGTATCGGACAATGGTGAAAGAATGTCCAAACAATGACATGACCAAAGCAATGATCCAACAAATATTCTACAGTGTGTAGTGAACCAACTAGCATGGGGGAATTTTATGAACACACCCTATGCTGAGGCATGTTAGATATTGGATGAGATGGAAGATACTTCCTTAGTTTGGCAAAGTCGAGCTAATGTGCCACAGGGTGATCCCACTATCATTCACCTGCACAAAGAGCTCCACGACCATGGCCAGACAATAGCAGAGTTAACTACAATAATGAACCAGTTGGCAAAAGCTCATTTGTAGTAAGTTCAAGTGCCGAGACAAGTAAATGCTATGGAAAGTGTAAACATGTTGGTCAACAAGAGGCGACAAAGAGGTCAACAAAGTCAAAGAAATCTGGATCAATATAAGCAAGGTAGCAGTGGTTTCAACCAAGATGATGGGTATGATGAGCAAAGTGAAGAAGTCCAATACGTGAACAATTACTAAGGACATAGGGGAAATGCTCCTAACCAACAACAAAAGTGGAGATCCCAAGGAAACTGGGGGAAATCAAAACCAACAGGGAAATAGTAACTGGGGGAAGAACAATTAAAATTGGGGCAACTAGAATAAATAGGGCAACTGGAGTGGCAACAACAACAACTGGGGAGGAAACAACAAGTAAGAGGGTTGGAATAATGGCAATCAAGGGAATCGGGGGCAAGGCTTTCAAAGACCTCCGATGTATCAACAACCAAACAACCCGCCTCCATTTCTGTCCCAAGGTCCTAGCTCGTCAAACAATGAGATGGGAAGTATCGAGATAATGTTTGAGCAAATGATGAAAAAGAACACCAACTCTGATGCCCAGTTGGCATCCCATAATACTTCATTCCAAAACTTGGAGGTTCAGCTTGGCCAGATTTCGCAATCTTTGAACACTCGCCCTAAGGGGGCTCTACCTAGTGATACGGTAGTAAAAGTGAAGGGTGGGAACAATAGCGGGCATGCAATGGCAGTGATAATAAAAAGCAGTAGAGGTGGTGAAGTGAATACCTCCAAGCAAAAGGAAGTTGTGGGTGATGAGTTTGAAGTGCAAGATGATGATGTTCCAATAGTTGATGAACAAGTGAGTGAAGAGAATTTGAATGCCGAAGTGAGAATTGATATTCATGATAATGAGGTGGAGACTCAAAATGACGTAAACTCGTCTAGGGAACAAGTGATAGACATGCCAGAAACGGTAGTGCCAAAGGCTAAGGCTCCATTGCCAACACCTCCTCCACCTTACCCTCAAAGACTTGTGAAGCAAAATAATGAAAATCAATTTAAGAAGTTTACTGAGATGATGAAAAGCTTGTCGATCAATATTCCTTTGGTGGAAGCTCTTGAGCAAATGTCGGGTTATGCTAAGTTTATGAAAGAATTGGTGACTAAAAAGAGATCTATGGATTGTGAGACCATCAAAATGACTCATCAAGTAAGTGCAATTGTATACTCGATAGCTCCAAAGCTTGAAGATCCTGACGCTTTCACTATTCCATGTACCATTGGGAGTGCGTATTTTGCAATGGCATTGTGTGATTTGGGAGCAAGTATAAATTTGATGCCTTACTTCGTGTTCAAAACTTTGGGTATTTGTCAACCGAGAGCTATTTCAATGAGATTGCAAATGGCCGATAGAACAATGAAGAGGCCGCTCTGTATCATTGATGATGTTCTTGTCCGAGTGGACAAGTTTATTTTGCCTACTGATTTTGTGATTTTGGACTGCGAAGTCGACTACAAGGTGCCAATAATATTGGGAAGACCTTTCATTGCAACAAGTAAGGCATTGGTTTATGTGGAAGCAAAGGGAGCTCACCTTCCGGGTAGGTGACAAAAACGTTATCTTTCATGTGTGCAAATCAATGAGGCAGCCGAATAGTACTAAAGTTTGATCTTTTGTGGATTTTGTCACGAAGGTGATAGTTGATGATACTAGTGCCATGATCAATGTGGAGGATCCTTTAGAAGCGGTATTGTTGAACCTTGATGTGAATGACAATGAAGGTAGGGTGGAGTGTATCAATGCTTTGCACAGAATGTGTTCTTATTCTTATGAGCCCCGTAAGCTTTCTTTGGATCTTGAGAATAGAAAGACTCCGCCAACAAAGCCCTCAATTAAGGAACCTCCTGTTTTGGAGTTGAAGCCTTTGCCTTCACACATCAGGTATGAATTCTTGGGCCCCAGTTCAACTTCACCTATTATTCTTTCTTCTTATCTTACTAACGTGCAAGTAGATACCACACTAGAGGTGCTCCAAAGAATGAAGAAGGAAATTGGATGGACTCTAGCCGATATTAGGGGAATAAGCCCCGTTTTTTGCATGCACAAGATTATACTTGAAGATGATGCCAAACCCTCCGTGGAACATCAAAGGAGGTTGAACGAGGCTATGCAAGAGGTTGTCAAAGAGGAGGTGATCAAGTGGCTAGATATAAGGGTTGTGTACCCCATCTCGGATAGTTCTTGGACTTTACCGGTGCAATGTGTGCCGAAGAAAGGTGGTATGACTGTGGTCATCAATGAGCAGAATGAGTTGATTCCCACCAGGGTTGTCACCGGTTGGAGGGTGTGCATGGACTACCAAAAGCTGAATAAAGTGACCCGTAAAGATCATTTTCCATTTCCCTTTCTTGACCAAATGCTGGATAGACTTGCTGGGCGTGCCTTCTACTGCTTTTTGGATGGGTACTCAGGTTACAACCAGATTATGATTGCTCCAAAAGATCCGGAGAAAACCACCTTCACATGTCCGTATGGCACCTTTGCATTTTCTAGGATGCCATTTGGTTTGTGTAATGCACCGGCTACCTTTCAGCGGTGTATAATGGCCATATTTACTGACATGGTGGAGGACTTTTTGGAAGTGTTCATTCATGATTTCAGTGTTGTGGGTGACTCTTTTGAAGAATGCTTGGGTAATCTTGACAAAGTGTTGGCCCGATGTGAGGAGACCAATCTATTGCTTAACTGGGAAAATGCCACTTTATAGTCGAGGAGGGAATTGTCCTCGACCATAAGATCTCAAAGAACGGTATTGAGGTGGACAAGGCGAAGATTGAAGTGATTTCTAAGCTTCCTCCTCCTACTTCCGTCAAAGGTGATAGAAGTTTTCTTGGGCATGCGGGGTTCTAACGAAGATTCATCAAAGACTTTTCTAAGGTAGTGAATCCTTTGTGCATGTTATTAGAAAAAGATGCAAAGTTTGTGTTTAATGATTAATGCATGAAGGCTTTTGAACTTCTCAAGTACAAACTGACAGCCAATCCCATTATTACCGCACCCAATTGGAGCTTACCTTTTGAGCTCATGTGTGATGCAAGTAATGTTGCGGTAGGAGTGGTCTTGGGTCAAAGAGTAAACAAGATGTTTCATCCAGTGTATTATGCAAGCAAAAAATGAATGATGCTCAGGTAAATTACACGGTGACAGAAAAAGAGTTTCTAGCAATTGTGTTTGCAATGGAGAAGTTTAGGCCTTATCTCATGGGTGCCAAGGTGATAGTTCATACTGACCATGTAGCACTCCGCTACTTGATGACAAAGAAGGATTTGAAGGCTCAGTTGATGAGATGGGTTCTATTGCTTCAAGAGTTTGACCTTGAGATTGTTGATTGAAAAGGGTGTAAAAACCAAGTGGCAGACCACTTGTCCCGCTTGGAGGAGGAGGGGAGGCCCCGTGATGGCCTCAAAATTAATGATTCATTCCCTGATGAGCAACTCCTCTTCATATATGTGAATAGCATGCCTTGGTTCGCTGATGTTGCCAACTTTCTTGTGACCGGCATTATCACGGGTGAGCTCTCTTCTAACCAAATAAAGAAGCTTAAATGGGATAGCTTGGACTACTACTAGGATGAGCCTTATTTGTTCAAAATTTGCAATGATGGTGTGATCCGGATATGTGTTTTGGAAGAGGAGCAAATGAGTATTCTTGATGCTTGTCATTCCTCTCCCTACGGTGGTCATCATGGTGGAGCGAGAACAGCTTCAAAGGTGCTTAGCTATGGTTTTTATTAGCCTATTCTTGAGGTTGACATATTTGATGTATGGGGCATTGACTTCATGGGATCTTTTGTGAGTTCATGTGGCAAAACGTATATTTTGGTGGCCGTTGATTATGTTTCCAAGTGGGTTGAGGCCGTTCTTTACCCAACAACAAGGCCCAAAGTGTGGTGACTTTTCTCAAGAAGAATATCTTTACTCGGTTTCGCACTCCTAGAGTAATCATCAGTGATAGGGGTTCTTATTTCTGCAATAGGGCATTTGACACTTTGCTTGCAAAGTATGGTGTTAATCACAAGGTTTCAAACCCTTACCATCCTCAGGCTAGTGGGCAAGTTGAGGTCTCCAACAGGGAGATAAAGAGCATATTGTCAAAGACTGTCAATGCAAATACGACTGACTGGTCAAAGAAACTGGATGATGTTTTGTGGTCTTACAGGACTGCTTACAAGACTCCAATTGGTATGTCTCCGTACCGGCTGGTATTTGGGAAAGCCTACCATATTCCGGTTGAGTTAGAGCACAAGGCCATATGGGCTTTGAAAAAGTTAAATCTTGAATGGGATGTTGCAGCAAATCTCCGGGTAGAGCAACTCAATGAGCTTGATGAGTTCCGATTTCATACCTATTCTAGCTCGTCCTTGTATACGGACAAGATGAAGTACTTACATGACAAGTATGACCGTAGAAAAGAATTCAAGGAAGGTGACTTGGTTCTCTTATTCAATTCCCGGTTACGACTGTTTCCTGTAAGGCTCAAGTCAAAATGAAATGGTCCTTTTGAGGTGGTGCATGTAACTCCGTTTGGTGCTCTTGATTTGAAAAACAAAAATGGTGAAATTTTCAAAGTTAATGGGCACAAAGTGAAGCACTATCTTGGAAAGTTTGATGACAATTACGTGGTGGCAATGATATATCTCAAATGATTGATGGTAACCTGCATCGTGCCGCGACGTTAAATCAGGCGCTTCTTGGGAGGCAACCCATGTGTTTTTCTTTTTTTTGATTTTCTTCTTAGTGTAGGATTTATTTTGGACTAACTGGTTGTGAGATATGTGTAGGAATGTTTGATGCAGTGCAGGACAAAGTTGGAAAAATGTGGCACAGTCTATAGTTCGACCGCTGACAACACTCTATTTTTCATGGTCAGCAGAGGCCAGTTCGCGGAGGCATAAATTGGTAGAAGACGCGGACTTGAAAAGTCTAAAATGAGACTTCTCTAAAGTTTCATCCGCATCCGGGGTGGATTTTTCGCGGTCAGCAGTGAATTTAAACAAGCAGCTCTTCTGTAAGTCAAAAGCGCGGACCGCGGTGAAATTTCGCGGTCACGCCACATTTTCCGCTCCCAGCAGAAATTTAAACAAGCAGCTCTTCTGTAAGTCAAAAACGTGGACCGTGGTGAAATTTCGCGGCCGCGCCATGTGAGATTTGTGGGTCCCAGGGTACTTTTTATAAATAGAAGGTCGTGATACCTTTTACCATTTTCGATCTTTAACTTCTCAAGCATAATTTTTACTGTTCATCTAAGCCCTAATCCATCCAATTATCAAATTAGAAGTCCATTCTCATCACTCATTGCACAACTGGTAATTTCATTTCATAATTGTTCTGTACTTGTCTTTCTTTTATTTGTTAGTTTTTATTTCTTCTTTCTCTTTTCTTTTAATTTTAACTAGGGTTCATGAGTTTTAGTATTTAATGCTACAATTAGTTAGGGTTAATGGGTTAGTGATTAGTGGTGCCTAGTAGAGATTAGCAAATGTTCATAATACCCGTTAATGCCTAGAAAAAAGTGAAACCCTAGGATTGCCCAGTTTTGATTTCCGCGGTCAGCGTTCATGTAAAAATTTCGAGTTGGAATGGTTTGAATACCGTGGTCACCGGTGGAAAATTCCACTGACAGCGGCCAGCTTAACGTGACTGTGTTGCAATTTTCGCGGTCAGCGGTGCTATGTTCAGAGAAGTGCAAAAATGGGTCCGTGACCGCGGTTGTTTTTCTGCGGAAAGCGGTGCAACTTCTGCGTCTGTGCCCAACATTCCGTGCTCAGTGGGTCTATAAAATTAGAGGATGGGTAGTCTGATCCCCATGCCTCCGCGGTCACGGCCCATTTTCTGCTCTCAGCGATATTCATTTTGCGACCGCCCTTCTTTATCCGTTGTCAGCGGGTCTGAAAGTTTTTTCAACACTGTCAATTGTTCATATGCTTTTCTTCACTGCGTCTTTCAGTACCAGTAGTAACAATCTTCCACTAATTATGTATATAGACAATGGATAAATCTAGAGGTGGCAGTGAGAAACAAAAGGGGAAAGCAGAGTCCTCCCAGGGTAGGGGACGAGGACAAATCAAGTTAACCCTAGTAGTCTGGCAATATATTGGGAAAATGCGGAAAGATATTAGAGCTGCAGATAGAGATGCATCCCACTCTGAGGGGAGTGATTATGTTCCTTCCCGGGAGGCCTCAGAGGGTGAATCTGCGCCCACTCATGTATCAGACTTCCCAGGGAGATTTTGACTGAGAGACGTGCCTACACCCCCAGCTTCTCCTGCTTCTTCTAAGTCGCCTGATGGCTCAGTGGAGAGTAGAGAGTCCTCAGCATCAGCCTCTCTTACAGCCTCCCCTACATAGACTAGAGCATATTGATGTAAATGCTGAGACACCAGATGATGGGAGAAGGGGTGATACCCAGACTAAAGGTTTAGAAAGGACAAGAAACCCGGTGGTGTGGCAAAAGAGGTTTGTCATTGAGTAGGACTACCACAAATTTAGGGAGTGGTGGCCTCACAAGTCACTCATACATTAGCGTCAATTTATAGTGCGGGATCTTCTGCCCCACAACCCCAATGTGAAGCGGAACTTTGATGAAAGAGTGGTGTGGAAACACTTCACAAGTGGGCTTCCGGATGCTAATGAGCACCTAGTCAAGGAATTCTATGCCAATGTCTCCCACATCAAAAAAGGCACATTTGTGACTAAGGTGCGGAACTTAAAGGTTAGGTTTGATGGGAAGACACTGAACGGCTATATCGGATTCAATGATGAAGATGAGTCATTGTACTTAGAGAAGTGTCCATGGTTGAGGTGGCCCGCCCATGGTTGGCATCAATACTTGCTCTCCCGGGTACTACTCTAGCTTGGATGATAGCGGGGGTCCCTATCTACACGAACACCCTGAACTTTGAGGTGAAGGGTTGGGAGACATTTGTGTGCAGCATATTGGACCCCACAACTCATGATAGTGACATGACGATTTCCCGGGCAATTATAGTTGTGGGGTTTCCAATCAATATCGGAAATATCATGTCCAGGGTGATCACCAGAGTGGTCAAGGTGAAACCCAAGAGGCCGTTCTCATGGTACAGCCTTAAGGGCCCAAGCAACCCCAAATCAAAGGGCAAAGCTACTACTTCTACTGGCCAGTTTGAAGAGCCAGCAATGGTAGTCACTGATTCTGAGCCTCCCACTGCCATACCAGATCCTTCCCCCGGACCATCGGCTTCCATGCCTTCCTCAGTGCCCTTCTGGTCAGCATACCCTTTGACTGTACATAGGTTGAACTAGACTCTCTCCAGCATCAACAACTGGATGCATGCAACAGCATCAAGCTCTAGGTGCCAGCTTTAGTGAAGGAATCTCTCAAGGAGCTTTTAGACAACCAGAAAAAGCTCGTGGACAACCAGAAGATCATCATGAATGATCTGGTAGTTCAAGGAAAATCAATTAAGGAGTTGAGCAAGCAGACGAAGAAGATGAAAAGGACATGGGCCTCAAAGGAGTTAGTGAAGTTGTTGAGAGGAAAGGTGGAAAAGATGAAATCAGCTAGCAACATACCATTGGAGCTACTATTAGAGGACCCAATCCCAGCAGCTTAGGCAGAACAGTTACCGGAGTAGGAGGTTGAGGGAGAGCCTAGGAGGAGACGACTGATTCCCTATGCTGATGACTTGGAGATTGAGCTGGAGTACCTTGAGGGAGGTGCCTCAGGCCAGCCACAAGACCCCGAGGGAGGTGACCTAGGGACCCAGCCATAGGACCTCATGCAGACAGAGGACCCATAAGGAGTTTTCTTTACTCTCTAACCCCTTTTGATCTTATTTTTGTTATTAGCATTGAGGGCAATGCTAGTTTTTATTTGGGGGATGGGGTGGTCCTATTTTGATGATTTGATAATTGGATTGTAATTATGATACTGATTTTTCTTTATTGTTATTTTGCACTTTTTGTATGTATATAACTTTACCATTTTATTTTGCCTTTTTGTTACTTTTCAATTTCGGTATGTATATAAAGTAACTTTGCATGTATATATTCATTCCCTCTTATGTATATTCGTCTCAATCCCCTATTGTACAGATTTAGTTTACTTTCCGTATTTTACTCCATAACTTCATTTGCAATTTTCCTTAATAGCATAGCTTCTAATTTCATTTAGTAGCTTCTTTTTCAATTTGTAGCTTCTTATTTTTGAAAGTCCTCCTAATCAATAAGCCTTTGGTTTTCTTAATGCCATAGTTCTTTCTAAAGGTGGAGTTTGTGTGAACCAAGTGGATCTTCCCCGATGATGGATGGTATGACAACCTTCTTAAGGGTTTGAGTCTGTTTTCTTTTTGTTTTGTGTAAATAGTAGCTAGTGAATAATAGTGCCTCAAGCAAAGCTTCATTTGGGCATAACACATTTACCTTTGATATTATGGTTAAAAACAAATTGATGTGTAAAGGATGGTGATAGTTGTGACCTTTAGACCCTTGTGCTGACTAAACAATCATCAAGTGGGGTTTTAGGGACCATTTGTATTACTCAAATTTTAGCTAAGGTTGTTGTGGGCCCTCGACTCTGTCTCTTTAGCAATCCAATAGCTTGTGAGGTGAGGTTTTTATTTGCAAATCCAAGTCCCATGCCAATAAGTCTAGAACATGCCCTGAATGTTTGTCTATGCGAAATCCTAAGTGTCACTCGACTTGAGAAGTGATTATAGGCTCTCCTTGATCCAAATTGAGACTTGAAAATATCCATTGCCCACCAAAAATGATATCCCTAGTCAACCCCGTTGAACCATAGCCCTTGTTCTATCAAAAGACATGATACAAGCCTTTATCCGTTCTAAATGATCCTCTCTTGGAAACCGATCTTTCCTTAGCACAAATTGGCAAAAGTATAAGTTTGGGGGAAGAGATGAGCAATGCAAAAGAAATAAAAGGTACAAAAGGAAGAAAGGGGAAGGCAAAAGAAAAAGAAAGAAAAGACAAAAAGTCAAAAAGAAAGTGAACAATGTAGAAGAAATGAAGGGATTCAATAAAAGCACAGATGAAAGGCTTGGAAAGACTAGAAAGGGAAAAAGGACTGACATGAACAAAAAAGAGTAATAGTGTGTCTCTTTAGCCCCTAAGGGAGAAGTAAATGACTCAAAGAGTCAAGAAAATATGAGCCAAAATGAAGATAATGAAGTGCTTAAGGAAAGATGAAACCTTCATAGACCAATATATCCTACCTTGAACCAAAAGCCTTTATTACATTCCCGCAAAGCCCTATATAATCTTGAGTTGAGTGAGCTTAAATTAGTGGTGACTCACTTAAGGGGTAAGCTTATGGTACTTAGAGCCGGACTAGTAACCTTCCTTTGAGAAAGATGAGTGTATTTTCCACAATCCTCGTTCTGAGTGCTACAATCTAAAAGTGAGGTTTGCATATGGAGTGTCGAAGAGTATGAGTTTGGGTTCCACAATTACCAATATAGTAGAAAGAGTTTCTTTGATGAGTTGAGTCAACTCTTGATGCTTTTGTGTCTCCCTAAAGCCATGGTGCTAAAAAGGTTGTGTATTGTTAATAATGCATTTGAGTTGAGGGTAATTGTTAGTCCCAATTGATGCTTGATGAGGTTACTTTAAGACAACTGAAATTTTCCTTTCTTTTATCTTGAGGAGGTAGGAATTACTTTGTTTGCTTGAGGACAAGCAAAAGCTTAAGTTTGGGGGAGTTGATAACTAGGGATTCTAACCTATTATATGCTCCTTTTTACTTAGGTTTTGGATTAAAAGTGTGTACAAGTATTCCCGAAAGCTAACTTATTGTGCTTGTTTGCAGTGTATGCTAAAAGAGGGACAAGAAAGTCATAACCAGCTCATAAAAGAGTAAAATCTACACAAGTTCAATGCTGAGTCAAAGGCGCTGACAACGAAGAAATAGAAGCAGACACGGAGGGTCCAACATCTTAACCATGCTCTCAACGGTAGTAAGGTTCAGAGAGTAATTTTTGAGCTTAACAGTCACTACTGCCCGTAGTGACATTGCGCGACAGCAGCATCATCCGACGCGGCCGCGGTCTAATTCTTGCCCTCAGCGAAATTAAGAATCAGAGGACTATAGTTTGGAGCTCAAATTGAAAGGAGCGGTCTGCGAACATATTTCGCGGCCGCGGTTGAAGGAGCATTGAGGCGGGTGATTATCCGCTCCCAGCGGACTCAAGTTCATATCTAGCTCAGAAGAGAAGAACCATGGTCCACACTTACTTTTGCGCGGCCGCGGAAGTCCTAGCGCTGAGGCGACCTGTTTTTCGCTGTCAGCGAAATCTCCGTAGGGGCAATTTTTTTCGAAAAATTTAGCTGTATATAAATAGTTCTTTTTCAGATATTTAGGGTATCTGTTTTTTTGTGGAGCACGTGAACAACCGCTTTTTGCTTTTTAGAGTAATTTTAGAACATCTTTAGCAATTAATCATTTACTCTTGTAATTACTTTTTATGGCTTATATTTCATCTCCCTCTTTGATTTCTTCTTTGATTATGAGTATCTAAACCCATTATCTAGGGTTGTGACTCAACCCTAGTGTATGTATTTAATGCATCTTCAATTTTAGGGTTTAAATGTTTATGGGTTAAGGATTTTAGCTTGATTCATGCTTTAATTGGTGGGTGGTGGCAAACATTGATTTGTCCCTTGTTGACTTAGGCTCTTCTTGAGAAAGAGAGACTAAGTCTAGGAAATTCAAGCTAACAAGGAATTGGGGTGTATTCAAGAGATTGATAACCCCAATTAAAGGTTAAACCTAGAGATAGTAATACCCGACTTGAGCCAATTTTGCTTGCATTATTTAAACACCCAATTGGGCTTGAGAAAGCCAATTAGGCCAAAGTGAATCAAACTACCGAGAGGTATAGAGTGAGTAATTATGTGCAATGGTGATATCATGATCCCAATTATAACAAGTCTGCCCTAAGTTTTAGACCCCGTTAGATACTCACCTAGGTGTAAGTCATTTACCTAGTGCCTTTTTACCAATTAAGGAAACCCTTATAAACATAGAATACTTAGCTTATTTTCATTCTTCATTAGTGTTAAAAGTAGAATAGTAACCAAAATAAAGCATGATTGGAAGTGAAATTAACAACATCGCACATTGCTAGATTATATATAAACCTAATTCCAAACCAAAATTAGCTCTTTGTGGAAATCGATCCCGACCCCTCGGGTAAAATCTGCATCGACCACTCTTGCCATTCTCTCAAGTCAAGATTAGACACGACAGTTACCTCTTTCTGCAATCAAATCAACACTCAATAAAGGTTTTTCCTTTAGAATTAGCCTCTAAACAATTCAAATCTAGCCAAATATAGTTCAAATAATTAAAAATAAGCTTTAGAACCTACACACGAGTGAAAACGATTCGATTTTTGACGAAATTGGAAAAAGTCAACAAGATTCAACCCCGGGACGCCTAGCCAAAACCCAAGTCCAATGGTAGATCTTGATTACCCATAACCCCATGAGTCTATATATGTAGTTTGTTTCAAAATCCGCGTCCAATTCAACTCTCAAATCTCAAATTTTTATTTTTCAAAATATAGACAAAATTCCCCAAAATTTCTCTTCGATTCTCATGTAAACCTCATGTATAATCGTGTAATATAATTGAAATAGATCAAAATCACTTACCCAAGGATTATAGGTGAAAATTCCCTCTCCAAATCGCCTCCTACCAAGTTTAGGATTCTAAAATGAGAGAATGATACTAAAATCTCAATTTTCATACCCTATATTCAGGCACAGATGTCACAATTATGACACTGATTTGCAATTGTGATCCCTCGCAATTGCAGCACTTGGTAGCAAAAAGGGAAGTTCCCAATGCAACATTGACTTTGCAATTATAAAGTCTGCTCCCATTGCAAATGCGCCCAAAGCTTTGCACATGTGAAGTTTTCCTAAGTTTCCAAGGGTCGCAAATGCGACCAAGATAATCGCAAAAGCGGTCCAATCCAGTTCACAAATGCGAATCATTTCCTCGCAATTGTGTTGTCACCCATCCTAGGCCTGTGTTTGAAAATGCAAACTATTGTTCCCACAGAGTTTTTCTTATAAGGTTTTTAATGAGGCAGCTAGTAATGCGTATTACTAAATATATGTACTCTTTTTTCTTCACTATAATTTTTTTCTCATGGGATTTTTTTCCTAGTAAGATTTTAATGATCCAAGGGTTGTGTTATAAATTAATATATTATATTGTGAATGTCCATTTTGTACTATGTTGTAAATTAGCTTCCTGAAGAAGCTTATCCATATTGGACTCCATCGTTAATATGTTATCTATTTAGTACTCTATTAGAAATAAGCCTCCAGAAGAAGCTTAAAATTTTGGTACTCCATTGTGAATAAATATTACCACCTGTAGAAGATTATCTACAGCTGGACAAACAACATCTTACAAGAAGCTTACATAGCAACTTGAGGCAGGAGCTTACAAGCAACTTATACAGCAGCTTGCACTAGCAACTTACAAGCAGCTTATACAGCAGCTTCCTTTCTTCTACAAATAGATGAGATTTCAGTTCATCATGTACATGAATTTGAAATTGAATAATACATTAGTCTCTCTATACTTGCATTTGGTTAATCTACTTTATAATCTTTATTTTATAACATAAATAACTTAATCGTGGGCATACAAGTAAAACTCTTTACTTGTCATGTTAAAATGATATCGTGATTCGTAATGCTTCTGGGCATTAGTGAAGTTTCAACGTTCATTTTTTGATAAGGTAACTCATATCTATCAGACGATTTTCTGCTAATTAACTCACTAACCTGAGTTTTCCTTTCCTTTTTTCCTCTAATTAGTTGCCCTTCCCTTCTTTTTAAATTTGTTGGTTGAACGTCGATACATGAACTCAAACTAATTTGACACAGTCTAACTAGTCAATATCTTGCTTCGAGCATGCATACGAGTTGTCATGAATAACATTTGGAAAAAGAAAAAAACTGTAACGACCCCAAAACCACTAGTCATGATGGCACCTAACTCGATACACTAGGTAAGCCAACTAACAGAAAATACAATCCAAAAGAGATTATAGGAAAATAATAAGGAATTATATGAACATTTACAAATTGACCTAAGAACTGGTAGTACGAATAACGAGCTTCTAAGATATGGAATTTCAAAACTGATACAAATAATTACACGTTCTGTTTGAAAGTTACATACACAGATTAGCAACACCTAAGCTATCAAGGACAAGTGGCAGCTATATCCGAAAAAGCACAAACATCTTTAAAGTCAGCACCCGACATCACCAGCAGCTCTGCTTCAGAAATCTGCACGCAATGTGTAGAAGTGTAGTATCAGTACAACCGACCTTATGTACTGGTAAGTATCTTATCTAACCTCGTCGATGTAGTGACGAGGCTTTTTAGTTAAAAGATACGTACTGATAAAACCTGCACTGTGAATCAGCAATAAAACTATATCATAATATAATCAAGAAGAATACATGAAACGGATACGCAAAACAATAACTGAGTATTAACAGAGATCACAATTTGGCATCTTCAAATACCTCGACCAATCCTTTCCTTAGAATGAAACCAATAAACCACAATAGTCAATTCCTAACTTTCATAGCATGAGGAATGTACTCAGATATCAAGTCAATTGCACAACAACACCCTTCATGCTTTTTTCTCATCCTCACCCAATATACGTATAACAGAACCAACCAGATGATAGAAATACCGATAACAGGAATCACAATGTAGGAAATACGCAAGTAGCAATAATGAACAAGGATAATTATATGGGAAACAGTAAAAGACTAGGCGGAAAACACGTGAATGATGACAGCAATTGGAAACAAGGAATATCAACTTCAACTATCTAGCATGATAAAGGCCTAAATGCAGGTATAACAAATAAGAAGGAAAACACATGATCTTTACAAGTTAACAAGTAGAGGCATGAATGACTAACATTGAAAAAAGGCTTGTACTAAGGTGTAACCAAATAGTTATGACATGAGTGTGATTCTAGCAACAGGCAATAGGCATGGTATTTGCAAGTTAAACAAGTAGAAGACAAGGGCATCACAACAACAATTGAGAAAGAGATCAAGGACAGGTCAATAAAAACAAGTCACACAAGATCTATAAGTATGAAAAACAAATCTTAAGGTAAAGGTATAAACATATACACGAAAAACAAACTAGGTGTCATCATGACACCTAAGGCGGAATTTTGGGTCGTGACATGTTTTGTGCATAATAATGAAAAAGGCTCTAGGGAAGTTTGATGCTAAAAGTTATGAGGATGTCTTTTTTGTTTACTCTCCATATGTAAAACTTATAAGGTACGTAATGAAAGAACTAAGTGTGTTGAAGGAAGTATAAATGTGATTTTTTATGAATCTAACCATTTGGTTGAGAAAGGTATGCAAGTTGCTGATGATGGGGAATTTGGAACAGCCTATAAGAATGAGGAACAAACAAACCAAGGACTTCCACAGGCTATTTCAGAGTAGGGACAAGAACCAGGTCATCTGGAACCTGAGCAAGATGTACCACAGGCAGGGGGAATAGATCAAGAAAATCAGGGACACACATAGCCTGCCTTACCTAATGAAATACATCTGGGATATCCTTGTCATTGTTTATCTTTGTGCCCCCTTTTTCCTCGCGGAATCTGAATTTCGACATTTTGGGACAACTCCTTTCCTTTTGGAATTGGGTAAGAGATTTGAAGAGTCGCCACCTAAAAGATTAAGGTGCGTTAGGGCACCTAGAACAATTAACTCATGAAACCAGTTTACATCACTAGAGATTGGGTAAGGGCTCGAAATTACCTCGAGGGGAAGGTATTAGGCACCCCTCAAGGTCCACAACGATGGGTCCCAGCCAAACTCAACTAAGCAAATTTTTCTTTAAAGGAAAGTTTAAACAATTTAAAATAAATAGACAATTACTTTAAAACAAGAATTATATGGGTCCTACGTTGTTTAGCCTATAGGATCTTTTCCATGCAATACTTGGTAACTTACCCCAAGTTCGGGTGTTACGCATAGCATTAGCGCACAGGTCATCATCTCCTTTACTATCCCGTTACTATCTTTTAGTTGTTACCTAAGCGTTCTAATAGCTTCTAATGCGTACCTTATGCGTGCACTACCCGTTCCTTACCTATAGTCCTGGAGATGTTTAGGACTTCTATTTTGGATAGATCTAGACTCACCTATATTGCTTAAAAATGAGAAAACTAAGCGACAAACAAAATTCAGATAGGACTATCATGTAAGGAAAAAATAAAGGAGCTCATGTTAACCTCCACAAATAGCCAACCAATGCACGCAATTCAAACAAACAAAGTTTTATAGTTTAGGATCCTATAGGCAGGATATCTAGATGAGCATGAACAAAATACATAACGGCTTTATGAAAACAGGCAGCAGTATCTATTAGTTTGCCTACTGGTTTTTGTTAACATTCTGAATCTGGGCGTGTTTCAAGCATCAAGAAATCACAGTTTTTTATAGACCCAGAATTCTTAATTACCCTACAGGCTTGCCTGAGTAAGGACCAGAGCAGAATCCTAAAACTATTAATTAACGACTACAGTTTATAAACTAGTAATTGATTTTAACAAATAGATTTCATCTTTTTTAGATCCTATAGGCATGATTTCTAAGTACTGAAACTAACTATAATCATGATATCTAAACACATAAACTGATCTTTTACACTTACTTCTTATAGGCATGATGTCTAAGTGTCAAGACTGATTTTATATATATTTCCAATAATCGTAATATCTAAGTGTTGAAACTATTTTTATGCTTATTTCCTATAAGCATGATATCTAAGCGGGTAAAGGCGTTAACCAATTGCAAAGCGAGTTCAATAAAGAAGATCCTAGAGACATGATCTCTAATGCACACATAGGGTTTGAAAAATATGGTTCTTGGTGCAGAATTGATAAAATTGACTAGAAGCAGGATTTCTCGGATGCAAAGTGATAACTCGGGATTACAAATAACGAGATAAGTCCTATAGGCATAGTTTCTAATGGCATAAAGAATTGCCACAACAACCTATAGGCATGATTTCTACCTAAATCCAACAAAGATATATAAAAATCCCACCCCACCTTTTACTAATAACCCCATATCTGTTTTTTACAAGAATTATTACATTATTACAGACCATTATGAATAAATTGCTCAAAAAAATTATTATACTATAGGGAGCCTTTGCAGGCCCAAATGCCAACCTAGAAGTCGGGCCTTCAAGCAAGTTTGATGTCCACAGGTAGTTCATAACACACAAATGGGCTTCTGGTGTATCAAAGTTCCTAAGGGCCTCAGGGACCTCGGGCAATGCTCACACCAGAACCTTTTCAAAGAAAAGTTTTATAAAGAGTTTAAAGGGTCAGCCCCAGTGTGTCAGAGTTCGGAGGACTCTCGTAGACCCTAGACAATGCTCACACTGGGTGGTAGGACCCTAGATGACTAAGAGGAGAAGTTTTAAAATAGTGTATAAGGGTAGGGGACAATTTCAAAAGAAAGCAGTTTGACTTTTTAGAAATGAACAGAAACAAAACAGAACCATATTCCAGCAGATTGGTTCACATATAGATATAAATAATTAAACAATCACAACAAAACAGGAATACTTGAATCATAGACAGAACTGACCACACACATTCATAATCCCTAAACAACTTTTGAATAGGGACCAGGTAATCAAAACAAAGTTCACATTGCTGGAGTTAACTCGATTTACTGGTTATCACTACGTGGAATCATGCAGACATGTATTAAGCAGAGGAAAACATGCTGAAATTAAAATGACTAGCCAAACAGCCATACAGAACAGGGTGGAGTAATAGGATTTAAACATGCTATTTTCAGAAATAAGTAATAAGTGTCATGGACTAAACATAGACATGCTAAGGTAAACTAATCATAATAACATGTAGAACAGGATAAGTTAACAGGAATAAAGGCATGCTAGTAAAGAGAGCAATAAACATGAACATAAAGCAAACAGAAGCATGTTGAAATTCATAATGAACTTACTACATAGCATATAGACGAGAGCATTATAACAGAAATTGAGGCATACCAGTTAAGAGGTAGAAAAAAGGAAGGTGAAGACAAGTGGAATCCAAGAGTCTAGCCTTGGCTTTCAGCCGGCTAGACATAATAGCAAATAGAAGTAATAGAAAGATATACAATTATGAGTGTGTGAGTAAGAGTTTATATGTGTGTAGGTGTTTCTTTCTGTATCTTTCCGTGTGTGTTTCGTGTGCTCTAAAAAATCAGAATAGGGAGGTTTATATAGCATTCAGCAAAGTAAAACACATAAGGCAAAGAAAGTTAAGAGTTCACAAATAACGCATGCAAATAAATTAACCGGTTAATTAGGGCTAGATCCAATCAATTAACACAGAAGGATCCGGGAAAGACCTCTTAAATTAGGGAGAATCAATTAACAGCCAAGTTTGAGGTTTAATAAGGTAACTAAATAAATCAAAGACCATTCATGGGCCGGTTAAAACAATCAAATTCCAGAAATAAGGCTAGTAACCTAATTAAGGCAAGTAGTACCAATTATGAGTCACAAATAAGGAAAACAAGTAAAATCGCAGAGAAATACCAATTTCAGTAGAAAATATAATTTCGAACCCTAATTAGGCAAATAAAATCAGTTAATCTCTATTAATTGATAGGGCCAAAGAATAACAAGCAAATATTAGAACAAACAGTGAAATGATTAGAACCCTAGGGATTAGAACATAGATATGAAAACTAGTCGAACAAACAAAGAGAACTGGAGTTAAAACACTCAAACTCTTTAGAAAAATATTGCAAAAACGTAAAGATGAAACCCTAGCTTTAGAGAAAAGCTAAAATCGATTAATAACAAGAAAAACAGAAAATGTTTAAAGAGAAATATCAGATAAACTCAAAATCTATAGAGATCTGAACATACTCAAGTAGAAAGTGACTAGGGTTTTTAAAAAATGACAAAGGTGAGAAAAAATCTGGTTTGGAACCAGAGGTTTAAACAATAAACATGAAGGTAACAATATTCATAAACATAGAGATGAGCACATGCAGATTCATCGAGAAAATGAAAGGTTTGGACCAAGTCTTGTTCAAATCTTCTTGAGATTCCATCAAACAACAAAGAAATCAAACAACCAGTAGAGGTAGGTGACCGGATAGGTCCTAAGATTGATGGGAAACCCCATGCATTTAATGGGTCAGGTGACGGTGGCTAGGGTTAGGCAAGAGTTTGAGAGAGAAGACATGAGGGAAGGGAAACAAGGGCGGCGGGTTATAGGAAGTGACTAGGGTTTGGGGGGTTAGGGATTAATTAAAAAAGGAAATAACATCCTAGACTGTTGATCTCTGAGATCATCGACCAACATTTGATATGGGGTTGGGAGGGTCAATAGGATGTTGGGCTATGGGTTATGGATCAGGGTTATTTATTTGGGCAAGGGTAGTATGTTGGGCCAGGTCCGAAATTAAACCAAATTAAAAGAGACTATTTATTAAATACCCAATTAATTGATAAAATAATTTGTAAAAAATAGTTAATAAATGATAAAAATGATTTTTATGCATAAAAATGATTTAAAATAATTACTTAATATTGTAAAAATACAAAATATCATTTTTCGTGTAAATAATATACGGTCTATTATTGCAACTTTATTGCAATTATAGCTTAATGATACAAATATAATTATGCATAAAATGATTAAAGCATAATATAATTATAAATGATAAAAAATCAAGTAATAAATCATCATTAAATTATTTATGATGCAATTAGTAATTATTTGGATAATAAAATGCAAGATAAATTAATTAAAGTCCTTTTAAAATTACAAAAAAATATGGATAAATACTAGTTGATGCTCATGCACTATTTTGAAAGTATATATGTATTTTAAAAATATATGAGGAAAAAATTTGGTAACAATAGCTTCCCCTCTTTACCAGGGAAGGATGAAAGAGTTGATGGGTAAAGAAATAATGACCGATTTTGATCGAATGGGGTGTTTTAAAAAATATAGGCCGCACCCTGGTCTTTGAGCTGCTTACATATCCCTGGTTTTACAAGAATCAGACCACGTGTAGTTCTGGACCCAACATTGACTGAAACCGATGGAATTGTTATAGGGGTAATCGTGTGTTTTAGAATGGGTTCTTTTGGGAAGGATAGTGTTGGATGTCTTTATAGGAGTTATGACGGCAAATCTGAATCGTAACGGATGTATCATAGGGAAGATATCTGAATAGTCACAGAGTAACCGGGGGTAGTTGATGGGAATCGGTTAAATGGCAGAGTATAAGCGGTACGAGCGGAAACCGGAGCGAAGGTTGCTCCTGTTTGAAGAACGGTTACCTCCTGGATTTCCTTCAAAACTTAAACACAATGCATGCAAGTATATAGGTTACTGCAATGATTTAAACATGATGCAAATTCCCTTTGGACCATGAAGGTTGTCTTTGGGTAGAGAGGATGACGTCCTTAGACCATGACCTCCTGGGCCATGAATCATGAGATAAGGGATTCTCATGCCATGAAATGATGTTCTCGGGCCATGAGAATGGTGCCTCTGAACCATGACGCCTTTGAATAATGATGTTCAGTATTGAGAGATCCTCATGCCATGACATGGTGTCTTCAAGCTATAAGGATGATGCCTTCGGACTATGACGCATTTGGACAAGTTGGCTATTCATCAGCCCATGAAGTGTAGAGACATGGTACCAAAGGTGATAAAAAGACATAGCTTAGTCTTGTGCAGAGTTTGGGGGCAGAGCTTAGCCCCGAGAGAAGAATATAATGAAAAGTTTAGAATAGTGCAACACTTATGTAGAGGGAGACAAAGCTTAGTCTCACGAGAAGGCTGTGCTTAGCCTTATGCAAATATGGAAGCAGGGCTTAGCCTCATGTAAGAAAGGGAGACAATGCTTAGTCTCGTACAAAGAGAAAGCAATGTTTGGCCTTATACAAATATGGAGTCAGGGCTTAGCCTCATTCGAGATTCGAGACGAGGCTTAGTCTCATGCAAAGAGAAGGCAATGCTTAGCCTTATGCAAATATGGAGGCAGGGCTTAGTCTCATGCAAAGAGAAGGCAATGCTTAGCCTTATGAAAATGTGGAGGAAGGGCTTAGCCTCATGCAAGAAAGAGGGTCAATGCTTAGTCTCATGCAAATATAGAGGCATGTCTTAGCCTCACGCAAGGGTTGAAATCGAGATTAGTCTCATGCAAAGAGAAGGCAATGCTTAGCCTCATGCAAGATTTGAGACAGGTCTTAGTCTCATGTAAAGAGAAGGGAATGCTTAGCCTTATGCAAATGTGGAGGCAGGGCTTAGCCTCATGCGAGATTTGAGACAGGGCTTATTCTCATGCAAAGAGAAGGCAATGCTTTGCCTTATGCAGTGAACAAGTAGAAAATAGGAGTAGAATATTTCTTAGCTGGAGATATATTTGTGTCTGATGGCCTGATTGTTATGAGGATAATGACTTTGATATGTGTATATTTGCGAATACTCCGGTTATGTTCAATATGCCCGCATCCAAAGAAAAATCGTGAGTTTTGTAAGGGGAGGTTGGTTCGTGCCCTTGTCTGCTTGCTTTGCTTTGTTCTGTTCTGGAGGTCGTGTTTGAGTTACCCTGAGTAACACCTGGCGGCCATAAAAATAAAGTTTTCGAAAATATGCACTTATTGATGAAAAAGAGTTATTTTAGAAAACATAGTGGTATATAATATCAAGTAAATTAGACGAACTAATGACTGTAACACTTTTAGAGACATTGCAGCTTCCTTGCACTCCTCCTCAAAATTCTACCCCAGTTTGATCTTTCAATCGTTCTGCATGGAACAAAATTTGTTGGATCTACTCTAGAATTTTAAGAATCCCTCTAAAAATTCTGCCCCAGTTACTTAAACAATTTCTGACTTTTTGGCATATGATGGCGTCGGTTGGACTTGTTTCGGAATTTTAAGGGTCCTCCTCAAAATTCTTCCCCAGTTTTTGGTTCTAGGAAATGAACATTTTATTAAGATGTGACCAAACCCACAGGGCTGCCTACGTATCCCCTCTTAAATGGGAATCAGGTCAAACGTAGTTCAGTTACATCAGATGAATGAATGAAAACAATCAAAGTATAGTATTTCTTGACTGCATCTGAATTGATGAGTTTTGGCCAAACTTCTCTGTCCATTTTTGTGAATATGAGTGATCCTCCTGTTAGCACCTGGTGAACCATGTAAGGACCTTGCCAGTTGGGTGAAATTTTCCCTTTGGCTTCATCCTGATGTGGGACGATCCGCTTCAGCACCAGTTGTCCCGGTGAGAATTGTCTTGGTCCGACCCTTTTGTTGAAAGATCTAGACATTCTATTCTGATAAAGCTAACCGTGACATATTGCATTCATTCTTTTTCCGTCTATGAGGGCTAGTTGCTTATAGCGGCTCCTTATCCATTCTGTATCACTGAGTTCGGTTTCTTGTATGATCCTTAAAGAAGGAATTTCTACCTCGGCTGGAATGATAGCTTCGGTAACATAAACCAGTAAATAGGAAGTCGCCCCAGTTGATGTGCGGACCGTAGTGCGGTACCCCAATAGGGAAAAGGGTAACTTCTCGTGCCATTATGTGTGATTTTCTACCATCTTCCTTAGTATCTTCTTGATTTTCTTGTTGGTTGCTTCCACAACTCCATTCATTTGATGAATATATGTTGTAGAGTTTTTGTGCTTGATTTTGAAGGTTTCACAAATGGCCATCATCAGATCACTATTGAGATTGGCGGCATTATCAGTGATAATGGACTCAAGAACCCTGAATCGGCAAACAATACGATCCTTGACAAAATTTGCGACGACTTTCTTAGTCACAGCTTTGTAAGATGCAGCCTCTACCCATTTTGTGAAATAGTCGATAGCCACTAAAATGAACCGGTTCCCGTTAGAAGCGGTGGGCTCGATTGGACCGATAACATCCATTCCCCAGGCAAAAAAGGCCAAGGTGCACTTGTTGCATTGAGCTCATTTGGTGGTACCTTTATCATGTCTGCATATACCTGGCATTCGTGACATTTCTGGATGTACCTGATGCAATCCCTTTCCATGGTCATCCAAAAATATCCAGCTCTGAGTATCTTTTTTGCTAGAACAAAATCGTTCATATGTGGTGTAAGCACGTGATTTTTGCTTCACGAACAATCACTCCAAAAGAAGAAAAAAAAAGCAAAAATAGTGACAAATGACCGCACTGTACAAATATTCGACTTTACATAACATGTGTTGTTGGTCATTTGTGGTTCTATCCATGTTCTTTTTTTATTATTATTCAATGTTATCAAACAAAATACAAAATATGTGTGTCATGGTAATTAAACCACAATTCGGTCATTAAAAGAAAATTCACAAAAAATATGTATGCATTTCTAGGTTGTAATTTAACCATTTAAAAGTTTTTTTTATGTGTGTGAATAATTGTGTTAAGTATTGATTAATGGGTATTTCAAATTCATTTTAGTTTTGTTGTATTTTAAAATTAGAAAACAAAATAAAAGAGTGAAAATTATTTAAGAAATCGGACTGGGCCTATTTATTTTAAAATTTTTTGAGGCCCAGAAGCAGCCCAAGTCAGCCAGCCCAAGGCCCATCCGCAGGTCATCAAAACGACGTAGTTCAATACCAAGACTACGTCGTTTCAAGGACGGCTCATCTCAGGCGTTCCAACCAATCCAATTCAACGGCCCAAGATCCCTGTCAGTAACCCGTTTCCAAACCCGACCCAGGAACCAGTTCGAACTGACCCCCCAACCGAGGCCGAACGGTGTCATTCCGTATTAAGTGAGAGATCCTGGCCATCAATCTCGATTCATCCAACGGCCAGGATCTTATTGCCCATTACATATATAAGCCTAACCCTTTACCTAGCCCCCCATCCGAACACCCCCCCCCATTTTCCATCGTCCCAAACACAAACCTCCGTTCCAAACCCTAGCCGCCCCTATACACCTTCACCGTAAAGCCGGCGGCATGGACGCTGGTGACCACCTCCTGAACACCCTAGGACCACCTCACTGTCCTGAACATGGATCTGCTATCCTTTTGCTTCGAATCAGTCCCTAGTTTCTCGAATCTTTATTTGAAGATTCGAGTCGAACTATGACCTACACCAAACCACACCATATTCGTACCAGACACTCCCCGGACCTCCCTCGTGACCAAACCAGGCTTGGTTTGGTCCGAATCTAACCAGGGAAGCATAAATCCCAAATTTTCCTTTAGGAACCCTAGAAATCTTGATGTCCGGTCGGTGTTCATTTGAACCAGACAATTAGGGTCTAATGGACCTTAATCGAAGTGTTCTCAGTGGAGAACACTTCGATTAAAGCCCGTCCAACCCCAATAAAGGTCGATTCAAATCCGAGTTAGGATTTCCTGATTCTTTTTCCAAGACCCCCAGGTATTTTTACTTTATCAGTTCATGTGTTTTGTTATAGTTAAAGGTCTGTAGTTGATTTGCTGTGAATTCTGACTGCCCCGTCCATTTTGCCCAAGGTTTCTGTGTTTGGTCAAGCCCTTCTTCATTTTTGTGTGTGTTTGTAAGTTGTGCAATCAGCTGAATTTAAATTTGATCGATTAATTAGTCCCCAGTACAACTTGGTTTATGTCAGTACAATTTGAATCACATGCTGATACTTTTGGATTTCTGATCATTGGTTTCGATTGTATGTATTACAATTAGTATAGTCGAGTCGATATACGTCGTCAATTAGATTGTGGGCAGCATGTGTATGGTCAGCTGTTAAGGAATTAAAATAATTGGACAGCATGTGCTGTCAGATTATAT
Organism: Nicotiana tabacum; assembly: GCF_000715075.1. Taxonomy (NCBI): domain Eukaryota; kingdom Viridiplantae; phylum Streptophyta; class Magnoliopsida; order Solanales; family Solanaceae; genus Nicotiana; species Nicotiana tabacum. The sequence continues at coordinate 86,877,312 of NC_134101.1, read as the reverse complement.
TTCGGCTGCCCATGCTTTGGCTAAATAAATAAGAGATTAGGACACTTTAACAACAAAATAGAGAGGGGCTGTCAGGGATCTCATGGGAGGTCTGGTTATTTAAAATAGCTGAGTGGAAAAACAGCAGGGAGGGGGGAATTCTGAGTTGTCCAGCAGACTGTAAAGTGCTGAGGGTAGGCTATAAAAAGGCAGACCTTCCGTTAGAAAAGAGGAGGAATTTTTGGAGCCTGGAGAGAAGGTTTTCTTAAAAAACTGAAAGAAAGAAACAAAAAGAAATCTCAGAACATTGTAACAAAGACTGTCTGAAAACAGCATAAGAATTTAAGCTGGCCAAGCTGTCTTGGCCAATTGCTGTTGGTTATTTGCCGAACTGTGTGTGATTGTTAAACTGTTGGTGCTGTTACATTCAATATTCTGGGCTTCCCGCTGTTGTTTTCTACTCTGTTTCTGGGATTTGACTGTTTGATGCTCGATCATCTGTGGGCTGCATTGTTGTTGCTGTGTTGTGACTAAGTTGTTGTTGCTGTTAGTTGCCTGCTGCTGATACTCTTTCTCTTCCTCTTCTTATTGTCCTATCCAGGTACACATTCTAAATTCACTGATGTAATGATGAGTTTGGAGCTGAATAAGGGCATATAGAGTTTTGTAGTCTAAACATCAATACAGTTACCTGTATTCTGCTGCTGGTAGTTTAGAATATTTGTGTGTTCAACAGGTAGATACTGGGTTTTAAACCATGTAATAAAACAGTGTTCATTTCATAAGGAATTTAGTCTGGTAATCTATGGTTGTATATAAATCAGGAAGGAGCTAGTTGGATAGTAACGATTATCGGCCAACAGTGGTTTCCCATAGGGTCTGTTGAATTGGAAATGCATTAAGCACATTAGCTTCATCTTAACTCATCAGTTGGTAATGCACAATTCGAATGCACTAAGCAATTTGGGTTAAAGCAAAAAGGAAAAATCGTGTAGTCAAACATGTAGTAATATAACATTAAGTTAGATAGGTTCGTTTCAAATGCCTCGTTTTTTTTCAAGAATAAAGCATGTAAGGAGTAATTAACTGAACCCCGTCCGTATGATGAACAAAGCCGAATATGTCTAACCTCCTCACATAAAATAATCTGCTTCGATATCATTGTACGTTAATCTCGTGTTTCAATTTTCCTTGAATAATAGAATATAGAACAAAAACAACATTTCTTTGTACAAACTCCGTTGCAATTCTCCATTTGTATCAACCGTAAATTAATAATTAATAAGCTACGTTTTTTTAGCATGTAAATAATTAAGAAAGTTTTCTTTTATTTTTAGAGACAAACCTAATAGAAGAAATGTAGTCACTGTAGGTTTATCCTTTTAATAAAATGAGACGAGCCTCGCCAAATAAAATGCACAGATTGCGGGGCCCTCACAAAAAAAATGTGTGCTTTAATTACTTAGGATTCGGGACGTGCCGTTTAGCGAATTTTACGGCCTTCCCCAAAATAACAAGACGCTAGTTGTTTTAGGCGCGCCTTTAATAATCTATCTTCTTAAACTCGGGTGTGCATTTCATGCGACCCAAATCCAAAATCCCAAAACGTCGAATAAAATATGTTCCGGATTGTGGGTGCATTTCATGTGACGCTGTTCAAAGACATGTTTTAAGCGATGTTCACATTCTTAATAATAATTATTATGAAAGCGGTTAAAAGATAAAATTTGCACATAAGTTCACATTTGTACAAAATCAGATAAATAAACTGAATATGACAGTTGAGCGACCGTGCTAGAACCACGGAACTCGGGAATGCCTAACACCTTCTCCCGGGTTAACAGAATTCCTTATCCGGATTTCTGGTACGCAGACTGTAATATAGAGTCATCGTTTTCCTCGATTCGGGATTAAAATTTGTGACTTGGGACACCCTAAAATCTCCCAAGTGGCGACTCTGAAATAAATAAATAAATCCCGTTTCGATTGTCCTTTAATTGGAAAAACTCCCTTGTATCCTCTCGGGTATGTAAATAGGAGGTGTGACATATGGTCCGCAAGTTCCAGCATGTATCTCCTCATGCAATCTGGAGGCCTCCTTTGTGTCAACACACCTTAACAACCCCATATTAAGAGTTTTTCTATACAGGGTCCCTTTTCTTTATAAGAAGTGATTGGACAGCCTCCGCATTGTGTGTTTCTGAGTATGGTTCGCATGTTCCAGATATTCTTCTTTTGCCAAGTATTCTTTGATATCATGGAACCAAGGTTTTCCATCCGTTTCTTCCTCAATATGAGCACAGTGATACGGTTGATTATGGATCATCACTAGGATGAGATCGATGACAAGTTGGCCAGTGCGTCTGTAAACTCGTTTTGGACTCTTGGAACATGTTTGAATTCTATATTTGTGAACCTCTTTATTAATTCTTGCACATGATACAAGTATGGTAGTATCTTGGTATTTTTCGTAGCCCATTCTCCTTGAACCTGATGTACCAGAAGATCCGAATCACCAATTACCAGTAACTCTTGTATATTCATATCGATGGCCAGATTGAGCCCCATAATGCAAGCCTCATATTCTGCCATATTTTTGATACCCGGAAACCTAAGCTTTATGGATACCGAGTAATGTTGACCTATTTCTGATACCAAAACTGCTCCAATGCCCACTCCTTTGAAGTTTGCAGCCCCATCGAAGAACATTCTCCAACCATCATAGGCTTCAGCAATGTCCTCTCCTACAAATGATACTTTTCTTCAGGAAAATATGCTTTTAATGGTTTGTATTCTCCTCCCACAGGATTTTCAGTGGGATGGTCTGTCAATGCTTGTCATTTGACCGCCTTCTGAGTTACATAAATGATATCGAACTCACTTAATAATATCTGCCACTTGACTAACTTCCTGGTTGGCATGGGCTTCTGAAAGATGTACTTCAGAGGGTCCATCCTGGATAAGAGGTATGTGGTATAGGCACAGAAGTAATGCCTCAATTTCTGAGTTGTCCATGTCAAAGCACATCAAGTGCATTCCAATAGAGAGTATCGTGCTTCATAAGGTGTGAACTTCTTACTCAAGTAGTATATGGCTTGCTCCTTTCTTTCTGTCTCGTCTTGTTGTCCCAGAACACATCCGAAAGCCTCATCTAATACGGATAGATGGAGTAGCAAAAGTCTCTTAGGTTCTGGCGGGAGTAGGACTGGTGGTGTAGATAGGTATTCCTTGTTTTTGTCAAAAGCTTTTTGACAATCCTCGGTCCAACTGGTTTCAGCATCCTTCCTCAACATTTTGAAAATGGGTCCACATATTATTGTGGACTGTTCTATGAAGCGGCTAATGTAGTTGAGGCATCCTAAGAAGCTCATCACGTCCTTTTTTCTCTTTGGTGGTGGTAACTCTTGGATAACCTTAACTTTGGATGGGTCCAACTCGATTCCTCGGTGGCTGACAATGAATCCCAATTGCTTTCCTGCAGAAACCCCGAATGCACATTTTGCGGAGTTCAATTTCAGATTGTACCTTCTTAGCCTGTCAAAGAATTTTCTCAAGTTTTTGTGTGATATGTGGCCCTCTTTGATTTGATGATGACATCGTCAACATATACCTCTATTTCCTTGTGTATCATATTATAGAAGATGGTTATCATGGCTCTTATGTAAGAAGCCCCAGCATTCTTTAGACCTAATGACACCATTTTGTAGTAGTACACTCCCCACGGTGTAATGGAAGTTGTTTTCTCTGCGTCTTCTTCGTCCATCCATATCTAGTAATAACCCGTGAAGAAATCTACAAAGGATTCAAGTTCATGCTTGGTGCAATTGTCGATCAGGATGTGTATATTTGGTAGTGGGAAATGGTCCTTGGGACTTGCTCTGTTTAAATCCCGATAGTCAACACACACTCTGACTTTCCCATCTTTCTTCGGAACTGGCACAATGTTAGCTAACCAAGTTGGTCACTCAACCACCCTGAGAACTTTGGCTTTAATCTGCTTGGTAACTTCTCCTTGATTTTCAAGCTCATATCTGGTTTGAATTTTCTGAGTTTATACCTCACTGGCGTACACATGGGATTAACTTATGAGCCACTATGGATGTGCTAAAACCGGTAATGTCATCATATGACCATGCAAAAATATCCTCATATTCTTTCAGTAAATGAGTGTATTCTTCCTTCTCTGATGGTGGGAAGTGAATGCTATGAGAGTCTCTTTGACGGTTTCGGAATCTCCCAAATTGATTTCTTCGGTTTCGTCCAGGTTGGACTTAGGTTTGTTCTCAAAGTTCTCAACTTCTCTTACTACTTCCTCAGGTATTTCATCCTCTTCTTCTGAGTCACTATTCTTATATGTCATAGTCATCGGTTCATCAGGAAAAGTAATATTAACGTTGTAGAAAAAAATGTGAAAGATAATAATGAATAATAAATAGCAATGCATTAATTAAATTTGAAAATATCCAAAATAGGTATGTCTCGATGACTCGAGCAATTATTTCAAGACAAAATTCGTCTTTAAAACAAAATACTGAAAATATCTTAAATGCCTAGAATGGCCATTAAAGCAAGTCAGACTAATTGCCAAGCTACCCAGGAACTCGGTGGGCCCGGAATGGTGTGACAGTCCAATTCTTGAGAACAACTCCCTTTTCCACGGTCTGAATGGTGAGGCCTTCTTCCTCCTCCTCCTCCACTATCACACTGCAATCCATATCCTCGTCTTCTAGAAACAGGTTCCTTAGCCTAGCCAAAGCTTATTCCTCCGCAGATCTCCATATTGTATTGGCCTGGTGAAAAGTCTGACTCAGATGGGGCATTGTCTGCTTGAGAGGGTAATAAGGACCACGCCATGGTAGCGACCAACCATTATATTCTTACTAGGTGTATGGATATCCTGGCCCGAAAGTTGTGCCGTGATGTTTTAACTGTATCGGTTTGGTAATGCCCTGGAGTTTCTACCCAAGCCCTTTGTCGGGTTCATACCCAGACCATGCTAGTATTCTCAATAACTGGGATAGTTTGACTGGTGTAAATGGGGTTACTTCTATCTCCATGAAAGATTACCTCCTGATGGTTCCATTCGAACTTCACGGCCAGGTGTAACGTGGAATCCCCAACCCCAGCAGCATGTATCCAAGCTCGTCCCAATAGAAGATTGTATATAGCTGATATGTCTAGTACTTGGAACTCAACATCGAACCAAGTTGGTCCCATCTGCAGACAAAAGTTAATCTCTTCAATCGTGGCCCTTTGACCCCCATCAAATGCTTTCACGTTCATACTTCCTACCCGTACCTCATGGAAATCTTTACTCAACCTTTTCAGAGTAGTCAGCGGACAAATGTTAAGTCTTGAACCCCCATCTATTAAGACCCTGCGACAAATTTGTCCTCAAACTGTACTGTGATATGCAATGCCCTGTTGTGATTTAATCCTTCAGGTGGTAGTTCATCCTCATGGAAGGTGATCTTATGACTCTCTAGTATTTGCTCTACCATGTTGGCCATCTCTCCACTGGTAATATTGTTAGGCACATAAGCTTCATTCAACACCTTCATCAGAGCACTTCTATGTGCTTTAGAATTTTGCAATAGCGACATGATGGATATCTAGGCAAGAGTCTTGTTTAAATGATCGACAACAGAGTATTCTCTCGCTTGTACTTTCCTCCAATGATCGTCTGGTCCAGTTTCAATGACAAGCTATTTGGTAGCATCTTCCTTGCTTGATTCTCCCAAATTTTCGGGTGTATAGATCTTTCCAGTTCTAGTCATCCCTTGAGCGGCACCAGATTCTTCCACATTTGTTTTTCCCTTTCGCCTAGCTTCCACAACGTAATCCCGAGGTATGGCATTGGAATTGAAAGGAGGTACAGTTGCTATTATCACTGTGAAAGGTGTGGCCACTTCTACCTCAAATGGAATAGGTGTGGCTGCAGGTGGTGTTACTTCTACCTCAAATGGAACCGATGTGGTTATCTCAACCTCGACTGGTGGTTGTACCTACACCACAATAGGATTGAGCATGACTGAGGGCTTTTTAGGATCGTCACCCTCTTTGATAAGTCTAATTGATCCCTCGGGATCCCACTCCTCGTCAATTTCTATCACATTGATCCCTTCACCCCTATGATCTAGAAGAGGATTATTGCGGACATTAGGTGTAGCTTCCTTCGCCTATATGACCTTATTATCAATCAACGTCTGGATCTTATCTTTCAATGTTCGGTACTCCTCAATAGAGTGCCCTTTCATACTAGAATGATATGCACAGGTTTTATTCAGGTTGACCCATTGAGATGAATTCTCTATTGCCACAGCGGGAATAGGGGTGACATAACCAGCAACTTTCAACCTTTTGTACAGCTGGTCGATGGGTTAAGCAATGGCGGTGTACTGTCTAGGTGGTTTGCGATCAAAATTGGGTCGAGGTTTCTGGTAATTTGGACGAGTTGGAGGTGACTGAAAGTTGGATGGTTGGGAATTATATGTATGGTAAACAGTGGCAGGTTGGGAATATCTGAGAGGTGAGGGTTGGTATGTGGGTGGAGGTGTCTGGTATACGAAAGGAGTTTTGGGTCCTTGGGCAACCATTACTATTCCCACCTCTTTCTTCTTCGATATGCCACCTGATTGAAATGCTTTGTTTGTGTCCTGTAGTGCCTTAAAAAAATTTACCATCCCTCTTTCAATACCTTTTTCAATCCTTTCTCCGAGTTTGATGAAATCGAAGAACTTATGATTATCAATAACAATTAGCCTTTAATAATATTGTGGGTCTTGTGCCCTAATAAAGAACTTGTTCATTTGTTCCTCGTCTAATACTGGTTTGACCTTGGCTGCTTCCGACCTCCATCGAGTAGCATACTCGCGAAAAGTCTCACTAGGCTTGTTCTTTAGGTTCTGGATATAGAAGACATCTGGTGCATTATTAAACCTGAACCGATCCGTAAAATCTGATGTCATGCTCACCCAATTGGCCCACTTCTTAGGAATCTGGCTTATGTACCAAGACAGGGCATCTCCGATAACACTTCTCATGAAGAGCTTTATTTGAATCCATTCATCTTTTCTGACCCCTACGAGCTTGTCATAATAAGTTCTAAGATAAACCCTTGGATCACCTGTTTCGTCAAACATTTCAAGCTTGGGAGGTTTGTAACCCTCTGGCAGTTCCATATTTGGTTGTATGCACAAATCCTCATAGTTCAGACCCTCTATCCATTTACCTTATTCAACACCCTGAACTCGACTTGTCAACTTCTTGAGCTCCTCAACCATGTTCTTGATGAGAAGGTCCTTCTCAGCGGATTTTGGTGAATAAGAGATTGGTTGAGTGGAGTGAGGTAGGGTCTCCACGTATATGGGGTTGTTGTTTTGGTGGGTGCTAGGGATTTGGGTATAGTGGTGGTCGTTGGTTGAGTTTTGAGGATCGGGAGTAGGTTGTGGTATGTTCTGAGTAGTGTGATAGGTAGTGGTTTGTGGGTACTAGGTTGGTTGATGATGGTGTTGTAGAGGAGTTGGTACCAGTAAAGGATTGGGATTTTGAGGCTGTGTGGCATATTGATAGGGTACGGGAGGATTTTGTGGATGTTGGTTTGGCATATTTTGAAGAGGTGCTGGGTTTTGAGCATTTTGTTGGTAAACGTCTGGGACGTTTAGGGTGAGGGAGAGATTTTCCAAGTTGCGGACTTGCTCAAGTTTCCCTTGTAACTCCAGTATTTTCTGCTCCAATCGTATGACCAAATCATTCTGGGCCGGAGTACTTCGACCATTTGAAGTTTCAATATTCTCAGCATTTTCTTTTCAGATACCACTCAAATCATCCATCTTAGCTTTTCCTCTACATTTCGGATTACTCGAAGGAGAGAGGTGGAAGGCCTCTAGATCTGGTGTGATATGCTGATGATGTCAATATGTGTAAACCAACCTTAGGGGATGGGAGTAATAAAAATAAAGGAAAACAAAAGGTAAAAAAGTTAGTAAGGATTCTGAAAATGTTTGCAGTATTTAAACACATATTGTGGGAATGTAAATCCGCGTACTAATTGGGGAGCCTCATTGTGCCCGAGGTAGGCCTAGCGACACGTTGATATGGAGAATTTTAGTACCAATAATTGCCTCATTTCATTAATGTAAAAATAGATGAATCTAAAACGACACCAAATAAGATAAATCACTAATGGCACTTGGCGTTATTACATTTGAAAAGGTAAATAAACCTGATCTACTTGGTCCTAGAAGGACCTTCTCCAAGCTGGATGTTTCTGACTTCGTCGATCAAATTTCCTAGTTCACGTAGGTTCAGCAGTAGGTATACCCTTGCTAAATGTCCTCCTTCACTTCCTTTGGTGTTCTGGCAATCGGTGACTATCTTCCTCATTTTTCCCTCCAATTCTATCAGACTGTACTCCAGATATTCCAACCTTTCGCTTGATCTAACAGCCATCTCCCTCCATTCATTAATTAGTCCTATATCGGTCTTGTGTCACTTCAGGTGCTCGGCCTCAGACTCGTGAACTCTTTTGCGTAGTTTGTTATATTTCACTTGTGCTTCGGCAACATCATCTATGACTCTATTTCCTTGACCAACCCTTGGCTCGAATATTCCTTCTATGTCATCTTCTAAGCATGATGGGTAAAAGTACACATGACTGGCATGATATCGATCTGGCTCGATAGTATCTTTTTCCACGATAATTTTCAAATGCCACATATGCTGAGCTTCTCATTTGTATGGGACGTCGTCATCCTAAAAATTTTCCCTGTAGTGACTCCTTTTAGCAACTCGCGGTATAACCTACTTCCTGCATGCCTGTCTCATAAACTTGATGGGAGCATAAGGGTATATTCCCCTTAACCCGATCAGTACCAAGTGTGGAACATCCCTAGATCTGATGATGAACTCGTCGGTAGGGAACCATTCTAACATCCATTGAACCTGATCCTCGGTCAAATTGCTGAAAAATTGCGCCCATCCTATAGCATTCTCCGGTTGAGCAAACCTGTTTGGGATATAGGTCATTCTCTTAGGATGATGGAAAGCTATGTGATGATTCCACGGCCTTCGCGGAAGCTCGTGACGATATTGACCTCTTTGGAGATGCTCTAACACCAAACTTGTAACAGCAGATTACAACATTCGAAGTATTTGTACCTCTTCTGACAACACTCTAAGGCCCGGTATATGTTTGCCCCTTGATCCCATCCATCAAAGTTTTGGTTACCATGGACATCCTGGTGTGGATTCTGTCCCCCTGGATCGCGAACACTATTATGTCGAAGAAGTAGACGATGAACACAAAAACCCTGCGGTGAATCCAACCCAAGGAAGTGATGGAGAATTCGTCATCAAAAATACGATAAGATCTGTTGTGCCCGTATCGTTCATAGAGGAAGTCAAAAGGTATGTAGGACTTTTTCAGGCACTCCAAGTCCTCATTCTTTCTCAAACCCATCATCTTCAGTAACCCCCTAGTATTGCGGTTTTCTAGTACTAGTAAACCGGGACTATCCCAAGGTAACCCAGCGAATCCCCCTATTTCTTCTAAAAGAGGGGTCATTTCTATGCTTTCAAAGAGAAACACGACTCTTTCTTTGTCCTAGAACATTCTGGTAGCTTTGATCAACATGTTGTTCGGCTGGAGGTCCAATAGAGATGGCAAATTTCCCAAGACCCTTTTCACATGATTTTTATCACTTAATGGAAAATCCTCCCACCAATCTAGCAACAGTGGTGGTATGTTACGGACCATGCCGAACCTGAACTTCGTGCCTCATTTTCTGCAAAACAAATATGATTAGGCCCTTTCCCCCTCCAGAGTCGAGAATTTATACAACAATGATCAGCGTATTGGCACTTATTTCTCCAAAATTAATGCACAAAATTGTGGTTGCGTCCATTGGGATTATGGAATACCCGGTGGACTTTTGGACGAGGCTTGTATTAAAGGGTTATTATGTGGACAACATATTAATCCAGCTAGGTTTGACCATGATGAATGTGCAATTAATCAGAGTAAGGTTTCTATAGGGGTCTAGACCGGTACCCTCAAGTGAACAACTTGAGGGATAAAGGCACAAAACCATCGATTGCACCACTGATCGACTAGTTTTACCGCAAATAAGCCTTTCCGAATGTAAAGGGTGATATACAGGAAGGGCACAAACACTCATCAAGTGTTGCTATAGGATTCATTACACACGAGTGAAATATGATGTTGAGCATGATTTATGAAACAATAAATAGCATGTTGTCACGTATTTGCACGTTAAAAACGATAAATGCGGTATTTAATTGAAAGACGTTAAAGAAAGAAAACAAGGAGACAAGTTAGTTTCTGTAGTAAAGGAAATCATAAATGCTTGAAAATAAGCAAGTAAATACAGATAAAGGGGGAAGAGGAAAGAGTGCACACGTATTAACAGAATAAAGCATGCCTAAGACTAATTCAGAAAAAGTAAATTTGTTATGGTAAGAGCCTAATTATCCCCAGCAGAGTCGCCATGCTGTCGGGCCCCCTTTTTCCTCGCGGAATCCGGGCTTCAACATTTTAGGACAACTCCTTTCCTTTTGGAATTGGGTAAGAGATTTGAAGAGTCGTCACCTAACAGATTAAGGTGTGTTAGGGCACCTAGAACAATTAACTTATGAAACCAGTTTACACTACTAGAGATTGAGTAAGGGCTCGAAATTACCTCGAGGTGAAGGTATTAGGCACCTCTCAAGGTCCACAATGGTAGGTCCCGGCCAAACTCAATTAAGTGAATTAGTATTTAAAGGAAAATTTAAACAATTTAAAATAAATAGACAATCACTTTAAAACAAGAATTAAATGGGTCCTACGTTTTTTAGCCTGTAGGATCATTTCCATGCAATACTTGGTAACTTTCCCCAAATTGGGGTGATACGCATAGCATTAGCGCACAGGTCATCATCTCCTTTACTACCCCGTTACTATCTTTTAGTTGTTACCTAAGCGTTCTAATAGCTTCTAATGTGTACCTTATGCGTGCACTACCCGTCCCTTACCTATAGTCCTGGAGATGTTTAGGACTTCTATTTTGGATAGATCTAGACTCACCTACATTCCTTTAAAATGAGAAAACTAAGCGACAAACAAAATTCAGATAGGACTATCATGTAAGAAGCAAATAAAAGAGCTCATGTTAACCTCCACAAATAGCCAACCAATGCACGCAATTCAAACAAACAAAGTTTTATAGTTTAGGATCCTATAGGCAGGATATCTAGATGAGCATGAACAGAATACATAACAGCTTTATGAAAGCAGGCAGCAATATCTATCAGTTTGCCTACTGATTTTTGTTAACATTCTGAATCTGGGCGTGTTTCAAGCATCAAGAAATCACAGTTTTTTATAGACCCAGAATTCTTAATTACCCTACAGGCTTGCCTAAGTGAGGACCAGAGCAGAATCCTAAAACCGTTAATTAACAACTACAGTTTATATACCAGTGATTGATTTTAACAGGCAGATTTCACCTTTTTAGATCCTATAGGCATGCTTTCTAAGTGTTGAAACTGATTATAAGCATGATAACTAAACACAGAAACTGATTTTTTACACTTACTTCCTATAGGCATGATGTCTAAGTGTCAAGACTGATTTTATATGTATTTCCTATAGGCATGATATCTAAGTGTTGAAACTATTTTTACGCTTATTTCCTATAGGCATGATATCTAAGCGGGTAAAGGCGTTAACCAGTTGCCAAGCGAGTTCAATAAAGAAGATCCGAGAGACATGATCTCTAATGCACACATGTGGTTTGAAAAATATGGTTCTCGATGCAGAATTAATAAAACTGACTAGAAGTGGGATTTCTAGGATGCAAAGTGAAAATTCAGCATTAAAAATAAAGAGATAAGTCCTATAGGCATGGTTTCTAATATCATAAAGAATCACCACAACAACCTATAGGCATGATTTCTACCTGAACCCAACAAAGATATATAAAAATCCCTCCCCGGCTTTTACTAATAACTCCATATCTACTTTTAAAAGAATTATTACATTATTACATATCATTATGAATAAATTACACAAAAAAAATCATTATACTTTAGGGAGCCTTGGCAGGCCCAATGTCAACCTGGAAGCCGGGCCTTTAAGAAAGTCTAATGTCCACAGGTAGTTTGGGCTTCTGGTGTGTCAAAGTTTCGAAAGGCATCAAGGACCCCGGGCAATGCTCACACCAGAACATTTTCAAAGAAATAGTTTTGTAAAGGGTTTGGAAGGTCAACCCCATCGTGTCAGAGTTCGGAGGAGTCTCAAGGACCCTATGCAATGCCCACACTGGTGGTGGTAGTATAACTAAGAGTAGAAGTTTGAAAATAGTGTATAAGGGTATGGAATAGTTTCAGAAAGAAAGCATTTTGATTTTTTAGAAGTGAACATAAATAGAACAGAACCATATTCCAGCAGATTTGTTCAGATATAGATACAAATAATTAAACAATCACAACAAAATAGGAACACTTGAGTCATAGACAGAACTGACCACACATATTCATAACTTCTGAATAGGGACCAGGTAATCAAAACAATGTTCAAATTGTTGGAGTTAACTCGATTTACTGGTTATCACTAGGTGGAATCATGCAAACAAGTATTAAGCAGAGGAAAACACGTTGAAATTAAAATGACTAGCCAAACAACCATACAGAACAAGGTGGGGTAATAGGATTTAAACATGCTATTTTCAGAAACAAGTAACAAGTGTCATGGACTAAACATAGACATGCTAAAGTAAACTAATCATACTAACATGTTGAACATGACAAGTTAACAAGAATTAAGGCATACAGTTAAGATACCAATAAACAGGAACATAGAGCAAACAAGAAGCATGTTAAAATTCATAATGAACTGACTACATAGCATATAAAGGAGAGCATAATAACAGAAATTGAGGCATACCAATTAAGAGGTAGAAAATAGGAAGGTGAAGGCAAGTGGAATCCAAGAGTCTAGCCTTGGCTTTCAGCCGGCTAGACAGAATAGCAAATAGAAGTAACAGAAAGAACAACAATTGTGAGTGTGTGAGTAAGAGTTTATGTGTCTGTAGGTATTTCTTTCTGTATCTTTCCGTGTGTGTTTCTTGTGTTCTAAAAAATCAAAATGGGGAGGTTTATATATCATTCAGCAAAGTGAAACAAATAAGGCAAATAAAGTTAAGAGTTCACAAATAAGGCATGCAAATAAATTAACCAGTTAATTAGGGTTAGACCCGATCAATTAACACAGCAGGATCCGGAAACGATCCCTTAAATTAGGGAGAATCAATTAACAACCAAGTTTGAGGTTTAATAAGGTAACCAAATAAATCAAAGACCATTTATGGGCTGATTAAAACAATAAAATTCCAGAAATCAGGCTAGTAACCTATTTAAGGCAAGTAATATCAATTATGAGTCACAAATAACAAAAAATAAGTAAAATCGCAGAGAAATACCAATTTCAACAGAAATATAATTTCGAACCATAATTAGGCAAATAAAATCAGTTAATCTCTATTAATTGATAGTGCCAAAGAATAACGAGCAAATATCAGAACAAATAGTGAAATGATTAGAAACCCTAGGGATTAGAACATAGATATGAAATCCAGTTGAGCAAACAAAGAGAGCCGAAGTTAAAACACTCAAACTCTTTAGAACAATTTTGCAGAAACGTAAAGATGAAACCCTAGCTTTAGAGAAAAGCTAAAATCGATTAATAATAAGAAAAACAAAAGATTTTAAAAGAGAAATATTAGAAAAACTCAAAATCAACTCAGATCTATAGAGATCTGAACAGACTCGAGTAGAAAGTGACTAGGGTTTTTAAAAAATGACAGAGGTGAGAAAAAATCTGGTTTGGAACCAGAGGCTTAAACCATAAACATGAAGATAACAGTACTCACAAACATAGAGATGAACACAGGCACATTCATTGAGAAAATGAAAGGTTTTGACCGAGCCTTGTTCGAATCTCCTTGAGATTCCATCAAACAACAAAGAAATCGAACAACCGTTAGAGGTAGGAGGCTGGATGGGGCCTAATATCGATGGGAAACCCCATGGATTGAAGAGGTCAGGTGACGGAAGCTAGGGTTAGGGGAGAGTTTGAGAGAGAAGCGGGGAGGGAAGGGAAACATGGGCGGTGGGTTATGGGAAATGCGTAGGGTTTGGGGGGTTAGGGTTTAATTAAAAAGGAAATAACATCCTGGACCGTTGATCTTTGAGATCAACGGCCAGGATTTGATCTGGGGTTGGGTAGGTCACTAGGAAGTTGGGCTATGGGTTATGGATCAGGGTTATTTAATTGGGCTAGGGTAGTATTTTGGGTCAGGTCCAAAATTAAACCAAATTAAAAGAGACTATTTGTTAAATACACAATTAATTGATAAACTAATTTGTAAAAAATAGTTAATAAATGATAAAAATTATTTTTATGCATAAAAATAATTTTAAATAATTACTTAATATTATAAAAATATAAAATATCGTTTTCCGTGTAAATAATGTAATTATGCAAATACAGGCTATTATTGCAATGCTATTGCAATTATAGCTTAAAGATACAAATATAATTATGCATAAAACAATTAAAGCTTAATATAAATATAAAAAATAAAAAATCAAGTAATAAATCATCAAAAAATTATTTGTGATGCAATTAGTAATTATTTGGATAATAAAATGCAAGAATAAATTAATTAAAGTTCTTTTAAAATTACAAAAAATTATGGACAAATACTGGTGATGCTCATGCACTATTTTGAAAGTATATATGCATTTTAATAATATATGAGGGAAAAATTAGGTATCAACATTTATCGCTCATCCTATGCTAACCAATTGGTAGTATAACAACCTCTAATTGCCCAACACAGAAGCTATAGCAATGAATTAAAATAATACAACCCTCATCTTAGAATTATCAAGCACAACAAACTGGCAGTTATAGTTCACAGTCACAATCAACACTCAAAATCCATAAGAACCTGAGAGAAATTCCATACTATTCCACTTACAGGACTGAGGACATTATTACCCAAAGCCTACAATAGTCCTCCCTCAAAGAAAAACTCAAAGAATCATTACCCCACCACATTTGGCTTCCACCATTCTCATGGTTATAGTTGACACAGACAATCTAAGGGGAGCATACCTTTTTGTCCAAATGATCATCATGAAACACTGCCCTAGCAACGCTTAATACCCTAATATCACAATACCATCAGCAATACCTCTCAACAGCTTTACTCCATTTCAATAATACCACAAATCCATTAAGGTATCCATATCCACAGTCAATACCACAAATGCAACACCAAATCTTAGAACCTTTAAGAACTTGGGCTTAGTGATGCACTCTCATAACCCAAGGAGAGAGAGAAAAAGTTTCCCATATATCATTCATCACTCTTCCTTTCACATACATAGCCTGCCTTACCTAATGAAATACAGCTGGGATATCCTTGTCACTATTTATCACTCATACTATGGTAAACAATTGGTAGTATAACAACCTCCAATTGCCCAACACAGAAGCTATAGCAGTGAATTAAACATGCCACAAACCTTATCTTAGAACTATGGAGCACCACAAGCTGGTAGTTACATTTCACAATCCCAATCAACACTCAGAATCCATACGAACCTGAGAGCAATGTCATACTATTTCACTCACAGGACCAAGGACATTATTGCCGAAAGCCTACAACAGTACTCCCTCAGAGAAAAACTCAAAGATTAATTACCCCCACCACATTTGGCCTCCACCACTTGTCATGGTTATGGCTGACAGAGAAAAGCTAAAGGAGCATACCTTTTTTGTCCAAATGATTATCATGAAACACTACCCCGCAACAAGAAAATTAATGGTGGTTTAGATAATAAAGCCACCATAAGAGCAATGAAAATCAACAGCAATGGATAGTCTAATTTCTACTAATTTTTTGTATTATGTGCAAGAACAAAGGACACAATCATAGCATTGATAGGCTTCCAAGGTGTGGTATTAGCACTCGTAGTGCTCAGTATGTTAGAGGTCAATCAATACTATAAAGAGTGGTGGCATATGAAGAACCCATATACAGCTTACAATAAATACAGATAACAGAAGATCTCATACCAACAACTAATAGCTCAACACCCTAATATCACTATACCATCAGCAATACCTATCAATAGCTCTATTACATTTCAACAATACCACAAATACATTAAGAAATCCACCTCCACAGTCAACACCCCAAATGCAACACCAAATCTCAGAACCCACAAAAACTTGGGATTAGTGATGCACTCCTATAACCAAGGAGAGAGAGAAAACGTTTCCCATATATCATTCCTCACTCTTCCATGCACACACATATTCCTTGATGAAATACAACGGGGATATCCTTATCAATGTTTGTCACGCATGCTATGCTAAGTAATTGGTAGTATAACAACCTCTAATTGCCCAACACATAAGCTATAGCAGTGAATTAAACTTGACAAAACCCTCATCTCAAAACTATGGAGCACCACAAACTGGCAGTTATAGTTCACAATCATAATCAATACTCAAAATCCATAAGAAACTGAGAGCAATTCGATACTATTACAATAACAGTACTGAGGACATTATTTCCCAAAGCCTACGGTAGTCCTCCCTCAGAGAAAAACTCAAAGAATCATTACCCTACCATATTTGGCCTCCACAACTTCTCATGGTTATGGTTGACAAACACAATCTAAGGGGAGCATACCTTTTTGTCCAAATGATCATCATGAAACACTGCCCTAGCAATAGGAACTTGAACGGTAGCTTAGATGATAAGGCCGCCATAAGAGTAATGCAAATCAACAACAATGGATAGTATAATTTAGACTAATTTTTTTGTTATTCTTGCAAGTACAATGGACACACTCATAGCATTGATAGGACTCCAAAGTCTGGTATTAGAACCCGCAATGCTCAATCTGCTCGAGGTCTGTCAATACTATAAAAAGTGGTGGCCTATGAAGAACCCACATATAGCTAACAACCAATGCAGACAATAGAAGATCTTATACAAACAACTAATAACTCAACACCCTAATATCACTACACCATCAGCAATACCTCTCAACAGCTCTACTCCATTTCAATAATACCACAAATTCATTAAGGTATCCACCTCCACAGTCAACACCCCAAACGCAACACCAAATCACAGAACCCACAAGAATGTAGGATTAGTGATGCACTCCCATAACCCAAGGAGAGAGAGAGAGAGAGAAAGTTTCTCATATATCATTCCTCACTCTTCCATGCACACATATAGCCAGCCTTACCTGATGAAATAAAGCTAGAATATCCTTGTCACCATTTATCGCTCATGCTATGCAAACCAAATGGTAGTATAACAACCTCCAATTGCCCAATGCATAAGCTATAACAATGAATTAAACTTGACAGAACCCTTATCTCAAAACTATGGAGCACCATAAACTGGCAGTTATAGTTCACAATTACAATCAACACTTAGAATTCATAAGAACCTGGGAGCAATTCCATAGCATTCCACTGACAGGACAGAGGACATTATTGCCCAAAGCCTACAATAGTCCTCCATCAAAGAAAAACTCAAAAAATCATTACCCCACCACATTTGGCCTCCACCACTTGTCATGGTTATGGCTGACAGAGAAAACCTAAAGGAGCATACCTTTTTTTGTCCAAATGATTATCATGAAACACTACCCCAGCAACAAGAAAATTAATGGTGGTTTAGATAATAAAGTCACCATAAGAGCAATGAAAATCAACAGCAATGGATAGTCTAATTTCTACTAAATTTTTTTTATTATGTGCAAGTACAAAGGACACAATCATAGCATTGATAGGCTTCCAAGGAGTGATATTAGCACCCGCAGTGCTCAATCTGTTAGAAGTCAATCAATACTATAAAGATTGGTGGCCTATGAACAACCCATATACAGCTTACAATAAATACAGACAATAAAAGATCTAATACTAACAACTAAGAGCTAAACACCCTAATATCACTATACCATCAGCAATACCTCTCAATAGCTCTATTCCATTTCAACAATACCACAAATACATTAAGAAATCCACCTCCACAATCAACACCCCAAATGCAACACCAAAACTCAAAACCCACAAAAACTTGGGATTAGTGATGCACTCCTATAACCAAGGAGAGAGAGAAAACATTTCCCATATATCATTCCTCACTCTTCCATGCACACGCATATTCCTTGATGAAGTACAGCGGGGATATCCTTATCAATGTTTGTCAAGCATGCTATGCTAAGTAATTGGTAGTATAACAACCTCTAATTGCCCTACACATAAGTTATAGCAGTGAATTAAACTTGACAAAACCCTCATCTCAAAACTATGGAGCACCACAAACTGGCAGTTATAGTTCACAATCATAATCAACACTCAAAATCCATAAGAAACTGAGAGCAGTTCGATATTATTACAATAACAGTACTGAGGACATTATTTCCCAAAGCCTACGGTAGTCTTCCCTCAGAGAAAAACTCAAAGAATCATTACCCTACCATATTTGGCCTCCACAACTTCTCATGGTTATGGTTGACAAACACAATCTAAGGGGAGCATACCTTTTTGTCCAAATGATCATCATGAAACACTGCCCTAGCAACAGGAACTTGAATGGTAGTTTAGATGATAAGGCCGCCATAAGAGTAATGCAAATCAACAACAATGGATAGTATAATTTAGACTAATTTTTTTGTTATTCTTGCAAGTACAATGGACATGCTCATAGAATTGATAGGACTCCAAAGTCTGGTATTAGAACCCGCAATGCTCAATCTGCTCGAGGTCTGTCAATAGTATAAAAAGTGGTGGCCTATGAAGAACCCACATATAGCTAACAACCAATGCAGACAATAGAAGATCTTATACAAACAACTAATAACTCAACACCCTAATATCACAATACCATCAGCAATACCTCTCAACAGCTCTACTCCATTTCAATAATACCACAAATCCATTAAGGTATCCACCTCCACAATCAACACCCCAAACGCAACACCAAATCTCAGAACCCACAAGAATGTAGGATTAGTGATGCACTCCCATAACACAAGGAGAGAGAGAGAGAAAGTTTCTCCTATATCGTTCCTCACTCTTCCATGCACACATATAGCCAGCCTTACCTGATGAAATAAAGCTAGAATATCCTTGTCACCATTTATCGCTCATGCTATGCAAACCAAATGGTAGTATAACAACCTCCAATTGCCCAATGCAGAAGCTATAGCAATGAATTAAACTTGACACAACCCTTATCTCAGAACTATAGAGCACCATAAACTTGCAGTTATAGTTCACAATCACAATCAACACTCAGAATTCATAAGAACCTGGGAGCAATTCCATAGCATTCCACTGACAGGACAGAGGACATTATTACCCAAAGCCTACAATAGTCCACCCTCAAAGAAAATCTCAAAAAATCATTACCCCACCATATTTGGCCTCCACCACTTCTTATGGTTTGGTTGATAGAGACAATCTAAGGGGAGCATACCTTTTTGTCCAAATGATTATCATGATACACTACCCTAGCAACAAGAAAATTAATGGTGGTTTAGATAATAAAGCCACCATAAGAGCAATGAAAATCTACAGCAATGGATAGTCTAATTTAGACTAATTTTTTTGTTATTCTTGCAAGTACAATGGACACACTCATAGCATTGATAGGACTCCAAAGTCTGGTAATAGAACCCGCAATGCTCAATCTGCTCGAGGTCTGTCAATAGTATAAAAAGTGGTGGCCTATGAAGAACCCACATATAGCTAACAACCAATGCAGACAATAGAAGATCTTATACAAACAACTAATAACTCAACACCCTAATATCACAATACCATCAGCAATACCTCTCAACAGCTCTACTCCATTTCAATAATACCACAAATCCATTAAGGTATCCACCTCCACAATCAACACCCCAAACGCAACACCAAATCTCAGAACCCACAAGAATGTAGGATTAGTGATGCACTCCCATAACACAAGGAGAGAGAGAGAGAAAGTTTCTCCTATATCGTTCCTCACTCTTCCATGCACACATATAGCCAGCCTTACCTGATGAAATAAAGCTAGAATATCCTTGTCACCATTTATCGCTCATGCTATGCAAACCAAATGGTAGTATAACAACCTCCAATTGCCCAATGCAGAAGCTATAGCAATGAATTAAACTTGACACAACCCTTATCTCAGAACTATGGAGCGCCATAAACTGGCAGTAATAGTTCACAGTTACAATCAGCACTCAAAATCCATAAGAACCTGAGAGAAATTCCATACTATTCCACTTACAGGACTGAGGACATTATTGCCCAAAGCCTACAATAGTCCTCCCTTAGAGAAAAACTCAAAGAATCATTACCCCACCACATTTGGCCTCCACCATTCTCATGGTTATGGTTGACAGAGACAATCTAAGGGGAGCATACCTTTTTGTCCAAATGATCATCATGAAACACTGCCCTAGCAATGCTTAACATCCTAATATCATAATACCATCAACAATACCTCTCAACAGCTCTACTCCATTTCAATAATACCACAAATCCATTAAGGTATCCATATCCACAGTCAACACCACAAATGCAACACCAAATCTCAGAACCTTTAAGAACTTGGGCTTAGTGATGCACTCTCATAACCCAAGGAGAGAGAGAAAAAAGTTTCCCATATATCATTCATCACTCTTCCTTGCATATAAATAGCCTGCCTTACCTAATGAAATACAGCTGGGATATCCTTGTCACTTTTTATCACTCATACTATGATAACCAATTGGTAGTATAACAACCTCCAATTGACCAACACAGAAGCTATAACAGTGAATTAAACATGACACAAACCTTATCTTAGAACTATGGAGCACCACAAGCTGGAAGTTACATTTTACAATTCCAATCAACACTTAGAATCCATACAAACCTAAGAGCAATTTCATACTATTTCACTCACAGGACCGAGGACATTATTGCCTAAAGCCTACAACAGTCCTCCCTCAGAGAAAAACTCAAAGATTAATTACCCCCATCACATTTGGCCTCCACCACTTGTCATGTTTATGGTTGACAGAGAAAAGTTAAAGGAGCATACCTTTTTTGTCCAAATGATTATCATGAAACACTACCCCAGCAACAAGAAAATTAATGGTGGTTTAGATAATAAAGCCACCATAAGAGCAATGAAAATCAACAGCAATGGATAGTCTAATTTCTACTAATTTTTTGTATTATGTGCAAGTACAAAGGACACAATCATAGCATTGATAGGCTTCCAAGGTGTGGAATTAGCACCCGCAGTGTTCAGTTTGTTAGAGGTATATCAATACTATAAAGAGTGGTGGCCTATGAAGAACCCATATACATCTTACAATAAATGCATACAACAAAAGATCTCATACCAACAACTAATAGCTCAACACCCTAATATCACTATACCATCAGCAATACCTCTCAATAGCTCTATTCCATTTAAACAATACCACAAATACATTAAGAAATCCACCTCCACAGTCAACACCCCAAATGCAATACCAAATCTCAGAACCCACAAGAACTTGGGATTAGTGATGCACTCCCAAAACCAAGGAGAGAGAGAAAACGTTTCCAATATATCATTCATCACTCTTTCATGCGCAGTCATAGCCTGCCTTACCTGATATCCTTCTTACTGTTTATCACCCATGCTATGCTAACCTATTGGTAGTATAACAACCTCTAATTGCCCTACACATACGCTATAGCAGTGAATTAAACTTGACAAAACCTCATCTCAAAACTATGGAGCACCAAAAACTGGTAGTTATAGTTCACAATCATAATCAACACTCAAAATCCATAAGAAACTGAGAGCAATTCGATACTATTACACTAACAGGACTGAGGACATTATTTCCCAAAGCCTACAGTAGTCCTCCCTCATAGAAAAACTCAAAGAATCATTACCCTACCATATTTGGCTTCCACAACTTCTCATGGTTATGGTTGACAAACACAATCTAAGGGGAGCATACCTTTTTGTCCAAATGATCATCATGAAACGCTGCCCTAGCAACAGGAACATGAAAGGTAGTTTAGATAATAAGGCCACCATAAGAGTTGGAAATCAACAGCAATGGATAGTCTAATTTAGACTAATTTTTTATTCTTCCAAGTACAATGGACACAAACATAGCATTTATAAGACTCCAAAGTGTAGTATTAGAATCAGCAATGCTCAATCTGCTCGAGGTCTGTCAATACTATAAAAAGTGGTGGCCAATGAAGAACCCACATATAGCTAACAACCAATGCAGACAATTGAAGATCTTATACAAACAACTAATAACTCAACACCCTAATATCACTATACCATTAGCAATACCCCTCAACAGCTCTACTCCATTTCAATAATACCACAAATCCAATAAGGTATCCACCTCCACAGTCAACACCCCAAACACAACACCAAATCACAGAACCCAAAAGAACCTAGGATTAGTGATGCACTCCTATAACCCAAGGAGAGGGAGAGAAAGTTTCTCATATATCATTCCTCACTCTTCCATGCACACACATATACAGCCTTACCTGATGAAATAAAGCAAGAATATCCTTGTCACCATTTATCGCTCATGATATGCAAACCAAATGGTAGTATAACAACCTCCAATTGCCCAATGCAGATACTATAGCAATGAATTAAACTTGACACAACCCTTCTCTCAGAACTATGGAGCACCATAAACTGGCAGTTATAGTTCACAACCACAATCAATACTCAAAATTCATAAGAACCTGAGAGCAATTCCATAGCATTCCACTGACAGGGCAGAGGACATTATTTCCCAAACCCTACAATAGTCCTCTCTCAAAGTAAAACTCAAAAAATCATTACCCCACCACATTTGGCCTCCACCACTTCTTATGGTTTGGTTGACAGAGACAATCTAAGGGGAGCATACCTTTTTGTCCGAATAATTATCATGAAACACTGCCCTAGCAACGGGAACATGAATGGTGGTTCAGATGATAAGGCCACCATAAGACCAATGCAAATCAACAACAATGGATAGTCTAATTTACACTAACGTTTTTGTTATTCTTGCAAGTACAAAGGACACACTCATAGCATTGACATGACTCCAAGGTATGGTATTAGCACCCGCTATGCTCAGTCTGCTCGAGGTCTGTCAATACTATAAAGAGTGGTTGCATATGAAGAACCCATATATAGTTAACCACCAATGTAGACAATAGAATATCTTATACCAAAAACTAATAGCTCAACGATAAGGCCGCCATAAGAGCAATGCAAATCAACACTAATGGATAGTCCAACTTACACTAATTTTTTTATTCAATACAAGTACAGAGGACACACCCAGAGCATTGATAAACCTCCAAGATGTGGTATTAGCACCCGTAGTACTCAGTCTGTTAGAGGTCTATCAATACTATTAAGAGTGGTGGCCTATGAAGAACTCATATACAGCTTACAATAAATGCAAATAATAGAAGATATCATACCAACAACCAATAGCTCAACACCCTAATATCACTATACCATCAGCAATACCTCTCAACAGCTCTATTCCATTTCAACAATACCACAAATACAGTAAGGAATCCACCTCGACAGTCAACACCCCAAATGCAACACCAAATCTCAGAACCCACAAAAACTTGGGATTAGTGATGCACTCCTATAACCAAGGAGAAACTGAGAAAAAGTTTCCCATATATCATTCATCACTCTTCCATGCACATATATAGCCTGCCTTACCTGATGAAATACAACTAGGATATCCTTTTCATTGTTTATCACTCATTATGAGCACGTGATAGTATAACAACCTCTAATTGCCCAACACAGAAGCTATAGCACTGAATTAAACTTGAAAACCCCTTATCTCAAACTATAGAGCACCACAAACTGGCAGTTATAGTTCACAATCATAATCAACACTCAAAATCCATAAGAACCTGAGAGCAATTTGATGATATTACACTGACAAGATTGAGTACATTTTTTCCCAAAGCCTACAGTAGTCCTCCCTCAGAGAAAAACTCAAAGAATCATTACCCCACCACATTTGGCCTCCACAACGTCTCATGGTTATGGTTGACAAACACAATCTAAGGGGAGCATAACGTTTTATCCAAAATGATCATCATGAAACAGTGCCCTCGCAATAGGAACATGAATGGTGGTTCTGATGATAAGGCCACCATAAGAGCAATGCAAATAAACAGCAATGGATAGTCTAATTTAGACTATTTTTTTGTGATTCTTGCAAGTACAAAGGATACATTCATAGCATTGATAGGACTCCAAGGTGTGATATTAGCACCCGCAATGCTCAGTCTGCTTGAGTTCTGTCAATACTATAAAGAGTGGTGGCCTATGAAGAACCCACATATAGCTAACAACCAATGCATACAATAGAAGATCTTATACAAACAACTAATAGCCCAACACCCTAATATCACTATACCATCATCAATACCTCTCAACAACTCTACTCCATTTCAATAATACCACAAATCCACTAAGGTATCCACCTCAACAGTCAACACCCCAAACGCAACACCAAATCTCAGAACCCACAAGAACCTAGGATTAGTGATGCACTCCCATAACCCAAGGAGAGAAAGAGAAAGTTTCTCATATATCATTCCTCACTCTTCCATGCACACACATAGCCTGCCTTACTTGATGAAATAAAGCTAGAACTTCCTTGTCACCATTTATCGCCATGATAAGCAAACCAAATAGTAGTATAACAACCTCTAATTGCTCAATGCAGAAGCTATAGCAATGAATTAAGCTTGACACAACCCTTATCTCAGAACTATGGAGCACCATAAACTAGCAGTTATAGTTCAAAATCACAATCAACACTCAGAATTCATAAGTACCTGAGAGCAATTCCATAGCATTCCACTGACAGGACAGAGGACATCATTGCCCAAAGCCTACAATAGTCCTCCCTCAAAACAAAACTCAAAAAATCATTACCCCACCACATTTGGCCTCCACCACTTCTCATGGTTTGGTTGACAGAGAATAAAAAAGGGGAGCATACCTTTTTGTCCAAATGATTATCATGAAACACTGTCCTAGCAACAGGAACATGAATGGTGGTTCAGATGATAAGGCCACCATAAGACTAATGCAAATCAATAAC
Organism: Nicotiana tabacum; assembly: GCF_000715075.1. Classification (NCBI taxonomy): domain Eukaryota; kingdom Viridiplantae; phylum Streptophyta; class Magnoliopsida; order Solanales; family Solanaceae; genus Nicotiana; species Nicotiana tabacum. The sequence goes on along the minus strand of NC_134101.1, from coordinate 86,852,079 downwards.
AATGGATAGTCTAATTTACACTAACTTTTTTGTTATTCTTGCAAGTACAAAGGACACACTCATAGCATTGACATGACTCCAAGGTATGGTATTAGCACCCGCTATGCTCAGTCTGCTCGAGGTCTGTCAATACTATAAAGAGTGGTTGCATATGAAGAACCCATATATAGTTAACCACCAATGTAGACAATAGAATATCTTATACCAAAAACTAATAGCTCAACGCCCTAATATCGCTATACCATCAACAATACCTCTCAACACCTCTACTCCATTTTAATAATACCACAAATCCTTTAAGGTATCCACCTCCACAATCAACACCCCAAATGCAACACCAAATCTCAGGACCCACAAAAACCTGTGATTAGGGATGCACTCCCATAACCCAATGAGAGAGAGGAAAAGTTTCCCATATATCATTCCTCACATTTCTATACACACACATATTCCTTGATGAAATACAGCGGGGATATCCTTATCAATGTTTGTCACGCATGCAATTCTAAGTAATTGGTAGTATAACAACCTCATATCGCCCAACACAGAAACTATAGCAGTGAATTAAACTTTACACAACCCTCATCTTAGAACTATGGAGCACCACAAACTGGCAGTTATAATTCTCAATCCCAATCAACACTAAAAATCCATAAAAACCTTTGAGTAATGCCAAACTATTCCACTCAAAAGACTGAGGATGTTATTGCCTAAAGCCTATAACAGTCCTCCCTTAGAGAAAAACTCAAAGAATCATTACCCCACCGCATATTGCCTCCACCACTTCTCATGGTTATGATGGGCAGAGAAAATCTAAATGATCATACCTTTTTGTCCCAATGATCATCATGAGACACTAGCCCGACAACAGGAAAATGAATGGTGGTTCAGACGATAAGGCCACCATAAGAGCAATGCAAATCAACACTACTGGATAGTCCAACATACACTAATTTTTTTTTATTCCATACAAGTACAGAGGACACACCTAGATCATTGATAAACCTCCAAGATGTGGTATTAGCACCCGTAGTGCTCAGTCTGTTTGAGGTCTATCAATACTATTAAGAGTGGTGGCCTATGAAGAACCCATATACAGCTTACAATAAATGCAAACAACAGAAGATATCATACCAACGACCAATAGCTCAACACCCTAATATCACTATACCATCAGCAATACCTCTCAACAGCTCTATTCCATTTCAACAATACCACAAATAAATTAAGGAATCCACCACCACAGTCAACACCCCAAAAATAACACCAAATCTCAGAACCCACAAAAACTTGGGATTAGTGATGTAATCCCATAACCAAGGAGAGAGAGAAAATGTTTCCCATATATCATTCATCACTCTTCCATGCACACACAGAGCCTGCTTTACCTGATGAAATACAACTGGGATATCCTTCTCACTGTTTATCACTCATGCTATGCTAACCAATTGGTAGTATAACAACCTCTAATTGCCCAACACAGAACCTATAGCAGTGAATTAAACTTGAAAACCCCTCATCTCAAACTATGGAGCACCACAAACTGGCAGTTATAGTTCACAATCATAATCAACACTCAAAATCCATAAGAACCTGAGAGCAATTCGATACTATTACACTAACAAGATTGAGGACATTATTGCCCAAAGCCTACAGTAGTCCTCCCTCAGAGAAAAACTTAAAGAATCATTACCCACCACATTTGGCCTCCACAACATCTCATGGTTATGATTGACAAACACAATCTAAGGGGAGCATACGTTATTGTCCAAATGATCATCATGAAATAGTGCCCTCACAACAGGAACATGAATGGTGGTTCTGATGATAAGGCCACCATAAGAGCAATGCAAATCAACAGCAATGGATAGTCTAATTTAGACTATTTTTTTTGTTATTCTTGCAAGTACAAAGGATACATTCATAGCATTGATAGGACTCCAAGGTGTGATATTAGCACCCGCAATGCTCAGTCTGCTTGAGTTCTGTCAATACTATAAAGAGTGGTGGCCTATGAAGAACCCACATATAGCTAACAACCAATGCAAACAATAGAAGATCTTATACAAACAACTAATAGCTCAACACCCTAATATCATTATATCATCATCAATACCTCTCAACAGCTCTACTCTATTTCAACAATACCACAAATCCATTAAGGTATCCACCTCCACAGTCAAGACCCCAAACGCACAAGAACCTAGGATAAGTGATACACTCCCATAACCCATGGAGAGAGAGAAAACGTTTCTCATATATAATTCCTCACTCTTCCATGCACACACATAGCCTTCCTAACTTGATGAAATAAAGCTAGAATATCCTTGTCACTATTTATCTCTCATGCTATACTAAAAAATTGGTAGTATAACAACCTCAAATTGCCCAACACAGAAGCTATATCAATGAATTAAACTTGACACAACCCTTATCTCAGAACTATAGAGCAACATAAACTGGCAGTTATAGTTCACAATCACAATCAACACTGAGAATTCATGAGAACCTGAGAGCAATTCCAAAGCATTCCACTTACAGGACTGAGGACAATATTTCCCAAAGCCTACAATAGTCCTCCCTTAGAGAAAAACTCAAAGAATCATTACCCCACCACATTTGTCCTTCGCCACTTCTCATGGTTTGGTTGACAGAGACAATCTAAGGGGAGCATACCATTTTGTCCAAATTATCATCATGAAACACTGCCCTAGCAACAGGAACATGAACGGTGGTTCAGATGATAAGGACCATAAGACCAATGCAAATCAACAATGGATAGTCTAATTTACACAAAAAAAATTGCAATTCTTGCAAGTACAAAGGACATACACATAGCATTGATAGGACTCCAAGGTATGGTATTAGCAACCGCAGTGCTCAATCTGCTCGAGGTCTATCAATACTATAAAAAGTGGTTGCCTATGAATAATCCATATATAGTTAACAACCAATGCAGACAATAGAAGATCTTATACCAACAACTAATAGCTCAACACCCTAATATCACAATACCATCGGCAATACTTCTCAACAGCTCTACTCTATTTCAATAATACCTCAAATCCATTAATGTATCCACCTCCATAGTCAACACCCCAAATGTAACACCATATCTCAGGACCCACAAGAACCTGGGATTAGGGATGCACTCCCATAACCCAAGGAGAGAGAGGAAAAGTTTCCCATATATAATTTCTCACATTTCCATACACACACATATTACCTGATGAAATACAGCTGGGATATCCTTGTCACTATTTGTCATGCATGCTATGCTAAGTAATTGGTAGTATAACAACCTCCAATTGCCCAACACAGAAACTATAGCAGTGAATTAAACTTGACACAACTCTCATCATAGAACTATGGAGCACCACAAACTGGCAGTTATAATTCAGCATCCCAATCAACACTCAGAATCCATAAGAACCTTAGAGTAATGCCATACTATCCACTCACAGGACTGAGGATATTATTGCCCAAAGCCTATAACAGTCCTCCCTTAGAGAAAAACTCTAAAAATCATTACCACACCACATATTGCCTCCACCACTTCTCATGGTTATGATGGACAAAGACAATTTAAAGGATCATACCTTTTTTTCGCAATGATCATCATGAGACACTACCTCGGCAACAGGAAAATGAATGGTGGTTCAGAGTATAAGGCCACCATAAGAGCAATGCAAATCAATACCAATGGATAGTCCAACTTACACTAATTTTCTTTGTTATTCCATGCCAGTACAGAGGACACACTCATAGCTTTGATAAGCCTCCAAGATATAGTATTTTCACCCATAGTAATCAGTCTATTGGAGGTTTATCAATACTATAAAAAGTGGTGGCCTATGAAGAACCCATATACAGCTTACAAAAAATGCAGACAACAGAAGATCTCATACCGACAATTAACAGCTCAACACCCCAATATCACTATACCATCAGCAATACCTCTCAACAGCTCTATTTTATTTCAATGATACCACAAATCCATTAAGGAATCCACCTCCACAGTTAACACCCCAAATGCAACACCAAATCTCAGAACCCACAAGAATTTGGGATTAGTGATGTGCTCCCATAACCCAAGGAGAGAGAGAGAAAAAGTTTCCTATATATCATTCATCACTCTTCCATGCATACATATAGTCTTCCTTACCTGATGAAATACAACTAGGATATCCATGTCATTGTTTATCACTCATGTTATGCTAACCAATTGGTAGTATAACCACATCTAATTGCCCAACACAAAAGCTATAGCAGTGAATTAAACTTGACACAACTCTCATCTTAAAACTATGGAGCACCACAAACTGGCAGTTATAGTTCACCATCATAATCAACACTCAAAATACATATGAACCTGAGAGCAATTTGATACTATTACACTCACAGGACTGAGGACATTATTTCCCAAAGCTTACAGTAGTCCTCCCTAAGAGAAAAGCTCAAAGAATCATTACTCTACCATATTTGGCCTCCACGACTTCTCATGGTTATGGTTAACAGAGACAATCTAAGGGGAGCATACCTTTTTGTCCAAATGATCATCATGAAACACTGCATTAGAAACAGGAATATGAACGGTGGTTCAGATGATAAGGCCACCATAAGAGCAATGCAAATCAAGAGCAATGGATGGTCCAATTTACACTAACTTGTTTTGTTATTCTATTCAAGTACAAAGACACACTCATAGCATTGATAGGCCTCCAAGATGTGGTATTAGCACCTGTAGTGCTCATTCTGTTGGAGGTCCATCAATACTATAAAGAGTGGTGGCCTATGAAGAACCCACATAGAGCTAACAACCAATGAAGACAACAGAAGATCTCATACCAACAACTAACATCTCAACACCCTAGTATCACTATACCATCAGCAATACCTCTCAACAACTCTACTCCATTACAACAATACCACAAATCCATTAAGGTATACATCTCCACTGTCAATACCTCAAATGCGACACCAAATCTCAGAACCCACAAGAGCCTGGGATTAATGATGCACTCCCATAACCCAATGAGAGAGAGAAAAAGGTTCCCATGTATCATTCCTCACTCTTCTAGGCACACACATAGCCAGCCTCACCTGATGAAATACAACTGGGATATCCTTGTCACTCATGCTATGTATCACAACCTCCAATTGCCCAATACAGAAGCATTAGCAGTGAATTAAAGTTGACACAATTCTCATCATAGAACTATAGAGCACCACAAAGAGGCAGTTATAGTTCACAATCCCAATTAACACTGAGAATCCATGAGAACCTAAGAGAAATGTCATGCTATTCCACTCACAAGACTAAGAATATTATTTCCCAAGGCCTACAATAGTCCTCCCTTATAGAAAAACTCAAAGAATCATTACCCCGCCACATTTGGCCTCCACCACTTCTCATGGTTATGGTTGACAGAGACAAGCTAAGGGGAGCATACCTTTTTTCCAAAAGATCATCATGAAATACTACCCTAGCAATAGGAAAATGAATGGTTGTTCCGATGATAAGGCCACCATATGAGTAATTCAAATCAACAGCAATGGATAGTCAAATTTACACTAATTTCTTAGTTATTCAGTGAAAGTAGAAAGGACAAACTCATAGCATTGCCTCCAAGGTATGGTATTAGCACCCGCAACGCTCAGTCTCTTGGAGGTCTATCAATACTATAAAGAATGGTGGCTATAGAAGAACCCATATAACCCAAAAAGAAAGAGAAAATGTTTCCCATATACCAGTCCTAACTCTTCCATGAACGCACATAGCCAGCCTTATCTGATGAAATACAACTAGGATATCCTTATCACTGTTTATCAATCATGTTATTGATAGTATCGCAACCTTCATATGCCCAACACAAAAGCTATACCAGTGAATTAAACTTGACACAACCCTTATCTCAGAACTATGGAGCAACATAAACTGGCAGTTATAGTTCACAATCACAATAAACACTGAGAATTCATGAGAACCCGAGAGCAATTCCATAGCATTCCACTCACAGTACTGAGGACAATATTGCCCAAAGCCTACAATAGTCCTCCTTCAGAGAAAAACTCAAAGAATCATTACCACACCACATTTGGCCTCCACCACTTCTCATGGTTTGGTTGGCAGAGACAATCCTCATCTCAGAACTATAGAGCACCACAAACTTGCAGTTATAGTTTACAATCCCAATCAACACTAAGAATCCATAAGAACCTGAGACTAATGCCATACTATTCCACTCACAAGACTGCGGACATTATTGCCCAAAGCCTACAATAGTCCTTCCTCAATGAAAAATACAAAGAATCATTACCCCACCATATTGGCCTTTACCACTTCTTAGTGTTATGGTTGACTGAGATAAGCTAAGGGGAGCATACCTTTTTGTCCAAATGAACATCACGAAATAATAGCCCAGCAATAGGAACATAAATAGGGGTTCAGATGATAAGTCCACTATAAAAGCAATGCAAATCAACAGTAATTGATAGTGTGTTTTACACTAATTTATTTGTTATTCTATGCAAATACAAAGGACACACTCATAGCGTTGCCTCCAAGGTATGGTATTAGCACCCGCTGTGCTTAGTCTATTGGGGGTCTATCAATACTATAAAGAGTTGTGGGTTATGAAGAACCCATATACAGCTAACAACCAATGCAGACAATAGAAGATTTCATACAAATAACTAATAGCTCAACACCCTAATATTACTATACCATCAGCAATATCTCTCAACAACTCTACTCCATTCCAACAATAATATAAATCCATTAAAATATCCAACCCTACAATCAACACCCCAAATTTAACCCCAAATCTCAGAACCCACAAGAACCTGGTATTTTTGATGCACTCCCATAACCCAAGGAGAGAGAGAGAGAGAGAGAGAGAGAGAAAGTTTCTCATATATCATTCCTCACTCTTCCATGCATACACATAGCCAACTTTACCTGATAAAATACAGCTAGGATATCCTTGTCATTGTTTATCACCTATGCAATGCTAACTAATTGGTAGTATCACAACCATCAATTGCCCAACACAAAAGCTATAACAACGAATTAAACTTGACACAACCCTCATCTCAGAACTATGGAGCGCCACAAACTGGCAGTTATAATTCACAATCCCAATCAACAGTCAGAATCCATAAGAACCTGAGACCAATGCCATACTATTCCACTCACAAGACTGAGGACATTATTGCCTAAAGCCTACAACAGTCCTCCCTCAATGAAAAATACAAAGAATCATTACCCCCACCATATTTGGCCTATACCACTTCTTATGGTTATGGTTGATTGAGACAAGCTAAGGGGAGCATACCTTTTTGTCCAAATGAACATCATGAAATAATACCCCAGCAACAGGAATATAAATGGTGGTTCAGATGATAAGTCCACTATAAAAGCAATGCAAATCAACATTATTGGATAGTCTGTTTTACACTAATTTGTTTGTTATTCTATGAAAAAACAAAGGACATACTCATAGTGTTGCCTCCAAGGTATGGTATTAGCACCCGCTGTGCTTAGTCTATTGGGGGTCTATCAATACTATAAAGAGTTGTGGGTTATGAAGAACCCATATACAGCTAACAATCAATGCAGACAACGGAAGATCTCAAACAAATAACTAATAGCTCAACACCCTAATATCACTATACCATCAGCAATATCTCTCAACAGCTCTACTCCATTCCAACAATAATACAAATCCATTAAGATATCAACCCCCATAGTCAACACCCCAAATGTAACCCCAAATCTCAGAACCCACGAGAACCTGGTATTTGTGATGCACTCCCATAACCCAAGGAGAGAGAGAGGGAGAGAGAGAGAGAGAGAGAGAGAGGGAGAGAGAGAGAGAGAGACAGAGAGAGAGAGAGAAAGTTTCCCATATATCATTCCTCACTCTTCCATGCATACACATAGCCAACTTTACCTGATAAAATACAGCTGGGATATCCTTGTCATTGTTTATCACCCATGCAATGCTAACCAATTGGTAGTATCTCAACCTTCAATTGCCCAACACAAAAGCTATAACGGCGAATTAAACTTGACACAACCCTCATCTTAGAACTATGAAGAATCACAAACTGGCAGTTATAATTCACAATCCCAATCAACACTCAGAATCCATAAGAACCTGAGAGTAAAACCATACTATTCCACTCACAAGACAAAGGATATTATTGCCAAAGCCTATAACAGTCCTCCCTCTGAGAAAAACTCAAAGAATCATTAACCCACCGCATATTGCCTCCACCACTTCTCATGGTTATGATGGACAGAGACAATATTAAGGATCATACCTTTTTGTCCCAATAATCATCATGACAAACTACCCCAACAACAGGAAAATGAATTGTGGTTCAGATGATAAAGCCAGAATAAGAGCAATGCAAATCAACACCAATGGATAGTCCAACTTACATTAATTTTTTTGTTATTCTGTGCAAGTACAGAGGACATACTCATAGCTTTGATAGGCCTCCAAGATGTGGTATTAGTACCCGTAGTGCTCAATCTGTTGGAGGTCTATCAATACTATAAAGAGTGGTGGCCTATGAAGAACCCATATACAGCTTACAATAAATGCAGACAACAGAAGATCTCATACCAACAACTAACATCTCAACACTCTAATATAACTATGCCATTTACAATACCTCTCAACAGATTTATTCCATTTCAACAATACCACAAATCCATTAAGAAATCCACCTCCACAGTCAACACCCCAAATGCAACACCAACAGAACTCACAAGAAATTGGGATAGTTATGCGCTCCCATAACCCAAGGAAACTGAGAAAAAGTTTCCCATATATCATTCATCACTCTTCCATGCACATATATAGCCTGCCTTACCTGATGAAATACAACTAGGATATCCTTTTCATTGTTTATCACTCATTATGAGCACGTGATTTTTGCCCTATATAAATTACTCCCATAAACTCCAAGAAAATAATGTTTTCCCTTTATTTGCAATGATTGTAGATTTTTTATAGGATTTTTGTTAATTGTTTGCATTTGTCTGTGCATGTTTATTTTATTTAAATCTTGAAAAATACAAAAATTACTCTGCATTGCACTCGGGGTTTGTTTTTACATTTTTAGGTTAACGAGTAAATTAGTGTTTTATACAAATGAAAAAATCCAAAAAAATGGCTCACTTTTGCATTTTTAGCCGTTTATTTTTAAATTTCTAGTTCTTCTTTTTAATTTAGGAGTTAATTAATTCTATTGGGCCAATCCAATAGAAAACACAAAGAAGATCTGATCCAATCCTTCCTAACTCGTCCCAGCCCAGTCAGAGACCCGGTCCATTGTCCTTGGCCTAACCAAACAACGTCTTTGGAGGTTTTCATCCCAGCCGTTGATTTCCACTCATCGAACGGCTAGGAACTAAGGTCTTTATTAATATTTAACTGTCATAAGCCTAGCCCCCCCCCCCTCCCCCAGTCCGAATACATTCCCTCACCATCGTCGTCTCCATCAAAGAAACCCTATTGTCCACCGCCCCCAAAAATTCCCGCCATATTCGCCGGCGGCGCAGCCCCAATCCACCTCAAAACTATACCTTAGAATTCCTTTCACTCTTCTTTTACAAAATCCAAGCCATGTTCCTCGAATCCCTCTCAATTGTCTCAAATTTCAGATCTAACTTTGACACCCCAAAACACTAAAATCCCCAAATCTACCCAAATTTACACCATGCAACCCCTCACCTCTTTTCTTTCCCCAAATATATTTTGTTTCCTATCAAATCAGCCCGTCAATGTTGAAGCAAGGGTCTGGAAAGACCTAGGTTTTGCCCTTTATTCTTTTCTGGGTCAGTACAAGGTCGAGTAAACCCCAAACTGTCATTAATTGATTGCCCTTTGTTAAGGACAATCGATTAATGACAGTCAAAGGTTCATTTTCTTCTGCAAAGAGGCTATTCGAGTTCATACGGTGTACTGCCTGAAGTAGGTTTTGGGGTAATTTTCTTCAACTTTGTGTCGTTGGTTTCCCTGTGATCTTCTCCTCTTCTTCTTCCAGTTTCTTTCTTCACAAGTTTTGGTTCTTGCCTGATTGCATGACTTAGGTTTCTGGCTTTAGGTTCGTTAGCTAGTTTATGTGTCTAATTGTTAATAATAATCAGTTTCATAGGGGTTTCGTTTAGCTTGGTTTCAATTCATGATTTATTAGGTCTTCATTCTATCTGCTCTTTTAATTTTTGCGGGTTAATCAATAGTTTTAGGTTTCATTTTATATTTGTTAATTGATTCTGTAGCTTAAGCATTAATGATAGTCAGTGCAGTTCATCGTTTGCATTAATTCTTGTTCCCATGGTTTTTTCTGAGTTTATACTTATATGAGAAGGGTCTAGGTTTAATTCAAGGTTCAATTGTATTTGTTGTGGTTTATTCGAGTATGTTCTGCAAGTCATTAGTTTTCTAGCATTTCTGAAAGTTCCATCTAGGGTTCTTGTAGCAGACTAGTTCTTCATGAATTAATATGATTCATCAGTTGTTAGATGCATTCCTGGTGTTGAAGTTCATTTGTTTTCATTACATCTAAAGGTATTAGCTCGCTTGTTTACTGTTTGTTATGTTTGTAAGTATTCAGAACTTTAGGGGGTAATTAAATAATTAGGAACTTTAGGGGTGGTCTGGGGATTGTTTAACCTAGGGAATCTTTAGTAACTGATTGGGAAGCTTCCTAAATGGATAGCTGCCAAAATTGTTAGGGAAAAAACAGGCTGAAAAATGAAAATATCTGAAAGGAAAGGGGCAGCTGTACAAAATCAATTTTAAAAGATTCCCTATGATGGTATCTTGGAAAAATCCCATTTCCTTGCCTTGGAAGGCACACAACAAATTTTCTGTTGTATAAATAAGACCCTCCCCTCATTCAGCACACACAGACACACACCCTAAAAGACTAAAAAACTCTTTGCGCTATTCTTGGTCAAAACTGCTTGGAATTACACTGTGAGATACACTATTAGAGTCATTTTAACACCTCAAAACCTCTTGCTTGATCTGGGTTCAAAACGAGCTTGAAAGGATTTGAATTTGTTGAGTTTGCTGAGCTGATCTGCTGCTGCTAATCCTTCATTCTCTCTGATTTTTCCTTTGAATTTCAAGTATCTTTTATACCATGGACAACAAGTGAAGTGTGAACATGTACTTCGAATGGAAACATGATTGAATACAAGTCGTTATTGAGTTTTATTTTCTTCTGTTTCTTCCATTTCTTTAGTATGTTGTAATAGTTCAATCGTATGCATGTTATATTAGCCTTCTCATGTTGTTGACATGGTAAAAGATGAATTACTGCTGGGTTTTGTTGTTTTTTTTTTTTGCTGAGAGTTTGATGTTGGTTCTTAGATTCAAGTTAGTCGTCTGTCAATTTCTTGGATTTTTACTAATGTCTGTATTAAGAGAGGGGTTTTAGTTGAGATTAAATTTCATATGATTACTTATGGGTTAGCTTAGAACTGAATATTGTTCATTGTTTTTCTCATTGCAATTGATTTCGAAATAATGTTGCGTTTGAGAATGTAATGTGATTTAATAGCACTTAAGGTCTCCTGTATGTCAAGCTGTTGTGTACTGGTGATTAGGCTCATTTGGTATTTCTCTTGAGTTTGCATATCAGCTTTGTTTCGTGTTGACTCGATCTTGAGTCCCCTGTCTTCAGTTTGTGCTTTTTCTTTGTAAGGCTTGGGCTCCCTCTGGGCCTGAACCTTAAGGCTATTGTGAAACAAGGAAACTTGCAGCCTTGAAACTCTGTCAAGCTTGTGCTCGATCCCGTTGCCTTCTGCATTAATATGGGAGTTTTCAATAAACTATTAGACCTGCCGCCAGGCCCAGGGTTTTGAATAAATATAGATCGGATCTCCTTTAACACTAGGCTTTCTGATTAATGAGTCCAGTTTGAACATTAGCTTAAAAAAAATTCTAAATTCCCTTAGCCTTTTAATTAATTAGCTCCTCTTAAAATTAGATTTGAGGCGTGCCATATTGAGCAAGTTATAATTTATGGCCCTCATAAATTCAAACATCCTTTAAAATTAGATTTTAGGTGTGCCATAAGCAAAATTAGATAACTCATGGCCCTTGGATAATTAGTACTAACTCTTTAAAATCGAGGTGTGTCATACACAAACAAAAATCCATATGATATGGCCCTCACATTAATATTAATCTAGTATAGAAAATCCCTTTGAATATCTATAGCTTACTTAGGCCCTTTTTTAATAAATCATTGTGGTTATGGGTACGGTTCCCGTTGCATAGTCATGATATCTAATTTCCAAATGTTGGTGTACATTTCATGTAGAAATGTACCCGATTCTAATTTCCAACAAGGTTAAATAGAACGTGTTGTGAATCACGGGTGCATTTCATGTAGCATGGTTTGCGATATGTTTTAAATAACCTTGAAATAATTCTTTAAATAAATAAAAGCGGTTAGAAAGTTAAAAATACACATAGGTTTTAAAAAATGTTTTTAAAAAATCAGATAAATAGGTTAATAATAATAGTTGAGCGACCGTGCTAGAACCACGGAACCTGAGAATACCTAACACCTTCTCCCGGGTTAACAGAATTCCTTACCCGGATTTCTGTGTTCACGGACTATAAAACAGAGTCAATCTTTCCTCGATTAGGGATTTAAATCGGTGACTTGGGACACCATAAATTATCACAAGTGGCGACTCTGATTTTTAAATAAATAATCTCGTTTCGATTGTCACTTGAATTGGAAAAAACTCCCTTATATCCCTTCCAGGGGTGGAAAAAGGAGGTGTGATAGCTCTGGCAATGCTACTGGGGACAATAACCCAGAATCTCTGGTTCAAGGTTCTAGAATTCGAGCTTAGAATAATTGTTATATTTGGCTTTATTTATTGTCTAATTTTATTTACATGTTTGGGCCTAATGTGCTAAATGTTGCTTTTTACCGCTTTGATATTATCTGATTTGTATATATAAACTTCTACGAAACCCCTCTCTTCTATCTTCTGAGGAGTGCACGCTGGCGTGACTTCTTTCTGTTAGTGTCATATCCCAATTTAGAACGAGGTTCAGACAAGTTACAAAGCCGGATGATCTTTTGGTTACCGGTACGCTCCCCCCCCCCCCCGCGGCTCGAGTTGTCTGCTCGGGTAAGCCAGGTTTAGAATAGTACACCTAGGTTTTAAACTTAGAATCTCAGCCTCATGTCGGATCCCTAGTAGGAACGGTTGTTTGCATCATGTGCATTTAACTTTGGGCACTCAATACAGAGGTTGGGTCCGTCTAGGACAGGTGTACCCGAAAGTAAAAGACCAACCTAATGCATTCTATGTGCTACCTGTGCAATTAATTTGTTTCGGATTGCATGTTGACCAGCTTCTAGATTGATTGGGGAAAACCAAAAGAAAAATCGAGTTGAGATATGAGAGAGGATTTCACCGGTTTCCCATAAATGATGCCCAAAATGTCCCGAAACTCTGCCGAATTTTTGAAAAAAAAAAGAAAAAGGATTCCTTGAAAAAAGAAGTTTCTTGAAAAGAGAAGATTTAGTCCAAAATGATTTTTGTTTTTTTTCTTTTCATGTCAAAACTAGCCGAACTATGCGGGTTTGATTCTCACCGGGTGTGGGATACGTAGGCAACTCTTATCGGGTCCAGCCCCGCTTTTTGAAAAATTTTGGAAAAAATATGAAGTGTCGTCATTTTATCATAAATAAAGTGGGTAATGCCGTTCTTGTCTAAATAGCCGAATGTCCCAACGTGACGCCGAAGGGCTGTTTTTGCAAGAATAGTCGTTGACTGTGTTTTTGTCAAATTTTGGCCACTTAGCGAGCACATCCCTAAAAACTTCCATTTCAAAGTGTTGAAGGGTCGTATTCGCAAAAGTAGCTCAAACTTCTTGATTTTTGCAAAACATAACCCTTTTTATCAGTTTTTCAAATGAGATTCACTTTGTGTGTAAACCAATCACCCAAATCTAAATGTACAGAATGAGCATGAGTCAAAATTTACCAATGAAGGTCATGTCCAAGATTCCGTTGGATCTACTCATGTGGTGGGAAGATTTGAGTAAAGAAGGACGAGATGTGGTCAACCTTTATTTGAGAGGGCTCACCGGATTGATGAAGATCAGGCCTAGAGGAGACATAATAAGGGCACCGGTAACATTTTGGGACCCAACTCACAATGTCCTACACTTCTCAGATTTTGAACTCACAACCACCTTGGAAGAGATAGAGAGTTATATGGGAAGTATTGAAGGTCTAAGGCATAAGTATCTGGTCGCTCCAAAAACTGTTAGCTCTCACAAGTTTCTGGATTTGCTAAAAATAAGCAAGGGGTCCAGTACACAGATTTGACAGTCGGTTTTTCCACTCTACGCTTCATATACCAGAGGTACGGGCATGTAGGAGGATTTGACAACCCGGAGAGTGGGGTTTGTAGCAAAGGGAACCTAGCAAAATGGGATGAGCATAGGCGTTTCGCTTTCATGGTAGCTTTCTTTGGCCTCGTGGTGTTTCCCCAGAAGGATGGGAATATCGATCTGTGGGTAGCTAGAGTTGTCAATGTCTTGATTACCAGCTAAGAGCACTCTCGCCCCTATGATAGTGTCTGAGATATACCGAGCTCTCACAGCTTGTAAAGCTGGGGCAGACTTTTTCGAGGGATGCCATTTGCTATTACAAATGTGGATGATCGAGCATCTGTGTCACCGCCCTCAGTATATGAGTTATGGGTTCATGAAGAAAAGCTGCATTGAAGAGTTCGACACAAGGATTTCAGGGTTCAAGCTTCCAGAAGGGTTTGGAGATTGGGTATCCCGCCTTCGCTCCATCACTGCGGGGCAAATAAAGTGGACACTAGGTTGACTTCCTGTTGATGAAATTGTGTATATGCCTGCCACCGGTCCTTACCTCCTCCTAATGGGTCTTCGAGGCATTCAGCCTTACGCTCTATACAGGGTGATGAGATAGTTGGGAAGATGCCAGGTGATGCACCCAAATGAAGATCATAGTGTTTATGCGGTCGAAGTCAGCTCCGACGGCTAATTTCATGAAGAAATAGTTCGTCATATTTGGAACGAGTGCCAGTATTTGAAAGCAAACACTCGAGTGCGTGACCTATCTAGAGGCGAGGTCTCACCTGCCTAGCTTGCCTAGTATAGGAAGAAGAATACCACAAGGGCTGAACCTGAAAGACCAACCAAAAAGCCTCATATCCAGGAATTTGTTGAGGCATCGCAAGAACAGTGGGCTTGGTTGGCTAAGGAGAATGAGTACAGGGCCACAATAGGCAAACTGGAAAAGCAAGTCAGGGATCTTCAGTTTCAGAATAGTTTGCAAGCCGTCGTGGATGAGGGCGAAAAGAAAAAGCTAGCTAAAGAAAATGACGCCCTACGAGCCCAAATTCAGGAAATGAAAATAGCAGTCAAAAACCCCGCTAGAAGTGCAAAAGATGAAAAACTTATAAGTAACCTTAGGCAGAAAATGAGTGAATATGGTTTTGATTTGAACAAGGCTGAAGGCGAACTCGCAAAAGCTCGAACAAAATTGGCTAAAAATGTGGAGGAACGAGCACGCTTGGTCAAACAATTAAAAGAGAAATATGACAATGGAATCATGGGGTTGAAGAAAAAGATCACCGTCCTTGAGAACGAAATGACT
This sequence comes from Nicotiana tabacum, assembly GCF_000715075.1. Classification (NCBI taxonomy): domain Eukaryota; kingdom Viridiplantae; phylum Streptophyta; class Magnoliopsida; order Solanales; family Solanaceae; genus Nicotiana; species Nicotiana tabacum. The sequence goes on along the minus strand of NC_134101.1, from coordinate 86,836,386 downwards.
AAGCAGGCAAGGGATTTCAAAGTAGAAAGAGAACATTGTTATGCACTGATGTCGCAATTAGAAAAAGACCTGCAGTTGCTTCAAGAACAAAATCATGCAGCTGAACAAGTGTTAGGGGCCAGGTCTCAGCAGATTGGATGGTTGCTACAAGAAAAGGGTATCATTAGGGAGAGGGTTAGAGCAATTGCTGACTACATCGTCATGAAGTGCCATGAATATGAAGATATGACTAGAATCACCTTCTTTGCTGCAGTAATGACTTTTGTTCGTCAAATAATGAGAGACTTGGAGCGTCTTCAAGGGGATCTTGCGCATAGGCCCGTGGCAAGACCGACTGACGTCCCACGGGCCCCTGGATCAGTCGAGGCATTGATGTATTCATGATTTTCCTTCGAGTCTGTATTTTCATTTTCTTTGTTGGAGTCTGTTAGTCTATTTTCGAGTCTGTATTTTCATCTTTCTATTGGAGTCTGTTAGTCCCCCTTTTTGAGTCTGTTAGTTTAAATTTTGTATTATGAGTCGTTGTAATCAAGACGTTTTATGAAAAATTTGAAAACCCCAAAATGTTTTTATTTATTTATTTTACACTTATTCCCAGAACTACACTTGGTCTGATTCATGTGGCGTCATGAGACGTAGGAAATCCCCATAGGATTCGATCATAACCGTGAAAAAAAAAAGAGAGAAAACAAGAGAATTGTGGGAAGGAAGTAATAGCAAAAAAAGAGAGAAAATGAGGGAATAAAAGAAATACAAGAATCAAGCAAAGAAATACAAGAATCAAGCAAAGAAAAGCAGGAATGAAAAAAGAGAGAAGTTGCAAAATGAAAATTAGGGAAAGCCGGGATGACGCAAGCAACCGATTAAATGCATATTAGAAATGGTTAACTGCTTAGGTGCATTGCATCCCTAACGTGTGGTTGCCTATCTGTTAAGCCCTAAATCGCTAACAAGCTTGTTGTTGTCACTCAGTCTAGGCAGGTAGTTAGTTTGTTTGGCATTCTGGCAACTCACCCGTACAACACCAGGTCCAAAAACAATTTTACATTTATTTTACAAAAATGTGGAGGAACGAGCACGCTTGGTCAAACAATTAAAAGAGAAATATGACATTGGAATCATGGGGTTGAAGAAAAAGATCACCGTCCTTGAGAACGAAATGACTAAGCAGGCAAGGGATTTCAAAGTAGAAAGAGAACATTGTTATGCATTGATGTCGCAAATAGAAAAAGACATGCAGTTGCTTCAATAACAAAATCATGCAGCTGAACAAGTGTTAGGGTCCAGGTCTCAGCAGATTGGACGGTTGCTACAAGAAAAGGGTATCATTAGGGAGAGGGTTAGAGCAATTGCTGACTACATCGTCATGAAGTGCTATGAATGTGAAGACATGACTAGAATCACCTTCTTTGCTGCAGTAATCACTTTTGTTCGTCAAATAATGAGAGACCTGGAGCGTCTTCAAGAGGATCTTGCGCATAGGCCCGTGGCAAGACCGACTGACGTCCCACGGGCCCCTGGAGTAGTCGAGGCATTGATGTATTCATGATTTTCCTTCGAGTCTGTAATTTCATTTTCTTTGTTGGAGTCTGATAGTCTATTTTCAAGTCTGTATTTTCATCTTTCTATTGGAGTCTGTTAGTCCCCCTTTTCGAGTCTGTTAGTTTAAATTCTGTAGGATGAGTCGTCGTAATCAAGATGTTTTATGAAAAATTTGAAAACCCCAAAATGTTTTTATTTATTTATTTATTTATTTTACACTTATTCCCAGAACTACGCTTGGTCTAATTCATGCGGCGTCATGATACGTAGGAAATCCCCATAGGATTCGATCATAACCGTGAAAAAAAAAGAAAAGAAAAAGAGAGAAAACAAGAGAATTGTGGGAGGGAAGTAATAGCAAAAAAGAGAGAGAAAATGAGGAAATAAAAGAAATACAAGAATCAAGCAAAGAAAAGCAGGAATGAAAAAAGAGAGAAGTTGCAAAATGAAAATTAGGGAAAGCCGGGATGACGCAAGCAACCGATTAAATGCATAATAGAAATGATTAACTGCTTAGGTGCATTGCATCCCCAACGTGTGGTTGCCTATCTGTTAAGCCCTAAATAGCTAACAAGCTTGTTGTTGTCACTCAGTCTAGGCAGGTGGTTAGTTTGTTTGGCATTCTGGCAACTCACTCGTACAACACCAGGTCCAAAGACAAGCTGATCATGGCTAACCAAGAACTGGATGCAAGTGTTATTGATCCGTCAAGAGAGGGGAAAGAGTCTGATGTTAATCTGAAAGAGGAGTTGTATAAGCTGAAACACCAGATGTCAGAGATGTACCAGGCATGGGTAAAAGGGCATCAACCACCATCCTACCCCGCCAACCCTACTTTCATTCCGCCGTTGGCTCAATCCCAGGAACCTCCCACTGTTGATTCATCTCCATGCTTTCCCATTTACCACCACTACCAAGGCATGACTTCCCAGACTCCACAAGCTCCACCACTCAAACCAGTCTTGTACCCTCCTCTACTAGCTACCCCTGTCTTTGTGGCACCCCCACCCACTACACTCCACCGATCTTCCAGTGAGCCCTTATTCCAGACCCAAGATAACCAATACTATCCCTCGGAGCCTACTTTCAAGGCCCCGGAACCTTACTCCTACACTCCTCGTTTCGACCTCCCTATTGAGACTGAGAAACCACCTAAAAACCCAGAATAGGAGGAGATGTTCAAGAAGGTTAGAAGCCTGGAACAGTCATTTAGAAACATGTAGGGATTGGGAGGCCAGGTGAGCGTGGCCTACAAAGATTTGTGTCTATTTTTTGATGTTTAGTTGCCGATGGGATTTAAGATGCCGAAGTTTGATTTGTATGATGGGCATGGACACCCGGTGGCCCACTTGAGGGGATTCTGCAGTAAAATGAGAGGAGCCGGTGGGGAAGATGAGCTATTGATGGCATACTTTAGCCAGAGTTTGAGTGGCTCGGCATTGGAGTGGTACACTCGTCAGGATCATAGCAGATGGTATACCTGGGATGATTTGGCCCAAGCATTCGCACGTCATTTCCAGTACAACATTGAGATTGTTCCAGATCGTTTGTCTTTGACTAAGATTGAGAAGAAACCTAATGAAAGTTTCAAAGAATATGGTTTTCGCTGGAGAGAATAAGCGGCAAGAGTCAACCCTCCGATGGAGGAGAGTGAAATGGTGGAGTACTTTTTGCAGGCTCTGGAGCCCACTTACTTTGGCCATCTGATATCGGCCATAGGCAAGTCGTTCAACGAGGTAGTGACGATGGGTGGCATGGTGGAAGAAGGCTTAAATTAAGCAAAATCATGAGTTACTCAGCTATCAAAGCAACTACCCAAGCCATTCAGAATGGTACTGGGAGTGATTCGAAAGAAGAAGAAAGAAGAGGTGGCAACAATTGATTTAGGATCATGGTTTGGACCTAGGGGCCCATCACACCAATATACCCAGCCTCGACCCCATCACCGAACCTAAACCCAAACCCCATATAACCCACCCCAACACTACTTCCCCTCACCAAACCCTCATATTTCTATCCACCATGCCCAAACATACACTCAACCTCCTGCCTACGCACAATGGCATGCCCCAGCCCCACAAAGAACCTACCCAGCTCCATAAAATGCCTACCCACCCCGACGAGCCTACCGAAACCATGTCGGCTCAGGTTTCCAGCCAAATCCAGCATTCAAAAATGAGAGGTTGCAGTGGAAGAAAACCTTCACCCCATTGGGGGAGTCCTATACCAATTTATTCCATATATTGAGGCAGTTGGATATGCTAAGGCCAATTGATTCGAAATTGCCAAACCCTCTTCCAAAGAATCTTGATTATTCCTGTAAGGCCCAGGAAAATTTTGCTAAGTAACCTAGGATTTTGTGGTGCCACGTAGGCTTATTATAATATTTTATGTGCTATTAACATGGTGGACATCAATTGGACTGGTTAAATAAGTGTACAAGTCTTGTGGTAAGTAATTTGGGGCCCAAGGAAAGGCCTAAGACTAAGTCAAATTGGAAAAAATTCATAATAGGCTAAGATTTCAAATGAGTTCGCACAAGTCCCTACTTTGAACGAGCATATCATAATATGTATAAGGTTTTATGTTATGAACGACCTATCATATGAAAGGTTGCGAGTCTAGTTTCCAACACTTCAAAACGTTCGTCATTTGGACATTCCTACACAAAGTTATGATCAAATTACCGAAGGCTGGAAAAATGTGATCCTGTGTCAGATATGCGATCGCAAAAACCATTATGCGGTCCGCATACTCGATATGTGATTGCAAATCTGGTCGCAAGCTGGACCAGTGTAGCCCAGTTTTGGGCACCGAGTTTTGCGACACGTTTGCGGCCAGCATACCCATTCTGCAGTCCTTTATGCGACCGCAGACCCGCATTCGGAGGGTAAATCTTCCTATTTTTATAACCCGACCCCATTTTAATATATAGTCTTTGGGGCTTCATTTGGGGTCATTTTTCTACTGATTTTAGAGAGAGTTGAGAGTATTTTAGAGAGAGAAGGAGGAACCCAACATTCAATCATCCAATTTGGTATCAATTTTCAAGAATCAAAGAACCAAATCACAAGTTCTTCATCTAAGAGGTAAGATTCTATACATTAGACTTTAATTTTGAGTTTGGGGTATAAGATGGAGTATTGAGGTATGATTATTGGGTGTAATACTATTATGTATACATGCATGTACAAATTAGGTTTGTGGAAAGATTGTTGAACATAAATAAGTAAAGATTGGGTTGGGGAATGCAGGAAACCTTGTAAAAGAGATTTGAAATCAAGATGCTCAACTAGTATTTGATAAAATGCTCAAATGAGCTAAACCCATGAATACCTTCCTAATTTGTGTTCAATTTTGTTATGTCTCAAAGTAGATTGGGATTTCTAGAATTTTCGGAACGTTGTAGTAACTTAAGGAAAGCTTAAACAAGGTATGTATGGCTAAAACCCCGTCTTTTAGAAATTGAGCTCCATTGACACTTGTGTAAATGTGGTAAGACTGAACTTTGGATTCTTGCTTGATTTGATACTTTACATGAATTGGTGTTGTGACCCTATATTTGTGAATGATGCATTCCAATTTGATCAATGCGCTATTCTTGATAACTTAAAAAGGGTGCAAGGAATATGAACCATGTATTGAAATGCTAATACCTTAAATTGAGATCGGAGCTGCATATATTATGCCAAACTATGTGAAACCCTCTATGTATAGAGATGTTTTAAGTAATCAAATGGATTTGGGAAATAGAGTATGGGCAATGTGCCGAGAACTTGAATTATAATTGTACCTGGTGATGCCTATGACATGAGAAAATATGAAAAAGATTATGAAATGAGCCTAGACTTTGCTTTCCATAAATGACTTCAATAATAAAGTTCCCTAAAGGCTTTATACACAATTTATGCCATAAGTGGTTGTTCGAGATAATGTCTTGCCATGAGTACATCCAATGTGATCCGAGTTGTTACATACTTCAATGTTGAAATTGTATATTGTCATGATTGGAAATGAGTCATTCAAGAGAACTTGATGAAATTGCTTGCTTATGCCTTTGATGTGTGTTTTTATTGTGGTTTGGTGTATCCCCTCCTTTCTGGAAGAATTCGTTGTGTTTAAAGTTCCATTGTTAATAAACTTGAGGTGTATGATTTCTGAAATATTGTATATGCCCATGGTTCATGATTTCTCTCATGTGTACTTGACATCTTGAATTGAATGGCTTGTTGTTGAAATTGATATTGATGTGAAATATGGGGAAATGATGTGAAATGTGGGAAAGAAGAGATTAAGTTATGAAATATGGCCTAGTGCCAAGTATGATGTGATAAGTTGTGGCCCCAAGTGCCTATAAAATGATATATGTGAAATGAATTGATTAATGAGAAGGGAACAACGCCTTGGTAAGGCGGCCTAGCCGATCGGGCCGAGATCGGACTCCGCTCAAGATAGCGGTGGTATTGGAAAGATATGATGAATAGTATTGAATGCCCCAAACTAAAAATCTATGGAAAAATGATGTAGAAGTTGTATGATTCTTTTATTTAAAGATATGGTGATTCTAAAAGCTTTTGATTGACCTTTATGATTTCTTTATTCTTGTTTAATAGTTCTTTCTAAGAAGAAGGTGTTTATGATTTCATTGTTCTTGTATGATAGTTCTTTCTAACTAGATGGTGTTTAGTTATACATACTAGTGCTATTCAATGGCACTAACGTCCCTTTTCCCGGGGGTGTTACGTCTTTAAATGGATGTAGGTGTTTCTATAGTAGGCAGTGTTGGTCGCAGCTAGTGCCGCATCATCCTTTCAGCTGACTTGGTGAGCCCCACTTCAATTTGGGGTCCTGTTTCATCTATTCATCATGTACTTTGTATTTGCGGTATAGCCGGAGCCTTGTTACCGGCATTTCCATATTACATTACTATTCAGTTGTGCTTAGAGTCTCCGTAGACAGGTTGTGGGTAGTGTTGGGTATTGGAATTAAAGTAGAAATATTGATGTTGGCAAAGACTTATAAAACTTGTAATATTTTGATAATTATGATTTAAGCTGCTAATGGAAATGAAATGGAAGTTGTTAATGAAATACTTACTAAGTATGAATAATTGAGTACATCTCCTATTTATTAATGAATTATTTTGGGTAGAATGAAACCTAACAGGCTTGCTCAGTCAGGTTACTCGGTTAAGCGCCGGTCGCGCTCCTCGGATTTTGGGGCGTGACAAACTTAGTATCATAGCCTAAGGTTTTAAAGTTTCCTAGGATGTCTCGGAGCCGTGTCTCATAGAGTCCTTCTTATCGGTGTGTAGTCGACCACATCTATAAGTTGGAGGCTATTTGGACATTCAGGAATTTCACCCTTCTTTGATACTTCAGATCGTGTGATATAGCTCAAGATATGGAGTTGTTTCCTCTCTAAGTCTTATTCTCAAGATTGGTAATCTTGATACCATAATCCACGAATTTGAAGCATGTAAGGAGGGATTGATCCCACCATTGAGTCCGAGTGGATTGCCCAAGGACTTGTTAGGAGAATGTGTTGAGCCATAGAGGGATTGGTAGAACTTGTTGCTAAGGGGAGTACCCTTGTTCCTATTAATGTCACTGCACCACTAGATCATATAGTATATCAGTATGTTACCAATGTATGTTACAGATGTGGGGTCAGGGTGCATTAGTTAAGGCACTACCCCGCCAATCTAGAGTCACCAAGTAAGTGACCCATTAGTACGTCATTCTGAAATCCACATACTTTTCCTTATTATATACGTACACCTCTATGGGGAGCCTGCATAAATATGGTCTTAACAAGAATCTAAATCACAAAACATTGCATGCACCTACTCTTTGAATGAGACATATTATTCACAAAATCTCCCGATCACAGTTCTCTTGCTTACAACCTCCTATGGAATTGAGCTCTATAATTATGTTCCTGAATTGAGTTACAACACTATTGATACTTTCCACTTGCTTTTCCTAAATTCTCAACAAGGGACTATTCCCATTGAATTTCTTACAGAAACTTTTATTTAAATGAACAACATCTACTCGATTGTTCCTATGCATGCACCATCGTAAAGTTTACCTATGTGATGTCGAGCTCCATGAAAAGCATCCCAGTGTTGCGATCCTTCTCGAGTCACTCCTTTTCTCACTAGTGTATATGGCTTCTATGGTTTGAATAGTCACTCTACTCTCTTGCGAGTATCATCGTGAAACCTTCTCTATATCTAGTAACATAAGAGCATATCTTAGCACCTATCATAGAAGTGCATGTCAATCGAAATGGTCACCGTGCGCATAAATCCTCTCTAAAAATTGAGATCCTCACATCTCCGTCATAGGAAAATCAGGAATCGCCATCATGGTATAACTTTCGTGTCCACTTGGGACATCCCGTAGCAAGTAGCTCACTTGGTTTCTAGTATTGTGGTCGCCCATGATGTGGTCTTGTATTGCAGTCTAAGAGTTAATAAAGTAGAAGCATGTAGCTCATAACAAATGATTATTTTCTCTTTATACCTCCACAACGTGTTAATTGTATTCCATAGTTAGTGAATTCATTGTGCTAGTTTCCCAATACTTGTACGATAACCATAAGAGAACATGCCCTTCTATGTGTCACTGTGACACTTCCTTTCTCAAGTCAAAACCTATGGAGAATTCATCATGAACATCTGCAAACCTTCCATGATTATTTTGCACTGTCTCATTGAGTTTGGTTGTCTTTATACCCTCGACTTCTAGAATCATTGACTATGTTGTTGTCATGTGCGGGGAGTTTTGCTACCTTGGTATTTCACCTTCTTGGCTGAATAGGAGTGTTACTTTTCTTCTCCCCGGAGCATCGTGTTAACTATTAGAACCCCTCTAACAATTATATGATTTCGTCCCAATATTAAGATGTCCTAGCTATGTGGTTTCACTCGTGAAAGGTTGAGGTTAGATGCCTTCAGATTTTTGCACCTATCGTGGGCTTGTGGCATAGATTCCTTGTGTCAATAAAAGTTAAGAGTGTAGTTCAACTTTATGTGTTTTGAAAACCTTATCGCATTCAAGGTGCTAGAATATTCTCATTCTTGATAACTGGATTTTCCCTACACTCCAGGAGACGACTGGGTCACGTACTTGAATATTCCTCATTAATGGTTCCTATTTCCAATGTACGAGTTACCCCTATGCCTTAATTGTCTAATAGTTGATGTTGTTACAATGATTAAACATATTAGCATCATTAATAGAAATCCTCGTGTCTCTTAGCTTGTAACCTCCTGAAATACTCTGCTCAGCGCCTAGATGGATTCCTGAATAATTCCATCCCAATTTTGAACTCCGTTGCTCCTTACTGTATTAGATCTATTTGGTATTGAAGTGAAGGTTCAAACATGTCAAAGAGGAAGTATCCCCGTGTGATCCTATATATTCGATAGGTAATTTTATCGTCAGTTTATGATAACACATCTTAGAGTAATTGTGGAAGGTCATCAAAGGTTTAGCATGGGCGTTCGTGTATAGATTTAGAGTTTAGGAAGGTGAAGGGGTTATTCTCAATAATTTCCCCTAAAGATGTTATGTGAGTTGATAATGAAGGTAACATAAGTGTAGTTCACATTAGGTCGTGCTATGAGTATGATGTTTACCATCGTTGTTCCACATGTATTATATGTTTTCATATGTCTATGTCTAAGAAGGTAGTTGGAGACCCTTTGTGTATCATCCCGGTGGAAACTATTGAACGTGAAGCAAATAGATAGTTAGCTTATGCGAGGTATCTAGTTGTCATCCTTGTTAGATAAGTTTGAAGGTTGGGATTGTTTTCGCGAATGTGTTGTGGTAAAACTTATAAGTTGAGCAGGCCACCTTGAAGGCCGAAAGTGTCGTGGAAAGATTCACTTGATTGTGTAACAATTAGTTTCGATTTGAAAGGCACCTTATAGGTGTTATGATTTAAAATCTGTAGTCCATGTCCAGGTATCATCGTGATAATGTAGTGCTTGTAATGGTGAAACTGGTATTGTCGATATATACATTGTGGTGCTTTTTCTCGCTGTGGAAGTGTTGTTAGGATGGCTTTGATGGTTCTCTGACATGTGGATAGGCCTAGTTACAAAGGAGACTCTGCCTAAATTTCTGAAAAATTTGGGAGTTAGTCAAAATTTAGGGACTTGAGGTAGGTTAGAAAGGAGATATATTAAGTTAAGCATTTAGGGCGGACTCTACCCCTCATTTGAGGATGAATGACCTTAAGGGGGGGAGAATGTAAGGCCCCGGAAAATATCGCTAAGTAACCTAGGATTTCGTGGTGCCACGTAGGCTTATTATAATATTTTATGTGCTATTAACATGGTGTACATCAATTGGACTTGTTAAATAAGTGTACAATTCTTGTGGTAAGTAATTTGGGTCCCAAGGAAAGGCCTAAGCCTAAGTCAAATTGGAAAATATTCATAATAGGCTAAGATTTCAAATGAGTTCGCACAAGTCCCTACTTTGAACGAGCATATCAAAATATGTATAAGGTTTTATGTGATGTACAACCTATCATATGAAATTTATTTGAGTCTAGTTTCCAACGCTTCAAACCGTTCGTCATTTGGACATTCCTACACAAAGTTATGATCAAATTACCAAAGGCTGGAAAAATGCGATCCTGTGTCAGATATGCGATCGAAAAACCATTATGCGATCTGCATACTCGATATGTGATCGCAAATTTGGTCGCAAACTGGACCAGCGTAGCCAGTTTTGGGCACCATGTTTTGCGACGCGTTTGCGGCCAGCATACCCATTTTTCGGTCTTTTATGCGACCGCAGACCCGCATTCGGAGGGTAAATCTTCCTATTTTTATAGCCCGACCCCATTTTAATATATAGTTTTTGGGGATTCATTTGGGGTCATTTTTCTACTAATTTTAGAGAGAGTTGAGAGTATTTTAGAGAGAGAAGGAGGAACCCAACATTCAATCATCCAATCTTTTATCACTTTTCAAGAATCAAAGAACCCAATCACAAGTTCTTCATCTAAGAGGTAAGATTCTATACATTAGACTTTAATTTTGAGTTTGGGGTATAAGATGGGGTATTGAGGTATGATTCTTGGGTGTAATACTATTATGTATACATTCATGTACAAATTAGGTTTGTGGAAAGATTGTTGAACATAAATAAGTAAAGATTGGGTTGGGGAATGAAGGAAACCATGTAAAAGAGATTTGATATCAAGATGCTCAACTAGTATTTGATAAAATGCTCAAATGAGCTAAAACCATGAATACCTTCCTAATTTGTGTTCAATTTTGTTATGTCTCAAAGTGGATTGGGATTGCTAGAATTTTCGAAACGTTGTAGTAACTTAAGGAAAGCTTAAACAAGGTATGTATGGCTAAAACCCCATCTTTTAGAAATTGAGCTTCATTGACACTTGTGTAAATGCGGTAAGACTGAACTTTGGATTCTTGCTTGATTTGATACATTACATGAATTGGTGTTGTGACCCTATATTTGTGAAAGATGCATTCCAATATGATCAATGCTATATTCTTGATAACTTAAAAGGGTGCAAGGAATACGAACCATGTATTGAAATGCTAATACCTTAAATTGAGATCGGAGCTGCATATATTATGCCAAACTATGTGAAACCCTCTATGTATAGAGATGTTTGAAGTAATCAAATGGATTTGGGAAATAGAGTGTGGCCAATGTGCCGAGAACTTGAATTATAATTGTACCTGGTGATGCCTATGACATGAGAAAATATGAAACAGATTATGAAATGAGCCTCGACTTTGCTTTACATAAATTACTTCAATAATAAAGTGCCCTAAAGGCTTTATACACAATTTATGCCATAAGTGGCTGTTCGAGATAATGTCTTGCCTTATGGGTACATCCAATGTGATCTGAGTTGTTACATACTTCGTTATTGAAATTGTATATTGTCATGATTTGAAAAGAGTAATTCAAGAGCACTTGATGAAATTGCTTGCTAATGCCTTTGATGTGTATTTTTATTGTGGTTTGGTGTATCCCCTCCTTTTTGGAAGAATCCGTTGTCTTTAAAGTTCCATAGTTAATAAGCTTGAGGTGTATTATTTCTGAAATATTGTATATGCCCATGGTTCATGATTCCTCTCATGTGTACTTGACATATTGAATTGAATGGCTTGTTGTTGAAATTGATATTGATGTGAAATATGTGGAAATGATGTGAAATGTGGGAAAGAAGAGATTGAGTTATGAAATGTGGCCTAGTGCCAAGTATGATGTGATAAGTTGTGGCTCCAAGTGCCTATGAAATGATATATGAGAAATGAATTGATTAATGAGAAGGGAACAACGCTTTGGTAAGGCGGCCTAGCCGATCGGGCCGAGATCGGACTCCGCTCAAGATAGCGGTGGTATTGGAAAGATATGATGAATAGTATGGAATGCCCCAAAGTAAAAATCTATGGAAAAATGATGTGGAAGTTATATGATTCTTTTATTTGATGATGTGGTGATTCTTAAAGCTTTTGATTGACCTTTATGATTTCTTTAATCTTGTTTGTTAGTTCTTTCTAATGAGAAGGTGTTTATGATTTCTTTTTTCTTGTATGATAGTTCTTTCTAACTAGATGGTGTTTAGTTATACATACTAGTGCTATTCGATGGCACTAACGTCCCTTTTTACTGAGGCGCTGCTACGTCTTTAAATGGATGTAGGAGTTTCTATAGCATGCAGTGTTAGTCGCAGCTAGTGCTGCATCATCCTTTCAGCTGACTTGGTGAGCCCCACTTCGTTTCAAGGTCATGTTTCATCTATTCATCATGTACTTTGTATTTGAGGTATAGCTAGAGCCTTGTTACCGGCATTTTCATAATACATTACTCTTCAATTGTGTTAAAGGCTCCGTAGACAGGTTGTGGGTAGTATCGGGTATTGGAATTAAAGTAGAAATATTGATGTTGGCAAAGACTTATAAAACTTTTAATATTTTGATAATTATGATTTAAGCTGATAATGGAAATGAAATGGAAGTTGTGAATGAAATACTTACTAAGTATGATTAATGGAGTCCATCTCCTATTTATTCATGAATTAGTTTGGGTAGAATGAAGCTTAACAGGCTTGCTCAGTCGGGTTTACTCAGTTGAGCGCCGATCGCGCTCCTCGGATTTTGGGGCATGACAAGCGTGGTATCAGAGCCTAAGGTTTTAAAGTGTCCTAGGATGTCTCGGAGCCGTGTCTAGTAGAGTCCTTCTTATCGGTGTGTAGTCGACCACATCTATAAGTTGGAGGCTATTTAGACATTCAGGAATTTCACCCTTCTTTAATACTCCAGATCGTGCTATATAGCTCAAGATAGGGAGCTAATTTCCTCTCAAAGTCTTATTCTGAAGATAGGTAATCTTGATACCATAATCCACGAATTTGAAGCCTGTAAAGAGGGATTGATCCCACCATTGAGTCCGAGTGGATTGCCCAAGGACTTGTTAGGAGAATGTGTTGAGCCATGGAGGGATTGGTAGAACTTATTGCTAGGGGGAGTACCCTTGTTCCTATTAATGTCACTGCACCACTAGATCATATAGTATATCAGTATGTTACCAATGTATGTTACAGATGTGGGGTCAGGGTGCATCAGTTAAGGCACTGCCCCGCCAATCTAGAGTCACCAAGTAAGTGACCCATTACTACGTCATTCTGAACTCCACATACTTTTCCATATTATATACGTACACCTGTATGGGGAGCCTGTATAGATATGGTCTTAATAAGAATCTGAATCACAAAACATTTCATGCACCTGCTCTTTGAATGAGATATATTATTGACAAGATCTCCCGACCATAGTTCTCTTGCTTACATCTTACTATGGAATTGAGCTCTATAAGTATGTTCCTGAATTGAGTTATAACACTGTTGATACTTCCCAATTGCTTTTCTTAAATTCTCAACAAGGGGCTATTCCCGATGAATTTCTTAGAGACTTTTTATTTAAATGAACAACATCTACTCGCTTGTGCCTATGCATGCACCATCGTAAAGTTTACATATGTGGTGTCGAGCTCCATGAAAATCATCCAAGTGTTGCGATCCTTCTCGAGTCACTCTTTTTCTCACTAGTGTATATGGCTTCTATGGTTTGAACAATCACTCTACTCTCTTACGAGTATCATCATGAAACCTTCTCACTATCTAGTAACATAAGAGCATATCTTAGCACCTATAATAGGAGTGCATGTCAATTGAAATGGTCACCGTGCGCATAAAGCCTCTCTGAAAATTGAGATCCTCACATCTCCGTCATAGGAAGATCAGGTTTCGCCATCGTGGTATAACTTTCGTGTCCACTTGGGACATCTCGTAGCAAGTAGCTCACTTGGTTTCTAGTATTGTGGTCGCCCATGATGTGGTCTTGTATTGCAGTCTGAGAGTTAATATAGCAGAAGCATGTAGCTCATAACAAATGATTATTTTCTCTTTATACCTCCACAACGTGTTAATTGTATTCCATAGTTAGTGAATTCATTGTGCTAGTTTCCCAACACTTGTATGATAACCATAAGAGAACATGCCCTTCTATGTGTCACTATGACACTTCCTTTCTCAAGTCAAAACCCATGGAGAATTTATCATGAACATCTGCAAACCTTCCATGATTATTTTGCACTGTCTCATTGAGTTTGGTTGTCTTTATACCCTCGACTTCTAGAATCATTGACTATGTTGTTGTCATGTGCGGGGAGTTTTGCTACCCTTGGTATTTCACCTTCTTGGCTGAATAGGAGTGTTACTTTTCTTCTCCCCGGAGCATCGTGTTAACTATTAGAACCCCTCTAATAATTACATGATTTCGTCCCAATATTAAGATGTCCTAGCTATGTGGTTTCACTCGTGAAAAGTTGAGGTTAGATGCCTTCAGATTTTTGCACCTATCGTGGGCTTGTCGCATAGATTCCTTGTGTCAATGAAAGTTAAGAGTGTATTTCAACTTCATGTGTTTTGAAAACCATATCGCATTCAAGGTGTCAAAATATTCTCATTCTTGACAACTGGATTTTCCCTACACTCCAAGAGACGACTGGGTCATGTACTTGAATATTCCTCCTTAATGGTTCCTATTGCCAATGTACAAGTTACCCCTATGCCTTAATTGTCTAATAGTTGATGTTATCACAATGATTAACCATATCAGCATCATTAATAGAAATCCTCGTATCTCTTAGCATGTAACCTCCTGAAATACTCTGCTCAGCGCCTAGATGGATTCCTGAATAATTCCAACAGAATTTTGAACTCTGTTGCTCCTTACTGTAATAGATCTATTTGATATTGAAGTGAAGTTTCAAACATGTCAAAGAGGAAGTATCTTCGTGTGATCCCATATATTCGATAGGTAATTTTATCGCCAGTTTATGATAGCACATCTTAGAGTAATTGTGGAAGGTCATTAAAGGTATAGCATGGGCGTTCGTGTAGAGATTTAGAGTTTAGGAAGGTGAAGGGGTTATTCTCAATACTATCCCCTAAAGATGTTATGTGAGTTGATAATGAAAGTTGCATAAGTGTAGTTCACATTAGGTCATGCTATGAGTATGATATTACCATCGTTGTTCTACATGTATTATGTGTTTTCATATGTCTATGTCTAAGAAGGTAGTTGGAGACCCTTTGTGTATTATCCCGGTAGAAACTATTGAACGTGAAGCAAATAGATAGTTAGCTTATGCGAGGTATCTAGTTGTCATCCTTGTTAGATAAGTTTGAAGTTGGGATTGTTTTCGTGAATGTGTTGTGGTAAAGCCTGTAAGTCGAGGAGGCCACCTTGAAGGCCGACAGTGTCGTGGAAAGATTTGCTTGATTGTGTAACAATTAATTTCGATTTGAAAGGTACCTTATAGGTGTTATGATTTAAAATGTACAGTCCATGTCCAGGTATCATCGTGATAATGTAGTGTTTGTAATGGTGAAACTGGTATTGTCGATATATACATTGTGGTGCTTTGTCTCGTTGTGGAAGTGTTTTTAGGATGGCTTTGGTGGTTCTCTGACAAGTGGATAGGCCTAGTTACAAAGGAGACTCTGCCGAAATTTCTGAAAAATTTGGGAGTTAGTCAAAAATTAGGTACTTGAGGTAGGTTAGAAAGGAGATATATTAAGTTAAGCGTTTAGTGCGGAATCTACCCCGCATTCGAGGACGAATGATCCTAGGGGGGAAGAATGTAAGGCCCTGGAAAATTTCGCTAAGTAACCTAGGATTCTGTGGTGCCATGTAGGCTTATTATAATATTTTATGTGCTATTAACATGGTGTACATCAATTGGACTTGATAAATAAGTGTACAAGTCTTATGGTAAGTAATTTGGGGCCCAAGGAAAGGCCTAAGCCTAAGTCTAATTTGAAAACATTCATAATAGGCTAAGATTTCAAATGAATTCGCACAAGTCCCTATTTTAAACGAGCATATCAAAATATGTATAAGGTTTTATGTTACGAAAAAACCTATCATATGAAAGTTATTCGATTCTAGTTTCCAACGCTTCAAACCGTTCATCATTTGGACATTCCTACACTAAGTTATGATCAAATTACCAAAGGCTGGAAAAATGCGATCCTGTGTCAGATATGCGATCGCAAAAACCATTATGCGGTCTGCATACTCGATATGTGACCGCAAATCTGGTCACAAACTGGACCAGTGTAGCCCAGTTTTGGGCATCAAGATTTGCAACGCATTTGCGGCTAGCATACCCATTATGCGGTCCATTATGCGACCGCAGACCCGCATTCGTAGGGTAAATCTTCCTATTTTTATAATCTGACCCCATTTAATATATAGTCTTTGGGGCTTCATTTGGGGTCATTTCTCTACTGATTTTAGAGAGAGTTGAGAGTATTTTAGAGAGAGAAGGAGGAACCCAACATTCAATCATCCAATCTTGCATCAATTTTCAAGAATCAAAGAACCCAATAAAAAGTTCTTCATCTAAGAGGTAAGATCCTGTACATTAGACTTTAATTTCGAGTTTGGGGTATAAGATGGGGTATTGAGGTATGATTCTTGGGTGTAATACTATTATTTATACATGCATGTACAAATTAGGTTTATGGAAAGATTGTTTAACATAAATAAGTAAAGATCGGGTTGGGGAATGAAGGGAACCTTGTAAAAGAGATTTGAAATCAAGATGCTCAACTAGTATTTGATAAAATGCTCAAGTGAGCTGAAACCATGAATACCTTCCTAATTTGTGTTCAATTATTACATCTCAAAGTAGATTGGGATTGCTAGAATTTTTGGAACGTTGTAGTAACTTAAGGAAAGCTTAAACAAGGTATGTATGGCTAAAACCCCGTCTTTTAGAAATTGAGCTCCACTGATACTTGTGTAAATGTGGTAAGACTGAACTTTGGATTCTTGCTTGATTTGATACTTTACATGAATTGGTGTTGTGACCGTATATTTTTGAAAGATGCATTCCAATATGATCAATGCGTTATTCTTGATAACTTAAAAAGGGTGCAAGGAATATGAACCATGTATTGAAATGCTAATACCTTAAATTGAGATCGGAGCTGCATATATTATGCCAAACTATGTGAAACCCTCTATGTATAGAGATGTTTGAAGTAATCAAATGGATTTGGGAAATAGAGTGTGGCCAATGCACTGAGAACTTGAATTATAATTGTACTTGGTGATGCCTATGACATGAGAAAATATGAAACAGATTATGAAATGAGCCTCGACTTTGCTTTCCATAAATGACTTCAATAATAAAGTGCCCTAAAGGCTTTATACACAATTTATGCCATAAGTGGTTGTTCAAGATAATGTCTTGCCTTATGAGTACACCCATTGTGATCCGAGTTCTTACATACTTCGATGCTGAAATTGTATATTTTCATGATTGGAAAAGAGTAATTCAAGAGCACTTGATGAAATTGCTAGCTTATGCATTTGATGTGTGTTTTTGTTATGGTTTGGTGTATCCCCTCCTTTTTGGATGAATCTGTTGTGTATAAAGTTCCATTGTTAATAAACTTGAGGTGTATGATTTCTGAAATATTGTATATACCCAAGATTCATTATTCCTCTCATGTGTACTTGACATCTTGAATTGAATGGCTTGTTGTTGAAATTGATATTGATGTGAAATATGTGGAAATGATGTGAAATGTGGGAAAGAAGAGATTGAGTTATGAAATGTGGCCTAGTGCCAAGTATGATGTGATAAGTTGTGGCCCCAAGTGCCTATGAAATGATATATGTGAAATGAATTGATTAATGAGAAGGGAACAACGCCTTGGTAAGGCGGCCTAGCCGATCGGGACGAGATCGGACTCTACTCAAGATATCTGTAGTATTGGAAAGATATGATGAATAGTATGGAATGTCCCAAACTAAAAAGCTATGGAAAAATGATGTGGAAATGGTATGATTCTTTTATTTAATGATGTGGTGATTGTTAAAGCTTTTGATTGACCTTTATGATTTCTTTATTCTTGTTTGATAGTTCTTCCTAATGAGAAGGTGTTCATGATTTCTTTATTCTTGTATGATAGTTCTTTCTTACTAGATGGTGTTTAGTTATACATACTGGTGCTATTCGATGGCACTAACGTCCCTTTTGCTGGGGACACTACGTCTTTAAATGGATATAGGTGTTTCTATAGCAAGCAGTGTTGGTCGCAGCTAGTGCCACATCATCCTTTCAACTGACTTTGTGAGCCCCACTTCGTTTCGGGTTCTGTTTCATCTATTCATCATGTACTTTGTATTTTAGGTATAGCTGGAGTCTTGTTACTAGCATTTCCATATTACATTACTCTTCAGTTGTGTTTAGAGGCTCCGTAGACAGGTTGTGGGTAGTGTCAGCTATTGGAATTAAAGTAGAAATATTGATGTTGGCAAAGACTTATAAAACTTGTAATATTTTGATAATTATGATTTAAGTTGCTAATGGAAATGAAATGGAAGTTGTTAATGAAATACTTACTAAGTATGATTAATGGAGTCCATCTCCTATTTATTCATGAATTAGTTTGGGTAGAATGAAACCTAACAGGCTTGCTCAGTCGGGTTTACTCGGTTGAGCGCCAGTTGCGCTCCTCAGATTTTGGGGCGTGACAATTCTGTGAGCTGTGAATATTGTTCTGGTACTCCGAGGCACAATACAAAGAAGTGTTGGGACTTGAAAAATGCTATCCAGAAGCTCATTGACACAAACCGGATTGAAATCCAGACTCCAGAGGCACAACCAGAATCCACTACCAACCCATCAGGAGAAAAACATGATTGAGATAGTACATAAGGGAGGGGAGCTCAAGAAGCCTTCACAGACCGTCATGATGATTCGGTCCAGTGAGGTCAAGCCAGTTAAAAAACCAACAGTTGAAGGATCAGTGAACAAGTTGAGCATGACAAACGGTGAACCATCTGTGGTAGTCAAGAAAGGATCCCCAAGTGATGTTGCAGCGAAGAAGAAAAGTTAAAAGTGGTTATGCCAGGGATGGCAAACAAGCCTATCATAATTGTAGAGGATACGCGTACGGATCCTGTCATCATCAAGCCTGTAACCCAGTTGCCAGTAATCAGCACCAAGGCCATCCCATGGAACTATGAACAGGTGATAGTGACCTATAAGGGAAAGGAAGTGAAAGAAGAAGTCAATGAGGCCCAAGGACTAACTCGTTCGGGGAGATGCTTTGCCCCGGAGGAGTTAAAAAAAGCTAAAACATCCAGAGATAACCCAGTGCTAGTGAAGAAAGCAGTGACTAAAGAGGAAGCGGAGGAGTTTCTAAGAAAAATGGAGGTACAAGATTATTCCATCGTGGAGCAGTTGAGAAAGACGTCGGCTCAGATTTTCTTGCTATCATTGTTAATCCACTCAGATGAGCATCGTCGAGCCCTGATAAAAATTCTGAACAAGGCTCACGTTCCTGCCAAAATTTCAGTGAACCATCTTGAAAAGATCGCCAACAAAATATTTGAGGTGAACAGGGTCACCTTCTCTGATGATGAGTTGCCTATGGAAGGTACTGAACACAACAGAGCTCTCTATCTTACGGTGAAATATGAAGATTTTGTGGTCACCAGGGTATTAGTTGGAAATGGGTCCAGTGCAAATATCTGCCCACTCTCTACTCTGAACAAGTTGAAAGTTGATGATGAGAGGATTCACAAAAACAGCATATGCGTCCAAAGTTATGAAGGTGGCGGAAAAGACTCGGTCGGTGATATAGTGCTTGAGTTGACAATAGGACCAGTGGAATTCACCATGAAGTTCTAGGTGCTAGACGTGGTCGTCTCCTACAATTTGTTGTTAGGTCGCTCTTGGATTCATGCCGCTAAAGCAGTCCCGTCCACTTTGCACCAAATGGTCAAGTTCGAATGGGATAGGCAGGAGCTTATCGTGCATGGCAAAGATAATTTGTGTGCTCACAGTGATGCCTTTGTCCCATTTATTGAGGTTGAAGATGACAAAGGGCCCTGGGTCTATCAAGTTTTTGAAGCAGTGCCGGTCGAGAAAGTTCTAGAAGGGAAATGTGTTCCAACCCCAAAGATAACCTCTGCATCAGTCATGGTGGCCTTTGAAATGCTGAAAAATGGCTTCGTGCCCGGTAAAGGTTTGGGCGCATCTCTGCAAGGTATCATACAGCCAGTGTCCCTCCTTGAAAATTTGGGTACGTTCGGTCTTGGATTCAAACCTACAGCGGCAGATGTGAAAAGGGCTAAAAGGTTGAAACAAAAGGCGTGGGCACTTCCAAAGCCTGTCCCACGTCTCTCCAGATCTTTTGTCAAGCCCGGTGCCAGGAAACGCCTAGTGACGATGGTCCCAAGTTCTATGGTTGACATTGATGAGGAGTTAATTGAGAGGTTCCAGAGGTTGTTTGATGATGTGAACATGGTGGAATTTGGAGAAGGTTCTAGCAAAGCAAACGTGCAGTTCGTCGGGTCGAATGCAAAGATTAACAATTGGAAGGCTACTCATCTCCCTACCAGGAAGGAGTCTTGGTAGTTTGTTTTGTTTTCCTTTCTAGCTGGGTCATTTCAGGGTTGTAACCCGGACTTTTATTTTTTGCCTGTTGATGTACAAACCCTGTTATCCTTTATTTTCAATGAAATGCAATTTCCCTTTTCCATCATTCCTGATAGTTTTATTTTTTGTTTTTCTTTTCTTCTTTGCACAGTTCTTTTTATGCTGGTTTCAATGACATGACATGCATGAGGAATCTTTGGCCCAGTCTTAAAAGTCAATCTAATTCTAAAATAATAATCCAAGAAATAGAGTGTTATGATGAATCAGAATATGATGAGGATGAGGCCTTTGAAGAGATTAGTAAAGAACTAAGTCACTTTGAAGAAAAACCCAAACCTAACCTGAATGATATAGAAGCAATCAATTTAGGGGACCCAGATAATGTTAGAGAAACTAAGATAAGTGTCCATCTTGAACCGCACATCAGGGAAGAGATAATTAAAGCGCTGTTTGAGTATAAGGATATTTTTGCATGGTCGTATGATAATATGCCCGGTTTGAGTACCAATTTGGTGGTCCATAAATTGCCAATTGATCCAGCATTCCCTCCCGTCAAGCAGAAGTTGAGAAAATTCAAAACTGATATTAGTGTGAAGATTAAAGAAGAGGTCACAAAGCAGCTTGATGCAAAGGTCATTCGGGACACGCGGTATCCCACATGGTTAGCCAATGTTGTGCCTGTTCCAAAGAAAGACGGTAAGACCATAGTGTGTGTTAATTACCGTGATCTCAAGAAGGCAAGTCCAAAGGACAACTTCCCACTGCCAAATATCCACATTTTGATTGATAATTGTGCCAAGCATGAGATTGGATCTTTTGTGGATTGTTATGCGGGGTATTATCATATTTTAATGGATGATGAAGATGTGGAGAAGACGGCATTCATCACGCCGTGGGGAACATACTGCTACCAGGTCATGCCTTTTGGTTTGAAAAATGCTGGGGCAACTTATATATGGGCAATGACGACCATATTCCATGACATGATACATAAAGAGATCGAGGTTGACGTGGATGATGTGATCATAAAGTCCAGGAAGCAGTCTGACCACGTCAAAGATTTGAGAAAGTTCTTCCAAAGGCTCCTCAAGTACAATCTTAAGCTCAACCCTGCAAAGTGTGTGTTTGGTGTTCCATCGGGGAAATTGTTGGGATTCATAGTCAGTCGGTGAGGCATCGAATTAGATCCGTCAAAGATCAAAGCTATCCAATAATTACCACCGCCAAAGAACAAGACCAAGGTGATGAGCCTGTTAGGGAGGCTAAACTACATCAGCAGGTTTATTGCTCAGCTCACGACAACTTGTGAGTCCATCTTTAAGCTGATAAAGAAGGATGATGCGGGCAAATGGACTAATGAGTGCTAGGAAGCATTCGATAAGATAAAGGGGTACTTGTCAAACCCACCTGTGTTGGTCCCGTCGGAACCTAGAAGACCTTTAATTCTTTATTTTACAGTCTTGGATAACTCATTTGGTTGCATGTTGGGTCAGCACGACATCACCGGCAAGAAAAAAGCATGACATCTACTATCTCAGCAAGAAATTCACATCTTATGAGGTTAAGTATATTCCTCTTGAGAGGACGTGTTGTGCCCTGCCTTAGGTAGCATAGAAGTTGAAGCATTATTTGTCATCCTACACTACTTACCTTATCTCTCATCTGGATCCTTTGAAGTATATCTTTCAGAAGCCTATGCCCATAGGAAGGCTCGCAAAGTGGAAGATCTTGTTCACAGAGTTTGACATTGTATATGTGACTCGAACGGTGATAAAAGCCCAAGCTTTGGCCGATCATTTGGCCAAGAACCCTGTGGATGAAGAATATGAACATTTGAAGACTTATTTTCCCGACGAAGATGTAATGCACATTGATGAGGTCGAGAAGGAGGAAAAGGCCGGTTGGAAACTCTTCTTTGATAGGGCTGCTAATATGAAAAGCGTTGGGATAGGAGTTGCACTGATTTCTGAAACAGGGCATCACTACCCTGTTACGGCTCAGCTTCATTTCTATTGTACCAACAACATGGTTGAGTATGAGGCATACATTTAGGGTTTAAGGCTAGCTCTAGATATGGGAATCCAGGAAGTCTTGGTCTTGGGAGACTCGGACCTTCTGGTGCACTAGATTCAAGGAGAATGGGAGACGCGAGATTTAAAACTTATACCGTATCGATAATGTCTGCATGATCTTTGCCAACGGTTTCGATCTATAGAATTCAGGCACATTTAAAGGATCCATAATGAGGTTGTCGATGCCTTGGCTACCTTGGCATCAATGTTGCACCATCCGGACAAAGCTTATGTTGACCCTCTGCATATTCAAGTTTGTAATTAGCATGACTACTGCAATATGATTGAGGAGGAACTCAATGGTGAACCATGGTTCCATGATATCAGGGAGTACATCAGAATAGGGGTATATTCGGAACAGGCCATAGGGGATCAAAGAGAACAATTCGTCGATTGGCAAGTGGATTTTTTTCTGTAGGGGAGTTTTGTACAATAAGGACTCCAGATCTTGGATTGTTAAGATGCATAGATGCTAGACAGGCATCGACTATCATGACCGAAGTACATTCTGGGGTTTGCGGGTCGTATATGAGTGGGTATGTTTTGGCAAAGAAGATTCTCCGAGTAGGTTATTATTGGCTCACCATGGAGCAAGATTGTATCAGTTTTGTGCGCAAATGTCATCAATGCCAAGTATACGGAGATTTGATTCATTCTCCGCCATCTGAATTACACACAATGTCCGCACCATGGCCCTTTGTTGCTTGGGATATGGACGTCATCGGACCAATCGAGCCAGCAGCATCCAATGGGCACAGGTTCATTCTAGTAGCCATTGACTATTTCACTAAGTGGGTTGAAGCTAAAACTTTCAAGTCTGTGACCGAGAAGGCGGTGGTCAATTTTGTTCATTCAAATATCATTTGTCGGTTCGGAATCCCAAAGGTGATCATCACAGATAATGGTGCTAATCTTAATAGTCATTTGATGAAGGAAGTGTGTCAACAGTTTAAGATTACACATTGTAATTCCACCCTATACCGCCCCAAGGCGAATGGAGCAGTCGAGGCAGCCAACAAAAACATGAAGAAGATACTTTGGAAAATGGTGCAAGGTTTCAGGCAATGGCATGAGAAGTTGCCATTTGCGTTGTTGGGTTATCGCACTACTATTCGCACTTCAGTAGGTGCAACCCCTTACTTGTTGGTATATGGCACAGAAGCAGTGATACCCGCAGAAGTTGAAATTCCATCCCTTCGGATTATTTCTGAAGCCAAAATTGATGATGATGAGTGGGTCAAGACCCGTCTGGAACAATTAAGTTTGGCTGATGAAAAAAGATTGGCAACAGTGTGTCATGGCCAGTTTTATCAAAAAAGAATGGCGAGAGCATACAAAAAGAAGGTGCGTCCCCAGAAATTTGAAATGGGTCAACAAGTATTGAAATGTATCCTTCCATATCAGGCTGAAGCGAAAGGCAAGTTCGGCCCAAATTGGCAGGGGTCGTTCATCGTAACGAGAGTGTTGTCCCATGGTGCTTTGTATTTAACAGATATAGAAGGCAAATGTGTAGATATGGTTATCAATTCTGATGCAGTCAAAAGATATTATGTATGATTTCTTTGGTTTAAATTGTGTTTGTTTGTACTTGGCATGTTTTGAAGATTGGAATGATGAAGGCATTTTGTTCTGCTATCTAAACACTTTATCCTTTGTTACCCCTTTGAGCCTTATTTATTTCCTTTCATACCCCTCTTTTGGAATCAGTAGCAAAGTTCAGAAATGCGAGCGAAAAAGATAAGTAAAGGACAATAGAGAAAAAGAGAAAGAAAAGAATGAAAAGAGTGGGGGAAAAAAGAAGAGAGAAAAAAAACAAAACAACAAAAAGAGAAAAAGAAAAAAAAGAAGAAAAGAAGAGAAAGAAAGGGAAAAAACAAAAATCACAACAACAAAGTAATTCCTATGACATGACTACGTTTGACATGATTCCTTTTAAGGATACGTAGGCAGCCTCATAGTTCGGTCCCATCAAAATAAAATTCAAAAGTCCCAAGCAAAGAAACTGGGGCAGAAAATTGTGGTTGTTGTAAGAAATCTGATTCCAAAAGTTGTAATTTTGAACCCTTTCAAATTGTTTTGAGCCTTTCGATATCTTTTCTTTCTAACCTTATCCAAAGCCCATATTACGGTACAAAGAAAGACCTTCCGATCAGTCGTCGAGAGATTCCAGGCCGAGCAAGTAGAGGTGAGTCATATCAGGGGCAACACTCTGTTCTGAGCAGGGAAGTGAAAAATGAGAGAGTCTTATTGGTGAAAACCCTCACGTGCACCGTAAGGTCATGGAAAGCTGAGAGAAATAAAAAATGAGAGATTCTTATTGGTGAAAACCCTCACGGTCACCGTAAGGAGACAGTGAGTTGAATGATAAATAAATGAGAGGGGTTTGTTGGCAAAAACCCTTCAGGGAACCGCAAGCCGAATAAGGTTGTTGACTTGGCAAGGGAGTTAGATTATGGGAACCACATCCACAAAAGTGCGAAGATTGAAAGAAGATTGGTTGAATAGGCTGGGCTGATTAATCCGAAATGCATGTCATGATCATTAGTACCAGCTTCTCCACTTAGATAAGTCTCTTTCCCTTTTCTTTTTCAAACATGTCATTCAGTTTTAGATTTTCCTCTTTATTCCTAACTCTCGAAGTCATTGCATTTCATTTCTTTGGGTTTATTTCTCTAATGTTTTTCTAAATGTCAGCCTTGTTTAAGCAAGAAAGAAAGGATTTCAAAGCTTACTATCAAACCTCCAAATTGCACAAAGCAAAGTGCGGCCAAAGCATACCAGAGATAGCATGATGTAAAGTGGGAAATAAGGTGTCAGTGAAAGTTCCATTGGTCGAATGGTTTAGTAATCTTGTGGGAGATATAGAGGTTCAGGTAGAAGGGTCAGAAATGTAAAACAACGGTTTGGGTGTAGAACGCTCGGGTCATCCAAGGTCCTGTGGTTGAGAGTCAGTTATAAAGTCAAACGATTTTTGTCCAGTTCAAGATAACCAGTCAAAGCAAAGCACGGTAGCAAAGAGGCCACTTTTAGCAAGAATGCCATAAACTAACCACCACATTTTAAACTGACAAGATTTTTCTTTGATTTGAAACAGGGGCAGAAAATTTCGTTTGTTTCGAAGAAACCCTCCATGAGGAAAGAAAGTACCAGATAGGTTTGACCGTAAATTCTCAGGACCCTCCTGGACAATGGGACCTAGTTTTAAAATCCAAAACATTCATGAGTAACAAGATCTAGCATAAGCTCTACTTTGTGAAAATATAAGTTGGTTTTGAAGTTTTCATTCTTAGGATGAGACTCAATTGGAAATTTTCAGGACCCTCCTGAATAGTGGGACTTAGCTTTAAGACCTCCATTAGATAACAAGATTTAGCGTAAGTTCTGCCGTAGGGAAGTATAATTTAGCCTTAAAGTTGTCACTCTTAAGATGAGATTTGATTTTGATTTTCAGGACCCTCCTGGATAATGGGATGTAGTTTTAAGACCTTCATCGATAACAAGATTTAGCGGAAGTCATACCTTTAGAAAATATAATTTAGCTTTAAAACTGTCATTTTACTAGGAGTTTTCAGGACCCTCCTGGATAATGGGATCTAGTTTTAAAATTCTTAGAGATATTTGGTAACATGATTCAATTAACACTCACTGATGTGCCCAGCCACCAAACTGGGGCAAGAAATTTTCTTTGTTTTGTCTATTCTGTTGCAATCAGGCGCCCACCTGGAGAACAGGGGAGAACATCACGAGTTTTAAAGATAGAAAGCAGTTCAGGTTCAAGCGATCAGGCACCCACCTGGAGAAATAAGGGAAAACAGTTCAAAGGAAAAGCAGTCGCAAGAAGAAGTAGTTCAAGCTCAGCAATCAGAAGCCCACCTGGAGAACAAAGGGAAAACAAATCAAGTTCCAAGGAAAAAACAGTTCAAGTGTTGGTAATCAGGAGCCCACCTGGAGAACAAAGGGAAAAGCAATTCAAGTGTCGGTAATCAGGAGCTCACCTGGAAAACAAAGGGAAAGCAGCAATGTTCAAAGGAAGACATCAATCAGGAGCCCACCTGGAGAACAAAGGGAAACAGTTCAAGTCTCAAGGAAAAACAGTGCAAGTGTTGGAAATCAGACGCCCACCTAGAGAGTAAGGGAGTATAGTTGAAGTTTGGCAATCAGGCGCCCACCTGGAGAACAAGAGAATACAGTTAAAATTTTGGCAATCAGGCGCCCATCTAGAGAGCAAGGGAATACAGTTCAATTTTTGGCAATCAGGCACCCACCTGGAGAACAAGGAAAGCAGTTTAAGTTTCAAAGGAAGACAACACAGGTTTCAAAGGAAAACAGTTTAAGGTAACAAAGGGAATACAATTCAAGTTTTGGTAATCAGGCGCCCGCCTGGAGAACAAGGGAATACCGTTCAAATGTTGGCAATCAGGAGCCACCTGGAGAATAAGGGAATCCACTTAGAATACAAGTCAAGTCACCAACAAAGGAAGTTCACCTGGAGAGTACAAGTCAACAGAGCAACAAAAATTGCAAGATCAAGTGGAAGATATAGATAGGATTCTTGTAATTCGTAGATCATAGTTTAGTCTAGCTTCTTTTATTTTGTCTTGGTGTAATAAGGAGTTCAACAAGCAGTAGCAGCAACAACAACAATGAAATCGCAGCTTCCTGGTAGTCCCAGCTACCGAAACTTCCCGAACTACACTGACCTGATTCCTTTATAGCCAAGGATATGTAGGCAACCTCGGAAGCAGGGTGCGGTCAAAAAATCTTTCAAAAATGCTTCCCATGGAGTATTCAAACAGGCAAAAATTGCTCGTATCCGCTCACTTTATCTTTGCACGAAAACTCTTCATGTTTCCGAGCAAAGAGGGGCAGCTGTGAGCACGTGATTTTTGCCATGTATGAATTACTCCCATAAATTCAAGAAAATAATGTTTTCCCTTTATTTGCAATGATTGTATATTTTTCATAGGATTTTTGTTAATTGTTTGCATTTGTCTATGCATGTTTATTTTATTTAAATCATGAAAAATACAAAAATTACTCTGCATTGCACTCGGGGTTTGTTTTTACATTTTTAGGTTAACTAGTAAATTAGTTGTTTTATACAAATGAAAAAATCATAAAAAATGGCTCACTTTTGCATTTTTAGCCGTTTATTTTTAAATTTCTAGTACTTCTTTTTAATTTAGGAGTTAATTAATTATTATATTAGATAATTAGTTTAATTTCGTAAATTAATCTAGTTTAAGAGTCCAATCTAAGTTTTAATTAATTGAAAAGAAAAAGAAACAAAAGAGAAGGAGAATTGGAAATGTGTTTAAACTTCGAAATTGGGCCAATCCAATAGAAAACCCAAACAAGATCTGATCCAATCCCTCCTAACTCGCCCCAGCCCAGTCAGAGACCCGGTCCATCGTCCCTGGCCTAACCAAACGACGCCGTTTGGAGGTTTTCATCTCAGCCGTTGATTTCCACTCATCGAACGGCTAGGAACTGAGGTCTCTATTGATATTTAACTGTTCGAAGCCTAGGACCTCCCCCCCCCCCCTGTCTGAACCCATTCCCTCTCCATCGTCGTCTCCATCAAAGAAACCATAGGGTCTGCCGCCCCAAAAACCCCCGCCATATTCGTCGGCGGCGCATCCCTAATCCACCTCAAAACTACACCTTAGAATCCCTTTCACCTCTTCTTTCACAAAATCCAAGCCATGTTCCTCGAATCCCTCTCAATTGTCTCGAATTTCAGATCAAACTTTGACACCCCAAATCCTCAAATCTACCCAAATTTACACCATGCAACCCCTCACCCCTTTTCTTTCCCCAAATATGTCTTGTTTCCTATCAAATCAGCCCGTCAATGTTGAAGCAAGGGTCTGGAAAGCCCTAGATTTTGCCCTTTGTTCTTTTCTGGGTCAGTACAAGGTCGAGTGAGCCCCAAACAGTCATTAATTGATTGCCCTTGTTAAGGAAAATCGATTAATGACAAGCAAAGGTTCATTTTCTTCTGCAAAGAGGCTATTCGAGTTCATACGGGGTTCTGCCTGAAGTAGGTTTGGGGTAATTTTCTTCTACTTTGTGTCATTGGTTTCCCTCTGATCTTCTCCTCTTCTTCTTCCAGTTTCTTTCTTCACAAGTTTTGGTTCTTGTCAGATTGCCTAACTTAGGTTTTTGGCTTTAGGTTTGTTAGCTAGTTTATGTGCCTAATTGTTAATAATAATCGGTTTCATAGGGGTTTCGTTTAGGTTGGTTTCAATTTATGATTTATTAGGTCTTCATTCTTTCTACTCTTTTAATTTCTGCTGGTTAATCAATAGTTTTGGGTTTCATTTTATATTTGTTAATTGATTTCGGAGCTTAAGCATTAATGATAGTCAGTGTGGTTCATCGTTTGCATTAATTCTTATTCCCATGGTATTTTCTGAGTTTATACTTATATGAGAATGGTCTAGGTTTAATTCAAGGTTCAATTGTATTTGTTGTGGTTTATTCGAGTATGTTCTGGAAGTCATTAGTTTTCTAGCATTTCTGAAAGTTCCATTTAGGGTTCTTGTAGTAGACTAGTTCTTCATGAATTAATATGATTCACCAGTTGTTAGATGCATTCCTAGTGTTGAAGTTCATTTCTTTTCATTGCATCTAAAGGTATTAGCTCGCTTGTTTTCTGTTTGTTATGTTTGTAAGTATTCAGAACTTTAGGGGATAATTGAATAATTATGAACTTTAGGGGTGGTTTGGGAATTGTTTAACCTAGAAAATCTTTAGTAACTGATTGGGAAGCTTCCTAAATGGACAGTTGCCCAACATTGTTAGGGAAAAACAGGCTGAAAAATAAAAATATCTGAAAGGAAAGGAAAGGGACAATTGTACAAAATCAGTTTTAAAAGATGCCCTATGAGGGTATCCTGGAAAAATATCATTTCCTTGCCTTGGAAGGCAACAACAAATTTTCTGTTGTATAAATAAGACCCTCCCCTCATTCAGCACACACGGACACACACCCTAAAAGACTAAAAAACTCTTTGCGCTATTCTTGGTCAAAACTGCTTGGAATTACACTGTGAAATATACTATTAGAGTCATTTTAACACCTCAAAACCTCTTGCTTGATCTAGGTTCAACAATGACTTGAAAGGATTTGAATTTGTTGAGTTTGCTGAGCTGATCTGCTGTTGCTGCTAATCCTTCATTCCCTCTGATTTTTCCTTTGAATTCCAAGTATCTTTTAAACCATGGACAACAAGTGAAGTGTGAACATGTACTTCGAATGGAAACATGATTGAATACAAGTCATTATTGTGTTTTATTTTCTTCTGTTTCTTCCATTTCTTTAGTATTTTGTAATAGTTCAATCTTATACATGTTATATTAGCCTTCTCATGTTGTTGACATGGTAAACGATGAATTGCTGCTGGGTTTTTTTTTTTGTTGTTGAGAGTTTGATGTTGGTTCTTAGATTCAAGTTAGTCGCTTGTCAATTTCTTGGATTTTTACTAATGTTTGTATTAAGAGAGGGGTTTTAGTTGAGATTAAATTTCATATGATTAATTATGGGTTAGCTTAGAATTGAATATTGTTCAGTGTTGTTCTCATTGCAATTGATTTCGAAATAATGTTGCCTTTGAGAATGTAATGTGATTTAATAGCACTTAAGGTCTCCTGTATGTCAAGCTGCTGTGTACTGGTGCTTAGGCTCATTTGGTATTTCTCTTGAATTTGCATATCAGCTTTGTTTTGTGTGGACTCGATCTTGAGTCCCATGTCTTCAGCTTATGCTTTTTCTTTGTAAGGCTTGGGCTCCCTCTGGGCCTGAACCTTAAGGCTATTATGAAACAAGGAAACTTGCAGCCTTGCAACTCTGTCAGGCTTGTGCTCGATCCCGTTGCCTTCTGCATCAATATGGGAGTTTTCAATAAATTATTGGGCCTGCCGCCAGGCCCAGGATTTTGAATAAATATAGATCGGATCTCCTTTAACACTAGCCTTTCTGATTAATGAGTCTAGTTTGAACATTAGCTTAAAAAAAATAATTCTGAATTCCCTTAGCCTTTTAATTAATTAGTTTCTCTTAAAATTAGATTTGAGGTGTGCCATATTGAGCAAGTTATAATTTATGGCCCTCAAAAGATTAATTCAAACATCCTTTAAAATTAGATTCGAGGTGTGCCATAAGCAAAATTAGATAACTCATGGCCCTTGGATAATTAATACTAACTCTTTAAAATCGAGGTGTGCCATACACAAACAAAAATCCATATGATATGGCCATCACATTAATATTAACCTTGTATAGAAAACACCTTTGAATATTTGTAGCTTAGGCACATTTTTTAATAAATCATTGTGGCTATGGGTACGGTTCCCGTGGCATAGTCATGATATCCAATTCCCAAATGTGGGTGTACATTTCATGTGACCCGATTCTAATTTCCAACAAGGTTAAACATGTCGTGAATCACAAGTGCATTTCATGTAACGTGGTTTGCGATGTGTATTAAATAATTCTTTAAATAAATAAAAGCGGTTAGAAAGTTAAAAATACACATAGGTTTGAAAAAATATTTTTAAAAAATCAGATAAATAGGCCAATAATAATAGTTGAGCGACAGTGCTAGAACCGCGGAACCCGGGAATGCCTAACACCTTCTCCCGGGTTAATAGAATTCTTTACCCGAATTTCTGTATTCGCGGACTATAAAACAGAGTCAATCTTTCCTCGATTCGGGAGTTAAATCGGTGACTTAGGACACCATAAATTATCTCAAGTGGCGACTCTGATTTTTAAATAAATAATCTCGTTTCGATTGTCACTTAAATTGAAAAAAACTCCCTTATACCCCTTCCGGGGGTGGAAAAAGGAGGTGTGACACTCATGCTATGCTAACCAATTGGTAGTATAACAACCTCTAATTACCCAATACAAAAGTTATAGCGGTGAATTAAACTTGACACAACCCTCTTCTCAAAACTATAGAGCACCACAAACTTGCAGTTATAGTTCACAATCCCAATCAACACTCAGAATCCATAAGAACCTGAGACCAATGCCATACTATTCCATTCACAAGACTGAGGACATTATTGCCCAAAGCCTACAATAGTCCTCCCTCAATGAAAAATACAAAGAATCATTACCCCACCATATTTGCCTTTACCACTTCTCATGGTTATGGTTGACTGAGACAAGCTAAGGGGAGCATACCTTTATGTCCAAATGAACATCATGAAATAATACCCCAGCAATAGGAACATAAATGGTGGTTCAGATGATAGGTCCACCATAAAAGCAATGCAAATCAACAGTAATTGATAGTCTGTTTTACACTAATTTGTTTGTTATTCTATGCAAATACAAAGGACACACTCATAGCGTTGCCTCCAAGGTATGGTATTAGCACTCGCAGTGCTTAGTCTATTGGGGGTCTATCAATACTATAAAGAGTTGTGGGTTATGAAGAACCCATATACAGCTAACAACCAATGCAGACAACAGAAAATCTCATACAAATAACTAATACCTCAACACCCTAATATCATTATACCATCAGTAATATCTCTCAACAGCTCTACTCCATTCCAACAATAATACAAATCTATTAAGATATCCACCCCCACAGTCAACACCCCAAATGTAACACCAAATCTCAGAACCCACAAGAACCTAGGATTTGTGATGAACTCCCATAACCCAAGGAAAAAGAGAGAGAAAGAGAGAGAGAGAGAGAGAGGGAGAGAGAGAGAGAGAGAGAGAGAGGGAGAGAGAGAGAGAGAGACAGAGAGAGAGAGAGAAAGTTTCCCATATATCATTCCTCACTCTTCCATGCATACACATAGCCAACTTTACCTGATAAAATACAGCTGGGATATCCTTGTCATTGTTTATCACCCATGCAATGCTAACCAATTGGTAGTATCACAACCTTCAATTGCCCAACACAAAAGCTATAACAGTGAATTAAACTTGACACAACCCTTATCTCAGAACTATGGAGCACCACAAACTGGCAGCTATAATTCACAATCCCAATCAACACTCAGAATCCATAAGAACCTGAGAGTAAAACCATACTATTCCACTCACAAGACTAAGGATATTATTACCAAAGCCTATAACAGTCCTACCTCTAAGAAAAACTCAAACAATCATTACCCCACCGCATATTGCCTCCACTACTTCTCATGGTTATGATGGACAGAGACAATCTAAAGGATCATACCTTTTTGTCCTAATGATCATCATGAGACACTACCCGAGCAATAGGAAAATGAATGGTGGTTCAGATGATAAGGCCACCATAAGAGCAATGCAAATCAACACCAATGGATAGTCTAACTTAAACTAAATTTTTTATTCCATGCAAGTACAGAGGACACACTCATAGCTTTGATAGGCCTCCAAGATGTGGTATTAGCACCCATAGTGCTCAGTTTGTTGGAGGTCTATCAATACTATAAAGAGTGGTGGCATATGAAGAACCCATATACAGCTTACAATAAATGCAAACAACAGAAGATATCATACCAACGACCAATAGCTCAACACCCTAATATCACTATACCATCAGCAATACCTCTCAACAGCTCTATTCCATTTCAACAATACCACAAATCCATTAAGGAATGCACCTCCACAGTCAACACCCCAAATGCAACACCAAATCTCAGAACCCACAAGAACTTAGGATTAGTGATGCGCTCCCATAACCCAAAGAGAGAGACAAAAAGTTTCCCATATATCATTCATCACTCTTCCATGCACACATATAGCATACCTTACCTGATGAAATACAACTGGGATATCCTTGTCATTGTTTAACTCATGTTATGTTAACCAATTTGTAGTATAACAACCTCTAATTGCCCAACACAAAAGCTATAGCAGTGAATTAAACTTGACACAACTCTCATCTTAAAACTATGGAGCACCACAAACTGGCAGTTATAGTTCACCATCATAATCAACACTCAAAATACATAAGAACCTGAGAGCAATTTGATACTATTACACTCACAGAACTGAGGACATTATTTCCCAAAGCCTACACTAGTCCTCCCTAAGAGAAAATCTCAACGAATCATTACTACACCACATTTGGCCTCCACCATTTCTCATGGTTATGATTGACAGAGACAATCTAAGGGGAGCATACCTTTTTGTCCAAATGATCATCATTAAACACTGCCCGAACAACAAAAATATGAACGGTGGTTCAGATGATAAGGTCACCATATGAGCAATGCAAATCAACAGCAATGGATAGTCTAATTTACACTAATTTTTTTGTTATTCTATGCAAGTACAAAGGACAAACTCATAGCATTGATAGGCCTCCAAGATGTGGTATTAGCACCTGAAGTGCTCAATCTGTTGGAGGTCTATCAATACTATAAAGAGTGGTAGCCTATGAAGAACCCACATAGAGCTAACAACCAATGAAGACAACAGAAGATCTCATACTAACAACTAACAGCTCAACACCCTAGTATCACTATACCATCAGCAATACCTCTCAACAACTCTACTCCATTTCAACAATACCACAAATCGATTAAGATATCCATCTCCACAATCAACACCCCAAATGCAACACCAAATCTCAGAACCCACAAGAACCTAGGATTAGTGATGCACTCCCATAACCCAATGAGATAGATAAAAAGTTTCCCATGTATCATTCCTCGCTCTTCCAGGCACACGCATAGCTAGCCTCACCTGATGAAATACAGATGGGATATCCTTGTCACTGTTTGTCACTCATGCTATGTATCAAAAACTCCAATTGCCTAATACAGAAGCTATAGCAGTGAATTAAAGTTGACACAACTCTCATCTCAGAACTATAGAGCACTACAAAGAGGCAGTTATAGTTCACAATCCCAATTAACACTGAGAATCCATGAGAACCTGAGGGCAATGCCATACTATTCCACTCGCAAGACTGAGAACATTATTTCCCAATGCCTACAACAGTCCTCCCTCATAGAAAAACCCAAAGAATCATTACCCCACCATATTTGGCCTGCACCACTTCTCATGGTTATGGTTGACAGAGACAAGCTAAGGGGAACATACCTTTTTGTCCAAATGATCATTATGAAATACTACCTCAGCAATAGAAAAATGAATGGTTGTTCAGATGATAAGGCCACCATATGAGCAATTCAAATCAACAGCAATGGATAGTCAAATTTACACTAATTTCTTAGTTGTTCGGTGAAAGTACAAAGGACACAATTATAGCATTGCCTCCAAGGTATGGTATTAGTACCCACAGTGCTCAGTCTCTTAGAGGTCTATCAATGCTATAAAGAGTGGTGGCTTATGAAGAACCCATATAACCCAAAAAGAAAGAGAAAATGTTTCCCATATACCAGTCCAAACTCTTCCATGAACGCACATAGCTAGCCTTACCTGATGAAATATTATGATAGACTATAATTACGTATTTTAGTCGATTATTACACTCTAATTTACTGCACTTTAGTTGAGTTTGCACTTTAATCGCTAGTGTTTTGCACTAATTGTATGTTTTATGCCTTGTAGGTGTGATTTCGAGCTATATAGATGTTATGGAATGAATTTAAGTGGTTTGGAGATTTGAAGTCTGAGTAAGAGCTCAAGGAATTAAGTCGGGATCGCGTTCGGGGATCAACGGATGATAAAACAACAAAACGAAAACTCGAAGAGGCATATTGTGTACTGTCTAGTAAAATAGACATAACTCTTTACTCAGAACTCTATTTGGGCTCCACAATATATGGTTGGAAATATAACTCAAAGGGCTACAATTTTCATGTTTTACGTTTTTCCAACTTACAAACGGAACAGGGTCAAAAACCACGACCGCGGCAGAACTGCGGCAGAACCGCGGCATAGGGCAGTCGCGGACAACTAAAGAATCTGAGAGGGTGTTTGGCCGCGGTTCCGGCGCGACCGCGGTGGAACCGCGGTAGGATGCATAAATTTCAGGGACCAAAGTGCAAAACACGGGATTTTAAGCCCTAAACCCTATATTAAACCAAGGAAGCCGGTAAAAAAAGGCATAGAGCATATTTTTGACATAGATTTGACCTGAGGATGATAGATTTGAGACACAAATTTGACCTAAGGAGGCAAGAACGCATTGGGAGCAAGGCAGAGAATTCTTCCACGAATTTTTCCTTCCTCTTCCTATTTTTCATTGTTGGTTATGATTTTTAGTATTGTAGTTTTACATACTATTATGAATAGCTAATTTGTTATCTAGAGTTTTGATAGAACCTTTTGTAGGATAAATTCTTGTTATGTTTTTATATAATTGAGCCGTAGTATAATCTCTATTTGTTCAACTACGTTCTTATTGTAGTTAATTGAAGAGCTCTCAATTAGCTGTGCCTATTTAGTATGCATAACTCGGGAGAGAGTGCATATTTAGGTAATTGTTGAACAACACCACTCCCAGAGTATATGAGGGATCAATAACCGAGGGTTTAAAGGCGAGATTAGGGATAACGAAGCCTTGGGTGCGATCTAAAGTGAGCTGTATCAAAAGCCAGCTAGCGTAGCTCGGGAGAGTGCGTCTAGTAAATTGTCGTAATTACTCGGGAGAGATTTACGGTAATAAGAGTGCTCATGATCGGTAGAGAATACTTAGGCAAAACTATAGAAGATATAGCGGGAAGGATTCCGACAATTGAGGAAATCATAACTCTAGACCTCCTTAATCTTGTCTCTAACTCTTAGTATCTTTAGTTGTTAATTTATTATTTTAATTTGTTAATCAATTAGTTAAACACAAGAATCTAAATATGTATAAGTTAGGAACTGTTTAAGCTTGTTTTCTTGGTGATAGTGAACAGCTGTAGCTAAGCCTTAGTTCTCTGTGGGATTCGACTCCGGACTTGTAAACCGGATTATATTTGCAACGACCGCATTGTCCTTTTTATAAGGAATAGTTGGGCGTGATCAAATTTTGGCGCCGTTGTCGGGGAACTAATGGTGTAGCTGTAGGTGTACATATTGCTAGGTTTCAAGTTTGAACTTTTATTTTTATTTTTTGTATTTGATTTTTTTTTGTTTTACTTGTAGATTTAAAAAAAATGGCATCATTGAATTATGAAATTTTTGATGTTGGTAATTCTACTTTTAATACTCCTTACGAATATTGTGATGAAAACTACCCTTGGCAAAATTATCAAAATATTCCCGAGAGTGAGTTATGTGCACCAACTCAATCTTATGTGTGGAATGTGTGTGATATGTATGGCGGTCAAGATGATCACTTTCATGGTTGTGCTTATATTTCTTATCTTCCTCCAACCCCTTATTATGATGATTCTACGTTTTCTTGTGAGGATAACAGGAACAAAGAACCTAGGAAAGCTGACCTAAAGAAGATCGAAGATATGTTAAAGTGCATTATAGAACAACAAAGTAAAATACAGCTGCAGGTAGAAAGGCAAGATGAAACTATTCGCAACTTAGAGGCTCAAGTGAGTCAACTAGTTGAAGCTTTTAATGCTCAATATGTCAATATTATGGATAGTAGCCGGGAGCAATTTGCATTAGAGACGGAAATTGAGGTGCCAATGGAGGGATCCAAAGTAGAACCCCAACACTCTAACCATCTAGATTTTGAGGATGTCGATGTCGTAGAGGAGATACTAGAGTCAACCAAGGATATTGAGGATACATATTTAGTTGACTCTATTGTCATTAGTGTTGAGAATGTAGACTGTCCCAATGTTCATGTAGTTGAGCGCATTGGTCCTCACTCCAAGCATTTTTCCACATTGTGTTTAGATGATGATATGAAAATAGAGTTGTCCGAGCCACTTGAGGAGTCAAGGAATGAGGAACAAAGTTCTTACATTCTGGAATTCTTCTTTCCAGAAAGTCGGGATTACACACCTCATCTAAAGGCCAAGAAGTGCAGAATACTATATCATTTTATTGGGCCAGTCAGATTCGTTCCACCGCCCCATGACCATAATCATAAGCATGAATCAAAACTTGGGGTTCAATTCATAAGCTCGAGGTGGAGGCAAAAAGTGATCTACGTCGTGTCGCGACGTTAAATCAAGCGCTTGTTGGGAGGCAACCTAACTTTATTGCTTTCTTTTATTTATTTTTTATTTTTTTAATTGTATTATTTTTGTAGTGTCAATTTTTTATTTTCTAGGAGCATGGAAAACAAAGGTATTGGAAGGATGCAACAGCAAACCAAATGGTTGGAACTAAGTGTGAGGTACCCGCACAAAGGACCAAGCTTGGGAGAAGTCTGAGTACCCCATGAGTTGTTAATGCTTCGGTCTTTGGTCTACCAGGGAGTTTCTTTTACCCTCTTATTAGTATGGTGTGCATTGGGGACAATGCACAATTTTAAGTGTGGGGTGAGGAGATTGTCTGGGTGACTTTCTATGCTATTTTAGTTGTGTTAGTTTAATTGAATAATTTTTTTTAAATAGAAAAGATTGGACTTTTCCCGACGATGGATCTATTAGATAATTTTCTTGAGGGATTTAAGTCTAAAGAAAAAGTACAAAAAGATTTTCTTTTGTTAGGTAGTGTAATAATTACCCCTTGGTTTTTCTTTAAACCACGGTCCTTTTCCAAGAGTTTTATTTGAACCGGGTGTAGTTAGTTTTTTTTTTGGGAGTAGGAGTCATTGTGTTGTGTTTTGAAGTGAAGCAATATCTCTTGACTTTGTTATGCCTTGAGAATAGTGAGTACTTTGGTTGTGACGCTTAGGCTCAGTTTTTGACTCTTGTAGAAGTACCTTAAATTGTATGATCTTAACTTTGCTAAACTGTTTTGACTAGAGTGTCTTGATGATCCAATCTTGAGTGAGTCATGTGTCATGTGTGTGTAAGGATTTGTTGTATTCTGTGCATTGCATTTGATGCCTAGAACTTGCCCCGTGTGTTTGCAAAGCGAAATAGTAGTTTTATTCAGTCTAGGAAGTGATATAGGCATTTCTTTGTTGAGCTAGATATGTATACTTTACCCACCTAATTGTTATGTATCGTAGTTAACCCCTTTGAGCCTGTAATCTTGTTTCTTTGGCAACCACATTACAAGCCTTACCCATTTGTTTGAATTAATCATCTATTTGAACCATTGTAACCTCTCAGGAGCACTTGAATTGTTATGAACTTTGTAAAAGTTAAAGTGTGGGGTGATTGGTTTGGCTTTTGAGTGGAACTAATGAAATAAGGAGAAAGGTGCATTGTTTTGAAAAAGTAAAAGCCACTTGAATTTGAAAAAAAATAGCTGGATTGTTTTAAAAAAAAGAAAAAAAAATAATTCCTTGATAAGTGGTGGCTCTTGATGTAAGTGTGCTTAAAGAAGTATGGGGTAATATACATTGATGTGAAGGTGGAGTTTGGTTTGACATAAGTATGGGGTTTGAATGTTAAAGTATATGTATTAAAGTGCTTAGGGAGGTGTAGTTACTCTTATATCTAAATGTATCATACCCGTCCCGTAGCCTACATTACAACCAAATAAAGTCCTAATTGATCCTAGATTGAATGAGCTCCATTAGTAGAGTAGTACACTACGGGCAAGCTTATGGTGCATCTTTTGTGGCATATGAATGTTATTTCTGAGAGTGAGTGAATTCTTTCTATCTTGAGTTCCTAAGTATTCTTAAATTTTATTGTGTAGAACTACTCTCTTTTGTTGTGTGAGGGCACTTGATTCATGAAGGAAAGGTAATGTCAGTGACCTTTATGTTAGAGTAAGTAGGTGAATTGTGAATAATGTGTGGTACTTATGAGTCAAATCTTGAGGTGAAGATGTTACGCTTTTGTGCTTAGTCTATTTTAAATACTCTTGGTGTGATGAGTTAGGAGAATTGTTTAAAAATGTCGTGTCTATAAAAAAAAGGTGTAGTTTGATTGCTCGAGGACGAGCAATGGTTTAAGTGTGGGGTGTTGATGATAGGCTATAATTACGTATTTTAGTCGATTATTACACTCTAATTTACTACACTTTAGTTGAGTTTGCGCTTTAATCGCTAGTGTTTTGCACTAATTGTGTGTTTTATGCCTTGTAGGTGTGATTCCGAGCTATATAGATGTTATGGAATAAATTTAAGTGGTTTTGAGCTTTGAAGTCTGAGTAAGAGCTCAAGGAATTAAGCCGGGATCGCGTTCGGGGATCAACGGATGATAAAACAACAAAACGAAAACTCGAAGAGGCATATTGTGCACTGTCTAGTAAAATAGACATAACTTTTTACTCAGAACTCCATTTGGGCTACATAATATATGGTTGGAAATCTAACCCAAAGGTCTACA
Source organism: Nicotiana tabacum (assembly GCF_000715075.1). Classification (NCBI taxonomy): domain Eukaryota; kingdom Viridiplantae; phylum Streptophyta; class Magnoliopsida; order Solanales; family Solanaceae; genus Nicotiana; species Nicotiana tabacum. The sequence goes on along the minus strand of NC_134101.1, from coordinate 86,796,458 downwards.
ACTATAATGTTTTACGTTTTTCCAAATTACAAACGGAACAGGGTCAAAAACTGCGACCTCGGCAGAACTGTGGCAGAGGGCAGTCGCGGACAACTGAAGAATCTGAGAGGGTGTTTGGCCGCGGTTCCGGCGTGACCGCGGTGGAACCGCGGCAGGATGCGTAAATTTCAGGGACCAAAGTGCAAAACACGGGATTTTAAGCCTTAAACCCTATATTAAACCAAGGAAGCCGGCAAAGAAAGGCATAGAACATATTTTTGACATAGATTTGACCTGAGGAGGATAGATTTGAGGCACAAATTCGACCTAAGGAGGCAAGAACGCATTGGGAGCAAGGCGGAGAATTCTTCCACGAGTTTTTCCTTCCTCTTCCTATTTTTCATTGTTGGTTATGATTTTTAGTATTGTAGTTTTACATACTATTATGAATAGCTAATTTGTTATCTAGAGTTTTGATAGAACCTTTTGTAGGATAAATTCTTGTTATGTTTTTATATAATTGAGCCGTAGTATAATCTCTATTTGTTCAACTACGTTCTTATTGTAGTTAATTGAAGAGCTCTCAATTAGCTGTGCCTATTTAGTATGCATAACTCGGGAGAGAGTGCATATTTAGGTAATTGTTGAACAACATCACTCCTAGAGTATATGAGGGATCAATAACCGAGGGTTTAAAGGCGGGATTAGGGATAACGAAGCCTTGGGTGCGATCTAAAGTGAGTTGTATCAAAAGCCAGCTAGCGTAGCTCGGGAGAGTGCGTCTAGTAAATTGTCATAATTACTCGGGAGAGATTTACGGTAATAAGAGTGCTCATGATCGGTAGAGAATACTTAGGCGAAATTATAGAAGACATAGCGGGAAGGATTCCGACAATTGAGGAAATCATAACTCTAGACCTCCTTAATCTTGTCTCTAACTCTTAGTATCTTTAGTTGTTAATTTATTATTTTAATTTGTTAATCAATTAGTTAAACACAAGAATCAAAATATCTATAAGTTAGGAACTATTTAAGCTTGTTTTCTTGGTGATAGTGAACAGCTGTAGCTAAGCCTTAGTTCTCTGTGGGATTCAACTCCAGACTTGTAAACCGGATTATATTTGCAACGACCGCATTGTCCTTTTTATAAGGCATAGTTGGGCATGATCAAAATACAACTAGGATATGCTTATCACTATTTATCAATCATGCTATGCTAATTAATTGATACTATCACAACCTCCATATGCCCAACACAAAAGCTATAGCAGTGAATTAAACTTGAGACAACCCTCATCTCAGAACTATAGAGCACCACAAACTTGTAGTTATAGTTCACAATCTCAATACCTGAGATCAATGCCATACTACTCCACTCACAAGACTGAGGACGTTATTTCCCAAAGCCTACAACAGTCCTCCCTCAATGAAAAATACAAAGAATCATTACCTCCACCATATTTGGCCATTACCACTTCTCATGGTTATGGTTGACTGAGACAAGCTAAGGGGAGCATACCTTTTTGTCCAAATGAACATCATGAAATAATACCCCAGCAACAGGAACATAAATGGTGGTTCAGATGATAGTCCACCATAAAAGCAATGCAAATCAACAGTAATGAATAGTCTATTTTACACTAATTTAATTGTTATTCTGTGTAAATACAAAGGACACACTCATAGCGTTGCCTCCAAGGTATGGTATTAGCACTCGCAGTGCTTAGTCTATTGGGGGTCTATCAATACTATAAAGAGTTGTGGCTTATGAAGAACCCATATACAGCTAACAACCAATGCAGACAACAGAAGATCACATACAAATAACTAATAGCTCAGCACCCTAATATCACTATACCATCAGCAATATCTCTCAACTACTCTACTCCATTTAAACAATAATATAAATCTATTAAGATATCCACCCCCACAGTCAACACCCCAAATATAACACCAAATCTCAGAACACACACGAACCTGGGATTTGTGATGCACTCCCATAACCCAAGGGAGAGAGAGAGAGAGAGAGAGAGAGAGAGAGAGAGAGAGAGAGAGTTTCCCATATATCATTCCTCACTCTTCCATGCACACACATAGCAACCTTTACCAGATGAAATACAGCTGTGATATCCTTGTCATTTTTTATCACCCATGCAATGCTAACCAATTGGTAGTATCACAACCTTCAATTGCCCAACACAAAAGCTATAACAGTGAATTAAACTTGACACAACCCTTATCTCAGAACTATGGAGCACCACAAACTGGCAGCTATAATTCACAATCCCAATCAACACTCAGAGTCCATAAGAACCTGAGAGTAATGGTATACTATTCCACTCACAAGACTGAGGATGTTATTTCCCAAAACCTATAACAGTCCTCCCTCAGAGAAAAACCCAAAGAATCATTACCCCACCGCATATTGCCTCAACCACTTCTCATGGTTATGATGGACAGAGACAATCTAAAGGATCATACCTTTTTGTCCCAATGATCATCATGAGACGCTACCCTAGCAATAGGAAAATGAGTGGTGGTTCAGATGATAAGGCCACCGTAAGATCAATGCAAATCAACACCAATGGATAGTCCAAATAACACTAATTTTTTTGTTATTCCATGCAAGTACAGAGGACACACTCATAGCTTTGATAGGCTTCCAAGATGTCGTATTAGCACCCGTAGTGCTCAGTCTGTTGGAGGTCTATCAATACTATAAAGAGTGGTGGCTTATGATGAACCCATATACAACTTACAATAAATGCAGACAACAGAAGATCTCGTACCAACCACTAACAACTCAACACCCTAATATCACTATACCATCAGCAATACCTCTCAACAGCTCTATTCCATTTCATCAATACCACAAATCCATTAAAGAATCCACCTCCACCGTCAACACCCCAAATGCAACACCAAATCTCAGAACCCACAAGAGCTTAGGATTAGTGATGCGCTCCCATAACCCAAGGAGAGAGAGAAAAAGTTTCCCATTTATCATTCATCACTCTTCCATGCACACATATAGCCTACCTTTCCTGATGAAATACAACTGGGATATCCTTGTCATTGTTTATCACTCATACTATGCTAACCAATTGGTAGTATAACAACCTCTAATTGCCCAACACAAAAGCTATAGCAGTGAATTAAACTTGATACAACCTTCATCTCAAAATTATGGAGCACCACAAACTGGCAATTACAGTTCACTATCATAATCAACACTCAAAATCCATAAGAACCTGAGAGCAATTCGATACTATTACACTCACAGGACTGAGGGCATTATTGCCCAAAGCCTACAGTAGTCCTCCCTTAGAGAAAAGCTCAAAGAATCATAACTCCACCACATTTGGCCTCCACTACTACTCATGGTTATGGTTGACAGAGACAATCTAAGGGGAGCATACCTTTTTGTCCAAATGATTATCATGAAACACTGCCCTAGCAACAGGAATATGAACGGTGGTTCAGATGATAAGGCCACCATAAAAGCAATGCAAATCAACAGCAGTGGATAGTCAAATTTACACTAATTTTTTTGTTATTCTATGCAAGTACAAAGGACAAACTCATAGCATTGATAGGCCTCCAAGATGTGGTATTAGCACCTGAAGTGCTCAATCTGTTGGAGGTCGATACTACTTTGTCACGCCCCGAACCCGGGGAAGCGTGACTGGCACTCGGTGCCATTGTGGCCCGAGCATACCACTCTGCAACTCTTTTTTATTCTTTGTAACTATCATGGGCCCATATGGCCACAACTCATAATGTACAACTGTAAGGGGCAACACTGTATCGCTAAACTATTTTTCTTAAAACATGAGCTCATATGGGCCGGCTGCACTCCGAATGAGTAGAGTCTTACCGATCCTTTGTTGAATGTCAGTCTCGTCTATTATGAGAGTTCGTCATATTGATTATCTACCTGCAGGCATGAATGCAACGTCCTCAACAAAAAAACGTCAGTATGAATAATGTACTAAGTATGTAAGGCGGAACTGAAACATAACAATAAGTCAACATTAATTGAAGACATATAAAAATTAACCTGAATCTCTGAAGTACCACTGTATATGCATACATATTATACTTACTTATATATATATATATGCTGCTTCTCCTTGAGACTATCTCCATTATTCAAATCGTATGATGCATGACTGCCCAACTGATCAGTGGTAACTGCCCGACCGACCTTAGCTCGATGGTAAACGTATAACTGCCCAACCGGTCGTAGCTCGGTGGTAAATGAATATGCATGACTACCCAACCGGTGGTAAATAATTATACATAAGTGCACAACCGGTGGTAACTGCCCGACCAACCGTAGCACAGTGGTAAATACATGAAGATGCATGTATCACTGTATTATAAACATTAACATCTTTATCAAATACCTTAACCACAAACATGTTGTCAATGCCCACCACCCATTAGAATCACAATCAAACACTAACTTCAAAAAGCAAGTTCACATTTTCCATAATATTTCAATTTAATACTTTTTGGCTAATTGTCACAGCTTAAGTTAAAAATAGTGTTTTTTTTAAATTAGAAAATTCAAGATCATCTTTATACATTTTAAGCTTCACCCTTTTCTTTTTATAAATAATTAGTTCAGGAGATATATCTTCTTTCGTTAAGTGAATTGCTTATGAAAGTCATTGAAAGGCAAAATATTCTTGCAAGAACATATTACTAGCTGAAACTATCTTTGGAAACTAACAGATAAACAATAATAGCTGAAGACTATTCTTCTTGCGGACATAGTATAGCAGTTGACAAACACTTTCTTGTATTTTAACATCTTCTGTTAGAATAAATTAGTGGTGATTGTAGGTGCATATGTCACTTATATTATGAATATTAATATCTTTATCATATACCTCAATAGGGAACTAGATACGTACTTAGACATGCTTGAATATTACTTTACGGGAATGAATAACATGGACATCCTTAACTGTTAAGAGTAGAACCACTTATGTAATATCATTACGTTTACGTATCGTCACTTGGATCATGCCAAAAGAAAGAAGGACTAACCTTAACATACCTGAGCCGATTCTCTTGATAATCCCTCTAACACTTATTTTTGCGAAAAATACGTAACTGCATATCAAAGTTGCTGCTTTCACACTTGAGAATGCTGGAATTTTCCAAGTCGAATGCAATAAACAATATTTGCAAAATTTCAAGGATGAAAATGGATTTTTATTCCAAAAGGGAATTAGGAAACAAAATTTGGAGACGGAATTACACTTAACTTTGCTGGAAAATTGGCTCTTTGATGATTCTAATATACAAACACAAGAAGAGCTAATGGGAATTGGAATAAGCATGGAATGGCTTTGAGTAGAACTACCGATTTGTATAGTAACGTTTTTTTGGGCTGAAACTCTCTAAGAGATTACAAAATGATTTTTTTAATTCTTACCAAATGCATGAGTTTGTGACTCACATATTAATGAATATATGACTCTTCCTATTGTTATGTTTTGCCACATAACAATATGACTTTAGGAGTCATCTTACTTAATCTTATATGCTTGCCACGTAAATTTTTATCCCAAATATTTTAATTTCCTAGTTAATCTTATCACCAAAATCATTAAGTAGCCCAATTATCCACATAATTAAGAATTATCTCAACTTAATTAAAATACTACTCATTTTTAATACACATTATATAACTTACTATAACATACAAAATAAATACATACACTATTATTTCATTAAAACATCTATGTAAATATATATACATATATACATATATATATATACATATAAAATCAATACATACACTATTATTTCAATAAACATCCATGTAAAAAAATGCATATATTTTCTCAATTTCTAATTTTCCTAATCTCATATAAAGAATACAAATTTTCGTACACTTAATTCTTAAAATAATAAAAAGATAACCTTCTTTTCTTGTGAGAAAATAATTTCTATCTTTACAATTAAGAAAATCTCATAAACTTTCTCATATTATGTGTATAATTTAAAACATATTCGAAAGTAGTAATATTAATAACTATATAAAATCATATTTTTCAAACCTTTCTTTTTTTCTTTACCAAAAATATTTCACTTAGAATATCATATCAATATATATATGACACGATATCAAGGTTGTTAAACTTACGGGGTGTAACATCCTTCCCCCTTTAGAACATTCGTCCTCGAATGTTAACTCTTACAGATTTACAGAATTTTTACTAGGGTCTCCTCTGTAACTGAAACAAAAACCCAAACTACATTTGATGTCTTGACTTTTCACAACATTTTGTACTTGAGTATCTCGTATCTTTTTCAACTTTACTTTACTTACTTTTCCATCTCGATTCGTATCTTCTGTTTCTTTAATAACCTCCCATCCACATTATTCCTTCAAGCTCTACTGTGATACCTACACCTCTGGTGTATACAAAACCTGGCGTAAACTTCATACTAACTTCTTATGGCTCAGCTCTATGGCACGATCTGAAAATAAAAGAAGGGTAATATTTCTAAAATGCCTTATAGCCTCTCAATTATAAATGCGGCGTGCAACACATCCATAAGTGAGACTCTACTAGGTACGGCTTTGTAGACTCTCTAGGACACGACCCGCTCTGATACTACTTTGTCACGCCCCGAACCCAGGGAGGCGTGACTGGAACCCGGTGCCATTGTGGCCCGAGCATACCACTCTGCAACTCTTTTTTATTCTTTGTAACTATCATGGGCCCACATGGCCACAACTCATAATGTACAACTGTAAGGGGCAACACTGTATCACCGAACCATTTTTCTTAAAACATGAACACATATGGGTCATCAAGGCCTCTGATATAATATACAAAATGAACCACTGTCTACAAAGCCTCTAAGATTATTTGACATCAAATGGGACAGAGTACCGGCCTACCCATAAGTCTGTAGCAAAATGCTGACAGGATGACTCATAGACTCGGCTGCACTCCGAATGAGTAGAGTCTTACCGATCCTTTGCTGAATGTCAATCTCGTCTATTATGAGGGTTCGTCAAACTGATTATCTACCAGCAGGCATGAATGCAGCGTCCCCAACAAAAGGAGTCAGTACGAATAATGTACTGAGTATGTAAGGCGGAACTGAAACATAACAATAAGTCAACATTAATTGAAGACATATAAAAATTAACCTGAATCTCTGAAGTGCCATCGTATATGCATACTTATCATACTTACATAGATATATATATATATATATAATTCTTCTCTTTGAGACTATTATCCATACGACTATCTCTATTATTCATATCGTGTGATGCATGACTTGCCAACTGATCAGTGGTAACTGCCCGACTGGCCTTAGCTCGGTGGTAAACGTAAAAATGCCTAACTGGTCGTAGCTCGGTGGTAAATGAATATACATGACTGCCCAACCGGTGGTAAATAATTATACATAAGTGTCTAACCGGTGGTAATTGTCCGACCGGCCGTAGCACAATGGTAAATACATGAAGATGCATGTATCACTATATTATAAACATTAACATCTTTATAAAATATCTCAACCACAAATATGTTGTCAATATCCACCACCCATTAGAATCACAATCAAACACTAACTTCAAAAGGCAAGTTCTCCTTTTCCATAATATTTCAATTTAATACTTTTTGGCTAATTGTCACAGCTTCAGTTAAAAATAGTATATTTTTTTTAATATTAGAAAATTCAAGATTATCTTTATTCATTATAAGCTTCACCCTTTTCTTTTTATAGATAATTAGTTCAGGAGATATATCTTCTTTCCTTAAGTGAATTGCTTATGAAAGTCATTGAAAGGCAAAATATTATTGCAAGAACATATTACTAGCTGAAACTATCTTTGGAAACCAACAGATAAACAATAATAGCTGAAGACTATTCTTCTTGCGGACATAGTATAGCAGTTGACAAACACTTTCTTGTATTTTAACATCTTCTGTTAGAACAAATTAGTTGTGATTGTAGGTGCATATGTCACTTATATTATGAACATTAATATCTTTATCATATACCTCAATAGAGAACTATATACGTACTTAGACATGCTTGAATATTACTTTACGGGAATGAATAACATGGACATCCTTAACTGCTAGGAGTGGAACCACTTATGGAATATCATTGCGCTTACGTATCGTCACTTGGATCATCCAAAAAAAGAAGAACTAGCCTTAACATACCTGAGCCGATTCTCTTGATAATCCCTCTAACACATATCTTTGCGAAAAATATGTAACGACGGATCAAATTTGCTGCTTTCACACTTGAGAATGCTGGAATTTTCCAAGTCGAATGCAATAAATAATATTTGCCAAATTTCAAGGATGAAAATGGATTTTTATTCCAAAAGGAAATTAGCAAACAAAATTTGGAGACGGAAGTACCCTTAACTTTGCTGGAAAATTGGCTCTTTGATGATTCTAATGTACAAACACAAGAAGAGCTAATGGGAATTGGAATAAGCATGGAATGGCTTTGAGTAGAACTGCCGATTTGTATACTAACGTTTTCTTGGGCTGAAACTTTCTAAGAGATTACAAAATGATTTTTTAATTCTTACCAAATGCATGAGTTTGTGACTTACATATTAATGAATATATGACTCTTCCTTTTTAAAATGTGACTCACGTACTTAATGTTTTGTCACATAACAATATGACTTTAGGAGTCATCTTACTTAATCTTATATGCTTGCCACGTAAATCTTTATCCCAAATATTTTAATTTCCTAGTTAATCTTACCATCAAAATCATTAAGCAGCCCAATTATCCACATAATTAAGAATTATCTCAACTTACTTAAAATACTACTCATTTTTAATACACATTATATAACATACTATAACATATAAAATAAATACATACACTATTATTTCATTAAAATATCCATGTATATATATATATATATATATATATATATATACTCTAAACTTACAATTTTTCTAATCTCATATAAAGAGTAAAAACATTTGTACGCTTAATTCTTAAAATAATAAAAAGATAACCTTCTTTTCTTATAAGAAAATAATTTTTACATTTGCAATTAAAAAAATCTCATAAACTTTCTCATATTATGTGTATAATTTAAAACATATTCGAAAGTAGTAATAAAAATAACTATATAAAATCATATTTTTCAAACTTTTCTTTTTTTCTTTACCAAAAACGTTTCACTCAAAATATCATATCAAATATATATGACACGATATCAAGGTTGTTAAACTTACGGGGTGTAACAGTATCCATCTCCACAGTAACACCCCAAATGCAACATCAAATCTCAGAACCCACAAGAACCTGGCATTGTGATGCACTCTCGTAACCCAATGAGAGAGAGAAAAAGTTTCCCATGTATCATTCCTCACTCTTCCAGGCACACACATAGCCAGCCTGACCTAATGAAATACAACTAGGATATCCTTGTCACTATTTGTCACTCATGTCATGTATCACAACCTCCAATTTCCCAATACAGAAGCTATAGCAGTGAAATAAAGTTGACACAACTCTCATCTCAGATATATATAGCACCACAAAGAGGTAGTTATAGTTCACAATCCCAATTAACACTGAGAATCCATGAGACACTACAAAAAAATGCTAAATTTGCAGAGGTTTTATTGCGACGGTTACCATAACCTCCGTAATCTATATCAAATTGTGGGGGTTTATTTACCCCACAAATATGTTTATATTTGTGGCGGTCGATAATCTCCACAACCATTAAAAAATAGCGCCGACTAACCCAGTATTTCCCTGGTTTTTAATCCTTTCCCTCTCATTTTTTCCCAAACCCCTTTTTCATTTTCGCTTTTTTCATTTTCAGAAACCCTCGCCCACTCTCACTTAATCAAAACCCATAGAAATATTCCATTTCTTCTTCACTTAATCAAAACTGCCACTGCAAATCTCTTTTCCTTCACTTAATCTCTTTCATTTCTTCTTCATTTCCTCCGATTTCAAGCCCGTGTAGTTGCAAAATTCCAAATACAATAGTTCTCTGCTTTTCTTCAGCGCCTCCTCTATTGCAAAGTGAAAGAGATATGAAAAAAAATTTCAGATCTATCAATCAATTAGATGTAAGTTTATTTGATTTTGCTCTTTCCTACAAATTCCTCTTCTATTTCGCTATGATTTTGCCTTTTTGTCTTTCTTTCTTCACATGTGGGTTTTAAGTTTATTATCTCTGTTAATTTGTAGAATCGGTGTATTTTGAAGAAATTTGGTAGAATCGTTGTATTTTGAATCGGCAGAAATTTTGTAGAATCGGTGTATTTCGAAGAAGGATATAACACTCTTTGTTGAAATCGAGATGTAAGTCCTCTTTCTCTTTTCACATTAGGTTCTAAAATTTAGATTTTTTGTGTATTTTGTAGGTTAATTTATGTAACTTGTTTGAGTTAGAAGTGTTTGCAACATAGTATCTTATTTGTTTATTTTCTATGATGATTTAACCTCGGCTGAATGTAGATTGATACATCAGCATCTGAAGGTCCACTCAGAGTTAGTCAAAACTGTACACCATAAAGAGTTATTCCGTTGAATTTAAACACGTAACTATTATAAGTTTTTATGCCATCCACTAACAAATAGTGTATGTGTATGACTGTGTAGTGATATTTCTTGTACGTAGATTTTCCCATTATTAATAAAATTATTTACCATACTAAAAAAGAAGTGAAAGTGTAACTTTTCAAGTTCTGATAGAATTTAACTCAATGCTTCCTCTTGGATATTTACTTCCGTGTCTTTGTGTTCCTTATTTCTTTAAATGGAGCTCTCATCTTTTTCTAGTTTAGAAGAAATAAATGTGAAGGTATGCTGATAAGACTATGCCTCTGTAGCTGAGAGCAGTGAATCTCTATGGGGTTTCCACAGCTGCTGAATCACTAAACAAATCTTTGCCCAAGTTAGATGAGAATGTAAGAAACGTGTATTTTGTTGTTATCTCTGTTTCATTAGGCCATTATCAATGCATATAAGATCAAGATATAGTGCAAGTTTTAACCTTATCTCAGGGCCTTCTGGCAAAATACAACACCTGCCTCTTATCATAAACCCACATCAGCTATACATTTTAATATTAAAATCTAGACTTGTTTTCACATGCCTGTACTTACCACAGGGAATGCTGCAAATCTCATCAGAGAGATGTGCCATAGAAGCATATCAAAGCTACAAGTGGCCTAATTTCAGTGAAAAGGAGGCTCAGAAGGGTAATCGTCTGTGGCAACAAAGGTACATGTCATGATTTAGTTGATTGTTTGTGTTTGTACTGTAAAACATGTATGCTCTCCATGGTTGTGGACTTGCAATGTTTCTTGAAATTTGTTTTTTGCATGTGCAAGTAGTGTCAAGATCCCAGTGGATTGCTTCTACGTTTGTTTAGTCATTTGAAATTTCAGTGTTCTGTTTTCCATGCCCCAATATCTTATATAATTAGTTATGGCTTCTGAAAACGCAGACTTCCATTGTTTTGCAACTGGCTATTTTAAAAGGTATTACTTCAAAATCTTGGATGAAACACTTTTATATCATGGCTTAATTTGTTAATTATACTCTCTCTCTTTCTCCCTTCGCTTTCCTACTTCATTTTCTCTCTCTCTATCATACACAGTACATTGACACTACAATTGACTCTCTTACTGATGAATCAGAATATAGCATATCGGAGTGGTTTTACTTCTTTAGGGGTCTGGTTTGATGAATCAGGTACTAGCTAACTGTGATGAATTTTCAACAATATACTGATTTGCATCTGATGCTTTGTGCTGGTGCAAAATGTTAGTTGGTTCATTGTTTGAGTCTCAACTCTCAAGCTACTGTTACTTCATATGAACTGAGTATATTCCTTGTTAATTTGCTTTGTTTTTCCTTTTATCTTGCTAGATGTGATTTAGATTATTTTTCCTGTTTATGAGTGATGTGAATATACTTTATACACTTTTCTTGTTGTCTTACATTACTAATTTATTCTAATCTAAGGAAGTCATTGTTGTGTTCTTGTTAATTCAAGATGAATATGAAATCTTGATACATTGATTGTTCTGTATTGGGATTTAATGGCTGCCGGAGTTATTCTATTTTGACGGTAACTTAGATTGACCAAGGAGGTAAGTTTGACACCCAAGCCAGCATTGGTGCTATAATAGGTTATTCAGGGGCCACAATATGTGTGTTCCGAGCTAATATAAGCAGAGAGTAATTATTCAGTTGTAATGGTATATAGCGAGTAATTATTTTGTTGTAATGGTCTGTAGGTGACCCCATTATATCAAATACTTACTAAACAAAGAGACTGAATAGCATGCCTAGTCAAGTATATTCCATTAAGCTTTTAAATGTCTGATGATAGTATTAGCTATTTTCTGATTTTAGGTCGGCTAATTTGTTACTTTACTGTAAGCTTAATTTTATGAAGTGTGAAATCTGTACTATATGTCCTTTGCTGCAAGTTGCTAGAGATAAACTTCATTCTTCAAGACGTGGACAAATTTTTACTCTTGATCGCTCGTGGGATTTTACTGGGTTGTTGTTGTTGTAGTTGTTAATTTGTTAATTATATTCTCTTTTGATTTTGTTGTAGCCAAGTGATGCGGCTAGCGGATCCATTTCACCCATGGATATAAGAAGATCATCCGGTGGAAGTAATCCTAACGACAACTATTGAAGTTGCTTGCAAATGTATTAGATAATTAAGTATCGTACTCTATTGAATGGTCATAGTAGATCTTTTGTCCATAATGGTTGGAGTGGATTTTCTATTTAAAGAAATTGCGTAGTTTATTAATATATTGATGTTTTGTGTTTAATGGTTGAAGTAGTTGTGTTTAAAGCAAATTTTTGAGACTAATGATAATTTAATTTAATGTATTGTGTGGTTTATTAATATATTGATGTTACTTGATTCTAGTAAGCAATTTATATAATTTGTTGATGCTTCATTATATTAATATATTTGAAATTGGAACAGTTAAGGAGTAACATTATATTGCATGAAAAAAATATTTAATGAATAACGGAGTTGATAATTGCTACTATTTAACCTATAATAATATTGTGTTATAATTGTGGGGGTTAAATAAAGAAATTGCGGGGGTTTAGACCTCTGCTATTTTTTAATAAGTGATAGCCAAACTATCAAATTGCGGAGGTTATACCACTGTCAAATACCCGCCGCTATATGATAACGGCGGTCTGTCAAAAAACCCCCGCAAATTGATTGCGGCGAACATTATTGCGGGAGTTTTGGAAACAGCCGTAAAAGTAAGAAACCGCCGCAATATGTAAATAAAACCTCTACAAATTCAGCGTTTTTCTGTAGTGAGAACCTGAGGGCAATGCCATACTATTCCACTCGCAAGACTGAGAACATTATTTCCAAGGCCTACAACAGTCCTCCCTCATAGAATAACTCAAAGAATCATTACCCCACCACATTTGGCCTCCACCACTTCTCATGGTTATGGTTGACAGAGACAAGCTAAGGGGAGCATACCTTTTTGTCCAAATGATCATCATGAAATACTACCCCAGCAATAGAAAAATGAATGGTTGTTCAGATGATAAGGCCACCATATGAGCAATTCAAATCAACAGCAATGGATAGTCAAATTTACACTAATCTCTTAGTTATTCGATGAAAGTACAAAGGACACACTTATAGCATTGCCTCCAAGGTATGGTATTAGCACCCGCAGTGCTCAGTCTATTGGAGGTCTATCAATGCTATAAAGAGTGGTGGCTTATGAAGAACCCATATAACCCAAAAAGAAAGAGAAAATGTTTCCCATATACCAGTCCTAACTCTTCCATGAACGCACATAGCTAGCCTTACCCGATTAAATACAACTAGGATATCCTTATCACTGTTTATCAATCATGCTATGCTAATTAATTGATAGTATCACAACCTCCATATACCCAACACAAAAGCTATAGCAGTGAATTAAACTTGAGACAACCCTTATCTCAGAACTATAGAGCACCACAAACTTGCAGTTATAGTTCACAATCCCAATCAACACTCAGAATCCATAAGAACTTGAGAGCAATGCCTTACTATTCCACTCACAAGACTGAGGACATTATTGCCCAAAGCCTACAATAGTCCTCCCTAAATGAAAAATACAAAGAATTATTACCCCTCCATATTTGGCCTTTACCACTTCTCATGGTTATGGTTGACTGAGATAAGCTAAGGGGAGCATACCTTTTTGTCCAAATGAACATCATGAAATAATACCCCAGCAACAGGAACATGAATGGTGGTTCAGATGATAAGTCCACCATAAAAGCAATGCAAATCAACAGTAATGAATAGTCTGTTTTACACTAATTTGTTTGTTATTCTGTGCAAATACAAAGGACACACTCATAGTGTTGCCTCCAAGGTATAGTATTAGCACGCGCAGTACTTAATCTATTGGGGCTGTATCAATACTATAAAGAGTTGTGGCTTATGAAGAACCCATATCTAACAACCAATACAGAACATAGAAGATTTCATACAAATAATTAATAGCTCAATACCCTAATATCACTATACCATCAACAATATCTCTCAACAACTCTACTTCATTTCAACAATAATACAAATTCATTAAGATATCCACCCCCACAGTCAACACCCCAAATGTAACACCAAATCTCAGAACCCACAAGAACCTGGGATTTGTGATACACTCCCATAACCCAAGGACGGAGGGAGAGAGAGAGAGAGAGAGTTTCCCATATATTATTCCTCACTCTTCCATGCACACACATAACCAGCTTTACCTGATGAAATACAGTTGGGATATCCTTGTCATTATTTATCACCCATGCAATGCTAACCAATTGGTAGTATCACAACCTTCGATTGCCCAACACAGAAGCTATAACAGTGAATTAAACTTGACACAACCCTCATCTCAGAATTATGGAGCACCACAAACTTGTAGTTATAGTTCATTATCCCAATCAACACTCTAAATCCATAAGAACCTGAGAGCAATGCCATACTATTCTACTCACAGGACTGAGGGCATTATTTCCTAAGCCTACAATAGTCCTCCCTAAATGAGTGCAGCACATCAACTCTCGGAATCCACAAGGACTTGAGAAAAATGCCTTACTCATTCTCCTCTTCCGGGGAGAAGGGCAATGGTCCTCCTTTACTACTAACTTATTTGCTGAATTTTGTTGGTACAACTGACAGGTCTAGATCATTGATGAAATCCCAAGGTATGGTATCAGCATCCCAGATGCTCAGTCTGTTGGAAGTACATCAATAATCTAGGACCCGTTTCAAAGATCATGCCAATTTAGCACACAGATCACACTCAAACATTGATGATAGGGACTCGTGGGAACATGCTTAAGAGTTCAAACATATATGACCATTATGTTATATCATCAAGCAGCCTCCAGGTCATCATCACTGCATATTCTAACTGAAAACATCAGACTTATTCCCTGTCATCAACAGCATACCATTATCTATCCCAATGGGTCTGGACATAATATTGAAGCATTTTCTCGAACACCAAAGTGCCTACAAAACAGGCAGCTCATGGACATCCAAATGGCTACACAACAGTGCTCCATCTCTTTTTTCAAGGGCATCACATACAGACAGTTCATTGCCCACCCCTCATCAATCACTCTTCTACATCTCTTCACATTGACTTTTAAAGCTATGATGAAGACAACTTTATTGTGTTACAGAACTACTCTCCACTCATGGTTGTATGGTATTGTTTTCTCTATAAATGGAAGGATTCCTTCCATCATTTTTTGCATAGTTGACCTTGTTTTCTTCGGTTTTTGGGGTCCATTTGCTAATCCATTATGGAAAGGCATATGGCACCATTTTATAGGTCTAACTTCACACCTTGTACAGGATTCAGTTAATTGTCACTTCTTGACAGACAATTGGATATCCACCATAATCCTGGAGCTAGGTTTTGTGTCCTCCTTTGAGGCTTTCCCGGAAACAGCCTCTCTACCCCTCCGGGTAGGGGTAGGGGTAAGGTCTTCGTACACTCTACCCTCCCCAGACCTTGCCAGTAGGATTATTACCCTCTCCAGACCTTGCTTGTGTGTGTGTGTGTGTGTGTATATATATATATATATATATATATATATATATATATATATATATATATATATATATATATATATATATATATATATATATATATATATAACCCTGTAAAAAGTCACCACTACCTAGTGGATTTTATTTTTTTAAAAAAATCTTTTTCTTAGTAGCAGTACCATTGTTGTTTGAACCTCCAAGTAAAGCTGCATAATCCAGAGAATTACCTTCTGCTGGAGCATTTTAGTGACTGGAGTAGCTCCAATTTGGGAAGGGCAAATTTGGTTTGTAGTTATATTTGGATGTATTATGGAGGAAAATTAGAGAGAAGGTGGACTCTCTCTCTCTTCGCTTGCTTTGTTCGTTTCAGGCTTTCAACGATGTTGTCTTGTGAATTGAATTTGGTGACATAACCCAACCTGCTTAAACTTGAACGAATTACTGCCGAAAAATGGGTTGATTTTTGTCATCTCTAATTTAGATGAATGGCATGTTAACTAACATATCTATCATTTATCACGGTTGCATATGTTCCCATGCATGTGACGCAATCCTCTCTCCTAGTCCGGTGCTCAAAAGTTCAAAAAAATGAAGGAATCTTTTGTTTTTCTAAAATATTATCATATCTCAATCTGTAAGTTTTCCCGCTGACAAATTAATAAGTTGAAGGACCATAATTACTTTAACAATGATTCGCTTCACACATAACTTATAATATTTCAATTAATTTCCACTCAATATATATCAACAAGACCATTTCTAAATGAGCCTTGGTTATTTATCCAGATTTTTACGGAATGGAGGCGAATATGAGCAAGATGGTATGTTTAAATGGGAGCAATTATAATATTTGGAGAAGCAAGATGAAAGATTTGTTGTTCGTGAAGAGGATGCATCTACCCGTTTTTGCAGCTCATAAACCCGAGATTATAATTGATGAAGATTGGGATTTCGAGCACCAACAAGTATGTGGATATATACGACAATGGGTTTAAGATAATGTTCGCAATCATATTGTGAATAAGACACATGCGAGATCATTGTGGGAAAAGCTAGGGACTCTTTATGCTTAAAAAACTGGGAACAACAAATTGTTTCTGCTAAAGCAATTGATGAGCTTTAAGTACAAGGAAGGCAGCCCTATCCTTGATTACATAAATAATTTTCAGGGCATCCTTGTTCAGCTGTCTGGAATGGGAGTTAATTTTGATGATGAGATACAAGGACTTTGGCTTCTTAATACTCTGTCGGTCTCTTGGGAAACTCTTCGTGTTTCTTTGACAAATTGAGCTTCTGGAGGTAAGGTGACCATGAAATATGCCAAGAGTGGTGTGTTGAACGAAGAAGTAAGGAGAAAATCTCAGGGTTTGTCCTCACAAGTAGATATCTTGGTTACAGAAGACCAGGGGAGAGATAGAACAAAAGGTTCGAGGAATAGATGTAAAAGTAGAAGTAAGTCAAGGTCCACATACCATAATATTACATGCAACCATTGTGGCAAGAAAGGACATAGCAAAAGGTTTTGCCACAAGTTGAAGCAAGACATTAGAGAAGGAAAGAAAGTTAAAAATAACGAGAACAATGTTGTTGCTATTGTTCAAGATGACCTTCTTTTTGCTTATGATGAAAACTTCATCAATTTGGTATCCCATGAGACGAGCTGGATAGTAGATTCTGGAGCTACCTCACATGTCACGCCAAGAAAAGACTTTTTCTCATCTTATACTCATGTTGATTCTAGAGAATTAAACATGAGCAATGCAGTGAAGTTAAGGTGTTTAGTGTTGGCATAATTTGTTTGAAAACTAATAATGGTTCAACGTTAGTTCTTCAAGATGTCAAGCATGCTCCAGAATTTCCTTTCAATTTGATCTCCGCATGAAGATTAGACGGTGAAGGTTACCATAATTCCCTCTTTAATGGTCAATGGAAGCTCATCAAGGGCTCGTTAGTAGTGGATCGAGGAGTCAAGTAATGTCATTTATATATAACACAGGGCTCTACTCTTACTGACTCTATAAATCTGGTGGAAAGTGACACTTTATTAGAATTGTGGCATAGAAGATTGAGTCATATGAGCAAGAAGGGGGATTACATATTTGGCTAAAAAAAGTTTACTTTATGGAGTGAAACAAGCAAAGCTAAAAAGGTGTATCCATTGTTTAGTTGGCAAACAGAAAAAGGTTTCTTTTCGTAGCCCATTTTCCTCACGAAAGCCCCAATTTATTGGAGATAGTACATTCTGATTTATGTGGTCCTTTTAAAGTAAAGTCAAAAGGCGGTGCACTTTACTTTGTGACCTTCATGGATGATCATTCTCGTGAACTCTGGGTGTATCCTTTGAAATCTAAAGATCAAGCACTTGGCGTGTTTAAGGAATTTCAGACCTTAGCTGAGAGACAGATGGAGAAGAAATTAAAATGTATTCGCATTGACAATGGTGGTGAATATTGTGTTTCATTTGATAACTATTACAAGGAATTCGTCATAAAAAACTCCCCCCAAGATGCCTCAATTGAATGGTTTGGCAGAAAGTATGAATAGAACTCTAGTTGAGAGTGTTAGATATTTGCTTTCAGAGGCTAAACTTCCAAATACATTTTGGGTGGAAGCACTTAACACTGTTGCATGTGTTATCAATTTGTCTCCTGCTATTACTTTGGATGGTGATGTCTCAGGTAAAGTTTGGTTTGCCAAAGATGTTTCTTATGATCACCCGATAGTTTTTGGGTTTAAAGCTTGTGTGCATATTTCTAAATATGAGAGATCGAAACTGGATGTCAAAACTAAGCAGTGCATCTTTATCGGTTATGGTCAAGATGAGTTTGTGTATCGTTTTTATGTTCAGTTGACAATGAACTTATTAGAAGTCGTGATGCAATATTCTTCGAAGACCAGACTATTAAAGATATTGACAAAGCTGAGAAGATAGATTCTCAGAGTAATGAGAGCTTAGTTGATATTGATCCAGTTTCTATGGCCAAAGCACCTATTGCACATGAAGGAACCCAAGACAATAATGAATATAGTTATCAAGATCAAAATGATCATCATGGTATAGATGTTATGGATGCTCCAGTTGATGAAGTTATGGTTGATCAGCAACCAATTCCTGCTCAGGTAACTACTTCGAATGCTTCTGATACCTCTCTTAGAAGATCTATAAGGGAGAAGCAAAACTCCATGTGCTATCCTCCTAATGAGTATGTACTTTTGACTGACATGGGAGAACATGGGAGCTATAATAAATTCATGCAAGATACTCACAAAGATTAGTGGATAGAAGCCATGGAAGATGAGATAAAGTCGCCCCATGAGAATGGCACATATGAGTTAGTAAAATTGCCGAAGGGTAAGAGAGATTTATCAAGATATTAAGAACAAAGCAAGATAACCATACCTCTGCTCCTAGGTACAAAGCGAGGTTAGTTCTTAAAGGTTTTGGCCAGAAGAAGGGAGTTGACTTTGATGAATTTTTCTCCCCTGTTGTGAAGATGTCTTCTATTCATGTGGTTCTAGGCTTAGCCACAAGTCTAGATTTAGAGGTTGAGCAGATGGATATCAATGCTGCTTTTCTTCATAGTGATTTGGATTATGAGATTTATATGGAGCAGTCTGAGGACTTCGTAGTTAAGCTTGCAGATAAGCATATATTTTGCAGAAAATTAGCAGGCATGAAGCTTGTCAATATTTCCTCTACTTGAAGACATATATATTTGGCCCCTTGGCTGGAGCGGGAGTATGTTGGGCCCATGTCCATGTTGTCCAGCCAAAGGCCTAATGGCCTAATCCTATTCTCCTTTGGTTTTCATTCCTATTCGAAATTGAATTCGATTTTGTTCCTATTTAGAGTTGATTTTAGCTTTAAAAGAAAGCACCACACATGATCTATAAATAAGACAAGCTTGAAGAATTATTCTATGCTCATTGGTACAAGTCTTTGAAAGACTTAAGCACATAAGAGTGATTTTTGAGAGAGCTTTCATCAAGAGAGAAGAGGGAAGAAAAGTATTCGTTTTGCTGCAAATTTTATTCCAACCAGCCAACTTCAAATCACGTTTTCTGATTTGTAACCATTGGATCGGGCTGAAATTTTGACTAAATGTTCGTAACATCTTGGTCTTTGTTTGAACAGTGGAGATCGAATTTTGGAGACCTATAGCATCTGATTTTGTGCCCCGAACAACAGCTCTAGTTTTGTGACTTCTCATCTTTCTTCAATTGATTTGTCGCTGCTTTTGTTGCTATTGTTGCGTGTGTTTGGCAATTATTGTGTAGCCAATTTGAAGAACATTTGTAACCCTCTTATTATTATAGTATAGCTTTTTGGATCTTTGGATCCCGTAGTTTTTACCTTCGATTTGAAGGGTTTTCCACGTTAAAATTTGATGTTCTTTTTTTTCTTTATCTTCGGGTTTGCCTCTACCTCAACATAACATATTTTACCACCAGAACCAACCAGGCTACCCTAGTTTTTAGTTTGAACTAAACTAATTCTTACAATATCATTTAATTATTGGTTATAACGTGTTATATATTGTACATTTAGGTTATCAAATTAAGGTGTCTATAAATATTTATCTATTCTTGTAGTTATCATCTTAGTATGGTTGTGTATAAATTAAAGTTGTACAATGTCGATGTACAAAAATAAACTCTTTTAGTTTTGGCAGTATTATTAATGAACAATTTGGTGGGAATATGCAAGTCAATAGTGAAAATGTCAAGGTTAGAATTAATCAGGGTGGCCGACTTTGATTAACAGGATAATTAATCATTATTCCCTGAGAATCACTAAGCTTAGATATTTGTTTAATTGCTTAGTGGATTACCCTTTATTAGTGTCAACGTACAATAGCATATTTGACATTCACGATTCAACCACAACTAAAATCTCTTTAAAATTGCCCTCATTCTCCGTACTTTTTTTCTTATTCATTGTTATTGTTATGAAATAAAAGCAATTTAGTAAAACATGAATAAGAAATAAAGACAATTTAGTAAAACATGAACAAGAAATAGAGATAGAGAGAAAGGAAGAGATTTTCTTCTTCAATTGTGTGTATTTTCCTATCTATTACAAGGTCTTTATATAGGCATGAAAAGTAAAGAAAATATGTCATGGAATATGTCATTGAACATAGAAAATATGTCATTGAATATGTCATTAAGAATTTGACATGAAGATCATGGAGGAAGAGTAGACATCCACCATAATATGATATTTATCATAACACTCCCCCTTGGATGTCCATAAATAATGTGCCTCGTTAAAACCTTATTAGGAAAAAACCCTATGGGAAAAAAAGAACCTAATGAAGGAAAAAGAGTACACATATTTAGAAATACGCCTTTTGGTTGCCTCGTTAAAAACCTTGCAAGGAAAACCCGGTGGGACAAAACCTTGTAAGGAAAAAAGAGTACACCGCGTATTAACTCTCCCTGATTAGAGCCTCAGTTCACATTCTTCAGCCTTCGCATCCCAATATTGTACACTAGTTTCTTGAAGGTTGACGTTAGTAGAGATTTGGTGAACAAATCAACCATATTATCACTTGAACGAATCTGTTGCACATTGATATCACCATTCTTTTGAAGATCATGTGTGAAAAATAACTTTGGTGAAATGTGCTTTGTCTTATCTCCTTTTATGAATCATCCCTTCAATTGGGCTATGGATGCTGCATTATCTTCATACAAAATTATGGGTAGTTTGTTACACTTCAAACTACATTTGTCTCGGATAAGATATATTATAAACCTCAACCAAATACATTCTCGACTTGCTTCATGAATAGCAATTATCTCAGCATGATTAGAAGAAGTAGCCACGATTTATTGCTTAGTCGATCGCCAAGATATGACAGTGCCTCCACATGTAAACACATAGCATGTTTGAGATCAAGCCTTGTGTGTGTCAGATAAATACTCTATATCGGCATAACCAACAAGATCGGGATTGCAATCATTGCCATAAAATAAGGCCACATCGGTAGTCCCTTTTAGATAACGCAATATATGTTTGATTTCATTCCAATGTCTCCTTGTAGGAGCAGAGCTATTTGCTAAGACATTAACTGAAAAAGTTATGTCATGCCTTATAGTGTTAGCAAAATACATTAGTACATCAATTGCACTAAGATATGGTACTTCAGGACCAAGAGTTTCTTCATTATTTTCATGAGGTCTGAATGGATCTTTATTTATATCGAGTGATCTCACAACCATCAGGGTACTCAATGGATGTGCTTTATCCATATAGAATCACTTTAAAATCTTTTCAGTGTATGCTGATTGATGGACAAAAATTTCATCTTTCATATACTCAATTTGTAGACCAAGACAAAATTTTATTTTTGTCTTTACAAGATCTTTCATTTCAAATTCTTTCTTTAAACAATCTACTGTTTCAAGAAGCTCCCCGAGAGTTCTAATGATATTTGAATCATCAACATACACGGCGATTATAACAAATTCAAATCTAGATCCTTTTATAAAGACACAAGGACAAATTGAATTATTCTTGTACCCTTCTTTCAACAAGTACTCTCTTGGGCTATTATACCACATGCGCCCTGATTATTTCAATCCGTATAAATATTATTGAAGCTTTATTTAATAAATTTCTTGGAAACCATAATATGCTTCAGAACAATTTAAATCTTTCAATAATTTCCATTATACGCATATCAAGTTTTTCATATATTGCCAGATTAAAACCTGAAATGCCAGGATATTTACAAATCTTCTTGTGACACAAGTCGTCTTTATGTCTATCGACTTGTCTTTCTTCGCACAAGAACACATTTATACCTTCACTGGCTTAATACTTTCAGGTGTTTGGACTATCCGTCCAACTTCACATTTTTCAGGTGAAATCAATCTTGATTGCATATTTTTTTTATTTTATTTTGGCCAATCATTTATCTGTCCAAATTTCATGACAGATTTGCGCTCAAGTTCCTCGTCAATATTAATAATATTGAGCGCTACATTATATTAACAATATCATCGATGATCACTTTACGTTGGTTCCATTATTACCTAATAAAGACATAACTTATTGAGATCTCTTTATCTCATTATTTTCAGGTACCTGAGCCTCTGCCATGAGGTCTTATGAAGTGTTATGTCGTGGTGCTCTTCTAGGGCACTTGCCTCCTTATTATGACCATTTTGAATATTTGCCCTTCTCCTTCTTCAAGGAGTTTTATCTTTGGAACTGATTGGTTTGTTACGCTTCATGTGTGCCATAGACTCTGTCCCTCATGGACTTTATTCTATTTGGAGCATTAGCAGCTGAAATATGATATTTAGCTTTGGGTCAGCAAATGTGTCTGGCAATAATTTATAAATGAATTATCACTTGAACTTCAAGTTCATATTTTCTTGTACGAGGATCTATATGTATTCATAATAATTCATTTCACGTATCACTTTCTCAGCCGCCCATTTTCTCCCCCTAATGTTGGGATCACCAACACATTTCCCAAGCTTCTTTAGGAAATCATCTCTATGCATTTTGGTGGCATAATTAAATCATATAGCACATCCATATTTCTATATAGAAATTATTTGGTTCCTGACCCTGAACCGATTGTTATAAGGAGAAATTTTTATAACTTGGCTAGATGCGTACAAGTGTTGCTGTATATTAAATAATATAACTCATACCAAATTTTATTTTTGGGAGTTTTGTTCTCATAACCAATGATTTAGCTATAATTGGAGGCATACAATTTCTGCTAAACCAACTTGGATTTACCAGTATTATCAAGATAAATCATCATAATTTATATTCTGGAACTGTGCTCTAATAATTTGAGCAAGCAATCTTGCAAAAGCCAAACTGCAAGTTGATAACAAATGCACATGTGACCATAGAATAGATGCATCTATTAAAATGGTAAACAGTCCACATGGCAGGTGACTGAGCCCATATATTTATCACCTTTTATTTGTTCTAGAAATCAAGGGATACAATCCCAACCTTAACTGATATATCATGAGAATAAGCAGCACAAGAGAATTCTTGAAGAATCTTCTGTTCTTCAATATATGCCAATGTAATTCTCAATTAATTTTTTCGCATCATAATTGAACCGGGATGGTCAACCGGTTATGCCAACTATTATTTATTTTAGTAAACCTGTAGTTTACTTGTGGCATATGATTCAAGCATCATGCTTATATTTGTGTAGTACAAATGGAAACAAAATCGGGTAACCTTTCATATTTACCCGGTATGATTATAGAGAAGATATTCAATCTTCCTTCATTTAATATCGCAATATGAAAACCACTTTGACTTATACATTTGAAACTCAAAAAGTTTCTTTTGAGACTTTACAATATCAATGTCATGAATAATTTTATTCATCCGGATAGTAACAAATTAGTTTTTCGGAGCTCTTAATAATTTTTGTACTACAAGATCTTTTATCGTACTATTTATATGGTAAATGTCTCCTTCACTGAGAAACTTATATCATAATAAATTGTCATGGTCAAAATTATCATAAGCAAAATTATTTCTTGCTTTAATTTTGCCTTTAATAATTTTTATAAGGCATGCCAAAATATTTTGGTGTATCACATGTACGAGACCAATGACATATTAATGTAACCACACAACAATATTTATTCCCTTTATTTCACTCAAACCTCCCTCAAATGTGAGTTGTGTGCTATTCATCCAATCATGTCTTGCATGTCTTTATTCATTACTTTTGTAGACGTGTGATTTTTGACCCTCCCCGCTAGTTTTCACATTTTTAGCGTGAATATTTAAATTGAGTCTAATATAGCTATTTTGACTATTTTTACTTTATTTCGTCGCAAAAGAAAAATTACAAAAAATATACATATAAATTTTAGCTTATGTATTTCTCATAAACTTGAAAAAATACAAAAAAATAGTACCTTATTTTTGTACTTGATATAATTTTGAAAATTATAAAAAATATAGTTTTATTAATGTTTTGTAGTCATTTTAAACTTAAAAAATATAAAAATAGTACTTTATGTTTTTATCGTTGTATAATTTCAAAAATTACAAAAAAAATTATTAACGTTTTGTAGCCATTTTAATCTTGAAAAATACAAAAAATAGTACTTTATATTTTATCTTTATATAAAAACGAAAATGACAAAAATAGTTTTATTTATGCTTTGTAGCTATTTTAATCTTGAAAAAATACAAAAAAAAAAGAAATAGTTTTGTTTTAAATGTTAGTCTTATTTTGGTAGTTAATTTGCTTGCATAGGATTAATTGAATAACACCGTATTTTTATTCTCGGGTCTGGGCAAAGAATAATATTTGGGTTCAAACTACCCGTTTCTAGGCCTAATTTTCGGACCTAGCCCACAACAATCCAAACCCACCACACATGGGGGACACTCATGGGGAACATGAACAGAACACAATATGATGGGGCTCACATTTGGAGACATTTGTCTCTCACGCTTGTACACGTGAGACCCATCACATGCTTTTATATACACGGACAAGGCTAGAAGCTAAGGGGGAGAAAAAAAATGAAAATTTTAAAAAAAAATTGAAGAAGGTACTGTTCACCTTCTTCTTCATCTTTTGGACTGAAGAAAACGAAAAAAAAAAACGAAAAGGTTGGCCATTGCTTCTTCTTCTTTCACGTCCAAACGATACCAGTTTTCCGTCTCATCGACCACTCCGTCGAGCAGCAGTTGCTGCAGTTGCTTCACGTCCTTCCCCCATCGTCTTCCCCACCTCCAAACCTCTCCGCAACCACCAGCAAACGACCCCATAACTGGCCGGAAAAAAACCAGTATCTCGCCTTCTTCCTCCATTGAAACCAGCTCCATCCAAACAGTTCCTACGACCACCACCATTTCCGTCCAGTTCGTCGTCAAAACCAACAGTTGATGAGTCATGAAAGCCATCCAAAATCAGCTGCGTTCCACCATTAACACCAAGAAGCAAAACTCATTTTTACTACCATTATAGGTTTAGAGTTCAGAGAGCTCAAAGTTTCAGCTCTTCAAAACAGTTTTCGAATTCAATTTCTGGCCAGGGAGAGGTCCGTTTGAGATCGTCGCTTCTTGTTTCCGATTTGAGATCTGTCCGGCATCTTTGGTTCAAGCGTCAGTTGTTTTGAGTTTTGGGTTGTAGTGTTTGCTCGATTTCTGTCCATGTACTATTGCTTTAACACATTAACAGGTACCGTTCTTTCCTTCTTCTTTTTTCACTCTGTTAATTTTGAAGCTCTATTTCGTCACGAATCTGGTATCTATTGTTCTCTTTTGGCAGAGTAATACATGTGCTTAAAATTGTATAATAGTAGATGTTCCTGAAGTTCTGCAGTAATGATAGTTCTTGAAAGTTGTGTTAATTCTCAGCTTTGGTTGTTTCATTTAACTGGATTGATGGGGGCGTCATTTATCTTTTGAATAGGAATTAATTGAAATCTTGGTTTGGACAAAGTTTATGTATTGAATAAGGCATTTATTAAGCTTACTCATGTTTAATCTTCAGATATTGTAAAATTTATTGTCTTTATCAATGTAATTTAATCAAGTCGGTTACTTCACATCGCTGGCATACTTTTAGGTGCATTTTCAATCTATTATTGTAATTGTGTACACGTTCGCATGATACGAGTACGATTTAAAAACGAATATCCGTAATTCACTTAGTTGAATGCCTTTCCTTTAATAAAATTGAGGTGTGTCGTGCCAAATAAAATCTCAAAATGCATGGCCCTCACTTAATTAGTATTTTAATCCTTAGAATTCGAGGCGTGTCATTTAGCAAATTCTATGGCCCTCGCAAAGTTGTAAACATGTAATTGCTCTAGGCGCGTTAGTTAAATAATTTACCTTCCTAAACTAGGGTGCGCATTTATGCGACCCAAATACAAATCGCAACGAAGTCGAAATATGTCTCTAATCACGGGTACATTGATTGTGACGTGGTTCGAGATGCATTTCCACGACGTTGCAAATTCTCTAAAAGAATAATGAATGAGACGAGCCTCGCTGAATAAAATTGCAAATTACGGGGCCCTCAACGTATAGTTATTTCAAATGCTTAGACTCCGAGATAGGTCGCATAGCACACTTTGCGGCTTTTTTCTCAAAACAACAATACGCTAGTCGCTCTAGGCGCGTCTTTAACAAATTATTTTCTTAAATATGGGTGTGCATTTATGTAACCCAAATCCAAATCTCAACGGAGTTGAAATGTGTCGATAACCACGGGTGCATTGATTGCGACGTGGTCTGAAATACGTTTTCACAATGTTGCAATTCTCCGTAAAATAATAACAATAAATAAAAAATAATAAAAGCGGCTAAAGGTTAAAATTTGCACATAGGTTCATAATTATATAAAATCAGTTAATTAAGCCGAATATGACAGTTGAGCGACCATGCTAGAACCATGGAACCCGGGAATGCCTAATACCTTCTCTCGGGTTAACAGGATTCCTTATCCGGATTTCTGATTCATGGACTGTAATACAGAGTCATTCTTTTCCTCGATTCGGGATTAAATTGGTGACTTGGGACACCCTAAATCTCCCAAGTGGCGACTCTGAAATAATTAAACAAATCCCGTTTCGATTGTCCTTTAATTGGAAAAAAATCCTATGCCCCTCGCGGAGGCGGAACAAGGAGGTGTGACAGCTTTGGCGACTCTGCTGGGGAATGTAAACCCAGAACCACTGGTTCAGGGCTAGAAATTCGAGCTTAGATAAATTGTTATATTTGGTTTTATCTGATTTTGTTACATGTTTGGGCTCAATGTGCTAAATGATGTTTTTACCGCTTTGATATTATTTGAACTGTATATAAACTATGCCGAAACCCTTCTCTTCTTACCTCCGGGGAGAAGCTCTCTAGTCGAGACTCCCTATTCTGTTACTGTCAATGCCTAAAATAAGAAAGAGGCCGGAAATGTTACAACGCCGGACGATCTCGCGGGTCCCCGGTACGTAGCCCCCTCCTCGACTCGAGTTGTCCGCTCGGGTACACAGTCTAGAACAAATACCCAGGTTATGAACCTAGAATAACTCAACTTCATGCCAGATCCCTAGTAGGAACGTTTGTTTGCATCACGTGCATTTGACTTTGGAGGCTCAACACAGGGGTTGAGTCTGTCTAGGACAGGTGTACCAAAAATGAAAATGATCATCCGGATGCATCTTACTTGTTTCTACTTGTACATTTATTTGATTCAGACTTGTACGTTGACCGGCTTTTGAATATCAGGAATATTGCGAAATTGAAAAAAAAAAAAAAGAAATAGCGGTTAGGGAATTAATTGTTTATTTTTGAAAAAAACCCAATGCCCAAATACCGTCAAAACTCTGCTAAAATTTTGAGAAAATGAGAAAAAATGTCTTATTAGTTTGTTTTATTAAAAGCAAAGGAAAAATAGAAAAAAAAAAGAAAATAGTTTGTTCCCTTATGGGAAAGGAAAAAGAGTTTTGATTTTTGTTTCAAAATAGTTTATTTTCCAACGGAAGCGAAAATATGTTATTCTTTTAAAAAAAAAAGTTTTTTTTATTTTTTCATTTATTTTGCTTGAAATGCTAAAAATTAAAAAAAAAAGAGTCGTGTTTTAAAATAGTTTGTTTTATTGTCCTGAACTACGCGGGTTTGATTCTCACCGGATGTGAGATACGTAGGCAACTCTCATCAGGTTCAACTCCCCCTTTTTTGCTAAAATAGCCAAAAAAAAACAAAAAAAAATATGTCAAAATTTTAATTTTGTCATTAATAAGTCGGGTGATATCCAACCTCCCCTTTCGCAATAAACAAAATAGTAAATATATATATATATATATATATGTCGAACTTTAATTTCATCATAAAGAAGTTGGGTGACGTTGTTTTGTCAAGACATAGCCGAATGTTCCCGAAAGGGACGCCGGAAGGCTGACTTTGCATAAACAGCCACTTTTTGGGTCATGTTTAAGATTTGGTCCAGTTGACCCCCACAGCCTTAAAAATCTTCGTCCCCGAGGCGTTGAAAGGCCATGTTTGCAATATTGAGTTTTCTATTTTTGAAAAATGATAAAAAGAGTCATAAATAAGTCGGGTGATGATGTTTTTGTCAAAAATAGCCGAATGTTCTCGAAAGGGACGCCGGAAGGCTGACTTTGCATAAACAACCACCTTTGGGTCATTGTTTTAGATTTTGGTCCAGTTGACCCACACAGCCTTAAAAATCTTCGTCCTCGAGGTGCTGAAGGGCCGTGTTTGCAACACCAGGTTTTATTGTAATTTGAAAACCCAAAAAAAAACAAAGAGTCAGCGGTCGGGTGAATACCGTTTGGATTTTAGTCAAAAATAAGTCGAGCCAGCTTCGGCCGCGTCTTAAACCGTTCTTGCCGAAATAGCCTTAGAGTATCTTTCAGTTGTCGAAAGGCTATTTTCGTAAAAGAACGGACAAGTTTGTAAAGTGTCATAAAATAATCCTCCCCGGCCTCAAAATTCATGTGAAATTTGGAAGGGGCCACGTTTGCAAAAATAACCATTCGGTTGCATTTGTCAAACGGAGAAAGGAAGCTGGCCATTTGTTTTGGAGTTTGTAAATATTTTAATTAGAATATGTGGATTGTTTGATTTTCGAGTTTGTAGGTCATCTTCAAACCTTTGAAACCCAGTTTGTTTTAATATGAAAATTGAAAAAAAAATATTTATTATTGTTTATCTTTTACTGGGCCGAACTACGCAAGGTCTGATTCATGCGGGGTCATGATACGTAGGCAATCTCCATAAGATTCGACCACAACAGAAAAAAAGAAAGAAAAAGAAAGTGAATAAATAAAAAAGGAAAAAGTGGAATGGAGGATTTCCGAAACACTTGAAAAAGGCACAAATAAAAACCAACCGGGAGGATGCACGCTGTAGGAGCAAAAACATGTTAGAAATGGTTAACTGCCTAGGAATATTGCATCCCCCAACATGCAATTGCAATATCTGTTAAAACTCTAACGCTAACAAGTTTGTTGTTTGTCCAATTCCAAACAGTTAGTTGTTAAAGCGTACTGGCACCATACCATTATCAAACAAGATCAAAAGGGCTTATACCAGAAAGCATGACTGACTCAGACAACAGTGTTGAGTCGGAAAAGACGGAAAATCAGATGCTAAAGGAAGCCATGGAAAAAATGGAAAAGATGAGGCTGGAAATGAATGAAATGCAGATAGCCTTAGCTAGAGCCCAAAAGGGGCAGGAACTACCTGTTACTCCTACTCTCCAACCAGGACACCCCTTTCCCGGTCCTTCAACGAGTTTCCCAAGCCATCACTACTATTAGGGAAGAGAGGCCAATGATTCCCAAGCTCCACCACCCAGTCAAAACCCTCCTCCACCAAATGTTCCTGTCTTTGTGGCACCTCCCCCAACCCCATTGCACAGATCGTCCAGTGATCCGTTGTTTCAGGCTCACGATACACAATATTACCCCCCTGAACTCACATTCAAAGCACCCAAGCCACATACCTATAATCCCCATTTTGAGGGCCCAACAAATATTGAAAAGCCGGCTAAGAGCCCAGAGCAGGATGAGATGATGCGGAAATTTAAAAGCCTGGAGCAGTCCTTCAGGAACATACACGGGTTAGGTAACCAGGTCAGCGTGGCCTATAAGGATCTATGCCCTTTCCCTGACATTCAATTACCAGCAGGGTTCAAGATGCCCAAGTTCGATTTGTACGAAGGGCATGGCGATCATATGGCACATCTACGGGGCTTTTGTAGCAAAATGAGGGGAGCAGGGGAAAAAGATGAGCTACTGATAGCTTACTTTGGCCAGAGTTTGAGCGGGTCGGCACTGGAATGGTATACAAGACAAGATCTTAGCAGGTGGTATACCTGGGACGATCTAGCACAAACATTTGCGGGTCACTTCCAGTATAACCTTGAGATCGTCCCGGACCGTCTCACACTGTTGAAACTTGAGAAAAAGCCTGGAGAGAGCTTCAGGGAATTCGGATTCCGTTGGAGGGAACAAGAAGCAAGAGTCGATCCACCAATGAGGGAAGGTGAAATGGTGGACTACTTCTCACAAACTTTGGAGCCAACTTACTTTGGTCACCTAGTGACATCAGTTGGTAAATCTTTCAACGAAGTAGTAAAAATGGGCGGTATGATCGAACAGGGACTCAGATCCAACAAAATCCTGAGCTATTCGGCGATTAAAGCAACCACTCAGGCCATCCAGAGCGGCGCGGGAGGTGCGCTCGAGGTCGCAACAGTCGAAGCAGGTACTGGGTCCAAATTAAGAGGTCCTTCCCCTCACTACCAGCCCAGACCCCGTCACCCAAATTATCCACACACTCCATACAACCTTCCACAACCCTACTACCCACCATCAAAGCCACTCTTTTCAGCCCATCATGCCCAAACCTGCCCCCGAGCTCCATATAATCCGCCTCAGTATTATCCTCACAACAATGTCCGGTCACAGGTTCAACCATCAGGTCACCCCCTATGGCGAGAGCCAGCACCACATAATGCATTCTTGCCTTCACAACGTTTTTGATCACCCAACGACCCTAGAAAACAGGGGCATGGAGGGGAACAAAGGCAAAGAAATAGTTTCACGCCGATTGGGGAGTCCTACACAAGTTTGTTTGAAAAGTTAAAGCTTTCTGGCCTGATTGAGCCGCTCCTTGGCTATACTCCAGACCCATATGCAAAAGGATTTGATCCTGCTGTACGATGCATGTACCACTCTAATGTCCAAGGACATAGCATTGAAGACTGTCATTCTTTGAAAAAGGAAATAGAAAGAATGATTCAGGAAGGGGTAATTGTGATCAATGACAGTGACAGGGAGCACGCGAATCCTCTTGAGAACTTGTTGACTGATGTTGATGATACTGAAGTTGGTGATGGTCTTGGCAATGTTGATATAGAGCTCAATGGCTAAAATGTCGTGCTTGGTAGTTGGAAAGACACTCCATTTTGGGTCAGCCGGAGAGGATCTTTGATGGTTTATTTTGTTGTCATTTCTGCTGTCTGGATTATTCTTAGGGTTGTAATCCGGATATTGTCTTGTATCAAACCCTTTTGTCCCTCTATTTTTGCCACAATGGTTTATTTAGTCTGGTTCAGGTTTGTTTCATGGTGTACTTTGGTTTGTTTTGCTTACTTTGTTATTCGAACCATTCCACCGTTAGTCTAATGCAAATTTCGGTCTTTTATTTATTTCCAGTAATTTTCTTTGTTTAGTTCTTCTATCCTTTTGTTGTGTCTTTTGTTCAAACACCGATTCTAGTGACATGACATGCGCACACAATTTTGGCCCAATCTTAAAAGCTGATCATTAAACCATTGGGAGGTGATCAAAACATTTAAAGGAAATAAGGACGGTTTGAGATTATTCGGAGCTCGAGTCATATGGAACTAGGGCGAGTAAAACACAAAGAAAACCGTTAAAAGCAAGATTCGACCAATTGGCATGAGGGTCGTTCACGATAATGAGAGTGAGAGTGTCGCACAACGGTGCTTTAGAAATAACAAATGAAAAGGCAAATGTGTGAATATAATTGTAAAGTCCAGCACCATCGGAAGAGGCTACAAATCTTTGTTTAAATTGTGTTGTTTGCACTTGGCATGTTTGAAGACTGGAATGACGAAGGAATTTTGTTTTGCTACCTAAAGACTTTAACCCCTTTTGAGCCTTATTGTTTTTCTTTCGTACCCCTCGTTCGGAATCAGTAGAAACGACTGGAAAACGCAAGCATGGCATGTAAAAAAAAAGAAGAAAGAAAAGGAAAAAAACAAAACGACAAAAAAGAAAGGAGAAATGAAAAAAAGAGAAAAGAAGAAAGATAACGAAAACAAAAGAAAGTCAGAAGAAAACAGAGGAATTGGGAACTACGTTTGACCTGATTCCTCAAAGAGGATACGTAGGCGCTTCACGGCTCAGTCATAGAGTGCATAATGTGCATAATGTGCATAGTATGCATAATGTAACTTAGTATAACAAAAATAAAAAATCCCCAAGCAAGAAACTGGGGCAAGGGTTGCGCTTGTTGTAAACAAATATTGTTCCGAAGGTTGTAATTTTGAACCCCAAATTGATTTGTTTTTGAGCCTTTAATACCCTTTCTTTCTAGCCTATCCAAAAACCCACATTACGGTCCAAAGAAAGACCTTCTGATCAGTCTTCAAAAGATGCCAAGTCAGACAAATGAGAGTCTTACCGGTGAACATAACACTTTAATCCACATCAGAAAGGACTCTAATCCCCAGTAGAGAGAGTCATATCGGCAACACTCCAAATCCCCATCTGGAACATGATACAAATGAGAGAGTCTTATCGATGAAAATCTTCACGGGCACCATAAGGCGATGAAAGCTGAGAGAAAACCAAAATGAGAGAGGCTTGATAGTGAAAACCCTTTCGGCACTACAAGTCGAATAAGATTGAGAATCAGATGGGGAATCGCCAAATGAAGATCTTGAAAGATGATTGACGGCGGAGGATAGGCCAGATGGGCATGTCATGACCATTAGAGTCGGTATCTGCGTTTGACAGGTTTTTATTTATAGTTTCTTTTGTTAAGGAGTCATCTTTTTCCTTTGTCTTTTATTTTGTTCCTTTTTATCTTTCTCCTTTTATAGAAAATTCCCCAGTAGAGTCTGTTTGGTCAGAACGAGTGAGAAATGACTTCAAAATAGGCCATCAGTTTTCCAATTATGCAAGATGAGATTACATCCAAGTGGTATAGTCAGCAAGGAACAAGCGCGAGGCCAGTGTCAAGAAAGATATCCCCAGCAAAAGGAGATTGACAAAAGGATTGACGAGTGTCAAGAGGGATATCCTTGCTGAAATCAAAGGTTTAAACCTCAAGGGATATCTCCAGCAGAAAGGGATTATCCCAAGCAAATAATATCATCCCCAACAAGTTGTGGAACGCAAAGCAAGGAAAGAGAAAGGGAAAACCATCCCAGTAGGAGTATCACAACAAACCACCGCGTTTTAAACTAACAAATTTTGTTTGATTTGAAACAGGTAAAGGAAATGGCATTGATAACGAAAATGCATGCCACAAGAAAGATTATCAAACTGGGGCAGAAAATTTTCCTTCCATTTAGAAAATTTTCTGGAAGTTAGGTACCCATTCGGGGAAGAATAAAGATAACACCAGTCTCAAGGGAAGTGGTTTTTGAAACAGTGTTGCCCCCAACATAATAAGTTTCAATGAAGGAAGTTGTTCCCCAGCGGACAGAACAAATGGATGAAACTTGTGATCACAAAAAGCAAAAAGGCCAGTGTCATCCCCAACAGCCTTCAAAAGAGTGAAGCACCAGTTCTGAAGGAATCAGAATCCCCCAGCAGTGTTATCCTCGACAGCGTTATCCCCAGTTAATAACATTTTATCCCCCAATAGGTAAGTAAATAATTCCCCAGCAGTGTTATCCCCAGCAGTTACGAGGGAAGACAACACAAGTTTTTAAGGAAATGGTTCACGCATAGGAGACGCACTTCCTAAGTTTAGTTTTACCAATAGGAGACGCACTTCCTAAGTTTAGTTTTACCAATAGGAGACGCACTTCCTAAGTTTAGTTTTACCAATAGGAGGCGCACTTCCTAAGTTTAGTTTCACCAATAGGAGACGCACTTCCTAAGTTTAGTTTCACCAATAGGAGACGCACTTCCTAAGTTTAGTTTCACCAATAGGAGACGCACTTCCTAAGTTTAGTTTTACCAATAGAAGACGCACTTCCTAAGTTTAGTTACCCATAGGAGATGCACTTCCTAGTTTAAAATCATTAAAGTTTTACCCCTAGGATAAGTTTAGTTTTACCAATAGGAGACACACTTCCTAAGTTTATTTTACCCATAGTAGACGCACTTCCTAAGTTTAGTTTTACCAATAGGAGACGCACTTCCTAAGTTTAGTTTC
This sequence comes from Nicotiana tabacum, assembly GCF_000715075.1. Taxonomy (NCBI): domain Eukaryota; kingdom Viridiplantae; phylum Streptophyta; class Magnoliopsida; order Solanales; family Solanaceae; genus Nicotiana; species Nicotiana tabacum. The sequence continues at coordinate 86,761,455 of NC_134101.1, read as the reverse complement.
ACCAATAGGAGACGCACTTCCTAAGTTTAGTTTTACCATTAGGAGACGCACTTCCTAAGTTTAGTTTTACCAATAGGAGACGTACTTCCTAAGTTTAGTTACCCATAGGAGACGCACTTCCTAGTTTAAAATCATTACATTTTACCCATAGGAGACGCACTTCCTAAGTTTAGTTTTACCAATAGGAGACGCACTTCCTAAGTTTAGTTTTACCAATAGGAGACGCACTTCCTAAGTTTAGTTTTACCAATAGGAGACGCACTTCCTAAGTTTAGTTTTGCCCGTAGGAGACGCACTTCCTAAGTTTAGTTTTTCCCATAGGAGACGCACTTCCTAAGTTTAGTTTTACCCAATAGGAGACGCACTTCCTTAAAGTTTAGTTTTGCCCATAGGAGACGCACTTCCTAAGTTTACTTTTACCCCATAGGAGACACACTTCCTAAATTAAGATTTCACGCATAGGAGACGCACTTCCTAAATTATTTTCATTCATAGGAGACGCACTTCCTAGTTCAAAATCATTAAAGTTTCACCCATAGGAGACGCACTTCCTAAGTTTACTTTTACCCCATAGGAGACGCACTTCCTAAATTAAGATTTCACGCATAGGAGACGCAATTCCTAAATTATTTTCATTAATAGGAGACGCACTTCCTAGTTCAAAATCATTAAAGTTTCACCTATAGGAGACGCACTTCCTAAGTTTAATTTTTTCCATAGGAGACGCACTTCCTAAATTAAGATTTCACGCATAGGAGACGCACTTCCTAAATTATTTTCATTCATAGGAGACGCACTTCCTAGTTCAAAATCATTAAAGTTTCACCCATAGGAGACGCACTTCCTAAGTTTACTTTTACCCCATAGGAGACGCACTTCCTAAATTAAGATTTCACGCATAGGAGACGCACTTCCTAGTTCAAAATCATTAAAGTTTCACCCATAGGAGACGCACTTCCTAAGTTTAATTTTTCCCATAGGAGACGCACTTCCTAAATTAAGATTTCACGCATAGGAGACGCACTTCCTAAATTATTTGCATTCATAGGAGACGTACTTCCTAGTTCAAAATCATTAAAGTTTTACCCATAGGAGACGCACTTCCTAAGTTTAATTTTTCCCATAGGAGACGCACTTCCTAAATTAAGATTTCACGCATAGGAGACGCACTTCCTAAATTATTTTCATTCATAGGAGACGCACTTCCTAGTTCAAAATCATTAAAGTTTCACCCATAGGAGACGCACTTCCTAAGTTTATTTTACCCCTAGGAGATGCACTTCCTAAGTTTAATTTCATGCATAGGAGACGCACTTCCTAAATTAAGTTTTCATTCATAGGAGACGCACTTCCTAGTTCAAAATCATTAAAGTTTCACCCATAGGAGACGCACTTCCTAAGTTTACTTTTACCCCATAGGAGACGCACTTCCTAAATTAAGATTTCACGCATAGGAGACGCACTTCCTAAATTATTTTCATTCATAGGAGACGCACTTCCTAGTTCAAAATCATTAAAGTTTCACCCATAGGAGACGCAATTCCTAAGTTTAATTTTTCCCATAGGAGACGCACTTCCTAAATTAAGATTTCACGCATAGGAGACGCACTTCCTAAATTATTTGCATTCATAGGAGACGCACTTCCTAGTTCAAAATCATTAAAGTTTCACCCATAGGAGACGCACTTCCTTAGTTTAATTTTTCCCACAGGAGACGCACTTCCTAAATTAAGATTTCACGCATAGGAGATGCACTTCCTAAATTATTTTCATTCATAGGAGACGCACTTCCTAGTTCAAAATCATTAAAGTTTCACCCATAGGAGACGCACTTCCTAAGTTTACTTTTACCCCATAGGAGATGCACTTCCTAAATTAAGATTTCACGCATAGGAGATGCACTTCCTAAATTATTTTCATTCATAGGAGACGCACTTCCTAGTTCAAAATCATTAAAGTTTCACCCATAGGAGACGCACTTCCTAAGTTTAATTTTTCCCATAGGAGACGCACTTCCTAAATTAAGATTTCACGCATAGGAGACGCACTTCCTAAATTATTTGCATTCATAGGAGACGTACTTCCTAGTTCAAAATCATTAAAGTTTCACCCATAGGAGACGCACTTCCTAAGTTTAATTTTTCCCATAGGAGACGCAATTCCTAAATTAAGATTTCACGCATAGGAGACGCACTTCCTAAATTATTTTCATTCATAGGAGACGCACTTCCTAGTTCAAAATCATTAAAGTTTCACCCATAGGAGACGCACTTCCTAAGTTTATTTTACCCCTAGGAGATGCACTTCCTAAGTTTAATTTCATGCATAGGAGACGCACTTCCTAAATTAAGTTTTCATTAATAGGAGACGCACTTCCTAGTTCAAAATCATTAAAATTTCACCCATAGGAGACGCACTTCCTAAGTTTATTTTACCCCTAGGAGACGCACTTCGTAGTCTGGGTCGTTCAGGTTATATTTTTGCTTTAGGAGACGCACTTCCTAGTCTGGTTCATTTAAGATTTCATTCGTAGGAGACGCATTTTCTAGTTTGAGTCATTGAGATTTTACCCATAGGAGACGCACTTCCTAAATTAAGTTTTCATTAATAGGTGACGCACTTCCTAGTTCAAAATCATTAAAATTTCACCCATAGGAGACGCACTTCCTAAGTTTGTTTTACCCCTAGGAGACGCACTTCGTAGTCTGGTTCGTTCAGGTTATATTTTTGCTTTAGGAGACGCACTTCCTAATCTGGTTCATTTAAGATTTCATTCGTAGGAGACGCATTTCCTAGTTTCAGTCATTAAGATTTTACCCATAGGAGGCACACTTCCTAAAATTGATAGCTCATTTATAGGAGACGCACTTCTTAGTTTGGTTTTTTCAGGTTATATTTTATTTCAGGAGACGCACTTCCGGAATTGAGATTTCACCCTTAGGAGATGCACTTCCTAGTTTGATTCATTTTAAGTTCGACCATAGGAGACGCACTTCCTAGTCTAGTTTATTGAAGTTTTACCTGTAGGAGACACACTTCCTAATCAAGGTCTTTCAAGTTTTTTTAGGAGACGCACTTCCTAAATTGAGATTTTATTTATAGGAGATACACTTCCTAGTTCTAGTCACTAAAGTTTTCACCCCAAGGAGACGCACTTCCTAGGTTAGTTCATTCCGATTCAACCATAGAAGACGCACTTCCTAGTTTGAGTCATTGAGGTTTTATTTTAGCAGACACGTTTGCTAGCAAGAGTTTTTTGGTTTTACTCGTAGGAGATGCACATCCTAGTCTAGTCTTTTGTTTACTCTCATCATTGCATCAGTAGTATGAGTGGGTTACAATTTTGCTAACGACTCACAAATCTTCCCAGTGCAAACTGGGTTAGGAAATTTCGTTTGTTTTGTTTGTTTTGGTTATAGGATCCCGCCCGGAGAGCGGAGGGTTACAACAAAAATCCCCAGCATTCAATCCAAGTTAGAAATAGCAGAAGCTCGCCTCAAGAATGCGAGTCAACAGTCTGAGATGATCAACAGAAGCTAGTCACAAAAACAAAAACAAGAAAAGAAAAAAAAGCAAGCATAAAAAAAAAGAAAAAGAAAAAATGAATCCAAAGTACGGCTCAAGAACTAGCACCTACAACTAGCAAGTATCAAGGTTCAAATCCAAAGTCTGTATGAAGCACCATTCAAGACTCAAGATCAAGTTTCAGAAGACTTATAGATAGGAATCCTTGTAACTAGTAGCTGATAGGCTTAGTTAGTCTTTTTCATTTTTCATTTTTGATGTAATGACAGGACCGCGGACCGGAACCTCAACGGAATGGCACCTCGATCGGCTCTTCACCTCGGTACACTCTACCATCTCTCTCATTTCCGAACTACACGTGGCCTGATTCCTTTATAACCAAGGATATGTAGGCAGCTCAGATACCAGGGCTCGGTCACATTCCCTTCCTTTCCTTAGTGTAGACCCTCCAAATAATGGTCGGGTCAAAAACATGTCTAGTCGTTCTTTGTCGGAAAACTCTTCGTGTTTCAAGTTAAAGAGGGGCAGTTGTAGACGTGTAATTTTTGACCCTCCCCGCTAGTTTTCACATTTTTAGCGTGAATATTTAAATTGGGTCTAATATAGCTATTTTGACTATTTTTACTTTATTTCGTCGCAAAAGAAAAATTACAAAAAATATACATATAAATTTTAGCTTATGTATTTCTCATAAACTTGAAAAAATACAAAAAAATAGTACCTTATTTTTGTACTTGATATAATTTCGAAAATTATAAAAAATATAGTTTTATTAATGTTTTGTAGTCATTTTAAACTTAAAAAATATAAAAATAGTACTTTATGTTTTTATCGTTGTATAATTTCGAAAATTACAAAAAAATATTAATAACGTTTTGTAGCCATTTTAATCTTGAAAAATACAAAAAATAGTACTTTATATTTTATCTTTATATAAAAATGAAAATGACAAAAATAGTTTTATTTATGCTTTGTAGCTATTTTAATCTTGAAAAAATACAAAAAAAGAAAAGAAATAGTTTTGTTTTAAATGTTAGTCTTGTTTTGGTAGTTATTTTGCTTGCATAGGATTAATTGAATAACATCGTGTTTTTATTCTCGGGTCTGGGCAAAGAATAACATTTGGGTTCAAACTACCCGTTTTTAGGCCTAATTTTCGGACCTAGCCCACAACAATCCAAACCCACCATACATGGGGGACACGCATGGAGAACATGAACAGAACACAGTGTGATGGGGCTCACATTTGGAGACATTTGTCTCTCACGCTTGTACACGTGAGACCCATCACATGCTTTTATATACACGGACAAGGCTAGAAGCTAAGGGGGAGAAAAAAAATGAAAATTTTAAAAAAAATTTGAAGAAGGCACTGTTCACCTTCTTCTTCATCTTTTGGACTTAAGAAAACGAAAAAAAAAACGAAAAGGTTGGCCATTGCTTCTTCTTCTTTCACGTCCAAACGATACCAGTTTTCCGTCCCGTCGACCACTCTGTCGAGCAGCAGTTGCTGCAGCTGCTTCACGTCCTTCCCCCATCGTCTTCCCCACCTCCAAACCTCTCCACAACCACCAGCAAATGACCCCATAACTGGCCGGAAAAAAACCAGTATCTCGCCTTCTTCCTCCATTGAAACCAGCTCCATCCAAACAGTCCCTGCGACCACCACCATTTCCGTCCAGTTCGTCGTCAAAACCAACAGTTGATGAGTCATGAAAGCCATCCAAAATCAGCTGCGTTCCACCATTAACACCAAGAAGCAAAACTCATTTTTACTACCATTATAGGTCAAGAGTTTAGAGAGCTCAAAGTTTCAGCTCTTCAAAACAGTTTTCGAATTCAATTTCTGGCCAGGGAGAGGTCCGTTTGAGATCGTTGCTGCTTGTTTCCGATTTGAGATCTGTCCGGCATCTTTGGTTCAAGCGTCAGTTGTTTTGAGTTTTGGGTTGTAGTGTTTGCTCGATTTCTGTCCATGTACTATTGGTTTAACACATTAACAGGTACCGTTCTTTCCTTCTTCTTTTTTCACGCTGTTAATCTTGAAGCTCTATTTCGTCACGAATCTGGTATCTATTGTTCTCTTTTGGCAGAGTAATACATGTGCTTAAAATTGTATAATAGTAGATGTTCCTGAAGTTCTGCAGTAATGATAGTTCTTGAAATTTGTGTTAATTCTCAGCTTTGGTTGTTTCATTTAACTGGATTGATGGGGGCGTCATTTATCTTTTGAATAGGAATTAATTGAAATCTTGGTTTGGACAAAGTTTATGTATTGGATAAGGCATTTATTAAGCTTACTCATGTTTAATCTTCGAATATTGTAAAATTTATTGTCTTTATCAATGTAATTTAATCAAGTCGGTTAGTTCACATCGCTGGCATACTTTTAGGTGCATTTTCAATCTATTATTGTAATTGTGTACATGTTCGCATGATACAAGTACGATTTAAAAACGAATATCCGTAATTCACTTAGTTGAATGTCTTTCCTTTAATAAAATTGAGGTGTGTCGTGCCAAATAAAATCTCAAAATGCATGGCCCTCACTTAATTAGTATTTTAATCCTTAGAATTCGAGGCGTGTCATTTAGCAAATTCTATGGCCCTCGCAAAGTTGTAAACGCGCAATTGCTCTAGGCGCGTTAGTTAAATAATTTACCTTCCTAAACTGGGGTGCGCATTTATGCGACCCAAATACAAATCGCAACGAAGTCGAAATATGTCTCTAATTACGGGTACATTGATTGTGACGTGGTTCGAGATGCATTTCCAAGACGTTGCAAATTCTCTAAAAGAATAATGAATGAGACGAGCCTCGCTGAATAAAATTGCAAATTATGGGGCCCTCAACGTATAATTATTTCAAATGCTTAGACTCCGAGACAGGTCGCATAGCACACTTTGCGGCTTATTTCTCAAAACAACAATACGCTAGTCGCTCTAGGCGCGTCTTTAACAAATTATTTTCTTAAATATGGGTGTGCATTTATGTATCCCAAATCCAAATCTCAACGGAGTCGAAATATGTCGATAACCACGGGTGCATTGATTGCGACGTGGTCTGAAATACGTTTTCACAATGTTGCAATTCTCCGTAAAATAATAACAATAAATAAAAAATAATAAAAGCGGCTAAAGGTTAAAATTTGCACATAGGTTCATAATTATATAAAATCAGTTAATTAAGCCGAATATGACAGTTGAGCGACCATGCTAGAACCATGGAACCCGGGAATGCCTAATACCTTCTCTCGGGTTAACAGGATTCCTTATCCGGATTTCTGGTTCGTGGACTGTAATACAAAGTCATTCTTTTCCTCGATTCGGGATTAAATTGGTGACTTGGGACACCCTAAATCTCCCAAGTGGCGACTCTGAAATAATTAAACAAATCCCGTTTCGATTGTCCTTTAACTGGAAAAAACTCATACGCCCCTCGCGGGGGCGGAAAAAGGAGGTGTGACAATTTTTATCACATATTACCACATTCACCTTTAGGAATGGGTCTGCATTCTCAATGCTTATCACAAGTCACATTCTCTTCAAGGAATGGATTATAATTAGTGATGTGCTTCATACCAATTTGATGGTAAACATTGCCTTCACATTTTGAAGGACTAATTTGAGAACCCTTGTTGTTCTCCTTTTATAATCATTGTGATGATTATTATTATTTGGAACGTTCACGTTCATTGTTCAACCACTTGTCTTCATTTAGACTTATTATGCATTGCTACCACATTCACTTCAAGAATGGAGCTAATCAAGTTGGACAATCTTCATGCTTTTTCATGAAAAATATATTATTTTTCTTTAGTCATTATTATATCATCAATATGGTACATTGGGATTCAAACCAAATGTCTTACCAATATAAAGGCATGTTAGGCCATAATAAATTGTGACTCAAACCCAACTCTTATCATTATGGAGCATCAGGACTTGATCCCGATGTCTTACCCTCAATCAATTGCATAATAGGCTAAACAATATTGAGATTCATTCTCAAGAATCACATGCCAATAAAGTTGTACACAACTAATTTGCAACTTAACAAATCAAAATTGTTTTCTTAAATAAGTGTACAAATCTCAAATCAGCGTAAAGCTTTATCAATTATTTGTAGCATCTATATGAAATACAACCGTTTGTAGTCAGAATATTTCTTCTAAATTCTATTAGAGTTTAAATGGATCATAAAATCATTGTCATAATATTTATTGAGCCTCTTTCAAAAATATTGTTGTTTTCGGGGTATACCCTACTATTGGATTTGATTTAATGTCATGACTTTCCTTCACTCAATTCAACCAAGCAATTAGTGAATAAATTTATCAAAAGTACAACATATAGGTAACAACACATATGTAGTACTAATACATAAATTCAGCATTTATATTACCTGAAAAGTGACATTATAAGTAACAACTTACCAGTTGTAGCTTATGCATCATTTATATAAAATACTTGAAAATGGTAAGTTAGTAGCAAGCATCAAGTAGATCATGGATACTCGAAAATACCTTTTCTAGTAGTCATACTAATCACTGTTTGCTTTCAAATGATACGACCATAAATTAAGAAGTATACTTTCTCAGTAGCTGATTTGTTTTCCAAATTTCAAATAAGTAATTAATCAACCTAGATAAAGATATGAAGTATTTCTTGTTTTTTTCAAGATGATTTATGCTTCTAATCAGTATGACCCAATTTTTTTTTATTCTTTTTTTTAATTATATGCAAGTGTAAAAACTTAAAATAGAAAAATATTCATCAAAGTAAAAGAAAATATTAAAAGCGGCAAGACATATTGAAGATAGTTAACACACAAATATACATAAGACAACTTATATACCATATCCTTGGTTACCATGACATGCATCATATTAACAATTAACTGGTACTATGATTTTCACTTATAGAACTTCAAAAATGTCATTCCATTCATGTGATATAAAAAATGTAATATTAATATGTGCTTATGCAATACAGGTGTAGTACGAAGTTGTGTGCATATGAGATATTAAAGAAATAACAAGTATAAGATAATTATACCTTCGTACGTTTCATTACTTACCATATGTAGTTTCTTTTTACATCTAACCATGAGATGATATGTATGACTTCTAATTGCAATCTTTTCGGAAGTAGGAGATTTTTTGTAGATATATATATAATTGGTTAGAGACTCGTGCTGATAACGTGTTATGAAATAAAAGCAATTTAGTAAAACATGAATAAGAAATAAAGACAATTTAGTAAAACATGAACAAGAAATAGAGATAGAGAGAAAGGAAGAGATTTTCTTCTTCAATTGTGTGTATTTTCCTATCTATTACAAGGCCTTTATATAGGCATGAAAAGTGAAGAAAATATGTCATGGAATATGTCATTGAATATAGAAAATATGTCATTGAATATGTCATTAAGAATTTGACATGAAAATCATGGAGGAAGAGTAGACATCCACCATAACATGATATTTATCATAACAGTTATAAACTTATACTGATAAATAAAGTTTCTAAGCTTACTTCTAAATTTGGGAAATGCTAGTAATTAACTGAGGTTGTGCTATAAACAGTTGTCGAGTGAAGTTGACCCCATTGTTCAAGTTCATGCATGCATGGATCGGACATTAACCTGTCCTTGTCGTGCATATGATGTTAGGTGGCGGACGTACGTGGTGGCACACAGCTCATCAAAAAATAATATTGTATATGTATAAATTATGATTAAAGTTGCGTAAATTTTGTATAAATATTTTATTTGAACCCACTTAACAATTACTATTTTACGACTTAAGTTATGTACTTCTTAGATTGAACCCGCTGGCATAAATTCCTGAGTCCGCCACCGATGATGTCATTGCTACCTAAATTTTGCACAAAGCCAAGTTCAGCCCTAGTGGGGAACTGCTGCAGTGATAGCGGATGCGACAGTGTGCAGAGCTACGTCGATACAAAGGGATTCAATTGAATCCTTTTTTTTAGAATATTATATTGTGCAAATAAAGCAAAAAAAAAAAAAAAGTAACATGCATAAATTATTGAATTACTTGGCATGAAGGATTCTAGCTAGTTTAGTGTAATAACAAAAATGACTCGAATATTGCTTTGGGTTCAGAGGCGGAACCAGGATTTGAACCTTATGGGTTCGGGATTATTATCATTTTAAGTTACTGAGTTCTAAATTAATAATTTGTACAAATTCAATAAATTTCCTTAAGGCAATTACAGGGTTTGAACAAAACCCACTGGGTTCGGCGAACCCGCATGCTGCACTCTGGCTCCGCCCCTGTTTGGGTTACAAGTTCAAATTCTCAAGTTTGACTTTTTATTTTATTTTTTTTAATCCCATCTTGAAATTCTTGACTCCGCTACTAGAAATCATGAACTCTTTAAGTTTGAAAATCTCTACAGATCAATTAGCTACTTTTATCCGTTTTTATTTTATTTTATTTTGTCTGTCAAGACCTTTATCTATTTAATTATGCTTGAAGCTTTATTTCTTTCGTTTTTCTCCTTGATATGGATATGACAAGCTGTGATATTTAGGGTTCGACGATGTATGTGCCTATATGCCACTTGTTTCCCTGCAAGTTGAAATAGATATGGCATGCGTTGCCGAAAGCAAACATTAGTTTCCATTTTTGGCTGAACAATTCGTTCTTAGCCTTGCCTCTTCTTTGTTTGCTGCTCTTAATTTGGAAAATTATCATTCTTCGAATATATACCTAGAAGTCTTGATTCATTAACATTCAATGAACCTTCAAAGTCTTTCAGTTTTTATCCATTACCTAATATTTTGGGAATTCTCATTAACAACATATTAATCAAGCCTCATAATCATGAGTGGTCACAATTACTAGCTTCTCTCTCTCATTTTCTTCTTATCCGCCATAAAAGGACCGAATTCAACGGCAGAGCTAAAGGTAAGGAAGAGGTTCAATATAATTGCATGAGTTCTCTTCGTCAGAAATTATACTGTGTGAATAAGAAAATACAATTTATAAATATAATATTTTTTTGTGTGTGTAAATTGTTGAACACCCTTAAATAAAGGAAACGCCTGGGTACAACATTTTTGTATTTTGCTTAATCCTTTTATTACAATTTCTAGCCCTATCATTGACTAAGTCATAACAAGTGGGAAGTTATTAGACTCAACCATTCCTGTCTTCCTAATTTATGTGATACTATTTGACTGAGCATGTAGTTTAGAAGAACAAAAGACTTTGTTGAAGCTTAGCTTGTTGTCTAAAGGAAGTCATATGTATTTGTGTAGCTATAAATTATCCAATTAAGCGTAAAATGAGAAGTTTGAAGCTAAATTATTTCTAATTATATATAAATATTACTCTCTCCGTTCTAATTTATGTGAACTTATTTGATTGGGTACGGAGTTTAAGAAAAAATGAAGACTTTTGGAATTTGTGGTCCTAAATAAGTTAAAAAGGGGCCCAGAGTATTTGTGTGGTTATAAAAGCTTCTCATTAAGGGTATAATTGTATTTTTAAGCTAAATTGTTTTCAAATTTAGAAAGGGGTCATTCTTTTTGGAACGGATCAAAAAGAAAATAGGTTCACATAAACTGAAACGGAGGGGGTATTCCTTAAGGGACAGTGACTAAAAAGAAAAAAGTATCACATAAATTAAGACGGATAAATTATTATTTTTCTATAAGCTGGTTTACCTGACTTTTGTTTCATTTGTAGTCCACTTGATACCTTTGAAACTTATTCTACAACTAAAAGAGACGTGAAAATACGGAGAGAAAAATTAAAGAGATTTGCTTGTTGGATGATTATATTAATATCTAATTTTATTAAGACCCTATTAATAGTTCACCAACGCTCAGTATCAGTTTCAAAGGGTATGTCCTACGAACCAAAATGGCACCACGTGTATGTTCCCCTCAGTGGCTTCTTGTCGGAACAGATGAAACAGGGCCCACACTGCCAGCTCAGCAGAAATAATGCAGTCAAATGTTTGGGTTTTAATTAGTTTAGCAAAGGTTAGGTCCTGTTTGACCTTAATTTTGTGAAATGCCAAACTAAACACAGTTTGATTGGTTTTCCGTCAGCAGTTGCGGCCAGTCAAATTCGTTTCTCAGATCCGACGTGGCATATGATAAAAGTTGACAGTTTGCTTCCGTCCTAAACATTTAATTTTATTTTTTTTAATTTAACTGCGAATTGTATTCATCTTTCAATAATAAAGAGCATAGTGATTTGTAATCTTTGATGTTAATATTTTATTTGAAAGGAAAATGAGCTTTGCACGCTCCTCTAAACGCTATGTGCTCCAACGATTCGGGAGAAGTGAAAACATGTTGAATTTAGCAAGAAAGTATTATGACCAAAGAAAATGACAAAAAGAGAAAGAAAAATACATCAAATTGTTAACACTTAGACCAAGTACAGATAACTTAGTGAATGCAACGAAAAGACCTAAACTAAGCACAATGCTCGACTGCTGTTAAATTCAATTTTTATACAAAGTTGTTCAATTAATTTGATTAATCAAAGAAAAAGTAGAACAGGAAATATGCATAAGAGTTTCTTGAATGGAATTAGAGTTTTTGACCAATATTGTCCCTTATCTTTGAGAGTAAGTCTATTTTGGTCCCTCAAATGTAATCCTGAGCATATTTAGTCACTTAAGTATGCTAAAGTGGAGCACATTTAGTCTCACTAACACGATGTGCTCAAAAACTAACGGTGTTACCCAACTCTGATTCATGAAACAAATCTTCTGCTCTGAAGCAAAACGTTTCCTCTCCTTTTATTGGATAATGCAAATTATCACTTTAATTCCTCATTTTTAGATAATATCTTCTAAAATTTTGACAATGAAAATATCCTCTTCTGTGCCAGCTTTCAATGAGAAAATGATATTGTATAACCGTTGTAAAAATAATAGCCGAAAAAATGATAAAATCTGTATACTTTATATATATATATATATATATATATATATATATATATATATATATATATATATATATATATATATATATAGAGAGAGAGAGAGAGAGAGAGAGAGAGAGAGAGAGAGAGAGAGAGAGAGAGAGAGAGAGAGAGTTTTATATACTTTAAAAGAAAGTCTATTGGTAGACTTTAATTATCAAAGAACGTCGAAATTTATAAAAGAACGAGAATAATAACTTTAATTATCATACTTTTACAGAAGAAATAGTCGTCTATTGGTTTGTTAAGTCCTAAGTAAAAAGGGTTGTGAGTACAATTCTACTTCATCACATTTTTAATCATAGAGGCTCTCTCAAATATTAACAAAAAAAATTGCTAGTGGAGATTCGAACCTCTAGCCTCTTAGAGCAAAATCAAACATGTAACCAACATGCCAAGAAACAACTTATGTCAAATTGTGTCATTTTTTCCTACTTACTAGTTTTCTCACAATATTAATATATATATTTAGTAAAAAAAATCGACGAAGCGGTGTCGCATGACACCGCTTCGTAAAGCGTGCTTCCGCCCCTGCCCTCAAAGATAAGGAACAATATTGGCCAAAAACTCAATGGAATGGCATTTTTATATATAATTTATAATTAATTTAATATTTTTGAATTAACCAGAGTAATCGCGAGTAGGAACCATAATCCTTAGAAAAATGAAGCGCAAAAAGAAACAAAAATAAGTGCAGTCAAATTTAGAATGCTAAATCAATACGCTCTTATATAATCTTCTTCTAATCCGATGTAGCTGGTGAGCGATCCCATTTTGCGGCAGAGTACAAGACAACTAGGGATACATTTGTTAGCTTTTTTTCTCACCAAACACAAAATTTTAAAGAAATTTCGATTCAGTCCGCCCTAAACTACGATGTATATCTACCTTTGTGATGAGGATTACATCTGCCCCTACTAGGCTAGGATAAATTGAAAGTTTGAGTCTGTGACTGTGAGAAACACAGCAGCTGGCTAGAACGTTTTAATGGTTAGGCCGCAGGAATTATATTCACTCTTTGACGGATAATAATTAATATTAATTATTTGCTCTTAAGTCTTGTGATAGGAATAGGAATTAAGAAACACTAGTGTGAACACCTAATTTTTGCACTATTTAACACCTCCTAAAGTTATTAGTGTTTTGTTATTTTAATTATTTTTCTCAATTTTTGTGACTTTAATTGCATATTTCCTATCATAAAATACTAACAAAAAATAGTTCTTTCTTCATTTGTGCATTTTAAGAATTAACTAGTTGTTCAGTTGGTGAATTAATCTAGTTAATTGATCATTAGAATAAGTTATGTAATTAATTTATTTGTGTAAAATTAGTTTAATAAGTAAGATTAAGGAAGAAATTTGGCCAAATTTGAAAGAAAAAGTGTCCAAGAATGCAAGATAAAGGGTTGCCATTGAAAGGGTCTGAAACTACGTAGTTTTGCCTCAAAACTACGTCGTTTCACTAAATGAAACAAGATCAAATCATATTCATCCATTACATCTTGATCCAATGGATCTCATTCACTCTTGGCTTAGGTATTTAAAGCCTCAAAAATCTGAAAATTGTCATCATTTTCACCCATAATTCTTTTCTCCTTCTTCTCTCTTCTCTCTCTCTTCACTCTCTCTACGCCGCCCCAGCTCCGCCCACCGCCGCTGACCGGAAATCGCCGCCGCCGGCGGACCACCTCCAAATTCACACCATGTAATCTCCACAACTTCCTTCTTCCATATCTCCAAACCAAATCCTTCAAAAATCCCTCAAACTCCTTGAATCTTAGATCTAGGAAACTTTTCTGTCACTTTTTTGCCCAAATTCTTGAAGCTCCAACCACTACCACCCCACAATACTTACATCAATGGATAGAGCTCCTCAAGACCTAGCTATTGATGCCAATTTCACCATGAAAATCCGGCGATCAAAATCCGGCCAAATTCCGGCGACCTCCCCGAACACCCTCTTTTGGCATACCACCATTTGTTCGGCCACTTGAATTATAAAATGGTAAAAATCCTATTATTTTTCATGGCTGATTTTTTATTTTATTTTTATTTTCTCAGATCTTATTTTTGTCTATTATTAATTATTTTAGCATTAGTTTTTGAAGTTTGAAATGTCAAATTTTCTGTTTTTGCACTTGTTGAAGTAGTAAAATAGTTTTGTATTGATAAAAGTGAGGTAGTGAAAAATACTTAAGAGTATATGTTACTTGTTTGATTGTTTATTTACTACTTCAAAACTCTTTGAGTACAACACTCAAAAGTCAAATTGTTTGGTAAGAAAGTGTAGACATTTGGACAATGTTTGTATAAAAGTCTATCTTTGAATAGTGGAGAGCAGATTTTGTTTGAAATACTTGACAAGATTTGAAACAGAAAGTCTGGCATTTTGAATTTAAGAACAAATTTTGTAGAAAAATCTGTCAAAAAGATTGATTTTTAATTTTTTTGAAATAGCTGATTGTTTTGATATAAAAGGAGGACACTCCATCTTACTGAGGGAGCTCTAGACACACAAAAAAGAGAAAAATCAGTAGCTATAATATCCCTTAGCAGCTTTTGTGAGTTGATTCTTAAGTGAAAAACTTGTTTAAGGAAAATAGAGTAGTCTTGAAAGATTTTTCTGGAGTTACATAATTGTACTGTTTTGCTGGGGTATTTCTAGTTTATTTTCTTGGGTTTGAATCTGCCGGTTGTCACTGTCTTTTGTTGTTGTTGCTGCCCGTTTAATTGTTTTGCTGTTGATTTTGGAAAGAGCTGACTCTGCTGTATTTGTTCTTCTTTCTGATGTCCAGGTAATTTTCAGACCATGTAAACTCATAAAATCGAGTTGGAATGAAAGATAATGAAGTTGAAAAATATTAGTAGCTTTATCCTTCTATTGTGATTCATTTTTATATACTCTTGAATGTTTGATAATGTTATAACGATATGTTAGTTAATTAAATTGTGTTAAGCATCTTTAATTATTTTTATTTTTGCAAAGCATTAGATATAATTCCACTAGCATTTGGTTGTCTGAAAGGAGCATATATATTAAAATTTGAACCTTTGTAGCCATGTTTGTCCCTTTGTTGTCACCAAACTAAGTTTTTATTATTATTATTATTATTATTATTATTATTATTATTATTATTATTATTATTATTATTATTATTATATTTTAAAGTCCCAATAATCTTTTTTCTTATCTCTTAAAAAATACTTATTTAGTAAGGTAGTTAAGTTGTAGATTAGAAAAACAATCTGTAAACTTATTTTTGTAAATAGTTGGCTACGGATTGCAAATAGCAAGATATGGCCAAATCTGTAACATAGCTTTAAAAGGCCATATCTGCAGATTTAAAGTCCAAAAGCATATGGGCTTTTGGATTTTGTCTTGGACATGAGCCCATTTGACTCCATCAACCCAATAGTGAACTGCCTCATTCAATGTCAAGACAAGCCCACATCTTACTAGTTTTAAGCAATGTCAATTGATAATTTTCTCTCATTACTCTCATCTTTTAAATTAGTACTCATAACAATAATTTTCTCTCATTAATTAAGTTGTAGATTATTATTCAAATCTTTTCTTTAATTTTTTTTAAAAATAAATAAAAACAGACATAAGAAAAGCATAAAAATCAAATAAACCACAGTTTATCCAAGTTTAATTCAAGCCAAATGTAGTCAATAAAGCGATCGTGCTAGAACCACGGGACTCAGGGAATGCCTTACACCTTCTCCCCGGTTAACAGAATTCTTTACCCGGACTTTGTTTTCGCAGACCAATAATAATAGAGTCAAATCTTCCTTTGAATATGGATTCAACTAAAAGGTGACTTGGAACCCCAGTAAAAATCAATTCCAAGTGGCGACTCTGTAAATAAAATAATCCCTACTTTAAATTTGTCACTTTAATTGGAAAAGCTCTTTAACCCACAATCCATAACATTTTACACTTATCTCTTGGAGGGGTAGAAAAGGAGGTGTGACAGCTCTGGCGACTCTGCTGGGGATCGAACCCGGAATCTCTGGTTGTACATGTTGACATTTATTTTGCTTTATTAATTTTGTATATATTGTGATTTATTTGTGCCTAATGTGATACCTGTTCGCTTTTTACTACTTCGATATTGTTGAATTGTACATATAAACTGTCTTCTCACGCACCCTCCGAGTCTTCTTGAAATTAAAAATTGGGATTTGCTTGACATAGCCCGCTTTCTTTGAGATAGCCGAGGTGCTTGTCACCCGGTGAAGGATTTTAACCACACATATTTTTAGGCGGGGAGCACCACCGGTTAAGCCGGAAAGTGATGCTACCGGTACACTGACCCTCCTCGGCTCGAGTTGTCCGCTCGAGCAAGCCAGTCTAGATACCTTCTCCACCAGGATTTAAACCTAGAAGAATAAACATCATGCCGGATATCCCAAGTAGGTTTGCTCTATGTGCATCACATGCATTTGACTTAGCGAAACTCGGCACAGGGGCCGGGTCCGTATAAGACATGTATCCTATTTGAGACCATCATGTTCACGTATGTGCTACTTGATACATCATTTGGAAGGCTTACTTGCATTGTCGACCGGCTTTAGAAAATTAGTGTAGCAGAATTATTTAAAAAAAGGTACCCAGTTTGACTGAACTACGCGGGTCTGATCCTCATCGGATGTGAGATACGAACGCAAACCTCATCGGTTCCGGCCCCCAATTTTCGAAAAAAAAAAAATCAAATATATTTCTCTTTACTTCCTTCTTTAAAAAATAATTTCTTAGAGACCCCAATTTTAAGAAAATCAAAAAAAAAATTCAAAATTATTTTCTTCTTTTTTCTTTTATAAGTCTTTCTTCCACAAAAAAAAAATCAAAATCAGATTTATTCTTTTTTTCTTCAAAAATCACAAAAACAATAAATAAATGAAAAAGAAATAATCGAAAATTCCAAAAAAAATTGTTGAATTCCAAAATATATTTTTTCTGCTTCAGAAGTTTTTCTTTCAAAAATTGAAAAAAAAATTCGAAATTCAAAAATATTTTATTTCTTCTTTAGAAGTGTTTATTTAAAAAAATTCCAAAAATAAAATTCAAAAAAAAAAGAAACTTTAAAAATGAAAAAAAATCTTTTTTTTAATTCTTTCTTTCAACAATTCCAAAAACAAAATGAAAAAAAATTGAATTTCAAAAAAAAAATCGCTCTTCTTTAGAAGTCTCAATTTCAACAATTCAATAAAAAAATTGAAATCTAAAAAAAAAATCTTTCTTCTTTTGAATCCTTTCTTTCTACCAAAAAAAAAATCCAAAACTATTTTCCTTGTTAGGAGCTTTCGTGGAGTTATTTGTATATGAGTAAAAAACGAAAGTTAGTTTGTGTACTTTATTCCTGATTTTTTAGGAACTACGTAATGATCTGATTCATGCGACGTCATGATACGTAGGCAATCCCCATCGGATTCGATCATAACTATAGAATTAACTGAGAAAAAAATAAACTAAAAAAAAGAAAGAAAAAAAAAGAGTGACGAAAAATAAAAGAGTGACCAAAAAAAAAGGAAGGAGAATGCCAAAAAAATAAAAAGCGACAGAGACGAAAAAAATCAAGAGTGATTAAATAGAGGTAGAAATAAAAGAGGTACACACTTAAAGGGTTAGTTAAGGCCGGGGGATGAAACATGCAACCGTTCAAACACATGGTAGAAATGTTTAATTATTAGGTGCATTGCATCCCAACGTGCGATTTCCTATGTGTTAAATGTCTCAAAACTAACCAGGTTGTGGTATGAGCAAATTAGTCAGGTTCTGTTCAGGTGGTTGGTTTTGTTGGTATGCAGTGATGAACGCGCAACCTTGCACGCGGCCACAACATTATACACAAAACCGAGCTCCACCTCCCAGAAATGCACATCCTTACCCAGCTCCATATAATCCCCAACCAAATGATCTCCGATACAATCCTCGCCCAAGAGAGCCTTTCAGAAAGAATCAGTTCACCCCTATTGGTGAATCGTATTCAAGCTTGTTCCAAAAGCTAATCAGGCTAGATCTATTGCAGCCAGTGGTCCCGAAATAGCCGAACCCCGAGTCCCCCTCGCACCGAGCTGACGCTAGGTATGAATACCACTCTGGAGTAGTGGGACACAGTACAAAGGACTGTTGGACCCTCAAAAGGGCAGTTGAAGATTTGATTGAAGCTGAAAGAATCATTTTTCGGGATGAAGAAGCTCCTGATGTGATGAACAATCTGTTGCCTGCCCCTAACATCAGGCCAATGGTCGGAATGATTTGTGAAACTGAAGAATTTGATCCGACACTAAAGGCCATTATAGCCATTGCCGAGACAGAAGAAAAGTTAAAAAATGGCCGCCAAGCATGAAAGTTCTCTATCAGACGGGAGTCTTAGTAGCCAGTCTTGCTATCCATTCTGCTTCTGAATTATCTCAAGGTGTAATCCGGGTGTTTTACTTTATTGTCTTATTTTCCGATATAAACCCTTCTATAAAAAAACCAAAAAAAAAATCAAAAATCAAATGAAATTAATATTTCATTGTCTAGGATTGTCTCTTTTCTGAATCTTGTCATTTTCTTATTCTCTTTTTAGTTTTGTTAAATGGAGATTTCAATAACATGACATGCTTGCGGACTTCATGCCCAGATCTTGAAAGCTGTCAGGCCTCGAAATAATGAATCAAGGATTATATCGAAATGAAGATAAAGTTTAAGGAAATAAAACAAAGAGTTGGAACAACTGAAGAAAAATTTGGTTCCCGGATTGAAAAAGTACGTACATTACAACAAGAGTACTGCCAAAAGAGTGTGTTACACTTGGGACACATCGAAGGAAATGTCCCTGAAATAACTGTCAATGCAAATGCAGTCAAAAGGTACTATGTTGGATCCTCCATATAGTGCTAATATTCTCCAATTGGGATGACGAAGGCTTTCATTCTCGCTAACCAAACACTATCAACCCTTTGCAAATCCTTTGAGCCGGCTCCCATTCTTTGAACACTCTCTTTGGAACCTGAAAGTGTTATTGAAAAATGAAATGAAAAAAGAAAAAAGAAAAAGAAAAAGAAAAAAAATGTACAAAAAAGAGAGGAAGAAAAGACAAAGAAAAAGAAAAATAAAAGAGGAAAAGGAAAGGAAAAAGAAAGAGCAAACAAAACAAAACAGAAATACGAAAGAAAAAAAAAGTTCTCTGAACTACGTTCGACTTGATTCCGAAAGGATACGTAGGCAACCTCTCTCTGGGGTTCAGTCACACCAAAATAAAAATTCAAATTCCCCCAAAAGTGAAACTGGGGCAGATGTTGTAATGGTCCGACGATGATCCCGCCAGAATGGTTCCAAAGTTGTAATTCGATCCAAATCATTTTTACCCAAATCCTTTCCAAGTCCTTCCGATCAATCGGTGAGAATGTTCAAGGATCAGAGAATACAACTACTTGGATCTGATGCAACAAAAATGAGAGAAATAAAATAAGAGAGTCTTATTGGTGAAAACCCACACGGGCACCATGAGGTGATGGTAAGAAGAGAAATGAAAAATAAGAGAGTCTTGTTAGTGAAAACTCGTAAAGAGCACTATAAGGCGAGAAGAAAAATGAGAGAGGTCAGCTCGTGAAAACCCGCAAAGGGCGCCCCTGATCGAAAAGATAATCCTCACAGCCATCAGCACCGACAGAGTCCTGGCAAGGTTTCTCGATTTTGAGGAAAACATTGTGATGAATTTCTGAGAGTCGGACGGTTTACACAGATCAGGCATCCAGTCCAAAAGGCATGTCATGTTCATTGAAGTCCGCATGTACTCCAGATAAGTCCTTCTTTCCTTTCTCCGAAAGGGACACTTCTTGTTTTAAACTCATTCTCCATTCCATTGTTTGTTTTCTTTGAATCCCTTTCGGTCTAACACTGTTCCGAAACTAAGACAAAAAAATAATGGCAAGACTGATTTATAGGGTTCTCATTTGGCGCGAGCTAATGTGCAGAAAGGCACCCAGCCTCATACGGGCATCAAGTCGACCCCGACTAGCCATGGTGGCCGATGCTTCGAAATCAAAACTGTTGGAAAGAGAAAATCAAATGGAGTGCCTATAAAGGCAAATGAAGTTGAAAAGGTTGAGTCCCACGTGGCTAACCGTCTCGGCAAAGAGTTGAACAAAGCCAAGGCATCCCAAATGCTCTGAATTTGAAGTTGGGAGAAAGAAGCCAGAAAAGAAAGGCCAACGAAGGCAAAATAAAATTGGAAAAGGTTAAGTCCCACGCGACTAGCCGTTGCAGCAAAGTTTAAGGAACCGAAAGTTCCCCAATGCTCCGAAGAAAAGAAAAAAAAATGATGAAAAAAAAAGATGAAAAAAAGGAATATAAAAAAAAAAGAAAAAAAAGAGAAATCAGAAGGAAAAGGCCTACGAAGGCAAGATAAAGTCGAAAAGATTGAGTTCCACCAACCAATCATCATGACAAAGTCTAGATAAGCTAGAGTTTCTCCAGAGTCAGAAAGGCAATCGGTATTCAGGAAGCAACCAGTTTCAGTTGAAAGGGCTGAGATCAAGTGATCAAAACAATCAAGGCCACAAAACCAACCACCACTTTGAAAACTCACAAATTATTCTTTGTTTGAAGCAGGAATAAAGCATGCAGAATGGTGATTCTAAAAGAAGGAATGTCACCAAACGTAAGCTCCTTAAAATCTCCATTTTTCTTTTACTTTCGGCATACATCACTATTGTTCACACCTCCTATTTTTATGTAGCTTAACCCAGGTAGAACCGTTTCGCCTAGGGGGATCCAGCTCCTAGTTTCCGGGTAGAAGTACTCTTCGCTCAAGTTATTTTTACGTAGCTTAACCCAGGTAGAACATTTTTCTCCTAGGGGGATCCAGATCATAGTTCCGGGTAGAAGTAATCTTCACTCAGGTTATTTTTACGCAGCTTAACCCAGGTAGAATCGTTTCGCCTAGGGGGATCCGGCTCATAGTTTCCGGGTAGAAGTACTCTTCGCTCAGGGTGTTTTATGTAGCTTAACCCAGGTAGAACCTTTTCGCCTAGGGGGATCCAGCTCATAATTCCGGGTAGAAGTACTCTTCGCTCAGGCTATTTTACGCAGCTTAACTCAGGTAGAACCGTTTCGCCAAGGGGGATCAAGCTCATAGTTCCAGGTAGAAGTACTCTTCGCTCAGGTTGTTTTGCGCAGCTTAACTCAGGTAGAACTATTTCGCCTAGGGGGATCCAACTCATAGTTTTCGGGTAGAAGTACTCTTCACTCAGGTTGTTTTACATTAGCTTAACCCAGGTAGAACCTTTTTGCCTAGGGGAATCCAGCTCATGGTTTCCGGGTAGAAGTACTTTTTGCTTAGGGTGTTTTACGTAGCTTAACCTAGGTAGAACCGTTTTGCCTAGGGGAATCCAGCTCATAGTTCCGGGTAGAAGTACTCTTCGCTCAGGTTGTTTTATGCAGCTTAACCTAGGTAGAACCTTTTCGCCTAGGGGGATCAAGCTCATAGTTCCGGGTAGAAGTACTCTTCGCTCAGGTTGTTTTACATTAGCTTAACCCAGGTAGAACATTTTCGCCTAGGGGGATCCAGCTCATAGTTCCGGGTAGAAGTACTCTTCGCTCAGGTTGTTTTTACGTAGCTTAACCCAGGTAGAACCGTTTCACCTAGGGGGATCCAGCTCATAGTTTTCGGGTAGAAGTACTCTTCGCTCAGGGTGTTTTACGTAGCTTAACTCAAGTAGAACCGTTTCGCCTAGGGGATCCAGCTCCTAGTTTCAGGGTAGAAGTACTCTTCGCTCAGGGTGTTTTACGTAGCTTAACCCAGGTAGAACCGTTTCGCCTAGGGGGATCCAATTCGTAGTTCCGGGCAGAAGTAATCTTCGCTCAGGTTGTTTAATACAGTTTAACTCAGATCGAACCTTTTTTCACCTAAAAGGATTCAACACTTTATCAATAATACATGGTGCTAACACTCGATTCTATTTCCTTCTAGTAAGAGAAGGTACCAGTCCCTGATTACATTTTATTTCAGTAGTACGGGATACCGATCCCTGGTTACAAAATCATTCGTTACCAAATTTTATCTCTTTTAGCTAGTTTATACTACTATTTCTGTCTGCCTTTTCAATAAATTAGACAATTTACATATTTCTCTAATAACTCACAAAATTTTTCTTGTGCCAGACTGGGGCAGAATTTTTTTTTATTCATTTTTGATGGTTTTGCAGGCTCGGTCGTATAGCACAAGTGAAGATTAAAGCTTGCAGTTTCAGTTTCTCATCAGAAGGAAGAAGTTTTTCGATCACAGGATAGTTGGAGTTAACTTTGACAATGTGTCAGGAATCAAAATTTGACTCCAGAAGACGCATAAATAGGAATTTTGTACTCTTAGTTTGCAGACATATATAATACTCTTCTCTTTTTCTTTTTTGATGTAAGAAGCGAGTAACAGCAATAGCAACAACGATAGCAACAACAGCAACAGTCTTAACTCTAGTGTCCGGTAGTCCCAGCTACCAAATTTTTCCAGAACTACACTAACCTGATTCCTTTATAGCCAAGGATATGTAGACAGCCTCGGAAGCAAGGTTCGGTCACCTTTTTTTCAAAAAAAAAAAATTGCTTCCATTGGAGTGACATGTGAGCAAAAATTAGCTACGACATTCACTTTTCTTTGCACAAAAACTCTTCATGTTTTCGAGCAAACAGGGGCAGTTGTGAACACCTAATTTTTGCACTATTTAACACCTCCTAAAGTTATTAGTGTTTTGTTATTTTAATTATTTTCTCAATTTTTGTGACTTTAATTGCATATTTCCTATCATAAAATACTAACAAAAAATAGTTCTTTCTTCATTTATGCATTTTAAGAATTAACTAGTTGTTCAGTTGGTGAATTAATCTAGTTAATTGATCATTAGAATAAGTTATGTAATTAATTTATTTGTGTAAAATTAGTTTAATAAGTATGATTAAGGAAGAAATTTGGCCAAATTTGAAAGAAAAAGTGTCCAAGAGTGCATGATAAAGGGCTGCCATTGAAAGGGTCTGAAACTACGTAGTTTTGCCTCAAAACTACGTCGTTTCACTAAATAAAACAAGATCAAATCATACTCAGCCATTCCATCTTGATCCAATGGATCTCATTCACTCTTGGCTTAGGTATTTAAAGCCTCAAAAATCTGAAAATTGTCCTCATTTTCATCCATAATTCTTTTCTCCTTCTTCTCTCTTCTCTCTCTCTTCACTCTCTCTATGCCGCCGCAGCTCCGCCCACCGCTGCTGGCCGGAAATCGCCGCAGCCGGCGGACCACCTCCAAATTCACACCATGTAATCTCCACAACTTCCTCCTTCCATATCTCCAAACCAAATCCTTCAAAAATCCCTCAAACTCCTTGAATCTTAGATCTAGGAAACTTTCCCATCACTTTTTTGCCCAAATTCTTGAAGCTCCAACCACTACCACCCCATAATACTTACATCAATGGATAGAGCTCCTCAAGACCTAGCTATTGATGCCAATTTCACCATGAAAATCCGGCGATCAAAATCCGGCCAAATTCCGGCGACCTCCCCGAACACTCTCTTTTGGCATACCACCATTTGTTCGGCCACTTGAATTATAAAATGGTAAAAATCCTATTATTTTTCGTGGCTGATTTTTTATTTTATTTTTATTTTTTCAGATCTTATTTTTTTCTATTATTAATTATTTTAGCATTAGTTTTTGAAGTTTGAAATGTCAAATTTTCTGTTTTTGCACTTGTTGAAGTAGTAAAATAGTTTTGTGTTGATAAAAGTGAGGTAGTGAAAAATACTTAAGAGTATATGGTACTTGTTTGATTGTTTATTTACTACTTCAAGACTCTTTGAGTACAACACTCAAAAGTCAAATTGTTTGGTAAGAAAATATAGACCTTTGGACAGTGTTTGAATAAAAGTCTGTCTTTGAATAGTGGAGAGCAGATTTTATTTGAAATACTTTACAAGATTTGAACCAGAAAGTTTGGCATTTTGAATTTAAGAGCAGATTTTGTAGAAAAATATGTCAAAAAGATTGATTTTTAATTTTTTTGAAATAGTTGATTGTTTTGATATAAAAGGAGGACACTCCATCTTACTGAGGGAGGTCTAGACATACAAAAAAGAGAAAAATCATTAGCTATAATATACCTTAGCAGCTTTTGTGAGTTGATTCTTAAGTGAAAAACTTGTTTAAGGAAAATAGAGTAGTCTTGAAAGATTTTTCTGGAGTTACATAATTGTACTGTTGCTGGGGTATTTCTAGTTTATTTTCTTGGGTTTGAATCTGCCGGTTGTCGTTGTCTTTTGTTGTTGTTGCTGCCCGTTTAATTGTTTTCCTGTTAATTTTGGAAAGAGCTGACTCTGCTGTATTTGTTCTTCTTTCCGCTGTCCAGGTAATTTTCGGACCATGTAAACTCATAAAATCGAGTTGGAATGAAAGATAATGAAGCTGGAAAATATTAGTAGATTTATCCTTCTATTGTAATTCATTTTTATATGCTCTTGAATGTTTGATAATGTTATAACGATATGTTAGTTAGTTAAATTGTGTTAAGCATCTTTAATTATTTTTATTTTTGCAAAACATTAGATATAATTCCACTGACATTTGGTTGTCTGAAAGGAGCATATATATTAAAATTTGAACCCTTGTAGCCATGTTTGTCCCTTTGTTGTCACCAAGCTAATTTTTTTTTTAATTATTATTATTATTATTATTATTATTATATTTTAGAGTCCCAATAATCTTTTTTCTTATCTCTTAAAAAATACTTATTTAATAAGGTAGTTAAGTTGTAGATTAGAAAGACAATCTGTAAACTTATTTTTGTAAATAGTTGGCTACGGATTGCAAATAGCAAGATATAGCCAAATCTGTAACATAACTTTAAAAGGCCATATCTGCAGATTTAAAGTCCAAAAGCATATGGGCTTTTAGATTTTGTCTTGGACATGAGCCCATTTGACTCTATCAACCCAATAGCGGGCTGCCTCATTCAATGTCAAGACAAGCCCACATCTTACTAGTTTTAAGCAATGTCAATTGATAATTTTCTCTCATTACTCTCATCTTTTAAATTAGTACTCATAACAATAATTTTCTCTCATTAGTTAAGTTGTAGATTATTATTCAAATCTTTTCTTTAATTTTTTTAAAATAAATAAAAACGGACATAAGAAAAGCATAAAAATCAAATAAACCACAGTTTATCCAAGTTTAATTCAAGCCAAATGTAGTCAATAAAGCGACCGTGCTAGAACCACGGGACTCAGGGAATGCCTTACACCTTCTCCCCGGTCAACAGAATTCCTTACCCGGACTTTGTTTTCGCAGACCAATAATAATAGAGTCAAACCTTCCTTTGAATAGGGATTCAAATAAAAGGTGACTTGGAACACCAGTAAAAATCAATTTCAAGTGGCGACTCTGTAAATAAAATAATCCCTACTTCAAATTTGTCACTTTAATTGGAAAAACTTTTTAACCCACAATCCATAACATTTTACACTTCTCTTCTCTTGGAGGGGTAAAAAGGGGTGTGGCACAGTGGAAAAAGGAAAACGAGGAATCTTGCCATATTGCAGTGGAGTAATATGAAAGACAACGTGATTACATGTGAATGAATATATTCGCGGCACTTCTTCCTGCTACTTTTCCTTTATTTTTACCTAATTCCACTTGTTTATTTACGATTTTCAAGAACAAAATAAGTTTTTTAAAAGCATTTAAGTTATATACATAGATAATTAATAAAATTAGTGCACAGTTAATTTAATTTAACCGGTTATAGACCAGAGTAGGTTAATATTTAAGTTTACTATGAAAAGTTGCTTGTTATTTGTAGGTTCAATATTATATATTATGCACATAACTAAACAATATACTTATTTTTATTCGGACAAAGGTCCCTCTCAGACGCGGGGGGGGGGGGGGGGGGGTTGTACTTGCAGTTTAATAGGGCTAATTAAGTAGAAATTATAAAACATTGGTAATGCACAAATCCGAATTAATCTGAACGCAATTGTCGCACCTCCTTTTTCCGCCCCGAGAGGGTGCAGAGAGTTTTCTCCAATTAAAGGACAGTCGAAACGGGATTTGTTTATTTATTTCAGAGTCGCCACCTGGGAATTTTATGGCGTCCCAAGTCTCCGGTTTTAATCCCGAATCGAGGAGAATATGACTCTGTTTGTCATTCTGCGAACCAGAAATTCGGATAAGGAATTCTGTTAACCCGGGAGAAGGTGTTAGGCATTCCCGAATTCCGTGGTTCTAGCACGGTCGCTTAACCATTTTTATACTTGGCTTAATTATCTCGATTTACTAAATATATTTTTTATTGTTGTCTGATTTCGTTACCGCCTTAGATTGTTTATGATTATAGACCCTTCTTTGAAACGAATCACGCGCACGTATATTCGTATTATATATTTTTTATAAACGTAGAGAATCGTGTCACGCATACGTGTACACAATAAGATTGATAATATTTTTATATTTTTGTTATAAAAAAAAATATGTTCGATATAAAATTAAGAATATCATCACCCTTGTATTATTAAATAGTGAACTGCACATCTCGGGTTATATGAAATTATTTTAACATCCTCCGAGGAACCCCTTTTATTAAAAATTTGCTCGAAGTTGCGCGAACGCATAATCCGAATTGCCTTTAGAAGTATAATCAAGTCGCGCGAACGCATCCCTAATTATGCAAATATTCTTGATGGTAATATAAATTCTCTACAAATGTTTATTGCATCCATCTATTTTTAAATGTGAGAGTCATGGAGAATCACCGATTGGGATGCCACCAAATTTCTTGAAAAAAAGAATTCAAATTTTATTAGGCGTTGACAGCAAGTTATATTTTACACGTATGGGTTATGTCTCTCAAAGATTTTTCAAATTTAAGAAATTAATGATAAAGAATAAATAACGTGCGGCTACACTTACCATTTTATTAGTTAATATGGTATTAGTATAAAAAGTGAATTACACGCAAAATTCGGAAAGATTTAAACGGATAAACAAACTAATATTTTTTCGAAGAATTTGCATTATTCTATTTGTAGCAAATGCTATTTACACATTCTTAAAATGTTGCAATTTATAAATCCAATCTTCTTCTACACCACTTGTTTTTAATCCAAATGTATGATTATTTGGTTAATTTGCTCACGATGATTGAATTTTAGGATAAATATAATCAAACCAATTCTTATTCTCGGCCTATGCGAATATTTGCAAACACTAACTCTATATTTTGTAAAATTATTGACATTATTTTTATACTTTTTTTTTTAGAATTGAGTTGATCACACTCTCAAAATAACTATGACCATTTGTTATTAAGAAAGAGAACTAATCTACCAATTGATTTAATAAGACGACATCACATATAACGCAAACATACATCATGAACTGTTCGCAATATTCCAACATTGTAATCGTAACGGATTATATCAATTCACCTTTCAACTATTGATTATACACATAACCATTATTGCGCCATATATGATCAAAATACAACTAACAATCATCTAGCTTTGAACAAAATCAAATATTGGACGAGATATGCCAGTAATGTAGTTTCTTGGTATTTCCATACTATCCTACGCTTAACCAACAGTATCACAAAATGTAATTAATGGCCAACTTTCTGCCATGTTCCCTATCTCAACAATTCAAACAGTAAATGTCATCACTAGTCCTTAAAACATATAAGATTATCGTGGAATTTACTACTCCAGAATGTTAATTAGTTAACAGTTTATCATGTCAAGTATAATACTATATTAACCAACTAAAACAAAACTGAAACTTAAACTAATAAAATTTAAATGAGTAGAAGACATCCTTATAATTCCAAACTTCATTTACTTGCCATGTTGAAGCTTTTCATGACATGAGTTTACAGATATGTACCTGATATTGGAAGCAAAAGAAAATGAAGATGAGAATCAGCAGCAGTAATAACAGTACAACACAGAAACAACAGCCCAGCAACAGTAACAACCCAGGAAAAGAGTTTGCAAACCAGTAGAGCAGTAATCCCAAAAAAATTTCAAGTTTTGAATCAAACAACAACAATTAATACTGATTTCAAACAATAAAGAAAGCAGAAGATTTTTTTTTGTAGTTTTTTTTTATTTGAAAGCTTAAATATTTTTCGGAATTTTTCTTTCTCCTAAATGTTCAGCCCTTTTTTCTCTCTTTCCTATTCTCGTTTTTTTTTCTGTTCTGTTCTCTCTCGTATCTCCAGATTCGTTCCTCTATCTGTGTTCTATTTTCTGTCCATAATCTTGTTTCAAGACTTCCTATATATAACCCATCCCATAATCTTTCAATCAATTAAAATCAATACTTTTTCTCTACCAAACCCATTATCTTCCCACTCATCCCCATTACATTAAATAAACATATCACACCACCCCATTATATTTTGTCCCCCATGCCTAACATAAACAAATACAAGATTCCCCCACACTAAAATTTGTCTTGTCCCCCCTTTATATTAAATAACTATATCACAACCCACCCCATTTCATTTTGTCCCCCATGCTTCACATAAAAAATTACAAAATATACAATTCTTAAACCACCCCTCTGACCTTATTGCAATTACCATTTTAACCATGAACGTACTACAAATTACCAAACTACCCCATCAGTTATAACAATCAATTAATCAAACTTAACCAAAATATAGACAATATGATCAATTTCTAACAATGTTCAAACAACAATATGAACACGGATGAACATCATAACAACAATATCACATGAACACAAATTGAACAACAAAGAACAACTAAAATTTGATTGAACAATATTTTTAGCAACAACAAGCTTATTTTCGGATTCAACAACAACAACAATCAAACAAGTATATTTAGATTTCTAAATTCAATAATATTGAACTTAAAATTAACTCTAACAACATTACAACCAACAATTCCTATATTAAACTTTATGAGACAAATTCAAGAAATAATCATAAATGGTAAACAAAAAAAACCAAGCTATATAAATTTCGGATTCAAGAACAATCAAACAAAGTATGAACATGAATGAATCTATTTTTTTTAAAACAACAAACATGACGGATTAAATGACTCAAACAACATTAATAATTTCTGGAAAATATATAACAACATGAAACAAATTGAAGAAATAATCAATTAAATTTCAATTTGAATCTAACAAACATCAAACTAACAAAATCTTACCTAAACAATAAAAAAAACATGAAATAAACATGAAAACCCACTAATTAACTTTCCATTTGAAATCTGAAAATTAATTCAATCAAAACACATGAACAAACTAAAAGTTAATTCAAACGATAGACATGAACAAAGCAAAGATCGAACATTTATCGACTTTTGCTTCGAGAAATATAAAAACGAAATATGGACAAAATAAAACTCAAAAACAACTAACCGGAGATGAATCAACGACGAACTTCGAACGGATTTTAAACGAACCCAATCAAAACTTTGACAGAAACTTCACCGGACTTTAACCGGACTGCTTTGCTTTTCTTCCGTGTGTGTGCGTGTAGTTGTGGAAGTTGCTATGGTGAGCAGCAACAGCACTTGGACATGAAGAAGACGCAGCAACTGGGGTCTGTTTGGATGTAGCGAAAAAGGAAACAGTTTGGACGTGAAGAAGACGCAGCTGGAGATTTTTGATGGAGAAGATGAAGGCAAAAAATAGCAGCAGCGGCAAGCATGTTTGGTGAAGGTCGACGAGCTATTCGTCGTCGATGGAGCAGTGGAAACGCAACAACAATGGAGGACAAAAATCAGCAGCAATGGAGGACAAAAAACAGCAGCAATGGCGAAGAGAAAAGGACGCAGCAGCAGCGACATGGATGACGCAGAAACAGCTGCGACGATGGTTGTTTGGACGCGACGAAGATGGTGTAGCTGCTGGGCGTCATTGCTGCTCGTTCATGGCTGCTTGGGGCTGTTTGAGGTCGTCCATGACTGGACGTGGTGAAGAAGACAACGAAGAAACAAGGGGGGGGGGGGCAACCATGGATGTCGAAATTTGAAAGTGGTCGTTTGGTTTTAATGGCGGACGGGGGTCGACTTGGGTGGTCCGACGAGGGGTTGTACGTGTGTGCGAAGGTGAGCTAGAGGGGAAAGGGTAGCTGCCATGGTTGCTTGCTTGAAGCTTGAGGAAGAAGAAGAAAGAAAGAGGGGGGGGGGGGGGGCGGATCTCTTAGTTTTAGGGTTTTCTTGTTTTTTGTTTTTTTTTGTTTTTTTTGTTTTATGAAAAATGAAAGAAAAGGGGGTTTGGGTCTCTTTGGGTTATGGAATGGGTCGACCCAGTTCGAAATGGACTGGGTCGTTTGGGAAGATTGGGTCATTTTTTGGGCCTGTGGCTTGAAATCGAAGAAGAGGTCCAATTCCGACTTTCTTTATATTTTTGCTCTCTTTTCTTCTTTTATTTTTCTAAAACTAAATTATAAAAATACTTAACGTATTATTAAGAACTAAATTAAGTTATAAAAGCGCAAATTAACTCCCAATAACAATTAACGCACAATTAAGTAATAATTAAGCATAAAATTGTATATTTAAACATTAAATGCTAAAAATGCAAACGATGCCTATTTTTGTAATTTTTATTTTTTGTAAAACAAACTTAATTACTAACAATTGTAGAATTAAATTTTACATGCAAAATGCAACATACTTTTGTATTCTTATTAATTTAACAAATAAATATGCACAGATAAATACAAATAATTATTCAAAAATATCACAAAATTGCACACCAAGAAAAAAAATTTTATTTTTGAATTTTTGGGAGTAATTCTCATATAGGGCAAAAATCACGTGCTTACAGCTGCCCCTCTTTGCCCGAAGACACGAAGGGTTTTCGTGCAAAGATAAAGCGAGCGATTTTTGCCCATTCGAGTACTCCGTATGAAGCATTTTTTTTTTTGAAAAAAGATTTGACCGAACCTTTGCTTCATAGGTTTCCTACATATCCTGGGCTAAACAGGAATCAGGTCAATATAGTTCGGGAAGTTTTGATAGCTGGGACTACCATGGGACTGCAATGTTACTGTTGTTGCATGCTATTACTACTGCTTACCGATCTCCTTGTTACACCGTACTTAAAAGAAAACAAGAAGCTAGGCTAAACTGCAATTTTTCTTGTTGCCTTGCTTTCTTGTCTGCTTGCATTTCTTCCGGTGCTTTTCTTCCGATGATTTTCTTCCTTTTGACACATGCACTTGAGTTTGTGCTGGCACCTCTTGTTGCAACCTTCTGCTTCCCGGTGCTGGGGATTTTTATTGTTTCCTGCTGGGGATTCCTGTTGTAACCCTTTGTTTTATTGTCCTCTGACTTGATCCTGAAATGTATGCCTCTGTTATATGGGCGGGCTTCCAACTTCAATACTTGAAAATTAAAGACTGAAATGTACGCCTCTGTTATCTGGGCGGGCTCCCAACTTCAACGCTTGAAATGTAAAGACTGAAATGTATGCCTCTGTTATCTGGGCGGGCTCCCAACTTCAATGCTCGAAATATAAAGACTGAAATGTATGCCTCTGTTATCTGGGCGGGCTCCCAACTTCAATGCTTGAAATGTAAAGACTGAAATGTATGCCTCTGTTATCTGGGCGGGCTCCCAACTTCAATGCTTGAAATATAAAGACTGAAATGTATGCCTCTGTTATCTGGGCGGGCTCCCAACTTCAATGCTCGAAATATAAAGACTGAAATGTATGCCTCTGTTATCTGGGCGGGCTCCCAACTTCAATGCTTGAAATATAAAGACTGAAATGTATGCCTCTGTTTTAGGGGCGGGCTCCCAACTTCAACAACAACTTTAAAAATAAACGTCATTCCTCTCTTCAGGCGGGCTCCTGACTTCAACAACAACTTTGAAAATAAACTGCCTTTCCTCTCTTCAGGCGGGCTCCTGACTTCAACAACAACTTTGAAAATAATCGCCATTCCTCTCTTCAGGCGGGCTCCTGACTTCAACCAATAAATTGCCATTCTATTCTTCAGGAGGGCTCCTGACTTCAACCAATAAATCGCCATTCTGTTCTTCAGGGGGCTCCTGACTTCAACCGATAAATCGCCATTCTGTTCTTCAGGGGGGATCCTTACTTCAACAACTTTTCAAAAAATGTCATTCCTTTCTTTGGATGGCGAGATTTCAACAACCTTTTTAAAACGCCTTTCCTTTCTTCAGGCGGGCTCCTGACTTTAACCAATAAATCGCCATTCTATTCTTCAGGGGGGCTCCTGACTTCAAATACACAACGTTAAAATTAAACACCATTCCTCTCTTCAGGCGGGCTCCTGACTTCAACCAATAAATCGTCATTCTATTCTTCAGGGGGCTCCTGACTTCAACCATTTTTTTCAAAAATGCCACTCCTTTCTTTGGCTGGCACGATTTTAACAACCCTTTTTTTTAAAATTGCCTTTCCTTTCTTCAGGCGGCTCCTGATTTCAACCAATAAATCGCCATTCTGTTCTTCAGGGGGGCTCCTGACTTCAACCAATAAATCGCCATTCTATTCTTCAGGGGGCTCCTGACTTCAACCAATAAATCGCCATTCTATTCTTCAGGGGGCTCCTGACTTCAACCGATGAATCTCCATTCTATTCTTCAGGGGGGGCTCCTGACTTCAACAATACATCGTCATTCTATTCTTCAGGGGGCTCCTGACTTCAACAACTTTTTTTTTCAAATTCAAACTTCTTCTTTTTTTCAAATTATCCTAGGAGAAAATTCATCAAACTAGATTTTGATCCTAGAAGAAGATTCATCCGACTAAGATTTTATTATACTATCTTGGGAGAAAAATTTCATCGGACCAAGATTTGATATCTTAGGAGAAAATTTCATCAGACTAAGATTTAATTTCTTATCTTGGGAGGAAAAATTCCATCGGACCAAGATTTTGACTCTAGGAGATAAATCGTCAAACTAGGTCCATTTTGTTGTGTCTTAGGAGAAAGATTCATCGGACTAAGATTTGATATCTTAGGAGAAAATTTCATCGGACTAAGATTTCTATCTTAGGAGAAAAATTCATCGGACTAAGATTTGGTATCTTAGGAGAAAATTTCATCGGACTAAGATTTCTATCTTAGGAGAAAAATTCATCGGACTAAGATTTAATTTCTTATCTTGGGAGGAAAAATTCCATCGGACCAAGATTGTGACTCTAGGAGATAAATCATCAAACTAGGCCCATTTTGTTGTGATCTTAGGAGAAAGATTCATCGGACTAAGATTTGATATCTTAGGAGAAAAATTCATCAGACTAAGATCTCTATCTTAGGAGAAAGATTCATCGGACTAAGATTTGATATCTTAGGAGAAAAATTCATCGGACTAAGATATGATATCTTATCTTGGGAGAAAAATTTCATCGGACCAAGATTTTGACTCTAGGAGATAAATCGTCAAACTAGGTCAATTTTGTTGTGATCTTAGGAGAAAGATTCATCGGACTAAGATTTGGTATCTTAGGAGAAAATTTCATCGGACTAAGATTTGATATCTTATCTTGGGAGAAAAATTTCATCGGACCAAGATTGTATCGGGAAGGAAATTCATCAGATTAGGACTTTTTATCCTAAGAGGAAAATGTAAAGATCAATGATTTGAGAAACTTACCTTTGCAATTTCTTCTTTTCTTTTGTTTTTCCTTTGCGCTGCTTTGTTCTTGCTTGCTGGGGATAATACCACTGTGGGAGTCTTCTTTCTTCCCCTCCTTCGAAATTTTTTTTTTCTTTTTTTTTCTCTCAACACTGCTGAGATAAAAGTATTACCTTCTTGGGATAACGTTGTTGAGGATAACGTTGTTGGGGAATTTTATCCCTTCAAATCGATGCTTCATTCTTATGGAAGCTGCTGGGGATGATAATGGCCCTTTTTTTTGTTTTTTTTTTCTCTGAGCACAATGTCATCCCTTTGTTCTGTCTGCTGGGGATCAACTTCCTCCATTGGAAACTTATTATGTTGGGGCAACCCTGGTTCAAAGACCACTTCCTTGGTGCTATCTTTATTCTTCCCCAAATGGGTACCTGATTTTCAGAAAATTTTCTAACTGAAAAGAAAATTTTCTGCCCCAGTTTGACAATCTTTCTTGTGGCATGCATTTCCATTATAAATGCCATTTCTTTTACCTGTTTCAAATTAAACAAAATTTGTTAGTTTTAAAAAAACGGTGGTTGGTTGTGATACTCCTACTGGGGATGGCTTTCCCTTTCTCCTTCCTTGCTCTGCATTCCACAACTTGTTGGGGATGATATTATTTGCTGGGGATAATCCCTTTCCGCTGGGGATATCCCTCTTCTTTTGTGGCATAGCTCGGAAATCGGCTTTTCCCCCGACCTTTTAGTCTAGTATGAATTTCCCAAATCATGTTCATTGCTCTCCTTGATTTGTCCACAGGCCTTGGCCTTGAGGTTTATAACCTTTGATTTTGCCCAGGATATCCCTCTTGACACTCGTCAATCCTTTTGTTGGGGATATCTTTCTTGACACTGGCCTCGCGCTTGTTCCTTCCTGACTATACCACTTGGATGTACTAGTCAGATCTTATCTTGGAAATCTGATGGCCTATTTTGAAGTCATTTCCCACTGGTTCTGACCAAACAGACTCTATGGGGAATTTTCTATGAAAGGAGAAAGATAAAAAAGGAACAGAATAAATGATAAAGGAAAAAGATGACTCTTTTAACACAAGAAACTATAAATAAAAACCTATCAAACGCAGATACCGACTCTAATGGTCATGACATGCACATGTGGCCTATCCTCCGCCGTCAATCGTCTTTCAAGACCTTCAATTGGCAATTCCCCATCTGATTCCCAATCTTATTCGACTTGTAGTGCCCGAAGGGTTTTCACTATCAAGCCTCTCTCATTTTGGTTTTTCTCTCAGCCTTCATCGCCTTATGGTGTCCGTGAAATTTTTTACCGATAAGACTCTCTCATTTATATCACTTTCCAGCTGGGGATTTGGAGTGTTGTCGGTATGACTTTCTCTGCTGGAGATTAGAGTCCATTCTGCTGTGAAAAAGAATGTTATGTTCACCGGTAAGACTCTTATTTGTCTGACTTGGCATCTTTTGCAGACTGGTCAGAAGGTCTTTCTTTGGACCGTAATGTGGGTTTTTTGGATAGGCTTAGAAATAAAGGGTATTAAAGGCTCAAAAAACAAAATAAATTTGGGGTTCAAAATTACAACCTTCGAAATCATATTTGTTTACAACAAGCGCAACTCTTGCCCCGGTTTCTTGCTTGGTGATTATTTATTTATTATATATTTTTTTTACATTATGCACACTATGCACACTATGCACACTATGCACATTATGCACACTATGCACCCTATGACCGAGCCGTGAAGCGTCTACGTATCCTCTTTGAGGAATCAGGTCAAACGTAGTTCCCAATTCCTCTGTTTTTATTTGTTTTTTTTCTTTTCTTTTCTTTTTCCAGGCTCGTATTTCCTAATCGTTGCTATTGATTCCGAACGAGGGGTATGAAAGAAAATAAAATAAGGCTCAAAAGGGGTAACGAAGGATAAAGTGTTTAGGTAGCAGAACAAAAATGCCTTCGTCATTCCAGTCTTCAAAACATGCCAAGTGCAAACAACATAATTGAATATAGATTTATAGTCTCTTCCGATGGTGCTGGACTTTGACAATTATGTTAAACATTTGCTTTTTCATTTGTCATTTCTAGAGCACCGTTGGGCGACACTCTCACTCTCATAAACGACCCTCATGCCAATTTGGCGAATCTTGCATATAACGGTTTTCTTTATGTTTTACTTGCCCCAGTTTCACATGACTCGGGCTCCAAATAATCTCAAACCGTTCTTATTTCCTTTAAATGCTTTGATCACCTTCCCAGGGTTTTATGATTAACTTTTAAGATTAGGCCCAAACTATGTGCGCATGTCATGTCCCTAGAATCGGTGTTGAACAAAAATGATAAAGGACTAAACAGAAAGATGACTGGAGATAATAAAGACCGGCTTTTGTTTTAGACTACCGGCGAAATGGTTTGAATAATAAAACAAACAAAACAAACCAGAATAAAATCCTAAAATAGCTTGGACAAAACTTAAACAAACTGATATGACAAAATGGAAAGATAAGAAGGTTTGACACAAGACCATATTCGGATTACAACCCTAAGAATAATCCGGACAACAGAAATGACAACAAAATAAGCCACCACCAGCTTCTCTTTTGCTAACCAAGGAACGGAGCGTCCTCCCACTTTATTAAAATTGCATCTTTAGCCACTGAGCTTTGCATCAGTATTGTCCAGACCATTTTCAACTTCGATATCATCAACCTTAGTCAACAAGTCCCAATAGGATTCAAGTGCTTCTGTTATCAGGCCTGATCCCCGCAAAATGTGCTTCTGGGTCTTGTATTTCCGGCTTACCACAAACCAACCACCTTAACTTTCTTTGTGATTCAAAGCGAAACAGGTTAGAATGGACTCCGTCGGTCCCCATTATTAACAACATCTTTTCCTTTTTTTTTTCATTTTTTCTTCATTTTTCTTTTTTTTTTTTCGATTTTCTTTTTCATTTTTCATTTTTTTTTCATTTTTTCCATTTTTTTTTCATTTTTTTTGTTGTGGTCGAATCTTATGGAGATTGCCTACGTATCACGACCCCGCATGAATCAGACCTTGCGTAGTTCGGACCAATAAAAGATAAACAATAAACATTTTTTTATCAATTTTCATATTAAAACAAATTGGGTTTCAATGGTTTGAAGATGACCTACAAACTCGAAAATCAAACAACCCACATATTTTAATCAAAAGATTTACAAACTCCAAAACAAAAAGGCCAGCTTCCTTTCCCCGTTTGACAAATGCAACCAAACAGCTATTTTTGCAAATGTGGCCTCTTCCAAATCTCACATGAATTTTGAGGCCGGGGAGGATTATTTTGTGACACTTTACACACTTGTTCGTTCTTTTACGAAAATAGCCTTTCGACAACTGAAAGATATTCTAAGGCTATTTCGGCAAGAACGGTTTAAGACGCGGCCGAAACTGGTTCGGCTTATTTTGACCAAATATCCAAACGGTATTCACCTGACCGTTGACTCTTTGTTTTTGTGTTTTTTTTTTTCAAATTATAATAAAAACCGGATGTTGCAAACACGGCCCTTCAGCGCCTCGGGGACGAAGATTTTTCAAGGCTGTGTGGGTCAACTGGACCAAATCTTAAAAATGACCCAAAGGTGGTTGTTTATGCAAAGTCAGCCTTCTGGCGTCCTTTTCGGGAACATTCGGCTATGTCTTGACAAAACAGCGTCACCCGACTACTTTATGACAAAATTAAAATTTGACATATTTTTTTTGGCTATTTTTAGCAAAAAGGGAGGTTGGACACCGCCCGATTTATTTATGACAAAATTAAAATTTAGACACGTTTTTATTTATTTATTTATTTGTTTTTGGCTATTTTAGCAAAAAGGGGGGTTGGACCCGATGAGGGTTGCCTACGTATCTCACATCCGGTGAGAATCAAACCCGCGTAGTTCGGGTAAATTAACCGAACTATTTTAAAACAACAAATAAGACTTTTTCCGCAGCAAATTAACCGAACTATTTTAAAATGACCTACGTATTTTTTTTCCAGCAGCAAATAACAAAACCACTTTCAAAGCACGGCTTTTTCATTTTCATTTTGGCATTTTCAGAAACAAATAAAAAAAAACTATTTTAAAAATAAGACTCTTTTTCATTGTCATTTTTCAGGGGAAGACAAACTATTTTCTTTTTTATTTTTTTTATTTTTTTTTTATTTTTTTTTGAAAAAAATAAGACAGAACAACGATTTTTTTCTTTCTATTTTTTCTTTGCTTTTAATAAAACAAACTAATAAGACATTTTTTTTCAAAATTTCGGCAGAGTTTTGACAGTATTTGGGCATTGGATTTTTTTCAAAAATAAACAATCAATTCCCTAACCGCTATTTCTTTTTTTTTTCAAAATATTATTCCTGATATTCAAAAAGTCGGTCAAAACACAAGTCCGAATCAAATAAATGCGCAAGTAGCAGCAAGTAAGATGCATCAGGATGGTCATTTTCATTTTTTGGTACGCCTGTCCTAGACAGACCCAACCCCTGTGTTGAGCCTCCAAAGTCAAATGCACGTGATGCAAATAATCGTTCCTACTAGGGATCCGGCATGAAGCTGAGTTATTCTAAGTGAAAAAACCTGAGGCATATTGTTCTAGCCCTGGCTCACCCAAGTGGACAGCTTGAGCCGAAGTGGGGGCAACGTACCGGGAGCACGAAAGTCTGCCCGGCCTAGTTACTTGTCCCAACTTCGTCTTATTTGGTATGACTTCTAACAGAAAGGTGGGCCACGCGCACGTGTACACCATAAATTCAGAAGACTCAGAAAGAAGAAGGGTTTCGTAGCAGTTGTATATACACAATTCAGATAATATTAAAGCGGTAAAAGCATCATTTAGCACATTAGGCATATATCATGTAAACATCAGATAATAAATAAAGCCAACTCTAACAGTTATTTTAAGCTCGAATTCTTAAACCCTGAACCAGTGGTTCTGGGCACTTTTGATCCCCAGCAGAGTCGCCAGAGCTGTCGCACCTCCTTTTTACCCCCCGAGAGGGTGCAGGGAGTTTTCTCCAATTAAAGGACAGTCAAAACGGGATTTGTTTATTTGTTTCAGAGTCGCCACCTGGGAATTTTATGGCGTCCCAAGTCACCGGTTTTAATCCCGAATCGAGGAGAATATGACTCTGTTTGTCATTCTGCGAACCAGAAATTCGGATAAGGAATTCTGTTAACCCGGGAGAAGGTGTTAGGCATTCCCGAATTCCGTGGTTCTAGCACGGTCGCTTAACCATTTTTATACTTGGCTTAATTATCTCGATTTACTAAATATATTTTTTATTGTTGCCTGATTTCGTTACCGCCTTAGATTGTTTATGATTATAGACCATTCTTTGAAACGAATCACGCGCACGTATATTCGTATTATATATTTTTTATAAACGTAGAGAATCGTGTCACGCATACGTGTACACAATAAGATTGATAATATTTTTATATTTTTGTTATAAAAAAAAATATGTTCGAAATAAAATTAAGAATATCATCACCCTTGTATTATTAAATAGTGAACTGCACATCTCGGGTTATATGAAATTATTTTAACATCCTCCGAG
This sequence comes from Nicotiana tabacum, assembly GCF_000715075.1. Classification (NCBI taxonomy): domain Eukaryota; kingdom Viridiplantae; phylum Streptophyta; class Magnoliopsida; order Solanales; family Solanaceae; genus Nicotiana; species Nicotiana tabacum. Next base: position 86,721,720 of record NC_134101.1, on the reverse strand, counting down.
GAACCCCTTTTATTAAAAATTTGCTCGAAGTTGCGCGAACGCATAATCCGAATTGCCTTTAGAAGTATAATCAAGTCGCGCGAACGCATCCCTAATTATGCAAATATTCTTGATGGTAATATAAATTCTCTACAAATGTTTATTGCATCCATCTATTTTTAAATGTGAGAGTCATGGAGAATCACCGATTGGGATGCCACCAAATTTCTTGAAAAAAGAATTCAAAATTTATTAGGCGTTGACCGCGAGTTATATTTTACACGTATGGGTTATGTCTCTCAAAGATTATTCAAATTTAAGAAATTAATGATAAAGAATAAATAACGTGCGGCTACACTTACCATTTTATTAGTTAATATGGTATTAGTATAAAAAGTGAATTACACGCAAAATTCGGAAAGATTTAAACGGATAAACAAACTAATATTTTTTCGAAGAATTTGCATTATTCTATTTGTAGCAAATGCTATTTACACATTCTTAAAATGTTGCAATTTATAAATCCAATCTTCTTCTACACCACTTGTTTTTAATCCAAATGTATGATTATTTGGTTAATTTGCTCACGATGATTGAATTTTAGGATAAATATAATCAAACCAATTCTTATTCTCGGCCTATGCGAATATTTGCAAACACTAACTCTATATTTTGTAAAATTATTGACATTATTTTTATACTTTTTTTTTAGAATTGAGTTGATCGCACTCTCAAAATAACTATGGCCATTTGTTATTAAGAAAGAGAACTAATCTACCAATTGATTTAATAAGACGACATCACATATAACGCAAACATACATCATGAACTGTTCGCAATATTCCAACATTGTAATCATAACGGATTATATCAATTCACCTTTCAACTATTGATTATACACATAACCATTATTGCGCCATATATGATCAAAATAAAACTAACAATCATCTAGCTTTGAACAAAATCAAATATTGGACGAGATATGCCAGTAATGTAGTTTCTTTGTATTTCCATACTATCCTACGCTTAACCAACAGTATCACAAAATGTAATTAATGGTCAACTTTCTGCCATGTTCCCTATCTCAACAATTCAAACAGTAAATGTCATCACTAGTCCTTAAAACATATAAGATTATCGTGAAATTTACTACTCCAGAATGTTAATTAGTTAACAGTTTATCATGTCAAGTATAATACTATATTAACCAACTAAAACAAAACTAAAACTTAAACTAATAAAATTTAAATGAGTAGAAGACATCCTTATAATTCCAAACTTCATTTACTTGCCATGTTGAAGCTTTTCATGACATGAGTTTACAGATATGTACCTGATATTGGAAGCAAAAGAAAATGAAGATGAGAATCAGCAGCAGTAATAACAGTACAACACAGCAACAACAGCCCAACAACAATAACAACCCAGGAAAAGAGTTTGCAAACTAGTAGAGCAGTAATCCCAAAAAAGTTTCAAGCTTTGAATCAAACAACAACAATTAATACTGATTTCAAACAATAAAGAAAGCAAAAGATTTTTTTTTGTAGTTTTTTTTTATTTGAAAGCTTAAATATTTTTCGGAATTTTTCTTTCTCCTAAATGTTCAGCCCTTTTTTCTCTCTTTCCTATTCCCGTTTTTTTTTCTGTTCTGTTCTCTCTCGTATCTTCAGATTCGTTCCTCTATCTGTGTTCTATTTTCTGTCCATAATCTTGTTTCAAGATTTCCTATATATAACCCATCCCATAAATCTTTCAATCAATTAAAATCAATACTTTTTCTCTACCAAACCCATTATCTTCCCACTCATCCCCATTACATTAAATAAACATATCACACCACCCCATTATATTTTGTCCCCCATGCCTAACATAAACAAATACAAGATTCCCCCACACTAAAATTTGTCTTGTCCCCCCTTTATATTAAATAACTATATCACAACCCACCCCATTTCATTTTGTCCCCCATGCTTCACATAAAAAATTACAAAATGTACAATTCCTAAACTACCCCTCTGACCTTATTGCAATTACCATTTTAACCCTGAACGTACTACAAATTACCAAACCACCCCATCAGCTATAACAATCAATTAATCAAACTTAACCAAAATATAGATAATATGATCAATTTCTAACAATGTTCAAACAACAATATGAACACGGATGAACATCATAACAACAATATCACATGAACATAAATTGAACAACAAAGAACAACTAAAATTTGATTGAATAATATTTTTAGCAACAACAAGCCTATTTTCGGATTCAACAACAACAACAATCAAACAAGTATATTTAGATTTCTAAATTCAATAATATTGAACTTAAAATTAACTCTAACAACATTACAACCAACAATTCCTATATTAAACTTTATGAGACAAATTCAAGAAATAATCATAAATGGTAAACAAAAAAATCAAGCTATATAAATTTCGGATTCAAGAACAATCAAACAAAGTATGAACATGAATGAATCTATTTTTTTAAAACAACAAACATGACGGATTAAATGACTCAAACAACATTAATAATTTCTGGAAAATATATAACAACATGAAACAAATTGAAGAAATAATCAATTAAATTTCAATTTGAATCTAACAAACATCAAACTAACAAAATCTTACCTAAACAATAAAACAAACATGAAATAAACATGAAAACCCACTAATTAACTTTCCATTTGAAATCTGAAAATTAATTCAATCAAAACACATGAACAAACTAAAAGTTAATTCAAACGATAGACATGAACAAAGCAAGGATCGAACATTTATCGACTTTTGCTTCGAGAAATATAAAAACGAAATATGGACAAAATAAAACTCAAAAACAACTAACCAGAGATGAATCAACGACGAACTTCGAACGGATTTTAAACGAACCCAATCAAAACTTTGACAGAAACTTCGCCGGACTTTAACCGGACTGCTTTGCTTTTCTTCTGTGTGTGTGCGTGTAGTTGTGGAAGTTGCTATGGTGAGCAACAACAACACTTGGACATGAAGAAGACGCAGCAACTGGGGTCTGTTTGGATGTAGCGAAAAAGGAAACAGTTTGGACGTGAAGAAGACGCAGCTGGAGATTTTCGATGGAGAAGATGAAGGCAAAAAACAGCAGCAGCGGCAAGCATGTTTGGTGAAGGTCGACGAGCTGTTCGTCGTCGATGGAGCAGTGGAAACGCAGCAACAATGGAGGACAAAAAGCAGCAGCAATGGAGGACAAAAAACAGCAGCAATGGCGAAGAGAAAAGGACGCAGCAACAGCGACATGGGTGATGCAGAAACAGCTGCGACGATGGTTGTTTGGACGCGACGAAGATGGTGTAGCTGTTGGGCGTCATTGCTGCTCGTCATGGCTGCTCGTTCATGGCTGCTTGGGGCTGTTTGAGGTCGTCCATGACTGGACGTGGTGAAGAAGACAACGAACAAACAAGGGGGGGGGGACAACCATGGATGTCGAAATTTGAAGGTGGTCGTTTGGTTTTAATGGCGGACGGGGGTCGACTTGGGTGGTCCGACGAGGGGTTGTACGTGTGTGCGAAGGTGAGGCAGAGGGGAAAGGGTAGCTGCCATGGTTGCTTGCTTGAAGCTTGAGGAAGAAGAAGAAGGAAAATGAGGGGGGGGCGGATGGTTTAGATTTTTAGGGTTTTCTTCTCCTATTTTTTTTTTTGTTTTGTTTTTGTTTTGTAAAAATGAAAGACAAATGGGGTTTGAGTCTTTTGGGTTATGGACTGGGTCGACCCAGTTCGAAATGGACTGGGTCGTAGGGAAGATTGGGCCAATTTTTGGGCCTGTGGCTTGAAATTGAAGAAGAGGCCTAATTCCGACTTTCTTTATATTTTTGCTTTCTTTTCTTCTTTTATTTCTCTAAAACTAAATTATAAAAATACTTAACTTATTATTAAGAACTAAATTAAGTTATAAAAGCGCAAATTAACTCCCAATAACAATTAACGCACAATTAAGTAATAATTAAGCATAAAATTATATATTTGGACATTAAATGCTAAAAATGCAAACGATGCCTATTTTTGTAATTTTTATTTTTTGTAAAACAAACTTAATTACTAACAATTGTAGAATTAAATTTTACATGCAAAATGCAACATATTTTTGTATTCTTATTAATTTAACAAATAAATATGTACAGATAAATACAAATAATTATTCAAAAATATCACAAAATTGCACACCAAGAAAAATCATTTTATTTTTGAATTTTTGGGAGTAATTTTCATATAGAGCAAATATCACATGCTTACAGCAATGACAATATATGAAATATTGGGTGAGAAACCAAAATAAATACATTACTTATAAAACAGAGTGTTTGAAGAATTTTGCTAGTAGTATTACAGCTGTATTGTATGCGATGGGTTACAAAGTAAAAGGGTGAGTAGTGTCATGTGCATGGTGCAGCATGACATGATTGAATTCTCATTTCCTCGTTTCAAGTTTCGCACACAAACTTTCCTATGGGAAAAGGCAAAAGAACCTAAAACTGAAATTCATGCCAAATACATATACAACCCATTCAACTTAACACTATTTTTTAATTTAGCACCTTATTTTTACTTTGTTCTATTTTAGCCCTTCAACTCTATTTTAAATATTTCATTTTGACCCTCCAACTCTATTTCTTATGTTCCACTTTAACACAAAAGCTAAAACCAATGCAAAAAATATAGTGCGTGTGTATATTCAAATTTGAGGTGTAATAAATATCCAATTAAATGTTGTCACATGGTTTTTCATCCATATCAAACGGGTCAATACTAAAATATCTAAACCCGATCATGTTTTTTGTGGGTTTATTTCATCTAAACGGCCCAGGTATGAAATCGGCATATGAAAGGTTTGGAACTTAGAGAATGAAGATTGGGCAACAGTGGATGAAAAAATACGGTCGGGTTCGGATATTTTAGTATTGACCTATTTGACATAGATGAAAAAATTCAGGTGACAACATTTAATTGGATGTTTATTACACCTCATATTTGTGTATACACACGCGCTATATTTTTTGCACTGGTTACAACTTTTGTGTTAAAGTGGAATATAAAAAATAAAGTTGGAGAGCCAAAATGTAACATATAAAATAGAGTTGAAGGGTCAAAATAGAACAAGGTAGAAATAAAGTGACAAAATAAAAAATGGTGCTAAATTGAATGGGCTTTATATGTATTTGGCCATTCAGTTAAACATGTTAGGAACCGACTTTGCTTTTTGTGCTTGACGATACTCATAGTCTCGTATTAAACAGCATCTTCTACTGCTGTCATAATGATGCTAAAGTGATGTTAGCCAAATCTCCAAACATCATTCAATTTGCAGACCTTAAGAAGGAGTAGCTTAAGAATTATTAATTCGTTTTAAAAGATTAATTGTGCATAAACATAAAGGCAAATTCAAAATTTAAAGTCAGTGAATTCAGAATGAGGGTAATCCTATATACAGAGGCAGAGCTAGCCTATTAGGTGCAGATTCGACCGAACCCAATCACTTTTGCTTAAACAGTGTATTATGTTAAGAAATTTGTTAAATATGTATAAATATTTAATTGCGAATCCAGTAACTAATACAAACTATGGATTCCATGATTTCAGAACTCAAAACTTCAAATTCTAACTCTACCTTTACATATAGGGATAATTTCACATAAACACAACTCACACATCTGACTTGCAACATAATAGCCTAATCATAACTTTACAAATCTGTAGCCAAAAAATAATAGGCTAAGATTTGAAAAAAGAGTATTTTCTAGCTTTTTTATTCAGCAACGGAGTTTAATCAGGACAATTATCTTATTTAGATGAAGTCATGAGATTGGGCCGACTGACATAGGATGTAATTCTTTCTTACATGTATATGTATTATAATTTATATGTATATGTATACGTTGTTCGAGCGAAAAATAATGAACTTAGTGAAACTCGTAGAACCTGAGAATTGTCCTTGACGATTTCGTTAAGAAAATAAGGCTCGTCTTGATCACTATTTACTTACATAAAAAGTCGTTTTACAAGATATTTCTACGCCAATTTCTGATTCATTTCTTTCTGTAGATATTTCTGCCCCAATTTCTGATTAATTATCTTCCTTTTCCAAGTATTTTGTCAAATAACGTGATTACTTCAAGGATCGCCTACATCCGTCCCACTAAACCCGCTCAAAAATAATGAAATTTTCACTATTAAGGCTCCATTTTTTATTGGAGTGATGCAGGTTTTATGACTAGTTATATTGCAACTTTGCAAATATATAAATTTGGTTAAAAGAATGACAACTACTAGAACTATTTCCCAATCGATTAAATACCCATACTTGTAAACAACTACAAATATGATATGCATTTCATCTTTAATTAATCATTGGAAGTACTTTGATATATAAAGCAGAGTGTATATATAAACAGGTATTCCGGGTCAACCTCAACTCCGAAACAACGCGTTATAAAATTATTTAAAGTTTAATTCACTTTACATATATTTTGGATAAATATAATTTTATATTATAGATGCAATTTAATCGAGAGAAAACTCGTTGATGACAGTATTAATAAAATAAAATTGTGGTTTCTCCAACCATTTAAATTTTTAGATGAGATGGTGGGTCCGTCCACCTTTAACCGGATATAAATATACATCTTGATAGATAACCCCCTTAAGGGGCTTTAAACAACACGGATTTGAATTAATTGAACCGGTGAATTCTAATATAGGGTTATAATCTCTCCATTTCAATTTGTTTGCCGTAGTTTGACTTGGAACAAAATTTAATAAAGAAAAAAAAATATTTTTAAAACTTTAGGTCTTAAATATGTCATAACATAATATTTGTATGGCTACAAAACTTTTGAAACTTGTAATCTTAAACGAGTCATAGTCTTTGTGTAGCTATAAATAGGAGTGGGCCTATGCTATAGTGAGAGGGTTCACCGGCATCTGTAAAGTTAGCCAATAATTTTGTGTATACATGTATGTCTTTATAAAATAGTAATATATTAGTAGTGGACACCCTATATACAAAGCATATTTTGGTTGAATCCAAAAATATATCTCCCGACCTTCAAATTTTGAGTCCGCATCCGACTATAAAAGCTTCTCATCAAAAAATTAAAAAAAATATAGAAATATATCAATATTTTTAGAACTGATTAATAAGAAAATAGTGCCGAACAGGATGAAACCGAGGGAGTAAGAAAAACGAAGTTGCCTTGCGAACCACGTTTATTGTTGACAAACCACTATTTAGGGACTTGTGTTCCTCCTCAGCAACACTTTTATCCTTTTATTAATATCTTTGTTTACAACATTTTCATTCCTCTTTCTCTTCTTCCCTAAGCCCCACTTTCCACTGCCTGCATATTCTCTAATTCCTCCTTCATATAAGCATCTATTTTCTTCCTTTCTACATCCAATAAGTATTATCCAATAGTTTACACTTATCCTATTTGCCAACTTTCTTTCCTCTTCTTTTCATATTTAATCAAAGGTTCTTTTTAGTGTTACATATTTGAAGCACTTGGTTGCAGCTTATAGTCAAAAGATGGAAAAAATTTCTGGATTTTGTGGAGATGAAGAAGAAATGGAATTGCCTCCTGGTTTTCGTTTTCACCCTACTGATGAAGAGCTTATCACTCACTACTTATCCCCAAAAGTTCTTGATAGCAGCTTTTGTGCCAGAGCTATTGGTGAGGTGGACTTGAACAAGATTGAACCCTGGGATTTGCCATGTAAGTACTCCGGCGATAAGAGGCGGATTTATAGGGAGGATTATGAGACACGTGAACCCATGGTCTTTCCATAAAACTAGATATTTTATGTATATGTTTTTAAAAATTAATATAATATTAACTATAGACACCCATTGCTCTAAGAAGACTGAATGGTGCACTTGGTTGATGGTTGAGTTATTTGTCAAGGATCAATTCTCACTTAAGATATTTTTTCTTCTTTTTTAATAGTGCACCCATATAGTGTTAATCCTAGACCCGCCTCTGGACTGATAAGTTTGATTGAACCCGTGAGTAACACGAATCTTTTAAATAAAAGATACATACAGAGTGAAGCGAATTTAGAACTTAAACTTATTGAATTCAATATTTAAATATGTACTCAGTAATTTTAAATTCCGTATCCGTTACTGTTAGATGATTTTTACTAGTGATTTCTTGAATTTCCCTAAATGTATTGCTTTACTGTTTGATTTGAACATTAGGGAAGGCAAAAATGGGTGAAAAGGAGTGGTACTTTTTCTGTGTAAGGGATAGGAAATATCCAACTGGCTTAAGGACAAACAGAGCAACTGAGGCAGGGTATTGGAAGGCAACTGGTAAAGATAAGGAGATATTCAAGTTGAAAACACTTGTTGGTATGAAGAAAACTCTGGTTTTCTACCAGGGGAGGGCACCTAGAGGAGAAAAATCCAATTGGGTCATGCATGAATATAGATTAGAGGGCAAATATTCAGTCCACAACCTTCCTCAAACTGCCAAGGTAAAACTCATTTTGTGTTCCCCTGTTTCAGGTTGTTGTAACTCTTCCATGTGAAATAAAATCAAGGGAAAAGGACAAAAGTACCCTTTTACTATCCGGATATTTAATTTTACTTTTTGTTATTAAATCGTCTCGTATTTGTCTTTGACTTTAATGAGCACCAGTGTGGAGTGGATAGATTTTACGTGTCAAAATACTTGGGAAAAATACCAAAATTTATCCCTCTTCTTTTGTTTGTAGTTCAAAATTATACTTTAAGGTATAATTCAGTAAAGATTAAGGGCAAATACAAGACGATTGCTATTTATAGTAGTATGAATTAATGGGACAAAGCATAATAGAGAAAAAATTTAAAATATTTCATACAGTTGGAGGGTATTTCTAACCCTTTTCTCTAAAATTAAAGTGGACCGATATAAAAAAATCAATGACCAATTGCAATTATTTAGGATTGAGACGTAGTTATTATTGACTTATTGTTAATTTCTTTTTGCTGTTGTGCAGAATGAATGGGTGATTTGCAGAATCTTCAAAAAGAGTGCAGGAGGGAAGAAGATACATATTTCAGGGCTAATAAAAAACAACAATATAAATGACAATTCAATGTCTTCAAATTTGCCTCCATTAATAGACATATCATCATATGACAGTCAAATTACAACAACAACCACATGGAAAGGGGAAACATCTAATTATTCTCATGTGACCTGCTTCTCCAATTCAATAGAGGACCAAAAATCTCAAACTAGCTTGGCTGATGATTTGAGCACAAATAATAATCCTTATGTGGAGAATTTCCAATATGGGGATTTTGGTTTAATGCAAGATCACTCCATACTGAGGCTTTTGTTTGAGAACAAAGAGTCAGAAGCAAAGCAGAATTATGATACGAGGGCTTATGAGGATCTTGATTGTCTTTGGAATTATTGAATTTGAAAGAATAAAGACCGAGGAACAACCGTTTTATTACTTTGGCGGTATTATTTCTTTACAATATATGCGGGGTGATCAGTTGGACCTAGCATATGAAATGCAACACTTGGTAGAGCTAATGGATATAGTGTGTGTGTATGTATTCTCAAAGTTGTTGCTATAATTTGATTACTTTTAATTCCGTGGGCTTGAATAGGAGAAGGAAAAGTGAATAGAAGAAGAATACATGTTTAATTTGGGATGCGAACCCCAATACTGTTGAGGTTTAGGGTAGAAAGTGCAACAATTAGTTGCAACTCAAAATCCCAAAGTTAGAATATTATTATAGTAATACTGATTGTGTATTGATGTTTCTCACCTCAAATAATACAAGTAATTAGTACATGTTCATAGGAGAATGAAGTTCAATATTTGGTGCCACATATTTCTAGTTCCCAATAGGCACTTTTCATTGTTGTTGTATTAGAAAAATTACAATGTTTTTTGATCAAATGTCACTTTTGATGATACACACATATTTTTGTAAACTATTAGTTAGGTAAGTTGGTTATTTGTAAGATGATTTATTGAAGTTATATGGGGCTTTGCTATAGCCATCAAAGGTCAGTTCCTAAAGCATTTTTCATTCATCTTTCTTTAGAGTGATATTACAAATCATCAATTTGTATGTCTTAACTATCATTAATATAAAGAGTTTAAGTTACGGGATATTATTACTTTTAGTCCACGCCAAAAACTATTTACATTTAGGAGTCAAAAAAGTTATAAAATTTATATAATTTTTGTATATAACATACAAAATGTATATTTATACAAAAAACATAGAAAAAAAAATATGCATTTTTTCGACTATTAATTTGAGAGTGGCTATACAGTATCCATTTCCCTTTTAAGTTACACACTGATAAAAACCAATTAGTAGCCTTCCTATAAGTATTCTTATTCTAAGCAACTTACAATTGTTAGGCCACCAACCCAGTTACCATGGCTCTAGTAAGTTTTCTACTCTGCTCAATTCAAAGGGTAATGGCTCATTTCGACAATAACAAGAAACAAAACCACTCAAGCTAAATTCATAATCTTCCTTTTCTATCAATCTTATTTAATTTATGAAGATAGGGATCACGTTTTTTTATTAGCGAAATTACATAAATGACGTTGAAGTTAGTTTAAGATTTCAAATTGATGAAAGCTATGTGATTTTCAAATGCTCTACTAAATTTTCAAACAACTCATTCCTTTTTTTTTTTTCACGGTGTCTGATACCTGTATTGGGTCATGATTAATTCAAATTCGTGCTACATAAAATCAATTAAGGGTAAAAGCGCTCTCTACTAGAATTTTTCAATACCAAGGCTCAGTCCGAGACCTTTGGTTAAGAGTTAAGAGATCCTACTTATCTCACAACAACAGTTGGTTGGCGTGGAAAAACTCATTCCTAAACAGGTATCCTCTGACATTTTCTTTCTTACTTTCGACTAAACATTTCCCATGTATCATCATGTTCTAGTTGAGAAGTACTCTATCACATAGGTGTGAGCTTGGACGCTTATGTTTGTTAATAAAATCGTTTATGCACAAAGGGCAAATAAAAAATTGGGATTGAGACTATTTATGTTAATCGATTGCTGTAGTTGAGGGTTCTATAATTGCGGTCCCATGGCAAATATTCTTTTAATTTATTTTAGTTTTGACAGTTTGACTTTCAAGTTTGAGTAGAGAGGAACCACATGGATATTCAACTTCGTATTAAGATTTTCAAGTCACCTTAATTGGGATTTTTTTAGCTCAAAGCACTCTTAACATTTTATTTTATTTTCCCACCTAATGTCCGATAACTGATTTGGAGTCCGACTAATTCGTAGTCGCTCTGGGTAAGGCTCATTAAAGAGGCATGTAAGCCCTCCCCTACTAGACTCTTTTCATTGTTAATGCTCAGATTTTATTCAAGTGTTGGCTTAAGGTTTGAGTATATGCTAAAAAGTAAAAGTGATGACCCAAACCTCGAATATATTAGAGAATATGAAACAATTTTAGTTGCTTATTTGTAGAGCTTCTGTCTAATGTGGAACGTGTTAAGGTTTATATTGACCTTTTTTTCTTTTAATTGTTTTCCGTACAACACTAGGATAAACATTGAGCAAGTAGAACCCTCCCCCCGACCCCACCCCAACCCCTCCCCAAACCAAAGTCTTTGTCCTCCCCTTTTTACGAACCCATCCTAAAAAAGACATGAAAAAAGGAACAAACACATATCTTAAACAAATCAACTCCATTTTTTTTTTGTGCCTTTTTACAATTTTGTCAGCAAGTTAATTTAAATAAAATTGAATAGCAGTCTATCCCTAAAAGTTCAAGAATTTACAAGTTATTAATCTTACTTTTCTGGATAGTTAGACGTTACTTCTATTTTAATGTGACCTAATAATGAAAATTCTTTTTCTCTGTTAATGCATTGAAGTTAAACTCTAACTGAAAAGATAGTCATTTTGGCCGATATATGGGGTGAGATGGTAGGTTACATAGTAAATTATGCAGATAATGTTTTAGTCAATAACTAGAAAACAAAAGAAACAAAAATGAGCCTTTCACTCTTACATATCTTTTTTGCCTCAAATGCGAAATGGTGTTCTTGTCTTTATTATATGGCGTCAAAGTGCAATTTCTTAAAAGCTTTCCACAAGAATGGGACATGGATCAAAACATGCAATTCATGAGGTCTTGTCTTGAAGTGAAAGACGAAAGAAACCTAATGAGAATAAAGAGACAAAAGCAGTATTGTTCTATGTTTTGCGCATCACCTCATCACGGTTTTCACATGCTAATTAATAATACGAAAACATTTCTAGCTTATATTCTAAATCTATGGTTCTTAAATACCAAGAAAGTTGTCGTGAGATGAATTGAATCCTCCTTAATTAGAGATCTTAGATTCAAGTTTTGGGAATGAAAAAAAATCATAATAGATAACGCTTTCTTTTTAATTGATCTTATGCAGCGAGCGAGAATTCAATTTAATCGGGACATTAATACGAATACCATATGTGAAATCCAAACAAAATGGTTCTTTCTTCGCAAAGGCTTATGAAGGCAGTGTTGCAGTGCCGGCTGAAGGCCAAAGCCACTAAGGCAATGGCTTTAAGCCCCTAAATTTTTTGGGCCTTTTTTTTTTTATAATTAATAGTAGGTTCTATAGTTAATTTTAATCAAAATTTACTTAATATTTTAAGGTGAAGAAACAAGATTTTCATAAAAATTAAAAGAGAACTTTTTAGCCGCGTAATTGATTAGCTATATTATCAAATTGAAAAAAATATATTAGAAAATTGATCAAAAGTTTGTTAACATCTCTCCATCTAAAAGAGCTAAAAAATAGACTTCAAATAAAATATAATATGATTTTTTTTTTCAAAAAAAAAAAAAAAGAAAAGAAAAACTTAAGGCCTCTTGACAAAAGTATGCTTTAAGCCACCAACATTTTTCCAACGGGGTAGACTTCACCACATTTCAGCTGGAGAGCAAGGCCCATAGATGGCGGCAGTCTTATCTCCGTAGTAGGCCAATAGGTTCACCTTCCTTTACCTAGGACCAGTTCACACGTCTCTTTTTGGAGAGATATATTCCACCCTCTCAGAGGGAAGAGTTGGGGTGTCAGTTCGAGCGGCTCCAACAGGGTCAGATGTCGGTGTCCGATTATGAGGTGAGGTTTTTTGAGTTGTCTCATCGCGCACTTATGATACTCCCCACAGATGCAGAGAGAGAATGAAGGTTTATCGCGAGCTTGCATTATGGCATCTAGGTTACTATGGCCCGTGAGGTTGAGATGGGGACTCCTTACTAGCAAGTTGTGGAGATAGCTCGGAGGATCGAGGGTATCCGTCAATGGGCCGAGAGCATGCACCGAGGGACAAACGACATCGATATTCAGGAGGATTCAATGGTGCTCCATCTGGGGGAAGATGTCAGTTTGTGAGGGGTCAATCTAGCAGGCCCATGTATTCAGCACCACCGCCTTTTTGGGGTGCTCTAGTATAGTGCTACTTCAGCGCTATTTCAAAGAGCGCCTACCATCCACTAGCTATTCAAGGTTCTTCCAGTAGGTGTTCAGGTTACTAGTGTCAGACCCAGGCTTAGCCATCTTCTGCACCGAGAGGTTGCTATGAGTGTGGGGAGCTGGGTCATATAAGGAGGTTTTTCCCCAAGCTTCGGTAGAAGGCAGTACAGTAGGGCCATCAGCCCATGATCACCATACCGGTTGTCGCACCGCCCATCCGGCCAGCCAGAGGCGAAGGATAGGTGGGTAGGGGTCTCCCTGGAGGTGGAGGACAGCCATGTGATGCTCCAGCGAGGTTCTATGCCTTCCCATCCAGACTAGATGCAGACGAGTGATCACATGTATTATTTTTGTTTGCGGTAATGATGTTTCAGTACTATTTGATCTAAGGTCTATATATTCATATGTGTCTTCCCTATTTTCTCCTTATTTGGATGTATCTCGTGAGTCCTTAGGTGCTCTTGTATATGTATCTATGCCAATTGGCGATTCTATTAATGTAGATCAGATTTACTGGTCCTATGTTGTGACTTTCTATGGTTATGAGACCAAAGCGGATCTTCTGCTGCTTGATATGATCGACTTTGAGGTCATCATGGGCATGGACTGATGGTCTCTGTACCACGCCGTTCTATATTACCATGCCAAGACTGTTACCGTGGCGCTGCCGGAGTTGCTTAGATTAGAGTGGAGGGGTTCATCTATCAATATATCTAGCCGGGTTATCTCTTTCTTGAAGGCTCGAAATATGATCGAGAAGGGTTGTTTTGCCTGTCTGGATTATGTTCGAGATACTACTATAGAGACTCTTACGATTGATTTAGTACCCGTGGTGTGGGAGATCTTCAATGTATTTCCCTTAGATCTATTAGGCATGCCACCAGAGCATGATATCGATTTCATTATTGATTTGGAGCCAGACACCCAGCCTATCTCTATTCCACCATACTACATGGCTCTGAAGGAGTTGAAGGAACATCTTGAAGAGTTTCTCGCGAAGGGTTTCATCAGGCCGAGTGTGTCACCTTGTGTCGCACCGGTATTGTTTGTAACGAAGAAGGATTGGAGTATGCGTATGTGCATTGATTACTGCCAATTGAACAAAGTTACCACTAAGAACAAGTACTTGTTGTCGTGAATTGATGCTTTTTTTGACCAGTTATAGGGTGCCAGGGTGTTCTCCAAGATCGACTTGAGGGCTGGGTATCATCAGCTGAAGATTCATGTTTCGGATGTTCCGAAGATGGCCTTCCGAACTAGGTATGGGCACTATGAGTTTCTAGTGATGCCCTTCGACTTGACTAATGTCCCAGCGCCATTTATAGATTTAATGAATCGGGTGTTCAGGCCATATCTTGACTCATTTGTCATTGTCTTCATTAATGACATATTGATCTACTCACATATTATGGAGGAGCACGAGCAACATTTTGAGAGTTGTGCTTCAGATCTTGCAGGAACAAAAGCTATATGCTAAGTTCTCCAAGTGTTAGTTCTTATAAGATTCTGTGGTGTTCATGAGACATATTGTATCAGGTGAGGGTATTAAGGTAGATCCCAAGAAGATCAAGGCAGTTTTGAGTTGGCCTCGTCCTACCACAGCGATCGAGATTAGGAGTTTCTTGGGGTTAGGAGGTTATTATTGTCGGTTTGTGGAGGGCTTCTCATCTATTGCAGCACCTTTGACCAGATTGACCTATAAGGGTACTCCGTTCAGATAGTCCGATGATTGCGAGGTGGGCTTCCAGAAGCTCAAGACTACACTGACTACAACACTAATGTTAGTGTTGCCCTCCGAATCGGAGATGTATACTGTGTATTGTGACGCTTCACGCATTGGCTTGGGTCGTGTACTAATACAGGAGGGACGAGTTATTTCATATGCTTCACGTTAGCTGAAGCCCCATGAAAATAATTACCCCAGTTCATGATTTGGAGTTGGTCGCGATAGTTCATGCTCTCAAGATTTAGAGGCATTACCTTTATGGGGTGTCGTGCGAGGTTTACACCGTTCACCATAGTTTGCAGCATTTATTTAAGCAAAGGAATCTTAATCTCAGGCAGCACAGGTGGCTTGAGTTACTGAAGGATTATGATATCACTATCCTTTATCATCCGGGCAAGGCGAATGTGGTTGCGGATGCCTTGAGAAGAAAGGATGAGAGTATGGGTAGTTTGGCATTCATTTCAGCAAGGAAGAGGCCATTGGCTTTAGACATTCAGTCCTTAGCTAATAGACTTGTGAGGTTAGATATTGCAGAGCACAATCGAGTTCTTGCATGTGTTGTGGCTCAGTCTTCATTATTTAAGTGGATCAAGGCTCGTCAGTATGATGATCTGCACTTGTTGGTTCTTATATAAACGGTGCTACAAGGTAGTGCCACGGAGGTTACTATTGGATGATGATGGTGTTTTGCGACTCCAGGGTCGCCTATGTGTTCCTAATGTTGATGGCTTGAGGGAGAAGATTCTAGAAGAGTCACACAGTTCGCGATATTCTATTCATTCAGGTGCTATGAAGATGTATCGTGACCTGAAGCAGCATTACTGGTGGTGGCAGGTGAAGAAGGACATAGTTGAGTATGTGGCAATATGTTTAAATTGTAGGAGGTTAAGTGTGAGCACTACAGGCCGGGTGGCTTAGTTCAACAGATGGTTATACCAGAGTAGAAGTGGGAGTGCATTACTATGGACTTCATAGTTGGATTACCGCGGACATTGAGGAAATTTGATGTTGTTAGGGTCATTGTCGACAAGCCGACCAAGTTGGCGCACTTTATTCCGGTTGTGATTAAATACTCTTCAGAGAGGTTGGCCCAGATTTGTATTTAGGAGATTGTCCAATTGCCTATTTCCATCATTTCATATATAGGCCCTCAATTCACTTCGCATATATAGAGAGTAGTACATAGCGAGTTGGGTAACCGAGTAGAGTTCACCACAGCCTTTCATCTATAAACCAACGGGTAGTCGGAGCCGACATTTCAAATTCTAAAAGATATGCTTAGAGCATGTGTGATTGACTTCGAAGGGGCAATGGGATCGATTCTTACTGTTGGTCGAGTTTGCTTATAACAATAATTATCAGTCTATCATTAAGATGGCTTCATTTGAGGCTTCATATGGTCGGCGATGTCACTCCCCCATCATTTGTTTTGAGCCAGGCGAGGCTAGGTTTTACGATACTGATTTGGTAAAGGATGACTTGGATAAGGTAAAATTGATTCAGGAGCGACTTCGCATAACACAATCAAGACAAAAGAGTTACTGGATCAAAAGGCGTGTGATTTATCATTTATGGTGGGTGAGAAAGTTCTCTTGAATATCTCGCTGATAAAAGGTATCATAAGGTTCGGAAAGAAGGGTATGCTGAGTCCGAGGTTTATTTGCCCATTTGAGGTGTTGAGGCGAGTCGGGGAGGTTGCTTACGAGCTTGCTTTGCCTCCAAGTCAATCGAGAGTTCACCCGGTTATCCATGTGTTTATGATCCGGAAGTACCATGCTGATAGATTCCACGTGTTAGATTATAGCACAATTCAGCTAGACGAGAGCTTGGGTTATGAGGAGGAGGCAGTTTCCATTGTTGATAGGCAAGTTCGCTAGTTGAAGTCTAAGAAGATTTCTGCGGTAAAGATCTAGTGGAGGGGTCAACCAGTCAAGAAGGCGACTTGGGAGACCGAGGAGGACATATGGAGCAGATATCCACATTATTCATCACTCCAGGTACGATTCTAGGTCTATTTGAGGACGAACGATTGTTTAAGAGGTGGAGAATGCAATGACCCAACCGGTCATTTTTCTTTCTAGATCCCCGTTCTCCTATTTGAGACTTTTCATATTTGATTTTACTTTTTACGACTTAGGGGGATGGTTAGTTTGGTTTTTGAGGGGTTCGGGTTGAAATTGGAACACTTAGTTCCTTAATAATAGCCTAAGGTGGCCAAGTTTGACTTGAGTCCACATTTTGAGTAAATACTCTCAGAACTGAGATTTTATGGTTCCAATAGGTTCATATGAAAATTTGGACTCGGGCATGCATTCGGATCGAGTTTCGGGTGATCTGGGAGCATTTCGGCGTTTAGTGTTGAAAGTTGGCACCTTGAAATTTTTCATGTTCTTTAAATTTAAATTTGAAGTAGACTTTAGTGTTATTAATGTCTGTTTGGGACTCTGAGCTTTAGAATAGGTCTGTATGGTGATTTATGACTTGTACGCAAATTTTGGTGTCATTCAGAATTATTTAAGTATGATTCGTCGCGTTCAGATCTAGTTGAAGAAGTTTGAAGTGCTAAGTTGATCAACTTGGTGTTAGGGTGCAATTCTTTGTTTCGATGTTGTTTTATGTGTTCCGAGGCTTCGATCAGGTCCATATTATATTTGTGAACTTGTTGGTATAGTTGGATGGGGTCCCAGGTGGATCGGGTGAGTTTTGAACCACCAGGAGCTAAGTTCAAATTCCTCAAATTTGTTGTTCTGGTTTCCTTCTTCGTGAACGGGGAGAAGGCCTTGCGTTCGCGATAAATGAATTGGGATAGGGGGAATTTTGTTCTACGTGTTCATGATAAAGAGCTCGAAATCGCGATGCTCTGGGCCGCTGGCCATCGTGTTCGTGTACATGGGTTCGCATTCGCATAGGGTAAAGCTAACTAGGGAGGGATCAGGCTGTTGGTCTTCGCGTCTGCAAATAGCCTCACGCATTCGCGAAGGGTACGACAGGCAATCCTTCGCATTCGCGAAGTGCATTTTTAGGGACTTGGCTATTTTGCCTTCGCGATCGCGAGGGCATTGTAGCGATCGCGAACAAGGATTCACTGGGAAGTAACATTTTAAAACACGGGACTTAGGCTCATTTTGTTCATTTTTCTCAACTCTTGGTCGATTATAGAGCTCTTTGGAGAGGTTTTTCCCCTACCATCTTGAGGTAAGCAGTATCTACAGAATGTGAGTTTAATATATAGATTTTAGGTAGATTTTAACATGTAAATTGTGAAAATTTTAGGCTTTTATTAAAAACCTTAGGTTTTAGTAAAAATGGGATTAGACTACGAAAATGATTATGGAATGGAGTAGAAATTATATATTTGTGTTTGTGAGGTTATGGGTAACATTTATCTACGAAGAATTTCCGGAATCCAAGCACGTAGGCTCGGGGTTACTTTTAGGAGTTTTTTCAAACTGGGTTGGGTAATTACTCTAATAGTTAAAATATAAACTTTTGAGTATATATTGATTAGTTTTGGATTGATTGGCACCGTTTTGGGGTAATTAGTGTTGTTGAAGAGCCGAGTAGTGAACTTGAAAGCGAATGAAGTCTCTTGCCTAACCTTGTATGAAGGAATTATCCTCGTAGGTGTTTAAATTATTATTTGGGAATAATTGTGGGTGCGACATATGCACGAAGTGATGAGAGTCCGTACATAGCTAAAAATCATGCTTATATCCGAGTAGACTTATACTTTACCATGCAATACTTATATTATTTGAACCCAACTTGTTAGTTTAATTACTTGAATTTATAATTAAAATTGGATACGGGGTTTTATGAGACCGAGCTTCATTTTCTTGAGTTTTTAGCGGAATACTTGATTGGTAGTGAGAATTATACCTTCTTTGAGTACTATTCTTGTATAGTAGTCTTTGATCGTAGTTTGTAGAGTTTCTCTATTTCGGTGGATCGGGCCGAACGTCTCGGCATTATATTTAGATGCATCAATGGTTGGCTACCCTTGGTAGTGTACATGGTTATTCAGGATTGGATCATACAACCTTGGCATAATTCGTGCGTGATATCTCTAGGAGTTCGGTTATACTTGATATTTCCTTCATGACTTGAGATTTGATAATTACTTTGATAGCCCGTATTTGGCAAAATTGGCATGTGATAATTGGAGATTTTAAACTTGTCATTCTGTTAAAAGATCAATATTTGTTGTTTTCTTATTCTATTGTTATTGTTATATTTCATGCCGATTTATAATTCCAGCACTTTATTTATTGACCTATAGTAAGTGTCGATGTCGACTCCTAGTTACTACTTCTTTGAGGTGAGACTAGATAATTACTAGGTACACGTTATTTACGCATGCATGCTACACTTTTGCACTAATCGTGCAGGATCTGAGGCAGGCACATCTGGTGGCCAGTCAGGCGTGCATCCCCATTACCCAGACCCCTAGTAGTGAGCTTTTTCATATGCTCCATTCTGTAGCACCCGAAGTTTCGTCCTTGTTGTATTTACTTTTCTGTCTATTTTACTTCAGACATTAGTTGTAGTTGGTTTTGTATATTCTACTAGATTGCTCGTGCACTTGTGACGCCGGATTTTGGAAATTTCTAGTAGATATTTATGGGTTTTGCCTATTATTTTCACGAGTCCGGAACCAAAGTGTTAGTTTTTGGACTCAAACAACCAAAATATGTGAAAAAACTACTGATGACTTTTTTATGTATAGCGCATGAAATTCATGCGCTATACCTTAACAACACGTTTGTTCGTTAAGGTATAGCGCATGTATTACATGCGTTATACCAGTTAATTGACTGACCCATAATAATTGGTGGGTATAACACAAAAATTAAATGCGCTATACATATAGCGTTGTTTACTGTAAAAATGGTAATAACAATTAAATTTGATTATGGGATTCTAAAAATACGTGATTTATTTTTATGCTAGTTTGTTAAGCGGTCGATGCTATGTGTGAGACTTAGAAACGAAATAAGAATGAGGAACGAGGATGATAACCAAATCGATAGGCTAATTATCGGGGCCTCGAGCTTGTCGATTTGGGAGCCTCGAGGTCGATTCTGGAGCTCGGCTGGGAGCTATCAGAGGTAATCGAAATATGATTTAATAGTTGGAGTAAAATTAATTAAAGCTCTTTATAGCCAATGATAAGAAATAAATGAAGAACAATGATGAACAAATATGCAGATGATAAATAGAAGCAATAATATCGAGAGAGTGTGTTAGAGAGCAAAAAGAATGTTTCTTGTATATTTCGTGTGGAGCAACTGAAGCAACAAAACCTTCTAAAATGATGAGGATCCCCTTTATATATGAAGAGAATCCTAATATAGTACAAAATGCATTAATTATAAAGATAAAGTGATGAGACAACTACATGACACCCTGGTTCAGGGCTAGGGTAGTCCACTAGGCTCTGTTAGTCCTAGCCGTGTACCTTGGGAACTTCCCATTTCTACCATATCCATGGTCAACATTGTCCCAAGATCGGGCGTAGATGAACCTCGAGGGAGGAAACTCAATTATAGCCTTCCAGCTTCGAGCCTTTGAGGCGATCATCTGCGGTGCCTCGATGATAAGGAATTGGACCCTCCGATTTTACCGTATACAGATAGTCCTCGCATTTCTTAGAGAGGAGTGATAAGAAAGGATTCTGACATCCGACTCTTCGGACTTCTTGCAATGATGTTACGTTGATGATAACATACTTATGATGTAAGCCTTCACGATAACCGAGACATCCCATGGACTTCCTTTTTAGAATCATTCAATGCGCTTCCGATTCCCATTTTTCAAAGCGATCGTATCGTCGTTGATCCAATTTCCAATGGCGCATTGATTGCGCCTGCCGATCCTTCTTTCAAAGGCATTGATGGCGTTATTGTCCTTACTATCACCCCCTATAAATGGGGGCCTTCCAGCACTATCTTTCTATCCAAGTGCCTTTCAACATCTTTCCATCCTTTTCTTCCCATTATCTTCCTCCATTGCTACCCACCATGTTTGAGGTCTATGACCTTAAAGCCTTATGGTGATGTTCTCATCAGCCACGCCATGGCCTTTTGCCTGGGCTGTTCTTTGCCGAGCGAGATTATACTGTCTTATCGATGTTGTTGTTGTTACGGTTGTTATTGCTGTCGTTGTTGGTTCGATGTGATGAGGTAGTGGGGCTTACATCCTATGACTTAGGAGGATGTTTGAACTCTACACTGCTGCTCGGGAGAGCGTTCGGACTATACACGACTGCTCACCTTCATACCCCGGCCCAATATGGCACTTCGCCCCTTTTTCCTTTCCTGGTGTGGAGTGGCACCTCTGACCGGTAGCTTGCACGGCTTAATGTCCCAAGAAGTGGACTCAAAGTAGTCGTGCAAGTAAGGCCGGTGCTCACCAAGTCTCTTATCGGTCCGAGGTTCTCTTGGCCGATGAGGGTCCTCATCCTTTGGCGGGCTATCTCATTTTTTGATCCCTTCCTGCTTCTCCACTTTCCTCCTCTTCATCTTTTTCATTGAAGACACTGCTTTGGAAGACCGTGACGAGACCCCCAAGGCGGTGGTGGTAAAAGATACTACTGCTTAGGATGTATACCCGAGGGGATGACGCTCGAGGATACCATCGCCGAGGATGAACCCTCGAGAATTGGTTAGACTCTAGGCTTCTCTTGCATATGTACCTTTTTTGCTTCTTTGTTTCTGTGTAAGGACCCCTTGTGGGCCTTTTGTAATCAGATGTTATGACCCCTCGAGGGCTCTTGTAATCAAGTGTTTTATGAATACAAGGATGTTTTCCCAAGTTTATCTTGCTATATTTCTTTTCATTTGCACTTATGGAGACTTTGAATGCGTGACTCTATCGGCTATTGCCAATATTGAACCCAGGTGTGAGTATTTGTTTGACCTTTGATTGATTAGTATGGCTTCTCGTGGAGCCCTTTGCCGTTCCTTGGATCGATAAACTCGGGTCATCGGGCTCCTTACTTCGAGTCGAATGAAAGTAACGCTTCGAGACTTGAAACCGTGATTTATCACTTAGGCTCCGCGGTAACCTTTAAGGAGAAATTTGCTCGGAGGCCCGTGGTCAGGGATTGCCTTTGATCTTTCGAGGGTAGTCCTCGAGTGGAGGTTCGTTCAAATTCGGATCTCCTGGAAACTTGCATTGATCCTGGAAGAGGGTTTGTCCGAACACAGACGGTACCCCGGGGCCAAGCCCATATGGGTGGAGTTTAAATGCTTATTTCCTTAGAGTCCTAATTCCTTTTTAACAAAAGTCTTTGAGGCCGGGTACCACCTCGAGCCTTGTAATGATGTCATTGGCTTCCTGGAGCCTAACCCTTTTCTGATGGAGGTCCTCTAGGTCGAGTACCACCTCAGGACTGGCGATGATGCCGTTGGCCTTTTTTAGAGCCTAACTCATTTTTGATAGAGGTCCTCGAGGCCGGGTACCACCTCAAGACTGGTAATGATGTTATTGGCTTCTTAGAGCCTATCTCCCTTTTGATGGAGGTCCTCAAGGTTGGGTACCACCTCGGGACTAGCGATGATGCTGTTGGCCTTTTAGGCAGGTGAATCACTGCCGATTTTTCCATATATAGGGTCACTTATGCTCCTTTGGAGATCCCATCATTTTAAGTAGTTACCCTTCTTTTTCTGCGTTAAGTCTCTCATCACTTCAGTACTAGCGTACTAGCACAGATTCCTGCTTTAGCTCTCTAATTTTGCCATAGCTGATTGCTACATTGGGGTCTGTTCGGCAGGGAGGGGAGAGTTCCGCCTCCGGCGTTCAGGACCAATGAGAGTATACCTTGAAGATTACTTTTTTGATAGGAGAAGAGCACATTGAGTTAGTGAGAAAGACTGCGGATGGGGGGGGGGGAGAAAGTAGTGTTATAGACATTTTCCCTGAATGAGGGCATCACGGATTGCGCCGATGGATTTTTGAATGCGTACACGTATCCTTTTACACTGGGCCCCCCTTAATAGGGTTGTTCTGGACTTCTATTTGGAGTATCGAGTTACTTTGGCATAGATCCACCCGTCATTTTGGCAAATAGTGTTGATGATGAGATTTTTCGTGGAGAAGGCGGGACTTGAACTTACGTTCAGTCATCTGGTTAGGTTGTACCAGTCCTTTCACCATCGAGGTCTGCTAACCTTGCGATGTTGATCGTCCACACCCTTCGTTGTTGATGATGAGGAAGATGGAGACCGGGAGTGGATGAGTCGCTTTGTCCGAGTGCGTACCGCTGACATTATCCCCGTGGAGCTTATGCCATTCCCTGAGGAATGGAATTATATACGTAAGTGGAGCATTTCGTGCCTTCTCAGTTTTGTCTATGGTGAAGGCTAATTTCGTAACCTTGTCTTCTTTCCTTTTTCTGCAGCGATTTCATGGGCGCCGGGCGCCATTCCTGATCTACTGGATTTGGTGCAGAAGTTGGAGATCCACTCGACCTGCGATGAGCGCAAGTGGCAAGCTTTGTCTTGGGGCATATGGGAAGCAAAACATCACGGTGCGTGTTGTGCTATTTATTCCTTTCCCTTCCTTCATTTGGAGAGGCATTTTCCCTTTATGCATATTAATCTTGCTGTTGTAGGCATCGAAGAGCCTTTCGAGGCGAGACCGTGCTCCTCTGGAGAGGGGGTAGGGTTGCCAACTTTTGGGCTAAAGAACAACGACAATAAGGGATAGACGCTTTTACAGGGCGATGATGCTCAAATCAAGGCAAAATTGGACGGGGGCTTCGGAGCGGAAGCATCGTCCGAGCCTGCCGCGTCCATGGTTCCTGGTTCTGGAAAAAGGGTTTCTCCGTTGTTATTGCCTTCGTTTTCTATCGATAGTACTTCGAGAGATACTGGAAACCCGGGGTCGCATACACCGGGCGACCGTGCCTCGAACGGAATCGATCCTTTCAGAGCTAGGGGAACTAGGTTAGCAGATGTGCGCTCGGCCTTCGAGGAAGCCCAGCGGCTTCACTCCGTGGTGAGTTTCGGCACAGACCTTTCGAACTTCGCGCCTTCCCTTCCTTATTAGGTTTTCATTTGCAGACCTTCGACAAGCTTAAGTCCGGGCTGCTTCATTGTGAAGCCAAGCTGCGGAAGGCTCTGGATGAGGAGAGATCCCTTAGGCTCCTTTGTGATTAAAAGGAAGTCTAGTTGGTGCAGTTGCGGTTTGAGGTGAGCCGGAGCTTGAATTATGAGAACTGCTTGAAGGCGCAGGTAATTTCCTATCTCAGGTGAGCATGCATTCCGCCTTCTAGCTTCTGAGACTAACACTTCATTTGTTTCAGTTGCAAAAAAAGACGGAGGCCTTGGAGCACCTTCGGGATGAAGCTGGCCGAGCCAGGCATGAGCATGGCGAGCTAAAAGCTCGGGCGGAGGCTCGGTCTTTAGAGGGGAAGGGTGTTCTGGCTAAGGTTCCCACTTTTGAGGCTCAACTTTGCTTAGCTCGTGATAGAGCTTTGATCCAAATGGATATAATTGTGAAACTTGAGTCCGAGCTTTCGAAGGTCAGGGCCGAGGTCATTGATGCTTAGGCTGAAGCCGTAATGAGCCGAGCTAAGGCTGACCAGGAGATGGCGATCTATATAAAGGACGCTGCTGATGCTCAAGCTGAGCTGAGAGGGATCCTCGACCGCGAAGAGAGGATCAAAGAATATGCTCGTTGCAAGTCTCGAAGAAAGACCCTCGACGAAATCTGTTCTATAGGTTTCGTCCTCTCGGAAGAGTTGGCGCGAGCGAGGGCGGATGAGCGTGATGCTCGGTTACTTGTGTCCAACACCGAAGAAAGCAAAGATGAGGCCAGTAGGCTGTAGCTCCAAAGAGGCGTAGATTTCGCCATTTGTATATAGCATTTTCAAAGCATGTTTATAGATGGAGATTGCGTTTTTTTGCATGTGTGTATAAAAGAAAACCTTGCAGATTTATTTCTTTTGTATCTTTTTCTATCTTGAATTTCGCCAGGTGAACTGGTCTTTGAGTTGGTAAGGATCCTTGGGTTCGTGATATGGCCCTGAGGCTCATTAGGCTGGCGACAATGGCTCTTACGCCTTGGTCGAAGAGACCTTTTATGCGTGTGGCCCTGAGGCTTATCAGGCTGGAGACAATGGCTCCTACACCTTAGGTCAAAGCGACCTCTCATTGCGGGCTGGAGACAATGGCTCTTACGCCTTGGGTCGAAGCGACCTTCTATGTGTGTGGCCCTGAGGCTCATCAAGCTGGCGACGATAGCTCTTACGCTTTGCTCTTAGGCATATTTTAGTTAACTGTTTTGGGTTCAGTCTCCGAATCGGGTTACGACTCGAGCTCATTCGACCATCAAGTTTTGTATTTGTGCGGGCTGGCGACAATAGCTCTTACGCCTTGGTTCAAAGCGACCTTTTATGTGGGCTGGCGACAATGGCTCTTACGCTTTGCTCTTAGGCATATTTAGTTAACAATTTTGGGTCCAGTCTCCGAATCGGGTTACGACTCGAGCTCATTCGACCCTCAAGTTTTGTATTTGTGCGCGGTGGGCGCCAAATTATTTACCGTGAAAATGGTAATAACAATTAAATTTGATTATGGGATTCTAAAAATACGTGATCTATTTTTATGCTAGTTTATTAAGTGGTCGATGCTATGTGTGAAACTTAGAAACGAAATAGGAATGAGGAATGAGGATGATAACCAAACCGATAGGCTAATTATCGGGGCCTCGAGCTTGTCGATTCGGGAGCCTCGAGGTCAACTCCGGAGCTCGGCTGGGAGCTATCGGAGGTAATCGAAGTATGATTAACAGTTGGAGTAAAATTAATGAAAGCTCCTTATAGCCAATGATAAGCAATAAATTAAGAACAATGATGAACTAATATGAAAATGATAAATAGAAGCAATAATATCAAGAGAGTGTGTTAGAGTGCAAAGAGAATGTTTCTTGTATATTTCGTGTGGAGCAACTAAAGCAACAGAACCTTCTAAAATGATGAGGATCCCCTTTATATATGAGGAGAATCCTAATATAGTACAAAATGCATTAATTACAAAGATAAAGTGATGGGACAACTACATGACACCCTGATTCAAGGCTAGGGTAGTCCACTAGACTCTGTCAGTCCTAGCCGTGTACCTTGGAAACTCCCTATTTCTACCATAGCCGTGGTCAACATTGTCCCAAGATTGAGTGTCGATGAACCTCGAGAGAGAAAACTCGATCATAACCTTGCAACTTCAATCCTTCGAGGCGATCATCTGGGCTGCCTCGATGATGAGGAATTGGACCCTCCAATTTCACCGTATACAAGCGCATTTAATAAATGTGCTATACCCTCCAATTATTTTGCCCCTTGCATAGAATATTTGTTTATTTAAGGATCTTCATTCCTTCTTCAAAAATTCAGTCTTCAACATCCTTTTTATTTTCATTACTCATTCCGAAATATTTGTTTACTTAGCTTTTTCTGCATTTTGCCATAATGTCTGAAGAGCGAAAAATTAGGATTGCATTATATTTAAGGGGTGAAGTTGTCGTGGAGAATAACTCAGTACACTATAGTTGTTCTCCACAATATATTGTTAAGTTGCCACTCATATTGGAGTATGAAAGACAGATATCTTTGATATACAAAAGAATGAGTATGAGCAAACGTTTAGTTAATATTAATGTAACCGGAAGATATCTATATTCGCTTACTCCACAAGAGGTTGCTTGTTATTTTAAGTTTAACATCGAAAACAATAAAACTCTAAAAGATTTTTTGAGGACTCTGGATGAACACTAGGAACTTCTTGTGATAAAAAAGTTAGAAATGTACGTTAAGTCTGAAGATGTCCGCAATATTGAGGTTCCAAAAAAATAGAGATAACCCTCAATCATATGGTGGTATTTTTGAAGCAGTTTTATTCGAAGAGGTTCCACTTGAAAGAGTTCGGCTATATCTAAACTTATCTCCATGCCGAATGAGGAGCGAGGACATAATTTCTCCCAAGTTTACATAATTCACACGCCGAGTGGTAAATTTCAATTTTCCTTTTCTTAGTATGACTTTTTTATGTATCATATTCATACTAACACTCATATCTTCCAAGGAGGGTACCGGCCAGATACAAATTTTACATGTTATGAACCAACCAACGGTTGGAATATGCCCAATTTTGGTAGTTTAGATCATGCTGGTCCATCTGTGAGTCATCAACAACTTGATAATGTGCATCATGGGCTATCAACAAATTATAAGTTGTATGTTAAGAGATAAAGTTAATACATATTGTTGGGATGACTTTGAAAAATTCATTATTTTATTAGTTGTGCAGTGAAAACGAGCAACATGAAGGTCATGCCCTTATTAATTGCCCGAAGATAATATATTTAATCAGGATCTAGCAGATGCATAGAGTCAGGAAGATGATAGTGATTATGACAACAATATTGATGAGCCTGGAGATAATACACCTTTCCCCGATGAGGGCGAGAATGATGAGGAAACACGCTTTACTGATGAGAATGAGAATGAGAATGAGCAACCTGATTTGACGAGGGAGCATGACATCACCAATGACCATACTCCATATATGCAGACTCCTCCTACCATTAGACCCAGAGTGTATGAGTCCTATGTGCCCTTTCATTCAAGAGAGATTCCCTACCTTGATCAGTTGTCCAGTATGCCGGTTGTGGATGCCCTCACATGGGATCTTGATGATGTTCGAACAACTATGTAGAATAAATCTAGACCAACGGAGCTGTCAAAATATATACTTTTTGCTGATAAAGCGCGCCTTAGCAGGACAGTGCGAATTTACAACATAAAATACTGTCGTGAGATCGGAGTTCATGAGTCATCTACGCAAGTATATAAATTTATTTGACGTAGATGGTTTCAAGGTTGTGATTGATGCTGCATATGAGAAAGTTGAAAGCAAATATGTGGATGGTGGGGGAAATACATTGGCAGCCACACTTGTGATATAGACACATTCAATGGGAATCGTTTTAACTTGAATGTTGACTTGATTTCTCTTGTCTTGATTCCACACATTGGATCGTCCATAAGGTACAAGATTAAATAGTGTATAACATCTTTCCACCAGGTATATGGCTGTTTCATTACCAAAAGAAATCTCGGGCGTAAACGTGCATTTGAGATTGTTTATGGTAATTGGGATAAGTCATTTGCCGCTCTACCGAGGTATATGGATGCTTTACAATACTTTAACCTCGTGACTATTGTTGAATGGAAGCTTGAGCAGAGTCCGGGAATATCAGAATACATATTCAGATATATGTTTTAGGCATTTAAACCAGCGATTGATGGTTTTGTACATTGTCAGTCGGTAATCTCAATAGATGTCGCTCATCTCTATGAAAGTATGATATTAAGATGTTGATTGTCATTGCAATAGATGCTAATGGAAGCATATTTCCCCTCGCATTTGCTATTTGTGATAATGAAAGTCAAGAGACTTGGACATGGTTTTTGAACCACTTGAAGGAGCACATTGTCAGACATCGTTCAGGTATTTGTCTAATATCTGATCGGCATGGTGAGATTTTATGTTCTATACAGACTTTGGATGCATGGAAGGAGTCATATGCCTACCACCATTACTGTGTTAGGAATTTGAAGGCCAACTTCCAACGGACTTATCCTAACAAGAGCTTACATGATTTAATGTGGATGTAGGAACATATCATTAAGAGTGTAAATTCAGGAGGCGAATGAAATTGATTAGGCAGCACGACTTAGGAGCTTATTGTTGGTTAATACAACATGAGCTTGATAAGTGGACTACTTCACTCTTATGTTTTATTTTATGTTTTATATCACTATGGTCATTTACTCTTAGTTCCCTTATTAAATAAAATTCATGATTTTAAATTAAATAAATGAGAAATTGAATGGATCGTTCACCGTTGACTTGCCTAGCGACGACGTTGGCGTCATCAAGGCTTAGAGTGGGAATTAGGCCGTGACATCATGTGAACAACATAATTTGATAAATTTTATAAATGTCATATCAGAATTTTTTTCTGCATAATGTCTCATAACCAACCAAATATTATTGTATGGAATGAAATTGAATACGGTACATCTCAAATGAGGCTGAGAACATCTGAGGGCCTTTACTATAATTTCGGTCCTCTAACCCTCCACTGAGAGACAATTTGCTTCCAAAACTTGAAAGAAATTAATGAGAAAATAATGTTATATAGCCGCTCTAAAAATAATAGCCGAAATATATATATATATATATATATATATATATATATATTTGCATATATATAATTTTGTGGCTACCGAATATAAATAGTTTCGGCTGCAAGCTAAAAGTGATCTTTTCCTGAAATTAATTATAGTTCCATATGGACACATGAAGAGATTGCAGGGACTTAGCAACAGATCGTTGAAGTGTGCCCCCATCTCATTGTAAATCTTAAGTTGTTAGAGTATACATTATTTTTTACGTAATTATTTTTGCAACATGCATAACTAATTGAGCATAACATAAAGAATTGAACTAGAGTATATGAATATCATGACCCCAATTTCTCTCCGTCGGATGTCGTAATGGCACCTAGTCTCTAGGATTAGGTAAGCCTAACATACATGCAATATTAATGGAAATTGTAATTTAAGTCTCAAAACTCAACAACTACTAATAAGTAACTCCGCAACTCAACATCAACAACTCCCCCAAATCTGGTAAATACAAGTCACAAGCTCTATAAGATGAGGACACCGAGGCCTGTAGATGCCAACACGTATACTTTGAAGTCTCTGAAGCTGAGGTCTCGCTAATAGCTAGACTAGTAGAAGGTACCTGGATCTCCACAAAAAGATGTGCATAAGAGTACCATAAGTATACTACAACGGTACCCAATAAGTGCCAAGCCTAACCTCAATAGAGTAGTGACAAGGTTAGGTCAAGGCCCTACTGGACTAAATAAGAAACGGAACAAGTAATTAACCATGTAATAATAATAACACTGAAAATGAAACAAGTAAGAAATATACTAAGATTGGCCACACTGAACAAGGTAAATATTGTATCATGGAAGAAAAACACGGAACAAAAGAACAAAAAACAAGTGAAGTAATAGTAAAGTATCAACAAGAATCATTACTGAGGTACCGTCTCATAGTTTCAAATGATAAACCATTTCACAATCTTTCCTTATATTACCGCCAGAACCTTGCATTTAGTTTTGAAAATCATTTTTCCGAAATAACTTTCCGCATTTTAGCCCACCTTATCACACCGCGTGTCTTCAAGTAGTTCCCCTACTAGCAACACGCGTATCAAGAACACCTTATCTCACTGCATGTGTTTCAACCCGAAAATCTTATACCACCGCATGCGTATCAATATCACAACGTATCACAAATCATATCTCAAGTTCCCAATATCATAACTTGCCAAAGAAATCAACAATAATGGTGTTTTTACAATAAATAACCCATGACTCAACCACAATGTGCACAAGAGCCTCAACATTAACAACCAAAAATGAATAACTCAACAAGAATAGTATTTCACACTTTATAACCTTGCCTAAATATGAAGTACAACCTTTATAACTCAATACCAATTTTAACAACAAAATATTCCAAGAAGAACAACTTCAAACAAAGAACTCACGGTTAAATAATGAATAAGGACGGGAAGAAACAACAACTTCAACTAAACATGTAGGGTAATTAACAAGTAAGAGATAAGGCAAGTAAAGCATGTGAAGATTGCCTAGTGATCAAGAATTTAACATGTTAAAGTAACTCAATTAAGGCATGAAAGGAGTCTACATAGCTAAAACCGATAATTTTCATATTTAACCCGTATACACATTTGTCACCTTGCGTACACGACTTTTATACATCACAATTATCACAAAACAACACCAATCCTAAGGGGTAATTCCCCCACACAAATTTAGGCGAGATACTTATCTCAAAACACGCTAACTCAATCCACTAGTAAGCCTTTTCTCCCATTATCCAACTCCGAACGGCTCGAATCTAGCCAAAATAATTTAATACCATAAATATAAAATATAGGAAACTATTTCGAACAATAAAATTACGATCTTTGCAAAGAAATAAAAAGTCAACTCAAAAAGTCAACCAAGGCCCGCATCTTGGAACCCGACCAAAATTATAAATCTGAATACTCATTCGAAAATGAGTCCAACCATATAAGAATTACTCAAATCCAACCTCAAATCACCTTTCAAATCCCCAAAATTTAGCCTAAGGAGTTTCACAAAATTTTTCCCCAATTTCTAACTCAAAACACTAATTAAATGATGAAAACAACAATAGATTCGTGTAATATAGCCAAAACCAAGTTAGAGTTTCTTACCCCAATAAGTTTCTTGAAAAACTCTCAAAAAATCGCCACAAACCGAACTCTCTAAGTCCAAATATGAAAATAAGATCAAACCCTCGAAATTAGACTTTTTTTGCCTAGTGATTCTGCATCTGCAGTCACTCAGTCGCTTCTGCGATGCTGCACCTGCGGAGAAACCATCGCAGGTGCGGTTCCCACATAATCTAAGGCTTTCCTCTTCTGCAGACCAAACGCGCTTCAGCGCTTCCGCTTCTGCGGGCAAAACACGCTTCTGCGCCATTAGGCCAAGCTAGCCCAGTCCGCATCTTCGACAAGTCCTCCGTACCTGCAAACTCACAAATGCGGAAATATCCTCGCACCTGCGGTCCCAGGCCTGGGCAGCCCACTTTGCTTTTGCGGCTCGAGGGCCACTCCTGCGGCGCCGCACTTATGACCCAAAATGCGCAGGTGCGATTGCACCAGAAGCAGCAGTAGCAATGCACCAAGTCCAACTTTGATCTAGATTCAATCTGAATCACACGCGGGGCCCTCGGGACCCGTCCGAATATACCAACAAGTTTCAAAACACATAACGGACCTACTCGAGGCCAAAAATCACATCAAACAACATCGATTCTACAAATCGCAACGCTTATTGAAATTATGAACTTTTGAATTCCAAAACTAATGCAGATTAATACCAAAACCCTCCGATTGACTTCAAATTTTGCGCACAAGTCATAAATGACATGACAGACCTATTCCAACTTTCGGAATCAGAATCCGACCCCGATATCAATAAAGTCAACTCCAGGTCAAACTTTCCAATCTTCCAAACCTTCAACTTCCTAACTTTCGCCAAGTCATGCCAAATTGACCTACGGGCCTCTAAATCAATTTCGATCACACTCCTATGTCCAAAAGCATCATACGGAGCTGTTGAAATTGTCAAAACTCCATTCCGGAGTCGTATGTATAAAAGTCAAACTACGGTTAACTCTTTCAACTTAAAGCTCCAACTTCGGGACTATATATCCCATTTAACTCTGAAACTCACCCAAGCCAAAACCAAACACCCTGGCAAGTCACGTAACCATAATTCAACATAGAGGGAGCAATAGGAGATCAGGACTAAAATACTAAAAACGACCGGATGGATCGTACATAAATCTGCGTATACTGCTCCAGGAATTTAGTTGAGTTCCCTTTATTTTCTATTTTGATTATTCTCTTATCTCTTCTATTAAATGGGAGATGTGATGAGTGACATGACCACAAACTTCTTTGGAAAGATGAACAAACCCTCAATTTTTCCACATGTTAGAGCTATTTACATCATCAGCATGTTTCTTTTGTCCTTTACCAGACCGATAACGTCAAGGTTCGATATATTACTCCATCTATTATGGGTTGCCTAACTGGACTGAACCCATACGTTGCTAAGAAAATTACTAGAATATCGTTTTAAATCTATTAAACTATGTTAGTATTTACATTAACAGAGTGTGGAATACTTACCGTAAATAAGTTGAAACAGAGTGTGTAATACTTATCACAGAAATTTTTCTATAATTACCTTGTAATGATCTACTTGCATAAATATTATTTACATTACTGTGTGTAGACTTAAACTCCTTTGCATATACAATATTTTTTTAATTCAAACATATGAGTTCATGTAGGAGTTATCACTGCCAATGAATCCTGGATCTTCTCTGAATTTAAAAAAATCTTTGCATAAGCAAGATTTTCTGGAAAAAAACTGTTTCATAAAAAATTATGGTAAAATTGCTGGACAACCCTTTGCTATGTACAAGTTTGGGCCTTAGAGAGTGAGCTGACAGTTTCTCCACATGCAGTTTGGGCCATAATGGATCTATGCCTCTTTCTTACCTAAATAAGGCAAATTCTCATGTATGGATGACAATGAAGTTGGAAGAATCTGCCGATTGTTCGATTGGGCCAATCTACTTTAATAACATTTGAACAAATTCTTAATATATGAGATTTTTTTAAAGGAATTTTCATAAAGCACTATAGTTTAGAGCCTATTAATCATAGTTTGCTTAATTACCATTCGTAGTTGTCGTTCAATTATTACCAACTTGTATTACTTGTATTCAAAAAAATATAAAATACTATATGTGTCAATTGTACCCGTTCACGTTCGTGCAATTGTATTCCTTCGCAATTGCGCAAACGAATACAACAACATGTATCAACTGTAACGAAGGCAAAATGCAACGGCGTATACAAAGGATACAACCTGTAGCGACTGTATACTGAGGTGTTTACAAAGGATACCACCTATATCGACTGTATTCGTTCGCGCAACGAATACAACCAAAGCGAAATACAGAAATACATAAAAAATATAATGCTCTTGTTGAGATTGAACTCAAGATCTTCGTTAACTCAGCGGTCGTTCTAACCAACTAAGCTGCTAGAACTTGTTGCTCTCTTGTTTCAGTTCAAAACAATTAATATCTTATTTCATGAATTTACTATAAAATTTCAAATATTAGATCGATGAGTTTTTAATCTTCCTCTTTATAGCTACGAGTGATACATTTGCTGAAAGTATAACTACGAATAGTAAATACAATGTATATGTTTGATGTGTCGCGTAATTTCTTTATTTTTTTATAGACATACTAAATACTAAACTTATTTACCCGAAATAACTAGGTTTTGATATGGCGAAATACTTAAACGGCTCCTTTAAGTTGTACCCGACGATCAGTTGGACACCTTAATTGAGCCTATTTTCAGCTGACACTTTATTCATTCACAAAAGAAGATCAACTAAATACCTGGCCTTGTTAGCCCACATCGCGTGAAATTCACTCTCCAAGACGCGAGTTGCCAATCTAAAATTAAGTTTATCTTTTTCTTTTCCTAAAGATAATGTGGACCCACTCTAAATCGCCTTCTTCTTCAAATCTTATCCACCCACCTCCAACTTAAACCACCATTATTACATACTAATGAAAAATACATAAAATGTCACCTTAAACTACCATTTCTTATACTACCTATCAAGAAAATTACAAATCGAGTAGGACCTTCGACTCCACCGTTAGATCTCGACTGGGGGAAATTTCCCATTCTTTTTCACCCACTTCCTTCTCCCTTTAATTGAAGCAAAAATAGAAGGACATGTAATTTCTGATGCTAGTGAATAGTAGAGAGGAGAAAGAGAGTGCTTAAGAATTTCACAATATTCTCATTTACTTGAATTTCAAACCGAAAAATCATAGAAAATCCTCTATGTAAAAGACCACAAAAGATTGAAGATGGAGGAAATATTCATTTCCGCACTCGCACATGGATGGATGGCTCTTTCTTCTGCCATTGTTGTGCTTCAAAGCACAATGACAGAATTTGAGATGATGAAAAGAGATATTGGTCGGTGACTAGGGAGGAGATATGGTGGAGCTTGTGTGGCGGTTACGGTTCTTGGCTGAAATGAAGAAATTTCATTAGTGTTTTGTATTTGAGTGTTTGGTGGAGAAACATTGATGTAGCGGCGTAATAGCAGTGTTTTACGGTGGCTGGAGAGAGTGACTCAAGGCGATTTCATGGTAGTTTTGGGATAGCCACATGATAAGTGTGGATTTTGAACACTTATTAGTACCATTTTACTTTTGTTTTAGTCCGAAAGTGTTGATTTATATTCCCAGAACTGATGAAAATATGCAAATTGCAGGAATGTTGGAGATTTGGTCTCTCATGAAGAAATCCGACTAAAAAGGAGTATTCCGACTCACAAGGCAAGAAGGAGTGCAGAAGACCAGAAGATATGGACTGCACACAAATTGTGCGGCCGTAGAACATGGTCCACACTAACAATAATTTAAAAAGTTCAGAGAGTGTGCAAAATAACCAAGACCGAAGCCTTGCCTAAAGTGTGGATCGCACATGAATTGTGCGGCCGCAGAAGCTGAATGGCAGACACAGACCAATTATGCGGTTGTAGAACCATTGTCCCTGCAAAGTCAACCAATTGTGAGGCCGCATAACCTCCCAGGGGCATTTTTGTCAACAATTTTGAGCCACTATAAATAGATGAAAATTACATTTTAGGTCAAGTTTTGAAGTTCTTTTAGTTGTAGCCGTTGTAATTTACTACTTTGGGTAATTTGTTATCATTTTGGGACAAAAACATCATAGTTTATCATTTTAATTTTATATTATGGGTTTAATTAGTATTGTTTCTTTGTTTTCTTCATTTTCTACTGTGACTAACTAGACATTTACTAGGGTTATGACCCAACCCTAGTTTGTAAACCTTATGAATATTTAATTTAATGCTTGTTTATGATTGGGTGTTTTTTATGTAGCCTTCTTCATGCTTTAATTTTAGAATTAATGGTTGCAAATATTGATTCATGCCTTTTTGACTTAGACTTTACTTGAGAAAGAGGGACCTAGTCTAGGAAAACTTGGCTAACAAAAAATTGGGCTAGTTAAGGATTTGACTAGCCTAATTATAGGGTTCAAACTTGAGATAGGAAAAATCCGACTTGAGCTCATATTAACTATCTAGCTCGATACCTATTTGGGCTTGAGAAATCCGAATAGGGAAAAAATCACTCTATGACCGAGAGGTATTGAGTGGTTAACGTAGAGTTGAGAGCAATAATACACCCCGATCACTAAAACAAGTGTTAACATACTTTACCCATTAGGCGAATACCTAGGCGGAGGTTACTTCCCTAGGCTTTTTACCTATTTGAAAACAACCAAAAATAATTAGTCAAATTCTAGTTTCATTTCTCTAATTGAGCATTGATAGTGTAGTTTATAGAAGTAATTAGAAACACAAACTTGTTTGGAAGTGTATTTAAGTTGTTTCATCTTCACGCATCAAGTATACACTCTAGCACCCATTGTTAGCTCCCTAAGAAAATCGACCCCGACTCATAGTTGGGTACTATTCTTCCGACGACCTCTTCCACTCATTGTTGAGTGTGTATTGGGAGTGGACAAATTTTTGGCGCCATTGCCGGGGATCGAACCCAGGTCAGCCACGTAACAGGCGAGAATACTCACCACTATACTACAACGACCATGGGTTGCTCAGCTATTCAAGAAGTTCATTCAAATAATGAAGATTCTTTCAATCAAATGTATCCTTGGTAGAAGCTTTGGAACAAATTCCCGGTTATGCAAAGAGTATGAAAGATCTTGTGATAAAGAAGCGATCGATGAATTTTGAAACTATCAAAGTCACTTATCAAGTGAGTGCGATTATTCACTCAATGCTACTAAGTTGGAGGATACCGGTGCTTTCACGATTCCTTATACCATTGGAAGTGCCGAGTTTCCAAAAGCTCTTTGTGATCTTGGGGCAAGTATAAATTTGATGCCCTGTTCAGTTTTCAAAACTTTGGGATTGGGCAACCATGAGAAGGCTATTGGGTGTGATTGAGGATGTTTTGGTCGTGAGGTTGATTACGAAGTGTCAATTGTTCTTGGGAGACCTTTCCTTGCTACGGGTAAGGCTCTTTGTGATGTTGAATCCGAAAAACTTACTTTCTGGGTTGGTGATAAAAAAATTGTATTCCATGCGGCAACCAAATAGTAATGAGGTGTGTTCTTTTGTGGATTTGGTGACTGATGTCGTTGTTGATGATACAAGTGCTATTAATGTTACTAATATGTTGGAGGCTGCCTTGCTCAACTTTGATGATGACGAGATGGATGGTTTTATGGAATATGTGAACTCCTTTATAAGGAATGGGGTCGTACAACTATGCACCTGGTAAATTATCCTTGTATCTTGAAAATAGGAAGACTCCTCCTACAAAGCCTTCTATTAAAGAGCCTCCTACCTTGGAGTTGAAGCCATTGCCTCCACATCTTCGGTATGAACTTCTTGGCCCTTACTCTACTTTACCGGTTATTCTTTCCTCTTATTTGACTAACATGCAGGTAGAGTCCATATTGGTGGTGTAACAAAAGTGAAACAAGGCTATTGGGTAGACCTTGGCGGATATTCGGGGTATAAGCCTCACCTTTTTTATACATAAGATCAAGTTGGAGAATAGTGTTAAAATATCTATTGAACATCAAAGGAGACTCAATGAGGCTATGAAAGAAGTTGTCAAGAAGAAGATTATCAAATGGTTGGACACCGGGGCTATTTACCCCACCTCCAATAACTCATGGACTTCTCCAGTTCAATGTGTCCCAAATAAGAGGGGCATGACAGTAGTCACCAATGATAAGAATGAATTGATACCTACAAACACGGTGACCAATTGGAGGGTATATATGGATTATGGCAAGCTCAACAAAATAACAAGGAATGTTTATTTCCCACTTCCTTTCTTGGATCAAATGCTCAATAGATTGGCCGGTCGTGCCTTCTATTACTTTCTTGATGGGTACTCGGGACACAAACAAATTCTCATTGCTCCGGAAGATAAAGAGAAAATAACCTTTACATGTTCCTATGGTACTTTTGCTTTTCAAGTGGATGCCATTTGGCTTGTGTAATGCACCGGCAAGTTTTCAACTGTGTATGATGGCTATTTTGACGGATATGGTGGAGGACTACCTTGAAGTCTTCATGGATGACTTCTCGATAGTTGGGGATTCTTTTGATGATTGTCTTGCAAATTTGGACAAAGTGTTGGCTAGATGTGAAGAAACTAACTTGGTACTCAATTGGGAGAAAGGCCATTTCATGTTTGAGGAAGGATTGTCCTTGTCCATAAAATCTCAAGAAACAAAATTGAAGTTGACAAGGCAAAGATTGAGGTGATTTCTAAGCTTCCACCCCCAACTTCGGTGAAGGGTGTGTGGAGTTTCCTAGGCCATGCAGGTTTTTACCGGCGCTTTATCAAAGATTTATCTAAAGTGGTGAACCCATTGTGCAAGATCCTTGAGAAGGTTGCAAAGTTCAATTTCAATGACGATTGCATGAAAGCGTTTGAATTGTTGAAGTTCAAGTCGACAACTATTCCTATTATCACCGCTCCAAATTAGAGTGTTCCTTTTGAACTCATGTGTGATGCAAGTGATGTAGCGTTTGGGCTGTTTTGGGCCAATGTATCAACAAAATCTTCCATCAGGTCTACTATTCTAGTAAGACCATGAATAATGTCCAAGTCAAATATACCGTTATGGAGAAAGAACTCCTTGCTATTGTCTTTGCAATTGAGAAGTTCTACCCATACTTGATGGGTGCAAAAGTAATTGTCAACACGGATCATGCATTGCTTCGTTATCTTATGAGCAAAAAGGATTCCAAAGCTCGGTTGATGAGATGGGTACTTTTGTTACAAGAATTTGATATTGACATCCAAGATAGAAAAGGTAGTGAAAACAAGTGGCGGACTGCTTTTCTCGTTTGGAGGAGGAGGGGAGGCCACACGATGGCCTTGAAATCAATGACTCTTTACCCGATGAACAACTTTTGGCAATTTCAATGAAAGAGGTGCCATGATTTGTAGACTTGGAAAATTTTCTTGTGTATAGAATCATTCCGGATGAGTTCTCTTCAAGCCAAAGGAAGAAGCTCAAAAGAAATTGTCAAGATTATTATTAGGATGAACCGTACCATTTTCGGATTTGTACGGATGGGGTGATTAGGAGGTGTGTACCGAAAGAAGAGCAAGGTGATATT
The DNA here is from genome assembly GCF_000715075.1 of Nicotiana tabacum. Taxonomy (NCBI): domain Eukaryota; kingdom Viridiplantae; phylum Streptophyta; class Magnoliopsida; order Solanales; family Solanaceae; genus Nicotiana; species Nicotiana tabacum. The sequence goes on along the minus strand of NC_134101.1, from coordinate 86,682,561 downwards.
CTTAGGGCTTGTCATTCTTTGCCATACGATGGTCATCATGGTGGAGCGAGAACGGCGGCCAATGTGCTTAGTTGTAATTTCTATTGCCCTACTCTTTACAAGGATACTAGTGATTTGGTGAAAAAAAGTGATACATTTCAACGGGCCGGTAAAATCTCAAAGAAACATGACATGCCTCTCAAAACCATCTTGGAGATTGATATTTGGGATGTTTGGGGTATTAACTTCATGGGCCCTTTTATGAGTTCTTGTGGAAACGCCTACATCTTGGTTGTTGTGGATTATGTGTCCAAATGGGTTGAGGCCTTCGCTTTAGCCAACAATGAGGTGAGAACTATGGTGTCCTTCTCGAAGAATAATATTTTCACAAGATTTGGTACTCCACGTGCAATCATAAGTGATGGGGGGTCACACTTTTGCAACAAAGATTTTGACACTTTACTTATCAAGTATGGTGTTACTCACACGGTCGATCACCCACAAGCTAGTGGACAAGTGGAAGTCTCCAACCGAGAGATAAAGAGTATATTGTCTAGAACAGTGAATGCTAATCGGACGGATTGGTCCAAGAAGCTAGATGATACGTTATGGGCTTATTGGACGGCTTGCAAAACACCTATCGGAATGTCTCCATACCGATTGATGTTCGGAAAATCTTGTCATCTTCCAGTATAACTAGAGCACAAGGCAATGTAGGCTCTAAAGAAGTTGAATCTTGATTGGCATGTAGCCTCTAACTTGCGGGTTACATATTTGAATGAGTTGGATGAATTCCGGTATCATGATTATGCGAGTCCGTTCTTGTACAAAGAAAATATGAAATATCTTCATGACAAATATATTTGGAATAAAGAGTTCAAGGTGGGCGATCTTGTATTGCTATTTAACTCAAGGTTGAGAATGTTTCCCGGAAAGCTAAAGTCCAAGTGGAGTGGTCCATTTGAAATTGTTGGTGTGACAACGGTGCATTAGACTTGAAGAACAAAAACACTAAGGTATTCCGAGTCAATGTTCATCGGGTGAAGAACTACTTAGGCGAGGTTGGAGATAGCCATGTGGTGGCAGTCATTTACTTCGCTTGAGGGTATTTTGCGTCGTGCTGCGATGTTAAATTAGGCACTTCCTGTGAGGCAACCCATGCTTTTTTCCTTTTTCTTTTATATTTAGGTTTTATTTGTATTCTAACTCGATTTGAAGTGTGCAACAAGGTTGAATGTGACTTGCAAGAAAGGTGGACAAGAATATGTTTAAGTGTTGAAAAGTTCTGCGGACCGCACATTTGTGTGTGCTATAGTAGGAGGCATTTGTGGCCGCACAATTTGAATTTTGCAAAAGTGTAAAAATATTAATTGTCTGAAGTTTGCACCGCTCAGTACAAGGCTGATGTGTGACATAAGAGGATATCTGCGGCCGTACCCAAAAATCTATGGATCGCACATTGAGATCAAAGACATCTGACCCAGGTGACAAAGTGCAGACCGCACATGGAATTGTCCGGCTGCACTCGGCTCTTTTCCCCTTAACTCTCTTAGTATAAATAGGAGTTGGGAAATTATTTTACACTTTTCCATCTCCTAGAATATCAGTGTTACTTTGAAACTTCCTTGAAGAGATTTTCACTGTCCGCACACATAACCACATGTGTTTATACACCTAGTGCACTCACTCTATCTGGTATACTTCAGTTTATGTTAAATTTTTGTGTTAGTTAAGATTTTTATTTTTAGTTTATTTTTAGGTCATCTATTATTAGAGTTCATCCATGTATCCATGTGGGGTAGATCGAACTGGGTAATTGATAATACATGCTCTAATAGGATTGGGTTAGGGGAATTTCATGTTTATACCATGTTGCCATGTCTATTGGAGCGAGTAATTGAATAATCTAAGAAGAAAAGTTGATTTTACGTAGTTTTTAAATCTACGGCCCCACTTGAATTTGTGTGGTCCGCAGATTAGGAGTTTTTAGGCAACTTCGTGAAGCAGTGCATCTGCGGCCGTACTTAAAATGTGCGGACCGTAGATTTCTCTTGCGGATACAAACGGCCATCGCACTATCTTCAAAGATGCTACTGAGCTTCTGAACTTTGAATGTTTGAAGTGTGGCCGCACTTGCATTGTGTGGACCACACTTCCTTTTTGCGGCCGCACATCAAAATTTGGCAGACCGCAGTTCCATTCTGCGGCCGCACATAAAAAATGTGCGGAATGCAGAACCCAATTCCTACAGCCTGTTGTTTTGTTATCACCCCACTGTGTCCATAATGTTCTACCTTGCCTACATAAGTCGTGAATATGTTGAATGATAACTTGCAATCTTTGCTTTGATACAAACAATGGTTTGATAGTGAGGTCGCAACAAAATGACAAAAGGAAGAGGTGAACCTTCTAGGGCTGAGGTAGAGGTACCTTGCCCCTTGGCCAGCCCAAAACAATCTGGAAGAAGTCCATATCAGGCAGAGGAGAGGTATAGACCTCTTAGAGTCTAGTTCCTATGTCCTGTCTGGGGAAGCTTCAGAGGCAAATTAGACTCTGTTCAGGAGGAGCAGACAACCAAAAAGTCTAGGCCACAGGGGCGATTCCAGTTCAGGGATGCGACCTTTTCATCTCACAACACTTTCGACAGGTCGAAAAGTGCTAGCTAGACCTATGAGCCATCAGCTACCCCAGACACTAATGTGCCAACTGTACAGGATGTCCCTGATGATATAGAGGGGGAGATGGTACTTTTACTGGTGTGGAGGGATCAAAGAAAAGGGAGATTTAGGAGGATATGTTCATCAGTTTGGTTGCCTTCACTGATTTTCGTATGTGGTGTCCAGAGAGATCATTGACACTTTAGTGGAAATTTCTATTGAAGGATTTGGAGACATAAAACCCGGCTGTGTTGAGGCAGTTCAAAGAAAGAAAGGGTTGGATGCAGTTCATTGAGAGAGTTGAGGATGCCAAGGAGTACCTCGTCCGAGAGTTCTACGCAAATGTTTCTCACATCAAGAAAGGGATGAAGGTGACTAAAGTATGCAACCTCAAGGTGAGGTTGATCAACACACATTAAACGCTTACTTGGGGTTTTAGGACTTAGAGCCTAAGGAGTATTTGGAGAATTGTGCAATGAAAGAAGAAGTCCGACCTTGGTTAGTAGAGATTTTAGCACCACCAGGTCCACCACCACCATGGAATACTGATGGGGTTCCCATCCACCGGAGCACTTTGAGTTTTGAGGCAAAGGGGTGGTAGACTTTCGTATGCAGTAGACTTGACCTGAGCCAGAATGAGACTCACCTACATATTCCTCGAGCTATTTTTGTGGCTTCTATCATGGTCGGGTACCCAATTGATGTGGGTGCCGTGATGTCGACCAACATTTCATTGCTAGCACATCAGTCTAACTCAACCTATCCTTAGCCTAACACTATCATAGATCACCTCACTGATGCAAAGGCAGAGTCGAGAACTTATAACACCAGGGTGAAGCGGAAGAAGCCATTTGATTGGTATTCATTGATGGATGCCACCAACCCGAAGAAGAGAGCTCAGCCTTCTACCACCGTTGGCCAATCTGATGAGTCGACAGTAGTAGTTATTGAGACAGCTGACATTCCATCCACTTCTGCTGAGCCCTCTTCTACTGTTGCTGTTATGCCTCAACCACCACCTTCATATCCTACCACAGCTCCCAGGACAGCTTCTGCTCTAGCTCTGAGGTTAGTGTCCATGCCTACAACTCCATTATCTACTCTACGAGTCTTCTAGATATTGGACAGTCTCAATAATTGGATGTAGACAACAACTTCAAAGCTATCTGACTTATCTAGTACTGTTGCAGCGCAGTCATCTACATAGGCACCACAGGCTATCTGGACAACTAGAAGATGATTATGTACACTTTGGTGCAGCATAGGTCAGTTATTGAGGAGTTAGCAAAGAAGTGAAGAAGATGAAGAAGTCCCATACAAGCAAGAAGTTAGTTGACAAGCTTAGGAAGGAGGTCACTAGACTTGTGATAGCTGAGGATCTATCCTTTGATATGCTACTTGACCTGCAATAGTCAGCCCCAGATCCATTGGCACCATCCGCGCTGGTTTCACCAGCTGGCCAGTCTGAGGAGCCAGACCTTGCTGCCAACACTGTTGAGGCAGTGCGTGCGATGTTCACCACTCTAGCCATGCCCAGATTTGATGATGATGAGATACAGTTGGCTGACCTAATGGGAGATGATGTTGCTGGAGACACTGCGATGTCCAAGGATCCTCTGGGTGTTTTCTTCACCCTCTTTTCTTTCAATCTTACTTTGTTAAGCATTGGGAACAATACTTACTTTTATTCAGGGGGATAGAGTTTATTTGATTTGAAATTCATATATCTTTAGTAGTTATTGTTCATTAGCTTCTTTATGTTTCACTTTAGTTTATATTTTGTTAGTAGCTTCTTTTTCTATTTCTTGTAGTAGTAGGAAATCAGTCTTTGGTTTTCCATGGTTCTTTCCAAAGGTAGTTTTTGTGTGAACCGGGTGACTCGTCCCAACGATGGATGGCTTGACAACCTTCTTAAGGAATGAGTCCGTTTTTAGGTAATAATAATAGCAATAGTAACGAATAAAAAGCCTAATCAAGTCATTCTGGAAAATGAGTTATTCATACATCAGTTAGTACTAACACATTTAACTACGTGCTTATGGTTAGAAACAAGGTTTTTGAAAGAAAATAACTCTAGTTGGTGACTTTGAGACTCTTGAGTTGACTTTGGTAATCATCGAGTGGTTAATTGGACCATAATGATCTTTAACTTGATTGTGGTCATTGTAGGCTCTCGACTCTATCCTCTTTTACGTTCTAGTTGCGTGAGGGGTGAGGTGATTTGTTTCTAGTCCATGTACTCGTGCATAAGGTCTAGAACTTTCCCCGAATGTTTTTCAAGATGAAATTATAAGTTTTGCTTGGTTTGAGAACTTCTCATTTGCTAACCATGTTATAAGCCTTTACCCGTTTTGTTACAAACCTCTCTTGGCACCCGGACTTTCCTTAACACTCTTATGGAATAAGTGGCTTAAAGCATACGTTTGGGGGGGGGTGGAGATGAGGAATCTGAAATGAGGTATCAAGGCACAAAAAGAGAAAAGAAATGATCTCTATGAAACGTAAAGGTAAGAAAAGAAAAAGAACAAAAAGAAAAATGCAAAAAAGAGAATAAGTGGAAGAGTTGATGGATTAAAAAAGAAGTAATGATCCCTAGCATGAGCATCAAGGAAGAAAAAGAATGCAATGAACAAGAAAGAGCAATGTCAAGTCTCTCTATCCCCCAATAAAAAGAGAATGCCTCTAAGAATTGGTAATTGTAAGCCAAGTAATGAAGATGTAGAGTGCTTAAGGAAAGGTGTAACCACTTACCCATATGGTATGCTACCCTAATCTAAAAACCTTCATTACAACCCGAAAGAAGTCTTACTTGATTGAGCCGAGTGAGCTTACATTAGTGATGATTTACATGAGGGGCAAGCCTATGGTATTCGAACCCGTAATTGTGACATTCTCCTGTGAGACAAAGTTAACCTTTAATGAATCTTAAGGCTGAGTGCTAACTTTTGAAGTGAGATTTGCAAATGTAAGGTAGGGGAGGAAGAGTTTGAATTCCACCATGAACTACATGATAGAACAAGAGTTTTTGATGAGTAAAGTCAATTCTTGAAGATCAAATGTCACATTAGAACTATATATGCATGATAGTTGACTTGTCACCTTGTTGAAAATGCATGAGTAATGTGGGTAATTTTTTATCCCAACTGAGTATGAATGACTCACCATTGAATCGTTATAATGAACTTTCACTTTGAAGAGGTGGGACTAATCTATTTGCTTGAGGACAAGTAAAGACTTAAGTTTGAAGGAGTTAATAAGTGTGAATTTTGACCACTTATTAATACCTTTTTTCTTTTGTTTTATTCCGCAAGTGTTGATTTATGTTCCCAAAATTGATGGAAATGCAAATTGCAGGAATGTTGGAGATTTGGGCTCTCATGAAGAAATTCAACTCACAAGGCATGATGGGGCGCAACAGACCAGAAGTGCGGTCTGTAGTAGTATTTCTGCGGCTACAAAAGCAAGTGCAGACTGCAGATTTCTCTCTGCGACTGCAGATCTAATGAAGAAGCCCATATCAATTGAAGAAAAAGTGCGGACCGTACAAAATTTGTACGGCCGCAGAACATGGTCCGCATTGACAAGAATTTAAAAATTCAGAGAGTGTGCAAAATGACCAAGAATGAAGCCTTGCCTGAAATGCAGACCACACAAGAGTTGTGCGGCCACATAACTAAATGGTATTGTGTGGCCACAGAAGCTGAATGGCTGCATCAGACTGAATTGTGAAGTTGTAGAACCATTGTCCCTGCAAACTCAACCAATTTGCGGACCGCACATAGAATTGTGCGTCCGCATAACCTCTTGAGGGGTATTTTTATCAATTAATTTTGAGCCATTATAAATAGACGGGAATCACATTTTTAGGACAAGTTTTGGTGTTTTCTAGCTGCAGCCATTGTAGTTTACTACTTTGGGTAATTTGTGATCATTTTGGGACAAAAACATCATAGTTCATCATTTTAATTTTATATTATGGGTTTAATTAGTATTTCTCCTTTGTTTTCTTTATTTTCTACTATGAGTAGCTAGACATTTACTAGGGTTGTGACCCAACTCTAGTGTGTAAACCTTATGGGTATTTAATTTAATATTTGTTTATGATTGGGTGTTTGTTATTAAGTCTTGCTCATGCTTAAATTTAAGAATTAATGGTTGCAAACATTGATTCATTTCTTTTTTACTTGGTCTTTACTTGAGAAAGATGAACCTACTATAGGAAAACTTGACTAACAAGATATTGGGCTAGTTAAGGGTTTGGCTAGCCTAATTAAAGGGTTCGAGCTAGATATAAGGAAAACTCGACTTGATCTCATATCAACTATCTAGATTGATACCTATTTGGGCTTGAGAAAGCCAAATTGGGTAAAATCACTCTAGGACAGAGAGGTATTGAGTGAGTAATGTAGAGTTGAAAGCTATAATACACCCCAATCACTAAAACAAGTGTTAATGTACTTTACCCATTAGGCAAACGCCTAGGTGAAGGTTACATCCCTAAGCTTTTTACCTATTCTAAAACAACCAAAAATAGTTAGTCAAATTCTAGTTTCATTTCTCTAATTGAGCATTGATAGCGTGGTTTATAGAATTAATTTGCAACACACACTTATTTGGAAGTGTGCTTAACTTGTTTCGTCTTCAGCATCAAGTATACACTCTAGCAACTATTTTAAGCTCCCTGAGGAAATCGACCCCTAATCATCATTGGGTACAATTTTTCCAACGACCTCTTCCACTCATTGTTGAGTGTGGATTGGGAGTGGATCTGTTGGAGGCTATTTGAAAGAAGAAGATTTAATTTCTGTTTTATAATAAGAGTATTTGTTTTTAAGAATTCACATGTCATTTAAATATTGGTCTGTTTGACACATCATCCGTAATTGTAACTCACACATGAGGTTGTGATTTAAAGACACACTTTTGAGAATGAATAAAGTGTTTAGCTAAAAATGGGCTCAGTTAAAGTGTCCAATTTATCATCGGGGACAACTTAAATGAGTCTTTTGTGTATTTTGCCTGTGATATTTATCAAAATTGATTTGATTTTCTTTAAAATTTATATACATTCCCTCTTAAAAGACTTCAAACTATTACTAATGCCTTCAATTAAGGAGATTCAGTTATACTCTTTTTTTTTCCTGCTCTCCTCTTTCCTTTTCCTTTAGTAAGAGCAGAGCATTGAACTTGTCTCTCTTTCTATCTCTCTTATGGCTACTGCAACTCATCATTTTTATTCTCCACTAATTTTAGTTTTTTCTCTTCTTTCCTCGATCCATATTCTTTATTTCTTCCCTTTTTATTTTTATTTTTCAACTAACAGCTAAACAAACAATTATAGTGGTGAAGACAATTGTATCAAGTAAGTTTCTAACATGGTATTTATATATATACATCTTAAGATATATATATATATATATATATATATATATATATATATATATATATATAGGAGAAAAATAATATGAACATAATTTACAATAGGCTAGCTCAACTGGAAACTTAAACATTCTTTAGAAACAAAAAAGTAAATTCTCTAAACCTTATAGAATGTTGACAAGAAATTAATGACAATGTTAGCTATGTGCCAAAAGAAATAAGGGTGAATCACTTCTACTTAAGAACTTAAGAAGCTCTACCAATAGCCTAGCAAGATTAACTTGCATACAACTTAAACATAATTTTCGTACAACTTTAATATAATTTTAATACATATGTACAACTTTCACACACTATCCATACAAAAATAATATAACTACAATTGAAATATAATTTTCTTATAAACTTCATACAACTGTAACACAATTATAATACAACTTTAATACAATTTTAATACATATAAAAGGGAGTTTTCATGATTGCCAGAGGATTTTGTAAAAGGGGTTGATGAATTTATTAGACATGCAATGTCACTTTCATCATAACAAATTGAAGGAGTAATTAGGTGCCCTTGTGTCAAGTGTGATTGTGTGAAGTTTAAAAAATAGGAGGAAGTTAAGCTTCATCTTTATAAGAAGGGGTTTATAGAGAATTACTTTGTGTGGACTAATCATGGAGAGATCGATGGTAGCCGTGGGATATTTCATAACATAGTTATTGGTGAAAGTAGTAGGTCGGTGGAGAATAGAAATCAAGATTCTAGAATTCAGGATATGGTTGCGGATGCTTTTAGAATTTATTCTGGGGTTGAGCCCAATGAAAATGTTGATTAAACTCCTAATGACGATGCAAAATATTTTTATGAATAGTTAGATGAAGCTAGTCGTCCACTATGTGAAGGAAGTACGCACTCTAAGCTATGTGTTACAGTTAGATTACTAAGTATCAAATCTAATTGAAGTATTTCACAAGCGGCCACAGACTCTTTCAATATCCTTATGAGTGAACTAGTTGACCCAAATATCAACTTACCTGGTGATTTCTATAAGGCGAAGAGATTGATTTTTAAGTTAGGACTTTAGTCGATGACAATTTATTGTTGTGAAGATGGTTGCATGTTATATTATAAAGATGATGCAAATTTAGAAAGTTGTAAATTCTGTGAAAAGCCCCGTTTCAAGATGGTAGAATTTGGGGATAATACTACTCCATTATTTCCACCCTCTTCATAGATGCCTATGTTTTATCCTCCACCACATGGCTATTCTGAGCTGCCACAACATCACGAGGACTATACATTCATCCAGACACCGGGTCTTCCACCATAGTGTCATAAGACTATATGTCTAACATACAGTCCAACTGCCTCATGGCCACGTGGATCGCAGCCATCTACATCATAGATGCGTGGATCGCATCCCTACATATCACAGCCACATGGATCGCAGCCATCCATATCACAGCCATATAGGTCACAACCATATGTATCACAGCCACATGGATCACATCCATCTATGTCGCAGTCACAGGGATCGCAACCATCTTCATCATCGACTCCATCCATTTCAAGATTTCTCCTGTGAGATCGTAGCTCTGAGTCCCCATCTACACCGTCTACACATTCCTCTGATACACATGCTGAGGATGATGATCCAAAGGTAGTGCATTATGATAGCTATGGCAGGATCATCATAGTCCCTAAGGGTAACAGGTAAGAGTTATTTGTTATTTTTGTGTTTATTTTTTATAATATTTTTACTAATATTCTCATGTGTATTTATTTATGTAGTCTTTTATATTTCAGACAGTTATAATATGTTTCTCATGACTTAGTGACACCCGAGGTTGGGAATATGTATTTTTTTCCGCTGGATTTGAATTCTATCTTTATCTTGTTGGATTTCTGTTTAAAAATATGATTTTTCTTAAGTCTTAAATTGGAAAACGGAGTGAATGGGTAATAATTGGGTGGCCTAATATCACGATAGGAGCCATCACGATGTGGTTAGATTTTGGGTCATAACACTAAGATTCTCTTAGAGACGAGATGAGTAGGGAGATTGCAAAGGCGACTGGTTTTGGGGGGAGGGGGAATGGTCTTTAGGGTTTTGTTTAGGGAGATATACGAAAATGGGAAGGGTTATTGTGGGCCGTTAATCATCTGAGATCAACGGCCATGATTCAAGAGGAAGTGGGGCAGGTCAGGAGAAGGGTATAGGGTTATGGGCTGCTGATGTTGGGTTAAAGGGTATTGTGCCAAGGTTTTGGTCCGAAAATTAGCCCTATATTGGGCTAATAATTAAATACACAAAAATTATTTTAAAAATATTTTATAAAAAATAATTAATAGATAATAAAATAATACCAATGCAGTAAATGCGTGAAAGTAATATCCTAACATTATAATAATATAGAAATACTGTTTTAGCATGAATAAATGTAATTATGCATAAGACATAGGCTATTATTTAAAAAATTGTGTAAATAGCTAAAAATATAAATGTAATTATATAAAATGAAGTAAAATGTTATAAAATATATATGTTGATGTAAATGATGAATATGGATGATTAAGTCATTACAAAGTAATTTGAAATAGTAATTAATAAATGTTTGAACAATTTAAATATAAGAAATTAATCTTAAAACCTTAAAAATTATGAAAAATTACAGAAAGTGCTTATATGACTCTTATAAATTGGTTATAATACAGAAATGATATTTTGAAAAATATATGGGATTTTTATAAAAATGTGAGGGCAAAAGTGGGTATCAACAGTTCATATTGGAATATATATATATATATATATATATATATATATATATATATATATATATATATATATATATATATATATATAAATGATTAAAATTTAATAATACCGACCAACGTTGGTCAGTAATCTGGAAATGGCAGCCAACTTACCGACCAAAGTTGGTCGGTAATGTTGAATTTTTGGGAATTTAATGTGCATTAACCGACTAACATTGGTAGGTATTTTGCAATTTAATATTTTTTAGTTACCGACTAAGGTCGGTTGGTTTTCTGGGATTAATTTTGCCAGAAAATGCGTGTTTTGGTAGCTACACCACCTGCCAAATAAAAATAGCATACCAATACCCTCAATTCACATCAAATAATCTCCAATTCACCACAAACAACCCCTAATTCACCACAAATCCAACTAAACATCCAATTAATACTTTAAAACTAGCAAAGTTCGATTAAACATCACAATTCAAAACCAAGCAATAACTAAGTAACTACAACAAGTTCAAAATTGTACAATCTAATTCAAAACTAGTTCTTTAGTCTAGTTCAAAGAATATCAAAGTATTGGTCAATAGATGTTTTCTACAACATCATCACCATCTGATGAACTTTCATCTACAAGACAATATAGAGAATGGTCTTGTGGAGGACGGGAATAACGATCACGGGGAGGACGGGAGGAACGATCATGGGGAGGATGGAAGGAACTATCAAGAGGAGGTCGAGCCTCCGGCGATGACTCATGAGACCAGGGCAACAAAAAAGCTCTAGTAGAAGGGAGATTTCTGATCTGAGCTTGCATACCAAGGAATTAAGCATCGCTAAGCCTTTCTCTTTCGTTGGCTGCTTCTAGCTCGGATGTAAGCCTTGTCACTATCTCCTACATAGCTGAGAGGCTCTCCCTATTAAGTGCCTCGCCCTGTGAGAAAGTCCATATTCCTTGCATTGCACACCTGTAGCGATGAAATGTTTTCTCAGGAAGCCCGTATACCTTCCCCTTTTTTGGATCGCCAACAACCTCCAACCATATTCTTTTAGCATCCTCATCCAAAGGTTGGGTTGGCTCGTCCAATTCACCAGTTGACTGACTACGAATGAATTCTTCCATGTTACTTTGGTAGCGACCCTACATTATTTTAAATTAAATTATTATATTAAAATCTTATAAAAGTAAATTATAACACTTAAGGAAAATTGAAAGCTTATATATGTAGTCTCTTCCCCGTCAATGACCCACCTATCTGCATCCCCCTCTTTCTTCTTCTTTAAAATATGCGTTTCCTTGAATAACTCATCATGGTGCATTGGACGCCCATACTTCTTTTCCTGAAAATAAATTAATTTGGTTAATAAATAGAATTGATATACTTAGTGTTGATATCTAATTTTTCTCTATAATATTTTAAAGTGCATATATACCTTTAAAACTATGCATTATCATCAATGGATATTTTTTCATAATTTCTATATTTTTAAATTAATTTATTCTAGTATTTTATTTATATAAATAATTATAAAACCGCATCACAAATGATTTTAAACAATTTCTTGATTTAATATTATTATTTATGGTCCTATTAAGTCCAAATTATTTTAAAATATCCAAATTGGCACCTTTTGGTTATAATTATTGAAACTTTGCAATTACAGCCCATGCATAAAACTTTTGCGTTATTTTACCTGAAATTAGTCCATTATATTTCAAAATACTGAAAATTATTTTAAAACATTTCTACGCATGAAAATTATTTTTATAATTAGTTAATTAATTTACAAATTAATTTAATTCAATTATTTTGGGTATTTAATAAACAACCCTTTTATTTTTAATTTTAGCCTAAATAACAGCCCAACACCTCTTTATAAATTAGCCCAAAACCATAGGCCCAAATCATTTACCTGCCCGACCCAATGCTTAGCCAATCCTGGCCGTTGATCATATTTTATCAACGGTCCAGGATTTTCCTACCATAATTAAACTAACCAAACCCCCTCTAACCCTAATCATTTACCCTTTCCCCCGCAGTCATTCTTCCCCTTTCTCTCTCAAATGCTCTCTAGTATAACCCTAATTTCCCCGCCGTCACCGGCTTACGCTGCTATTCCATGGTGTTTCTTCATCATCTCAGGCCTCTATCGGCCTCTGACTGTCTATGGTCTATCCGTCTCCTAGATCCTTGAGGGGATTTCAAGGGTCCTAGGCAGGTCTGTTTTGCATCTTCGGATTTATTGCCTGTTTCAGGCTATTTGCCCGGCCTTGAGTAAGAATCTTTCTTATTTTGTTACGAATCCATAATTTTCTAAGCCTATGTTCTTGTCTCTATTGCACTTTCTAAAAATCCTAATTTTTTGGTTTCTAATCTTCTCAGATCTATACAAATCTGAGATGAATCGAACATATTTCACATGTTTTCCTTGAAAGTTTTCTGGTTTTCAACTGATTTCCCATTTTTCCTAAACTGGGGTTTACTATAAGTTATCTTCTCCAAGGGTTTCTGATTTTTAATGCTTAATCGTTTGTTCTTATGTGTTCTCGACTGGTTTAGGCTAAGGCTGCCTAAGCCCTAGTCGATTTATGTGAAAACCCTAATTTTCTGATGCTTTGCTTTGATTCTGAGTTTTTCCATGTTACCCGTTGCATTGTTTCATTCTGTATTTTAACTTACATGCTTTTCCTTAGTCAGATTCATTGCTTTGTGACTTTCACCCTAATTAATCCCTATTATGGTTTCAGAATTATTTTCCATCTAATTTCTCTATGTTTATGGAATTTTACTTAGCCTATCTTCTAATTATGGAAGTTGGTATCTTTCCAGAAATCAGTATCACTTTGAAATTCTGATTGACCGATTCTCGATTATTTCCCTGTTTATGACCTTAATTGGTCTTGTTACCTTATTTAATTGCCTATAATATTTACTGATTCCTTATGTGGTTATATCCTTAATTAGACTCCTAATTATTCACTCTTTGCTTACGTCTGCTTTGAATTTCTTTCCTTAAATATTTTCTGTCCTTACCATTGGTTAATTACCCTTAATTAAGGGAAGACTATACTGATTTTGTTCCTGTAATTGATTCTGTGATCCTCCCTTGATTGACTGAAGTTGGTGCTGTTACCTTATTTGCCCTACCTTTGAACTACCATATAAACTCCTCTGTTTTACTTCTTAACACATGAACATTAGTTCAAAAACACACACACTTACACTCATAACTCTCCTTTCTTTCTCTGTTACTTGTGATAATCACTAATCTAGCCGACTGTAAGCCAAGGCTAGATATTGAACTGCACTTGCTTTACATACTGTGCTATCTTCCTTAACTGGTATGTCTCTGATTAGATTTTGAAACCTTACTCTATGTGTTTCATTACTGCACTATTTCATTGACCATGAATTCAACATGTTTTCCTGTTTACTTCTTTGCTTAGCATGTTTAAGTTTTGTCCTGTTCAATGTATGATTAGCATGTCTACACTTCACCTAGTTATCTGATACTTAACCAGCCCGTTTGTGAATATCTGTTTAATCCCTTAACTATGTGATCATGTTGGTTATTTGATGTATGTGATTGACCCTGCCTGTATAATTAATCCTATTTAAGACATGTCCTGCTTTCTACATTACATCTGTGATCTATGTCTTAACTGTTTACTGTTCATGACTAACCTGCTAAGTCTCTAAGATCCTAAGTTTTTTATGCAGTTGTTGTTTGTATGTTTCCTCTATACCCTGTCCATGTACCCCCCAATGTGACTCCTATATGTTCCCAACCCCCTGTCAGCCCTGTGTGACATTGGTTTGTTGGATGTTTGTGTACCCTATGACTGATTGACTATATGGTTGCTCTCTTTAGAACTGATTTCAAAAAATATGTTCTTACTATTCTCTTAAATGGTTTTCACTCTTAGCTTACAACTAATTTCTATCTCAAAATCTTTTACTCCTAAAGTTATCTCTACACTGATTTTTTCCACTAAGTCTTTCAAAATTATGTCAAGCACTCTCACTTTAATCATAGGTCAATAGGTTCTACCCCTCCAGTGTGTGTACTTCCTAGGAATCCCATGACATTCCTCCGAACTCTGGCACACTGGGGCTGACCCTTCCACACTGCACATAATCAGTCCATATTTTGAGAAAAGTCTTGGAGTGAGCACTGCCTGATATCCTTGAGATCCTTAGGGAACTCTGACACATCTGGACACAAATTGGCTATGAGATTTCTGGGCATTTGAGACTACATTGAAGGCCTGGTACTCCCAGGTTTATTTTGGTCCTACTTCAGGCTCCCTATAGTTTAGTTTACATCTCATTTATGGAATTTATGCAATCCTAGTTTGTAATAATCCTTTGTAAATAGATATTGGGGTAAATAGTGAAAAGAGAGGGTATCTATATGATCTTGTGGGGTAAAGCTGGGTGGAAATCATGCTTTAGGATTTACACTATGAAAATCTGCTGTAGAAATCATGTTCTAGGCTTGTGTGATGCACTAGAAATCATGTTTTAGGATTGCTATGTTTACTTGCATTTAAACCATATTAAATCGGTGCATTAGACCTCCTATTTTAGGGTATTCGCATTTACTGCTTTGCATACTAGAAGCATGTGGTAGATCCCTACTCTATTTTTGATTCTGTATAATTCATGATCACTTAGAAATCTTGCCACTAGGCCATTAAAATTGCTCAATAAATAACCTTCTCCATGTGCATTGGAGAATATGTTTTAAGACTATATGTGCATTCGCCTCATGTCGCTAAAATAAATAGACTAAAAAAGTTTCACGTATTAGTATCAAGTTCCAGTATCAATCTATATAAAATCACTTGTTATAACCTTTATAATTTAGATCAACATGCATATAGGTTGAAATAACTTCAAATTGTTTAAACAACTTCTATCATTATGGTTGCATATAGCCCCAGCCTAAGCAAGCCTTAGGTAATTGATGTCCTTGTAAAAACTGAGAACTGTGCTTTGATTATTTATAAAACTGCTCAAGTTTAATAGGTTTTAAAATCAGTAGGTAAACTGATTAGGGTTCTGTCATTTCGCCCTTAAAAAACAATGTTGCATATTCTGTGTTTTGATGCTCACCTAGATACCCTATTCTAGGGTTGCTCTAAAATTATCTAAAAACTGTGTTTGAGACGTGCTGCTTATTTGTCTATATATGTGGAGATAAATATGAGCCCTTTATCTGCTTCCCTAATTGACAGTCCTATGCGTTATTTGTTGTCCCCTAGATTTTTGCCTTTTAAACACCTTAGGATTGTCTAGAACTGCCTAAGTCTAGAGGTCCTAAACTCCTCGGGGACCACAAGGAATGGACGGGTAAAGCACACTTAGAGTTCGTTAATTAAACTCGCTTATATAACCACTAAGGGGAGGGTAATGGGTAGTAAAAGGATATGATGACTTGTGCACTGATGTCACGTGTAGCCCCTCTAGTTGAGGGGGATTACTCGGCATTGCATAGATTGATCCTATAGGCTAATTAACTTAGGACTTCCCTTTCCCAATCTACATAGGTGTGCTTAGACTACCTAAACTTTCTTGGTTTATGTATGTATGCTTGGACTATTCAAACCTCCTTAATTTATATATGCTTAGACCATCTAAACTTTCTTGATTGTATATGTGTTTAGACTGTGTAAACTACCTTTATTTGCAAATATGTGCTGAGACCGCTTACTTGTTAAATGACTAATTCAAATAACTAAGTTCGGCCGGGATCTGTCGTTGTGAACCGCGAGGGGTGCCTAACACCTTGTCCTCAATATTATTTCGAGCCCTTAACCTAATCTCTGGTAATGCAAACTGGTTACATGAGTAAATTTCTCTAGGTGCCTTAACGCACCTTAATCCGTTAGGTGGCGACTCTTCAAATACCCAATTCTCAAAAGGAAATGAGTTGTTCCAAAATGAATGTCGAAACCCGGACTCCGCGAGGAAAAAGGGGGCGAGACAGCATGGCGACTCTGCTGGGGATATTTTTAGGCTCTTACCATAACGAACTTAA
This sequence comes from Nicotiana tabacum, assembly GCF_000715075.1. Lineage (NCBI taxonomy): Eukaryota > Viridiplantae > Streptophyta > Magnoliopsida > Solanales > Solanaceae > Nicotiana > Nicotiana tabacum. The sequence goes on along the minus strand of NC_134101.1, from coordinate 86,665,743 downwards.
TTTTTATGAATTAGTCTTAAGCATGCTTTATCCCGTGCACCCTCTCCCTTATTTGGATTTAATTGCTTATTTATGATTTCCTTTATTTCCTGAAATTGACCTGTCTCTTTGTTTTCTTTTTCCGTAACTGCTTTCAATTATTTAAATACTACATTTATTATTTTTTTAACGTGCAAATATTTGATAACATGCTATATATTGCTGCATAAATCATTCTCAACATCATATTCCACTCGTGTGTAATCAATACTATAGCGACACTTGATGAGTCTTTGCGCTCTTCCTATATATCACCCTTTTAAATTCAGAAAGGCGTATTTGCGGTAAAGCTAGTCGATCAGCAATGCGTTCGACGGTTCCATGCCTTCCCCCCTCAAGTTGTCCTCTTGAGGGTCCTAGTCTAGACCTCTATAGCAACCTTACTCTGATTAATTGTACATGCATCATGGTCAAACCTAGTCGGGTTAATATGTTGCCCACATAATGTTCCTTTAAGACAAACCTCACCCAAAAGTCCATCAGGTTTTCCATAATTCCAACGGACGCAATTATGATTGTGTGCATTAATTTGGAGAAATAAGTACCAATATGTTAATCATTGCTGTATAAATAGATGAACCTGGAGGGGGAAAGGGCCTAACTATCTTTTGTTTTGCAGAAAAATGAGGCACGAAGTCCCCAGATTTGGTATGGTCGGTAGCATACCCTCACTTTTACTAGATTGGTGGAGGGATCTTCCTTCATATGACCAAAATCATGTGAAACGAGTTTTAGGAAACTTGCCTTCTCTGTTGGATCTTCAGCCAAACAAAATGTTGATCGAGGCTGCTACTATGTTTTGGGACAAGGAAAAGGCCGTGTTACGCTTTGGGGACATAGAAATGACTCCCCTTCTTGAAGAAATAGAAGGATTTGCTGGGTTGCCTTGGGATAACCTTGGTTTGTTAGCACCTGAAAATCTCACCGCTAGGGGATTTCTAAAAATGATGGGGCTAAAAAAGTATGACAACTTGAAATGCTTAAAAGACTCCTACATACCTTTCGACTTCCTTTATGAACGATACGGTCACAGTCGCTCTTACCGTATTTTTGATGATGAGTTCTCAATCACCTCCTTGGGTTGGATTCATCGTAGAGTCTTCGTGTTCATTGTCTGTTTCTTGGGTATGCTGGTATTCCCAATCCAAGGGGACAAAATCCATACTAGGCTAGCCATGTGGCCAAAACTTTGATGGACGAGATCGAGGGACAGACATATACGATTATCCCTATGATCATTGCGAATATGTACCGGGCCTTGGAACGCTGTCAGAAAGGTCCAGATTCTTTGAGGGTTGCAATTTGCTGTTACAAGTTTGGCTGTTAGAACATCTCCAAAGGTGTCAATACCGCTAAGTGTTTCCACGAAGGCGGTGGAATGAACACATAGCCTTCCATCACCCTAAGAGAATGACTTACATTCCAGACATGTTTGCTCAACCTAAGGATGCTATAGGATGGGCGCAGTTCTTCAACAAGTTGACTAAGGACCAGGTTAAATGGATGTTCGAGTCGTTCCCTACCGGTAGTTCATCATCAGATCCAGAGGCGTCCCACATTTGGTGCTGATTGGGTTAAGGGTGATATACCCTTATGCTCGCCTCCGAGTTATGCGACAGGTAGGCAGGAGACAAGTCATACCACAGGTCGCTAAAATGAGTCACTTCAAAGCGGATTTCTAGGATGACACCATCCCATATAAGAATGAAGCACAACACATGTGGACTTTGACGATTATTGTGGAGAAGGATACCATCGAGCTGGACCGATATCATGCGGGCCATTCATACTTTTACCCCTCATGGTTGGATGATAATCTATTAGGGATCTTTGAGCCAAGGGCTGGTCAAGGAAATAGGTTCATAGATGAGTTTGCCAAAGCAGATGTGAAGTATTATAAGTTGCACAAAAGAGATCAAGAGTCTGAAGCTGAGCATATGGTGCAACATAAGGCCGATATGGAAATGATTAATGAGTGAAAAGAGATAGTTGTTAAGTCCAGCGAAAGGGTAGAATATCTGAGTACAATTTAATGGAATTGGAAGGGAAGATAAAAAAGAGAGTCACCGACTGCCAGAACACTAAGGGAAATAAAGGAGGGCATTTGGCAAGGGCATTCTTACTGCTGAACTTGTGCGAGCTGGGAGAATTGATCGACAATAGCATCCGGTCTGGAGAGGGTCCTTCTAGGACCAAGTCGATTAGGTTTACTTGCTTTTCTTTTAAATGTAATAAGGCCAAGTGCCATTAGTAACATTATTTAGTATCGTTTTGGGTCGTTTATTTTTACATTAATGAAATGAGGCAATTATTGGCACGGAATTTCTCCAAATCAATTAGTCGCTACGCCTACCTCGGGCACAACGAGGCTCCTAAATTAGGACACGAATTTACATTCCCATAATATGTGTTTAAAAACTGCAAACATCTTCGAACCATTACTGACTTGTTTACCTTTTGTTTTTCTTTATTCTTTATTCCCATCCCCTAAGGTTGGTTTGCATATACTGGCATCATCAGCATATCACACCAGATCAAGAGGCCTTTCACCTCCTCCTCCTCCTCCAAGTAATAAAAAGAACAGAGGGAAGGCTAAAATGGACAACTTAAGTGATATTCGAAAGGAAAATGCAAAAACTTCAGACGGTCGGAGCACTCCGGCAACAAATAATTAAGTTTTAAGTTTGGAACAAAAGATACTGGAGCTACAGGGAGAACTTGAGCAGGTCCGCAACTTGATAAACCAATCCCTCACCCTGAATGTCCCTGATATCAACCGACAAAACACCAAAAACCCAGCTCCTCCCCAAAACACACCAAATCAGCATCCACAAAATCCTCCCACACCGCATCAATATGCAACTCCACCTCAAAATCTCATCCCTTACCGATACCAACTCCGCCACAACACCACCATTAACCAATCCAGTACCCACTAACCGCTACTTATCACACTCCCCAGAACACACCATAACCTATTCTCGACCCGCAAAACTCAACCAATGATCACCACTACACCTAGGTTCCTGTCACTCACCAAAAAACCCTATATATGTGGAAACGGTACCTCACTCCACTCAACCAACCTCCTATACACCAGAATCTGCTGAGAACGACCTGCTCATCAAGAACATGGCAGAGGAACTCAAGAAATTGACAAGTCGGGTTCAGGGTGTCGAAGGTGGCAAAGGGATAGAGGGTTTGAATTATGAAGACCTATGCATACAGCCGGATGTAGAATTGCCAGAGAATTACAAACCTCCCAAGTTCGAGATGTTTGATGGTACAGGTAATCCCATGGTTCATCTAAGGACCTATTGCAACAAACTTGTCAGGGTCGAAAAGGATAAAAAGATCCGGATGAAGCTTTTCATGAGGAGTCTTATAGGAGATGATTTGTCCTTGTACATTAGCCATGATCCTAAGAAATGGTCCAACTGGGTGAGTATGGCGTCTGATTTCATGGACCGGTTCAGGTTCAACACCAAAAATGCACCGGATGTTTTCTACATTCAGAACCTCAAGAAGAAGCCCACCGAGACTTTCTGCGAGTATGCTACTCGATGGAGGTCAGAAGCGGCCAAGGTCAGGCTAGCATTGGATGAAGAACAAATGAACAAGTTCACTGTTAGAGCACAAGATCCGCAATACTATGAAAGGTTGATGAATATTGAAAACCATAAATTCTCTGATATCATCAAACTTGGTGAACGGATCGAAGAAGGCATCAAGAGCGGGATGGTAACAAACTTTGAGGCACTACAGGCCACAAACAAAGCACTACAATCAGGCGACATATCGAAAAAGAAAGACATCTAGGCAGTAATGGTGGCTCAGAGCCCAAAATCTCCACTCATATACCAAGCACCTCTATCTACATACCAAACACCCCCACCCACATACCAAGCACCTCCACCTACATATCAACCCTCATCTCCCAGATATTCCCAACCGACCACTGTCTATCACTCCTATAATTCCCAACCATCTCATTTCCAGTCACCTCCAACTCGCCAAAATTATCCAAGACCACGACCCAATTTTGACCGCAAACCACCCAGACAATACACCGCTATTGCTGAACCCATCGACTAGTTATATGAAAAGTTGAAAGTTGTTGGTTACGTCACTCCTATTCCTGCTGTAGTAGTAGAGAACCCATGCCAATGGGTCAACCCAAACAAAACTTGTGCATACCATTCCGGCATGAAAGGGCACACCATTGATGAGTGTTGAACATTGAAAGATAAAATCCAGGCACTGATTGATAACAAGGTCATACAGGCGAAAGAAGCTACACCCAATGTCTGCAACAATCCTCTCCCGGATTATTGGGGTGTGGGATACATGTGATAGAGATGGACGAAGAATGGGATCTTGAGGAGTCAATCAGTCTTATTCGAGAAGGAGATGACTTTAAACCCACAGTCACACGTACTCCTATTGTAGTACAGACTTAGTCACCAATCGAGATTGAGGTAGCTGTATCGGTTCCATTTGAGGTAGAAGTAGCTCCACCTGCGGCCACCCCTATTCCATTCTAAGTAGAAGTGGCCACACCTTTCACAGTGACAATATCAACCACACCTCCTTTTGATTCAAGAGCAGTACCCTGGGATTACGTTGCCGAAGCTAGGCAAAAAGGAAAGGCAAAGATAGAGGAATCCGATGCTGCATAAGGAATGACTAGGACTGAAAGAATCTATACACCTGAACATTTGGGAGGACCAAAAAAGGATGCCACTACCAAGTAGCCTGTCATTTAAACAGGACCAGATGACCTTTGGAGGAAAGTAAAAGAAATGTAATACTCCGTCATTGATCATTTGAACAAAACCCCAGCTCAGATATCCATCCTATCACTGTTGCAAAATTCAGAGGCGCACAAGAATGCTTTGATGAAGGTGTTGAGTGAAGCTTACATACTCAACTATATCACCTACGGAGAGATGGACAACATGGTAGGGTAGGTGTTGGAAAGTCGTAAGATAATCTTCCACGAGGATGAACTACCACCTGAAGGGTTGAATCATAACCGAGTATTACATATCACAGTACAATTTGAAGAAAAATTCATTGCCGGAGTTCTGATCGATGGAGGTTTAAGCCTCAACATTTGTCTGTTAGACACTCTGAAAAGATTCGGCAAAGGTTTCCATGAAATACGGGTAGGAAGCATGAACATGAAAGCCTTTGATGGGTCTCAAAGGGCCACGATTGGGGAGATTAATCTTTGTCTGCAGATGGGGCCAACTTAGCTCGACGTTGAATTCTAGGTGCTTGACATATCAGCCTCATACAATCTTCTGTTGGGCCGACCGTGGATACATGCCGTTGGGGCTATGGCTACCAAACTACACCAGGTTGTGAAGTTCGAATGGAACCATCAGGAGGTGATCATTCATGGGGACAAGAGTAACCTCATTTACACCAGTCAAACCATCCCGATTATCAGGAACAGAAGAAGGCTAGGAGGGGAAACCTACCATTACATCGAACATTTCAATGCCATTGAGAAAGACAAATGGTAGAGTAACAAAATAGAAAGCATACTAGCATGGTTTGGGTATGAACCCGACAAAGGGCTTGGGAAGAATCTCCAAGGCATCACCAAACCAATACAGCTAAAACATCATGGTACTACGTTTGAGCTCGGATACTAGTATACATGGCAAAAGTATAATGATTGGTCACCTCCATGGCATGGACTTTATTACCCTCTCGAGGAACCAATGCCACATCTGGGTCAGATTTTCCACCAAGCTGATACTATATGGGTAACTGCAGCAGAAGAAGCGTTAGCTGGGTTGAGGAATCTGTTCCTAGATGACGAAGACATAGATTGCTTGCGATAATTGATGAGAAGGAGGAAGAAGGCCTCACTATTCAGACTGTGGAGAAGGGAACAGTTCTCAGGAACTGGACTACCACACCATCTCGGGCCCGCCGAGTCCCTGGGTAGCTTGGCAATCAACTTAATTTTATTTTCTATAGACATGCTAGGCATCTAAGATTTTCAGTATTTTTGTTTTTAATGACTTACTTGTTTCAAATAAATGCTCGATTCATCGAGCTGTACTTGTTTTGGATGTTTTCAGTTCTAATCAATGCATTGCTATTTATCATTCATTATTACATTTCACACATTTCTTTCTACATCATTGTTATTTCTTTTCCTGATGAACCGATGACTGTGACATATAATGAGGCAACACAATATAAGGATACTGACTCAGATGAAGAAGATGAAATACCTTAGGAGATTGTCAGGGAGGTTGAGAACTTTAAGAATAAGCCTAAGTTCAACTTGGACGAAACCGAAGCAGTAAATTTGGGAGACGCCGAAACCGTCAAGGAAACTCGCATCAACATTCACTTATCACCGACAGAGAAAGAGAAGTACATTCGTTTCTTAAAGGAGTATGAGGATATCTTTGCATGGTCATATGATTACATGAATAGTTTGAGCACGTCCATAGTGGCTCACAAGTTGCCTACCAATCCCATGTGTCCGTCGGTGTAGCAGACACTCAGAAAATTCTAACCAGATATGAGCCTGAAAATCAAGGAGGAAATTACTAAGCAGATCAAAGCCAAAGTCCTCAGGGTAGTTGAATACCCAACCTGGTTAGCCAACATTGTACCAGTTCTGAAGAAAGATGGGAAAGTCAGAGTATGTGTTGACTATAGAGACTTACATAGAGCAAGTCCCAAGGACGACTTTCCACTGCCAAATATACATATCCTCATCGACAATTGCACCAAGAATGAACTCCAATCCTTTGTAGATTGCTTTGGGGGTTATCACCAGATCTGAATGGATGAAGAAGATGCAGAGAAAACAACGTTTATTACACCATGGGGGGTATACTGTTTCAAGATGATGCCATTTGGTCTAAAGAATGCTAGTGCTACTTACATAAGACCCATGACAACCATCTTCCATGATTTGATACACAAACAAATATAGGTGTATATGGACGGCGTCATTATCAAATCCAAAAGGGCCGCATATCACATAGCGGACTTGAGAAAGTTCTTTAAAAGGTTAAGGAGGTACAACTTAAAACTGAACCCCGCAAATTGTGCATTCGGGGTTCCCGCAGGAAAGCTACTGGGATTCATTGTCAATCGTCGAGGGATCGAGCTGGACCCGTCTAAAGTTAAGACTATTCAGGAGTTACCGCCGCCTAGGAGCAAAAAGGATGTGATGAGCTTTATAGGACGTCTCAACTATATCAGTCGCTTCATAGCGCAGTCCACAGTTATATGTGAACCCATCTTCAAAATACCGAGGAAAGATGCCGAAACAAGCTGGACCGAGGATTGTAAAAAAGCTTTTAACAAAATCAATGGGTACCTGTCCACACCACCAGTCTTGGTCCCGCCAGAACCAGGTCGACCTTTGCTACTCTATCTATCTATATTAGATGGAGCCTTTGGATGTGTTTTGGGACAACATGATGAGATAGGGAGAGAGGAGCAAGCCATATACTACCTGAGTAAGAAATTCACACCTTGTGAAGCATGATACTCTCTGCTGGAATGCACTTACTATGCTTTGACCTGGACGGCCCAAAAATTGAGGCATTACTTCTGTGCCTATACCACGTACCTCGTATCCAGGATGGACCCTCTGAAGTACATATTTCAGAAACCCATGCCGACTAGGAAGTTAGCCCAGTGGAAAATACTGTAAAGTGAGTTCGATATCGTCTATGTAAATCAAAGGGTGGTCAAAGGACAAGCATTGGTAGACCATCTTGTTGAAAATCCTGTGGTAGGAGAATACGAACCCTTGAAGACATATTTTCCTGATGAAGAAGTGTCATTCGTAGGAGAGGACATTACTGAAGCATACGATGGTTGGAGTTTGTTTTTTGATAGAGCTGCAAATTTCAAAGGAGTGGGCATTGGAGCGGTTTTGGTATCAGAAACAGGTCAACATTATCCGGTATTTGTTAAACTCAGATTTCCCTGCACCAACAATATGGTAGAGTATAAAGCCTACATACTAGGACTCAACATGGAAATCGACATGAATAATCAAGAGCTGATGGTAATCAGCGATTCAGATTTGCTTATGCACCAGGTACTGTAAGCACGTGATTTTTGCCCTATATGAGAATTACTCCCAAAAAATTCAAAAATAAAATGATTTTTCTTTGGTGTGCAATTTTTGTGATATTTTGAATAATTATTTGTATTTGTTTGTGCATGTTTATTTGCTAAATTAATAAAAAATACAAAAATATGTCGCATTTTGCATGTAAGATTTAATTCTACAATTGTTAGTAATTGAATTTGTTTTACAAAAATTAAAAATTACAAAAAATAGGCATCGTTTGCATTTTTAGCATTTAATGTCCAAATATACAATTTTATGCTTAATTAATACTTAATTGTGCGTTAATTGTTGTTGGGAGTTAATTTGCGCTTTTATAACTTAATTTAGTTCTTAATAATAGTTTAAGTATTTTTATAATTTAGTTTTAGAAAAATAAAAGAAGAAAAGAGAGCGAAAATATAAAGAAAGTCGGAATTGGACCTCTTCTTCAATTTCAAGCCACAGGCCCAAAAAATGGCCCAATCTTCCCTACGACCCAGTCCATTTCGAACTGGGTCGACCCAGTCCATAACCCAAAATACCCAAACCCCTTTGTCTTACATTTTACAAAAAAACAAAACAAAAACAAAATCAAGAAAACCCTAACCTAAACCCTTAAGTGTAGTCCGTCCAAGTAATGGTCGGGTCAAAAACACGTCTAGTCGTTCTTTGTCGGAAAACTCTTCGTGTTTCCAGTCAAAGAGGGGCAGCTGTAAGCACGTGATTTTTGACCCTCCCCGGGAATTTTTACATTCTTAGCTTAAATATTTAATTTAGGACTAATATAGCTATTTTGACTATTTTTACTTTATTTTTCTCGCAAAAGAAAAAATTACAAAAAATATATATATAAATTTTAGTTTATGTATCCCTCATAAACTTGAAAAAATCAAAAATTGCACTTTATTTTTGTACTTTATATAAATTCGAAAATTACAAAAAAAATATAATTCTATTAATGTTTTGTAATCGTTTTAATTTTGGAAAAATACAAAAAATATTACTTCATATTTTATCTTTATTAAAAAAACGAAAATTACAGAAAAATAGTTTTATTAATATTTTATAGTCATTTTAATTTGGAAAAAATACAAAAAATATTACCTCATATTTTATCTTAATATTTAAAAAACGAAAATTACACAAAATAGTTTTACTAATATTTTGTAGCTATTTTAAATCTTGAGAAATATTTTAAAAAAGATATAGTTTTGTTTAAATACTAGTCTTATTTTTGGTAGTTATTTTGTTTACATAGGACTAGTTAAGCAACGTTTTCCTATTTCTCGGGTCCGGGCAAAAGAATAATATTCGGGTTCAAACTACCCGGTTTTAGGCCTAATTTTCGGACCTAGCCCATAATAAACCGTGTCCAGGACACAAGGGGAACCCCACCACGCGTGGGGGACATAAACCTTGAACCCCACCACGCGTGGGGCTCATTTTTTCTTGACAAACCCATGTCAAATACACGGACAAACCTGGACTGAAGGGGACTTTTGGGACTTTGGTCAGAAAGAAAAGAAAAAAAGGTGAAAATTTGTTTTGGCTCACTGTTCATCTTCTTCTTCACAAAGAAGAAGAAGAGAAAGCCCTAGGAGCAAACCACCCGTCCCCTCCAACGCCTAAACCCCAGCTTCCCCCATCCCTTCCGCCACCACCAAACACCGGCAACCACCCCTCCTCCTCCTAAGCTTCCCACCGGAAAAACAAGTCCGTCGCATCCCCGTCGCCAAAAACCACCACCCACAACGCCATAACCACCATCCAAACGACCACTCCACCAGTCCGTCGACCTCCATAACCTGCTGCCCAGTTCCGTCGACCACGACCACTCCTCCAGTCCGTCGACCTCCATAACCTGCTGCCCAGTTCCGTCGACCACGACCACTCCTCCATTGCTGCCGCTTCTACTCCCTACGTCCAAACGACCACCTGCTCCGATGACACCATCTCCCTCGTCGTCTCGCAACCAGTCCGTCGACCACTGCCCGACGACCAAACAACCAGCAAACGTCCACCTCCATTAACGCCGGCACCCTCACGTCCAAAACCTTCAACCAACCCACCTGCTCGTCGAACCCCCTCTTCCTCACATCCCAACGTCCCTTCTGCTGCAGCTTCATGCACCAGTTGTTGCGTCGGAGATACAGCAGCTACCAACAATCTTGGGGCGTCGACAGTTGTGGGGTCCAAGCTCTCCGTCGAGGTCGTCTTTGGTTCGTCGAGGTGTTTGTCCGAGGTTTCGTCGTTGTTCCGCGTCCAGTGAGGTCTGGCTTGAATTCCGTCGGGGTCGTGTTCGTCGTCCTGAGTTTGCCGAGGTTCAAAGGCTAGTAAACCTCAAGTATTAGATAAGGAAATGTTACGTTAAATGTTCGAAGATGCAATATAGAAATTTGTATGATAATTTTCTGCTTATGTTTTCATCGTATGCATTTTTGCTCATTTTGCGTTATGTGATTCTTGTTTATTTGATGCCATTTAATTAAGTTTGACTAGTTGTTCTATGACACAAGTTCGACGTTAATCTTTTCGTCCTTTCCTTTGCTTAGGTCATTCAGACAAAATTATTATTAGTACATGCTCTTGCTACGCCCGAAACACTCGTTCACTAAACTCATTTTATTAATTTTTGACATGTTATGAGATTTTAGTTGTAAAAAAGCCGTAAGGTTTAGTATCGTTAAAGGCGTAAAAATGGCATCCTTTTAAAAATATAAAAATAAAAATAAATAATAAAAAAAAACAAGACAAGCTTCGCCAAAAAATAAAAATGTACAGATTGCGGAGCCCTCATAAAAATATATGCATTAAATACTTAGATTCCGGGTCGGGCCGTTTAGCGAAATTCACGACCCTACCCCAAAATAATAATGCGCTAGTTGCTTCAGGCGCGCCTTTAATAGTTTAATTTTCCTAAACTCGGGTGCACATTTATGTGACCCAAATCTAAATCTCAACGGAATCGAAATGTGTCTCTACTCACGGGTATATTGATTATGGCGTGGCCCGAGATGCATTTCCATGACGTTGTAAATTCCTTTTAATAATAAATGAGACGAGCCTCGACAAACAAAATGTAGAAGCTGCGGGGCCCTCTAAATGTATATATATATTAAAAATACTTAGAATCCGGGACATGCCGTTTAGCAAATTTCACGGTCTTCCCAAAATAATAAACGCGATAGTCTCTTTAGGCGCGTGTTTAATAATTTACTTTCTTAAACATGGGTGTGCATTTCATGTGACCCAAATCCAAATCCCAAAACATCAGAATAAAATGTGTCTCCGGATTGTGGGTGCATTTCATGTGACGCAGTCCAAAGACATGTTTCAAGCGATGTTCACATTTCTTTTAAAACAATAATAATAAAGCGGTTAAAAGATAAAATTTGCACATAAGTTCACACTTGTATAAAATCAGATAATCAAGCCGAATATAACAGTTGAGCGACCGTGCTAGAACCACGGAACTCGGGAATGCCTAACACCTTCTCCCGGGTTAACATAATTCCTTATCCGGATTTCTGGTACGCAGACTGTAATATGGAGTCATTCTTTTCCTCGATTTGGGATTAAAATTGGTGACTTGGGACACCCTAAATCTCCCAAGTGGCGACTCTGAAATAATTAAACCAATCCCGTTTCGATTGTCCTTTAATTGGAAAAAACTCCCCTCGCGCCCCTCGGGTGCGGAAAAAGGAGGTGTGACAGCTCTGGCGACTCTGCTGGGGACTGACCCAGAACCACTGGTTCAGGGTTAAGAATTCGAGCTTAAAATAATTGTTATTATTTGGCTTTATCTATTATCTGATTTTTACATGTTTGAGCCTAATGTGTTAAATGCTGCTTTTACCGCTTCGATATTATTTGAACTGTATATAAACTGTGCCGAAACCCATATCCTTTCTGAGTCTTCTGAATCATGAAGAAGGGTGTACTTCGTACGACTTCTTTTCTGTATAGTGTCAAATCCCAATTTAGAACGAGGTTCGGACAAGTTGCTAAGCCGGTGAAGCTTCTGTATTCCCGGTACGCTGCCCCCCCTCGGCTCGAGTTGTCCGCTCGGGTACACAGTCTAGAACGTATACCCAGGTTATAAACCCAGTATGACAAAACCGCTGCTGGAAATTAAACCCAGAACCACTGGTTCAGGGCTCAAGGATTCAAGCTTAGAATAATTGTTATATTTGGCTTTATTATCCGATATATATTGCATGTTTTGACATAACATACTAAATGTTGTCTTTTACCGCTTTGATATTATCTGAATTGTATATAAACTGTGCCGAAACCCTTCTCTTCTTACCTCCGGGGATGTGCTTACTGGTTGAGACTCCCTATTCTGTTAGTGTCATACCCTGAATAAAAGAGGCTCGGAAAGTTTCTAAGCCGGCTGGCCTTTTGGTTCCCGGAAAGGAGCTCCTTCCTCAGCTCGAGTTGTCCGCTCGGGTACACTGTCTAGAACACCGACCCAGGTTTTTTGAACCTAGTATAACAAAGCCACATGCCGGATCCTTAGTAGGAACGTTTATTTGCATCATGTGCATTTGACTTAGGGGACTCAACATAGGGGTTGGGTCCGTCTAGGACAAGCAACCTGAAAATAATAGAGAATCTTTCGGCATCCTATGTGCTACATGTTGTATTTAGTCAAGGGCGTATGGGTCATTTGGTCATTTCCAGCATGATGTTATTTTAATCACAGCATGGGGAACATTTGTGGAATCCAAGAAGCCTTGGAATTCCCTATGTCCCCCACGCTTGCTTTTTGGGAAAGCACATGGGGAACATTTGTGGAATCCAAGAAGTCTTGGAATTCCCATATGTCCCCTACGCTTCATATGTTGGGGAAAGCGCATGGGGAGCATTTGCGGAATCCAAGAAGTCTTGGAAATCATTATGTCTCTCATGCCACATTTTTGAAAGAAATAACAAATATAAAAAAATAAAATTACAAATAAAACAAAGCATGAAAATTCAAAAAGATTTTGTATGTTTTCATTATTTTCCACAGATTAAAAAAAAAAAATCGTGAAAAAGAGGAGAAAAAATGACAGTGTAGAGATATAACTACTTATTTTTAGAGAAAAATCAATGTCCGATTAGTATCGAAACTCTGCTGAAATTTTGAGAAAATGAAAAATATCTTGTTAGTTTGTTATATTAAAAGCAAAGGAAAAATAAAAATCCTCATTGTTCTGTCTGTTTTTTTTAAAATATTAAAGAAAATAGTTTGTTTTGCCATTAAATGAAAATGAAAAAGAGTTTGTTTTTTTTAAAAAAAAATGTTTTATTTTATTTTATTTTGTTTGTCTATGAAAATGCCAGAAATAAAAATAAAAAGAGTCCGGCGTTGAATGTGATTTTATTATTTGTTCCAAAAATAAGTATATATATAATCCAAAAAAAAATTCAAAAGAAAGTTCAAAATTCAAAAAGATAAAATAGAAAAACAAATCCGAAAATATTTTGATTCTTTTTTCGAAATTGAAAAGAAAATTCAAAATTCAAAAAAAAAACATTTTGAGAAGCATTTCTTTTATTAAAAGCAAAATTCCGAAAAATATTTTCTTCTTCTTCTCTAGAATAAAGAAAAAAAGAGCAAATGAAAATTCAAAAAAATATATCTTAGAAGTGTTTCTTTTAAAAAGAAAATCAATCAAAAAAAATGCTTCCTTTCTTCTTTTAAAGTAGTTCTTTTGCCCGAACTACGCGGGTTTGATTCTCACCGGATGTGAGATACGTAGGCAACCCTCATCGGGTCCAACCCCACCTTCTCAAAAAAAAAAAGAAGAAGAAGAAGGAATGTTTTATGTTTTTCGTTAATTTGTTTGTTTGTTATGAATGAAAAATAATAGTCTATTTGATTGTTGTGGGAAAAATAATAAAAACAAAAAAAATATAGAAAATGGAAAAGGGTCCTCTCAAAAATAGTTTATTCGCCCGAACTACGCGGGTTTGATTCTCACCGGATGTGAGATACGTAGGCAACCCTCATCGGGTCCAACCCCACCTTTTGCTAAAAAGCCAAAAACAAATAATAATAATAAAATAAAAAAATTATGTCAAATTTTAATTTTGTCATAAAGAAGTCAGGTGACGCTGTTTTATCAAGACATAGCCGAATGTTCCCTAAAGGGACGCCGGAAGGCTGACTTTGCATAAACAACCACCTTTGGGTCATTTTTTAAGATTTAGTCCAATCGACCCACACAGCCTTAAAAATCTTCGTCCCCGAGACGTTGAAAGGCCGTGTTTGCAATATTGACTTTTCTAATTTGAAAAACGATGAAAAAAGAGTTATAAATAAGTCAGGTGATGTTGTTTTGTCATAAATAGCCGAATGTTCCCGAAAGGGACGCCGGAAGGCTGACTTGGCATAAACAGCCACCTTTGGGTCATTTTGAGATACGGACCCACACAGCCTTAAGAAAGCTTCGTCCCCGAGACGCTGAAGGGCTGTGTTTTGCAACACCAAGTTTTTTATCATAATTTGAAAAAAAAACAAAGAGTCAACGGTCGGGTGAATGCCGTTTGGATGTTTAGTCAAAAAAAAATATGAAAAAATAAAATAAGCCGAGCCAGTTTCGGCCGCGTCTTAAACCGTTCTTGCTGAAATAGCCTTAGAGTATCTTTCAGTTGCCGAAAGGTTATTTTCGTAAAAGAACGGACAAGTTTGTAAAAGTGTCATAAAATAATCCTCCCCGGTCTCAAAATTCATGTGAAATTTGGAAGGGGCCACATTTGCAAAAATAACCATTTGGTTGCATTTGTCGAACAGAGAAAAGGGGGTTAGCCTTTTGTTTTTGAGTCTACCAATCTTTTGATTAGAACATGCGGTTTGTTTGATTTTCAAGTTTGCGGGTCATCTTTAAATCCTTGAAACCCAGTTTGTTTCAAATATGGAAATTGGAAAAAATGTTCATTATTGTTTATCTTTTATTGGTCCGAACTACGCAAGGTCTGATTCACGCGGGGTCATGATACGTAGGCAATCTCCATAAGATTCGACCACAACAAAAAAAAAATAAAAAAAGAGAATGAAAAAGAAAAAGAAAAAAAATGAAAAGAGCAAAATGAAAAAAAAAGAAAAGAGAAAAAAAAGGAAAAAAAAACATCGAAAAAAAAGAAAAAAAGATGTTGTCAATAATGAGGACCGACTGAGTCCATTCTAACCTTTTTGTTTTGCAGATAAGTTAAGGTGGTTGGTTTGTGGTAAGCCGGACAATGACACCCAGAATCCTTTACTTGCACATCATGGTGCGCACTTTGCTGGGATCAGGCCGATAACAGAAGCACTCAAATCCTATTGAGAATTTGCTGACAGAGGACGATGATATTAAAGCTGGTAATAGTCTTGGCAGTATTGATGCGAAGCTCAAGTGGCTAAGATGCCAGTTTTGATAAAGTGGGAGGACGCTCCGTTCCTTGGTTAACAAGAAAGAGGCATTTGGTGGCTTATTTTGTTGTCATTTCTTTTGTTCGGATTATTAGATTTGTAATTCGGATTTTGTCCTGTGTCAAACCTTCTTATCTTTCCATTTGGTCATAGCAATTTGTTTAGGATTTTGTTCTGGTTTGTTTGTTTGTTTTGTTATTCAAACCATTTCACCGGTCTAAGGCAAAATCCGGTCTTTTGTTAGTTCCAGTCGTCTTTTGTTTAGTCCTTTTATCATTTCGTTCAATGCCGATTCTAGGGACATGACATGCGCACCCAGTTTGGGCCTAATCTCTAAAGTTGATCATAAAACCCCGGAAAGGCGATCAGACCATTTAAAGAAAATAAGGACGGTTTGAAATTATTCAGAGCTCGAGTCATGTGGAACTGGGGCAAGTTAAGCACAAAGAAAACCGTTAAAGAAAGATTCGCCTAAATTGGCATGAGGGTCGTCCATAATAATGATAATGAGAGTGTCGCCCAACGGTGCTTTAGAAATGACAAAGGAAAAATAAAACGTTTAACATAATTGTCAAGTCCAGCACCATCAGAAGAGACTACAAGTTTAAATTGTGTTGTTTGCACTTGGCATGTTTTGAAGACTGGAATGACGAAGGCATTTTGTTCTGCTACCCAAACACTTTATCCTTCGTTACCCCTTTTGAGCCTTATTTATTTTCTTTCATACCCCTCGTTCGGAATTAGTAGCAACGAATGGAATACGCAAGCATGGCAGTTAAGAAAAAAGAAAGAAAAGAAAACAACAAAACGGGAAAAGAAGAATAAAAAAAAAAGAGAAAAAAAAACGACAAAAAGAAAGGAGAAATAAGAAAAGAAAAAGAGAAAAGAAAAATGATAACGAAAAAAAGTCAAATGGAAAAGAGGAATTGGGAACTACGTTTGACCTGATTCCTCAAAGAGGATACGTAGGCGCTTCACGGCTCGGTCATAGTTTTGAAAAATGAAAAATTCAATTAAGATATCCCCAAGCAAGAAACTGGGGCAGAGGTTGTGTTCGTTGTAAATAAATCTGGTTCCGAAAGTTGTAATTAATAACCCAGAATCGATACACTTTTGAGCCTTTAATACCCTTTCTTTCTAGCCCTATCCAAAACCCACATTACGGTCCTAAGAAAGACCTTCCGATCAGTCTTCAAAAGATGCCAAGCCAGACCAATGAAGAGTCTTACCGGCGAACCTAACATTCTGTTCCACAACAGAAAAGACTCTAATCTCCAGCAGAGGGAGTCATACCGGCAACACTCCAAATCCCCAACTAGAAAGTGATACAAATGAGAGAGTCTTATTGGTGAAAACCTTCACAGGCACCGTAAGGCGATGAAAGCTGAGAGAAAACCAAAATGAGAGAGACTTGATAGTGAAAACCCTTCGGGCACTACAAGTCGAATAAGATTAAGAATCCAATGGGGAATCGCCAATTGAAGATCTTGAAAGACGATTGACGGTAGAGGATAGGCCACATACGCATGTCATGGCCATTAGAGTCGGTATCTGCGTTTGATAGGTTTTTTATTTATAGTTTCTTTTGTATCTTTTATCTTTCTCCTTTCATAAAAAATTTCCCCAATAGAGTCTGTCCGGTCAGAACAAGTATGAAATGATTTCAAAATATGCCATCAGCTTTCCAAAATGAGATCTGACTAGTATATCCAAAGGGTATAGTCAGCGAGGAACAAGCGCGAGGCCAGTGTCAAAAAAGATATCCCCAGCAAAGGGAATTGACAGAAGGATTGACAAGCGTCAAGAGGGATACCATTGCCTTAATCAAAAGTTATAAGCCTCAAGGCCAAGGCCCATGAACAAAGCGAGGAAAGCAGTGAGCATGATTTGGCGGAATCCATACTAGACTAAAAGGTCGGGGAAATGCCAGTTTCCGAGCTATGCCACAAAAGAAGAGGGATATCCCCAGCAGAAAGGGATTGTACCCAACAAATAATATCATCCCAACCAGTTGTGGAGCGCAGAGCAAGGAAGGAGAAAAGGGAAAGCCATCCCAGTAGGAGTATCACAACCAACCACCATGTTTTAAACTAACAAATCTTGTTTGAAACAGGTAAAGGAAATGACATTGATGCAGAAACGCATGCCACAAGGGATATTATCAAATTGGGGCAGAAAATTTTCCTTCCATTTAGAAAATTTTCTGGAAGTCAGGTACCCCCAGCTGATAACATTTTACCCCCCAACAGGTAAGTAAATAATCCCCACCAAGTTTTCCAGGTAAGACATTTTCAAGTCTTAAGGATATGTCGGGTTCATCCGCCCTCAAATAGGATATGTCGGGTTCATCCGCCCTCAAATAGGATATGTTGGGTTCATCCGCCCTCAAATAGGATATGTTGGGTTCATCCGCCCTCAAATAGGATATGTTGGGTTCATCCGCCCTCAAATAGGATCTGTCGGGTTCATCCGCCCTCAAATAGGATATGTCGGGTTCATCCGCCCTCAAATAGGATCTGTTGGGTTCATCCGCCCTCAAATAGGATCTGTTGGGTTCATCCGCCCTCAAATAGGATATGTTGGGTTCATCCGCCCTCAAATAGGATCTTTCGGGTTCATCCGCCCTCAAATAGGATATGTCGGGTTCATCCGCCCTCAAATAGGATATGTTGGGTTCATCCGCCCTCAAATAGGATATGTTGGGTTCATCCGCCCTCAAATAGGATATGTTGGGTTCATCCGCCCTCAAATAGGATATGTCGGGTTCATCCGCCCTCAAATAGGATCTGTCGGGTTCATCCGCCCTCAAATAGGATATGTTGGGTTCATCCGCCCTCAAATAGGATATGTTGGGTTCATCCGCCCTCAAATAGGATATGTTGGGTTCATCCGCCCTCAAATAGGATCTGTCGGGTTCATCCGCCCTCAAATAGGATATGTCGGGTTCATCCGCCCTCAAATAGGATCTGTTGGGTTCATCCGCCCTCGAATAGGATATTTCGGGTTCATCCGCCCTCAAATAGGATATGTCGGGTTCATCCGCCCTCAAATAGGATATGTTGGGTTCATCCGCCCTCAAATAGGATATGTTGGGTTCATCCGCCCTCAAATAGGATATGTTGGGTTCATCCGCCCTCAAATAGGATATGTCGGGTTCATCCGCCCTCAAATAGGATCTGTCGGGTTCATCCGCCCTCAAATAGGATATGTTGGGTTCATCCGCCCTCAAATAGGATATGTTGGGTTCATCCGCCCTCAAATAGGATCTGTCGGGTTCATCCGCCCTCAAATAGGATATGTCGGGTTCATCCGCCCTCAAATAGGATCTGTTGGGTTCATCCGCCCTCAAATAGGATCTGTTGGGTTCATCCGCCCTCAAATAGGATATGTCGGGTTCATCCGCCCTCAAATAGGATCTGTCGGGTTCATCCGCCCTCAAATAGGATATGTCGGGTTCATCCGCCCTCAAATAGGATATGTCGGGTTCATCCGCTCTCAAATAGGATATGTTGGGTTCATCCGCCCTCAAATAGGATATGTTGGGTTCATCCGCCCTCAAATAGGATATGTTGGTTTCAGTCTTTTATTTTAAGTGTTGAAATTGGGAGCCCGCCCAGATAACAGAGGCATACATTCAGTCTTTTTATTTCAAGTGTTGAAATTGGGAGCCCGCCCAGATAATAGAGGCATACATTCCACGTCTTTACCCATAGGAGATGCATTTCCTCCTAAGTTTTAGTTTTACCCATAGGAGATGCATTTCCTCCTAGGTTTGTTTAGTTTCACCCATAGGAGACGCATTTCCTCCTAAGTTCAGTTTTACCATAGGAGACGCACTTCCTAAGTTCAGTTCTACCAATAGGAGACGCACTTCCTAAAGTTTATTGTACCCAATAGGAGACACACTTCCTAAGTTCAGTTTACCATAGGAGACGCACTTCCTAAGTTCAGTTCTACCAATAGGAGACGCACTTCCTAAGTTTATTGCACCCAATAGGAGACGCACGTCCTAAGCAAGTTTTTACCAGTAGGAGACGCACTTCCTAAGAATAGTTCACCAATAGGAGACGCACTTCCTAAAGTTTAGTTTCACCCAGTAGGAGACGCACTTCCTAAGTTTATTGTACCCACAGGAGACGCACTTCCTCAAAGTTAACCTTCTCCTAGGATCAAAATCTTAGTCTGATGAATCATTCTCCTAAGATAACCAAAAATAAAAAAAAATGACCTAGTCTGATGAACCTTCTCCTAGGATCAAAATCTTAGTCTGACGAATTTTTCTCCTAAGATAGAGACCTAGTCTGACGAACCTTCTCCTAGGATCAAAATCTTAGTCTGATGAATCTTTCTCCTAAGATAACCAAAAAATGACCTAGTCTGATGAACTTTCTCCTAGGATCAAAATCTTAGTCTGATGAATCTTTCTCCTAAGATACCAAAAAGAAAAGACCTGGTCTGATGAACCTTCTCCTGGGATCAAAATCTTAGTCCGATGAATTTTTCTCCTAAGATAGAGACCTAGTCTGACGAACCTTCTCCTAGGATCAAAATCTTAGTCTGATGAATTTTTCTCCTAAGATAGAGACCTACTCTGACGAACTTTCTCCTAGGATCAAAATCTTAGTCTGATGAATCTTTCTCCTAAGATAACCAAAAAAGAAAAACCTAGTCTGATGAACCTTCTCCTGGGATCAAAATCTTAGTCCGATGAATTTTTCTCCTAAGATAGAGACCTAGTCTGACGAACCTTCTCCTAGGATCAAAATCTTAGTCTGATGAATCTTTCCCCTAAGATAACCAAAAAACAAAAAATGACCTAGTCTGATGAACTTTCTCCTAGGATCAAAATCTTAGTCTGATGAATCTTTCTCCTAAGATACCAAAAAGAAAAGACCTAGTCTGATGAACCTTCTCCTAGGATCAAAATCTTAGTCTGACGAATTTTTCTCCTAAGATAGAGACCTAGTCTGATGAACCTTCTCCTAGGATCAAAATCTTAGTTCGATGAATCTTTCTCCTAAGATGCTAAAAAAAAACATTTTGAAAAAAAGTCATTATCCTAAATCCAGGCGCCCACCTGTATAACGAAAGGAATACATTCAGTCTTTACTTTTCAGGTGTTGAAATTGGGAGCCCTCCCAAAGAACAGAGGCATACATTCCAGTCTTTAAATTTCTTACCAGGCGCCCACCTGTATAACGAGAGGAATACATTTCAGTCTTTTTATTTCAAGTGTTGAAGTTGGGAGCCCGCCCAGATAACAGAGGCATACATTCAGTCTTTACGTTTCAAGTATTGAAGTTAGGCGCCCACCTGTATAACAAGGGAATACATCCTAATCTAGTGTTTAGTTCACTCTCAGCACTGCATCAGTAGGATCAGTGGGCTAAGATTTTGCTAACAACTCACAAACCTTCCCAGTGCAAACTGGGTTAGGAAATTTTGTTTGTTTTGTTTGTTTTGATTGTCAGGGACCCGCCTGTAGAACGGAGTTTGTGGTATGTCAAAGATCGAAGAAATCAGGAGTCCGCCTGTCAAAGATCAAGCAGTGACCCACTGGAAAGCAGAAGGATTACAACAGAAATCCCCAGCATTCAATCCAAGTTAGAAGCTCGCCTCAAGAACGCGAATCAATAGTCTGGGATGATCAACAGAAGCTGGTCACAAAAACAAAAAAAAAACAAGAAAAAAGAAAGAAGAAAAAAAAAAGAAAAGAGCACAAAATACGGAAGTGGAGAACAGATGTGATCTGCTCAGGAACTAACGCCTACAACTAGCAAGTATCAAGGTTCAAATCCAAAGTCTGTATGAAGCACCACTCAAGACTCAAGATCAAGTTTCAGAAGACTTAGAGATAGGAATCCTTGTAACTAGTAGCTGATAGGCTTAGTTAGTCTTTTTCAGTTTTCATTTTTTGTTGTAATGACAGGACCGCGGACCGGAACCTCAACGGAACGACACCTCGATCGGCTCTTCACCTCGGTACACTTCACTATCTCTCTCATATCCGAACTACACGTGGCCTGATTCCTGTAAAACCAAGGATATGTAGGCAGCTCAGATACCAGGGCTCGGTCACATTCCCTCCCTTTCCTTAAGTGTAGTCCGTCCAAGTAATGGTCGGGTCAAAAACACGTCTAGTCGTTCTTTGTCGGAAAACTCTTCGTGTTTCCAGTCAAAGAGGGCCAGCTGTAAGCACGTGATTTTTGACCCTCCCCGGGAATTTTTACATTCTTAGCTTAAATATTTAATTTAGGACTAATATAGCTATTTTGACTATTTTTACTTTATTTTTCTCGCAAAAAAAAAATTACAAAAAATATATATATAAATTTTAGTTTATGTATCCCTCATAAACTTGAAAAAATCAAAAAATTGCACTTTATTTTTGTACTTTATATAAATTCGAAAATTACGAAAAAAATATAATTCTATTAATGTTTTGTAATCGTTTTAATTTTGGAAAAATACAAAAAATATTACTTCATATTTTATCTTTATTAAAAAAACGAAAATTACAGAAAAATAGTTTTATTAATATTTTATAGTCATTTTAATTTGGAAAAAATACAAAAAATATTACCTCATATTTTATCTTAATATTTAAAAAACGAAAATTACACAAAATAGTTTTACTAATATTTTGTAGCTATTTTAAATCTTGAGAAATATTTTAAAAAAAAGATATAGTTTTGTTTAAATACTAGTCTTATTTTTGGTAGTTATTTTGTTTACATAGGACTAGTTAAGCAACGTTTTCCTATTTCTCGGGTCCGGGCAAAAGAATAATATTCGGGTTCAAACTACCCGGTTTTAGGCCTAATTTTCGGACCTAGCCCATAATAAACCGTGTCCAGGACACAAGGGGAACCCCACCACGCGTGGGGGACATAAACCTTGAACCCCACCACGCGTGGGGCTCATTTTTCTTGACAAACCCATGTCAAATACACGGACAAACCTGGACTGAAGGGGACTTTTGGGACTTTGGTTAGAAAGAAAAGAAAAAAAGGTGAAAATTTGTTTTGGCTCACTGTTCATCTTCTTCTTCACAAAGAAGAAGAAGAGAAAGCCCTAGGAGCAAACCACCCGTCCCCTCCAACGCCTAAACCCCAGCTTCCCCCATCCCTTCCGCCACCACCAAACACCGGCAACCACCCCTCCTCATCCTAAGCTTCCCACCGGAAAAACAAGTCCGTCGCATCCCCGTCGCCAAAAACCACCACCCACAACGCCATAACCACCATCCAAACGACCACTCCTCCAGTCCGTCGACCTCCATAACCTGCTGCCCAGTTCCGTCGACCACGACCACTCCTCCAGTCCGTCGACCTCCATAACGTGCTGCCCAGTTCCGTCGACCACGACCACTCCTCCATTGCTGCCGCTTCTACTCCCTACGTCCAAACGACCACCTGCTCCGACGACACCATCTCCCTCGTCGTCTCGCAACCAGTCCGTCGACCACTGCCCGACGACCAAACAACCAGCAAACGTCCACCTCCATTAACGCCGGCACCCTCACGTCCAAAACCTTCAACCAACCCACCTGCTCATCGAACCCCCTCTTCCTCACATCCCAACGTCCCTTCTACTGCAGCTTCATGCACCAGTTGCTGCGTCGGAGATACAGCAGCAACCAACAATCTTGGGGCGTCGACAGTTGTGGGGTCCAAGCTCTCCGTCGAGGTCGTCTTTGGTTCGTCGAGGTGTTTGGCTGAGATTTCGTCATTGTTCCACGTCCAGTGAGGTCTGGCTTGAATTCCGTCGGGGTCGTGTTCGTCGTTTTGAGTTTGCCGAGGTTCAAAGGTTAGTAAACCTCAAGTATTAGATAAGGAAATGTTACGTTAAATGTTCGAAGATGCAATATAGAAATTGGTATGATAATTTTCTGCTTATGTTTTCATCGTATGCATTTTTGCTCATTTTGCATTATGTGATTCTTGTTTATTTGATGCCATTTAATTAAGTTTGACTAGTTGTTCTATGACACAAGTTCGATGTTAATCTGTTCGTCCTTTCCTTTGCTTAGGTCATTCGGACAAAATTATTATTAGTACATGCTCTTGCTACGCCCGAAACACTCGTTCACTAAACTCATTTTATTAATTTTTGACAAGTTATGAGATTTTAGTTGTAAAAAAGCCGTAAGGTTTAGTATCGTTAAAGGCGTAAAAATGGCATCCTTTTAAAAATATAAAAATAAAAATAAATAATAAAAAAAATGAGACAAGCTTCGCCAAAAAATAAAAATGTACAGATTGCGGAGCCCTCATAAAAATATATGCATTAAATACTTAAATTCCGGGTCGGGCCGTTTAGCGAATTTCACGGCCCTACCCCAAAATAATAATGCGCTAGTTGCTTCAGGCGCGCCTTTAATAATTTAATTTTCCTAAACTCGGGTGCACATTTATGTGACCCAAATCTAAATCTCAACGGAATCGAAATGTGTCTCTACTCACGGGTATATTGATTGTGGCGTGGCCCGAGATGCATTTCCATGACGTTGTAAATTCCTTTTAATAATAAATGAGACGAGCCTCGACAAACAAAATGTAGAAGCTGCGGGGCCCTCTAAATGTATATATATATTAAAAATACTTAGAATTCGGGACATGCCATTTAGCAAATTTCACGGTCTTCCCAAAATAATAAACGCGATAGTCTCTTTAGGCGCGTGTTTAATAATTTACTTTCTTAAACATGGGTGTGCATTTCATGTGACCCAAATCCAAATCCCAAAACATCAAAATAAAATGTGTCTCCGGATTGTGGGTGCATTTCATGTGACGCAGTCCAAAGACATGTTTCAAGCGATGTTCACATTTCTTTTAAAACAATAATAATAAAGCGGTTAAAAGATAAAATTTGCACATAAGTTCACACTTGTATAAAATCAGATAATCAAGCCGAATATAATAGTTGAGCGACCGTGCTAGAACCACGGAACTCGGGAATGCCTAACACCTTCTCCCGGGTTAACAGAATTCCTTATCCAGATTTCTGGTACGCAGACTGTAATATGGAGTCATTCTTTTCCTCGATTTGGGATTAAAATTGGTGACTTGGGACACCCTAAATCTCCCAAGTGGCGACTCTGAAATAATTAAACCAATCCCGTTTCGATTGTCCTTTAATTGGAAAAAACTCCCCTCGCGCCCCCTCGGGTGCGGAAAAAGGAGGTGTGACACACCCCTTCACCACATAACCATGGCTGCCCTCAAGCTTCACCATTGTCGTTTTTGTTTTTGCGCCATGGCTGCCCGCGTTTGCTTTCATCTTCTTCGTCGAGCTCAAGCTTGAGCTCGACATCCATGGACGACCACTGCTTCTCTAGCAGCCATGGCTGCGTTCCTCGTCATCGAACCCCAGCCAGCGCGACCATAGTCACGAGCTCCGACCACAGTCGCGAGCACCAACGGCGACCAAACAACCTGCCTGCGCCACGCCGCTACTGTCGCGGCTTCTTCTTCTACTCCTTCTGGTCGCCGCTGCTGCTGCCACGATGTTGCTGCTGCCGTGATGCTGTTCATTTTCCTCCTCCCAGTCACGACGAGGTCGAGTTGCTGCTGTTTTGAATCGGCGTCGCTGCTTCCCTTCATCGTTCCAGCTGCGGGCTGCTTTATTTCTCTTCGTCTTCATCGTCCTTCGTTCGAGCTTTGGTCGAGGCTCGGACATATTTGTTTACAATCAAAGTTCGTCGTTGATTCATCTCCGGTTAGTCGTTTTTGAGTTTTATTTTTGTTCATATTTTGTTTGATATTTTCCGGATCCAAAATCGTTAAATTATTTAATCCTTGTTTTGTTCGTTGTTCATCTTTGAAATAATTTTCTAGTGTGTTCATGTTGTTTGTTAAATTAATTTTCATATTTCAAAATAGAAGTTTAATTAGTTTTTTTCATGTTTATTTCATGTTTGTATTATTGTTTAAGTAAGTATTTGTTAGTTTGATGTTTGTTAGATTCAAATTGAAATTTAATTAACTATTTCTTCAATTTGTTTCATGTGTTTATGTATTGTTAGAAATTGTTAATATTGTTAAGTTCAAGTTTAAGTTCATAATTGTTTCTTCGTCGATCTTGTTATTTGTTTAAAGAATTTAGTTGTGTTAGAGAAATTTGTTGGTTTAATCGTTTAAATCCATCATGTTTGTTGTTTAAAATAGATTTAATTCATGTTCATACATTGTTTGATTGTTCTTGAATCCGAAATTTGTATAGCTTGATTTCTTGTTTACCATTTGTGATTATTTCTTGAATTTGTCTCATAAAGTTTAATATAGGAATTGTTGGTTGTAATGTTGTTAGAATTGATTTTAAGTTCAATATGATTGAATTTAGAAATCTTCATACTTTGTTTGTTGTTGTTGAATCCGAAAATAGGATTGTTTGTTGCTAAAATATTGTTCAATCAAATTTTAGTTGTTCTTTGTTGTTCAATTTGTGTTCATGTGATTTGTTGTTGAAATGTTGTTAAAATCGTGTTCATGTGATATTGTTGTTATGATGTTCATCCGTGTTCATATTGTTGTTTGAACATTGTTAGAAATTGATCATATTGTCTATATTTTGGTTAAGTTTGATTAATTGATGTGTTATAGCTGATGGGTAGTTTGGTAAATTTGTAGTACGTTCGGGGGTAGTTTGGTAATTTCAGTAAGGTCGTGAGGGGTAGTTTAGGAATTGTACATTTTGAAATTGTTTATTTGAAGCATGGGGGACAAAATGAAATGGGGTGGGTTGTGATATAGTTGTTTAATATAAAGGGGGGACAAGATTTAATTTAAAGGGGGAATCTTGCATTATTTTAAATGAAGCATGGGGGACAAAATATAATGGGGTGGTGTGATATGTTTATTTAATGTAATGGGGATGAGTGGAAAGATAATGGGTTGGGTAGAGAAAAAGTATTGATTTTAATTAATTGAAAGGTTTATGGGATGTGTTATATATGTGAAGTCTTGAAGACATAGAGAGAAAAAATACAGAGAGAGATAAGAAAATATACGAGAGAAAAAACACAGATAAGAGAAACGAATCTGAGAAGAAAAATAGAAGAGAGAAAAAAGGGCTGAACATTTAAGAGAAAGAAAAATTCCGAAAAATATTTAAGCTTTCAAAATAAAAATAAAAACTAAAAAAATCTTTTGCTTTCTTTCTTTGTTTGAAATTAGTATCAATGGTTGTTGTTTCATTCAAAGCTTAAAGCTTTTGTTTTTGAGATTACTACTCCACCGGTCTATTACTGGGTTGTTAATGTTGCTGGGCAGTTGTTGCTGTTGTACTGTTATTACTGCTGCTGATTCTCATCTTCATTTTCTTTTGCTTCCAATATCAGGTACATATCTGTAAATTCATGTCATGAAAAGCTTCAACATGACATATTAATGAAGTTCGGGAATTATAATTCTGTTTTCCATTCGTTCAAGTTCATTAGTTTAAAATTTGGTTTTGTTTCAGTTGATTAATATAGTAGTATGTTTGCCGTGATGAATATAAGATAATTGTTACCTCTTAAAGTTCGTATAAGTGTTGTAATAATATCACCTATTTCGGAATTTTCATTAAGTGAAGTCATGATTGAATTATCAAGGTAGGGAACATGACATAAAATGGGCCATTAATTACATCCCGTAATATTGTTAGCTAAATGTAAAGTAGAATGGAAGTATCAAGAAATTACATTATTAGTATATCTTGTAAAAAATCTGATTTTGGTTTAGATTGATATAAGTTGTATGTTCATATATGGCATGATGATGAGTATATATATAATCATATATGGAAGGTGATTTGATATAGCTCGTTACGATGTTAGAGTGTTATGAATGTTTTAGACGGACAATTGTGTTGCATGTAAGGCAATTTTATTCAATCGATTTGTATAATAATTCCCTTTCTTATCAACTTGATGCCTATCTACCATCATAAACAAATTAATCAAACGATTATAACTTTGGATTAAAAACAAGTAATGTAGAAGGTGATTAGGTTTATAGATTATAACATTTTTTAGCATTCGCTTCAAATAGAACAATGAAAATTCTTCAAAAATATCACTTCCTTACATCCATTCTTTCCCAATTTTTATACGTAATTTGCATGTTGCCTATTTGGGTAGGCAAATATTGTATTCACTAAATGGTAGTATTAATCACACGTTTATTTTTACTCCACAAATTCGAATGGTTTGAGGAATATAATTCATACGCGAAAAACATAAATTGCGATCAACGTCCAATAAATTGTAAATTCTTTTTAAGGAATTTAGAGACTAAAAGAATATTTATTTCTCATGATGTTCACATAAAAATACGTGGATATAATAAACAATTTGTAAACAAATTTATACTACCATCAAGAATATTTTTGTGATTAGGGATACGTTCGCGTAACCTAATTATATTTCTAAAGGCAATTCGGATTATGCGTTCGCGCAACTTCGATCGAATATTTAATAAAAGGGATTTCTCGGAGAATATCATTATTAATTTCATAAAAACCCGAGATGTGAGGTTCACTACTTAATTATACCAAAAGGGCGAATGTTCTTGATTTTATTTAAAGCATAATTTCGAAAATAATTATTTTAATAAAAATATTATCTATATTATTGTGTACACGTGCGCGTGACACAACTCCGCATGTTTTAAAAATATAATTTATAACACGAATATACGTACGCGTGATTCGATTCAAAGAAGGGACTTTAAATCTAAATAGAAGCGGTAACAATAAAATCATGCAATAAAAAATGTATTTAGCAAATCAAAATAATCAAGCCGAATATAACAGTTGAGCGACCGTGCTAGAACCACGGAACTCGGGAATGCCTAACACCTTCTCCCGGGTTAACAGAATTCCTTATCCGGATTTCTGGTGCGCAGACTGTTAAATAGACAGAGTCATATTCTCCTCGATTCAGGGATTAAAATCGGTGACTTGGGACGCCTTAAAATTCCCAGGTGGCGACTCTGAAACAAACAAACAAATTCCGTTTCGACTGTCCTTTAATTGGAGAAAACTCCCTACGCACCCTCGCGGGCGCGGAAAAAGGAGTTGCGACAGCTCTGGCGACTCTGCTGGGGATTAAACCCAGAACCACTGGTTCAGGGTTCAAGAATTCGAGCTTAAAATAATTGTTATAGTTGGCTTTATTTATTATCTGATTTTTTTACATGATATATGCCCAATGTGCTAAATGACACTTTTACCGCTTTAATATTATTTGAATTATGAATATATACAACTGCTACGAAACCCCCTTCTTTCTGAGTCTTCTAAATTTATGGTGCACACATGCGCGTGGCCCACCTTTCTGTTAAAGTCATACCAAATAAGACGAAGTTGGGACAAGTAACTATGCCGGGTAGACTTTCGTGCTCCCGGTACGTTGCCCCCGCTTAGGCTCAAACTGTCCGTTTGGGTAAGCCAGGGCTAGATCAATATGCCTCAGGTTTTTTTCACTTAGAATAACTCAGCTTCATGCCGGATCCCTAGTAGGAGCGTTTGTTTGCATCACGTGCATTGGACTTTGGAGACTCAACACAGGGGTTGGGTCTGTCTAGGACAGGTGTACCAAAAAAAAAATGACCATCCTGATGCATCTTACTTGCTCCTACTTGCGCATTTATTTGATCCGTACTTGTGTGCTGACTGACTTTTGAATATCAGGAATAATATTTTAAAATTGAAAAAAAAAAAAGAAATAGCGGTTAGGGAATTGATTGATTATTTTTGAAAAAAAAAACCAATGCCCAAATAATGTCAAAACTCTGCCGAAATTTTGAGAAAATGAAAAAAAAATGTTTTATTAGTTTGTTTTATTAAAAGCAAAGAAAAAATAGAAAGAAAAAAAAATCGTTGTTCTGTCTTATTTTTCAAAAAAAATATATATATAATGTTCTGTCTTATTTTTCAAAAAAAATATATATATATATAAAGGAAAATAGTTTGTCTTCCCCTGAAAATGACAATGAAAAAGAGTCTTACTTTTAAAATAGTTTTTTTATTCGTTTCTGAAAAATTCAAAATGAAAATGAAAAGAGTCGTGCTTTGAAAGTGGTTTTGTTATTTGTTGCTGAAAAAGATATATATATATATATATAAATCCAAAAAGTTTTTCTTTATTTCCAAAAATGTATATATATCTTTATTTGTTGCAAAAATATTTGTCCTGCCAAAAAGTCTAGAAAAGTTTTTTTTAGACTCCCAATTTTCAAAACAAAAAATCCAAAAATATTTTCCATTATTGACTTCTTTAGAAAATATTTTCCATTATTGACTTCTTTAAGAAAGTCTTTTTAATTATTAAAAATATATATATAAAATAAAACAAATTCGAAAATATTTTCCTTCTTCTTTAAAAGTTGAAAAGAAAATTCAAAATTCAAAAAATATTTTTTTTAGAAAGCATTTTTTTTATTAAAAGGTAAAATTCCAAAAAAATATTTTCTTTCTTCTTAGAATAAGAAAAAACAAAAAAAAAATCTTCCTTTTACTTTTGAAATTCTCAAAGTTCAAATCAAAAGAAAAGGAATTTTTAGAAGTCTTTCTTTCAAAAAGAAAATCAATCAAAAATTCAAAAAAAATATATATACTTCATTTCTTCTTTCCAAGCAGTTCTTTTACAAATTCAAAATAATAATAATTTAAAATTAGTTTACTTACTTTAATCATGACCTGCCCGAACTACGCTGGTTTGATTCTCACCGGATGTGAGATACGTAGGCAACCCTCATCGGGTCCAACCCCCCCTTTTTGCTATAATAAGCCAAAAACCATTAAATAAAAAAAAATAATATATATGTCAAATTTTAATTTTGTCATAAAGAAGTCGGGTGACGCTGTTTTGTCAAGACATAGCCGAATGTTCCCGAAAAGGACGCCGGAAGGCTGACTTTGCATAAACAACCACCTTTTGGGTCATGTTTAGGATTTTGGTCCAGTTGACCCACACAGCCTTAAAAGAATCTTCGCCCCGAGGCGCTGAAGGGCCGTGTTTGCAACACCCGGTTTTTATTGCAATTTAAAAAAAAAACAAAGAGTCGACGGTCATGTGAATATCGTTTGGATTTTTGGTCAAAATAAGCCGAGCCAGCTTCGGCCGCGTCTTAAACCGTTCTTGCCGAAATAGCCTTAGAGTATCTTTCAATTGTCGAAAGGTTATTTTCGTAAAAGAATGGACAAGTTCGTAAAGTGTCAAAATAATCCTCCCCGGCCTCAAAATTCATGTGAGATTTGGAAGGGGCCACATTTTCAAAAATAGCCGTTTGGTTGCATTTGTCAAACGGGAAAAGGAAGCTGGCCTTTTTGTTTTGAGGTTTGTAAAACTTTTGATTATAATGTGTGTCGTTTGATTTTCAAGTTTGTAGGTCATTTTTAAACCTTTGAAACCCAATATGAAAATTGAAAAAAAAATGATTAGTATTGTTTATCTTTTGTTGGTCCGAACTACGCAAGGTCTGATTCATGCGGGGTCATGATACGTAGGCAATCTCCATAAGATTCGACCACAACAAAAAATGAAAAAGAAAATGAAAAAAAGGGAAAAAGATGTTGCTAGTAATAAGAACCGGCTGAGTCCATTCTAACATGTTTTGTTTTGAATTGTGAAGAAAGTTGAGTTGGTCGGTTTGTTCAGAGGGTTCAACAAGAGTCTACTGTGCCGGAAAAATAGAATACTGAAACAGCAAATGACCGGAATGTGTCAAGCATGGGCCAGTGGGCAAGGACAGCCTCGTCATGAGTCACAATTTGCGACACAACAAGAGCAGTACCACTCTCCTAAGTACCACCCGTACTCGTTAGATCTTCCTGCAAAGATTGAAGAGCCTGCCCGAAAGATGGTACAAGAAGAAATGACCCAAAGAGTGAAAAACTTAGAACAATGGTTGAAAAACAGGCAAGGGTTGTCTGGTCAAAAGAGTGTTGCCTTCAAAGATCTATGTATGTTCCCCGATGTCCACTTGCCGCCTGGTTTCAAGACTCCCAAATTTGAAAAGTACGATGGACATGGAGATCCCATTGCCCACCTGAAAAGGTATTGCAATCAAATGAGAGGTGCGGGAAGAAATGAAGAATTGTTGATGGCTTATTTTGTGGAAAGCCTTACGGGAGTAGCTTCCGAATGGTTTATGGATCAAGACACGTCTCGCTGGTATGTCTGGGATGACATGGCACAAGCATTTTTCAAACAGTTCCAATACAGCGTCGACATGGCCCCAGACCGCATTTCCCTTTCAAACCTGAAAAAGAAACCAAGTGAAAGTTTCAGGGAATATGCCATTAAATGGAGAGAGCAAGCAGCTCGAGTTAAGCCACCCATGGATGACCACGAGCTAATAAATGTCTTCCTTCAAGCGCAAGAGCCAGATTACTTTCAGAACATGATGTCCGCAGTTGGCAAATCCTTCTCGGAAGCAATCAAAATGGGAGAAATAATAGAGAATGGTCTTAAGACAGGAAAAATTATAAGTCAAGCAGTTTTTAAAGCTGCAACTCACGCTGTCCGGGTTGAGTCTGATAATTTTTGCGACACAAATGAGAAGATTGAAGAAATCATGATGACATCAGGGTCAAGAAGAGGTCCTATGAGAACATCTCGAAGGTATGAGCAGCCTCCTAAAGTTATCTATAAATCCCCTGAGCAATATTATCCCCCTCAGAACCCACAGCACTCTATTGTTCCGCCTCAGTATGTTGCCCGACCACAAAAACGTCCCAGAAGGCGAGCACGAGCGTCACAAAATCTCCAGAAGCCTCCACATAACTTTCAGGTGCCCTATAACCCACATCCAAGCCAGAAGTATAAAGGGGAACGAAGGTTGAAAGATAATTTTACACCAATAGGAGAGTCATATGAAAGCTTATTCGAGAGGTTAAAGCATCACGACATGATTGCATCTATTCCTCCAAATCATCTGGACCCACGTGCAAGAAGCTTTGACCCTTCTAAAAGGTGTGAATACCATTCCAATGCCCAGGGGCACAATGTTGAAAGTTGTCGGGATTTGAAAAGAGAAATAGAAAGGATGATCCAGGAAAATCTGATTGTGATCCAAGGTAATGACGCCCAGAATATCACGCAGAATCCTTTACCTGCACATCATGATGCACCCTTTATGGGGAGGATGCCTGGTAACATGGGATTTTAGAGTCATCCCGGGAAGCCGCTAACTGATGATAATGATATTGAAGTTGGTAACGGCCTTGGCAATGATGATGCAGAACTTAATGGCTAAAACACCGTATTGGGCAATTGGAAAGGTGCTCCATCTCCTGGTCAGCTAGAGAGGATTTTTGGTGGTTTATTTTGTTGTCATTTCATTCATCCGGATTATTTTAGGGTTGTAATTCGGATATTGTCTTGTGGTCAAACCCCCTTATCCTTTTATTTGTCTAGTACCTAATATGGTGTTATCTGGTTTAGTTTTAGGGTTGTAACTGTTTATTTTGTCGTAAACGGTTCTACCTTTTGTCTAAAAGCAAATTCCAGTCTTTTTCATCTTCTTTGTTTAGTTTTTTTTTACCCTTTTGTTTTGCTTCTATTCAACAACGATTCTAGTGACATGACATGCGCGCACAGTTTGGGCCTGGTCTTTAAAGTTAATCATAAAACCCTGGAGAGGTGATCAAAGCATTTAAGGGAAATAAGAACAGTTTGAGATTATTTGAAGCCCGAGTCATGTGGAACTGGGGCAAGTAAAACTTAAAGAAAACCGTTAAATGCAAGATTCGCCAAATTGGCATGAGGGTCGTTCATGAGAATGAGAGTGTCTCCCAACGGTGCTTTAGAAATGACAAATGAAAAAGCAAGTGTTTAACATAATTGTCAAGTCCAGCACCATCGGAAGAGACTATAAATCTATGATCAATTGTGTTGTTTGCATTTGGCATGTTTTGAAGACTGGAATGACGAAGGCATTTTGTTCTGCTATCTAAACACTTTATCCTTCGTTACCCCCCTTTGAGCCTTATTTATTTTCTTTCATACCCCTCGTTCGGAATCAATAGCAACGACTAGGAAATACGAGCCTGGAAGGTAAAAAAAAAATAAAAAAAAAAACAAAAAAAAAAGAAAAGAAAAATGATAACAATAAAAAAAACAAAAGAAAGTCAAAAGAAAAAAGAGGAATTGGGAACTACGTTTGACCTGATTCCTCAAAGAGGATACGTAGGCGCTTCACGGCTCGGTCATAGGGTGCATAGTGTGCATAGTGTGCATAATGTGCATGGTGTGCATAGTGTAACAAAAAATTTAAAAAAAAATATAAATAATAAATAAATAATCCCCAAGCAAGAAACTGGGGCAAGAGTTGCGCTTGTTATAAACAAATATGATTTCGAAGGTTGTAATTTTGAACCCCAAATTGATTTATTTTTGAGCCTTTAATACCCTTTCTTTCTAAGCCTATCCAAAAAACCCACATTACGGTCCAAAGAAAGACCTTCTGATCAGTCTGCAAAAGATGCCAAGTCAGACAAATGAGAGTCTTACCGGCGAACATAACATTCTGTTCCACAGCAGAAAGGACTCTAATCTCCGGCAGAGAGAGTCATACCGGCAACACTCCAAATCCCCAGCTGGAAAGTGATACAAATGAGAGAGTCTTATCGGTGAAGATCTTTACGGACACCATAAGGCGACGCAAGCTGAGAGAAAAACCAAAATGAGAGAGGCTTGATAGTGAAAACCCTTTGGGCACTACAAGTCGAATAAGATTGGGAATCAAATGGGGAATCGTCAATTGAAGGTCTTAAAAGACGATTGGCGGCAAAGGATGGACCACATGTGCATGTCATGACCATTAGAGTCGGTATTTGCGTTTGATAGGTTTTTATTTATAGTTTCTTTTGTTAAAGAGTCATCTTTTTCCGTTGTCTTTTATTCTGTTCCCTTTTATCTTTTCCTTTCATAGAAATTTTCCCAGTAGAGTCTGTTTGGTCAGAACCAGTGGGAAATGACTTCAAAATAGGCCATCAGCTTTCCAAGATAAGATCTGACTAGTACATACAAATGATATAGTCAGCAAGGAACAAGCGCGAGGCCAGTATCAAGAAAGATATCTCCAGTAAAAGGAGATTGACAAAAGGATCAACGAGTGTCAAGAGGGATATCCTTGCCAAAATCAGAGGTTATTAAAACCTCAAGGCCAAGGCCCGTGGACAAAACAAGGAGAGCAATAAGCATGACTTGGAAAATTCATGCGAGACTAAAAGGTCGGGAAAATGCAAGTCTCCGAGCCATGCCACGAAAGAAGAGGGATATCCCCAGCAGAAAAGGATTATCCCCAGCAAATAATATCATCCCTTGTGGAATGCAGAGCAAGGAAGGAAAAAGGGAAAAGCCGTCCCAGTGGAGTATCACAACCAACTACCACGCTTTAAGATAACAAATTTTGTTTTGAAACAGGTAAAAGAAATGGCATTGATGACAGAAATGCATGCCATAAGGGAGACTGTAAAACTGGGGCAGAAAATTTTCCTTTCATTTGGAAAATTTTCTGGAAGTCAGGTACCCATTTGAGGAAGAATAAAAAACAACACCACTCTCAAGAGAAGTGGTCTTTGAACCAGTGTTGCCCCATTATAATAAGTTTCCAATGGAGGAAATTGATACCCAGCAGACAGAACAAAGGGATGACATTTGTGCTCAGAAAAACAAAAGCCATTATCATCCCTAGGAGCTTCCAGAAGAATGAAGCATCGATTTGAAGGGATAAAATTCCCCAGCAACGTTATCCTCAACGACGTTATCCCAAGAAGATAACACTTTTATCCCCAGCAGTGTTGAGAGAAAATAAATTCTGGAAAAAAAAATTGAATTTGAAGGAGGGGAAGAAAGAAAACTACCGTAGTTGTATTATCCCCAGCAAGCAAGAACAAAGCAGCGCGAAGGAAGGAGAAAAGAAAAGAAGGAATTACGAAGGTAAGTTTCTCAAATCATTGATCTTTACATTTTTCTCCTAGGATAAAAATTCCTAGTCTAATGAATTTACCTCCCGATACAATCTTGGTCCGATTAAATTTTTCTCCCAAGATAAGATATCAAATCTTAGTCGGATGAATCTTTCTCCTAAGATCACAACAAAATGGACCTAGTCTGACGATTTATCTCCTAGAGTCAAAATCTTGGTCTGATGAAATTGTTCTCCCAAGATAAAATCTTAGTCGGATGAATCTTTCTCCTAAGATCACAACAAAATGGACCTAGTCTGACGATTTATCTCCTAGAGTCAAAATCTTGGTCTGATGAAATTGTTCTCCCAAGATAAAATCTTAGTCGGATGAATCTTTCTCCTAAGATCACAACAAATGGACCTAGTCTGACGATTTATCTCCTAAAGTCAAAATCTTGGTCTGAAGAAATTGTTCTCCCAAGACAAAATCTTAGTCGGATGAATCTTTCTCCTAAGATCACAACAAATGGACCTAGTCTGATGAATTTACCTCCCGATACAATCTTGGTCCGATGAAATTTTTCTCCCAAGATAAGATATCAAATTTTAGTCGGATGAATCTTTCTCCTAAGATCACAACAAAATGGACCTAGTCTGACGATTTATCTCCTAGAGTCAAAATCTTGGTCTGATGAAATTGTTCTCCCAAGATAAAATCTTAGTCGGATGAATCTTTCTCCTAAGATCACAATAAAATGGACCTAGTCTGACGATTTATCTCCTAGAGTCAAAATCTTGGTCTGATGAAATTGTTCTCCCAAGATAAAATCTTAGTCGGATGAATCTTTCTCCTAAGATCACAACAAAATGGACCTAGTCTGACGATTTATCTCCTAGAGTCAAAATCTTGGTCTGATGAAATTGTTCTCCCAAGATAAAATCTTAGTCGGATGAATCTTTCTCCTAAGATCACAACAAAATGGACCTAGTCTGACGATTTATCTCCTAGAGTCACAATCTTGGTCTGATGAAATTTTTCTCCCAAGATAAGATATCAAATCTTAGTCCGATGAATCTTTCTCCTAAGATAAGATATCAAATCCTAGTTTGATGAATTTTCTCCTAGGATAATTTGAAAAAAAAAATGGTTGAAGTCAGGAGCCCCCCTGAAGAATAGAATGGCAATTTAGTGTTTGAAATCAGGCGTCCACCTGGAGAATGAGGATGAAAAAAAAATTGAAGAAGAAGTCAGGCATCCACCTGGAGAATGAGGATGAAGAATTAAAGAAGAAGTCAGGCGTCCACCTGGAGAATGAGGATGAAAGAATTTAAGAAGAAGTCAGGCGTCCACCTGGAGAATGAGGATGAAAAAATTGAAGAAGAAGTCAGGCATCCACCTGGAGAATGAGGATGAAGAATTTTAAAAAGAAGTCAGGCGTCCACCTGGAGAATGAGGATGAAAAAATTGAAGTTGTTGTCAGGAGCCCGCCTGAAGAGAGGAAAGGCGTTTTTAAAAGTTGTTGAAATCTTTCCAACCTAAATAAAGGAATGGCGATGTATGGTTTGAAGTCAGGAGCCCGCCTGAAGAGAGGAATGGCGATTATTTTCAAAGTTGTTGTCAGGAGCCCGCCTGAAGAGAGGAAAGGCATTTTTAAAAGTTGTTGAAATCTTGCCAACCTAAAGAAAGGAATGGCGATGTATTGTTTGAAGTCAGGAGCCCGCCTGAAGAGAGGAATGTCGATTATTTTCAAAGTTGTTGTCAGGAGCCCGCCTGAAGAGAGGAAAGGCGTTTTTTTAAAAAGTTGTTGAAATATTGCCAACCTAAAGAAAGGAATGGCAATGTATTGGTTGAAGTCAGGAGCCCGCCTGAAGAGAGGAATGACGTTTATTTCTAAAGTTGTTATTGATGTTGGGAGCCCACCCAGATAACAGAGGCATACATATCAGTCTTTACATTTCAGTTGTTGAAGTTGGGAGCCCGCCCAGACAACAAAGGCATACATTTCAGTCTTTATATATCAAGCATTGAAGTTGGGAGCCCGCCCAAATAACAGAGGCATACATTTCAAGTCTTTAATTTTCAAGTATTGAAGTTGGGAGCCTGCCCAGATAACAGAGGCATACATTTCAAGATCAAGTTAGAGGACAATAAAACAGAGGGTTACAATAGGAATCCCCAGCAGGAAACAATAAAAATCCCCAGCACCGAGAAACAGAAGGTTGCAACAAGAGGTCACAGTACAAGCTCAAGTACATGTGTCAAAAGAAGAAAAGCACCGGAAGAAATGCAAGCAGACAAGGAAGCAAGGCAACAAAAACAAATTGTACTCTAGCCTAGCTTCTTGTTCCTTTTAAGCACGGTGTAACAAGGAGATCGGTAAGCAGTAGTAATAGCATGCAACAACAGTAACATTGCAGTCCAACGGTAGTCCCAGCTACCAAAATTTCTCGAACTACATTGACCTGATTCCTGTTTAGCCCAGGATATGTAGGAAACCTTTGAAGCAAAGGTTCGGTCAAATCTTTTTCAAAAAAATGCTTCAACGGAGTACTCGGATGGGCAAAAATCGCTCGCTTTATCTTTGCACGAAAACCCTTCGTGTCTTCGGGCAAAGAGGGGCAGCTGTAAGCACGTGATTTTTGCCCTATATGAGAATTACTCCCAAAAAATTCAAAAATAAAATGATTTTTCTTTGGTGTGCAATTTTTGTGATATTTTGAATAATTATTTGTATTTGTCTGTGCATGTTTATTTGCTAAATTAATAAAAAATACAAAAATATGTCGCATTTTGCATGTAAGATTTAATTCTACAATTGTTAGTAATTGAATTTGTTTTACAAAAATTAAAAATTACAAAAAATAGGCATCGTTTGCATTTTTAGCATTTAATGTCCAAATATACAATTTTATGCTTAATTAATACTTAATTGTGCGTTAGTTGTTATTGGGAGTTAATTTGCGCTGTTATAACTTAATTTAGTTCCTAATAATAGTTTAAGTATTTTTCTAATTTAGTTTTAGAAAAATAAAAGAAGAAAAGAGAGCGAAAATATAAAGAAAGTCGGAATTGGACCTCTTCTTCAATTTCAAGCCACAAGCCCAAAAAATGGCCCAATCTTCCCTACGACCCAGTCCATTTCGAACTGGGTCGACCCAGTCCATAACCCAAAATACCCAAACCCCTTTGTCTTACATTTTACAAAAAACAAAACAAAAACAAAATCAAGAAAACCCTAACCTAAACACTAAACTACCGCCCCCCCCCCTTTCTTATCTTTCTTCTTCTTCTTCTTCCTCAAGAAAGACAAGCTCCATCAATGGCTACTTCACCATCTCCACCACAACCACCCCTTCACCACATAACCATGGTTGCCCTCAAGCTTCACCATTGTCGTTTTTGTTTTTGCGCCATGGCTGCCCGCGTTTGCTTTCATCTTCTTCGTCGAGCTCAAGCTTGAGCTCGACATCCATGGACGACCACTGCTTCTCTAGCAGCCATGGCTGCGTTCCTCGTCATCGAACCCCAGCCAGCGCGACCATAGTCACGAGCTCCGACCACAGTCGCGAGCACCAACGGCGACCAAACAACCTGCCTGCGCCACGCCGCTACTGTCGCGGCTTCTTCTTCTACTCCTTCTGGTCGCCGCTGCTGCTGCCACGATGTTGTTGTTGCCGTGATGCTGTTCATTTTCCTCCTCCCAGTCACGACGAGGTCGAGTTGCTGCTGTTTTGAATCGGCGTCGCTGCTTCCCTTCATCGTTCCAGCTGCGGGCTGCTTCATTTCTCTTCGTCTTCGTCGTCCTTCGTTCGAGCTTTGGTCGAGGCTCGGACAGATTTGTTTACAATCAAAGTTCGTCGTTGATTCATCTCCGGTTAGTTGTTTTTGAGTTTTATTTTTGTTCATATTTTGTTTGATATTTTCCGGATCCAAAATCGTTAAATGATTTAATCCTTGTTTTGTTCGTTGTTCATCTTTGAAATAATTTTCTAGTGTGTTCATGTTGTTTGTTAAATTAATTTTCATATTTCAAAATAGAAGTTTAATTAGTTTTTTTCATGTTTATTTCATGTTTGTATTATTGTTTAAGTAAGTATTTGTTAGTTTGATGTTTGTTAGATTCAAATTGAAATTTAATTAACTATTTCTTCAATTTGTTTCATGTGTTTATGTATTGTTAGAAATTGTTAATATTGTTAAGTTCAAGTTTAAGTTCATAATTGTTTCTTCGTCGATCTTGTTATTTGTTTAAAGAATTTAGTTGTGTTAGAGAAATATGTTGGTTTAATCGTTTAAATCCATCATGTTTGTTGTTTAAAATAGATTTAATTCATGTTCATACTTTGTTTGATTGTTCTTGAATCCGAAATTTGTATAGCTTGATTTCTTGTTTACCATTTGTGATTATTTCTTGAATTTGTCTCATAAAGTTTAATATAGGAATTGTTGGTTGTAATGTTGTTAGAATTGATTTTAAGTTCAATATGATTGAATTTAGAAATCTTCATACTTTGTTTGTTGTTGTTGAATCCGAAAATAGGATTGTTTGTTGCTAAAATATTGTTCAATCAAATTTTAGTTGTTCTTTGTTGTTCAATTTGTGTTCATGTGATTTGTTGTTGAAATGTTGTTAAAATCGTGTTCATGTGATATTGTTGTTATGATGTTCATCCGTGTTCATATTGTTGTTTGAACATTGTTAGAAATTGATCATATTGTCTATATTTTGGTTAAGTTTGATTAATTGATGTGTTATAGCTGATGGGTAGTTTGGTAAATTTGTAGTACGTTCAGGGGTAGTTTGGTAATTTCAGTAAGGTCGTGAGGGGTAGTTTAGGAATTGTACATTTTGAAATTGTTTATTTGAAGCATGGGGGACAAAATGAAATGGGGTGGGTTGTGATATAGTTGTTTAATATAAAGGGGGGACAAGATTTAATTTAAAGGGGGAATCTTGCATTATTTTAAATGAAGCATGGGGGACAAAATATAATGGGGTGGTGTGATATGTTTATTTAATGTAATGGGGATGAGTGGAAAGATAATGGGTTGGGTAGAGAAAAAGTATTGATTTTAATTAATTGAAAGGTTTATGGGATGTGTTATATATGTGAAGTCTTGAAGACATAGAGAGAAAAAATACAGAGAGAGATAAGAAAATATACGAGAGAAAAAACACAGATAAGAGAAACGAATCTGAGAAGAAAAATAGAAGAGAGAAAAAAGGGCTGAACATTTAAGAGAAAGAAAAATTCCGAAAAATATTTAAGCTTTCAAAATAAAAATAAAAACTAAAAAAATCTTTTGCTTTCTTTCTTTGTTTGAAATTAGTATCAATGGTTGTTGTTTCATTCAAAGCTTAAAGCTTTTGTTTTTGAGATTACTACTCCACCGGTCTGTTACTGGGTTGTTAATGTTGCTGGGCAGTTGTTGCTGTTGTACTGTTATTACTGCTGCTGATTCTCATCTTCATTTTCTTTTGCTTCCAATATCAGGTACATATCTGTAAATTCATGTCATGAAAAGCTTCAACATGACATATTAATGAAGTTCGGGAATTATAATTCTGTTTTCCATTCGTTCAAGTTCATTAGTTTAAAATTTGGTTTTGTTTCAGTTGATTAATATAGTAGTATGTTTGTCGTGATGAATATAAGATAATTGTTACCTCTTAAAGTTCGTATAAGTGTTGTAATAATATCACCTATTTCGGAATTTTCATTAAGTGAAGTCATGATTGAATTATCAAGGTAGGGAACATGACATAAAATGGGCCATTAATTACATCCCGTAATATTGTTAGCTAAATGTAAAGTAGAATGGAAGTATCAAGAAATTACATTATTAGTATATCTTGTAAAAAATCTGATTTTGGTTTAGATTGATATAAGTTGTATGTTCATATATGGCATGATGATGAGTATATATAAAATCATATATGGAAGGTGATTTGATATAGCTCGTTACGATGTTAGAGTGTTATGAATG
Organism: Nicotiana tabacum; assembly: GCF_000715075.1. Classification (NCBI taxonomy): domain Eukaryota; kingdom Viridiplantae; phylum Streptophyta; class Magnoliopsida; order Solanales; family Solanaceae; genus Nicotiana; species Nicotiana tabacum. Next base: position 86,624,302 of record NC_134101.1, on the reverse strand, counting down.
TTTTAGACGGACAATTGTGTTGCATGTAAGGCAATTTTATTCAATCGATTTGTATAATAATTCCCTTTCTTATCAACTTGATGCCTATCTACCATCATAAACAAATTAATCAAGCGATTATAACTTTGGATTAAAAACAAGTAATGTAGAAGGTGATTAGGTTTATAGATTATAACATTTTTTAGCATTCGCTTCAAATAGAACAATGAAAATTCTTCAAAAATATCACTTCCTTACATCCATTCTTTCCCAATTTTTATACGTAATTTGCATGTTGACTATTTGGGTAGGCAAATATTGTATTCACTAAATGGTAGTAGTTATCACACGTTTATTTTTACTCCACAAATTCGAATGGTTTGAGGAATATAATTCATACGCGAAAAACATAAATTGCGATCAACGTCCAATAAATTGTAAATTCTTTTTAAGGAATTTAGAGACTAAAAGAATATTTATTTCTCATGATGTTCACATAAAAATACGTGGATATAATAAACAATTTGTAAACAAATTTATACTACCATCAAGAATATTTTTGTGATTAGGGATACGTTCGCGTAACCTAATTATATTTCTAAAGGCAATTCGGATTATGCGTTCGCGCAACTTCGATCGAATATTTAATAAAAGGGATTTCTCGGAGAATATCATTATTAATTTCATAAAAACCCGAGATGTGAGGTTCACTACTTAATTATACCAAAAGGGCGAATGTTCTTGATTTTATTTAAAGCATAATTTCGAAAATAATTATTTTAATAAAAATATTATCTATATTATTGTGTACACGTGCACGTGGCACAACTCCGCATGTTTTAAAAATATAATTTATAACACGAATATACGTACGCGTGATTCGATTCAAAGAAGGGACTTTAAATCTAAATAGAAGCGGTAACAATAAAATCATGCAATAAAAAATGTATTTAGCAAATCAAAATAATCAAGCCGAATATAACAGTTGAGCGACCGTGCTAGAACCACGGAACTCGGGAATGCCTAACACCTTCTCCCGGGTTAACAGAATTTCTTATCCGGATTTCTGGTGCACAGACTGTTAAATAGACAGAGTCATATTCTCCTCGATTCAGGGATTAAAATCGGTGACTTGGGACGCCTTAAAATTCCCAGGTGGCGACTCTGAAACAAACAAACAAATTCCGTTTCGACTGTCCTTTAATTGGAGAAAACTCCTTACGCACCCTCGCGGGCGCGGAAAAAGGAGGTGCGACAGGTACTAGGAGAGTGGGCCACCAAGAATTCTAAGATATTGCCATATCTGCACCATGTACTGGAATTGAGAAAAAGGTTCACGAAGATAGAGTTTCGGCATGTGCCTAGAATTCAGAATGAGTTTGCCGATGCATTGGCCACTTTGTCATCCATGATACAACATCCAGATAAGAATTTCATTGATCCCATCCCAGTGAGAATTCATAATCCGCTGGCGTATTGTGCCCATGTTGAGGAAGAAACGGATGGAAAACCTTGGTTCCATGATATCAAGGAATATTTGGCGAAATAAGAATACCCGGAGCATGCAAACCATACTCAGAAATGCACACTCCAGATATTGTCCAATCACTTCTTCCACAGCGGAGAAAATTTGTATAGAAGAACTCCGGATTTGGGATTTCTAAGATGTGTCGACGCAAAAGGAGATACATGCTGGGACCTGCAGCCCCCATATGAATGGTTTTGTCTTGGCCAAGAAGATACTTAGGGCCGGTTACTTTTGGATGACTATGGAGACAGATTGCGTCTAGTATGTCCACAAATGCTACCAATGTCAAGTGCATGCCGATATGATAAAATTGCCTCCAAATGAGCTCAATGCAACAAGCTCATTTTGGCCATTGGCCGCTTGGGGAATGGATATCATCAGTCTGATTGAGCCCACTGCTTCAAACAGGCACAACTTCATTCTAGTAGCCATCGTCTACTTCACAAAATGGGTAGAGGCTGCATCTTACAAAGCTCTAACCAAGAAAGTCTTTGCAGACTTTGTCAAGGATCGTATTGTTTGCCGATTCGGAGTTCCTGAGTCCATTATCACTGATAATGCCACCAATCTCAACAGTGATATAATGAAATCCACGTGCGAAACTTTCAAAATCAAGCACAAGAACTCCATATCTTATAGACCTCAGATGAATGGAGCCGTAGAAGCCGCCAACAAAAACATCAAGAAGATACTAAGGAAGATGGTAGAAAACCACAAACAATGGCGCGAGAAGTTACCCTTTTCCTTGTTAGGATACCGCGCTACAGTTCGCACATCAACTGGGGAAACTCCTTACATGTTGGTTTATGGTACCGAAACTGTCATCCCAGCCAAGGTAGAGATTTTGTTTTTAAGAATCATACAGGAAGCCGAACTGAATGATACAAAATAGATAAGGAGCTGCTATGAGCAATTGGCCCTTATAGATGGAAAAAGAATGAATGTAGTATGTCACGGTCAGCTTTATCAGAACAGAATGTCCAGAGCTTTCAACAAAAGTGTCAAACCAAGACAGTTTGCACTAGGACAACTGGTGTTGAAGAAGATCTTCCCACATCAAGATGAAGCCAAAGGGAAATTCTCTCCCAACTGGAAAGGTCCTTACATGGTTCATAGGGTGCTGACAGGAGGAGCACTCATACTTGCAGAAATGGATGGAGAAGTCTGGCCAAAACCAATCAATTCAGACGCAGTCAAAAGATACTATGTTTAGACTATTTACATTTCTTCATCATGATATAATTGAACTACGCTTGACCTGATTCCCATTTAAGAGGGGATACGCAGGTAGCCCTGTGGGTTCGGTCATATCATAATCAAATTTCCATTTGCCCCAGGATCAGAAATTGGGGAATAATTTTGAGGAGGACCCTCAAAATTCCGGAGCAAGTCCAGCCAACACCCCGCATACTGCATGAGACTAAGCTCTGTCTCCATCTTACATGAGGCTAAGCCCTGCCTCTATATTTGCATAAGGCGAAGCTCTTCCTTCTATTTGCATGGGACTAAGCCCTATCCCACATCCTGTATGAGTCTAAGCTTTGTCTCCATATTGTATGAGGCTAAGCCCTACCTTCAATTTTGCATAAGGCTAAGCTCTACCTTCCATTTGCATGGGACTAAACCCTATCCTGCATCTTGCGTGAGGCTAAGCTCTTCCTCCATATTTGCATAAGGCTAAGCTCTGCCTTTCATTTGGATGGGACTAAGCCTTGTCCCGCATCCTGCATGGGACTAAAACTCTGTCTCCATCTTGCATGAGGCTAAGCCCTTCCTCATGATTTGCAAAAGGCTGAGCTCTGTCTTTCATGGGACTAAGCATTGTCCCTCCTTGCATAAATGTTGCCCTATTCTAGCACTATCTATTTGCTCCTCTTTCGAGCTAAGCTCTGACCTCAATCGCACAAGACTAAGCCTTGTCTTCTTAATTTTATCATCATATTATTACATCTCATGGGCTGAAATATCGCTAATTTGTTCAAAGGCGTCATTGTCTAAAGGCATCATCATCATAGCCGGAAGACACCATGCCATGGCCTGAGGATCTCTCAAATTTGCATATCTTTTGTCAAAGGTGTCATGGTTCGAAGGCACCATTTTCATAGCCCGAGAACATCATTTCATGGCTTGCGAATCTCACAATTCATGGCCCAGGATATCATGGTCTAAAGACGTCACCTGCACCGTCCAAAGACAATCTTTCATGGTTCAAAGAGAATTTGCATCACGTTTAAATTTTTGCAGTAATATACGTACTTGCATGCATTGCATTTTGAGTTTTCAAGTGATCTCGGAGGTAACCGTTTTCAAACAGGAGCAACCATTTGCTCCGGTTTCCACTTATACCATTTTTACTTCGCCATTCATAACTAATTCTCATCAGCTACTAATCTTACCTCGTGATATCCAACTATCTACCTTATAATACATCTAATACACTCTAGACCCACAATCATAACTCCATCCAACATCACCCTTCATAAAAGAGCCGTTGCCGAAATTGGCTACCATTCCTTCAATAACTCCATCGGCTTCGTTCACCGGTGGATCTGGAACTACACATGGTCTGATTCCTATAAAACTAGGGATATGTAGGCAGCTCAAAGACCAGAGTTCGGCCTCTATCTTTCAAAATATCCCATTTGGTCAAAATTGGCCATCATTTCTTTATCCGAAATCTCCTTCATCCTTCCCGGGTAAAGAGAGGCAGCTGGTGATACCCAATATTTCCCTATAATATTTTAAAGTGCATATATACATTCAAAACTGTGCATTAGCATCAATGGATATTTTTCTATAATTTCTATATTTTTAAATTAATTTATTATAGTATTTTATTTATATAAATAATTATAAAACTGCATCACAAATGATTTGAAAATATTTTTTGATTTAATATTACTATTTATGGTCCTATTAAGTCCAAATTATTTCACAAATAACCAAATTAGCACCTTTTGGTTATAACTGCAATAACTTTGCAATTATAGCCCATGCATATAATTTTTGCATTATTTTACCAAAAATTAGTCCATTATATTTCAAAATACTGAAAATTATTTTTAAAACATTTCTACGCATGAAAATTATTTTTATAATTAGTTAATTATTTTACAAATTAATTTTATTCAATTGTTTTGGGTATTTAATAAATAACCCTTTTATTTCAATTTTAGCCTAAATAACCAGCCCAACACCTCTTTATAAATTAGCCCAAAACCTTAGGCCCAAATCATTTACCTGTCCGACCCAATGCTTAGCCAATACTGGCCGTTGATCGTTTTTGATCAACAGTCTAAGATTTTCCTACCATAATTAAACTAACCAAACCCCCCTCTAACCCTAATCATTTACCCCTTCCCCCGCAGTCATTCTTCCCCTTTCTCTCTTAAACACTCTCTAGCAAAACCCTAATTTCCCCGCCGTCATCGGCTTACGCTGCTATTCTATGGTGTTTCTTCATCATCTCAGGCCTCTACAGGCCTCCTACCGGATATGGTCTATCCGTCTCCTAGATCCTTGAGGGGATTTCAAGGGACCTAGGCAGGTCTGTTTTGCACCTTCGGATTTCTTGCCTGTTTCAGGCTATTTTTCCGGCCTTGAGTAAGAATCGTTCTTATTTTGTTACGAATCCATAGTTTTCTAAGCCTATGTTCTTGTCTCTATTGCGCTTTCTAAAAACCCTAATTTTTTGGTCTCCAATCTTCTCAGATTTGAGACGAATCGAACATATTTCACATGTTTTCCTTGAAAGTTTTTTGGTTTTCAACTGATTTCCCGTTTTTCCTAAACTAGGGTTTACTATAATTTATCTTCTCAAAGGGTTTCTGATTTTTAATGCTTAATCGTTTGTTCTTATGTGTTCTCGACTAATTTAGGCTAAGGCTGCCTAAGCCCTAGTCGATTTATGTGAAAACCCTAATTTTCTGATGCTTTGCTTCAATTATGAGTTTTTCCATGTTACCCGTTGTGAGCACGTGATTTTTGCCTCACTTGAATTACTCCCACAGAATGCCCAAAATTAGATTTTTCTTTAATTATTGGTTATTTTTAGGAATTATTGTTGAATTTTTCTAATCATTTGCATTTTTGTGCGCACGTTTAATTTTATTTAATTCATAAAAATACAAAAACACATTACATTTGCATTTAGGATTTAGTTTTACATTTTTAATAATTAGTGTTTTACAAAAATAGAAAAATCACAAAAAATGATTTATTTTTGCATTGTTTAATTTTTTTAGGTTTGAATTTTGTTAGTTTTCCTTTAATTTAATTAATTTAATTTGATGGAAAATTTGGTTTAGGAATTAAGTTAGGTTTTATTTTTATTTTTTATTGTTTAAAAGAAAAAGAATTAAAAAGAAAGTTGTAAAAGAAAAAGAGAAAGAATCGGAGATTTCGGATTTTTGGGCCAACTTTTAAAATTCCCAAGCCCAGACCAAAATTCCCCTTGTGTACCCGATTAAACCCGTCCAGAACCAGCCCAAAACCCGTTCCTAGTCCGGTCCAAACCCACTCAAGAACCAAACGACGTCGTTCTGGCCTCTCATCATCTGAGCCATTGATTTCACTTAATCGAACAGACGGAACTGGGGCCTGGATTATTATTTAACTGTCTGAATATACCACCCCCTCCTCTAATCATCTCCCTCACATTACCCTTCTCAGAGAACCAAACAATAACCCTAATCCTCCGCCCCATTTTCCACCGCCTCAACCGGCGGCGCCACCTCCAAACCACCCCAAATTAACACTGTAGAATCCCCATGGCTCCCTCTCCCCTAATCTACAACCGGTTTCCCTCGAATCTTTCCAGAACTTCTCGAATCATAAATCTAAAGTTCGAGCCCAAAAAGCCCAAAGCCAAATCTATACATGCAAGGTTGTTTCTCCAATTTTTCTGAGTATTCAGGGCTGGTGTTTATCACAAAATAATGTTATTCATTTGTTCTTGACAAAGAACTAGCGATTGACATTATTTGGGGGTTTAAATCGGAATATCAATCTCGAGTTCGAGTTTTGGTCGGTGAGTTTTCCTTCGTTCTTTGTTCATTTTTTGTGTTATTTCAACTTCCATTCCTCTTCATCTCTCCTTCTTTTTCTTTGGTTAATTCAACTGAAACTCGACCAAAGTTTCTGGTCGAGATTAAGTAATATCCTTTTGTTCCTTTTTAGTTTTCTTTTCCAAATTTTGTTCCCTGATTGTTCTTGGTCTGTTTAATATTTCTTGTTAACAGCATGATTAAACTTCTGATTTCACCCGTTTGTTTAGCCATTTAGTTTAACTTAATTAGATTTATTTGATAACTTAGTTTAAATCTGCATTAACCAGTCCTTTAGTTTAGGTTTTAGTTTTGTGAAATAGTTTAGTTGTTTTCTTACTACTTGCCATAAAATACCCAATTTAGTTTAATTCATTCTGTTATTTGGGCTCTGAATCCATTTCAGACTTCACTCCAAGGGATTTGATTTAGGGTATTGGGTCAGAATTGAGCTCTTGTTTGGTTTAACCATTGGGTCAATTTGACCCATGACCCATGGGTTCCCGGGGTAAATAACATGAGTCCTAAAGGGTAGTTTAGGAATTGTAGGTGGGGGGAATCTTTGAGCAACTGATTAGGAAGCTTTTAGGAAGGTGTCAGTGGGACTAGACTGAAAATCTGATTTTAAAATTAAGGGTATGTGAGCAAAAATGAGAATTCAAAAAGGTTTTAAGTGCAAAAACCGATTCCTTTAGGCTGCCCTAGAAGCTTTCCTATAAAGGAATCATTACTTGAGATTCAAGGAGAAATGAAAAAACTTGAGAAAATATCCTGAAAACTGAAATGGCTGCTTTTTTTGAAAAATTCTGAAATAACCTTGAATTCCTTGTAGTTCTTTGTGAAAACTATTCAAAATTCTGCTTGGTTTTTGGTTCTTCTGATCCTCATTGCTTAGTTTAAAACCACTGAAAATTTCACAGTCTTGCACTTGGTTTAAATGGATTGAGTTGTGGATATTTAAAGTTTTTGTTTTAAACTTTGCTGTTGGAAACATTGTTTCATTGCTGGGTTTTAGCTGACTCTGCTGCTTCTTCTTTTGGTTGAGTTTCCTACTACTGTTCTCCTGCTGAATCTTCACTTATTTGTTTTCCTTTCTATTTCCAGGTATTTCTGTAAACTATGGAGGGCTACTGACTATAAACATGCCTATTCGAGTGGAAATTTGATTGAATACGAAATTGTTTTGAGCTTTGCTTCTTTTCTTCTTCTATTTCTATAGCCTTTCTGTAGTAAATCCAAAGTTATACGCATTTTTTTCAGTTTTTCCCCTGCCCTTAATATGCTATACAAATGAATGTGTGCTCTTTAAGAGTTTGGGTGTTGATTAATTCTCTAAATTTTGTTACTTTTTGGTATTGAAAAAGAGTTAGTTGGTTTAAAGTTTCATGCTGTGTTTGTAAGTTTAGTTTAAGCATGAATATTTGTCAGTTTGAAGTCAAGCATGTATTCTCATGTAGTATTCATAGTTTTCCTGGTGTATTAATTATTGGGTAGTAATTAGATTTAACAGTTTGTGTTTGAGTGCAAATGGTCGTTTTGCTTTAGTATAGACTCGATGTTGAGTCTGGAATCCTCAATCTTGTTCGTTATAGTGTTAGGGCTCATCGAGCCTTGGATTATGAAGTCATTTGCAAGGGAAGATGGCCTGTTGTCGCTATTTGGGCTCGTTTCTTGAGCCCAACAACTCATTCGTTTGGCTACTGGATTGTTCTGGTAGCAGATTTGACTCAAAGATGCATGAAACATAAAATTAGAAATTTAGCTTAGTTAATTTGTGTTAAATGTTTAAAATCAGAGTTTAAGTTTGTTAATTTGACTTCATGTTCCATGTTAACATCAATTGATTTGCATTATTTGATTTGGGTATGAATCATTGGATTATGAGAACTGGACGTTGGCCCAGCTAAAGAACGGTCGAATTCAGATTCAATTACGCACCCCATGAGGTGTTCATTGTTTCACAAATTTGGGCTCATTTGGGCCAAGCCTGAGGGCATTTGTTAATAGATCGTTTACCCTTCTGCTGCTTGGGCCTGTCTTTTGTTTCATCAGATGCAGCTTTGCAATTTCCTTTAGATAATTGGTCTCTAGTACGATACCTATTGGTTAATAAGTAAGGTCAAATCTTTAGCTAAAATAATTAGAATATTTCAATCCTCATTAATTACTTAATTAGCCTCTTAAAATTAGTTTGAGGTGTGCCATATTAGTCAAATGTACAATTTATGGCCCTAAAGCTTAGTTTCAAATTTTCTTTAAACATTTAGAATCGAGGTGTGCCGTGCCAAATAAAATCTCAAAATGCATGGCCCTCATTTAATTAATTTTAATCCTTTGAATCGAGGCGTGCCATTTATTTGAATTTTCATGGCCCTCGCAAACTTGAAAGTGCGTAGTTGCTTTAGGCACGCTATTTTAAAAATTACTTTTCTAAACTCGGGTGTGCATTTCATGTGACCCAAATCCAAATCTTAACAATGTTAAATAAATATGTCTCGTACAGCGGGTGCATTTCATGTGGCGTGGTCCAAAGACGCATTTTAGATGACTTGAAATCTTCTTTAAAAATAACTAAAAGCGGTTTAATAAATTTAAAATATACCATAGGCTAAAACATGTATTAAAATCAGATAATAGGCCAATTGTAATAGTTTAAGCGACAGTGCTAGAACCACGGAATTCGGGGGTGCCTAACACCTTCCCTCGGGTTAACAAAATTCCTTATTCAAAATTTCTGGTTCGCAGACTTCAAAAAGGAAAGTCGAATTTTCCTCGATTTGGGATTTAAAAACAAAGCCGGTAACTTGGGACACCAGAAAATAAACCATCCCAAGTGGCGACTCTGGATAAAAATGAATAAATAATCTCATTTCGAATAATGTCACTTAAAGTGGAAAAACTCCCTTGTACTCCCTTCGGGTGTGTAAAAAGGAGGTGTGACAGCTCTGGCGACTCTGCTGAGGATACAAACCCAGAACTTTGGTTCAGGGTTTAAGAATCCGAGCTTAGGATAATTGGTATAGTTGGCTTGTTTTTATCTGATTTTTACATGTCGAGCCTAATGTGCTAAATGCCGATTTTACTGCTTTGATATTGTTTGAACTGTATATATAAACTTCTACGAAACTCTTCTTCTCTCTGAGTCTTCTAATCATCTGGGGAGTGTGTACTTTGTGTGACTTCCCTTCTGTTTAGAGTCTTATCCAATCTTAGAACGAGGTTCAGACAAGTTGCAAAGCTGGTGAAGCTTCTGTATTTCCGGTACGCTGCCCCCCTCAGCTCGAGCTGTCCACTAGGTAAGCCAGATCTAGAACAATACACCCAGGTTTTAAAACTAGTATAACAAAACCTCATGTCGGATCCCTAGTAGGAACGTTTGTTTGCATCACGTGCATTTGACTTTGGAGACTCAACACAGGGATTGGGTCTGTCTAGAACAGGTGTACCCGAAATGAAACGACCATCCTGATGCATCCTACTTGCTACTTGTATTTGCTTCGGATTTGCATGTTGACCGGTTTGTTGGATAATAAGAGAAAAGTTGGGAAAAGAAAAATCAATGTGAGGGCTAAGAGAGATATTGCCTATTTTTGAAAAAACCAGTGTCCAAAAATATACCGAAACTCTGCCGAAATTTTGAAAAGAAAAAAAGAAGAGAAAATTCTATTTTTTAAAAAAAATAGTTGGTTTTTATTTTGTCAAATCTGCCCGAACTACGCCAGTTTGATTCTCACCGGATGTGGGATACATAGGCAACCCCCCTCGGGTTCAACTTCCCGTTTTGCAAAAATAGTCCAAAAAGAACAAAAATTTTATTTTTTATGGTAAATAAGTAGGGTGATGTCATTCTTGTCTAAAATAGCCGAATGTCCCCAAAAGGACACCGGAAGGCCATTTTTTGCAAGACCAGCCACCTTTGGTCGCTTTTTCAAGGTTTTGGCCTGTTAGCAAACACAACCTTAAATCTTCTTCCCCGAAGTGCTGAAAGGCCGTATTTGCAAAGCCGAATTTTTTATGAAAATTTTGAAAAAAAGTAGTGATAGCTTTTTCTTGAGTCAAAATAAGTCATAATTTTTCTTTTAATTAAATCACCCAAATAAATGTGCAGGATGAGGAATGATTTAGGGAAAGTCAGTAGAGGAACCGTGGTAAAGGTTTTGGGTGGTCTTATCGGACTTTTGAACATCAAGCCAAGATTGGACGTGATTGAAGCCTTGATACCTTTTTGGGATCCGATTCGAAATGTGTTCCACTTTTCTGATTTTGAGCTCAGACCCACACTAGAGGAAATTGCATGTTACGCCGACCTTAACGGAAACTTTAGAAGTCGGTACCCGGTGTCACCAAGACCGGTATCTCCCCACAAATTTCTGGATATGTTGAGTATTAGCCGGGATATTCAGGATGGGAACTTGTCTGAAGGGTATTGCACTTTCCAGTTCTTTTATCAATGCTATGGTAACCCCCAAGGTTTTGAAGCACCGAATACTGGTCTGACCCATGCCGGAAATAAAGATAAGTGGGAGTCATGGCGGGGTTTAGTTTTTATAGTAGCATTCTTGGGTGTTATAATCTGTCCGCGAAAAGATGGCAACATAGAATTGGGCCTCGTGGGAATGGTTGATGTGGCAATAAATAAAGCTAATGACACTTTGGTTCCCCTGATCTTATTTGAGATTTACCGAGCTTTGACCATTTGTCGAGAAGGTGGAAAGTACTTCCAAGGCTGTAACTTACTACTACAATTGTGGATACGGGAACACCTCTGCCACTGTGTCGGGTATATGAACTACGGTATGACAAATTTGAATTGCATAGAAGAATTTGAAAACCGAGTGGTGGGTGTTAAATTTCCCTAGGGTACCAAAGCTTGGTTTGCACACTTAAGTTCTTTAACTTTTGATAGAATTGAGTGGGCGTTAGGATGGCTCCTTGTCACCGAAGCCGTATACATGTTAGCCGAAGTGTGTTATCTTCTCCTGATGGGCATCCGGAGCATCCAGCTGTATGCTCCTTACAGGGTTATACGCCAACTGGGCAGATTTCAAACCGCTCCCCATGACGAAGATTTGAGTAGGCATGTCGTCAAATTGGGCCCAAAGGCCGTATTTCCGGAAGGAAGAGTTCTCCAAGTGTGGAATGAGTGCCGATTTCTCGAACCTAAGACTATGGTGCGGGATATAAAAAGAGGTGAGGTAGACCCCAAGCACATTATTTTGTTAGATAAAAGGTTTCAGATTCCCGAGAGACCAGCTAAGAGACCCCATGTACAACAATTCACTAACGATTCGCAAAAGCAGTGGGGTTGTTTGGCAAAAGAAGAAAGCTATAGATCCAAAATAAGTAAATTAGAGGGACAAATCAGGGACCTAAAATTTGGCAACAGTATCCAGGCTGGCGTAGATGAAGGGGAAAAGAAAAAGCTAACTCAGGAAAACGAAGCCCTCAAAGCTCAAATCCAGAAAATGAGAACAACTGCTAGAAACCCGGAAAGAAGCCGAGCGAATGAAAGGCTTATAAGCAGTCTGAGAAAGAAAGTACTTGAGTGTCGAGATGACCTAGAAAAATCTAAGACTTAGCAAAAGTCTAGGCACAATTGGCAAAGAATGCTGAAGGGCGGGCATAATTTGTGCAACAAATGAAAAGAAAATATGAGGGGACAATCACCAATTTGAAGAGAAAGCTAACCACCCTTGAAAATGAGGCGGACAAACAGGTTAGAAACTTTAAAGCCGATAGGGACATTGTTATGCTTTGATGGCTCAGGTGGAGGAAGATATGCAACAATTGCAGAATCAAAGCCAGCATGACACTTAGGTGCTAGAAGCTCGGAATCAGCAAATCGGGCGCTTGCTTCAGGAGAAGGGTATTGTCCAAGAGAGTGTTAGATCCATTGCCGACTACATCGTCATGAAATGCCAAGCATGCGAGGACATGACTCGAACCACTTTCTTCGTTGCAGTAATGACATTTGTCCGCCAGATAATGGGTGATTTGGAGCGGCTTCAAGGGGATCTCGCACGTAGGCCCGTGGCGAGACCGAATGATGTCCCACGGGCCCCAGGAGTTGAAGCATTGATGTATTCATGATTTTTCATCTATCGAGTCTGTATTTTTAAAATGCTGTTTTGAGTCTGTTCGTAGTTTCTAAATTCCAAGAAAATGAGTAGTTTGAAGTCTTTTGTAATAGAAAGGTTTAGGAGTTTTTATTAATGAAAATCGAAAATTCCCAAAAATTGTTTCTTTATTTTCCGCATTTATTTTTCTTGAACTACATAATGATCTGATTCACGTGGCGTCGTGATACGTAGGCAATCCTCATCGGATCCGGTCAGACCCAATAAGAGAATGATGTGAAAAGAAAGACCCAAGGAAAAACCCAAAAAAGAAAGAAAAGAGAGCCGGGGAAAAATCAAAACAAAAATGAAAAAAGAGCAAGGAAAGAGATGAAAGAAAAGAGCGGAACGTGAGAATAGAAGCACAAAAGGCCAATGTAGAAAGGAAAGAAAATTGGGGAAAGTAAGCAAAGCCGGGATGAAGCATGCAACCGTGGCGAAACATGTAGAAACACATTTAACTGTATAGGTGCATCATACCCCAACGTGCGATTACCTATGTGTTATTTGCTCCAAACTAACCAGTTTGTTGTCTACTGTAAGCTCAGGTTTTATAGTAAGGTGGTTGGTTTTATGGTAGTTTGGCTTCACATCCATACTTCACGAGGTCGAAAGGAAGCGTTGAAATATCTTCGGAAATTCCTCTGCCAACAGTTCCTATTGCAGATGATAGTCCGATCTCGGGCATCCCAACCTCAGAATCGGCATCAGCCGAGGAAAATAGATTTCTACATCTCCGCATGATGGAAATGTGGGACGCCTGGGCAAACAGAAAAGAACCACCAAGTGCAATCCCTGGATTTCCCGAGCTTTTTCCCAGGGAAAATGAGACCTCCAACATCCCCATAAGCTACCCAAACACCCCATTGGGATATCCTACTATTTCCGCCAACTTTGTGGGAACACCTTTTGAGGCTCGCCCCCATATGTTAGCTTCACGTGCAACTTCAAACATATTCACTGTGCCACCTTGCTCAGCTATGACACAACCTACTCTACCCAGGCCTAGCTTCGATCCATCCTCTTTCATTTTTCAAACACCATCTTTCCTAATGGAACCAACCCAGTTTACTACTAGTGCTTATCCTCAGCCGCCTCGGTATGAGTTTACCACAGGGCAGGAGAAAACTGCAAAAACCCCTAAACAAGAGGAGATTACAAGAAAGATGAGAAGCATGGAGCAAAGTCTCAAAAACATATAGGGGTTGAGTGGGCAAAAGAGCGTGTCTTACGCCGACCTGTGCATGTTCCCCCACGTACATCTACCCTTGGGCTTCAAAACCCTAAAGTTTGATAAATATGATGGGCATGGGGATCCCCTTGCCCACCTCAAAAGGTATTCCAAGCAACTACGGGGAGCGGGTGGAAAAGAAGAGTTGCTCATGGCTTACTTCGGAGAAAATTTGGTCGGTATCACTTCAGAATGGTATATGGATCAGGATATATCTCGCTGGCATATCTGGGACGACCTGGATTGGGACTTTGTCAGGTAATTCCAATATAACATTGACATCGCTCCTGATAGAAATTCATTGTCAAACCTAAAGAAGAAGTCCTCGGAAAGCTTCTGAGAGTATGCCGTCAAGTTGCGCGAACAAGCCGCTAGAGTTAAACCTCCCATGGACGAAACAGAGATGGTCAGCATCTTCCTTCAAGCCCAAGAGGCCGATTATCATCAAAACATGATGTCTGCGATGGGTAAGCCATTCGCCGAAGCCATCAAAGTTGGTGAAATGGTTGAAAATGGGTTGAAAACAGGGCGAATCTTGAGTCAGTCTGCTATAAGGGCTACCTCCCAAGACATCCAGGGCGGGTTTGGAAGAGTAGCAAATCGAAAGAAAAAGGAAGAAACAGCAATGGAAACGTCGAGTGTAAGAAAACCCCGTCTACCCAGATCTCTTTTCTCTGAAAGAACCCCAAAACACTACTATCCCCACCAAGATATGGTTTATGCTCCTCAGCCATACACAGTGATGAATGCCCAACCCTATGTTAGGCCACAACAACAATTTAACCAGAACAGAGCTCCACTTCCCAGAAATCAACCTCCTTACCAAGCTCACAATAATCCCCGACCCCTACAAAACAACTTCCGTGCCCGGGGGCCGCCAAGGAAAACAAAATTCACACCCATTGGTGAGTCCTATTCTAGGCTATTCCCAAAATTGGTCCAAATGGGTTTGTTGCAACCCGTACCCCCGAATAAGCAAAACCCAGAGTCACCCTCTTACCAACATGGCACTGGATGTGCCTATCATTCAGGGGAAGAAGGGCACAATATAGATAATTGTTGGACCTTGAATAGGGCTGTGGAAGATCTGATAGAACAAAAGAGAATAATGCTAAGGGACGAAGATATCCCTAATTTAACCAACAATCCGCTACCGGCTCACAACAACGGACCGGTTATTGGGATGATTTGTGAAGATAGGGAGTTTGAACCAGCTCTAAAAGCCATCATTGCCATAGCCGATGTGGAAAAGAAGCCAAAAGATGTCGCGAAACAAGACAAGGGGGAGAAAAAGAGCAAAACCACCCCTCAGAAGACGGAAAAGAAAGTGGAAATTGAAATTGGGGCAGCGCCCTCCAAAGATGTCGTTCTCTATGTCCTTTGAGGCCGCAAGAAAGAACATATGTCATTGAGTCCTCCTAGGAGGTTTGAACTAAACAAGGGAACTCAAATGTATGTGCCCAAGGGGACCTACGTGATGTGGGGGCCAATACTTCCACCCAGGCTGAGTGAGCCTGTGGTTATTGGCCGCGCGCCATAAAGGCCCATGACAGATCCCACTGCCGTGCCATGGAATTATAACAAATCGGTAGTAACTTCCAAAGGTCAAGAAATCTCGGGAGAAGTCAAGGAAAATAACCCGGCTGAGAAGTACCTCAATCTGGATGAGTGCTAAAGAAGAAGAAGCATTCTTTTAGAAAATGAAAATGGCAGACTACGAGATAATCGATCAGCTCCGAAAGTCTCCTGCCCAAGTCTCTCTTTTGTCCCTGCTAATGAACTCAACTGAGCACCAAAAAGTGTTGATCAAAACCCTTAATGAAGCATATGTACCCATTGAAACCACTGTAGAACAGTTGGAGAGGATGGCAGAAAGGTTTTTTGCAATCAATCAAATCTCTTTCAGCAAGAATGATTTTCCTTCGGAGGGCGCCGTACACAACAAAGCCCGTCACCTGACAGTCAAATGCGAAGGGTATTATGTGAAAAGGGTCATGATCGATGGTGGTTCTGGGGTAGATATTTGCCCACTCTCAACTTTGCAACGAATGGAAATTGGTACCGAGAGAATCAGACCCAACAACGTCTGTATGCTTGCCTTTGACGGCATAAAGAGAGATACAATAGGCAATATTGATCTGATCCTGACTATCGGCCCGGTGGACTTCGAAGTGACCTTCTAAGTTTTGGACATGGATACCTCCTATAATTTCCTCTTGGTAAGGTCATGGATTCACGTAGCAGGGGCTGTTCCTTCTACTATCCACCAAATAGTGAAATTCAAACATGAAGATCAGGATATTGTAGTTCATGGGGAAAATGAGCAATCGATCTATCGGGACCCGTCAGTCCCTTGTCTTGAAGCTAGAGAGGGAAGTGAACACATAGTTTATCAGGCTTTTGAGATTGTGGTCGCGGACCAATGTGAAAAGGAAACCCTTGTCCTCAACCCTTTATTTCAAATGCATCAATTGTGGTGGCCAAAGAAATGATCAGACATGGTTACAAACCCGGGAAAGGGCTTAGGAAATCATTGCAAGGAATCGTTGAACCTATCACCCTGACTGCTAGTGAGAAGTTCTTTGGGGTAGGTTTCCAACCCATATCGGCTGATGGGAAATGGGAGGATGAAAGAAAAAAATAATGGTTGGGTCTTGCCTCAGTCGATTTTGCATCTTTACAGGACATTTGTCAAGCCAAAATACAATGAGGAAGAGGAAGATGCAGCCTTTACGGTTGAGAAATTCAAGAAATCTATGGGGTTATGAGGCAGATGTTGTATGAAACTCACATGGTCCAACCAGGGGAAGACTCAAGCACCGTTGAGGTGCTATACATGGGACCCAGTGCCAAACTACAAAATTGGAAGGCTACTCCATTCCCAATCAGGCGGGAGTCCTAGTAGTCTAGTCCTGCCACTTTTTCTGCATCGCGAGTTATTTTAGGGTGTAACTCGAATGTTTTATTTAGTTTCCTTTCTTTAAATTTCCAATGTAAACCCTATTATCTTTAAATTCAAAGAAATGAAATCAATATTTCATCGTTCATCTCTCTACTCTTTCTGATTTTTGTTATTTTCTCTTTTACTTTTCTTTCAGTTCTAATAATGTGCTTTTAAATAACGTGACATGCTTGTGGACTTCATGCCCAGATTCAAACACGCTGTCTAACTGTGAAATAATGAATTAAGAACCGGAATATCATGAAGAAGAGGCTTTTAGGGAAATAAATCGAGAATTGGAACAATTTGAGAATAAACCTAAGCTGAACTTAAATGATATTGAACCGGTTAATTTTGGTAATTCTGAGGAAGTCAGGGAAACCAAGATAAGCATTCACACAGATGAGAAAACCCGGGACGCATTGATCCAACTCTTGTTTGAGTTCAACGATGTGTTTGCTTGGTCATATGATGACATGCCAGGACTAAGTGTTGATTTGGTGGTTCATAAGTTGCCAACTTACCCCGATTATCCCCCTGTCCAGCAAAAGCAAAAAAAGTTTAAAACTGATATCAGTGACAAAATTAAAGGAGAGGTCACGAAACAGTTGAAAGCAGGGGTAATCCGAGTGGTTCGGTACACCACATGGCTAGCCAATGTAGTTCTAGTTCCAAAGAAAGACGGGAAAACCCGAGTGTGTGTGGATTACAGAGATTTGAATAAAGCAAGCCCTAAGTATAATTTCCCTTTACCGAACATCCACATCCTTGTTGATAACTGCGCCAAACATGAGATACAATCCTTCGTGGATTGTTATGCAGGATATCACCAGGTGTTGATGGATGGAGAGGATGCAGAAAAGATAGCTTTTACCACACCCTGGGGCACATACTGTTACAGGGTCATGCCTTTTAGTCTAAAGAATGCCGGGGCAACCTACATGAGGGCCATGATTGCCATTTTTCATGACATGATGCACCAAGAGATAGAGGTGTATGTGGACGACGTGATCATTAAGTCCAGGACCCAGGATGACCATGTTCGGGATTTGAGAAAATTCTTTGAGCGACTGCGTAAATATGATCTGAAGCTAAACCCAGCCAAATGTGCATTTGGAGTTCCATATGGCAAACTTTTGGGATTCATAGTCAGTCGGAGGGGCATCGAGCTAGACCCAACAAAGATAAAGTCCATTTGAGATTTGCCTCCTCCGAGAACCAAAAAGGATGTGATGATCTTATTAGGCAGATTGAACTACATAAGCCGGTTCATTGCTCAGTTGACATCCACGTGTGAACCCATATTCATGTTGTTGAACAAAGATACTACAACAACAACAACAACCCAGTGTAATCCCACAAGTGGGGTATGGGGAGGGTAATATGTACGCAGACCTTACCTCTACCCGAGAGGCAGAGAGGCTGTTTCCAGGAGACCCTCGGCTCAAAGAGGCAACAAGAGACACTATATTAGTACTATCAATAGACTCATAATAAAACAACATAAAATACCATGAAATCCATAACATAACATAAATGCCATAAAAAACAAAGTAACAGCAATATAAGAGATATAGGAAATACGAGAAAGATATAAGGTATTAATACACAGCAGATAAAGCCCATCATCAGTAGTTGATCAATAGCATCCTAAGACTAACTCCTAACTGGCTAGTCTCACTCTAGTGCGCTGTAAAAAAGACATCACAATTTCCCCTAACCTACAACCTTAATGCTCGATCTCCACAATTCCCTGTTTAGGGCCATGTCCTCAGTAACCCTAAGTCGCGCCATATCCTGCTTGATCACCTCTCCCCAATACTTCTTAGGTCTCCCTCTACCTCTCTTCGTACCCACCACCGCCAGTCGTTCACACCTTCTCACCGGTGCATCAGTGTTCCTCCTCTGAATGTGCCCGAACCATCTGAGTCTTGCTTCCCGCATCTTGGCCCCCATAATCAAATGGACAAACGAATGTCAAGAAGTTTTTGACAAAATCAAGGAATATTTGTTGAATCCGCCAGTCTTGGTCCCGCCTGAGCCAGGGAGGCCTCTGTTCTTGTATCTGACAGTCTTTGAAAATTCTTTCGGCTGTGTCCTCGGGCAACATGATGTGACCGGAAAGAAAGAGCAGGCCATTTACTATCTGAGCAAGAAGTTTACTAGTTATGAAGCTAAGTACACTTTATTGGAAAGAACTTGTTGCGCTTTAACTTGGGTCGCTCAGAAGCTGAGGCATTATCTGCAAGCCTACACCACTTACCTCATAACCAGGTTGGATCCTTTAAAATACATATTCCAGAAGCCAATGCCCACAGGAAGATTGGAAAAATGGCAAATCTTGCTTACTGAATTTGATATAGTCTATGTCACTCGCAAGGCAATGAAACCCCAGGCTTTAGTGGATCATTTGGCAGAAAACCCGATTGATGATGAATACCAACCTTTGAGCACCTACTTCCCGGATGAAGAGGTAAATTCAGTTGAGGCAATATCCGAAGATACTAATGCTTGGAAAATGTTCTTTGATGGAGCGGTAAACGCAAAAGGTGTTGGAATTGGGGTAATCTTGATCTCACCCACTGGTCAGCATTATCCAGCCACAGCATGGCTTCAGTTTTTCTGCATAAACAATACTGCTGAGTATGAAGCCTGCATTATGGGTATGAGCATGACAATCGACCAAAATGTCGAAGAACTGTTGATCATGGGAGATTCAGATCTGATTATCCGACAAGCCCAAGGAGAATGGGATACTCGAGATGTCAAACTTATTCCCTACCGGCAACATGTGGAAGATCTTAGCAAGCGGTTCAAGTCAATAGAGTTCAGGAACATCCCTCGCTGTCACAATGAACTAGCTGATGCACTTGCTACTTTGGCCTCGATGTTGCCATACCCAGGCAATGCCCACATTGATCCCTTGGAAATCCAAATTAGGGAAACGCACGGTTACTGTAATATAGTTGAGGCAGAACCAAATATTTAGTCGTGGTATCATGACATCAAAAGAATTCTGAAAACTAATGAATACCCCGAGCAAGCCAGTGGAAACCAAAAGAGAACCATTAGACGACATGCAAGTGGTTTCTTCTTAAGCGGTGACGTTTTGTACAAAAGGACTCCAGATCTCAACTTATTAAGATGTGTTGACGCCGAAGAAGCCGGAAGGATCATGTATGAAGTACACGTAGGATTGTGCGGACCCCACATGAATGGGTATGTTTTGGCAAAGAAAATCCTTCCAGCGGGTTGTTACTGGATGACTATGGAAAAGGACTATTTTAGTTTCGTCCGGAAATGTCATCAATGTCAGGTGCACGGTGATTTGATTCATGCACTGCCTACAGAACTGCATCCCATATCAGCACCTTGGCCATTCGTTACTTGGGGAATGGATGTCATTGGGCCGATTGAACCAAAAGCTTCAAATGGACACAGATTCATACTGGTCGCCATCAACTATTTCATGAAGTGGGTTGAAGCAATCATTCTCAAATCTGTCACCAAGAAAGTTGTGGTAGATTTCGTGCACTCCAATCTTATCTGCCATTTCGGCATCTCTGCAACTATCATCACTGATAATGCTGCTAACTTGAATAGTCATTTGATGGGGGAGATATGCGAACAATTCAATATAACACATCGAAACTCTACTCTTTATCGGCCTAAAGTTAATGGTGCCGTCGAAGCAGCAAACAAGAACATCAAAAAGATTTTGAGAAAGATGATTCAAAGTTCCAGGAAGTGGCATGAAAAATTACCTTTTGCATTGTTGGGGTATCGCACTACTGTGCGCACATCGGTTGGAGCAACCTCGTACCTCTTGGTTTATGGCACTGAAGCTGTAATACCCGCGGAAGTAGAAATCTCTTCTCTCCGGATTATGGTTGAAGTTGAAATTGAAGACAGTGAGTGGGTCAAAACCCGTTTGGAATAGTTAACCCTGATCGATGAAAAGCGAATGGCCGCAGTCTGCCACGACCAGTTATATCAACAAAGAATGGCCCGTGCCTACAACAAGAAAGTGCGGCCTAGAAACTTGGAAGTGGGGCAACTCGTCTTAAGGCGTATTCTTCCCCATTATCAGGAAGCTAAAGGAAAATTTGCTCCTAATTGGAAAGGCCCATACATTATCAGAAAATTGTTGCCAAAAGGGGTATTGTATTTGGGAGACATTGAAGGGAATGACCTAGAAACAACTGTGAATGCAGATACAGTCAAAAGGTATTATGTCTAATCCTTCTGCAGCAATAGCGTTGTTTGATTGGGATGACGAAGGCTTTTTCATTTGCTAACCCTTTGAGACGGTTACCTTTCTTTCATTACCCTCTTTGGAACTCGAAGACGTTTGTAAAAAAATGATGAAAAAACAAAAACAATGAATGAAATGATGAAAAAAAAGAGAAAACAAAAACAAAAACAAAAACAAAAACAAAATGTTTTGCTGAACTACGTTAGACTTGATTCCGAAAGAATACATAGTCAGCCTCTCTCTGAGGTTCAGTAACACCAAAAGTCACACCAAAATAAAAATCCAATTTTCCCCGAAAGTGAAACTGGGGCGGATGTTATAATGGTTTGGCAATGATCCCGCCTGAACAGTTCCAAAGTTGTAATTCTATCCAATTTCTTTTTACCTAAACCTTGTTCAAGTCATTCCGATCAATCGGTGAAAGGTTTTCAAAAATCAGAGAACGCAACTGTTTGGATTTGATGCAATTAAAATGAGAGAAATAAAATGAGAGAGTCTTATTGGTGAAAACCTACGGGCACCGTGAAGCGATGGCGAGCAGAGAAATTGAAAATGAGAATCTTGTTAGTGAAAACTCGTAAAAGAGCACTATAAGGCAATGGTAAGAAGAGAAATGAGAGAGGTTGATTGGTGAAAACCCGCAAAGGGCGCCGTTGATCGAAAAGAAGAAACCCCTCACCACCATTGGTATTGAAAGAGTACTGGCAAGGTTTCTCGGTTTTGAAACACGGGTCGCAATGGGTTTATGAGAAGTTGGGTTAGTTTGTGCGGATCGGGAACCCAATCTAAGAAGCATGTCATGTCTATTGAAGTCTACATGCACCCTAGATAAGTTCTTCCTTCCTCCCCGAAAGGGACACTTCTCATTAAATTCATTTTCTTGTTCTTTGTTTACTTTTCCTTGAACCCCTTTCGGTCTAACTCTGTTCCGAAACTAATGCAAAGAAAAGGTGGCAAGATTGGTTTTACAGGTTTCCGCTTAATAAAAGCCAAGTCCAAGAAAGTACCCAGCCTCAGCGGGTGCATCAAGTCGATCCCGACTGGCCATGATGGCCGATGCTCTGAAACCCAAAGTTATTGGAAATGAAAAGAAAGCCAAAGGCAAATTCCCCTAGAGGCAGAATAAAGTGAAAGGACCAAAGCCCCATAAGGGCGAGCCATCACGATAAATTTTTGAAAAGTTGGGTCCCTCGATTTAGGAAAGGGATCAATCTTCAGAAAAGCCAGCAAGCAGCAGTCTCACCAAAAGAGTTGGGCCGAGATCAAGTGATCAGAAACAATGAAGGCCACAAAACCAACCACCGTTTCAAAGTAACAATTGTTCTTTGTTTGAAAAATTGAAACAGGTACAATCCAAAGCAATCATGCAAGAAGCAGGTGCAACCAAAAGGAAAATGCGCAAGAGCTAGAAACAGCTTCGCATCAATAACCAACCTAAAAGGGAAGTTTCCTTCAAGTTATTTCATGCACCTTTACTCTAAAAAAAAGAAGACAAATTTCAAATCATGGTAGCTTAGGGTCTCCAATCTCTAGCTAAAATAGGGTCCCATTCCCTAGTTGTTCCCGGCATAACCCGTGGATCTCCCTGGCATAACCCAGGGACCTTTTTTCTTTTCTCCCGGCATAACCTGTGGACCTCCCCGGCATAACCCGAGAACCTTTTTCCTTTTCTCCCGGCATAACCCGTGGACCTCCTTGGCATAACCCAGGGACCTTTTTTCTTTTCTCCCGGCATAATCCGTGGACCTCCCTGGCATAACCCAAGGACCTTTTTTCTTTTCTCCCGGTATAACCCATGGACCTCCCCAGCATAACCCGTGGAGCTCCCTAGCATAAACCAGGGACCTTTTTTCTTTTCTCCCGAAATAACCCGTGGGCCTCCCCGGCATAACCCGAGGACCTTTTTCCTTTTTCCCCGGTACAACCCGTAGACCTCCCCGGTATAACCCAGGGATCTTTTTTTTTTCTTTTTTTTCTCCCGGCATAACCCATGGACCTCCCTGGCATAACCCAGGGACCTTTTTTCATTTCTCCTAGCATAACCTCTGGACCTCCCCGGCATAACCTGAGGACCTTTCTCCTTTTCTCCCAGCATAACCCGTGGACCTCCCTGGCATAACCCAGGGACCTTTTTTCTTTTCTCCCGGCATAACCCATGGACCTCTCCGGCATAACCCGATGACCTTTTTTCTTTTCTTCCGGCATGACCCGTGGACCTACCCGGCATAACCCGGGGACCTTCTTTCTCTTCCGGCATAACCGATGACTTTCCCAACATAACTCATGGACCTCCCCAGCATAACCCGAGGACCTTTTCTTTTCTTCCGGCATAACATGATGACTTTCTCAGCATAACCCGTGGACCTCCCTAGAATAACCCAGAGACGTTTTTCTTTTCTCCCGGCATAACCCGTGTATCTCCCCGGCATAACCCGAGGACCTTTTTTCTTCTTTTCCGGCATAACCCGTGGACTTCCCCGGCATAATCTGAGGACCCTTTTTCTTTTCCGGCATAACCCGGTCATCTTTCTAGCATAACCTGGCAATCTTCCCAATTTAGGGCTTCACTCCCTATTCTCAAGGATACACAATCCTGACTTTTATTGCTCTCAATAAAGAAATAGCTTAGATTTGTGTTGCAAATAACTCACAAAATTTTCCTAGTGAAAACTAGGGCATAAAAATTTTGTTCTTTTGTTTGTTTTGGTATCTAAGCAGTTTGACCTCGAGGCACAAGATTCGAGATGACCAAAAAATGAGTCTCAATCCAAAATAAAGAAAAGAAGAAAAGGAACAAAAAGAATGAACTCAAAGTGCTGAAGTGGAGAAGGATGCAGACTGCTCAAAATTTGATTGATGTCACAAGATTCACATGTCCCACCTTGATCCAAAAGCTGAAGAATGAACCAACGGTTGCAGCTAACGAGCATCAAGATTCAGATCAGAGTCCACAACAAAAACCAGCTGAGACTCAAGATCAAGCTTCAAGAGATTTATAGATAGGAATCTTGTAACTCTTAGTTGATAGGTTTAGCTAGATTAACTTCTTATTTTTCATTTTTGGTGTAATAAGGAGTGCAGCAAGCAGTAGCAGTAGCAGCAGTGAAATCACAACTTCCCGGTAGTCCCAGTTGCCAAAACTTTCAGAACTACACTGACCTGATTCCTTTATAGCCGAGGATATGTAGGCAACCTTTGAAGCAAGGTTCGGTTAGACACTTTTAAAAATGCTTCTCATGGAGTGTCAAACGGGCAAAAATCCCTCATAATTGCTCATTGTATCTTTTTCCGAAAACCCTTCGTGTCTCCGAGCAAAGAGGGGCAGCTACGAGCACGTGACTTTTGCATCACCTGAATTACTCCCACAGAATCCCCAAAATTAGATTTTTCTTTAATTATTTGTTATTTTTAGGAATTATTGTGGAATTTTTCTGATCATTTGCATTTTTTTGTGCATGTTTAATTTTATTTAATTCATAAAAATACTAAAACATATTGCATTTGCATTTAGGATTTAGTTTTACATTTTTAGTAATTAGTGTTTTACAAAAATAGAAAAATCACAAAAAAATGATTTATTTTTGCATTGTTTAATTTTTTAGCTTTGAATTTTGTTAGTTTTCCTTTAATTTGGTCTTTAATTAGTTGTGGTAATTATTATAGTTAATTAACTTAATTTGGTAGTATAATTTGGTTTAGTAATTAAGTTAGGTTTTTTTTTATTGTTTAAAAGAAAAAGAATTAAAAAAAAGTTGTAAAAGAAAAAGAAAAAGAATCGGAGATTTCAGATTTTTGGGCCAACTTTTGAAATTCCCAAGCCCAGACCAAAATTCCCCTTGTGTACCCGGTTAAACCTGTCTAGAACCACCCCAAAACTCGTTCCCAGTCCGGTCCAAACCCGCTCAAGAACCAAACGACGCCGTTCTGGCCTCTCATCATCTGAGACGTTGATTTTACTTAATCGAATAGACGGGAACTGGAGCCTGGATTATTATTTAACTGTCCGAATATACCACCCCCCCTCTAATCATCTCCCTCACATTACCCTTCTCAGAGAACCAAACAATAATCCTAATTCGCTGCCCCATTTTTCACCGCCTCAGCCGCCACCTCCAAATCACCCCAAATTAACACCGTAAAATCCCCATAGCTCCCTCTCCCCTAATCTACAACCAATTTCCCTCGAATCTTGCCAGAACTTCTCGAATCTTAAATCTAATGTTCGAGCCCTAAAAGCCTAAAGTCAAATCTATACATGCAAGGTTATTTTTCTAGTTTTCTTGAGTATTCAGGGCCGATTTTTATCACAAAATAACGTTATTGGCTTGTTCTTGACAAAGAACAAGCGATTGACATTATTTGGGGGTTTAAGGTGGAATATCAATCTCGAGTTCGAGTTTTGGTCGGTGAGTTTTCCTTCGTTCTTTATTCATTTTTTTGTGTTATTTCAACTTTCGTTCCTCTTCATCTCTTCTTCTTTTTCTTTGGTTAATTCAATTGAAACTTGATCAAAGTTTCTGGTCGAGATTAAATAATATCCTTTTGTTCCTTTTTAGTTTTCTTTTCCAAATTTTGTTCCCTAATTTTTCTTGGTCTGTTTAGTCTTTCTTGTTAACAGCATGATTAAACTTCTGATTTCACCCATTTGTTTAGCCATTTAGTTTAACTTAATTAGGTTTATTTGATAACTTAGTTTAATTATGCATTAACCAGTCCTTTAGTTTAGGTTTTAGTTTTGTGAAATCGTTTAGTTGTTTTCTTACTGCTTGCCATAAAATGCCCAATTTGGTTTAATTCATTCTGCTGTTTGGGCTCTAAATCCATTTCAGACTTCACTCCAAGGGATTTGATTTAGGGTATTGGGTCAGAATTGAGCCCATGTTTGGTTTAGCCATTGGGTCAATTTGACCCATGACCCATGGGTTCCCGGGGTAAATAACAGGGGTCCTAAAGGGTAGTTTAGGAATTGTAGGTGGGGGAAATTTTTGAGTAACTGATTAGGAAGCTGCTAGGAAGGTGTCAGTGGGACTAGACTGAAAATCTAATTTTAAAATTAAGGGTATGTGAGCAAAAATAAGAATTCAAAAATGTTTTAAGTGCAAAAACTGATTCCTTTAGGCTGCCCTAGAAGCTTGCCTATAAAGGCATCATTACTTAAGATTCAAGGAGAAAAAAAACTAGAGAAAATATCATGAAAACTAAAATGGCTGCTTTCTTTGAAACATTTTGAAATAACCTTGAATTCCCTACAGTTCTTTGTGAAAACTATTCAAAATTCTGCTTGGTTTTTGGTTCTTCTGATCCTCATTGTTTAGTTTAAAACCACTAAAAATTTCACAGTCTTGCACTTGGTTTAAAATGGATTGAGTTGTGGATATTTAAAGTTTTATTTAAACTTTGTTGTTGGAAACATTGTTTCATTACTGGGTTTTAGCTGACTCTACTGCTGCTTCTTTTGGTTGAGTTTTCTGCTGCTGTTCTCCTGCTGAATCTTCACTTCTTTGTTTTCCTTTCCATTTCAGGTATTTCTGTAAACTATGGAGGGCTAGTGACTGTAAACATGCCTCTTCGAGTGGAAATTTGATTGAATACGAAATTGTTTTGAGCTTTGCTTCTTTGCTTCTTCTATTTCTGTAGCCTTTCTGTAGTAAATCCAAAGTTATACGCGTTGTTTTCAGTTTTTCCCCTGCCCTTAAGATGCTATACAAATAAATGTGTGCTCTTTAAGAGTTTGGGTGTTGATTAATTCTCTAAATTTTGTTACTTTTTGGTATTGAAAAAGAGTTAGTTGGTTTAAAGTTTCATGCTGTGTTTGTAAGTTTAGTTTAAGCATGAATATTTGTCAGTTTGAAGTGAAGCCTGTATTCTCATGTAGTATTCAAAGTTTTCCTGGTGTATTAGTTATTGGGTAGTGATGAGATTTAACAGTTTGTGTTTAAGTGCAAAGGGTCATTTTGCTTTAGTATAGACTCGATGTTGAGTCTGGAATCCTCAATCTTGTTCGTTATAGTGTTAGGGCTCATCGAGCCTTGGATTCTGAAGTCATTTGCAAGGGAATATGGCCTGTTGTCGCTATTTGGGCTCGTTTCTTGAGCCCAACAGCTCATTCATTTGGCTACTGGATTGTTCTGGTAGCAGATATGACTCAAGGATGCATGAAAGATAAAATTACAAATTTAGCTTAGTTAATTTGTGTTAAATGTTTAAAATCAGAATTTAAATTTGTTAATTTGCCTTCATGTTCCATGTTAACATCAGTTGATTTGCATTATTTGATTTGGGTATGAATCATTTGGATCATGAGAACTGGGCCTAATGTTGGCCCAGCTAAAGAACAGTCGAATTCAGATTCAATTACGCACCCCATGAGGTGTTCATTGTTTCACAAATTTGGGCTCATTTGGGCCCAAGCCTGAGGGCATTTGTTAATAGATCGTTTACCCTTTCTGCTGCTTGGGCCTGTCTTTTGTTTCGTCAGATGCAACTTTGCAATTTCCTTTAGATAATTGGTCTTTAGTACGATACCTATTGGTTAATAAGTAAGGTCAAACCTTTAGCTAAAATAATTATAATGTTTCAATCCTCATTAATTACTCAATTAGCCTCTTAAAATTAGTTTGAGGTGTGCCATATTAGCCAAATGTACAATTTATGACCCTCAAAAGCTTAGTTTCGAATTTTCTTTAAACATTTAGAATCGAGGTGTGTCGTGCCAAACAAAATCTCAAAATGCATGGCCCTCATTTAATTAATTTTAATCCTTAGAAATCGAGGCGTGCCATTTATTTGAATTTCCTTGGCCCTCGCAAACTTGAAAGTGCATAGTTGCTTTAGGCACGCTACTTTAAAAATTACTTTCCTAAACTCGGGTGTGCATTTCATGTGACCCAAATTCAAATCTTAACAATGTTAAATAAAATTTGTCTCTTACTGCGGGTGCATTTCATGTGGCGTGGTCCAAAGACGCAGTTTAAATGATGTTGAAATCTTCTTTAAAAATAATTAAAAGTGGTTTAATAAGTTTAAAATATACCATAGGTTAAAACATGTATTAAAATCAAATAATAGGCCAATTGTAATAGTTTAAGCGACCGTGCTAGAACCACGGAATCCGGGGGTGCCTAACACCTTCCCTCGGGTTGACAGAATTCCTTATTCAGAATTTTTGGTTCGTAGACTTCAAAAAGGAAAGTCGAATTTTCCTCGATTTGGGATTTAAAAATAAAACCGGTGACTTGGGACACCAGAAAACAAACCATCCCAAGTGGCGACTCTGAATAAAAATGAATAAATCATCCCATTTCGAATAATGTCACTTAAAGTGAAAAAACTCCCTTGTACTACCTTCGGGTGTGTAAAAAGGAGGTGTGCCACCCGTTGCATTGTTTCTTTCTGTATTTTGACTTACATGCTTTTCCTTAGTTAGATTCATTGCTTTGTGACTTTTACCCTAATTAATCCCTATTAGGGTTTCAGAATTATTTTCCGTCTAATTTCTCTATGTTTATGGAATTTTACTTAGCCTATCTTTATTTTGGAAGTTAGTATCTTTCCAGAAATCAATATCACTTTGAAATTCTGATTGACTAATTCTCGATTAGTTTCCTGTTTATGACCTTAATTGGTCTTCTTACCTTATTTTATTGCCTATAATATTTACTGATTCCTTATGTGATTATTTCCTTAATTATACTCCTAATCATTCACTCGTAGCTTAAGTCTGATTTGAATTTCTTTCCTTAAATATTTCTTGTCCTTACCGTTGGTTAATTATCCTTAATTAAAGGAAGACTATACTGATTTTCTTCGTGTAATTGATTTTGTGATCCTCCCTAGATTGACTGAAGTTGGTACTGTTACCTTGTTTGCCCTACCTTCGAACTACCATATAAACTAATGTTCTAAACGTCAATACCACACAAGAGGGGGGGGGGTGATTTGTGTGGTACCCAATTTTCGCTCTAGAAGAACCTGATTCTTCTAGGTGTTCTAACAATTATTGTTTGCGGAATAAAAAGTATATAAAGTAAAGAACACAGAGATTTTTACGTGGAAAACACCTGGCTCAAAAGGTGAAAAACCACGACCTACTACTCAGTAAGATTTTCCCAGACTTCCACTAAAATCACTGAGCCAAAACAGCATTTACAAAACTCTTTGTAAACCTAAGGATTACCTCTAATTCCGTTGTAGCACACAGCCTCAACTGTCGCGACAACTTCAAGTTAGCTTATAACTTGAACACTCAAAGTACCTAATACAATTGCTTCTATGAAAGCTGAAAGGTGCAACTTTATACTACCTACTACAATTGACTAGAATAAGAAAAAGCACAATGGAACTGGTTCTTCTATCTCATTCAAGTAGCTTCAGGAGTGGACACTCAAATCTCACACAAATTGCTTGCAAAATCGCCTTGCTCTTTTGCTTTCAATTTTGTTTAACTTCTGTGTTTGTGCAATACCTGTAAAAGAGAACAATCACTGTCATTTAATAGGTTAGAAGTCAAAGTTTGATTGGGACTCAAATTCTGATCTTCTATCATAGTTGAGTCCTTGAAGATATCAAACTCTAACACTCTCTTTATCCGGATTGTGTTCTCTTCATATAAGGAGACTTTCTCCCCTTATCCAATATGCAACCTTTTCGATCAGATCAGGAGATATTTCTACTTGATCAGTAGGACCTTATCTCCTTCACGTGCATCTCACATATGTAGGTTGATCATGACAATGCTTCACAAGATGGACCTGGTTCATGACTGAGTTCATTTGTCATTCTTTAAAACTTTACCTTTTCTTGGACCAACAAATTCCCCTTTTTTTATGATGACGAACTCTGTGCTTTTTACTAATCAAAAAACCTGTAAGAACTCAGCTTAACCATCAACACTAAACTTTAGAAAATTTTCTTTTCATCAAGGACCAGGATAATTAGGTTATAAATATCACTTATTTGAGAATAATGTGTAAAGCACAATATCTCTTCCCCCTTTTGGCATCATTGAAAAGTTGCATACACAGTGTGAATTCATGGCCACTGGGGCAACTGCAAGTGCAATCATGGTGCAATCATCAGTAATCAAACAAACATATTTAAACTATCAAGGTCAGAATAATCATTAAACAAGAGAAAACAACAGTTGTCATTGAGAGAGATATGTTGCCATTAACAATCCCCAAAAAGAAAGAAAAACATCCAAACCATGAGCAAAAAAAAAAGAAAAATCCCTAATCTGGATCACTGAGGGTTACTAAAACTAGTTCATGAGATAGAAACTAGGAGTTCTAAGGCTTGGAGGAACTGGAGGGTTGAGTTTGGAGAAGATTCAGCATGTTCTGAAGAATTCCATCATTATTCTCCTTTTCTTTTGCAAGCTCAATTCTGAGACGATCCCTCTCAGCTTCCACTTCAACCTCACGAGCCTTGAGCCTAGCAGTTTCATTATCCTTAGCTGCACATTCCTGAACCAAAGTCCTAGCCTTGCTGTTGATGGGTGTCCTCAAGGATGAACCAGGTTCAACTAGGATGGCATTGACTGGATATTCACAACCAGTAAGAGTTTTGATGCCAAAGTGTTCTTTGCTCGAGGCCATTTCCCATTTCTTCAGAGGTAGATTGAGCCTGTCCAGAACTGTGGTTAGTATGAAGCCATATGGGGTAGCATGAGCATTGGAACCATTTATGACCCTGTCTAGCAGTTTGACTATGAGGGCAGGACAGTTGATTTACTTTCCTCTCTCCAGGCATTCCATAAGAACCAGATCCATGTAGTTGGTAGTGTGCCTTCTCTCCTGTCTTGGCAATAAGCACTTGTTGACAAACTCAAACACCACCTTGTGCTGAGGCCTCATCTCACTTTTCTGCACAACTCTGGCTTCATTCACATACTCTGAAACATATAACCTTTTGGTGATTTCAAGGGCAGTGGGGAGGGAGTCCAGGCATGGTCACCTTTGCCTAGTATAGTCATCAAACCCTTCAGACGGTATGTCCAGAATCTCTCCCAGTTTCACAGCATCAAACTGCACTTGAACTCCCTTCACCTAGCTATTGACAACTCCATCCTTAACAGCAGCATTTGCCATAAATTCAATCAACTTATTTCTAGCTAGCCTACCTTCCATCTGAAGGACCATGTCCTTCCATCCGTGAGTAGCCAAAGAGTCTACCAATCTCATCATCCCTGGTTCCACCAGGTCCTTCAACAATCTACCTTTTAATATTTTTCTTCTGCCAAAAATGGTAAGCTTATCATGTTCCTTATAAGATTCATATTCTTCTTCTTCTTCTCCACTCCAATTATCATCATCAAAAACTTTTATTTGTTTTGCTTTCACTGCAGATCTTGTCCTCTTGGCTAGTGTTACATGCACAGAGGAGGACTTCTTAGAGGAAGTCTTGGGTTTCTTAGGCTTGGGTGTAGGAACCTCCACTGTTGTACCCCTCTCTTGATGGACCAGTTCCATCTCTTCTTCCTCAATAGCCTCTGAGGATTCTGCAACCTTTCCCTTTCCCTTATCCTTTTTCTTTTTCTTGTTTTTTTCTAAAGCCTTTTATAGATCAGCTTCACTCTGTTTTACCCTGCTTCTTATGGCTCTACCCCTAGGCACTGAAGAGGCAGTAGGTGTTGGAGATGTGGCTTTTCTTTTCTTGGATGGTTTGGGAACATTTGGGGCTTTTGGTGTAGTAGCTTTGCATTTCTTTAGGTCATAACTTGCCGTAAATTTTTTCAGTAGGGCAGCCAAGGTTTCTTCAGTAGATGAAATAGGTTCATCTCTTTGTTTGCTTAGATGAACCAACCCCTCATCTACTTCCCTAGAAACACTTCCCCCTGACTTCATGCCACTATCATCTAACTTATTTTGTGCAACCCCACATATAGAAAGAACTGCTCCCTTCCCTTTTCCCCTCTTTTCATCACATGCACCCTCTCTTTTTTTTTTCCTTTTCAGACTTCTTTTTACCTCCACTCCTACTCATCTCAGAAAACTCAACATCCCTAATGGGTCCAACCAGAATAAATCTAGTTTCTAAGTTTTCAACCACAGAAGAACTTACCTCAAAAGGATATTCTTGAGTCTTTTCAGAGCCAGAAGACCCATGTCCATCTCCCTCAGTCGCGAATTGAAAGGATTCAGACTCAGAGCTAGAATCAGACTTTGGAGCTGGGCTTTCTTTCACTTGGCTAGCTTTAAACCTTTCATTTAAAAGCTTCCTCAAAGCCCTAGATGCTACAGTCTTTCGAGCAAGCATTTTCTGCCTTCGAAACCTAGGTTTTGGAGATGCACTTGGTGGATTAGATGATGATGAATTTGAGGGAGATGGTGGTGGAGGACTGTCAGGATGATCTTGTGGGTTAGACATAATTTTTCATTTCTTGAGAGAATTTGGGAATTTTGGAGAAGAGGGCAATTGGAATTGAAGAGGAATTTTTGACGCTTTTAGAATTATGAAGAAGACTGGAGATGTGGTGTATATTTAAAGTGAATTAGATATTAAGTAAGTAACGACAGCTTTTTCAGGGTTCAAATAGAAGTCTAATTAAACTGAAATTCCAGAATTTTAATGACAGATTTGGCTTCTCTAGATATTGGGCAAAAATCACGGTTTAAAGTTCTAGATGGACGGAACTGGTTCAATACTCAACGGATAGAATTTTCTAGGAATTTGACAAGTATAGGACTTCTGCTCATGATTGAATTATTAATCTTTCTAATTGTGCAGAGTATAGAAAACATACCTGAGCTTTCATATGAACCCATACTGATGAACCAGGTTCTTCATATAGAACTCTCTTGAACATGCTTTAAATGCCATAATAGAGAAAATGTTATAAGAGATCAGTGAGTCATATATACACATGTCACAGAGTATACTAATTAAAGTATGAAGCTGAGTAAGAATTAATCTAGATATTTACACAGGTTCAGAATTCCTAGCCAAAAATAATTCAATTTTTTTTCATTGTGCATTTTGAGCTGGACCTATTAGGTGATCTTAATCATCCCTAATTCCAACCTGTTCCTTTCAAAGTTTTCTCTACTCAGTGCTTTAGTGAAGATGTTAGCAATTTGCTTATCAGTAGCACATAATTCTATGGAGATCAATCCTTTCTCAATGTTATCTCTTAAGAAGTGGTGTCTAACATCTATGGGCTTAGTCCTCTTATGATGAACATGGTTCTTTGTCATACTTATAGCACTAGTGTTATCACAGAATATGGGAATTCAACCAACTTCACTGCCAAAATCTACCACCTACTGTTTGATCCATAACAATTGTGCACAACAAGATGCAGCAGCAACATATTCAGCCTCAACAGTGGATAAGGCCACTGAATTTTGCTTTTTAGTGGCCCAGGATACAAGACATGAACCAAGAAAGTGAGCCATACCTGAGGTGCTTTTCCTATCCACAAGGAAACCTGCATAATCAGCATCAGCATATCCTACTAGATTGAAATTACTACCTTTGGGGTACCAATGACCCAGATCAGTGGTGCCTTTCAGATATCTTAGTATCCTCTTGACATCAGTCAAGTAAGACTCTTTTGGATTTTCCTGAAAACCAGCACAAAGCCCTATACTGAAAACAATGTCAGGTCTGCTAGCAGTACGACTGTATTGTGGTCCGGGCCCGGGCCAAACGGGCCTAAACGGGCCTGGGCTTGAGGCGGGTCGGGTTGAGGCGGTCCCGGGCCAAACAGTCCCAATGTGTGGAACCGGCCCACGGTGGTCCTAAGCCCAAATGGTCCCAAGCTAAATGGGTCGGGCCCGCGGGCCTAAACGGGCCTAACGGGCTTTTTTCGTTCCAGGCTATTATTTTTATTTTTTTTATCTAAGGCACTTTCTTGTAAACTATATATGTATATACTAGTATAAATTGCTTATACTAGTATTAAGGGGTAGTTACAATGAAATTCAGTATGGTAATTATACCTATGGTAAACTTATAAGAGTGTGTACACAAGAAGGATTAAACTTGTGTAATGAGCTAAAGCTTTCTACACAGCTTAAGATTGATAAGTTTAAAGAGAAATCCTAATTAGGTGACTTCTGTACCCAGTTCGGTTTACCCGGAACCTCTACTCAAAGTAGGAAGAAGAAGAAAAACAGATATCATAGGTATCCTAACCCGGATAGCCCGTATAAGAAAAAGAGGTCTAGATATAGGTCTAAGGAAGAGCGTGATACTAGAAAAGCGCATCGAAAATCTACTCGATTTACGAAGAATAGATCAAAGAGAGATCTCGCTGATATTAAGTGTTATAAGTGTGGAATGTTTGGTCATATTGCTCCAAATTGCAAGCTTCAAAAGCTGAAGACCTTAGAACTCGATGATGAGTTACGCGATAAGGTTTATAGCTTGTTATACACTTCAGGATCAAAATCTGACTATTACTCTGAGACTGAATTTGAGGATGAAGTTGATTTAATTGATTTATCTGATAGTGATAAAAATGTTGATACTTCTTGCATAACATGCAAAGGTGATATTTGTACTTGTGATGATGACGAATTTTATAAATTGTACTCACAATTTCATGATTTGAATATGAAAACTATTACATCTGATAATGTAATATAACTTTTAAAAGAAGTTACCGATGAAAAACTTCATGAAAAAATTATTAATTTAGCTGCAAGTTCTAGTTCTAGTAGTTCAAAACCTTTTGAAAAATATAAGAACGAATTTGAATATTTTGCGCCTTATTCTTTGTCTGAAATTAATAAACGACTTCATAAGTCCAGTACACCTAGCAGAGATGCTTATTTTGATGATTTGAAAATTGAAATATAGAATTTAAAAGAGATATTAAGTCTCTTAAACAAAATCAAATGATTTGTGATCATCGGATTACTCAAATTGAGAAAAATAATTCTCTAACTGATTTTCCAACTGATTTTTCGGCTAAAGGAATTTCCGAATCTTCAAATGAAAAGGGAAAAGAAATTTCTGATCAGATTGATTCGATTAATGAAAATTCTGATATGTTTTTAGGAATGATGCAGGTTGTTATGTCTCATAAGTGGTACATTAAATGTACTATCTTGATTGATAATACTTTCTCTCTAACTGATGTAGCAATGATTGATAGTGGAGAAGATGTAAGTTGTATTCAAGAGGGTCTTGTTCCTACTAAATATTTTCAAAAGACCACTCATTTGGTAAAATCTGCTTCTGGTCATGCTTTAGATATAGAGTATAAATTACCAAATACTCGTATTGGCCAAAATAGAGTTTGTATTCCTCATTTCTTCTTTTTGGTAAAAAACCAGTTATACCCTCCGATTATACTTGGAACTCTTTTTATTAATGCTATTTATCCTTTTAATAACATAGATGCACAGGGTTTTTCTGCTACTTATCAAGATAAAGAGATAAATTATTCTTTTGTTACGAATCCCGTAACTAGAGATATTAACGCCTTGATTAATATGAAACAAAGGCATGTTGATTCATTACAATTAAAAATATTGAGCATGAATATATTCGATACTTTACAATCTGCTAAGGTTCAGCAAAAGATTAAATTGATTGCTGAACAGATGGTTGTTGATGTTTGCGCTGATCACCCTAGTGCCTTTTGGAATCGAAAAAAGGCGTATTGTAACTCTTCCTTACGAAGAAAAATTCTCCGAGGATTATATCCCTACTAAATCTCGACCTTGCCAGATGAATGCTGAATTAGTCGAATTATGCAAAAACGAGATTGACAGCTTGTTACAAAAGGGTTTGATAAAACCCTCAAAATCTCCTTGGTCATGTTCGGCCTTTTATGTTAATAATTCTGCAGAAAAGGAATGTGGTATTCTTAGATTAGTTATAAATTACAAACCGTTGAATAAACATCTGAAATGGATTAGATATCTTATCCCCAATAAAACAGACTTGCTATCTAGATTATATGACGCCAATATATTTTCAAAATTCGATTTAAAATCTGGATATTGGCAAATTCAAATTTTTAAAGAGCATACTTATAGAACTGCTTTTAATGTTCCATTTGGTCAATATGAATGGAATGTCATGCCATTTGGTTTAAAAAATGCCCCTTCTGAATTTCAGAAAATTATGAATGATATTTTTAACCCTTATCTAGATTTTATCATCATTTATATTGACGACATATTAGTATTTTCTAAAACATTAGAGATGCATATTAAGCATCTTGATATTTTTAAGAAAATTGTAATACAAAACGGTTTAGTAATTTCTAAACCAAAAATGAGTCTATTCCAAACAAATGTTCGATTTTTAGGTCATAATATTTGCCAAGGAAAAATTACCCCGATACAAAGATCGATTGATTTTGCCTCAAAATTTCCTGATGTTATTACTGACAGGACTCAATTACAAAGATTTTTGGGAAGTTTGAATTATATATCTCCTTTCTACAAAAGTTTATCTCGTGATCTAGCCCCTCTATACGACAGGATGAAAAAGGATCATAAGCAGCCTTGGATTGACCAGCGTACTACGTTAGTCAAAAGTATTAAACAGCGTGTTAAGTCTTTACCTTGCTTAACTCTTGCTAATCCTACATGGCAAAAAATTATTGAGACTGATGCGTCCAACGTTGGCTACGGTGGGATTTTAAAACAAGTGAATCCCAACAATAAGAGTGAATACCTGATAAGATTTCACTCTGGTAAATGGACCGAAGCCCAGAAGAAATATGCTACTGTGGCCCATGAAATGTTAACTATTGTTAAATATGTTTTAAAATTTCAAGACGATTTATATAATCAAAAGTTTTTAATAAAAACTGATGCTCAATCTGTTAAATATATGTTTGACAAAGATTTCAAACATGATACGTCTAAATTAATATTTGCTAGATGGCAAGCTCAACTGGCGCCTTTTGATTTTGAAATTCAATACAAAAAAGGAATTGATAATTCCCTTCCGGATTTCTTATCCTGAGAATACCTTGATTAATTGTGAATTTCTATACGACTTTTCTAGAGGAAGAATTATTAATTACTATCCTTAAAGTGGTTAGATTAAATCGAGATCTACAAAGTCTCATAATTGAATTGATAATTGAAGATATCGTTGATAACCTGATTGAAAATAATTTTTCTATTCATGATTATGCTGAAATTGTTAGGGATAATATGTTGGATTACCTCTTCTCAGAATAAATTGACTCGTTATTTATGCAGAATGGACCCTTCATGGGCCACCAGAGGCAGAGGTAGGGGAAGATCTTCCCCTAGTAGAT
Source organism: Nicotiana tabacum (assembly GCF_000715075.1). Lineage (NCBI taxonomy): Eukaryota > Viridiplantae > Streptophyta > Magnoliopsida > Solanales > Solanaceae > Nicotiana > Nicotiana tabacum. The sequence goes on along the minus strand of NC_134101.1, from coordinate 86,586,976 downwards.
CATATTCTCAAGGATCGTCATAAGGATCCTCATCAAATTCTCCGGTGATACAAGCAGGAAAAAGAGTTTAATAAACTCAAAGATATTTCATAAAGGAGATTCTTCATCAGGTCCGTCTATACATCTGGATGATATTCCAGAAGATAATCCATTATATGGTCATTTACGGGTATATTTGGCCGCCAAAAAGCAAAGTAATACATTTGCTTCAATCGCTAGAGAAGAGGACAACGATGATATCAAGTCCTACGAAAAATTACCAAAGAAAGAAATAATATTTCTCCTAGAAAACTCTGAGATTCAGCGAAAGGATGAACCATGGAAGATATTCCAGAGATACCTGATTAATGGGTTATACTACCCGGGTGAATCATATAAAACCCGCGCTTATTATGAGACCATCCTCATTAGCACAGGAAGTGCAGAATTCCAGGCAGATAAGTGAGAACGTTTATAACTTCTCAAAAATTATTATCAAGTAGATTATATCTGTTGAAGAATGGGGGATATCCACAATGAAAGAGAGGCAGCTAAGCCTTAATAAATCATCCATGAATTTTACTTACTGGGATTATATCCAGGCATTCGATAGAGTATTATATTACAACAATGATAGACATAAACACACTTGGTTTATTAAAATATGTGCAAAGATATTTATAGAACCTATCCCTAATTGGTTTCTGAACTGGTGGGCACATCACGGCCCCATAACAAAGATCTTGCCTGAGCCATTTCTTAAGTTATACAAAGAATGGACAAAAATTTCTCCGTTCTTAACAGATTTATATCATACAGATCATATCTGTTATTTAGAAAAGATTGATCAGATATACTTCTTCATTGAATTCTCTATTCCGTGGATTCACAAATGGACCCCCGAATTGGGGTTTACTGAAGAACAGATTCCTTGCTTATACAGGGTCTTCTACAATAATTTTTGTGATAAGTTGATGAAGAATGATCCCAAAACAAAATTATTATATGGCCAAGAATTATTGGATTCCATTTCAGCACAGATCCAATGATATTCGACTACTCCCCAGAAGAAAATATTTGACGACAGCTCAGTCAGGCATATTGCTAGAAGAATCTTTGTTCAAGAAGGAGATAAGACACAATTAATAAATAAATATCTGGAAGAAGTAAAAAGAAATCTACTTCAAACTATAAACCAGACTGAAAGGTCAGACACATCAATGCACAGTGAAACAAGTGGCGATGATATCGCAGACGAAGATTCTCAGCCAATACAACCGGAAGTAATATTATCCGATAAAAACATGGACAAGGTGGAAAATTTCCTCCAACAAATGAATGATTTAGACAGAAGAGGACTCTGACTAAAAGCCGCCAAAGACCCCACACAACAGTAGATACACTGTTCTCAACAGTAGAAACACTGTATAAGGGACCCAAATACATTATTCTCAACAGTAGAAACACTGTATAGGGACCCAGATGTGGGACCCAATTTACTATTTAAAGATTCTTTATGTTTCTTTTTTCTTTCTTTAAATAGAGGAGCTCTTCATTTGAAGAGGTAGATTGTAAAAACCCCTCTCTCTCTAAGAACTCTGATTTCTCTTTAAGCTTATCAATCTTAAGCTGTCTAGAAAGCTTTAGCTCATTACACAAGTTTAATCCTTCTTGTGTACACACTCCTATAAGTTTACCATAGGTATAATTACCATACTGAATTTCACTGTAACTACCCCTTAATACTTTCCTTACCCTTTCAGCAAATAAGGAAGGGAGGCCGTCTATAAACTTAGCTTTCCAATGCTCATATTTATTCTCGGGTAGTTCCATAACCCTACTCATAAAAGTATCTTTATACCATCTAAATTCACTAAGGGTCTTACATCTAAGCCCATTAAGTAAGGTTCTGATGGTCTCATGATTTGAGGTAAATCTACCATTGAAATGCTCTAAAATTGTAAGGATAAGGGTATACACTGCATCTTCTCTACCCTTAACTAGAGCCATGCCTATATTATCAACACCCTCGTCTATGGCAGTAGCATTAATAACTAAAGCCTTTTCTTCAACGGATAAATAATTATCCCACCAACCACAAAGTTGGCCAGTAAAGCCTGCAATAATCATTTTTGCAAATAGTTCTATCTGTGTTCTTAACACTTTTACAGATAGTCGAGTACATAAGCATTCTATGTACAAGAATAGTTAACTGTCTATCAGTTAAGACATCAAGATTCCATTCATAAATTTCGGAACCGCAATAAGACGTATTAGTCTGATTCCAGTCGCGTTCCTCAATCAACACATCTTGAGGAGTAGGACGGGGATAATAGTAAGTTTGCATCCTAGGCTTGTCAGCATACCTACTATTGGGTTTAACTAAACCTTTGAGTTTATTAAACTCTGACCATGTCTCAGTTTTATAATCAGAAACGGTCTTAATTCTATCAGCAAAATTTTGAGATCAATCAATTGGTCTAACATTCAAACCAGAAAGCTTTTTATCAAGGAGTTGTGCCAAGTCATCAAGAGATTTAAATTTAAAATCCTGAATCTTGGGAGGTCTTTGAACATGAGTAAGAATAGCTTGATCAACTGTTTTACTTCCTGAAGTGGAGTCAACATCAGTTGGTCCTTTCTTAATAGTCATTTCTTTTATTAAAACAGTCAAATCGTCAAGTTTTTTATCAAGAGAACCGATATGTTCTCCTAAAATTTTTACATATAAACCCAAATAATTGTTTTGAGAAATCAATTTATTAATTTCTGCAATACTAATAGCTGTAACGTTATCATCAATAAATATTTGAAAAGCAGTGAAGGTAATACCAGTATTATTAGGTAAAATAAAGGGGGCCTGAGGAGGATAAATGGCTTTAGTAATATTACCACTCTCATCTTTATAAGATCTTTCTAGTACCTTTATATAAAGAGGCAAATAAGTTGTTATAAACCAAGGAACAAAATACATAATTTGATTATGCAAAGCACAAGTTTCATACAATTCTTCAGAAATACTATTCAAATCATCTTTGCTATAAGCATCGAAAAACCACGTTTTAAACTGGCTCCATTTATCACTAAAAATTCCTTTTGAATATATTTTCATGCTCGAGAACCGGGGCTAAAATCAATTTGGTGTGGAGTCATTAAGTACTATTGGGGTCGAAATCCATCTCGGATACAGAAGGAATATCCTTATCAGAAATATTATCATTGTCCTGAACAATATTTGTTTGAGGGTTAACTTTAACCCTTTCAACCCTTTCAACAGGTTTATTACTAACTTTACTAGTAATAGTGTGTAAAGAGGCTGCATGATTGCGAGCTGGACCGTAGACTGGTTCAACAGGAGAAATATGTTGAATAGCAGGTAGAAGTCTATGATTAGAGAACGAATGTCTATTATAAATAGTAGACTTATCATCAAATTGAATACAAATCCTACCATCCGGATTTTGAGTAACATGCGAAAATTCAGTATTTGACAAGTCGTTAGTAATCTGACTTGGGGATATAACCGAATTTAAAGTCCAAGTAGTTGGGAAATTAATTTCTTCCCACGTAATAGGTCTCCCAGTGGTGACCTTGGACCTTGTAAAATTGGTTTCTACCAGTATGGTCTGATCTGATGTATCGTATAACTTACATCTAGGATTCAAAGTAGATAATAATTTAAAATAAATCCTATAAGACAGACATATAAGTTCAAAACCAGGCGCATAATTATAACCATGCGTTTTCACATTTAAAGTCAAGGCATCAAGAATATTAACATCAGAAAGAGATAGTTGCAGATTGGGTTGAGTATTAAAATATACTGGATCATAGGCCACAATAGATTCAATCGAACCCATCAGAGACTCTCTGAAATTTAGATTTCTAGCATCTCTAAGAGCTTCCAAAAAGGTCTCTGGTAACCCTTTAAGGGTTAAAGGATTAAACGCAATTTGAACCATACCAATATGCAAGTAATGATAATGATGTTTGTATAAGTCAATATCGTGTTTGTTTAACAAACGAATAGTCTGTTTAGAAGAATTTAACGCCAAAGACTGTTCAGTCGTTTTTATCAATTGTTTTGAAGAAAGTTTATCAAACCAACCATAATCATAAATGGTTTTTATAGAAACTTTAGAAATCGTCCATTTATTTAACAAATCAAGGTTTTGAGGTATATCTACCTCTTCAAGTCTAGTACTTTTAGTACTTGTTTCTCCCAGATCCATTCCAAAAGCTTCACATCTATGTTGAAAATTTCACATCTATTACATATTTACTATAAACAATTCCTAGGCTCTGATACCATTTACACCAGGATCTAATTGGCTGGCAATAATCCGTACGTCCATCTAGATCTAGCTGCTTTAGTACATTTAAAAGTTGGCAGAAGACCGCACGACCAATAAATTTGAAATATACTAGGATTTTATTATAGTTTTAATGGATGTATGGAAGGATCTATCCTTTTACCCAAGAAAGGGGTCTGTCTAGGTCCGATACATACTCTTATTGAGCTCATGTGTCTAGCAGTTCTAACTATGAAAGGGATAGCCATTTTGACAACTTCAGCGGGCTTTAATATCACAACTCGCTAGACGTAGCCACTAAGGCAAAGCCAATAAGAGTAGTACCAGAGTCGACTGTACCACAATCTTGGAACCAAGCCAAGAAACTATATTAAAATTCTTTTATATTTTGAAAGAGTCTGGATTCTTCATAGTTAATATGCAAGAGAAGTTAGTTTTTCAACATAGATATGAATCCGTTTAGCCGGACATAGTCACGGCTGGGGAGAGAAACAAAGTAATTAAATACTTATAAAATTAAAATAAACAAATACCTTTAAGGCCAGGATGCAAGGCCCTGAGGATGGTGAACTGAATTTCGAAACTTTATTTACTTCAACTGATTTACAAAATGAAGAAGCTAAGAAGCTAAAAGTCTTTACAAGAGAGAGTTTATATGTATTAGATATATAATATATATACTATATCAAATTTAAACACAAAATAAATTGCAAAGAAATATTCAAGGGAATGTCTTATATATTTTACTATTATGACATTAACAAAGAATGACAATATCTTTCTTAGTCTTCCTCCCCCCAATGGAATGAGCACAACAAGGTACTAATACCACCATTAAAAGGAAAAAAACTAAGAAATATGTGCCAAAATACAAGTTACATGTTAGTCTATGTATTATCTCTAAAAAATCTCATAAATCCTTCAAGGTCCAGAGGAATTTCTGTTGGTGGTGGTGGAAAAGAAGCTTGTTCATCACCACTTCCGGGCGAAGCAGCATCCTGCGCAAGTTCCGCTAGCATTTCTTCATAAGCTTCATCTATCTCCGGTTGTGATTCTGCAAGTCCAAAATTTCTTCTTTCTGAACGGATCCAATCTCTGAAGAGTACTAATTTTTCCGAGCTCTCCCTCATAGACGCTCTATGATCACCGATTTGAAGTCTCGCTTGACTGAATGCGCTCTCCAATGCCACTGTTGAAGCTTGAACACTTAAAATATCTCGAGCCATCCTTAAAAGAACCGGATAGTGTTTTTGTTTGTCCTTCCACCATTCCAAAACATCGAAGGAGCCGTCTCTGATTTAAGTCCCTGCGACAAATAAACTTGAAACTTATTTAGTTGTGAACTATCACCAAAATTATCACCTTAAGAACCCCTGAACTCCGTCCAAGAACTAAGGGATTTTAGGCCTGCAGTTCTTTTAGATGCTTGCAAACTAGACGAAGTAGGAGTTGGAACATTTGGTCTAGCTTGATCTAAGGCAAGTTGATAAGCATTATAAATTGTTTGAGCATTTATTTTAATTGAGGCTTTTGCATCTCCAAGTGTAGCAAATCCCTCAGCTTAAAGTGATAAAGTGTTATAAATTTTTGAACACCAAAAGTGAGGACCTCCTAATTTTATTGTAGGATTTAACAATGCAGCAACACCAAAAATAGGGGGGATAGGGAAAAAATATTTTTTAAACTTAGCTTTCATAGAATTAATAGCTTCTTGATAAATTACTCCACCCTCTAAAAATTGAGTAAATAAATCTACAAATGCTGCAATATAAACTAAATAGTTAGAAATAGTAGGATAATAATGGCCAGATAATTCATTTGTAGCAATATGAAATTGATCTAAAAAGTCTACAAGCATTTTAAAATTACTCCAATCTTGATTTGTAAGGTGCTCATCATCATCACCATCACCTACACGAGCATTATACGTTGCGCTTATTGGGTTCCTATATTCATATGCAACAACTAAACTTTCATACATGTAATTCCATCTAGTCGGACAAAGTTTAGGAACCTTTATTTCTCTAAGGACAAATTCATCATATTTTTTAAAATAGTCTCTAAGTCTACTTCTACGGTTTGAATTAAAAAGCCAATTAAGAGCCATTTTAACCTTTTCAATTTCTACATTTAAAACTTTCATACCAGCACCGACGATTAAATGGTAAATATGACAAATACATCTAACATGAAAAATATTACTAAATGCAGGATTTAGTGTAGTTGTAAGCAACCCAATATTATTAGTATTACTAGAAGCATTATCCATTGAAACTGACATAATTTTATCTCTAATGCAAAAATATCTACAAATATCTGCAACTGTGTTAGCAATAAACTTACCTGTGTGGCGTAAATTTATTATTCTATAAGCAATAATGCGATTTTGCATTATCCACTCCTCATCTATCCAATGACTTGTAACTGTTAGATAATCACAGTCATTAACACTTCTACCAATATCAGTAGTAATAGCAATGCGACAATCTATATGAGTAAATAAATAGCGCAAATATTGTTCATATTCATGTTTATATTTATAAATATCGCTCTTTACGCTTGCACGAGGCCATCCTTTATAAGTAGGATTAAAAACTCTTCTAATATAATGCACAAAATGAGGGTTAGAAGGAAAACTATAGGGTAAGCACATAACTGTAACCATTTTTGCCAATTCTTCACGATCTTTATTTGGATCATAATATAAAATGCCACCGATAACAGTGTTAATTTCCGGTTGAACTAGATTTGAACCTGTACTAGGGTTAACCGTACTATCTACACTTGTCCCCTCTTGCGCAGCTTTCATTTGTAAAAATCTAGCTTTATCTCTAGGATGTTTCAATATGTGTCTAGTCAAACTACCAGTACCGGTACGGTCTCCAGTAAATTTATGAACTAGTTGAGACCCACAAGTTTTACACTTAGCCTTATTTTGTTCTCTTAGTTGAGTCAAAAAGTGTCAAACAAGAGATGTTTCAACCCGTTTAGCAGGTTGTCAATTAAAAGTAGGGGTTACTATAGGAGGATTAGGCGGGACATCATTTGGGTTATTAACAGGACTAGTAGGTGTATCATCTAAATCCGGTTGCGTTTCATCTAAATCATCATTTTTCTCATCATTTTCAAAGATAGTTTCATTAGGATAAATAGCATTCATAACTTCTTCATTTAATTGTTGACCCGGTGCAACATCATGGCAAAATTGACTATCGGAAAATTGAAAACAAGGGTTATCACTATCAAGAATAATAGGTGGAAGAGGACGGGTAACAGGTCTGGGTCAGGGAGCTGAGGTAAGAGTAGTAGCTTGGCTACTAGATTCACCAATTTTAGATTTTCCCTTACCCTTACCACCAAATAAAAATTTCAAAGAAAATGCCATATTAATTATAATTATACTAAATAAAACTAACAAAACTATAATATTAATACTTAAGAGTTGGAACGAGTTTACCGAATTGACGAACAACTTCTTGAAAATTGAATATCGTTGAAGACTTGAATACTTCCATTCACCAACTTCACAATTTTTCACGAAATTGCAATAATAAAGTAAGTAATTATAGAAGAAAATCATAGAGCGATTGATGAATTTGTGAGTAAAAATGAAAGAATTGGGGGGGGGGGTATTTATAGTTGAGAATTGGAAAAAAGTGTAATTATAAAAAGTTTGGGGTTAAAGCAAAGTTTGGGGACCAAATGGATATTATTTAAAGTGCATAACAGACCAATTTTGAATCCCAACGGTCAGATTTTAAAATCTATCCATTGGGCATTTTTTTAAAATTTTCTTAAAAATAGCCGTCGGGGCCCGTTTGAACCAGCCCAAGCTCGCCTGCCGGTCCCGGGCTCATGGGCTATTTATGTTGAACCGGCCCGCCGCGGTCTTTTGCACTACTTAAGCCTAGGCCCACTTAAACCGGCCCATTAGGCCCGTTTGGACCGCGGTCCTGGGCCGGTCCCAGGCCCATACCGGCCCACAGTACAGCCTTAGCTAGTAGTAAGATACAAGAGTGAACCAATCATACCCCTATACAACTTTTGATCAACTGATGAACCAGGTTCATCAATATCTAATTTAGTGGCAGTTGCAATGGGTGTGTCTATTTCTTTTGATTTTTCCATTTTAAACCTTTTTATAAGCTCTTTTGTATACTTCTGCTGATGGAACATGGTTCCATTAGGACTTTGTTTGATCTGCAAGCCTAAGAAGAAGTTAAGCTCTCCCATCATACTCATTTCAAACTCACTCCCCATTAATTTTGCAATATCCTTACTTATCATATCAGTGGCGGACCCAAAGAATATGTCATCAACATATATTTGTACCACAAGGAGGTCCTTACCTTTTTTCCTTAAGAATAAGGTACTGTCAATTTTACCTCTTTTGTAACCATGCTCCAGTAGGAATTTGGACAGTCATTCATACCATGCTCTTGAGGCGTGCTTGAGTCCATAGAGAGCCTTGTCTAACTTGTACACATGTTCAGGACATTCTTTGCTTTCAAACCCTGGAGGTTGTTTTACAAACACTTCTTCTTTCAGGTAGCCATTCAGGAAGGCACTTTTGACATCCATCTGATGAATAGTGAATTCCATGTGTGCTGCAAAGGCTATGAGGAGTCTGATTGCCTCTAGTCTTGCAACTGGAGCAAAAGTCTCATCATAATCTATGCCCTCCTCTTGGCTGTAACCTTGGACCACCAGTCTTGCCTTGTTTTTTGTAACTCTTCCATCTTCATCAAGTTTGTTTCTGAAGACCCATTTTGTACCAATAACTGATCTGTCCTTGGTTCTTGGAACTAGATGCCAAACTTGACTTCTCTCAAACTGATTGAGTTCATCTTGCATTGCACTCACCCAATCTGCATCCTGCAAAGCCTCAACAACATTTTTAGGTGCAATAAGAGATAAAAAGGCATCAAAAGCACACAGATTCTATAATTGTGATCTAGTTTTGACTCCAAAAGTTGGATCAGTGATAATGTTCTTGATAGGATGAGAACTTTGATACTTGTAAAGTTTCACAACCAACTGGTTTTTGCTAGATGTTTCTCCCATGATTAGTTGCTGAGGAACAAGGTCATGAACAGGTTCTTTTAGGGGATTTATTTCAATTCTTCTTTGATCAGTTCCCCCTGTCAGGTTGCCCTGGATGGAAGAACCTATTCCATCACATGTTCCTTCTTTTGGTGCCACTTTGACTTGTGCTGAGGCTTCAGTCAAATCCTTTACCAATCCAATGGCTTCATCTTCATATTCCTGTCTCTCAAAAAGAATGTTAGTTTCAGCAAATACTACATGTACACTTTCTTTTACACACAAAGTTCTTTTATTGAACACTTTATATGCTTTGCTATGTGAAGAATATCCCAAAAATACTCCCTCATCACTTCTGGGATCAAACTTACCTAGGGAGTCTTTTCTATTATTGTGCACAAAGCACTTGCATCCAAATGCCCTAAGATGGGATATATTTGGTTTTCACCCTTTAAGTAACTCATAGGGAGTCTTCTCTACAAGAGGTCTAGTCATGCATCTATTGATAATGTAACATGCAGTGTCTACAGCCTCTGCCCAGAAGTTATGGGGCGGTTTACTAGAAAGAAGCATAGTCCTAGCCATGTCTTCAAGAGTCCTGTTCTTTCTTTCAACTACTCCATTTTGTTGAGGGGTCCTAGGGGTGGAGAAGTTATGAACTATACCATTTTCATCACAAAATTCAGCAAACTTAGCATTTTTAAATTCAGTTCCATGATCAGACCTAATTGATGCAAGTTGATTTCCTAATTGTTTCTGAGTTTTTCTAACAAAGGCAGTGAACATGTCAAATGCTTTCTCTTTAGATGTTAGAAATAGTACCCAGGTAAATCTAGAATAATCATCAACAAGTACCATTACATATTTCTTTCCATCTCTGCTCATGGTTCTCATTGGACCACAGAGATCCATATGGACCAGTTCCAACGACTTGGTTGTGCTTACCATTTTCTTGCTTTTGAAAGATGATCTTACCTGCTTCCCCCTTGCACAGGCCTCACAAACTTTGTCTTCCTTCAACTTCACCAAGTCCTTAGAGACTAATTTGTTTAGCTGATTCAGACTGGCACAGGAGGGGATCATTATCCAGCACACTTAGGCAGGTTAGTTCATTTTCTAAGAGAGTAGACAAATCTACAATGTAAAAATTGTTAACTCTTTTTCCCTGCAAAACAATCTTGTCAGTGGTAAGGTTAATCACAAAGCATTTAGTAGAGGTGAATGATACAAGGTTACCTCTGTAACATAGTTGTGACACACTGATCAGGCTGTATTTCAAGCCATCTATCAAGTAGACATTCTCAATGGAGTGAGAGTCTGTCTTACCTACCTTTCCAACCCCAATGATCTCACCTTTCTTCCTATTTCCAAAGGAGAAATTGCCTCCCCTTAAGTTCTCAAGTGAAAGGAACTGGTTCTTGCTTCCAGTCATATGTTTTGAGCAGCCACTATCCATGTTCCATATTTGGCTGCTTCCCTTCACTTGGACCTGCAAAAAGAAATCAGGGGTTAGTCTTAGGAACCCAAACTAGTTTGGGTCCCTTTCTATGAGCAAAGGGATAAATCAGATTCCTTCTAGCCCACCCAGGCAACCTATTGTTTTCTTGAACAAAAATTTTGTTCTTTTGACTGGCCTTTTCTTTTGCATTACATTCATTTTTGTAATGGCCAGTCTAGCAACAGTGTGTGCAAATTTTGTTCTCAGGAAGAGTGAGGTACTTGCTTTTAGGATCCCATTTAGGTGCTTGAGTACCATAACCAAGTCCTCTTTTGTTGCTACTGTATTGTTCATGTAGTCAGGAGAGTGCATCAGAAGCCTTGTTCCATTTGCAACTTCTGTCTAGTTCATGTTTTATCTTCTCTAGATCTTCTTTTAATACTCTTATCTGCTCATCTTTCCTGTACAACTTATCCTTCATTTTTCCTAAGTTTTCTTCTAGGGTGAGATGTGTGTGATCAGCTTTCTTCTTTCTTGTTCCTAGTTTCAGTTTTAAGTTCTCAGGCCTAAGTTCTAGGGCACTAGTGTCAAGTTCAAGAACCTGGTTCTTCAACTCAGTATTTTCACTTTCACTCTCATTAGCCCTAGACTCTAGATTTTTGCACTTGTCTTCTAGGATCATACGTTCCCTAGAAAGCTCTTCCTTCTCATTGTTAATTATCTCATACTCATCAATGAAGTCTAGTAGTAGCTCAGACAACCTTTCTTTAGATAGGAATTTAATCTTGTCTTTGAGATGAAGAATACTTACCTCTTGTTCATCATCTGATTCTCCAATGGCCATAAGTGCTCGTTCATCTCCAGCTTCATCTTCTGAGTCCTCATGTGATGTTTCTCCCCAGGCAACAACCATAGCCTTTGTTGATCTTTTGTTCCTTTTTGGTTGAACCTGTTCCTTCTTCATGTTCCTTCTTTCAGCCCTTAACTTCTTCCACTCAATTTCCCATTGAGGGCAATTCTTGATCATGTTATTGGTCTTACCCACTTGTAGCAACCCTCATTGGTATGTTTCTCAGAATCCCTTGGTTTGTTGAAGGTTGTACCTCTTGAAGAACCATTTCCTCTCATCAGGTACTTTTTGAAATCTCTTGTGATAAAAGCCATTTCATCATCCTCCAGATCTGAACCTTCAGCAATTCTGAGAGTCAGACTTCTTTCCTTCTTTGGTGCATCCATTTTCATGGTTTTCCTTCTCAGTTCATAGGTAGTAAGGTTTCCAATTAATTCATCCAGCTTAAGGGTAGCAATGTTCTTTGATTCCTGAATAGCAGTGATTTTGCTTTCCCAAGAGATTGGCAGAACCCTTGTCAAAATCTTCTCAACTTTGTCTTCTTCAAGAATAATCCTTCCAAGAGACTTAAGTTCATTTGTCAGTGTAGTGAACCTTGTATATATCTCTTGGATGGTTTCTCCTTACTTCATGGTAAAATTCTCATACTGAGAATACAGCAGTGTTCCTCTGGACCTCTTCACCTGAGGTGTTCCTTCATGAGCCACTTGCAAAGTGTCCCAGATTTTCTTAGCAGTGGTACAGCTTTGAATTCTACTGTACTCATCTAGACCTAGTCCACACACAAGCCACTTCTTGGCCTTGGCATTCTTCTCCCACTTATTCAGGTCTTCAGTAGTGCAGTCAGCTCTTGTCTTTGGCACATCCACTCCTTTGGAATTCTTCTTAGTAGTTGTTAGAGGACCATCAGTGACTATGTCCTAGAGTTTATAGTCTTCTCCGATGATATGATCCCTCATCATGTTCTTCCACCACAAATAGTACTGACCATTGAAGAGTGGAGGCCTAGTAGTGAATTGCCCTTCCCAATTCCCAGGTGGTGCACTCATGTTGATCTTTTCCTAAGGTGTTAGCCTCTTCAAGGATAACCCGCTCTGATACCTATTGATGTTCTAAACGTCAATACCACACAAGAGGGGGATGATTTGTGTGGTACCCAATTTTCGCTCTAGAAGAACCTGGTTCTTCTAGGTGCTCTAACAATTACTGTTTGCGGAATAAAAAGTACATAAAGTAAAGAACACAGAGATTTTTACGTGGAAAACACCTGGCTCAAAAGGTGAAAAAACCACGACCTACTACTCAGTAGGATTTTACCAAACTTTCACTAAAATCACTAAGCCAAAATAGCATTTACAAAACTCTTTGTAAACCTAAGGATTACCTCTAATCATGTTGTAGCACACAGCCTCAACTGTTGCGACAACTTCAAGTTAGCTTATAACTTGAACACTAAAGTACCTAATACAATTGCTTCTATAAAAGCTGAAAGGTACAACTTTAAACCACCTACTACAATTGAACTAGAATAAGAAAAAACATAATGGAACTGGTTCTTCTATCTCGTTCAAGTAGCTTCAGGAGTGCACACTCAAATCTCACACAAATTGCTTGTAAAATCGCCTTGCTCTTTTGCTTTTAATTTTGTTTAACTTCTGCATTTGTGCAATACCTGTAAAAGAGAACAATCACTGTCATTTAATAGGTTAGAAGTCAAAGCTTGATTGGGACTCAATTTCTGATCTTGTATCGTAGTTGAGTCCTTGAAGATATCAAACTCTAATACACTCTTTATCCGGATTGTATTCTCTTTATATAAGGAGACATTCTCCCCTTATCCAATATGCAACCTTTTCGATAAAATTAGGAGATATTGCTGCATGATCAGTAGGACTTATCTTCTTCACGTGCATCTCACATATGTAGGATGATCATGACAGTGCTTCACAAGATGGATCTAGTCCATGACTGAGTTCATTTGTCATTCTTCAAAATTTCACCTGTTCTTGGGCCAACATAAACTCCTCTATTTTACTTCTTAACACGCGAACATTAGTTCAAAAAAACACACACTTACACTCAAAACTCTCATTTCTTTCTCTGCTACTTGTGATAATCACTGATCTAGTTGGTTGTAAGCCAAGGCTAGATATTGAACTACACTTGCTTTACATTCTGTGCTCTCTTCCTTAACCGGTATGTCTCTGATTAGATTTTGAAACCCAAATTCTATGTGTTTCATTACTTCACTATTTCATTGACCATGAATTCAACCTGTTTTCCTGTTTACTTCTTTGCTTAGCATGTTTAAGTTCTGTCCTGTTCAATGTATGATTAGCATGTCTACACTTCACCTAGTTATCTGATACTTAACCAGCCTATTTGTGAATATCTATTTAATCCCTTAACTATGTGATCATGTTGGTTATTTGATGTATGTGATTGACCCTACCTGTATACTTAATCCTGTTTAAGACATGTCCTGCTTTCTACATTACATCTGTGATCTATGTCTTAACTGTTTACTATGCATGACTAACCTGCTAAGTCTCTAAGACCCTAAGTGCTTTATGCAGTTGTTGTCTGTATGTTTCCTCTATACCCTGTCCATGTACCCCCCAATGTGACTCCTATATGTTCCTAACCCCCTGTCAGCCCTGTGTGACATTGGTTTGTTGGATGTTTGTGTACCCTATGACTGATTGACTATGTGCTTTCTCTCATCAGAACTGATTTCAAAAAATATGTTCTTACTATTCTCTTAAATGGTTTTCAATCTTAGCCCTCTCTTACAACTAATTTCTATCTCAAAATCTTTTACTCCTAAAGTTATCTCTACACTATTTTTTTCCACTAAGTCTTTCAAAACTATGTCAAGCACCCCCACTTTAATCTTAGGTCAATAGGTTCTGCCCCTCCAGTATGTGTACTGCCTAGGAATCCCATGAGATTCCTCTGAACTTTGGCACACTGGGGCTGGCCCTTCCACACTGCACATAATCGGTCCCTATTTTGAGAAAGGTCTTGGAGTGAGCACTGCCCGGGATCCTTGAGGTCCTTAGGAAACTCTGACACACCTGGACACAAATTGGCTATAAGATTTCTGGGCATTTGAGACTACATTGAATTCATGGTACTCCCAGATTTATTTTCGGCATGCTTCAGAATCCCTATAGTTCAGTTTACATCTCATTTATGTAATTTATGCAATACTGGTCTGTAATAATCCTTAGTAAAGAGATATTGGGGTAAACAGTGAAAAGGGAGGTTATCTATATAATCATGTGGGGTAAAGCTGGGTGTAAATCATGATTTAGGATTTACACTACACAAATCTGATGTAGAAATCATGTTCTAGGCTTGTGTGATGCACTAGAAATCATATTTTAGGATTGCTATGTTTATTTGCATTTAAACCATGCTAAATCGGTGCATTAGACATCCTCTTTTAGGGTATTCATGTTTACTGTTTTGCATACTAGAAGCATGTAGTAGATCCCTACTCTATTTCTGATTCTGTATAATTTATGATCACTTAGAAATCTTGCCACTAGGTCATTAAAACTGCTCAATTAATAACCTTCTCCATGTGCATTAGAGATCATGTTTTAGGACTATACGTGCATTCGCCTCATGTCGCTCAAATAAATAGACTAAAACAGTTTCATGCATTGGTATCAAGTTCCAGTATCAATATGTATAAAATCACTTGTTATAACCTTCATCACTTAGATCAGCATGCCTATAGGTTGAAATAACTTCAAATTGTTTAAGCAGCTTCTATCACTATGGTTGCATATAGCCCCACGCCTAGGCAAGCCTTAGGTAATTGATGTCCTTGTAAAAACTGAGAAACTGTGCTCTGATTATTTATAAAACTGCTCAAGTTTAACAGGTTTTAAAATCAGTAGGCAAACTAATTAGGGTTCTGTCATTTCGCCCTTAAAAACAATGTTGCATATTCTGTGTTTTGATTCTCACCTAGATACCCTGTTCTAGGATTGCTCTGAAATTACCTAAAAACTGTGTTTGAGACGTGCTTCTTATTTGTCTGTATATATGGAGGTAAACATGAGCCCTTTATCTGCTTCCCTAATTGACAATTCTATGTGTTATTTGTTGTCGTCTAAAGGTCCTAAACTCCTCCGGGACCACAAGGAAGGGACGGGTAAAGCACGCTTAGAGTTCGTTAATTGAACTCGCTTATATAACCACTAAGGGGAGGGTAATGGGTAATAAAAGGATATGATGACCTGTGCGCTGATGTCATGTGTAGCCCCTCTAGTTGAGGAGGATTACCGGGCATTGCACAGATTGATCCTATAGGCTAATCAACTTAGGACTTCGCTTTCCTAATTTACATAGGTGTGCTTAGACTACCTAAACTTCCATGGTTTATATATGTATGCTTGGACTATTCAGACCTTCTTAATTTATATATGTTTAGACCATCTAAACTTTCTTGATTGTATATGTGTTTAGACTATGTAAACTACCTTTATTTGCAAATATGCGTTGAGACCGCTTACTTATTAAATGACTAATTCACATAACTAAGTTTGGTCAGGACCCACCGTTGTGGACCGCGAGGGATGCCTAACACCTTCCCCTCAAGGTTATTTCGAGCCCTTACCCTAATCTCTAGTAATGCAAACTGGTTACATGTGTTAATTGCTCTAGGTGCCCTAATGCACCTTAATCCGTTAGGTGGCGACTCTTCAAATACTCAATTCCCGAAAGGAAACGAGTTATTCCCAAATGAATGTCGAAATCCGGACTCCGCGAGGAAAAAGGGGGCCAGCATGGTGACTCTGCTGGGGATATTTTTAGGCTCTTACTATAACAAACTTAATTTTTGTGAATTAGTCTTAAGCATGCTTTATCTCGTGCACCCTCCCCCTTATTTGGATTTAACTGCTTATTTATGATTTTCTTTATTTCCTGAAACTGACTTGTCTATTTGTTTTCTTTTTCCGTAATTGTCTTTCAATTATTTAAATACTGCATTTATCATTTTTTTAACGTGCAAATACTTGACAACATGCTATTTATTGTTGCATAAATCATGCTCAACATCATATTCCACTCGTGCGTAATCAATACTATAAAAACTCTTGATGAGTGTTTGCTCTCTCCCTATATATCACCCTTTTAAATTCGGAAAGGCATATTTGCAGTAAAACTAGTCGATCAGCGGTGCGTTCGATGGTTCTGTGCCTTTCTCCCTCAAGTTGTCCGCTTGAGGGTCCCTATCTAGACCTCTATAGCAACATTACTCTGATTAATTGTGCATGCATCATGGTCAAACCTAGCAGGGTTAATATGTTGTCAATATAATGACCCTTTAAGACAAACCTCACCCAAAAGTGCCAATATGCTAATCATTGCTGTATAAATAAACGAACCTGGAGGAGGAAAGGGCCTAACTATCTTTTGTTTTGCAGAAAAATGAGGCACGAAGTCCCCAGATTTGTTATGGTTGGTAGCATACCCTCACTTTTGCTATATTGGTGGAGGGATCTTCCTTCATGTGACCAAAATCATGTGAAACGAGTCTTAGGAAACTTGCCTTCTCTGTTGGATCTTCAACCAAACAAAATGTTGATCGAGGCTGCCACTATGTTTTGGTACAAGGAAAGGGTCGTGTTCCGCTTTGGGGACATAGAAATGACTCCCCTTCTAGAAGAAATAGGAGGATTAGCTGGGTTGCCTTGGGATAGCCCTGGTTTGTTAGCACCTGAAAATCACACCGCTAGGGGATTTCTTAATATGATGGGGCTAAAAAAGAATGACAACTTGAAATGCTTGAAAGACTCCTACATACCTTTCGACTTCCTTTATGAACGATACGGTCACAGTCGCTCTTACCGTATTTTTGATGATGAGTTCTCAATCACCTCCTTGGGTTGGATTCATCGTAGGGTCTTCGTGTTCATTGTGTATTTCTTGGGCATGCTGGTATTCCCAATCCAAGGGGACAAAATCCATACCAGATTGGCCATGGTAGCCAAAACTTTGATGTACGGGATCGAGGGACAGACATATACTATTATCCCTATGATCATTGCGGATATGTACCGGTCCTTGGAAAGCTGTCAGAAGGGGTCTAGATTCTTTGAGAGTTGCAATTTGCTATTACTAGTTTGGCTGTTAGAACATCTCCAAAGGGTTCAATACCGCCAAGAGTTTCCACAAAGGCCGTGGAATGACCACATAGCCTTCCATCACCCTAAGAGAATGAATTACATTCCGGACATGTTTGCTCAAGCTAAGGATGCTATAGGATGGGTGCAGTTCTTCAACAAGTTGACTGAGGACCAGGTTCAATGTATGTACGAGTGGTTCCCCACCGACGAGTTCATGATCAGATCCAGAGACGTCCCAT
The DNA here is from genome assembly GCF_000715075.1 of Nicotiana tabacum. Taxonomy (NCBI): domain Eukaryota; kingdom Viridiplantae; phylum Streptophyta; class Magnoliopsida; order Solanales; family Solanaceae; genus Nicotiana; species Nicotiana tabacum. The sequence continues at coordinate 86,568,968 of NC_134101.1, read as the reverse complement.
ATTTGGTGCTGATTGGGTTAAGGGGGATATACATTTATGCTCCCCTCCGAGTTATGAGACAGGCAGGTAGGAGACAGGTCATACCACAGGTCACTAAAATGAGTCACTTCATAGCGAATTTCTAGGGTGACGCCATCCCATATAAGAATAAAGCACAACACATGTGGACTTTGAAGATTATTGTAGAGATGGATACCATTGAGCCGGACCGATATCATGCGAGCCATTCATATTTTTACCCCTCATGGTTGGATGATAATCTATCAAGGATCTTTGAGCCAAGGGTTGGTCCAGGAAATAGGGTCATAGATGAGTTTGCCGAAGCAGAGGTGAAGTATAACAAGCTGCGCAAAAGAGTTCAAGAGTCTGAACCTAAGCATATGGCGCAGCATAAGGCCGATATGGAAATGATTAATGAGTGGAAAGAGAGAGATGTTAAGTCGAGCGAAAGGCTGGAATATCTAGAGTACAGTTTAATGGAATTGGAAGGGAAGATAAGAAAGAGAGTCACTGACTGCCAAAACACTAAGGGAAACGAAGGAGGGCATTTGGCAAGGGCATTCTTACTGCTGAACTTGCGCGAGCTGGGAGAGTTGATCGACAATAGCATCCGGTCTAGAGAGGGTCCTTCTAGGACCAAGTAGATTAGGTTAACTTGATTTTCTTTTAAATGTAATAAGGCCAAGTGCAATTAGTAACATTATTTAGTGTCGTTTTGGGTCATTTATTTTTACAATAATGAAATGAGGCAATTATTGGCACTAAATTTCTCCAAATCTATTTGTCACTAGGCCTACCTCCGGCACAATGAGGCTCCCAAATTAGGACACGAATTTACATTCCCGCAATATGTGTTTAAATACTATAAACATCTCCGAACCATTACTCACTTATTTACCTTTTGTTTTTCTTTATTATATATTCCCATCCCCTAAGGTTGGTTCGCACATACTGGCATCATCAATATATCACACCAGATCTAGAGGCACTCCACCTCTTCCTCCTCCAAGTAATACAAAGAACAGAGGGAAAGCTAAAATGGATGACTTAAGTGGTATTCGAAAGGAAAATGCGGAAAATGCAGAAACTTCAGACGGTCAGAGTACTCTGGCACCAAACGATTTAGTTTTAAGGTTGGAACAAAAGATACTGGAGCTACATAGAGAACTTGAGCAGGTCCGCAACTTGAAAAACCTATCCCTCACCCTGAATATCCCGATATCGACTGACAAAATGCCAAAAACCCAGCGTCTCCCCAAAACACACCAAACCAGCATCTACAAAATCCTCTCGTACCGCATCAATATGCAGCTCCACCTCAAAATCTCAATCCCTTACCGATACCAACTCCGCCACAACACCAACAACAACCAATCCAGTACCCACCAACCGCTACATATCACACTCCCCAGAACACACCACAACCTATTCTCGACCCGTAAAACTCAACCAATGATCACCACTACACCCAGGTTCCTGTCACTTACCAAAACAACCCTATATATGTGGAAACTGTACCTCATTCCACTCAACCAACCTCATATACACCAAAATCTGTTGAGAAGGACCTGCTCATCAAGAACATGGCTGGGGAACTCAAGAAATTGACAAGTCGAGTTCAGGGTGTCGAAGGAAGCAAAGGGATAGAGGGTTTGAATTATGAAGACATATGCATACAGCCAGATGTAGAACTGCCAGAGGGTTACAAACCTCCAAAGTTCGAGATGTTTGACGGTACAGTCATCCCAGTGTTCATCTAAGGACCTATTGCGACAAACTTGTCGGGTTCGAAAAGATGAAAAGATCCGGATGAAACTTTTCATGAGGAGTCTTACGGGAGATGCTTTGTCATGGTACATTAGCTAGGATCCTAAGAAATGGTCCAACTAGGTGAGTATTTTATCTGATTTCATGGACCGATTCAGGTTCAACACAGAAAATGCACCGGATGTTTTCTACATTCAGAACCTCAAGAAGAAGCCCACCGAGACTTTCCGCGAGTATGATACTCGATGGAGGTCGGAAGTGGCCAAGGTCAAGCCAGCATTGGACGAAGAACAAGTGAACAAGTTCTTCGTCAGAGCACAGGATCCGCAATACTATTAAAGGTTGATGGTTATTGAAAACCATAAATTCTTTGATATCATCTAACATGGTGAAAAGATCGAATAAGGTATCAAGAGCGGGATGGTAACAAACTTTGAGGTACTACAGGCCACAAACAAAGCACTACAATCAGGCAACATATCGAAAAAGAAAGACGTCAGGGCAGTAATGGTGGCTCAGGGCCCAAAATCTCCACTCACATACCAAGCAACTCTATCTACATACCAAACACCCCCACCCACATACCAAGCACCTCCACCTACATATCAACCCTCATCTCCCAGATATTCCCAACCGACCACTGTCTATCACTCCTATAATTCCCAACCATCTCATTTCCAGTCACCTCCAACTCGCCAAAATTATCCAAGACCACGACCTAATTTTGACCGCAAACCACCCAGACAATACACTGTTATTACTGAACCCATCGACCAGTTGTATGAAAGGTTGAAAGCCATTGGTTACGTCACTCCTATTCCCGTTGTGGCAGTAGAGAACCCATCCCAATGGGTCAACCCAAACAAAATCTGTGCATACCATTCCGGCATGAAGGGGCACACCATTGATGAGTGCCGAACATTGAAATATAAAATCCAAACACTGATTGATAACAAGTTCATACAGGTGAAAGAAGTTGCACCCAATGTCCGCAACAATCCTCTCCTGGATCATAGGGGTAGTGGGATACATGTGATAGAGATAGACGAAGAATGGGATCCTGAGGGGTCTATCAGGCTTATTCGAGAAGGCGATGACTTTATACCCACAGTCACACTTACTCCTATTGTACTACAGACTTAGTCACCAATCGATATTGAGGTAGCTACATCGGTTCCATTTTCCATTTGAGGTAGAAGTAGCTCCACCTGCGGCCACCCCTGTTCCATTCGACGTAGAAGTGGACACACCTTTTACAGTGACAATATCAACCACACCTCCTTTCGATTCAAAAGCAGTACCCTGGGATTACGTTGAAGAAGCTAGGTGAAAAGGAAAGGAAAAGATAGAGGAATCCGATACTACATAAGGAATGACTAGGACCGGAAGAATCTATACACCTGAACACTTGGGAGGACCAAATAAGGATGCCACTACCAAGTAGCCTGTCATTGAAACAGAACCAGATGACCTTTGGAGGAAAGTACAAGTAAGGGAATACTTCGTTATTAATCATTTGAACAATACCCCAGCTCAGATATCCATCCTATCACTGTTTCAAAAGTCAGAGGCACACAAGAATGCTTTGATGAAAGTGTTGAGTGAAGCTTACATACCCAACAATATCACCTGTGGAGAGATGGCCAACACAGTAGGGCAGGTGCTGGAAAGTCATAAGATAATCTTCCACGAGGATGAACTACCGCCTGAAGGGTTGAATCATAACCAAGCATTACATATCACAGTACAATTTGAAGAAAAATTCATTGCCAGAGTTCTGATCGATGGAGGTTCAAGCCTCAATATTTGTCTATTGGACACTCTGAAAAATTGGGCAAAGGTTTCCATGAAATATGGGCAGGAATAATAAACGTGGAAGCCTTTGATGGATCTCAAAGGGCCACGATTGGGGATATTAATCTTTGTCTACAGATAGGGCCAACTTGGTTCGACATTAAATTCGAGGTGCTTGACATATCAGCCTCAGACAATCTTCTGTTGGGCCGACCGTGGATACATACTGCTGGGGCTATGGCTTTCACACTACACCAGGCCATGAAGTTCGAACGGAACCATCAGGAGGTGATCATTCATGGGGACGAGAGTAACCCCATTTACACCAGTCAAACCATCCCGATTATCGAGAACAGAAGAAGGCTAAGAGGGGAAACCTATCATCACATCGAATGTGTCAATGCCGTTGAGAAAGACAAATGGTGGACTAACAAAATAGAAAGCATACTAGCATGGTCTGGGTATGAACCCGGTAAAGGGCTTGGGAAGAATATCCAAGGCATCACCAAACCAATATAGCTGAAACATTAGGGTACTACCTTCGGGCTTTGATACCAGTATACATGGCAAGAGTATGATGATTGGTCGCCTCCATGGCGTGGACCTTATTACCCTCTCGAGAAACTAGTGCTACATTTGGGTCAGAATTTCCACCAAGCTGATACAATATGGGGAACTGCAGAAGAATAAGCGTTAGCTGGGCTGAGGAATCTGTTCCTAGATGATGAAGACATGGATTGCAGTGCGATAATTGAGGAGGAAGAGGAAGGAGGCCTCATTATTTAGACTGTGGAGAAGGGAGTTGTTCTCAGGAACTGGACTGCCACACCATCCCAGGCCCACCGAGTCCCTGGGTAGCTTGGCAATCAATTTAATTTTATTTTCTATAGCCATGCTAGGCATCTAAGATTTTCAGTAATTTTGTTTTTAATGACTTGTTTCAAATAAATGCTCGATTCATCGAGCTGTACTTATTTTGGATGTTTTCAGTTCTAATCAATGCATTGCTATTTATCATTCATTATTACCTTTCTCACTTTTCTTTCTACAGCGTTATTATTACTTTTCCTGATGAACCGATGACTGTGACATGTAACGAGGAAACACAATATAAGGAGAGTGACTCAGATGAAATATTTGAGGAGATTGTCAGGGAGGTTGAGAACTTTGAGAATAAGCCTAATTCATACCTAGACGAAACCGAAGCAGTAAATTTGGGAGACGCCGAAACCGTCAAGGAGACTCGTATCAGCATTCACTTATTACCGACAGAGAAAGAGGAGTACATTCATTTCTTGAAGGAGTATGAGGATATCTTTTCATGGTCATATGATGACATGACCGGTTTGAGCACGTCCATAGTGGCTCACAAGTTGCCTACCAATCCCATGTATTCACCGGTGAAGTACAAACTCAGAAAATTCAAACCAGATATGAGCCTGAAAATCAAGAAAGAAGTTACTAAGCAGATCAAAGACAAGGTCCTTAGGGTAGTTGAATACCCAACCTGGTTAGCCAACATTGTACCAGTTCTGAAGAAAGATGGGAAAGTCAGAGTATGTGTTGACTATAGAGACTTAAACAGAGCAAGTCCCAAGGACGACTTTCTACTGCCAAATATACACATCCTGATCGACAATTGTGCCAACCATGAACTCCAATCCTTTGTAGATTGTTTTGCGGGTTATCATCAGATCTGGATGGATGAAGAAGACGCAGAGAAAACAACTTTTATTACACCATGGGGGGTATACTGCTACAAGATGATGCCATTTTGTCTAAAGAATACTGGTGCTACTTACATGAGAGCCATGACAACCATCTTCCATGATTTGATACACAAAGAAATAGAGGTGTATATGGAAGACGTCATTATCAAATCCAAGAGGGTCGCATATCACATAGAGGACTTGAGAAAGTTCTTTGAAAGGTTAAGGAGGTACAACTTAAAACTAAACCCCACAAAGTGTGCTTTCAGGGTTCCCGCAGGAAAGTTACTGGGATTCATTGTCAGTCATCAAGGGATTGAACTGGACCCGTCTAAAGTTAAGGTTATCAGGAGTTACTGCCACCTAGGAGCAAAAAGGACGTAATGAGATTCCTAGGATGTCTCAACTATATCAGTCGCTTCATAGCGCAGTCCACAGTTATGTGTGAACCCATCTTCAAAATGCTGAGGAAAGATGACGAAACAAGCTGGACCGAGGATTGTTAGAAAGATTTCGATAATATCAAGGAGACTTGTCCACACCACCGATCTTGGTCTCGCCAGAACCAGGTCGACCTTTACTACTCTATCTATCTGTATTAGATGGAGCCTTTGGATGTGTTCTGAGACAACATGACGAGATAGGGAGAAAGGAGCAATCCATATACTACCTGAGTAAGAAATTCACACCTTATGAAGCACGATACTCTCTGTTGGAATGCACTTACTATGCTTTGACCTGGACGGCCCAAAAATTGAGGCATTACTTTTGTGCCTATACCACGTACCTCATATCTAGGATAGACCCTCTGAAGTACATATTTCAGAAACCCATGCCAACTAGGAAGTTAGCCAAGTCGATGATATTGTTAAGTGAGTTCGATATCGTCTATGTAACTTAAAAGGCAATCAAAGGACAAGCATTGACAGGACATCTTGCTGAAAATCCTATGGGAGGAGATACAAACCCTTGAAGACATATTTTCCTAATGAAGAAGCGTCATTCGTAGGAGAGGACATTACTGAAGTATATGGAGGTTGGAGGATGTTCTTTGATGGAGATGCAAATTTCAAAAGAGTGGCCATTACAGCGGTTTTGGTATCACAAACAGGTCAACATTATCTGGTATCTGCTAAACTCAGATTTTCGTGCGCCAACAACATAGCAGAGTATGAAGCCTACATGCTAGGACTCAACATGGCAATCAACATGAATATTTAGGAGCTGCTGGTAATCGGTGATTCAGATTTGCTTGTGCACTAGCTACAAGGAGAATGGGCCACCAAGAATTCTAAGGTATTGCCATATCTGCACTATGTACAGGAATTGAGAAAAGTTTCACGAAGATAGAGTTTCGGCATGTGCCCAGAATTCAGAATGAGTTTGCCGATGCATTGGACACTTTGTCATCCATGATACAACATCCAAATAAGAATTTCATTGATCCCATCCCAGTGAGAATTCATAATCAACCGGTGTATTGTGCCTATGTTGAAGAAGAAACAAATGGAAAACCTTGGTTCCATGACATCAATGAATATTTGGCGAAATGAGAATACCTGGAGCATGCAAACCATACTCAGAAACGCAAACTCCGGATATTGTCCAATCGCTTCTTCCACAGCGGAGGAAATTTGTATAAAAGAACTCCTAATTTGGGATTGCTAAGATGTGTCGATGCAAAAGGAGATACATGCTGGGACCTGCAGCCCCCATATGAATGGTTTTGTCTTGGCCAAGAAGATACTTAGGGCCAGTTACTTTTGGATGACTATGGAGACAGATTGCATCCAATATGTCCACAAATACTACCAATGTCAAGTGCATGCCGATATGATAAAATTGCCTCCAAATGAGCTCAATGCAACAAGCTCATTTTGGCCATTTGCCACCTGGGGAATGGATATCATCGGTCTGATCGAGCCCACTGCTTCAAATGGGCACAGTTTCATTCTAGTAGCCATCGTCTACTTCACAAAATGGGTAGAGGTTGCATCTTACAAAGCTCTAACCAAGAAAGTCATTGCAGACTTTGTCAAGGATCGTATTGTTTGCCGATTCGGAATTCCTGAGTCCATTATCACTGATAATGCCACCAATCTCAACAGTGATCTAATGAAATCCATGTGTGAAACTTTCAAAATCAAGCACAAGAACTCCACATCGTACAGACCTCAGATGAATGGAGCCGTAGAAGCCGCCAACAAAAACATCAAGAAGATACTAAGGAAGATGGTAGAAAACCACAAACAATGGCGCGAGAAGTTACCCTTTGCCTTGTTAGGATACCGCACTACAATTCGCACATCAACTGGGGAAAGTCCTTACATGCTGGTTTATGGTACCAAAACTGTTATCCCAACTGAGGTAGAGATTCCTTTTTTAAGAATCATACAGGAAGCCGAACTCAACGATGCAGAATAGATAAGGAGCCGCTATGAGCAATTGGCCCTTATTGATGGAAAAAGAATGAATGCAGTATGTCACGGTCGGCTTTATCAGAACATAATGTCCAGAGCTTTCAACAAAAAGGTCAAACTAAGATACTAGGAGGAGCACTCATACTTGCAGAAATGGATGGAGAAGTCTGACCAAAACCGCTCAATTCAAACGCAGTCAAAAGATACTATGTTTAGACTATTTACATTTCTTCAACATGATGTAATTGAATTACACTTGAGTTGATTCTCGTTTAAGATGGGATACATAGGCAGCCATGTGGGTTCGGTCATATCATAATAAAATTTCCATTTCCCCCAGGATCAGAAACTGGGGCAGAATTTTGAGGAGGACCCTCAAAATTTTAGAGCAAGTACAGCCAACGCCCCGTATCCTGCATGAGACTAAGCTCTCTCTCCATCTTTCATGAGGCTAAGCCCTAACTCTATATTTGCATAAGGCTAAGATATGCCTTCTATTTGCATGGGACTAAGCCCAGTCCCACATCATGCATGAGACTAAGCTCTATTTCCATCCTGCATGAGGCTAAGCCCTGCCTCCAATTTTGCATAAGGCTAAGCTCTGCCTTCCATTTGCATAGGTCTAAGCCTTGTCCCGCATCTTGCATGAGGCTAAGCTTTGCCTCCATATTTGCATAAGGCTAAGCTCTACCTTTCATTTGCATGAGACTAAGCCCTGTCCCGCATCCCGAATGAGACTAAAACTTTGTCTCCATCTTGCATGGGGCTAAGTCCTGCCTCTATATTTGCAAAAGGCTAAGCTCTGCCTTACATGGGACTAAGCATTGTCCCTCCTTACATAAATGTTGCTCTATTCCAGCACTATCTATTTTTCTCCTCTTTCGGGCTAAGCTCTGCCCTCAATCTCACAAGACTAAGCCTTGGCTTGTTAATTTTAGCATCATATAATTACATATAATGGGCTGAAATATCGCCAATTTGTCTAAAGGCGTCATTGTCTAAAGGCATCATCCTCATAGCCGGAAGACACCATGCCATGGCCTGAGGATCTATCAAATTTGCATATCATTATTCAAATGCGTCATGGTTCGGAGGCACCATTTTCATGGCCCAAGAACATCAATTCATGGCCTGTGGATCTCACAATTCATGGCCCAGGACATCATGATCTAAAGACGTCATCCGCACCGTCTAAAGACAATCTTTCATGGTCCAAAGGGAATTTGCATCACGTTTAAATTTTTGCAGTAATCTACGTAATTGCATGCATTGTATTTTGAGTTTGAAGGTGATCTCGGAGGTAACCATTTTCAAACAGGAGCAACCATTTGCCCTGGTTTCCGCTCATACCATTTTCACTTCGCCATTCATAACTAATTCTCATCAGCTACCCATCTTACCTCGTGATATCCAACTATCTACCCTATAATACATCTGATACACTCTGGACCCACAATCATAACTCCATCCGACATCACCCTTCATAAAAGAGTCGTTGCCGAAATTGGCTACCATTCCTACAATAACTCTAACGGCTTCGTTCACTGGTGGGTCCGGAACTACACATGGTATGATTCCTGTAAAACTAGGGATATGTAGGCATATCAAAGACCAAAGTCTGGCCTCCATCTTTCAAAACATCCCATTCGGTCAAAATTGACCATCATTTCTTTATCCGAAAACTCTTTCATCCTTCCCAGGTAAAGAGGGCATCTGTTGATACCCAATTTTTCCCTATAATATTTTAAAGTGCATATATACCTTCAAAACTATGCATTAGCATCAATTGATATTTTTTCATAATTTCTATATCTTAAAATTAATTTATTCTAGTATTATATTTATATAAACAATTACAAAACTGCATCACAAATGATTTTAAAATATTTCTTGATTTAATATTACTATTTATGGTCCTATTAAGTTTAAATTATTTGACAAATAGCCAAATTGGTATCTTTTGGTTATAATTGTAATAACTTTGCAATTATAGCCCGTGCATACAATTTTTGCGTTATTTTACCAGAAATTAGTCCATTATATTTCAAAATACTGAAAATTATTTTTAAAGCATTTCTATGCATGAAAATTATTTTTATAATTAGTTAATTATTTTACAAATTAATTTAATTCAATTGTTTTGGGTATTTAATAAACAACCCTTTTATTTTCAATTTTAGCCTAAATAACCAGCCTAACCCTTCTTTATAAATTAGCCCAAAACCTTAGGCCCAAATTATTTACCTGCCCGACTCAATGCTTACCCAATCCTGGCCGTTGATCATTTTTGATCAACGGTCCAGGATTTTCCTACCATAATTAAAATAACCAAACCCCCTCTAACCCTAATCATTTACCCCTTCCCCCCGCCGTCATTCTTCCCCTTTTTCTCTCAAACTCTCTCTAGCAAAACCCCCTAATTTACCCGCCGTCAACGGCTTACGCTGTTATTCCATGGTGTTTCTTTATCATCTCAGGCCTCCTACCGGCTATGGTCTATCTGTCTCCTAGATCCTTGAGGGGATTTCAAGGGACCTAGACAGGTCTGTTTTGCACCTTCGGATTTCTTACCTGTTTCAGGCTATTTGCCCATCCTTGAGTAATAATCTGTCTTATTTTGTTACGAATCTATGGTTTTCTAAGCCTATGTTCTCGTCTCTATTGCAGTTTCTAAAAATCCCTAATTTTTTGGTCGCTGATCTTCTCAAATCTGAGACGAATCTAACATATTTCACATGTTTTCCTTAAAAGTTTTCTGGTTTTCAACTGATTTCCTGTTTTTCCTAAACTAGGGTTTACTATAAGCTATATTCTCAAAGGGTTTCTGATTTTTAATGCTTAATCGTTTGTTCTTATGTTTTCTCAACTGATTTAGGCTAAGGGTGCCTAAGACCTAGTCGATTTATGTGAAAACCCTAATTTTCTGATGCTTTACTTCGCTTTTGAGCTTTTCCATGTTACCCGTTGCGTTGTTTCATTCTGTATTTTAACTTACATACTTCTCCTTAGTCAAATTCATTGCTTTGTGACTTTTACCCTAATTAATCCCTATTAGGGTTTCAGAATTATTTTCTGTCTAATTTCTTTATGTTTATGGAATTTTACTTAGCCTATCTTCTATTAGTGGTAGTTGGTATCTTTCTAGAAATCAGTATCCCTTTGAAATTCTGATTGACTGATTCTCGATTATTTCTCTGTTTATGACCTTAATTTGTCTTCTTACCTTATTTAATTGCCTATAATATTTACTGATTCCTTATGTGATAATTTTCTTAATTAGACTCCTAATTATTCACACTTTGCTTAAGTCTAATTTGAATTTCTTTCCTTAAATATTTCTTGTCCTTACCGTTGGTTAATTACCCTTAATTAAGGGAAAAATATACTGATTTTCTTTATGTAATTGATTCTGTGATCCTCCCTTGATTGACTGAAGTTAGTAATGTTACCTTATTTGCCCTACCTTTGAACTACCATATAAACTCCTCTGTTTTACTTAACACACGATCATTAGTTCAAAAAAATACACACTTACACTCAAAACTCTCATTTCATTCTCTGCTACTTGTGATAATCACTGATCTAGCCGGATGTAAGCCAAGGCTAGATGTGGAACTACACTTGCTTTACATTTTATGCTCTCTTCCTTAACTGGTACGTCTCTGATTAGATTTTGAAACCTAAACTCTATGTGTTTCATTACTGCACTATTTCATTGACCATGAATTCAACATGTTTTCCTATTTACTTCTTTGCTTAGTATGTTTAAGTTTTGTCATGTTCAATGTATGATTAGCATGTCTACACTTCACCTAGTTATCTGATACTTAACCAGCCCATTTGTGAATATATGTTTAATCCCTTAACTTTGTGATCATATTGGTTATTTGATGTATGTGATTGACCCTTCCTGTATACTTAATCCTGTTTAAGACATGTCCTACTTTCTACATTACATTTGTGATCTATGTCTTAACTGTTTACTGTCCATGACTAACCTGCTAAGTCTCTAAGACCCTAAGTGTTTTTTGCAGTTGTTGTCTGTATGTTTCCTCTATACCCTATCCATGTACCCCCCCCCAATGTGACTCCTATATGTTCCCAACCCCCTGTCAGCCCTGTGTGACATTGGTTTGTTGGATGTTTGTGTACCCTATGACTGATTGACTATGTGCTTGCTCTCTTCAAAACTAATTTTAAAAATATGTTCTTACTACAACAACAACAACAACAACCACCTAGTAAAATCCCACATAATGGGGTCTGAGGAGGGTAATGTATACGCAGACCTTACCTCTGTCCCGATAGGGGTAGAGAGGTTGTTCTTACTATTCTTTTAAATGGTTTTCACTCTTAGCCTTCTCTTACAACTAATTTATGTCTCACAATTTTTTACTCCTAAAGTTATCTCTACACTGTTTTTTTTCCACTAAGTCTTTCAAAACTATGCCAGTCAGTCTCACTTTAATCTTAGGTCAATAGGTTCTGCCCCTCTAGTGTGTGTACTGCCTAGGAATCCCGTGAGATTTCTCCGAACTCTGGCACACTGGGGATGACCCTTGAACACTACACATAATTAGTCCATATTTTGAGAAAAGTCTTGGTGTGAGCACTGCCCGGGATCTTTGAGGTCCTTAGGAAACTCTGACACACTTGGACACAAATTGGCTATGAGATTTCTGGGAACTTGAGACTACATTGAAGGACTGATACTCCCAGGTTTATTTTGGGCATACTTCAGGCTCCCTGTAGTTCAGTTTACATTTCATTTATGTAATTTATGCAATCCTGGGCTGTAATAATCCTTTGTAAATAGATATTGGGGTAAATAGTTAAAAGGGAGGGTATCTATATGATCATGTGGGGTAATGATGGGTGGAAATCATGCTTTAGGATTTACACTATGCAAATCTGTTGTAGAAATCATGTTCTAGGCCTGTGTGATGCACTAGAAATCATGTTTTAGGATTGCTATGTTTATTTGCATTAAAGCCATGCTAAATCTGTGCATTAGACATCCTATTTTAGGGTATTTACATTTTCTACTTTGCATACTAGAAGCATGTGGTAGATCCCTACTCTATTTCTGATTCTGTATAATTCATTATCACTGAGAAATCTTACCACTAGGTCATTAAAACTGCATAATAAACAACCTTCTCCATGTGCATTAGAGATCATGTTTTAGGACTATGCGTGCATTCGCCTCATGTTGCTCAAATAAATAGACTAACACAGTTTCATGCATTGGTATCAAGTTCCAGTATCAATATGTATAAAATCACTTGTTATAACCTTCATCACTTAGATCAGCATGCCTATAGGTTGAAATAACTTCAAATTGTTTAAGCAGCTTCTATCACTATGGTTGCATATAGCCCCACGCCTAGGCAAGCCTTAGGTAATAGATGTCCTTGTAAAAACTGAGAAACTGTTCTCTGATTATTTATAAAACTGCTCAAGATTAATAGGTTTTAAAATCAATAGGCAAACTGATTAGGGTTCTGTCATTTCGCCCTTAAAAAATAATGTTGCATATTATGTGTTTTGATGCTCACCTAGATACCCTATTCTAGGATTGCTCTGAAATTACCTAAAAACTGTGTTTGAGACGTGCTGCTTATTTGTCTATATATATGGAGGTAAACATGAGCCCTTTATTTGCTTTCCTAATTGACAGTTCTATGTGTTATTTGTTGTCGCCTAGATTTTTGCTTTATAAACACCTCAGGATTGTCTAGAATTGCCTAAGTCTAGAGGTCCTAAACTCCTCCGGGACCACAAGAAAGAGACGGGTAAAGCACACTTAGAGTTCGTTATTTGAACTCGCTTATATAACCACTAAGGGGAGGGTAATAAGATGTTAAAGGATATGATGACCTGTGCGTTGATGTCACGTGTAGCCCCTCTAGTTGACGAGGATTACCAGGCATTGCACACATTGATCCTATAGGCTGATCAACTTAGGACTTCCCTTTCCCAATTCTCATAGGTGTGCTTAGACTACCTAAACTTCCTTGGTTTATGTATGTATGCTTGGACTGTTCAAACCTGCTTAATTTATATATGCTTAGACCATCTAAAATTTCTTGATTGTATATGTGTTTAGACTGTGTCAACTACCTTTATTTGCAAATATGTGTTGAGACCTCTTACTTGTTAAATGACTAATTCACATAACTAAGTTCGGCCGGGACCCACCGTTATGGACCGCAAGGGGTGCCTAACACCTTCCTCTCAAGGTTATTTCGAACCCTTACCCTAATCTCTGGTAATGCAAACTAGTTACATGAGTTAATTGCTCTAGGTGCCCTAACGCACCTTAATACGTTAGGTGGCGACTCTTCAAATACCTAATTCCCGAAAGGAAACGAGTTGTTCCCAAATGAATGTTGAAACCCGGACTATACGAGGAAAAAAGGGGCGCGACACTTAGAAAAGTAAAGACTTAATAATTTAAGCAATTACCAATCTTCTTCTTATTGTCCCGATGCTGGTAGCACCCCCAATATGCAAGGAGCCTCCCTTCTCGGATGAGCGAGCTTTTTTCCCTAGTTTGCTCTTCTATAAAAATTCCTCGGTCTGCCATGGCCTTAATAAATCATCCCATAAATGTTGTAAACACAAGTCAGGAGTCTTGTTCTTCTTTCTACCAATCTCTTGCGGACTTTAAAATAAAAATTTGCAGTCACTTCCTCGCTATAGAGGTCTTCCCATACACACTTACTCTTCATTTCGAAAGTTATATATTAGATGGAAACATCATAATATATAGTAGTAAACTACTTAAAAGAAGATTTATACCTTAAACTGGTCGAAACTTTGCTCCTTCAATGAGTATGGGAAATCACGCCAAGTCGCATAGGGGCCATCACAAAGCTTTTTGATCGCATTGGTGATTATATTTGTAGTCCTCTTACCCGGCCTAATCTGAAAATGTATGAATAAAAGTACTATAAGGAAGATAAGGAAGGAGAAGACGGAACTGCAGTCGCCAAACAGCTACCTCGCAATCTCCACAGGAAATCATCTGCTGGCAAGATCAGCAACTGCTATCATTCCCTGAGATACCTAGATCTGCACACAGGGGTGCAGGGGGTAACGTGAGTACACCAACTCAGTAAGTAACAAGTCCAAACTATGGACTGATGGTAGTGACGAACCAAACCCCATACGGGTTGCAACAGATCATCATAAAAATCTTATAAATGTTGATACCCAATTTTTTCCTCACATATTTTTAATACATATATATACTTTCAAAATAGTACATATGCAGTTATAAGCATGCATAAGCATTTTTATAATTTTTCTATAGTTTTAAGGGCTCCAAATCAATTTATCTCCCTCTTTTATTATATAAATATCCAATAATTATCCTTTATACTACTTTTGTGATGATTTAGTCACCTAAATTCATTATTTATGCCAACATAGTGTTTAAATATTCTTAGTACATTTTTTGTTATTACATTTATATTTTTTAAGCTAAATTGCATATTTTTGCAAAAATAGCCCATACTAATGTACAATTACATTATTTATGCATAAAATGATCTTTTATATTTTTAAAATATTAAAAACTATTTTAAATCATTTTTAGTGCAAAAAAACATTTTAGTACTCATTTATTACTTTTTATAAATTATTTAGTTATTAAAATTGGCTATTTAAAATCTGGCCCCAATTTCTATTCAATTTTGATTCTAAATTGGACCCGATACTCAGCCCAATTTTAACCCAAAACATACCCAGCCCAAACCTAATACTCGATCCGGCCCCAAACCCTTTCAATTTCGGTTGTTGATCATTGAGATCAATGGCCACAATTAACCCTTTCCTTTTTTTTAGTTCCAAACGACCCCCAAACCTGGTCATTTCCTCCATATCGTGACCCTTGGATCCCCTCCTCTCTGGTTCTCTCTGAAACCAACCCTTAACCCTAATCGTCATCACCCAAAATCAACCTTAATCCTTTGAATCCCTGTCCGATCTATGGCGTCCTAAGGCTGTACGAAGCCTCTACTTGTCTCTTATCCCCTTTGTTGTTTGATTATGAGATTTTTGTGGAAGAACCTCGAAGAGATCTAGTCCAAATCTCGTTCAAAGCTCTTTAAGGGTTCGTCCATGGTTTGCGAGTAATTTTTATTGAAGTTCCATGGCTCAAATCTCTGGTTCAAAATCAGGTTCTCTTTACCCCTCCCCTCTCTCCTCAAAACCCTAATCTTTGGACATGAATTTGTCCCGATCTTTGTAGACCTGGAAGGATTCTAAGTTTGTCAATGACTTTTCTTTAAAGATCTCTTATTTTTTTTTACTGTTAACCGATTTTAGCACTATATTTTGGGTTCTTTGCTATCTACTGTTTGAATCTCTGCATACTTAAAATGTTTTTCAAGTTTCTGTGATTTTTCTTTAAGTTTCTCTTATTCCTATACTACTGACCGATTTTCAACACTACAATACTTCAGGTTTTTCGACTTCTATGACTTCTTGTTTGTTTGAATCTCTGTACGTTGACACGCCTTCCAGTTTTCTTCTTTAAGTTTTTCCAAACTAGGGTTTCCCGAAAATTTCTTTCTCCAAAACGTTTGGTGATTTTGAACGTTTAATCTTCAGTTTCTTGTGTGTTTAACCTACTTCATAAAGATCGCTTTAACCCTAACTTGTTTATGTTAAAACCCCTAATTTTCCGACATTATTGTTTGGATTCTGAGTTTGTCTAGGTTACTTATGTACTCACTTTGTCCTATGCTTTGGTTTCTATTATTCCTCCTCCTAATGTGTCTCTATCGATGTTCTTGGTTCGACTTTTCTACTAATTCTATATGTCTATGTTCAATTTTTTCCTATTCATGGTAAACCTATACTTTTATCCTTAAATCAGTAATTGATTTGAATTCTTGATTTATCAAATTGCTTTGTCAAGACCTATGTGCTAATTCCTGACTATTCCCTTTATTTACAATCTTGATTAGCTTTCTTACCTTATTTAATTAACCGTGAAATTCACTGATTCTTTACTGATCATTTCCTTAATTAAACTTCTGTCCATTTACCCATACTTCTCTTTTGATTTTCTTTCCTTAAATATATTCAGCCTTTACTGTTGGTTAATTATCCTTAATTAAGGAAAATTATACTAATTGGTGTATAATTGATTTTGTGGCTTCCTTAATTGCAAAAGGGTTGACTCCCTTTACTTTATTTTCCTTGCTCTTAACTACTATATATACTCTCCTTAACTCTTCACTTCTAGACACGAACATTAGTTCATCTACACTCACACACTCTCAAAAGCTCTCTATTCTCTTCTATTAGTTGTGATTCTCACTAATCCAGTCGGCTGTAAGCCAAGGCTGGCTACTTGCACCATCTCTGCTCTATACTCTGTATTCTCTCCTTAACTGGTATGTCCTGATTCAATTCCCATTCCAAAACTATGTATTTTTCTTTGTTGCTGCAGTTCATTAGTTGTGATTTCCAGTTCTATTTGCTATTCTACTTAATAAGCAATCAGCAGGCCTAGATTACTGTATCACTCAGCATGTTTAGTTTATTCTGTTAAAAGCTATAGCTAGTATACTGTTTAGCATGCCAATCTTGCTTTAGATAATTGTTCACTAGTATGTCGAAGTTGTATTGTATGTTTACTGTCTCACCTAGCATGTCTAAATTCTGCTTCTTCTGTATATGATTAGTATTTCTAAAACCTTGAATGCTTCATGAAGTGTTTGTCAAGTTTGTTCATCTAAGTCTAACTTGCTCTACTTCACTAATGAGATCCTATTTGTGTCTAAGACCTGTGTGTTCTCAACATAACTTTGTAACTAAATTTTCAATTCCATAACTTCTTGAGGAATCTGTGTTTTTGTTTGGCCATCACTAAGGCGCATTCTAGGTGTCCCCTACCCCTTTCTCCTTATGTGAAGTATGTTCTGAAACTGTGTGTTCTATGACTCGCTCTCTAATCCGAAAAAATTTTCTTAAGATTTTCTCAAACTGTTTTTCACCCTAGCTATGTACTGGTTTCAGAAAATTCCTAAGGCCCTGTTGCTACTGCTTACCAAACTCTTTTAAATCATTATTCACTCTCACATTACTCTTAGATTACTAAGTCCTACCCTTCTGATATGTGTACTGCTTTGAGACCCTTGAGATCTCTCTGAACTCTGGGATATCAGGGCTGGCACTTCCACATTGCACATAATCAATCTTTGTTTGAGGAAAGTCTGGGTGTGAGCACTGCCCGGGATCTTTGAGGTCCTTAGGGAACTCTGACACACCTAGACATGAATTGGGCGATGGAACTTTGGGCATTTGAGACCAGTAAGGGCTTGGTACACCATAGCTATTTTGGGCCTGCTTCAGGCTCCCTATAGCTTAGCTTCTATTTTATTTATGTAATTTATATTCAGTTCTTGGTCTGTAATAATTATTGTAAATAAATATTGGGGTGATTAGTGAAAAAGGGTGGGTAGTTGCATATTATGGGTAAAATCGGGTAGATAACATGCCTATAGGGTTTATTTCGATTCAAATGTGTTTGTTAGATAATATGCCTATAGGATATGCTTTGGTTTAAATAAATTCTGCATGCTTTACTTTCACACAATTAGAAGTCATGCCTATAGGGACTAAATCAGCTTTATAATTAGATATCATGCCTATAGGGTGTAAAGTAATTGAAGTCCAGTTCCCATTACAGCATGCATTCAAATTCGTCTCCTTAAAAATCATGCCTATAGGATTAAAATTAGTTTTAATAGAAATCATGCCTATA
Organism: Nicotiana tabacum; assembly: GCF_000715075.1. Lineage (NCBI taxonomy): Eukaryota > Viridiplantae > Streptophyta > Magnoliopsida > Solanales > Solanaceae > Nicotiana > Nicotiana tabacum. Next base: position 86,550,495 of record NC_134101.1, on the reverse strand, counting down.
GGGATTTCACTTTGATTAAATAAATCCTGTTTGCTTCACCTTATGTTCAAATAGAAATCATGCCTATAGGATCTAAAACCAGTTTAGTTAGACCTAAAATCTGTTTAACTCTAATCTCATACTGGTAAGTTCTGAATCAGTTTAATTAAATAACCTACTCTTTTCGTGTTAATCAATATCACTAGAAAGCATGCCTATAGGATCCAAATTACCCGTTTAAAATTGTTTACTGATTTACTGCCTTCCTAATCAAAAATAGATATCATGCTCATAGGATATCACTATTATATGTCTAGGCAAGCCTATAAGGTGCTTAAAAATCCTGCAACTGTAAAACTATGTTCTGTTATCTGTGACTGCTCATATTCAAACAAGTCTAAAATTAGTAGGCAAGCTGAATAGGTCTTTGACACTTTGGTCCTAATTCAATACTGTATAATCTCTGCTCACCTAGATATCATGTTCTAAGGTTTTCTCTTAAATACTTAAAACTGTTGTTTGAGACGTGCACTTACTTGTTATGTTTGTGGAGGTAAATGTGAGCCTTTAATTGTTAACTTTAAAGCAGTCCTAACTATTTTGATTGACGCCTAGATTTTTCTCCTTTAAGTATTTTAGGATGGTCTAGAACTACCTAAATTAAAGGTCTTAAATACCTCCAGGGCCACAAGGAAGGGACGGGTAGTGCACGCATAGGATATCTTTCAAGGTTGCTAGAATGCTTTAGGCTATGACCAAAGGGAGGGAATTGGGTAGTAAGGATATGATGACTACGTGCTAATGTCACGTGTAGCCCCTCATTGAGGAGTGATTACCAGGCATTGTGTGGGTATGATCCTGTAGGCGAACCAACCTAGGACCCCTTTTCCCCAACTCCCGTTGTTTTTAAATGAATTTACTTTCTTTACATATGTGCAAATTGTTCAAATCCTTTTTCCTTACTTACATTACTTGAATCAAACATGTACTTAGAATGTCAAAAACATGCCTTTATTTGCAAATATGTGTTAAAAGTGTTTATTTGTTAACATGACTAATTCACATAGTTTAAGTTCGGCTGGGACCCACCGTTGTGGACCGCGAGGGGTGCCTAACACCTTCCCCTCAAGGTTATTTCGAGCTCTTACCCTAATCTTTGGTAATGCAAACTAGTCCATGAGTTAATTACTCTAGGTGCCCTAACGCACCATAATCCATTAGGTGGAAACTCTTCAAATACTCGATTCCCAAAAGAAAACAAGTTATTTTCCCATGAATGTCGAAACCCGGACTTCCCCGTCGAAAGGGAAAAAAAGGGGGCGCGATAGTATAGCGACTCTACTGGGGATATTTTTTGGCTCTTACCATAACGAACTTACCTTTTGTGAATTAGTCCAAGAATGCTCTATCCCACATACCCTTTCCCCTTATTTGAATTTAGCTGTCTATTTTCAAGCATTTATGATTCTTTTATTCCTGAAAATGACTTGTCTCCTTGTTTACTTTTTCCGTAACTGTCTTTAAATTATTTAAATACTGCATTTATTATTTTTCTTACGTTCAAATACTTGGCAACATGCTATTTATTGCTGCATAAATCATGCTTAATATCATATTCCACTCGTGCGTAATTAATCATATAGCAATGCTTGATGGGTGTTTGCGCTCTTCCTATATATCACCCTTTAAATTCAGAAAGGCGTATTTGCGGTAAAACTAGTCGATCAGCGGTGCGTTCGACAGTTCCATGCCTTTCCCCCTCACGTGTTCCGCTTGAGGATCCCATTCTAGACCTCTATAGCAGCCTTACTCTAGTTAATTGTACATGCATCATGGTCAAACCTAGTCGGGTTAATATGTTGTCCGCATAATAACCCTTTAAAACAAGCCTTGTCCAAAAGTCCATCGGGTTTTTCATAATCCCAATGGACGTAACCATGATTATGTGCATTAATTTGGAGAAATAAGTGCCAATATGCTAATCATTACTGTATAAATAGACGAACCTGGAGGGGGAAAGGGCCTAACTCTCTTTGTTTTGCAAAAAATAAGACACGAGGTCCCAGATTCGGTATGGTTAGCACACCCTCACTCTTGCTAGAATGGTGGAGGGATCTTCCTTCATGTGACCAAAACCATGTGAAACGAGCCTTCTCTGATGGATCTTCAGCTCAACAAAATGTTGATCGAGGCTGCAACTATGTTTTGGGACAAGGAAAGGGTCGTGTTCCATTTTGGGAACATAGAAATGACTCCCCTCCTAGAAGAAATAGGAGGATTTGCTGGGTTGCCTTGGGATAGACCTAATCTGCTAGCACCTGAAAATCGCACTGCTAGGGTATTTCTGAAAATGGTGGGGTTGAAGAAGAATGACAACTTAAAATGTCTAAAGGACTCCTACATACCTTTTGAGTTCCTTTATGAAAGATACAGTCACAGCAGTTCCTACTGTATTTTTGATGATGAGTTCTTCATGTTTAGGTTGGATTTATCGTAGGGTCTTCATGTTTATTATGTATTTCTTGGGCATGCTGGTATTCCCAATCCAAGGGGACAGAATCCATACTAGGTTGTCCATGGTGACCAAAACTTTGATGGACGAGATCGAGGGAGAGACATACACTATAATCCATATGATCATTGCAAACATATACCGAGCTTTGAAGCGATGTCAGAAGGGGTTCAGGTTCTTTGAGGGTTGCAACTTGCTACTACAGGTCTGGTTGTTGGAACATCTCCAAAAAGGACAATACCGTCAAGAATTCTACGAAGGCTGTGGAATGATCATATAGCCTTCCATCATCCTAAAAGAAGGAACTATATTCCAGACATCTTTGCTCAGTCAGAGGACGTTGTGGGATGGGTATAGTTTTTCAAAAATTTGACTAAAGATCAAGTCCAGTGGATGTTCGAGTGGTTCCTTATCGATGAATTCAGAATCAGATCCAGAGATTTTCCGCACTTGGTGCTGATCGGGTTGAGGGGCATATACTCTTATGCTCCTCTCAGGGTTATGAGACAAGTAGGAAGGAGGCAAATCATACCACGGGTCGCTAAAATATGTCACTTCAGAGTCAATTTCCAAGGTGACGCCATCTCGTATAAGAATGAAGCGCAACACATATGGACCTTAAAGATTATTGTGGAGAAGGATACTATTGATCCAGACCGATATCACGTGGGCCACTAGCACCTTTACCCTTCATGGTTGAAGGACAACATAACTGGGGTCGTTGAGCCAAGGGCTGGTCCAGGAAACAGGGTCATAGACGAGGTTGCTAAAGCTGAGGTAAAGTACAACAAGCTGCGGAAAAGAGTTCGAGAGTCTGAAGTCGAGCATATGGCATTGCACAAGCCTGATATATAGATGATTAACGAGTGGAAAGAAAGAGCTGTTAAATCCAGTGAGAGGCTGGAATACCTGGAGTACAGTTTAATAGAGTTGGAAGAGAAGATGAGAAAAAGGGTCACTGACTGCCAGAACGGTGAAGGAAACGACGGAGGGCATCTTGCAAGGGCATTCTTGCTACTGAACCTGCGCGAGTTGGGAGAATTGATCGCAAGTGCATCCAGTCTGGAGAGGGTCCTTCTAGGACAAAGTAGATTAGATTTATTTGCTTTCCTTTCAAATGTAATAAGGCCAAGAGTCATTAGTGACATTATCTTATTTAGTTTTGTTTTGGTTCGTTTACTTTTATTTTAATGAAATGAGGCAGTTATTGGCACTAAATTTCTCCGAATATATTTGTTGCTAAGCCTACTCGGGCACAACGAGGCTCACATTCCCGCAATATGTGTTTAAATATTGTAAACATTTCAGAATCCTTACTGACTTGTTTACCTTTTTATTTTTCTTTATTTCTTATTCCCATCCCCTAAGATTGGTTCGCTCATACTGGCATCATCAACATATCACACCAGATCTAGAGGCCCTTCACCTCCTCCTCCTCCAAGCAATACCAAAGGCAAAGGAAAAGCGAAAATGAATGACTTAAGTGGTATTCGAAAGGATAATGCTGAGAAGGCAGAAGCTTCAGATGGTCGGAGTACTCCGGCACCAAATGATCTAGTCTTAAGGTTGGAACAAAAGATATTGGAGCTACAGGGAGAGCTTGAGTAGGTTCGCAACTTGGAAAACTTATCACTCAGCCTGAATGTCCCCGACATCAACCAACAAAACATAAAGAACCAAACACCTCCTCAAAACACACCAAACCAACATCCACAAAACCCTCCTGCACCGCATCAATACATAACCCCACCCCAAAATCTCAATCCCCTACCAATACCAACTCTGCCACAACACCACCATCAACCAATTTATTACCCACCAATAGCCACTTATGATACTCCCCAGAATACCCCACAACCCATTCTTAAACCTCAAAACTCTACCAATGACCACCATTACACCCAGGCATCTGGCACTCACCAAAATAACCCCATATATGTGGAAAGTCGTGCCTCACTTTATCCAACCAATCTCCTATACCCCAGAATCTTCCAAGAAGGACATGCTCATTAAAAACATGGCTGAAGAACTCAAGAAGTTGACAAGTCGAGTTCAGGGTGTCGAAGGAGGCAAAGGAATAGAAGGTTTGAACTATGAAGACCTATGCATATAGCCAGACGTAGAACTGCCAGAGGGGTACAAACCTCCCAAGTTCGAGATGTTTGACGATACAGGTGATCCCAAGGTTCATCTAAGTACCTATTCTGACAAGCTTGCCGGGGTCGAGAAAGGCGAAAAGATCCGGATGAAGCTCTTTATGAGGAGTCTTACTGGAGATGCTTTGTCCTGGTACATCAGTCAAAATCCCAATAAATGGTCCAATTGGGTGAGTATGGCATCGGATTTCATGGACCGGTTCAGGTTCAATACAGAGAATGCACCAGATGTTTTCTATATCCAAGATCTTAAGAAGAAACCCACTGAAATCTTCCACGAGTATGATACTCGTTGGAGGTCGGAAGCGGCCAAGATCAGGCCATCTTTGGATGAGGAACAGATGAACAAGTTCTTCGTCAGAGCACATGATCTGCAGTATTATGAAAGATTGATGGTTATTAAAACCCATAAATTCTCTGATATCATCAAACTTGGGGAAAGAATTGAGGAAGGCATCAAAAGCGGGATGGTAACGAATTTTGAGGCATTACAGGGCACAAATAAAGCATTACAATTAGGCGGCATATAAAAGAAAAGAGACGTTGGGGGCAGTAATGATAGCTCAAGGCCCGAAATCTCCACTTACATATCAAGCACCTCCACCCACATATCAAACACCTCCACCCACATACCAAGAACCACCACCCACATATCAACCATCATCTCTCAAATATTCCCAACCAGCCACTGCCTATCATACCTATAATTCCCAACCATCTCATTTCCAATCACCTCCAGCTCGCCAAAACTTTCCATGACCACGACCAAACTTTGACCGCAAGCCACCCAAACAATACGCTGCTATTGCTGAACCCATCAACCAGCTACACGAAAGGTTGAAAGTTGCTGGTTATATCACCCCTATTCCTGCTGTGGCATTAGAGAATCCCTCCCAATGGGTTAACCCAAACAAAACCTGTGCATACCATTCTGGTATGAAAGGGCACACTATTAACGAATGCCGAACATTGAAAGATAAGATCCAGATGTTGATTGACAGCAAGGTCATACAGGCGAAGGAAGCCAAACCCAATGTCTGCAATAACCCCCTCCCTGATCATAGGGGTGGCGGGATACATATGATAGAAACAAACGAAGAGTGGGATCCCGAGGGGTCAATCGGGCTTATTCGGGAAGGCAATGACTTTAAACTTGAAGTCACACTCACTCCCATTATAGTACAGACACAGTCACAGATCAAAGTTAAGATAACTGCATCAGTTCTGTTTGAGTTAGAGGTAGCTCCGCCTGCGGCCACCCCTATTCCATTTGAAATGGAATTGGCCACACCTTTCATAGTGACAGTATCAACCACACCTCCTTTCGACTAAAAAGCAATACCCTAGGACTATGTTGCCGAGGCTAGGCAAAAAGGGAAGGCGAAAATGGGGAAATCCAAAGTTGCACAAAGAATGACCGGGAATCTATACACCCCGAACACTTAGGAGGACCAAGTAAGGATGCTGCTGCCAAGTAGCCTGTCATTGAAATAGGACCAGATGACCTTTGGAGGAAAGTGCAAGCAAGGAAATATTCCGTCATTGATCATTTGAATAAAACCCTATCTTATGTATCCATATTGTCACTATTGAAAAATTTAGAGGAACGTAAGAATGCTTAGATGAAGGTGTTAAGTGAAGCCTACGTGCCCAACAATATCACCTGTGGGGAGATGGCTAATATGGTAGGGCAAGTGGTGGCAAGTCATAAGATAATCTTCCATGAAGTTGAGTTGCCGCCTGAAGGGTTGAATCACAACAGAGCATTGCATATCACAGTGCAATTTGAAGATAAGTTCATTGCCAGGGTCTTGGTTGATGGAGGTTCAAGCCTCAATATTTGTCCGTTGGACACTTTGAAAAGTCTGGGCAAAGTTTTCCATGAAATATGGGCAAGGAGCATGAATGTGAAAGCTTTTGATGGGTCCCAAAGGGCCACGATTAGGGAATTATCCTTTGTCTACAGATGGGGCCAACTTGGATCGACGTTTAATGTCAAGTGCTCGACATATCCGCCTAATACAATCTTCTGTTGGGCCGACCATGGATACATGGCGCTGGGGCTGTGGCTTCCACACTATATCAAGCCGTGAAATTCGAATGGAACCATCAGGAGGTGATCATTCATGGAGATGGGAGTAACCTTATTTACACCAGTCAAACCATCCCGGTTATTGGAAACAGAAGAAGGTTAGGAGGGGAAACCTATCATCACATCGAGCGTGTCAATGCCGTCGAGAATGACAAATGGTGGAGTAGAAAAATAGAAAGTGAACTGGCATGGTCTGGGTAAGAACCCGGCAAAGGGCTTGGGAAGAATCTCCAGGGTATCACTAAGCCGATACAGCTGAAGCGTCATGGTACTACCTTCGAGCTCGGCTATCAGTATATATGGTAGGAGTATGATGATTGGTCGCCTCCATGGCGCAGACCTAATTACCTTCTCGAGCAACCGGTGCCGCATCTGAATCAGACTTTTTACCAAGATGACACAATGTAGGGAATTGTAGAAGAAGAAGCATTAGTGGGTCTGAGGAATCTACTCAGTAAAGAGTAACTAAGCGGTGCCCTGGAATGATTCAGGTGGCATTTCTCACGGTGCATGCCCACACGCCCGTCACTTGGAATTGCTTCACCTCAATAGTAATCATAGAACATATAGTTCGGGGTTTCGAACCCTCAGAACCAAGTTTGGAAGCATTACTTACCTCAAGCCAAGCCAAATCCTAGCCCGCAATGCCTTTTCCTCTTGATGTGGCCTCCAAATGCCCCGAATCTTACCAAAATCAGTATATAACCATCAAAATATGCTAAGGGAACAAAGCCCAATCGAAAATAATCAAATTACAATACGAATCCCGAAATTGACCAAACCCGGCCCCCAGTCCTACGTCTCGAAAACCAACAAAATTTACATCAACAGAATCCTTATTCCCCCACGATTTCATTCATATCAAAAGTACCAAAATCCACCCTTAAATGACCCCTCAAATCCCATATTTTAGGTCTCTAATTTTCCAAACCCTAACCCCCAATTTGCTACTGATTTTCCCATAGATTTCAAGCTTACAACCTTAAAAATCATCATAAAAATGAGTTTAGGGACTAAGGACCTTACCTCTAAGAAACCCTCTTGAATTCTCCCTTCAATTAGCTCTCCAAAGCTTCTTCCCGTTTGAAATGGTTATGAAAATAACTCAAATTCACGAAGTGTGCAATATATATATTCTGACCCAGCAAAACCGCATTTGCGGTCCAATTATCGCACCTGCGAAGCCGCACCTACGGTCCCAGGTGCACATCTGCGGATTTCACTTATCCGCCCAGCCACCGCACCTGCAGTCAAATTCCTGCACCTGCGCCCAAAGTTCCGCTTCTGCGGCTCCAGCCTTTCCCTCTCTTGGCCGCATCTGTGACTTCACTTCTGCTTCTGCGGGCTCGCACCTGCGGTCCCCAAGCCGCAGGTGCAGTTATGACAGCAAACTCAGCAGCTTCAGCTGCAAATTCCCCACTCCAAACTTCCCGTCAACCATCCGAAATCACCCCAAGGCCCCCGGGACCTCAACCAAAAGCACGAACAAGTCATATACCACTATCCAAAATTATACCAATCTTTAAAACACATCAAACAACATCGAATCAACCAAATAACATAGGATTCAAGCCTAAGGTTCCAAAATCTTCCAAATTCCACTTTTGATCAAAAAGTCTATCAAACCTCGTTCGAATGACCGGAAATGTTGCACACACGTCACAATTGACACCACGGACCTACTCCAACTTCCGAAATTCCATTCCAACCCCTATATCAAAATATCACATATCCACTGGAAAATGCCAAAATTCTATTTTTGCCAATTCAAACCTAAATCTACTCTGGACCTCCGAAACACATTCCGATCATGCTCCTAAGTCCCAAATCACCTCCCTGAAGCAATCCAAACCATCAAAATTCACATCTAAGCTCTCTTTCACATAAGTCAACATTTGGGTGACTTTTCCGATCTAAACTTACTCAAAAGAGACTAAGTGTCTCAAACTTTACCAAAACCTCTTTGAACCTAAACCAATCAACCCGATAACATATAATACAGATGTACAAGACAGTAAGAAGCAGAAATGGGGGAAACGGAGCGGTAACTCATGAAACGACCGGCCGAGTCGTTACATCCTCCCCCTCTTAGACAAATGTTCGTCCTTGAACGGGTCAAGAAATATACCTGAAGCCTCAAATAGGTGAGGATATCTGCTCTGCATCTCCCGCTCAATCTCCTATAGCCTCCTCCACGGGCCGACCTCTCCACTGCACTTTCACTGAAGCTATATACTTTGACCTCAACTTTCGAACCTGACGCTCTAAAATAGCTACTAGCTCCACATCATAAGTTAAATCACCATCCAACTGAACTGTGCTGAAATCCAAAACATGAGACAGATCACCAATATACTTCCGGAGCATAAAAACATGAAATACCGGATGCACACTCGATAAGCTGGGTGGCAAAGCAAGCTCATAAGCCACCTCCCCAATCCTCCGAAGCACCTCAAAAGGCCCAATGAACCGATGACTCAATTTACCCTTCTTCCCAAATCTCATAACACCTTTCATGGGTGAAACCTTCAATAGAACCTTCTCACCAACCATGTAGGATATATCCCGAACCTTCTTATCAGCATAATTCTTCTATCGTGATTATGCTATACAAAGCCCCTCCTGAATCACCTTCACCTTGTCTAAAGCATCATGCACCAAGTCTGTACCCAATAGCCTAGCCTCGCCTAGCTCAAACCAACCAATTGGAGATCTACACTGTCTCCCATACAAAGCCTCATATGGAGCCATCTGAATATTCGACTAATAGTTGTTATTATAAGTAAACTCTGTGAGCGGTAGAAACTGATCCCATAACCCTCCAAAATAAATGACAGAAGCGTGCAACATGTCCTTTAATATCTGAATAGTGCGCTCGGACTGCCTGTCCGTCTAAGGGTGAAAAGTTATGCTCAATTCAACCTGAGTACTCTCGCTGTATAGATCTCCAAAACTATGAAGTAAACTAAGTACCTCTATCTGAAATGATGGAAACTGGGACACCATGCAATCGAACAATCACCCGAATATATATATATCTCTGCCAACTGCTCTGAAGAATAAGTAGTACACACAGGAATGAAGTGCGCGGACTTGGTCAGTCGATCCACAATCACCCAAATAGCATCAAACTTTTTAAAAGTCTGTGGGAGCCCAACTACAAAGTCCATGGTGATATGCTCCCACTTCCACTCTGGAATATCTGTCTACTGAAGTAAGCCACCCGGCCTTTGATGCTCATATTTCACCTGCTGACAATTGAGACACTGAGCTACAAATTCCACGATATCCTTCTTCATTATCCACCACCAATAATGTTGTCTCATATCTTGATACATCTTCGCGGCACCTGGATGAATAGAATACCGCGAGCTATGAGCCTCCTCTAGAATCAACTCCCGAAGTCCATCTACATTGGGCACACATATCCGGCCATGCATCCTCAACACCACATCATCACCAATAGTCACATCTCTGGCATCATCGTGCTGAACTGTGTCCTTTAGGACAAGCAAATGAGGATTATCATACTGGCGCTCTCTAATGCGATCAAATAAGGAGGACCGAGAAATCATACAAGCCAATACCCGACTGGGCTCCGAAATATCTAACCTCACTAACCGATTGGCCAAGGCCTGAACATTAACAGCAAGGGGACTCTCCCCAACTGGGATATACGCCAAACTCCCCATACTCACCGCCTTCCTACTCAAGGAATCTACCACTATATTGGCCTTTCCTGGGTGGTACAAAATAGTGATATCATAGTTCTTTAGCAGCTCCAACCATCTCCGCTTCCTCAAATTGAGATCCTTCTATTTGAACAAGTGTTGGAGGCTATGATGATCAGTAAACACCTCACAAGATACGCCATACAGATAATGCCTCCAAATCCTCAACGCATGAATAATGGCAGCCAACTCCAAATCATGAACGGGGTAGTTCTTCTCATAAGTATTCAACTGACGAGAAGCATAAGCAATAACTCTACCCTCCTGCATCAACACACACCCAATACCAACTTTCAAAGCATCACAATACACGGTATATGAACCTGAAGTTGATAGCAAAACTAACACTAGAGTTGTGGTCAAGGCAGTCTTGAGCTTCTGAAAGCTCGCCTCACACTCATCTAACCACATGAATGGAGCACCCTTCTGAGTCAACTTGGTCAAAGGTGATGCAATAGATGAAAATCCTTGAACAACCCGGTGGTAATAACCCGCCAAACCAAGAAAGCTGCGAATCTCTGTGGCTGAGGATGATCTGGGCCAACTCTGAACTACCTCTATCTTCTTCAGATCAACCTAAATACCCTCACTGGACACCGTGTGCCCCAAGAAATCCACTGAATTGAGCTAAAACTCACACTTGGAGAACTTTGCATAAAGTTTCTCCTCCCTCAATCGCTGCAACACAACTCTCAAATGCTCTGCATGCTCCGCTTGACTATGTGAAAACACCAGAATATCATCAATGAAGCCTATGACAAATGACTCGAGATAAGGCCAAAACACATTGTTCATCAAATGCATAAACGTTACTGGGGTACTGGTCAGCCCAAAAGACATCACCAGGAACTCATAATGACCATATCTGGTACTGAAAGCTGTCTTAAGAATATCTGAGTCCCTGATCTTCAATTGGTGATAACCTGAACGGAGATCAATCTTGGAGAACACCCTTGCTCCCTGAAGTTGGTCAAATAAATCACCAATGCGAGGCGGAGGATACTTGTTCTTAATTGTAACCTTGTTCAAATGCCTATAATCAATGCACATCCTCATAGTGCCATCATTTTTCTTTACAAATAGAATAGGAGCACCCAATGGCGAAACACTAGGCCGAATAAACCCCTTATCAAGGAGTTCTTGGAGCTGCTCCTTCAACTCCTTCAACTCCGCTAATGCCATACGATATGGTGGAATAGAAATAGGCTGAGTGCCCGGCACCAGATCAATACCAAAATCAATATCCTTATCTGGTGGCATGCCCGGCAGGTCTGCAGGAAACACATCGGAAAAATCCCTCACAATTGGAACAAAATCATAGTTGGGAGTCTCTGCACTGACATCCCTCACAAATGCTATGTATGAAAAACAACCCTTCCCAACTATCCGCTGGGCTTTTAGAAATGAAATCACCCTGCTGGGAATATAATCAGTCAAACCTCATCACTCAATAGCATAGTCAATGTCACTGTCTTAGCATGACAGTCCAAAATAGCACGACACGGAGATAACCAATCCAGGCCCAATATCACATCAAAATCAACCATACTAATAAACAAGAGATTTACTCGGGTATCCAAAACCCCAATAGTCACTACACACGACCGATATACATGGTCCACAACAATAGTATCGCCTACCGGTGTAGATACATGAACAGATGAAACAAGAGACCCGCGGGGCATATCCAAATCATGGGAAAAATATAATGACACATAAGAAAAAGTGGAACCGGGATCAAATAATACAGAGGCATCTCTGTGGCAGACTGAGATAATACCTGTGATCACAACATCTGAAGCAATAGCATCTGGTCTAGCTGGGAGGGCATAGAAATAGGCCTAACTACCACCTGATCGACTTCCCCCTCTAGGGCGACTCCTAGCTAACTAACCTCCACCATGAGCTAACTGAGCGGGTGGGGAAGTAACCGGTGCCGAAGCTAAAGGTTGGCTCCTCTACTAGGATGAACCTCCCGTAAGACGGGGACAGAACCTCTTGATATAACCCAAATCTCCACACTCGAAGCCACCCCTCGTAGCAAGTGGTGGTAGGGACTGAATGGAGCCCCGCACACCGGGATGCCCACTAGAAGAACCCGGCATAGATGAGCCCTGAACTGATGGTGCCTGAGTCGAACTCTGAGCTGGAAGGGCACTGAGAGATGAGTGATCCCACTAGACTTCAGAATACCCGCTGTACACAACATCCTATGACACTTATCCAAGAAACCCTGGGCATCCTCGCCCTCTACACCACTGAAAGTCAGAGGCTGAAGTCTACCAAACCTCTCCAATCGACGCTGCTCGTCATCAGGCATAACTTGAACCACAAAACCATGAGCGGGTGAAACCTGTTGGGCTAGTGGTGCCTCCGGTGTCTGGAGTCCCTGAACAACCTACTCGGGTGTACGGGCAGTAGGAGTCTGAGTGCCTCCCCCAACCTAAGAAGTAGCTGCAATAGTAGAAACTGCGACTGCTTGAGCAAGACTGGTGCACACAGTCAGAATCTGAGCCAAAGTCTCCTCGAGAACAATAGGCATAGTCGGTGCCTGAGCTGGTGTTGTTGGAGCATCCCCAGCTGGAGCCTGATCATAAATTGGGGCGACGGGGGGATCTGCAAGTGTTGCCGTAGATATTGTGCGGGCCATACCCCTACCCCTACCATGGCCTCGACCGCGTCCTTGGCCTCTAGCGGCCCTAACTGATGGTATTGGTGGTCGTCCATCCTGACCAATAGCACGTGTCCTCACCATCTGTGAGAGAATAGAATAATAGAAGTTTAATACTCGGATCAACAGATTCCCATGATAGAATTCAAGAATATGACGTTTTTCCTAAAGGTTCTGCAGCCTCCCGAGGATAAATACATACGTCTCTGTACCGATCCGTGAGACTCTACTAAACCTGCTCATGACTCGTGAGACCTATGTAACCTAGGCTCTGATACCAACATGTCACGACCCAAAATATAACCACGTCGTAATTCAACACTATATAAACCCCTCCCCTTATTCTGTTTAGAAAAACCTTAACAATCACTATTATTCTCTTACCCTCACTCATTACATTCTAAAACTTAAGACATTGACTGGCTAAAAGCCAAGGCCATTAGAATTTAACTATGTTCTCTTCAGTGCGAGCATAGTCCGGGGTTCACTCGAAACCCTTGGGAACTCTGACGCACTGGGATTTTGGGGATTCTGCTGCGCTTTGCTACTATTAATTGAATTACTGTCGGAAATTGCTCTTCTAAGTTGCTTGTTCATTAATTTGTAACTGTAAGTGCCTTTGACTCTCGCAATTTTATTTTCTTGTGCTTATGTTCATGCTCTGTATATCTATGTCGCTTAAGCTTCGATGAACCAATATACTACTATATTGTCTCTGTTTGTGGTCCTCTTTGCTTTGAAGTTATCCTATAGCCTTATGTTTCCTTGCATTAGAAATTTCGTAAAGCTCTAAATTTTGATGTACGCCTATGACCTCTGACTGTCTTAAGCCGGCTTAGCTTAGTGTGTTTGTGTATAGTTGAATGTTATCCTTCTTCATGTCAGGAGTTCATCTCCCTGCTTGTTTTAAATTCTTGTGATAGATTAATTCATGCCTAGAATTTGTGCTAATATATTATTTCCTATTGAGTCATTCTTGTACAACTTGTTAACTTCTGTATGGTTGATCTATACATGTAATTTCTAAATGCCAGTTTCCTGAACTTCTGAACCAGCATGACATGTTTTCTTGCTATTTGTAAAGTATAATGTATGCTCCTGATTTGTTCACGTCCGTGTTTCTAAAATACTGCCTAAGACTTCAGTACATAGACTTTTCTTCTATATATGTTTAACTGGTCTAGGCCTTGATGCCTACCTATCCTGTTAATCTTGGTAATGTTTCTAAACTTTGGTATTATGCATGATGCTCAGCATGTTAAGTTTTTCCATGTTCAACTAGGTGATTTCTTGTCAACCATTGTAGACTATGCCCACTAGCCTATTTGTCATGCTCACTAGGCTCTCATGTTAGAGTTTCTATGCGAAGACTGCTATTTCACTTGTTCCTGTCCTTGATTCTACTAGACCTTCATGTCAAAACTCTTATGTCTAAAGTCATTTAGGCTAATTTTGGATCATGCCTTATTTTGAAACTCTCTTTGGAATGGTTCATTATCCTATAGTGGTCAATCCTGTCACTTTTAATCTTTCTTTCTGAAGTTACAAGCCTCAACTTGCCTCATATATGTCTTGTGTGCCTTCAATCTAGCTTGGTCCTACTTACATGTCTTAACTAGAGATGTTGTTAGCTATAGCTTTAAGAATTAAGTGTTTAAGTTATCTAGTTAAATTCTATAAATAGTTTGTCACCTGTATGGCTGAATTTGGCATCCATTTGGGTAAGTAAGTTATTTGTTTGGGCCTGGTATGTTGGACATGTTGTGGTACTGGAAGTCTAAAATGCATTGACCATATTTGGAGATTGGGCCTGCAGTCCATATGAAGTTCTAAGCATGTTTGAAGGACCAGATGTATTACTGGGTTATTTTGTATTTGTATTTGGGCCTATAATCATTCAATATGATCTATAATAACTTGTAATAACGAATGATGGGGAAATTAATAAATAGGGGGTTGGGCATGAATGGATAGAAAACATGCCTATAGGGTCTATGTGTTCTATTTGCTATTTAGTTCAACATGTCTTATTTGTTATATCATTTAGTGTGTTGCGCACTAATAGAAATCATGCATGTAGAATCACGCACACACTTCACTCAACTTGTCAAAATATATTGCTACATTTGTTCCATGTCTACCACTCATCGCTTTAGATAGCATACCTATAGGATACTATAATATATGCCTTCACTTATCTAGACATCATGACTATAAGGTTTTAAATAATCGATCACCTGCTTTCTGTTACTTTTATACTACCTTGCTTAGATAACGTGCTTATAGGGATAAAGCATTATAAACTAAGTCTAATTGTCAATTGTTAGAAATCCTGCCTATAGGATGTTATCATTCGCATAAGAAACTGTTTGTGAGATCAACACTGTTATCCTAGGTTTTCAAGCTACTTCACTGCCTTATTATGCAACTATTAGAAATTATATTTATAGGATATTATCACCTGCGTAAGACGCACATCTATAATATTAGCACTAGTAATTCAAAGTTCTGGGATTGTTTTCATTATCTTACTACGCAAAGAAATTAGAAATCATGCTTATAGGACCCATAACGCTTTAATCCACCTATACGTTAGTCCAGAAACTGCAGCACTACCTGTATAATACTGGAATCAGAATCATATAGAAATCATGCCTATAGGACCTTATGATTCTAATGCGTCTAAAAACTGTCTAACCAGAAATCGCGTGCTTTTGTACTTATGTGTGGAAGTTAACTTGAGCCTTTCATTGCTATTGTGTGCAGTCCATCCTGTTTTGAATGTCGCCTTATTTTATCATTTTGAGCAACCTAAGTAAAGTCTAAAACCACCTAACAGTGGGTCCAAAGCCTCCTGGACCATAGGCATAGGACGGATAGTGCACGCTTAAGATACGGTTTGGAATCGAATTAGAGCGCCTTTAAGTAATAACTTCAACACAGTAATTGGGTAGCAGGAGATGATAGTCTGTGCCCGCTGAATGATATGATCAACCCCTACTTCAAGGGAGTTGCGAAGTATTATTTATGTTGCACGAGGTGATCCTTTAGGCTAAAAAAACTTAGGACTCCCCTTTCTTTATATGCTTGTTGTTGGCATTTAGTCATAAAGTAATAAATCAACACAACTATGCTCCTTGTGATTTTTTAAGACTTGTATCAGTTAGCCATATAGTTAATTCTTATGTTATAATGGAGCTTTCAACTTCTATATCTTTCTTTGCTTATTTAATCACCTAGATTAATTATCCAATCCACATAGTTTAAACTTCGGCCGAGAACCACAGTTGTGGACCTTGAAGAGTTCGTAACACCTTCTCTTTGAGGTAATTTGAGCTCTTACCCGTTCTTTGGTGGCACGGGCTAGTCTAACAAAGTTATTCGCAAATAGGTACCCTAACGCACCATAAAAATCGTAAGGTGGCGACTCTTCTATTTTAATACATATTCAAAGAGTTGTCACATGTCGAAATCCGCTTTCGCGAGAAAATGGGGCGCGACACCGACCAACGTTGGTCGGTATATAAAATATTGTAGATTAATGTATTTTTCATTACCGACCAAAGTTGGTCGGTAAAAAAAATTATTAAATTTAGAACACCGCCCAACGTTGCTCGGTAAAATTAAATTATTAAAATAACATTCCAGCCAATATTGGTTGGTAATTCATTTAAATTGTCAGACGATCGTGGAGCATACCGACTGAAGTTGGTCGATAATACCGACCACACGTAAGTGGTCACGTTTTGGACGGTAATTGGCCATTACCGACCGATTTTAATCAATTTTTTCGGACGGTTTTACGCGGATTTTTAGTAGTGTACAACGTGTATCAACTGTATTAATTCGCGCAATTATATTCGTTTGTGCAACGAATACAATATGTATATACAAGGGTATATACAAAGGATAAAATTTTTATCAACTGTATATAGAGTTGTATACAAAGGAAACAACATGTATCGATTGTATTTACTCGCGTAACGAATACAACAAAAGCGAAATACAAAATACAGGAAAATAAAATATTCTTGTTGAGAGTCAAATTCAAGATCTCTGCTAACTAAGTGGATGCTCTAACCAACTAAGCTACAAAAGCTTGTTGTTATCTTATTTCAGTTCAAAATAATTAATCTCTTATTTTATGGATTTGCTATAAAATTATATAGCTACGAATAGTAAATTTGCTGAAAGCATAGGTACAAATGATAAATACAATGTAAATATTTGATGAGTCACATATTCTTTCCTCTAATTATAAACTTTATTACCACTAATAATGTGGTTCCCATTTAATTACCTAACATAATTACATAATTGATACAAAAATTGGATCCCTTAAGCTCCGACCTTCCTGCCATCGATTCTTCTCAAGCTCACTGGTGCCAAGATCTTTGTATTCACGATTGTCACTGCCTCAAGTCCGACGCAGTAAAAACAAAGGATGTCTTGGGTTTTCGAGCATGGGAGTATAAGCGTAACCAATTTCATAATCCTTCATCTGCTTCATTTTTTCATCAGCTGAGTAACAACCGAGAATGAGTGGACCCTAACACCAAAGATTTTTTTGATTTATTTCTACCTATATATGTAAAATAACAAACTTAAATAAACTCCATGTACAACCATTAAAAAGTTTCGAAGTTTTGAATTTAAAAATCGAATTTTCTGAAATTATTATTTGTTTGGATTCGGTATTGTTAGAAACGATGGGTGATATCTTGTTGAGCTTATATCTCAATTTTGAGGGAGTTTGGTTGAAAATTAAAGTTAATTTTAGTTGGAATTTCAGATTGAAACTCGAAAAGGGAAAAGAACAATATTGTATAAATAAGTTGTATACCAGGAATATATAAATTTTATGCATATTTTGTGTACTAACTATATTTGTATGCGATAAAAAAATTATATGCATGTTATATGTAAGTTGTATGTTTTGACTGGATTTTATACAACGAAAAGTTTATATACAAGTTATAATATTTTGACCAAATTTGTATATACTTTTATAAAAAAAACTCTCGCTACATTTTAAAAATGCGAAAACCAAGCTAAAGCGGGTAAATATTATTCTATTTTGTACCTATAGGGAAAAAACACATTCATTACGAAGGAGATAATTTTCTATGTACAAATTGTGGTAGGTTGGGACACACAAAAAACAAATGCTCCTTTATCAAATTAGATGCCAAAACCATTAAAGAAAGAACTGGAGCACAGGCAACTAACTCAATGTTGGAAAAACAAGAAGAAGAGTGGAAAACAGTCTCGTTCAATAAGGAAAAGAGGCCAGCACAAAGGAACACTCATCAAAATACCACCAAGCCAATTCACAACACCAAAGGTCCAGGTATCCCTGTTAAAATGTTCAATGCTAGCACGGGTAAGTATCTTGATACTAAATATCTGTAATACAAATCGAAGGATTTGAAAGATTCCCCTACTTCAATGGATACAAAAATTGAAAAAACAAATTTTGTAAACTCCATGATGAAAAATCCGGTAACCATGGCCAAAACCACCACCCCACTTCTTATTAAAAATATTTTTAATATTCTTGAAAATGAGCACATGGTTTCAGAAGAAACAACTAATGGAACAATCAAAAATAATAAATTTTTTATTAATAATCAAAAAACTCATGCAGAGGCACAAATGTCCAACACAAATGGGGATTGTGCCATGTTGGATATTAACGTGTCCAACTCAACAAAAAGAGAAAATAATCTCATGCATGAATTAAGGGAAAATGACTTTAGTACCCCTTCTACTAATACAACTTCCACTACCCCAAATATTAATAAAAGAATACCTTTTGTAATTATACTACCTTAACCAAAAATCGGGACAAAATCCTTGCTTTAGGATCTCATAATCTCCCCCTCCCTGAGCATGTAAGCCAAATGGCAAAAAAAAGATGGCCAAGGCTTACATTTGTCCAACCAAAACAATCAAGCAATGGATACTACTCTTATAGAGGAAATACCTATAAACCATGGAATTGGGCAACCAAAAGCCATGCAAGCGGAACACCAAATCATCATCCTACCACCCAATCCCTCTCAAACTTCCCCTAGCCCCTCTCACACGCCTAAGTTAGTAACGTTAGATATCCCCATCCCCTCTTAAAATGCCCAGAATTCCCTTCATCCATAAGGAGACATCCCAGATTGATACAAATCCTAAGGCAACACAGAGCAATTGCCATGGATAACCTTCCACCCTTCCCACCACAAGTAAAAAATCTTCAGATAATTTACGTCCAACTACCACAAGCACAAGACTATCAACCAGTATCATGGATGAAAATGGAATTAATGGGTCATGCAGTATCATTCAATCTGCAAATCAATGGCCAGGACTCAATTGTGATACTTCACAATACCCAGTACTTGGCTCAACTAGTAGCGAAGGGCATGAAACTAGCTATGAATAATTACCTCAACCAAGTTTGGCTAAACAACATTCTACAAACCCTAGCTCCCTCAGTGAACCCTCAACTAGTGCATGCAATGAGAAATCATTGAAACTTACCCCCTCACTTCAACCCCATATATCCTCAAAATGCTCTTCTGGACATGCCGTTTTTTCCCCAGAATCACTAACCCAACTCAACCCTATCTTCATGCCTTGGAAGAAACCTCCACCAGTCCAAGAGCAGTACATTCCTCAACCACCCCAACAACCTCCATCACCACCTCACCAACAAGCCCAAAACCAAGAACCAGTAGAGGCAGAAATGGAGGAGGAGGAACCACTCAATATAATCTTAGAACAAATCCTAGAGTTCTCAAGCCTAGACGGGGTAAAGGTATTTCTCTTTTCGGAGATACAAGAGAAGAGGCACGTACTCAACTGCCTATTAGCATTGTAAAAAATGCCCGATGGACGTCAGGCCACCCCAGGATCCAACGGTGGGGAACATGGCCATGATATTAGTACCAGCTTTGAGAAGGAACCCTATTCTGGGGACTGTGAGGGAAAATGGGGAGCCACTAAACCAAAATCTTAGTATTCCCATGAATCATCCCACAAATACCATTATTTGGAATATAAGATGTGGGAATAATGAAAACTTTATGAGGAATTTCAAAGAGATGGTCGATACTCATAGACCTTGCATGGTAGAATTACTGGAAACAAGAATAGGAATCCATGTGGAATTGCTCAATGAATTTGGCTTCACAGAAATGGTAGAAGTTCCATCAGATGGCGAAGCAGGAGGTATCATGCTTCTATACAACCATGAGGTGGTGATTGTCCAAAACTTCGTTCGTAGGAATCAAAAAATCCATGCAACGATTGAGGTATTACCTATACGTAAACAGTGGCTCTTTAGTACTATTTATGCTAGCACTGTTTTATATAATAGAAATGTTATGTGGCATAACTTAGAGCAAATTAGTAGAAACCATATAGGACCTTGGATGGTGGGAGGGGATTTCAATGATGTATTTTCTACTAGTGATAAGTTTGGTGGTAGACCTATAAAAGATTCACGGGCAAAACTTCTTAGGTCAAAAAATTAATAACTGCAATCTCGTTGATCTTGGTTTCAAGGGTTGCAAGTTTACTTGGTCCAATCATAGACATAAAAAAAAGGGATTAATAATGGAAAGGTTATATAAGGTTTTTGGAAATGATAAATGGATTGAATTATTCCCTAATAATAGCTCTATAATCCATTTACCTAAGACTTATTTGGATCACAACCCCATATTAGTTTAACTAATTCCTAAAAATCGACTCCTCCACAAACAACTCTTTAGACTAGAAACATATTGGTGTAATCATCCGGAATTTTAACCCCTAGTAGAAAAAATATGGTGTGACCCTAATTACCTTAGGAACTGCCAAAATTTTGTTCACTATGTAAAAAATGGAAAGCTAGTACGTTTGGGGACTTGTTGGGAAAAAAACGTGAGCTATTGGCTCGACTAAATGGTATTCAAATATCGAGCCACTATGCAACCAGTAGCTTCCTCCCAAATCTGGAAAAAGAATTAAAAAGTGCTTACAATGATCTTCTCTTAATTGAAGACGATTACTGGAAGATTAGATCTAGGATCATGTGGCTAAACGAGGGTGACTGCAACACAAAATATTTCCACATTTATGCCACAAATAGAAGAAGACGTAGTAAAATAAATTTTTTTAAGGATGAGGTTGGTAATTGGATCAATGATCCGCTTCTTATTATGTCTTATGTTAACAATTATTTTAAGGACTTTTTACCTCCTCCCATGTAATAACTAGTAGGAAAAACCTCCTAAACACTAGTTCAAATATTGGCCAAGTGGATCTTACTACAATAGATGGACCCTTGCAAGAAATTAAAATCAAGAGAGCTATTTTTTCTTTCAATCCTTTTAAAGCCCCGGGTCCCGATGGACTTCATCCTTTCTTTTACCAAAAGTATTGGAATATCATAGGTCCTTCTGTGGTGAAGCTTTGTAAAGATATAGTCGACATCCAAGTAATCCCCCCTATTATTAACAATATCTACCTATGCCTAATACCCAAAATATCTAACGCTAATAACATTAGAAATTTTAGACCAATTGGTTTGTGTAATACGATTTATAAAATAATAAAAAAGATACTAGCAAATAGGTTAAAGCCTTTTCTAAATAACCTTATTAGTCCCTTCCAAGCTAGCTTTGTGAAAAATAGAAGAGCCTCCGATAATGCTGTTATTATCCAAGAAATTGTCTCAAACTTAAAAAAAATTAAAGGGAAAACAAGGCCAAATGCTGCTAAAAATCGATTTGGAGAAAGCATTTGATCGTATTGAATGGTCGTTTATACACTATACCCTTCAGTACTTTAAATTTCCTCCTAAGTTCTCAAAACTCCTGTTAAATTGTATTATAGCTAGCTCAATATTTGTCCTATTAAATGGCTCTGTGACAAACTCTTTTGAGCCAACTAGGGGAATTAGAAAAGGGGATCCCATCTCGTCATATATCTTTATACTTTGTCTTGAAATACTTTCAAGATATATTCATTATCAGGTAGACTTAATGAAATGGGATCCAATAACTACTAGCAGGAAGAGTCCAAAAATTTTTCACCTGTTATTTGCAGACGATCTCACTTTGATGGCTAAAGCCAATAAGAAATCGTGTTACTACATCAAAGATGGTCTTGACTATTTTAGTAAAATTTCTGGGCAAAAATTAATCTAGCTAAATACAAAATTTTGTTTTCAAAAAATTGTCCTGAACCTGACATAAAAGACATTACAAATATACTAGGTATTAGGAAAAGTGAGTTTTTTGGAACCTACTTAGGATTGCCTATATTAAATAACACTCCTAGGCCAAGAGATTACCAATTCATAATTGATAAGATGAGATCCCAACTAGCTGCTTGGAAGATGAATTTTCTAAATATTGTCGGCAGAACTACACTGGCACACTCTTGTTTAAATTCTATTCCTAACCACTATATGCAATATACCTTACTACCAAAAAAGATTCTCAAAAACATTGACAAGGTACAAAGGAATTTCATCTGGGTTCTACCAATGAAAAGAAAAAATTATACCTAATAAATTGGTCTACCATATGCCAACCAAAACCTAGTGGTGGTCTAGGAATACATAGTGCTACTTCAAAAAACCACTGCATATTGGCTAGTATGGTTTGAAGAATGCTCACAAATCCCACCTCTCCTTGGGCTACTCTTATAATCTCCACCTATGCTTCTAATAATGCTATTAACAAAAACACCTTTATTTGAAAAAGCATCAAAAAGGGTTGGGAGTTATGCAGTAAGGGAATCACTTGGTCACCCCATATCCTCTCTAACATAAATATTTGGGAAGCTAATTGGATCCCTGGGGTAGGAAACCTTAGAGTTACTGTGGAAGGCCCTCTTCAAAAAAGTGAACAAGCTATTAAACTAAAGGAGTTACTAATTGGGAAAAAAATGGGATTTTTATAATCTTTCTCTTGAAATCCCAAATCACATTAAGGACATTATTAAAAAAAAGTAATAATGAGGAAGAATCAATTGCTCACATTTGTATAAATTGTAAGGCTATTAAGCCCTTTTGGGAAAGGATTGGTTGGCATCACTACTACAAAGATTCAGGTGATCACTGGCTAATCCAACTGAAAAATTTTAAATACACTATGAATAACAATCTCATAAATTGGGACAGTCTATTACCTTTCATAATTTGGTATACATGAACAAATAGGAATAATAACAATCATAAAAACACCTCATCCCCAATCAATGGTGATTTTATCTTTAAAAATGCTACTGAATATAAACTCCTTACTGAAAAAAGCATCTTCACTCCCCCTAAAATTCCTATTAATGTTGCTTGGCACAAGACACAAAAGTGGTGGGCTAAACTTAACATAGATGCTAGCTATAACACTGTTACGCAAAAAAGTGGTTTGGGTGGCACTTTCAGAAATTCTAAAGGACACTGGATTGTGGGGTTTAGAAAGTCGTCATATGCAAGTGGATCACTAAAAGATGAGCTTAAAGCTATGATAGAAGGGCTCAAAATGGCGAAAGAATGGAACCTATACTCCCTTGAAATAGAATCAGATTCTGTGGAGGCTATACAATCGATCTTTCAAGGAAATATGCTTTATGATGATATGTTAATGCATGCAGGTGGTTAATGCACCAGCATAAGGAGATAATCCTCTGGCACACATTCAGGCAGGGGAATAATGCAGCTCATCACATGGCAAAAAAGGCAAAGGAGGAATGTGAAGGAATGGAGATTTTTGTTGAAGCTCCCTCTTATGTTAAATGTTTTGTGGAAAAAGACTTATTAGAACTATGTATTTTTGTTAAACTACTTTCTTATGATGCCTGCAATACTTTGGCAAGCCTAGGCTCAAGAGAAGGTGGAAGGGAAGAAGAAGAAGAAGAAGAAGAAGAAGAAGAAGAAGAAGAAGAAGAAGAAGAAGAAGAAGAAGAAGAAGAAGAAGAAGAAGAAGAAGAAGAAGAAGAAGAAGAAGAAAGATGGGGGAGAAAGACAGATGACAAAGACAAAAGGCGATAAGGAAAAAGAGGAGAAAAAGTAGCATCAGATAGTAACAAAGGGAGGAACAATTTTCAATAAAAGAGAGAAAGAGTAGCATCAAATAATAATAGTCAGGGAGCAACAATTTTAAGTATCAAAGAAAGTTATAGTACTTGTCAAACTTAAAAATTGATCGTAGCGTTTAACAAAACAAAAGGAAAGGCTATCTAATTGCTTCTGAAGAGCGGTATAATTAAGTAATTAAAATTGTATACGGTAAAATCGGAGGGCTCGATTTTATGATCGTCACCTCGTAGAGACCACTCTCGAAAGGCTCGAAGTTTAGCTCGAAGTTCGCCCCCCAGGATTCTCAACGGTCGACCCCGAGGCAGTACAAATCAAAGGCTATGATGGACAGACGGGAAGTTCCTAAAGCACGTGATTAAAGCTGACCTAGGTCTATTAAGCTAGCATGAGCCCGTACCGTGGCATTAAACGGATGTACCAGCCATATATCTTTGTAATAAATGCATTTGTACTATGTTGGGATTCTCTCCACATATATAAAGGGGATCCTAGTCATTTTGTAAGGATAACTGATACACAATATTGAATACACAAGAACATTCTCTTTGCTCTCTAACACATCCTCTCTTGACCCCCTTTTGTTTACGTTTATTGATTCCATTGATTGCATTCTTCGTGTTCTATTTATTGTTCTTCAGTTATTGCTCATTATTGGCCATAAAGAGCCGCCATCAAATTTATCATAACTGTTAATCCTCCATCGCCTGCCCTTAGTCGGCCATCCGACTCGACCTCGAGGCCCAAAATACGCAAACACGAGGCCCCCGATTTCTAGTCATTCGGTTTGATTATTACATTGTTTTCAAGCTATTATCTTATTCCCAAGTCTTTCACTTAGTATCCATTACCTAACAACTAGCATAAAAACAGATCACGTATTTTTAGAACCACAAAATCAAATCTAATTATTATACTCCCTCTGTTTCAATTTATGTGAACCCATTTAACTGGGCACGGAGTTTAAGAAAAGAGAGAAGACTTTTGAACTTGTGGTGTAAAATGAGGCAAATATATTTTGTGTGGCTATAAATCATTGCATAAAGGTAAATTGTTTCCAAATAAGGAAAGGGGTCATTCTTTTTGGCACGGACCAAAAAGGAAATAGGTTCACATAAATTGAAACGGAGGGAGTAACTATTTTTCGGTAAATAGTTTGGCGCCCACCGTGGGGATAAAAATAATAGTGATTGTTTTCTTGCCGGTTTACTACATAACACAAGTTATCTTTCATGATATTTCTTGTCCAAGAATCTTTGATTTCAGGTCAAAATATCTAACTCAGTAAATGCATATGAAAACAACGGTCTTGACGACCATGGAGAGAATGGTGTAGTTGTTCTAGGTGTTGGCGCATCACCACTAAACCCTCAAGGCATGCTGGATCCAATCCCTACAAATGTGGTCTCACGCGATTCCCAACACGTCGATATAAGCTCCCATATTAGCAGGAGCGTACCAAGCAGACCAACAAGAAGCTCAAGAAACCCCAGCTAGGGAAGAACGAGAGGTTAGCCTTCACGTTATTTTTGAAATGTTACAGGCACAACAGCTAGCAATTGCTCAGCTACAAAGCCACCAGAAAACTCCCAGCATGGTAGCACCGAAAATGGCTCCCCAAGCCGAGCAGGTACCAGAAAGATCAAGCAACAACGGGTCGGTATCCAACCCCGTCATCATAAAGATGCTCGAGGACCTCAAAAAGAGGATCGAGTCGGGCGAGAAGAAGATAGAAGCCAACGACAAGAAGGTAGAGACCTACAATTCCAGGGTCGGCCAAATTCCCGGCACACCTCCGATCCTGAAGGGTGTGGATTCGAAGAAGTTCGTACAGAAGCCGTTCCCACAGGAAGCGGCTCCAAAACACATTTCAAAGAAGTTCAGAATGCCAGACCTTCCTAAGTACAACGGAACCTCGGACCCCAATGAGCACGTCACTACTTACATTTGTGCAGTAAAGGGCAACGACCTAAAGGACGATGAGATCGAATATGTCCTACTAAAAATGTTCGGAGAGACGCTTTCAAAAGGGGCGATGATGTGGTATCACAACCTAGCCCCAAACTCGATTGATTCATTCGCTATGCTAGCAATTTCCTTCATAAAGGCATATGTTGGTGCCATCAAGGTAGCAACAAGGAAATCTAACGTCTTCAAAATCAAGCAAAAGGAGAACGAGATGTTGCGAGAGTTCGTATCTCGCTTTCAAATGGAATGAATGGAACTACCACCAGTCTCCGACAACTGGGTAATGCAGGCCTTCACTCAAGGTTTGAACGAACAAACTCGATGGATTCGAAACAGCTAAAGCAGAATTTGGTTGAGTACCCCGTTGTAACTTGGTTGGATGTTCACAACCTATATCAATCAAAGATCAGGGTCGAGGACAACCAACTAGGAGCCCCCTTGGGCTCGGTATACCCAAGCAGACTTTGGCAAAAAAGCCAAATCCAAACAAAGAAAGGTACCAGCCATACACCAAAGACAGGAGAAATGCCCCGAGGCGTAACATACCCCGAAATGATTGAAGAATAGACCCAGGTCAAAACCCTCAGGGACTCGTGAATAGAGTCGAATTCAATAGGCACACAGGACCGACGGAGGCACCATGCCTGTCGGAATACAACTTCAACGTTGACGTGTCGGACATTGTATCTACCATTGGCAAAATCAGAGATGCTAGGTGGCCAAGACCCGTACAATTGGATCCATCACAAAGGAACCACAACTTAGTGTGCGAATTCCATGGCACATACGGTCACAGGACCTAAGACTGCAGACAGTTCCGGGAAGAAGTAGTCTGACCACTCAGCAAAGGACACCTCCGAGAGTTCCTCAGCAACTGAGCCAAAAATCAATTCCGGGAAAGAGATGCGAACAGGAAGAATGAAACAAATGAGCCGCAATATGTCATCCATATGATCATAGGAGGAATCGATGTCCCACAGGAACCCACTATCAGAAGAACAAAAATATCCATTACCAGAGAAAAGTGGACTCGAGGTTACATACCTGACGACACTCACACATTCAGCGACGACGACATCGAGACCCTTTTTTAGCCTTATAAAGAAGCATTGGTAATTTCTTTTCTTGTGAATACATTTCAAATTAAACGTGTACTTGTGGATCCAGGTAGCTCGGCCAACATTATCAGGTCAAGGGTCGTGGAGCAGCTCGGACTGCTCGACCAGATTGTGCCTACCTCTCGAATCCTCTACGGATTCAACATGGAGAGCGAGACAACCAAAGGGGAAATCATCCTCCCGGTCAACGTGGCTGGAACAACGCAAAACGCCAAGTTTCATATCATCGAAGGAGACATAAGGTAAAACGCCTTGCTCGGGAGGCCATGGATGCACTGCATGAGAGAAGTATCGTCAACCCTGCATCAAATGATTAAATTTCCTATGAAAGACAAAATAAAAACCGTATATAGGGAAAAATATGCAGCCAAGGAGATGTTCGTAGTGTATGATGTGGCACCGGTATCAATGCCTTCGACATGGAAGGAGTTAAAGGATAAGCAAATAGTAAAATAGCGCTCACAAGGCACATCCTTAGCTACACTTGAATACAATGAACAAAGGATCGTACTGCATCCCCTAAGTGAACATTGGGAGCATATCGAGGCTCAAAGCACCATCGCCACTAAGGTATGGCCATTCCTCTTTTTTGTTTGTTTACATCTTACACTAACCTTCGTGCAGGTTTCTGAACAGGACATTCGAAGCGCTATCTAGCTAGAAGACCTTAAGGTTTCAAATCATGTGTTGCACTCTTTTCCTTCGACTGGGTTTTTATCCCGAAAAGGGTTTTACCGGCAAGGTTTTTAACGAGGCAACATCCATATGCTGCTTAAAGAAGACTCAACAAGTATCAAGGCTTCTCTTCAATCAACCTCGAATACTGGGGGGCATCCCCATGGAAGGTCACCTCTTCGGAAAAGCCAAGATGTGCTAAATAGGGTCTCGATATGAAAATGATGTACCGGGCCAAACGGTCGAACGAACTGTGTCCGTATAGAATAACCGAGCCCTAGACAGCAAAGACGTGTATACTTGTACCAAGTAATCAAAGAATACTTTTCCTCCATCAAAGCATTTCGCATTTCAAAGGAGTTCGGTATTTCTTACAAAAACGACACCAGAGCCAAAAACCTCCCGAACACTCGGGGACTGACGTCAAAAACTCGAAGCCATATGACCACCGAGTCGGAAGTTTCGAACTTGTAAACCCGCAATGAGCCAACATCAAGGTTACAAAAACGGCCCCAGAGCCAAAACGTCCCGAACACTCGGGGACTGACGTCAGAAACTCAAAACTATACAACCCCCAGGTCGGAAGCTTCAAACTTGTAAGCCCTCAACGAGGCAACGTCAAGTCTACAATAACGGCTCCAGGGCCAACTAAACTTTCAATGTCCTGGGGACTGCCGAGGCCATAAGACCCCATATGGGCAACCTCAACCTAAAAAGACCTTTATAAGGCAACACCAAAACTGTAAGATCTCAAGCAAGGCATGAACCATACTTGTACCAAGTAACCAAAACTGTAAGACCTCAAAGGCATGTAAAAATTATAAGACCTTACAAATAGGCATTATCCTGACCTTAAAGTTAAGGCTATATATTCGAACTTGTAAGACCCCTAAAAAGGCATACCCTCAATATAAACGCCAAAACTACTTCACTCATGGATTGAAATGCTCCGACCAAACACAATGACTATGGTCACAAGGTTGTACCAGCCAAACTAATGCGACTCGGGGATGCCGACCGTTGCTATAAAATCACAGGCCTTAAAATACTTCGAAAGTACTTTGAAAAGAACCGGTTAAATAGGCTACCCTCGGTATAGGCAAAAGAGCTTCGACCATGTCAGCTCCAAATTATAGGCTTCGAAGCATTCAGCCACCGAGCAAAACCTCCCGAGGTGCTCGTTCATTGCTACATAACGATTCACAATCGAGGCTCTTAACAAGCCGTCGAAGAGTCGGGAAAACACAAAAAATTCAAAATCTTTGACGAGAGAAAACAAAGCATAAAGAGGTTATACCGACCCTATGCGTAAGAGCCACTGTCGCTATCCCATATTAAGAGGTAGTACCGACCCTACGCATAAGAGCCACTGTTACCAGCCCATATTAAGAGGATGCCTACGCGTAAGAGCCACTGTCGCCAGCCCATGTTAAGAGGTCGTACCGACCTTACGTGTAAGAGCCTAATAGCTAGCTTAAAAACTTGAGGACAATAAGCTCGAGTCAAAATCCGACTCGGAGACTAAGCCCGAAACAGTTAACTAAATACGCCTAAAGGAAAATGCATAAGAGCCTGCGAGCCAGCCTGACGAGCCCCAGGGCCGAACTGTAAACCTAAAGGTTTTTTCTTAAAGGCCAATTCGCCTGGCTAATCATTGACAAAACGTAAAACTCAAAAATAAAGAAGGGCATACACAAGCAAATAGAAATCCATAGAAGGAGAAAATCGAAAGGCTTCTTTATATATGCACGTATGAAACTATACAAAGGTTACATTTGCAAAAGTTCTCCAAGAACATTGTACAAAGAATCAAGAAGAAAAAGTCTAGTCTACGTCCCCTTCGAGGATTGTGGTCTATCGGCCTTTTCCTCGTTATCCTCGGTATTAGACAAAAGGAACTTGGCATCGTATTCATCCGCCTTGACCTGTGCTATCTCCTCCGGGAGATCGAAGCCCCTCGCATGAATCTCTTCGAGGGTTTCCCTTCGAGATTTATACAGTGCATACTCATTGCTTCTGCTCTCCCGATCGGGAGCACTACTCGATTTAGCTCAAGCATCAGCAGTGTCTTTTAAGTAGACAACCACTTCCTTATCGAACTTAGCCCGAATCTCTTCAGCTTCAGCCCGAGCATCCACGACCTCGGCCTTCATCTTCAAAAGATCAGACTCGAGACTTGCAATCTTGCTTGTCTAAACCAAGCCATTTTCATAGGCATTCCAAAGCGGTATCTCGATATTAGAAACCTTAGCCAAAGCATTCTCATTGGCCGCAATATGGGCGTCCATTTGAGCCTCTAGCTCATTGCACTCATGCTTGGCTTGACCGACTTCACCCCAAAGGAGTTCTAGGTCTTTCGTATTTTTCTGCAACTAAAGTAAACGAAACATTAGCCTCAAAATATAGAAGAAGAAGCACGCTCCCCCTTTGGAACAAAAATTACCTGCTCCTCTAGGTAGCTTTCGTAGTTCAGACTTCGACTCGCCTCATACCGCAAGTATGCCAACTCGTCTTCCCTTTCATCGCAAAGAATCCTAAGGGATTTCTCCCCGTCCATGGCTTTTCGCAGCTTGGCCTCACGGCAAAGAAGCTCAGACTTGAGCTTGTTAAAAGCCTATGGAAGAGAAACTCGATAAGAGAGTGAAAATTGCAAAAACTATAAAACCAATACGATCGGCTAAAACTCACCACAGAGTAAAGCCGCTGAGCTTCCTCAAAAGTCGAGCGCACATCTACTATCCCAGCTCCATCAACCCTAGCAGAGCCACTCCCGGTTGGTATACGATCACCCGATATATGCGACTACTGGCTTCAAACATCCCTCGAAGTACCTTCGACAGGAGAAGAAGTCGGCGGTAGAGAACCCTTGCTCCTCGAAGTACCTTCGACGAGAAAAAAAGATAGTAGCGGAGGAGGGACTGTTCTTCTAAAGCCAGAGATCTCGGGTGCTACAGGCTCGGCTGATACATCCTCTCTGAGCCCCCGGCCTAAACTCATCTTGATACAAGCACCGTCGCCCTGTGAAGGCCCCTTTTTCTTGTTATTGACATTCCTTGGTCCTAAAGTTGACGATCCTTCTCTGAGAGGGCACGATCTCACCTCGAAGAACTCTCTAATGCCTATGATGAAGGAGTTAGTACGCGTAAAAAGAAAGTGCCTTTCAAAAAGGGAGCAAATCACGTAGTACGTACCATGGTGTTTTGCCTCTCATCTACCCTTAGACAAGTCTCGCCACTTACGCCCATCATAAGTCGAGTGGGTCGTCAACTTCCAAGCCCAATCCGTCTGGTCGGGGACCTCGTATGGTATCCATGGAATTGCTGTAGAAAGGGAAAGAAAGGCACATTTACAAGGCCCGCCTCCACCATAAACAAAACATGCTTTTGAGGTCTTACAGTTTTGGTTACTTGGTACAAGTATGGTTCATGTCTTGCTTGAGGTCTTACAGTTTTGGTGTTGCCTTATAAAGGTCTTACGGGGTTGAGGTTGCCCATATGAGGTCTTATGGACTTGGCAGTCCCCGGGACATTGAAATTTTAGTTGGCCCTAGATCCGTTATTGTAGACTTAACATTGCCTCGTTGAGGGCTTGCGAGTTTGAAGCTTCCGACCCGGGGGTCATACAATTTTGAGTTTTTGATGTCAGTCCCCGAGTGTTTGGGACGTTTTGGCTTCGGGGTCATTTTTGTAACCTTGATGTTGCCTCATTGAGGGCTTACAAGTTCGAAGCTTCCAACTCGATGGTCATACGTCTTCGAGTTTTTGACGTCAGTTCCCGAGTGTTCGGGACTTTTTGGCTCTGTAGTCGTTTTTGTAAGAAATACTGAACTCCTTTGAAACACGAAATGCTTTGATGGAGTAAAAGTATTCTTTGATTACTTGGTACAAGTATACACGTCTTTGCTGTCAAGGGCTCGGTTATTCTATACGAACACGGTTCATCAACTTCCAAGCCCAATCCGTCACGTTGGGGACCTCGTATGGTATCCATATAATTACTGCAGAAAGGGAAATAAAGGCGCATTTACGGGGCCCGCCTCTGCCATAAACAAAAAAACAAAGGCAAAAGTGTACCACTTACATGTAAAATTCTATTCCTTGGGAAACTACAGAAACTTCGCAGGGATAATGTCAACAGTCCGTACTCGGACGAATCGGCTCATCCATCCCCGATCCCCATCTTTTTCATCGTCGACAACGAAGGGCCTAGTGGATTGGCATCATAGGGTTAGTAGGCCTCGGTGATGAAAAGGCCGATACAGCCTGATAAGATGGCTAAGGGTGAACTCGAGCCCTACTTCCTCCGCAAAGAATCGCATCATCAATACTATCTTCTAAAATGAAGATGAACCTATGCCAAGGTAGCCTAATACTTCCAACAGAAGTCGAGCACAACCCTATCAAGGGGACCCAGCGTAAAGGGGTACGTGTATACGTTCAAAAACCCCTCAGCATAATCCATAATGCTCTCCTCCGGGGAAGGTACCCACAGTACTACCTTTTCCCCCTATCCACAATCTTTCCTCACTGACTCAAGGTGCCCCTCTCCTATTAAAGAAATAAACTTCGAGGAATACTCCTAATGACCCTGAACGTTGGGAGGTTTTTCTGACAAAAAATCCCCCCTCGAAACAAAATGTCTTGAGGTTGGCTTGCCTGGCACCACCGGCACACCACCAACCAGGTGGGAACTAGAGACAGAACCTCCTTCTCCTTGCAGAATGGATCCCGGCATAACAGCCATAACTATGGTAAAATCAGAGAATTAGAGCGGGAATTTGAGCGAGGGCTTCAAAGTTAAAATGGTGAAAGACCTAACGCAGGAAAGAAGAACTTTGTGAAGGGGGATAGCTACTCAGGATAGCGGAATCCTTAAAGGAAGGAAGACAAACCTATATAGAGAAAGCGGTAACTGTCCGCCTGCCTCAAAGGCTAATTAAAAAATACTGACTAAGCCTTTATCGCTTTGGGAAGATGTAACCGGTGGGATCGCCTCGGTTGTTTCATAATCATCTCATACAATTGACGCTGTCATACGTCATTCTAGGATCAAAGGCCTCCGCATCAACCTAGCCTCGAGTGGTACCCGATCTTGAGGATTTCTGCTCCCATGACTGAAGGCTCTAAGGAGCCATTAATATCATTACAAGCCTCGAGATGGTACCCAATCTCGAGGACTTTCGTCAGAAAAGAAGAAAGGCTCTAAGGAGCCATTAATATCATTACAAGCCTCGAGATGGTATCCGATCTCGAGGACCTCCGTCAAAAAAGAAGGAAGGCTCTAAGGAGCCATTAATATCATTTACAAGCCTCGATATAGTACCTGATCTCAAGGACCTCCGTCAAAAAAGAAGGAAGGCTCTAAGGAGACATTAATATCATTACAAGCCTCGAGATGGTACCCGATCTCGAGGACCTATGTCAAAAAGAAGGAAGGCTCTAAGGAGCCATTAATATCATTACAAGCCTCGAGATGGTACCCGATCTCGAGGACCTTCTCAAAAAGAAGAAAGGCTCTAAGGAGCCATTAATATCATTACAAGCCTCGAGATGGTACCCCATCTCGAGGACCTCTGTCAAAAAGAAGGAAGTCTCTAAGGAGTCATTAATATCATTACAAGCCTCGAGATGGTACCCGATCTCGAGTGCCTCCATCAAAAAGATGGTAGGCTCTAAGGAGCCATTAATATCAGTATGAGTCTCGTGATGGTGCCCGATCTTGAGGATCCCTATCAAAACGAAAGATAAGCTCTAAATAGCTACTCATATATAAGCCCAACCTCGAGGTGGTATCCTGCCTTGAGGATTTCTGCTATTACGAATGCAGGTCGCTCACCCGATTCCTTGGCCCTCGAGCTACCTGAGCTCGAGCCAGTTCACACTTAAGAATCACTAATGAAGCCTTAGGGCTACCTTTACTCTAAGTTCAAATCGAGTTTTTTAGGCCACCTGAACATAGGCTAAATCTCACTCAGGGGGTTGTCTGTGAAAGTCCTGGGGCTATCGTTTTTCTCAGGCGTTTGAGCAAATCCTCCCTCGAAGACTACCAACGGGGTCTAAAAGGAGCTAAGTTTGTTCTAAAAATCGAGGCCCCATTCTCACTCGATTCAAGGTTGCCAGTTTCGGCAGTCTAAGTCTGTACCAAGTCAACCCGGACTTGGTCCGAGAGACGGCAAAGGGTTTCAGGGAAAATCATATTGACCGATCAAATAACCGAGAGAACACCTACACCCGGGTCCGATAGTCGGACCAATTGGTAGAGTCACATGCTCATATTCTTCATAAACAAATAAAAGGAAGTCCAGCATAAATCAGAGACAAATCAAAGAAACATCTTTGCATTAATAAACCATGATTACAAAAGCCCATGAAAGGTCCTTACACATGACTAAAAAATCCCAAGAAGGGTCCTTACATAGAAACAAGGAAGCAAAAAAAAAATATAAAAACTAAGAGTCTAATCTATTCTGGGGTGTCCTCGGCGGCAGTGTCTTCCAGAACCATTTCCTCGGGGGCCTCATCTCGATCTTCCAAACGGCATCTTCAAGGATGAAGAAGAAGCAGAAAAAGATGAAGAAGAAGCAGAAAAAGATGAAGAAGCGGAGAGGGATGAAGAAGTGGATGGGTGAAAATTTTGGCGAGTATGGATCTCGCCAGCACTACTATTGTGAAGCCATTTGAGACGTTGCACTGGTGCAGGATGCAACAGTTAGTAGATGGCACCAACTCACTCCACGGAAAGCAAAAGGAGTGAGGCATCGCACCGGGTAGTTAAGAGAGATGAGTAGAAGTTCGTAGTCTGCATATCCTTTAATGCGAAAATAATTTGAGATTTCTCTCTCATTACCTCGGGCCAACAACAATAACAACAATAAAAAATCAGTGCAATCCCGCTCAGTAGGGGAAAGCTTTGGGAAAGGGCCATGGCGTAACTGATGAGGACACTGCCATGTGACCTTAAGGCCACAGGCTTCAAACATGAGAAATAACACTAGATGAGGACGAAGAGAAGAGAGTAAAAAGGCTGTTAAAGAACGATTGAATGAAGATGTGGTTCCAAAAAGCTTCCGTTTATAGAAAAGGTGGCAGCGCAACTAACAGCACAATCAATATCTTTGGGAAACGTATAGACGGGCGCAATCAATGCCTGTTGGGAGACGGATCGGCGACGATATTATCACCTTGAGAAAGTAAACAGGCACTATAATAAATGTTCCTAGAAAAGACATATCGATGGGATGTCTCAATTATCGCAAAAGTTGATGTCATAAGCATGACATCACCATAAGAGGCTCGAGGAGATCGGTGTCACAATCGTTTCTTATTATTTTAATCTAAGAAACGCGGGGACTATCTGTATACGGTAAAATCGGAGGGCTCGAATTTATGATCGTTAGGGTGCTTCGTAGAGACCGCCCTCGAAAGGCTCGAAGTTTAGCTCAGAGTACGCCCCCAAGGATTCTCAATGGTCGACCCCGAGGCAGTACAAATCAAAGGCTATGATGGATAGACGGGAAGTTCCCAAAGTACGTGATTAAAGCTGACCTAGGTTTATTAGGCTAGCATGAGCCCGTACCGTGGCATTAAATGGTTGTACCAGCCATATATCTTTGTAATAAATGTATTTATACTATGTTGGGATTCCCGCACATATATAAAGGGGATCCTTGTCATTTTGTAAGGACATTTGATATACAATATTGAATAAACAAGAACATTCTCTTTGCTCTCTAACACATCCTCTCTTGACCCCTTTTTATTTATATTTATTGTTTGCATTCATCATGTTCTATTTATTGTTCTTCAATTTTACTCATTATTGGCCATAAAGAGCCACCATCAAATTTATCATAACTGTTAATCCTCCATCGTCTGCCCTTAGTCGGGCATCCGACTCGATCTCGAGGCCCAGAATATGCAAGCCCGAGGCCCCCGATTTCCAGTCATTCGATTTGATTATTACATTGTTTTCAAGCTATTATCTTGTTCCCAAGTCTTTCACTTATCATCTATTACCTAACAACTAGCATAAAAACAGATCAAGTATTTTTAGAACCACAAAATCAAATCTAATTATTATAACCATTTTCATGGTAAACAAAAATATTATGTAGTGTGCTCTCTCCTACAACATAACTGTAACGACCTGACCGGTTATTTTACTTTCTAGAACCTTGTTCCCCTAAATAAGACTTTTCGTACATGCTTTTATTGTTTTATGACTTGCGTGGATGGTTATTTCGAGATTTTGAAGGGTTCGAGTTGAAATAGGAACACTTGGTTCCTTAAGGCTAGCTTGAAAGGGCTAAGTTTGACTTCGGTCAACATTTTGAGTAAACGACCTTCGATTCAGGATTTGATGGGCCCAATAGGTTTGTATGATAATTTCGAACTTGGGCGTATGTTCGGCTCGGATTTTGGATGATCCGGGAGCGTTTCGGTGCCTAATAGCAAAAGTTGGAATTTGAGTAAATTTTATAAGTTTGGGTTGAAGTAGATTTTTACATTCTAGATGTCCGTTTGGCATGCCTAATAGTGAAAGTTGGCATTTGAGTGAATTTTATAAGTTTGGGTTGAAGTAGACTTTTACATTCTAGACGTCCGTTTGGGATTTCGTGCCTGGGAATAGCTCCGTATGGTGATTTTGGACTTAGGAGCACGTCCGGAAGTGGATTCGGAGGTCCGTAGGTCGTTTCGAGGTCAATTGGCGAAAGTTAAAAATTTGAAGTTTTTGGAAAGTTTGACCGAGGGTGGACCTTTTGATATCGGGTTCGGATTCCAGTTTTGGAAGTTGGAATAGGTCTATAATGTCATTTAAGACTTGCACGCAGAATTTGGCATCAATCCAAATTAATTTGATAGGCATCGGACGCGCGGAAGTGTTTTTAGAAGTTTTTGAGTTCATAAATTAATCCATGCGTTTTGGCGTCCGATTCATGGTTTTTGATGTTATTTCAGTGTTCCGATCGCGCGAGCAAGTTTGTATGATGTTGTTAGACTTGTGTGGGTGTTTGGTGTGGAGCCCCGAGGGCTCGGGTAAGTTTCAGACATTCAGAAGGATGAAAAACACATCAATTTTCGGGTGTTTCTTGGCAGCAATTGCAGGTTTCGCAAATGCGAGAAATTGTTCGCAAATGTGAACCTCGCATTTGCGAAAAGAGCTTCGTAATTGCAAAGAAGCTCGACCTGGCAGTGTTCGCATTTGCGACCCCTCCGTCACATTTTCGACCTGAGCAGCTAAAGCCCAGGGTCCGCATTTGGTATTTGTCGCATTTGCGACCTTCGCATTTGCAAACCTGGTGTTGCAAATGCGACATCAGAGAACTATGCCAGCTCATTTAATGCGGGACTTAGACCATTTATCTCATTTCACTTCATGTCTTGGGCGAATTTTAGAGCTTTTGGAATAGGATTTTTACCTAGCACTTTGAGGTAAGTAGTTTCTACACAACATGAGTTAAATACATAGATTATGGGTAGATTAAGATGTAAACATTAGTGAAAATCAAAAGTTTAGATGAAAATCAAGGTTTTTGATAAAAATGATATTTAACCACGAAATTGGTTATAGAATTTAGTAATAATCATATATTTAAGTTCATGAAGTTGTGGATAACAACTTTCTTCAAAAATTTCCGGAATCCGGGCACTTGGACCCGGAGGTAAATTTTAAGAATCTTACATTTAGAATTGGGTAATCACTT
Organism: Nicotiana tabacum; assembly: GCF_000715075.1. Taxonomy (NCBI): domain Eukaryota; kingdom Viridiplantae; phylum Streptophyta; class Magnoliopsida; order Solanales; family Solanaceae; genus Nicotiana; species Nicotiana tabacum. Next base: position 86,512,810 of record NC_134101.1, on the reverse strand, counting down.
TAATAGTTGGGGTATGAACTTTTGAGCATAAATTGATTACTTTATATAATATTTGACTAGTTTTGAGTCATTTGGCACCAAATTTGGGGGTTTGAGCACAACCTTGGACCGGAAAGTAGGCCTTGAGACGAGGTAAGTCTCTTTTCTAACCTTGTAAGAGGGAATTAACTCCATAGGTAAATTATAATTAACATATGCTCTTATTTGTAGGGGCTACGTACGTACGAGGTGACGAGAGTCCGTATATAGCTACTAATTATGCTATTGTTCGGGTAGTCTAGGACCTATACCATGCTATACTTGAAATGTTTGTGCCCCTACTTGTTGAATTAATTGCTTAAGTCATGTTAGAAGTTGATAAAAGAATTGTAAAAGCTTAAACTCACCTACTTGAAGTTGTGAATGGAACATTTGACTATAATGAGAATTTGTGATTTTATTTGAAATATTTTCTAATTGTGGAGCGAGCTGAACGCCTCGGTAGCAGATAGATGCATCTATGACTCGTGTCGTTCGACTCTGGGCAGGGCGCAATTTAAATATTATATTGGATCGGGTCGTACGACCTCGACATAATTTGCGCATGATAACCTTTGGAGCTATTCATGATGGATATTGCTTAAATGTATTGAAATACAAGTTGTTAAATGATGAAACTAAACTTGAGACTTAATATTTGCAAAAAGAAGAATTTACAACTTCATGCTATTGAATTTTCAGTATTCATTAAATCCATGCTTAGTATAAAATTTTAATATATCATTGTTAGCCCATAGTAAATGTCAAAGTCGACCCCTCGTTACTACTTTTTCGAGGTTAGACTGACTACTTACTGGGTACATGTTGTTTATGTACTCACGCTACACTTCTGCACTTAATTGTGCAGGATCTGAGGCAGGTATATCTGGTTATCAGTTCGGCGCGCATGCTTGACTTATGATCGAGACTACACGGTGAGTTGCCTTTCCGAGCCATTCAGCAGCAGTCGGAGTCTCTCTTTTGATTTATTTTCTATCTATTCTATTTCAGACAGTAGAGTAGAATTCTTTTTTATATCCTACTAGTAACCTATATACTTGTAACACCGGGTCTTGGCACACACATCAGTAGACTCATGATTTTTGGATTCACTGTATGATTTCGATTTGTACTCAATTGCTTCTGTTTACGTATTTTACAACTGTTATTTCATAAATCTTTTAAAATGAGGAAAGTTATTCACTTGGCTAACTTACTAAACGGGAAATCACTAGATTGTTCGGTGTTGGCTTGCCTAGCAATGGTGTTGGGCGCAATCATAGCCTGTAATAGAATTGGGTAGTGACAGTAACATGTTAGACGAAAGGATCACATAATTCGATTAGTATAAGAGTAGTCCAGAGGTCTTGAATTCAAATCTCACCATCATCCAAAAAGTAAAAACATTAATTATGTGTTTGGCCCATGAATAAAGAAGTATTTCTATACATAAGAAGACATATTAACAACATAATAATATAATTAATTAATTAATTAAAATTATGGCCACTTACAGCTCACTAGCATCAAATTGCTCCTGATTTTGTGAATCTCCTTTTAGATATTCCACATTCAAACGTGTTTAAGCACTAGCTAGCAAATGATTGATTTATTTTAGTGTCTCTCCTTTTAGATATTCCACATTCAAACGTGTTTAAGCACTGGCTAGCAAATGATTGATTTATTTTAGTGTCTCTTATTATATTAGATATCGTGTTCTACCAACTTCCTTGCCTAGCCATGTGCATATGCTTAATGGGGTCTTAGATTTGCTACCCTCTGTCCCCTCCTTGGGAATACTAGCGGTGACATCTTATAGTACTCCCTACAATTTATGTAAATCTATTTCCTTTTTAGTCCGTATCAAAAAAAAAATGACCCTTTTTTTTATTTGGAAACAATTTACCTTTACAAAATGACTTATAGCCACACAAAATATATGTGCCTTATTTTACACCATAAAATCAAAAGTCTTCCCTCTTTTCTTAAACTCTGTGTCCAGTCAAATGAGTTCACATAAATTGAAACGGAGGGAGTATTATTTAAAGAAAACGTCAAAGATTTGGCTACAAAGGGAGGAGGGAGGGGGGGGGGAAGAGAAAGAGAGAAAACTAGGCAATAATATGGAATATATTTTTATAGTTGATCTAGCATAGTTTTCCGTGATAGCTAACAGTACCCGATGGATCAACAATACCAAATTGGCTTTTCGAATCACTCATGAGCTTCCTTTTCTTTAATTATTACATTTGTTTTGAACCAATATGGAGGGGACATATCTAGAAATTTCAATCAATAGTTCGTCAAGTACCACCATGTTCACTGAGTAGTCAATCCAAAATATTAAGATCATGCGTGTTTCTTTTTTTTTTTTAGACATAAATTTTTATGAATAGCATACCATAAATCAGAGGCGGAGCTAGGATTTAGAGTGTGTGGGTTCTAAAATTTAAAATAGGGCTATGACCTAAAACTAATAAACAATATCAAACTGACTAAAAAATTAGTATCGATATTTAATATATATTTAAAAAGCAACAAAAGACAAACACAATATATGGCCCCGAAAAGGAATTCCTCTTCTAGTAGAAGTTACACTCTCATCATGGCCCCGAAAAGGAATTCCTTCTTTCAAAAGATACCTTATCACATTATTGAAGCATTCAAACGAACTCGATGTTCACTTTTAATTTTCTCCGATTGCTTGTCCAAAGAAGTTAGAATGGATTGTGTTTGGCTCATCAAATTAAATCTAGCATCATCTTGAAATATCGATTATGAACACTACTCATGTCACCCACATGTGATTTAAGCCTTTCTAAACCTTTATTCCAACCTCTAAAACCATCGTTGTGAAAGCATCACCTACTTTTTTTCCATATCCTCCAACCTCCTTTTTAAACAAATAACAACATAAACAAAATGTTGCATCTTGTTTAATACTATATTCTAACCATTGAGAACATGAAGTTTTAAACCATTTAGGACTAAAGTAACGCATTATTCCTCCAAAATCTCTTTTTGGGAAGACAAACCACGAGGTTGACAAGGTCCATTTTGTATATAATTTCTCCTTATGCGGTCACGTAAATTAGGAGGATATTCTGAAATTGATTTTCTTTTAGCAGGATCGGACTCATAATCCCACACTTTAGGAGGATATCATAGCGATTTTTGCTAGAAAAACCTAAAAATCAGAAAAAACAAATTCACTTGAAGTTTTATGTTTCAAATGCTATAACAAACTATTCTTTATCTCCTTTGACATAGTTCAATTTGTAACTATAATATGATTTGTTCCCAAAATTTAAAAACTTAGTGTAGCTAGTTAGTTCTCATAAATTGACAAAGAGAATAGAGGTCAAACTATGAGACAACCCTAGAATCAAATATTAAAAATTAAATTTTGCATAAATTATCAAATATAAAATATAAGATTAAAACATGAAGCAAAAAATCAGAAAATAAGAATTGAAGAAGGAAGAACTTAGAAGGGTCTAACTTCTAAGGGACAAAGAGCATACACTGATACACAGTGGAGAGTTGGAGGGCGTCCGACAGATTGTGGTACCAGTGATTGTCAATCAATCGCACAGGCAGAGGTGCAGCAGCTGAGCAGAACCCTAGTTTTTTTTTTTTGATTTGGGAATTGGAGGAAAACGTTTGTGTTTAAAGTTGGAAAGCTTCTGGTCTTTGTTTATTAGAAAGAAAACAAGTTGTTGTATTTTATTTATTAAATAATATTATTGTAGTGTTTGTTGAGACGAAAGTCAGAAGAAACGTTAAAGCTGGAAAGCTTATGATTTTTGTTTATTAAGAAGAAAACGTCGTCGCTCACATTTTGATTTGTTAAAAAACGTAAAAAAACAACACCAAAATAAAGCACTGCTTTATATGGGAATCGAACCCACATCTTTTCCAAAGAACCCACAACCCTTACCATTGAACCCAAACCTCTTTTGATTACTAGGTTCATCATGATATATTTATATAGATGTGACAAGTTTTTCAATATAAATACAGGGTTTCGGAAAAAGTCACTGGGTTCGGCCGAACCCGCACCCACTACTGTACCTCCGCCCCTTCCATAAATGTAGAACTTAAAGTTAACGGAGGAAACTATAATTAGTATTACTGCTATTAAAAAAATTCAGTCACAGATCATAAAAATACTCGACAATTTTTTACATTTTCAAAACTATATAAATAATTTTGCCATTGCTTACACTTGCAAATACTTTACACTCTACCTAGTAAACCAAACAATTATTTAAAATTCACCACCAATGTTATTAAAAAAGTCATTTGTGGTGTGGTTCTGGAAATTGTTTCGAGTCATCAAGAAGGCTAATTTGGAGTCTTTTTGGAACCGGATTTTTCTTCCTTTTGCATCAATAAATTAAATAAAGTAAGGAAGAATAAAAACTCCAAAACAAAAAAAGAGCAAAAAAGTCGATAGTACCAAAGAGAAAAAAAAACTAGAATTGAGATAAATGAATCACTACTGCAAAGCAATTGAGTAGAAAAGAAGACCTAGAAATAGTTGGGGTAGGAGGAGGTGGGGGAATAACATTCAACAGATAAAATAAAATAAAACTGCTGCTTAATCATTTGCTTTTATGTCACGACCATAATTTTTTTCCTTAAAATATCGTGATAGCACTTAGTCTTGAAGATTAACATATATTGATAATTAGCAAGAATAACTTCAATATCAAATCAAACTATTAAACTATCATAAATAAATCCAAAAAGTACAACTGTCAAATAACTCCCAAAACTCGGTAGAACTGAGTCATAAGCTCTACAGAGAATGCACTCATAATCTCTAAATACAACTCTATTTGGAATAAAGATAAACAGTAGTAAAGCAAAAGAAGAAGGTGACTCTGAGGCTTACGAGCGTCTAACAGGTATACCTTAAAGTCTCCGAGATAACTGGTCAATCACTAGTGTCTGGCACGAGCAGATGTACCTGGATCTGCATAAATATATGCAAAAGCGTAGCATGATATACCACAACGGTACCCAGAAAGTATCAAACCTAACCTCGGTAGAGTAGTGACGAGGCCAGATCAGAACACCTACTGGATAAAAGAAAGCCTGAACAGAATATGATATATAATCTTATAATGGAAATAAAAGAATTAAATTGCTAAGAGTCTCAACCGGTCAAATACCACATATAAACTCGTACGCACTCGTCACCTCGTGTACACGTATTCAACATAATTCAAATAGTACAATCAACCCAAATCATAAGGGGTAGTTCTTCCACACAAAGTTAGGCGAGATACTTACCTTGACTAGGCCAAATCAGCACTCAAAAATAGCCTTCAATTAAGATCTGCCTCCACACTGCTCAAATCTAACAAAAAATGACTTAATAACATCAACAAATGCAAGAGAAACCAATTACGATTAATAAAGCTATGGTCTTTACACAATTCTCCAAAAGCCAACAAAAGTCAACCTCGGGCTTGCCCGGTCAAAACCTGAGTCAAGGGGTAGATCTTTAGTACCCATAACCCCACGAGTCTATATATGTATTTTATTTTCAAATCTGAGTCCAATTCGACTCTAAAATTCTAACTTTTTATTTTTCAAAACTTAGACAAAAATCCCCAAAATCTCTCTTTGATTCTCATAAATTTGAAGTTAGATCTCATATATAATCATGAAATATAGTTGAAAATTGATTAAAACTACTTATCCAATGATAATATGTAAAAACTCCCTCTCCAAATCGCCTCCTGTCGAGTCTAGGATTCTAAAATGAGAGAAATATGATGAAATCCCGACTTTCCAGCCCTTTGTTCCGTTGTAGATGTCGCAATTGCGAACCCTCGCAATTGCAAAGAAAGCCTCGCAATTGCGGCTAGTGACAGCCTAAGTGGTAAGTCGCAAATACAACATCAGCTTCGCATTTGCGAAGCCTGTTCCTATCGCAAATGCGACATAATTATCATAAATGCGAGCCCACTCTGCCTAGGTACTACTTCACAATTGCAATCCAGGCATCGCAAATGCGACATCTGAGGCCCTCTGCTAAGATCGCAATTGTGATGCTGGTGTTCGCAATTCTGACACCTGAGGTATCCGCATACCAGCAACCTGTAATTGGGTCCAAACCTTTGAGAAATATTTCTGAAACTCACTTGAACCCTCGGGGCTTCAAATCAAACATCCACACAAGTCTAAAAATATCATACGAACTCGCTCGCGCAATCAAATTACAAAAAAAACATCTATTCAGACACTAAAACGCATGGATTTCAAAAGAAACTCAAGAACCTCTAGAATTGCTGTCGCACCTCCTTTTTCACCTGCGCCTGCAGGGGCGTAGAGGGAGTTTTTCCAATTAAAGGACAATCGAAACGGGATTTATTATTAAAAGATTCAGAGTCGCCACCTCGGATAATTATGGTGTCCCAAGTCACCGGTTCAAATCCCAAGTCGAGGAAAAAGGTTGACTCTGTATTACAGTCCGCGAACCAGAAATTCGGGTAAGGAATTCTGTTAACCCGGGAGAAGGTGTTAGGCATTTCCGAGTTCCGTGGTTCTAGCACGGTCGCTCAATTGTTATTATTGGCCTAATTATCTGATTTTAAACATGTTTAATCCTATGTGCAATTTTAACTTTTAACCGCTTCTATTCATTTTTAAAGGAAGATTGCAACGTCATTTAAAATATGTCTCGAACCACGTCACATAAATGCACCCGCGGTCCACGATATATTTTATCTAACGTTGTTGAGACTTGGATTTGGGTAGCATAAATGCGCACCCGAGTTTAGGAAGATAAATTATTAAGTAGCGCACCTAAAGCAACTACGTGTTTGCAACTTTGCAAGGGCCATGAAATTTACTAGACGACGCTATTCAAGTTCTAGGGTAAATAAGATTAACTAAAGCGAGGACCATGTAATTTGAGATTATTATCTGGCACGGTGCACCTCGTTTCTAATTTTAAAAGGGAGCTTAAACTAAATTTTTAAGGCCATGACTGTATTTTGCTTAATACTGCATCCCTCAAATAATTGAAGGGTTCTAATTACTTGAACATTAAAAGGACTGAATTCCATTTTATATGGCACCCAAACTAATTAATAGGGAAATGTTCTAAAGAGAGATAAGGCCGATTATTTAGGAAAGAAGAACACGTTTTGGGTCATCAACCCCATTTGCCTGAAGCCTTTCATCCGGGGTCCAAGATGAGCCCTATTCTGGACTCAGAACGTACCATGGATTCGAGGAAGGATATTCTTTTGCTGGGCTCATTTTAAGCCCAGATTTCAGAGCCCAATCGTTGGTACAAGCTCATTCAAAAATGCAAAATTCAATCACAACTAATGAAACATGCCATTGAGCTAACATGATACTTCTGCATTTTTCTACAAATTGAATCCTGAATAAACTGTCTGAGCATTCTGAAATTCGGATACCAGTTTTAACTAAAAACATGCTCATATGCCAATCAAAGTAAATCACTGCAGGCTCTTAAAAAAATCTCAACCATTTTTTCTTTCTCCTCACATGCGTTTTATACTAACTACTACTTAAGAAAAACCTGAACTTCGATAAAACTCTCCTCAATGCCATCAGAATCCCAAAAATTCAACATATAAAGTACTTGGACTTCAAGATCACACTCAGATTCTCAACCACGCAGACTTGTTCTTTAGTAAGTGAGTACAGAAAGACGAAACAGAATCAGCAAATACCAAACAAGGGTCCAATTAAAAATTTTCAAGTCAAGCCTCAAAGTTCACAGCATGGCCTTGTTTTAAACATGTTATAACAGGAAGATTAGACCAACAAATCAGGTGGAATAAGGCAAATGAAGAAAGAAACAGCTAATAAGAAGGGAGACCTTCATTTCAAGATCACGTCCACCACCTTTACATGCCTAGAGTCAAAGATATGTACATGGAATTCGAAAACAACACAGAGGATGAGGAGACAACAGCAGAATAGTAGCAAGAATAGTGGTCAGCAACAGTTTTCAATCAGTTTCCAACCCAGAAAAGTGAAATACCAGCCCAGAAAACAGTTTCAATCCAAACACATGAGCAAAAGACCTTAACCTGACTTGACTTCAACTTATTTCAACTATCAGCTAACCAGAAATTGTTTCAGCCTTAAGGAAACTTTAGAAATCCCCAATCACTCAATGGAACAGTGTTACTCCTTAGAGTTCTTAGAATGTTCTCCTTTCAATCTCCTAAGCTTTTAGGTCTCTCTCCCCCTTGTATCTCAATGCCTGTGTCCCTTTTTAAAGACTAGCATCAACTCCCTTTCATTCCTCCTTTTTTCTTTCCAGCCTCCCCCCTTACTATGTGTACCCATTTTCTTTTTATCATCCCCCCATGTTCTCTACTTTCCACCTCCTAAAAGCATTTAACTATTAAGAAAGTATTTCCTCCCATCACCCCCTCTGATTTTTCCACTCATAGAGAAACCAAGACAGAAGTGTCAGTTACCCCATTACATCCCAATTTCATTATTTTATTCCCCTAGTTATGGGCAGCATGGTTTTCTAAATTAAAAAGTGCCCTGACAGCCCATGTTGTCATGTTACCCTCAGTTCAACTTTTCAAATTAAAGCCCCCTTGAATCTCTACCTTAAGTTTCGATTGATTGTAACTCAATTCAAAACGAATATGAATTAAAAAACACCTACTGATTCAGGTAGCAAAACTCAAAACTAACAATGAACCCCTGAAGCTGAAAATATACGGATCGGAAAATAAGACAACCAACGTCAAATAACTTGAAGAGAACAACTAACTACAAACATGAATTAGCTACAAGAAAATGGACTAATGGACGAAACTATTTAATCGATTCAACAGTTTATAACGTATGCTATTCAACCAAGCAAACTGGACCAAGAAAGGGGTCCGAAAGAGGAGGAAGAAAATAATTGACAAAAGACGAATTACAACGAAAATTAATCAGAAGACAACAAACGAAAAAGAATAAATGGAAAGAAATACCTTGGAATTTCAGGCCATTCGAATCTGTCATACTCGAAGCTTCAACTTGATTTTGAAGCCGAAATGGACCTTAATCGAGTGTTCTCGACTGAGAACACACGACTAAGGTCGATTAAGACCTTAGTTTTTTACTGTGTATCGATCCCCTGTCTTGGTTCTTTTAGGGTTCGTCCAATCGATTTCAAATTCGAAGGAATCCAACTTGATTCGAAGGAAAATGGCGTTGGATTAGGGACGAAGGAGGTCTAGTGGTGGTATGGCGTTAATTTGGGAATGATTGGGTAGGTTTAAGGCTTGAGGTCTTGTCTTCGATCTAAGACTCGAAGAAGTCGGTCATGATTCAAGGGTGATGGTTAGAGGGGTTAGGTTGGGGAGGTCGAGGGGAAGCTGGGGTGTGAATTTGGTGGCCATTGGAGTATCGGCTGCCGGGTTTTGGGCGGTGGAGCAGGTCGGCGGCGGCTAGGGTTTTGGGGGAGGGATTTTCGGTCTCTGAAGAGACGATTGGAACGGGGGGGGGGGGATTTGGGAATGGAGATGGGTTTAAGGGTATGGGGTGTGACATATTAAATCAAAGACTTAATCTGGACCGTTGGATGGATGGAAACCAACGGTCCCGATTGAGTTGCTTAACAAAACGGGGCCGTTTGGATTAAGGCTGGGGACTGGGTCGGGTTGGACCGGGTACAAGGGTATTTGAATTAGGCTATAAGGATTTGGTCCTTGGGGATTTAATTTAATTTCGGCCCAATTCCGATTTCTTTTCTTTTATTAATTATTTTCTTCCTAAACTGTCTAAAAAAAAATTAAAACCAAAATCCCAACTCAAATTATAAAACCAAAATTGACTTAAAATACTAATCCACTTCAAATAATCACAAGTAATTATATAAAAATAAAACAATCACACAATTTGACATTAAACACTTTAAAAATGTAAAGTACGTTATTTTTTGTGCATTTTTTCATTTTTTTGTAAAAATAACATTTTACTAAATTAACCAAAAATGTAAAATCAAATCCTAAGTGCAGATGCTATATTTTGGTATTTTTAATTTAAAATTAAATATGCAAACAATCAAGAAAATTGCACAGTAATTCTTAGAATAACACATAATTAAAGAAAAGACCTAATTTTGGGAATTCTTTTGGAGTAATTCGTATGAGGCAAAAATCACGTGCTCACAGCTGCCCCTCTTTGTCCGGAAACATGAAGAGTTTTCGTGCAAAGATAAAGTGAGCGGATACGAGTGATTTTTGCCTGTTTGAATACTCCGTGGGGAAGCATTTTGAAAGATTTGATCGAACCTCTGCTTCAAAGGTTTCCTACATATCCTTGGCTATAAAGGAATCAGGTCAATGTAGTTCGGGAAGTTTTGGTAGCTGGGACTACCATGAAGCTGTGGTTTTGTTGTCACTGCTATTGCTGCTGCTGCTACCTGCTTACTGACCTCCTTGTTACACCATGCTAAAAGAAAACAAGAAGCTAGACTAAACTAGGAGTTACAAAATCTTATCTAGATCTTCAAACTTGCTCTTGTTGCCTTGCTTTCTTGTTGGCTTGTGTTTCCTCTGACGTTTCTTTCTTTCTTGTGATATTCGAATTGTTTCTCCTTCGATATGCGAATTATCTTTCTTTGACCATCGTTGCCTCTCTTTTGACTTCTGCACTTGAGTTTATGCTGAGGATTTTTTGTTGCAGCCCTCCGCTCTCCGGGCGGGCTCCTGACTTCTCCTACGACTCAACAAGACAATACCTCCATTCTCCAGGCGGGCTCCTGACTTCAATTACAACAAAACAATAACACCTCCATTCTCCAGGCGGGCTTCTGACTTTGTCAACGACTTAAAAATATAATACCTTCATTCTCCAGGCGGGGCCCCTGACTTCGACTATAAGAATATAACACCTCCGTTCTCCAGGCGGGCTCCTAACTTCAATAAACAATTTAAAAATACAACCACCTCCATTCTCCAGGCGGGCTCCTGACTTCAACTAACTCTTAAAATATAACACCTCCATTCTCCAGGCGGGCTCCTGACTTCAACTACTCCTTAAAATATAACACCTCCATTCTCCAGGCGGGCTCCTGACTTCAACTAATATAACACCTCCATTCTCCAGGCGGGCTCCTGACTTCGCCTATAAAATATAACACCTCCATTCTCCAGGCGGGCTCCTGACTTCGCCTATAAAATATAACACCTCCATTCTCCAGGCGGGCTCCTGACTTCAATAATTTCTTAAAATATAACACCTCCATTCTCCAGGCGGGATCCCGACTTCAATAATTTCTTAAGATATAACACCTTCGTTCTCCAGGCGGGCTCCTGACTTCAACTACAACTTGAAGATAAAACACCTCTATTCTCCAGGCGGGCTCCTGACTTCCAACACAACTTAAAAATACGTTCTATTGCCGTTGTTCCTTCCTGCCTCCTGATCCATTTTCCTTCTAACTTGAATAATCTTCTTTCAGAACTGTTTTCCTCAAAACTGGTATTTCATTCCTTTAAAAATTGCTGGGGATAATTCCGGTGTTTCATTCAAAAATATGTTATTCTCCTCCTTCAAAGACTATTTCCCTTAAAGCTGGTGTTTTCCTTCCTCTGAAACTACTTTCCTTAAGACTTGTGTTGTCTTCCCCCCTAAAACGGCTTTCTTTAAAACTTGTTTTGCTTACTCCCGAAAACTATTGGGGATACCGCTTCCCTCAAAACTTGTGTTAGACTTCCAGAAAATTTTCGAAATGAGAGAAAATTTTCTGCCCCAGTTTGACAATCTTTCTTGTGGCATGTCTTTCCGTCATCAATAACATTTCCTGTCCCTGCTTCAAATCAAAGAAAATTTGTTAGTTTAAAACGTGGGGGACGTTCCTGCTGGGGATGGTTTTCCCTTTCGCTCTTTTCCATGTTCTGCGTTGTTCGACCATCTTGCAACTTGGCTGATAACTCCCGACCTTCTTGATGATTTTGTATTCACCAACTTCTCCACCGCTGTTTTCTACCTTTGCTCCATACTGTCCTGAAATCTTGGACCAATCCATCATTTGGCCTTATAATGACGTCTTTCTTGTCCTGTCACATTATCTTTAGCCTGTCTTATCCCCATTTACCTTGCCCCATGTTGGCGACTGGGAGTTGGCTTTGAAAATCCTTCTTAAAAACAAACTACCATAAATATATTTAACCAAAAGAAATGAAAGATGATGACTTCAAAAGATAAAAAGAAAAATCTTCCTAAAGAATTGTTTGAAGAGAAAAAAGGAAAAGGACTTATCTGAATGGTGTAACCGATCTCAATGATCATGTCGTGCATTTCGGCTTAATCAACCCAATCTATTGTATCACTCAATCTTTCTAATGGTCTTACTTTGCATTTCAAAAGGTCCCGCAACCCAATTCTTTTGCCGAATCAACATCTTTGTTCTACTTGATGCCTCGACGGATCATTTCTGTAAACCTTACCTCGTTTGCCCACTTTCAATTCCCTGTCGCCTTATAGTGCCCTTCGAGGGGTTTTCACTAATAAGACTCCCTCGTTTCTCTCAACTCCTGTCGCCTTATGGTGCTTGTGAAGGTTTTCACTGATAAGACTCTCTCATTTTATTTCTCTCAACTTCCGTCGCCCTATGGTGCTTGTGAAGGTTTTCACCAATAAGACTCTCTCATTTTATTTCTCTCAACTTCCGTCGCCCTATGGTGCCTGTGAAAGTTTTCACCAATAGGACTCTCTCATTTTATTTCTTTTCAGCTGGGGATTGGGGTGTTATTGACAAGATTCCCTCATTTCCTTTCTTCTCTGCTGGGGATTCTCTCATTTCATTTCTTTTCTGCTGGGGACCAGAGTGTTACTCCAGACTTCCATTTGCCCAACTTGGCACTTCTCAGATACTGATCGGGAGGTCTTTTGGATACCAATATGGGTTCCTGGTGTACGGCTAAAGAAAAATTTAAAATAAGTTTGATGGGTAAAACGTTACAACTCTTGGAATCAACTTTCTTTCCTAAAATTATAAACACAACTTCTGCCCCAGTTTTTCTTGCTTGGGGATTTTTGATTCTTATTATACTATGATCGAGCCGTGAGGCGCCTAGGTATCCTTTTTTGAGGAATCAGGTCAAACTTAGTTCTCAATTCCTTTGTTTTTCTTGTGACTTTTCTTTTGTCTTTATTATTATTATTTTTCTTTTCTCCCTTTTTCATTTTCATTACTGATTCCAAAAGAGGGGTGTGAAAGAATAAATAAGGCTCAAAAGAGGAAGCAAAGGTTGAAGTGTTTGGATGGAAGAACAAATTTCCTCCGTCATTTCATTCTCCGATACCATGCCAAATGCAAACAAACAACAATTACAATTAAAAGAAATCATACATAATATCTCTTAACTGCGTCAGAATTGATAGTCATGTCTATGCATTTTCCTTCGATATCTGTTAGACATAAAGCACCATTGGACAACACTCTGGTTACAATGAATGGACCTTGCCAATTCGGGGCGAACTTGCCTTTTGCCTCAGCCTGATGTGGAAGGATGCGTTTCAGCACTTGCTGGCCCACTTCAAACTTCCAGGGACGCACCTTTTTGTTGTATGCTCTTGCCATTCTCTTTTGATATAACTGGCCATGACACACAGCTGCCAACCTTTTTTCGTCAATCAAGTTCAACTGCTCCAGACGAGTTTTGACCCACTCATCATCATCAATCTCAGCTTCAGTGACAATCCGAAGGGACGGGATTTCAACTTCCGCAGGTATTACGACTTCGGTTCCATATACCAACAAATAAGGAGTTGCCCCTACTGAAGTACGGAGAGTAGTGCGATAACCCAATAATGCAAATGGTAATTTTTCATGCCATTGCCTCGAACCTTCCACCATCTTCCGAAGTATCTTCTTTATGTTTTTGTTGGCTGCCTCAACTGCTCCATTCGCCTTGGGACGATATGGGGTGGAATTGCGGTGTGTAATCTTAAACTGTTGACATACCTCTTTCATCAAATTACTGTTAAGATTAGCACCGTTATCTGTGATGATCACCTTCGGGATTCCAAATCGACAGATGATATGTGAGTGAACAAAGTCGACCACTGCTTTCTTGGTCACAGATTTGAAAGTTTTGGCCTCAACCCATTTGGTGAAATAATCAATGGCTACCAGAATGAACCTATGCTCGTTGGATGCTGTTGGCTCAATTGGTCCAATGATATCCATGCCCCAAGCGACGAAGGGCCATGGCGCTGACATTGTGTGCAATTTCGATGGTGGAGAATGAATCAAATCTCCGTGTATCCGGCACTGATGACATTTGTGCACAAAACCAATACAATCTCGCTCCATGGTGAGCCAATAATAACCTGCTTGGAGAATTTTCTTTGCTAGCACATATTCGCTCATATGTGGTCTACAGACTCCTGAATGTACTTCGGACATGACAACCATAGCCTGTCTAGCATCTATGCATCTTAACAATCCCAGGTCTGGTGTTCTCTTATACAGAACTCCTCCACTCAAGAAAAATCCACTTTCCAACCGTCGAATTGTTCTCTTTTGATCCCCTGTGGCTTGCACTGGGTATATCCCCATTATGATGTATTCCTTGATATCATGAAACCATGGTTCGCCGTCCAGTTCTTCTTCAATCATGTTACAATAAGCATGTTGATCTCGGACTTGAATATGCAAAGGATAGACATAAGCTTTGTCCGAATGGTGCAGCATTGATGCTAGGGTAGCCAAAGCATCGGCGACCTCATTATGGACCCTTGGAATATGCCTGAACTCCACTGATCTAAACCGTTGGCAAAGATCAGGTAAGCATTGTCGGTATGGTATGAGCTTCAGATCTCGCATTTCCCATTCTCCTTGAATTTGATGTACCAGAAGGTCCGAGTCTCCCAAGACCAAGACTTCCTGGACATCCATGTCCGCAGCTAACCTTAAACCCAAAATGCATGCTTCGTACTCAGCTATATTGTTGGTACAATAAAAATGAAGTTGAGCCGTAATAGGATAGTGATGCCCTATTTCAGAAATAAGCACAGCTCCTATTTTGACTCCTTTCATGTTAGCAGCCCCATCAAAGAAAAGTTTCCAGTTTGGTTTTTCGGCCTGTTCTAGTTCATCAGTAAGCATCACCTCTTCATCGGGAAAATAAGTCCTCAGTGGCTCATACTCTTCATCAACCAGGTTCTCGGCCAAATGATCAACCAATGCTTGGGCTTTCATCGCAGTCCGAGTCAAATAGATTATGTCAAACTCTGTGAGCAAAATCTGCTATTTTGCAAGCCTTCCTGTCGGCATAGGCTTTTGAAAGATATACTTCAATGGATCCAAGAGTGAAATGAGGTAAGTAGTGTAGGATGACAAATAATGTTTCAACTTCTGTGCCACCCAAGTTAAGGCGCAACATGTCCTTTCCAGGTGAGTGTACTTAACCTCATAAGCTGTGAACTTCTTGCTAAGATAATAGATGGCTTGCTTCTTCCTGCCGGTGACGTCATGCTGCCCCAATACACATCCAAATGAATTTTCCAAGACTATCAAGTAAAGAATCAAAGGTCTCCTTGGTTCTGGCGGAACCAGCACAGGTGGGTTTGTCAAGTAACCTTCAAACGCTTTTTGACACTCATCAGTCCACTTGATCGCAGCGTCCTTCCTCAACAACTTGAAAATAGGCTCACAAGTTGTCGTGAGCTGAGCAATAAACCTGCTGATGTAGTTCAGCCTTCCTAACAGACTCATCACTTCAGTCTTGTTCCTCGGAGGGGGAAAATCTTGTATGGCTTTGATCTTTGATGGGTCCAACTCGATGCCTCGCCGACTGACTATGAATCCTAATAGCTTTCCGGATGGAACACCAAATGCACACTTGGCGGGGTTAAGCTTGAGGTTGTACCTGCGAAGCCTCTGGAAGAATTTCCTCAAATCCTCGACGTGGTCGGCCTGAAGCTTTGATTTTATGATCACATCATCTACATATACTTCAATCTCCTTGTGTATCATATCATGAAACACTATAGTCATTGCCCTCATATAAGTTGCCCCAACATTCTTCAAACCAAATGGCATTACCCGGTAGCAATAAGTTCCCCAGGGTGTGATGAATGTCGTCTTTTCTTTATCTTCTTCATCCATTAGAATCTGATGATACCCGGGATAGCAATCCACACAAGATCTGATATCACGCTTGGCACAATTATCGATCAAAATGTGGATGTTGGGTAGTGGGAAGTTATCCTTCGGACTTGCTTTGTTAAGATTGCGGTAATCGACGTATACTCTGATCTTGCCATCCTTCTTCAGCACAGGCACAACATTAGCCAACCAAACAGGATATCGGGTGACCCGGATAACCTTTACATCCAGCTGTTTGGTAACCTCTTCTTTAATCTTTACACTCATATCAGTCTTGAACTTCCTAAACTTTTGCTTGACGGGGGAGAATGTTGGGTCAGTGGGCAATTTGTGAACCACTAAATCAATGCTCAAACCTGGCATGTCGTCATATGACCACGCAAAAACATCTTTGTACTCGATGAGTATTTTGATTAACTCCTCCCGGATTTTTGGCTCGAGGTGGACACTTATTTTAGTCTCTCGGACGTTGTATGTGTCCCCTAAATTGACGGCTTCCGTGTCATTCAAATTGGGTTTGGGTTTTTCTTCGAAGTGAATTAACTCCTTACTAATTTCTTTGAAGGCTTCATCCTCATCGTCATATTCTGATTCGTAATCACAATCTACTTCTTGAACTATCATTGCGGAATCCGATTGATTTTTAAGACTGGGCTGAGAATTCCTTATGCACGCCATGTCATTAAGACCAGTATAAAGAGAACTGTACAGAAAAAGAAAAGAAGAAACAAAATTAAAATAAAATAAGAAATGAAGAAGAAACTTTTTATTTTATTGAATTACGGGATAACAAGGTTTCACACTTTGATGAACACAACAAAATAAAAGGAATCTGGACTACAACCCTGGAATAATCCAGACAACAGGAAAAAAAATTAGAGCCAACTACCAAGACTCCCTCTGAATGGGAAAAGGAGTAGCCATCCAATTGTTGATTTTTGCCTTTGGCCCCACAAACTGCACATCCGCCTTGCTGGACCCCTCCCCAACTTCTACCATGTTGATTTTGGTGAATAATCTTTTAAAGACTTCATTTAAGTCTCCATCTGCACCAATCCAAGGCCCTGTAACTTTGGATAGCAATTGTTTTTTGATGCTCGGCCTGACAAAAGATCTGGACAGGCGCAGGATTGGCTTGGGAAGGACCCGGGCTCTTTTCTTCAATTTGCGGGCCCGTCTCACATCCGACACTGTAGGCTTGAACCCCAACCCAAAGGTATCCATATTTTTGGGCAAAGAAACCGGTTGAACAATACCCTGAAGATCAGCCCCTAAACCTTTGCCTGGCATAAACCCGTTTTTCAACATCTCCGAGGCTACCATGACAGTTGCAGCTGCTATTTTGGGAAGTGGGATGCTTTCACCCTCGGGAACTTTGTCCACTAAAACCGTATCGAAAACCTGGTAAACCCACGGCCCCTTGTCATCGTCAGTCTCTATGAAGGGTACGATGGCATCACTTACGGCGCTTGTATTGTCTTCCCCATGTACTACAATCTCTTGCCTATCCCACTCGAATTTGACCATCTGATGTAATGTAGAAGGCACTGCTTTGGCGGTGTGGATCCAAGGTCACCCCAACAGAAGATTATATGACACTGCCATGTCTAACACTTGAAACTCCATGGTGAACTCGACCAGACCAATTGTTAATTCAAGTATGATGTCACCTACTGTGTCTGTACCACCACCATCAAACCCTCGAACATAGATGTTGTTCTTGTGAATTCTGTCACCATCGACCTTCAGTTTGTTCAAGGTGGTCAAAGGACAGATATTGGCACTGGAACCATTATCAATCAGTACTCGAGTGACTACCGAGTCTTCACACTTCACAGTCAAATAGAGGGCCCTATTATGTTCTGTACCCTCCACGGGCAACTCATCGTCTGAAAAAGTGACCCTGTTGACCTCAAAAATCTTGTTTGCTATTTTCTCCAGATGGTTCACAGAGATCTTATCCGGAACATGGGCTTCGTTCAGAATTTTTATCAATACCTGGCGATGCTCATCTGAATGGATCAACAAGAATAACAATGAGATCTGTGTCGGGGTCTTCCTCAACTTCTCCATAATGGAATAATCTTGCGCCTTCATTTTCTTTAAAAATTCTTCCGCCTCTTCCTCGGTAACTGGATTCTTTGTTGCTACTGGATTGGCCCTTCTTAACTCTGCGGGAGCAAAACACCTTCCCGAACGAGTTAGACCTTGGGCTTTACACACTTCTCCTTTGACTTCTTTCCCTTTGTAAATCACCATCAACCGTTCATAATTCCAAGGAACAGCCTTGTTGTTGATCACTGGAAGCTGAGTTACCGGTTTTATAATAACAGGCCCTGTACGAGAACCCTTCACGACCACAACAGGTTTACTTGCAACCCCTGGCACTACCACTTTAGCTCTCTTGGGTTTCACTGCAACAAGGCTCGATGACCCTCTCTCGGCTACCACAGCTGGCTTATCATCTACCCCTCTCAACTGGACCACTGATTTCCCACTGGTTACTTTTTCCTTTGAGTTGGTTTCGCTGGAACGGTTCATCATTACCATCTGTGAGGGCTTCCTAGGCTCCCCCTCTTTGTGTATCAACTCAATCATGTGTGTCTCATGGTGAGCTGGCAGTGGATTCTGATTAATATTTGGTGCTTCTAGTGCTTGAACCTCGATCCGATGAGTATCGATAAGCTCTTGCACAGCTATTTTCAGCTTCCAACATTTCTTTGTATCGTGCCCTGGGGACCCTGAACAGTACTCACAACTCACCGAATGGTCAAGATTTCTAGGGGGAGGATTTGGCATTTTAGGCTCAATTGGATTCAACATGCCCGACTGCTTCAATCTGTGAAAAAGACTGGTATATGATTCCCCCAGTGGAGTGAAAGTCTTTTGCTTCTGTGACCTCTCATTCTTGAGGGCTGGGTTTGGTCGGAAACCTGCCCGGGGGGATTTCTGTAGGCCCTTGGGGGTGGATATGTGTTTTGTGGAGCTGGGTAGGGATTTTGTGGAGATGGCGCATGCCATTGTGCGTGTGCCGGAGTTTGGGTATAGGTTTGTGCATGATGGACGGAAAAATGGGGATCTAGCGGTGGGTAGTAATGTTGTGGAGGGCTATATGGAGTATGGGGGTAATTTTGGTGGTAGGGTCGTGGTTGGCTATAGTAGGGTGACGGGCCTCTAGATCTGAACCAGGCTCCGGACAACAGTCGTGACATCTTCTTTCTTCTTCTTCCCAAGTATACCCCCAGTGCCGCTTTGGATGGCCTGAGTGGTCGCCTTGATCGCTGAATAGCTCATGATTTTATTGGACTTAAGCCCCTCCTCGACCATACCTCCCATTTTTACAACCTCGTTAAAAGACTTGCCAATTGCGGATACTAAATGACCAAAGTAAGTTGGCTCCAGAGCCTGCAAAAAGTAATCAACCATCTCGCTCTCTTTCATTGGGGGATCTACCCTTGCTGCTTGCTCCCTCCACCGGAACCCATACTCTCTAAAACTTTCACTATGCTTCTTTTCCAGTTTGGTCAGGGACAGTCGGTCTGGAATGATCTCAAGATTATATTGAAAGTGACAAGCGAATGCTTGGGCCAAATCGTCCCAGGTGTACCACCTGTTATGATCTTGCCTGGTGTACCATTCTAGCGCCGATCCACTCAAACTTTGGCTGAAATACGCCATCAGTAATTCATCTCTTCCGCCCGCTCCCCTCATCTTGCTACAAAAGCCTCTCAAATGAGCCACCGGATCACCGTGCCCGTTGTACAAGTCGAACTTGGGCATTTTGAACCCTGTCGGTAGTTGTACATTCGGGAATAAACACAGATCTTTGTAAGACATGCTTACATGACCTCCTAGCCCTCTCATATCCCTAAAGGATTGCTCTATGCTTTTCATTTTTCTGAACATCTCTTCCTGTTCAGGATTTCTGGCCGGTTTTTGTGCTTTCTCCGGTAGGTCAGAATGTGGATCATATGGATAGGCTTCGGGTGCTTTGAAGGTGAGCTTCGGGGGATAATACTGGTTGTCCTCAGCTTGGCACACAGGTTCGCTCGGGGATTTATGGAGTGCAGCTGGTGGAGATGCCACAAAGACAGGGGTGATTGGCGGAGGAGGGTGTGGAATTGATTTTGGTGGTGGAGCTTGTGGCGTATGAGAAGTAGTGCCATGGTAGTGTTGATAAATGGGAAAACCTGGATCGATGGCGGGATGATCCTGAGACTGAGCTAATGGTGGGGTAAAAGCAGGGTTAGCAGGGTAAGCTGGCGGTGATTGCCCTTTGGACCAGGCTTGGTACATTTCGGCCATCTGTTGCTTAAGCTTGAGCATCTCCTCTTTCATTTTGTAGACATCCAACTCTTCTACCTCAACACTAGTGTCGACATCTGGAATAGACATGATTTCCGGTATTGGTCCCTTCGATCTGGTTTGGTAATGGTAATGTGCCAGTATCCTCTAAATAAACTAACTGCTTGAATTCTCTGGAAATCAACAAACTTGTTAGTTTTTAGAGTTTAACACATATGCAATTACACGTTGGGATGCAATGCACCTAGGCAATTAACCATTTTCTATCATGCATTTGCTTCGGTTGCGTGCATCATTCTGGCCTCTCATAATTGTGCCCCTTCTTTTAAGCTCCCTTTATTCTGTCCTTCTTTATTTATTTTTTCATTTTCCCCTTTTCTTGTTTAGTGGTGGTCGAATCCTATAGATATTGACTACGTATCATGTCCCCGCATGAATCAGACCGTGCGTAGTTCTGTCAGATAAGCGTGCAAGTAAATAAAACATTTTTGGGGTTTTTAGCTTTTATAAAAATAAATGTTTCGATTACAAAGACTCAATATCAACAAATTTCAAAAGACTAACAAACTCTGACGCAAAGACGACAAACAGACTCCAAAATTAAGCTATCATACTCTAAAGAAATACAGACTCAAAACAGAAAGAAAATACAAACCTAACATGACTCACAAACTCTGACAGAAAAGGAAATACAAATTCAAACGGAAAATCATGAGTACATCAATGCTCCTGGTGTCCGTGGGACATCATTCGGTCTCGCCACAGGCCTATGTGAAAGATCCCTTTGGAGTCGGTCCAAGTTGTTCATTATTTGTTTAACAAAGGTCATCACCGCTGCAAAAAATGTAGTGCGAGTCATATCCTCACAAATGTGGAACTTCATAACGATGTAGTCAGCGATGTTTCTAATTCTCTCTCTTATGATGCCCTTTTCTTGTAACAAATGCCCAATCTGCTGGGCCCTGGCCTCCAAGGTTTGCTTGGCTGCATAGTTTTGTTCCTGAAGTTGTTGCAAGTCTATTTCTAACTGCGCCAACGTCGTGTAACAGTGTTCCCTTTCAACCTTGAAGTCTTTTGCCTGCTTGATCATTTTGTTTCTCGTGGCGATAACCCTTTTCTTCAACCCCGCGACCTCATCGTCGTACCTTTCTCTTAACTGCTTAACCAGGCATACCCGTTCATCTACATTTTTAGCCAATTGTTTTTTAGCCCCAACCAGTTCACCTTCTGCTTTGTTCAAATAGAAACTATAGTTACTCACTTTCTGCCTTAGGTTAGCTACGAGCTTTTCATCTCTATTACTTCGGACTGGATTTTCTGCCGCTACTTTTAGTTTCTGAATTTGAGCTCGGAGGGCCTCATTTTCTTTGGCTAACCTTTTCTTTTCACCCTCATCCACCGCGGCCTGCAGATCTTTCTCAAATTGCAAATCCATGACTTGTTTCTCCAATTTGCCTATTGTAACCCTGTACTCGTTTTCTTTGGCCAACCAAGCCCACGGTTCTTGTGACGCCTCGGCGAATTCATGAATGTGTGGTTTTTTGTCCAGCCTTTTTGATTCGAACCTTGCAGCGTTCTTCTTTCTATACCAGGCAAGGTAGGCGGGTGAGACCTCGCCTTTAGATAGGTTCCGCACTCGGGTGCTTGCCGTCAAATACTGGCACTCATTCCAAACAGAACGAATTGTTTCTTCGTGAAATTAGCCGTCGGAACTAATCTCAACCGCGTGGATACTGAGATCTTCATCTGGATGCATCACCTGACACCTTCCTAATTGTCTCATTACTCGGTAGGGAGCGTAAGTCTGAATACCTCGAAGACCCATTAGGAGGAAGTAAGGACCTGTGGCGGGTATATACATAATTTCTTCAATAGGAAGCCAACCTAGTGTCCATTCTATTTATCCCGTAGTGATGGCGCGAAGGCGGGCTATCCATTCTCCAAACCCCTCCGGTAACTTGAACCCTGAAACCCTTGTGTTGAATTCTTCAATGCAGCTTTTCTCTGCGAATCCATAACTCATATACTGAGGGTGATGGCACAAGTGCTCGATCATCCACATTTGTAATAGCAAATTGCATCCCTCGAAGAAGTCTGCCCCAGCTTTACAAGCTGTGAGAGCTCGGTATATCTCAGCCATTATCATAGGGGCGAGAGTGCTCTTGGCGTTGGTAACCAGGACCTTGACGACTCCAGCCACCCTCAAATCGATATTCCCGTCTTTTCGGGGAAACACCACAAGGCCTAAGAATGCTACCATGAAAGCGAAACACCTATGCTCGTCCCATTTTGTTCGGTTCCCTTTACTGCAAACCCCGCTTTCTGGATCATTGAACCCTCCTACATGCCCGTACTTCTGGTATATAAAACATAGAGTGGAAAAAACCCCTTCCAACTCGGAATATGGGATTCCCTTGCTTATCTTTAGCAAATCCATGAATTTGTGAGAGTTAACGGCCATTGGAGCGATCAGATACTTATGCCTCAAACCTGCAGTACTTTTCATATAACCTGTTATCTCTTCCAAGGTCGGGGTGAGTTCAAAATCCGAAAAGTGAAATACGTTATGGGCCGGGTCCCAGAACGTAACCAAAGCCTTTGTGATGTCTCCTCTAGGTCTGATCTTTAATAACCCGGTGAGACCCCCCAAATGTAGATTGACCTTATCCTGTTCTGCATGTTTATTGGGGTGTTTAAAATTTAAGACTTATTTGACTCAAAATAAAATTAACACACATTTTTTCAAAAATAAAATAAAAACTCCGATTTTGCAAATACGGCCTTTCAGCACTTCGAGAATGAAGATTTTAAGGATGTGTTGGCTCACTAGTGAAAGCCTTGCAAAAAAAATATGACCACAGGTGGTTGTTCTTGCAAAAACGGCCTTCCGGCGCCCTTTTTAAGGACATTCGGCTATTTCTGACAAGAATGGCATCACTCTAACTATTTTTCAAATAAAAGTAAAATTTTGTTCTTTTGGCTATTTTTGCGAAAAGGAAGTTGGACCCGATGAGGGTTGCCTACGTATCTCACACCCTGTGAGAATCAAACTGGCGTAGTTCGGGCAAAGAAAATAAACTAATTTGGAAAACAAGACTTCTTTCTTTTGTTTTTTTTTCCAAGTAAATCATACTAAATATATTTTTTTTTTCATTTTCTCAAAATTTTGGCAGAGTTTCGCCGCTATTTGGGCACTATTTTTTTTCTAAAAATAGGTAATTATCTCTCTACACTGCTATTTTTCTTTTTCTCTTTTTCCCACTTTTTCCGATATTCCCATATTTTCAGAAGCCGGTCAGCATGCAAATTTGAAGCAAATAAATGCGTAAAACAAATAGGATGCAGCAGAATGGCCATTTCCTTTCAGGTTGCTTGTCCTAGACGGACCCAACCCCTGTTTTGAGTCCCCTAAGTCAAAAAATGCATATGATGCACACAAACGTTCCTACTAGGGATCCGGCATAAGATTTTGTTTTACTAGGTTTAATGCCTGGGTGTATTGTTCTAGACCTGGCTTACCCGAGCGAACAACTCGAGCCGAGGATGGGAGCTGTGTACCGGTAACCAAAAGATCATCCGATTTTGCAACTCCTCCGAATCCTCGTTCTATTTTGGGATATGACACTAACAGAAAGAAGTCACGACCAGCGTGCACTCCTCAGGAGAGAGAAGAGAGGGGTTACGTAGCAGTTTATATATACAGTTCAAATAATATCAAAGTGGTAAAAAGCATCACTTAGCACATTAGGCCCAAACATGTAAAAATCAGATAAAACAAGCCAATTATAACAATTATTTAAAGCTCGAATTCTGAACCTTGAACCAGAGATTCTGAGTATTGTCCCCAGCAGAGTCGCCAGAGCTGTCACACCTCCTTTTTCACCTGCGCCCGCCGGGGCGTAGAGGGAGTTTTTCCAATTAAAGGACAATCGATACGGGATTTATTATTAAAAGATTCAGAGTTGCCACCTGGGATAATTATGGTGTCCCAAGTCACCGGTTCAAATCCCAAGTCGAGGAAAAAGGTTGACACTGTATTACAGTCCGCGAACTAGAAATTCAGGTAAGGAATTCTGTTAACCCGGGAGAAGGTGTTAGGCATTCCCGAGTTCCGTGGTTCTAGCACGGTCGCTCAATTGTTATTATTGGCCTAATTATCTAATTTTAAACATGTTTAATCCTATGTGAAATTTTAACTTTTAACAGCTTCTATTCATTTTTAAAGGAAGATTGCAACGTCATTTAAAATATGTCTCGAACCACGTCACATAAATGCACCCGCGGTCCACGATATATTTTATCTAACGTTGTTGAGACTTGGATTTGGGTCGCATAAATACGCACCCTAGTTTAGGAAGATAAATTATTAAGTAGCGCACCTATAGCAACTACGTGTTTGCAACTTTGCAAGGGCCATGAAATTTACTAGACGTCGCTCTTCAAGTTCTAGGGTAAACAAGATTAACTAAAGCGAGGACCATGTAATTTGAGATTATTATCCGGCACGGTGCACCTTGTTTCTAATTTTAAAAGGGAGGTTAAACTAAATTTTTAAGGTCATGACTGTATTTTGCTTAATACGGCATCCCTCAAATAATTGAAGGGTTCTAATTACTTGAACATTAAAAGGACTGAATTCCATTTTATATGGCACACAAACTAATTAATAGGGAAATGTTCTAAAGAGAGACAAGGCTGATTATTTAGGAAAGAAGAACATATTTTGGGTCATCAACCCCATTTGCCTGAAGCCTTTCATCCGGGGTCCAAGATGAGCCCCATTCTGGACTCAGAACGTACCATGGATTCGAGGAAAGATATTTCTTTGCTGGGCCCATTTTAAGCCCAGATTTCAGAGCCCAATCGTTGGTACAAGCTCATTCAAAAATGCAAAATTCAATCACAACTAATGAAACATGCCATTGAGCTAACATGATACTTCTGCATTTTTCTACAAATTGAATCCTGAATAAACTATCTGAGCATTCGGAAATTCGGATACCAGTTTTAACTAAAAACATGCTCATATGCCAATCAAAGTAAATCACTGCAGGCTCTTAAAAAAAATCTCAACCATTTTTTCTTTCTCCTCACATGCGTTTTATACTAACTACTACTTAAGAAAAACCTGAACTTCGATAAAACTCTCCTCAATGCCATCAGAATCCCAAAAAATCAACATATAAAGTACTTGGACTTCAAGATCACACTCAGATTCTCAACCACGCAGATTTGTTCTTCAGTAAGTGAGTACAGAAAGACGAAACAGAATCAGCAAATACCAAACAAGGGTCCAATTACAAATTTTCAAGGCAAGCCTCAAAGTTCACAGCATGGCCTTGTTTTAAACATGTTATAACAGGAAGATTAGACCAACAAATCAGGTGGAATAAGGCAAATGAAGAAAGAAATAGCTAATAAGAAGGGAGGCCTTCATTTCAAGATCACGTCCACCACCTTTACATGCCTAGAGTCAAAGATATGTACCTGGAATTCGAAAACAACACAGAAGATGAGGAGACAGCAGCAGAACAGTAGCAAGAATAGTGGTCAGCAACAGTTTTCAATCAGTTTCCAACCCAGAAAAGTGAAATACCAGCCCAGAAAACAGTTTCAATCCAAACACATGAGCAAAAGACCTTAACCTGACTTGACTTCAACTTATTTCAACTATCAGCTAACCAGAAATTGTTTTAGCCTTAAGAAAACTTTAGAAATCCCCAATCACTCAATGGAACAGTGTTACTCCTTAGAGTTCTTAGAATGTTCTCCTTTCAATCTCCAAAGCTTTTAGGTCTCTCTCCCCCTTGTATCACAATGCCCGTGTCCCTTTTTAAAGACTAGCATCAACTCCTTTCATTCCTCCTTTTTTCTTTCCAGCCTCCCCCTTACTATGTGTACCCCTTTTCTTTTTATCATCCCCCCATGTTCTCTACTTTCCACCTCCTAAAAGCATTTAACTATTAAGAAAGTATTTCCTCCCATCACCCCCTCTGATTTTTCCACTCATAGAGAAACCAAGATAGAAGTGTCAGTTACCCCATTACATCCCAATTTCATTATTTTATTCCCCTAGTTATGGGCAGCATGGTTTTCTAAATTAAAAAGTGCCCTGACAGCCCATGCTGTCATGTTACCCTCAGTCCAACTTTTTAAATTAAAGCCCCCTTGAATCTCTACCTTAAATTTCGATTGATTGTAACTCAATTCAAAACGAATATGAATTTAAAAAAACTACTGATTCAAGTAGCAAAACTCAAAACTAACAATGAACCCCTAAAGCTGAGAATATACGGATCGGAAAATTAAACAACCAACGTCATATAACTTGAAGAGAACAACTAACTACAAACATGAATTAGCTACAAGAAAATGGACTAATGGACGAAACTATTTAAATCGATTCAACAGTTTATAACGTATGTTATTCAACCAAGCAAACTGGACCAACAAAAGGGTCCGAAAGAGGAGGAAGAAAATAATTGACAAAAGACGAATTACAACGAAAATTAATCAGAAGACAACAAAACGAAAAAGAATAAATGGAAAGAAATACCTTGGAATTTTAGACCATTCGAATCCGTCCTACTCGAAGCTTCAACTTGATTTTGAAGCCAAAATGGACCTTAATCGAGTGTTCTCGACTGAGAACACACGACTAAGGTCGATTACGACCTTAGTTTTTTACGCGTATCGATCCCCTGGCTTGGTTCTTTTAGGGTTCGTCCAATCGATTTCAAATTCGAAGGAATCCACCTTGATTCGAAGGAAAATGGTGTTGGATTAGGGACGAAGGAGGTCTAGTGGTGGTATGGTGTTAATTTGGGACTGATTGGGTAGGTTTGAGGTTTGAGGTCTTGTCTTCGATCTAATATTCGAAGCAGTCGGCCATGATTCGAGGGTGATGGTTAGAGGGGTTAGGTTGGGGAGGTCGAGGGGAAGCTGGGGTGTGAATTTGGTGGCCATTGGAGTACCGGCCGCCGGGTTTTGGGCGGTGGAGCAGGCCGGCGGCGGCTAGGGTTTTGGGGGAGGGATTTCCGGTCTCTAAAGAGACGATTGGAACGGGGGGGGGGGGGATTTGGGAATGGAGATGGGTTTAAGGGTATGGGGGGTGTGACATATTAAATCAAAGACTTAATCTGGACCGTTGGATGGATGGAAACCAACGGTCCCGATTGAGTCGCTTAACAAAACGGGGCCATTTGGTTTAGGGTTGGGGACTGGGTCGTGTTGGACCGGGTATAGGGGTGTTTGAATTGGGCTGTAAGGATTTCGGCCTTGGGGATTTAATTTAATTTCGGCCCAATTCCGATTTCTTTTCTTTTATTAATTATTTTCTTCCTAAATTGTCTAAAAAAAAATTAAAACCAAAATCCCAACTCAAATTATAAAACCAAAATTGACTTAAAATACTAATCCACTTCAAATAATATTTATCACAAGTAATTATATAAAAATAAAACAATCACACAATTTGACATTAAACACTTTAAAAATGTAAAGTACGTTATTTTTTGTGCATTTTTTCATTTTTTTGTAAAAATAACATTTTACTAAATTAACCAAAAATGTAAAATCAAATCCTAAGTGCAGATGCTATATTTTGGTATTTTTAATTTAAAATTAAATATGCAAACAATCAAGAAAATTGCACAGTAATTCCTAGAATAACACATAATTAAAGAAAAGACCTAATTTTGGAAATTCTTTTGGAGTAATTCGTATGAGGCAAAAATCACGTGCTCATAATTGCAACCAAACATCAAAATCCTATCAAACCAACTCCAAATGACATCAAATTTTGCAAGCAAGTTATAAATAGCACAACAGACCTATTTTAAGTCCCAAAACCAAATTCTAAATTCGATAGAAAAAATTCAACCTACGGTCAAACTTGAAAAAACTTCTAAACCTCAAATTGCCAACTTTGGCAAAATAAAACAAGCCAAATCAACCTAGAGACCTCTGGATTTAATTTCGGGCATACGCCCAAGTCCAAAATCATGATACGAATCTTTCGGAGCTATCAAAATTACCATTTCGGGGTTGTTTTCACAAAAGTCAAACTTTGGTCAACATTTCCAACTTAGGCTTCTAAAGCAAGAACCAAAGGGTCAAAATCAACCCAAAACCTTCCAGGAAACTAATCAACCCCGAAAGTCATAAAACCACAAATACACATATGTGAAGCACAAAAAGAGGAAACAGACTCAAATACACAAAATGACCGAAGGGTCATTACATTCCCTCTACCTTAAAACAAATGTTCGTCCAAGATTGTGCATAAGACGTACCTGAAGTGACGAAAATGTGATGATAATGACTCTGCTTGTCGTGCTTGGTATCCCAAGTCGCCTCCTAGACCCGATGACCCCTCCATTAAACCTTCACTAAAGAAATATTCTTTGACCTCAACTTTCGGACCTGCCTGTCTAAGATGGCCATCGACTCCTAAACTTAAGTCAAATCATTGTCTAATTAGACTAAGCTGATTTCTGATACATGTGATGGATCACCATAATACTTTTAGAGCATAAAAACATGGAACACAGGGTGAACTGCCGATAAGTTGGGTGGTAATGCAAGTCTGTAGGCCACTTCACCAACTCTTTCTAGGATTTGAAAGGGAAAAATATACCTAGGGCTCAACTTGCCCTTCTTCCCGAACCTCATCACACCCTTCATGAGTGAAACCCGAAGCTAAACCCTCTCTCCCACCATAAATGCTACATCACGAACCCTCCAATCAACATAACTCTTCTGTCAAAACTATGTTGTATGAAGCTGATCTTGAATCAACTTGACTTTCTCCAAGACATCCCGTACCAAATCAGTGCCCAACAACCTAGCCTCTCCTGGCTCAAACCAACCAACTAGAGAATGGTACCGTCTCCTATATAAGACCTCATAAAGAGCCATCTGAATACTCGATTGGTAGCTGTTGTTGTAGGCGAACTTTGCTGGCGATAAAAACTGATCCCATGAACCCCCGAATCCATAATACAGGCACGTAGCATGTCCTCCAAGATCTGAATGTTGCATTCGGATTACCCATTTGTCTGGGGGGTGAAATATTGTACTCAACTCAACCTGTGTGCCTAACTCACGATGCACAGCTCTCCAAAAATTCAATGTGAATTGCGTGACTTGATTGGATGGACACCGACATACCATGGAGATGAAATTTCTATCGAATATAGATCTGAGTCAGGTGCTTCGAATAATAAATAGTCACCACAGTAATGAAATGTACTGACCTGGTCAGCCTATCCACAATAACCCATACTACATCAAATTTCTTCAATGTCCAGGGGAGCCCAACAATGAAGTCCATGGTAATACACTCTCACTTCCACTCAGGAATCTCAAGTCTCTAAAGCAAACCGCCCGACCTATGATGCTCGTACTTTACCTACTGATAGTTCAAGCACCGAGCCACATACTCTACTATATCTTTCTTCATTCTTCTCCACCAATAGTGCTACCTCAACTCCTGATACATCTTAGTGGAACCCGAATGAATAGAATACCACAACCTATGGGCCTCCTCAAGGATCAACTTACACAACCCATCTATATTGGGCACATATATCTGGCCCTGCATCCGCAATAACCCGTCATCACCAATAGAAACCTCTGAGGCATCGCCATGCTGCACTGTGTCCTTAAGGACA
The DNA here is from genome assembly GCF_000715075.1 of Nicotiana tabacum. Classification (NCBI taxonomy): domain Eukaryota; kingdom Viridiplantae; phylum Streptophyta; class Magnoliopsida; order Solanales; family Solanaceae; genus Nicotiana; species Nicotiana tabacum. Next base: position 86,482,681 of record NC_134101.1, on the reverse strand, counting down.
AGCAAATGGGGGTCGTCATACTGATGCGCTCTAATGCGCTCATACAAAAAAGACCGAGAAACCACGCAAGAAAGAACCCAGCTAGGCTCTGAAACATCCAATCGCACAAATTGATTGGCCAAAGTCTGAACATCCATGACCAGTGGCCTTTCTGTTGTTGGTAAATATGCCAAACTTTTTGTACTCTCTGCCTTTCTACTAAAGGCATCACCTACCATATTGGCCTTCCCAGGATAATATAACATGGTGATAGGTCACATCCCGGCAAGGGAACAATAATATAATTCTCATATGAAGCACAAATAAACCATAACGGAGTCATAAAAATTACAATACAAGACTCATAGACATGCTTGACACCGACATATAAATACTCATCACTATGCCTATACGTCGTACTCCACAGTTAACACGTAGCAAATAAGACACAACTCCTAATCCCTCAAGCTAAGGTTAGACCAAACACTTACCTCAAACTTTCACGGCCAACTCAAGCCTCAAATACCACTTTTTCTTTCGAATTCGCCTCCAAATAACTCATATCTAGTCCAAATTGATTTAACTACATCAATAAATGCTAAAGAATTCATACACAATGCTTAATTATAGGTTTTCTATCATTTTCCCCAAAAAGTCAAAAATCGACCCCGAGCCCGCTTGGTCAAAACTCGAGGTTCGGACTAAAACCCGATCACCCATTAATCCACGAGCCCGAATATGCAATTAGTTTCTAAATCCGACCCCGAAACGAGGTCTAAATCCTAATCATTCAAAAAGCCATAGCTCTACCCAAATTCCTAATTTCTACCATGAAAACTCTTGATTTCTTATTAGAAAGTGCTGAAAAAACATAGGTAATTGAAAGAGTAAAGTTTAAAATTGATTGCCAATACTTTGGGGATGAATTTGTGGGAAGAAAATTGCCTCTAGGCCTTGGGAGTTCAAAAATATGGAGTAAAATAGGTTCTGCCAGGTTTTAGTTCTGTTTTAAAATAACTGGGCAGGCCTTCATCGCGTTCGCGATAGGCCTGTCACGTTCGCGATGGGTTAGGCCCAGATGGCCATTGCGTTCGCGTTCAAGGGCTCGCATTCGCGGAGTTTAAGCTCCTCAGGCCTTCGCGTTCGCGGTCAGGTGGCCGCATTCGCGTAGAGTACAATCTTTCTCCCCCTGCCCAGGCCCAAAGGATTTCACGTTCGTTCGCGAAGGGAAGCACCCCTAAAGTTTCGCGTTTGCGACCTGTTTCTCACGTTCGCGTAGAAAGAAAATTCCTTCAACATGACTTACCCTTCGCGTTCACGAGAGTCCTTCCGCGAACGCGAAAGACAAAACTCCAGAACACCAGAAACTGAAAACCTGCAACTTTTCTAAGTTTAAAAACCTTCCGAAACTCACCCGAGCCCTCAAGGCTCCAAACCAAACATGCATATTAACCCAAAAACATCATATGAACTTATCCGTGTGATCAAATCGCCAAAATAAAATCTTAAACAACGAATTTAGCATAGAAATCTAAGAAAAATCTGAAAACTTTCAAAGTATCAAATTTCACAACTACTGGTCCGAATCACATCAAACGATTTTCGTTTCTTACCAAATTTCACAGACGCATCTTAAATGTCATATTGAACCTGTACTGGAGCTTCAGAACCAAAATACGGGCCCGATACCATAAATTTCAAATATAATCAAATTTCCAAAAACGCTTATATTTTCAGTAAAACAATTTCTTTCAAAAATTCATTTCTTGGGCTTGGGAGCTCGGAATTCGATTTCGGGTATACGCCCAAGTCCCATATTTTCCTGTCCGGATTCGTTTACGCAAAATGTTGACCGAAATCAACTAAAATTCAATTTTAAAGGCCAAATTAACTTTTTTATCACATTTCCACATAAAAGCATTCTGTATATACGCCCGGACAGTGCACGCAAATTGAGGTGAGGAAAAAAGAGGCTTCTAAGGCCTCGGAACATAGAATTTATTCGCAAATCAAGTGATGACTTTTTGGGTCATCACATTATCCACCTCTAAAACAACCGTTCGTGCTCGAACGGACATAAGAATGAAGTACCTGAGTCGGAGAAAAGATGGGGATAACGGCTCTGCATATCGAACTCGGACTCCCAGGTCGATGCCTCAGCAGGTTGACCTCTCTACTGAATACGAACAGAAGGGAAACTCTTCGATTTCAACTGACGAACCTGCTGGTCTAGAATAGCTACCGGCTCCTCCTCATATGACAAGTCCTTATCCAACTAGACAGTGCTGAAATCTAACACGTGGGATGGATCACCGTGATACTTCCGAAGCATGGACACATGAAACACTGGATGCACAGCTGATAAACTCGGCAGCAATGCAAGTCTGTAAGCCACCTCTCCTACTTGATCAAGAATCTCAAATGGGCCAATGAACCTAGGGATAAGCTTGCCCTTCTTTCCAAATCTCATCACGCCCTTCATAGGCGACACTCGAAGAAAAACCCGTTCGCCAACAATGAATGCCACATCACGAACCTTACAGTCGGCATAACTTTTTTGCCTGGACAGAGCTGTACGAAGCCTATACTGAATGATCCTGACCTTGTCCAAGGCATCCTGTACTAGATCTGTACCCAATAACCGAGCCTCTCTCGGCTCAAACCATCCAACCGGCGACCGACATTGCCTACCATACAAAGCCTCATAAGGAGCCATCTGGATACTTGACTGGTAGTTGTTATTGTAGGCAAATTCCACTAAAGGCAAAAACTGATCCCACAAGCCTCCAAAGTCAATGACACAAGCTCGGAGCATATCCTCCAAAATCTGAATAGTTCACTCGGACTGCCCGTCCGTCTGAGGATGAAACACTGTGCTCAACTCAACCCACGTGCCCAACTCACACTGAACTGCTCTCCAGAAATTCAAGGTAAACTGTGTACCTCGATCAGAAATGATAGACACGGGCACACCATGAAGACGAACAATCTCCCAGATATAGATCTCAGCTAACCTCTCAGAAGAATAGGAGACTACCACAGGAATGAAATGCACTGACTTAGTCAGCCTATCAACAATAACCCACACTACATCGAACTTTCTCTGAGTCTGTGGGAGTCCAACAACGAAGTCCATAGTGATACGCTCCCACTTCCACTCGGGAAGCTCAATCCTCTGAAACAAACCACCAGGTCTTTGATGCTCGTACTTTACCTGCTGACAATTCAAACATCGCGCCACATACGCAACAATATCCTTCTTCATCCTCCTCCACCAATAGTGCTGCTGCAATTCTTGATACATCTTAGCGGCGCCCGGATGAATAGAGTACCGGGAACTATAGGACTCCTCTAAAATCAACTCCCGGAGTTCATCCACATTAGGCACACAAACTCGACCTTGAAGCCTCAAAAACCCATCATCTCCTAATGTAACCTGCTTGGCAGCACCGTGCTACACCGTGTCTCTAAGGACACAAATGAGAATCATCATACTGTCAATCTCGGATACGCTCCAATAAAGAAGAACGAGCGACTGTGCAAGCTAATACACGGTTGGGCTCCGAAACATCCAACCTCACGAACTGATATGCCAAAGCCTGAACATCCAAAGCAAGCAGTTTCTCACCGACCGGAATATACGCAAGACTACCCATACTGGCTGACTTCCTACTCAAAGCATCGACCACTACATTGGCCTTCCCCGGATGATATAAGATGGTGATATCATAGTCTTTCAATAGCTCTAACCACCTCTTCTACCTCAAATTTAACTCCTTCTGCTTGAACAAGTATTGCAAACTCTTGTGATCCATGAACACCTCACATGACACGCCATATAGATAATGCCTCCGAATTTTCAACACGTGAACAATGGCTGCTAACTAGATAATTATTCTTATGAATCTTCAACTGACGTGAATCATATGCAATAACCTTGCCATCCTGCATCAACACCGCACCAAGTCCAATACGAGATGCAACACAAAAAACTATATATGGCCCTGAACCTGTGGGCAAAACCAACATCGGCGCCGTCTTCAAAGCTGTCTTGAGCTTCTGAAAGCTTGCCTCACACTCGTCCGACCATCTGAACTGGGCACCCTTCTGGGTCAACCTGGTCATCGGGGCTGCAATAGATGAAAACCCCTCCACAAACCGACTATAATAGCCTGCCAAACCCAAGAAACTCCGGATCTCTATAGTTGATACGGGTCTAGGCCAGTTCTTGACTGCCTCTATATTCTTTGGATCTACCTGAATACCCTCTACTGAAACAACATGACCCAAGAAAGCAACTGAACTCAACTAAAACTCATACTTCGAAAACTTAGCATACAATTGACTATCTCGCAAAGTCTGAAGAACCACTCTCAGATGCTGCTCATGCTCCTCTCGGTTGCGGGTATAAATCAAAATATCATCAATGAAGACTATCACAAATGAATCCAAGTAAGGCCCGAACACTCGGTTTATCAAATCCATAAAAGCTGCTGGGGCATTTGTCAACCCAAATGACATCACCGAGAACTCATAATACCCGTACCAAGTGTGAAAAACTGTCTTAGGGACATCAGATGCCCTAATCCTCAACTCATGGTAGCCCGATCTCAAGTCAATCTTCAAAAATACCTTGGCACCCTGAAGCTGATCAAACAAATCATCGATCCTCGACAATGGATACGTATTCTTGATTGTAACCTTGTTCAATTACTGCAATCTATACATATTCACATCGATCCGTCCTTCTTCTTAACAAACAACACCAGCGCACCCCAAGGCGAGACACTAGGTATAATGAAGCCTTTTTCAAGAAAGTCTTGCAACTGCTCCTTCAATTCTTTCAACTCAGGCGGGGCCATACGATATGGCGGGATAGAAATAGGTTGAGTGCTCGAAGCCAAATCAATGCAGAAGTTGATATCCCTATCGGGTAGCATACCCAGCAGGTCTGAAGGAAATACCTTAGGAAACTCACGAACAACAGGCACAGAATCAATAGAAGGAACCTCAGCACTAGAATCATGAACATATACCAAATAGGCCAAATACCCCTTCTCGACCATACGCCGAGCCTTCACATATGAGATAACACTACGGGTAGAATGACTAGGAAGTCCCTCCACTCTAAACGAGGCAAACCCGGCAAGGCTAAGGTCACAGTCTTGGCATGACAGTCTAAGATAGCATGGTATGGTGATAACCAGTCCATTCCCAATATGACATCAAAATCAACCATGTCTAAAAGTAATAAATCTATACGAGTCTCCAGACCCCCAATCGCAACTATACATGAACGATGGACACGATCAACCACAATAGTATCATCCACTGGTGTAGACACATATACAGGAGCACTCAAGGAATCACTAGGCATGACCAGATACGGTGCAAAATAAGATGACACATAGGAGTACTTAGATCCTGGATCAAATAGAACTGAAGCATCTCTACTACAAACCAAAATAGTACCTGTGATAACTACATCAGAAGCCTCAGCCTCAGGCTTGGCTGGAAGAGCATAACATCGAGGCTGGGGCCCACCACCATGAACTACATCTCTAGGACGGCCTCCTGCTGGTTGGCCTCCACCTCTAGCGGCCTGAGCTCCACCACTAATACCTCTACCTCCACCTCTAGTACCCCTACCCCTACCCCTACCCCTAGCTGGCTGGGCGGGCGGTGGAACACTTGGTGCCTGAACCATGGTACGGGAACCCTGGTGCTGAGAACTGCTCGGTGCTCGAGGGCAAAATCTAGCAATATGCCTTGTGTCGCCACAAGTAAAACAAGCCCTCGGCTACTGGGGCTGACGACCCTACAAACTCTGAAGCGGCGGTGCACTGATAGGAGTTGGTGGTGCACTGTAGGACTGTTGATCAGAATACTGTATATGAGCACCACGGCCACCTGAAGCACCATGAGAAACCTGAAGTGCTGACTGAAAAGGCCTAGGAGGATGGCCTCTACCATACAAATCCCTGCCTCCAGACGAGGCGCCATTGAATCTACCTGAATGATGAGGCATCTTGTCAGACCCCTGACCACCTCCCTGCGATAGAACCATCTCAACTCTCCTGGCCACATTGGCCACCTCCTGAAAATAAATCTCAGTCCCCATCTCCTTAGCCATCTGAAGTCGAATAGGCTGAATGAGTCCCTCAATAAACCTCCTCACTCTCTCTCTCAGTGGGAAGTATAAGAAGAGCATGACGAGCCAAATCAATAAACTTGGTCTTGTACTGAGTAACAGTCATAGAACCCAGTTGGAGACGCTCAAACTGCCTCCGATAGATCTCTCTCTAAGTGATAGGAAGAAACTTCTCCATAAATAGACGAGAAAATTGATCCCAAGTCAAAGCTGGTGACCCAACTGGTCTAGCCAAACAATAATCTCTCCACCAAGTCTTGGCGGATCCAGATAAGCGAAAAGTAGCAAAGTTGACCCCATTGGTCTCTACTATCCCCATGTTCCTGAGAACCTCATGACAGCTGTCTAAATAATCCTGGGGATCCTCAGAAGATGCATCGCTGAAAGTGGTAGTGAAGAGCTTGGTGAACATGTCCAATCTCTACAAGGCATTGGCAGACATAACTACTCCATCACCGGTCTGAGCTACCATACCCGGCTGAACTACTCCAATTGGCTGAGCTGCTAGAGTCTGAAACTGAGGAGCCATCTGCTCCGGAGTGTGGGTAGCAGGAGTCTGGGCTTCTCCTCCAGCCTGAGAGACGGTTGGTGCTACAGAAAGCAAGTCTGCCCGGGTGACACTCTCCATAAGGCCCACTAGACGGACCAAAGCATCCTAGAGTACTAAGATAGCAATTAACCCCTCTGGGACCTGAGCTGGGCCCACCGTAACTGCCTGGGACGGAACCTAATCATCAAACTCAACTTGAGGCACCACCGCTGGCGCTACTGCTCTAGGTTGAGCTCTGCCCCTGCCTCGACCTCTAGCACGGCCTCTGCCTCACCCTCTACCCCTCGTGGGAGCTGCTGCTGAGGGCTCAGGCTACTGATTAGTGGATGAGGAAGCACGTGTTCTCACCATCTACGAAAGGACAGAGTAGAATTTCAATTAGCATTGAGAAACCAAACCGCATGATAGGAAAGAATAGATGTGAAGTTTTTCCTAACTCTATAACCTCTAGGGGATAAATACAGACGTTTCTGTACCGATCCCTCAAACTCTACGAAGCTTGTCCGTGAATTGTAAGACCTATGTAACCTAGAGCTCTGATACCAAATTGTCACAACCCGGATTTTCCACCCTCGGGAGTCGTGATGGCGCCTACTCGTGGAAGCTAGGCAAGCCAAATATTATAAAATCATTACCTTCCTTTTTATTAAACATGTTCATCCATTTAAAATAATAAGTGATTAAACAGCGGAATAAATTAAAACCAGAAATGCGGAGGACGAAAACTTGATAATTTAACCAAACACTGCTACATAATCTGAAGTACAATACTACCCAGAATTTGGTGTCACAAGTAACGGACTATCTAAGATTACTACAAATAAGATCTGAATGGTAATACATAAGTCTGTCTCTGAATAAGTAAAAACAGGAAGAGAAAAGATAGGAGGAGACGCCAAGGCCTGCAAATGTTTGCAGGTCTACCTTGGGTCACCTGAGTGGACTGAAGACAACACCCTCACTGCGGTCCAAAAACTCCGGTATCAGTATTTGCACATAGTGCAGAGTGTAGTATCAGCACAACTAACCCCATGTGCTGGCAAGTGCCTAGCCTAACCTTGGCGAAGTAGTGACGAGGCTAGGACCAGACTACCAAATAAACCTGTGCAGTTAAATCATATACAACAGAAATAGAAGCAGAAAATTACAACTAAAGTTGGGCAGGGGAAACATGCTGCGAGGAGTAACAGGTAACTGCAGAATAACAGTAGAGAAATGTAAGGAACGCCATAAATCAAATACCAGCAAAAGATAAGGAAATAGAGACAAGTACACATGTAATACCGTTGTAGGCGTGCAACCCGATCCCATTTCATATAGTACCATTGCAGGTGTGCAACCCGCTCCCATTTCATATAGTACCGTTGCAGGCGTGCAACCCGCTCCCATTTTATGTATTACCGTTGCAGGCGTGCAACCCGCTCCTGTCGCACCTCCTTTTTCCGCCCCCGAGAGGGTACAAGGGAGTTTTTCCAATTAAAGGACAATCGAAACGGGATTTGTTTATTTATTTTTAGAGTCGCCACTTGGGAGATTTAGGGTGTCCCATATCACCAATTTAATCCCGAATCGAGGAAAATATTCGACTTTCCAAATGAAGTCTGCGAACCAGAAATTCTAAGTAAGGAATTTTGTTGACCCGAGGGAAGGTGTTAGGCACCCCCGAATCCCGTGGTTCTAGCACGGTCGCTTAAACTGTTGTAATGACTAAAATATCTGATTTTAATACATGTTCAAAAACTATAGTGAAATTTTAACTTTTAACCGCTTTTATTGTTATTATTATATTTTTTAAAGAATGTGAACATCGTTTAAAAACATGTCTTTGGATTGTGTTACATAAAATGCATCCACGATCCGGAACATATTTTTATTCAATGTTTTGGGATTTGGATTTGGGTCGCATAAATGCGTACCCGTGTTTAAGAATGTATTATTATTATATCGCACCTAAAGCGATTAGCGCTTTATTACTTTGGGGAAGGCCGTGAAATTTGCTAAACGGCTCATCCCGAAGTTTAAGTAATCAATTCAATTTTTATCGAGGGCCCCGCAATTTGTATGTTTTATTTGGCGAGGCTCGTCTCATTTATTTTAAATGGACAAATCTTAAAGCGACTACATTTTGCTATTTAAAATTAGTCTCTAAAATGAATAAAGAAAATCCTAATTAATTACGTTTTTTTTTATTTATTATTATTATTAAGAAAACATGACATGCTAATTGCTTGATTAATACAAATATTGATGAAAATGGAATTTTATTCTTAATTTCGAAATTATAAATAAAATAAAAGTTCAACAACTAATATCCAAAAGAATCAAATACAACTCAACATTGTTATATAAAAAAAACTATTGATATTAATTATTCACAACCATTTGACACTAGATTTAGCTATAATTACTAAAGCTTATTAGAAAGTTTATTAGACTTAAACGTTCTTCTAATCTTGCTTGAACTCAAATCATGTCTTAATGCCTAATTTACGAAATTTAATTTAAATTCATGCCTTAGCTAAATTTAGCTACTTATTCATGATTAACCTACGGTTGATAATCTTGAAACCTTCCTAACTAGTGAGTTAACTAGTTTTGCCAAACTGATTCATTAAAGACTAACTTATGTTATTATTATTTTTTTTTTCTTATTCCAATTATTATTTAGTAATACATGAAATAGCTTAAATACAATCAACAAAAGGAACAAAGAAAAACGAAATTAAAACTTCAAATTTTCATTCTTCATATGTATTCATGCTTCATATTTCGGATTACAATAACCAGCGTGTCAGTTGTGTACCTGATATTGGAAGCAAAAAAATGAAGATGAGAATCAATAGCAGTAATAACAATATAGCACAGCAGCAACAACAATCCAGCAGCAGTAACAACCCAGGAACAGAGTTTGCAAACCAGTAGAACAGTAATCCCAAAAACAAAAGCCTCAAGCTTTGAATGAAACAACAACTATTAATACTAATTTCAAACAAAGAAAGAAAGCAGAAGATTTTTTTAGTTTTTATTTTTATTTTGAAAGCTTAAATATTTTTCGGAATTTTTCTTTCTCTTAAATGTTCAGCCCTTTTTTTTCTCTTCTATTTTTCTTCTCAGATTCGTTTCTCTTATCTGTGTTTTTTTCTCTCGTATCTGTATGTGTATTTTTTCTTGTCTCTTCTCTCTCCTTTTTTTTTTCTGTTCAGATTTCAAGACTTCTTATAACACATCCCATAAATCTTTCAATTAATTAAAATCAATACTTTTTCTCTACCCAACCCATTATCTTCCCACTCATCCCCATTACATTAAATAAATATATCACACCACCCCATTATATTTTGTCCCCCATGCCTAACATAAAATAATACAAGATTCCCCCCACTAAATTTTGTCTTGTCCCCCCTTTATATTAAACAACTATATCACAAACCACCCCATTTCATTTTGTCCCCCATGCTTCATATAAACAATTACAAAATGTACAATTCCTAAACTACCCCTCCGACCCTATTGCAAATTACTATTTTACCCCCGAAAGTACTATAAATTACCAAACTACCCATCAGCTATAACACATCAATTAATCAAACTTAACCAAAATATAGACAATATGATTAATTTCTAACAATGTTCAAACAACAAATTTCATGAACATGATTTCTTCAACATTTCAACAACAAAGCACATGAACATGATTTCAACAACATTTCAACAACAAATCACATGAACACAAATTGAACAACAAAGAACTTCGATTGTAAACAAATCTGTCCAAGCCTCGACCAAATCTCGAACGAAGGACGACGAAGACGAAGAAGAAGTAGAAGCAGTCCGCAGCTACTGCCGCGACGAGCAGCAGCAGCAGTCCGTCCAACACCTGCTGCGACGAGCAGCAGCAGCACGACGTAGGAAGTAGCGGCGACAGCCGCGGCGACGAAGAGAAGATGCAGTCGCGACAGCAGATGAGGAAGACGAAGCAAAACAGTCAACGTGCGGGGAGCTGGATGCGGCAACATCAACCCAGCTGAAACCAGTTCGAGCTGGAAGGGACAGTAATGACGAAGAAGCAACGGCGATAGGCGTCTTTGGACGTGAGGTTGCTGAACGCAGCTGAGCGAGCAGCAGCAGTTCGGTCGCGTTCGGAGGTCGTTTGGTTGAAACAGAAGCAGCAGCGACATGGATGACGACGAAAACACGAAGAAGAAGTAGCAGCTGAATGCAGCAAGAAGGAGAAGCAGCTGAACGCAGTAGGGGAAGCCATGGATGAGCTCAAACTCGACGATGACGAAGCTTGATGGAGGAGGGCAGCTATGGAGTTGTTGGTGCGTGTGTGCGTGAGTGTGACGGGGTGAGGGGGTGTTCGTGGGGGAGGGTGGTCGACGTTGCAGGCTGGGGTTTGTGGGGGGGCAGCCATGGATGACCTTTGGAGAAACTTGGAGAAGAAGAAGCAAAAGTGGGGGGTGGCGGATGGGTTAGCATTTTTTTTAGGGTTTTCTTCATTTTTTCTTTTTGTTTTGTGTTGTTTGTAAGATAATAGGGTGTTGGGTTATGGAATGGGTCGACCCAATTCGAAATGGACTGGGTCGTAGGGAAGATTGGGCCATTTTTTGGGCCTGTGGCTTGAAATTGAAGAAGAGGCCCAATTCCGACTTTCTTTATATTTTCGCTTTCTTTTCTTCTTTTATTTCTCTAAAACTAAATTATAAAAAATACTTAAACTATTATTAAGAATTAAATTAAGTTATAAAAGCGCAAATTAACTCCCAATAACAATTAACGCACAATTAAGTAATAATTAGGCATAAAATTGTATATTTGGACATTAAATGCTAAAAATGCAAACGATGCCTATTTTTGTAATTTTTAATTTTTGTAAAACAAATTTAATTACTAACAATTTTAGAATTAAATCCTACATGCAAAATGCGACATATTTTTATATTTTTTATTAATTTAGCAAATAAACATGCACAGACAAATACAAATAATTATTCAAAATATCACAAAATATCACAAAAATTCCACACCAAGGAAAATTATTTTATTTTTTAATTTTTGGGAGTAATTATCATATTGGGCAAAAATCACGTGCTTACAGCTGCCCCTCTTTGCTCGAAGACACGAAGGGTCTTCGTGCAAAGATAAAGCGAGCGATTTTTTGCCCATCCGAGTACTCCGTGTGAAGCATTTTTTGAAAAAGATTTGACCGAACCTTTGCTTCAAAGGTTTCCTACATATCCTGGGCTAAACAGGAATCAGGTCAATGTAGTTCGGGAAATTTTGGTAGCTGGGACTACCGTGGGACTGCATTGTTACTGTTGTTGCATGCTATTACCACTGCTTACCGATCTCCTTGTTACACCATGCTTAAAAGAAAACAAGAAGCTAAGCTATACTGCAATTTTTCTTGTTGCCTTGCTTTCTTGTCTGCTTGCATTTTTTTCCGGTGCTTTTCTTCTTTTTGACACATGCACTTGAGTTTGTGCTGTGACCTCTTGTTGCAACCTTCTGCTTCCCAGTGCTGGGGATTTTTATTGTTTCCTGTTGGGGATTCCTATTATAACCCTTTGTTTTATTGTCCTCTGACTTGATCTTGAAATGTATGCCTCTGTTCTATGGGCGGGCTCCTATCTTCAATATTTGAAAATTAAAGACTTGAAATGTATGCCTCTGTTATCTGGGCGGGCTCCCAACTTCAATGCTTGAAATGTAAAGACTGAAATGTATGCCTCTGTTATCTGGGTGGGCTCCCAACTTCAATGCTTGAAATGTAAAGACTGAAATGTATGCCTCTGTTATCTGGGCGGGCTCCCAACATCAACAACAACTTTTAAAAATAAGCGTCATTCCTCTCTTCAGGCGGGCTCCTGACTTCAAATACACAACTTTTAAAATAAACGCCTTTCCTCTCTTCAGGCGGGCTCCTGACTTCAACAACAACTTTGAAAATAAATCGTCATTCCTCTCTTCAGGCGGGCTCCTGACTTCAACCAATACATCGCCATTCCTTTCTTTAGGTTGGCAAGATTTCAACAACTTTTAAAAACGCCTTTCCTCTCTTCAGGCGGGCTCCTGACTTCAACAACAACTTTGAAAATAATCGCCATTCCTCTCTTCAGGCGGGCTCCTGACTTCAACCAATACATCGCCATTCCTTTCTTTAGGTTGGCAAGATTTCAACAACTTTTAAAAATGCCTTTCCTCTCTTCAGGCGGGCTCCTGACTTCAACAACAACTTTGAAAATAATCGTCATTCCTCTCTTCAGGAGGGCTCCTGACTTCAACCCATACATCGCCATTCCTTTCTTTAGGTTGGCAAGATTTCAACAACTTTTTAAAACGCCTTTCCTCTCTTCAGGCAGGCTCCTGACTTCAACAACAACTTTGAAAATAATTGCCATTCCTCTCTTCAGGCGGGCTCCTGACTTCAACAACAACTTTGAAAATAATCGCCATTCCTCTCTTCAGGCGGGCTCCTAACTTCAACAACAACTTTGAAAATAATCGCCATTCCTCTCTTCAGGCGGGCTCCTGACTTCAACCAATACATCGCCATTCCTTTCTTTAGGTTGGCAAGATTTTAACAACTTTTAAAAACGTCTTTCCTCTCTTCAGGAGGGCTCCTGACTTCAACAACAACTTTGAAAATAATCGCCTTTCCTCTCTTCAGGCGGGCTCCTGACTTCAACAACAACTTTGAAAATAATCGCCATTCCTCTCTTCAGGCGGGCTCCTGACTTCAACCGATAAATCGTCATTCTATTCTTCAGGGGGGCTCCTGACTTCAACCATTTTTTCAAAAGTGCCATTCCTTTCTTTGGCTGGCACAATTTTAACAACCCTTTTTTTTAAAATGCCTTTCCTTTCTTCAGGCGGGCTCCTGACTTCAACCAATAAATCGTCATTCTATTCTTCAGGGGGGCTCCTGACTTCAACCAATACATCGCCATTCTATTCTTCAGGGGGGCTCCTGATTTCTTCTTAAATTCTTCATCCTCATTCTCTAGGTGGACGCCTGACTTCTTCTTAAATTCTTTTCATCTTCATTCTCCAGGTGGACGCCTGACTTCTTCTTAAATTCTTCATCCTCATTCTCCAGGTGGACGCCTGACTTCTTCTTAAATTTTTTCATCCTCATTCTCCAGGTGGACGCCTGACTTCTTCTTAAATTTTCCATCCTCATTCTCCAGGTGGACGCCTGACTTCTTCTTAAATTTTTTCATCCTCATTCTCCAGGTGGACGCCTGATTTCTTTTTTAATTCTTTTTTTTTTCAAATTATCCTAAGAGAAAATTCATCAGACTAGACTTTGATCCTAGGAGGAAAATATAAAGATCAATGATTTGAGAAACTTACCTTCGTAATTTCTTCTTTTCTTTTCTCCTTCCTTCGCGCTGCTTTGTTCTTGCTTGCTGGGGATAATACCACTGGGGGAGTCTCCTTTCTTCCCCTTCTTCAAATTCAAATTTTTTTTTTTTTCAGAATTTATTTTCTCTCAACACTGCTGGGGATAAAAGTGTTATCTTCTTGGGATAACGTTGTTGAGGATAACGCTGCTGGGGAATTTTATCCCTTCAAATCGATGCTTCATTCTTCTGGAAGCTGCTGGGGATGATAATGGCTTTTGTTTTTCTGAGCACAAGTGTCATCCCTTTGTTATGTCTGCTGGGGAACAACTTCTCCATTGAAACTTATTATGTTGGGGCAACACTGGTTCAAAGACCATTTCCCTTGAGACTGGTGTTATCTTTATTCTTCCTCGAATGGGTACCTGACTTCCAGAAAATTTTCCAAATGAAAGGAAAATTTTCTGCCCCAGTTTGACAGTCTCCCTTATGGCATGCATTTCTGTAATCAATGTCATTTCCTTTATCTGTTTCAAATTAAACAAAATTTGTTAGTTTAAAACACGGTGGTTGGTTGTGATACTCCTACTGGGGATGACTTTCCCTTTCTCCTTCCTTGCTCTGCGTTCCACAACTTGTTGGGGATGATATTATTTGCTGGGAATGATCCCTTTTGCTGGGGATATCCCTCTTCTTTTGTGGCACAGCTCGGTAACTGGCATTTCCCTGACCTTTTAGTCTCATATGAATTTCCCAAATCATGCTCATTGCTCTCCTTGATTTGTCCACGGGCTTTGGCCTTGAGGTTTAATAACCTTTGATTTCGACAAGGATATCCCTCTTGACGCTCGTCAATCCTTTTGTCAATTCCCTTTTGCTGGGGATATCTTTCTTGACACTGGCCTTGTGCTCGTTCCTTGCTGACTATACCACTTGGATGTACTAGCCAGATCTCATCTTGCATAATTGGAAAGCTGATGGCCTGTTTTGAAGTCATTTCCCACTGGTTCTGACCAAACAGACTCTACTGGGGAATTTTCTATGAAAGGAGAAAGATAAAAAGGAACAGAATAAAAGACAAAGGAAAAAGATGACTCTTTAACAAAAGAAATTATAAATAAAAACCTATCAAACGCAGACACCGACTCTAATGGTCATGACATGCATATGTGGCCTATCCTCCGTCGTCAATCGTCTTTCAAGATCTTCCCTTGACTATTCTCCATCTGATTCCCAATCTTATTCGACTTGTAGTGCCCAAAAGGTTTTCACCATCAAGTCTCTCTCATTTTGGTTTTTCTCTCAACTTTCATCGCCTTATGGTGTCCGTGAAGATTTTCACCGATAAGACTCTCTCATTTATATCACTTTCCAGCTGGGGATTTGGAGTGTTGCCGGTATGACTCTCTCTGCTGGAGATTAGAGTCCTTTCTGCTGTGGAACAGAATGTTATGTTCGCCGGTAAGACTCTCATTTGTCTGACTTGGCATCTTTTGAAGACTGATCAGAAGGTCTTTCTTTGGACCGTAATGTGGGTTTTTTGGATAGGCTTAGAAAGAAAGGGTATTAAAGGCTCAAAAATAAATCAATTTGGGGTTCAAAATTACAACCTTCGAAATCATATTTGTTTATAACAAGCGCAACTCTTTCCCCAGTTTCTTGCTTGGGGATTATTTATTTATTATTTATATTTTTTTTTAATTTTTTGTTACACTATGCACACCATGCACATTATGCACACTATGCACCCTATGACCGAGCCGTGAGGCGCCTACGTATCCTCTTTGAGGAATCAGGTCAAACGTAGTTCCCAATTCCTCTGTTTTCATTTGACTTTCCTTTGTTTTTTTGTTATCATTTTTCTTTTCTTTTCTTTTTTTTCGTTTTTTTTTCTTGATTTTTTCTTTACCTTCCAGACTCGTATTTCCTAGTCGTTGCTATTGATTCCGAACGAGGGGTATGAAAGAAAATAAATAAGGCTCAAAAGGGGTAACGAAGGATAAAGTGTTTAGGTAGCAGAACAAAATGCCTTCATCATTCCAGTCTTTAAAACATGCCAAGTGCAAACAACACAATTGAACATAGATTTATAGTTTCTTCCGATGGTGCTGGACTTGACAATTATGTTAAACACTTGCTTTTTCATTTGTCATTTCTAAAGCACTGCTGGGCGACACTCTCACTCTCATTCTCATGAACGACCCTCATGCCAATTTGGCGAACCCTGCATTTAACGGTTTTCTTTATGTTTAACTTGCCCCAGTTCCACATGACTCGGGCTTCAAATAATCTCAAACCGTTCTTATTTCCTTTAAATGCTTTAATCACCTTCCGAGGGTTTTATGATTAACTTTTAAGATTAGGCCCAATATGTGCGCATGACATGTCACAAGAATCGGCGCTGAACAAAAAATGATAAAAGGACTAAACAAAAGATGACTGGAAACAACAAAAGATCGACTTTTGTATTAGACTACCGGCGAAATGGTTTGAATAATAAAACAAACAAAACAACCAGAAAAAAATCCTAACACAGCCTTGAAAAAACTTAAACAAATTGATATGACAAACTGGAAAGATAAGAAGGTTTGACACAAGACAATATTCGGATTACAACCCTAAGAATAATCCGGACAACAGAAATGACAACAAAATAAGACACCACCAGCTTCTCTCTTGCTAACCAAGGAACGGAGCGTCCTCCCATTTTATCAAAATTGGCATCTTAGCCACTAAGCTTTGCATTAGTATTGCCAAGAGCATTATCAGCTTCCACGTCATCAACCTCCGTCAACAAGTTCTCGATAGGGTTCGAGTGCTCCATGTCACTGTTATCGATCACAATCCGCCCTTCTTGGATCATTTTCTCTACTTCCTTTTTCAAATTACGACAACTCTCAATGTTGTGCCCTATGACATTGGAGTGGTACGCGTATCGCGCTGCTGGATCAAAGTTTCTTGCATGTGGATCTGGAGTATATGCGGGGAGCGGCTCAATCAAGCCAGCATGCTTTAGCCTTTCAAACAGACTTGCATAAGATACTCCGATAGGGGTGAGAGCCTTTCCTCGTTTCAGCAACCTTTCGTTCCTAAATACTTGATTGGGCCGGAAACCTGATCCAGGGGGCTTCCGGTAGGCTTGTGAGGGTGGATAGGCCTTCTGTGGAGCTGGGTATTTGGAAAGTGAAGCCCGTCTTTGGGAATCTCGTGGAGAGAAGTAGCATTGGGGAGGGGAGTAGCGTGGACGAGTGATGGAGCTACTCGGGTAGCTAGGAAAGCTGCCATAAGTGGGTTGGGATAGAGAGTATGGGGGATGGGTAATGCCAGAGTTTGAAAAGCTTGGCGGTGGTGGGGGTGGTGCTTTCCCAGTTATCCATGCCTGATACATGTCTGCCACATGTTGTCTCAGCATTTTCACTTCTTCTACCAACCCGTTGTTCTGTTCAACCAATTGTTGTCGGTCATCAGTACCGACCCACCCTATTCTGAGGTTCTGTGTCATTTGATTTGCAGGGAGGAGTTACCACAACCAACCACTTTTCTATATATGAACACAGCAAAGGGAAGCCATCACGTTAGTGTCAGGGCATTTGACAGATAATCATATATTAGAGATGCAATGCACCTAAGCAGTTAAACCGTTCTATCAGAGATGCGATGCACTTGCGCTTTCCTTTATTTTTCTTTCTTCCCTTTTTTTTCTTTTTCAGTGGTGGTCGAATCTTATGGAGATTGCCTACGTATCATGACCCCGCATGAATCAGACCTTGCGTAGTTCGGACCAATAAAAGATAAACAATACTAATCATTTTTTTTTCAATTTTCATATTGGGTTTCAAAGGTTTAAAAATGACCTACAAACTTGAAAATCAAACGACCCACATATTATAATCAAAAGTTTTACAAACTCCAAAACAAACGGCCAGCTTCCTTTCTCCGTTTGACAAATGCAACCAAACGGTTATTTTTGCAAATGTGGCCCCTTCCAAATTTTGAGGCCGGAGAGGATTATTTTATGACACTTTACACACTTGTCCTTTCTTTTACGAAAATAGCCTTTCGACAACTGAAAGATACTCTGAGGCTATTTCGGCAAGAACGGTTTAAGACGCGGCCAAAGCTGGCTCGGCTTATTTTGACCAAAAACGGTATTCACCTGACCGTTGACTCTTTGTTTTTTTTTCAAATTACAATAAAAATCAGGTGTTGCAACACGGCCCTTCAGCGCCTCGGGGACGAAGATTTTTTAAGGCTGTGTGGGTCAACTGAACCAAATTTTAAAAAATGACCCAAAGGTGGCTGTTTATGCAAAGTCAGCCTTCCGGCGTCCCTTTTGGGAACATTCGGCTATGTCTTGATAAAACAGCGTCACCCGACTTCTTTATGACAAAATTAAAATTTGACATATTTTTTTTTGGCTATTTTGTTTTAGCAAAAAGTGGAGGCTGGACACTGCCCGACTTATTTACAACAAAATTAAAATTTTTACACGTTTTTTATTTATTTATTGGTTTTTGGCTTATTATAGCAAAAAGGGGGGTTGGACCCGATGAGGGTTGCCTACGTATCTCACATCCGGTGAGAATCAAACCCGCGTAGTTCGAGCAGGTCATGAATAAAGTAAATAAACTGATTTTAAATTATTATTATTATTTTTTGAATTTGTAAAAGAACTTCTTTAAAAGAAGAAAGGAAATATTTTTTTTTGGATTTTTGATTGATTTTCTTTTTGAAAGAAAGACTTCTAAGAATTCCTTTTCTTTTGATTTGAACTTTGATAATTTCAAAAGTAAAAGGAAGATTTTTTTTGTTTGAATTTTTATTTGTTTTCTCTTATTCTAAAGAAGAAAGAAAATATTTTTTGGAATTTTACCTCTAATAAAAGAAATGCTTTCTAAATTTTTTTTTTGAATTTTGAATTTTCTTTTCAATTTTTAAAGAAGAAGGAAAATATTTTCGGATTTGTTTTATTTTATTATATATTTTTTTTATAATTAAAAAGACTTTCTAAAGAAGTCAATAATGGAAAATATTTTTGGATTTTTTGTTTTGAAAATTGGGAGTCTAAAAAAAACTTTTCTAGACTTTTTGGCAGGACAAATATTTTTGCAACAAATAAAGATATATATACATTTTTTTGAAATAAAGAAAAACTTTTTGGATTTTTATATATATATATTTGCAACAAATAATAAAACCACTTTCAACGCCCGACTCTTTTTATTTTATTATTTTTATTTTTATTTTGGCATCTAAACAAATAAATAAATAAAAACCCATTTTAAAAACAAGACTCTTTTTCATTTTCATTTTTATGGCAAGACAAACTATTTTTTTTTTCTAATTTGTTTTTTTGAAAAAAACAAGACAGACAGAACAACGCTTTTTTTTTCTATTTTTCCTTTGCTTTTAATAAAACAAACTAATAAGACATTTTTTTTCATTTTCTCAAAATTTCGGCAGAGTTTTGACAGTATTTGGGCATTGTTTTTTTTTTTCAAAAATAAACAATCAATTCTCTAACCGCTATTTCCTTTTCTTTCTTTTTTTCAATTTCAAAATATTATTCCTGATATTCAAAAGTCAGTCAACACACAAATCCGGATCAAATAAATGCGCAAGTAGCAGCAAGTAAGATGCATCAGGATGGCCATTTTTATTTTTTTTTGGTACACCTGTCCTAGACAGACCCAACCCCTGTGTTGAGCCTCCAAAGTCAAATGCACGTGATGCAAACAATCGCTCCTACTAGGGATCCGGCATGAAGCTGAGTTATTCTAAGTGAAAAAACCTGAAGCATATTGTTCTAGCCCTGGCTTACCCAAGTGGACAGCTTGAGCCGAAGTGGGGGCAACGTACCGGGAGCACGAAAGTCTGCCCGGCCTAGTTACTTGTCTCAACTTCGTCTTATTTGGTATGACTTCTAACAGAAAGGTGGGCCACGCGCACGTGTACACCATAAATTTAGAAGACTCAGAAAGAAGAAGGGTTTCGTAGCAGTTTTATATACACAATTCAGATAATATTAAAGCGGTAAAAGCATCATTTAACACATTAAGCATATATCATGTAAAAATCAGATAATAAATAAAGCCAACTATAACAGTTATTTTAAGCTCGAATTCTTGAACCCTGAACCAGTGGTTCTGGTTATTGTCCCCAGCAGAGTCGCCAGAGCTGTCGCACCTCCTTTTTCCGCCCCCGAGAGGGTACAAGGGAGTTTTTTTCAATTAAAGGACAATCGAAACGGGATTTGTTTATTTATTTTAGAGTCGCCACTTGGGAGATTTAGGGTGTCCCAAGTCACCAATTTAATCCCGAATCGAGGAAAATATTCGACTTTCCAAATGAAGTCTGCGAACCAGAAATTCTAAGTAAGGAATTCTGTTGACCCGAGGGAAGGTGTTAGGCACCCCCGAATCCCGTGGTTCTAGCACGGTCGCTTAAACTGTTGTAATGGCTAAAATATCTGATTTTAATACATGTTCAAAAACTATAGTGCAATTTTAACTTTTAACCGCTTTTATTGTTATTATTATATTTTTTAAAGAATGTGAACATCGTTTAAAAACATGTCTTTGGATTGTGTTACATAAAATGCATCCACGCTCCGGAACATATTTTTATTCAATGTTTTGGGATTTGGATTTGGGTCGCATAAATGCGTACCCGTGTTTAAGAATGTATTATTATTATATCGCGCCTAAAGTGATTAGCGCTTTATTACTTTGGGGAAGGCCGTGAAATTTGCTAAACGGCCCATCCCGAAGTTTAAGTAATCAATTCAATTTTTATCGAGGGCCCCGCAATTTGTGTGTTTTATTTGGCGAGGCTCGTCTCATTTATTTTAAATGGACAAATCTTAAAGCGACTACATTTTGCTATTTAAAATTAGTCTCTAAAATGAATAAAGAAAATCCTAATTAATTACGTTTTTATTTATTTATTATTATTATTAAGAAAACATGACATGCTAATTGCTTGATTAATACAAATATTGATGAAAAAGGAATTTTATTCTTAATTTCGAAATTATAAATAAAATAAAAGTTCAACAACTAATATCCAAAAGAATCAAATACAACTCAACATTGTTATATAAAAAAAAAACTATTGATATTAATTATTCACAACCATTTGACACTAGATTTAGCTATAATTACTAAAGCTTATTAGAAAGTTTATTAGACTTAAACGTTCTTCTAATCTTGCTTGAACTCAAATCATGTTTTAATGCCTAATTTACGAAATCTAATTTAAATTCATGCCTTAGCTAAATTTAGCTACTTATTCATGATTAACCTACGGTTGATAATCTTGAAACCTTCCTAACTAGTGAGTTAACTAGTTTTGCCAAACTGATTCATTAAAAACTAACTTATGTTATTATTTTTTTTTCTTATTCCAATTATTATTTAGTAATACATGAAATAGCTTAAATACAATCAATAAAAGGAACAAAGAAAAACGAAATTAAAACTTCAAATTTTCATTCTTCATATGTATTCATGCTTCATATTTCGGATTACAATAATCAGCGTGTCAGTTGTGTACCTGATATTGGAAGCAAAAAAATGAAGATGAGAATCAGCAGCAGTAATAACAATATAGCACAGCAGCAACAACAATCCAGCAGCAGTAACAACCCAGGAACAGAGTTTGCAAACCAGTAGAACAGTAATCCCAAAAACAAAAGCCTCAAGCTTTGAATGAAACAACAACCATTAATACTAATTTCAAACAAAGAAAGAAAGCAGAAGATTTTTTTAGTTTTTATTTTTATTTTGAAAGCTTAAATATTTTTCGGAATTTTTCTTTCTCTTAAATGTTCAGCCCTTTTTTTCTCTCTTTTATTTTCTATCCGTTTTTCTCTCTATCTGTGTGTGTTTTTCTCTTTTCTCTGTATGTGTATTTTTTCTTGTCTCTTCTCTCTCCTTTTTTTTTCTGTTAAGATTTCAAGACTTCTTATAACTCATCCCATAAATCTTTCAATTAATTAAAATCAATACTTTTTCTTTACCCAACCCATTATCTTCCCACTCATCCCCATTACATTAAATAAACATATCACACCACCCCATTATATTTTGTCCCCCATGCCTAACATAAAATAATACAAGATTCTCCCCACTAAATTTTGTCTTGTCCCCCCTTTATATTAAACAACTATATCGCAAACCACCCCATTTCATTTTGTCCTCCATGCTTCATATAAACAATTACAAAATGTACAATTCCTTAACTACCCCTCCGACCCTATTGCAAATTACTATTTTACCCCCGAAAGTACTATAAATTACCAAACTACCCATCAGCTATAACACATCAATTAATTAAACTTAACCAAAATATAGACAATATGATTAATTTCTAACAATGTTCAAACAACAAATTTCATGAACATGATTTCTTCAACATTTCAACAACAAAGCACATGAACATGATTTCAACAACATTTCAACAACAAATCACATGAACACAAATTGAACAACAAAAAACAACTAAAATTTGATTGAACAATATTTTAGCAACAAACAATCCTATTTTCGGATTCAACAACAACAAACAAGTATATTTAGATTTTTAAATTCAATCATATTGAACTTAAAATCAATTCTAACAACATTACAACCAACAATTCCTATATCAAACTTTATGAGACAAATTCAAGAAATAATCACAAATGGTAAACAAGAAATCAAGCTATACAAATTTCGGATTCAAGAACAATCAAACAAAGTATGAACATGAATTAAATCTATATTAAACAACAAGCATGACAGATTCAAACGATTAAATCAATATATTTCCTTCAACACAACTAAATTCTTTTTTTAGACAAATAACAAGATTTGTTGTTAGAAACAATTATGAACTTAAACTTGAACTTAACAATATTAACAATTTCTAAAAATACATAAACACATGAAACAAATTGAAGAAATAATCAATTAAATTTCAATTTGAATCTAACAAACATCAAACTAACAAATATTTATTCTAACAACAATACAAACATGAAATAAACATGAAAAATAACTTAATTAATTTACCATTTGAATCTGAAAATTAAAATCAACAAAACACATGAACAAACTAGAAATTATTTCAACGATGAACAACGAACAAAACAAGAATCAAATATTTAACGATTTTAACTTCGAGAAATATAAAAACGAAATATGGACAAAATAAAACTCAAAAACAACTAACCGGAGATGAATCAACGAAGAACTTCGATTGTAAACAAATCTGTCCAAGCCTCGACCAAATCTCGAACGAAGGACGACGAAGACGAAGAAGAAGTAGAAGCAGTCTGCAGCTACTGTCGCGACAAGCAGCAGCAGCAGTCCGTCCAACACCTGCTGCGACGAGCAGCAGCAGCACGACGTAGGAAGTAGCGGCGATAGCCGCGGCGACAAAGAGAAGACACAGTCGCGACAGCAGACGAGGAAGACGAAGCAAAACAGTGAATGTGCGGGGAGCTGGACGCGGCAAAATCCACCCAGCTGAAACCAGTTCGAGCTGGAAGGGACAGTAATGACGAAGAAGCAACGGCGATAGGCGTGTTTGGACGTGAGGTTGCTGAACGCAGCTGCGCGAGCAACAGCAGTTCGGTCGCGTTCAGAGGTCGTTTGGTTGAAACAGAAGCAGCAACGACATGGATGACGATGAAAACACGAAGAAGAAGTAGCAGCTGAACGCAGCAAGAAGGAGAAGCAGCTGAACGCAGTAGGGGAAGCCATGGATGAGCTCAAACTCGACGATGACGAAGCTTGATGGAGGAGGGCAGCTATGGAGTTGTTGGTGCGTGTGTGCGTGAGTGTGACGGGGTGAGGGGGTGTTCGTGGGGGAGGGTGGTCGACGTTGCAGGCTGGGGTTTGTGGGGGGGCAGCCATGCAGCCATGGATGACCTTTGGAGAAACTTGGAGAAGAAGAAGCAAAAGTGGGGGGTGGCGGATGGGTTAGCATTTTTTTAGGGTTTTCTTCATTTTTTCTTTTTGTTTTGTGTTGTTTGTAAGATAATAGGGTGTTGGGTTATGGACTGGGTCGACCCAGTTCGAAATGGACTGGGTCGTAGGGAAGATTGGGCTATTTTTTTGGCCTGTGGCTTGAAATTGAAGAAGAGGCCCAATTCCGACTTTCTTTATATTTTCGCTTTCTTTTCTTCTTTTATTTCTCTAAAACTAAATTATAAAAAATACTTAAACTATTATTAAGAATTAAATTAAGTTATAAAAGCGCAAATTAACTCCCAATAACAATTAACGCACAATTAAGTAATAATTAAGCATAAAATTGTATATTTGGACATTAAATGCTAAAAATGCAAACAATGCCTATTTTTGTAATTTTTAATTTTTGTAAAACAAATTTAATTACTAACAATTGTTGAATTAAATCCTACATGCAAAATGTGACATATTTTTATATTTTTTATTAATTTAGCAAATAAACATGCACAGACAAATACAAATAATTATTCAAAATATCACAAAATATCACAAAAATTCCACACCAAGGAAAATTATTTTATTTTTGAATTTTTGGGAGTAATTATCATATTGGGCAAAAATCACGTGCTTACAACTCCCATTTCATTTATCAACACCAATCATAAAAGAATCCCAGCAAGGGAACAATAACATAATAATAACATCCCGGCAAGGGAACAATAATATTACAACAACATCCCGGCAATGGAACAATAATATCACAACAACATCCCGGAAAGGGAACAATAATATAATTCTTAATATAATTCTCATATGAAGCACGAATAAACCACAACGGAGTCATAAATATTACAATACAAGACTCATGGCATGCTTGACACTGACGTATAGATACTCGTCACCATGCCTATACGTCGTATTCCACAGTTAACACGTAGCAAATAAGACACAACTCCTAATCCCTCAAGCTAAGTTTAGACCAAACACTTACCTTAAACTTCCACGGCCAACTCAAGCATCAAACACCGCTTTTCCTTTAGAGTTCGCCTCCAAATAACTCGTATCTAGTCCAAATTGATTTAACAACATCAATAAATTCTAAAGAATTCATACCCAATGCTTAATTATAGGTTTTCTATCATTTTCCCCCAAAAAGTAAAAAATCGACCTCGGGCCTGCTTGGTCAAAACTCGAGGTTCGGACTAAAACTCGATCACCCATTCACCCATGAGCCTGAATATGCAATTAGTTTCGAAATTCGACCCCAAAATGAGGTCAAAATCCCAATTATTCAAAAAGTCCTAACATTAACCAAATTCCTAATTTCTACAATGAAAACTCTTGATTTTTGATTAGAAAGTGATGAAAAAACATGGGTAATTGAAAGAGTAAAGTTTAGAATTGATTACCAACACTTTGGGGATGAATATGTGGGAAGAAAATCGCCTCTAGGCCTTGGGAGTTCGAAAATATGGAGTAAAATAGATTCTGCCCAGTTCTGGTTCTGTTTTAAAATAACCGGGCAGGCCTTCATCGCGTTCGCGATAGGCCTGTCGCATTTGCGATGGGTCAGGCCCAGATGGCCATCGCGTTCGCGTTCAAGGGCTCGCGTTCGCGGAGTTTCATCTCCTCGAGCCTTCGCGGTCAGGTGACCGCGTTCGCGTAGAGTAAAATCCCTCCCCCCTGCCCAGGCCCAAAGGCCTTCGCGTTCGCGATAGCAGGTCCGCGTTCGCGAAGGGAAGCACTCCCAAAGCTTCACGTTTGCGACCTGTTTCTCGCATTCGCGTAGAAGGAAAATTCCTTCAGCCTGACTTACCCTTCGCGTTCGCGAGAGTCCTTCCGCGAACGCGAAGAACAAAACTCCAGAACACCAGAAACTAAAAACCTGCAATTTTTCTAAGTCTAAAACCTTCCGAAACCTATCCGAAACTCACCCGAGCCCTCGAGGCTCCAAACCAAACATGCATACTAACTCAAAAACATCATATAAAATTATCCGTGCAATCAAATCACCAAAATAATATCTTAAACAATGAATTTAGCATAGAAATCTAAGAAAAATCTCAAAACTTTCAAAGTATCAAATTTCACAACTACGGGTCCGAATCACATCAAACAATCTCCGTTTCTTACCAAATTTCACAGACGCATCTTAAATGTCATATTGAACCTATACCGGGCTCCGGAACCAAAATACGGGCCCGATATCATACATTTCAAATATAATCAAATTTCCAAAAACTCTTATATTTTTCAGTAAAACAATTTCTTTCAAAAATTCATTTCTCGGGCTTGGGACCTTGAAATTCGATTTTGGGCATACGCCCAAGTCCCATATTTTCCTACGAACCCTTCGGGATTGTCAAATCAGAGGTCCGGGTCCGTTTACCCAAAATATTGACTGAAGTCAACTTAAATTCAATTTTAAAGGCCGAATTAACATTTTCATCACATTTCCACATAAAAAGCGTTCCGGATATATGCCCAGACCGCGTACGCAAATTGAGGTAAGGAAAAAGGAGGCTTCTAAGGCCTTAGAACATAGAATTTATTTGCAAATCAAGTGATGACCTTTTGGGTCATCACATGATATCATAGTCTTTCAGCAACTCTAACCATCTCCACTGTGGAAAATTAAGTTCCTTCTACTTGAACAGATGTTGGAGACTCCGATGGTCGTCATAGACCTCACATGGAATTCCATACAGATAGTGTCGCCGAATCTTCAATACATAAACAAAGTCCACCAACTCTAAGTTATGCACAGGGTAATTCTTCTTATGAACTTTCAACTGCCGAAATGCGTAGGCAATCACCCTTCTGTCTTACATCAACACCGTGCCAAGCCCAATATGCGATGCATTACAATAGACAATGTAAGACCTCGAACCTGTAGGGAATACTAACATTGGGGCTGTATTCAATGCATTCTTGAGCTTTTGAAAGCTCTCCTCACACTCCTTAGATCATCTGAAAGGAGCACCCTTCTAGGTCAATCTAGTCAAAGGTGCAGTGATGAACAAGAAATCCTCTACAAAACGACGATAATATCCGGCCAAACCAAGGAAACTTCGGATCTTAGTAGCTGAAGATAGTCTGGGCCAACTCTAAACTGCCTCAATTTTCTTTGGATCTACCTTGCTTCCCTCACTAGACACCACGTGACCTATAAACGCCAACGAATCAAGCAAAAATTCACACTTGGAGAACTTTGTATATAACTTCTTCTCCCTCAAGGTCTGGAGCACGATCCTCAAATGCTGCTCATGATCCTCCCGGCTACGAGAAAACACCAAGATGTAATCAATGGATATGATGACAAAAGAATTAAGATATGACTGGAACACACAATCCATCAAGTGTATAAATGTTGCTGGGGCGTTAGTCAGCCCAAATGACATCAATAGAAACTCGTAGTGACCATATCGAGTCCTAAAAGCAGTTTTCAAAATATATTACTCCTGAATCTTCAGTTTATTATACCCCGACCTTAAATCAATCTTTGAGAACACTCTAGTACCCCGAAGTTGATCAAACAAGTCATCAATGCGCGATAGTGGGTACCTGTTCTTAGCTGTAACTTTGTTTAGTTACTTGTAATAAATACACATTCACGTAGTACCATCCTTCTTCTTTTTCACAAATAGAGCTGGAGCACCCCAAGGCGAAACACTCGGCCGGATGAAACCCTTATCAAGCAATTCTTGAAGTTGTTCATTTAAATCCTTCAACTCCACTGGTGCCATACAATATGGTGGGATAGAAATGGCTGAGTGCTCGTCACCATGTCAATACAAATAATGATATCCCTATCGGGCAGCATGCCCGATATGTCTTTTGGGAACACATCAGAAAAATCTTTCACCACTGGAATTGACTCAACGATAGGAGTACCAGCATTAACATCTCTCACAAAGGCTAGATATGTTTCACATTCCTTCTCAACCATTCGTTGCGCCTCCATAAAGGACACAACCCTACTAGAAATATAATCTAATGTACCCCTCCACTCTAATCGCGGAAAACCTAACATAGCCAGTGTCAAAGTCTTGGAGTAACAATCCAGAATAGCGTGATAGGGCGACAACAAATACATGCCCAAGATCAACTTTGGTATCATAACCAACAATATCGACTAAACACGACCGATAAACGCGACTCGCAATAATAGAATCTCCCACAAACATGGACATATATACAAGAACACTCATAGAATCACGAGATATATCTAAATACGAAGCAAAGTAAGATGACACATATGAATAAGTGGAACCCGAATCAAATAAAACCGATACATCCCTATGACAGAGCGAAACCATACTTGTGATGACAATATCCAATGCAACCACCTCTATCCTACCAGGAAAAGCATAGAAATGAGCCTAGCCTCCTCCTCTAGGGTGACCTCTACCCGCCTGACCTCCACCCCTAGTTGATGGTGTAGGTGGAGCAGTAGATGTAGCAACAACCATGTCTTGAGAACCCCGTGGACAATGTGAAATCCGTGGAGCTTGTGTAATCTGTGGTGTGCCCCTCTTGAGTTTGGGGCAGTCCCTCACCATATGTCTGGTATCACCACACTCAAAACAAACTCTCGGTGGGCGTGGCTGCTGAAACTGACCCTGGCCTAGTCGGCTAGACTGACCACTGAAAGCACCCCATGCAGGAGGTGCACTGGACAGTGGTTGAGCAAAATAGCAACCTGAGGCTTCGGAATAGCCGGAGCACCGCTAGTAGCTGGAAGTGCTAAATAAACTAGGCAGCTCACATAGCCTCTGCCATGATGGCCTGCAACCGAAGCGCGAGCACCACTATATCCTCCAGAATCTCGAGGCCTCTTATCCTCCATGTCATCCCTCTCTCGGCCCTGCATACCTTATAACCTTGGAGGGATATCAACAACTTGTTAAAATGGAGTATCCGTCTCCAAATCTCGAGCCATGATGAATCTAAGACCATAACTGAGCCCCTCGATAAATCTGCGGACTCTCTCTCTGACTGTAGAAACTAAGGCAGGTCCATGTTGGGACAACTTACTTAATCTGATAGCATACTTTGACACTGACATAGACCCTTGATGCAACTGATCAAACTTTGTGCGCCATAAATCTCAAAGGGTCTGAGGAACAAACTCTCTCAAAAACATCTCTGAAACCTGAGTCTAAGTGAGTAGGGTTGCATTAACTGGCCTAATCATACCTTCTTAATTGTGTATTTTAACTATATCATACCTTCTTTTACTCCGTGTTATTATTCATGTCATGCCTTCAATTTTACTTTTCTTTATTTATTAAATACATGTCCTTATAGCTACTTGCCTTCATTTTCTACATGTTTCATGCATCCATGCTTTTACTTGTTGTCAGTTTTTACTTGTTATATGCCTTTAATTGTTTACTTGCCGTTACTTGCTTCTATTTCACTTCGGTTTGTCATATTGGTTTGTATTAGAGTATTTACTTATTTTGGTTCCTTTCTCGTATGTTGTGAGCTACGCCGTAGTTACTTGTCGTATTACTCTCTCTCTCTCTCTCTCTCTCTCTATATATATATATATATATATATATATATATATGGATTGTGTTGCACGTTGCAACATATATTAATATGATATTGTGGATTGGGTCACACGCTGCAACAATATTAATATGATATTTGGAATCGGGTTACACGCTGCAAATGATATTGGTACTTGTTGGTTCCGTATACGTATTGTATTGTGAATTTGAGAATAGATGATATTCTAGGGCCTTTTGTTATGTGTTTTCTGTTCTAGTTTTCATGCTAATCGTTGTTTCTCTATTATGCTATTATTTTTACTTATACTCGTACATGTTTATAGTGAGTGCCTTGTTATAGCCTCGCCACTACTCCGTTGAGGATAGGCTTGACATTTATGGAGTACATGAGGTCGGTTGTACTCATACTGCACTTCTGCATTTCTTGTGCAAATTCTGGTGTTGGTCCCCCAGCGGCGTTTAGTGGAGGCTTGCTCAAACTGTCATTATCCGGAGACTTGAGGTAGAGCTGCACGGCATTGGCAGACACTGAAATCCCCTTCTTATCAATATTACTGTTCATTTTTTCAGATAGTTGTATTTTTATTCAGACCTTATTTGTAATACTTTTAGCAGCTCATATACTTATGACACTAGTTACTAGGTGTAAACCAGATTGCGTTGTTTTAGATTTTTATGTTATAGAGTATTTCAACTTATATTCTTAATCCTTTGCTTTTAAATTGTTAAAATTAATTATGTGATTTATTAGAGTTGGCTTTCCTAGCAAGTAGATGTCAGTCCTGTGGTTGGGATTTCGAGTTGTGATAATTGTATGGTCGTACAATATTTTATGATTCTTCAGAGGAATTTATGGCATTCATATGCTAATGTCCAAATCATCTTTTTTGATGACTACATGTGTTTCTGTAGTCTCATATTTAATAATACTTGATAACTTTCTTCCGTATCGAGGATCATCGAAATAAAGCAAGAATACTATTTCGAAGAAAAAATTCAAATGCATAACTGCTTATTTATGAAATAAGTTTCAACACTTAAAATCTTCTTTTCAACACTTGATGCTTAAACAATACTTAAATTCAACCCATCCGAATGACCTCTTAATATTTTGTGAATGACCTATTACCCCATATTCTTATATTTAATGGAACTAGCATCATCTTAAGACATATAATTAGTTGTATGGCGGGAGGTATTTTATACCACCTTCACATTATCGTCATGGTATCTGTGTAAGGCCCATTAAAGGGGAATAACACTTCATACCAAGAATTTTAACATTTATAGAGTTCGAACACAAAACCCCTAGTTAAGGGCGAAGGAATCTCATTCGTACTAAGAAAATTATTAGTGATATACATATGTAACTTTAGGCATATATTTTTAGTGTACAAACATATCATTTTACTCCCTCCGTCTAAGTTTACTTGTCCACAATACTAGAAATAGATATCTACTTTAATTTGCCAGTTTGAAAAATCAATGTATAATTTATTATTTTCTACCTAATATATCCTTATTATTTACAAATATTTTTATTTATAACCATCAAAGTTAGTTTTTCAATAGTAAATAATTATGGGTGATATAGTAAAATTATCATGCTACTTATTATTTTTTTAAGGGGTGTACCAAGTCAATAGTAGACAAATAAACTAGGCCGGAGGGAGTAAATTTTTAGACTCCTCCTATCTTAATTTATTTGGCATTGTTTGACTAAATACAATTATTTAAAATTTGTGGCATTGGTTTAGACTCCTCCTGTCTTAATTTATATAGGTTATTTGACTGAGCAAAAAATTCTGTAATTTGTGACATTGTTTTAGACTTCTCATGTCTCAATTTATGTGGCATTGTTTGATAACGTACAAATTTATAAAATTGTAATCCGAAACAGGCCATATAAATTTATATAGCTATAAATAAAAATTTTAATAATAAATTGTTCTTAAATATAGAATAATGACATTTTTTTTGTTGGGAACATACTAAAATAGTATGCAACATAAATTAGGAAGGATAAATAATTATACATACAGCTCAACTTGGACCCAAATAGAGAATCAATCCACATACTCAATAGTGCTCTAAACAATGTGGTATGATTCGAGTCTTTGACTATTGACTATCGAGTCATTGTAGGGCTTATAATTGGCATTTTCCGGTTCCGTCCAAATCCATTTGATTAGTAGTTGGCGACAGATTCTCTGAACTAAAATCTCCTCTCTCATTTTCTTTTAAGAGAAGGCAGAGGGCGCCGCCGGTGAAATCACACTTTAACCCTCAAATTCATCACAAATCCAATGGCCGTTTCAAGCTGTGCAGCTGCAGCTAGGGCATTTCCATCCTTCGAATGCCGTTCCGATGCCGACTTCTTCGCCGGCGGCGTTCCACGTCACAACGACGTTCCAAAAAACTCCTCCGGCGTCCGTTTCTCCGGCAAGGCAAACTCGTTAAATCACGGATCGTCGATTCACGGTGGCATGTCTTCTCTGATCCTTAGGTTTCCGCCAAACTTCGTGCGGCAACTGAGCGTCAAAGCTCGTCGGAACTGCAGCAACATCGGCGTTGCACAAGTCGTTGCGGCTTCCTGGTCAAACAACCTCGGTTCCCCTGACTTCACTCCGGCGGCGACTAAGGCCGTTGATGCCTCAGCCGCCGCCGCCGCTGCCGTTGCTCCTGTTGATGAGGAGGTGACGGTAATGGTGGAAAATGAAAATCCGGCTTGTGATGATCGAAATGTACAGATTGAGGAGGTGACACGGGGAAAATATTCTTCGTTTTTGAGTTCTGATGGAAGTATTGCTATTCATGCCGGTATACTTTTAATGCTCTTCTAGTATTGTATTTTTAGAAAGTCGTACGTCTAATTTTGTCTCTATTTTGTGTTATGCGTTGGTTTTGTGGATTTACTCTGAATATTTCTGATTATATATACTTGATACTGCTGGAGTGCTTATCAGCTTTTCTTTTACACAAATGCTTATTATCAGTTTCAAGCATTTTGACTAGATAACAAAGAAAGAAACCACATTTAAAAAATCAAGTCATCAACGGAAAGAGAGGGATTCAAACCACAATCCGCCCACTTTTTGAACTCTATTCGTTATCAGCTACTTTTAATTAGCTAACTCAAACGGGCTCTTATAAGATTGGAAAAGAGTGGGGATATAGGGATTGAGGCGTAGTTGATTGATTTGTTAATTCTTTTTGTTTTTTGATAACCTGATTTGTTTTTCCACAGGTGAGAGGTTAGGACGTGGTATTGTTACTGATGCAATAACTACCCCAGTGGTTAATACGTCTGCTTATTTCTTCAAGAAGACTTCTGAGCTCATTGATTTCAAGGTATTTGCTATTCTTACATTTGCTCTTGTGCCTTTACTTCTTTGTGGTGTATGACCTGTAAAATAGGTTCATTAGGCAAGTCCAATGAAGAGTTTACACCAGAAAAGGTGAGCCATATCAGTTAGGGAAGGCAAGTGATGTTCTTTGGTCAATAGTCAGCTCATGTGAAATATTATAGTAGTGTATCATTTATTTTGTGATTAGTAATATTGTACTAGTGTATCATCATATTTGCTTATAGAGAATGCCAAGAACATAATCTTTTGGGCACAGGCTGATGTAGTGGGTAAAATATGGGTTCATCTGAATCCAGTAGCTTTGGCTCGGACCCTGTATAAGTGTTGAAAAATTTACTAAATAATACAAACAATTGATTTCGAAGCCAATAAATCAGATGTGTGGTGGTAGAATCCCGAACTCGAACCCATAAAGCTCAAATCTTGGATCTGCCTCTGCTTTGGGTTTAGCTGAATTGAATTTTTGGTTTGATTTCTATATATGATACTTTTGCAGGAGAAAAGACATGCAAGTTTTGAATATGGGCGCTATGGAAACCCCACTACTGTTGTTGCTGAGGAGAAGATAAGGTGAGTTAACTAAGAGAATTTTCCTTTCCCTTCTCCGTTTCTTTTGTGTTTGGTAGCTAAGTGGCAATGTATTATTTCTACTGCAACAGTGCACTGGAAGGTGCTGAATCAACCTTGTTAATGGCATCTGGAATGTGTGCGAGTACTGTAATGTTGTTGGCATTAGTTCCTGCTGGTGGACATATTGTAACAACAACAGATTGCTACAGAAAGACCCGGATATTTATTGAGACAATACTGCCTAAAATGGGAATCACGGTATTTACCTATTCCGCATGTTTATGCTTGAAGTTTGAAGCATAGGGTATGCCAAGATTTCTTGAGACAAGAAGAAAATTGGATTCAGAACTGAGAAGCTGGCTTAGCTTTACTCATAAACATAAACGGTAGAAATAAATTCAAATTTCCATGAAAGTCTCTCCGGAAACAGCTCTTGACTGAATCATTGGGCTATAGTTTTTTTTCTTTTTCTAATGAATAATTTATATATCCAAGTCTGAAATGGTTCGCACCTTTATGCTGTGTAGTGATAGTCCCTTTTCCTTTATGAGTGCAGGCCACAGTCATTGACCCAGCTGATATTGGAGCTCTAGAGTCAGTCCTAAAACAGAAGAAAGTGAGTATGCTGCTTATTGCATTAACTGTTTTGAATTATATTTGTGGAATAACTGAAGATATCCCCAATGACTGGAACATTGTCCGGTACAGGTGACTCTTTTCTTTACCGAGTCTCCAACAAATCCATTCCTGAGATGTGTTGACATTGAGCTGGTATCAAAGCTTTGCCATGAAAATGGAGCATTGGTTTGCATCGATGGGACATTTGCAACTCCTCTTAACCAAAAGGCCCTTGCTCTAGGGGCTGACCTCGTTGTGCACTCTGCAACAAAATATATTGGTGGCCACAATGATGTATGGTGGCGTCAAATGATGTTTATAGCAATTTAAACTACTATGCACAACTAAAATTAGTCAGACTGATGCTATGCAATTGCATTTGTTGCAGGTTCTTGCTGGTTGCATTAGTGGACCTGAAAAGTTAGTTTCAGTAATTCGTAACTTGCATCATATCCTGGGTGGTGCTATCAATCCGGTGAGTAGTCTTGCTTGACTTATTTCACATGCATTTTATGCTATATGGGCCTGTGTGGTATGCAAGATTAAGGTCCAGATGAAATTTATCCAATCTATTCTTCAATTCCACGTGCCTCTGAATTGGATAACCCTTTATTATTCATCATGAAACCCTCACTATTTTAAAGGAGAGTTAACCCTTGGGATGGGAAATTGCTTTTTTCTTTTAAATGGACTCTAGATAGTAGTCGTGGTATTATGGCATTGTGTATAAAGGATGAAAGATATGTACTTGCTCAGTTTTAGCTTGTATTTTGTTGAAGCTTGATTCAGTTTTCTCCCATGTATCAGAATGCTGCGTATTTGATCATCAGAGGTATGAAGACGCTGCATCTTCGTGTACAGCAACAGAACTCAACTGCGCAAAGGATAGCCGAAATTTTAGAGGCTCATCCCAAGGTATTCTAAGCTCTCAGTAATTATGTCAGTGATTCGACATTTGTAGCAGAATACAACTGCCTAAACTAATTCTCAAGGAAAAAAATAAAAGAATTCAAGAGAAATGTATCTTTGAGGAAATAAACAAGGTTCTATTTAATGTGCACTGATATAATAATTTGCAACAGGGAGCCTAGTACACACACAGCATAGTCTATTTTTGTAGGTTGTATGTAGCTAATTTGACCTTAAGTGTGTGAAAGATAATCAAGATATGGAAAGTGGCCACTGCAGAAGTTCCAGTCTCCTGTTTTCTTCCTTTATTTGTTAGTTGCAGCAATGCCGGGTAAACTGGAAGTCTGTCTCCTCTTTTGCACCTTAAGATCCTGCTGCTAGTATCACAAAGCTTCATTTCTTTTGCGGGATGGGGTGATTCTGATTTACTTTTTCGCTTCTTTTGTTAACAAAGATGATGCTCTTTCACTGTAAATGCAACTTGGCTGGTTTCATTCCGTGGCAAAACACACAAACAATTGCAAAGAGAACAGAGGCAAATAAAGATAAATGAATAAAGAGGATAAGAAAAACCGGTCAGTGTTGATGAAGGATTTCTTCTTGCCAGTTTTTCTTAAAACTAGTTTTTATCTTTCTGTTTGGCTCAAAGTTGCTTGCCTTTTTTTTTTTTGCTTATATTCCATGTTTACTCTACCATAAATATTTAGCTGTACATCTATGTATTGTGGTTGCCTTGTATTTTCTTTGCTTCAGAGTTCTTTGTTCCATGCTCCAACTGCTATCATATCTGAGAAAATTGAGTTGCAGGTGAGATGTGTCTATTATCCAGGCTTGCCGAGTCATCCAGAACATCAGCTGGCAAAGAAACAAATGACTGGTTTTGGTGGTGTGGTCAGCTTTGAGGTCTGTATTTTACAATCTATTCCAAGTTTATGCTTGTCAAGTCCTATATTCTGGATGGTTAATCAGAAGGTCATATTATTAATTAGGTTGATGGGGATCTGCTGACTACTGCAAAATTCATTGATGCTCTGAAAATTCCTTATATTGCTCCATCATTTGGAGGCTGCGAGAGCATTGTGGATCAACCAGCAATAATGTCTTACTGGTATGTCAATTTTCTGTATATGGCTGGCAGTGTCCTTTTCCCTTTCTCCCTTTCTCCCTTTCCGGGGCTTGACAAAGCATGTTTATGGAGACTCTGGACATCCAATAAATGTGACACCAAGGATTGATATACTAGAAGGTGCTAACAGTAATGTGGTTTTATTAGGTGGATGTATAAGCATCCACCATTAGAGGCAGATGTGGCCTTTACTCAATATGTTCAACTGGACCCAGTATTTTCAAAATTGAACTTCTATTTCTGCGTAAAAAGCCACTAAAGTTTCTGCAAATATTGAATTCGAAATCATAATTTCAAAGGTACAACGAGTTCCGAGTTCAGTGCTAAGAACCTTAAATGTTGAACCCATCAAGTTCAAATCCTGAATCCGCCTTTGTCCAGCATGTTGGATCAAATGACTCTTGGGGAAAACATTCTTAAAGAAACCTTATCGGACTTGGATAATAAGTGGATAAACTTTCTTTATCATTTTGAAAACAGGGATCTTAGCCAGTCAGACAGAGCAAAGTATGGGATCTTGGACAACTTGGTTCGATTCAGCTTTGGAGTGGAAGACTTTGAGGATTTGAAAGCTGATATTCTTCAGGCTCTGGATACCATATAGACCGTCTTACCTGCAACCTGATTTTATTGTTTCCTATGATCTTTTTCGTTCCCCTAGCTTTGAACGTTTTCATCTCTAAGTGTTGTACTCGTTTCCCCTATTGACAGAATATAGTGAAAGGATCATTCAGCAGATGATCCAATCTAATGTGAAAGTGGGATATTACTTTTGTTACCGTTTTCTTATCTTCTTGGAGAATTGAGTTCTTTAAGTGAGTTTAACTCTAGTAGCAGCGGGTACAAGAGAAGCAGATGAAATTTACATAATAATGCAGAAGGAAGGGACAATTTGCAGAAAGCTTTAGGCAAGAATCTGGATAACAGCTCTTTGCTTTTCAAATGTTATTACGTAATTTTATAATTGAGGGAAAAGGAGAATGAACTTAAATCCAAGTGAAACATGTGAAGAAAGGAGACATCGTAAACAAGCAATGGTTTGCCATTATTTGTAATTTTTCTGACTCTTTTATTATATGCCATATGGGATGCTTTCGGGGAAAGAAAAAAGAAGAATGAGAGGTTAATAATTTAAATGGAACCTTTCAATAGTCGGATTTTTATAGTTTAATAATGTGAAGAAAGGAGGGTAATGTTTATAGTTTAATTTTGTTTAGTTTCATACTTCATAGTCATCCTAGAAGAAGTTTATTTTGGTACTATAGCAAAGCACGAGTGTGGGTTGTGGGTTTTCCACTCCTTTATTATCCCTTTTCAAGTCTGTTTATTCCATAGATATCTTAGAAATTCTTCCATTTAAATTCTTTCACTAAAAATTTCAAATCAAGCAAGTTCTCTCCTACAACAACCAATTAATTGAAGTTCAATATGTAATAGGAAAGCGTCGTGAAAGCAATTTCTAAAGTAGAAACTTACAAGTACCCTTGCTATATACATTAATTACACAAATATCTCAAGTTCAATACACTTGTACTTAAATCTTATAAATGATGTTCCATCAGTTCAATTTATATGACACATTTTTCTTATTAGTTTGTTCCAAAGAGAGTGTCACATATTTACATTTGAAAATTAAACTTTAATTTTTTTATTTCACTCATTTTACTATTAATGAGAAACTTTTATAGTCATAGTATAGGCCCATAAATTTTTTACTCTTTAAGTTTTTAAGATTACAAATTTCAATTCTTTAAAACTCCGAACCGAGTCAAATCACAGTCATACAAATTGAAATTGAAATAAAGAGAGTAATAAAAACTTCCAAATATGTATCATGCAAGATGGAACAGAAGTAGTACGTCGCTATAAAATGACTTCTAAATCAAAATAATAATCATATAAAATATTGAACAAAGCATGTAAGTAAGTATTTAATGCAGTTACGTGTATTTTTTTTTTAAAAATGTTTTAAAGAATTCTTATGAAATACCCAACACATAGTGCACCTATTTTCTTGACACAAATATATTCAAAACAAATAAAGGATCTTTGCAACATAACCAATGTCTCTGTGATATGAGATCTAATGCTCACAAATTTACACCTCCTAATTACCAATTTTGCTCTCAAATTCTATCGCTCTCTGTCTTTAGTTTATAGAGATGATCATGTTTAGAAAGACAACGTGGAGATTAAAGATGTTAGTTTCAATTATGATTTGGGTAATCACAGTATTATCACCATTGGTGGATGCAATGCGATTTGAGTTGATCTCTGGAACGTCAAAATGTATAGCAGAGGACATTAAGCACGATGCCATGACTGTTGGCAAATACTCTCTTGTCAATCCTAACGACGGTTACCCTTTGCCCGACAACCACAAAGTCACTGTTCGGGTAATTTTTTCTTCCAAGTTTTACCTTTCATTTAGTAAGTTTTGGAAATTCTCTCATTCATGCAAAATTTGCTTTTTAAATAGACTAGCCTAATTTGATATGAATTTAAGTTATATATACTGATAGTGTAAATTTCTTTTTATATATTTATGTTGTTTAAAATGACATGCCATTTGGAGTTTGAGCTAATTGTCTGTGTGACCTTAATATATGTCACATAAAGTATGGACGATGAAGTGTAATTATTCAAATGAGTGCATGCATTTTCTTTGTTTATCTTTGATTTATTTTGAGAATTTTACGTTAAGTAGTTAGACTAATGTCACACTCGTTCGACAAGCAAATGAAAGATAATTGAACTGAAATGTCCACATTTACTATTTTATTTGCACAACAAATATCGTCTTTTCTTGTCAGTATATTGGAGTAAAGACAACGTCGGAACCAGTGGCAGAGTCACACTCTTTTACCGGAAAATTACAGTCTGTAGCTAAGTGAAAAAAATTGTTTTATGTATATATACAATATATAGAATCTCTTTAGCTTCTTTATAAATTTACTTCTTTATAATATGGCTCTTCTTAGTGAAAATACTCGCTCCGCCACTAGTCGAGACTCTTAACAATCAGCTTGTGCATTTGTTGTTGTTATGGAATCTTTACGATGTGATTACTGTTGCAGGTCACTTCTCCATATGGGAACAATTATCACTTCATGGATCATGTAGAATCTGGCACATTTGCCTTTACAGCATCTGAAGGAGGTGACTATATGGCTTGTTTTTGGGCAGCAGATCATAAGCCACCACTAAACTTGTCAATAGACTTTGAATGGAAATCTGGGGTTGCTGCTAAAGATTGGTCTAAAATTGCCAAGAAAGGTCAGATTGAAGTAAGCAATTTAGCTCTTTTAATTCATGGATCACTAATTACTTCCACTTTTTTGTGTAAATCTCTTTATGTTGCTACTTTTAGCATTAATTAATGGATATGTTTCTTGAAAAAGAAATGGCTAACCCGTGAATTAAGTTGGCGTTTCGACAAAAGTGAGCCAATATCTATCCAGTCTTTCCTTGCATTTATGCAATAGACTGTTTTCACGGCTAATTGTCCGTTGATTTTCAATCTCTCCATTTCTTTAAAAGGGAGTACAGTTTTTCATCGATAGGTTCTTGTTGCAGTCTGAAACTCTGAATAAGTGTAATTTGATATTGATAGAAAAGTACAGTTATTTGTCACTAAACAAACCCTTGCATGTAGGTGATGGAAATTGAGCTGCAGAAACTGTTCGATATAATCACTTCCATTCATGATGAGATGTTTTATCTTCGCGAACGGTACCATCATAAACATGTCATTGCTATTGCTTCTATATATTGACAGTATAAAATTAAATTTTTCTGTAAATCTCATAAAATCAAGTATAGCAAATGAAATTAGTTACTTGAAAATACAGCTGCCAGCATAGTAGATGTGTTATATAATTTCTTTACACTGTCCATGTGTATAATTAGCTTCTAACCTTTATTTTGTGAGTTGTACAGGGAGGAAGAAATGCAAGAATTGAACAGAGCAACTAATTCCAAGATGGCCATTTTTACTGTACTATCTTTACTTATTTGCTTGTCCGTGGCTGGTCTCCAAGTTTGGCATTTGAAGTCATTTTTTGAAAAGAAGAAGCTTATCTAATTGTAATCTTTACATTTTTCATATTTTGTCTATTCACCTTTAAGCACCTTTGTCCTTAATTTCCATCTGTAAGTTTATTGCTTGCAAGTTTTTATGGTTGAAGTTAGTTACTTCCAAAAGCTTGTTTATATTCACACTTTCTGTTATGCCATTGCTAAGCTAGTGTCCGAGTAGATTAGGAGTGGATCTAGCGGATAAGCTATGAGTTAATCTGAACTCAATAGTATTGACTTAAATTTTGTACATAAGATTTTACTTAGTACAAATAATAGATTCGAACCTAATAAATTGGAGGGGATGTTATAGAGTTCCGTATCCGGATCCATAAAATTTGAATATGGTACTTGAAGGATGTTTCCATGCCAAAACTTTTGTCATGCTACTTGGACCTAGGATTGGTCCTATTTTTGAGTTAATATATATGATAAATTCAGCTCAATTCATCAGGAATAGTATGCATGCAAGCAAAACATTATCAAAGGAGAAGGAGAGAAGAAGTGGAAAGATGCAGAAATGAAATGAAGCTGGTTTTCTTTCTTATGTCTTCATTACACTTGAGTGGTCCCCTTTTATAAATCACTTAACCGACTCCAACTAACTCCTCATTCCTATTTACACTTTAGTCCCTCAACTAGTTACAAGTACACCCCGATCTAGTATATACAAGAATACTCCCCTTCAAGCTGGGGGGGGGGGGTGGGGTGAAACACATTGAACACACCAAGTTTGGACAAGAGGAAATGGTGTTGGGATGAACCCATGCCTTTGTCATGAGGTCAACCAACTGCAAACTGGTAGAAATATATTGTGGTACCAACTATCCATTTTTGATCTTCTCTCGAACAAAATGGCAATCAATCTCGATGTGTTTAGTGCGTTCATGGAATATAGGATTAGCAGCTATTTGCAGAGCTACCTTACTATCACAGTGTAAAACACTGGCTGCTGAACATGGACCTGCAGTTCCTTAAGCAATCCTAAGAACCAAGCGATTTCTGCAGTAGCTGTTGCTAGACTCGTGTACTCAGCTTTAGCTGAGCTTCGACTGACAGTTTGTTGCTTTTTTGACTTCCATGAAAGTAAAGAATCTCCTAGTTTGCTGACATACCCTGTGACAGACCTCTTAGTATTAGGATAGAAGGCCCACTCTGAATCACAATAAGCAGACAATGTATCTATAGGCCCTGTGCTTATCAAAATACCAAGACCTGGTGCTGCCTTGCATATCTCACTACTTGCAATGATGTATCCCAATGAGATTGTTTGGGATGATGCATGAACTGACTGAGTACCTAGACTGCAAAACTGAGATTTGGTCTGGTGATGGTCAAGTAGAGCAGCCTGCCAATAAGTCTTTGATAGCTTCCTATGTCTTCCAATTCTTCATCCCCATTCACCCCAACATGTTTGTCATATTCAATAGTGGTTAACTTCTAGTTAAGTTCTATTAGGATGAAGATTGATTTAGCTCCTGCAAGCCCAACTTCTGATATCAACGGAAGGTCATACTTCCTATGTGTGAGCAGTATCCTTTTCTTTGATTTTAGAACATCAATACCAAGGAAATATCTCAACTCCCCTAAATCCTCAACTTTATAGGAACTGTGTAGTGTTAGTTTGGCTTCATCTATCAGTTATGTATTGCTTCTAGTAATGAGCAAGTCATCCACATAGACTAAGATAACAACAATGTCAGAGTTTGTATTCTTAGTGAAGAGTGAATGATCATAAGCACTCTGATGATACCCTGCTTCCACCAAGGCCTCAGTTACTTTGATATTGCATTGCCTTGGGGCCTGCTTAAGACCATACAATGATTTAAGTAGTTTGCAAACCTTATACTCCCCTTGTTTATGGAAACCTTGAGGCAGATCCATGTAAACATTTTCATAAAGATCCCCTTGCAAACAAACATTATTGACATCCATTTGAAACAGATTCCATCCTCTAGAGGTTGTTAAGCTTATGAGTGTTCTCACAGTAACCATTTTAGCTACAAGAGAGAAGGTCTCATGATAGTCCAACCATTCTTGATGTGTATAACCCTTTGCTACCAGCCTAACCTTGTATCTCTCTATTTCCCCATTTGCCTTATACTTTACCTTAAACGCCCATTTGGATCCTATTGCCTTTTTTCTTGCAGATAGATCAACAATTTCCCATGTTGCATTGTCTTCAAGAGATTTAATATCTTATGACATTGCTTATACCTAGTTTTTGTCTTGACAAGCTTCTTTGAAGCTCTTTGGTTCAACTGTTGCTGAGAACACACCCAAATAGGCCTTGTTGTTTACTGACAGATGAGAGTAGGACACAATGTTTGAGATATAATGAGGATGATTCTGGGTGCTCGAGGGTGTAATATAGTCCTTCAGCCATATGTAAGGTCTTGAAATCCTACTAGATTTCCTGACACTAGCTTCATCTTTAGGTTCCATATTTGACTTACTTGTGACAGTTGCATTCTAACCGATTCTACAGACTGGGGCATAGTAGAAGTATCAACTGAATGCATTGTGGTATCAACTGGTTCCATTGTCTGAGTGTCTACTGCAGCTGTTGGTTCCATGACTGGTGCAGGTGAGATATGATCATGGGCAGTCTCAATTGGAGTGGTAGAAATGTCTGACTCTTCAGTGGTTGCCTGCTCTTCATCAGGAGAAGCATGCTTTAACTATTCATGCATAAGTTCTTTGTCATAACAGGAGGTTCATCACATGGAAATAAGTCTTCAATGATCTGAGTTCCTTCCTTGAAAGGTAACACTTGTTCCCTGAATAAGGCATCTCTACTAATAAACACTCTTCTGCTATCTAAATAATACAACCTGTACCCCTTTTGGGTTTCTGAGTATCCTATAAGGACTGACTTTCTTGCTCTTGGAGCAAATTTATCACCTCCAAACAAGTTACTTCCAAAACACAGACAAACCAAACACCCTTAAGTGTTTTATCTTTGTTGATTTAATATGCAGTACTTTATATGGACACTTCCCTTGCAGCACCTCTGTGGGCAGCTTATTTATCAAATATGTTGATGTTCTTACGCAGTTACCCCAGAATCTCATTGGCACTGAGCTTTGGAACATTAGTGCCCTTGCAACTTCTAGGATGTGTCTATGCTTCCTTTCAACTATGCTATTTTGCTGGGGGTGTATATGGATAGCTACTCTGATGTTTGATTCCCATAGATGTCAATAAATCTCTACACTGAGAATTAAAGAACCCACTACCATTATCTGACCTTAATACTTTCACAGTCAAATCAAATTGATTCTTTATCATAGCAAGAAAGTTCTTTGTTACAACTAACACTTCACATTTTGATTGAATCAAACATACCCAGGTAAATCTACTGTAGTCATCTACAATAGTGACAAAATAATACTTTCTATCATATACAGATACTCTATGGGGTCCCCAAACATCTAGATGAACAAGCTGAAAAGAACTAATAGAGCTGGTGTTACTTAAAGGAAACTTTAACCTACATTGTCTAGCTAATGGGCAGACATAGCGATTTTCCTGCTCCTGTATATCCACCTTATTCTTTAACTCTAGAATATGTTGCATTGACTTCAATGATGCATTTTCTAATCTCAAGTGCCAGAGTTCACTTTCTGCTCCTTTGTTCATAAAGAAACCTACTGCAGCTATAGTTATGTTCTCCTTTAGCAGATATAATCCATTGTTTTCTCTACCAATTCCCATCACTTTGCACAGTAAAGATCCTGAAACATGCAGAAATTAGGAAAGAATGTGACTGAGCAACTGAGATCTCTGGTGAGTTTTGATACTGATAACAAATTAAATTTAAAATCTGGTACATATAAGACATTTTAACTGTCTTATTCCCTAGTATAGATGTTTCTC
Organism: Nicotiana tabacum; assembly: GCF_000715075.1. Lineage (NCBI taxonomy): Eukaryota > Viridiplantae > Streptophyta > Magnoliopsida > Solanales > Solanaceae > Nicotiana > Nicotiana tabacum. Next base: position 86,438,633 of record NC_134101.1, on the reverse strand, counting down.
CTGTATGTGTTATTTGTATCTCATTTCCTGTAGGTAACTGCACTTCATTTCTTCCTTGATCATCAGTTCTTCTCACACTGCTCAGAATGTCTTTACAATATGTGGCATGATGTGTTGCTTCTATGTCTTATCACCCAAGCACATATACCTGCATTTGCTAGCAAGGAAATTATACATGTCATGTTTTTGGAATACTCTGATATTGTTAGTTTTGACAACATCTTGACTAGCTATTTGTATTGTTCTTCTGTGAAGAATTGTCCAGTCCTTTGCACTTGCACAGTTGCTGCCTTGCCTTCCTCATTGTTTGTGTTCACATTGTTGGTATAAACCTTTCCTTCTCCAATTTGATTTTTTCTTTTACTTTTGAAATCATCTAGATAGCCAATTATTTTAAAATAGTTTTCCTTAAGATGACCTTTATATCCACAATGCTCATAAGTGATCCCTAGCCTTTTACCTTTAAAATCTCGACCCCTTCCTTCTAGCATGTTAAGTGGTTTCCTATGTGTATCAACCACACCTAAGGACTTTTGACTCTCTTCCTGAGTGACCACTGCATACACTTCATTAACATCCACTACATGTCTCTTTGCTAGAACATTACTCCTTATGTTACTATAGCTTTCATTTAATAACAAAAGAAACTGCAGCAAACGGTGTGACCTTAAATGTTCAACTGATAGTTGATAAGTGGGGATTTTAACTACTTATTAGTGCCTTTTTACTTTTATTTTAGTCCAAAAGTGTTTAATTGTGCTCCTGAAAACTGATAAAATGTGCTTAAATGTAGGAATATTGGAAGATGAACTTTCGATATGGAATTCAACACAAAAAGGAGTAATCTGAACTCAAAGACATAAAAGGCACATAATCTCAAAAGTACGGACCGCAGAATATCATATACGGCCGCAAATGATGAAGGAAAAGTCAGTAGAGTTTTGTGCAAAGTGTGGTCCACACATGAATTCTGTGGCTGCAAAAGCTGGCCCAGGAGCAAAGTTCAGAGAATATGCATTCCAAGTCCATCAAAAGTGTGGACTGCACAAGAATTGTGCGGCCACAGAAGAAGCGCCTTGCAGCTGCAGGAGTAAAAGTGCGGACCGCAGAAGATCAAGTGCGGCCGCACATGTAAAATTGTCGACCACAGAAAGAGTGCCATGCGGCTGCATATCAGAATTATGCGGCCGCAGACTTTCAGTCCTGACAAGTTGAAGAAAAGTGTGGACCGCATATGGAATTGTGCAGCCGCAGAACCCCCGAAAGGCATTTTTCTTCGAATTTTCCAGCCCTCTATAAATAGACGAGTTTCATAATTTTAGGTTAATTTTTGACATCAACAGCTACAGTAACCGTTCCTATTCTTTGAGTAGTTTTTCATATATTGAGCTATTTTAACATAGATTTTATCATTTTAATCTTGCAATATGAGTTTAATTATCATTTCTTATTCTATTTCTTTAATTTCAAGCGAGTAGCTAGATTTTTACTAGGGTTTTGACCCAACCCCAGTGTGTAAATCTTATGGGTATTTAATTTAATGCTTATTTATGGTTGGGTGTTTATTATTTAGCCTTGTTATTGCTTTTATTTGTGGCATTAATAGTTGCAAACATTAGTTCATGCCTATTTGACTTGGTCTCTATTTGAGAAAGAGAAACAATGTCTAGGAAAACTTGGATAACAAGAAATTGGGTCAATTGAGAGATTGATAATCCCAATCAAAGAGTTCAACCTAGAGATCATAACAACCCGACTTGAGCTTTTATCAACCGTTTTGTTCAATACCCATTTGGACTTGAGAAAGCCAAATTAGGCAAAATCACTCTCTGACCGAGAGGTATTGAGTGGGTAATTGAGTGTTGATAGCTATAATACACCCCGACTAATAAAACAAATATTAAGGTTTATATCCGATTAGGCAAATACCTAGGCGATGGTCATAGCCCTAGGCGTTTACAAAACTTGAAAAATTTGAAAACAATTTCTTAGTTTTATTTCTCAAATTGCAATTATAGTTTTAAATTAGACTTAAAAACAACCTAATTTGTATGGAAGTGTAAATTGAGATAGTCAAACTCACATACTACCATATATACTACTAACTCCCATCTATAGCTCCCTGCAGAATTCGACCCCGACTCTTGTTGGGTACTATCATTGCAATCGACCATTTCATAACCTTTAATTGAGGTGTGAAATTGGTGGGGCCATTGTCGGGGAGCTAAAAACTGTGTTAGCCATATATTTAGGTGTGTTTTTGGGAATATCTTCTTTTCCTTCCTTGTTACTAACGTGTTGAGTTATTATAGGTGCAATCATGGCAAATAATGAACTTGGAAACATAGCTTTGGGGGATGTGGACGTTGGGGATGATCAAATGGATAAGGTCCCTCTTGAACCTCAAGTCAATAGACGAGGCCGAGTGCCTCAAGAAAATGTGCCCGCTCCTCCCCCACCTCCACCACGAGGGGATCCACACTGGGTGTTGCCGAATGAAGGGTATGAAAGTGCTATAGTCCCTCCCCGTATTAGGACGAGCAGCTTTCAAATGACCAGCGTGATGCTCACTTTGCTAAAGCAACGAGGGTTCTTTATCGGTGCACCGGGTCAAAATGCATATAAACACTTGAAGGGGTTCGTAATACGTGTTGGGAGAGTAGACAAACAAATGTCTCCGATGATGCTTTGATGCTAAGGCTTTTCCCTTATCTCTACGGGGGAAAGCTTTAGATTAGTTGGAACGTTTGCCAAATCATTCCATTCATACTTAGGATGAATTATCGGAGAAATTTATTTATAAGTACTTCTCTCCCGGGCACATGGCTATTCTTTAGGATGAAATTCTAGCATTCAAGAAAGAGCCCAATGAACCACTACATGAGATATGGGAAAATTATAGAAAAATGGAGAAAGAGTGCCCCAACAATGATGTGACAGAGAACATGATTCAACAAACTTTCTATTGGGGGATCAATGCAACCAACCAATGTGTAGTGAATCAACTTACCGGTGGGAACTTCATGACTACGCCTTATGCGGAGGTATGTGATATCTTGGATGAGATGGAGGATACTTATCAGCATGGAAATCTTGGGCCAATGTTCCACAGGGTGATCCCAATGTGATTCTTCTTCACAAAGAGTTGCATGACCATGGTCAAGCCATAACCGAGTTGACTATCACCATGAACCAATTGGCAAAGGCTCAACTTTAACAAGTGCAAAACCCAAGGCAAGTCAATGCAGTGGAGGGAGTAAATATGATGGTGAACAAGAAAAGAACAAGAAGTCCACAAGTGCAACAAAGAGTGGACAATTTTGTGCAAGATGATAATGGATTTGATCAAGATGATTCTTATAATGACCAAGAAGAAAAGGTCCAATATGTAAACAACTTTCAAGGGCAAAGAAACAACTTCCAAGGCCCTAACCAACAACAACGGTGACCTCAAAATAATCAAGGCAATTGGAATTCTCACAACCAAGGTAATTGGAGTGGTGAAAACAATCAAAGCAATTGGAATAACAACAACAATCAAGGCAATTGGAGTGGAGACAATAATAAAGAGAATTGGCATAACAACAATAACTAAGGCAATTGGTGAGGTAACAATCAAGGCGGGTGGAGCAACAATCAAGGAAATCGGGGGTCGGGTTTTCAAAGGCCTCGATGTATCAACTACTGAGCAACCCACATCCTTATCCTTCCCATGGTCCTAGTTCTTCCAATAATGAAATAGGCCGTATTGAGAACATGTTCAAGCAAATGATGGAGAAGAATTACGATTTCGATGCCCAACTTGCTTCACACAACACATCGATCCACAACTTAGAAGTGCAAATAGGGAAAATCTGTCAAGCTTTAAATACTCGTTCTAAGGGGGCACTACCAAATGACACGGTGGTGAACCCAAAGGGTGGGGACAATACGGGGCATGCCATGGTCATTAATACAAGAAGTAGAAGAGGTGGGAATGTACCTACCTCAAGTCAAAGGCAAATTGTGGATGATGAGCAAGTGGTAGAAGAAGAATAGATCCCAAGCAATGTGGTACAAGCAAATGATGAAGTGCGGATTGATATTGATGATAATGTGGATAAGAATCTAGAGAAAGTGAACCCGTCGAGGGATCATGTTATTGACATACCAGAACCAGTAGTGCAAAAGGCTAAGGCACCATTGCCTAAGCCACCTCCTCAATATCCCCAAAGGCTTGACAAGAAAATGGCAAGAATCAGTTCAAAAAGTTTATTAATATGATTAAGTGTCTCTAGATAATTGTGCCATTAGTTGAAGCCTTGTAGTAAATACCTAGTTATGCAAAGTTTATGAAGGACTTGGTGACAAAGAAGCGGTCAATGAATTTTGAAACTATCAAAGTCACTCATCAAGTGAGTATAATTGTGCATTCTATGGCTCATAAATTGGAAGATCCTAGTGCTTTCACAATCTATTGTACCATTGGAAGTGCGAGTTTGCTAAAGCTCTTTGTGATCTTGGGGAAAGTATCAATTTGATGCCCTATTAGGTTTTCAAGACCTTGGGAATTAGGCAACCAAGACCCACATCTATGAGATTACAAATGGCCGATCGTACAATGAAGAGACCATTGGGAGTGATTGAAGATGTATTGGTTCATGTTGATAAGTTCATTCTCCCGGCGGATTTTGTTATTCTTGATTGTGAAGTGGACTCTGAGGTGACAATTATTCTTGGTTGACCTTTCCTTGCTACGGGTAAGGCTCTTGTTGATGTGGAAGCCGGAGAACTCACTTTCCAGGTGGGTGATGAAAAGGTGGTGTTCCACGTGTGCAAATCTATGAGGCAACCAAATAGCAATGAAGTGTGTTCTTTTGTGGACTTGGTGACCGATGTGATTATTGATGATACAAGTGCCACGATTAATGTGGATGATTTTTTGGATGCTGTCTTGCTCAACTTTGATGATGACGAGATGGATGGCTTCATGGAATATGTAAATTCTTTTCAAGGAATTGGGTCTTTCAACTATGCACCCCAAAAACTTTCCTTGGATCTTGAAAATAGGAAAAATCCTCCTACAAAGCCTTCAATTGAAGAGCCTCCTATCTTGGAGTTGAAGCCATTGCCTCCACATCTTAGGTATGAATTTTTTGGCCCTTGTTCTACTTTACCGGTTATTCTTTCCTCTTGTTTGACTAATGTGCAGGTTGACTCTACATTGGCTATGCTCTACAAAAGGAAGAAAACTATTGGGTGGACTTTGCCGGATATTCGAGGAATAAGCCCCGCATTTTTCATGCACAAGATTAACTTGGAGGAAGATGCCAAACCATCCATTGAACATCAAAGGAGACTCAATGAGGCCATCCAAGACATGGTTAAAAAGGAGATCATCAAGTGGTTAGATGCCGGGGTTGTCTACCCTATTTCCAACAGTTTGTGGATTTCTCCGGTGCAATGTGTCCCAAAGAAGGAGGGCATGACAGTGGTCATCAATGACAAGAATGAGTTGATTCCCACAAGAACAGTGACCGGGTGGAGAGTATGTATGGACTATCGCAAACTAAACAAAGTCACGAGCAAAGACCATTTTCCACTTCCCTTCCTCGACTAAATGCCTGATAGGTTGGCCGACCGTGCTTTCTATTGCTTTCTAGATAGATATTCAGGCTACAAACAAATCCTTATTGCCCCGTAAAAGCAAGATAAAATAACTTTCACTTGTCCCTATGGCACTTTCGCTTTCAAGCAGATGCCATTCGGCTTATGTAATGCACCGGCGACTTTTCAAAGGTATGATGGCGATCTTTATGGATATGGTAGAGGACTACCTTGAAGTCTTCATGGATGACTTCTCCATAGTCGGGGATTCCTTTGATGATTGTTTAGCAAATTTGCTTCTTGCCTTTGTGTTTGCAATTAAGAAATTCCACCCATACTTGATGGGTGCAAAGGTTATTGTTCATGCGAATCATGCGGCACTTCGCTGTCTTATGAGAAAGAAATATTCAAAAGCTAGGTTGATGAGATGGGTGCTATTGTTGCAAGAGTTTGATATTGACATCCAAGACAGAAAAGGGAGTGAAAATCAAGTAGCGGACCACTTGTCTCATTTGGAGGAGGAGAGGAGGTTGCATGATGGCCTTGAAATCAATGACTCCTTCCCTGATGAGAAACTCTTGGTTATTTCAATGAAGGAGGTGCCATGGTTCACAGATCTCGCAAACTTCTTTGTGTGTGGAATCATCACTGCCAAGTTCTCTTCAAATCAAAGGAAGAAGCTCAAATGGGATCGTCAAGATTATTATTGGGACGATCCATACCTCTTCTGGATTTGCACGGATGGGGTAATTAGAAGATGTGTACCAGACAAAGAGCAAAGTGTTATTCTTGAGGCTTTCCATTCTTCGCCTTATGATGGTCACCATGGCGGAGCAAGAACAACAGCCAAAGTGCTAAGTTGCGGTTTCTATTGGCCCACTCTTTACAAAGATGCAAGTGATATGGTGAAAAATTGTGATGAATGCCAATGGGCCGGTGGAATCTTGAAGAAGAATGAAATGCCTTTCACTGCTATTTTGGAGATTGATATCTTTGATGTGTGGGGTATTGACTTTATGGGTCCTTTTATGAGTTCGTGTGGAAACACTTACATCTTGGTTGCAGTTGATTATGTGTCTAAATGGGTTGAGGGCATTTCTTTACCCAACAATGAAGCGAGAAGTGGTGGCATTCTTGAAGAAGAACATTTTCAGAAGATTTGGTACTCCACGGGCTATTATAATCTATGGAGGGTCGCATTTTTGCAACAAGGCTTTTGACACTTTGCTTAGCAAGTATGGTGTCACTCATAAAGTTATGACTCCCTATCATCAACAAGCTAGCGGTCAAGTGGAAGTCGCCAATTGGGAGATAAAGAGTATCTTGTCTAAAACAGTGAATGCTAACCATACGGATTGGTCAAAAAAGTTTGATGATGCACTATGAGCTTATCAGACTGCTTTCAAAACTCCTATCGGAATGTCTCCATACCAGTTGGTATTTGGCAAAGCTTGTCATCTTCTGGTGAAACTTGAGCACAAAGCCATGTGGGCTTTAAAGAAGTTGAATCTTGATTGGAATGCAACCGCTAAATTGCGTGTTGCACATTTGATTGAATTAGATGAGTTCTGGTACCATGCATATGCAAGTTCGTCTTTGTACAAAGAGAAGATGAAGTACCTTTATGACAAATATATTTAGAACAAGGAGTTCAAGGTGGGTGATCTTGTTTTGTTGTTCAACTCACGATTGAAGATGTTTCCCGAAAAGCTGAAATCTAAGTGGAATGATCCCTTTGAAAGTATGGGTGTGATACCTTTTGGTGCATTGAACTTGAAGAACAAAAATGATGAGGTATTCCGAGTCAATAGTCACCGAGTGAAGCATTATTTGGGAAAGATTGATGATGGCCATGTGGTAGAAGTTATTCACTTGAAATGATGGTAATTTGCATCGTGTCGCGACATTAAATCAGTCACTTCTTGAGAGGCAACCCATGTTTTCTTTTTTTTTTCTTTTCTTCTTTTGTAGATAGGTGTTATTTTTTGTGCTAACTAGATTTGAAGTGTGTGTAGGGATGAGTGTACTTTACAGGAACTGTTCCCAGAAGATTGGCTAAGTATGGAAAAAGTGTGGACCGCACAATTGTAATTGCTAAAGCAAAAAGGAAACTGCGGCCGCACAATTGCAGTGTGGACCGCACAAATTGAAAAGGGAAAATGCAGACTCTCTAAAGTTTGGTTTGTCAGAGAAATGGCCAAAGTGCGGCCGCACACCAAAATCTGTGGTTCGCAATAAAAATCTACGGTCGCATTGCAAATTCTGTGGACCACAGATCAGCAAGGGCATTTGAGCCCCAGGTACCAGAGTGCTGACCGCAGAAGGAATTCTGTGGCCTCACTCATCACCTTTTTCCCTTAGTCAGCCCGTCCTGTATAAATAGCAAACCTAGGGTTACTATACATTTTTTTTCCCTCTCTGAGCACTCAAAAATCTAAAACATTGAAAGCATATGCTAAATAATCTGCCACATACAATCAACATCTGTGATCACTCATTTGCACTACTTTAAATTCGATATGCTTCAATAACTCATACAATTTTTTAATTTTTAGTTTAATTTATAATTTGTTAGGTAGTCTTAGGCCATTTGTCAGTATATTTCACTTTTACAACCATGTGGGGTTTAAACTGTAGTGGTTCCACTGGTAATTGCTCTTTGGGGAATGGGTGAATTGATTTTCATGCTTAATTGTTAATACCATATCAGATTTGTGAAAACATTGTTAACCCTAGAATTTTGCTCGTAAATGTTTTGAAATCTACGGCGACACAAGAAATTGTACGGTACGTAGAAGTTTGGATTAGGGTACTATAAGTAACCTTGATTCTCCGGCCGCACGAAAAATTATACAGACCGTAGAAATTCCATCGCGGTCGCAGAAAAGTGAGTGCGGTAGCAAAAGAGCCCAATATCTATCTTTAGAGAGTTGGAATTTTGATGAATCTGATGTGCGACTGCAATAGAAAATGTGTGGATCGCGCTCAAGTTCTGTGGTCGCACTAATAGTTATGCGGACCACTGATCCAGTTCTGCGGCTGTAAGATCAAATTGTGCGGTCTGCAAAGCCCAGACTGCAGCCTCACTTATAATTATGCGGACTGCACTCCCTTACCCTGCAAGCATGTTTTACACTGTGTGTTCACTATCTGTTTGCACTTGAATTATAACTAATACATGTTGTTGCTTGTTACAGAAAATGGTTGGATTTTGTGGCCGAGGAGATACATCAAAGGGGAGGGGTGAACCTTCTAGGGGCCGAGGCAAAAGTACTTTACCCCTCGCCCTCTAGAAGATAATCACAAAGAAGGCTACAACCGACCGAAGAAGAAATACAGAGCCCTCCGAATCCGACTCAGTTCAAGAACAACCGGCTGTCCAATTAAAGCCACCAGGAAGGTATCAACTCCGGGGCAAGCCTTCCATATCATATAGCACCTCCGAGGGTTCAGAGAGTGCCAGTCAGGCTTTTGAGCCATCCTCTACACCTGTTCCTGAGGCACTAATGACTAATGTTGATGATATTCCAGATGATAACCGAGGGGGTGATACTACAGTTGCTGGCCTTGAAAGGTCGAAGAAGAAAGAGGTGTGGGAGGATCGGCTCGTCAGTCTGGCTACCTTCACTAGCTTGCGTGGGTGCTGGTCGGTGAGATCGCTCACTCTTGAGCGACAATTCCAACTAAAAGACCTTGACAAGTATAATCCAGCAGTCTTGAGACAGTTCCGAGAGTGGAAGGGGGGATATGGTTCACCCAGAGTGTAGTGGACGCAAAAGAGTATCTGGTCCGGAAGTTCTATGCCATTGTGGCGCACATAAAGAAAGGGACCAAAGTGACCAAATTGAGGAATCTGAAGGTGAGGTTTGACCAGCACACACTAAACTCCTACTTGGGGTTGAGGATGTTGAGCCTGCATAATACTTGGAGAAGCTGGCGATGGGAGATGCAGCTCGCCCATGGCTAGCCGAGATTCTTGTAGCCCCAGGGGCACCACCACCATGGATCACAACAGGGGTTCCTATTCAGCGGAACACCTTAAGCTATTAGGTGAAGGGATGGCAAACCTTTGTCTGCAACAGATTAGACCCGTGCCAGAATGAAACAAACCTTCCTATCCCACGGGCAGTTCTAGTCTCCTCCATTATGGCCGGGTACCCGATCAATGTGGGTGCCATGATGTTGGCCAACATAATCGTTGTCGCCAGGCAAGCTGATACCTCTTACCTGTATCCCAACACCATCACTGAGTACCTTACAGATGCACGGGTGGAGTCGGGAGATTTTGACACGAAGGTTCGGGCTAAGAAACCCTTCTCATGGTATTCTCTGATAGATGCACACAACCCTAAGAGAAAGGGTCAGCCGACTACCACCGTAGGCCAGTCTAATGAGCCATCATTGGTAGCTGCAGAGACAGCCAGTATGCCATCCACTTCAGCAGAGCCTTCATCCAGTGCAGCTACCATGCCCCCACTTTCAGCCTCATTGCCTTCCATCTCAGCTTTGAAGCTGGTGCCTATGCCCTCTGCTCCACTTTCTCTGTTGCGAGTCTCCCAGATATTGGCGAGCCTCAACAACTGGCTGTAGACAACTTCTGCAAACTTGTCTGACATATCCAGTCATGTTGCAACACAGTTATCCATTCTGGCACCCAATATTCCCCTGCAGTTGAAGAAACTTGAAGAAGCTCTTGGAGAATCAGAACACAATTATGGCCACGTTGGTACATCATGGGTTAGTAATAAAAGAGCTGGACAAAGAAGTGAAGAAGATACGGAAGTCCCAGGCCTCAAAGAAGTTAGTGGATAAGCTCCGAAGATAGGTCACCAAGCTTGCAGCAGCCGGAGACATTCCATTTGATATGCTGATTGACCCGCACCACCCAGGCCCAGATCCTACAACACCTACAACACAAGCTGGCCAGTATGAGAAGCCACAGATTGCTGCTGACACTGCCGAGGTAGTACGTAAGATGTTCACAAACCCAGCCACTCCTAGACTTAAGGATGATGAGATCCAGTTGGATGAGGCTGAGGTCGGCGCCACTGCTGGGACACAAAGATGGACACAGAGCCATAGAGAGTTTTCTTCAATCTTACCCTTCTTTTACTCTTATTTTGTTAAGCATTGAGGACAATGCTTATTTTTTCTTCTTGGGGGGGGGGGGAGTTTCTTTGACATATTTTGATGATTCTGTATTTTGATGACTTTGAGACATTTGACCTATAATTAACTTAATACTATTTTCTTCTTCTTTCTCATTATGTATATATTCTCTTCTCTCTCTCTCATTATGTATATTTGTTACGCTTTCAATAGTTTTTTGCTTTATAGCTTCTTTATCTTTATGTTTGTTTCCTTTTTGAATTAGTAGCTTCTTTTTGCTTTAATAGCTCTTTCTATAGTTTAGTGGATAATAAGACTTTGGTTTTCTTAATGTCACGGTTCTTTCCAAATGTGTTTTTTTTTGTGAACCAGGTAGCTCTTCCCAATGATGGATGGAGTGACAACCTTCTTAAGGGATTGAGTCCGTCTTTGGTGTCTAGGTAATAATAGTAATGAATAAAAAGAGCTGATGCTCGAAGAGTCAAACGTACTTCACCTGGTACCAACAAACTTTACTACATGCTTATGGTTAAAAACAAGGTTTTTGGAAAGAAATAGCTCTACTTACTGACTTGTGACTCTTGTGTTGATTTAGGAAATCATCGAGTGGTTTAATCAAACCATAGTGATTTTCAATCTTAAAATGGTTGTTGTGGGCCCTAGACTCTTTCCTCTTTAACAATCCAGCTGCATGAGAGGTGATATGCTTTTGTTGCAAGTCCAATTACCCGTGTGAATGATTTAGAATTTGCCCTGAATGTGTTTCTAGGCGAAATTTTAAGTTTTGATTGGCTTGAGAAGTGATTGTAGGCGCTCCTTGACCCGTTTAAAGTTTTCCCACCAATGTTGTTATCCCTAGTCAACCCATTTGAGCCCCGAACCTTTTTCATTTGATAACCATGTTATAAGCCTTTATCCATTTTGTCGTGACCCTCTCCTGGCACCCGAGATTTTCTTAACACCTCTGTGAAACAATTGGATACAAATGTAAGTTTGGGGGAGAGACGAGGAACTTGAAAGAGGTATCAAGGCACAAAAAGAGAAAAAAAATGAAGAGAAGGAAAGGCATGAAAAGGAAAGAACAAAAAGAAAAATAAAGAAAGTGAATAAGTGGAAGAGTTGATGGGATTCACAGAAAAGTAATGATGCAAAGCATGAAGAAATCAAAGAGGTAGAAAATGAATGTCATGATAAAGAAAGAGTGATGTTAAGTCTCTCTAGTCCATCCCTAGGAAAAGAAAATGCCTCAAAGATTTGACAAAGCATGAGCCAAGATCAGAAAATGGAGTGCTTAAGGAAAGATGAACCCGTTCTATCATAGCATATCCAACCTTAGTCCAAAAGCCTTCATTGCATTCCAAAAAAGTCCTACATTATTTCAAGCCAAGTGAGCTAACAATAGTAGTGATCTACATGAGGGGCAAGCCTATGGTACTTAAAGCCATACTTGCGACATTCTTTTGAGAGATATGAGTGAACCTTTTGCAAATCTTTGGATTGAGTGCTAAAATTCTTGAGAGAGATAGGAAAACGGAGAGTAGAGGAGGAGGAGTTTGGGATCCACAATAACCTACATGAAAGAGCGAGCTTCCTTGATGAGTAAAGTCAACTCTTGATACTTAAGTGTCACATTAGAACTATTTGTGCATAAAAGTTTAACTTGTTGCCTTATTGATAATTCATGAGTGGTGTGGATAATTGTTGGTCTCAATTGATATGTGAATGACTCACCTTTGATTAGATGGAATGGCTTTTAACTTGTGGAGGTGGGAACTAATTTATTTGCTTGAGGACAAGCAAAAACTTAAGTTTGGGGGAGTTAATAAGTGGGGATTTCGACTACTGATCACGCCCAACTATGCCTTATAAAAAGGACAATGCGGTCGTTGCAAATATAATCCAGTTTACAAGTCCGGAGTCGAATCCCACAGAGAACTAAGGCTTAGCTACAGCTGTTCACTATCACCAAGAAGACAAGCTTGAACAGTTCCTAACTTATAGATATTTAGATTCTTGTGTTTAACTAATTGATAACAAATTAAAATAATAAATTAACAACTAAAGATACTAAGAGTTAGAGACAAGATTAAGGAGGTCTAGAGTTATGATTTCCCCAATTGTCGGAATCCTTCCCGCTATGTCTTCTATAATTTCGCCTAAGTATTCTCTACCGATCATGAGCACTCTTATTACCGTAAATCTCTCCCGAGTAATCACGACAATTTACTAGACGCACTCTCCCGAGCTACGCTAGCTGGCTTTTGATACAGCTCACTTCAGATCGCACCCAAGGCTTCGTTATCCCTAATCCCGCCTTTAAACCCTTGGTTATTGATCTATGCATAACTCGGGAGAGAGTGCATATTTAGGTAATTGTTGAATAACACCACTCCCAGAGTATATGAGGGATCAATAACCGAGGGTTTAAAGGCGGGATTAGGGATAACGAAGCCTTGGGTGCGATCTGAAGTGAGCTGTATCAAAAGCCAGCTAGCGTAGCTCGGGAGAGTGCATATAGTAAATTATCGTGATTACTCGGGGGAGATTTACGGTAATAAGAGTGCTCATGATCGGTAGAGAATACTTAGGCAAAATTATAGAAGACATAGCGGGAAGGATTCCGACAATTGGGGAAATCATAACTCTAGACCTCCTTAATCTTGTCTCTAACTCTTAGTATCTTTAGTTTAATTTATTATTTTAATTTGTTAATCAATTAGTTAAACACAAGAATCTAAATATCTATAAGTTAGGAACTGTTCAAGCTTGTCTTCTTGGTGATAGTGAACAACTGTAGCTAAGCCTTAGTTCTTTGTGGGATTCAACTCCAGACTTGTAAACCGGATTATATTTGCAATGACCGCATTGTCCTTTTTATAAGGCATAGTTGGGCGTGACCAAATTTTGGCACCATTGCCGGGGAAATAACGGTGTAGCTGTAGGTGTACATATTGCTATGTTTCAAATTTGAACTTTTATTTTTATTTTTTTTGTATTTGATATTTTTTTTTGTTTTACTTGTTGATTTAAAAAAAACATGGCATCATGGAATTATGAAAGTTTTGATGTTGGTAATTCTACTTTTAATCCTCCTTATGCATATTGTGATGAAAACCACCCTTGGCAAAATTATCAAAGTATTTTCGAGAGTGAGTTATGTGCACCAACTCAATCTTATGTGTGGAATATGTGTGATATGTGTGGTGGTCAAGATGGTCACTTTCATGGTTGTGCTTATATTTCTTATCTTCCCCCAACCCCTTATTATGATGATTCTATGTTTATTTGTGAGGATAATAGGAACAAAGAACCTCGGGAAGCTGACCTAAAGAAGATCGAAGATATGTTAAAGTGTCTTATAGAACAACAAAGTAAAATACTGCTGCAGAGAGAAAGGCAAGATGAAACTATTCGCAACTTAGAGGCTCAAGGGAGTCAATTAGTTGAAGCTTTTAATGCTCAATATGTCAATATTATGGATAGTAGTCAGGAGCAGTTTGCATTAGAGACGGAAATTGAGGTGCCAATGGAGGGGTCCAAAGTAGAACCCCAACACTCTAACCATCTAGAATTTGAGGATGCCGATGTTGAAGAAATAATACTAGAGTCAACCAGGGACGTTGAAGATACAAATTTAGTTGACTCTAGTGTTTTGGGTGTTGAGGAGGTCGAAAATCTTGAAGTTCATGTATTGGAACGTGTTGGACCTCATTCCAAACACTTCTCTACATTATGTTCGGACGGTGAAATGGGAATGGATCTTTACGAGCATAAAAAGGAGTCCAAGGAAGAGGTAGATGGGCCTTATATTTTGAAATTCTCAAGGCCGTCTAGGCAAGGTGACACTCCTCGGTCGAGAGCCAAAAAGTGCATAAGACTCTATCTAATTTTTGGCTCGCAAGAATTTGTACTGCCCTAAGAGCATAATCATAAGCTTGAAGCAAAACTTGGGGTGCGATTCATAAGTTTGAAGTGGAGGCAGAAAGTGATTCACGTCGTGCCGCGACGTTAAATCAAGCGCTTGTTGGGAGGCAACCCAGCTTTACTGCTTTCTTTTATTTTTTGTATTAATTTTTTTTAATTGTATTATTGTAGTGTCAATTTTTTATTTTCTAGGAGTATGGAAAGCAAAGGTATTGGAAGGATACAATAACAAACCAAATGGTTGGAACTAAGTGTGAGGTACCCGCACAAAGGACCAAGCTTGGGAGAAGTCTGAGTACCTCATGAGCTGTTAATGCTTCGGCCTTTGGCCTACCAGGGATTCTCTTTTACCCTTTTTATTAGTTATGGTGTGCATTGGGGACAATGCACAATTTTAAGTGTGGGGTGAGAAGATTGTCTGGGTGACTTTCTATGCTATTTTAGTTGTATTAGTTTAATTGAACAATTTTTTTTTAAATAGAAAAGATTGGATTTTTCCCGACGATGGATCTATCAGACAATTTTCTTGAGGGATTTAAGTCTAAAGAAAAGGTACAAAAAGATTTTCTTTTGTTAGGTAGTGTAATAATTACCCCTTGGTTTTTCTTTAAACCACGGTTCTTTTCCAAGGGTTTTATTTGAACCGGGTATAGTTAGTTTTTTTTGGGAGTAGGAGCCAGTGTGAGATGAATTGAATTGAAGCAATATCTCTTGACTTTGTTATGCCTTGAGAATAGTGAGTACTTTGGTTGTGACGCTTAAGCTCAGTTTTTTGACTCTTGTATAAGTACCTTAATTGTATGTTCTTAAAATTGCTTAACTGCTTTGACTAGAGTGTCCGTGAATCCAATCCTGAGTGAGTTATGTGTCATGTGTGTGTGAGGTTTGTTGTATTCTGTGCATTGCATTTGATATCTAAAACTTGCCCCGTGTGTTTGCAAAGCGAAATAGTAGTTTTATTCAGTCTAGGAAGTGATATAGGCATTTCTTTGTTGAGCGAGATATGTATATTGTACCCGCATAATTGTTATGTATCGTAGTTAACCCCTTTGAGCCTGTAATCATGTTCCACATTACAAGCCTTACTCATTTGTTTGAATTAACCATCTATTTGAACCATTGTAACCTCTCATGGGCACTTGAATTGTTAGGAACTTTGTAAAAGTTAAAGTGTGGGGTGGTTGGTTTGACTTTTGAGTGGAACCAATGAAATAAGGAGAATGCACTGATTTGAAAGAGCAAGAGCCACTTGAATTGACAAAAAAACGAAAAGAAAAAAAATAATTGCATTGCTGTGAAAAAAAAAAATTCTTTGATAGTGGTGACTCTTGATATAATTGTGCTTAAATAATTTGGGAGTTGATATATATGGATGTGAAGGTGGAGTTTGGCTTGACATAAGTATGGGGTTTGAATGTTAAAGTATATGTATTAAAGTGCTTAGGGAGGTGTCGTCACTCTTATATCTAAATGTATCCTACCCGTCCCGTAGCCTACATTACAACCAAATAAAGTCCTAATTGATCCTAGATTGAATGAGCTCCATTAGTAGATTAGTACACTACGGGCAAGCTTATGGTGCATTTTTTGTGGCATATGAATGTTATTTCTGAGAGTGAGTGAATTCTTTCTATCTTGAGTTCCTAAGTGTTCTTAAATTTTACTGTGTGGAACTACTCTCTTTTGTTGTGTGAGGGCACTTGATTCATGAAGGAAAGGTAATGTCAGTAACCTCTATGTTAGAGTAAGTAGGTGAATTGTGAATAATGCGTGGTACTTATGAGTCAAATCTTGAGGTGAAGATGTTACACTTTTGTGCTTAGTCTATTTTAAATACTCTTGGTGTGATGAATTAGGAGAATTGTTTAAAAAGGTCGTGTCTATAAAAAAAAGTGTAGTTTGATTGCTCGAGGAAGAGCAATGGTTTAAGTGTGGGGTGTTGATGATAGGCTATAATTACGTATTTTAGTCGATTATTACACTCTAATTTACTGCACTTTAGTTGAGTTTGCGCTTTAATCGCTAGTGTTTTGCACTAATTGTGTGTTTTATGCCTTGTAGGTGTGATTCCGAGCTATATAGATGTTATGTAATGAATTTAAGTGGTTTGGAGCTTTGAAGTCTGAGTAATAGCTCAAGGAATTAAGCCGGGATCGTGTTCGGGGATCAACGGATGATAAAACAACAAAACGAAATTATAGCCTTATAAAAAGGACAATGCGGTCGTTGCAAATATAATCCGGTTTACAAGTCCGGAGTCGAATCCCACAGAGAACTAAGGCTTAGCTACAGCTGTTCACTATCACCAAGAAGACAAGTTTGAACAGTTCCTAACTTATAGATATTTAGATTCTTGTGTTTAACTAATTGATTAACAAATTAAAACAATAAATTAACAACTAAAGATACTAAGAGTTAGAGATAAGATTAAGGAGGTCTAGAGTTATGATTTCCCCAATTGTCGGAATCCTTCCCGCTATGTCTTCTATAATTTCGCCTAAGTATTGTCTACCGATCATGAGCACTCTTATTACCATAAATCTCTCCCGAGTAATCACGACAATTTACTAGACGCACTCTCCCGAGCTACGCTAGCTGGCTTTTGATACAACTCACTTCAGATCGCACCCAAGGCTTCGTTATCCCTAATCCCGCCTTTAAACCCTCGGTTATTGATCCCTCATATACTCTGGGAGTGGTGTTGTTCAACAATTACCTAAATATGCACTCTCTCCCGAGTTATGCACACTAAATAGGCACAGCTAATTGAGAGCTCTTCAATCAACCAGAATATAAACGTAGTTGAACAAATAGAGAAAAGATATGGCTCAATTATATAAAAACATAACAAGAATTTATCCTACAAAAGGTTCTATCAAAACTCTAGGTAACAACTTAGCTATTCATAATAGTATGTAAAACTACAATACTAAAAGTCATAACTAACAATGAAAAATAGGAAGAGGAAGGAAAAAACTCGTGGAAGAATTCCCAAGCCTTGCTCCTATTGTGTCTCTGCCTCCTTAGGTCAAATCTATGTCAAAAATATGTCCTCTCCAATTATTGGCCGGTTTCCTTGGTTTAATATAGGGTTTAGGGCTTAAAATCCCGTTTTTTGAACCTTGGTCCCTGAAATTTACTCATCCTTCCGCGGTTCCACCGCGGTCGCGCCGGAACCGCGGCCAAACACCCTATCAGATTCTTCAGTTGTCCGCGACTGCCCTCTGCCGCGGTTCTGACGCGGTTGTTGACCCTGTTCTGTTTGGAATTTGAAAAAACGTAAAACATGAAAGTTGTAGACCTTTGCGTTAGCTTTCCAACCATATATTTTTAGGCTCAAATTGAGTTCTGAGTAAAACGTTATGTCTATTTTACTAGACAGTGCGCAATATGCTTCTTCGAGTTTTCGTTTTGTTGTTTTATCATCCGTTGATCCCCGAACGCTATCCCGGCTTAATTCCTTGAGCTATTACTCAGACTTCAAAGCTCAAAACTATTTAAATTCATTACATAACATCTATATAGCTCGGAATCACACCTACAAGGCATAAAACACACAATTAGTGCAAAACACTAGCGATTAAAGTGCAAACTCAACTAAAGTGCAGTAAATTAGCGTGTAATAATCGACTAAAATACGTAATTATAGACTATAATCAACTACTTATTAGCACCTTTTTGCTTTTGTTTTAGTCCAAAAGTGTTTAATTATGTTCCCAAAAATTGATGAAATGTGCTTAAATGCGGGAATATTGGAAGATGAACACCCGAGATGAAATCCAACTCAAAAAGGAGTAATCTAAACTCAAGGACATAAAAGGCACAAAAGCTCAAAAGTGCAGACCACAAAATATTATCTACGACCGCAAATGATGAAGGAAAAGCCATCAGAGTTTGGTGCAAGGTGCGGTCCGCACATGAATTGTGTGGCTGCAAAAGCTGTGCTAGGAACAAAATTTAGAGAATATGTATTCCAAATTGCAATTATAGGTCGATTGAGTGGGTAATTGGGTGTTGATAGCTATAATACACCCCGACCAATAAAACAAGCATTAATATTTATATCCCATTAGGCAAACACCTAGGTGATGGTCATAGCTCTAGGCTTTTACAAAACTTTTTTTTATCCAGTAACTTCCATTTCTATTTCACCAAAAAAAATCATTACAATGCAGGAACTGCTGACTAGTTCCTTGAATCTATTTGACAACTGATTTCTCAACTATAATCTATACAAGGTTTTACTTTCAGCTATAGCCTATACACAAACTTCAACCTATACAATCTGCAGTATAAACAAAAGGCAGTACATTTGAAAGAATAAAGAGCTAAACTTGTCTAAGGATACCAATTCAATGCCTCCAAATGTTTCTGCCAGCTGATATGTGTATTGCCTTTGATATGTATATGGCTGCAATTTCTCTGCATATTCTATCTGATGATGAACTTCCACTTTGAAAGCTGATTTTGTTCTTGTCTCTCCATATGAGGTATACCATCATCCCAAAAATAGTTGAGACAATTGTCCCAATTCCCTTCTTTTGCCTAGCACAGGTTGTCACCCATTTCAGCTCTACTTAATGTTCTTATCTGTCTTGGACAACCAAGCCAATTCAATAATCTTTGCCAAATATTCTTCATGTATGGACAACCAAAGAATAAATGATCAAAATGTTCATCATCCAGGCCACAGAAAACACAAGTTTGAGGAACTTGAGTACCAATTTTCTATAGCCTCTCAACAGTAGGTAATCTCCCCTGTACAACTAACCATAAGTTGAATTTGTGTCGAGAGTGTATATGAGGCTATAAGATCAGGCATTTCCAGTACATCTTTTGGACATGAGGAATCTGCAACTTATATAACTTCTTTATGTTGAATCGTCCATCTATACTTTGCAATGTCATCAGTCTTGAAGTCAGGTCTCCTTGCAAGGTAGGTAGCTCAAGGATAAGCTTCCTGAGTTCAAGAATTTTTCTCACTACCCAGGCTGCATTCTTGGGTATGACTTTTACAAAACTTGATAAACAGTAAAAATAATCTTTTAGTTTTATTTCCCAAATTGCAATTGTAGTTTTAAATTAGACTTAAAAATAACCCAATTATGTGCAAGTGTAAAAAGAGATAATCAAACTCACACTCTACAATATATACTACTAACTCTCATCATTATCTCCCTACGAAATTTGATCCCGACTCTTATTGG
This sequence comes from Nicotiana tabacum, assembly GCF_000715075.1. NCBI lineage: Eukaryota > Viridiplantae > Streptophyta > Magnoliopsida > Solanales > Solanaceae > Nicotiana > Nicotiana tabacum. The sequence goes on along the minus strand of NC_134101.1, from coordinate 86,418,807 downwards.
GTACTATTATTGCAATCGACTGTTTCATAACCCTTAATAGAGGTGTAAAATTGGATGAGATCAAAGGTCTAGATTCCTTACAATCACATGAGTACAGGGGTACTAATACATCAAGTTCATCCCATAAATACTTTATTTTAGAGTAATAAGAAGTTACAGAGTCAGTACCTTGTCTCAATGTTGCTATGGCTGTCCAAAGGTGATAAATTCTAGTCAAATCTTACCTATTAAACCTCTCATGGAAATCGCTCTAGACTTTTCTCGCATTTGAAGCGTAGGCAATGCTTGGCATCAATTCACTCGATATAGTTCTTCCTATCCATAACAAAACAATTGCATTTTATTTTTTCCACTGTTCTGCCAATTCGCCTCTGTACGTACTCTTCACACAAGTTCCGTCCATAAACCCTAGTTTACTCTTTCCCCGGAGTGCCAATTTCATCGCCCTACTCTATAGCGTGTAATTTTCTGGCCCTGTGAGATTAAGCGTTATTAGGACAAGTCCAGGAGCATTTGAGGGTGGTAAAAATAGTGGATGATTATGATCTAGTAAGGCGACCTCATTTCATGCCATAGCTGATCAGATCGGAGTTCCGACGAGCTTCGATTCTTCAAATTTCTTCCTAATTACGATGAATTCACGATCGTCACTCTGATACCATGATAAATTCGGCTCAATTCATCAGGAGTAGTACGCATGCAAGTAAAACAATATCAAAGGAGAAGGAGAGAAAAAGTGGAGAGATGCAGAAATGAGATGAAGAAGATGAGCTGGTTTTCTTTCTTATATTCTCATTACACGTGAGTGGTCCCCTTTTATAAACTACTTAACCGACTCCAACTAACTCCTCATTCCTATTTACACTTTAATCTCTCAACTAGTTACAAGTACATCTCAATCTAGTATATACAACAATAATATCTAATACTTTTTAAAACATATTTCTTAAGTTGCATCTTACTAAGAAGATGAAACTCACTACTATGCATCTTACTAAGAAGATGAAACTCACTCACTACGCTATAGTAACAGAACATGAGTATATAACAAACTTCAAATAGAATGGAGGATTTGAGAGCTATACTTTTCCTATTCCAAGTTTTTTCCCCCAAAATTTAACTTAAATGTTCCAATTAAAGTCCATTTTTTACACTAACGGTTAAATGGACCTTAAAAATGGTATCTCTCCATATCAAGCATGATATGACAACCTAGAAAGTTGAGTGCTTAAAATGTACAGATTGGACTAATGCATATTGTCACACCTTCTTTTTCCTACACCCGGAAGGGGTGTATAATAAGGGAGTTTTTTCCAACTTAAAGTGAAAATCGAAACGGAATTATTTATTTAAGAATCAGAGTCGCCACTTGGTAAGGAATTCTGAATCGAGGAAAAGATTGACTCTATTTTACAGTCCGCGAAAACAGAAATCCGGGTAAGGAATTCTGTTAACCCGGGAGAAGGTGTTAGGCATTCCCGGGTTCCGTGGTTCTAGCACGGTCGCTCAACTGTTACAATTGGCCTATTATCTGATTTTAATGCATGTTTTAGCCTATGGTATATTTTAACTTTCTAACCGCTTTTAATTATTTTAAGGAAAATTTCAACGTCATCTAAAACACGTCTTTGGACCACGCCACATGAAATGCACCCGTAGTTCGAGACATATATTATTTAACGTTGTTAGGATTTGGATTAGGGTCACATGAAATGTACACCCGAGTTTAGGAAAGTAATTTTAAAATAGCGCGCCTAAAGCAACTACGCACTTTCAACTTTGCGAGGGCCATGAAAAATTCAAATAATGGCACACCTCGATTTCTAAAGGATTAAAATTAATTACGTGAGGGCCATGAATTTAGGGATTTTATTTGGCATGGCACGCCTCAATTCTACTTCTAAAGGAGATTCAAGAAGAATTAATTAAAGAATGTACGGAATTCTAATTTATTCCAGACCAAACTTATACTAATGATTTAATAAAATAAGGAACTAGCAAAAGACCGCCCCAAAATGATTGTAAAGTGGCCCAGCTAATGAAAGAAAACCTATTCGGTTGACCATTGTTGTGGGCTCAATACGTGAAAATCCTGGGCTTCAAGTGTAGGCCAGCTTGGCAGCCTGATCGTGGAAGAAGACTGCAGTTCGCAATCAGGCCAAGAATGATAGCCCAAAACATGACCCATCAAAGGCACTTGGAGCAAAATGCAACGCGTTTGAAACCTTACAAATGCATTTTAAAAAAAAAAAGACTTTGAATGGAGTAATCACTACTACAATTTTAATTCAAACACATTTGAAACCTGACAATTCACACACGAATTCTAAGACAACCTGATATGCAATAACACCTCTTTCACACACATTAGTCATCAACTACAAAACTCAAAAGCATCCATCGCTTGTATTAGAATCTGAAGCAACTATAGCCCTTGAACAAACTTGAATTTCAAATAATTTCTGGAAAAAACGCGATACACAAGAACTGACACTGGCCTAGGAAATTTACTAGTTCCGAAATCAAACACTTACAACCATTTGACAGTCTTATGGATTCACATAACAAGGACACGAGAATAATATTGATATTCAATAGACACCCAAGCCCCAACCCTGTACATCATACCTAAGTTTTTCCCATTTAATATTGTACCATCATGATTCAGAACATCACATACAATCCATAGGTTATTCCCTAATGATTGCCAGACTTAAATGATTACAGGAATTCAGTTATTATTCAATTATGCGACTCCTAACATACATCATGAAAGCAGATACTGATGACTCATTCAACACATATTGCATAAGGTCTATAATGTCTGAACCATCTACACTTCAAAAGAACCACATTCAATTCTGAAGCAAACAGATGACATGTAAGAAACACATGAATCAGAAGAATTTAATAAAGGAAATGAAAGCTAGCTATATGCCATTAGACTACTGGTAGAAACTCCAGAACTTTGTTTCCACTTCATTTCATCAAAATCTGCATTTACATTCTTCAGATCTCAAGAGTAATACTTAGATATCGAAAGGGGCAAAGAACAAAGTGAGGAATCAGCAGTAGAACAAGCAGAAATCAGCACCAGCAACACTCAGTAAACCAATTTCAAACCCCAGAAAATGACGTACAGCAACCCAGGAAGCAGTTTCAAACACATAATAACCCAGCAAACATCAAAACCCAACCTCGACGACTAGACCTCAAACCATTTCAAAACCCAAGCCAGCAGAAATTGATTCAGGAAGTGAAGACCTCAAAATGCAAAGCATAAACTCAATGGAACAGTATTTTCTGTCAAAAATTTTCAGTTGTTTTGAAATTTTTTTTTGAATTTTTTCCTCTCTCTTTAGCTTTGAAATCTAAAAATCTGAAAATCTCAAAAAAAAATCCCCTGTTGAATTCCCGGAAGTATGCCTTTATAGGCAAGGAAATAGGGCAACTAATGTGAATCAGATTTGCACCTTAGTCCCTTTCTCAATTGTCATTTTTGCTTAAAAAATCCTTAAATTACTGACTTGTTGGCCAAGTAAGGCTATTTTGCAGCTTCTAAGAAGCTTCCTCAGGCTGTTAACAAAAGATTCCCTACCCCAACTTCCAAAATTACCCTTTGAGGACCCTATTTTTACCTTTGGGCCAAGCAGGCATATGGGTCAATTTAAAAAGGGACCTCGTTTAAACTATGGGTCCAAACACTATAACCCAATCCAGAAACTCCAAGCCATTAATTACTAAGCATTGAGGCTCAAATGAACGAGGCTGCTTGGGCCAAAAGCAAGAAGAAGAAAACAAGGGAGGAAGAGAATTGAGTCCAAAGAACTCACATGATTCACAAAAAAATGACTTAATTATCTTAGCAACAGTTATGAATCAAACAAACGATACAAACAAGATAAATAAACTACTTAAATAGCACCTGGCTCCAATTACTTCTAACAAACTAATCCAAATGAGTTTTAAAAGAAATGATACAAAGGAGGAAAATACCTACTGACTAAATGGAAGCATGTCTCTCTCGAATAGACTCATCGGTTTGGATCTTGCATAAATCTGATTAAACTTAAGTCGAAATCTAGGCTAGTCGCTCATCCTCACAGAGAATAGTTGACTAGCATGGGTTTTGACCCATTAACAGTCCAAGAAGTGACTCCGGCACCAGACTTAGTTTTGGGCTACGAAAACTTGGACTCCGATTCAAGATTCGAACAAAACTAGGGTGGTTCGAAGAAAAATAATTAGAGATTGGGGAAGAGGGGATGAAATAGGTCAAGAGGTGTTATTTTGGGGCTATTTGGTGGTGGCGCCTCCGGGCTCGAGGTGGGGAAAAAGGGGCGGCAGATTAGGGTTTCGGGGGTGGTCGAGGGTGAGAGAGAGAAGATGAAGGGAGGTGAGAGGGGGTTCCGATATTTTTATATGGGGGAAGTGATCAGTTCTGATCCGTTGGATCTTGTTGATCCAACGGTTCAGATGGGGAGGGGTCAAACGATGTCGTTTGGTTAGGTGTAGAAATCAGACCGGGTTGGGGTACGGGTTTGGGCTGAGCCAATCGGGTATCTGTGTGTAAATAAATTGGGATTGGAGAAAAATTAAACAAAAGGCCCAAAATCTGATCTTCTTCACCTCTTTTCCTTTCTTTTTTTCAATTTATTCAACATTCTTTTTTTTCTTTTTCCAAAATTAAAAATTGAAATCTAAATTAAATCTTAAAACTAAATTAGCCTATCAAAAATACTAATTAATTTTAAACAATAATTAACATAACTAATAAAAAAATTAAATTTGAAGAAAACTACCAAAATTCGAAATTAAACAATAAAATGCAAACTTGGTTATTTTTGTGATTTTTCAATTTTTATAAAACAACTAATTTGTTAATTAATATAAAAAATGTAAAATTAAATCCTAAATGCAAATGCCACATATTTTTGTATTTTTCATAAATTAAATAAAATAAACGTGCATAGACAAATGCAAGCAATTAACAAACAAAAAAAATGCTACAAAAATCTACGAAATTGCAAATAATAGGAAAATTTATTTTGTTTTGAATTTTTGGGAGTAATTCATATAGGGCAAAAATCACGTGCTCACAGCTGCCCCTCTTTGCTCGGAAACACGAAGAGTTTTCATGCAAAGATAGTGAGCGGATACGAGCAATTTTTTCCCGTGTGAATACTCCATGGGAAGCATTTTTGAAAGCTTTGACCGCACCCTGCTTCCGATGTTGCTTACATATCCTTGGCTATAAAGGAATCAGGTAAGTGTAGTTCAGGAAGTTTTGGTAGCTGGGACTACCATGAAGCTGTGATTTCACTGTTGCTGCTGCTGCTTGCTGACCTCCTTATTACACCATGCCGAAATAAAAGAAGCTAGACTAAACTATAATCTATACATTACAAAAATCCTATCCGTGTCTTCAAACTTGATCTTGTGATTCTTGTTGCCCTGTTGACTTGTATTCTCCCGGTGAAGTCCCTTTGTTGAGTTGTGATCTGAGACACTCTCCCTTTTCTTCAGGTGGACGCCTGATTGCTCAATTCAAATTATAATCTGTAATGATTTCCTTTTCTCCAGGTGCACGCCTGATTGCCAAAACTAAACTGTATTCCCATGCTCTCCAGGTAGGCGCCTGATTGCCAAAACTTCAACTGTATTCCCTTGCTCTCCAGGTGGGCGCCTAATTGCCAAAACTTCAACTGTATTCCCTTGCTCTCCAGGTGGGCGCCTGATTGCCAAAACTTCAACTGTATTCCCTTGCTCTCCAGGTGGGTGCCTGATTACAACATTTGAACTGTACTCCCTTGCTTTCCAGGTGGGCGCCTGATTGCCAAAACTTTAACTGTATTCCCTTGCTCTCTAGGTGGGCGCCTGATTGCCAAAACTTCAACTATATTCCCTTGCTCTCCAGGTGGGCGCCTGATTATAACATTTGAACAGTACTCCCTTGCTTTCCAGGTGGGCGCCTGATTGCCAAAACTTGAACCGTATTCCCTTGCTCTCCAGGTGGGCGCCTGATTGCCAAAACTTCAATTATATTCCCTTGCTCTCTAGGTTGGCGCCTGATTAGAACATTTGAACTGTACTCCCTTGCTTTCCAGGTGGGCGCCTGATTGCCAAAACTTTAACTGTATTCCCTTGCTCTCCAGGTGGGCGCCTGATTGCCAAAACTTCAACTGTATTCCCTTGCTCTCTAGGTGGGCGCCTGATTACAACATTTGAACTGTACTCCCTTGCTTTCCAGGTGGGTGCCTGATTGCCAAAACTTGAACCGTATTCCCTTGCTCTCCAGGTGGGCGCCTGATTGCCAAAACTTTAACTGTATTCCCTTGCTCTCTAGGTGGGCGCCTGATTGCCAAAACTTTAACTGTATTCCCTTGCTCTCCAGGCGGGTGCCTGATTACAACATTTGAACTGTACTCCCTTGCTTTCCAGGTGGGCACCTGATTGCCAAAACTTTAACTGTATTCCCTTGCTCTCCAGGTGGGCGCCTGATTGCCAAAACTTCAACTGTTCATCTGAAACTGCTGCCTTTGAACCTGATTACAACAAAACAAAAGAAATTTTCCTTCCCCAGTTTGGTGCTGGGCGCATCTATGAGTGTTAATTGAATCATGTCACCAAATATCTCTATGAATTTGAAAGCTAGATCCCATTATCCAGGAGGGTCCAGAAAACGCCTAGTTAAATGACAGTTTTAAAAGCTGAATTATGTTTTCTAAAGGTATGACTTCTGCTAGATCTTGTTATCTAAGAAGGTCTCACGACTACATCCCATTATCTAGGAGGGTCCTTAAAACTCTTAATTAAGCCACAATTTTAAATCGAAGTCATATCTTCTAAAGGTAAGAAAGTATTAAAGCTACATCCCATTATCCAGGAGGGTCCTGACAATCAAAAATTAAGTCTTATCTTAAGAGTGGCAACTTTTACAGCTGAATTATACTTCCTTACAGCAGAACTTACGTTAAATCTTGTTATTTAGAGGAAACCTTAAAACTACATCCCATTATCCAGGAGGGTCTTGAAAATCAAAATCAAGTCTTATCTTAAGCGTGACAATTTTTACGGCTGAATTATACCACCCTACAATAGAACTTACACCAAATCTTATTATTTAATGGAAATCTTAAAGCTAGGTCCCATTATTCAGAAGGGTCCTGACAACTCCTAATTGAATCCTATCTCAAACTTTCAAACTTTAAAACCAACTTATATTCCTTTGTGGTTCATTTATGCTAGATTATGCTACTCATGATTGTTTTGATTTTAAACTAGGTCCCATTTCCTGGAGGGTCCTGAAAACTTTAAATGAAATCCCATTATCCAAGTGGGTCCTGAGGGTTTACGGTCAAACCTGTCTGGTGCTTGCCTTTCCTTATGGAGGGTTTCCCTGGAACAATCGAAACTTTCTGCCCCTATTTTAATCAAAGAAAAATCCTGTCAGTTTAAAATGTGGTGGTTAGTTTGTGGCATTCTTGCTGAAAGTCTCTCCGCTGTCGTGCTTTGTTTTGACTGGCTTCCCCGAACTGGCTCTGAACCTTTTGAATTTCTGGCTATATTTCAACCCACATGTCCTCGGATGACCCGATTGTTCTATACCCACACCGTTGTTTTACACCTCTGACCCCTTTTACTGAGCCTCTGCATTTCCCACGAAATTACTAAATCATTTCATCGGTGGATCTTTTGCTGGAATTTTATCCCATTCTACATCATGCTATCTTTGGTATGTTCTGGCCATACTGTGCTTTGCAATGTTTGGAAGTTGGTAGTGAGCTTTGAAATCCTTTCTTATTTTACTTGACCAAGACTGACATTGAAACATCTTAGAGAAATGAAACCCAAAAAAATGAAGTGCAATGACCCTAAGAGTTAAGGATAAAAAAAATCCAAAACTGGATGACTTGCTAAAAAGGGAAAAGGAAAGAGACTTATCTGGGTGGAACAGCTGGCACAAATAATCATCACATGCATTTCAGATTAATTTACCCAATTTGTCCAATTAATCAACTCTCAGTTGCCATACTTTGTTGCCCCGAAGTTTCCATAACCTGACTTCTTTGCCAAAACCTTGACCTTGTTCGGCTTGCGGTGCCTTGAAGGGTATTCACCAACATACCTCTCTCATTTGTTCATCTCTCAACTCACTTTCGCCTTACGGTGCCCGTGAGGGTTTTCACTAATAAGACTCTCTCATTTTTGATTTTTTTCAGCTCCAGTTGCCTTATGGTGACCGTGAGGGTTTTTACCAATAAGACTCTCTCATTTTAGATTTCTTTCAGCTCCCGTCGCCTTATGGTGCCCGTGAGGGTTTTCACCAATAAGACTCTCTCATTTTTAACATTTTTCTGCTCAGAACGGAGTGCTGCCCCTGGTATGAATCACCTCTACTTGCTTGACTTGGTATCTCTCGAAGACTGATCAGAAGGTCTTTCTTTGGATCATAACGTGGGATTTTGGATAGGGTTAGAAAGAAAGGGTATCAAAAGGCTCAAAACAATTCGAATGGGTTCAAAATTACAACTTTTGGAATCAAATTTCTTGCAACAACCACAACTTCTGCCCCAGTTTCTTTGCTTAGGGACTTTTGGATTTTTGTTTGATGGGACCGAACCGTGAGTCCTTTTGTACAAAATCCCTCCGCTAAAGAAAAATCCGCTCGCTAACCGCCGAATTGTTCTCTTTTGATCGCCTATGGCTTGTACTGGATACACCCCCATCCTGATATATTCCTTAATATCATGAAACCAAGGCTCTCCATCAAGTTCTTCTTCTACCACATTACAGTAAGCATGTTGATCATGGACCTGAATATGCAACGGGTCAACATAAGCCTTATCCGGATGATGTAACATTGACGCCAAGGTAACCAAAGCATCAGCAACTTCGTTATGGATCCTTGGAATGTTCCTGAACTCTACTGATCGAAACTGTTGACAAAGCTCATGCAAACATTGTCGGTACGGTATGAGTTTTAGATCTCATGTTTTCCATTCCCCTTGAATCTAATGCACCAGAAGGTCTGAGTCCCCCAAGACCAAATTTCCTAGACACCCATGTTTGCAGCTAACCTCAAACCCAAAATGCATGCCTTGTATTCAGCCATGTTATTAGTACAGTAGAAACGAAGCTAAACCGTAACAGGGTAGTGATGTCCTGTTTCAGAAATCAATACAGCTCCTATCCCGACGCCTTTTATGTTAGTAGCTCCATCAAAGAAAAGTTTCCAACCTGTCTCTCCAACTTGTTCCAATTCATCAATATGCATCACCTCTTCATCAGGGAAGTAAGTCTTCAAAGGCTCATATTTTTCATCCAATGGGTTCTCAGCCGAATGATTGGCCAAATCCTGGGCTTTCATCGCGGTCCTGGTCACATAAACGATGTCAAATTATGTGAGCAAGATCTGCCACTTTGCGAGCCTCCCTGTGGGCATATGTTTCTGAAAGATATACTTTAATGGATCCAAACGAGAGATGAGGTAAATAGTGTAAGATGACAAATAGTGCTTCAACTTCTGTGCTACCCAAGTTAGAGCGCAACATGTCCTCTCAAGGTGAGTGTACTTAACCTCGTAAGATGTGAACTTCTTGCTGAGATAATAGATGGCATGCTCTTTCCTGCCGATGATATCATGCTGACCCAGCACATAACCAAATGAATTGTCCAAAACCGTCAAATACAGAATCAAAGGTCTCCCTGGTTCTGGTGGCACCAACACAGGTGGGTTTGACAAATACCCTTTTATCTTATCAAATGCTTCTCGACACTCATATGTCCACGTGACCGCAACATCTTTCTTCAACAGTTTGAAGATAGGCTCACAAGTTGTCGTAAGCTGAGCAATAAACCTGCTAGTAATTCAACCTCCCTAGTAAACTCATCACCTTAGTCTTGTTCCTTGGAGGTGGCAATTCTCGGATAGCTTTAATATTTGACGAGTCCAATTCAATACCTCGGCGGCTGACTATGAATCCCAACAATTTTTCGGATGGCACACCAAATGCGCATTCTGCAGGGTTGAGCTTAAGATTGTACCTGCGAAGCCTTTGGAAGAATTTTCTCAAATCTCTGACGTGATCAGACTGCTTTCTAGACTTTATGATTACATCATCCACATAAACCTCGATCTCCTTGTGTATCAAGTCATGAAATATGGTTGTCATTTCCCTCATGTAAGTTTCCCCAGCATTTTTCAACCCGAAAGGCATGACCCTGTAGCAGTACGTTCCCCATGGTGTGATAAATGTCGTCTTCTCCGCATCTTCCTCATCCATTAAGATATGATGATAACCCGCATAACAGTCCACAAAAGACTCAAGCTCATGTTTGGTGCAATTGTCAATCAGAATGTAAATATTTGGCAGTGGGAAGTTGTCCTTGGGACTCGCTTTGTTGAGATCACGATAATCAACACACACCCTGGTCTTGCCATCCTTCTTTGGCACAGGTACTACATTGGCTAACCAAGTGGGATACCGAGTGACCCGAATGACTTTGGCATCAAACTGCTTAGTAACCTCTTCTTTGATCTTTACGCTCATATCAGTCTTAAATTTCCTCAGTTTCTGCTTGATAGGAGGGAATACCGGGTCAGTGGGCAATTTGTGAACCACCAAGTCAGTGCTTAAGCCTGGCATGTCGTCATATGACCATGCAAAGACGTCTTTGTACTCAAATAACGCTTTAATTATCTCTTCCCTGAGTTGAGGTTCAATATGGACACTTATCTTAGTTTCTCTGATATTATCTGGGTCCCCAAAATTGATTGCTTCTGTATCACTCAGGTTAGGCTTGGGTTTTTCTTCAAAATGGCTTAGTTCTTTACTAATCTCTTCAAAGGTCTCATCCTCATCATATTTCGATTCGTCATCACACTCTATTTCTTGAATTACTATTTCAGAATTAGATTGGCTTTTAAGACTGGGCCAAAGATTCCTCATTCATGTCATGTTATTGAAACCAACATAAAAAGAGTTGTACAAGGAAGAAAAGAAAACAAAAATAAAACTGTCAGGAATAAGGAAAAAGGGAAATTGCATTTCATTGAAATTGAAAGATAACAAGGTTTATACATCCAAACGGACAGAACATAGAATCTGAATTACAACCCTGGAATAATCCAGATAAACTAAAAGAAAATCAAAGCAAACTACCAAAACTCCTTCCTGGTGGGGAGAGGAGTAGCTTCCCAATTGTTAATCTTTGCCCTGGGCCCAACAAATTGCACATCCGCCTTGCTAGAACCCTCTCCAGCTTTCATCATATTCACCTCGTCGAATAATTTCTCAAACCTTTCAAGCAACTCCTTATCAGGACCAACTACAGAACTGGGAACTGTTGTTGTTGGGCGTTTCTTGGTGCTGGGCCTGACAAATGATCTGGAGAGACGTGGGATGGTCTTTGGGAGGACCCATGCCCTCTGTTTCAACTTTCTGGCTCTTTTTATGTCTGCAACTGTAGGCTTGAACCCCAAACCAAATGTATCCAAGTTTTTGGGGAGAGACACCGACTGTACAATACCTTGTAGAGATGCACCCAAACCCTTGCCTGGTACAAAACCATTTTTCAACATTTCAACGGCTACCATGACTGATGCGGCAGCTACCCTCGGAGTTGGAACGCGCTTCCCTTCTGGAATTTTCTCTACCGATACCGTGTCAAAAACCTGATAAACCGATGGCCCTTGTCGTTTTCAAACTCTATGAACAGAACAATGGCATCACTGTGTGCACACAAATTATCCTCGCCGTGCACAACAATTTCCTATTTATCCCATTCAAACTTGACCATTTGATGCAGAGTAGACGGGACCGTTTTTGTAGCATGAATCCAGGGTTGACCCAACAGCAGATTGTAAGAAACAGCCACATCGAGCACCTGGAACCCATGGTAAATTCAACTGGCCCTATTGTAAGCTCAAGCATTATGTCGCCGACTGAATCTTTCCCTCCACCGTCGAATCCCCGAACGCAAATACTGTTCTTGTGAATTCTTTGATCATCTACCTTCAATCTGTTTAGAGTGGAGAGAGGGTAAATATTCGCATTGGAACCATTGTCGACCAGTACCCGGGTAACCACGGAATCTTTGCATTTCACCATGAGATAGAGGGCTCTGTTGTGCTCAGTACCCTCCACGGGCAACTCATCATCAAAAAAAGTGACTCTGTTTACCTCAAATATCTTGTTAGCTATCTTTTCCAAGTGGTTTACTAAGATTTTGTCAGGAACGTGGGCCTCATTCAGGATCTTCATCAAAGCCTGACGGTGCTCGTCTGAATGGATCAATAATGACAATAGTAAAATCTGAGCCGGTGTCTTCATCAACTGCTCTACAATGGAATAGTCCTGCACTTTCATCTTTCTCAAGAATTCCTCTACTTCTTCCTCGGTCACTAGCACCTGTTTGTCTTTGGAGCTCTTATCTTTTCTCAACTCTTTGGGGGCAAAGCATCTCCCCGATCGAGTCAAACCATAGGTCTCACAAACTTCTTCTTTAACCTCTTTCCCCTTGTAAGTCACTATCACTTATTCATAATTCCATGGGACCGCCTTGCTATCGACTATCGGTAATTGAGTTATCGGCTTAATAATGACAGGGTCTGTGCGGGCACCCTCTACAATTACAATAGGCTTGTTCGCTACTCCTAGCACAATTACTTTTTCTCTTTCTTGTTTTACTGCAACACCACTTGAAAACCCCTTCTTGCCTACCGCGGATGGTTCACTGTCTGCCCCACTCAACCAGATCATTGATTTCTCACTTATTGGTTTTTCAACCGGCCTGATTTCACTGGCCCAGATCATCATGACGGTCTGTGAAGGCTTCTTGGGCTCCCCTCCCCTATGCACTATCTCGATCATATTTGTCTTAGGATGGGCCGACAATAGATTCTAGTTGATATTGGGTTCCTCGGGAGCTTGGACCTTAATCCGATTAGTATCAATGAGCTCTTGAATAGCTGTCTTCAATTGCCAGCACTTCTCTGTATCGTGCCCCCAATCACCAGAACAATATTCGCAACTCACAGAGTGATCAAGGTTCCTCGGGGGAGGATTTGGCAGTTTTGTCTCGATCGGATTCAGCATACCCAATTGTCGTAACCTGTGGAACAAACTGGTATAGATTCTCCCAGTGGAGTAAAAGTTTTCTTCTTTTGCAACCTCTCGTTCTTAAACGTTTGGTTGGGCCGAAAACCTGATCTAGGAGGGTTCCGATAGGCTCTTAGGGGTTGATAGACATTTTGTGGAGCTGGGTATGTATTTTGTGGGACTGGCGCACGCCATTGTGCGTGGGCCGGAGGTTAGTTGTATGTTTGGGCATGGTGGACAGAAAAATGGGAGTCTGGTGATGGGTAGTAGTGTTGTGGTGGGATATATAGGGTATAAGGGTAGGTTTGGTGGTGGGGTCGAGGCTGGTTATAGTAATGTAATGGACCCCTGGGTCCGAACCAAGCTCCTAAATCAATCGTTGCTACATCCTCTTTCTTCTTCTTTCCAATTACTCCCCCAATTCCGCTTTGAATGGTCTGGGTGGTTGCCTTAATAGCCGAATAACTCATGATTTTGTTTGTCTTGAGCCTTTCTTCTACCATACTACCCATCTTTACCACTTCATTGAAGGACTTGCCTATAGTTGATACCAGATGACCGTAATAAGTAGGTTCTAAGGCCTGCAAAAAATAATCCACCATTTCACTTTCTTTCATTGGAGGGTCAACCTTTGCTGCCTGTTCTCTCCACCTAAAACCATACTCCCTGAAATTCTCATTGTGTTTTTTCTCAAGTTTCGTCAAAGACAGACGATCCGGAACAATCTCGAGGTTGTACTGGAAGTGACAAGCAAATGCCTGAGCTAGATCATCCCATGTGTACCATCTTTCGTGATCCTGCCGAGTATACCATTCTAGCGCTAATCCACTCAGACTCTAACTGAAATACGTCATTAGCAGCTCGTCTTTCCGGCCAGCTCCCCTCATTTTGCTACAAAAACCTCTCAAATATGCCACTGGCTCACCATGCCCATCATACAAATCAAACTTGGGCATCTTAAACCCTACCGGCAGTTGCACATCCGGAAATAGACATAGATCTTTGTAAGCCACACTTACTTGACCTCCCAACCCAAGCATGTCTTTGAATGACTGTTCCAGACTTTTAACTTTCCTGAACATCTCTTCCTGTTTGGGATTTCTAGATGGTTTTTCAGTTTTCGCAGGGAGATCAAAATGAGGAGTGTAGGAATAGGGCACAGGAACCTTGAAAGTGGGCTCCGGGGGGTAATACTGGTTATCGTGAGTCTGGAACAGAGGCTCACTGGAGGATTGGTGTAATGCCGCAGGTGGGGGTGCCACAAAAATAGGAGTGGCTGGTGGAGGAGGGTACAAGACTTGTTTGGGCGATGGAGCTTGTGATGTATGGGAAGTGGTTCCATAGCATTGTTAATAGAGGGGAAAGGCCGGAGATGAGTTCACAGTTGTAGGTTCCTAGGTCTGAGCCAATGGCGGGACAAAAGCGGGGTTGGCGGGGTAAACTGGCGGTGGGTGCCCTTTTTCCCATGCTTGGTACATTTCAGCCATCTGCTGCTTCAGCTTATACAACTCATCTTTCAAATTAACCTCCGATTCTTCTACCTCTTTTGACGGATCGACAATACTTGCCTCAAGTTCCTGGTTGGCCATGTTCAGCTTGTTTTTGGACCAGGTGTTGTAAGAGTAAGTTGCCAGAATGCCAATCAAACTAACTACCTGCCTGAATTATAATTTCATCAATAACAAACTTGTTAGCGATTAGGGCTTTAACAGATAAGCAACCGCACATTTGAGGAGTGAGTGCACCTAAGCAGTTAACCGTTTCTATTATGCATTTGATCGGCTGCTTGCGTCATCCCGGCTTTTCCTTATTTCCGTTTGCAACTACTCTTTTTCTCTCTCCCTTTTTTTTCATTTTTACCTTTCCTTGCTTGGTCTCTCTTTTGTTTTTATTCTCTCATGACTCTTTCTTGCTTTGCCACTGTTTCCTTCTCATTGTGTCTCATTTCTTTTCCTTCTCTCTCTTATTCTTCCCCCTTTTTTTATCACTCTTTTTTCTTTCTTTTAGTTATGGCTGAATCCTATGGAGATTGCCTACGTATCATGACCCCGCATGAATTAGACCAAACGTAGTTCTAGAGATAAGTGCATAATATAAATAACAAAATATTTTGGGATTTTCAAATTTTCATAAAATAAAACAATTTTGATTACAACCACTCATTCTACCAAATTATAAAATTAACAGACTCGAAAAGGGAAATTAACAGACTCTGACTCAAAACAAGACCAACAGACTCTGATAGAAGGTGAAAACAACAGACTCGAAAACTGACTAACTGACTCCAATAAAAGAAAATACAGACTCGCAAATAGACTAACCGACTCTAATGAAAATCATGAATACATTAATGCCTCAAATGCTCCTGGGGCCCGCGGGACATCATTCGGTCTCGCCACAAGCCTATATGCAAGATCCCTTTGAAGCCTCTCCAAGTCACTCATTATCTGCCGGACAAATGTCATCATTGCCGCAAAGAAGTTGGTGCGAGTTATATCCTCACATGCTTGGCATTTCACAATAATGTAGTCGGCAATGGTTCTTATCCTCTCTTGGATTCTACCTTTTCTTGAAGTAGACGCCCGACTTGTTGATTCCGGGCTTCTAACACCTGAGTGTCATGGAGATGTTGATTTTGCAACTGTTGCATTTCTTCCTCCATCTGAGCCATCAACTGTTGCATTTCTTCCTCCAACTGAGCCATCAAATCATAACAGTGTTCCCTATTAGCTTTGAAATCTTTAGCCTGCTTGGATGCCTTATTCTCAAGAGTAGTTACTTTTCTTTTCAGGCTGGTGATTGTCCCTTCATACTTTCTCTTCATTTGTTGCACAAACTGTGTCCGACCTTTTCATTTTCCGCCAATTGAGCCCGGACTTTTGCTAGACTGGCCTCAGACTTTTCTAGGTCATCTTGATACTCAAGGGCTTTCTTTTTCAGACTGCTTATAAGCCTTTCATCCGCTCGACTTCTTTCCGGGTTTCTAATAGCTATTTTCATCTTTCGTATTTGAGCTTTGAGGGCTTCATTTTCCTGGGTTAGCTTCTTTTTCTCGCCTTCATCTGCGGCAGCTTGCAACCCATTCTCAAACTGAAGGTCCATGACTTGCTTTTCTAGCCTGCCTATGGTGGCTTGGTACTCATTTTCTTTAGTCAACCAGTCCCATTGCATCTGTGCTCCGTCAGTAAATTGTTGGACATGGGGTTTCTTTGCAGGCCTTTCGGGTTCATGATGAACTCGGGATATTTTACCATACCACGCAGTGTAACCAGGCTCCACCTCGCTCTGGACAGATCTCGTACTTGAGTTCTAGGCTCTAAGAATTTGCACTGATGCCAAATCCGACGCACTCTTTCTTCTGGAAAAGCGGCTTTTGGTTCCAACTCAATAACCTGCCGACTCAAATGCTCATCGTGTGGGATGGTCTGGTATCGGCCTAACTGACGTAGAACTCGGTGCAGAGCATAAGGCTGGATACTCCGAAGACCCATTAACAGCACAAAGCATACCTCAGCCGACATATAAACTACCTCGTTGACCGAGAGCCAACCGAATGTCCATTCGATCTTATTTGCAGTCAAAGATCTCAAATGAGCATGCCATGCTTCCGTACCATCTGGGAACTCATAACCCTATACCCGCTTTTCATGTTTTTCAATGCACTCGAGGCCAGTCATTCCACAATTCAAGTATCCAGGACGGTGGCAAAGGTGTTCCTCCATCCATAATTGTAACAACATATTGCACCCTTCAAAGAACTTTCCCCCTTCTCGATAAAGGGTCAGAGCTCGGTAAATTTTTGCCAAAATCATCGACACTATGGTCCCATTTGCCTTTTTCACCATAAAGTCAGCTATTCCCGCGAGTCCCAACTCTATGTTCCCGTCTTTTCTGGGCAAATCAAAGTACCCAGGAACGCCGTTATAAAAGCTAATCCTCTTCGAGCTTCCCACTTGTCTTGATTTCCCGCGTGAGTAAGACCGGTATCTTGTGTCTCGAAGCCACGAGGATTCCTGTAACATCGGTATAAAAAGTAGAAGGTACAGAATCTTTTGGCCAAATTTCCGTTTCGGATGTTCTGACTGATGCTTAACAGGTCTAAAAATTTGCGAGGGGTTAATATTCTTGGTGCTACCGGGTATTGATTTCTAAGATTCCCCTCGAGACCGACGTAGCCTGCTATCTCTTCCAGGGTAAGAGTTAACTCGAAATCAGCAAAGTGGAATACATTATGTGTTGGGTCCCAAAATGGTATCAATGCCTCGATTATGTCTTTTCTCGGCTTAACCTTCAAGAGCCCGACAAGACCACCCAATGCTTTTGTCACAACTTTTCTGCTATTGTCCCCCAAATCATGCCACCACATATGTAGCTCCAAAGGGATCTTTTCACGGACTGAGAAAGGTTCATTTTGAATTGTGCTCATCCTGCACATTTATCAAGGTGATTTTAATTAAAGAAAACTATGAATCATTTTGACTCAAGAAAAATGACCATTTTTTCAAAAAAATTCACAAAATATCCAGCTTTACCAATACGGCCTTTCAGCACTCCGAAAACGAAGTTAAAGCTGTGTCGGCTAACCAGCCAAAACCTTTAAAAATGACTAAAGGTGGTTGTTCTTGAAAAAACAACTTTCTCGCGCCCTTTTGAGGGACATTCGGCTATTTTGACAAGAGTGGCATCACCTTACTTATTTGCAATAAACATAAATTTTGTTCTTTTTGGGCTATTTTTGCAAAAAGGGAAGTTGGACCCGATGGGGGTTGCCTACGTATCTCACATCCGGTGAGAATCAAACTGGCGTAGTTCGGGCAAATAAAATAAAACCAACTATTTTTCAAAACAAAACCCTTTCTTTTTTCATTTTCTCAACAAAAAAAATTCGGCAGAGCTTCAGTACCATTTGGACATTGGTTTTCCAAAACAAGTGATTTAACTCACTTAGCCCTCACATTGCTATTCTCTTTTTCCCAACTTTCTCTCATTATTCAAAAGCCGGTCAGCATGCAAATCCCAATCAAATAAATGCACAAGTAGCAAGTAAGATGCATCAGGATGGTCTTTTCATTTTGGGGTGCACCTGTCCTAGACAGACCCAACCCCTGTGTTGAGTCTCCAAAGTCAAATGCACGTGATGCAAGCAAACGTTCCTACTATGGATCCGGCATTAGGTCTTGTTATACTAGATTTAAAACCTGGATTTATTGTTCTAGATCTGGATTACCCGAGCGGACAACTCGAGCCGGGGGGAGGGCAGCGTACCGGGAATACAGAAGCTTCACCAGTTTTGCAACTTGTCCGAACCTCATTCTAAAATTTGGGATATGACTCTAACAGAAAAGAAGTCACACGAAGTGCACACTCCTCCATGATTTAGAAGACTCAGAGAGAAGAAGGGTTTCGTAGAAGTTTATATATAGTTCATAGAATATCCAAGTAACACGTAGCACATTAGGCCCAAACATGTAACAAAAATCAGATAATTAATAAACCCAACTATAATAATTCATCTAAGCTCGAATTCTGAACCCTGAACCAGAGATTCTGGGTTCGATCCCCAGTAGAGTCGCCAGAGCTGACACACCTCCTTTTTCCTACACCCGGAAGGGGTGTATAATAAGGGAGTTTTTTCCAACTTAAAGTGACAATCGAAACGGGATTATTTATTTAAGAATCAGAATCACCACTTAGGATAATTTATGGTATCCCAAGTCACCGGTTCAAATTCCGAATCAAGAAAAAGATTGACTCTATTTTACAGTCCGCGGACACAGAAATCCGGGTAAGGAATTCTGTTAACCCGGGAGAAGGTGTTAGGCATTCCCGGGTTCCGTAGTTCTAGCACGGTCGCTCAACTATTACAATTGGCCTATTATCTGATTTTAATACATGTTTTAGCCTATAGTATATTTTAAATTTCTAACCGCTTTTAATTATTTTAAGGAAAATTTCAACGTCATCTAAAACACGTCTTTGGACCACGCCACGTGAAATGCAGCCGCAGTCCGAGACATATTTTATTTAACGTTGTTAGGATTTGGATTTGGGTCACATGAAATGCACACCTGAGTTTAGGAAAGTAATTTTAAAATAGCGCGCCTAAAGCAACTATGCATTTTCAACTTTGCGAGGGCCATGAAAAATTCATCTAATGGCACACCTCGATTTCTAAAGGATTAAAATTAATTAAGTGAGGGCCATGAATTTAGGGATTTTATTTGGCATGGCACGCCTCAATTCTACTTTTAAAGGGGATTCAAGAATAATTAATTAAAGAACGTATGGAATTCTAATTTATTCCAGGCCAAACTTATACTAATGATTCAATAAAATAAGGAACTAGCAAAAGGCCGCCCCAAAATGATTGTAAAGTGGCCCAGCTGATGAAAGAAAACCTGTTTGGTTGACCATTGTTGTGGGTTCAATATGTGAAAATACTGGGATTCAAGTGTAGCCCAGCTTGGCAGCCTGATTGTGGAAGAAGACTACAGTTCGCAATCAGGCCAAGAATGATAGCCCAAAACACGACGCATCAAAGGCACTTGGAGCAAAATGCAATGCGTTTGAAACCTTACAAATGCATTTTAAAAAAAAAAGACTTTGAATGGAGTAATCACCACTACAATTTTAATTTAAACGCATTTGAAACCTTACAGTTCACACACGAATTTTAAGACAACCTGATATGCAATAACACCTCTTTCACACACATTAGTCATCAACTACAAAACTCAAAAGCATCCATCGCTTGTATTAGAATCTGATGCAACTATAGCCCTTGAACAAACTTGAATTTCAAATCATTTCTGAAAAAAACGTGATACGCAAGAACTGAGACTGGCCTAGGAAATTTACTAGTTTTGAAACCAAACACCTACAACCATTTGATAGCCTTATGGATTCACATAACAAGGACACGAGAGTAATATTGATATTCAATAGAGACCCAAGCCCCAACCCTGTACATCATACCTAAGTTTTTCCCATTCAATATTTTACCATCATGATTCAGAACATCACATACAATCCATAGGTTATTCCCTAATGATTGCCAGACTTAAATGATTACAAGAATTCAGTTATTATTCAATTATGCGACTCCTAACATACATCATGAAAGCAGATACTGATGACTCATTCAACACATATTGCATAGGGTCTATAACGTTTGAACCATCTACACTTCAAAAGAACCACATTCAATTCTGAAGTAAACAGATGACATGTAAGAAACACATGAATCAGAAAAATTTAATAAAGGAAATGAAAACTAGCTATAGGCCATTAGACTACTGGTAGAAACTCCAGAACTTTGTTTCCACTTCATTTCATCAAAATATGCATTTACATTCTTCAGATCTCATGAGTAATACCTGGATATCGAAAGGGGCAAAGAACAAAGTGAGAAATCAGTAGTAGAACAAGCAGAAATCAGTACCAGCAACACTCAGTAAACCAATTTCAAACCCCAGAAAATGACGTACAACAACCCAGGAACCAGTTTCAAACACACAATAACCCAGCAAACATCAAAACCCAACCTCGATGACTAGACCTCAAACCATTTCAAAACCCAAGCCAGCAGAAATTGATTCAGGAAGTGAAGACCTCAAAATGCAAAGCATAAACTCAATGGAACAGTATTTTCTATCAAAAAATTCAGCTGTTGTGATATTTTTTTTCTCTCTCTTTAGCTTTGAAATCTAAAAATCTGAAAATCTCAACAACAAAAAGAATCCCCTGTTGAATGCCCGGAAGTATGCCTTTATAGGCAAGGAAATAGGGCAACTAATTTGAATTAGATTTGCACCTTAGTCCCTTTCTCAATTCTCATTTTTGCTTAAAAAGTCCTTAAATTACTGACTTGTTGGCCAAGTAAGGCTATTTTGTAGCTTCTAAGAAGCTTCCTCAGGCTGTTAACAAAAGACTCCCTACCCCAACTTCCAAAATTACCCTTTGAGGACCCTATTTTTACCTTTAAGCCAAGCAGGCATATGGGTCAATTTAAAAAGGGGCCTCGTTTAAACTATGGGTCCAAACATTATAACCCAATCCACAAACTCCAAGCCATTAATCACTGAGCATTGAGGCTCAGATGAACGAGGGTGCTTGGGCCAAAAGCAAGAAGAAGAAAACAAGGGAGGAAGAGAATTGAGTCCAAAGAACTCAACTGATTCACAAAAAAATGACTTAATTATCCTAGAAACAGTTATGAACCAAACAAACGATTCAAACAAGATAAATAAACTACTTAAATAGCACCTGGCTCCAATTACTTCTAACGTACTAATCCAAACGAGTTTTAAAAGAAATGATACAGAGGAGGAAAATACCTACTGACTAAATGGAAGCATGCCTCTCTCGAATAGACTCATCGGTTTGGATCTTGCATAAATCTGATAAAACTTCAAAATAAGTCGAAATCCAGGCTAGTCGCTCATCCTCACAGAGAATAGTTGACTAGCATGGGTTTTGACCCATTAATAGTCCAAGAAGTGACTCCGGCACCAGACTTGGTTTTGGGCTGCGAAAACTTGGACTCAGATTCAAAATTCGAACAAAACTAGGGTGGTTCGAAGGAAAATAATTAGAGATTGGGGAAGAGGGGATGAAGGAGGTCGAGGGGTGTTATTTTGGGGCTACTTGATGGTGGCGCCGCCGGGCTCGAGGTGGGGAAAAAGGGGCGGCGGATTAAGGTTTCAGGGGTGGTCGAGGGTGAGAGAGAGACGATGAAGGGGGGTGAGAGGGGGTTCCGACATTTTTATATGGAGGAAGTGATCAGTTCTAATCCGTTGGATCTTGTTGATCCAACGGTTGAGATGGGGAGGGGTCAAACGATGTTGTTTGGTTAGGTGTAGAAATCGGACCGGGTTGGGGTGCGGTTTTGGGCTGAGCCAACCGGGTATCTGTGTATAAATCAATTGGGCTTGGAGAAAATTAAACAGAAGGCCCAAAGTCTGATCTTCTTCAACTCTTTTCCTTTTCTTTTTTCAATTTATTCAACATTCTTTTTTTTTCTTTTTCCAAAATTTAAAATTAAAACCTAAATTAAATCTTAAAATCAAATTAGCCTATCAAAAATACTAATTAATTCTAAACAATAATTAACATAACTAATAAAATAACCAAATTTAAAGAAAACTACCAAAATTCGAAATTAAACAATAAAATGCAAAATTGCTTAGTTTTGTGATTTTTCCATTTTTATAAAATAACTAATTTGCTAATTAATCTAAAAAATATAAAATTAAATCCTAAATGCAAATGCAACATATTTTTGTATTTTTCGTGAATTAAATAAAATAAACGTGCGTAGACAAATGCAAGCAATTAACAAAACGAAATTGCAAATAATAGGAAAATTTATTTTGTTTTGAATTTGTGAGAGTAATTCATATAGGGCAAAAATCACGTGCTCACACATATGATTCAAATTCGTTAAACTAAAGCTCCACTCGTGCATGTTGTAGGAAAAACGGAGAATTAAAATGGATCATAGGGCTCCTGATTCTCACTGCCTGGCCACTTGTAATGCTGATTTTGTAGTTAATATATACAAATATTGACCTTAAGTATTTAAAATAACGGTAAACTATGGAAAAACTTGTTTGATGAGTATTTCAACCTAATTAGTAATAACCTTTACTCAAAAAATATATAGATATTTCAAGTGAAATTTATGTCTGTACACAAATTCAACTTCCAATATATATATTGCGACTTCAACAATATAAGCAATAGTGTGGTATTCTCTGCATACTTAAAATTCTAAATTTGTATTTGAAACTAGTACATTAAGATTACGAGTGAGAGTAAATCACAATATTCTTTGCCACAATTCTTTAGTATTATTTCATTTTTCCAACTATTTTTTAATTTTCCAATACAATTTGAATTAAAAGGGAAAAAAGGAATATGAGAAAATACTTGTTCGCATTTGTTATTTAATTTTCACGAATCCATAATTTTGATTATTCATGGACAAATGATAAACTGATGAGGAGGAAAATATATATAATGATGTAATTGTTACTTTAGTGCATTTAATTTTGTAAGGGAATAAAAAGGAGCAAGAGAAAAACTTATTCGCAGACGTTGGTATTTGCATGAAATTATATTAATTGTATTATTAATGGATAAATGACGATATGTTATCTAACAATGACTAAGTGATAGAGTTTATGCAAACATTAGTGCATGAATATTGAATGGATGGAATGGAGCTAGCCGGTAACGAAATAAGCAAACAGTCACACATGCAGCTAAAAGAACGTTCCTTTTTTTCTTCTTCTTCCTTCCTTTTTTCAACATTTCTCTTTCTATCTATATAATCACTCCGTCAAATTCCATTGAAATATAAATACAGGGGAAATAAATTCATCAAATTATATATATAGAGCTGATTGAGAAAAGAGAAGGTTTGGAATTGCTGTGCTAGCTCTCTCCCTCTCTTTCTTGGTTCTTGTTTTGTTCTTTCACAAATTATATAAGAGAGGGAGAAACCAAGCCAAGCTTCTTTCATTATCTTCCTTCTTTATCAACACTCCTCTTACATTACATGTATGTATGTATAACAGGTACATACTCTTTCATTTCTGCTTCCTTTTGCTATTTCCTGCATAGGCGCACACACATGCATGCCGCGGCGAAGCCAGAAATACATACAAGGGAATTCAAAAATATATAAGAATTTCAACACATGTTATTTGAACATGTGATGGAAGCAATTTTTGAATTCCCTTTGCCACATTACACAAGAATCTTCTCATATGTCAAAAGAATTCACCAGTTTATACGTAATCAGAAAATTTCATTTTTGCCCTATTTGCGCACAATGTAATATTTAGCTACAGGGGATATATTCCATTGAAACTCTTGACATCACCTAGTTCCGACCCTGCATGCATGCTTGTATGTAAATTTTTGAGTCACAACTTTGCATTTTGGATCACACTCGTCACCTAGGTTATATAGAGTTAATGTATACGTGTATGTATTCAAATGATCGATCATTGTGTGTATTTAGTATGAGTACATTAAGTATTTTTACTATTTCTTTGTACAACAACAATAATGCCTGAATCTCAAGCTAGTTAAGTTAGGCCATATACATATTCTTTCAACTCATGTAGTTTCATTTAAAACCGTCTCAATTCAATATTTTAAAAGCTCACAAGCTTGAGAGACAGTAGCTTTGATGTGATCTTCACGGACAGAAATAGATTACGGTCAATTCGATAATGATAAAGTGGTATTGCTTTTTCAGCCCAAACACAGAAAATATTCCTCAAATATGACCTAAAACAACTCTTTTTCTATCATTAATCAAATTTTTATTTTGAAAAATATGAATCGGATTTTGAAGAAGGGGAGGAAGAAGGAGCATGAGAAAGGACAAAAATAGGATGTCATTTCATGTACAAATGGGTTAGATATATAGATAGAAGCAACGTCAGAATGCCGCGGGACACTGCTTCATCATTTTTTTTTAAAAACCAAATTTGCAATAATAAATTATAAGCAAAACAAAATTTTGGTATAAATATAACAAATGACACCACCACTAGTAACAACACACTTTGTTGGCTCGCTGGTGAAGCGACTTATCTCTCTTTGAGAGGTTGTGAGGGTTCGAATCCCCATCTTCTATCAAATAAGGAGCATCAAAATTTGAGGTAGAATATGTTCCTTATGCACAAAAAATAATTCGAAATCAAATGAATGATGAGCTAATTTTGAGTGGTAAATTGATGCCTTATATATTAGAAGTATTAAAAAAAATAATTCGAAATCAAATGAAATTCGTTGAAGAGAGTTGTATTGTGTTTTCTTAATTTTGAATTGTTTGTTTTTTATATGACGTAATTATTCACTTCTTTAAGTGTTGATACCGCTTATGAATAACACTATGCATGCCGCTAAATGGAAAGTTCTTGGCACTAAATACATTGTACTTTTGAAATTATGGGTACAGAATTTAATATTTGTTAGAATTTTAGTGGGTTTCACATATATATCTATATTCCATGACGATATTGAGTTTAGTTGAAATCATTAAATATAAGTTGCATCTGGGCTCTTTATGCTCCTCAATAGCTATTTTTGGTGGCAAGAATTTTGCTGATTTAATCTTACATGTGACATATGAGTTTCACTGTTGCTAAACCTGAAAAAAATCTGTTTCTATCTTATCTCTATGAGTTTCATTATGTTGTTGAAAATTTGGGTACTACAAAATCAATACTAATGCAAGTTGATTTATACTTAATGCTACTTTGCAGGTCCTGTTGGTGTGTGCTGTAAAATTTTGGAACTTGTATGTAGATTTAAAAAACTATCCTTTTTTTTTTCTACGTTTGCTCTTCTGAAACTGGCCTTCTATAGACGATACAGAGGCGGATTCAAGATTTTAGACTAACGAGTTCAGTGTGTTGTTGTATCCACTACTCCTTTCCTTTGTGACAATAGGTATGGAATTTGTATAAAAGCGAGTTTTAAATAAAACATTTATAGTTCGAGACGAAGACATTAGGTGTATGGGTGGATCCCCTCCTACAATAATCACACAGTTCAATTTACTTGTGCTCAACTACCAGGTATCCTTATTTCATCTGCTGGAATGGGACAGCAACAATTAGCAGAAGCTACTTTTGTGAGCTGAGTTAGAAAAATGGGTGCTTGTGTATCAACTCCAGGCCATACAATCAAAGTACAGAAGAAACACCATCGTCACCATAGAAAATTCCGTGGAAAGAATTTAATCTCTCTTGCAGAAGGAACTAGGAGAAGAAAGAGTGATGTAGGACCACATATTGCTGTTAGTGAGTTTGTTAGAAGATCTGAGGTCTCCAGTTCCAAATACCATCTCACTCAGACTCAGTTGCAGTGGCATCATACTCAATCAGATGCTAATGGTAAGTTTTTCTTTTGAATCGTGTGGCTATAAAACTTTTGAAACTTGTGCTCTAATTGTGTGGCTATTAAAACTTGCAGTTCTTAGCCAAGAAGAAGCATGGTTTGACACATACAGCAATGTTGAGTCTGACTCAGACGATGACGATGACTTCAGTAGCGTCCACGGAGGTAATGACTTCAGTAGTTTTCCTCTATTTTTTGGACCAACATACTACTTTAGTCTATAAGCAATGTCAATTCTTTCTTCGCGATAAATGAGCAATGGCCATGTCCTAATTCCTCATTTGCTTATTTATACTCTTCAATTTTGTAGATCTTTTTCCTAAACCTGGACAAGTAGTTCAATATGAAACATCGTCGTGCTTTATGGATAGCAAACTTAAGTACAAGGAGTACCACGAACGATATCTCAAGATAGACGGCAGTAGAACAGACAAGTTTTTGCTCAAAGATGGAGTTAATAGTCCAAAAGGACTTGCACTTATAGGTGGTCACGGCTATGAAGTTCCGTCCCTTGGGACGCATGAAGTCCTTGGAGCCCAAAGGAAGAGATTTTTGGACCGCGCTTATGGAAGTTTTAATAGTGTTAAAGAGGATAAATTTGGTGTGCAGGAGAAAACTCAAGAGAATGTGCTCAAGACTGTCTTACCAAAGCTGGTTACTTCCTTGAGTTTCAATGAAAAGATTATTAGTTCATCAAATTCAGGCCACGTTTCTCAAGTAAAGCAATCGACTATTAGGCTTTCTCTAACGAGAACATCTGTGGATGGAAAAGAAGAAAATAAGTACTGTAAGTACTTCACCATTTTCCATTTCAATATTATTCATCTTTAATCAAGTCTAATTTTCAAAAATCATTATATGCATATGCAACGATCATTATATGATATGTTATGTGGCGCCCATGACGGAGAGCAGGCAGATAAGGGCGGGTCATGTCAACTTAGGCGAATCCCACATCGGAATGGGAGAGGAAAGTGAAGAGCTTTATAAGGCATGACACAAGTTCACATGGTACACGCGCTTTTGTGGCATAGCCTGAAAGACAAATCCATGCGGGCCTAGGCCCAACGCGGACAATACGTTCCATGGGCTTGAGTCGTGACAAATATGGTATCACCGCGAACCCACCTCTTTGAGAAGGTGGTGGGGCAAAACCTCAATGAGGATGCTAAGTCTCAAGGGGGGTGAATGTGAATGTGACGCCCATGAAGGAGGGCGGGTCATGCAGGACTACATAAGTTCACATGGTACGCGCTCTTTTGATGCTCGATGTGGAGTAGCCCGAAAGATAAATCCCTACGGGTCTGGGCCCAAAGCGGATAATACGTGGCATTGGCTTGGGTCGTGACAAAATTTAAATTTCCTGTTCTGGAATATAAAAACATAGGTGAACAAACCTATTGTTGAGGACGTGTATTAAACATAGTTGTAATCTTGTAGGTTCATCGAAAAAATATCTTTATCGTCCCAAGGCCGGGCTCCAAATTCCTTGTAAAAGTACAGAAGAAAAGCTAACAGCAGGAAGTTGGTCAAAGATTGATCCGTCCAACTTTAAGCTCCGTAGTGACAGTTATTTCAGGTACAAATTTAAGTGGATTCTTCTCCTTTTCCAATTAATAGGTTGTAATGGATTAGTCATTATACATATATTTCTTAATTTTTCCCTTGAACTGCAGAGACAAGAAAAAATCACCAGCACCAAATGTGTCTCCTTATACTGCTATTGGTGTTGATTTATTTGTGTCCCCTAAAAAGATCAACCATATTGCACAACACCTTGTGCTTCCCTCTGTAAAAGGAGATGGGAAATTTCCACCATTACTAATTGTTAATATTCAGGTATAAGTGTAGTCTCTGCCCCGTCCGCGCCTTCTCAGATGAGTTTATATTAGATATAACATCCTATTCTAATGAAATATTGTCGATATTTTGTTTCAGTTGCCTACTTATCCTGCTCCAATGTTCGTCGGTGATGCTGATGGTGAAGGCTTAAGCCTTGTATTATATTTCAAAATTTCTGAAACTTTTGACAAAGACATTTCTCCCCAGTTTCAGGACAGCATCAAGGTAATTTCATGTCAACTTCATGAGTTTTCCTTCTGACACGTAGAGGATTTCATCTATGCTAGTCTTGGAAGTAAAATACACATCGTGTTATGGTTTTCGCTGTCTTACTTGAAAGATATGATTGTCAACAAGGGCAGCCCAGTGCACTAAGCACCCGCTGTGCGCGGGGTCCGAGGAAGGTCCGGACACACAAGGGTTTATTGTATACTGTATTACAACTCGTGACCTCTTGGTCACATGGCAGCAACTTTACCAGTTACGCCAAGGCTCTCATTCCAAAGATATGATTGTGAGAATATGCCAAAGTTAGAAGATAGACTGAGCTCTTCTGTCAGAACGATTTTGTGATTCATGAACACAATGTCTCCATTTTCTCTTCCATACAACAACTACTACGCCTCAGTGTTTTTCCATATTTAATTTTAATTTATATGTGCTGTTGATTGGTATGACAGAGATTAGTTGAGGATGATATGGAAAAGGTAAAAGGATTTGCAAGAGAATCATCTGTTCCTTTTAGAGAGAGGTTGAAGATTATGGTTGGGGTGGTTAATCCAACTGAGCTTGTTTCAAATGCTACTGAAAGTAAGCTTTTAAATGCTTACAATGAGAAGCCTGTGCTTTCGCGCCCTCAACACACCTTTTATCAGGTGGATCCTCTATCCTTTGGATTTAGAGTTTAAGCTTTATGCACTGACACTGTAAAATCTTTGTTGTAATGGGACATGAACGTTAATGCTATGTTCTTTCTCTGTTTATTCCAGGGTCCAAATTACTTCGAAATTGATCTTGACATTCATCGCTTCAGCTACATTGCAAGAAAAGGACTCGACTCTTTTAGGGAGCGTTTAGGATTTGGAATACTGGATCTTGGTCTAACAATTCAGGTTTCTCATCATTTTTTACTTACTCTCTCCGTTTCATATTACATGAGGTACTTTCTTTTTAGTCAGTTCCAAAACAAATGATACATTTCTAAATTTGGAAATAATTCAACTTTAAACTCTTTCATTTTACCCATTTACCCTTAATGAGAAGTTTTTATAGCTACACAAATGTCATGGCCCCACAAACTTTTTACCCCTTAAGCTTTTAAGACAACAAGTTTCAAAAGTCTTCTTTTTTCTTAAACTCCGTGTCGAATCAAACTATCTCATCTAATATGAAACGGAGGGAGTACTATATTACACAAATAATTGGATTCTGTAGGAATGAGAAAGTTGGCTTAGATTTTGGCTTGACAAATTTTTCACAGTAGCAACGCACGTTACTTGCTATTTTTAGGTGGTACCAATCCATACTTAATCTAGTCAATCGTCTGCAGTTATCTTTTAAGTAACTTGATTGTGTTACTCCCTTCGTTTCAATTTATGTGAACCTGTTTGACTGAACACAAAATTTAAGAAAAAGTTGGAATTTGTGGTCCTAAACAAGTCTAAAAGAGGCCCAAAGTATTTGTGTGGTTATAGAAGTTTCTCATTAACGGTAGAATTGTAAGTTTAAGCTAAATTGTTTTCAAATTTAGAAAAAGGTCATTCTTTTTGGAACGCACCAAAAAAAAATATGTTCACGTGAACTGAAACAAAGGGAGTAATATTTTTCATACGGTCAATAAATGGAACTTAAACTTTTTCTTGAATCGTACAGGCACAGAAGCAAGAAGAGCTACCAGAGAAAGTGCTTGGTTGTTTGAGATTAAACAAGATTGACTTTGTTGATCATGGCCAAATACCAACACTTATGTGTGTTGAAGATTCAAGTTCAGATTGATATTGCTACTAGCACCTGCATCTGGTATGGAGGAGGCTTCAAATAGCCCCCTTGTAATTAAGCAATTCCGGCTTTCTATAAATGACATAAAAGAATTCTATAAGAGGCGAAAAATATTTTATGTAATATGCGAAATACTACTATATCATGTTAATACAACAATTTGGTAACACCCAAAAAAGTTTTGCTGATAAAATGTGAAAAGGTCTTATATATAGTTTCTCCTCACTTGTCATGCATTCTGTCTTCCATATATTTTAGTGCTAGTTTGCTCCTATGAGATCCTTCATTTGTCTTGATATATCATGTCGTTTGGTTGTGGTGTTGGAGTATTAATCCCAGCATAAAATCTCTCATAGGGTCTCATAAGAAAAAAATAATCGCCTCATGACTAGCATTGTTTGGTTGATGATGTTAAATAATATCCATATTTTAATTATAAGAAAATCTATGCATTATTTTAAAATAATAATATATGCATTAGCAATATGAGATTAAATTATTTAAACAAAAATACTCTTTTAAAGTAAGTAATTCATATATAATAATTCTTTCGTTATTAATCATGTTATAACAATCCCTTCATTATTAATTGTATAATAATCCCAACATAACTAGTGTATTGGTGGGAAAAAAGCACGACACGTGTACCAACAACGAGGTGACAAGTAGCACTTATAATTGGGTCAATAAAGAAAAATAGAAAGGAAGGATAAAACACCCATAATGTTTTATCAGAGGAGGTACCATATCTAATAGCTGAAAAAAAGAAATAGGCACGAGATGAATAAAAACTGGAAAAGGGGAAGATTCACGATTCTGTTATAAAAATGGAAGAGGAATCAATATTAGCTTTGATTACGGGTGATCCTCTATTATTACTGTATCCATTACAATTAAATTTAGTAACGGGCAATCAAGGTAATTAATATCGTTAACGAGTCAGAATTAAGTAGGAAAACTGTTACAATTGTGTATCCTTATACAAGGACTCATACCTCATTTTGTACAATCATTAGAACATATCTAAATATATACAATCAGTTTTTAATTTTTTTTGGTTCAAGATTCCAATCCGCAATTCTAGAAAAAATTAGCAATCAACAATAATCTTTCTTTCCTTACTTATTATTTCAATTATTTGCTTTATTTCTGCATTACCAAGAAAGTGAAATAATTTTGGTTATCAGTAATTCAATTTTTCTTAATATTAACTTTGGCCATAAAAATTATTTTTGGGTTAAACAAATTGGTTCCGTTATCGGAAATCTGATAACCTGTTCACTTTCCACATTTTATTTTTTAACAACAAACATGTCTACTGGTAACGAAATTGATCATGTGAATCAACAAGATAGAACTCCATCACATCACACATCCACAGCTACTCCACAACATTCATGAGAAAGTTCACCTGAAAGGTCTGCTACTCGCACTAATGGGCAACAGGGTGAACAAATCAACCAACAAGATACTTGGAGCAGTTGATTGCACAACATGTGAATGAAGCATGATGGTAGGCTAGGAACACGTGTTTTAGCTGCATTATGCACTCTAATTACTTCACTTTGAGTGTGTTTGAGCTTAAATGATAGTGATTTGCACTTATTACGTGTTTTATGCTTTGTAGGAGATGACTCCGAGTTAAGAAGATATTCTGGAGCTAAATCGACTAATTAGAGCTTTGAAGTCTGAGTAAAAGCCAAGGAATCAAACTGGGATCGCGTCCGGGACTCGTGGACTGGCGTTGCATACAAAAGTTGGAAGAAAGCGCAAGGGTTATGATAATTGTAACAATTCTCCCTTGATTTTTCTTTGTGTCGTGGTTCTTTTCCAAGGGTTTTGTTTGAACCAGGTGTAGTTAGTTTTCTTTTTTAGGAATAGTGAAGTCTTGTGCTATGTATTAGATGGATATGACTTTTCTTGACGTTGTTGTGCCTTGAGAGTAGTGAGTGTCTTAGTTGTGATGCCTAGGTTCAGTTCTTGACTCATAGATAAGTGCCTTAATTTGGTTGATTGTGACTTTGCTTAATTACTTTTACTAGAGAGTCGGGATAGATCCAATCCTGTGTGAGTTATGTGCCATATGTGTGCGAGGTTATTGGTGATATGCATGTCCGTTGATGTCTAAAATTTACTTCATATGTTTGCAAAGTGAAATAGTAGTCTTGTTCAGTCTAGACATTTCTTTGTTGAGCCAATTATATGCTTTTACCTACCTAATTAATGTATATCTTAGTTAGCTCCATTGAGCATGTATTCCTATTTCTTTGGCAACCACACTACAAGCTTGACCCCTTTATTTGAATTGTCTATCTGTTTGAATCTTTTACCTCTTGTGAGCACTTTAGTTTGTATGAGCTTGTAAAATCTAAGTGGAGGTATGGTCAGGTTTTTGAGTGGAACTATTGAAAAAGGAGAAATGTGCATTGTTTGAAAAATTATGAGAGCCACATGTAAGGAATTGGAAAAAAGAGAGAAAGAAAACTCAATCAAAACTCTGAAAATAAGGAAAAAAAGTGTGTTAGAAAAGAGAAAAAGTGATCCCTTGCTAGTAGTAGTTCCCGTCTTGTTTGTACTTAAAGATATAGGGAGCTTAATGTTGTGAAGGTTGGGATTTGGTCCAAAATAAGTGTGGGGTTTAAATTATGAAATTGTATGTATTAAAGTTCTCAGGGAGGTGTAGTCACTATATTCATATGTATCCTACCCATCCACAGCCTACATTACAATCAAAATTAAGTCCTGCTTGATCTTTGACTAAATGAGCTCAATTAGTAGAGTATTACATTATGGGCAAGATTATATTATATTCTATGTGGTGCATGAATTTGATTTCTAAGAGTGAGTTAATTCTTTCTATCTTGAGTTCTTATTTGTTGTTGAATTTTATTATGTGTGGAATTACTCTCTATTGTTTGTGTGAGGGCACATGATTTGCGAAGGAAAGTTAAAGTCTTTGACCTTTGTGTTAGAGTAAGTGAATAGGTTGTGAAAAATATGTGATAATTTTGAGTCGAGTCATGAGATTAGGATGTTACGATATGGTGTTTAGAATATTTTAAATATTCTTGTCATGATGCGTTAGGAAAGTTGTAAGATGAGAAGGTTGTTTCTATGTAAAGTGTAGTTTGATTACTCGAGGACGAGCAATAATTTAAGTGTGGGGTGTTGATGGTAGGCTAGGAACACATCTTTTAGCCGCATTTGGCACTCTAATTACTGCACTTTGAGCTTAAATGATAGTGATTTGCACTTATTACATGTTTTATGCTTTGTAGGAGATGATTCCGAGTTAAGAAGATATTTTGGAGCTAAATCAACTAATAGGAGCTTTCAAGTCTGAGTAAAAGCCAAGGAATCAAACCAGGATCGTGTCCGAGACTCGTGGACCAGCGTTGCATACGAAAGTTGGAAGAAAGCGCAAGGGTTATGATATTTTTACTAATGCTTCGCATTATGCGTAGCACATTACAACGCATCAAGGCAAATGTGCGTCAGAAATTTTAGAAGTTCCGAGACTTGTAGTCTTTGGATCTGACAGAAAACTACACTAATTCTAGGCATAGTGTGTGGCATCAGTACAAATTTTTGTCAAACAAGCCAAATTCAGAGAGTTTACAACCGAAAAAAATGCACTAATGCGATGCACACTGCGTAGCACTGTGCGACGCATAAAGTGTAAAAAGTTTGTAGGTTTTCCTATTTCAGCTCAAAGAGGGTAGTTCCGTCTGGGTTCGTTCCTACTTGGTATAAATACACAAGAAACACGTTTTTGAAGGGACTTTTGACGTTAGAAGCTTTGGGAAAGGATTGGAGGCTACAAGACATGGGATTTCATCATCTCTCCATCAATTCAATACGGGAGTTTGGAATGTAAAGTTAGATTTATGCTCTCTTATTCTTTAACTCTTTTTGTGATGACTTCCTCCATAATTATGGAGTAGTTTACCTTAGGGTTTGACGTGCTTTGGTGACTTGATTATTGTTTATGGATTTGATTACTGCTTAATTGCTTGAATTTATTGGAAGAGTTTTAACTCTAGTTGTGATTTTATTCATTATCTTATTTAATCGGAAGAGGAGCATAATATTGAATATTTTGCAACGCATGATTTAATTTATTTTTGTACTTCTTTAAAGTAATCGAAAGAGCTTTATTATCTACCTCTTAAATTAAGATTGAGAAATATTCGAGAGAAGTTTCTCTTAGACTATTCTAACCAATATATTCTTGCAAGTTTCACCGCACTTCACATTAGTTTATTTAAAAGATTTAGATTTAATCGAGATAGGAGTCTGATCGGAAGCATAAGCTAATCACCTATTGTAAATGTTTCGGAACTTGGGTTGACACATGGATTTTAGATTATGGGACATCTCATCATATGACTTTCAATAGATCTTCTTTGCTAGATATTAGAATACTACCCTGTCCCTTGTTGGTTACTCTCCCAAATGGTTACAGAGTTAGAATGACAGAAATTGGTAGTGTGTCACTTGATCCTCAAATCACCTTGCATAGATTCATGTTTGTCCCATCATTCAAATTTAATCTCATATATATCTCTTCTTTAACTGCCCAACACAAGTCTTTAATAGCTTTCATTGATACTTGTTGTCTTCTGCATGCCCCTTCAATGAAGAGGCCTCTGGAGATTGGTAAAATCAGAGATGGGTAGTACCTTCTTTGTTCTCTCTGCTTGAAGAATGCTAGTAATATTTCAGCATCTACTCTTTCTGTTTCTTGTATTCCATCCCACACCTATGATATAAATAGATCCATCTGTAATAAGTCATCTACTACCTATGATAAGGACTCTTCATAATGTGATCACCTCTCAAATGTACATAAATCCATTCATAATAAAACTTTTGTTTGTGTTCCTTTTTCTTGTTTGTCTCATGGCAATGATATGAATGTATTTTGGCATAACAGATTATGACATGTTCCTTTTGTTAAAATGAAGAGCATTACCACCATTCCTATTACCTTTTCTAACAAACAACCCTTTATGTGCTCCATTTGTCCAATGGCCAGACATACCAGATTGCCATTTCCCCAAAGGACCAGCAACACCAAACATATATTTGACTTGTTACATATTGATTTGTGTGGACCGTATAATATACCCACATATAACAATTATAAATACTTTCTTACCATGGTAGATGACCACAACAGATCCACCTGGACTCACCTCCTATCCAGCAAGAGTAATGCCCTGCAAGTTCTCAAAGCTTTTGTTTCTCTAGTTAAAAACCAATTTCACACAACCATAAAGTCAGTCAGATCAGAAAATGGTTTAGAATTCACTAGTGCAGAAGCAATCTCTTTCTTCCAAGATCAAGGCATTGTACACCAAAGAACTTGTCCATACACATCACAACAGAATGGTGTAGTTGAAATGAAGCATATGTATCTTTTAGAGACATACAAGGCACTCTTATTTCAGTCAAAGTTGCCTATGAGGTATTGGGGAAAGTGCATTCTAACAGCTACATACCTGATAAACAAACTTCCCACTTTCTATCTCAAGAACAAATATTCTTTTGAACTTTTGTACAAGAAAAAGCCAAACTACTCTCACCTTAGGAGCTTTGGCTTCCTATGTTTTCCTACTATACCAAAAACACATAAGGATAAGTTTGAGCCCAGAACGGTGCCACATGTTTTTGTTGGATACCCTTTTGACACCAAAGGCTATAAAGTGCTAAATCTGGAATCTAAAAGAATCTACATATCTAGAGATATAGTCTATCATGAAGACATTTTCCCTTTTGCTATTTCTCCTACTACTTGTTCCTTCCCATCAACCATCCATTCAATTACCTTCATCACTGACCTGCATACCGACGTTCTTCAATCCACAACAGACACTCCACTCAGTTCAAACAATGTTGATACTGCATCCGATGAGTCTGCCCTCGATCACTCTCCAGGTTCTCTGTCTGAGTCACAGCCTTCTATCCCATTGTCACCTCACAAGACTTACCTGACAGTACCTTACAAGATCCTTCACCAATTCTAGAGCCTAGGAGATCTAGGAGACAGCACAAGCTTCCCACTCACTTGCAAGATTAAATTTACACCTTAGATAATTTAAGGGTCCACAAACTCTATAGAGAATCAGGTTCTCTATCAGGTTTAACAGAACACACGCACATTGCAGTAAGTAAATGACAAGAGGAATTTTACATCTAAAAATTCCCAGCTCAACGGGATTAAAAATCATGACCTACCCTTGTATGATTTCAACTTCACTATTGAGCAACTTTTAGATTACAACTTATGCAACCTAGGAATTAACCTCTTAATCTCTCACTAACATGTAATACTCTATTACAAAAACTTTACAACTCGACTAACTCTAGCCAAGACTCAAACACAAGGGCTTAAAATTTACAAAGGGTTTCCTACAGAGTACTTCTAAACAAGCTAAGTAGGAATTACACTTGAAGAACTATTACAAAGTTACAACTCAACTAAGGACATATAATAACTTGATATGGGAACTAGTCCGTAGTCGTGTTGTTCTTTGTTCTTGATGCACTTGAGAATTGCTTGATGGATGATCAATCAAATGAGAGAGCTTTTTTGTGTATTCTCTAAGTGTTGAAATATTTGTTTTACCTTCCTTGATGTTAACAATACATTTGTGACATCACTTGGGATGATGTAAGCAAGGTAGGTAAAAGACACTCCCCATAAAGTTAACTGTTGCACTGTTTCTGCACTGTAGCGTGTGCAGGCAACAACTTTACAGTTAGGGAAGTTGACTTGTGAAGTTTCCTCGGGAAACGATAGCTATATGTTCCCTCTTTTGCTCCTCTAACTCTAAAGAGTTGAAACATATCCCAAGCTGGAACCTTTCGATCTTAAGGTTTTGAGAATACGTAACTGGTTCTTGACAGTAAATTTATTAGATCATCAAAACATAAAATAATATACTTGTAACCTATCAATTTCCCCCTTTTTGATGATAACAAATTTATATTTGAAAATCCCAGAAAAAGCCGCACAAAACCAGATAGTGAACCAGAAAAACCTTTAGTTCCCCCCTGAATCTGTATTCCCCCTTAATTAGTGCATTCGGTTATGCACATTATTCTTCCCCCTTTTGGAATCATAAAAAGAATAGCAACAAGTTTATAGCAAAAAGAAGTCTAGCGTGAGTTAACTCATGCCACTTGTGTGCACACAACATGACTAAAACAGAGCATAAAGACAAGGCACAGATAGCAAAAAGGGAAAACTTGCATTAAATAATTTGTATTTTTCAACAGGAGCAGAGTCAATGTTACTACCACCATCCACAATTTTGAACAACAAAAAAAATACCACAAACATCACCATAAAAACTAACATTGAGGGAATAGACTAATCACTAAAGATTGGACATTGAGGGGACGCTGTTTAGGGAGCACTGGAAGGAGAGGGCTTAGATGCAGATGCAAGGGTTTGGAGGACTAAATACATTCGAGCATTTGCTAACATTTGCTCGTTGAGAAGTCTCTCTTTCAGGTCCTCCACTTGTTTTCTGAGCTTAGCATTCTCTTTTGTCAAACGAGCAACCTCTTCTCCTTGAGAACTACTGGAACCAGGTGTCTCCTGCAGCTGACTTAACTGAGTCTTAAGGATAGCATTCCTTGCTTTCAATTGCCTTATCTCTGAAGTAGCACTGTTTTGAGCATTGATCAGTTGAGATATGGTATAAGTGCTTCCAACCCCTCCAAATTTCTCGATACACTCACATTCTTCAAGAGTAGCTTTGGAGAAAGTTTGCTTCTTTGTGCCCATTTTAGCTTGTCCCGGAGGAACCTTGAAGTGCTTAAAGACCTTGGTGAGAAGGAACTCATACGGCAGCCCATGATTACCATCTTTAAAGTCTGCCACTTTGTTCATGTGCTCTATTATAATCCCAGGCAGATTGATGGTAGTGAAGTTGTCCAGTGCTTCCATGAGGAACAGGTCTGCACGAGAGGTGATAGGTCTTCTCTCAGCTCAAGGTAGTAGTACCTTGTTCACCATCTCAAACAGTAGTTGGTATACAGGAAGGAAAGCCTTCTTCTGAACATGTTCCCCCTGCTGAACCGCTCTATCCTTTAATATGGCGTTTCTGAAGTTTTGAGAACAAGATCAATGAACACTAGACAACCCTTCAGCAGGCACACCAAAAATGGATCCCAACAAGGCAGATTCAACTACCATATTAACTTCATTCACCAACACACAGATGTGATCATCCTCAAGTTTGAATAGGTCAGCATAGAAACTTTGAACTTCCTCTTCATACACCATTGGAGCATCATTTGTGAACGAATGTGTCCACTATTGGAACTCGCATATCTCAACCAGCTGTCTCATACCAGCCTCCTCCAAGATATCAGGGGCAAATGTGCCCCCCCCTCCCAGCACCTTTTGACTTCTCAACCTCTCTTTCCCAGCACTCCTTGGACCAACCACTCTGGCCTTCTTTGAGGAACCAGGTTCCTCATCAATATTAGCTTTTCTCTTAGCATACTTGCGAACATTCTTCCCTTTTTCAACAGACTTCACAGATTTTTCACCCAATTCTTCCATCACACCATCACCAGACTCTTCCACAGACTTATTACCAGATTCTTTCACTATATTTTCACTAGACACAAAGTCATCAGACTTGTTCAGATTTTCAGCAGACATAGAAGATCCCCTTTTAACTTGGGGAGACCATGCTTCTGTGAGAGCTTTCTAGTCAAGGAACCAGGTTCCTCGACTTCTTCCTCATCCACATTTACCACATGCACTAATTTCTCATTCATTTCTTTCCCGTCTTTTACCAACTTTCTTCTCCTTGACTTAGCTTGGTTGTTTTAAGAGCAGACTCAAGAGCCTCCTTCCTTTGCAAGCTAGTAGTAGGTCGCTTAGGAGTAGACTTTTGAGAAGCCATTGGTCTACGCTTAGTCAGGCTTGTTATTAGCAAATCATTAGAATCCTATTCACTACCACCTTTTCTCTCGACACAGATCTTTCCTCAGGCACTACCAAACACAAAGGTTCAACATCAAAATGAGGAGAGGCATCAGGGTCAATACTGACCTGGGGCTCTTGAGAGGACCCCTGAGTTGGATCCTCTTGGGAGGGATCAGGTCCCTCATTTGGTACCCAAGTAGTATTGTCCTGTGTTGATTGTTCAACAGGCACAAGGTCTCTACCCTCTTCCACAGTCTTAGACCGTTGAGTCCCAAAACCATCATCACCTCCTTCTATAACAACCCCTTCATTAGCTATGGACAACATGTTCTCTATTGCCTCTTTCTCTTGTACATCCATGGAAAATTCAGTAGAGGAAGGAGTG
This sequence comes from Nicotiana tabacum, assembly GCF_000715075.1. Classification (NCBI taxonomy): domain Eukaryota; kingdom Viridiplantae; phylum Streptophyta; class Magnoliopsida; order Solanales; family Solanaceae; genus Nicotiana; species Nicotiana tabacum. The sequence goes on along the minus strand of NC_134101.1, from coordinate 86,379,605 downwards.
TTACCTGTGGACACAAGATCAGGAGCACTCTTTGTTGAGTCAAACTTCTCTGAACCATCAGTTTGATCTACCTTTGACCCTTCTTTCATAGGCAAACTTGAAATTTCCTAATTTACTTCTTTGTCAGCAGTAATTTATTTATCCCCTTTTTCCGACAAAGTATGAGAAGGGCTCTAGGCTACAAATCTTTTGGGAGTCGAGATTTTGCGACTCCTATGAGAACCAAAACTCGAGTGGGTAAGATAGGAGACAGAATGTCGAGGTGACTCTGTCCTAGGGTTTTGGCTAGCAGTAGTTTGGGGTGAGGAGCCTAATATCGGTGTTTCAACAGGTGAGAACTTAATGGGGATATCGCTTGGAACACTCGAGGTTGTTTGATTTTCAGCCATGGTGAGAAGAAGATAAGGGATTTGGCAGTTTGAAGAGAGGCAGAAGAATGGGGTTTTGAAATTTGATGGGAGGAGTTGTGATAGTGATAGATATATTTATGATGGATGAGGGACCGGTTAAGAAAGGGCAGCAGTTTTGGGAGTTGGGTCGGTTCTCAATAGGTGAGATGTTTGGGTTTAAAGGATGCAAATAAAACGTAATTGACATACTGATGACATGGCACTTATTTTAACCGTTTAAAATTGTGCATGAGAGAACAAAGAAACTATTAACCTGTGTTAAGAGAACCAGGTTCCCTGACTAATCTTGCATCTGTAAGCTTTGCCGTTTTTACCCACGCGTACCGCATCGACTGCCTATTTTTTCTATAATCATCATGCGTGTCTACCTGTAATGGTATAGAGGTGAGTTAGACTTTGCCAGAAAATACTTTTAGCTAAATTTACCTGAACATTTCTTTCATAACCAATCATTGTGGGACCAAGTTCTCAATTGGGTTTATCAACCCCCGTGCCAGGCGATTTTTCTCAAAGTATTCTCTGCTCAAGGTTTTGGTGAATATATCTACAATTTGATCTTTAGTTCTGCAGAATTTCATGCATATATGCCCCTTTTCAACATTGTCTCTGAGAAAATAATGACCTACATCAATGTGCTTGGTCCTCTTATATTGAACTGGATTGTTTGCCATATTGAGTGCACTTGTGTTATCACATAAGAGAGAGATACAATTTGAGAACACTCCAAAGTCTTCCAACTGTTGTTTGATCCACAATAGTTGAGCACAACAAGAGGCAATTGCGACATATTCTGCTTTTGCAGTTGAGAGTGCCACTGAGTTCTACTTCCTTGTACCCCATGATATTAGGAAAGAACCCAGGAAATTTGCCATTCCATACGTGTTTTTCCTATCTACCAGATATCCTGCATAATCAGCATCAACATACCCAATAAGATCAAAGTTATCACCTAAGGGATAGAAGAGGACCAGGTCCTGCGTTCCTTTGAGATATATCAGTATTCTCTTGACAGCCTTCAGATGAGATTCCTTTGGCTAAAAATAATGTCTGTTCTGCTTGCAGTGAGATATAGGAGTGACCCTACGATCCCTCTATAGATGGTTTGATTTACAGGGGAACCAGGTTCATCCATGTTTAGACGGGTAGCTGTGGCAATAGAAGTGTCGATGACTTTTGATACTTTCATATCAAACCTTTTTCAGCAGCTCATTGATGTACTTCTACTGACTTATGAATGTTCCCTTCTAAGATTGCTTTACTTGAAGTCCTGGGAAGAAACTCAGTTTCCCATCATACTGCTCTCAAACTCACTCCCCATGAGTTTTGCAAATTATTCACAAAGAGAGTCAGTTGTGGCTCCAAAGATGATATCATCAATATATACCTGAACAATTAGCAGGTTCCTTCCTCGTTTCTTCAGAAAAAGAGTGCTGTCAATCTTGCCTCTTGTAAATTCATTTTCTAGAAGGAATTTTGACAACTGTTCATACCACACCTGGGTAGCCTGCTTTAGCCCGTACCATGCCTTGTCCAGTTTGAACACATGCTCAGGATGCTCGTGACACTCAAAACCAGGAGGCTACTTGACATAAACTTCTTCTTTCAAATAGCCATTTAGAAATGCACTTTTGGCATCCATTTGGAACAGTGTGAACTCCATATACGATGCAAAGGCAATAAAAATTCTAGTGGCTTCCGTTCGAGCTACTGGAGCAAATGTTTTATCATAATCGATCCCTTCTTCCTGATTGTAGTCTTGAATTACAAGCCTTGCCTTGTTTCTTGTTTTATTTCCAAACTCATCAAGTTTGTTATTGAATACCCACCTAGTTTGTATAATAGTTCGATCTGCAGGTCGAGGGACCAGGTGTCATACCTTGTTTCTTTCAACTTAATGCAGCTCATCTTACATGGTTGTGATCCAGTCTGCATCTTTCAGCGCTTCTTTGATATTTTTGGGCTCTATTTGAGAAAGGAAGGCTGAAAAGGCAAGTGATTTTCTTGATTTTGATCTTGTTTGAACTCGTAAGTCAAGAGGGGTGATTATGTTGTCAAGAGGATGTGAGCTTTTGTGCTTCCAATTTGGTACCTGAATCTTATTGGTAGAGGAATCAGGTATGTCTGACTGAAGTTCTTGGGAGCTTCTTACTTCAGCAAGTGGAGTACCTTAGACTGCATCAACAACTCTATTTTTAGCTTTAGTTGGTGTAATCATGGGACCAGGTTCCTCCTCAACAGATGGAGGTACACTGGCATCATCTTCACTAGATTCTTTTACACGACTCATCATATCTGTTTTTCTATTTGCCATGTCAATAACTTCTCCTGGAACATATAAGGGTTCTCCATCTTGATTAACATGTCTGTCCTTCTCACGGGAGAGGTGAGATTCATCAAAGATCACATGTATACTTCCCTCAACACATTGAGTCCTTTTGTTGTACACTTTGTAAGCTTTGCTTAGAGAGGAGTATCCCAGAAAGATTCCTTCATCACTTTTGGCATCGAATTTTCCAAGAGTTTCCTTTCCATTATTGTGAACAAAGCATTTACACCCAAAAGTCCTTAGATGTGTCAAATTGGGCTTCCTTCCATTCGGCAGTTCATATGGATTTTTTCCAGAAAGGACCTAATCATGCACCTGTTCACCAAATAGGAGGCAGTGTTGATAGCTTTTGCCCAGAAATTCTGTGCAATTCCACTATCAATCAACATTGTTCTTACCGTGTCTTCAAGAGTTCTATTCTTCCTCTCCACAACACCATTTTGTTGAGGTGTTCTTGGTGCTGAGAATTGTGAGTGATACCATTTTCGGTATAGAACTCATCAAATTTCGTATTGTCAAACTCTGTCCCATGATCAGACCTGATGCTGGTTACCTTATTACCCATCTTCACTTGGATCTTCTTGACAAAAGCAACAAACACTTCAAAGGTTTCATCCTTGGTCGTGAGAAATAAAGTCCATGTGAATCTGGAGTAGTCATTAACTATCACAAAGATGTACTTCTTTCCTCCTCTGTTTGGCACCCTCATAGGTCCACATAGATCCATGTAAAGGAGATCAAGTGGCCTTGAGGTGCTGACTTCATTTTTGGGCTTGAATAAGGATCTGACTTGCTTGCCTTTTACGCATGCATCACACACTTTGTGATCCTTGAAGCTTGACTTGGGAAGACCACGAATCAGCTCCTTCCTGACCAATTTATTCAGCAATGTGAAGCGTGCATGACCCAACCTCATGTACCATAGTTCAGCATCATCATCTACGACACTTAGACAACTGAGATCACCATTCTGCAAGGACTCAAAATCAGCAACATAAATATTTTTCTATCTTTTTGCTACTAGCACCACCTCACCAATCACTAGGTTTGTGATTGTACAAATCTTTAACATAAATTTCACCTTGTTTCCCTTGTCGCATATCTAGGAAACACTTAGCAAGTTGTACTTCAAACCATTCACATAGTACACATTTTCGATTGAGTATGAGAGAGACTTCCCAATCCTTACAACTCTCACAATTTATCCTTTCTTTCCATTTCTAAAGGATACACTCCCTCCTTGTAGGGCCTTAAGTGAAAGGAAATCGTTTGTACTTCTAGTCATATGCTTTGAGTAGCCACTATCCATGTACCATTGTAGGTTGCTTCCTTTCACTATTCCCTACAAAAAATCAAGAGTTAGACTTAGGAACCCAAACTAGTTTGGGTCCCTTATAATGAGGAAAGGGGTGAAAGAGGGATCTTTTGCTCCATGCAGGCATCATGCGTTTTTTATATGAGGGACCAGGTTCTCTACCAGTAGTTACTTTTTCAGCAAAATATTTGTTTTTCTATTGTGACTGAAATCTAGCCTTATAGTTTTCTTTAAAGTGACAATTATTACTTTAGTGAGTGCAAAACCAATTGTCAGGTACAGTAACATACTTGTTATGGGGGTTGTAGGGAATCTTTTCCCTTTAAAACCCAATCCCCTGCCTGTTTCCTTCATTTTTGGTGCACATGGCAGTGATAGCATCAGAGGACCAGGTCCATTTGAGTGACTTTTCAAGATCACTCTTCATTTTGCCTAGTTCTTCCTGAAGTTGTTTGTTTTTCTCAAGCTGAGCACACAAACTAGACTTCACTGAATTTAACTCACTTTCAAGCTTAATATGTGCCTCTCTTGCAACTTCCTTTCCCTTTTGAGAATTTTTAGGCCTACTCTCCATTTTAAGTTCCCCAATTGTTTCTTTCAAATCCACTACCACCACTAAAAGGTCATATCTCTCGTGCTCAAGGTTAGAAACTTTCTCAGCTAAGACTTCTTTTTTCCTTTTTGCACACTCAGTGATCTATTTTAGGTCTACCACAACCACCATTAGATCATCTCTTTCATATTCTATATTTGCAATTTTTTCATCTAAGGCATCCTTCTCTTTCTTCAGGTTCTCAATTGTTTCCTTTAAATCAACTACAACAACTACAAGGTCATCTTTGGTCTATTATGTTTCTCATAACTCCACAGTTAAAGCATATTTATCATTTATAAGATTGTGATAAGCATCAATTAACATATTTGCCAATAATATGAGTTTTTAGGAGAATAAGATTTCAGATTTCTCTGAACATCCAGAAAATTTACCTCATCATTGTTGTCATCTTCATCATCATCAGACTGAGCTATCAAGGTAAAGATTGAATCATACTCAGTTGCTTCACTTTCCACTGTCATCATTGAGATATCACCATGATTATTTTCTTCTTTAGATTCGCTGGAAGAGTCTCCCCATGTAGCAAGAGCCTGTTTTACAATATTATCAGCGGCATTCTTTCTATTGTAGCATTTATCAGGAACCGGGTTCCTCTTGGATGCTTTATCAAATTTGTTTTTGTACTGATATTGATTTAGGAGAGGGCAATCCTTGATGAAGTGTCCTGGCTTACCATATTTATGACAGAGGTCATAATTTTTTGGCTTGCTAAAACCTCCCCTTTTTGGAATGCCTTCATTCCTGTGAACCATCTTCTAGAATCTTCTTGTCAAGTAAGCCATATCACCATCCTCACCACTTGAATCATTGATGTCCGTCTTGAGGACCATATTCTTCTCCCTCTTGGGCTCTCTTCTTTCATTGTTCTTCTTCTTCTTCTTCATTTCATATGTTTTCAGATTGCCGACAAGCTCATCAATGGTTAGCTCCTGCAAGTCCTTTGCCTCTGTAATAGCGTTCACTTTGTTTCCCAAGAATTGGGTAGCACACTAAGGATTTTTGTGACAAGCTTATTTCTTGGAATGATTTCACCATGAGAGTGAAGCTCATTGATAATAGAGATGAACCAAATATGCATATCTTGGATGGATTCATCGTCTTTCATCCTGAAGAGCTCGTATTCAGTTGTGAGCATGTCAATCTTAGATTGTTTCACCTGTGTTGTTCCTTCATGAGCTGTCTGAAGGGCTTCCTAAATTTCCTTGGTTGACTGATATGCTGATATCTTGTTGTATTCGTCAGGATCAATGCCACAAACAAAATTTTCTTTGCACGAAAATTCTTCTCTACTTCCTTTCGATCAGCATCATTGAACTCCTTCCTTGTCTTGGGAATGGCTACAGCTAGGTCGCCAAGACTCTTGGTAGGAACAAAGGCTCCATCACAGATAACATCTCATAGCTCTGAATCTCCAGCCATGATGAAGTCGTGCATTCTGGTCTTTCACCATCCATAATATTGTCTGTTGAACCTTGGTGGTCTGTAAGTAGACTGGACTTCTTTGAAGTTTGGAGGAGCAACCATTAGGATCCTTTCTAGATGTTAACCTGATAAAAAGAATTTGCTCTGATACCAATTGATAGAATTTAAGGGTCCACTAAACTCTATAGAGAACCAGGTTCTCTATCAGGTTCAACAAAACACAAGCACACTGCAGTAAGTAAATGACAAGAGGAATTTTATGTGGAAAATTCCCATCTCAACGGGATTAAAAATCATGACCTACCCTTCTAGGATTTCAACTTCACTACTGAGCAAGTTTTAGATTACAACCTATGCAACTTAGGAATTAACCTTTTAATACCTTACTAACTTGTAATACTCTATTACAAGCCACTTTATAATAACTTTATTACAAATACTTTACAACTCGACTAACTCTAGCCAAGACTCAAACACAAGGGTTTAAGATTTACAAAGGGTTTCTTACAGAATATTTCTAAACAAGCTAAGTAGGAATTACACTTAAAGAACTATTACAAAGTTACAACTCAACTAAGGACATACAATAACTTGATATGGGAACTGGTCCGTAGTCGTGTTGTTCTTTGTTTTTGATGCACTTGAGAAGTGCTTGCTGGATGATGAATCATGTGAGAGAGCTTTTTTGTGTATTCTCTAAGTGTTGAAATCTTTGTTTTACCTTCCTTGATGTTAATAAGACATTTGTGACATCACTTGGGATGATGTAAGAAAGGTAGGTAAAAGACACTCCCCATAAAATTGGCTGATGCACTGTTTCTACACTGTAGCGTGTGCAGGCAGTAACTTTACAGTTGGGGCAGTTGACTTGTGTAGTTTCCTCTGGAAATGATAGCTATCTGTTCCCTCTGTTGTTCCTATGACTCTGAAGAGTTGAAGCATATCCCAAGCTGGAACCTTTTGATCTTAAGGTCTTGAGGATACGTAACTGGTTCCTTATCTGGTTCTTGACAGTAAGTTTGTTAGATCATCAAAACATAAAACAAGGTACTTGTAACCTATCAACACTGTACCTCAATTGAAATCCACTCCTCCTTGTGTAACTAATGATCAATCAACATCCCCCACTTCTCTTAATGCCTTATTTTCCTTAAACAGTCACATCTCACCTACATCCTTAATCCATGATAGTCAATTACTTGTAATGAATGTTTGCAATGACTGTGAATCATCTTCATATGAGAAAGTTGCACTCAATCCAGCATGGCAAGCAGCAATGACTCAGGAGTATGAGGCATTACATGCAAATCATACATGGGATGTTGTACCCTTACCAAGTGGTAAACAAGCCATTGGCTGCAGATGGGTTTATAAGATAAAACACAAAAATGATGGAACAGTAGAAAGATTCAAAGCTAGGTTGGTAGTGAAGGGCTATACTCAACAAGTAGGCATAGACTACATTGAGACCTTCAGCCATGTTGTAAAGATGACAACAGTTATAGCTCTTATAGCTATAGTAGTAAAGAAATAATGGAAAAATTTTCAGTTGGATGTGAATAATGCTTTCCTCCATGGAGATCTCCATGAGGACGTGTATATGCAGATGCAACTAGGGCTAGAAACTGATTCTCCAGGCTTGGTCTGCAAGTTGAACAAGTCATTGTATGGCCTTAAACAGGAAAGCAGACAATGGTACTCTAAGCCGATTGAAGCTCTATGCTCAAGGGGATATGTGTACTCCTTGAATGATTATTCCCTCTTCTACAAACCGATCTTTCAGAGATTGTTCAGCTTAAACTTTTCTTACATGATCAGTTTAAGATCAAAGATCTGGGAATACTACATTATTTCTGTCACATCCCAACCTTGGGAGGTGTGGTTGGCACCCGATGCCCGAAGGCCCGAGCGAACCAACCATGAGATATGATCTGAAATATAATAACCTACAGGCAGAAGAGCCCAACACGACATATATATATATATATATATATATATATATATATATATATATATATATATATATATATATATATATATATATATATATATAAACTAGGCCAACAAGGCTGTAACAACAGTATAACAGCTATCCAGAAGGCCGATAGGGCGATACGAAAAAATATATATACAATGACCGCTAGTCTGCAAGCCTCTAAGAGTGTAAGACAATCTCAACAGGGCGAGACAAAGCCCCCTAAATTCCCAAAACCACACATATACATCTGTAATAGTACCTATGGACTCAAAGTCGGCAACTCCGAAGAAGTGGAGTGCGAAATCCAATGCTGATCCTGGGGGTCCTACTGAGGAGGCACGCTACTCTGGCTATCTGAACCTGTGGGCATGAACACAACACATAAAAATACGTCAGTACGAAATATGTACTGAATATGTAGGGCGGCAAGTGTAACATGAAAAATGTAATTAACAAGAGAAGAGACATAGAGACAATTTGAATTCTGAAACTAGCCTCGGTAGGAAACTAAAATTCAGCATGGATATAAATGTATGCTCGTGACACCGTCGTTCACTATCGCTACTTATAATATATCACATTATATAATAATAAATCCCTCTGTGGGGCTATAATATCCATAACATACCCGGCCATAATAAAGGCTCGGTAGAATCGTACCCGACCACGTGAAGCTCGGTAATCCCAACTGATCAGTGGTTACACAATATGTGTCATACCTGGCCGTCTATAGTGCGACTCGATAATGAAAGTAAATACATACATATACTAAATCATGAATTATATAGGTGCAATGCGAAACTAACCTTAAAAGACATATTCTAAGAAGAGTCGAAATGACCTATCATCATTATTCCCCGACTATCATGGTTGTGAATAAAAATATTTAATTTTCAAATACGAGCCAAAAAGTACTAAGAACATGAGAGTTATTTATTATGAGTACCTTTGAAGTAAATGTTACTTATTCATGATTTATATGAACGTCGAAAGGAGAATGAGTAAAAAGGCTCTAGTTCTTTTTAAGCAAGGAACAAGGAAATCCGAGAATTCATATATATCCTCTAGAGTAAGCAATCTATGAGAAAAGATCAGGTCTAAGCATCTTTATAAGTTAAAGGTGAAATAACTCGAATCCGACGAGACAATTCGATAAACGTTTATTCGAATTCTAGTCATGCCGAAAAGTATAGCGAAAGCCCTACATACCTTGTCGATGGAGTTATATACTGTTTCCAAGACCTCAAAAGCCTTAGGAATGATTTCCTACATAATACAAACCATTCAAAATCAAATTCAAGCCCATAGCTTATATAATTCTTCATTTAGACATTTACGCGAACAACTTGTGGCCATGAATTTGTAGACTCTTTTGTAGATTAATTTCCCCCCAACACACCACCAAATTTTACTTTACTATATCTCCTCATCGACAGGATTCCACCCATGTCTTCACAGATCCAAACAACACAATAAAACCATATAGAACAGCCCCAACAATCAAGCCATATTAAGATAGGTTTCTTAACAAAATCAAGAACATTTCTATAGAGGTTTCAACTATTTCTTAGGAATTCTTATGGTAGAAGTTTACAAAGATCAAAGAGGAAGTTAAATCATACCTTATGTGACCAGAATTACTCAAAATTCGAAATTTCTGTAAGGCGGAGTCTTGCTATGAAAAGTGAAACACCGAAGAATTCACGATTTCGAAGCTACCATGGTGTTCTCCATCTTGAAGATGACTAAATTGTTGTTATGATTGGCTAGATGTATGGGAGGAGTTTGAGAGGAAATCCCTAGGTGTTAGGTTCTGTTTTGGAGAGGAAAAAAAATGCAGGGGTTCTGTTTTAAAAATTGACTTAAATAAAGAAATTTTAACAAACCCGACTGGGCACACTGTTCCCATAACAGTGTGCACCCCTGTACGAAAATGTTAATATCTCTCTACTCCAAAGTCGTATTAACGAACAGTTTATTGCGTTGGAAACTATACTCATAGACCTTCGATTCGGTAGGTAGAACACACCATAACTCCTAGTATATTATTGAGAGAAAAGTTCATCAACATTTTATACAAATTTCAGTGAAATTTAAACCCGTAACTTGCGCGCGATCTTTGTCGAATTTTTAATCACAACTCAAATGACTTCCAATCTTAACGTATAACTATCGCATCATTTAAATATCTCATAGAAATTATCTTCCTATCGAATTAGCCCATTTACAGTATGATAACGTCGAATACACAAGGTGTAACATTTTCCTTGGCTTGGAGGTTTTGTATACAGCTGATGGTGTGATCATTTAACAAAGAAAGTTTGCTCGGGACATGCTTAAGGAATATGACTGCCTCCCATACAGTAGTCTTTCTACTCATCTTGATCCCAATGAGAAGCTGATGGCCAAAGAGGGAAAACCATTATCAGATCCTACATATTACAGAAAATTTGTGAGAAAGTTATACTTTCTTACAAATACCAGATTAGACATAGCTTCCAGTGTACAATATCTCAGTCAAATCATGTAGGATCCCAGAGAACCACATTTGAAAGCTGCCTTCCATCTGCTTAGGTGTTTGAAAAGTGATCCCACTCTAAGAATTTTTCTGTCCAATGATTCTGATTGTAGTCTGAAAGCATACTATGACTCAGATTAGGCAGCCTGCCCAGATTCTAGGAGATCAGTTACTGGATACATAGTCCTGTTGGGGAACAGTCCAATTTGTTGGAAATCCAAGAAATAAGAAACAGTTTCCTTATCATCTGCAGAAGTAGAATACAGGTCTTTGAGGAAAGTTGAAGGGGAACTGACTTGGTTGTGCAAACTTTTTCATGAACTTACTATCTCTTACCCTAAACCAGTCTCAGTCTTTTGTGACAACCAATCTACTTTGCACATAGCTAGAAGTCTTGTTTTTCATGAAAGAACTAAACATATTGAAGTCGACTGTCATTTTGTGAGAGACAAGCTTTATGAGGGCCTCATTTCCTTACATCACATTGCTACTGCTACTCAATTAGCAGATGTACTTACCAAAGTTCTCACAGGTGTCAAACATTCTGCCCTCTTAAACAAGTTGGGTGTGAAACTTTTACCTCCAACTTGAGGGGGGGAGTATTGAGATGTATTTATGTTTCATGCTTTTATACCTTGTACCTTTAGCTTTACGTGTTGTACAATTAGTTACAGTTAGTTAGTGTTGGTTTGTGTTAATTAGTGGCTCAGCTTAGCTGTCAGTTAGAGTTAGTTAATTTTGTCCTGTACTAATGTGTACATATACACTGTTACATAACAATACAAAAGTAGTTCATTTTCTCATTTCTGAAATCGGTCTTCTTCCTCTTTCTCACGCGAAGCTTCTAGAGCTCTTCAATGGAGCTTAGTCGAGTGACAATTCACTCGTTCATGGTGTAAATTGACAGATTCAATATTTCACAACTTCACGCTCATTAGCAAACTCAACCCTTGTCGATAGAGCATGTATTCTACTTACTTCCATTACAGCCTTAAGCATCTCTGACGTGTTTTCACACTTTTGAATGTGAGAATAAACATCATTCAAAGTTCTACTCTCTTTGTTATACGTAAGGATTTAAATTATATCCACTAAATAGTGCAATGATATTTTTATACTATCCGCGTAATTTAACCTTCTATAGAATAGAAGGCAACTTATCTTTTCTTTAAGTTACTAATTAATTCCACTTGTTATGATTAGTTGCAATTACCTTTTAAATGGTCTGATAGCGTAAAAAAACGCCTACAATGGATTATATGTAAATCATTAACATGTGATGTCACTTGTATGTACATACAAGAGTATAACAACTTTCAAGTCAAAATACTCCAACATCTATGGTATTATCAAGAGCCTTCTTTAAGGCATAACGCCGTATTGCAATGGCAAATTCTTCTACCAGGTTGGAACCTTTGTAGATCAAAGTAACTCATTTGGTTTGTGATAACGGATCATATCTCTTTCTGTCCCATCCTCTATCGACATTCTTCCGTATAATCAATTGTATCCGAATAGATATATACACAAATTATCAAAGACACAAAGGATGGTGGAATATTGGAATTTGTAGTATATAATATATAAACATGTGAACTAATGGAACATATGTGTGTGTGTACATATTTTCCAGTTACAATGAGGGAAGCCTAGACACTAATCAAGAAATGGAAGGAAAAAAGGTTCAGGGGATACATGTTGCGATTCTCCAGCATATTATCATATTCCAATTCTTCCAACCACTTTCAGGATTCAGCATCAAGATTCTGGCGATTCCATCATATTTGGTATAAAAACTAGTAGGAGTATCTCTTTCACCAGTCAATGTCTTTGTCTGCACGATCTCTTTACTAGTTTCCCAAATGATTTGCCAGAAAAAAAATAAAGTCGCAAGGGTCAGAGTTCACCGAGGCCAATTCATAAATAGAGTGGCCAGGGCAAAAATGAAACGAAAAGGCCACATTGCTTAACAGACTTTGATTTTCTTTCTCGATCAACAAAAAGTTCTCCCGAGTCACTTCACTGGCTAAGGGATGCAGGATGCACTTCTAGCTCATTCTCATTATAAATCTACAGAAGAAACCAAATTTGGCTGAGGTTTCTATAAAATAGCAATGGTTCTTTATGGATTTTCTGCAGTGAGAAAGAGAAACTACCAGATATAGAATGTCTTTACCTCTATAAAACCGGGATCTGCGACCATCTTGGCGAGTTTGATTATCGCGCTTTGCATCACTCCTCTGTTGTATCAATGGTCCTGAGAACCCAACCCTTCTTTGTTTGTCATTGTAGTCCTGTTTCATTTAGAAAGATATACAGCTTTATCTCCAACACAGATATTCTGTAATATTGCTACTTGTGGGCCTTTACGAATACCAGGTTTCACAAGTAACATGGCAGCAGCAGCAAAAAAATTTAAACTTTTATTGCATTACATGATATTTAAGTTACTCCAGTTAGAAGGAAAGGTTCATCGTAGGTCCAATCCTCCTGTTTCAGAAGGCCCTCAACCAGCGGAGTTCACAGACTGACTTCTGTTGCTAATAAAGACTTGCCTTTTGAAATGCAATAACATCTCTAAGGATACACATACCGACCCTAACTTGTTTGGAACTAAGGTGTAGTCGTTGTTGTTATTGTATAATAGATCGAGAATACTAACCTCTGACAATTCTTGAGACTCGTGAGTATATTGCCTGCCAATAGAATGCGTGGCGTCATTGTTGTGGCCTCTGTCTTCGGTGTTGATCCTGCTCGAAAAATCATAACTACCTTGCATGTTTAAATCCGAGGTATCTGCAGCATGCAGTACATTGGAAAGGTCAAAGGCAATCAACTTTTGACTTCTTGAATTGGCCTGTGGATGTGGCCTTGTGGCTGCAGAATCTTGCTTTCTCTTTTTCGCCCAGGTAACCCCACTTGACGCTGCCATTTGAGCAGGGACAGATCGAATGCTTTCGCCCTGAGATTCTTCGGTCGTCTGAGAAACCTCTGACACTGTATCATAAGATGGCTTCATTGATATACGTGCCACGGTAGCTCCTTTTCCCTTAGAAATATGACCACTACCACCATTGTTTCTACGACCATTGTGGATATTGACTTCAGATTCCTTCATAAATAAAAAGGAAGCGTGTCAATGTACCATCAATATGCAATGTATCTGTATGAGAGACTGGACAAAGACCTCAGTTGAGGCAACTATGCCGAAGTTGCTCGATTTTTGAAGATCTTTTTGCACCTTTCTTGAATCTCTTGAAGCTCCAGATGCTTTCATTGTGGAACTGGCCTTCTTTCTGAAAATGTAAGAGGTTGCAGATCAGATTAAGCTTCTAAACTGAGGGGAAGATAAGTGCAAAATCATAGGAGTGGAGTTTCTCCAAATTAAGCAGTTGGAGATGGATGAAATAGATATGTTTAAGCTATAATGTTGAACTAGTACTCGAACCAGTGAAGGAACAGCGAAGAATCATCTTTCTTTTTGTGCATACAAATGCATGCAGATTAAGTTTGTTGGCTTTTACTACATTAGTATATCTGTACCATCCAGATGACAAGCCGACAATTTGAGGAACTACAAGCAGAAAACACTTTCTGTGAAGGACAAAGAAGAAAGGAATTCACCTCCGTGCTTCTTCTCGGAACTTTGCATCAATTTCCTTGTTTGGGGGGTACTTAGGCAAGCTTGATGGATCACAAGCGTAAGGTTTTGTATTGAAATACTGCAGAAAGGTATACGACAAATGTTGAACCAAAATATTAGCATGTTGGGAGAATTGTGTTGAATTTGGAAACAGGACATCCACAAAAAACTGAGATAGCTCGAGGACACTCAGTCTTCAGTAGTGCCAAGGGAAAAAACAAAAGAAGGAGATTTTTGAGTAAAAATGAAAATTTTCAATGAGAAAAAGATTCACGTACTGCTATCTGAATGAAGACTTACCTCAGAATCAATAGCAGATGAAGCAGTTCCACGTCTGTGAGGGTCAATTGAAAGAAGTTTTTCTATAAGGTTGACAGCAGTTTTTGGTAATTCTTTACATCTATCTCGAAGTGTACTCTCATAAGGATGTTGGGGTTTAAAAATTGTTGCAAGTGGAAGTTTAGACTTTCTCCAGTATTCGTCAGATGGAGAACCACAGAGTTTGAATATTTTGTGCAATTGTTCAACCTGCAAAAAGTAGAGAACCAAACTTTTTCATAATTGACTAAAATCAGTAACATCACAAGGTTACTTGGCATAGGATTAACATACAAGCAAACCATCATTTTCAAGACTTTATTCATTGATCTCCTAGTAGGAAATGTTATCAAAAGCAATTCTAAACTTCTAAAACCACATACCTCAGTCCTCCCTTTCAGGAGAGGCCTCCCGAAAAATAGTTCTGCAAAAACACAACCAGCACTCCACAAATCCACCGTTAGCCCATAATTTGTGGATCCCAGCAGAAGTTCAGGAGGTCGATACCATAATGTAACTACGCGGCTGGTTAGTGGTTGCTTGTGCCTAGCACTAAGGAAATTTGCAAGACCAAAATCTGCTATCTTTAGAATTCCGTCATTGTTTATCAAAACATTGGATGTTTTAATATCTCGGTGCATTATACCTCGAGAATGACAATGCTCTAGTCCACTCAGCAGCTGCCGCATATAGCATTTGATCTACTTCCATCCAAAAAAAGAAACAAAAATTTGAGATGTTCTTTTCCTTTTTGCAAGTCAAGAAATTCAAACAGTGACCTTAACACCAAATTTAATGGTAGAGACTAGAGAGTCATAGCTTAAATATTAACAAACCTGTAAATCAGTGAACTTGATGTCAGGACATGACAACAGTCCAGAGAGGTCATGTTCCATGTATTCAAAAACAAGGTATATGCAGCATGATAACCGAGAAGTGATTATTCCAATCAGCTTCATGATATTTGGATGGTCAAGTTTGCGAAGAATTGTTATTTCTCGGGCCATAAATCTGACACTATCTGGCTGGAAATTGTCAAATTTCACCTTCTTCAGGGCAACCATTTTACCAGTCTCGATGTCACGTGCACGATAAACACTGCTGTATGTACCTTGTCCAATCTACAAATGTAGAAGGCAGAACAAACTATTTGTAAGAAGAAAAATATTTTGCAGTCATTAAATGATGATATACAACTGAAATAGCCTGTCCTAGTGTCAGTGTCTCAATGCATTAGGCGGTCAAGGCCTAAATATGTTGTCAAATTTGAAAATATAAATAAGTAGGACACTAACAAGATAATAAAAGAAATAGCCATAAGAATGTGGAGATAAATAAACCAACCAAAAACATTATCAGCTCGAGATTAAAATAATTAGAAAGTCAATTATATGTAGCTCATCCTGTTGGTATCATGGTATGGAATGACATTAGAAAGATACACCAATTTTTAAAACACGGTATCCATTTTGAGGATCAGAAAAATTGTACCATAGATAATGCAAGGTTTTTCTCCACAAGAAACTGTGTTTTCATTACAATAATCAACATCATTACTACACCTCAATACAAACTAGTTGGAATCAACTACATAATTCTTCAATATCATTTGTTCCATTTCAAACATTCCATTTCCAGCTGTGTTTTTCATTGAACCAACAAAACCGTATTCCATCTAATCGAGGCCGCGGAGGCGGATGGAGCATATAATGCATGGTTCAAGGGAACTCATTATTTCAGCCACGAAATGTAGATATATACATGAAAATCACTAAAACTTCAACAAATATTAAATTATGAACCCATAAAGTTTGAACCTAAATATTGAACTCCATCAAATTTAAATTCTGGATCCGGGTCTGATTAAACGGGACATTAATTACCTTTTCTAACCTCTCGAACGCGTCTGATCTAAGGGGCAGCCAACCCTCAATAGCGTCAGACGCGACGGCAGTGAGCCACACGGGCCAACCAGCAGCCAAATGTTCTCCTTCTGTTAACCTTCCAAATTTGATACTAAAATTAGCCTTTTTTTCATTGCTCCCTTTCTTGGAACCCCTACAATTCGAGGAATTCCTTCGAATTAAAGATTCTGCCTTCTCCTTCTCGGGTTCCTCTTTAATCTTCTCCAGAGGGCCAAATCCCCTCTTATTAACATGCTGCAAATTGGGATCTTTAATAACTTCTCCATTTCTGTTAATAACAGCAGTTTTTATAGAGGAGGAATCGTAATTGTGGTGTGGCGGGGAATGGGCCGTGGCCTGCTTGGAGCTGACACAACCCATGTCCCCCCATCAAAGGAATAAAAACTCTTATGGGAAAAAAGGATCACACACAGGGGGAGGGGGGAAGAGAGAAAAATAAGGATCAAAATTGAAGTCCCTACATTAGCTCATTATTGAATCTTGGTTGTAAAAGATTGTTGTTCCAAAAATTAAAAAAAAAAAAATTGAGCTATTTTTAGGGAAGCAGCACATTTTGGGAGGGTCAAAGATTTGATGACCCTATGAGAAACGGCGAGATATGTGGAGGAAAGAGGATTTTTCCAAAAGAAGAGGGTATTTTTGGTTGTGTTTATGGGTTCAACATTTGTCATCTTTTTTTCTTTTTAAAACATTGGTTATAGCCAGAAATTTGACTCATTGCATGGAGAGGGAGAGAGAGAGAATGGATTGGCGCCATAGGTGACATGTAGCCGTTAAAGTTTGTTATTCCTCGTCATGCTTTTTACTGTTTTTGGATTGGGAAAAGGTACACATTTGCCGCTATAGCATATGGTTTACATTTGCCCTTAGTTATACTTTTCATCCCGATCTATCTTCACCATTAATAAAATATTTATAGTTGCCCTCAATTCAGTGGCATCGAACCCTTCTATTAATTTGTTTATATCAGCTGCCAGGTCAGCAGTGTTGAAGTTTGGCAAAATGCCAAAGTCCCACATTAGTTGGGAGTTAAGTTTGGAGGGGATTTTTCCCCTATAAAAGAAGGCCTAATGTTTAGGATTGAAACACACCTCTCATTTGTCTTCTCATCTGTTTAAGGCATTTGTATCTTCTCTCTTTAGTATTATTTCACTTGTATTTTTGGAGTGGAATAAAATATTGGTTGTGTCCGAGGAGTAGGCAAAATTAGCCGAACCTCGTAAATTCTGGTGTTCCCTTTATTATTGCTTTATTGTCTTATTTATTATTTGGTGGCTGTCATAATTTTTGGTATAGTAGTTGTGACTTATTCACACTCTATACATTTGGCTTTCGCAACAATTGGTATCAGAGCCAAGGTACTGTCTAAGTATGCTCTGTGGTTGCAGCATAGTCTGATCTTCCACATCAGAAAAGATTTATCTTGGTAACTGAGTTAAGGTTCTGTCTGAGTATGCTCTGTGGTTGCAGCTTAGTCTGATCTTCCACACCAGAAAGGAAATAATCTTGATTTGTGTCGTCAGCTATTAAATAATATTTGTGTCAAAGATGGGAGACAATAAACAAGAAGAATCTACATCAAGTGTCAACAATACGTCATCATTGGCATCTTCGCTTATGACAAGAATTGTGTCAAATGCGAAATTTGCGGTCGAAATATTTGACGGGTCCGGACATTTTGGGATGTGGCAAGGCGAGGTTCTAGATGTCCTTTTTCAACAAGGGCTAGATCTGGCCATTGAAGAAAAGAAACCAGATGTTATTGGAGAAGAAGATTGGAGAATTATCAACCGTGTTGCTTGCGGTACCATTCGATCCTACCTTGCTAGAGAGCAGAAATATCCATACACAAAGGAAACTTCTGCAAGTAAATTATGGAAAGCACTGGAGGATAAATTTTTGAAGAAAAACAGTCAAAATAAATTGTACATGAAGAAGAGACTGTTTCACTTCACCTATGTTCCTGGTACCACGATGAATGAACATATCACCAGTTTCAATAAGTTGGTTACAGATTTGCAAAATATGGATACAACTTATGATGATGGTGACTTGGCCTTGATGTTGTTGGCGTCACTTCCTGATGAGTACGAGCACCTTGAAACTACTCTACTCCATGGAAATGACGAAGTTTCTCTCAGAGAAGTTTGTTCGGCTTTGTACAGCTATGAACAAAGAAAGCGAGAAAAACAGAAGGGCGGAGAAGGAGAAGCACTATTTGTGAGGGGTCGTCCTCAAAATCAAACGAGGACAAAGAAGGGAAGATCCAAGTCAAGATCCAGACCCAGCAAAGATGAATGTGCCTTTTGTCGAGAAAAAGGGCACTGGAAGAAAGACTGTCCGAAGTTGAAGAATAAGGCCAAACATAACAATGGAAAGGCCATTATGGATTCAAATGTAGCTGATTGTGATGATTCAGACTTCTCATTAGTTACAACAGAGTCATCAACATCTTCAGACATATGGTTGATGGACTCGGCTTGTAGCTATCATATGTGTCCCAACAGGGACTGGTTCGTGGAATTTCAAGAAGGAGAATATGGAGTCGTCCACACAGCGGATAACAGCCCTCTTACCTCATATGGCATTGGTTCAATACGATTAAGGAACCATGATGGAATGATCAGAACATTGATAGATGTTCGATATGTACCGGATTTGAAGAAGAATCTCATCTCTGTGGGAGCCCTAGAATCAAAAGGGTTCAAAATCATTGCAGAAAATGGAGTGATGAGAGTATGCTCCGGTGCACTAGTGGTAATGAAGGCTAATCGGAAGAATAATAATATGTACCGCTATCGTGGCAGTACAGTTATTGGGACAGCGACAGTAACATCCAGTGACGACAAAGAGGCAGAAGCAACCAAGCTATGGCACATGCGCTTGGGACATGCTGGAGGAAAATCCTTGAAAACTCTATCAGATCAAGGATTGTTAAAAGGAGTAAAGGCTTGCAACTTGGAGTTTTGTGAGCATTGTGTTAAAGGGAAACAGACAAGGGTTAAATTTGGTACAGCGATCCATAATACTAAAGGCATTTTGGATTATGTACACTCTGATGTTTGGGGTCCTTCCAAAACACCTTCATTGGGTGGGAAGCACTATTTTGTAACCTTTGTTGATGATTTTTCTCGAAAAGTGTGGGTGTATACAATGAAAAACAAAGATGAAGTGCTGGGAATTTTTCTCAAATGGAAGACGATGGTGGAGAATCAAACAGGCAGGAGGATCAAGTGTATTCGCACAGACAATGGAGGTGAATACAAAAATGATCATTTCAATAAGGTCTGTGAAAATGATGGCATCATCCGACACTTCACTGTTAGACATACACCACAACAGAATGGAGTGGCAGAACGTATGAACCGGACCTTGCTGGAGAAGGTACGGTGTATGTTGTCCAATGCTGGCTTGGGCAAAGAATTTTGGGCTGAGGCAATTACATATGCATGCCACCTCATTAATCGTCTACCATCTGCTGCTATTGATGGCAAAACACCATTTGAAAAATGGTACGGAAAACCTGCTGTAGATTATAACTCTTTGCACGTGTTTGGCTCAACTGCATATTATCATGTGACGGAGTCAAAATTGGATCCAAGGGCAAAGAAGGCTATTTTTATGGGAATTACTTCTGGAGTCAAAGGATATCGCTTATGGTGTCCTATGACAAAGAAAGTAATATTCAGCAGAGATGTTACCTTTGATGAATTTGCTATGGTAAATAAGGTAACAGAAGATACCAAACAAAATGAAGGTGCTTCTAAGCAGGTGGAGTTTGAGGGAAAATTTATTTTTCCTACACAAGAAGCAGAGGAGGAAACAAATGAAGATTACCCTCTGGAAGGAGAGCCAGTAGAGGAGATTCCAACTCAGGAATCTCAACAACAACTTGAATCAATAGCAACCAGCAGGCCAAAAAGAACAATAACGAAACCTGTTCGTCTCATAGAGACGGTTGCTTGTGCAACCTCAATTGTAGCTGATGATGTTCCTACTACTTATAAAGACGCTGTCCAAAGTTCAGAAGAAGATAAGTGGAGGATTTCCATGAATGATGAAATACAGTCCCTTCATCAGAATCATACATGGAGATTGGCCAATCTCCCGAAGGGAAAGAAAGCAATTGGGTGCAAATGGGTATTTGCAAAGAAAGAAGGATTTCCTAACCAATTAGATGTTCGCTACAAAGCAAGATTGGTGGCCAAAGGATATGCTCAAAAGGAGGGAATTGATTACAATGAAGTGTTTTCTCCAGTTGTAAAACATTCCTCCATTAGAATTATGTTGGCTTTGGTAGCACAATTGGATTTGGAACTAGTTCAGATGGATGTAAAAACTGCGTTTTTACATGGAAACTTGGAGGAGGAAATCTACATGACTCAGCCAGAAGGATTCAAAGTTGCTGGAAAAGAAAATATGGTGTGCAAACTTGAAAAATCGTTGTACGGATTGAAACAATCTTCTAGACAATGGTACAAGCGATTTGACGAGTTTATGTTGCGGCAAGGGTACAAGAGAAGCAAATACGATCATTGTGTGTATTTGCACAAGCTTAAAGATGGTTCCTTTGTATATCTTCTCCTATATGTTGATGATATGTTGATAGCTTCCAAGAATTCGGAAGAAATTGATAAGTTGAAGATTCAACTGAAGAAGGAGTTCGAGATGAAGGATTTGGGTGAGGCAAAGAAAATTCTTGGCATGGAGATAATTAGAGATAGACGTTCAAAGAAACTCTGTTTATCTCAAAAGGAATATTTGAAGAGAGTACTTCAACGTTTTGGCATAGATGACAAGACTAAGCCAGTTAGTACTCCACTTGCTTCCCATTTTAAGCTAAGTACTACTATGTCGCCAATGGATGAAGCTGAACGAGAGTATATGTCAAAGGTACCATACGCAAATGCTGTTGGTAGCTTGATGTATGCAATGGTTTGCACAAGGCCTGACATTTCACAAGCTGTTGGAGTTATTAGCAGATATATGCACAATCCAGGGAAGGAGCATTGGCAAGCTGTGAAGTGGATTCTACGGTATATTCATAATACTGTAGATGTCGGGTTAGTTTTTGAGCAGGAAGACAATCAGTTTGTAGTTGGATATTGTGACTCAGATTTTGCGGGTGATATGGACAAACGAAGATCAACTACTGGTTATGTGTTTACTTTTGCAAAGGCACCAGTTAGTTGGAAGTCTACTTTGCAGTCAACAGTTGCTTTGTCTACAACAGAGGCAGAGTACATGGCTATTACAGATGCTGTGAAAGAGGCAATTTGGCTTCAAGGATTGCTAAAGGAGCTTGGTGTTGAACAAAAAGGTATCACAATTTTTTGTGATAGTCAAAGTGCTATTCAATTAGCGAAGAACCAAGTTTATCATGCAAGGACGAAGCACATTGATGTTCGGTATCATTTCGTACGAGAAATCATAGAAGAAGGTGGAGTCACGGTGAAGAAAATTCATACTACAGAGAATCCTGCTGATATGCTGACAAAGGTGGTGACTGCGGTCAAGTTTCAACATTGTTTGGATTTGATCAACATTGTTGAACACTGAAGATTGAAGATGAAGACACAACCAAAATTTGTTATTGAGAGAGAATTGAAAATGTGGAATTTTGCCAAGGTGGAGATTTGTTGAAGTTTGGCAAAATGCCAAAGTCCCACATTGGTTGGGAGTTAAGTTTGGAGGGGATTTTTCCCCTATAAAAGAAGGCCTAATGTTTAGGATTGAAACACACCTCTCATTTGCCTTCTCATCTGTTTAAGGCATTTGTATCTTCTCTCTTTAGTATTATTTCACTTGTATTTTTGGAGTGGAATAAAATATTGGTTGTGTCCGAGGAGTAGGCAAAATTAGCCGAACCTCGTAAATTCTGGTGTTCCCTTTATTATTGCTTTATTGTCTTATTTATTATTTGGTGGCTGTCATAATTTTTGGTATAGTAGTTGTGACTTATTCACACTCTATACATTTGGCTTTCGCAACAAGCAGGTCCCACCCATGCAGGGGATCCCCTACCAAGGCAATCTTCACCTCACCAATCGCAGACGAAACACACAACATAATCGCGGCACTAGGAGAAACACCATCCCAATGCAATTCTACAAACAAACCGGTACTACAAAGTGCTCATGTGGAGCTTATATAGCCTTGGATTCTCCCTCCTCAATAGCTACCTTTTGGGTATGGTTCTTCCTAGGTTGTATGAATGGTGTCAGAGTCACCCACCACCCTTTGTGCCCACCGTGCCTCGGATGGTGACGCCGATATTGCAGTGTTCGCCTGGGGCTAGAAATGTCTAGCACACAGCCGTCGAGTACGACGGATACGGAGCATGGTGGTTTGTTACGATCTATTGTTAGGAATGAGACTTGAGTCCCACATCGGTACTACAAAGTACTGATGTGGGGTTTATATAGCCTTGGACTCTCCTACCTTAATAGCTAGCTTTTGAGATGTGATTCTCCCTAGATTGTATCACACTAGCAGAAACACCATCCCAATGCAATTCTACAAACAAACCGAAAACAACAGAATGATTATGCACACAAAGATACCACCCATCAAAGTGTTCCAAGAAAACCAAATCCGTCTCTGAAAATTCATCAAACAGTTGAAAATTGAGATTCTTCCACAAACACAATAAAGGTTCAAAAAGGTATTCCTCAAATCAAGAAACAAATCAAACTCAGACCTCAAAACAACTGAATAGCTTCACCAGTCCATATACAAGATCTAAGTCCAGAAGTAAAAGCAAATTGATCAAGAATTAAATTTTGTTTCCTCGCGTAATTGCAAAACACAAGATTCTTTTGTGGGTCATCACTAATTGAATAGCTATGAAGCATGGTATTATACATTTAAAGATTTGGTTTTTTATGTATTTGAAAATTGAAGCTACGTAATCTGTATAGTGGATTGAACATGCTAAAAGTTTGCTTAGTGTAAAAGGAATTGGGTCTTGACCAGTTTTGACCATGGCTATCCAACGGGACGGGACGGGACCAAATTAACGAGACGGGATGGGACGACATTTAAGCGGGACGGGACGAAACGTTCGTCCCATCCCGTCCCGCTAACAAACGGGGTGGGACGGGATGGGACGGGTTCGTGGGCCTTAAGTGTATTTTTTTTTAAAAAAAAACGTCTAGTTTTTTGAAAATTACTATGTTTTTAAAGTTTGCAACGGCTAGATTTTTGACTTATTTAATAAACTTAAATGTTACTATGTTAAAATGAAAATTAGAAAACTAAGTAAAGAATTATAAAATATTAAAACAAAAGACTTGTAATGAAATATTCTAGTAATTATAAATTTATAATAGAGTTATAATTTATTTTATAATTTCAAAGTATTAACTATTAAGTAACTAAGACAATTCATAAACAAAATTCAACGCTTAGAGTCTTTTATTTTATTAATAGAATTTTCAAATCTCAAATACAAAGAGCACCTAATCTACGCAGCCACCTTCTAGGAAGGATTCTCTTTGAACTAGGCCTCTTAGTAGCCAATTACAAATTATCATACTAATATTTGTAAGCTCCTATATAGCTTCTTTGTAACTTATCAATTCTCTCGGACATTCTGCTGGAATTGGCAATGTTGATTGATGTTCCATGAGCTCCATGCCGTCATCGCTCCTAGTGGTGAGTCATTTCATCAATATGTTTTCTAATTCTAGGTCGAGGAGAAGGGTTAGGATTAGGATTACTACTACTTTCACCTTTACTATTTTTTTTACTACTTTTCTTTAAAATGCCAAATACATTTTTAGGTACCATAATTTAAATACGAAATTAAATTAAAAAAAGCTAACACAAATATTAAACACACAAATGAAATACAAAAATATAACACGTAAAGTAAACACAAAAATCAAGCACTAAAATGATACGCAAAAATTATATATTAAAATTAGGAGATGGAACGAGTGCACCGTGATTAAATATTGAAACTTGAAGAAATTGCCCAAAATATTGCTCCAAATACTTAACGAATTAATTTGAAGCTTGAAAGTTGCTCCAAAAAATTTGCCCAAATACTTGAAAGTTATCACTTGATACTTGATAGTTGATACTTGATGGTAACAAAATTGAGAGAATAATATAGAATATAGATAGAATATTAGAATGTAAGAGATTTGAGAGAGAAGATTGATTTTTTGTGGGAAAAAATGAAGAAGAATGGGGGTATTTATAGTAGAAAATAGGGTCAAAGTGTAATTTAATAAACTTAGGGGTTATATTAAAAGTTTGGGGGATAGGGGGTGTTTCGGGGGGGGGGGGGGTAGGGGTTGTGTTGGACCGTTGGCAACGGCTATTTTTGCAATTTAAGTCGTTGCCCAACGGCTAGTTTTTTAAAAAAAAATCTGGCGGGAAGGGATGCGGGACGGGACGAGACAAACGGGACGAAATGGTCGTTCCGTCCTATCCCGTGTCCCGTTTAACATTGGCCCATCCCATTTAACTTGAAGCGAGACAAGACAGGACGGGATCGGGATGGGACGGGATGGCCCGTCCCGTTGGACGGCCATAGTTTTGACCATTAAGGCATGAAATTGAGTGATGTCAGAGATTTTATTGCATGATTGTATTTGAGAAATTATGTTTTTATCATTGGAAAACATGAGTATTACTTGGGTGGGACTTAGATGACTTGGCAGCTGATATGGGCTAATTAATAAAGGGGTGCGATGCCACAATAGAGGAATATTAGGATTGAGGGCAATTTTAAACAGTTCATTAAAGATTGGATCAGGACGAAAAATATATCGGGGACAATATAAACTATATATCATAATAGAGGGACAAAATAGGACCTTTTCCCTTTTGGATTTTACTAGCTTTTATAGTATCCCTAGAGGTGTACATGGATCGGGTTGGTTCGGTTTCTATCAAAACCAAATCAATTATATCGGTTTGAATTGGTTCGATTTTGTCGGGTTTTTCGGGGTTTCGAATTTTTTTTGTTACATGTATATTAATCTTACTTTATTAAAATTATATATAAAGCTTTGATAAGTGAATATATGTTTAGTAAATATGGAAAAATTTGACAAACATGATCTATTAAAATATTCTAATGGAAGAATTTTTTTAGTAACACATGATAGTTATTTTCTTAGTCGTCTAACAATAATTTTTCGTTAATTTACGCTTTCAAGGTTAATACATGAGAGGATCTCAAATATTTCTATATTTTCTAAAGAAAAATCACTATAAAGTCTTAAAAATATAAATAAAAAATTGCATATTTATATGTCGGTTTGGTTCGAGTTTTTTTACTCAATACCAAACCTAGTCGGGTTTTTTAATCGATTTGGTTTGGTTTTTCGGTTTAGTGCGATTTTCCGGCTCGGTTTGCCTGTATCCTTTTCCCAATTTTTTTTCCTTTTTGTTTTTGTTAACGGTTTCATATCCGCCCTAACTAAATGTGAAAATGTTTCCTACTAAGAGTTCCTCTATTCCGTGAGGTTCGCTTCGAACCTCTAAGTAATAATGGAAGGTCCGTTCATCCCTCCATACTTTTTAATCATCTCTCTTCATTGATGGATCGAAGTAGGAGGCATAGGAAGTAAACACATTATTCGACTTTTATTATAGTTAAACACTTATTAAATGATATAGTTTGAATATTAATTAAGTTTCTTAATGGTACTTTGTATTTATCAGCTAATACTCAAGATATGCTTTTGTTTGCGTTACCGCTGAGTCGGTTTCATA
Organism: Nicotiana tabacum; assembly: GCF_000715075.1. NCBI lineage: Eukaryota > Viridiplantae > Streptophyta > Magnoliopsida > Solanales > Solanaceae > Nicotiana > Nicotiana tabacum. Next base: position 86,353,402 of record NC_134101.1, on the reverse strand, counting down.
TTATATGTCACTTTTTTGTATCTATTTCAAAACAAAAATTATGTATTTGGAAACTACTTTATCTTAACATTCTACTTTACCCCCGATGACTTTAGCTTTAGGGTCCCATTTAACATAAAAACTGTTTTTTTTATAAGGATGAAAAAAATGAGAAGTGGCATGTGAAACTCTTACCCCCCCTTTCATTTAATTTTTAATGATTCAAGTGAATTTGGCCTATGTGTATTTCGTTAATTATATATCAAGTCCTCCTTTATTTTGTAAATTCCATGTCAGGTCAAACACAATCGTATAAAATGGGAAGGACTATTAGTTGCTTTAGCAGGGGGGCTACCTCCCGGGAGAAATTCAAAAATAGCCAGATTTACAAGTGATCATTCAAAAATAGCCACAGTCTCAAAAGTAATCGAAATTTAGCAATTTTTCATGTAAAAATAATTTGGACGAAAACACTATTCAAAATTCGGAAAAATACTCCAATATAATATACTGAAACTCCAGCATATTATACTGGAGTTCCAACATAAGTATACTGGAACTCCAATATATTATACTGGAGATATTGTATAAATAATATACTGGAGTTCCAATATAATATACCGGTCCAGCATAATATACTGTAGATTGGAGTATATTATACTGGAACTTTCTACGTGTTGGAGTTCCAGCACTATGCTGGAAGTCCATACACAGGGGCACCGATCTCCAGTATATTATTTTGGAACTTTCCGTGTGGTAGCAAAATAATGACTATTTTTCAATGACTTTGCAAACACTGACTATTTCTGAATGATCAGTCCGAAAACTGGCTACCCCGTGTTACGGGTTTCTGAGTTGTTGATAATAAGAACTGCTCTCAATTCTACAGGTTGTTCATTAATCAATGAAGTAAAATAACTGTATTAATTGGGGCCATGCATTCCCACTTACTTTTTAAATCCCAGCTAATATTTCCAAGTTCGTAAATCTATATTCCTGTTTTCAGAAAAGTTCATAGGCCATTAGTTTTTGAAGCTAGCTCCAGAAGTTTCAAACTACTGTGAACAAACTATTTGAGCACCTTTAACTGTTTAACAATATATAGACATCTTGCGCAAGTAGCCATAAGATTTACAAACATTATACATTGAATCAGTATGAGGTTTTCAATAAAGATTTAATCTTGATGGCAGTAGCAAATGTATACTTGTTTCACCCTTTCCCTTGTAGTAATGCAACTTATGCTGCAATCTGTTCCTCTTTCAGCTGCCTACACACTGGTATTTCATTGTTGTTATGAAAAGCAACATTTTCATGAAGTGAAGGCCTCCAAGTTGCAACGTCTTGCTCGTTCAACTGGCGAGTACTATCTTGGGCTGTGCTATGACTTCTGTTTCTAGCAATGGGAATATCGTGATTGTGTTTGCCTTCATATGTTGTTATGACAGCTTTTGGATCTGCTGAAGCCCTTTCGACATGTTTGCGGACATTGCATCCAGGATATGTGCAGCGATAATAACTCCTGCATGCAGATCCAAGACTGAATGTCATGCAACTTAAGAGAAGGAATTAAAAGTAAGGACCAGCACAGGGAGAAGACGCATATTTCAGCCGTAAACATGAGAATCATACTCCAAAAGATTTAAGAACAAGCAACTGTTCAGACGGGATTCTAATTCTTTTCTCGTTACGAACTCTTGATCCCAACTGGATTCATTGAAGAAAGATTCTAAGAGCAACTTGGGACAAACAAAACAATAATAAAGTGACATTGGCAAAAGAAAAGAGAAGCTAAAGTGGAACAACGCTCTTTTGTCATCTATCATACCAGTATCAGAAAATGAGATGTGAAGAGCCTGGTAATTTGAAGGAGACCAGAGTCCACTACGGACCTTATTCCTTTCTCCTCTTTTTTTTTTTTTTTAACCTTTTTCTCATTAAAGTCCAAACCACAACTTTAGGAGGGCTCTCTTGATGCCAACTGGATTCATTGAGACAAACAAAACAACAATAAGGTGCAGCGGCAAAAGAAGAGAGAAGCTAATTTGGAACAGGGCCCAATTCACGCCTCGTCCTCCTCCTCCCCCTCTCTCTCTAATGTCCAAAGCAATACTTTAGGAGGCTGAGAATATTTTGCTCAGACATAATGAAAGATGACGTGTAAAATAGACCAAAATAGAATCCAAGATGAAAGATTTGCTCCTACAACTTCCATAAGAATACAATATTTCCTATTTCAATTAATTTATATATTTTTATTGAAGAAGAAGATTTCTTACGGCTTGAAACTGCAGGAACAATGTCCAAGAGAAGTTATCCTGAACAAAGATACTCATCACTCAATGCAAAATCACAAGGCACTAGCCAGAGTAGGGAGCAAGAATATTTATTGGCGCTTAATACTACATTCAAGAATTTGACTTGGACTTAGTAGATTTCTGGATTATTTGTTTTGCATTCACCAAATGCCTAGGGATTTATTCAAGTGGAATATCCTGGACATAGGACAAAAAGCAGGACACAAGTAAACACCACTCCTTTAGACAACTAAAGGGTAGTCCAAGCAAAGATGGATGCAGCAGAACGACTAATGTATTCAAAAGGTCACAGTTAAGATACATAGAGTAAGTAAAAGTACCTCGGATGATGATTCCCCTTCACCACTTTCTGCCCATATTTTCGCCACTTGAACCCGTCATCCAAAATGTCTACTTCACTCCTTGTCTGCACAACAATCTTGGATTCTGATACTGCTTTATGTGATGAAGCGAGATTAGGAGCCTCAACAGCTGTCTTCCTGCATCATGGTTACTTGTATCAGATGCATATTCGTTTCAATTACATTTTCCTTTGTTCATTTTCAAAAAGAGGTTCCTTATGACAAAAGAGCTTACATTCTCTTCACATTTGGTTCATCATCATGTCCCTCTTCTGCTGCTGTTGCAGTGTCCTCAATTTTATCACATTCATTAGAGAGAAGAAGTCCAGATGCCATTTCAGTAGACACTTGTCCAGAACGACCAGGGAGAGCACCATTTAAGCCGTTGACTTCGGTCCCACTCAGCATTTCGCTTTCAGGTTTAGCTTTGGAGCAATCTGAACCATCCTGAGCACAACTATCTCTTCTGCGTTTGCTTGGTTGAGGAAGTTCATGGTTGTGATGGCCTTTATATGTGATCTCAGTTATGTGACCATCAATGGATAGCTCGACCTTCTTCTTGACAGGACACTTGAGATGTGTGCATTTATAGTAGCTCCGAGGACATTCACTTGCTTTAACCATCTTCTGTCCATACTTCCTCCAGTTGTAACCATCACAAGCTGGTCTATCGACAGAAGCAAAAGATGGCTTGTCCTCAGATTGAGAAACCAGTGGCAGTTCAATTTTCTTGGTCTGCTGGTCTGACGGCACAGCATCTAATTGAGGTTGTAAAGAACATTCTGATGGCTCGGTCGACGTTTCAATTCCTAATACTTGAGCTGATGTCCCTTGCGAGGAGAAATGATACTCAGCTTGGGTTTGTAAGTAAGACTGGGATAATGCTGCCTGCGCTGTGACGTGTGCTAGGGCCTGCTGGTGTGACATTCCAAAAGGACTCTACAAGGGGAAGTAGAATAAGTCTATAAGTAACAGCCTGATGCCACTATGATCGACAACTTCGTTTAACTATTATTATTAAGAATATGGATCAAGGGTCTAACTCATTCCAAAAAATAACTCTGAGGTGAGAATTGCTCAAAACCATATAAGGAGACAACAACTCATTCCCTTAACCAATATGGGACACTTACCACCGCCGGCTAGACATCTTATGCATGGAGAATATATTATGGAGGTCCGACATTGGGAAACCAAGAATGAGGATGAGTCTGACTCGGATAACAAATGGTTCTTCGGCCTAATTCAACCACAAAAGTTTAACTCATGAGGCCAGAATTATCCAAGAGTCCAAGACCATATGAGGAAACAACAATTTATTCCCTGAAATAATGTGGAACACTAACAATTACAAACAGTCATGAATTCATCATTGTGGGTGCGGGCATTATCTGGCTCGAAATATATATAAGTTGAAAACTTTTTATAACATATATGCCAAGTCAGCACCCATCATCACCTATTAGTGGTACTCCGCACCCACAAACTTAAAAGCTCAATCTGTCCCTGTGACAAACTCTTTGTCACTTATGCACGAATAACAACAAAAACATCAACTAGGCCTCAATCCCTAATAAGTTTGGGTCGGTTATATGAATCCTCAATCCTCATTCACCAAGTTAACTCTCATCTCATGCTCACCTATGTAGGAATAGTCATTCTTAATAAGAAAACGCCCACTTGTTGGATGTCTTCATAATTATGTTATTCCCCTTCAGGTATATATTAAAATTAATCAAAATAGAAGCTTTTGTTGTACTAAAGGTCAAATCCCAAACTTTGTGCAAACCAAAAGAAAAGCTTCGACATGTGATTTCTAGCTCGTAGTTCACATATAAGAGTTGAAGGGGTGCCTTGGCGTAACTAATAAAGTTGTCATGTGACCAGGACGTCACGGGTTCGAGCCATAGAAACAGCCTCTTGCAGAAATACAAGACTGCTAATAATACCCTTGTGGCCCGGTCCTTTCCCGTGCGCGGGAGCTTAGTGGACCGGGCTGCCCTTTTTTTAGTTCACATATAAGACTCTTGCGAAACTACACCTTTGACTAAAAGCTAGCGCACTTTTCCAGAAGTAGAAACTTATTATGTAGTTGAATTAATGAAGTTACAAAATCACTATTTTCAAGAACCCCAAAATCATGCTTTAAAGCTTTTTCCAGAACCAAACAAAGAAGTATATTTGATTATCTTCTGGAAAATGAACAGTAAAGTCAATTACCTGAAGAGGGGAAAGAAACCCAGGTGAATTAAGCAATCCAGAAGGAGTAAGACCAGTGGGAATCATAAACAAAGGAGAATTTTGAGCCAACATTAAACTCATGGGTTGATTCTGCTTATACCCTAAATTCTTCTGATTCCCCTCTTTACAATTCTCTTCTCCGGTTGAATTTTCAGGGAAAAGAGTCGGTGGTTTTGCTAGTGGAGAAGCCATAGCTCCAGCAAGAAGCTGGGAGAAAGACGGGTATTCGGATTCCGAGAAGAAGCTGGAGACAAGTGTCATTGGACCTGGGCTAAAATAGGGCATATTTCCACCGCCAAAAAATGCTTCAAAATTAGGGGCTCGAGGTGGGATTGTTAGCTCTGAAACTGCTGAAGCTTTGAACTTTTCCCCCATTTTTTATGGCAAAATTCCAAGGGGTTTTCTTGTTTGTTCACCCAGATAAAGATATGAGCGAAGACAAAGTTGTGAAATTTAAGGGAAAAAAAACAAAAAGAATCAATAGTTTAATGTTTGCTGTTGATGAAATGTTAGTGTTCAGGTGAACAATTTGTTGATTCTTTGGATGTTTATAGATATGTATGAGAACGTACAGTCATTGAGTTGTGGGGTGGATTTGTTTAATGAAATTTGGGATTTGGTTATTGGTTACAGCTTTACTTTGTCTGGTTTTGCTCTTCTTTGTTGTTTGCATGTCGTCTTGAAGTTGCCTACAACTTTGGGTTATTATTATTGGACAACGAAATGTTTATAAAACATTATCACTTACGTGCAGGGGCTGCTAAGTTTAGAAGCTGATTTACGATTGAATTTATAGTGTAAAACATTATTATATTATTAGTATAATCTAATATATCCTCGACACCAATTACTTCAAGATTAAGACGTAGCTACCGGGGCTCTTGGCGACTGGTAAAAACTTACCCGCATCGGATATTTATACCAAATCAATAGATATATGACATGTGTCTTGTATATGAATTTCAATCATTTAACCATAGTAAATTACATGTATTCTCATCTAATTAAATTAATTAACTATAGTGAGTTAATATAGTTTGGTGTAAACACCCGGTGTGGATAAGTATTTACCCTTGGCCGCCTGACCCATTTTTAAACTTAGAATTGCAAATTAATCTTCAAATTTTAATTATTATAAGATTGACCTTCTTGCTTAATGAATGCTTAAGATAAAGATTGAGACTTTATCTTTAGACTTTAATGTCTCACTTATTATACTTTGGGCCCAACCTATAACAATAAAATATTTTTAGAATTTAAAAAATAAATTTAAAAAAAACTTCGGATCACCCGGGACCATGCAAACTTGCTCGCAAGATCAAATCACCTATATAACATCTAAAATCAAGAATCGATTATTAAAATTCAAGATTTTCAAGTTCAAAACTCATCTTTCCAACTTTTCACATAATACGCTGAAACGGTCTCGGGTCATCCGAGACCCCAACCGAACATGCGTACAAGTGCAAAACCATCATAGGAACCTACCGAAATTGGCAAAATACGGATTCGAGGTCGTTTACCAAAGACATTGAGCGTGGCCAACTCTAGTCATTTTAAAAGTCAAAAATCACTTTTTTTTTTACAAAACTTCATATATAAACTTTTCGAAAATTGACAAGGATTACGCATGCAAGTCACAAATCATCAAATTGAGTTATAAGAAGTCTCAAAACACAAAACAGAAAGTTAGCATTCAAAATAACCTATTGGGTCCTTACATGTTGGGATTAAATGCCCTGCATTTCTAGAACGTATACAAGGTGATATATGTAGGCCTATACACCCTCCATGTGGAATATTCAAGTATTTTGTGGTCCTTATTGATGCATCTACAAGATGGTCGCATGCGTGCTTATTGTCAACTCATAAAATGGCATTTGCGAGATTGTTGGCCCACATAATAAGGTTAAAAGTATAATTTCCAAATTATGCAATTAAGACAATTCGTCTTGATAATGCTGGTGAGTTTACATCTCAGGCCTTTAATGTTTATTGTATAGCTACTAGAATAAAAGTTAAAATGTTCTAGCAGAATGTTGATTAAATGTCTCCAATTAAATGCTAGATGTCACGACCCAAAAATTCCTTTGGAACCGTGATGGCACCTAACACCTCTTGTTAGGCAAGCCAACAATAAATATGTGAAAATAAACTTCAATAATGATAAGGAATAGTATCAAAAAGTGTAATGGTATAAATATCTGAAGTTAAAATGTTAATACAAATGAATCCATCTGAAAATCTGGTGTCGCCGAGTGCATGAGCTCTATAGAATACAAAATACAAAATCTGAACAAAATATAATATTGTTTGGAAGACTAAATAGTAAGAACATAAGATAATAGAGGGGACTTCAACGCCTGCGAACGGATCAACAGTGCTAACTCAAAATCTCCCAACTAATCAGAATTCGGCTTACGGGCATTACCATGATCAACAATATCTGGATTTGTACACGAAGTTGTTGGAGACAAGTTGGGAGCACGAGCACTAGCAAAGGAGAGCAACCTGGACGAGCGTCAGCAAAGGGCAGTGGGAAGCGGTGCGTGAGCTTGCAAGTATATCGAGGGCTGCAAATCAACACAGGTTTGGTTCTCGGGAATTGGTACCTCCCGTTCTACTATTTTCCTTTTGGTGTTAGCTAAATTGATGTTACTTTATATCACAATAGTTAAATTATTCAATAGGTGTACAGGTAATCACTTGTTTCCTTCTAGTTTGATTTGTTGTCCGTTGTGCACTAGCGAGTCTTTTGTAGATCTGTCGTAGGTGTAGTGGCGGCAGTCTGGGATGATAGATTAAAGGCATGTCCTCAGGTGGGGCAGAGTGTGGGGCAAAGAGTGGGCCCGGGGTCAGGGGGTGGGTCGGGAGGCAGGGGAGGTAGAGGGGGCAAGGGAGCCTATAGGTTGAGAATCGGGTCATGGAACATAGGTTCGCTAACGAGTAAGTCTATAGAGTTGGCGAAGATCCTTCAGAAGAGGAAGATTAATATAGCGTGTGTCCAGGAGACTAGGTGGGTCGGATCGAGGGCGAGAAACGCGGATGGGTATAAGTTGTGGTACTCTGGAGTCATGAGGGGTAAGAATGGAGTGGGTATCCTAGTAGATAGCCATCTTAGGGAGTCGGTGGTAGAGGTCAGACGTGTGAATGATAGACTAATGACTATTAAATTGGTGGTGGGTGAGTGTACTTTAAACGTCGTTAGCGCGTACGCACCGCAAGTAGGTTGTGATGAAGAGATTAAAAGGCATTTTTGGGAAGGGTTGGATGACACTGTTCGTAGTATTCCGCCTTCTGAGAGGTTATTCATAGGAGGGGATTTCAATGGTCATATTGGGTCGTCTGCAGGTGGTTATACTGAGGTGCATGGCGGCTTTGGTTTCGGGGAACGGAACGGAGGGGGCACCTCACTGCTGAATTTTGCCAAGGCATTCGATCTAGTGATTGTAAACTCGAGTTTTCCGAAGCGAGAGGAGCATTTGGTTACTTACCAAAGTTCGGTGGCGAAGACTCAAACTGACTATCTCCTCCTCAGGAGATGCGACAGAAGGTTGTGCGAGGATTGCAAAGTTATCCCAGGTGAGACCCTTGCAATGCAACATAGGCTCTTGGTGATGGACGTTAGTATTATGATAAGAAGGAAACAAAGGTCAGTACGAGGCCGCCCGAGGATTAGGTGGGGCGCCTTGACTAAGGTTAAAGCCCAGGAGTTGGAAGGAAGGTTGTCGGCAATGGGAGCTTGGAGAAGTAGTGGGGACGCAAACACTATGTGGTCGACGACGGCGGACTATATAAGGAAGGAGGCAAGAGAGGTGTTAGGGGTATCTTCAGGCCGCACCGGTGGCCACAAAGGAGACTGGTAGTGGAATGCAGTTGTACAAGGTAAAGTGGAAGCGAAGAAGGTGGCTTACCTGCGGTTAGTGGGGAGCACTAGAAAGGAGGAGAAGAGAGCGAACATTGCGAGATATAAGGTAGCTAGGAAGGAGGCAAAGATGGCAGTGACGGAGGCAAAGACGACAACTTTTGCTTGTTTGTATGAGGAACTAGGGAACAAAGGCGGGGAGAAGAAGTTACTCCGACTCGCTAAGGTGAGAGAGAGGACGGCTCAGGATTTGGACCAAGTGAGGTGCATAAAAGATGAGGACGACAAAGTTTTGTTGGGGGATGACCAGATTAAGAGGAGATGGCAGACCTACTTTCATAAACTTCTAAATGAGGAAGGGGATCAGGATATTTTACTAGGTGAATTGAGGAACGCCGACAGCCCCCATGAACTAAGTGATTGTCGGGACATTGAGGTCGATGAGGTCATGGAGGTAATGCGCAAGATGAGAAGGGGCAGAGCTACCAGACCAGATGAAATTCCGGTTGAACTTTGGAGGTGTATGGATAGAACAGGTTTGGAATGGCTTACTAAGTTGCTTAATGTTATATCCAAGACTAATAGGATGCCCGAAGAGTGGAGGTGGAGTACAATGGTCCCGTTGTATAAGAACAAAGGCGATATCCAGATCTGTAACAACTATAGGGGTATTAAATTACTAAGTCATACCATGAAAGTTTGGGAGAGAGTGGTAGAAATGATAGTGCGAAGGACAGTGTCTATTTCAGACAACCAGTTCGGGTTCATGCCGGGGCGATCTACCACAGAAGCTATCCACCTTATTAGGAGGATGGTGGAACAATACAGGGATAAGAAGAAGGATCTCCACATGGTGTTTATCGATCTAGAGAAAGCGTACGACAGGGTTCCTAGGGAGGTCTTATGGAGATGCTTAGAGGCTAAAGGAGTCCTGGTTGCCTACATTAGGGCGATTAAGGACATGTATGATGGAGCTAAGACTCGGGTTAGGACAGCAGGAGGCGATTCTGATTATTTTCCGGTTATTACGGGGTTGCACCAAGGGTCTGCGTTCAGCCCTTTCCTATTTGCCCTGGTGATGGATGCTATAACGCATCATATTCAAGGGGAGGTGCCATGGTGCATGCTATTTGCTGATGACATAGTCCTAATCGACGAGACACGACGCGGCGTCAGCGAGAGGTTAGAGGTTTGGAGACATACCCTTGAGTCCAAAGGTTTCAGGTTGAGCAGGACGAAGACGGAATCCCTTGAGTGCAAATTTGGGGCAGAGCCGACGGAAGCGGGAGTGAAAGTGAGGCTTGATTCTCAAGTCATCCCTAAGAGGGGTAGTTTCAAGTACCTGGGGTCGTTTATTCAGGGGTCCGGGGAGATCGACGAGGATGTCACACACCGTATAGGGGTGGGGTGGATGAAATGGAGGTTAGCGGTGGGAGTCCTGTGTGACAAGAAAGTGCCACTGTTACTGAAAGGTAAATTTTATAGGGCAGTGGTTAGGCCTGCTATGTTGTATGGGACCGAGTGTTGGCCGGTGAAGATCTCACACATCCAGAGGATGAAAGTTGCAGAGATGAGGATGTTGAGGTGGATGTGCGGGCATACAAGGAAGGATAAGATTAGAAATGAAGATATTCGAGAGAAGGTGGGTGTGGCCCCCATGGAGGACAAGATGCGGGAAGCAAGACTCAGATGGTTCGGGCACATTCAGAGGAGGAACACTGATGCACCGGTGAGAAGGTGTGAATGACTGGCGGTGGTGGGTACGAAGAGAGGTAGAGGGAGACCTAAGAAGTATTGGGGAGAGGTGATCAGGCAGGATATGGCGCGATTTAGGGTTACTGAGGACATGGCCCTAAACAGGAAATTGTGGAGATCGAGCATTAAGGTTGTAGGTTAGGGAAAATTGTGATGTCTTTTTTACAGCGTACTAGAGTGAGACTAGCCAGTTAGGAGTTAGTCTTAGGATGTTATTGATCAACTACTGATGATGGGCTTTATCTGCTGTGTATTAATACCTTACATCTTTCTCATATTTCCTATATCTCTTATATTGCTGTTACTTTATTTTATGGTATTTATGTTATGTTATGGATTTTATGGTATTTTATGTTGTTTTATTATGAGTCTATTGATAGTACTAATATAGTGTCTCTTGTTGCCTCTTTGAGCCGAGGGTCTCCTGGAAACAGCCTCTCTGCCCCTCGGGTAGAGGTAAGGTCTGCGTACATATTACCCTCCCCAGACCCCACTTGTGGGATTACACTGGGTTGTTGTTGTTGTTGTTGTTGTACATGAAGCGTAGAGTGTAGTATGAGTACAATCGACCTCATGTACTCAATAAGTGACAAGTAGAATAATAGCGTATAAATTAAAATAACTCAAACAATAAGAGACTCAACTTAACACATTAGGAGGAAAAATAGACACGCTTTTCAGATAGACAATCAAGGCATCAACTTCCACATAATTCACTCGGACATGTATTTAACAAGATAAAACTGTTATATCAAGCTTTAACTATCAAGAAAAGTCATCAAATACCGATTACCATGAGGAATAATACAACATTACGCCTGCATGTTAGTTATACATGCCAAATCAATAAAGAATCACAATTTAAATATCAAGTATAAATAATTTCAGCATATATATAGTGTCTGGCACAAAGTACCCCTTAATCATGCTTAAAGAATGCTCATGGTACTTGGATCAAAGCCTACGAACACTCACACACACACACAAACACACTCAGTACTGTACGGGTGCCTAACAAAAGTCCCTCACCAAGCACATATATGACCATGTGCATGAGCCCACATTAATACCTGAATTCGGAGGGGTGAGTCTTTACCCAAGCACTGATCGGATCTACGTCAATGATCAAAATCACTTAGCCCAATATGGGGCCTAGCACATATGTCACCTCAATATCAATACCACTCATCCCAACATGGGGCATGGCGCACACGTCACCTCACTATCAATATCAAATCGGCTCTATGGCCAAGATCAGTTATCAATCCGCTCAAGTCTTCATATGCCAACATATCAAAGAAACATAATTCAATATACCACATGGAATATACAACGTGCCATAATTTAGCTCAAACGCATGTCATCCACAAAGAAACCAAGAACAAGTGAGATAACATATAAAAAGTGCATAGAGACAAAGATATAACACGCGAATATAATATTATGACTGAATAGTATGAGAACGGCTAAGATAAAAAGCTCAACATAGAAAAAAATAGCCCTATCATGTTTGAAGCAAATAAGCAAATAGCCTAGACATGATTCCTAGCATGAATAATAACTTAAGTAGTCATACAAATGGATAAAATATAAAGCATGATAGCAAAACAAGATGTACAATAGCCTAAGATCTACCCAGATCATGAATCACCATGGTGCATACATATACGCTCATCACCTCGCATATACGTTACCTCTAACATATAACAAATATCATAGCCAATGGGGAAATTACTATCAAATCAAGCTTAGGCAAGATACTTACCTCATATGTGCTAGTCTTCAACCTCGAATCGCATCACAGCCTCGATATAGCCCTCTAATCATGCAAATCTAAGCCAAACATCATCCAAGGAAGTCAAAAATACGTAGGAAGGGATCTCAATCCATAAAGCTTCGATATTTGAAGAAACTTTCAAAAGTAAACAAAAATCAACCTGGGCTTACGTGCCTGAAATCTGAAACTATTACCAAAATCTGATGACTCATAACCAAATAAATCCAAATATATAATTATGTGACGACCCAAAGGGTCATCACCATAGTTCTTTCTTGTTCCGCGCTTCCGAGGCCTTGAAAACCTCGCTTTTAGTTGCCTCGATTTGCATGCGCAGTTCGGGTGCGTAGCCGGAAAGTTTTTTTTTATGTTAGAATATGCGAATTTTGTGAAAACTTTGATGAATTTTGATATTAATATGCATAATATTGACTTCGGTCAACATTTTGGGTAAAACGGACCCGGACCTGTGATTCGACGGTCTCGGAGGGTCCGTAGAAAAATATGGGACTTGGGCGTGTACCCGGAATCAAATTCCGAGGTCCCAAGCCCGAGAAATGAATTTTTCTGTGAAATTGTTTTCTGAAATTAATTAAGAAAATGAAGAAGAAAATTGATCAGAAAACTGTGGTATCGGGCTCATATTTTGGTTCCGACGCCCGGTACGAGTCTTAAATATGTGTTAAGCACTATCTGTAAAGTTTGGCTAAAAACGGACGTCATATGACGTGTTTCGGACTTAAAATAGGGAATTTGAGTTTTATGAAAGTTGAGAGAAAATCATGTGTTTGAGGCTTGATTCTATGTATATGATGTTATCTTGGCGATTTGATCGCACGAGTAAGTCCGTAAGATGTTTTAAGGTTGTGTGCATGTTTGGTTTGGAGCCCCGAGGGCTCGGGTGAGTTTTGAGTAGGGCTCGGGAGGTCTTAGACTTAGAAAAATATACAGGTTCAAATGTTGCAGGCCCAGCGCGGCCGCGGCCATTTCCGCGTGGTCCGCGCTGGCAGCCACGCGGTCGCGGTGCCTTTCTGTGCGGTCCGCGTGGTGAGGGTCGACCAGCGCGGTCGCGCACCAAATTAGTGCGGTCCGCGCTGGGTGGGTTCAGAGAGAGCCCACTTCTCCCCTCCCTCGGCGCGGCCGCAGTGCATTTCTGTGCGGTCCGCGCCAGCCCCCAGCATATATATAAATTCAGGATTTTCAGTCATTTTTCCACTTTTCAAAAACCCAAAACCTAAGAGGCGATTTTCCAAACAACGTTTCTTCTCCAAAACGATTGGTAAGTGATTTCTAACTTAATTTCTTTATTCCTTGACATCTTTTAACATGATTTCAAATTCAAATCAAAGATTTTCATGGGTGAAATTGAGTGTTTTGGGTAGAACCTATGTTTTCTACAAATGGAGAAGTTGGACCTCAATTTGGGGTCCGATTTCAAAACAAATCATATATTTGGATTCATGGGGGAATGGGTAATCGGGTTTTGGTCTGAACCTCGAGTTTCGACCACGTTGGTCCGGGGATATTTTTAACCTTTTGGGGAAAAACCTTGTAAAAATCTATTTTCATGCATTGGGAGTGATTCATTTAGTAATTATTAATGTGATTAAGTAACTTATGACTAGATTCGAGCGGATTGGTGGTGGAATCAAGAGGTAAAGCCATACTAGAAGCGTGAGTTGAGTTTGGAGCATTCGAGGTAAGTGTTTGTTCTAACTTTGGCTTGAGGGAATAGGATTAGGATGTTATTTGCTACTTGCTAATGTGGAGTACGGTGTATAGGCATGGTGACAGTTATCTATGCACCGGAGTCTAGCATGACCGTGAGTCTTAATTGTTTTTAATTCGAATAATGTGACACAATCTCCATATTTACTTGATGAGTTTCATATAATGTGAACGATTGAGGTAAAATTGTGATTGGTGTACTTTTGGAGCGTTAGCTCGAACATGAATGTGTTAGTTGAGGAAGAAGTGATTTAAAAAGAGAATGTGTTGTGAGTACTCCCTTGCCGGGATGTGTAGATTGATATATACTCTCCCTTGTTGGGATATTTTGGGTTGTTAGTTGTACCCTTGTCGGGTTAAAGTTATTGAGTTGTTATCCTCCCCTGAAGGGGTCTACTATATGAAGTCAGATATTATATACTATATTATGGGATCGTGTGGCATGCCATCCACTTGGTTATTGGCCTCCGTTGCCAGTGACATATTGAGCACTGTGATAAAGATGAATTGGGATTGTGTGGCACGTCGTCCACTTATATATGATATTATGGGATCGTGTGGCACGCCGTCCACTTATATATGATATTATGGGATCGTGTGGCACATCGTCCACTTATATATATGATATTATGGGATCGTGTGGCACGTCGTCCACTTATATATGATATTATGGGATCGTGTGGCACACCGTCCACTTATATATGATATTATGGGATCGTGTGGCACGTCGTCCACTTATATATGATATTATGGGATCGTGTGGCACGCCGTCCAGTTATATATGATATTATGGGATCGTGTGGCACGCCGTCCACTATATATATAAATAAATATATATTATGGAAACTGGAGTTTCTTCTGTTTATTTCCGATATTTCATTTTTATCTGTTACTCTCCGATAGCATGTCCCCTCCCAGCTTTACTTTGTATTATCTTATTATTGTTTTCTTGCACTTGTTATATATATCTGTACAGGTTAATTGTGGTAGGTCCTATCTAGCCTCGTCACTACTTCGCCGGGGTTAGGCCAGGCACTTACTAGCATATGGGGTCGGTTGTGCTGATGCTGCACTCTGTGCATTTTTGTGCACAGATCAGGGAGCAGCTTTCGGACCGCAGCAGTAGGACTTTTGGGAGCTATCTTCAGTCCAGGGACTCTCGAGGTAGCCTAGCTTGTGTTCGCATGCCGAAGTCCCTTTCCATGTTTTTCGTTTGTTTATCTTGTATTAGACAAACATGATGTATTTTCCTTTCAGACATTGTTTGTAGCATTCTGTAGTAGTCCGTGAGCTAGTGACACCAAACTCTGGGTAGCATTTTGGTTCAAACTTCCGCACTTTTGGTTTTCAGTTGTGTTAAATTTAAAGCCTTCCGCTTAGATTTTGTCTCGCTTATTATATTGTTGAAAGAAAGCAGGAAAGGTGTTTTAAACATTTGGCTTGCCTAGCTTCGACAGTAGGCGCCATCACGACACCCGATGGTGGGAAATCGGGGTCGTGACAAGTTGGTATCAGAGCCCTAGGTTACTTAGGTCTCACAACTCACAGACAAACTCAGTAGAGTCTGAGGGATCGGTACGGGAGACGTCTGTATTTATCCCGCAGAGGCTACTAAGTTAGGAAAACTTCACTTTGTTCATTCTTGTCGTGCGATTCTGTTTCTCAAGTACTGATTGTCTTTTCACTCTGTTCTTTCGCATATGGCGAGAACACGTGCTTCCTCTTCTACCACGCAGCATCCTGAGCCCCCAGCACCAGCTCCTATTAGGGGCAGAGGGCGAGGCCGAGGTCGTGCCAGAGGCCGAGGCCGGGGCAGAGCTCAACCCCGTGCAGCAGTCCCAGCGACGGAGCCTCAGGTCGATTTTGAGGAGGAGGTTCCAGCCCCAACTATTCCAGTGGGCCCAGCTCAGGTCCTAGAAGGTTTCATAGCCACTCCAGTGCTTCAGGACGCTTTGGTCTGACTGGTAGGATTTATGGAGGACATTTCTAGAGCGGGTTTGCTTCCCATAGCTCCAGCCACATCTCAGGCTGGGGGAGGAGTTCAGACTCCCGATACTCGTACTCCAGAGCTGGTAGCTCCTCAGGTTCAAGTTCCAACAGTTCAGCCAGCCGTGGTAGTTCAGCTAGTTGTGGCAGCCCAGCCAGGTATTGCGGCTCAGTCCAGTGATGGTGTGGCTATGTCCGCTGATGCTTTGTGGAGGCTTGATCGTTTCACCAAGATCTTCACTACTACATATAGTGGCACTCCCTCAGAGGATGCTCAGGATTTTATATTCAGCTGTCATGAGGTTCTACGGACTATGGGCATTGTAGAGACCAATGGGGTTGACTTCGCCACTTTTCGCCTGGCAGGATCCGCCAAGACTTGGTGGAGGGATTTCTATTTAGCCAGGCCAGCAGGGTCACCATCATTGACCTGGGATCAGTTTTCAGAGTTATTTCTGGGGAAGTTTCTTCCAGTTACTCAGCGAGATGCTCTTCGCAGGCAGGTTGAGCGTCTCCAGTAGGGTCCTATGACGGTTACCCAGTATGAGACCCGGTTCATTGATTTCGCTCGTCATGCCATTGTGATACTCCCCACCGAGAGAGAGAGGGTGCGGAGGTTTGTCGATGGGTTGGTTCAGCCGATCCGTGTTCAGATGGCCATGAGTGCCAGGAGTGAGATTACATTTCAGGAGGCGGCAGATGGTGCCCGTCAGATAGAGCTGGCACTTTCTCAGGGAGGTGGTCATGGGTCTGATAAGAGGCCCCATTATTCTGGTAGATTCAGTGGTACCTCATCTGGAGGTAGGGATTCTTATGGTAGAGGCCATCCTTCGAGGCCCTTTTAGTCAGCTCTCCAGGCATCTCATGGTACACCAGGTGGTCGTGGTTCTCAGCCGCAGTATTCTGACCAGCAGCTCTTCAGTTCACCATCAGCACCTATCAGTGCACCACCACTTTGTTATTCTCAACAGCCAAGGGCTTGTTATACTTGCGGCGATGTGAGTCACATTGCTAGATATTTCCCTCGAGCTTCCATCAGCTCACAGCAGCAGAGTCCTCGCCCGATGATCCAGGCACCAATTGCCCCACAGCCTGCCCAGCCAGCTAGAGGCGGGGGTAGAGGACATAGAGGTGGAGGTAGAGGTCTTAGAGGTGGAGCTCAGACCGCTAGAGGTAGGGGTCAGCCAGCAGCAGATCGTCCCAGGGATATGATTTAGGGAGGTAGGGCCCAGCCCCGTTGTTATGCCTTGCCAGCCAGGCCAGAGGCTGAGTCATCAGATGCTGTGATTACAGGTACTATTCTGGTCTGTGATAGGGATGCTTCTGTGCTATTTGATCCCGAATCTACGTATTCATATGTGTCGTCCTATTTTGTACCCTATTTGGTTATGCCTAGTAACTCGGTGAGCATTCCTGTTTATGTGTCAACACCGGTGGGTGATTCTATTATGGTCGACCAAGTTCATCGTTCTTGTATCGTAGTGTTTGGGGGTCTTGATACCCATGTTGATTTGTTGCTTTTGGACATGGTCGACTTCGATGTTATATTAGGGATGGATTTGTTGTCCCCGTATCATGCGATCTTGGATTGCCATGCCAAGACCATGACCTTGGCGTTGCCAAATTTGCCCCGACTAGAGTGGAGAGGGACTCCTGGTCATTCTACTCGCAGCGTTATTTCTTATGTGAAGGCTCGACGCATGGTCGAGAAGGGGTGCCTAGCTTATCTGGCCTATGTTCGTGACTCCAGCGCTGAGGTCCCGTCTATTGATTCTGTTCCTATTGTTTGGGAGTTTCCCGAGGTCTTCCCTTCGGACCTGCCGGGCATGCCGCCCGACAGGGATATTGATTTTTATATTGATTTGGCTCCGGGCACTCAACCCATTTCCATTCTGCCGTATCGTATGGCGCCGCCAGAATTGAAAGAGTTAAAGGATCAGCTTCAGTATTTACTTGAGAAAGGTTTCATTAGATCCAGTGTTTCGCCTTGGGGCGCACCGGTGCTATTTGTGAAGAAAAAGGATGGTTCGATGAGGATGTGCATTGATTACCGGCAATTGAACAATGTGACGATTAAGAACAAGTACCCACTGCCGAGGATCGACGACTTATTCGACCAGCTTCAGGGTGCAAGGGTGTTTTCAAAGATAGATTTGAGATCTGGCTACCACCAGCTGAGGATTAGGGCGTCTGATGTCCCTAAGACAGCATTTCGCACTCAGTATGGGCACTATGAGTTTTTGGTCATGTCATTTGGAATGACTAATGCCCCAGCAGCGTTCATGGAGTTGATGAACCGAGTGTTCAGACCTTATTTGGACTTGTGCGTGATAGTCTTCATTGGCGATATTCTTATATACTCCCGCAGTCAGGAGGAGCATGAGCAACTCCTCAGATCGGTTCTTCAGACCCTAAAGGATAGTCAGTTGTATGCTAAGTTATCAAAGTGCGCCTTTTTGCTGAGTTCAGTCGCATTCCTGGGTCATGTCGTGTCAGTAGCAGGTATTCAGGTAGACCCGAAGAAGATAGAGGCAGTCAAGAATTGGCCTCGACCAACTTCAGCTACGGAGATTCGGAGTTTCCTGGGGTTAGCAGGTTACTACCGTCGGTTCGTGGAGGGGTTTTCATCCATTGCAGCCCCTATGACCAGATTGACCTAGAAAGGTGCCCAGTTCAGATGGTCAGACGAGTGTGAGGCAAGCTTTCATAGGCTCAAGGCAGCTCTGACCACGACACTGGTGTTGGTTTTGCCCACAGGTTCAGGGCCCTATACAGTCTATTATGATGCATCTCGTATTGGACTTGGTGTAGTGTTGATACAGGATGGCAAGGGTATTGCCTATGCTTCGAGGCAGTTGAAGGTTCATGAGAAGAACTATCCAGTGCATGATTTGGAGTTGGCACCCATTGTTCACGCATTGAAGATTTGGAGACACTATCTGTATGGTATGGCATGTGAGGTGTTCACGGATCATAAGAGTCTTCAGTATTTATTCAAGCAAAAGGAGTTGAATTTGAGGCAGAGGAGGTGGTTGTAATTGTTGAAAGATTATGACATCACTATCTTATATCACCTGGGAAAGGCCAATGTGGTGGCCGATGCCTTGAGTAGGAAGTC
Organism: Nicotiana tabacum; assembly: GCF_000715075.1. Taxonomy (NCBI): domain Eukaryota; kingdom Viridiplantae; phylum Streptophyta; class Magnoliopsida; order Solanales; family Solanaceae; genus Nicotiana; species Nicotiana tabacum. The sequence goes on along the minus strand of NC_134101.1, from coordinate 86,334,294 downwards.
AGCCAGTATGGGCAGTCTTGCTTATATTCCGGTCGGTGAGAGACCGCTTGCTTTGGATGTTCAGGCTTTGGCCAATCAGTTTGTGAGGTTGGACATTTCTGAGCCTAGTCGAGTATTGGCTTGCACGGTCGCTCGTTCTTCGTTATTGGAGCGTATCCGTGATCGGCAGTTCGATGATCCCCATTTGTGTGTCTTGAGGCACACGGTGCAGCGTGGAGGTGCCAAGAAAGTGACCTTAGATTATGATGGTGTATTGAGATTGCAGGGGCGAGTTTGTGTACCCAATGTTGGTGGGATTTGAGAGTTGATCTTAGCGGAGGCCCACAGTTCTCGGTATTCTATTCACCCGGGCGCCGCGAAGATGTATCAGGATTTGAGGCAGCACTATTGGTGGCGTAGAATGAAGAAAGACAATGTTACATATGTGGCTCGTTGTTTGAACTGTCAGCAGGTTAAGTACGAGAATCAGAGGCCCGGTGGTTTATTTTAGTGGATTGAGCTTCCCGAGTGGAAGTGGGAGAGGATTACTATGGATTTTGTTACTGGACTTCTGATGACTCGGAAGAAGTTTGATGCGGTTTGGGTTATTGTTGATAGGCTGACCAAGTCAGCGCATTTTGTTCCTATTGCAGCCACCTATTCGTTTGAAAGGTTAGCCGAGATTTATATCAGGGAGATTGTTCGCCTTCATAGGGTGCCGCTATCTATCATTTCGGATCGGGGTACGTAGTTTACCTCGCATTTCTAGAGAGCGGTTCAGTGAGAGTTAGGCACCCAGGTTGAGTTGAGTACAACATTTCATCCCTAGACGGACGGTCAGTCCGAGAGGACTATTCAGATCCTTGAGGACATGCTCCGAGCCTGTGTCATTGATTTTGGAGGCTCGTGGGACCAGTTTTTGCCTTTAGCAGAGTTCACCTACAACAACAGCTACCAGTCCAGCATTCAAATGGCTCCGTATGAGGCGTTGTATGGTAGGCGATGTCGGTCTCCAGTTGTATGGTTTGAGCAAGGAAAGGCTCGATTATTGGGTACGGATGTGGTTCAGGAGTCCTTGGACAAGGTCAGGATTATTCAGGATAGACTTCGTACAGCTCAGTCCAGACAAAAGAGTTATGCAGACCGCAAGGTCAGAGATGTTGCTTTCATGGTTGGGGAGCGGGTATTGCTCCGTGTATCGCCTATGAAGGGCGTGATGAGATTTGGGAAGAAGGGCAAGCTCAGCCCTAGGTTCATCGGTCCATTTGAGATTCTTGATCATGTGGGAGAGGTGGCTTATAGACTTGCCTTGCCACCTAGCTTGTCAGCTGTGCATCCCGTGTTTCATGTATCTATGCTCCGGAAGTATCGGGGAGATCCATCGCACGTGTTAGATTTCAGCACTGTCCAATTGGACAAAGATCTGTCATATAAAGAGGAGCCGGTGGCTATTCTAGACCGGCAGGTTCGACAGTTGAGGTCGAAGAGTTTTCCTTCGGTGCGTGTTCAGTGGAGAGGTCAACCTCCCGTGGCATCGACCTGGGATTTTGAGTCCGATATGTGGAGCCGTTATCCTTATTTATTTCCCGACTCAGGTACTTTCTTTCTTTTGTCCGTTCGAGGACGAACGGTTGTTTTAGAGGTGGAGAATGTGACGACCCAAAGGGTCATCACCGTAGTTCTTCCTTGTTATGCGCTTCCGAGGCCTTGAAAACCTCGTTTTTAATTGCCTCGATTTGCGTGCGCAGTTCGGGCGCGTAGCCGGAAAGTTTTTTTATGTTAGAATATGCAAATTTTGTGAAACATTTGATGAATTTTGATATTAATATGCATAATATTGACTTTGGTCAACATTTTGGGTAAAACGGACCCGGACCTGTGATTCGACGGTCTCGGAGGGTCCGTAGAAAAATATGGGACTTGGGCGTATACCCGGAATCAAATTTCGAGGTCCCAAGCCTGAGAAATGAATTTTTTTGTGTGAAATTGTTTTCTGAAATTAATTAAGGAAAATGAAGAAGAAAATTGATCAGAAAACTGTGGTATCGGGCTCGTATTTTGATTCCGACGCCCAGTACGAGTCTTAAATATGTGTTAAGCACTATCTGTAAAGTTTGGCTAAAAACGGACGTCATATGACGTGTTTCGGACTTAAAATGGGGAATTTGAGTTTTATGAAAGTTGAGAGAAAATCATGTGTTTGAGGCTTGATTCTATGTATATGATGTTATCTTGGCGATTTGATCGCACGAGTAAGTCCGTAAGATGTTTTAAGGTTGTGTTCATGTTTGGTTTGGAGCCCCGAGGGCTCGGGTGAGTTTTGAGTAGGGCCCGAGAGGTCTTAGACTTAGAAAAATATACAGGTTCAAATGTTGCAGGCCCAGCTCGGCGGCGGCCATTTCCGCGCAGTACGCGCTGGCAGCCACGCGGTCGCGGTGCTTTTCTGTGCGGTCCGTGTGGTGGGGTTCAGAGGGTCGACCAGCGCGGCCACGCACCAAATCAGTGCGGTTCGCGCTGGGTGGGTTCAGAGAGAGCCCACTTCTCTCTTCCCTCAGCGCGGTCGCGGTGCATTTCTGTGCGGTCCGCGCCAGCCCCCAGCATATATATAAATTCAGGATTTTCAGTCATTTTTCCACTTTTCAAAAACCCAAAACTTAAGATGCGATTTTCCAAAGAACTTTTCTTCTCCAAAACGATTGGTAAGTGATTTCTAACTTAATTTCTTTATTCCTTGACATCTTTTAACATGATTTCAAATTCAAATCAAAGATTTTCATGGGTGAAATTGAGTGTTTTGGGTAGAACCTAGGTTTTCTAAAAATGGAGAAGTTGGACCTCAATTTGGGGTCCGATTTCAAAACAAATCATATATTTGGATTCATGGGGAATGGGTAATCGGGTTTTGGTCCGAACCTCGAGTTTCGACCATGTGGGTCCAGGGGTATTTTTGACCTTTTGGGGAAAAACTTTGTAAAAATCTATTTTCATGCATTGGGAGTGATTCATTTAGTAATTATTAATGTGATTAAGTAACTTATGATTAGATTCGAGCGGATTGGTGGTGGAATCAAGAGGTAAAGTCATACTAGAAGCGTGAGTTGAGTTTGGAGCATTCGAGGTAAGTGTTTGTTCTAACTTTAGCTTGAGGGAATAGGATTAGGATGTTATTTGCTACTTGTTAATGTGGAGTACGGTGTATAGGCATGGTGACGGTTATCTATGCACTAGAGTCTAGCATGACCGTGAGTCTTAATTGCTTTTAATTCGAATAATGTGACACAATCTCCTTGTTTACTATGAGTTTTATATAATGTGAACGATTGAGGTAGAATTGTGATTGGTGTACTTTTAGAGCGTTAGCTCGAACATGAATGTGTTAGTTGAGGAAGAAGTGATTTAAAAAGAGAATGTGTTGTGAGTACTCCCTTGCCGGGATGTGTAGACTGATATATACTCTCCCTTGTCGGGATATTTTGGGTTGTTAGTTGTACCCTTGTCGGGTTAAAGGTATTGAGTTGTTATCCTCCCCTGAAGGGGTCTACTATATGAAGTCAGATATTATATACTATATTATGGGATCGTGTGGCACGCCGTCCACTTGGTTATTGGCCTCCGTTGCCGGTGACATATTGTGCACTGTGATAAAGATGAATTGGGATCGTGTGGCACGCCGTCCACTTATATATGATATTATGGGATCGTGTGGCACGCCGTCCACTTATATATGATATTATGGGATCGTGTGGCACGCCGTCCACTTATATATGATATTATGGGATCGTGTGGCACGTCGTCCACTTATATATGATATTATGGGATCGTGTGGCACGCCGTCCACTTATATATGATATTATGAGATCGTGTGGCACGCCGTCCACTTATATATGATATTATGGGATCGTGTGGCACGCCGTCCACTTATACTATATATATATATATTATGGAAACCGGAGTTTCTTCTGTTTATTTCCGATATTTCATTTTTATCTGTTACTCCCCGATAGCATGTCCCCTCCCAGCTTTACTTTCTATTATCTTGTTATTGTTTTCTTGCACTTGTTATATATATTTGTACAGGTTAATTGTGGTAGGTCCTATCTAGCCTCGTCACTACTTCGCCGGGGTTAGGCCAGGCACTTACCAGCACATGGGGTCGGTTGTGATGATGCTGCACTCTGTGCATTTTTGTGCACAAATCAGGGAGCAGCTTTCGGACCGCAGCAGTAGGACTTTTGGGAGATATCTTCAGTCCAGGGACTCTCGAGGTAGCCTAGCTGGCGTTCGCAGGCCGAAGTCCCTTTCCACGTTTTTCGTTTGTTTATCTTGTATCAGACAAACATGATGTATTTTCCTTTCAGACATTGTTTGTAGTATTCTGTAGTAGTCCGTGAGCTAGTGACACCAAACTCTGGGTAGCATTTTGGTTCAAACTTCCGCACTTTTGGTTTTCAGTTGTTTTAAATTTAAAGTCTTCCGCTTAGATTTTGTCTCGCTTATTATATTGTTGAAAGAAAGCAGGAAAGGTGTTTTAAACATTTGGCTTGCCTAGCTCCGACAGTAGGCGCCATCACGACACCCGATGGTGGAAAATCCGGGTCGTGACAAATTAGTTTTTAAAAATAAGTCTAAATCGTTTCTCAAATTCCCTAAATATATTATCTTAAAGTGTAGACAAAAACACCAAATTTCCTTTCAAAATTTCACGTTTTAAGTGTAGAAATCCATGGATAATCACTATATAAAATCAAATCCAAGTGAAAATTGTTCTTCAATGTGGTAGTAAAATTACTCTACAAAAATATCCTTTTCTCGAAGTATAGGGCCCAAAATATAAAATAATAAGCAAGGTGCCAAAAATAGCAACTTAAATGCACTTTTCAACAGTACCCTATGTGATCCCGGTAGTATCCTCGCTATTGCGAAGGTCAAACTGCCTCCAGCTCCAGCAATGCTTCGCAAACGCAAAGCCTTCTATGCAAACTTGCAGGTCCATCCTGCCCAGGCCTATGAAAATGCGATGTTGCCTGCACGAACACGGTGGCCAAAACCTTGCCTAACAATAAAGCTCCACGAACGCGACCACTTCATCTTGAACACGATAAATAAATCAACAAGGAGCTAAAAACACACTTTGTGATTGCAAATCTCCTACTGTTGTCACGATGCTCATCAGAATAGCACCAGAAATCAATAATGCAATGCAACCAAAATGGTCTGAAACCACCACAAATTACACCTGAGCCCCACGGGACCCTATCCAATCATTTCAACAAGTTCAAATACATTATACAAACTTATCCAAATGCTCAAAACTCCACAAATAATATCAAAACCAATAATCAAAGATCAAAATCGTTCGCTTTACTTCAATAACTTCCAACTTGTAACCAAGCGTCTGATTCCCGCCTAACCACATGGATTCTAACCAATCTTTGCACACAAGTTTAACCAACCTAATGAACCTATCCGAAGTCTCGAAATACCAATCAAGTCCCGATAATACCAAATTCAACTTCCGGCCAAACCTATAAACTCTCTAGTTCTTCAAATTGCCAACTTCCGACAAATAGAGCCCAAATTATCTAGGAACATCCAAATTCAAATCCGAACACACGCCCCAAATCCAAAATTATTATACAAACCTATTGAAACCATCAAATCTCGTTTCTCGGGTTGTTTACTCAAAAGTCAAACCTTGGTATTACAAATTAAAGCTTCCAAATTGAAAATTATTCTTCCAAATCAACTCCGAACCTCTCTGAAATTCAAATCAACCGTAAACGTAAATTTTAATGCATAATATGAAGCTACTCAAAGTATCAAACCCCAAATGAAGTGCTAGAGCTCAAAACGACCGTTCGATCATTACACTAGACCACTGCTAATGAGGATAAATTTTCCCCTTCCGGTGTGGGGGCATGATATTTTGCATGCAGTAGCACTTGTGCTCATAAGGCCAACTAGTTATCATGATTTCTCCCCATTGCAATTATGTTTTGGCCAGGAGTCCAATATTCCCATCTTAGAATTTTTGGATATGCGGTGTATGTTTCAATTGCTCCATCATAATGCACAAAGACGGACCCCCAAAAAAGTTAAGAATATATGTTGGTTTTGAGTCTCCTTCTGTTTTTAAAATATGGAGCCTATGATAGGAGATTTGTTTATAGCCAAATTTGCTGATTGTCATTTTGATTAATCTGTTTTTCCAACATTAGGGGTCGAAAATAAAAGGTTGGAAAAAGAGATAGAATGGAAACCATTATCTCCATCTCACTTATATCCTCATACAAATCAATGTAAACAATAGGTTCAAAAGATTTTACTTAAAAAATATTACAAATCAACTACCAGATGCATTTGCTAACCTCCCAAGGGTTACCAAATCGCATATTCTCATTGAAAATTCTCCAATTCGAGTTGATGTCCCAATTGGACAATATGATAATGCAAAATGAGTCTGAGCCACATGGTAGACAAATTGGTTCTATGTCACGACCCAATTTTCCCTCCGTTGGGTTACGTAATGGCACCTAGTCTTAGGGACTAGGTAAGCCTAACAGCTTCAACATAGAAATCTTTATGAAATATACATCTTCCCAAAATCGGTGGTACAAGTCATAAGCTCTACAGAGTTTTGCTACAACCTCTAAACACAACTGTATGGAAATAAGTACAACAGTGTGAGTACAAAATAGGAAGGTGACTCTGAAGCCTGCGAATGCAGCAGCAGGTTTACCTCTAGTCTCCTCGGCAAGAATCCACTCAGCTACTAATGATCAATACCTGGATCTGCACAAAATATGCAGAAGTGAAGTATGAGCACACCACAGTGGTGCCTAGTAAGTATGAATACTAACCTCGGTGGAGTAGTGACGAGGAACAGTAAAGACACCCACTGGTCTAATAAGCAGAACAAGTATAAATATAGAAACAACCGAACATGATATCTATATAAAGACTAAGCTATATTGCTAACAATACAGTAACTACAATAAGGAAAGAAAACAGCGGAACACCATAATAAAGCACATAAAATTGAACGGAAATACAACCCAAATTCGAAATCACAAATACAGTAAGGACACATCATAACTCAGCAATTATGGCAATTTTCATATTAGGTCATAGCCAACAAACTTCAATCAATTAGTTGAATTCTTCAATTGATAAAAATATTTCGTAATATACTTCCTTCAAGTAAATATTTTTCCAACATAGTTCTCTAAAAATGAATACCTTTCGAATATAACCCTTTCAAATAAATATCCTTCGAATATAAGTCACCCTTTGACACCTCATCTCATAATCATAAAATACGGGTCTCAATACCTGAACCCTAACACTTGGTATCCTGTGCCCTCATCACACCTCATAATGATACTGACAACTCACGTGCCCAAAAGAGTCATTCTCACATGGAAGGCAAATAAACAAGGGTGTGCATATATACTCAGCAATATCAAGGAGCCTCCTATCCGATAAGGGTTCTTAGCCACGTGTATGCTTGTGCAATTTTCCTAACGTAGTTTATACTAGCCAGTAAGCATAAGGATAAGAACGGACATCACATATAATGTTTACACAGGGATAAGATCAATGAAAACAACAGCTCAGAACACAGTGATAATAACAGGGGATCTCCCAAGATACCGTCTCGTAGTCCCAAATATAAATGTGCAGGGGGATCTCCTGGAATATCATTCCGTAGTCCCAAAGTAAATATGCAAAACAGGGGATCTCCCGGGATACCGTCTCGTAGTCCCAAACATAAATGTGCAGACGGATCTCTCGAAATACCGTTTCGTAGTCCCAAAGTAAATATGTAGCGCAATCAAAGAGATAACAATTACAACACGGCAGAAAACTCGTACATCACCACAACACGTACAACAACAACAATGATAATAATACAAGGTACGACAGGTTAATCAACTCAAGAACTGTAAATCATGGTAGAACCAGATCACAAGGAATAACCACAGAAAAGAATGTTGGCATAAAGGGAACAATTCAACAAAGGGAAAACTAACATGTAGCAACGATCCCATAATATACAAGTCAATAACAAGGAAAATCAACACGAGCCAAGCAGTCCTAAATAAAGGCAAGTCAACAAAGATATAGGTTTTGTAACTCTTTTTAAGGTTGGATAATTACGAGTATATTCGATAATTCAATTAAGGAAACATGATCTTAGTATCACTTAAGACTAAACAACTTCAGGAGGGATAATGATAAATTCTCAATAAGGCAAGCAGTTATAAAAAGATAGCATGACAATAGGAGAGGCGAAATTCTTCAGTTAAATCAAATAGGAGTCAATTAGGCAATAAGAGGGAATCATGAAGCAATTAAATTCCAATTAAGCATGTAGAGGTGAAACTAGTAAATAGGAAACTCAGTCATATCAAGAATAACTTCATACATAGTGAATATAAGGACCTAAGAACCCTAAAGGCCAATTTCCCACAAATAAATCCGAGTACGCACTCGTCACCTCACGTACACGAACTACAATCAACATAGAAGACTCGAACCCTAAGGGGAAGTCCCCCACACAAGGTCAGGCAAGATACTTACCTCAAAGACGACAAACTGATACTCTACAATGCACTTCTCGGGTGAAAAGACATCCGAACGGCTCAAATCTAACCAAATTAACTTCAAAGCACAAATAAAAAATACATAAGAAACTATTCCGAATCATAGAGTCACAATCTTTAACAAAATCTAAAAATCGGTCCAAAAGTCGACTTTCGGGCCCGCACCTCGGAACCCGACAAATTTTACAAAATCCGAATACCCATTCCCATATGAGTTCAACCATAAAAAAATATAAAATTCCGATACTATTTCGTCCCTCAAATCATGAATTTTCATTTTGAAAATTTTCTTCAAAAACCAACATTTTCCTCAACTCAAAACACAAATTAAATAATGAAAATGAAGCTAAAATCATGGAATATGTTAGATTCTAGGTGAAGAACACTTACCCAATCGATTTTCTTGAGAAACCCCAAAAGAAGCTCCCAAATCCGAAGTTTAAAACTCAAAATATGAAGAAATGGCCAAACCCTCGACTTATATGATTCTGCCAGGACATCTGCATCTGCGGTCAAACAACCGCATCTGTGGGACCGCATTTGCTAGAGAGAGTCCGCATCTGCGAACTTAGTTGACCAGGCCAGGGACCGCATCTACGGATGTACAGCTGCATCAGCGACACCGCAGAAGTGAAAGGGAAATTGCAGAGGCGAGATTTCATTGTAGGTGCGATAGCTGGACCGCAGAAGCGGCCAGGCTCATGCAGAAGCGGAGTTGAACCTGTGCTCCAAGGTTGCAGGTGCGAAAATACCAGAAATCAGACATGCTCAAAACTATGCAAAACATCTGAAACTCGTCCGAATCACACCCGAGGCCCCAAGGACCCCATCTAATAACACAAACAAGTTCTATAACCTAACACGGACTCGCTCGAGGTCTCAAATCATATCAAACAACACCGGAAATGCCAATCGCGCCATGAATCGAACTATGAACTTCCCAATCTTCCAACTTCAAAAACTCGTAATGAAACCAATAAAACCAATCTGGAATGATGCCAAATTTTGCAGACATGTCGAAAATCACCATACAAAGTTGTTGAGATTATCCAAAACCCATTCTGAGTCCATTTGCACAAAAGTCCAATTCCTGTCAAATTCTTACCGCTTAAACTTCCAAAACTAGAATCCTTCTTCCAATTCGATTCTGAATCATCTAGTAACTGAATTCAACCATGCATGCAAGTCGATACACATAATATGAAGTTGTTCAAGACCTTATGCCATTGTATGGAGCTTAAATTCTTAAAATGACCGACCGGGTTGTTACATTCTCCCCCTCTTAAAACAAACGTTCGTCCTCGAACGTGCCAAGATTCGCATCGAAGTCCTCAAATCATTGAATGCAGACTTCCAACATACACTCGCGGGTGATCCCACGTCACCCCAATCTACATAAGCCTGATGACACCTTCTCGACTGTAATTTTGCCTTTCTACTAATATCGATAAGCCTTATAGCCAAAATTATCATCTTCTATTCACTTCCAAAACACCCGATTTGAAAATCATATACGGTATCAGTCTCAACCAACTGTATCAACCCATGCCTACACCCAATAGAGTACAACCACACAATATGACACATCACACATAGGTCTACACTAACATTTTTTATCACAATATTCGCCCGAAATCAAATTCCAACACCTACCATAAGCCTTATATTCAATAGGAACCCGTTCCAAACCTTCACAATACTGAGGATGATTCAAGAACCACAAAAACCTCATAACTAACACCCAAATCAACAAGCCACAACTAACATCATTGGGCACACACCCCGTAAAGCTAAAATTTAAGAAGAACAAAATGAAAATGATTGGATATGTAAAGAGAATCACACAAGAGAACTACCAAACAAGCCCGACATGCACAACTCTCTATCAGTAAAAATTCTACAAATTAACACAAGGAATAAAAATTAAAATATATGAACAAATTGCAAGGATCTCATCCCGAGATAACTCTCTACTACGGCATGCAGCCTGGCTCAACACATCAAATCACATGAAATCACGAGGGTCTCGCCCTCAACTCTGAATCACAAGTAGGGTACACATCAAACCAGCTGAAAACTCTTACTAGATCAATTTCGTCACAATTTACAACAAGTGCTGGCTCCCACACTGGTGGAGCATAAAAAAAGTCACAGCTCGTAGCCAAAAATACTCATAAATCACATCAAGCCTACCGAAATGGACAACAGAAATGTACTACTAGTCTCATAACTCTCAACAATGACTAAAAACAGACGATAGACACAACTATCACTCATAGAACCTCCCAACATGGTAACACATAAATAGAGTGCAAATCATGAAATGCACCCATAAGTGGAGCAACAAATAGGGGAACTTACCCCGATAAGCAAAACTGTAATGAACTATGGATGGTGCTCCTATATAACCAACCAAAATCATTCCTGAATGGCATCATCTGGCGTAGCAGCCTTAAACCTACTATATGAAACACATCAACGGGTCGGGCCGCCCCCTCTTGGGCGCCCTCTACTCACCTAAATGCCTCGCTATGACGTATCTATCCGAAGTATGGGGCAATATCTCACCACGTGGCTAGTATCTCCACAATCAAAGCAACCTTGTTGCTGACGTGGCTGTAGGAACTGTGCGGTACGGGTACTCTGAGACCCATGAACACCTGAATCACTGTGTGAAGCCTGAAGCGCAAACTGAACTAGCTGACCCACGAAACCTCTACTAGGCCGCACCCTACCTCCAAAATAAGGACCAACAGATCCCTCCAATCTACGACGCCTCCTCACCTCCCCGTACTCTCTCTCCTGATCTCACTTGTCCTCTCGGTCCCGATCCCACATGCTCTCTAACCGGCGAGCAATCCCTACCACCTACTAAAATGAATCACCTGACTCCAACTCCCGAGTCATGCTAAGCTGAATATCATGCCTAAGCCCCCCAATGAATCTACAGACTCGCTCTCTAATTGTAGCGACCAAGGCAGGTGCATGTCTGGCCAAATCACTGAATCTGGCGGCATACTCTAACACTTACATAGTGCTCTAGAGCAGCTACTCAAACTCCATGCGCCATGAATCTCGAAGGTACCAAGGTGCAAACTCTCTCAAGAACATCTCTGAAAACTGATCCCATATAAGTGAAGTTGCATCAGTCGGGCTACCCAACTCATATGCCCGCCACCACTGATAAGTTGCTCCCTGAAGTTGGAACGTAGTAAAAGTAACTCCACTCGCCTCAATAATACCCATAGCGCAGAGAATGCGATGGTACTCCTCTATGAAACCCTGTGCACCCTCTGAATCCAAACCACTGAATGTAGGAGGGTCCTAGTCCTTAAACCTTGCAAATCTAAATTGCCCTTCCTCAAATGTTGCTAACCTGACTATGGGCTGAACTGGAACCACAGGTTGTGTTGCCATGACACCTAGAACCTGACCAACATGAACTCGCTGCTCTAGAGTGTGGGTGATAGGAGTCTGAGTCCCTCCCCCGCTCTGTGAAGTAGTTGGTGCAACCGAAATCAACCACGCCTAAGCCAATATACCAAACATGCTCAGGAACTGTGCTAAAGTCTCCTGAAGTCCTGGGGTAACAATAGGTGCCTCCGGTACCTATCCCCCTACTGGATCTACTGGCGGCTCCTCAACTGCTACTCTGGTAGGTGTTCTAACTGCGACACGTACTCCTCGTCGGCCTCTGCCTCTAGCGACACCTGCTCTTGTGAGCAGCGTCGTCGATAACTGCAGCTTGTGTCCTCACTGTCGGTGAGAGAATGGAATGATAAAAGTTCAAACTCCAAGATCAATAAGCTCGCACGGTAGGAACGAAAGAAGTGAGGTCGTCCTAATAGTTCTGTAGCCTCTCGAAGATAAGTACAGACGTCTCCGTACCGATCTGCAAGACTCTACTAACCTCGCTTATGACTCGTAGCACCTATGAACCTAGAGCTCTGATATCAACTTGTCACAACCAAATTTCCCCTCTGTTGGGTTTCATGATGGCACCTAGTCTCAGGGACTAGGTAAGCCTAACATTTACTGAATATCAACCATAATAAAGAAAGTCTAACAGCTTCAACATATAAATCTTTATGAAATATACATCTTTCCAAAACCGATGGTACAAGTCATAAGCTCTACAGAGTTTCGCTATAACCTCTAAACACAACTGTTTGGAAATAGGTAAAATAATGTGAATACAAAATAGGAAGGTGACTCCGAAGCCTGCGAACACAGCAACAGGTTTACCTTGAGTCTCTTCGGCAAGAATCCGCTCGGCTAGTAACGATCAATACCTGGATCTGCACAAAATATGTAGAAGAGTAGTATGAACACACCACAGTGGTGCTCAGTAAGTATCAAGACTAACCTCGGTGGAGTAGTGACGAGGAACAGTCAAGATACTCACTGGTCTAATAAGCAGAACAAGTATAAGTACAGAAACAACCGAACATGATATCTATATAAAGACTAAGCGATATTGCTAACAATACAGTAACTATAACAAGGAAAGAAAACAACAAGTAACAGTAGAACACCATAATAAGGCACATAAAAGTGAACGGAAATACAACCCAAATTCAAAATCACAAATACAGTAAGGACAAATCATAACTCAACAACTACGACAGTTTTCACATTAGGTCATAGCCAACAAACTTCAATCAATTAATCGAATCCTTCAGTTGATAAAAACATTTCAAAATATATCTCCTTCAAGTAAATATTTTTCCAAAATAGTTCTCTAAAAAAGAATACTTTTCGAATATAACCTTTTCAAATAAATATCCTTCGAATATAAGTCACCCTGTGACAACTCAACTCATAATCATACAATACGGGTCTCAATACCTGAACCCTAACACTAGGCATCTTGTGCCCTCATCACACCTCATAATCATACTGACAACTCACGTGCCCAAAAGAGTCATTCTCACATGGAAGGTAAATAAATAAGGGCGTGCATCTATACTCAGCAATATCAAAGAGCCTCATATCCGATAAGGGTGCTTAGCCACGTGTATGCTTGTGCAAGTATCCTAACATAGCTCATACCAGCTAGTAAGCATAAGGACAAGAACGGACAACACATATAATGTTTACACAGGGATAGGATCAATGAAAACAACAGCTCAGAACACAATGATAATAACAGGGGATCTCCTAGGATACCGTCCCGTAATCCCAAACGTAAATGTGTAGGGGGGTCTCCCGGAATACCGTTCAGTAGTCCCAAAGTAAATATGCAGAACAGGGAATCTCCCGGGAATACCGTCCCGTAGTCCCAAATGTAAATATGTAGGGGGATCTCCTGAAATACCATTTCATAGTCCCAAAGTAAATATGCAGCGCAACCAAAGAGATAACAATTACAGCACGACAGAAAACTCGTACATCACCACAACACGTACAACAACAATAATGACAATAATACAAGGTACGACAAGTAAATCAACTCAAGAACTGTAAATCACAAAGAAATGGTAGAACCAGCTCACAAGGAATAACCACAGAAAAGAATGCTGGCATAAAGGGAACAGTTCAACAAAGGGAAAACTAACATGTAGCAACGATCCCACAATATACAAGTCAATAACAAGGAAAATCTGTTACACCCCGTAAGCTTAACAATCTTGATATCATTATATATGTACATTTGATATGGCATTTTGAGTGGAACATTTTTGTAAATAAATAAATAAATGAATAAATAGTTTGAAAAATATGATTTTTATATAGTTATTAATATTACTACTTTCGAATATGTTTTAAATTATACACATAATATGAGAAAGTTTATAAAGGAGATTTACTTTATTATAAAGATAGAAATTATTTACTCACGGGAAAATAAGGTTATTTTTTTACCATTTTAAGAATTGAGCGTACGAAAAATTTGTACTCTTTATATGAGATTAGGAAAATTATAAGTTGAAAATATATATGTATTTTTATATGGGTGTTTTAATAATAGTGTACATATTTATTTTATATGGTACCACACTACCATGATAGTAGGGTATAAGGTGTATTAAAAGTTAATGGTATTTTAAGTAAATTGAGATAATTCTTAATTTTGCGGGTAATTGATTAATTACCGGATAACATAACATTACCTAGTTAACTAATAAATTATCAGATAAGACAAAAAAAAAACTCCCAAAACGTGGCAACCCCTCCTATAACTTAAGATGACTCTTACACCATTAAATAGGTGGCAACATTTAAAGAGATAAGAACCTTATCTCATTTGGTAAAAAAAAAGGTGTTATCAAGAAAGCAAAAATAACATGTCTATAACTCTCGTAGAAATACCTCACATATTCATATATTCATACATATACAAGCGTGTGTATGATCTTTTGGAGAGGAGATGAGTGATGCGAATGCTGAAACTACTTCACTTACGGATATACGAGGATTGATCATGGCAGCAGCATGAATAACCAAGCAAATATGTAATGTTTTAATACTTACTTATTGTGGAACCGCTTTACATTAATTTGGTAATGTTTGAGTTGTCATACATGATTTTGTACTACGTACTTTAGCTTGATATGTGTTTGAATCTGTGATATACATGTTTTTATGGAATTTGATTATGTTATGAGTTATTCAGTAAACCAAAAGTATTGTGGCGAAACAAATCGCACTAATTTAGTTTTTAGAATAAGATTATATTGTGGAGGTTATCAACTCCCACAAGTAATTTCCTTTTTAAAGCTTGACATTCATATTGTTGGGGTTACAAACTCCTACCAATTGTTTTTGGAACCGTCACATATTACAAATTTATTTTGTGGCATTCGTTACAAAGGTTTTGAAAAACTCCAGCAAAAATGCTCGTGGCGAATGTAACTATTGCATTTTCTAAAACCGTCACAATTTATTTTGTCAGGGTCTAGAACTGTCACAATTGAAAAAATAACTGTCACAAAAAGAGCATTTTCTTGTAGTGTAAGAAAATAAATTTAGTGCAATTGGTAGTGAATATGAATTTTCCCGATAAAATCTGAGGAAAGGTTCACGCTTTGCAGTCATTTACTAGTCAACATGTATTGAAAACAGTTTCACAGTGCTTCCGATATGGGTTAAAGATTCAAATATTTGAGTTTGGCTTAATTGTGTTTTTAATTTGTAAAACAGGGAGGTGAATCTTGTTTTTGCTTCTTTTGTTAGTTTCTTTTTTTCTTATAGTCAATCTTAAGTATGTTAAGGCTAATTCTTCCTTCTTTTTGGCATGACCTAAGTAACGATACGTAAATGTAATACTACTCCATAAGTAGTTCTACTCTTAGAAGTTAAGGATATCTACATTATTCATTCTTATAAAGTAATATTTAAGCATGTCTAAGTATGTCTTGATTCCCTATATGTCCTACAACCATATTGTCTATTCATGAGTCTCATAATATTCCAAGAGATCATATTGTCTTACTTCATTATGCATTGCATTCATTTATACATGTGCATTCAGACGACGTTATATACGCGTATATATGTATATTTATGTATATGGGATATGGGAAAAGGTTACGGCGTTATATACGCATCACCACCTGATCAGCTGGTATACGATGATGATTTTGCCCATAGTGGCCGAGATGATATGATGGGATGCCCTCAGAGGCTGATGATATTATGAAATATGTACCTATGCACGAAATGACATTCATACGCATATTATTATATACGCGTATATTATATGTATATGGGATATGGGAAAAGGTTATGGCGTTATATACGCACCACCACCTGATTAGCTGGTATACGTTGATGATTTGCCCACAGTGGCCGATATGATATGATGGGATGCCCTCAGAGGCTTGATGATGTTATGTACGTACAAACCTATACATTACATGACATTTATACGTATATGCATGACCTTATAAATATTTCATGATTTACAGAACTATCTAGAATTACAGGTATATATAATCAGTTGAGGAACCCTCATAGTAGACGAGATTGGCATTCAGCGAAGGATCGGCAAGACTCCACCTCATTCGGAGTGCAGCCGAGTCTATGAGTCATCGTGTCAGAGTTTTGCGACAGACTTATGGGTAGGCCGGTACCCTGTCCCATTTTATGTCAAATAATCTTAGAGGCTTTGTAGGCAAAGGTTCATTTTGTACAGTATGTCAGAGGCCTTTCTGGAACATATGTATTAATGTTTTAAGAAAAATTGTTCAGTAATATAGTATTGCCCACTTACAGTTGTACATTATTAGTTGTGGGCAGGTTGACCCATGATAGTTAGAGAAACAAAATGAGTTACAGAGTAGTTCACTCGGGCCAGTTAGGCACCAGGTGCCAGCCATGCCTCCCAAGGTTTTGGGGCATGACAAAATTAACACGAGTAAAGTTGTCTCAAATAAAGGCAAGTCAACAAAGATATAGATTATCTAACTCCTTTTAAGGTTGGACAATTACGAGGATATTCGACAATTCAATTAAGGAAACATGATCTTAGATTCACTTAAGACTAAACAATTTCAGGAGGGATAATGATAAATTCTCAATAAGGCAAGCAGCTATGAAAAGATAGCATGACAATAGGAGAGGCGAAATTCTTCAGTTAAATCAAATAGGAGTTAATTATGCAATAAGAGGGAATCATGAAGCAATTAAATTCCAATTAAGCATGTAGAGGTAAAACTAGTAAATAGGAAACTTAGTCATATCAAGAATAACTTCATACATAGTGAATATAAGGACCTAAGAACCCTAAGGGCCAATTTCCCACAAATAAGTCCGAGTACGCACTCGTCACCTCGCGTACACGAACTACAATCACCATTGAAAACTTGAATCCTAAGAGGAAGTCCCCCACACAAGGTTAGGCAAGATACTTACCTTAAAGACGATAAACTGATAATCTACAATGCATTTCTCGGGTGAAAAGACCTCCGGGCGGCTCAAATCTAACCAAATTAACTTCGAAGCACAAATAAAACACATAAGAAACTATTCCGGATCAAAGAGTCTCAGTCTTTAACAAAATCTAAAAATCGGTCCAAAAGTCGACCTTCGGGCCCGCACCTAGGAACCCGACAAATTTTACAAAATCCGAATACCCATTCCCATATGAGTTCAACCATATAAAAATTAACAAACTCCGATACTATTTCGTCCCTTAAATCATTAATTTTCATTTTGAAAATTTTCTTCAAAAACCAACATTTTCCTCAACTCAAAATACAAATTAAATGATGCAAATGAAGATAAAATCATGGAATATCTAGGTGAAGAATACTTACCCAACCAATTTGGTTGAAAACCTCCAAAAGAAGCTCCCAAAACCGAGTTTAAAACTCAAAATATGAAGAAATGGCCAAACCCTCGACTTATATGATTCTGCGAGGACTTCTGCATCTACAGCCAAGAAACTGTATCTGCGGGACCGCATTTAAGAGAGAGAGAGTCTGCATCTGCGGACTCAGATGACTAGGACAGGGCCTGCATCTGCATATATACAGCCGCATCAGCGACACCACAGAAGCGAAAGGGAAATCGCATAAGCGATATTTCACCACAGGTGCTATAGCTGGACCGCAGAAGCAGCCTTCGCACCTGCGTGCCAGCCTCCACAAAAGCGAGCAAGCTCCCAAGCCTTCATGACCGTAGAAGCGGCCAGGCTCACACAGAAGTGGAGCCGCACCTGCGCTCCAAGGTCGTAGGTGCGAAAACACCAGAAATTAGACATGCTCAAAACCATGCAAAACATCTGAAACTCGTCCGAATCATACCCGAGGCCCCCGGGACCATGTCTAAGCCCATAAACAAGTTCTATAATCTAACAAAGACTCGTTTGAGGTCTCAAATCACATCAAACAACGTCATAAATGCAAATCGCGCCATGAGTCAAACTATGAACTTCCAAATTTTCCAACTTCGAAAACTCATGCCGAAACCAATCAATACAACCTGTAATGACGCCAAATTTTGCAGACATGTCCAAAATGACATAACGGAGCTTCTCCAACTCTCAAAATTCAATTCCGACCCCGGTATCACAAAAGTCAACTATGGATCAAACTTCTACATTTTCCAAACTTCAATTTTTCCTACTTTTGTCGAAATACCTCAAATTACTCTACGGACCTCCGAATTCGAAAGTGCGCCTAAGTACAAAATCACCATACAAAGCTGTTGAGATCATCCAAAACCCATTCCAGGGTCGTTTGCACAAAAGACCAATTCCGGTCAAATTCTCACCGCTTAAGCTTCCAAAACTAGAATCCTTCTTCCAATTCAATACTGAATCATCCGGTAATTGAATTCAACCATGCACACAAGTTTATACACATAATATGAAGTCGTTCAAGACCTTATGCCATTACACGGAGTTTAAATTCTCAAAACGATTGACTGGATCGTTACATTCCAAGGATAAGAATCCTCGAAAAAGGAAATGAGCAAAGATTAAATTGATCATAATGTGGTGCCAATTTCTCAAGAAGAGCATCAATATATAACAATTTATAAGATCTAAAGGGAGGTCCAGGTACCTAAAAATGATATAAATGAAGAGATCTCAATAATGTATGTCTCAACGGAAAAAAAGTGGAACCAAAATAATATTGTTGTTGACAACAACTTTGTATATAACGTGGTAGTTAAAGTAACACAACAAGATGAGGATACCGATCCAAATTCTTTTTATGAATGTAGATAGAGAAATGATTCGCCAAAATGGAACACCGCAATTCAAGCGAAATTGGCTTTACTTAGAAAATATGAAGTTTTTGGTCCAGTAGTTCGAACACCTGAAGGTGTCAAGCTAGTGGGGTACAAATGGGTTTATGTGCGAAAACAAATTGAGAAAAATAAAATCATAAGATATAAAGCATGACTTGTAGCACAAGGGTTTTCGCAAAGGCCTGGCATTGATGATATGGAGACATATTCTCCTATGGTGGATGCATTTGCCTTCAGGTATCTAATAAATCTGGCAATTTATGAAAAACTTGCTATGCGGCTGATGGACATTGTCGCTGCCTATTTATATGGCTCATTGAACAACAAAATTTTTGTGAAAATCCCTGAAGGATTCAAAGTGCCAAAAACATGAAAAAGTTCCAAGAAAACTTGTTTAATAAATCTTTAGAAATCCTCATACGACTTGAAACAATTAGGGAGGATGTGGTACAATCACCTTAGCGAGTATTTGCTAAATGAAGGGTACAAAAATAATCCTATTTGCCCTTGTATATTTATATAGAGGCGCGGATATGAATTTGTCATTATAGATGTGTATGTTCATGTATTTGATGAAAGTGTGTTCTAGTCTTATTTGGATTTCTTTGTTATTGTGTTCATTAATGATATATTGGTATATTCCCATAGTAGGGAGGAGCACGAGCAATATTTGAGGATTGTGCTTCAGATTCTGAGGGAGAAGAAGTTATATGCTAAGTTCTCCAAGTGTATGTTTTGTTTGGACTGAGTGGAATTCTTAGGCTACATAGTGTCTAGTAATGGGATCAAGGTGGATCCGAAGAAGATTGAGGTAGTTCAGAATTGGGCCAGAACTTCGACCGCTACAAAGATCAGGAGTTTCTTAGATTTGGTTGGTTACTATCATTGCTCTGTAGAAGGGTTTTCATCTATAGTAGCTTCATTGATTAACTCAGAAGGGTACTTTATTTAGATGGTCAGACGAGTGTGGGGGAGAGATTTTAGAAGCTCAAGACTGCTTTGACTATGGTTCAAGTTTTGGTATTGCCCTCAGGATCGAGGTTGTATACTATTTATGACAATGTTCTGCGTGTTGGTCTTGGTTTGTATTGTTGCAAGATGGTAGGGTGATTGTCTATGCATTGCGCCAGTTGAATCCTATTGAGAAGAATTATTCGGTGCATGATTTGGAGTTAGTAGCTATTGTGTATGCGCTCATGACTTGGAGGCATTACTTGTATGGTGTGTCTCATGAGGTATATACTAATCATTGAAGTCTTCAGTAATCGTTTAAACAAAAGGATTTGAACTTGAGGCAGCGGAGATGGTTGGAGTTGTTGAAGGACTATGATATCTCTATTTTGTATCATACGGGAAAGGCTAATATGGTAGTGGATGCCTTGAGTAGAAAGGCAGAGAGTATGAGGAGTTTGGCATTCATTCCAACTGTGGAGAGGCCTTTAGCCATGGATGTGTGGGTGTTTGCTAACAACTTCATGAGATTAGATATTTTTGAGTGCAACAGAGTTCTTGCTTGTGTTGTTGCGCAGTCATCTTTGTTTGAGCGTATCAAGGCTCGTCAATATGATGATACCCATTTTCTTGTCCTTAAGACACAGTGCAGCAAGGTGGTGCTAAGGAGATGGCTATTGGTGTTGATGGGGTGTTGCAAGGGTCGGGTTTGATTTCCTAATGTGGATAGTTTGAGGAAGTTGATTCTTAAGGAGGCTCATAGTTCATGGTATTTTATTCAGCAGGTGCTATGAATATGTATCGTGATGTGAAGCAACATTATTAGTGGAAATGGATGAAGAAGTATATCGTTGGGCATTTTTACGGCATTTGAACTGTCAACAGGTCAAGTATGAAAATCAAAAATCGTGTGGTTTGCTTCAGAAGATTAATAAATTGGAACGAAAGTGGGAGCAAATTATTATAGACTTTGTGGTAGGTTTGCCACGTACTTTGAGGAAGTTTGATGCCATTTAGGTCATTGTTGATCGGTCAATTAAGTTAGCGCATTTCATTCCGGTTATGACTTTCAATACTTTAGAGAAGTTTGCTCACATCTACATAGAGATTGTTTGCTTGTATATGTACTTGTTTCTATCATCTTGGATCACAACACTTAGTCTACTTCACACTTTTGGAGATCTGTTCAGCATTAGTTGGGCATACAAGTAGAGTTGAGTACTGCATTTACCCTTAGACGGATTAGCAATCTGAGCGGACCATTCGGATCTTGGAGGATATGTTGAGGGCCTTCGTTATTAATTTCTAAGGTCAGTGGGATCAGTTTTTAACTTTAGCATGGTTTTCGTACAACAACTATCATTCTAGTGTTCAGATAGACTCTTATGAGGCCTTATATGGGAGGCAATGTTGTTCTTTGTTGGTTGGGACTGGCGAGGCTAGGTTGTTGGGCACAGATTTGGTTCGTGATGCATTGGAGAAAGTGAAGTTGATTTAGGAGCGACTCCGTACAATGTAGGCTAGGCAAAAGAGTTATGTTGATACAAAATGTTCGTGATATGGCTTTCGTGGAGTTGAGAAGGTTCTTCTTAGAGTTTCACCTATGAAGGGCGTAGTGAGGATCGTAAAGAAGGGCAAGTTGAGCCCAAGGTTTATTGGTTCATTTGAAGTGTTGGAGAGAGTTGGCGAGGTTGCTTATAGACTTACTTCACCTCCTAGTCATTGGGGAGTTCATCCAGTGTTTCATGCATTTATGCTTTGGACGTATCATGAAGATATGTCGCATTTTTGGACTTCAACACAGTGCAACTAGATGAGAATATGGCTTATGAGGAAAAACCAATGGTCATTTTGGATAGGCAGGTTCGGAAACTCAGGTCTAGGAATCCTTTAGTGAAGGTTCAGTAGAGAGGTCAATCAGTCTAAGAAGCAACTTGGGAACCATATATCCTCACCTTTTTAGCATTCCAGGTATGATTAACATTTGTTTAAGAGGGGGATAATGTAACAATCCGACTGGTACTTTTGTGTATTTAAGCTTTGTACCCCTATTTGATGCTTCCCGTATGTTTTTCATTGTTTTGTGACATGCGAGGGTGGTTGGTTTGTCTTCGGGAAGGTTCAAGGATGAATTGAGATACTTAGTCTCATTTTGGAAGCTTAAGTTGTAAGAGTTGACCAAGGTTTGAATTCTATATAAACAACCTTGGATTGGTAATTTGATGGTTCCAATAGGTTTGTATGGTAATTTTGGATATAGGCGTATGTTCGGATTTGAATTTAGAGTTTGCTATGATGTTTTGGCTTATTTACCGAAAGTTGGCAATTTAAAGGTCCGGAGAGTTCCTAAGTCTGATCGGGAGTTGACTTTGATGATATCGGATTTTAATATTATTTTGAAACTTGGAATATGTTCGTTTTGCTATTTGTAACTTGTGTGCAAAGTTTGGATGTAATTCGGACTGGTTGGCTAGAATCGGATACTTAGTTGGAAGCTTGGAAGTTCTTGAACTTAATAGAAGTTAAACTTGTGCTTTGATCTTTGATATGTTGATGTGATGTTATTTTATGTGCTTGGAGGATTTGGATAGGTTCGAGTAGTATTTATAGACTTGTTGGTGTGAGTGAATGTGGTCTCGGTTGGCTCGGGTAAGTTTCAGAACACCCAGGCATTCTTGGTGTTGCAGATTTTTGCTGGTGGCAGGTCCTTCATCACGATCTTGAAGGAAGTATCGCGAGCACGGAATGCATTTTAGAGCTGGGGGAGATTGTTCTTCGCATTTGCAATTGGTGGGTCACATCCGTAATGGTAGGGGGAGTTGCTCTTCGCGTTCGCGCCAGGATGGTCACTTTTGCATATGAGAGCTGGGAGTTGAAGGTTAGGCCTTCACATTTGCGAAGGCTTGATCGCATTTGCGTATAGGGGGAAGACTTGGTCATTGAGTTCACGAGGGTTTATGAACTTATTGGTGTGATTGAATGAGGTCTCGAGTGGCTCGGGTGAGTTTTGGAACACCCGAGCATTTTTGGTGTTGCAGATTTTTACAGGTGGTAGGTCCTTCATCACGATCGCGAATGAAACATCGCGAGTGCGGAATGCATTTTAGAGCTGGGGGAGATTGTTCTTCGCATTTGCAACAAGGGGTTCACGTTCGCAATGGTAGGGGGACTTGCTCTTCGCGTTTGCACCAAGATGGTCACGTTCGCATATGAGAGCTGGGAGTTGGAGGTTAGGTCTTCGCATTCGCGAAGGCTTGATCACGTTTGCGTAAAGGGGGGAAGACTTGGTCATTATGTTCGCGAGGGTTATTCTGCAAACAAATAGTGTTATTTTCTAGGCAGAAGTTTTTGTGTTTCGCGAACATGCCCTGGGCAGAACATTTAAGTGTTGTATTTCGGGATTTTGGCTCATTCTCTCATATTTTGATCCCTAGACTTTGAGAGGAGCGATTTTGCTTGGATAATTTCATACAATACTTTGGAGTAAGTGACTTCTATCCATTTTTGGTATTATTTCAAGAATCCACATAGATTTCTACACCTAAAACATGGAATTTTGAGGAAACTTTAAGGATTTTTTCCTACAACTTAATAGAGTAAAAATTGAGGATTTTAGGATCGATTTGGACTTGATTGGAATCTAATCACATATTTGAACTTGTGGGGTTATGGATAATCGGGATCTGCCCATTGACTCGAGTTTTGAACATGTGGGCCCCGGCTGATTTTTGTTGACCTTTTGGAAATTGAATAAGGATTGAAGTTTTATAGTTTGGAATTGATTCCTAGAGCTTTATTTGAATTTATTGAGTTATGTTTTGCTATATTCGAGCTAGTGGGAGGCTTTTTTGAGGTAAGTATCTTGCTTAATATGGTTGTGAAAAAAATACCCCTTAGGATGTGATTTATTTGGCTAATTGGAATATGTGAAAAGCGACGATATGTGAAGTGATGAGAATATAAGTATTATGTGTGATTGACCGGAATAGACTGAGGCTTCTATTATGCATTGATTTGATATCTCGGTTGATCATGATACTTGTTGTGAGCACGTGATTTTTGCCCTATGAGAACTACTCCCAAAAATTCAAAATAAAATGGTTTTGTGTTGTTTGTGATTTATTTATATTTTGTCTTTGCATGTTTATTTCTACTTTAATTAAGAAAAATACAAAAATATGCGTTGCATGTGCATTTAGGATTTAATTTTACAATTTAGGAATTAATTAAACAATCAAGTTTGTTTTACAAAATGGAAAAATCACAAAAAATGTACTTTGCATTTTAACATTTAATGTCCAAATTGTGTGATTGTCTTTGTATTTAATTTTGGGTGATAATTATTATCAAGGGTTAATTAGTATTCTTTAAAGTTAATTTTGAGTTTTGGTAATTAAATATCAAAAAGAAAATAAAAGAAAAAGAAGGAACAAGAGAAGAAGGGTTAAAATCGGATTGGGCTGGTTTTTAAAAGGAAGTTTCAGGCCCAATGTCACCCCAAATCAGCCCAATACACGCCCCAATCCAGTCCGGCTCCAGCCTCAGCCAAAACGAGGCCGTTTCAGGCATTTCAATCTGGACCGTTGAAGTTAACTTGATCTAACAGTCCCAGGCTTCCCTCACAACCTGACCAACTTGCCCCCGGATCAAACCGCCCCAGTACTACTCCAAACGACGCCGTGCCTATTAAGTGAATTGATCCAGGCTGTTGATCGTGCTTGATCCAACGGCCAGGATTAAAACACCCCCTCCATATATAACCCTAATCCCTTACCCCACGCCCCAAAGCCATACCCCCCCCTCACCTCTTCGTCTCTGAGCTTCAGAGACCAAACAGATCCCCCGCCTCTTGCCACCGTGCACCGCCCACCGGAAATCGCCTCACGGCGGTTCCGGTGGTCCAAACGACCCCATCGTTTCACCACTGATTCCCCTCGACCTCCCCATTCCGAATCCCTAACTCTTATCCCTCGAATCTCAGCCATGTGCTTCGAATATTAGATCGAAAATTAGGCCGGAACCCTATCTCGTCCAATAGCCTCCAATTTCACACCACAGCTTCCCCAAGTGTTCCTCGTTCCAGTCCCACGCCCAGTTTTCTTCGAATCACCCCCGAGATCCTCGAATCTTAGATCTAAGGAATCAACCCAAACCCTAATCCGTTCAAATGCCACCAAACTCACACCCTGTGATCTCCTGGACCCCCTCACCATGAATCCCTGATCGACTCTTTTCAAATCATCGTGGGGTAGCTCGGATTCCAGATCGAAGTTAGGCAGGCCAGGTTCCATGAATTTTGAGCCAGAAATTGTGTCTGTTTAGTTTGTTCAAGTTCAGGTTACCAATTATGTTGTCATGGTGATCCCTTAATCAGCAATGTTAGCCTGTACAATAGACCTAATGCTTAGGAAATGGTTCGTGATTGTCTGAGCCTAGACTCGTTTTATTAATCAGGTTTCATTTCATGACACTCGCTTTGCCTCATCTCTAATTGCAGTCACATGTTGATAGTAGTTGGGTTTAGCCAAATTGTTGTGAATTAAAACTTATTCTATAGTGTGTGATTCCCTTTGCTTGCAATTCATGTTGTTGATTGCTTGTCTAGATGGTTATCAGGGAGTCTATTGGTTTTTCAAATCTGAAGTTTTGTAATCTGTCCAGTTGAGTTAGGAGTCAGTTGTTAGGAATTTGATAGTTTGGATTGGCTATAGCTGTTTGGGGTTGTTACCAATTGAAGGGATTGGGTAGGACAGCAATTTCAGGGGCTTTAGGAGGGTAATTTGGGCATTGAAAAGTTTAAAAATGGCTAGTTTAAGTGGGTTGTCAGTAAAACACTTAATAAACATTAAACTAATACTTTGTCTAGTAGTAGTGGCTTGGGAAACATAATATCATGGAGGATTAATTGAATATTATAAGCTGCCCATGCCTTTGGACACAAGACACTTGATAATGGGCTGTCAGGGAATATCATGGGCAGAAATACTTTCCTAAGTGCTCCTTAGAGCTGAAAAATGGGCTTTGGGTTTAAATATAGAGATTAGTAGAGACATTGGGGAGGTTTTTTGGATAGGAGAGAGGGGGCTGGTTTTAAGAGAGAAGATCAGTTTTCTTTAGTTTTTTTGAGTCTGGTCTGCCTGTTTCTTTTGGGCAGACTTTAAGAGGAGAACATTCTGAAATCTTGAGGGTATTTGAGGATTCTGAAAAATTAGAGGAGAGACCAGGAGGGAGGAAAAGTCAATCTGAGAGAACATTTTTGAATCTTGAATCAGTTCTAAGAGAGAGTTTAAGAGAAAGGATACTGTTCCATTGAGTTCTAGGCAGAATTTAGATTCCAAGCACTGGTTCTTGCCCCTTTTGATTGTTGAATCTATTTGGTAGTCTATTGATTCTGTTTCTGAACTTATCCGAGCTCAGTTTGTTCTGTTTTTGGGTGTCTGTATTGCTGTTGGTTGACAAACTCATTCTGGGTTGTGGTTGAGTGTTATTCTGGTTTTAAAACTGGTTTTTGGAGCTGTTCTGAATCCCATTGCTGCTGTATTGTCTGCTGCTTACCTGCTGCTGACTTCTCCTTCTTCTTGTCCTGTTTTCCAATCCAGGTACATGTTGAATCTCCACATCATGTAGAGTTTGGCTGAAATAAAATGAAATGGAAACCTAACTTCATTGGAAAACTTCAGTAGCTACTATATCTTCCTTATAATTGAATGTAATGGTTTGAATTGTAATTAGGACTGTTTGCTTAAGTAATTTGGAATGGCTGAATCTACAGCTTGTAATAAACTACCTTTGAACTGCTTCGAACCAATTCAAATTTGTGACCATCTAACTACAATTCAGTACAATGGGTGTATGTGTAGTTTAGTGTTCATTTATGTTTAAAAAGAAAAGTCGGAAACAGTTGGATTTGAAATCGAGTGTGATGTCCAATTGAGTATGTATTGTATTGAAGTAACTCATATCATGCAGATTAGTTCTTAATATATATGTGTTAACTAGTGTTGGTAGAAGTGTATGACCAATAGTCTAACCTTGAAGGCTTGATATGCAATCTTGTTGTCGAACTCAAAGCTACCTCTTAATTTGCTCCTTCACCTTTAGTAAAAATGGACCAGTAGTTAAAATAATCTAATCTTCAAACCATGTTCTGTTCATTTGAGTAAAAGGACACAGTAATTTCGATGGGTACTTGATTTGATTCAACTGAAGCTGCGTCAGTCTAGTGGTCAGCCTAATTCCAGGGCATCTGAGCTTTAGCACTTTAACGAATGGCTCGGGTTTTACCTTATTTGTATACTCGCATGGGCCTGGGCCAAAGACTATGTTGGGCCGGCTTTTGGTAGTGCCAATTCACATTTTTCGGGCATATCCTTGAGCCCTGAGACATATTTGGTTTACAATTATTGTTTTAGGCCCTTGACAAATCGTTTAGGATTTTTCCTTATTTTTAGAGACAAATTAATTAGAAAATCTTAGTTCATTTAGGATGGTCCTATAAATGAAATGATACGAGCCTCGCTAAATAGGACACATAAGTCGCGGGGCCCTCATTAAATGTATATTTGAAATACTTAGATTCCGAGGCGAGCCGTTTAGCAAATTTCACGGTCTTCCCCAAATAACCACGCGTTAGTCTCTTTAGGCGCGTACTTTAATAACATTACCTTCTTAAACGCGGGTGCACATTTATGTGACCCAAATCCAAATCTCAACAAAGTCGAAATGTGTCTCTAATCACGGGTACATTGATTGTGACGTGGTTCGCGATGCATTTCCACGACGTTGTAAATTCTTTTAAAAATAATGAGTGAGACGAGCCTCGACAAACAAAAGTATACAAGCTGTGGGGCCCTCTATACGTGTTGGTATAATTACTTAGACTTCGGGATGGGCCATATAGCAAAATTTCACGGCCTTACCCAAAATAATGATACGCTAGTCGCTTTATGCGCGCCTTTAATAATTTACTTTCTTAAACTCGGGTGCACACTTATGTGACCCAAATCCAAATCTCAATGGAGTCGAGATGTATCAACAACCACGGGTGCATTGATGTGACGTGGTTCGAGATGCGTTTTCACGACGTTGCAATTCTCGTTGAAAAATAATAATAATAATAATAATAATAATAATAATAATAATAATAATAATAATAATAATAATAATAATAATAATAATAATAATAATAATAATAAAAGCGGTAAACAGTTAAAATTTGCACATAGGTTCAATATGAATTAAAATCAGATAAATAAGCCGAATATGACAGTTGAGCGACCGTGCTAGAACCACGGAACTCGGGAATGCCTAACACCTTCTCCCGGGTTAACAGAATTCCTTACTCGGATTTCTGGTTCGCGGACTGTAATATAGAGTTAATCCTTTCCTCGATTCGGGATTCAAACGGTGACTTGGGACACCATAAATCTCCCAAGTGGCGACTCTGAATTAATTAATAAATCCCGTTTCGATTGTTCTTTAATTGGAAAAAACTCCCTTTTACGCACCTTTGCGGGGCGCAGGTGAAAAAGGAGGTGTAAAAGGAGGTGTGACAGCTCTGGCGACTCTGCTGGGGACAAGGAGCCCCGAACTTCTGGTTCAGGGTTCGAGAATTTGAGCTTGGAATAATTGCTATAATTGGCTTTGTTTATTATCTGATTTGTACATGTTTGGGCCTAATGTGCTAAATGCTGCTTTTACCGCTTTGATATTATCTGAACTGTATATAAACTGTGCCGAAACCCTTCTCTTCTTACCTCCGGGGATGTGCTTGCTGGTCAAGACTCCCTA
The DNA here is from genome assembly GCF_000715075.1 of Nicotiana tabacum. Lineage (NCBI taxonomy): Eukaryota > Viridiplantae > Streptophyta > Magnoliopsida > Solanales > Solanaceae > Nicotiana > Nicotiana tabacum. The sequence goes on along the minus strand of NC_134101.1, from coordinate 86,305,267 downwards.
TTCTGTTAGTGTCATACCTTGGAATAAGAAAGAGGCCGGACAAGTTACAAAGCCGGACGATCCCGCGGGTCCCCGGTACGTAGCCCCCTCCTCGACTCGAGTTGTTCGCTCGGGTACACAGTCTAGAACAAATACCCAGGTTACGAACCTAGAATAACTCAGCTTCATGTCGGATCCCTAGTAGGAACGTTTGTTTGCATCATGTGCATTTGACTTTGGAGGCTCAACACAGGGGTTGGGTTTGTCTAGGACAGGTGTACCAAAATGACAAAAGACCATCCTGATGCATCCAACTTGCTACCCGTGCATTTGTTTGCTTAGGACTTGCATGCTGACCGGCTTTTGAATCGTTTGAGGAAAGAGAGATAGAGGTAGTTAATCGCCTGTTTTGAAAATATCAATGTCCAAATAGCGTCGAAACTCTGTCGAATTTTTGAGAAAATGAAAAACAAAAGAGGGTTTTGTTTATGAAAAATGATTTTATTTGCCATTGGAAAGAGTCTTGTTTTCAAAAGAAGTTTGTTTTATCTACCCGAACTGCGCCGGTTTGATTCTCACAGGGTGCGGGATACGTAGGCAATCCTCATCGGGTCCAACCTCCCCTTTTAAAAAATAGCCAAAAAATGTCAAATTTTAATTGTCAACATAAATAAGTCGGGTGATGCCGTTTTTGGCAGGAATAGCCGAATGTTCCCGAAAGGGGCGCCGGAAGGCTGACTTTGCATAATGGCCACTTTTAGTCATTTTTGGATTTTTTTTTTTGACCAGTTGACTCACCCAACTTTAAAATCTTCGTTCCCGAAGTGCTGAAAAGTTGTGTGCAGAACCGGATCTTCCTTTTAATCTGTGGAAAATTAAAAAAAATAGTCAATTTGTTGAGTCAAATAAATTTTATTTCTTAATCACCTTAATAAATGTGCAGGATGAGCACGATGCAAAATGAACCTTTTTCAATAATGACTAAAATCCCTTTCAAGTTGCGGCTATGGTGGGATGATTTAGGTGGTGAAGGGCAAGAAGAGGTCAAGAAATATCTAAAAGGTCTTACGGGTTTATTGGAAATCCAGCCTCGGGGGGATATAATAAGAGCTTTGGTCACCTGCTGGGACCCGGCACACAATGTCTTCCACTTCTCCGATTTTGAACTCACTCCGACTTTGGAGGAAATAACCGGGTACATCGGAAATGCTGAAGTTCCGTTGAGGCAAAAATACCTGGTTGCTCCGAGAGTTGTCACTGTGCATCGGTTTTTAGATTCATTAAAGATATCCAGGACGGTCCATAACCCAGATCTGGCCGCAGGTTTTTGTAATCCGCGCTTCATATACGACAGATACGGTCATGTCAGAGGATTCAACAACCCATGTAACAAGTTATGCAGCAAAAGTAACCGTCAGAAATGGGGCGAGCATAGACGAGTGGCTTTTATGATAACCTTTTTGGGCCTTTTGGTATTTCCAAGGAAAGACGGAAACATTGATCTGAAAATAGCCGGGGTCGTCAGTACCTTGCTCATTCAAGATAAAAGCACTCTTGCGCCTATGATAGTATCTGATATCTTCTGAGCTCTCACAGCCTGCAAAGCCAGAGGGAACTTTTTCGAGGGGTGTAACTTGTTACTACAAATATGGATGACTGAGCATCTCTGCCACCGTTCCCAGCTCTTGAGTTATGGCTCCTCGAAGAAAACTTGCATAGAAGAGTTCTACACAAGAATCAAGGGGTCAGTCTACCCGAGGGAGTTACGGCATGGACATCATTCTTTCGGACCCTCACCGCCAGCCAAATACAGTGGACACTAGGATGGTTGCCCGTTGACGAGGTCATCCATATGCCAGCAGCTAGGACCCACTTTCTATTGATGGGGCTCAAGAGCATTCAGCCTTACGCGCCATATCGGGTTTTGAGACAACTCGGGAGACGCCAAACAGTGCCACAGGAGGAAGATCTTAATGCTCAAGTAATTGAGATTAGCCCTGACGGACAGTTCCCTGAAGCAAGAGTCCGTCAGATCTGGAGTGAATGCCAATGTTTAAAAGCAAATACTTGTGTGCAGGATCAGGCCAAAGGCGAAGTGGTGCCAGGATATCTTGCTTGGTACATGAGAGAACTTGAGCACGAATGGCCGGCTAAAAGACCCCATCTTCAGGAGTTCGTCGAGACGTCACAAGAACAGTGGGATTGGTTGGCTAAAGAAGATAGTTACAGGGCAGAAATAGGCAAGCTGAGGCAACAGATTAGAGACCTGGAATTTGAAAATAGTCTGCAAGTTGATGCCGACCGGGGAGAAAATAGCAAATTGGCCCAAGAAAATGAGGTGTTGAAAGCCCAAATCCGACAAATGAGGAGAGATGTTGACAAACAACAAAGGATTCGGTCGGATGAGCGGTTAATAAAAGGATTGGAAAAGGAAATCGGTGAGTGCCGGGTTGATTTGAAGAAATCTGAGAATACCTTAGCACAACTCCAGGCACAATGGGCAAAGAGAACAAAAGAGCGCGCACAGTACTTACAGCAAGCAAGGAAAGATTATGAAAAGACCATTGTCAGTCTAAGAAGGAATGTGACCACCCTAGAGAGCAAGGCAGCTAAACAATCCAAGGCTTTTGAAACCGAGAGAAAACATTGTTATAATCTGATGGCTTCGATGGAAGATGAAATACAACAGTTACGGAAACAACATCTGCATGATTCTCGGGTTTTGAAGGCTAGAGGAGATCAGATAGAACGCCTACTCCTAGAGAAAGACTGAACCAGGAACAAGATTCTAACTATTGCTCATACTATTACCAGGAAATGTCGGGAGTGTGAAAACATGACCCGCACTACCTTCTTCTCGGCGGTGATGATATTTGTGAAGCAAATCATGTATGAATTGGAAAAGCTGGAAAGGAACCTTGCACCTAAACCCGCGACGAGGCCGAACGAAGCCCCGCGGGCGCCAAAATTCAAAACTCTGAAACATTCATAGTTTGAGTCTGTATTTACCTTTTCTTCAGAGTCTGTTGTCCGTCGGAGTTTGTATTTCCCTTTTGGCATAAAGTCTGTAGTCTGTATCGAGGCTGTGAATTTCCTTTCAAAAAATGTTTTGCCTTGTAATAAAATATCTTGCTAATAAAGGTTGAAAAATCCAAAAAATGGTGTCTTTATTTTCCGCACTTGTGGCAGAACTACGCCCGGTCTGATTCATGCGGGGACATGATACGTAGGCAATTCACATAGGATTCGACCACCACTAAAAAGAGAAAGAAAAAAAGGCAAAGTGAACAAAAGAAAGGAAAAGAAAGAAATAAAAAGAGAGATAAAGAAAGTTTTGGAAACACTTAAACAAGGCACAAACAAAGTAAGTTGGAATGATGCATGCGGTCGAAGCAAAGACATGTTAGAAATGGTTAAACTGCCTAGGAACATTGCATCCCCCAACGTGAAATTGCAATATGTGTTAAACTCTAACGCTAACAAGTTTGTTGTTTATTCAGAGATTTCGAACCAGTTAGTTTGTTAGAACATTCTGGCATATTACCATTACCAAACAAGATCCAAAGGGCCCATACTAAAAAGCATGACTAGTTCAGACCAAAGTGTCGAGGATGAAAGGATAGAGAATCAAATGCTGAAAGAGGAAATGGATAAGATGAGACAGGAGATGAAAGAAATGCAGCTGGCCTTAGCTAGGGTACAAAAGGTGCCTAACCATCTCGTTACTCCCTCTCTCCCACCAGGACACCCGCCGGAATACCCTCCCTCCGGCCCTTCGACAAGCTTCCCCAGTCACCAATACTATCAGGGAAGAAACGCCTATGACCCCCAAGCTTCACAACCCAATCAGAACTCTCCTCCACCAAATGTTCTTGTTTTTGTGGCACCCCCACCAGCCACGCTGCAAAGATCATCCAGCGAGCCATTGTTTCAGGATCACTATAACTAATATTACCCCCCTGAACCAACCTTCAAAGCACCCGAGCCTCATACTTATAATACTCACTTCGAGATCCCGGTAGAGACTGAAAAGTCGGCTAAAATCCCAGAGCAAGACGAAGTGCTTCGAAAGTTTAAAAGCCTGGAGCAGTCCTTCAGGAATATCCATGGGTTAGGCAACCAAGTCAGTGTGGCCTACAAAGATCTGTGCCCATTCCCCGACATTCAATTGTCGGCAGGGTTCAAGATGCCAAAGTTTGATCTGTACGAGGGGCACGGTGATCCAATGGCCCATCTGCGAGGTTTTTGTAGTAAGATGAGCGGGGCCGGGGGAAAAGACGAGATGCTGATAGCTTACTTTGGTCAGAGTCTGAGCGGTTCTGCACTGGAATGGTACACAAGACAGGATCCGAGCAGGTGGTACACCTGGGACGATTTAGCACAAGCATTTGCAGGTCACTTTTAGTACAACCTTGAGATCGTCCCTGACCGTCTCACATTGCTGAAACTTGAGAAGAAGCCTGGGGAAAGCTTCCGAGAATTTGGGTTCCGCTGGAGAGAGCAGGCAGCAAGAGTTGATCCTCCGATGATAGAGGGGGAAATGGTGGACTACTTTCTATAGACTCTAGAGCCAACTTACTTTGGTCACTTGGTGATGTCAGTTGGCAAATCTTTCAATGAAGTAGTAAAAATGGGCGGTATGATTGAATAGGGACTCAAGTCCAACAAAATCTTGAGCTATTCAGTGATTAAAGCAACCACTCAGGCCATCCAGAGTGGCACGGGAGGTGCGGTCGGAAAGAAGAAAAGGGAAGATGTCGCAACAGTCGAGGCAGGTACTTGGTCCAGATCCACAGGTCCCCTCCCTCACTACCAACCTAGACCCCATCACCCAAATTACCCACACACTCCAAATTACCCTCCACAGCCCTACTACCCACCACAAGAACCACATTTCTCCATCCATCAAGCCCAGACATATACCCAGCCTCCGGCTCGCCCGTAATGGCGTGCGCTGGCTCCCTAGAATACATATCCACCTCCACAAAACACGTATCCACCTACACAAAACACATATCCACCACCAAGGGCCTACAGGAATCCTTCGGGACCAGGTTTCCGCGGGAATCAGACTTTCAGGAATGAAAGGGTGCAGAGGCAAAGAACATTCACTCCGCTGGGAGAAACCTATACTACTATATTCCACAAATTGAGGCAGTTAGGCCTATTGAGTCCTGTGGAGCCCAAATTGCCAAATCCCCTTCCCAAAAATCTGGACCACTCGGTAAGTTGTGAATATTGTTCGGGGGCTCCCGGGCATGATACTGAGAAGTGTTGGAAGTTGAAGACTGTCGTACAAGATCTTATTGACACAAATAGGATCGAGGTCCAGGAGCCAGAGGCACCTAACATCAATCAGAACCCGTTGCCGGCACACCATGAAGCCCACATGATCGAACTAGTGCACGAAGGAGGGAAGCTCAAGAAGCCCTCGCAAGCGGTAATGATGATCTGTGCCAGTCCGAAAGAAAAGTCAATCAGTGGAGAGGCGGTAGTACAGTCGGAAAGGGAAGAAGTCAAGCCAGTGGTGGTGATGGGGAAGAGTTCGTCTGATGTTGCCAAGAATCCAGAGCCGGTCAAAGTAACGGTGCAAGGGATATTAAGTAAGCCAATAGCCGTGAAGGGGGCATGCATAGGACCAGTTGTTATCAAGCCAGTAATGCAGTTGCCGATAATCAACGAGAAAGCTGTGTCGTGGAGCTACAGTCAAGTAATGGTAATACATAAGGGGAAGGAGGTTGTGGAAGAAATATGTAAGGCACAGGAGTTAACTCGTTACGGAAGGTGTTTTGCTCCTGCAGAGTTAAGAAGGGCCAATCCAGTAGCGACAAAGAATCCAGTTACCGAGGAAGAGGCGGAAGAATTTTTAAAGAAAATGAAGGCGCAAGATTACTCCATTGTGGAGCAGTTGAGGAAGACCCCGGCACAGATCTCATTGTTATCGTTATTGATTCATTCAGATGAGCATCGCTAGGTATTGATGAAAATTCTGAACGAAGCCCATGTTCCGGATAAGATCTCTGTGAACCATCTGGAGAAAATAGCAAACAAGATTTTCGAGGTCAACATGGTCACTTTTTCCGACGACGAGTTGCCCGTGGAGGGTACAGAACATAACAGAGCCCTTTATCTGACCGTGATGTGCGAAGACTCAGTAGTTACTCGAGTACTGATTGATAATGGGTCCAGTGTCAATATCTATCCTTTGGCCACATTGAACAAACTGAATCGATGGTGATAGGATTCACAAGAATAGCATATATGTTCGAGGGTTTGACGGTGGTGGTACAGACACGGTGGGTGATATCATACTGGGATTGACCATTGGTCCAATCGAGTTCACCATGGAGTTTCAAGTGTTAGACGTGGCAGTGTCATATAATCTTCTGTTGGGGCGACCCTGGATCCACGCCGCCAAAGCAGTGCCTTCTACACTACATCAGATGGTCAAATTTCGAGTGGGATAGGCAAGAGATCGTAGTACATGGGGAAGACAATGCAAGCGCCGTAAGTAATGCCATCGTACCCTTCATAGAGACTGATGATGATAAGGGGTCGTGGGTTTACCAGGTTTTCGATACGGTTTCAGTGGACAAAGTTCCCGAAGGTGAAAGCATCCCACTTCCCAGAATAGCAGCTGCAACTGTCATGGTAGCCTCGGAGATGTTGAAGAACGGGTTTGTGCCAGGCAAAGGTTTAGGGGCTGATCTTCAGGGTATTGTTCAGCCGGTTTCTTTGCCCAAAAATCTGGATACTTTTGGGTTGGGGTTCAAGCCTACATCGGCGGATGTGAGGCGGGCCCGCAAGTTGAGGAAAAGAGTCTGGGTCCTTCCCAAGCCAATCTCGCGCCTATCCATATCATTTGTCAGAGCAGGTATCAGAAAGTTGTCGGTCCCAAAAGTTCTCGGACCACTGATTGGGCCAGATGGAGATTTGAATAAGGGCTTTGAAAGGTTGTTCGCCGATGTCAACATGATAGAAGCTGGAGAAGGGTCCAGTAGGTTAGATGTACAATTTGTGGGGCCTAGGGCAAATATCAACAATTGGATGGCTACTCCCCTTCCTACCCGGAGGGAGTTTTGGTAGTGGGCTCTGATTTTTCTTTCTTGTCTTTTGGATTATTCCAGGGTTGTAATCCAGTTTTGTTTTTTTTTTGGCAAAGTGTGAAACTCTGTTATCCCGTATTTTAATAAAGTGAAAGCTTTTTCTTCTTATTTTGTTTTAACTTTGTTTTCTTCTTTTCTCTTTCTGAATAGTTCTCTTTATATTGGTTCTAATGATATGGCATGCACAACGGATCTTCAACCCAGTCTAAAAAATCAATCTGATTCCGAACTAATCGTACAAGAGGTCGATTATGATGATGAATCAGAATACGATGAGGATGAAGCCTTCGAAGAGATAAACAGAGAGTTAAGCCAGTTTGAAGAGAAATCCAAGCCCAACTTAAATGACACAGAAGCCATCAATTTAGGGGATGCAGATGATATCAGGGAAACTAAAATAAGCATCCACATTGCACCGAATATCAGGGAAGAACTAATCAAAGCACTTATTGAGTTCAAAGACATTTTTGCATAGTCGTATGATGACATGCCGGGGTTAAGCACGGATTTAGTGGTTCACAAATTGCCCATTAACCCGGCATGCCCTCCTGTCAAGCAGTAATTGAGGAAGTTCAAAACAGACATGAGTGTGAAGATTAAAGAGGAAGTAACCAAGTAGCTACAAGCAAAGGTTATTCGGGTCACTCGATATCCTGATTGGTTGGCTAATATGGTGCCAGTGCCGAAGAAAGATGGGAAGATCAGGGTGTGTGTCGATTACCGCAATCTGAACAGGGCAAGCCCAAAGGATAACTTTCCATTACCCAACATCCATATCTTGATCGATAACTGTGCCAGACATGAGATCGGGTCTTTTGTAGATTGCTATGCTGGGTATCATCAGATTCTGATGGATGAAGAAGATGCGGAAAAGACGCTATTCATTACGTCGTGGGGGACTTATTGCTACCGGGTAATGCCTTTTGGCTTGAAGAACATTGGGGCAACGTATATGAGAGCAATGACTACTGTGTTTCATGACATGATACACAAAGAGATTGAGGTATACGTGGACGATGCGATCATAAAATCCAAGCATCAGGAGGACCACGTTGCAGACCTAAGGAAGTTTTTCCAAAGACTTCGAAGGTACGATATTAAGCTCAACCCGGCCAAATGTGCATTTGGTGTTCCATCAGGAAAGCTGTTGGGATTCATCGTCAGTCGGCGAGGCATTGAGTTGGACCCGTCAAAGATCAAATCCATCCAAGATTTTCCACCGCCGAAGAACAAGACAGAAGTGATGAGTCTATTGGGAAGGTTGAATTATATCAGCAGGTTTATTGCTCAACTCACGGCAACTTGTGAGCCCATTTTTCGTCTATTGAAGAAAGATGCTGCGGTAGAATGGACGGCAAAATGTCAGGAAGCATTTGACCAAATCAAGGGATACTTATCAAATCCACATGTGTTGGTTCCACCTGAGCCTGGAAGACCGTTAATTCTTTATCTAACGGTCCTAGAGAATTCGTTTGGCTGCGTACTGGGGCAACACGACATTACAAGAAGGAAGGAGCAAACCATCTATTATCTCAGCAAGAAGTTTACAGGCTATGAGGTTAAGTACACTCAACTCGAGAAGACATGTTGTGCCCTAACTTGGGTGGCCCAGAAATTGAAGCATTATCTGTCATCATATACTACTTATCTCATTTCACGCTTGGATACACTGAAGTATATTTTTCAGAAGCCTATGCCCACAGGGAGATTGGCGAAATGGCAGATATTACTCACAGAATTCGACATCGTCTATGTGACGAGGATGGCCATGAAGGCCCAAGTATTGGTTGATCACTTGGCCGAGAATCATGTTGATGAAGATATGAGCCCTTGAGGACGTATTTTTCGGATGAAGAAGTGATGCATGTAGATGAGTTGGAATTATCTGAGGGACCAGGTTGGAAGCTCTTCTTTGATGGAGCCGCAAATGCGAAAGGAGTTGGAGTAGGAGTAGTACTTATTTCTAAAATAGGACATCATTATCCTGTTACGGCACAGCTACGTTTCTATTGTACCAATAACATGGCTGAATATGAGGCATGCATTTTGGGCTTACGGTTAGCTGCAGACATGGATGTCCAGGACGCCTTGGTCTTGGGAGACTCGGACCTCCTGGTGCATCAGATTCAGGGTGAACGGGAAACAAGGGATTTGAAGCTCATACCATATCGACAATGCTTGCTTGATTTCAGTAAACGATTTCGATCAGTGGAGTTCAGACACATCCCAAGAGTTCATAATGAGGTTGTCGATGCTTTGGCCACTTTAGCATCGATGTTGCACCACCCAGACAAAATTCATGTTGACCCATTGCATATCCAAGTTCGTGATCAGCATGCTTATTGCAACATGATAGAGGAAGAAATGAATGGCGAACCGTTGTTTTATGATGTCAAGGAATACCTCAGGATGGGGATATACAAAGAGCAGGCCACCGGAGATCAAAAGAGAGTCATTCGGCGATTGGCAAATGGATTTTTCCTTAGTGGAGGAGTGTTATACAAAAGAACACCAGATTTGGGATTGCTGAGATGTATAGATGTTGGTCAAGCCACGACAGTGATGACAGAAGTACATGCGGGAGTTTGTGGGCCACAAATGAGCGGATATGTATTGGCGAAGAAGATTCTTCAAGTAGGGTATTATTGGCTCACTATGGAGCGTGATTGTATCAATTTCGTGCGAAAATGCCATCAGTGTCAGATACACGGAGATTTGATTCATTCTCCGCCAATAGAATTGCATACAATGTCAGCACCATGGCCATTTGTTGCATGGGGCATGGATGTCATTGGACCGATTGAGCCGGCAGCTTCCAACGGTCATAGGTTCATTCTGGTCACCATCGATTATTTCACCAAGTGGGTTGAGGCTAAAACTTTCAAGTCGGTAACCAAGAAGGCGGTGGTGGATTTCGTTCATTCCCATATCATCTGTAGATTAGGGATCCTCAAAGTGATCATCACGGACAATGGCGCTAATCTTAACAGCAGTTTGATGAAAGAAGTATGTCAATAGTTCAAGATTACACACCGTAATTCCACCCCATATCGTCCCAAGGCGAATGGAGCAGTTGAGGCAGCCAACAAAAACATAAAGAAGATACTTCGGAAGATGGTAGAAGGTTCGAGGCAATGGCATGAAAAATTACCATTTGCATTGTTGGGTTATCGCACTACTGTCCGTACTTCAGTAGGTGCAACTCCTTATTTGTTGGTATACGGAACTGAAGCAGTGATACCAGTAGAAGTTGAAATTCCATCCCTTCGGATTATCGCTGAGGCTGGGATTGATGACGATGAATGGGTCAAAGCCCAATTGGAGCAGTTGAACTTGATTGATGAAAAGAGATTGGCAGCAGTATGCCATGGCCAGTTGTATCAAAAAAGGATGGCAAGAGCATATAATAAGAAGGTGCATCCCAGAAAATTTGAAGTAGGACAACAGGTGCTGAAACGAATCTTGCCACATCAGGCCGAGGCAAAGGGCAAGTTCGCCCCGAATTGGCAAGGGCCATTCATTGTAACCAGAGTGTTGTCCAATGGCGTTTTATGTTTAACAGATATTGGGGGAAGGTGCATCGACATGGCTATCAATGATGACGTGGTCAAGAGATATTATGTGTAATTCCTTTGATTGCAATTGATGTTTTTCTGTTTGTACTTGGCATTTATCGGAGAATGAAATGACGGAGGCAATTCTTTCTTCTATCCAAACACTTTAACCTTTGCTTCATCCTTTGAGCCTTATTTATTATTTCATACCCCTCTCTTGGAATCATTAATGAAAATGAAAAACAAAAAAAACAAAAAAAAAAGAAAGAAAGAAAAGGAAGAAAAATAATGATAATAAAGACAAAAGAAAAGTCACAAGAAAAACAAAGGAATTGGGAACTACGTTTAACCTGATTCCTCAAAGAGGATACGTAAGCGCGTCACGGCTCGGTCATAGTGTAACAAAAAACAAAAAAAATCCCCCAAGCAAAAAAAAAGGGGCAAAAGTTGTGTTTATAATTTTTGGGAAAGAAAGTTGATTCCAAGAGTTGTAATATTTTACCCATCAAAATTATTTTGAACCGTTTACCCTTTTCTTTTATCCATACAAAAAAACCCATATTGATGTCCAAAAAGACCTCCCGATCAGTATCCGAGAAGTGCCAAGTCATGCAAACGGAAGTCGGGAATAACACTCTGATCCCCAGCAGAGAAGAGGATCATAAGCTGGAAATGAATTGATAGCCGAAAGAATCCCCGACGGAGAGAGTCATATTGGTAACACTTCAATCCCCAACTGAAAAATAAAATAAAATGAGAGAGAGACTTATCGGTGAAAACCTCCACAGGCACCATAAGGCAACGTAAGTTGAGAGAAATAAAATGAGAGAGTCTTATCGGTGAAAACCTTCACAGGCACCATAAGGCGGTGGGAGCTGAGAGAAATGAGAGAGTCTTATTAGTGAAAACCCCTCGAAGGGCACTATGAGGCGATAAGACAAGATTGGCGGAAAGGATCCGCATTTGGCAAAGAGTTGAGTGTTTGTTTATCCCCAGCAAGATAAGGTCGTCCTAAAGATTGATTGATACAAATAGACTGGGATGATCAATCCAGAATGCACGACATGATCGTTGGGATCGGTTATATCATTCAAATAAGTTCTTTTCTTTCTTTTTCCCCAGCATTTGTTCAGAAAGCCTTCTTCTTTTTCTATTTTTTGAAATCATCATTTTTTCATTTCTTGATCTAAAGACTTTATCTCCCCAACAGTTTGTTTTTGAAAAGGATTTTCAGAGCTTATTACCAGTTGCCAAGATGGTGCAAAAGCACAATGTGGATAGGACGGGACAAAGATAATGCAGTGGAACGAGAAAGACGTTCGTTGCAAGACTAAGTGATGGATTGGTCTAGGATTCCAGGGGAAGTTGGAGAAAAATAGAAAAACAACAGTGGAAAAGTTATGGATCAAAGTCCAAGAGGATCCCCAGCAGATTTGCGAGATGCAGGAACAACTCCGACAGATTATCGACCAAGTTCCGCGATGGTCGGACAACACAGAGCGGGGAAGGAAGAGAAAAGAAAAACCATCCCCAGCAGGAATATCATCCCCAGGAAATAATATCATCCCCAGCAAGTTTTGTAATAAAACGCAAAGTAGGGAAAGGAAAAAGAGAAAAACCATCCCCAGTAGGAGTGGCATGACCACTCACCACGTTTTAAACTAACAAATTTTTCTTTGATTTGAAGTAGGGAAAGGAAATGTTATTGACAGCGGGAAGACATGGCCACAAAGAAGATTATCAAACTGGGGCAGAAAATTTTCTCTCATTGCGAAAATTTTCTTGAAATCAGATACCCACTTGGGGAAGATGGAAGATAACACAAGTTTTGAAGGAGGTGGAATCCCCAGCAGTTTACGGGAGAAGGCAATACAAGTTTTAAAGAAAGCAATCTTGGAAGAAGCAAGATAACCCGAGTTTTAAGGGTAGTGGTCTTTGAATCAGTGCCATCCCCACCATTGTTAAAAGGAGGGAAGTAACTAGTCTTAAAGAAGGAAGATAATTCCCCAGCAGTGTTATCCCCGGCAGGTTTCAGAGAAGTGAAAACACCAGTTTGAGGGAAGTAGCTCCAGTGGAAGGAAAGCGCCAGCTTTAAAGGAAGTAGTCTTTGAATAAGGAAAATAACATATTTTTGAATAAAACACCGGTGTTATCCCCAGCTGTTTTCAGAGGAATGAAACACCAGATTTTAGGGAAGCAGTTCTGAAAAAGGATGATTCAAGTTAGAAGGAAAATGGTTCGGGAGGCAGGAAGGAACAACAGCAATAAAACGCATTGTTTAAGAAGAAGTTGAAGTCAGGAACCCGCCTGGAGAATGGAGGTATTACATTTTACAAAATAGTTGAAGTTAGGAGCCCGCCTGGAGAATGAAAGTGTTATATTTTAAAGTTTATTGAAGTCAGGAGCCCGCCTGGAGAACGGAGGTGTTATAATTTTAAGAAGTTATTGAAGTTAGGAGCCCACTTGGAGAACGGAGGTGTTATAATTTTAAGAAGCTGTTAAAGTCAGGAGCCCGCCTGAAGAACGGAGGTGTTACATTTTAAATTGTTTATTGAAGTCAGGAACCCGCCTGGAAAATAGAGTTTGTTATATTCTCAAGTTGTAGTTGAAGTCAGGAGCCCGCTTGGAGAACGGAGGTTGTTACAATTTCAAGTCGAAGTCAGGAGCCCGCCTGTAGAATGGAGGTATTATGTTTTGGGAAGTAGTGAAGTCAGGAGCCCGCCTGAAAAATGGAGGTGTTATGTCTTTAAGAAATTGTTGAAATCAGGAGCCCACCTAAAAAATAGAGGAGTTATATGTTTAAGAAATTGTTGAAATCAGGAGCCCGCCTGAAAAATAGAGGAGTTATATTTTTAAGAAGCTATTGAAATTAGGAGCCCGCCTGAAAAATAGAGGTACTATATTTTTAAGAAGTTGTTGAAGTCAGGAACCCGCCTGAAAATGGAGGTGTTATATCTTTAAGTTGAAAGAGTCAGGAGCCCGCCTGTAGAATGGAGGTGTTTATCTTAAAAGTTGTTGTTGAAGTCAGGAACCCGCCTGGAGAATGGAGGCCGTATTATCTTTTAAAGTCAAGTTGGAATTAGGAGCCCGCCTGTAGAACCGAGGAGTACATTTCAAAACGAAGTCAGGAGCCCGCCTGTAGAACAGAGGAGTAAATTTCAAGATTGAGGTCAGGAGCCCGCCTGTAGAACGGAGGTTGTTATATTTTTAAGTCATTGTTGGAGTCAGGTGCCCGCTTGGAGAATGGAGGTATTATATTTTTAAGAAGTAGTTGAAGTCAGGAGCCCGCCTGTAGAACAGAGGAATAAATTTCAAGATTGAGGTCAGGAGCCCGCCTGTAAAACGGAGGTTGTTAAATTTTAAAGTTGTTACATTCGAGATCCCACCCGTAGAACGAAGGCGTTACTTTTTAAGTTGTTAAAGTCAGGAGACCGCCTGCAGAACAGAGGAATACATTTTAAGATCGAATCAGAGGTCAGTAATGCGTAGGGTTACAACAAAATACCCCCAGCATGAATCCCATCGCAGAAATCAGAAAGAAGACTACAAGAGCAAGTTGGAAGATAGATAAGATGTTGTAATCCCTAGTTTAGTCTAGCTTCTTGTTTTTCTTTTAGCACGGTGTAATAAGGAGATCGAAAAGCAGTAGCCACAGCATGCAGTAGCAGTAACAGCAAAAAGGCAGTCCCATAGTAGTCCCAGCTACCAAAACTTCTCGAACTACATTAACCTGATTCCCTTTTAGCCAGGGATATGTAGGAAACCTTTGAAGCAAAGGTTCGGTTAAATCTTTTCAAAAACGCTTCACACGGAGTATTCCAACGGGCAAAAAATCTCTCGTATCCGCTCACTTTATCTTTGCACGAAAAACTTTTTGTGTTTTCGGACAAAGAGGGCAGCTGTGAGCACGTGATTTTTGCCCAATGAGAACTACTCCCAAAAATTCAAAATAAAATAGTTTTGTGTTGTTTGTGATTTATTTGTATTTTGTCTGTGCATGTTTATTTCTACTTTAATTCAGAAAAATACAAAAATATGTGTTGCATGTGCATTTAGGATTTAATTTTACAATTTAGGAATTAATTAAACAATCAAGTTTGTTTTACAAAATGAAAAAATCACAAAAAATATGTACTTTGCATTTTAGCATTTAATGTCCAAATTGTATGATTGTCTTTGTATTTAATTTTGGGTGATAATTATTATCAAGGGTTAATTAGTATTCTTTAAAGTTAATTTTGAGTTTTGGTAATTAAAAATCAAAAAGAAAATAAAAGAAAAAGAAGGAACAAGAGAAGAAGGGTTAAAATCGGATTGGGGTGGTTTTTAAAAGGAAGTTTCAGGCCCAATGTCACCCCAAATCAGCCCAATACCCGCCCCAATCCAGTCCGGCTCCAGCCTCAGCCAAAACGACGTCGTTTCAGGCGTTTCAATCTGGACCGTTGAAATTAACTTGATCTAACGGTCCCAGGCTTCCCTCACAACCTGACCCACTTGCCCCCGGATCAAACCGCCCCAGCACTACTCCAAAAGACGTCGTGCCTGTTAAGTGAATTGATCCAGGCCGTTGATCGTGCTTGATCCAACGGCCAGGATTAAAACACCCCCTCCATATATAACCCTAATCCCTTACCCCACGCCCCAAAACCAAACCCCCCTACCTCTTCGTCTCTGAGCTTCAGAGACCAAACAGATCCCCCGCCGCTTGCCACCGTGCACCGTCCACCGGAAATCGCCTCACGGCGGTTCCGGTGGTCCAAACGACCTCATCTTTTCACCACTGATTCCCCTCGACCTCCCCATTCCGAATCCCTAACTCTTATCCCTCGAATCCCAGCCGTGTGCTTCGAATATTAGATCGAAAATTAGGTCAGAACCCTATCTCGTTCAATAGCCTCCAATTTCACACCACAGCTTCCCCAAGACTTCCTCGTTCCAGTCTTACGCTCAGTTTTCTTCGAATCACCCCCGAGCTCCTCGAATCTTAGATCAAATGAATCAACCCAAACCCTAATCCGTTCAAATGCCACCAAACTCACACCCTGTGATCTCTTGGAACCCCTCGCCATGAATCCCTAATCGACTCTTTTCAAATTATCGTGGGGTAGCTCGGATTCCAGATCGAAGTTAGGCAGGCCAGGTTCCATGAATTTTGAGCCAGAGACTGACTTTAGCCATGCTATTTTCCTTCGAAAACACATGGTTAAAGTCCGTTTCGGCTTGAAAATGGGAAGAGCCTCGAGTTTTTTTTTATCGAGTTGTGATTCGGGTAAGTCTTTTACATCCAGTTTGATTGTTCACTCTTGCAGTTCCGTTTGTTTACTTTGTCCCTTACCCTTCTATAAATTAGCATGAATTTCCTGTTTGAATTATGATCAGTAGTCTAAGGTCCAAACTTGGGCCAGTTTGCGAGTTTGTGTCTGTTTAGTTTCATTAGTCTAAGGTCCAAACTGGTTGAATTTGTGTCTGTTTAGTTTGTTCAAGTTCATGTTACCAAGTATGTTGTCATGGTGATCCCTTAATCAGCAATGTTAGCCTGTACAATAGACCTAATGCTTAGGAAATGGTTCGTGATTGTCTGAGCCTAGACTCGTTTTATTAATCAGGTTTCATTTCATGACACTCGCTTTGCCTCATCTCTAATTGCAGTCACATATTTATAGTAGTTGGGTTTAGCCAAATTGTTGTGAATTAAAACTTATTCTATAGTGTGTGATTCCTTTTGCTTGCAATTCATGCTGTTGATTGCTTGTCTAGTTGGTTATCAGGGAGTCTATTGGTTTTTCAAATCTGAAGTTTTGTAATCTGTCCAGTTGAGTTAGGAGTCAGTTGTTAGGAATTTGATAGTTTGGATTGGCTATAGCTGTTTGGGGTTGTTACCAATTGAAGGGATTGGGTAGGACAGCAATTTCAGGGGCTTTAAGAGGGTAATTTGGGCATTGAAAAGTTTAAAAATGGCTAGTTTAAGTGGGCTGTCAGTAAAACACTTAATAAACATTAAACTAATACTTTGTCTAGTAGTAGTGGCTTGGGAAACATAATAGCATGGGGGATTAATTGAATATTATAAGTTGTCCATGCCTTTGGACACAAGACACTTGATAATGGGCTGTCAGGGAATATCATGGGCAGAAATACTTTCCTAAGTGCTCCTTAGAGCTGAAAAATGGGCTGGGGTTTTGGGTTTAAATATAGAGATTAGTAGAGACATTGGGGAGGTTTTTTTGGATAGGAGAGAGGGGGCTGGTTTTAAGAGAGAAGATCCGTTTTCTTTAGGTTTTTTTGAGTCTGGTCGGCCTGTTTCTTTTGGGCAGACTTTAAGAGGAGAACATTCTGAAATCTTGAGGGT
Organism: Nicotiana tabacum; assembly: GCF_000715075.1. NCBI lineage: Eukaryota > Viridiplantae > Streptophyta > Magnoliopsida > Solanales > Solanaceae > Nicotiana > Nicotiana tabacum. Next base: position 86,288,279 of record NC_134101.1, on the reverse strand, counting down.
ATTTGAGGATTCTGAAAAATTAGAGGAGAGACCCGGAGGGAGGAAAAGTCAATCTGAGAGAACATTTTTGAATCTTGAATCAGTTCTAAGAGAGAGTTTAAGAGAAAGGATACTGTTCCATTGAGTTCTAGGCAGAATTTAGATTCCAAGCATTGGTTCTTGTCCCTTTTGATTGTTGAATCTATTTGGCAGTCTATTGATTCTGTTTCTAAACTTATCCGAGCTCAGTTTGTTCTGTTTTTGGGTGTCTGTATTGCTGTTGGTTGACAAACTCATTCTGGGTTGTGGTTGAGTGTTATTCTGGTTTTAAAACTGGTTTTTGGAGCTGTTCTGAATCCCATTGCTGTTGTATTGTCTGTTGCTTACCTGCTGCTGACTTCTCCTTCTTCTTGTCCTGTTTTCCAATCCAGGTACATGTTGAATCTCCATATCATGTAGAGTTTGGCTAAAATAAAATGAAATGGAAACCTAACTTCATTGGAAAACTTCAGTAGCTACTATATCTTCCTTATAATTGAATGTAATGGTTTGAATTGTAATTAGGACTGTTTGCTTAAGTAATTTGGAATGGTTGAATCTACAGCTTGTAATAAACTACCTTTGAACTGCTTCGAACCAATTCAAATTTGTGACCATCTAACTACAATTCAGTACAATGGGTGTATGTGTAGTTTAGTGTTCATTTATGTTTAAAAAGATAAGTCGGAAACAGTTGGATTTGAAATCGAGTTTGATGTTCAGTTGAGTATGTATTGTATTGCAGTAACTTATATCATGCAGACTAGTTCTTAATATATAGGTGTTAACTAGCGTTGGTAGAAGTGTATGACCAATAGTCTAATCCTTGAAGGCTTGATATGCAATCTTGTTGTCGAACTCAAAGCTACCTCTTAATTTGCTCCTTCACCTTTAGTAAAAACGGACCAGTAGTTAAAATAATCTAATCTTCAAACCATGTTCTGTTCATTTGAGTAAAAGGACGCAGTAATTTCGATGGGTACTTGATTTGATTCAACTGAAGCTGCGTCGGTCTAGTGGTCAGCCTAATTCTAGGCCATCTGAGTTTTAGCGCTTTAACGAATGGCCCGGGTTTTACCTTATTTGTATACTCGCATGGGCCTGGGCCAAAGACTACATTGGGTCGGCTTTTGGTTGTGCCAATTCACATTTTTTGGGCTTATCCTTGAGCCTTGAGACATATTTGGTTTACAATTATTGTTTTAGGCCCTTGACAAATCGATTAGGATTTTTCCTTATTTTTAGAGACAAATTAATGAGAAAATCTTAGTTCATTTTAGGATGGGCCTATAAATGAAATGAGACGAGCCTCGCTAAATAGGACACATAAGTCACTAGGCCCTCATCAAATGTATATTTGAAATACTTAGATTCTGAGGCGAGCCGTTTAGCGAATTTCACGGTCTTCCCCAAATAACCACGCGTTAGTCTCTTTAGGCACGTACTTTAATAACATTACCTTCTTAAACCCGGGTGCACATTTATGTGACCCAAATCCAAATCTCAACAAGTCGAAATGTGTCTCTAATCACGGGTACATTGATTGTGACATGGTTCGCGATGTATTTCCACGACGTTGTAAATTCTTTTAAAAATAATGAGTGAGACGAGCCTCGACAAACAAAAGTATACAAGCTGCGGGGCCCTCTATACGTGTTGGTAAAATTACTTAGACTTCGAGATGGGCCGTATAGCAAAATTTCACGGCCTTACCCAAAATAATGATACGCTAGTCGCTTTAGGCGCGCCTTTAATAATTTACTTTCTTAAACTCGGGTGCACACTTATGTGACCCAAATCCAAATCTCAACGGAGTCGAGATGTGTCAACAATCACGGGTGCATTGATGTGACGTGGCTTGAGATGCATTTTCACGATGTTGCAATTCTCGTTGAAAAAATAATAATAATAAAAGCGGTAAACAGTTAAAATTTGCACATAGGTTCAATATGAATTAAAATCAGATAAATAAGCCGAATATGATAGTTGAGCGACCGTGCTAGAACCACGGAACTCGTGAATGCCTAACACCTTCTCCCGGGTTAACAGAATTCCTTACTCGGATTTCTGGTTCGCGGACTGTAATACAGAGTTAATCCTTTCCTCGATTCGGGATTCAACCGGTGACTTGGGACACCATAAATCTCCCAAGTGGCGACTCTGAATTAATTAATAAATCCCGTTTCGATTGTCCTTTAATTGAAAAAAACTCCCTTTTATGCCCCTTTGCGGGGCGCAGGTGAAAAACGAGGTGTAAAAGGAGGTGTGACACTTGTTATTGGATGGCGTACTGCCTAATTGGAGTTGTGGTTGTACACTTAGCACATGCATACACCTTAACATGTTATTAGCCATAGTCCATGAGTATGTGATTTGATATCCATTGTTTATATACATGTATTCTTGTATATGTCTTTCTGAGATATGGACTGGTTTGACACCACGTGAGTTGTTCCTATGATTGCTATGATTATGGCATGTGAGTTGCATGTGCAGCACGTGAGTTGTCCATCTAGTTATTATTGTTATTTGCAAATGAATTGTATGGTAGGCTATGAACCCATGTTTTAGCTACATTTTTCACTTTAATTACTACACTTTATTCGTATTTGAGCTTAATTATCAATACTTTATAATTATTACGTGTGTTATACTGTGTAAAATGTGATTTCAAGTTAAGAAGAAAGTTTAAGCTAAAATGGATGAATTAGAGCTTTGAAGTCTAAGTAGAAGCCCAAGTAATTAAGTCGGGATCATGTTCGGGGTTCGAGGACCAAGTATGGATATCAAAAATTGAAGAAAAATTCCTACTCTGAGAAACATACACTACCGCATAGCATGACGTCCAGAGTTCCTGCAGAGTAAAAGAATTAGCTCTCTGATAAATCCTACATGTGTGGCGCATGGGGCGGCTCATAGCGCACCGCGCCTGTGTATTTTTGCTTTCCAGTTTTCCCACTTCGGCTTGGAAAGGTAGTTCAGTCATGTCTATTCCTACATGCTATAAATATAACAAATAGATGTTTTTAGGGAACTTTTCACCTAGGGAGCTTTGGGAGAGCATTGGAGGCTTCAATACACAAGATTTCATCATCTTTCCGCCAGTTCAATACGGGAGTTTAGATTGTAGTGTTGGATTGATGCTTTCTTATTCTTTAACTCTAATTGTGATAACTTCCTCCATGATTATGGAGTAGTTTACCTTAGGGTTTGACATGATTTGGTGACTTGATTGTTATCTATGGATTTGATTGCTTGAATTTGTTGAAGGAGCTTTAACTCTAGTTCTAATTTTATTAATTATCGTGTTTAATTAGAAGAGGAGCATATTGAATATTATTGCAACCATGCCTTAATTTATTTTGGTACCTCTTTAAAGTAATCGAAAGAGCTTTGTGATTTACCGTTTGAATTAAGAGTGAGAAATATTTGCGAGAAGTTTCTCTTAAATCATTCCTATCAATAGATTCTTGCAAGTTTCACCGCACTCCACATTAGCATATTTGTATGGTTAAGGTTTAATCGAGAGAGGAAACTGAATAAGAATAATAGGATAATAACCTGTTGAATTAATGAGAATCAATAGAACACTAAGAGTGAAATTTAATAGTGTCAATTCTAGGATAACAATCTTGCACCTATCATGTCATGACCCTTATTTCTCATACTGATAACAAACTGATTTTGCAAATCTCTAGTTCTCCGTGATCATCCGTTATTTGCTTTACTTTTAATAGTTAATTGTAGTTCATAATTGTTCTAAATCAAAGTGTTAAGTCATCTTGAAGAGCGTTTAACTAGAAATTACTTGAACATTATTTAAATCTAATCCCTGTGGAGACGATAATTAAACTATACTATTTTTGGCTAGCAAGTATTAATTTTCTTATTGTGTTTTGCGCTCGTCAAATTTTGGCGTTGTTGTCGGGGATTCAGGGGCTATTTTTATTTTCCTTGTACTTGTGATTTCTCACTAGTATGCAGGTAACGGATTCATTTGTTGCATGACTAGATCTTCTTCCAAGGAAGTGATTCCATACGATCCAGAGTTGGAAAACCTCCTGAGATAGTTAAGGAAAGAGAAAAACTAACCAAAAATTCTTGGGTCAATCTTCAACCCAAGAAAACATGGCAAACAACGGTGATAATGCAGTTGATTTAGTTGTATGGGTAGCAGCCCAACAGGAAGCAGCCGGGCAGTTGCTGAAGCAGCTTTAAGAGCTGATGAAATGGTTGATGGGTACCTGAACCGACCTCTGGTTGAAGATGAATTTGAGAATAGTATGCCTAGACCTGGACGATCACTAGGAGACTACACCAGACCAGTCTACACTCTACAGCCAAGGATTATCTAGTGTGAGACCTCTTCCAATTATAGCCAAAAGTTTTAAAATCAAGCAAGGGATACTTCAAACCATTCAGAACAATTGTTTCTTCCGAGTCAAACCCAAAGAAGTTCCAAGTACTCAATTGATGGATTTTGATGAGTAATCGGGTCCAACCCTACAACACTACAGAGTGGCGAGAGCGGTCGATGCAGCTTTTACCCGAGAAGGTCGGGATCAAATCCACAGGGAGCTAGAATGTCTGGGAATTGGATTCCTATCTAAACTAGCAGTGTGCAGTGCTCTTGATTACACTTCCAATCATACTTGTTTGTTACTTCTAATTTTATACTAATGATGTGCAAAATTAAGCTAAGTATAAATGTTTGTAAGGTTTTCTAAATAGTTAAAGAGGCACTAGGGAAGTGACTTTCCCCTATGTGAATACTATATGAGTTCTAAAGCCTAAAGCAAAGTTGTTACGGTTGGGATCGCGATATAGCCAATGCACGAAACTACTCACTCTATACTTCTCGGTAGCTTGAGTGACTATGACATAATTGACTTTTTGAAGACCAATTGGGTGTCAAAATTATGCAAGCAATATAGTCTCAAGTCGAGTATTACTATCTCTAAGTTTAACCCTTTAATTGGGGCTATCAATCTCTTGAATACTCCCCAATTCCTTGTTGGTCTGATTTTCCTAGAATCAAGCTCTCTTTCTGAAGAAGATCCCAAGTCAAAAAGGCATAAATTAGTATTTGCAACCACTAATTCAACATGAAAAACACAAATCAGGCCAAATATCAACCACCCATAAACATCTAAGCCCTAAAACAAGAGACCCATCAAATACCCACACTAGAGTTGAGCCACAACCCTAGATAATGGGTATAGCTACTCATAATAATAGAAGAAATCAGATATTGAGATGAAGAATAACCCATAAAATATAATTACAAGCTAAGATTCGAAGATTCAATGTTAAATTAGCTACACAATTACTCAAAATAGCTAAAAACCGGCGTTCACGTGCTCAACTACAGATAAGATGACCTAAAAATCTGAAAAAGAAGTATTTATACAAGACCGAATTTTTTGGACAAAAATGCCCCTGAAGGAGGTACCACGGACCGCGAAAAATGGACTGTGGTCGTGGTGAGGCTTTTTGGCTTCAATTCTTATTCTCTGAAACTGGCCACCGCGGCTACGATGGCCTCACCGTGGACCGCAATAAATGGACCGCGGACCGCGGTGTCTTGAAATTTTTGAACTTAATATTCTCTGAATCTCTTCTTCGCGGACCGTAACAAATGGACTGCGGCCAAGATGAGGCTACCGCGGGTCGCGTTGCTTGAAATTCCAGAAATGCATCCTTTCTGAACTTTGCCACCGCGGACCGCAATAAAAGAACCGCGGTCGCGGTGGGTCTATTGCAGCTGCGGTGGATTTACTGTTGTAGCGGTGCTTTGACTTGTTCTTAGCACTTGTGCAGGTTTCACTCCTTTTTGATCCGGTTTTGACTTCTTGTCACTTTTTGATCAAACACTGCAAACAAGCACAACATGTAAGCTTTCGGGATTACTTGTATACATTTTTAATCCAAAACTCAAGCAAAAATGAGTATAAAATAGACTAGAATCCCTAGTTATCAATGAGATTATGAATACCTTCCAGTATAATGGGGTATCTAAAGATTCTATATAGTTAAGGACATTTCCTTTTTCACTGAGAGATGATGCTAAGTACTGGTTGCAGAGATTGCTAACTAGTTCAATTCAAACTTGAAATGATATGACGAAGAATTTCCTTGACAAATATTTTTCCACTGCAAAAATAAGAAAATTTTGAACGGACATCCACAACTTCGAGCACAAAGATACAGAAATGGTATTTGAAGCATGGGAAAGGTTAAAGGATATTGTAAGAATATGTCTGCATCAATAAGTCGACTTGTGGTTGCAACTCCTAGATTTTTGGGATAGACTAACACCCTCTGCTAGGAGGACTCTAAATAAAGAAGTTGGAGGTCCACTTATAAAGAAAACTCTTGAGAAGATTGTCGCAAATTATCTGAATATGCAAATAAATGGCATACAGATAACAACGAAAGAAGAAAAAAGTTTGGGGGTACATCAAGTGGATTCTAACACTTTTGTCCAAGCCCAGCTAGACTTCATAGCAACAGAGATCAAAAAGTTGACTTTAGCAAAAGTCTAGAGACAACCACAATCAATTTGTTAACTTTATGGAATGGGCCATCAAAACCATGAGTGTCAGGCTCAGCGACATATGAAGTGGTAAAAGTTGTGACAAGCTTTGACAGAGGCAACTATCAAGGTGGTAATAATTTTAACTCCATGGGTCAGGGTACCTAGGTTTTTCTGGAGTTCACCAAGTGTAGTCTGACCTCGTGGTAGCAGAATAATCCGAGACCCCAATGACAAGGAGCTATAGGTTTTCAAGATCACCAACGATAGCTAAACCAGCCTCAACAGTCCAATCAGTCTAATATAGAAAATCTTATGAAGGTTTTCATTATTAAGACAAATGAGAGACTTGAAACTTACGGTACAGTGATTCGAAACTTAGAAAGGCAAGTGGGACAAATTTCTAATTTGATGTCTGAGAGGGCTCAAGGAACCCTTCAGCTGACACCGAGAAAAATCCAAAAAAAATAATTAATGCGGTATTTTTAGAGGAGTGGACAAGTATTGAAAGACCCTGTTGCAAAAAAAAGGTGAGTTTATTAAAATACAAGTGGAGACTGCAAAGAGCAGAAAAATAATGAAAATCAAGAGGGTGAAGTAAGGGTAGACACAAAGAATGGTCTAAAGAAGAAGAGAAAGACTGGGGCTTTGACAAGGAAGAATAAGAAAAATCAATAAATGAGGAGACCGAGGAATGCAAATATATGCATGCTCTACCTTTCCCATAGAAGCAGAGAATAGAGAAGTTGGATAAAAAATTTGGATGTTTTCTTGAAATGCTCAAGCATGTGCATGTTAATCTACCTTTCACAGAGGTACTCTCGCAAAATGTCAGCATATTTTAAGTTCCTGAAGGATATATTGTCCAACAAGCAGAAAGGTAGTGCATGTTAATCTACCTTTCACAGAGCATTGTAGTACTATTCCGCACTATAAGCTCCCTCAAAAGTGTGGAGATCCAGGGTACTTCACTATACCTTATTCTTTAGGAAGTACTAAATTTGGAAATTCTTTGTGTGATTCAGGTACTTCTATTAATCTTATGCCTTTGTCTATTTTCAAGAAACTTGAGAGAGAAATTGGAGTAATCATATCTATACATGTGTCCTTGCAGCTGGAAGATCAGACCATAATAATACCCGAAGAAACATTGAAATATGTACAAGTTCAGGTAGATAAATTTGCGTTCCCTGTGGACTTCATTGTGGTAAATATGGAGGAGAATAAGGAGGTCCCTCTGATTTTAAGGAGACCCTTTTTTGGCTACTGGCAGAGCTAAACTAAATATTCAAGAAAGGCAACTCATGCTAAGAGGTGAGAAAGAAAGAGCGGTGTTCAAGATGAAGGAAGCAATAGTGGCACCTAGAGAGGATTCAGCTGCTTACTTTGATTTTAAAGCGGGTGCCCTAAAGAAGCTAGATTAAAAGGTAAAACATGATAAGTGTGGGGGTGCTCTAGAAGAAGTCAGAGAAGAAAATCTCGACATAATTGTATGCACTAGGTCGGGCATGCAAAGTAGACCCTGACATCGTTTTGGACCATGATTAGACAATTTAGGGAGTTTCTTTTACCTTTTGCTTTTTGCTTGTATGTTATGGGGACATGTCACAATTTAAAGTATAGCGTGGGATGTATATATGTATATGTGTGTTTTTTTCTTATCTATGTATGTGTATATTTTCGTTATTCTTTAAAATTAAAAATTAAAACATTTTGATGGACTTTTTCCAACGATGAATTTTTTTGACCGTGTTCTTGAGGAATTAAAGTTGAACAAAAATGCAAAAAAAATATCTTTTAATTTATTTTTTTCTAGGTAGCGCAACAAGTCCCCTTTGATTTTTTTTTGTGCAGCGGTACTTTTTCAAGGATTTTGCTTGAACTGGACGTAGTTAGTTTTTGTTATAGGAGTAACAAATCTTGTGTGATAGTGCGAATTGGAGGCAATATTTCTTGGCTTTGTTGTGCTTTGAGTATAATGAGCGCCTTAGTTGTGACACCTAGGCTCATCTTTGGACTCATATTTTGTAGTGCCTTAAAATGCTTGATTTTGTTAAACTGATTTGATTAGAGAGTCGGGATAGATCCGGACCTGATAAAGTTGTGTGTCAATGTGCGTGTGAGGTTATTGTTGATATTTGGTACATGTCATTTGATGTCTAGAACTTTCCCCACGTATTTAAAAATCAAAATGGTAGTCTTGTTCAGTTTAGAAAGTCATAGAGGCGTTTCTTTGTTGAGCTAAACATGTACTTAATACCCACCTAATTGTAGGTATCCTAGTCATCCCATTTGAGACTTTAATCCTATTTTATTTGGTAACCATATTACAAGTCTGACCTCTTCGGTTGAATTGATTATCTATTTAAACATTTTACCTCTCTTGGACACTTGAAATTGCTATGAATCTGTTAAAAGCTAAGTGAAGGTTTTTGAGTGGAATTAACAAAAATAGAGAAAGATGCACTATTTGAAAAGAATCGTGAGAGTCACTTATAGGAAATTTAAAAAAAAAAAGGGAATTGCTTGAAGAAGAAGAAGAAGAAGAAGAAGAAAGAGTTTGTGTATGTATTAGAAAAGAAAAAAAATTAATTTCTTTGCTAATGGTAGTTCTCATCTTGTTTGTGCTTAAAGATATTGTGAGCTTGGTGTTATTATTTTGTAAAGGTTAGGGTATAGTTCAACACAGTGTAGGGTTTGAAATTTTAATATATATGTATTAAAGTACTTAGGGAGGTATAGTCACTATATCAAAATGTATCTTACCCATCCCGCAACCTACATTACAACCAAAATAAAGTGTTATTTGATCAGTGACTGAGCGAGCTCAAATTAGTAGAGTATTACACCACGGACAAGCCTATGGCAAATCTTCTGTGGCACATGAATTTTGTTTCTAAGAGTGAGAGAATTCTTTCTATCTTGAGTTCCTAATTGTTCTTGAACTTTTTTGAGTATGGAAATACTCTCTATTGTTTGTGTGAGGATACATGACTTGTGAAAGAAATATAATATCTTTGGCTTCTGTACTAGAGTAAGTGAGTGGGTTTGAAAAATAATTAGTGTTTTTGAGTCGAGTCTTGAGGCTAGGTTGTTATGGTATGGTGCTTTGTCTGTTTTAAATATTCTTGGCATGATGAGTAGGAGAGTTGCATGAAAAAAGTCGTCTCTATTTGAAGTGTATAGTTTGATTGCTCGGGGAAGAGTAATTATTTAAGTGGTGGGTGTTGAAGGTAGGCTAGGAACCCATATTTTAGCCATATTTTCACTCTAATTATTACACTTTATTTATATTTGAGCTTAATTGTCAATACTTTGTACTTATTACATGTGTTATGTTGTGTAGGATATAATTTCGAGTTGAGAAACAAGTTTGGAGCTAAAATGGATGAATTGAAGCTTTGAAGACTGAGTAGAAGCCCAAAGAATTAAGTCCGGATCGTGTGTGGAGTTCGAAGACCAAATCTGGATATCAAAAATTGAAGAAAATATTCTCCTACTCTGAGTAAAATACAATACCCTCCGCGCTAGTTCAAAATACCTACAGAGTGAAAAAATTAGCTCTCAAATAAATCTCACGTCTGTGGTGCATGGGGTGGCGCATGCAGCTCCGCGACGGTATATTTTCGCCGTCTAATTTTTTCACTTCAACTTGGAAAGGGTAGTTCCATTAGGGCCCGTTCCTACATGGTATAAATACAATAAAAATACATTTTTAGGGGACTTTTGACCTATGGAGCTTTTGGAGAGCATTGGAAGGTTTAAGACACAAGATTTCATCATCTTTCCACCAATTGAATAGGAGAGTTTGGATTGTAATATTAGATTGATGTTTTCTTATTCTTTAACTCTAATTGCAATGACTCCCTCCATGACTATGGAGTAGTTTACCTTAGGGTTTGATATGATTTAGTGAATTGATTATTATCTATGGATTTGATTATTGTTTGATTGCTTGAATTTATTGAAAGAGCTTTAATTCTAGTTATAATTTTATTCATTGTCGTGTTTAATCGAAAGAGGAGTATAATATTAAATATTGTTGCAAAAAATGCCTTAATTTATTTTAGTACCTCTTTAAAATAATCAAAAAAAAAATTTGTGATCTACCGTTTGAATTAAGAGTGAGAAATATTCACGAGAAGTTTCTCTTATATCATTCCTACCAATAAATTCTTGCAAGATTCACCGCACTTGATATTAGCTTATTTAAATGGTTTAGGTTTAATCGACAGAGAAACTTGAATAATAATAGGATAATAACATGTTGAATTCGTGAGAATCAATAGAACACTAATGGTAAATTTTAATAGTGTCAATTCTAGGATAATAATTTTGCACCTATCATGTCATGACACTTATTTCTCATACTAATAACAAACTGATTTTGCTAATCTCTAGTTCTCCGTGATCAATTGTTATTTGTTTTACTTTTTTTTAGTTAATTACTGTTCATCATATTTCAAATCAAAGTATTAATCATACTGGATAGTGTTTAACTAGAAATTACTTAGACATTATTTAAATCCAATCCATGTGGAGACAATAATTAAAATGTACCATCTTTGGCGAGCAAGCATTAATTTTCTGGTTGTGTTTTGCACTAGCCATCGGTGCAGCACGTGAGTTGTGCATGCGTTTGTTATGATTATTAGCATGTGAGTGGTCCGCAGCGTGTGGATAAGGACCTGTTCCCTAAGTCACGCTCTCATATTTCTCTCTTGATAGCGTACACGTGGATTATGGAAACGGATTGTGTTTGTCTGGTTCGTTACCTTTTAAATATGTATTAAATATTGGTACTCGTTCTTTAGTCTGCTTGTTATTGTATATTAATTTTAGGCATATCTTAAAATTTAGAACTTATATACTTCAAATTTTATAAGAACAAAGATGATATCTAGAGTTGTAACAATTATAGGGGTATCAAATTACTGAGTCATACCATGAAAGTGTGGGAGAGGGTGGCTGAAGTGAGGGTGCAGATGACAGTGTCTATATCCGACAACCAGTTTGGGTTCATGCTGGGTCGTTCAACTATAGAAGCTATAGACCTTGTTAGGAAGGTGGTGGAACTGTGCAGAGAGAGGAAGAAAGATCTGCATATGGTGTTTGTTGACCTTGAGAAAGCGTATGATAAGGTTCCTAGAGAAGTTCTCTGGAGATGCTTGGAGGCAAAAGGTGTGTTAGTTCCCTACATTATGGCAATTAAGGACATGTATGATGGGGCTAAGACTCGGGTTAAGACAGTAGGAGGCGACTCTGAGCATTTTCCGGTTGTAATGGGGTTACACCAAGGTTCTGCGCTCAGTCCGTTCTTATTTGCCCTGGTGATGGACGCGCTAACACACCATATTCAAGGGGAGGTGCCATGGTGCATGTTATTTGTTGATGATATAGTTCTTATTGATGAGTCGCGAGCCAGTGTCAACAATAGGCTGGAGGTTTGGAGACAGACTCTTGAGTCTAAGGGTTTTAAGCTGAGCAGGGCGAAGACGGAATACCTGGAGTGTAAGTTCAGCGTTGAGCCAGTAGAAGTTGGCATGGATGTGAGGCTTGAATCACATGTTATCCCAAGTAGAGGCAGCTTCAAGTACCTTGGGTCGATTATCCAGGAGGGAGGGGAGATCGACGAGGATGTCACACACCGTATTGGGATAGGATGGATGAAGTGGGGGTTAGCATCTGGAGTCTTGTGTGATAAGAGAGTCCCACTGATACTCAAGACAAGTTCTACAAAGCGATGGTTAGACCGACCATGATGTATGAAGCTGAGTGTTGGTCTGTTAAAAACTCACATATCCAGAAGATGAAAGTAGAAGAAATAAGGATGTTGAGGTAGATGTGTGGGCATACTAGGATGGATAAGATTAGGAATGATGTTATTCGGGAGAAGGTGCACGTAGCTCCTATTGATGCCAAGATACGGGAATCAAGGCTAAGATGGTTCGGGTATGTTAAGAGGAGAAGCCCAGATGCTCCGGTAAGGAGTTGTGAACGGCTGGTTGTGGAGGGCACGAGAAGAGGTAGATGGTGACCTAAGAAATATTGGGGGTGAGGTGATCAGGCAGGATATGGCGAGGCTTCGAATTTTCAAGGATATGACACTTGATAGGAAGACGTGGAGGTCGAGTATTAGGGTTGTAGGTTAGGAGGTAGTTGAGTCTTTCCTTACTTCACACCTTTGTAAGACTAGTGTTAGAGTTTTTTGTCTAAGATAGTTAGCGGCAATGTTGTGTCTTACTATTTCGCTTTTCAATGCAGGACCTTTTGATTAGCTTTCGCTTTTGTTTTGCATCTTTTTTTTAGATTTCATATTGTTCCTATTTTTTCTACGATTTCTGTAGTGATACTAATATTGTCTCATTTTTGTCTTTTTATTTTCTTGAGCTGAGGGTCTTCCAGAACAAGCTTCTCTACTCTTTTGGGTAGGGGTAATGTCTGCGTACACACTACCCTCCCCAAACCCTACTAGTAGATTTTACTAGATTGTTATTGTTGTTGTTGTTGTATACTTCAAATCTTAGTTTCGTCTCTGGTCTTTAATAAAACTTTTCATTTGCAAACGTTTTCATTTTGGCATATATATCATTACATTGTACATTAAAGAAACACTTTCAACTCAAAAGAATTGCGTAAGTTTTCTTTTTTGGTATTAAAGTATTGTAGGAGTAGATGTTTAAGTGAATGATACAACGGTCTTTTAGTTTTTAATGGATATTTCAGTAATTTAATTTTGCACTTTGGTTTCCCACTTATAACATAGTATTATGATACTATGATATATGATGATTAGGTAGATAATTGTTAAATTCAAACTTGTCAATTCAACACATTGACTTACGAGTTTATTAGATGGTTAGATTAGTTTAGCGTTATGCCTCCTTCTCAAGTTGTCAATCATTTCTCAATAATTGAATTAGCTTGTGAAGCTCGAGATTAGGGGTGACAAATGGACGGGTTGAGCTGAATTTGGGCGAGCCAAGATGAGTTAGGTCAATAAATGGGTCATTGTTCAACCCAGCCCAAAGTGTATTTGGGTTAAGATGGACTGAGTCAAGATGGGCTAAACAATGAGTCATAACCCAACCCGCCCAATTTGACCCATGTTTTCGAACCATGCTCATCTTGCATAAAAAACCTTTTTACTTTAAAATATGTAAGTTGACAAATATTTTTTGGGTGGGGGTTGGGGTGGGGAGGGGGTTGGGGTGGGTGGATGGTGCAGAAAAACGAAAAAAATATAAAACAGAAAATTGAAATTATAAAAAAAAGTAAAAAAAAAATTGAGGGGTTTTGGCGGGGGTTGTGGGTGGGTGGTGCAGAAAAATAAAAAAAATAAAAATTAAAAATACAAAAAAAAAGTAAAAAAAATTTTTTGAGGGGTTTTGCGCCGAGGGGTGGGAGGGTAGGGTGGGTGGGTGGTGCAGAACAATAAAAAACAGAAAATTGAAAATACAAAAAAAAAGTGAAATTTTTTTAGGGGTTTTGCGGGGAGTTGGGGGAGGGTAGGTGGCGCAGAAAAACAAAAAAACAGAAAATTAAAAATACAAAAAAAGGTAATTTTTTTGGGGGGGTTTTGAGGGGGTAGGGAGGGTGGGTGGTGTAGAAAAACAAAAGAACAGAAAATTAAAAATACAAAATAAAATAAAATTGGGACAACTAAGTAAATTTCTAGATAAGTTGGGTTGAGATCCTTTGTTTTGAGTGAGTTTCATGGGTTGTATTTAGGCTGTTAAATGGGTCAGAATGAGCTATAAAAAATTATGGGTTAACTTGGGCTCAACCCAAATTAACCCATGAGCTAAAATGTTTGTAGCTCAACCCATTAATCTCTGGGCTAGTTGGGCGAGTTAGATGGGCTTGAACTCAAATTGTCACCCCTACTCGAGATCTAAAAAGGTCCAATATTAGTTGAGAGGATTTATCTCATAATTGCTTATAATGTAAATAATACTTTTACCTAATCAGTGCAATTCAACTTGCGTAAATATTTATTTATCTTATGTTTAAGCTATTAATGTCAGAAACCATGAGTGACTGTCTTTAATTACCTTTAAAGTAAATTGATAATGTATTTTTTAAAACTATATATGGAAGTTAAAGTATCTACAGACATAGAGTAGACTTTATTGAGTAGGATAGCACTCTCCCTATGAAGTGATCAATCAAAAGCATTAGATTTCCACCTTTCAAGTCCCCTCCAACCCCAACCACCAAAAAGAAAGGAAATGAAAAAGGAAAAATCAATGCGAAACAGAGAATGCATTAAATAAAAATTATCCGAGGATTAAAATTAGTATCGGGGTCGTTTGGTATGAGATGTAAGAAGGTATAGTGCTGGTATAAAAATTTAATACCACCTTAATCTTTTGTTTCATTAGCAAATCTTGTATAAGTTACCTTGGGATTAAAATTAGTACCGAAATAACTTATACCTTGTAGAGGGTGGAGTAATTAGTGTCGGGATAACTTATACCTTCTTCTTAAAAATTATGCAATTATCATTTTAATAAACATACCAAATAGTGAATAAAAAATAATGCCAAGATAACTAATTTCAACATAACTATCCCAGTATAACTTATCCCGGCATAAGCCATATTCAAACCAAACGAGAGTAGAACTTTTTAAATGTTCCAAGTTGACTCAAGTGCAAACTATCATGTTTTGGTGTTCCAAATTTAGACCCTTGAAAAAAGCAGTTTTTTTCTTTCTTCTTTCCATTTCAATAAGACAGAGGTCTTTGACCTACTTATAAATGCAAGAACATGTGTTTGCTTTTCTATAACTTGCCAACTTGGATAATCATTTAATTTAGCCAATTTGCTTTATACATCTGGAATCGAACACTTCCATTGACCTACAAATTCAATTTCAGTGCTACGTACATTCACTAAAGAGATTAAGCGCTTTCTATTAAGAACTTTGTTTCAAGACCTCGGACTCGAAAGCTCTTATTAAGGTGAAAGAATATCCATTTCCAAAACTCTCTTTGGCTTCAGCAAATTTGAATTAGCGTTAGGTAGATCCATTATTGAGGTAAAGTGCTTCCTATCAAGAAATGTCTTATTCTAAAATCTTGAAGTTCGGACCTCTAATTAAATAAAAAAATCTCATCAACCAACTATACTAATTGGTGGTAACAAACACCATTTTGCATCTCAAATCTGGTTAAGGTATCATTTTTGTTGTCCTAAAGAAAGTCAAAATGGAAATTATTCCCTTGATCAGATATATTACAGCTACGTTAAAAAGGAACTCACCAGAAAATATGTCCACTTTCCCATTGAAATTTTCAAATTCCATTATGAATTGATGCAAAAAAGGTCCTACCGGGAGTCGAACCCAGGTCGCTGGATTCAAAGTCCAGAGTGCTAACCACTACACCATAGAACCCTGCTCTCTGCTATGGTGAGTCTCTTTATTTAATGATATCAACTGATTTTTTTTTTGGTTTATGTACAAAATGGTACTTCATTCGTCTCAATTTATGCGGCGATACGGATTTAGAGAATCAAATAAATTAATTTTCATCATGAATTGAGATACATACTCTTAAGTTTTTTTGAAATAAAATTTGCATATTTGAAAACTATATAAAAAGCAATATAAGACACAATAATTACTAATTACAAATTTTTTAAAAGAATGAAGAAAAACTTTTTAAACTCTGAAAAAAGCGAACACGATACAAAAATTGGGACGAGGGAGTAGCGGTAATAAGATATTTATTCGAACTTCTTCCCATGAGTGAGAAAGACACCTCTAGGTTATCTCAAATTTAGCGTCATAAGACCATCTCCAACCCTAACACTAAATTTCACACCAAAATGTTGTAACACCAAATTTACTCCAACCATTACACCATCTTTTACACCAAAAAAGAATATTTCTTTTTATATTCTTTCCTCTCTTCTTTATTATCTTATTATCTTCTATTTAAATTTTATTTTTTATTTCCTTCAAACAAATTCTATCTTTTTTATTTTTTTCATATTCATCACATATAATTCACATTCACCACTTATATAATCATTTATTACAAAATTATTTTAAAGGATAAATCAACTAAAAGTGAAATCATTGATAAAAAATAATTACATAAATATTACATCATAGTTAAATTTAATTTAAGTACCACATAAATATTCAACTTTCGCCTCTATTTTCCCATAAATGCTCGATTAATGCATTACGAAATGCGAAATGCGCATCTTTATCTTTAAATTTTTTGTGTAGAGCTAAAAATTGTTCAAATCAGTGATCTTCATCTACTGTCATTTCTACCGCAGGAGCTGGACATTAACGTGCATCTTGAATTGGTGCATTAAG
This sequence comes from Nicotiana tabacum, assembly GCF_000715075.1. Classification (NCBI taxonomy): domain Eukaryota; kingdom Viridiplantae; phylum Streptophyta; class Magnoliopsida; order Solanales; family Solanaceae; genus Nicotiana; species Nicotiana tabacum. The sequence goes on along the minus strand of NC_134101.1, from coordinate 86,271,391 downwards.
ATCACGCTCGTCCTCAATTATCATGTTGTGCAGTATATTACATGCGGTTATATTTCTTTTTATACAATTATAATAATAATAAAATTAACTTATAATTTTATATAAATATAATATATATAAAAATTAATATATCAAAAAATAGGATATAAAATTAAAATTATAAAGATCTTAATATAAAAATTAATTATATACACAATATATGATAAATTAAAAGTTCAAAAAAATAAAAAGATGAATAAAATAATAATAAATCAAATTTGGTGTGATGAATAGTGTTGCACCAAATTTGGTGTGACACTATTCACACACTAAAATGGTGTAAAATTTGGTGTTCCATTGGAGCCAAAAAAAACATCAAATTTTATACCAAATTTAGATTTAGTGCAAAAAATAGTGCACCATTGGAGATGGCCTTAGTTACCATGAACAATGATTGAGTTGTCACAATACTCTCATTATTTTCGTAATTACTTCCATTATGATGTTAAGATTGCCATCACCAAATCCATGTCCAGCAATCCATTCAACTAGCTAGTATTATATGATCTAAACAAATTCAACGGGCAAATTAAACTTTTTCTCTCCCAAAAACCCCTCTATATTTCAAAGCCCTTTTACTAGTCGGGTTGAGTAAACTATGATGGCCCTACATGCTTTCAAGAAATAGGTAGTCGGGATATAGAACTATATATTGCTCGAGAAGTAAGTTAATTAATTGATTCTTTGGTCATAAAGATTAGTATAATTCTTCCTATCGATCTCAAGGCGACTAAACGAAGGTTATCCGCTATCAGTATTGACACAAGAGGAGTGGGTGAAACAAGATTGTGTTATGTCCACCTTATCACTACTACGCAGTCAGGGATCATTTGGTACGCGGGATAAGGTGGGATAAGATGCGATAAGATATAAGATTAAATTATATTGTGTTTGGTTAACCAAGGATAAATTTATACTGTCAATCAAATAAAATAAATTTAATCTCAGACTTAATCCTGAATACCCCACCTTATCCTTTCAAGTTTCAAATTTGGGATTATTTTATTCTACCTCACAGGTGAAATAAATTAATTTAGAAATTATAATTTTGGGATTATGGATAATTTAATCCGCGTATCAAACGACCCCGAATATATCTTTTCTTCTGAAAAGTGAATTTAAGGAGCAGACCTCTTACAGAGTTTTTCCAAAGAACTAGAACAAAAGGAGTGGGATTTCTATGCAATCTTCTCAAGAATGCTCTATTCCAAGAACTCTCTGCCATAAAACCTTAAATCCAAATGGCACCACCAGCCACAATCAATCATCACCTTATAACCTACTATATTTTGTGGTTATAAAATTAAATCATCTGATTTGAAATTTATATTATTAATTTTTAAGGAAAACGGAATTATGAATATTCAGATGTTGAAAAAACAAATAGTCCTGATCATTTAGCTTTTACATTTAAATACATCTTAATAATTATATGTATTCAAATTCAGATATCTAAGTGATCTTAAAAAACAACCGCTCTCTAAAAAGAATAAGGATTTGGCATTGACTTTAACTTAGATACACTAACTATGTAAAAAAAAAATTACACTATAAGAAGTGGGATTAGAAACTTGGAAAATAAGGCAAACTACCTTCTTCTATAACATGTTAAAATACGATGACGTGCATATAAGTAAATTATTAGGGATTTGGGATTAGAGGAATTAGAACTAAACTATAATGTTGAAGTTTATTGTAAGGACTAAACAGAGAATACAATTTAGCCCTCAAAGTCTAATACTAAATGCAACCAAAAAACCTAGATCCTTTTCAAATTCTGAGAATTTTGTTTCCATTAGACTCTAGGATAGGCATGCAAGTTTTAAGATGAAACATTTGTTCTTATAACTACTCCCTCAAGTTCTACTTAACAAAACTATTGAAATCTTCCTAGTCTTCCATCCCCTGAAAAATAGATGGCAAGACAATTGAAATGTAAAATGTACAACACTATAAATTGTACTATATTTAAGGGGTTTTGATAATATATGGAGTAGTTTAATAATCACTAAGATTATCTTCAAGTAAAGGAGGTGTTGGCAAACAATTTCCATTTGCTGGACCAAAGAACAACTCCAAGCAGAATGAAGAACCAGTCATGGACCTACCCTTTTTTCCAACTTTATCTAGCTCTCGTAACGAAAACTGCAAATTTTCAGAATTTAAAACAGAATTAGTAGCACGTCATTGTACAAATTTGACATATAATGCACAAATAGTAATGCAATGATTTGGCTCCTAACGTGAATGCTTTATCTAGATCATACTAAGTTTCTGTTTTTCTTTTATGGCTTTTTGGAGCCGGACAAAATCCTTCAATGGCACGAAGTCAAATGTTAAAAGTTCATTTCTAATCAATATTCTTTTGGAGCTTTTGATCAGCATCCATGATACATGACTTGTGCCATTCCATATGTGTTACTTTCACAGTTTTGGTAACATATGCAATATTTTTCAGTTGTAAGTTTGTATAATTTGAAAAATACCTGCAGTAGATCATTCCTAATAAAAGCAGTATTGAAGCAAGCATAAAAGAGACGTCCTCCTATGAGCTTTTCGTAGAATATGATACGTACATCTCCACAGACCTGTTAAGAAATAATCCAACTTATAATTAATAGAGAGCAAAGGAAGAAAAAGATATTCCCTGCGTCCCATTTTATGTGATAGTGTTAACTCAAAATGAAATCTAAAGGGTTAATTTGATGTATATATTACTATACTAGTGATGGAGGAAGAAAATATTAATGTGACGATCAAAAGCTAGTTAGATAGAGAAAACATCATATCATAATTTTATAGAATAGGCTAAAGATTCGTACTTGCACTGGTTTGTCATAAAAATGATCCAGACAGGTTTTCTGATAGAGCATTGAACTTTCAGTGTCCATTTGGACAACCAAACGAGGTTCCTTCTTTTCTTGTTTCATCTCATCTTCATTTTCCTCAACAAAGGAATAAAAATATCGAGGACTATAAGTTCGCTGAATACCATTCTTAATTCGTCTGCAGCAACTTTTTGAGACTTCTGCAGGTGGACAATACTTCTCTCCTGGAACCTGTTTGAATTGCACAAAGTGAAAATTTACCTATTGCAATGAAGAAGCGGACAATGGAACCAAAATGACGATCAACAACTGGAAAAAGTTCAGAAATCTTGTGATTTGAGTTTTCTTTCAACTTTATTCTTTCCTCTGTCAACTTATCAAGATAAATTTCTATGTGCTTGGCTTGAAAAGGGATTAAGTCTGCACGTGAAGGGCATGTAAAACACATAACTAAAGTAAATAAAAGTGTGCTCTTTCTAAGAGTTTAAGCTTTCAGACTTGATGGTCATACAAACTGATCAGTAGTCATCTTAGAATAAGTTTATATAACTCATCATTGATGCTGCAAAAGAATCTTATATGAGTAAGATGGCTTACTCTTTGCAACTCGGATACCACGAAGAAGATGGATTCAACGTTTATAGTGTCATATAATCTAATGCGACGCAGCTCTCTCTTACATGACTTAGGCAATTTGACAGTTGGAGGAGGACCACGAGGAACACCCTTTGAGAAGGAAAGTATGTGCTCCCAATATCTGACATACCTACGTTGGCTTGGAATCGATACCTGTATATGGAAACAATCTCAGGGTTGTAATCACTTCAAGAAGAACAACTTGAAGATTTGCAATGAAAAGGAACTATCCTTACTATATGAAGTATGTCTCCCTTCACAACTTCAAGAAACAAACTAACATCTCATATATCCCCTCCTCTCTTTCTTCGTGAGGTAAAAACAGGCATGCCTCAATATGTTTTATTGCCTATTCTACTGTATTAATTATTAGCACTAAAAACACATTTCACGACAGAAGATTCTCTGTTCCTTTTACATACTTTAGAGTTCTAAATCAGTCATACATCACTTTCTTAGGTTTGTGTTTGGCTAAATGTCTGCCTAACATAATGGAAATCAGTCTTGCTGAAATATGGATATGAATGTGGTAGTCCATTTTGAATGAAAAGCCTCCATGTTATATATTTCAGGTTCCCTCCTTTCCATTGTCAACAGTTCTAATTAGAGGATTGGTATAACTTACTTCTTCATTGTTAGTTGTTCGTTTCTCAGCATACAACCGAAGAGCCTCCTCAGCTGACATGCCAGTGTAAACTAGGTACGAACAAACCATTAAACCAGTTCGGCCTTTACCTGCCTACAGATGTCAAAAAAGAAAAGTTAATTACACTATATTTCAATATAGGATAAACTAAATTCTATCTTCACATCTCCTAAAAGAAACAAAATAGCAGATCCACTTAAATGTCAGAGATGTTCTGAAATTCACAACACCATGATCCATATCCCTCAACATAGCAATATTTAAATACTTCATTAGAAAAGAAAAGTAATGAAAAGGATGCTAGGGGTACCATGCAGTGTATAACAGCAATATTCTTAGGGTCATTTGAAAGCCATGAGTACACATCTTCACAGAATTCTTTGATCATTTGGAGAGGAGGGACATGATTGTCATCCATCGGATACCTCTCCACACGGCCATGAAAATGTGAGGCATCATAAGCTTGCTCTACACATAAGTTATAGACCTACCAGCAACAACATGTGACTGAGAGAGCAAATGTGTTTAGTGCATAAGTTAATAAACAAGCTACTATCAATGTATACATTTTTGAAAATATGAGATTCACATTTAGGTGCAAGGTAAACATGTAATCTAAACTCAGGCTGTCACCTGTTAATCTTAGTGTCTGATATGTTCTCTTCGATGCAGTTATTCAGTAAACTATTTAGGTTCCAAATAAAAATTTCTTCGGTGATTAGAGTTTAGAAAACATTTAAGATGACGGATAGAAGAAGTATCAGTGTTTTTAAGAGCAAAAGGCGAGGTTCGTTGGCTTGAAGCATAAAGCATGGTGTGAAACACATGCTTCATTAAAGTGCACATAGTCTACGGACACTTCCAAAAAAAAAAACATATGAATTTAGTACTATAGTAATTGAATGGCAATTATTATAACTAATTTCAGCATCCAATATAAAACAACGTGGATATTAATCCAAATCCTCAAAATTGAGATTCAAAGAACCAAACCACTTCTTGTTTGGATCACTTTGCGCATTATTGTTTGAAGCGTGCACAATTCTCTCAAGTGCATGTCTTCGCTGATGAAGGAATAACCCCTCGGTTTGCATCACCCAATCGCTTTAAGCGATGAAACTATGACTTTTAATAATGCTAAGCACAGAAGGGAAAGAAAGTAGGTTTAATGGTAAAGTGAGCTATATATGTACTAACCTTATAATGTCCTGCATGTCTCATATCCAGTACAGACTTAACCTGCCACAAAGGGTTGCGAAACATTGCTCGCACGTGTTCTGCAGGAAATGACATTGCTAAAATTCGATCTGATATATAAGTCATGTCAAGATCATACCCGCCAACAAGCATTCGCCTTCTTTGTTTCGACACCAAGTTACGTATGTACAAACTTTTTGACAGATAGTTTATCAGATTATGGTGGAGATCCGTGATACTCAGATTAACAGGCTTCTTGAAACCCTGTTTGGACAATCTTGGCCCCATTTCTTTGTTCTAATCTTAAATCCCAACGCAATACCTGCATAAGATGTAAACCATTAGGTTAAGTAGGGGTAAATATAGAGCACCGGCGCCGGGTTACTTTCAAGGCGGAGCATAAACTTATGTTTGAAAACACTAAAATTGCCATAAATGGTAGGTCTAAACCCATAAGTTTAAAGATACAGTGGGTTGAATGCTAAAAACATTAAATATTGAACTCATAGAGTTTAAATCCTGGATACGCGTTTAAGATATATACCTTTTCGTTGATTGAGGCATGGAATTATACAATGTTTTTAAAAGGCTTGAAGAGAAAAGCTAGAAATGAACTTCACACTTCTAATTTCAACGTCCAATTTCAAATTGTGGACCATGTCTCGTTGGGATCAATTTGGGAGTCATTGAAGTTTACTGAATTGCATGGCTTCGCCCATGAAGCAATAATTCCTTGTTTTACATCACTTTATAGCTTTAAGCGACATCTTTTAATTACACTGAAACTGAATGCCATGAAGCTACAATTTACAGCTAGTCAAAGCATTAAAAAATAGGAAGTAATTACAAGAAAAATGTTCAGAACATGTCAAATGATTAATTCGCAATCTCAACATTGATTTTTCTAAGCACCGAGCATGCAAAACTTGTCCAGTAAAACAAAATCTAGAGAGTGAGCACCAAAGTGGTGGTTATACCCATAGTTTGCAGCTAAAACAGTGATTATTATGTCTACTATATGAGAAATTATGGCCACCCCATGAATTTGAATATAATCAAGTTATAATTTTCCATTAGTAATTTTACTTATTAAGCTACAAGCTGTAGGATTTCAAACAACTTGATTAACTCTAATTAGAAGATATAAGGTGTATTGAATTAAAAAGATAAACAGATATGACCAAAATAATCACTTTCTGCTTATTACAAACTATGAGAGTAAATACGATTTGACAAGGGGAATAACATATCAACTATCCACACAAAAATTCGCCATAGATGTTGCTTGTCCACTTTAGAATATGATGCGAACAAAATTTTTTAATTGTTGTAGTGTTCCAGCATGAGCTTGCAAACAGATAAATAAAAAACCCAAAGTCTTATCCACGCACTTCTGCACAAGAAATTTTAATTGTTTATAGTGTAGTTATGTAACAAAACATAATATTATTATTTATATTGGTGTAATAAGATGTTAGTCACGTATTTACAATGTGTTACCTTGCATCTTTGTGTAAAAAATAGTTTTTAATTACTAATATGAAGATTTGAATAGCTTAATTCAAAGTTCTAAAAAATTTCTATTGTTAAAATATAGACAGCTTTCTACATTTATAAGGAGCCTTTACTTTTTTTTCCTTATATAAGCTTGGCTAAGCGAAAATAAGATAAAAAATTCATAACTAAAAATATTTTTTGGGTGGCTTTACTAGACTTTCCCTTGAGCCATCGCTGTCCATGCACATAACATGAAATACCAACACCATATTAGCAAATGCAAGACAATCTTGATTCCATTTCAACATGGATTTTTGTAACCAAATAGAGACCTAACATCAAAACAATGATAAGGAAAAGCCACAAGGTTAAAATTGAGGAAGGAAGTACCATTCAAATTGAACATAAAGATCCAAATCAACTTGCTATTGATTGGAAAGCAGACCATAAATTTCAGAAATGGTAATAGGTATGCCTCCCTTTTGGTCACTTTTCGTTAAAAATTGGTCCAAGAAACTAGTACAGCTTGTACATAAATTTGGTTCTTGGACCAACACAAGGGAATGGATGGTTTTCTTTTTTCTTTTTTGATTTTATGGGGCCAAGAAGAGGAGTAAATGGAGTCCATGTCTGGTTCAGAAAGAGAGAGAGATGGAGAATTGGGAAGATTCTTAGTATAACTATCATAATGATGAATTAGGAATGAGTTTTGGACAACCCCAAATTGGAGGAAAATGAGCCGCAATACATGCCTGCATGGTTGCTCCTGTGACCATATGTATAGTTTTCCCTATAATAATCTTCTCTTTTTTCCTCACAGCTTGTCCAATACTTATTTTGGGGTCCGACTAATTAAAATTAGTATCAAGAAATCTGATTTTGGGGTAAAGTATTCCCTCCCAAAGATGACTATACTATACGGGTAATTATCTTAAAAGTACATAATTGAATAACAAATTTAACTATCCGCAAATTTATGCGGATTTCAGTACTGAAAAATAAACATTATTTAGTTATATTACTTATGAAGAATTTTATACCACAAAACGAAATTGTATGAGTAATGCGTAGATTAAAATTTACTTCATTATACATCAAACCAAACGACCCCTAAGCCGTATTAAGTATAATTCGCCGAGGTAGCTTTAATTAATAATATAGTTGCATTATCTGGTTGAAATTCAAGGTAGGAGGTGAGATTTTTGGAAAGTTCGTTAAATTTCCCTGTTATTTGTAATTTATTATTGTCCACAGAAAATTATTTAAAATTCCAAGTAGGACAATCTAAAATGGATCGTCCACGTGTCAAAAATGCGACCATCAAGATAATAACAGGACCTCTATTAACTCTTTTTACTCTATTGCCAAGTTTAATTTGAGAAATAATGGTAGCATCATCTATGGCTGTGGCATCAACAAAATCTACATTTTTCCACTGCGCGTCATCTTCTAGAGAATTTGGATCCAATTTCAGTAGTGGGGTTCCCATAAAGAGTCTTAATTTTCAGTTAAAAAGCAGAAGAACTAAAGCTAGAAATGATATTTGTTTGGTAGTATCTGCTACTGGTACAGGTAAAATTTCTGAAGAGAGTAATGATGTTAGTGGGGGGAGATTTTACCTCAATTTCACTGGATTTCCTTTTCCTCTTGGTCCTTTTCTTAATAGACGCACCATTAGAACTGAGGTAACCATTAGTTTTTTCTTGCAATTATGCTGCTGTTTAGTGTTTATGTGCCAAAAATGGAATCACCTGATTGATCATATTTCATGAATTTAATGATAATTTAAAGGATTCTTTTTGGACTATAGTAGTATTATTTTGCTGGTCACTATTCCCACTTTTTATAGGCACTACCTATAATTATTTTTTATGGTGTAAAATTTCTCTTATGCTGTCAGTTTATAGAAGTTAATCTGATTGTCTTTTTTCTCTTTGGATTCTTTTGAATTTGTTGAGTCCCACATCGATGGGCGTGGGAGGCCATCTGTCCTAGCTTTTGGGTTGAGTTAGGTCCAAGGTCCATTTATCAGAAGATTAACTTAAACTATGAGCTATAGCTTAAAGGAAAATGAATCTAAAAGTGAATGTTATATCATGTGATCACTTCATCTAAAAGGAAGGGTGACATTTATTTACTGTTAGGTCTGCAATATTCCCTTCATGTTTGGGGTTGACTCTTTCTCCTAGATCAATTATGTGGAAATTCATTTGGATATTGAATGGCAGTGAGACATGGACGTCTCTCTGATATCTAACTATGTAGTAGTGTTTCGTGGCTCTACATCATTCTTTTTGTTATATTTCAGATCAATTCACCACATTATAGGATGTCTACTATTAAGAGTAACTACTAGACTTTACCGCCAACACCAACATCAACTGTTACTTAGGAATTATGTTGTTCTTTAAACACGGCATAATATGACAAACATATATAAGAAGACATTACAAAACCTAGATACTGAAAAACAATCTTCGACCTGAGGTTCTGTGATGGCTATTAGCTTGGATACTCCAAGCCATACCTGTGCTGGATCCTCCAAAAATAGTGCATTTGAGGATCCGATATGGGTGCAGCCGAAATTGTGGAGGATCCGAGCAACACTGAGTGATGGAATGAAGTGACGTGAGAAACATACTCATGTCTGCTAGTTCTTTTGGCTCTGTAAAGGCTTAACAGTTAAGCAAAACTCAAAATCTTTTGGAGAAGCAACTTTCATGTTTAACTAAAACGGATATCTGGGAGAAATAACAAGTTTCGCTAATAAAATTCCTGGCAGGTGTATGATCATAATGAAATATACTGCATTTAAGACTCCGGAATTGGACTAACTAGAACAGTCTTAATTTACCTGTCTTTTTTGAATTGTTATATTAGGTGATTGATAGATATAGCTCGGCATCGTAATCTGTAGAGAGGATCTTCAGAAAAACTGTATGTATTCAGACAGAGTACCCGTATTGTGCCACTAACACTTTTTCATCATTAGTATCTCAGGTTGTCAAAGACAGCATATGGTTATTTGAGCAAGAGCAAGCATTGGGATTCAGCAGTGTTTCAACAAACATCAGAATGACTGTCATCAAACTTAAATCTGGTGAATTGTGGGTTCATGCTCCTATTGCTCCAACCAAAGAGTGTATTCAGGTAACTCTAAAGCCAACATCGTCAACTATCAATGATTTTTCAGTAGATTGGATTGAGGATGATATTTTCTCAGTATTTCAAGTATTGAAATGACTAGAAATTATAGGGGTTGTTTCCCATCTTTATTTTTGATGAAGTTGATAGGGGTTCTTGTTTACTGATGGTGTTGATCTACGATTGGCTGTAAACATGCTATATTGTTAGAAGTGTTTAAGATTTGTGCACTAACAGTTGATAGATATTTAGGTTATCATGTTAAGTTGGATCTACTATAACATGTAACTTTTCATAATAAGCCTATGTTTAACTTGACAAATAGAGTAATCACTCTCCGTAACCAGTTAAAATGAGTTGATCAGTGTATATTGTTGAATTTGGCAAAACTTTTTGTCCCACATCGGTGGGAAGAGAAGGGTTGGGGGGATTTCCCCCCTATAAAAGAAGGCTTAATGTTTAGGATTTTAACACACCTCTCATTTGTCTTCTCATCTGTTTAAGACATTTGTATCTTCTCTCTTTAGTATTATTTCACTTGTATTTTTGGAGTGAAATAAAATATTGGTTGTGTCCGAGGAGTAGGCAAAATTAGCCGAACCTCGTAAATTCTGGTGTTCCTTTATTGTTGCTTTATTGTCTTATTTATTATTTGGTGGCTGTCATAATTTTTGGTATAGTAGTTGTGACTTATTCACACTATATACATTTGGCTTCCGCAACAATTGGTATCAGAGCCAAGGTACTGTCTTAGTATGCTCTGTGGTTGCAGCATAGTCTGATCTTCCACATCAGAAAAGATTTATCTTGGTAACTGTGTCAAGATTCTGTCTTAGTATGCTCTGTGGTTGCAGCTTAGTCTGATCTTCCACACCAGAAAGGAAATAATCTTGATTTGTGTCGTCAGCTATTAAATAATATTTGTGTCAAAGATGGGAGACAATAAACAAGAAGAATCTACATCAAGTGTCAACAATACGTCATCATTGGCATCTTCGCTTATGACAAGAATTGTGTCAAATGCAAAATTTGCGGTAGAAATATTTGACGGGTCCGGACATTTTGGGATGTGGCAAAGGCGAGGTTCTAGATGTCCTTTTTCAACAAGGGCTAGATCTTGCTATTGAAGAAAAGAGACCAGATGCTATTGGAGAAGAAGATTGGAGAATTATCAATCGTGTTGCTTGTGGTACCATTCGATCCTACCTTGCTAGAGAGCAGAAATATCCATACACAAAGGAAACTTCTGCAAGTAGATTATGGAAAGCACTGGAGGATAAATTTTTGAAGAAAAACAGTCAAAATAAATTGTACATGAATAAGAGACTGTTTCACTTCACCTATGTTCCTGGTACCACGATGAATGAACATATCACCAGTTTCAATAAGTTGGTCACGGATTTGCAAAATATGGATACAACTTATGATGATGGTGACTTGGCCTTGATGTTGTTGGCGTCACTTCCTGATGAGTACGAGCATCTTGAAACTACTCTACTCCATGGAAATGACGAAGTTTCTCTCAGAGAAGTTTGTTCGGTTTTGTACAGCTATGAACAAAGAAAGCGAGAAAAACAGAAGGGCGGAGAAGGAGAAGCACTATTTGTGAGGGGTCGTCCTCAAAGTCAAACGAGGACAAAGAAGGGAAGATCCAAGTCAAGATCCAGACCCAGCAAAGATGAATGTGCCTTTTGTCGAGAAAAAGGGCACTGGAAGAAAGACTGTCCGAAGTTGAAGAATAAGGCCAAACATAACAATGGAAAGGCCATTATGGATTCAAATGTAGTTGATTGTGATGATTCAGACTTCTCATTAGTTACAACAGAGTCATCAACATCATCAGACATATGGTTGATGGACTCGGCTTGTAGCTATCATATGTGTCCCAACAGGGACTGGTTCGTGGAATTTCAAGAAGGAGAATATGGAGTCGTCCACACAGCGGATAACAGCCCTCTTACCTCATATGGCATTGGTTCAATACGATTAAGGAACCATGATGGAATGATCAGAACATTAACAGATGTTCGATATGTACCGGATTTGAAGAAGAATCTCATCTCTGTGGGAGCCCTAGAATCAAAAGGGTTCAAAATCATTGCAGAAAATGGAGTGATGAGAGTATGCTCCGGTGCACTAGTGGTAATGAAGGCTAATCGGAATAATAATAATATGTACCGCTATCGTGGACAGTACAGTTATTGGGACAGCGACAGTGACATCCAGTGACGACAAAGAGGCAGAAGCAACCAAGCTATGACACATGCGCTTGGGACATGCTGGAGGAAAATCCTTGAAAACTCTATCAGATCAAGGATTGTTAAAAGGAGTAAAGGCTTGCAACTTGGAGTTTTGTGAGCATTGTGTCAAAGGGAAACAGACAAGGGTTAAATTTGGTACAACGATCCATAATACTAAAGGCATTTTGGATTATGTACACTCTGATGTTTGGGGTCCTTCCAAAACACCTTCATTGGGTGGGAAGCACTATTTTGTAACCTTTGTTGATGATTTTTCTCGAAGAGTGTGGGTGTATACAATGAAAAACAAAGATGAAGTGCTGGGAATTTTTCTCAAATGGAAGACGATGGTGGAGAATCAAACAGGCAGGAGGATCAAGTGTATTCGCACAGACAATAGAGGTGAATACAAAAATGATCATTTCAATAAGGTCTGTGAAAATGATGGCATCGTCCGACACTTCGCTGTTAGACATACACCACAACAGAATGGAGTGGCAGAACGTATGAACCGGACCTTGCTGGAGAAGGTACGGTGTATGTTGTCCAATGCTGGCTTGGGCAAAGAATTTTGGGCTGAGGCAATTACATATGCATGCCACCTCATTAATCGTCTACCATCTGCTGCTATTGATGGCAAGACACCATTTGAAAAATGGTATGGAAAACCTGCTGTAGATTATAACTCTTTGCACGTGTTTGGCTCAACTGCATATTATCATGTGACGGAGTCAAAATTGGATCCAAGGGCAAAAAAGGCTATTTTTATGGGAATTACTTCTGGAGTCAAAGGATATCGCTTATGGTGTCCTATGACAAAGAAAGTAATATTCAGTAGGGATGTTACCTTTGATGAATCTGCTATGGTAAATAAGGTAACAGAAGATACCAAACAAAATAAAGGTGCTTCTAAGCAGGTGGAGTTTGAGGGAAAATTTATTTTTCCTACACAAGAAGCAGAGGAGGAAACAAATGAAGATTACCCTCTGGAAGGAGAGCCAGTAGAGGAGATTCCAACTCAGGAACCTCAACAACAACTTGAATCAATAGCAACCAGCAGGCCAAAAAGAACAATAACGAAACATGTTCGTCTCATAGAGACGGTTGCTTGTGCAACCTCAATTGTAGCTGATGATGTTCCTACTACTTATAAAGACGCTGTCCAAAGTTCAGAAGAAGATAAGTGGAGGATTGCCATGAATGATGAAATACAGTCCCTTCATCAGAATCATACATGGAGATTGGCCAATCTCCCGAAGGGAAAGAAAGCAATTGGGTGCAAATGGGTATTTGCAAAGAAAGAAGGATTTCCTAACCAATTAGATGTTCGCTACAAAGCAAGATTGGTGGCCAAAGGATATGCTCAAAAGGAGGGAATTGATTACAATGAAGTGTTTTCTCCAGTTGTAAAACATTCCTCCATTAGAATTATGTTGGCTTTGGTAGCACAATTGGATTTGGAACTAGTTCAGATGGATGTAAAAACTGCGTTTTTACATGGAAACTTGGAGGAGGAAATCTACATGACTCAGCCAGAAGGATTCAAAGTTGCTGGAAAAGAAAATATGGTGTGCAAACTTGAAAAATCGTTGTACGGATTGAAACAATCTTCTAGACAATGGTACAAGCGATTTGACGAGTTTATATTGCGGCAAGGGTACAAGAGAAGCAAATACGATCATTGTGTGTATCTGCACAAGCTTAAAGATGGTTCCTTTGTATATCTTCTCCTAGATGTTGATGATATGTTGATAGCTTCCAAGAATTCGAAAGAAATTGATAAGTTGAAGATTCAACTGAAGAAGGAGTTCGAGATGAAGGATTTGGGTGAGGCAAAGAAAATTCTTGGCATGGAGATAATTAGAGATAGACGTTCAAAGAAACTTTGTTTATCTCAAAAGGAATATTTGAAGAGAGTACTTCAACGTTTTGGCATAGATGACAAGACTAAGCCAGTTAGTACTCCACTTGCTTCCCATTTTAAGCTAAGTACTATTATGTCGTCAATGGATGAAGCTGAACGAGAGTATATGTCAAAGGTACCATACGCAAATGTTGTTGGTAGCTTGATGTATGCAATGGTTTGCACAAGGCCTGACATTTCACAAGCTGTTGGAGTTATTAGCAGATATATGCACAATCCAGGGAAGGAGCATTGGCAAGCTGTGAAGTGGATTCTACGGTATATTCATAATACTGTAGATGTCGGGTTAGTTTTTGAGCAGGAAGACAATCTGTCTGTAGTTGGATATTGTGACTCAGATTTTGCGGGTGATCTGGACAAACGAAGATCAACTACTGGTTATGTGTTTACTTTTGCAAAGGCACCAGTTAGTTGGAAGTCTACTTTGCAGTCAACAGTTGCTTTGTCTACAACAGAGGCAGAGTACATGGCTATTACAGAGGCTGTGAAAGAGGCAGTTTGGCTTCAAGGATTGCTAAAGGAGCTTGGTGTTGAACAAAAAGGTATCACAATTTTTTGTGATAGTCAAAGTGCTATTCAATTAGCGAAGAACCAAGTTTATCATGCAAGGACGAAGCACATTGATGTTCGGTATCATTTCGTACGAGAAATCATAGAAGAAGGTGGAGTCACAGTGAAGAAAATTCATACTATGGAGAATCCTGCTGATATGCTGACAAAGGTGGTGACTGCGGTCAAGTTTCAACATTGTTTGGATTTGATCAACATTGTTGAAAACTGAAGATTGAAGATGAAGACACAATCAAAATTTGTTATTGAGAGAAAATTGAAGATGTGGAATTTTGCCAAGGTGGAGATTTGTTGAATTTGGCAAAACTTTTTGTCCCACATCGGTGGGAAGAGAAGGGTTGGGGGGATTTCCCCCCTATAAAAGAAGGCTTAATGTTTAGGATTTAAACACACCTCTCATTTGTCTTCTCATCTGTTTAAGACATTTGTATCTTCTCTCTTTAGTATTATTTCACTTGTATTTTTGGAGTGAAATAAAATATTGGTTGTGTCCGAGGAGTAGGCAAAATTAGCCGAACCTCGTAAATTCTGGTGTTCCTTTATTGTTGCTTTATTGTCTTATTTATTATTTGGTGGCTGTCATAATTTTTGGTATAGTAGTTGTGACTTATTCACACTATATACATTTGGCTTCCGCAACATATATAAATTAAAACCACAAAATGTTGATGTTTACAAGTGTGTTTTCCTTTTTCAGCTCGTGAAAGAGTTAGGTTATCCAGTGAAATATATCGTCCTTCCTACATTTGCATATGAGCACAAAATATTTGTTGGCCCCTTTTCCAGAAAGTTCCCAAAGGCTGAGGTATGGGTAGCACCAAGGCAATGGAGTTGGCCTTTAAATTTGCCTCTTGAGTTTTTTGGGATTTTCCGTGCAAAAACACTAAAAGATGAGGATATGTCGACACCATGGGCTGATGATATTAAGCAGAAGGTTTTGAGCTCTCCAGAAGTTGGTAACAGACCCAACACTCATATAATTCCGAATTATGCTGTTGTACCTTGTATCTCAAATCTAATAAACTTTTGCCTATTGGTTTTTAGGAATTGGACCATATGTTGAGGTGGCTTTCTATCATAAACGGTCAAGGACACTGCTGGTGACAGATGCTGTGATATTTGTCCCGAAGACTCCACCTGAATGTATTAGCAAAGAATCCTTGTTAGCATCTGCAGAGAATGGTTTGGCTGTTAAACTACTTAGTAAAGGAAAAGAAGTTTCTGATGAACCTGTTGTTGACAACAAAATCAATCGACAGAAAGGTTAGTCCTCTACTGGTAACCAAGAAGTTGATGAACACCTGAATTGTGTGACAATCTCATCTAAAAGCATATTAAGTTGCCTGCTCGGATATTAGAGAGGCTACACTTTCATATACTTAAATATCAACATGGCAGATCCAAGAAATTGCACAGTAATTTGCTTTATCTGTATTTTCTGCATTTTTTCAGGATGGGAGAGGATGGTTCTTCAGATTTTGTTTCTAGGTCCATCAAATCTACTGGAGCCAAATGCTAGCTTTGCTCAGATGTCACAAAAGCTAATTGTTTCACCAATTGTTAAAACATTGGTTTTCAGCAAAGTTCCTGAAAAGGCAAGTCATGCTTTCTCGCATTTACATAATAAAATATATCTTGGCTCATCGAACAATCAATGTGCAAATCTTTGGCACAGCCTAACACTCAATAAACCCCTCACTGTTTTTCATTCTTGCAAAACTGTTGCCTAAAACTTTATTGACTTCCACTAAAGACGAGAATAATATTGGATCAAAACGAGTTTAAATGGAGTGACATGGACAATGAGGATTCATATAGTCAATCCCAACTTGCTTGGGACTGAGGCGGCGTTGCAATTTTTTTGTATCTGATAAGATAACCTTGTCCCAACACATAGTAACATAAATCTAGGATCCTATGTTTAATGATGCCTGCATGCACAAGCAATGGTGTTACCCCTCATCTTTAGAGTCGCCTACAACAGTTTGGGCCATATATCATCCCGGGAGAAGCAACTAATATCCTTTTCCTGTCAGGACAAAGTGTAGGAGTGCGTTCTTTTGATTGCCTTCTTCCGCTATTCTTCTGATAATATGGTGTATTCCTTACAACTTCAGGTTAGAGATTGGATTGACAGCATAGTTCGAGACTGGAGATTCACAAGAATTATCCCTGCTCATTTTGCAGCTCCGATAAATGCAAGCAGGTCAGATTTGCTAGCAGCATTTGCATTTCTTGATGATCTCTTGGGCGAGCGCTATGTCACTCGGCCTTCTCTCTCGCTTCTCTTCTCTTCACTATTAGGAAAGGCTGCTAGCTATTTCCCTCCAGATGACATGAGGACCCTATCATCCCTGGATCAATTCTTAGTGTCTGTTGGAGCAGTGAAGAAAACCGTCTCAGGTCGTAAAAGATGACAGAAAATATACAAATGTACACTAATTGTTAGTACTGGAAATGCTTTCAACGATGAAAGCAAAGCATTCTATACTTGATGAGTAAAGAAATTGTAATCATAGCGTAATAGTAATCACGAGAGTTTAGCTTGACTTTGTGCACCATATATTTACAATTGAGCTCTGAGCTCGAATCCCCCAGTATAACATTGTCAACACTTGGAAATACATCTTAATCTAAAGTGAAAATTAGCAAAACCTATAGCAGCTTTTTAAGTTACTATAATTACAAGAAGCGGCACAACACCAAGATAATAAGCCTGAAACTACATGACTAACAAGATAAATACATCCCGGCCTAACTTCTGAAATAGTTTTCAAGTCAAAGTGCTCGAGTGACTCAAAGGCAGCAGATGAGAGCTGCAGCTCAAAAAGATGGTACTACAGGAATTGGACGCGTCAAATATGCTGCTGGTTATCATCTCCATCTCCAGTTTCATCTTCGAAGTCTAAGCCTACGATGCTCATCTTGCCAACGTTAACTGCAAGTTCTAGCTGTTAGAAATGTGGCAGAGAAGATACGAAGGGTAGAGATAAATCACTTCCATGCAACAATAAAATAAGCTTAACATTGGATTTGCAAATAAAACACCAACCAGACAGTTAAATTTGTTTCTGTACCTTTCCATCGAGGAAAGATGGCTTAAGTAGGTTCCGGATGTAATCTGGTCAAATTAACAGAGAGAGTTGTTCGGCTGATTCTTAAATCAAAACCAACTCCATAAAAGCTTCATATCTAATTAAGTAGTCGCAGAGATTTATGCAGAAGGTCTTCATTTAGCCAGTATTCAGGAGGCAAAAAAAAAAAAAAAAAAAAGGACGCATTAACAGGTAAATATCTCAAAAGATACCCAGGATCACCAAGAGTTGCAGGAAAGAAGGAAATATGAGTCAAGCACAGTACTATTTCATCCATTCTTAGCATGCTGCAGATCATAACAGGGTCCACACTTTCAAAACATAATACTACAAATTGGTGCAAATGATGGTGAATTTTCCAGGTTGGATGTTTAATTGAGGTAAAGATTTGAAAAGCCTCCTTCCCTTCTTTGTGTTTTCCTTTGTTAGAATAAGAAGGTGCAGGAGAGGGACAGTAAATGGTGAACTGCCACGAGGAGCAGCAACACAGAAAGTATACCCAAGTCATGAAACCCGTCAGTCTAAAACTGTTGTTTGATTTACATATAAGAAAAACAGTTTGACATAAAATTGCTGGGCCATAACTAAAATTATTAGAGAAAGGCAAACACTGTTTCAGGTTCATATTACGATCAGAAAGAGAAATCTTGCAAAGTGTAAAATGATAGGAATATGGTAACTTTACCAACAGCATCAATCCCGGCTAATTTGGGCATGAACTTGTTGATATGGTCCTCAGCTGCTTTACCTGCTTTCAGTGTCTCACACTCGAAAGAAACAAGAATCTTGTGCTTCTGATCCTTCTGGTCGACCATATTCACAACATCGTCCTCCCATCTAGTGATAAAGAAATACAACACAATTAGGAAAGTACAATGGAGAGAAGCCTTTAACTTATATAGCCAGCCTTAGCCATATGTGTGATGATCATTTCTGCTACATGAATATGCTTCTTTATTCCCTTGAACCTATCGTACTCTTTCGAATATTCTTTTTCATGGTCCTCAAAAGTTTTATCTTTCTAAAATAACAATTTTTAAAAGATAAAGAAACTAAGGTTTAGAGTTCTAAAGTACAGCTAATATGTTTGGAAGATGACTCCAGTCCATACACTATCAAATCCTAGATAAAATTTACACCCGAGTCGCAGCCCTCTACCCACTCCTTATGCCTCAAGTCAAAATCGCAATTGACCTCAGCAAAAGCATTATAGGGTGTGTACAGGTTTGCCGATAACAAAAAATTAAATGGATTCAAGTAGAGTTTTCTCGGATGCAAGAAATTGCTTCCAGTTCCATCCTACTCCAAGAGCGAGGACTAGAATAAACACTGGAAGAACTCTGAAAGGTTTCACACAAAAGAAGTTATATACATTTTTTGCTAAAGAGAGACGCTTCGGATTAAAGCAAGAACTTTCCTTTCTAAAACACTCTTCAAAGTAATTTTCAGGCTACTCACCCATGAGCATGGTCAACATTGTGAATCCTTGCAGCATCATGTCCTCTGCACTCCACTACGACATCCCTTTCTCTCTTTTTCTATGATACACCACAATTAAGGAAATAAGAAAGATCAAGCTTTGCTGATCACACCCTGGTAAAATCGCTAAGCTAACAAGTTAATTACAAAGAAATAATGGTAATATGATTGGAAGAGAACCATAGGTAATAGCTCTTACATTGTAGTCAATTATTGTGAGCTTGACCAAGCGGTAGTCCTCGCCCCTGCTGCATTCCCTTTCGCAAACCATCTCTTTCAGGGAGAAACAGAATTAGTTCAAAATCCAATTGAACACCGCAATATTTGATATATAGATACACTAGAAGTGATCTCAACCTATGTCAACCACGATAAAGGAGGGTCGCACTAGGTTGACGACCAATATAAAAATAGGTTAACCATGACAAATCCTACGAATACAGAATTTGTCAAGAGACTAAGAACATGCTCATCTAGACACACGTTACATATAGCGGGAATAGTTGCAAAAGATTTGAATGACCTAAGGCTTAGTTTGGAATTGAGTTATAGTAGATATTTATAAGCGACCTCAATTCACTGAACCTAATTTAGTTACTTCTATTGTATCTCAATTAGTAGATTGATCAGAGATGTAGTAAAAGTAACTAAATTAGGTTCTCGAAAAAAGGTGAAATAGAAGGGAGAGTTGAAACACAATATAACTTAAATGTTTCACTTTAGTCCATAGAGAAGTTCACAAGTAGGATATAAGAAGATTTCAAAGTTAATGACGTGTTATAAACCCAAACACTATTTCATTTTCTCATAACAGTGATATCTGGCCAGCTTGTAGGCATCTCGACTATACCATCAGGTACCTACTACTTGACTCTGCCCAGCAAAGCTTAGCATATCGACAATTTTACTGGGTACTTGCTACTTCCTACCCGTACAGGGACGGGATAACTTTGCGCAACAAGACTTAGGCAAGACTTAGATAGAAATAAAATCACCTAGCATAGTTATAACCCAATACTTAAAAGACCCAAATGCACTTTTATTTTTATTTTATGATGGTTTCCGAACCAATGCGTACACCTCGACTATTCCATAACAAATCTGCTACCTCTCACCAACTTAGGTACCAAATAACTTTGTCCACCATAACTTAGGCGGAATGAAAGAAATCAACCTAGTATTATTTGCCTCAAGTGGAGTCCGAACATAAGACCCCATAATTTCTAATCCACTTTATTGACTAATAGGCACCCTTGGGTGCAGAAGAACCAAATGTACTTAACCAAAAACACTAACCCTCATTAGTGGACAGAGCTACTCATTTCATTTTACCTGCAACTCGTGAGAGGTAAGAAGTATCAAGTAGAGTAACAAGTATCCAATAGATTAGTCGAAGTGTTATTTCGAACAAAAAAAAAATAACAACCTATGCATTCCAAATGAGGAAAAGTAGATATATGATTTGTGACAAATTGAGTAATTATACCAGTGCCATGGAGACCATAACAGATAGAATGGGGAAGATGAACGAAATGACCCGAAATTGACCCGTTTTCTAGAAGTGCTATTGATGCTACCCCTTCCATAACTTTTCCTTCCATTTCTTCTTCACCTGAAAGTATTAAAAAGTTGTTTATATAAATAATAGTATTAACTTTACAAGAGCAAATCTTATGCACATACAAAGTTGATTAAACTTTGTACCCATTACTGCTTGCTGGTGTGTGTGAGAGAGCGGGGGTGGGTAGCCAGAGCGGTGGCAGAGGGCTCTTGGTGGGCCTGTAGAGAAAGGAATGGATCTAAAAGCAAGATCCACTAGTGAAAGCCCATTATGGCCCACCAGAAAATTCATTCGGACTCAGCAGAAAAGAAGAAAAAAAATTGGCATCCTATAACAACACATAATAGAAATTGGTAAGTTTTTAGCCTTATATTAGTTTTGGCAAAGATAGCCCCAAACAATTGGTATTATATAACCAAATCTTAAAAAAACTACTTTCTTTTATATTTTTTCTCAAAAAGAACTACACGCTTATTTTGGTTTCCCTCCCCCTTTCTCTCTTTGTATTTCTTCTTCTATATCATCTCTTTTGCTCTCATAGTTTAGCACAAATTCTTGCAAATTATGCAAAAAAAAATTAGTGGGATGAAAAGGTAAGGTTGATCTCACATCATAAAAATCAGAAGCAACAACTAAGAGCGAAAAAATATATTTCAACTTTGTTTTTCTTTTCTCTTCTTTTTCTTTTGTTGGATTGAATGAGTGGGTGTAATTGAAATTGGTTGAAAATACCTAAACGATACTATATATAAAATTTGAGCAAGATTAGCAAAAACTAACAGGGAGAAAATATATTTCAACTTTGTTTTTCTTCTCTCTTCTTTTTTTTGATTGGATTGAATGAGTGGGTGTGATTGAAACTGGTTGAAAATACCTAAACGAGGCTATATACAAAATTTGAGCAAGATTAGAAGTGATTTAGATTGATTTCAGGTAAAAAACCAGACCTAAAATCCAACTGCGACATGTGTATATCACGTTGTATATCGTGTACATCAGTGTATATCACACACAGGTTTTTAAGGACGTCTGTGTATATCACTTTGTATATCGTGTCTACAACATAATTTTTTTATGGGTGCCCATGTATATTACATTGTATATTGTATATATAACACAAATTTTTATGGATATACACAGATACATATAATATACATGAGATATCACTAATGTACATAGAGATATACATGGGTTACAATAGGGGATATACATGTGAAGTCGTCTTGAACTTGAGTTTTCAATCTGAAATGTGTTATACAAAGAAGGAAAATAAAATTTTATTAAATTTTTTGATACACACATTATTATTATTATTATTATGTTATACATTGTGATATACAAATAATATAATTATTAATTATTGAGCAAAAAAGGAAAATAAATTTTTGATATAGCATGTTTAAGAAAGTTCTAAAATATAAAATAATAAATATAATAGTGGGAGTAAATAATATTTTGGTATACAAAGAAAATTAATTTTTGATATACATAAAGAAGAAAAATAAACTTATGATATCTATTTTGGTATACACATGTCCAATGTGTTATACACTGTAATATACAAATAATACAATATTTTTATTGTGATATACATTGATATAAAGGCAGCAATAACTATATATATATAATTTTATATTATTGATATACAAAGAATAATATTATTTATATACAAAGAATAAAAATAAAATTTTAATATACATGGTGATATAGACAAAGAAGAAGAAAAAAATTGTGATATACATATTATTATTGTGATATATATTTATTGGCTATTTGATGTCAATATCTATAATTAGGGCTATTTTCTGCCAATTATATGGGTATGTTATACTATGCCAAAACCCTTTTTTTGTGGTCCACAATATTTGATTTTTTCAAATATCAAGAAGGAATTAACTTCTTCTTTCCAAAGTTGCCCTTGGAGTAAAGAGTCTAGGAATAATTTGTTATATTTTAGAGTAAATACCTTAGAACTATCACCTTTTTGTCAGTTTCCTACCTAAGTTATCGCATGTCCCCAAAATCCCTCAGAACTATATCTTCCTTCATATTAAAATAATCCTGTCGCATTTTTAATGGTGTAGATGATACACTCTCGTAAATTTGTAAGAAATGTGCCATGGCACTCCACATGAATATTAATTAGCCTAATAAAAAATAACTTAATTACGTATTTTAAATATTTATCCCAATCTATTAAATAGGTACATATTATTCACCCGATTAAAATATATAGGAGGTGTAGGGCAAAAAATATTAAGTACTAAAATCCCCCTCTCTCTCCAATCTTTCGATAATGGCTTCTCTTTCTCTTACTAGCAATCTTCTCCATTTAGCTTTGTTCTGACTTTCATTTGTTCCTAATAACCCTTGATTTGGGTTATTGGGTTATTTCCGTTAAGACAGTGATTGTCTTCTTTCTGCAAAGTATTTAATTTGGGTTGTTTAATATAAAATCGGTTCACTATTGTTTGCCATTTGTTCTCTCTTATTGTTGGTATTTCCTGTCAGTTCTAAGTCTTCCGCATCCTACCGAAATAAATTACAGTCACCAACTTCATCCACTCTTTTCCACTTGAGTACAGAAGAAAGAGTTGCACGAAGGAAATAGGCGAATGTACTTTTTAAATATATAATAGAATTTTTATGTGGGTTATCTCTCTTGCATACTGAAAACTCTATTGTTCTCATATATCTTGTTCTGCAAATATTTTTTAAAAGCTTGAAGAGAATTCAATAACGAGAGAGGAAGAATTTCAGATTAAACCAGATGGAGAAATGGAGGAGAAAGGTGAAAAAATAGAGAAGAAAGGTGAAAGAATGAAGAAGAAGAAGAAGAAGAAGAAGAAGAAGAAGAAGAAGAAGAAGAAGAAGAAGAAGAAGAATGAAATATAAAAAAATGAGAAAAATAAAAATACAACATACAAAATTTTAGAAAAAATAAAGGCTAATTAGCAGTTAGACACTGCTATGTGAGCCATTTTGATGGATTTTTCTAGCCTTCACGCTCTCTTTCACGAGTTGTTACACACAATACGTCACATAAGCAGCAAAGGGGTTTTAATACGAAGAAGGATATAGTTCGAGGGGGTTTTGGGGGCAGACGATAGTTTAAGTAGGAAACTTACAAAAAGGTGATAGTTTAGGCAGATTTTAGGATATTTACTCTATTTTCAATGAGCAAATTAAGGTTAATATGGTCAATTTCATTATTAATTAATGATGAACGGTGAATTCCTTAATATGTGTGAAAAGAGCCAAAAAGCACTTAAAATAGACCGGAGGGAGTACCATTTTATTAATGTTCGTCATTAGGAGTGTACATGGACTGGGTCGGTTCGATTTTTATTAAAACTAAACCAAACCAACTATATCGATATGGATCGGTTCGATTTTGTCGGTTTTTTTCAGATTTTTGTTACATGAATATTATTTCAATATTACTTTGTTAATTATTTTTATAAGTAAATATATGTTTTGTAAAAATTGACAAACATATGATCTATTAAAATAATTTTACGAGAGAATTTTGTTAATAACACATGATAGTTACTTTTTTAGTAGTCTTACAATAATTTTTTTTTATGTATACTTTCAAGGTTAAATGAATTTACTAATTAAACATATAAACCAATATGATACCTAATTAATGATATGTTATATTTAATTTTAGATTGTCGAAATACCACTTCAAATTCGAAAAATATATAAGAATTTAATAAATATTGACATATGAAGATGGAAGAAAAAAAAAAGATTAACGCATTTCAGTAGCACTTGATAAGAAAGCGATCATATAACTCATTACTTAAGGTTAATAAAAATGGAATACTTCATATTCTATTAAGGCTTCATTTGTTTTCTTTAAGATTAAGACGTCTGAATCTGAATACACATCTGAATATCAAGATGTGTATTAAGAATAAGACATCTGAATCTGAATACACATCTGAATATATTAAAATGTGTATTAAGATCTGAATACTAAAAATTAAGATTGTTTGATTTTTAACATCTGAATGCATAAAATTTATCTTTATTTAAAAAATAATAAACATAAAATTCAAATGAAATACTAACTAATCTAATATTCTATCAATAAAATATATAGTTTTTTAAAATATGATAGTTATTGTTGGTGATGGCTAACGGGTGAATACCGACTAGAGGCGGTGGTTGGTGGTAGTTTTGGTTGATGATGGTGGTTCATGCTAGTAGCTAGTAATGTTTGGTAGTGGTGGCGATTATGATTGAGGATGGTGGTGGTGGGTGGTGTTAGTTAATCATGGCGGGTGGTGGTTTGTGATTGAGGAAGGTGGTGGTAGGTTATAATGATGGGTGGTGTCCGCTGTGGTTGTTAATAGTGGTGGAGTGGTTGGTTGTGATAGTTGAGGTGGATAAGTATTGACTGTAGGTGAGAATGATGATGGTCGGAGTGGTGAGGATGGTGGATGGTGATGGTCGATAATGATGGCGACTATGATTGAGTATGATGGTGGTGGTGGTTGAGTATGGTGGTGGTGGTAATAGTGGTGGTGGTGGTTGAGTATGGTGGTGGTGGTGGCGTGGCGGTAGTTGATAATGGTAGGCAGTGGCGGTAGTTAATAATGAATATGTGATAGCATCTTAATGAAATTAAGTCTCTGTAATAGATCTTAATCATACAGACCTATTCAGACTCATTAAGTAGTTATGAAGTAAAAAAAACAAACACACTTAATGATTAAGATTTGAATAATTAAGATTCAGACTTTAAACAAACACACTTAATGTGTGAGATCTGAATGATTAAGATTCAGATCTCCATTAAGTGCAAACAAATGAGGCCTAAATATTACATCCATAAGAAAATCCCAAATATTTCTAGAATTTTTGTAAGGAAAATTCTATATAAAGTCTTAAAAATATATAAAAAATTATATATTTATATGTCGGTTTACTTTGGTTTTTTTTATTCAATACCAAACCAAACCTAGTCGGATTTTTTAATCAGTTTAGTTTGACTTTTCGGTTTGGTGCGGTTTTTCGGTTTAGTTTGTACTACTTGTCATAGAATTTTTCTCGTAATTGCCTTGTAATTTCACATGATTGCATACACATTTTTTACAGTGAGAACTTAAACTCAAGCACTTGAATACAGGTAAAGGTATGTAAGTGGAAAACTTGGTACATAAAAGAATTTCTGCATATAGCAATTGCATCTCATGAACGGGGAAGTGCACGGTTAGCCACTAATAACACATGTATTTACTTTTAAGCCACTATTTAAAATGTCTTTAATCTTTAGCCACTACTTTAATAAACTTTAACTGCCCGGACGAAAATACCCTTCTGCTCATGTCCTTAACTTTTGAACTTAACTTTAGGACTTTAGGACTAATGTCCTTAACTTTTGAACTTGTAACTCTAAGTTCAGGACTACATGTCCTTAACTTTTGAACTTGGAACTCTAAGTTCAGGACTTCAGGACTACATGTCCTTAACTTTTGAACTTAACTTCAGGACTTCAAGACTACATGTCCTTAACTTTTGAACTTGTAATTGTAAGTTCAGGACCGAGTGTCCTTAACTTTTGAGCTTGTTAGTCTAAGTTCAGGACTTCAAGACCTATTGTCCTTAACTTTTGGGCTTCTAGCCTAAGTTCATGACCTATTGTCCTTAACTTTTGAGCTTATTAATCTAAGTTCAGGACTTCAGGACCTATTGTCCTTAACTTTTGAACTTGTAACTGTAAGTTCAGGACCTATTGTCCTTAACTTTTGGGCTTCTTAGCCTATGTTCAGGACCTATTGTCCTTAACTTTTGAACTTGTAACTGTAAGTTCAGGATCAAGTGTCCTTAACTTTTGAACTTGGAACTCGAAGTTCAGGACCAATTGTCCTTAACTTCTGAACTTGTAACTATAAGTTCAGGATCCATAACGTAGCAGAAAACCAAACGTTAATTGTATCTTTTCACAAAAATAATAATAATAATAATAATAATAATAATAATAATAATAATAATAATAATAATTGCAATTTACATATAAGATTGATGTCAAATGAAGTGCACAAAATTCTTCCAGAATCATCGTAGTTTGCTATTGAATGTTCCAATAAATAAAATTGAAAGAATTACAAATCTAAAGAAAATAAGAGTACAATTTCAGAGAGTAACAACCAAATCATCCTACAATTTCTTGTTTGGTACGTTGACGAGTTAACAAAAATTAAATTAATGATAAAAGAACAATGATAAGGACATCCGAAAAGAACAAAGAAAGAAATTATGAATTTTTATTAATGCTTTTGCGCTTCTAAGTTCTGTCCGACGTTTATCATCATTTTCACAAACTTACGAATGATAAATGTTTCTGCATCGAATTTGAGAGAAAGAAGCGAGAGTTTGAGAAGAAAAACAATGGAAGAAAGGATAAAAATATTTTTTCATATTAATTTTAATAGAGCAGTGACTATTTTTTCTCAACATTAGAATTGCTGGATAAAAAATAAATATCACCTTCAATAGTGGCTACCACACGCCATTTTTACTCATACAAGTACAAAGTAGTTCCCCACTATGTGGGACATTATGACAAAAATCTCCATAAAGTCTAATATGATAGAGATAATTAAATCAAGTAATAGAAGTTGAAATGTGGGTGATGACAACAATATAAAGAAAAAGATTCAATATTTTAAGATAAAAGAATTAACTCTAAATCTAAGGGGGCCAAAGTAGGAGCTTTTCAACATGGCCTGCATCCTAGTTTTTCTTCTCATATCAGCTCCTATCACCAATGGCAAATGAGTAGCATTTTCTGCCCCCTAAACAATAGTGACAATAAGCTACACCCCAGCTAAGAGGCCAAAAAGAATGTCCTTTTTCTCCGCTCAACGAAAATAGATGAACTTCTTACAGACTGAAAGAATGAATCTTATACCAATGCTAGAAATGCAGGTTCTCTTCATAGAAGTGAGCCAAAGCAGCAAATCCGATAACCTGAATATTATACCTGACCAAATTCAGTCAGTCTAAGAATCTCCTTATCAATTGGATCTTGAAGTTTCCTAGCCAAAAAGGTTCATTCGGATTCCTGCTTTGTGTTTTGTCCTTGAAGTATAATCCATTGATTACTCCAATATGTGGCAATTCTTAATAAAATCGTTCGAGTAGTCTACATACTTGGTCCAAAAAGGACGGAGATGCTCAAAGCCTAACTCCAGCCAAGGTTTGGACTGGCCATTGTAATGAATTACAGCAGCCTTCTTTACGTTCTCAATGTTGGACTTATTCTGATAGCCCAAGCCAAGCATGTGCCATGAAGGGTCAATGGGGTGAACGTGACCTTTGAATGCGATCAAAGCAGGAGGTAGTGTTCCAAGCTTCCACATTGTCAATTTTGATTTTAGATTCTACAAAAGATAAAGAGGTCAAGAATGTCAATTTATAGCACATGCTTACTATTCTTTACAAGAATTAAGATATTTATAATACAAGATAGTCCAATCACCCAAATCTAAGTATACACCAACCCCGTTAGGGGGGTGATATGCAATGCGAAGATTCCATGTCCTGCTTTCATGCAGCTTGTATCTTCAATAGTTAAAGACAGCGACAATTACAAACAACAAAGAACTCTTGAACATAAAAATTACAGCTTTTAAACCTATTAATTTAAAAAAAAAAGTTCTAACGTAAAACAGGAAAGTAGAATAGTAAATTTAAAAGCATACAAACCAAGAAGTGAATGCTGAATTAGCACGTGCTAGTGTTATCGAGAAGAAAATTTCAGGAGGAAAAGCTGAATAAGTCACAAATTAGACAAGATACATAAGCAAGAAGCATACAAGAAATGAAAAAAGTCAATTCATTGAATGCTAAATAACTACATCTATTGCATGATTAGAAAACTAATCCAAAGACGTTCATTAAGCATTCACTTATTGGTTTGTATGTCAAATTGGAAAATTAGTTAAATATCATTAAGCATGCGGGATCGGACTACCTCTTTAAGCCATGAATGGTAAGTGTCTCTTATATTTGTCTTTCTCCATGCATGTAAGTCAAAGACGTTCATCCCATAAGCCCATGCACACTCTTCAGGGTTCAAATGTTTTGCTATGAGAGGATGAGAAAAGTTAAAGTAGTTTCTGAATCTCTTTGACATCACCCACTCATCTTCTCCTTTACAAGTCTCAATAGCTCCATTCACCTTTCCCTTAAGGTCAATGTCCCACAATGGAGACAAGTCGCGCTGAATTACAACATCATCATCCAAGAAAACCACTTTATCAAGGTTTGGGAAGAGCTGCATATAGAATCTCAGATTAGTATTGGGAAAAAGAACCGTATATCTACACAAACTAGAGGTGGGAATTACGTGAAAGAATTAAATAATAAAACTTGCTAACAGCAAGGAGAAAAAGGCAAAAAGAAAAGTGTCACTGGCTGCAGCATTTGTAGTATTAGGGGGCATTTCAAAATAGCATTTCACAACATAAAATTAAGATATTGGCTCAACAACAAATTCAGATCTGGGGCTGATATTGTTTGTCCATACTGCTTCGGGATCGAATCTGGAATAAGCCTTGAAATTGCTAGGTTACATGTGTAATGTAGTTCTATACAAAACTTAGAAAATCCAATCCTATTAGCTGCATACTGCACATGAAATGTGAATGATTTGTGGAGCACAAAAATCTGTACCCTTTAGCACTATAATTTGGATAAGCATTAAACTGAAGTTCTACAAGCTCCAGTCATGTGTCTATAACAGATAAACAAAAATAAAATAAAAGGTTAATTAAGCCTCAAATGTCGTGGGTGGATTAGACCAAAACCAGGGGTCACCCAATAGAGTACATATGTACATATGCCAGTGAGAGGAAAGGATGTAAGGCTTTTGGACTTCACTATTTCATCCTTCAAATTCCATCGCAAAAATAGAAGGCAATAATGTCAGACAAAGTGTTACCTCTGGCAAATATATTCGAATATGATTGAGCAAGGAAATATATTTTGGACTTCTAGCCTGTAGTTTTGAGGCAAAAGATCGTGGACTAGTATCACTGAGATTGGCCCCTAGTACATGATTTCCATGGTAGTATTTCCGAATACCATAATGGCCCTCAACTGCTTCAAGCACTGGAATATTTTCTCTGGTTAACCAGTCAAACTGATGAATACCTCTAACTTCCACAATAGCGGGAGAGACAGGATTCAGAGCAAACCAGGAGTGCATCCCTGCATATGTTTTCTTGTCAGTGATGACGTGGAAAACAATTTTTTCAGGCTTTAGAGATGACCGCACAGCAGAATTGACCACAACTGAAGCAGCTAGGATATTATCAGTTGACAATACAAAATGGTGCAACAACTTCTCAGAAAGCAGAGGGAGTAGTTCTGGCGAAGGCAACTGTCTGCGTGCATGAGCATTAGATGAGTACTCATCAGTCAACCGCAGCGAAAGACAGTGAATGCCTTTTGGAACTGCACTTGCAGCAAAGTGTTTATTCATGAGCTCCGCAAATTTTGATTCCCTGATCTCCCTTTCAGATCTATCCATCTGCAAAATAGTAAATTATTAGATGAAGCAAAAATGAGCTATGAGGTACATACACTTCATCACAATGCATACAAAAGCATTAAAGGAAACAATACTAAACATCAACCTAAAAGTGATTCACAAGCTCATTGAACAAAGGGAGATAACAACACGAATCATCACGAAGCATGAAAATGAAGATAACAATATGAATCATTTTGCTCAATCACAAGAACAACAAACCCATGCCTAACAAGAAGAAGGGATTCTCCGCAAATATTGTGCCACTCAAAAACAAAGTGGGGACTGGAGGCAAGTGTGTCATAAAGCCAAATGAACAGGCCAAGTTAATAAATCAATTGAACATGAAGTCACGAACAATTGAAAAATGGAGAAGAACAGTTATTTGCACATACCATTCCCTTCAGCATCAAAGCAAATTCTTTTGCACTGTACTTGTTATTTTTCATTTCAGAAACAAGTTGACTATAAGACTCTGGGAGCTTCAGGCCAGCTGGCACTTCTTCAGAATTCACTTGATTGAGGATCTTAACAAAATCCTTAACCAACCTCTGCTGAAATAGCAATGAACGATAAAGGCTTGGATTAAGGAAATGTATTCTGCAGTACTAGATAAATGCTTAATACAGGATTGAAAATCATTGGCACTACAAACCAGCAACAAATGATACAGAGGGAAGTTTATTTACCTTAGAATCATCAGTACGTCCAAGAAGCTTTGGTCCCAATCGTCTGCCTAAACAATCTGAATATATCAATGAATAAAGAATGAAGTTAAGGTTTGTCACGATGTTAGTTAAATTGTAACAGTGAAAGGTGGCGCTGTGATTTAACTATACAGAAGTAAAATTGAGCAACCAAAAGAAGCAGCAAGAACAAGCATCATAACTAAATCCAACAACACAGACCAAACAGGATTCTTACACACACTGGTACTTTAATGTGGGTCCCAAACCCCAAAAGAATCTGACCAGGAAAAGCTTCTTCTTTTTCTTCACTACAGAACAGAAAAAATAGCATTCAAAGACATCCAAGAGAAACTGAAAGACAAGATCAGTCGATGCAATGAGCAGATACTTAGGCTACATGTGCCAGAAACCACCTTTTTCTAGACTCTAAGAAATACCACAAACCAAAAAAAAAAAATAACAACCCTCAGTCCTCTTGCACGCATAGACATCCATGATTTGAACCCAATCAAGTCTTTGCCACCAAAAGAACAAAAGTACATACATAATCCTTTTGAAATGGTAAACATTTGTAAAATGACACAAAAAGAAATGTCAAGGACTGCAATAAGTTTTTATTATGAGTATCTCCATCCTTTCCTTTTAAGGGTGCATTTGCCATCAAGCTGAAGACTTGACTAAGCTAGGGAAAGAAAGAACTCAACTTTCCCCATACTTTACACAATCCAAATGTCAAAGTAATCAACACGACTTCAATATCATCCAAAACGATCCAAACTAAAAAATAAAAATGACTTTACTGCGTCATTGATGAACAATAACAACAAGAAGTGTGCCTCAATCCCAAACTAGATGAGGTCGGCTACATTGCTGATGAAATTAGTCAACAAAAAAAAGGAATCCCAATTCAGCTCTACAAACAACAATGGCTCAGCCTCAAACAAGTTGGGGTCGGTTATATGAATCTTCACTGACCACGTTACTCCATTTAAATCATCTCATTCTAAACGTAGAGGTCTCCGAAGGTTAAACCACTCCTAGAAAGCATAATTGCAATTCAACTCTAATAAATTTTAAGCTAATCAACAATCAGAAAAGGACATGAAATCCAATCAAAAGGAATCAGGAACGGCGCAAAAAACATCAGGATCAGCAAGCTAATTGCAAGGTCAATGGATGATCTAGCTCACATTAACATAATGGAAATAACATCATCATCATCATCATCATCAACAACAACAACAACAACAACAACTAAAACAACTATACCTCAATCCAAAAATTATCATAATGGGAAAGAGAGTAGTTTTAAAGTACCAAATGAGGAGCACTTGTTGACACCTTCAAGGGTAACAACAGCAGTGAGAATGAAGACAAATGGCAACAAGAAAGCTAAGATAAGTATTGTATGAAATAGTGTTCTGTAGGAGAAGTGGCGAGCTGCTACTTTGATCTTCATCAATTCACCAAACCCTCCATTGCTATTGCTGCTCGATATTGTTATACTTCTCATGCTAGGTGAGAAGTGCAGCTGCATCTCTTCTTCCTCCCTGCTTCTCCACTTTAACTTTCCCTATTCCTCTCACCAGTCACCACCCAATCCAACCACCTCAATCCTTAAACAATCCAAATATAATGACGCTATTTTTGTCAACATCAGATCAAACAATATAGCAAATTTAACAATCTTTATAATATTTCAGACACCCTTTATTCCCCTTTGCCTAAAAATCAAAACTTGCTAAACCCCATAAAAATGGAAGATAAAATAAGGATTCTTGAATCATACAACGGTGTTGTTGTCACTATTAGATCCAAAAATACAGCAAATTTAAATATCTTGATAATATTTTCAGAGACCCTTTTTTCTCCTTTTCCTCAAAAACAAAACTTGCTGAACCCCATATTAAATGGAAAACAAAAAAGGGATTCTTGAACCAGTCTCAAGGCAAAAACACACACACTTTTGTATGTGAAATGAATCTGTATAGCTATATTCTATGTATGTAATGAATGAATTAATGAATGAAAATTTTGAAATCTGATGAATTGCTAGTCTCTCCCATTCCCTGATATTGAAGGATTGAAGAGAAAGAGAGAGGGAGGAGAAGGTAATTGGAATTTTCCTATTTCTGTGTGCTTTGTGTGTTCTTTCTAATTTTGATTTGGTCAATGGTAGTACTATTTCCTCTCCATGTTAGGAAATATTTTTTTTAAATGAAAAAAAAGGGAGAGAAGAAGAAGAAGGAGAGGAAAAAAGAATTATATATGCTAATAAGTTGTTTAATGTGAATTTTCATTGCATAAATTTACTTAAAAAATGTGAAGTTCTTCCAATAAATTCATTTCAAAAAGGAAAAGGTCTAAATTTGTTATTCAATTTTATTTTTTATTTCATTTTTGTCTACTATAACTTTATAATTAGCAAATTATCTCGTATTTATTCTTATCACTGCAACGGATAGGCTCCATGTGTCTATATACTTCGAGAAAGACACGTTAAAGTTCTGTTAGTGGGTGAAGGGCAAAAAGAGATTTTCCTAATGGCAAGAATAATATAACAATAGAAATCAAACAAAGGGCAAATATGATAAATTTCAAGTACTACATGAACAAATTTGATTCTTTTCTCTTTAAATATTCAAACTTCTTATGAAAAATGAAAATTTAAATTACCTCTATTATATTTTAAGATTACTCGTATATGCGCCCTTTTGACTATAATTTAAAACTATCATGTTGGTGCTCTATAAAAATTAAAAATGATATATATTAACACTAAAATAGAATGATTTTAAAGTATGATGGAGGTATGATGGAGTATAAAATTAAGATATTTTGTATAGTAAAGAAGAAAAAAAAGTAATAAAGCTAAAAAGTGAGAAGAAAAAAGAGATACTAAACACAACCGCAGAGATATAGAGAGAAGTAAGGGAGGAGTATTCATTCACTCGCCGATTAATGGAGGAAAGGTGTTGAGTTGGAACGAGAAAGGACACTAAAGGGGGTAAATTGAGGTTGCACTAAGGGGTCATTTTTATGCTGGTATTAGTAATGCATAAGTTAGTTATGCAAGAATAAGTAATATAGAGATTAGGTATGTCAGGTTTAATTATTTTCGAGTTTAATTATTTCATCTTCTACTCCACATAAGTAACACATAAATTAACTCATAATCTGTGTTTATTATGTCACAAAATTGCACCAGGTGTCTCCCTAAGGGTTTGTCTTTAAATATTGTTTTCCATTTTGTAATTTTATCGCAAAATAGGCTTCTTCTTCACCAAAAATATCATAGTTCTTCAATATTGAAAGCTTAAAATTATTATTTGGAGGGTAAAAACTAGAAGATAATGATACTATTAAAATCATTTGAATATTGATAATTCATACTTAAATGTTTAGTTCATATACACTTTAGTCTTTAAATATCTCAAAACATCATTATTGGTCATCAGAAAATGTTGAAGAAGACAAAATAGATATTCTTGATTTGGTATTATTTGATTAAATTGGTAACTGCATAGTTTATGTTGATATTTCGAGACTTTGTTTTTAATTTGAGATTATTTTGAGCAGACCTGAGGTGGTTTGATAGAAATTGAAATTGCAAATTCCAAAAACCCTTTGTTGAATGACACAAATAAATCATTTCAATCGGATAGATTTTGATGAATAATTTTTTTTATAGGTCAATTGCAGATAACACAAGGTCACGCCAATCTGGTAGAATTGAGTGAACGGTTGAATATGCACAAAATTATGACAGCCGAATAGTATTTGTGAATAATTTAATAAATGCGTCGAATGTAGGTAATACAAAGTCATGCCAATATAGTGAAGTTTGGTGAATAATTTAAAAATCGCAATGTCATGCCAACATGATAGAATATATGAATAATTAATAATATAGGTAGAATAAATATAGCATAAAATCTAATAATTCAGTCAATGAATTTAATTTTTTACTAACTCATATGAATATAGTATAATATTTATGATTTGTTTGATTGTTTAAATTGCAAAAGTATAAACATGAATTTAGAAGGTATTATTTTTTAATAATTATTTATACTGATGAGCAAAAATAAAGTTAGTAAAATATGAATTGTATTTAACAAATAAAAAATAAATAAAAATTGTAAAAGAAAGAAATAAAATATGAAAAGTCGCAAAATTATATCAAAATACATTGGAAGGTCAAAAAATATGAATAAGAGAAATGGCGTAAAAGAATAATACTAAATATATTTAAAAATGAAAAAGAAAAAATTATATTACCTTGTAATTGCATAGTGTAATTACCATCAATTCTCACCTTTCCCTTGAGAATTGAGGAGTGTAATTACCCCCGTTTAATTACATCCAATATCATGATGACCAGGCAATTACTTTTTGAGACAAATATGTCAAATTGTATAATTACATCCAATTACATTCAAATCCAATTCATGTGTGGTTTTTCAAACAGGCTCTAAAAGTGCTTTTTTAAAAAATACTTTTGAGAAAAATATTTTTCTTAAGTTGATTTTAGAAATTTGGCTAAACGGGTTATTAATATCTTTTGATAAAAGTGAACTAGAATTTTAAATTAATAAAGTATGATTATATTAATTTTTAGTTTTATTTTATTTTTATTATTGTGTCAATTGAAGCATACTTTGGTATAATGACTCACTTGTTTTTTGGTAAAATGGATATTATATTTATACTAGTTAACAGAAGGAACTACACTTGGACATTACTGGGGTATCTCAAAGATCCCATAGTTGAAATGTTTTGCATAATTGTATTTAGGTTACAATCCACAAAAGACCTAACTAGCTCAGTTCCTAGGATGTCTGCCCAAAATACATCATTAGCAAATATCGGAGGAACTGATAATGTCAAAGATTTGTTCAAAAATATCTCCTTTGTTGCTTCCTTAGCCAACGCATCAACTACTCTGTTCCCGGTAAATATGCCCCACCACTACTCTGCCCATCCTTTGGATGATTGATCTGCATTCACAAATTAGAGGGTCAAAAATCAGATTGTCATTCAATAGCATATTAATTGTTTCTGTTGAATCAGTGTTTATTTCCAGTGGAACTAGATTGTTTTGCTCTGCTAGCTGTAGACCCCGAATGAGGCCTGGACTTCTGCCCTTGTATTTGTTGCTTGGGGTATATTGGCCATGTAGCCCAATATCCATTCTCCATTGTGGTTTCTGAATATTCCCCCTGAACCTCCTATTCTTAGGTTTCCCTTTGCTGCTCTATCTGTATTCAGTTTGTAGGAACTTCTGGGTGGGGGTTACCTTTGTTGAGTCATTCTTTGTAAGCATCATGTACTCTGTTGCTTTTGAGATTGTGTTATTGTCATTGATGTATTCTTTCCTATTGTTGAAAACATTGTTGTTTCTTGTTAGCCAGATGTGCCATAGACAAAAGGGAAAGATGTTGTCCCAACAGATGCATTTGTTGTAAGGGACAATTTTGAGAGAGTTCCATGTGGATTGCCACAGATGTCTATTGAAGACAGGGTGATTTGAAGTATTTCCTATGGATTTGGATAGGATGTCATTCCAAAAATGGACAACATTGGGACATTCAAAGAAAATGTGGGCAATGTCTTCCTAATCATTGTTACAGTAGTGACATTGGGGGACACAGATGATTCCAATAGAGTGGAGGAAGCTCCTAGTTGGGAGTCTTTTATGGATCAGGAGCCAGATGAAGTATTTAATTTTGTTGGGTGCTTGAAGCTTCCAGATCCATTTGAAGGGTGCTTCTTCCCCAACAGGGAGGTTGGTTGTAGTCCTGCTTAGGAAGGAGTAAGCAGAGCTGTTTGAGAATTGGTCATTAGGAGTCAAATCCCATATAAGATTATCCTCCTTGGTTGTAGCATTTGGGATGAATACAGAGTTCAGGAGGCTCAGAATACTTAGGGGGATATTAATGGACAAGGCTAAGGTATCCCAATTGCCCAGGTTGTGAATTGAGTTAACCTTGGCTTGAAGGTTGTTTTGTGTTAAAAGGCCTTCTATCATGTGCCTGATTGCAGGCTAATTTGGGATCCAAGTGTCATTCAAAAAACTAACTCTATTCCCCTTGTTGACTACCCATCTGCTTGCTTTGTTGCATATCTCCCATCCCTGTAGAATGCTCTTCCAGGTTGGGGATTTTGGATGTTTAGGGTGTCTAAATGCATTAACAGGTCTAGACATGTTGCAATATTTGTGAATAAGCACTCTAGCCCATAGACTATTGGTATTTTTATAAGCTCTCCATGCTAGGTTTGTGAGAGAAGCTTTGTTCTTGATACTAGCCTTTTGGAGCCCTAGCCCTCCCTCTGCCTTGGTCTTAGTGACTACCTCCCACTTAATCAGATGCATCTTTTTTCTTTCAGGGGTGGTGCCCCAAAGGAAATTCCTCTGAATTCTATCAATCTGATTGGTGACTTTGATGGGTAGACTTATGTATTGCATAATATGACTTGGGATGCCATGTAAAGAGGTCTTGGCCAGTATTGTTCTTCCAGCCATGTTAAGGCATTTGGTTTTCCAACCATCCAACTTGGATTGCATGTTGTCAATGATAAATTAGAAGTCTGCAGCTGATTGCTTTTTATGGAAAATGGGAAATCCCAGATATTTTCCAAAGGATATTGTATGCCTAATGGATAGATGATTGGTGCGATGTTGAAGGGTATCTTGAGTGGTGTTGGAAGAAAATAGGACTCTTGATTTGGTGAGATTTATTTTTTGTCCTGATTGTTTATTGAAGTTCTGCAATATTGAAAGAATGGTATTGCAGTTCCTGTCATTTGCTTTGGCAAAGAGGGTAAGGTCATCCGCAAAGAATAAGTGTGATATTTTTGGTCCAGACCTACTTATACTTATGGGGTGCCATTGGTTATGTAGTACTGCCTTATCAATGGATCTAGAAAGTCTTTCCATGAACATGATGAATAGGTAGGGAGACATATGGTCACCATGCCTGATGCTTCTTGAGGGTTTGAAAGACACTGATTTCCCCCATTGACAAGAATGGAAATAGAGGATGTACTGATGCATGAAATGATGAGTTTGGATAAGACCTTGGGGAAGTTGAAGGCATCCAGAGTGTCTTTAATAAAAGACCATTCCAGCCTATCAAAGGCCTTTTCTAGGTCTATTTTTAGGATCATGTTGCCACTCTTTCCCTTCATTTTCCTGAAGTGAGTGATATACTCCTGGACAATGCTAGCATTGTCACAAGCCCTCCTATTGGATAGAAAGCTTGCTTGGCTTGGCCTAATGATGTAGGGGAGGATAGACTTTATCATGTTCACAATAATTTTTGTGACTGACTTGTAGATGGTGTTACAGAGGCCAATGGGTCTGAAGTTTTTTAGCATTGAAGCTTGGGGGCATTTAGGGATTGGACACAGAAGAGTTTGGTTCATGGTGCTATCCATGGATCTTGTGGAGAAACATTTTTAGCAGAAGTTTGTGACAGAGTCCCCTACTATATCCTAATATTTTTGGTAGAAGAAAAGGTGGAGGCCATCTGGGCCAGGAGATTTGAAAGGTTTATTGGAAAAGACTGCCCTTTTAATCTCACTCACTTGAATGGGTCTGTCCATAAAAGCTTTTTGGCTTTGGGATATGATTGGTTCCATGGTAGAGTGATTAGTGGTTTCCCAGAGGGGCTTCAGTGTAGGAAGTTGTGTATAGATCAGTGAAGAAGCCCACAATAGCTGAATGGATGTCTGTTTGGTTATGAAGCTAATATCCATTCTCTTCTTTAAGGGAGAGGATTATGTTCCTCCTTCTTCTATTGAGGGTGTATGTGTGAAAGAATCTAGTGTTAGCATCACCCTCATTTAGCCAGTTGATCCTAGCCTTAAGTTTCCAAAAGTCTTCTTCACTT
This sequence comes from Nicotiana tabacum, assembly GCF_000715075.1. Taxonomy (NCBI): domain Eukaryota; kingdom Viridiplantae; phylum Streptophyta; class Magnoliopsida; order Solanales; family Solanaceae; genus Nicotiana; species Nicotiana tabacum. The sequence goes on along the minus strand of NC_134101.1, from coordinate 86,232,401 downwards.
TTGAGGATTAGGTTGAGTTCAATATTTAGCTCAGTTTCAAGGTTTAACAGGTAACTACTGAATTGGTAGCTAGGGGATTTTTGGATTCCAGAGATTCTAGCTAGGAGTCTCTTCTTTTGATGGAAGATGTTTCCAAAGACCTCCTGGTTCCACTTGGTTACTAGAGTCTTGAAACTTTCAGTAGATTGAAGAAGGGTGGAGTGGTCAGTGAATGCCCTATTGATGATGTTGGGGAAAGAAGGGTGGCTAGCCCACATTGATTCAAACCTGAAGGGCCTTGAAGATTTATTGATTGGAGGCCCTACTAGGTTAATTTGCAAAAGGCAGTGGTCTGAGTGGGTCCTAGGGAGGTGAAATACAATAGCTTTAGAGTACTGCTCAATCTAACCTTCATTAGCGAAACACATATCTATTCTTTCCAGAATTAGAGATGTTTTGTTACTGTACCTTTTATTAGTCCAAGTGTATTTGCTTCCCTTTTAGCCTAGGTCTATTAGGTTACACTTATTTATACATTTCCAAAATAGGTTGCTGCGGCTCAGGTTTATAGGGTTACCCCCAAATTTGTCCCTGGCCTTTAAGACTTCGTTGAAGTCTCTTCCTATAAACCAATTTGTTCTTATGCTATTTGATATTGTAATTAGTTGCTCCCATAGGAGTTTCCTATTTACTAAGAGATTGCTAGCATAAATAGCAAAAAATAGCCATGGAGGGTGGTCTGGACTTACCTTCACCATTGCATGGATACCTTGGGGGTAGTTGCCACCTCTTCAATATTGACAAACTCTTCTTTCCATATAAAGACGATACCCCCAGATCGGCCTACTGCTGGAGACTGGATGATCATATCGAATTGGAGTTGCTGGGCTAAAGACTGATGGTCAGCCATCTTTGTTTCAAGCAATACCAACATTGCAGGCTTGTGCATTTTCATCATTTCTAGACAGTGCCGTTTGAACTCGGCATTGTTTCCACCCCGAACATTCCATATGATGTAGTTCATCATTGGAGCTGTGGGTGATTGGTGAGTACCCTCGTGAGGGCTCTTCGGACCTTGCAGACCCAGCATTTGTAGTGGGGGGACTTCCTCTTTAGACTCAGGATTGGAGTTAGGTTTAGGAGGGGTTTCACTGGACCTTATGTTTGGCCTGAGACTAGGCTCATTCCACACTTGGTCATTATTCTGGGGCACAACACCACTACTATCTCGCTTGTTTCCGTGCTGAACTCTATCGATCTCACTGAGTCCAAGAGAAGTGAGTCCGTCCTTGGTGTGGCATAAAACATTTCTGGTTCTTCTGAGGCATTCTTCTTCTTGTGTATCTCCAGAGCTTTGGAGATTCCTTTCTGGATATTCTGAAGAGGTGATGAGTTGCTCTTCCTTTTTGGAGTAGAAGATGATGGGTTGTTTTGGGTTAGCTGATCGATCGTGACAAAGACCGGCTCCGCTGCTGGGCCCTCTTTCATCAGATCTGGGAAGAAGGGTAAGGATTGTAAGCTCTGTAGAATATGGTTATTGAGGGCTTGGGGGTCCGTTAACGGGGAGTTGCTGTCGTTGTGGACCATAGATTGCCATAGGAGAGGTCCGAAGGCTGCTAGTGCCTTGTTCAATGCTTCCACCGTCACCCTAGCTAGGTGGGTTGGGTTTTGCACTATCAGTGTCACCCTATGGTTGCCCAGGGTGAAATCGTAGGAGAGTCCCTGCCCCTACAAGGCAACCTTCAACCAGGAGGCCAGTTGGTGGTCCGGTGGTGGTGGTAGGGTGGTGATGGTGGTCGGTGGTGTTTCTTTTGACATTTTTGTTTTTCTTGTCTTGCTACTTTTGGTAACAAGAGGGGTGAAGTTAAGGGACTATCGTCCCATCAATAAACCCTTTGGTGTCACATATTGGACAGTGGAAGGGTTTCTGGTCATCGGAACTTGGGGGTTGGGTGTTCATTAATTGGGGATCTAATGGAGGTGACAGTTGTGGTCTTTTCATCTGGAAATAGGGGGTACCAGATAGGGCACTCGATTGTTGTTGGTAACTATTGGTATTTCTCCATTAGAGGTCGTTTCAGGAGATTTGGTAGGGAAAGCATAGGTTTGGGTATTTGGGTGGGGAAATGGGCTGTCAGTGGTGCCCTTAGTGGAGCGCCCGTTTGGGGTAAAGGGGGCAGCCCTATTGGGTGTTTCACCAGGCGTGGTGATTGTGGTTTTGGGAGATGGTCTAGAGGCCCCTTGAAAGCTGGGCTCATGATTGGGGTTAGTGGGGTCGTCAGTTGTTGGCCCCGCTTTTCGTTTGACACCTATATTGGGCTGTGTCCTTGGGCCTAATTTTTGACCCTTTTTGGGTAGCTCTTATATGCTAGTGTGGTTTTTGTTTGGGCCATTTGGACTCTTTTGGGTTTTTTCGGTGCTGAATATTGTTTTTGAATTATAACGAAGAGTTTGAGTTTGGAGAAATTTAACTGAATCGGCATTGAACATATTTACCTGTATCTCCTCCGTCTGTGAAGCATGTTGTGGCTTGTTCGTTTTACCATCATTTTTTTATCGCTTTTGGTTGTCCATGCTTACGTCTTCTTGGGAAGGTGATAGTTTTTCATTCACTTTACTCCGAAATGACTACTTTCCTTTGATAATCCTCATGTGGTTCGTGGGTTGTTGTGGGTGTTGGTGCCCTATAGTTGCAAACATGTGCAATGTGTCCTATTCTGCCACAAATGGTGCATAGAGTCCCCTCTCCTTCATAGATCACAGCCTGCTTATGGTCTCTTATTATTACTGATGTTTCTACTAGGGTTTCCAGAGGAAGTTGGATACAAATACGGGTATATCTTCCCCTTAGGGTAGAGGATGTACATTGGTCTATCTTGAGGAGTTTGCCCAACTTCCTACCAACTTTCTCCAAGATATCCTGGTCATAGAACTCTGTTGGTAATTGAGGTAGCCGGATCCAAATAGCAGTAGAAGTAAGAGTGGCTTCTTGGGGAACAAACTTTGGTTCCCATTTACGTACGGATAGGAAATTTCCAGAAATGAACCAAGGTCCTAGGTGTAGAGCTTTAACCATACTTTCTTCTAGGCTAAATTTTACTATGTAGAAGTCCCACCCTAGGTCAATCAAGATTAACTGTTCGGATGGTTTCCATAGGTCATTTAGCTTAGATCGAAGGAGGTGGTGAGGCATCTTTCGCTTAAACACTTTGATAATCACCGAGTAGCGCCATGGGAGGTAAAGACATTCTTTGTCATCTTGTGAGAGAGGAATTTATCCCTCAATGCGTTTTCCTTTGTCCAGGTCTGTGATTGGTTGGTGATCTATTTCATAGTAGTTTGTTTGGTTGCTCGCTGGTTTGTCCAGGAGCATTTCCTTATAGGATTGATGAGGCATTTCTATCTCCATTTGGCTATGTTTATCCGGGGGTCTTGGTGGGAGTGTTGGCTTAATCGGAGGGGGATCCATGGTGTAGAAAGGTACTGCCAAGCTGAAGTTGGTAGAGAGCATTTTTTGGCGTATGTGGGACTTCTAATAAGAATGTTTTATAATGGCTCACTTATGCATCTGCCTATGTCGACTAGAGTCTTTATTCTATTTGCCTTTTGTTTTAGCAAGTACAAATTAGCTTCATTACATGACAGGATTATGGCCTCGCTTTTTTGCTTCCCCCCCCTCAAATCCCCCTATTTGGCTGATGTGAACAACATGAAACAATAAACGACTGATATAATTAGCCTGTATGCATAGAATATATGACAACATGTTAAAATTATGGGTTCAACCTTTAAGTTTTTTAATATTGAACTCATTATATTCTTAAAGTTATTGGTTCATATCTACAATTTGTTGCAATTTTAGTAAACTTTTGTATATAAATTTGTGCTCCATTGATATATGGCTACATTCGCCCCTACAAGACAATATGTAACTTTGTATGTAGTGTTGGAATTTGGACTTACGTTAATTGGTTATAGCTTGAAAGGGTAGTGACGTGGCCCAAGTGATGGATAAATAAAAGTCCTAATATTAAATATTATGTGTGTGGATAAGTGAGGCCCAATAACTATTGGCCTGTGATGGGTAGACACTCTTTATAAATAGAGGTCAACCCCCCTTTCCCTAGCTATTAGAAAAAACCCTAGCGTATTCTGCCTCTTGAATACGTGGTAACAGTAGACGTCCCATCAGTCAAGTTCTCGGGGCTGTGAGAGTGCGTAGCTAGTGGATCATGGAAGTTGGTCTCAGGCTTAATCGTCGTTTGCCGTCGCTGCTGAATCTATGGAGTTTAATGGTATGCTTCCTTAGACTCTAACTCTAGATTGATTGTGTAATTGTGTCTTAATCTCTGCTATGACTACAATTTAATTATCTTACAGTTGGTACCAGAGCCACCATAGTCAGAGATTAAGATCAAGAATTAATCTTGGGTTTAAAACGAAAAGGATTGTTGTTAATTCTAGATGAAGGCACGATGTTCTCTTTTTAAAAAAACCCAATTTTTTTTGTTATATCAGTAAACGTCGGCGATCGTTTTGGATAATGAATTAGAGGCGGCGTCGAAAATAAGATGGCTGAAGGACTTTTATTTGTTAAAAAGCATCTGGTTTTATGTGTGGCCTTTCACATTAGTATTAATTGAAATAATAATATCACATAAATTGTAGCGAGTGAAACCCTCGATGACGACAAAAGGCAACATGATGTTCTTGTCTTGTCCAAACTTTTACCTTTGACATATTTTTTATTATTTTAATGTAACACCATCGATTTGAAGTTTGATAATTATGATCAAGCCTTTTGGTATTAGTCATAGAAAGAGTATGTCCTCAATCAAAATTCTCTTTTAATCTGCTACTTCGATCGTTCTTTCTACCTATAGATCGATTTCCTTTTCATCAAAATTTTATAGGTGTTTTATAGCATGTATTAACATGTATAACTAAGAAACTGTGATTAATAAATAGTTTCACCAAAGTGGTCTATTTATTTGGAGTCACTAAAAAGTTCTTAATATTATATACATGTGAGATCATTTAATACATGGATTGAGAATTATGATTAATAGATAGTTTCCACCTAAGTGGTCTGTTTATTTAAGTCATTGAAATATTCTAAATGCATATATCATGTCCAAATTATCCTTTATAAGTGTACACTAGTGTTAGAGATTTTCCCTTTGATACTAGTGACGCTAAATTAATGCTAAGGATAAGTTATTGTAAGAGGAGGTTTTGTGTCTCTTACCTAAAGGAAGGGCACAATGTATGCCTTGTACTTTGGATAATAAGGGGAGTAGGTTTTGTATCTCTTGCCTAAAGGTAAGGTTGCAATGAATGTCTTGGACTCCTTGATTTTTAAAAGGGCAGACAGTTGCATCTTTTACCCAAAGGAGGGGTTTGATGGATGTCTTTGACTCTTTTGATCTATATATTCTAGCCCATAATTTTATCTAATTTTTGTGTTGTTTGCTTATACAGCTGTTAGCAACATGACTAATCAGTTGAATTCCATTGAAACTTTGACTAGTAGCAACTACAAGAAATGGAAACAAGATGTTGAAATAGTGTTAGGTCTGATGGACCTGGACTTTGCATTGACTGAACAGAAACCTATTGAACCTACAACTACTAGCACTGCTGATGAAAAGGCTAAGTATAAAAAATGGATGAAGGCTAACAAATTGAGTCTTATGATCATGAAGAGATCCATTTCTGATCACATAAGAGGTGAAATTAAGGATAATGAAAATGCAAAAGATTTCTTGAGTGCCATTGGACAGAAATTCCTAGAATCTGATAAAGCTGAGATAGGAAGCCTAATTGATTCCTTGTCTACCATAAAGTATGACCTTATAGATAGTGTCTGTGATCATATTATGAAATTGGTTAATATTGCTACCAAACTGAACAATTTAGGTGTAACCATTAGCGATGATTTTCTTATTCACCAATCTCTAAGGTCCCTTCCTAAACAGTTTAACCAACTTAAGACAACCTATAATGCACAAAAGAATAAGTGGAGTGTTGATGAGCTTATTACTGTTTGTGTGATAGAGGAAGGGAGGATCCAAAAGGAGAAAGTTGAGGGTGTAGTGAACTTTGTTAGTTCGTCTAGATCAGCTGATTATCCCTCTTATAAAAGAAAAGGTGGACCCAAATTTCACAAAAAGAAACATGGTCATTCTCATCATCCAGATGGTAATAGTGGTCATACTAATAAGCCTGGTGTTAATCAAGGTCAGTCTCATAATCCTCTTGGTCCTCAACCTGTAATTAAGAAAGAAATCAAGTGTTGGGATTGCAAACAAGTACTCCCTCCATTTCATATTATATGAGGTAGTTTGACTCGGCACGGAGTTTAAGAAAAAAGAAGAAGACTTTTGAAACTTGTGGTCTTAAAAGCTTAAGGGGTAAAAAGTTTGTGGGGCCATAACATTTGTGTGGCTATAAAAGTTTCTCATTTAGGATAATTGGGTAAAATGAAAGAATTTAAAGTTGAATTATTTCCAAATTTAGAAATGTGTCATTTGTTTTGGAATAGACTAAAAAGGAAAGTACCTCATTTAATATAAAATAGAGGGAGTAGGTCATAAGAAAGTTGGCTGTCCTCTAAAAAAGAAATCAGGTAATTTTTTTGGGTTTTGTCTGCTTTGAAACTAGTCTTGTTCATGTTTCTTTAAATTCTCGGTGGTTGGATAGTGGTACAACTGTTCCTGTAACCAATGACTTGCAGGATCTAGTAAGTAGACGGAAGCCAAAAGAGGATGAAGCCAGTGTTGTTGTGGGCAATGGACTCAAAGCAAAAGTAGAGTTTATAGGGACATCTATTTTACCTTTTAAAAATAATTCTAGTATTCTTTTAGAAAATACTATTTTTGTACCGTCTATGAGACGAAAATTAGTTTCGATTTCCTTTTTGGACAAAGATGGTTATTCATTTCAACAAAATAATGGTATTATTAAAATTCTCAATGATTCACATGTTGTTGCTGATGCTTTTTTAAGTGATGGTCTATATCGCTTGAATGTATTGAATGAAACTTTTTCTGCAATGTATGTTGAAAATATTGCCCACAAAAGGCCTGTTAAGAGTAAACCGTCTTACCTATTATGGCATAGGCGTCTTGGTCATATTTCTAAAGAAAGAATTGAACGATTGGTAAAGGAAAATATTTTACATGTTCTTGATCCAAAAGATTTTGAAACTTGTGTGGACTATGTTAAGGGTAAAATGACCAAGATTAAGAGAAATGGTTCAACTAGGAGCTCTGGACTCTTAGAAATTATTCATACCAATATTAGTGAACCTTATGTACCTACTTTCACCAATCATAGGTATTTTATTACTTTTATTGATGACTTTTCAAGATATTGTTATATATATCTTTTAAAAGAAAAATATGAAGCACTTGATAAGTTTAAAATTTACAAGACTGAAGTTGAAAAACAGCTTGGGAAGTCCATTAAGATAGTGAGGTCTGACCGTGGTGGTGAGTACTATGGAAAATATGATGAGTCTGGTCAATGTATGAGGCCTTTTGCTTTATTTTTGCAAGAATGTAGGATAGTAGCACTATACCATGCCAGGTACTCCTGAGCAGAATGGTGTGGCTGAAAGACGGAATCATACTCTAATAGAAATGGTGAGAAGTATGATGTCAAGGACTAGGCTACCTGAGTATCTTTGGGGTGAAGCCTTAAAAACAGTTAGCTATATCCTGAATAGAGTTCCTACAAAATCTGTCTTGAAAACTCCCTTTGAACTATGGACAACCCGAAAACCTAGCTTGAATCATTTTCACATTTGGGGATGTCCAGCTGAAATTCGTATTTATTCGCCCACAGAAAAGAAAACTGATCCTAAAACTACCAGTTGTTTCTTTATAGGCTATCCTGATTACTCTAAAGGTTTTAGGTTTTTCTGTCCTTGGCGTGGCATTAGAATCGTTGAGTCTATTAATGCAAAATTTCTTGAGCATGATGTTTGTGATTGTGATTGTTCATGTGGTAAGGAAATTGTATTGAAAGAGAAGGAAGTCTTTGTCCCTGTTGTACATGAAAAGGTGGTAAACCAACCTATTCATGAGGGGGAGAATCAAGGGAACAACGACGTAGATCCCATAGTTCCTGAGCAAAATGTTCAAAATGAACCATTTCGTAGGTCACAAAGAGAAAGAAGGTCTGCCATCTCCGATGATTTTATCGTGTATGTGACTGAAAATCTCAATGATACTGGAGAGCTGACTGATCCTTTATCATATGCTCAAGCTATTTCCTCTCTATTTGTTGATAAATAGCGTGAAGTAATGAAATATGAAGCTCTATGGAGCACAATGGAGTGTGGGAATTAGTTGAATTGTCTGTAGGTTTTAGGCCTATTGGTTGCAAATGGGTGTTTAAAATTAAAAGAGACTCCAAGGGAAACATAGACCGTTATAAAGCAAGGTTGGTTGCTAAGGGTTATACTCAAAAAGAAGGTATTGATTATAAAGAAACTTTTTCTCCTGTTTCATCCAAGGATGCATTTAAAGTTGTGATGACTCTTGTGACTCATTTTGATTAGAGTTGCACCAGATGGATGTTAAAACTGCTTTCTTGAATGATAGTCTGCTTGAAGAAGTTTACATGGTTCAACCTGAAGGGTTTAAAGAAGCTGGTAAAGAACATCTAGTATGTAAGCTTAACAAATCCATATATGGGCTTAAACAAGCTTCCAGGCAGTGGTACTTGAAATTTGATAAAATCATTACAAAATTTGAATTTGTGGAAAATAAGCTTGATGAATGTGTTTATCTCAAAATAGCTAATGACAATTTTATTATTATGGTTCTCTATGTTGATGACATTTTGTTTGCCACAAATGATTTGGGCTTGATGAATGAGACCAAACAATTTATGTCTAGGTCTTTTGATATGAAAGATCTTGGTGAAGCCTCTTTTGTTCTTGGGATAGAAATTAAAAGAGATAGGTCACGTGGTTTATTGGGTTTATCACAACGTTCCTACATTAAGAGTGTTCTTAAAACTTTCAATATGCATGACTGTAGACCTGGTATTGCACCTGTTGTAAAAGAAGACAAACTTAGCAAGAATCAATGTCCGAAAAATGAAATTGAAATGAGAACCATGAAAGATGTGCCATATGCAAGTGTTATTGGTTGTTTGATGTACATACAGGTTTGTACAAGGCCTGATATTGCATTTGTTGTTAACATGTTGGGGAGGATTTTCTTCTAATCCTGGGTGGGCACATTGGGAGGCTGCAAAGAAAGTGATGAGATATCTACAATGCACCAAAGACTTCATGCTTGTATACAAAAAGGTTGATGATCTGGATCTTCTTGTATATTCAGATTCTGATTTTGCAGGTTGTCAAGACAATGTGAAATCAACTTTTGGGTATATTTTTATGTTGGGTGGAGGTGCTATTTCTTGAAAAAGTGAGAAACAAAGCATCACTGCTACATCTACAATGGAAGTTGAGTTTATTGCTTGTTTTGAGACTGCTTCACATGCTGTCTGGATGAAGAATTTTCTTACTAAATTGCAAATTGTGGATTTTATATCTAAGCCAGTGACTATTTTTTGTGACAACAGTGCAGCTATGTTCTTCTCTAAGAATAACAAGAGAACAAGAGGCTCTAAGCATGTTAGCCTTAAGTTTCTTAAGGTTAGAGATATGGTAAAAGAAGGTAATGTACGTATTGAGCATATTAGCACAAAATCTATGTTGGCTGATCCTTTGACTAAAGGTCTTAGGCCTGTAGTGTTTAATGAACATGCTAAAAATATGGGCATTTTAGAGTCTTTTGATGTACTTTAGTCAGTGGGAGTCATTTTATAGCTGTGACTGAGATATTACTTTTAATAAATTCTAATTTTATGCAAGCTTGTGTTATTTAATATTTGTTATGCTTATTGACTACATGATAATTTATTTATTTTTATTTCCAATTGAACATTGCATAAACTCATGATATCTTTGAGTTTTGTTATTTGTTGCCTTGATTATCCCGGGTAAGGCACAAGGAAAACCTCCTAAGGTGATATGATTTTAATATCATTTGATTTGGAGGCTCCTGATGTGATATAGTTATAATATCACTTGGAGGATTATTTCTTTCTAAGAGGTGTGAATCTATTCACCTTGATTAGAAAGATAATATGCTTATCACACATGTTTGATCCATGTTGATGGAAATTCTAGCATATGTGGTCGTAGATAGAATTCATACCTTAAAATGGTGTGATGCCTGCTACGATTCATTGTTAGTCTTCTCTATTGAGGCTGAATGAATTGTTATATGGGTCATTCTATCCTTGGCTATGTGAGTAGTGTGGCCACTGTAGAGTCTAAAATCTTTTTTCAAAATGATTTTCTTAAAACTCAAATATTTTAAAATTGTTTTCTTGTCCTCAATTAACGTTGGCGTCCAATTGGGAGAATGTTGGAATTTGGACTTACGTTAATTGGTTATAGCCTGAAAGGATAGTGATGTGGCCCAAATGGTGGATAAATAAAAGGCCTAATATCAAATATTATGTGTGTGGATAAGTGAGGCCCAATAACTATTGGCCTGTGATGGGTAGACACTCTTTATAAATAGAGGCCAACCCCCTTTCCCTAGCTATTAGGAAAAAAAACCTAGCGTATTTTGCCTCTTGAATACGTGGTAACGGTAGACGTCCCATCAGTCAAGTTCTCCGGGCTGTGAGAGCGCGTAGCTAGTGGATCGTGGAAGTTGGCCTCAGGCTTAATCGCCGTTTGTCGTCACTGCTGAATTCATAGAGTTTAATGGTACGATTCCTTAGACTCTAACTCTAGATTGATTGTGTAATTGTGTCTTAATCTCTGCTATGACTACGATTTAATTATCTTACATGTAGACCAAAACTAGGTATTTGCCCTCTAATCCCAAGTTCATTTTAGTATCATAAATCACTTTAAAGAGAAACCTTTTTAGTTGTAAACTTTTAATGCTAATTAAGTACTAGCAATTCATCTATGGTATGGGTGTGGAGGATGAAAGAATTTAACTAGCTATATCTTATATTAAAGTCAATGCAACATTTGGCAAGCCACCTTAATTTAGAGAAAATACTAATCTTCTACCTCAACAAATCATTTTTTTTTCTACAAAAAATGAAGTTGACCAAGAAATTAAGTTAGTACTCTATGGACATTATATTCAAACAAAACACGTCAACCTGGCGGCTCTTAACTTACAAAATAAGAGTAATAACAATAACGAAAAGTTGCACGTTATTCTTGACATCGTAAATGTGCCATCTAATGATTAGCTTAAAATTAATGATCTTTGAAAAATGAGAACAAGCAATATATATAAAAATATATATTTTTTTAAATGAAATTCTTGGCGTCTCAATTTAATTCACCACTTGAATATTTTTACAAAGGCTTAAGGCTATCTCTATATAAATGAGATGTTATGTGAAAGCTTCATCTTAATTAGTTTCTAACAAAAGCCTTTTCTTCATGATTACCTTACATAAACATATTACTCTAGGATTACTTGTTGCCAGCGCTGAGATAGCGGTTATGCCACTCCCTATCAACAAAAATTGCAAAAGAAAGTCTAAACTTTTGAATTTCAGAGTCAATAGTAGTCTTATATTTTGTGTGTGCAAAATATGCATTAGCCATTTTCGTGATAGCTATTTCCTTATTTTTCATCTTGAATTTGTATATTTTTTCTAAATTAACTTGCAAAGTACTTATTTTAGTGTGGTTATTTGCTATTTTCGGGTAAAACTCATATGGTTTTCCAATTTGAGGAGGGACTTACCAAGTCTTTTTTAAAGAAATATCCAGAACTATTTTAATTTTATCTTCTACTATACTTTGGTTCATTCATACATTACTCATTAACAAATCATCTTGTATTTGTACTTAGATTTAATTGAGCTCGAGTATGGACCAAGTGGATTTCACGTGTTAAAATATTAACAGAAAAAAGTTCAAATTGACATCTCTAATTTTGACTAGTGTTTAGAGTTATCCTTTATTATTCTTATGCTAGAGATTCGTTAATCTCTAGGATAAATACAAGACGATTTGCTAATGAAAAAAATATGAATAACCCCAAGTACATTGGAGGGTAAAATTAAGATATTTCGTAAAACAGAAAGGTATTTTGATCTTTCCCGGCTATTTTAACTTTGCAAGAATTACATAACTAATTATAATACGTAACACAACTTTTTATTCTCATATGGAGAAGGGGCTCAATCAGTAGGTGTTTACTATGGAATGCTGGGCAACAACTTTCCACCAGCATCACAAGTTGTACAACTCTACAAGTCAAAAAACATAAGAAGAATGAGGCTTTATGATCCAAATCAAGCAGCTTTACAGGCTTTAAGAGGCTCCAACATCCAAGTTATGTTAGGAGTTCCCAATTCAGATCTCCAAAACATTGCTGCTAACCCTTCAAATGCAAATAATTGGGTACAAAGGAATGTCAGAAATTTCTGGCCAGCCGTTAAATTTAGGTACTGTTCAATGTGTGGCTATATCAAAGATTATATTTTATTTATTTAATTATGTCTTCAACATGCGACTTAACTCTTTTTCATTGGTCAAACACATGGAGTTCTTTTCGAAAATAGGTGTGGGTAAGACTCATATAAAGAAAATGTGACTGCTTTAATACCATGTTGAACTGCATAACCATTTTATTTAAAAGTTTAAATTATTAGAGAGTGTACGTTTTATTTATTTAATTATATCTTCAACAAGTACATTGCCGTTGGAAATGAAGTCAGCCCTGTAACAGGCACATCTTCACTTACCCGATATCTTCTTCCGGCCATGAGGAACATTCAGAATGCAATTTCTTCAGCTGGTTTGCAAAACAATATCAAAGTCTCAACTTCTGTAGATATGACCTTGATTGGGAACTCTTTTCCACCATCACAGGGTTCGTTTAGGAACGACGTTAGGTCGTTCATTGATCCGATTATTGGGTTTTAAGGGGCATAAATTCGCCTTTACTCGTTAATGTTTATCCTTATTTTAGCTATGCTGGTAATCCGCGCGATATTTCTCTCCCCTATGCTCTTTTCATTGCACCTAATGTGGTGGTACAAGATGGTTCACTTGGATATATGAACTTATTTGATGCAATGTTGGATGCTGTGTATGCTGCCCTGTCTCGAGCCGGAGGGGGCTCGATAGAGATTGTTGTGTCCGAGAGTGGCTGGCCGTCTGCTGGCGCATTTGCAGCGACAACAAACAATGCAGCAACTTACTACAAGAACTTAATTCAGCATGTTAAAAGGGGTAGTCCAAGAAGGCCTAATAAAGTCATTGAGACGTATTTGTTTGCTATGTTTGATGAGAATAACAAGAACCCTGAACTGGAGAAACATTTTGGACTGTTTTCCCCCAACAAGCAGCCCAAATATCCACTCAACTTTGGGTTTTCAGATAGATTTTGGGACATTTCTGCTGAAAATAATACTATTGCAGCTTCTCTCATAAGTGAGATGTGATAAGAGAGTACTCTTAAATTCTCTTTAAATAAGTAATACATGGATGGAAAACTTAGTACCAATAACAAGATAGTTTGTTCTCTATGCAATTTTCTTGTAATGAGACACTAGTACTTGCTCTCTAGTGGTCCTCATGGATTGTTAAATAGAGACAAATTAAGCAAATAACATAAACAATTGAGTGCTGATTCTGCAATGATAAATGGAAATTAATAGTGGTGTTTTTTACTTCCTGTTCTTGAGATGTTGTCAAGCAGCCTTTTGTAAGTTTATTAATTGCAAAGAAGAATGCCTCATCTTTTCCAATTAAGATTCCCATTTATCAGTTTGTTGCACCAACTGCTACAGTTTTAGCCAAATGAATCGGTATTTGATTGTCTAGAATTTGAAATCATCTGCCAAAGTACTGAAAAAAAGATGAAAGCAATAATTAACATGAAAAACATATATACATGAAATAAACATATTGCGAAAAGTAGAAAACCATGTACTCAATCGGGCATCAATGCTGAATTGTTTTAGGCCTCTTCTTGCCAAGCCATGACTTGAACTAGTATACGCGTGTTCCGTTATTGACAAATAATAAGACCAAAAAGTTAGGGTTAGAGAGTGTGTTTACCCTTAAAATGAGTAACAATTGATTTTTACACTATTAAAGAATATGTGATTTAATTTAACATGAATGAACTATGAACAATAGATAATTGAACTAAAGGAAATCAGAGCAATCAAACCAAATGCAATGGATAAATAAGTCTAGCTTTGAAATGGATGTTTGGCAATCGGTTCCGATTCGGCCCTCGGAATGAGCTCTGTTACAACTTAATAAGCAGGCAACTGAAGAACACTTTGAACAGTAGCTAAAGAACAATTAACTTTATTTCTTTGATATACGTGCCAACAATGGTTGTTAAAATATAAAAGTTCCCCCTTTATATAGTAAGGGAGTTTCAATCCAAGTACAAGTCTAAATAAGGTAAAAAAATCTTTGGCTTCTAGTAAACGTTATTACACAGTTGATACCGGTCGAGACTTGTGCCATAATATCTGGTGGTGGGAGGATATTTCGGCCCCTCGTTTATTTTGTCTAACCGCCTTTCTCTTAGCCCCAGTTCTTCACTTTGCTTGAGCTCAACGCTTGGCAGTATCCGGTCTCGGACGCACCATTCGTCCTCCCCGGGTTCTTGTCTGTGGATACTCTCGAACTACCCGAGGTCATATCGGGTCGCACTATCCTCTCGTTTCTTTACCGGGGAATCGGGGATAACTTTTATCCTCGATTTTACCCGTATACAGATAGTCCCTTTACTTTTCGGAGAGCAGATTAACAGAAACGACGAGAATTGATTAATTGACCCCGTTTCCTTCATCTGTACGCTACAATCGGATCGACGAGTCAGTGAAATGTCCCATCAGTCACGTCGTTCTGACTTCAGATACGTGTTATCCGCTGGTTGACCATCCTCGAATGCAAAATGTCACGTATTAATTATCTCCCTCCTACTAAAGCTTCGGTTCCCGTTTTTCACCTTTTTACTTTTCGATTTTAAACCTTCTTAAGTTAACCCTGAACTTTTTACTTGCTCATAATTCCTTGAAATCTTCACACATTGTTCTTCATATCTTCATTCCTTCATCTCCAATCATCAAATCTTCATATTTCTTCTTTGAATCTTCAAGTTTGACCTTCAAATCTTCATACCTATCTTCAAACCTTCATATCCACCTTCAAACCTTCATATTCCCAAATATTGATGGCGAAAACCTCGAAACTCGTGCCTCAAAATACCGCTCATTCAACCGCTACCCCGACCGATGACATCAAAAAGACCCTGCCCAGCAGTCCCGAAACCTCCTTTTAAGGATTTTATTCCCGGAGGCTCTTCCATAGACAACAACTGTAATGTCAAGAAGGTCTCCAAATAAGGGGATCGCGGTAAGGAGGTGTGGAGGTATATTTGCTCCATAACCTAAGACACGCTCCCGAAAGTCCAGTAGGATTGCAAGTGGGAGGGCAAGGAAATAGTCATCCATGGTCCTGACGAGGACATTACAACTCACGTTTATATGTACCCCTTAACGCTTGGCCCGGTGGTCCTCAATTTTTGCAAAAGGTACGAGGTCTGCCTCGGGCAGATCCACCCATCTTTTTGGAGGATCGTGATCATCCTTCCTCACTTTGTTAATAACACGGAGTGCCCCATTCACTATTGACCACATTCTCTACATCTACGGCCCCCGAATCTTCCAAGGCGGGTTAATCAAGCTCGCCCAACGGGCAAAGAAGGCTCCCTTCTCGAGAATCGACGAGGACTGTGATGACCCGATAGGTCATTTCCAATTTTAACCTTCATTTTATGTTCTGAGACCTTGAATAGATCCGTTTAGCCTTCATCGATTTGCATGCACAATCCGTGTCCTTTTTTCCGAAAAGTTTTTTTTTGAGAAAATTGATGAAAATGTGAAATTATGTCTTAAAACTTATTTGAGTTGACTATGGTCAACGTCTTGTATAAATGGACCCAGATTAGTGTTTTGACGATCCCGATGGGTCTATATCGTGATTCGAGACTTGGGCGTATGCCCGAAATCGAATTCGGAAGTCCCTAGCTTGATCTAACGTAATTTTTTGAAAACTAGAAGTTTAAAGGTTTAAAGAATTCCTATATTTGACCGTAGGTTGAATTTGTTGCTACCAGGTTCAGATTTGGTTCCAGAACCTAGAATAGGTTTATTTCATTATTTATGACTTGTCTGCCAAATTTGGTGCAAAACGGAGTTGATTTGACATGATTCGGACCCCCAGTTGAAAAATTGAAAGTTCTTAAATTTCTTTGAAAATTTCGCTTGTTTTGGTATCCGATTCATAGTTCTAGGTATTATTTTTGGTATTTTGATCGCACGGGAGAGTTCGTATGATGTTATTACACTTGTGTGCATATTTGGTTTGGTGCCCCGAGAGCTCGGGTAAGTTTCAGTCGCTTTTCGTAGAGTTCATGGGAGAACGGATTTTTGCTGATGCTCAGATCTCACATTTGCGACACTTGCAATTGCGAGCTTCATGCTCGCATTTGCGAAGAGCACAATGTCCTGAAGAGTTCACATTTGCAAACTCCTTATCGTATTTGTGATGATGGCCTGGCATGGGTGTTGGTCGCAATTGCAGTCACTGGGTCGCTTTTGTAACATTTTCAAGTTCGCATTTGCGAACAATTCATCGCAAATGCGATGACAACATAGATGGGAGTTCTTCGCAATTTCGGTACCAAAAAAAAAAAAAGAGAAAGAAAAAAGCCTAATCATTGCCTTTAAGTCAAAACTCCCCGGGGGAAACTTTATGATCATTAGGAATTCGGGGAAACATCAATTGCGATGGTTTTCTCGCATTTTTGGGGTTCACAATTACGAACCCCAGGTCCCAATGGCGACATCTACGCCTGGACAAAAGAGGGAAAAACGAGATTTGGCTCATTTCTTTTAAACTCTCAACCCCAAACACCTTAGAGACGGTTTTTCCAAGAGGTTTTCTTTCTAAATTCATTGGTAAGAAAATTGTTACATCTCGCATTTTCGTACGTTAAAATTTCGTTTTCAGTTAACCGACGTAGACTCGGGGATGAGATCATCTTAACGTTAACGTACTTACGTTATTTATAACAAGAGATAAATAAGTGTTATGAAGGATAAAGAGGTACACAGATTAAAAGAAAACGAGTTTCGTTGAAAGTGGCTAACTTGGAATAAAATACGGGTCGAGCGATAATACCCGATAATTATGAACTAGTACTGTGCAAGGTACCATATGACCACGGTAGTATAATATATAAAGTATATATGAAGTATTTTAAAAATAAATAAAATTTTAAGTAATTCGTGGTAATTTTTAAATTATGCAGTTAATTGATTAATTTTCCTTATAATAGGACATTACCCAGTTAACTAATAAGTGGATAAAAAAAAAATTAATATCCCACCCCAACCCACGTGGCAAGAAGCCACAAAATTGGAAATGACTAAGTAGCCACTTGGCCAGATGGCTAATGTGTAATAATCAAGTAATAATTTAAGTCTTGATAAGATTTCTAAATCTTATCCATAACCTTTAGTAAGAATGCCTTATAAAGGCTTCAAAAAAAAAAAACCAAGATCTGCCTTTGGCATTAAAAGCCAAGGAAGTTGAAGTAGAAACGTTCCATTTTCAAAACCAAAAGTTTAGGAGCAATTTCGTCCAATACTTCAACAAATCAAAGCAGATTTTGTTCCTCAATTACAAAGCGCAGAAGCTTAATCCGATTTTTAGGTTCTAAGTTCAATCAACGAAGATTTCCAACTGAATATTATACGGAATTTTTCCAACTCCAGGTATGTTTAGGTCATCCCTTCTTTCTTTTGGCATGATCCAAATTATACTGAAGAAACGAGCAAAACACACAGTCTCCATAAATTACTCTATTCATAGAAATAGTAGGGGTGTCTATATTCTTGATTCCCCATGAAAAATATTATTATCTTCTGTTCATGGGTCTCAGAATAATACACAGTTGAAAAAGTTTATCCGGAAGGAATATTGAGATTATTACGTATTTTTCATGTATTTTCGCTCATTTATACATATGCATTGACTCATGAACGAATGTCGTTATATACACGTATATATGTAAATATATGTATATGGGATATGGGAAAAGGTTACGACGTTATATACGCACCACCACCTCATCAGCTGGTATATGTTGAGGATATTGCCCACAGTGGCCGAGATGATATGATGGGATGCCCTCAGTGGCTTGATGATATTATGTACACCCATACCTATGCATGGAACGATATTTATACGCACGTGCATGATATTATAAATGTTTCAGAATTTACAAAGTTATTCTTATTTAAAGATGTGTTTCTATATTCCATGTTTCATCTATGTCTTTTACGTACTAATTTTCATGCCTTACATACTCAGTACATTTTTTGTATTGACGCCCTATTTCACGGGGCCTGCGTTTCATGCCCGCAGGTGCAGGTAGGCAAGCTGACGGTCCCCCTTCTTAGGATACCTGATTAGCGAGAATTTGCGTGCTCCACTTGATCCGGAGCTACTTTGATTTTGGTACGATTTGGTTTTGGTACGATACGTTTGTGTGTGTGTGTGTATATATATAGGGGTATGACGTGGCTCAGTCATGTCTTTGTACAATTATGTTTTTATTAGAGGTCTGTAGACAGTATGACTAGTTGGGTTGTATGTGGCCTTGTCGGCTTTCAGTTTTGGACGTATAGTTGTCTATAGCAGCCTTGTCGGCTCGCCCACTGTATTCTGTATGTATACGTACATATGCCTTGATGGCATGTTTCCTTCATGTAAGTTATTTTCGTAATGCAGCAGATGTTATTTAGATTTTTATCTTAGGCACATGCTTAGGGGTGTTTGACAGGTAGGACTCAGGCACTCATCGCGGCCCATCGGTTTGGGTCATGACAAAAGTGGTATCAGAGCAGTTCTGTCCTAGGGTTATCTACAGACCGTGTCTAGTAGAGTCTTGTTTATGGGTGTGTTGTGCACCACGCTTATAGACAGGAAGCTACAGGACATACATGATGTTATCCTCTCTTTTTATCTCAGATCGTGCGATGCAAGAATTCATGTTCCTAACGATATGTTATATTTTCAGCGATGCCTCCAAAGAGTACGACCACCTAGAAGGGAAAGTCTATGGCTGGTGAGACTACTAGTCGAGCGCCACGAGTTACTAGGGCTCAAGGAGATTCTCATGGTGAGGTTCCATCTCAAACTTCACATACCCCGCCTATTCCAGAAGAGCTCCGAGGGGCACCAGCTCCAGCTCCAGCGCCCGCCCTTGTTCATTCAGCACCTCAGCCAAATGCGCCGGGTCAGGAGATGAGAGATGCTATTCAGTTATTGACCCGATTAGTAGCCGCACAGTCTCGGCATCAGGAAGTAGGTATTGGTCACGCAGATAGGTCCGTAAGTGCGAGGGTTCATGACTTTATTAATTTAGACCCTCCGGTATTCACTGGAGCAGATCCAAACGAGGACCCTCAGTTATTTATTAATAGAATTCAGAGGACGTTACGGGTAATGAAGGCCACTGCGACTGAGTTAGTTGAGCTAGCTTCCTATAGACTCCGAGATGTTGCAGTTAATTGGTACGAGTCTTGGGAATTGTCTAGAGGTGAGGATGCCCCTCCAGCAGTATGTCAGGAGTTTACAGAAGCTTTTCTTCGTCATTATCTACCCCCAGAGCTTAGACAGGTCAGAGTTGATAGGTTCTTGACCCTTCGACAGGGTAACCTGAGTGTTCAGGAGTACAATCTTCAGTTTGATTTATTGGCTAGGTATACTCCCACTATTGTATCTAAGATAGAGGATCTGGTTCACCGGTTCATGATGGAATTAGAGCCTCACTTGCTTAACGATTGTATGTCGGTCTCACTTCAGCCAGACATGGATATTTCTCGTATTCAGGTATACTCTCAGGGTGTAGAGGAGCATAAACAGAAACAGAGGGCCGATCGTGAGCATGATAGGCCCAAAATAAGAGAGCGAGGTCTTCGGGGTCCTTCTGGTGAGTTTCGATGTGGTCAAAGGCAGCAGTACTCAAGGTATCCATCCCAGCCCTTAGCTAGCACGCCCCCTCAGTTTGGCAATAAGAGATTTGATCGTTCTACATATTCAGGGTCTGGTTAGAATTTCAGGGCCTCAGGTTTTCAATATACGGGTGAGTCAAATCAAATGAGGCCACCCTTGTCACGATGTACTCAATGTGGTAAGCAACATACGGGGCAGTGTCGTATGGGGTTAGGTATTTGTTATACTTGTGGTTATCCAGACCACGTTATGAGGGATTGTCCGATGAGAGGTGATGCAAGCATAGCTCAGCCGTCGGGATCTGCAGCTGGTTCGTCATCATTAGTACGCCCCCCTGGGAAAGGTCCACAAGCACCAATGAGTCGTGGTAGAGGCAGAAGCGGAGCATCTAGCTCGCGCAGCCCTCAGAACCGCATTTATGCGTTGGCAGGACGACAGGACCAGGAGTCATCGCCTGATGTTGTTACAGGTATATTATCAGTCTCCTCCTATGATGTATATGCACTGATTGACCCAGGTTCCACCTTATCATATGTTACTCCGTTGGTTGCTAGTAAGTTTGGAATAAAACCTGAACTGGTTAAACTTTTTGAGGTATCTACACCTGTTGGGGACTCGGTGATAGCTAAGCAAGTATATAGGGGTTGTATAATAGTAGTTCATGGTCGACCTACCGTAGCAGACTTAATCGAGTTAGTTATGGTAGAATTTGATGTTATAATGGGTATGGATTAGTTGGCTTCTTGTCATGCCAACGTTGATTGTAGATCAAAGATAGTCCGATTTCAATTTCCATGGGAGCCTGTTTTGGAGTGGAAAGGTAACACGGCATCGCCGAGAGGTAGATTTATTTCCTATCTCAAGGCAAGGAAGATGATCAGAAAAGGTTGTATTTATCACTTAGTTTGGGTTCAGGATATGGAAGTGGAGTCACCAACCATTCAGTCTATCCCTGTGGTGAATGAGTTTCCAGATAAACTTCTGGGTCTCCTGCCAGAGCAAGAAATTGAGTTTTCTATTGACCTACTACCAGATACTCACCCAATATCTATTCATCCCTATAGAATGGCCCCTGCAGAGCTGAAAGAATTGAAAGAACAATTAAAGGACTTGCTTGAAAAAGGCTTTATCAGTCCTAGTACATCACCGTGGGAGCACCGGTGTTATTTGTGATAAAGAAAGATGGTTCCTTACGGATGTGTATTGATTATAGGCAGCTGAATAAAGTGACGATCAAGAATAAGTACCCGCTCTCGAGAATTGATGATTTATTTGATCAGTTGCAAGGTGCCAAATGTTTTTCAAAGATATACTTGAGGTTTGGGTACCATCAGGTAAGGGTTAAGGATGATGATATTCCGAAGATAGCATTCAGGACTAGATATGGGCACTTTGAGTTTCGGGTTATGTTGTTCGGTCTGGCCAATGCCCCAGCAGTATTCATGGATTTGATGAACCGTGTGTTTAGGCCTTTTTTTAGATCTGTTCGTAATTGTATTTATTGACGATATATTGGTGTATTCTCTTTCAGAGGATGAGCATGTTGGTCATCTGTATACTGTGCTCAAAGTTCTACAAGAAGGGAGGTTGTATGCAGAATTTTCTAAATGTGAATTCTGGTTGAACTCTGTAACTTTCCTTGGGCATATAATTTCGGGTGAAGGCATCCGGGTGGATGCACAAAAGATTGAGGTAGTAAAGACTTGGCCTAGGCCCACAACACCGACGGAGGTTCGTAGCTTTCTTGGTTTGGTAGGTTATTATAGGAGATTTGTAGAGGGATTTTCTTCCCTTTCAGCACCTTTAACAAAGTTGACTCAGAAGGGAGCAAAGTTTCAATGGACTGATGCTTGCGAATGGAGTTTCTAGGCATTAAAGGACAGATTAACTTTAGCACCGGTTCTAACGCTCCCAGAAGGGACCGATGGTTATGTTATCGATTGTGATGCTTCAGGCATTGGATTAGGTTGTGTGCTGATGTATTATGGTAAGGTTGTGGCTTATGCTTCTAGACAACTAAGAAAGCATGATAAGAACTACCCGACCCACGATTTAGAGTTAGTTGCGGTGATTCATGTACTAAAGATGTGGAGGAACTACTTGTATGACATTTAGGTTGATATCTATACGGATCATAAGAGCCTCCAGTACATCTTCAAGCAAAAGGAATAGAATCTACGTCAAAGGAGATGGTTGGAGATACTTAAAGACTATGACATTGACATTTTATACCATCCGGGGAAGGCGAACGTAGTAGCCGACACCCTTAGCCGTAGATCTATGGGTAGCCTGTCGTATTTGCAGGCAGAAAAGAGGGGAATAGCCCATGAGGTTCATCATCTAGCTAGCCTTGGAGTTCGGTTACTAGACTCAGGTGACGTTGGAATTACCCTTCAGGATACGACAACATCCTCTTTAGCAACTGAAGTAAAGGAACGCTAGTACGAGGATCATATGTTAGTTCATTATAGGGATACCACCCTTCAGAAGGAGAAGACGCCATTTGAAATTACAAAAGATGGGGTCCTCAGATATCGAGGACGATTATGTGTACCTAATATTGCAGGGCTGCGTCGGCAGGTTATGGGAAAAACTCACTATTCTCGTTATTCTATCCATCCAGGAGCGACAAAGATGTATCATGATATCAGGGAAATGTATTGGTGGGACGGAATGGAAAAGGATATAGCAGAGTTAGTTGCTCAGTGTCCTAACTGTTAGCAAGTTAAAATTGAGCATTAGAAACCCGGTGGGTTATTGCAAGCTATAGAGATTCCGACTTGGAAATGGGAAGTAACCAATATGGACTTCATTGTAGGCTTACCTCGTACCCAGTGTAAGTTCGATTCGATATGGGTGATTGTTGATAGGCTTACAAAGTTAGCCTATTTTTTGCCCGTTAGAACTACATATTCCTCAGAGAATTATGCAAGGCTTTATATTAAGGAGATAGTATGACTGCATGGTGTCCATGTATCTATTATCTTGGATAGAGGAGCTCAATTTACAGCTAACTTCTAGAGGTCCTTCCAAAAAGTATTGGGGACTCAAGTAAGTCTTTGTACAACATTTCATCCCCAGACAGACGGACAGGCTGAGCGTACTATTCAAACACTAGAGGATATGTTACGAGCTTGTGTAGTAGACTTCAAAGGTAGCTGGGATGATCATCTGCCGCTTATTGAGTTCGCATATAATAATAGTTACCATTCCAGTATTCAGATGGCTCTATACGAAGCTCTTTACGGACGGAAGTGCAAGTCACCTATTGAGTGGTTTGATGTTGGAGAATCTAGATTATACAGACCAGACCTGGTTCAGCAAGCCATAGAAAAAGTAAAATTGATTCGGGATCGACTATTGACAGCTCAGAGTCGTCAAAAGTCATATTCTGACGTGCGGCGTCGAGATTTAGAGTTTGGGGTTGATGACTGAGTATTCTTAAAGGTGTCACCAATGAAGGGTATAATAAGGTTTGGAAAGAAAGGCAAACTTAGCTCACAGTATATTGGGCCTTATTGGATCATTCGGGGAGTGAGCCAAGTAGCTTATGAGTTAGAATTGCCCTCGAAGTTAGAATCTATTCATCCGATTTTTCACGTATCTATGTTACGAAAGTGCATTGGCGATCCTACCCGAGTGGTGCCCATGAATGATGTACAAATTACAGAAGACTTATCATACGAGGAAGTTCCGGTTGCCATCCTAGACCGACAAATCCACAAGCTACAAAATAAGGAGGTAGCCTCCGTGAAAGTACTTTGGAGAAACAACAATGTGTAAGAAATGACTTGGGAGGCCGAGGAAAACATGAAGTCTAGATATCCCTACTTATTTCCTCCTCCAGAGAAGGGTCCGACTGATACATCATAATCATAAGGTACGTGTATAAATTCTTATGTTGGTTATTGTCATTGGTCATATGAGGCCATTATCGTTATTGATAATTGTGGTCCGGTATGGCGTTGGATTATTAAGTTTCTACAGGGAGAGTTGGTAGTAGTGTTGTTACAAAGGCGACCCTGCCAAAGTTATTGGATCACGGGGAGTTGAACATTCGAGGACGAATGTTTCTAAGGGGGAATGATGTTACACCTCGCGTTTTCGTACGTTAAAATTTTGTTTTCAGTTAACTGACGTAGACTCGGGGATGAGATCATCTTGACGTTAACATACTTACGCTATTTATAACAAGCGATAAATAAGTGTTATGAAGGATAAAGAAGTACACGGATTAAACGAAAAGGAGTTTCGTTGAAAGCGGCCAATTTGAAATAAAATACGGGTCGAGCGATAATACCCGATAATTATGAACTAGTACCATGCAAGATACCATATGACCACGATAGTATAATATATAAAGTATATATGAAGTATTTTAAAAATAAATAGAATTTTAAGTAATTTGTGGTAATTTTTAAATTATGCAGATAATTGATTAATTACCGGGTAACAGGACATTACCCAGTTAACTAATAAGTGGATAAAAAAAATTAATTAATATCCCAGCCCCCACCCCATGTGGCAAGAAGACAAAAAGTTGGAAATGACTAAGTAGTCACTTTGCCAGATGGCTAATGTGTAATAATGAAGTAATAATTTAAGTCTTGATAAGATTTCTAAATCTTATCCATAACCTTTAGTAAGAATGTCTTGTAAAGGCTTAAAAAAAACCAAGATCTGCCTATGGCATTAAAAGTCAAGGAAGTTGAAGCAAAAACGTTCCATTTTCAAAACCAAAAGCTTAGGAGCAATTTCGTCCAATACTTCAACAAATCAAAGCAGATTTCATTTCTCAATTACAAAGTGCAGAATCTTAATCTAATTTTTAGGTTCTAAGTTCAATCCACGAAGGTTTCCAACAGAATATTATACGGAGTTTTTCCTACTCCAGGTATGTTTAGGCCATCCCTTCTTTCTTTTGGCATGGTCCAAATTATACTGAAGAAACGAGCAAAATACACAGTCTTCATAAATTACTCTATTCATAAAAATAGTAGGGATGTCTATATTCATGATTCCTCATGAAAAATATTATTATCTTCTGTTCATGGGTCTCAGAATTAAACATCGTTGAAAAAATTTATCCGGAAGGAATATTGAGATTATTACGTATTTTTCATGCATTTCACTCATTTATACATATGCATTGACCCATGAACATATGTCGTTATATACGTGTATATATGTAAATATATGTATATGGGATATGGGAAAAGGTTACGGCGTTGTATACGCACCACCACCTGATCAGCTGGTACATGTTGAGGATATTGCCCACAGTGGCCGAGATGATATGATGGGATGCCCTCAGTGGCTTGATGATATTATGTACACCCATACCTATGCATGACACGACATTTATATGCACGTGCATGACATTATAAACGTTTCAAAATTTACAAAGTTATTCAGATTTAAAGATGTGTTTCTATATTCCATGTTTCATCTATGTCTTTTACGTACTAATTTTCATGCCTTACATACTCAGTACATTTTTCGTACTGACGCCTTATTTCACGGGGCCTGCATTTCATGCCCGCAGGTGCAGGTAGGCAAGATGACGGTCCCCCTTCTTAGGATCCCTGATTAGCGAGAGTTGGCGTGCTCCACTTGATCTAGAGCTGCTTTGGTTTTGGTACGATACGTTTGTGTGTGTGTGTGTATATATATAGGGGTATGACGTGGCTCAGTCATGTCTTTGTACAATTATGTTTTTATTAGAGGTCTGTAGACAGTATGACTAGTTGGGTTGTATGTGGCCTTGTCGGCTTTCAGTTTTGGACGTATAGTTGTCTATAGCAGCCTTGTCGGCTCGCCCACTGTATTCTGTATGTATACGTACATATGCCTTGATGGCATGTTTCCTTCATGTATGTTATTTTCATAATTCAGCAGATGTTATTCAGATTCATATCTTAGACGCATGCTAAGGGGTGTTTGACAGGTAGGACTCAGGCACTCGTGGCGGCCCATCAGTTTGGGTCGTGACAACTTCAATCTATTTCTTTTCAATTATCAATTACTTTTCAAGTGTTTTCAACATTAAATCTAGGATTTTCATGGTAGAAATTAGGAATTTGGGTATAATTATGGATTTTTTTAAAATTGGGAATTAGACCTCAAATTGGGGTCGAATTTCAAAACTAATCACATACTCAGGCTCGGGGGTGAATGGGTAATCGGGTTTTGGTCCGAATCTCAAATTTTTTACAAGCGATTCTGGGGTTGACTTTGTTGACTTTTTGAAAAAAGTGTAAAGATCTTAACTTTATGTATGGTAATTGATTTTCCTAGCATTTATTTATGTCATTGAGTTGATTTTTGTTTGATTCGATTGGTTTGGAGGCGGATTTTAGAGGAAAAGCCCCGATTGAGCTTTGATACTCTTGCAGAGCGGGGTAAGTGTTAGGTCTAACCTTGATTTGAGGGAATTAGGAGCCCTTGGACTATGTGTTATGTGGCCTATATGTGTAATGGCATATATGCGAGTTGACAAGTGTATATGCGCCGCCAAAATAATTGTTTCCATGCTTTCTCGTATTTTATTAATTATTTTATTCCATATCTTAACTTTTACATGTATTAAATTGCTTCATGTGCCTTAACTTGGTACTTGCCACTTATTATTCTCGTATTAAAATATTTGTTTCTCTGCTTCCATGCTTAACTGCTACTCACTTTAATTGTCTTGTACACTTTAATTGTCTTGTATTTGGCTTATCTTGTTGCTTTGTAATAATTGTAGCATTCCTTGATTTGGTACGAGTTTCCTTCATGGCTTTGCTTTTATATTCTTTAATCTTAGAGATTCTTGTTAATTGAGTTGTTAAGTTGATTTCAGTCATTGATTTTATTTATGAATCGGGTTGCACGGCGCAACGAGTGGAATAAGGGAGGATTAATGGTGGGATCGGGTTGCACGCCGCAATGGATTTTATATGTGATATTGATATTGTAAAATAATGGAGGATTATGATATTGATTATGATTATATGATGGGATGGGTTGCGCGCCGCAACGGATTTTACTTTTATTATTCTTGATATTGATATGGTGGAATAAGGAAGGATTGTGTTTGTATGGTCGGATCGGGTTGCGCGCCGCAACTGATTGTGTGTTTTGTATTCCTTATTACATTGTGTTAGCTTTTAGTGTTTTCATATGAGATTCTGAGGACTGATGTTTCTGGTTTTACTGATTTCGAGGATTAAGTTTATTTACATAAGTTAACTGCTTTACTTTTCCTGCGATTCTTTCATGTTATTATCATTATACTGCATACATGTTGTTATAAGTGTTTCGCCTTAGCCTCGTCACTACTTCATCGAGATTAGGCTCGACACTTACATTATACATGGAGTCGGTTGTACTCATACTACACTCTGCACTTCTTGTGCAGATTTTGGAGTTGGTCCTATCGACGGTCAGTAGATTGCTAGGATTGATTCCCGATTCAGAGACTTGAGGTACAGTTGCACGACATTAACAACCCTAAAGTCCCCTTCCACCTTATCCTAGCTATTTATTCCATTTCAGACAGTTTTACTTTCATTCAGACTATTATTTGTATATTTCTAGTCGCTCGTGCACTTGTGACACCAGTTCTGGGATGATATTTGGACATCGTTGTTATCTTGGTTTATTCACTCTATTTCGGATTTATTTTAGCTATTTCGATTTCTTGATTATCTTTTAATTTGAACTGTTAAAAATGGATAATTATTTAAACGTTGGCTTGCTTGGAAAGTGAAGTGTTAGGCACCATCACGGTCCCCAGGGTGGGAATTCCGAATTGTGACAAGGACAAGGATTGGGGATGGCAGGGGAAATTTGTTCGGGTAAAGATCGAGGATCTCATTCCCTCTGATTTCCTTCCGTTCCCTGAGAAAGGGAACTCAACACGTAAGTTCATCTCCTCTTAGGTAGCTAAAATGATTCTTTGATTTTATTCTTCTTTCTTATTGCCCGGCTTTCCCGTTGTGCAGCGGTTGCCTGAGTCCCTAATGTGGTCCCCATTTCAAGGAGTGGGTCGAGGGGAACTGCAAATAATTGACATACTCCGAGTGCGAATGGCGCAAACTTTCAAAAGTCAAATGAGAGGCCCGTTCCCATGGTGAGTGTTTTTCTACTAATTGAATTTTCTTTCCATTCCACTGTCAATGTGGATAAATCCCTTTCTTCCTTCCACAGTTTTGCCCAAGACCACCGAGCTTCAGGCGATGGACGAGGACGAGGCCTCGTTCTTATCTGCAAAACCCTATGCTTTTGGATAGCCTTCCGCCATGGACACTGTGAAAAAAGGAGGAGAAAAAGAGAAGAAAAAAAGGGTCTTCTGGTTCCTCGGACGCTCCCGCTGCGGCCAAGAAAAAGAGGGTTACAGTTAGGGTCCGAAATAGTACCAAAAAGGGTAATTGGTCCAAGGTATCGTACCTTGATTCTCTTTTCCGGGTCAGGGACTACCCTGAAGATGACGACATAGAGTTTGTCCCCCATGAGTCGGCCGTCATTTAAGAAGAGCGCACAACAGTGGAGGGAGGCAATGGTAAAGCCAAACCCTCTTTAGTTTGGGAGCCCCAGGAAAAGCCTGTAGCTATTGCATCTCGAGAAGCTACTCTAGTTCCCCGGAAGTCGCCAACATCATCGATGTTCTGGAGTAGCCGTCTCATACGAAGTCTATTTTTTCTGAGGCCTGGGTCGTTAGAGAAAAGCCGAATGAGGCATCACGGGCTGCAGATGAGGCCCTCAACCTATTTTTTGAAGGCATGGATGTTGGTGTACTGGAGGACTACTCCGGTTTTGGCCACCTAGAGATCCCATGAAACAACATGCTACCGGGATCAGATGGACCCAAATCAATACTGAAGTTTGTCAAGTAATTCCTCTCCCTAAGAGCGGACTCTGGCTGATGCTATCCAGGCCAGTTGGCATGGCTAGATATCTTCGTTCCTTGGTGACCGATGAGGACCAAGCGAAGATGAACGAGGTGGACGCGCAGGACCTTTTTTAACGAGGCACTTAAGGCATTGAGCAGGGTATGTTTTTTTCCCTTCACATCTTTAAAGAATCCGTTTTGCTTTAGCGTATTTTAATAATTTTGACATTTATCATGCCTCAAGCTTTGGTGCTTCACCATGATCACTTCTATCAGACTCGGATGGAGGTCAGCCATCATAAGTTTGAGCTCAAGGAGCAGGTCCGACAAAAAGAAACATACAAAGCTCTTTTAGAGAAAAATGACGTGGTACTCAAGGACCACTCCGTCCTCCAAGCCGAGCTAGAAAGAGCTCAAAAAGAGGCCTTGAAGGTAAAACGGGAACATGCCCTGCTGGCTGAAAAGGTAAAGTGTTTGGGGTTAATAACGAAAGGCTAAGCGCAACTGCTAACGCCACAACCTCGCATGTCTAATAGAATATAGACATGATCGACCAACTTAGGGCCGAAATGAACAAGCTCAAAACCTCAGCCGAGGAGCTGAGGAGCAAAATGGATCTCCTAGCCTCGGAGCGGGATGCCACTAAAGAGGATTTGGTATCGACCAAGGATCAGCTCCAGGTGATAAAGGATAAAGCTGACAAATGGTCTCGGCTAAATGACGAGCTCCGAGAACAACTAGACTCGGTTGTCACGGAATGGGATGCTCTCGACTAGGAACACACTGCGCTGAAGTCCAAGTTGGAGGTAGCTTCGAATGAGGCCTCCGAAGTTCGGGACATGTTGGCCCAGTATAAGAACGATGTGGAGGTGACCGAGACCCGTGTAATAACAAAGACCGAGTATGTGAAGTGGTTGTTCCTGGGGGAGACCTTTGAGGAGATTCATGCCTCAGGGTTTGATCTAGCGTCCGAGATCAAAGAGGCGAAGAAGCTTGAGGACAAGGCAAAAGAGATATACCAGCCCGAGGGTTCGGGTAACAAGTCAGGCTCCGGAGAAGACTAGGCGGGAAATGCCTTAGTTTATTTTTTGTTTTCCCTTGTGTGTGTGTGTGTGTATATATATTGTTTTGGGGCCGCTTCACGTGCATCTGTAAATACCTTTTGGTACATATATAAAAAAATTCTCTTCAGTTATATTGTGTCCTTTACTTTTCAGTATTGCTTATGCTCAAGAATTAAAACTTGTGTTTCTGTTTTCAAAAGATGCCATCGATGCCTTAGCATAGAATTTGACATAACTTAGACTATTTGTTCCCCCAAAGCTCGGATGAGGCCTAAGTTAAGTAACAACTCTGAGTTGCTTTGACTTTGGAGAATCCGATACAAATGAAGTCTTTATTCAAATATTTATTTGGACATGATTATTCTTTGCCGAAGGTGGCCCTTTTCATGGCCGAGTCTGAAATAATCTTTCATAGACAAAAAAAAGTATAAGGACCGTACTTTTAATGTACGGACTCGAACGTCTCCAAGCCGTTTAAGTTGGTTGTAGCCTTTTATTTTCGGGCCCTGCCTAGTCGGCTTGGTGCCCCCGGGATTGAGTAGCTCGAATTGTCCTATTTTATTATCGAGTAGCAGTCCCTGGTTCGAGGAGGCCCGTAGGCTTAAGGATTTTGAACCCTATATTTATTCTAAGCAACTTAACGATAATATCGTTGGTGCAAATGTGAATTGATGAAACATAGAAGGCAAACTTCCTTTATTACTTTGAACGTAGTGTAATATCTACTATGGCGAGAATGATCTACACGGGCGCGGTTCGTTTGACCTTTTGACCCTTATAATTAATTCTAATATTCAAGTCGTGGCTTTTAACATCTAATAAAAATGCCTTCTAAAATTTCGAATTCAGGATCTTGACTTAGGGCCTGGTGCCTGATAAGTGAGGATTTTGACTACTTATTAGTACCTTTTAGCTTTTGTTTAGTCCAAAAGTGTTTAATTGTATTCTTGAAAACTAATGAAATATGCTTAATTACAGAAGTATTGGAAAATGAGCCACTAAGATGAAATCCAACTCAAAAAGGATTGATTTGAACTCAAGGACAAAATTTAGGCACAAAAGCTCAAGTGCGGACTGCAGATTTCCATATTTTTGTCCGAAAATTCTAGCCTTGTATAAATAGAATAGTTTCACGAAAATAGGCCAAGTTTTGAATATTCAACCTGTTGTAGCCGTTTTTCCTTGCTTCTTTAGGCAACTTTAGCTTACTTTGGTGATATAACATTGGATTTTATCTTTTAATCTTTTAATATGAGTTTTATCATCTTTTCTTCTTTATTTTCTTCTATGCCCATTATGAGTAGCTAGATTTTTAACTAGGGTTGGGTCACAACCCTAGTGTATAAACCAAATGGGTGTTTGATTTATGGCTTGTTTATGGTTGGGTGTTTATTATTTAGCCTTGTTCTTGCTTTTAATTGTAGAATTAATGGTTGCAAACATTACTTCATGCCTATTTGACTTGGTCTTTACTTGAGAAAGAGAGATAGTCTAGAAAAACTTGGCTAACATAAAATTGGACAAAATAAAGAGATTGATAGTCCCAATTAAAGAGTTGAACCTAGAGATAGTAAAACCCTACTTGAGCATTCTATCAACTGTTTTGTTCAATACCCATATGGACTTGAGAAAGCCAAATTGGACAAAATCCCTTACTTATCTAGAGATATTGAGTGAGTACTTAAGTGTTGATAGCTATAATACACTCCGACCAATAAAATAAGCTTTAAAGTTTACAACCTGTTAGGCTAACACCTAGGTGAAGGTCATAGACCTAGGCCTTTTTATATATTTGAATAACATCCAAAAATATTATTCTCTAGCTTTATATCTTTAGAATTGCAATCCTTAGCATAATTTCAGAAGTAAAAACAAAAACATATTTGTGAAAGTGCAATCTTGATACTTTACGTGCTCAATCCAAATATATACTACTAATTCCCATCTCAGCTCCATGTGGATTCGATCCTGACTCCTTGTTGGGAATTATTAATGCAATCCACCGTTTCATAACCTCAAATAGAGGTGTGACTTGGATGAGATTAATTTTTGGCGTCGTTTCTGGGGAACTTACTTTTCGGGGTGGTGATGAAAAAGTGATTTTCCATGTGTGTAAGTCTATGCGGAAACCCAAAAGCAATGAGGTGTATTCTTTCGTAGATTTGGTGACCGATGTGATTGTGGATGAAGCAAGTGCCGTGATGAATGTTGATGATACATTGGAGGCCGTCTCGCTCAATTGTGAGGATGAAGAAATTGAGGGCTAAGTGGAATGTGTGAACTCTTTGCAAGGGATAAAGTCATACACTTATGAGCCCCACAAATTGTCCTTGGATCTTGAGAATAGAACCACTCCTCCAACAAAGCCTTCAATTGAGGAGCCTCCCATCTTGGAGTTAAAACCATTGCCCCCACATCTTCGGTATTAATTTCATGGCCCTTCTTCTACTTTACCGGTTATTCTTTCCTCTTGTTTCACTAACGTGCAGGTAGATTCCACATTGTTCGTGCTACAAAAAAGGAAGAAGGCTATTGGTTGGACATTTGTAGATATTCAGGGAATAAGCCCCCATTTTGCATGCACAAGATTAACTTGGAGGAAGGTGCCAAGCCATCTATTAAACATCAAAGGAGACTTAATGAAGCCATGCAAGATGTTGTCAAAGAGGAGATCATCAAGTGGTTAGATGCCGGGGTTGTTTGCCCCATTTCCGATAGTTTATGGACTTCTCTGGTTCAATGTGTCCGAAATAAAGAGGGCACGACGGTGGTCACCAATGACAAGCATGGGTTGATTCCTACAAGAACGGTGACCGGGTGGAGAGTGTGTATGGACTATCACAAGTTCAACAAAGTCACAAAGAAGTTTCATTTCCCACTTCCCTTCCTAGATCAAATGCTTAATAGATTGGCCGGCCGTGCTTTCTATTGTTTCCTTGATGGTTATTCGGCTACAATCAAATTCTTATTGCTTCGGAGGGTCAAGAGAAAACTACTTTCATATGTCCTTATAGTACTTTCGCATTCTTACGGATGCCATTTGGATTATGCAATGCACCGACTGCTTTTCAAAGGTGTATGATGGCTATCTTCATGGACATGGTGGAGGACTACCTTGAAGTCTTCATGGATGACTTTTTGATGGTCGGGATTTTGATTATTGTTTAGCAAACTTGGACAAAGTGTTGGCAAGATGTGAAGAAACAAACTTGGTGCTCAATTGGGAGAAATGTCATTTCATGGTTGAGGAAGGCAATATCCTTGGCCATAAGATCTCAAAGAATGGCATTGAAGTTGACAAGACAAAGATTGAGGTGATTTCTAAACTTTCACCTCCAACTTCAGTCAAAGGCGTGCAGAGTTTCTTAGGTCACGCGGGATTTTACCAGCATTTCATCACAGACTTCTCTAAAGTGGTGAACTCGTTGTGAAAGCTTTTGGAGAAAGATGCCAAGTTCCATTTCAATGATGAGCGCATGAGAGCCTTTTAATTGCTAAAGCTCAAGTTGACTACTACTCCCATCATCACCGCTCCAAATTGGAGTGTTCCCTTTGAGCTCATGTGTGATTCAAGTGATGTAGCAGTAAGGGATGTTTTTGGGCAACGCATCAACAAGATCTTTCATCTGGTATATTATGCAAGCAAGACCATGAATAGTGCCTAAGTCAACAACACCGTTACAGAGAAAGAGCTTCTTGCCATTATGTTTGCTATTGAGAAGTTTCGCCCGTACATGACGGGTGAAAAATTGATTATTCATACGGATCATGTGGCACTTTGCTATCTTATGAGCAAGAAATATTCCAAAGCCCGATTGATGAGACAGGTACTTTTGTTGCAAGAGTTTGATATAGACATCCAAGATCAAAAAGGAAGTGAAAACCAAGTGGCAGACCACTTGTCTCGTTTGGAGGAGGAGGGAAGTCTGCATGATGGCCTTGAAATCAATGACTTTTTCCCCAATGAGCAACTCTTGGTTATTTCAATGAAAGGGGTGCCATGGTTCGCGAATCTAGCAAATTTTCTTGTGAGTAGTATCATTCCAGTTGAGTTCTCTTCAAACCAAATGAAGAAGTTCAAACGGGATTGTCCAGACTACTATTGGGATAGACCGTACCTTTTCCATATTTATACGGATGGAGTGATTAGAAGATATGTACCGGAGGAAGAACAAGTTAAAATTCTTGGGGCTTGTTATTTTTCGCCTTATGGTGGTCACCATGGTGGATACGTACCTTTTCTTGGCTTCATGGGTCATTTTATGAGTTCTTGTGGAAACACCTACATCTTGGTCGCGGTTTATTATGTATCCAAATGAGTTGAGGCCGTTGCTTTGCCCAACAATGAAGCGAGAAGTGGTGTCGTTTTTGAAGAAGAACATTTTTATAAGACTTGGTACTCCAAGGGCTATCATAAGTGATGGGGGGTCGCATTTTTGCAACAAAGCTTTCGATATCTTACTCACCAAGTATGGTGTCACTCATAAAGTCACGACCCCCTATCATCCTCAAGAAAGTGGTCAAGTGTGTAAGGCCCCGTGAAATTTCTACTCAAAAACCTGAGTCTTGCGGTGCCAAGTTAGGATCATGTGTTAGAAATTCATAAAGCTTGTCGTGGTTCGGACCCTTTGGATTGATCTGTGCATTAAAAAGTTAAAGAATAGTGTTTTCCAGAAAAGTGCAATTCTGCGGTCAACTCTGCGGTCGCATAATAGCTATGCGGACCGCATAATCACCGCAGAGTCAGGCAGTGTGAAGGTTAATTTTGAGGTCAACTATGCAGCCAAATATGCGACCGTATAATCGATAAGCGGGCCGCATAGTCGTCACATAATCCCCTTGGAACTTTTGCGAGGAGCAGTTCTGCGGTGCATTTTACGACCGCAGAATGGGTATGCGGACTGCATTTTTGTCACATACCTAGGCAGATTGTTCAGGTTTTTGGGAGCATTTTTGCGGTCCATTCTGCGGGCCGCATGTCAATTTTGCGATCGCATATATAATCGCAGATTTGAGTCGGGGCTCCAGATTTCTAAACTTTAAACCCGACCCCTGTCGCGCAACTTTTCCTCGCAAAATCGGGTTTATGACATTTGGGAGGACAACTCATTCCTTTTGGGAATTGAGTTTGCATTTTAAGAGTCGCCACCTAATGATTAGGGATTGAAATTATTCCAAGGGGAAGGTGTTAGGCACCCCTCAGAATCCACTAGTGTGGTTCCCGGCCAAACTATTATTGTGAATTTGGATGCAAATAACATATAGACAAATAAGGCTCAAATAAGAATGGATTTCACATATAAAATTTTGAAAATAAACAAAGTTTGGAAGAGCACTTAAGAAGGCTGATTTTAGAAAATAAGGAGTAAACAAATGCTAAGAAAATAAGAATAAAGGGAGGGGGGTCCTAGGTTTATTAAAAATATGGATCACATCAATGCAATACCCTGTAATCACTCCTCAAAAGAGGGGTTACACATGGTATTAGCGCACCGGTCATCATATCCATATCTACCCTTCCCACCCCGTTAAGGTATTTAAAGAGCGGATTAGTCTCGTTTACTTATTGCATGCTATTACCCATCCCAATCCTATCAGTCCCGGAGGCATTTAGGACTACTTATCCTAAAAGGGAGGGATATTACGCTTATTTGTAGTTCCAAAGGTAAAAACTCTAAAGTGACATACAAAACACGTATTGCAAATTGGGGGAAAGCACATAACAATAGAGGCTCAGATATACCTCCTTAAACAAAGAAAAACGTAATTAACATGACTTACACATACTGTTTAGGTCTGATTATAAGTATTATATACGAAGAAGGACGGTTTCTGAGGCAGTTTTAGTTTATTGCATAGCTCAGATAAGAAATCCAAATCAGGCCTGCCTGTTGGTTGTAGCAACTAACAGAAGCAGATTCAGTTTATAATTATACTCTAAGGCTTGCCTAAGTGTTAAACAAGGATCCCATAGGCATGACATCTACTGGATTCAGAAAAAAAAAACAATGAAATAGTAAGGCTCGAAATGAACTGTTTAAATGCATGCTCGTTAAACTTGCTAAATAATAGAATCAGATTATTAAAAGAGAGGCAGGATTTAAGCGAATTGATTAAAAGCTCTACAACTGACACCAATTATACTGATTTTAGATTTATGCTTAAGTGAAGTGGATTAGATTCAATTAGGAATTCTAATAGGCATGCTTTCTATGCGTTGCTGATTTTAAACCTTGTAGACATGGTGTAAAAAATGCAGAAGCCTTATAGACATAGTATCTAAATGCATAAGACTGGTTTTAAACCTAGAAACATGGTATCTAGCTTGCAGAATTTGTTTAAGAACTATGCGCATGGTATCTAGATGTAATTGAATAGGCAGAATTGACAATCTTATAGGCATGATTTCTATATGAAGTTGAGTATGCAGAATTCAGAATGGACCTATAGGCATGATTTCTATATGCATTTTGAATATGCAGAATTCAGAACACCTATAGACATGGTTTCTATATGAAAGTTGGATATGCAGGAATAAAGTAATCCTATAATCATGATTTCTACCCTTTGCATAAATAGTTACCCACCCTTTTTCACTAACCATCCTCAAGTGTTTATTACAAATTATTACAACCCAGAATAAATAAAAATACATCAAAAACAAAAAAATACAACCAGAGGAAGCCTGATTGTTGACTTCCTCTCTGAGTTATGACTTCCTCTCCCAAATGTATTATCAGAATGGGGACAAGTGCTGTGTGGAAGGGCCAGCCCTCAAGTGTCCAAGTTCAGAGGGAGCTCAAAGGGGTCCCAAGGCAAGGCTCACAAGAGGGGGGCAGAACTTAAGGACTAAGAAAGTGTGCAAGTGAAGAACAGAATTCTAAAAAGGGGAAAGGAGAGGGAAGCAACTACAAATAAGTACACAAAACGGGGTTTAGGGGGAATAGGGAGATTGTAAAGAGTCTATTGCTTAGGCAAGGGCAGGCTTTAGGCATGTCAGAACACACACTATTGATTCATGGACAATAATTTGCAGTATTGCCATGCCTCAAACCATAGCATGAACATATAGGGGTAGGGGTTTGGGATTCATAGTAGAATAGGCAGAAAGAAATTTCAGCATGCTAGAGTAAGTGCATTGAACTATACCTAAGTAGTAGGCAGACATGCAAGAAAAGGTAGTAAATAAATATGTTGTTGTGATTGCTGAAAATCTTAATTAGAACATACCAGTTTAAAGAAGCAAATAGAGAAAAAGCAGGCAGCAGGACTTGCAAACATGCCACATTATGAGTAATAAGAGAGAATACTTTTGAGTGTAAGTGTAAGTTTAGAAAAAGCTGCGAGTGTTGGTGTCCTTGTGTCAATGAAAGAGTCAGGTATTTATAGTGTGAAAACAAGCAGAAAATAAGGTAAGGATTATAGTTCAGAAATAATTAAGGAAATTTGTTTCAATTAAAATCAAATCAGTATCAAAGACTTCCTTTAATTAAGGAATTAAATCAAACGGTAGCATGCAAGTGCTAAATAAGGGAAAAAATCATATAGGGCTGAATATGACCAATAAGGAAATATTTCCAACATAGTACAAGTACACAGTAGGTTAAGAGGCTAGGTTTATCAGACTCTACTCAAGGAAAGGCCTGTAAGAATCCCATACCAATGTAATCAAGGTAAGGGGATCAAATCGACTTAAGTAGAAAAGGTAGGGGTCGAAGGTTTGAAGGAAAGTATTCTAATAAATCCAAGAAGCAGGGAAGTCAGAAAGAATAAATTACAAGAGTGCAATCAGAATTACACAAAGAGATTTAAAATTAGTTCACAATCAAAGGTTATTTTGAGAGGGAAATTTAGCATATAAAGTAGTGCATAACATTAGGCATGCAAGGCTGAACTCATGGCAAAGAATAATCATAAGACAGTCACATAGGTCAAATTCACCATCTTAATAATAGAGAAGGCGAGAGTATCAGAAGCATGCGAAAGGGTCGAGTAGAAAGCTTTTCTGAAAACTGTAATCCAGTTCCAATGAGAACAGGAAATCGAAATCACATAAAGCACAGAAGTTGAGGTAGAGATTTTGAAACTTAGTCGAGCAACAGATGAAGCAACTTCAGAAACCTAAATAGGTCCAAAGAGATTAGGGTTTTGAAGCCAAACAAGTTTAGAGATGAGGAACCAACAAATCACGTAGCAAATAGCCTCAAAACTTGGATGAACCCCCAAATTCTAGGGTTTTTACCATTATTCGAGTAGAGAGACAAAAACAAGTAAATCACGTAGAAATGCTAATGAAATAAGTTCAGAAATCCCAAAAGGGAGCTAAGACTCTTAGCATGCATTTTCCAGTAGAAGAAACTCATGAGAAACATAGTAAAAGAATAACATAATAAACACAGTAGAAGAACACATAAAGAGACACAATAGAAGAAACTCATAAGAAACATAGTTGAAGAACCACATAAGAAATATAGTAGAAGGAGCACATAAGGAAACCAGTAGAAGAAACTCATGAGAACCACAGTAGAACATGTTAAAGATCAGAAAAACCCTAAATCGGAAAAGATGAATGTTTTGAAAGCAGAGTTTTGAAAGAAACTTTTGAGAAAACATTTACAAGTTTAGGGTAAGCACTGATCTACAACGGATCTAAAAGAATCAGAAGAACCTCGAAAGTTAGGGTTTCAAAAGAAACCAAGAGAGTGAGAAAGGCTTTGGAAAACATCGATCTAAGCAAGAGAAGTCAATATCAGGCTCGAACAACCATGGCTGCCGGAGCAAGGTCAGAGACAGCCATGGAACTCGAATCGAACAACATCTGGACCCCGCTTTTTTCATGGTTAGGCCTTTAAACTTCAGTAACCAGGCGTGTAGGAGTTATAGGAGGCCGGTATAGGACTTCAATGGCCTTGGAAGCCATGGATTCCGGTGATTTTATGGTGGAAGTGGAGGGAGGCGGCTAGGGTTCGAGAAGCTTTAAGAGAGAATTGAGAGAAGGAGGGGGGGATTCAAGGGCGGCTATAGAAGCAAATGACATAGGGTTTGGGGGGTAGGTCAGGTTAAAAAAGGAAGGGGTGAATATTAGTCGTTGATCACTTCCAGGCGGGTTATTAAAACGGGTTGTGGGTTGGGTAGATTTAGGATTTGGGATGGGTAATTAGGTTATTAGGTTGGGTTTAATTGGGGTGCCAAATATGGCTAAAATTGAAATGCAAATGGGCTAACATTTATATAGCCATTTTCCCTTATTTGCTTTATAAAAAATAGTAAAATGATTTCTGGACATAAATTAAAAGCACTAAAATGATTAATAATACATAATTATCAAATTAAAAATACTGGAGTCAATTTTATAAACATAAATATGATTTATATTTTAAAAGAGGCCAATATTGCAATTATATACAATTTAGCTTTAAAAATGCCAAATAAATTTGTAAAAATACGCAAAAATTATGTTAGCTATATTTAGTACAAATATGAGAATCTAATAAATTAATTACCAAAAAGATAATTTTGGGAATAATTATTGGGTTTTCTTGATAAAATAGGGCAATAAATTGGTTTAAAAATTCTTAAAAGTTAAGGAAAAATAAGAAAACCTTTGGACATACTTATATATGCATATATATACTATTTTGAAAGTATTTTTCATATTAAAAAATATACAGGGAAAAATTGGGTATCAACAACTGCCCCTCTTTGTCTAGAAAGGATGAAAGAGTTGTCGGGTAAAGATATGATGGCCAATTTTGACTGAACGAAATGGTTTGAAAAGGTTTGGCCGTGCTCTAGCTCCTGAGCTGCCTACATGTCACAGGAATCAGATCATATGTAGTTTAGGATCCGCCGGGAGTATGCCGATGGAGACTTTTCAAAGACGGACGCGATATTGAGGACGGGGTGAATGGTCAAAGTCTAACAGGGCTGTGGGAACTGGAGCGGGATCGCTCCTACTGAGATGGATATTGCTTTCCGGTTTACCTGCAAATAAGAAACACAAGCATATCTTGTGCATAAATTTAAACATGATGCAAATTCCCGTCGGACCATGAATGTTTGTCCTCGGACGATTAGGATGACGTCCTTAGACCATGATGTCCTGGGCCATGAGGCGTATAAAGGAATCGTAGGCCATGAAATGATGCTCTCGGGCTATGATGATGATGCCTCCGAACCATGATGCCTTTGAATAATGATATGCAAAAAGATTAAAAGGGGTCCTCAGGCCATGATATGGTGTTCTCGGGCTATGAAAATAGTGCCTCCGAACAATGACGCCTAGGATGATTTGGCGATCTTTCAGCCCATGCGATGCAGTAGGTGGCGATCTTTCAGCCGATGAGATGCAGTAGGTGGCGATCTTTTAGCCGATGAGATGCAATGAGTGGCGATCTTTCAGCCATGCAAATGTAGAGGAGGCGATCTTTCAGCCATGCAAATGTAAATAAGGTGGCGATCTTTCAGCCAATGCAAATGTAAATAAGGCGGAGATCTTTCAGCCATGCAAATGCGGATATAGTGGCGATCTTTCAGCCAATGCAAATGTAAATAAGGCAGCGATCTTTCAGCCAATGCAAATATAAATAACGCGATCTTTCAGCCATATAAATAAGGTGGCGATCTTTCAGCCGATGCAAAAGTAAATTGGCGATCTTTCAGCTATGCAAATGTAAATAAGGTGACGATCTTTCAGCCGATGCAAAAATAAAGTGGCGATCTTTCAGCCAATTCAAATGTAAACAAGGTGGAAATCTTTCAGCCATACAGATGGAGGTAGAGCTTAACCTCGGAAGGCAAAATGGTAGCCTTATGCAGTGCAGAAATATAGATGGAGACAACACTTAGTCTCGGAAGGTAGAATGGCAGCCTTATGCAATGCAAGAATGCAGATGGAGACAAAGCTTAGACTCGGAAGGTAGAATGATAGCCTTATGCAATGCGTAATGCAGATGGAGACAAAGCTTAGTCTCGGAAGTCAGAATGGTAGCCTTATGCAAAAAATAGGATAGCAAATGGTAATAGAGCTTTCTTAGTTGATAGAGGATTGCGATATTGTGACTGTTGGGGATACTGTGTCTGCTGGGGACACTGCGTGCGGATAGTAGTTATGAGTAAGTGAAATGGTTCTGAGAGTTGTATTTTTAAGCAATGTGAGTCTCGTGAGTGTATAGTATATTTGATGATTTTGCAACTCAAGTGTCTGCATCCAAAGAAAAATCGTGAGTTTTGTAAAAAAAAAGGGAGGTTAGTTCGTATTCCCGCTAGCTCTACTTGACTTTGATCTGGTGATACTGCATGTATCATCGGGGTAGCGTTGCCAAACAAGGCAATGCATGATTTAGAAAGGCATATATAAATACATAATTAAGAATAGTTTTCTTTTGACGAACCAACGACTGTGACATGGTTCAAGACATTGCAACCCTTCTTGTTACGGAATTGTAAGGGTCCTCCTCAAAATTCTACCCCAGTTTAATGGATTGATGCTTTCGAATGCTTCTAGCGATGATTGGCTGAAATTAACTTCAGAATTTTGAGGGTCCTCCTCAAAATTCTGCCCCAGTTTCCAATTGCGAGGGGAAGTAAAAGTTTTATTGAATTGTGACCGAACCCATAGGGCTGCCTACGTATTCCCTCTTAAATAGGAATTAGGTCAGGTGTAGTTCAATTACATCATATGAGAAAAGCATAAAGATTACATATAGTAACGCTTGACTGTATCTGAATTGATCGGCTTTGGCCAGACTTTTCCGTCCATTTTTGCGAGTTTGAGGGATCCTCCTGTCAGAACCCAGTAAACCATGTATGGACCCTGCCAGTTGGGAGAGAATTTCCC
This sequence comes from Nicotiana tabacum, assembly GCF_000715075.1. Classification (NCBI taxonomy): domain Eukaryota; kingdom Viridiplantae; phylum Streptophyta; class Magnoliopsida; order Solanales; family Solanaceae; genus Nicotiana; species Nicotiana tabacum. Next base: position 86,190,519 of record NC_134101.1, on the reverse strand, counting down.
CTTGGCTTCATCTTGATGCGAAAAAATTTTCTTTAACACTAGCTGCCCCGATGTGAACTGTCTCAGCTTGACTCTTTTGTTGAAGGCTCGGGACATTCTGTTCTGATAAAGTTGACCATGGCAAACTGCATTCATTCTTTTTCCATCGATAAGATCCAGCTGCTCGTAACGACTCTTTACCCACTCTGCATTGTCGAGCTCAGCTTCCTATATGATCCTTAGGGAGGGAATTTCTACCTCAGCGGGAATGATGGCCTCTGTACCATAAACTAGCATATATGGGGTTGCCCCGGTTGATGTGCGGACTGTGGTGCGATATCCCAGTAAAGCAAACGATAACTTCTCGTGCCACTATTTATGCTTTTCTATCATTTTCCTTAATATCTTCTTGATATTCTTATTGGCGGCTTCTACTGCTCTGTTTATCTGAGGTCTGTATGCTGTGGAATTCTTGTGTCAGATCTTTAAGGTTTCATACATGGATTTCATCAAGTCACTGTTAAGGTTGGAGCCATTATTAGTGATGATTGATTATGGAATCCCGAATTGACAAATGATGTGGTCGCGGACAAAGTCTGCCACGACTTTCTTAGTTACTGCTCTGTAGGATGCTGCTTCGACCCATTTGGTGAAATAGTTGATTGCTACTAGGATAAACATGTGCCCATTGGAGGCGGCGAACTCGATTGGTCCAATAACATCCATTCCTCAAGCGGCGAACGGCCATGATGAGCTTGTTGCATTAAGCTCGCTTGGAGGTGTCTTTATCATGTCTGCATGTATCTGACAGTGGTGGCATTTTCGGACATACTAGATGCAGTCCGTCTCCGTAGTCATCCAAAAGTAACCAGCACGAAATATCTTCTTTGCTAAGACAAAACAGTTCATATGTGGACCGCAGGTCCCAACTTGAATTTCCTCGAGTAGCCTGGATGCTTCTTTTGCGTCCGCACACTTTACCAATCCCAAATCAGGAGTCCTCATATACAGGATTCCTCTGCTGTGAAAGAAATTGTTGGATAACCTCCGAAGTGTGCGCTTTTTGAGTAGTATTTGCGAGCTCCGGGTATTCTCCTTTCGTCAAATATTCCTTGATATCATGAAACCAAAGTTTTCTGTCTGCTTCTTCCTCAACATGAGCACAATAAGTTGGCTGATCATGGATCTTTACCGGAATAGGGTCAATGAAGTTCTTGTCTAGATGTTGTATCATGGATGATAGGGTAGCCAATGCATCGGCGAACTTATTCTGGATTCTAGGAACATGTTGGAATCCTGTCTTTGTGAACCTCTTTCTTAATTCCTGTACATGATGCAGATACATGAGTATCTTGGAGTTTTTTGTTGCCCATTCTTCTCGGACCTAATGTATAAGTAGGTCTGAATCTCTGATCACTAGCAACTCTTGAATGTTTATGTCAATAGACATTTTGAGCCCTAAGAGGCAGGCGTCGTACTCGGCCATGTTGTTGGTGCACGGGAACCTGAGTTTGGCAGACACCGGATAATGCTGACCAGTTTCTGATACTAGGACTGCTCCTATGCCAACTCCTTTGAAATTTGCTGCTCCATCGAAAAACATTCTCCAACCATCATAGGATTCTGCAATGTCCTCTCTTATGAATGATACCTCTTCGTCAGGAAAATATGTTTTCAGGGGTTACTCTTCATCCACGGGATTTTCAGCAAGGTGATCTACGAATGTCTATCCCTTGATCGCTTTCTGAGTTATGTAAACAATGTCGAACTCACTTAACAGGATTTGCCACTTGGCTAACTTGCCAGTGGGCATGAGCTTCTGAAAGATGTACTTCAAGGGATCCATCCTCGATATGAGGTATGTAGTATAGGCACAGAAGTAATGCCTCAACTTCTGAGCTACCCAAGTCAAAGCATAGCAGGTGCGCTCTAACAGAGAATACCGGGCCTCGTACAGTGTGAACTTCTTACTGAGGTAATAAATGGCCTGCTCCTTCCTCCCCGTTTCATCATGCTGCCCTAGAACACAACCGAATGCTCCATCCAATATTGCAAGGTAGAGTAATAAGGGTCTACCTGGCTTAGGTGGAACTAAGACTAGTGGTGTTGACAGGTATTCCTTGATTCTGTCGAAAGCTCTTTGGCAAGCATCAATCCATTTGGTAGTGGCGTCCTTCTTCAGCATCTTAAAGATCAACTCACAGATACTGTAGATTGTGTTATGAACCAGCTGATGTAGTTAATTCTCCCCAAGAAACTCATCACGTCTTTCTTGTTCTTTGGCGGTGGCAATTCTTGAATAGCTTTGACCTTTGATGTATCCAGTTCTATTCCTCGGCGACTCACGATAAACCCAAGTAGTTTTCCAGTAGGAACCCCAAATGCACACTTCGTGGGATTTAGTTTCAGGTTGTACCTCCGTAATCTGTTGAAGAACTTCCTTAAATCTTCCATGTGGTCAGTGGCTTTCTTGGACTTGATAATAACATCATCTACGTACACCTCTATCTCCTTGTGTATCATATCATGGAAGATGGTAGTCATGGCCCTCATGTAGGTGGCTTCTGCATTCTTCAGGCCGAACGACATCATCTTGTAACAGTACATTCCCCACGGCATAATGAAAGTCATTTTCTCAGCATCTTCTTCATCCATCGAGATCTGATGATACCTAGCGAAACAATCCACAAATGACTGCAATTCATGCTTGGCGCAATTGACGATCAGGATATGTATGTTTGGCAAGGGGAAGTCATCTTTCAGACTGGCCCAGTTGAGATCCCGGTAGTCGACACAGACTCTGACCTTCCTGTCCTTCTTTGGTACTGGCACAATGTTGGCTAACCATGTTGGGTATTCTACTACCCTGAGAACCTTGGCTTTGACTTGCTTAGTGACTTCTTCTTTGATTTTTAGACTCATGTCAGGCTTAAACTTTCTGAGCTTTTGCTTTACCGGCAGACACGTTGGATTGGTTGGCAGTTTGTGAGCCACAATAGATGTACTCAGACCAGTCATGTCATCATACGACCAAGCAAATATGTCTTCATATTCCCTTAGAAATTTTGTGTATTCCTTCTTTTCTGATGGCGATAAGTGGACACTGATTCTCGTTTCTTTGACGTTCTCTGCATCTCCTAGGTTAACAATCTCAGTCTCGTCCAGGTTGGACTTAGGTTTGTTCTTAAAATTCTCAACTTCCTTAACAACCTCTACTGATATTTCATCTTCCTCTGAATCTGTGTCCGTTTCTTGTGTTGTCTCGTTGCACGTCACAGTCATCGGTTCATCAAGATAGGTAATAGTAATGCTGTATAGGAAAAGTAATGAGAGAAAATAATAGTAATAAGTGTTGATTCATAAGGAAAGTTAAAAAATTCTTTGATAAATTGCATAATCATTTTGAACATTGGAGATCTTATTGCGGGAATTAAAATGCAAAAGGAAAATCAATTAGTAAATAAAAACAGTGCACGATGCTTGTTTTAGCCTTGCTACCCCGAGGCTCGTCGGGCTTTGGTTGTCCTGATGGTCTAGTTATTAAGGCGTGCCCCTCTTCTTACGGCATGTATGGAAGGGCCTTCCTCCCCCTTCTCCTCGAGAACAACATAACAGTCCATGTCATTGTCTTCTAGGAATAAATTCCTCATCGCTGCAAGTGCTTCTCCTTCTTCTTCTGACCTATAGATAACACCGGCTGGTTGGAAAGTCTGCTCCAAGTGTGGTATTGGCTGCTCCAGTGGGTAGTAAGGACTGCGCCATGGTGGCGACCAGTGGTTGAATTCCTCCTAGGTGTACTCATATTCCAGACCGAAAGTAGTGCCATGCTTCTTGAGCTTTATAGGCTTTGCAATTCCTTGGAGATTCTTACCGAGCCTTTTACCAGATTCGTACCCACACCAATTCAGTATACTCTCGATCTTGTTATCCCACCATTTGTCTTTGTCAACGGCATTCACCCGTTCGATGTGATGGTAAGTCTCTCCTCCCAGCTTCCTTCTCCCCTCGATTGATGGAATGGTCTGGCGACTGTATATAGGGTTGCTACCGTCGTCATGAATGATCGCTTCCTAGTGATTCCACTCAAACTTCTTCGCCTGATGTAGTTTTGATACTACGGTCCCAGCAACATGGATCCATGGTCGTCCCAATAGCAGATTGTAAGATACTGGCACGTCTATCACTTGGAAATCAACGTCGAACCAAGTTGGTCCTATTTGTAAGCACAGACTAATTTCCCCAATGGTGGACCTTTGGGAACCGTCGAAAGCTTTCATGTTGATGGCTCCATCATTTATCTCGTGCAGTCCCCTACCCAACTTATTGAATGTTACCAATGGACAAATGTTGAGACTGTAACCCCCGTCGATTAGGATCCTAGTGATGAAGTATTCCTCGCATTGCACAGTGATGTGTAGTGCTTTGTTGTGTCCCAACCCTTCAGGTGGCAACTCATCCTTATGAAAAGTGATCTTGTGGCTCTCCAACAGCTGTCCGGCCATGTTGGCCATTTCGCCGCCAGTAATGTTGCTTGGCACGTATGCTTCACTCAACACCTTCAACAGAGTATTCTTGTGTGCCTCAGAGTTTTGTAGCAGCGCAAGGATAGAGTTTTGCGACAGTGTTTTGTTCAACTGGTCAATGACCGAGTATTTCTTAGCCTGTATCTTTCTCCAAAGATCGTCTGGACCTGTATTAATGATGGGTGATCAATTGGAGGCCTGCTTGCTTGACTCAGCTAGGTGTGTGGGGGTATAGACCCTACCAATTCTCGCCATACCCTATGCGGCAATAGTTTCTTCGAACCTAACCTTGCCTTTCCTCCTTGCCTCGGTTGTATAGTCCAATGGTATAGCCTTGGTATGGAATGGTGTTACGGCCGACATTGCCACTGGGATTGGCGTGGGTATCTTTACTTCGAATGGAGCATGGGCCTTGGATGGCAAAACTGCAACTTCGAATGGCGGGGGTGTATTTGCTGAAGTCACGAACTCGACCTCAATTGGCGTTGGTGTCTTTGCAGATAACATTGTTTCAAACTCAAGTGGCATAGACATATTTACCTCAGCGTCTCCGGACGGCTGAATCTAGACTATAATTGGATTAAGAGTGACAATCGGCTTCTTTGGGTCATCGCCTTCTGTGATCAACCCGATTGACCCCTCGGGGTTCCAATCATCCTCTACTTCAATCATATGAACGCCTCCACCTTTGTGATCTGGCAAAGGGTTATTGCGGACATTCGAAGCGGTATCTTTTGCCATAATAATCTTGTTCTCTATCAAATCCTGGATCTTGTCCTTTAAAGAATGACATTCGTCGATGGTGTGCCCTTCATGCCAGAATGATATGCACAGGATTTGTTTGGGTTAACCCACTGAGAAGGGTTCTCAGGATTTGCAGCAGGGATAGGGGTGACATAACCAGTGGCTTTGAGTCTCTCGTACAATTGGTCAATAGGTTCAGCAGTGGTTGTATATTGTTTAGGAGGTCTGCGGTCAAAACTTAGTCGAGGTCTAGGGAAGTTTTGGCATGTAGGAGGTGATTGATGGTGGGTTGGTTGAGCATTCTAGGCCTGGTAAACATGTGAGGGTTGGGAATATCTGGGTAAAGTAGGTTGATATATGGGAGGTGGAGATGACTGATAAGTGGGTAGTAGAGTTTGGTAAGAGGGTGAGGGTGCTTGATAGTTTGGAGTAGGCTGATATGTAAGTGGAGGAACTGGGTAGGTTTGGTATCTGATGGGAGATTTGGTTCTCTGTGCCACCATGACGGCTCCTACATCTCTTTTCTTGGACACATCACCGGACTGTAAGGCCTTATTTGTGGCTTGCATGGCCTCGAAGTTTGTAACCATACCATTTTTGATGCCCTCTTCAATCCTTTCAACCAGTTTGATAATGTCAGAAAATTTGTGGCTCTTGATCATTATTAGTCGTTCATACTACTGCGGGTTCTGAGCCCGAACAAAGAATTTGTTTATCTGTTCCTCTTCTAGGGTAGGCCTGACCTTTGCAGCTTCGGACCTCCAGCGAGTAGTATACTCGCGAAACATTTATGTAGGTTTCTTCTTTAGATTCTGAATGTAGAATACATCCGGTGCATTCTCCGTGTTGAACCTGAACCTATCCATAAAATCGGACGCCATGCCTACCCAACTTGACCACTTCTTCGGATCTTGGCTAATGTACCAAGATAGAGCATCTCCTTTCAGACTCCTCATGAACAGCTTCATGCGGATTTTCTCGTCTTTCCCTACTCCAACCAGCTTGTCACAGTATGTTCTCAAATGTACTCTTGGATCCCCTGTACCATCAAACATCTCGAACTTAGGAGGTTTGTACCCCTCGGGTAGTTTGACGTCGGGCTGTATACAAAGATCTTCATAGTTCAGCCCCTCAATTCCTTTGCTTCCTTCAACGCCTTGAATCCGGCAAGTCAATTTCTTGAGTTCTTCAGCCAGATTCCTAATGAGAAAGTCTTTATCATCAGACTCGGGTGCGCTTAAGATAGGTTGGGTGGAGTGTGGCATGGTCTCCACGTAGATTGGGGTGTTATGAAAGTGGTCATTTGTGGAGTTTTGGGGTTCCGGGATGAGCAGTGGAGTTTTGTTGGAAGTATGGTAGGTGTTGCAGTGGTGGTGAGGAGCAGGATGGTTTTATGGCTTTGGGATATTTTGTGGAGGTGTGGGGTTCTGAGCATTTGGGAAATTAACATCCGGAGTGGTGAGGGAAAATGACAGATTTGCCAGATTCCGAAACTGATCAAGTGCTTCTTGGAATTTCAACAACTTTTGTTCAAGTTGGGATGCATTTTCCTTAGGAACTAGAATGCCAAAGGCCTCATTTTATTGATAGAAAATAAGACGAATCCCAAATTAACACTAAATAAATAGGAAATAAATGTCACTATTGGCCATTGGCCTTATTACATTCATAAAATGAAAAAGTAAATTCCTATCTACTTGATCCTAGAGGGACCTTCCTCAGGTTGAATGATCTCGTTGATCTGATCCTCTAGTTCGCATAGGTTCACCAGTAAAAATGCATTTTCCAGGTGTTCTCCTTCGTTTCCCTCAGCGCTCTGGCAGTCGGTGACTCTTTTCCTCACTTATCCTTCCAATTCCAGCAGACTGTATTCCAGATATTCCAATTTTTTGCTAGCTTTGGCGGCCCTCTCTTTCCACTCATTGATTTGGTCATTTGATGGAAGACTCCTCCACCAGTCTAGCAAGAGTAGGGGCGTTCTAATCATACCAAAACTGGGGACCCCGTGCCTCATTTCTTGCAAAATAAACAAGTTAGACCTTACCCCCACCAGGCTCGACTATTTAATACCAACAATTAGCATGAAGCATTTAGTTCTCCAAATAAATGCACAGAACGTGGTGATGTCCGTTTGGGTTTAGGGAAACCCAGTGGACTTTGGACAAGGCTATCTTAAAGGAACATTATGTGGACAACATAACTGACCCGACTAAGTTTGACCATGATGCATGCACAGTTTGAATAGAGTAAGGTTTCTATGGGGTTTTAGACTGGTACCCTTGAGCGGACAACTCAAGAGGGAAAGGAACGGAACTGTCGACTACACCGTTGATCGACTAGTTTTACCACAAATATGCCTTTTTGGATTTAAGGGGTGATAATATCGGAAGAGCGCAACCACTTATTATAAGCGTTGCTATGGGATTGGTTTGGTATGAGTGGAATATGATGTTGAGCATGATTATGCAACAATTAAAGGCATGTTGTCACATATTTGCACGTTTAAGAAAGCAGTAAATACAACAGTGTCATAATTTAAAGCAGTAGTAAAGGAAAGCAGTAAAAGAAAGAAACAAAGAGACAAGTCAGTTTTGCAATTGAAAAGGAAATTAAATGCTTGAAAGAAATAAACAAATAATTGCGCATAAAAAGTATAAATTCACAATAATAGTCTGAAATGGTAAAAGCCTAGAAATCCCCAGCAAAGTCGCCATGCTGTCGCGCCCCCTTTTTCTCGCGAAATCGGGTTTATGACATTTGGGAGGATAACTCATTCCTTTTGGGAATTAGGTTTGCAATTAAAGAGTCTCCACCTAATGATTAGGGTGCGTTAGGACACCAAAAGAATTTGATTTGATCAACCAGAGATTGGGTAAGGGCTTGAAATTATTCCAAGGGAAAGGTGTTAGGCACCCCTTAGAATCCACTAGTGTGGTTCCCTGCCAAACTATTATTATGAATTTGGGTGCAAATAACATATAGACAAATAAGGCTAAAAAAAGAGGGGATTTCACATATAAAATTTTGAAAATAAACAAAGTTTGGAAGAGCACTTAAGAAGGCCGATTTTAGAAAATAAGGAGTAAAAAAATGCTAAGGAAATAAGAATAAAGGGAGGGGGTCCTAGGTTTATTAAAAATATGGATCACATCAATGCAATACCCTGTAATCACTCCTCAAAATAGGGGTTACACGTGGTATTAGCGCACCGGTCATCATATCTATATCTACCCTTCCCACTCCGTTAAGGTATTTAAAGCGCAGATTAGTCTCATTTACTTATTGCATGCTATTACCCGTCCCAATCCTATCAGTCCCGGAGGTATTTAGGACTACTAATCCTAAAAGGGAGGGATATTATGCTTATTTGTAGTTCCAAAGGTAAAAACTCTAAAGCGACATATAAAACACGTATGGCAAATTGGGGGAAAGCACATAACAAGCAGAGGCTTAGATATACCTCCTTAAACAAAGAAACACGTAATTAGCATGACTTACACATACTGTTCAGGTCTGATTATAAGTATTATATACGAATAAGGACGGTTGTTGAGGCAGTTTTAGTTTATTACATAACTCAGATAAGAAGTCTGAATCAGGCCTGCCTGCTGGTTGTAACAACTAACAGAAGCAGATTCAGTTTATAATTATACTCTAAGGCTTGCCTAAGTGTTAGACAAGGATCCTATAGGCATGACATCTACTGGATTCAGAAAAAAAAACAATGAAACAGTAAGGCTCGAAATGAACTGTTTGAATGCATGCTCGTTAAACTTGCTAAATGATAGAATCAGATTATTAAAAGAGAGGTAGGATTTAAGCGAATTGATTAAAAGCTCTACAACTGACAGTACCCATTATTACTAATTTTAGATTTATGCTTAAGTGAAGTGGATCAGATTCCATTAGGAATTCCTATAGGCATGCTTTCTATGCGTTGTTGATTTTAAACCTTGTAGACATGGTGTAAAAAATGCAGAAGCCTTATAGACATAGTATCTAAATGCATAAGACTGGTTTTAAACCTAGAAACATGGTATCTAGCTTGCAGAATTTGTTTAAGACCTATGAGCATGGTATCTAGATGTAATTGAATAGGCAAAATTGACAATCCTATAGGCATGATTTCTATATGAAGTTGAGTATGCAGAATTCAGAATGGACCTATAGGCATGATTTCTATATGCATTTTGAATATGCATAATTCAGAACACCTATAGACATGGTTTCTATATGAAAGTTGGATATGCAGGAATAGAGTAATCCTATAGTCATGATTTCTACCCTTTGCATACATAGTTACCCACCCTTTTTCACTAACCATCCCCAAGTGTTTATTACAAATTATTACAACCCAGAATAAATAAAAATATATCAGAAACAAAAAAAATACAACCAGAGGAAGCATGATTCTTGACTTCCTCTCTGAGTTATGAGATAGACCAACTCAAGAGACCATTGATCCAAAGCTTTTCTCCCATTTGAGTGTGTCAAAGTTCCCTAAAGGCCTCAATAGGACTCCGGGCAATGCTCACACCCAAATGTATTAGCAGAATGGGGACAAGTGCAGTGTGGAAGGGTCAGCCCTCAAGTGTCCAAGTTCAGAGGGAGCTCAAAGGGGTCCCAAGGCAAGGCTCACAAGAGGGGGGCAGAACATAAGGACTAAGAAAGTGTGCAAGTCAAGAACAAAATTCTAAAAAGGGGAAAAGAGAGGGAAGCAGCTACAAATAAGTACACAAAACGGGGTTCAGGGGGAATAGGGAGATTGTAAAGAGCCTATTGCTTAGGCAAGGGCAGGCTTTAGGCCTGTCATAACACACACTATTGATTCATGGACAATAATTTGCAGTATTGCCATGCCTCAAACCATAGCATGAACACATAGGGGTAGGGGTTTGGGATTCATAGTAGAACAGGCAGAAAGAAATTTCAGCATGCTAGAGTAAGTGCATTGAACTATACCTAAGTAGGAGGCAGACATGCAAGAAAAGGTAGTAAATAAACACGTTGTTGTGATTGCTGAAAATCTTAATTAGAACATACCAGTTTAAAGAAGCAAATAGAGAAAAAGCAAGCAGCAGGACTTGCAAACATGCCACAGTATGAGTAATAAGAGAGAATACTTTTGAGTGTAAGTGTAAGTTTAGAAAAAGCTGCGAGTGTTGGTGTCCTTGTGTCAATGAAAGAGTCAGATATTTATAGTGTGAAAACAGGCAGAAAATAAGGTAAGGATTGTAGTTCAGAAATAATTAAGGAAATATATGTCAATTAAAGTCAAATCAGTATCAAATACTTCCTTTAATTAAGGAATTAAATCAAACGATAGCATGCAAGTGCTAAAAAAGGGAAGAAATCATATAGGGCTGAATATGACCAATAAGGAAATATTTCCAACATAGTACAACTACACAGTAGGTAATAGAGGCTAGGTTCATTAGACTCTACTCAAGGAAAGGCCTGTAAGAATCCCATACCAATGTAATCAAGGTAAGGGGATCAAATCGACTTAAGTAGAAAAGGTAGGGGTCGAAGGTTCGAAGGAAAATATTCTAATAAATCCAAGAAGCAGGGAAGTAAAAAAGAATCAATTACAAGAGTGCAATCAGAATTACACAATGAGATTTAAAATCAGTCCACAATCAAAGATTATTTTGAGAGGGAAATTTAGCATATAAAGTAGTGCATAACATTAGGCATGCAAGGTTGAACTCATGGCAAAGAGAATAATCACACGACAGTCACATAGGTCAAATTCACCATCTTAGTAATAGAAAAGGGGAAAGTATCAGAAGCATGCAAAAGGGTCAAGCAGAAAGCTTTTCTGAAAACTATAATCCAGTTCCAATGAGAACAGGAAATCGAAATCACATAAAGCACAGAAGTTGAAGCAGAGATTTCGAAACTTAGTCGAGCAATAGATGAAGCAACTTCAGAAACCCAAATAGGTCCAAAGAGATTAGGGTTTTGAAACCAAACAAGTTCAGAGATGAAGAACCAACATATCACGTAGCAAATAGCCTCAAAACTCGGATGAACCCCCAAATTCTAGGGTTTTTACCATTAATCGAGTATAGATACGAAAACAAGTAAATAACGCAGAAATGCTAATGAAATAAGTTCAAAAATCCCAAAAGGGAACTAAGACTCTTAGCATGCATTTTCTAGTAGAAGAAACTCATGAGAAACATAGTAAAAGAACAACATAATAAACATAGTAGAAGAATACATAAAGAGACACAGTAGAAGAAAATCATAAGAAACATAGTAGAAGAACCACATAAGAAACATAGTAGAAGGAACACATAAGGAAACCAGTAGAAGAAACTCATGAGAAACACAGTAGAACATGTTAAAGATCAGAAAAACCCTAAATCGGAAAAGATGAAGGTTTTGAAAGCAGAGTTTTGAAAAAAACTTTTGAGAAAACATTTGCAAGTTTAGGGTAAGCACTGATCTACAACGGATCTAAAAGAATCAGAAGAACCTCGAAAGTTCGGGTTTCAAAAAAAACCCAGAGAGTGAGAAAGGCTTGGAAAACATCGATATAAGCAAGAGAAGTCAATAGTAGGCTCGAACAACCATGGCTACCGGAGCAAGGTCAGAGACAGCCATGGAACTCGAATCGAACAACATCTAGACCCCGCTTTTTTCATGGTTAGGCCTTCAAACTTCAGTAACCAGGCGTGTAGTAGTTATAGGAGGCCGGTATAGGATTTCAATGGCCTTGAAAGCCATGGATTCCGGTGATTTTATGGTGGAAGTGGAGGGAGGCGGCAAGGGTTCGAGAAGCTTTGAGAGAGAATTAAGAGAAGGGGGGATTCAAGGGCGGCTACAGAAGCAAATGACATAGGGTTTGGGGGTAGGTCAGGTTAAAAAAGGAAGGGGTGAATATGAGCCGTTGATCTAAGTGATCAACGGCTGGGATTAAAAGGAGGATCCGGACGAGTTATTAAAACGAGTTGTGGGTCGGGTAGATTTAGGATTTGGGCTGGGTAATTGGGTTATTAGGTTGGGTTTAATTGGGGTGCCAAATCTGGCTAAAATTGAAATGCAAATGGGCTAACATTTAAATAGCCATTTTCCCTTATTTTCTTTATAAAAAATAGTAAATTGATTTATGGACATAAATTAAAAGCACTAAAATGATTAATAATACATAATTATCAAATGAAAAATAATGGAGTCAATTTTATAAACATAAATACGACTTATATTTTAAAAGAGGCCAATATTGCAATTATATGCAATTTAGCTTTAAAAATGCCAAATAAATTTGTAAAAATATGCAAAAATTATGTTAGCTATATTTTAGCACAAATATGAGAATCCAATAAATGAATTACCAAAAAGATAATTTTGGGAATAATTATTGGGTTTTCTTGATAAAATATGGTAATAAATTGATTTAAAAATTCTTAAAAATTAAGGAAAAATAAGAAAACCTTTGGACATACTTATATATGAATATACATGCTATTTTGAAAGTAGTTTGAATATTAAAAAATATACAGGGAAAAATTGAGTATCAACAACCCCCTGTCGTTATATTCTGTGTAATAGCTCATTTTGAGCCTATTTCCTGGTGCTTTTAGAGTGAGAGGGAGGGTCTAAGAGAGGAGAAGTGCCTTTCATCAAAAGGCTCCACAAATCCCTGTTAAAAACATTGAATATAATCAAGTGGAGCACCAAAACCTTCATCCCAGGATGTAAGACTTCATCACCTCAGCTCTTTATTTTATACATAGCTATAAGGGGTCATTAGTGAGGAAATTCATGGGGATAAGGGTGATTGCATTGCATGCATGTATTCTTAGAAGATATGAGAAAATTATAAATAGAGAGGCATGGAGAATGGCCTAAGTGTAATCTTGCATAAGAGGACCATAAAGCCTTAATGAACACTCAATGCTTGATAAAATGCTCAAGTGAGCTTAGATTATGATCTTTTCCTGTTTATGGGTTCAATTGTGCTATATTTCTTAAATATATTGAAGTGCAAACATTCCGGAACGTTATAGGATTAAGGAAAGCTCAGTTGAGGTATGTGTGGCTAAAACCCCGTATTTTAGAAATCGAGCTCCGTCGGTGTTTGCGTAATTATGGTAAGAATAGAGTTGAATTGTTGTATGGATTGTTGTTTCACATGAATTTGGAGTTGCAACTTTATATGCGTGAAAGATGTGTCTCAATATGATAAATGTGTTATTCTTGTTAACTTGAAAGGGTGCCAGGAATATGAATCATGTACTGAAATACTTAGACCTTAAATTGAGATTGAAGTTGTATATGTTGTGTCCTCTATGTGAAGTCTCATCTACACTTACAACTTTATTTGCTCTTGTGTGCACATATTATCCTAAATTACCAATCTAACATTGAAATTGGGAATGATGTGAAATATGGCCTAGTGCCAAATATATGATGTGATAGTTGTGGCCCCAAGTGCCTATGAAATGATATATGTGATACAAAGATTGAATTGAGATGATTGATGGAAAAGGGAAACGCCTTGGTAAGGCGGCCTAGCCGATCAGGCCGAGATCAGACGCCATGCCGCACACATGGTGGTATTGTGTTGATATTGAACCCCGAATAAAAAGGGGAAATTGAGATTCTGATTGAAGTGTATGTCTCAAATGAGGTAACCTAGCCGATCGGGTCGAGATCGGACTCTGCTCAAGCTAGCGGTGGTATAGCGAACAATGATGAACAGTATGAAATGACCCAAACTAAAGGCTATGGAAACATAATGCGAAAATTGTATGATTCTTCTACATTGATAATGTTGTGATCGTTTAAAGCTTTTGAGTTATACTTGTGCTTTCCTTATGTTTGGTATGAAAGTTCTTTCTAACTAGATGGTGTTTGGTTATACATACTAGTTCTATTCCACGGTACTAACTTCCCTTTTGCTGGGGGCGCTACATTTTTAAATGAATGTAGGTGTCTCCATTGCGGATAGTGATGATCGCGCATAGCGGAGTACCTTCTTCTCAAAGTCTTGGTGAGCCCCTTTCTCCTTCAAGGGGTTATATTGCACATCTTTTATTATGGACTTCCACTTTTGAGGTATAGCCGGGGCCTTGTTGCCTGCATTGTCATACTTGTCTTTTACATCTTTAGAAGCTCCATATACATATGTGTGGGTTATGTATGGGTGTTGGATGGGTCTGCGAACTATGTTGTAATTCTAACTCTTGCTTCTCTAAAGTGTAATTGTATGGAATCTTGGAACTTAACTACGGCTTAACGTTGTGATATAAAATGAGTTGGGTAGGAAGTGGTTGATAAGGCTTGCTTAGTTGGGTAGGAAGTGTTTGTTAAGGCTTGCTCAGTTGGGTTCACTCGATTGAGCGCCGGTCGCGCCTCCCGAGGTTGGGGAATGACAAAGTGGAAGTTTCCAACCGGGAGATAAAGAGTATTTTGTCCAAAACAGTGAATGCTAACCAGACGGATTGGTCAAAGAAACCTTATAGGACGGCTTACAAAACACCTATCATAATGTCTCCATACCGGTTGGTGTTCGGAAAAGCTTGTCATCTTCCTGTGGAACTTGAGTACACAACCATGTGGGCTATAAAAAAGTTGAATCTTGAGTGAGATGTCGCCGCCAACTTAAGGGTGGCACAATTGAATGAGTTAGATGAGTTCCGGTAACATGCATACACAACTTCGTCCTTATACAAGGAGAAGATGAAGTATCTCCATGACAAGTACATTCGAAACAAGGAGTTTAAAGAAGGTGATCTTGTGTTGTTATTCAATTATCGATTACGGATGTTTTCGGGAAAGTTAAAGTCTAAATGGAGTGGCCCATTTGAGGTTGTGATTGTGACACCCTTTGGTGCATTGGACTTGAAGAAGAAAAATAATGAGGCGTTTAGAGTCAATAGTCACCGGGTGAAGCACTATCTGGGACAAGTTGGTGATGGCCATGTCGTGGTAGTGATTGATTTCAAGTAATGATGGTAATTTGCATCGTGCCACGACGTTAAATCAGGCACTTCTTGGAAGGCAACCCATGTTTCTTTTTCTTTTTTCATTTTCTTCTTCTTTAGATAGGTCTTGTTTTGTGCTAACTGGTTTTGAAGTGTGTTGCAGGAATGAGTGTGCTTTGCAGGAACTGTGCTCAGAAAAATTGGCTGTGGAAAAAGTGCGGATCGCACCTTTATTGTGCGGACCGCACAATTTTGAATGCCACAGCAGAAAAGGATATGCGGCCGCACAATTCTTGTGTGGACCGCACAACTGGAGATCAAAAATTGCACACTCTCTGAAGTTTGCTTTTCAGAGAAATGGTTAATGTGTGGCCGCACAAGGAAATGTGTGTTCCCCACCAAAATCTGCGGCCGCACCAAAAAATGTGCGGACCGCAGATCATCAAAAGGAAAATGTGCATCAGGTAATAGAGTGCAGACCGCAGAAGAATCGTCTCTTGGACCTTTGGCCATCCCGTTAATTATAAATAGTGCTTTTCACTCTACAGTCAAAACTTCACAATCTCTAAGAATTAACACAAACGCAAAAAATAGTGCACTCAACTGATTCACGCATCTAACAGTTATTTCATCATCTTTGATTCTTCCTTAGCACCTTCATTACTGGTATATTCAATTCATTTTTATAATTTTTCAATTTTCTTAATTTTTTCATAATTAGTTTAGTTATTTTTAGACCAATTGTCAAATTCATAATCTTGTGGGCTGTAATTGGTGTTGGGTAACTTCCTGTTTGCTATATGGGGGATGGGTAAACTGTGTATCATGTCTAAATTACTACTACCATGTCTAAATTGTACGTGAATTAGAAACCCTAAGTTTACTGCCCGATTGTTTTTGAATTGTGCGGTCCGCAGATCGTTAGTTTAGGGCACTTGGTGTAGCTTGATTATGTGTACCGTACTTGAAATTGTGTGGTCCGCAAAAATTGAACCGCAGTTGCAGAAAAGTGTGTGCGGCCGCAGAACGAGAAATTCTCAAAAAGTTGTAATTTTGAGATTTCATTGTGCGGCCATACCCAAAAGTGTGCGGACCGCACTCTTGATGTGCGATCGCACTCAAAATTGTGCGGACCACAGAATCATCACTGCAGACGCACTTTCGTCTTGTGCAGTCCATACAAACCCATCTACGGCCGCACTAAAAATGTGCAGACCATACTTCCCTAACCCACACACTGTTTTGTTCTGCAACTTTCTACTATTATACACTTGAACTATAACTAACTCCTATTGTTGTGTATTATTGAAAATGGTTAGATCTTGGGGACGTGGTGATACATTAAAAAGAAGGGGCGAACCCTCCCGAGGACGAGGTAGAGGTACCCTACCACTCTTCGTGCAAAGAGGTATAGCCAAAAAGGTGACATCTGGGAGAGCTCCTAAGCCTGCTGAGTCTAGTTCTTATGTCCTGTCTAGGGAGGCATCGAAGGGAACCTCTGTGTAAGAGCAGCCTGATGCTCAATCACAGCCAAGATAGCTTCAGGGGAGGTTTCAGCTCCGAGATGAGCCTTCCACCTCAGCAAGCACTTTTGAGGGTTTAAAAGATGATAGTCAAGGTTCAGAGCCCTCATCTACTCATGCCCCCGACGTACTAGTTACAAATGATGATGATGATATTCCGGATGATGGCCAGGGGAGTGATAACAGAGTTACCGGCCTTAAGAGGTCGAATAAGAAAGAAGTCTAGGAAGATAGATTTGTGAGCCTGACTACATTCAACAGGTTCAGAGAGTGTTGTCCTCAGAGATCGCTCATACTTAAACATCAGTTTATATTGGAAGACTTTGATAGGTACAATCCAAATGTGGAAAGACAGTTCCAGGAGAGAAAAGAGTGGACATGGTTCACTCAAAGTGTGGTGGATGCAAAGGAGCACTTGGTTCAGGAATTCTACACCAATATGGCACATATCAAGAAAGGGACCAAGGTGACTAAAGTGAGGAACTTAAAAGTTTGATTTGATCAGAGCACCCTGAACACCTATTTGGGGCTTGAGGATGTGGAACTGGGGCAGTATTTAGAGAAGTTCTCATAGGGGGATGCAGCTCGCCCTTGGTTAGCTGAGGTATTGGCAGCTCCAGGACCACCACCACCTTGGATCACAGCAGGGGTTCGCATTCAGCGGAACACTTAAACCCTCAACTTTGAAGCTAAAAGTTGGCAGACATTTGTGTACAGTCGACTAGACCCGTGCCAGAATGAAAACAATCTCCCAATCCCTAGGGCAGTTCTAGTGGCTCATGCCCAGGTACCCAATCAATGTGGGGTGCCATCATGTCAGCCAATATGTCTTTGGTTAGTAGGAAGGGTGACAATTCCAACCTGTATCCAAACACTATCATGGAGTATCCTATGGATGTGGGAGTGGAGTCAAAGGGTTTTGATACAAAGGTTCGGGCGAAGAATCCCTTCACATGGTACTCTTTGAAGGACTCGAGGATCCCAAAGAACAAGGGTCAGCCGACTATTATCGTAGGCCAATCTAATTAGCCTTCGATGGTAGCTTCAACTAACATGCCTACCACTATAGCCAGGCCTTCTTCCAGTACAGCTTCCATACATCTACCTCCATCTTCTGGGCCATCAACTTCAATTCCATCCACTTCTATTTTGAAGACAATACCTATGCCTGCTCATCTACTTTTTGCACTGTGAGTCTCCTAGACACCGGTGAATCTCAACAACTGGATGCAGACAGCTACTACAAAGTTGTCCGACCTATCCAGTGCTATTGTAGCCCAGACATCCGCCCCGACACCCCCAGATTCCTCCGACAGTGGAGGACACTTTGAAGAAGATATTGGAGAACAAGAAGCCATCATGTACACTTTGTTGGCACATGGGGGAGCAATTGAGGAGCTTGGGAAGCAGGTGAAGAAGAATAGGAAATCCCAGGCTTTGAGGAAATCAGTTGACAGGTTGAGATGAGAGGTGACCAAGATAGTAGCCGTTGGAAACCTTCCATTTAACTTGCTGATGGAGACAGCTCTAGCAGCACCATCAGCACCAGTGGCACCAACTGGCCAGTCTAAGGAGCCAGACCTCGCTACCCACACTAGCTACTCCTCGAGTAGAGGATGATGAGATCTAGTTGGAGGAGCCTGAGGGCAGCGATGTTGCTATGGACACAGAGGCCACATAGGGAGTCCTTTGAAATCTTTCCCTTGTTTTTATTTTGTTAAGCATTGGGGATAATGCTTATTCTTATTCGGGGGGGGGGGTGGAGTTTATTTGATTTGATATTTGACATTGGCCTGTAATAACTGATAGCATTCTCTTTTTATTTTCATTATATACATATTCTTCTCTCTCTATTGATGTATATATTTTCTTTCTTCCTTTCTCATTTTGTATATTCATTTATGCTTTTAGTAGTTTACTTCATAGCTTCTTTATTTTGTTTTCTTAGTAGTCAATGATTACTCTAATAGCTTCTTATTTACTTTAATAGATTCTTTTTAATTTAGTAGTTTCTTTTCATGTTTAAGTGATCAATAAGCCTTTGATTTTCTCAATGTCACGGTTCTTTCCAAAGGTAGTTTTTTTGTGGACCGGGTGACTCTTTTCAACGATGGATGGTGTGACAACCTTCTTAAGGGTTTGAGTCCATTTTTTTATGTTTAGTAAGAATAGTAGTAATAATGAATAAGAGGACTTAATTAAGTCAAATTAGAAGAGTCAAGCATGTTTCACTTGGTACCAACATATTTAACTACATGCTTATGATTAAAAACAAGTTCTTGGAAAGAAATAGCTCTAGTTAGTGACCTTCTGACTCTTGTGTTGACTTAAGCAATCATTGAGTGGTTTAGTTGAACCATAGTGATTTTCAATCGTGAATATGGTTGTTGTGGGCCCTCGACTCTATCCTCTTTAACAATCCAGCTGTGTTGGAGGTGAGATTTTTTGTTGCAAGTCCAAGTACTCATGAGAATGGTCCAGAACTTGCCCCGAATGTGTTTCTAGGTGAACTTTTAAGTTTTGCTTGGCTTGAGAAGTGACTGTAGTCTCTCCTTGATCCGTTTGAAATTTTTCATGTCTCACCAATATTGCTATCCCTAGTCAACCCATTTGAGCCTAAGACCTTTCTCATTTGATAACCACGTTACAAGCCTTTACCTGTTTTTGTAGTGACCCTCTCTTGGCACCTGAGCTTTTCTTAACACTCTTGAGAAACAATTGGCTAAAACATAAGTTTGGGGGAGAGACGAGGAGTTTGAAAGTGGTGTCAAGGCACAAAAAATAGAAAAGAAATGAAGAAAAGGAAAGGCAAAGAAAAAGAAAGAAAGAACAAAAGAAAAATGCAAAAAGAAAGTGAATAAGTTGAAGAGTTGAAGGGATTCAAAGAAAGCAATAATGCAAAGTATGGAGAAAACAAAGAAGGAGAAAATGAATATCATGACCAAGAAAGAGTGATGTCAACACTCTCTAGTTCCCCTAAGGAAATAGAAAATGCCTCAAAGAGTCGGCAAAAACATGAGCCAAAAAGAGAAAATGGAGTGCTTAAGGAAAGATGAACCTGTTCTATTCCAACATTTCCTCAAGCCTTCATTACATTCCGAAAAAGCCCTATGTGATTTCAAGCCGAGTGAACTTACATTAGTGGTGATTTACAGGAGGGGCAATCATATGGTACTTAGAGTCGTATTTGTGACATTCTTTTAAGAGAGATGAGCGAACGTTTTACAAATATTTGAATTGAGTGCTACATTCTTAAGTGAGATATGCTAACAGAGAGTAGATGAGAGGCATTTGGGATCCACAACCTACATGAAAGAGCGAGCTTCCTTGATGAATAAAGTTATCTCTTGATGCTCAAGAGTCACATTAGAACTATTTGTGCTTAAAACTTCAAATCATTGCCTTGTTAATAATTCATAAGTGTTGTGGATAATTGTTGGTACCAATTGATGTGTGATTGAGAACCTTAGATTAGTTGGAATAGCTCTTAACTTGTGGATGTGAGAATTACCTTATTTGCTTGAGGACAAACAAAATCTTAAGTTTGGGGGAGTTGATAAGTGGGTATTTAATTGTCCAAAAGTATTTAATTGTATTTTCAAAAACTAATGAAATATGCTTAATTGCAGGAGTATTGGAAAATGAGCCACTAAGATGAAATCCAACTCAAGGACAAAAATCAAGCACAAAAGCTCAAGTGCCGTAGAATGTGAAGGAAAGTTATCAGAGTCTAAGTTCAAAGTGCAGACTGCACAATTATTGTATGCCCGCAGAAGCCAACCAAGAGCAGAATTTCAGAGAATCATCATTTCAAGATTAAAGGAAACGTGGACCGCACAATTATTGTGCGGTCGTAGATGTCAGCTACCCGGCCGCACTTAGAAATGTGCGGTCCGTAGAAAGAATTCTATGCAACCGCACCAAGAATTGTGCGGGCCGCAGAATATGAGAGATGCGGCTGCATTCCAAAATTGTGCGGCCGCAGATTCAACTCCTGCCAAGACTGAAATAAAGTGCGGACCGCACCTGGAATTTTACACTCATAGAACCTCCGAAAGGGCATTTTTGTCCGAAAATTTCATCCTTGTATAAATAGAATAGTTTCACAAAATTAGGTCAAATTTTGAATATTCAAAGTGTTGTCGCCGTCTTTCCTTGCTTCTTTAGGCAACTTATCTTACTTTGGTGTTTTAACATTGGATTTTTATCTTTAATCTTTCAATATGAGTTTTATCATCTTTTCTTTTTTATTTTCTTATATACCCATTATGAGTAGCTATTTTAACTAGGGTTGTGACCTAATCCTAGTGTGTAAACCTAATGGGTGTCTGATTTATGGCTTGTTTATGGTTGGGTATTTATTATTTAGCTTTTTATTGCTTTTAATTGTAGAATTAATGGTTTGCAAATATTAGTTGATGCCTATTTGACTTGGTCTTTACTTGAGAAAGAGAGACTTAGTATAGGAAAACTTGGCTAACAAGAAATTGGGACAAAATCAAGAGATTGATAGTCTCAATTAAAGGGTTGAACCTAGATATAGTAAAACCTGACTTGAGCATTTTATCAATTGTTTTGTTCAATACTCATTTGTACTTGAGAAAGACAAATTAGGCAAAATAATTCTCTTACCGAGAGGTATTGAGTGGGTACTTGAGTGTTGATAACTATAATATACCCCGACCAATAAAACAAGCTTTAAAGTTTACAACCCGTTAGGCAAATACCTAGGTGAAGGTCATAGCGCTAGACCTTTTTATATCTTTGAAAAACATCCAAAAACAATATTCTCTAGTTTTATATCTTTAGAATTTCAATCCTTAGCATAATTTTAGAAGTAAAAACAAATCTGTATTTGTGGAAGTGCAACCTTGATACATCACGTGCTCAATCCAAATATATACTACTAATTCCCATCTCAGCTCACTGTGGATTGGATCCCGAATCCTTGTTGGGTATTATTATTACAATCGATCATTTCATAACCTCAAATAGAGGTGTGACTTGGACGAGATCAGTGCCCCCTAGTATTCGAGACTGAACTTGTGAGGGCTCGAATAGTAATGGTCTAATATGGGTCATCCACAGTTCCAGCCTCATGCCGGTCTTTAAAACTAGGGTAGCACGTTTTACTGTTGCCTCGCTAAAAACCTTGCTATAAAACCAACTTTGGGAAAAGTTCGGTCCAAGGGAAAAATAGTGCACCGCGTGCTTTCAGACCTAATCCTCAGATTTGTCCTTGACTTAGTACCTGCACGGGTTAGTTCAAAGTGTAATAAACTACAAAGGAAATTGTGTTTATACCTTAGTAGTAGTACCACTTTAAGTGTCTCACATTCCAGTTGTTGAGTAGTTATATACCGTTCCCGGACTCGAGCTTATATGAGCCTTTCCTAGTTATACCGGTTACTCTGTACGGTCTTTCCCAGTCGGGCCTAGTTTCCCATCGTTCGGGTTCTTCGTATGTAGTGTAACTTACCTTAATACCAAGTTCTTGATTTGGAACTATCAAAGGTTTGCCCTTGGTTGTAATATCTCCCCATGCATTATTTTTGGGCTACTAACCGAACTAGGGCGACTTCTCACTTCTCGTCTGCTAAGTCTAAGCTCGTAGCCATGGCCTCGTCATTTGATGCCTTTGTAGCGTATTGGAACCTTAGTCTCAGTTCTCCTACTTATACCAGAATCATATCTTCCGTGCCATAAACTAAAGAGAATGGTATTTCACCAGTGCTTGAGTTTAAAGTTGTTCGGTATGCCTATAAGACCTCGGGCAAAATTTCTTTCCACTTTCCTGTTGAGTCGGTTAATCTCTTCTTCAGGTTTTGGAGTATAGTTTTGTTTGTTAATCCGCTTGGCTATTCCCACTTGGGTAGTAGGGTGTCAACAAAATCTTTTTGATTTTGTGGTCTTCAAAAAACTTACTAACCTTGCCACCGATGAATTGTCGCCTGTTGTCGCAAGTGATCTCAATTGATATCCCGAACTGGCATATTATATGATCCCAAATGAAGTCAACGACCTTTTTTCCCGAACCTTCTCGAACGCCTGTGCTTCGACCCATGTGGAGAAATATGGTCATAAGTAATATGTATTGGGCTTTGTTGGGTGCCCACAACAAGGGACCGACTATGTCCATCCCCCATTTGATGAACGGCTAGGGGGCGAGGATCGGGGGAAGCATCTCCCTCAGTTGGTAATCATCGGGTCATGCCTCTGGCATTTGTTACACTTTTGATCTTTTTCCATCTCGTTCCAATAATAACCGGCTTTGATCAATTTTCGAACCAAAGACTCTCCTGAATTATTTCCGCAAGTACCCTAGTGTACTTCCCTCATCATGTAATCGGTATCCCCGAGACCCAAGCACCTTGCCAACGACCCGAAACAATCTTGGGTATAATTTTCCACCAACCAAGCAAAACCTGATAGCCTTAGTGCGTAGGGCCCTCAATTCATTTGGATCCAACGACAATTTCCCTTTCCAAAGGCAGTCTATGTATTTGTTTCTCCAACCCCATGTTAAGCTCGTTGAGTTTACCTCGACGTGACTTTCCTCTATCACCGAGTTCATCAATTACACTACTGCTATGGAATTGAATTCTTTGGGGTCAACTGACGACCCTAGATTAGCCAATGCATCAGCCTCGTTATTTTGATCTCGAGGTACATGATGCTGAGTCCATTCCTTGGATTGGTGTAAAGTCATTTGAAACTTATCTAAGTATCTCCGCATCCAGTCTTCTTTTACTTCAAACACCCCGTTGACTTGGTTAACGATGAGGAGGAAGTCACACTTGTCTTCGACCACATCATCACCAGGCTTTTAACTAGCTCTAAACCTGCAATCATGGCCTCATATTTGGCTTCATTTTTAGTCAATTTCATAGTTCTAATAGATTGCCTTATTACGTCACTGTAGGTGGTTTTGATATGACCCCCAACCCAAAACCTTTCGTGTTAGAAGCACCATCTGTGAATAGGGTCCAAACCCCCGGTCTAGTCCCCGATGAGCAATAATTCTTTCTCAACCTAGGAGATTAAGGCCGACGTAAAGTTGGCCATGAATTTTGCCAAAATTTGAGATTTTATAGAAGTTCGGGGTTTCTACTCGATATCATACCCACTACTCTTCACGACCCATTTGGCCAGTTGGCCCAAGAGCTCGGTTTTGTGCGTAACATTACTTAGCAGGTATGAGGTCACGACACATATGGGGTGACACTGAAAGTACAATTTTAATTTCCTAGATGCACTCAGTAAGGCGAGTGTTAATTTTTCTAAGTGTGGATACCTTGTTTCAGCATCGCCTAAGGTTCTATTGATATAGTAAATAGGAAATTGCATACCTTCTTCTTCTCGAACCAGGACACCACTTACTGCTATCTCGGAAACTGCCAAGTAGAGGTACAACTACTCGTTCGCCTTTGGGGTGTGTAGCAAATGAGGGCTCAATAGGTATTATTTGAGTTCTTATAAATCCTACTGGCATTACGGGGTCTAAGAGAAGTCGTTCTTCTTATTTAGTAATAAGAAAAATCATAGCTTTTGTCGGATAACCTTGAAATAAACCGACCCAACGAGGCTATCCGCCCAGTTAATTTTTTTTATTGCTTTGACGTTGTCGACTATGGTGATATTATATATGTATTTTGTCTTGTCCAGGTTGATATCTATTCCCCGATTGGATACAATAAAACTGAGGAACTTGCCCGAGCCAGCCTCGAAGGCACACTTTTCTGGATTCAGCTTCATGTTGTATTTCCTCAGTGCGTCGAAGGTTTCCTGCAAATGATTCAAATGGTCCTCTGCTCGTAGGGACTTAACTAACATATTATCAATATAAACCTCCATTGATTTTCCTATTTGTTCTTCGAACATCGGTTAACTAGGTGGTGATATGGGGCACCGACATTTTTTTGGCCCAAATGGCATAACGTTGTAACAGTAGGTGCCAAATTTAGTTATAAAAGAAGTCTTTTCTTGATCGCCCGGGTCCATCTGAATTTTTTTGTATCCGAAATAGGCATCGAGAAATCTCAGTATCTTGTGCCCGACAGTCGCATCGATTATTCAGCCGATGTTAGGCAAAGGAAATGAATCATTTGGATATGCCTTATTTAGGTCCTTATAATATACACACATTCTAAGTTTGTTTCCTTTTTAGGCACGACCACTACATTAGCTAGCCAATTCGGGTATTTAACTTCCTGAATGGAACCTATTTTCAGAAGTTTAGACATTTTGCCTTTGATGATCGCATGTTTGATCTCGGACTATGTCCTCCTCTTCTATTTAACCGGGTAGAATTTTGGATCCACGCTCAGTTTTTGAGTTGCAACCTCTTGTGTTAGCTTTAAGGAAAAAACAAGTTTTTTCGTGAGCTCGGGAGTTAGCCTCATGCCCAGGTATACCTTTCTGTCCTATACGTACTCGATCAGTATGACCTGCTCCAATTCCTCGATTGTTGATTTGGTGGCATCGGTGTCATTGGGTGCTATAAAGGATCTCGGGACACCGTAATCATCCTCCTCGTTTGTTGTGTGCTCCTCTTGTTTCCCCGGCCCGGTCAGGGTCGGGACCGCTGATTGCTATTGGTTTCTTTCTCCTCGACCAGTCCCCTAAT
Source organism: Nicotiana tabacum (assembly GCF_000715075.1). Taxonomy (NCBI): domain Eukaryota; kingdom Viridiplantae; phylum Streptophyta; class Magnoliopsida; order Solanales; family Solanaceae; genus Nicotiana; species Nicotiana tabacum. The sequence continues at coordinate 86,165,186 of NC_134101.1, read as the reverse complement.
TTTTGATGTCGTGACTATGGGCACCGGGATCACTTCCTCGACGGCAAACATTTCCTTTGCGGCCGGTTGTTCCCCATAGACTTTTGATCCCTCCAGAGTGGGAAACTTCAATGTTTGATGTAGGGTCGAAGGCACTGCTCTCATGTTGTGGACCCTGGCCTCCCGAACAAGGTGTTGTATCTCATATCCTCCTCAATCATGTAAAATTTCGTTTCTTGGGTGGTCCCGACAGTGTTCATTGGTAGGGTTATTTTACCCTTCGTCGTCGCCATGTTGAACCCATTCAATACTTGTATTACCGATACAATTTGGTCCAGTAATCCCATTTGCTCTACTACCCTCCATCTGATGGTGTTGGCCGAGCTACCTGGAACAATTAACACATGTTTAACTCGAAATTTATTGATTAGTATGGATATTACCATTGCATTATTGTGAGGCTAGATGATGCCTTTGGCATCCTCGTTGCTGAACGAGATAGACCCCTCCGGGATGTAATCCCGAGTGCATTTTTTCCTTGTGATAGAAACCTTGGTGCATTTTATCATTGGACCTTGTGGGACGTCCACTCCCAATGATCATGTTGATCATGCGTTGAGGCTATTCTTGCTCAATGTGCTTGTTGGCATCCTTGTTTTTGATATGATTTTTGGCCTGCTCACTTAGGAATTCATGAAGATGCCCATTGTTGAATAGTCGAACCACTTCTTCCCTTAGTTGTCGTCAATCTTCGGTCGTGTGACTGTTGGTACCATGGTATTTGCACACCAAATTTTGATCCCTCTGTGCGGGATCAGACTGAAGTGGCCTAGGCTATTTGGTCTCCTTGATGCGACTAATGGATGACATTATACTTGCAACATTCATGTTGATGTTGTACTCTGATAGTCTCGGTGCCTCCCTGTCCCCGAGTGATTTGTCAAAACTAATTTTACTCGGCAGACCCCAGTTTCTAGGTCCTTGATCACTTCTCTTATCGTTCTAGGTTGGGTGGTGACCGGGTTCGTTTCCCCTTCTGTCTGAGCTATATGGTTGATACCGATCCCGAACCGGCCTTAGCTCCTGGTCCACAATTCTTTAGATCTGTTGTTTGCTTTATTGGGGTAAAAAGACCCCAAGGTCCCCCCAGTTGGTCGTCCTTGACTCTGACCTTCGACTGATACTTGTTATGAACATCGGCCCAAGTTACCTCCGGGTATTCTACCAAGTTTTGCTTCAATTGTTGAGAAGCAATGTTATTTTGGGGGTTAAGCCCTTGAGTGAACACATGAACGACCCAGTGATCTGCAACCGGGGGCAAGTCTATTTGCTCCATCTAGAAACTCGACACAAACTCTCTAAGCATTTCATTATCTCTTTGCTTGACTTTGAAGAGGTCTGATTTCCTTGTCTCAACCTTGATAGCGCCAGCATGGGCTTTAACGAAGGCATCTGTAAGCATAGCAAATGAATTAATAGAATTCGAGGGATAAGTTATGGTACCATATCATTGCCCCTTTGGATAGGTTTCCCCAAACTTCTTCAACAACACTGACTCAATCTCATCATCTTCTAGGTCGTCGCCCTTTATTGCGCACGTATAGGAGGTTACATGCTCGTTTGGATATGTAGTTCCATTATATTTGGAATATCAAGCATTCGGAATTGGCTTCAATGTCGCACTTGGGGGGAAAGGTTTTTTAATGAATTTTTTGGAATCCACCCTTTCAATATTGGAGGCGCTCTACCTCGAATTGTAAGTTTCCACCTTTTTGTCATTGGGCTCTATCTTTTTCTCACCGGACTCCACCCTTCTTTGTGAGTGCTTCGAGCATTTTCATCACTTTAAGCGTCTTCTCTAACCCGCTCGGGTTTATTCCTATTTTGGACGTGATTTTGAGTTTGTAGCTGTGCTATTGCTACTTGTTGAGCTTGTACTATTTCAAAAATCAATCGCAAACTGACTCCATCATCTCCCCCTTCGGGTGCTTCTCGAGTTGATGGTCGGGGTGCCCCGGGAATGCTATTTTTTGGATCAGTTGGCAGGTTGATATTGATGGCAACCTGTGAGTTAGCGCCGACCGGATCAGCGATTGGGACACTATTAGGATTAACAAGGGGTACGTCCTTGCTTGGTACCACATTGTTGTTTTCATCGTGGAGGACCGACTCGGCGTCAACGTTCAAGTGACCAGACTGAGAATTTGACATTTTTAAATTAACCTAGAATCAAACTTCAAAGAGCAAGTGTAAAATAGGGTATGTTATGGAGATTTGTATTAAATCACCACTACTATCCTTAGCCCCATGGTTGATGCCAAACTATTTACCCATAAAATGAGTAACAATAGAATTTATACGCAGTTAAAGAATATGTAATTTAATTTAATACGAATAAACTATGAATAATAGACAATTTAATTAAGGGAAATGAGAGTGATCAAACAAAATGTAATGGATGAATAAGTCTAGCTTTGGAGTGGACGTTTGAAAATCGGTTCCGATTCGGCCCTCGGAACGAACTCGGTTACAACTTAATAAGCAGGCATCTGAAGAACACTTTGAACAGTAGCTAAGGAACAGAAATTAATTTTATTCCTTTGATATGCGTGCCAATAGTGGTTGTTAAAATATAAAAGTTCTCCCCTTTATATAGTAAAAAAATTTCAATCCTAGTGTCACACCTCCTTTTTGCATACCCGAGGGGTAGTACAAGGAAGTTTTTTCAATTTAAGTGACATTATTCGAAATGAGATTATTTTATTTAATTTAGAGTTGCCACTTGGGATATTTTAATTGGTGTCCCAAGTCACCGGTTTATTTTATATCCCAAATCGAGGAAAATTCGACTTTCCTTATGAAGTCTGCGAACCAGAAATTCTGAATAAGGAATTCTGTTAACCCGAGGGAAGGTGTTAGGCACCCCCGGATTTCGGGGTTCTAGCACGGTCACTTAAACTATTATTATTGGCCTATTATCTGATTTGTTACATGTTTTAGCCTATGGTACAATTTTTAACTTATTAACCGTTTTTAATTATTTTAGGAAATTTCAACGTTATTTAAAATACGCCTTGAACCACGTTACATGAAATTCACCCACGATCCACAACATATTTTATTTAACGTTGTTGAGAATTGAAGTTGGGTCACATGAAATGCACACCCGAGTTTAAGAAAGTAATTTTTTTAAAAATAGTGCGCCTAAAGCAACTACACACTTTCAAGTTAATAACAAGGTTTGCGAGGGCCATGGAAAATTCAGCTAATGGCACACCTCGATTTCTAAAGAGTTAAAATTAATTAAGGGCCATGAGTTATGTAAAGTGTTGTGGAATAATTCAACCATTTAAGAATTCCTTAGCTAGTTGGTAATACTTAAATCTCTTTTATTTACATGGATGGGGTGTAAAAAATAACAAAAAAACAAAGATTAAAAGAGTTAACGAAAAGGAATTGTGTAGATGACGTCCTCCCCAACCCAAGGATAAAACTGCACAATTAGCCTAGTTATCCAATTTACACTTTTAAGCCAACAGATCGAGAAAACCAACAGATTTAGTACCTTTAAAGTAATTCAAAAATAATGATGAACTCTATTGTTGGCACATGAGTGTATTAAGCTAATAAAAGAAATTCAAGTATATTTGTCACATTAAACACCAGAAACATGATAACAATCGGATACCAATAGATAGTGTTATCAAAACTAAAACAAAGAAGGAGAAAGAATGAACCTCTCTGTCGAAATCTTTCAAATCCAGATTAACAAAAGAACACCCTACAACGAAACATCATCAAATCTTTGAACGAGCAGTTGAACACGCGACCGGAAATAAACTCGAACGGTAACCTTGAGAACCAAACTATTTCCCGGATCTGAGCTTGACTGGACAGCCTCAAAAGGATGATGACATGAATGGGACAACGAGCAGAACTCGATAGACGACGGATTGGACGAACCTCGCCGAAGAAACTCAAATCTCGCCGACAAAATTGACTATGACAAATGCTTGTAGCCTAGAACTGGTACTCAACGTTTGAATATAGGTTGTATTGGCTGTAACCCAGAAATGGTGTTTGACGTCGAAGGCTTGGTCTTGAGGTCTGTTTTGGGTGGAGATGGAGTCCGTTCTGGTGGGCTTGGGTGGAAGACCGATGACTTGTTGGTGCGTGTGTGCGTGTGTCCAGCGTTAGGCTGCTGGAAGACGTTGTTGGAACGAAGAAAAAGATGGATCGAGAGGGTCGTTTTGGGGTGGTATTGAAGACGGTGATCTTCAAGTCCCTAGGTCTAAGGTCATTTCCTTTTTTTGTAATTTTCTAGCTGATTTTCCTAAAGTATCTTGCGGCCGATCAGATTTTTCTCCATTCGATCCCCTTTTATTTTAGGCGTTACCCTATTGTATAGGTCTAGGTTTAGGTTATTTCTTGTATTTTTGCTAATTAGTCCCTAGGTCTTTTGTGTATTAGGTCCCTAGGTTTTTTTATTCATCTTTTGTTCCCAAGAAGAGTCTAGAAGGGTCCCTAGGATTAGCTTAATGGGTATTTGGATATTGAGCTTAAGGAATGGGCTAGAAACTTGGGCCCTTATGACTAGCTATGTTTAAAATTAGCTTAATTAACTAAAAATATTATCAAAAATATTAATTAGCTCTACTTAAGTAAAAATAATTATTAAAATATGACTGACCATTAAAATAAAACTAATTCTTTTTTGGTATTTTTTCAAGATTAAAAAAAATGACTACAAAACATTAATAAGCCTATTTTTTGTAATTTTCGTTTTCTTGTAATAAAGTAAAAGTAAAAGAGTAAAAATGAGTTGAAATAGCTATATGAGGCCTAAATTAAATATTTACGTGCTAAAATATGAAAAATCTTGAGGAGGGTCAAAAATCACATGTCTATAGCTGCCCCTCTTTAACTGGAAACGCGAAGAATTTTCAGAAAAAGAACGACTAGACAGGTTTTAGGTCCCGACCCTTATTTGGGAGAGACTAAAACAGAGAAAAGGGGAATGTGACCGAGCCCTAGTATCTGAGTTGCCTACATATCCTTGGCTATAAAGGAATCATGCCACGTGTAGTTTAGAGGTGAGTGATATGATGGAGTATGCCGAGGTGGAGAGCTAGTCGAGGTGTCGTTCCGTCGAGATTCCGGTCCGCGGTCCTATTATTACATCAAAATCAAAAGAAATGAAAACAACTAGCTAAGCCTGTCAACTACAAGTTACAAGATTCCTATATATAAGTCTTCTGAAGCTTGATCTTGAGTCTTGAATGGTTCTTCATGCAGACTTTAGATTTGAACCTTGACGCTTGCTAGTTGCAGGTGCTATCCTTCTTCAACTTTTCAGACCAAAACGGGACATGCAGAGCTTGTGACCTCAGCCATGTCTTGAGCAGCTCACATCTTTCATTAACTTCTGCATTTGGATTCACTTCTTGTCTTTCTTTTTGTTTTTTTATTTTTATTCTGGATTTTGACTAACTTTGTTGATCATCTTAGACTGCTGACTCACATTCTTGACGCGAGCTTCTTTTGTTGCTGACCTGAATTGCATTCTGAATTGAATTCTCTTATTTTTCAGGAGGGCGTCTGATTGCTGAACTTGAATCGTCTTCTCTTGTTACTTGACGCTGTTTTCCCTCGCACCTTGAACCATTTTCCCTTGAAACTTGAACTGTCTTCCTTCGAAACTGCTTTTCCTTTAAACTCGAGTTGTCTTCCTTCGAAACTGCTTTCTCTTGAAACTTGAGTTGTCTTCCCTTGTTCTCTAGGTGGGCGTCTGATTACAACAAAACAGACAAAACAAAAGAAATTTTTTCTGCCCCAGTTTGCACTAGGAAGATTTGTGAGTTGTTAGCAAAATTGTAAACCACTTGTACTATTGATGCAATGATGAGAGTAAACTAAAGAATAGACTAGAAAAACTATAAACTAAGCTTGACTAAAGTAAAGACTGACCCTATTCTCTAGGCGGGACCCCTGATTTCAAGAAAACTAAACATTGATAACTTAAGAAAACTAAAAATTGACCTTTTTTTTCAAATCCAGACTTTTTTTCCAAAATATCTTAGGAGAAAATTCATCAGACTAGGTCCTTTTTCTCTTATTTTTTCTTCTTCTTTTTTTGTTTTTGGTATCTTAGGAGAAAGATTCATTCGACTAAGATTTCTATCCTAGGAGAAAGTTCATTAGACTATGTCTTCTATCTTAGTAGAAAAATTCATCAGACTAAGATTTTGATCTTAGGAGAAATTCCATCAGACTAGGTCCTCTTTTTGTTATCTTAGGAGAAAAATTCATCAGACTAAGATTTTGATCCTAGGAGAAAATTCATCAGACTAGGTCTCTTTTTTTTTTATCTTAGGAGAAAAATTCATCAGACTAAGATTTATATCCTAGGAGAAAGTTCATCAGACTAGGTCTTTTTTTTTGTATCTTAGGAGAAAAATTCATCAGACTAAGATTTCTATCCTAGGAGAAAGTTCATCAGACTAGGTCATCTATCTTAGGAGAAAAATTCATCAGACTAAGATTTCGATCCTAGGAGAAAATTCATCAGACTAGGTTTTCTTATCTTAGGAAAAAAATTCATCAGACTAGGACTTTTATCCTAGGAGGAAAATTCATCAAACTAAGATTTTGGTCCTAGGAAAAAAGTTCATCATACTAGGTTCCCTTTTTGTTATCTTAGGAGAAAGATTCATCAGACTAAGATTTATATCCTAGGAGAAAGTTCATCAGACTAGGTTTTCTATCTTAGGAGAAAGATTCATCAGACTAAGATTTAGATCCTAGGAGAAAGATTCATCAGACTAAGATTTAGATCCTAGGAGAAAAGTCATCAGACTAGGTCTTCTAATTTATTATCTTAGGAGAAAGATTCATCCGATTAAGATTTTGATCCTAGGAGAAAATTCATCAGACTAGGTCCTCTATCTTAGGAGAAAAATTCATCAGACTAAGATTGTGATCCTAGGAGAAAATTCATCAAACTAGGTTTTCTATCTTAGAAAAAAGATTCATCAGACTAAGATTTATATTGGGAGGAAAATCCATCAGACTAGTACTTTTATCCTAGGAGGAAAAATGTGAAGATCAATGGCAAGATTTTATGCACAATAGCAAGACAAATAAAGGCAAAGATTTGAGAAACTTCCCTTTGTCGGCTCTTCTCGTCTTTTCTTTTTCTTTCTGTGTTTTTTTTTTGAACCACTTTCCTTGCACTTCTTTGTTTCCTGTTCCACATAAAAAAAATTGTCAGTTTTAAAAATGGTGGTCGATTTGTGGCCTTGAGTCTTGGGAAGCTTGGCTTCTGCTCAATCAACTTCAGTCGGCTTCAAGAGACTTTTACTCTACATCAACCCTAATTGCTTCACACCTAGTATCATTTGTACTTGCGGCTCAATCAGCCTTATCTCAACTGGAGATCTTATCCTAGGTGACCCTTTCCGATATCTTGAATGGCTTTCTACTTTTTGAGCAATTTGTCTGTCAAAGAGAATCACCAGTTATCTTTCTTGCGCCAAGTAAGCTGAGAAGAGTTTTTTGGGGGAGCCTTTGAATGAATCCTCAAAGCACGTTGACAGTAACAACTAAGTGCTGACCAAATTTACTTTGCGCAACTGAAAAGCTGGTAGCAGATTTTGAAATCTTTTCTTACTTGTTTTGACAAAGACAAACTCAAAGTGAAGGATACAATGATGTAAAGAAACGAATATTAACAAGAAATGCCCCCTGTCGGAAGGACAGAAGGAAGAGTTTTTTTTTCTTTTTTTTAAAAACTAGCCTTAATGATCATGACATGCATTTTGGACTCAACGACCTGATCTATCAAACTAATCCAATCTTCCCTTTTGCCATTCTTATGAGCTTTGAAGTCGGGCCTATCCGTGCGAATTCTTTGCATCAGCTTCGCGACTCACTTTCGACTAGTGGTGCCCCGAGGGGTTTTCACCAACAAGTCTCTCTCATTTATTCATCTCTGCTTACCGTCGTCTTACAGTGCCATGAGGGTTTTCACTAATAAGACTCTCTCATTTTTCTTTTCTTTTCTTTCCCTTTTTGTGAGAAACTCAACGGTGTTCTACGTCATGTGACAACCGTTGCTCAATGCATGCTTCTCTTGGCATTCTTGAAGGCATATTGAGAGGTCTTTATTTAGAAGGATTTTGGATAGGGTTGGAAAGAAAGGATATCATGAAGGCTCAAAATAAACTCAAAGTAAAGGGGGTTGTGGACTTACAACTCTTGGAATCGACTCTTTAAAAAGTGAAATAAAATCTCTGCCCCAGTTTCAACTATTGGGGATTTTTTGGAATTTTTCTCTTTTTTCTCTTCTTTTTTTAAATTCTTTTGGTTGGACCGAACGATGAGGCTGCCTACGTATCTTGTTTTTTAAGGAATCAGGTCGAACGTAGTTCAAACATCTGACCTAAACTATTTTTCATCTTTCTTTATGTTTCTCTCTTCCTTTTTTCTTTTTTTTTCCTTTTCTTTTTTTTTCTTTTTTGTGTTTGCCCCAGCTTCTATTTTTTAGGGCATGGACCTTTGACAATTCTTTGTTTTTCTGAACTTTTTAAGAATTGCCCCAGTTTGTAATCTTGGGACATGGATTTGTTTTCTTTTTTTTTTACTCTAAACTTGATTCCAAAAGAGGGTAGTCAACGAAAAATAACACATGCTCAAAAGGGATAGCAAAGGATATAAAGTGTTTGGGTAGCAGAAAAAGGGCCTCCCAACCTCAAGAACGTCAAACATGGTATCTTTTTGCGATCACAGCATTGACGAACATGTCTGTCTTCTTGGTGTGCCATGGTCACAAGACATTTTTTCATCCCTTAGTGACAAACTTTTCAACAAACGTCAATTGATTAAACATCCTCAAGCCTGATCTTCACAATGATTTGAAGGTGAATTTTACTCGACCTTAGTTCCAAAGTATTCCAACTCTTTATTCATCCTCAAAAGTATTTTTTTTTAGTAATCGAATTCCAGATTAAATCAGTTCCTAATATCTGGCAAAATTTCCGCATGCATGTCATGTCATTAAAACTAGCGAGAAAAGAACTAGGAATAGAATGACACAAAATGACAAACTATATTTTATTGAGTAAAGGATGAAATGGTTTTACAACTAAACAAGCAACCCAAAATACGAGTTACAACCCTAAAATAACCCGAATAATGAAAATAGTAGCAAAATAGACAGACAAGACTCACACAAATAGAATGGAGGGATAGAAGGGTTTGACTCAATAAAATCTGGATCACAACCCTGAAATAACCCAGATAATAGAAAAAACATCAAAACAAGCTACCAAGATTCCTTCCTAGTGAGGAGGGAATGACTTTTCAATTGCTAGGCTTGACATTTAGCCACAGATTTGCTCATCAGAATCAGCAGAGCCTTCTCCAATTTCAACATTATTAACTTCAGTTAGCAAGTTCCCGAGAGGATTCTCATACTCCATGTCACCAGGCATCATCCCCACAAAGTGTGCATCATGATGTGCAGGTAAAGGATTCTGGGTGACATTCTAGGTGTCATTGTCTTGGATCACAATCAGGTTTTCCTGGATCATCCTTTCTATTTCTCTTTTCAAATCCCGACAGCTTTCAACATTGTGCCCCTGGGCATTGGAATGGTATTCACACCTTTTAGAAGGGTCAAAGCTTCTCGCACGTGGGTCTACATGATTTGGAGGAATAGGTGCAATCATGTCATAATGCTTTAACTTCTCAAATAAGCTTGCATAGGACTCTCCTATTGGTGTAAAATTATCTTTCAACCTTTGTTCCCCTTTATACCTCTGGCTTGGATGTGGGTTATAGGGCACCTGAAAATTTTGTGGAGGCTGTTGGAGATTTCGTGATGCTCGTGCTCGCCTTCTGGGGTGTTTTGGTGGCTGGACAACATACTGAGGTGGAGCGACAGAGTATTGAGGGTTCTGAGGTGGATAATACTGCTCAGGGGAGTCATGGAAAAATTGAGGAGGCTGCTCATACCTTCGAGATGTTCTCCTGGGACCTCTTCTCGACCCTGATGTCATTATGATTTCTTCAACCTTCTCATTTGTGTTGCTAAAATTATCAGACTCAACCCGGACAGCCTGCGTTGCGGTTTTAAAAACTGCTTGACTTATAATTTTGCCTGTCTTAAGACCATTCTCTACCATTTCTCTCATTTTGATTGCTTCCGAGAAGGATTTGCCAACTGCGGACATCATGTTTTGAAAGTAATCTAGCTCTTGCGCTTGAAGGAAGACAGTGATTAGCTCGTGGTCATCTATGGGTGGCTTAACTCGAGCTGTTTGCTCTCTCCATTTAATGGCATATTCCCTGAAACTTTCACTTGGTTTCTTCTTTAGGTTTGAAAGGGAAATGCGGTCTGGGGCAATGCCGATGTTGTATTGGAACTGATTGACAAAGGCCTGTGCCATGTCATTCCAGGCATACCAGCGAGATGTGTCTTGATCCAAAAACCATTCGGATGCTACTCCCATAAGGCTTTCCCCAAAATAAGCCATCAACAATTTTTCGTTTCTTCCCGCACCCCTCAGTTGATTTCAATACCTTTCCAGGTGGGTTATGGGGTCTCCATGTCCATCAAACTTTTCAAATTTGGGAGTCTTGAAACCTGGCGGCAAGTGGACATCGGGAACATGCATAGATCTTTGAAGGCAACACTCTTTTGACCTGCCAACCCCTGCATGTTTTTCAATCGTTGTTCTAAGCTTTTCACTCTTTGGGTCATTTCTTCCTGTACCATCTTTCGGGAAGGCTTCTCAATGTTTGCAGGAAGATCAAACGAGTACGAGTGGTACTCAGGAGAGTGGTATTGCTCTTGTTGTGTAGCAAATTGTGACTCACGACGAGGCTGTCCTTGACCACTGGCCCATGCTTGACACATTTCGGTCATTTGCTGTTTCAGTATTCTATTTTTCTCAAACACAGTAGACTCTTGTTGAACCCTCTGACCCTGAGTCTCTTGAGCACTTGTAACAGCTTTGATGTCAATTATCATTTTTCCTTGGATCTTGTGTTTCCAGCTTACCACAAACCGACCACCTCAACTTTCTTCACAATTCAAAACAAAACATGTTAGAATGGACTCAGTCAATCCTTATTATTATCAACTTTTTTTCATTTTTTCGTTTTTTTTTTCATTTCTTTTTAATGGTGAATGAACCTGATGTGGGTTGCCTACGTATCATGTGGAAACATGAATCAGATCTTGCGTAGTTCGGGAAGATCATGGATAAAGTAAATAAATTAACTTCTTTTTTTGAATTTTTTATTTTATTTTTTCAAAAGAAAGATTTATAAAGAAGAAAGGGAATATTTTTGGATTTTAATTTTTCTTCAGCATTTTTGCAGAGAAAGGCTTCTAAAGAAGAAAGATTTTTTTTTTTGAATTTTTTTCTGGAATTTCAAAAGAAAAACTTCTAAAGAAGAAAGAAAATATTTTTGAAATTTTATTTTGAATTTATGAAAGAAATGCTTCTAAAAAAAGAAAATATTTTTGAATTTTGAATTTTCTTTTCAATTTTGAAAGAACAATGAAAAATATTTTTGGATTTTTGGAAGAAATTAAAAGAAAATATTTTTGTATATATTTTTTTAACAAAAACAATTAGGGTCTAAAAGAAAGGCTTTCTAAAGAAGCAAGTAATGGAAAATATTTTTGGATTTTTTGAAAATTATGGGCCGGAACCGATGAGGTTTGCCTACGTATCTCACATCCGGTGAGAATCAGACCCGTATAGTTTGTCCTTTTTGACGGAACAGGGAGAACATGACTTATTTTGAAATGACTTTTCTTTTTCTATTTTTTGAAAATTTCGGCAGAGTTTCAGAATTTTTTAAATACCTACCTCTCACTCTTGTTTTCTTCTTTGATTTTTGATTTTCTCTTTTTTTTTCTCTTTTTTTTCCTTTTTGATTTTCTTTCTCTATTCTAGAAGCCGGTCAACATGCAAGCCGAAACAAACAAATGCGCATGTAGCACGTAAGATGCATTAAGATGGTCTTTTTAATTTGGGTACACCAGTCCTAGACAGACCCAACCCCTCTCCAAAGTCAGATGCACATGATGCAAACAAATGTTCCTACTAGGGATCCGGCATGAGGCTTTGTTATACTAGGTTTAAAAAGCTGGGTTTATTGTTCTAGACCTGGCTTACCCGAGCGGACAGCTCGAGCCGAGGGGGGCAGCGTACTGGGAATACAGAAGCTTCACCGGCTTTACAACTTGTCTGAACCTCATTCTAAAATTGGGATAAGACTCTAACAGAAAAGAAGTCACACGAAATGCACACTTCCCAGATGATTTAGAAGACTCAGAGAGAGGAGGGATTCGTAGTAATTTATATACAGTCCAAACAATATCAAAACGATAAAAGCGGCATTTAGCACATTAGGCTCAACATGTAAAAATCAGATAAAACAAGCCAACTATAACAATTATTCGAAGCTCGAATTCTTAAACCCTGAACCGAAGTTCTGGGTTTGGTTCCCTAGCAGAGTCGCCAGAGCTGTCACACCTCCTTTTTACATACCCGAGGGTAGTACAAGGGAGTTTTTCCAATTTAAGTGACATTATTCGGAATGAGATTATTTTATTTAATTCAGAGTCGCCATTGGGATATTTTAATTGGTGTCCCAAGTCAGCGATTTATTTTAAATCCCAAATCGAGTAAAATTCGACTTTCCTTTTGAATTCTGCGAACCAGAAATTCTGAATAAGGAATTCTGTTAACCCAAGAGAAGGTGTTAGGCACCCACGAATTCCGTGGTTCTAGCACGGTCGCTTAAACTATTATAATTGGCCTATTATCTAATTTGTTACATGTTTTAGCCTATGGTACAATTTTTAACTTATTAACCGCTTTTAATTATTTTAGGAAATTTCAACGTTATTTAAAACACGCCTTGAACCATGTCACATGAAATACACCCGCGATCCACAACATATTTTATTTAACGTTGTTGAGAATTGGAGTTGAGTCACATGAAATGCACACCCGAGTTTAAGAAAGTAATTGTTTTAAAAATAGTGCGCCTAAAGCAACTACGCACTTTCAAGTTAATTACAAGGTTTGCGAGGGCCATGGAAAATTCAGCTAAAGAGACACCTCGATTTCTAAAGAGTTAAAATTAATTAAGGGCCATGAGTTATGTAAAGTGTTGTGGAATAATTCAACCATTTAAGAATTCCTTAGCTAGTTGGTAATAGTTAAATCTCTTTTATTTACATGGATGAGCTGTATAAAATAACAAAAAAAACAAAGATTAAAAGAGTTAACGAAAAGGAATTGTGTAGATGACGTTCTCCCCAACCCAAGGATAAAACTGCACAATTAGCCTAGTTATCCAATTTACACTTTTAAGCCAACAGATCGAGAAAACCAACAGATTGAGTACCTTTAAAGTAATTCAAAAATAATCATGTACTCTACTGTTGGCACATGAGTGTATTAAGCTAATAAAAGAAATTCAAGTATATTTGTCACATTAAACACCAGAAACATGATAACAATCGGATACCAACAGATAGTGTTATCAAAACTAAAACAAAGAAGGAGAAAGAATGAATCTCTCTGTCGAAATCTTTCAAATCCAGATTAACAAAAGAACACTCTACAACGAAACATCATCAAATCTTTGAACGAGCAGTTGAACACTCGACCGGAAATAAACTCGAACGGTAACCTCGAGCACCAAACTGTTTCCCGGATCTAAGCTTGACCGGACAGCCTCAAAAGGATGATGACATGAATAGGACAACGAGCAGAACTCGATAGACGACGGAATGGACGAACCTCGCCGAAAAAACTCAAATCTCGCCGACGAAACTGACTATGACAAATTCCTGCAACCTAGAACTGGTACTCAACGCTTGAATATAGGCTGCATTGGCTGTAACCCAGAAATGGTGTTTGACGTCGATGGCTTGGTCTTGAGGTCTATTTTGGGTGGAAATGGAGTCCGTTCCGGCGGGCTTGGGTGGAAGAACGATGACCTGTTGGTGCATGTGTGTGTGTGTCCGGTGTTAGGCTGCTGCAAGCCATTGTTGGAACGAGAAGAAGATGGATCGAGAGGGTCGTTTTGGGGTGGTATTGAAGACGATAATCCTCAAGTCCCTAGATCTAAGGTCATTTCCTTTTTTTTTTTGTAAATTTCTAGCTGATTTTCCTAAAGTATCTTGCAGCCGATCAGATTTTTCTCCATTCGATCCCCTTTTATTTTAGGCGTTACCCTATTGTATAGGTCTAGGTTTAGGTTATTTCTTGTATTTTTGCTAATTAGTCCCTAGGTCTTTTGTGTATTAGGTCCCTAGGTTTTTTTATTCATCTTTTGTTCCTAAGAAGAGTCTAGAAGGGTCCCTAGGATTAGCTTAATGGGTATTTGGATATTGAGCTTAAGGAATGGGCTAGAAACTTGGCCCTTATGACTAGCTATGTTTAAAATTAGCTTAATTAACTAAAAATATTATCAAAAATATTAATTAGCTCTACTTAAGTAAAAATAATTATTAAAATAAGACTGACCATTAAAATAAAACTATTTTTTTGGTATTTTTTCAAGATTAAAATAAATGACTACAAAATATTAATAAGTCTATTTTTTTATAATTTTCGTTTTCTTGTAATAAAATAAAAGTAAAAGAGTAAAAATGAGTTGAAATAGCTATATTAGACCTAAATTAAATATTTACGTGCTAAAATATGAAAAATCTTGGTGAAGGTCCAAAACCACATGTCTACACCTAGTACAAGCCTAAATAAGGTAAAACAAATCTTTGGCTTCTAGTAAATGTTATTACGCAATTGATACCGGGCGAGACTTGAGCCGTAATATCTGGTGGTGGGCGGATTATTCGGCCCCTCGTTTGTTCTATCTAACTGCCTTTTTCTTAGCCCCGGTTCTTCACTTTGCTTGAGCTCAATGCTTGGCCGTATCCGATCTCAAATGCACTATTCGTCCTCCCCGGGTTCTTATCCGTGGATGCCCTCACACTACCCGAGGTCATATCGGGTCGCACCATCCTCTCGTTTCTTTATCAGAGAATCGGGATAACTTTTATCCCCAATTTTACCCGTACACAGAATACTTTGTCATGCTAAATCACTGACATATCTATTCTCAAGACTCAAAACTCGAAACTATAAGGGTAACACCACTTTTTACATTCCACCACGCGGTGATCCAAGCTAAAACGTTATTGAATTAGTCTTCACACTGTCCAACTGCATCCTTTGAGAAAACCATAGTGCATTAGGTATGTTCCCCGTCTAAAATGAACCCGCAGATCAAATAAAATATTTTTTATTTTTTGGAAGAATTAAAAGTTTTTCAATTTGGTTAAAAAGAATAATAATAATAATAATAATAATAATAATAATAATAATAATATCTCACAAATATGGTATGAGAAAAGTAGTGTGTATACCGCCCTTACCCCTATTTTTTGGGAAGGTAAAGAAATAATTTTCGATATTGATTGAAAATAATAGAGTTTGCAAAAAATTAAAGACGTTTCCCTTCAAATTTTTCCTCGAAAATTTGAAGTTGTCGTCATGGTGGCCCATTCACTAAACCTCTATGGGTATGGGTTTTCTAACAATTATACTATATATAGGGATGTACAAAGAAAACCGACAAACTGCACCAACCCGATAATTCGAGTCAAACCGAGAAAAAAAATCCGATTATGATTTGGTTTGGTATTGGAGAAAAAAACCCGATCATAATTGGTTTGGTTAAGTTTTAACTAAAGAAAGTCAAACCGAAACCAAACCAACCCAGCATTACCTATATTGAAATTTTAGATATATTTAATATATAAATATGCTTACTGTGATGTAATTTATAAATATTTCTTAAACTTTTTCATAATTTTATCTTTTAAGGTATTATTTCAAGGTTGGACTTAGAACTTTTGAATGTTTCAATAAATTTTATAGTCATTAATATTAGTAACTTAAATAAGGGAAATTTTCGTTCCTATACCATAAAGGAAACTATATTACCAAATATGTTCATAGTTTGCATATTACCCACCATACTAATAGTATTTCTACAAAATATAGATAATTCACTAAATAAGGAATCATTGTAGCTGTAGATTTCCTTATTTAGGCGCGCTAAAATTGGAAAATTAAATATTCTTCCAGATCTTCAACAATGCAAATCACGCACATTCATAATTATCGTCGTTTTCGTTTCAAATTTTCCATACTCTGTTTTTGCGATATACTCTGTTTCAACCTTTTTCCTGATTTCACAAATCAAAAACGACTAAATCTTCTACAATTCTTCTGCAACAAACGCAATTATGTCGAAAATCCCAATTATGCTACAACTGAATGGGAATTGGGATAGCTATGGGAGATTTAGAGAATTTCAGGTCGATGGCATTGTAGTCGATGAGGATGCGAGTTATAGTCTATTGATTTCTACAATAGCAGAGTAATTAATGATCGATACATCCGAAAAAATTATAGAAATCAAATACATTGTCAACGAGCATTGTCCTCCAATGGAAATTAGGAACGATATGGGTGTTCGTGTATACATGGAGACGAAAAAGGAAAACAAAAACTTAGGATCATATCCGCTATGTATAATTGTTCGCGATTTCAATATAGAAATGAGTATCACCAATGAGAACACAACTACAGGTGTGTGATGTTAATTTTTCTATCAAATTCTGGTTGTATGTCAATGTACTACACTTTATCTACATTTTATCTATAAATAAACTACATGTCAGAATAAATATATATCTGTATTGATTTTCATAATATCTACAAAATTTCTACATTTATTCTACAATAAAACTACATATCATTTGAAAAATTAATATGAAATACAGAATTTCCACCTTTCTACAAATTATCTACAAAATTTCTATAAATTATTCATAACAGTATTTATATTTTCATGCAGGTTCATCTAGAACACTAAAGTTACTTGATATGCCAACATCTCCCATTATAGAGGAATATGAAAGTATAATAATAACAAGATAGTACACCAAGTTCTATTGAAGTAGGACAAGTATACCAAGACAAATAAACAATTGCAACTGCAATGAAGTACTATTCTGTCATGCACAAGTTCCAATTCAGGGTTAAAAGATCTAGTGCTAGAAGGTATGAACATATGAATGGTCAAAGATCATTATTTTTTTAATTTTGTAGTTTATTTGTAATTTTTTACTTCTTTAGTTTTCTTGTGATAATGTTTATCATAATTGTAGATGAATTGTAGTAATGTTGTATATAGATTGTATAATGTGATCGTTTGTGATGACCCGGCCAGTCGCATCATGAGTTACCGCTCCGTTTCCCTCATTCCTGCTTCTTTATACTTTGTCTATCTGTGTTATGTGGTATCGGGTTGGTCGGATCGAGTTCGAAAAGGATTTGTTAAGGTTTGAGACACTTAATCTCTTTAGAGTGAGTTTGAGTTGGAAAAGTCAACCAGATGTTGACTTATGTGTTAGAGGGCCCAGATGTGAGTTTCGATGGGTTAGTTAGCTTCAGGAGGTGATTGGAGACTTAGGAGTGTAATCAGAATGAGTTTTGGAGGTTCGGAGTAGATTTAGGCTTGAATTGGCAAAGTTGATATTTTGGCGATTTCCGGTTGGTAGGCGAGATTTTGATATATGGGTCAGAATGAAATTCTGAGAGTTGTAGTAGTTCTGTTTGTCCATTTGGGATGTGTGTGCAAAATTTTAGGTCATTCGGACGTGGTTTGGTTGGGTTTTTTTATCAAAAGCGGAATTCAGAAGATTTTAGAAAGTTTGGCTTGAATCCGATGTGTTTTGGTCGATTTGATGTTGTTTGAGGTGTTTTGAAGATTGGTGCAAGTGTGAATAAGGTATTAGGATATGTTCGTACTTTTGGTTGAGGTCCCGGGGGCCTCGGGGTGATTTCGGATGGTTAACGAAGAAGTTTGGAATTTGTTGCAGTTGTTGAAATTGTTGCTTCTGGTATTTTCGCACCTGCAGATTGGGGACCGCGGGTGCGGCGCCGCATAAGCGGAAGGTTGGTTGTAGAAGCGGATTTTGGGGAAATCGTCAGGAACCCCAGAAGCGGTTGGAATACTGCATCTGCGATGGCGCAGATGCGGAAAGTTGATCGTAGATGCGGAAAGGGGAGTTTAAGTAAGGACCGTAGAAGCTGTACCACAGAAGCGAAAATATAGTCGTAGATGCGAAAATGTCTGGGAAGAAGGTATAAATTGTGGCCTTCGCGAATTTTGAGCTATTTCATCATTTTTATCTCGGCTTTGGAGCTTTTTGGGCGATTTGAAAGAGAGATTTCAAGGGAACTTCATTGAGGTAAGGAATTTGGACTTAAAACTCGTTCCTATGCTATTATTTCACGGATTAGAGCTAGAAATTATGGAAATTAAGGGTGAAAATTGGTGAAACTAGGGCTTGGGAACTTAGGCCTTAAATTGAGGATTTGAAGGACTATTTAGGGTCGGATTTCCGAACTTTTGATATGTATGAACTCGTGGGGAGATAAGGAATCTATTAATGTAAAAATTATTAAATTCTGAGATGCGGGCCCGGGGATCAAGTTTTGGTAATTCCAGGATTTGTGTTGTATTTTGATTATTTTCGCTTGGGCTTCGTTCCCTTAGCATATTTTGACGTCCTCGTTCTGATTTTGGATAGATTCGACACGAGTGGAGGCCGATTCGAGGGGCAAAGGCATCGCGAGCTAGAGATTTGACCGGTTCGAGGTGAGTAATGATTGTAAATAATGTTCTGAGGGTTTGAAACCCCAGATTGCACATCGTAGTGCTATATTGAGGTGAGGCACACGATTGATGACGAGCGTGGGGTTGTGCACTATTGGGGATTGTGACTTGGTCCGTCCCGACTGATTATTTTACCGTGTATTTGACTAAAATCTACTTGTTATCATCATTATTTGGGCTGAAGGCCATATTTGGGCCTTGTGCCAACTATTTGAACCTTTCGGGGATTTTTACTGGTATTTCCTCATGTTTTGACTTTATACTTGAACTCAGTCATGTTATATTTCACTATTTTTCGTACTCAGCCATGTTTACTCTATTTTAACACTTACATGATCTTTTAAATGATATTTTGGGTTGAGAAACATATTTTACTACTACCCGAGTAGCTTGTGAGGATTTTGACTGAGTAAGGCCGAGGGCCTATGTTGTGAGGAAATATTTGATACTGATTATGAGCTCGAGGTCCTAAGATATGTACACCACGAGGTGGCTTGATTGATATGAGGTCGAGGTCCTAGTGATGATGCCACGAGGTGGCTTGATATTGCGCTTGGGCCATAAGGGGCCCCTCCAGGAGTCTGTACACCCCTAGTGAGCGCGGGTATCCATTGTCATGTGAGATTGAGCCCGAGGGGCTGGTATTGTTCTATGTGATTGCCCGAGGGGCTGGTACTGTTCTAAGATGTTGCCCGAGGGGCAGATTTGTGGATACTGTGCCCGAGGGGCGAGCCTTTATGTGTTTACTTTTCATAATTGATTGTCAATTACCTACTTAATTATTGAAAAATGCTTTTCATGAAACTACATTTGAGTTAAAGGATTTTACCTATCTTTCACTAATTTACTAATTTTAAATGGTTTTACTGCTTCATTATTGAATGCTTTGTGCCTTACGTGGTTTCTTGCTTTCAGTCTTTGTTTACATTTGTTACTCACTGAGTTGGAGTACTCACTTTACTCCATGCACCCCGAGTGCAGATTCAGGCGTTGTTGATCCTGCCAGTGCGAGTTGAGAGCTCCTGGCGGACATTCAGAGTTCACGAGGTAGCTGTTTGACGTTCGCAGACCCGTGTTTCTCCCTCTTTATCATTTCTATTCTGATCAGACAATAGTAATAGTTTATAGACTTATCAGATTTGTAGTAGGATTTATAGATGCTCATGACTATTGACACCCTAGTTTAGGGCTGTGTTGGGTTGTCCTTCCGCATATTTATGATATTATTTGCTACTTAGTATTATTAAATCATGTTTTAGACGGTTTTCTTATTGTTTAACTGTTTAACATTAAATTTGGGAATAGTTGGCTGGCCTTCTCTTCACGAGAGGCACCATCACGACGGGTCGGGGTTTAGGGTCGTGACAAGTTGGTATCAGAGATTAGGTTACATAGGTCTCATGAGTCATGAGCAGGTTTAGTACTCTTGCACACTTTTATTCCCTTGCTTGAGCTATTCGAACTCTGTAGCCTTAGCTTCCCTATCCTCTTCTGGGATAAAGTTAACCATGAAGGCCTCTTCAAATTCTTCCCAAGTAGGCAGACCATCATCTTCATCTCTTTCCTTTTCCCACATCTCAAATCAAGCGTCGGCCACATCTCTAAGCTAGTAAGCATCTAGCTCCACAACTTCATCATCAAATGCTTTCATCACTCGGAGGGCTTTCTTGACACCCTCCAGCTACAATATCGGATCTTCATTAACTATAGAACCATGTAACACTGGAGGACTCAACTTCAAAAATTCATTCACTCTTGAGGACTCAGAATTGTTCTATCTATTTGATTAAGGTGGAGTCTCATCTCTTCTCTCGTTCTGGTTGGCCATAAAGGCTTTAAACATCTCCATAGCATTGCTGACAACATTAAACATCTGACCCACCTCGGGATATATAGTTACCTGAGTCGGAGCTGCTGTTGGGGGCGGTACTGGATCCTGAGGTACTGGATCATCATGCTCCACCCCTTCTTCTTGTTCAACCCAGGGTACTTGGACTCCCTTTGTGGACTTTCCCCTCCTTTTCTGAGTCGAAGCCTTCTTAGTTCTACCTTGAGCCACAATAGTAGCGATAGTTTCTTGAGCAGCATCCTGAGTGTCGGTGTTAGAGTTGCGAGTACGAGCCATTTCTGCGAGTTCTGGAGAAACGAATAAATTAGATAATTTCTTAGAGGTAGACTCTACTGCACGATCTAAAGTATGAAAAAAAGATACTTTTCCTAAATGTTTGTAGCCTCCTGTTTATAAGTATGGCGCACATCATACACATAAACAAGACTCTACTAACACGGCTTCATAGACCCCTAGGACTCCATAAACCTGAGGCTCTGATACCAAGTTTGTCACGACCCATTTTCTGAATAAGTCGGGACCGGCACTCAATCACTAAACATGACCGAGCGAACCATCTCTGTTTATCAAATCTATTATAACTCCAAACTTTAGATGCAACAAGGCAATACTTTAACCAAATACTTTTGATTAATTTAAATATTTAAATAAATCAACTCCAAAACTTTATTCATAGTAACTAATGAAATACTGCTAAGTTATTATCAAAAACATCTGAATCTTAACCCAACGACTATTTCTATAAAGCCTCTACTGATAAACTGTCGCACTACTCAGGACATGGGATTTCCTGGCCAGTTCTCTAAGTAACAAAGAAATAACTAAATAAAGATGACTCTAAGGAATACTCCACGACCAAAAGTGGAGCTCACCAATAGCACTGGAAGAGAAAGAAGTCCTAACTCGTAGCCTGCTCGCCTGCAAATCTGGTTCCTACGTTGTACCGCAGACCATAGATTCCCAAAAGAGAACGTCAGTACCATCCATTGTACTCAGTGAGTCTCAACAACAGGGGCAAAACTTTAATAACATATACATTATGAGCAAAGGTTCTAAATGCATGTAAAACATAAAGCTTATAAGAATAATTCTAAATAATTGCATAATAACAGTTTATGAATATTCTAAAAGAAATTCTTTTCTTTTTCTTTCTTATAAAAAAATACTTCACTTTATACTTTGGGAGTTCCAACTATCCTGACTTAATTCTGTCTCAGTCACCGTATGATCGGCACGGGTTCGATCCCAACCTGATCGAATAGGCCCAATCCACGAGGTGTCACTCGCTTCCTGGTTCTCAGCGCTCATGTATCATATCTTAGCTTGGCTAAATAAATTCTCAGCAATGAGACCCTCGGCTCGTGTGCTCCCTACTTTGGCACAAGTAGTTTCAGAAAGTCAATGCCTTGGTCAGGACCTTCGGCCTGGACGATGACCCCTTGTCAGAATAAAGGATACTCCCAAAAATCTTTTCTTTCTAAAACTTCTTCTTGTGACTTTTCAAGCCCAAATCTTTTCTTTATAGAACATCATGTACATTCTCATTCTGATATCCTTAAATATAAAGCATGGTATAAGAATGAAATAAACATGTAAAAGTGTTTCTAAAAATTCTTGCTTCTTCATAAATTTTTAACATAAAAATAGCATATAAGAATAACACAAAAATCTGAAAATTTATGCACATATATCATAATAAATCATCTAAACTTTTGCTAGAACAATTCTAAGTTAATAGGTACTCACTCGCTCCAATTAAGTAAATATATACTCTTTTAAGCAATTCATCAAACACCTTGTATGCGTGCTTTTGTGGTTAAACCACTTTAGTAAAGGGTTATATCAACTCACCTCAAAACTTCTTGAGCCAATACGTAGACCCTAGTCAAATTTATAACCGCCAAATAATTGATTCTACAACAACCAATGCATTTTAAAGTTTCACACCTAAACATGGGATTTACTATTGATACAGAGGAAGAAGGGAATTAATTATTCAATCCTTACCTATTACTACTATAGAATAAATGACAATAGGGAATTTTATATACCTGAGTTCAAAAATTTGTGATTTGTAAAGAACCTTAGATTTTTTTTTTGTTGACTGCGCGAGTCACTGCTGTGCTTGCTGCGTGAAAGAAACAATGTTCTGTTTCTCTATTTAGAATAAGGCTTTTTAGCCTTCACGTGAATAGACAAAACTCGTATAAGGCTTTTAAGCCTTGAGCCCTTTTTTTTTATCTAATTTGTTCAAGGCTTTAAGCCTTTTGAAAACTTTTCCTCTTTTTTTTTGTAAACTTAACTAATAATTAATGATACCCACTATTAATAATTAAAAATATAAAATTATTAATATTCCTCTAATTGTATATCTAATTTTTTAAATGTATCTATACACATATATATACATATATACATACATACATATATATATATATATATATATATATATATATATATATCACTATAGGCAAGATAAAAATAATAGTAATAATAATAATTTAGTTCTATAATTAGCGTATCTTGAAACTTTTATAAATTTGAGGAGTGTTACATTGTCTTCACGAGATGCGCCATCACGATCGGGTCCGGGTTTAGGGTCGTGACATCATTTAAGCTAAAACAGTTTTTTTCTTTTTAAATCTACATTTTAAACCAATGTTTAAATTGTATTTTTTTTGTAGCTATTGGCTGATGATATGTGTTGGTGAAAATTGTACATGGCACTTCAAGACAACTAGCATAAATGATTCTGCGATGTTCAAGGTCAGAAATTTCAACAGCCAGCACACATGTTCTTTAGTGAACAATACATTCATACAACACAAACCTACTGCCATGGTAGTTGGTAGCATGGTTATTCCAAAATATTCTGACCCTAAGATAATTTACACACCAAAAGACATACAATTTGACATGTTGTCTGAACACGGCGTGAATCTAACCTACATGCAAGCTTGGAGAGCAAAGGAAAAGACTTTACATTTTTTGAGAGGTCATCCTGCTGACTCCTACAACAAATTGCCTAGTTATTTGTATATTCTAGAGAAAACTTATCCGGGGTCTGTAGTTAAATTGAAGAAGACGGACGATGACTGCTTTTTGTATGTATTTGTTGCGATTTGTACATCAATCAGTGGTTGGGAATATTGTAGGCCAGTTGTAGTAGTTGATGGGACCTTCTTAAAGTCAGCATACAGGGGAATAATGCTAATAGCTAGTACAATGGATGCAACAGGTATTGAAGTTTTATTGTAGAAATATTATAGCTTGTATGTTTTTTGTAGTACTTACAGATTTATTATAGATATATTGTAGAAAAGTTGTAGTTTGTATATATATGTCTTCTTATGCATTTTTCCTGCAGCCAATTAATTGCTTTTTGCCACATAATGTAGGTACCATATTACCATTGGCATATACTGTTGTTGATTCAGAGAATGACACATCATGGAAGTGGTTTTTGAGCAATTCAAGCTCGCATATGGTGAAAGAGCAAACATGTGTGTTGTTTCGGATCAGAATGAGAGTATCTTGATGGCAACATCTATTGTTTATCCCGGCATGCCACATTATTCTTGCATGTGCCATATTTGGACAAATATACGGGCAAATTTCAAGAAGGGACGTCTAAAGTTAAGTGAATTATACTTTACCACGGCACAATCATACACCCTTGATGAATTTAATGAAAGGATGTCAAAGATTGAAGAGATTGACCCCCGTGTTAAAGCATACTTATACGATATTGGCTATCATAGATGGTCTCGAGTATATGCTACGGTGAACAGAACTTGGACTATGACATCAATCATTGTAGAGTCGTTGAATGCTGTAACAAAATATGCAAGAGAGCTACCGATAGTAGAACTATTAGAGTATATGAGGACCCTTCTTGAACGTTGGACGAAGGAAAAGTTATTGAAAGCAAAGGGTACATTCACATACCTTGAGTTCAAATTCAACAAAGAGTTGGATGACAACAGAACATTGTCCACAAGCTTAGAGTAAGATCTGATCATTTATTGAATCAAATTACTTTATATAGGACAATGTAGATATATTGTAGATATTTTGTATATAGTTTGAGTTTAATCGTATATGAATTGTTTTTTTGTTTGTAATGTAATCGTAGGTGAGGGCTTCAACAAACTACATCCATACAGTACTAGATGGTGTGAGGCGCTAATTGTTTGTCTTGAAAATAAGAGATGTAGTTGTGGGCAATTCCAGCTTGATGAACTTCCTTGTCCACATGCTTTGGCTACTTTAAGACACATGGATGAGTCTTTTGAACAATATTGTTCTCCTTATTACACAAGGGCGAACCTCTTGCGTACTTATGAAATACCAGTAAATTCTCTACCTGATGAAAGCAAATGGAATGTGCCACAACATATATCTGAAGAAGTAGTAAATCCACCTAAAGGAGGGAAAAGGCAGCCAGGAAGACCTCAAAAAGAAAGATACAAAATATATGATGAAATAAATTCAAAGAAGTACAAGGTTTCATGCGGCAACTGCGGAGGAGAAGGGCATAACAAAAGATCTTGCAAGAATGCACCCAAAAAGAAATAAAATTTTATGTAGTTAACAGAATATTTCATAAAAATTATTGGTGAGTTCAGGATAACAAATTTTGATGTGTAATTGTTGAGGTTTTTTAAGATCATAATGTAGTTAGTTAGGATTTTTCTATATTGAGATAATACTTTCATAGAGTGATTTGTTTATGAATGGTTTCTATATATATAATCTACAACTTTTTTACTATCTCTGGAATCCTTTACACGGTTGTTAATGTGTTTTTGCAATTTATCTACAATAAAACTACAAAAAAATATATTAACTAGAATTTACAGAGTATCTACATTATAAATCAGTAGGAACGTAGTTAAAAACTTAAAATATTATAGATGAAGTATTGTTTACATTCAACAAATGAATATAAAAGAAACAAAAGACACTATTAAATATAATCTACAAATTATCTCAAATACAACTACAAAAAAACTACAATATCTGTAGTTGACATAATAGCTAGATTATAATTCAGTTAGAAAGAAGCTATATGGTAAAAATAATGTAGATCGGGTACTTTATACATTCAACAAATTGAATTTAAAAGCAACAAAATGTTTAGTTACTGATTTTTACACTTTATCTACAAAAAACAACAAAATAACTACATATTTCAGCTTTGACAGAATAACTGTATAAAAATTCAGTTGGAAAGGATTTATATGCTAAAAATAATGAAGATCAAATAATGTAAAGATTCAACAAGTGAATATAAAACCGACAAAATGGTTCCATTTGAACTATTATACTGAATAAGAAAAAAAAACAAAGGCTACTATAATTGTAGCGCAAGTCTGCTATAATTAAAACAACAAAAATTATTCAAAAAATTGTCTACCATCTTTCTTCTAAACTAGCATCAACTAAATAATTGTACTACATGTTCCATACAAAATATTACAACTACTTCTTCTTCCTCTGGACTCGTGTTTTCTCATTCAAAACTGGTGCACCATTTCTCCTTGTCAATTTGCATGTCACCTCACTATCACTAATTGTCCCATGCTCCTGCTTCTTTCTAGCATAGTCCCAAAGTAGAGCTCATAGCATCTACGGTGTTGGTCAATATCAGAAAGGTCTTCTGCCGGAATTGATAACTCTCCAAGACTAACATACTGTACAAAGGCAGCAACAAATACACCACAATCACTGCAAAACATAAAAAAAATGTCAATATTTACCAAACCATCAGAAAAAAGGGTTAAATGTATAGAAAGAAAGAAGATTTTTATTACAGTAATCCTTCTTTTTGCTGTGGTATCTCTCCGACGATCCACTGAATGTTAAGAGGGTCGGTAACAGCTTTCTCAATGTATGCTTTTGTATTCTTGAAGTTGATGTCTTTACGCTTCCCATAAAAACCGGTGCATAACAAATACAAAGGGATAATAACAGAAAACCTGTTGACACAAGATTAAACAATAGGGTAATTGCGTGAAGAGACCATGGAATCATACACATAAAGTTGCCTTTCTGCAATGTTAAAAACAACCAACACCTAGTGGAATTTTTCTACAATGTTGACGGGCATGATGACATAATCAACTTCATCCCATGCAACATTTGTGAGTAGTCTATACCCCAATATATATTCTACTACAACGTTCTGAGGTTTGACAACAGAAAACTTCTTTTCTTGAGGAGAATTTTGGAACTTTTCATAGATTTGATCAATCCTAGTCTTGAACAAACAATCTGTTGTAGTAAACCTGGTCTTGTTGTGGGGGTCATACTTGCCTCTTTTCCTCAAGTAATACATTATAACATTAATGTGCTGCAACAAAATAGATTGCATTTATACTACAAGTTATCTTCAAATAATTTAAACAAAACTACAAAATAACTACAATTCATCTACAATCAGAATACAAGCATCTATAATCAAAGTACAAATTATCTACAAAATATCTACAAATCAAATACATTGAATCTTACCGAGTCATTGAGGACTTGTCCTGGGTGTGCCAGGGAAAAGAACCACTCCTTCTTGTCAATCTTTTCTACTCCAAGATCCAACCATGGCTTAATTTGGTTGTCCTTTATAGAATACGGAGTCTTCCTCCTATATAAATAAATAGAAATTAAAATAAAATTGTTGCATGAAGTGGATGTGTAAAAGATGAATATTGGAATAAAAGTGTCAAATTGTGTAACCTAACCTCATTGGACCTGTGTCGGTACCGTGATATAACCACTTGTGGAATTGATCCAACAACTCAGGGTCTACATTTTGACCAATAACACTAGTAAATGGGTGCTTGAGGTGAAAAATTTGAGGTCCAATCGAGGTGCTGCCACCAGAACTGTATAAAGGGAGAAATGGTGATCAGGCATGCTTTCCCGGCTGCCTTGTTCTACCTTGATGCACGGATGTTGTTTCATCTTGTATAGGCTCGCCGAACTTAACCAACTGGGAGAAGTTATTAGGCAGCTCGAAATCATCAAGCGTAACCTCCTTCTTCTCACCTCCGGAGTCTTCTGAATCACCTACATTCACATACTCTACCTCTTCACCTACATTGTCATCTTCCTAATTCTGCTGTTCTCTTTGAGCTGCTACTGCCACTCTGTGAATTGGAGATTGTGCATGCATATCTTCCCTCTCTGTAACACCATGTATATCTAACTTAATAAAATGGTAAAAATATTGAAACATAAAGAAAATAGCTCTGAATACAATTTCATACCTGCATTCTCTTCATCAACTGCCCCTTCAAAATGTGTATATAAATCAACACGTGCTGGATACTTTTCTTCACCAAGTGCACCTTCAACATGTTATGTTTTTTTCATTAAAAATGTTAAATCAAACTGGATAGTATTGGCTTGACAGTTTAAGAAGATATGTAGGTGTGTTATAAGATCTACATAAATCCTTAGAGCTATGCCAATATGCTGGATTTATTTGTATATATTGTGTATAAATTTGTAGTTATGTTGTAGATATTTTGTAGATAATTGTAGATAAACTGGAGATATATTGTAGATACCTATTTTGCTGGGGTTGACCTGTACTGGTTCACCACTATTGAACTAAAATTGCTGATTGTTCTTGTCTTTTGGTTGGTCAGTATTTTTGGTTAAACTCCCAGCAAACTGAAAGTTTTAAATTAGTTAGGATATGTATTTTAGAGGTGACATAAATAGTTTTATTAATATGATTAAAATTCAAATGTTACCTTTGCATCAACTTGATCATTTGGACTGTTTATCACCTGCAAAACAGTCTTGACTAACTCTTTTATTAGGTCTCGAAGGTTACCTAGTTCTTCAAATATATCTTTCCTAAAATCTTCAAGCTTTTCATCGACCTACATAATTAAAAAAACACATAGTTAACTTCAGAAATATGTCTTAACATACATTAAAAAACAGATGCACTATTATATATACATTACAATGCTGTTTAGATACATGTTACCTTCTCAAGACCTTTTTTTAACTTTGTTATTTTACGAAGAATAGACTCCTTTTCCTCTTTTCCAATTGATTCTTTGGGTTCCAATAGAGGAGCATCAACTTTGGGATCCTCAGAAACATGTTCAACTTCTTCAATTATGTACTCAACTTTATCAGGCAAAGACATCACTGAAAGCTCTTCAGATGATTCATTTATGTTGGTGAACTGAATGATGAAAAAAATTTAGCTTGATTAAGGCAGAATATGTATACAAATTGTAGATATTTTGTAGGTAAATTGTATAATCATAAATAAAAACTATTTACCTTCATCCGTTTAGGCTTGATCATTCTGTCTTCAGTTGCAACTAACCAAATATGACCCTTACTAGCTGACCAGTTAAGTATGCGAGGGATTGAATTAGAAATCCTTGTAGCTATATCAATGTTGACTGAGGAGCAACACTCATACAACCATACTTGCATGGCTAGTGGGAATCTTCGAATGAGATAAGAATGAACGAAAGGATTTAGCCTGTGCCTAACTGATTCAATCAACTATCTGTAAGACTGAATACCTCATGGAAATATCTCGTACTGACCGGATTCCACCAAATAAAACCTAAAATGATCTACCAACCCAATATGGTCTCTCTCTGAAGGACAAATGAAGAATTCTATGAGATATAAAATATATAACTTTATTGTATCCTTATCATTTACCCAGCTTTTGTTGGTTACTATCTGTTTTAGGTATGTCTTCTCCACTTTTACCTTGTTTGAAAAGTAACTGCTCATTATCTTACCGACATAATTAGGAGTGTAATCAAAGTCTATCACCTCGGTATGACATCTAAGATCAGTTATTACTGCAAACTCTCTCAATCCAAAATTTAACCTCTTACCTTTTAACTCGACTGAAAAATAGGAAGCATCGGATGAATTCAATTCATGTTTCATAAGAAGATGAATAGTTTGATTTTGCATGCATAAATTGGGAAGTGACAGTAAATAACCAAAGCATGTCTTCTTGAATAGTTTCAAACCATTTGGAGACAAAAGCGCTTTAATTTGGCTAGGAATGCTAGGGTCACATAATGTCTGGAATCTAAGCACCCCATAATCAACATTATGGGATGCAAAAGAATGTCCATTCTGCAAAATTCAAAAAATATAATCTAACATTAATACAGTGATTAAAAAACATAGATACATTTGCATTTTATCTACTAAATTACTTCAAAAAATATACAAAATATCAACAATTTTAAACAGATCAACAAATCTACAATTAATCTTCAAAATTAAGACAAATAATCTTACATTAATTCAATACTTGAAAAACATGGATATATTTGCAATTTATATACAACATTTCTACAAAAAATCTACAAAACAAAACCAACACAGATTATGTAGATTTTTAACAACTAAAACAAGCGAAATAACTAGTGAAGAAATTACTAAATTCTTACCTTCACCAATGACTGTTTTCGAACATTTTTAGGAGATTTAACACTAAGGGCTTTTTTGAATTTTTCTTCTTTTGGGAGTTTTTGAACTGGGAGCCACCTTCGCTTTCTTTCCAGGTTTACTGATAGTCACATCTTCTACAAAATCCTCATCGAACACTATCTCTTTTCGTTTCCTTTCCGCTTGTTTGATTGGCCTCGAAGATTCTCTAGCATCGAAATCATGCTTTTATTTAGTTATAGCTTCAGCCCTGATTTGAAGCGGAGAAAGACTATGCTTCATATGTACAATTGCATGTGCAGATTTCCCTTGCTTTTTGGGTGAATGTGATGATAATACACCCAAATCGAAAGAAGGTATATCAGCTTCTAGAGCTTTTTTAGGGCTGTGCTTTGAAGGTTTGTTCTTCTTCATTGAGAAATTTTGAAGCTAAAAGTAAATGTATGTATGAACTTTAAAGATTTGACTTCAATTTTGACTGGTTGTAGAAGAAAAAAGTTGAATTTGGACGTTAATGGTAGGGGTTACATATGTTTCTCTGGTTTTAGCAGAGGGAATAATGGTTTGAAACGTGGGTGTGGGGTGATACGTGGGTGAGGCTGTGGGGGGGGGGGGAGGGGGAGGGGGTGAGGATTTGGAGGAATATACGGTACCATTAATTTATGAGTGATATACGGTACAATTAATGTATCGTTAAAACACATTATGATATAGAATTGGTAATTAGGTATAATAAATGTAATTATATCAAACCTTAAACATTGATGGTAATATAGTTTTCTATATGGCACAGGAATGTAAAAATTCCCTTAAATAATGCTAACAAAAGCCCAAACCAAAATCAAATCAATACTAATGCTAACAAAAGACATTCAATTCAGTATTACGAACGACAATGTATTGAATATCTATTTTTTGTTTTGCAATAATTTAAAATAAAAATGCATAACCTCTTTTTATTTTTTCTTTAGCGTTTAGTCATTTAATTAATACTCGCTTATTTGTCTACTTATTTTAGCATTATTTAGTACTTTCAGATTATGTTTATTTTTATTATGACTTTTTAATTAGCAATATTTATATTACATAATTTTATTATCTTTATTGTTGAATATTTTAGGATAATACTACGAGACATCTCATATTTTGCATTATTTTCTTGAAAAATACCTTATATAGTTGTATCTTACTAGGATTAAAGAAGTATTTTGGGCACACATTATATATTTTGTGCTACGAAGATTTTACCGAAACCCACCCGAAAAAACTTGAAAAATCCGAAAACTCGAGAATAACCGAGATTGAAAAATCCGACTTTTATTGATTTGGTTTGATCTTATGTGCACCCCTAACCATATGAAATCAAAATGAGTTTATAGTAAGAGGAGACAAGATAGTAGTGTCCAAAATCTCTCCGTCTATGATTTGAATATCTCTGTGAAAAGCAAATGGACGGTCACTCTCCTGCCTTGACCCACAAAGCAATTAACGAACACCATGTTTTCGTACGCTTGCCCCAAAATATCACATCAAGTGGTAGTAATTCGATACATCCACCAACGCCAACTCTAGTTACTTCTTTTTCTTCCCATCCAATATCCATGGCATGATCTAAGGGTTAATGAAATAGAATAAAGACTTTGATAGATGACGATTCAAATTTCAATATAATAAAAACTATTTTAGTAATTTCTTGTTCTAAAAAGATTGTATATTTATATTTGAAAACAATTTAACTTTAATCTTTTTATTTTATTTATTTTACCCTTAATGAGAAGCTTTTATAACCAAATATCACGATCATGTCCCCCTAAAGCTTATCCCTTACGCTTTTAGCACAATAATATTTTTTGTTAAACTCAATGACGAGTCAAACCGCCTCATATAAATTGAAATTGGAAGAGCACATAGAATGGTGAAAGATAGCATATACTTAGTACAATAGTCCAACTAGCTTAAACTGACCGACACCACTATTTTAAGAAATATTGAAATTAAAAAAAATATATTTTGTGTTTTATTTTATGTGGACAATATTTTCCTTTTAGTTCGTTTAAACAAATAACACATTTGTATATAAAAAATAATTTATATTTAAACATTCTATTTTATACTTAATAACATAATTTTATAGCCATAAAAGGAAACAGTCAAACACATTTTTAAAAATTTTCTTTTACTTTTTTTTCTTCTAAATTTCAAACCTCAAATACTTTTATCCACAAAATTTTTATCCTTGATGTTCAAGTCACACCAATAAATAGGATATCTTTTATATAAAATTTTATTTCATATTCATTACTTAATTATAATTAAATACTTTATATATATATTTCGGTAACTAAATATTTTTGTTACCAGGTAATATATATTTTAAATGCTAAAATTAAATTACTTAATGATGTAAACAGCTGGTGTTTGGATTGACTTAAAAGCTGGTCAAACCAGCTTAAAAGTACTTTTGGGCTTATTTGAGTGTTTGGATAAATCATAAAAGTGCTTTTAAGCTAAAACACCCAAAATAAGTCAAAAACAATAAGTTGGGCCACCCCAACTTATTGCTTTTTGGCTTACAAGCTCCTTATGTTTGACCAAGTAATTTACCCTATTATCCCTTTTACTTTTTCTAGACCCCAAAACTACCCTTCCCTTACTAATTAAATCTCTGTGCCATCTAATCTTGTTTTCAATCTTTCTGCTGTCATTTTCAAAAATTATCAATTTCGTTGATGTTTTAACCGTAAAGCTAACACTAGCTTTATAAATAAAATGTTTGACAGATTCTAATATTTTGTAAACATTGTTTTTTTAGTTTTTTTTTTCTGGTTCCATGACATTTTAAAAAAAATTGCTGTTGAATCCCTCCTTTTTTTAATTGGTGAAACTATATTTTAAATCAAAATCTATCAATGAGTTTACATGTTACCCTAGAATTTAAAGTTATGAGCGAAAAATTATTTTTTTGGTCAAATGATTAATTGTTGTATATTATTTAAATAAATAATTTATATTTAGGTAATCAGTTTAAATTAAAATTAAACTAAATTATAAATTATTTGTATATGCATCAGTTAGAATAAAATATTGTAATAATCATTTATTTTATAGTGTTAACAACTTTTAGGGTATTTCAGTCATTTTAACATAAATAAGTGCTTACCAATACTTGTTTGCCAAACACTTCAATAACTTTTTTTCAGTTTCAACACTTTTATCCAAACACTAACTACTTATTTATAAAACAAGTTTCAGCACTTAAAAAGTGCTTTATGCTTAAAAGCCACTTTTTTTAAGTCAATACAAACGGGCTCATAGTAACTATTATATTTTCCCCTTTAGTTTTACGAGATCCATCAGCCATCAGGTCCGTTGCTTTTGGGTAGAAGCAACAGTGTACTACTTTCTAGAAATCTTCCATGGGTCTCGGACGTAAGAGATCAAAACCCACTATGTAATTTAGGTAGGGTAAGATCCACAGTACTTACTAGTCCCGGTGCAGGGGATAATCGTGATTCCATTGAATATAATTAACTTTTGATTATCCAGGAACGTGACATTTCCACAAGTAGACACAACATCAACAACAACGACGACCCAGTATAATCCCACAAGTGGGGTCTGGGAGGGTAATATGTATGCAGACCTTACCCCTACCCGAAGGGTAGAGAGGCTGTTTCTAGGAGACCTCGACTCAAAAAAGCAATAGAAGATGATATATTAGTACCATAAAAATGCGTAATAAAAATAACAACAATATATAAGAGATATGAAATATGAAATACAGGATACGAAATACGAAATAAATGGCTGATATAGTACAATTAGAAGGTACAACCCTGCATCAGACGACCAATGACATTCCTAGTCTAACTCCTAACTAGATAATCTAATATGAAATACAGGATACGAAATACAAAATACAAAATATATGATTGGTATAGTACAACTAGAATGTACAACTAAAAGGTACAACCCTTCATTAATACTCTCCCTCAGTAATCCTAAATCACGCCATCTGATCACGTCTTCCCAATAGTTATCCGCGTGCCACTGCAACCAGTCGCTCACAACACAGTCAACAATACCTATACTGCTTAGATCATAAGTCCCTTCTCAACATTCTCTTCACCTTCATAAACTCTCCATTTCTCACTCTCACAGCACTGAGATTCGGAATTCAGAATCGAATTTTTTGGTAGTTTTTATGCAGATATAGTGGAAATTGAAATCAGCGAGTTCATTTGAACATTTGGTAAAAAAATAGATCTGCGAGGAGCAAATGGCGACGTCGTCGTACTGTGCGACTGCAAATGGAGCAGAGTTGTTCACGCATTACGCCTCAAACTCGAGATTGATCGGTTTCAATTCTAGAAACAGAAGTTCGAAGTTGTTCCTCACTAGAACCTCGGATTTTCGGGGTGTAAAACGTTGTTTCCACGTGAAGAGCGTCTCAAGTGAGCCGAAGCAGAAAGTTCAGGATCCGGTTACTGAGGAAGGTCTCATTCTAACTCCTAATGTTTCCTTACTTTAATGTCTAATTAATTAGCAATTGTTTTTGTGAGTTTGTTGACCTTCTTGTTTAATTTCTACGATTTTCACGAAAAAAGTTTAGTTTGTTTGATAGTTCTGTTTTCACTCTGATTAACAACTACTCCTGTTTGTTTCATTTTATGTGATCGTATGGTGCATGACTGGACACAGAGTTTGAACATGTAGTTGAGATTTCTGTGCGTCAATTATTAAGGGTAATAATGCAAGGTTTAAAGTTAATTTATTTTCAAATATACAAAGGTATCATTCTTTATTAATACGGAGAGAGTGTCATCAAATGGAACAGAGGCAGTATTGTTGAGGATCCTATTACTGAGGAAGGTGTCAATCCTACTCCTAACATCCTGATTTCCATGTTTCTACGGATAATTTTGGGAGTTTGTTGACCTTGTTGTTTAGTTTCTTTGATTTGCACGAATTGTGATATTCTGAAAGTTCAAGTTTAGTTTCCGGTGTTGGTTTTTGATGAGATCAACAATTATCTGCATTTTAAGTGAATCAAAGTTGGTTAATTTCTGCCTAATCAGTCCAACCGGTGTTAAGAAAAATGGTCGAAGACCAGACTATGGCCCATATCCTCAACCAATGTGGGAGTTTTAATGTGATATCATTAAGATTTCTTGCTCCTTTCTTATTTCATGACGAGATGGAGTGCTAAAAGGAATCAGAATTCACCATTTGAACAAAGGCAGATCTAGTATCTAGAGTCAATAGATTTGGAGTTGGTTGTGGTTTATTATATAAACACATTTTACTCCATTCTTTATGTGAACCTATTTGACTGAGCAAATAGTTTAAGAAAGAAATGAAGGCTTTTGAAACTTGTGATCTTAAACATGCCATAACACTTGTGTGGGTATAAAAACTTGTCATTATCGGTAAAATGGTAGATTTAAGTTAAATTATTTTCAAATTTAGAAAGGGATCATTCTTTTTTAAACAGAATAAAAGGGAAATAGGATTACATAAGTTGAAAAAACAAGGGGAGTACAATTTTCTGCATATGTATACAATATACATGGAGCCAAAAACAGAAATATGACATAACTTTTTGCCTTTCAATTTTACAACATTAACTTAATACAAGTAGACCATCATTTAACCGTTATGTGGAAATATTTGGTTGCCTTGTATGATCTTGATCAATGCTCACCTTATGAGTTAGCTTTTGGAGTTGAGTTAAGACCATTGTCCATTTCTTAACATGGTAGCAAAACCGGACTCATCCCAATTCTTGGTTTACGCAATATTGGGTCCCCATATTATGTTGTCCACGCTCAAGTTGGCAGGCTTGGGCATGCGCGAGGGTGTGGAATTGTCCCACATTGGTCTTGAGCAATTCTCACCTCACGAGCTAGCTTTTGAGGTTGAGTTAGGTCCAATCTCTATTTCCTAATAGAAACTTCTATAGGATAGCTCAGAAATCTAACTTCCAAAGGACCTGATACACAAAGTTGTTATTTCCATCGGTTCCTTCCAGTTTATTATTTGGGATTTATGTATTCCCTCGCATGACATATATAGGTGCTGAGAGTGTTCTGAGTTCTTTTGCTCCTGATGCCGCATCTGTTGCCTCAAGTATCAGATACCATGCAGAATTCACACCTTTATTCTCTCCTGAAAGGTTTGAGCTGCCTAAGGCATTCTTTGCAACAGCCCAAAGTGTCCTTGATTCACTTCTTATTAATTGGAATGCTACCTATGATTTTTATGAGAAGATGAATTTGAAGCAGGCATACTATCTATCCATGGAATTTCTGCAGGTATCTGATTAATCTTACTTTCTCTTTGCTCTTTGATAATACTAATTCGCTCTGCAGAGATATGGCCTAATTCATTTAATAGGAAATTAATCAGTTTGATATTTTGCTGACTAATTGTCTTTATATTTATTTGTTACACATGAAAGTTCCTGAAAACATGCGTAAGCAAGTCTATGGCAGTTAGACTTTAATTTATGCCTTTATCTACTCTTTAGGGTAGAGCATTGTTGAATGCAATTGGTAATCTGGAGCTTACCGGGTCATATGCAGAAGCTCTGAAAAATCTTGGCCACAATCTAGAAAATGTGGTTTCTCAGGTTAGTGTGACTTTTATCTCATGCATCAGAAAATTTTCTAGCTTTCCAAGTTCTTTTGGTTTTACCCTAAAACAATTGGACTATGTGTATTCATTTGTGACATCATGCATCCACTGTTTTGTTGTATTGAGAAGCCATAAGAGCCAATCCTGTTTGTGTTTTTGTTGGAGTTAACTTCTTGTTATTTATGTAACAATTACTGACAGGAGCCAGATGCTGCTCTAGGAAATGGGGGTTTGGGGCGGCTTGCTTCCTGTTTTCTGGACTCTTTGGCAACGCTAAATTACCCAGCATGGGGCTATGGACTTAGGTACAAATATGGGTTATTTAAGCAACAGATTACTAAAGATGGTCAGGAGGAGTTGGCTGAAGATTGGCTTGAAGTACGCTTGCTATTACTTCATTAGTTCTTGATTGCATGTGTGTTTACGTCCTAAGATTATTTATATCCTTGTTGTGTACTATTCACCTCTTCCCTTTAGAGCTTTCAAATTCCTTTGTTCTCTTTCTTTATGACTTTTTATTTAGTTCATGCAATGTGGATGTTCATTATTGCTAGTTGTCAATGCAGCTTGGCAGTCCATGGGAAATTGTGAGGAATGATGTTTCATATCCTATCAAATTCTATGGCAAAGTCACTACAGGATCAGATGGAAAGAAGTATTGGATTGGTGGAGAGGATATAAAAGCAGTTGCATATGATGTTCCCATACCAGGGTATAAGACTAAAACCACAATCAACCTCCGACTGTGGTCTACACAGGTTCCATCAGCGGATTTTGATTTATCTGCTTTCAACTCTGGAGAGCACACCAAAGCATGTGAAGCCCAAGCAAATGCCGAGAAGGTTCGGTTAATCTATTATTTCGTAGAACATTTTTATATTCCATTCGCCTTTTCCTAATGTGAATTTAGGCTTCAGTATGAGCCTTCTCAGTTTGCCGTCACAATAATCACTGCGTTTTCAGACCAACAATTCTTACAGGACATGATTTCGGGTTCCATCATAACATTGGACTTTATAAAGATGCATTTATCGGTGTCTTGAATTTACCAGATGGTTTACTATCTATACATTGGATGATCAGAACACTGATCTAACGGGAGACTGATGACTATATTTTTTTTTGGTAGAAAAGGTCAAGACCAAAAGACCTGATATCGACATTCTTGTCTGTCCTAGGCATATTTTGACCTACTCTTTTCTTGTTTTTTTTCCCCTCACCTTTCTTCCCTTTTTCCGGGTGTGGGGGTGGGGGGAAGGCAGGGGTTGGAGGCTTATCTTCAATTACATTAGGGACATAGCGACATAAATGGCAGGGCATTAAATAGATGGCTAAGCTGGCTTTTCTCTAACATCAGATATGTTACATACTCTACCCTGGGGATGGATCAGTGGAGGGGAAGATCCTTCGCTTGAAGCAACAATATACCTTATGCTCGGCTTCACTCCAAGATATTATTGCACGATTTGAGAGGAGATCAGGCGATCGTATCAAGTGGGAAGAGTTTCCTGAAAAAGTTGCTGTGCAGATGAATGACACCCACCCTACTCTTTGTATCCCGGAGCTGATGCGAATATTGATTGATTTGAAGGGCTTGAGTTGGAAGGAAGCTTGGAATATTACTAAAAGGTACTTAAAATTTACATGATTTGCATTAGCATATTGAGGTTTCTGCTGACGTTGATTTTTGTGCTGAATAAACTGCACAGATAAGCATCATGTGAATTTGTTTTAAATTCATGATTCGAGTGATATACTTTGGTATTGAGATACTTATTTCTGAACTTCAGTTCCACATGGACTGATTGGCGATCAAACTTCAGACACATCAAATAACAGGAGATAGGAACACTCTTTTAAACAGAAAAGCATTAGCTCCTACTTTTAAAGTAACACTGACATCCTTAATGGTGGAAACTTACCAGGACTGTGGCTTACACAAACCATACTGTTTTGCCTGAGGCGCTGGAGAAATGGAGTTATGAGTTGATGGAGAAGCTGCTCCCTAGACATGTCGAAATCATTCAGATGATTGACGAGGAGGTGTGGAACTAAAAATTCAACAAATCTATTCGATTTTGCATGTTGAAGTTTTGACTAATTTCTGCAATATGCTGTCCCTAACAGCTGGTACATGAAATTGTATCAAAATATGGATCACTAGAGCTGGACAAATTGGAGGAAAAGTTGGCTGCTATGAGAATTTTAGAAAATTTTGATATTCCCAGTTCCGTTGCAGATTTATTTACTAAGCCTGAAAGACTGGTTGATGCTGATACTGAAACAGTAGAAGTTAGTGACAAAGTTGAAGTTGTGACGAATGATGAAGAAGACAAAAATGAGGAAGATGACACTGGTAAGAAAACTAGTCTGAAGCCAGAACCAGGTGCAAAGGACATTGATAAGAAAACTACAGTGGTGCCAGAACCTGCTGTTATACCACCAAAAATGGTCCGCATGGCTAACCTGTGTGTTGTGGGAGGCCATGCTGTTAATGGAGTTGCTGAGATCCATAGCGAAATTGTGAAGGAGGAGGTTTTCAATGAGTTCTATGAGGTAAGCATCATTAGCATGAATCTTTGAATATGCATCAGATCAGTGATTTTGGTAAAACTGAGTTCTCATTCATGTATTATTTTACTCTTAATGTTTACAGCTCTGGCCTGAAAAGTTCCAGAACAAAACAAATGGAGTGACTCCAAGAAGATGGATTCGTTTCTGCAATCCTCCTCTTAGTAGTATCATAACTAAGTGGACTGGTACAGAGGACTGGGTCCTGAATACTGAAAAGTTGGCAGAACTGCAGCAGGTATTTCTCTTGCCTTTTTTGACGTGGCATGTTTAAGAAGATGAAGTGTATGATTTATGATGTTTATTGTTAAATAGTTGAAAATGCATCCCTCTGTTGCACCTTGCAAAAATTTGCAGAATCTTTAAGACTTATGGTTTCTTATTCTCGGAAACATGTGAAGGGTAAGTGTTCGTGACGATTTAACGATCCAAAAGGGTTTTGAAAACTTTGGAGTTACTAGCAACATAAGGAAACAATCTAATTGACCAAGTGTATAAGGTCACTTGCTCAATCTATTTGAAATTCTTTTCGAAACTTGAACTTGGTTCTGAAATGAAACCCTCTTGAAAAATTGACTTCAAATGGTTTGATGAAAACAGAGAGTAGGCAAGGAAATTCCTTTGGCTAAAGGGAAGGTGTTAGGCACCCTTGAAACTGAGCATATCTCGTGGTTACCCTCCACTTTCAATTGGTTTTCAGAATTTTAGTCAATGCCGTCGACAACAAATATCAAGATTAGTAGAATAACTGAAAACTGAATTACAATGGGGAGTTTTGAATGACATAATTTCAGTAGAATGAACCAAAACAATGCAAATTAAATTACGTTGAACCTTCATCTTCTTACAATGATAGTGAAGTTCACAAATACAACATATACGCATCATCACTATTTATAACGCAGTTCCAATTTCAAACTGAGTGTATGTGCCTAAAAGATTCACCTTTATGTTCTAACTGGGCTGCGGGTATTATACACAGTTTGTTGATAATGAAGATCTTCAAATTGAGTGGAGGGAAGCAAAAAGGAGCAACAAGATTAAGGCTGTGTCCTTTCTCAAAGAAAAGACAGGGTATTCTGTCATCCCAGATGCAATGTTTGATATTCAGGTGTGTTCTTCTCCATCTGAGTTTCAGTTTTAGCCATAAGAGATTAGTTTCCTTTGTCTTAGTTTATGAATAATATCTTGTTTCTGGAAAAAATATCATGCATTTGTCAATTGAAAAACATATTATCAGGTAAAACGCATTCACGAGTATAAGCGACAACTGTTAAATATCTTCGGCATCGTTTATCGGTACAAGAAGATGAAAGAGATGACAGCTGCAGAAAGAAAGGCTAAATATGTTCCTCGAGTATGCATATTTGGAGGAAAAGCTTTTGCCACATATGTGCAAGCGAAGAGGATTGTAAAGTTTATCACAGATGTTGGCGCTACTATAAATCATGATCCAGAAATAGGTGATTTATTGAAGGTATCAGCTTGATTATTTGTCTTAGAAGTTTTTGCTTATTTGATACAGGCTATTGTTTTCTAGTGCATTTGAAAGTCATTTTATTTTTAGTTTACTTCTCGGCAATTTTGACGGTGATAGTTCTGGATCTGTTTCATCATGTGATTACTTTCTGCAACTTCAACCTGAAGAGTCCTCTCCTTTTTATCTTGTAGGTAATATTTGTGCCAGATTACAATGTAAGTGTTGCTGAATTGCTAATTCCTGCTAGCGATCTATCAGAACATATCAGGTATTTAACTGATTCCATCTTTCTTTTGAATCGCCTTTTTTCATAGATTTGCTGCCATTGGCAACAATTGATCCAGCAACTTGTTTGTGAAAACATTAATTGGTCGGCTAGCTGCTTAGTTCTCATTCCTAGTATAACTCTTGGATGTTTTGAATGATATCATGCTACAATATTGTAATGATTCAGGTTACATTTTGTAGCATTCACCAAATACATGTTCATTTTTGCATCAAATTGAGTGCATGTAGAAATGATGTGTGCGGGACACGACAGTGATCAT
Organism: Nicotiana tabacum; assembly: GCF_000715075.1. Taxonomy (NCBI): domain Eukaryota; kingdom Viridiplantae; phylum Streptophyta; class Magnoliopsida; order Solanales; family Solanaceae; genus Nicotiana; species Nicotiana tabacum. Next base: position 86,123,884 of record NC_134101.1, on the reverse strand, counting down.
CTCACTCGTTCACAGACTCAAAGCAGCACCATTTGATATTTGATTTTCCCGGCAGTAAAATGCATACAATCTACTTGGAATTTCACCTATTACAAGAAAAATTCGATACTATTGATGGTTCTACAATATGTAATAATATAGAAAAATTACTTTGGGCACCATTTCTTGGTAAGACACCAGTTCTTATGCATTTTGACTCTCGCTTAAGTGTCCTGTCTTTATGTAGACGACATCAGTTTTTTAACATCTGCTGCATTGGTGAATGCATTTGATGTGAATATTTCAGGTGAACCCGTATTTACATCAAAGGCAGGTAACAGGGAAAGCAGTTTTTGATCTTCATGCTTCTTTTTCTTTATCGGTGGCTGTTAATGCTTCTGCCCAATTTTAATACAAACAGATTTGTACTTAAATGAGGAACTTGTGGCCAGGGGCGGATTTAGGGGGGCGCAAGGGTGTTCACCGGAACCCCCTTCGCCGAGAAATTACATTGTGTATATAAGGGAAAATCTGATTTTTACCTCTATATATTATGTTTTGAATCCCCTTCACACAGCCCAAAAACATGGCTTAGTGGTCAAGGGGGTTCAAAACCATTGTGAGGTCATTGGTTTAATTCCCACTAGCTACAATCTCTTTAAATTTTTTAACTTATTCCTTTTTTGAACCCCCTTAGCAGAAGGCCTACCTCCGCCACTGCTTGTGGCGAGTCTATTTCAAGAGAAATTTTTTTCAAGTAGGAAACTTTAATAGCTGCCAACTAATGGTTCATGAAATGGGATGATTTTATGTTGTCAGTTAATGATAGTACTTAAAGGTTGCAACTAACAGCTGAAAATATTTTGTGAGCATATTCATTTCCCCAATAATGTGATAACCACGCCAAACATCTAATGTTTCCCATTAATCATGTAGGTTTAGCTTTAATAGCTGCCAACTAATGGTTCATGAAATGGGATGATTTTATGTTGTCAGTTAATGATAGTACTTAAAGGTTGCAACTAACAGCTGAAAATATTTTGTGAGCATATTCATTTCCCCAATAATGTGATAACCACGGGAAACATCTAATGTTTCCCATTAATCATGTAGGTTTAGCTTTATATAGAGATTTACATGTCTGACTCTTGTCTCTAACTCTCTTTTTTCTCCTGCCCCACTAGTACTGCTGGAATGGAAGCCAGTGGAACTAGTAATATGAAGTTTGCAATGAATGGTTGTATTCAAATTGGTACACTGGATGGCGCTAATGTTGAAATAAGGGAAGAGGTTGGAGAAGAAAACTTCTTTCTCTTTGGCGCTCAAGCTCATGAAATTGCAGGGCTTAGAAAAGAAAGAGCTGAGGGAAAGGTGAAATCACCCTCTTTTGTCTGACATTTTGATGAATTTCTTTTTTCTTGGATTGATATATTTCAATTGGTCAGATTTCTTCTTTTGCGTATATTCTCCTCCCTTTATTCTTCTTTACCAAAAAATAACCATACGAAGTTGCTTGTCAGATCCATTTAGATCATTAGATGGACCTTGCCCGTAGGCTTTACAAAAATCTTATTTCCCCTATGTTGCAGTTTGTACCTGATGAACGTTTTGAAGAGGTCAAGGAATTTGTCAGAAGTGGTGCTTTTGGCTCATATAACTACGATGATCTAATCGGATCCTTGGAAGGAAATGAAGGTTTTGGCCGTGCTGACTATTTCCTTGTGGGCAAGGATTTTCCCAGTTATATAGAATGCCAAGAGAAAGTTGATGAGGCATATCGCGACCAAAAAGTAAGTCCAACTGCTTGCAATTCCTTCTGGATATGTTATCTACTTTCTCATGTTTGTTTATGTTATTAACTCAGATTATTAACATTTTCAAATATGACTTGTTTATGCTTCGAGCTTTGAGCAAAAAACCAGGTTTTACTAGTTTTTATTCATGTCAAATATATATGTGACTGGTGTTTTGCAGAGGTGGACAAAGATGTCAATCTTGAATACAGCGGGCTCGTCCAAGTTTAGCAGTGACAGGACAATTCGTGAATATGCCAAAGACATATGGAACATTGAACCTGTGAAATTACCCTAAGAGCCGTAAGGGGGAAAAATAACAAAACAGTGAGTAGCATTAAATAATCTACATCCCTGTATTATGAGTTGTTTCTCTTTTATTTTCCGAACGTACATATCTGTAAGAGGATGATATTACCACATAATAGGAGATCGATAATCATATGCTACTCACTTCCATTATTCTCAGTTTATTTTGGATACGTAGTCAAACTTGGCAGGACCTCTGGGTGGTAGTAACATTTTTATTCGATGTTTATACTTGCCTAAGAGGGCAGCCTGATTCAATAAGCTGTTGCAATGCGCAAGGTCCGGGAAAGGGCCCGACTACATTGAGTCTGATGTGTGTAGCCTTGCCTTGCATTTTCTATAAGAGGTTATTTTCGTGTTTTAAACCCGTGACCTCTTGATCACACGGCGACAACTTTTATGATTGCGGCAAGGTTCCCCTTCATGTTTATACTTGCATATCGATAACAAATCCATAAAAAAATGGATGATTCTAAATTCAAGATCATGCAGGCCACATTGTTTCACTCAATAGTTTGTTTGATCATTTCGAGTTCCACACATTTGGTCAAATCAATAAGCGGGTTACAACCAAAACCCATTTAAACTTGGGCGCGTCAGCTGAGTTACTAAAAATGGGTTGATTTTGCACTTTATTTGAAACCTATATTATTGTTAGCTGTGCTTTTCTGTCTATTGGTTTGGTAGCTGAAATCAAGGCCAAATTACTCCGCATGTGACCTCCCATTGACGTTTCCCGTTAAAGCAACTTTTGTTACAAAACTTGCATATAAATTCATGTTCTTGCGCTTCTTCCGTTTTGGTCGCAAAGATGTTTGAGTGATACAATAACCAGAAACCCAGATCAGAGGATCAGAGACTACAGAAACACTAGGTGATTTCTTTCTGTATGCCCGTGCCTTGGTGGACATAGTTACTTAGTGTGAGCACGTGATTTTTGTTTTACGCGATAATCGCTCCAAAAGAAACAAAAATAATAGCAATTGCTCTTGCTGTACAATTTTTGGATTTTTACGTGGTATGTTGTTAATTATTTATGATTTTTGCCCATTTTTATTTTTATTAAAACAAAATACAAAAAATGTGTGTCATGCGTAGTTTGAACCGTAATCCGGTTATTAAATGGAAAATCATAAAATATGCATTTTTTGTCCAGATTGTTGCCTTGTTTAATTTTACCTACTTTTAACATTTTTATATGCGTGAATAATTGTATTAAGTGTTTAATTAATGGAGTTTAATTTTGTTTAATTAAGTTTTGTTTTAAAAATGAAAAATAAAAGAAAAAGAGTGCAAAATTGGCCTGAAATCAGGTTTGGGCTTGTTCCCATTCAAAATCCGAGGCCCAAATTGAGCCCAAAGCATGTGCTTGCCCCGGTCCAGACCAGCTGACCCCAAGAGCGTCCAAAGGACATCGTTTTGATCTGGTCTGATCTGGGCCGTTGATCTTAGAATGATCAACGGCCAAGATCGCATTCCCCATACCCACGAACAAACCCGACCCATTCCACCCGGACCGACCCAACCCCCTTTAGGTTGAAACGACACCGTTCCTTACCAGCCAAAAGATCCTGACCCTTCATCTCACTCCATCCGACGGCCAGGAATCGACCACTCACTTACTATATAATCCCATTCCTTTACCCCACGCCCCCTAGCCAGACCCCCCTACCTTTCATCGTCCTCACCACAAACCCCAGAACCCTAGCCGCCCCCATTTCCCTTCACCAAAAACCCGGCGGCATGAACGCCGGCGGCCCTCACCTTAACACCATAGATGCACCTCACCATCCTGAACCCAAATCCACCAGCCACTTAGTTCGAATCCCCTCCCACCTTCTCGAATCTTCATTTGAAGATTCGAGTCGGAACCTGACTTACACCGATTGACCCCAGTTTCACACCAGACAGTCCCCGGACCTCCCTCGTGACCAAACTATGCTTGGTTTGGTCCGAATCTAACCAGGGAAACATGAATCCCAGATCTGATTTTAGGAGCCCTAGGTTTCCTCGTGACTGGTCTGTGTCCTTTTGAGCCAAAGTATTTAGGGTCTAATGGACTTTAGTCGAAGTGTTCTCAGTGAGAACACTTCGATTAAAGTCCGTTCAACCCCAAGAAGGGTCTATTCAAACACGAGTTGGTTTCTCTGATTTTTTCAAGGGCTTTAAGGTAAGTTTGTTTTCTTTTCTTTGTCCAGTTCATGTATGTGTTAAAGGTCTGTCCGTATGGCCAAACGTCTGGTTTAGTTTGTGCTTTTGAATTGTATCAACTTTTGTTTCCCACCTTGCCTGGACCTCTGTATTCAATCAAACTTTCCTTCCCTTTACTGATCATGTATATGTGTTGAGTTGCACAACTAATTGAGTTCAAATTCGATTGATTAATTGATTCCCCAGTGCAATTTTTTGTTTAGTCAGTACAATTCGAATCATGTGCTTAATACTGTTAGATGTCTGATCATGTTGTTCGATTGTACATGTTATGATTAGTATAGTCGAGTCGACATATGTCGTCAATTAATTTCAGTTGTTCAAATGGTAACAATTTGATCTATTGCCTGCTGGAACTTTGTTTGAATCAAAGTAAGAATCAAGTATGGCTACTTATAGTTGCTGTATTTGGATCTGAAAATGAAAAGATTGGATTGTTAGCTGCAATCTGAATTGGTGGCACGTGCATTTGTGCACAACATGTGCATAAAGGCCCTTTTGAGATGAAGAATAACTTGACAGCATGTGCTGTCAGGTTATATTCCTGCTGCCCATGTCTGCTTTTAGTTTAATAAGGTAATTAAAAGGGTTTGTCAGGGAATATCATGGGAGGGTTTATACTTAAATAGTTGAGTGGAAACTGAAAAGAGGACAGACCACATGGAGGGGGTTTCTGATGGCTTTACAGGCTGTTGAAAGTGGCCTGAGTTTAGGATAAAAGGAGGCAGAACTTCCATTAGTAAAGGGACGGAGACTGATTTTTGAGGGGAATTTTTGAAAAGAAAAAGACAAACAGATTTTTGAGACTGAAAATTGGGACTGAATTTTGAAAAAGAAGAGAGATATAGGAGAGGGATATCATAGAGAGGCATATACAGACACATAAACAAGAGAGAAAAATATACAAAAAATCAGAAACTGTTTCTCCCTACTGTTGTTTGGGTTTCATTTGTTCAACCTGTTCAATCAATCCCGATTTCTTCCAAGTCTCGACTAAGTCTATTGTTTGGGTTGCATTGTTTGTTCTCCTGGACTTGGTTTTGTCTTGAAGCATTTGTTTCTACTGCACTGGGTGTTGCTGTTGTGTTGTTACTACTTGTTCTATCGGCTATAGCTGCATTTTGTTCTGGGATTTGTCCTGTTGTTATCTGCTGTTACTGCTGCTGTATTTGTTGCCATTGTTACTCTGCCGACTTCCCTTCTTCTTCAACTGTAAACACTTCCAGGTACACACTTCTGAAACCATGTGTTGTTGAAAGCTTGAAGTTTTGAAGCATAAATAAAGAAATGAATGTTGTTTACTTCACAATGCTTGTGTTCAAAATATAGCCATAGTTTAAGTGATAAGTTGACTTGCATTTGTTTAACTTCAAACTGCAATTGCTCTGTATGAACTAATATACATTCTGATTGAGATGAACCATTAGATAGCATTGTTTGTTAGATCAGACGTATTTTAATGCATATAACCATTGGGTCTTGATTTAGTTATGACATTATAACATAGAATCATGGCAAGCATCTGTATGTATTCTGTCTAGACCTCTGAACTGTCAAATCTGTTGTATTTAATTCCGTTTGACTTCAGGATGAATGTATCCCAAACAGATTCTCAAGTTGGTTACGTTAACAGTTCGGCCATGTACGCCAACTCTCTTGTTAGACTACTTGTTCCGATTAGGCTCGATATGGGCTTCGATATAGATTCATTGTTTTGAAATAATGCGACGCCTTTTGAGGAAAACTAATAGGCATTTTTAAGTTTAATTAGTAGTAGTTTTCATAATAAAACAGCCGATTCCACTAATCAAAGCCCAAATAAGCTAGTTTTAAAATTCAAATTTGAAGGTCGTTTAATGTAAGTTTAGTATATGTTATTAGTTTGTTTGCCATCTCCCTTAGCGAATTAACAAGCGTATTCACTCGTTGAAGACAAGTCATGAGATAACTCTCATAAACAATCAATCATGTAATAATACAAAAATTCGGATTCGGCAAACATTTTAAAAATTTAGCCTGTAGTTGCTTAAACAAGTAAAATTGGTATCTTCTTTCTTTTATTTTTTAGTGACAAACATAATAGAAAATATAGTCACTATAGGTTTAGCCTTTAAATAAAATTGAGACGAGCCTCGATAAACAAAAAAAAATGAACAAGCTGCGGGGCCCTCTAAATGTATATACTAAAATACTTAGAATTCGGGACAGGCCGTTTAGCGAATTTTACGGCCTTCCCAAAATAACAATACGTTAGTTGCTTTAGGCGCGACTTAATTAAATTACATTCTTAAATTCGGGTGCACATTGATGTGACCCAAATCCAAATCTCAACGAAGTTTAAATGTGTCGATGACCATGGGTGCATTGATTGTGACGTGGTTCGAGATGCGCTTTCACGACGTTGCAATTATATAAAAATAAAAATGACAATAATAAAAGCGGTTTAAACTTAATAAAAGCACATAAGTCACAACATGTATTTAAATCAGTTATTTAGCCATTATAACAATTTAAGCGACCGTGCTAGAACCACGGGATTCGAGGGTGCCTAACACCTTCCCTCGGGTCAACAAAATTCCTTACTTAGAATTTCTGGTTCGCAGACTTCATTTGGAAAAGTCGAAAACTTCCTCGATTTGGGATTCAAGATAAACCGGTGACTTGGGACACCAAAAGCCAAACCTTTCCCAAGTGGCGACTCTGAATTAAAATAAATAATCCCATTTCGAATATTGTCACTTAAATTGGAAAAACTCCCATCGCGCATTTTCTACCCTTCGGGGCGGGGCGCGCAAAAAGGAGGTGTGACAGCTCTGGCGACTCTGCTGGGGAATTAATACCCAGAACCTCCGGTTCAGGGTTCAAGAATTCGAGCTTAGAATAATTGTTATATTTGGCTTTATTATCTGATATTTATTACATGTTTTGACAAAACGTGCTGCAATGTTTGTTTTTTACTGCTTTGATATTATCTGAACTGTATATAAACTGTGCCGAACCCTTCTCTCTTCACCTCCGGGGAGAAGCTCGCTGGTCGAGGCTCCATATTCTGTTAGTGTCGATACCTGAAATAAGAAAGAGGACGGATAAGTTACGAAGCCGGACAGCCTTTTGGTTCCCGGTAAGTTGCCCCTCCTTGACTCGAGTTGTCCGCTCGGGTACAAAGTCTAGAACATCTACCCAGGTTATAAACCTAGTATAACGAAACCTCATGCCGGATCCCTAGTAGGAACGCTTATCTGCATCATGTTGCATTTGACATAGGGGACTCAACACAGGGGTTGGGTCCGTCTAGGACAGGCAACCTGGAATGAAAAGACCATCCTGCTGCATCCCGTTTGTTTTGCGCATCTATTTGCTTCAGATCTGCATGTTGACCGGTTTCCGAAAATTTTTCAAAAAAAAGAAAATAGCAGGGTAGGGAGATAATTACTTATTCTTTTGAAAAAAAACCAATGTCCGAGTAATGTCAAAACCTCGCCGGAATTTTCTTAAAAAAAATAATACGTAAAAAAAAATATGAAAACAAAGCTTGTCTTTTTGACTATTCCTTTTAATCACTTTCAAAATCCAAAATATATATAAATAAAAAAAAAATCAATTTTTTTTTTGTTTCATTTGTAGTACCTCTTAAAAGATTTCCGAAATTTCAAAAAAGGAAGTTTAAAATGTATAAGTATTTCCTTGGTCTCTTTTCAAAAAAATAAATAACAAAAAAAAAGAGTTATTCTTCTTTTCTTTAAAGGATTTTATTTTTGTTTCCCCTATTTTGATCCGACCGAACTACGCCGGTTTGATTCTCACACGGTGTGAGATATGTAGGCAACTCTCATCGGGTCCAACCTCCCGTTTTGAAAAAAAAATCTTTTAAAAAAAAAAAAATTTAGATAATTTTAATTTTTGAGTCTAATAAAAGTTTTTTAATCACCCTAAATAAATGTGCAGGATGAGCACGATACAAAACAAACCTTTTTCAATGATGACCAAGATCCCTTTTGAGTTGCGATTATGGTGGAACGACTTAAGCAAGGAGGGGCAAGGCAAAGTGAGGAAATATCTGAAAAATCTCCCGGATTTACTAGACATTCAGCCTCGGGGCGATATTATCAGATCATTGGTCACTTACTGGGATTCGGCGCACAATGTATTTCATTTCTCAGACTTCGAACTCACCCCGACGTTGGAAGAAATAGCGGGATACATTGGGGGTGATGAAGCTCCGTTAAGGTTCAAATACTTGATTGCACCTAGGGCCGTCACGGTACACCGGTTTCTGGATTTTCTGAAAATACCCCGAACATTTCACCATCCAGATCTTGCCAAAGGTTTCTGCAGTCTCCACCTCATGTATGCTAGATACGGTCATGAGGGCGGGTTCAATAAGCCGGATTTCAAACTGTGTAGTAAAGGCAACCGACATAAGTGGGACGAACACAGGCTGTTAGCTTTTATGACGGCCTTCTTGGGTCTTATAGTGTTCCCAAGGAAGGACGGCAACATCGATCTAAAAATAACTGGGGTCGTCAGTACTTTGCTTACCCAAGATAAAAGTACTCTAGCGCCTATGATTATGGCTGACATTTTCCGGACTCTCACTGCTTGTCGAGCCAGGGGCGACTTTTTCGAAGGATGTAGCCTACTGTTGCAAATATGGATGACCGATCATTTATGCCACCGCTCCCCGCTCTTGGGTTACGGTTCGCCCGAAAAAACTTGTATTGGAGAATTCTACACTAGAATCAAAGGTTTCAATCTACCTGAGGGCGTCACATCATGGACCTCATTTTTCCGAACTCTCACTGCTAGCCAAATCCAGTGGACACTCGGATGGTCGCCTATTGAGGAAATCATATACATGCCGGCAACCAGGCCCCACTTTCTGTTGATGGGACTTAAAAGCATCCAACCCTACGCACCATATCGGGTTTTGAGGCAACTTGGGAGATATCAAGTGGTGCCGAAAGATGAAGATCTGAGTACCCAAGTGATTGAAATCAGTCCAGACGGTCATTTCCCCGAAGAAGAAGTTCGCCAAATCTGGAGTGAGTGCCAACATCTGACAGCAAGCACTTGTGTGTTGGATATAGCAAAAGGGGAAGTTGCCCCAGGGTATAACGCTTGGTTCAGAGGCGACCTGTCTTGCGAAAGACCAGCTAAGAGACCACATCTCAAAGATTTTGTAGAATCGTCCCAAGGGCAATGGAACTGGTTAGCAAAAGAAAAGGGGTATCGGGCAGAGATCGGTGATTTGAAGCTACAAATTGACAGTCTGAAATTCAATAACAGCATACAAATCGCGGCGGATCGAAGCGAAAAGAATAAATTGGTCCAAGAGAATGAAGAACTTAAGGCCCAAATCCAAAAATTGAGATTGTCTCTTGATGAACAGCCCAGAAGTCGATCAGACCAGCAGTTGATTAAGGGTTTAAAAAGAGAAGTCGCGGAATGGCGAGATGGTTTAGAAGAATCGAGAAAGATTATGGCAAAGCTCAAGGCACAGTGGGAAATAAGAGTAGAGAAGCATTGCCGATACTTGAACCAATTGAAACGCGACCACGAGAAAACTGTTGCCAAAATGAAGAGAGAGATGGCTACACTTGAGATCAAAACAGCTAATCAGGCCAAGGATTTCCAAATTGAGAGCAGATACTGGTACGACTTGTTAGCCCAAATGAAGTTAGAAGTACGACAACTGAAGAATCAGCATATACAAGATTCTCAGGTATTCAATATGTGTAGCGATCAGATAAAACGCCTACTCATAGAGAAGAAGCAAACCAGAGATAGGATCAAGGCCATTGCCCATGCCATCACCACACGATGTCTACGATGTGAGGACATGACCAGTGTTACCGTCCTCTCGGCAGTGATGGGTTATGTCAAACAGACCATGCATGAGCTGGAGCAGCTTGAGAGGGATCTCACACCTAGGACCGCGGCGAGGCCGAATGATGCCCCGCGGGCACCAATTTTCAAAACCATAATGTACTCATAAGTCGAGTCTGTATCTTAGCATCTTCTGCCTGTTTTTCCCATCAGTTTGTTTTAGTCTATGTTGAGTCTAGGTTTATTTTCAAAGTTTGCTCTTTATTTTGCAAAATGTAGTTTGTAATAGACCGTTTCAACAATAAAAGGTGTGTTTCTTTTACGCTCATTTGTGTTTTTGAACTACGTAATGATCTGATTCACGTGGCATCGTGATACGTAGGCAATCCTCATCGGATCCGGTCGCGGTTTAACCAAAGAGAAAAATTGAAAAAAAGGGAAAAAAATAATAAAAGCCTAAAAGAATGCCGGAATGACACATGCTTTCGTCGCAAACATGTAGGAATCCATTTAACTGTATAGGTGCATCATGCCCCAACGTGAGATTGCTTATCTGTTATTTGATTCGAATTAACCGTTCGTTTGTCATTGAGTTTATTCCAGGTTTTGGAAAAGGTGGTTGGTTTGGTGAAAGTCTGGCCTCGCACCCGTATTCCATGAGATCGAAAGGGAGTGTTCAATTACCTATTGTTAAGACAGGAGGCAGTGCTCACACTTACTTCACAAGGTCAAAAGGAAGTGTCGAAATGTCTTCAGAGATTCCGTTGCCAACAATCCCTGTTTCCGAGGAAAGTTCTAACTCGACCGTCCCCACGCCCGAATCCGCAACTGCAGAGGAAAATAGAATCTTGCGGCTTCGCATGCTCGAAATGCTTGATGACTGGAATAATGGAAAAGAGCCACCAAGCATCGTCCCCGGATTCCCTGAGTTATTCTCCAGGACAAGCGGGACTTCTAATGTCCCCATAAGTTATCCTGCTACCCCATTCGGATACCCAACCATTTCAGCCTTCTCTGCGGGATCGCCCTCTGAGTCTCATCCTCGAGTGTCAACGACGGATGTAAACACCAATATCTTTACTACACCACCTTGCCCGATCATGGCACAACCTGCTGCATACAAGCCGACTTTTGACTCGTCCTCGTTTACATTCCAAGCCCCATCTTTCTCGATGGAACCAACTAGGTTCGCTACCAGCACTAATCCTCCATAGCCTCAGTGCGAGCTTGCACCTGGGCAGGATCAGAACCCCAGAATTGCGGAACAAAATGAGATGGCCAAAAGAATGAGAAGCCTTGAACAGAGTTTGGAGAATATGCAAGGTTTGAGCGGACAGAAAAGCGTCTCTTACGCCGACCTATGCATGTTCCCTCACGTACACCTACCAGTGGGTTTCAAGACCCCAAAGTTTGAGAAGTACGACGGGAACGGTGACCCCATTGCTCACCTAAAGAAATATCAACCAATTAAGGGGAGCCGACGAAAAAGAGGAATTGCTAATGGCATATTTCGGGGAAAGTCTGGTAGGAATAGCCTCGGAATGTTACATGGACCAGGACATGTCCCGATGGCATGTCTGGGATGATCTCGCTAGAGATTTTGTGAGACAATTCCAGTATAACATCGACATCGCACCAGACCGAAATTCTCTGTCAAACTTGAAAAAGAAACCTTCAGAAAGCTTCAGAGAGTATGCTATTAAGTGGCGCGAGCAGGAGTCGAGGGTGAAGCCTCCCATGGATAAAGTGGAAATGGTCACTACCTTTCTCCAGGCTCAAGAGTCTGACTATTTCCAAAACATGATGTCAGCCATGGGAAAGCCGTTTGTAGAAGCAATTAAGATTGGAGAGATGGTGGAGAATGGTCTGAAAACAGGTAGGATTTTGAGTCAAGAAGCCATAAAGACGACCTCCCAAGCCGTCCAAAGCGGGTCCGGAGGAATGGCAAGAGGGAAGAAAAAGGAAGAAACGACCATGGCAGCCTCAGGAACAAGGGAATATCGTAATCCCCGACCCCGTTTTCCGGAAAGAACCCCACAACACTACTACCCCCACTCAAATCTGGCATATGCTCATCAACCCTATATGGTCATGAATTCCCAGCCTTATGTCCATCCGCCGCAACAAGCCAACCGAGGCCAAGCTCCACCTCCCAGAAATCAGCCTCCTTACCGCAACCACTATAACCCACAACCTCCGCAGAATAACTTCCGCCCTCAGGAGCCGCCTAGAAGGAGAACTTTCACGCCCATCGGTGAACCATACTCTACTTTGTTCCCGAAGCTAGTCTAGTTGGGCTTCCTGCAACCAGTCCCTCAAACAAGGCAAAACCCGACGTCACCTTCTTACAAAGCTGGAGTCAGATGCGCCTATCATTCAGGGGCCGAGGGGCACGATACAAATGACTGCTGGTCGTTGAAAAGAGTGGTCGAGAATTTGATAGAGCAAGGGAAAATAGTGCTAAGGGACGAGGAGGTCCCAAATATGACTAACAATCCATTACCTGCTCATAATAACGGGCCGCTGATCGGGATGATTTGCGAAGACAAAGAATTTGACCCTGCTTTGAAATCTATAATCGCCATTGTCGACGCAGAAAAAAGGCCTGAAACAGCCCAGAAACCAGAAAAAGGGGAAAAGGCCAATACTGCAAAGCGCGAGCCCGAAAAGAAGGTGGAGAAGAAAGCGGTACCGGTAAAGGATGGAGTTCTTTACATCCCACGAGGTCGAGCAGAGAAGCCGCAGAACTTTGAGGTCAAAAAGGCAAAACCTATGTACGTACCAAAAGGGGCCTATGTGGTCCGGGGGATGATTCAACCACCTCGGCTGAATGAGCCAGTGGTTATCGGACGCGTGCCACAAAAGCCGATGACAAACCCGTCCACAGTACCGTGGAACTATCAGAGGACGTTGGTAACATACAAAGGTAAAGAAGTCACAGGGGAACTTCTAGAAAGTACTCTCATTGGAAGGTATTCAAACACCCAAGAGCTGAACAACGCCACACGGAGACGCTTCCCACCAAAGAAGCCTGTAAGCATTGAAGAAGCAGAAGTTTTCTTCCAACAAATGAAAATGCCAGACTACGAAGTGGTAGACCAACTACGCCAATGCCTCGAGCAAATGTCCATGCTATCGTTATTGATGAGGTCGGCCGAGCACCAAAAGATCTTGCTCAAGACTTTGAATGAAGCATACGTACCAATTGAAACCTCAGTTGAACAACTGGAACGGATGACGGAGAGGTTCTTCGCCGTTAACCAGATCTCTTTCAGCAAGAATGACTTACCTCCAGAGGGAGCAGCTCACAACAAAGCCCTGCATCTAACAGTTAAATGCGAAGACTACTATGTCAAGAGGGTGATGTTGGATGGAGGTTCAAGTGTCGACATTTGCCCGCTCTCCACGCTACAAAGAATGGAAATTGGGACCGGAAGAATCCGACCCAATAATGTTTGCGTAAGGGCTTTCGACGGCATCAAGAGAGATACCATGGGGGAAATAGACCTGTTGTTGGTCATAGGACCAGTCGAGTTTGAAGTAACCTTCCAGGTGCTCGACATGGATACATCCTACAATTTTCTCCTCGGCAGACCTTGGATCCATGCGGCAGGAGCTGTGCCTTCCACTCTTCACCAGATGGTGAAGTTTGAGTACGAAGACCGAGAGATCGTGGTCCATGGAGAAGACGAGCATGCTATTTATCGGGACCCATCCATCCCATATCTTGAACCAAGAGAAGGGAGCGAACACACGGTCTATCAAGCTTTCGAGATTGTACTAGCAGAGCAGCATGAAGAGGGAATACCTTGCCCCCAGCCTTTCTTGTCTAACGCCTCGGTTATGGTGGCCAAAGAGATGATCCGGCACGGATTTAGGCCAGGGAAAGGGCTTGGACGAACCCTGCAGGGAATAACAGAACCCATCACCTTGCCGACCACCAAGAAACCTTTTGGACTAGGTTTCAAACCCACTCCAGGAGATGAAGAATGGGCAAAGAAAAGGAAAAATGAGGGTTGGAAATTACCTCGACCATTGCCGGATTTATATGAAACTTTCATCAGGCCAAGGTACACCGAAGAAGAAGACGATGAGATCTTCACGACTGAGGAAATCGAGGAGATATGTGGGGCAATGAGAGAAATGCTCTACGAGACTCACATGGTTCAACCAGGTGAAGGCACAAGCACTGCTGAGATGCTGTACGTGGGGCCGAACGCCAAACTTCGAAACTGGGAGGCCACGCCATTCCCGACTAGACGGAAGTCCGGGTAGACCTGTCCTGCCACCTTTCCTGTGTCACAAGTTATCTCCAGGACATAACTTGAACGTTTTCTTCCTTTCAATTGTTGTTTTGAATTCCTAAGTTGTAAACATTGTTGTCTTCCAACTTCCCAAAGAAAATAAAAAAAAATCATCATTGCTTTCCCATTTTTTCTTTTGTTCTGATTTTTGTTATTTTTCCTTTTATCTTTCCTTTCAGTTATAATAATGCGGCTTTAAATATGACATGCTTGCGAACTTCACGCCCAGATCACAACGAGCTATTTAACTGTGAATTAATGAACCCAGAACCAGAATATGATGAAGAAGGAGCTTTTAGGGAAATAAACCGAGAGTTGGAACATTTTGAGAATAAACCTAAGCCAAATCTGAATGACACCGAACCGGTTAATTTAGGAACTCCTGAAGAAATCCGGGAGACCAAAATAAGCATTCACACGGACAAGAAAACGCGAGATGCGATAATTCAACTTCTTTTTGAATTTAAAGACGTGTTTGCTTGGTCATACGATGACATGCCGGGATTAGGTGTTGATCTAGTGGTTCATAAATTGCCAATTCATCCTGATTGTCCTCCAGTTCAACAAAAGCAACGAAAGTTCAAAACTGAGGTCAGTGACAAGATTAAAGAGGAGATCACCAAACAACTGAAAACGGGAGTGATTCGGGTAGTCCAGTATACAACATGGTTGGCAAATGTGGTTCCAGTACCGAAAAAGGACGGGAAAACTCGGGTATGTGTAGATTACTGAGATTTGAATAGAGCAAGTCCCAAAGATAATTTCCCACTGCCCAACATCCACATCCTCGTTGATAATTGCGCCAAACACAAGATACAGTCTTTCGTAGATTGTTACGCTGGGTATCATCAGGTATTGATGGATGAAGAGGACGCCGAGAAAACTGCCTTCACCACGCCTTGGTGCACCTACTGTTATCGGGTCATGCCATTTGGTCTGAAGAATGCTGGGGCTACTTACATGAGGGCCATGACTGCCATTTTTCATGACATGATGCATCAGGAAATAGAGGTGTACGTGGATGACGTGATAGTCAAGTCCAGGACGCAGGATAATCATATCCAAGACTTGAGGAAGTTCTTCGAGAGACTGAGGAAGTATGACTTGAAGCTGAACCCAGCCAAATGTGCTTTCGGAGTTCCGTCGGGCAAACTTTTGGGCTTCATCGTAAGCAGGAGAGGTATCGAACTAGATCCAACTACGATAAAATCTATCAGAGATCTACCTCCCCCAAGAACGAAGAAGGACGTGATGAGTTTGTTGGGCAGATTAAACTACATCAGTCGATTTATTGCCCAGCTGACAAGCACGTGTGAGCCCATATTCAAGCTGTTAAGGAAAGATGCGGCGATAAAATGGACGGATGAGTGTCAAGAAGCCTTTGATAAAGTCAAAGAATACCTTTTGAATCCCCCAGTTTTGGTCCCGCCAGAGCCAGGAAGGCCACTGTTCTTGTATCTGACAGTCTTGGAGAACTCTTTCGGTTGCGTCCTCGGGCAACATGACATAACCGGAAAGAAGGAGCAAGCAATCTACTACTTGAGCAAGAAATTTACCGGCTATGAGGCCAAGTACACTCTGCTGGAAAGAACCTATTGCGCTCTGACATGGGTTGCTCAAAAGCTGAGACATTATCTTCAAGCTCACACTACCTTCCTCATAAGCAGGTTGGATCCTTTGAAGTATATATTTCAGAAACCAATGCCTACTGGAAGACTGGCTAAGTGGCAAATCTTGCTTACTGAATTCGACATAGCCTATGTTACTCGCACGGCAATGAAAGCCCAGGCGCTAGCAGATCACTTGGCCGAAAATCCGGTCGATGAGGAATACCAGCCATTGAGTACCTACTTTCCAGATGAAGAAGTAAACACCGTAGAAGTGGTCTCGGAGGACGCTCATGTTTGGAAGATGTTCTTTGATGGAGCCGTGAATGCCAAAGGTGTAGGGATCGGGGCAATTTTGATTTCGCCTTCTGGTCAGCATTATCCTGCCACAGCTAGACTGCGTTTCTTTTGCACAAACAATACGGCTGAGTATAAAGCCTACATTATGGGCATGCATATGGCGATCGATCAGGATGTCGAAGACTTACTGATTATGGAAGATTCTGACCTGATTATCCGGCAAGCCCAAGGTGAATAGGAAACTCGGGATGTCAAACTTATCCCTTACCGACAGCACGTGGAAGACCTCGGCAAGCGTCTTAAATCAATAGAGTTCAGGTATATCCCGAGGTGTCACAATGAACTGGCGGATGCACTTGCTACTCTGGCTTCAATGCTACCCTACCCGGGCAACGCCCACGTCGATCCTTTGGAAATCCAAATCAGGGAAAGACACGGTTACTGCAATGTAATTGAGGCGGGATCAAATACGCAACCTTGGTACCATGACATCAAGAGGTTCCTGAAAATGCGAGAATACCCCGAGCATGCTACTGGGGATCAAAAGAGAACCATTAGGCGGCATGCAAGTGGTTTCTTTCTGAGCGGTGAATTGTTGTACAAGAGGTCCCCGGACATCAACCTACTAAGATGTGTCGATGCCGGCGAGGCGAGAAAGATCATGCACGAAGTACACGCAGGTGTGTGCGGACCTCACATGAACGGGTATGTCTTAGCGAAGAAAATCCTTCGAGCAGGTTATTACTGGATGACCATGGAAAAGGACTGCTTTAGCTTCGTTCGGAAGTGTCATCAGTGTCAGGTGCACGGTGATTTGATTCATGCACCTCCCATGGAACTGCATCCTATGTCTGCGCCTTGGCCATTTGTCGCCTGGGGCATGGACGTCATTGGACCAATCGAGCCAAAGGCTTCAATGGACACAGATTTATACTGGTTTCCATCGACTACTTCACAAAATGGGTAGAGGCTGTCACTCTCAAGTCGGTCACTAAAAAAGCTGTAGTGGATTTTGTACACTCAAATCTTATCTGTCATTTCGGTATTCCTGCGACTATCATTACAGATAACGCAGCAAACTTGAACAGTCACTTGATGGGAGATGTATGCGAGCAATTCAAAATAACGCATAGGAATTCTACTCCTTATCGGCCAAAGGCCAATGGCGCTGTAGAAGCGGCGAACAAAAACATCAAGAAGATTTTGAGGAAAATGATCCAAAGTTCCCGACAGTGGCATGAGCAGTTACCATTTGCATTGTTGGGATATCACACTACGGTACGCACGTCAGTAGGAGCAACTCCTTATCTTTTGGTTTATGGGACCAAGGCTGTGATACCAGCAGAAGTAGAAATCCCTTCGCTTCGAACCATTGTTGAAGCAGAAATCGAGGACATCGAATGGGTTAAGACTCGATTGGAGTAGTTGACTTTGATTGATGAAAAACGAATTGCCGCGGTTTGTCACGGACAGTTGTACCAGCGAAGAATGGCCCGCGCTTACAACAAGAAAGTCCGACCCAGGAATTTCGAAGTAGGTCAGCTGGTACTGAGGCGTATTCTGCCACATCACCAGGAACCAAAAGGGAAATTTGCCCCAAATTGGAAAGGCCCATACATCATCAGGAAAATATTGCCGAGAGGAGCATTGTACCTAGGTGACATTGAAGGAAATGATCCCGAAACAGCAGTGAATGCGGACGCAGTAAAAAGATACTATGTCTGAGTGACGCCCCAGCGATCCTGACACATTTGAAATGCTGAAGGTTTTATTCCCACTATCAACTCTCTCTACAAGCCTTTGAGCCACTCAAAAAAAACAAAAAACAAAAACAAAACAAGACATTGATTGAGGCCTGAATTACGTTTGACTTGATTCCGAAAGGATACGTAGGCAGCCTCTCCTTGAGGTTCAGTCACACCAACAATAAAATCCCATTTACCCTAAAATTGAAACCGGGGCACGTCAAGCGGCTTAGAAGTCGTAGTATCATCTACTTTTCCAAGCACAAGCCTTTCAGATCAATTACCAAAGATAGCGGGAAGCCAAGAAGCGTCACGAATGGAGGCCGACACACTCTAAATTGAGAGAGATAAAATGAGAGAGTCTCGTCGGTGAAA
This sequence comes from Nicotiana tabacum, assembly GCF_000715075.1. NCBI lineage: Eukaryota > Viridiplantae > Streptophyta > Magnoliopsida > Solanales > Solanaceae > Nicotiana > Nicotiana tabacum. The sequence goes on along the minus strand of NC_134101.1, from coordinate 86,105,435 downwards.
ACCTTCGGGCACCGCGAGGCGACGGGAGTAGAGAAACCAAAATGAGAGAGCTTGTTTAGTAAAAACTCGCGAAGAGTGCTATCAAGCGATGACAGGAAGAGAAATGAGAGAGGTCAGCCAGCGAAAACCCGCAAAGGGCGCTGTTGGCCGAAAGAATGACTCCACCCAAGGAGGTCTCAGCAAAGTTCCACCGGTTTGGGATCACAGATCCGTTTTGGTTCGGGGAAACGCAAGTTCATTGAAGGTCAGGTGTCCAGTTCAAAGAGCATGTCATGTCCATTTAAAGCCAGCATTGTCTTCCTCAGATAAGTCTTTCTCGTCCCGAAAGGGACACTCCTTTTCTGAAATTTGCTTTCTCTTTTCTTTGTTTTTTCTTCGAATCCCTTTCATGTTTAACCCCAAGTTCCAGATATACCGGAAAGGACAGGTGGAAGGTTTGGTTTCACGGAATTCCGTTTCATGAAGGAAAATACCTCGTTTCGTTGGCACGTTTGTCCAAACCTGATGAATCATGATGTTTGACTGCGTTCGAAGTAAAGAGGAAAGAGAGAAATTTCCCCAACAAGTCCGCCTCATACAAATCCCCATAGGGTTTCCCTTTGTACAAATCCGCACAAAGAATCCACTGCGTAAATATTCCCAAAGAGTCTGCCCCAACGAAATCCACACAGATTTTCTCTCTTGTACAGATCCCCACAAGGTCTTCCCTTTGTTAATAATAATAATAAAAAAAAGAGGATTTCCCCAGCAAATCCCCAGCGAGTCCCTTTGTAAAAATTCCCCAGCGAGCTTACCCCAACAAATCCTGGAAAGTCCGCTTTGAAACAAATCCCCAGCATGTTCCCGTTGTACAAAAATCCACACAAAGAATCCACTTTGTAAATATTCCCCCACAGAGCTTCCCTTTGTACAAATTCCCACAGAGTATCCCCAATAAAATCCCCGTTGAGAATCTCCAAGCAAAACGGGACACAAAAAAAACGAGCCTTACGAGGCAAATCATCACAGAATCTAGAAATACAAGCCTGAGCAGTCTAAAAGGGTTTCTCCATTTGAATCCAATCAATTTCAGGACTTCACAACAGGAATAAGGACGCAACAAAGCAACTGGAATGATCAAGGTCACCGAACCGACCGCCATTTCCGAACTAACAACGGCTCTTTGTCTGAAAAGTTGAAACAGGTATAATCCAAGACAACCGTGCAAGAAGCAGGTGTCACACAAAGAAAAAGGTACATGGGTACAATAAAACCGTTTAGCAATGAGGAATCCACTCGAAAGGTAAGTATCCACGAGATTCCCTTTTATCGTCTACTAAAACAAGAAAATTCAAAAAAAGAGGTCAGTTAGTATCCTCGAACTTCGTCCCCAGCCAGTCAGCATTAGGGTTTTAGACCCTAAACTGATCTTTTCCTTCAGTCAGCATTAGGGTTTTAAACCCTAAACTGAACTCTTTTCCTTCAGTCAGCATTAGGGTTTTAAAACCCTAAACTGAACTCTTTTCCTTTAATCAGCATTAGGGTTTTAAACCCTAAACTGAACTTTTCCTTTAGTCAGCATTAGGGTTTTAAACCCTAAACTGAACTCTTTCCTTCAGTCAGCATTAGGGTTTTAAACCCTAAACTGAACTTTTCCATTCAGTCAGCATTAGGGTTTTAAACCCTAAACTGAACTCTTTCCTTTAGTCAGCATTAGGGTTTTAAACCCTAAACTGAACTCTTTCCTTCAGTCAGCATTAGGGTTTTAAACCCTAAACTGAACTTTTTCCATTCAGTCAGCATTAGGGTTTTAAACCCTAAACTGAACTCTTTCCTTTAGTCAGCATTAGGGTTTTAAACCCTAAACTGAAATTCTTCCTTTAGTCAGCATTAGGGTTTTAAACCCTAAACTGAACTTTTCCCTTTAATCAGGATTAGGGTTTTAAACCCTAAACTGAACTCTTTCCTTTAGTCAGCATTAGGGTTTTAAACCCTAAACTGAACTTTTTTCCATTCAGTCAGCATTAGGGTTTTAAACCCTAAACTGAACTTTTCCCTTTAATTAGGATTAGGGTTTTAAACCCTAAACTGGAATTTTTCCCTTTAGTCAGCATTAGGGTTTTAAACCCTAAACTGAATTCTTTCCCTCAGTCAGCATTAGGGTTTTAAACCCTAAACTGAACTTTTTCCATTCAGTCAGCATTAGGGTTTTAAACCCTAAACTGAACTCTTTCCTTCAGTTAGCATTAGGGTTTTAAACCCTAAACTGAACTTTCCCTTTAGTCAGCATTAGGGTTTTAAACCCTAAACTGAACTCTTTCCTTCAGTCAGCATTAGGGTTTTAAACCCTAAACTGAACTTTTTCCATTCAGTCAGCATTAGGGTTTTAAACCCTAAACTGAACTCTTTCCTTAAGTCAGTATTAGGGTTTTAAACCCTAAACTGAACTCTTTCCTTCAGTCAGCATTAAGGTTTTAAACCCTAAACTGAACTTTTTCCATTCAGTCAGCATTAGGGTTTTAAACCCTAAACTGAACTCTTTCCAGCCAGTCAGTATTAGGGTTTTAAACCCTAAACTGAACTCTTTCCTTCAGTCAGCATTAGGGTTTTAAACCCTAAACTGAACTTTTTCCTTTAGTCAGCATTAGGGTTTTAAACCCTAAACTGAACTCTTTCCTTTAGTCAGCATTAGGGTTTTAAACCCTAAACTGAACTCTTTCCTTCAGTCAGCATTAGGGTTTTAAACCCTAAACTGAACTTTTTCCATTCAGTCAGCATTAGGGTTTTAAACCCTAAACTGAACTCTTTCCTTTAGTCAGCATTAGGGTTTTAAACCCTAAACTGAACTTTTTTCCATTCAGTCAGCATTAGGGTTTTAAACCCTAAACTGAACTTTTCCCTTTAATCAGGATTAGGGTTTTAAACCCTAAACTGAACTTTTTCCCTTTAGTCAGCATTAGGGTTTTAAACCCTAAACTGAACTCTTCCCTTTAGTCAGCATTAGGGTTTTAAACCCTAAACTGAACTTTTCCCTTTAGTCAGCATTAGGGTTTTAAACCCTAAACTGAACTTTTTCTATTTAGTCAGCATTAGGGTTTTAAACCCTAAATTGAACTTTTTCCATCCAGTCAGTATTAGGGTTTTAAACCCTAAACTGAACTTTTCCTTTAGCCGACATTTGGGTTTTAAACCCTAAACTGAACTTCTCCCCAGCTAGTCAGTATTAGGGCTCCAACCCTGAATTGAGCATTTTTACCTTATGGCAATATTAGGGATCCAATCCCGAAGTTGCATTTTTGTGGTCCAATCCCTTCATCAACTTTTTAAACTTCCCAGCGACTAACTCACGAAATTTTCCTAGTAGAATTGGGGCAGAAAATTTTGTTCGTTTGTTTTTCCCCGCAGGTCTGACCTTGAGACACATGGATGGAGACGACCCACAAGATGAGTCTCAACTCAGAATGAAAGAAAAAAAATACAAAAAGAAGATGTGCCGAGATATTCGGAAAGGCGAGGGACGAATCGTTCAAAAATTTGATCAAGGTCCCGAGTTCTACCAACCCCGTCTTACTCAGTGTCGCAGAAATAAATAGGCGCCTACAACTTGCAAGCATCAAGATTCAGATCGGAGTCTACAAGCAGAATCAGCTAAGACCCAAGATCAAGTCGCCAAAGGATCATAGATAGGAATCTTGTAACTAGCGGTTGACATTCAAACGTAGTTAGTACAGTTTCAATTTTCCTTTGTTTGTAATAAGAGAGTCGGTAAGCAGCAACAGCAGCGGAAATAGCAGTAACAGCAAGAATTGCAGTCCCATGGTAGTCCCAGCTACCAAAGCTTCCCGAACTACATTGACCTGATTCCTGTTTAGCCCAGGATATGTAGGAAATCTTTGAAGCAAAGCTTCGGTCAGATCTTTCAAAACATGCTTCACACGGAGTAGTCCAATAGGAAAAAATCGCTTATGTCCGCTCACTTTATCTTTGCACGAAAACTCTTCGTGTTTCCGAACAAAGAGGGGCAGCTGTGAGCACGTGATTTTTGTTTTACGTGATAATCACTCCAAAAGAAACAAAAATAATAGCAATTGCTCTTGCTGTACAATTTTTGGATTTTTACGTGGTATGTTGTTAATTATTTATGATTTTTGCCCATTTTTATTTTTGTTAAAACAAAATACAAAAAATGTGTGTCATGCGTAGTTTGAACCGTAATCCGGTTATTAAATGGAAAATCATAAAATATGCATTTTTTGTCCTGATTGTTGCCTTGTTTAATTTTACCTACTTTTAACATTTTTATATGCGTGAATAATTGTATTATGTGTTTAATTAATGGAGTTTAATTTTGTTTAATTAGGTTTTGTTTTAAAAATGAAAAATAAAAGAAAAAGAGTGCAAAATTGGCCTGAAATCAGGTTTGGGCTTGTTCCCATTCAAAATCCGAGGCCCAAATTGAGCCCAAAGCATGTGCTTGCCCCGGTCCAGACCAGCTGACCCCAAGAGCGTCCAAATGACATCGTTTTGATCTGATGATCTGGGCCGTTGATCTCAGAATAATCAACGGCCAAGATCGCATTCCCCATACCCACGAACAAACCTGACCCATTCCACCCGGACCGACCCAACCCCCTTTAGGTTGAAACGACACCGTTCCTTACCAGCCAAAAGATCCTGACCCTTCATCTCACCCCATCCGGTGGCCAGGAATCGACCCCTCACTTACTATATAATCCCATTCCTTTACCCCACGCCCCCTAGCCAGACCCCCCTACCTTTCATCGTCCTCACCACAAACCCCGGAACCCTAGCTGCCCCCATTTCCCTTCACCAAAAACCCTGCGGCATGAACGCCGATGGCCCTCACCTTAACACCATAGATGCACCTCACCATCCTGAACCCAAATCCACCAGCCACTTAGCTCGAATCCCCTCCCACCTTCTCGAATCTTCATTTGAAGATTCGAGTCGGAACCTGACTTACACCGATTGACCCCAGTTTCACACCAGACAGTCGCCGGACCTCCCTCGTGACCAAACCATGCTTGGTTTGGTCCGAATATAATCAGGGAAACATGAATCCCAGATCTGATTTTAGGAGCCCTAGGTTTCCTCGTGACTGGTCTGTGTCCTTTTGAGCCAAAGTATTTAGGGTCTAATGGACTTTAGTCGAAGTGTGTCCGTTCAACCCCAAGAAGGGTCTATTCAAACACGAGTTGGTTTCTCTGATTTTTTCAAGGGCTTTAAGGTAAGTTTGTTTTCTTTTCTTTGTCCAGTTCATGTATGTGTTAAAGGTCTGTCCGTATGGCCAAACGTCTGGTTTAGTTTGTGCTTTTGAATTGTATCAACTTTTGTTGCCCACCTTGCCCGGACCTCTGTATTCAATCAAACTTTCCTTCCCTTTACTGATCATGTATATGTGTTGAGTTGCACAACTAATTGAGTTCAAATTCGATTGATTAATTGATTCCCCAGTGCAATTTTTTGTTTAGTCAGTACAATTCGAATCGTGTGCTTAATACTGTTAGATGTCTGATCATGTTGTTCGATTGTACATGTTATGATTAGTATAGTCGAGTCGACATATGTTGTCAATTAATTTCAGTTGTTCAAATGGTAACAATTTGATCTATTGCCTGCTGGAACTTTGTTTGAATCAAAGTAAGAATCAAGTATGGCTACTTATAGTTGCTGTATTTGGATATAAAAATGAAAAGATTGGATTGTTAGCTGCAAACTGAATTGGTGGCACATGCATTTGTGCACAACATGTTCATAAAGGCCCTTTTGAGATGAAGAATAACTTGACAACATGTGCTGTCAGGTTATATTCCTGCTGCCCATGTCTACTTTTAGTTTAATAAGGTAATTAAAAGGGTTTGTCAGGGAATATCATGTGAGGGTTTATACTTAAATAGTTGAGTGGAAACTGAAAAGAGGACAAACCACATGGAGGGGGGTTTCTGATGGCTTTACAGGCTGTTGAAAGTGGCCTGAGATTAGGATAAAAGGAGGCAGAACTTCTATTAGTAAAGGGACGGAGACTGATTTTTAAGGGGAATTTTTGAAAAGAAAAAGACAAACAGATTTTTGAGACTGAAAATTGGGACTGAATTTTGAAAAAGAAGAGAGATATAGGAGAGGGATATCATAGAGAGGCATATACAGACACATAAACAAGAGAGAAAAATATACAAAAAATCAGAAACTGTTTCTCCCTACTGTTGTTTGGGTTTCATTTGTTCAACCTGTTCAATCAATCCCGATTTCTTCCAAGTCTCGACTAAGTCTATTGTTTGGGTTGCATTGTTTGTTCTCCTGGACTTGGTTTTGTCTTGAAGCATTTGTTTCTACTGCACTGGGTGTTGCTGTTGTGTTGTTACTACTTGTTCTATCGGCTATAGCTGCATTTTGTTCTGGGATTTGTCCTGTTGTTATCTGTTGTTACTGCTGCTGTATTTGTTGCCATTGTTACTCTGCCGACTTCCCTTCTTCTTCAACTGTAAACACTTCTAGGTACACACTTCTGAAACCATGTGTTGTTGAAAGCTTGAAGTTTTGAAGCAGAAATAAAGAAATGAATGTTGTTTACTTCACAATGCTTGTGTTCAAAATATAGCCATAGTTTAAATGATAAGTTGGCCTGCATTTGTTTAACTTCAAACTGCAATTGCTCTGTATGAACTAACATACATTCTGATTGAGATGAACCATTAGATAGCATTGTTTGTTAGATCAGACGTATTTTAATGCATATAACCATTGGGTCTTGATTTAGTTATGACATTATAACATAGAATCATGGCAAGCATCTGTATGTATTCTGTCTAGACCTCTGAATTGTCAAATCTGTTGTATTTGATTCCGTTTGACTTCAGGATGAATGTATCCCAAACAGATTCTCAAGTTGGTTACGTTAACAGTTCGGCCATGTACGCCAACTCTCTTGTTAGACTACTTGTTCCGATTAGGCTCGATATGGGCTTCGATATAGATTCATTGTTTGAAATAATGCGTCGACTTTTGAGAAAAACTAATAGGCATTTTAAAGTTTAATTAGTAGTAGTTTTCCTAATAAAACAGCCGATTCCACTAATCAAAGCCCAAATAAGCTAGTTTTAAAATTCAAATTGAAGGTTGTTTAATGTAAGTTTAGTATATGTTATTAGTTTGTTTGCCATCTCCCTTAGCGAATTAACAAGCGTATTCACTCGTTGAAGACAAGTCATGAGATAACTCTCATAAACAATCAATCACGTAATAATACAAAAATTCGGATTCGGCAAACATATTAAAAATTTAGCCTGTAGTTGCTTAAACAAGTAAAATTGGTATCTTCTTTCTTTTATTTTTTAGTGACAAACGTAATAGAAAATATAGTCGCTATAGGTTTAGCCTTTAAATAAAATTGAGACGAGCCTCGATAAACAAAAAAAATGAACAAGCTGCGGGGCCCTCTAAATGTATATACTAAAATATTTAGAATTCGGGACAGGCCGTTTAGCGAATTTTACGGCCTTCCCAAAATAACAATACGTTAGTTGCTTTAGGCGCGACTTAATTAAATTACATTCTTAAATTCGGGTGCACATTGATGTGACCCAAATCCAAATCTCAACGAAGTTTAAATGTGTCGACGACCACGGGTGCATTGATTGTGACGTGGTTCGAGATGCACTTTCATGACGTTGCAATTCTAGAAAAAAAAATGACAATAATAAAAGCGGTTTAAACTTAATAAAAGCACATAAGTCACAACATGTATTTAAATCAGATATTTAGCCATTATAACAATTTAAGCGACCGTGCTAGAACCACGGGATTCGAGGGTGCCTAACACCTTCCCTCGGGTCAACAGAATTCCTTACTTAGAATTTCTGGTTCGCAGACTTCATTTGGAAAAGTCGAAAACTTCCTCGATTTGGGATTCAAGATAAACCGGTGACTTGGGACACCAAAAGCCAAACCTTTCCCAAGTGGCGACTCTGAATTAAAATAAATAATCCCATTTCAAATATTGTCACTTAAATTGGAAAAACTCCCCTCGCGCATTTTCTACCCTTCGGGGCGGGGCGCGCAAAAAGGAGGTGTGACACTTAGTATTTATGCTGGTGAGAGGTAGGTGGTATCTCGTGGAATTAATTGAGGTGCATGCACCACAATTATAAAAAAACCCAGATATTAGAGAAAAATAAATTATCGTAAAATATGGGACCCAAAAGTGTAGTCTAGTGGTCAATAAAATTGGCTGAGAACTATGAGATTTCAAGTTTAAATCCCAACAGAGGCAAAGACAGTGCAAAGACACTGAGCAATTTCTTTCCATTTGTCCAAAATTTGATGGACAGAGTTACCTCGTACTAGTGAGATAGCAAATATCTCGTGGAGTCAGTCAGCATGCTGGCCGCATTACGTCTTCATTTGCAAATTGGAGATCAGATTGAGTAGTCAGAGTAAAATTTTAGATCTAGTTGAGTACAAAATCCATACTAAAAGTTACTCCCTCTGTTCCAATTTATGTGAATTTATTTGACTGGGCACAAAGTTTAAGAAAAAATGAAGATTTTTGGAATTTGTGGTTCTAAACAAGTTAAAATGAGACTCAGAGTATTTGTGTAGTTATAAAAGCTTCTCATTAAGGGTAGAATCAGAAGTTTAAGCTAAATTGTTTCCAAATTTAAAAAGGGATCGTTCTTTTTAGAACAGACCAAAAAAGAAATAGATTTACATAAAATGGAACGAATGAAGTATTAATTGGCATATTGCGAGTGAGAGGTAACAAGTATCCCGTGAAATTAGTCAGCGAACTGGCCAATTACGCCTTCATTAGCAAATTGGAGATCACTAGGGGAATTGAGTCGTCGGAGTATAATTTTAGATCTAGTTCAGTAAAAATCCATACTAAAAGGTATTATTGGGTTTCTGTTTGTCCATTCGCCCAAGGGGTAAACAATCTAATTTCTAATTTTGTCTCTAATCATCAGTTGTTTGAAAATAAAACGAATATAACCCGCTTTGTAACATAAAGGATATGATTGACCCAAGTTATTGAGAGCACATCGAGACCATTTCGTTTAAGGACAAATATGACCATTTCCAAATTTAAAATTATTTTCATGTAGTCCAATTTAACCTAATAAGTTTATTGAAATGACTCAATAAGACTAAGAAAGAAGTGTTAGCAAATTAGTAAAAGAGGAAGTATCTGAGGGGTGTTTGGTTTGAGATATAAAAAATATTAATCTCCGTACAAAACTTTGTTTTACAAATTTTTTAGATGTTAAACTATGTAATACTAATGTAATCTCCGCATAATAATAGAAGTTTGGTTTCCGAAACTTATATTGGAAGTGAAGTATTATTTTACACGAATAAGAATATATTTATTAATAATATGTGAATAAGAGTATTAAAGCCAAAAATACTTTTAGGCAACACTTGCATAATAATCTCGGCATTTCGTATTCATCGTATTACTAATCTTGTTAATATCCAAAGAATCTAAGTTCCGTAATTCAAATTTGACGTTTTTTAATCACCATTCAACAGGGGCCGTTGGGAGCGCATGATAGGGGCCTAGGACTAATTCTCATACGCCAGGAGAATAATCAGTAAAATAATTGGTTTAAAGTAATGCAGTTAAATTCTTGCTACTGGGGTCCAACTACTGGCAGTTAGCTTCCTTTTTAATTGCTTATTTTCTCTTTCTGCCCCAATTTTATGTGGCGGTGTTTGATCAAACACATAGTTTAACATAAAAAACATAAAATTAAATCCTTAAATAAGGAAGTATGACATTATATAATATTAAATCCTTAAAATTCATTATGGAATAGACTAAAAAGGAAAGTATATCGCGTAAATTAGAATAGAGGAAATAACTGTCAAAATATATTCTTTATGTATGTATGGATAATAAAGCTTCCCATTGTTAATATTTAAATTAATAATCATACTCGAAGTATTCTGATTACTAAATTTCGTTATTGATCATTGTTTACCCGTAGAACGGTATAGTTGAATTTGTGATGTGGTTTATAGACAAACGAATCAATTTGATCCCAAAATGATAAATAAATTAAATAAAATGCAAGACTTAACGTTAAAATCGAGATAAGGCAGCATATACCTTGGTTCTGGGAGCAAAGCTTCCGGAGGCAGTAATACAAGTATCAATAGACAAGAAATAAAATATTATTGAGTTTTTGAATAGTATATAGCATAAGTTCACTAGACAATTCGTGTCCTTATAATGGCTATTGAAGTCACTATTTATAGTTGCACCTAGAGAACAAGGCCCTATGACCAAGCCTTTCTTAATTACAATTATTGGGGCTATTGAAGAATGTGTAACAACATGCTATAAATGCCAAAATTCTCTATAACGAACTATGTATTTCATACTGCAGAATATTTCTCATTGAATGCTATCAGGTGGCATGCATTCATTTGTCTTTATTAGCAATATTCCCTTCGGGGGCTTCCCGGTGCCAACCGGAGCTACTGCCCCCGATCTTGGTTTTCACTTGTCTCGCTTTTCATCTGTCTCCGGTTCCATGTGTTGCTCTGTTATACGAGTATTTAATGTGAACCAATTTTACCCTATACAGATAGCCCCCTGCTTTCCAGTGTCATATCTTTGTGTCATTGGGAAGTTGGTCAAGATACCTTTCTTGGCGGGAAATTTACTGATCTCCTCTGAAAAGTTTCCGACGCTTGATTAGACGCACGTCTCTCCGCATTTTCTGCCCCGAACACGCGTCACTCCATGATTTAGCAATACTTTCGCCGGTTCTCGAGGTAATCATGGCCATTATTTTAGCCGCATATTCTTTCACTTATACGCCTCATTCTTCTTCTCTTACACTTTACAATTTTTCAATTCTCTCTCAACTTCTTCGCATCCAACTCTTCCTTGATTTTACTCCTCTTTAACCTTCTTCTTCAAAGAATTCTTACTTCTTTCTGCTAATCATGACCTCCTCCTACAAGAACTCTAGCTCTTCAAAAACGAAGAAAGCACCGATGATGTTGCTCCTTCTATGGTGAGTACCATTATCCCCAGAAGGCTTAGTACAACGAAGGATTTTGAGGAGAAGTTTCCTTATGTTAACTTTCGCACATAGGTTGTTGGTGTGTACCCTTCTTCCATCCGTCCTTCTAGCGTTCCTGTTGTGAAGGAAGACAGTGGTTTCTATGATTTGAACATCATCGCTCCCGATCTGGAAGAGTGAGTAACCTTTCCCAAGAAGGGCTTTACATACGTTTACACGTATCCTTTTACTTTGGGCCCATTCTCATTGAGCGGGGGACCTGACCCCGTAATTTTGGAGTTTTGCTACCGATATCAAGTCTGCTTGGCACAGGTAAGCCCCCTTGTGTGGCGGACAGTAGCCTGTCTACGGCGGCTATGCCAAGAGACGGGGGAAGACCTTTCCTTGGCCTGTATGATGAATCATTACTCCCCCAAAATCTTTCGTGGGGAGTAATAAACTTCAACAAACATGGTCACCATGCTTTGCTCACCATCATGGATGATGACAACGACCGTAGATGGATGGAGTGGTTCGTTGTGGTTGCCACCAGGGACATCATCCCGGTCACAACTCCGGCTTTCCCCAAGTCATGGACTCGTACACGTTAGTTCAATGTCTGTTCTTTCCTTGATTATAGGTTGTTTAAAACTGCTACTGATCCTTCTCTTTTTATTATTTCAGCAACTCGGTGGACACCAATAAGGGTTGAAGTCTTGGACCAGTGGGTCCAAAAGATTTTGGGTATTACCACACTTGGGACCCGCCGGTGGAAAGAACTGGCCCTCAAATACGGGTGGAAACCCAAAACTTATGGCATGTTGATTCTCGAACTAATCTTGTTTTTACCTAGCGTATAAGAAAATTGGTTAACTTCCATTGAATTCAAGTCTTCCGCAGGGTTCTGTTACCATCCCTGAGAAAGACGTTTTGGCTGATCCCACATATGCGGCAAGGTTGCTGCAAGAGGCTTTCACCCAAACGAGTGCCATTAGACTTGCTTCCAGTGCATGTGCTTCTTCTCGGAGTCCCCGGTCGGAGAATAAGCAACAAAAAAGCGATGTTCCTCTACGGTCGAGGGTAAAAGTAAAAGGGTAAAGAACGCCACACCCGAGACAGCCGCAGCCACTGTGGTGATCGATGATAATAGGTGAGCTAGTGATGAAGGGGCTTATCTATAGAGGAGACGACGAACTTCATTAGCTCAATAAATGCTCAATCTGAAGAGCTAATGACACCAACAAAGGAAGACGTCCAGGTGCTTTGGGGAGGGTGTGATATAGTGAAAGATGCTAATTCTCGCTTCCGAACCCCAATTGCTGCTCTTGGTACTGTGAGGTCAGGTACTGGGCCTCTTCCGCCTTCGGTTGATGAGCAACCAATAACTGGCACTGCTTTTGCCGCAACTGCTTCTCAACCCACAACGCCATCAACTTCATCTCCTTATTCACCAATCATGCCTTCACCACCAGTAACTGCCACATCATTCCTGTCGGCCGCATATACCTAAGGGGAGGATGTTCCCTATCCCCAGTCCCCAGACCATGGGAAATTGGGGCATAACTATTTTCCCCTTCCGTAGATCCTCAGAGGAGGAGGAGCATCTCCCTTTCGGTCTCTACCGAGTGCTATCTACTATCCCGGTCGGTGGAACTTACCAATACCTGAAGTCGTTGGCTTCAGAAAAGGATAAGAACAAAATACTCTCTTTCAAAGGAGTATATGGTAAACAATGCCATGCACAATGCAACAACGGTATGCTATTTGATCCTTTTATTGCTTATTCTTGTCTGTTATGACAAGATTTGTGATTTGGGTTTTTGTTTTACAAGCTAACTTCCTTCCTTTTGAGGGCCTTCAGAAGTTGATCCCCGATAAAAAAAATTCAGATCCATGCGGGATCAATGGTTGGCTGACCGAGATTAAATTATTACTCACCTCCCGGCACTGGAAGCACAAGATACCGAAGCCGGTGAATTGGAGGCTCGTTTGTAGCAGAGCGAGCAGGAGGTGATGGCCCTTAGCTAAGAGGCTACCTTATTAAAGGTACAATTTCAAGAGGTCAAGTTCTGAAGTCCAAAATGTTGTTCTTGCTGCTGCCGAGCGTGAGGCTGCCTCTATTGAGAGGTTGAATAATTTGGAAGTAGCCTTGAACTCCAAAGGTGAAGAAGCTGATGCTGCTGAGGAGAAGCATGACCAGATGGAAAAGAAGTATAAGAGGTTCATGGAGCACAATAATGTTTATAACTTTACTATCCTTGACCTTGATGTCAGCCTTCAGGCCGCACGATCTGAGCGGAATAACCTTTCGACCGGCCATGATCAGCTTAAGTCAGAACTTCAGCGGCGAGGATTCCCTAATTGTTGAAAAACATATTCATTGTATAACATGAGGAGAAAAACCTTGGAAGAGGCTAAAACGGGCGTCACTGGTTTTGATACCAAGATCGTCAAGGCCCGTGAGCTGGAGTCAACTGCCCGAAGGGGCCTCTCGCTCCAACCCGATACGACTGACTCTTCTGGTTCCAGTTCCCAATTCTCGGGAAATGAAGAAGAAGTTGAAGGGTATGATGATGAAGGCCAAGATCCCGAGCCGGCAGTAGATCCGTCTACTTCTCCTGGGGGTGCATACGCTTCTCTTCCAACAAGTTCTGGGGATGCAGTAGTTTAGTTTTTTGCTTTCTTCTTCCTTTTGTTTTTCATACTTTTATACTTGTCCTGCTTGGCACATTTGTTATATAAAAGTGCTTTGTCGTTTAAGCATTGCTCAAATTTACTTTTTTGCGTCGAGTTATGCAAGGCTTCAGGTGCATTTTCCCCAGATAGTTTTTGGGTTCCGGGCATAAATTCTTTCGGAACCAACCCTTTACTGTAAGGGTTTCATAAGAGAGGGCCCTCTTATATTTAAGGTGCCCTTGAAGAGGATGTCTCTTATTCATTCTGGCACTAGCATTTGAAGTACTTGATTAACTTTCAAATGATAAAATATGCTCTCTGTCCCCCTTTTCACAGAAAATTGAGAGATGAATTGATATATTTATTGAATCCGTCGGGACTTATAGGGCTCGAACCCGCAACGTCCACCTTGACAGGGCAGTGCTCTGACCGATTGAACTATACTCCTAGGAAATTTAGGCGTACAACCTAATTAATTTTGATTCGAACCATTTAGTTTCGCTGTGTTGTAACAGAGAATTAATCATATATTCATTATTACACGTAGAGATATTATTATTATTATTATTATCTAATTATATATAATTATTATTAAAATAAAATATAGTAGACTCATAGTGGGCTAAGGAACAAGATAAAAGTAAAAGGAATTTACTTTACTTCTTTCATTAAAAGTACATAAGCATTCGATGTGCTAAAAAGAATTTTCCATTACTTGTGGCTAACTTGTACAACTTGTTTCTACGGGGCTGGCCGTTTGGTCCCCGGTCCCGATGATACATCTTCGTTCCCAGATTTCATTGTCCCAATTTATATGGCAGTCATGTTGCCGTATTCTCATATCATCCCCCCCAGTGTTCGAATGCGAATAATGCGAATTTGAACACTAGAAGTCTTACTCCTATAAAGGTCCAAATAGTGAATGGTTGGATAATATTTGGTCCGATAGCAAGCTTCATTTCCCGTTAGGAACTTTGCTATAGAGCCAAAGATTATCTAACCACCCCAGTGACTTGCATTCGTGAACGGTCGGGTAACCTTTGGTGGGATAGAAAACTTTATTTCCCGTTAGGAACTTTACTACCGAGCAAAAGATTATCTAACCATCCCGTAGTGGTTTATTATTTCCATGACTTGTCGTTTAAAGGTCTAATTTCTGCTAATAGTGCTTCCTTTGTAGTATGCTTTCCATTGCTACCTCATTAAAAACCTTGCCAAAAAAACCCAATTGGGACAAAAACTGGACGAAGGGACAAAAAGTACAGCACATACTTTCAGTATAGGTGGTGCTCATCAGCAATAATATCTTTTGAGGTGTGCTACATTCTAGTTTCTCGGCAATTTTACTCCGTTTTGATTTTTCAATTCATATGAATCCTTTCCCGATGACAGTTGAAACCCGATAGGGGCCTTCCCGTGTCGGACCCAGATTCCCTACATTAAGTTCTCGGGTGTTTTGAGTCACTTTCCTTAAAACCAAGTCTCCCATTTTGAAATAACGGAGGTTGACTCTTCAATTGTAATATCTTTCCATTCTTTGTTTCTAGGCCACCATCCTTATATGTGCCAAGTCCCTGCATTCGTTGAGCAGCTCCAATCTGACCAACAATGTTTTGTTATTTGCTTCTTCCTCTGCCCGGAAGTATCTCAGGGTAGGTTCTCCCAATTCTACTAAGATCAGTGCTTCTGCTCCGTATACGAGAGAGAAAGGTGTCTCTCCTATGCTTGACTTGGCCGTCATTCGGTATGCCCATAGCACTCCCGGTAACTCTTCGGTCCACTTTCCTTTGCCTGCTTCCAATCTCTTTTTGAGATTTTGGATAATCACTTTGTTTATCGATTTCGCTTGGCTGTTTGTGCTCGGATGGTATGGCGAATATGTGATTCTTTTAACTTTCAAGTCTTCAAGAAATTTCGTGACCTTCGCACCTATAAATTGTGTCCCGTTGACACATGCTATCTACTGTGGTATCCCAAACCTACATATTGTGTTCTCCCACAAGAAATCAACCACTTCGCGCTCGCCGATTTTCTAGCAAGGACCTGCTTTAACCCACTTAGAGAAATAGTCAATTAAAATCAAAAGAAATCTTACCTTACCGGGAGCCGGTGGCAGTGGAATGACTATGTCCATCCCCCATCTCATAAATGGCCATGGTGACAACATCGAATGCAATAGTTCTACTGGTTGATGCACCAACGGTGCGTGGCGTTGACATTTATTGCATTTCTGAACAAATGCCTTACCGTCTTGTTCCATTAGGGGCCAATAGTATCCTGCCCTAATTAGCTTTAATACTATTGAGTCTGCACCCAAGTGATTTCCATATATTCCTTCGTGAACTTCTCTCATGACGTAATTAGCCTCGAAGATTCCTAGACATCGAGCCAACGAGCCTTGGAAAGACTTTCTATATAATTGGCCTCCCGTAAAGAAGTAACGGGCTACTTTAGTGCATAGCTCCAAGGATGCCTTGGGATCTTCGAGTAGTTTTCCGTGCTCAAGATAGTCGATGATCTCATTTCTCCAGTCCCATACCAAATTAGTTGCATTTACTCCATAATAACCATCCACGTCCAATACCAAATGCTTGAGTTGTACAACCATACCAGAGTTGGATCCTTTCGTCTACGTGGACAAACCCAAGTTGGCCAGCGTGTCAGCTTCTGCATTTTTCTCCCTCGGGATATGGGTGATTGACCATTCCCTAAACCATGCGAGCAGAGTCTGGACTTTCACTACATATTGTTGCATGCATTCCTCTTTGGTATTAAAGATCACATTTGATTTCTATGACCTCGTAGTCCAGTCCCCGAGCCAGCTCAAGTCCTGTAATCAAAGCCTCATACTCGGCTTTATTGTTAGTCAAGGGAACAATTCTTATGGAAAACCTCTAGGTTTCTCCCAAGGGTGTGATTAGTACTACCCCGAGCCCGGTCCCTTTCAGATTGGAAACTCCGTCTGTGAACAAGATCCAGGCTCCCAATGTCGATTCCGACGCCATCACTACTTCTTTGGTGGCCAAAGGTAGCTTTCCTGGACAGAAATCGGCCACAAAGTTGGCCATAACTTATGACTTGATCGTATCCCTAGTTTATACTCTATGTCAAATTCACTCATTTCGACTGTCCATTTGGCCAGTTGACCTGAAAGTTCAGGTTTGTGAAGGATATTCCGTAGGGGAAAGGTTGTCACTATAGCTATCGGCTGGCATTAAAAATAAGGCCTAAGTTTTCGAGTGGCGATACGAGATCTAAGGCCAATTTTCGAGGTATGGGTAGCGAGTTTTCACTCCCGTTAAAATTTTACTAGCATAATAGATAGGAGATTGCATACCTTCTTCTTCACGGACCTAGACGATACTTAACGCTACCTGCGAGACCGCTAAGTAAATCATCAATTGTTCTCCTTCCTATGGTTTAGATAATAATAAAAGGCTCGATAAATACCTTTTCAAATATTTCAAAGCATGTTGGCATTCCGGAGTCCATACGAAGTTGTTCTTCTTTTTCAGAAGTGAGAAAAAGTGATGACATTTTTCTAAAGACTGGGAAATGAACCTACTTAAAGCTACCAGTCGTCTTGTTAACCTCTGAACCTCTTTCACATTAGATAGCTAGCTGGGAATGTCCTCGGTAGCTTTAAGTTTATTGGGATTGACTTCGATTCCCTTTTGTGACACCAGGAACTCCAAAAACGTATCGGAGCTGACTCTGAATGCACACTTTTTGGGGTTAAACTTCATGTTGTGCTTCCTTAGGATGTCGAAGATTTCTTGGATGTGTTTAAGATGATCACCTGCGTTCAAATACTTGACCAGCATATCATCTATGTTAACTTCCATTGTTTTCCCTATTTGTTTTTCAAACATTTTATTCACAAGCCTCTGATAAGTGGTTCCGGTGTTCTTCAGCCTGAAAGACATCACATTTAGCAATATGTGCCAAAGTTCGTTTTGAACGATCCTTCGGGTTTCATTTTGATCTGGTTGTACCTGAAATAAGCATCAACCAAATTTGTTCTTCTTCTTTGGAACTACTACTACTACGTTAGCTAGCCAGTCGGGATACCTTACCTCCCAGATCGAACCGATATCAAGCTGATAGATCTTAAATACTCTTGCCTTATGTTTTGATGATCTAATAAACTTACTATTAAGAACCAGATAGGGAACCTGATCTACTTGGATTGCTGCATCACTTTAAATGGATTCCAGCTAAAGGTGAACTGCTATAGCTTCAGGAGCTAGGAACCAAAACAAGGACCTGTTGCTCTTGTGGTTTCCTCATAGCAGTACAAAATCATTTGGACATAGCTGGAAGTGAAGTGACTGATGGCACTATTTCTGCCGCACTGTATTACACTGTCAGCCCACTTATTCTCTAACCAAACAAAGTACTCACATCATTTCAAGTGATGTGATCAAGATGTACCCAATGAGCTTTATACAAAAGACATCACTGGAAGGGTTCTGTTTCTTATTCAAGCCTCTTGCAAAAAATAGAGAAATCATCCCCACAAGCTTGAAGAACAAGGTTGAACGCCACTACGGACCAGTTCCTAAAAGATAGATTGTCGCTGTCCTAGTTGAGTTGTAACCTTGTTATTGTACTTATTGTATCTCCTAAACCGCTTACCTAGAAGCATTCTGATTAGGAATCCTCTTGTAAATCCGTAAACTCGTTGAGTTTATGTTGTGACTAGATTTAGTCATAAGGAAAAGTCTTTGTAATCGTAGAATTACAAAGTGGCTTGTGGTGATAGCATCACAAGTTAGAAAAAACCTTTGTAACTAGGATAGTCACAAATTGGTTTGTGGTAAAGGTACCACAAGTTAGTTGAGTAAATCCTTTGCAATAGGAATTATTGTAAAGTGGGTTGTAATAGGTAAGATTACAAGTTAGTGAAGTTAAAAGACTACAGGTGTAGGTCATGGTTTTTTGATCCCCTTGTGTGGGATTTTTCCATGTAAAAAAATCCTCTGCCTCATTTACTTACTGCTTTATTAAGTACTCTCAGCAGAATCTTGTAGAGGACCAGGTACTCTACTATTTGGTGGACCTATACAAACTACCAATTGGTATCAGAGCGGGTTCCTCCTGTCACACCTCCTTTCTACCTACACCCCCGGGAAGGGGTATATAAGGGAGTTTTTTTCCAACTTAAAGTGACAATCGAAACGGAATTATTTTATTTAAAATTCAGAGTCTCCACTTGGGATAATTTATGGTGTCCCAAGTCACCGGTCCGAATCTCGAGTCGAGGAAAAGATTGATTCTGTATTATAGTCCGTGAACCAAAAATCTGGGTAAGGAATTCTGTTAACCCGGGAGAAGGTGTTAGGCATTCCCGAGTTCCGTGGTTCTAGCACGGTCGCTCAACTGTTATAAGTGGCCTATTATCTGATTTTAGTACATGTTAAACCTATGTGCATTTTTACTTTAAAACCGCTTTTATTTAAATATTTTTAGGAAGATTCAACGTCACATAAAATGTGTTTTGAACCACGTCACATAAATGCACCCGCAGTCTGCAACATATTTTATCTAATGTTGTTGAGATTTGGTTTTGGGTCACATCCCGAGTTTAGGAAGGTAAATTATTAAAATAGCGCGCCTAAAGCAACTACGTACTTTCAAATTTGCGAGGGCCATGAAAAATTCAACTAAATGGCACGCCTCAATTTCTAAGGATTAAAATATCAATTAAGCGAGAGGCCATGCATTTCAAGATTTTGTTTGGCATGACGCACCTCATGATTTAATTGGTGAAATCTAATTAACTAAGGGCAAGAATTACCACTACTTTTGGACTAGCTTTAACTAACAGACCAGCGTGAGAGAGGACGAGCATATGGCATGATGATTAGGAAATAACGCAAAGGAGCCTTGGGCTCGAATAACTGGCCCTACGAGAAAGAAGTAACCCAAGTCCCATTCGAAGGAGGCTGTCAAGCTTGGTCCCAGGAATGAGCTCAAATTCAGAACCTCGCTGTTTCTGAGTGAAAGACTCAGTATCGAGTCCCCCACAACGCACAAGGTCAAGGCATTCGAATTCGAATTTACCAATCATATTGCTTTAAGAAAATCAAAACAATTAATGATTGTCCTTTAAACAAACACCAGAATACATCTATCGTCACTTTCCTTTTATGCAAGAGACACAATCTAAACATCAACTCATTCTTGTTATCCAACATCTAATACCATCACAACTTTAACCAACAGTGTGCATAACCTCAAGGTGACAGAAAATGAAAGACATCTACTACTCTATACTACTAACAAGAGGTCATATTTCAGCCTTTACTGGGCAAAGCTAAAAATCAGAAATCTGCACCAAACGAACCACTGATTTCAGCTGAACTAGCACAGATTCAACACCTACGACTTGACTGGAAATATTTCGATTCTAGCTCATGTAAACCAAAGAAGCTAAACTCATAATTCATCCACTAGTACAAACCAGATTCAAGAGGCAAGGATAGAGACGAGCAAACAAGGCAAAGAAGTCCAATATTGACTACATAGTTTGATGAAAAAACCATAAGAGAACAACACTTAATAAACTAACATATTCCAGATTTCAATTACATCCTATTCATTGATAGATATACTAATCAGAATCTTTCTAAAAAAAACTAAGTGTCACATGCTATGCATATGATTGAAAGCAGGAGAAATGAAGCTCAATAACAAATAGCCTCAAATTTCATCAAATTTTCCACACTTCAAATTACACTCAAGTGACATCCATAGTGCTGAAAAATACCTGGAAATGAAAGGGGAAACAAGAGAAGTGCATAAATCAGTAGGCAAATAAATAGCAGGGTAGCAACGAAACAGTGTTTGAAATCAGCCAAAACCCAAGAATTTGAATTGAAACAACAAACTAGATAGTACTCCACACAAAACTAGCTCAAACCCCACTTTCGAAACCCCAAAATCAAACCATCTTCAACCCAAGTGCAGAATTAGAGTTTCAAAAGATTCAAACTAATGAAGAGGGTCAAAATTTCAAATCACTCAGAATTTTGAACAATTTCCCATAAAGGAATGCAGAGAAATCAGCGTGTTTTCAAAGTTTTCAGTTGTTTCAGTTTTGCCGAATTTTCCTTCTCTAATCCTTTCAGGTCCGCCTTGAATATCAAGGTAGAGTGCTTTTATAGGCCAGACATTTTTGGCAGCCCTAATGGTTCAATTTTGCACCTAAAACCTTTTCTAATTCTCATTCTAGCTTAGATACCCCTATCTTAATTATTAGAATTTCAAAACAGCCCCCAACCCTGCTTCCTAGAAGCTTCCCAGGCAGTTACAAAAGATTCCCCTTACCCAACCTCCCTACATTACCCTTTAAATTTATATTATTTACCCTCTGAAAATTACCCCAACAATCTTCTAGGCTTCAACTAATGGGCCCGTCTGTATGTAATGCAGGCCCTAAGACAAACAAAGACCAACACACAACGAGTTTGGAAGAAGAAGAAAATAACCACAATCGGACTCAATGAAATTAAAACAAACCTAATGGACCAATTCAAACTAAACCACGGAATTGTAACAAATATTAATCAGAGGAATTTAGAAATGACCAACGTATAACCATACGGATCCAAAGGCCTATCATGCAACCACATTTGAATAAGAAAAGAAAAAGAGAAGAAGAACACCGGAGAGGGCGAATACGGACAATACAATCAAAAGAAAAGAAAGAAAATGAAATGACTAACCACAACAGATGAAAATAGAGGCGAATCTACTAGCCAACTCGAACTGCTCTTCAAGGGTGAGAAACTCGTCTTAACGAACTCCCTCAATCAAGAGTTCCCTATCAAGGCGAGCTTCGAACCCTGACGAACAAAAGACTTCAACTCGACTCCAGTTTTGAAATCAGACTTAGCCCTAGATCCCAAACTCGGTAAAATCTAGGTTCATTTGGGAAAATAATCTAGAGTTTTGGGTTTGGAGAGATGTAGTGACTGTGGGGTGCAAATTTGAGTGGATTTGGGTAGTTTAAGGTTCAAGTGCCCGACCTTCGATCTTAGATTTGAAGAGTTTAAGGGCCATTTGAAGGGAACATGTTATGGATTTGGCATGAGGAGAATACAGAGATTCCATGATGTGATTTTGAGGCGGATAGGGGTGGTGCAAGGCTGCGCCGCCACCGGCGATGATGGTGAGCTTTAGGGCGGCGGATTAGGGTTCAGATGGAGAGAGGATGAAGAGAAGATGAACAGAGTGAGGAAATGAACTGAAATGTCTTAGGTTTATTCGGACAATTATAAGTGAAAAGGGGGAAACTCTCTCGGCCGTTGGATAAACCAAGATGAAGGGCCAAGATCTGTTAAAGCTATATTGAACTCAAAATGACTCTGTTTTACTCCTATACTGTGTCGTTCCTAGGGTCTTGGGGGCTGAAGGCTTTGGGCCGGGTATGGGTGTGGGCTGGGTCAGATTCGAGCGGGTAACGAGCAAAATAACGCTTGGGCCTGAGAATTTTACTTGAAGGCCCAAAGTTCAGACATTTACTACTTCCTTTCTTTTCCCTTTCAATTTCTTTTCATTCCTTTTTCTTTTCAAAATAAAACTTAAAACCTAGAATAAATCTTAAAACTAAATTAACCTATCAAAAATATTAATTACTCAAGCATAGTATTTACAAAAATTATTTAACTCCTAATTTAAAAGGAAAAACTACAAAATTCGAAATTAAAGGGTAAAAATGCAACATGAACTATTTTTGTTGTGATTTTTTCATAAACTAATTTACTAATTAATCTAAAAAAAATTTAAGATTAAGTCCTGAATACAAATGCAATGGATTAAATAAAATAACGTGCACAGACAAATACAAACAATTAACAAACAAATGCTACAAAATCTACGAAATCGCAAATAATGGGACAAATTTATTTTGCTTGAATTTATGGGAGTAATTCATATAGGGCAAAAATCACATGCTCACAGCTGCCCCTCTTTGCTCGGAAACACGAAGAGTTTTCTTGCAAAGATAAAGTGAGCGGATACGAGCGATTTTTACCCGTTTGAATACTCCGTGGGAAGCATCTTTGAAAGATTTGACCACACCTTGCTTCCGAGGTTGCCTACATATCCTTGGCTATAAAGGAATCATGTTAGTGTAGTTCGGGAAGCTTTGGTAGCTGGGACTACCATGAAGTTGTGATTTCACTGTTGCTACTGCTGCTGCTACTGCTTACTGAACTCCTTATTACACCATGACAAAATAACAAGAAGCTAGACTAAACTATGATCTATGCATTACAAAAATTCTATCTATATCTTCAAACTTGGTCTTGCAGTTCCTGTTGCCTTGTTGACTTGTATCTTCTTGGTGCAGTTCCCTTGTTGCCGACTTGAATTGTAATCTAAGATGCTTTCCCTTTCCTCCAGGTGGACGCCTGATTACTGAACTCGAATTGTACTTTGAGATGCTTTCCCTTTCTCCAGGTGGACTCCTGACTGCTGAACCTGAATTGTGTTCCCGTGCTCTCCAAGTGGGCTCCTGACTGCTGAACTAGAATTGTATTCCCGTGCTCTCCAAGTGGGCTCCTGACTGCTGAACTTGAATTGTATTCCCGTGCTCTCCAGGTGGGCGCCTGATTGCTGAACTTGAACTGTATTCCCGTGCTCTTCAGGTGAGCACCTGACTGCTGAACTTGAATGTATTCTCGTGCTCTCCAAGTGGGCGCCTGACTGCTGAACTTGAACTGTATTCCCGTGCTCTCCAGGTGGGCGCCTGACTGCTGAACTTGAATTGTATTCCCGTGCTCTCCAGGTGGGCGTCTGACTGCTGAACTTGAATTGTATTCCCGTGCTCTCCAGGTGGGCGCCTGATTGCTGAACTTGAAATGTATTCCCGTGCTCTCCAGGTGGGCGCCTGATTACCAACACCTGCGCTGTTTTTCCTCGAAACTTGAACTGCTTCCCTTTGTTCTTTAGGTGGGCTCCTGATTTCAACAAAAATATACAAAACAAAGAAATTTTTTTGCCCCAGTTTGGTAGTTGGCCACATATGTGAGTGTTAAACTGAATCACATTACCAAATATTACTAAGGATTTGAAAGCTAGGTCCCATTATCCAGGGGGGTCCTGACAACTCTTAACTAAACGACAATTTTAAATCTAAGTTACATCTTTTAAAGGTGTGACTTTTGCTAAATCTTGTTATCTAAGAGGGTCTTAAACTACTCCCCATTATCCAGGAGGGTCCTGAAAATTAAAAGTCAAGTTTTATCTTAAAAGTGACAATGTTACGACTAAATTATATTACCCTACACCAGAACTTACGCTAAATTTGTTATCCAATGGAAATTTTGAAGCTAGGTCCCATTATTCAGGAGGCTCCTGACAATTCTTAATTAAATCCTATCTCAAACTTGCAAACTTTGAAACCAACTTATATTCCTTTTAGGTACATTTATGCTAGATTATGCTACTCATGATTGTTTTGAATTTTAAACTAGGTCCAATTTTCCAGGAGGGTCCTGAAAATCAAAATCAAACCTGTCTGTGCTTGCTTTTCCCTATGGAAGGTTTCCCCAAACAATCGGAAATTTTCTGCCCCTGTTTCAATCAAAGAAAAATCTTGTCAGTTTAAAATGTGGTGGTTAGTTTGTGGTATTCTTGCTGAAAGTCTCCCCGCTGCCGTGCTTTGTTTTGACTGGCTTCCCCGAGCTGGCTCTGAACCTCTTGACTTTTTGACTATCTTTCAACCAACATGACCTCGGATGACCCGAGTGTTCTATACCCGAACCGTTGTTTTACACCTCTGACCCCTTTTACTGAACCTTTGCATCTCCCATGAAATTATTAAATCATTCCATCGGTGGATCTTTTGCTGGCATTTTATCCCACTTTACATCATGCTATCTTTGGTATGTTCTAGCCACACCGTGCTTTGCATTTTTTGAAGTTGGTGGTGAGATTTGAAATCATTTCTTATTTTGCTTGACCAAGACTAACATTGAAACATCTTAGAGAAATGAAACCCAAAAGAAATGAAATGCAATGACCTTGAGAGTTAAGGATAAAGAAAATCAAAAACTGGATGACTTGCTAAAAAGGAAAAAGGAAAGAGACTTATTTGAGTGAAACAACTGGTACCAATGATCATGACATGCATTTCGGATTAATCGGCCCAATCTGTCCAACCAATCAACTTTCAATTGCCATACTTTGTTGCCCCGAAGTTTCCATAATCCGACTTCTTCGCTAAAACCTTGACCTTGCTCGGCCTGCGGTGCCCTGAAGGATTTTCACCAACAAGCCTCTCTTATTTGTTCATCTCTCAACTCACTTTCGCCTTACGGTGCCCATGGGGGTTTTCACCAATAAGACTTTCTCATTTTTGATTTCTCTCAGGTCCCGTTGCCTTATGGTGCCCGTGAGGGTTTTCACCAATAAGACTCTCATTTTCATTATTTTTTCCTGCTTGGACCAAAGTGTTGCCCCTGATATGAATCACCTCCACTTGCTTGACTTGGAATTTCTTGAAGATTGATCGGAAGGTCTTTCTTTGGACCGTAATATGGGCTTTTGGATAGGGTTAGAAAGAAAGGGTTCCAAAGGCTCAAAACAATTCAAATGGGTTCAAAATTACAACTTTTGGAATCAGATTTCTTGCAACAACCACAACTTCTGCCCCAGTTTCTTTGCTTAGGGACTTTTGGGATTTTATTTTGATGGGACCGAACCGTGAGGCTGTCTATGTATCATTTAAAGGAATCAGGTCGAACGTAGTTCATGACATAGAAACTGCTTTGTTGTTGTGATTTTCTCTTTCTTTTCTTTCTCTTTTTACTTTATTTTTCTCTTCTTTGTTGTTTTGTTATCTTCTTTTCTTCTTGTTTTTCTCTTTTTTTTTTCTTTTTTCTCTTTTTTTTTCTTTTTATTTCTCTTTTCATTCTTTTCCTTTCTCTCTTTTCCTTTATTTGTCTTTTACGCTTGTGTTTCTGATCTTTGCTATTGATTTCCAAAGAGGGGTATGAAAAGAAATAAACAAGGCTCAAATGGGAAACAAAGGATAAAATGTTTAGATAGAAGAACAAAATGCCTTCGTCATTCCAATCTTCAAAATATGCCAAGTACAAACAAATACAATTTAAACGAAGAAATCATACATAATATCTCTTGACCGCATCGGAATTGATGGCCATTTCTACACACTTGCCTTCTATATCTGTTAAATACAAAGCACCATTGGACAACACTCTAGCTACGATGAACGGCCCCTGCCAGTTTGGGGCGAACTTGCCTTTTGCTTCAGCCTGATGAGGAAGGATGCGTTTCAATACTAACTGACCCACTTCGAACTTCCGTGGATGTACCTTCTTATTATATGCTCTTGCCATTCTTTGTTAATACAACTGGCCATGACACACTGCTGCTAATCTTTTCTCATCAATTAAACTCAATTGTTCCAAGTGAGTTTCGACCCACTCATCGTCATCAATTTTGGCCTCAGCGACAATCCGAAGGGACGGGATTTCAATTTCCGTAGGTATCACCGCCTCAGTGCCATATACCAACAAATAAGGATTTGCCCCTACTGAAGTACGAACAATAGTGCGATAACCCAGCAATGCAAAAGGTAGCTTTTCATGCCACTGTCTAGAACCCTCCACCATTTTCCGAAGTATCTTCTTTATATTCTTGTTGGCTGCCTCGACTGCTCCATTCGCCATGGGGCGATATGGGGTGGAATTGAAATGCGTGATCTTAAACTGTTGACATACCTCTTTCATCAAATTATTGTTGAGATTAGCACCATTATCGTGATGATTACCTTCGGGATCCCGAACCGGCAAATGATATTTGAGTGCACAAAATCGACCACTGCTTTCTTGGTCACATACTTGAAAGTTTTAGCTTCAACCCACTTGGTGAAATAATCAATGGCCACCAGAATAAACCTGTGCCCATTGGACGCTGCTGGCTCGATTGGTCCAATGACATCCATGCCCCACGCAACAAAAGGCCATGGTACAGACATTGTGTGCAATTCAGATGGTGGAGAATGAATCAAATCTCCATGCACTTGGCACTAATGACATTTGCGCACAAAACTGATATAATCTCGCTCCATAGTGAGCCAATAATAACCTGCTCGGAGAATCTTCTTTGCCAGCACGTACACACTCATGTGTGGTCCACAGACTCCGGAATGTACTTCAGTCATGATAGCTATGGCTTGTCTAGCATCTACACATCTCAACAATCCAAGATTCGGAGTCCTTTTGTACAAAACCCCTCCGCTGAAGAAAAATCCGCTCGCCAACCGCTGAATTGTTCTCTTTTGATCACCTGTGGCTTGTACTAGATACACTCCCATCCTGATATATTCCTTGATATCATGAAACCAAGGCTCACCATCAAGTTCTTCTTCTACCACATTACAATAAGCATGATGATCATGGACCTGAATATGCAACGGGTTAACATAAACCTTATCTGGGTGATGTAACATTGACACCAAAGTAGCGAAGGCATCGACAAGCTCATTATGGATCCTTGGAATAAGCCTGAACTCTAGTGATCGAAACCACTGACAAAGATCATGCAGACATTGCCGGTACGGTATGAGTTTTAAATCTTGTGTTTCCCATTCCCCTTGAATTTGGTACACCAGAAGGTCCGAGTCCCCCAAGACCAAAACTTCCTGGACACCCATGTCTGCAGCTAACCTCAATCCTAAAATGCATGCCTCGTACTCAACCATGTTGTTAGTACAGTAGAAACGAAGCTGAGCCGTAACAGGGTAATGATGTCCTATTTCGGAAATCAATACAGCTCCTATCCCAATGCCTTTCATGTTAGCAGCTCCATCAAATAAAAGTTTCCAACCTGGCTCTCCAACTTGTTCCAACTCATCAATGTGCATTACCTCTTCATCAGGGAAGTAAGTCTTCAAAGGCTTATATTCTTCATCTACTGGGTTCTCAGCCAAATGGTCGGCCAATGCCTGGGCTTTCATCGCAGTCCAGGTCATATAGACGATGTCAAATTCTGTGAGCAAAATATGCCACTTTGCGAGCCTCCCTGTGGGCATAGGCTTCTGAAAGATATACTTTAATGGATCCAAACGAGAGATGAGGTAAATAGTGTAAGATGACAAATAATGCTTCAGCTTCTGTGCCACCCAAGTTAGGGCATAACATGTCCTTTTCAGGTGAGTGTACTTAACCTCGTAAGAAGTGAACTTCTTGATAAGATAATAGATGGCCTGCTCCTTCCTGCCAGTGATATCATGCTGACCTAACACACAACCAAACGAATTATCCAAAACCGTCAAATACAGAATCAAAGGTCTTCCCGGTTCTGGTGGCACCAACACAAGTGGGTTTGACAAATACCCCTTTATCTTATCAAATGATTCTTGACACTCATCTGTCCACTTGACCGCAACATCTTTCTTCAACAATTTGAAGATAGGCTCACAAGTTGTCGTAAGCTGAGCAAGAAACCTACTGATGTAATTCAACCTCCCTAATAGACTTATCACTTCAGTCTTGTTCCTTGGAGGTGGCAATTCTTGGATAACTTTAATCTTTGACGGGTCCAATTCAATACCTCGGAGGCTGACTATGAATCCCAACAATTTTCCAAATGGCATACCAAATGCGCATTTTATAGGATTGAGCTTAAGATTGTACTTGCAAAGACTTTGGAAGAACTTTCTCAAATCTTTGACATGGTCAGACTGCTTTCTAGACTTTATGATCACATCATCCACATAAACCTCGATCTCCTTGTGTATCATGTCGCGGAATATGGTTGTCATTGCTCTCATGTAAGTTGCCCCAGCATTTTTCAAATCGAAAGGCAAGACCCTGTAGCAGTATGTTCCCCATGGCATGATGAATGCCGTCTTTTCTGCATCTTCCTTATCCATTAAGATCTGATGATAGCCCGCATAGCAGTCCACAAAGGACCCAATCTCATGTTTGGCGTAATTGTCAATCAGAATGTGGATATTTGGCAGTGGAAAGTTGTCTTTGGGGCTCGCCTTGTTGAGATCACGGTAATCAATACACACCCTGGTCTTGCCATCCTTCTTTGGCACAGGTACTACATTAGCTAACCAAGTGGGATACCGAGTGACCCAAATGACATTTGCATCGAACTGCTTGGTGACCTCTTCTTTAATCTTTACACTCATGTCTGTTTTAAACTTCCTCAACTTCTGCTTGACAGGAGGGAATGCCGGGTCAGTAGGCAATTTGTGAACCACCAAGTCAGTGCTTAAACCCGACATGTCGTCATATGACCATGCAAAGACGTCTTTGTACTCAAGTAACGCTTTAATTATCTCCTCCCTGAGTTGAGGTTCAAGATGGACACTTATCTTAGTCTCTATGATATTATCTGGATCCCCCAAATTGATTGCTTCTGTATCACTCAGGTTAGGCTTGGGTTTTTCTTCAAAATGGCTTAATTCTTTACTAATCTCTTTAAAGGCCTCATCCTCGTCGTATTCCGATTCATCATCACACTCTATTTCTTGAATTACTATTTCAGAATTAGATTGGCTTTTAAGACTAGGCCGAAGATTCCTCATGCATGTCATGTTATTGAAACCAGCATAAAAAGAACTGTACAAGGAAGAAAAGAAAACAAAAATAAATTGTCAGGAATGAGGAAAAAGGGAAATTGCATTTCATTGAAATTAAAAGATAACAAGGTTTATACATCCAAACAGATAGAACATAGAATTTGAATTACAACCCTGGAATAATACAGATAAACTGAAAGAAAATCAAAGCAAACTACCAAAACTCCTTCCTAGTGGGGAGAGGAGTAGCTTCCCAATTGTTAATCTTTGCACTGGGCTCAACAAATTGCACATCCGCCTTGCTAGAACCCTCTCCAGCTTCCACCATCTTCACATCATCGAATAACTTCTCGAACCTTTCAATCAACTCTTTATCAGGACCAACCACAGAACTGGGAACTGTTGTTGCTGGGTGTTTCTTGGTGTCGAGCTTGACAAATGATCTGGAGATACGTGGGATGGGCTTTGGGAGGACCCATGCCCTCTGTTTCAACTTTTTGGCTCTTTTTATGTCCGTAACTATGGGCTTGAACCCCAATCCAAGTGTATCCAAGTTTTTAGCGAGGGACACCGGCTGTACGATACCTTGCAGAGATGCACCCAAACCTTTGCCTGGTACAAAACCATTTTTCAACATTTCAACGGCTACCATGACTGATGCGGCAGTTACCCTCAGAGTTGGAACGCACTTCCCTTCTAGAATTCTCTACCGATACTGTGTCAAAAACCAGATAAACCCATGGCCCCTTGTCATCTTCAAATTCTAAGAACGGAACAATGGAATCACTGTGTGCACACAAATTATCCTCGCCGTGCACAACAATTTCCTGTCTATCCCATTCAAACTTGACCATTTGATGCATAGTGGACGGGACCGCTTTGGCAGCATGAATCCAGGGTCGACCTAACAGCATATTGTAAGAAACAGCCACATCGAGCACCTGTAAATCCATGGTTAATTCAAATGGCCTTATTGTAAGCTCAAGCACTATGTCCCCGACTGAATCTTTCCCTCCACGGCCGAATCCCCGAACGTAGATACTGTTTTTGTGAATTCTTTCGTCATCCACCTTTAACTTGTTCAGAGTGGAGAGAGGGCAAATGTTCGCACTGGAACCATTGTCGATCAATACTCGAGTAACCATGGAATCTTCGCATTTTACTGTAAGATAAAAGGCTCTATTGTGCTCAGTACCCTCTACGGGAAACTCATCATCAGAAAAAGTGACTCTGTTTACCTCAAATATCTTGTTAGATATCTTTTCCAAGTGGTTTACTGAGAGTTTTTCAGGAACGTGAGCCTCATTCAGGATCTTCATCAAAGCCCGACGGTGTTCGTCTGAATGGATCAATAATGACAATAGTGAAATCTGAGCAGGCGTCTTTCTCAACTGCTCCATAATAGAATAGTCTTGCACTTTTACCTTTTTCAAAAACTCTTCTACCTCTTCTTCGGTCACAGCCTTCTTCACTACTACTGGGTTATCTTTGGAGGTTTTAGCTTTTCTTAACTCTTCGGGGGCGAAGCATCTTCCCGATCGAGTCAAACCATGGGTTTCACAAACTTCTTCTTTACCTCTTTTCCCTTGTAAGTCACTGTCACTCGTTCATAATTCCACGGGACCGCCTTGCTGTTGACTATCGGTAATTGAGTTACCGGCATGATAATGACAGGGTCTATGTGGGCACCCTCCATAATTACAACAGGCTTGTTCGCCACTCCTGGCACAACCACTTTGGCTCTTTCTTGTTTGATTGCCACATCACTTGGGGTCCCTTTCTTGGCTACTACAGGTGGTTCACTGTTTGCCCCGCTCAATCAGATCACTAATTTCTCACTTGTTGGCTTTTCAACCGGCCTGACCTCACTGGATCGAATCATCATGACGGTCTGTGAAGGCTTTTTGGGCTCCCCTCCCCTATGCACTATCTCGATCATATTTATCTCAGGATGGGCCGACAATGGATTCTGGTTGATATTGGGTGCCTCCGGAGCTTGGACCTCAATCCGATTAGTATCAATAAGCTCTTGAATAACTGTTTTCAATTGCCAGCACTTTTCTGTGTCATGCCCCGGAGCGCCAGAATAATATTCGCAACTCACAGAGTGATCAAGGTTCCTCGTGGGAGGATTTGGCAGTTTTGGCTCGATCGGACTTAGCATACCCAATTGTCACAACCTGTGGAACAAACTAGTATAGGATTCTCCCAGTGGAGTGAAAGTTTTCTTCTTTTGCAACCTCTCATTCTTAAATGCTTGGTTGGGCCAGAAACCTGATCCAGGGGGGTTTTGGTAGGCTTTTGGGGGTGTATAGGCATTTTGTGGAGCTAGGTACGTATTTTGTGGGACTGGTGCACGCCATTATGCGTGGGCCGGAGGTTGGCTGTATGTTTGGGCATGGTGGACAGAAAAATGGGGGTCTGATGATGGGTAGTAGTGTTGGGGTGGATTATACGGGGTATGGGGATAGATTTGGTGGTAGGAACGAGGCTGATAATAGTGGTGAGGTGAACCCCTAGGTCCGAACCAAGCTCCCGAATCGATCGTTGCTACATTCTCTTTCTTCTTCTTTCTAATTACCCCCCAATTCCGCTTTGAATGGCCTGGGTGGTTGCCTTAATAGCCGAATAGCTCATGATTTTGTTTGTCTTGAGCCCTTCTTCTACCATACCGCCCATCTTTACCACTTCATTGAAGGACTTGCCTATATCTGATACCAGATGACCGTAATAAGTAGGTTCTAAGGCCTGCAGAAAATAATCCACCATTTCACTTTCTTTCATTGGAGGGTCAACCCTTGCTGCCTGTTCTCTCCACCTAAAACCATATTCCCTGAAACTCTCATTGTGATTTTTCTCAAGTTTCGTCAAAGACAGGCGATCTGGAATAATCTCGAGATTGTACTGGAAGTGGCAAGCAAATTCCTGGGTTAGATCATCCCATGTATACCATCTTCCGTGATCCTGCCGAGTGTACCATTCCAGCACCGAACCACTCAGACTTTGACTGAAATATGCCATTAGCAACTCATCTTTCCCGCCAGCTCCCCTCATTTTGCTGCAAAAATCTCTCAAATGCGCTATTGGATCACTGTGCCCATCCTACAAATCAAACTTAGGCATCTTAAACCCTGGCGGCAATTGCACATCAGGAAATAGACATAGATCTTTGTAAGCCACACTTACTTGACTTCCCAACCCCCACATATCTCTGAATGACTGTTCCAGGCTTTTAACTTTCCTGAACATCTCCTCCTGTTCAGGATTTTAAAATGGTTTTTCGATTTCCGCAAGGAGGTCAAAATGAGGAGTGTAGGAATAGGTTTCTAGAACCTTAAAAGTGGGATCCGGGGGGTAATACTGGTTGTCGTGAGTCTGGAACAGAGGCTCACTGGAGGATCGGTGTAATGCAGCAGGTGGGGGTGCCACAAAAACAAGAGTGACTGGTGGAGAAGGGTACATGACTTGTTTGGGTGGTGGAGCTTGTGACGTATGGGAAGTGGTGTCGTAGCATTGTTGGTAGAGGGGAAAGACCGGAGATGAGTTCACAGTGGGAGGTTCCTGGGTCTGAGCCAATGGCGGGATAAAAGCAGGGTTGGTGGGGTAAACTGGCGGTGGGGTGCCCTTTTGCCCATGCTTGGTACATTTCAGCCATCTGCTGCTTCAGCTTATACCACTCATCTTTCAGACTAACCTCCGATTCTTCTACCTCTTTTGACGGATTAGCAATACTTGCCTCAAGTTCCTGGTTGGCCATATTCAGCTTGTTTTTGGACCGGGTGCTGTAGGAGTGAGTTGCCAAAATGCCAATCAATCTAACCACCTGCCTGCACTATAATTTCATCAATAACAAACTTGTTAGTGATTAGGGCTTTAATAGATAAGCAACCGCACATTTGAGGAGTGAATGCACCTAAGCAGTTAACCGTTTCTATTATGCATTTGATCGGTTGCTTGCGTCATCCCGGCTTTTCCTTATTTCCATTTGCAACTTCTCTTTTCTTTCTCTTTTTTCTTCTTTTTTTTTTCTTTTTCATTCTTGCCTTCCTTTGCTTGATTTTCCTTTGTTTTATTCTCTCATTTCCCTCTCTTGTTTTGTCATTGTTTCCTTCTCACGGTTTCTTATTTTCTCTCTTCCTTTTCTTTTCGCTCTTATTTTTCCTCTCTTTTTCTTTTCTTCATCTTTTTATCACTTTTTTTTCTTTCTTTTGGTTATGGTTGAATCCTATGGAGATTGCCAACGTATCATGACCCCACATGAATCAGACCGAGCGTAGTTCTGGGGATAAGTATAAAAATAAAATATTTTGGGATTTTCAAATTTTCATATAAAGCAAATGCTTTGATTACAATGACTCAAAAGCTAACAAACTCAAAAAGACACTAACAGACTTTTATGAAAAGCTGAAAATATAGACTCAAACAGAAAAATGAAAATACAGACTCGAAAACAGACTAACAAACTTCAATGAAAATCACGAATACATCTACGCCTCAACTGCTCCTGGGGCCCGCGAGACATCATTCGGTATCGCCACGGGCCTACGTGCTAAATCCCCTTGGAGGTGGTAGAGATCTTCCATTATCTGGCGAACAAAGGTCATCGCGGTGGAAAAGAACATGGATCTAGTCATATCCTCACAACTACTACATTTCATCGCGATGTAGTCGGCGATCCTTCTGACTCTCTCTCTTATGAAACCCTTTTTTTTCAACAAATGCCCAATCTGCTGGGCCCTGGCTTCCAAAGTTTGATCGGCTACATGATTCTGTTCTTGAAGTTGTTGCAAATCTCTTTCTAACTGTGCCATCACTGCGTAATAGTGTTCCCTTTCTTTCTTAAAGTCTTTTGCCTGTTTGATCATTTTGTTCTCAAAGATGGTAACCCTTTTCTTCAACCCCACAATCTCATTGTCATATTTCTCTTTTAACTGTTTAACGAAGCACGCTCGTTCTTCCGCATTCTTAGCCAATTTTGTTCGAGCCCTGGCTAGTTCACCCTCTGCTTTGTTCAAATCAAAACCATACTCATCCACCTTCTGCCTAAGGTTCTTTATAAGCTTCTCATCCTTTGCACTTCTGGCGGGATTTTCAGCTGATGTTTTCATTTCTCGAATCTGGGCTCGAAGGGCCTCATTTTCTTTAGCTAGATTTTTCTTTTCACCTTCATCCGCCGCAGCTTGCAAACCATTCTCGAATTGGAGATCCCTGACTTGCTTTTCCAGTTTTCCTATTGTGGCCCTGTACTCATTCTCCTTGGCCAACCAAGCCCACTGTTCTTGCGAGGCCTCAACGAATTCCTGAATGTGAGGCTTTTTGGCTGGTCTTTTAGGTTCTGCCCTTACGGAATTCTTTTTTCTATACCATGCAAGATAGGCGGGTGAGACTTCGCCTCTAGATAGGTCACGCACTCGAGTATTAGCTGTCAAATACTGGCACTCGTTCCAAATAGAACAAACTGTTTCTTCATGAAATTGGCCGTCAGAGCTAACCTCGACCGCATAAACACTAAGATATTCATCTAGGTGTGTCGACGCCCCCTTTTTCTCTAACCGTGGGGGTCAGAAATCGGGTATATGACATTGGGAGGACAACTCTATTCCCTTTCGAGAATTGGGTTTAGAAGTTGAAGAGTCGCCATCTAATGATTATAGTGCATTAGGACACTTTAAGAAGGGTTTGAGATGAAGAGACCAGAGATTAGGGTAAGGGCTAGAAATTATCCCGAAGGGAAGGTGTTAGGCACCCCTCAGGATCCACGAGTGTGGTTCCCGTCCATGCTACAATTGTGACTTTACAAGTAAACCATCAAGGCTCAAATAAAGACATGCATACAATATTGCAATTAGGTTGAAACTTAAGAAAGTAAGTAGAGAGCAAGAATCTGAAAAGTTTAAACGACTCTAAAGGAAGCATAAAGAAAAGGGGTCCTAGGTTTGTGATTAATATGGATCACTTCAATGCAATATCCAGCAATCACTCCTCAGAAGAAGGGGTCGCACGTGATATTAGCGCACTGATCATCATATCCATATCTACCCTTCCCAACCCGTTAAGGTATTAAAGCACGGAATGGTATCGTTGCTTATTGCATGTTATTACCCATCCCAATCCGGTCAGTCTCGGAGGCATTGAGACTACTAATCCTAAAGAGGAGGGAGTTGGGGATTTTTCAAAGTTTTCAAAAGGATAAAAATCTAGGCGACAAGTAATAACAAATAGCAGTTAAAAGGGGAACAAATAGCAGTTAAGGCTCAAGTAGGCCTCATCGTTCAATTCAGCAGATCATTTAGCATGACTTACAAGTACTGGTTTGGTCTGAATTAAATTTAACGTAGGAAGGGTGGCTAATTTATCACATATTTTCAGATAAGAAGTCCGAATTAGGCCTGCCTACTGGTTGTAATTATCAAAACTGATGCAATTATAAAAAAATTACCCTAAGGCTTGCCTAGGCATTAAACAGAACCTATAGGCATGATATCTATTAGTTTCAGAAATAAAGAAGTAAACTGATTGCAGAAAAGAATTGTCAATTACAAGGACATAAGATCTGCAGTCGTTAAACATTATTGCTACTGATTTTAGGCTTATAAGCGAGTTGACGATTCAGGTTTAGCTAACAGCTCCCGGAGACATGCTTTCTAGGTGTTACTGATTTGAGCACTGTTATTGCTTATGCAGGAATCCTATAGGCAGATTGTCTACATGCAATTGATTAGGTATTTAAATCCTATAATAGGTTTGCCTAATGACGGATACAGAATGCAGAAAGTTCTATAGGCATGGCGTCTATATGAAGATGCAGAATTTTAAAATCGACTTACAGGCATGACATCTGTTATGAAATTGCAGAAAACCTTATAGACATAGTATTTATATGAGAATGCAGAAAATCCTATAAACATGGTATCTATATGAGAATGCAGAGTTTTAGTGATTTATAAAATGCAGAACTTTAGAAAAATGGTAATCCCTATGAACATGGTATCTACATGAGTGCAGAATTTCAGAAGTACAATAATTCCCAATGAACATGGTATCTACCCCTTGCATGCATAATCCCCTGCCTTTTTCCACTAGCCGACCCCAAATGTTTATTACAAGATTAGTACAGACCAGAATGAATAAGAAAAATATATCAGAAATTAAAGATTCCAACCAAGGAGAGCCTAATTCAGACCCCAGGTCTGAAATATGAAATAAACCAACTTCCCAAGATCAGATTCCAAAGCCTTCTCTCATCCGGGGTGTTTCAGAGATCCAAGGAGTTTTAGGAACTCCAGGTAGTGCTTACACCCCAAATATATTGTAGAGTTAGATTATAGTGCAGCGGGGAAATGCCAACTCTTAGATGTCCAAGTTTAGAGGGAACTCAAGGTCCCAAAGCAGGTCTCAAAAGAGAGGGGCAGAACTTAAGATTCTAGGAATAGGTGTAAGTGCACAAGGGGGAAGGGAATCAGAGAGAGACATGGCAAATTAGTGGTCATGCCCAGCAATTGGGATGCTAGCACACCCCTGACCAGCCTGCTAGTCGAGCATTGAGAGTTAGGATCCATTGTGGATCAAGTCAAGGCTTGGACAGTAATTAGGATACTGTCAGGCCAAGAGCTTAACTCAGCACATAGAAGGGAATAGGGGTAGAGGATTCATAACAGAAACATAAGCAAAGAAAGGAGATATGAAGCACAAATTACAGCATATAGGCAAAAAAGTAAGCAAGAAGCTTGAAGCTGTGAAGTAAACACATAGGGGGTGAGGCAGAATATTTAAACAAAGGACATACCAGTTTCAGAAAAGTAAGCACAGAAAAGCAGGATACTTTCAAGCAAAGTCACAATCAGAGAAGAACACTTTATGCTTGTGAGTTCAGAGAACTCGAGCTCTTATGAAAATTCTAAGTGTATTTGAGAGTGAGAAGTGATCAGAATTGATCGTGTCAAAATTGATTCTCTAAAGTGCAGAAGGGCAGCCCCCTCTTATAGTGTAGAGAAGCAAGCAAGAAAGGTAAGAAAACCTTTTAAAAATCAGTCTCAAATATTCTCCCTTCGGCCAAGGGATTTAATTTCAGACGGAAAAATGTAAACAAGGAAAGGAAATTTGAGTAAAACCTTTCATAGTAGCCTAAGAAGGGAAAATACATGAAGTATATTTAAGGAAATGTCTCAATAGTACTTGATTTGCAAAGAGAAAGGAAAGGGAATCAATCAGACAGTTAACAAAATCAAAGTAAACAGGTTTGATTCGAATGAACCCAGTCAGAAATAGGGAGAGAAGGGCTCAACAAAAGGAAATTAAGGGCAATCAATCAAGACCTTATCAAAGGGGGTCCAAAATCAATCAAGCAATCGTCAAAAATCTTGAAAGAGGGGTTTCTCACATATAAAGCAAACAATTCAAACAAAATAGTCTAGCATTGAAGGGTTTAGGATCACAAACAAAAGAATACGAGTTCAGTCATAGATTTATGGTGAGTTTGAAAGTTCAGGGTCCCAAAGTGGAACCCTAATCCAATTTATCGAAGAAACCCCCAAAATCTAGGGTTTCAAATTGAATCAAACACAGAAACGAGAAGGCAAGTGAACAAACCCAAGGAGCCTCATGAGGAACAAACAGACCATGATAGCAGGTTTGAAACAATCAGAGAAAGAAAATCAATTTGAGAGCATAAAAGGACACGTTTTGGAAACTCGGAGCTCAGACAAGTCCAGAATAGATGAAACATGCTTAACAAGAACCCAAACAGAATTCAGAAAAGCAAAAGTTAAGAAGCTCGGTAGTAAACACATATGGTAGAAGAGTGAGGAAAATTTAACACGGATTAATCATGTGAGCACACTTATAAAAGAAAGAAAAAACAATACATGCGTAATATAGAAGGAAAACATACGAGCATAATATAGACGAACATCTAAAAGAAAAGAACAGCAAGAATCAAAAGACCTTCAGAAACCCT
This sequence comes from Nicotiana tabacum, assembly GCF_000715075.1. Taxonomy (NCBI): domain Eukaryota; kingdom Viridiplantae; phylum Streptophyta; class Magnoliopsida; order Solanales; family Solanaceae; genus Nicotiana; species Nicotiana tabacum. The sequence continues at coordinate 86,067,220 of NC_134101.1, read as the reverse complement.
AATTTGAAATCGAACGATTTTTGAGAAGGATATTTGGGGAAAACACTCAAATCGTCAAGAAAAGCACAGACATAGCACAGATCTAAACAAATAACGGTGAAAGAACCTCGAATGGTTTAGGGTTTCAGAGAAACCCTAGAAGTGAGAAAGGCTTGGAAGAACAAGATCAGATCCTAAGTTGAAACAGTCAGGAATAGAGCTTCCAGCGCTTGAATATGCTGGAGCGTGGCCGGAAAACCATAGATCTACGGATATGAGACGGATCTGAGAGAGGACCATCGAGGTCAAGCCTCCAGACTTCGTGCAACTCAGGCTTGGGCGTGAGAGAGGGTGAGTAAAGGCCATCTATGGCAGAAGATGCCATGGATTCCGGTGGGAACGAGGTGAGATAAGGTAGGAGGTGATTAGGGTTTCAGAGAGGTTCGAGAGGATTTGAGGGAGACGAAGAGAGTTAGAGGCGGTGTCTCTATGTAAATGAAGTAGGGTTAGGGGTGTTAGGTGATTAAAAAGGAAAGCCTAAACTACAGTCGTTGATCAAAATGATCAACGACTAGGATTTAAAGAAAATCAGACGAGTTTAAAAATTGGTCTAAGGGGTCGGGTCGAAATGGGAATTGGGTCATTTAATTTGGGGCAGAATTGGGCCAATTGAGGCAACAATTGAAAGGGAGAAAAGGATGTTATTGAAATAGAAATAGGCTAAGTGTTAAATAGCCAATTTTCCCTTTTATATTTTATAAAAATAGTAATAATGATTTAAAAAGTAAATTAAAAATACTAAGTAAACAAATACTATATAAATAACAATTTAAAAATATTGGAACCAGTTTTATAATTATAAAATGCTATTAATCATAAAATAGGCCATAATTGCAATTACATTCAATTAGCTTAAAAATGCCAAATAAATTTGTAAAAATATGCAAAAATCACCTTAATTATATTTTGGTGTAAATACGGGAATGAAATAAGTTATTCACCAAAAAATAATAATTTTGAGAATAATTATTGGATTTTGTGGTATTAAAATAGGTAGTAAATCAGTTTAAAAATCATTAAAAAATACTAAAACTCTTGGGTGTGCTTATATATGCACATACACGCTATTTTGGAAGTATTTTAGGTACAAAAATACCTAGTGAATAATTGGGTATCAACAGCTGCCCCTCTTTATCCGGGAAGGATGAAAGAGTTGTCGGGTAAAGATATGATGACCAATTCTGACAAAAGGAAACGATTTGAAAGGTCTTGACCGAACCCTGGTTTCTGAGCTGCCTACATATCCCTGGTCTTACAGGAATCAGGCCATATGTAGTTCAGGATCCATTGGGCGGAATATGCCGATAGAGATTTGAAACAGACGAACGCGATGATTAGATTGAGAGAGGTTTCTAAAAATCGATAGGCTACGGGAACCGGAGCGAGATTGCTCCTGCTGAGACGGCCGTTGCCAGCCAATGTACCTGCAAGTAAGCAATACGAGCGCATATTGTGCGTAAATTTAAACGTGATGCAAGTTTCCATTGGACCATGAATGTTGTCCTCGGACGGTTAGGATGACGTCCTTGAACCATGACGTCCTGGGCCATGAAGCGTATGATAAAGGATTCGCGGGATATGAAATGATATTCTCGGGCTATAAGAATTGTGCCTCCGAACCATGATGCCTTTGAATAATGATATACAAAAGATAAAATGGGGTCCTCAGGCCATGGCATGGCGTTCTCGGGCTATGAAAATGGTGCCTCCGAACAATGACGCCTTTGGATAATTTGACGATCTTTCAGCCCATGAAATGTAGAAGTTGGCGATGTTCCAGCCAATGCAAGACGTAAATAAAAGGTGTCGGTATTTCAGCCGTGCAATAAAAATAAAGTGGCGCTATTTCAGCCAATGCAAGACGTAAAATAAAAGTGGCGATATTTCAGCCATGCAAGAAAATAAAGTGGCGATATTTCAGCCGTGCAGGATGGAGGTAGAGCTTAACCTCGGAAGGCAGAAAGGTAGCCTTATGCAATGTAAAGATATGCATATGGAGGTAGAGTTTAACCTCGAAAGGCATAAAAGTAGCCTTATGCAATGCAAAAAATGCAGATGGAGACAGAGCTTAGTCTCGAAAGGCGGACAAGTAGCCTTATGCAGGTGATGATGGAGGTAGAGCTTAACCTCGGAAGGCAGAAAGGTAGCCTTATGCAATGCAAAATGCAGATGGAGACAGAGCTTAGTCTCGAAAGGCAGAAAAGTAGCCCTATGCAGATGATGATGGAGGTAGAGCTTAACCTCGGAAGGCAGAAAGGTAGCCTTATGCAATGCAAAATGCAGATGGAGACAGAGCTTAGTCTCGAAAGGCAGAATAGTAGCCTTATGCAGTGCAGGAAATGCAGGTGGAGGTAGAGCTCAACCTCGAAAGGTAGAAAGGTAGCCTTATGCAAAATGCAGATGGAGGTAGAGCTTAACCTCGGAAGGCAGAAAGGTAGCCTTATGCAGTGCAAGAATGTAAAAGGATGATTAGTAGTAAGATCTCTTAGCTGATAGCCGATTATGACAATATGACTGTTGGGGAGATTGTATACGGATAGCAATTGCGGACAAGTGATGATTCTGAGAAGTTGTATTCTTGAGAGTGCATAAATATACCTAATGATATTGCGAACTGAGTGCCTGCATCCAAAGAAAAATCGTGAGTTCTGTAAGGGGAAAGGTTAGTTTGTCTTCCCCGGGCTCTTGACGTTGTGTGTTATTGGGGTAGCGTCACTAAACAACAGCAATTCGGATAATAGTTATGCATGCTCTAGTAAATATATAATCAGAAATAGTTTTCTTTATATGAACCAATGACTGCGACGTGGTTCAAGACATAGCAACCTCTTTTTCTCCGAAATGTTGAGGGTCCTCCTCAAAATTCTGCCCCAGTTTGCTGAGCGGACATTTCTGACAGCTGTGCTGAATGACTAAAAAATATCTTTGGAATTTTAAGGGTCCTCCTCTTAATTCTGACCCAGTTTACTGGGCTGGCGCTTCTGGCGATGCGTGAACTAAAATTAACTTCAGAATTTTGAGGGTCATCCTCAAAATTCTGCCCCAGTTCCAATAGCGGGGAAAAATGGAATTTTTATTAAATTATGACCAAACCCATAGGGCTGCCTACGTATCCCCTCTTAAACGGGAATCAGGTCGGGCGTAGTTCAATTTACATCATAGAGGGAATCATAAGTGGTTACACATAATATCGTTTCACTGTATCTGAATTGATTGGCTTCGGCCAGACTTCTCCATCCATCTCTGCAAGAATAAGGGCTCCTCCAGTTAGAACGTTGTGAACCATGTACGGACCCTGGCAATTGGGAGAGAACTTCCCCTTGGCTTCATCTTGATGTGGGAATATTTTCTTCAACACCAACTGCCCCAGTGTAAACTTCCTTAGCTTAACCCTTTTGTTGAAGGCTCTGGACATTCTGTTTTGATACAACTGACCGTGGCAAACCGCATTCATCCTTTTACCATCTATAAGGGCTAACTGCTCGTAGCGACATTTTACCCATTCTGCATCATCCAATTCTACTTCTTGTATGATCCTTAAGGAGGGAATTTCTACCTCGGCGGGGATGACCGTCTCTGTACCATAAACCAACATGTAGGGAGTTGGTCCGGTCGATGTGCGGACTGTAGTGCGGTATCCCAATAAGGTGAATGATAACTTCTCATGCCATTGTTTGTGCCTTTCGACCATCTTCCTTAGTATCTTCTTGATATTCTTGTTGGCTGCTTCCACAGCTCCATTCATCTGAGGCCTGTAGGCTGTAGAGTTCTTGTGTTTGATCTTGAAAGTTTCACACATTGCTTTCATCAAGTCGTTGTTGAGATTGGAACCATTATCGGTGATGATTGATTTCGGAACTCCGAACCGACAAACAATGCGGTCGCGGACGAAACCCGCAACAACCTTCTTAGTGACAGCCTTGTATGATGCTGCTTCGACCCATTTGGTAAAATAATCGATTGCCACTAAGGTGAACCTGTGCCCATTTGATGCGGCAGGCTCGATAGGTCCGATAACATCCATTCCCCAAGCGGCGAATGACCATGGTGAGCTTGTTGCAGTAAGCTCATTTGGAGGTGACTTTATCATATCTTGATGTATCTGACAATGATGGCATTTGCGAACATACTGGATACAGTCTGTTTCCATAGTCATCCAAAAATACCCTGCTCGGAGTATCTTCTTTGCTAAGACAAAACCATTCATGTGCGGCCCGCAGGTCCCTGCATGTACTTCGTCCAATAGCCTGTATGCTTCTTTTTGCTTCGACACATCTTAGTAAAACCAAATCGGGAGTTCTCCTGTACAAGATTCCTCCACTATGAAAAAAGTTGCTGGATAGCCTACAAAGTGTACGCTTCTAAGTAGCATTGGCAAGTCCTGGATATTCCCCTGTTGTCAAGTACTCCCTGATGTCATGGAACCATGGTTTTCCATCCGCTTCTTCCTCAATGTGGGCACACTAAGATGGCTGATCATGAATCTTTACTGGGATGGGATCAATGAAATTTGTATTTGGATGCTGGATCATGGACGATAAAGTAGCTAATGCATCCGCAAACTCGTTCTGGACTCTAGGGACGTGCTGAAATTCTGTCTTTGTGAACCTTTTCCTCAACTCCTGTATATGATCTAAGTAGGGAAGTATCTTGGAGTTCTTGGTTGCCCACTCTCCTCGAACCTGATGTATGAGCAAGTCTGAATCCCCGATCACTAGCAACTCCTGAACATTCATGTCAATGGCCATTTTGAGCCCCAAGATGCAGGCTTAATATTCGGCCATATTATTGGTGCAAGGGAACCTAATCTTGGCGGATACCGGGTAGTGCTGGCCGATTTCTGATACTAAGACTGCTCCTATTCCAACTCTTTTGAAATTTGCAGCTCCGTCGAAAAACAACCTCCAACCATCATAGGATTCTGCAATATCTTCTCCTATGAAAGATACATCTTCATCGGGAAAATACATTTTTAGGGGCTCGTATTCTCCGTCCATGGGATTCTCGGTGAGATGGTCCACCAAGGCTTGCCCTTTGATTGCTTTCTGGGTCACGTAAACAATGTCGAATTCACTTAGCAGGATATGCCACTTGGCGAGCTTGCTAGTGGGCGTGGGCTTCTGGAAGATATACTTCAGAGGGTCCATTCTGGATATGAGGTAAGTAGTGTAAGCACATAAGTAATGCCTCAACTTCTGCGTGACCCAAGTCAGAGCACAACAAGTGCGTTCTAAAAGAGAATACCGGGCCTCATACGGTGTGAACTTCTTACTGAGATAGTAGATGGCTTGCTCCTTTCTCCCTGTTTCATCATGTTGTCCTAGAACACAACCGAATGCTCTGTCCAATACCGCAAGGTAAAGCAATAGGGGTCTTCCTGGCTCTGGCGGAACCAAGACCGGCGGCGTTGATAGGTATTCCTTGATTCTGTCAAAATCTTTCTGACAATCATCAGTCCATATGGTAGCATCTTCCTTCTTCAACATTTTGAAGATAGGTTCACAAATGACCGTAGATTGAGCTATGAACCGGCTGATATAGTTGAGTCTTCCTAGGAAACTCATCACGTCCTTCTTGTTCTTTGGCGGCAGCAATTCTTGGATAACTTTGACCTTTGATGGATCTAATTCTATTCCTCAACGACTCACGATGAAACCCAATAATTTTCTAGCAGGAACCCCGAATGCACACTTGGCAGGATTCAGTTTCAGATTGTACCTCCTCAGTCTGTTGAAGAACTTTCTTAGATATACCATGTGATCCCTGGCTTTCTTGGATTTGATGATGACGTCATCCACATATACCTCGATCTCCTTGTGTATCATGTCATGAAAGATGGTAGTCATGGATCTCATGTAGGTGGCACCAGCGTTCTTCAAACCGAATGGCATCATTTTGTAATAGTACATTCCCCACGGCGTGATGAAAGCCGTTTTCTCTGCATTTTCCTCCTCCATCCATATTTGATGATACCCAGCGAAACAATCAACAAAAGACTGCAACTCATGCTTGGCACAGTTGTCGATAAGAATGTGTATGTTAGGCAAGGGGAAGTCGTCTTTGGGACTGGCCCGATTAAGATCCCGGTAGTCTACACAAACTCTAACTTTCCCATCTTTTTTTGGCACTGGCACGATGTTGTCCAACCATGTCAGATACTCTACTACCCTGAGAACCTTGGCTTTGACTTGCTTGGTAGTCTCTTCTTTGATTTTCAAACTTATGTCGGGTTTGAATTTCTTGAGCTTCAGTTTTACCGGCGGGCATGTTGGATCTGTTGGCAGTTTGTGAGCAACAATGGATGTGCTGAGACCAGTCATATCATCATATGACCAGGCAAATATGTCTTCATATTTCTTTAGGAACTCTGTGTACTCTTTCTTTTCTGATGGTGACCGGTGAATACTGATGCGTGTCTCTTTGACACTCCCTGTATCTCCTAGATTAACGACCTCAGTTTCGTCCAAGTTAGACTTAGGCCTATTTTCAAAATTCTCAACTCCTCTAACGACCTCTTCTGGTATATCATCCTCTTCTGAGTCCATATCCGTTTGTTGCGTTGTCTCGTTGAAAGTCACAATCGTTGGTTCATCATCAAGGCAAGTAATAGTAATGGTATGTAAAATAAAGTGAATGGTAGAAAATAATAAGAGCGAGATATATAATAAACTGAAATGCTTCGATTAAATTCGTAATTGTTTTGAATATCAGAGCTTTTTTCAGAATTAAAGACAATGCGGAAATAAAATCAGCTAGTAAAAAGTAAAGTGTGATGCATGGTGCTTTTGTTTAGCCTTGCTATCCCGAAGCTTTCCGGGCCCTGGTGGTTCTGATTGACCAATTGCTGAGGTGCTCTCCTCGGTTCACAATTTGTATAGAAGGGCCTTCCTCCCCTTCCTCCTCAAAAATAACACAACAGTCCATATCATCATCCTCTAGGAACAGATTCTTCACGGCTGCCAATGCTTCATCTTCCTCCGACCCATATATAATATCTACCGGCTGGAAAGTCTGCTCTAGGTGAGGTATCGAATGCTCCAGTAGGTGGTAGGGACCGCGCCATGGTGGCGACCAGTGATTGAACTCCTCCCAAGTGTACTCATACCCAAACCAAATGTAGTGCCATGTTTTTTCAGCTTGATGGGTTTGGCGATTCCCTGGAGGTTTTTGCCGAGTCCATTTCCAGGTTCATATCCACACCAATTCAGGATACTTTCAATCTTGTTATCCTACCATTTATCTTTGTCTACAGCGTTGACTCTTTCAATGTGGTGGTATGTTTCTCCGCCTATTCTCCTTCTGCCTCCAATCATCGGGATGGTCTGGCGATTATATATGGGGTTTCTACCATCGCCATGAATGATCACCTATTGGTGATTCTATTCGAACTTCACTGCCTGATGTAGGGTCGATGCTACAGCTCCAGTGGCATGGATCCATGGTCGTCCCAACAACAAATTGTAGGATGCTGGGACATCTATCACTTGAAAGTTAACGTCGAACCAGGTTGGCCCCATTTGCAAGCATAGGCTGATCTCTCCGATAGTAGACCTTTGGGACCCATCAAAGGCTTTGACATTGATGGCCCTATCTTTGATCTCGTGTAGGCTCTTTCCCAATGTTCTGAGAGTTACCAACGGACAAATGTTGAGGCTGGAGCCTCCATCGATCAAGACTCTAGTGACGAAGTAATCCTCGCATTGCACGATGATGTGTAGGGCCATGTTGTGACTCAGTCCTTCTGGCGGCAGTTCATCTTCGTGGAAGGTGATTTTGTGGCTTTCCAGTATTTGTCCTACCATATTTGCCATTTTGCCCCCAGTTATGTTGCTGGGCACATAAGCTTCGCTCAATATTTTCATCAAGGCATTTTTGTGTGCGTTAGAGCTCTGTAGAAGAGCTAGGATAGAGATCTGTGTTGGTGTTTTGTTCAACTGCTCAACGACCGAATACTCCTTAGCTTGTATTTTCCTCCAAAGATCATCGGGACCAGTTTTAGTAGTCCGTCCCGAGGCTTGCTTACTGGACTCAGCTAGGTTCTCTGGAGTGTAAACCCTGCCTGTTCTGGTCATACCCTGCGCAGCGATTGCTTCTCCCGTCTTGGTTTTTCCTTTCCTCATTGCTTCAGCTGTGTAATCCCATGGTATGGCATTTGAGTGGAACAGTGTTATGTCTGACATTGCTACAGGAATGAGTACCCTCAGTGGTAATACAGCAACTTCAAAGAGTACAGGTGCCTTTGGATCCCCAAACTCAACCTCAATTGGCCCGGCCACCTTCGCAGAAGAAGGTGCTTCAAATTCAAGAGGTATAGACATGTTGACTTCATCGCCCCTGGAGGGCTAGTTCTGTACAACAATCGGGTTAAGTGTGACTGCCGGTTTCTTTGGCTCTTCATCCTCAGCAATCAATCCTATCGATCCTTTGGGGTCCCAGTCATCTTCGATCTCGATCATGTGAATGTCCCCACCTCTATGATCAGGCAGAGGGTTGTTGAGGACATTGGGAGTAGGCTCCTTTGCTATGATAACCTTATTGTCGATCAGAGTTTGAATCTTGTCCTTCAACGAGCGGCATTCATCAATGGTATGTCCCTTCATATCGGAGTGGTACGTACAGGTCTTATTAGGGTTGACCCAATGAGAAGGATTTTATGGAGTTATGGCAGGGATAGGGGAGACGTAACCAGCAACTTTATGTTTCTCATACAGCTGGTCAATTGGTTCAGCGATGGCTGTATATTGTCTGGGAGGTCTGCAGTCAAAATTTGGTCTGGGTCTAGGGAAATTTTGGCGAGTGGGAGGTGATTGGTAGTGAGGGGGTTGGGCATTATAAGCTTGGTAAACAGGTGCAGGTTGAGAGCATCTGGGTGAAGTGGGTTGATATGCGGGAGGTGGAGATGATTGGTAAACGGGTGGTGGATTTTGGTAAGAGGGTGCGGGTGCTTGGTAATTCGGGATAGGCTGATATGTAAGTGGAGGTGACGGGTAAGTTTGGTATTTTAGTGGTGATTTGGCTCCTTGTGCGACCATCACGGCATTGACGTCCTTTTTCTTGGACGTGCCACCAGACTGTAAAGCCTTATTGGTGGCCTGCAATGCTTCAAGATTAGTAACCATACCATTCTTAATGCCTTCCTCAATTCTTTCTCCCAGCTTGATGATATCGGAGAATTTCTGGCCCTCTATCAGCATCAACCTCTCATAATATTGTGGGTCCTGAGCCCGGACGAAGAATCTGTTCATTTGTTCCTCTTCTAAGGCCGACCTGACCTTAGCAGCCTCTGATCTCCAACGAGTAGCATACTCGCGGAATGTCTCGGTAGGCTTCTTCTTCAGATTCTGGATGTAGAATACATCCGGTGCATTCTCTGTATTGAATCGGAACCTATCCATGAAATCCGATGCCATACCTACCCAGCTTGTCCATTTCTTGGGGTCTTGACTGATGTACCAGGATAAAGCATCCCCCTTCAGGCTTCTCATGAAGAGTTTCATACGGATTTTCTCATTCCTTCCGACTCTGACCAGCTTATCACAATATGTCCTCAAATGGACTCTGGGATCTCCCATGCCATCGAACATTTCGAACTTGGGAGGTTTGTATCCCTCCGAAAGTTCAACATCTGGCTGAATGCATAGGTCCTCATAATTCAGCCCCTCTATGCCTTTGTTTCCTTCCATACCCTGGACTCAGCTGGTCAATTTCTTAGGTTTTGCTGCCAAGTTTTTGATAAGAGAGTCCTTGTCGTCAGACTCAGGTGCACTTGAGATTGGTTGAGTGTAGTGGGGTATGGTATCTACGTAGATGAGAGTGTTGTGGGGGTGGTCATTTGTGGTGTTTAGTGGTTCAGGAATGGGTAGTGGAGTGTGGCAATGTTGAGCATGAGTGGGTTGCATCTGTGGTTGTGGGGTGTTCTGTGGAGGTGCGGGATTTTGAGCATTTGAAAAGTTGACATCAGGAGCGGTGAGAGTGAATGATAAATTTGCCAAGTTCCGAACTTGATCCAGTTCTTCTTAGAACTTCAATAGTTTCTGCTCAAGTTGGGCAGCAGTTTCCTTATCAACCGGGGTACCCCTGAGGAATCTCAATTCTTTCAATTTCTTTTCTGGCGCTTGAATCTCCCATTATACCTTTGCTCTTGTTTCGGATAGGACTCGGAGGAGGAGGAGGTGGAGGGCCCTTGGATCTCGTACTGTATGATGATGGTGCCAGAATGCACGAACTAACCTTTGGGGAGGGGAATAAAAATAAAGAAAAACAAAAAAGGTAACAAGTTAGTGCGGGTTATGAGAAGAAAATGTTGCAATATTTAAACACATTGTGCAAGAATATAAATTGCGTCCTAATTTGGGTGCCTCGTTGTGCCCGAGGTAGGCCTAGCGACAAATTAATTTGGAGAACTTATAATGCTAAATGCCTCATTTTATTGATAAAAATAAGACGAGTTCACAACGATGCTAAATAACAGAAAATAAAATGTCACTAGTGGTCATTGACCTTATTACATCATTAAAAGCAAAATAAAAGACTCCTAACTACTTGGTCCCAGAAGGACCTTCCCCAGATTTGGCATCTTTATCCCCCTCGAACAGCTTCACCAGCTCGTGCAGTCCTAGCAGTAGATACGCTTGGGCCAAATGTCCGCCTGCATTCCCTTTAGCATTTCAACAATCTTCAATCCTCTTGAGGAACTTTCCTTCTAGCTCCACTAGACCCCGCTCCAAATACCCTAGTCATTTGTTGGCACTGACAGCCATATCCTTCCATTCCTCGATCAACTTTTGATGGGCTTCTTGTATTTCCCGATGCTCACTTTCACACTCTCGAATTCTCTTGCGTAGTTTATTGTACTTAACCCGTGCTTCAGCTTTTTTGTCGATGATTTTGTGTCCGTGAATGAACCCAGGCTGACCCATACCATTGTGATCATCTTCCAACCAACCCGAATAGTATGGCACGCAACCAGTGTGATACCTTTCTGGCTCAATAGATTCTTTCCCCAAAATGAGCTTGCAATGCCACATGTGTTGAACTTGGCATTTGTGAGGGCTATCATCATCCTAGAAATCAGCCCTAAAGTGACTCATTTTGTCGACCCTTGATATGATTTTCTTTCTTCCCGCCTGCCTCATGGCTCGGAGGGGAACGTAGGGATAAGTTCCTCTTAGACCAATGAGTATGAGAAATGGTGCATCTCAGGATCGAACAACGAATTCTTCTGTAGGGAACCATTCGACCATCCACTGTACTTGGTCTTCTTTTAGATTCTCGAATAGCTCTACCCATCTTCCAGCGTCCTCTGGCTGAGCGAACATGTTAGGCATATAATTCATGCGCCTTGGTTGGTGGAAGGCAATGTGATCATCCCAGTCTTTGCGTAAGATATCTTGTCGATATTCTCCCTTCTGGAGGTGCTCCATGAGCCAGAGCTGAAGTAATAAATTGCATCCCTCAAAATGACTGGCTTTTCGTTGATAGTTGTCCAGAGCCCGATATATCTCAGCAACAATCATGGGAACTATACTGAAAGGCTGTTCGGTAATTGCTTCCATCAGAGTCTTGGTTACCATGGCCAGTCTGGTGTGGATTCTAGCCTTCTTCATAGAGAACACTATCATCCCCAGGAAACAAATCATGAATACGAAGACCCTTCTGTGAATATGCCCCAGTGAGGTGAGGGCAAATTCGTCTGAGTAGGTGCGGTATGACTTGCTATGGCCGTACCTCTCGTACAGATAGTCGAATGGGATGTATGAGTCTTTCAAATAGGTCAAGTCTGGGTTCTTCTTCAGTCCCATCATCTTAAGGAAACCCCTACCCTTACGATTCTCTGGCATAAGCAAACCCGGAGTCTCCCAAGGAATACCAGCTAAGCCTCCTATTTCTTCGAGCAAAGGAGTCATTTCAAGGTCCCCAAAGCGGAACACGGACCTGTCACTATCTCAGAACAGAGTTGCAGCCTCTATAATTTTGTTGTCAGGCTAGATTTCTAGAAGAGAAGGCAGATTCCCAAAATATTTGCGGACGAGTGTCTGATCACTGGAGTGGAGATCTTCCCACCAATTCAGCAGCCTTGGATGAATGTTGGTTACCATGCCAAATCTGGGGACTTCGTGCCTCATTTTCTGCAAAACAAAGTGTTAGACCCCTATCCCTCCAGACTCGACTATTTAAATCGATAATTAGCATAAAAAGCATTTAGTTCTCCAAATAAATGCACAGAACGTGTAGGTGTCCGTTTGGGTTTCAAGGAACCCGATGGACTTTGGACAAGGCTATCTTAATAAGTCATTATATGGACAACATAACTGACTCGGCTAGGTTTGACCATGATGCATGCATAGTTAGACAAGTAAGGTTTCTATCGGGGTATTAAACAGGTACCCTTGAGCAGACAACTCAAGAGGGAAAGGCAAGGAACCGTCGACTGCACCGCTGATCGACTGGTTTTACCGCAAATACGCCTTTGCCAAATTTACAGGGTGATAATATTGGAAGAGCGCAACTACTCATTATAAGCGTTGCTATGGTATTTGTTTGGCACGAGTGGAATATAATGTTGAAGATTTAGTTTACAAGAATGAAACAAATTGACATGTATTTTCACGTTCATAAGATAAATGATTACAATAATTGCAGTAATTACAACAATATTGAAATAAAGCAGTAAAGGAATGCAGCTAAAGGAAAGAAAAGACATGAAGAGCCAAGTCATTTTCGTAGCGAATAAAAGACAGTAAATAAAGCAATTAATGAGATAGTAAAGTCACAAGCAACATGCAATGGTAAAAGCCTAAAGAATCTCCCCAGCAGAGTCGCCATGCTGTCGACGCCCTCTTCTTCTCTAACCGTTGGGTCAGAAATCGGGTATACGACATTGGGAGGACAACTCTATTCCCTTTCGAAAATTGAGTTTAGAAGTTAAAGAGTCTCCACCTAATGATTATAGTACATTAGGACACTTTAAGAAGGGTTTGAGATGAAGAGACCAGAGATTAAGGTAGGGGATAGAAATTATCCCGAGGGGAAGGTGTTAGGCACCCCTCAGGATCCACGAGTGTGGTTCCCGGCCATGCTACAATTGTGACTTTACAAGTAAACCATCAAGGCTCAAATAAAGACATGCATACAACATTGCAATTAGGTTGAAACTTATGAAAGTAAGTAGAGAGCAAGAATCTAAAAAGTTTAAACGACTCTAAAGGAAGCACATAAAGAAAAGGGGTCCTAGGTTTGTGATTAATATGGATCACTTCAATGCAATATCCAACAATCACTCCTCAAAAGAGGGGTCGCACATGATATTAGCGCACTGGTTATCATATCCATATCTACCCTTCCCAACCCATTAAGGTATTAAAGCGCGGAATGATATCGTTGCTTATTGCATGCTATTACACGTCCCAATCCGGTCAGTCTCGGAGGCATTGAGACTACTAATCCTAAAGGGGAGGGAGTTGGGGCTTTTTCAGAGTTTTCAAAAGGATAAAAATCTAGGCGACAAGCAATAACAAATAGCAGTTAAAAGGGGAACAAATAGCAGTTAAGGCTCAAGTAGGCCACCTCGTTCAAATCAGCAGATCATTTAGCATGACTTACAAGTACTGGTTTGGTCCGAATTAAATTTAACGTAGGAAGGGTGGCTAATTTATCACATATTTTCAGATAAGAAGTTCGAATTAGGTCTGCCTACTGGTTGTAATTATCAAAACTGATGCAATTATAAAAAATTACCCTAAGGCTTGCCTAGGCGTTAAACAAAACCTATAGGCATGATATCTATTAGTTTCAGAAATAAAGAAGTAAACCGATTGCAGAAAAGAATTGTCAATTATAGGGACATAAGATCTGCAGGCGTTAAACGTTATTGCTACTGATTTTAGGCTTATAAGCGAGTTGACGATTCAGGTTTAGCTAACAGCTCCTGGAGACATGCTTTCTAGGTGTTACTGATTTGAGCACTGTTATTGCTTATGCAGGAATCCTATAGGCATATTGTCTACATGCAATTGATTAGGTATTTAAATCCTATAATAGGTTTGCCTAATGACGGATGCAGAATGCAGAAAGTTCTATAGGCATGGCGTCTATATGAAGATGCAGAATTTTAAAATCGACTTACAGGCATAGCATCTGTTATGAAATTGCAGAAAACCCTATAGACATAGTATTTATATGAGAATGCAGAAAATCCTATAAACATGGTATCTATATGAGAATGCAGAGTTTCAGTGATTTATAAAATGCAGAACTTTAGAAAAATGGTAATCCCTATGAACATGGTATCTACATGAGTACAGAATTTCAGAAGTATAGTAATTCCCTATGAACATGGTATCTACCCCTCGCATGCATAATCCCCTGCCCTTTTCCACTAGCCGGCCTCAAATGTTTATTACAAGATTATTACAGACCAGAATGAATAAGAAAAATATATCAGAAATTAAAGATTCCAACCAAGGAGAGCCTAATTCAGACCCCAGGTCTGAAATATGAAATAAACCAACTTCCCAAGATCAGATTCCAAAGCCTTCTCTCATCCGGGGTGTTTTAGAGATCTAAGGAGTTTCAGGAACTTCAGGCAGTGCTTACACCCCAAATATATTGCAGAATTAGATTATAGTGCAGTGGGAAAATGCCAGCTCTCAGATGTCCAAGTTCAGAGGGAACTCAAGGTCCCAAAGCAGGGCTCAAAAGAGAGGGGCAGAACTTAAGATTCTAGGAATAGGTGTAAGTGCACAAGGGGGAAGGGAATCAGAGAGAGACAGGGCAAACTAGTGGTCATGCCCAGCAATTGGGATGCTAGCACACCCCTGACCAGCCTGCTAGTCGAGCATTGAGAGTTAGGATCCATTGTAGATCAAGCCAAGGCTTGGACAGTAATTAGGATACTGTCAGGCCAAGAGCTTAACTCAGCACATAGAAGGGAATATAGGTAGAGGATTCATAACAGAAACAGAAGCAAAGAAAGGAGATATGAAGCACAAATTACAGCATATAGGCAAAAAAGTAAACAAGAAGCTTGAAGCTGTGAAGTAAACACATAGGGGGTGAGGCAGAATATTTAAACAAAGGACATACCAGTTTCAGAAAAGTAAGCACAGAAAAGCAGGATTCTTTTACGCAAAGTCACAATCAGAGAAGAACACTTTATGCTTGTGAGTTCAGAGAACTCGAGCTCTTATGAAAATTCTAAGTGTATTTGAGAGTGAGAAGTGATCAGAATTGATTGTGTCAAAATTGATTCTCTAAAGTGCAGAAGGGCAGCCCCCTCTTATAGTATAGAGAAGCAAGCAAGAAAGGTAAGAAACCTTTTAAAAATCAGTCTCAAATATTCTCCCTTCAGCCAAGGGATTTAATTTCAGACGGAAAAATGTAAACAAGGAAAGGAAATTTGAGTAAAACCTTTCATAGTAGCCTAAGAAGGGAAAATACATGAAGTATATTTAAGGAAAGGTCTCAATAGTACTTGATTTGTAAAGAGAAAGGAAAGGGAATCAATCAGACAGTTAACAAAATCAAAGTAAACAGGTTTGATTCGAATGAACCCAGTCAGGAATAGGGAGAGAAGGGCTCAAACAAAAGGAAATTAAGGGCAATCAATCAAGACCCTATCAAAGGGGTCCAAAATCAATCAAGCAATCGTCAAAAATCTTGAAAGAGGGGTTTCTCACATATAAAGCAAACAATTCAAACAGAATAGTCTAGCATTGAAGGGTTTAGGATCACAAACAAAAGAATACGAGTTCAGTCATAGATTCATGGTGAGTTTGAAAGTTCAGGGTCCCAAAGTGGAACCCTAATCCAATTTATCGAAGAAACCCCCAAAATCTAGGGTTTCAAATTGAATCAAACACAGAAACGAGAAGGCAAGTGAACAGACCCAAGGAGCCTCATGAGGAACAAACAAACCACGATAGCAGGTTTGAAACAATCA
This sequence comes from Nicotiana tabacum, assembly GCF_000715075.1. Lineage (NCBI taxonomy): Eukaryota > Viridiplantae > Streptophyta > Magnoliopsida > Solanales > Solanaceae > Nicotiana > Nicotiana tabacum. Next base: position 86,051,241 of record NC_134101.1, on the reverse strand, counting down.
GAGAAAGAAAATCGATTTGAGAGCATAAAAGGACACATTTTGGAAACCCGGAGCTCAGAAAAGTCCAGAATAGATGAAACATGCTTAACAAGAACCCAAACAGAATTCAGAAAAGCAAAGGTTAAGAAGCTCGGTAGTAAACACAAATGGTAGAAGAGTGAGGAAAATTTAACACGGATTAATCATGTGAGCACACATATAAAAGAAAGAAAAAAAAAGACATGCGTAATAGAGAAGGAAAACATACGAGCATAATACAGACAAACATCTAAAATAAAAGAATAGCAAGAATCAAAAGACTTTCAGAACCCCTAATTTGAAATCGAATGATTTTTGAGAAGGAAATTTGGGGAAAACACTCAAATCGTCAAGAAAAGCACAGACATAGCACATATCTAAACAAATAACGGTGAAAGAACCTCGAATGGCTTAGGGTTTCTGAGAAACCCTAGAAGTGAGAAAGGCTTGGAAGAACAAGATCAGATCATGAGTCGAAACGATGAAGAATAGAGCTTCCAGCGCTTGAATATGCTGGAGCGTGGCCGGAAAACCATAGATCTACGGATCTGAAACGGATCTGAGAGAGGACCATCGAGTTCAAGCCTCCAGACTTCGTGCAACTCAGGCTTGGGCGTGAGAGAGGGTGAGTAAAGGCCATCTATGGCAGGAGATGCCATGGATTCCGGTGGAAACGAGGTGAGATAAGGTGGGAGGTGATTAGGGTTTCAGAGAAGTTCGAGAGGATTTGAGGGAGACGAAGAGAGTTAGAGGAAGCGTCTCTATGAAAATGAAGTAGGGTTAGGGGTGTTAGGTGATTAAAAAAGGAAAGCCTAAACTACAGCCGTTGATCAAAACGATCAACGACTAGGATTTAAAGAAAATCAGACGGGTTTAAAAATTGGGTTAAGGGGTCGGGTCAAAATGGGAATTGGGTCGTTTAATTTGGGGCAGAATTGGGCCAATTGAGGCTACAATTGAAAGGGAGAAAAGGCTGTTATTGAAATAAAAATAGGCTAAGTGTTAAATAGCCAATTTCCCCCTTTTTATTTTATAAGAATAGTAATAATGATTTAAAAATAAATTAAAAATACTGAGCAAACAAATACTATATAAATATCAATTTAAAAATATTGGAACCAGTTTTATAATTATAAAATGCTATTAATCATAAAATAGGCCATAATTGCAATTACATGCAATTAGCTTAAAAATACCAAATAAATTTGTAAAAATATGCAAAAATAACCTTAATTATATTTTGGTGTAAATACGGGAACGAAATAAGTTATTCACCAAAAAATGATAATTTTGAGAATAATTATTGGATTTTGTGGTATTAAAATAGGTAGTAAATCGGTTTAAAAATCATTAAAAAATACTAAAACTCTTGGGTGTGCTTATATATGCACATACACGCTATTTTAGATATTTGGGTACAAAAATACCTAGGAAAAAATTGGGTATCAACAGGGTGTATCACCTGACACCTCCCCAACTGTCTCATCACCCGATATGGAGCGTAAGGTTGAATGCCTCGAAGACCCATTAGGAGGAAGTAAGGACCAATGGCAGGTATATACACAATTTCATCAATAGGAAGCCAACCTAATGTCCATTCTATTTGCCCCACAGTGATGGAGCACAAGCGGGATATCCAATCTCCAAACCCTTCTGGTAACTTGAACCCTGAAATCCTTGTGTCGAACTCTACAATGAAACTTTTCTCTGCAGACCCATAACTCATATATTGGGGGTGGTGACACAGGTGTTTGATCATCCACATCTATAATAGCAAATTGCATCCCTCGAAGAAATCTGCCCCAGCCCTACAAGCTGTTAGAGCTCGGTATATCTCAGATACTATCATAGGGCCAAGGGTGCTCTTGACGTTGGTAATCAAGACTTTGACGACTCCAGCCACCCGCAGATCGATATTCCTATCTTTCCGGGGAAACACCACGAGGCCTAAGAAAGCTACCATAAAAGCGAAACGCCTATGCTCATCCCATTTTGTTGGTTCCCTTTGCTACAAACCCCGCTTTCTGGGTTGTTGAATCCTCCTGCATGCCCGTACCTTTGGTATATAAAACGTAGAGTGGAAAAACCATCCTCCAACTCGGAGTACGGGACTCCCTTGCTTATTTTACAAATCCATGAATTTGTGAGAGTTAACGGCTCTTGGGACGATCAGATACTTATGCCTCAAACCTTTAGTACTTCCCATATAACTTGCTATCTCTTCCAAGGTGGGTGTGAGTTCAAAATCCGAGAAATGCAAGACGGTGTGAGCTGGGTCCCAAAACGTAACCAACGCCTTTATGATGTCTCCTCTAGGCCTTATCTTCAACAACCCGGTGAGGCCTCCCAAATGTAGATTGACCTAATCTTGCTCTGATTTACCCAGATCCCCCCACCATATATGCAACTCCAAAGGGATCTTGTTCATGACTGTTATTGGCAAACTTTGACTCGTACTCATTCTGCACATTTATTAGGGTGATTAAGCAAAATCAAGACTCATTTGACTCAAAAACAAAGTTAACACTGTTTTTCTCTCTTTTCTTTTCAAATTTCCCTTTCGAAATAAAACCTGGCTTTGTAAATACGGCCTTTCAGTACTTCCTGGGAGAAGATTTTAAGGCTGTGCTTGCTAACCGGCCAAAATGTCAAAAAAAGAGGCCAAAGGTGGTTGTTCTTGCAAAAATAGCCTTCCGGCGTCCTTTTGGGGACATTCGGCTATTTTCGACAAGAATGACTTCACCTTACTTATTTCCAACAAAGTAAGAAAATTTTGATGCCTTTTGGGCTGTTTTTGTAAAAAAGGAAGTTGGACCCGATGGGGGTTGTCTACGTATCCCACATCCGGTGAGAATCAAACTGGCGTAGTTCGGGCAATTTAAAACAAAAACCAACCTTTTTTTTCTCTTTTTTCTTTCAAAATAAAACAAAAGTTTTTTTTTTCAAAATTTCGGCAGAGTTTCAGTGTATTTGGGGACATCGTTTTTTCAAAAACAAGCAATCATCTTTCTTAGCCCTCACATTGACTTTCCTTCTCTCCACCTTTCTTATAAGCCGTCCAACATGCAAATCCGAAGCAAATGAATGCACAAGTAGCAAGTAGGATGCATCAGGATGGTCTTTTCATTTCGGGTACACCTGTCCTAAACAGACCCAACCCCTGTGTTGAGTCTCCAAAGTCAAATGCACATGATGCAGATAAGCGTTCCTACTAAGGATCCGGCATGAGGCTGAGTTATTCTAGGTTTAAAACCTGGGTGTATTGTTCTAGACCTGGCTTACCCGAGCGGATAACTCGAGCCGAGGGGGGGCTGCATACCGGTAACCAAAAGATCATCCGGCTTTTCAACTTGTCCGAACCTCATTCTATTTGGGACATGACACTAACAAAAAGAAGTCACGACCAGCGTACACTCCTCGGGAGAGAGAAGAGAGAGGTTTCGTAGCAGTTTATATATACAGTTCAGATAATATCAAAGCGGTAAAAGCAACATTTATCACATTAGGCCCAAACATGTAATAAAATCAGATAATAAATAAATCCAAATATAACAATTCATCTAAGCTCGAATTCTGAACCCTGAACCGTAGATTATAGGTTCGATCCCCAGCAGAATCGCCAGAGCTGTCACACCTTCTTTCTACCTACACCCCCCGGGAAGGGGTATATAAGGGAGTTTTTTTCCAACTTAAAGTAACAATCGAAATGAGATTATTTTATTTAAAATTCAGAGTCGCCACTTGGAATAATTTATGATGTCCCAAGTCAACGGTCCGAATCCCAAGTCAAGGAAAAGATTGACTCTGTATTACAGTGCGCGAACCAGAAATCTGGATAAGGAATTCTGTTAACCCGGGAGAAGGTGTTAGGCAATCCCGAGTTCTGTGGTTCTAGCACGGTCGCTCAACTGTTATAAGTGGCCTATTATCTGATTTTAGTACATGTTAAACTATGTGCATTTTTACTTTAAACCCGCTTTTATTTAAATATTTTTAGGAAGATTCAACGTCACATAAAACGCGTTTTGAACCACGTCACATAAATGCACCCACAGTCCGCAACATATTTTATCTAACGTTGTTGAGATTTGGTTTTGGGTCACATAAATGCGCACCCGAGTTTAGGAAGGTAAATTATTAAAATAGCGCGCCTAAAGCAATTACGCACTTTCAAATTTGCGAGGGCCATGAAAAATTCAACTAAATGGCACGATTCAATTTCTAAGGATTAAAATATCAATTAAACGAGAGGCCTTGCATTTCAAGATTTTGTTTGGCATGGCGCACCTCATGATTTAATTGGTGAAATCTAATTAACTAAGGGCAAGAATTACCACTACTTTTGGACTAAATATTTGGACCAACTTTAACTAACAGACCAACGTGAGAGAGGACGAGCAGATGGCATGATGATTAGGAAATAACGCAAAGGAGCCTTGGGCTCGAATAACTGGCCCTACGAGAAGGAAGTAACCCAAGTCCCATTCGAAGGAGGCTGTCAAGCTTGGGCCCAGGAATGAGCCCAAATTCAGAACCTCGCTGTTTCTGAGTGAAAGACTCAGTATCGAGTCCCCCACAACGCACAAGGTCAAGGCATTCAAATTCGAATTTACCAATCATATTGCTTTAAGAAAATCAAAACAATTAATGATTGTCCTTTAAACAAACACCAGAATACATCTATCATCACTTTCCTTTTATGCAAGAGACACAATCTAAACATCAAATCATTCTTGTCATCCAACATCTAATACCATCATAACTTTAACCAACAATGTACATAACCTCAAGGTGACAGAAAACGAAAGACATCTACTACTCTATACTACTAACAGGAGGTCATATTTCAGCCTATACTGGGCAAAGCTAAAAATCAGAAATCTACACCAAACGTACCACCGATTTCAGCTGAACTAGCACACATTCAACACCTACGACTTGACTGGAAATATTTCGATTCTAGCTCATGTAAACCAAAGAAGCTAAATTCATAATTCATCCACTAGTACAAACCAAATTCAACAGGCAAGGATAGAGATGATCAAACAAGGCAAAGAAGTCCAATATTGACTACATAGTTTGATGAAAAAGCCATAAGAGAACAACACTTAATAAACTAACATATTCCAGATTTCAATTACATCCTATTCGTTGATAGATATACTAATCAGAATCTTTCTAAAAAAAACTAAGTGTCACATGCTATGCATATGATTGAAAGCAGGAGAAATGAAGCTCAATAATAAATAGCCTCAAATTTCATCAACTTTTCCACACTTCAAATTACACTCAAGTGACATCCATAATGCTGAAAAATACTTGGAAATGAAAGGGGAAACAAGAGAAGTGCATAAATTAGTAGGCAAATAAATAACAGGACAACAACGAAACAGTGTTTGAAATAAGCCAAAACCCAGGAATTTGAATTGAAACAGCAAACTAGATAGTACTCCACACAAAACCAGCTCAAACCCCACTTTCGAAACCCCAAAATCAACCCATCTTCAACCCAACTGCAGAATTAGAGTTTCAAAAGATTCAAACTAATGAAGAGGGTCAGAATTTCAAATCACTCAGAATTTTGAACAATTTCCCATAAAGGAATGCAGAGAAATCAGCGTGTTTTAAAAGTTTTCAGTTGTTTTAGTTTTGCAGAATTTTCCTTCTCTAATCCTTTCAGGTCCGCCTTGAATATCAAGGTAGAGTGCCTTTATAGGCCAGGCATCTTTGGCAGCCCTAATGGTTCAATTTTGCACCTAAAACCTTTTCCAATTCTCATTCTAGCTCAGATACCCCTATCTTAATTATTAGAATTTCAAAATAGCCCCCAACCCTGCTTCCTAAAAGCTTCCCAGGCAGTTACAAAAGATTCCCCTTACCCAACCTCCCTACATTACCCTTTAAATTCATATTTACCCTCTGAAAATTACCCCAGCAATCTATTGGGCTTCAACTAATGGGCCCGTTTGTATGTAATGCAGGCCCCAAGCCAAACAAATACCAACACACAACGAGTTTGGAAGAAGAAGAAAACAACCACAATCTGACTCAAAGAAATTAAAACAAACCTAATGGACCAATTCAAACTAAACCACGAAATTGTAACAAAGATTAATCAGAGGAATTTAGAAATGACCAACGTATAACCATACAGATCCAAAGGCCTATCATGCAACCAATTTGAATAAGAAAAGAAAGAGAGAAGAAGAACACCAGAGAGGGTGAATACGGACAACGCAATCAAAAGAAAAGAAAGAAAACGAAATAACTAACCACAACAGTTGAAAATAGAGGCGAATCTACTGGCCAACTCGAACTGCACTTCAAGGGTGAGAAACTCGTCTTAACGAACTCCCTCAATCAAGAGTGCCCTGTCAAGGCGAGCTTCGAACCCTGACGAACAAAAGACTTCAACTCGACTCCAGTTTTGAAATCAGATTTAGCCCTAGATCCCAAACTCGGTAAAATCTAGGTTCATTTGGGAAAATAATTTGGAGTTTTGGGTTTGGAGAGATAGTGACTGTGGGGGTGCAAATTTGAGTGGATTTGGGTTGTTTAAGGTTCAAGTACCCGACTTTCGATCTCAGATTAGAAGAGTTTATGGGTGATTTGAAGGGAACAGGTTATGAATTTGGCATAAGGAGAGGACGGAGATTCCATGATGTGATTTTGAGGCGGGTAGGGGTGGTGCAAGGCTGCACCGCCACCGGCGATAATGGTGAGCTTTTAGGGCGGCAGATTAGGGTTCAGATGGAGAGAAGATGAAGAGAAGATGAACAGGGTGAGGAAGTAAACTGAAATGTCTTAGGTTTATTCGGACAATTATAAGTGAAAAGGAGGAAACTCTCTCGGTCGTTGGATAAACCAAGATGAAGGGCCAAGATCTGTTAAAGCTATATTGAACTCAAAACGATGCCATTCTACTCCTATACTGCGTCGTTCCTAGGGTCTTGGGGCTGAAGGCTTTGGGTCGGGTATGGGTGTGGAGCTGGGTCAGATTCGAGCGGGTAACGAGCAAAATAATGCTTGGGCCTGAGAATTTTACTTGAAGGCCCAAAATTCAGACATTTACTACTTCCTTTCTTTTCCCTTTCATTTTCTTTTCATTTCTTTTTCTTTTCAAAATAAAACGTAAAACCTAGAATAAATCTTAAAACTAAATTAACCTATCAAAAATATTAATTACTCAAGCATAGTATTTACAAAAATTAATTAACTCCTAATTTAAAAGGAAAAACTACAAAATTCGAAATTAAAGGATAAAAATGCAACATGAACTATTTTTATTTTTTGTGATTTTTTCATAAACTAATTTACTAATTAATATAAAAAAATGTAAGATTAAATCCTGAATACAAATGCAATGGATTAAATAAAATAACGTGCACAGACAAATGCAAACAATTAACAAACAAATGCTACAAAATCTACGAAATCGCAAATAATGGGAAAAATTTATTTTGCTTGAATTTATGGGAGTAATTCATATAGGGCAAAAATCACGTGCTCACACCTCCTATCAGGCTAACACCTAGGAAAGATCCTCATGGCGGCTCCACTAAATTTTGAAGAAGGTCAATACATATACCGATCCCCCAAGTTTGATGGAAAATGCTATTGGTGGTGGAAAGCTAGAATGCACGATTTCATCATGGCTGAGGACTGTGAGCTATGTGATATCATTTGCGATGGTCATTATGTTCCAATCAAGGTACTAGATGAATTCCTATTTTCAATGGAAAAAACCAGCAAAGAATACACTGAAGCAAATAAGAAAGCGATGGAAAAGAATTTTCGTGCCAAGAAAATTCTAGTATATGGATTGGGACCTAAAGAGTACGATAGAATCTCTACCCGCAACACTGCAAAGGAAATATGGGAGGCTTGGCAAACATCTCATGAGGGAACTACACAAGTAAAACAAGATAACCTTAATACTGGCGATAATTCCATGATGGCAGTTGAAGGCGAAAAGATTGGATATGACTCAACGTTTGCTTTGATGGCTCAATAAGATGATGATGAAGACAATGGCAACGAAGTGGTAAACTTCAGGGATGTTCAGAGAAATCTGAAATCCTATTCTCCAAAAAAACTCATGTGTTTAGCTGATGTTTTAATTAATGCCTTTTGTAGTCTTGCGGAGGATAGAGATTCCTTGATCCTAGAACTAGAAGAATCTGAACATACTAGAGAAGACTTAGTGGCTGCAGTTACTAATCAAAAGAAAACCATTGAAATTCTTAGAAAAGAAAAGGGTGATTTGTTGGCAGAAATTGCAGACCAAAGGGAAACAATAGTAATGCCATGGACTAAGTCAAAACCTGAAAGCTCTGAAAGAGGAAATGAGATAGTTAGTGAGGAATACCTTAGGCTTTAAGATGAGGTGAAAGCTTTGAGATGTAGGATGTGTTCTGAAATTGATAAAAACGAGCTCCTCCAAGTCAATCTAGAAAAAGTAATGAATGATCTTGAAAGGTCTCTAAAGTGGACCTGATCCTCAAAAGCTACCACTGCCTTGCTCACTAATGATAGTGAAAAAGGACAGGGAGCAGGGTTCCAAAGGGAGAAAACTCCTCACAACCCTTACAGTAAGAGCGTCACTATATCTGATAAATGGCCTCGTACCCAATGTGGGAACACTGGGTGCTTCAAGGAAGGTGTCCAGGCCAAGAATCAATCAGTTCAAAAAGACAAAGTGGCTGCTGAAACCGTGACCACAAAAGAGGGACCAGGTTCCACTCACAAAAAATGCACATTACCTTCATGGACTAAGAGATCCCTTATTCATCCTCTTGCTTACTACAAGGGACCCAAACTTGTTTGAGTTTCTAAAACTAAATCCTAATCTCTTGTGCAAGAGAAAGTGAAAGGAAGCAGTCAACAATGGTTCATAGATAATGGATGTTCGAAACATATGACTGGGAACACCACAGACTTTCTTTCACTAAAAGTCGTGCAAGGAGGGAGTGTATCCTTTGGCAACGGTAAAAAGGGGTACATTCTTGGAGTTGGAAAAGTTGGGAAGTCACTCACTCATTCTTTTGAAAATGTGTACTATGTCAATAGACTTAAGTACGGTCTCCTGAGTGTTTCTCAAATTTGTGATAAAGGAAACAAGGTGGAATTCTTGTCCAAAATATGTACAGTCACTGACCTTGTGACCGGTAAAATAATTTTGGTGGCCAGAAGATACAAGAAAACATCTATGTTACTGATTTTAAATCTTTACAGAGTGGTGATATAAGTTGTCTGAAGGCGGTTGACGATGATGCTGAACTATGGCACAGAAGACTGGGCCATGCAAGCTTTTCCCTTCTGAACAAACTAATTCAGAAGGACCTGGTCCATGGTCTGCCTATGTCACAATTCAGGATTCAAAAAGTCTGTGATGCTTGTGCTAGAGGAAAACATGTAAAGTCCTCCTTTAAGTCAAAAAGAGATGTGAGCACCTCAAAGCCGCTTGAGCTCCTACATATAGATCTGTGTGGACCTATGAGGGTGTAAAGCAGAGGAGAAAAGAGATACATTTTCGTAATCGTGGATGACTACTCCAGATTCACATGGACTGTGTTTCTCAGAATAAAAGATGAAACTGTTAAAGTATTTGTGGCCTTTGTGAAGAAAATCCAGGTGAAGATGGAGTCTAGAGTTATATGCATTAGATCAAATCATGGGACAAAATTTGACAATGTCAAATTTGATGAATTCTGCAATGAAAATGGCATCACTCACAACTTCTCAGTTCCCAGAACTCCCCACCAAAATGGAGTAGTAGAAAGAAAGAACAGAACTCTGGAAGAAATGGCAAGAACAATGCTGATTGACAGTGGACTTGCAAAGAACTTCTGGACTGAAGCTGTCAACACTGCCTGCTACTTACTGAACAGGTGCATGATCAGATCACTTCTAAACAAGACCCCGTATGAATTGTTGAATGGAAGAAAACCCAAGCTGACACACCTAAGAACATTTGGATGCAAATGCTATGTTCTCAACAATGGAAAGGATCAACTTGGTAAGTTCAATGCCAAAAGTGACGAAGGAATATTTCTTGGTTACTCCTCTCAAAGCAAGGCCTACAAGATATATAACAAGCAAACTCAAAGTATTGAGGAAAGTGTCCATGTTATTTTTGATAAATCTCATCCATCATTTGAGAAGAGTGCCGAGGAGGATCAGGATGGAGAAACCTTACTTGTTTCTGGTGAAGTCATTAACAAGACAAACGGAAAAGCAGATATGATGAGTCAAGTGAAGGAGCCAAATGAAGACAATGCTGCCTCATCATCAACAGAACCAAGAACTTCAATTACAACCACTGAAGCTGAAGAAAGAGTGGTTGATACAGTTCAGGGAACTCCACTAGTACCTAAGAGAATGACAGAGGAAAATCAACCGAGCATACTTTCCTCCTCTCAGAATGAACCTCAGACGTCCAACTGGAGACATCAAATCTCTCACCCTATAGACAACATAATCACTCCTATAGATTCAGGAGTTCAAACAAGGTCAAGAGCCAGAAATTCACTTGCCTTCTCAGTCTTTCTCTCCCAGATAGAACCCAAAAACATCAAGGAAGCCTTGAAAGATGCCGATTGGATTACAGCCATGCTGAGATTCACCTGAGTCCCTAGACCTCTCTGAAATGACCTCCAAACCAGACCCCTATATAGAACCATTATAGGAACCAGGTGGGTATTAAGAAACAAGCTCGATGAACATGAAATTACCACAAGGACAAAGCCAGGCTAGTGGTCCAAGGCTACAATCAGGAGGAAGGGATTGACTATGATGAAACATTTGCTCCAGTGGCTCGCATGGAAGCCATCAAATTTCTAATTGCCTTTGCTTCTCATATGGAATTCACCTCGTTCCAAATGGATGTCAAAAGTGCATTTTTGAATGGACTCCTTAAGGAAGAAGTCTATGTGAAGCAACCCCCAGGGTTTGAATGTCATGAGTACCCTGAATATGTGTTCAAATTGGACAAAGCTCTGTACGGGCTAAAGCAGGCTCCTCGAGCTTGGTATGAAAAATTGTCAAAATTCCTCTTAGAAAATGGTTTTAAGAGAGGAAAAATTGACAACACTCTTTTCTTAAAGAAACAAGGAAGGAACCTGATCATTGTTCAGGTTGATGATATCATTTTTGGAGCAACAGCTGACTCTCTGTGTGAAGAATTTGCAAAACTTATGGGAAGCGAATTTGAAATGAGCATGATGGGGGAATTGAACTTCTTCCTGGGTCTTCAAGTAAAACAGTCCCAAAAGGGTACTTCCATTTGTCACCAAAAATAAATTAGTGAGCTCTTGAAGAGGTTTGACACGGAAGCATCAAAGGTGATAGACACTCCCATTGTGACTGCCACTCGACTGGACATGGATGAAACTGGATATCCTGTGAATCAAACAATGTATAGAGGCATCATTGGGTCTCTCCTCTATCTCACTGCCAGTCGACCTGATATTGTTTTCAGTGTGGGGCTGTGTGCGAGGTTTCAATCAAATCCCAAGGAATCTCACTTGAAGGTCGCCAAAAGAATATTAAGATATCTCAAAGGAATGCAAGACCTGGTGCTATATTATCCATCAGGTGACAGTTTTAATCTGATTGGGTATGCTGATGCAGACTACATAGGTTATCTTGTGGACAGAAAAAGTACTTTTGGAATGGCTTACTTCTTAGGATCATGTCTTATTGCTTGGGGTACAAGGAAGCAAAATTCAATGGCTCTTTCAATAGCTGAAGCTGAATATGTAGCTACAGCATCCTGTTGTGCTCAGCTTTTGTGGATCAAGCAGCAACTAGAGGATTTTGGGGTACTCACTGAGAGTGTGCCCCTTCTATGTGACAACACTAGTGCACTCAACATGGCCAAGAATCCAGTTCAACATAAAATGACAAAACATATTGATGTGAGGCATCATTTTTTAGAGATAATGTGGAGAAAGGGTTGATATGTATAAAGTTCTGCAGCACAGAAGATCAAATTGCATACATTTTCACCAAAGCACTAAGTAGGGAACAGTTTGAAAGAAACAGAGTAAAGCTGGGACTGTTGAGGCCAAATTAAGAACCTGATTCCTCTTTGGCCGGCTCGTATCCTTAAGAAATAACTGGCTCAAAGTGTTTTCTGGCCCTGTCTAACTCACTTCAATATCGTTGCAGGTAAACACGTATGATGAGCATAGAAGTGATAGATGCAGTGCATGACTGATAAAAGAGGATTGTTTCTTTTCAAAAAAAAATCAAGAACCAGGTTCTTGCACTAAAGGTTAGTAGTTATGTGCATTAATACATGTCTTAAGAAAAGGGTACAAAATACAACTGCCATATCATCAACTTTTCAGATCCTGCTATCACGTTCCTTCAATTCAAATCGTTCCATCTCCCTCTGAAACATCGTAATTCTCCACGCCCAACCGCCGTTTCAGAACCGATGCCTATTCCTCTACCTTCATAATTATCCTTTCCTTTTAAAAAACCCTCTCTTCTGCTCTTCCTAACCATAAGCCCTACTCTAGATTCACCTAAAAGGGAAAGATCGCCACACTTTTTCTTCTAATGGCTGAGAAACTTCCGATCTCTCTACCTCAGCTGTAACTACCTCTGACCCATCTATGGAACCTCTCATGTTCACTGAGCCTTCGCCACCCTCTATTACTCCTACTGATGCAGTCACACCTTCCCCAGTCTCCAAATCTCTTCCCAACTCAGAAACCCTTGAAACTGCTATTCCGTTCTCCCTGTCGTTTGTTGTTCCCACCAGTCAAACCCTAAGTGGAGAACAAGGTCAAAGTACTGAATTCACAGAAGGTTCTGCCATTGTTGCCGCCGATTCCATGGTTGTGGAAGCACTAGTTGAAGAAGAGAAGGATCTCGTAACTGTGTTTGTAGTATCTACTGATGAGATATTCCATGAAATCACCTCCTAGAAAAATGAGTCTCAAAGTGTGGGGGAAGAAGGGGACATTATGGTTGTTGAAGGGGATGCAGTAGCATACACTACTGGGGTATCACATGAGGAACCTGATCCCTCTCCGGAGGACCCAGGTCAGGACTCTCATCCCCAGGACAGTGCTGTTCCTGCATTCGATGTTGTGCCCCTGGAAATTCAATCACCAAAAATGTGATCTAGTGATGAAGAAGACCGGGACAACGTGGCCCTTGATGCATTCATAAGTAAGCGAAGGGTTGTCTCCACCTCTGAGTCTGAAATCAAACGACCTACTACCAGGCTTCAAGTCAAAGTGGCATACGACTCTGCACTCCAAAAGAGCAAGAAAAATAGTAAGAAGAAAAGAAGAAAGTTGGTGAAGGATGGTGTACCTGTGAGTGATGAGGCTATCCCTGTAGTCGAGGTGGAAAAAGGAACCTATGAGGAACCTGGTTCCCTTGTTAGGCGGTCCTTGAAAAAGGCTGAGCCTGTTTTAATGGAGAAAGGGTCAACATTTAAGTCCAAGATGAAGGAGGTAGTGAGTGATGAGGATGTACTAGTCAAGTCCAAGGGAAAAGGCAAGTCAATGAAGAAAAGCTTAAGAAACGCAAGTCTGAACTGCTGAAGAACCTAGTTCTGGGAAGAAGATGAAAAATGAAGTCTGCCTTGGCTCTGAGCGCCCGAGGCATCAAAAAGTTTTGATGGGTCGTACGTTTGACCCAACAATCTTTGAGATGGCTGAAATGCGCCAAATTCTGGAAATGGTGGAGTTTCAACAATGGGTGCATCTATTTTACATTGATGACCTAAAGTGTATGAGGAGGAGGTACAGAGTTTCTTCGCCAGTCTCTTTCCAATTGATACTGACCATATCTGTGCTTTGGTCAATGGAGTATATATCGTCTTTGACGTGAAATTGTTTAGAGATATATTGAAAGTTCCTACAGTTGGGGTGTCGATTGTCCGAGATGTTTGTCAGTATAACTTTCAAAATGTAGTGGTGAAAGACAATGCTAATTAAAAAGGGGACCAGATCCATAAGAAAGCACTACTTCCTGTCTACCAGCTGCTGTTTGAGTTGGTTAACAAAGTATTGTTGCCTCGAGCAGAAAGGAGGTCTGTGACTTCAAAATCTGACCTATTCCTAATGGAGCAACTGGACGGTTTTAACCCTGTGAGTCTGCCTGCCATAATGATTGAACATATGCAGAAGGTTGCCAATTTCAAAGACGGTAATCATGGGCTTCCCTATGGATTCTTGCTTACTCCGATGTTCAAGTTCTTTAAGGTTCCATTAGGAACAGGTAAAGTGGGGACCCGAAAGCAGACATTCTCACAGACAACCTTGGAAGAGTGCGAGTGTATTGAGAAGTATGGGGGGGGGGGGGGTAGGAAGTACATCAACTGTGTCTCAGTTCATTAATGCATAGAACAATGCAGCTGAGGAAATTCGTCGGTTGAAGGCCAGGAATGCTATCCTGGAAGGTCAGCAAGCCCTAGCGGTTCCTATGTCGAATGATGAGGTGGTCCGTTTAACCCTAGAAAATGCTGATCTCAGGGAACAAGTTGAGAACCTGAAGTCTGAACTGCTCAACGAGTAAAAGTCGGGAAACGCCCGAATAGACCTTGTTCCCTAGACACTTGTTGTAGCTTCCAAGCCTTTTCCTCCTAGTGCCCCCTAACAACCCCTTCAATGACAAGTTTTCTGGATATGTTCTTTTTTTGTTTCTTTGTTGATGGTTGGTGGATATTTTTTTTGTGTTTTTTTTATGGTTGGGATGTACTACTACTGCTCCTGTGAACAAGTCCAATGTTGCCTCTTCCTTTTTCAAAAGTCAGAGGCACATTAAATCTTTATTAATATGAATTCTCTTTTGTTATGTCTAGTACATTCTCTATGTGTTCTATTCTTTCTCATGATTGTGTGCACATATGTGGCATGACTTAGCTTCGCTGGACTTCTTTGTGCTGTTGTTCTTTTTTATGATGCCAAAATGGGGAAAAATAATATAGGACTAAGGGGGAAACACATTGGGGAACTGGTTCTTATGCTCAATCACTCTTTGAAAAGAAAATAATATAAGGCATAGTCTCAGGGAGAACTCTTTGAAACTGGTTTTTACTGCCCCAATTCCTACTCATGATTGTTTAAGTTTGTCATCATCAAAAAGGGGGAAATTGATAGATCTTAAATACTCTTACCTTATGTTTTGATGAGCTAACAAACTTACTGTTAAGAACCAGATAGGGAACCTGATCTACTTGGATTGCTGCATCACTTTAAATGGATTCCAGCTAAAGGTGAACTGCTACAGCTTCAGGAGCTAGGAACCAAAACAAGGACCTGATGCTCTTGTGGTTTCCTCATAGCAGTACAAAGTCATTTGGACACAGCTGGAAGTGAAGTGACTGATGGCACTGTTTCTGCCGCACTGCATTACACTGTCAGCCTACTCATTCTCTAACCAAACAAAGTACTCACATCATTTCAAGTGATGTGATCAAGATGTACCCAATGAGCTTTATACAAAAGACATCACTGGAAGGGTTTTGCTTCTTATTCAAGCCTCTTGCAAAAAATAGAGAAATCATCCTCACAAGCTTGAAGAACAATGTTGAATGCTACTACGGACCAGTTCCTAAACGATATATTATTACTGTCCTAGTTGAGTTGCAATCTTGTTATTGTACTTACTGTATCTCCTAAACCGCTTACCTAGAAGCATTCTGATTAGGAATCCTCTTGTAAATCCGTAAACTCGTTGAGTTTATATTGTGACTAGATTTAGTCATAAGGAAAAGTCCTTGTAATCGTAGAATTATAAAGTGGCTTGTGGTGATAGCATCACAAGTTAGAAAAATCTTTTGTAACTAGGATAGTCACAAAGTGGCTTGTGGTAAAGGTACCACAAGTTAGTTGAGTAAATCCTTTTCATTAGGAATTATTGTAAAGTGGCTTGTAATAGGTAAGATTACAAGTTAGTAAAGTTAAAAACCTACAGGTGTAGGTCGTGATTTTTTTATCCTCTTGTGTGGGATTTTTTCACGTAAAAATTCCTCTACCTCATTTACTTACTGCTTTATGAAGTACTCTCAGCAGAATCTTGTAGAGGACCAGGTACTCTACTATTTGGTAGACCTATACAAATTAACAGATCAAACCGATATCAAGCAATCGAGTTACCTCTTCTTTGACAAACTTATTTCTGACCTCGGCAATGGGCCGTTTCTTTTGCTTTACCAGAGTGATGTTGGGATCCAGACTTAACTTGTGCACGACCACCTCTAGCGGGACACCTGCCATATCTGCATGCAACAATGCAAAACAATCAACATAAATTTGAGAAATTCTATATAACCTGACATGAGCTCAGGGTTTAGCTCTGTCCCCAAGTGGAATTTCCTCTCCAAGAACTTCTCAAACAATGCAACTTGTTCGAGTTCTTCCGATGTAGTTTTGGTTGTGTCCGTTTCTTCTTGTACCTAGAAATACCTTGGTACCTGATAGGATTTCGACGAGTTCCCCCTCTTTGTCGACTTTGTTTGGCTCGGGAGTAGGCATCAGTTCTTGTAATTACTATGCTACACGTTCCTTCCCTTTACTACTGGAAACCGAAATTGCGTTCATCTCCCTTGCTACCGTTTGATCTCCTCTAATTTGTTTAATTTCCTCCGGAGTTGGGAATTTCATAAGTTGATAGTATGTTGACGGCACAACCTTCATCTCGTGTAGCTATGATCTTCCAAGAATAATGTTGTAGCCCATATCGCCATCTACTACTTCAAACAGGGTCTTCTTCTTTACCCCTTCATTGTTTGTGGGTAGTAGGATCTCCCCCAGGGTTGTCACACTTGCTAAATTGAACTCGAAGAGGAGCTTTGTGGCCAGAATGATGCTTCCGGGTAGCTTGTCTTGCTCTACCACTCTCCATTGGATAATATTGGCTGGATCTCTAGGTCTACCAAAACACGTTTAATCTTAAAATATAAAACATTAAAAGATATTACATGGGCATCATTGTGTGGTAGTAGGAGCCCATCGGTGTCCTCTTTCATGAAGGTGATATAGTCCTCGACGACTTCCTGGAGTCTTTTGTTGTGGGTTACCGATACCTTTGTCTTTTTTGCAGCTAAGAAGGTTACACCATTGATCTCGTTCCCTCTGAAAATCATGTTGATCGTTAGACGAGGAGGATCTTCTCGTGACTTTGAGAGCTGTGTGTTATCCCAGTTGCGACCATAGTTGTTTTTAGCCCGGTCGCTCAAGAACTCTCTAAGATGGCAGTTCAGCAATGTTGCCACCTCCTCACGTATATGTCGGCAGTCCCCAGTCCGGTGGCCATTCATCCCATGATATTCACACCATAGGTTAGGATCCCTCTGACTAGGGTCAAATCTCATCGGCCTCGAGAACCGTGCTTCCTTAATGTTCCTCATAGCAAATACTAGTTCCACCATGCCGATATTAAAATTGTACTTGGACAGTCTGGGATAGATGGAGTCCGGGGAAACTAATACCTCCATATCCTACAACAATCTGTTATTTTAGCCACAATTAGCTCTCCTATCGGTAGCAAACCTAAACGCTGATCGGAAACCTCTGTCGCGTCTTTCGGCCCTTTCGTAGGGCAAAAATCGACCTCTAGAAGATCATCAATCTGTGTCAAAATCATTCTTCAACTTTTCCTTACTCTTCCGTCGATCCCGACCCTTAGTTGATGCGAAGAAACCGAGTTGGTCATCCTCTATTCTTATATTTGATTTATAGCGGTTGTGGACATCCGCTTATGTTGTTTCTTGGAACTCGAGAAGACTTTCTTTTAGTTTTCGGGAATCGTTCAGAGCTCATCGGGGTTCAACCCCTTTGTGAATGCCTCAGCTGCCCATTTATCTGGCACGAACAATAGCATCATTCTTTCCTTTTAAAATATGGTATGAACTCTCGGAGTAGTTCAGACTCTCCTTGTGCAATTCTGAATATGTCGGCCTTTCGGGCCTACACCTTCCTGGCCTCGGCATGGGCCTTGATAAAAGAATTTGTGAGCATCTCGAAGGAATCTATTGAATGCTCGCGTAAAAGTAAATATCATGTCAGGGCCCCCTTCATGAGGGTTTCCCCGAACTTCTTTAGTAAGACTGACTCAATCTCATGTGGAGCTAAGTCATTTTCTTTCACCGACATTGTATAGGTGGTGATGTGCTCTTGAGGATCCGAGGTCCCATCATATTTTGACACATCTGGCATTTTAAATCGCTTCGGGATTAGCTTCGGTACCTTGCTTGGTTTGAACGGCAATTGGGTGTATTTCTTTGAGTCCGACACTTTTAACACTAGCGGTGCGCCCGAGATTTGATCCCTTCGGGCGTTTATTTCCTCATAAACCGTATGAGTTAGAATTTAAAGGGATCATTCTCATTATTGTTACCAGATCCGCTGCCTTTCGCCCCAGCCCTATCGAAGTCGACCTCACCCCTCGGGGTGTTGTTATCAACCCTTTAAGTTGTTTGATTTGCGGGAGTACTGGGAGGAACTGGACCTCTTCCATTCATATTGTTGGAAGCACCCGACTACGCCTTCCACAACTCTGTCATGACCTGATCTTGTCACGAGAGATGGCCCATAATAGCCTTTTGTTGTTTCCTCAGGATTCTTACTATTTTCCCAACGTGCTCGTCTTCAACATCATCGGGTGTTGCCTCCTGAATGTGTCATGGATATTGCCCGCCATGGACCGACGTGGCTTCATCTCCCTCGTTGCAGGTATCGCTAATCGAATCTTCGTGTTGAGGCTGATTTCCTTGGGCCTCAACTTTGTGCGTGATGTTGACAACGTTATCTGCCATTTTTTACGATTTTCCGCTAAGAAACAAAGAATTAAACAGGTTAGTAATAGATGCAAAGATCAACCCAATTATGCAACTGTCTAAGCCCCACGGTGGGCGCCAAACTGTTTACTCGTAAAATGGTACAGTTGAATTTGTAACATGATTTATAGACAAGCGAATCAATTTGATCCCAAAATGATAAATAAATTAAATAAAATGCAAGACTTAGTATTGAAATCGAGATAAGGCAACAGATAGCTTGGTTCCGGGAGCTAAGCTTCTGGAGGCAGTAATACAAGTATCAATAGACAAGAAATAAAATATTATTGAGCTTTTGAATAGTATACAACATAAGTTCACCAGAAAATTCGTGTCCTTACAATGGTTGTTAAAGTCACTATTTATAGTTGCAACTAGGATGTTGAAATCCTAGGATCAAGCCCCTCTTAAATGAAACCATGAGAGTTATCGAAGAATGTGTAACGATAGGCTATAAATGCCATAATTCTCTATAATGGGTTGTGTATTTAATATTGTAGAATATTCCTCATTGAATGCTATCGGGTGATAGATATTTGTTTGTGTTTAATTGCAATATTTCCGTCGGGGATTTTCCGGTGCCAATCGGAGCTGCTGCCCCTGGTCTTGGTTTCCACTTGTCTTATTTTCCATCTGTCTTCAATTCTATGTGTCGCTCTGTTATAGAGTATTTAATGTGAACCGATTTTACCTTATACAATTATCATATTAGCTCGTTCTTGATGTGACCTTTGTTTACTTGATCCGAGCTATAAAATTGATGTTTGTAACTTTCCCCACTTTCCCAGTATGAGAGTGCAAACAAAGTACAAGAACAACAAGATTGACCGGAAATATTGAGAAAATGACAAAATAGTACCTTTCTTTTTTAGGTTGGTCTAAAATACGCTTTTTAATATACACACGAGGACTCTTAGATATTTATGTTAAATAAAATTGAACACTTTTGTCTTTAACAGATATGGCTCGCGAGGAGCACATGAGCCAGTTATATTGAAAAGACTATTCAAGATTATTATGTATTTACAAAATATCGTCACGTCCGAAAGTCCCAATTTGGAGGATAATACTCTCCCTACCAAAAGAAGACTCCATTCGCAGAATTCAAAACCAAAACCTCATTTTAGGAATAGAGACCTATTTACTACCCATCACAACTTTTGATGGACGTTGAACCATTGGGATTACCGTACCTAAGTCAATACAGTATTTGATATGTTACTGCTAATATGGAACGCATGCATCATTATAAGTTGCATCAGTGTTGATCAAGAGAAGGACGTTTCTTTGGTTTCTTAACCAACTCACATGCGTCTCACGAATCAATTCCGACTAAAATAACTACCGCAGTGTGTTTAAATATAACGGAGACCAAAAGTGTTCACTTTTTATAAACATAAAAGACTAAAACTGTCCGTGTGTAGATTTGAAGGATTATTTTAAATCAACCGTCAAACATAAAAGACTATTTTTGTCATTTTCTCGTAAATATAAAGTATAACAAATAGTGGTAGACAATGACTCTGTCCTCTGTCTACAAAGGGACAAAACAAAAAAGAACTTAAAACTGATGAAAAAATAGTAAAGAATTCCAGCTGACTGTCTGATTACTAGTATCTTTGATATCCAACCAAAAAATAATGCTTTCAAGCAACGGCAGGCATGTCCTTGAGCCAGGCATCCAGTGGCTTACCAATTGCATAGACAATAAATCCAATCTCTCTAAGTTTCTCCACATTAACAACGTTCCTACCATCAAATATGAAAGCAGGTTTCTGCATGTTATCATATATCTTCTGGTAATCAAGATTCTTGAATTCGTCCCACTCTGTAAGAATGCAAACAGCATGAGCATCCTTTGTTGCAGCGTAGGCATCCCAAACGACGGACACTTGTTTCACGTTACTGGGACTCATTGGCTGGAGGTGAAGGGGATGATCCCAATCAAACTTATTCATTGCGAGGTCCCTTTGGATTTGGTCCTCGTTAACCTGAGGGTCGTATATGCTCAACTTAGCCTTGTCTCCCAACAGTCCCTTGCAAACATCGATTGCAGGGGTCTCTCGAGTATCACCAGTATCCTTCTTGAAAGCAAAACCTAGAATGGCAACTTTCTTGCCTGATACTGTGTTGAACATGGAGGCAACAACGCGGTTGACAAAACGAATCTTCTGATAGTCATTGATCTTGATTACCTGTTTCCAGTATTCAGCCACCTCTGGAAGACCATTGCACTCGCAAATGTAAACCAGATTCAGAATATCCTTCTGGAAGCAAGAGCCACCGAAACCAACACTAGCATTAAGAAACTTGGGACCAATTCTCGAGTCCTTACCTACAGCATATGACACCTCTGAGACATTTGCTCCAGTAGACTCACAGAGAGCTGACATGGCATTCACAGAAGAGATTCTTTGTGCCAAAAATGCATTGGCAGCCAGTTTTGAGAGCTCAGCAGACCACAAATTGGTGGTGAGGATGCGATCTTCAGGAACCCATTGGGCATAAACATCCTTCAATGCTTGGATAGCCTTTTGGCCTCCCGGGGTTTCCCGACCTCCGATCAAGACTCGGTCGGGCTTAAAAAGGTCTTCGATTGCGGTCCCCTCAGCAAGAAACTCGGGGTTTGAGAGGATTTGGAAGTTAATTCCCTTGCTGTTGTGAGTCAAAATCTTTTCAATTGCCTCAGCAGTTTTGACTGGAACAGTTGATTTCTCAACAACTATTTTGTCAGATTTTGAGACGTCAGCAATCATGCGGGCTGCACTCTCCCAGTAAGTGAGATCTGCAGCCTTGCCTGCTCCAAGACCCCTCGTCTTGGTAGGAGTGTTGACTGAAACAAAAACGATATTAGCCTCGCGCACATGCTTCTCCACATCTGTGCTAAAGAAGAGGTTCCTGCCTCGGCATTCTTTGACTACGTCCTCAAGTCCTGGCTCATAGATGGGGAGCTGGTCGCTATTCCAGGCAGTAATGCGAGGCACAGAAATGTCTACAACGGCAACTTCAATGGAAGGGCATTTGAGTGCTATGACGGCCATGGTGGGGCCACCCACATATCCAGCTCCTATACAGCAAATCTTCACCATTTTCCTTTGTTCTAAACTCTGCAATAAGAAGTTCAAGCATTTTCTGAGGCTGCCTTCTCAAATCAAAGGAAATGTAAGGAACATATTGAAACTTGTTCTATCAGAAAGCATGTGTAGACGTATAATCTACAAGCTTTCATGTGTTTATAATTGGTCATCCAATGAACCTACTGCAACAAACTTTTGTGACCAACCAGATGGCATCCATAATAAAAAATAGTGATTCGACCACAAAACATGCAAAAGACTACTTTTTATTTGCATTTCTCATTGCAGCACGTAGTAATTGGAGAATGCACAAACAAGAAAAGGCTGCTGAAACAAGGATGCATTGAAAAGTGGATACAGAAAGGGAACTCCTAGTATGGAAGAAAGATGAAATCCAATCTCCGGTTCAGAGTAATATTGTAACAATAGCATAAAGCTTCAGTCAAATGGAACAGTACCCAAAGGATGAGAGATTGAGTCTCTGAATCAATATACTACTGCTTACATGTAATTCTGCGGACAATACAATATTTATGAAGAAGCGCAGGAACTTGGAGTAGATGTAAAAATAGCACCAATTGTGCATACAAGAACAGTAAAAATTTGGTAATGGCATGTGGTAACCATGATCTTGATCAGATCTAAAATGAAGATGGAAGATTCAGACTCCAACTCTCGCTCTGCGCTCGGACCTCTGGATGTAGTAAGATCTTAACAATTAACACAGCATTTCTGCAGGAAACCTAAGACTATGAGTCAAAATTAAGAAGGAAGACAATCAAACACATCCCTCTAATCATATACGTAAAAAGTACTACTTTTTTTTTTTCCAGAGAACCTTAAAAATAGCAAAAAATTAGCACGAAAATCAGGAACTTCTATTATTCAGTCAGATATAAGGAAAAGACTCTTTTTTCTTTTTAACAAAAGTCACCTTATATCAGGCACTTCCATTATCAAATCACAACACCAACACCCCCCCCCCCCCCGGTTTCTAACCTAAAAGATACCATAAAGTTCACACTTTCTGATCTTGGTAAATCAGGCACTACCATTGTCAAATCAGACACAAAAAAAATATAATTTTTTTCCAAAAGAACCTGAAAATAGCAGAAAATTCACCTTTTCGATCTTGGGAAACCCCACAAATCCTACTTCACACTATGAATCAAAAATAAATTCTTTTACATAAAGGGGTCATAAAAATAAGTTCTTTTACATAAATGGGTCACCAAAATCAATTCGTTTCCATAAAGGGATCATCAAACACAAGAGTGTACATAAACGTGAATTAAACAATAGTTTTAATGGATTGAGATAAAGAAAATGAAGTGGAATACCTGTGAGATCGCTCAATTGATGTGCAAAAGAGAAAGTTGAGGTGTTTAATGTGTGTGTACGTTAAAGGCGGGTAGCTCCTTAAATAGTCGTTGCAGATCTAAGATCTCTGCGTTAGAGAACTGACAAGTCTGTAATGGGACAATCAGAGGAATAAATCTAAATATATACATATTTTTAAGTTTACACAAAAATATGGGTGAAAATCATTTATACATCCCAATTTTGCTTTAAATTGTTTTAATATATATATATATTTTAAATATACATTAAAATATGGGTGAACATTTACACATCCCAATTTTGTTTTAAAAATTAAATTCCCCTCTCACTTTTGAATTATTAATATTCTCCTCCTCATTTCTCAATTTACTATTTAAAATGTCTATCATAACCTCTATACTATCAACACTTGTCTATTTTCGTTTGTTTTTTTATATTTTTTTAATGTCATGAAATTTTTCTCATTTCTATTATTTATCTTATGAATTTACCTATACAACAACAAAAATCTCATTTTAAAAATAAAAAAAATAAAAATAATAATAAAGCATATTTTTAATGATATTGAATATTAAAAATAAAGAGGCAAAAAATAATAATAATAATTTGCTCATATATGTAATTTGTTAATAGCAATAAAAACTCAAAAACCTATTTACACAATTGAGAATTAAAAATAGTGAGAAAACCTACAAATATATACTCAACTCATGTAATAAAAAATTTAATTATTAAAAGATAGAGGTATTTTTATAACAATTCCTAAAAATAATCTATTTATATTTTAAATGAATTTTAAATTTTAAATGTAAAATATTTCATTAATAACAATCAAAACTCAAATATTTATATATTCAAATAAGAGAGAAAGTGTTAGGGCAGAGCTAACAGTTTGTTTGGATGATTGTTACGCATCGTTTCATAATGTATCGTATCGTACTATATTGTATTGTACTGTATCGTTTGATAAATACAATGTTTGGATAGATTGTGTCGTTTGCCATCATTTCATGAACACATACCAGCAATATGAAGAATAAACTTGCAACATTATAAAGAAAAATTATGATACAAGGTAAAATTACTATATAAAAAAGTAAGGTAAATGATAAAATAAAATAATTTAATAATAATAAAGGATGAGATTGAGAGAAAAAGACAAGGTAACGACAAGACCACACCAAATCAGTCGTTATATAAAATGACACATTTCGTCGTTATGTAACGACGGATTTAACGATACGATACAATAAAATTTAAGTAACAATCAAAACAAACATTGTATTTAAAGTAACAATACGATACGATACAATGGGTATCGTAACGACGGATTTAACGATACAATGGGCACATTTCGTCGTTATGTAACGACGGATTTAACGATACGATACAATAAAATTTAAGTAACAATCAAAACAAATATTGTATTTAAAGGAAATAAGAGGGTTCAATTGAATCCCCTGATAGAAAATTGGACGACGCAAATGGGGCAAATAGAATTTTTTTTTAGTTATATAAAAGTTGCTAAATTCCCTTGCAGTTAGAATTTTTTTTATTATAGTGGTAAAGGGGTTGAAATTTATTTGAATCACAAGTTCAAATCCAAGATTTAATATTTTAGTATTTTCTTAATCCTCATGTATGAATTTAGTGCTCTTTCATTGAGAAAATAAAGTTTAAATATATAATTAATGCGTGTTATATTAAAATAATAATCATAAAATAAACATAAATTTTGTAATAAATTTATACAAGGACTATTCTATTTATAATTTTAATAAGCTTAAGTTATAGTTTATAATAAGGTATACAATGATTTAAATTATACGTAATAAAAAATATCATATATAATTAAAAAGTATTATACATTTACATATAGGTTGGCAAAGACAAAATAGAATGTGTAGGATAAGAGGGGAAGAATGTCAATTGTTTAAAGTTGAGGGATGAATTTAATATTTAAAGTAAAGTTAAGGGGTGTAAATAATTTTTACCCTAAAAAGTATCTTACATCATAAATTTAGTACTACTCATTTTGTCCTTCCTTTTTTGATTTTCATTCGATGTTTAATAGTCACTTTGGAATTTAACTAATCTAAATTCACGGCAGGAACCATTAAGAAGGTAAAATGCTTCCTATCAAAATTGACTTTATTTTTACGGTTTAAATTCTAAATCTCTAATTAAATATAAAAAATTATTTACCATCACACCATCATCTTTGATGGTCATTGCTGCTATTTTGTCACCATTGATGGAGAGCGTATAGGGACTCGCTTACACCTTCTTCTTTCTTTTTTTGACTTTAATTTATATATATTAACAGGGTAGCAAAATATTGCACTAGCAAGTAAAGTTAAACTATCATGTTATTCTAAAAATGTTTAGAATTAATCTAAGATTTAAATGTTTTAAAAACAAGGCAGTGTTGAAGCAGATAACACGCCTTATTTTCAAATTATATATCTCACATTTAATGAAAAATTACTTAGTGATATATTTTAGATGATTTGATAGGGAAAAAACTTATTTATACTATTGGTATATATTATTCAAATTCCCCATCCCTTAATAAAATTTAAGGATAGCAGAGAGAGATAACATTGTTAGTATACTGTATTTGTAAAATAATTCTGCACAAGGAAAAATAACGTATAAACATAAATGTAGAAGAAATAAAATTTGATCTGAGCCCACTGAATTTACAGTGTTTCCTTAAGGAACTTAGTCTCCTTTGAATGTCGGTTCCTTATTCAACAATGCTAGAATCTGCTTGTACTGCTCCTCTATAAAGAATGGTCCTTTTCCAGCAAAAACATCCTGCAAGTCACAGCTAAAAGAGCATTGAGTACCAGCATTGCTAGAAACATTGTTAACAACATTAAATTGTGGAGTTGCTCGACCAAATTGTCCATTTGTACCACTATTTCCACGACCAAGTTGTCCAATATTGAGCTGATTGAACCTCTTTTTTCCTTTAAAATTTTAAGGATATCCAATGGAGTTTATAGTAGTTTTTTTTGCTATGACCTTTGTAACCATAATGTTCACATTGCACAAAGATTTTCTTTCCCTTGTAGCCTTAGTTACGACCTACCTACATAGCTACTAGTTCATTCTTATTAGTTACTGCACCCATACTAGGACACTGTCTAGATTCATTTTCAATCACCATTGCATAAGCTTGATTGATGGAAGGCACATTTGACTTTATAAAGTTCTGTTTTCTAGCTTGATCATAAGAATCGTTTAATCCACTAAGGAATTGCAGCAATCTCTGCTGCTTTAAATGATCAACATAATCCTTTGAATTGGCCTTAGGTACCATAGCATCATACTCAATCCATAAATCCTACAATTTTGTGAAGTAACATGAAACAGAATCTGTACCTTGTGAGAGAGTGGCAATGGCTCGATACAGTTGAAAAATTCTCATGTGGTTCACTTTATCGAATATCTCCCTCAAGTCTTCCCATACAAGATGAGCATTTGAAGCATATGCAATTACACATAAGAGCTCTGTGGACACT
The DNA here is from genome assembly GCF_000715075.1 of Nicotiana tabacum. Taxonomy (NCBI): domain Eukaryota; kingdom Viridiplantae; phylum Streptophyta; class Magnoliopsida; order Solanales; family Solanaceae; genus Nicotiana; species Nicotiana tabacum. The sequence goes on along the minus strand of NC_134101.1, from coordinate 86,024,470 downwards.
TTGTTCATGAGCCATGAGATGACAATAGCATTATAAGTCTCCCATTGCTCTTGTAGCTCAGCAGTACATGATTCCTTCGTACAAGTTCCATTCACGAACCCTAGCTTTCTCTTCCCAAGTAGTGCGATCTTCATCGTCCTACTCCATAGCCCATAATTTTCATATCATGTAAGCTTCACAGCTTGGAATAGGACGATGAAGCTTAGTCTCCTTCCAGTGTGAAGCTTACATGATATGAAAATTACGGGCTATGGAGTAGGACGATGAAGATCGCACTACTTGGGAAGAGAAAGCTAGGGTTCATGAATGGAACTTGTACGAAGGAATCATGTACTACTGAGCTACAAGAGCAATGGGAGACTTGTAATGCTATTGTCATCTCATGGCTCATGAACAAAGTGTCCACAGAGCTCTTATGTGTAATTGCATATGCTTCAAATGCTCATCTTGTATGGGAAGACTTAAGGGAGATATTCGATAAAGTGAACCACATGAGAATTTTTCAACTGTATCGAGCCATTGCCACTCTCTCACAAGGTACAGATTCTGTTTCATGTTACTTCACAAAATTGTAGGATTTATGGATTGAGTATGATGCTATGGTACCTAAGGCCAATTCAAAGGATTATGTTGATCATTTAAAGCAGCAGAGATTGCTGCAATTCCTTAGTGGATTAAACGATTCTTATGATCAAGCTAGAAAACAGAACTTTATAAAGTCGAATGTGCCTTCCATCAATCAAGCTTATGCAATGGTGATTGAAAATGAATCTAGACAGTGTCCTAGTATGGGTGCAGTAATTGATAAGAATGAACTAGTAGCTATGTAGGTAGGTCGTAACTAAGGCTACAAGGGAAAGAAAATCTTTATGCAATGTGAACATTATGGTTACAAAGGTCATAGCAAAAAAAACTACTATAAACTCCATTGGATATCCTTAAAATTTTAAAGGAAAAAAGAGGTTCAATCAGCTCAATATTGGACAACTTGGTCGTGGAAATAGTGGTACAAATGGACAATTTGGTCGAGCAACTCCACAATTTAATGTTGTTAACAATGTTTCTAGCAATGCTGGTACTCAATGCTCTTTTAGCTGTGACTTGCAGGATGTTTTTGATGGAAAAGGACCATTCTTTATAGAGGAGCAGTACAAGCAGATTCTAGCATTGTTGAATAAGGAACCGACACTCAAAACAACGTGGAAAGTCAAAGCAATATGGCAGGTATTACAGCTTGTTTCGTGTCCAAAGATATTAATAGTGAATGGATTGTGGACTCAGGTGCCACACATCATATAGCTACATCTATGAATTTATTAACAAATGATAATAATAAGAAAGAATATAAAGATACAATGCATTTGCCTACTGGAGATAAGATATATATTTCTCATACAGGTCTTGCATCTCTGTTTGGTATTGAGGTTATAAAAGGTGTTTTATACATACCAGACTTCAAATTTAATCTCTTATCAGTCTCCAAACTCACAAGAGAACTGAGGTGTTCAGTAAAAAATTTCCCTGACTTTGGCCTCTTCCAGGATCTTTACAGTGGCAGGGTGAAAGGGATTGGTAAGGAGACAGAAGGTTTATACATTATCAAAGGTAGCAGTAATAATAATAGTAGAAACTGTAATGAAACAGCATCAGTTGCAATAAGAGAGGACTGCAGGTTGTGGCATCAAAGGCTTGGCCATCCTTTAGCTTCTGCTATGAAGAGTATGAACTGGTTAGAAAGCATTGTAAATAATGATCTCCTGAATAATTGTCTTGTATGTCCCTTAGCTAAACAAACTAGATTGTTGTTTCCTACTAGTACTTCTAGGGCAGTATCCCCTTTTTATCTTGTTCACATAGATTTATGGGGCCCTTAGAAAACATATATCTATGACAAGAAGTACTATTTCCTTACTTTTGTGGATGACTTTAGTAGCTTTACTTGGATTCATTTACTACAACTCAAATCTGAAACAATTGTTGCAATAAAAAACTTCCTGTTAATGGTAAAAAAATAGTTTGGAGTAATGGTAAAAGTTTTAAGATCAGACAATGGCATAGAGTTCTTTAACTCATAATGCAATGATCTGTTACAAGATTTTGAAATACTGCACCAAAGCAGTTGTATTCACACTCCACAACAAAATGGAATCGTGGAGAAAAAACACAGGCACATCTTAGATGTAGCAAGGGCACTGAGATTTCAATCAAAAATGCCAATTTAATATTGGGGAATCTATGTAACTACTGCAGTATACCTGATGAACAGGTTACCCTCATAAGCTATTAGAGGAAAAAGTCCTTATGAGATGCTATACACAAGGCCTCTATCCTTAACTCACCTGAGAGTGATAAGGTGTTTGTGCTTTGCTTCAGTTGTTCCAAAAGGAGATAAATTTGTTGCAAGAGCTAAGGCATCGGTCTTGATGGGATATTCAGAAATACAGAAGGTTACATCTTGTTAGAGCTTGCTACCAATTGAATATTTATAAGTAGTGATATGGTATTCAAGGAATCTATGTTTCCTTTTGCAAAACAACAGGAGTCTCCCATCAGTCACAATCCTCATGTTGACCATATGAATTCTGGTATATGTGATGCTAGAATGCCATCTGCAGAAGTTACAAATAATTCACAAAGCTTAGACCAAGGTCCAGATGTGGATCAAGGCTTAGTTGAGCACACAACTGACAATGCAGAGGAAGACAATGAGTTGCAAGATAACTCATCATCTGAAGGCATCACTCTAATCATATAGGAAGATGAACCTCATGCACCTACTCAAGACATGGCATCTGACACTGCACTAAGGAAATCCTTCAGGACATCTATACAACCTATTTGGTTGAGAGATTATGTCACAACACAAAAAGGAACAAGTAAATATCCCATCACTAACTACATATCATATAATAAAGTCACACCAAAATACCAAAGCTATTTGACAAAGTTTTCTACATTAGTTAAGCCTAGATATTTCAAGCAAGCGCAAAAGATGCCAGGTGGATTGAAGCAATGAAACAAGAAATCAAGGCTTTAGAGGATAATAAAACGTGGGAAGTTGTAGATTTTTTTTAAAGTTGTTTACCATCAGGAAAACATACTGTGGGATCCAAATGAGTATACAAGATCAAATACCAAGCAAATGGAGATATTGAAAGGTTCAAGTCTAGACTAGTTGCAAAAGGTTATAGCCAACAAGAGGGTCTGGATTACCATTATACTTTTTCTCCTGTAGTGAAGATGGTAACAATGAGGTCAGTAATAGATTTGGCTGTTTCAAAAGGATAGAATTTATACAAGATGGATGTCTATAATGCCTTCTTGCAAGATGATCTTTATGAAGAAGTTTACATGGATATGTCTGAAGGAATTAGGAGGCAGAGGGAGTAGAAGGTTTGTAAATTGCTTAAGTGTTTGTATGGACTTAAGCATGCATCAAGATAGTAGAACATTAAGTTGTCTGATGCACTGGCAACAACAGGTTTCATACAAAGCAACCATGATCATTCCTTATTCATATTGAGGAAACCAGAAGGCATGGTGATCATCTTGGTGTACGTGGATGATTTACTCATCACAGGCAGCAATGATCAACTGATTACTGAGGCAAAGGAGATACTTCATCAACAATTCAAGCTAAAGAACTTAGGTGAGCTTGAGTACTTCTTAGGTATTGAGATTTTAAGGTCAGCATCTGGGGTAATCTTGAATCAAAGGAAGTGTGTTCTAGAACTCATTTATGAAATGGGACTCAGTGGTGCTAAACTAGCAATCACCCCTTTAGAAACCAATGTCAAGTTAACCACAATTGTATATGATCAGGCAACATGTTATACATGTGACTCACTTTTAGAAGATGCTAGTGCATATCAAAGATTGATAGGTTGTTTGCTGTATGTGACTATAACAAGACCTGATACCAGCTATGTTATTCAGACCTTGAGCCAATTCATGCAACACCCTAAGAAGTCCCATTAGGAGGCTGCTCTTAGGGTGGTTAGATATCGAAAGAATGCTCCAGGACAAGGTATTTGGTTGAGATCTAATCCTACATCAGAGTTGCAATGTTGGTGTGATTCTGATTGGGCTTCTTGCCCCAATACTAGGAGATCAATAAAACATTATGTGATAAAATTTGGTGAATCCCTCATTTCATGGAAGTCAAACAAGCTGCAAACAGTGTCCAGAAGTTCTGCTGAAGTTGAATATCGAAGTATGGCTTCTACTGTAGTTGAAGTCACATGGTTACTAAGCCTATTTCAAGAGTTGGGAGTTCCCATTAAACTTCCTGTTCTGGTGCAATGTGATAGCAAATCTGCTATACAATTGGCTGTTAATCCCATTTTTCACGAACAAAATAAACACATTGAGATCGATAGCCATTTCATTCGTATAAGATCAAAGCAGGGGTGGTCAAGTCTGTCTATGTCCATTCCAAGGATCAGCCAGCTGATTTACTCACCAAGAGACTCTCTCAAGCTTCACATGTTCATCTTCTTAGCAAGCTTGGTGTGCTGAATATATTGCACCCTCTAGCTTGAGGGAGAGTCTTGTGAACTCTAGTTAGTTATAGTCAGTTATAGTTAGTTAGAGCAGATATTGTGTCCATCTGGTAGTTAGTTGGTTAATGTCAGCTCATAAGTTAATGATTAGTGTTAGTTAGACTTGTATAAATATTCTCCAGTATCTTCAGAGAAGTAATAGAAAATTATTTCGCAATTCCTGCTTCTTCTTCATATATGTGCTCTAGAAGATTTTGCCATTAGAGCAGTGCAGAGCTATTGTGAATCTGCTCAGTGTGAGAGCAGATTTTAGCACTCGTGTACTTCCACACCTTTTTTCCTTAATCCACTATTTTGTTCCAGCTCCCTTTAGCAACCTAGTTCACTCTCTTGTGTGCACACGAAAGTGAATGAGCAAAGTTCTTCTTTTGTTTCTTGTTCTCGAATCAAACTTCTTTTGCTTTCCTTTCATCCAGCTTTCTCCTATGCATAAGAATGCACGTAATGAGCAACTCATATAACCTCCCGCATTCACACAAGTTATGTACTAAAACTATGCATTTTTCACCGTTTACCATTAACCAACAAGAGGAGTAGAGGATGTTTGACACTAGTCTATTTCTAACTAGAGGTCTCAAGTTTAGTTATTAAAAATTAATTTGTTTTAACACGAAACGCTTTACGTTTCTTAGCGAACTTGCCCACGCAAATTTGGATTAGTATGGCCAATTATGAACTTAGCATTCGGGTTTTTAAAAAAATGTTTTCTTGAATCGTATATCACAAACCCATGGCATTTCTATACTATAAATGTTGCATCACATGTTGGTTTTAGACTTGAATATTATTTCTAATGAAAACATTTTTGTAAAATAAGCACTCGGATGCATGTGGTTATTTGGGTATTGCATAAACTATTCTACCTAATGAGAATCTCATCTTAAAAATGAGTTTCCATATCAAATATTCGAAGTTTCTTTTATTATATAAGGTATTGTGCATTTCGTACGTTAGTGTCTTGAACTATATATGGACCCGTTTGGCCACGGGGTGGTTTCAGATCTAATTTGGATGAAAAGCTGTTGCTGATTGTTGGTGTCTGGTTTTCTTCTTCGTGAACACGAAGGAAGTATCACGTTCGCAAAGACGAAATATTTAGGACTACTGGTTTGGTCTTTGCGAACGCGAGGCAGTGGAAGCGAATGCAAAGCAGGGGCTGGTTAAGCTTACGCGAACGTGACGCAGTGCTCGCGAATGCGAAGAAGGAAGGGAGTGGGCCTGGAAGAGCTAAGCCTTCGCGAATGCGGCCGTGAGACCGCGAACGCGAAGGGGAAATTCTGAGGTATGCAAGTTTGGCCTTCGCGAACGCGAGGGTATTTTCGCATTCGCGAAGGAGGATTTCTGGGCGTAAGGATTTTGAGCTTCGCGAACGCGAGGGACGTTCCGCGTTCGCAAAGAAGGGCAGTGCTGGGCAGTGTGATTTTAAAGATGGGTCTTGGCCATTTTCTTTCATTTTTCTCTAGGCTTGGACGATTCTTGGAGGATTTCAAGAGGGGGCTTTCATCACCAATGGCAAGGTAAGTTGTTCCCACTCATTATAAGTCAAATACATTGATTATATCTAGATTTGAGCATGAGAATTAGTAGAAATTATGGATTTTGGTGGAAGACCTAGAAATTGATATTTTGGATTTTTACCACGACTTTGGGCATGAAATTGATAGCAAATTGTATAATTGAATTTGTGAGGTTATGGTAAAGTTTATCTTCAAAAATTTTCGGAATCCGGACACGTGGGCCCGAGGGCAATTTTGTCAACTTTTTGATCGGGATTAGAAATTATTATAAATTAGTTTATTATGAGTAATTGAGCATAAATTAATCGGTTTGCATAATTGTTAGCTAGTTTTAGAGCGTTGTGCATCAATTTGGGCCTTCAGAAGGGTGTGGAATGTCGGTTATGGAACTTCGGAGCGAGGCGAGTCTCCTTTCTAACCTTATAAGAGGGAATTTTTTTGCTAAAATATATTTGGGATTTTTCTGGAAAATACATGTTTGCCCATAGATTTTATCTACTCCCTCCGGTCCAAAATAAGTGATTTTTTGGTTGTTTTCACACATATAAAGAAATTCACCTTTTAACATTAATTAGCAATAAAATTGACCATATTAACCTTTACTATCTCTTCACATAAACACTCCTAACAAATACTCCAACATTAATTACTCCAAGGGCAATGTAGGAAAAAATAATTAATTCATTCTTGAAATTTGAAAAAATCACTTTTTTGGACCACAAGAAAAAACTAAAAATCACTTATTTTGGATCAGAGGGAGTACATTTTAGCAAATTCCCAAAATCCAAATTCTAAATTTTGGCCCAAAATATCACAATTACAATCTTTAAAAATTGTCCCAAACTTTGTATTTTATAAAAGAGCCCACTATTTATTATTTTGTAATAATGATTATTCGTATTCTCAGTCATCTGATAGTGTATTATATAGTTCATTATAAAAATGATAATTTTGTACTAAATTTATTTATATTCAAGATTACGGTTTGCGACAACATATGCCTTGGCTATATAATCACTCCTCTGCGCCTCCCACTGCCTTATGATGACAGCCTCATGTAGAGGATTCATGGTGTAGCTGTCGGCAACGTCTCACGAGGGCATATAATCTCATAGCCGTATGAATATTTTTTCCAAAGGCATAGGTCTAAGGCAACACAAATCGGGCTAAACCTTACCTTACTAATCCTATTGAGGCAAAGAAAAGGCCTCACCTACTAGCAAGCATGTAAAAAGAAAGAACTGGAAAGGACCAAATATTCAATGATCATCACAGAGTTTATAACATACTCTGTGATGATATTACAAATGAGAATACTAACATAATGGTAGAATAAAATGATGAAGGAATTAAAATGTTGTCCCTTCTTGTCCGAACTTGTAATTTCTTCAATTTGTAACTCTTTTTCATCACAATCCCAATTCTTCAAGATGTATTCAAAATTCATGATTTCTTTTTTGAAAGATTGGACTTTGTAGATGTAGTTGGGGCGGCCTTCTTTTGTTTGGCAACTCTCATTGGAAGTCGCCTAACATTTAAAAAATCACTAACCTTGTCGTCCCAACTATTTTTCCTTGTATGAGTCTTCTTGCCTTTGCCGCTATGCATAGGTGATAAATCTCCTTTTCTTGTAGCCTCTGCTCTACATTGTTGTATCATTGCATCTTCCTCTCCTTCTTCAAAAATTTCTCTCCCCACATTCACAGATTGTGGAGCATTTTGGACGATGTCTATTGTCACCAATGCAGATTGTCCCTTTGTATTTGTCACCATTGCCTTGCTTTGATGTTGTTCAGCTTTTTTGCAGCTTATTCCTGCTCTTACTCACAGGACCAGTGCTATAGGCAGTTGGATTTACAGGAGTTAACGAAGTAGAACTCACCATTGCATCCAAAAGCTTTCTCTCCTCCTCTGAAATAACTGGGACAGTTGTGACGATTTGATTCTGTCCAGATTGCACTGATGTGACTTCTCGATCACCTTTAGTACTAGCTGCTGGACTAACCTTCGTTGTAGGTGTTGTTGCATGTGTACTGGTTATCACACCTTGGAGCTGCCCAGTTTTTTGTGGTACTGTTGTATTTCGATCACCTATAGGATTATTATTTGAGGAGTTGGGATCAATTTGCTGCTGCTGCACAATAATTGTAGGTGCTCCTGTTGCTGCATTTTGCATACCAGAATTTGAGTAACTTCTGGGAACAAAAGCATGAGCATTGAGGTTCAGATTACTCTTGGCACTTGCTACTCGTACTTGTCCAAGGTTTTTCATAGCCATTATATCAATCTCTTCCCCTGCACTATCACGATCAACCTCCTTATCAGCCTCTTCTGAAGAATAATCAGCGAAACCATTGCCCCAATCCTCTTCATCGTCATCCTCATGCTGCTCTTGACAAAGCTTGGATTTGATAGCCATCAACCTCAGATTTGACTGTATCACCTCATTATTATTCCCCGTTGACAACATGAGCTGCCCAGATTCACCTTCAAACTCCCCAGAAGATTCCACTGATTGCGAGGGGATTTCAAAAACTGAGGTGTTTAGAGTGACAAATGGTTGTTTAACAATATTGGGGTTCATCATCATTGCATTTTGTGTATCTTTGATGATTTGTTCGACTTGAGGATTGGAAAAAATAGTGTGGCTGCATTAGAACTGTTTGCCTCAGCCTTTTGTGCATCAGCAGGAACAATGTCTTTCGACACACTTAGTTGACCACCTGCGTTATTGTGAAATTGCTGTTGATTGCTACTGCCTGAAGCTTGTGGTTGGCCATTTTTTGGATTTTTGTTCATCATTGTTGATTTAGCAGCATCAGGTACTTGACTAGCCTAATCCACAAGTCGAGCAGCTATGTCATTTGCCTTTGTCCGCGGATTTACATTCCATGTAGAGCTTGTTTTTCCATCTACTGATTATGTCTCATCATCCCTCTGTTGGTCCTTATTTATAGTCTTATTAATATCATGCTCACCCTCATTGACCAAAGCATCAAAAGAGTTTGATACTCCAATTACTTGTGATGGTACAATCTGATTTTGAAAAGCAGCTTGCTTCTTGCTAGGTGATGTATTGACCATTGTCCAGTTGTTGCTCTTAGTAGCTACTTTGCTTGGAGTTGTATCAGATTTCCTTGGTTCACCAGGTGCCTTAGTAGGTTGTTTCTCCTTTATATCTGTTATCTTCTCCTTCTCAACTACACATTGATGTACATTACCTTCTCCAATTCTTTCCTTTTGCACACCTTGAAATTTACATATTTGTGCAGCAGAGACTTCCAGTTGCCCTGCTCTTTTACCATTTGGATCAATAGCTGCTCGATCAGCTGTATGAGTCAAACCAGAAGCATTTTTCCATTCCCCAGTAGTGGGTAGCAAAAATCCAGCTGAATTGTCCATTTTGTCAAACATTGCTACTGTACCATTTGCCCACTCCAAACTATCACCAATTACAACAGGAGCTTTGAAACCTCCTGCATTATTTTCTATCCTCCCATGAGAGGTAATGGGCACTCCTCTATCAGATAAATTAGCAGAGTTCTGGACAACTGCTACTTGTATAACCTGTAGGGCGTTACCAGTAGAACCTCGAACAGCAGCATGCCTTTTATCCTTCCCAAGTTGCAACGCTGCACCATCTCGATCCTCATTAGACTTTTTCTGTTCCATAGCTCTACTTTCAGGTCGATCAATAAGAGTTGCAGCAGTAGAAACATGTAGCTCATCATAGGCCTGCCCCACAAGATTAATCGCTAAAGTTGGACCCTTATCATTCACTGCTCGATCAATGTTCAAGTTACTAGTTCGATTTTCCATTGCTCTTCGCACCTTTTGCTGCTCGACCACAATCGTCTTTGCTATATTATCTACCATTTTTCCAGCCCTTTTTGCATTAAGATAGTCTCTAGATTCCCCTTCTAATTTGTCAAGATTACACGACCCTTCAACTTCAACAATTGGTGCAGCTTCTTCATTACTTTTCCCGATCGTCCAACGACATGATTTTACATCATGTCCTTGGTGTTTACAACATGTACAAAATTTAGGGAGATTATCATATATTATCTGCTAGTAATGTTCAACTAACCTTCCAGAAATTGTATCCACAATATTTATCCTAACTCGCTTAGGATGTTTGTCCAGCAGCTCAAGTAGCACCTTCACTCTCGCCGTACTTGGTCGCGTTCTATCTTGAGTCACTTTGTCCACTGCTAATGGCTTTCCCACTGCTGAGGCTATGGATAATAAGGATTTTTTGTGAAGAAATTTGCAAGCAAATCTGGTAATGAAATTCATACCACTGCTCTTGACGTTTCTTCACGAGGATTAAATCCTATCGTCCACGGGAAAGTTCTATAAAAGAATTCTTCACCTTTTGCTGTAATATAACCAGTAGTTCTCGACAAAACTTGGACAAAATCATCAAAAAGATCAAACCTTAACAAGATATACCGATATTCTAGTTGCCCAACATTACAATATCCTTTCACGTTAAATTACTTTGGAATAGCTTGTCGCAACTCATGAAGATCTGGTTTCCCATACGAGAATTTTAGAATTACTGCTTGATGCAGTCCTTCTTCTATGGTGAATGAGTTAACCTCTTCAATGGTGAATTCAACAGTTGGTTCTCCATGAATAACAGTAACTGGACATAACTCAATTTTCGATTTCGACACGTCAGATTTGTGACCAGCAATTCTTTCAGCATATGTTTGTTTTGGATTGTGTTTAACAATTCATTCCTTTGGATTTTGACTGGACTCTCCCACAGCATGGAGCTGGGGAGAGACGAAGGAAGCCATGGCTGCTCAAAACACAGAACCTGCGTGCTACAGTAACCTCTACATTAATTCGTAGATCTTGAACAATTGATTGCGAGTTTGGAGATGAAATCGATTGGGGATTGTGTGCAAATATTAGGAGCTTCTTTAGACACCAATTTTAAGGGGTCAAACTTTAGAGTCCCTTTTTCAGTAGATTTATTTTTTCTTCTGTATACGGATAAAACCGGGAATATTGAGCACCCTAATTTTGCGGACGGGAAAACAAAGAGAACATAACTACGTTTAGTCGAGATCGAAGTCGGGAGCCGCCCGTATCAAAGCCCGAACAAAACACCTGCCCCCGGAGCCATCGAGATCATGCCCCCAGACTTGATTCGAATAACGAGACCTCGGAAAGCATTGCCAAACGACCGCACATGATTAACAAAAGGTCGTGATATCCGTGCCCAACCGGATATCACGGCGAGAATCTCGGCCCGTATCAGCAGTAGATAAGTGATTAGCAAAAAGAAAGATTTTTACCTTTTTTGAAATTGTACTTAGGGTATAACTCCCCTACTATATAAAGGGGAAGCTGATTATTCATTAACATTTTTGTAACATGCATACCAAGGCAATATACTTCTGTTTCCTCTGCTTCTAAAGGTTATTCTATGTTCTTAGTTTTGTTCATAGCTTTTCGTAAGTGTTTGGATCTGAATCGAAGGCAGGCTAATTGTTTGGATCATAACCGAACCCGAACTCGGTATTACTATTGGTTTGGCTATTTACTCTATCTTTTATCTGCTTATCTAAGGTCATTAATCACTCGTATCGAATTAAATTACGTATCCTTAAAACCGCGTATAAATTCAATTGTTATACACTTTTACGGGTAAACAATTTGGCGCCCACCATGGGTCTAAGGATAATAGTGGTAGTTTGATACAAATTTTCATAACACACTATATCTTACGCTTGTTCTTTAAGATTTTAATATCAGATCTACCTAAGGATGTCGAACTCCCAGTCTGATCATTTCAATATTGATATTGAGTCTGGCCATCATGGCGAAAACAATAATGTAGCACCTAGCAACGATGTGCCTCCTGCCGATCCCAACAGAGCCTCAGTCGCAACCCAATCCATGCCAACTCGTGGGCATCGACACCAACCTGTCGATTGACCCTAAGAACAACATTTGTGGATGAGCCCGACCAAAGGCTCGAGGTACGCCCGAAGGTGAAGGCAACGGGATTAATCTGCGGATGATCTTCGAAATGTTACAAGCTCAACAAGTGGCGATAGCACAACTACAGAACCAAAGCCGCGCCCCAGCAGAGTTGAGCCCGAATAATCCCGAAAAAACACCCGAAGGAATGAGCAAGTCATGGAGAGACCGATGGAAGCTGAGCTCGGGACCAACCTCGAAATCATTAAGATACTTGAGGAACCGATAAAGCGGGTGGAATCGGGGGAAAAGAAAATTGAGGCCAACGACAAAGAAATAGAGACTTATAACTCCAGAGTTGATCAAATCCCAGGAGCACCCCCGATATTGAAAGGCCTGGACTCCAAGAAATTTGTCCAAAAGCCTTTTCCCTTGAGCGCAGCACCAAAGCCAATCAAGCAGAAGTTCCGTATGCTCGAAACTTCGAATTGTAATGGAACCACGGATCCAAACGAACACGTAACCTCCTACACATGTTCCATCAAGGGAAACAACTTAGAAGATGACGAAATCGAGTCGGTTTTGCTGAAAAAGTTCTGAGAAACCCTGTCAAAAGGAGCAATGATATGGTATCACAACTTACTCTCTAATTCTATTGATTCATTTGCTATGCTTGCAGATGCCTTTCTAAAAGCGCACGCCGGGGCCATCAAGGTTGAGTCTAGGAAATCAGACCTTTTCAAAGTAAAACAAATAGATAATGAAATGCTCAGGGAATTCATGTCGAGGTTTTAGATGAAACGAATGGATCTGCCTCTAGTTGCAGACGATTGGGCCGTTTAGGCGTTCACCCAAGGACTCAACCACGGAAGCCCTTTAGCTTCATAGTAGTTGAAACAGAATTTGATAGAATAACCGGCGATAACTTGGGCCGATGTCCATAACAGGTACCAATCAAAAATTAGAGTCGAGGACGATCAGCTCAGGGCCCCCTCCGGGTCCATTTATCTTGTTAGAACTAATGACAAGCCTAAGAGAGTTGTCAATCATGAACCAAGATCGAATAAGGACCGGTATCAACCATATAATGGATACCGAAGAGGTAACGGATCTGGGCGTAACTCGGTGAGAAACAAAAAAGGAACGATCGAAGCCATAGTATTTGCGGACTCATGAGAAAAAATGGTTTTGATAGGCCACTCGGGGGCAGGGAGGCAACGATATTATCAAAATATAACTTCAATATCGATGTTATCAGCATCGTATCTTCCATGGGGCGCATCAAAGATACCAAGTGGCCTCGAACATCGCAGTCTGACCTTACCCAAAGAGACCCTAACCTGATGTGTACGTATCATGACACTCATGGTTGCAGGACCAAGGACTGCCGACAACTAAGAGAATAAGTGGCCCGGTTATTCAATAACGGGCGCCTCCAGGAATTTCTGAATGATTGAGCCAAAAACCATTTCAGGAATAGGAGCTCCAACAAACAGACCGAACAAGAGGAACCTCAGCACGTCATTAAAATGATGATTGGTGGATCCGACGTCCCCTAGGGACCAATGATAAAGCATACCAATGTGTCCATCACAAGGGAAAAATGGACCCGAGATTATATACCGGATAGGACCATCTCTTTCAAAGATGAGGAAGCTGAAGGCATCGTGCAACATCATAATGATGCACTAATTCTGTACTCATAAATAAATTTTGAGTTAAGCGTGTGTTAATTGATCCAGGTAGCTCAACCAATATCATCATATCGAGAGTCATAGAGTAGTTAGGTCTACAAGAGCAAATAGTGCCTGTAGTATGGGTTTTAAACGGATTCAACATGGCATACGAAACTACTTAACGGGAGATAACCCTACCGGTGAACAGCGTCAGGACCATTCAGGAAATGAAATTCTATGTGATTGAAGGGGATAGAAGATATAATGCTCTATTCGAAAGGCCATGGATTCACAGTATAAGGGTTGTATCCTCGAGACTACACTAGGCACTGAAGTTCCCCACACTGGGAGGGATCAAGACGGTTTACGGAGAGCGCTATGAAAGAAATGTTCGCGGTAGATAAGTTGATTCCGATGTCCGCACCTTCAACATCAAAGAACACAGAGTTGATCAAGAGGAAAGAAACCAAATAGCAATCAGCAATACATGTCCCGACCGAACCGGAGGAATAAGGAGTAGGCGGGGATGACGATTACGGAGTCCCTAGGTCGTTCATCGCCCCTGATGATTCCAATGCCACCAAGTCAACAGTCGAGGTGCTGAAGCATGTCGTCTTGATCGAACACTTTCCCGATCGAAAGGTATACCTGGGCACGGGATTAACTCTCGAGCTTAGTAAAAAACTCATTAAATTTCTTATATCTAACATAGATTGTTTCTCTTGGTCCCATCTTGATATGGCAGGGATCTCGCCGGAGATAACCACTCACAAGCTGAGTTTGGATCCAAAGTTCTACCCAGTCAAACAGAAGAGGAGACCTCAGTCCGAAGTCAAGCATGCATTCATCAAAGACGAGGTATCTAAACTGCTTAAAATAGGTTCTATTCGGGAAGATAAGTACCCGAATTAGTTAGCTAATGTAGTGATAAGAATATGCGTAGATAACAACGACTTTAACAAGGCATGTCGTAAGGACTCTTTTCCTTTGCCAAACATTGATCGCATGATCGATGCAATGGTCGGGCACGAGATACTCAGCTTTTTCTATGCCTATGCTGGGTATAACCAAATCTAGATGGACTCAGGCGATCAAGAAAAAACTTCCTTTGTCACCACGTTTGGCAAATACTGTTATAATATAATGCCATTCGGACTAAAGAATGTCGGTTCCACTTATCAACACCTAGTAAACCGCTTGTTCGAAGAACAAATAGAAAAATCAATGGAGGTTTATATTGACAATATGCTAGTTAAGTCCCTACAAGAAGAGGACCATTTGAAACATTTGCAGGAAACCTTCGACATATTGAGAAGATACAATTTGAAGCTCAACCCAAAAAAATGCTGCATTCGGGGTCGAATCTGGAAAATTCCTCGGGTTCATGGTATCCAACTGGGGGATCGAGATTAATCCCGATAAAATCAAAGCCATAAAAGACATCACCTTGGTGGATAGTATTAAGGCCGTTCAGAGGCTAACCAAGTGTATAGCTGTCCTGAGCTGGATCATATCGAGATCCTCAGACAAAAGCCATTGATTCTTCTCACTGTTACCTTGGAATGCCAGCAAGCCTTGGGAGAACTCAAACGGTACCTTTCGAATCCACCCCTACTCCATACTCTGAAAGTGGATGAACAATTGTACCTTTATTTGACAGTATCTGAAGTGGCGGTAAGTGGGTCCTAGTTCGGGAAGAGGAAGGTACGCAATTTTCTGTTTATTATGTTAGTAGAACTCTAGGCAAGGCCGAAACAAGGTATTGTCACCTAGAAAAATTGGCGCTCGTTTTGCTAAGTGCCTCTAGACAGTTGAAACCATACTTTCAATACCACCCTATATGTGTCGTAACCTCTTACCCGCTAGGAACATCATGCACAAACCCGAGCTCTCGAGTCGGTTGGCCAAATGGGCCATTGAAATTAGCGGGTACCCGAAATCGCCATAAAATCATATATTTTGGCAAATTTTGTGGCTGACTTTACGCCGATCTTGATACCTAAATTCAAAAAGGAATTGTTGTTAACCTTGGGGACTTTCTCGGGAATTTGGACCCTTTTTATAGATGTTGCTTCGAATGCAAAGGGTTCTGGACTCGGCATTGTGTTGAAGCCGCTTACGAGAAACATAATTAGGTAGTCTATTCCAACTGTGAATTGGTTAACAATGAGGCCGAATATGAGGCCAGGATTGCAGGTCTCGAATTGGCCAAAGGTCTTGGGGCTGAGGTGGTCGAAGCTAAGTCAGATTCCCTCCTGTGGTAAATCAAGTCAATGGGGTGTTCAAAGTAAATGAGAAACGAATGTGAAGGTATTTAGACAAATTGCAGGTAACACTGCATAAACTCAAGGAATGGACCCTTCAACACGTACCCCAAGATCAAAATAGCAAGGCCGATGCTCTGGCTAACTTGGAGTCATCGGTTATGATGATGAATTCATCTTAGGAACAGTTGTACAACTCATGAAATCGGTAGTGGAAGAAGGCCATACAGAAATAAACTCAACAAGTTTAACTTGGGATTTGAGAAACAAGAACATAGACTACTTGAAGACTGGGACGTTGCCCTCAGATCCAAAAGAATCGAGAGCTCTACATACGAAGGCGGCCAGGTTTAGCCTGTCCAAAGATACTCTGTTTAGAAGAACGTCCGATATCCCGCTCGCCATATATTTGGGGCCGGGAGATACCAATATGTCTTGAGAGAAGTCTACGAAGGCACTTGCGGAAACCATTCGGGGGCAGAATCTGTGGTTCGGAAGATAGTCAAGGCCGACTATTACTGGATCGACATGGAGAAAGATGTAAAGGACTTTGTACGAAGATGTGACGCTTGTCAGAGACACCCACAGATGATCCATCAACCCGTAGAGCTACTACATTTGGTCTTGTCACCATGGTTGTTCATGAAGTAGAGAATGGACATCATAGGTCCCCTGTCGTGGGCACCTGGTAAGACTCAGTTCGTACTATTTATGACCTATTATTTCTCCAAATGGGTCGAAACACAAGAATTCGAGAAGGTCAGAGAAAAAGAAGTCATTAACTTCATTTGGGACCACATAATATGTCTGTTCGGGATACCTACCGAGATAGTGTGCGATAACGGGAAGCAGTTCATCGGCGACAAAGTAAACAAATTTTTAGTAGATCAAAAGATCAAAAAGATCTTTTCAACACCCTATCACCCTAGGGGGAATGGTTAGGCGGAATCAACAAACAAGACCATACTTCAAAACCTAAAGAAGAGATTGACCGATGCCAAAGGTAAATGGAAGAAAATTCTTCCCGAAGTCTTGTAGGCATAATGTACAGCCTCGAAATCTAGTACCGGGGCCACTCCATTTTCATTGGTCTACGATGCTGAAGAACTAATATCGGTTGAAGTAGGAGAATCGAGCCTCGAGTTCTAATATGCAATCGAAGAATCAAATGGTGAGGCCATGAACACGAGCCTGGAACTATTGGATAAAAG
Organism: Nicotiana tabacum; assembly: GCF_000715075.1. Lineage (NCBI taxonomy): Eukaryota > Viridiplantae > Streptophyta > Magnoliopsida > Solanales > Solanaceae > Nicotiana > Nicotiana tabacum. Next base: position 86,007,300 of record NC_134101.1, on the reverse strand, counting down.
GCATGAGGCTGCCCTAGTCCAGTTGGCCGCCCAGAAACAGTAGATAGAAAGGTATTACAACCGAAGAGCCAACCTCTGACACTTTAATATTGGGGAATTGGTGTTAAGAAAAGTATCTCTGCACACCCGGAACCTAAATAAGGGAAGCTGGGGCCGAATTGAGAAGGATCATATTGAGTCATCGGGATTACCGGTAAAGGTTCATACAAACCCGAAGCAGGAAACGATGACAACTACCAAACAACTGGAACATAACACACTAAAAACTGTACTACTGCTAAGGTATGATCTCATTTACCCCTTTTATATTATTATGAATCGGACTAACACTTACAGGCAACAACCAAAGGAGAATGTGACTATAAGTTCTGAAAGCATTCGTTGCACTCTATTTCTCTTGAACAGTTTTGTCCCAAATGGGTTTTCTAGCAAGGTTTTTAACGAGGCAACACTAAATTATGCTAACTTAAATTTGAGGACCACTTTTAAATTGGAGTCAATGGTCGCATCAACAATATCTGATCCTTCTCAAGATCGACCTCAAATATTGGGGTCCATCACCCTCGGGTTAGACTTCTTAGCAAGGAAAGAAGTGAATTTTGTGCTTGAATAGCTTCGGCCGGTGGTTAGGATTTATTGGAAGGGCCAAACGGTTAAATGAACCATGCCCGCGTAGGCCACCGTAGCCATATTACAAGCTTTTACGCACTTTCGATCATGTACTTTACACACAAAAATAAAACAATTCCCACCTTGCTATTATATTTTTTGCCTTTTAAAGCATCGAGCCTAAGGGCCTGACCCTAAGGGCTATCCCTATTCGGGGAATATCAAGTCCAAGGGCTACCCACGCTCGGGGACTATCGTTCGAAATAAGTTCGGGCATCTCGGGCTATCAAATCTTGGAGGCACAAAACCTATTAGGTAGTGCCTAAACAAGAAAGGCTACAACCATGGTAAAAAATGGCTCAGAGATGTCTGAATCCCGTAATCAAAACATAAGGCCTTCAATAAACATTCAAAACCTGCCAAAAGGTTACCCTCAGTAAAAGCATCGTCTAAGAACACTTAAGCATTTTTAGAAAATTTCCAGTCACTTTGAGTTTTCAAAGCTTCGAGCAAATAAAAATTGCATCGAGATCAGGTTCTATTTGGACCTCCAAAAAACAAACAACTTATTACTACATTTGATTCTATGCTAACACATTAGAAATATTTGCAAGAATAGAAATTGTGACAAGATGCCAAAAAGGTTGAAATTGGCAAAAGTGAAAATTTTATATATTCCGGAATATCTTTACAAAGGCCCAACAAAAACAGCCTCAAAATGAACAAAACATATGTACACAAAAACTAAAAAACATTCTAAGGCATTCACGCTTGATCTTTGTCGGAGCTTGATTTTTCACCAGAATCATCGGGGCTTTCAGATCCTTTAGAACCCTCGGAGCCCTTTGCACCTTCGAACTCAAAAAATTTCTTCGCCTCGTCCTCAAGGCTTTTAGCCTCCTCGATCTCGGCCGACAAGTCGAAGCCTAGGGCATGGATCTATTCGAGGGTCTCCCTTCGAGACAGTCGCCTCATTTATTTGGCATTGATCTTCAGGCGGGTCTCGGCTTCTTAAACATCAGTCTTCTATTGGGCTACCATCTCGACGGCATCGATATAGGTTGTGTCAAGCTGGGACCTCATTTCTTCGAGCTCTTTAGCAAGGGCATCCCGTTCTACGGCAACCGAGCTCAGTTGTGCTTGGAGATATTCATTTAGTTGGGCCTGTTTATCAGCTTTCTCCTTCGCCACCCAAAGCTGAACCTCCACCAAAGATAGCTTTGCCTAGGTAGTTTCCTTCTCCGAGGTCAGTATATCCATCTTGTTTTTCCACCCATCGTTCATGACTTTGATCTCGTCCATATCTTTTTGGAGTTGGTCGATCTGGTCGATCTTCTGCTGGACCTGCGAGGTTTTGTTGTTAGCCACTACGACTAGTTATTCATTTCTAACTTCAAATACCTTTACCTTTTCAACCAAGTCGGCATGCTTCCACTTAGGACTGATGCTTCCTTCTGATCCCTATCTGGCTCGGCCTGGAGGTCCTTGATGGCCCCTTCTTGTTGCTCACTGAGAAGCTTGTACATATCCTTTTTTGGGCCAACTCCTTGACCTCGAGCTCAAACTAATTGACCTTGGACCGTTATCGGAGGAAGCTCTCGTGATGATGTACCGAGGCTTGAGAAATAATGAAAGATGTGAGGACATCGAAACTTAAGTAAAAATCAAAAAGGCGTAATGATGCCTTACCCGGTTCAGCGCCTACTGAGCCTCATTGAAAAGGCACAACACATTCATCTCTTTCATTTTTGCCTGGTCTTCCTCAGTCATCAGGCATCGGAGGTAGCTTGCTACTCCCACGGGAGCAGACAGAACTCGGGCATCCTTCGAAACGGTAAAAATAATCGATCTTTTGCGATTGGGGTTCGCAATCAGAGTAGGGAGTTGATTGATTTCGGGCTTGAACTCGGCCCACCAGCCTCCTAGGATGTGTCCTTCTTCGGAACTTCTAGGTCACCTAGCCCAAAAAAATCTTCTAAAGCGAACGAGTCCACACCATCAAAAAAGGAATGAAGGGGATCATCAGCACCATGGACCCTTTCATTGGACCTCTCCTTTCCTGATTGGGCCTCCTCGAGCATGGACTCAGTGTAGGAGGGAATCCCTGAAATTTCTATTATACCGGACGCTTCCTTCGAAGCGGAGCCGGTGTCCCAAGAGGTCTCTTCCCCTATCTTCATATCAATATCCCAAGTCTGAGGGAGATCGGCCTCACGAATCTCCCCCTCGGCTATCGCCTACTGCCCAAGAGGGGTTGACCCATGGGCCATAAAAATATCATCTTCTTTGGACTCATCCCTAAGCCGAAGAAGCGAATGTGAGTCCGGTGTTCGGGAGCCGGAGCTCTTCTTTGGCTTACGAGCCAATCTTTTCTTTGGCGTTTCCTTAGAGCTCAGGGAGCCCGAAGCTTTCCTTTTCTTCTTCTTCTTCTTCTTCTTTTCCCCCATGGCGACCCCGGGCTATTTTGTGATGAAGGGATCAACGGACAAGGATATATCCCCGCCCCTTTCCAAAGGCCTAAGTTCGGTGGTCTTAGGCATACCTACAAAAAAAATGAGGGAAGAAAAGTCAGTATGATCTAAGTTAAAAGGCGTAAACCATTCAGGGAAAGACCTTACCATGAGAACGAGCCTCCCATAGGCCCTTCGAAAGTTTGCACCATGCGCGCTCGGAATATGTCATCTATGTGCAGATACCCTCGATCTATTCCTTGAACCGGGGGATAACATTTGGAACCCGGGCAACGACTGCACAACCACAAGTGCGAATGAGAAGAAAGGAAATGAATAAAACATTAACGCTTAAGGAGAGACTATACTTATGGGATTCATTCCATTTACCTTGACTCGGTGAGCAAGCTTTATCAGTTCCCCTCGAAAAATTCAGGGACTGTATAAATGGAAAAGATGTTCTATGGTGAATCAACAAGATTCGGTCTTGTTCACGAACTAATGAAGGAGGATCACGATCCTCTATAAAGACGGATGGATTTGCCCGAGCCACACTTCGTACCTCTTGCAAAATCCAAAACAACTAGGTCCATCGGGACTAGTGTTAAGGGGTAAGTGTAAGCACTTAAGTACCCTCCATGTGGGTAGTAATGTCATCCTCTAACCCGGGGACTACTACATCCTTACCTTCCCAATTATAGTCCTTTCGGACTATAAGAAGGACATCTTCGGTCACGAAGCATATGTACCTTGTTTCTCCTTCACCCCTGTCCTGTTTTCATGAAGGTTTCTCGACCTAAAAGTCATCTGCAGTCGAGCAATGCCCGGGAATATCACGACGTGAATCTCTGCTCGTATAAGTGGTAGATCAGTGATTAGCGAAAAGAAAGATCTCTACCTTTTTTAAAATTGTACTTAGGGTAAAACTCCCCTACTATATAAAGGGGAAGCTAATTACTCATTAAACACTTTTGTAACATGCATACCAAGGCAATATACTTCTGTTCCCTCTGCTTCTAAAGAATATTCTAAGTTCTTAGTTTTGTTCATAGCTTTTCATAAGTGTTTGGCTCTGAATCGAATGCAGGCTAATTGTTTGGATCATAACCGAGCCCGAACTCGTCTTACTATTGGTTTGGCTATTTACTCTATCTTTTATTTAATTATCTATCGTAATTAATCACTCGTATCTAATTAAACTATGTATCCTTAAAATCGCGTATAAATTTTATTGTTATCCACTTTTACGGGTAAACATATTTCTTTGCTATAGTGATTTTGATAAAGTAAAAATAATTTTAAGAAGAAGTTAAAATCAAAAGTCAGAAAAATAATAAATAGTATTAGAATAGTGGCTAATGAAAAGAAGAAGAAATGCCTATTAAAAAGGACTTATTATAGAAGTTAGACTCGAACGCCCGCTGCGCACTTTCATTAACCTTTCAACCCTATTTCTTGATCAAAGCACCATCAAGCTTTTTGTTAATTGGGTGCTTGTTAACTTCTTATATCCATTTTCTTAAGATTTCAATATAATTATGCGTACTTTTAGTCCAATTCAATGGGTGCTTAAGCACCCAAATTTGGTGTGTAGGTCCGCCCATGAAAATAATAGTGGAATCTCAAACTCAAACTCATAAATTTTAAATACTGAATGATTATATGAGCCCACTCGTATTCACGTGTTGTTTTTGAACCTATAGTTATGATGATTTATACTACTCAATTTCTATGTCTAGGAATCATCAGAGGTACTGTCCTTGAAATATTTAATGCCTCAATGATAAACGGTTGGAGCTCAGACAATACTTGTCTTTTAAAATTAATCATGAATTTATTTTCATTTGATAAGACATTATTTTGTTGGAGATTTAACAACTTAATTAGAAGGAATGATAGTAACATGTTAAGCTCATCTGTTTTAAACTAAATAACAAAGTGAAATAAATAAAATAAGTTAGGCGGGTTGCAAACACATAACAATACTGTGGGGGTAGGGCCGGTTGAAATTTTATGAAAACACAAAGGGGTGACTTGTGAGCTATTTTAGATTGTCACTTCACTTAGTTTGATTTAGTCGACTTAAACTGAGTCCCTAAATAGATTTCATGCTACATAAAGTTTGTTATTTTTTCCAATTAAATAGCTGAGAGTAAAGGAGGCACCATATTTTTTGGCAAGCCCACGTCCAGTATCCTTGGTTGTAAAGGAGTTTTTTTTCGAGTTTCTTTAATTCGGATTTTGTACTGTGTACAACTTTTGTTGACTTGAGCAGTTTTGGTTTTGATGATTGACAAAGAAACACATGCATGAACCAATTTCATGGATAGTGTACACAGGTGATGAACGGAATCAAGCAAAAGGCATTCATGTGAAAGAGATAAGTATAAATGATTTTTTTTCTGATAATCCTCGAACGAAAAGGTTGCATATTTGATAAGGAGCATGACTCCTTACTTGAAGAGAACTCTATCCAAGATAAGGAATGAGTTGGAAGTTGAAGATAACTAGAACTCTTCCTCCAAGGAAGAGTAAAGTATTAGAACTCTACTTAATCCTTCTTTTACTAACTCTATAAATATCAGTTGTATTCTTTTTTACAGGTGATGCACACATACTGAAGTTAAGCAAGAATTGAGAGCAAAATAGCAAGGCATTTTGTGAGCAATTCCTGTGAATGTCGCACCCTGTTTTCTCACAAAATTAGGTTTTAACATGTGAGAACTATTTTAAAGGAGGTATTAAAAGAGAAGAGTCGCCACCTAACAATTTTGAGGTGCGTTATGGCACCTATTTGAAAATAACTTTGTTTGACTAGTCTGTGTCACTAAAGATTGAGTAAGGGCTCAAATTACCTCGAAGAGAAGGTGTTAGGCACTCTTTGAGGTCCACAACTGTGGGTCCCAACCAAACTTTAAACTATGTGGATTATGTAATTAGGCTAGGTGATCAAATAAATAAAGAGAAATTTAGAAGTCGAAGAGTCTTATTAAAACATATGAGAGTCGATACAAGTCTTAATAACTATATAGGTACAAACCAAATTGAACTATGTTAAGTATCCACACAAACAAGAGGGGGTCCTAAGTTTTTTAGCCTAAAGGATCACCCCGTGCAACATAAATAATATTTTGCAACTCCCTTTAGGTAGAGGATTAGCAGCGTCAATTAACATCCTATGTGCAGGATTTGTAACAATTGACAAATGGATTCGATTTTATAACACTTTATCGCTATATGCATGCTATCTAAGTGAAGCAGTACAAAGCAAAAGTTGATTAATTAGTTAAGACCCTATGGCCATGGTATCTAGATGAGCAAAGGTATTGTATTGTTGTATCTTATAGGCATGTTATCTAAGAGTGTTGAATAGCAGACGTGGAAACAGACAAATGAAGTGAAGTGTATGCGTGATTCTTATAGGCATGCTTTCTATTAGTGTTCAACACATGAAACTAAATAGCACATATGGCATGTTGAACAAAATATCAAATAGTTTACGTAGACCTTATAGGCATGTTTTCTACCCATTCATGCAAGTATTATAATACCCACCCCCCTATTCATTAATACCCTGATTGTTTGTTTACAAATTATTACAGGCCCAATTAGAACAATAAAACAAATACAAACTTAATACAGCCACTGTGGGCAACATCATCATCATATACCAGCTGATCAGGTGGTGGTGCGTATATAACGCCGTAACCTTTTCCCATTCCATATACATATATTTACATATATACGCGTATATAATGCCATCTGGTCATGGGTCAATGCACATGAATGCAATGCATGAAAAGTACGTCAATAAAATCATTCGGAAGGTCATAAGACCACTTTGCCTCTTGAGCAATATCATAAAGTAACATCTTTTCAACTTTCGTATTTTTCTGAGACCCATTAACATATGATAAAATATTATGACCTATGGAATTTCAAGAACATAGATATCTCTAATACTTCTATGAATAGAGTAACTCATGGAATTTGTGCATTTGCACGTTTCGTTCGTATCGTATGGATCATGCCAAAAGAAAGAAGGGATAGCCTTAACATACCTGTTCCCGGAATCATTTGAACGAATCTTCTTCTGCGAAATATAGACGAAACTCTGCTTTGAAACTCTCGAAATTTAGAAGCTAACTTGGTAGCTCTTGAAATTGAAACGTTGGCTATCATTGAATTGGTGAACGAAAAAAATGATTCTGCTTTTTGGTTGAAATCAGAATTGGCAAAAAGTTTGTAGCTCCTTCACGTTTTTGGTTTCATAAAGAATGTAAAAGTTTTGCTTTTCACGTTTTTACTGTTCAAGGCAGAATGCCAATGCTTTTTGATCTTGAATGAAGTGTTTTCCCAATGTAAAAAGCTTACAAGAGTCTTCATTTTAATAAGACTTGTGAACTAGTCATTAATCCTTGTATGGCACATGTAAAGGTGACTAATGAGTCACCTTAATCATGAAGGGAGGGGCTGCCACGATTCCTCATGAGTCATTGATTAAATTTTTGTCTGCTTATTAGTTAACTGGGTAATGTTCCGTTACCCGGTAACTAACCAATTACCCGTATAATTTAAAAATTGTCCCGAATTACTTAAAATTCTATTTATTTTAAAATACTTTATATATTATACTATCGCGGTCATATGGTACCTTGCATGGTACTAGTTCATAATTATTGGGTATTATCGCTCGACCCGTATTTTATTCCAAATTGACCACTTTCAACGAAGCTCGTTTTCTTTAATCACTGTACCCTCTTATTCTTTATAACACTTATTTATTTCTTGCTATAAATAACATAAGTACGTTAACGTCAAGATGATATCATCCCCAATTCTTACATCGGTTAACTGAAAACGAAATTTTAACGTAAAATACTTCAGGGTGCAACATCGTCGTAACTTAATACTGTGAAGTGTGACATCACCATAATATAATACTATAAGGCACAACATCATCTTAATATAATACTGCGGAACGTGATATCGACGTAATATTGCGGGGTTTAACATCATTCCCCTCTTTGGAACATTCGTCCTCGAATGTTGACTAATGCTCTTATCATTTTCATAACTTATATCTTCCGAATACTTTAAAACTTCCCTTGCCATCTAGGCGACTGTTTTGTGAATAAGTCCAAAGTACAGGGCATTCCTTTCTTAAGCCTCCTTCTCACACCACAACTTGTAGTCAGAATCCTTCTAATCTCGTAACTGCTGCTACCTTTCATTATGCAGCCTCTATGATACTGACCTTGTAAGTGTGCCTATACGACTCTCCTCTCATTTCTCCTCCGTCCTTTAGCCAATCTCTAGGTGTTACTTTGTAAATTTATACTTGGCTTAATAGGATTACCCTTTGGGCATCTATAGGTGTACTGAAGTCCTTCACTCGGTACTTTGTTGAACTTACGAATATTGCTATACTTTTTTTTTCATAAATCCATTTTCCGTATGACTTTACTGCATTAATATAGGTCATATTATACCGTAACTCTTACCTCGATTTCTCGTTACTGAGGTCTGCTACCAAATTCCAGGTTACTTTCATTACTTATCCAATACGTATAAATTTATGTCCTTTAGTTCTTCCACATTACTGTCCATCTTAAGAGTGACGACCTAATATCCTCTCATACTTTGTAATTTTTATCCATCCATTGTTGATTCACTTCAATTTTGATTCATAATCCACCCCTGATAACTCAACCTTTTATGTAATATTGCAGCTAGGATTCACGTTTTATCGGGGAACATCTGAGATGATTAGATTGACCCACTTGGGGCGATACCCTACTTTCATAACCGTATCTCACGACATCCCAATGTGATTCACCTTGTGTGGGTATTTTAATCCTGTCCAATTCACGAGATCCCTTTCTTTTATCCGTCAGATCATTACTTAATTGAAGGCCCAAACGTCATTTTTTTGTCTATAATAATTACCCCTCATTCTATTAACAGGGTAGCATTCCATTTTTTCTGAATGCTATAAATCTTAGATTCCTTTGAGTTCATTCAGGCTATACTGAACTCTCAATAACTTAGAGAAACCATTATCTCTCTTATTTTCATGGACTTAATCCTGAGGACTTATCCATTCTCTTCGCCTTTTCACTTGTCTTTCCTCATTCTTACTCGTGTTTTCTTAAAACTTTGTCGCTCTACCATACTTTAGCTTGCGACCTATAAATATCCATTTATAATACTCGTAACTTTCCTTCAACTTGCTTACACCATATATTTCCTTATATTATTTTGGAATGTCAAGCGATACATCACACCGTCTCCAACTCTTCTCTATTCTCTAAACTAGATCTCTCAGTACTTAGAAACCATAGGTTGGAAGACATGCCATTGACGATGTCGTTCTCATTCCCGATTATTGGATCCCCGTGTTGATAGCCTTTTATCTGAAGTCTGGACTATTCACGATCTTCTACCTTTAAATATCTCATACGTTGTTCACATTTACCTTACTTACCTTAAAATCTCGCATCGTATCTTCTATCTCTTTCCTGACCTCCCTTCCACCTAGGTGTAATTCACGTTCATAACTTGAAACTCTATTATAATACTCGCACCTCTGGTACATACACAATCCAGTGGGAGCTTCGTACTGACTTCTTATGAGGCTGGTACTTCTTCTAACTAGCTTCCTTGTAAAGCTATTATAGATTATGATTGTTGTGTTATTTCTCTTGAACGTCTGATATTAAGAGTGATTCTGTCATATTCTCAAGGACAACTTCGATAATTTTTCTAGGTCTAATAATCAGACTCCTTATTTACTTAAGTGACGTAATTCTTTAGTTTCCTCTTCTTTCTGATCAACCTTTACGTAGGCTTAAGCTATCTTCCAATCCGTGGCTCATAATATCAGTTGTTACCTTAGCCTTTCATGGGCATTATGGAATATCCATGACACAATATTCTAACAATTCAATCCTTTGTCTATGCCCTAGGCTCAATTCTTTCTTCTAACTTATACCGGAGTCTTCTATGGCTGTATGATTGTCAACAAATATGTTGCCTAGATAATACTCCAAAATCTTGAGTATATCCATAACGTACTAACTCTAGGTCATTGACCAAATAATTCTTCCGTTCCATCTTAGCTTTCTTTCAACGTAAGTTATTACTTTTCTTGGTCTTTATGCCCCCTCGTTGCGTCCATACTTAGCTTATCTTAGTGCCCACACTTGCTAGAGTTTTCATACAACTCATATGATCTCAAATATTACTTTTAATTCTTACTTCCCGTTCATTTTCCACGGTAGGTGCCACTTTCCTTTGGAATGCTTACAATGTTGTTGCGAGATTGTTGTTACACGACCATTTCTTTTTTAGGTCATTGTGCTTAGGTTGAAGCCTTCTTTCTTATCTCCTTAGCTAGTCTTTCGTTGTAGTACTTAGGGAGAACCCTTGACTCTCGTAAAGCTGTGAGCTTATTACAGACTTTTTTGATGTCCTTACTTGTCTATAATCATTCGTAGTTGCTTAATTTCATGCCCTTGTGCTTGTATAGTTTCTTCTGAACTGATATTTTGACTGCCTTCCTAGTGGCACTTTCTTTTATCCTCGTAACACTCATACGGTACCTTTAACCACCCCGACTCTTGTTTGAATATATCTCAAGTATTATAATGATATTTTTCGAGGTTGAATTCTCCATGTTAAGTTCTACTATGTTTATCTTACACGATTTGATGACTCGTCTGTAACCTCCTGTTTAGCCATAACTGGGATCTTCCTGACCAATTAGTAACTACTCGTTGGCCCATTCTCATATCAATATTCCTCGTAATCTTTCTTGGGTTATTTCCTTTGTCTTAACTTACGTCTCGCACTGGCTCCTTATTTATTAATAACAGTTCGGGCAGGAACCTTTACTTTATCTCCTTGACGTCGTGCTTGCACAATATTCTTGAATCGTAACGTATCTATAAGATTTTGATAAGTGTCATCTCATTCCTCTTTCATTTATCGTATTCTTCCTTTACCATTCCATGGTCACTAGAACCACTTAATTCTTACTTAATGTCACATCACTCCATATTCCCCCCTTTAGGGGTGTACTAAGAGTTGAAGCCACGAGAATTTACCTATAGATGTTTTACCTCTTCATCTTTGGCGTTGTTTCACAACACCAATGATCCTTACTCGCCTTGCGACAATCCTTCTGTACCAAAGATGACAAATTCCCTTACTCGCGAGGGTGACACTTAGCTTAACTGGCACATAAGTCTCTTAAGCTTAACTTTGCTCACATTGCTTGCTTTAGGGAAGCGTCTCCCTGGATGGCCATTATCTGAATTTCTCATGAATCTTCTTTTGTTGTCCATTCTACTATTGGCGGGACAAAATCTGAAATTCCCATGATGTCGAGTACTTTCCAATTATTCAGTCCCTAATTCATATTTAGTTTATCTTGTTTACCAGTCCATACTGATCTCTGTTACTCTAGGGATTAACTCTCCCCTCTGGTAGTCGCGTAGGATTCACTAACTTATTTCTCGAAATGATGATATAACCTTATGGCCTATACTCTTTTGTTGTCTTAAGGCCCATCACCATTTGTCTCTTCCTTCATTTGACTATAGGTTCTGTAACATTCTACCGTTTTCATTCATGTATCACACCTTATTCATATTGCTTACTTATCTCTCTTCTCATTACTCTGCTAATATTTCTGCATATCCCTTTCCTTGTGAAAACTTCAATACGACATTCTTTCTCTTTTAGCTTTCCTTTGCTCCATCCAGTGGCTCTTCAAATTGCTTAACGTTCTCACTTTACTAGGGTCGTGAGCCACACTAAGGTAATATTTATCCCTTCAAGGCTTATAGTTCATGTCTTTGTAGTACTCATATCTAGCTGTACTATTTTAGGGTGTACCATCGAGGTGTCTCATAGGGATATCCATTACCACGTTTGCACTATCCTTCAGAAATGTCAACTAACTCTACCAATCCATCAACTATTTTGGGTTACTATATCCCTATCCGGATCCTGATAACTCGTCCTTTTCTTAAACTATGTTTGTTAGCCCCCACAGGGCATAACTGAGATGGGTACGGCCAATTATATATACCTCTGTTACCATTGAATATAACTCAAAAAGCTTACATTCCTTTGCTTGAATTATAAACACCGTTAATCTTCATTAACTGGGCGCCTTGTACTTTTCTTCATCTTACTTCTTTTACTTATTGACACTTGTATTTACCTTCTAAAGCTCTCATTGTCTTTCACCATAAAGGTGGATAGGCATTCTTACCTTAAGGCTCCTTATCAAGAGGCTTACACCTTTCAGTACGCATATGATCTGCTGAAGACCTCATATTTACTTATCATTAGCATGATACAAAGTCGAGTTCCTCTAATTCAGCACTTCCACATCTATATCTCTTATCGATCATCTTTATGAACGTAGGCATCATCTTATTATGAATAAAAATAGAAGCTTGGGACTTGAATTCTTATAAGTGAGCTCTACCATACGATCTAGAGTAAGAAGAAAGAGTGATAGTCTTAAATGCCCTGTAGCCTCCTGCTTATAAGTGTGGTGCACGACACACCCATAAGCAAGACTCTACTAGACACGGCTTGTAGACTCCCTAGGAGAGAACTGCTCTGATACCACTTTTGTCACGACCCAAACCGATGGGCTGGGACGGGTACCTGGTACCTTACTCAACCGAGTACCAACATAACGTATCTTTCTTAATAGATCATCATATACACATGCATACGGGCCTAATAGACCAACATGATCTTTTATAAACTCAAAACATAGGCCGACAAGGCCGTACAATCTTTTATGTACACGACATATGTCTACAAGCCTCTAAGAATACATAAATGTCATAAGGGTTGGGACAGAGTCCCGCCATACCAAACAATACACGTCTAAATCATACTAACCAAACGAGCAACTCCGAAGCAAATGGAGCACACCAACATCTTCCGCTGAGCTGATAGCCTACTTGGAGGGCTCTCGACCTATCTATCGGGACCTACGGGTATGAAACGCAGCGTCCCCAAGCAAAAGGGAGGTCAGTACGAATAATGTACCGAGTAGGTAAGGCACATAAATAAATACATATATGGAAGACATATAGAGTACATGACTCAACCTGTAAGTCTGAATAACTTTGTAAATCATAAATTACTTTTAACGTCATGCATATGCGTATGGATATCATGTCATGCATAGGTACATGTTTCATAATATCTTCAGTCTCTGAGGGCATCCCATCATATCATATCGGCCACTATGGGCAAAATCATCATCGTATACCAGCTGATCAGGTGGTGGTGCGTATATAATGCCATAACCTTTCCCATATCCCATATACATATATATACATACATATATACGCGTGTGTAACGCCATTTGAGTGCATACATATATATGCATATATAACGCCTTTTGAATCATATTTCAGCCACTATGGGCAACATCATCATCATATACCAGCTGATCAGGTGGTGGTGCCGTATATAACGCTGTAACCTTTTCCCATTCCATATACATATATTTACATATATACGTGTATATAACGACATCTGGTCATGGGTCAATGCACATGAATGCAATGCATGAAAAGTACGTCAATAAAATCATTCGGAAGGTCATAAGACCACTTTGCCTCTTGAGCAATATCATAAAGTAACATCTTTTCAACTTTCGTATTTTTCTGAGACCCATGAACATATGATAAAATATTATGACACATGAGAATTAAAGAACATAGATATATCTAATACTTCTATGAATAAGTAACTCATGGAATTTGTGCATTTGCACGTTTCGTTCGTATCGTATGGATCATGCCAAAAGAAAGAAGGGAAAGCCATAACATACCTGTTCCCGAAATCATTTGAACGAATCTGCTTCTGCGAAATATAGACGAAACTCTGCTTTGAAACTCTCGAAATTTAGAAGCTAACTTGGTAGCTCTTGAAATTGAAACGTTGGCTATCATTGAATTGGTGAACGAAAAAAATGATTCTGCTTTTTGGTTGAAATCAGAATTGGCAAAAAGTTTGTAGCTCCTTCACATTTTTGGTTTCATAAAGAATGTAAAAGTTTTGATTTTCACATTTTTACTTGTTCAAGGGAGAATGCCAATGCTTTTTGATCTTGAATGAAGTGTTTTCCCAATGTAAAAAGCTTACAAGAGTCTTCATTTTGATAAGACTTGTGAACTAGTCTTTAATCCTTGTATGACACATGTAAAGGTGACTAATGAGTCACCTTAATCATGAAGGGAGGGGCTGCCACGATTCTCCATGGGTCATTGATTAAATTTTTGTCCGCTTATTAGTTAACTGGGTAATGTTCCGTTACCCGGTAACTAACCAATTACCCGTATAATTTAAAAATTATCCCGAATTACTTAAAATTCTATTTATTTTTAAAATACTTTATATATACTTTATATTTATACTACCACGGTCATATGGTACCTTGCATGGTACTAGTTCATAATTATCGGGTATTATCGCTCGACCCGTGATTTATTCCAAATTGACCACTTTCAACGAAGCTCGTTTTCTTTAATCCGTGTACCCTCTTATTCTTTATAACACTTATTTATTTCTTGCTATAAATAACGTAGGTACGTTAACGTCAAGATGATCTAATCCCTGATTCTTACATCGGTTAACTGAAAACGAAATTTTAACGTACAATACTTCAGGGTGCAACATCGTCGTAACTTAATACTGTGAAGTGTGACATCACCATAATATAATACTGCAAGGCACAACATCATCTTAATATAATACTGCGGAACGTGATATCGACGTAATATTGCGGGGTGTAACAAATGGGATTGTAGTACAACAAGCAACTATAATGAGGATTGGGGTTTACAAATGGTAGAGTATCATGTTTGTCTGAAGAGTTCATAATACAGACATGACCAAGTAGCAAGTTGTGCCTGAATGGATTAGCATAGAGAAATATAGTCGAGCAAATTCTGGGCATGAATAAGTATCCCAAGAGTTTTAACACAATAATTTAGAACAATGCATGAATATGGGCAAGCAACATACATAGGAAACTCATGTGTGCATAAACATAGTAGACTAAGTAGGTTCAAGATGGTCAAAATATACATAGTGGGCGGACATCCAAGTGTAGGATTGAGGCAATTTTAGATGCTAAAGAATACATGACTATAGGCTAACTTCGAGATAGATAGGATTGCAAACAAAGGTAACAACATATTGTAATCACATAGGTTCAGAAAATTCGAACAAGCATAGTACCACAACTAAGAATGGAATTTCAAGAGTCAAGGTACTCACCAGTTGCAAATTAAACGAACAAGTAACTTAAGTTCCAGCAACAAATCAACTAGCAATAAACAGCAAGACTCCCAGAATCTCAGTGCACCAGAGTTTCCAAGGGTCTCGAATGAACTTCGGGCAGTGCTCACACTGAGAAAGGAGCGACAATTGAATTCTGGTGGCCTTGGCTTTCAGCCGGCTCGAATCTCAAATTTCAAAATAGTAGAATGAATGAGAGTGAGAGCATAACAGTGATTAAGGTCACTGAGTGTTAGCCCCTAAGGGGAATGGAAAGGGGGTTTATATAGTACTAGGAATTGAATGGATAAATATGGAAAACAATCAATTAAGCAAAAATAAAGAATGAAAACATCATATGCAAATTAGAATTAGTAGAGGAGATGTAGAATCTCAAACCCTAGTTGGGTCCAGTTGATTGAAAATCGAATCAAAGGTGCAAATCGCTCCTTATTGAGTGTATATAGACGGAATATCGCCTAAAATCCAAGGATTCGAGTTATTCTAGTCGGATCTTGGAAGTGATACTTGCCAAAGTTAAGCAAGTACCTATGTGATACCATAAACGGACGACCAATAATGGGAGAAGGCTAATAAGGTAAGTAAATCATAGGTGGATTTTATTTTTAGGTAGGAATCGAGGAGAAATCAGGCAACGGATGCAAGGGTTTGCAGAGGAGATGAGAAGGTTCGAGAGAGTATGGAGGCTTCTAGCTAATAAAAGTGGTCTCTAGGGTTAGGGTGAGGGGTTATAAGGAGAAGGGGTTGGTTTATTATGGACCGTTGATCGTTTAAGATCAACGGCCAAGATCGAATAGGAAACGGGCGGGTTAAACATAACGGGCCGCGACCGGATTTTCAAAGGGGTCATTTGGTTGTGTTGCTGAAGGGTGAAATGAAATGGGGCAATGGTCTTGGGCCTGATTTTGGTCCTAAATTAGCCTTGAATTGGGCTATAAATTAAATACACGAAAATTATTAATAAAATAATTTATAAAACTATTTAATCGATAATAAAATATTACTTTGCAATAAAGTGATTGAAATAATAACTTAATATATATAAATATAAAAAATGTTATTTGGCACAAATAATGTGAAAAAAATATTATTATGCATAACACATAGGCTATTATTGCAAAATTATGTAAATAGCCTAAAAATACAAATATAACTATATAAAATGAGGTAAAAATATCATGAAACCTATATCTGGATATAAATAATAAGTTTAGATGATTAAGTCATCCCAAAATAATTTGAAAGGATAATTAATAAATAATCAAGTAATTTAAATGCAAGGATATCAATTATAAAGCTCTAAAAATTATAGAAAATACTTGTATAACTCTTGTAAACTAAGTAATGATGGAAAAAATGATACTTTGAAAGTATATATACTATTTGAAAAAATATGAAGGCAAAATTGAGTATCAACAGCTGCCCTTCTTTATCCAAGAATGATGAAAGAGTTGTCGGATAAAGAAAATGATGACTAATTTTGCCGGAATTGAATAAGGAGTGATGTATTTTGAAAACGTGGGGGATGAACCCTGGTTCTTGAGTTTCTTACATATCACCGATGTTACGGGAATCAGGCCGTGTGCAGTTCTGGATCCAACGACGAATAAAACTGATAGAGCTGTTATAAGGGTGGTCGTATGTTTCAAAAAGGTTCTTTTGGATAAGATAGTGTCATAGGTAACGGATAATTTTAGATGGAGTCATGAATGTGAATTTGAATGTTACGGGTGTATCACAAGGCATATATTTGAACGGTTATAGAGCAAAAGGTAAACAATTACTAGTCGTCGGCTATGTTTGAGATAGTTAGGGATGCGAACGCTGAGAATGGAAATCGAAGTGAGAATTGCTCCTCTTTATAGAACGGTTACCTTCTGAGTTACCTGCAAAACTTAAAACACGGTGCATGCAAATATATATGGGTTATTGCAAAAATTTAAACATGATGCAAATTCCCTTTGAACGATGAGGATGATGTCATTAGACCATGACGTCCTGGGCCATGAAGTGTATGATAAGGGATTCGCAGGCCATGAAATGGTGTCCTCGGGCTATGAGGATGGTGCCTCTGGACTATGACGCCTCTACCCCAGTTTAAATGCATACTTCTGGCAACACATTCCTTCGCTGTTCCAAACATGATAAAATCGAGAAAACTCGATATCTTGCCCCAGTTTCTGACCATAGGGAAATGAAGATTTTATTATGATGTGACCGAACCTACAGGGCTGCCTACGTATCCCCTCTTAAACAGGAATCAGGTCAAGCGTAGTTTAGTTACATCAAATAGAAAAATGCAAATAATCTTAAACATAGTATCTCTGGACTGCATCTGAATTGATAGGTTTCGGCCAAATTTCTCCGTCCATTTCTGCAAGTATAAGTGCTCCTCCTGTCAATACCCGGTGAACCATGTAAGGGCCCTGCCAATTGGGTGAGAACTTCCCCTTGGATTCATCCTAGTGCGAGAAGATTCATTTTAGCACCAACTGCCTTGGTGCGAATTGCCTTGACCTGACCTTTTTGTTGAAAGCTCTTTCCATTCTATTCTGGTAGAGTTTACTATGACATACCGCATTCATTCTTTTTCCATCAATGAGAGCTAGTTGTCTATACCGACTTCGTACCAATTCCGCATCATTGATATTAGCTTCTTGCATGATTCTTAAAGAAGGAATTTCCACTTCGGTGGGAATAACGGCTTCAGTACCATAAACCAGTAGGTAGGGAGTTGCCCCAGTTGATGTGCGAACTGTGGTACGATATCCAAGTAATGCAAATGGTAGCTTCTTGTGCCATTGTTTGTAATTGTCCACCATTTTCCTCAATATCTTCTTGATGTTTGTTGTTGGAGGCTTCTACAGCTCCGTTCATTTGCGGCCTGTATGTTGTGGAGTTTCTATGCTTGATCTTGAATGTTTCACACATGACTTTCCCCAAATCGCTGTTGAGATTGGCGGTATTGTCAGTAATGATTGACTCCAGTACTCCAAGTCGACAAATAATGTGGTCCTGAACAAAATCTGTGTCACGACCCAAACCGAAAGGTCACGACGGGCACCCGATGCCTTACTCAACCGACTACCAATGTAACATATCTTTCTTATCATACTATCATTGGTAACTAGACCAACATGGCCACAACTTGTAATGTATAACTATAAGTGTGAAAGCACTGTATCAACGAACCATCTTTCTTAAAATATGAATACATTTGGGCCGTCAAGGCCTCTGACATACTGTATAAAATGAACCTCTGTCTACAAAGCCTCTAAGAGTATTTGGCATAATATGGGATAGGGTATCGGCCTACCCATAAGTCTGTAGAAAAATTCTGACACGATAACTCATAGACTCGGCTGCACTCCAAATGAGGTGGAGTCCTACCGATCCTTCGTTGAATGCTAACATTGTCTACTATGAAGTCTTGTCAAACTGATTGTCTATACCCACAGGCATGAATGCAGTGTCCCCAACAAAATGACGTCAGTACGAATAATGTACCGAGTATGTAAGGCACATATATAAGTTTATAAAAGACATGGAAGAAATATGGAGTAAATGACTCAACTTGTAAGTCTAGATAACTCTGTAAATCATGAAATACTTCTAGTGTCATGAATATGCATATGAATGTAATGTCATGGATAGGTACATGTGTTCATAACATCATCAAGCCTCTGAGGGCATCCCATCATATCATCTCGGCCACTATGGGCAAAATCATCAACGTATACCAGCTGATCAAGTGGTGGTGCGTATATAACGTTGTAACCTTTTCTCATATCCCATATATATATATATATACGTGTATATAATGCCATCTGGTCATGGATCAATGTACATGTATAAATGAATGCAATGCATGAGAAGTACGTCAATAAAATCTTTCGGAGTGTCATAAGACCATTATGCCTTTGATTAATATCATGAAGTAAACTTTATCAACTTACATATTTTGTGAGACCCATGAACAGATGATAGAATAATAGGACACATGGAAAATCAAGAATATAAGCATCTCTAGCATTTATATGAATAGAGTCATTTATGGAAGTTGTGCATTTTCTCGTTTCGTTTGTATCGTATGGATCATGCCAAAAGGAAAAAAGGGATAGCCTTAACAAACCTGAGCCGATTATCTTGACAATCCTTCCAACTCACGTCAAACACGACAAAACATGCAATGGCGGATCAAAGTAGGGAAAAATCCGTATGATATTCTTGAGAAAGATTTTACCGTACCCCCTTAGAATTGCAAATCCCATTGCTATTACATTATGTAGTCTCGTATGATTTTTGTAGAAAAATCACGTTATTGTTGACACCCAATTGTTTCCTATATATTTTAATATACATAAATACTTTCAAAATAGCATATATAAGCATGCACGAAGTTTTTATAATTTTTTCATAATTTTAAAGGCTTTAAAATGATTTAATTCTTCCACTTTTACTTATAAAATTCCCAATAATTATCCTTCAAATTATTGTTGTGATAATTTAATCATCTAAATCCTATATTTATGCCAAAATATTGCTTAAATATTTTTGTGCATTTTGTTTATAATTGCATTTATATGTTTAAGCCAATTTGCATATAATTGCAATATTAGCCTTATTAATGTGCAATTATATTTTATATGCATAAAATTGATCTTCTATATTTTCAAAATGTTAAATATATATTTTAAATCATTTTAGTACATGAAATTATTTTTTAGAAATTATCTATTATTTATTATAAATTATATAGGGTTAAATTGGCTATTTAAAACCTAGCCAAATTGCATTTCAATTTGGCCTAATCTTAACCCAACCCCAGCCCAATTCCTAATCGAATTACTCGACCCAGGCCCCAAACACATCCTACATAACCCAAAACCCATCAGATCATGGCCGTTGATATGAAAGATCAACGACCCGTATTGTTTCTTTCCTTTTTAATTTCAAACGACCCCCTAACCCTAATCATTTTCTATACACCGCCGCCCTAAAATTCTCTCTTATCTGAAAACACTCTCAACCTAAACCTAATCTTCAAAGGACGGCCTCCCATCTCCGGCCATCTCCGGTGACCTCTCATCGTCTTTTAAGCCTCCAATGGCTCCTCTCATGCCACGATTGCCTTCTCTAAGGTCTTCAAGGGCCCAGGGCCATGCCGACTTGCATCTAGGGTTCATCTACTGCCTGTTCTTGGCTACTCTAGTGTGATTTCAAGCAAAATCCTGTTGTATTTGCTACGATCCTGGGGTTTCTAGACAGGTTTCTTCATCTCTATATGGGTTTCTTTCGAAACCCTAATTTCTTTTCTACACAGATCTAGGACGATTTGAGTTTGTTTCTTTAATGTTTTACACTATCCTTGAGAATTTTTACAAGAATCCTTGATTTCAAGTGTTTTTCACCTTCTTCTAAAAAACTAGGGTTTCAGAACTTCTTTTAAAACCTTGTTTAACTAATTCATTGTGTTTAAACCTCTATTTCTTGCACATTTTGACTGATTCTATGATTTTACTACATCTTTAACTCGTCTATGTTGAAAGTCCTAATTTTCTAGGTTTCTTCGTTTGGTTCTGTGTATCATCATGACTGACCGGTTCTCGTTTTTGAGTTTCTGTGACCATCTTGCCTTGAATATGTTTCTACTGAGTTTCTTAGCCTAACTTACATTGATTCTATGTGCATGTGTTCATCTTGACTGTTCAAGACTTGCCTCCCTCTCATCAAACCAGAATTGTTTAACTTCCATGCTTGCTAGAGTTATGTGTCGACCTCTGGTTATCCTTGTCTTGCTTTATTTATATGCTAAGCACTGACTCATGACTCTCTCTTTGGTTGATTCTGAGTTCCCTATTTCTTGGCTTGATTTGAAAACTTTCCTTTAGACATTCGACTCTTCCTGTTTAAACTTGGCTTATTTGCTTATTCATGGGAACCTATGTTATTATCCTTGAATCAGTATTATTTCGAGTCCTTGATTCACTGATTGCTATATGTTGATTCTCGATTATTTCCATATTCTGCAACCTTATTTAGTTTTCTTACCTTATTTGGTTGACCGTGTTATTTGCTGATTCTTCACTAACTATTTCCTTAATTGAACCCTTGTGTATTTACCCCTAATTATCTATTTTGTACCTAATGCCTTACTTGATTTTCTTTCCTTAAACATGTCCTGCTCTTTACCGTTGGCTAATTACCCCTTAATTAAGGGAGTACTTTCATTGATTTGATTCTAATTAGTACATGGTTCCATAATTATTTCTGAACTTTGATTCTTGCCTTATTTTCTACATGTTTTCAAACTATAAGTACCCTGCTTTTTATTAACACAACACACGAACACATTGGTTCAAAAACTCTCTCTCTCTCTCACTCAAAGCTTTTTCCTCTCTTTTGTGTTACTTACTACTGTTCTAAGTTAGTCGGCTGCAAGCCAAGACTAACTATTGGGTTCTCTCTCACTTTGTGTTTACTATCTCTCTACTGGTATGCTCTAATTTCAATTCAAGTCCCAAAACAATATGCTTCTCCTACTACTTCAATTTGTCATGTTTTTAATATGCTTCTATCTATGGTTTTGTTGTTCAACCTGCAACTAACATGTCTACTTCATTGTCTTCTTTACTGCATGCTTCTGAATATACCCCCTTAGGATTAGCCTGCTCATGAATCCCTTCCTAGTATACCCCAATGTGACTATGTTTCTCTGATTTTTGGCATGCACCTTCCTGTGTAAAGTAGTTGGCTATCCTAAGTCTGTTTGATTCTGTATTAACTCTGAAGTTCATGTTGTACCTTAAAATCCCTTGAACCCCTTTCAAGGCTTCTCTAATTCTGTACCTATGTGCATCTGTGCTTACTATGTGCCCTATACTTACCCCATTACCCCTGTTTGATTCCATGTATTGAAGTGTTGATGAACCTCTTCTGGTTCTGTATTTGGTTTTGTTTACCGTGAAAATGGTAATGACAATTAAATTTGTAAATGGGATTCTAAAAATATGTGATCTATTTTTATGCTAGTTGTTAGAGTAGTTGATGCTAAGAGTATGAAGTTTAACGATGAGATACAAGCTAAAACAGAGCAGTAATCAAACCGTGGGGCTTGCTACCCGAGCCTCCAATTGGTCGATGAAGAGCCTCGGGGTCGATGTTAGGCTCGAACTTGAGCTATCGGGGGTAATCAGGGAGGGGATAACAATTAGAATATAATTAAAGAAGGCTCTTTATGACCAATATCAAGCAATAAATGAAGAACAAGTATGAAGGCGATGAATGCTAAGAGGGGCCTCGAGCTAGTAAGAGTGAGTAAGTTAGAGAGAAGAAAGAGAGATATATTATTGATCTTGTGGAGAATAGTTGGAGCAACAACAACCCCTTACAAAGTAGTGTGGATTCCCTTTATATAGGAGAGGGAATACAATATAGTACATAATGCATTAAATTTAAAGACACGGGGATGGGACGACTAGGCACGATACTAGACTCTGCTGATGTTGGTTGATCGCCTCGGGAGTTCCCCACCCTCAGAATCTTTGTTGGGTTGTGGGCAAACCTCGGGGGAGGGAGCTCGATCGTAGTCCTATAGCCCCGAGATATCGATATGACTCCCTGAATGCACCTTAGTGGCGAGAAATAGATCCCTCCGATTTCACTGTATACAAATAGTCTCTGCGTTTCCTAGAATGAAGTAATAGGAAATGATTTTGAACCATCGTCTTGAGGTCATCATTGTCGCGACATCAACCATTTAAGAGAATTAAATTTCATGTTCCAAAGAATTGTGCAAGGCCACCGGAAGATGCAGTAATTGAGGAGCCCACAAACTGCCATCGGTTCGTCCTTTCTGCTTCCCCAGTTGTTCCTATAAATGCATTGGTTGCTTGACACTTCCCACTTTCACCCCATTTCCAAGCTCACAAGTCAGAATTTTTTGTATTTGACACTCTTTCATCTTTTTATAGAAGAATTTTTACCATTGACATGGCTAGGACTTCTAGGACGGTTCCCGGATGGAACGATGCCACATCATCATCCCGAACACCTAAGGAAGAAACTAGAGTGATTCCCTCCTTGGAACAATGTACCCCACCTGATCTCGATATGTCAGAGTATTTTAATGTCGATGCCACTTCATCTACACCAGGCCGGTGCGAGCATGTGTCCCGATACGTTAGCGTCGTGGCTGATATTAGCAAGGCGAGGAAGGACTGCTTATGGAGCGAGGCAGTGGGGTAGAGATTCCCGATCCCAACAATAATATAACTGACTATAAGGCCGGCTTCCTTCACGTGTATACCTAACCATTCACTCTGGGTCCCGATAATTCTACCGAGTCCTCTACCCTGGAGATAGACCCGGTTATCCTTAATTTCTGCGATCGATACCAAGTGAATCTTGGTTAGATCTACCCTTCTTTTTGGAGGATAGTGTTGATACTTTGCCATTTCTCGTACATTTCTTTCGTCCTCAAACATCATTCTTCGTCTTTCTAACTTTTCCGCTATGCCGCAGTGCAAGGAGATGTACGATCATGCCATCCTTCAGCTCTGTGAGGAGCTTTCTTATCATGAAAAGGAGTGTAAGAAAGTCACTTCGAAGCTGTAGGATTTGGAGGCTCGCTCTTCCCGGGGAGGGAAAGAACTAGGAGAACTTTGGGCCGCTTTGGAAACGGCGCTCCGGGAGAAGGCCAATCTTACTGCTCAGGTACTCTGCCTTGATCGCGCCCGACTTTTTATTCCGTATTCATATATATATTGTCTTACGCTTCTTACGTAGGTCGAGCAGAGTGGCTCACAGATCAATCAACTAAATATGGAGATCTCCGAGCTGAGGGAGCGAAATGAAATAGCAGTCGGGGAGTTGGCAACATCCCAGGATCTTCTCAAGGATGCTCGTAGGGAGATTGCTGCTTTGGCCGCAGCTAAGTCTGAGGTCAAAAAAAATTATGTTACTTAGCAGGAGGACGTGGCCACGGCGCATAGAATAGCTCGTGACATATCCATAACAGCTGAGCAGAAACTAACCCGAGCTATTAAGCACGCTAAGGGGGAGGCTAGGAGAGAGACCCTGGAGGAACTCGGAGCCAGAGGTATCGACCTGTTAGCTGATCTCAAGGAGGCCCGTGAACTGGAGGAAGAACTGGCACTTTTTGTTGCCCCGATAAGGGCAAAGATAATAGTGACGAGGAGTAGTCTCTGAGTCATTTTGTATCCCTTCCCTTTCCCCTTGTATGCGACCCCCGGGGGAATGGATTGTGTAAAGAAGTTTCTCTTTTTGACAATGTAAAAAAGGGGTTTTCATTCTGTCAGCCCTTCTCCTTGCCCCTTTGCTTTTGCATTTTAGTTTTTACCTCTCGGCGTCGACCCTTCAGGGCCTGCTCTAGGATCAATCGGACCTTGAAACTGGCCATTTCCTGATGTTAAATCGATAGCTCCTCCCGTACCGATGCTCGTGATGTTGGGGGGATCCCCGATGTCTTGCAATTTTTAAGTTACGTAGGGGTCGGGATGATTCCGCTAGTACGCTTACCTAGAAGAGGGTGACATTAACATGGCCAGAATTAATTGGCCCCCTTAGGCAGGCAGGCAGTTGTTTCTTTGCCCCTATATAGTTGTTCACATGTCTCTTAAGTGGAGAACTTGCTATTTTTGAAAAGGTTGTCTCTTCTGCAGAGTCTGGCGCTTTGTGCTAGTCCTTCCGCTTCCCAATTTCAGAAATGTTTTGCTCAGATCCTTACCCCTTTTCCCCCTTAGTTTGTCATAGCTATGGTTGCTACTTCGACGTCTGATCATCGGGTGGAGGGGAGTCTCTCCTGCATTCCGCATTCAGTTGGTGCAAGCGGCTCGCCTTTGACATTAGGAGAGCAAGGCTCGAGGTGCCCTGCCTCGAGGAGAACTGTCACGCCGGGGAATCCTCCCAATGTTCTGGGCAATCGGGAGCATGTGTCGAGGATCATTTCATTAGTGGGGGAGGAAAACCTCGAGATGATCAGAAAATATTGCGGATGGGGGGAAGGCATGATTTTGAAAGTACCTTCCCCTGAGGAGAGCGTTATGATATATGTTGAGGGATATTTGAGCGTATACACTCATGTTTTTGTGTCGGGTTCCCCCGACCGGGTCGTGCTCGATTTCTGTCGGAGATATCAAGTAATGCTGGCACAGGTTCATCCATCTCTTTGGAGAATAGTGCAGGAGATGAGATATTTTGCCAACAAGACCGGGATAGAGTTTACCCTCAGCCACCTCATGAGGTTGCCATTGCACTACCGGGGCCTGATTGATCTTCAGCGTTGATCCACTCGAGCTCTTGTAGTTGGCAGCAAGGAGGACGAGGGTCGGGGATGGATGAATCGGGTCGTTCGGATCTGAACAACCGACGTCATTCCTGGAGAAGTTTTGCCATTTTATGAGAAATGGAACTTCACACGTAAGTGCCTCATATGAACTGTCTTCGTTTCAACCAGAGGTTGGCTCCGTAATGATATCTTTCTGTTCTTTATTTGTAGCAACTTATTGGTCGCCCGGCGAGGTCCCTGATTTAGCCGAGTGGTCTCGTAAGCTGGCAGTTTGCTCGATTTATGATAGGCGCCAGTGGCGAGATCCATCAAAAGGGAGATGGGAGGCAAAGCATCATGGTAGGTTCCCGACGCTCTGCCTCCTAAGAAATGGTGCCTTTCTTTCCGATTTATTTGATTTAACTGTCGTAGGTGCCGGAAGTCCTTTCGAAGCGAGGTCGTGTCCCCCGGGGAGAAGCAGAAATTGCTGGCCTTAGGATTAAGGAGTGCCGATAAAATGAAAGATGTTCTGGGGTGTGAAAAGGCTTGCAGTGAGGCGACTCCTTCGCAACGGTTAAGGAGAAGTGATTCGGTTGACCAGCAACCTTCTAGAAGTGGTATGCCATCGAACGCTGCTTCAACCTTCAGCGAGGCTCAGTGTTTTGGCCTCATGGTGTGTTTTGACTGCTGTAAGAGTGTTCTGGCCCTGCACTTTTCCTTTCTCCTCTTTTTTTTCTTTATCTGGCTTTCTTTCATATGCCTTCGACAGGCTTAAATTCGAGCTGCATCATTGCGAGGCCCCATTGCAGGAGGCTCTGGATAGAGAGAAATCCCTCAAGCTTCTTTGTGCGGCAAAGGAAATCGAGCTCGTCTCCTTACGGCGTGAGGTGGATTGGAGCAGAATCCGAGAGATCTGCTAGGAGAAATAGGTACCATATATTTCGTGCTGGCTTGCACCCCCTTTCTATCTCGGCGTCTTGACGTTTTGATGATTCAGTTGAAGGACAAGACGGTTGAGCTGGGACAACCCTGGGGCAAGGTTGGCCGAGTCAAACACAAATTCATCGAGCTACAGGCGCATGCGAGTGCCCATTTTGTGCCAAAGAAAGGGCTCTGGTCGGGGCTTCTGCTCTTGAGGTGCAAATCCAGACTGTTCGTGTGAACGATTCTGCTCGGGCAAAAATGAACGCAAGGCTTTCCTCCGAGCTTTCGAAGGCGAAAACCGAGGTGGTAAATGTCCGGGTCGAGGTTGTGATGAGCAATACCAAGGTGGGACAATAAGTGGCAGCCTATTCGAGGAGCGCTGTCATTGCTAAAGCTGAGCTGAAGAGGGCCTTTGATCATGCAAGTAATAGCAGGGAATGTGCGAGGTGCAGATCTCTAAGGGAAATCCTCGAGGAGATTCATGCCAGGGGCTTCGATCTCTCGGGGGAGATCGAGCAATCCAAAGGGGAGGAGTATGATGCCAAGTTCCTTCTGTCCGATGCTGAAGACGGTGATGAGGGGGCCACCGGGCTGTAGTTGTCGAAAGGGGGACGTTTATTCCCTTCCTTCTTCTTTGCGTATATAGCTTTCATAATATGTCATAGATTGAAATTGTGCTCCACCGTCAATATGTGAAAATAAGAGTGGGAACCCCGCAATTTGTCTCTTCTGTACTCTTGTTCGTCAGGATCTCAATCGGTTCGATTCGACCTTTGGATTGATAGAAATCTCTGAACCTATAATATGTCCCTGATTTTTATTAGGCCGGCGATAACGGCTTCTATTTTTTGCCCTTGGGCTTACTCACTTTAACCGTTTTTAGGTTTAGTTTCCGAGTCAGGCTCCGACTTGAGCTCAATTTACCCTCGAGTTTTACGTCTACATGGGCTGGTGACAATGGCTCTTATGCCTTGGGTCGGAGCGACCTTTTATGTATGTGCCCTAAGGCTTGTGGAGCTGGCGATGAAGGCACTTATGTTGTGCCCTTAGGCATGTGTAGTTAACAATTTTGGATCTGGTCTCCGAATCGGGTTATGACTCGAGCACATTTTAATCCTCAAGTTTTCAATTTTCAAAATGGCGACAATGGCTTTTACGCTGTTGGTCATTGCGACCTTTTAGTGTGCGGCCCTGAGGCTCATTTGGCTGGCGACAATGGCTCTTACGCTTTTGTCCGTAGGCATGTTGTAGGCTTTGTTTTCCTCTCGTTAAGGTCTTTTTGAAATAATTTTGCCTGACCCGTCGTCGGTTCGGGAAGAACCTCGATTTCAAGTCGTTAGCGGTGATGTTTGAGCACCTCATAAGGTTTAGCTCATAGGCTGAGTAGCTCGAAGCCTTATGTTTTGGAGCTGACATGGTCGAAGCTCGTTTGCCTATTGAGGGTTGCATGTTTAACCGGTTCTTTCCGAAAGATTCGAACTAATGGCCTGCGATTTTATTAGCGATGGTCGGGCGTCCCCGAGTCGCGTTAATTTGGCTAGTGCAACCATTTTGACCGTAGTCATATGTGTTTGGTCGGAGCCATTTTTGATCCCGAGTAATAGTTTAGGCGTCTACATCAAGGGTATGCACTTTCGGGAGTCTTACAAATGCGACATGTAGCCTAAACTTCGGGATTGAGTTTTATGCCTGTAGTAAGGTATTCCAAAATTTTCATGCCTGTTGAGGTTTTACAATTTTGTCATACCTGTTGAGGTTTTACAGTTTATCATGCCTGTTGAGGTCTTATAGTTTGTCATGCTTGTTGAGGTCTTGCAGTTTTTTCATATCTGTTGAGGTCTTACATTTTTTGTTGCTATGTAAAATAGATCTGGATTAGACCGAGTCTGCCCACTCGGGGTCTTACGGCCTCGGATTTTCCAGTGTATGGCGATTGGTCACAGTCTCCGAGTCATCAAGTTTGTATAGGCTCGAAGGCCATTTTCCGTGAGCTCAGAATTGCCTTGTTGAGGCCTTATGATCCCGGAGTTCCGACCCTCGGGTCGGGCAGGTACCAAATTGTTGGCGCTAAGTCTCTGAGTATTTCAGGACACATTTGG
This sequence comes from Nicotiana tabacum, assembly GCF_000715075.1. Lineage (NCBI taxonomy): Eukaryota > Viridiplantae > Streptophyta > Magnoliopsida > Solanales > Solanaceae > Nicotiana > Nicotiana tabacum. Next base: position 85,978,585 of record NC_134101.1, on the reverse strand, counting down.
TGGAGGGACCCCTGTCGTGAGCATGCTGAACTTTCTTGCGGAGTACGAAACACTTTTGGTGAAAGATATTCTTTATTTGCTTGATGTGCATACATGCCGTTGGGTTTCCGTAAGCCCAACTTAAGTGGACACGGTTTGTTCGAACTTTTGGCCCGGTACATCATTTTCTATTGGAGCCTCATTCGTCATTTCCCGGTGTCAACGCCCCTTCTTTCTATGGGTCGAAATCGGGTATACGACAATTGGAGGACAACTCTATTCCCTTTAGAGAATTGGGCTTTGGAATTTTGCAGAGTCGCCACCTAATGATTATAGTGCATTAGGACACTTTAAGAAAGGTTTGAGTTGGAAAAATATCAGAGTTCGGGTAAGGGCTATAAATTATCTCGAGGGTAAGGTGTTAGGCACCCCTCAAGATCCACTAGTGTGGTCCCGGCCATGTTACAATTGTGACTTTACAAGTAAACAATCAAGGCTCAAATAAGGACTTGCATGCAACATTGCAATTAGGTTGAAAACTTTTGAAGGTAAGTAGAGAGGACAGAAATTTATGAAAAAAAGATTTGAATGGTTTCACGAGAAGAGATGAAAGCAAATAAGGGGGGGGGGGGGGGGTCCTAGGTTTACGATTAATATGGATCACTTCAATACAATACCCAGCAATCACTCCTAAAAAAAAGGGGGTCGCACGTGATATTAGCTCATCGGTAATCATCTACATATCTACCCTTCCCACCCCGTTAAGGTATTAAAGCGCGGAATAGTATTGTTACTTATTGCATGCTACTACATGTCCCAATCCTATCAGTCTCGGAGGCATATGGGACTACTAATCCTAAAGGGGAGGGAGCTGAGGCTATTGCAGTTTTTTAAAAAGGATAAAATTCTAAGGCGACATTCAAAACATAAACAACAAGTATTGGGAAAGCAAGTAAGCAGGTATGGCTAAAATAAACCTCCTTAAATCAGAGAAAATCATATAGTTTAGCATGTCTTACACGTACTGATTAGGTCTGAATTAAACTTAAACATTAAGGTAGGCTGATTTATCACATATTTTCAGATAAGAAGTCCGAATTAGGCCTGCCTGCTGGTTGTAGTTATCAAAGACTGATGCAATTATAGTTTTTATCCTAAAGCTTGCCTAGGTGTTAAACAGAACCTATAGGCATGATATCTATTAGTTTCAGAAATAAAGAAGTAAACTGGATACAGAAAAAAGAATTGTCAATTACAGGGACATAAGATCTGCAGGCGTTAAACATTATTGCTACTGATTTTAGGCTTATAAGCGAGTTGACGATTCAGGTTTGGTTGACATCTCCTATAGGCATGCTTTCTAGGCGTTACTGATTTTAAGCGTTGTTATTGTCATGCAGAAATCCTATAGGCAGGTCATCTATATTTAGTTAGTTATTTAAATCTTATAAACAGGTTTGCCTAGTGACAGATGCATATGCAAAATGCAGGAAGTCCTATAGGCATATTACCTATATGATATGCACAATTTCAAAAATGACTTATAGACATGGTATCTATATGAAGTGCAGAAAAACCTATGAACATGGTATCTTCATGAAATGCATAATTTTAGAAGTATAGGAATTCCATATGAATATGGTATCTACATGAGATGCGGAATTTCAAAAGTATAGTAATTCCCTATGAACATGGTATCTACATGAGATGCAGAATTTCAGAAGTATAGTAATTCTCTATGAACATGGTATCTACCCCTTTGCATGCAGGACTGACCCTCCCTTTTTCACTAACACCCCAGTATTATTATAGACCAAAATGAATAAGAAAAAGATAAGAAATATATCAGAAATTAAAGATTCCAACCAAGGAGAGCCTAATTCAGACCCCAGGTCTGAAATATGAAATAAACCAACTTCCAAAGATCCGATTTCCAAAGCCTTTCTCTTATTTGGGATGTGTCAAAGTTCCAAGGAGCTTCAAGAACTCCAAGAAATGCTTACACCTCCAAATATCATTGCAGAATCAGATTATAGTGCAGTGTGGAAGGCCAACCCTCAAATGTCCAAGCTTAGAGGGAACTCAAAAGTCCCAAGGCAAGGCTCATAGGAGGGGGAGGGGAAGAACTTAGAGGCTAAGAGTAAGTGCAAGTGCAATAGAGGGGAACTAGGGGAAGTCCAGCGTAAACTGGTGGTCATACCCAATAATAAGGAATGCTGGCACACCCTAACCAGTCTACTAGGCCACATTTTAGGAGTTAAGATCCATTAAGGATCTGGTTCAGACCTGAGCAGCAATTTGGATACTGTCAGGCCATAAACCTTAACTCAAACACATAGAAGGGAGTAGGGGTATGGGGAATTCACAACAAATAACAGATGCAAAGAGAGAGTAGCATATTCAATACAAAACATGAACATGAAAGTAGCCAAGAGTGTAGCAACTGTAAAGTAAACACATAGGGATGATGCTGGAAACAAAATTAGGACATACCAGCTTCAGGGAAACAAATAAGTGAAAGCAGAAGTCTTGTAAGCCAAATTGCAAGCAAGCAGTAAAAAAGATCTCAAAAGAGAGTAGATAATTGAAAGAGTATTGTAATTGAGAGTGTGTGTGTAAGAGTATGCAATTCAAAGTGTGTTCAAGTGCACAAGGGTAGTCCCCTTTTATAGTGCAGAAAACAAGTAAGAAAATAGATTGCAATCAATCACATAAAGTCTCCCTTTGGTTAAGGGATTCTGATTTCGAACGGGCATAAGACAATTAAGGAAAGAATTTGATTAAAACCTTTTCCAAAGTAACATAATAAGGGTAAATACATAGGGTTTATTTAAGCAAAAGTCTAATGGTACATGGTTTGTGAAAAATAAGGAAATGGAATCAATCAAACAGACAGTAAAATCAAATCTGCAATCTTTGTTCGAATGAACCAAGTTAGAAAAAGGGTAAAGAAAGGTTCAATTAGGGAAAATCAGTAACAGTCAAGTAAACACCATTAAAGGAATTCGGAATCAATTAGTAGTTGGAAAAACCTTTTGAAAGAAGAGTTCTCATATATAAAGCACACAAATATATGAATCAAGAAGAGGCTGTCAAATTATTTAGAAGAGAGGTTAATCGAAGAGAAGTTCAGAATCATAAGCAAAAAGATACAGGTTCAATTTGCAGACTCATAGTGAGTCTGAGAGTTCAGGGTCCCAAAGTGGAGCCTTAACTCGAACACAAAAATCAAAATCGTCAAAGGAAACCCCCCAAATCCTAGGGTTTCAAAATTGAATCAGACATGGAAGTGAGAAAGCAAGTCATTTCTTTCAGAGTCTCAACAAAATAGATATGATAGCATGTTTGAATGACAAAGAAGAAAAATCATAAAGAACATATTTGAGAAAACTCGGAAGCTAAACAAGTTCAGAAGAAGGAGATAATACAAACGTGAACACAAGTAGATGAAGCATGTAAGAACATGAACAGAGTCCAGTAAACAAGATCAAATAACTTAACGGTAAACACACATAGTAAAAGAGTAAAGAAAACTAAGCAGGGATTAACAGGAGTAACATGCATAGCAGAAAAGAAAAGGTAGAAGACAATACATGCGTAATAAAGAGTAATCACACCAGCAGGGTATGGACAAACACACATAAAATAAAGAAGAGGAAAAATCAGAAAGATTTTTCCCAAAAAATCCTTTCAGAAACCCTAAAATCGAAGAGAAATGATTTTGAAAAGAAACTTTTGTGGAAAACACTTTAGATGACAAGAAAAGCATAGATACAGTATATATCTAAGCAAATAACGGTGAAAGGACCTTGAATATCTTAGGGTTTCAGAGAAACCCTAGAAATGAGAAAGACTTGGAAATAGGTCCGATCTTGAGTTGGAGAGGTCAAAAATCAGGCTCCTGAGTCTTGAATATGCCGGAGCATGGCCGGAGGAGCCATGAAATTAAAGGTCTGAGAAGATTGGAGAGGGAATCATCGAGGTCAGGCCTCGAAGCTTCGAACACCCCTGGCTTACTGGTGAAGATAGGTGAGTACCAACTATCCATGGCCTGAGAAGCCATGGATTCCGGTGACCGGTGGTTAAAAAGGGGGTAGAAGGAGGCTAGGGTTTCGGAGAGTTTTTGAGAGGATCTGAGAGGGTTTGGGATTCAAAGGAGGCGGGCCAGGTGAGAATGAGGGATTAGGGTAGTCACCTGTGTTTAATTATGGTAGGGCGAATAGTGGTCGTTGATCCGAATAATCAACGGCCTAGATTTAAGAAGGTAGGTGGGGAACCGGGTTGGGTCGTTTGGGTTGGGTCAAAAGGAATTGGGCTGGTTCGAATTTGAGTTTGAAATTGGGTCAATTTTAGGCTAAAATCAAAATGTAATGGGGATACAATTGAAATGAACTGAGGCCAAAATTTAAATAGCCAGTTTTCCCTTTTTATTTTATAAAAATAGTAAAAAATGATTTTGAAAGCAAATTAAAAGCACTGGATCCGTTAATAGTATATAAATATTAATTTAAAAAAATTGGAACCAATTTCATAATTATAAAATGCTATTAAATCTTAAAGCAGGCTAAAATTGCAATTATATGCAATTTAGCTTTTAAAATACCAAATTAATTTAGCTTTTAAAATACCAAATTAATTTGTAAAAATATATGAAAGTAACCTACATATATTTTGGTATAAATATGAGAATAAAATAAATTATTCACCAAAGTGATAATTTTGGGAATAATTATTGAGCAATAAATCAATTTAAAAATCTTTTAAAAAATTAGAAAAATACTAAAACACTTGGGCATACTTATATATGTATGTATATGATATTTGAAAATATTTGCATGTAAAAGAAATATATAGGGAAAAATTGGGTATCAACAGCTGCCCCTCTTTACCCGGGAAGGATGAAAGAGTTGTCGAGTAAAGATATGATGGCCAATTTTGACCGAAAGAGACGATTTGCAAAGAATTCTGACCGAGCTCTAGCTCTTGAGCTGCCTACATATCCCTGGTCTTACAGGAATCAGGCCCTATGTAGTTCATGATCCATCGGCGAAATATGCCGATAGAGTTATTGAAAGGAACGGACGCGATGCCTAAGTTGAGAAGGATAGTTGAAGTCTGATAGGCTGCGAGAACCAGAGCGGGATCGCTACTACTGAGACGGCCGTTTGCTAGCCGATGTACCTGCAAGTGGGCAATACAACATAGATTGTACCTAAATTTAAACGTGATGCAAGTTCCCATTGGACCATGAATGCTGTCTTTGGACGGTTAGGATGACGTCCTTGGACCATGACGTCCCGGGCTATGAAGAGCGTAAATAAAAATTCGCAGGCCATGAAATGATGTTCTCGGGCCATGTAGATGGTGCCTCCGAACTATGATGTCTTTGAATAGGTTGGCGATCTTTCAGCCCATGAAATGCAAAAGGTGGCGATCTTTCAGCCGGTACAGAATTTAAATGAAGGTGGTGATGTTGCAGCCGTGCGAGAAATGTAAATAGGCGATATTTCAGCCATGTAGGATGGAGACAATTCTTAGTCTCGAAAGGTAGATAGAGTAGCCTTATGCAGATGGAGACATGGCTTAGTCTCTAAAGGCAGATAAGTAGCCTTATGCAGATGATGATGGAGGTAGAGCTTAACCTCGGAAGGCAGAAAAGCAGCCTTATGCAAAATGCAGATGGAGACAGGGCTTAGTCTCGAAAGGCAGAAGAGTAGCCTTATGCAGATGATGATGGAGGTAGAGCTTAACCTCGAAAGGCAGAAAAGTAGCCTTATGCAAAATGCAGATGGAGATAGGGCTTAGTTTCGAAAGGCAGATAAGTAGCCTTATGCAGATGATGAGGGAGGTAGCACTTAACCTCGGAAGGCAAAAAAGTAGCCTTATGCAGATGATGATGGAGGTAGAGCTTAACCTCGGAAGGCACAAAAGTAGCCTTATGCAAAATGCAGATGGAGACAGGGCTTAGTCTCGAAAGGCAGATAAGTAGTCTTATACAGATGATGATAGAGGTAGAGCTTAACCTCGGAAGGCATAAAAGTAGCCTTATGCAAAATGCAGATGGAGACAGAGCTTAGTCTCGAAAGGCAGATAAGTAGCCTTATGCAGTGCAAGAATGTAAATGGACGATTAGTAGTAAGATCTCTTAGCTGATAGCCGATTATGACAATATGACTACTGGGAAGATTGTGTACCGATAGCAATTGCGGGCAAGTGATGATTCTGAGAAGTTGCATTCTTGGGAAAGTATGCGTACATAAATATACTTAACGATACTGCAAGTCGAGTGCCTGCATCCGAAGAAAAATCGTGAGTTCTGTTAGGGGAAAGGTTAGTTCGTCTTCCCCAGGCTCTTGACGTTGTGTGTCATTGGGGTAGCGTCGCTAAACAACAGCAATTCGGATAATAGTTATGCATGATTTAGTAAATATAACGTAAGTATATAATCGAAAATAGTTTTCTTTAGATGAACCAATAACTCCGACGTGGTTCAAGACATTGCAACCACTTTTGCTCCGGAATTTTGAGGGTCCACCTCAAAATTCTGCCCCAGTTTGCTGAGCGAACATTTCTGACGGCTGTGCTGAATGACTAAAAAATCGTCTTCGGAATTTTGAGGGTCCTCCTCAAAATTCTGCCCCAGTTTACTGGGCTGGCGCTTCTGGCGATGCATGGACTAAAATCAACTTCGGAATTTTGAGGGTCCTCCTCAAAATTCTGCCCCAGCTCCAATAGCGGGGGAAAATGGAATTTTTATTATATTGTGACTGAACCCATAGGGCTGCCTACGTATCCCCTCTTAAACGGGAATCAGGTCAAGCGTAGTTCAAATTACATCATAAAGGGAATCATAAGTTGTTACACATAATATCGTTTCACTGCATCTGAATTGATTGGCTTCGGCCAGACTTCTCCATCCATCTCTACAAGAATAAGGGCTCCTCCAGTTAGAACCCGGTGAACCATGTACGGACCCTGCCAATTGGAAGAGAACTTCCCCTTGGCTTCATCTTGATGTGGGAATATTTTCTTCAACACTAGCTGACCCGGTGTAAACTTCCTTGGATTAACTCTTTTGTTGAAAGCTCTGGACATTCTGTTCTGACACAACTGACTGTGGCAAACTGCATTCATCCTTTTCCCATTTATAAGGTCTAACTGCTCGTACTGACCTTTTACCCATTCTGCATCATCCAACTCTGCTTCTTGTATGATCCTTAAGGAGGGAATTTCTACCTCGGCGGGGATGACCGTCTCTATACCATAAACCAACATGTAGGGAGTTACTCCGGTCGATGTGTGTACTGTGGTGCGGTATCCCAATAAGGCGAATGATAATTTCTCATGCCATTGTTTGTGCCTTTCGACCATCTTCCTTAGTATCTTCTTGATATTCTTGTTGGCTGCCTCCACAGCTCCATTCATCTGAGGCTTGTAGGCTGTAGAGTTCTTGTGTTTGATCTTGAATGTTTCACACATTGCTTTTATCAAGTCGCTATTGAGATTGGAACCATTATCGGTGATGATTGATTCCGGAATTCTGAACCGACAAACAATGCGGTCGCGGGCGAAATCTACCACAACCTTCTTAGTGACCACCTTGTATGATGCTGCTTTGACCCATTTGGTAAAATAATTGATTGCCACTAAGATGAACCTGTGCCCATTTGATGCGGCAGGCTCGATAGGTCCGATAACATCCATTCCCTAAGCGGCGAATGACCATGGTGAGCTTGTTGCAGTAAGCTCGTTTGGAGGCACCTTTATCATATCTACATGTATCTGACAGCGATGACATTTGCGAACATACTGGATACAGTCTGTTTTCATAGTCATCCAAAAATACCCTACTCGGAGTGTCTTCTTTGCTAAGACAAAACCATTCATGAGGAGCCCGCAGGTCCCTACATGCACTTCGTCCAATAGCCTGGATGCTTTTTTTGCTTCGACACACCTTAGTAAACCCAAATCGGGAGTCCTCCTGTACATGATTCCTCCACTGTGAAAGAAGTTGCTCGATAACCTACGAAGTGTGCGCTTCTGAGTAGCGTTGGCAAGTTCTGGATATTCCCCTGTTGTCAGGTACTCCTTGATGTCATGGAACCATGGTTTTTCATCCGCTTCTTCCTCAACGTGGGCTCAATAAGCTGGCTAATTATGAATCTTTACTGGGATGGGATCAATGAAATTTGTATATGGATGCTGGATCATGGACGATAAAGTAGCTAATGCATCAACAAACTCGTTTTGGACTTTGGGGACGTGCTGAAATTCTGTCTTTGTGAACCTTTTCCTCAACCCATGTATGTGATGCAAGTAGGGAAATATCTTAGAGTTCTTGGTTGCCCACTCTTCTCGAACCTGATGTATGAGCAAGTCTGAATCCCCGATCACTAGAAACTCTTGAACGTTCATGTCAATGGCCATTTTGAGCCCCAAGATGCAGGCTTCATATTCAGCCATATTATTGGTGCAAGGGAACCTGAGCTTGGCGGATACCAGGTAGTGCTGGCCGGTTTCTGATACAAGGACTGCTCCTATGCCAACTCCTTTGAAATTTGCAGCTCCGTCGAAAAACAACCTCCAACCATCATAGGATTCTGCAATATCTTCTCCTATGAAAGATACCTCTTCATCGGGAAAATATGTTTTTAGGGGCTCGTATTCTCCGTCCACGGGATTCTCGATGAGATGATCCGCCAAGGCTTGCCCTTTGATTGCTTTCTAGATCACATAAACAATGTCGAATTCACTTAGCAGGATTTTCCACTTGGCGAGCTTGCCAGTGGGCATGGGTTTCTAGAAGATATACTTCAAAGGGTCCATTCTGGATATGAGATAAGTAGTGTAAGCACAAAAGTAATTCCTCAACTTCTGTATGACCCAAGTCAGAGCACAACAAGTGCATTCTAAAAGAGAATAACGGGCCTCGTAGGGTGTGAACTTCTTACTGAGATAGTAGATGGCTTGCTCCTTTCTCCCTGTTTCATCATGTTGTCCCAGAACACAACTGAATGCTCCATCCAATACCGCAAGGTAAAGCAATAGGGGTCTTCCTGGCTCAGGAGTAACCAAGACCGGTACTGTTGATAGGTATTCCTTAATTCTGTCAAAAGCTTTCTGACAATCATCAGTCCACTTGGTGGCAGCGTCCTTTTTCAACATTTTAAAGATAGGTTCACAAATGACCGTGGACTGAGCTATGAACCAGCTGATATAGTTGAGTCTCCCCAGGAAACTCATCACGTCCTTCTTGTTCTTTGGCGGCGGCAATTCTTGGATAGCTTTGACCTTTGACGGATCCAATTCTATTCCTCGACGACTCACGATGAAACCCAATAATTTACCAGCAGGAACCCCGAATGCACACTTGGCGGGATTCAGTTTCAGATTGTACTTCCTTAGTCTGTTGAAGAACTTTCTTAGGTCTTCCATGTGATCCCTGACTTTCTTGGATTTAATGATGATGTCATCCACATATACCTCGATCTCCTTGTGTATCATGTCATGAAAAATGGTAGCCATGGCTCTCGTGTAGGTGGTACCAGCATTCTTCAAACCGAATGGCATCATTTTGTAACAGTACATTCCTCATGGCGTGATGAAAGTCGTTTTCTCTGCATCTTCCTCATCCATCCATATCTGATGATACCCAGCGAAACAATCAACGAAAGACTGTAACTCATGCTTGGCGCAGTTGTCAATTAGAATGTGTATGTTCGGCAAGGGGAAGTCGTCTTTAGGACTGGCCCGGTTAAGATCCCGGTAGTCAACACAAACTCTAACTTTCCCATCCTTTTTTGGCACTGGCACGATGTTGGCTAACCATATCGGATACTCTACTACCCTGAGAACCTTGGCTTTGACTTGCTTGGTAACCTCTTCTTTGATTTTCAAACTCATGTCTGGTTTGAATTTCCTGAGCTTCTTCTTTACCGGCGGACATGTTGGATCTGTTGGCAGTTTGTGAGCTACAATGGATGTACTAAGACCAGTCATATCATCATACGACCAGGCGAATATGTCTTTATATTTCTTTAGGAATTCTGTGTACTCTTTCTTTTCTGATGGTGACAAGTGAACACTAATGCGCATTTCTTTGACATTCTCTGTATCTCCCAGATTAACGACCTCAGTTTCATCCAAGTTAGACTTAGGCCTATTCTCAAAATTCTCAACCTCTCTGACGACCTCTTCTGGTATACCATCCTCTTCTGAATCCATATCCGTTTGTTGCGTTGTCTCGTTGCAAGTCACAATCTTTGGTTCATCGTCAAGGCAAGTAATAGTAATGTTGTGTAAAATAAAGTGAATGATAGAAAAAATAATAAGAGCGAGATATATAATAAATTGAAATGCTTCGATTGAATTCATAATTGTTTTGAATATCAGAGATCTTTTCAAAATTAAAGACAACGCAGAAATAAAATTAGCTAGTAAAAAGTAAAAATGTGATGCATGGTGCTTTTGTTTAGCCTTGCTACCCCGAAGCTTTTCGGGCCCTGGTGGTTCTGATTGACCAATTGCTGAGGTGTTCTCCTCGGTTCACAGCTTGTATAGAAGGGACTTCCTCTCCTTCCTCCTCGAAAATAACACAGCAGTCCAAATCATCGTCTTCCATAAATAGATTCTTCATGGATGCCAATGCTTTATCTTCCTCTGATCCATATATGATGTTTGCCGGCTGGAAAGTCTGCTCTAGGCGAGGTATCGGATGCTCCAGTGGATAGTAGGAACCGCGCCATGGTGGCGACCAGTCATTGAACTCTTTCTAAGTGTATTCATACCCCAAACCAAATGTAGTACCATGTTTCTTCAGCTTGATGGGTTTGGTGATTCCCTGGAGGTTTTTGCCGAGTCCCTTTCCAGGTTCGTACCCACACCAATTCAAGATACTTTCAATATTGTTATCCCACCATTTATCCTTGTCTATAGCGTTGACCCTTTCAATATGGTGGTATGTTTCTCCGCCTATTATCCTTCTGCCTCCAATCATCGGGATGGTCTGGCGACTATATATGGGGTTGCTACCATCTCCATGAATAATCACCTCTTGGTGATTCCATTCGAACTTCACTGCCTGATGCAGGGTCGATGCTACAGCTCCAGCGGCGTGCATCCATGGTTGTCCCAACCGCAAGTTGTAGGATGCTGGGGCATCTATCACTTGAAAGTCAACGTCGAACCAAGTTGGTCCTATTTGTAGGCATAGGCTAATCTCTCCAATAGTAGACCTTTGGGTCCCATCGAAGTCTTTGATATTGATGGTTCCATCTTTGATCTTGTGCAGGCTCTTTCCCTATGTTCTGAGACTGATCAGCGGACAGATATTGAGGCTGGATCCTCCGTCGATCAGGACTCTAGTGATGAAGTAATCCTCGCATTGCACGGTGATGTGCAGGGCCTTATTGTGACTCAGTCCTTCCGGTGGCAGCTCATCTTCGTGGAAGGTGACTTTGTGGCTTTCCAGTATTTGCCCTACCATATTTTCCATTTCGCCTCCAGTTATGTTGTTGGGCACATAAGCTTCGCTCAATATCTTCATCAAGGCATTTTTGTGTGTGTCAGAGCTCTGCAGAAGAGCTAGGATGGAGATTTGCGCTGGTGTTTTGTTCAACTGCTCAACGACCGAATACTCCTTAGCTTGTATTTTCCTCCAAAAATCATCAGGCCCAGTTTCAGTAGTCCGTCCAGAGGCTTGCTTACTGGACTCAGCTAGGTGCTCTGGAGTGTAAACCCTGCCTGTTTTGGTCATACCCTACGCAGCAATTGCTTCTCCCATCTTGGTCTTCCCTTCCCTCCTTGCTTCAGCTGTGTAATCCCATGGTATGTCATTTGAGTGGAACGGTGTTATGTCTGACATTGCTACAGGAATAGGTACCCTTGGTGGTAACACAGCAACTTCGAAAGGTGCAGGTGCCTTCGGGACTCCAAACTCAACCTTAATTGGTCCGGGCGCCTTTGCAGAAGAAGGTGCTTCAAATTTGAGAGGTATAGACATATTTAATTCATCGCTATTGGAGGGCTGATTCTACACAACAATTGGGTTAAGTGTGACCGCCGGTTTCTTTGGCTCATCGCCCTCAGCAATCAATCTTATCGACCCCTTGGGGTCCCAGTCATCTTCGATCTTGATCATGTGAATGTGTCCACCTTTGTGATCAGGCAGAGGGTTGTTGCGGACATTAGGAGCAGGCTCCTTTACTACGATAACCTTATTGTCGATTATAGTTTGAATCTTGTCCTTCAACGAGCGACACTCGTCAATGGTATGTCCCTTCATGCCGGAGTGGTACGCACAGGTCTTATTAGGGTTGACCCACTGGGAAGGATTTTCTAAAGTTATGGCTATATATTGTCTAGGAGGTCTGCGGTCAAAATTTGGTCTAGGTCTAGGGAAATTTTGGCGAGTGGGAGGTGATTGGTAGTGAGACGGTTGGGCATTATAAGGTTGGTAAACAGGTGCTGGTTGAGAGTATCTAGGTGAAGTGGGTTGATATGTGGGAGGTGCAGATGATTGGTAAACGGGTGGTGGATTTTGGTAAGAGGGTGCGGGTGCTTGGTAATTCGGGATAGGTTGATATGTAAGTGGAGGTGACGGGTAAGTGTGGTATTTTAGTGGTGATTTGGCTCTCTGTGAGACCATCACGGCACTCACATCCTTCTTCTTGGATGTGCCATCAGACTATAAAGCCTTGTTGGTGGCCTGCAATGCTTCAAGATTAGTAACCATACCATTCTTAATGCCTTCCTCAATTCTTTCTCCCAGCTTGATGATATTGGAGAATTTCTGGCCCTCGATCAGCATCAACCTCTCATAATATTGTGGATCCTGAGCCCGGACGAAGAATCTGTTCATTTGTTCCTCTTTTAATGCCGGCCTGACCTTAGCAACCTCTGATCTCCAACGAGTAGCATACTCGCGGAATGTCTCGGTAGGTTTCTTCTTCAAATTCTGGATGTAGAATAAATATGGTGCATTCTTTGTATTGAATCGGAACCTATTCATGAAATCAGATGCCATACCTACCCAGCTTGTCCATTTCTTGGGGTCATGACTAATGTACCAAGATAAAGCATCCCCCTTCAGACTTCTCATGAAGAGTTTCATACGGATTTTCTCATTCCTTCCGACTCCGACCAGCTTATCACAATATGTCCTCAAATGGACTCTGGGATCTCCCGTGCCATCGAACATTTCGAACTTGGGAGGTTTGTACCCCTCCGGAAGTTCAACATTTGGCTGAATGCAGAGGTCCTCATAATTCAACCCATTTATACCTTTGTTTCCTTCCATGCCCTGGACTCGGCTGGTCAACTTCTTGAGTTCTGCTGCCAAGTTTGTGATAAGAGAGTCCTTTTCATCAGACTCAGGTGCACTTGAGATTGGTTGAGTATAGTGGGGTACGGTATCTACGTATATGGGAGTGTTGTGGAGGTGGTCGTTTGTGGTATTCAGTGGTTCAAGAATGAGTAGTGGAGTGTTGTTTGGAGTGTGGCATGTGTTGCAGTGTTGAGCATGAGTGGGTTCCATCTGTGGTTGTGGGGTGTTCTGTGGAGGTGCGGGATTTTAAGTATTTGGAAAGTTGACATCAGGAGCGGTGAGAGAGAATGATAAATTTGCGAAGTTCCGAACTTGGTCCAGTTCTTCTCGAAACTTCAATAATTTCTGCTAAAGTTGGGCAGTAGTTTCCTTAGAAATCGGGGTACCCTGAGGAATCTCAATTCTTTCAATTTCCTTTCTGGCGCTTGAATCTCCCATTCTACCTTTGTTCTTGTTCCGGATAGGACTCGGAGGAGGAGGAGGTGGAGGGCCCTTGGATCTTGTACTGTATGATGATGGTGCCAGAATGCACGAACTAACCTTTAGGGAGGGGAATAATAAAAGAAAAGAAAAACAAAAAAGGTAACAAGTTAGTGCGGATTATGAGGAAAAAATGTTGCAATATTTAAACATACTGTGCAAGAATATAAATCGTGTCCTAATTTGGGTACCTCGTTATGCCCGAGGCAGTCTTAGCGATAAGTTAATTTGGAGAAATTATAATGCTAAATGCCTCATTTTATTGACAAAAATAAAACGAATCCCAAAACGACACTAAAATAGCGGAAAGTAAAAATGTCACTAATGGCCATTGGCCTTATTACATTAAAAACGAAAAGAAAGACTCCTAACTACTTGGTCCCAGAAGGACCTTCTTCAGGTTGAATGTTCTCGTTGATCAAGTCCTCCAGCTCGCGCAGATTTTCCAGTAAAAATGCTATCGCCAAACGTTCTCCTTTGTCTTCCTCAGCATTTTGACAGTCGATGACTCTTTTCCTCACTTTCCCTTCCAATTCCAGCAAGTTGTACTCTAGGTATTCTAGCTTCTCACTAGCCTTGGTGACTCTCTCTTTCCATTCGTTGATTTGGTTGCTCGATGGGAGGTTTCTCCACCAAGTCTGCAAGAGTGAAGGTATGTTTACCATACCGAAGTCAGGAACTTTGTCATTCATTTTCTGCAAAACAAAAGGGTTAAGACCTCACCCCCACCGGACTCGACTATTTAATACCAATAATCAGCATAAAAAGCATTTAGTTCTCCAAATAAATGTACAGAATATGGTGGTGTCCGTTTGGGTTTCAGGGAAACCCGATGGACTTTGGACAAGATTATCTTAATGAGTCGTTATGCGGAAAACATAACTGACTCGGCTAGGTTTGACCATGATGCATGTACAATTAAACAGAGTAAAGTTTCTATTGGGTTATTAGACAGGTACCCTTGAGCGGACAACTCAAGAGGGAAAGGTACGGAACCGTCGACTACACCGTTGATCGACTGGTTTTACCACAAATACGCCTTTGCCGAATTTAAAGGGTGATAATATTGGAAGAGCGCAACCACTCATTATAAGCGTTGCTATGGTATTTGTTTGGCACGAGTGGAATATGATGTTGAAGATGCAGTTTACAAGAATGAAACAAATTGACATGTATTTCCAAGTCCATAAGATAAATGATTACAATAATTGCAGTAATCACAACAGTATTGAAATAAAGTAGTAAAGGAAAGCAGTTAAAGGAAAGAAAAGACATGAAGAGCCAAGTCAGTTTCGTAGTGAAAGAATAAAAGACAGTAAATAAAGCAATTAATGAGATAGTAAAGTCACTAGAAACATGCAATGGTAAAAGCCTAAAGATGTTCCCCCGTAGAGTCGCTATGCTGTCGACGCCCCCTTTTTCTATGGGTCAAAATCGGGTATACGACATTGGGAGGACAACTCTATTCCCTTTCGAGAATTGGGTTTTGGAATTTTGAAGAGTCGCCACCTAATGATTATAGTGCATTAGGACACTTTAAGAAAGGTTTGAGTTGGAAAAAAATCAGAGTTCGGGTAAGGGCTAGAAATTATCTCGAGGGGAAGGTGTTAGGAACCCCTCAAGATCCACTAGTGTGGTCCCGGCCATGTTACAATTGTGACTTTACAAGTAAACAATCAAGGCTCAAATAAGGAGTTGCATGCAATATTGCAATTAGGTTGAAAACTTTTGAAGGTAAGTAGAGAGGACAGAAATTTATGAAAAAAAGATTTGAATGGTTTCACGAGAAGAGATGAAAGCAAATAAGGGGAGGGGGTCCTAGGTTTACGATTAATATGGATCACTTCAATGCAATACCCAGCAATCACTCCTCAAAAAAGAGGGGTCGCATGTGATATTAGTGCATCGGTCATCATCTCCATATCTACCCTTCCCACCCCGTTAAGGTATTAAAGCGCGGAATAGTATCGTTACTTATTGCATGCTATTACCCGTCCCAATAATATCAGTCCCGAAGGCATATGGGACTATTAATCCTAAAGGGGAGGGAGCTGAGGCTTTTGCAGTCTTTTAAAAAGGACAAAATTCTAAGGCAACATTCAAAACATATACAGCAAGTATTGGGAAAGCAAGTAAGCAGATATGGCTCAAATAATCCTCCTTAAATCAGAGAAAATCAGATAGTTTAGCATGTCTTACACGTACTGATTAGGTCTGAATTAAACTTAAACATTAAGGTAGGCTGATTTATCACATATTTTCAGATAAGAAGTCTGAATTAGGCGTGTCTGCTGGTTGTAATTATCAAAGATTGATGCAATTATAGTTTTTATCCTAAAGCTTGCCTGGGTGTTAAACGGAACCTATAGGCATGATATCTATTAGTTTCAGAAATAAAGATGTAAACTGATTGCAGAAAAAAGAATTGTCAATTACAGGGACATAAGATCTGCAGGCGTTAAACATTATTGCTACTGATTTTAGGCTTATAAGCGAGTTGACGATTCAGGTTTGGTTGATAGCTCTTATAGGCATGCTTTCTAGGCGTTACTGATTTTAAGCATTGTTATTGTCATGCAGAAATCCTATAGGCAGGTCATCTATATGCAGTTAGTTATTTAAATCTTATAAACAGGTTTGCCTAGTGACAGATGCATATGCAAAATGCAGGAAGTCCTATATGCATATTACCTATATGATATGCAGAATTTCAAAAACGACTTATAGACATGGTATCTATATGAAGTGCAGAAAAACCTATGAACATGGTATCTATATGAAATGCAGAATTTCAGAAGTATAGGAATTCTCTATGAACATGGTATCTACATGATACGCGGAATTTCAGAAGTATAGTAATTCCCTATGAACATGGTATCTACATAAGATGTAGAATTTCAGAAGTATAGTAATTCCCTATGAACATGGTATCTACCCCTTTGCATGCAGGACTGACCCTTCCTTTTTCACTAACACCCCAGCAGTTTATTACAAGATTATTACAGACCAGAATGAATAAGAAAAAGATAAGAAATATATCAGAAATTAAAGATTCCAACCAAGGAGAGCCTAATTCAGACCCCAGGTCTGAAATATGAAATAAACCAACTTCCAAAGATCAGATTTCCAAAGCCTTTCTCTTATTTAGGATATATCAAAGTTCGAAGGAGCTTTAAGAACTCGAGGCAATGCTTACACCTCTAAATATCATTGCAGAATCAGATTATAGTGCAATGCAGAAGGGCCATCCCTCAAATGTCCAAGCTCAGACGGAACTCAAAAGTCCCAAGGCAAGGCTTATAGGAGGGGGGCGGAACCTAGAGGCTAGGAGTAAGTGCAAGTGCAATAGAGGGAAATTAGGGGAAGTCCAGCGTAAACTGGTGGTCATACCCAACAATAAGGAGTGCTGGCACACCCTAACCAGTCTACTAGGCCACATTTTGGGAGTTAAAATCCATTGAGGATCAGGTTCAGACCTGAGCAACAATTTGGATACTGCTAGGCCATAAACCTTAACTCAAACACATAGAAGGGAGTAGGGGTACGGGGAATTCACAACAAACAGCAGATGCAAAGAGAGAGTAGCATATTCAATATAGAATATGAACAGAAAAGTAGCCAAGAGTGTAGAAACTGTAAAGTAAACACATAGGGATGATGTTGGAATCAAAATTAGGACATACCAGTTTCAGGGAAACAAATAAGTGAAATAAGAAGTCTTGTAAGCCAAATTGCAAGCAAGCAGTACAAAAGATCTCAAAAGAGAGTAGAGAATTGAAAGAGTATTGTAATTGAGAGTGTGTGTGTAAGAGTATGCAATTCAAAGTGTGTTCAAGTGCAGAAGGGTAGTCCCCTTTTATAGTGCAGAAAACAAGTAAGAAAAGGTAAGGAAGTAGTTTGCAATCAATCACATTTAGTCTCCCTTTGGTTAAGAGATTCTGATTTCGAATGGGCACAAGACAATTAAGGAAAGAATTTGATTAAAACCTTTTCCAAAGTAACATAATAAGGGTAAATACACAGGGTTTATTTAAAGCCAAAGTCCAATGGTACATGGTTTGTGAAAAATAAGGAAAGGGAATCAATCAAACAGTCAGTAAAATCAAAGCTGCAAGCTTTGTTCGAATGAACCAAGTCAGAAAAAGGGTAAAGAAAGGTTCAATTAGGGAAATCAGTAACAATCAAGTAAACACCATTAAAGGAATTCGGAATCAATTAGTAGTTGGCAAAACCTTTTGAAAGAAGAGTTCTCATATATAAAGCACACAAATATGTGAATCAAGAAGAGGCTGTCAAATTATTTAGAAGAGAGTTTAATCGAAGAGAAGTTCAGAATCATAAGCAAAAAGATACAGGTTCAATTTGCAGACTCATAGTGAGTCTGAGAGTTCAGGGTCCCAAAGTGGAGCCTTAACTCGAACACAAAAATCAAAATCGTCAAAGGAAACCCCCAAATCCTAGGGTTTCAAAATTGAATCAGACATGGAAGTGAGAAAGCAAGTCATTTGTTTCAGAGTCTCAACAAAACAGATATGATAGCATGTTTGAATGACAAAGGAAGAAAAATCATGAAGAACATATTTGAGAAAACTCGGAAGCTAAACAAGATCAGAAGAAGGAGATAATACAAACGTGAACACAGGTAGATGAAGCATGTAAGAACATGAACAGAGTCCAGTAAACAAGATCAAATAACTTAACAGTAAACACACATAGTAAAAGAGTAAAGAAAACTAAGCAGGGATTAACAGGAGTAACATGCATAGCAGAAAAGAAAAGGTAGAAGACAGTACATGCGTAATAAAGAGTAGTCACACCAGCAGGGTATGGACAAACACACATAAAGTAAAGAAGAAGAAAAATCAGAAAGATTTTTCCCAAAAAAACCATTCAGAAACCTTAAAATCGAAGAGAAACGATTTTGAAAAGAAACTTTTGGGGAAAACACTTTAGATGGCAAGAAAAGCATAGATACAATATATATCTAAGAAAATAACGGTGAAAGGACCTTGAATAGCTTAGGATTTCGGAGAAACCCTAGAAATGAGAAAGACTTGGAAACATGTCCGATCTTGAGTCGGAGAGGTCAAGAATCAGGCTCCTCAGTCTTGAATATGCCGGAGCATGGCCGGAGGAGCCATGAAATCAAAGGTCTGAGAAGATTGGAGAGGGAATCGTCGAGGTCAGGCCTCGAAGCTTTGAACAACCCTGACTTACTAGTGAATATAGGTGAGTACCAACTATCCATGGCCTGAGAAGCCATGGATTCCGGTGACTGGTGGTTGAAAAGGGGTAGGAGGAGGCTAGGGTTTCGAAGAGTTTTTGAGAGGATCTGAGAGGGTTTGGGAATCAAAGTCGGCGGGCCAGGTGAGAATGAGGGATTAGGGTAGTCACCTGTGTTTAATTATGGTAGGGCGAATAGTGGTCATTGATCCGAATGATCAACGGCCTAGATTTAAGAAGGTAGGTAGGGAACCGGGTTGGGTCAAAAGGAATTGGGATGGTCCGAATTTGAGTGTGAAATTGGGTCAATTTTAGGCTAAAATCGAAATGTAAAGGGGCTACAATTGAAACGAACTAAGGCCAAAATTTAAATAGCCAGTTTTCCCTTTTATTTTATAAAAATAGTAAAAATGATTTTGAAAGAAAATTAAAAGCATTGGATCCGTTAATAGTATATAAATATTAATTTAAAAATATTGGAACCAGTTTCATAATTATAAAATGCTATTAAATCTTAAAGCAGGCTAAAATTGCAATTATATGCAATTTAGCTTTTAAAATACCAAATTAATTTGAAAAAATATATGAAAAGTAACCTACCTATATTTTGGTATAAATATGAGAATAAAATAAGTTATTCACCAAAGTGATAATTTTGGAAATAATTATTGAGCAATAAATCAATTTAAAAATCTTTTAAAAAATTGGAAAAATACTAAAACACTTGGGCATACTTATATATGTATGTATATGATATTTGAAAATATTTGCATGTAAAATAAATACATAGGGAAAAATTGGGTATAAACACCCGGAACGGGGCTAATAAAGAGAGTGTTGTAGGCTCATTGAATTCATCTCGGGAAGTGCGTGGATGCTGCCTCGTTAAAAACCCTGGCAGTAAAAATCCGCTTCGAGATAAAAAACCAATCAAAGGAAAAGAGTGCAACGGATGCTTTGAAACCTCAGGGTCCTCGAGCCGGAGCGGCATCCCGATTGCCTTGGTCGCTGGCTTGCGCAAGAGTTATTGTGAAGTAGAAGATAGAAAGCGGGAGAGGTGATTATACCTTGGTGGAGATGGCGCTTTTGAGTTCTGGCATTCATTTGGCAGTTGCTATATGGTCCTCTATTTGAATGCGTCTGGGCGATCATTAAAAAATCGTGTGGACGACGTGTTGGGGCTCGTCTTTTTTGTTCCTTTTGGATGTTTCTCTTTCTCGGGGTTGGTTTTTAGCCGAGTTGCTGAGAAATTCCCGAAGGTGCTCGTTATCAAGCAATCGGGCCACTTCCTCTTGGAGCTGCCTGCAATTCTCGGTTCGGTGCCCGTGCGAGTTGTGAAACTCGCAAATCAAATTGTAGTTCCTTTGGGAAAGATCCTAGTGTACTGGTCTGGGCCACCTTGCATCCCTGATTTTGCTAACGGCGAACACGATGTCTGATACATCAACGTTGAAGTTGTACTTTGATAGGCGGGGCAACCCTGTTGGCCCTGTGTACCCATCGAAGCCCCATCTTTTGAGGGGTCCCCAAGGGTTCTGTCGTCGGTTTACCAATCGATCGTTACATGGCAGATTGCATTTTGGAGCGTTTCTCCTATCATCGGGGTACGGCTGGTACCTCTCTTTATTGGATCTTGGCTCCTTAGCCAAGAGTCCGCTTAAGTATACTAAGCCCGAAGGGGCTCCCAATTGGTTGTCCTTAACCCTGATCTTTGACTGGTATCGGTTGTGGATGTCCGACCAGGTTACAGCGGGATACTTGATCATATTTTCTTTCAGCTGCCTCGATGCCACCGAGCTACGTCCATTCAGGCCTTGAGTGAAGGCCTGCACTTCCCAGTCATCGGAGACTAGGGGTAGTTCCATTCGTTCTATCTGAAAATGAGACACGAATTGTCGCAACATTTCATTCTCCCTCTGCTTAATCTTGAATACGTCGGACTGCCTTGTTGCTACCTTGATAGCACCGGCATGCGCCCTTACGAAGGAGTCCGCTAGCATGGAGAATGAATCTATGGAGTTGGGAGCTAGGCTGTGGTACCACATCATGGCCCCATTCGAGAGCGTTTCTCCAAATTTCTTCAGTAAGACGGACTCGGGCTCATCATTTTTTATGGCGTTGCCCTTCACTGTGCACGTATAGCCATTGATCTATTCGTTATGATCCGAGGTCCCATTGTATTTTGGGAGTTCTGGCATTTTGTACTTATTTGGAATAGGTTTTGGAGCCGCTTCCTCTAGGAACCGCCGTTGCACGAACTTCCTCGAATCTACACCTTTCAAGACCGGGGGCGCGCCTGGGATTTGATCAACTCTGAAGTTATAAGTTTCGACCCTCTTATCATTAGCCGTTATCATTTTCTTGCCTGACTCGATCCTTTTAGTAAGGTCCTCCAGCATATTCACGATGGTAGGATCGGCTACTGATCCATCGTTGCTTGACCTCTTTGGTACCCGTTCGGCTGGGGGAGTAGTTTTCGGCGCTATTGTGCTGGGAGTCTTCGGATGGCTTTGCAACTGAGCGATAACCAACTGCTGTGCCTGCAACATTTCAAAAATAACGTGAAGACTAACTTCCTGTGCTTCCCGAGCCGGGGTCTTTTGGGCTTCCAGTTGGTCGCCATGTTGTATGCTTTCGTCGATGTGTGAGGTTTCGTCGACTTGCTACGTGTCTTGCGAACTCGTGTCTGCTGGAATCAGTCTAGGTGCGTTATCGAGGTTCTGCATTGGTGCGCTAATGACTGGAACAACCATACCGTTCTCGCCATGATTTTTGAGGCAGTCGTTCTCGACCCTGTTTACCGAGCCATATATTTTGACCTGAAATCAAGAGGTCTTGGACAATAAAAAGTGTGAAAGATAACTTGGGTTTGTGCAATGAAACCAGCAAGAAAATAATCACTATTATTTTTAGCCCTATGGTGGGCGCCAAACTGTTTACTGTAAAATGGTAATGACAATTAAATTTGTAAATGGGATTCTAAAAATATGTGATCTATTTTTATGCTAGTTGTTAGAGCAGTTGATGCTAAGAGTATGAAGTTTAACGATAAGATGCAAGCTAAAACAGAGAAGTAATCAAACCACGGGGCTTGCTACCCGAGCCTCGGATTGGTCGATGGAGAGCCTCGGGGTCGATGTTAGGCTCGAACTCGAGCTATTGGGGGTAACCGAGGAGGGGATAACAGTTAGAATAAATTAAAGAAGGCTCTTTATGGCCAATATCAACCAATAAATGAAGAACAAATATGAAGGCGGTGAATGCTAAGAGGGGCCTCGAGCTATTAAGAGCGAGTAAGTTAAAGAGAAGAAAGAGAGAGATATTACTGATCTTGTGGAGAATAGTTGGAGCAACAGAAGCCCCTTACAAAGTGGTGTGGATTCCCTTTATATAGGAGATGGAATACAATATAGTACAGAATGCACTAAATGTAAAGACACAGGGATGGGACGGCTAGGCACGATGCTAGACTCTACTGATGTTGGTTGCTCGCCTCGGGAGTTCTCCACCCTCGGAATCTTTGTTGGGTCGTGGGCAAACCTCGGGTGAGGGAGCTCGATCGTAGTCCTGCAGCCTCGAGATACCGATATGACTCCCCGAATGTACCTTAGTAGCGAGAAATAGATCTCTCCGATTTCACCGTATACAGGTTTGTTGATTGTTGATCACCTTACACTTTTCAAAATTTTCTTATTTAATAACTCCCTATGTTGTTTTTACAAAACTATTTCAAGCAAATCTCTTTTAACACAGTTTTCCTACTGAAACCCTTTCAAACTATGTCAAACACTCTCACTCTACTCCTAAGTCTCTAGGTTCTGTCCCCTCCAGTGTGTGTACTGCCTTGGGATCCTTTTGAGATCCATATGAACTCTAACACACTGAGACTGGCCCTTCCACACTGCACTTACTCAATTTGGTCTAGGTGTGAGCACTGCCCGGGATCCTTGAGATCCTTAGGGAACTCTGACGCACCTAGATAATGATATTGTCTATGAAATTGGCATTTGAGGCTATTAAAGGTTTAGGAAATCACTTGGGCCTGCTTCACGCTCCCTATAGTGTAACTTCTTCTTTTTTCTTTTATCTATTTATGTAATCATTTATCTGGTTTGTAATAATTTGTAAACTAATATTGAGGTGATTAGTGAAAAAGGGGTGGGTAGTTACATATTTGTGGGGTAATATGGGTAGAAACCATGCCTATAGGATGTTATATTTGCTATGCTTGCTTTGCTATGTTAGAAATCATGCCTATAGGTTTCAAGTGGTTCCGATAATAGAAATTATGTCTATGGGTTTTTTAAATCAACTTCACAAGTAAATACCATGTCTATAGAATGTGATCCAGTTCAACTTCTGTTATAACAGGTAATTACACTTATTTTCATTAAACATCATGCCTACAAGTTTCTAACATCAGCTCTTGACAACTAGATATCATGCTTATAGGGAACAACATCAGAAATTCTGCCTAAATCTAAAATCAGTTTAGTTTAAATAAGTCAGTTCAATTCATGTTAGTTTACTTCGAAACTGGTATAATCAGTGGTTTGTTTTCCTTAAATGAATTCTTTCAAGTACTGCCTTAATTTACTATTAGAAAGCATGCCTATAGGAATTCAAGAGTCCATTTTAAAAGCTGTCCACTGTTTTACTATATCAAACATAGTTATCATGCTCTTAGGACACTGCTATTCAGCGTTTAGGCAAGCCTATAGGGCGAGTTTAAATTCTGCAACTCCGAAACTGTATTTCTACCACTTGAAGTTGTTCAGATTTAACAAGTCTAATCAGTAGGCAAGTTAAATAGAATCCTTCAAATATTGGCCTAATTCAGTACTTTATAACCTTTGCTCACTTAGATATCATGTTCTAGGATTTGTTTTCTTAAGTGTTTGAATGTTGTTTGAAGACGTGCACTTATGTGATATGCTTGAGGAGGTAATCGTAAGCCTCTAACTTGCTTTATATGCAGTCCTAAATTGTTCTTGCCTGTCTCCTAGAATTTTCTCCTTTTAAGCACCTTAGGGGTTGTCTAGAACTGCCCAGCTTTAGAGGTCCTAAAACCTCCAGGACCACAAGGAAGGGACGGGTAGTGCACCCGTAGGACATTGTCAAGGTTATTAGAACTCTTTAGGCTATAACCAAGTGGAGGGACTTGGGTAGAACGGGATATAAAGGCTACGCGCTAATGTCACGTGTAGCCCCTCATTGAGAAGTGTTTACCGGGCATTGCGTAGGGTGATCCTGTAGGCTAACCAACCTAGGACCCCTCTTTCCAAATCCCTTCTGCTTAAAGACTTTACTTTCTTTTATGCACACAACCTGTTCAAATTCTATGTCTTATTATTTGAGTCATACAATGCCCAACATGCTTTATATATTTGTTTCAACTACTTATCTGTTAAAGGACTAATTTGTAAATATAAGTTCGGCCGGGACCCACAGTTGTGGACCAAGAGGGGTGCCTAACACCTTCCCCTCAAGGTTATTTCGAGCCCTTACCCTAAATCTTTGGTAATGCAAACCAATCCAAGATTTAATCGCTCTAGGTGCCCTAACGCACCATAATTCGTTAGGTGGAGACTCTTCAAAATACTCAATTCCCAAAAGGAAATGAGTTACTACCCCCATAAATGTCAAAACCCGGACTCTGCGAGGAGAAAAGGGGGCGCGATAGTTGCTAACATCAATTTTTTATGAATGAGTTTGTTGAAGCTTTCTTTATGATTGTAGAGATTTAAAATGAATTTAGAGAGGTTTTTTAAGTCTTTGGGTGTGGGCCCTACTTATGTGGTGACTTAGCCACACCAAACCTTCTAAATATGCCACCTTTCACATGAATTTAAGTCACTAGGTGGGCTTAGTTGGATGCCACATGGGAGGCCCATCAATCTTATCCAAGCATGCTTAATTACATAGTTAATCTCCCACTAAAAATCCATAATTACCAAATTATCCACATAATTAAGAATTATCTCAAACTACTTAAAATACTACTCACTTTTAACATACTTCATACACTTTACTATCATGGTAATGTGGTACCTTGTATGATACTAGTCCATAAATACCGGGTATTATAACTTGGACCGTATTTTATTCCAAATTGTCAAACTTCGACACAACTCATTTTCTTCGATTCGCTTACCCTCACCATCACAAATTTACTTATCACTTGTTTAAAATAGCGTAATACTTATAATCTCCAAAAAATCTTGTCCTTGAACTAATGTCAATTATCTTACGACAAATTCAACGTGCAATACCACAGGATGTAACACCATCGTAACTTAATACTGCGGAGCATAACATCATCGTAATATAATATTGCGGAGTGTAATATCGACGTAATTGTGATAACCCAAAGGGTTATCTTGTGTTTTAGAATCCGAATATGGGTTCCAAGGCCTTGAAAATCTTATTTTCCTTCTCCTCAATTTGTGTGCGCATTCCGGGCATGTTTCTAGAAAGCCTTTATGTGAAATTTAAGAAAATTATTGAAATTTGCCATTAAAATTGATTAAAGTTGACTTTGGTCAACATTTTTTGTAAACAAACCCGGATCCGTGATTTGACAGTCCCGTAGGGTCTGTAGTAAAATATGGGACTTGGGCGTATGTCCGGAATCAAATTCCGAGGTTCCTAGCCCGAGAAATGAATTTTTGAAGAAAATTATTTGCTAGAAAATATAAGTATTTTTGGAAATGAAATAGTGTGTATTCTCGTTTGTATCGGGCCCTTATTTTGGTTCTGAAGCCCAGTATAGGTTTGATATAGTATTTAAGTTGTATTTGTAAAATTTGTTGAAAAACGGAAGAGATTTGATATAAATCGGACCCTTGGTTGAGAAAATAGAAATTTTGAACTATCTTATGAATTTCATGGGTTTTGGTGTTAAATTCGTTGTTTAATATGTTATTTTGGTGATTTGATCGCACAAGCAAGTCCGTATTATATTTTAGACTTGTATGCATGTTTGGTTTGGAGGCCCGAGGGCTCGGGTGAGTTTTGGATAGGTTTCGGAGTGTTTTGGACTTGGGAAAAATATGTTGCAAGTTCAGTTCTGGTGTTGGCCTCTGATCTCGCAATTGCGAGACTAGAGTTTTCATTTGCGATGCCTGACAGTGTTGAAATTGCGAGCCAATCTTCGCAATTGCGAAGAGTAGCTGGGCCAACAGACTTCGCAATTGCGAAGAACTCTTCGCATTTGCGAAGTAAAGCTGGGAGGGTGTTGGTCGCAAATGCGATCATATAATCGCATTTGCGAAGGATCATGTTCGCAATTGCGAACTTTCCGTAGTAGTTGCGAAGGTGGAAGATATGTGAAGGGTTCACATTTGCGATACTTTCCTCGCATTTGCAAGCATCGCAAATGCGAAGCTCTAGTCGCAAATATGACGTCTGCAACTGAGCAAAAGGGTCTTGGACGGAATTTTTCATTCATTCTTCAAATTTTCAAAACCTAAACTCCAAGAGGCAATTTTCCTAGAGAAAGTTCTTCCCCAAATCATAGGTAAATGATTCTTAACTCAATTCCTTCAACCTATTTCATCTTTTTACATGATTTCATCTCAAATTCTAGGGTTTTTCATGGGAAATTGGGTGTTTTTGGGTAGAATTTAGGAATTTCAAAATTTGGGGATTTGGACTTCAAATTGAGGTCAGATTTCAAAACCAATTACATATTTGGGTTCGTGGGTGAATGAGTAGTCGAGTTTTAGTTCAAACTTCGAGTTTTGACCAAGCAGGCCCGGGGTCGGGTTTTAACCTTTTGGGAAAACATTAGGAAATCTATACTCATGCATTAGAATTGGTTTATTTAGCGTTAATTGATGGTAATTAATTAATTATGCATAGATTCGGGCAGTTTGGAAGCTGAAATCAAACGAAAAGCGGTACTTGAGGCTTGACCTTTTGGCCGTGGAATAGAGGTAAGTGTTTGGTCTAACCTTAGCTTGAGGGAATAAGTGTTGTGTCTTAATTGCTACGTGTTAGTGTAGAGTATGACGTATAGGTATGGTGACGAGTATCTATACGTTGGTGCCGAGCATGCAAGTAAGTCTTAAACTGTGATTGTTATGATTCTTAATATGTAATATTCATGCTTAAATTGACGATTATTCATGTTGAACAAGACTTACGATATTTTCTTGGTAATTGACCATTGTAGAGTATTGACTCAAGTTGAGACTTATTTTTTGAAGTTAACTATTGAAACGAGATTGGTTATAGCTGATTCCCTTGCCGGGATGTTATTGTTTCTATTGTTAATTCCCTTGTCGGGATGGTATTGTATCTATTGTTGATTCCCTTGTCGGGATGTTATTGTTTCTATTGTTTGGGTGAGAAAGAGTGTAAAGCACGAAGGGTGATGCCGTGCACGATATTGTGAGAGAGTGTTAATGCACGAAGGGTGATGTCGTGCCATATTTCTGTGAGTGTTAATGCACGAAGGGTGATATCGTGCCATGATTATGATAGAGTAAAATCACAAAGGGTGATGTCGTGCCATTTCTGTTGATTTCAATGGTGAGGAAGAGAGTAAAAGCACGAAGGGTGATGCCATGCACTTGTTATTGTGTTATCATTTCTGTTGTTTCAAAGTTAATATTTACCTTGTTTCTTTACTTTATTACTGTCAGAATTTGATATTCCCCTCAGCATGTTTCCCTTACCCGTCTTTATCTTCTCAATTCTGTTGTTCTTATTTTTCGTATGTGATTTAACTGCATAGGTTTATATGGTTGTTGTGCCCTAGCCTTGTCACTACTTCGCCTGAGGTTAGGCTCGACACTTACCAGTACATGGGGTCAGTTGTACTGATACTGCACTCTGCACTTTCTGTGTAAATTTCGGTGCTGGACCGTATGAGTAGTGTTGAGGCTTCTACCTTCATTCCACAGGAGACCCGAGGTAGATATGTCGGCGTTTGCAGACCTCAGAGTCCTCTTCCTTCTGTTTTAGATTTCCTATCTCATTTCATTTAGAGAACAGCTGTATTTTTCTTTCTAAACCAGTATTTGTAGAAATTCGTAGATGTTCGTGAAATTGTGACACTAGATCATTAGGGTAGACATGTATTGGAGTAGTTTGAACTATTGTAACACTTCCGCACTTTATATCTGTTTAGCTTTAGTTATTATTTATTTCTGTTTGGGTAAATTGCTAATATGTTAAAACCATAAGTTGTTGGCTTGCCTAGCATTCAAGAGTTAGGCGCCATCACGATCCCGACGCTGGGAAATTTGGGTCGTAACAAGTTGGTATCAGAGCACTAGGTTGCTTAGGTCTCACAATTCACGAAAAAGCTAAGTAGAGTCTGAGGGAGCGGTATGGAGACGTCTGTGCATATCCCCCAGATGCTACAGAGTTTAGGAATAACTTCACATCTATTCATCTCTGTCGTGCGATTTGACTTCTCAATGTTAATTGAACTTCTACTCTGTTCTTTCGTAGATGGTGAGAACACGTGCCTCTTTATCCGCTGATCAGCAGCCGAGCCCCTAGTGGCAGCTCCTACAAGGGGAAGAGGATGAGGTCGAGGCCTTGCTAAAAGCCGAGGCAAGGGCAAGGCTCAGCTAGAGCTGCAGCACCGGAGCCTCAAGTAGAGTTTGATGATGAGGTTCCAGCCCAGACTGTTCCAGCAGGGCCAACTTAGGTTCTAGAGGGGTCTATCGCTATCCTGGTACTCCAGGTTGCCCTGGTCCATCTAGTGGGCCTTATGGAAAGTTTCACTCAGGCAGGCATACTTCCTATAGCACCAGCCGTCTCCCAAGCTGGGGGAGGAGCACAGAATCCCTCTACTCTCACTCCAGAGTAAATGGCTCCTTAGTTTTAGAATCCAGCAGCTCAGCCAGTTGG
Organism: Nicotiana tabacum; assembly: GCF_000715075.1. Taxonomy (NCBI): domain Eukaryota; kingdom Viridiplantae; phylum Streptophyta; class Magnoliopsida; order Solanales; family Solanaceae; genus Nicotiana; species Nicotiana tabacum. Next base: position 85,949,712 of record NC_134101.1, on the reverse strand, counting down.
GGTAGTTTCGCCGGGTGTTGTAGCTCAGATCGGTGATAGAGCAACTATGTCTTTTGATGCTTTGTGGAGATTGGATAGGTTCACCAAGCTTTTCACTACTACCTATGGTGGTACATCTTCAGAGGATCCCCAGGACTATTTGGACAGTTGTCATAAGGTTCTACAGAACATAGAGATAGTGGAGACCAATGAGGTCAGCTTTGCTACTTTTCGTCTGTCAGGTTCCGCCAAGAATTGGTGGAGAGATTATTGTTTGGCTATACTATCTGGGTCATCGGCTTTGACTTGGGATCAGTTCTCTCGGCTATTTCTGGAGAAGTTTCTTCCTATCACTCAGAGTGAGGACTATCGGAGGCAGTTTGAGCGTCTCCAACAGGGTTCTATGATCGTCACTCAGTACAAGACTAGATTTTTGACTTGACCTGTCATGCTTTTCTTATACTTCCCACCGAGAGAGAGAGAGAGAGATAGAGAGAGTGAGGAGGTTTATCGAGGGACTAGCTCAGCCTATTAGATTGTAGATGTCTAAGGAGACAGGGAGTGAGATTTCTTTCCAGGATGCAACCAATGTGGCCCGGCGAGTCGAGATGGTTTTAGCTTAGGGGAGTGGTCAGGGGTCAGACAAGAGGCCCTATTTTTCTGGCAGGTTCAGTGGTGCCTTGTTTGGAGGAAGGGATTTTTTCGGTAGAGGCCATCCTCCCAGGTCATTTCATTCAACACTTCAGACTTCTCACGGTGCTCCAGGTGGCCGTGTTTCTCATATGCAGTATTCTGATCAGCTACCCTACAGTGCACCACCAGCTCCTATCAGTGCACCTTTGCTCCAAAGTTATCGTGGTGGTTACTCAGGTCGTTAGGGCCAGTCTCAGGGTTAGCAGTCTCACCTGCCGAGGTTTTGTTATACATATGGTGATCCAAGGCATATTGCTAGATTTTGCCCTCGAGCATCAAGTAGTTCTCAGCATCAGGGTTCTCGTGACATGGTTCCGGCACTGGGTGTTCCACCGCCCGCTCGGCTAGCTAGAGGTAGAGTTCAGACAGCTAGAGGTAGAGGTCGAGGTGTTAGAGGTGGAGGTCAGACCGCTAGAGGTGGAGGCCAGCCAGCAAGAGGTCATCCCAGGGATGTAGTTCATAGTGGTGGAGCCTAGCCCTGATGTTATGCTTTCCCAGCCAAGCCTGAGGCTGAGGCATCAGATGTTATTATCACATGTATGGTTTCAGTTTACAATAGAGATGCTTCAGTTCTATTTGATCCAGGATCTACATACTCCTATGTGTCATCTTATTTTTCTACGTATTTGGTTGTGCCTCGTAATTCTTTGAGTTCTCTTGTATATGTATCCACACCGGTGAGTGATTCTATTATAGTATATCGTGTCTATCACTCGTGTGTGGTTATTATTGGGGGTCTTGAGACCCGTGTAGATCTCCTACTTCTCGATATGGTTGACTTCAATGTTATTTTGGGGATGGATTGGTTGTCACCTTATCATGCTATATTGGACTATCACGCCAAGACCGTGACCTTATCCTTGCTAGGGTTGCCTCGATTGGAGTGCATAGGGACTCCCGTTCATTCTACCAACAGGGTTATTTCTTATATGAAGGATCGGCGTATGGTCCACAAGGGGTGTTTGGCTTATTTGGCTTATGTTCGTGATCCTAGTGCTGAGGTTCCTTCTATGGTTTTTATGCCAATTGTTCGGGAGTTTCCAAAGGTGTTTTCTGCAGACCTGTTGGGGATGCCACCCTTCAGGAATATTGACTTTTACATTGATTTGGCTCAGCCTATTAGATTGTAGATGGCTAAGGAGACAGGGAGTGAGATTTCTTTCCAGGATGCAACCAATGTGGCCCGGCGAGTCGAGATGGTTTTAGCTTAGGGGAGTGGTCAGGGGTCAGACAAGAGGCCCTATTTTTCTGGCAGGTTCAGTGGTGCCTTGTTTGGAGGAAGGGATTTTTTCGGTAGAGGCCATCCTCACAGGTCATTTCATTCAACACTTCAGACTTCTCACGGTGCTCCAGGTGGCCGTGTTTTTCATATGCAGTATTCTGATCAGCTACCCTACAGTGCACCACCAGCTCCTATCAGTGCACCTTTGCTCCAAAGTTATCGTGGTGGTTACTCAGGTCGTTAGGGCCAGTCTCAGGGTTAGCAGTCTCACCTGCCGAGGTTTTGTTATACATATGGTGATCCAAGGCATATTGCTAGATTTTGCCCTCGAGCATCAAGTTAGTTCTCAGCATCAGGGTTCTCGTGACATGGTTCCGGCACTGGGTGTTCCACCGCCCGCTCGGCTAGCTAGAGGTAGAGTTCAGACAGCTAGAGGTAGAGGTCGAGGTGTTAGAGGTGGAGGTCAGACCGCTAGAGGTGGAGGCCAGCCAGCAAGAGGTCATCCCAGGGATGTAGTTCATAGTGGTGGAGCCTAGCCCTGATGTTATGCTTTCCCAGCCAAGCCTGAGGCTGAGGCATCAGATGTTATTATCACATGTATGGTTTCAGTTTACAGTAGAGATGCTTCAGTTCTATTTGATCCAGGAGCCACATACTCCTATGTGTCATCTTATTTTTCTACGTATTTGGTTGTGCCTCGTAATTCTTTGAGTGCTCCTGTATATGTATCCACACCGGTGAGTGATTCTATTATAGTATATCGTGTCTATCACTCGTGTGTGGTTATTATTGGGGGTCTTGAGACCCGTGTAGATCTCCTACTTCTCGATATGGTTGACTTCAATGTTATTTTGGGGATGGATTGGTTGTCACCTTATCATACTATATTGGACTATCATGCCAAAACCGTGACCTTATCCTTGCTAGGGTTGCCTCGATTGGAGTGCATAGGGACTCCCGTTCATTCTACCAACAGGGTTATTTCTTATATGAAGGATCGGCGTATGGTCCACAAGGGGTGTTTGGCTTATTTGGCTTATGTTCGTGATCCTAGTGCTGAGGTTCCTTCTATGGTTTTTATGCCAATTGTTCGGGAGTTTCCAAAGGTGTTTTCTGCAGACCTGCTGGAGATGCCACCCTTCAGGAATATTGACTTTTACATTGATTTGGCTCCAGGAACTCAGCCCATTTTTATCTCGCTGTATCGCATGGCCCCGCTAGAGTTGAAGCAATTGAAGGAGCAGTTGCACGATTTGCTTGATAAGGGATTTATTAGACCTAGTGTCTCGCCCTGAGGTTCGCTGATGTTGTTTGTTAAGAAGAAGGATGGATCGATGAGGATGTGTATAGATTATCGGCAGTTGAACAAAGTCACCATCAAGAACAAGTATCCATTGCCGAGGATTGATGATTTATTTGATCAGCTTCAGGGTGCCAAAGTTTTTTTGAAGATTGATTTGAGATCTGGCTACCATCAATTGAGGATTAGGGCATCCGATGTCCCTAAGACAGCTTTTCGGACTCGATATGGGCATTATGGTTCCTAGTGATGTCATTTGGGTTGACAAATGCCCCAGGAGCATTTATAAATTTAATGAACCGAGTGTTCAAGCCCTATATAGATTCCTTTATGATTGTTTTCATTGATGATATCTTGATCTACTCCCGTAGCTGAGAGGATCATGAGCAGCATCTTCGAGTCATTCTCTAGACTCTCTGAGGGACAACCAGTTATATGCTAAGTTTTTGAAAGTGTAAGCTCTGGTTGAGTTCAGTAGCATTCCTGGGTCACATTGTATCAGCAGAGGGTATTCGGGTGGATCCTAAGAAGATTGAGGCAGTCAAGGACTGGCCTAGACCCACATCAGCTACAGAGATCCGGAGTTTCTTGGGTTTGGCGGGTTATTACTGTCGGTTTGTGGAGGGGTTTTCATCTATAGCAGCCCTGATGACCAGGTTGACCCAGAAGGGTGCCCAGTTCAGGTGGTCAAACGAGTGTGAGTCGAGTTTTTAGAAGCTCAAGACAGCCTTGACGATAGCACCTATGTTGGTATTGCCCACAGGTCAGGGCCATATACAGTATATTGTGATGCATCTCGTATTGGACTTGCTACTGTGTTGATGCAAAATGGCAAGGTTATTGTATATGCTTCGCGACAATTGAAGATACACAAGAAGAATTATCCATTTTATGATTTGGAGCTAGCAGCCATTGTTCACGCGCTGAAGATTTGGAGGCATTATTTATATAGCGTGTCGTGTGAGGTGTTCATGGATCACAAGAGTTTGCAATAATTGTTCAAGCAGAAGGAGCTAAATTTGAGGTAGAGGAGGTGGTTGGAGCTATTGAAAGACTATGATATCACCATCTTGTATCATCCTGGGAAGGTCAATGTAGTGACTGATGCTTTGAGTCGGAAGTCAGCCAGTATGGGTAGCCTTTCGTATATTCCAGTCGATGAGAGACCCTTGCTTTGGATGTTCAGGCTTTATCCAATCAGTTCATGAGGTTGGATGTTTCTAAGCCTAGTCGTGTTCTAGTTTGCACAGTCGCTCATTCTTCATTGTTTGAGCATATCATAGATCGGCAGTATGATGATCCTCATTTGCTTGTCCTTAGAGACACAGTGCGGCACGGAGGTGCCAAGCAGGTTACAGTCAGAGATGATAGAGTTTTGAGGATGCAGGGTCGTATTTTTATGCCTAATGTGGATGGACTTCGTGAGTTGATTCTAGAGGAGGCCTATAGTTCCCGTTACTCTATTCACCCGGGCGCCGCTAAGATGTATCAGGACTTGCGGCAGCATTATTGGTGTAGGAGGATGAAGAAGGATATCATTGCATATGTAGCTCGGTGTTTGAATTGTTAGCAGGTTAAGTACGAGTATCAGAGACATGGTGGTTTGTTTCAGAAAATTGAGATTCCTGAGTGGAAGTGGGAACGTATCACCATGGATTTCGTTGTTGGACTCCTACGGACTCAAAGGATGTTTGATGCAGTATGGGTTATTATGGATAGGCTGACTAAGTCAGCACATTTCATTCCTGTGGCGGTTTCCTATTCATTAGAGCAATTAGGTGAGATCTACATCCGGGAGATCGTTCGTCTTCATGGTGTGCCCGTGTCTATCATTTCTGACTGAGGTACGCAGTTTACCTCTCATTTCTGGAGGGCAGTACAGCGTGAGTTGGGTACGCGGGTCGAGTTGAGCACACCATTTCATCCTCAGATGGACGGGCTATCCGAGCGTACTATTCAGATTTTGGAGGATATGCTCTGTGCATGTATTATTGACTTTGGAGGTTCTTGGGATCAGTTCTTGCCATTAGCAGAGTTTGCCTACAACAACAGTTATCAGTCGAGCATCCAGATAGCTCCCTATGAGGCACTATATGGTAGGCGGTGTCGGTCACCAATTGGATGGTTTAAGCTGGGAGACGCACGGTTGTTGGGAACAAACTTAGTACAGGATGTCTTGGATAAGGTTAAGATCATTCAGGATAGACTTCGTACAGCTCAATCCAGGCAAAATAGTTATGCTGACTGAAAGGTTCATGATGTGGCATTCATGGTCGGGGAGCGAGTATTGCTTCGGGTGTCGCCCATGAAGGGAGTTAAGAAGGGCAAGTTATACCCTAGGTTCATTGGGCCTTTTGAGATTCTTTGGGGAGTGGGAAAGGTATCTTACGAGCTTGCGTTGCCACCGGGTTTATCAGCAGTGTTTCATGTGTCCATGCTTCAGAAGTATCACGGTGATCCATCCCACGTGCTAGACTTCAGCACTATCCAGTTGGACAAGGATTTGACCTACGAGGAGGAGCCGGTAGCTATTCTAGACCGGCACGTTCGTCAGTTGAGATCGAAGAGTTATCCGTTGGTTCGTGTGCAGTGGAGAGGTCAGCCTGTTGAGGCAGCTACCTGGGAGTCCGAGTCCGATATGCGGAGCAGATATCCTCATCTTTCCTCTAGCTCAGGTACTATTCTATGTCCATTCGAGGACGAACGATTGTTTTAGAGGTGGAGAATGTGATTACCCAAAGGGCCATCTTATGTTTTAGAATCTGAATCCGGGTTCTGAGACCTTGAAAACCTCATTTTCCTTCTCCTCGATTTGAGTGTGCAGTACGGGCGTATTTTCGGAAAGCCTTTATGTGAAATTTAAGAAAATTATTGAAATTTGCCTTTAAAATTGATTAAAGTTGATTTTGGTAAATAGACTCGAACCCATAATTTGACAGTCCTATAGAGTCCGTAGTAAAATATGAGACTTGGGTGTATGCCCGGAATCGAATTCCGAGTTCCCTAGCCCGAGTGAATTTTTGAAGAAAATTATTTGCTGGAAAATATAAGGATTTTTGGAAATGAAATAGTGTGTAATGTCATTGGTATCGGGCCTGTATTTTAGTTCCGGATCTTGGTACAGGTTTGATATAGTATTTAAGTTGTATCTATGAAATTTGGTGAAAAACGGAAGAGATTTGATATAAATCGGACCCTTGGTTGAGAAAATAGAAATTTTGAATTATCTTATGAATTTCATGAGTTTTGCTATTAAATTCATTGTTTAAGATGTTATTTTGGTGATTTGATCGCACGATTAAGTCCATATTATGTTTTTAGACTTGTATGCATGTTTGGTTTGGAGCCCTGAGGGCTCGGGTGAGTTTTGGATAGGCTTCGGAGTGTTTTGGACTTAGGAAAAACATGTTGCAGGTTCAGTTCTGGTGTTGGTCTCTGATCTCACAATCTTCGCAATTGCGAAGAACTCTTCGCATTTGCGAAGTAAAGCTGGGAGGGTGTTATCATAAATGCTATCATATAGTTGCATTTGCGAAGGATCATGTTCGCAATTGCGAACTTTACTTTGCATTTGCGAAGGCAGCAGAGATGTGAGGGGTTCGCATTTGCGATACTTTCCTCGCATTATCTTTTTACATGATTTCATCTCAAAATCTAGGGTTTTTCATGGGAAATTGGGTGCTTTGGGTAGAATTTAGGAATTTCGAAATATTGGGATTTGGACCTCAAATTGAGGTCGGATTTCAAAACCAATTGCATATTTGGGTTCGTGGTTGAATGGGTAGTCGAGTTTTGGTTCAAACTTCGAGTTTTGACCAAGCGGGCCTGGGGTCGATTTTTGACTTTTTGGGAAAACATTGGGAAATCTATACTCATGTATTAGGATTGGTTTATTTAGCGTTAATTGATGGTAATTAGTTAATTAGGCATAGATTTGGGCGGTTTGGAAGTTGAAATCAAAGGAAAAGCGGTAATTGAGACTTTTGGCCATGGAATTGAGGTAAGTGTTTGGTCTAACCTTAGCTTGAGGGAATAGGTGTTGTGTCTTAATTGGTACGTGTTAGTGTAGAGTACAACGTATAGGTGTGGTGACGAGTATCTATACGTTGGTATCGAGCATGCAAGTGAGTCTTAAACTGTGATCGTTTTGATTCTTATTATGTATTATTCACGCTTAAATTGACGATTATTCATGTTGAACAAGGCTTACGATATTTTCTTGGTAATTGACCATTGTTGAGTATTGACTCAAGTTGAGACTTATTTTGTGAAGTTAACTGTTGAAACGAGATTGGTTATTGTTGATTCCCTTGTTGGAATGTTATTGTTTCTATTGTTTGAGTGAGGAAGAGTCTAAAGCACGAAGGGTGATGTCGTGCACGATACTATGAGAGAGTGTTAATGCACGAAGGGTGATGTCGTGCTTGTCACACCTCCTTTTTACCTTACACCCCCGGAAAAAGATGTGTAAAAGGGAGTTTTTTCAATTAAAGGACAATCAAAACGGGATTTATTTTAAAAGATTCAGAGTCGCCACTTGGGAGATTTATGGTGTCCCAAGTCACCGGTTAAAATCCCGAGTCAAGGAAAGGGTTGCCTCTATTTAACAGTCCGCGAACCAGAAATCCGGTTAAGGAATTCTGTTAACCCGGGAGAAGGTGTTAGGCATTTCTGAGTTCCGTGGTTCTAGCACGGTCACTCAACTGCTATATTTGGCTTAATTATCTGATTTTAAACAATTATGAACCTACGTGCATTTTTACTTTTAACCGCTTTTATTTAATTTTTAAAGAAGATTGAACATCGTTTAAAACATATCTTTGAATCGCGCCACATGAAATGCACCCGCAATTCTAAACATATTTTATTCAACATTTTGGGATTTGATTTGGGTCATATAAAATGCACACTCGAGTGTAAGAAGGTAATATTATTAAACTAACGAGCCTAAAGTAATTACGAATTTGCAACTTCGCCAGGGCCATGAAAATTCGCTTAATGGCGTGCCTCGAATTCTAAGGATCAAAACGAAGTGGGTTAAAACAAGGGCCATGCACTTGAGATTTTATTCGGTATGGCACACCTCGTTCCCAATTCTTAAAGGAAATTCGGGATTGAGCTTTGGAAGGCCATAAGTTATACATTTGACTAGTCGGGCGTGCCTCAACCCATTTTTAAAAGGTCTAATTAGTTAACTAAAGGTCTAAGGTGATTTGAATTCCATCTAAGTAAACAAATGACTTAACGAAATGCAACAACGTCGAAGGCGCGGGGCCAACTAACTATAGGCCCAAATCGATAACAGGCCCAAATCACAAAATAAAACGGAAGTCTGGAATGAAATTTGTAGCGCGTCGAAGGCGCGGGGCCAACGTTAAAGGCCCAATTGCAAGCTCCAATGCAAATCATACACAGGAACCCAGCATTGTACATATTTTTATTGAATACCAATCAGCTAAAACTATGTTGAGCAGTGATTAACCAACATCTTTTCTTACTTAATTATTCAAACATAGAGCAACTAAAACTTATAATTCCAATCATGTCTGCACCTCAGGCCCACATTTGCCTTGGACTCACAAGGCTATCTCGCAAGAAAAATGAACTTTGGGCCCAATGAGCCCAAGCCAGATTTCAAGGTAATCTGCTGGGAGCTTTAAGACTCGATATCGAGTCTCCTCAGCAGCAAACAATGTATGTCTAATAAACAGGCCTCAATTTTCAAATGTATAGTTGAACTAAAGAAAACTGGACAGCATGCATTCAATCCAACAACACTGGTCTCAACAGACCCAAAATAGACCTGAAATACACTTGACACTACTAAAATTCTTTGCAATAATTCTCTACTGCTCATAGACATGATCAAGACCCTTCAAACATTCAAGCTAAGCGAGTGAAAGGGAAACATTTATACAACACCATAAAGAATCTAAAAGGTAATGACAATAAACTAAATAACTTATGTGAGCCTAGGAGGAACATGAAGACAACACATAATAAACATCACAACTGGTAAGGTAACAGGGAAAGGGCAGCGATCAATTTCTTCAACTCGAACTACATAATTCAAGCACAATTGCCATAAAAAGCTTCATTTCCGTTCAAGGTTTGAAGGAAATACCTGGAAGTTGAAAAGCAAAATAGAGAAATGAGGAATCAGTAATGGAATCAGTAGCAGGAACAGGAATCAGCAACAAAATCAGCCCAGAAATGATTGAGAAAAGACCACTTTAGCCCAGTTTTGAACCCACAATGATATCACATAAAGCTCAGAACCAAAATCCACCCAAGAGTGAACCAAAAACTTGTATACCAAACATATTCAGCTCTTTTTAAACTTCAGTTGCTCAGAACTTGTCACAGAATGAGTACCACAAGAATTTCCCAAGGATTTTTCAATGTAACAGTATTTTTGTATTTTTTTAGCCGTCTATGATTTTAGATTTTCAGCCCCTTTTTCTTTCTGCCTTGAATGGCAAGTCTTGATGCCTTTATAGGCAAGGCATTAGGGCAGCCTATTCCAAAATCAGATTTTCAAATGAAACCCTTTTTTGATTCTGATTTTAGCTTAGGCACTTGTTCAATTTTTGATTTTGCTCACATAACCTCAGTTCTCATATCAGAATTACAGAATACCCCCTTCCCCTAGCTTCTTAGAAGCTTCCATAGGCAGTTACCAAAGATTCCCTAAGCTAAAGTTCCCAAAGTAACCCCTGCAACCCCTGAAATTACCCTGAACCAAAATGGGTCATGGGTCAATGTTGACCCAATTGTTCATACCCAAATGAGTCAGAAATGACCCAAAGCCCAACTCACGAGATCAAAAATCTACTCGGCCCAGACTAGCAATTATCCAATCACCAAATAACATGAGACAATTAAAACTTTAGCCTAAATGATTTACTAACTAACAATTTGAACTAATCTGATTATATACTAACCACAATAATTAAGAAAAAGACTCACATTTACTCATGCATGAACACATAAACTCCAGAACAAAATGAAAAGGATTCAAGAAAAGGAGAAGAAGAAAAAAACAAAAAAAAAACAAACGAAGAAAAGGTTAAACAGAAGGAAGAAAAGACATACCTAAAAAAATTCAGAAAATGAAGGAAGTAGCCTGGGTCTTCAAATCCTTTGATTTTCCGGCCAAATCTGATGTTAATCGGGTGCTCTTACAAAGAACACACGAATAACATCGGATTAGACACGAAATTTCACCAAAACTTGACCTGGAATTCCTAGGGTTCATCCCTGATCTAAGATTTGAAGAGTTCAAGGGGTATTCGAGGGAAACTAAGTGGGGGTTTGGAATGAGGGGGATTTGGGGGCTCCGGGGTGTAATTTTGTTAACGATTGGACGCCGGCGCTGCCACCGGACGGTGGGGAATTTTGGGGCGGCTACTAGGGTTTGGGGGGAGGTTTCTGAAGTCGGGGGTATCGGGATGATGAAATGAGGAGGGGTGTGTTCGGACATATATATACTCCCCAGGCTTATGTTCCGAGCCGTTCGATCAAGTGGGGATCAACGGCTCAGATTGACACTGGTCGAAATGGCGTCGTTTCGCTTGAAGGGGGATCCGGACCGGGTAGAGGTGGGTTTGGGCTGGAATTGTACAGATCTGGGGGGCAATTGGGCTGAAGGAGATTTAATGGCCCAAATCCGAATTTCCCTTTGTTTTTTGAATCTTTTCTCTTTTTTTCAATTTCCAAATTTCTTTTTCTTTTCAAAATTAGAAATAAAACCTAAATTAATTATTAAAATTAATATTATCCTATCAAATTAAACTAATTAAACTCTAAAAATAATTACCATAACTAATTAAATACCAAATTAAAGAAAGCTAAAAAAATTCGAGAAATTAAAATTAACGTGCAAAAATGAACTTTTCTTTTTGTGATTTTTCCATTTTTATAAAACATTAAATTACTAATTATTTCAAAAATGCAAAAAATTAAATCCTAAATGCAAATGCAGCATATTTTGTGTTTTTCATTAATTAACAAACGAAATGCACAGACGAAAATGCAAATAATTAATAGCAAATGCCACAAAATCCACAAAATTGCAAATAATGAAATGAAATTACTTTGTGTTGAATTTATGGGAGTATTTCATGTAGGGCAAAAATCACATGCTCACAGCTTCCCTCTTTGTTCGAAAACATGAAGAGTTTTCGTGCAAAGATAAAGTGAGCGGATACGAGCGATTTTTGCCCGTTTGAATACTCCGTGGGAAGCATTTTTTGAAAGATTTGACCGCACCCTGCCTCTGAGGTTGCCTACATATCCTTGGCTAGAAAGGAATCAGGTCAGTGTAGTTCGGGAAGTTTTGGTAGCTGGGACTATCATGAAGCTGTGATTTCACTATTGTTGTTGCTGCTGCTACTGCTTACTGAACCTCCTTATTACACCATGTCAAAATAAAACAAAAAGCTATACTAGAGTATGATCTATGGATTACAAAATCCCTATCTATATCTTCAAACTTGATCTTGTGCTTCTTGTTGCTTTGTTGTTCTCCATTCTTTTGGAGACATTCGTTTGTTGCCACCTTGAATTGTAAACTGAGATGTTTTTCCCCTTCTTCAGGTGGGTTCCTGACTGCTGAACTTGATATGTATTCCTTGCTCTCCAGGCGGGCTCCTGACTGTTGATTTGAAAGTATTCCCTGCTCTCCAAGCGGGCTCCTGACTGCTACGCTTGAAAGTATTCTCTGCTCTCTAGGCGGGCTCCTAACTTCAACTTGAAATGTATTCCCTGCTCTCCAGGCGGGCTCCTGACTTCAACAAAATAGACAAAACAAAGAAACTTTTCTACCCCGGTTTGGTGGCTGGGCACAGATGTAAGTGTAAAATGGATCACATTACCAAATATCAATAAGAACTTGAAAGCTAAAACTTGAATTGTACTCCCTTGTTCTCCAGGCGGGCTCCTGATTGCTGACTTGAAAGTATTCCCTGCTTTCCAAGCGGGCTCCTGACTTCAACTTGAAAGTGCTCCCTACTCTCCAGGCGGGCTCCTGACTTCAAGATAGACAAAACAAAGAATTTGAAAGCTAAAATTTAAATTGTACTCCCTTGTTCTCCAGGCGGGCTCCTGACTGCTACACTTGAAAGTATTCCCTGCTCTCCAGACGGGCTCCTGACTGCTACACTTGAAAGTATTCCCTGCTCTCCAGGCGGGCTCCTAACCTCAATTTGAAATATATTCCCTGCTCTCCAGGCGGGCTCCTAACTTCAACAAAATAGACAAAAAAAAAATCTGCCCTAGTTTGGTAACTGGGCACATATGTGAGTGTTAAACTGAATCATATTACTAAATATTACTAAGAATTTGAAAGCTAGGTCCCATTAGGCAGGGGGTCCTGACAACTCTTAAATAAACGATAATTTTAAATCTAAGTTATATCTTCTACAGGTGTGACTTCTGCTAAATCTTGCTATCTAAGAGAATCTTTAAACTACTACCCATTATCCAGGAGGGTCCTGAAAATCAAAGGTCAAATTTTCTCTTAAGGGTGACAACTTTCATGTCTGAATTATACTACTCTATAGCAGAGTTTACGCTAAATGTTGTTATCTAATCGAAATTTTAAAGCTAAGTCCCATTATTCAGGAAGGTCCTGTAAACTCCTGATTGAATCCTATCTCGAACATGCAAACTTCTAAGCCAACTTATATTCCTTTGGGATACATTTATGCTAGATTATGTTATTTCTGTACTTTAAACTAGGTCCCATTTTCCAGGAAGGTCCTGAAAATCAAAACAAACCTGTTTGGTGACTGCCTTTCTCCACGAAGAGTTTCTCCGAATCCAACGAATTTTCTGCCCCTGTTTCAATCAAAGAAAATTTTATTAGTTTAAAGTGGTGGTTAACTGATGGCATTCTTGCTGAAAATCTTTCTGCTGCAATGCTTGTTCTGACTGGCTTCTCTGAACTGGCCCTGAACCGCTTTGACTTTCTGACCTGACTTTCAAACCCCATGACTTTTGACGAGCCGAGCGTTCTATACTCCCGATGTTGTTTACCTCTGACCCCTTTATCTGAACCTTTGCATCCCCCATGGCATTACCAGTCCCTTCCACCGATGAGACTTCCGGTGATTCCTTGTACCCTCCATTTACATCGTGTTATCCTTAATATGCCTTGACCACTCCGTGCTTTGCAATTTTGGAAGTTGGTAGTGAGCTTTGAAATCCTTTTCACTCTATTTGAACAAGACTTACTTTGAAACATCTTTAGATAAATACCCAAAAGAAAATGAAATGCAATGACTTTGTGGGTTAAGGATAAGAAGAATCCAAAACCAGATGACTGCTACCGAAGGAGAAGGAAAAAGAAACTTATTTGGGTGGAACAGCTGGTACCAATGATCATGACATGCATTTCGGATTAATCGGCCCAATCTGTCCAACCAATCAACTTTCAGTTGTCGTACTTTGTTGCCCCAGAATTTCCATGACTTGATTACTTTACCCAAACCTCGTCCTTGTTCATCCTGCGGTGCCTTGAAACAGTTTTCCCACCAACAGACCTTTCTCACTTGTTGACGTTTCAACTCACTTTCGCCTCAAGGTGCCCGTGAGGGTTTTCACTGATAAGACTCTCTCAATTTTACTTTTCTCAACTCCCGTCGCCTTACGGTGCCCGCGAGGGTTTTCACCAATAAGACTCTCTCATTTTTATTTCACTTAGCTTCCATCGCCTTACGGTGCCTGTGAAGGTTTTCACCAATAAGACTCTCTCATTTTTATTTTTGTGCTTGAACCAGAGTGTTTCCCCTGACATGAATTACCTTTACCTGCTTGACTTGGCATTTCTCAAAGACTGATTAGAATGTCTTTCTTTGGACCGTAATGTGGGCTTTTGGATAGGGTTGAGAAGAAAGGATATCGAAGGCTCGAAACAATTCAAATGGGTTCAAAATTACAACTTTTGAAATTGGATTTCTGACAACAACCACAGCTTCTACCCCAGTTTCTTATTTGGGGACTTTTGGATTTTATTTTGATGGGACCGAACCATGAGGCTGCCTACGTATCCTTAAAAGGAATCAGGTCGAACGTAGTTCATGTCATAGAAATTACTTTGTTGTTGTGATCTTTCTTTCCTCTCTTTCTTTTCTTTCTCTCTCTTTTTTTTCTTCTGTTATTCTTCTTTTTTTTTATTTTTCTCTCTTTTTCTCTTTTTGCTTTTCTCTTTTCTTTCTTTTCTTTCTTTCTTCTCTCTTTTCATTTTTCTTTTCCTTTTCCTTTCTTGTTCGTTCTTTCTTTTCTTTTCACTTACTTACTCTCTGCACTTGCATTTTTGAATTGTGTCGTTGATCCCAAAAGAGGGGTATGAAAGAAAATAAATAAGGCTCAAAGGGGTGACAAGGTATAAAGTGTCAAGATAGCAGAACGAAATGCCTTCGTCATTTCAATCTTTAAAATATGCCAAATACAAACAAGTACAATCAAACAAAGAAATCATACATAGTATCTTTTGACTGCATCAGAATTGATAGTCATTTCTACACATTTGCCTTCTATATCAGTTAAATACATCGTGTCGTTGGACAACACTCCAGATACAACAAATGGCCCCTGCTAGTTTGGGGCAAACTTTCCTTTTGCTTTAGCCTGATGAGGCAAAATACATTTCAACACTAACTGACCCACTTCGAACTTCTGTGGATGTACCTTCTTGTTATATGCCCTCGCCATTCTCTGTTGGTACAATTGGCCGTGACATACTGCCGCCAATCTCTTTTCATCAATCAGACTTAATTGCTCCAAGTGGGTTTTGACCCATTCAACGTCATCAATTTCTGCCTCAGTGACAATCTGAAGGGATGGGATTTCAATTTCTGCGGGTATTACTGCCTCCGTGCCATACACTAATAAATAAGGAGTGGCCCCTACTGAAGTACGGACAGTAGTGTGATAACCCAGCAATGCAAACAGCAGCTTTTCATGCCACTGCCTAGAACCTTCCACCATTTTTTGAAGTATCTTCTTTATATTCTTGTTGGCTGCCTCGACTGCTCCATTTGCCTTAGGGTGATATGGGGTGGAATTGTGATGTATAATCTTAAATTGCTGACATGCCTCCATCATCAGATGACTGTTGAGATTAGCGCCATTGTCCGTGATGATTACCTTCGGAATCCCAAACCGACAGATGATATTTGAATGCACAAAATCAACCACTGCTTTCTTGGTCACAGATTTGAGAGTTTTTGCTTCAACCCACTTGGTGAAATAATCAATGGCTACCAGAATAAACCTGTGTCCGTTTGATGCTGCTGGATCAATTGGCCCAATGACATCCATTCCCCAAGCAACAAAAGGACATGGTGCAGACATTGTATGTAATTCAAAGGATGGAGAATGAATCAAATCTCCATGCACTTGGCACTAATGACATTTACGCACAAAACTGATGCAATCCCGCTCCATAGTGAGCCAGTAATAACCTGCTCGGAGAATCTTTTTTGCCAGAACGTACCCACTTATATGTGGTCCACAAACTCCGGAATGTACCTCGGTCATGATAGTTGTGGCCTGTCTTGCATCTATGCATCTTAGCAACCCCAGATCTAGAGTTCTTTTGTACAATATCCCTCCACTGAAGAAAAATCCACTTGTCAATCGTCAAATTGTTCTTTTTTGATCGCCTGCTATCATACCTCCTTTTTACTACACCCCATAAAAGGTATAAATACAAGGGAGTTTTTCCAATTAAAGGACAATCGAAATGGGATTTATTAATTTAAAGATTCAGAGTCGCCACTTGGGAGATTTATGGCGCCCCAAGTCACCGGTTTTAATCCCGAATCAATGAAAAGTTTGACTCTGTTTAACAGTCCTAAAACCAGAAATCCAGGTAAGGAATTCTATTAACCCAGGAGAAGGTGTTAGGCACTCCCAAGTTCCGTGGTTCTAGCACAGTCGCTTGGCAATTTATACTTGACTTAAATTGTCCAATTACCTGTTTTAGAACCTATGTGCAATTATCTTTTTTCGCATTTAAATCACTTGATTTATTCGTAATTAAAGAATTATGTTACGCGTACGAATACTCTTTTGTTTGGCGCGTTAAAAATCATGTCACGCGAACGTGTCCACAATTAATAATGCTTTTGTTTATTTCAAAAAAATTTAGTTGAAGCTGCGCGAACGCATCCCTCGAGTCTTTTTTTTTAATTTGCAATTATGTTATGCGAGCGTATACATAATCACAATACTAATCTAAATCGGTTCTAAAGCAAACTACGATCGTTCAAAATAACAAAAGAAATTTGCGGAAGCTATAAAAAATTCAATTGATGGCACAACCCGGTTTTAAAAGAGTTAGTATTAATTATCTGAGGGTCATACATTTTGAGATTTTATTTGGTACGACGCACCTCGATTCTAATTTTCTAAAGGAAATTCAAACTATGCTTTTGTGGGCCATAACTACATCTTGCCTAATATAGCGCACTTTCAAGAGCCCAATTAATTAATTAAGGAAAGGCTTAAAGAAATTATAATTACTTTCGTCTAAAGTTTAAGCTTAATTTGCTAATCAAAGAAAACAACATACGAAATCAGTTCTATTTTATTCCAAGGGTTGGCCTGGCCTGAAGCCCAATTACTAATGGCCTATTACTTGACGAACATGAGCACCATTGGGCTCACAATGCCGCACAAATCAAGAACCGAAAATGCATAAAGGGTGAGGGGGAGTTTGGCGCAAAGGAACTAATGCTGACAACCCAATTTTGATGTGTCAACCTTAACAACCATGAAACTTTAATCCCTTAACTAATTAGTCAACATTTTCAAATGAATATATCCACATCATTAAGGATCAATATGACAAACTGAGAGTACAAAAGAAACAGTAGATGCTTTTAACCATAACAATCTTCTAGCTTCTAAGAAAAATAATGACAGGCAAAATCAGCAAGACTCGAGTTTCCAATCATTATTAAGCTTAAGAATCAAAACAGAAAAAAGAGGGGCTCACTCCAGTCGAACACACGATCCATCTGAAATCTAGAGAGGCTATTTTCATAGCTTAATGCTCATTAACAACTTGAACACATATGAATTCATTCTCAAATTCTCACATAGCATGCTTGACATGCCTTGAACAATACTATTTTAAAGTTTAAAGCAACCCGTTCATTTACATAGAGTTCAAACAATATTATAACCTCAGTATTCTAAAATTATACACTAGATCTAAATAACTACATCACACTAAGTTATTAGCATGAATCAACACTTAACACCAACCAGAAGTTAAATCAAACGAGATGAAGCATCTGATTCACATATAATGGTAAGAATTAACAATAGCCACATCAGAACTTTAAGAAGTCTATTCAAATTTCCACTTGAACTTCCAAAGCTCCCTACATGCTAATCAATGCTCAATTCCATGATAAGTTTTGATAGTGTACCTGGATATTACAAAAGGAAAAAGGGGTGATCACAGTAAACAGCAGCAGCAGTAACATTCAACATCAGAAAATGAACCAGCAGACTAGTTTTGAAACCAAAAGATGAGATACAATAGTCCAGACCCTAATTTCAGTCTCAATGAATCAGCAGACCCAAAACCAGACTCGAATTAAACCCTGTTAGTATTAGCTAACCAGAAATTGCTTCCATACTAGAGGAAAACTTCAGAAAATACCAAATGAGCTCAATGAAACAGTGTATTTTCCTAAAATTCTGCAACCGTTTCTAGTTTTTTTTTTTGATTTCTATCTCTTAGATCTCTTCTCTATCAATGTCTATCACTCTCTATTTTTTAGTATTTTTCAGAAAGTGTTCTTCTTCATTTCCAGTATTTCAGAATCTCTCTTGTCCGTTCTGTCAGAATGTTCTTCTATGTGTTTTAGAGTACCAGCTCCTCCCTTTTGTATGAACTTAGTATCTATATATAGGCATTCAACTTAGTGCATTTACCACTATCAATACAACTTTTCATTTATTTAATCATCCACTCAATTGTCCACTCAATTATCCACTCAATTATCTAATCCATTAGTGCAATCCTAACCCTACTATCCACTAGAAGCTTCTTAAGTAGGTAAACACTTGAATTATATTAATTAGTTCTTATCAACATAATTAAAGAATTTAAACCAAACTATTGAACTAATCCTAATTATTTTGACTAAGTGATTAACGAGATACAATTTCACAGTCTTAAAACAAGCTGATATCCTAATTATACGAAACAAATCCACAAAACCAAACAACAGTGAACAGAAATAATTTATACCAAAGAACTGATCGAATTTCAATTGAAATTGACCAGAAAAAGAAAAAGAGATGAGGAAGACGAATATCAGAATAACACTAGTGAAAATAAACAAAAACTAGGAAAGAACTCACTACACAGGCTCGAACTTGGATTTGGCACTCTGAATCAGCCCAAAATAATACCAAACGTTTGTTCCTGATGCAGAACAAACGAGCGTTATTATTTTGTGATGAAACAAGCTTGAATAAGCCCAGAAATCCAACCAAATGATCTTTCATGCACTGGTCGGAATTTTAGGGTTCTAAGGCTCGAACTCAAATTCAATATTCGAGGAGTTTTGGATACATTCGAGGGAAACTAATGATATATTGGGCATGAGGGGGTTGTGGAGGTTATGGGGTGCCAGTTTGGAGTCGATTGGGTAAACTAGGGTTTGGGTAAGATTTTTGATCTAAAATTCGAGGGATTCCAGGGATATTTGAGGGATAAGGTTTGTGGATTCGGAAAGAGGGGAGTGAGGGGATTCTATTTTGTAAAGATAGGGTGATTTGGGCCACCGGAACCCCCGTGAGGCGATTTTCGGTGGGCGGATGGCGGTGGTATGAGGCGGTTGGAGACGGGGTGTCTCTAGGGTATGTGAGGGGCCGATAGACGAGATGGGGGGGGGGGTTCTGAGGGGGGAGGGGTCTGTTTGGATATATATATACTGGGGTGGAATTGGATCCAGGCCGTTTGATCAAATAAGATCAACGGATTGGATTAATCACTTAATAGGAACGATGTCGTTTGAGTGAGTTAGAGACCAGATCGGTCTCAGATGAAACGGGTCGGATACGGGTGATGGGGTGCGTTCTAGACCGTTGGATGAACATTTTTTAACGGCCCAGATTGAAGCATATCCAAACGACGTCGTTTGGTTTAGTGTGGTGATGGGCTGGGTATTGGGGCGGGTTTGGACCGGTTTTAGTTGGGTTTTGAAGAATATTTTGGGCCTGTAGATTTGGGTTTGAAGAATAGCCCAAACTTTGATTTCTCATTTCTTTCCTCTTTCTTTTCAAATTAGTTCCCTCCTTTTCTTGTTTTATTAATTTTTCAAAAATTAAAATCCTAAATTAAGTTATAAAACCAAAATTAATCTAAGAATACTAATTAACCCCAAATGACAATTATCACGAATAATTAAAAGAAAAATCACACAATTTGACTAAAAATACAAAAATATATTATTTTTTGTGAATTTTCATTTTTGTAAAACAACAATTTACTTAAAATGTAAAACTAAATTCTAAATGCAGATGCTATACTTTTCTATGTAAACAAATAGAAAAATCACACAATATTTCCTAAAAATAACACATAATTAAAGAAAAGACCTAATTTTGGGAATTATTTTGGAGTAATTCGTATGAGGCAAAAATCACGTGCTCACAGCTGCCCCTCTTTGTCCAAAAACACGAAGAGTTTTCGTGCAAAGATAAAGTGAGCGGATACGAGCGATTTTTGCCTGTTTGAATACTCCGTGGGAAGCATTTTTGAAAGATTTGACCGAACCTCTGCTTCAAAGGTTTCCTACATATCCTTGGCTATAAAGGAATCAGGTCAATGTAGTTCGGGAAGTTTTGGTAGCTGGGACTACCATGAAGTTGCAGTTTTACTGTTACTGTTGTTGCTGCTGCTGATACTGCCTACTGACCTCCTTATTACACCATGACAAAAATGAAGAAGCTAGACTAAGCTATAATCTATGCTTTACAAAGATTTATTTTAAAACTTGATCTTGTGACTGATGTTGCCTCGTTGACTTGTATTTTCCTTAGAAATTCCTTTGTGGCTGACTTGAATGGTATTTATTGAAATGATTTCCCTTCTTCTCCAGGCGGGCACCTGATTGCTGAACATTTAAAATATCTTCCTTTGACTATTGTTTCCTTTCCTCTGTTCTCCAAGCGGGCTCCTGATTATTTCAAATTTGAATTGCTTTTTCCCTTCGTTCTCCAGGCGGGCTCCTGTCTACTTGAAATTTGAATTGTATTCCCTTGTTCTCCAGGTGGGCTCCTGATTGCTGAGACTCGAAATGTATTCCCTTGTTCTCCAGGTGGGCTCCTGATTGCTGAAACTTGAATTGTATTCCTTTGCTCTCCAGGTGGGCGCCTGATTTCAACAAAATAGACAAAAGCAAAGAAAAAATTCTGCCCCAGTTTGGTAGCTGGGCATATATATAAGTGTAAACTAAATCATGTTACCAAATATCAGTAAGAACTTGAAAGCTGAAACTTGAATTGTACTCCCTTGCTCTCCAGGTGGGCGCCTGATTGCTGAAACTTGAATTGTTGTTCCTTGTTCTTCAGGTGGACGCCTGATTACTGAATCTTCAACTACTTTTCCTTGTTCTCCAGGTGGACGCTTGATTGCTGATACTTCAACTGTTGTTCCTTGTTCTCCAGGTGGACGCCTGATTGCTAGTACTTCAACCGTTGTTCCTTATTCTCCAGGTGGATGCCTGATTGCTGATATTTCAACTGTTGTTCCTTGTTCTCCAGGTGGACGCCCGATTGCTAGTACTTGGTCATGCTCTTATCTGTGTTGTTCTCCCTGTTCTTCAGATGGGCACCTGACTTCAACAAAAATAGACAAAACAAAAGAAAATTTCCTGCCCAGTTTAGTAGCTGGGCGCATCTGTGAGTGTTAAACTGAATCATAGTAACATTACTAAGAATTTGAAAGCTAGGTCCTATTATCCAGGGGGGTCCTGACAACTCTTAACTAACGACAATTTTAAAGCTAAATTATATCTACTGAAGGTATGTCTTATGCTAAATCTTGTTATCCAAGCAAGTTTTAAACTACGTCCCATTACCCAAGAGGGTCCTGACAGAAAAAATCATGTCTTATCTTAAGAGTGACAATTTTACGGCTAAATTGTACTCTCTTATAACAATACTTACTTATCTAATGGAATGCTTAAAGTTACGTCCCATTTATTCAGGTGGGTCCTGAAAATTCTTATGCGAACTTTGAAGCCAACTTATATCCCTTTTGGTGCACATTTGTCATATATTTACTACTTATGTTTTTTTGGGATCTTAACCTAGGTCCCACTTTCCAGGAGGGTCCTGAAGTTTCGAATAGAGTCTTGTCTTAAAAAAATGAAAAATTCAAACCAACTTATTTTTTTACGAAGTAGAGCTTATGCTAGATCTTGTACTCATGAATGTTTTAAATTAAAGCTAAGTCCCATTTTCCAGGAGGGTCCTGAGAATTTATACGATCAAACCTGCGTGGTACTTGCTTTCCTTACAGGGTGCTTCCTGAAATAAATGCCATCTTTGCCCCTATTGCAAATCAAAGAAAATCTTGTCAGTTTAAAACGTGGTGGTTAGTTGTGGCATTCTTGCTGGGGATGGTTTTCTCTTTGCCATGCTTTGCTTCAACAGACTGCCTTGAACTGGTCGAAAGGATTGTTTTGACCTCATGACTGATCCTTAACTGCAGGATCCCCAACTGTTGTTTTTCACTTCTGACCCTTTTATTCGTAACCATACATCTCTCATGAGATTACTGAACCATTCCACCGATTTAACCTTTGCTTACACCCTAGGTCCCACTTTTCATCATACTATCTCCAGCATGTCCTAGCCGTATTTTGCTTTGTGTAATTTTGAATCTAGTAGTACACTTTGACATTCCTTATTATTTGTTGGAACAAGGCTAACCTTGGAAGAGCTTTGGAGGAGTAAAAATTAATAGTAATGAAATGCGACGATTTTGAGAATTAAGAATAAAGAAGAAAATCCAAATTTGGATTACTGCTGGAGATAGGAAAAAGGAACTTATCTGAGTGGAGTCACTGGCACCAATGATCATGGTATGCATTTTGGATTAATCAGCCCAGTCTATTTAACCAATCTCATTTCCAATTGTTTTACTTTGTTCTCCAAGATTTCCACAACCCAATTTTACTCCGCCATATTACGGACCTTGTTCGACTTGCAGTGCCCTGAAGGGTTTTCACCGACAAACCTCTCTCATTCGTTTGTTCCTCAATTCTTTGTCGCCTTATAGTGCCCGCGAAGGTTTTCACCGATAAGACTCTCTTATTTTTACTTTCTCTCAGCTTTCGTCGCCTCATGGTGCCCGTGAAGGTTTTCACCGATAAGACTCTCTCATTTTTATTTTCTCTCAGCTTTCGTCGCCTCATGGTGCCCATGAGGGTTTTCACCAATAAGATTTTCTCATTTTCATTACTTTTCCTGCTTGGATCAGAGTGTTATCCTGATATGAATCACCTCTATTTGCTCAACTTGGCATCTCTCGAAGACTGATCGGAAGGTCTTTCTTTGGACCGTAATGTGGGATTTTGGATGGGGTTAGAAAGAAAGGGTATCAAAGGCTCGAAACAATTTGACATGGGTTTAAAATTACAACTCTTGGAATCACATTTCTTATTACAAGTACAACTTTTGTCCCAATTTCTTGCTTGGGGATCTTTTGATATTTTATTTTACTATGACCGAGCCGTGAGGCTGCCTATGTATCCTTAACAGGAATTAGGTCAAACGTAGTTCACACCTGAATCTCTTTGTTTTCTTTTCTCTTTTCGCTTCTTTTTTTTCTTTTTGTTATTGATTCCAAAAGAGGGGTATGAAATAAAATAAATAAGGCTCAAAAGGGGAAACAAAGGGTAGTGTGTTTAGATAGCAGAACAAATTGCCTTCGTCATTCCAATCTTCGAAACAATGCCAAGTACAAATAATCAACAACTGAACCAAAGAAATCATACATAATATCTCTTGACTACATCAGAATTGATGGCCATGTCTATGCATTTTCCTTCGATATCTGTTAAACATAGAGCACCATTGGACAATACTCTGGTTACAATAAATGGCCCTTGCCAATTCGGGGCGAACTTGCCTTTTGCTTCAACCTGATGTGGAAGGATACGTTTCAGCACTTGCTGACCCACTTCAAACCTTTGGGGACGCACCCTTTTGTTGTATGCTCTTGCCATTCTCTTTTGATATAACTGGCCATGACATACTGCTGCCAATCTTTTCTCATCAATCAAGTTCAACTGCTCCAAACGGGTTTTGACCCACTCATCATCATCAATCTTAGCCTCATCGACAATCCGAAGGGAAAGGATTTCAACTTCTGCAGGTATTACTGCTTCAGTGCCATATACCAACAAATAAGGAGTTGCACCTATCGAAGTACGGACAGTAGTGTGATATCCCAACAACGCAAATGGTAATTTTTCATGCCATTTCCTCGAACCTTCTACCATTTTTCAAAGTATCTTCTTTATGTTTTTGTTGGCTGCCTCGACTGCTCCATTCGCCTTGGGACGATATGGGGTAGAATTGCGATATGTAATCTTAAACTGTTGACATACCTCTTCCATCAAGTTACTGTTAAGATTAGCACCATTATCTATGATGATCACCTTTGGGATTCCGAATCGACAGATGATATTTGAGTGAACAAAATCGACCACTGCTTTTTTGGTCACCGATTTGAAAGTTTTGGCCTCAACCCACTTGGTGAAATAACCAATGGCTACCAGAATGAACCTGTGCATGTTGGATGTTACTGGCTCAATTGGTCCAATGACATCCATGCCCCAAGCAACGAAGGGCCATGGTGCCGACATTGTGTGCAGTTCCGATGGTGGAGAATGAATCAAATCTCTGTGTATCTGGCACTGATGACATTTGCGCACAAAATTGATACAATCTCGCTCCATGGTAAGCCAATAATAGCCTGGACGGAGAATTTTCTTTGCCAACACATATCCGCTCATATGTGGTCCGCAGACTCCCAAATGTACTTCGGACATGACAGTCGTAGCTTGTCTAGCATCTATGCATCTTAATAATCCAAGGTCTGGTGTTCTCTTATACAAAACTCCTCCACTTAAGAAGAATCCATTTGCCAACCGTCGAATTGTTCTCTTTTGATCCCCCGTGGCTTGCACTGGATATATCCCCATTCTGATGTACTCCTTGATATCGTGGAACCATGGTTCGCCATCAAGTTCTTCTTCAATCATGTTATAGTAAGCATGCTGATCTCGAACTTGAATATGCAGAGGATCGACATAAGCTTTGTCCGGATGGTGCAACATTGATGCCAGGGTAGCCAAAGCATCGGCGACCTCAATATGGACCCTTGGATTATGCCTGAACTCCATTGATTGAAACCGTTGACAAAGATCATGCAAACATTCTCGGTATGGTATGAGCTTCAAATCTCGCATTTCCCATTCTCCTTGAATTTGATGTACCAAAAGATCCGAGTCTCCCAAGACCAAGACTTCCTGGATATCCATGTCTGCAGCTAGCCTTAGACCCAAAATACAGGCTTCATACTCAGCCATATTGTTGGTGCAATAAAACCGAAGCTGAGCCGTAACAGGATAGTGATGCCCTGTTTCAGAAATAAGCACAACTCCTATTCCGAGTCCTTTCATGTTGGCAGCCCCATCAAAGAAAAGTTTCCTGCCTGGTTTTTCAATTTGCTCCAGTTCATCGATATGCATCACTTCTTCATCGGGAAAATAAGTTCTCAATGGCTCGTAATCTTCATCGACCGGGTTTTCGGCTAAATGATCGACCAATGCTTGGGCTTTCATCGCACTCCGAGTCGTATAGATGATGTCAAACTCTGTGAGCAATATCTTCCACTTCGCAAGTCTCCCTGTCGGCATAGGCTTTTGAAAGATATACTTCAATGGAATCAAGCGCGAAATGAGGTAAGTAGTGTAGGATGACAAATAATGTTTCAATTTCTGAGACACCCAAGTTAGGGCACAACATATCCTTTCCAGATGAGTGTACTTAACCTCATAAGCCGTGAACTTCTTGCTAAGATAGTAGATAGCATGTTCCTTTCTGCCGGTAATGTCATGTTGCCCCAGTACACAGCCAAATGAATTTTCCAAGACTGTCAAGTAAAGAATCAAATGTCTTCCTGGTTCTGGCGGAACCAGCACGGGTGGGTTTGACAAGTATCCTTTTATCTTATCAAATGCTTCTTGACACTCATCAGTCCACTTGACTACAGCATCCTTCTTCAGCAATTTGAAAATAGGCTCACAAGTTGTCGTGAGCTGAGCAATAAACCTGCTGATGTAGTTCAACCTCCCTAACAGACTCATCACTTTAGTCTTGTTCCTCGGAGGTGGCAATTCTTGGATGGCTTTGATCTTTGATAGGTCCAACTCGATGCCTTGCCGACTGACTATGAATCCCAACAGCTTTTCGGATGGAACAACAAATGCACACTTGGCAGGGTTAAGCTTGAGGTTGTACCTACGAAGTCTCAGGAAGAATTTCCTCAAATCCCCAACGTGGTCAGATTGACGCTTTGACTTTATGATCACATCATCCACATATACATCAATCTCCTTATGCATCATATCATGAAACACCGTAGCCATTGCTCTTATGTAAGTTGCCCCGGCGTTCTTCAAACCAAATGGCATTACCCGACAACAATAAGTTTCCCATGGCGTGATGAATGTCGTCTTTTCTGCATCTTCTTCATCCATTAGAATCTGATGATACCCAACATAGCAATCCACAAAAGATCCTATCTCATGCTTGCCACAATTATCGATCAAAATGTGGATATTGGGTAGTGGGAAGTTGTCCTTCGGACTTGCTTTGTTGAGATTGCGGTAATCGACGCATACTCTGATCTTGCCGTCTTTCTTTGGCACAGGCACGACATTAGCCAACCAAACAGGATATCGAGTGACCCGAATGACCTTTGCATCCAACTGTTTGGTGATTTCTTCTTTAATTTTCACACTCATATCAGTTTTGAATTTCCTCAACTTTTGCTTGATGGGAGGAAACACTGGATCAGTGGGCAATTTGTGGACCACTAAATCAGTGCTCAAACCCGGCATATCATCATATGACCATGCAAAAACATCTTTGAATTCGATGAGTGCTTTGATTAACTCTTCCCGGATCTTTGGCTCAAGGTGGACACTTATTTTAGTCTCTCGGATATTATCTGTATCTCCTAAATTGACGGCTTCTGTATCAGTCAGGTTGGGTTTGGGTTTTTCTTCGAAGTGAATTAACTCCTTAATAATCTCTTCGAAGGCCTCATCCTCATCGTATTCTGATTCGTAATCACAATCTACTTCTTGAACTATTATTTCGGAATCTGATTGATTTTTAAGACTGGGCTGAGGATTCCTTATGCATGCCATATCATTAGAGCCAGCGTAAAAAGAATTGTATAGAAAAGAAAAGAAAAGAAAAACAAAACAAAACTATCAGGAATGATAAAGAAAGGGAAACTGCATTTCATTGAATGATGAAAGATAACAAGGTTTGCACACTTCAAACAGACTGAAAGATAAAAATCTGGATTACAACTCTGGAATGATCCAGACAAACTGAAGGAAAATCAAAATAAACTACCAAGACTCCTTTCGAATGGGGAGAGGAGTGGCTTTCCAATTATTAAGCTTTGTTTCTAGCCCAACGAATTGAATTTCTGCGTTGCTAGGACCTTCACCACTTTCCACCATGTTCACACCGTCAAACAACTTTTCAAATCTTTCAATTAACTCCTCGTCATGATTAATCATAGAACTGGGAATTGTTGTTACTGGGCGACTTCTGGTACCGAACTTGACAAATGATTTAGAAAGACGTGGGACTGGCTTTGGAAGGACCCATGCCTTCTGTTTTAGCTTTCTGGCCTTTCTTATGTCTGTGGCAGTGGGCTTGAATCCCAAACCAAATGTTCCCAAGTTTTCGGGAAAAGACACTGGTTGTATGATGCCTTACAAAGACGATCCCAAACCTTTACCGAGTACAAAACCATTCTACAATATCTCGTAGGCTACCATGACTGATGCGGCAGTTATCTTTGGTTTTGGAATGTATTTCCCCTCCGGAACTTTCTCTACCAACATCGTGTCAAAAACATGGTAGACCCATGGTCCCTGGTCATCTTCCACTTCAATGACTGGTACAATGGCATTGCTGCGAGCACATAAACTGTTTTCCCCATGCACAACTATTTCTTGTCTATCCCATTCAAATTTGACTACCTGGTGTAGTGTCGATGGGACTGCTTTAGCGGCGTGGATCCATGGTCGACCCAACAGTAAATTATAGGAAACAGCTATATCCAGCACCTGAAACTCCATTGTGAACTCAACTGGCCCTATCGTCAGCTCTAGCACTATGTCCCCAACTGAATCTTTACCTCCGTCGTCAAATCCCCGCACGCAAATATTGTTCTTATGGATCCTCTCATCTTCTATTTTCAACTTGTTTAGAGTGGAGAGAGGACAGATGTTTGCGATTGACCCGTTGTCAACCAATACCCAGGTCATCACAGAGTTCTCACATTTTAATGTGAGGTAAAGAGCTCTATTGTGCTCAATACTTTCTATAGGTAATTCATCATCGGAGAATGTGACTCTGTTTACTTCGAAGATTTGTTGGCTATTTTTTCTAAGTGATTCATGGAGATCTTATCGGGAACGTGTGCCTCATTCAAGATCTTCATTAAAGCTCGACGGTGCTCATCCGAATAGATCAATAATGATAATAGGGAAATTTGAGCAGACGTCTTTCTTAATTGTTCCACGATAGAGTAGTCCTATAGCTTTATCTTCCTCAAGAATTCTTCTGCTTCTTCTTCAGTTATGGCTTTCTTTACGAGTGCTGGATTATTTTTAGCTCTTCTTAACTCCTCGGGAGCAAAACACCTTCCCGAGCAAGTCAAACCCTGTACTTCACAGATTTCTTTTTTGACTTCCTTCCCTTTGTACATCACTATTACCCGTTCGTAATTCCATGGAATAGCCTTGCTGTTGATTATTGGTAACTAGGTTACCGGCTTGATGATAACTCGATCTGTGCGGGCTCCTACCACGATTATGATGGGTTTGTTGGGCTCTCCTGATACAATCAACTTCACCTCTTCCTGTTTCGTTAAAACTTTTCTTAAAGGACCCTTCTCAACTGCCACAGATGGCTCAACACTCTTTTTGCTCTGCTTGAGCACCAACTTCTCATCTGCTGATTGTTCATCTGTCTTGACTCCACTAGATCGAATCATCATGATGGACTGTGATGGCTTCTTAGGTTCTCCCTCTGCATGCATTGTTTAGATCATATTTGTTTCCTGATGGGCTGGCATCGGATTCCTGTTGATATTGGGTGCTTCGGGAGCTTGAACTTCAATTCTATTGGTATCAATAAGCTTTTATATCGCACTTTTCAAATGCCAGCATTTTTCTGTATCATGACCCGGAGTACCAGAACAATACTCACAGCTGACAGTATAGTCAAGATTCTTTGGAGGAGGATTTGGCAGTTTGGACTGTATCGGCCTTAGCATATCTAGTTGTTTAAGCCTGTGGAATATACTAGTGTATGATTCTCCCAACGGAGTAAAGGTTTTCTTTTTCTGCAACCTTTCACCCTTGAATGCTTGACTAGGCCTGAAACTTGGTCCGGGAGTATTTTGGTAGGCTCGTGGATGTGGATAAGTATTTGGTAGGACAAGAGCACGCCATTGAGTGTGAGCAGGAGGTTGGTTGTATGCTTGTGCATGGTGGACGGAAAAATGAGGTTCTGGTGGGGGATAGTAGTGTTGGGGTGGATTGTGATGATAAGTTTGTTGGTGGGGTCGAGGTTGATTGTAGTGGTAAGGTGAACCTTTGGATTCGGACCAAGTTCCTGAATCAACCATTGATGCTTCCTCTCTTTTCTTCTTCCCAATCCCTCCTATGCCGCTCTGAATAGCCTGAGTAGTCCCTTTGATAGCCGAATAGCTCATTATTTTATTCAACTTGAGGCCTTCTTCTACCATGCCCCCCATCTTTACTACTTCGTTGAATAATTTTCCCACGGTTGAGACCAAATGGCCATAGTAAGTAGGTTCCAAAGCCTGTAGAAAGTAATCTACCATCTCACTTTCCTTCATCGGGGGATCTACTCTCGCTGCTTGCTCCCTCCATCTGAAACCATATTCTCTGAAGCTTTCACTGTGCTTCTTCTCAAATTTAGTCAAGGATAGTTGATCTGGAATGATCTCAAGATTGTATTGGAAGTGACAAGAAAATTCTTGCGCCAGATCATCCCATGTGTACCATCTCCCATGGTCTTGGCGGGTATACCATTCCAATGTTGATCCACTCAAACTCTGACTGAAGTAATCCATTAACAATTCATATTTTCCTCCAGCTCCCATCATCTTGCTGCAAAAACCCCTTAAGTGGGCTACTAGATCGTCGTGCCCATTGTATAGATCGAACTTGGGTATCTTGAAACCTGCCGGTAATTGCACATTTGGGAACAGACATAGGTCCTTGTAGGCCACGCTGACTTGCCCTCCCAGCCCCCGCATGTCTCTGAATGATTGTTCTAAGCTTTTAACTTTCCTGAACATCTCCTCATGTTCGGTATTTTTGACTGGTTTATCAGCTTCTATCGGGAGGTCAAAGTGAGGAGTATAAGAAAGGGTTTCTGGAGCTTTGAAAGTGGGCTCCGAGGGGTAGTATTGGTTGTCCTGGGCCTGGAACATAGGCTCGCTAGGAGATTTGTGGAGTGTAGCTGGTGGAGATGCTACGAAGACAAGAGTTACTGGTGGAGGGGGGTATGGAATGGGTTTAGGGGGTGCAGATTGTAGTGTATAAGAAGTGGTGCCCCGGTAGTGTTGGTAAATGGGAAAGCTCGGGGATAGATCGGTGGTAGGAAGACCCTGAGTTTGAGCCGGTGGTGGAGTGAAGGTAGGTTTAGTCGGGTAAGCGGATGGCAGTTGTCCTTTAGCCCAAGCCTGATACATTTCGGCCATTTGTTGTTTTAATTTGTACATCTCTTCCTTTATGGCGTTAACGTCCAACTCTTCTCCTTCAATGACACTGGTGTCTACATCTGGGATAGACATGATTATTTCTCCTTTGGATCTGGTTTGGTAGGGGTTACCATTATGCTTAGGTGTACTAACTGCTTGAATTCTGGATGATGACAACCAAACTTGTTAGTGATCAGAGTTTTAACAAATAAACAACCACACATAGGGATGCAATGCACCTAGGCAATTAGTCATTTTTACCATGTATTTGCTCGGTTGCTTGTGTCATCCCAGCTTTTCCTGACCTTTCCCTTTTATTGTCACTCAAGCCTATCTTTTATTTCCCTCCCCTTTTTTCATTTTATTCTTTTCTTCTGGTTGTGGTCGAATCTTATGAAGATTGCCTACGTATCATGACCCTGCATGAATTAGACCGAGAGTAGTTCTGGTGGAAACAATTATTATTATCTCTATTTATTTTAACAAACAAAATAGTACAATGACAGAAATGACATTACATTTGGACAACACTTTAAGAAAATTGCTTAAAAGACTCGACATAGACTCAAACTAAAACATGACTATTATATGAAAAGTTCCAACAACTATGACTATGCTTCACTCCACAATTTTTTGCTTTCAATCACTGGAACATCTGCTCACGGTGGGGCTTGACCCGGCTGTCCTCCTAGTGTACGGTACATCCTCTCTAACTCCATTGCAAGATGATGGGCAAAAATAAGTGCATGCTCTAAAAACCTTTCATAATCCATCCTTTGGCAGTTTACATAACTTCGAGAGGTGTAAACAGCCAAATCATGGATTTGTGCTCTGAAGTCCTAGAGATTCTGGTCTTGGTTTTGTAACTGCTGTTGACGAGTGGTGGCTATATCTCTTATGTAGCCCTCGCGATCTAAAGCCAACTCCAATTGAGCCCGAAGTCTGGCCTGATCGAGTCTTGCCCGTGCTCTCTCCCTATCAATATTTGCATGCTGATATTCTCTATTGTACCTTCTCATTTCTTCCAACTGTGCATGGAGTTGAGATTCTGAATGTATCCAATGGTCCTTCTCTCTCTTGAATTGAGCCATTTCTTCTTCGAATCTCATTACTTGGCGTTCCTTACAAGATTTGGCCTTCTCATTTAACTGTATGATTTTTTCCTTAGCTTTGTCTAATGCCTTTTCAGTCTTTGTCAAGATGGAGTAATAACCTTGCATTTTTTCCATCAGATTGGCAATGATTTTCTGATCTTTCCAACTTCTCACTGGTGCTTCAGAGGCTTTCATCATCTGTTGAAACTGAGCGCGGAGAGTTTTATTCTCGCTAATCAGACTCTTATTTTCACCTTCTGCTTCTTGTGCTTGTAAGTCTCTCTCCAAATTAAGGTTCCTCAGGTTTTCTTCTAAGGCACGAATAGTTGCTTTGTACCCCTTTTCTTTTTCACCCCAAGCCAACCGTTCTTGGATTTTGCCATCAAAGGCTTGAACATGCGGTCTTTTTATGGGCCTTCTAGGATTAGGTTCTGGTGCATCATCCACACGGGATCTTTTCTCAAACCACCTAGCATAACCCGGATTTATCTCACCTTTCGCCGGATCTGGAACTTGGGTATCATCTTTCAAGTATCGACAACCATTCCAAATTTGTTGGATTAAAGCCTCAGGGAGAGTGGCTTCGGGGTGTAGCTCAATCACTTGCACACTGAAATCTTCATCATCAGGCACCACTTGGTATCTCCCTAGTTGTCTTAGAACTCTCTGTGGCGCATACGGCTGGACACTTCTTAAACCCAATAGTAGCAAATAACTCTTTAATGTTGACATGTGTATCACCTCTCTTACTGGGAGCCATCCCAAAGTCCACTCAATTTGACTTGCCATTAAAGATCTTAAGTGGGATATCCAGGCTTCCACCCCTTCTGGAGATTTATAATCTTTTATTCTTTCTTCATAACTCTCGATGAAATTGTCCTTGCTTGGACCATACTACATGAACTTGGGGTGATGTCGGAGATGTTCAGTCAACCACATTTGCAACAAAATATTGCAACCTTCGAAGAATTTTGCCCCGGATTTACACAAAGTCAACGCCCAATAAATGTCTGAGAGAATGATCGGGGCAAGAGTGTGATGTTCTTTGGTAGTGAGGACTTGTACGACTCTGGCTATGAGAATATCAATCGTCCGCTCTTTGTTTGGGAAGACCATGATTCCCAAAAAAGCCACCATGAAAGCGAAGCGACGGTGAATCTGCCAGGTGTCCTTGTTTTGTTTGTTAGTAAGGCCCTTTTCATGAATTCCAAATCCATCCGGCTTTCCGAACCTTGAATATAGGAAATTGAAAGAACAACACCCTTTGACAACGTTGTTTTTCTAATTTGATTGTTGATATTTAGAAGACCAAAGAATCGATGTACTGAGGGAGCCTTTGGGAATATAAGATTCTGGTTTCTCAAATCTCCGTCAAAACCGGAATATCTAGCCATTTCTTCTAATGTGGGAGTAAGCTCGAAATTAGAGAAGTGAAAGACATTGTGAACAGGGTCCCAAAAAGTCACTAGCGCCATAATCAAATCATCGCGTGATTTAACTTTCATAATATTTGTGAGAGCTCCCAAATACTTAATGACCCATTTCTGACCATCACCTCTTAATTCATACCACCACATCTGAAGCCGAAATAAAAACTCATCTACATCTGTGAACGGTGGGTTTTGGATAGTGCTCATTTTGTACCTGCGAGTGATTTTAATTTTAAAAAAATCAAGACTCATTTTAGAAAAAAAAAACACTTCGATGAAGAATATTTAAAGGTTGTGTTTGCTAACCGGCAAAAAAAATTATTTATTTATATTTTTTTTTAAAAAACAAAACGACCAAAGGCGGTTGTTCTTGCAAAAATAGCCTTCCGGTGCCCTTTTGGGGACATTCGGCATATTTTGGACAAGAATGGCATCGCCTTACTTATGACAACACAACGACATTTATGTACCCATATTTTATTTATTTATTATCTCTTTCTCTTTCTTTTCTTTTTTTTAAAAATAGCTGGGCCCGATGTGGGTTGCCTACGTATCTCACATCCGGCGAGAATCAAACTTACGTAGTTCGTAATGATAAAACTATTTTTAAAAGAAACACAACATTTCCTTCTTTCAAAATTTCGACAGAATTTCAAAATATTTTGGAAATTATTTTTTTTTCGAAAAACAGCCAATTTCTTTCTCGGTTCTCACATTGATTTTCCTTTTCTAACTTTTTCCTATAAGCTGGTCAAGATGAAAATCCGAAACAAATGAATGCACAAGTAGCAAGTAAGATGCATCAGGATGGTCTTTTCATTTCGGGTACACCTGTCCTAGACATACCCAACCCCTGTGTTGAGTCTCCGAAGTTAAATGCACATGATGCAAACAAACGTTCCTACTAGGGATCCGGCATGAAGCTGAGTTATTCTAAGTGTAAAACCTGGGGTATACTGTTCTAGACCTGGCTTACCCAAGCGGACAGCTTGAACCGAAGTGGGGGCAACGTACCGGGAGCACGAAAGTCTACCCGGCCTAATTACTTGGTCCAACTTCGTTCTATTTGGTATGACTTCTAACAGAAAGGTGGGCCACGCGCACGTGTGCACCATAAATTCAGAAGACTCAGAAAGAAGAAGGGTTTCGTAACAGTTTATATATACAGTTCAGATAATATCAAAGCGGTAAAAAGCAGCATTTAGCACATTAAGCCCAAACATGTGAATAAACCAGATAATAAATAAAGCCAAATATAACAATTATTCTAAGCTCAAATTCTTGAACCCTGAACCAAAGATTCTGGGTTCTTGTCCCCAATAGAGTCGCCAGAGCTGTCACACCTCCTTTTTACTACACCCCATAAAGGGTATAAATACAAGGGAGTTTTTCCAATTAAAGGACAATCGAAACGGAATTTATTTATTTAAAGATTCAGAGTCGCCACTTGGGAGATTTATGGCGTCCCAAGTCACCGGTTTTAATCCCGAATCGAGGAAAAGTTTGACTCTGTTTAATAGTCTGAGAACTAGAAATCCGGGTAAGGAATTCTATTAACCCAGGAAAAGTTGTTAGGCACTCCTAAGTTCCGTGGTTCTAGCACGGTCACTTGGCAATTTATACTTGACTTAAATTGTCCAATTACCTATTTTAGAACCACTGTGCAATTATCTTTTTTCCGCATTTAAATCACTTGATTTATTCGTAATTAAAGAATTGAGTTACGCGTACGTATACTCTTTTGTTTGGCACGTCAAAAATCATGTCACGCGAACGTGTCCACAATTAATAACCCTTTTGTTTATTTCAAAAAAAATTAGTTGAAGCTGCGCGAACGCATCCCTCGAGTCTTTTTTTTTAATTTGCAATTATATTACGCGAGCATATACATAATCACAATACTAATCTAAATCGGTTCTAAAGCAAACTACGATCGTTCAAAATAACAAAAGAAATTTGTGGAGGCTATAAAAAATTCAATTGATGGCACACCCCGGTTTTAAAAGAGTTAGTATTAATTATTTGAGGGTCATACATTTTGAGATTTATTTGGTACGACGCACCTCGATTCTAATTTTCTAAAGGAAATTCAAACTACGCTTTTGTGGGCCATAACTACATCTTGCCTAATATGGCGCACTTTCAAGAGCCCAATTAATTAATTAAGGAAAGGCTTAAAGAAATTATAATTACTTTCGTCTAAAGTTTAAGCTTAATTTGCTAATCAAAGAAAACAACACACGGAATCCGTTCTATCTTATTCCAAGGGTTGGCCTGGCCTGAAGCCCAATTGCTAATGGCCTATTACTTGACGAACATGAGCACCATTGGGCTCACAATGCCGCACAAATCGAGAACCGAAAATGCATAAAGGGGGGAGTTTGGCGCAAAGGGACTGATGCTGACAACCCAATTTTGATGCGTCAACCTTAACAAATGAGGGAACACTACATCTTTCATAAAATCTTTGAACCTGAACCAAATATTGACTCCCTTAATCACTGACCCTATATACAAAGGGAAGTAACCAATTCCATTTAGGCACAATCCTGGGCCCAAGTTTTTGGGGGCGGCTTGGTCATCAACGGAAAAACAGGACTGCAGATCGAGTCCCTACCCTTGGACGCCTTGAATTAATTAAAGAAAAACGAGGTGAATTCAAATCCCGAGCATTACAAAACTAATTTGAAGTCGCCTAGGCATCTACTTGACCAATTGATCCATTTGGTCCAAACGATATTGAATACATGACTGAATTTGCAATGTTCGAATTTAATGCTTAGTCTATTCCCAGCAGACAAATTCACATCAATTTAAATCAAACAATGACTCCTGCTTGAATAGTACATAGCTCTAGGCTTCCCTTTTAACAGACATTATGTAAATAACCAAGACAAATTTCATTTTTTAAAAAACAATACACAGGCTTATTCATGCTAAGTGTCCACATATTTGCACCAGTTAAAATAGCAACCATGAAACTTTAATCCCTTAACTAATTAGTCAACATTTTCAAATGAATATATCCACATCATTAAGGATCAATATGACAAACTGAGAGTACAAAAGAAACAGTAGATGCTTTTAACCATAACAATCTTCTAGCTTCTAAGAAAAATAATGACTGGCAAAATCAGCAAGACTCGAGTTTCCAATCATTATTAAGCTTAAGAATCAAAACAGAAAAAAAAGGGGCTCACTCCAGTCGAACACACGATCCATCTGAAATCTAGAGAGGCTATTTTCATAGCTTAATGCTCATTAACAACTTGAACACATATGAATTCATTCTCAAATTCCCACATAGCAGGCTTGACATGCCTTGAACAATACTATTTTAAAGTTTAAAGCAGCCCGTTCATTTACATAGAGTTCAAACAATATTATAACCTCAGTATTCTAAAATTATACACTAGATCTAAATAACTACATCACACTAAGTTATTAGCATGAATCAACACTTAACACCAACCAGAAGTTAAATCAAACGAGATGAAGCATCTGATTCACATATAATGGTAAGAATTAACAATAGCCACATCAGAACTTTAAGAAGTCTATTCAAATTTCCACTTGAACTTCCAAAGCTCCCTACATGCTAATCAATACTCAATTCCATGATAAGTTTTGATAGTGTACCTGGATATTACAAAAGGAAAAAGGGGTGATCACAGTAAACAGCAGTAGCATTCAACATCAGAAAATGAACCAGCAGACTAGTTTTGAAACCAAAAGATGAGATACAATAGTCCAGACCCTAATTTCAGTCTCAATGAATCAGCAGACCCCAAACCAGACTCGAATTAAACCCTTTTAGTATCAGCAAACCAGAAATTGCTTCCATACTAGAGGAAAACTTGAGAAAATACCAAATGAGCTCAATGAAACAGTGTATTTTCCTAAATTTCTGCAACCGAGTCTATTTTTTTTTTTTATTTCTATCTCTTAGCTCTCTTCTCTATCAATGTCTATCACTCTCTATTTTTTAGTATTTTTCAGAAAGTGTTCTTTTTCATTTCCAGTATTTCAGAATCTCTCTTGTCCGTTCTGTCAGAATGTTCTTCTATGTGTTTTAGAGTACCAGCTCCTCCCTTTTGTATGAACTTAGTATCTATATATAGGCATTCAACTTAGTGCATTTACCACTATCAATTCAACTTTTCATTTATTTAATCATCCACTCAATTGTCCACTCAATTATCCACTCAATTATCTAATCCATTAGTGCAATCCTAACCCTACTATCCACTAGAAGCATCTTAAGTAGGTAAACACTTGAATTAC
Source organism: Nicotiana tabacum (assembly GCF_000715075.1). NCBI lineage: Eukaryota > Viridiplantae > Streptophyta > Magnoliopsida > Solanales > Solanaceae > Nicotiana > Nicotiana tabacum. The sequence goes on along the minus strand of NC_134101.1, from coordinate 85,912,616 downwards.
ATTAATCAGTTCTTATCAACATAATTAAAAAATTTAAACCAAACTATTAAACTAATCCTGATTATTTTGACTAAGTGATTAACGAGATACAATTTCACAGTCTTAAAACAAGCTGATATCCTAATTATACGAAACAATTCCACAAAACCAAACAACAGTGAACAGAAATAATTTATACCAAAGAATTGATCGAATTTCAATTGAAATTGACCAGAAAAAGAAAAAGAGACGAGGAAGACGAATATCAGAATAACGCTAATGCAAATAAACAAAAGCTAGGAAAAAACTCACTGGACAGGCTTGAACTTGGATTTGGCACTCTGAATCAGCCCAAAATAATACCAAACGTTTGTTCCTGATGCAGAACAAACGAGTGTTATTATTTTATGATAAAACAAGCTTGAATAAGCCCAGAAATCCAACCAAATGATCTTTCATGCACTGGTCGAAATTTTAGGGTTCTAAGGCTCGAACTCAGTTTTGATATTCGAGGAGTCCTGGATACATTCGAGGGAAACTAATGATATATTGGGCATGAGGGGGTTGTGGAGGTTATGGGGTGTCAGTTTGGGGTCGATTGGGTAAACTAGGGTTTGGGTCCGATTTTTTATCTGAAATTCAAGGGATTTTAGGGATATTTAAGGGATAAGCTTTGTGGATTCGGAAAGAGGGTAGTGAGGGGATTCTATGGTGTAAAGATGGGGTGATTTGGGCCACCGGAACCGCCGTGAGGCGATTTCCGGTGGGCAGATGGCGGTGGTGTGAGGCGGTGGGAAACGGGGTGTCTCTAGGGTATGTGAGGGGGGAATGAGATGGGAAGGGGCGGTTCTGAGGGGGGGAGGGGTCTGTTTGGATATATATATACTGGGGTGGAATTGGATTTAGGTCGTTTGATCAAATGAGATCAACGGCTTGGATTAATCACTTAATAGGAACGACGTCGTTTGAGTGAGTTAGAGACCGGATCGGTCTCAGATGAAATGGGTCGGATACGGGTGATGGGGTGCGTTCTAGACCGTTGGATGAACAACATTTAACGGCCCAGATTGAAGCATATCCAAATGACGTCGTTTGGTTTAGTATGGTGATGGGCTGGGTATTGGGGCAGGTTTGGACCGGTTTTAGTTGGGTTTTGAAGAATATTTTGGGCCTGTAGATTTGGGTTTGAAGAATATCCCAAACTTTGATTTCTCATTTCTTTCCTCTTTCTTTTCAAATTAGTTCCCTCCCTTTCTTGTTTTATTAATTTTTCAAAAATTAAAATCCTAAATTAAGTTATAAAACCTAATTAATCTAAGAATACTAATTAACCCCAAATGATAATTATCACGAATAATTAAAAGAAAAATCACACAATTTGACTAAAAATACAAAAAATATATTATTTTTTGTGAATTTTTATTTTTGTAAAACAACAATTTACTTAAAATGTAAAGCTAAATTCTAAATGCAGATGTTATATTTTTGTATTTTCATTGCATTAATAAAATTAAATATGCACAAAATATGCAAACACTCAAGCAAATTGCATAGTAATTCCTAATAAAAAAATCTAATTTTGGAAATTCTTTTTGGAGTAATTCATGTGAGGCAAAAATCACGTGCTCACACCTGCAGCCTGTACCGGATACACACCCATCCTGATGTACTCTTTGATATCATGGAACCATGGCTCCCCATCAAGTTCTTCTTCCACCATATTACAGTAAGCGTGTTGATCACGGACCTAAATCTGTAAAGGGTCCACGTAAGCCTTATCTGGATGATGTAGCATTAACACTAGAGTAGCCAAAGCATGCGCAATTTCATTATGGATCCTTGGGATATGCTTAAACTCTATCGACTGGAACCGTCGACAAAGGTCATGCAAACATTGTCTGTACGGTATGAGTTTCAAATTCCGTGTTTCCTATTCTCCCTGAATTTGGTGCACCAGGAGGTCCGAGTCACCCAAGACCAAGACTTCCTGGACACCCATATCCACAGCTAAACTCAAACCCAGAATGAAGGCCTCGTATTCAGCCATGTTGTTGGTACAGTAAAAACGAAGTTGAGCCGTAATAGGATAGTGCTGCCCTGTTTCAGAAATAAGTACTGCTCCTATCCCCACGCCCTTCATGTTTGCGGCTCCATCAAAGAAAAGTTTCCATCTAGGCTTCTCGACTTGTTTTAACTCATCAATGTGCATCACCTCTTCATCAGGGAAATAGGTTTTCAAAGGTTCATAATCTTCATCAACCGGGTTCTCCGCCAAATGGTCCGCTAAGGCCTGTGCTTTCATTGCAGTTCGAGTCACGTAGACAATGTCAAACTCTGTGAGCAGGATCTGCCACTTTGCAAGCCTCCATGTGGTCATGGGCTTCTGAAAGATATACTTCAATGGATCCAAGCGAGATATGAGGTAAGTAGTATAAGATGACAAATAATGTTTCAACTTCTGCGCCACCCAAGTTAGGGCGCAACATGTCCTCTCAAGCTGGGTGTACTTAACCTCGTACAGTGTGAATTTTTTGCTGAGATAATATATGGCCTGCTCCTTCCTGCCAGTGATATCATGTTGACCCAGTACACAGCCGAATGAATTGTCCAATACCGTCAAATATAGAATCAAAGGTCGCCCTGGTTCTGGCGGGACCAACACGGGTGGATTTGACAAATACCCCTTTATCCTATCAAACGCCTCTTGACATTCATCTGTCCACCTGACCGCAACGTCTTTCTTTAATAGCTTGAAGATGGGCTCACAAGTTGTCGTGAGCTGAGCGATGAACCTGCTGATATAATTCAATCTCCCCAACAAACTCATCACCTCGGTCTTGTTCTTCGTAGGTGGCAATTCCTGGATGGCCTTGACTTTTGATGGGTCCAATTCAATACCCCGGCGGCTGACTACGAACCCCAGCAACTTTCCAGACGGCACCCCAAAAGCAACTTTGCAGGATTAAGCTTGAGATTGTACCTACGAAGCCTTCAAAAGAACTTCTTCATATCCCTGACATGGTCAGACTGCTTCCTAGACTTCACGATCACATCATCCACGTACACCTCGATTTCCTGGTGTATCATATCATTGAATATTGTTGTCACTGCCCTCCTGTAGGTTGCCCCAGCATTTTTCAAACCGAATGGCATGACCTGATAGCAGTACGTTCCCCACGGCGTGATGAATGTCATCTTTTCAGCATCTTCCTCGTCCATCAAGATCTGATGATAACCCGCGTAACAATCCACAAAAGAACCAATCTCATGTTTGGACAATTGTCAATCAATATATGGATGTTTGGCAAGGGAAAATTATCCTTCGGACTTGCTTTGTTGAGATCCTGATAATCAACGCACACCCTGGTCTTGCCATCCTTCTTTGGCACAGGCACAACATTGGCTAACCAGGTGGGATACCGCGTGACCCGAATAACTTTCGCATCGAATTGCTTGGTGACCTCTTCTTTGATCTTTACACTCATATCTGTTTTGAACTTTCTCAGCTTCTGTTTGATAGGAGGGAATGCCGGGTCAGTGGGCAACTTGTGAACCACTAAATCAGTGCTTAGACCCGGTATGTCGTCATAGGACCATGCAAAAATGTCTTTGTACTCGAACAGTGCTTTGATTATCTCCTCCCTGAGTTGAGGTTCCAAATGGACACTTATTTTAGTTTCACAAACATTTTCTTAGTCCCCTAGATTAACTGCTTTTGTATCGTTCAAATTAGGTTTGGGATTTTCCTCAAAATGACTTAATTCCTTACTAATTTCTTCATAGGCTTCATCATCATCAAATTCCAACTCGTCATCACACTCAATTTCTTGTATTATTATTTTAGAGTTAGATTGGCTTTTAAAACTGGGCCGAAGATTCCTCATGCATGTCATATCATTGATATCAGCATAAAAAGAACTGTACAAAAGAAGAAAACAAAAATACAATTAGAAGAAATGAAGGAAAAGGAACAATTGCATTTCATTGAATATAAAGATAACAGGGTTTTAACACATCCAGCTGGATGGGACATAATATCTGAATTACAGACCTTGGAATAATCCAGACAACTAAAAGAAAATCAAAACCCACTACCAAGGCTCCCTCCAGGTAAGAAGAGGAGTAGCTTCTCAGTTGTTGACTTCGGCACGTAGTCCCACAAATTGCACATCTGCCTTGTTGGACCCTTCCCCAGCCTGAACCATATTGACCTCAGCGAATAACCTTTCGAACCCCTTCTCCAAGTCTCCATCGGCACCAATCAGTGGTCCAGGGACCTTTGACAACAGTTGCTTTCCGATACTCAGCCTGACGAATGACCTAGACAGATGCGGGATTGGCTTTGGCAATGCCCATGCTTTCTGTTTCATTTTTCTAGCTCTTCTCACGTCTGCAACGGTAGGCTTGAACCCCAGACCAAAATTATCCAGATTCATTGGAAGAGAAATTGGCTGCACAATACCTTGCAGAGACGCACCCAAACCTTTGCCCAATACGAAACCATTTTTCAACATTTCAACAGCCACCATAATTGATGTCGCAGCCATCTTTGGAGTCGGCACGCACTTTCCTTCCGGAATTTTCTCTACCGATACTGTGTCGGAAACCTGATAAACCCATGGTCCCTTGTCATCTTCAACCTCTATGAACGGAACGATGGCACCATTGAGCACACACAAAGTATCTTTACCGTGTACAACAATTTCCTGTCGATCCCATTCAAACTTGACCATTTGATGCAGAGTAGACGGGACTGCTTTGGCAGCATGGATCCAGGGTCGTCCCAACAGTAGATTATACGAAACAGCCACATCGAGCACCTGGAATTCCATAGTAAATTCAATTGGCCCTATTGTGAGCTCAAGCACTATGTCCCCGACTGAATCCTTCCCTCCACCGTCGAATCCCCGAACGCAAATATTATTCTTATGAATTCTTTCATCCTTCACTTGCAGCGTGTTCAATATGGCAAGAGGACAGATGTTCACGCTAAACCCGTTGTCAACCAGTACCCGAGTAACCACGGAGTTTTCATATTTCACCATCAGATAGAGGGCTCTATTATGCTCGGTACCCTCCACGGGCAACTCATCATCGGAAAAGGTGACTCGGTTTACCTTAAATATCTTGTTAGCTATCTTTTCCAAGTGGTTTACTGAGATTTTGTTAGGAACGTGAGCCTCGTTCAAGATCTTCATCAAAGCACGACGGTGTTCGTCTGAATGGATCAATAATGACAAGAGCGAGATCTGAGCTGGTGTCTTCCTTAACTGTTCCACAATGGAATAGTCTTGAGCTTTCATCTTTCTTAGAAATTCTTCTGCTTCTTCCTCAGTCACTACTTTCTTCACCAACACTGGATTATCCTTTGAGGTTTTAGCCTTTCTCAACTCTTCGGGGGCAAAGCATCTCCCCGATCGAGTCAAACCATGGGTCTCACACACTTCTTCTCTAAGCTCTTTCCCCTGGTAAGTTACTGTCACTCATTCATAATTCCATAGGACCGCCTTGCTGCTAATCACTGGAAGCTGAGCTACTGGTTTTATAATAACAGGCTCTGTGCGAGCACCTTTCACGACCACGATAGGTTTACTTGTAACCCCTGGTACCACCACTTTAGCTTTATCTGGTTTCACTGCAACAGTACTTGACGACCTTTTCTCGGCTACCACAGCTGGCTTGTTGTCTACCTCTTTCCACTGGACCACTGATTTCCCACTGTTTACCTTTTCCTTTGAATTGGTTTCACTAGAGCGGATCATCATCACCGTCTGCGAGGGTTTTTTAGCCTCCCCTCCCTTGTGTATCAGCTCAATCATATGGGTCTCATGGTGAGCTGGTAACGGATTCTGGTTGATGTTTGGTGTTTCTGGGGCTTGAACCTCGATCTGATGAGTATCAATGAGCTCTTGTACAACTGTTTTTAGTTTCTAGCATTTCTCTGTGTCATGGCCCAGGGCCCCTGAACAATACTCACAATTTACCGAGCGATCAAGATTTCTGGGAAAGGGATTCGGTATTTTGGCCTCGACGGATTCAACATACCTAACTGTCTCAGTCTATGGAATAGGCTGGTATATGATTCTCCCAATGGAGTGAAAGTCTTCTGCTTCTACAACCTTTCATTCTTAAAGGCTTGATTGGGTCAAAAACCTGTTCCAGGGGGGGTTTTGTAGGCTTTTGGGGGTGGATGGGTATTTTGTTGAGCTCGGTAGGGACTCTGTGGAGCTCGCGCACGCCATTGCGCATGAGCGGGAGGTTGGGTATAGGTTTGTACGTGATAGACAGAAAAATGGGGATCTGGCGGTGGGTAGTAGTGGTGTGGTGGGCTATATGGAGTGTGTGGGCATGTTTGGGGATAGGGGCGAGGCTGGTTGTAGAATGGTGGAGTGTTCCTGGATCCACCCCAAGCTGCCGGCTCGATCGTTGCAACATCCTCTTTCTTCTTCTTTCCGAGCACACCCCCAGTACCGTTTTGAATGGCCTGAGTGGTTTCTTTGATTGCTCAATAACTCATAATCTTATTGGACTTGAGTCCCTCCTCAACCATGCCTCCCATTTTCACAACTTCATTAAAGGGCTTGCCCACTGCTGACACTAAATGACCAAAAGAAGTAGGCTTCAAAGCCTGCAAGAAATAATCAACCATCTCGCATTCTTCCATCGGGGGGTCAACCCTCGCTGCTTGCTCTCTCCAACGGAACCCATATTCTTGAAAACTCTCACCGAGCTTCTTCTCAATCTTTGTCAATGACAGACGATCTGGGATGATTTCGAGATTATACTGAAAATGACAGGCGAAGGCTTGGGTCAAATCGTCCCATGTGTACCACTTGCTATGATCTTGGCTGGTGTACCATTCTACCACCGACCCACTCAAACTTTGGCTGAAATATGCCATCAACAATTCGTCTCTTCCACCTGCCCCTCTCATCTTGCTACAAAATCCTCTTAAGTGTGCTACCGGGTCGCTATGACCATCGTATAGATCAAACTTGGGCATTTTGAACCTTGCTGGCAACTGAACATCTGGGAACAGACACAAATCCTTATAGGCCACACTCACTTGGCCTCCCAACCCCTTCATATCTCGGAACGATTGCTCTAAGCTTTTGACCTTTCTGATCATCTCTTCATACTCAGGATTTTTGGGCGGTTTCTCAGTCTCTGCTGGGATATCAAGATGAGGAGTGTAAGGATATGGTTCTGGAACTTTGAAGGTGGGTTCAGGGGGATAGTACTGGTTTTCGTGAGTTTGAAACAGGGGTTCACTAGAAGATCTGTGTAATGTGGCAGGTGGAGGTGCCACAAAAACAAGTGCAATTGGTGGGGGAAGGTACGGGACTTGTTTGTGTGGTGGAGCTTGAGAAGTATGGGAAGTGGTGCCATGGCATTGTTGGTAGAGGGGGAAGGCTGGAGATGAGTTCACAGTGGGAGGCTCCAGAGGTTGGGTTGATGGTGGGATATAAGCAGGATTGGCGGGATAAACCGGTGGTGGATGCCCTTTCACCCAAGCTTGGTACATTTCAGCCATCTGTTGTTTCAGCTTTTACATTTCTTCCCTCATTGCATTAACGTCCATTTCTTCCATCTCTTTCGATGGATCGACAATACTGGTTTCTGGTTCCTGGTCGACCGTATTCAGCCTGTCTTTCGATCGGGTGTTGTAGGAGTGAGTTGCCATAATGTCAGTCAACTAACCACCTGCCTGGACTTAATACATGAAACAAACAACCTTGTTAGCGATTAGGTTTTAACAAATTGGTAACCGCACATTGGTCATGAATGCACCTAAACAGTTAATCGTATCTATTGTGTATTTGATTGGTTGCATGCGTCATCCCGGCCTTTTCCTTCTTTTAATTGCGAACACCCCCCTTTCTTTTCTTTTCTTTTCCTTTCCTTTCATTCCTGCCTCTGTTCTCTCTTTGTCTTTACTCTCTCTTATTTCTTATTTTCTTTCTCTTTTGTTTTTTCCGCTCTTTCTTCTCTTTACTCTCTTTTATTTGGTTACGGTCAAATCCTACGGAGATTGCCTACGTATCATGACCCCGCATGAATCAGACCAAGCGTAGTTCTTGTAGATAAGTGCGAAATAAAACCTTTTTGGTATTTTCAATTTTTATAAAAACAGATGCTTCGATTACAAAGACTCAATACTAACAACTTCCAAAAGACTTACAGACCCTGATGCAAAGACAAACATAGACTCCGAAAATAAGCTATCATACTCCAAAGAAATACAAACTCAAAAACATAAAGAAAATACAAACCCAACAGGACTTACAGACTCTGACAGAAAATGAAATATAGACTCAAATGGAAAATCACGAGTACATCAATGCTCCTGGTGCCCGCGGGACATCATTCGGTCTCGCCACGGGCCTATGTGCAAGATCCCTTTGAAGTCGGTCCAAGTCGTTTATTAATTGCTTAACAAAGGTCATCACTGCTGCAAAGAATGTAGTGTGAGTCATATCCTCATAGATGTGGCACTTCATAACGATGTAGTTAGCGATGCTTCTAATTCTCTCTCTTATGACGCCCTTTTCTTGTAAAAACTGCCCAATCTGCTGGGCCCTGGCCTCCAAAGTTTGCTCAGCTGCGTAATTTTGTTCCTAAAGTTGTTGCAAGTCTATTTCTAATTGCGCCAATGTCGTATAACAGTGTTCTCTTTCAACCTTGAAGTCTTTTGCTTGCTTGATCGTTTTATTTTCTGTGGCGATGACCCTCTTCTTCAACCCTGCAACCTCATCATCGTACCTTTCTCTCAACTGCTTAACCAGTCGTACCCGTTCATATGCGTTCTTAGCCAATTGTTTTTGAGTCTTGGCTAGTTCACTTTCTGCTTTATTCAAATCGAAATTGTAGTCACTCACTTTCTGCCTTAGGTTAGCTATGAGCTTTTCATCTCTGTTACTTCGGACTAGATTTTCCGCCGCTACTTTCAATTTCTGAATTTGAGCTCGAAGGGCTTCATTTTCTTTGGCTAGCCTTTTCTTTTCTCCTTCATCTGCCGCCACTTGCAAGCTATTATCAAATTGCAGTTCTCTGACTTGCTTTTCCAACTTGTTAATGGTAGCCCTGTACTCGTTTTCTTTGGTCAGCCAATCCCATTGTACCTGAGCTTCGTCGGTGAATTGCTGGACATGGGGTCTCGTTGCGGGCCTGTCAGGCTCATGTTGAACTCGGGATCTTTTACCATACCAAGCAATATAACTGGGCTCCACCTCTTCTTTGGATAGGTCTCGTACTTGCGTGTTAGGCCCTAAGAATCTACACTGATGCCAAACCCGACGCACTTTTTCTTTTGGGAAGGCAGCTTTTGAATCTAACTCAATAACTTGCTGACTCAAATCCTCATTGTGTGGGATGGTCTGGAACCAGCCCAACTGACGCAAGGCTCTGTGCGGAGCATAAGGATGGATACTCCGCAGACCCATCAACAGCAAAAAACACACCTCAGCCGACATATAGATTACTTCGTTGACCGAGAGCCATCCGAATGTCCATTCGATCTTATTTGCGGTCAAAGATCTCAAATGAGCATGCCATGCTTCCGTACCATCTGGAAACTCATAACCCTCTACTCGCTTTTCATGTTTTTCAATGCACTCGAGGCCAATCATACCGCAATTCAAGTATCCGGGACGGTGGCAAAGGTGTTCCTCCATCCATATTTGTAACAGCATATTGCACCCTTCAAAGAACTTTGCTCCTTCTCGACAACGAGTAAGAGCTCGGTAAATTTCTGCCAAGATCAACGGCACTATAGTCCCATTTGCCTTCTTCACCATAAAGTTAGCTATACCTACTAATCCCATCTCTATGTTCCCATCTTTTCTCGGGCAAACCAAAATACCCAGGAACGCCACTATGAAAGTCAATCCTCTCCGAGCTTCCCACTTGTCTTGATTCCCAGCATGAGTAAGACCAATATCTGGTGTTTCGAAGCCACGTGGATTCCCGTATCGTCGGTACAGAAAGTAGAAGGTACAAAATCCTTTGGCCAAATTTCTGTCTCGGACATCCCGTCTGATGCTTAACAAGTCCAAAAATTTGTGGGGGGTCACTGTTCTTGGTGCTACCGGGTATTGACTTCTGAGATTCCCTTCGAAACCGGCATAGCCTGCTATCTCTTCTAGCATAGGAGTTAACTCGAAATCCGCAAAGTGGAACACATTATGTGTTGGGTCCCAAAATGGTATTAAGGCCTCAATCACGCCTTTTCTGGACTTGACCTTGAAAAGCCCAATAAGACCGCCCAGTGCTTTTGTCACGATTTTTCTGCTGTCGTCCCCCAAATCATGCCACCACATATGTAGCTCCAAAAGGATCTCTTCACGTACTGAGAAAGGTTCATTTTGATTTGTGCTCATCCTGCACATTTATTGAGGTGATTTTAATGTAAAAGAAGACCATGACTCGTTTTGACTTAAAAGAAATGACCACTTCCAAAATTTCCATAAAACATCCAACCTTGCCAATACGGCCTTTCAGCACTTCAAAAACGAAGATTTTAAGGATGTGTCAGCTAACCGGCCAAAATCTCTAAAAGTGACAAAAGTGGTTGTTCTTGCAAAAATAGCCTTGCGGCGCCCTTTTAGGGACATTCGGCTATTTCTGACAAGAATGGTATCACCCTAATTATTTTCAAATCCAAGTAAAATTTTTGGGCTTTTTGGGCTATTTTTGCAAAAAGGAAGTTGGACCCGATGGGGGTTGCCTACGTATCTCACACCCTGCGAGAATCAAACTGGCGTAGTTCGGGCAAATAAAACAAACTATTTTTGAAAACAAGAGTCTCTCTTTTTTATTGGCAAATAAAACTATTTTTGAAAACAAAACTTTTTCTCTTTTTTTCTTTTTTTTCGTTTCATTGGTAAACAAAACAATCTATTTTGCTTTTTATTTTTCGCGAAAATTTGGCAGGGTTTCGATACTATTTGGACATTGGTTTTTTTTCAGAACAGGCGATTAACTCTCTTTAACCCTCGTACTGTCATTTCTATTTCCTCAACCTTTCCCAATATTCATAAGCCGGTCAGCATGCAGGTCCGAAGCAAATAAATGCACAAGTAGCAAGTAGGATGCATTAGGATGGTCTTTTTGTTTCGGGTGCACCTGTCCTAGATAGACCCAACCCCTGTGTTGAGTCTCCAAAGTCAAAATGCACATGATGCAAACAAACGTTCCTACTAGGGATTCGGCATGAGGCTGAGTTATTCTAGGTTCCAAACCTGGGTTTATTGTTCTAGACCTGGCTTACCCGAGCGGACAACTCGAGCCGAGGGGGGGCAGCGTATCGGGAATACAGAAGCTTCACCGGCTTTTCAACTTGTCCAAACCTCGTTCTAAATTTGGGATATGACTCTAACAGAAAAGAAGTCACACGAAGTGCACACTTCTTCATGATTTAGAAGACTCGGAGAGAAGAGGGATTTCGTAACAATTTATATAGTTCACGGAATATCAAAGCGGTAAAAGCAATCAACTAGCACATTAGTCCCAAATCATGTAACAAATTCAGACAATGGATAAAGCCAGCTATAACAATTATTTTAAGCTCGAATTCTTGAACCCTGAACCAGAGATTCTGGGTTCGCTCCCCAGCAAAGTCGCCAGGGCTGTCACACCTCCTTTTTACCTTACATCCCCGGAAAAGGATGTGTAAAAGGGAGTTTTTCCAATTAAATGACAATCGAAACGGGATTTATTTTAAAAGATTCAGAGTCGCCACTTGGGAGATTTATGGTGTCCCAAGTCACCGGTTCAAATCCCGAGTCGAGGAAAGGGTTGACTCTATTTAATAGTCCGCGAATCAGAAATCCGGGTAAGGAATTCTGTTAACCCAGGAGAAGGTGTTAGGCATTCCCGAGTTCCGTGGTTCTAGCACGGTCGCTCAACTGCTATATTTGGCTTAATTATCTTATTTTAAACAATTATGAACCTACGTGCATTTTTACTTTTAACCGCTTTTATTTAATTTTTAAAGAAGATTGAACGTTGTTTAAAACATATCTTTGAATCACGCCACATGAAATGTACCCGCAATTCTAAACATATTTTATTCAACATTTTGGGATTTGATTTGGGTCACATGAAATGCACACCTGAGTTTAAGAAGGTAATATTATTAAACTAACGAGCCTAAAGTAATTACGAATTTGCAACTTCGCGAGGGCCATGAAAATTCGCTAAATGGCGTGCCTCGAATTCTAAGGATCAAAACGAAGTGGGTTAAAACAAGGGCCATGCACTTGAGATTTTATTCGGCATGGCACACCTCGTTCCCAATTCTTAAAAGAAGTTCGAGATTGAGCTTTGGAAGGCCATAAGTTATGCATTTGACTAGTCGGGCGTGCCTCAACCCATTTTTAAAAGGTCTAATTAGTTAACTAAAGGTCTAAGGTGATTTGAATTCCATCTAAGTAAACAAATGACATAACGAAATGCAACAATGTCTTATTAATATATAACCCAACTAACTACAGGCCCAAATCACAAAGTACAACGGAAGTCTGGAATGAAATTTATAGCGCATCGAAGGCGTGGGGCCAACGTTAAAGGCCCAATTGCAAGCTCCAACGTAGATCATACACAGGAACCCAGCATTGTACATTTTTTTATTGAATACCAATCAGCTAAAACTATGTTGAGCAGTGATTAAACCAACATCTTTTCTCCCTTAATTATTCAAACATAGAGCAACTAAACTTATAATTCCAATCATGTCTGCGCCTCAGGCCCACATTTGCCTTGGACTCACAAGGCCATCTCGCAAGAAAAATGAACTTTGGGCCCAACGAGCCCAAGCCAGATTTCAAGGTAATCTGTTGGGAGATTTAAGACTCGATATCGAGTCTCCTCAGCAGCAAACAATGTATGTCTAATAAATAGGCCTCAATTTGCAAGTGTATAGCTGAACTAAAGAAAACTGGACAACATGCATTCAATCCAACAACACTGGTCTCAACAGACCCAAAACAGACCTGAAATACACTTGATACTACTAAAATTCTTTGCAATAATTCTCTACTTCTCCTACGCATGATCAAGACCCTTCAAACATTCAAGCTAAGCGAGTGAAAGGGAAACATTTATACAACACCATAAAGAATCTAAAAGGTAATGACAATAAACTAAATAACATATGTGAGCCTAGGAGAAACATGAAGACAACACATAATAAACATCACAACTGGTAAGAAATAGGGAAAGGGCAGCGATCAATTTCTTCAACTCGAACTACATAATTCAAGCACAATTGCCATAAAAAGCTTCATTTCCGTTCAAGGTTTGAAGGAAATACCTGGAAGTTGAAAAGCAAAATAGAGAAATGAGGAATCAGTAATGGAATCAGTAGCAGGAACAGGAATCAGCAACAAAATCAGCCCAGAAATGATTGAGAAAAGACCATTTTAGCCCAATTTTGAACCCACAATGATATCACATAAAGCTCAGAACCAAAATCCACCCAAGAGTGAACCAAAAACTTGTATACCAAACATATTCAGCTCTTTTTAAACTTCAGTTGCTCAGAACTTGTCACAGAATGAGTACCACAAGAATTTCCCAATGATTTTTCAATGAAACAGTATTTTTGTATTTTTTTTAGCCGTCTCTAATTTTTTATTTTCAACCCTTTTTTCTTTCTGCCTTGAATGGCAAGTCTTGATGCCTTTATAGGCAAGGCATTAGGGCAGCCTATTCCAAAATTAGATTTTCAAATGAAACCCTTTTTTTATTCTGATTTTAGCTTAGGCCCTTATTCAATTTTTGATTTTGCTCACATAACCTCAGTTCTCATATCAGAATTACAGAATACCCCCTTCCCCTAGCTTCCTAGAAGCTTCCCTAGGCAGTTACCAAAGATTCCCTAAGCTAAAGTTCCCAAAGTAACCCCTACAACCCCTGAAATTACCCTGAACCAAAACGGATCATGGGTCAATGTTGACCCAATTGTTCAAACCCAAATGAGTCGGAATGGACCCAAAGCCCAACTCACGGGATCAGAAATCTACTCGGCCCAGACTAGCAATTATCCAATCACCAAATAACATGAGACAATTAAAACTTTAGCCTAAATGATTTACTAACTAACAATTTGAACTAATCTTATTATAGCTAACCACAATAATTAAGAAAAAGACTCACATTTACTCATGCATAAACACATAAACTCCAGAACAAAATGAAAAGGATTCAAGAAAAAGAGAAGAAGCAGAAAACAAAAACAAAAAAATAATGAAGAAAAGGTTAAATAGAAGGAAGAAAAGACATACCTAAAAAAAATTCAGAAAACGAAGGAAGTAGCCTGGGTCTTCAAATCCTCTGATTTTTCGGCCAAATCTGATATTAATCGGGTGCTCTTACAAAGAACACACGAATAACATCGGATTAGACATGAAATTTCACCAAAACTTGACCTGGAATTCCTAGGGTTCATCTCTGATCTAAGATTTAAAGAGTTCAAGGGGTATTCGAGGGAAACTAAGTGGGGATTTGGAATGAGGGGGACTTGGGGGATCCAGGGTGTAATTTTGGTAACGATTGGACGCCGGCGCCGCTACCGGACGGTGGGGAATTCTGTGGCGGCTACTAGGGTTTGGGGGGAGTTTTCTGAAGTCGGGGGTATCGGGACGATGAAATGAGGGGGGTGCGTTCGGACATATATATACTCCCTAGGTTTATGTTCCGAGCCGTTCGATCAAGTGGGGATCAACGGCTCAGATTGACACTGGTCAAAATGGCATTGTTTCGCTTGAAGGGGACCCGGACCGGGTAGAGGCAGGTTTGGGCTAGAATTGTACAGATCTGGGGGGAAATTGGGCTGAAGGAGATTTAATGGCCCAAATTCGAATTTCCCTTTGTTTTTTGAATCTTTTCTCTTTTTTTTCAATTTCCAAATTTCTTTTTCTTTTCAAAACTAGAAATAAAACCTAAATTAATTATTAAAACTAATATTATCCTATCAAATTAAACTAATTAAACTCTAAAAATAATTACCATAACTAATTAAATACCAAATTAAAGAAAGCTAACAAAATTCGAGAAATTAAAATCAACGTGCAAAAATGAACTTTTTTGTGATTTTTCCATTTTTATAAAACACTAAATTACTAATTATTTCAAAAATGCAAAAAATTAAATCTTAAATGCAAATGCAGCATATTTTGTATTTTTCATTAATTAACAAATGAAATGCACGGACAAAAATGCAAATAATTAACAGCAAATGCCACAAAATCGACAAAATTGTAAATAATGAAACGAAATTACTTTGTGTTGAATTTATGGGAGTATTTCATGTAGGGCAAAAATCACGTGATCACAGTGCCATATTCAATGAGTGTTAATGCACGAAGGGTGATGACATGTCATATTTCTGTGATTGTTAATGCACGAAGGGTGATGTCGTGCCATGATTATGAGAGAGTAAAAGCACGAAGGGTGATGCCGTGTCGTTTCTATTGATTTCTATGGTGAGGAAGAGAGTAAAAGCACGAAGGGCGATGCCGTACACTTGTTACTGTGTTATTATTTCTGTTGTTTCAAAGTTGACATTTACCTAGTTTCTTTACTTTATTACAGTCAGAATTTGATATTCCCCTCAGCATGTTTCCCTTCCCATGTTTCCCTTCCCTCCCCGTACACTTATTACTTTATTATTGTAATATGATTTAACTGCACAGGTTTATATGGTTGTCGTGTCCTAGCCTTGTCACTACTTTGCCAAGGTTAGGATCGACACTTACCAGTACATGGGGTCGGTTGTACTGATACTGCACTCTGTAATTTCTGTGCAGATTTCGGTGCTGGATCGCGTGAGTGGTGTTGAGGTTGCTGCCTTCAGTCCAAAGGAGACCCGAGGTAGATATGTCGGCGTTCGCAGACCCCGGAATCCCCTTCCTTCTATTTTATATTTCCTGTCTCATTTCATTTCGAGAATAGTTGTATTTTTCTTTCTAAACCAATATTTGTAGAAATCCATAGATGTTCGTGAAATTGTAACACCAGATCATTGGGGTAGACATGTATTGGAGTAGTTTGAACTATTGTAACACTTCCGCACTTTATATCTGTTTAGCTTTAGTTATTATTTATTTCTATTTGGGTTAATTGCTAATGTGTTAAAACTATAAGTTGTTGGCTTGCCTAGCATTCAAGAGTTAGGCGCCATCACGATCCCGACGGTGGAAAATCCTTGTCTTGATAGTAATACTGCGAGGCGTAACAATCCTCTACAACCTTCTTAGTTATAGCTTTATAAGATGCAACTTCAACCCATTTTGTGAAGTAGTCTATGGCCACCAGAATAAACCTATGCCCGTTTGAAGCAGCGTGTTTGATTGGGACGATGACATCCGTTCCCCAAGCGGAGAAAGGCCAGGGTGAACTTGTAGCATTGAGTTCATTGGGTGGTACTCGTATCATGTCAGCATGTATCTGGCATTGGTGACACTTCTAAACATACTTGATGCAGTCTGTTTCCATAGTCATCCAAAAACACCCTGCTCTTAGTATCTTCTTGGATAAAATGAAACCATCCATTTGCGGTCCGCAGGTTCCGACATGTATTTTCTCGAGCAATATGGATGCCTCCTTGACACCGACACACCGCAGCAATCCTAGGTCAGGAGTCCTTCTATACAAAATTCCTCCTCTTTGAAAGAAATGGTTGGATAATCTTCGAAGTGTGCGCTTTTGAGTATCGGTAGCGTGCTCTATATATTCTCCCTTTGCCAAGTATTCTTTGATGCTGTGGAACCACGAATTTCTGTCAATTTCTTCTTCAATATGATCATAATAAGCTGGCTACTTATGAATCCCTATTGGGATAGGATCGATGAAATTCTTATCTGGGTGTTGTATTATAGAAGATAGAGTAGCTACCGCATCTGCAAACTCATTCTGGATCATCGGAACATGTTTGAATTTTATCTTTGTGAACCTCTTAATCAAATCTTTTACACAGTGCAAATATGGCAATATTTTGGTGTTCTTTGTAGCCCACTCCCCTAGAACCTAGTGTACCAAAAGATTTAAATCTCCAATTGTCAGCACCTCCTGAACGTTCATGTCAATGGCCAACCTGAGTCCTAAGATACAGGCCTCATACTCCGCCATATTGTTGGTGCATGGAAACCTGAGTTTTGCGGATACCAGATAGTGTTAGCCAATTTCTGATACTAAGACAGCTCTGATACCTACGCCTTTGAAGTTTGCTGCTCCTCGAAGAACATCCTCCAACCATCATATGCCTCGGTGATATCTTCTCCTACAAATGACACCTCCTCATTGGAAAATACATTTTTAATGGTCTGTATTCTCCGTCGATCAAATTTTATGCTAGATGATCCGCCAATGCTTTCCCTTTGACTGCCTTCTGAGTTACATAGACGATGTCAAACTCACTCAAAAATATTTGCCACTTTACTAACTTACCCGTAGGCATGGGTTTCTGCAAGATGTATTTTAGCGGATCCATCCTTGATATGAGAATACTTGCTTATGTCGATTCCTTTGACAATGGGCGGTACTCCTAGGATCTGTTCAATCCTGTCATTTTGTTCCTTGACCTGTAATTATAGGGTTAGTATTAAATTCTGTAATTTAGTATTTTCATACGTACCTGACCCTTCAGCTTCAAAATTATCAGGAAATCTGGAAGCCATAAGCAATGCGTTAGGGGTTCCTATGACCAAAGACACTCATATTTGCGGGTTGGCATGTTGTTTTAATTTTTAATGCTTGTTAATATGTTGAACATCATGACCATTTGGGCATCTAAACTCTGTTGTTGAGACATAAAGGACTTCAAGGTTTTCTCTATACTGGGCTAATCCAAGGAATCTCTTTGTGATGTATCCCTCCGATAATTCCCCAATCTATTGTGGGTTGGCAAGTCCATGTTGGAGGGCAAGTCTTTGTGATGTGACTCGTACTTACTAAGCGTAGCCCCTTTGATGGGTGCTACTTCTTTACTAGCCGGTATCTCTTGCATGTAGGCGGTACCTGTTTCCCTAGGGATTCACAGAGTCCTCGGTTGTCTACTAAGCTATGGTGTTCTTGTTCTAATTAATTGATTCAATGTTCTTCTAGTCATTCTAAGTTACGAAGTATAAAGGAAATTGATAGGTAAGTGAGAGGCAAGCCCCGTACTAAGAACGATAACCCGAACTTTGAATCAAACACTCAATTAGTATGACCCCACAATTAAGCGCCAAATTGTTTAACCAAAATCATTCAAGAATAAAATAATTAAATTTATATTTAATAAGGTCACTAGTAATCGTTAGAATCATAGATTAGATGAATGAATCGCAGAGTTAGGCTAAATAAGCAGTAACTAAAGCAATAAAAGTAAGAAAACAAAAGAAAAAATAATCTTATTGAGCCTCGTTATGAGCCACAGTACTTGCAAAGTAAAGAGAGATTGCCTAGAAAAAACATAATAGCCTTTAGTAATGAGTAAGTTTGATAGTATCTGAATGACTCACAAGTAAGGGGAGTGGGAATATTTATAGCCTAAGTTAACGTTCACATGTCCCTCCCCACTTTCGCATGCTGCTCCAGGTGGTTGGTGACTGCTGAGATATGCGCCTATTCTGAGAGAAGTATCTTACATAATGGATATGAGTGAATCCCTAATATTTCAGGGAAGATTGAAGATTAATTCAGATTTCGAGTTATTACTTCATCGATGGATCCTCGGAACTATCTTAGAGGTGCTTTACCGAGACACGGCTCTCATCTCCCCAGGAAAGAGTCATTGGATCGGAGACACATTTTACAGGGATAAAGTTCCATTGATATTTTATCCTCGAGATAAAACTTACATCAAGCAGTGTCGAGTTTCTATATAATCTATCCACCTGTCGAAGGCAGATTTTACCAATACAGTTTGGCTTATCTCTTAATTTTTCTCCTACCATAGAGCGCATTTTGTTAAAACTGAATTATCATTTTCCATCCACTAATAATAGTAAAAAAATATTTTATGGATTACGAGGTACAAATACATATGCAATGTTCAGTTTTTCTTTTCATTAGGAAAATATATACACGATATGTCCCCCAAAGGGACTGGTCTTGGTGGAATGTCTATGTTTTGACTGGTGTTAACAAAATATCTCTGATTTTGTATTGAATACCATAATTCTTTAATTTTTAAAATTAAAAATTCTTGTTTGGTGATGGAAAATAGAAGTTAATAATCGATTATTATTAAAATTATTTGGATGTTGATAATTTGGGCTTAAAATTTTTAGTTCAAATATAGATTTTGGTAATTTACTATAAAAATCTCAAACCTCCATTTTTGGACCTTAGAAAGTATTGAAAAGGACATAGTGGGTCATTTCATTTGGTGTTATTTGACCAAATTAGCGATTTAGAATTATTTATGTTGGTATTTGAAAGTTTGTTTCAAACTTGAGATCATTTAGAGCATATTTGGGGTGGTTTGACTGAAATTGAAGTTGCAAATTCGAAGAACACTTTGAAATAACCGAGAAATAGTATGCTAATCTGGTAGACTTTGATGAATAACTTAAAAGATATGTGGAGTAACTATAGCATCAACTCTACCAATCCGGTAGAAAAATCCTAAAGATCTAAAGTGTCATAAATGGGTAGACTTCGATGAATAACTTAATAGATAGGTACAGTAATAATCACATCATTTTACCAATCCAATAGAAAAATCCTTAAGAGGAAAAGTATGAAAATTGGGAGACTTCGATGAACAATTTCCTCCGGCAAAGAAAGCCCTGAAGGGTTGTGTGCGGGTCCGGGAGTTCTTAAATTCCGCCAATTTTAGGCACATTCGACTAAGATCAACTTAATGCGAGGATATTCTTGTTAATCTCTCGTCACTGGTATTAAAGGGGTCTTTATTCTTTCTTTTTCTTCAATTATATGTTTATTGTGAGATTTTATACGAGAAAAAAGCAGTAGTTTTATAGTAGGAAAAGTTGTTTTATGCGGTAAAATTGGTTGATTATAGTTGGAAAAATAAGGAGGTGACACATGGAACTGAAGACACGTGAGATGTGAGTCAGCAAGAAGTTGGTACTGGTACAAGCATACAACCAATACTGTGTGAATTTCGAAGATAGGGGAACCGATAACAAATATTTGAAGGGGTGATATCGGATAGCATTCAATGAGCAGTCGTTATAGAGAATATTTGCATTTATATCCAACCGTTATGCAACCATCAATGACGATTTTATTCTCATTCAAGAGGAGTTTAATTTGGTGATCTTGTCTCCCTAAATAGAGCTATAAATAGGAGAATTAGCATCCATGGTAGACATGAAACATTCTGTATAATAAAGTTACAATCTGCTTTTATTTTATAGAATTGATTTCTTTATTTTATTCTTAACTTTGCTCCTATTACTGCTATCGGAGAAGCTAAATACTTAGCCATGTTTGTATTTCTTTTAAAGTTATTTCATAATCTTATTTCTGTTCTTATTTATTTTATATTTCTGAGTCAAATTAATTCTCGTGTCTATAAACCATGTTACAAATTAAACTGTACTAATTTATGGGTAAACAGCTTGGCGCCCACCATGGAGCATAGACAATTATGTAATTGTTTTGATCCATTCATCTGTTACTAACAAATTTGATTCTTTTCTTAGCAAAAGAAAATTCAGATATGGCAGCTAACGATGTCAACAATTCCTATAATGTTGGAGCACATAATGAACATGAAGATATGTTCCAACGTGATGATTCAACTAGTAAAATCAACAATGAAGGAGATAAAACAACTCCAGATCGCAAAGGTCAAAATCCTCGACGTGTGAGGAGTCCAACTCCTAAAGATGCGGATGATGAACATGTTGTTGAAATGGTAAGAGCAATAAAGGGAAATTATGGATCCCCTCTCAAGACAAGATCAAGTGATTACAAAGTTGAAAAAAGAGTTTTCAGGTGCTTCCAATATTTCTAATGGAAGAATCCATCAGATTCCTTCCAGCATCCCTACAAATAAAACAATTCAAAGAACCGGTAATAACGCTCCAAGAGAGGAGTTCGGTTTTAATGAGACAAGAGGTACCGGTAGTGGATCTGGAAACGACAACAATGCAAATGACCCTTTCAAAATCAAGCTCATGAGATACGGGAAGTGCCACGTGTATTAAAGGGACTGGATTCCAAGAAGTATACGCAGCTGCTGTTCAAAACCAATGCGACCCCAGAGTTAATTCCAAAAAATTCAAGATGTCAGATATTCTGAAATATGATGGGACTTTGAATCCACATGAACATATCATTCCCTACACTATGGCTATAAAGGGAAATGACCTGGCCCAACACGAGATCGAATCTGCCTTATTGAAGAAGTTTGGCAAAACCCTAATGAGGGTGCCTTAACTTGGTATTCTCTTTTACATGAGCATTCTATTGATTCTTTTGATATGCTTGCAGATTCATTTATTAAAGCTCATGCTGGAGCAATAAAGGTCCAAGCTAGAAAGGCGGATATGTTCATAATATCCCAAGGAGAATCCGAACTATTGTGAGAGTTCGTGATCTGGTTTCATAAAGAAAGAATATTGTTGCTAGCAGTATCGGATGAGTGGGAAGTAGAGGCATTTACAAAGGGTCTCAACCCGTTGAGTTCCGATGCCTCTTAGAAACTGAAGGAAAGCTTGCTAGAATTTCAGAAAACCACATGGGCAGATGTTCACAATCACTTTGAGTCAAAGATTAGAATAGAAGATGATCAACTAGGTTCTTCGGTGTCTTCTAAAGGACAGAATCATGATCGGATTCAAGATAAGTTCAAAAGTGATTTTGATGCAGATCATAGGTCCTATAGGGGTTGTTTTCAACCTTATAAAAGGGTCGATGGGCGAGTTAATAAAGGTTTTCAGTCTTCGGATAGGTATGCTTCCGATAGAAGGGCAGATCGTTGTCGAAGTAACAAATCTTTGCAGGAGAAAGAGGTATCAGGGTACCGAGATTCAATATATCCTAGGTTATCCAATTACAAATTTAACATCATCTTGGAATAACAGATGTCAGTTATGAGGAATATTAAAGAAGTTAGGTTCCTGAAACCTAGCTAAAGGGATCCTAATCTATGGTTTGAGTTCCATGGAAATCACGACCACAGTATTGGGGACTACCGGCACCTTCGTAAGGAGGTAGCAACATTGTTGAACATCACCTCAGGGAGTTTTTAAGTGACCAGGCTAAGAGCAACTATGGGAAAACTTGGGATGTCGCAGAACCATCAAACCGGCTGCAAGGTCACCTCATATAACGATAAACATGATCTTTGGTGGAGATGACGTAAATGGGGTGACGTTTTTGGTAGCAAATAAGACAAAGATATTGGTAACTCATGAAAAGAGGATCCGAGAAGTTTTGGAAGATAACATCACCTTTACAGAAGAGGATGTTGATGACTTCTTCTACCACACAATGATGCTCTGGTAATTTCTCTTGATGTTTTAGATTTTAAAATTAAACGTATGTTGGTTGATCCAGGATGTTCAGCCAACATCATACAATGGAGAGTTTTGGAGCAAGCAAAGTTAACTAGCAACATAGTTCCAAGAACAAAGCTTTTGGTCGGGTTCAACTTAACAAGTGTAATGACCCAAGGAGAGATCTTACTTCCAAAACATGCCGAAGGCATAACGAAGACCACCCTGTTCGAAGTGGTAGATGGTGACATGGGATACAATATGATCCTTGGAAGGCCATGGATACATGAAATGCAGGTTGTTCCTTCAACATATCCTCAGCTGTTGAAATTTCCCTTACTGAAAGGGATTAAGCTGATCAAAGGAGATCAACCGACTGTAAGGGAGATGAACGCAGTAACCATATCTAGCAGCAAGGGCAAAGAAACGAGTAAATAGCAATTACATGAACTGGTGCCTTCTTCCACCTCGATTGAAGATAATAAAGAAGAGAATTCATCGAAATTTTATCAGGTACCAGAGGAAACGGATATGACCAAATCAACCGCAGTAGAGCTCGAACAAGTGGCCTTGTTCGAGAAATTCTTTGAAAGAAAATTTCACTTAGGGACGGGGTTGAGCCCCGAACTCAGGTATTCCATTGGAAGTGGATGTCCGCAAGTTGAGTTTGGATCCTAACTTCCCTTCGATAAGGCAGGAAAAACGACTGATATAGAGGTTAGAAAAAGGTTTGTCAAGGAAGAGTCTCTTAATGCAGGATATAATTTGAAACATCTCCAAGAAATATTTGACATTCTGAGAAAATACAACATGAAGCTCAACCTGTAGATATGCGTCTTCGAAGTTGGTTCCGGTAAGTTCCTAGGATTTTTGCTCTCTCAAAGAGGAATCAAAGTAAACCCCTACAAGATCAAATCCATCGAAGATATCTCGAATCAGTTAACAAGTGTGAAGGAGGTACAGAGGTTGATTGGTACAATGGCAGTTCTAAGCATGTTTATCTCAAGGTCTTCGGAGAAATGCCATCATTTATTTTCATTATTGAAAAAGAAGAATGACTTTGTGTGAACTCCAGAATGCCAACAAGCATTGGAATATTTGAAAAGGTACCTTTATGGACCTCCTTTGTTGTCAAAATCGGAGGAAGGTGAACAATTGTTAATTTATTTGGAGGTCTCGAAAGTAGCGGTATGTGACGTTTTTGTTCGGGAGGAAAAAGGTATGCAATTTTCTATTTACTATGTTAGTAAAGTGTTATCAGGAGCAGAAACACTGTATCCGTACCTTGAAAAGTTGGCCTTAGCTCTCGCAATTGCCTTTTGAAAGCTTAGGCCTTATTTTCAATATCACCCTATAGCCATTGTGACTACCTTTCCCTTGAGGAATGCCCTTCATAAGCCTGAATTATTGGGTCATTTGGCTAAATGGGCAGTCAAAGTTAGTGAATTCGACATTGAATACAAGCCTAGGACTACAATCAAGTCACAAGTTTTGGCCAACTTCGTGGTTGACTTTAGTCCAGGATTAATGCATTTAGCTACTAAAGAATCAGTGTTGGTATGGAGAACGGTATCAGAAGTTTAGACCTTGTTTACGTATGTCTGATCTCGGGGTTATTTTAATAACTCCTTCAGGAGAAACACTGAGACAGGCCATTAGAATCATGCCTTTAACCAACAATGAAGCCGAGTACAAAGATTTGGTTGCAAGACTTGAATTAGCTCGGGGACTAGGCTCCGAGGTGATAGAGATAAAGTACGACTCCCAGCTGGTAGTGAACAAAGTATATGGAATTTTTAACACCAAGGAAGAGCTCATGCAACAATACTTGACAAGGTTCAAGTATTACCTTCCCGGTTCAGGGAATAGTCAATCATCCACATTCTAAGGGAGGAAAATGTGGAGGAAGATGTGTTGGCCAATTTTGGTTCGTCCACGGAAATGAAAGGATCTGATTCTAGTGCGGTAGTTCAATTATTGCATTCAGTTTTGGACATGGATGGAAATTGTGATGTTAAATCAACCAAATTAATTTGGGATTGAAGAAATGAGTTGATACAATATCTAAGGCATGAAAAATTGCCTGAAGACCTAAAAGCATCCTGGGCACTACGGACTAAAGCAGCTCGTTACTATCTTGTTGACGGTCAGTTCTATAGGAGGTCCTTCCAAGTACCATTGGCCCATTGGCTTGGTTTTTAGGGACATAGGAGGCTGACTATGTGATGAAGGAAGTCCATGAAGGATTATGCGGAAATCATTCTGGTGCAGACTCGTTAGTTCTTTAATTGATAACGGCAAGTTACAATTTGCCCCGAATGGAGTAGGACGTGAAGGCATTTGTTCAAAAATATGATAAATGTTTGTGTCGTGCACAGTTAGTGCATTAACCAACGGAACTTTTCCATTCGGTGGTGTCACTATGGCTAGTCATTAAATGTGGTAATGGACATAGTCGGTCCCCTACCTCAAGGACCCAGTAAGGTAAAATTTCTTTTGGTTTTAACTGACTATTTTACTAAATAGGTTGAAGCAGGTGCCTACCAAAAGATCAAAGAATGAGAAGTGATTGATTTCATATGAGATCATATCGTCTGTCGATTTGGAATACCAAAAGAAATCGCTAGTGACAATGGGACACAGTTTATAGGTTCCAAAGTCACAAAGTTTTTAGAGGGATTGAAGATCAAACGAATCACATCTTTACCATACCACCCGAGTGGTAATGGAAAAGTAGATTCAATGAATAAGGTAATAATTCAAAACTTTAAAAAGAAGTTAAAAATGCTAAAGGCAAGTGGCCAGATGAGCTACCGGGTGTGTTGTGGGCATATCGAACAACAGACACGTGAAACACCATTTTCACTTGTATACAGTGCAGAAGCTTTGATCTTGATGGAGGTCGGGGAATCAACCCTAAGGTATTCCCGAGAAAACGAAGAGGCAGATAATGAAACATTGTTGGTTAAACTAGACGTGCTTCAAGAGCATCGGAATTTGGCATATGTGAGGATGGTGGCACAAAAACAAATAATGGAAAGATACTACAACCGCAGAGCAAATCTTTGATATTTCAAAGTCAGGGATTTGGTTTTGATAAAGGTAACTCAAAGTACTTAGGAGATTAACATCGGGAAGCTGGGACTAATGTGGGAAAGACCTTACTGGATTTTTACTATAACCGGGAAAGGATCATATCAACTAGAAAATCAAGATGGACATAAATTGCCATGCAGTTGGAACGTGACTCACTTCAAATGGTATTATTGCTGAAGACCCTTGTTGTTACTAAAAGTATATGCTGCACTATTTTTTGTTTCATCTAATTTTTTGTCCCAATTAGTTTTTTTCTGGCTAGGTTTGTAATGAGACAACAATGTAAAGCATACTACGAAGAAAGGGTCATCGGCAAAACAAAGACTTCCACTGTTCTAAATCTCATACTTAGAATTCAAACACTGGGGGAAACCATTATGAAGATACTAAAAGTGTTACGAAGACCGGGACTGTTATAATTGGGATCAATGTCTTATTAGGACCGAAAACTGCATAATCAGCCCCGTAGAAGTAAGTTGTAAAAGTTAGCCACATGTATTGGCACATTTATTTACTTAAGAAAAACAATGTTTATGTACATGTACTTTTAATGATAGAGGGAATAAATTACAATAATAACAACAACAACAACAACATACCTAGTATTACCCCACATTGTGGGGTCTGGAGAGGATAGTGTGTACGCAGAACTTACCCCTACCTTGTGAGGATAGAGAGGTTGTTTCCAATAGACCCTCAGCTCAAGAAAGCATAAGCACCATATTAATGAAAATATAGACAAGAAGGGACAATACTAAAAAGCCATAAAAACAGAATAACAATAACAAGATAGTAAGGTGATCAACAATGAAAGAGAACAACGGTTAGTCATAAAAGCCTACTACCAATAGAAAGCGAGATTGCGTGTCAATACTACTGTTATGAATGCTCTAGACTATCTACTCTACTACCCTAATCATCGACATCCATACCTTCCTATCAAGGGTCATGTTCTCGGTCAACTGAAGCTAGAGGGAATAAATCGAAATCTTTTTTATCTTATTTCTTAATCTGAGTGATAACATAATTTATGTTTTTGCTTGAAAGTTAGTTAAAACTTCAAATGCTTGTGCCAGAATGAACAGGAGACATCATCTTCAAATAATGGCCCTCTCTTATGAAATCCTCACAGTCAAAGGGTAGATTGCGAAATTGTTAATGCCCAAAATAAAAAGCTATCAAATATGAAAGGAATTCCCGAAGCTTTGTCAGTTAAATGAAAAAGTATTTTTTGCACAACACTTAAGCAAGAAATTTCTTTCATTAAATAAAATGTCAAACTCAATAGAGAAGTTTTGACATTGTTACAAATATAAAAAAAATATACACATCAATTGTTTTTGTTGCCATAGCCCAAAGGGAAAGAAGAGTCTTCGTTTTCATTTTCATTTTCAGGAGAAGGTTATTTCGCTTGCGGTTCGAGGCCTTCTTCCTCTTCAGTTTCCTCTTCAGTTCCCGAATATTTGGAGTTAGTATTCAAAGAGTCAAAAGCAGCGGACCGAGTAGGGAGCTTCTTGAGAGCAATTGTCTCTAGTTCACAAGCTTTGGCAATGCAGTCATCGATGCTTGTAATGCCTTATTTGGCCTCCTCCAAAGTCTTCCTCTTCGTGTGGTATATGGCATAGGGTTTTTTGAAGAGGATAGAATCTTCCTGGTCTTGGATTTTAGTTTGGAGTTTCCAAATTTGTATGAGGAACTTATTGTTTTCACTTTAACAATGTTGATCCTGGAATTGAATTCAACATTTGTTGTAGTATAAAGTTGATTATGCTCCATGAACCTTTTTAGTCTTTCCTCCATCTTTGCTCTCTTCTAGTAGCATTGGCCTCCTCGGTTTTGGAGTATAAGTTAGCCTTCAAATTATTGACTTGCTTTACAAAGTCAAACTCGCACTCGGCAGCAGCAGTCACGGTATCATGCAGGTAAGACCACGTAGCCTTTGCCTCTTTAAGTTCTTCATGTAATTGAGTGGCTTCTTGACTATGGGTTATTCTATCTTGCTCGGATGGCTACAATCGAGCCTCGAGGTCACCCATTTGTGAAGCTCTTGCTTCTGAAGCAAGGAAATCAAGGAGGTGCTCGGCAAGCTAACTCTGTTTAGCCAAAAGTTAATCTTGTTCCGTAGTAAGTGCCTATTTATACAAAATCAAACTTTGTATGGCTTCGGAATCAAGAAGGTAGCCTTGGAAAAATAAAAGCTAAGGTTATTAATTAAAAATATAACAAATGAAAAGGGATGGAAGATGATTAGATTGATACTTGCGCCAAGCAGTGCATGTTGTTGTTTAACAAGCACTCCCCAAAAAAAAGAGTCCATTTTCTCCAATCTTTTTATGTTGCTAGTTTATTTAGATAAATGGCAACTCCACCGACTTGGAAAGTACATGGAACTTATTCAAAACCGTAAGGATGAATCTTCTTATTCCATTAGGGTCTTGGGTGGGTGTCGGGTAAGTATTTCCCAAATTTCCATGGTCGGGTGACCGTGAGGAAGGAACATCTTCCATATGTTCGGATGGAGTCAGTGGAGAGATAGCAGCGAAGTAGAAGGAGAGGCGGTTGTGATCGGCTCAGAAGTTGGCAGTGGAGTAAAGTCAAGGATTGAACTCTTTTGATCGAACGCAACATCAGCGATTCGAAAATGTGATACAGTGTTTTCTGTCAATCCCATTCTGGTTGTAGAGTTTGAAGCTATGGAGTTTGAAGTTCACCCGACTGAGTATCCGGTTGAGCTGATGAAGATCTTTTTCTTCAGAAGAAGAGTAGCTTAATCATCAGTTTCTTCATTATCAAGGACCACTGTGGTCGGTCGGGTTGGTGTTCCTTTCAATTTCTTCTCCTAAGTCCTAGCCGAAAAGGTATGTTTTCTCTTTGGTTTCTTATCTTTGGACTGGGGAATCCGGGAGGAGGCACCTTCACCGGATGCAAGAGTAGATCCATGAGCTCTCCTCCGATTAAGGATATTTTTCAATGCCCATTGATCTTCCTCTGGTTCATCGAGATCCTCGATGTCAGGGCAAACAACAGATCCCTTTAGAAGTCCTGTGTGATACAAGAAGACAGTTAAATTATTTCCAAGATATATTGAAAGATTGAAAGAAGGGAAGAAGAATTTTTGTTTACCATGGTTTTTGGCTTCCCACCCATATTTGGGAGCCATTTCTTTCCACCTTCGGGACTCTGGTGTAGTAATATCAAAAATTTTCTGTACCCATTGGGCCAGAGCTTGAAACCCGTGGTGGTTCCTAATGAGTAGCAGAAATAAGGAAAATGCAAGATTATTGGGTTGTTGTTGGTAGGATGTCCCTAGTAGCAATGAAAATAAACCATTCCATCCACGGTTGTTGTCATCGTCAATGCTGGTAAGGAGGGCATGATGACCATTGAAGATCTTTGGGGTGTAGAAGTTCATCATATGTGCAAGAGTTAGGGTTTTTCCGGTCTCAGAGCACAATTGGCAGAGGCAAGCCACCATATGCCATACGGTTGGGCCCGCTTGTGCCAAATAAATTTGGTACCAGTGGCAAAATTCTAAAATTATTGGGTTGCTTCCTTTACCAACTTCCAAAGTGAAAGGGTATGTATAAACATACATGAACCCTGGTTTGGTGAAGGTAACCCTTTCTACTTTACTAGGAGCGAAGATCTCAATGTTGTTTCATTCGCAATCTTCCTTCACGACAGGGATGCTAGAAAGACGAATGGAATAAGGATACCTATGAACGGGCCAGTGTCTGTCACTTTTGGGATTATTGGGTTCTTTTTGTTCTTGAAGGGTAGATTTGGTGTTAAGTTGAAGGGGTATGATGGAGCGCACGGTAGGAGGTTCAAACTCGACATTAGGCGATTTGTTTTGTTCTTCTTTGGGCCTCTACCGAAGAGAAGGCCAGAGTTTTCCAGGGCAGCAATATTAGAAGACATGATGGTAAGAAATTTGTGAAAAAAGATTTTAATGAGAGAATTGAATTTTGTAGTAGGATTCGAAGGTAAATCAGAGAAGAAGAAGAAGAAGAAGAAGAAGAAGAAGAAGAAGAAGAAGAAGAAGAAGAAGGAGTTGTAAAAATAAGGAGTAAAATTGATGAGTAGTGGAGAAGTTTATAGACGGAAAAAATTGTGATCATGATTACTTCGGCAACTGGCAAAAATATTTGCATAATCGGGGGGTAACACATGTTCGGGTCATTAAATGCGAAGAGATGTGCGTCCTTTCAAGTGTCATAAATTATTCGGAAACTTGCTCGCTAAGCAAAGAGGTTTTATCTACTTCCTGGTAGCACTAAAGTATTGTCATCGAAAAGTAGGGAGACTGTCTGTATGCAGTAAAATTGGTTAATAACAGTTGGACAAATGAGGAGGTGGCACGTGAAACTGAAGACAGGTAAGATGTGAGTCATCAAGAAGTTGGTACCAGTACAAGCACGTGACTGGTGTTGTGTGAATTTTGAAGATAGGGAAACCGATAACAAAGATTTGAAGGGGTGATATCGAATAGCATTCAATAATCAGTCGTTACAGAGAATATTTGCATTTATAGCCAACTGTTATGCAGCCATCAATGACTATTTCATTCTCATTCAAGAGGAGCTTGATTTGGGGATCTTGTCTCGCTAAATAGAGCTATAAACAGAAGAATTAACTAGGGGTGGGCGTCGGTTCGGTCGGTTAGTATGAAAGTATGGTTCGATTTATCGGTTTTGTAATATTAATAACCAAACTAAATCAAAGTATTTACGGTTCGGTGTGGTTTTTTCAAGGTTCAGTTCGGTTATCTCCGGTTTAGTTTTTCGATTATTTACGATGCAAAATTTTTACGATTATTAACAGTGATATCCACCTTGATAGTGTCGAGGTGGATAACTTATTGCATACAAACCAGAAAGGAGATGAATCCAGCTGTGGGACGGGATGACCCATCTCTTTGGACAGCCTTATCCTCAGGTAATACTTACTACTTTTCATGAAATGAGTAAAACTACGAAACACTGAGATTCATAAGCACCTTACAATTGTTGAAGGAAAGCAAGAGTATGGGTATGGGAACTTCACCATAGGAGAACGAAAAACAGAAAGAGACAATCTAAACACATCAATGAGATGAGTATGGGAATAATACTTCTTCCTGAAGGCAGCATAGTTTGCACGAAGAAAGAGCAGAACAATCAGCAAGACATCAGAAGAAATTGATAAGGTAACTCTGAATACTCAACGATTATTAACTTCAATTTTTCGGTTTAACCAAAAACCGAAATACCAAAATCGTAAATCGCCCGAATACCGAAATTTAATAATTTATAAACCGCACACTAATCGAATAACCGATTAAACCGACATCGAAAAATTTAAATTTACGATTCGACTGATTTTTCGCTTCGGCCGGTATTATGCCCACCCCTAGAATTAACATCCAATATAGACAAGAAATATTCTGTACAAAAAAGCTATCCCATTCATAGAATTGCTTTCTTTATTTTATTCTTAACTTTTTTTGGGTCAAATCAATTCACGTGTCTATAACCACATTACAAATTCAACTGTACCGTTTTACGGATAAACAGTTGTTACCTTTCTTTCATTTTTTAAGATGGAAGTAGGTCTAGTATAGAGCATTCTCGGTCTAAGTAAAGATGGACTTGGCTTATCACTTTCCGTTCGGGCTTTGGGGAACCCAAAAATAAAGTCTTTTGATTTGAGAATCAATTTATAGATAGATAAAGAGATAGATAGTATGCCTCTAGTATGGCAAAAACTATGAAACAAGTTGAATTTGCCGAAAAGCTTCTAGTGTTCGAAGAAGGCGTGGATTAAATGATAGAAGTGTATGTGCAAACACATATAATTATGTATTCATCAAATGATTTGGTGTAAACATCAAGTCTTAAATCATCATCGACGGTCACAATTTGATGCTTTTGATTTGAATTGCGTCTATTGTTCAGAAATCAAAGCATGCTCTAGTAAAAGGCGAATCTAAAATTTAAAATCAAATAGTCTCCAACTGAATACGGTTATGTATATACATATACACACACATCACTCATACTTCAAAATAAATGGGTTCGACATGAGTGTGATTCATCTTATAGATTTAAGTTATATATATAGTAAATATTTTTTACATTATCAGTATAATTTAACATATTATAATGGTTATTTATTATTTTATCAAGTTACTAATATTTATTAGATAAGTTATCCTCAATTACCTTATAATTGACCTATTCGTATGAATAGTTTTGACACCATTAGTAAATAAAACTTACAATCTTATTTAAGGAGAACTCACGCACGCTGACAGTTTCCCGTGCGTCTGTCATTTGTACATACATAGGCCGAGTCAAAAGTAGTGTGTACAATTGCACACGTTACAAATTGCCTTGATCTGAAAACAACTGCATTACTCTTTCCAATGAAGACCAAATCAAGGCCAGGTGTTACTATAAGACTAGGTTTTATACTCCCTAACTTGGAAGTAAATGTTCGTTGATCCTCACACTAGTATATCTTCCCACAAAAAACGCACCAAGCAAAATTTGTGTCAAACCCCCGTGTGCTATGAAAGAGCAAACTTGTGCCATGCAACCTTTGTTCTACTGCCTGGACCACGGAAGATGCTTTTTGCTAGCAATGTATAGTTTCCTGTGAAAATTTTCAAGTTACAACAAAACATATATGAGATTGTCTTTCACCATCAAAGGTAACTTCAGAATTTAAGCTTGTCAAGTTCACTTTATAAGGTTCTCATCAATTAATCTACGCACGTTTTAAATTGTTTGTGTTCAGAATTTTACACTCGTTGACATTTTAATAATCTTTCACGTACATATCTATGTTATGTATCAAAAACGTTCACCCGAACCCATCAATTTAAGGTCCATCCTTTACCTTGGATAAGGGGGTTCGGTTGGGGCGCAGGGAGTTCACCCTGTGATATTGGCTACATCGACAATGATAGCAATGTCTTTCTAGATCTCATAAAAAATCTCATCAAGTACAAGATCTTATCAGTTTATCATCATTATCAGAATACTATCATATAATGCACATCGCATTATATAATGTGCATTATCAAGGGAACGGGGAGATTGACGAAGATGTCGCAAATCGCATCGAGCGGGATGGATGAAGTGGAGGCTCGCTTCCGGTGTTTTATGTGATAAGAATGTGCCACCAAGATTTAAGGGTAAGTTTTATCGAGTGGTGGTTCGACCAGCTATGATGTATGGGGCTGAGTGTTGGCCAATCAAGAACTCTCATGTGCAAAAGGAAAGTTGCAGAGATGGGATGTTGAGATGGATGTGTGGGTGTACCAGGAGAGATAGAATTAAGAATGAAGCTATCCGAGACAAAGTGGGAGTAGCCTTCGTTGAGGACAAGATGCGGGAGTCGAAGCTAGGATGGTTCAGACATGTTAAGAGAAGAAGCATTGATGCTCCTGTCAGGAGGTGTGAGAGGTTGGCCATGGAGAGTTTGAGAAGAGGTCAAGGTAGGCCTAAGAAGTAATGGGGAGAGGTGATTAGACAGGACATGGCGCTACTTCAACTCACCGAGGACATGACCCTTGGTAGGAGGGTGTGAAGGTCGAGAATTAAGGTAGAAGGTTAATGGGTAATTTTTAGTTGTAGCATGCATGTCCGTTCATATTCTTAGATTTTTATTACATATGTGATTTTGTTCGTCTCGGGTATTGTATTCCATGTTATTATTTAGTACTATTTAACCTTTATCTCTCCCTTTTTCTTCTCTTCCTTCTTTCTTCCTTCCTTGTTTTCCTCTTCTTCTTGCCCTTCCTGAGCCAAGGGTCTATTGGAAACAGCCTCGGGGTAAGGTCTGCGTATAGACTACCCTCCTTAGACCCCGCCTGTTGGGATCGTACTGGATTTTTTTTGTTGTTGCTGCTGTATCATATAATGCACTGTTCCAAAGAGAGTATTCTGACTTCTGCATATTTACAGGTCTTGCTTGGGAGCCACCTCCTATATATCTCCATGACCCGTAGGTACACAAGAATACAGATTGGGTAAACACATGATGCGAGAAAGTTTTTACCGTACAAATTTTCTGCTCTTTTACGTCTATAAAATCTAAAATATGACTTGCAGAACAGATGTTCAAAAAGAGCTACACGAAAACAATGGTGTGATTTCATTTCCAAATGAGATCAGAATCTATTAGAATGTACAGAAAAAGGACCGAAACCTACACAAGAAGATTCTTCTCCTCCTTTTAAATCCCCCAAAGAAATAATAAGGAAATGATTCAGTTTCAAT
Source organism: Nicotiana tabacum (assembly GCF_000715075.1). Taxonomy (NCBI): domain Eukaryota; kingdom Viridiplantae; phylum Streptophyta; class Magnoliopsida; order Solanales; family Solanaceae; genus Nicotiana; species Nicotiana tabacum. The sequence continues at coordinate 85,878,817 of NC_134101.1, read as the reverse complement.
TTTGCTACTTGTTGGAGGTCGTCACCAAAATTTGTGCCTCCAAGAATCATGACTTCTAAATGGAGCACATCACCGACGTTCTGGAGCTCCAAGCTTCAACTTTTAGTACTGGCATCTCAGGTTATGATCTCTTAACTTCTATAGATGATGTTACAAATCTGTTTTGGTTCTTGCTACTTTTGTCATTTACCTGTCTTCCTGCATACTGTACATGTTAGTGTTACCTGTAAGTATTTACATTTAGTATTGCTGCCTTAACCTGCTACTGCTTCTTCTGCCACTACCGCTATCACTAGTTCTCATTCCGCTACCCCATTCTCCATCGTCTTCATCATCTTCATCATCACCACCCATCATTCGACCACACTTCCTACTTCTTCTTGGAGGAGGGCGTTTCCTTTTGATGTTTGCTGTGTATACTGCATAGTCCACTGTATCTTCCTTCATGGCATTCTTGAAATCCTACAAAGAATGGTAATCAAAATGCAACAAATCACATGTTTAGTCTAAAGTTTGTCTCTGTGAGTGCATCCCAATTATGTTGTTGCGTAAAAATATCAAAAGCGAGGAGGGGGGAAGAGGGAGGGGGGCAAACAGCCACTTCAGTTTAGCTGCAAAGTAGTCTATCTTTCCAGAATGAATAGACGCAATAGATAAACAAGTACCGCAGTAACTTTGACTCATTTACTTAATGCTGTTTAATCCTCCTGCTATTGCAAAAAAAATCCTAATGGCCATGGTTAAAATAAGGGGAAACATCACATTCGTAGAAAGAGCGATTAGCCTAATCACATGGGCTATTAAGAGTTCATTCCAGCTTGTCTATTTGGACATAACAAAAGCTAATTACAAAGTGAGAGCCCTAGATTTGCAATCACAACACAACACCTGCAATTTAGCTTCAATAAACAATTACCTGAGAAATAAAACAAAAAAAACATATTTAGAAGAGACAAGAACTGAAAGAGAAGTGTTACGTATTTAACCATGAAAGCTTCAAAAGCATAGGGTGGCAAATTATCCAGAAGATACTCCGGAAGAACTATAAGCTTAGAAACCATAAATGTGTGAATAATTGTCTAGGCATAATCTACGCAACACATATAAGTGTAATATATGTGTTCTCTCAGGATTACAAAACTCCCATACAGAATTAAACATGCAAGTCGATGGACACATACATAGCATCACCACTGCACTTAATTTACCTGATATCTCCGGACAAAGTCTTCATAATTGTTTGGGGGGTCAATGTTAATTTCCTTCACATTTAACTGAAGATTTTGCCTTGAAAGACCTTCCCCGGGTTTTGGGGTTTCATTTGGAGAATATGCCTGATGACATAACCAGCACATATAAGTACCAGGTAGATGCTGCAAGGCATTCATTTGCATAGTCAGAGGCAGAGTTAATCCAGAAAGGCAAACCTGACAACGGGCATCATTTAGATCATACACAATCTTGAGGTGCCTCTTTAGCCTCAGAAGCAACTGTAAAGCACCGGCTGCGAGACATTCCACCTGTATTATGCATAGTTGTCAAACAGAAGAATCAAAGTACTCGCCATCTATTAGCTTGGAAAGTTAAGAGGTAACATGTGAACCATAAAGGAGACGACAGTAAAGCTCATAATGACATATTTCACGTGCTCTGCATGCCAAACCACACCATGCTCATATGGTTAGACTGAACTTGATGGAGAAAGCATACCTGGATCGTGTGCAAATCAACATTGGATATGCCATGTGGATTTAATGATGCCGGATGGGGCATATATGAATTCACTGATCCATAATCTACACAGCCACGATCCCTTTCCAACCCTTCCTGGATTTCGTTGGTAACCATTGTTTCACTCTCACACTTAATAGGTTGAGTGGGCTCTGTTTGAATGCTCCCACTTCCATTTATTTTTTGACTACCTGCTTGTAAAAACTGTAGAAATCCTTTCATATTTGCCTCCACTGTGCCAGCCCTAACTTGAATAATCCGATTTATAGAATAGATCAAATAAAGGGGCTCATCAGGCGATGTGAATGGAAGTGAAGCAAGAATTTCAGTGCAGTATCTGGAAGAGAGGAGGGGAAAAACAAATTCAGGATCAGTAGTCCAGATTAATGCAAACAAAATAAATATGGAAAAGGTAACCAACGTTAGGGTCAGTAATCCAGATTGGTGCATACATTAAAAACGAGACTACTGAATCACTCAAGCTTGGTGTATCAAATTTGCGCACAACTGAGGCTATAAATTTGTTCCTTGAAAGACGATTTCCACGGATGAGCTTATAGATTCTAGACACCCCATGCTTTGCATGATCAAATGAGCCAGGGTCCGACTTTCCTGACATGATACCTGGAGCTTTAGCCTGAGCATCTAAACTTTGAGAACCACCTTTATTCATGGCTTGTATGAACATAAATGACTTTTGCAGACCATCACCAAGACGGCTCTCAAAGAAGGATGGATACCTGAAAAGAAGCCACCGACAATTAACATAAACCCATAATATCCAGAGATAATTCTAGATTCTAACAATACAGAGAGCGTACTTCTCATTCATGTTCATCAACAAATGATGAGCCAGCTTTGAGTTCACCTCCTGAGGATCTATTTCAAGCGCTATCAAAAAGGGAACACAAGTAATAGGATGGACAAGACCTTGACGCAATACAACTTCCAGAATCTGTTTGAACAAATTCAAAGGTAGATCAGAATAGGAATCTACCCATAATTCGAATGGGTAAAAGGATCTATCTATAACTCTGAGAATAACTACTCCATGCTTCAGAAAATAGCATTACATAGAATTTCCAAATACTGAGGATCGATATGGGGAAATGTAACGCCAGCAGTGAACAGACCAGCTCTTAGACTAAATGTACTATAAGTGGGAGTGAGTTCAATACATACGAGCAGCTTAATGAATCAGTTTTTACAGGAACAGAAATAAGAAAAATTAGGGAATTACCTTAAGAGCAGACTGACGCACTTGTTCATTCACATCCAAGGATCTTTCTAAGATTTTAGCCCAATACAACTGAACTATTCCCCCACAAATATTGGTATCACCAGCCCCTGCAGCAACTGGCACACTAGGGCCACCAACTGCCGTATTAGCTGCTTCATTTTCACTTGCACTATCTATTCCCATTTGACTTTCAGCATCAAGAAGATACTCATACATGTTTTGCAGTGATTGCATCTGGTCCACGAATGATTCAGTACACAGCATTTCAAAAGCATGACACAAGCAGAAAAGTTACCTTGAGTCGTGGATCAGTATTAGAAGAAAGTGTGGCCTCCAAGATTTTCCCTACATCCTTTTCCAGCATACATTCTGGCCGAGCAATTAAAACATAGCCCAGTGCCTGGAAAGTTACAAAGTTGCACAAGTGATGATTACGACATACGTGCAAAAACTTTAAGGGAATAGCAGGACTCACCTGCAATGAGCGGACCTTGATAACATAGTCCTCGGTCTGAAGATATCTCTTAAACAGGTTGATGCTGCTAGCAACATGTGAGTTGTTACTGGAACCAGATACATATAACAAAGAGCTACTGTAACGTATTAGCAAACCCAAGCAGAAAAGAGACCGTCCCACTTGCTGAAAGTTCTGAAAAAGAACTAATGTAAGAATGCCATATAGATCACAAAACAAAATACGAAGAGCAACATCTGTTTTTTCCTAGTAGAGATCAGAAACTTCATGGGGTATAACAAACCTGTTTATTACTGAAACCTAGGGCAGCTAGGCGTTTGAAGAATAACTGGATAAGATGTTCAATAATAGTTGAACACTTTCCAGCAACTTTACTCGCAGAGCAAAGACACCTGTAATTTTGTAAGCAAAAGCTTATAAGGAAACAACTGAAGCATGGAAGATGAAGTTGCGAGAATTTTATGAACAGAAATGGTTAGTTCCTATATATAGCGAGAAGAGGGTATCAATGAGAGTAGATACTTGATGCAAGCATGGACAACAGTCAAGAAAGAATGCCGAACAATCATTTGCTTCAGATCTTGCTCAAGTTCTTCAGCAACACTTTGAGGAAGCTTCCGTAATAAAGGCAAAACAGAATCAATTACAAAAATTATACTCTCCAAAAGCTGGGCCGCAACTCGATTATCAGCCTACACAGAAGCCAGAAGAATAAAGCTTATCATAACTTGTCCGTAGTATCAAACTTCTAAAAGTATACTACTCAATAGAAGAAAAGGAGGAATCGGGAGGCAATAGCAATGACGGCCATAAGTTAACAAGCGGGTACAGCCAATCTTGGATAATATTTTAGTATGAAGGAACATCCACCCACTAATACACAAACTGGATACGCTGTAAGCATTTTTCAATCTATCCATCTCCCACAGACTGATACATTGGAAGGTCAAGGTAGGACACAGTCAAACCATCTCAAGCAACCTCTCATTTTATCATCTACTTGGGTTACTTGAGCCATATGATCAATCATTTCCAATCTAGTCCAATTTTGTATGATTGTACATTCATCTCGACATTGCATTTCTACGACACCAATCTTTTGGATATGTTGGGCCTTAGAGGTATATTCTTTCCCACATAACTGATTGTTGGTCTCACAATCGTTCTATGAGACTGACCTTTCACTATGTTAGGTATCTTCCAATTGCATAGCGCTCCTGTAACACACTAACACTCTCTCCTTTCAGTTATTATATCTTAATTCGATGAGCTACACCTTCATCAATCAAGCTATTTTCTGAGAAGATTAAGCTTATACATCTGGAGCCAATTAGCTTCTTCGTTAATGAAGAGCTTCCATTGATGTGAACAGAACTATTTATTTGAATTATTAAGAAAGCTGCCCTCCATTCCTGCTTTGAGAAGTAGATTGAAGGGGTGAACTTCACTCGCTGGGAATGGGATTCATTCACTTGCATTCCTGCTAGCACTACAAAAAGCTCTGGTCTTAACGCGCTTACTACTGATGTACGCCTTTAGGCACCATAATCTCGTCCAAACTCAATTCACTTTTGCTCATCCAATGAGGACTAAATTACATTTATTCTGTCTGTCTCCGTTAATCCAACTTTAATTGACTCCTCCTACAAGTTCTTCAATTAATACAATATCATCTGGAAATGACATATATCATGGAACCTCACCCTATGTACTATTAGTTAGCTTATCAATATACGGCAAACAAATATGGCCTAAAGCACATCTTTAGTGCAACCCACGATTATGAGAAAGTCCCTTGCATTTTCTCCTACTATTCTCACACTAAGATAACTCACTCATACATATCCTCTATGTCATTTCCATATTTGATAGATTTGTTTCTTCTCAGGCACCCAAAAAAAAGCAGAATTTTTTGTATTTTATCATATACTTTTTTGGTAAATTAATATCTATTAATATTTAGCCACAAGATAACCTTAGTTGTAAATTAACCAAACATAAATCCTAATTAGTTCTTTGCCACCATTGCAATAACTGTATATCTCTGCTCTACCACCATCGTTTCCCAAGGATTCAATCGCATGATTCAAAATTTTAATACCACTATAGTTCATACAACTTTGAATATCTATTGTGCTCTTATGTATCCCAACCAATTCTTCACTCAATTTAACATTTTTCCGCTTCCTAACACAAGATTGAATAGCTTGGTTTCCGAAAATAGTATAAAACATGGTTGGTATTAAATGATAACCCACCTGTTTCTGGTATGCTGCTTTTGGAACTAAATAGACTAAAGTACTATATCACCTTTAAGTTGGCTACATAGACAAAACTGCACATTGAATATGTGCATTGTGCTTCAAACCCAAAAGAGCCATTTGTACTATATCCCTTTCAAGTTAGCACACAGAATGCACTGTTGACACCCAAATGAGCTCTATGCTCTATTATCCCTTGTTTATACCACATGTTTCTGGTATGCTGTCTATGTAGCGACTAACAACTTACAACATCTCAAATTAGTAGTGCATGCACCAAATGCATATGCACACAAAAGATGTACTCGACTCCATTACGAAAATTAAAAATACAACTTTTGTTCTCCAAAAATTAGAAAAGCAAATTTTCTCAACAAGAAGAGAAGAAATAACATAGAACCACAGCGGAGTAGCTTAAAGACCAAGTAGATGCACAACCTGACTCTTCAAATAAGGTTGTAGCGTGACCACAAACTGAGAAGGATCAGAAGCTGGTGCACATAGAGTAGGATCAACAACACAAAAAGCATGCAAGAGCCTCATGTATGGTAGCATGTGCACCTCTCCTTCTCCAGTATTCATCTCCGTCACCTGTAGAGGAAGATACTTGAAGATTCTATTTAATAAAAAGGAAATCCATATATTTAATAGGAACCATCCTACAAATCAGACCTGCAGTATTTTCTCCAATAAGCACTTGCACATCAACTCGCAGCGCCTACGGACCGAAGCAAGGGACACAGGGTTGATGCCAACAGCTTTAGCAGATTGTGAAAAGAAATCAAGAGCTATGTTGCGTTTAATCACAGTTACAAGAGGTTGAAGACTGGGCATCCTTCTGAGCATTTGAACAATTTGCTCTGTTTTCTTAGCCACCTCAAGTGGAACAGAACTTCCATCTCCGAAAAATTGATGTTGTGAACCAGAAGGTTCCTCAAACCAAAACTCATAAAGTGTCTTGCAGACCAGGTCCTATAAACAAATAATAGAACAGCGTCTAAGAATTGCTTCTATGCTACTGGACTCTAGCCATATAAAGCATTGTCCACATCAAGGTTATTCAATGTGACATTGAATTAATCTTCAGGCAAAACAATACAAGTATAAAACCAAACTCAAAATTGTGAACAAGACTGTTTGTTCCATCCACTCCTTGATTGGCAAACCCCAAAATATATCTTGCACAGAGACCAATGCATTCACACCCAAAACATGCTACCAGCCATCATTTTACTATGGTGCAGAAAATGTTTTAGATGCAATGACACAAAAAGTACTCCCTCCACCAAAACTATAACCCCCTTAACTTATAAATAGATCCAGAAAAGAAAGAAAGTCTGAACAATAAGTTGCCAAAAGATTTCGAATTTGTTGCAGACCTAGCATAAGTAAATTAAAGAGTAGACAAACCTAACATATATAAAGAAATGTGACCCTCTAACAGCTTTTTCTTAGACAAGGCGGTCACACAGTTCAATATGGCATTAAAGTAGAAGTTGGGCTTCAAACTTATATTTACCATCACCTATTATCCAAAAAAAAATAAAAAACCACATGCTTGCTCCAAAAGAAATAGCCAGACCTACACATAGGGAGTGTTCAAGACCTAAAATAAATAAGTAAATGTGCAGAGATGATATAAATAAATAAAAGTGCTTGCTGTCTAACACTTCAAATTTTAGGTGATGTGGTCACATGCTTCAACAAAAGTAGTACTTTAAAAGTGGAAAAAAGTTTGTGATAAAGACATCACCTCAAAGCAAAACCAACATTAAATAGTAACTAGCTTTCTGTTCAAGTTTTTGGAGATGAAAAACTTCTCAATCCAGAGATAGGGGAAAAGAATTTAGACATGGACTAAAACGTGCTGGCTCAATTGAATTGAACAGAGAGACTAGTTGCTTTATTGCTTATATGGTACTCTATTTACCTGAATTTAGTTGGCAGGGTTTGGCTGGAAACGGAGTTCAAGAAAATGTACATAAGCCAAATATAAATAAAATACTGAAAGTACCAACAATTCGTTTTGTATGAAGTGGGATCAACAATAAGTAATGTCAATGGATGATCTAAAATTACCTAGATCCTGCGCATAGCGGGAGCTTAGCACCGGGCTACCCTTTTATTCAGGCCAGCTTGAGCGCACCTCGACTACTGGTGGAGGGATGGCTTGTTTGCCTCCTTATATGGTCTTGGACAATTTTCACCTTATGAGCTAGCTTTCAGGGTTGATTTAGGTCCAAGGTCCATTTCTTCACAGCAAATAACCTTTGAGGTTTTTTTCTTCATTTTTTATTTAACAATAAATTAAATACTTAAATCTTGTTATACAAAGTTCAAAATTAATTTAGAAAAACCCCGCCTACTATCCAGTCCACCAAAGTGGAGCGTTTGTGGGCTGGATCGGACCCCTTCCCACTTGTATAATGACTGGCTCGGGACCTACCTGCTAGAATTGGGACTGGCCTATCAACCGCACCAAGGAAGTGCCTTCGTCTGAGTCGATGTTTATGGGCCAACCAACCCGTTTGTCAGGTCTAAAGTATAATGATAATTATGGTCAATCATTGGATGAATATACCTTACAAGTTCTACATTTATCTGGCGCAGGTACTGTTATGGTCATGTTGCTTTTATCACCATTAACCACGGACCTGGGCCAAAGAGAATGGGCTAGAATGTTAAACGGGAACAGAAATTGATTTGACTACTTCTACCTGTACACTGGATTCCTCATCATTTACTCGGGAAATAATTTCAACGCAAGCAGTAGTGAACTCCGAGAAGCTAGAATTTGAGGTGCACATGTCCCGAATGATTTTGATAGCACGCTTCCGCACACTTACACCAGTATCCTTTATTCTTTCCGCCAACTTCTCAAAGTACTGTGCAACCAAAAGAAGAGTTAGGAGGACAAATACTGGCATCCTGAACAAGGTATCACCACAAGTTTTGTGGGATCAAATAGATTTAAATTCAATACCTTCAGACCAACATCAGGATAGGAAGCAATATGTCTGCCTACAAGTTCCAATGCAGCTTCTCGGGCAGATGTAGCGGAGTCACAAAACCTCCCTTCCACTGCTGTTTGGACATGCTTATCACCCAAAACCTCTGGATCAACATTTATAATGATACTAACCTGCTCTCATTATGGCACAAACAAGAGGAGCAGAAGATAAGTACTCCAAAAGTTGGAACAAAACAGATATAAATTTTAGAACAAGTATGCAACCGACTTACTGCTCGCAATGCTTTTGCACGAATGATTGGAGAGTTCTCTCGCAAACTTGCCTGTAAAGCATCTTATAATGAGTATAAAAAAAATTAAGTTTCGAGAAAAAAGGAGAAAGTGCTACTTTACCAACCAGAAGCACTTGCAGAATCTTGTCAAATCCTCTAGAGAAAGAACTATTCTGTCCCAATGCTAAAGTTAGCTTTTTTGCCAACTCTCTCGTCATTAGTGAAGAAAGAGAACCAGAGTCACGCACAATTGCTTGTGACTTTAATCTAGCAACATAATACATGAATTTCTGCTGAGAATTAGGGTCATCTTTGTACCAAAGGCAAAGATAGAACCTGCAATGCATTATCTTCTCAGGCAAGGTTATCAAACAGAAAAATACTCATAGCATAAAAATATTTATTTCAGAGAAGCACTGACCAACGAGTAAACAGATGTCCATCATCCACAGCCGCAGCATCGTAGAGATAATTCAGGAGTAGCTGCTGAACAGTCTCCAAATTTGTGATTGCCTCAGTAACTTGTGAAGTCTTTCCTGACTTGTTACGCTTATTTTGACTAGCATCCTTGGACTGAGACTCGCAATGTGATTTCAATACAAGAAGTTGCTTCCTAGAGAAACACATCGGACAATGAAAGCCGCGATTAGGAACATCATGACCCCTAATTCCGGTACAGTCAACATGAAATAGTCTCTGACAACCATGACATCGAACAAGTGATTTGTCAACTCTGGCATCCAAACAAACAGAACATGCATCCTTGGGAAGAGTCCGGTCATTCATGTCCTCGCTTCTCAACTCCTTCACAATCCAGAATTTCTCCTCCCTACAGTGGACTGCATCCTGTTTCAGCCTTGCAGCAATTGTGCCGAGAAGGTCAATGGCCATTGAACGAACAGAAACATCTTTAGATTTCAACCCAGCATTTTGAAGAAGTAAAACACAAAGAACCTGCAAATAAGTGTATCTTTAACATATAGCCAATGAAGTGGATTATGTTAGAAATACAACCGCGTCTCTAATACCTCCAGAAGAGGAGCAGAGGCAGGATATTCAGGCAAATTCAAAGTAATCAACAGATCAATGACAAGATTCTCAATCATTGTCTTCAACTCAGCTGCCTCTTGATTTTTTGTGTTCGTTAGACGTTGAAGAACACGACTCCAGAAAAGACAGCAAGCTTCAGTGATGGACTCATAGGATTTGATAGGGTAACTGGCATCAATTGAGACTTCCAGTGAAGGACTGTCAGATGCTTCCATCAAAACATCCGGAAGGTTTGAACTGCTGTGAACTATTTCAATCAGAAGGCCAGTGATGAGCTGAATTTGCCTCTGCTCTTCATCAGGAAGCGGATAAGTTCTGGGCATGCGCTTTGAAGAGGGTAACTTCAAAAGAATCTGAAGTGCCTCATCCATTATGTAAGCACGATGCTGTGTGTATGCGTAAAATATCTGGACACTCAACAACGTATGCACAATTAAGATCCAAAGCAGTCACTTTTAATTTAGACTTAAAGGACAAACTTATAGTAATGTAGCTTCATTACCCGACTTATTAAGCTTATAGATTCCAATTGCAAACGCTGGATATTCTCAACCACAAGCGTTGTGAAGCAGGTCTTGATAAGCTGGAGAATGCAACTGTCAGGTAGGCGCTCTATCGTGCCCAACTCCTTAAGAAAACCAAGAATCACACAAAGCTTCTGAAGTATATCACTAACAGCAGAAGAAACCCTAAAAAAGTAGAGACACCAGCATGAGGTGATAGGACCATTTACTACGAGAGACAAACAATACTCATTATCAAGGACACCAATTTATAATCATACTTGTTTGATGTTGATTTCCTTGGTTTCACACTCCTAGATCTCTTCTTCTTATTTGGTGAAACAAAGTCCCCATCAGCCTCTTCATCTTCTTCACCTGGAAGCATATGAAAACATAGGTAAAGATTTATCTCTAAGTAAAAGAATATGAACTATATCTAGCAATACAATACTAGGGTTTAATTATAATAGATGGTCTTTTCCAAGATTAGCCAATTAACAGAGACAAAATTGGAATCAGAACTCACAGTTGTAAAGCTACACAAACTAGATAAAACAGAGTGTCCAGAGAAGAATAGAACAAGGAAAGTGTATGGTAATTGATGGAACAAACGTTTTACTGTACCAGTTATCCATGCCACCCTCAAGCAATAAACAATAATGATTCCAAAAGTTATCCCCTTCACGTCTTCTCCAATTTTAGGCTGATTTAATTAGATACTCATCAAATTAGAATGATTCCAGAACCATCACAGAAGTTGTCACACTCTTAGGCGGATCGTAAACAGAGAAAGCCAAGATTGGAAAAGGTCATGTGATGAGATAAAAGACCTGACAATAGCTACGGGCGAAGTTCAAAATATGAACTGAAAGAGGGAGAAAAATAATTTGGCCACTGCAAACTGACGGTTAGATCTAATTTAATATACTCTACTTCCATATTTTGGTTGGAACACTTCAAAACTCCTTACTGGAGTTCCCAACCTGTTTTCAGCTCTGCAGAAAGATTCTTTCAGCTATCTCCGAGAAACACACAGGCTAACCATTCAATTCTAGACATCACCAAGAAGTTTCAAAATCTTAAGATTGCCATTGTGCTAACATTGCTTTTAACTTTCTCACATTTTGTATTCGGTTCACAAGAAGTCTTGGGGTAAACACTTCAAAACTTACTGTCTATAAATTCTACAAGCTATAGAATTTCTCTACTTTTCATTTTCAATTCAATCTAACTCATTCCTTTTCCTTTACCTGACTTCACAAATTACTGAGAAGTCAATTATCCAATGACTTCATAAATGTCCAAATGAAGCCCTAGTATACAAACAATCAATAGTCCAGCTCAGAATCCTACCTTCAGGAACCCCTATGTCGGTTGGTTTGTGCAGCGCACGGTATACGGGATCACTACCAAATATAACATTCATTACTTGGTGCCGAGAGACGTCCATGATTCTTTCAATGATCTGGTACCAAAGACCATGGTCAGCTGGAAAGTTAACATACATAAACGAGACATGCAAAGATACCAACAGAAGAATCTCAAGGAAATCTTTATTTGTAATTAACAAGATACATGTAGTAAGAAAAAAAATTGAGTTAAGAACATACTTCTTCTTTGTATAACTGCTTAGGCATCCCACGGTAAGCCATTATAGCTAAAGTTGCATGAATGGACTCTAAAGCACAAAAAATCAATGACACAACCTCTGTATCCACCTGCATAACAATGGAAAAGCAAAGCTTTGTTATTGATTATGGTCAATTGGTCATGACACTATTATAAAACAACAATCATTAACAGGTGTGGCATGTCGACGAGAACCAAAGATTTCCAGGCGGTAGCATGACCCAATAACCTTGCATAGGTTAATGAACAAGAAAAGGCTGGTAACTCATTGTTTCTGAGAGAGTTAATAGAAAATAGTGGGAGCTCAAGTCGAGAATTAACTGCAAAGAGGAAATTATACAAGAAACCAAATGGAAAATTGTCTGCACTGCAAGTCTAAAGAATAACATGAATTGCATAATTGCTAACTTACCTGTTCATAATCATTAATTGATAAACCTTCTGCTCGATGAATCTGGTGATCTAAGACCCTGAGTGATCTCATTAGAGTATCAACTGGAATCAAATGCAGTGCTTTCTTTGCTCGGATAGATGTGATTTCATTCCGAACAACTTTAAGATCTGCTAAAGACATTGGTAAAAATTCTCTTTCATCCCGCTCATCACCAAAATTTTCTGCTCTGCCACAAAAATCTTCCAAAATCTCACAAAAGCCTGCTGCAACTGCATCTGAGGACAGGAAATATTCCCAAATCATCAAATAGCTATCTAGAGCCAAGAAAAATTAGAAGTGCAGTTACCGAAAGGGAACCTTGACATTCAGAAGCATCAGGACCACTTGATAGTAAACTGTTCTCCCTTCCTTTCTTCTTGACTTTTGGTTTCCTAGAAGATGCGGTAACATCCTGCAATTAAGTGCTAAATTTTAGTAAATACAATAAATCAGCCACTGTATTGATTGTTTTCAAACTTACACTAGTAACATGGTCATGCTGATAATCGTGGATCTCTACAGTGCTTCGTTGTGGCAGTTGGACAGCAGGTATGCACTTAAGAGGACCCGAATCAGCCTTACGATTTTGTGCAGTCCCCTTAATGTGGCCTGAGAAACTTGAACAATGTGCTATATAGTAAAGCCAAGTAATATAAATGACCTAATAAACCATATCACTCAATTGCAAAAATGTGACATCATTTTACAACCAAGAAATCCCAGACGGATAATGGCGCATGGTTCGAAACTCAGTGGATAATGAGCTCGCACCTCTATCCTTCTCCACTTAATAACCAAGTTTTTTTTACCACGGCAAGGTTTGAACATGTGACGTGCGCTTATCCACACATTTTACCACTGGGCTAAGCCAGAAATAGGACATTTTATCTAAAGCCAAGAAAGATAAGATTGTTCTAAAGCAAAACCATGAGTAAATAGTAAAATCAGATCTTGTTAGGTTTAGGTTAAAGAAGTTAATACCTCAAGAACAATGTTAGTCCAAAATAAACTAATGACTTTCATGAGCTGCATTCAATATAAACAATTGTGACTTCATATTGGAGTTAACAATCACAAAGAAGGGGTGAGTTGATTTCAACTACGCTTTCAAATACAGTTGTCGCTCAATACTATGGGCGCCCTTCAAATACTATCTCAAATCATCTAAAAGAACTTGCACAGAACCAATGATTTATCCTTGCGAAAGAATGAAGAGAAAATATGGGTAGAATATTAGTTGGTGCTACACATTGAATTAGCAAAAGGATGTAACACAATCCACAAGCACAGTCAACTATCGCAAAACTCGGAGATCTCCATATGAAATTCAAAAGAGATAAAGGGCCAAAACTTTTGCTCAAAATATAATAGCACCGATTGGACATGGTAGAAATCAAACATAGGAGATTGGAAACAATGAAATCGACTAAATAGGACTTCTTTACCTGCACCTATGCAAGCAAAGGCTTCAGAGTTACATCTAAGCACTTCATTATAGAGGTCCAGATTCCCCACAAAGCCATACGGTTGAGGACTCGCATCAGCTCTAAGGTTCCTGCAATTAAGAATTTATAAATCAAAAATATGTAGAGCAGAAAGTTCTGCCGTTCTATGGTCTCCTTTTAGGTAGGATGCGGGCCCAGCATATTCAACTGCATGTATGTCTTCCTTTTCTTTATCTTCTCTTTTACTCGAAGGTTGGCCACTTATGAAGAAAATAGTCAGTGCTTGCACCAAAGGATGTGTAGCCTAGCGACCAATGAAGTTAGATAAAACAGCAAACAAGGGTTCAAATCCCAACAAAGACAAAATTTCTAACTGATATCTTTCCATTTGCCTAAGCCTTGGTAGGTAGAGTTATTTGATACTTGTGCTGATGGGAGGTAGTTAAGTAGCAAGTACCCGGCGGAACAATTGAGGTACACACAAGTTGGCCCCCACACCACCATTTTTAAAATGAGAGAGAGAGAGAGAGAGAGAGCTTGTTCTTCTAAATTTTTAATTACAATTAGTAAGCAATTGCAATTTTGAGTTCACAATTATCTCTTATTCTCATTTTTCCCAGCTCAAGGACCTTCAAGTTTTTGGGCATCTCAGACCTTTAATCCTAATATAAACATAAACGCAATGTTCATATGTCATCCACTAACATCTGAAAGCACAAAAATAGGATATACTTGTTACTTAAAGAGGCCAAGAAAAATAAATACAGTTTGATGTACAACTACCCCACACCTCTTAACCTGGCAATTAAATCTTTCTGAACAGAGTAAGTGAACAGGAAAATAGAGAAAAATACTCACTTAACTTGACTGTCCAAACTATTTACAAGAAGAACAAGAAAGAAAAGGTTGCTCAAACTTAGCAAACCTACTAGCTTGAATCATTTGCTCATAATCATCAATTAATAGTGCAAGGCATCTTAGTCCTTTAGATAGAGTAAGCTTATAAAATAATAAACTACCTCACACCAAATTAATTTCCTGCTTTGGCTTTCATGAATCATAAAATGAGAATCAATGCAAGTTTATACTATTAAGTGAGAGAAAATGTAGGACATTTGTCTTTTTATCAATATTTAAGGATTACCGTGGACGAAATGCACATGAAGAAGTGTAAATATGAGGTTCATATAACCTTTTGGTAAGGCAGTTCCATTTCCACCTCTTAGACAGGGCTATGTTGTTAGTCATGCTAGTACGTTTACTTTAGGTCTTATGTTTTTTCGTTTTGATAAGGTAAGGTAAAATGTTTACTTTAGGTCTTAGTCTTATGTTTTTTAGGAACCTTTTAGTCCCATATGAAATTTATATGCCAATAGAAAATAAAAGAGACACCTATTTTATTTCTATTATTATTGTTATTATTATTATTATTATTATTTATTACTATTATTATTATTATTATTATTGGTGGTGGTGGTGGTGTTGTTGATGTTGTTGTTGTTGTTGTCGTCGTCGTTATCTATAATATGGGTCTAAGATGAACTTAAATGGAGCAGCATGGACACTAAGGATTCGTATAGTCCATCCCAACTTGCTTGAAACTGAGGCATAGTCGTTAGTCGTTATGTATAATGCATTTTCGTTTCTGCATTTGTCAATTCATGCTTTCTCTATTTCCTATTTTCTCTGATTGTATATTGATCAA
This sequence comes from Nicotiana tabacum, assembly GCF_000715075.1. NCBI lineage: Eukaryota > Viridiplantae > Streptophyta > Magnoliopsida > Solanales > Solanaceae > Nicotiana > Nicotiana tabacum. The sequence goes on along the minus strand of NC_134101.1, from coordinate 85,863,102 downwards.
CTTACGAAATAAATTTTAGAAATTGACATCAGTTGCAAATTGCAACCCTGTAAAGTTAGGAGGACAAGTGCCAAGCTCTTAAAAGATAAGATGGAGAATTTGAAATACTTAATGCCTTTAAAAAGTGGAGTCATTGAACTTAGAGATTTTAGACCAATAAGTCTAGCAGACGGTGCGACCAAGATTATTATTAAGCTATTTACATCATAGATTGATGAAATTCATCCACACATTGATCTCCTGATGCTCAAAAATTAGTTTGTAAATGGTATTCACTATTCAACCAAAGGCTTGAACTATGGAGAAGCAATTGGAAATAGGTTTTAGTCTATAAGTATGATGGTTTTGGACAATTGCTTTTCTAGGAGTATTTTGACTTTATCATAGATTTATATTCGCGTTAAAATATAGAGACATTTTAATAATAATAATAACAAAAATAATAATAAAATATTGTTATTATTATTACTCCCTTAATTTTAATTTATGTGACACAATTTCCTTATTAGTCTGTTTCAAAAAGAATGACACATTTTTAAATTTGAAAACAATCCAACTTTAAAGTTTCCATTTTACCCTTATGAGAAGTTGTTATAGCCAAACATATTAAAAGTCACACAAAAGCTTTTACTCTTTAAACTTTCAAGACCACACGTTTTAAAAGTCTTTCTTTTTTCCTTAAACGTTGTTCCGAGTCAAACTACATCACATAAATTAAAACGAAGGGAGTATTAAATATTTAACTTAATTTTCTTTTCTTTAATAACGAAACTTTTATTTTTATTTGATATGATGATGACATAAGTTGAGCTTTAATGACAAAAAATGATCAGTGAGGATTTGTATCGTGAACCCAACTTGTTTGGGACTAAGGCGTAGTTGTTACTGTTGTTGTGATTGGTCTACAGCACTTGTAGCATGTAATTCAATCAAGTCAATGTTGCAAAACTTGAACAACGAAATGCTCAAGCCAGAGAATAGAATCAACTTGATTGCAATATGATTATATTTGTGCCAAAGAAAAAGAATCGCAACTTGTATATATCTGTGGTCTGCAGCACTTCTACACATTTAATTCTACCAAGTCAATGTTTTCAAAGCCTAAAAATAAGTAATCTCACAGACCAGGAAAAAAAAAAGGAGTAAAATTCGTGCCAAAAAAATTCACAACTAAAGTATATATGTGGTCTTAGAACACTTGTACACATGTAATTCTACGAAGTCAATGTTGCAAAGCTTGAAAATAAGTATTTTCTCAAACTAGCAAAAAAAGGACGCAATCTCGAGCTAAAATGAGTAAAATTTGTATCAAAAAAATACACAAGTAATATATATTTCTGGTCTACAACTCTTATGGCATGTAATTCTACCAAGTCAATGTTGCAAAGCCTAGAGATAAGCAATTTCAAAAATAGAAAAAGAAAGATGAATTTCGAGCTAAAATGAGTAAAATTTATGCCAAAAAAAATACACAGCAAACACACACATGCACACACACACGCACACAAAATATATACACTTCTGACGTGTAATTCAGCAAATCAACGTTGCAAAGCCTAAAACTAATAAATTTCTCAAACCAGAAAAAAAAAGGAATAAATTAGAGTTCAAATGAGTAAAAAAAAAGGCCAAGTGTACAGGATCTTTCCCATGCATTAATGGAATTGTTTTACTTTATCAAAAAAATGATTCTTCAGCACAATAAACCTTAGTTTAGGCTGGTCCAGAATCTTGGAAGGTGACATTGCCAATGAACAATAATCACTTAGTCTCTGAATTTATTTAATAAAATGAATATTTTCAATTTCTAATGCAAAACATGAAGTATTTCACGCCATGACTAAAGAACTTTGCCTTTCTTCTAGTTGAGAAGAAGACAAGACTTTTGATATCTTGATCACTTCAAAAGCAGCTATAATCCATTTTAACTTAAAAATCTAACATTTGCCCTAGTTTATAAGATAAGTAACATTCATTCGGTCTTACGACCAGGATTACTTCGTAGATGTGATCCATCTACAGATTGCTCCACTAAAGCGTAATTAAGTGCAAAAGTTGCTATGCTACGTTTATCTATAATGAGTATTCCCTTAGAATCTTCACAGGTTGCGTTTTTCTACAGTTGGAATGCTGTATTACTTTTCTGCCCATACTCGGTGAAAATATCACTTAACCGATAATTGGATGCTCTAGGAGTACAAAAACTTAACAAAAAAACAAAAAATTAACAACTAAAAAACACTTAACAGAATATACCTACCAGGCAAAAAAGAAAGTTTTTCATTCATATTCATACCCAAAATCATCTGAAACATGCAAAATCAGAGCTGAAGGATACTTATTGTTCTGCTTCTACCAAGTCAACGTAAAAATAAGAAATTGCTAAAACCTGATAAGTGAAGCAATTCAAACTTGAAATTAGTAAAATCCATGTCTGAATATTGGAAAACTCCTAATGCATAATTCTACCTGGACACTGTCACAAAGCCCAAAAATAAGAAACTGCTCAAACCATAGAAGCGAATCAATTCGACCGTGATATTCGTGGCCAAAGAATCCAACTAAGATATACCCTTGTTCTGGAACATTTCTAACGTGTAATTTTTACTAAGCCAATGTTGCAAAGCCTAAAAATAAGAAATTGTTCAAACAAGATAAAGGAGCTTCAAAAAAGATAAAGGAGCAACTAGAACTTGAAATGACTAAAATTCCAAAAAAGAAATATCACAACTAATATATGTCTGTATTGAGGAAAGATTCTACGTGTGGTTCTACGGGGTCAGTGTTGCAAAGCCTAAAAAGGTAAAGTAAAAATGTTGCAAAGACTAAAAATAAGCGATTTCTCAAAATAGAAAAAAAATACGAAAGCTAAAATGAGTAAAATTTATTCCAAAAGAATGTACAACTAATATATATTCGTGGTCTTACAACACTCCTAGGTGTAACTATACCAAGCAAAAGATTTAATTTATATACAATTACGGTGCAACGAAGTTTTTACACTATCAGGATAATTTAACTTATTATAGCATGTTACTCACTATTTATTCTAGGTTATCAATCAATGCTATTAAATAGAGTTACTTGTTGTTAGATAGTTATGTAAATAACCCTAGTCCCACATGGAATAGGAATAGAATGTGTATTGTGTATAGTTGTAAATTGGGCTATCGTAAAACACTTAATAGAATATCAATAACATACTTGTTCCCGTGCTTTCCCCCATGGTATCAAAGCATTGGTGAGAAATCAATGTGCATCATTCCAACGACATCCGGAAAGAAAGAACTCATCAGCGTGCAATTTTCTGGTGATTTGAGAAGTTGTTGCGTCAAAGTCACTTTTTTATCAGTGTTGTGCGTAAACCAATACCACTACAAGGTCTGTCGTAGTCCCGCGACCAAACCCCAACAAACATCACCGGAAAACTCCTCTCTACGCGCCCTAACGCGCCGAACAGAGGAAGAATTTTTTCATCGAGATTTGTACGTGCGCCGGCGCGTGAGCCACTTTTCGGCCAGATTCCAGCAAAACTCCTTGAAGACAGCTTGCTCGTGAGGTGATTCGAAGCCTACCCATTAAGATCCTATCACATTCCGATGATTTTTTCAGATTCCGGTTTCTTTTTCTCAAATTCCATCGAGAGTACTGGTTTTCCGGCGAAACAGTTGTCTAGTCATTTTTCCGGCCACTTTGTTCACACTTTGAAGGTCAAGCAACAATCTTAGACCAACTTACTACTAGTTTAATGACTGGAGACAATATTTGTGATCATTATAACACTTGGTCACACTTCTAATTGCCTGATTTGAAGTTACCATTGGTAATCTTCATTCGATATTTGGTTTTGTTTGGTTAGCCTCTCTTAAATCTATTATAATACCCTAAAGTATTTGTCGACCTCACTCTAGCAGTTATGAACTCTCATGGGATCATTCATCAAATATCTTGTCCGAACACATCTTAACAAATTGAGGTATGGGAAAAAAAGAATAAGCATATCATTGAAACTGCTCATACCCTACTCGTACAATCTCGTGTTCTGTTGCGTTTTTGGGGGAAACGCAGTTCTCACATCTTGTTATCTTATTAATCATTTGTCATACACAGTTATCTAGAATCAAGTTCCATTCTCTGTCTTGTTTCTCCACTCACCTTTGTTCTCTCTTTTACCCAGTGTCTTTGGGAGCACGTGTTTTGTTCATAACCTTACTCTAGGAAAAGATAAGTTAGCTCCTCGTGTTCTTAAGTGTGTATTTCTGGGTTACTCGAGAATGCAAAAGGAATATCGATACTATTCACCCGACCTCCAGTTATATCTGTTGATGTTACCTTCTTTGAAACCCAACCATACTTCACAGGTCCAAGTGATCACTTGGATATTTCTAAGGTGCTACCAATTCCATTTTTTGGAGATTCAGTCACTATTACTCGTTCATCTTCCTCCACAACTCCAACTCCACCACCTACAGCTTCAATTCCATCACTTCCAGCTCCAGTGATGAAAAAAGCGTCCGCTTCCTCGCTTTAAGCGAGAAGCGAAGCGGAGCGAGGAGCTGGTCGCTGCCCCAACTAAAAGTTGCTCAGGTACACATAAGCGACTGCTTCTCTCTAAAAAGCGAGAAGCGGTGAAGCAGAGCGGAGCGGAAGAAGCGGTTGCTTTTTGAATTAAAAGGCCCAAACGAGTCTTTTTTCAATTAAAAGACCCAAATCGTTGAGTCTTCTGTTTTAGACACTTCTTCAGCAGCAAACTAGGGTTCTAAACCAGCCTTTTCTTCCTCAAAAAACTAACGATTTCTTCCTCACATGAAGCAGCGATTTGTTCAAGCAAACTAGGGTTCTTCTTCTTCTTCTTCAACATTACAACAACAGCTTTCAAGTTTCAACAGGTATGTTTTGCTTTTGCACTTTTTATTTTCATTCTTCTTCTTCTTTTTCTTCTTTTTCTTTTTCTTTTTCTTCTTCTTTTTCTTTCTAAACGTCCAAAAATCGCTAAATTTTTTTCAGAAAAATTCTGCCCCGTTTCTGCCCAAATTCTGCCCAATTTGCTCATTTTGTGCTTTAATTGATGTTACTCTTTAGTTTTTTAATTCAAGTATTGAACATTTGCTTACAATTACATGTGTTGTCTATGCCGTATTTATTTTAATTTTTTTTTTTTAAATTCCGCTTCACTTCAAAAAAGAGGGCGTTTTGCTTCTCGCTTCTCGCTTTTCGTGAAATGGGGGTTGTTGCTTTTCCTCGCTTCACGCTATTCACAACACTATCCAGCTCCACCACCTATAGCTCCAATTCCATCACCCAGTCCAGTTCAATCTTCTACAGCTCTATCACTCCTGATTTATCATCGTCGTCAGCGTCCAGCATTCGGTCCAGATGATTCACGTCCTGTATCGGATCATTCACCTATTGCAAACTTGTCTCCTTCTAGTTTATCGGTCGCACTTCGAAAAGGTATTAGATCCACTTTTAATCTCAATCGCATTATATTGGTTTGAGCTATCATCATTACTCATCACGACATCACCCAATTATGCCTTTGTGTCATCTTTGTCCTCTATAATTATCCCTAAGTCCACAGGTGAAGCGTTATTTCATCCTACATGGCGACAGGTCATGATCGAAGAGATGTCTGCAATACATACTAATGGCACATGGGAGCTTGTTTCTATAATAGGTATATCTACTGTTGGTTGTCGGTGGGTGTGTGTAGTCAAAGTTGGTCCAGATGCCAAGTTGATCGACTTAAGTCTTGTCTTGTAGCCAAAGGGTATACTCAGATATTTGGGCTCAATTACAGTGATAAAATTTCTCTCTCGTAGCTAAAATAGCATCAATCAGTCTTTTTCTATCTATAGTTGTTGTTCAACATTGGCCTCTCTATCAGTTGGGCATTAAGAATGATTTTTTTCACGGTGACCTTGAGGATGAAGTTTATATAGAACAACCGCCTGATTTTGTTGCTCGGGGAGTCTAGTGGCCTTGTATGTCGGTTGCATCGGTCACTTTATGGTCTAAAGCAGTCTCCTCGAGGCTGGTTCGGTAAGTTCAATACAGTTATTCAGGAGTTTGGCATGACATGTGGTGAAGCCGATTACTCTGTATTTTATCGGCATTTCGCTTCAAATCTCTATATTAATCTGGTGGTTTATGTTGATGATATTGTTATTATCGGCAATGATTAGGATGACATTACTAAGTTGTAGCAGCATCTCTTTCAGTACCTTCAGACTAAGGATCTGGGCAAATTAAAGTATTTTTTGAGTATTGAGATCGCTCAGTCTAGCTCAGATATTGTGATCTCACAACGGAAGTATGCATTAGACAAGAATAATAGGCTGTAGACATGTTGACGCTCCTATGGATCTGAATTCTAAACTTCTGCCAGGGCGGGGGAGCCGCTTAGCAATCCTACAAGATATAGGCGGCTGGTTGACAATTAAATTACCTCATAATGATAATGACTAGACCTGACATTTCCTTTCTTATGAGCTATGTTGCTCGGACTCTTCAAAAATATCAATGGGTGTGTGCGACACAGGTGCGGCAACTGTTTTGAAGAGTCCGCGCAATATAACCTATGAGCATTATGAGTCAGTTTATGGATTCTCCCTGTGATAGTCATTGGGATGCAGTTGTCCGCATTCTTCAGTATATAAAATCAGCTCCAAGCAAAGGATTAATGTTTGAGGATCGAGACCATGAGCGGTGGATACTCAAATGTAGGGGTGTGCATTCGATTTATCGATTCGATTTTGACCCTTATCGATAAATACTGATCGATTATCGATTTGTACATATGTTTATCGTTATTGTTTCAATAAGGTTTCGATTTTTTCGATTTCGATTTATTGATTTTTGGGGCTTATCGATTCGGTTATCGATTACACCAATAAGAAAAATTGCGGGATTTCACGGAAAGTATATCGCTATAAACACGCCTAACTAATATGGACAAACAAAAGCTAAAATAAGACAAACATCATTTATAACATAAAAATTATGTCAACAAGCACATGCAACGAAACTAAAGTAAGGGATCAAATGTATGTCACCAACACTCCAACGGTATATATAAAAAAAACAAAATATATCATCACATCTAATTCTGTTTTCCATTAATTTGAACTTCATTCCCTTGAGCTTTAAATATGATCATTCCTTAAATGTGGTAGAGGAAATAATAGGGTTAGGGACTTAGGGTAAAGGGAAGGGTATTATAGAATAAAGGTAAAAAAAATTATTTTTTTTTCTTTTTAGTATATCTATCGGCTTATCGATAAACCGATAACCGAAGAGGACAAAATCAAAATCGTAATCGATAACTCGATAAGGAAAATTTCGAAATTGAAATCGATAAATCGATAAACCGATAACAAATAATCGATTTGATTTATCGATAAACCGATTCAAATGCACACCCCTACTCAAATGCTGATTGGGCAGGATCACCTTCGGTAGGCATTTTACGTCTGGACATTGTGTTTTAATAGGAGGTAATTTGGTATCTTGAAAGAGCAAGAAACAGAATGTGGTTGCTCAGTCTAGTGCAGAAGCAGAATATCGAGCAATGGCTATGGCAACATGTGAGCTAGCTTGGATCAACAGTTGCTCAAGGAGTTGAAATTTGGTGAGATCAACCACATAGAAATCAAGTTGCCTTTCATATTGCATCAAATCTGGCATTCCATGAGAGAACTAAACATATTGAGATTGACTGTCACTTTGTCAGACAAAATACTCTCAGGAGATATTGCTACAAAGTTTGTAAAGTCGAATGATCATCTTGCAGATATTTTCACCAAGTCCCTCACTGGTCTTCGTATTAGTTACATATGTAACAAGTTCGGTACATATGATTTGTATGCACCGGCTTGAGGGGGAGTGTTAGATAGGCATGCAAATAACCCTAATCTCCCATAGAATAGGAGTAGAATGTGTATTGTGTATAGTTATAAATACGGCTATTGTAAAACACAAAAGTAGAATATCAATAATATAGTTTTTACCGTACTTTCTCACACCTGCAATTACCTAAGTGACCTAATTTGCAAATAACAACTAAGATAAATCAGTGGTCCCCAACACTTCTAATGTGTCATTCTACCAAGTCAATGTTACAAAGACTAAAAATAAGCAATTTCTCAACAACAACAAAAAAGACGAAAATTAGAGCTAAAATGAGTAAAATTTATGCCCAAAAATATACACTACTAATATATGTATATGTGGTCTTACAGCACTTCTATCGTATAATTATACCAAGCCAACAATTTAAATTATATACACCGCAATGAATTTTTCAAATTAACAATGAAATTGAACTTGTTATAGCAGATTACTAATCATTTATTCTAAGTTACAATAAATGCTATTAAATAGAGTTACCTAGGTGACCTATTTGTGTAAATAACAACTGAAATATATCCATGGTCTGTTACACTTCTAACGTGTCATTCTACCAAGTCAAATTGCAAAGCCTAAAAAACTTTAACAAAAATAGAAACAAAACAAAGAGACGAAAGCTCGAGCTAAAATGAGTAAAATTTATGCCAAAAGAAATACACACCAATATATATCCATGGTCTACAACACTTATAGCATGTAATTCTACCATGTCAATATTGCAAAGCCTAAAGCCAATAAGTTTCTCAAACCAGAGAAATTAATAAGTTTGAGCTTAAATGAGTAAAAAGTACACTTCTACGTATAATTCTACCAAGTCAATGTTGCAAAGCCTGCAACGAAATCTCGAGCTAAAATGAATACAATTTGTGCCAAAAGAGTTCACAACTAAGATATATGTGGTCTTACTATACTCCTAGGCCGTGTAATTCTACCTGCAATTACCTGACTAACCTAATTGTGCAAATAACAACTAAGATATATCAGTGGTTTGCTACACTTCTAGTGTGTCATTCTACCAAGTCAACGTTGCAAAGACTAAAAACAAACAATTTCTCAAAAATAATCGGGGAAAAGAAAGACGAAATATAGAGCTAAAATGAGTAAAATTTACGCCCAAAAAAATACACAACTAATATATATTGGCAAAATACATAATTTACCCCCTAAACTAGGGACCAAATCCATGTTACACATCTTCTGGGAACGAAAATTAACTTACACACTCAACCTTTTCATAGAGTGTCTACTACATGCCAGTTTGGTCTCAGGCCACTTTTTCTCAACAAGCGTAAGCTACGAGCTAGGGGTGTACATGGACTGGGTTGGTTCGGTTTTTATCAAAACCAAACCAAACCAACTATATCGGTTTGGATTGGTTTGGTTTTTATCGGGTTCTCAGGTTTTTTTGTTACATGAATATTATTTCAATCTTACTTTGTTAGAATTATAAATAAAGCTTTGATAAGTGAATATATGTTTGGTAAATATGGAAAAAAAATTGACAAACATATAATCTATTTAAATATTCTAATGGGAGAATTTTTTTAGTAACACATGATAATTATTTTCTTAGTCGTCTAAGAATAATTTTTCGTTAATTTACGCTTTCAAGGTTAATACATGAGAGGATCTCAAATATTTCTACATTTTCTAAAGAAAATTCACTATAAAGTCTTAAAATATAAATAAAATTTATATATTTATATGTCGGTTTGGTTTGGGTGTTTTTACTCAATACCAAACCAAGTCAAACCAAACCTAGTCGGGTTTTTTAATCGGTTTGGTTTGGTTTTTCAGTTTGGTGCGATTTTTCGGTTCGGTTTGAACACCCCTACTACGAGCTAATAAGATTTTGACACGTGTCATTACTTAAAAAAGACTAGAAAAGATACTTCATCTTCCCAAACCAATAGCCGAAAAATCCTTTCAAAGCCAGCAACCAACATTTTCAACGGTCACCCAAAAACAGCAAATTCATTTCATTTTTCGACTTCACTATATCAACAACTCCATCGTGACACCATTCAATTGCCCTCATTTTCCTCCATAACCACCAAGCTTCATTAACTCCCATGTGATACCACCATGGCTTCCACCTCCCCAATCACCGTTTTCAACAGTCAACCCACCATTAAAACCATCTCCATAACCCAATAATCCTTTTCACCAGCAAAAAGTTATATGAAATCATCAAGAATTACAAGATCGAAACATCAAGAGAACCCAGAAGTTGAAAGTGACTAAAGATTGTTGTTCAGAGAAACTCTCTTCAACAAATTAAGATTTTTCCTTTTGGGTTAAGAAAAAATATACTAGTAATTTTGGGAAAATCTGGATCTCAAATAAAATCCGCAGAAGAAGCATCCCAGAAGCTCTATTAAGACCCAATATATCTTCAAGCTTAGGCTTTAGTGGAGAATGGCTCAACCCATCAGCGGGATTGAGGTCAACTGAACAAGCATTAGCAACCATGAGAAGTGAAACAGAAGTACAAAATTGTTAAAAAAAATCGAGAGATTTAATGATGTTATTTATGGGTATTAATTTTGGGACCTTGTGAGGAGGGGGGGCCGAATTGGAGGGAAGGAAGGATTAGGGAGCTAATAATTAAAAAAGGAAAAAAAATTGACATGTAGCATTCAGATAAGAATTTGGATAAACTTTGCAAGTTAACGCGCTTAGTAGCATGCGCATGCAACATTACTAAAATGGTGTGTATTAAGCACACACCGAAAAGCTTGAGCGTGTAAAGTGATTTTTCTCTGCAAAAAATGTGTAACTGGGATTTGGTCTAGGTTCAGAGGGTATTTCGATTTTCGCCAATATATATTTGTGGTCTTACAGCACTTCTACCGTGTAACTATACCAAGCCAACGATTTAAATTATATACACCATAATGAAATTTTTTTAACTAACAATGAAATTGAAATATTATTAATCATTTATTATAAGTTACCAATCAATGCCAATAAATAGAGTTGTCTGCAATTACCTAGGTGACCAATTTGTGTAAATAACAACTAAAGTATATTTGTGGTCGTTGCGTGCAATTACCTAGGTGACCTATTTGTGTAAATAGCAACTAAAGTATATTTGTGGTCCGTTACACTTCTAACGTGTCATTCCACCAAGCCAATGTTGCAAAGCCTATAAAACTTTCTCACAATCGAAAGGAAAAAAGGGACAAAATCCCGAGCTAAAATGAGTAAAATTTATGCCAAAGGAAATACACACCAATATATATCCATGGTCTACAACACTTATAGCATGTAATTCTACCACGTCAATATTGCAAAGCCTAAAGCTAATAAGTTTCTCAAACTAGAAAAATGAACAAATTTGAGCTTAAAGGAGTAAAATGCTACACTTCTACATACAATTCTACCAAATCAATGTTGCAAAGCCTGCAACAAAATCTCGAACTAAAATGAGTAAAATTTGTGCCAAAAGAATTTACAACTAAGATATATATGTGGTCTTATTACACTCCTAGCGTGTAATTCTACCTGGAATTACCTAAGTGACCTAATTGTGCAAATAACAAGATATATCAGTGGTCCGCAACACTTCTAACATATTATTCTACCAAGTCAATGTTACAAAGCCTAAAAAAAAGCATGTTCTCAAAATAGAAAAAAAAAATTGAAATCTCGAGCTAAAATGAGTAAAATTTATGCACAAAGAAATACACACTAATATATATCCTACATCTACAAAACTCATAGCGTGTAATTCTACCACGTCAAAATTGCAAAGCCTAAAGCTAATAAGTTTCTCAAACTAGAAAATGAAAAATTTGAGCTTAAATGAGTAAAACGCTACATATACATATAATTCTACCAAATCAATGTTGCAAAGCCTGCAACGAAATATCGAGCTAAAATGAGTACAATTTATGCCAGAAGAATTCACAACTAAGATATATGTGGTCTTATTAAACTCCTAGCGTGTAATTCTATCTGCAATTACCTAAGTGACCTAATTGTGCAAATAACAACTAAGATATATCAGTGGTCTGCGACACTTCTAACGTGTCACTCTACCAAGTCAATGTTGCAACGCCTAAAAATAAGCAATTTCTCAAAATAGAAAAAAAATGAAATCTCAAGCTAAAATGAGTAAAATTTATGCCAAAGGAAATACATACTAACATATACTTGTGGCCTACAACACCTCGGGCGTGTAAAGTTTCTGAAACCAAGATGAATGAACAAATTTGAGCTAAAATCAGTAAAAGGCGATACTTCTACGTATAATCCTACCAAGCAAATGTTGCAAAGCCTAAAGATAAGCAATTTACAAACCAGGAAAAAAAGGAAAAAAATCTCGAGCTACAAATGAGTAAAATACGCCAAAAATTAATAAATTTCTCAAACCAAAAAAATGAACAAATTTCACTAAAATACCTAAAATTAATGCAAAGACTTACAAATAAGAAACGTCGGTATTGCGAAGCAGATCAGCAATTTTGACAGCGTGACTGATTACGTCACTCCGATTCAACGATCTCGATTCGCTTTCGTCGAACAACCGAAGGTTCTGATCGAGTGCACCGCAGAACACTGGAAGCGACGGTAACGGCAACGACGGCGCAGTTTCGGAGTGCACCGTATTCGATAAGCTTATGCCTCGAGGTACACCACTGCCAGTTGAAAAATTCGCCATTAACGGAGTTCACGCAAAAAACACGCTTCTTTAACACTGTGTTTAACTATTAATTGACATCAAAATTTGGATTTGAGAGTGTGAATCTGAATCTTGCAGAAGAAGTTTTTCAAATTGAGAGGAAAATGAAGCCCTAATGGGATAAATTCAAATGGCGGGGAAAAAGAGTAAGTAGAAAATTTTGGGATTTTTCCAGCTCTTGTATAAAGGATGACCGGAGAGAAAAAGTAAGTTACTGAAATACCCTTTCAGTGTACAGAAAACGCTGGGATGTTGTGTACCATAACTATAGCCCCAGGCCGCAAAAATTAGCTTATTTTGATAAGTGTTTTTCTCAAAAATAATTTTGGCGAGAAGCAGTTTGTGTTTGGTTAATTAGTTTGAAAATCATTTCTAAATCGCATTTAGTGTTTGGCCAAACTTTAAAAAATTACTTCTAAGTGTATTTTTCTCAAAAGTGCTTCTCAAAAAAATGCTTTTGGAGAGAAGCTACTTTTTTCTGCTTCTCCAAAATTGCTTCTGCTTCTCCTCAAAAGCACTTTTTTTTCTTTCAAAAGCTTGGTCAAACACCTTAATTTTTTGGCCAAAAGTGCTTTTGGTAAAAAAAAAACACTTTTGGCCAAAAAGAAGTTTGGCCAAACAGGCTATACGATTTATTCTTTTCACAAAACTTTTATTGCAGTAATAGTACTAATTTAATAGAATGTTTGCTAAAAAAATTAAAATTAATATCCGTTAGATCAAGGAAAAAGTAATGCAGAATCGAAGTGTAACCTGTAGTTTTTAAGGAATGAAAATTATGATACTTAAATTCTATTGTAAAAAACTTATATCAGTATCACTGAATTATAAGTTTTGGTGGTATGTAGAATGAGTTCAAAGTTCAAACATAGTGTCCATTTCCCCTTTCACCCTTTCCCTCCCTTGCGGTAATTAAAAAGGTTCAAGTAACTCTTGAGAAATTATTTTAAAAAAATATTATTGGATTTAGACATGCATGCTTAAATAATGAAATTAAGATGGTAAGAATTATATAGGGTTTGCTTGAAAAGTCGTGTATAATTATTAAGGTAATAATACTTAGTACAGTAATTACAATGACATGTTTGCTTGTCAGAATGTAATTACAATATAATTATCATTGTCATATTTGGTTGGACATTACATAGTTAAATAAACTGTTTTTGTTGCAATTAACATGTAAATAAATTTTACTGTGTGACAGATATATATATATATATACGTACTTTGGTGGATTAGTTCTTGTTATTTTATGCGGGTTTGAGTATTTAATATTGGTATTTGTGCTTTGAAAAGAAGTACAAACAGAAAGTAAGAAGTAAAACACATCAATACTTTTTTCATTTTTTTCTTGGGGAGACTCATACAACAACATACTCAGTATAGTCTCACAAATGGGGTGGGGAGACCCATATGAAGATAAAAATAAAGTTTGATACTTTCGTGATCTTTTAAACCTTTTGAAGTTGTCTCGAGATTTCTTTTCCAAAGATAACAATGAATTATTGATAATGTTTTTCGTTTTCTATAATGCCATATTTTTGTTAAAAATTGAAAACAAGCAGATCTTATTCCCATACTAGATAGTTATAGCCCGTGCCACGGGCCCAATAATGGCGAAATTGTAGATAATAAAAGTTGATGCATGAAAATAACTATCAAATCAGAAAAAGACAACATTGAATATTAAAATACGAAATTGCACATAATAAAAATTGTAGATAATAAAAGTTGATGCATGAAAATAACTATCAAATAGGATAAAGATGACACTGACACTGAATATTACATGTTGGATATTATTTACAAACATATAGGGGGAAATATCGATTCGTGGATGTTACGTGGTTAGAGTTAGACACATTATTTACATTCATGAGAGCAATACTTAGGGGTGTTCATGGTTCGGTTTGGATCGATTTTTCCCTAAAAAGAAACCAAATCAAGTAAGTCGATTTTTCAAATATTAGAACCAAACCAATTAAGTCGATTTTTTCTCGATTCGGTTTATGCCGATTTTTCGATTTTTCGGTTATTTGTCGGTTTTTTCTTAAATATAACACGTACACTACCAAACACACATTTCGGCGACCACATTTTCAACTTAACACTATCAAATCAATTGCCCTTTGAGAAATCTATTATTTACCAAGATATATTGATGATAATTGAATCAAATAATGATGAATAATTTAAGGACTCAATTAAAAATATATTATTTTTAACATGAAATAGATTCTTACATATAACAAAAGAAAACTACCAACTAAACTAGAATGTAAAGGAAAAGAACTGTACTAAAAGTGCAAACGATTAATATTTAGTATAAAATTTTTAAAACTTTGTATAAAAGTATACATATATATATAGGTGTAATAATAAATTTAAAAATAGCTACTCCTATATTTGGTTTGGTTCGGATTTTTTAATTAAAACCAACACCAAACAAAATTTGATTGGTTTTTAAATTTCAAAACCAAAACCAAACCAAACCAAAAAGTATCGATTTGGTTTGGTTTTTGGTTTGGTACGGGTTTTCGGATTTTTATGAACACCCCTAGCACTACTTATATATTGAAGACATATTTCTTATTCTTCTAATGGTATATTTATTCTTCTAATGGTATATGGAAATTTCACTCCCATCATCATCAAGCCGCCCAATTGAAGTTTGAAACTATATTTGTGTCACCTTTCCTTTATTTTGTACTTCTTTTTTTCCAAGTTGACATTATCTTGTACAGTTGCAGACATTTGTTAAGCTCTTAACTAAGATGGTCTATTGTTTGAGGGACTTAAACTTGAATGAAGAAAGGTCTAGCGCTCACTACATAAATTAAGTCAATGGTTCACAAGAGGGAGAAAGAAAAACAAAGATAGAAGTTGATGGGAAAAATAATAATTCCGCCCAGTAATATATCCACGGAAAATAATAAGAACACAAGAGAGTAACAATGACATCAACTCTTTTAATAGGGTAAAATACAATAACCGAGCAGAGCAATATTACCACTATAATATTACAATCTAGTGGTGTCAAGAGACTACTACAATTTTGAAAGAAATAACACTCTTTATTTAAAATACCTCACTATAATATTACTCACACTCACTATTTATCTCACAGACTACAATCTGTGAATTATTCTCTCTAACTTGTATTGCTTCTCTCTTATTTTGGTGTTTTTAAACTGAACGAACGAAGCCCCTATTTATAGGAGAACCTGCCAAACATTGAACCAATCATATTGCATGGTTCTGCAACTTGCAATTTACAACTTGGAAATTGCAAGTCTTGTTACAATATAAAACATGTTGCACCGTCCAAAACCAACTACATAAGTTGGTTTTGCAATTATGTGTAACGATCTGATCGGTCATTTTGAGCAATTGTGTTTCGCTCGGTTGTTTGAGGGCATGAGTAGCTCCGTGTGATGTATTATGACTTGTGTGACTCGTCGGTTTTGGTTTTCAGATTATTCGAAATTGATTTAGAAGAATGATTCTCGGTAAGAAGCTTCAAATTGGAAAGATTTGACCAAATTTAACTTTTTAGAATTTGACTTCGGATTGGATCTTTGATGTTCTGTTAGCTCCGCTTGGTGATTTTGGAGTTAGGAGCGCGTCTGAAATGTGGTTTGGAGGTCCGGAGTA
This sequence comes from Nicotiana tabacum, assembly GCF_000715075.1. NCBI lineage: Eukaryota > Viridiplantae > Streptophyta > Magnoliopsida > Solanales > Solanaceae > Nicotiana > Nicotiana tabacum. The sequence goes on along the minus strand of NC_134101.1, from coordinate 85,846,853 downwards.
GATTTAGGCTTGAATTAGCGAAAGTTGGAAATTTGGCGATATCGGTCGGCAATGGAAAATTTGATATCGAGGTCGGAATAGAATTCCGGAAGTTGGAATAGATTCGTGGCATCATATTTGACTTGTGTGCAAAATTTGGGGTCATTCGGGCATGATTTGATTGGTTTCGGCGTCTTTTGCGGAACTTGGAAGTTTATAAGTTCTTAGGCTTGAAATCCAAGGGTAATTTGTTATTTTGTTGTTGTTTTGAGCGATTCAAAGGTTTGACTAAGTTTGAATAATGTTATGGGATATGTAGGTATATTTGGTTGAGGTCCCAAGGGCCTCGGGTGAGTTTCGGCTGGTTATCGGATCATTAGTTGGCTTTGGAAGTTGTCAGATCTCTGGTCTCTAGTGTAGGAAGTGAGGACCGCACAAAATTGGTGCGGACCGCAGAGGTACTATGTGGCCGCGGAAGGTATGGCTCAGGGTCCGCGGCCGCGGCAGAATTATGCGGACTGCGGTGAGGAGTGTGCGGCCGCGACGGATTTATGCGGACCGCGCAGTGAAGGTTCAGAGAGCACTATATAAGCGAGGTTTAGGGTTTTATTTCACATCTTGGACTTTGGAAGCTCGGTTTGAGGCGATTTTTTGGGAGTTTCCTAGGAAATCATCTAGGTAAATAATTTTAACTCGGTTTTGGCTAATAATCATGAATATATCATTGAATTCATCATTCGATTAGTGATTTGGGATGAAATTTGAAAAAATTGGTAAAGTTTCATAAAATGAACTTTTGGGATTTGGAAGCCGATTCGAAGTCGGATTTGAGTGAAACTAGTATAGTCAGTCTTATAATCAAATGGATTGTTGGATTTTGCGACCTTTGTCCGATTTCGAGACATGGGTCCGGGCCCAACTTTTGAGTTGACTTTTTGACTTTGACCTAAAGCTATTCTTATGGGATTGATGTCTTTAGCTCGTGTTGATTGTATCGAATTGTTTATGGCTAGATTCGAGGCTTTTGGAGGCCGGTTCGAGAGGCAAGGGCATCACGAAGTAGGATTTCGATCGATTTGAGGTAAGTAACGATTGTAAATCTAGTCCTGAGGGTATGAAACCCTGAATTTCGTCTCGTTTACTATTTTGAGGTGACGTGCATGCTAGGTGATGGGCATATGGGCATGCACCACTGAGAATTGTGACTTGGTCCGTCCCGTAGCAACTATAAGTTACGTATTTGATTGAAACTATATGATACTTATGTGTTGTAGTTTCTGTAAATTGGGTTGAATATCATATTTAGGCCTTGTGCCATAACTGTTTGGACCCTTAGAGGCCTTTTTCTTATTATCCTCTCACTATTTTTGGTTGAAAATCTATACTCAGTCATGTTATACTTATTGATTTCATAACTCAGTCTTTATTACTCTATTTTGATGCTTATAAAAATATTGTTTTGGGATGAGTATCCTATTTTTTATACTGATAGCCTGAGTGGCTTGAGAGGTTTATGACTGAGTGAGGCCGAGGGCCTGATTGGTGAGGATATTTATGGGATCGGGCTGCATGCCGCAACATGTTGTTACTGATTCATGGTTGAGTAAGGTCAGGGGCCTGATTGATTTATGCCACAAGGTGGCTTGTTATAGCGCTTGGGCTGAAGGAGCCCCTTCGGAGTATGCACACCCCTAGTGACCGCAGGTACCCTGACTGTGAGTGATGTTTTGCCCCATGGGTTGTACATGAGTGATGGTGAGGTATGGTCGAGGGGCTGTATATGAATGACTGTGAGGTTTTCCCGAGGGGCTGTATATGAGTGATGTTTTGCCCGAGGGGCTGTTTATGATTTCATCATTTTCTTACTCACTGTTGCAATGAACCTCCATTTGAGAACTATTGAAATATCTTCAAATGATTTCACTGGAGCTGAGCTTAAAAGAAATGATTTGATTTAAACTCTGCTTTTAAAAGCCTTTTGTATTTTTACTGATATTTCATGACTTTATATGCTTTATTGATCGTTACTACTTCTCAGCCTTTATTTACTTTGGTTACTTACTGAGTTGGCGTACTCACGTTACTCTCTGCACCTTGTGTGCAGATCCAGACGTTTCTAGACGCGGTAGCAAGTGCTGATTGTTCAGTTGCAGATCCATCGGAGTTAGCGAGGTAGCTGTCTGGCGATCGCAGCCCTGCTTTCCTCCCTCCTTATTTTCCCTTAGTCGTATTCAGTTATTTCTAGACTGTTTTAGTCTTAGTATTTCGGATGGATTGTAGTAGATGCTCATGACTTGTGACACCCCGATGTCGGGCTTTTCTTTCCACACTTTCGTTGTTCAGGTTTTCCTTTATGAAGTTTTATTATTAAATAGCTTGAATTTATCTTTGAAAAGAAATATCGTGTTGTTTTTGGTAAAGAGTCGGCTTGCCTAGTACCACGATAGGCGCCATCACGACATGGTAGTTTGGGTCGTGACATTATGTTTATGCCGCCCATTGCAACTTGTTATCATTTTCTTTCTTTTATTTCTTTTTGTTTAAGTGAGTTCCACAAATTTGCCCCTTAATTTTGATTTTTCTTCTTCATTCCAAAATTTGATCTCAATCTCTGAAAATCTTTAAGCTTGAGAAGCTTTGTGAAAATATTTGCAACTTGATTATGAGATTTCACAAATTTGAGCTCGACTTCCTTCTTGGCAATACATTCTCTGATGAAGTGATACCATGTGTCTATATGCTTGCTTCGATCACGATACATTGGATTCTTCACGAGTGTTTGTGCGGATTTATTGTCAACACAAATCTTTGTAGCATCAATTTGTGGCAAATTGAGCTCCTTCAACAATCTTCTCAACCAAATAGTATGACATGTACAGGATGTTGCTGCTATATATTCAGCTTCATAAGTCGAGAGAGTAACAATTGATTGTTTCTTTGAACCCCAAGAAATAACATAATCGCCCAAGAAAAATACAAAACCGGTTGTACTTTTTCTATCATCAATATCTCCCCCATAATCACTATCATAAAATCTCACAAGGTTGAAATCACTAGAAGAAGAATCAAATAGCCCAAACGCAATCATACTTTTTAGGTAGCGAAGAATTCTTCTAGTGACCTTCAAGTGAGTGGAGGGAGGATCTTCCATAAAGCGACTTACTACTCCAACTACAAAGAGTATATCTGGCATGGTACAAGTTAAGTACCTCAAACTTTCCACAAGACTTTTAAAAAAATGTGGGATTCACTTTTTCTCCTTCATCAAACTTGGACAATTTTGTCCCACTCTCCATCGGTGTATTCACGGGGTTGCAATCGAGCATGTAGAACTTCTTTAATATCTCTTTTGTACAGCTTTCTTGAGAGATAAAAATTCCATCCTCCATCTGCTTCACTTCTAGGCCTAGGTAGTATGACATGAGCCCTACGTCTGTTATCTTGAACTCACGGGACATATCTTTCTTAAAAGCTTCAAACAAACTTGGGTTATTACCCGCGAAAATAAGATCATCAATATAAAGACAAACAAGCAAGATATCTTCATTAGTATGAACTTTAAGATAAAGAGCATATTCATGGAGACAACAAACAAACCCATTTTCTTGAAAATACTTATCAATGCAACTACTTCATGCTCGTGGGGCTTGCTTCAATCCATATAAAGCTTTGTTCTACTTCAGTATTTTATCTTCATGGTTTTTGACTATGAAGCCCAATAGGTGTTCAACATAAACTTCTTATTCAAGATAGCCATTCAAGAAGGCTGTCTTGACATTTACTTGATGGGTTTTCCACTTCATTTGCACCGGCAAAAAGATCAGAAAACAAATTGTCTCCATGTGGGCAAAAGGTGCCTAGATTTCTTCATATTCAATGCCTTGCCTTTGATTTTAACCTTTAGCCACAAGTCGTGCCTTGTATATCTCCACATCTCCATCAATATTATTCTTTGTCTTGTATACCCATTTCACTCCAATTGCTTGATGACCCTTGGGAAGAGTTGTTAACTTCCAAGTGTTGTTCATCTATATTGACTTGATCTCCTCCTCCATGGCTTATCTCCACCTTTTGTCTGTAATTTCATCAAGGTTCATTAGTTCCTTGTCAGCAAAAAGACGATATAAAAAAATCAAAATTAGTAACTTCTTTGTGTCCTCATATATCTCTTGAATAATCCTTGTCCTTCGAGGGTGTTCATTTGAACTTTATTGAGAAGAGGGAGATGCAACAGTGGTTGGAGAAGGAGGCGAAGTTGTATCCTGCACAGGCTTCACTATCTCTGGCTCTTCATCATCATAAAAGTGTGGAAGAAAATCATATGAAGTTTCTTCCCGAGCTTCCCAGTTTCATGCCAATTCTTCATCAGATTCAACATCACGACTCACCACCACCTTGCCTCTACTTGGGTTGTATAGCTTATAGCCTTTTGAACTCGTATCATAGCCAACAAACACGTGCTTGACACTTTTTATCATCAAGCTTCGCTCTCCCTTGATGTGGCGCATGAGCATAGGCTATGCTCCCAAAGATTCTCAAGTGCTTGACACTAGGCTTTCTTCCACTCCATGCTTCTTGAGGGGTTTGATCTCCAGCATTCCTTGTTGGAGACCTGTTGTTCAAATAAACTGCACAAGAAACAGCTTCGGCCCAAAATTCTTTGGGCATACTTTTAACTTTCAACATACATCTAGCCATATTAAGAATAGTTCGATTCTTTCTCTATACAACTCCATTTTGTTGGGGTGAATAAGTTACCATTAGAGGGCGACGAATTCCATGAGACTAGCAGAAGTCATTACATTCTATTGAGGTGAATTCGCCTTCTCTATTAGACCTTAAAGCTTTTATTTCATAGCCACTTTCTTTTTTCACAGGTACTTTAAATTTTTTAAAAGCAGCATAAGCTTCAGGTTTTTGGTTCAAGAAATAAACCCAAGTCTTTCTACTAAAGTCATCAATGAAAAGCAGAAAGTATTTACTTTTACCAAAGGAAGGTGGATTGATTGGTTCACACACATCAGTGTGAACAAGCTGAGCAGTTTGGTTGACCTTGGCATGGCCTCCTTCGGAAAACTCATCCTTGCACGTTTTCGAAGAAGACAAGCTTCGCACAATTGATTGGGATGGTTTATTGATGGTATCCCATGCACCATGTTCTTTTCTCCCATTGATTTGAGCTCTTCAAAATTCAAGTGCCCAAATCGCATGTTCCAACACCATGATTCATCTTACACGTTAACCTTCAAACATTTTGCATCAGTTGTTTTAAGATTCAGAGAAAATAATCTATTATTTGCCATATAAACTTTAGCAATTAGAACTCCACTTAAATCTCTAAACAAAATATGCATATTTTTTATGTGGATGTCATATTCCTTTTCAAGAAGTTGGCCCAAACTCAAAATATTATGTTTTAATTTTGGTATATAATAAATACCTTGAATTAACTTGTGACTACCATCTTTACAGGAGATCAGAATCGTACATATCCCTTCGATTTGAATCTTTGAGGTATCTTCAAAGGACACATTATCTCTCAACATTTTATTGATCTCCACAAATTTCTCTTTGCATCCATACATATGATTGCTTGCTGCATTGTCCAAATACCACAAGCTACAATCATCTTTGTCTTCTTCTTTGAGTGCCAACAACAATGTTGGCTCATTTTCTTCTTTCTTGTCGTCAACAAGGTTAGCTTTTTCTTCAATATCGCTACGACATTCCCAAGAGTAATGACCAAATTTATAACAATTATGACACTTAATTTTTTATTTGTCATACATTTGTCCATTATTTTTGTCACGACCCAAACTGGAGGGCCATGACTAGCACCCGACCACACTTGCCGAGCACCAACGTACATTTTATCTAACCTTCATTATTATCTTTTAGGGCTGACGAGATCAATATAAATGGTAGACCTGGATCATGGACAACCAGCAATAAAATATGACGGCATGAACATACATAGCAGGGGATGACCAGACAATCAAGAAACTACATATAAGGTATGAGCTACCACGCTACTATGAAAGACTATACAACAAAAACTAGCCGACAAGGCATACCAAACTATACATGAGTCGACACCTGTCTATGAGCCTCTAAAAGAACATAAGTGCTGCAACATAGCCAGAACAGGGCCCCGACATATCCATAATGTCTATAACAAAAATTGCATACCAAGACCAAGGCAAGTCCGGAGAAGGGATCTCGCCAATCACCGCTGAACTGGACAGTCTACTGTGGTGGGGAGCTGCACCTGCCTGTCTATCAGGACCTGCAGCACGACATGCAGCGTCCACAAATAAAAGGACGTCAGTACGAATAAAGTACTGAGTATGTAAGGCAAGGAACCATAAATACGATCAGTAATGTAAGCAAGGATAGAGAATATACAACCTGTAACATCTTAGTACCTCTGAGGGCTACTTACATGAAATGCATGATACATGTGTATAAATACATAAACCTTTAAAGTATTCGCCTCTGTGGGCATCATCATCATTATATCGTACCCGGCCATAATAGGCTCGGTAAAAAAAATGTACCCGGCCATCATAAGGCTCGGTAGAATCGTACCCGGCCACGTGGAGCTCGGTAAAACCCAACTGATCAGTGGTTGCACAATAGGTGCCGTACCCGGCCAACTATAGCGTGGCTCGGTAGAGTAAAATAGATACATATATATAATGCATGCTCGACTCATAGAATCACATTCTAAACCTTTCGGAGTGACGTAAGGTCGGTATCCTCTGTACACGTTATTAGGACTAACTCTTCACTATGAACCTTATAAGAATCAGGAAGTACCAACAACATTGATAACATAAGAATAAGAGAAGCAACATTAACATCAATCGTTCCATAAGAGGGAAAACAATGTAAGTACTGCTAGCTTCTAAGAGTAGAGTATCTTTGGAAGCTCGTTCATTACATTATGTACAATCGGAGTCGTGCAAAAGAAGGAAAGGGATAGCCTCACATACCTTGTATATACTGCCCCAATCTCAAGCTATGCAATTGTCAAAACTCCTTAGTCTACAATAAGAGAAACGATACTATCGTTATCATTTAAGCGTCATAACTATTATGTATCGACCACAACCTATTTTACGATGAAACGGACGGCACCTCCCCTATATATATGACCTCACACCATTCAAAACAGTCACCAAACAGCCCAAACAACATCAATAATAAACATATTGAGCCTCCCAAAATAGTCCACACACAGCCTAATCACTCCATACATACGACGACCACCGTAGTCGTGTCAAACAACTTGGAAATGTTACGAATAACTATCAGCCCATAACCCTACATATATATGATGTTTCTCCACACACTTCCTCCTCCAAAACTCCACAAAATAGTAGTAAAATACGCATCCCAACAACAACGCAAAACAGTCCACAAAACAATAACATTACTACCAAGCCTTTCGATATATATTTCACAAGTTCTAGCTTCAATGGCTTAGCCGCAACTTGGATAATCTTAAATACATATAGAGTAAGAGGTTCCTTACCTTTATATAGAAAGAACAACTCCAATTTGACCTTAAATTTCCATGAAATATCCCTCCAATGCTGCCACAAAAAAAAAAACGAAACTAGCGATCAATTAGTGTTTTTCGGCACTAGAATCACTTTAGAAGGCTTGAAATCACCTAGGATTGATATTAAGAACATGAGGGAGTATTTACAGAACATAAACCCTTTAAAACAACCTCCCAAACGAGCTGGAACGACACAAAAATGAGCAACAACAAGAAGAACAAGAGACTTACTAGCGCCACGGAATTCCCGATACTTGATTTGTGTTGTTTGCCCTTTTTTTGGGTCTTGAATCTTGAGAGAACCTTGAGAGGATGTTCCTAGGGTTCTAAGGTATGAAAATAGTGAGAAGAAATGACTTAAAATGGATTGGAGGCATCCTATATAGGTCCAAATATCTTAAACTGCCTTAGTGGGCCCCATAGAGAGGTGTTTGGCGCAGTCTCGCGAAAACGTGAATATCTCTCTAATCCGAGATCGTATCGATGAACGGTTTAATGCGTTGGAAACTAGACTCATAGATCTTTAATTTGGTTGGTATATAACCCAGTAATTCCTTTTAAATTATGATAAAAGAATAGAAACATTTGACCTAATGTTTAAGTAAAATTATGAACCTAAGTTGCGACAACTTTTGTCGACTTTTGTTTCATAACTCATTTGACTTCAAGACTTATGATACAGATATTATATGATTAAAATAACTTAATAAATGACCTCTTGAGTGTATTAAGCACCGCTAGATTGCCTAAAAATATGAGTTACAATATCCTTGATTCATTTAACTTCTAATACTGGTTAATCACCCTTATACACTCTTGTATCACTTAAGACCAATAGGATTGACTTCTTATCATCTCAAAGCTAATTCCTTCTTGGATTTATGTTAACTAATATATGGCATGAACTAACACATGTGGATATGGGTTGTAACACCCTCCCCCCCCTTAGGAACATTCGTCCTCGAATGTAAAGGTTTATGGGGAGTTTAAATCATCGTGGATTCCAATGGAAATTTCCGATCAATTTTCCCCTATAAAATGGTCACTAGCAAAACTTGCAAGTAATTAAGCCCAACATATGGCTTCACAAGGCTACACAAAGCATTATGCGTATTTACATTATCTACATATCACCATTTTGTATTAAGGAGGAGTATTCTCAAATTATTGCTTACCTCATAGAGCCGTTTCACCTTCCAATGTATCCTGTCTTCCACCAGCATCCTTGTTATCTTCATTCTGGAATAAGTAAGAGTATTTAGACTTCATCTCCTCTTCTGCTTCCCATGTCATTTCTTCCATATTTTTGTTCCTCCACAATACTTTGACGGAAGCTACATCTTTTGTTCTCAGCTTGCGGACTTGCCGATCTAATATCTCCACTGGCACTTCTTCATATGATAGGTCCTCTGTAACTTGTACATCTTTGATAGGGACGACTCGAGAAGGGTCTCCAATACATTTTCTCAACATAGATACATGGAATACCGGGTTGACAAATTCCAATTCGGATGGCAATTCTAACTCATAAGCAACCTGTCCAATTCGTCGAAGAATTTTATACGGCCCGATATACCTTGGACTCAGCTTACCTTTCTTCCCAAAACGCATAATACCCTTCATTGGTGATATCCTCAGGAAAACCCAATCACCAACCTCAAACTCTAGATCACGACGTCGAACATCAAAATAAGATTTTTGCATGCTTTGTGCCGTCCTCATTCGCTCCTGTATCACTTTCACCTTCTCAATAGCTTGGTGAATCAAATCTGACCCATATAATTCTGTTTCACCGATTTCGAACCATCCAACTGGTGATCTACATCTCCTCCCGTATAGTGCCTCGTATGGGGCCATTTTAATACTGGAATGGTAGCTATTATTATAGGCGAATTCTATGAGTGGAAGATGATCATCCCAATTCCCCTTAAAATCTAGAACACATGCTCGTAGCATATCTTCCAGTGTCTGAATGGTACGTTCAGCCTGTCCGTCAGTCTGCGGATGAAATGCAGTGCTGAGATTTACCTGTGTGCCTAAACCCTTCTGGAAAGACCTCCAAAAGTTAGCCGTAAATTGAGCTCCTCGGTCTGATATAATAGATATGGGCACACCATGAAGCCTAACAATCTCCTTGATATACAACTTCGCATAATCTTCAGCCGTGTAAGTTGTCTTCACTGGTAGAAAATGGGCACATTTTGTAAGTCGATCAATTATCACCCAGATGGAGTCAAACTTATGATAAGAGCGAGGTAATCCAATAATGAAGTCCATATTAATCACCTCCCACTTCCAGGTCGGAATCTCTATATTTTGAAGCAATCCACCGGGTTTCTGATGTTCTATCTTTACTTGTTGACAATTGGGACACTGGGCTACAAATTCTGCAATAGACTTCTTCATATTATCCCACCAATATTGCTCCTTGACATCATGATACATCTTTGTCGAGCCGGGATGATGGAATATCGGGATTGATGAATCTTATTCATAATCTTCTCTCGCAACCCTGCCACATTAGGCACACACAATCGGCTCTGGTATCTCAGTGCCCCGTCTTTTCCGATCCCAAAAGCCATACTTTTACACTGTTGAATGCTTTCTCTTAATCGTACTAAGATAGGATCTTCATATTGTCGTGCTTTTACCTCGGCTACCAAAGATGATTCTGATGTATTCTGTACAGTAACACCTCCGTCATCAGAGTCTAACAATCTGATTCTCATATTGGCTAGCTGATGAAGCTCTTTAATCAACCCCCATCTACCTGCCTCAATTTGTACTAAGCTTCCCATTGATTTACGACTGAGAGCGTCTGCCACAACATTGGCTTTACCGGGATGATACAATATCTCAACGTCGTAGTCTTTCAATAATTCAAGCCACCTACGCTGCTTCAAATTCAACTCTTTCTGCTTGAAGATGTATTGTAAACTCTTGTGATCTGTGTAGATGTCAACATAGACGCCGTATAAGTAGTGCCGCCATATCTTCAAAGCATATATTACTGCAGCCAATTCCAAATCATGGGTTGGATAATTCTTTTCATGCTTCTTCAATTGTCTTGATGCATAAGCAATCACATTCCCACGCTGCATTAATACGCACCCCAAACCTATACCTGAGGCATCACAATATACCACATAACCTTCTGTTCCTTTAGGAAGAGTGAGCACTGGTGCAGATGTCAATCGATTCTTCAGCTCCTGAAAACTATGTTCACAAGTGTCAGACCACTGGAATTTGGTAGCTTTCTGTGTTAACTTAGTCAATGGTGATGATATAGAGGAAAATCCTTCTACAAACCGCCTATAATATCCTGATAGCCCTAGGAAGCTACGGACTTCTGATGGTGCTGTAGGTCTCGGCCAATTCTTTATTGCATCGATCTTCTGAGTGTCGACACTAATACCCTCATCAGATATCACATGGCCAAGGAATGCTACTGAGTTCAGCCAGAATTCACATTTGGAGAGCTTAGCATATAACTTACGATCCTGAAGCATCTGTAATACTATCCGCAAGTGGCCCGCATGTTCCGCCTCCGAACGAGAATACACTAGAATGTCATCAATGAATACAATCACGAACACATCAAGATAGGGCCTGAATATAGTATTCATGAGATCCATAAAAGCTGTTGGGGCATTTGTTAGCCCGAACGACATCACCAAGAACTCAAAGTGACCATATCTTGTCCGGAAGGCCGTCTTTGGAATATACTTCTCCCTAACCCTCATCTGATGATACCCTGAACGTAAATCAATCTTGGAGAAATACTTGGCACCCTGGAGTTGGTCAAACAGGTCATCAATTCTTGGAAGTGGATATTTGTTCTTTATAGTAGACTTATTCAACTGTCGATAGTCGATACACATCTGTAACGACCCGTCTTTCTTCCGCACGAATAGGACTGGTGCACCCCAAGGTGAAGTGCTAGGCCTAATAAAGCCCTTATCCAGCAAGTCCTTCAACTGCACCTTCAACTCTCGCAACTCTGCCGGGGCCATTCTGTATGGAGGAATAGAGATCAGTTGAGTGTCAGGCAACACATCAATGCTAAACTCAATCTCCCTTTCAGGAGGAAGGCCTGGGAGTTCATCTGGGAAAACATCTGGGAATTCGTTGACCACAGGGATTGATTGTAAAGTAGGCGGTTTCGCCTCCGCATCCCTAACGCGAACGAGATGATAAATGTAACCTTTTGAGATCATTTTCCTTGCCTTAAGATAGGAAATAAACCTACCTTTCGGTGTAGCAATGTTCCCTTTCCATTCAATGACGGGTTCACCCGGAAATTGGAACCTAACCATCTTCGTACGACAGTCAACATTTGCATAGCATGAGGCCAACCAGTCCATTCCCATTATCACATCAAAATCAATCATTTCTAACTCAAATAAATTTGCCGAGGTTTGACGACTACAAATCATCACAGTGCAACCTCTATATACCCTTCTAGCAATCACAGAATCTCCTATCGGAGTAGATACCGCAAAGGGTTTACTTATCAATTCAGGTTCAATGCCAAACTTATTAGCCACAAAGGGTGTAACATATGATAATATAGATCCCGGATCAATCAGCGCATATACATCATAAGAAAACACAGATATAATACCTGTAACAACATATGGAGATGACTCAAGATCTTGTCGACCTACTAGAGCATAGGTTCGATTTTGAGCACCACTCGAACTCGGCACTGCACCTCTACCCCTACCACGACCTGTCGATTGCTGAAAACCTCGTGCTGGAGGTCGAACTGATGAGGAAGAACCAGACACATATCCAGTCGGCTGAGCCATACCATCACCTCCTCTATTAGGACAATCCCGCATCATATGGCCAGGCTGTCCGCACGAATAGCATGCATCAAAACCTCGACGACACAGTCCAAAATGGGCCTTGCCGCACTGATCACAATGTGGTGTTGGGGGTCTCATCTGACTAGTATCCCTGTGATGTTGCGAGCCAGATGCCCGCGAACTCTGACCTGGACCAGAATAGGATCGATCATATCGAGGCCTCTAAAACTGTGGAGGAGCACTAGCTACAAGTGGCACCGAATTCCTCGAAAACTGTGGCCTGATGCTGCCTCTTAAGTCATCAGAATACCCTACAAAACTCGCCCTCTTATGCTGGCCCCTATCCTGTTCCCTAACTGCCCTCTGCTGGCGCTTACGATCCTCTAGGGTCTGGGCATAAGCTTGAATACGGGAAATATCCATGCCATACACCAAGGAGGTTGTCGTACACTCATTTATCAGATGTGGTCCCAACCCATTCACGAACATATGCACCCGATCACTCATCTCGGCCACCATATGGGGAGCATACCTTGCCAAAAAATCAAACTGCATACTGTACTCTCGTACACTCATATTACCTTGTCTAAGGTTCAAGAACTTATCAACTCTAGCTCGTCGTATCTCAACTGGCAAGTAGTGACGAAGAAAGGCCTCAGAAAATTCCTTCCACACAGCTGGAGGAGGGTTCGGACCCCTGGATCTCTCCCAACTATCATACCAGAGAACCGCTAAATCCCGTAGCCAATAAGAAGCCAACTCTACTGCCTCTGTATCACTAACATGCATAACCTGAACCTGGTCAATAAAAGTCTGTGGGTCCTCCTTGGGGTCTGATCTGGTAAACACTGGAGGGTCTAAATTAATAAAATCACGAACTCTTATACTAACTGGTTTCTCAGCAGCACCTGTATTCTGCCTCTGAGCCTGAGCAGCTACCAAGCTAGCCAATTACTGCAAAGCACTCCGCATATCCTGGTCTGGAGTGCCAGACGGAGGAACTGGAGGCGCTGGGTGCCTTCTAATATCCTCTGGAGGAGATGGAGTAGATGAGGTATGAGAGGGCATCTCACTCTGAGCCTCACTTTGTCTTGCTCTAACTTGGGGCACCTGACTGGTACCCTCTCCCGCTGTTGTATCAAGCCGTTTACTAATCGTTTGCTTCCTAGTCGAAGGCATCACTGGAAAAAAACAAGGTGAATATTAGAGACGAACACTTACGACTCAACTCTACGCACGATCTAGATTCAGGAAGAAGGTAACAACCCTAGATGTCATGTAGCCTCCTGATTATAAATGTGGCGCGCTATACATCCATAATCAAGACTCTACAAGACACGGCTCATAGACAACCCCTAGGACAGACTTGCTCTGATACCAAGTTTGTCACAACCCAAACTGGAGGGCCATGACTAGCACCCGACCACACTTGCCGAGCACCAACGTACATTTCATCTAACCTTTATTATTATCTTTTAAGGATGACGAGATCAATATAAATGGTAGACCTGGATCATGGACAACCAGCAAAAAAATATGACGGCATGAACATACATAGCAGGGGATGACCAGACAATCAAGAAACTACATATAAGGTATGAGCTACCACGCTACTATGAAAGACTATACAACAAAAACTAGCCGACAAGGCATACCAAACTATACATGAGTCGACACCTGTCTATGAGCCTCTAAAAGAACATAAGTGCTGCAACATAGCCGGAACAGGGCCCCGACATACCCATAATGTCTATAACAAAAATTACATACCAAGACCAAGGCAAGTCCGGAGAAGGGATCTCGCCAATCACCGCTGAACTGGACAGTCTACTGTGGTGGGGGAGCTGCACCTGCCTGTCAATCAGGACCTGCAGCACGACATGCAGCGTCCACAAATAAAAGGACGTCAGTACGAATAAAGTACTGAGTATGTAAGGCAAAGAACCATAAATACGATCAGTAATGTAAGTAAGGATAGAGAATATACAACCTGTAACATCTTAGTACCTCTGAGGGCTACTTACATGAAATGCATGATACATATGTATAAATACATAAACCTTTAAAACATTCGCCTCTGTGGGCATCATCATCATCATATCGTACCCGGCCATAATAGGCTCGGTAAAAAAAATGTACCCGGCCATCATAAGGCTCGGTAGAATCGTACCCGGCCACGTGGAGCTCGGTAAAACCCAACTGATCAGTGGTTGCACAATAGGTGCCATACCCGGCCAACTATAGCGTGGCTCGGTAGAGTAAAATAGATACATATATATAATGCATGCTCGACTCATGGAATCACATTCTAAACCTTTCGGAGTGACGTAAGGTCGGTATCCTCTATACATGTTATTAGGACTAACTCTTCACTATGAACCTTATAAGAATCAGGAAGTACCAACAACATTGATAACATAAGAATAAGAGAAGCAACATTAACATCAATCGTTCCATAAGAGGGAAAACAATGTAAGTACTGCTAGCTTCTAAGAGTAGAGTATCTTTGGAAGCTCGTTCATTACATTATGTACAATCGGAGTCGTGCAAAAGAAGGAAAGGGATAGCCTCACATACCTTGTATATACTGCCCCAATCTCAAGCTATGCAATTGTCAAAACTCCTTAGTCTACAATAAGAGAAACGATACTATCGTTATCATTTAAGCGTCATAACTATTATGTATCGACCACAACCTATTTTACGATGAAACGGACAACACCTCCCCTATATATATGACCTCACACCATTCAAAACAGTCACCAAACAGCCCAAACAACATCAATAATAAACATATTGAGCCTCCCAAAATAGTCCACACACAGCCTAATCACTCCATACATACGACGACCACCGTAGTCGTGTCAAACAACTTGGAAATGTTACGAATAACTATCAGCCCATAACCCTACATATATATGGTGTTTCTCCACACACTTCCTTATCCAAAACTCCACAAGATAGTAGTAAAATACGCATCCCAACAACAACGCAAAACAGTCCACAAAACAATAACATTACTACCAAGCCTTTCGATATATATTTCACAAGTTCTAGCTTCAATGGCTTAGCCGCAACTTGGATAATCTTAAATACATATAGAGTAAGAGGTTCCTTACCTTTATATAGAAAGAACAACTCCAATTTGACCTTAAATTTCCATGAAATATCCCTCAAATGCTGCCACAACAACAAAAAAACGAAACTAGCGATCAATTAGTGTTTTTCGGCACTAGAATCACTTTAGAAGGCTTAAAATCACCTAGGATTGATATTAAGAACATGAGGGAGTATTTACAGAACATAAACCCTTTAAAACAACCTCCCACATGAGCTGGAACGACACAAAAATGAGCAACAACAAGAAGAACAAGAGACTTACTAGCGCCACGGAATTCCCGACACTTGATTTGTGTTGTTTGCCCTTTTTTGGGTCTTGAATCTTGAGAGAACCTTGAGAGGATGTTCCTAGGGTTCTAAGGTCTGAAAATAGTGAGAATAAATGACTTAAAACGGGTTGGAGGCATCCTATATAGGTCCAAATATCTTAAACTGCCTTAGTGGGCCCCATAGAGAGGTGCTTGGCGCAGTCTCGCGAAAACGTGAATATCTCTCTACTCCCAGATCGTATCGATGAACGGTTTAATGCGTTGGAAACTAGACTCATAGATCTTTAATTTTGTTGGTATATCACCCCGTAATTCCTTTTAAATTATGATAAAAGATTAGAAATATTTGACCTAATGTTTAAGTAAAATTATGAACCTAAGTTGCGACAACTTTTGTCGACTTTTGTTTCATAACTCGTTTGAATTCAAGACTTATGATACTGATATTATATGATTAAAATAACTTAATAAATGACCTTTTGAATGTATTAAGCACTGCTAGATTACCTGAAAATACGAGTTACAACATCCTTGATTCGTTTAACTTCTAATACTGGTTAATCACCCTTATACACTCTTGTATCACTTAAGACCAATAGGATTGACTTCTTATCATCTCAAAGATAATTCCTTCTTGGATTTATGTTAACTAATATATGGCATGAACTAACACATGTGGATATGAGTTGTAACAATTTTCTTGGTAGTAATCACGTCCTCTTCTTTCTCTTTGTCCACGACCACGACCTTTGAATGTTTGATGGATATTAACTTCATTGTTGAAGTTGTTACCATTACTTCTTCCTCTTCCATTATTGTCACGGCCTCGTCCCCGTCCATTCCCTCGATAGATCTTTCCACCTCCATAATCCTTGAAGGATGCTTGAGTTTTAAGAAATTGCTCCAATGACTCTTCCTGTCTCATTTTGATTTTTTCTTCGTGGGCCTGTAAAGAACCCTCCAATTGATCCACCATCATAGAGTCTAAATCTTTAAACTCCTCAATAGCACACACCACAAAACCAAATAAAGTGCGAAGGATCTTTTCTACCACACGGACATCTTCTATGTACTTCCCGTATCTTCTTAATTGATTTACAACATCCTTCACTTTTGAACAATAATCCGAAATGCATTCGGATTCTTTCATTTTTAAACTTTAAAATCAGCCCTTAAAGTTTGAAGTTTTACTTTCATTACCTTGTCAACTCCTTGAAGAGAATTTTGTAAAATCTCACAAGCTTCCTTTGAGGTGGTAGCATTTGCCACCTTCTCAAACATGACATCATCCAAACATTAGTGGATGAGCGTGAGGGCTTGTTGATCCTTCTTCATTATCTTTGCCAAGACATATTTTTCATTTTGAGCCAGAGCTTCCTCATTATCGGGTTCTACATACCCTCTATCTAAGATTTTTCACACATCCTGGGAGCCAAGAATGGCTTTCATATGTAGATACTATTTCTCATAATTATCTTTTGTGAGACGGGGGCACTGAAAAGACATCGGACCATTATTCGTAGTCCAATAAGTTAAAAAATGAGCCGAACATGATCCGAGTCACACTCGAGCCCCCCGAGATCCCATCCAAACATACCAACATATCCTAAATCATCATACGAACTTAGTCGAATCCTCAAATCACATCAACCAACATCGAAAACACGAATCGCACCCCAATTCAAGCCTGATGAACTATTAAACTTCTAACTTCTAAAGCCAATGTCGAAACCCACAAAATCAACTTCGATTGACCTTAAATTTTGAACACAAGTCATAAATGATACATCGGCCCTATTCCAAAGCACGAAACCAAAATTCGAGCCTAGTAACAACAAAGTCAACTCTCGATCAAACTTCTCAACTTTCCAAACATTCAACTTTCCAACCTTCATCAATTCAAGCCAAAACGACCGATGGACCTCCAAATCAAAATCTAGATATACTCCTAAGTCCAAAATAACCATACGAAGCTATCGAAACTATCAAAACTCAATTTCGGAGTCATTTACATATAAGTCAACATCCGGTCAACTCTTTCAACTTAGACTTCCAACCTTGGGATTAAATGTCCCAATTTATTCCGAAACATCGCCGAAACCAAACCAACCACTCCGGAAAGTCACATAACAACAAAAGAATATAGAAGCAATAAATAGGGGAACGAGGCTACTATACTTAAAACGACCGGCCAGGTCATTATATTCTCTCCTTCTTAAACAAAAGTTCAGCATCAAACGGGCCTAGAATCATACTTGGAATCTCAAATAGGTGTGGGTAGCTTCTCTGCATCTCCTACTCGGTTTCCCAAGTAACCTTCTTAACTAGCTGACCTCTCCACTATACTTTCACTGAAGTTATATTCTTTGACCTCAACTTTCGAACTTGTCGATCCAAAATGGCCACCGGCTCCACATCATAAGTCAAATCCCCATCTAAATGAACCCTGTTGCAGTCCAAAACATGAGATGGATCACCAAAATACTTTCGGAGCATGGAACATGAAATAGTAGGTGAACACTCGATAGACTAGGTGGCAATGCAAGCTTATAAGCCACCTCTCCAATCCTCTCAAGCACCTCAAATGGGCCAATATACCGAGGGCTCAACTTGCACTTCTTCATGAACCTCATAACACCCTTCATGGGTGAAACTCTGAGCAATACCTTCTCTCTTACCATGTAGGCAACATCACGAACCTTCCGATCGGCATTACTCTTTTGTCTAGACTGTGTCGTGCGAATACGATCCTGAATCAACTTCACCTTTTCCAAAGCATCCTGAACCACATCAATACCTAATAGCCTAGCCTCACCCGGCCCAAACAAACCAACCGAAGACTGACACTGCCTCCCATACAAGGCCTTATACGAAGCCATCTAAATACTCGATAAGTAGTTGTTGTTGTACACAAACTCTACAAGCGGTAGAAACTGATCCCAAGAACCCCTAAAATCCATGACACAAGTGAATAGCATATCCTCCAATATCTGAATGGTGCACTCAGATTGTCCGACAGTCTGAGGGTGGAATGTTGTACTCAACTCAACCTATGTGCCTAAATCTCGCTGCACTGCTCTCCAAAACTATGATGTGAATTGTGTGCCCCAATCTGAAATAATGGACATCGGCACACCGTGAATGTAAGGCCCCAGAAAATTTCGCTAAGTAACTTAGGATTTCGTGGTGCCGCATCGGCTAATTATAATATTTTATGTGGTATTAACATGGTGGACATCAGTTGGATTTTGTAAATAAGTGTGCAAGGCCTATGGTAAGTAATTTGGGGGACAAGGAAAGGCCTAAGCCTAAGTCAAATTGGAAAAGTTCACAATAGGCTAAGATTCCAAGTGAGTTTGCACAAGTTCACACTTTGAACGAGCATATCTATATATATATATATATATAAGGTTTTATGTGATTAAAGACCTATAAGATGAAAGGTCTTCGAGTCTAGTTTCCAACGCTTCAAACTGTTCGTCATTTAGACATTCCTACACAAAGGTATGATCAAATTACCAAAGGCTGGAAAATTGCGATCCTGTGTCGAATCTGCGATCGCAAATATGTTGCATTTTTGACTCTGCGATCGCAGATTTGTCGCAGATTGGGCCAGTGTAGCCCAGTTTTGAGAACCTACTTTGCAATGCATTCTACGGCCCACATTCTTGTTTTGCGGTCCATTCTGTGATCGTAGACCCGATTTCGGAGGCTTATTTTTCCTATTTTTATAACCCGACCCCATTTTAATATATAGTCTTTGGGGCTTCATTTGGGGTCATTTTCTACTGTTTTTAGAGAGAGTTGAGAGCATATAGAGAGATAAAGAGGGAGAAGGAGCCTCGCTTCATAATCACCCATCTCTTGCTCAAGTCTTCAAGAATCAAAGAACTCAATCACATGTTCTTCATATAAGAGATTGGGATTGCTAGATATTCCGAAACGTCGTAATAACTTAAGGAAAGCTTAAACAAGGTATGTATGGCTAAAACCCTATATTTTAGGAATGGAGCTCCATCGGTGTTTGTGTGAATGCGGTAAGATTAAAGTTGAATTGTTGCATTGATTGTTGTTTCACATGAATTTGGGGTTGCGACCTTATAGGCGTCAAAGATGTGTCTCAATATGATCAATGTTCTATTCTTGATAACTTGAAAGGGTGCAGGGAATATGAATCATGTATTGAAATGCTTAGACCTTAAATTGAGATTGAAGCTGCATATGTTGTGACATCTATGTGAAGTCTCATATATGCTTACAATTCTATTTGCTCTTGTGTGCACATATTATCCTAAATTACAAATCTAACATTGAAATTGGGAATGATGTGAGATATGGCCTAGTGCCAAATATATGACGTGATAGATGTGGCCCCAAGTGCCTATGAAATGATATATGTGAAACAAAGACTGAAATGAGATGATTGATGAAAAAGGGAAACTCCTTGGTAAGGAGGCCTAGCCGATCGGGCCGAGATCGGACACCATGCCGCACACATGGTGGTATTGTATTTGTGATTGAATTATATGTCTCAAATGAGGCAACCTGGCCGATCGGGTCGAGATCGGACTCCGCTCTAGATAGCGATGGTATTGTGGACAATGATGAACAGTATGAAACGCCCCAAAACTAAAAGCTATGGGAAATAATGTGAAAAATTGTATGATTCTTTTATTTGATAATGTGGTGACCATTTAAAGTATTTGAGTTATACTTGTGATTCCTTTTATTTGATGATGTAGTGATTGTTTAAAGCTTTTGTTGAATCCTTATGATTTCCCTGTCCTTGTATGGTTGTTCTTTCTAATGAGATGGTGTTTAGTTATACATACTAGTGCTATTCGATGGCACTAATGTCCCTCTTACCGGGGGTGCTACATCTTTAAATGGATGTAGGTGTTTCTATAGCAGGCAGTGTTGGTCGCAGCTAGTGCCGCATCATCCTTTCAGCTGACTTGGTGAGCCCCACTTCATTTTGGGGTCATGTTTCATCTGTTTATCATGTACTTTGCATTTGAGGTATAGCCGGAGCCTTGTTGCCGACATTTTCATATTATTCTTCAGTTGTATTTAGAGACTCCGTAGACAGGTTGTGGGTAGTGTCGGGTATTGAAATTAAAATAGAAATATCAATGTTTTGGCAATGATGTATAAAACTTGTAATATCTTCAAAATTGTGAATGAAGTTGCTAATGGAAATGAAATGGAAATTGTTAATGACATGTTTATAGAATTTGATTAATGGTGTACATTTTCTCTTTATTCAAAGACGAATTTGGGTAGTATGAAACCTAACAGGCTTGCTCAGTCGAGGTTACTCGGTTGAGCGCCGGTCGTGCTCCTCGGGTTTTGGGGCGTGACAGTGAAGGCAAACAATCTCACAGATGTAGATCTTAGCTAACCGCTCTAAAGAATAGGTAGTCCCAACTGGAATGAAATATGCGGACTTAGTCAACCGGTCCACAATCACCCAAATAACATCAAATTTCTTCCAAGTCTGTGGGAGCGTAACTACGAAGTCCATGATGATACGCTCCCATTTTCACTCAAGAATCTCAAGCCTCTGAAGCAAACAGCCTGGTCTCTGATGATCGTACTTTACCTGCTGATAGTTCAAGCACTGAGCTACAAACTCCACTATATCTTTCTTCATTCTCCACCACCAATAGTGATGCCTCAAGTCCTGATACATCTTTGCATCACACGGATGAATGGAATACCGCAAACTGTGGGCCTCTTCAAGAATCAACTCACGTAACCCATCCACATTGGGCACACAAATATGACCCTGCATATGTAACACCCCATCATCTCCAATAGAAACCTCTTTGGCATCACCGTGCTAAACCGTGTCCTTAAGGACAAGCAAACAGAGGTCGTCATACTGACGCTCTCTGAAGCAATCATATAAGGAAGATCGAGAAACCATATAAGCTAGAACCCTGGGCTCCGAAACATCTAACCTCACGAACTGATTGACCAAGGCCTGAACATCTGATGCAAGTGGTCTCTCACTAACAGGAATTATGCAAGGCTACCCATGATTACTACCTTTTCACTCAAGGCATCGGCCTCTACATTGGCCTTCCTGAGATGATACAAGATGGTGATATCATAGTCTTTTAATAGTTCCAACCATCTATGTTGTCTCAAATTTAGATCCATTTGCTTGAACAAGTGCTGTAGATTCTAATGATCTGTAAATACCTTATAAGACATGCCGTAGAGATAATGCCTCTAAATTTTCAATGCATGGACAATGGATGCCAACTCTAAATCATGAACGATGTAGTTATTCTCATGAGGCTTCAACTGGTGTAAAGCATAAGCAATCACTCTACCCCTTACATCAAGACATACCCAATACCAATCCGAGAAGCATCACAATACACTGTATATGAGCCCGACACTAAAGGTAAAACTAGAACCGGAGCTATAGTCAAGGCAGTCTTGTGCTTTTGAAATCTCTCCTCACATTCATCAGACCACCTGATGGGGAATTCTTCTGGGGTGAACCTGGTTAAAGGCGTTACAATGGATGAGAAACCCTACACAAAGCGGTGATAATATTCGGCCATGCCGTGAAAACTCCGAATCTTAGTAGCTGAAGACGGTCTGGGCCAACTATGAACCACATCAATCTTCTTCGGATCCACCTTGATCCCCTCGCTGAATACCACGT
Source organism: Nicotiana tabacum (assembly GCF_000715075.1). Taxonomy (NCBI): domain Eukaryota; kingdom Viridiplantae; phylum Streptophyta; class Magnoliopsida; order Solanales; family Solanaceae; genus Nicotiana; species Nicotiana tabacum. The sequence continues at coordinate 85,824,425 of NC_134101.1, read as the reverse complement.
GCCCCAAGAACGCCACTGAACTGAGCCAAAACTCACACTTGGAGAACTTAGCATAAAGTTTCTCCTCCCTCAATGTCTGTAGTACAATCCTCAGATGTTGTGCATGCTCCTCTTGGCTACGTGTCTTCACAAGATATCATCAATAAATACTATGACTGGAACAATGTTCATCAGATACATGAAATCTGTTGGGGAATCGGTCATCATGAAAGACATTACAAGGAACTCGTACTGACCATAGCGGGTCTTGAATTGTCTTCAAAATATCAGAGTTCCGAATCTTCAACTAGTGATACCCAGACCTCAAGTCAATCTTAGACAACACTCTAGTTCCCTGAAGCTGGTCAAATAAGTCATCAATGCACGACAAAGGATACTTGTTCTTAATTGTAACTTTGTTCAACTGCCTATAGTCAATGCACATCCGCATAGTACCATCCTTCTTCTTCACAAACAGAACCGGTGCACCCAGTGCGACACATTAGGCTTAATGAACCCCTTATCAAGAAGATCATAAAATTGCTCTTTCAATTCCTTCAACTGTGCTGGTGCCATGCGATACGGAGGAATAGAAATGGGCTTAGTGACAGACACTAAGTCAATACCAAAATCAATGTCTTTGTCGGGTGGCATGCCAAGCAGGTCTACAGGAAACACATTCAGAAAGTCTCACACTATCGAAATAGAAGCAATGGTAGGATTATCAACACCAACATCCCTCCAAAAGCCAAATATGACAAATATCCCTTCCCAACCATTTAGATATGAAATCACTTTACTGGGAACGTAGTCCAAAGAACCTCTCCACTCGATCCTAGGTAATCCTCGCATTGCCAACGTCATGGTCTTAGTGTGTCAATCCAAAATAGCATGACATAGGGACAACCAAGCCATGCCTAAAATCACGTCAAAATTAACCATACTAAGCAATAAGAGATCAACTCTCATCTCCAATTCCCCAATGGTCATCACACACCGATACACACGATCAATAATAATAAAATCACTCACCGGCGTAGATACATGAACATGCGTAACTAAGGACTCACGGGGCATATCCAATATCGAGCAAAATACGATGATACATATGAATAAGTGGAACCATGGTTAAATAATATGGAAGCATCCTTGTGGCACATTGGAACAATACCTGTGATCACTGCATCTGAAGCAACGACCTCTAGCCTGGCAGGGAAAGCATAGCATCGAGCCTAACCACTACTTGATTGGCCTCCCCCTTTAGGGAGACCTCTAGTTGCCTAAGTCCCACCCTAAACTGGCTGAGCGGGTGGTGAAGTAACTAGTGCGAAAGTCATAGCCTAAACCATTTGCTGAACTAGACCTCCCAAAAGATGGGGACAATGCCTTTTTATATGACCAAAGGTCTCCACACTCAAAGCAACCTGGATCCAACAATGGCAACTGGTACTGAATCGGACCCTGAGAACAAGAATAACTACTAGAAGGACCTGATACAGATGGAATCTAAACTGATGGAGCATGAGATGAACCCTGAACTAGGAAGGCACTGAGAGATGACTAACCCAGACGAGCACTATATGAACCATGGCTAGCTGATACACTATGACGAACTGGACGAGCTATCTGAGCGGGCCTATAAGGGTGACTCCCACTGTGGTGGGACAGTCCTCCAAAAGAAACACCGCTGAAACCACCCGAACCACAAGGCTTCTTGGCCTCCCTCTCCTCACGCTCCTGACTACGAACCTGCTTTAGCCGCCTAGCAATATCAACCACCTCGTCAAACCTAGCACCTAATGCAATCTCCCAAGTCATGACTAAGTGCAGCCCATAGTTGAGGCCATCAATGAACCTCCTAATACCCCACTCTCTCTCTCCCGGTGGGAACCAATCAGATCGAGTGGCGAGCCAACTCTGAAGTAACAAAACTAGCCTTGAACTGAAAGCAGTGACAAGATCAGAATGGTATAGTCTAAATCCAAATAATAACAATACAGAGATAACAAAAAAATGATAGTAATAAATCTTTTATATCCACGGAAGATAATAATAACACAAGAGAGTAACAATGACCCCAACTCTTTTAATAGGGTAAAATACAATAACTGAGCAGAGCAATATTACCACTATAATATTACAATCTAGTGGTATCAAGAGACTTCTACAATTTTTAAAGAAATAACACTCTTTATTTAAAATACCTCACTATAATATTACTCACACTCACTATTTATATCACAGACTACAATATGTGGATTATTCTCTCTAACTTCTATTGCTTCTCTCTTATTTTGGTGTATTTAAACTGAACGAACAAAGCCCCTATTTATAGGAGAACCTGCCAAACATTGAACCAATCATATTGCATGGTTTTGCAACTTGCAATTTACAACTTGGAGATTGCAAGTCTTGTTACAATATAAAACATGTTGCACCGTCCAAAACCAACTACATAAGTTGGTTTTGCAATTATGTGTAACGATCTGATCGGTCATTTTGAGCAATTGTGTTTCTCTCGGTTGTTTGAGGGCATGAGTAGCTCCGCGTAATGTATCATGACTTGTGTGACTCGTCGGTTTTGGTTTTCAGATTATTCAAAATTGATTTAGAAGAATGATTCTCGGTAAGAAGCTTCAAATTGGAAAGATTTGACCAAATTTGACTTTTTAGAATTTGACTTCGGATTGGATATTTGATGGTTCCGTTAGCTCCGCTTGGTGATTTTGGAGTTAGGAGCGAGTCTGAAATGTGGTTTGGAGGTCCGGAGTAGATTTAGGCTTGAATTAGCGAAAGTTGGAAATTTGGCGATTTCGGTCGGTAGTGGAAAATTTGATATCGAGGTCGGAATGGAATTTAGGAAGCTGGAATAAATTCATGGTATCATATTTGACTTGTGTGCAAAATTTGGGGTCATTCGGGCATGATTTGATTGGTCTCGGCGTCCTTTGCGGAACTTGGAAGTTTATAAGTTCTTAGGCTTGAAAGCCAAGGGTAATTTGGTATTTTGTTGTTGTTTTGAGCGATTCAAAGGTTATACTAAGTTTGAATAATGTTATGGGATATGTAGGTTTATTTGGTTGAGGTCCCAAGGGCCTCGGGTGAGTTTCGACTGGTTATCGGATCATTAGTTGGCTTTGGAAGTTGTCAGATCTCTTGTCTCTGGTGTAGGAAGTGAGGACCGCACAAAATTGGTGCAGACCGCGGAGATACTATGCGGCCGCGGTGGATTTTATGCGGACCATGGAAGGTATGGCTCAGGGTCCGCACACGCAGCAGAATTATGCGGACTGAGGTGAGGAGTGTGCGACTGCGATGGATTTATGCGGACCGCGCAGTGAAGGTTCAGAGAGCACTATATAAGCGAGGTTTAGGGTTTTATTTCACATCTTGGACTTTGGAAGCTCGGTTTGAGGCGATATTTTGGGAGTTTTCCAAGGAAATCATCTAGGTAAATAATTCTAACTCGGTTTTGGCTAATAATCATGAATATATCATTGAATTCGTCATTCGATTAGTGATTTGGGATGAAATTTGAAAAAATTGGTAGAGTTTCATAAAATGAACTTTTGGGATTTGGAAGCTGATTCGAAGTCGGATTTGAGTGAAACTAGTATAGTCAGTCTTATAATCAAATGGATTGTTGGATTTTGCGACCTTTGTCGGATTTCGAGACATGGGTCCGGGCCCAACTTTTGAGTTGACTTTTTGACTTTGACCTAAAGCTTAGCATTTTCTTATGGGATTGATGTCTTTAGCTCGTGTTGATTGTATCAAATTGTTTATGGCTAGATTCGAGGCTTTTGGAGGTCGGTTCGAGAGGCAAGGGCATCACGGAGTAGGATTTTTATCGGTTTGAGGTAAGTAACGATTGTAAATCTAGTCCTGAGGGTATGAAACACCGAATTTCGTCTCGTTTACTATTTTGAGGTGACGCACATGCTAGGTTATGAGAATATGGGCATGAACCACTAGGGATTGTGACTTGGTCTGTCCCGTAGCAACTATAAGTTACGTATTTGATTGAAACTATATGATACTTATGTGTTGTAGTTTCTATAAATTGGGTTGAATGTCATATTTGGGCCTTGTGCCATAACTGTTTGGACCCTTAGGGGCCTTTTTCTTATTATCCTCTCACTATTTTTGGTTGAAAATCTATACTCAATCATGTTATACTTATTGATTTCATAACTCAGTCTTTATTACTCTATTTTGATGCTTATAAAAATATTGTTTTGGGATGAGTATCCTGTTTTTTTTACTGATAGCCTGAGTGGCTTGAGAGGTTTATGACTGAGTGAGGCCGAGGGCCTGATTTGTGAGGATATTTATGGGATCGGGCTGCACGCCGCAGCATGTTGTTACTGATTCATGATTGAGTAAGGCCGGGGGCCTGATTGATTTATGCCACGAGGTGGCTTGTTATAGCGCTTGGGCTGAAGGAACCCCTTCGGAGTATGCACACCCCTAGTGACTGCATGTACCCTGATTGTGAGTGATGTTTTGCCCCATGGGCTGTACATGAGTGATGGTGAGGTATGGTCGAGGGGCTGTATATGAGTGACTGTGAGGTTTTCCCGAGGGGCTGTATATGAGTGATGTTTTGCCCGAGGGGCTGTTTATGATTTCATCATTTTTTTACTCACTGTTGCAGTGAACCTCCATTTGAGAACTGTTGAAATATCTTCAAATGATTTCACTGGAGCTGAGCTTAAAAGAAATGATTTGATTCAAACTCTGCTTTTAAAAGCCTATTGTATTTTTACTGATATTTCATGACTTTATATGCTTTATTGCTCGTTAGTACTTCTCAGTCTTTATTTACTTTGGTTACTTACTGAGTTGGCATACTCACGTTACTCCCTGCACCTTGTGTGCAGATCCAGACGTTTCTAGACGTGGTAGCAAGTGCTGATTGTTCAGTTGCACATCCATCGGAGTTAGCGAGGTAGCTGCCTGGCGATCGCAGCCCTGCTTTCCTCCCTCTTTATTTTCCCTTAGTCGTATTCAGTTATTTCTAGACTGTTTTAGTCTTAGTATTTCGGACGGATTGTAATAGATGCTCATGACTTGTGATACCCCGATGTCGGGCTTTTCTTTCCACACTTTTGTTGTTCAGGTTTTCCTTTATGAAGTTTTATTATTAAATAGCTTGAATTTATCTTTGAAAAGAAATATCGTGTTGTTTTTGGTAAAGAGTCGGCTTGCCTAGTACCACGATAGGCGCCATCACGACATGGTAGTTTGGGTCGTGAAATTATGTTTATGCCGCCCAATGCAACTTGTTATCATTTTCTTTCTTTTATTTCTTTTTGTTTAAGTGAGTTCCACAAATTTGCCCCTTAATTTTGATTTTTCTTCTTCATTCCAAGACTTGATCTCAATCTCTGAAAATCTTTAAGCTTGAGAAGCTTTGTGAAAATATTTGCAACTTGATCATGAGATTTCACAAATTTGAGCTCGACTTCCTTCTTGGCAATACATTCTCTGATGAAGTGATACCATGTGTCTATATGCTTGCTTCGATCACGATACACTGGATTCTTCACGAGTGTTTGTTTGGATTTATTGTCAACACAAATCTTTGTAGCATCAATTTGTGGCAAATTGAGCTCATTCAACAATCTTCTCAACAAATAGCATGACATGTACAGGATGTTGCTGCTATATATTCAGCTTCATAAGTCGAGAGAGTAACAATTGATTGTTTCTTTGAACCCCAAGAAATAACATAATCGCCCATGAAAAATACAAAACCGGTTGTACTTTTTCTATCATCAATATCTCCCCCATAATCACTATCATAAAATCTCACAAGGTTGAAATCACTAGAAGAAGAATAAAATAGCCCAAACTCAATCATACTTTTTAGGTAGCGAAGAATTCTTCTAGTGACCTTCAAGTGAGTGGAGGGAGGAGCTTCCATAAAGCGACTTACTACTCCAACTACAAAGAGTATATCTGGCATGGTATAAGTTAAGTACCTCAAACTTCCCACAAGACTTTTGAAAAATGTGGGATCCACTTTTTCTCCTTCATCAAACTTGGACAATTTTGTCCCACTCTCCATCGGTGTGTTCACGGGGTTGCAATCGAGCATGTTGAACTTCTTCAATATCTCTTTTGTATAGCTTTCTTGAGAGATAAAAATTCCATCCTCCATCTGCTTCACTTCTAGGCCCAAGTAGTATGACATGAACCCTACGTCTGTCATCTTGAACTCAGAGGACATATCTTTCTTAAAAGCTTCAATCAAACTTGGGTTATTACCCGTGAAAATAAGATCATCAACATAAAGACAAACAAGCAAGATATCTCCATTAGTATGAACTTTAAGATAAAGAGCATATTCATGGAGACAACAAACAAACCTATTGTCTTGAAAATACTTATCGATGCAACTATTTCATGCTCGTGGGGCTTGCTTCAATCCATATAAAGATTTGTTCTACTTCAGCATTTTATCTTCATGGTTTTTGACTATGAAGCCCACTAGGTGTTAAACATAGACTTCTTATTCAAGATAGTCATTCAAAAAGGCGACCTTGACATTTACTTGATGTGTTTTCCACTTCATTTGCACCGGCAAAAAGATCAGCAAACAAACTATCTCCATGTGGGCAACAAGTGCATAGATTTCTTCATATTCAATGCCTTGCCTTTGATTTTAGCCTTTAGCCACAAGTCGTGCCTTGTCTATCTCCACATCTCCATCAACATTCTTCTTTGTCTTGTATACCCATTTCAATCCAATTGCTTGATGACCCTTGGGAAGAGTTGTTAACTCCCAAGTGTTGTTCATCTATATTGACTCGATCTCCTCCTCCATGGCTTATCTCCACCTTTTGTCTGTAATTTCATCAAGGTTCATTAGTTCCTTGTCAGCAAAAAGACGATATACAAAAATCAAAATTAGTAACTTCTTTGTGTCCTCATATATCTCTTGAATAATCCTTGTCCTTCGAGGGTGTTCATTTGAACTTTATTGAGAAGAGGGAGATGCAACAGTGGTTGGAGAAGGAGGCGAAGTTGTATCCTGCACAGGTTCCACTGTCTCTGGTTCTTCTTCATCATCAAAGTGTGGAAGAAAATCATATGAAGTTTCTTCCCGAGCTTCCCAGTTTCATGCCAATTCTTCATCAAATTCAACATCACGACTCACCACCACCTTGCCTCTACTTGGGTTGTATAGCTTATAGCCTTTTGAACTAGTATCATAGCCAACAAACACGTGCTTGACACTTTTGATCATCAAGCTTAGCTCTCCCTTGATGTGGCGCATGAGCATAGGCTATGCTCCCAAAGATTCTCAAGTGCTTGAAACTAGGCTTTCTTCCACCCCATACTTCTTGAGGGGTTTGATCTCTAACATTTCTTGTTGGAGACCTGTTGTTCAAATAAACTGCACAAGAAACAGCTTCGGCCCAAAATTCTTTGGGCATACTTTTAGCTTTCAACATATATCTAGCCATACTAAGAATCGTTCGATTCTTTCTCTCTGCAACTCCATTTTGTTGGGGTGACTAAGTTACCATTAGAGGGCGACGAATTCCATGAGACTGGCAGAAGTCATTAAATTCTATTGAGTTGAATTCGCCTCCTCTTTCAGACCTTAAAGCTTTTATTTCATAGCCACTTTCTTTTTCCACAAGTACTTTAAATTTTTTAAAAGCAGCATAAGCTTCAGATTTTTGGTTCAAGAAATAAACCCAAGTCTTTCTACTAAAGTCATCAATGAAAAGCAGAAAGTATTTACTTTTACCAAAGGAAGGTGGATTGATTGGTTCACACACATCAGTGTGAACAAGCTGAGCAGTTTGGTTGATATTGGAATGGCCTCCTTCGGAAAACTCCTCCTTGCACGTTTTCGAAGAAGACAAACTTCACACAATTGATTGGGATGGTTGATTGATGGTAGCCCATGCACCATGTTCTTTTCTCCCATTGATTTGAGCTCTTCAAAATTCAAGTTCCCAAATCGCATGTGCCAACACCATGATTCATCTTCCACATTAACCTTCAAACATTTTGCATCAATTGTTTTAAGATTCAGAGAAAATAATCTATTATTTGCCATATACACTTTAGCAATTAGAACTCCACTTAAATCTCTAAACAAAATATGCATATTTCTTATGTGGATGTCATATTCCTTTTCAAGAAGTTGGCCCAAACTCAAAATATTATGTTTTAATTTTGGTATATAATAAACACCTTGAATTAATTTGTGACTACCATCTTTACAGGAGATCAGAATCGTACATATCCCTTCGATTTGAATCTTTGAGGTATCTTCAAAGGATACATTATCTCTCAGCATTTTATTGATCTCCACAAATTTTTCTTTGCATCCATACATATGATTTCTTGCTCCATTGTCCAAATACCACAAGCTACAATCATCTTTGTCTTCTTCTTTGAGTGCCAACAACAATGTTGGCTCATTTTCTTCTTTCTTGTCGTCAACAAGGTTAGCTTTTTCTTCAATATCGCTACGACATTCCCAAGAGTAATGGCCAAATTTATAACAATTATGACACTCAATTTTTTATTTGTCATACATTTGTCCATTATTTTCTTGGTAGTAATCACGTCCTCTTCTTTCTCTTTGTCCACGACCACGACCTCTGAATGTTTGATGGATATTAACTTCATTGTTGAAGTTGTTACCATTACTTCTTCCTCTTCCATTATTGTCACGGCCTCGTCCCCGTCCATTCCCTCGATAGATCTTTCCACCTCCATAATCCTTGAAGGATGCTTGAGTTGTAAGAAATTGCTCCAATGACTCTTCCTGTCTCATTTTGATTTTTTCTTCGTGGGCCTGTAAAGAACCCTCCAATTGATCCACCATCATAGAGTCTAAATATTTAAACTCCTCAATATCACACACCACAAAACCAAATAAAGTGCGAAGGATCTTTTCTACCACACAGACATCTTCTATGTACTTCTCGTATCTTCTTAATTGATTTACAACATCCTTCACTTTTGAACAATAAACCGAAATGCATTCGGAATCTTTCATTTTTAAACTTTAAAATCAGCCCTTAAAGTTTGAAGTTTTACTTTCATTACCTTGTCAACTCCTTGAAGAAAATTTTGTAAAATCTCACAATCTTCCTTTGAGGTGGTAGCATTTTCCACCTTCTCAAACATGACATCATCCAAACATTAGTGGATGAGCGTGAGGGCTTGTTGATCCTTCTTCCTTATCTTTGCCAAGACATATTTTTCATTTTGAGCCAGAGCTTCCTCATTATCGGGTTCTACATACCCTCCATCTATGATTTTTCACACATCCTGGGAGCCAAGAATGACTTTAATATGTAGATACTATTTCTCATAATTATCTTTTGTGAGACGGGGGCACTAAAAACACATCGGACCATTATTCGTAGTCCAATAAGTTAAAAAATGAGCTGAACATGATCCGAGTCACACTCGAGCCCCCGAGATCCCATCCAAACATACCAACATATCCTAAATCATCATACGAACTTAGTCGAAGCCTCAAATCACATCAACCAACATCGAAAACACGAATCGCACCCCAATTCAAGCCTGATGAACTATTAAACTTCTAACTTCTAAAGCCAATGTCGAAACCCATAAAATCAACTTCGATTGGCCTTAAATTTTGAACACAAGTCATAAATGATACATCGGCCCTATTCCAAAGCACGAAACCAAAATTCGAGCCTAGTAACAACAAAGTCATTTCTCGATCAAACTTCTCAACTTTCCAAACATTCAACTTTCCAACCTTCATCAATTCAAGCCAAAACGACCTATGGACCTCCAAATCAAAATCCAGATATACTCCTAAGTCCAAAATAACCATACGAAGCTATCGAAACCATCAAAACTCAATTCCGGAGTCATTTACATATAAGTCAACATCCGGTCAACTCTTTCAACTTAGGCTTCCAACCTTGGGATTAAGTGTCCCAATTTATTCCGAAACATCGCCGAAACCAAACCAACCATTCCGGAAAGTCACATAACAACAAAAGAATATAGAAGCAATAAATAGGGGAACAAGGCTACTATACTTAAAACGACCGGCCAGGTCATTATATTCTCCCCCTCTTAAACAAAAGTTCAGCCTCAAACGAACCTAGAATCATACTTGGAATCTCAAATAGGTGTGGGTAGCTTCTCTGCATCTCCTGCTCGGTCTCCCAAGTAGCCTTCTTAACTAGCTGACCTCTCCACTATACTTTCACTGAAGTTATATTCTTTGACCTCAACTTTCGAACTTGTCGATCCAAAATGGCCACCGGCTCCACATCATAAGTCAAATCCCCATCTAAATGAACCCTGTTGCAGTCCAAAACATGAGATGGATCACCAAAATACTTTCGGAGCATGGAACATGAAATAGTAGGTGAACACTCGATAGACTAGGTGGCAATGCAAGCTTATAAGCCACCTCTCCAATCCTCTCAAGCACCTCAAATGGGCCAATATACCGAGGGCTCAACTTGCACTTCTTCATGAACCTCATAACACCCTTCATGGGTGAAACTCTGAGCAATACCTTCTCTCCCACCATGTAGGCAACATCACGAACTTCCGATCGACGTTACTCTTTTGTCTAGACTGTGTCGTGCGAATACGATCCTGAATCAACTTAACCTTTTCCAAAGCATCCTGAATCACATCAGTACCTAATAGCCTAGCCTCACCCGGCCCAAACAAACCAACCGAAGACCGACACCGCCTCCCATACAAGGCCTTATACGGAGCCATATGAATACTCGATAAGTAGTTGTTGTTGTACACAAACTCTACAAGCGGTAGAAACTGATCCCAAGAACCCCTAAAATCCATGACACAAATGAATAGCATATCCTCCAATATCTGAATGGTGCACTCAGATTGTCCGTCGGTCTGAGGGTGGAATGTTGTACTCAACTCAACCTATGTGCCTAAATCTCGCTGCACTACTCTCCAAAACTATGATGTGAATTGTGTGCCCCAATCTGAAATAATGGATATCGGCACACCGTGAATGTAAGGCCCCAAAAAATCTCGCTAAGTAACTTAGGATTTCGTGGTGCCGCGTAGGCTAATTATAATATTTTATGTGGTATTAACATGGTGGGCATCCGTTGGATTTGGTAAATAAGTGTACAAGGCCTATGGTAAGTAATTTGGGGCCAAGGAAAGGCCTAAGCCTAAGTCAAATTGGAAAAGTTCATAATAGGCTATGATTCCAAGTGAGTTTGCACAAGTTCACACTTTGAACGAGCATATATATATATATATATGGTTTTATGTGATTAAAGACCTATCATATGAAAGGTCTTCGAGTCTAGTTTCCAACGCTTTAAACTGTTCGTCATTTGGATATTCCTACACAAAGGTATGATCAAATTACCAAAGGCTGGAAAATTGCGATACTCTGTCGAATCTGCGATCGCAAATATGTCGCATTTTTGACTCTGCGATCGCAGATTTATCGCAGATTGGGCCAGTGTTGCCCAGTTTTAGGCACCTATTTTGCAATGCATTTTGCGGCCCACATTCTTGTTTTGCGGTCCATTCTGTGATCGTAGACCCGATTTCGGAGGCTTATTTTTCCTATTTTTATAACCCAACCCCATTTTAATATATAGTCTTTGGGTCTTCATTTGGGGTCATTTCCTACTATTTTTAGAGAGAGCTGAGAGCATATAGAGAGATAAAGAGGGAGAAGGAGCCTAGCTTCATAATCACCCATCTCTTGCTCAAGTCTTCAAGAATCAAAGAACTCAATTACATGTTATTCATATAAGAGATTGAGATTGCTAGAATTTCCGGAACGTCGTAATAACTTAAGGAAAGCTTAAACAAGGTATGTATGGCTAAAACCCTGTATTTTAGGAATGGATCTCCATCGGTGTTTGTGTGAATACGGTAAGATTAAAGTTGAATTGTTGCATTGATTGTTGTTTCACATGAATTTGGGGTTGCGACCTTATAGGCGTGAAAGATGTGTCTCATTATGATCAATGTTCTATTCTTGATAACTTGAAAGGGTGCAAGGAATATGAATCATGTATTGAAATGCTTAGACCTTAAATTGAGATTGAAGCTGCATATGTTGTGACATCTATGTGAAGTCTCATATATGCTTACAATTCTATTTGCTCTTGTGTGCACATATTATCCTAAATTACAAATCTAACATTGAAATTGGGAATGATGTGAGATATGGCCTAGTGCCAAATATATGACGTGATAGATGTGGCCCCAAGTGCCTATGAAATGATATATGTGAAACAAAGACTGAAATGAGATGATTGATGAAAAAGGGAAACTCCTTGGTAAGGAGGCCTAGCCGATCGGGCCGAGATCGGACACCATGCCGCACACATGGTGGTATTGTATTTGTGATTGAATTATATGTCTCAAATGAGGCAACCTGGCCGATCGGGTCGAGATCGGACTCCGCTCTAGATAGCGATGGTATTGTGGACAATGATGAACAGTATGAAACGCCCCAAAACTAAAAGCTATGGGAAATAATGTGAAAAATTGTATGATTCTTTTATTTGATAATGTGGTGACCATTTAAAGTATTTGAGTTATACTTGTGATTCCTTTTATTTGATGATGTAGTGATTGTTTAAAGCTTTTGTTGAATCCTTATGATTTCCCTGTCCTTGTATGGTTGTTCTTTCTAATGAGATGGTGTTTAGTTATACATACTAGTGCTATTCGATGGCACTAATGTCCCTCTTACCGGGGGTGCTACATCTTTAAATGGATGTAGGTGTTTCTATAGCAGGCAGTGTTGGTCGCAGCTAGTGCCGCATCATCCTTTCAGCTGACTTGGTGAGCCCCACTTCATTTCGGGGTCATGTTTCATCTGTTTATCATGTACTTTGTATTTGAGGTATAGCCAGAGCCTTGTTACCGGCATTTTCATATTATTCGTCAATTGTATTTAGAGGCTCCGTAGACAGGTTGTGGGTAGTGTCGGGTATTGAAATTAAAATAGAAATATCAATGTTTTGGCAATGATGTATAAAACTTGTAATATCTTCAAAATTGTGAACGAAGTTTCTAATGGAAATGAAATGGAAATTGTTAATGACATGTTTATAGAATTTGATTAATGGTGTACATTTTCTTTTTATTCAAAGACGAATTTGGGTAGTATAAAACCTAACAGGCTTGCTCAGTCGAGTTTACTCGGTTGAGCGCCGGTCGCGCTCCTCGGGTTTTGGGGCGTGACCTGAAGGCAAACAATCTCACAAATGTAGATCTCAGCCAACCGCTCTGAAGAATATGTAGTCCCAACTGGAATGAAATATGCGAACTTAGTCAACCGGTCCACATCACCCAAATAATATCAAATTTCTTCAAAGTCCGTGGGAGCCTACCTACGAAGTCCATGATGATACGCTCCCATTTTCACTCAAGAATCTCAAGCCTCTGAAGCAAACCGCCCGATCTCTGATGCTCGTACTTCACCTGCTGATAGTTCAAGCACTAAGCTACAAACTCCACTATATCTTTCTTCATTATCCACCACCAATAGTGATGCCTCAAGTCCTAATACATCTTTGCAACACACAGATGAATGGAATACCGCAAACTGTGGGCCTCCTCAAGAATCAACTCACGTAACTCATCCACATCGGGCACACAAATTTGACCATGCATATGTAATACCCCATCATATCCAATAGAAACCTCCTTGGCATCACCGTGCTAAACCGTGTCCTTAAGGACAAGCAAATGGAGGTCGTCATACTGACGCTCTCTGAAGCGATCATATAAGGAAGATCGAGAAACCATATAAGCTAGAACCCTGGGCTCTGAAACATCTAACCTCACGAACTGATTGACCAAGGCTTGAACATCTGATGCAAGTGGTCTCTTACCAACATGAATATATGCAAGGCTACCCATGCTCACTACCTTTTTACTCAAGGCATCGGCCTCTACATTGGCCTTCCTGAGATGATACAAGATGGTAATATCATAGTCTTTTAATAGTTCCAACCATCTACGTTGTCTCAAATTTAGATCCATTTGCTTGAACAAGTGCTGTAGATTCTAATGATCTGTAAATGCCTTATAAGACATGCCATGGAGATAATGCCTCCAAATTTTCAATGCATGGACTATGGATGCCAACTCTAAATCATGAACAATGTAGTTATTCTCATGAGGCTTCAACTGGTGTGAAGCATAAGCAATCACTCTACCCCCTACATCAAGACATACCCAATACCAATCCGAGAAGCATCACAATACACTGTATATGAGCCCGACGCTAAAGGCAAAACTAGAACCGGAGCTATAGTCAAAGCAGTCTTGTGCTTTTGAAAGCTCTTCTCACACTCATCAGACCACCTAAATGGGGCATCCTTCTGGGTGAACCTAGTTAAAAGTGTTACAATGGATGAGAAACCCTACACAAAGCGGTGATAATATTCGGCCATGCCATGAAAACTCTGAATCTTAGTAGCTGAAGACGGTCTGGGACAACTATGAACCACATCAATCTTCTTCGGATCCACCTTGATCCCCTCGATGAATACCACGTGCCCCAAGAACGCCACTGAACTGAGCCAAAACTCACACTTGGAGAACTTAGCATAAAGTTTCTCCTCCCTCAATGTCTGTAGTACAATCCTCAGATGTTGTGCATGCTCCTCTTGACTACGTGTCTTCACAAGATATCATCAATAAATACTATGGCTGGAACAATGTTCATCAGATGCATGAAATCTGTTGGGGAATTGGTCAGCATGAAAGACATCACAAGGAACTCGTACTGACCATAGCGGGTCCTGAATCGTCTTCAAAATATCAGAGTTCCGAATCTTCAACTAGTGATACCCAGACCTCAAGTCAATCTTAGACAACACTCTAGTTCCCTGAAGCTGGTCAAATAAGTCATCAATGCACGACAAAGGATACTTGTTCTTAATTGTAACTTTGTTCAACTGCCTATAGTCAATGCACATCCGCATAGTACCATCCTTCTTCTTCACAAACATAACCGGTGCACCTAGTGCGACACATTAGGCTTAATGAACCCCTTATCAAGAAGATCATAAAATTGCTCTTTCAATTCCTTCAACCGTGCTGGTGCCATGCGATACGGAGGAATAGAAATGGGCTTAGTGACAGACACTAAGTCAATACCAAAATCAATGTCTCTGTCGGGTGGCATGCCAAGCAGGTCTACAGGAAACACATTCAGAAAGTCTCACACTATCGAAACAGAAGCAATGGTAGGATTATCAACACCAACATCCCTCACAAAAGCCAAATATGACAAATACCCCTTCCCAACCATTTAGATATGAAATCACTTTACTGGGAACATAGTCCAAAGAACCTCTCCACTCGATCCTAGGTAATCCCCGCATTCCCAACGTCATGGTCTTAGTGTGTCAATCCAGAATAGCATGACATAGGGACAACCAAGCCATGCCTAAAATCACATCAAAATTAACCATACTAAGCAATAAGAGATCAACTCTCATCTCAAATTACCCAATGTTCATCACACACCGATACACATGATCCATAATAATAAAATCACTCACCGGCGTAGATACATGAACATGCGTAACTAAGGACTCACGGGGCATATCCAATATCGAGCAAAATACGATGATACATATGAATAAGTGGAACCATGATTAAATAATATGGAAGCATCCTTGTGGCACACTGGAACAATACCTGTGATCACTGCATCTGAAGCAACGACCTCTAGCCTGGCAGGGAAAGCATAGCATCGAGCCTGACCACTACTTGATCGACCTCCCCCTTTAGGGAGACCTCTAGTTGCCTAAGCCCCACCCTAAACTGGCTGAGCGGGTGGTGAAGTAACTAGTGCGGAAGTCATAGCATAAACCATTTGCTGAACTGGACCTCCCAAAAGATGGGGACAATGCCTTTTTATATGACCAAAAGTCTCCACACTCAAAGCAACATGGATCCAACAATGGCAGCTGGTACTGAATCGGACCTTGAGAACAAGAATAACTACTAGAAGGACCTGATATAGATGAAATCTAAACTGATGGAGCACAAGATGAACCCTGAACTAGGAGGGCACTGAGAGATAACTGACCCAGACGAGCACTATATGAACCATGGCTAGCTGATGCACTATGACGAACTGGACGAGCTATCTGAGCGGGCCTATAAGGGTGACTCCCACTGTGGTGGGACAGTCCTCCAAAAGAAACACCGCTGAAACCACCCGAACCACAAGGCTTCTTGGACTCCCTCTCCTCACGCTCCTGACTACGAACCTGCTTTAGCTGCCTAGCAATATCAACCACCTCATCAAACCTAGCACCTAATGCAATCTCCCAAGTCATGACGAAGTGTAGTCCATAGTTGAGGCCATCAATGAACCTCCTAATACCCTACTCTCTCTCCCCGTGGGAACCAACCAGATCGAGTGGCGAGTCAACTCTGAAGTAACAGAACTAGCCTTGAACTGAAAGCAGTGACGAGCTCAGAAAGGTATAGTCTAAATCCAAATAATAACAATACAGAGATAACAAAAAAATGATAGTAATAACTCAATGAAATCTCATAATAAATTTGTACACAGTACAAAAGCGTACAATGCTTTCAAGTTAATAGTTTAAGCTCAGCACTGTTAAAATATGCCAAGTATAACTGATATGCGGAATGTTACATCTCTATGTCTACATGTCAAATGTGCATGTCACATGTAATGCATCACAGTGATAAACGCTTGTACTCACACTCCCAAAGTACTCAATTTCATTGTCTCACACTCCCCACTCATCACTCTCAGTTACTTAGCACACTCAATCACTCAACATTGTACGGTACCTCCGCCCACTGCTAGTATGTCAGACTCCGAAGGGGCGGATCCTGCCCAAGCGCTAATATAATCCAACATGGCATGTTGCGTCGCGCAGCCCGATCCTATAATGAATCAATAAAACTTGTTGTGGCGTGTAGCCCGATCCCATAATGAATCAATAAAACTTGTTGCGACGTGCAACCTGATCCCATAATGAATCAATAAAACTTGTTGCAACAGGCAGCCTGATCCCATAAATATCACTTACAATCCGGCCCTCCGGCCCCAACTCAGTCATCAATCTCTCCAGTCTCTCGGGCTCACAAATCTCATGCCAATTAGCCCAAACAATGATAACATAATGTAACAATAAATGACAACAGAGACTGAGATATGATATGAAAATGATGACTGTGACTAAGTATATAATTGCAGTTTAAACAAATAATTCAATAGTAGAAATGACCTCAGTGGGTTCCAACAGAATAAGTATATAGCTTAAATATGATTTTTAATATAGATCATAGCTCAATTACTATAACACATAGGGATTACATGAATAAAAATAAGGTTCGATAACTACACGGTACCACGGAGTCAACCGAGTCACAATTACCACAGTTCACGCCCACACACCCATCACCTAGCATGTGCGTCACCTCAACACCAAGCACATAATATGTATTTCAGGGAGTCATACCCCTCAGTACCAAGCTTAGAAGTGTTACTTACCTCAAACCACGCAAATTACAATTCCAACAAGCCCTTACCTTGCGAATCGACCTCTGAATAACTCGAATCTAGCCACAAACAACTTAGTGTAATTAATACAAGCTACAAGAATCGATTCCATACAATAAAGCTAAGTTCTTTAACCAAAGTCAAAAAGTCAACCCCGAGCCCACATTTCGAACCCAACAAAATTTATAAAATTCGAGTACCCATTCAATAACAAGTCCAACCATACCAAAATCATCAAATTCCGACCTCAAATCACCTTTCAAATCCTCAAGCTTATGATGTTTCCTTTTTCCTAATTTTTTCAACCCAAAATACTGATTAAATGGTAAAAACAATGATGGATTCATGTCTATTAATTAAATCTGAGTTAGAATCACTTACCCAAATCAACTCCTTGAAAATCTCTCCAAATATTACCTCAATCCGAGCTCCCAGAGTTCAAATGTGAAATAATACTCTAACCCTCGTTTTTAAAATTAAATAGTCTACCTAGTTGTTCCTATTCGCGATCGCGAAGAATAAAAAAATGCTGCCCTAAAATTTACTCTTCTCGAACGAAAAAATTCCATCATGAACGCGGTGACTAATTCCCCAAAAGGTACGCGATCGCGGACATACATGTGCGACCGCGTAGAACAATGCATCTGACATCCCATTCTCTTTTTCCCTCTTTGTGAACACGACACTTCTCACGCGTTCGCGTAGCACTAACTCCCCAAGGTTTGCGATCGCTGACCAATTCTCACGAATGAATAGAACAATTTCACCGATCACCCAAACAACCCTTTGCGATCACGAACCTTCACTCGCGATCACATATAAGGAAACCAACAACAGATATAACAGCAGTCCAACAAGTCTAAAAATGAGCCGAACATGATCTAAATCACACCTGAGGCCCTCCAGGACCACCCCATCCAAACATACCAACATATCCTAAAACATCATACAAACTTATTTGAAGTCTCAAATCACATCAAACAACATCGAAAACACGAATCGTACCCCTATTCAAGTCTAATGAAATATTAAACTTCTAACTTCTAAAACCAATGTCAAAACCCACCAAATCAACTCCGATTGATCTTAAATTTTGCACACAAGTCATAAATAATACAACAGACCTATTTCAACTCCTGAAACAAAAATCTAAGCCTGGTAACAACAAAGTAAACTCTCGGTCAAACTTATCAACTTTTCAAACCTTCAACTTTTCAACTTTCGCCAATTCAAGTCAAAATGATACGGACCTCCAAATCAAAATTCAGACATACTCCTAACTCCAAAATCACCATACGAAGCTATCAGAACCATCAAGACTCCATTTCGGAGTCATTTACATATAAGTCAATATCCGGTTAACTCTTTTAACTTTGGCTTCCAACCTTGGTACTAAGTGTCCCAATTCATTCTGAAACATCCTTGGAACCAACCAACCACCCCAGAAATTCACACAACAACAAACAAACATAGAATAAGCAATAAATGGAGTAACGAGGCTACAATACTCAAAATAACTGGTCGGGTCGTTACAATTAAAGAGATGTTTCTCTATGATCATATGCTTAAGTCACATTTGTTCTTTATTTATAAAGGCTTCTTTATAACAATGATCTTTTATGTTTTGTAGTCTAAGTATTAATGAATACTTTCTTTCCGTTATTTTTTATTTGGTTGACATATGTTCAAGGAAGAAACTACAATTTTTGTTACTCATCTTCTGAATGGGTGCATGATATTCATATTTAATATGTCAACAATATGTACTGCTTGTGCCTTAAAGTAATGGAATTAAGCCGAGTTATAGTCAATCTCTACTGATATAAAAGTGATCACATATTTTTGTTATATGCTTAGACCGAGTATCTAAATATTAAGAATACTAGTCTTAGTTACATATATCCCTATTCTTCTACAAGTTAATTATAACATATATTGTCACATTAAATGGATGTAGCCATTCTAAGTGTTTCCTTGTTCCTATTTCAGACATGGGTAGACGAGGACAAGCTCGAAGTACCCCAAGTAGGAATTATCAAATTCGAGCAAGGGGACAACATAGAAGGATGCGTCGTCGCATGACTTATTTCTGTATTGATTCAGACTAGGAGTCTGAAGTCATCAGGAATGTCCGAAAAATGAAGCAAAGTAATTTAATGGATCGAAGCGCCGAACGAGGGGAAGGAGAAAAGAAATTTAGGGAGTTTAAAAAATTTAAAATGGGCCCTGATGATTCTATTCCTGAACATGTACACTTATTTTTTAGTTTTAAAATGGCCGAATTTTCTAATTACATAGAGATTACTGATTGGGAAGCTTTAGCTATTTTAGCAGACTCTCTTCGAGAGCCTTGGGGTAAAATTTTAACTGACGTTTATCATGGTATCTGGCCTAATGAACCTTTTAGCATATATGCGCAAGAGTCAATATATAATTGGTATATGTATGTCCTAGAAAATATGTATTATTTTAATGAAATTTAAATTATGTTGCTTGTCTCACTAGTTACATATATTATTTGTTATTTTATTTTGTAATGGATTGAGACTTGAAATGAAATATACACTAAGAAGGTATTTTAATATTAATTAAAATATTTAGATATAGATGATGAATGAAAACGTAGTGACCTTTCGATTCTATACTAAATGTAGAATTAATATTATAATTAATTTGTTTGAGTATGCACATGCATAAATTTAGTGAAATATATATAAATTATTTAAACTTGTAATATTGTCTCTAATAACAGATATGGCATTGAAAAATATCATTGCTGACTTGAACAAATGTGACAAACGAAATGGTGAAAATTATGACATATGGAGTCGTAAGATGCGGTATGTACTCGAAGAGAAGATGCTCTTGAAAGTATTAACTATGTTATGAGTCACTCATAGGAGGGTAACACTGCCCAACACATGAGGGATCTAAAAATTCATAATATTGGAAAAAGAAAGATTCCACTGCACATGAAATTATTGTAAATTCAGTTGTTAATGATTTCATCCACGAATGTGAGCAATATCCTATTGCTCAAGTCATAAGGGCACATTTAAGAGAGACATATGGTGGTGCAAACATGTCGCCTTAGATAGCTCACAATCAAGTTTGACAAGTACAAAAATTGTCATGATTAATGGTGGAAAAATGGTTAAAAAAATACTTATCCACCCATATCATCCATTAAAAATGGGTTGGAAAATGAAAATTTTAAAAATGGGTCAAATATAGATAAGAATCATATTATCCACTTAAAAAAAGAATAACCAATGGATAATTAATGAGTTTAACTTTTACATTTGTAAAGCCTCAAATTGGGGGTTCCTCAAGTTTGGAAGACTAAGAATTTTCCCAAAAGTGATCATATTCAAGAAACCATGGATAATATGAATATCCATATTATTCGTTGATTAACCCATTTTCTATATTAAATATGGATCATATCAGATAATTTATTCATTTTTTGCATTACCCATTTTTACTCGTCCATATCTAACCCGACCTGCCCGTTCACCACCCCTAGTAATGATCATAGTGTCAAGCAACATCTAAGGGTGATGTCAAATATGATTGCTAAACTCTAAAGTGCTAGTCATGTTCTCTCTGATGAGCAGCAGGTTCAGGCAGTATATCGGTCTATTCCCATTAATTGGGAACATCTAAAGGTTAACTTGACCCACAATGATAGCATCAAAACGTTTGCTGATGTTGTCACTCATGTGGAACTTGAAGACGAGCGGTTTGGTGCTGCTAAAGCTGTAAATCTCTTCATGTCCTTATTCGTAATTTGATACTTAAAAACGCTTCTTGAAAAACTTGGTCAAACGCAAATTTTTGGTAAAAAGTGCTTTCCAGATTGATAGCCAAATACATACTGTTTTTCTTCAAAAGTACTTTTTCGAAAAACACTTTTAGAAAAAATATTTTTCCAAATAAATTAATTATTCTAGCTTGGCCAAACAGACTATTAATCTCCTCTATGTTTTTGGTTTTTGCAAATGATTTCGTGTACATATTTAACCAGATGTCCACATCCTGTTTGCTTTACAGTTCTCAAAATACAAAATGTCATTTTCTTCTTCTATTTTTGGTACATGCAATTATTCCTGCCAATGTAGAATCCTTTAGCCAGCGTCGCTGGCCATCAATAAAATTATAGGATAATTGCACTTTTGATATATTAGCCATTCTTTATTCTCATTTTGATCCTTTTGATATTTGATTGAGTATATTTAATTTCCAATTAATAAAAATGTGTATTTTTAGTCTCTTTGTTTAGAATTTGTGCGTTATTATAATTAATTATAGAGGTATATCGTCCTGAAATATGAAGTAAAAATATGAATATAGCATAACACATGAGTAAATAGATGGTTTAACCACCCCTAGTAATGATCATAGTGTCAAGCAACATCTAAGGGTGATGTCAAATATGATTGCTAAACTCTAAAGTGCTAGTCATGTTCTCTCTGATGAGCAGCAGGTTCAGGCAGTATATCGGTCTATTCCCATTAATTGGGAACATCTAAAGGTTAACTTGACCCACAATGATAGCATCAAAACGTTTGCTGATGTTGTCACTCATGTGGAACTTGAAGACGAGCGGTTTGGTGCTGCTAAAGCTGTAAATCTCTTCATGTCCTTATTCGTAATTTGATACTTAAAAACGCTTCTTGAAAAACTTGGTCAAACGCAAATTTTTGGTAAAAAGTGCTTTCCAGATTGATAGCCAAATACATACTGTTTTTCTTCAAAAGTACTTTTTCGAAAAACACTTTTAGAAAAAATATTTTTCCAAATAAATTAATTATTCTAGCTTGGCCAAACAGACTATTAATCTCCTCTATGTTTTTGGTTTTTGCAAATGATTTCGTGTACATATTTAACCAGATGTCCACATCCTGTTTGCTTTACAGTTCTCAAAATACAAAATGTCATTTTCTTCTTCTATTTTTGGTACATGCAATTATTCCTGCCAATGTAGAATCCTTTAGCCAGCGTCGCTGGCCATCAATAAAATTATAGGATAATTGCACTTTTGATATATTAGCCATTCTTTATTCTCATTTTGATCCTTTTGATATTTGATTGAGTATATTTAATTTCCAATTAATAAAAATGTGTATTTTTAGTCTCTTTGTTTAGAATTTGTGCGTTATTATAATTAATTATAGAGGTATATCGTCCTGAAATATGAAGTAAAAATATGAATATAGCATAACACATGAGTAAATAGATGGTTTAATAATTGACAATTCGCTAAACTTGTGAAGATTTACAGTAGGTAGATTACACAATATAGATTTCAATTAATTGAAGTTTATGTATGCTTAATCATAATATTATGAGGAGCGAAATTAGAATTTGTCAATGTTTCAGCGATTAAAAGCACAAATAAATTATTCTTGGCTCGATTTTCATTAGACCTATTTCGGATGTAACAAATCACGCAAAATAACTATACTTCACCCGGTAGCAGGATCAAATAGGTTATTGTTTGGCATTTATACAACGGTTAAGTCCATCTTTAAATTTTATGCGTTTGGAGCAAAAATAAGGAGAAAAGTTTTCCCGCCAAAATTTATTTTTCTAAGTTATGTTGTGTTTGGTTGATAGTTTTTAAAATAAAAAAAAGTTTTCTTTTTTCGAAATTTGAACTTGTGTTTATTTGATAGTTTTTTTCAAAAAATAAATTTTGTCGAATATGTGAATTATATTTTATATGAATTGTGTCAATTTTTGTATAACCTGGGGATGTAGCTCAAATGGTAGAGCGCTCGCTTTGCATGCGAGAGGTACAGGGTTCGATCCCCTGCATCTCCATTTTAATTTGGAACTGTTTTCTTATATTCTCAATATTTCTTGATGAAAGTCCACTGTACTCTTTTAGTTTTCCTTCACAAAAATTCAATATATTATTTGATATGAATTGTTCCAGAATAACTTGCTTGTTCTTCGAGCCCTCCCAAACCCTTCACTAATATTTTAGTGTCAACTGTCAATATATAGTACGTGATGATGCATTCACTATGTTCAACTTGGTTATATACATACAGAAACAACTACTGTTGTTGGAAATCACCTGAAAGAAAAGAGTTTCAAGAAGATTTTTTCAAATTTTGATTACTAGTATATTTTAATCTCAAACTACTATACTTGAATCTCAAAATAGTTAAAATCTGCAGTGTGATCTCAATATCTATTCTATTTCACTCTTCTCATTCTAACTCACATGTGTGAACAATTTCGTTCCAACTCTAGATAAAGAAATAAAGTTACTGATAAATTGACAATTAATATCATTGGGGAGGGTGAGCAGGCGGGATATGGCACACCTTGAACTAACTGAGGACATGACCCTGGATAGGAGGGGGTGGAAGTTGAGAATTAGGGTAGAAGGTCAGTAGGTAGCCGTGTGTTTCTCTTTGTCTTCATTAGTTCGATAATAGTAGTATTAGTATGATACCCTTTTTATCCTTAGTTTAATATTATCGTATATTTTGTTCTGTTATTACTTGCCATCAGCACTCCCTTAGTTTGCTATCAGCACTTCTTTCATATTCTCTATTGCTATCTTGGATTTAGTTTTCTAAATATATTGTTTTGCTATTGGTATTTTTTTCATATTCTCTATTGCTATCCTCGATTTAGTTTTCTAAATATATTGTCTTGTTACCACTTGCTATCAATGCTTCTTCCATCTTCTCTAGCCAAAGGTCTATCGAAAACAGTCTCTCTGCCGTTCCATGGTAGGGGTAAGGCTGCGTACATCCAACGCTCCCTAGACTCCACTTGTGAAATTACACTAGGCTGTTGTTATTGTAGTAATAAACGCTGACCACATAATATCCCATATATTGTAGTTTCTCTTTATTTTTATGTTGGTTTATCATGATCATAATATGTATTTTTTTCTTCCTTTTTTTGGGTAAAAATACGAAATTTTCATTCATTAGATAGTACGATTACATAAAGCTAAAGTCCCATTGGGATCACTAGCAGTTACAATCATAGGGCTGTTGATACTAGAATTGCAATTAGCAAAAGGATTTTCAAGTTCGGTCAAGCTATTAAGAACATTTGTAGATACAATCCTAGAACTAGTTGAGCCGATTTTGTCTTCATAGAGAAGCTTCAAAAAGGCAGCAGGAGGGTACGTCCAAACTGTCAGTGGGCTATTGCTTGCCTGCTTGGATCCTTTAGTAGCCAAAAAGTGAGCAACCTTGTTTCCTTCCCTAAAGTTATGCCGGATTGGCGGATTCCTCAGTTTCTTCAGTAGTGACCTGCACTCAGTAATCCCCAGTTTCCTTCTTGGTTATTCAGGGACTTTAAATTATCTGTCCGAAAACTACATTGGTGGTTTGAGAACATCTCATGGGAAATTTGCTTTCTTTTATATCTTTCCTCTGAGTTATTTTCGATATTCCACCTTCATTTTAAAACGTAACCTCACAATCTAGTTAGAGGTGGAGCTAATATTTTACCTTTATGAGTTTTGGATCTTAAAACGACGATATCAAATGCTTTCAAATTTTGTTATATATACATATTTAATAAAAATACACTATTTAAACAAATGCTATTGGGTTCAACCAAATCTTTATTTGTCTTCTAGCTTCTCCCCTGAATCTAGTGATTGATAAATAATAACATGATAAATGGTGTAGTAGTTTTTCTCTAGAAAATCTATCCACCTAAATTCTAGTGCTTTCTCGTATTTGCCTTCATATTAAGATTATCGAAATCTAACAGCCAGAAAAGGGCATTTGGTCTAGTGGTATGATTCTCGCTTAGGGTGCGAGAGGTCCCGAGTTCAATTCTCGGAATGCCCCCTCAAATTTTGTATTTTTTGCCATTCCCCTACATTTTTCCAGTATGTTAAATTGGAAAAAGGAAAAGATGAATGCTTCTGGAGTTAGCATGTTTAAGTGTTTTAGAGTTCATTATGATGCATATTTTGTTGAGGATTTTAAAATGGAAAAGTCTTAAAAAGAGGGTGAATGGAAAATGAAATTTTTGAGTAAAATTTTAAGTTTCCCTCTCTTG
Organism: Nicotiana tabacum; assembly: GCF_000715075.1. Classification (NCBI taxonomy): domain Eukaryota; kingdom Viridiplantae; phylum Streptophyta; class Magnoliopsida; order Solanales; family Solanaceae; genus Nicotiana; species Nicotiana tabacum. Next base: position 85,798,846 of record NC_134101.1, on the reverse strand, counting down.
AAACATTGTCTCATATTGGAAGAAGAAAAGGATTTTGGTGGGTATATATACAATTGCTCTTCTTGTAGCTCTTAAAGAGTTAAGAAGAAGGCAAGTCTCGCGTCGTCGTCGTCGTCGCTCGCTCGGCTTTGGCTACGGCTTCGGTCAAGTGATCGATTGATTGATTAATTTTTTGGACCAAATTTATTTGTTAATAGTAAATATTAACGTAATATTATCCGTGTTTGTAACAGATATGTTCCAATCCGTGGATTTGTTCCAGCACGCTAATGCGTCTCCCCCAATTGCCAAATGCTTGCTCCATAATAGCAAGTGATTGCTCCATTAGTTAGCAGCCTGGTGCTCCGTCCACCATGACCAAGTGCTCCACTAAATGAGTGGCAGCGGGTCTGTGTTTAGCAGCTAACTGCACTATAAATAGATGGAGCAAGCAACTTGTTAAAGACACACAGAAAGAAATCGTTCCTCTTCAGTTTACACAACTACTGATATCCTCTTCAGTAAGAACTCAACATCGACTATAAATTGCATTCCTTCCTCTCAGAATTTCCATTCGACTTCTGAGTTCTCCTCCTTTGTTGTGCATTGTTTAAAACTACAAACAAAACAACCGTAAGTGTGATTTGCTACCGAACTTTGTGTTCATTGAAATACTGGAGTTTGAAGTACCGCTACACTAGTGTGTAATTCGTTCTATCCTGGAGGAAATAATACATAACCTTGGGTACTAAGAGAAGGAGATTAAATTCCTTAAGGAAATACTGTGAATTCAGTGGGCTCGAATTAATTACTGTTTTGTTTATATTTACGTTTATACGCTAACTTTCTTTTCTCCAGAATTATAATTTACAAATACAGCAAGTAAGAAGATACCAAAAACCAACAAGCTTCAGGAATTTAATTTATTTCTGTATTTGTGTTATACTTACTGCTCTGGAGACTAAAAACTTTGCGGTTTTGTCTACTCCCGTGTTGGAGATTAAAGCCTTCGTGGCGGTTTGTTGGAGATTAAAATCTACGTGATTTTTTCTCTCCAAATTTAAATGTTTATTAAACGTTTGTTTGTGTCATTCTTTTAGAGATCATGTTCCCGAAATTAGGAAGAACTTAGTCTCTACTGGACTTCTTGTAAAGCACGGTAAGTGTATTTTTGTATCTGACAAGGTGGTTATAAGTAAGAATGAAATGTTTGTAGGAAAAGGTTACCTTACTGAGGGCCTTTGCAAGTTGAATGTAATAGTTGTCGAAACTAATAATAAAACTTCAGTTTCTTTTTACTTACTTGAGTCAAATAATTTATGGCATGTACGTTTAGGTCATGTCAATTATAAAACCTTATGGAAAATGATTAACTTGGAAGTATTGCCTAAGTTTGAATGCGGAAAATCAAAATGTCAAATATGTGTGGAATCTAAGTATGTTAAACATCCTTATAGGTCGGTTAAAACGAATTCAAATCCTTTAGATTTAATTCACACAGATATTTGCGACATGAAGTCAATACTATCTCGCGGTGAAAAGAAGTATTTCATAACTTTATTGACGACATTACTCGATATTGCCATGTTTACTTACTTAATAGTAAAGATAAAGCAATAGATGCATTCGGGCAATATAAATATGAAGTTGAAACACAACTTAACAAGAAAGTCAAAATGATAAGAAGTGATAGGGGTGGTGAATATGAATCTCTTTTTGAAGAAATATGTCTAGAATATGAAATTATTCATCAAACAACAACCCCTTACACGCCCCAATCCAATATGATTGCGGAAAGAAAGAATCGTTCATTAAAGGAGATGATGAACGTATTGTCTATAAGTTCTGGTTTGCCACCGAACTTGTGGGGGGAAGCCGTTCTTACGGCTAACCGGATACTAAATCGAGTACGCCATAACAAAACACAATCCATTCCATATGAAAAATGAAAAGGAAGAAAGCCCAACTTGAATTATTTGAAAGTGTGAGGGTATTTGGCAAAAGTGCAAGTTCCTATACCCAAAAGGGTAAAAATAGGACCGAAAACAGTTGATTGTGTTTTCATAGGATATGCGACCAATAGTAAAGCATATCGATTTCTGGTTCATAAATCAGAAAATCCTGACATTCATAATAATACGGTTATAAAATCAGATAATGCTGAGTTCTTTGAAAATATATATCCATATAAAAAGGAATGCGAGTCGATTGGTAAAGGATCTAAATGACCTCGGGAAGAAACAAAAGAAAGTACATTTAATCGGGAGGATCCAAGACGTAGTAAACGTCAAAGAACGTCTACTTTGTTTGGACCAGATTTTGTGACTTTCTTATTGGAAAATGAGCCTCAAACATTTAAAGAAGCTATGTCTTCTTCGGAATCATTGTTCTGGAAAGAGGCAGTCAATAGTGAAATAGAATCCATATTGAACAACCATACATAGGAATTGGTTGATCTTCCTCCTGGAAATAAGCCTTTGGGTTATAAATGGATTTTTAAAAGAAAAATGAAAGATGATGACACTATTGATAAATTTAAGGCAAAACTTGTTGTCAAAGGGTATAGACAACAAAAAGGTCTTGACTACTTTGATATATATTCTCCAGTGACCAGAATTACATCCATACGAATGCTAGTAGCTTTAGTTGCAGTTTATGGTCTTGAAATTCATCAAATGGACGTAGAGACAACCTTCTTAAATGGAGATTTGAGGAAGAAATCTACATGGAACAACCTGAAGAGTTTGTGGTTCCAGGTAATGAAAAGAAGGTAAGTACTTGTTAAGTCTTTCTATGGACTAAAACAAGCACCCAAACAATGACATGCAAAATTTGACCAAACAATGTTGTCAAATGGTTTTAAGATGAATGAATGTGGTAAATGTGTGTATATTAAAAATGTTCCAAATCACATAGTCATTGTTTGCCTATATGTGGATGATATGCTGATAATGAGTAATGACATTGCCAACATAAATGTGACTAAGCGTATGCTAACTAGCAAGTTTGATATGAAGGACTTGGGAGTTGCGGATTTAATTCTGGCGATTAAGATCCAAAAGAATCCTCAAGGCCGGACATTGTCACAATCTCATTATATTAAGACAGTACTTGAAAAATTCAAGCACTTAGGCTATAAAGTTGCAAAGACTCCAATTGACGTGAATCTTGCATTAGCAAAGAACAAAGGCCAAAGCATATCACAATTGGATTATGCTCGTGTGTTGGGATGCTTAATGTACATCATGAATTGTACACAACCAGATATAGCTTGTGCTATAAGTAAACTGAGTCGATACACAAGCAATCCAGGTCAATCTCATTGGATGGCAATAAAACGAGTTTTGGGATATTTAGGACAGACCCAAAACGTTGATTTGCACTACAGTAAATATCCTGCAGTGATTGAAGGATATTGTAATGCAAATTGGATCATCGGTTCAACTGATTCGAAGTCCACAAGTGGATAAGTATTCACTATTGGTGGAGGAGCGGTATCTTGGAAGTCGTCCAAACAAACTTGTATTGCTCGCTCTACAATGGAGGCTGAGTTCATAGCCTTAGATAAAGCCGGTGAAGAAGCTGAATGACTTCGGAATTTCTTGGAAAACATTCCATTTTGGCCCAAACCGTTGGCACTAATATGCATACATTGTGATAGCCAAGCAACAATTGGAAGGGCTGGGAGCGTTATGTATAACGGTAAATCTCGTCATATACGACGAAGACATAAAACCGTTAGGCAACTACTCTTTAGAGGAATTATCACAATTGACTATGTAAGGTCAAGTAATAATGTGTCGGATCCACTTACAAAAGCCCTAACTAGAGAGGTAGTTGAGAAATCATCGAGGGGAATGAGACTACGGCCGAGAACAAGTCATTGTGGCGGTAACTCTACCTAGAAGACTAGAGATCCCAAGATCTAGGTTCAAGGAGATCAAACAAAGTCATTAATGACGGTTCAACATTGTCAACAAAAATTTTGGTCCATTCTCGTGATGAGACAATGTTCAGTACCAAGGATAAAACATTAAGGCTTTTTAATGATTTCTAAATTTGATACGGAGTATATCAAATAGTGTATCTACGGGATGACACGATTAGAAATCACCTATGTAAGTGTGAAGTGTTAGCTGCTTCAAGGAGAATTTTGCAAGGCCAATTCTCTACGCACTTATGAAACCATGCGGTGTTCATGGCTGAAACGAACACAACAATGAGAACCAAAGATGGTTAAGGGCTGATTGTGTAACTTATGGTTGTCTAGGTATATACTAAAGTTCGACGGTTCAAAGATATCAAATCTACCGATTGACCGAGTATATCCGACATAAGTTCACTACGGAAAGATCAAAGGGAAACCTACTTATCCAGATGCAATTAATCCTTGTTGCAAATCACACAAGTTTTTCATGCATACTTCCGTGATATAGCCATTCCCATGTGGGGGATTGTTGAGGATTTTAAGATTGAAAAGTCTTAAAAAGAGGGTGAATGGAAAATTGAGGAAAAATGAAATTTTTGAGTAAAATTTTAAGTTTCTCTCTCTTGAAACATTGTACCATATTGGAAGAAGAAAAGTATTTTGGTGGGTATATATACAATTGCTCTTCTTGTAGCTCTTAAAGAGTTAAGAAGAAGGCAAGCCTCGCGTCGTCGTCGTCGCTCGCTCGCTTGGCTCGGCTTCGGCTACGGCTTCAACTTCGGATTCAGATTTGGATTTGGTCAAATGATCGATTGATTGATTAATTTTTTGGACCAAATTTATTTGTTAATAGTAAATATTAACGTAATATTATCCGTGTTTGTAACAGATATGTTCCAATCCGTGGATTTGTTCCAGCAGGCTAATGCGTCTCCCACCATTGCCAAATGCTTGCTCCATAATATCAAGTGATTGCTCCATTAGTTAGCAGCCTGGTGCTCCGTCCACCATGGCCAAGTGCTCCACTAAATGAGTGGCAGCGGGTCCGTGTTTAGCAGCTAACTGCACTATAAATAGATGGAGCAAGCAACTTGTTGAAGACACACATAAAAAAATCGTTCCTCTTCAGTTTACACAACTACTGATATCCTCTTCAGTAAGAACTCAACATCGGCTATAAATTGCATTCCTTCATCTCAGAATTTCCATTCGACTTCTGAGTTCTCCTCCTTTGTTGTGCATTGTTTTAAAACTACAAACAAAACAACCGTAAGTGTGATTTGCTACCGAACTTTGTGTTCGCTGAAATACTGGAGTTTGAAGTACCGCTACATTAGTGTGTAATTCGTTCTATCCTGGAAGAAATAATCCATAACCTTGGGTACTAGGAGGGGATTAAATTCCTTAAGGAGACACTGTGAATTCAGTGGGCTCGAATTAATTACTGTTTTGTTTGTATTTACGTTTATACGCTAACTTTCTTTTCTCCAGAAATATAATTTACAAATACAACAAGTAAGAAGATACCTGAAACCAACATATTTGTCACATTTTCAAAACTTTAGCAATCATATTCATGTTTTTTTGTTTCTCGCTAGTTGCTTACAACATTGGAATAGAGTCAAATCTAATATCGTTGCACTTATAAGTTTTTGTCTTTTGAAGTATATTTAAGTTCAAGAACCAAGGGGAGCAGTTTCCAATCTTGCTCTCCTTTTTGCATCAAATAATTACTAATTTGCTTTATATGTGATTGCATGGAAAAATAAAAACTCAAGTAAAAGAGTCACAAGTCTCTCTTTTCAGGAGCATGTTTTGGTTCTTTTGGAAATTAGTAGGCTTGATATGAAACTTATGTTTGTCTTATGTTTAAATTCATAGAAGAGTTGGGAGAGTGATAGGAGAGCCAAAATTAATATAAAAATGGGTAGATTTTATTGTAGAGAAATTTATTTGAGAAATATAATCCCTTTCAAAGATTTTATAATCAAAATACTCTAAATTTTAGGCAAAAGTTACTGAGTTCACGTAAACCCATAGGATAAATATTAGTATAGTAATAAACTGAAAAAATAAAAAGTTAATCGCTAGAAGAAGGTTGAACCTCCGACCTTGTGGTTAACAGCCACACGCTCTAACCAACTGAGCTATTCCACCTTGCTTGTCTAGCTGAAATAATTTAATTTACTTATCCAGAAAGGTCGCTTTCACCAATAAGAATAAAGAAAGAAAAGAAAGGAACTCATCCTTTGATATGAGAGCTGATTGCGGACGATGACTTGGTGAAAGAAATTTATGAAAAAAGATTATCAAACCAAGTTACGATCGAATTAGGCTAAGGCAGAACCGACTCCCCCTGAACCATCCCCAAAGGAGTAAGAAAGAAGAAGGAAACGGGAGTTTCTCACCCCATAGAGTATGAAGAAGCATAAAAAGGATACTGAGGTCTGGGCAAAGATACATAGTCCAAATACTAATATTGATATTAACAATTACCCAATAATTCAATAATACAACACACTATTTGCATTCTAAAAGTAATGATTTGATCCCAGTTGTAGATAAGTTGAGATAATTTACATGTCATTCAATCTGAAAAACCAAATTTTGATGTCAAAAAAGTTAATAAATACAATAGGGAAATAACTCGTTCACTTTGGGAAAATACAAAAGTGAAACAATCAACCTATTATAAAATGGACATCATTTACAATCTAAATAACAAATTGAGAATGAAAAAATCTTGATCTCATTTTGACAGAAATCCCTTGATACATTAAGCTCACTTCCTGTGAGAACCATGTAATGATCTTGGAGATCCCTCAAAGAGATCCAACAAGAAATTCTCCAAGTCATCGGCACTGTACTTAATGTATTTGTCACTAATATGGTTAGTGTGCCTTCCGATAAATGTTCTGTATGCTTGAATAACTTTGAGAGATATTGAGATTCGAAGATCTTCACGAAGTTGGCAATCAGGTATTGACCAACCTGTTTGGCTCTTGTAAGCTTCATCAAATGCAAGATAAAAGCTGTGCAGTCTCTCTTTGAGTAGAGTTTTAGAGATAGAATTTGAGCCTGGATTCTGAAGCCCCTCGTCCCTAAGTAACGAAAGGATGGAGCTCCAAGTAGCCCTCTCGTAGTTCATTGCATGTTGTTGGAATCTCCAATTGTGTTTGCGAATCCAATCATCGCCTAGTATTGTTCTTAGATCATGAGAATTCTTCACCTTTTCAGCCATGTAATGAATATTATTCATCAAGAAAAGGTGGCCTAATGATTCATCCTTGTACAACTTGGACTTATCGTCTAGGTTGCATTCCAACATTGAAGTGAAGGTTCGAAAATGTTGAGCCAGTGGAGAAATGTAGCAACTTGTGTTACTGTTGTCCTCTTCCCTATCCGGTGTCATTTCTGGTGAAATCGCCACCAAATCTTCTTGCTCGTTGTCCTTCAGAAGCTCGTTAAGGATCTTGCTATAATCTGTAAGAGTTTTCATGTAGTTCATAACGTATCTTGTGAGAGGATGTATTCCACCACCAGGAAAAGGATTCGTCGATATGCTGGATGCAACAGCATTCTCAAATTCAAGAAATGTTGTTCTTGCACAATCGGCCAAGCTTTCGAGGATGTCTTGGCACTTGGTTCTAACACATAATCCAGCATCATCAGAGTACATAGCATCAATATCTGGGATAAGATCTGAAAGCACCTCATACATGTCAAGAATCCGAATCAACTTCTCCGGTTGATGAGATCCAATAGCCACTGCTTCAGCAAATTTCAGTAGATGCAGTATTGAAGCTTTTGAAGATTCAGCAAAGCAAACCGAACTAACTGAATCAAGATCACCAAAAATCTGATCACTTAACCATTTTTCACTCGCTAGATAAACGCAAACAAAGATCTTCATACACCGTATCCACCTCCTGATTTTGGAGTTCAATGAGTTCCATTCCATCTTCATCACATTCTCAATACTCAACTTCTTAACTTCAAGAATGAATAAAAAATCATCCAATGCATCTTTTCTAACACTGATAAATGTTTGAGAACATTCTCTACCATAATTTGAATTGAACATCAAATTGGCAATGCACCTTAGGTCAGGAATCACATCCGGATGCACAAGTTCAACTACGTATTCCTCTGAGCGCCTACTCATGCTATCTCTTTGAACCACATCCTCTACTGAGTCATCTCCAAATGAAACAATAGAACCCTCATCATCTTCGCTTGAACGAAAAGACAAGTGCTCAGGCTCAAAAGGCTGCTTGTTATGAACAAGCAAATGCCTAAACTCCTCCTCAAGCCGATTCATCGCTATTTGCATAACCTCATGAGCCCTGCACAAAAGCTCATCCTCTTTACTATCTTTATCCACATTCAAACTCTCTAACCGTTCAATCAGTTTTCGAGCTTCATCCACAGACCTCAAATAATCATCTGCATATTCAGGACCACAATCCCATATAACAGATTGATCCACTTCCCAGCTCATCACCTTATTCTGCACAATGTTAAGCTGCTCCTCAAGTTCACTGAACTTCTCTACAGTGTCTTCAGTTTCACCAAATAATTTTTCATGTTTGTTTTCACTCAATTTGGTTATGGAAGACAACTGAGAGCCTAAATCAGCCAGAATTTTTCTTGCATCATGTGTTAAATTCTGTTTCTTTTCCAATGCTTTCACAATCTGCTGTGCAGCTGCAATCAGCTTTTCCTCATCCTCCATTACAGGAAGAGTAGCTTCACAGTCTCCCATATAGTTAAACCCACACAACATCTAAAGAATCAATTTTTTCTTTAACTCCAACCCCACTTTTTAGGGTGAATTGGATAGACAAACAAAAGGGCTCAAGCTAGAAATTTAAAAGGAAATTAAAGGACAATCAAAGATAGGATAAATGGGAATCAGAAGAAAGCTGAAATCTTGATACAGAAAGTAAGATATCCCAAAAACCCAAAGTTGTTAGCTAATTAAGGATTTCCTAAAAAGGTACAAAAATAGAAATATCTCCCAAGAAATATAAAGAATCAAACTTGTCTCAAGAATCAGAAGAAAGCTGAAATCTTGATGCAAAAAGCAAGATATCACTATATGAGTGAATAAGATCTATATATGCTGATAAGAAACTGACCCTTCTAGAGATATATTATCAGATTATAAGACTGGAATATAATATTTCCATGAAATAGAGTAAAACAAATGATGCTTCCTAAATATATGTGAAGGTTGTAGCAGCTTTCTGATGACTTTCTCTGAATTGGCATTGGTTTTGACAAGTGCGGCTTTGACCATTAGTCTTGTTGAAACTTTTGAGACAAACAGTCTCTTAACTTACCTGAAATAGTCTTTGCGGGTAAAACCGTTATTACTACAGGCAATATCTGTTTTTACTTTTTAGTAGGAGACAAAAAGAATCTATTTTTACTTTTTAGGACAAAAACTTAGGGGTCGTTTGGTTAGTAATCCGGTATAAAATTTGGGATTGCATCAGTATTAGCTATTACTAGTATAACTTTATACTAAAAACTTGGTATTCCCTCCGGTTCACAACAAGTGACCACTTTCCTTTCAACACGCTCATTAAGAAAATGCTAAATCATATACAAATATATCTAGTATGACTAAATTACCCTTATTAAATATTGGTCACATAGTTATAGTGAGGAGTGAGAAAACTTTTTAAGGATATGCACATAAGGGTAAAAGAGTAAAAACAAATTGAATTTTTTCTTAATTACCTAACTGGACACTTATTTTGAACCAAAATGAAAAAGTAAACTGATCACTTATTGTAAACCGGAGGGAGTATTATTTATCCATATAGGAGGTGAGATTATAATCCTTGGAATAACCCTGTTTTGAACTAAACGATCCCTTTACGGGGTCATGTGTGTTTTACGGACAAAATTATGGTGGAATTATAATGCATAAAGTTGTAATACGGAGATTGATAATTCCTGGATTATTTAGCACTAGTGATTTGTTTAATTTAAACTACATAAATTGGGATAAATTCTTGTTTTCAATTTTAACTTTGACCTTCTAAAAAGAGCTTTGCAGAAATACAAAATTATATTGGTATTACTTATACGGAAAACAAAAATGCAACCAAGTGAATTAGAAAATAAGACAGAACTTTACTTTTTGAGTAATCTGATTTAAATTCTTTCATTTTCTGTTTTTTTTTGTTAGTGAGGTAAGGAGATCCCATATGACATAACCATAAAAAAAAAGGTAAGGGGATTATTCCCTTCTTTTGAAATAAATATTCATTTTATAACAAATTTCGTTATAATATATTGGTGGCGTACGTTCTTTGTAATGAATCATGTAGGTCACTAAGAAATAAACAATATTTGGGTTCTTAAAACTTTGACTATTCTTTCTTTTCCGAACAGAGAAATAGTCATTCCAAATGATTAACAATTATTCAACAACTAGGAGGTTATGGTCTATTCTGTCTATTGTTGGATTCATATTGATACAAACGGCTTAAAAGATTGGATGAAAAAAAGCCGAAAAAGTCAGAAAAGACCAAAATTATGAATATGATTGTTGACACACATACAAAATATGAAGAAAGGTCTATAGGTTTGTAAAATAGTGAGTAGTAACAGTCAACTCATTCATCCCCTTCCTTCCTTACCTTTGTTATTTGTTATCAAAATGTAAAAAAAAAAAAATGAATATATGAAGTGTAGACTATTTTGTGTTTTATTTGAACTTTTTTTTCCAAAATAAATGTACAGAAGAGATATATTGGAACTGTAATCCCTAACCACAGATTTCTAGCTTTGTAAATGAAATTTTTTTCATTTAGAGGAGTTTACTTCCGATCCATTAATAAATAATATTCTGTGCAAATACTGATAAGTTGGGCCAATACATAAACTTTGAATACTTGATGGTTATACCGAAAATAATTGTGAAACTGATAGATTTGTGTTTGTTATTAGTCAATATATAGTTTGTCGTCTAATTCATTAATATTCAAAAGCAATTTAAACAAAGAAAAATGGGGTCGAAGAAGAACGTGACGAGCTACAAGTTGCAAGTTGCAACGATGAATAATCAACCTGAGGCAAAATAATACAACATTTAATGATGGTGGTTGGATGGATAAGATCTATCCCCTCTTAATCAAAAGTTTTGAATTTGAGCTATAAAAAAGAAAAAATTATAGTAGGAAGCACTTTTCTATTCAATAGATCTTACATGGCACGAATTTAGATTAATTGGAGCTTTAATACGAATACTGAACATCGAGTGAGAAGTTAAAAAAAGACAATAAGGTATAAATTAAAACTGACTTGTACATGTTGGTGCATGGGGGGATGTTTCTAGCTTCCACTTGCCTCCAGTTCTTTAATCTTGACCCCTTTTACATTAATCTTCTTGGGGTTGTTTATTTATTGCTTGGACAGCTTCTAGTCACGGGAATATAAAACATATTTATATTAGAAAGGGAAGACAGCCTGGGAAAGATGGAGCAACTTTCTGTTTAGGATTTAGTTTTTTTTGTATAATGACAGGGTAAAAAATTTAACATTATCATTGCAATTTCATTTATTATAACAAAAATATTAATTTATTTTTTTTGGTTATCATATCAAATTTACTACTGCTAATTATTATAGATTTTTACCTGATGATGCAAAGAAATTATACATTATCAGTGTACAAATTTAAACTAATTTATTCATGTCCTATGCCGTCAGACATGTGTCTCTGTGTGTATTCTGTTGGGTGGGAATGGGTTGTGTGTGTGGTGGTGGTGGTGGTGGGGGTAGATAAAGAAACGTGCTCCGGGAAAGAAAAGAAAAAGAACAAAGAAAAAGGAATGTCTTTGTTTTCATTATCTTTTATGTTTTATCCATTTATCCTCGTGATTTTTGAAGTCAACGATTTTTTCTTTTACTATTACTTTCATTGTTATCGATATACTACGCCATGCATAATATCATCAAAAATCAATAGAAAAAATATACAATTATTTAGTCTTGATAATAGATGTGAAAAGAATATTTAAATATTTGTAATCCGTGGAAGTAAACAACCATAATGGAATATGTGTCTTTTGATAGAGTTGAAAATACAATATCTTCGTTAATTCATTTAAAACTCCAAATAATTCAAATTTAGGGTGTCTATGGGGAAAACGTCTTCTATAATAAAATAATTTTTAGTATTTGATTGTTTGAATTACTGGAATGTTTTTCGAGAAAAATATTTTTCATCAAATAAGAAACGAAAACAATTTAATTCTTGCTCATATCATTTGCTTCAACGAACAAGCAGTATTCTTTTTCGTCGAACAAGGAGCATTATTGTTTATCTTTCAATCAATTAATTGACTGAATACTACATCATAGTCCTAAATTAATTGGGTCTATGAATCATATGCATTCATTCAACTTTATTTAGATCATTTAGTTTCACCATCAAGAAGTATGGTGGGATGAATATGATTCTTTCATTCTTAACAGTAACAGGAATTCACAAGCTTCGAGCTTATAAATAAAGAAATTTCTAGTAGTGAACACTTTCTCCTTTAATAGATGTCATGCGACATGAATCTAAACTAATCAGATTAGTGAATATTCAAGAAGAAAAAAAGCTGTGGAAAATTGTTTTTCTATTTTCTGTGTAGATAACTTTGTACAGTGGTCTCTATATATACACTGTCAATGTGTAGCTTACTAGTAAAGATAAATACAAAGAGTTATATTTACAGGTAATCACACTATTCTAAACTTCTTATAGAGGAGGGACTTTGGCTTTATCTTTGACCGTAGATCTGGGGCATTGAATGCACGCCATGTGTCCATTTGATGAGACCAAGATTGTAACATTGTGGTCGTCTCTTTCAGACATAACCCAAATACACTCAATAGAATCTAGGTCTCTTCTCCTCCGTCATCTTCCTTATTTGTTGTAGTATCAGTGAAAAGATTATTTCCAGCAACAATACCGAATACCTAATGATAAAAAAGAAAAAAGATTATTCAATATTCAAACTAATTAACATTGATCGACAACTTTAGACGGTGGTCCACCTCGTATATGCCATGTACTTTTGTACCAATCAAATACCGAAAAATATTTAAAAGAAATGATTTCTCAAAATAAACGTTACATACCAAATAGGATTTTGAAAATAAATAGATTCTGAACGATAACCACAATATGCTTGGTCTCTCTCGTTCCCGTTACTGAATTCTGCTTTTGTTGGTATATGTCTCTATCTTTTGCAAAAGAAGCTCCCTAAGTCTCAGTCTCTGGCCAATGAGATGCTCACGTTACCATCAATCCATATCCATTTAATTTGTTACTCCATCATTATCATAAACAAATTGGTAACTCCTTCGAATCTAAATATTAGTCGTCTTAACAAATTTAAATTCTTTTGAAATATTTAATATTTTGAAAAAAAGATATATATTGAATTGTTTCGTCAGTCGGATAAAAATACTTTTTCTTTGCCTGTCTCTCATTTGACCTTTGCCTTTTTTCAGTGGCCAAACTGAAGCGTTTTATGGTTCTTCAATTTTTAATTCACCCTTATTGGTCTGATAAGTGGCGTGATATGAATTAAGACATTTAAGAGAGTCAGAAAAGGTAATTTTGACAAATAATTTTATGATTAATTAAAGCTATGAAAATATTTACTGAAGAAGTATACATAAAGACTCAAAAGACATAAATGGATGATTGTACAAACACTGTTTAGTATCAAGTGGACAATAAATAGTGTTGGACCACTCAATTAGTTGCAGCTTAGACTTTAACTCACCAATTGGAGCAGAATGAACTTAATACACAAAATATGTACCTAGACTTGATAAAAAATTTCAAAGTTCAAAATTGGTGGTGAAATTTAATAAATTAATGTTGTGCTTTTCTTAAACTTTAAACACCCCACGACTTCAGATTTCAGATACTTCAAGTTCCTCGTCAAAAAGGTGAAGCAAAAACAAATTCATCAACATTAATTCATGCACCCTTAGACTTTTTGGTCCTCTGAATATTTCACACTCGAGCATTTGAACTTTGAATTTGACAAGTGAATTGTGCACTAATAATGCTTTTTGTGATTTCCCACTCAGCATTATTCGATGTTGGCTGAATACATACAGAGACACTTAAAGTTGACACGATCTTTCATTTAGACACCTGAACTTAAGAGAGTTCCTATTGAGCACGTACGTTACATGAACTTTGTTCCAATTAAACACTTCTTGCTGAATTGGCACGTAAAGTGAGTTTCACCCAATATGGGCGCGTGAAAAGCCCAAAAAACAGATTTTTTTTATTTCCTTCTTCTTCTTTATGTCCTCCACCATTGCCTCCTCCACTTTCCGTCATCTTCTCCGACTCATTTTCCTCTTATTCTTTCGAATCCCATACCAGATTAAAATTCAGCCGAAAACGAAAAGGTGAGTATTTTTGATTGGAAGAAAACGAAAAGGATAAAGTGAAGAAGAAGAAGCCTAACCCTGCCGCCAGAACTGAAATGAAGAAGTAGAAGCAGAGAACTGAGACTAAAATGAAGAAGAAGAAGCAGCAGCAGCAAAAGAAGAAGCAGAGATGGGTCGCTGGGTTGGAGACCCATTGATTAAACCCTAAACACCATTAATGGGGTCTTTAAAAAGCTTGAAGGTTTAAAATGGGTTACTTGATTTGATGAAAGTTTGGGAAATTAATATTGGGGTTGTCTTCGGGTCGTCATGGGGAATCTTTAGCTGAAGTTATAACAAATTTGGAGGAGTTTCTCTTAAAAATTTGGATTAAAATCGTGCTTGGAACAAGAACACACATGAAAAAAGTGAAGAACACCAAGACCACTAATTTCCAGAACACCAATTCTCAATTTTTTTAAATGTTCTCTTTCTTGGTTGGGTGTAAATTAAGCTTTTCTTTTCTTTTTTAGAATGTTATTTTTATTTTGTTTATTAAATAGATTTAACATAGTTTTTTCTTTTTTTTTTTACTCAAAATAATATATGTCATTTTTTTATTCGTCATTCGCCACATCATCAGCGAGTGCATTGCACAAACTTTGTAAGTTTGGCTGATTGTCAAATAAGTGCTCAATTGGAATAAGTTTCGGGTAGTAAAAGTGCTCAATAGGAACTCTCTTAAGTTCAGGTGTCTAAATGAAAGATCGTGCCAACTTTAAGTGTCTCCGTATGTATTCAACCTTCGATGTTTGTTTTGGGATCCTGATAAATTCGAATTCCTGTGATGACCCAAAAAGTCATCACTTATTTTAGAAATGAATTCTGTGTTCCGAGTCCTTAAAAACCTCTTTCAGCATCACATCGATTTGCCGTGCGTAGTCCGGGCGCGTAACCGGAAAGCCATTATGTGAAAATCTAAGGAAAATGATGAATTTTGACTCTAAAATGAATTTAAGTTGACTTCGGTAACATTTTTGGTAAACGGACCAGGACTCGTAATTTGATAGTCCCGAAGGGTCCGTAGGAAAATATTGGACTTGGGCGTATGCCCGGAATCGAATTCCGAGGTCCCAAGCCCGAGAAATAAATTTTTAAAGAAAATTATTTTCTGAAATATTTTTGAGTTTTTGGAAATGAAATGTGTTTAAAATTTGATGGTATCAGGACCGTATTTTAGTTCCGGAGCCCAGTATAGGTCTTATATGTGATTTAAGATGAGTTTGTGAAATTTGGTAAGAAACGAACTTAAAACGACGTGAATCGGACCGTATTTGAGAAAATTAATTTTTTTGGAAGTTCTTAGGTGATTTCATGAATTTGATGCTAAATTCATGGTTGTTGATGTTATTTTGGTGATTTGATCGCACGAGTAAGTCCGTAGGGTGTTTTTGAGGTAGTGTACATGTTTGATTTGGAGCCCCGAGGGCTCGGGTGAGTTTCGGATAGGCGTCGGAGTGTTTTTGGACTTAGAAATCTGGTATTTCTGCTGTTGCTGGTGTCTGAGTTTTTAACTCTATGCAATCGCGTGGTAACCCTCGCGAACGCGATGCACAAATGGGAAGGGGGAAGGTTTGCACTATGCGATCGCATAGAACCAGGTGTGAATGCGGAGCCTTAGGAGTTCAATCTACGCGAACGCACCCGGGCTGACGCAAACACATAGAATAGGAGATAGGTCGGGGGCTGGGTAGTTTTAACCCTATGCGAACGCGGCCCCTAGTTCGCGAACACGTAGGTCAGGAGAGTCAAACCTATGCGATCACATAGGCTTGTTCGCGATCGCATAACATCTTTTTGCCTAGTCATTTAAACAGTAACAGAACACATTCGAGATTAAACCCAAAATTCATAACTTCTTCTTCCAAACTCCAAATTGGGCGATTTTTGAAAGAGAAATTCACCACAAATTCATAGGTATGTAATCTTAGACTCATTTTCTTCAATTTTCATTAACACCCATTAGATTTCTAGGCCTAAATCATGTTCTTAAGGGTAGAAAATTAGGGATTTGGGTAAAGTTAGGGCTTTTTGTATAATTGGGATTTAGACATCGTTTTAGGGTCGGATTTTGGACCTAATTACATATTCGGGCTTGTGGCTGAATGGGTGATCGGGTTTTGGTTCGAACCTTGTGTTTTGACCATGCGGGCCCGGGTCGATTTTTGACTTTTTGGGAAGAATAATAGGAAATCTATAATTAAGCATTGAAATTGGATTGTTTAGCGTTTATTGATGTTATTAAGTCGATTATGTCTAGATACAATTGATTTGGAGCCAAATTCAAGAGGAAAAACGGTATTTGAGGCTTGAGTTGGCGGTGGAAGTTCGAGGTAAGTGTTTGGTCTAACCTTAGCTTGAGGGATTATGAGTTGTGTCTTATTTGCTACGTGTTAACTGTGGAGTACGATGTATAGGCATAGTGACGAGTATCTATACGTCGGCTTCAAGCATGCCCGTTAGTCTTGTATTGTAATTGTCATGACTCCGTTGTGGTTTATTATGCTTTATATGAGGATTATCATTATTGTTCCCTTGCCGGAATGTTATTATCATTATTGTTCCCTTGCCAGGATGTTACTGTCATATTATTATTCCCTTGCCGGGATGTTTGTTTTGATATTATTTTTTCCTTGCCATGACATTGTTGTTAAATTATTGTGCCCTTGCCGGGATTCTTTTATGATTGGTATTGATAAATGAAATGGGAGCGGGTTGCACACCTGTAACGGTAATATATGAAATGGGAGCGGGTTGCACGCCTGCAATGGTAGTATATGAAATGGGAGCGGGTTGCACGCCTACAACGATAATATGTGAAATGGGAGCGGATAGCACGCCTGCAACGGTAATATATGAAAATAGAGCGGGTTGCACGCCTGCAATAGTATCATATGAAATGGGATTGGGTTGCATGTCTGCAACGGTATTACATGTGTATCTGTTCTTCTTATTTCCTTATCTTTGCTGGTACTTGATTTATGACATTCCTTATATTTCTCTACTGTTGTATTGTTGTTATCTGTTACTCCACGCAGCATGTTTCCCCCGCCCAACTTTAGTTGTAATTATCTGTTTCTATTTCCAACACATGGGGTCGCTTGTGCTGATACTACACTCTGCACTGTGTGTAGATACTAATACCAGAGCATTTGGACCGTAGTGAGGGTGCTGTCTTCAGCCCACACATGCGACCCAAGGTAGTTCTGCAGACGTTCGCAGGCCTTGGCGTCTCCTCCTATATTTTCTCTTATGTTTTTACTTATTCAGAGACAGACTTATGTATTTCATTCAGACTTTGTTTGTAGTGTTCTTAGACAGTCTGTGACTTGTGATACCAAATTCTGGGTAGTCTTGTACTTCAGATTATGTAGTAGTGTTTGGTTGGAATATTAAGTTTCGGCTTCCGCATTTTCGATTGTTTAATCTTATTCTGTTGTTTAACCACTTAGTATTTTACATTGTTTAATATGTTTAAATAAAAAGGGAGATAAATTTGCAATATTCGGCTTGCCTAGCTTCCACGAGTAGGCGACATCACGACTCTCGAGGGCGAAAAATTTGGGTCGTGACAAGTCACCCAGAGGCTACAGATTTAGGAAAAAAAACTTCACATTTATTCCTTCCTATCGTGCGGTTTGGTTTCTCAATGCTAATTGAATTTCTACTCTGTTCTTTCGTAGATAGCGAGAACACACGCTTTCTCATCCACTGACCAGCAGCTTAAGCCCCCAGCAACAACTCCTACGAGGGGCAGAGCTCAGCCCAAAGTAGCAGCACTAGCGGCAGAGCCTCAGGGTGATTTTGATGGCGAGGTTCCGGCCCAGACAGTTCCGATGGGCCTAGCTCAGGTCCTAGAGTGGTTTATTACTACCCCAGTACTCTAGGATGCTCTGGTCTGTCTAGTGGGCCTTATGGAGAGTGTCACCCGGGCAGACTTGCTTCCTGTAGCACTAGCCGTCTCTCAGGCTGGAAGAGGAGCCCAGTCTCCTGCTACTCGAACTTCGGAGCAGATGAATCCCCAGTTTCAGACTCTAGTAGCTCAGCCAGTTGGAGCAGTTCAGCCGGGTGTGGTAGCTCATACCAGTGATGGAGCAGCTATGTCTGACAACGCTTTGTGGAGATTGGACAGGTTCGCCAAGCTCTTCACTACTACTTTCAGCAGTGCATCTTCTGAGGATCCCCAGGATTATCTAGACAGCTGTCACGAGGTTCTCAAGAACATGGGGATAGTGAAGACCAATCGGGTTGACTTTTCTACTTTTCGCTTGTCTGGATTCACCAAGATTTGGTGGAGAGATTATTGTTTGGCTAGGTCAGCTGGATCATTAGCTTTGACTTGGGAGTAGTTTACTCAGCTATTTCTGGAGAAGTTTCTCCCCATTACTCAGAGAGAGGCCTATCAGGGCAGTTTGAGCGTCTCCAACAAGGTTCTATGACTGTTACTTAGTATGAGACTAGATTCATCGACTTGACATGTCATGCTCTTATCATACTTTCCACCGAGAGAGAGAGAGGGTGATGAGGTTCTTTGAAGGACTCATTCAGCCGATTCGACTTTAGATGGCTAGGGAGTCAGGGAGTGAGATTCTTTTCAGGAGGCGGCCAATGTGGCCAGGAGAGTGGAGATGGTTCTATCGTAGAGAGGTGGTCCGGGGTTTGACAAGATGCCTCGTCATTCAGGAAGATTTAGTGGCGCCTCATCTAGAGGCAGGGATTCGTATGGTAGAGGCCATCCTCCTAGGCCTTTTCAATCAGCGCTTCAGGTTTCTTACGGTGCTTTAGGTGGCCATAGTTCTCATATGCAGTATTCTGATCAGCAGTCCTACAATGCACCACCAGCTCCTATCAATGCACCACCGCTTTAGAGTTTTTAGGGTCATCATCCCCAACAGCCAAGGGTTTGTTTTACATGTGGCGACACGAGGCACATTGCTAGATATCGCCCTCGAGCATCGAGCAATTCTCAGCAGCAGGGTTCCCGTGCTATAATTCAGGCACCAGGTGTTCCACCGCCCGCTCCGCCAGCTAGGGGTGGGGGTAGAGGTGCTAGAGGTGGAGGTAGATGTATTAGAGGTGGAGGTCAGGCAACTAGAGGTGGAGGCCAGCCAACAACAGGCTATTCTAGAGATGTAATTCATGGTGGTGGGGCCCAACCCCAATTTTATGCTCTTCCAGCCAGGCCTAAGGCTGAGGCTTCTGATGCAGTTATCACAGGTACTGTTCTGGTTTGTAGTAGAGATCCTTCAGTCCTATTTGATCCAGGGTCTACATACTCCTATGTGTCATCTTATTTTGCACTGTATCTGGTCATGCCTAGTGATTCCTTGAGTGCCCCTATATATGTGTCTACACCGGTGGGTGATTCTATTGTGGTAGATCGAGTCCATTATTCTTGTATAGTTATGATTGGGGGTCTTAAGACTCGTGTAGATTTGTTACTTCTGGACATGGTTGATTTTGATGTCATATTGGGGATGGACTGGTTATCACCTTACCATGCTATCTTGGACTGTCATGCAAAGACTGTAACCTTAGCCTTGCCGGGTTTACCTCATTTAGAGTAGAGAGGGACTCCTTGTCATTCTATCCGTAGTGTTATCTCTTATGTGAAGGCTCGACGTATGGTCGAGAAGGGGTGTTTGGCTTATTTGGCATATGTTCGTGATTCTAGTGCCGAGGTTCCTTCTATTGATTCTGTGCCTATTGTTCGTGAGTTACCTGAGGTATTTCCTTCAAACCTGGGTATGCCACCCGACAGGGATATTAACTTCTGCATTGGTTTGGCTCCGGGCACTCAACCCATTTCTATCCCGCCGTATCGTATGGCCCCGCCTGAGTTGAAAGAGTTGAAGGAGCAGTTGCAAGACTTGTTTGAAAATGGTTTCACTAGACCTAGTGTTTCACCTTGGGGTGCGCCGGTGTTGTTTGTTAAGAAGAAGGATGGATCGATGAGAATGTGTATTGATTACCAGCAGTTGAACAAGGTTACAATCAAGATTAAGTATCCATTGCCGAGGATTGATGATTTGTTTGATCAGCTTCAGGGTGCCAAGGTATTTTCGAAGATTGACTTGAGATCTGGCTACCATCAGTTGAGGATTAGGGCATCCGATGTCCCTAAGACAGCTTTCCGCACTCGGTACGGGCATTATAAGTTCTTGGTGATGTCATTCGGGTTGACAAATGCCCCAAAAACTTTTATGGATTTGATGAATCGAGTGTTTAAGCCTTACTTGGATTCGTTCGTGATAGTCTTCATTGATGATATTTTGATCTATTCTCGCAGCCGGGAGGAGCACGAACAGCATCTTAGAGTGGTTCTTCAGACTTTGAGGGGTAGTCAATTGTATGCCAAGTTTTCGAAGTGTGAGTTCTGGTTGAGTTCAGTTGCATTTCTGGGTCATGTGGTATCAGTGGAGGGTATTCAGGTTGATCCGAAGAAGATTGATGCAGTTAAGAACTGGCATAGACCAGTATCAGCTATAATGATCCGGAGTTTCTTGGGATTGGCAGGCTATTATCGTTGGTTTGTGGAGGGGTTTTCACCTATTGCAGCCCTGATGACCAGGTTGACCCAGAAGAGTGCCCAGCTCAGATGGTCATACGAGTGTGAGGCGAGCTTTCAGAAGCTCAAGACAGCTTTGACTACGACACTGGTGTTGGTTTTGCCCACAGGTTCAGGGCCTTATACAGGTTATTGTGATGCATTTCGTATTGGACTTGGTGCGGTGTTGATTCAGGATAGCAAGGTCATTGCCTATGCTTCGCGACAGTTGAAGATTCATGAGAAGAACTATCCGGTTCATGATTTGGATTTGGCAGTCATTGTTCACGCGTTGAAGATTTGGAGGCATTATTTGTATGCGTGACATGTGAGGTGTTCACGGATCACAAGAGTCTGCAGTACTTGTTCAAGCAGAAGGAGCTAAATTTGAGGTAGAGAAGGTGGTTGGAGCTGTTGAAAGACTACGATATCACCATCTTATATCATCCGGGAAAGGCCAATGTGGTGGCTGATGCTTTGAGTAGGAAGTCAGCCAGTATGGGTAGTCTTGCTTATATTCCGGTCGGTGAGAGACCGCTTGCTTTGGATGTTTAGGCTTTGGCCAATCAGTTCGTGAAGTTGGATGTTTCTTAGCCTAGCCATGTATTAGCTTGCACCATCGCTCGTTCTTCATTATTGGAACATATCCGAGATCGATAGTATGATGATCCCCATTTATGTGTCCTTAGAGACACGGTGCAGCACGGAGGTGCCAAGCATGTTACCTTAGGAGATGATGGAGTTCTAAGATTGCAGGGTTGAGTTTGTGTGCCTAATATGGATGGACTCAGAGAGTTGATTTAGAGAAGACCAATAGTTCCCGATACTCTATTCACCCGGGCGCCGCTAATATGTACCAGGATTTGCGGCAACATTATTGGTGGCGGAGAATGAAGAAGGACATTGTTGCTCATGTGGCTCGGTGTTTTAACTATCAGCAGGTTAAGTACGAGCATCAGAGGCCCGGTGGTTTATTCCAGAAGATTGAGATTCCTGAGTGGAAGTGGGAGCGTATCACTATGGACTTCGTTGTTGGACTCCCACAGACTCAGAGGAAGTTCGATGTAGTATGGGTTATTATTGATAGGCTAACCAAGTCAGCACATTTCATCCCTGTGGTAGTCTCATATTCTTCTGAGAGGTTAGTTGAGATCTATATCCGAGAGATTGCCTTCCTGCATGGTTTGCCCGTGTCTATCATTTCGGATCGAGGTACGCACTTTACCTCACATTTCTGGAGAGCATTTCAGCGAGAGTTTGGCACACGGGTTGAGTTGAGCACAACGTTTCACCCTCAGACGGATGGGCAATCCGAGCGGACTATTCAGATTTTGGAGTATATGCTCCGAGCTTGTGTCATTGACTTTGGAGGTTCGTGAGATCAGTTTTTGCCTTTAGTAGAGTTTGCCTACAACAACAGCTACCAGTCGAGTATCTAGATGGCTCCTTATGAGGCTTTGTATAGTAGGCAGTGTCGGTCGCTGATTGGATGGTTCAAGCCGGGGGAGGCTCGGTTGTTGGGTACGGATCTGGTTTAGGATGCCTTGGACAAGGTCAGGATTATTCAGGATAGGCTTCGTACAACTTAAAAGAGTTATGCCGATCGCAAGGTTCGTGATTTGGCTTTCATGGTCGGTGAGCGAGTATTGCTTCGAGTGTCGCCTATGAAGGGCGTGATGAGATTTGGGAAAAAGGGCAAGCTTAGACCTAGGTTCATTGGCCCATTTGAGATTCTTGATCGAGTGGGAGATGTGACTTATAGACTTACGTTGCTGCCAAGCTTATCAGCTGTGCATCCAGTGTTTCATGTGTCCATGCTTCAGAAGTATCACGGCGATCCATCCCACGTGTTAGATTTCAGCACTGTCCAGTTGGACAAGGACTTGTCCTATGAGGAGGAGCCCGTAGCTATTCTAGACCGGCAGGTTCGTCAGTTGAGATCAAAGAGTTTCCCTTCTGTTCGTGTTCAGTGGAGAGGTCAGCCTGCTGAGGCATCGACATGGGAGTCCGAGTCAGATATGCGAAGCCGTTATCCCCATCTTTTTCCCGACTCAGGTACTTCCTTCTTATGTCCGTTCGAGGACGAACAGTTGTTTTAGAGGTAGAGAATGTGATGACCCAAAATGTCATCACTTATTTTAGAAATGATTTCTGCATTTCGAGGCCTTAAAAACCTCTTTTAGCATCACCTCGATTTGTGTGCACAGTTCGAGCGCGTAGCCGGAAAGCCATTATGTGAAAATCTGTGGAAAATGATGAATTTTGACTCTAAAATGAATTTAAGTTGACTTTGATCAACATTTTGGGTAAACGAACCCGAAACCGGACCCAGAACCATGATTTGACGGTCTCGGAGGATCCGTAGGAAAATATGGGACTTGGGCATATGCCCGGAATCGAATTCCGAGGTCCTAAGCCCGAGAAATGAATTTTTAAAGAAAATTATTTTCTGAAATATTTATGAGTTTTTGGAAATGAAATGTGTTTAAAATTTGATGGTATCAGGCCCATATTTTGGTTCCGGAGCCCGGTACAGCTCTTATATATGATTTAAGATGAGTCTGTGAAATTTGGTAAGAAATGGACTTAAAACAACGTGAATCGGACTGTATTTGAGAAAATTGGAAAATTTTGAAGTTCTTAGGTGATTTCATGATTTTGATGCTAAATTCATGGTTGTTGATGTTATTTTGGCGATTTGATCGTACGAGTAAGTCCGTAAGGTGTTTTTGAGGTAGTGTACATGTTTGGTTTGGAGCCCCGAAGGCTCGGGTGAGTTTCAAATAGGCGTCAGAGTGTTTTTGGACTTAGAAATCAGGTATTTCTGCTGTTGCTGGTGTCTGAGTTTTTAACTCTATGCGATCGCGTGGTAACCCTTGCGAACGCAATGCACAAATGAGAAGGGGGCAGGTTTGCACTATGCGATCTCATAGAACCAGGTGCGAACGCGGAGCCTTAGGAGTTCACTCTACGCGAACGCACCCGGGATGACGCGAACGCATAGAATAGGATATAGGTGGGGGCCTAGGTAGTTTTAACCCTATGCGAATACGACCCCTAGCACGCGAACGCGTACGTCACGAGAGTCAAACCTATGCGATCACATAGGCTTGTTCGCGATCGCATAGCATCTTTTTGCCTAATCATTTTAACAGTAACAGAACACATTCGAGATTAAACCGAAAATTCATAACTTCTTCTTCCAAATTCCAAATTGGGCGATTTTTGAAAGAGAACTTCACCACAAATTCATAGGTATGTAATATTAGACTCATTTTCTTCAATTTCCATTAACACCCATTAGATTTCTAGGCCTAAATCATGTTCTTAAGGGTAGAAAATTAGGGATTTGGGTAGAGTTAGGGCTTTTTGTATAATTTAGATTTAGACCTTGTTTTGGGATCATATTTTGGAACTAATTACATATTCGGGCTCGTGGGTAAATGGGTGATCGGGTTTTGGTCCGAACCTCGT
This sequence comes from Nicotiana tabacum, assembly GCF_000715075.1. Taxonomy (NCBI): domain Eukaryota; kingdom Viridiplantae; phylum Streptophyta; class Magnoliopsida; order Solanales; family Solanaceae; genus Nicotiana; species Nicotiana tabacum. The sequence continues at coordinate 85,774,451 of NC_134101.1, read as the reverse complement.
GTTTTGACCATGCGAGTCCGGGGTCGATTTTTGACTTTTTGGGAAGAATGATAGGAAATCTATAATTAAGCATTGGAATTGGATTGTTTAGCGTTTATTGATGGTATTAAGTCGATTATGTCTAGATACAATTGATTTGGAGCCAAATTCAAGAGGAAAAGCGGTGTTTGAGGCTTGAGTTGGCCGTGGAAGTTCGAGGTAAGTGTTTGGTCTAATCTTAGCTTGAAGGATTAGGAGTCGTGTCTTATTTGCTACGTGTTAACTGTGGAGTAAGATGTATAGGCATGGTGACGAGTATCTATACGTCGGTGTCAAGCATGCCCGTAAGTCTTGTATTATAATTATTATGACTCCGCTGTGGTTTATTATGCTTCAGATGCGGATTATCATTATTGTTCCTTTGCCGGGATGTTATAATCATTATTGTTCCCTTGACGGGATGTTATTATCATTATTGTTCCCTTGCCGGGATGTTATTGTCATATTATTGTTTCCTTGCCAAGATGTTGCTGTAATATTATTGTTCCCTTGCCGGGATTCTTTTATGATTGGTGTTGATAAATGAAATGGGAGCGGGTTGCATGCCTGTAATGGTAATATATGAAATGGGAGTGGGTTGCATACCTGCAACGGTAATATATGAAATAGGAGCAGGTTGCACGCTTGCAACGGTAATATATGAAATGGAAGCGGGTTGCACGCCTGCAACTGTAATATGTGAAATGTGAGCGAGTTGCACGCCTGCAACAGTATCATATGAAATGGGATCGGGTTGCACGCCTGCAGCGGTATTACATGTGTAGCTGTTCTTCTTATTTCCTTATCTTTACTGGTACTTGATTTGTTGCATTCTTTATGTTTCTCTACTGTTGTATTGTTGTTATGCGTTACTCCCCATAGCATATTTCCCCCGCCCAACTTTAGTTGTAATTATCTGTTTCTATTTCCGTTGTATATGATTTAACTGCACAAGTTTATTTGGTAGTCTGTTCCTAGCCTCGTCACTACTTCGCCGAGGTTAGGCTAGGCACTTACCAGTACATGGGGTCGGTTGTGCTGATACTACACTCTGCACTGTGTGTAGATACTGATACCGGAGCGTTTGGACCGCAGTGAGGGTACTGGCTTCAGTCCACACAGGCGACCCGAGGTAGTCCTGCAGAAGTCCGCGGGCCTTGGCGTCTCTTCCTATATTTTCTCTTATGTTTTTACTTATTCAGAGACAAACTTATGTATTTCATTCAGACTTTGTTTGTAGTGTTCTTAGACAGTCCGTGACTTGTGACACCAAATTCTGGGTAGTCTTGTACTTTAGATTATGTAGTAGTGTTTGGTTGGGATATTAAGTTTCGGCTTCTGCATTTTTGATTGTTTAATCTTATTCCGTTGTTTAACCACTTAGTATTTTACATTGTTTAATATGTTTAAATAAAAAGGGAGATAAATTTGCAATATTCGGCTTGCCTAACTTCCACGAGTAGGCGGCATCACGACTCCCGAGGGAGGAAAATCCGGATCGTGACAAACTCGTTTTCTATTAGAATTTTTTTAGATATTTGCATAGAAATATAGCACACTACATTACATTGCACTACAGAGCCATATTTTCCAGTTTAGAGCCGCATAACCAATTTGTCTTTTACAACAGTGTGTCACTGTAATGACCCAATCGATCATTTTGAGCTCTAGCACACCGTTCAGTAGTTTGAGGCTATGAGCAGCTTTACTTCAGGTATTATGACTTATACACGTGGTCGGAATTTAATTTTGGGAAGTTCAGAGTTGAATTGGAAAGAGAATTCTCATTTCGGAAGCTTTAAGTTGAAAGAATTGATTAAGATTGGATTTTGGAGTAAACGACGTCAGAATCGGGATTCGAAGGTTCCAGCAGGTTCATATGATGATTTCGGACTTGGGCGTACACCCGGATCGGATTTTGGAAGAACTGGGAACGTTTCGCCACCTATTGTGGAAGTTAGCATTTTTGGAGGAATCTCATAAGTTTGGGTTGAAGTGCATTTCAGTGTTATCGATGTCCATTTGGGATTCCAAGTCTGGGAATAGCTCCGTATTGTGATTCTGGTGTTGGGAGCGCGATCGAAAGTGAATTAGGAGGTCCGTGGGTCATTTTGGAGTCAGTTGGCTATACATAGAAATTTGAAGGTTTTGAGAAGTTTGACCAGAAGTGGACTTTTTGATATCGGGATCAGATTTTGATTCTGGAAGTTGGAGTAGGTTCATTATGTCAAATATAACTTGTATGCAAAAATTGTGGTCAATTGGACAAGATTTGATAGGTTTCGGCATCGAATGTAGAAGTTTGAAATTCTAAAGTTTATTAAGCTTGGATTAGAGGTCGATTCAAGATTTTAGCGTTGTTTGATATGATTTGAGGCCTCGAGCAAGTCCGCAATGTGTTTTGGGACCGGTTAGTGTGATTGGACGGGGTCCCGGGGTCCTCGGGTGGATTCCGAATGGTCAACTGATCGAAAATGAAATTGGAGGAAGGGCTGAAGCAGCTGGGCTTCTGGTGTAACCACACATGCGTGAGGAGCACCGCAGGAGTGGGGGCTGACCCGCAGATGCGGCTGGAAGTGGCAGGATCGGAGACCGCAGGTGCGAAGGAATTCCCGCACCTGCGAGATCGCAGATGCGATCTGGGCAACGCAGAAGCGGTTTGGTGTATCTTGAGGAGGATTGCAAAAGCGGTCAAGTGACCGCAGGTGCGAAAGCAGGCTGGGCAGTGTATTTGTTTAAAGGCTGGGTCTCAGCCATTTTCACTTCATTTTCCTCCATGGAAGCCGATCTTGGGGCGATTTTGGAGCTCCATCTTTGTCATCCATGTCAAGGTAAGTTGTTTCTACTAGTTTTGAGTTAAATACTTGGATTATATACGGATTTGAGCATGAAAATTGGTAGAAACTTGGGGTTTGAGGGAAAACCTAGAAAGTTGGTATTCTTGGATTTTGACCATGATTTTGGGCATGAAATTAAGGGTAAATTACATATTTGAGTTCGTGAGGTTATGAGTAAACTTTATCTTCAAATAAATTTTAGAATTCAGGCACGTGGGCCCGATGGTGATTTTGTCAACTTCTCGAGTGGTGTTGGGATTTTATATAAATTTAATTGTTATGAATATTAGGGGTGTATTTTCATTGGTTTGCTCGTTATTTAGCTAGTTTTGGAACGTCGGGTCATCGATTTGAGTTGTTGGAAGGGCTTGGAAGCCGATCATTGGACTTCGGAGCGAGGTGAGTCTCTTTCTAACCTTGTACGAGGGAATTGTCCCCATAGGTGAATTAATTGGATTTGTGCTCCTATTTGTGGGGGTTATGTACGCACGAGTTGACGAGAGTCTGTGCGTAGCTACTATTATGTTTAAGTCCGGGTAGTCTAGAGCCCAAAAGCATGCTATACTTGGAATATTTGTAATTTTATTGACAGTTCGAATTGCTTAAATCACATCGAATTGGTAAATGAATTTCTAAAAAGATCAAACTTCGTTTTCTTAAATTGTTAAAAGGGAATTGGCTTTTCTTTGGATAACCGTTCCCTGATGAATTATTGATTGACTAATTATTGTGTTTATTTTTATTTGACCGCGTCGCATGTATGATTCGCGAGCGGGGTAATAGATGCATCTATGGTTCGCACCATTCGACCCTCTGGCAGTGCACAGTTTAAATATTGTTGGATAAGGCCATACGTCCTCGGCATGATTTGCGCATGCTTGTATTGCTTGCCTTGAGTTCTATAGATGTTGATGTTTGCTCTCCCTGACTTGAGATAAACTTATAAATGATGAAAAATGAATTTGAAAATCTCCTATTAATGAAAGAATTGTTTACTTGCTTCATGCTATTGAGTTACAACCATCTTTATGAAAATCCACGATTTATATATTATTGGTATATTATTATTGGACCACTAGTAAGTGTTGAAGTCGACCTCTCGTCTCTACTTCTTCGAGATTAGACGGGATACTTACTGGGTACACGTTATTTTCGTACTCATACTACACTTGCTGTGCATTTTTGTTACACAGGTTCATGTGTGGCTAGTGGCTTAGTGGCATAGCGGCATGGTTGATACGAAGACTTAGGTGAGTTGCATTTATCAAGACGACCCGCATCCAGCAGAGTCTCCTTCAGAGTATTGTACTGTATTTTCATTTCTGTCCACTTTGCATTCCGCACAGTTACTATATTTTATTTTATCCCCTAGTAAATGCTCATGCGCTTGTGACACCGGGTTTCTAGGATGATTATGGGGTATCTTGTATTAACTTCTTAGCATTTATATTAAATTTGAAATGATTACCTTTTACTAGTAAAATTGAAGGAAAATCATAGTTTTCAAAATTATTAAAACAAGAATTTAATTAAGTATTTTGGTTGGCTTGCCTGACAGCGGTGTTCGGTGCCATCACGACCCTTAGTGGAATTTGGGTCATGACAACATGGTATCAGAGCACTAGGTTCCCTTAGGTCTCAGGAGTCATGAGCGAGTCTAGTAGAGTCTTGCGGATCGGTACGGAGACGTCTGTACTTATCTTTGAGAGGCTACATGACTGTTAAGAGTACTTCCCTTCTTGATTACTTATTGTGCGGTTTGATTCCTTTGAGGCTTATGCCCTTGTTTCTTTCCTATTCAGTCTAATGTGACGTGAAACGCTTACCATAAATCGAGAATTGAGGAATTGTAATGGTACTACAAATATGGTGTGGGATGTTTCTCCCAGCATTGTTGGTCGGGCTATTATTGTCTCCTTGCAGAAGGATATCCTATCATTTCAGCTTTATAGTTGTACTTTGGAGAGCTTTGAGGCTATGCCCAGGTTACAATGATGCTCATGAATGATTATCGCACGATATTGATGTGATGGTGGGATGATTGTCCATTCGGGGAAGCAGTGTATGACTTGGAAAGGAGTTCTCTCAGTGCATGATTCAGAGATTCATTTTCAGCGGAGGAAAAGCAATTGGCCTAGGAATGTCCAGATTTGGAGTGATGGAGTAATAAGACTTTGTTAGTTTATATGAGTCCACCAAACTATAGAGTACCTGGTCTTATATGAGATGATGCTTAGAATGCTATAAAGACTGAAAGTAAAGAAGACAAGGGATTTTTTACGTGGAAAAATCCCACACAAGGGTATCAAAAAATCACGACCGACTCTTGTAGGCTTTTAACTTCACTAACTTGCAATCTACCTATTACAAGCCACTTTGCAATAACCCTATTGCAAAGACTTCAACTAACTTGTGATGCACCCACCACAAGTCACTTTATAACTATTCTAGTTACAAAGGCTTTAAAATTATGACTATTCCTAGTCACAACATAAACTCGAAAGAGCAAATAACAAGATTACAACTCAACTACGGATGTACATAAACTCATTAAGAAACTGATCCTTAGTGGAGTTGTCTTCTTGTTCTTGACACACCTATGACTTTAATGCCAGATGAATACTGTTATTGCTTGAGAGAATATTACTGAATGCACAAAGAATGGTGTATCTTGCACCAGGTTGTTTTATCACAAAAGATATCACAATAGATAGTGATGTCTATTCTTGGAGCACGCTTCTTCCCAATGAGAAGTGACTGCTGTACTATCTGCACAGCCACTTCTGTGCAGTTGCATTCTAGCTGGATAGTCGACTTGTACTTCTGTTAGAACACATCAACTGACCAGGTCCTAGTTGTGTTCCTCTTCTGTAACAGTTGCGAGATTGTCACTTTCTGCTACTACGTTCCAGTTGTACATTTGAGTTGTACTTCTGTCAGAGAACCCTAAGAGAGTAGGTACCTATTATACTTCTCTTTATAACGATTGCGTACAGTCACTGACTTGTGTCGGAGAACCCTAAGGGACCAGGTCACCACGTCCCTGTTGTGTTCCTCCCTGTGGTCGTTCATTCATTTGCTGATTTTCAGATTTCGACTAGGGAAGAAACCTTTATAGAGTGTGGTAGATTGCTCGAGGACTAGCAATGATTTAAGTGTGTGGTATTGATAATAGGCTATATAGACGATATTTACACTCTAAATGTACCATGCTTTATTGTTGTTTTAAAGGCTAAATGATAACAAAATACTCTAATTAGTGTTCTTTTGCTACGCAGGGACTAATCCAAGTTAGGAAGAGACTATGGAGTGTTTTGGAGTCAATAATGTGGATAAAAGGCCAATCAAGAAGCACCCGAGCGAAAATAAGCAAGGAAGAGGCAAAAGGAGGACTAGGCTGGATGCCACTGTGACCGCGGTCGACCGCGACTGGACTGCGGTAGGCCAAGAAAGCAAGGCAGAATAGTTGTGTTTCACCGCGGTCGCACCGTGTTCTGCCGCGGCCGCGGTCGACTGTGTAACTGCCCAGAAATTTTGGGACTAAAGTGTAAATCGGGGGAAACTTATCCCAACCCTTTATAAACTCAACAAACTCGCCCAAACAAAGGTTAAGCTTGTTTTTAGACTGATTTGGAGGCAAGAACAAGTGTGAGAAGATCAATCAACCATTAGAGTTTTTCAATCTTCTCTTTGTTATTTCAATTGAACATTATGAATTCTTTTGTAGTTTTATCTTGCTTTGCTATGAGTAGCAAAATATTTAGTCTATGGTTTTGATGGAACCTATTGAAGGATGAACTTCATGTTATGTAAATATAGTTTGCCCGGTTTAATCTCTATTTGTTCAACTACGTTTTTATTGTAGTTAATTGATAAAATCCTCAATTAGCTGTGCCTATTTAGTATGTATTACTCGGGAGAGAGTGCATATTTAGGTAATTATTGAACATCACCACTCCCAAAGTATATGAGGGATCAATAACCAAGGGTTTAAAAGCGGGATTAGGGATAACGAAGCCTTGAGTGTGATCTAAAGTGAGATGAAATCAAGGACATCTAGCGTAACTCGGGAGAGTGCGTTTAGTAAATTATCATAATTACTCGGGAGAGATTTACGGTAATAAAAGTGCTCATGATTGATAGAGATGATTAGGCAAATCTGTATGAAACATAATAGGAAGGGATTCCATCAATAGGGGAAATCACAACCTTAGATCCTTCTCTTAATTGTTTACAACTTAATCATAGTTAGTCTTTAGTTACTTAATTGCAGTCAATTATAGTTAGTAAAATTATCCTCAACTGTCATTCAAAATGTTTGGGAAGTTGATTCCGTAGAATTTAGTGAGCCCAACAAGAGTAATTGATAGGTTAATTCCTTATGAGTTCGATTCTGGGCTAAATACCCAGATTATATTTGCAACGTCCGTTTAGTCCTTTTATAAGGCATAGTTGGGCGTGATCAAATTTTGGCGCCGTTGATGGGGAATTAACAGTGTTATCAATTACAATTGAAAGAAGTACAAAAATTCTTAGTGTAGTCCGTTTTCTCTATATCCAATCTATACATTGAAATTTTAACGTTTGTTGACTTGGTTGTACAGGTGCATGCCTAGAAAGTCATCGAGAACTGGTGAAGTATTGGAAGCATTATTAGATCCTGAGAAAGTTTTCAAGGCTTTGAATCGGGCCAACCGAAAAAACAAACAACAACAAATAACTGAACAATTCGAACCAGACATGGGGGATCACGTAGTAGACCCAGCTACGCCATTAGCTCCAGTGGCACCTCTTGTGCCAAAGGCTGCTCTATATGACTGGGCACAACCCAAGAGAACTTGGCCACAACGATTTTAGTCTCGCAGACACATGCTGAATCATTTCAAATCACGAACAACATGTTGCACTTGTTGCAAAACAAGGGACTATTTTTGGGGTCACAAATCGAAGATCCTCAATAGCACTTGAAGAATTTCCTGTCAATCTGCAAAACTCAAAGGCAGACCAACGTAACTCAGGAAGCAATCAAGCTATTGTTATTTCCATTCTCAGTGACAGTAGCTGCCCTGACTTGGCTAAACTCACTCCCCATTAATTCCAAAACGACTTGGGAGGAGTTAATCAAGCAATTTGTGAACCAGTTTCAACCACCCAACAAGACTGCTCAACAAATTGATGAAATTTTGAGTTTCAAACAGAGACCAATGGAGACACTGCAAGAAACATGGGAAGGATTCAAAGGGATGTTGGTTATATGTCCGTACCACAGTATTCTAGATTAGATATTGGGGCAGTGGTTTTACATGGGTTTGGTAGATGACATGAAGGGTAATGTTGATGCTTCAGTTGGTGGAGCATTTTTGAGCAAAACATAGAGAGAAAACTAGAGTCTGCTTGACAAGATGGCACAGAATTCGGGGTGGACAACCAAGAATGCACCGATCACTCTAGTGGTTCACTCAGTGCCCTTAGATCCATCTAACACTCTTGTTGAAAACATGTCCATATTAATGACACAGATGAGTATACTCACCAAAAGGGTGGAAGAGTCAGGGCAGAAGTAGCAAGTACACATTGTAGATACCACCATTGGGGGCTTATGCACATATTGCATTAGTCAGCCAATTGGTAACCAGTGGAATATAGAAAGTGATCATCATCACTACCCTGAGGACATAAATTATGTGTCTAATTATGGAGGTCAGAGACAGGGTGGTCAAAATTGGGGCCAATAAAATCAACCATACATGCCAGTCCAGCCACAACTCAACAATGGAAACATGGGAGGTATGAGACCTCACAATAATATGACGCCTTACCAAAGGCCACAAGTATATTATAATCAAAATCAGTAGCAGGGTTATCATCCTCCTTAGTAGTAGCATGGTGGAAGACAGGAATATGGGTTTACTAGACTCGAGGCAATGATGCAACATGTTATTGGGTCAAATGAAAAAATGAGTGAAATGGTGGATGCGCATGAGTCAACTATTAAGAATATTGAAGTGCAGATTGGCCAGATTTCGATGTCTTTGAATAATCGTCCTCTTGGGAAATTGCCTGCAGACATGCAGGTAAATCCAAAAGATTAAGGCCCGAAGTAGCTGATGGCAGTGAGTCTACGTAATGACAAAGACTTAGACTTAGAGCTAGACAGGGCTCGAGAAAGCAAACAAGCTGAGACACTTTTACCAATGCCGATTGAGCTAGATGAGTCAACGAAATTGACAGAGGTGACAGTACAACCTACCCATGAAGAACATAACACACAGATTGAGGTTGAGAAAGAAGCTGAGACAACCCAGGAACCGGTAGTTGAGGTGGTAGCTGACAAAGAAAATACTCAAATCATTGGGAAGAAGATACCTCCCGCACCATTCCCACAGAGGCTGGCCAAGTACCAAAAATAGGAACAATACAAGAAATTCTTGGAGATGCTGAAACAAATCCAGGTAAATATTCCCTTGATTGATGTTTTGAAGGAGATTCCTGGTTATGCAAAAATGATGAAGGACTTGATGTCGCAAAAATTTGATTTCCAAGACTTGGCCACAGTGACTCTTACTCAGACCTGCAGTGCGGTGGTGACTAGACCAATTGTTGAGAAGCTGTCTGACCCAAGGAGTTTCATAATTTCCTGCACCATTGGTAACTTTGCTTTTGCCAAAGCACTTTGTGATTTGGGGGCTAGCATAAATCTTATGCCCCTAACGATCTATAAGAGGTTGGGGATTGGAAGAGCTCGACCCACTTCTATGTTGTTGCAGCTGGCCGATAGGACCGTGAAAAGACCCTATGGTATCTTGGATGATGTGTTGATCTAGGTAGGGAAATTTGTGTTCCCTGCAGATTTTGTAATTCTAGATTGCAAGGTGGATGAAGAAATTCCCATAATTTTGGGAAGGCCGTTCTTGGCCATTGGGAGAGCTCTCATTGATTGTGAGACTGGGGAGCTCAAGATGAGGCTGAACGATGAGGAGATAACATTCAATGTGCAAAAATCTATGAGGCGACCAAGTGAATTCGCCAATTGTTCTCTTATTGATGCTGTGGATGTAATCGTAGAAGCTGATGATGAGACGCTAACTATTGTGTACCCTCTTGCTGCATGTCTGATAAATTTAGATGAGGTGAATGGGGAACAACTAGCAAAATGGGTGTTGGCTTTAGAGTGCAGAGGGTTTTGGGATAGAACTCTTGAATTCGAGCCGCTGCACTTAGAAAACAGAGAAACCCCTCCAGTCAAGCCATCTATAGAAGAACCACCAAAGATGGAACTGAAACCTTTGCCCGCCCATCTCAGCTATGAGTTCCTACGACCTAACTCCACATTATCTATTATTATCTCATCTAGTTTGTTAGATGTGCAGGCACAACAACTTTTGCAGGTACTGAAGGAGTGCAAAACTGCCATTGGGTGGACCATGGCAGACATTAAGGGGATCATCCCAGCATATTGTATACATAACATTCTGCTGGAAGAGGGACACAAACCTTCCAGGGAGAACCAAAGAAGGCTGAACCACAACATGAAGGAAATGGTGAAGAAAGAAGTGATAAAGTGGTTGGATGCGGGAATCATTTTCCCAATATCTGATAGCAACTGGGTTAGCCCGATACAATGTGTTCCTAAGAAAGGTGGCATGACAGTAGTAAAAAATGATAACAATGAGCCGATCTCTACAAGAACTGGTCACAGGCTAGAAAATTTGCATGGACTACAGAAAATTAAATCTAGCCACCCGGAAAGACCACTTCCCACTTCCCTTCATTGATCAGATGCTAGACAGATTGGTAAGGAGGTCTCACTTCTATTTTCTGGATGGGTACTCAAGGTACAATCAAATCTCCATTGCACCAGATGACAAAGAAAAGACCTCCTTCACTTGCCCATATGACATTTATGCTTTTCGGAGGATGCCCTTTGGCTTATGCAATGCACCCGCCACATTTCAAAGGTGCATGATGGCCATATTCACTGACATGGTCGAAGATATAATGGAGGTATTCATGGATGACTTCTCAGTGATGGGTAACTCATTCGATGAGTGCCTTATAAATCTGACTCGTGTGCTGAAAAGATGTATTGAGACTAACCTGGTACTTAATTGGGAGAAGTGCCATTTCATGGTACAAGAGGGCATAGTCTTGGGACACCGGGTATCAAGAAAGGTAATCGAGGTGGACCATGCTAAAGTTGATGTGATAGCAAAGCTGCCACCTCCCACTTTAGTCAAGGCAATCAGGAGCTTCCTCGGGCATGCCGGTTTCTATCGGAGATTCATAAGAGACTTCTCAAAAATTACCAACCCTCTATGTAAGTTGTTAAAAAAAGATCACACCTTCTTGTTTTCTGATGATTGCAGGGTAGCATTCGAGGAGTTGAAGAAGAGGCTAGTCACAGTACCCATCATTGTCGCCCCGATTGGGAGAAACCATTCGAACTCATGTGTGACGCCAATGACTATGCAGTGGGGCAGTACTGGGACAACGGAAAGACAAGCTAATGCACCCAATCTACTATGCTAGTAGAACACTGAGTGGAGCCTAGCTGAACTACACTGTGACTGAAAAGGAGATGCTAGCTGTGGTGTTTGTATTCGACAAGTTCAGATCATACCTGATTGGCTCTAAGGTAATTGTATACACTGATCATGCATCTCTCAGGTACTTTATTGAGAAGAAGGAGTCTAAACCGCGCCTGATTCGTTGGGTGCTATTACTACAAGAGTTCGACCTCGAAATTCATGACCGTAAGGGCACAGAAAACCAAGTCGTTGGTCATCTATCACGACTTGAGGGAGCTGAAAACTCAGTTGAGGTTGAGGATATTCTGAAAACCTTTCTAGAAGAGCAGCTGCTTGCTACAAGCCTTAAGTAAGTGCCATGGTATGCAGACTTTGGAAATTACCTAGCAAGCGGTATAGTTCCATATAACCTTTACTCTGTACAAAAGAAAAAGTTTTACCGTGACTGCCGCATGTATTCTTGGGATAAACCTTATCTATTTCGAATATGTGTTGACAATATGATCCGGAGGTGTGTCCTCGAGATAGATCAATCTTCTGTTTTGTAGGCATGTCACGCATCGGCATATGGAGGGCATTTTGGAGGAGTCACGACGGTTGCGAAAATGTTAGAGGCCAGGTTCTTCTGGCCAATAGTGTTTAAGGATGCTCATCAATGGGTGAAGGGTTGTAATGAATGTCAACAAATCAGGAACATTTCCCATCGCCATGAGATGCCCATGAACCCAATTCAAGAGGTTGAAGTGTTCGATGTCTGGGGGATTGATTTCATGGCCCCTTCGTCAGCTCCTTTGGCAATAAGCACATACTTGTTGCTGTAGATTACGTGTCCAAATGGGTAGAAGCGGCAACATTTCTCACCAATGATGCAAGAGTGGTGGTGGGATTTTTGAAGAAGAATATATTCACCCATTTTGGGACTCCGAGAGCCATTATCAGTGACGGAGGCACTCACTTCTACAATCGAGCCTTTGAGAAGTTGCTAGCGAAGTATGATATGCGCCACAAGGTGGCAACCCCATATCATCCTCAGACCAATGGACAGGTTGAAGTGTCAAACAGAGAGATAAAGAGTGTGCTAACCATGACTATGAATTCCACAAGAACTGATTGGGCGAGAAAGCTAGATGATGCACTCTAGGCCTACATAACTGCTTTTAAAACACCAATTGGTATGTCACCATATAAGTTAGTGTTTGGGAAGGCCTGCCACTTGCCAATGGAACTTGAATATAGAGCTTGGTGGGCACTGAAACAGCTGAATCTCGACATTGAAGCTGCGGGCACAACGAGAATCCAGAATTGCATGAGCTCGACGAGTTCCGATATCTTGCTTTCAAGAGCACGAGGCTGTATAAGGAGAGAATGAAGAGGTTGCATGACAAAAACATTGTTAAGAGAAATTTCAAGCTTGAAGACATGGTATTGCTCTATAACTCAAGATTAAGACTATTTCCGGGTAAGCTCAAGTCACGATGGTCTGGACCATTTCGAATGGTCGAAGTATTCCTTTCAGGGGCTGTAGACATTGCCATAGAGAAAGAATCTCATACATTTAGAGTCAATGGGAAGAGATTGAAACTATATGCGGGCATGAATGAACCAAAAGAAGTGACAGAGATCCACCTGACTGAACCTCAGAGGTCGAGCGAACCTTAAATGCGCTTATCTGCATTGTACCGTGACGTTAAACCAGGCGATGCATGGGAGGCAACCATGAATGTTGTTATTTTTGTTTTCTTTTGTAACCTCCTTATGAAAAAAAATCATCGTGACCGCGATCGTGGTAAAAGAGGATTATTCTGCCTCAGGCTTGCGTAATCCACCACGACTGCGATGAGACCACAACACGACCGCAGTAAATCGCAAACATTCTATCTCTCATTCTTTCATTCACCACGGCCGCGGTAGGACCGTGGTAATTCACGATTTCGGGCGCCCAGATAAGTTCGATAATTTTTTTTATTTCTTTTCTTTTCTCTTCTAATCCCCTCTTAATAAAATTAAATAACCCCCTCCTACTTTCACCTATCTACTCTTTCTCTCTACAACCCTAACGCTCTTTTTCCTTCTTCTTCTTCTTCTTCTTTATCATCTCTCTTACTCTTCCATTCATCTCCCACTCTCTCTATCCCAACCTTCATTCCTCTCACCATCTACTTGAATCAGGTATGTAAAGCTTCTCTATCTCTTCTCTTGTATTTTTGTTTTAGTTTTATGTTAGTTCAATGTTTTAATTGTGTAGTATTTCTAGTAGTTTTTTTTCTTTTGATTTTCTTTCCTTCTTTTAATGGGTTATGTGCACAATGTTGTAGAGAAGTGTGTGCATAATGTTGTAGAGAAATGTGTGATTGTGTGTGTAAAACTAAGTGTGGTGGGGTGGAATGGTGAAGTACGAATTGTTGATTTGGGGGAAGAATTGATGTCTTTATGGGGCTAGGTGTGTTAGGATAGAGCCTTGCTCACAAGGTGTTTGTGAAATTGCCCCAATGAAGTTCTAATGACTAATGTGACCATGGTAGTGGTGAAGTATGAGTAACCACCTAGGGTTCACACAACTTAAACCCTCACTAATAGGAGACTCTATTTTTGGCAGGTACAATGCATCAATCCAAGAAAAGATGTTCCACAGGGTCCTACGCTAGTGGACCAGGAAGTTCTTCTAGAGCTCTGGGTCAAGCTAGTGCGGAACAGTTTGACCGTGCTAGGTTTGTCTCCAAACCAGCTGAGGACAGGTATAATACCAAGGCGTCCAAGAAATTGTTACTTGAAGTGCATATTGACCGGCAAGCCTTGCAAGTGGAATGCCCAAATATCTTTGCTGAGTTGAGGAGGTGTCAGCTAGACATCTTCTTTGATGAACCGGAGGAGGCGAATGTACAGATGGTTAGGGAGTTCTATGCTAACTGCCTGGAGCATGAAAATGGGGTGGTCACAGTTCAAAATATCCGGGTAAATGCGTCCCTTGAGGCTATCCGCTGAGTGTACCGACTGCCAGTATTCTCTGGGGATAGAGATACTTACATTGCTTATTATCGCCCAACTATTTGGTGGGCACCGATTCTTGAAGCAATATGTGTGCCTAACAGGGAGCATATATGGATAAAGCACCAGATCACATTGAACTCACAGTCTCTCAATTGGGAGGCTAAGTGTTGGCTCACAATTATCAACAGCCGTTTGCTACCCTCCAGCAAAATGACCGATGATAGTGGGCCACAAACTGCAACTATCTACTATTTTATGACCCACTAGGATTTTGATATCGCCAAGCTCTTCCATGATGAGATGTTCATTCTCTCTCCAGAGGTACTCAAAGTATTTTACTTCCCCTCTCTGGTTGCCAAGCTGTGCCGTGCTGCACGAGTTCCTGAAAATCCCAGAGTTGATGGAAATTGCCATTGAAAGCCCCGTTCCGGGCTAACAAAATCACAGTTAGGAGAGAGCCGGTAGTGATGGTTGAGGATGATGATGAGGCTGATGAGGATGCTAAGGATGCTGCTGCCCCACCACAACCAAGAGATGATGAGGCGGGCCCATCACAGGCCCGTTGAAGTACCTACATGACAACCATGGAGCAAGAAATGGCTGGTTTCCGCACTTCGGTCACTGACCTAGGCACTAGAGTTGACAATTTGACTACTCAACATGCTAAGTCGGAGAAAAAGATCATGGGCTGGCTCCGGCACTAGGACGAGCGTGTCACCTCGATCATGGCACCGTATCTGATCAGGATTGAGCATCAGGGAAGTCCCCTTACCTTACTATGCTTTATATTTGTTGACATGGGGACATGCCAAAGTTTTAAGTGTGGGGTAGGGGATGGTTGTTGTTGTGTTGTTGTAAAAAATTGTATATTTGTTTTTTTTGTGTTTGTTTGGTATTGTTTATTTATGTTAGTTAACTTCGACGTGGCCGAAGACGACACCTCTCGACAGGTCTCTTGAGGGATATAAGTTGAACAGAAAAAAACAGGAATATGGGGACTCTTCCTGATGACAGATCTTTTAGACAGTTTCTTGAGGGAAGTAAGTCTAAAGAAAATACCAAAAAGATTTTTTTTAGGTAGTATAGTAACTGTCCCTTGGTTTTTATTTGGGCCACGGTTCTTTTCTAAGGGTTTAGGTTGAACCGGGTGTAGTTAGTTTTTGTTTATTTTGTTTTTAATTTTTAGTTAGTATTGATGGGTTACGAGCTGAAATAGAAAGAGAAACCCTTGGCGTTAATACACCTGAACACAGTAGACACTAGAGTGTAACACTTAGTCTCAGTGGTTGATTCTTGCTAAAGTGTCTTAAATTGTATGTTTGTAACTGACTTGAACACTCAAACGAGAGTGTCTTGATAAGCCAATCTGGAGTGAGTCATGTGCCATGTGTGTGAGAGTTGTACTATATTCTATGCTCTACATTTGATGCCTAGAACTTGCCCCGTGTGTTTGCAAAGCGAAATAGTAGCGTTATTCAGTCTTAGAAGTGATATAGGCATTTCTTGTTTAAGCCAGATATATAAAGTAGACCCACCTAAATGTATTACATCGTAGTCAACCCCGTTGAGCCTATAAGCCTGTTTCTTTGGCAACCACATTGCAAACCTTACCCAATTGTTTGAATGGCCCATCTGTTTGAACCCCTTTACCTCCCATGAGCACTTGAATGGTATTGAAATATGCAAAAGTTAAAGTGTGGGGTGGTGGTTTGGCTTTTGAGTGGAACCGATGAAATAGAGGAAAGATGCAGTTTTTGGAAAAGTAAAAGAATAAGCACTACTGAAAGAAAACAAAAGTAAAAAAAATGAGTAAATGTAGTAGTTGATAATTGGTTACTTGATACAATTGCACCTAATGGAGTTGGATGTTATAAATAAAAATGCGGTGGAAGGTCTGGTTGACATAAGTATGGTTTTGAAGGTTAATGTGATTGCATTAAAAGTGCTTAGGGAGGTTAGTCACTATATCCAAATATATCCTACCCGTCCCTTAGCCTATATTACAACCAAGTGAAGTCCTAATTGATCTTAGATTGAATAGGCTCGATTAGTAGAGTAGTACACTATGGGCAAGCCTATGGTGCATCTTTGTGACATGTGAATGTTCTTTTTGAGAGTGAGCGAATTTTGTCTATCTGAGTTCCTAATTGTTCTTAATATTATTATTATTTGTGGAACTACTCTCTTGTGTGATGTGAGGGCATGTGATTCACGAAGGAAAGGTAAGTCTTGACTTTTGTATAGAGTAGTTTAAGTAAGTACGAATATTGCACGACACGTGAGAGTCGACTTTTGAGGTAATGATTGTTCACTACTAGGTGTAACTTTGGTGAGTTGTTATTGGTGTGATACGTTAGGGGAAAAGCATAGGGAAGAAACCTTTATAGAGTGTGGTAGATTGCTCGAGGACTAGCAATGATTTAAGTGTGTGGTATTGATAATAGGCTATATAGACGATATTTACACTCTAAATGTACCATGCTTTATTGTTGTTTTAAAGGCTAAATGATAACAAAATACTCTAATTAGTGTTCTTTTGCTTTGCAGGGACTAATCCAAGTTAGGAAGAGACTATGGAGTGTTTTGGAGTTAATAATATGGATAAAAGGCCAATCAAGAAGCACCCGAGCGAAAATAAGCATGGAAGAGGCAAAAGGAGGACTGGGCTAGATGCCACCGCGACCACGGCTGGACCGCGGTACTCCAAGAAAGCGAGGCAGAATAGTTGTGTTTCACCGTGGTCGCACCGCATTCTGCCGCGGCCGCGGTCGACTGTGTAACTGCCCAAAATTTTTGGGACTAAAGTGTAAATCGGGGGAAACTTATCCTGACCCTTTATAAACTCAACAAACTCGCCCAAGCAAAGGTTAAGCTTGTTTTTAGACTGATTTGGAGGCAAGAACAAGTGTGAGAAGAGCAATCAACCATTAGAGTTTTTCAATCTTCTCTTTATTATTTCAATTTCACATTATGAATACTTTTGTAGTTTTATCTTGCTTTTCTATGAGTAGCTAAATATTTAGTCTAGGGTTTTGATGGAACCTATTGAAGGATGAACTTTATGTTATGTTACTATAGTTTGCCCGATTTAATCTCTATTTGTACAACTACATTTTTGTTGTAGTTAATTGATAGGATCCTCAATTAACTGTGCCTATTTAGTATGTATTACTCGGAAGAGAGTGCATATTTAGGTAATTGTTGAACATCACCACTCTCAAAGTATATGAGATATCAATAACCGAGGGTTTAAAGGCATGAATAGGGATAACGAAGCCTTGGGTGTGATCTAAAGTGAGCTGAAATCAAGGCCAGCTAGCGTAACTCGGGAGAGTGCGTTTAGTAAATTGTCATAATTACTCGGGAGAGATTTACGGTAATAAGAGTGCTCATGATCGATAGAGATGACTAGGCAAATCTGCATGAAACATAATAGGAAGGGATTTCATCAATAGGGGAAATCACAACCTTAGATCCTTCGCTTAATTGTTTACAACTTAATCATAGTTAGTCTTTAGTTACTTAATTGCAGTCAATTATAGTTAGTAAAATTATCCTCAACTGTCATTCAAAATGTTTGGGAAGTTGATTCCGTAGAATTTAGTGAGCCCAACAAGAGTAATTGATAGGTTAATTCCTTGTGGGTTCGACTCTGGGTTAAATACTCAGATTATATTTGCAATGTCCATTTAGTCCTTTTTATAAGGCATAGTTGGGCGTGATCATAGGTCATCAAAACATAAGAAGAATAAGGCCAAGACATTTAAAACCCATCAATTTCCCCCTTTTTGATGATGACAAACTTAGGCATGAATAATATTTGTTCAGAGAAGAAATAACTAGATAAGATACCAGAACTACACAAAGTTCCCCCTTAACCCTTAATCTCAGATATTCCAGGAACTAGTTCGCCCTTAATCTCAGAGCACCTAACAATTCTTCCCCCTTTTGGCATCATTAAAACGAGCACACGTAGGTAATTGGCATAAAAGAAGTCTAACACAACTAGCTCATGCCACATATGTGCACACAAACATGACAGAAAATAGAAGCCATAGGAACACAACATTGTACACGCAAAAAGGGGACCTGTTTTATTAATGTTTACACTGGACTGAGCAAGTCAGGAGCAGTAATGGATAATTTCAACATGCCATCACACAAAAAGCAAACAAAAATAAAATAGCAGCCACAAGAGTTTGGAGCTAAAGTAGTTGGACACGAAGAGGATCCTAGGGGACACTAGAAGAAGGAGGCTTGGAGGAAGAGACAATAATGGTTTTGAGAACTAGGTCCAGTCAAGCATTTGCAGACAATTGTTCTTCAAGTGATTGTGCCCGAAGTTTATCATTTTCTTTTGTCAGTCGTGCAATGTTTTCATTGATAGAATCAGGTCCTTTAGCAGCTTGACTGAGCTGAGTTTCCAGTATGGCATTTCGAACCCTCAACCTTCTAGTCTCTTCAGAAGCTACATTTTGAGCATTGATCAGCTGAGAAATGGTCGAGATGCTTTCACCAACTCTTCTACACATTCACATTCTTCTAAAGTGGCCTTAGAGAATGTCTGCTTGCGTGTGCCTACTCTGGGATTCCCCAAGGGGACTTTGTAGAATCTGAACACTTGAGTGAGGAGAAAGCCATATGGTAGCCCATGATTCCCACCTTTAAAGTTTGCCACCTTTTACATATGATCTATCATGATTGTTGGCAAATTGATTGGGACAAACTCATCAAGCGCTTCCATTAAGACCATATCCAATTTTGTAGAAATAGATCGCCTCTCAGAAAGAGGTAAGAGCACCTTATTGACCAATTCAAAGAGAAGCTGATACTCAGAAAGCAATACCTTTTTATGCACCTGTTCCCCCTGCTGAATTGCTTGCTCCTTCATGTTGGCTCTCCTGAAGTTTACACCACAGACACCCTTGACTGAGGACATCCCTTCACATGGAATTTTGAGAACCTTTCCCAATGTTGGAGCGTCAAGTACAATGTCTACTCCATTTACTAGCGCACAAATGTGATCCCCCTCAACAGTGAAGAGTGGTGAGTAAAACGTTTGTACCACATCTTCGTACACAAAAGGCGTGCTACCTTCAAATAAGTGTTCCCATTGTTGAAATTCCACAATCTCAAGAATTTGTCTCATACCTGCCATCTCCGAAATTGCTGGGTCAAATGTACGACCCCACAAGACTTTCTGAGTTCTTAATCTCTGCTGCCAAAGACTATTATCGCAGGACATGGTCCTCAGTGCACCAAGTTCTTTAACAGTTTCCCGTTTTTGTTTGCTAGACCCTTTACCAGGCTTTCCTTTCTAGCTTACTATCCCTACAGTATCATCTTCAGACTTGGCTTGCTCAGTTTGACTCCTTTTAGACTTGCTACTGCCCTTTACTGATGACCCCTTTTGCTGCTCAGTAGTTTTATCGAAAGCTTTATCCATAGACTTTTGAGTTTTCATGGATTGTTGCACTAAGGAACCAAGTTCTCTTGGAGCATTTTTGTCAATCCCACTTACTGGAGCACTCTTGTTAGTGACAAATTCCCTTTGATTCATTATCCTCTTTTTCCTTGTCTTGACACTCCTTTTATTTTTCTGCAATGTGGACTCAAAACTCTCTTGCTGCTGTGGCCTGATAGAGGGTGATTTGGAGGAAGACTCTATGATCTTGGAGTGATCAAGAGGTGCAGGAGTGGGTTTGTATGGAAGAGAATCAGGTTCTTCAGAATGGTTTTCTAAGAATATCTCATGAGCCAAGGACTCGAGGAGTGCTGTGGTTCTTACATCTCCTAAAAATGGAGTTTCTTCCCCCTGGTACTCAGATGAGAGATATGCTCCTTCATTCATCAGACTCTCGGCAGCTATAGCCATGATGTTATGCGCTGCTTCTTTTTCTGGTGACTCTTTGAGAGTCACTAAGTCCAAAATAGAGGAGTTCAGATACTGATCAGGATGATCCTCAAGGGCTTCTGACACTTGAGAGGTAAAACCTCCTGAGTGTTCTTTGATGAGATCATAGGAGTGACTAGACATAGGGTTTTCAAAATGATGGAAAACATGGTTTATCAGAAAAAGAAAAGCTGTAGGAGCAGAGGAGGAGCCATGAGTGGGTAAAGTAGTAGAAGGAGTGAAATAGTAACGCTCTGGATATGATTTCAAGGATAATAAGGAAGTGGGAGCAGTGTTAATGGTGGGAGAAGGAGACAATTGTTCGGTTGCCATTAGAGGAGTACTTGGTAAACGTGTAGAGTGAAAAAGAGAGATGAAGAGAAGATCCCAACTATACAAAGGAGATGAAGGTTCATGACTTGCCGTGAGAGAAAAAGAAAGTTTATTGGAAGAAGGGCTAATGATGAGATGAGAGAGAAACATGTTCTAAATAGTTCTGGAAATGGTGGTAGGTTTGTGGGAAAGCGTTACCGTGTAGAGGGGATAAAGGGATTTGGAAGACAAGACATGACATGCAGACTTTGAAAAGTCGAATTATGTGGCAGTTGAGTTAATTTTGTTAAAAAAAATATTTAATAATAATTTTTTTGTTTTGTGAAGGCATGTATAATAAGCACATTACTACTAACCTGGGGTATAAGAACCTGATGCCAGACCAATATTTTGAAAAAGGTTTTAGCAACTCCTTTCTCACAATTCATACTGTACCTTTAGCTTCTATGATCGTCATACGTGCTTACCTGCAACGGTATTGATGTGAGTTAGGCTTGGCCAGAAAACACTTTAGCTAACTTTACCTGACGATGTCTTGCCTAGCCAGCTGATGGAGGAACAGGTTCTGTATTAGACTCTTATGACCCCACCTTCACTTTGTTTGATCCAGAGTATTCTCTACTCAAGGCTTTGACAAAGATATCTGGAAATTGGTCTTCTATTCTGCAAGACTTTCCAAAGATCAACCCTTTCTTTCCACAGATCAACCCTTTCTTTATATTGACTCTCAGAAGATAATCCCACCCCTCAATGTGCTTGGTCCTCTTGTTTTGAGATTCTTCTTCAATTGTTGACAAGGCCATTGAGTTTTGCTTCCTTGTCCCCCAAGGGATGAGGCATGATCATGGCAAGTAAACCATTCCAGACGTGCTTTTCCTTCCCATAGAAAACCCTGCACAGTTATCATCATCATAGCCAAAGGATTAAAAACACTATCACTTGAGGGGTAACCCAGGACCAGGTCTTGAGTTCCCTTAAGGTATCTCAAACTTCTGTGGGCATTCTTAATGAAGGATTCCTACGGACTTTCACTTTGGATTCTATTCTGGATTGGTGATACAGAAGGAACCAAATTTTTTGTTGTTGTTGTTGATGTTTGTTTTTTTGAAAAACTTATCTAACTCTAGAATAAAAGAAAATGATTGACTTGTCACATAGATGGAAGTTTTGTGTTTCCAGTTTGGGATTGAAGTTTTATTGGTAGGAAGATTTGGAAGAATTTTGATTTCCCCACACTCTGTGTTCTGTTGCTTGAGAGGTACCATGAGCTACATCTCAACTCTTTCTTCAGCTTTTAGTGGTAGTAAGTGAAGTACCAGGTTCCTTGTGAATAGTGGAAAATGATGTTGCATTGTCTTTCACCAGTCTCCTTCATCTTACTCATTTTATCATCTACCCTACTTGAAGCCTCAGATATTTCCCAGGGACCAAAGTTGGTTCATCATATTTATCATCACCGTTTCTTTCTTGGCTGGAGGAAGGTGTCTTGTTGAATACCCTATGAGCACTTCCTTCCATTTAGTGACCCCTTTATTGTAGACTTTGTGCCCTTGATTTGTGGAGAGTACCCCAGAACGATTTTATTTTTTGCATTGAACTTCCCAAGCTAATCCTTCCAGTTGTCTTTTCAGTCAAGAAGGCATTTTATTCCATTTGGCAGCTCATAGTGGGTTTTGATTCAGGAGGGACCTGATCAGAAACCTGTTCACCAAGTAGAAAGCAGTATTTACTGCTTTTGCCAAGAATTTCTTGGCGATTCCATTGACGATGAGCATTGTCCAAGCCATATCTTCTAGTTCTGTTCTTTCTTTCAGTAATACCATTTTGCTGTGGAGTCCTTGGGGTGGAGAAATTGTGTGTGATCCCTTCTCCCTTTTTTGTTTTTGCTTGAATACTTTTGGCAAGAACCATTAATACCTCGAGAATCTCCTCCTTTGTTTTGTGGACCGTGTCCAAGTGACTCTTAAGTTTGGCAGACCACAGACTAGGTTCTTCTGAGTTAATTTATTCAGAGATGAGAAGCTTGCATATACCAATCTTTCATGCCAAGGTTCCGACTTCACCCATCTCATACCACCAGCTTATGGAGATTCATAGTTAATGGAGTGGATGTTCTTGTTTCCATTGTCCACTGCGACCACTTGTCTAGTTATTAGATTAGTAACTGTACTTTTCAGGCCATTCACATAGTACACGTTCCCACTTGAGTGCCAAAGAACCTTTCCAACTTTACATTCACTGAGAATGTACCCTCTACTTCCTTTTTAAGGATACATTCCCTTCCTGCAGGGCTTTCAATGAGAAGAAATTCATGATGTTTCAGTCGCGTGCTTTAAGCATCCACAGTCCATAGTCCATCACAGTCCGCTTCCTCTCACTGTTCCCTGCACATGCAAATCAAAGGTTAGATTTAGGAACCCAAACTAGTTTGAGTCCCTTGTTATGATAGAAAGGATGAATGAGGCTTTCCTAGTCCATGCAGGTAACATCCGCTTCTTGCGAGTGGTACATGGTACTTTGTTAGTAGTCACTTTATCAATAAACACTTTGTTTTTCTGAGTAGACTGAACCCTAGCCTAGGAATTTTCTTTAAAATGGCCATTGTTCCCATAGTGGGTACATAGCCAATTATCAGGTACAGTGACATACTTGCTGTAAGGGTTGTAAGAAGTTTTCTCCCTTTGGAACCCGATGCCCTGCTTGTTCCCACCATTGTTAAGATACATGGCAGTGACAACATCTGAGGACCAGGTCCACTTCAGTGATTTCTCAAGATCAATTCTTACTTTCTCCAATTCAGCTTGAAGTTGCTGATTCTTCTCGAGTTCACTACAGAGACTGGTTTTCACAATAGTTAACTCCTTTTCAAGCATGATATGAGTCTCACTGGCTACTTCCTTCCCTTTTCCAAGACTTATATTCCTATGTTCTCTATTTAGTCCCTTAGTGGTTTCCTCTAGATCGGTGCATATTACTAACAGGTCATCCCTCTTTTCTTCAGTAGTTGCAATTTTTCCTTCTAAGGTGTGTTTCTCATTGCTAAGGCCTTCTATTGTTTCTTTTAGATCAACAACTATTACCATCAGATCGTCTCTCTCATTTTCTACACTAGTTATTCTTTCATTCAAGGCTTCCTTTTCTTTCTCAAGATTAGCTATGGTCTCATTCAAGTCCACTACACAGACCACTAGATCATTTCCAGATTGTTCGGCCTCTCCTAGTTTTATGGTCAGGATCTCTTTATCATTAACAAAGCTATAATAGACATCAATTAGGACATTAGCTAACGACCTTAGCTTCTTAAAATAGTAGGATTTCAGATTTCTCTGAACATCCCTAAAGTTTAGCTCATCGTCTTCATCTTCTTCATCATCATCAGACCGAGCCATCAGCGCGAACAATGCATCGTACTTCGTTGCTTCAGTTACACTGCCATCATGGAGCTGTTTTCTGCATCTGATTCCCTTTCATCACTAGAGGAGTCTCCCCAAGTAGCAAGATCCTGCTTAACAATATTGTCAGCAACACTTTTTTGATTGAATCATTTATCTAGAACCAGGTTCCTTTTTGCTACTTTGTCAGGATTTTGCTTGTATTGCTCCTGTTTCGCGCGTGGGCAGTCTTTGATGAAATGCCATGACTTTCCACATCTATGATAGAGATCGTTGTTCCTTGTTTTACTTGAACTGCCCCACTTTGGTATACCACAATTTCTTCGAACCATCTTTTGAAATCTCTTAGTAAGATAGGCCATGTCACTATCTTCATCACTGTTTTTAACTTTGAGTACCAGGTTCTTTTCCTTCTTAGGCTCTCTTCTTTCCCTGTCTTTCTTTCTTTTCATCTCATATGTCTTCAGATTACCAATCAACTCATTCATGGTCAGAGTTTGTAGATCTTTAGCTTCAGTGATGGCATTTACCTTACTTTCCCAAGAACTAGGTAGAACACTGAGAACTTTCCTTACAAGCTTGTTTCTGGGAATGACATCTCCAAGTGAGTGAAGCTCATTTATGATGGAGGTGAATCTGGTGTGCATATCTTGTATAGACTCATCATCCTTCATCCTAAAGAGCTTATATTCAGTGGTGAGCATGTCGATCTTGGATTGTTTGGCCTGAGTAGTTCCTTCGTATGTGGTTTGTAAAGCTTCCCCCATATTTCTTTGGCAGTATCACAAGCTGAGACTCTATTGTACTCATCAAGTCCTATGCCACACATCAAGATTTTCTTGGCACGATAGTTCTTTTCTACAGCTTTTCTGTCAATGTCGCTGTACTCTTTTCTGCCTTTCGGCACCATTGGTCCTGTTTCTTCAAGCTTCTTCATGGGAACATGTGGACCATCACAAATGATGTCCCACAATTCTGAATCTTCTGCCATCATAAAATCATGCATGTGGGTCTTCCACCAACTATAGTATTGACCATTGAATATGGGAGGTCTGTAGGTTGATTGTCCTTCCTCAAAGTTGGGTGGAGCAGCCATTGAGATTCTTTCTAAGTGTTAACCTTTTAGAAAGAACCTGTTCTGATACCAATTGTTAGTTTATATGAGTCCACCAAACTATAGAGTACCTGGTTCTATATGAGATGATGCTTATAATGCTATAACGACTGAAAGTAAAGAAGACAAGGGATTTTTTACGTGGAAAAATCCCACACAAGGGGATCAAAAAACCATGACCTACTCTTGTAGGCTTTTAACTTCACTAACTTGCAATCTCCCTATTACAAGCCACTTTGCAATAACCCTATTGCAAAGACTTCAACTAACTTGTGATGCACCCACCACAAGCCACTTTATAACTATCCTAGTTACAAAGGCCTTAAACTTATGACTATTCCTAGTCACGACATAAACTCGAAAGTTTACGAATTTTGGTTTGTTCCTAAGACAAAGCTTCTAAGAAAGTAAACTAGGAAATACAATGAAGAGCAAATAACAAGATTACAACTCAACTACGGATGTACATAAACTCATTAAGAAATTGATCCTTAGTGGAGTTGTCTTCTTGTTCTTGACACATCAGTGACTTCAATGCCGGATAAATACTGTTATTGCTTGAGAGAATATCACTAAATGCACAAAGAATTGTGTGTCTTGCACCAGGCTGTTTTATAACAAAAGATATCACAATAGATAGTGATGTCAATTCTTGGTGCATGCTTCTTCCCAATGAGAAGTGACTGATGTACTGTCTGCACACCACTTCTGTGCAGTTGCATTCCAGCTGGGTAGTCGACTTGTACTTTTGTCAGAACACACTAACGGACCAGGTTCTAGTTGTGTTCTTCTTCTGTAGCAGTTGCAAGATGGTCACTTTCTGCTACTACATTTTAGTTGTACATTTGACTTGTACTTCTGTTAGAGAACCCTAAGGGAGCAGGTCCCTGTTGTGTTTCTCTTATAATGATTGCATACAGTCACTGACTTGTGTTAGAGAACCTTAAGGGACTAGGTCACCAGGTCCTTGTCGTGTTCCTCCCTGTGGACGTTCATTCATTTGCCGATTTTCAGACTTCGACCAGGTCACATGAAATGTATACCCTGTGGACCAGGTTCCCTATCTGGTTCTTCACAACAAGTTTGTTATATCATCAAAATATAAGAAACATAAGGCCAAGACATTGAAAACCCATCAATACTTGGTGGTCTCAAGTGTGGTGGAATTTTCATCTGCGACGTGGTATCATCGTTCTCGATTGAATATGTTAAGTTTGCCGGTGTTATGGTTTTCTTTGATTCGCCTTTGGGCAGGATATTGTGAAATGATAATGTATAGGCAACTGTCAGATATTGCGGTGTGCGGTGGTTCAGGATGGAATCGATGTTTCTAGTGTTGATGGATCAAGAAATATGACCTCGGGGAGGTTTAAAGTTAGTGATGATCTGTTGGTTCCATTGTTGCAGAGAATGAGATTGAATCAAGACAACAACCGGGCAACAAAGGATGGGGAAGGACATGTGAGAAGTGTCAGGCGGTGGTTAAATTTCTAGAAGGCCAGGTATAAGAAGCAAAGGTCGAGTAGTTGATTAAATGAGTGAGTTCTGCCAAAGTGGGAGAGTGGCGGAGTTGCATATGGGTTTAGTGATAGGATGAATACGCACTTTAAAGAAAGTTTGGAATGATTCGGGGAATTTTAGTGGACGGTGATTGGGTCTACGAGCTTAATTTGAAATGTTGGCTAGTATACGACAGGAGATTGGATATGGTAGAAAGGAATTGCTTGATATGAAGAAGGGTACAACATGAATTTGAAGTGGAAGACGTTGTCATTTGGTTGATGTCCATGAGGAGTGAATGGGCTTGTACAACTAGCAAATGAGCATGGGCTTAGGTTGGAATGTGAATTTCATGGTAATTGTGCCGTGCAATGTCGTTGGGATATCCCATCATGTAATTTCCACAGGTGGGTTATCTCCTGCGAGCAGATCAACGGTTGCATCGTTGGTAAAGCTTCTGCGAAGAATTCTATTGGCTATACGGCAAAGAGATCGGTCATGTGAATGTGGTTATAGATTTAGAGTATCCATAAAGGGTTTTACAGAAAGATTTCGAGGAATTTGGCGGTATGGTTGTGCCAGATCATGTCAACAATGAAGAAAGAATCTTGTTGGGTCTAGAGTTTTGTATGATGGCTTCAAGCTAAGTGGAAGAGTTCCACCGCCTGCGATTGGGTTACATGGTTATTTACTTATAGGTTTCAGGTTATCGGTGTAATGGTGAGTTAATACAGCCAGGGGAAAAGAACATAGGGGGTAAGTTGAGCAAAAGAATTGATAAAGTTGAACTGTAATTGGGCTTATGGGCTCATGTTTGGCTTTGGGAAGATTTAGGATTTATGATCCGTACATAGGTGATTTACAAGGGAAATAATTCGGTCGAGTGTTTCATTGAAATGGGTGTTCATGTGCCAGCGGAGCCTTAGAGTTGATTATATTCGAGACCAAGCCAGAGTGGGTGACTCTGAACAACGGTCCTAGCAAATTCAAAGGTTAAAGATGCAGTGCCTAAGGCTTTCGAGTCCGCTGTATTGTTGAGGATTGAGCTTTTGTAGCGTGTTACGATAAGAGGCATGGGATGTTCTATGTATTTTTGACTTGCAGTGTAACATTTGAAAGAAAGAGAGAAAATGACTTCGGATTCATCGGTAATTCTCGGAATAGGTATAGCAGTTGAGGATGCGAATATATGTACAAGGAAGGTATGAGATGGTTCGAGGGATTTGAGACAGCATGGTCTCGTGATACAAGGTCACACGGGATGAGTGCGGGCCGAGTGCGTTATGAGTTTAATGGAGTTGTTATTACTTCTAAGGCAATCAAGGATAAATTGGAAGAAGTTTGATTGGTTAGCCATGGTTGAATTGGCATATTGGTGGCAGTGATCAGTTCCTTCAGCGTGATTGGTTGTTATGCATATGATTCGTGATGGATGTGCGAGGATTGACGGCCGCCGTAATTGATTTAATTTGGAAGTATTCAAGTATTATGGCCTATCATGTGTAGGCGGATCCCAGAAGGGATATGGTGGTTTAGGCCACTACTTAAGGATTTGAATGTTCTACGGTTATGAGGATTCACTCGCGTGTTGCTATGATCCTCTTGGAATGAGTTAAGTAAAACGTTTCCAGGTGAGGAAGTGTTTACCATATTAGTGATTCAGGATTTATGATGAATATCTTGTGCTATTGCATATTGGCATATTGGATGCAGTGGGTGGTATGAAATTTGAAAGTGAGGATCAAGGTTGTTGTTCGGTGTTGATAAGGGTGTCACGAGCTCGGACGAGCAAGAAAGGGATTTGAATATTTGGAGTAAGATGGCATTGTCTTCAACATCACCTGAGATCGGTGTTTTTTGAAAAAGGGCTTGGCATCTTTGTTAAGGATTCTTGATCGCTTTTTCAGCGTTAGTGTGGCCGATTGTATAGAGGTGAAGATCTGTTATGGAAGGTTGTGGGAACGTGCCTCATAGGGAGGTTGTATAAGTGTGACATGTAGTCACTTGATTGATTGAAGAATTAAACCAAGTATGAAGATTGTGGTGATATCGTTAATTTGAGAATTGGTGCCTGGAGGGCACTCGATTTATTGGGTTGTGGACTGTGGAGGATTACTCCGGTTATGATGGTTTTTCTCGTGTGTTATGGGAAAAAAGGTGGATTATTATGGACCCAGGAAAGATTATGGACCTAGTTTGGTACAATCAGAATTAGCTTGAGGTATGTGAATGGATTTATGTATGAATATGGGCTCTATATCAGGCCGAATGTGTTCATTTCAGCATAGCACTCCTTATGGAGGAGTATTCAGATGTTGGATGTTATTTCATCGTCAGCTATTTCATGTAATGCTGTATTGTACCGTGTGAGTTGTGAACGGCTCGATAATTTTCTTATGTGTTGAGATTCTGCGTAGCGATGGTGTTATGTGAGCAGGATGGCTCTTTAGTTTCAAGAACATATATCAAACCTCAGTCGTGCTTGAGTTCGTTAGCTTATGGCGCTATATGTCCCTTCAGGGATGGTATTATGCACTAAGCGTGCTTGTGACTGATATTCGATATTTTGTTGTAATGAGCAATTTGGCTCGATGTGTATCTCCTTATGTGAATTTTATGTGTGCATCGGGTGGCACGCCATGGGTATGTTGTTTGGATCGGATTGCACGCCGTAACAATGTGATGATGATTACTGTCCCTTATATTCTATTCTATGTGTTTTGTTTTCCATTTTCTGAGGAAAGTTCATATTAGTTGCGTGAGTAGAGTAGTCCCTTCCAAAGCTCGTCTTTCTTATGTATCACGTTCAAGTTGGTAGCATATTGGCACATTATGGCATCATATAAGACTTTTGGTCATGTCTGGGGTGGCCTGTTGCCTGAGCAGTTCATACTAGCTGAGACAAGGTTATTGGATCTAGGATCAGTGCAATCGGATTGTATGAATTATATTAAAGAGCAAAGACCATTATTTGGTTAAGAATGAGGTAATGTTCTTTTTAGGAGTGTAGCCTCAATGATTTGTTGACTTGACCGTTGGTTATGAATTTCTACACGGCTCCTCCGTCGTGGCAGTATTGTAAGAATTGGAACAAGACTTATACATGTCATGAGGTGCATTATGAGCATCAGATTCGGGGAATGTCGGTTATTATGGATCAGAGAATGTTATTATGGTCCTGTGGATGATGTGGTGCATGGTGAGAATTCGGCAAAGGTATGCAATCATGTTTTGGCACACCATGTAGTGATTGATACGATGTTCAAATATTGGAAGCAGGCCTGGCAGAGAATTTTGGATACTGAAACTGGGTTCTAAGCTTATTTGTTAAATAAGGGAGAATATCTTTAGATTTGATCAAGTTAATGTGCTCAACTGAGCTGTGGTAGCACGGGTAGGTACTCAAGGAGTTAAATAGTGATTTCAGATAGCTCCAGTGAAGTTCTCAGCACGTTCGAGGATGAACATATGTATAAGTGGGAGAGAATATAATGACTCGACCAATCTTAATGAGCTCTAGCACACCGTTCAGCACTTTGAGGGCATGATCAGCTTCACTTTAGGTATTACAACTTGTACGCGTGGTCAGAATTTTATTTCGGGAAGTTCAGAGTTGATTTGGAAAGAGAATTCTCATTTTGGAAGCTTTAAGTTGAAAGAATTGATTAAGATTGGATTTTGGAGTAAACAACCTCGGAATCGGGATTTGAGGGTTCCAGCAGGTTTATATGATGATTTCGGACTTGGGCGTACTCCCGGATCGGGTTTTGCAAGACCCGGGAATGTTTTGGCACCTATTGTGGAAGTTAGCATTTTTGGAGTAATTTCATAAGTTTAAGTTGAAGTGCATTTTAGTGTTATCGATATCTGTTTGGGATTCCGAATTTGGGAATAGCTCCGTATGGTGATTCTGGTGTTGGGAGCGCTATCGAAAGTGAATTCGGAGGTCAGTGGGTTATTTTGGAGTCAGTTGGCCACAAATGAAAATTTGAAGGTTTTGAGAAGTTTGACCGGAAGTGGACTTTTTAATATCGGGGTCGAATTCCGATTCTGGAAGTTGGAGTAGGTTCGTAACGTCAAATATGACTTGTGTGCAAAAATTGAGGTCAATCAGACAAGATTTGATAGGTTTCGGCATCAAATGTAGAAGTTTGAAATTCTAAAATTCATTAAGCTTGGATTGGAGGTCGATTCATGATTTTAGCGTTGTTTGATATGATTTGAGGCCTCGAGAAAGTCCGTAATGTGTTTTGGGACCGGTTGGTGTGATTGGACAGGGTCCCGGGGGCCTCGAGTGGATTTTGAATGGTCAACAGATCGAAAATGGAATTGGAGGAAGGGTTGAAGCAGCTGGGCTTCTGGTGTAACCGCACCTGTGTGAGGTGCACCGCAGGTGCAGGCCTGTAGGAGCGGGGGATGACCCGCAGAAGCGGCTGGATTAGAGACCGCAGGTGCGAAGGAATTCCCGCACCTGCGAGATCGCAGATGCGGTCTGGGCAGCGCAAAGCGGTTTAGGGCAGCTGGAGGAGGACCACAAAAGCAGTATTGGAACCGTACCTACGGAAGACTGCAAAAGCGGTCAAGTGACCGCAGGTGCGAATGCGGGCTGGGCAG
Organism: Nicotiana tabacum; assembly: GCF_000715075.1. Taxonomy (NCBI): domain Eukaryota; kingdom Viridiplantae; phylum Streptophyta; class Magnoliopsida; order Solanales; family Solanaceae; genus Nicotiana; species Nicotiana tabacum. The sequence continues at coordinate 85,743,234 of NC_134101.1, read as the reverse complement.
TGTATTTGTTTTAAAGGCGGGGTCTCAGCCATTTTCACTTCATTTTCCTCCATGGGAGCCGGTCTTGGGGCGATTTTGGAGCTCCATCTTTGTCATCCATGTCAAGGTAAGTTGTTTCTACTAGTTTTGAGTTAAGTACTTGGATTATATATGGATTTGAGTATGAAATGGGTAGAAACTTGGGGTTTGAGGGAAAACCTAGAAAGTTGGTATTCTTGGATTTTAACCACGATTTTGGGCAGGAAATTAAGGGTAAATTACATATTTGACTTCGTGAGGTTATGGGTAAACTTTATCTTCAAAAAAATTTTGGAATCCAAGCACGTGGGCCCGAGGGCGATTTTGTCAACTTCTTGAGCGGAGTTGGCATTTTATATAAATTGAATTGTTATGAATATTATGGTGTATTTTCATTGGTTTGCCCATTATTTGGCTAGTTTTTGAGCGTCGGGGCACTAGTTTGAGTCGCTGGAAGGGCTTGGAAGCCGGTCATTGGACTTCGGAGCGAGGTGAATCTCCTTTTTAACCTTGTAAGAGGGAATTGTCCCCATAGGTAAATTAATTGGATTTGTGCTCCTATTTGTGGGGAGTACGTATGCACGAGGTGACGAGAGTCCGTGCGTAGCTACTATTATGTTTAAGTCCGGGTAGTCTACGACCCAAAAACATGCTATACTTGGAATATTTGTAATTTTATTGATAGTTCTAATTGCTTAAATCACATCGAATTAGTAAATGAATTTCTAAAAAGATCAAACTTCATTTTCTTAAATTGTTAAAAGGGAATTGGCTTTTCTTTGGATAATCGTTCCCTGATGAATTCTTGATTGACTGATTGTTGTGCTTTTTTATATTTGACTGCGTCGCATGTATGATTCGTGAGCAGGGTAATAGATGCATCTATGGTTCGCACCATTCGACCCTCTGGCAGTGCACAATTTAAATATTGTTGGATCGGGTCGTACGTCCTCGGCATGATTTGCGCATGCTTGTATTGCTTGCCTTGAGTTCTATAGATGTTGATGTTTGCTCTCCCTGACTTGAGATAAACTTATAAATGATGAAAAATGAATTTGAAAATCTCCTATTAATGAAAGAATTGTTTACTTGCTTCATGCTATTGAGTTACAACCATCTTTATGAAAATCCATGATTTATTATATTATTGGTAGATTATTATTGGACCACTAGTAAGTGTTGAAGTCGACCTCTCATCTCCACTTCTTCGATATTAGACGGGATACTTACTGGGTACACATTGTTTTCGTACTCATACTACACTTGCTGTGCATTTTTGTTGCACAGGTTCATGTGTGGCTAGTGGCTTAGTGGCATAGCGGCATGGTTGATACAGAGACTTAGGTGAGCTGCATTTATCAAGACAACCCACAGCCAATAGAGTCTTCTTCAGAGTATTGTACTGTATTTTCATTTCTGTCCACTTTGTATTCTGAACAGTTACTGTATTTTATTTCATCCCCTAGTAAATGCTCATGCACTTGTGACACCGAACTCTGGGATGATTATGGGGTATCTTGTATTAACTTCTTAGCATTTATATTAAATTTGAAATGATTACCTTTTACTAGTAAAATTAAAGAAAAATCATAGTTTTCAAAATTATTAAAACGAGAATTTAATTAAGTATTTTGGTTGGCTTGCCTGACATTGGAATTCTCCGGGAGTCATTGTAACTTTGGGTATTGTAGGCGGATTAGAGTTGAAAAAGTTGAGGGTGCCATGCGTAAGATGAGCAGGGGAAAAGCGATAGGACCGAATGAAATCCCGATGGAGTTTTGGAAGAATGTGGGCAAAGCGGGCTTGGAGTTGCTCACTAGGTTATTTAATGTCAATTTTAGAATGAAGAAGATGCCCGAAGAGTGGAGGTGGAGCGCGATGGTTCCTTTATACAAGAAGAAGGGTGATATCCAAAATTGCAATAATTATCGGGGTATCAAGCTGATTAGCCATACTATGAAAGTCTGGAGAGAGTGGTAGAGCTAAGGGTGAGAAGGAACGTGACTATTTCTGAGGACCAATTTGGGTTTATGCCGGGGCGTTTGACTACAGAAGCCATCCACCTTGTTAGGAGATTGATTGAGCAGTATAGGGAGAGAAAGAAGGACTTGCATATGGTGTCCATCGACTTAGAAAAGGCGTACGATAAAGTTCCTAGGGAGGTATTGTGGAGATGTTTGGAGGCTAGAGGTGTTCCTATTGCCTATATTAGATTGATTAAGGACATATATGATGGAGTAAAGACTCGAGTGAGGATGGTCGGGAGAGGGGGGACTCAGACCGTTTTCCGGTTATGATGGGGTTGCATTAGGGGTCAACACTAATCCCATTTTTGTTTGCTCTAGTGATGGCCGTACTGACGTGCCACATCTAAGGGGAGGTGCGGTGGTGCATGCTATTTGCAGATGATATTGTATTGATTGACGAGACGTGAGACGGTGTGAACACACAATTAGAGGTATGGAGGCAGACCCTGGAATCTAAGGGTTTCAAGTTGAGTAGGACCAAGACAGAATACTTGGAGTGTAAGTTCAACGGCGAGACTTTAGGAGGAGAAGGGGAGGTGAGACTGGACTCGCAGGTCATCCCTAGGAGAGGGGGTTTTAAGTACCCCGGGTCTATTATTTAGGGGGATGGGGAGATTGATGGAGATTTCACACATCGTATTGGGGCGGGATGAATGAAATGGAGACTCGCTTCCGGTGTTTTGTGTGGAAAGAAGGTGCCACTGAAACTTAAGGGTAGGTTCTACAAAGTGGTGGTTAGACCAACGATGTTGTATGGGACTGAGTGTTGGCCAGTCAAGATTGCTCATGTCCAAAAGATGAAGGTATCAGAGATGAGGATGCTGAGGTGGATGTGCGGGCACACCAGGTTAGATAAGATAAGAAATGAGGTTATTCAGGATAAGGTAGGGGCGGCCTCTATTGAGGACAAGATACGGGAAGTGCGGCTTAGGTGGTTTGGTCATGTGAGGAGGAGGAGCACAGACGCCACGGTGAGGAGGTGTGAGAGGTTGACATTGGAGGGCTTACGGAGAGGTAGAGGTAGGCCAAAGAAGAGGTGGGGAGAAGTGATTAGGCAAGACATGGCGCAACTTCAGCTGACCGAGGACATGACTCTTGATAGGAAGGTATGGAGGTCGATAATTAGAGTAGTAAAGTAGGTAGTGTAGAGTGTTTATAACTTTAGTATTGGCACGCAGTCTCATTTTCTATTGGTAGTAGGTTTTTATGACTAACCATTATTTTATTTCATTGCTGATCACTTTACTGTCTTATTGTGTTATTCTGCTTTTATATGGCTTTTTGATATTGTCTCTTCTTGCCTATATTTTTATTAATGTGGTACTTATACTATCTTGAGCCGAGGGTCTATTGGAAACAATCTTTCTATCCTCACAAGGTAGGGGTAAGGTCTGCGTACACACTGCCTCACCAAACCCCACGGTGTGGGATAAATACTGGGTATGTTGTTGTTGTTGTTGTTGCTTGGCTTGCCTAACAGTGGTGTCCGGCGCCATCACAACCCTTAGTGAAATTTGGGTCGTAACAGTTATGATCCAAAACTAATCCGATTGTGATGGCGCCTATCATAGAACTAGGCAAGCCGACACACTCCTAAATAATTCGATATTTCATTAAAAATTAGATAATAGCCTTTTTCATATTGAAATTCCGTAAAAGAGATTAATTCAAAAATCAAAATGCGGAAATCAAAGCCTGACCTCGGGTGTCACTAAGTTATGAGCAAATACTACAACAATTCTGAAATATAGCAAGACTAATATAGTTTGAGAGTTGCCAAAATACACTAAAAGGAAGATAAAGAAGGAGAAAGGCAGGACTGCGATTGCCATGCAGCTACCTCGCCATCTCCGATGAAAGTTCACGACTGGAATAGTCAACAGCCTCTACTGCGGCCTGAGATACTTGGATCTGCACACAAGGTGCAGGGGGTAACGTGAGTACACCAACTCAGTAAGTAACAAGTCCAAACTATGGACTAATAGGTAGTGACGAACGTAACCTCAACAGGTAATAGAAATAAACTGTGCAGAAAAGTAGGCATGTTATCAGTTCAAGAATACAATTCAAGCAGTAAAATAAATACAGATCTAAACGATATGAGATATAAGGCTCAACTAACTTTACATGCCAATGCACAGAATGTATGAAATGCACCATGTTCTTCCACTCTCAAGTGCTAAACCATTTTGTACTGCATATGGACATCCGGCCCAAAAACATCCATCCCGAAACATATACAATACTGATTGCAAGTCAACTAGTATCGAAGAACAAGGGTAATCCAACCCTGAGGAGAAATATATATATATATATATATATATATATATATATATATATATATATATATATATATATATATATATATATATATACACACACACACACACACACACAAGTGTACATAATATGACCATCTGGCCCAGGGAAATCCATCCTGGAACATACTCATCACTGACTATAAGTCACTCGGTACTAAGGAAAAGGGTAATCCAACCCTGTGAGAAATCCCTCCCTGAAAAATATCATCTGCACTTAGTGGGGGTGTGTTACAGACTCCGGAGGGGCTCCTATAGCCCAAGCACTATCATAATCATGAACATAACCGCTGCGGCATGCAGCCCGATCCCATCACTGTCACTAATAATCAGGCTCTCGGCCTCACTCAGTTATCACTCTCCAATCTCACACACACGGGCTCACAATACCACGAAACTAGCCCGAAACAATGATATGATGTGCCAAATAATAACAACTAAGACATGATATGATATGCATGAATAAGAATGAGTACAAAATATCAATGAATCTAATAAAATAACAGCAAAAAATGACCACTCGGGTCTCAACAGTATCGGCGTGAATCCCTAATAGGATATCTAGCATGTTTTTACAGCACATTTACTTAATCACATGATAGAAACACGGATATCAACAAGAAAGAGTCACTAAGCGATGCCATGGAATGAACCATGCCACAATTCTCATGGTGCATGCTCGCACACCCGTCACTTTGCATTTGCGTCACCTCAGTACATATTATATATCACATAGCCCGGGGTTTCGAATCCTCAAAACCAAGTTTGGAATTGTTACTTACCTCAAACCAAGCCAAATCCTGCTCCGCTATGCCCTTGCCTCTGGAATCAACCTCCAAATGTCCCGAATCTAACCAAAAGCAATACAATGCAATCAATATAGGCCAAGGAACCAATTCTACACGAAAAACTATCAATTTAGGCCAAAATTCCGAAATTCACCCAACCCAACCCCCGAACCCGCATCTCGAAATCTGACAAAAAATCACAAAACTAGAAAGTCCTTTCATTCATGAGTCCATACATACAATATTTATCAAAATCTGACTCTATTTGACCCCTCAAAACCTCAATCAAACTCTTCAAAAATCCAAAGCCCTTACCCCTCATTTTCACCCTTAATCACCACTAATTACATGATTAAACAACGGGAAATTACTATAAATACGAGTAATAAGGTTCAAGTTACTTACCTCAATGAAAACCCCATTAAATCCCTCTTCAAATTGATCCAAAAAGCTCCAAAAACGGATAAAAATGGTGAAGAATCACCCAAAATTTGCGAAGTCCACAATTTATACTTTCTGCCTAGAACTTCCACACCTGTGGTCCAGCAAACGCTTCTGCGATGCCGCACCTGCGGAAAATCCATCGCAGGTGCAATTCCCACTTAAATCACCAAAATCCGCTTCTATAGTCCCTTTCTCGCACCTGCGGTCTCGCAGGTGCGCTCCACTACACACCTGCGACTCCTAGCCAACCTTAATCTTAGCCGAATCTGCGGCCTTTTCTCCGCTTCTGCAGACTCGTACCTACGGTCCCCACTCCACATGTGCGATTATGATAGCTCAGTTCAATCTTCAACATTCCTCAAATTCCAACCTTGTTTCGTCAACCACCCTAAATCAACCCGAGGCCCTCGGGTCCTCTACCAAACATACTAACAAGTCATATATCAACATACGAACTTAGTCGAACCTTTGGAACACTCAAAACAATATTAAAACACCAAATTACCCTCAGATTCAAGCCTAAGAACTTTTAAACTTCCAATTTTCGCAAACAATGCCGAAACCTATCAATTCACCTTCGAATGACCTGAAATTTTACACACATGTCACAATTGACACCACAGACCTACTCCAACTTCCGGAATTCTATTTTGATCCCGATATCAAAATTTCCACAGCCGACCGAAAATTACCAAATTGCCAATTTTGCCAATTCAAGCCTAATTCTACCACAGACCTCCAAATCACATTCCGGACGTGTTCCTAAGTCCAAAATCACCTAACAGAGCTAACAGAATCATCATAATTCACATCCAAGATCGTTTACACATAAGTCAACATCTTGTCACTTTCCAAACTTAAGACTTTCAAAAGAGACTAAGTATCTCAAATCCTCTCCGAATCCACTCCAAACCCGAACCAACTAACCCAACATATCATAATATAGCTGAAGAACACAAAAGGAAGTAGAAATGGGGAATGAGGCTATAACTCTCAAAACAACCGTCCGGGTCGTTACAACCTCCCCCTCTAAAACAAACGTATCCTCGAACGGGTTTAGAAACATACCTGAAGCCTCAAATAGCTGTGGATATCTGCTTTGCATCTCCCGCTCGGTCTACCAAGTAGCCTCCTGCACGGGCTGACCTCTCCACTACAATTTCACTAAAGCTATATCCTTTGATCTCAACTTTCAAACCTGCCGCTCCAAAATAGTTACTGGCTCTACATCATAAGTCAAGTCACCATCTAACTGAATCGTGCTAAAATCCAAGACATGAGACGGATCGCCGATATACTTCCGGAGCATAGAAACATAAAATACTAGATGCACCCATGACAAGCTAAGTGGCAACGCAAGATCATAAGCCACTCCCCGATCCTCTGAAGCACCTCAAAAGGCCCAATGAACCGAGGGCTCAACTTGCCCTTTTTCCCAAATCTCATAATACCCTTCATGGGTGAAACCTTTAGTAGAACCTTCTCCCAATCATATAAGACACATCACGAACCTTTCTGTCAGTATAACTCTTTTGCCTTGACTGCGCTGTACGAAGTCGCTCCTGAATCACTTTCACCTTGTCCAATGCATTCTGAACCAAGTGTGTACCCAAAAGCCTAGCCTCGTACGACTCAAACTAACTTACTAGAGATCTACACCATCTCCCATATAAAGCGTCATACAGAGCCATCTGAATACTCGACTGATAACTGTTGTTGTAAGCAAACTCCGCGAGCGGTAGAAACTGATCCCATGAACCCCTGAAATCAATGACACAAGCACATAACATGTCCTCTAATATCTGAATAGTGCACTCGAACTGCCCATCTGTCTGAGGGTGAAAAGAAATGCTCAACTCAGCCTGAGTATCCAATTCTTGCTGCACGGCCCTCCAAAATTGCAATGTAAACTGAGTACGTCTATCTGAAATAATGGAAACTGGGATATCATGCAGGCGAACAATCTTAGCCAACCGCTCTAAAAAATAAGTAGTACACACAAGAAGGAAGTGCGTGGACTTGGTAAGCCGATCCATAATCACCCAAATGATATCGAACTTCTTCAAAGTCCGTGGGAGTCCAATTACAAAATCCATGGTGATCCGCTCCTGCTTCCACTTTGGAATATCTATCCATTGAAGCAAGCCACCCGGTCTCTGATGCTCATATTTCACCTGCTGATAATTGAGGCACCGAGCTACAAATCCTACTATATCTTTCTTCATTCTCCTCTACCAATAGTGCTGCCTCAAATCCTGGTACATCTTCGCAGCACCCAGATGGATGGAATACCGCAAGCTGTGGGCCTCCTCTAGAATCAACTCCCAAAGCCCATCTACATTAGGCACACATATCCCCCTGTATCCTCAATACCCCATCATCACAAATAGTCACATATCTGGCATTATCATGCAGAACCTTGTCCTTGTGGACAGGCAAATGAGGATCATCATACTGGCGCTCTCTGATACGATCGAACAAGGAAGACCGAGAAACCACACAAGCTAGGAACCGACTGGGCTCCAAAATATCCAACCTCACAAACCTATTGGAAAGGCTTGAACATACACTGTAAGAGGTCTCTCACCAACAGGAAGGAACAGAAGACTACCCATACCCACTGCCTTTCTACTCAAGGCATCGGCCACCACATTGGCCTTTCTCGGATGATACAAAATAGTAATATCATAGTCCTTTAGAAGCTCCAACCATCTCTCCTGCCTCAAATTGAGATCCTTCTATTTGAACAAGTGCTGGAGGATACGATGATCATTAAACACCTCACAAGACACACCATAGAGATAATGCCTCCAAATCTTCAATGCGTGAACAATGGCAGCCAACTCCAAATCATAAACGGGGTAGTTCTTTTCATGGGGCTTCAACTTATGAGAAGAATCAACAATCCCTCTACCCTCCTGCATCAAAATACACCCAATGCTGACCCGAGAAGCATCACAATATACCGTATAAGAGGCTGAAGTTGATGGCAAAACTAACACTGGAGCTGTGGTCAACGTAGTCTTGAGCTTCTGAAAGCTCGTCTCATACTCATCTGACCACCTGAAAAGAGCACACTTTTGGGTCAATTTGAACAAGAATAATGCAATAGATGAAAATCCCTGAACGAACCAACGGTAATAACCCGCCAAACCAAGAAAGTTACGAATCTCTGTGGCTGAGGATGGTTTGTGCCAACTCTGAACTGCCTCTATCTTCTTTGGATCAACCTGAATACCCTCATTGGACACCATGTGTCCCAAGAACGCCACTGAACTTAGCCAGAACTCACACTTGTAGAACTTTGCATAAAGCTTCTCATCCCTCAACCGCTGCAATACAACTCTCAAATGCTCTGCGTGCTCCTCCTTGCTACGAGAGTACACCAGGATATCATCAATAAATACAATAACAAACGAGTCGAGGTAGGACCAAAACACGTTGTTCATCAAATGCATGAACGCTGATGGGAAATTGGTCAGCCCAAATGACATCACAAGGAGCTTATAATGACCATATCAGGTCCTAAAAGCCATCTAAAGAATATCCGAGTCCCTGATCTTCAACTGGTAATACCCTAACCTGAGATTAATCTTGGAGAATACCCTTGCTCCCTGAAGCTGGTCAAGTAAATCATCAATACGAGGCAAAAGATACTTGTTCTTGATTATGACTTTGTTCAATTGCCTATAATCAATGCACATCCTCATAGTGCCATCCTTCTTCTAGGCTGAGTTCCTGAAGTTGCTCCTTTAATTCCCTTAACTCTGTTGGTGTTATACGATACAGTGAAATGGAAATGGGCTGAGTTCCTGGCACCAAATAATTACCGAAGTCAATATCCCCGTCCAGCGGCATGCCCGACAGGTCCGCAGGAAATACATCCGAAAAATCTCTCACCACAAAAACCGAATTAATAATAGCAGTCTCTACACTGACATCCCTCACAAAGGGCAAATAAGAAAGACAACCCTTCCCAACCATCCGCTGGACCTTCAAGTATGAAATCACTCTGCTGGGAACATAATCCGACGAACCTCGCCACTCAATCCGTGGCACCCCATGAATAACCAACGTCACTATCTTAGCGTGACAGTACAGAATAGCATGACACAAATGCAACCAATCCATGCCCAATATCACATCAAAATCAATCATACTAAGTAGCAAAAGGTCTACTCCGGTCTCCAAACCCCCAATAGTCACCATACCAGACCGATATACGCGGTCCACCACAATAGTATTGCCCACCGAAGTAGATACATGAATGAGGAAACAAGAGACTCGTGGGGCGTATCCAAATAACGAGCAAAATAGGATGACACATATGAAAAAGTGGAACCAGGATCAAATAATACAGAGGCATCCCTGTGGCAAACTGAGATAATACATGTGATCACGTATTTGAAGCAATAACATCCTATCTGGCAGGGAGTGCATAAAAATGGGCATGACCGCTACCTGATCAGCCTCCCCCTCTAGGGCGACCCCTAGCTGACTGACCTTCACCTTGAGCTGGCTGGGCAGGTGGGGAAGTAACTGGTGCTGAAGCAGAAGGCTGACTTCTTTGCTGGGGTGAACCTTCTGTAAGGCGGGTCCAGAACCTCTTGATATGACCCAAATCTCCACACTCAAAGCAACCTCTACCGGCCACTGGAAATGGGGACTGAAGGGAGCCCCGATCACCGGGATACCCACTAGAAGACCTAGGCATAGATGAACCTTGAATTGATGGTGCATGAGTCGAACTCTGAGTTGGAAGGGCACTAAGAGATGAGTGGCTCTGATGTGAACTATGAGAAACATGGCCAGATGATCTACCACGGTGACCGTGACCCAGACGAGCTGACTGAGCATGCCTGAATGGATGACCTCTACCGTGCTAGAATTGACCTCTAGAAGGAACACCACCAAAACTACCAGATCCCTGAGGACTCTTGGCCTCCCTCTCAACTCGGTCCTGGCAGTGAACAGACTTTATCTCTCAGGCAATGTCAACTACCTCCTCAAAAGAAGCACCAAACACCCTCTCTCTGGTCATAAGAATCTGTAACTGATATGCGAGGCCATCCACGAATCTCCTGATCCTCTCCTCGTCTGTAGGAACCAACCAAACAACATAATGGGCTAACTTAGAAAACCTTATCTCATTCTGCATCACAATCATATCATCCTGACGCAACTGCTCGAACTAGCTATGCGGCTCCTCTCTGCGGGACTGCGGCACATACTTCTCCAAAAAGAGAACGGAGAACTGCTTCCAGGTAAGATGCGCTGCACCAGTAGGCCTACGCCTCTCATAAGACTCCTACTAAGTAAAGGCAGCTCCCGAGAATTGAAAGGTAGTGAACGAGACCCCACTGGTCTTCAGAATACACGATGTAAGGAGAATCCTCTAACACTTATCCAAGAAACCCTGGGCATCCTCGCCCTGTGCACCACTGAAAGTCGGAGGCTGAAGTATACCAAATATCTCCAATCTATGCCACTCGTCATCAGGCATGACTGGAACCACATAATCCCGAGCAGGTGCAACCAGCTGGGCTTGTGGTGCCCCCGATGTTTGAAGTCCCTAAACAACCTGCTCAGGTGTACGGGCGGTGGGAGTCTGAGTGCCTCCCCCGGCCTAGGAAGTAGCTATTGTAGTCGAAACGACGACCGCCTGAGCAAGACTGGTGCACATGGTCAAAATTTGAGCTAAAGTCTCCTGAAAACCCGGGATAACAATAGGCACAGTTGGTGCCTGAGCTGGTCCCCCTGGTGCATCTACAACTGGGACTTGATCATGAACTAGGGCGGTTGGGGGATCTGTAGGTGCTGCCCTATTTGCTGTGCGGGCTACATCCTTGCCCCTACCATGACCTCAGCCTCTACTGGCCCCAACTGGTGGTACTGGTGGTCGTCCGTCCTGACGGTAGCATGTGTCCTCACTTCTATGAGAGGATAGAATAACAAAAGTTTAGTTACCAGAATCAACCGATTCGCACAACAAGAATTCAAGAATGTAAAGTTTTCCTAAATGTTCTGCAGCCTCTCAAATATAAGTACAGACGTCTCCGTACCGATCTGCAAGATTCTACTAAACCTGCTCATGACTCGTGAGACCTATGTAACCTAGGCTCTGATACCAACTTCACGACCCAAAACCAACCCAATTGTGATGGCGCCTATCAGAGAACTAGGCAAGCAGACACACTCCCAAATAATTCCATATTTCATTAAAAATTAGATAATAGCCATTTTCATAGTGAAATTCCATAAAAAAGATTAATTCAAAAACTAAAATACAGAAATAAAAGCCCGACCTCGGGTGTCACTAAGTCATGAGCAAATACTACAACTATTCTGAAATATAGCAAGACTAACATAGTCTGAGAGTAGCCAAAATACACTAAAGGAAGATAAAGAAGGAGAAAGGCAGGACTGCGATCGCCAGGCAGCTACCTCGCTATTTCCGATGAAAGTCTGTGATTGGAATAGTCAACAGCCACTACCGCGATCTGAGATACCTGAATCTGCACAAAAGGTGTAGGGGGTAACGTGAGTACACCAACTCAATAAGTAACAAGTCCAAACTATAGACTGATAGGTAGTGATAAACCTAACCTCAACAGGTAATAGAAATAAACTGTGGAGAAAAGTATGAATACTATTAGTTCAGGCAGTAAAATAAATACAGATCTGAACGATGTGAGATATAAGGCTTAACTAACTCTACATGCCAATGCACAGAATGTATGAAATGCGCCATGTGCTCCCACTCTCAAGTGCTCAACCACTCGGTACTGCATATGGCCATCCGGCCCAGAGAAATCCATCCCGGAACATATACAACACTGACTGCAAGTCAACCAGTACCGAGGAACAAGGGTAATCCAACCCCGAGGAGAAATCCATCTCTAGGTGTGTGTATATATATATGCTCAACCACTCGGTACCGCATATGGCCATCCGACCGAGGGAAATCCATCCCGGAACATACTCATCGCTGCCTATAAGTCACTCGGTACCAAGGAAAAGAGTAATCCAATCCTGTGAAGAAATCCATCTCAAGATATCAATACTTTGGATAAATCCATGTCCAGGGAAATCCATCCTCAAAATATCATCTGCACTCACTAGGGGGTGTGTTATAGACTCCGGAGAGGCTCATACAACCCAATCACTATCATCAATATAACCGCTGCGGCGTGCAGCTCGATCCCATCACTGTCACTCATAATCAAGCTCTCGGCCTCACTCAGTCATCACTCTCCAGTCTCACACACACGGGCTCACAATGCCATAAAACTAGCCCGAAACAATGATATGATGTGCCAAATAATAACAATTGAGACTGAGACATGATATGTTATGCATGAATAAGACTGAATACATAATATGAATGAATCTAATGAAATGACAGCAAGAAACGACCATTCGGGTCTCAACAGTATCGACGTTAAGCCCCAATAGGATAGCTAGCATGATTTACAACACATTTACTTAATCACATGATAGAAATACGGATATCAGCAAGAAAACACTAAAACCAGGCCACAATTCTCTCGGTGCACGCCCGTACGCCTGTCACTTGGCATTTGCGTCACCTCAGTACAAATCATATAGCATATAGCCCGGGGTTTCGAACCCTCAGAACCAAGTTTGGAAGCGTTACTTACCTCAAACCAAGCCAAATCCTTCACCGCTACGCTCTTGCCTCTAGAATCGACCTCCAAATATCCCGAATCTAACCAAAAGCAATACAACACAATCAATATAGGCCAAGGAATCAATTCCACACGAAAAACTATCAATTTAGACCAAAATTCCGAAATTCACCCAAACTCGGCCCCCGTGCCCATATTTCTGAATCCGACAAAAATTATAAAACTAAAAAGTCCTTTCACTCACGATTCCATACATACAAGATTTATCAAAATCCGACTCCATTGGCCCCTCAAAACCTCAATCAAACTCTCCAAAAAAGCGCAAGCCCTAACCCCCTCATTTTCTACCTTAATCACCACTAATTATATGATTAAATAACGGAAAATTATCATAAACACGAGTATTAGGGCTCAAATTACTTACCTCAATGAAAACTCCCTTGAACCCCTCTCCAAATTGCTCCTAAAAGCTCCAAAACTGGATAAAAATGGTAAAGAATGACCCAAAATTCGCGAAGTCCACAATTTATACTTTCTGCCCAGAAATTCCGCACTTGTGGTCCAGCAATCGCTTCTGCGATGCCGCACCTGCAAAAAATCCATCGCAGGTGCGATTCCCACTTAAATCCTCAAAATCCACTTCTGCGATCCCTTTCTCTCACCTGCAGTCTCGTAGGCGCACTCTACTACTCGCACCTGCGGCTCCTAGCCAACCTCAGTCTTGGCTGCATCTGCGACCCCTTCTCCGCTTCTGCGGACACGCACCTACGGTCCCCACTCCGCAGGTGCGGTTATGATAGCTGAGTTCAATCTTCAGCATTCCTCGAATCCAACCTTGTTCCGTCAACCACCCGAAATCAAACCAAGGCCCTTAGGACCTCTACCAAACATACCAACAAGTCATATATCAACATACGAACTTAGTCGAACCTTGGGAACACTAAAACAACATCAATACACCAAATTACCCTCGGATTCAAGCCTAAGAACTTTTAAACTTCCAATTTCCGCAAACGACGCCGAAACCTATCAACTAACCTCCAAATGACCTGAAATTTTATACACACATCACAACTAAAACTACGGACCTACTCCAACTTCTGAAATTCCATTTCGACCCCGATATCAAAATTTTCACTACCGACAAAAAATCGCCAAATTTCTAATTTCTCCAATTCAAGCCTAATTCTTCCACGGACCTCCAAATCACATTCCGGACGTGCTCCTAAATCCAAAATCACCTAACGGAGCTAACAGAACCATCAGAATTCACATCCGAGATCGTTTATACATAAGTCAACATCTAGTCACTTTTCAAATTTAAACCTTCCCAAAAGAGACTAAGTGTCTCAAATCCTCTCCGAATCCACTTCAGACCCGAACCAACTGACCCAACATATCATAATATAGCTAAAGAACATAAAAAGAAGCAGAAATGGGGAAACGGGGTTATAACTCTCGAAACGATCGGCCGGATCATTACACAATGTTTAAGAACTTAGTACTACTATACAATATTATACACCTGGTATATAATATTAGATAAAACTCTAACTATCTTTTTACAATAGTGTTTAAAAATCGGGTATATAATATTTATACATTCGGGATACAACATTATACAAATTATATACTTACTGTAAATAATATATTAATATTATATAAAAATGTATAATAATGTATAACAAGTAGTTATATATTGTTTACCCGTAAAATGATATAGTTGAATTTATTACGTGGTTTAGACAAGCGAACTGATTTGATCCTAAAAATGATAAATGAATTAAATAAAATGGAGGACTTAGCATTAAAATCGAGATAGCTGATAGCCTGATTCCGGGAGCAAGGCTTCCGAAGGCAGCAGTAAGAACAATGTTAGACAGAAAATAAAGTATTATTTAGCTTGGCAATAGTGTGTAGCATAAGCTTGTCAGAATTTCCTCTCTTATAATGGTTATTGAAGTCATTATTTATAGACATACCTAGAAAACAAGGTCCTAGGATCAAGCCCCTATTAAATGACAATAATGGAGTTCATTGATGAATATATACCGGCAGAGCATGAATCCTAAAATTCTCTGTAACAGCTATATATTTAATGCTAAGGAATATTCTTCATTAAATGTCATCCCACGACAGACATTTGTTTGCCTCTGTTAACTGCGTTCCACTCGGAATTTACCTCGTACCAACCAAAGATGTTATTCTCGGTCTTGATGGATGAACAATGGAGGAAATTCAAACATATCCAAGGTTGAAAACAAATCGAGTATGAACAACGTATTATGATGGATGATAAAAGAGATTCAAGTGAACGAATTTTTTTAAGCAAAGTCAAAAGCGAATCATAATGGAGCAATAATAATCAAACAACTATAGTAACAATGTGGGAGGTGAATTCCATGGGTGACTATTGAAAAGTTATAACTTAAGACTGATACTCCTTAAAAAATTAATGATGAAGACTCTGGAATAGTGGCTTCTTGTATAAAAATATTTTGCTTTATCTAATTCAAATTAGGGATTGATTTATAAAAAGAAAATTATATATATTAAAACAATGAGTTATAAGTGCACAACCAATTTTATTTGTAATTCCTACTCATTCTTTTTCAATTCAATGACCGACTATTTCTAGTTTCCTGCTTATTCTTTTTTTATTATTTTTTTACAAAAATAATAAATTATAAATACTTAATCGTTTATAACTCCATAACACAAATGAGGACTCCTAAATCTATAGCAATCGATAACAACGATTTGCAGCACAAAATAATAACACCCAAACGATTTAATCAATAATTTTGAGTTTTCAGATTCAAAACATGAACTCAAGAATCAACAATAGAGGAATCTCTGTTGGTATTTTCCAGCCTCTTGGTTGTACCAAATATTTAGTACTCCCATTAGTTTTTTTAGTGGTCCACTTTTGACTTTGCACTCTTTTTAAGAAAAAATAAATAAAGTATATATATTTTGTAATTTTACCCATACTAATGATAACAAAGAAATGATTTGGAAAAAAATAGTAGTTAATGATAAGGGTAAAACGGAAAAAAGAAGAAGATTGTCTTTCTCTTGATTTGCTAAAATGGACAAGTAAAAATTGTGAGCACGTGATTTTTGTTTTACGCGACAATCACTCCAAAAGAAACAAAAATAATAGCAATTGGTCTTGCTGTACAATTTTTGGATTTTTACGTGGCATTTCGTTAGTTATTTGTGATTTTGTCCATTTTTATTTTTTATCAAACAAAATACAAAAAATGTGTGTGTCATGTGTAGTTGAACCATAGTTCGGTTATTAAAAGGAAAATCACGAAATATGCATGTTTTGTCCTATTTGTCGCCTTGTGATTTTACCTTTTTTTAAAATATTTTTGATATGTGTGTAAATAATTGTATTAAGTGTTTAATTAATGGGGTTTAATTTTGTTTAATTAGGTTTTGTTTTAAAATAAAAAAATAAAAGAAAAAGAGTGCAAAATTGGTCTGAAATCAAGTTTGGGCCTGTTCCCATTTAAAATCTGAGGCCCAAATCGAGCCCAAAAAGTGTGTTGCCCCGGTCCAGACCAGCTGACCTCAGGAGCGTCCAAACGACGTAGTTTTGATCTGGTCTGATCTGGGCCGTTGATCTCAGAATAATCAACGGCCAAGATCACATCCCCCATACCCACGTACAGATCCGACCCGTTCTACCCGAACCAACCCTGACCCTTACTAAGCCAAACGACACCGTTTCATTTAAGCCTTCAGATCCAAGCCATTGATCTCGATTGATCCAACGGCTGAGATCAAGCCATCCACCCCATATATAAGCTTTCCACTCATACCCCACCCCCTATCCAAATACCCCTCCTTCGTCCTCATCCTTTCCAACAGACCCAAACCCCGGAACCCTAGCCGCCCCCTTTCCCCTCACCATTAATCCCGGCGGCATGGACGCCGGTGACCCCCACTTTAACACCATAGATGCACCTCACCACCCTGAACCCAAATCCACCAACCGCTTAGCTCGAATCCCCTCCCACCTTCTCGAATCTTCATTTGAAGATTCGAGTCGGACCTCGACTTACACCGATCTACCCCAGCTTCACACCAGACAGTCCCCGGACCTCCCTCGTGACCAAACCATGCTTGGTTTGGTCCGAATCTAACCATGGAAACCCAAATCCTAAATCTGCCATCTAGGAACCCTAGAAACCCCGAGCCTGGTCTGTGTCCGTTTGAGCCAAGTTGATTAGGGTCTAATGGACCTTAATCGAAGTATTCTCAGTTGAGAACACTTCGATTAAAGTCCGTTCAACCCCAAGAAGGGTCTTTTCAAATACGAGCTAAGGCTTCCTGATTTTTCAAGGGGTTTTAAAATAAGTTTGTTTTTCTTTTCTTTATTTCGTGTGTTTGTTAAAGGTCTGTTCGTATGGCCAAACGTCTTGTTTAATTTGTGTTTTTGAATTTTTATTAACTGTTTGTTTGTCCACCTTGACTGGACCCCTCTGTTTGATCGAGTCTTTCTTTCATTTATTGATAATGTGTGTATGTGTAAGCTGTACAATCAAACGAATTTGAAATGGTTCGTTTAATTAGTTCCTAGGGTCATTTCTGTATTGACAGTACAATCTGAACCCCTTGTTCGATACTGCTCAATTCCAATCATTGGTTTCAATTGTATATATTACGATTAGTATAGTCGAGTCGATATACGTCGCCAATTAGTTTGGCTTTGAAGGATATCAATATGATTCATATTGTGGATTTTCTGTTGAAGTGTGTTTGAATCCAATTAGGAACTGAGTGTAATTGTTTCTCAGTTGTTCAATTCAGAAACCTTTGAGGATGTTGTTTATAGTTGCAGTTCAAACTTTGGTCTGAATTGGTGGCATGTGCACTTGTGCACAACATGTGCATAAAGGCCCTTTTTTAAGATTAAAATAGTTTGACAGCATATGCTGTCAGATTATATTCTTGCTGCCCATGTCTGCTTTTAGTTTAATAAGCTGATTAAAAGGGTTGTCAGGGAATCTCATGGGAGGGTTTCATATTGTAAAATATTGAGTGGAAAAACAGCAAGAAAGGAGGGGGTTCTGATGTGTTTAACAGACTAAAAGGGGCTGATGTTAGGCTATAAAGGGAGGAGAACTTCCATTAGTTCAAGGGAAGAGAACTGATTCAGATTTTGGAGACTGGATTTTTTAGAAAACATAGATACAGAGAGAGATAAATTCAGAAAAGAGAGAAAAAGGCATATAGACAGAAGGGGATTGATTGTTAGATACATACAGATACATATTGAGAGAGGATATATACAGGATAGAGAGAGGTCAAGAGATAGAAAACACAGACAGACAAAATTAGGAACTGCATTTTCCATTGCTGTCTTGATTTCACTGGTCTTGACCTGTTTGTTCAATACTGATTTCTTCCAAATCCCAACTGAATTTACTGGTTGTTTATCGGTTTGCTCTGGGATTTGGTCTAGTTGGGATCTTGATTCTACTCCAATTGTTCTGCTGTTATTTGTTGCTACTGCTGTTGCTCGTCACTGTTTACTTGTGATCACTACTGTCCCTTTGAGTTTGTTGCTGACCTGTTGCTTCCATTTTCCTCTTTGCATTTCAGCATCCAGGTACACATTTTGAATCTCATATTTAATGTAACAATAGCAATGAGTTGAAATGAAGACGCAAAGAATTTTCAGTCCTTCAGTATTGCACCTATAGTCTTATAAAGTGTTAGTAAATTCGCAAAAATCTTTAGATTGCAAACTCCATAGGAAGATACAGCAGGTAGTTTTGTATTCAATTGAAAACTGGGTCTGTTTAACTGTCTTAACTTACAATGGTTTACCTTGTTTTAATTATATGTGTGATGTGATTACGCAATTCGTGGAATGCATGAGTAACCGGTATACGCACATAAGTCATTCTTAGTTATATCTTACATGTATAAAATGGATTGCTATTAACCTGGACAGATGTAACATTGGTTTCAAACTGTTCAATTTAACTCCGTTACACACAAATTTTATTAGGCAGTTTTGAATTCAATTAGTGGCAGCTTTTCTGATAAATAGCCGACTTCATTAATCAAGCCCAAACAAACTAGTTTTAAATTCAAACTTGAAGGTCGTTTAATGTAAGTTTAGTATACGTTATTAGTTTGCTTGCAATCTCCCTTAGCAAATTAACAAGCGTATTCACTCGTTGAAGACAAGGCATGAGATAACTCTTACCTCATAAATAACCAATTAGGTAATTAAACAAAATTCGGATTCGGCGAACATAGTAGAGATTTAGTATGTAGTCGTTTAAACAAGCAAATTTGGTATCTTTTTTTTTCTTTTATTTTTAGAGACAAACATAATAGAAATGTAGTCACTTTAGGATATCCTTTAAAAATAATGAGACGAGCCTCGTCAAATAAAGATACACATTGCGGGGCCCTCAATAATCAATCATAATAAATACTTAGAATTTGGGATGGGCCGTCTAGTGAATTTTCCTGCCTTTTCCAAAAATAATAACGCGTTAGGCTCTTAGGCGCGACTTAATCAAATTATATTCTTAAACTCGGGTGCACATTGATGTGACCCAAATCCAAATCTCAACGGAGTCAAGATGTGTTGACAACCACGGGTGCATTGATTGCGACGTGGTTCGAGATGCATTTTCACGACGTTGCAATTCTATAAAAACAAATGATAATAATAAAAGCGGTTTTAAAACTTAATAAAAGCACATAAGTCACAACATGTATTTAAATCAGATA
Source organism: Nicotiana tabacum (assembly GCF_000715075.1). NCBI lineage: Eukaryota > Viridiplantae > Streptophyta > Magnoliopsida > Solanales > Solanaceae > Nicotiana > Nicotiana tabacum. The sequence continues at coordinate 85,723,222 of NC_134101.1, read as the reverse complement.
TTTAGCCATTATAACAATTTAAGCGACCATGCTAGAACCACGGGATTCGAGGGTGCCTAACACCTTCCCTCGGGTCAACAGAATTCTTTACTTAGAATTTCTGGTTCGCAGACTTCAGTTGGAAAAGTCGAATATTTTCCTCGATTCGGGATTCAAGATAAACCGGTGACTTGGGACACCAAAAATCAAACCTTTCCCAAGTGGCGACTCTGAACTGAATAAATAATCCCATTTCGAATATTGTCACTTAAATTGGAAAAACTCTCTCGCGCATTTTTACCCTTCGGGGCGGGCGCGCAAAAAAGAGGTGTGACAAAAATAAAAATATTTTTATTATAGCAAACAAGAAATACGTAAATTGAAATAATCTATGACTATTTATATTTTGGAGTATGTTAAAATATAAAATAAAATTAAAATTTATTTATGATATTTAAAATTTATCTATATTATATTAAAAGGAGAGTAGTGATGCATGTGGTTAAGCCAAGTGGCAAGCTAAAATGAAGCCACTTGGCTATTTTAAGACAACATTAATTATTAGAAATTATAAATGGAAATATAATTAATGGAAGTAGTTTAATGAATCTTATACATAATATAAATAGATCTTAGACAAATCTAATCTATATATCTATATTTATATGTATATTTGTATCTATATTTATATCTATATATTGATCAATTCATAGATTTTCTTCTATATTAGCTAAAAATATGGAAGTGAAAAATTTATTAAACATTAAAAAACTATAATAGAAAAAAATAAAAAATACAGAAATACGTAAATTGAAATAATCTATGACTATTTATATTTTGGAGTATGTTAAAATATAAAATAAAATTAAAATTTATTTATGATATTTAAAATTTATCTATATTATATTAAAAGGAGAGTAGTGATGCATGTGGTTAAGCCAAGTGGCAAGCTAAAATGAAGCCACTTGGCTATTTTAAGACAACATTAATTATTAGAAATTATAAATGGAAATATAATTAATGGAAGTAGTTTAATGAATCTTATACATAATCTAAATAGATCTTAGACAAATCTAATCTATATATCTATATTTAAATGTATATTTGTATCTATATGTATATCTATATTTATATCTATATATTGATCCAGTCATAGATTTTCTTCTATATTAGCTAGAAATATGGAAGTGAAAAATTAATTAAACATTAAAAAATTATAATAGAAAAAAATAAAAAATACAGAAATACGTAAATTGAGATAATCTATGACTATTTATATTTTGGAGTATGTTAAAATATAAAATAAAATTAAAATTTATTTATAATATTAAAAATTTATTGAGTATAAAAATTAAATAAATTCAAGCATCAAAATGAGATCTTACTCAATCTATCTATATTATATTAAAAGGAGAATAGTGAAGCATGAGATTAAACCAAGTGACGTATTGAGAAAAAACCACTTGGCACTTTTATGAAATCTATTTGTTGGATTCTATTTGTATAACATTGAAAAATATAGTATTTGATATTCTTTTGTATCTAATTATTAATTGGATAAAAAATCTGTTGGGAAAGAAAGATGAAATTGAGCTATCCGTGAACATATATTACCATATCTATATTATATTATATATAAGTTCATGGTTTCCGTCAAAAAATTATTATTTGATGTTCTTTTGTATCTAATTAATAATTTTTTTTTTTGGTGGGAATGAAATATGAAATAGAGTTGTCCGTGAACATATATAACCATATTTGGAGTAATATTACATATGACAAATATTCTGTTGAAATATGAAATTAATGCTTTGAGTTAATATGAGTAAGAGAAAAAAGTGTGAAATATTCTGACATAAAAATAGAAAGAAAAATTCTTTCCAAAAACGTGTTATGGACCAAAGTCCAAAAATAAGTAAAAGAAAAAGATCATTGTGACAGGACAATATATGATTACTCACATTTTCCATATAAAATTACAGGATCATCGATTTGTAATACTATTAAGGATTTCTTTTATGGTAGACATCCTTTTTCAAGAAAGAATCAATTAAAATTTCATTTTGTATCTTACACATCAGTTTTAAGTTGAAATAATAATTTTATATTTAGTACAAGTTTTGCATCTGACCTTATTTGCGAATAATATACATTAATATAGGTATCATATACATTACTATAAGTATCTTTAATTAAATTTTGTGTATAATAGTTATGATAAAGAATTAATTAAATAAATGTTTTGTCTTACATCTATATTATACTAAAGAAAATATACTGAAAAATTTAAGAAAGAATTAATTAAACTAAAATGTTCTCTTTTTAATGACCAAAGTAGAATCTTTTGGTCGTACACAAAAAAAAAGACGCAATTTTCATTAAGCAGACCAATATACTATAATTATAGGTATTTTTAATTAAATTTTGTGTATAATTCAGTTATGGTAGATATCTTTTTTTTTAGAAAGAATCAATTACAATTTTGTTTTGTATTTTACACATTAATTTTAAGTTGAAATAATAATTCTATATTTAGTACAAGCTTTGTATCTAACCTTATTTATGAACAATATACATTATTATAAATATCTTTAATTAAATTTTGTGTATAATTCAGTTACTGTAAGTATTCTTTTTTAAGAAAGAAATAATTAAATAAACGTTTTGTATCTTACATCTATATTATATTAAAGGAAATAATATTGAAAAATGAACAAGAGGACAAAGGCAAAAGACAAGAAAAATTAAGGCTTGGTGGTTAACAAATTTTAATTAACCACAAAAAACGTTGAAAATTAAAATAAGCCAAAAGCTAAAAAAAATCAAAATTCGTATCATTTTTTGCACACTTACTCATACAAATTGATTTACACATACCTTTTTATATATTAGGATTTCATATACTTAAAAATTGATTTACTTCCTTAGAAATATTTATTTAAACAACTTTTGCTTAGCTTTGGCTTCTCTACATTACTTAGGGTTTAGCTTCCACACAAACTTCTGCAAAGTACAGCTCCAAACTATAACTATATCAGCGAAATATAATGTCCAAAATGAGTTGGAATTTGAAGGGTCGTGTTGTTAGATTATGACATTCCAGACCGCGAGAAACCAGAAAATTTTAATTTAATTGAATTAATTATTCAAGATGAAAATGTGCATGCTCTTTTACATGTTATTTTTTTCGAGTTGTGATGTATTTTCTTCAACTTATGCGTCTTACTAACTTAAATTTCTTTTCAAATTTTTTATTTTAGGGAGATCGAATTCATGCAATTATTGAGATTTTCGTACTTTCAATACAAGCATTAGGAAATGTAAGGTGTCTTACGCATAATTAGGTTTTCAATTTTCCAAAATGTTAGTGACAGGGGTTCACCAGAAATTCTTGAATTTTTACCCATATCTTTTTGTAGTGATTAACCTCAATACAGAGGACAACTTATGGAAAATGCACTGCAATATGTCATGAGCATTTGCTACAAAAATGTTCCCTTAAGCACGTGCTTCATATCAAGCAAATTGTATAGCATCTTTATTTTTTGTGGAACATTCGTATCAAACAAATTGTATATTATTATTATTATTTTTATGGAACATTTATTAGGAGATGTAATGAAAGTTTTACTGGAGTCTTAAAATGTTTTTAATGTTTTGTTGTAAAGATGGTATTAACACTAACATATTAAACTTTATGGCGTAGATCGTTCTTTTTAATAATCTGCACATCGCGTGGGTACTAATACTAGTAAGAATTAAAAATGAAAAGGTTTAGATCAATTCTAATACCTTATGAATCCTTATGTATCATTATGTACCATTGTACCTCGTAGGACCAACTTATTGTATGATAGTATTGCTTTGCGCGTTTCGTGAACTTCTACGAATTATTTTTTATTTCAATTAAGGAAAGATTTGATACACAAAATTTAGTTGATTTTGAAATCCTATATAAAAAATAATTTAAATAACTATATTGTCTAGTGAGAAATTTAGTTTTAAAGGCTAAAAAATATATAAAAAAAAATATTTCGCTAAGGGGAATCATACTTTTAATATAAATATTGATAAATATAGATATAAATTAAAATATTATAGATTTAAAAGTTTCTACAAAGAGGGTATTTCACCATCACTCCGTCCATTTTAGTGGTCCATTTTCACTGTTATCTCCTGCCATCGTTACTACCCACAACTATCATCTATCGTGCACCCACAACTATCATCCTTTGATACACACCACCATTGCCACTAATGTCCACCACTATCATTTACCATGCACCCATTGATGGTAAGCTAGGAACATATGTTTTAACCGTATTTTGCACTCTAATTAGTGCATTTTGAGTGTGTTTGAGCTTAAATGATGGTGATTTGCAATTATTACATGCTTTATGCTTTGTAGGAGATGATTCTGAGTTAAGAAGATGTTCTAGAACCAAATCAAAAAATTTGAAACTTTGAAGTCTGAGTAAAAGCCCAAAAATTTAAACCGGGATCGCATCAGAGACTCGTGGACCGGCGTTGCATATAAAAGTTGGAAGAAAGCGCAAGGGTTAGAGCAAAATGTACTAGTGCTTCGCATAAGGCGTGGCATGGAGCGACGCATTAGTACAAAAGTTCGCCAGAAATTTGAGAAGTTCAGAGACTTGTAGTTTTTGGGTCTGACAGAAAAATACACTAGGGCGACGTGTAGCGCGTGGCATAGTATAACGCATTAGTACAAAAGTTTGTCAGACAAACTAAGTTCAGAGAGATTACAATCGAGTAAAATGCACTAGCGCGGCGCACCCTGTGTAGCACTGTGCGACGCATGAAGTGTAAAAAGTTTGTAGGTTTTTCCACTTTGGCTCAAAGATAGTAGTTTCGTCCGGGTTCGTTCCTACTTGGTATAAATACACTGGAAACATGTTTTTTTAAGGGACTTTTGACCTACAGAAGATTGGAAGAGCATTAGAGACTCAAAGCACAAGGATTCATCATTCTTTTCTCAATTCAACACCTGAGTTTGGATTGAATTCATGTTTTTTTTATTATTCAACTTTGTTTGCGATGAATTTCTGCATGAATATTGAGTAATTTACTTAGGGTTTGTCGGATATGGTGTTTTGATTAATATTTGTGGATTTTAACCCTAGTTCTTTGCTTGAATTCGTTTATGGAACTTTGAATTGATTGCAACTTTATTCACCAGTTTATTTAATTGAAAGAGGAATATTTTGGTGTTTATCTTTACATTATTTTATTTGGTTTAATTCAATGATTCTTTTAAGTAATCAAAAGAGCTTGTTGAATTGTTGATTAAATCAAGTTAGTAGAATATTCGAGAGACGTTTTGCTGAAGACTAATCCATTAATGCATGCTTGCATATGTTCACAATGCTTATACTAGTTCACCTTGTAGAGTTAAGATTTAATCGACAGAGGAGTCTTGACTACACATTTGAACTAATCATAGAGTGAATTCGTTAGAATCATTAGAATTTTAGAGTGAATTGAACTAGAGTTAGATCCCAAATAGCTATCTTGCATCTATCATGTTATGAGACTTATTTCTCCCATTGTTATTTTGGTGTTGCTCAACTCTTATCTTTCTATTATCAATTGTTAATTATTTTAGTTTCATAGTTAATTTTAGTTATTAATCACCCCAACCAAAGTGTTAATCATCCTGAATAGCGTTAAGCTAGAAATTACTTGAGCATTGTTTAAATTCAATCCCCGTGAAGACGATAATTAAACTATACTATCTTTTGCTAGCGAGCATTCGTGTTGTGCTTTGCGCTGGTCAAATTTTAGCGTCGTTTCTGGGGATTGACAATTAATAGTGTTCAAAATAGTTTTTGGTGATAATTCAGGAAACAATTTTATTTTATTCTTCATGTTTTGTCTCTTCTATGTGCAGGCAACATGTTAAGTTCTTTGATGTATGACTCGATATTCTTCAAAAGAAGTGATTCCATACGATCCAGAGGTGGAAAAGCGTCTGCGGTAGTTGAGGAAAGAGAAAGAACTCACTGGGAAATTCTTGGGGCAATCTTCAACCCAACATAACATGACTAAGAACGGTGAGAATATAGTTGATTTGGCTGCACGGAAAGAACCCCAATAGGAAGCAGCCGCATGGGTAGCTGCTGAAACATCTCTTAGAGCTAATGAAATGGTGGACGAGAATAGAGGACGAAGAATCAACCTGAACTGACCTCTAGTTGAAGACGAATTTGAAAATAATATGCCCAGGCCTGGACGATCACTGGGAGACTACGCCAGACCAATCGACAACCAAGGAGTATTTAGTGTGCGACCTCCTCCAATCACGACCAATAATTTTGAGATCAAGGAAGGGCTACTTCAAACCATTCAGAAGAACTCTGCCTTCCGAGGCAAACCCAATGAAGATCCAAATACTCATTTGATGGATTTTGATGAGATTATGAATACCTTTAAGCACAACAGGGTATTGAAAGATGCTATCTACTTAAGGACATTTCCTTTTTCACTGAGGGAAGATGCTAGTCACTAGTTGCGGAGTTTGCCGATTGGGTCAATTCAAACTTGGGAAGACATGACAAAGAAGTTCCTTGAAAAATATTTTTCAGCTATAAAAATAGGGAAAATTCGAAGGGAGATCCACAACTTCAAGTAGAAAGATACATAAATAGTGTTTGAAGCATGTGAAAGATTTAAGGATATTGTGAGAAGATGTTAGCATCATGGAGTAGACTTGTGGATGTAACTCCAAGATTTCTGGGATGTGCTGACACCCTTTGGCAGGAGGACGCTAGACAACGCAGTTGGATGTCCTCTTATAAAGAAAACTCCCGAGGAGATTTTTGCAATTCTAAATGAATTATCTGAAGATGCAAATCGATGTCCTGCAGATGATAACAAGAGAAGGAAAAAGGTTGGGGTACATCAAGTGGATTCTAACACATCAGTGCAAGCCCAACTAGACACCCATGGCCAAAGAGATAAGAAATTTAACCTTAGCCAAAGTCCAGAGCCAGTCATCCTCGATTTGTGATTTTTGTGGAATGGGTCATCCAAAAGCATGAGTGTCAGGCCTCAACTGCAGATGAAGTGGTAAATGCTGTGAGAAGTTTTGACAGAGACAATTGCTAGATTGGTAATAATTTTAACTCTATGTGGCAGAGGCACCCAAGATTTTCTTGGAGTTCACCAAGTGGTAGTCTGAACTCATGGCAGTAGAATAATCTGAGACCCAAAGAACAAGGAGCTCTAGGAATTTAGAATCAACAGAGGCATCAATACCAGCCCCACATTCTAATCAGTCTAGCATGGAAAATCTAATGAATGCTTTTATTATTAAAACGGGTGAGAGATTTGAAACTCATGGTGTAGCTATTCAAAATTTAGAAGGCAAGTGGGACATATTGCTAGTCTGTTATCTAGAGAGGTCTCCAGGAAGCCTCCCAACAGACACCAAAAGGAATTCAAAGGAAATAATAAATGCAATGTCTTTGAGGAATGGAAAAGTATTGCAAGATCCGTTGGTATCAAAGAAGAATGAGTTGTCGGGAAATCAACTTAAGAATGAAGGAGATAAAAAAGTGATGAGCATCGTAGGAATGAAGTGAGGGCAGAGCAAGAGGATGATCTAAAGTAAAAGATGAAGAACAAATCTAAAGTTCCAACAAAGAAGAAGAAAGACAAATAAAGAAGTAATGATGAGATCGAAGAGAGTAAATATATGCCTGCTCTAACTTTCCCTCAGAAGCAAAGAAGAGAGAAGTTGGACAAATAATTTGGGCGTTTTCCAGAAGAGCTCAAACAGGTACATGTTAATGTACCTTTCGTAGAGGTGATTTCACATATGCTAGCATATGCCAAGTTCTTAAAGGAGATTCCACCAAGCGAAAAAGTAGAGGAGACATCGGTAATCAAGCTCACATAACACTGTAGTGCTATTCTGCAAAATAAGCTCCCTCAAAAGTGTGAAGATCCAGAGAGTTTTACTATACCTTGCTCTTTAGGAAGTACTAAATTTGAAAAATCTTTGTGCGATTTATGTTCTTCCATTAACCTTATGCCTTTGTCTATTTATAGGAAATTGGAGGGATAAATTAGAGATCTGATCGATACCTGTGTCCTTGCAGCTGGCAGATCAGACCACAATCATACCTGAACGAATAGTGGAAGATGTGCTAGTTCGGGTGGACAAATTTGTGTTCTCTGTGAACTTCATCGTGGTGAACATGGAAGAGAATAGGGAAGTCCCTCTAATTCTAGGGAGATCCTTCTTGGCTAACACAAAGCGATTCTGGACATTCAAGCAAGGCAGCTCATGCTCAGAGTTGGGGAAGAAAGGGTGATCTTTAAGAAGAAAAGAGCAATGGGACCACTAAAAGAACTAGTTGGAGAGAGTAAGCATGATAAGTGTGGGGTGTACCCAAAGAAGGCAGAAAAGAAGCTCTCAACACGGATGTGTACATTGGGTCGAGCATGCAAAGGAGATCTCAACTTCGATTCAGACCCCGACTAGATAAATTAGGGGAATTTCCTTTACCTCTTACTTTTTATTTGTGTGTCATGGGGACATGCCACAATTTAAAGTGTGCGTGTGTCATGGATTTCCTCGATTGTCTTCTTGAGGGATCAAAGTCAAAGAAAATAAATACATTTTTATTTTTCTTAGGTAGTGTAACAATTTTCCCTTAGTTTTTCTTTGTGTCGTGATTCTTTTTCAAGGGTTTTGCTTGAATTGAGTGTATTTAGTTTTTCTTTTATGAGGAATAGTGAAGTCATGTGCTACGATATTAAATGGAAATGACTTTTCTTGACTTTGTTATGCCTTAAGAGTAGTGAGTGCCTTGGTTGTGATGCCTAGGCTCAGTTCTTGACTTATTTATAAGTGCCTAAATTTGGTTGATTCTGATGTTGCTTAGCTGCTTTGACTAGAGAGCCGGGATAGATCCAATTCTAAGTGAGTTATGTGCCAATGTGTGTGTGAGATTTTGTTGATATTCTGTGCATGTCAGTTGATGTCATAACTTGCCCCGTGTGTTTGCAAAGCGAAATAGTAGTCTTGTTCAGTCTAAGAAGTGATATAAACATTTCTTTGTTAAGCCAATTATATGTTTATAACCCGCCTAACTGTTGTGTATCCTATTAGTCCCTTTGAGCCTGTAATCCTACTTCTTTGGCAACCACACTACAAGCCTGATCTATTTTGTTTAAATTGACTATCTGTTTGAACCTTTTACCTCTCTTGAACATTTGAATTTGTTATGAGCTTATAAAAGCTAAGTTTAGGTATAGTCAGGATTTTGAGTGGAACTATTGAAAAAAGAGAAAGGTACATTGTTTGAAAATTGTGAGAGACACTTGTAGGGAATTAAAATAAATGAGTTTGCTTGAAAATAAAAAAAATCAGAACTTAGAAAAGAAAAAAAATTGATTCCTTGCTAGTCGTAGTTCTCATCTTGTCTGTGCTTAAAGAAATTGGGAGCTTGATGCTATTATGTGTGAAGGTTGGGTTTTGGTTCAATATAAGTGTGGGGTTTAAATTATATATGTATATATATTAAAGTGCTTAGAGAGGTGTAGTCACTATATCCAAATGTATCATACCCGTCATGCAGCCAACATTACAACCAAATAAAGTTCTACTTGATCTTTGACTAAGTGAGCTCAATAAGTATAGTATGATACTACGGGCAAGCATATGGTGCGTCTTTTGAGGCACATGAATTTTCATTCTAAGAGTGAGTGAATTTTTTCTATATTGAGTTCCTATTTGTTATTGAATTTTATCATGTGTGGAACTACTCTCTATCTTTTGTGTGAGGGCACATGATTTGCAAAGGGAAGGTAATATCTTTGTCTTTTGAGTTAGAGTAAGTAAGTATGTCTTTGAAATATGTGGCGCGTGTGAGTCAAGTCTTGGGGCTAGGATGTTATGATAGGGTGCTTAGTCTGCTTTAAATATTCTTGGCATGATGCATTAGGGAAGTTGTCTGATGAGAAGGTCGTCTCTATGTGAAGTGTAGATTGAATGCTTGAGGATGAACAATGGTTTAAGTGTGGGGGTGTTGATGGTAGGCAAGGAATGCGTGTATTATTCGCATTTTGCACTCTAATTACTGCACTTTGAGCGTGTTAGAGCTTAAGTGATGGTGATTTGCACTTATTACGTATTTTATACTTTGTAGGAGATGATTCCGAGTTAGGAAGATGTTCTAGAGCCAAATCGAATAATTTGGACCTTTGAAGTCCGAGTAAAAGCCCAAGAAATTAAACTGGGATCTCGTCTAGGACTTGCGGACCGGCATTGCATACAAAAGTTGGAAGAAAGCGCAAGGACTGGAGTAAAATGTACTAGTGCGTCACATAAGGCGTGGCATGGATCGACCTATTGGTACAAAAGTTTGTCAGAATTCTGTGAAGTTCAGAGACTTGTAGTTTTTGGGTATTATAGAAAAATACACTAGTGCTACGCATAACGCTTGGAATAGTGCGACGCATTAGTACAAAAGTTTATTAGACAAGCTAAGTTTAGAGAGTTTACAACTGAGTAAAATGCACTAATGCAACACACCTTGCGCAGCACTATGCGATGCATGAAGTGTAAAATGTTTGCAGGTTATCCCACTTCAGCTCAAAGAGGGTAGTTTCGTCCGAGTTCGTGCCTACTTGGCATAAATATACTGGATATGTAACGACCCAACCAATCGTTTTTATCTCTAGCATGTCGTTCGACGGTTCAAGACATTGAGTAGCTTCACTTTATGTATTATGATTTACACATGTAGTCGGGTTAGATTTTCTGGAAGATCAGAGTTGGTTTAAAAATAATTAGCAATTCAGAAGCTTTAAGTTGGAATAGTTGACCAAGGTTTGACTTTTGAGTAAACGACCTCGAATTAGAGTTTTGACGGTTCTGTTGGCTTCGGATGATGATTTTGGACTTAGGCGTATGACCGGATTTAGATTTGGAGGTCTATAGGTTGATTTGATGCTTTTTGGTGAAAGTTGGAAGATTGAAGGTTGATAGGTTTGATCGAGAGTTGACTTTATTGATATTGGATCCGGATTATGATTTTTGAGAATTTGTATAGGTCCGTTGTGTCGTTTGGGTCTTGTCTGCAAATTTGAGGTCATTCCGGGTTGATTTGATATGGTTCGACATGAGTTCTAGAAGTTAAGATTTCATTAGTTCGTTAGGCTTGAATTGATGTACGATTCATGATTTTGATATTATTTGGTGTGATTTGTGGCCTCAAGTAGGTTCATGTTATGTTTTTGGACGATTTGTGTGATTGGACGGGTCCCGGGAGCCTCGGGTGTGTTTCAAATGTGTTTGGGTTGTGTTGCGCTCTTATTTGATGTTACATCGTCGTTTCTTTGGGTATAAAGGGTACTATATTGAGAAAACAACCTTTGATTTGTGACTAGATTGAACCATTAGATTCGTATCATAATTATCGAACCATAGCAACAAAATCGTCAAATTCTGAAATCGTATGAGAGAGTTATACCCATTTCCATGTCGGGAAAGATTTCTGGTTTCTAGTGCGAACCTTTGTTCTTCGCGAACGCAAAGAAGGATTTTTGGGTTGACCGGTCAATGCGAAAATTTGTTCTTCGCAAACACGAAGGTGTCTCGTGAAGGCAAAAAGAACAAAAATACTTGGACGGGGTTTTAAATGGGTAGACCAAGCATTTTAGTAATTAAATGGGTAGCGTGCATTTTAGTATTTTTCGCAAAGCTTGAGTTCTAGAGCTCCATTTGAGGTGATTTTTGTGGCGTTGTTCTCGTCTAAATAAGGGGTAAATACCTGACCTTTATTTTGATGTTTCTCCATGATTATTTTCATTGATTATTATTTTTATCCGTATTTGAATTGTAGAAATTGGGGTTTTGAGCCCCAAAGTTGAAAAATGGTAAGTCCTTGATTTTAAGGGTCAATTTATGGATTAAATTGGATGATTTTTTGGATTTATAGTATATAAGTTAAGGGTAATATTTATTTTTGATAATTTTTGGAATCCAGGAACGTTTGCTCGGGGTTGACTATGTTGACTTTTTGAGCGGAGTTAGAAATTATTATAAATTATTAAATTACGAGTATTAGAGTATATTTTGATTGGTTGCACATTATTTGATTAGTTTCGGATTAGTTGGCATCGGTTTGAGTAGTTAGAGAGGAGTTGGAGTCGGTTATCAGACTTTGGAGCGAGATAAGTCTCCTGTCTAACCTTGTGAGGGAGTATTTACCCGTGGGAGTTATATTTATTATGTGCTACATGTTGTGGGAGCTATGCACGTATGAGGTGACGAGTGTTCTTGCGTATGCTAGAATTCCTAATTATGTCCGGGTAGACATAGACTCATGCCACGCTTTAATTGTACAATTTGAGTTATTATTGCATGTTTAAATGCTTTAATTTACATTTAAGCCTGAAACTAGACTAGCATAAAATATCGGACTTGCTATTTTAGATTCTTCACGAGCTGCTTGATTAGCTGTGATTGCACTTTTCTTTACGAATTTCTTCGCGTTGTGCGTATCAGTGAGATAGTTTTTCTTGAATTTTATAACTCACACGTATATTCATGAGTGGGGTCAGTGACCCATCAAAGTTTCATATTCTAATGGGATCGGGCTGAACGCCTCAGCAATACTCTTATAGGACTGGGTCATTCGCCTCAGCGGTATCATGCAATACACTCTTATGGGATCGGGTTGTTCACCTCGACAGAGTAACATATTCTTATGGGATCAGGCCATTCACCTTGGCAAAATTATGTTTCACACTCTTATGGGATCGGGCCATTCACATCGGCAGTTCTGTGAAATACTCTTATGGGACGACAGGATCGTGCAAAATACTTTATAAGGAGTCCGCGTACTCATGAGTTTCCTTACTTGAGATGTGAACATTGATTTGGTGTTTACTATTACGCAATCCATTTGGGAAGGTATCTGATAATTGAGGACTTTATGTTTACTGTTCAGTTGTAGACCATATTCTTTGCCTGTATCGGTTCTCACTGTTTGCTTATCATGTTTCATACTTGTACCATATTATATTTGATTTATTGGACCACTCGTAAGTGCCAATGTCGACCCCTCATCACTACCTTTTCGGGGTTATGCTAGATACTTATTGGGTACGCTTTAATTTACATACTTGATCGGGTCTAAGCCTACACTACTATTGAGTAGAGAGGATGGTCGATGCAGTTTTAACCCAACAAGGTCGGATCGAATCCACGGGGAATTAATATTTGGAATTAGATTTATATCCAAGTCTAGATGCAGGTTTTGCTCTTAATTACACTTCAACAAATGGTTGGTTTGTTTTCTACTTCTACTTCTATTATATTGCATGCAATATTTGAAACTAAGTACAATGTTTTTATTATTGATTTTCAAGGGTTTAAAAGTATTATGGTAGTGACTTCCACCTAGGTGGATATCTAACGGGTAGCAAGAATCTAGGGCAATCATGTGATTAATTAGGATCGTAATATAGCTATCACACCCGGGTACTCACTCTATACCTCTCGATAGTTTGAGTGATTATTGCCCAATTTGGCTTTCTCAAGTCCAAATGGGTATTCATGCAATTCAAGTGATTTTAACTCAAGTCGGGTATTACTATCTCTAGGTTTAACCCTTTAATTAGAGCTATCAATTTCTTGAGTTCACCCCAATTCCTTGTTAGCCTAGTTTTCCTAGACTTAGTCCCTCTTTTTCAAGTAGAGAGTAAGTCATGAAGGCATGGATCGATATTTGCAACTACCAATTCTATAGTTCTAGCAAGAACTAAGCTAAATATCACTAACCCATACACATTCAAGCCCTAAAATTCAATACCCATCAAATACCCACACTAGGGTTGGGTCACAACCCTAGCTATGAGTTTAGCTACTCATGAAAATAATAGAAATCAAAGATGAAATAAAGGTAAAACTCATAATACTAGATTAAAAGATGAAAATCTAATATTGAGAGATAATTCTAGTACAAAATTGTCCAAAATGGAATTTACAATTGTCTCACGTGCTCAGGAAAAACATAACTTAACCTAAAAATGTCAAAAAGATCTATTTTTACTAAGCTGAAATTTTCGGACAAAAATGCCCATGTAGAGGTTTCGCGGCCGCGTAATTCTTACCGTGGCCGCAGTCTTACTTTCGCAAGCGCGTAATACTGGCCACGTTATGCAATTTGAACTTCTGGATTTGGGATGAGGTTAGTTTTGCGGGCCTCATAATTACCATCACGGCAGCGTAGTGGATATTTGCGGCCGCATAATTCTATCGCGGACCGCACTCCTTATTTTTGCTTGAAATGTGAACTCTTTGAATCTCAGCCACCGCGGTCCGCATAATTCCAATCTCGGCCACGGTGAGACTTTCACGGCCACACATTTTTGGCGTGGACCTCTCTCAAAAATGCACTCTCTGATATTTCATTTCGTGGATCACGTATTTGTGATCGCAACAGCGTTGTGGCTTTTGCGGCCGCACAATATTTGTGTGGTCCGTGTTTCAGGTCTCCTGGCCCAGTCTTGGTTTTTTGTTCTAGATTTTACTCTTTTATGAGTTGATTATGCCTCCTTTGGCTCATTCAAGCAAGCATATTACATTAATTTCCGGGAATACTTTCACGCATTTTAGGCCCAAAGCGCAAGTAAAAGAGAGCAAATAATAGGTTAAAATCCCCACTTATCAACTCCCCCAAACTTAAGCGTTTGCTTGTCCAAGCAAATAAAGTAATTCCCACCTCCACTAAACAAAACAAAAGGATATATTAATTGTCCTAATGTGAATCAATCATGCATCAATTGGGACTAACAATTACCGTCAACATAAATGAATTATCAACAATACAAAACCTTTTTAGTATCATAGTTCTATTGCGACACTAGAGCATCAAGAGTTGACTTAATTTCACCAAGGAAGCTCGCTCTATTACGTAGGTCATTGTGGAACCCAAACTCTTTCTCCTCTTCTCTCCATAAGCAATTTTCACTTTAGAATTGTAACACTTAAAACAAGGATTGGGGAGAAGTACGCTCATCTCTCTTAAGGAAATGTCACAAGTCCGGCTCTAAGTACCATAAGCTTGCCCCTTATGTAAACTACCACTAAGGAAAAAGAAAATGACTCAAAGAGTCAAGAAAGTATGAGCAGGAATGTAATGAAGGCTTTTAGATCAAGGTAGGATTTATCGACATATGAAGGTTTCATCTTTCCTTAAGCACTCCATTTTCTCATTTCAGCTCATACTTTCTTGACTCTTTGAGTCATTTTCTTTTTCCTTAGGGGAACTAGAGAGACACATTGTCACCCTTTCTTGCTCATGATAATCAGTTTTTTCCTTTTCTAATCATTCCATGCCTTTCATCATTGAATCCCTTCACTTTTCTATCTTATTCACTTTCTTTTTGACACATTTCTTTCTTTTCTTTTGCCTTCCCTTTCTTCATTTCTTTTTTTTCTTTGTACCTTTTATCAGTTTCACATTCCTCGTCTCTCCCCCAAACTTATGATTTTTCCACTATCTATCACGAATGCCAAGGAAAGATCGGGTGTCAAGAGAGGGTTATTAGAGAACGGATAAAGGCTTGTAACGTGGTTATTAAAAGAAAAAGGGCTTCGGCTCAAGGGGTTGACTAGGGATATTATATTGGTAGGCTGCGAAAGCTTTCAAGTTTCAAATTGTATCAAGAAGAGACTACAATCATTTCTTAAGTCGAGCTACACTTAGAATTTCGCTTAGATAAACATTCAGAGCAAGTTCTAGACTTATTGGCACGGAAGTTCAACTTGCAATTCAATACCTCACCTCACAAGCTATTGGATTGTTAAAGAGAATAGAGTCGAGGGCCCACAACAACCCTAGCTAAGATTGAATATCATAAATGGCTCAAAGAAATCACTCGATGATTGTTTTAGTCAACTCAAGAGTCTAAAGGTCACAACTAGAGCTATTCTTTGTCAATCAACTTATCTCTAACCATGAGGTCGAAGGTAAATGTGTTAGGCCCAAGTGAAGCCTGCCTGAGACAATCTTATTAATTACTACTGCATATCAAAGCAAAAAGAAAACAGACTCAATCCATTAAGAAGATTTTCACGCCATCCATCGTTGGGAAGAGCCACCCGGTTCACACAACATCCACCTTTAGAAAGAACCGTGGCATTAAGAAAATTAAAAGGCTTATTATCAACATAAACATAAAAAGAAGCTAACAACTTAAAAAGAAACTACTACAGGAAATAAGAAGCTATGAAGTAAAATTATGACAGAAGTTATGAAGTAAACTACGGAAATCAAACTGAATATATACAAACTTGAAGTAAAGCGAATATATACATAAATAAAAATGAATATATACATCAAATGGTAAAAATATATACATACCAAAATATGAAAGTAACGAATATATACATACTTAAAGTAAATATAAAGTGAAGTAAAGATAAAATAAAAATAGTATCATAGTTATTACATGACAATGTCATCAAATCATCATCAAATCAAAATGAACCACCCCCCCCAAATAAAAGATAGCATTATCATCAATGCTAATGTCAAAATAAGATCAGGGAAAGGATTAGAGAGTAAAGAAAACTCCCTATGTGCTATCTGTCTACATCGGGTCAGGCACATGAGTAGGGTCATCAGAATGCATAGGATCAGCAGCTCCATTCGGGTCCTCTAACTGGATCTCCAAATCCGGTTACTGGGGGACCACGGGGTTGCAAAGCATCTGGATCATCTCCACAGCACTATGTATGGTGGCAGCCGGCTCCTCAGATTGGCCACCTGCTGGTGCTTCATGCTGTGCTGCTGGGGATTGCTCCTCCAGGAGCAAGTCCAGTGGGATGTCTCTAGCAGAAGTAAACCTCTCTACCTCCTTCTGCAGCAACTCCGCTGACTCCTTTGAGGCCCGAGTCTTCTTCATCTTCTTCACTTGCTTGCCCAGATCCTTGATAGCCTTTCCATGTGTATCCAAAGTCTGCATGATCTTTTTCTGGTTGTCCAGGAGCTTCTTCTAGTTGTCCAGGAGCTCCTTTAATGACTCTTCCACTGATGGAGGTACCTGAAGCTGTGTTGGGGCTGACTGTGCTGCTACTACACTAGATAAGATAGACAACTTTGATGTAGCTACCTGCATCCAGTTGTTGATGCTGGATAATGTCTGAGAAAATCGCAGTGCAGTCTGAGGGTAAGTGGAAGATGAGGGCACAAATAATAGCACGGTGATGGATGGCCAGATGAAGGAGGAGGCATGTCAGCTGAAGATCCCCCTATTGTGGAAGGCTCTGACACGACGGCCACTACCCTTGGCTCTCCAGACTGGCCAGTGGAGATAGCGGCTTTGCCCTTTTCTTTAGGGTTGCCCGGTCCTTGGAGGCCATACTAGGAGAAAGGCTTTTTTGGCTTTGCCTTTGTGTCATAGTGCTTCTTCTCGACCCCTTTGTCCTTGAAATACATAATGAGGAAGTTGGGGTTGGGATATGATCTTTCCTCTTTTCCAACTGCCTTGGAGATGTGATAGTACATGAGGTTCCCCACATTGATTGGATACCCCACCATGATAGAAGCTATCAAGATTGCCTGGGAGACTGGGAGGACATTATCATGATGGCACAGGTCCAACCTGCTACATACAAATGTATACCACCCTTTGGCTTCAAAGCTGAGGATGTTCTAGCTATTGGGACTCCAGCTGTGAGCCATACCGGTGTTGTCCCTGGGACTAATATCTATGGTAGCCATGGATGGGCTATTTCATCTAGGGCCAGCTTCTCCAAGTATTGCACGACTTCCACATCCTCAAAATTTGCATATTCGTTCAAAGTGTGTGGCCATCAAACCGGATCTTCAAGTTCCGGACCTTTGTCACAGTGGTGCCCTTTTTTTATGTGGGCAACATTGGCATAGAACTCTTTGACAAAGTACTCGTTTGCATTTGGCACTTTGCTGGTGAAGAACGACCACCCTTTTCTCTCCTCAAACTGCCTCTTGACATTTGAATTATGGGGAAGGAGGTCTCTCTCTCTATAAAATCTCGCTCAAGGGTGAGCAAACTTTGGGGCCACCATTCTCGAACTTCAGATATGCTTTCTCGGTCGCGAATCTATCAGCCCAAACCTCAGGCTTTCTAGACCTGGCCAACCCCCAATATTAGTATCACCCCCTCTCCCATCATTCGGGACCTCGTCATCATCATCCACATTAATAGGAGCACGGGAAGCATCTGCAGAAGAGGGTTTAGAATCTGCACTACGCTCTCCTGAGCCCTCAGGTGTTCCTCAGAAGAGGTAGGCTCATTATCTAGATGCAATCTCCCTGGGAATTATATGGGGATATGTGTTGGCACGGAGTTTCCATCAGAAGCTTACCTATATGGGACATACTCATTGGTGTCAGAATGGTCCGCGACTTTATCTGCAGCTTTGATGGAGGCTCTTAACTTGCCGATAAACTTTGCACTGCTAAGGGTAGATTAGTCTTGCCTTTACCCCTGCCTTGGGAGGGTTCTGCCCTCCTTTTGGAAGTATCGCCTCTACCTCAAGAATGGACCCGGCAACAAACAAGCAGTGAAATATAGTCAAAATAGGGCTTCAAGCATATGCTAAAATAGTGAAGATGAAATCCAGATACTGCTTCTCAGAATAGGGCACCGCGGACCGTGTAAAAGTGAGCGCGGCCGAAAATGCCAATCGCGGACCGCGTAAAAGTGAATGCGGCCGCGAAGAGGTCAGGCTCAGACTACTGACTCTCTGTACTTGATCAACCGCGGGTCGAGAAAAATGGAACAAGGCCGCGAATGACCCATTGCAAATCACATAAAAGTAAATGCGGTCGTGGAGGCAAATGACAAGCTCTCTGAAGTTAAAAAGTGCAGACTGCGAAAACTTGGACGCGACCACGAAGGACCAACCGCGGACGTGGAAAGTAACCATGATCGCGAAAGCTGAACAACCTATAGTTCTTTGAAGTTAGGGTATCGCGGACCGTGAAGTTTTGGACGCGGCCGCATACCCTATTGCTGACTGTGAAAAAATGACCGCAGACGCGAATTTCAAGTGAGAGCAGCACTGAAGAACACTGATGACTAGGGTTTCAATAATTGCACAATAATTAGAGCAATTAAACATGCAATGTTACTAACCCTAACGCCCATTAGGCATCCAAACAGTACCCACATGTATCTAAGCAACAATGAGACCTTAATTTGACATTATGGCATGCTTTTAACCCTAACTAAAAAGAAAAATTAAAACATATATAAAAGAAAATGATAAAATCAAATCATTGAAATGAACATACCAGTTGTATAATGTAACGAGAAATCAACACTTGATGAGTGAGTTTGAAAGCTAGAAGGAATACACTGTGCTTAAGGTGTGTGTAAGAAGTTGGAGTTTGAAAAGTGTAAAATAAGGCAAAAACTCCTATTTATACTTAGGCCCAGGGGACCACTGCCTTACCTGAGTGCGGCCACAAATTTTTGTCACAGTCTGCACTCATTACCTGTTTGGATCTCAATTGAACGCGATCTGCAAAAAATGGCAGCGACCGTATAAATTGTGCGGAGCGCAGAATTATGCACGCGACCACGAAGCCTGAAGAATTTTCAACTGCCCAACTTTAGATAGTTGGCAATTTCTATCAACCAGCAGTACGGTCTATGTTAGAATTGTGCGGTCGCGAAGTGCTAGCACGGTCCGCATAATTTTGATCGCGGTCCACGAAATTCCATCACTTAACCAATTTTTCCTTGATAAATTCCTGCACTACACAACCAATTCTTACATACACTTCAGAACTAGTTAGTCCAAAACAATGCCTAATCTAAGAAGAAAAATCAAAAGAAAGAAAAACATATGGGTTGCCTCCCAAGAAGCAGCTGATTTAACATCGCGCCACGACGCATGTTACCATCAATCACTTGAAATGGATCAATTCCACAACGTGGCCATCATCAACCTTACCAAGATGGTGCTTCACTCGGTGCCCATTGACTCTAATGATCTCACCATATTGTTTTCAAATCTTGAGTACCAAAAGGAGTTACATGCACCACCTCAAAGGGACCGCTCCATTTTGACTTCAGCTTTCCCAGAAACATCCGTAACCGAGAGTTGACTAAGAGAATAAGGTCGCCTTCTTTCAATTCTTTGTTTCAGATATACTTATCGTGTAGGTACTTCATATTGTCCTTATACAAGGATGAACTAGAGTAAGCATGGAACCGGAACTCATCAAGATCATGCAATTGCTCCACCTGAAGATTGGCATCTACATCCCACTCTAGGTTTAACTTCTTCAACGCCCACATGCCCTTATGCTCTAATTCCACCGGGAGGTGACATGCTTTCCCACATACCAATCGATATGGATACATACAAATTTGAGTCTTGTAAGCTATTCTATAGGCCCATAAAGCATCGTCAAGTTTCCTTGATCAATCGGTCCGATTTGCATTGACATTTTTGGATAGAATACTCTTGATCTCCCAGTTGGAGACCTCAACCTGTCCACTTGATTGGGGGTGATAGGGGGTTGACACCTTGTGAGTGACACTATACTTGGAGAGTAAAGTGTCAAAGGCTTTGTTGCAAAAATGAGAACCCCCCATCACTAATGATGGCCCTTGGGGCGCCGAACCTTGTGAATATGTTTTTCTTCAAGAAGGCCACCACACTCCGTGCTTCATTGTTGGGAAAAGCCACAACTTCAACCCACTTGGAGACATAATCCACAACAACAAAAATATAAGTGTTCCCATATGAACTCACAAATGGACCCATAAAGTCGATACCCCACACATCGAAAATGTCAATCTCAAGGATGGTAGTGAGAGGCATCTCATTCTTCTTGGAAATCCCACCGACTCTTTGGCAATCATCACACTGCTTAACAAGCTCGCTAGCATCTTTGTACAAGGTAGGCCAATAGAATCCACAACTTAGGACCTTTGTAGTAGTTCTTGCCCCACCATGGTGACCACCATAAGGCGAGGAATGGAAAGCTTCAAGAATAACCAATTTCTCTTCTTCTGGAACACATCTCCGGATAACACTATCGGTGCAAATTTTGAAAAGATAAGGTTCGTCCCAATAATAATCCAAGCAGTCCCGTTTGAGCTTCCTTCTTTGGTTTGAAGAGAACTCATTCGGGACAATTTCGCTCACAAGATAGTTAGCCACATCGGTAAACCAAGGCATCCCGGTCAAAGACATGGAAAGGAGTTGTTCATCCGGAAACGAGTCATTAGTTTCAAGGCCATCGTGGGGCCTCCCCTCCTCTTCCAAGAGGGACAAGTGGTCCGCCACTTGATTCTCACTCCCTTTTCGGTCTATGAAGTCAAAATCAAACTCTTGTAGAAGAAGTACCCACCTCATAATCTAGCCTTTGAGTCCTTCTTACTCATCAAATAATGAAGCGCTGTGTGATTGGTGTGAACAATTACTTTGGTAACTATGAGGTACGGGCGAAACTTTTCCATAGCAAAAACAATGGCTAAGAGTTCTTTCTTGGTCATTGTATAGTTGACTTGGGCGTCATTCATGGTCTTGCTAGCATAGTAGACTGGATGGAATATCTTGTTGATTCTTGGCCCCAATACCGCTCCTACCGCCATATCACTAGCATCACACATGAGCTCAAATGGTAAGCTCCAATTTGGTGCAGTAATGATGGGAGTGGTAGTCAACCTATACTTGAGTAGCTCAAATGCTTTCATACAATCTTCATTGAACACAAATTTTGCATCTTTTTCCAATAACTTGTACAAGGGGTTCACCACCTTTGAGAAATCCTTGATCAACCGACGGTAGAACCCCGCATGACCTAGAAAGCTCCTCACTACTTTGATGGAAGTAGGAGAAGGGAGTTTTGATATCACTTCAATTTTTGCTCTATCCACTTCAATACCATTCTTGGAGATCTTATGGCCGAGGAAAATGCCCTTATCAACCATAAAGTGACACATCTCCCAATTAAGCACTATGTTGGTCTCTTCATAACGTACCAAGACTTTATCAAGATTACCCAAACGCTCATCAAAATAATCCCCGACAATAGAGAAATCAGCCATGAAAACCTCGAGGAAGTCCTCCACCATATCCATGAATGAAAATGTAGCATACGAATAAACGACATCCTTGAGAATGCAAATGTACCATACGGACAAGTGAAGGTGGTCTTCTCTTGGTCTTTAGGTGCAATAAGAATCTGGTTATATCGGCCATACCCATCCAAGAAGTAATAATAAGAACGTCCGGCTAGCCTATCCAACATTTATCAAGAAATGGAAACGGAAAATGTTCCTTCCGAGTCACTTTATTGAGCATCCTATAATCCATGCATACCCTCCAACCGGTGACAGTTCTTGTGGGGATCAGCTCATTGTTGTCATTTCTAATCACAATCATGCCCCTCTTCTTTGGGACACATTGTACCGGTGAAGTCCATGAACTATCAGAAATGGGCTAGACAACCCCAACATCTAACCATTTGATGACCTCTTTCTTGACGACCTCTTGCATGGTATCATGCAACCTTCTTTGATGTTCCACAGAGGGTTTGGCATCCTCCTCCAATATGATTTTGGGCATGCAAAAGGTGGGGCTTATACCCCGAATATCCGCCAATGTCCAACCTATTGCCTTCCTCCTCCTTTGGAGCACCGCAAGGGTGGCATATACCTTCACGTTAGTTAAGCACGAGGAAAGAATAACAGGTAAAGTGGAACAAGGGACTAAGAACTCATACCTGAGGTGTGAAGGAAAATGCTTCAACTCCAATATGGGAGGCTCGTAGATTGAGGGCTTTGTTGGTGGAGTCTTCCGATTCTCCAGATCCAAGGAAAGTTTTCGGGGCTCATATGTATATGAACCCATTCCTTGCAAAGCATTGACATATTCTACCAAGCCTTCCTTCTCATCCACATCATGATTCAACAACACAGCTTCCAATGGGTCTTCCAAATTAATCACAGCACTTGTGTCTTCAACAATCACTTCGGTCATAAGATCCAGAAATGAACACACTTCATTGCTATTAGGCTGCCTCATTGACTTGCAAACATGGAACACAACTTTTTCATCACCTACCCGGAAGGTGAGCTCCCCTGCTTCCACATCAACTAAGTCCATCCCTGTAGCTAGTAAAGGTCTCCCCAATATGATCGGCACCTCGTAGTCAACCTCACAGTCAAGTATCACAAAATCCATGGGAAGTATGAACTTGTCGACCCGAACTAGCACATCATAAATTATCCCCAATGGCCTCTTTATTGTCCTCTCTGCCATTTGCAACCTCATGGATGTAGGTCTTGGTTGCCCAATACCCAATGTCTTGAACACAGAATATGGCATCAAGTTAATGCTTGCCCCAAGTCACACAAAGCTTTGGCGAAATCGGCACTACCAATAGTGCACAGGATTGTAAAGGCACCGGGGTCTTCTAACTTTAGAGCCATGGAGTGCACAGTGGCACTCACTTGATGCATTATTTTGATCATTTCATAGTTTATTGATCTCTTCTTTGTTACCAAGTCCTTCATGAACTTGGCATATCCTGGCATTTGTTCTGGAGCTTCAACCAAAGTTATATTTATGGACAAACTTTTCATCATATCAATAAATTTCTTGAATTGATTCTAATTGTTTTTCTTTGCGAGCCTTTGAGGATATGGAGGAGGAGGCCTTGGCAAGGGAGACTTGGCTTTGGGCACTACCTTTTTCAGTATATCTATCACGTGTTCCAGGTTCACATCATTTTGTGTCTCTTCCACGTTGTCATCAATGTCTATCCTCACTTCATTATTCACATTCTCATCATTCACGTGCAAATCATTGCTTGGTTCATCATCATCTTGCACCAACATGTCATCACTCACAATCTTTCTTGGATTAGAGGTACTAGCAACTCCACCTCTACCACTTCTTATAGTCACCGCCATAGCATGGCCCGTATTATTCCCACCCTTCGAGTTTACTACCGTATCAGTTGGTAGTGCCCCCTTAGGGAGAGTATTCAAAGCTTGAGAAATTTGACTAAGTTGGACTTCCAAGTTGCAGAAAGAAGTGTTGTGGGAGGCCAATTGGTCATCGGATTCGGCATTTTTCTTCATTATTTGCTCAAACATGGATTCAATCCGTCATATCTCATTTTTTGCAGAGCCATGACCTTGTGATGGACATGGAGGCAGGTTGTTTGATTGTTGATACATCGGAGGCCTTTGAAAGCCCGGCCTCTGATTCCCTTGATTATTATTGTTTCAACCCACTTGATTGTTATTGCCTCCCCAATTACTATTATTGTTTCCACCCCAATTGCCTTGATTTCCTTGATTACCCCAATTTTGATTGTTGTTGTTCCCCCAATTTCTTTGGTTGTTGTTGCTGCCACTATTCCAATTTCCTTGTGGACCTTGATTTCTCCAATTTCCTTGTGACCTCCATTGTTATAGATTTGGAGCATTGCCCCGTTGACCCTAATAATTGTTCACATGTTGAACCTCTTCACTTTGATCATCATATGAATTATCTTGATTTTACCTACTACCACTTTGCTCAAATTGGTCCGGATTGTTTTGAACTTGTTGACCTCGTTGCCTTCTCTTATTGATCATCATATTCATTCTTTCCATGACATTCACTTGTTTTTGCCCTTGAACTTGTTGCAACTGAGCTTTGGCCAATTGGTTCATGGTAGTAGTCAACTCGGTTATTGCTTAGCCATGATCATGGAGCTCCTTATGTAGGTGAATAACATTAGGATCACCTTGTGGAACATTAGCTCAACTTTGCCACGTCGAAGAAGTATCTGCCATCTCATCAAGTATTTCACATGCTTCGGCATATGGCGTGTTCATGAAGTTTCCCCCGGCGAGTTGGTTAACTACACATTGGTTTGTAGTGTTGATGCCATGGTAGAATGTTTGTTGGATCATGGCTTTGGTCATATCATTATTCGTACATTCTTTAACCATCGTTCGCTACCTTTCCCAATTCTCATGCAGTGGTTCATTTGGCTCTTTTTTAAAAGCAAGGATCTCATCTCTTAGCATCGCCATATGTCCCGGGGAAAAGAACTTTGCTATGCACTTCTCGGCCAACTCATCCCAAGTGGTGATGGAATGGTTAGGCAACCTTTCTAGCCAATCCAAAGCCTTTCCCAATAGAGAAAATGGGAATAGCTTTAAACTCAGTGCGTCCTCAGAAACGTTGGTTTGCTTGCTCCCCCATCACGTGTCAACAAAACCTTTGAGATGCTTGAAGGCATTTTGGTGTGGAGCTCCAGTGAAGAAACCCATATGTTCCAAGAGTTTAAGCATGACATTGGTTATTTGAAAGTTGCCCGCCCTAATCTGGGACGGGACTATTGCACTTGCATAACCTTCGTTGGGCAACACCTGGTATGCTGCCCTTGCTGGAGGTGGTGGAGGTTTTGAAATATTATCATGAGGCGGTCGGCCTCTCCTTTGTACTTGAGGTTCGGGTTGAATCTCATCCATGTTATCATCATCTACCTCCTCCCCCAATGGCAAATTTTCGATATCTTCATTGTTAAGAGCCATTTGGTACCTAAAAGCAATTCACACACAAATTAAAAAAACGAAAGGAAAGAAAAACAAAATACACAAATACTCAGATATATAGCTAAAATCGTCTAACTCCCCGGCAACGGTGCCAAAAATTGATCGGGTCCAAGCCTACACTACTATTGAGTAGAGAGGATGGTTGATACATCTTAAACCCATCTAGGTTGGGATCAAATCCACAGAGGTTAATATTTGGAATTAGGTTTATATCCATGTCTAGATGCGGATTTTGCTCTTAATTACACTTCCACAAATGGTTGTTTTGTTTTCTACTTCTACTTCTATTCTATTGCATGCAATATTTGAAACTAAGTACAATGTTTTTGTTGTTGATTTTCAAGGGTTTAAAGGGACTAGGGTAGTGACTTCCACCTATGTGGATATTTAACAGGTAGCAAAAATCTAGGGCAATCATGTGATTAATTGGGGTCATAATATAGCTATCACACCCGGGTACTCACTCTATACCTCTCGATAGTTTGAGTGATTTTTGCTCAATTTGGTTTTCTCAAGTCTAAATAGGTATTCATGCAATTCAAGTGATTTTAGCTCAAGTCGGGTATTACTATCTCTAGGTTTAACCCTTTAATTGGGCCTATCAATTTCTTGAATTCACCCCAATTCCTTGTTAGCCTAGTTTTCCTAAATTTAGTCACTCTTTCTCAAGTAGAGAGTAAGTCATGAAGGTATGAATCAATATTTGCAACCACCAATTCTATAGTTCTAGCAAGAACTAGGCTAACTATCACTAACCCATACACATCCAAGCCCTAAAATTCAATACCCATCAAATACCCATACTAGGGTTGGGTCACAACCCTAGCTATGGGTTTAGCTACTCATGGAAATAATAGAAATCAAAGATGAAATAAAGATAAAACTCATAATACTAGATTAAAAGATGAAAATATAATATTGAGAGATAATTCTAGTACAAAATTACCCAAAATGGAATTTACAGCCGTCTCACGCGCTCAGCAAAAACATAACTTAACCTAAAAATATCAAAAAGATCTATTTATACTAAGCTGAAATTTTCGGACAAAAATGCCTCTGCCGAGGTTTCGCGGCCGCGTAATTCTTACCACAACCGCACTCTTGCTTTTGCGGACGCGTAATACTAATTGCGGTCCGCATTTTTAACTTCTGAATATGGACTGAGGTTTTTTTCGCGGGTCGCATAATTACTATCACAGCAGCGTAGTGGATCTTCGCGGCCGCATAATTCTACTGCGGGCTGCACTCCTTATTTTTGCTCGAAATGTAAACACTTTGAATCTCAGCCACCACAGTCTGCATAACTCCAATCGCGGCCGCGGTGAGACTTTCGCTGCCGCACATTTCTGGCACAGACCTCGCTCAACATTTGGCCTTAAAATGCAATCTCTGATTCTTCACTTTGCGGACCGCGTATTTGTGATCGCGGCCATATTGTGGCTTCCGCAGCCGCACAATATTTGTGCGGTCCGCGTTTCAGGTATCCTAACCTAGTCTTGGTTTTTGTTCCAGATTTGACTCCTTTATGAGTTGATTATGCCTCCTTTGACTCATTTTGATCAATTCCTGCAAGCAAGCATATTACATTAGTTTTCAGAAATACATTCATGCATTTTAGGTCCAAAACGCAAGTAAAAGAGAGCAAATAATAGGTTAAAATTCCTACTTATCAGTACTCACGCTACACTTCTGCACTAAATGTGCAGATACTGAGTCATGTACATTAGGTGGTCATCTTGGCGTATCAGCATAGCTACTGAGGGGACTTTATGGTGAGCTACATTCTACGCTATGATTCGCAACACATGGAGTCTCCATCTTATTCAGTTATTATATCTTGTCTATTTTATATTCCAGAAAGATATTGTGATAAAAAATATAAAAGTTCAATAACTATTCTCTCTATTCGCTCATGCTTTCAGTGCATGATAGTTAACGTGCGTTGACTATGTTTCCATGGCGAATGGAAGAGGAAGGGGACGTGGACGAGGGCGTGGTAGGCCCAAGAAAAACCCCATAGCTATCTATGGTAGCTCTATAGGTACTCGAATTCAAGCTGACGACAAGGAAAAGGAACAATTAGGCACACCTTCTCACAACAGTTGGTGTAGGAAATAGGAACTGCAATAGGGATAACGAGTTGTGAAGCAGGATTATCATCGACAAGCTCCCCATACTCAGCGCCTTCCTACTCAAGGCATCGGCCACCACGTTGTCCTTCCCCGGATGGTACAAAATAGTAATATCATAATCCTTTAGCAACTCCAACCATCTCCTCTGCCTCAAATTGAGATCATTCTGCTTGAACAAGTGCTGGAGGCTACGATGTTCAATAAACACCTCACAAGACACACCATACAAGTAATGCCTCAAAATCTTCAATGCGTGAACAATGGCAGCCAACTCCAAATCATGAACAAGGTAGTTCTTCTCATAGGGATTCAACTGACGAGAAACATAAGCAATAACTCTACCCTCCTGCATCAACACACACCCAATACCAACTCTCGAATCATCACAATACACGGTATATGAACCTGAAGCTGATGGCAAAACTAACACTGGAGCTGTGGTCAAGGCAGTCTTGAGCTTCTGAAAGCTCTCCACACACTCATCCGACCACCTGAATAGAGCACCCTTTTGAGTCAACTTGGTCAAGGACGATGCGATAGATGAGAATCCCTGCACAAACCGGCAGTAATAACCCACCAAACCAAGAAAGCTGCGAATCTATGTGGCTGAGGACGGTCTGGGCCAACTCTGAACTGCCTCTATCTTCTTCGGATCAACTTGAATACCCTCACTAGACACCACGTGACCCAAGAAAGCCACTCAACTGAGCCAAAACTCACACTTGGAGAACTTCACATAAAGATTTTCCTCCCTCAACCTCTGCAACATAACTTTCAAATGCTCCGCATGCTCCTCCTGACTACGCAAATACACCATGATATCATCAATGAAAACTATGACAAACGAGTCGAGATAAGGCCGAAACATATTATTCATCAAATGCATGAACGCTGTCGGGGCATTGGTCAGCCCAAAAGACATCACCAAGAACTCATAATAACCATATCGGGTCCTGAAAGCTTGTTCTTAATTGTTACTTTGTTCAACTGCCTATAATTAATGCACATCCTCAAAGTGTCATCCTTCTTCTTCACAAATAGAACCGGCGCACCCTAAGGCGACACACTAGGCTGAATGAACCCCTTATCAAGGAGTTCCTAAAGTTGCTCCTTTAACTCCTTCAACTACGCTGGTGCCATACGATACGCTGGAATAGAGATGGGCTGAGTGCCTAGCACCGGGTCAATACCAAAATCAATCCCTGTTCGGTGGCATGCCCGACAGGTCTGCAGGAAACACATCGGGAAAATCCATCACAACAGGAACATAATCAATACTAGGAGTCTCTGCACCGACATCCCTCACAAAGGATAGATATGAAAGACAACCCTTCCCAACCATACGCTGGGCCTTCAAGAATGATATTACCCTACTGGGAACGTAATCAGTCAAATCTCGCCACTCAATCCGTGGCACACCCAGCATAGCCAATGTAACTGTCTTAGCATGACAGTCCAAAATAGCACGACACAGAGATAGCCAATACATACTGTGAGCACGTGATTTTTGCCCTATGAGAGCTACTCCCAAAAATTCAAAATAAAATGGTTTGGTGTTGTTGGTGATTTATTTGTATTGTTGTCTGTACATGTTTACTTCTACTCTAATTAAGAAAAATACAAAAAATATGTGTTGCAAGTGCATTGAGGAGTTAATTATGCATTGTTGGAATTAATAAACCATGTCCTACTTTAAAGAATGAAAATCACAAAATATGAATTCCGGTAGTTTTGCCATTTTTATTGTTTAATTGTGCGATTTTATTTTTCGATCTCGTGTGTTAATTGTTGTTAAGGGTTAATTAATATCTTTTTAAAATAATTTTGGTTTTACAAGTCAATTTAGGAATTTTTGGTTTTAGGGATTAAAAAAGAAAATAAAAGAGAAAGAAGAAAACAAGAGAAATTTTGGACTGGGCCAGTTTTGAAAAGGAAACATTCAGGCCCAATGTCACACCCCATGTCCAGGCCCAACCGGCCGGTCTAAGAGACCACCCCAAACGACGTCGTCTCAATGGCAAAAAATCTCATCCATTCAATCAAGCAACATCCAACGGTCACAGATCAATGCCCGTATCCAAGAACCAAACCCGACCCGTCTACCCCAAACCAAACCCGCCTCGATACTTAACCAAAACGACCTCGTTTGACCCCCTAACCTAATCTGGACCGTCTATCGTCACTGATCCAACGGATCACACTAATCCCCTCAATCCAATACACCAAAAGACCCTAGACCCATTACCCCCCTCTCATTTCCAAACCCCCCCTGTTCAGTCGTCTCTCGCAGAGACAACTCCTCAAAACCCTAGAGCCGCCACCCCATACCTTTGCCTGAAACCTGACGGCAACAACGTCGCCGATCACCAAATTAACACCCCTAAGCCATCTGATCACCCTCGTTACAGATCTGCTAACCGTGTGCCTCGAATCTACCTCCAGCTTCTCGAATCTTCGAGCAAAACTAGATCTACCCTAACCAGTCCCAAACTTATACTGGATATGTCCCTGACCTCCCTCGTTACCAAACCACCGTTGGTTTGGTTCGAATCAGACCAGAACCACTCGAACCCCAAATCAAACCCCCAAGAACCCTAGAAAGCCAGAGGTCGAAATCTGTCCCAACTGAAAGATGGTTTGGGGTCTAATCGACTTTAGTCGAAGTGTTCTCAGTTGAGAACACTCGATTAAGGTTCGTTCGACCTTAAATTGTTTGAGTTAGAGTTCGAATCAGGGTCGTCCCGGTCCCGTGTTCTTGAGGTATTTTCCCTTTCCTATTTGTTCCAGTTTATGTTTGTTTATTCTGTCTATTTGCTTAGTTTAGTGTTATTGGTTTTTCAATTTCTTTTGTCGACTGATTTTGCCCATCTTCAATGACCCTTTATTTGGTCAAACTTTTTCTGGTCATGGTTAATGAATGTGATAAAACTATATAATCGATTTGAATGAGTGTCGTCGATTAGTTAAGTTTTATTATGAATCCCTGTTTCCATCAATACGATTCGAATCACCTGTGTGCATGTTCGATTCTTATTTGCCGTATGTGTTGTAATTCGTGTAGTCGATTGAATAAGTGTCGTCGATTAGTTTTACATGCTTCAATTCTGATTAAATAACCTGATAATAATGTGATTCGTACTGCTTCAATTCTGACTGAATCAAGATTCTTCTGTTGATGCCATTTGATCTGATTTAAATGCTAGTTTGAACGGTCATTTGAGTTCGAATTGAATTGGTTATAGCTGATGGGTTGGGCACAAATTGAAATGGGCTGGGGTATGATAATACACGGGGGTTAAGGGGGTAGTTTGAGGATTGAAAAGTTCAGAAATTGGCTAGTTTAAGTGGGCTGACAGTAGGGTACTAAAATACCATTAAACTAATACAATTATTTAGTACTAATGGGGAACAAGACATAATGGTGGGGGAAAGGTTTAAAGAAAATGGATTAAGAAATAGGTAACCATACCTATTTGAATTTAAGTAAAGAAAAGACAAGTGTAGTGGGGAACAAAACATATACTAGTGGAATTAAAAGGAGATGATGGGCAGAATTAGTGGAAAAATTCTGCCCAAAGTGCTTTTGAAAGTTGAGGGGGAGGGTCAGTGTTTGGTTATAAATAGAGTCACTTAGGATAGATGAAGGAGGTTTTTTTTGACACGGGGGATTTTCTTGGAAAGTCTGGAGAGGGACCTGAAGAGAGGAAAAGTGAATCTGAGAGGAATAATTTTTGAGTCTTGAATCGGTTCTAAGAGAGAGTTTAAAAGAAAAGATATTGTTCCATTGAGTGCTAGGCAGAATTTAGATTCCAAGCACTAGTTCTTGCCCCTTTGATTGTTGAATCGATTTGGCAGTCTATTGATTCTGCTTTTGAACTTATCCGAGCTCAGTTTGTTCTGTCTTGGGCGTTTGTATTGCTGTTGGTTGACAAACTCATTCTGGGTTGTGGTTGAGTGTTATTCTAGTTTTTTAACTGGTTTGGAGCTGTTCTGAATCCCATTGCTGATGTATTGTCTGTTGCTTGCTTGCTGCTGACTTCTCCTTCTTCTTGTCTTGTTTTCCAATCCAGGTACATGCTGAATCTCCGCATCATGTAGAGTTTGGTTGAAATAAAAAATGAAATGGAAACCTAACTTCATTGGAAAATCTCAGTAGCTACTATATCTTCCTTAGAATTGAATGTAATGGTTTGCATTGTAATTAGGACTGTTTGCTTAAGTAATTTGGAAGGGCTGAATCTATAGTTTGTAATAAACTACCTTTGAACTGCTTCGAACCCATTCAAATTTGTGATTATCTACTGCAATTCAGTACAATGGGTGTATGTGTAGTTTAGTGTTCATTTATGTTCAAAAGAAAAGTTGGAAACAGTTGGGTTTGAAATCGAGTTTGATGTCCAGTTGAGCATGTATTGTATTGCAGTAACTCACATCATGCAAATTAGCTCAAAATATATAGGTGTTAACTAGCGTTGGTATAAGTGTATGACCAATAGGCTAATTCTTGAAGGCTCGATACGCAATCTTGTTGTCGAGCCCAAAGCAACCTCTTAATTTGCTCTTTCACCTTTAGTAAAAAAACGAACTAGTAGTTAAGTAGGTGAAATAATTTAATCTTCAAACCATTTTCTATTCATTTGAGTAAAAGGATGCAGTAATTCTGATGGGTACTCGATTTGATTCCGCTGAAGTCGCGTCAGTCTAGTGGTCAACCTAATTCCAGGCCACCTGAGCTTTAGCGTTTTAATAAATGGCCCGGGGTTTACTTTATTTGTATACTAGCATGGGCCTTGGCTGAAGACTATGTCAGGCCGGCTTTTGTTTGTGTCAATTCACATTTCTTCGGGCTTACCCTTGAGCCCTGAGACATTTTGGTTTGCAAGTATTGTTTTAGGCCCTTGACAAAATCGATTAAGATTTTTTCATGTTTTAGAGACAAATTATTTAGAAAATCTTAGTTCGCTTGAGGATGGACTGGGCTTTTAGGTTAGGTAGTGGATTCACATTAAAAGGTTCGTCCTTTCGTTTGGATCCGGTCTTAAACTATGAGGCTCAATTTTGTAATGTTAATTAATTAGGACTTTTTCTTTTTTTTAGAGACAAATAATGTAGAAAATTATAGATTACTTTAGGTTTGCCCTTTTAAAATAAGAATGAGATGAGCCTCGCTAAATAAAGCTCCTAGATTGCGGGGCCCTCGATAATTGTACATATTAAAATACTTAGATTTCGGGAGAGGCCGTTTAGCGAGTTTCATGGCCATTTTCCTAAAATAACAACGCGTTAGTCTCTTTAAGCGCGTACTTTAAATAATATTACCTTATCAAACCCGGGTGCACATTTATGTGACCCAAATCCAAGTCTCAACGAAGTTGAAATATGTCGCTAATCATGGTTACATTGATTGTGACATGGTTCGAGATGCATTTCCACGACGTTGCAAATTCCTTTTAAAAATAATGAATGAGACGAGCCTCGACAAACAAAAATACACAAGCTGTGGGGCCCTCTATACGTGTTGGTAAATTTACTTAGACTTCGGGATGGGCCGTTTAGCAAAATTTCACGGCCCTACCCAAAATAATGATACGCTAGTCGCTTTAGGCGCGTATTTAATAATGTTATCTTCTTAAACTCGGGTGCACATTTATGTGACCCAAATCCAAATCTCAACAGAGTTGAAATGTGTCAATAACCACGGGTGCATTGATGTGACGTGGTTCGAGATGTATTTTCACGATGTTGCAATTCTCGGTAAAAAATAATAATAATAAGAGCGGTATACAGTTAAAATTTGCACATAGATTCAACATGTATTAAAACTCAGATAAATAAGCCGAATATGACAGTTGAGCGACCGTGCTAGAACCACGGAACTCGGGAATGCCTAACACCTTCTCCCGGGTTAATAGAATTCCTTACTCGGATTTCTGGTTAGCGGACTGTAATACAGAGTCAATATTTTCCTCGATTCGGGATTCAACCGGTGACTTGGGACACCATAAATCTCCCAAGTGGCGACTCTGAATCTTTAAATAAAATCCCGTTTCGATTGTCCTTTAATTGGAAAAACTCTCTTTTACACCCCTTTGCGGGGTGTAGGTGAAAAAGGAGGCATGACACATACTTAATATAATATCGAATTCTACCATACATAACAACAACAGATCCACTCGGGTCTCCAGACCCCCAATAGTCACCACACATGATCGGTACACACGGTCTACAATAACAGTATCGCCCACTGGAGTAGATACATGAATAGATGAAATAATAGATTCACGGGGCATATCCAAATAATAAGCAAAGTATGATGACACATAAGAATAAGTGGAACCGGGATCAAATAATACAGAGGTATCTATGTGGAAGACTGAGACAATACGTGTGATCACGGCGTCTGAAGCAATAGCATCGGGTCTAACTGTAAGTGCATAGAAATGGGGCTGACCGCCACCTGATCGACCTCCCCCTCTAGGGTGACCCCTAGCTGACTGACCTCCACCCCTAGCTGGCTAGATGGGTGGTGGTGAAGTAACTGGCGCTGAAGCCGATGGCTAACTCCTCTGCTGAGATGAACCCCCAAGATGACGAGGACACTACCTCCACATATGACCTAACTCTCCACACTTATAGCAACTCCTAGGTGCTGGACACGGGGACTGAAGGGAACCCCTAGCACTGGAATGACTAGCAGATGCACCTGGCATAGAAGAGCCCTGAATTGATAGAGCACGGGACGAACTCTGAGTTGGAAGGACACTAAGTGATAACTGGCCCTGATGAGAACTGTGAGAACCATGACCAAATGATGCCCAACGATAACCTGGGTGAGCTGGCTAAGTAGGCTGAGCATGCCTGAATGGACGGCCTCTGCCGTGCTAAAACTGACCTCTCGAATGAGCACCAACATAACTACCAAATCCCAGAGGCCTCTTGGCCTCCCTCTTATCTCGCTCCTGGCGACGAACTGACTCGATCTCACGAGCAATGTCAACAACCTCCTGAAAAGTAGCACTCGACACCCTCTCCATGGTCATGAGAATACGAAGCTAATAAGTGAGGCCATCAATGAACCTCCAAATCCTTTCTCTCTCTTTCTCTGTAGGAACCAACCAAACAATATGACGAGCTAACTTCGAGAACCTCATCTCATACTGCATCACAGTTATCTCTCCCCGACACAACCACTCGAACTGCCTATGCAACTCCTCTCTACGAGACTGTGGCACATACTTCTCCAAAAAGAAAACGGGGAACTGCTGCCAGGTAAGGGGTGCTGCACGAACAGGCCTACACCTCTCAAAAGCCACCCACCAAGTGAAGGCAGCTCTAGAAAACTGGAAAGTAGTGAAAGCGACCCCGCTAGTCTCCAGAATACTCGCTGTACAAAGAATCCTCTAACACTTATCCAAGAAACCCTGGGCATCCTCTCCCTCTGAACCACTGAAAGTCAGAGGCTGAAGTCTACCAAACCTCTCCAACCTGTGCTGCTCGTCCTCTAGCATGGCAGGAGCTACATAATCCTGAGCAGCTGCAACCGGCTGGGCTGGATGTACCCCCGGTGTGTGAAATCCCTGCACGACCTGCTCAGGTGTGAGAGCGGCAGGAGTCTGAGTGCCTCCCCCGGCCTGAGAAGTAGATGCGGTTGTGGTAACTAAGACCGCCTGAGCTAGGCCAGTGCATACTGATAGAATCTGAGCCAGGTCCTCCTGAAGACCCATAATCATAATGAGCACCGTTGGTGCCTAAGCTGGTGTTGCTGGAGCATCCACAACTGGGACGTGATCCTAAACTGGGGCGGCTGGTAGATCTGTAGGTACTGCCCTAGCTGTTGTGCGGGCCACACCCCTGCCCCTACTGCGACCACGATCGCATCCTCGGCCTCTAGTGGCCACAACTGGTGGTACTGGGGGTCGTCAATCCTGCCCGGTAGCATGTGTCCTACCCATCTGTGAGAGAATAGAATAATAGAAGTTTAATACTCGGATCAATAGATTTGCACGACAAGAATTTCAAGAATACGAAGCTTTTTTTCTAAAGGTTCTGCAGCCTCTCGAGGATAAATACAGACGTCTCCGTACCGATCCGCGAGACTCTACTAAACCTGTTGATGACTCGTAAGACCTATGTAACCTAGGTTCTGATACCAACTTGTCACGACCCTAAATCCATACCCGGTCGTGATGACGCTTATCATGAAACAAGGCCAGCCGACACAACACCCAATTCATTTTAAACAATTATAATAACACAATTTAAGTCATTAACATGCTAATAATCCCAAAACAAAAATGAACTAGTATAATTTGCAAAACACCAACACAGCCCGACATCAGGGTGTCACCATTCATGAGCATCTAACATAAGTCTAAGAGTATGAAAGAGTTTATACAGTCTATTACAGAACTAGAACAAGGGAAGTAAAATAGGAGGGAGAAACACTGGGCTGCGAACGCCGAGCAACTACCTAGTGGACTCCAAATAGCCTGCCGGGAGTAATCAACCCTCACTAGCGGGAATCGAAGCTCCTGAATCTGCATACATGGTGCAGATAGTAAGGTGAGTACTCCAACTCGGTGAGTAATAAAAATAAATGAAGACTGAGCGATAAGGAAATACGTAAAATACAGCAAAATGCTACAAGAAGCAGTGTAAAACCAATACAATGCAATAAAATAGTGAAATATTATAAAAACACCTTAGTTCAGTATAAGCTTCTTTAAAACACCTTTTTAATAGTTAAACAAGTAAATGAAAAGCAACGAGAAAAGATAAACACATAAAATCAGCCTCTTGGGCACAATGTCAATAGAAATCAGCCTCTCGGGCAATAACCTGGAACAACCTCAGCCCCTCGGGCTATATCACATATCATACTAGGTACTCGTGCTCACCAGGGGTGTACAGACTCTGGGAAGGGCCCCTTACGGCCCAAACACAATATCAAGCCATCTCATGGCATAATCAATAGGCTCTCGGCCTCATATCAAGCCACCTTGTGGCGTACAACTTAGGCCCTCGGCCTTATAATCATAATCAGTACAACACTGCTGCGGCGTGCAACCCGATCCTATAATGATCCTCACAACATAGGCCCTCGGCCCTACTCAGTCAGAAATCTCTAAAAGCCACTCGGGTATAGTAAAATATGATGTTCAACCCCAAAATATCATTTAAGATGTCAAAACAGAGTAAACATGGCTGAGTTATAAAAACAATAAAATATAGCATGACTGAGTACAAGTATAAAGTCAAAATAGTGAGGAAATAGTAGTAAAAATCCGCTAAGGGTCCAAAACAGTTGGCACGAGGCCCAAATATGGCATTCTGTGCAAAACATGATGATAGCAAATAGTTTTCAATCAAATACGTGGTAAAATAGTCATTCAAGATAGACTAAGTCACAGCCCCAATGGTGTACGACCCCACACTCGTCATCTAGTGTGTGTGTCACCTCAACATAGCACAACGATGTGAAATCTTGGGTTTCATACCCTCAGGACAACATTTACAATCATTACTCACCTCTATTCGGTCCGAACTCTTGCCCGCGGTGTCGTTGCCTCTCGAATCGGCCTCCGAATGCTCCAAATCTAACCAAAATCAGTGCAAAACCATCAAAATATGCTAAGGGAACAAAGCCCACTCGAAAGAAATTAAATTACAACATAAATCCCGAAATTGGCCAAATTCAACCCCCAGGCCCACATCTCGGAATCTGATATAAATTATATCAATAGACTCCTTATCACTCCCCGAGTTCATTCATATCAAAAGCACCAAAATCCAACCACAAACGACCCCTCAAATCTCAAATTCTAGGTCTCCAATTACAAGCCCTAGTTCTTCAATATTTAGGCTTAAATTCCAAAAATTTCATGATTAATTAGGTAGAAATCACATTAGGAATGAGTATTAAGTCCATAAATCTTACCTCCAAGTGTTCCCCCTTGATTCCCTCTCCAATCCCCTTCAAAAAGCTTCAAAATCGCCCAAAAATGGACGAACTTAGGCTAAAACTCGGGGAACGGGTCTTTTAAATCATTCTGCCCAGTTATTTTAATTCCTTCTTTGCAAACACGATCTACGGCTTGTGTTCGTGAAACACAAACTTAAGTTGACTAGAAATTTCTCTTACGCGAACGCGACCACCCCTCCCGAACGTGATGCCTCAGCAACTCAACCCTTCGTGGACGCGACATCACCCTCGCGAATGCGATGACCAACGAGCTAAACCCTTCACGATCGCAGGACCTCCTTCACAAACGTGAAGGCCAACTTCATAGCCTACCATCCTAACCCTTCGCAAACGCGAGGGTCCACTCGCGAATGCGAAGAACAACTTTCTGCAACATCAACAACAGATTTTCTACAATTTTATCCAACTTGAAATGGTCTGTTTAACCACCTGAAACTCACCCGAGACCCTTGGGGCCTCAACCAAACACGCCAACATGTCCCATAATATCATTCAAACTTGTTCCAACCTTCGGAACGCTCAAAACAACAATAAAACATCAAATTTGCATTAGATTCAAGCCTAAGAACTCTAAAAACTCTCAAATTCTGCTTTCGATCAAAACGTCTATCAAACCATGTCTGAATGACCTGAAATTTTTCACACACGTCCCAAATGACACAATAGACCTGTTCCAACTCCTAGAATTCCATTCCGACCCATATATCAAAATATTACCTATCAACCAGAAAATGCCAAAATTCCAATTTCGTCAATTCAAGCCTAAATCTACTCCGGACCTCCAAAGCATATTTCGATCACGCTCCTAAGTCCCAAATCACCTCCCAAAGCTATCCGAATCATCGAAACTCACATCCGCTCCCTTTAACACATAAGTCAACATCCAGTTGACTTTTCCAACTTAAGCTTACTCAGAAGAGACTAAGTGTCTCAAACCTTATCAAAACCTCTCCGAACCCGTGTCAACCAACCCGATAACACATAGTACCGTTGAAAAAGACAATAAGAAGCAGAAATGGGGGAAACGGAGCGGTAACTCATGAAACGACCGGTCGGGTCGTTACATTTCTCCAAAATACAATTATTCTCGATCCAAGGCTTTCCTCTCACGGTCGGCAATCCTCGGCAAAGGGCTGAAGAAGGTAACCCACATACATTCTTGATTCTTCATTTAGATAGTTTTTATCTTCTTTATCTATGGTTTTAGGTGTTTAACTTTGGTTTTGTAATGTTATGGTTTTAACATTCATTATAGTTGTATTTGTCAATTTTCAAGGCCATTGTGAGAGTTTCTTTGAAGAGAGATGCGTGGAATGGCTAAAATAACTTCATCAACTAATTCTTAAATGGCTAAAGTTAATTCTTTTCCGCGGACAAACACTTGTTTAAGTAAACTGATTGGAATTTAAGAATTTCCTCTGGAACTATAATGATGGTGATGATCAGCTATTTAGTTAGAGTTATATGTAGAAGAAAACAATGGTGTAATAGAATTTCTAAATACCTCATGCTGCAAAACTTTGTAAATCTGATCTTATTATCTTTACAGTATTTTCAATATATAGTTAATGAAGTGAGAAGATAAAGAAGAACAAAAGTGAACGAGGAAGGATGGCGTCGAATAATAAATTGGACCAAAGGTATTATATACTGATAATCGGTACCTCAAAAGTTTCTTTGGAACTGAATTTAATAGTTTGGTGTTAAGATGGTGTGCTTACTGCTTTGGTTGGTTAAAGCTTTTGGTGAGATTATTAAATAATACTTCTTACCTATTTGTGTTTACTTATATAATACCGGTGGCATACCTTATCTAGTGTCTGCATGTCGTTATTTATGTGTCTAAATACGTTTAATTTTTGGTATAGATAATGAAAATTCCTGATCATCGAAAATAGATGGAAAATAGAGTCCTCCCAGGTCGAGCAGAATATACAACTGAATTTATAAGTGATATGGAGAAGTTTATTGAATTTGCTTGTCGTCAACAAAAATATTTATCTGAGGGAGTCATAAGGTGTCCTTGCAAGCGTTATAAAAATATGAAGCACCTTACGCCAGATAA
Organism: Nicotiana tabacum; assembly: GCF_000715075.1. NCBI lineage: Eukaryota > Viridiplantae > Streptophyta > Magnoliopsida > Solanales > Solanaceae > Nicotiana > Nicotiana tabacum. Next base: position 85,683,459 of record NC_134101.1, on the reverse strand, counting down.
AGTTAATGTGCATGTTTATCGAAGTGGATTCACACCAAGATATTGGTATTAGACATCACCTCGAGAGGAAGCACCTCCAATTAATTTAAATGAATATAACAATCCATGTGCTTATAGTAGTCATCAAGGGTGTAAATTCGACATGGCTTCAAGCAGTCAAAGTAGCATTCTAGGGGATGACTATTAACACGTAACTAGATATCAAGGTATGGTTTATGATGCTGCTGGTGTAGAATTCGGGCATCAAATAGAACCCAATTTAGAAGAGCCTCCAAATATGGAAGCTACTAAGTTTTATGACATGTTGAGTTTAGCTCAGCAACCATTATGGCCCGGATGTAAATATTCAGAGTTGTCTATGGCGGTTAGAATGATGAGTATCAAATTTGAACATTATATGTCCCAAAGTTATTGTAATGCAATGGAACAATTAATGAAGGATTCAAATCCCCCGTTAATAAGATACCTCTTAATCACTACCAGGCAAAGAAGCTAGTCTTAGGGCTTGGTCTAACTAGTCAAAAAACTGATTGTTGTGTTAATGGATGTATGTTGTACTACAAGGCTGGTATAAACATGACCGAGTATAAGTTTTGTCATGAACGTCATTATAAAGAACAAGTGTGCAAGCAAAACAAAAAGGTTCCACGTAAGAGATTGCATTACTTGCCACTCATTCCTAGGCTTCAATGACTATATGCTTCCACAAAATTTGTGGAGCACATGAGGTGGCATTATCAAAATCGTAGGAAAGATGGCGTGTTGTGCCACCCTTCATATGGAGAAGCATGGAAACATTTCAATCGAACCTATCCGAACTTTTCTATTGAACCTAAAAATGTTAGGCTTGGTTTATGTTCTGATGGATTTACACCGTATAGCCAGTCAGCATCACCATACTCTTGTTGGCCAGTAATTGTTACTCCCTATAATCTTCCTCCTGATCTATATATGATTGCCCCATATATGTTCTTAACATTGGTCATTCCAGGTCCTCATAATCCTAAGGGGAAAATTGATGTATATCTTCAACCGTTAATAGATGAACTACAATAACTGTGGACTGATGGTGTACTAACTTATGACGTGTCAAATAAGCAAAATTTTCTTATGCGAGCAACATTAATGTGGACAATTAATAATTTTCCTACTTATGGCATGCTATCAGGGTGGAGTACAGCGGGTAAATTAGCATGCCCAATTTGCATGGAACAATCAAAAGCTTTTCGGTTAAAATATGGAAGGAAAAACGCTTGGTTTGACTGTCATCGCCAATTCTTGCCTCCTAATCATGATTTTAGAAGAAACACAAATGCTTTCTACAAAGGGAGAGCGGAGAAGTCTAGACCTCCTCTTAGGTTAACTGGGGATCAAGTGTGAGAAAAAGTTAGAGGGTTTCCTAAGATAACTGAATCAGGTCCACGCAAGTTCTATAGATATGGAACTTCTCATAATTGGACTAAAATAAGTTGTTTTGGGGATCGGCCATATTGGAAGACCAATCTGATTCATCACAATCTTGATCTGATGCACATAGAGAAGAATGTCTTCGATAATATTTTTCATATTGTTATGGACAACAAAGATAAAACTAAAGATAATGAGAAGGCAAGAATGGACTTGAAAGAACATTGTCGTCAAAATGATTTACACTTGCAATTTGATGTTAATGGGAGATGGATTAAACTCAAAGCAAAGTTTACCTTAAATCAGAACCAAAAGAAAGATGTATGTGAATGGGTTAAACAGTTAAAGAGGCCTGATGGCTATGCTTCAAATTTAGAAAAATGTATTGATATGAAACACTTAAAGCTCTTTGGAATAAAAATTCATGATTGCCACGTTTTTATGCAATGTTTTCTACCAATTGCTTTTACTGCACTTCCAAAACCAATCTGGAAGCCTATAACTGAACTTAGTCGATTTTCTAAAGACGTATGCTCAATAGTGTTACATGAGGATCATTTAGTACAAATGGAACAGGATATTCCTGTAATCATGTGTAAGTTGGAGAGAATATTTCCACCTGCATTTTTTGATTCAATGGAGTATTTATTAATTCATTTGCCATATGAAGCAAGGGTTGGTGGGCCAGCTCAATATCGATGGATGTAATCCATTTGAAAGGTGTGTAGTTTTCTACTGAGAATTTATTATTTATCACCTTCATCATATTATATAGTTTATTTTTATAATTATTGTAGAATCCTAAACAAAGTCAAGAAGACCATAAAAATAAATCCAGAGTTGAAGGATCAATTGTTCAAGCATACTTGCTTCAAGAAATCTCATACTTTTCTTCCCATTATTTTGAATCTCACGTCCTGTCCAGCAATAATAGAGTTGGTCGTAATGATGATATAAGTGAAAAAGGTGTCACCCAACTGACTCTATTTGTGTTTAATTCTTCTGGCTGGACTTATGGCGATGATGGCATTCGGTGGTTAGACGATAAAGAAGTTGTTGCAGCACTGTCACGACCCGGATTTTCCATCCTTAGGAGTCGTGATGGCGCCTACTAGTGAAATCTAGGCAAGCCAATCATTTGAATTATTTACCTTTTTCCCATTTTAATCCCTTAACAATTATGAGCTAATATTATATAAACAACGAAATTTAATAAGCGGAAGAACAAAAAATAACCATTTAAATATTACCAATACAAATCCTTAAACATAAACTACCCAGAACTGGTGTCACAATTTCACAGACGGTCTAGGAATACAACAAATAAGGGTCCGAAAATAAATACAATACTGTCTCAGAAATACTTAAATGAAACAGGATGAAAAAATAGAAGAAGACACCAAGGCCAGCGGACGCCTGCAGGACTACCTCGGATCTCCGAATGGACTAAAGGCAGCAACCCAAAGCTAAGGTCTGTAAGCTCCAGTACCGGGATCTGTACACAATGCAGAGTGTAGTATCAGCAAAATCGACCCCATATGCTGGTAATTGCCTAGCCTAACCTCGGCGAAGTAGTGACGAGGCTAGGACCAAATTACCAAATAAACTTGTGCAGTCAAATCATATACATCGAAAAATAAAGGCAGAAATATACAGTTAGGGATAGTAGGGGGAAACATGCTGCGGGGAACAACAAGTAGCAACAGAAACCAACGGTTAAATGTAAAGAACACCATAACTCAATTATCAAAAGAAGTCAGGAAAATCAAAGACAAGTGCACGGCATCACCCTCCGTGCTTTTTCTCTCGTCCTCACCATAAAATCAATAAAATCGGCACGGCATCACCCTTCGTGCTTTTACCTCACATAATCATGGCATGGAATGATCCTTCATGCATTAACACTCATATCATGGTAAGGAATTTTACATCGTGCTGCATGACATCACCTTTCGTGCATTAACACTCTCTCACAAATATCCTACATGACATCACCCTTCGTGCTTTAACAATCTTCCTTACCCAAACAACAATCACAAAGCAATAAGGGCAAGGGAGTCAATAAAATCCCGGTAACGGAACAATAGTACAACAATCATATCCTGGAAAGGGAAACAATATCAAATTTATAACATCCCGACAAGGGTGATAACATTAAAACAACAATATCTTGACAAGGGATACAATATGATAATTCTCTTTTCTTTTTCACACTTACTTCACAACTCAATTCACAATTTGAGTCAATGCTCTATAATGTTCAACTGCCAATTATATTTCCACAAATCATTTTAAAACTTGAGCTAACGCTCTTCAATGTTCAAATACCAATATTACTTCCACAGGCCTTGCTCAACAATAGAAATCATCACATAAGGCATGAACCATACAAACGGAGTCGCATTAATCATAGTATAAGACTCACATGCAAGCTTGACACCAACATATAGATACTCTTCACCATGCCTATACGTCGTACTCAACAACTAGCACATAGAAAATAGGACACAACTCCTAATCGCTCAAGCTCAGGTTAGACCAAACACTTACCTCGATGGCCCGCATCACAATTCAAGCCTCAACTACCGCTTTACCTCTTGATTCCACCACCAATTCACTCATATCTAGCCACAAGTTACTTAACTATATCAATAAATGCTAAATGAATCAATTCTAATGCATGAAAATAAGTTTTCTAAAGTTTATCCCAAAAAGTCAAAATCGACCCTGCGTCCACAAGGTTAAAATGCGAGGTTCGAACCAAAACCCGATTACCCATTCACCCCACGAACCCAAATATATAATTTTTTTGAAATCAGACCTCAAATTGAGGTCCAAATTCCTAAAATTTGAAAAACATAAGTTCTACCCAAAACACTTAATTTCCCCCATGAAAACCCTTTTTATGAGTTGAAATCATGTGAAAAGATGTTAAAGATTAATGGAAACGAGTTAGAAATGACTTACAATCGATTTGGAAGAGTAATTGTCTTTGAAAAATCGCCCAAAGGTATTTAGGTTTTGAAAAGGGTTGAAAAATGGCTGAAAATACGTCTAACTTATGATTTAGCAGGTTGCAGATATCGCAATTGCGAACCCTTCAGAACCCGCTATCTTTGCAAATGCAAAGATTTTGTCGCATTTGCGACCAAGTGCAAATTCCGGTCACCTTAGCATTTGCGAGGGACCCTTCGCAAATGCGATATCGCATTTGTGATACAAAAGTCGCATTTGCGACCAAGGCAGCCTAGGTCGACTTTCGAATTTGCGATACTTCCTCGCATTTGCGAGCAGGCTTCGCAATTCCGAAGCCTGCAGACCTGCAACATACCAGCAATTTCTTAAGTCCAAATTTCACTCTGTGGTCTATCCAAAACTCACTCGAACCCTCGGGGCTCCAAACCAAACATGCACACTAACCTAAAAACATCATACGAACTTGCTCGTGCAATCAAATCATCAAAATAACATCAATAACTATGAATTTAGCATCAAAATCAAAGAAAAATCCCATGAACTCTTATGTTCAAATTTTAACAACTGAAGGTCCGATTCACGTTATTTCAAGTCCGTTTCTCACCAAATTTTACAAGCTCAACTTAAATCACATATAAGACCTGTACCGGGCTCCGGAACCAAAATACGGGTCGCATACCATCAAATTCAAAAATATTTCATTTCCAAAAACTCATATATATTCCAGAAAACAATTTTTTAAAAAAAATCATTTTTCGAGCTTGGGACCTCGGAATTCGATTCCGGGCATACGCCCAAGTCCATATTTTCTCTATTTACCCAAAATGTTGACCGAAGTCAACTAAATTTCATTTAAAAAGCAAAATTCATCATTGTTCATAGATTTTCACATAATGGCTTCCCGGATACACACCCGGACTGTGCACGCAAATCGAGGTAAGATAGAAAGGTGTTTTTAAGGCCTCGGAACACAGAATTTATTTCTAAAACAAGTGATGACCCAAAAGGTCATCACATTCTCCACCTCTAAAACAACTGTTTGTCCTCGAACAGACATACGAAGGAAGTACTTGAGTCGGAGAAAAGATGGGGATAATGGCTCTGCATATCGAACTCGGACTCCCAGGTCGATGCCTCAACAGGATGACCTCTCCACTGAACACGAACAGAAGGAAAACTCTTCGATCTCAACTGACGAACCTTCTGGTCTAGAATAGCTATCGGCTCATCCTCATAGGACAAGTCCTTGTCCAACTGGACAGTGCTGAAATCTAACATGTAGGATGGATCGTCATGATACTTCCGAAGCATGGACACATGAAACACTAGATGCACGGATGATAAGCTCAGCGGCAAAGCAAGTCTGTAAGCCACCTCTCCCACTCGATCAAGAATCTCAAACGGGCCAATGAACCTAGGGCTAAGCTTGCCCCTCTTCCCAAATCTCATCACGCCCTTTATAGGCAACACCCGAAGAAACACCCGCTCGCCGACCATGAATGCCACATCACAAACCTTACGGTCGACATAACATTTTTTCCTGGACTAAGCTGTACGAATCCTATCCTGAATGATCCTGACCTTGTCCAAGGCATCCTGTACTAGATCCATACCCAACAACCGAGCCTCTCCCCGCTCAAACCATCTAACCGGCGACTGACATCGCGTACCATATAAAACCTCATAAGGAGCCATCTGGATACTCGACTGGTAGTTGTTGTTATAGGCAAACTCCGCTAAAGGCAAGAGCTGATCCCAGGAGCCTCCAAAGTCAATGACACAAGCTCGAAACATATCCTCCAAAATCTGAATAGTACACTCGGACTACCCGTCCGTCTGAGGATGAAATGTTATGCTCAACTCGACCCATGTGCCCAACTCATGTTGAATTGCTCTCCAGAAATGTCAGGTAAACTGCGTACCTTGGTCCGAAATGATAAATATGGGCACATTGTAAAGACAAACAATCTCCCGAATATAGATCTCAGCTAACCTCTCGGAAGAATAGGAGACTGCCACATGAATGAAATATGTTGACTTGGTCAGCCTATCAATAATAACCCACATTGCATCGAACTTCCTCTGAGTCCATAGGAGTCCAACAACGAAGTCCATAGTGATACGCTCCCACTTCCACTAAGGAATCTCAATCTTCTGGAACAAACCATCAGGTCTCTGATGCTCGTACTTTACCTGCTGACAATTCAAACACCGAGCCATATATGCAACAATATCTTTCTTCATCCTCCTCCACCAATAATGTTGCCACAAATCTTGATACATCTTAGTGGCTCCCGGATGAATAGAGTATCGGGAACTATGGGCCTCCTCTAAAATCAACTCCCGTAGCCCATCCACATTAGGCACACAAACTCAACCCTGCAACCTCAAAACTCCATCATCTACTAATGTAACCTACTTGGCACCATCGTGCTGCACCGTGTCCCTAAGGACACACAAATGAGGATCATCATACTACCGATCTCGGATACGCTCCAATAAAGAAGAATGAGCGACTGTGCAAGCTAACACACGGCTGGGCTCAGAAACATCCAACCTCACAAACTGATTGGCCAAAGCCTGAACATCCAAAGCAAGCGGTCTCTCATCGACCGGAATATAAGCAAGACTGCCCATACTGGCTGACATCCTACTCAAAGCATCGGCCACCATATTGGCCTTTCCCGGATGATATAAGATGGTGATATCATAGTCCTTAATAGCTCCAACCACCCTCTTTGCCTCAAATTTAGCTCCTTCTGCTTGAACAAGTATTGCAAACTCTTGTGATCCGTGAACACCTCACATGACACGCCATACAGATAATGCCTCCAAATCTTCAACACGTGAACAATGGCTGCTAACTCCAAAACATGAACCGAATAATTCTTCTCATGAATCTTCAACTGATGCAAAGCATAAGCAATGACCTTGCCATCCTACATTAACACTGCACCAAGTCCAATACGAGATGCATCACAATAAACTGTATATGGCCCTGAACCTGTGGGCAAAACCAACACCGGCCCCGTAGTCAAAGCTGTCTTGAGATTCTGAATGCTCGCCTCACACTCGTCCGACCACCCAAACTGGCACCCTTCAGGGTCAACCTGGTCATCGGGGTTGCAATAGATGAAAAGCCCTCCTTAAACTGACGATAATAGCCTGCCAAACCCAAGAAACTCTAGATCTCTATAGCTGATGCGGGTCTAAGCTAGTTCTTGACTGCCTCTATCTTCTTCGGATCTACCTGAATACCCTCTGCTGATACAACATGACCCAAGAATGCAACTAAACTCAACTAGAACTCACACTTTGAAAACTTAGCATACGACTGACTATCTCTCAAAGTCTGAAGAACCACTCTTAGATGTTGCTCGTGCTCCTCCCAACTGCGGGAATAGATCAAAATATCATCAATGAAGACTATCACGAGCAAATCCAAGTAAGGCTTGAACACTCAGTTCATCAAATCCATAAAAGCTACTGGGGCATTTGTCAACCCAAATGACATCACCAAGAACTCGTAATGCACGTACCGAGTGTGAAAATTTGTCTAAGCAATATCGGATGCCCTAATCCTCAACTGATGGTAGCCGGATCTCAAGTCAATCTTCAAAAATACCTTGGCACCCTGAAGCTGATCAAACAAATCATCAATCATCGGCAATGGATACTTATTCTTGATTGTAAACTTGTTCAACTGCCGGTAATCTATACACATACTCATCGATCCGTCCTTCTTCTTAACAAACAACATCGGCGCACCCCAAGGCGAGACACTACGTCTAATGAAGCCCTTATCAAGCAAGTCTTGCAACTGCTTCTTCAACTCTTTCAACTCAGGCGGGGCCATATGATACGGCGGGATAGAAATGGGCTGGGTTCCCAGAGCCAAATCAATACAAAAGTCAACATCCTTGTCGGGTGGCATACCCGGCGGGTCTGAAGGAAAAACCTCAAGAAACTCACGAACTACAAGCACAGAATCCATAGAAGGAGCCTCAGTACTAAAATCACGAACATATGCCAAATAGGCCAAACACCCATTCTTGACAATACACTGAGCTTTCATATATGAGATAACACTACAGATAGAAGACCAGGAGTCCCTCTCCACTCTAAACGAGGAAAACCCGACAAGGCTAAGGTCAGAGTCTTGGCATGATAGTCCAAGATAGCGTGGTAAGGTGATAACAAGTTCATCCCTAATATGATATCAAAATCAACCATATCCAAAAGTAACAAATCTACACGAGTCTCAAGACCCCCAATCACAACTACACATGAATGATGGACACGATATACCATAATAGAATCACCCACCAGTGTAGACACATACACAGAAGAACTCAAGGAATCACTAGGCATGACCAGATACGATGCAAAATAAGATGACACATATGAGTATGTAGATCCCAGATCAAATAAAATTAAAGAATCTCTACTACAAACCAGAACAGTACATGTGATAACTGAATCGGAAGCCTCAGCCTCAGGCCTGGATGGAAGAGCATAACATCAGGGCTGGGCCCCACTACCCTTAACTACATCTTTGGGATGGCCTACTGCTGGCTGGCCTCCACCTCTAGCGGCCTGAGCTCCACCTCTAATACCTCTACCTCTAGCACTTCTACCTCCACCTCTAGCTAGCTGAGTAGGCTGTGGAACACTCGGTGCCTGAACCATGGCACGGGAACCCTAATGCTGAGAGCTACTCGATGCTCGAGGGAAAAATCTAGCAATATGCCCTGTATCGCCACAAGTATAACAAGCCCTCAGCTGCTGAGACTGCTAACCTTGATGGCCTGAATAACCACTCTAAAAACGTTAGAGCGGAGGTGAACTAATAGGGCAACTGTAGGGCAACTGATCAGAATACCGCATACGAGAACCACAGCCACCTGGAGCACCGTGAGAAGCCTGAAGTGCTAAATGAAATGGTTTAGGAGGATGGCCCTACCAAAAGAATCTCTGCCTCCAGATGAGGCACCAATGAACCTGCCAAATGAAGAGGTCTCTTGTTAGACCCCTGACCACCCCTACCCCCTGTGATAGCACCATCTTAACTCTCCTGAACACATTGGCTACATCCTGAAAAGAAATCTCGCTCCCCGTCTCCTTAGCCATCTGAAGTCGAATGGGCTGAATGAGTCCCTCAATGAACCTCCTCACCCTCTCTCTCTTGGTGGGGAGTATGATAAGAGCATGATGGGCCAAGTCAATGAATCTGGTCTCATACTGAGAAAAAATCATAGAACCCTGTTGGGGACGCTCAAACTGCCTCCGATAGTTCTCCCTCTGAGTGATAGGATGAAACTTCTCTAGAAATAGCAGAGAAAACTGCTCCCAAGTCAAAGCTGGTGACCCAACTGGTCTAGCCAAACAATAATCTCTCCACCAAGTCTTGGCGGGTCCAGATAAGCGAAAAGCAACAAAATTGACCCCATTGGTCTTCACTATCCCCATATTCCTGAGAACCTCATGACAGCTGTCTAAATAATCATGAGGATCCTCAGAAGATGTGCCACTGAAAGTGGTAGAAAAGAGCTTGGTAAACCTGTCCAATCTCCACAAGGCATCAGCAGACATAGCTGCTCCATCACCGATCTGAGCTACCACACCCGACTAAACTGCTCTAACTGGCTGAGCTACTAGAGTCTGAAACTGTGGAGCTATCTGCTCTGGAGTGGGGGTAGCAGGAGTCCGGGCTCCTCCTCCAGCCTGAGAGACGACTGGTGCTACAGGAAGCAATCCTGCCCGGGTGACACTCTTCAAAAGGCCCACTAGACGGACCAGAGCATCCTAGAGTACTGGGGTAGCAATGAACCCCTCTGGGACCTGAGCTGGGCCCACCGAAACTGACTGGGCCAGAACCTCATCATCAAACTCAACCTGAGGCTCCGCCGCTGGTGCTAATGCTCTGGGCTGAGCTATGCCTCTACCTCGGCCTCTCCCTCTGCCCCTCGTGGGAGCTGCTGCTGGGGGCTCGGGCTGTTGATCAGTGGATGAAGAAGCACGTGTTCTCTCCATCTGCGAAAGAATAGAGTAGAAATTCAATTAGTATTAAAAAACCAAACCGCACGACAGGAAATAATAGATGTGAAGTATTTCCTAACTCTGTAGCCTCTGGGGGTAAATACAGACGTCTTCATACCGATCTCTCAGACTCTACTAAGCTTGTTTGTGAATTGTGAGACCTAAGTAACCTAGAGCTCTGATACCAACTTGTCACGACCCGGATTTCCCACCCTCGGGATTCGTGATAGCGCCTACTAGTGAAAGTTAGGCAAGCCAACCATTTGAATTATTTACCTTTTTTCCATTTTAATCCCTTAACAATTATGAACTAACATTATATAAACAATGGAATTTAATAAGTGGAAGATCAAAACATAACCATTTAAATATTACCAATACAAATCCTTAAACATAAACTACCCAGAACTGGTGTCACAATTTTATAGACGGTCTACGAATACTAAAAATAAGGGTCCGAAAATAAATACAATATTGTCTCAAAAATACATAAATGAAATGGGATGAAAGGATAGAAGGAGACGCCAAGGCCTGTAGACGCTTGCAGGACTACCTCGAATCTCCGAATGGACTGAATGCAGCAACCCAAAGCTAAGGTTCGTAAGCTCCAGTACCGGGATCTGCACACAGTGCAGAGTGTAGATCAGCACAACCGACCCCATGTGCTCGCAAGTGCCTAGCCTAACCTCGGCGAAGTAGTGACGAGGCTAGGACCAAACTACCAAATAAACTTGTGCAGTCAAATCATATATATCGAAAAATAAAGGTAGAAATGTACAGTTAAGGATAGGAGGGGAAAACATGTTGCGGGGAACAACAAGTAACAACAGAAACCAACAGTTAAATGTAAAGAACACCATAACTTAATTATCAGTAGAAATCAGGAAAATCAAAGACAAGTGCACATCATCGGTGCTTTTACTCTCGTCCTCACCATAAAATTAATAAAATCGGTATAGCATCACCCTTCGTGCTTTTATCTCACATAATCATGGCACAGAATGATCCTTCGTGCATTATCACTCATATAAAGGCACAGAATTATACATCGTGCGGCACGGAATCACCCTTCGTGCATTAATACTATCTCTTAAATATCATACATGGCATCACCCTTCGCGCTTTAACACTCTCTCATAAAAATTATGCATGGCATCACCATTCGTGCTTTAATACTCTTTCTAACCCAAACAACAATCACAAAGCAATAAGGGCAAGGGAGTCAATAAAATTACAATAAAATCCCGGCAAGGGAACAATAGTACAACAATCATATCCCGGCAAGGGAAACAATATCAAATCAATAACAACCCGGCAAGGGAGATAACATTAAAAAACAACATCCTGGCAAGGGAGACAATATCATAATCCTCTTTTCTTTTTCACATTTACTTCACAACTCAATTCACAATTTGAGCCAATGCTCTATAATGTTCAACTGCCAATTATACTTCCACAAATCATTTTACAACTTGAGTCAACGCTCTTCAATGTTCAAATACCAATATTACTTCCACAAGCCTTGCTCAACAAAATGAATCATCACATAAGGCATGAACCATACAAACAGAGTCACATTAATCATAGTATAAGACTCATGGGCATGTTGGACACCAACGTATGGATACTCGTCACCATGCCTATACGTCGTACTCAACAACTAGCACATAGCAAATAGGACACAACTCTTAATCCCTCAAGCTAAGGTTAGACCAAACACTTACCTCGATGCCACAAATCATAATTCAAGCCTCAACTACCGCTTTACCTCTTGATTCCGCCACCAATTTGCTCGTATCTATCCACAAGTTACTTAACTATATCAATAAATGCTACATGAATCAATTCTAATGCATGAAAATAGGTTTTCTAAAGTTTTCCCCAAAAAGTCAAAAATCGACCCCGGGCCATATGGTCAAAACCCGAGGTTCGAACCAAAATCCGATTACTCATTCACCCACGAACCCAAATATATAATTTGTTTTGAAATCGAACCTCACATCGAGGTCCAAATAACCAAAAATTGAAAAACCTAAGTTCTACCCAAAACACCCAATTTTCCCCATGAAAACCTTTGATTTTGAGTTGAAATCATATGAAAAGATGTTAAAGATTAATGAAAATGAGTTAGAAATGATTTACAATCGATTTGGAAGAGTACTTATCTTTGAAAAATCGACCAAAGGTGTTTAGGTTTTGAAAGGGGTTGAAAAATGGCTGAGAATGCGTCTAAGTTATAATTTAGCAGGTTGCAGATATCGCAATTGGGACCAGAGTTTGCAATTGCGGACCCTTCAGAACCTGCTACATTTGCAGATGCAAAGATTTTGTCGCATTTGCGACCAAGTACAAATTCCGGTCACCTTCGCATTTGCGAGGGACCCTTCGCAAATGCGATATCGCATTTGCGATACAAAAGTCGCATTTGCGACCAAGGCAGCCCAGGTCGACTTTCGTATTTGCGATACTTTCTCGCATTTGCGAGCCAGGCTTTGCAATTGCGAAGCCTGCAGACCTGCAATATACCAGCAATTTTCAAAGTCCAAATTTCACTCTATGGCCTATCTAAAACTCACCCGAGCCCTCGGGGCTCCAAGTCAAACATGCACACTAACCTAAAAACATCATACGGACTTGCTTGTGCAATCAAATCATCAAAATAACATTAATAACTATGAATTTAGCATCAAAATCAAAGAAAAATCCCATGAACTCTTAAGTTCAAATTTTAACAACCGAAGTTCCTATTTATGTCATTTCAAGTCTGTTTCTCACCAAATTTTACAAGCTCAATTAAATCACATATAAGACCTTTATCGGGCTCCGGAACCAAAATACGGGCCCGATATCATCAAATTCAAACATATTTCATTTCCAAAAACTCACATACATTCCAGAAAATAATTTTCTTTAAAAAATTATTTCTCGGGCTTGGGACCTCGGAATTCGATTTCGGGCATACGCCCAAGTCCCATATTTTCCTACAAACCCTCCGGGACCGTCAAATCACTTGTTCGGGTCTATTTACCCAAAATGTTGACCGAAGTCAACCAAATTTCATTTTAAAAGAAAAATTCATTATTTTTCATAGATTTTCATAGGGGAAGGTGTTAGGCACCCTTCTTCGTCCATAATGGTGGGTGCTGGCTGAACTTATACTTATGAATTAGTCCTTTAACAAATAAATAGTTAAACACATACTTGCAACTAAGCGCATGTTTTGGACATTGTATGACTCAAAGAATTTGAACAAGTTGCATATAAAAGAAAAAGGTTTAAACATCGAGAATTGGGAAAGAGGGGTCCTAGGTTGGTTAGCCTATAGGATCACCCCACACAATACCCGGTAAATACTCTTCAATGAGGGGCTACATGTGACATTAGCGCGTAGTCATCATATCCTTACTACCCAATCTCCTCCCCTTGGTCATAGCCTAAAGCGTTCTAATAACCTTGACAGATGTCCTATGCGTGCACTACCCGTCCCTTCCTTGTGGCCCTGGAGGTATTTAGGACCTCTGCTTTTGGATAGTTCTAGACCTTTCTAAGGTTTTAAAGGATAAAAGTCTAGGCGTCAATCAAGAATAAATAGGACTGCATTTAAAGAGAATATATTATAGGCGCACACTCACCTCCACAAATAGAACAAGTAAATGCACGTCTTAAAATAACAGTCAGGTATTTAAGAGAAAATCCTAGAACATGATATCTAGGTGAGCAGGGATTATGCAGTATTGACTTAGGACAAAGTGTAGAAAATCCTATTTAGCTTGCCTACTGATTTAGACCTGTTAAACCTGAACAGTTTTAAATAACAAAGCACAGTTTCAGAGTTGCAGAATTTAAATCGCCCTAGAGGCTTGCCTAAACGCATAACAGTGATGTCCTAAGAGCATGATATCTACATTTATTAGGTAAAACAATGAACAGTTTTAAACGGACACTTGAGATCCTTAGACATGCTTTCTAGTGATAGTAAATTAAGGCAGTGTTGAAAACTCATTAAAGAGACAGACATTTGATTAAACCAATTCGAAAGAACTATCATGGATTAAACTGATTTGTTTAACTAAATTGATTTTAAGTTCTATAGGCAGGATTTCTGATTTTAATTCCTATAGGCATGGTATCTAATTGTTAAGAGTTGAATTTCGAACTTATAGGCATGATTTATAGTGAGACAAATGTAGATACATACAATAGCAGAAATTGAACGCAATCACTTTACACTCTACATGCATGGTATCTAATTATAAAGTTGATTTTAACCCTGTAGACATGGTTTCTATTATTTAATCCATTTAGATCCTATAGTCATGATTTCTAATATCGTGAAAGCAAAGCAAACATAGCAAAGTATTAACATTATCCTATAGGCATGGTATCTATCCAAGTTACCCAACAGATATGTAGCTACCCAGCCCTTTTCGCTAATCACCCCAATGTTATTTATAAATAATTATTACAGACCAGCTGAATAAATTACATAAACAATAAAGAAAAAAGAAGAAGTTAACTATAGGGACCCTGAAGAAGGCCTAAATGACTTCCCCAAACCTCCAATAGCCTCAAATACCAAGGTTCTATAGAGAGTATCTTGTCTATGTGTGTCAGAGTTTCCTAAGGACCTCAAGGATCTCGGGCAGTGCTCACACCTAGACTTTTCTCAAACAAGAACTGTTTAAGTGCAGTGTGGAAAGGCCAGCTCTGACATGCCAGAGTTTAGAGAAATCTCAAGGATCTCAAGGTTGTACACATGCCAGAGGAGCAGAACCTAATATTCTAGGAGTAGTCTGAGAGTGCTTGACATAGTTTTGTTTTGAAAATAGTAAAGAGATGACTTCAGAAGTAGGAAATTTTTTTTCCATAAAATAGGAAATAACTTAGTGGTAAAAGACAGTTTGAGAAGAGTATCAAGCATCAAACAAGCAATTGGTCATATTCAAATCACTTAACAACAGAACTTCCCATGGGAATGAAAGGATTGTGGCACATAAGAATCACTTTAGGGTACAGGGATAGGGATAGTAGAAACATACAATCACAAACTGCATACACTTAGTATCTTGGAGACTTAGTAAATAGTTTAGAACATAAATAATAGTTGGCCTGTCTTGAACGGGATTTAAGCATATAGTTTGGACATGCTAAGTAAAGTAGTAAGTAGAGTGTAAAACATGTATGAACATGACAGAATTTTAGACATATTAAGCAAAGGAGTAGGCATGAGAGAGGGCAGAATATAAAACATACATTGAACAGGACAGAACTTTATCCATGCTAAGCAAAGAGATAAACAGGAATACAACTTGAAATCACAATTGATGGACTAATGTAGGAATGAAACACATAGGGTTTGACTTTCAAAACTTAATTAGGGACATACCAGTTAAGGATAGTAGACACAAAGTATAGAGTAGTGTAGTGCAATAACTAGCCTTGGCTTACAGCCGGCTAGTTCAATAGAAGTAGCAAGTAACAAAAAAGAGCAGAAAGCTTAAGTATAAGAGAGAGTTTTGAACTAGTTTTCGTTCTATTCTCCTCTAAACTTAATAGAAGAGGAGGTTTATATATTAATCAAAAGCTTGACACATAAGTTAAGAGATCAATTAAGTAGTAAATTAGGGAAGTGACACGTAAAACAGCAAGGTCCTCCCTTAATCAAGGGACAGTTCAATCAACAGTAAAACATACTAAGTATTTAAGGAAAAGAATGAAGTAAAGTTTAGGTATAGAATAGGTAATTAGGGGTAAATACACAACAGTTTAATTAAGGAAACAAATCAATAAATAATCAGCGGAATACAAACATGGCAGGGAAAAATAATTAAGGCAAGAAAATTCAATCAAATTGAGTAAAGAGGTACGAATCAAACATTTAAAGGAAAGTGTTCAAATTAAACCGGGAATTGAGGGATTCAGAATAATCAAGGGTTCAGTCGAAGAGAAAGTCATGAAAAAATTAGCATGCTTAGCATATAAAATGAGGTAAGGCATGAGTAGTTAGGAATCGATACATAAATTCAACAAAACAAAAGTTAAACAACACTAATTCAAAGAGAAGTATACAAGTCTTGCACGAATGGTTAGTATGAACACAAGTACATAATATTAGTGAAAGTTCAAACTAGGAAAATTCAGTAGAAGCATATTAGGACAAGAAAATCATGAGAAGTCACAAGAACCCAAGACAAGAACACAATCAGATGTACCAATATCCAGAAATCAAACGAAGAACCCGAAAAAATTAAGGTTTTCAGTACAAACGTGCTAGGGTTGTAGCAGGTTCATAAAATCATCCAAAAAATGTATGAGAAGCATACGTTTAAACACAAAGAATCATCGAACAAATTTTAAGAAGAAATCCCGGAAACCCTAATTTTAGAAAAAGATGAAAATCACTTGAAATCATAAGATTCTTATAAAGAATCTCAAGGTTATTGTAAAACTCACAGGAAAAATACTCAAATCACCTTAGATCTGTACAGATCTAGGAAGTTTTTAGAAAAGAAATTAGAGTTTCGAAGAGAACCATACAGAGATGAAGAAACCTGTTTAGAAAATTATAGATCGTGGCTAATATAGGACGATCTCACTCAAAATCACACCAGAATGGCCTGGAACAGGCGAGAGATGAACCCTAGATGCAAGTCAACATAGCCCTGGTCCCTTGAGGGCCTTAGAGATGGTAAGCATGACAGGAGAGAGGCCATTGGAGGCCTGAGAGGTGGTGAGAGGTTACCGGAGATTGCCATAGATGGGGGTCAGTGAGATTGGGGATTAGGGTTAGGGTGTGAGCATTTGAGAGCAGAGAGGATTTTAGGGCGGCGGTGTAAGGTGGGAAATGTTAGGGTTTGGGGGGTATAGGTTAGTTTATTTTAGGTAATTGGAGATCTGGACCGTTGATCAAAATGATCAACGGCCAAGATCTAACAACAGCCGGGTCGGGTAGGTTTTTTAGGGTCAGACGACTATTGGGCTTAGGTAATTTAATCAAAAATTGGGCTGGGTATTGGAGCTGAAATTGAAATAAAATTAGGCTAGATTTTAAATATCCATTTTAACACATATAATTTATAAGAAATAATAAATGATATTTGAAAAATAATTTCGTGTACTAAAATGATTTAAAATAGTTATTTAACATCTTAAAAATATAAAAGATCATTTTATGTATCAACAATGTAATTATGCATTGATAGGGCTAGTATTGCAAATATATGCAAATTAGCTTTAAAATGCAAAGGAAATTGTAAAATAGTGCACTAAAATATTTAAACAATATTTTGGCATAAATAACGATTTTACATGGCTAATCACCACAAAAGTAATTTGAAGGATAATTATTGGAAATTTTATGAGTAAAAGAGAAGAAATAAATCAATTTGAAGCCTTTAAAATTATAGAAAAATGCTTATGCATGATTATATATGCATATATGCTATTTTGAAAGTATATATACGTATTAAAAATATATAGGGAAAAACTCAGCAGTTGCCCCTCTTTAACCGGGAAGGATGAAAGAGTTTTCGGGTAAAGAAACGATGGCCAATTTTGACCAGGCGGGATGCTTTGAAAGATAGAGGCCGGACTCCGGTCTTCAAGTTGCCTACATATCCCTGGTTTTGCAGAAATCAAGACATATGTAGTTCTGGATTCATTAGTAGAATATATCGATGAAGTTATTGCAAGAACGGACACGGGATGCAAAAGCAGCTATGGTGAGCGGTTAAGGTTTGAGACAGTTGAAGGAACTGGAGTGAGATCACTCCTGCTATGATAGTGTTTTCTTAGTGGTCACCTGCAGATAAAAGATGCTACGAACATGTATTTGTACGAAAATTTAAACATGAAGCAGATTCTCTTTTTGGACCATGAAGGTTGTTTTTGGACGGTTAGAGATGATGTCCTTGGACCATAACGTCCTTAGACCATAACATCCTGGGCCATGAATTGTTTAGTTAGGGATTTGCAGTCCATGAAATGATGTTCTCGGGCCATGACAATGGTTCCTCCAAACCATGAGGCCTTTGAATAATGATATGCAAATTTGAGGGATCCTCAGGCCATGGCATGGTGTCTTCTGGCTATGAGGATGATGCATTTTAGACTATGACGCCTTTGGATAGATTGGTGATATTTCATCCCATGACATGCAGTAATATGATGTTAACAAGATAAGGCTTAGTCTTACGAAATGAAGGGCAAAGCTTAGCTCGATTGAAAAGCAAATAGATAGTACTAGAAATAGCGCAATATTTGTGTAGAGAGGGACAATGCTTAGTCCCATGCAGATGGGGAGGCGAGGATTAGCCTTATGCAAATAGGGAGGCAAGGATAGCCTCATGCAGGTATGGAGGTAGGGATTAGCCTCATGCAAGTACGGAGACAGGGATTAGCCCCATGCAAATATGGAGGCAAAGATTAGCCTCATGCAAGTATGGAGGCGAGGATTAGTCTCATGCAAGTATGGAGACAAGGATTAGCCTCATGCACATATGGAGGCAAGGATTAGCCTCCTGCAAGTATGGAGGCAAGCATTAGCCTCATGCATATATGGAGGCAAGGATTAGCCTCCTGCAAGTATGGAGGCAAGCATTAGCTTCATGCAAATACGGAGGAAAGGATTAGCCTCATGTAGATATGGAGGCAAGG
The DNA here is from genome assembly GCF_000715075.1 of Nicotiana tabacum. NCBI lineage: Eukaryota > Viridiplantae > Streptophyta > Magnoliopsida > Solanales > Solanaceae > Nicotiana > Nicotiana tabacum. The sequence goes on along the minus strand of NC_134101.1, from coordinate 85,664,382 downwards.
ATTATCCTCATACAGATATGGATGAAAGGATTAGCCTCATGTAGGTAGGGAGGCAGGGATTAGCCTCATGCAGGTATGGAGGCAAGGATTAGCCTCATGTAAATAGGGAGGCAGGGATTAGCCTCATGCAGATACAGAAGCAGGGATTAGCCTCATGCAGGTATGGAGGAAAGGATTAGCCTCATGCAAATAGGGACGCAGGGATTAGCCTTATACAGGTAGGGAGGCAGGGACTAGCCTCATGCAGGTATAGAGGCAAGGGTTAGCCTCATGCAAATAGAGAGGCAGGGATTAGCCTCATTTAGATACGGAGGCACGGATTAGCCTTATGCAGATATGGAGGCAAGGATTAGCCTCATGCAGGTATGGAGGTAAGGATTAGCCTCATGCAAATAGGGAGGCAGGGATTAGCCTCATGCAAGTAGGGAGGCAGGGATTAGCCTCGTGCAAGTATGGAGGCAAGGATTAGCCTCATGCAAATAGGGAGGCAAGGATTAGCCTCATGCAAATAGGGAGGCAGGAATTAGCCTCGTGCAGATACGGAGGTAGGGATTAGCCTCATGCAGATATGGAGGCAAGGATTAGCCTCATGCAGGTATGGAGGCAAGGATTAGCCTCATGCATGTATGGATGCAAGGATTAGCCTTATGCAAATAGGGAGGCAAGGATTAGCCTCATGCAGGTAGAGAGGCAGGGATTAGCCTCGTGCAGGTAGGGAGGCAGGGATTAGCCTCGTGCAGGTAGGGAGGCAAGGATTAGCCTCGTGCAAGTATGCAGGCAACGATTAGCCTCATGCAAATAGGGAGGCATGGATTAGCCTTATGCAAGTAGGGAGGCAGGGATTAGCCTCATGCAGGGAGCAAATAGCAAATAAGAGTAGCATATGTCTTAGCTGGAAATATATTCGGTATTTGATCGCCTGATTGATAGTAATCTTGCTACGTGCATATATTTGCGGATGTTATCATTATGTCAGATGTGCCTGCATTCAAAGAAAAATTGTAAGTTTTGTGAGGGGAAGTTGGTTCGTGCTTCTGGACTTGCCTTGTTTTGCTCTGTTCTGAAAGCCTTTTCGAGTTTCCCTAGGTGTCACCTGACTGTTATGGAAATAGAGTTTTTGAAAATATGCAATTATTGATAAAAATAGAGTTGTTTTAGAAACGTATTGATATATCAAGCAATTTTAGATGAACTAGTGACTGTAACACATCTCAAAGGCATTGCAGCTCTCTTATATTGGAATTTTGAGGGTCCTCCTCAAAATTCTGCCCCAGTTTGGTAGATGATCTTTTGACCGTTTGGGGATAATAGGCATTGCTGAACCTTCTTCAGATTCTCAAAATTCTGCCCAGTTTCTTAACCAATTTCTGACTTTCTGGCATGTGATGGTGTTGGCTGGACTTGCTCTAGAATTTTGAGGTCCTCCTCAAAATTCTGCCCCAATTTCTGATCTTGGGAAAAATGTAATTTTTATTTTGATATGACCGAACCCATAAGGTTGCCTATGTATCCCCTCTTAATTGGGAATCAGGTCAAGCATAGTTCAATTACATCAGATGAGGAAATGTAAATAATCTAAGCATAGTATCTCTTGACTGCATTTGAATTGATTGGTTTTGGCCAGATCTTCTTCAGCACTAACTGACCTGGTGCAAATTGCCTTGGTTTGACCCTTTTGTTGAAAGCTCTGGACATTCTGTTCTAATAAAGTTGGCTGTGACACACTGCATTCATCCTTTTTTCCATCGATAAGGGCAAATTGTTCATAGCGACTCCTTATCCACTCTGCGTCGCTGAGTTCAGCTTCCTGTATGATTCTTAAAGAAAAAATCTCTACCTCGGCTGGGATGACAGCCTCGGTACCATAAACCAACATGTAGGGGTTGCCCCGGTTGATGTGCGAACCGTAGTACGGTATCCCAATAAAGCAAACGGTAACTTCTCGTGCCATTGTTTGTGGTTTTCTACCATCTTTCTTAGTATCTTTTTGATGTTTTTGTCGGCGGCTTCTATGGCTCCATTCATCTAAGGTCTATAGGCTGGGGAATTCTTGTGCTTGATTTTGAAAGTTTCACACATAGCTTTCATTAGGTCACTATTGAGATTGGCAGAATTATCAGTAATAATGGACTCGAAAACTCCAAATCAGCAAACGATACAATCCTTGACAAAATCTGCAACGACTTTTTTGGTCATAGCTTTGTAATATGAAGCCTCTACCCATTTTCTAAGTAATAAATGGCTACCAGAATAAACCTGTGTCCGTTTGAAGCAGTGGGCTTGATCGGACCAATGACATCCATTCCCCAGGCGGCGAATGGCCAAGGTGAGCTTGTTACATTGAGCTCATTTGGCGGCACTTTTATCATATCGGCATGCACTTGGAATTGAAAGCATTTGCAGACATACTGGATGCAATCTGTCTTCATAGTCATCCAAAAGTAACTGGCCCTGAGTATCTTCTTAGCCAAGACGAAGCCATTCATGTGCGGGCCACAGGTCCCGGAATGTACATCCTCAAGTAGCTTAGAAGCTTCCTTTGCATCGACACATCTTAGCAATCCCAAATCGGGAGTTCTTCTATACAGATTTCCTCCACTGTGGAAGAAGTGATTGGACAATCTCCGGAATGTGCATTTCTAGGTGTGGTTTGCATGCTCTGGATATTCTCCCTTTGACAAATACTCCTTGATGTCATGGAACCAAGGCTTTCCATTTGTTTTTCTTTCAACATGAGCACAATATGTCGGCTGATTATGGATCCTCACCGGAATGGGATCAATTTAATTCTTATCTGGATGTTGTATCATAGATGACAAGGTGGCCAATGCATCGGCAGACTCATTATGACTTCTGGGCATATGTCAGAATTATATATTTGTTAACCTCTTTCTCAATTCCTGCAGATGGTGCAGATATGGAAATATCTTGGAATTGTTGGTGGCCCACTCTCCTTGTACCTTGTGCACAAGCAAATTTGAATCATCGATTACCAACAACTCTTGAATGTTCATGTTGATTGCCATGTTGAGCCCTAGTATGCAGGCTTCATATTCCGCCATGTTGTTGGTGCAAGGAAATCTGAGTTTAGCAGATACCAAATAATGTTGACCCATTTCTGATACCAGAACTGTTCCAATGCCCACTCCTTTGAAATTTGCAGCTCCGTCAAAGAACATCCTCCAACCGTCGTATGCTTCAGTAATGTCTTCCCCTACGAACGACACTTCTTCATCAGGAAAATATGTTTTCAAAGGTTCATATGCTCCTCCCACCAGATTTTCAGCAAGGTGATCTGGCAATGCTTGTCCTTTGATTGCCTTTTGAGTTATGTAGACGATATCAAACTCACTTAACAATATCTGTCATTTGGCCAACTTTCCAGTCTGCATGGGTTTTCAAAATATGTACTTCATAGGGTCCATCCTAGATATGAGGTATGTGGTATAGGCACAGAAGTAATGCCTTAACTTCTGGGTCGTCCAGGTCAAAGCACAGCAAGTGCGTTCTAGTAGTTGAGATGTCCTAGGATCTTGTCAAAAACTTTCTGGCAATCCTCGGTCCAGCTTGTTTCGGCATCTTTCCTCATCATCTTGAAGATGGGTTCACATATGACTGTGAACTGTGCTATGAATCGACTAATGTAGTTGAGATGTCCTAGGAAGCTCATTACGTCCTTTTTACTCTTAGGTGGTGGTAACTTATGGATAGCCTTGACTTTAGACGGATCCAGCTCGATCCCTCGACGACTGACAATAAATCCCAACAACTTTCCTGCGGGAACCCCGAATGCACACTTTGCGAGGTTCAGTTTCAAGTTGTACCTCCTTAGCCCTTAACCTGTCAAAGAACTTTCTCAAGTCCGCTATGTGATATGCGGTCCTCTTGGATTTGATAATGATGTCGTCCTCATACACCGCTATTTCCTTGTGTATCATATCATGAAAGATGGTTGTCATGGCTCTCATGTAAATAGCACCAACATTCTTCAGACTGAATGGCATCATCTTGTAGCAGTATACACCCCAAGGCGTAATAAACGTTGTCTTCTCTGCATCCTCTTCGTCCATCTAGATCTGGTGATAACCCGCGAAGAAATCTACAAAGATTTGGAGTTTATGCTTGGCGCAATTATCAATTAGGATGTGTATATTTGGCAGTGAGAAGTCGTCCTTGGGACTTGCTCTATTTAAATCCTGATAGTCAATACATACTCCGACTTTCCCATCCTTCTTTGGAACTGGCACAATGTTAGCTAACCAAGTTGGGTACTCAACCACCCTAAGAACTTTGGCTTTGATCTGCTTGGTAACTTCCTCCTTGATTTTCAGGCTCATGTCTGGTTTGAACTTTCAGAGTTTCTGCTTCACTAGAGGACACATGGGACTAGTAGGCAATTTGTGAGCCACTATGGACGTGCTCAAGCCGGTCATGTTGTCATATGACCATGCAAAAATTTCCTCATATTCCTTTAAAAAACTGATGTATTCTTCCTTCTCTGTTGGTGACAAGTGAATGATGGTGCGAGTCTCCTTGACAGTCTCGGCATCTCCCAAATTTACTGCTTCGGTTTCGTCCAGATTGGACTTAGGCTTATTTCCAAAATTTTCAACCTCCCTGACAACTTCCTCGGGTATCTCATCTTCTTCATCTGAATCACTATTCTCATGTTATGTTACCTCATTACATGTCACAGTCATTGGTTCATCAGGAAAAGTAATAATAACGTTGTAGAAAGAAAAAGTGTAGAAATAGTAATAAATAATAAAGAGCAAATGCATTTGATTAAAACCGAAAAATCATATAGACAAGTACGACTCGAGGAATCGAGCATTTATTTTGAAACAAGTAAATCAAAATTACTGGAAATCTTAAATGCCTAGAATGGCTATAGAAGTAAAATCTGCCAAGCTACCTAGGGACTCGGTAGGCTCGGGATGGTGTTGCGGTCCAGTTCCTGAGAACAGCTCCTTTCTTTACGGTCTGAATAGTGAAGCCTTATTCCTCCTCCTCCTCAATTATGGCACGGCAGTCCATGTCTTCATCCTCCAAGAACAAATTCTTCAACCCAGCAAGTGCTTCCTCTTCTGCGGTCCCCCATATCGTATCAGCTTGGTGAAAATCTTAATCTAGGCGTGGCACTGGTTGCTCGAGAGGGTAATATGGTCCACGCCATGGAGGAGACCAATCATTGTATTCTTTCTATGTGTATTGATATTCGAGCCCAAAGGTGGTACCATGATTTTTCAGTCATATCGATTTAGTGATGCCCTGGAGATTCTTTCTCAGCCCTTTATCGGGCTCATACCCAGAACATGCCAATATACATTCTATTTTACTGCTCCACCATTTATCTTTCTCAAAGGCATTGACCCGTTCAATGTGATGATATGTTTTCCCTCCTAGTCTTCTTCTATGCCCAATAGCCGGGATAGTTTGACTAGTGTAAATGGGGTTACTTCCATCTCCATGAATGATCACCTCCTGACGATTCCATTCGAATTTCACAGCTTGATGTAGTGTGGAAGGCACGACTTCAGTGGTATAGATCCATGGTCGCCCCAACAAAAGATTATATGAGGCTGGTATGTCAAGCATCTAAAACTCGACGTAGAACCAAGTTGGCCCCATTTGCAAACAAAGGTTGATTTTCTCGATTGTGGCCCTTTGGGACCCATCAAAAGGTTTCACGTTCATGCTTCCTACCCATATTTCATGAAAACCTTTGTGCAACATTTTTAGAGTGTCCAATGGACAAATATTGAGGCTTGAACCTCCGTCGACCAAGACCCTGACAATGAATTTGTCTTCAAATTGCACTATGATATGCAATGCTCGATTGTGATTCAACCTCTCAGGTGGCAGCTCATCTTCATGGAAGATAATTTTATGACTTTCCAGTACTTGTCCCACCATATTAGCCATTTCTCTGCCAGTGATGTTATTGGGTACATAATCCTCGCTTAACACCTTCATTAAGGTGTTCTTATGTGCCTTTGAGTTTTGCAACAATGATAGGATAGATATCTGAGCAGGATTTCTGTTCAAATGATCAATGACAGAATACTCTTTTGCTTGTACTCTCCTCTACAAGTCATCTGGCCTTGTCTCAATAACAGGCTACCTGGTAGTGGCATCCTTACTCGATCCTCCCAAGTGTTTAGGTGTATAGACTCTTCCAGTCCTAGTCATTCCTTATGCAACGTTAGATTCTTCTACCTTGGCCTTCCCCTTTTGCCGAGCCTTAGCCACGTAATCCCAGGGTATTACTTTTGAGTCGAATGGAGGTATGGTTGATACTGTCACAGTGAAAGGTGTGACCACTTCTATTTCAAATGGAGTGGGAGTGGCTACAGGTAGAGCTACCTCTACCTTAAATGGAACCGGTGCAGCTACCCTGACCTCGATTGGTGACTGAGTCTGTACCACAATAGGAGTAAGCGTGATTGTAACCTTAAAGTCATCGCCTTCTTGAATAAGCCCAATTGACCCCTCAGGGTCCCATTCTTCATTTGTCTCTATCACATGTACCCCACCACCTCTATGATTAGGGAGGGGTTGTTGCGGACATTAGTTGCGGCCTCTTTTGCATGTATGACCTTGTTGTCGATTAGCATCGAGATTTTATCCTTCAATGTTCTGCACTCATCAGTGGTGTGCCCCTTCATACCAGAATGGTATGCACAAGTTTTGTTTGGATTGACCCATTGGGATGGATTCTCTAATGTCATAGCAGGAATGAGGGTGACATAACCAGCGGCTTTCAATCTTTCATGCAGTTGGTCGATGGGCTCAGCAATGGCGGTGTATTGTCTGGGTGGCTTGTGGTCGAAATTGGATCTTGGTTTTGGAAAGTTTTGGCAAGTTGGAGGTTATTGGAAATGGGATGGTTGGGAGTTATAGGTGTGACAAATAGTGGCTGGTTGAGAATATCTGGGAGATGAAGGCTGATATGTAGGCGGTGATGCTTGGTATGTGGGTTGAGGTGTTTGATATGTGTGTGGAGGTGTTTGATATGTAGGTGGAGGTGTTTGATAGGTAAGTGGAGATTTCAGGCCCTGGGCCACCATTACTGTCCTAATATCTCTCCTCTTTGATATGCCGCCTGATTGTAGTGCTTTATTTGTGGCCTGTAGTGCCTCAAAATTCATTACCATCCCATTTTTGATTCCTTCTTCGATTCTTTCTCCAAGTTTGATGATATCAGAGAATTTATGATTTTTGATAACCATCAACCTTTCATAATATTATGGATCTTGTGCTCTGATGAAGAATTTGTACATCTGCTCCTCATCCAAAGATGGCCTGACCTTGGCCGCTTCCGAACTCCAGCAAGTAGCATACTCACGAAAAGTCTCAGCAGGTTTCTTCTTAAGATTCTAAATGTAGAAAACATCCGGTGCATTTTCTGTATTGAACCTGAATCGGTCCATGAAATCTGACGTCATACCTACCCAATTGGACCATTTCTTGGGATCTTGGTTGATGTACCAAGACAAAGCATCTCCAGAAAGACTCCTCAAAAAGAGTTTCATTTGGATCTTTTCATCTTTCTGGACCCCGACAAGTTTGTCGCAATAGGTCCTCAGATGGACCCTGGGATCACCTGTGCCGTCAAACATCTCAAACTTGGGAAGTTTGTATCCCTCTGGCAGTTCTACATTTGGCTGTATGCATAGGTCTTCATAGTTCAACCCTTATATTCCTTTGCCGCTTTCGACACCTTGAACTCGGCTTGTCAACTTCTTGAGTTCTTCAGCCATATTTTAATGAGCAAGTCCTTTTCGGAGGATTCCGGTGTATAGGAGATTGGTTGGATGGAGTGAGGTATGGTTTCTACGTATGTAGGGTTGCTTTGATGGGTGCCAGGGACTTGGGTGTAATGATGGTCATTAGTTGACTTTTGGGGATCAGGAATAGGTTGTGGTATGTTTTGGGGAGTGTGGTAAGTGGTGGTTGGTGTGTACTGAATTGGTTGATAGTGATGTTGTGGCGGAGTTGGTACTGGATTGAGATTTTTGGGTGGAGTTGTATATTGATTTGGTTCAGGAGGATTTGTGGGTGTTGGTTTTTTGTGTTTTGGGGAGGTGCTGGATTCTTTGTGTTTTGTTGGTGGACGTCGGGGACATTTAGGGTGATTGACAAGTTTTCCAAGTTGCAAACCTGCTCAAGTTCTATTTGTAGTTCCAATATCTTTTGTTCGAGTCTAAGGACTAGATCATTTGGGGTCGGAGTACTACGGCCATCTGAAGTTTCTGTGTTCTCAATATTCTCCTTTCGGATACCACTTAAGTCGTCCATTTTTGCTTGTTCTCTGCCTTTTGTATTGTTTGGAGAAGGAGGAGGAGGTGGAGGGCCTCTAGATCCGGTATGATACGTTGATGAGGCTAGTATGAGTGAACCAACCTAAGGGGATGGGAATAATCAAAAATAAGAAAAAACAAAAAGTTAACAAGTCAGTGAGGGTTCTGAAATTTTTGCGGTATTTAAACACATATTGTGGGAATATAAATTTGTGTCCTAATTTAGAGAGCCTCATTGTGCCCGAGGTAGGACTATCGACAAATTGATTTGGAGAAATTTAGATGCCAATAAATTCTTCATTTCATAATGTAAAAATAGACGAACCCCAAATGACACTTAAGATAATAGAAAAAATAAGTCACTACTGGCACTTGGCCTTATTATATTTTAGAAAAGAGAATAAATCTAGCCTATTTGGTCCCAGAAGGACCTTCCCAGATTCAATCTTCCTGACTCCATCATATAGGTCCCCCAGCTCGCACAGACCCAGCAGCAAGTAGGCTCTGGCCAGATGTCCTTCTTCAACGTTCTGGCAATCCTCGATCCTCTTTATGACTTTACCTTCCAGCTTCACTATTCCTCTCTCCAGATATTCCAGTTTCCTATTGGAAGTGACTGCCATTTATTTCCATTCTTCGATCAACCTCACATTCCTCTCATGTATTTCCCGATGCTCATTCTCAGAGTTGTGGACCCTCTTACACAGCTTGTTGTATTTGACTTGAGCTTCAGCTTCTTCGTCTATGATTCTATTCCCTTGACTGGCTCCTGGCATCACCATTCCTTTTAGATTTTCCTCTAACCATTCTGGGTAGAGAGGTTCACACCCCATATAATACCTGTCTGGATCAACGGTGTTCTTTTCCATAATGATTTTGCAGTGCAACATGTGTTGAGCTTGGCACTTGTAAGGGACGTCGTCGTCTTCGAAGTTTGCCCTGAAATGACTCATCTTGGAAACCCTTGGTACAACCTGTTTCTTGCTTGCCTGCCTCATAACTCGGATAGGGACATAAGGGTATATCCCTCTCAACCCAATCAGCACCAAGTGTGGAGCGTCCCTGGATCTGATGATGAATTCTTCTATTGGGAACCATTCAAGCATCCATTGCACCTGTTCCTCGGTTAGATTGTCGAAAAACTCTACCCATTCTTTGGCACTTTCCGGCTAAACAAACCTGTCTGGAATGTAAGTCATCCTCTTAGGGTGATGGAAGGCAATATGGTCGTTCCAAGCCCTTCGTGGAAATTCTTGGCGATAGCAACCCTTTTAAAAATGTTCTAACAACCACAACTACAGCAACAAGTTACAACCTTCGAAATGCTTGACCCCTCTTTGACAGCACTCCAGAGCCCTGTAGATGTCGGCTATGATCATGGGGACTATAGTGTATGTCTGTCCATTGATCTCTTCCATCAGAGTCTTGGCGACCATGCCAACCTAGTGTAGATTCTTTCCCTTTTCATCAGGAATACTATCAGGCCCAAGAAGCATACAATGAATACGAACACTCTGCGGGACCGTCAAATCACGCGTCTGGTTCCATTTACCCAAAATGTTGACCGAAGTCAACCAAATTTCATTTTAAAATGAAAATTCATTATTTTTCACAGATTTTCATATAATGGCTTCCCGAATACATGTCCGGACTGTGCATGAAAATCAAGGTGAGACAGAAAGGAGGTTTTAAGGCCTTGGAACACAGAATGTATTTCTAAAACAAGTGATGACCTTTTGGGTCATCACAAGCACATTTACATGTTCTTTTAAATTGTGATGAAGTTAAACCTTTCCTCAAGTAAGTTTTAAAAATTATATGAATTTAACTATTAAGAGTGTCTCGCCCCCTTTTTTACCTCCACGGAGAGAGAGAGAAGTCTAGGTTTCGACACTCATGGGGGTAATAACTCATTTCCTTTTGGGAATTGGGTATTTTGAAGAGTCGTCACCTAACAGATTATGGTGCATTAGGGCACCTAGAGTGATTAACTCTTAGACTAGTTTGCATTCCAGAGATCTAGGGTAAGGGCTCAAAATAACCTTGAGGGGAAGGTGTTAGGCACCCCTCTTAGTCCACAACGGTGGGTCCTGGTTGAACTTATAATTATGAATTAGTCCTTTAACAAATAAATAGTTAAATACATACTTGCAAATAAGGGCATGTTTTGGATACTGTATGACTCAAAGAATTTGAACAAGTTGCATATAAAAGACTAACGTTTAAACATCGGGAAGTGGGAAAGAGGGGTCCTAGGTTGGTTAGCCTATAGGATCACCCCACACAATGCCCGTAAACAGTCCTCAATGAGGGGCTACACGTGACATTAGCGCATAGTCATCATATCCTTACTACCCAATCTCCTCCCCTTGGTCATAGCCTAAAGCGTTCTAATAACCTTGACAGATGTCCTATGCGTGCACTATCCGTCCCTTCCTTGTGGCCCTGGAGATATTTAGGACCTCTGCTTTTGGACAGCTCTAGACCATCCTAAGGTTTTAAAGGATAAAAGTCTAGGCGTCAATCAAGAATAAGTAGGACTGCATTTAAAGAGAATATATTATAGGCGCACACTCACCTCCACAAATAGAACAAGTAAATGCACGTCTTAAAATAACAGTCAGGTATTTAAGAGAAAATCCTAGAACATGATATCTAGGTGAGCAGGGATTATGCAGTATTGACTTAGGACAAAGTGTAGAAAATCCTATTTAGCTTGCCTACTGATTTAGACCTGTTAAACCTGAACAGTTTTAAATAACAAAGAGAATTTAAATCGCCCTAGAGACTTGCCTAAACGCATAACAGTAATGTCCTAAGAGCATGATATCTACATTTATTAGGTAAAACAATGAAAAGTTTTAAACAGACACTTGAGATCCTTAGACATGCTTTCTAGCGATAGTAAATTAAGGCAGTGTTTGAAAACTCATTAAAGAAGCGGACAGTTGATTAAACCAATTCAAAAAGAACTAACATAGATTAAACTGATTTGTTTAACTAAATTGATTTTAAGTTCTATAGGTCAGATTTCTGATTTTAATTCCTATAGGCATGGTATCTAATTATTAAGACCTGATTTTCGAACTTATAGGCATTCTTTCTCGTGAGACGAATGTAGATACATGCAGTGGCAAAAATTGATCTAAATCACTTTACACTCTACAGGCATGGTATCTAATTATAAAGTTGATTTTAACCCTATAGACATGGTTTCTATTATTAAATCCATTTAGATCCTATAGGCATGATTTCTAATATCGTGAAAGCAAAGCAAACATAGCAAAGTATTAACATTATCCTATAGGCATGGTATCTACCCGAGTTACCCAACAGATATGTAGCTACCCAGCACTTTTTACTAATCACCTCAATGTTGTTTAGAAATTATTATTACAGACCAGCTGAATAAATTACATAAACAATAAAGAAAAAAGAAGAAGTTAACTATAGGGAGCCTGAGCAGGCCCAAATGACTTCCCCAGGCCTCCAATAGCCTCAAATGCCAAGGTTCCATAGACAGTATCTTGTCCATGTGTGTTAGAGTTCCCTAAGGACCTCAAGGATCTCGGGCAATGCTCACACCTAAACTTTTCTTAAACAAGAACTGATTTAAGTGCAGTGTGGAAAGGCCAGCTCTGACATGCCAGAGTTTAGAGAAATCTCAAGGATCTCAAGGCAGTACACATGCTAGAGGGGCAGAACCTAATATTCTAGGAGTAGTGTGAGAGTGCTTGACATAGTTTTGTTTTGAAAATAATAAAGAGATGAATTCAGAAGTAGGAAAGTTTTTATCAGAAAATAGGAAATAACTTAGTGGGTAAAAGACAGTTTGAGAAGAGTATCAAGCAGCAGACAAACAATTAGTCATATTCAGATCACTTAACAACAGAACTTCCCATGGGAATGAAAGGATTGTGGCACATAAGAATCACTTCAGGGTACAGGGATAGGGATAGTAGAAACATACAGTCACAAACTGCACACACTTAGGTTCTTGGAGACTTAGTAAATAGTTTAGAACATAAATAATAGTTGGCCTGTCTTGAACAGGATTTAAGCATATAGTTTGGACATACTAAGTAAAGTAGTAAGTAGAGTGTAAAACATGCATTGAACATGACAGAATTTTAGACATATTAAACAAAGGAGTAAGCAGGAGAGAGGGCAGGATGTAAAACATACATTGAACAGGACAGAACTTTAGACATGCTGAGCAAAGAGATAAACAGGAATACAAGTTGAAATCACAATTGATGGACTAATGCAGGAATGAAACACATAGGGTTTGACTTTCAAAACTTAATTAGGGACATACCAGTTAAGGAGAGCAGACATAAAGTATAGAGCATTGTAGTACAATAACTAGCCTTGGCTTACAGCCGGCTAGTTCAATAGAAGTAGCAAGTAACAGAAAAGAGCAGAAAGCTTAAGTATAAGAGAGAGTTTTGAACTAGTGTTCATTATATTCTCCTCTGAACTTAAAAGAAGAGGAGGTTTATATAATAATCAAAAGCTTGACACATAAGGTAAGAGATCAATTAAGTAGTAAATCAGGGAAGTCACACGTAAATCAGCAAGATCCTTCCTTAATCAAGGGATAGTTCAATCAACGGTAAAACATACTAAGTATTTAAGGAAAAGAATAAAGTAAAGTTTAGGTATAGAATAGGTAATTAGGGGTAAATACACAGCAGTTTAATCAAGGAAACAAATCAATAAATAATCAGCGGAATATAAACATGGCAGGGAAAAATAATTAAGGCAGGCAAATTCAATCAAATTGAGTAAAGAGGTAAGAATCAAACATTTAAAGGAAAGTATTCAAATTAAACTAGGAATTAGGGGATTCAGAATAATCAAGGGTTCAGTCGAAGAGAAAGTCATGAAAGAATCAGCATGATTAGTATATAAAATGACTTAAAGAATGAGTAGTCAGGAATCGATACATAATTTCAACAAAACAAAAGTTAAACAACAGTGATTCAAGGAGAAGTATACAAGTCTTGCACGAATGGTCAGTATGAACACAAGTAACATAATATCAGTGAAAGTTCGAACTAGGAAAATTCAGTAAAAGCATATTAGGACAAGAAAATCACGAGAAGTCACATGAACCCAAGACAAGAACACAATCAGATGTACCAATATTCAGAAATCAAACGAAGAACCCCAAAAAAATAGGGTTTTCAATACAAACAGGCTAGGGTTGTAGCAGGTTCATAAAATCAGCCAAAAGTGTATGAGAAGCAGACGTTTAAACACAAAGAATCATCGAACAAATTTAAAAAAGAAACTCCGGAAACCCTAATTTTAGAAAAAGATGAAAATCACTTGAAATCATACGATTCTTGTAAAGAATCTCAAGGCTGTTGTAAAACTCACAGGAAACAAACTCAAATCATGTTAGATCTTTACAGATCTAGGAGGTTTTTAGAAAAGAAATTAGGGTTTCGAAGAGAACCATACAGAGATGAAGAAACCTCTTTAGAAACCCATAGATCATGGCTAATATAGGATGATCTTATTGAAAATCACACTGGAATGGCCTGGAACAGGCGAGACATGAACCCTAGATGCAAGTCGATATAGCCCTGGTCTCTTGAGGGCCTTAGAGATGGCAAGCATGACAGGAGAGAGGCCATTGGAGGCCTGAGAGGTGGTAAGAGGTTACCGGAGATATTAGAAAATTCAACACATAAATCCCTTAATCTTCTTTTGTCACAAGATCATAGTATACCATGCAAATAACCAGCGATCAACGGGGAGAGGAGTCATGGCTCTTAACATATCTTGTTGCATTCTGTCTGGAGTAGTATAATTGAAATGAAATTGCCTTGCCAGAATTACCTGTTCCTTCTACACAAGCAATTGACAACCTCTGTGTTCATATGAATAGTGGATTTATTTGTAGCTAGGAGCTATCTATTTTTAATAAATTTAATATACTTAGGCATGTAATTGCCTTTTAAGTGACTTGATAGTGTAGATATATTTTTATATTCGTCATCCTATATTAGTTAATCCCGAAAAAGTAATTATATTGAATTCTATTCTTAAGTACCCTTTTTGGTGTAATTCATGTAAATATCTGATTACTTGTGTGGAGTCTTTGCTCTATTTTCTTTACTATTCTCTAGTCCAATTAAAATGCCAGGGAAAGATGTGCTTAAGTGCTAATAGTTGTCAAAATTATTAATATTTGTTTTAATGCAAAAAACACTAATATGTGTTTCAATGCTTTTGTGCAGATTAATTTTGAAAAAAGAAAGAAAGAAAGAAAGAAGAATTGTTAGCTTCCCAAAGTGCATCTATTGATGGAGAAACTAATTCAGCTAGCGAGCTACCTCAATTAAGTGAAATGGATATTTGGGTGTTATCAGTTGGTGGAATGAAAAAAGAAAGGGTTGCAGGTCTTGGCTCATTGGGTCGATCTATAAAAGTACCTAAGCAAACAACATCTGATTTGTCGGAAGAAGTTGATGATCGGATTAGAACTCAAGTTCATGCGTTAAATGCTGAGTTATATAATCAGTTGGAAGAAACACAACTCCAAAATGAAGAGATGAGGCGCCAAAATAAAAAGATGAGACGCCAAAACAAAAAAATGAGGAAGAAGTTAGATGACACAAATGAAAAATTAGCAGCACTGATAAAGCATGTGGGTTATTCGACATCATCTTTGAAGGAACAACCATCATCTTCAGAAGACAATCAAGATTCACAGAGGATAATAATGATAACAACAACTCAGTAGATGAGTATGATTATGATTGAGATACTAAGTATGATCAGGATTGAGATACTTGGTAGTACCATTTAAGATTTACATTTTAGACTTTTAATTTTTTTCATTAAGGAATTATGCATTATTATTTATTAATTTATGGATCATATTTTGGTTATATATTACTTCAGATTTATGCAGATTTGTTTGTTTGAAAAAAAAGGGTGAATATCATATATCCATTGAATTATGTAGAATATAATTTGGGACTAAATACTAATAAATTTGCTTTTGAAAAATGTACAAGTTACTTGTGGATTTTCATTGGGAAGTGCCCTGAAGCAGATTAATCCTTGGTTGGAAATTTACCTGCAAATATACAGTACATAGCAATTTACATGGGGATTTTTTTAGGAATTCTCCTGCGAAATTATCACATCAAATTCCCATGAAATTTCATTTTTTCACAAAATTTTTATTGAATATTTCCTGCAAATTTACTTAGTGGTTTTGCTGCAAAATTACATGCGAATATGTGTCATGAAAATACCTAGAAAAACTCCTTTCTTTCTCAATTTTTATAAAAATTTACTTACGATTTTTTAGTATTTCTTGCGGAAAAGTCCGCAAGTAATTTACATAGGGATTTAACATTCCTAGGTAATGCACCTGTTGCCAATTTATCCTCAGGTAACATACCTGGGGAATTGAAAATTCTCATGTAATAGTTACCCGCGACCTTTATTCCTGCAAATTTCCGTTTGCATGAAAATCCCTAGGTAAATGTTTTACCTGCGAATTTTACATTATAATCCCTAAAAAATTCACATGTAAATAGTACTTTTCTTGTAGTGGGAGTCATGACTCTTTGAGCATGGCTAGTGCAATTGGGACTCCTATCTATGCAGACGAGTGTACTGCAAAGAAAACTAGAGTGTCTTTTGCGAGGATGCTGATAGAAGTAAACATCACTAAAAAGTTGCCTCTAGAGCTAATGGTGATGGATCCAAATGGCAAAAAATTCACCCAGCATGTTAGGTATGACTGGAAAAATGTTTAGTGATGGGGCACAAATGTGGCATAGAGCAACGGCCAAATAATGACCAAGAGAAATAACCTATAAAGAGAAGAGACCCTAAGAAGGTCACAATAGAATGGAGATGCAAAGGTACAGTGAATGGAGGAGAGAATCAGATTAACCAACCAGAAATCCAAGCTCACCATCAAGCACATGACATTCCTCTTCAGCAGAGCAATGAAGGTTCACAAAGCAAAGCAAATGTACAACCAACTGTTGACAATAGTGAACTAGTATAGCAGGACAATTTTCAAATACCTATACAACAATACAAGGACAATTTGGAGGCAACAATAGATAAGGGCAAAGCTAAAGAAACTATGTTGGAATTGAATCTGGTAAACTTTCTAGTATTGTCAGCTGTAGCAGTGAAAAATACCTTTGAGCCACTACAAAGGGAAATTGGAATGCTAACACCTTACCACCTGATAAGGGTAGGGGTCATATGACTTGCTAATGAAGTGGCTCTTCTGGAACATCAGAGGTGTGAATAAGAGTTACAAACAAAAAGAGTTAAAAAAGTATATTAGTAATCAAAAAATAAAGCTAGTAGCTATAGTTGAAACTAGAGTCAAAGAACACAATGCAAGCAAGGTAATGCTAAAATTAATCTCAGGGTGGAACTATTTTACAAACTATCAACATGCCCCAAATGGAATAGTGTGGCTTACATGGGTTCCCCAATGGTACACTGTTACATTGCTAAGAACTGAAGCTCAATTTATACATTGTTTGGTACAGGATAGGCTGGGTGTGGTGGATTGTGAAGTTACAACTATCTATGGATATAATAATCTATAACAAAGAAAATAATTGTGGGAAGCTATAAAGGAGCTAGCAGTAAGAATTACCAAACCATGGCTCCTATGTGGTGATTTCAATATTGTGTTGTACTCTAATGACAGATTTATGGGTAATCCTATCACCTATACAAAAGTTCGGACTTTGCTGATTGCATGACTTCACTATCCCTGAATGAACTGTCGTGGACAGGAGAATAGTACACATGGTCAAACAAACAATATGGTGCAGATAGGGTGCAAGCTTGACAGAGAACTTGGTAACTTTGAATGGATAATGCAGTGGGGTCATGTGACTACTGAATATGGCCTACCATTTATCTCTGATCATAACCCCATGATTCTCACCCTACACTTAGCTCCAAAATATGGCAAAATACCATTTAGATTCTTTAATGTTTAGGCTGAGCATGATAGTTTTATTAATATTGTGGAAAGGATTTGGGGAGAATCATATGCTAACCTGCAAAATGAAGAATGTTTGGTTGAAGCTGAAGGCTCTAAGACCAATGTTCAGAGCCTTAGATAATGAGCAATTTAGAACTATTAGCTTAAAGATTGAACAGGCTAGAATGGAATTAGAATACATACAAGGAGGATCAATACAACATGTAGTGACTCACTGCTTGAAGAAGAAAGGAACCTACTACAGAATTTAGAGAAATGGTCTCTCATAGAAGAAAGTGTATTGAAGCAGAAGTCAAGAGCAAAATGGATTAGATTTGGTGATTCAAACATCAAATATTTTGCAGTAGTCATGAAGGAAAGAAGTCAGAAGGGCTAAATGAAATTATGGCCCTCATAGGTGATAAGCTTACCCATCCTGACAATATTAAGCAGGAGGTCATTGAATTTTTCAAGTCATTAATGGGATCAGCAGCCCATTCTCTCCCTGCTATAAATAGACTGGTTATGTGGAATGGACCAGTATTGTCACAACAACAAAAGATTGCCCTTTGTGCTGAGGTTACTAACAAAGAAATCTATGTTGGACTCTGTGCTATTGATAGTGATAAAGCACCAGGTATAGATGAATACAATGCCTACTTCTTTAAGAAGGCATGGATGGTCATTAAGGATGAAGTTACTCAAGCTGTCAAAGATTTCTTTACTACTAGAAAATTGTATAAAGTTGTAAACTGTACTACTCTCACACTGGTGCCTAAAATACTCAGTCCTAATACAATCAAAGATTATTGACCAATTGCATGCTACACTATGCTATATAAATTGACACCAAAAGTGCTAGCAGCCAGGATACAACAAGTCATTGCCTCTATCATCTGTGAGGCACAGGCTGGATTCATTCCTGGCAGGAGGATAGCTAATAACATCATACTAGCACATGAACTAGTAAAGGCATACACAAGGAAAAACATCTCTGATAAATGTATGATCAAGATTGATCTTCAAAATGCATAAAACTCAGTTGAGTGGAGTTTTCTGGAGCAAGTTCTGATAGAGCTGGGATTTCCTATGAGATTTGTAGCATGGATAATGGAGTGTGTTACCACTGTTAAATATACTATCATGATAAATGGTGAATCCACCCCACTTTTTGATGCTCTAAAAGTTTGAGGCAAGAGGATCCTATCTCCCCCTTCTTGTTTGCCATAGTTATGCAGTATCTCAGTAGAAGCCTCAACAGTCTCAAAGAAGTTAAGAGTTTCAGATTTCATCCAAGATGTGAAAAGCTAGGAATCACACACCTAAGCTATGCAGATGATCTACTTTTATTTGCTAGAGGTGACCTTCCCTCAATCTCTGCTATTCATAGATGTTTCAGTCAATTCACCCAAGTATCTGGACTACAAGAAAATCTGAGAAAAAGCTCAGTGTACTTTGGGGGAGTCCCTCAGAATGTAAGAGTGGAGATCCTACAGTAATTAGTCTTCACGGTGGGAGAACTGCCTTTAAAATACCTTGGTATCCTACCTGCTACCAAGAAGCTCTTATTGATATAATGGCACTCTTTGGTAGAGAAGATAGTTGCAAAGATTTCTTCCTGGACAGCAAAGAAATTATCATATGTTGGGCGAGTATAGCTTGTTCAAATTATGCTTTTTGGTATTCAATCTTATTGGCCGCAGCTGTTCACCCTACCTTCAAAGGTCTTGAAGATGATTGACTCATACTGTAGAAGCTACATCTGGTCTGGGGTAAATGTAATTACCAAAAAAACTTTGGTAGCCTGGGACAGAATGTGTTCACCTAATCAAGTGGGGGCCTAAACTTGATTAATTTTCATCTATAAAATAAGGCTGCTCTAACAAAAATATGCTAGGATGTAGCACACAAGAAATATCGACTATGGATACGATGGATACATGCTTTTTACATCAAAGACAAAAATTTTGAACAAGTGGCAATTCCCCAACAAGCAAGCTGAATGGTGAGACAAATACTAAATGCTAGAATAACTCTTCAACGTGTGCAACAAAGTCAACATCAAAAAAGAGTATGATCAACAATTTCTACTTGCAGTTGATGGGACATAGGCCAATAGTTAACTGGAAATGCTTGATGTTTCAAAACAATGCCAGGCCAAAAGCTATATTCACCATGTGGTTTCAACTACATAGGAGATTAATGACTATAGATAGGCTGATACAATGAGGTTTAGTTGTTGATCCAAAATGCTCTTTATGCCAAGCTCATGATGAGAACAAGGAATACTTGTTTGTTAATTGCCAATTCACAAAGGATTTATGGCAGAGAATCATACATTGGATGAAAAGACAGGATGTTATGAGAGATAATTGGGAATAGCATATGTAATGGGTGATACAATATGCTAAGGGTAGATCACAACGAGACCAACTCTACAGAATGGTGTATGCTGAGATAACTCATTTTATTTGGATTGAGAGAAACCTGCGGCTATTTGAAAAGAGAAGCAGAGGAGTTGATAGTATTGCACGAGAGTTAGCATACATTTTTAATGTGAGAGCCACCACTGGGATTAGTAGCATGGTACAACATTTTATGTTTTAAATAGAGATAGTTAGTGTAGGTTTTTGAATTTTGTAAAGATTATAGCTGCTGAGGTATAAGCAGGCTATAGATATGTAAAGTTACTGGTGATTAATAAAATTGTTAGTTACCAAAAAAAAGATGTTGTGATAGTGTTGTATTGTTGTAGTAGATGTTTATGCTCTTGTGACACTAGTTTTGGGGGTTCCTAGTGGATGTTCATTATTTTATTTCACATTATTATTATCACTTCACTTTATGATTTATTCATATTCGGAAATTTGGTAAAGAAAAGCGCTGGTTTCTATGAGCGCTAGATTTTATTCTATTTATTTAATGAAATTCCTAATTTTAAAAATTTAAAATGGATAGTTAAGTAGAGGTTCACGCGTTGGCTTGCCTAGCAGCATAATTGGGCACCATCACGACCTATTATTAGATTTGGGTCGTGGCAGTTTGGTATCAGAGCTCTAGGTTCACTTGGGTCACACGAGTCATGAGAAAGTTCGAGACTTGCAGATCAGTACAAAGACGTCTGTACTTATCTTCGAGAGGCTACTGGGTTGTTAGGAGATCTTCCCTTTCTTGATCCCTCGTCGTGCGATTTAATTTCATTGAAGCTTATGTCTTCATTGCCTTCCTACTTGTTCTTGCGCGATGTCGAACGTTCGGTATCAATTGGGCACCGACGAGTGTTGGAGATGATACAGATATAGTGCAGGATGTTTTTCAGCATGTATTCAGGCGGACTATTATCATCACCTTTTGGAGGGGTGTTCTGTCATTTTAGCCCAGTGTTAGAGTTGCCTATGATTTCGAGGCTATGCATAGTGTATTTTGATGCTCATGCATTGTTATGGCACAGTGTTGGTGTAAATAGTATGATGCTTAATTATGTGTCACGACAGTGAATGACTCGAGATAAGGATATTTAGTTCATGGTTTAGATATTTGGCGTTTAATTCCAATGGAGGAGAGGCAATCATACTATGGATGTTCAGGCTTTTGTTGATGGAGTAGCGAGATTGGATATTTTCGAACTTGGTGGAATTCTTGTTTGTGATGTGGTGTCATCGTCTTTGTTTGAATGCATTTAGGCTCCTCAGTGTGATGGTCTTCATTGGTTTGCCTTCGGTGCAAGGGTGTTATGAAATGGTACCTAAGAAGCGGGTATTCGAGATGGTGGTGTATGGCAGCTTCAAGGTTGAATCAGTATTTCTAGTGTTGATGGCTCAAGAAAGATGATCTTTATAGAGAGTTAGAGTTGGTGGCAGTTTATTAGTTTGAGTTGGTGGCAGTTTATTAGTTTGGATGCTACAGAGATGTATAATGATTTGAGGCAGTATTTTAATAGTGAAGGATAAGGAAGGATATGGAGAGTTATGTCTCGTGGTAGATGAGTTGATAGCAGGTCAAGTACGAGCAGAAGAGATCGAGTAGGTTGCATAAGAAGTTTGAATGTGACGGGAAGAGTGTGTTTGGAATGTAGAGGGATGTGTAAGCTTGATTATTGTTTTGGGATGCAACAAGACTTTGAATTTTAGAATGTATTATTGGACCTTCAATTGGTGTAAATGGGATGAACGGACTCTTGCAGTTGGCGGATGAGTGTGGACCTAGGAGAATCAACTGATTTCATAATGGACGTGGTTATGGCTATGTCGTTGGAGGATTTCTATATGAGATTACACAGGTGGGCTATCTCCTGTGAGAAGGTTAGGGGTTACATGACTCCTAATGAAGTTCCTATAAAGAGTTCTACCTTCTATCTAATGGGATGCATGTATTGCGATGTGAGCTTGGATCACTTGAAGAATATGGTACGACTTTCAAGAGGTCGAGTGTGCAATTGTGGCTAATAATTTGTGATGTGTTACGATTAGTGCAAGAAGAACTTATGAGAAATTTGGCTAAGCAATGGTGCGAGTTCATGGTAACGAAGAGGAGGAGTAACTGTGGGTTATGAATTTATGTGATTGTGTCTTAAAGATAAGTGGGGGAGCCTACCGTCTTGATTGGGTCACATAGTGATGTGCCTTTGCAATTTTATATTATCAGTATATTGGTGGAAAAGTTATTACTAAAGGAAGAAAACATCAGGATAATTTGAGCAGGGGATTAGATGGATGTGATGTAAAAGGAAAAGTATTTATCTCATTGCTTTATTGGAGTGCTCATGTACTAACGGAGCACTAGTGGATTAGTTAAATAATCGAGACTGGACTAGAGTGGGCGACTCTCAATAATTGTTCTAGTGGATTTAAGATTTTAGGTGTGGTAATTAAGGATTTTCAGGTTTATTACATGGATGAGGATTGGGTTTTGCAGTAGAGTGTTAAAGGTACTTGGAGAATTTCTATGTTATCAGTGGGCCGGCAGTGTAGTGTTAAAAAATGGGAGAAACAACTTCGGATTTGCAGAAGATCTAATCAGCATAGGTGTATCAGTTGGAGTTACTATAGACTACATGAGGAGGGTATGAAATGGCTTATAGGTATTAAAACAATGTGGTCTCATAATTTGGGTCACTTGGGATGAGTGTTGATTGGGATCCATTATATGATTGAATAGAGGTATTGATTCTGAAGTCTAGTCAAGAAGAAATCGGAAGAAGCTGAGTCAGCCTAGTAGTGGTTTGGATCGACGTGGTTAAGGAAAAGATCGGTTCCTTTAGTGTGGTGAGGCAATACAGGTGTTTCGTGGTTGTACATGTGGGCTTAATAGCCTCCATCATTTTATTGATTTGAAGGTATTTGATTCTGATGGTTTTGATTATGTGTAAATGGGCCTCGGAAGATTTATGGCGATTTAGAACACGACTTGAGTTCTACTGTCTTTTGCGGGTATAGGAAGCTAGTTGTGTGTTGCAATTCTTCTTCTAAAATGACTTAAGTGAAAGGTTCTAGCCGATGAAGTGTTTATTCTACTGGTGGTTTAGGAGTTATGATAAAATTCTTGTACTCTCGCGTAGCAGCATGATAGGTGCACTGAGTGATATGGAATTGGAATTTGAGGATCAAGGTTATGATCCAATTTTGACAGGACTGTCACGATCTCAGAAGGGCTGGGGAGAGATTTCAGATGTTCAGAGTATGTTGGCTTTATTTTTGTGTCGCCTGAGAATAATGTTCTGTGGAAGAGGCATTGTTTATTGATTTATGGATTCTTGATTTGAATTACGGTAATAGTATGGTTGGTAGCCATGGATTTACAGATTTTACTACTTGGTGCGGAAGGTTGTGGGAGTATCTCCCGCTAGATGATTGTATAAGTGTCACATATCAAACATTTATGTGGTAGAGATTGAAATCCAGTATGGAGATTCTAGTACTATCATTGGTGGAGAGTTTATGTCTAAGAGGAGTTCTATTTCTTTGGTTACGGACCATGGGAGTTTGTTCCGTATTAGACTATAGATCGTATGCATCATGAATAGGGTTATTGTGGATCTTTGGAAGGTTATTGGCATATTTTGAGATGTTCGGAATCGGCTTGAGGTCCATTGGTAGGCCTAATGTAAATGTATATTTTATACCAAATCAGATATGTTTATTCGATATAGCATCGCTTATTGATGGGTCTTCGGGCGTGGTGGATGATATGCATGCCTTCGTCTATTTCAGATGCTACTTTTTTATGCCATATGGGTTGTGAGACGGCTTGATTATTCACACATGTATTGTGATATTGTGTAGCTTGTGGTGTTTTGTGAGCAAGATGGCTCTCGAGATGCAGGCCATTTATTGCACCTTAGTCGTGCTTGGAATTTCATAGCGCATGCCTCTACCTGTCTCCCTGGGGTTGTGTTTATGCACTTGGCATACTTGTGGTCGATATTTGGGCATTTTGTAGGTGTGAGCATTATGGCTTGATGGGTATTTCCTTATTAATTATTATTTGTGGATCGGGTGACACACCGCTACGGATATGATGTGTAGATTAGGTTGCACGCTGCAACAGTGAGATGTTGAGTACGGTTCCCAGTACTTATTTTGTGTGTTTTGTTTATCACCCTTGTGATAGTTCATATTATTTGTTTGGTTGATTTGAAGGTTATGCGGGCTGGGTAGTTCTTTGCCAGAGTTTGTTTTTCCTTATTGGTCATATTTGAGTTGAAGCTTATAGCGCATTGATAGTGGTGTACTAAGAATTTAGATGGTGTTTGAGGTGACTTATTGCCCGAGCAGCTTGTACTGGGTGAGATGAGGTTATTGGACCTGAAATTAGTGCAATCGGAGTGAGGCAATGGTTCTTGTCAAGCAGAAAGACTCCATGAGTTATTAATTTGGCAGGTAGTTATGAGTTTCTACACATCTCTTTCATCGTTGCAGTATTGCGAGGGTCGAAAAACGTCTTATATTCATTATGAGGTATATTACGGGAATCGGGTTCGTGAATTTGCAGCTATTTGGTTGGAGGATGTTATTATGAGCATACGAACTATGCGGTGCATTGCATGAATTCATTATGGGTGCATGATCATGTTTAAGTACAGCATGTTGAGATTGACATGGTGTATGTATGTTAGAATCAGACCTGGTAGAGAATTCTGGATGTTGGAATTTAGTTCCAAGGCTTGCTAAGGTAGCAGGAAGGATCTTCAGTCTGGCTTGAGCTAATGTGCTCATATGGAGTTGTGGTGGCACGGGTAAGTGCACGGGGTGTTAAACAGCGATTTTGGGCAACTCTAGAACATTTCTTGGCATATTCGAGGACGAACGTATGTTTAAGTGGGGGAGAATGTAACGACCCGACCAATCATTTTGCGCTCTAGCATGTCATTCGGCGGTTTAAGACATTGAGTAGCTTCACTTTATGTATTATGTCTTGCACATGTAGTCGGATTAGATTTTCGAGAAGATCAGAGTTGGTTTGGAAGAATAATTCTCAATTTGGAAGTTTTAAGTTGAAAGAGTTGACCAAAGTTTGACTTTAGAGTAAATGACCTTGGATCAAAGTTTTGAAAGTTTCGTTGGCTTCGGATGATGATTTTAGACTTAGGCGTATGACCGGATTTAGATCTGGAGGTCTGTAGATTGATTTGATGCTTTTTGGCGAAAGTTGGAAGATTGAAGGTTTAGAAGGTTGATAGGTTCGACCGAGAGTTGACTTTGTTGATATCGGATCCGGATTATGTTTTTTTTTTAGAATTGGTATAGGTCTGTTGTGTAATTTGGGACTTGCATGCAAAATTTGAAGTCATTCCGGATTGATTTGATATGGTTCAACATGAGTTCTAGAAGTTTAAGAGTTCATTAGTTCATTAGGCTTGAATTGATGTGTGATTCATGATTTTGATGTTATTTGGTGTGATTTGAGGCCTTGAGTAGGTTTGTGTTATATTTTTGAACTGTGTGTGATTGGATGGGTACCGAAGGCCTCAGGTGTGTTTCAGATGTGTTTGGGTTGTATCGCGCTCTTATTTGATGTTTCAGCGTCGTTTCTTTGGGTATAAAGGGTACTATATTGAGAAAACAACCTTCAATTTGTGATTAGATCGAACCATTAGATCCGTATCGTAATTACGGAACCATAGCAACAAGATCGTCAAATTCTGAGGTCGTAAAAGAGAGTTATGCCTATTTCCATGTCGGGAAAGATTTCTAATTTCTGGTGCGAACCTTTGTTCTTCGCGAACACGAGAGAGGTTCCGGGAATGCGAAGAAGGATTTCTGGGTTGAACGGTCAACGTGAAAATTTGTCCTTTGCAAACGCGAAGGTGTCCAGCAAAGGCGAAAAGAACAAAAATCACCTAGGCAGTGTTTTAAATAGGCAGGCCGAGCATTTTAGTGTTTTGAGCAAAGCTTGAGTTCTAGAGCTCCGTTTGAGGTAATTTTCGAGGTGCTGTTCTCATATAAACAAGGGGTAAATATGATATTCATTTTGATATTTTTCTATGATTATTTTTGTTGATTATTATTTTTATCCGTATTTGGAATGTTGAGATTGGGGTTTTGAGCCTCAAAGTTGAGAAATGGTAAGTCCTTGATTTGAGGGTCAATTTATGGATGAAATTGGATGATTTTTGGATATATACTATATAAGTTAAGGATAAAATTTATTTTCGATAATTTTTGAAATCCGGGTATGTGGCCCCGGAGTTTGACTATGTTGACTTTCAAATGGAGTTTGGAATTGTTATAAATTATTAAATTACGAGTATTGGAGTATATTTTAATTGGTTTGCATGTTATTTGATTATTTTCAGATCATTTGGCATCGGTTTGAGGAGTTAGAGAGGCGTTGGAGCCGGTTATCGAATTTTTGGAGCGAGATAAGTCTCCTGTCTAACCTTGTGAGAGAGAATTTACCCATAGGAGTTATATTTATTATGTGCTACATGTTGTGGGAGTTATGCACGTATGAGGTGACGAGTGTTCTTACGTATGCTAGAATTCCTTATTATGTTCGGGTAGACTCAGACTCACGCCATGCTTTAATTGTACTATTTGAGTTATTCTTGCATGTTTAAATGCTTTAATTTATATTTAGCCAGAGACTAGACTCGCGTAGAGTATCGGACTTGCTATTTTAGATACTTCACGAGTTACTTGATTAGCTGTGATTGTACATTTCTTTACAAATATCTTCGCGTGTGCGTATTCGTGAGATAGTTTTTCTTGAATTTTATAAGTCACACGTATATTCATGAGTGGGATCAGTGACCCATCAAAGTTTCAAATTCTAATGGGATCGGGCTGAACGCCTCAGCAATACTCTTATGGGATTGGGTCGTTTGCCTCAGTGGTATCATGCAACACACTCTTATGGGATCGGGTTGCTAGCCTCGACAGAGTAATATATTCTTATGGGATCGGGTCATTCGCCTCGGCAGTATCTTGTATCATATTCTTATAGGATCGGGTTGTTTGCCTCGGTAGTTTTAGGTATCACACTCTTATGGGATCGGGTCATTCGTCTTGGTAGTTCTATGAAATACTCTTATGGGATCGGTCCGCTCGCCTCGGCAGAATCGTGTGAAATACTTGATAAGGAGTCTGCGTACTCACGAATTTCCTGGTGGTTCCTAGTGGATGTTCATTATTTTATTTCACGTTATTATTATCACTTCACTTTATGATTTATTTATATTCGAAATTTTGGTAAAGAAAAGCACAGGTTTCTATGAGTGCTAGATTTTACTCTATTTATTTAATGAAATTCCTGATTTTAAAATTTAAAATGGATAATTAAGTGGAGTTTCACGCGTTGGCTTGCCTAGCAGCATAGTTGGGCGCCATCACAACCTATTATTGGATTTGGGTCGTGACAGGAAACACGTTTTTTTCAAGGCTTTTGACCTACGGAAGATTGGAAGAGCATTAGAGACTTAAAGCACAAGGATTCATCAGTCTTTTCTCAATTCAACACTCGAGTTTAGATTGAATTCATGTTTTTTTATTATTCAACTTTGTTTGCGATGAATTTCTCCTGAATATGGTTAGGATTTGGCGGATATGGTATTTTGATTGATATTTGTGGATTTTAACTCTAGTTCTTTTCTTGAATTTGTTTATGGAGATTTGAATTGATTGCAACTTTATTCACTGGTTTATTTAATCGAAAGAGGAATATTTTGGTGATTATCTTTGCATTATTTTATTTGGTTTAATTCAATGATTCTTTTAATTAATCGAAATAGCTTGTTGAATTGTTGATTAAATCATGTTAGGATAATATTTGAGAGACGTTTTCCTGAAGACTAATCTATTAACGCATGCTTGCATATGTTTACAATGCTTATATTAGTTCACCTCGTAAAATTAAGATTTAATCGGGAGAGGAGTCTTGATTACACATTTGGACTAATCATCTAGTAAATTCGTGAGAATCATTAGAACTTTAGAGTGAATTGAACTAGAGTTAGATCCCAAATAGCTATCTTGCACCTATCCTGTCATGACCCTTATTTCTCCCACTGATATTTTATTGTTGCTCAACTCTTGTCTTTTTGTGATCAATATTTTAGTTTTATAGTTAATTTTAGTTATTAATCATCCAAACCAAAGTGTTAATCACCCTTAATAGTGTTAAGCTAGAAATTACTTGAGCATTATTTAAATCCAATCCCTATGGAGACGATAAGTAAACTATATTATTTTGTACAACGGGCATCAATTTCATATTTTTTTTTTGCGCTCGTCACCCACCCACAATTATAATTTTCAATCACACCTACTACCATCGTTAAAATAACAGTCCACCATCACCACCACTAAGTCACCATTTTCAAATATCACCACCAATCACCATTGTCATAACCACCACCAATTATATACATTGCCATCGTCATATATCGCCACTAACATTTACCACCATCAGTCACCATCATGCATCGCCAACCACTACTATTAGTCGCTATCACAATTAGCTATCATCATCATCATCCACCATACTTATCAACTGTTGTCACCAATTATCACCATCAATCACTATTGTTAACCATTCAACTACCATTAGCTACACTTACAATCACAAAACATCATCCAACATCACTACAATTCAATACTCATAACCACCACCATTTTGGACTCCAAATTGATGGGTTGATATTAGCTCATGCATGCAGTTATTCACTCTTGGAATAGGAATCCATTTTTTCAAAGATCCTGGCTTTCGTACTTTGGTAGATATGCTAGATCCTTTTTATTACCTATTTTGGACGATATCTATCTATGCTTTATCTCTATTCTCAACCATTTGAGTGAAATGCGGCAAAAGAAAAAGAAACGATATCACCCCAAGGACATCGTGGAGAAAAAATCGAAGCATTCCGGAGAGTTGGAGTAAGTAAAACAGTACTTATTAGCTTATTGTGACCATCACCAGCCACTATCCAAATTTATTTCTTAGCATTATATATATAAAAGTGAGATAGAATGAAAAATAAAAATATATTTATTAGCAATACGTGAATAAAATAACTAAACACAAAAAAGCTATTAAAGTAAGCATTCTCATACTTTTCACTCAACTCAACAAATAAAAATTATCACATTATTATATGACCTCATAAATATTTCCTACATTATAATTTCTGTATAATTAAAACGTGAATCAAACGACACCTAACTTCTTTTCTCTCGTTAGGATCAGCTATGGCATGTTAACAGTAACTAGCGATGGCGCCAACGGTTAGTTATAACTTATAAAAGCATACATCACCTAAATAGCCGCTTAGCCCTTCTTTTTTAATGCAAAATTTAACTCAAAAAGATGAAATCCTAAAAAAAATATTTTCCTTTTTTTATCCTTTTTCTATCTACCCTAAATCCAATTTTTTTGTTTTTGCATTTTGATTTCTGTTAATCCTCTTATAAAAATTATAAAACTTTTCGTTCATAGTTAAATATTTCTTGATTGTCAATCTCTAGTTTTTTGTTTGCAGAAATGCCACTTCTAGGTTGGTAATTTACTTGCAAACATGAAATTGCTAGTTATTAAGATTCCAATGAAGGTGCTATGAATTTCTTAAAAGATTTTAGATACTTTCAATTGCTTTCTTGGCACTTTTTATTTCAAAATTAGAATATGAATTTTCCGCAAATTCAGAGCCTGTGAAATTGCATTGGATGATATTACGCACATTTGATTTGGAGGTGAGCATATATTTTGTTTTATGAGCCTAATGACCAAGAAGAATTATACCTCTTTTTGTTATTACAATTGTTCGGGTCAGCTTACGCGCAAATATTGTACATTACTCTAATCGCTTACATAATAATCGATGGTTTATATTTGTTATAATAACTTTAAAAGATTTATGATTATTAACGTTCATTCGGGTTAGCAGATTCAGAGTTTGAAAATAATTTGTTGCTAGAGTTATATGGTGAAAGAAAGGAGATTGATGATTCATATAGCCGATCACAACTAGTTTGACATTGATGTGTAGAAGACTGATTTATTGATTTATTGTTGCTCTATGAATCTAGAAAGAACAAGGGAGAACCATGAAAATTTAAACTTTTTGTTAATTGTTTTTTTTTCCAATCTGCCCCAGAATCGCCAAAATCACCTTCTAATTCCCATTTTGGTGAAACAAATTGGTGATGTCATGTAGCGTAGTATGAAAGGTGTGGCCTAGCAGTCAATGAATTGGGTGAAAGTCGTGAGAGACCAGGCTCAAATTTCAGTAGAGACGAGTGATTTCTTCCCATCTATTGAACCCTTGGTGGGTACCAGAAATGCCACAGTTATCAAAAAAAAAAAAATGACGAAACTGGAAAAATAGCTCTAGATGGATTTGAAGCCTTGGTGGGCATTAAACCTATGGTGGTTATTCATCCTAAACTCGACAATATTGGTTTATAGTCTTAATTTTACACATAGTTAGATATCTTAGTCGGGGGCTTAAGATAAACGCCCCCGTCTAAGAGAACTGGCAAATGTAGTTAGTAGGTTTTGAAGAATAATGCCTAATTCTTACTTAACTCCAAACTTCTTTCCTGGAAGTGTATTTCTGAGCTCATAATATCTAAAATTCTGTCTGTATTTTTAACATATCCATCTTACTATGATCTGATAACTTAAGTAGTGTTGGATAGTTTATAATACTAAAAAGACAAGCCTGTTCTGAAAAGGTTCCAACCTTTTGAAATTTTGTTCTATAAATAAGAACATTGTGGGTACTTCTAGACGAGAGACATTGTATTCCCAGAGAACGTTGTTGGGGCAATCCATCTTTCGAGGAAGTGTTCTACACGCCTCAAGCTATATATGTTAGGCTATCTATATTTTCCCCCTCTCTTTATCAACTTTTCTAACAAGTAGTACATGTTTTGTTGATTCGTCCTTTTTCTGCAGGAGAAAGATTTGCTTGAGTTGCTGATAGCATTGAAGAATTGTGTTAATTAGAGGGAAAATAAAATATGGAGAAAGCGAATGCTAGCAAACCTGTAATGCAGCATCCTGATTCTGATCACTTATCAGCTTCTTCATCTGATTCGTCGCTGGAACTAAGTACTCATCCAAAGGAGTCTCTTGGAGATTTATATACAAAGTCCGAACCAGATGCTTCCCTATCTCCTAGTCCAGCAATCTCACCGTTTCCTGGTGTTTCTTCTCAGACGTCACAGTGGAGTATGATGAGTAATTCTCCGCGTGCTGAAACAGGAAATCCATTATTCCCCGATGCTTTTCCTCAGAATCTTGATCCAATGAAATCCCCTCCATCACATAGTACTATGGATCATCCTCCAGGTTATGATCCTAATCGTATTCCTAAATCCATTTTTTCGAGCAAGCCTACCACCCCGGAATGGAGCACTGCGTCAAATGAGTCATTATTTAGTATTCAAATGGGAACCAACAGCTTCTCCACAGATTACTCTTACTTGCTATCCAAATCTCAAGAACTCAACAAGCCTGAGGAATGGAAAAATTCTCCATATTATGCATCCGAAGTTAAATCCAATGACAGTAAGAACTTATCTTCCCCCCTTCCCCCTCTTATCGGGGTAAGCAGAGATAACGATGGAAAAAGTGCAAGAGCATCGGAAGGTCCTGGTATAGAGAAGAATGTCGAGAACCCCAAAATGGTCTCTGAGGAAAAACCTGCGAATAATAATATCAAGGAAAAGACAAGTAATGTCATTGAAGAGCCTGCTGCTACCACCTCTAACAGGACTGATGAAAGAGCTGTTAGGACTGATGACAGAGCTGTTCCTCCAACTGAGGCTACTCGTATTTCTTCACCTGCTCGTACATCTTCACCTTGCCACTCCGAGGCGAGTGGAAACAGTAGTAGTTCCTTTGCTTTCCCAGTGTAAGCTCTCCTTTCAGCGGTTTACATACAAATATTGGAACATAAACAAAAAAATTCTTTTTTCTTAACAAAAATAGAACATAAACATTTTATACCCTACAAAAGTATAAGGATACTTGGCAATTATGACAATCATCACCTTTTTCGTCAAAATAACAGCTGGGATAAAAGGTAAAAGCATCATACTGCTTTTTTGTGTAAAAGAGACGTGTAATTGACATCCAGAAACATAGAACTTTCTGCTGTTTTATTTTTTCTAATTAATAATCTCATTCTCTTGTCGAACTTTATGCTCTATAGCATTAATTTTCCTCTCATCATGGTTGCACCATGCACTATATATTTCTTTTGTGCTCATATTTGTACGAGACATCATGTTACCAAATTGCTGTCTAACATTATCCATTTTTCAATTTTGTGTCTTCCTTTTTAAAGACAGATACAAAGATTTTCCTGACAGTCTAAAGTTGTATTGCTTTCAGTGGATACTTTTAAACATCATGATTCATACATAGGGTATGCTATTCTATGTATTGGTGTCACTATCCTAAGAGGCGTTACCTGTATTCTGAATTTATCTATCAGAAAAAAATAATTGTTATCTTTCCTAGCTTTGCAAACATAACATTTATGAGTCTGGACCAAAGAAGTTGAATTTCAGACAAAACCTTTTAACTTATGAAATAAGCATTGCATTGTTGTATTTAGTATGTGACTAATATTGTTGTTTTTCTGCTCCCAATTATTTGATCAGATATAAAAGTTTGCCTTTTGAAATGAGAGGGGTCGCCTTTTGATGTTTTAAATGTGTTTCATTTGACAGATTGGATTCAGCATTTTGTTTATGCCTTGGGGATTTTTGATGTAGTGATCTTCTTAATGTTCTTTAATAATTAGAGAAACTTTTATATTAGCGCCAAACTTCTTTTGAAGGACAGTTTTAAAATCTTTTGAGAAATGGATTTAACCTTCTATTATTTTTTGGATCTGGACTTGATCATGTTATTGCACTGCTAATTGAGAATAACCGCTTTTTTCCCATGTTTATCATTCTCTCTTTCTTTATCTATCTATCTATGTTAAGGTTTCGTATTTGAGATGACGTTGTTATCTTTTGTGATATATGGTTTGCGAGGAGTCATTACCATGCATGAAATACATTTGAACTGTGTCTGATTAATTTTTTGTTCAATCCAGACTAGTAAATGATGGTGCGAAAAGCAACTCGCTGAAAGGTGCCACTGAGAAAGTAGAGAAACCTCAATCTCAACCAGAGTTCCAACCAGAAAAGCAGCCACAACACAAGCAATCAGAATCACAGCCTAAACCAGCAGAGAAAAGTTGGTGTTCATGTTTCGCATGTTGGCCTCGCTGTTGTTGATATATGTTTTTCCTCTCCTGTGTACATTGACAAGAATATTGACTAAACCATCTTCACTTCATCCACGACGCTTCTCAGCTGAACTGAGGAAAGTTGGAAGTTAGGTCAATATAATGAAATGGTATAGTCTTCACTAAGAAGCTTTGCAGATAATATTAGGGTGCCTGAAGATCCTTAATATCGTAAGTGTTAATCGGTCGATCTTCTGCTCTTAGGAAGTGTTTGATGAATATGCATGCTTTCTGGTGAAATATTGATCTAACACTATTAACTACCATAAGTTGCAGTGGTCTTCATTAGTCACATTCTACTGATCTCAGCTAAGGAGTTTCAGCTGTGAGAAAATTGTACAACTTTGTAAGGGAGGAAATTCTTTTTCTAGGATGACTATTTATTTGCAGATTGTAGTGGCCAAAACCTAACATGGGCTGAGCCGAGCAGTGTCCAGCACCGAGCTGAGTTCCATATTGGCTGACATGACATTCAATTATTGGACGACATGATATTCCATCACAGACGCACCAGGCCTTTGGTACGCCTTCTGACCCCGTTAAGATAGACCAGATCAACTCGCAACGTTCATGGTGTGAGATATCCATACAGTCCCTAGACTTCCAAGGACGTGCCTGCACCCAACTCTCCGCACCCCCTCCATCTTAGTCGGGCTGTTGGACACGTCAATCCACTACGTAGAGGGGATCAATCCTCTTCAGCGGGAAAATCGTGCAACACTATAACTTTGATTACCTGAATCTCTCTAAGTTCTCTCATTATAAGTTCTGTTTGTCGTAAAACACATCGCTGAACCTATTTAGTCCGAGTCGTGTTGTGTATTGGCTGCTTTAACACACCAATGTAACTCTCCAAGGTCGGAGGCACATTACTGTATAAGAACTCTTTACTGCTTTCTCTTTATCTTTTGTCCATTATGTCTTGGTTATACATCTAAGTGGTGGATTCTGGAATACATATTTTCAGTGGAATTATGATTTATGAGGCCATGGCTGGCAGCAGATTATGATAAACCAGAATGTAATGTGGATGCAACATCTGAAGCCTCAGTTCATGAAAACTTTAATAGTTTAATCAACTCAGGAACTGATATCAAGTGCATTAGCCAGATACATGATGACTTTATTTACTTATTTATATTATAATTAGTTTGTGCACACCTCGACTATTCCTCTAGTAACCTGTCAAGAATTGATATTGAGTGCATTATTAGCTAAATATAGATGAATTGATGACTTCTATCTTTTTCCTGATAATGGTGGTGTTCGATTCAGTTTGTGTGCACATTGGCTATTTCATTGAGTATCTGCTCTTCTCCACCAGCACTAGCATCGAGTAACTCTGCCTAACAAGGTTTAGACGAAGAAATCATCTACTAGAATTTTTTAGAATCGTGGTATCCCAGAATTTTTATCCACATTGTTGACCACTAAACCACGTGCCAATAAATTAAAGTTTGTACTACACATTTTCCTTTGACTAGTTGATCTTTTTAAATTTTAAGTGCTACAACTGACATCAGCATCTTTTCCACCAACAGACTGCATTGTACTATATTTCTTCCTATATTTGGCAGAATTGACTTGGATAATAAAGTCACCATTGCAGAAAATAGTTGGATTGTTGTGCAGTAATGTGAAATGGAACAAAAGGTCCTTGCTTTATTTTAGTTACTTTTTGACTAACCATGGTTAGTCAGAAATGTACTCTTTTCTTATTGGACTAACCATGGATTCGATACTCAATTATTCTTTCTAATGGATGTTTCTAAATATTCACGTGAATGATGCCCCCACTCTCTTAATTGCTTCCCTTTTTGTTGCTGGAAACCATAATATTTTGTGAGATTTTTTTTTTTTACTCAAAGTCGATTTTTACATCATATCAATGGATATCCAACTTTCGTTAGTTTTAGACATTTTTTATCACTTAAATTAATATAAATTTAACTCCTCACATCTTAACTTGATTGATCTTCTTCTTGAATCAAGTATGTGAAATATTTTGTTAAGGAATGACGGACAAACTCAACTTTAGGATCTTTGTCCACTTTGATACAATGTTAAGGGTTTATGATACGTCTAACCCAAATAAGAGACTTGGTTTTTATTAATAAACTGTGTCTCTCTCTCTTTCTCTACGTGTGTCAATATATATTCTTGGTTCTTAGAGAGATATCAACTTTCTTGAATTCAGTTGCCATTTAAGAAACTTCCTTGTTCAACAGAGAAAAAGAAAAAGATTCAAAACAAAATTTAAATCAGTCTAGGGAAGTCAAGTCTTCTCTTGCTATTGCTAGTGGCTAACAATATATTGTCTAAATAATACTCCATATTTGACCCATTTCTTCTTCATCTCTTTTTTCTACTCTCTTTGTAATCTTATACAAACAAAGTTGTGATGGGCTAGAGCCGTGGAATCAGTCACTAATACTTGTATTATGATAGACTACTACAACATATCCCTTGGGATGCAGTCATTTTTCGGATCGGATCCTGCGTGAATACTGAATGTTTGTGCATTGGGCGGCCCTTTTGGTCGATAAAAATTTAATTATATTATTGATGTAAAATCGAGATAAAAAATAATTGTGGTAAGTTAACCTCCAACATAAACTTGTCATTCAATATAATGAATCTCATAGTATTGAACCAAATATAACATATAATAGTGAGAAATTATTCAGTCGGTCCCAATTTTATATCACTATAATTTTCCCTCTCAAATAGGTTGCCAAAAGTTATTTCATCATCTTTTGGATCAGATCCACCTATAGACTCGTCATAATTTGACTTTGGCGCTATAGATTGGATAGTAAACACGATAATTTATCTTGTTTTTTTCTTTTCCCCCTATTCTGTCTCTTTTGGATGGACACTTGCAAAATTCTGACAAAGTAAGTAAAATAAAATATACAAAAACATTTTTTTATCTGTTGACGTAAGAACTACGAATGCTGATGTAAGATTGACGTGATCACGGATGACCTTATGTTTAGGAATTATGACAATATGATACAACAAAAAAAGGAAAAGAATGGGACAAAAATATCTTTAAGTGTAAATAATTTTTAGTTTATTAGGTTAGTTTACATTAAGCTAACTGCAGATAGCTAAACAATTGTACAAGCATGGATATAATCAAAAAGATAAATAAGTTACTACAACTTATTAAACAATTTTTACATAGCACATTACATAACTAATAAATCTTTTTAATTTTTGTTAGTTTATGATGAGTGCACTGTCATAAATAACATACACAAGCCATGGATTCAAACAAAATATGATGTAAACACGCACAAAAATACAACTTTAATTTCTTAGGATTTGAGAATTTGGGATTTAAATATGATTTTTTGCCTAAGATAGAATAACCAAAAAAACAGCAATGTGATTATTAATGAACTCCAGAATCTAATTCAAATAATAAGGTAGGAACAGTATGTGCACAGTGCATATAGAAATGAAATTCAAATAAAGGCAACGAAATAGCTATATACTTACTCATTAACAGTTAGTTTTAATATAGTTAATGTCATGATAATTGTTGTTAGCTTAAAGTATATATATATTTGTATGAATATTGCCTTATGTTTTACGTTTGTTTCGTCGATTTAGGATGTAAAATGTATTTATTTATATTAATTTGAGGTGTTTTTATGTGTAGGAATGATCCGGGAACAATCGGAGGCGAAATGTGCGAAATGAGAGAAATTAGATCCAAAACGGACGAAAACAGGAAAATTGGACATTGCAGCGCCACAAGTAGCGCCTAGCCCTACTTGTGGCGCCAAAAATAGAAGCCTCAAATTGGCAGCGCCGTTGAGGGCGCCTGGCACTGGGCAGGGCGCCAGTGGCGTGAAACTTGTCCAAATTCGCCCGGGACACGGTTATTTCGGCCATAGACCTACCCAACACGTATAAAAGCAAGATGTGATGACCCAAAAGGTCATCACTTGTTTTAGAAATGAATTCAGTATTCCGAGGCCTTAAAACCTCCTTTTATCTCACATCAATTTGTGTGCGCAGTCCGGGCGTGTATCCGAAAATCCATTATGTGAAAATATGTGGAAAATGATGAATTTTGCATTTAAAATGAATTTTGGTTGACTTCGGTCAACATTTTGGGTAACGGACCCGGACCCATGATTTGACGGTCCCAGAGGGTCCGTAGGAAAATATGGGACTTGGGCGTATGTCCGGAATCGAATTCCGAGGTCCCAAGCCCGAGAAATAAATTTTTAAAGAAAATTATTTTCTGGAATATATATGAGTTTTTGGAAATAAAATATGTTTGAAATTATGGTATCGGGCCCGTATTTGGGTTCCGGAGCCCGGTACAGGTCTTATATATGATTTAAGTTGAGCCTGTAAAATTTGGTAAGAAACGAACTTGAAATGACGTGATTCGGAACCTTAGTTGAAAATTTTGAAACTTTGAAAGTTCATGAGATTTCCTTGGATTTTGATGGTAAATTCATAGTTATTGATATTATTTTGAGGATTTGATTGCACGAGCAAGTTCGTATGATGTTTTTAGGTTGGTGTACATGTTTGGTTTGAGCCCCGAGGGCTCGGGTGAGATTTGGATAGGCCACGGAGTGGATTTGAACTTGGAAAATTGCAGGTTTCAGCTGGTATGTGTTGCGGGCCCTGATCTCGCAATTGCGAGGTCTGTGAACTTGGTAATTGCGAGGGGCTCTTCACAAATGCAAAGTAACCCCTGGCCAGCCTTGCTCGCAATTGCAAGCATCCCGTCGCAAATGCGAAAACCCCAGGAATCCCCAGTCGTCGCAAATGCGACAGTCCCTTCGCAAATGCAAGTTCGCAATTGCGAACATCGATCATAAATGTGAGGATAGCAGGTCCTGAAGGGGTTCACAATTGCGAACATTGGTCGTAATTGCGACATCTGCGACCTGCTAAATTCCTAACTTAGCCGAAAATTTCTCATTTTTCAAACTCTTTCAAAACATCAACTCTCTTGGGCGATTTTCCAAAGAGAACTTCTTCTCCAAATCAATTGTAAGTCATTTCTAACTCGTTTTCTTTAATCTTTAACATCTTTCACATGATTTCAACTCAAAATCAAAGATTTTCATGGGGAAAA
Source organism: Nicotiana tabacum (assembly GCF_000715075.1). Taxonomy (NCBI): domain Eukaryota; kingdom Viridiplantae; phylum Streptophyta; class Magnoliopsida; order Solanales; family Solanaceae; genus Nicotiana; species Nicotiana tabacum. The sequence goes on along the minus strand of NC_134101.1, from coordinate 85,626,229 downwards.
TTGGGTGTTTTTGGGTAGAACTTAGGTTTTCAAATTTTGGGGATTTGGACATCGATTTGAGGTCCGATTTCAAAAAAAAAATATATTTAGGTTCGTGGGTGAATAGGTAATCGAGTTTTGGTTCGAACCTCGAATTTTGACCATGTGGGCCCGGGGTTGATTTTTGACTTTTTGGAAAAATCTTCATAAAATCTGTTTTCATGCATTAGAATTAATTCATTTAGCATTTATTGATATAGTTAAGTAACTTGTGGCTAGATACAAGCGAATTGGTGGTGAAAACAAGAGGTAAATGGATAGTTGAGGCTTGAATTGTGTTCGTGGCATCGAGGTAAGTGTTTGGTCTAACCTTAGCTTGAGGGATTAGGAGTTGTCTTATTTGCTATGTGTTAATTGTGAAGTACGACGTATAAGCATGGTGACGAGTATCTATATGTCGGTGTCAAACATGCCTGTGGGTCTAGTGTTGTAATTCTTGTGACTCCGTTGGGATTTATTCATGCTTAATATGTTGATTATCATTGTTGGTTCCCTTGACGGGATGTTATTGTTTATGATATTGTCTCACTTTCCGGGATGTTATTGTAATTATATCGCCTCCCTTGCCGTGATATTATTGTTTATGATATTGTTTCCCTTGCCGGGATGTTGTTGTTATACTCTTGTTCCCTTACCGGGATTCTTTTGTGATTGTTTTCGATTTGTAAATGGGATCGGGTAGCACGCCTCCACGAAAACATATGAAATGGGAGCGGGTTGCACTCCTACAACAAGATATATGAAATGGGAGCGGGATGCACGCCTGCAACAAGATATATGAAATGGAAGCAGGTTGCACACCTACAACAAGATATATGAAATGGGAGTGGGTTGCACGCCTGCAACGAGATATATGAAATGGGATCGGATTGCACGCCTGCAACGAGATATATGAAATGGGATCGGGTTGCACGCCTGCAATAAGATGTGAAATGGAATATTTGTTTTCCTTATCCTTGTTAGTAATTGGATTTTGGTTTCTTTATATTCCTCTTGATATTCTGTTGTTATATGTTACTCCCCGAAGTATATTTCCCCCTCCCATCTTTAAATGCAATTATCCACTTTTATTTTTCCGCTGTATATGATTTAATTGCACAGGTTTATTTGGTAGTCTATTCCTATCCTCGTCACTACTTCGCCGAGGTTAGGCTAGGCACTTACCAGCACATGGGGTCGGTTGTGCTGATACTACACTCAGAACTATGTGCAGATACTGGTACTGGAGCGTTTGGACGGTAGTGAGGTTGCTGCCTTCAGTCCAATAGGCGACCCGAGGTAGTCCTACAGGCGTCCGCGGGCCTTGGTGCCTCCTTCTATCATTTTTTCTGTTTTTACTTATTTAAAGACAGACTTGTGTATTTCTATTCAGACCTTATTTGTAGTATTCTTAAACAGTCTGTGAAATTGTGACACCAAATTCTGGGTAGAGTTGTATTTAGACTTCCGCAGTTTGTATTAAGTTAAATTATCAGATTTTGTCTTCCGCTTAATTATTTTCGTTATTTGTATGATATCTACTCATCACTAATAATGGTTTAAAACTGGAAAAGGTTAAGTAATTAGAATAATTTAGCTTGCCTAGCTCTCACTAGTAGGTGCCATCATGACTCTCGAGGGTAAGAAATCCGGGTTGTAACAAGTTGGTATCAGAGCTCTAGGTTGGTTAGGTCTCATAATTCACAGACAAGCTTAGTAGAGTCTGAGGGGATCGGTACAGATATGTCTGTATTTATCCCCTAGAGGCTACAGAGTTAGGAAAAACTTCACATCTATTCTTTCTTGTCGTGCGGTTTTGTTCCTCAATGCTAATTATATTTCTACTCTATTCTTTCGTAGATGGCGAGAACACGTGCTTCCTCATTCACTGATCAGCATCTCGAGCCCCCAGCAGTAGCTCATACGAGGGGCCGAGGCCGAGGCCATGCTAGAGGCCGACGCAGGGGCAGAGCTCATCCTAGAGTAGCATCACCAGTGGCGGAGCCTCAGGTTGAGTTTGATGATGAGGTTTTGGCCGAGGCAGTTCCGGTGGGCCCAGCTCATGTCCCAGAGGGGTTCATTTCTACCCCAGTACTCCAGGATGCTCTGGTCCGTCTAGTAGGCCTTATGGATAGTGTCACCTAAGCAGGCTTGATTCTTGTAACATCAGTCATCTCTTAGGCTGGAAGAGGAGACCAGACTCCTGCTACCCACACTCCGGAGCAGATGGCTCCCCAGTTTCAGACTCCAGCAACTCAGCCAATTAGAGCAGTTCAACCGGGTGTGGTAGCTCAGACCGGTGATGGAGCAGTTATGTCTGCTGATGCCTTGTGGAGATTGGACAGGTTCACCAAACTCTTCACTACCACTTTCAGCGGTTCATCTCTTAAGGATCCCCAAGATTATTTAGACAAATGTCATGAGGTTCTCAGGAACATAGGGATAGTGGAGACCAATGGGTTTGACTTTGCTACTTTTTGCTTATCTGGATCCGCCAAAACTTGGTGGAGGGATTATTGTTTGGCTAGACCAGTTGGGTCACCAGCTTTGACTTGGGATCGGTTTTCTTAGCTGTTTTTGGAGAAGTTTCTTCCTGTCATTCAGAGAGAGATCTATCGGAGGCAGTTTGAGCGTCTCCAGCAGGTTTCTATGACTGTTACTCAATACGAGACCAGGTTTATTGACTTGGCACATCATGCTCTTCTTATACTTCCCACTGAGAGAGAGAGAGAGGAGGAGGAAGTTCATTGAGGGACTCATTCAGCCTATTCGATTGCATATGGATAAGGAGACGGGAAGTGAGATTTATTTTTAGGAGGTGGCCAATGTGGCCAGGAGAGTTGAGATGGTTCTATCGTAGAGGAGTGGTCAGGGGTCTGACAGGAGGCCTCGTCATTCAGGTAGGTTCAGTGGTGCCTCGTTTGGAGGTAGGGATTCGAATGGTAGGGGCTATCCTCCTAGGCCTTTTCAGTCAGCACTTCAGGTTTCTCACAGTGCTTCAGGTAGTCGTGGTTCTCACATGCAGTATTCTAATCAGCAGCCCTATAGTGCATCGCCAGCTCCTATCAGTGCACCTCTGCTTCAGAGTTTTCAGGGTCATCAGCCCTAGCATCTGAGGGCTTGTTTTACTTGTGGAGACACGAGGTACATTGCTAGATATTGCCCTCGAGCACCGAGCAATTCTCAGCACTAGGGTTCCCGTGCCATGGTTCAGGCACCGAGTGTTTTACCGCTCGCCCAGCCAACTAGAGGTGGAGGTAGAGGTGCTAGAGGTGGAGGTAGAGGTATTAGAGGTGGAGCTCAGGCCGCTAGAGGTGGAGGCCAGCCAGTAGGATGTCGTCCCAGAGACGTAGTTTAGAGTGGTGGGGCCCAGCCCCTTTGTTATGCTCTTCTAGCTATGCCTAAGGTTGAGGCTTCTGATGCAGTTATCACAAGTACTATTCTAGTTTGTAATAGAGATGCTTCAGTTCTATTTGATCCAGGATCTACATACTCCTATGTGTCATCTTATTTTGCACCGTATCTGGTCATGCTTAGTGATTCCTTGAATGTTCCTATATATGTGTCTACATCGATCGGTGATTCTATTGTGGTAGACCGTGTCCATCGTTCATGTATAGTTGTGATTGGGGGTCTTGAGACTCGAGTAGATTTGTTAATTTTGGATATGGTTGATTTTGATATCATATTAGGGATGGACTGGTTATCACCTTACCACGCTATCTTGGACTGTCATGCCAAGACTGTGACTTTAGCCTTGCCGGGGTTGCCTCATTTAGAGTGGAGAGGGACTCCTGGTCATTCTACCTATAGTGTTATCTCATATATGAAGGCTCAGCGTATGGTTGAGAAGGGGTGTTTGGCCTATTTGGCATATGTTCATAATTCTAGTGTTGAGGTTGCTTCTATGGATTTTGTGCCAGTTGTTCGTGAGTTTTCGGAGGTATTTCCTTCAGACCTGCCAGGTATGCCAGCCGACGGGGATATTGACTTCTGCATTGACTTGGCTCCGGACACTCAGCTCATTTCTATTCTGTCGTATCGTATGGCCCGCCCGAGTTGAAAGAGTTGAAGGAGCAATTGCAAAACTTGCTTGATAAAGGCTTCAATAGGCCTAGTGTTTCGCCTTGGGGTGCGACGGTGTTGTTTGTTAAGAAGAAGGACGAATCGATGAGGATGTGTATAAATTACCGGCAGTTGAACAAAGTTACAATCAAGAATAAGTATCCATTGCCAAGGATTGATGATTTGTTTGATCAGCTTCAGGGTGCCAAGGTATTTTCGAAGATTGACTTGAGATATGGCTACCATCAGTTGAGGATTACGGCATCTGATGTCCCTAAGAAAGCTTTTCGCAATCGGTACGGGCATTATGAGTTCTCGGTGATGTTATTTGGGTTGATAAATGCCCCAACAGCTTTTATGGATTTGATGAACCGAGTGTTCAGGCCTTACTTGGATTCGTTCGTAATAGTCTTCATTGATGATATTTTGATCTATTCCTGTAGCCGGGAGGAGCACGAGCAGTATTTGAGAGTGGTTCTTCAGACTTTCAGAGATAGTCAATTGTATGCTAAGTTTTCGAAGTTTGAGTTCTGGTTGAGTTTAGTTGCATTCTTGGGTCATGTTGTATCAGCAGAGGGTATTCATGTAGATCCGAAGAAGATAGAGGCAGTCAGGAACTGACCTAGAGCCACATCAGCTATAAAGATCCGGAGTTTCTTGGGTTTGGCAGGCTACTACCGTCAGTTTGTGGAGGGGTTTTCATCTATAGCATCCCCTATGACTAGGTTGACCCAGAAGGGTGCTCAGTTCAGGTGGTCGGACGAGTGTGAGACGAGCTTTCAGAAGCTCAAGACAACTTTGACTACAACGTCGGTGTTGGTTTTGCCCACAGGTTCAGGGCCATATACAGTTTATTGTGATGCATCTCGTATTGGACTTGGTGCAGTGTTGATGCAGGATAACAAGGTTATTGCATATGTTTCATGTTAGTTGAAGATTCACGAGAAGAATTATCAAGTTCATGATTTGGAGTTAGTAGCCATTGTTCACGCGTTGAAGATTTGGAGGCATTATCTGTATGGTGTGTCATGTGAGGTGTTCACGGATCACAAGAGTCTACAGTACTTGTTCGAGCAAAAGGAGCTAAATTTGAGGCAGAGAAGGTGGTTGGAGCTATTGAAAGACTATGATATCACCATCTTATATCATCCGGGAAAGGCCAATGTGGTGGTCGATGCTTTGAGTAGGAAGTCAGCCAGTATGGGTAATTTAGCGTATATTACGATCGGTGAGAAACCACTTGCTTTGGATGTTCAGGATTTGGCCAATCAGTTCGTGAGGTTGGATGTTTCTAAGCCTAGTCGTGTGCTAGCTTGCATAGTCGCACGTTCTTCTTTATTGGAGCATATCCGAGCTCGACAGTATGATGACCCTCATTTGTGTGTCCTTAGGGACACAGTGCAGCACGGTGGTTCCAAGCAGATTACATTAGGAGATGATGGAGTTTTGAGACTGCAGGGTAGAGTTTGTGTGCCTAATATGGATAGGCTCCGAGAGTTGATTCTAGAGGAGGCCCACAGTTCCTGGTATTTTATTCATCCGGGCGCCGCTAAGATGTATCAGGATTTGCGGAAGCATTATTGGTGGAGGAGGATGAAGAAGGACATTGTTGCATATGTGGCTCGGTGTTTGAATTGTCAGCAGGTTAAGTACGAGCATCAAAGACCTGGTGGTTTGTTCCAGAAGATTGAGATTCCTGGGTGGAAGTGGGAGCTTATCACTATGGACTTCGTTGTTGGACTCCCATGGACTCAGAGGAATTTCGATGCAGTGTGGGTTATTATTGATAGGCTGACCAAGTCAACACATTTCATTCCTGTGGCAGTCTTCTATTCTTCCGAGAGGTTAGCTGAGATCTATATTCGGGAGATTGTTCGTCTTTATGGTGTGCCCGTGTCTATCATTTCGGATCGAGGTACGTAGTTTACCTCACATTTATAGAGAGCGTTTAAGCGGGAGTTGGGCACATGGGTTGGGTTGAGCACAACATTTCATCCTCAAACGGACGGGCAGTCCGAGCATACTATTCAGATTTTGGAGGATATGCTCTGAGCTTGTGTCATTGACTTTGGAGGCTCGTGGGATCAGTTCTTGCCTTTAGCGGAGTTTGCCTACAACAATAGCTACCAGTCGAGTATCCAGATAGCTCCTTATGAGGTTGTATATGTTAGGCGGTATCGGTCGCCAGTTGGATGGTTTGAGCTGGGAGAGGCTCAGTTGTTAGGTACGGATCTAGTACAGGATGCCTTGGACAAGGTCAGGATTATTCAGGGTAGGCTTCGTATAGCTTAGTCCAGGCAAAAGAGTTATGCCGACCGTAAGGTTCGTGATTTGGCATTAATGGTCGGTGAGCGGGTGTTGCTTCGGGTGTCGCCTACGAAGGGCGTGATGAGATTTGGGAAGAGGGGAAAGCTTAGCCCTAGTTTCATTGGCCCGTTTGAGATTTTTGATCGAGTGGGAAAGGTGGCTTACAGACTTGTATTGCCGCCAAGTTTATCAGTTGTGCATCCAGTTTTTCATATGTCCATGCTTCAAAAGCCCACGTGTTAGATTTCAGCACTATCCAGTTGGACAAGGACTTGTCCTATGAGGAGGAGTCGGTAGCTATTCTAGACCGGCAAATTCATTAGTTGAGATCGAAGAGTTTCCCTTCTGTTCGTGTTCAATGGAGGGGTCCGCCTGTTGAGGCATCAACCTGGGAGTCCGATTATGATATGCGAAGCCGTTATCCCCATCTTTTCTTCGACTCAGGTACTTTCTTCTTATGTCCGTTCGAGGACGAACATTTGTTTTAGAAATGAATTTCGTGTTCTGAGGCCTTAAAACCTCCTTTTTATCTCACCTCGATTTGCATGCACAGTCCGCGCATGTATCCGAAAAGCCATTATATGAAAATCTGTGAAAATGATGAATTTTGCATTTAAAATGAATATAGGTTGACTTCGGTAAACATTTTGGGTAAACGGACCTGGATCCATGATTTGATGGTCCCGAAGGGTCTGTAGAAAAATATGGGACTTAAACGTATACCCAGAATCGAATTCCGAGATCCCAAGCCCGAGAGATAAAAATTTTAAAGGAAATTATTTTCTGGAAATATATGAGTTTTTGGAAATGAAATATATTTGAAAGTGATGGTATCAGGCCCGTATTTTGGTTCCAGAGCCCGGTATAGGTCTTATATATGATTTAAGTTGAGCCTGTAAAATTTGGTAAGAAACAGACTTGAAATGACGTGATTCGGAACCTTAGTTGAAAATTTTGAAACTTTGAAAGTTCATGAGATTTCCTTTGATTTTGATGGTAAATTCATAGTTATTGATGTTATTTTGAGGATTTGATTGCATGAGCAAGTCCGTATGATGTTTTTAGATTGGTGTGCATGTTTGGTTTGGAGCCCCGAGGGCTCGGATGAGTTTTGGATAGGCCACAGAGTGGATTTGAACTTAGAAAATTGCAGATTTCAGCTGGTATGTGTTGCAGGCCCTGATCTCACAATTGCGATGTCATGAGTCGCAATTCCGAGGTCTGTGAACTTGGTAATTGCGAGGGGCGCTTCGCAAATACGAAGTAAGCCCTGGCCAGCCTTGCTCGCAATTACGAGCATCCCGTCGCAAATGCAAAAACCCCAGGAATCCCCAGTCGTCGCAAATGTGACAGTCCCTTCGCAAATGCGAGTTCGCAATTGCAAACATCGATCCCAAATGCAAGGATAGCAGGTCCTAAAGGGGTTCGCAATTGCGAACTGTGATGACCCAAATGTTTTAAAAATGAATTCTACATTACGAGGCCTTAAAAACCTCTTTCAGCATCACCTCGATTTGCGTGCGCAGTCTGGGCGCGTAGCCGGAAAGCTATTATGCGAAAATCTGTGAAAAAATGTTAAAATTTTGACTTAAAATGCATTTAAGTTGACTTTGGTCAACATTTTGGGTAAACGGACCTGGACCTGTGATTTGACGGTCCCGGAGGGTCCGTAATAAAATATGGGACTTAGGCGTATGCCCGGAATCGAATTTCGAGGTCCCAAGAACGAGAAATGAATTTTTAAAAGAAATTGTTTTCTGAAAAATATAAAGGTTTTTGAAAGTTAAATACTAAGTGAAATATGTGGTTTCGGGCCGGTATTATGGTTCCGGAGCCTAGTACAGGTTCAACATAATTTATATGTGTTGTCCGTAATGTTTGGTAAGAAACGGGATCTATTTAACGTGATTCGGACCTTAAATGCAAAATCTGATGTTCAAAGAAGTTTTGAGAAATTCCATTGATTTTGAGGTTTAATTTGATGTTCATGATGTTATTTTGGCGATTTGATCGTACCGGATAAGTTCATATGGTGTTATGCAGTTAGTACGTATGCTTGGTTTAGAGCTCCGATGGCTCGGGTGAGTTTCGGATGTGTTTCGGAAGGTTTTGAACTCATAAAAAGTTGCAGGTTTTTCAGTTCTGGTGTTTTGGTATTTTCTTCTTCGCGTTCCCGGGAGGACCCTCGCGAACGCGATGAGTTATTCATGCTGAAGGAAATTTCCTTCTATGCAAACGCGAGACCCAGATCGCGAACGCGAAGCTTTGGGGGGGGTCTTTCCTTCGCGAACGCTGGTCTGGTATCGCGAACGCGAAGGCTTATGAGCCTGGGCAGGGGGGGTGTTATACCTACGCGAACGCGACCACCTGGACGCGAACGTGAAGGCTCGAGGAGTTAGTGCTCCGCGAACGCGAGCCCATTTCCGCAAATGCGAAGGTCTCTCAGGCCTAGCTCATCGCGAACGCAATTAGCCTGTCGCGAACGCATAGACCAAATTCGCCCAGTTATTTTTAAGTTCAAAAATAGAATGCATTACGGGAATTTCACCATTTTTCATAAACTTCATCTTCTCAACACCTATTAGGCGATTTTTGAAGAGGAACTTCACCATAGCTTCATAGGTGTGTAATCCTAAGCTCGTTTTCTTCCATTTTTATCAACACCCACTAGATTTGTAGGCCTAAAACATGAGATTAAGGGTAGAAAATTAGGGATTTGGGTAGAGTTAGGGTTTTTTGGTTATTTGGGAATTTGACCTTGTTTTGGGGTCGAATTTCAAAATAAATTATATATTCGGGCTCGTGGGTGAATGGGTGATCGGGTTTTGGTCTGAACCTCGTGTTTTGACCAAGCGGGCCCGGGGTCGATTTTTGACTTTTTGGGAAGAATGATTAGAAAGCTATAATTAAGCATTGGGATTGGATTATTTAATGTTTATTGATGTTATTAAGTCGATTATGTCTAGATATAATTGATTTGGAGCCAAATTCAAAAGGAAAAGCGGTATTTGAGGTTTGAGTTGGCCGTGAAAGTTCGAGGTAAGTGTTTGGTCTAACCTTAGCTTGAGGGATTAGGAATTGTGTCTTATTTGCTATTTGCTTCTTGTTGAGTATGACATATAGGCATGGTGACGAGTATCTATACGTTGGTGTCGGGTATGACCGTGAGTCTTAAACTGCAGTTTAATGTGTTCTTAAATAATACTACGGATGCTTTAATTAATGATTCTCGGTATTGAGCAAGAATTAAGATTGTTCTCGTGGAAATTACTTATGATTGAGTATTGGTGTTAGTGTTAGCTGAGATGGTTAGATGTTGGAATGAGATTGGATATAGTTGTTTCTCCCTTGCCGGGACGTATTTATTTTACGATCGAATCCCTTGTCGGGATAGCATAGTTCTTTGTTGATCCCTTTCCGGGACTCTTGGTATGATTGTTGTTAAATGTAAGTATATGGATCGGGTTACCCGCCGCAACAATGTTATATTGGATCGGGTTGCATGCCGCAACAATGATATAAATGGATCAGGTTGCACGCCGCAACAATGTTATATTGTATCGGGTTGCACGCTGCAACAATGATATAGTTGGATCGGGTTGCACGCCGCAATATTGTTAAATGATAGGGATCGGGTTGCACGCCGCAACAGTGTTATTATTGTTTTTTGTAAATCTTGAATTGTTCTCTTATATTTCTCTTAATTTTCTGCTGGATTTGGTATTTCCCCCGTAGAATGCACCCCCTCCCATCTTTAATTGTTTATTTCTGTTTTATTTTTCGCTGTATATTATATAATTGCACAGGTTTATTTGGTAGTCTGGTCCTAGCCTCGTCACTACTTCGCCGAGGTTAGGCCAGGCACTTACCAACACATGGGGTCGGTTGTGCTGATGCTACACTCTGCACTATATGCAGATTCCGGAGCAGCTTTTGGATAGTAGCACTTGGGGAGGCTGCCTTCAGTCCACCTAGAGATCCCAAGGTAGTCCTGCAGGAGTCCGCAGGCCCAGCGTTCTCTTCTATCTTATTATGTACTCTGTTTTCATTGATTTCGAGACAGATTGTATTTCTTTCAGATATTTGTTGTAATAATCTTAGTTGGTCCGTGATATTGTGACACCGAATTCTGGGTAGAGACGTATATTGACATTTGTAGCACTGGTTTTGGTTATTATATTAGACTAAGTCTTCCGCTTGATATCATTTATTGTTATTATTTAAATGTTGATTACCTATTAATTCAGATTGTTAAAAAGGGTTAAAAATGAAAGAGTTAGTAATTTCTATGTTTCGCTGCTTGCCTAGCTTCTACGAGTAGGCACCATCACGACTTCCAAGGGTGAAAAATCCGGGTCGTGACACGAACCTTGGTCGCAATTGCGACATTTGCGACCTGCTAAATCCTAACTTAGCCGAAAATTTCTCATTTTTCAAACTCTTTCAAAACATAAACTCTCTTGGGCAATTTTCCAAAGAGAAGTTCTTCTCCAAATCAATTGTAAGTCATTTCTAACTCGTTTTCTTCAATCTTTAACATCTTTTCAAATGATTCAACTCAAAATCAAGGATTTTCATGGGGAAATTGGGTGGTTTTGGGTAGAACTTAGGTTTTCAAATTTTGGGGATTTGGACCTCGATTTGAGGTCCTATTTCAAAACAAATTATATATTTGGGTGCATGGGTGAATAGGTAATCGGGTTTTGGTTCGATCCTCGGGTTTTGACCATGTGGGTTTGGGGTCGATTTTTGACTTTTTGGGGAAAATCATTGGAAAATTTATTTTCATGCATTAGAATTGATTCATTTAGCATTTATTGATATAGTTAAGTAACTTGTGGCTAGATACAAGCGAATTGGTGACGGAAACAAGAAGTAAAGCGGTAGTTGAGGCTTGAATTGTATTTCGTGGCATCGAGGTAAGTGTTTGGTCTAACCTTAGCTTGAGGGATTAGGAGTTGTGTCTTATTTGCTATGTGTTAATTATGGAGTACGACGTATAGGCATGGTGACGAGTATCTATACGTCGGTGTCAAGCATGCCTGTGAGTCTCGTACTTCAATTGTTGTGACTCCATTGAGATTTATTCATGCTCAATATGTTGATTATCATTGTTGGTTCCCTTGCCGGGATGTTATTGTTTATGATATTGTCTCCCTTGCCGGGATGTTATTGTTATGACATTGCCTCCCTTACCGGGATGTTATTGTTTACGATATTGTTTCCCTTGCCGAGATGTTGTTGTTATACTCTTGTTCCCTTGTCGGGATTCTTTTGTGATTGTTGTTGATTTATAAATGGGATCGAGTGGCTGGCCACCATGAAACATATGAAATGGGAGCGGGTTGCACGCCTGTAACAAGATATATGAAATGGGAGCAGGTTGCACGCCTGCAACAAGATATATAAAATGGGAGCAGGTTGCACGCCTTCAACAAGATATATGAAATGGGAGTGGGTTGCATGCCTACAAAGAGATATATGAAATGGGATCGGGTTGCACGCCTACAACAAGATATATGAAATGGGATCGGGTTGCACGCCTGCAACGAGATATATGAAATGGGATTGGGTTGCATGCCTGCAACAAGATGTGAAATGGAAGTGAATTCTGCATTTGTTTTCCTTATCCTTGTTAGTAATTGGATTTTGGTTTCTTTATATTCCTCTTGATATTCTGTTGTTATCTGTGACTCCCCGAAGCATGTTTTCCCCCTCCCATCTTTAACTGTAATTATCTGCTTTTATTTTTTCGATGTATATGATTTAACTGCACAGGTTTATTTGGTAGTCCGGTCCTAGCCTCGTCACTACTTCGTCGAGGTTAGGCTAGGCACTTACCAGCATATGGGGTTGGTTGTGTTGATACTACACTCTGCACTATGTGCAGATACTGGTACCGGAGCATTTGGACCGTAGTCAGGTTGTTGCCTTCAGTCCAACAGGTGACCCGAGGTAGTCCTGCAGGCGCCCACAGGCCTTGGCGTCTCCATCTATCATTTCTTTTTATGTTTTTACTTATTCAGAGACAGACTCATGTATTTCTATTCAGACCTTATTTGTAGTATTCTTAGACAGTTTGTGAAATTGTGACACCAAATTCTGGGTAGAGTTGTATTTAGACTTCCACAATTTGTATTAAGTTAAATATCAGATTTTGTCTTCCGCTTAATTATTTCCTCAATTTGTATGATATCTACTCATCACTGATAATGATTTAAAACTGGAAAAAGTTAAGTAATTAAAATAATTTGGTTTGCCTAGCTTTCACCAGTAGGCGCCATCATGAGTCTCGAGCGTGAAAAATCCAGGTCGTGACATAAGATCTAACATATTTTGAAGAGAGATCTAACATACTTTGAAGGAGAATTCACGTGGGGGAACACACACCACGCTTGGATGAGGATTCTACCTAGTTTTTCTTCATCTTCTCTTCTTATAATTTCATAGTTTATTAGTTCTAGAGTTTTGGGTGCTACATGAACGTTGTAGTTTGAAGCTTGAATTGTTCTTATTATTTTATCATATTGGTTTATTTATTCAATCTTGCACTTAATTATTTGATTGCTTGATCACCAATTGAATACTATCTACGAATCTAGGATTGAACTTGGGAGAGGGAATTCACGACTTCACATAAGATTGAGTAAAGAAAGATCTTAACTCTGGGGGGGGGGGATTTGCGGTTAGGATAGGAATATACCTAATCGCTTTGCTTGGTTACTATACATGAATTATAAATGCATTCTTATTAATCTTAATTCCATAGGAATATAGGCATTAGATTAGCTTGAACAGGCGAGTTGTACTTCGGGAGAAGATTACGAACAATATTAACTCTGTCAAACAATAAACCAGATAAATTAATTAGACGATTTAAGTAAAAAACTCAACGGTATTGTTAGCTAACCCATAGCTCTAGAATATTCACTCGCATTGAATTCGTCTCTGTAATTTGACAACTTATTTTCTTTAATCTCTTAATTTGTTACTCTAGATTAATTTTAGTTAAATATTCATACTTTAGGGTTCGCTTGAATAGATTAATTGTTTGGTTTAATTTAGTTGATAGTTAATTACAAGTCCCTATGGGTAGGATATCTAAAGTTACAATCCTATATTGCTTGTCGACCACGTATACTTGCGTGTGCATTTGGGAGCACCAAGTTTTTGGCGCCGTTGTCGGGGACTTAGAAATTAGCTATTTTTCTATATTAGACATTTTTTCCTATTGTTTCTTTAGTTCAGTTAGTATTTTTTATTTATTTTAACATGGCATATTGGAAAGAAAGTTATTCGAATGATGGTTATTCTTATTTTGATGATCCTTGTCCATATTGTGGAGGACCCCACTGGTGGAAAAATTATCAAAATGTTCCCGGGAGCGAATTGTGCGCACAATCTCAATCCTTCGAGTGGAATATTTGTAATATGTGTGGTGGTCAAGATAGCCATTGGGATGGTTATCCTAATTCTTTTCATCCTTTTCTGAGCCTTTATTATGATCTTTCTAATAGTGTTTATGAAATTGATAGGGGAAATAAAGTGTAGGATATGGAACATGATGCATATATTAGGGATATTCTGAGGCAAGTAGCAGAGTAACATGATGAACTCAAAAAAGATATGAAAAGAATGAGGGAAGCAATCACAAGAATGAAGGTAAATATGGAAGAATTTAATGAAGAGAGCGAGTTCCAACAAAAGAAAAATTTTGAAAAAGTGAAGATTTTGAGCTAAACATGGCTAGTGGAACAAGCTGAAAAGTTAGAAATATATGAGGCTCAACGTGAGGAAATTACAGATGGGATGAGACACTTTATAGAAGAAAGAGCTGAATTGGGGCAAGTGATTGAAAATTTTGGCACTGATATTCACGACTTGGAAGCTAAATTGATTGCAAAGGTTGATGCGTCTAACGCCCAACAAAATAGTTCTGAGTTGTGTGAAACTGAAAAGAAGCTTATACGCCAAATTGAGGAGCTAAAAGCGGAGAGTCAATCATTCGACCGTACTTTTATTAATGGATGTCCATGTTAAGGAAAGCACTCTAGATTCATGTGAGGAAGTTTATAATATTACATTTGAAGACTCGAGTGTGTGTGCATACGAGGATGTAAAGAGCAATACAATTCTAGAGTTAAGGCATACTGGTCCTCATTCCATATATTTTTCAATATTGTGTTTGGATGATGACGTGGAAATCGAGTCATCTGAGCCTTTGGAGGAGCCAATGGACGAGGAACATGGTGCTTATATTCTTGAATTCGTCGTGCCAGAGAGACAGAATTACATTCCTCATCCGAAGGCCAAGAAGTGTAGAATGCGAAATTAGTTACTTAGCCCAATTACATTTGTCCCACCACCCCGAGAGCATAACAGAAAGTTTGAAGCCAAATTAGGGGCTCAATTCATACGTTCGAGGTGGAGGCAAAAAGTGGTTCACGTCGTGCCGCGACGTTAAATTAGGCGCTTGTTGGGAGGCAACCCAGTTTTACTGCTTTCTTTTATTTTTGATTTTTTTCTTATTGTACTATTTTTGTAGTGTTGTTTTTGTATTTTGTAGGAGTACGAGCATGAATTCAAAGCCAATAGGCATGTGCAAAAGCGAGCAGGTGGTTGAAACTAAGTATGGGATGCCCGCACAAAGGATCATACCTAGGAGAAGTCTGAGTATCTTGTGAGATGTTAATGCTTCGGCCTTTGGCCTACCAGGGAGTCTCTTTTACCCTCTTGTTATTCTCAGTGTGCATTGAGGACATTGTAGAATTTTAAGTGTGGGGTGAGGAGATTGTTTAGATAATTTTTCGTGCTATCCTAGGTTAGTTGTAGTATTCTTTCTTAGTGTAGTAGTTTTATGTGAAGAAAAAAAATATTTGAAAAAAAAAGTGGAAAAAAATAGAAAATCTGGACTTTTCCCAACGATGGATCGCCTAAACAGTTTTCTTGAGGGATTGAAGTCTAAACAAAAAAAATTGAAAAATAGAAACACACAAAAACATGTCTTTTTTTGTAGCAATAATCCCCCGTGATTTTTCTTTGTGCATTGGTTCTTTTTCATGGGATGTAGTTTGAACCGGGTAGTAGTAGTTTTTTTCTTTTATTTTTTTTATTTTTAGAGTAGATTAGAACTTAGAAAAAATGGAGGAAGAAAGATGAGATTTCTAGGCGCCTTTGACTAATTTGATAGTAGCATATTAGGTTTTGGCATGTGTAGTATCTTCCCTATGATTTGAAATTATTGATGATGCCTTGCTTGATTGGATTTCATGTCTTGTGACGCCTACGTCTCATTTATTTGACCATTGTTCACTTTGTGCTTAATGCTTAATATCTTGCGGTTCTGTGAATACTTGCATTAGTTTGAGAGTCGGAATGAGACCGTCCTTAGTGAGTTATATGCCATGTGTGAAATGAGGTTTGTGTAGTCCATGTATTGTACTTGTGTCTAGAACTTGCCCGATATGTGAGTCGAAGCAAAATTTTAGGTGATGCTCGATTTGAAAAAATTATTTTAAGCTTTCTTTGATCTTTTTGAGCTTACTACTTATCACAAAATAAAAACTATCCCTAATGAACCATTTTAAGCCTATAGACCTTTAATTGACACTCACATTACGAGCCTATACCCTTTTGTTCTTAATTGACATTTATTTTGATCTTTTTGCCTCTTAAAGCACTTTAACTGTAAATTCTAGATTGCATATAAGTTTGAGTAGAGCAAGATCTTAACTCTTAGGGAGGGGAACGGATTTACGGTTAGGATAGGAATATACTTAATCACCTTGCTTGGTTACTATATAGGAATTATAAATGTGTTCTTGTTAATCCTAATTCAATAGGAGTATAGGCGGTAGGTTAGCTTGAATAGACGATTTGTACTTCGTGAGAAGGCTACGAGCAATATTAACCTTGTCAACCAATAAACCAGATAAATTAATTAGACAATTTAAGTGAAAAACTCAACGGGGTTGTTAGCTAACCATAGCTCTAGAATATTCACTCACATTGAATTCGTCTCTATAATTTGCCAACTTATTTTCTTTAATCTCTTAATTTGTTACTCTAGATTAATTTTAGTTAAATATTCATACTTTAGGATTCGTTTCAATAGATTAATTGTTTGGTTTAATTTAGTTGATAGTTAATCACAAATCCTTGTGAGTACGATATCTGGAATTACAATCCTATATTACTTGTCGACCATATATACTTGCGTGTGCGTTTGGGAACAACAATAATCTTTCACGTATGAATTTAAAATTTGAATTTTATGAATTTTTACAATGATCTCAAGTTAACATGGAACCTGTAGCTAACAATATAAATCTACCCGTGTCCACAATTAATTTCATCCTATCTTTTCTTTTCTTTTTAATGTTTCTTGGATTTCACTAGGTCAACAAAAACCTTAATTACAATTGATTTAGAAAGTGATTAGTGAGACACAAAGGTCAATAATCAGTCATATATAAACTCTACTCAAACCGTTATCCACGTAAGCGACCACATTGATAAGTTGTCTACATATATAAAATTCATTTTTATATAATTGGTCATCATATTATAGCCTATCCAATTATTTAGATGTCATTCAATTATTGTTGAACTCTTTTCAGATCGCTCTTATACTTTTATCTCATAACTGCTTCGCTTTAAATAAGTTTTTATATATCATTTTCTTTGGATCTATGCTTGATATTTAATATTTTTTTCCTTGAATCAGAAAAGCAAATATAAAAAACAAAATAGTAGGCCATATGCCACATGTGTCATATGAGTAGATAATCCACGTGGGTAACCTGCCATGTCAGAATATAGAAAAGAAACTATATGAGCCAATCATATCAAGATTGCACGAGAATATAAGGTACCACGAGAAATCCAGAATTTAAGTCAACAAATAGGAATCATAGTGTTTTCACTAATTTTAATGAAGAAGTATACATTTCTATGAAAGTTTATACTTTAAATTATATGTATATGTGTGTGTTTATGATCATAAGAAGTGAGTTATAATAAATTGATGACTAAAAAGGGCGACATTTTAATAAATTATCTGAATTTTAAAATATAGATGTCCAAAAATTGGTTCAAATCAAACCAAAAATTAGCTTATTTTTTATTTTTCTTCCTCCCATGTTCATAAAAAAGAGTGTATTTACGCTCTTTGCCCCATCAGCGTCTTGAGGGTCGAGGCTATCAAATTGCTAATTTTAGAAGGTGATTAGGAAAATTTAGGTTATACTTAATAAAAATCGTCAAGTTCAAGGGGTTGATCCATTCTATCAAAATAATATATTCTTTTATCGCTATCAAAAGGCTTACTAGCACGACTATCCAAATTCACGGAGAATAGGTTAAAGTGAGATTTAGAGCACAGAAAAACGTAAAATCATTAATCCATTCACCTTACAAACCCGGGAAAATAAAAAGGCAAAACCAATGGGAGAAAAAAGCACAACTAATCTAGAAATCGAAGGAGCTCAACTTCTTAGTTGTATAGCGTGACTAAAAATGAGACTCGACCCACAAGAAGAGCAGTAAACAGAGAGAGATTGTGAATGAAAAGAGTAAGAAAAATGTCATCTCATGACTGAAACTGGTACTTTCCGAAGGGCGGTTAAAAATCTATTATAGAATAGCTATTTTTTTTCATAAGCAAATGTACTTGGTACTTTGGTATGTAGAGAATACTTTTAGCTCTTTTTACGACTATGCTCCTATCCCATCCGCTACTCTAGCTAATTGCCCACTTTTTTCAAGTCTGATTTAATTTCTATGTTATTTATGGCCGAAAGAAAAAGGTATGATCACAAAAATTATGTGAATATTCAATAGATGTATTCTTAAATGATCGAGACTAACTGACTTCCTCAATATAACTTAACTTCGTCAAATACGAGTACTGAATAAGTATAAATAACCTTGGTTGTTTATTGACCAACGAAAAGCATGGGAGCTAAACGATCAATCCTTATAATTTTACCTGATTTGATAGGTTGATTATTAATTAGATGCTTGTTTGGTAAAATACCTTCAATTACCTCTAAGCAACCTAATGCGATAAAAGTTATCTATAAATATGTAAAAGTTAAACTTTTTTTAAAAAAAACAAAAGAATAAGGCAATTCTCTAATATCTTTTGTCACGATCCAATTCTATTATAGGTCGTGATGGCGCCCAACACCGTTGTTAGGCAACACTGAACAACTAGTGGTTTACCGTTTAAATAAATTTTTAAATTGTAACATTTCCTTATTTGTTAAAAAGATTTAGAAATTTGCGGGTGTAACATAAATAAGCGGAAGCCATAAGTACTAATCAAAATCATGTAAGCAAACCCAAAATCATAAGTCTACTAGTGAGTGTGTCAAGACCTGGTATCACAAGTGTGTGGTGTTACAAGTGTGTGGGCAATCTAATAGAATATACAAAAGAATACTGCTAGTCTATTGTCTGAGAGGAAATAGATAGAAAAGTAAAACATAAGAAAGACTCCAGCTGCTGTAGAACGGCTCGGAAGGTAGCTCACCGTGAAGTCTCGAAGTGGGGATCAACTACGCATGTTGGACGGGTAACTAGATGCACCTGCCTGAGATCTCATACAATTAAGTACAGAAGTGTAGTATAAGTACATAAATAACATGTACCCAGTAAGTATCCAGTCTAACCTCGAAGAAGTAGTGACGAGGGATCGACATAGACACTTACTATGGGCTAACAATAATATAATTAAAGAGTTATGTTAAGCATAGATATCATGAATAATACTGGAAGCTCAATAACAGAAAGTGGTAGAAAGTGGTAAGTTCTTCTTTCACAATTATGATTTCAACTTCAGTCATATCATTTAACAGCTTATATTTCAAGGCATTTACGCAGTATAAATCATGGAGAGTTCCAAATAATTATCATGTGCAAATTATGTCGAGGTTGTATGACCCGATCCGACATAATATTTAAACTGTGCACTACCGAAGGGTCGAACGTCGCGAATCATAGATGTATCTATTTACTACCGAGGTGTTCGGCCCGATCCACAAATGACAATTATTTTTAAGGAAACACAAATTTCTCATTTACAATCAAGTATCTCATACAAACCTTCAAGTAAGTTAATTTAACCTTATACAATTCTTTTTATCAATTTCTAACATGATTTAAGAGATTATATTAGCAAGTAAGGACGCAAACATTTCAATATAGCATGATACATGTCCTAAACTACCCAGACAATAGCATAAGAGTAGCCACGTACGGACTCTCGTCACCTCGTACGTACGTAGCCCCCACAACTAGGTACAAACATTTATTTAATTCACCTATGGGTTAATTCACTCTTACAAGGTTAGAAAGAAGACCTACCTCGTCTCAAAGCCTACCTCCTAATTCAAGAATGCGCTCAAACCTCCAAATTCGATGCCAAATGACTTGAAACTAGTCAAACATTACATAAACTAATCAATTTATGCTCAAAAGTTCATATCTCCACTATTAAAGTGATTACCCACCCCAAACTGCAAGATTCCTAAAATTCACCCTCGGGCCCGCGTGCTCGGATTCCAGAAATTTTCGAAGAAAGTTGTTACCCATAGCCTTACGAACATAAATATATAATTTTTACTAAGTTCCATAACCAATTTCGTGATCAAATCTCATTTTTATCAAAAACCTAGGTTTTCATCTAAACCCTTGATTTTCATAAATTTTTACATGTTAATCTATCCATAATCTATGTAGTTAACTCATGTTGTGTAGAAATTACTTGCCTCAAAGTGCTAGGTGAAACCCTCTTCCAAAAGCTCCAAAAATCGCCTAAGAGATGAAGTGAAATGAAACAAATGGCCTAAGTCCCGCATTAAAAAAGCTGGACACAGCCCTCTGATGTCGCATTTGCGACACCAAGTTCGCAAATGCGAGGGTCGCAAATGCGAAGCCTGGGCTTTAACTGTTGTGGTCGCAAATGCAACTTCTGTCGGGATCGCAAATGCGGCGTAAGTGTCGCAAATGCGAACACTGCCTGGGTCGGGTTCCTTCGCAATTGCGAATCGCTCCTCGCATTTGCGAAAAATCTCTCACATTTGGGAACAATCTCTCGCATTTGCAAGACCTGCAATTATTGCCAAGAACACCAGAAATCTGGTGTGTTTTCAACCCCTTTCACGCGTCCGAAACTCACCCGAGCCCTTGGGGCTCCACACCAAATACTCACACAAGTCTAACAACATCATACAAACTTGCTCGCGCGATCGGAACACCGAAATAATATCAAAAACCACGAATTGGACGCCAAAACGCATGAATTTGCTCATGAAGTCTAAAAACTTCTAAAACACTTCCGCGCGTCTGATTCCTATCAAATCAATTAGGAATGACGCCAAACTTTGCGTGCAAGTCTTGAATGATATTACGAACCTACTCCAACTTCCAGAACTGAAATCCGAACCCGATATCAAAAAGTCCACCATCGGTCAAACTTTTTAAAAACTTCAAGTTCTAACTTTCGCCAAATGACTCTGAAACGACCTACGGACCTTCGAATCCACTTCTGGACGTGCTCCTAAGTCAAGAATCACCATACGGAGCTATTCCCAAGCTCGGAATCTCAAACGGACGCTTAGAATGTAAAAATCCATTTTAACCCAAACTTATGGAATTTGCTCAAATTGCCAACTTTCACTATTAGGCGGCGAAACGCCCCTGGGTCATCCAAAACCCAATCCGAACATACACCTAAGTTCGAAATCATCATACGAACCTATTGAAATCGTCAAATCCCGATTTCGAGGTCGTTTACTCAAAATGTTGACCGAAGTCAAACTTGGTCTTTTAAGCCATCCTTAAGGAACTAAGTGTTCCGATTTCAATCCAAACTCTTTCAAATTCCGAACTACCCATCCCTGCAAGTCATAAATTAATAAAAATAAATACTGAAGGTTTTATTTAGGAGAACGGGGTTCTAAAAAGCAAAACGATTGAATGGGTCGTTACATCTTTAGTCCAACTCTCAAGCCCTCGTTACAGTTGAATATCAAACCTTACCTGGGCAATTACTAGAATCACAACTGATATTACATGTATGCGATTCCTCCTCCTTTCGACATCAATAATAATAAATTTATATTCTTGAAATCTTAGATAAGCTTTCGCATTTCCTTAAGAAGCTCATCAATCTCATATACGTATGATATATGAAACATGACGTTAGAAGAGTAATATGTGTCTTACCAAAAAAATTCTCTATTCTTAAAGTTGGAATTCAAAGTTTTCGATATAAAGGAGATAAATTCTAAGGATTCCACCAATTCCCTCGGAAAAATGTAAAAAAATTCATGCAGCCAACTTAAATAATTGGTCACATAGTTCAACTTTCAAGTTGGAGAAAGTGGATTTAACCACATTACCGTCCTAATGAAAATTTATTCGCACCTCTGTCTGTATTAATTATATTAATTTTTATAATTGAGTATTTTAATAAAATAAAAATATCTATATATTATTAAAAGGAGAGGAAACAATCCTCTCCTTAAGTCAAGTGACAGCCTTAAAATTAGCCACATGTAACGTATTAACTAATTAACTGTAACTAATAACTAATTCAGCCATATGGCATAACTAGGAAAAGCGACATACAATATTTTTCTTAAAATAATAAATACAAAATATTAGAAATTTTACTATATAATACTTAAAAATATTATTAATAAATTTAAATAATTTAATAATTTCGAGTATTGACTATATATTATTAAAAGGAGATGAAAAAACCCTCTCATTAAGCCAAGTTGCAGCCTTAAAACTAGCCACGTATAATATATTAACTAATTAACTGTAACTAATAACTAATTCATCCATATGACATAACTAGGAAAAGCCACATATAACTTTTTTCTTAATTAATTAATAATAAATAACTAAATTAAAATCTATATATTATTAAAAAAGGAGGGAAAAACCCACTCCTCAAACCAAGTAGCAGCCTTAAAATTAGTCACATATAACATATTAACTAATTAAATATA
This sequence comes from Nicotiana tabacum, assembly GCF_000715075.1. Classification (NCBI taxonomy): domain Eukaryota; kingdom Viridiplantae; phylum Streptophyta; class Magnoliopsida; order Solanales; family Solanaceae; genus Nicotiana; species Nicotiana tabacum. The sequence goes on along the minus strand of NC_134101.1, from coordinate 85,603,814 downwards.
ACTAATGAATGATTCGGCCATATGGCATAACTAGGAAAAGCCACTTATAACTTTTTTCTTAATTAATTAATAATAAATAATTAAATCAAAATATTAGAAATTTTACTACATAATACTTAAAAATATTATTAATAAATTTAAACAATTTTATAATTTTGAGTATTAACTATCTATATCTTTTATATATTATTAAAAGAAGAGAAAAATTCCCTCTCCTTAAGCCAAGTGGCAGTCTTAAAATTAGCCACATGTAATATAATAACTAATTAACTATTATCTAATAACTAATTCAGCCATATGGCATAACTAGAAAAAGTCACATATAACTTATTTCTCAATTAATTAATTATAAATAATAAATAACTAAATCAAAATATTAGAAATTTTACTATATAATACTTAAAAATATTATTAAATTGTTTTAATAATTTCGAGTATTAATTTAAAATAATATAAATATTTATATCAAGATTAAAAAAATCATATATTGATATATATTATATTAAAGGATATAAATGAATAATAACTAATTCAGTCATATGGCATAACCTAGGAAAAGCCACATATAACTTTTTTTACTTAATTAATAATAAATAACTAAATAAAAATATTAAATTTTTTATTATATAATATTAAAAAATATTATTAATAAATTTAAACAATTTAAGAATTTTGAGTATTCATTTAAAATAATATAAATACTTATATAAATGATAATAATATTAAAAGTTAATGAAGGCCACATGGAAACATGAAATACTATTTAGGTAACGTAATAGCAATAAATAAAAATTCAAAAATATTTAATATTAGAAATAGAACGGAAAGATGATTTGAACTTGAGATTAGATTAAATTATCGTAAAAACACTCAAACTATGGATAGGACCACAAAGTTAATGTTTTACTAGATAAATAAATGTCACGACCCGGAATCCTACCATCGGGACCGTGATAGCGCCTAACATCACACTTGCTAGGCAAGCCAACATCAAAGTTTTATTAGTCAATTCCTTTACATTTCAGTGATTTTACAAATAGCAAGCTAAACAAGTCGAAAAGAATGCGGAAGTAAATAAATAACCACTTTGATTATATATTATTACTACCCAGAATTCGATGTCACAATTTGATGCCAACAGGATTACCTTGGGTCTCCAAGCAAGTGAATCCTACAGCCAACCTCTCGATCAGCCCGAACCTGCTCCAAAATCTGCACAGAGAGTGCAGAATGCAGTATCAGTACAACCGATCCCATGTACTGGTTAGTGCCGAGCCTAACCTCGCGAAGTAGTGACGAGGCTACGGCGGGGCAATCATAATATAACCTACATACTGTATGTGAACACCTAATTTTCTGTATATAATAAAAGCACAAAGAAAGACACGATAAAATAGAACAGTAACTTGCAAGAAATGAATACAGTTCCCGAAGCATGGCATCAGTGTTCAACTACTACCAATCCCTAAGCGCAATTTAAGACTACTGTACAGCTAACATAGTCAAGAAAAAGTATAAACATATAGGTTTTTGTGGCGTGCAACCTGATCCCACCGTACATCTCATATTTCTTCCTTATTTTCTCTTATTAACATGAACAACAGAATATAAGTAAAAGTGTTGCGGCATGTAACCCGATCCCACCATATCACAATAATCACAATCAGAGTTCACCCTTATTTCACCACAATCCACCCTTATTACACATGTTGCGTCGTGCAACCCGATCCCACCGTACATATTATTTCACCCTTGTCCCTCCTCAATATATCATCCTTATTCCACCTGTTGCGGCGCGCAACCCGATCCCACCATATCAGTATCAGTTATTCAGCAAGTACAGAAATTTCACAATTCAAGTCACATAACCCTTCACAAGGCTTAACTTCAAACAAAACAATTGGAAAACCTATACACTATGAGACTTTGCACAAGTAATACTAATCAGCGAGACTAATCTAGAATATGCCTTGAAAGTACCGATAACCAGCTTAAGCAAATAATAGGAGACAATGAAGTTGCTAAATAACTAATGCTTTCAACAAAGAGAAACAATATCTATCAAGTAACAATTAAGCATGGGAATACAAGTAAAGCATGTAACAGTTAGGCAGGGGAAAAAAGACAATATAAGAGGAACGAAAAAGAAATAGGCAAAAACAGATAAATTGGCGGCGCATAAGTAATCGTCACTTCACATGTACGCCGCTCATATGGATTTCATATTGCAAATAAGTCAAGGGTTCCTAATCCCTCCTGTTAAAGTTAGACACAACACTTACCTCGCTCTGCGGGCCACTCAATGCTCAATTACCGCTTTTTCTCTAGTATCCACCTCCAAACCACTCGTATCTAGCCACAATTAACTCAATAACATCAATTATTGCTAAAGGAATCAACTACAATGCATAAATTTAGATTTCTCAAACTTTCCCCCAAAAAGTCAAAAACCGACCCCGGGCCGGCTTTGGTCAAAAGCCGGATTTTGGACCAAAATCCATTTACTCATTCACCCTCGAGCCCGGATACATAATTGGTTTTGGAATCCGACCTTAATTTGAGGTCTAAATTACGAATTGGCAACCCCCCCCCCCCAATTGTTCCTAAATCCATAGTTTTCTACCATAAAAGAACAATGATTAGGGCTAGGAATTCAATGAGTGATGTTAGAAATGGAAGAAAATGAGTTAAAGAGTACAAACCTATGAATTGGTATTGAGTTTTCCCTTCAAAATCGTGCCTAGGCCGAGCTCTAATGGAAAGTTTATGAAAAATGGGTAAAATCCCGTTTTTGAAATGTCTTAAAATCTGGGCGTCAGGCCTTCTTCGCATTCGTGAAGGGCGTGCCACGGTCGCGAAGCAGCGGCTCAAATAGCTTATGTGTTTGCGAGATACCCTCCGCGTTCGCGAAGGCTTATACCCACCAGCCTACACGTTCGCAAGACCTGTGTCACGTTCGTGAAGAGTATTTATCAGTTTCCCCTCCCCCAGGTCTCATACCTACGCGTTCGCGAGAGGCTGGACGCGTTCGCGAAGGGTAATACCCCCACTGCTCCGCGTTCGTGACCCAGCTTTCACGTTCACAAAGAAGAAACTCATCCTGCCCCCAGTTTACTCTTCACGTTCGCGAGAGCTCCTTCGCAAACGCGAAGAAGAAAACACTTGATGACAGTTGAAGCCAAAAACCAGATTTTTCCTAAGTCCAAAACATCCCGTAGCCTATCTGAAATTCACTCGAGCCCTTGGGGCTCCAAACCAAATATGCACACAAGTCTTAAAACTTCATACGAACTTGCTCGCGCAATCAAATCGCTAAAATAATAATACCTAGAACTACGAATTAAGCACCAAATCGAATGAAATTTTCAAGAAAGCTTTAAAACTCCTAACTTCACAATCTGTTGTCTGAATCACGTCAAACCAATCTCGTTTTTCACCAAATTTTATAGATAAGTTATAAATATTATATTGGACCTGTACCGGGTTATGAAACTAAAATACGGACCCGATATCAACAAGGTCTAACATCAATCAATTCTTTAAAACTATTAGATTTTCAAACTTTTAATTTTCAACAAAAATGCATAACTCGAGCTAGGGACCTAGGAATTCGATTCCAGGCATACGCCCAGGTCCCATATTTTATTACGGACCTATCAGGACCGTCAAAATATGGGTTCGGGTCCGTTTACTCAAAACGTTGACCAAAGTCAACAAAAATTAACTTTTAAGGCAAAAATTCTTATTTTCATCAACTGCAACATAAAAACTTTTCAGAAACATGCCCGGACTGCGCACGCAAATCCAAAAGGGTAAAAATAAGATTTTTAAGGCTTAAGAGCACAGAATCGAGTTCTAAAACATAAGATGGTCTTTTGGGTCATCACAATCTCCAATAACAATGGGATAACATATTAAAAATTTAAAATACAAAATAAATGTCTCATGTAGGTAATTTAGTAATTAAAATAAAATTTAAATTTGTATCCTGAAACTAAAAGAGAAAGAAAATTTCATTGCACGTGATATAAAAATAACTATAAGAAAATACAATAGATTTAAAATATAATAATTAAAAAACTTATTTATTAATGTTCTAAACTAATTCAAAGTTATAACTCAAACTAAAATGTGATATTTTGATTATATAATAAAATATTGATATAAAAACTAATTAAAATTTCATAATAGGGGTGAAAATATATAAAGAGAAAAATGAGGTAGTGCGAGAATATTTATACTTTGAATTAATTTATGGATAAATATATTAAATAATACTGAAATTTTTTATTGATAGATTTAAATAATGAAAGAACTCTGAGTAAGAGGATAAAAGTATTAAATTACATTAAACTTTAGTAATAAAAAATTTATATTTATATATCATTATCAAAAGGGTAATAAGAAATATATTAAATAAATTGGTAAGCTAATAAAAGATCCCATAAAATTATAACAATATTAAGTCATGAATAATGCAGCAATTATAAGCAAATATTACATAGAGATTTTTTTTGGGTGGAAATGTAGAAGGATACGACTTACTCGACTTTGAGGTAAAACATAAAATGATAAATAAATTTTTTGTTAAAACAATATGTTCAAACATGATATATTACAACGTGATATGTTTAATATTCTTTAATATTGACCACAGAATAAAATGCAAGTACTAAGATCAGTAATTGCTACAGATATAAAAGGGAAAACATGTTATCTAGTACAAAATATGAGAAACGGTTTCATGCCCTTCTTCTTAATTGATATCTAATATTATATATAATTTTTATGTAGAAGGTTCGAACGTTTAAATTTTGACGTAATTTGCATATAATCCAAATTATAACTTAATATTTGTTCGTGGATCTCGCGGGTACACATATTAGTATAATTAACCATGATTAATTCAGATTCTTCCACACATATTAGTATAACTATTTATACCATGCATCTAGGATGTTGGTAAGTTTTTACAGCACTACCCTTGGCCAAGGGTGGTAGACATTGACGAGTCTGAAACCTAAGTAATGATATTTTGGACTCAAAATACCTTTATACAGTTAAAAAAAGTTATATTTCTAACTAAAATCCATTAATGTAAAATATAGTATAATACTGCATTTTAATTAATAATTCATTTTTTATAGGAAAAAGCATTATAATACTACGTTTTAGGAAAATGTAGTATTATACTGCGTTTTCCTATTAAATTATAAACTTCTTCTTCTTCCCCACGACAGAACACCACTGATTCAAAATTAAACACCTCCCCCCCTACTTCTAGCGGTCCCCTCCTCATTTTAAAAAAATTCGATTAGGCCCCACCCGTCGCTGTGACGACCCGGCCAGTCATCTCATGAGTTACCACTCCGTTTTCTCCATTTCTGCTTCTTTATGCTTTGTTTATCCGTGTTATATGGTATCGGATCGGTCGAATCGAGTTCGGAAAGGATTTGGTAAGGTTTGAGACACTTAGTCTCATTAGAGTGAGTTTAAGTTAGAAAAGTCAACTTGATGATGACTTATATATTAGAGGGATCGGATGTGAGTTCTAATGGTTCGGTTAGCTTCGGGAGGTGATTTGGGACTTAGGAGTGCGATCGGAATAAGTTTTGGAGGTTCGGAGTAGATTTAGGTTTGAATTGGCGAAATCGAATTTTGGGCGATTTCCGATTGATAGATGAGATTTTGATATAGGAGTCGGAGTAGAATTCCGAGAGTTGCAGTAGTTCCGTTGTGTCATTTGGGATGTGTGTGCGAAATTTAAGTTCATTCGGAGGTGGTTTGGTTGGGTTTTTGATCAAAAGTGGAATTCGGAAGATTTTGGAAACTTAGGCTTGAATCCGATGTGTTTTGGTTGATTTGATGTTGTTTGAGGTATTTTAAAGATTGGTACAAGTTTAAGTGAGTTTTTGGGATATGTTGGTGCCTTTGGTTGAGGTCCCGAGGGCCTCGGGTGAGTTTCGAGTGGTTAAACGGATGAAATTGCATATTGAGGTGTTGCAATTTTGCTTCAGGTCTTTTGCAGACCTTTTTTTCTATGCGATCACGTATAAAGTATTGTGATCACGTAGGCTTAATTGAGGGCTGAGTCAGAGTTGCCTTACGCGATTGCGTGGAGTGGGTTGCGATCGCGTAGGTCTGTGTGGTGTATCTTCGCGTTCGCGTGAGCCTAGTTGCGATCACATAGGTTTGAGTGCTAAGGCTTCGCAATCACATGTTGTTTTGTGCGATATCATAAGGTTAAATGGGGGAGTCAGCATTTTGTGCTTCACGATCGCATGGCTTTATCCACGATCGCAGTGAAGGAAGTTTAATAGCTGAGCAGAGCGTTTTAAAAGCTCATTTCCGCGAATTTGAGGCTAAGTTCCTCCATTGTTGGTCAATTTTGAAGCTTTTTGAAGAGGACTGAAGGGGGATTCAATGGTAATAGCTTGGAGGTAAGAATTTTGGACTTAAAACTAGATTCTGATGTGAAATCTACCTAATAAATCATGGAATCTAAGCCTAAAATTGAGGAATTAGGGCTTGAGATTAAGAGACTTTAAAATGAGAATTTGAGGGGCCATTTGGACTCCGATTTCGATGTTCTTGGTATATATGGACTCGTGGGAGGATAAGGATTCCGTTGATGTGATTTTATCGAGTTTCGAGACGCGGGCTGGGGGGGTCAGGTTTGGCCAATTTCAGGATTTTTGATATTATTTGATTGTTTTCGCTTGGGTTTCGTTCCCTTGGCATATTTTGATGTCGTGATTCTGATTTTGGATAGATTCGATGCGAGTGGAGGCCGATTCGAGGGGCAAAGGCATCGCGGAGTAGTATTTTCACCGGTTTGAGGTAAATAACCATTGTAAATCTGGAATTGAGAGTAAAAACCCTGGTATTTGACTTGTTTTGATAAATGCGGTGACGCACATGCTAGGTGACGAGCGTGTGGGCGTGCACCGATAGGGATTGTGACTTGGTCCATCCCATAGCGACTATTGAGCCACGTATTTGCTTTGAAACCTTATGATATTCCGTACTTTATTCATTTATACTGTATTATGGGTTGTATGCCATGTTTGGGGCCTTGTGCCGACCTGTTGAGACCCTTAAGAGCATTTTTACTGTTTTCCCTCACTTTACTTGTTGAAAGCATATCTTCAGTCATGTTTTACCTGTTTAAATGTTTAAAATTGGTTTTATCACTCCACTTCTAATTGTGAGGACTGTTTGGGCTGAGTTCCCTAATTTCTATTGTTGTGCCCGAGAGGCTGTGAGGTTAATGACTGAGTGAGGTTGAGAACCTAATAGTGAGGATATTATATGTACATATTATATATCAAGTTGCATGCCGCAGCGATACTTATATAGATCGGGTTGCACGTCGCAACAATATATATATTGGATCGGGCTGCACGTCACAGCGATATATATATATTGGATCGGGCTGCGTGTCACAGCGATATGACGTTTGGGCTGTAGGAGCCCCTCCGGAGTCTGTACACCCCCAGTGAGCGTAGTCGACTATAAACTACGGATTGGGCTGCACGCCGCAGCGGTTACTATGATTCCTATTACTATGAGATATTAATGAGCCTTAGTGCTAAGAGTGAGTATTGAGTGATGAGAGTTGAGTCACGAGTGACTGAGAGGCTGCCCGAGAGGCCATATTCTGAGTGATATCTTGCCCGAGGGGCCCAGTTATGATATTTTTACTGATTTCACTCTTCTTTTAAAATAAGCCTCTATTGGAAAAATTGCTAAGTATATGATTTCAAGTGTTTAAACTGAAATTTGAGGATTCTACGACGAAACTGGTTTTAAACTATGAAGTTGACCTGTTATCCTGTTGTTTATTCAGTTATATGATTTTTAACTGCTCGTCACTGCTTTCAGACTTATTTACTTTAGTTACTTACTGAGTTGGCGTACTCACGTTACTCCCTGCACCTTATATGCAGATCCAGGTGCCCGAGCGGTAGAGTGAGGGTCCTCAGCATTGTCAGAGTTTGCCGGAGACTGCAAGGTAGCTGCATGGCATCCGTAGCCCCGTTTTCTTCCTTTTATCCTTGTTTTCTTGCATTTTAGACTTGTTATGTATTAGACAGTCAGATTTGTATATTTAGAGACTCTAGACTCGTGACACCAGATGTTTGGGTTGAGTTGGTTTAATATTTTATTGATTCTGCACATTTTTAGTTGTCTTAAACATTTCTTATGAAAAATTGGGATTTAAATCCGTGTTAAAAATGGTTTTATAAAAGAAATTTATTATGGTTAATGGTTTTGGGTTGGCTTGCCTAGTAATGTGATAGGCACCATCACGACCGGACATTTGGGGTCGTGACAAGTTGGTATCAGAATTCAGAGCCTAGGTTACATAGGTCTCGTGAGTCATGAGCCGGTTTAGTAGATTCTCGCGGATCGGTATAGAGACGTCTGTATTTATCCTCGATAGGCTGCAGAACCTTTAGGAAAAACTTCAAATTCTTGAAATTCTTGTCATGCGAATTTGTTGATCCGAGTACTAAATTTCTGATATTCCATTCTCTCACAAATGTTGAGGACACGTGCTACCGGGCAGGATGGACGACTGCCAGTACCACCAGTTGGGGCCACCAGAGGCTGAGGACTCGATCGAGGCTGTGGTAGGGTCAGAGCAACTAGGGCAGCACCTGCAGATCCACTAGCTGCCCCAGTTCAGGATCAGGTCCTAGTTGTGAATGCTAGAGCAGCACCGGCTCAGGCACCAGCTGTGGCCATTGTGATTACAGGCCTTCAGGAGGCTTTAGCTCAGATCTTATCAATGTGTACCAGTTTGGCTTAGGCAGTTTCAATTACTATGGCCGCAACTACTTCTTAGGACAGGGGAGGCACCCAGACTCCCGTTGCTCGCACACCTGAGCAGGTTGTGCAGGGACTCCAGACACCGGGGGCAATTCTAGCCAAACTGGTTGCACCAGCTCAGGAGTTTGTGGTACCAGTTATGCCGGACGACGAGCGACATCGACTAGAGAGGTTTGATAGACTCAAGCCTCTGACTTTTAGCGGTGCAGAGGGCGAGGATGCCCAGAGTTTCTTAGATAAGTGTCAGAGGATGCTTCATACAACGGGGATTCTAGAGACCAGTGGTGTAGCTTTTACCACTTTTCAGTTTTCTGGGGCTGCCTTCACTTGGTGGGAGGCGTATGAGAGGCGTAGGCCTGTTGGTGCAGCGCCCCTTACTTGGCAGCAGTTGTCTATTCTCTTTTTGGAAAAGTATGTGCCACAGTCTCACCGAGAGGAGCTGCGCAGGCAGTTCGAGCAGTTGTGTCAAGGAGAGATGATTGTGATACAGTATGAGATGCGGTTCTCTGAGTTAGCTCATTATGCGATCTGGTTTGTTCCGATAGATAGAGAGAGGATTATAAGGTTTGTTGATGGTCTCACATATCAGCTTTGGATTATCAAGACTAGGGAGAGGGTGACAAGTGCTACTTTCGAGGAGGTTGTGGATATTGCCCGTGATATTGAGTTTGTTCGTCGCCAGGAGCGAGAGGAGAGGGAGTCCAAGAGGCCTCGGGGATCTGGTAGCTTTAGTAGTGCTCCTTCGAGGGGTCAGTTCCAGCAGGGCAGAGGCCACCCATTTACATAGGCTCATTCAGCTTGCCCAGGTTGTTGTGGGGCATCATCGGGTCATGGTTCTCACAGTTCTCATCAGGGCCACTCATCACTCAGTGCCTTACAGCCCAGAGTTCGTCCCGTGCTCCATTAGTATAGGGTTCTTCCATGCCAGGTCCTTCTACTGGTCATTCCGGTGCCAGGGGTTCCCTTCAATCCTCATCTCCAACATCGGGGAGTTGTTATGAGTGTGGAGAGTTTGGGCATATGAGGAGGCAGTGTCCTTGTCTTCATGATGGTCAGTTTCAGCAGAGGGGTTAGCTCTCGACTTCTGCTTCGGTTACTTTACCACCCACCCAACCAGTTAAGGGTGGAGATCAGTAAGCTAGGGGTGGCCCTAGAGGGGGAGGTCGATCAGGTGGTGGTCAGGCTCGTTTCTATGCCCTCCCAAGTAGACCCTATGCTATTGCTTCAAATACTGCTATTACAGGTATTGTTTCAGTCTGCCACAAAGATGCTTTTGTATTATTTGATCGCGGTTCCACCTTTTCTTATGTGTCATCATATTTTGCCCGTTATCTGGATACGCCTCGTGAGTCTCTTATTTCACCTGTTCATATATCTACTCCAGTGGGCAATACTGTTGTTGTAGACCGTGTATACCGGTCGTGTGTGGTGACTATTGGGGTCTGGGGACCCGAGTGGATCTTTTATTATTGTGTATGGTGGATTTCGATATCATTTTGGGTATGGACTGATTACCTCCGTGTCGTGCTATTCTGGACTATCATGCCAAGATAGTCACACTAGCTATACCGGGTGTGCCACAGATCTAGTGGCGAGGTGTGACTGATTATGTTTCCAGTAGAGTGATCTCATTCTTGAAAGGCTAGTGTATGGTTGGGAAGGGTTGTCTTTCGTATCTAGCCTTTGTGAGGGTTGTTAGTGCTGAGACTCCCAGTATTGATTTTGTTCCAGTTGTGAGGGATTTTCCCGATGTGTTTCTTGTAGACTTGTCGGGCATGCCACCGGACATGGATATTGATTTTGGTATTAACCTGGTGCCGAGCACTTAGTCCATTTCTATACCGTATCGTATGGCACCAGCGAGTTGAAGAAATTAAAAGAACAGCTTCAGGAACTCCTCGATAAGGGGGTCATTTAGCCTAGTGTGTCACATTGGGGTGCGTCGGTTCTATTTGTGAAAAAGAAGGATGGCACTATGAGGATGTGCATTGATTATAGGTAGTTGAACAAGGTAACAATTAAGAACAAGTATCCTTTGCCTCGCATTGATGATTTATTCAACCAGCTTCAGGGAGTGAGAGTGTTCTCCAAGATTGATCTCTGTTCAGGTTATCACCAGTTGAAGATCAGGGACTCGGATATTCTTAAGACAATTTCAGGACCCGATATGGTCATTATGAGTTCTTGGTGAAGTCTTTTGGGCTGACCAATGCCCCAGCAATGTTCATGCATTTGATGAACAGCGTGTTCCGGCCTTATCTTGATTCGTTTGTCATAGTCTTCATTGATGATATTCTAGTGTATTCACGAAGTTAGGATGAGCACGCGGAGCATTTGAGAGTTGTGTTGCAGAGATTGAGAGAGGAGAAGCTTTATGCAAAATTCTCCAAGTGTGAGTTTTGGCCCAGTTCAGTGGCTTTCTTAGGCCACATGGTGTCTAGCGAGGGTATTCAGGTTGATCCGAAGAAGATAGAGGCGGTTCAGAGCTAGCCCAGACCGTCCTCAGCCATAGAGATTCGCAGCTTTCTTGGTTTGGTAGGCTATTATCACCGGTTTGTTCAGTGATTCTCATCTATCGCATCACCCTTGACCAAGTTGACTTAGAAGGGTTCTTCATTTGTATGGTCGGACGAGTGTGAGGAGAGCTTTCAGAAGCTCAAGACAGCTTTGACCACAGCTCTAGTGTTAGTTTTGCCATCAGCTTCAGGTTCATATACCATGTATTGTGATGCTTCGAGAGTTGGTATTGGTTGTGTTTTGATGCAGGAGGGTAGAGTTATTGCTTATGCTTCTCATCAGTTGAAGCCCCATGAGAAGAACTACCCCGTTCATGATTTGGAGTTGGTTGCCATAGTTCACGCGTTGAAGATTTGGAGGCACTACTTATATGGTGTGTCTTGAGAGGTGTTTACTGATCATCGTAGCCTCCAGCACTTGTTCAAATAGAAGGATCTCAATTTGAGGCAGCGGAGATGGTTGGAGTTGCTTAAGGATTATGATATTACTATATTGTACCATTCAGAAAAGGCCACCGTGCTGACCGATGCTTTGAGCCTAAATGCGGTGAGTATGGGGAGTTTGGCATATATTCCAGTAGGGGAGAGACCTCTTGCAGTTGATGTTCAGGACTTAGCCAATCGGTTCGTGAGATTAGATGTTTTGGAGCCCAGTCGGGTATTGGCTTGCGTGGTTTCTCGGTCTTTCTTATATGATCGCATCAGAGAGCATTGGTATGATGATCTGCATTTTCTTGTCCTGAAGGACAGAGTTCAGTATGATGATTCCAGAGATGTGACCATTGGTGATGATGGGGTGTTGAGGATGCTGGGTCGGATATGTGTGCCCAATATGGATGGGCTTCGGGAGTTAATTTTGGAGGAGGCCCATAGCTCGCGGTATTCCATTCATCCGGGTGCTGTGAAGATGTATTAGGATCTGAGACAGCATAATTGGTGGAGAAGAATGAAGAAAGACATTGTAGGATTTGTAGCTCGGTGTCTCAATTGTCAGTAGGTTAAATTTGAGCATCAAAGACCGGGTGGCTTGCTTCAGCAGATGGATATTCCCGGGTGGAAGTGGGAGAGGATCACTATGGACTTTGTTGTTGGACTTCCACGAACTTTGAGGAAGTTTGATGCTATTTGGGTGATTGTGGATCGGCTGACCAAGTCCGCGTATTTCATTCCGGTGTGTACTACCTATTCTTCAGAGCGGTTGGCAGAGATCTATATCCGGGAGATTGTTCGTTTGCATGGTGTCCCAGTTTCCATCATATCAGATCAGGGCACTTAGTTTACTTCGCAGTTTTAGAGGTCTGTGCAGCGAGCGTTGGGTACTCAGGTTGAGTTGAGCACAACTTTTCACCCTTAGATGAACGGATAGTCCGAGTGCACTATTCAGATATTGGAGGACATGTTGCGTGCTTGTGTCATTGATTTCGGAGGGTCATGGGATCAGTTTTTACCGCTTGCAGAGTTTGCTTATAACAACAGCTACCAGTCGAGTATTCAAATGGCTCCATATGAGGCTTTGTATGGGAGGCGGTGTAGATCTCTAGTTGGTTAGTTCGAGCCCGGTGAGGCTAGGCTATTGGGAATAGACTTGGTGCAGGATGCTTTAGAAAAGGTGAAGGTAATTCAGGAGAGGCTTCGTACAGTGCAGTTAAGGCAGAAGAGCTATGCTGACAAGAAGGTTCGGGATGTGTCCTACATGGTTGGCGAGAAGGTTCTGTTGAAGGTTTCACCCATAAAGGGTGTTATGAGATTTGGGAAGAAAGAGAAATTGAGTCCTCGGTTCATTGGGCCTTTTAAGGTGCTTCGGAGGATTGGGAAGGTGGCTTATGAGCTTGCTCTGCCACCCAGCTTATCGAGTGTTCATCTGGTATTTTATGTTTCTATGCTCCGAAAGTATATTGGGGATCCGTCTCATGTTTTGGATTTCAGCACGGTTCAGTTGGATGATGATTTGACTTATGATGTGGAGTCAGTAGCTATTTTGGGTCGTCAGGTTCGAAAGTTGAGGTAGGATATAGCTTCAGTGAAAGTGTAGTGGGGAAGTCGGCCCGTGGAGGAAGCTACCTAGGAGACCGAGCGGGAAAGAGCAGATATCCTCACCTGTTTGAGGCTTCAGGTATGTTTCTTGACTCGTTCGAGGACAAACGTTTGTTTAAGTTGGGGAGGATGTGACGACCCGGCCAGTCGTCTCATGAGTTACCGCTCTGTTTCCCCCATTTGTGCTTCTTTATGCTTTGTTTATCCGTATTATGTGGTATCGGGTCGGTCGGATGGAGTTCGGAAAGTATTTGGTAAGGTTTGAGACACTTAGTCTCTTTAGAGTGAGTTTAAGTTGGAAAAGTCAACCGGATATTGACTTATATGTTAGAGGGCTCGAATGTGAGTTCCAATGGTTCGGTTAGCTTTGGGAGGTGATTTGGGACTTAGGAGCGCGATCGGAATGAGTTTTGGAGGTACAGAGTAGATTTAGGCTTGAATTGGCGAAGTCGGATTTTTGGCGATTTCTGGTTAATAGGTGAGATTTTGATATATGGGTCGGAATGGAATTTCTAGAGTTGCAGTAGTTCCGTTGTGTCATTTGGGATGTGTGTGCAAAATTTCAAGTTATTCAGAGGTGGTTTGGTTGGGTTTTTGATTAAAAGCGGAATTCGGAAGATTTTGGAAACTTAGGATTGAATCCGATGTGTTTTGGTTGATTTAATGTTGTTTGAGGTATTTTAAAGATTGGTAAAAGTTTGAATAAGGTTTTGTAATATGTTGGTGCCTTTGGTTGAGGTCCCGAGGGCCTCGGGTGAGTTTCGGGTGGTTAAACGGATGAAATTGCATATTGAGGTGTTGCAGATTTTGCTTCAGGTCTGTTGCAGACCTTTTTTTCTAGGCGATCACGTATAAAGGATTGTGATCATGTAGGCTTAATTGAGGGCTGAGGCAGAGTTGTCTTACGCGATCACGTGGTGTAGGTTGCGATCACATAGGTCTGTATGGTGTATCTTCGCGTTCGCGTAAGCCTAGTTGCGATCACATAGGTTTAAGTGCTAAGGCTTCGCGATCGCGTGTTGTTTTGTGCGATCGCATAAGGTTAAATGGGGGAGTCAGCATTTTGTGCTTCACGATCGCGTGGCTTTATCTACGATCGCAGTGAAGGAAGTTTAATAGCTGAGCAAAACGTTTTAAAAGCTCATTTCCGCGAATTTGAGGCTAAGTTCCTCCATTGTTGGTCAATTTTGAAGCTTTTTGAAGAGGATTGAAGAGGGATTCAAGGGGAATCACTTGGAGGTAAGATTTTTGAACTCAATACTCGATTCTTGTGTGAATTCTATCTAATTAATCATGGAATCTAAGCCTAAAATTGAGGAATTAGGGTTTGAGATTAAGAGACTTTAAAATGAGAATTTGAGGGGTCATTTGGACTCCGATTTCGATGTTCTTGTATATATGGACTCGTGGGAGGATAAGGATTCCGTTGATGTGATTTTATCGAGTTTCGAGACGCGGGCCGGGGGGGTCAGGTTTGGCCAATTTCAGGATTTTTGATATTATTTGATTGTTTTCGCTTGGGTTTCGTTCCCTTGGCATATTTTGATGTCGTGATTCTGATTTTGGATAGATTCGATGCGAGTGGAGGCCGATTCGAGGGGCAAAGGCATCGCGGAGTAGTATTTTCACCGGTTTGAGGTAAATAACCATTGTAAATCTGGAATTGAGAGTAAAAACCCCTGGTATTTGACTTGTTTTGATAAATGCGGTGACGCACATGCTAGGTGACGAGCGTGTGGGCGTGCACCGATAGGGATTGTGACTTGGTCCATCCCATAGCGACTATTGAGCCACGTATTTGCTTTGAAACCTTATGATATTCCGTACTTTATTCATTTATACTGTATTATGGGTTGTATGCCATGTTTGGGGCCTTGTGCCGACCTGTTGAGACCCTTAAGAGCATTTTTACTGTTTTTCCTCACTTTACTTGTTGAAAGCATATCCTCATTCATGTTTTACCTGTTTAAATGTTTAAAATTGGTTTTATCACTCCACTTCTAATTGTGAGGACTATTTGGGCTAAGTTCCCTAATTTCTATTATTGTGCTCGAGAGGCTGTGAGGTTAATGACTGAGAGATGTTAAGAACCTAATAGTGAGGATATTATATGTACATATTATATATCGAGTTGCATGTCACAGCGATACTTATATGGATCGGGCTGCACGTCGCAACGATATATATACTGGATCGGGCTGCACGTCACAGCGATATATATATATTGGATCGGGCTGCGTGTCACAGCGATATGACGTTTGGGCTGTAGGAGCCCCTCCGGAGTCTGTACATCCCCAGTGAGCGTAGTCGACTATAAACTACGGATCGGGGTGCACGCCGTAGCAGTTACTATGATTCCTATTACTATGACATATTAATGAGCCTGAGTGCTGAGAGTGAGTATTGAGTGACGAGAGTTGAGTTACGGGTGACTGAGAGGCTGCCCGAGAGGCCATATTCTGAGTGATATCTTGCCCGAGGGGCCCAGTTATGATATTTTTACGGATTTCACTCTTCTTTTAAAATAAGCCTCTGTTGGAAAAATTGCTAAGTATATTATTTCAAGTGTTTAAACTGAAATTTGAGGATTTTACGACGAAACTGGTTTTAAACTGTGAAGTTGACGGTTATCCTGTTGTTTATTCAGTTATATGATTTTTAACTGCTCGTCACTGCTTTCAGACCTTATTTACTTTAGTTACTTAATGAGATGGTGTACTCATGTTACTCCTTGCACCTTGTGTGTAGATCCAGGTGCCCGAGCGGCAGAGTGAGGGTCCTCAGCATTGTCAGAGTTTGCCGGAGACTGCAAGAAAGCTGCATGGCGTCCGCAACCCCGCTTTCTTCCTTTTATCCTTGTTTTTCCGCATTTTAGACTTGTTATGTATTAGACAGTCAGATTTGTATATTTAGAGGCTCTAGACTCGTGACACCAGATGTTTGGGCTGTGTTGGTTTAATATTTTATTGATTCCGCACATTTTTAGTTGTCTTAAACATTTCTTATAAAAAATTGGGATTTAAATTCATGTTAGAAAATGGTTTTATAAAAGAAATTTGTTATGGTTAATGGTTTTGGGTTGGCTTTCCTAATAATGTGATAGGCACCATCACGACCGGGCATTTGGGGTCATGACAGTCACACAAAAAGTAAAGAGTGTAGGTCCCGCATACATCCCAAGCCTTCGATTGTTGTGGATTCCTTGTTTCGGGCTCAAAATTTTAAATTTCCGACATTTCTAAAAACACAAATCGAGGTATTTCAATTTAGTTTATGTCGAAACTCGTATAATTATGCATATTTATTTTCTTGAATGTATTTCCTTGTTGATTTGTGTTATGTTTGCGATTAAATTTGTATGTTATTTTTACCCGGATTAAATTACTAATGTTTAAAAAAATAGTTAAAAGTTGAGAAATAATTTTTATTGTTAATAAAATTGTTCATAAATATCTTTTACTGTTTTATATATAATTTCGTGAATGTTATGTTTATATGTTTGTTGTTTTTATTTAGTTTAGATTATTTATTTGCTTAAAGAATAGTGGCCCTTTAGCGTAGTAAAATATAGAGCCTTATAGCGTAGTAAAATATAGAGCCTTATAGCGTAGTAAAAAATAGAGCATTTTAGCATTGTAAAATATAGAGCCTTTTAGCGTAGAGTTTCTGTAGTTTAAGTATCTACTAACTACAAACTCTATCCAATTACACTTTACAAAAATTAATTATTTAATTTATAAAACAAACTTACAGAACTAACAAATTAATATATGTTGTCAAATTAAATATCGAGCCTGGAACTCTTAGTTATATACTCTGTCCTATTAAATAATTAAATATCAATTATTATAACACAAATACACAAAATTCTAAAAATATTAAAATTGTCACACATAAGAATTCAGGTTAGCTTGGTGCTATTGAGCCTCAAATATCGAGCCTGGAACCCAAAGTTATATACTCTGTCCTATAAAATAATAAATATTAATTATTATAACACAAACAAAATTCTAAAAATATTGAAATTGACTTACATAAGAAATCAGGATAGCTTGGTGCTACTGGACCTCAAATATCGAGCCTGGAACCCATAGTTATATACTCTGTCCTATTAAATAATTAAATATTAATTATTATAACACAAACACACAATTAATATTGTTTAATTTATAGTAGACGACATGGACGTGCCGCCTGTGCATCTTGGACCAGCCTCGGATCAGATATTAGTGTTACAGGGCGACCATAAGTCCGCCTACGTATGGGAGGGACATCTATTGGATCAGACTCTCCGCGCCAGGAGACCGGACGACTTGTGGGACTTTTTGAGGCATAGAGATTTCCATCCCCGCGTAGTCCATCGCCTGCGTGCTACGGGCTTCCTTAGGATTTTTGAGATATTGGGCGGCTACAGCTCGACTGGTCTCTCATCATGGTGTTTGATAGAGCGGTGGCAACCGGAGACGCACACTTTTCACCTGCCCACTGGAGAGGCCACCATCACGCTTCAGGATGTTCAGGTTTTATATGGGCTGCGTGTTGATGGACTGGTCGTTGCACTGACCTAGTATATGAGAGCTATGACGCCTGCCCAGTATTTGGATTTGCTAGGGCAGTATACTAGTTTCAGGCCACAGGGTGAGGCTGCAGTTAGAGGGGGCAGTCACATTTCTATGACAGCTATCAGACAACATATGGAGGTATTGCACCCCGACATCACCGGCGAGACAAAGGATCTCCATATTCACCGGTACACGAGGTTGGCATTATTCCTTCTTTTGGGGGGTGTCTTGTTCTCGAACACTTCGGGAAATCTAGTGAGTCTGTGCTTTCTACATCATCTTCAGCAGCTAGATGAGTTACCCCAGTACAGCTGGGGTGCTGCTGTTCTCGCCTACCTGTACAGGAGTATGTGTCGGGCTAGCATGGGCACCCAGGTCGACATATGTGGTTTTCTGCCACTTCTACAGGTGACAACATGTTCGAATACTCTGTTCATTACATCGAATTCTATATAGTCAAAATGATTCTTAAATTTTACGTCAACCTTGTATGTTAGGTTTGGGCCTGGGAGCGGGTCCTGCCGTTGCAGCCACCTCTACCACCATTAGAGCCAGATCTAGCACCTCCGTTCCTCTAGCTAGGAGGTGGGTTCTCCGGTGTGGGAACTACCGAGGCAATGATGCTCATCATAATCTCCCCCCTTGTCAGGGATGTGTTGGATATGCTGGAGGCTGCACATGTAAATATGTACCTAAACTTACTTGTTATAAATTCACTTGTGTTGTGCATACTCACTTTTATGTTATTATTTGATAGTTCATCTGGACGCCATACAACGGCGAGTTGATAGCTGATATGCCCGATTATTGCTCGGTCGACCGACTACTTTGGAGCACTTCCGTCCCGCTGATGTGCCTCGATGTTGTGGAGCATCATTCCACAGAGTGGGTACTTCGCCAGTTTGACCGTCCCCAGACTATACCGAGGTAGCCTGCATGGGTGGCTACACATTATCAGCGGGATGATCGGTCGAGGGCGGACGACGCATTTGTAGGATGGCTAGAAGCTCAGGTCCTTATTTGGGAGCAGCGAGAGGACCTGATTCCGCCACTACCTTCACAGATCTAGGCGGCGACTATTGAGCTCTATACGTCATGGTACCACCGTCACACCCGACAAATGATTGGGAACCCCGTTCATGTACCTGGTGGTCGGTTCAGACCATACACCGGGAGACACGAGGCACTGGTATGTTTTTGTTGGAACCCATACTTATAACTGTGATATAGTGTTATGTAATTAATATTTTAAATATTGTGCAGGCTATTGGGCATCACATGGTCAACCAGTTGGGACAGGAGATTCAGCAGCATGCCGACAATGCTGCAGTTGTTGAGTATGGCCGGTGGGTGGTAGAGTTGGCTCTCCGGACCCTGCAGCGAGCCGGAGAGGACGAGAGGTTTGGATCACGAGGTTGAGTATGCTGTGCCAGAGCATCACCATCGGGGTAGGCCTATCCTATGAGGCAGGGGTCAGGCACCAGCCAGGGCTGTCCCACGAGGCAGGGGTGCCCCACGGGGCTGCAGGGGATGACGAGGAGTTGGTCCCCAGCAAGGGGGCGTTGAGGCACCTGTCGACCCACCTGTTGAGGTACCTGATGAGGATCTTGGAGCTGATTAGTCGGGTTATTTCCCTTAGCTAGACGAGCCTTTCAGCAGCATGCCATTGTACAGCCTTCAGCTGGATCTGCCAGCATCGCAGGTCACCCTGTCATATCCACTGTTGATCACGGGTACATTCGACAGAGATGTAGACCAAATCTTTTCAGGCCCATCTACCGGAGCTGAGGATCGGCCGACCCAAGATGTGGATGGCGGGCGCAGGTTGAGTTTTGGCTCATCCCCGGTGGTTGATGCGGATCTATCACAGGCGCAGGTATGTTTGTATTACTGTAAAATTTTAATTTGTTTTCTTTTCCTTAATGATTTGCCATAAATTAATTTTTAATTTTCTTATTAAGGCTTCGTCCGAGCCCATCACGGAGGCCACTATATGCGATGATGATGGCACCACAGATGCTTATACTCAAAAGCCTAACGAGACCATGGTGAGAAAATATTTTTGACTTAACACATACATTACTAATATACATTTTCATATGCTAAACTTAGTAATTATTTTGTAGGTTGCTGACGGCCCAACAACCCCTTCTACCGATCCTGCCAGTTGTACTGGCGATCTTGTTGCGCATCCTCACATAAAAAGGCGACTTGATGAGGATGATCCTGATAGTGTACCCGGGCGACAGGGTATGCGCCTCAGGCCAGCGGCTGCACTAAAGCACCGAGGCTGTGGGATACTTTGATTTATTTTTGTTTATATTTTGTGTAAATACTACATTATGTAAATAATGACAAAAATTGTATTTTAACAATAATTTTATTTTAATAGTACAACACAAACACAAACATAGCAAACCTAACATAATATAAATTCAGTACAACTAATGATCACACATGACAAGGGAAACATGAAGATACAATAGTACGATCAACACGTACATGTCATTGTTTAGTCACCACCCCCTAGTATTCTCTGCTCCAACCACTTGAGTTGGTCTTCCAGCTTTTTTTTTCTTCTTCCACCTCATTGAGTTTCGCCTTCAACTCCACAACTTCTTGTTTGGATTGTCACTCTCTTTCCCACTGCTTCAAACACAAATTATGAAGATCTTGGAGCTTGTATTTGTAGTATTCCTGCTGACAGAGTTCATCAATTCATACCTCAAAATTGCATGTAGGTTTATCGGGTTGCCTATAAAACTTGTCCATACACGCCTAGTAGCGGCGTCCAGCTTCTTCCCAACAATCGTGCATCATACATCTTTTGCCACACTCGCACCTTGGGACATAAAGGGGTTATTGAGACATTTGTTATAGCGTAAAGAGACTACTTGGTTTTATGGAAATATTTGCTATTGGTTATTGTTAAGCACAGAAAATAACTAGAATGCACCCGTTATTTATAGGCAAGATTTTACACAAAACATAGTATTATACCGCGCTATACATATTGAACTTTTTTGAAACGAAATAGCTTTTGCACAATCGGTTCAGCCTTTTTCAGACCGCCAAAACAACACACAAAACATAGTATTATACCACGCTTTACATATTAAATTTTTCTGGGATGAAACAACTTTTGTATAGTCGGTTCAGCTTTTTTCATACCGATAAGACAACACACAAAATATAGTATTATACCACGCTTTACATATTAAATTTTTCTGAGATGAAACAACTTTTGCACAGTCGGTTCAGCTTTTTTCAGACCGACAAGACAACACACAAAACTTAGTATTATACCACGCTTTACATATTAAATTTTTCTGAGACGAAACAACTTTTTGCACAGTCGATTCAGCTTTTTTCAGACCGACAAGACAACACACATAACGTAGTATTATACCATGCTATACATATTAAATTTTTTCTATTGGTTATTATCCTTTATTTTCTTGTACGTTGCTTTAGTTATTTTCTTCGATTACTTTTTTAAGACAGCGGCCATTTTAAGAAGCAAATTTTCAAGAAGGATAATAAAGGATGTCTTGATTTTATAGGTTTTTTTTTAATTTTAAGATTGGTCATCTTTACTAACAACAATAAGTTGAATATTTGAACTACCATATCAGCATCCCAATTCAAAAGGTCATGTTACAAAATAAGATGTAACAAGATTGTGGAACATAATTTTATTTGATAGATATTGCAACATACACAAGTACAGACACGTATTACAAAAAACAATACCAAAATAAAAGACTAGGGGTATCCTTGATAGTTGGGTACATTCGACGAACTTGCACCAGGAGCCGGATTACCACCGCCACGCACACCACCTAAAGGACATTTACGACGGTCGTGTCCTGTTTGCGAGCATATGCCACATTTACGCGCATAAACGGTGTCACCAACATCCATTTGGTTTCGTATACGCGTTCTCTTTTGCACTTGCAGCTTGCGCAAATAGTCCTTATTACACACCATTTTAAAAGGTTCCGGCGGCCAATAATGCTCAGCACCCAATTGCTGCAACTGCCCACTATACGTGTCTACGTATGCAGCAACACTGTATTGCCTATCAATATAGTTGGTTGCCCCTAAACCAACTTGTTGAAAGCACTTCAAGGCATGTGCGCACGGCATGTGGTAGATGGTCTATTTCCTACATGAACACAACCTGCTGGCTTCATTCACCATTTGTAGATTATTCCCCCGGTGTTCACGGATAGCGGTGCGAACTTCAAAAATACCCCGGTCGTGATCGTACTGTAAAAATGAATGCCAATGTGCTCGCCTCCTGTACTTCTCAAATCTTCTCATTTGTATTCACATAATTGAACACCCATGTCCATCAATACCGATGCAGCTCTATGCCTTTCAACAAACCTCTCCACAATCTGTTTGAATGTCATTCGAACCATGGCAGTGACAGGCAATCCACGTGCAAACTTCAACAAGCCGTTGAATGACTCCGACATATTTGTAGTCAGGGCTCCCCATCGTTTGCCACCATCAGCATGCAATGTCCATATGTGAACCTCATGTCCCATCAGCCAAGTATAGGCTCGTGGATCTAACTATCGGATCGCTTCCATGCGCCTCGTGAATTTGCACTGCTGGTGCTCAGCTGCAGACATCCACATTAAATCATGCAAGGCCTTGTCGTGATATTTCTTCTGGAAATTGGCCTTCAGGTGCCTCACACAATAACGGCGATATGCATAGGGTTCCTGCCATTCAGGCAAATGTCGTACAGAACTTAAAATACCACCATGTCGACCAGATATTAGACAAATACCTGAACGTTGTTTGACAACGTGTTGCTTCAAGTAGTTCAAAAAAAGCGTCCACGTCTCTTCGCTTTCGTTGGCACAAATGGCAAAAGCTAGTGGAAATATTTGTCTGTTGGCATCTACTGCAACTGCAATCAAAAGCTTAATATCATACTTTCCATAAACATAAGTACCGTCTATGAAAATTACAGGACGACAATGTACAAAACCATCAATTGCTAGTTTAAATGACCAGAACACATAGTTGAAAATATATTCGGGTATGTCCGGACTCCGCTCACGCCTCCATTCAACAACAGTCCCGGGGTTAAAGTGTTACAGTGCGGCCATGTACCTGGGCAGAGATGAAAACGACTTATCCCAGTCACCATAAATAATTTCAAAGGCACGTTTGCGCTCGAGATATGCCTTTATTTTGGTTATAGTACAACCATACTCCTGGTGGACGGCTGTAATACTCTCTTTAATCTTGAACCTAATAGACACTTCCAAGTATGGAATCAAGATAAGAGAAATCAAGTCTACATCCAGGTTGAAGTGATTCTCATTGAATGTGTCCATTTCACATCTGTGGGTGCTAATATATTTACCCACTTTTCACAACCCTGATTTTTTCTTGCTGGCACGCAACATCCAGTGACAACCCATAAAGTCTCTACGGCATACAGCCTTGTATACCTCCGTAGTTGACTCCCTTACCATCATCTCACGGCACTCTCTTACGTTGTGGATTTTTACAGCCCTGATTAGGCGAGCTTTATCGGGGAAATACATGCCATTTGCCAGCACCGCCGGTCTAGACTCATCCCATATTGCTGACCAAAATTCGTCATCATCCCCTGTGAGGGCATCCACGTCCGACATACTTGGTAAATTATCAAGGTAGGGAATATTCCGCTCATGAAACGGCACGTGGGACTCGTACACTCTTGGTCTAACGGGAGGTGGAGGAGCATGCTCCCTTGTCAGCTAAGGTTCGACATTCACTTCCTCCTCATCATCACCCTCATCAGGGAAGGGTGTGTCATCTCTTGACTAATCAGCATTGTTGTCATAATCACTATCATCTTCCTGACTCTGTGCATCTACCAAATCACAAGTCAATACGTCGTCTATGGGCAACTGTGTGAGGGACATCAAGTTGCTCATTTCTACTGCATAAAAAGAACAAAATGATAGGCTACTCAACTAGATAAATCCTTTACATATAGCTATATCACTTTACTTGCAAGGCGTACTGTGTTGACGTTCCATGATAGACATTTTCTTGTTGGTGATGACTCTCGGATGGACCACCGTGGTCCAACACGCCAAAACTATGCATATTCCAACTAGGAGCGGGGTCATAACTTGTAAAATTCATATCCGAACAGTACCCCCTATAAAAAATATGAGTGTTAATACAAATTCAATTCAAACATAAAATAAACATCGCTAAAATGTAGAAAAATTGAAGTTTATCAGTCGTCTTGTGGATTATATAAAGTCGAAAAATTATTTTGTAGCTGCTCATTCGCCGGTGGTGACAAGTTTAAATCAAGGCAAGCTCTTTCATCAGGAATCTGTCCAGCAAAAACTACTCCAGAATAACCACCCGATGACTGGGAGTTATCCCTACTATGCACACCCTCATTATTGGGAACATCTCCAACCTTGACGTACATTTCCAACAATTTTATTACAATAAATTTCCTGTATTCATCCGGAATCCGCAAAAAATCTCTAAGAGTTTCATCATCTTCGATGTTAAACTTGGAATAATAAGCAAACCCCTGTGGAGTCACAGAATACGAAAATCTACCGGTTACTTTAAGGTTCACCGAACATTTTCTCACACTCATTTTTTACTTAACAACGATACCAATTTGTCGTACTCCATTGTAAGCGGCAATTTAACATGATACTGTGAAGGTCAACTATACCTCAAAGAGTTATTCTCCATTACAACCTCACCCCCTCCCAATATAATGAAACCCTTATTTTTGGCTCTTCAGACATTATAAAAAAAATGCTTGATAACAAGAAGAGAAGTATGAACGGAAGTTTGAAGGAAAATTTTGAATGGATTTTCATAAAATCCTAACGCCTTTAAATAAGGCAAGTCCTAGCTTGGGGTGCAAATTTTTTTTTTTATATAAAACGCAGTATAATACCACACTTTATGTATTTGAATTATTGTTATTTGAGTTATCCGCATAACACTTATTGGTGGGCCCAAAAAGGAAGTCAAACGCATTACAATACTGCATTTTAGTAAAACGTAGTATTATATTGCGTTTTATTTTTAAAAAAAATTATTTATGTTAGTTATCCGCAGAACACTTAGGTGGGCCCAAAATTGAAGTAAACGCAGTATAATACTATGTTTTCCTAAAATGTAGTATTATAATGCGTTTTCCTATAAAAATGAACTATATATACACTTTATATATTAATTATACTGCATTTTTGTAATTTTTTTTAACTGCATAAAAGTATTTTGAGTCCAAAATATCATTATTCGGACTTAGACATCGACGGGGGTGATGCATTTATTGACCGGCATGGTCTCCATCTCTTTCACCAAAGTGACCCCACCATCACTGTCTTCAACTGACCCCACATCAACCAAAAGTTTTAAAAAATAAAATTTTGAAAATGATTTTCAGACAAGAACAAAAACGAAAACAGTTGAGCAAAGAATTTAATGGAAATGAACGTACAAGGAAGCACAAAAACAAAGAAAAAAAGAGCTACTACTACTAAGTTCATAGAAAATTGAGAAAATTAGAAAAAAACAGCAGCAACGCGTTTTCTCTCTCTCTGTCTATCTTAAGTCTTTTCTCTCTCCTCTTCTTGACTCTCTCTTTCTCTCTCTCTCTTTCTTCTCCTGTTCACAAAGAAGCAAGCAGCCCAAAAAATTAGGGTTAGGGCTAGGATTTTTTGTTAAAAACCCCCATTTTTGGTTCAAATAAAGAAAGGGAGTTAGGAATCTTTTTTTGCATTTTTGAGGACCCTTTTTGGTTTTTAGTAATGGGTCGTTGTTGTTTTGTTATCAAATGGTACAATTTTCACAAACCCTTGAAGTATTTTTTCATCTTTTGTGCTTTTTTCTTAGCTCATGTGTATGCAGACTCCTCAGATTCAGATAAATCAGCTCTCTTGGAGTTAAAGACTTCACTTTTAGACCCTTCTGGAGTGATTTCTATCTGGAGCTTGAACAATACTGATGATCACTGTTCATGGTTTGGTGTTTCATGTGATTCCAATTCACGTGTTGTAGCTTTGAACATCAGTGGAGGTAATTTGGGTTCTTTGTCTTGTGCTAAAATTGCTCAATTTCCTTTGTATGGCTTTGGTATTAGAAGGGTTTGTGCTAATAATAGTGTTAAGCTTGTTGGTAAAGTGCCTAAGGCTATATCAAGATTGACTGAACTGAAGGTTTTGTCTTTGCCTTTTAATGAATTGGGTGGTGAAATCCCCTTGGGAATTTGGGATATGGAGAATCTTGAAGTTTTGGATCTGGAAGGGAATTTAATTAAAGGCTCTTTGCCATTTAAGTTTAAGGGGTTGAGGAAATTGAGGGTTCTGAACTTGGGTTTTAATGAGATTGTGGGTGGCATTCCGGATTCCTTGTCAAATTGTGCTGCTCTGCAAATCCTGAATCTTGCTGGAAATAGAGTAAACGGTTCCATTCCAGCACTCATTGGTGGATTTGGAGATTTGAGGGGAGTGTACCTGTCGTTTAATCAGCTTAGCGGGTCCATTCCTGGTGAGATTGGACGTTCGTGTGAGAAGCTTGAGAATCTAGAGATGGCAGGTAATTTCTTAAGTGAGGGTATTCCTAAAAGTTTAGGGAACTGCAGAGGATTACAGTCACTTCTCTTGTATTCAAATTTGTTGGAAGAGGGTATTCCAGCTGAACTTGGTCGACTAACTGAGCTCAAGGTTCTTGACGTGTCCAGGAACAGCCTAAGTGGACCAATACCGTCTGAGATAGGAAACTGCTCGAAATTATCCATTCTCGTGCTGTCAAATTTGTGGGATCCTCTTCCAAATGTGTCTGATTCAGCAATTGACGCTTCTGCAAAATTGGCATTCACTACTGATGAGTACAACTTCTTTGAAGGCACAATCCCGTCACAGATAACCGGGCTTCCTAGTTTGAGGATGATTTGGGCTCCTAGGTCAACTCTTTCTGGAAAAATTCCTGGTAGTTGGGGTGCTTGTGACAGTTTAGAGATGGTGAATTTGGCTCAAAATTTTTATACTGGAGAGATCTCTGAGGAATTGGGTAGCTGCCAGAAGCTGCATTTTCTTGACTTGAGCTCAAATAGGTTGACTGGACAGCTTGTTGAGAAACTACCAGTTCCTTGTATGTCTGTGTTCGATGTGAGTGAGAATTATCTTTCTGGTTCACTTCCCAGGTTTTCCAATTACAGTTGTGCTCATGTTGCGTCCAGCGGTAGAGATCCATCATCTGCATATCTAGCGCACTTCACCAGTAGAAGTGTACTAGACACCACTTTGTTATTTGGAGATGATGCTGGCCGTGCAGTATTTCATAATTTCGGTGGTAACAACTTCACAGGAAATTTACCTCCTTCTGTGCTCATTGCGCCTGAAATGTTAGGCAAGCAAACTGTTTATGCATTTCTTGCTGGTGGTAACAGGTTTACTGGATCTTTTCCTGGTAACTTGTTCGAGAAATGTCATGAATTGAAAGGTATGATTTTTAATGTAAGCAATAATGCATTGTCTGGCCAAATTCCAGAGGATCTTGGTGCAATTTGTGGGTCTCTTAAGCTGTTGGATGGCTCCAAAAACCAGATTGGTGGGACAATTCCTCCGAGTTTAGGGAGTCTGGTTTCTTTGGTCGCTCTCAATTTAAGTTGGAACCTCTTGCAAGGCCAGATTCCAAGCAGTCTTGGCCAGATAAAGGATCTCAGTTACCTCTCTTTGGCTGGCAATAATTTGGTTGGCTCCATCCCCTCAAGTTTTGGGCAATTGCACTCTTTACAAGAGCTTGAACTTTCTTCTAATTCATTGTCTGGTGAAATTCCAAACAATCTTGTGAATTTGAGGAATTTGACTGCGCTTCTTCTTAACAATAATAATTTATCAGGGAAAATACCTTCAGGCTTGGCCAATGTGACAACACTGGCAGCGTTTAATGTGTCTTTCAATAATCTGTCTGGGCCACTACCTCTTAATAGAGATTTGATGAAATGCAATAGTGTTCAGGGCAACCCGTTTCTGCAATCTTGCCATGTATTTTCTCTATCAACACCTTCTACAGATCAGCAGGGCAGAATAGGGGACTCACAAGATTTTGCTGCGTCTCCTCCGTCAACTCCAGCCCAAAAAGGAGGAAATGGTGGTGGTTTCAACTCAATTGAGATAGCATCCATAACATCTGCTGCAGCTATTGTGTCAGTTCTTCTTGCTTTGATAGTCCTCTTCTTTTACACCAGAAAATGGAATCCAAGATCTAGAGTTGCAGGATCTACCAGGAAAGAGGTAACAGTTTTTACAGAAGTTCCGGTTCCTTTGACGTTTGAGAATGTTGTGCGGGCCACAGGGAGCTTCAATGCGAGCAATTGCATAGGCAGTGGAGGTTTCGGAGCAACATACAAAGCTGAGATTGCACCAGGGTTCCTAGTGGCAGTAAAGCGACTTGCTGTAGGACGTTTTCAAGGGATCCAACAGTTTGATGCAGAAATCAGAACTTTGGGGAGGCTTCGACATCCAAACCTCGTAACTCTGATTGGATATCATAATAGTGAAACAGAAATGTTTCTAATCTATAACTACTTGCCAGGGGGTAATTTGGAAAAGTTTATTCAGGACAGGTCAACGAGGGCTGTGGATTGGAGGGTACTTCACAAGATTGCTTTGGACATTGCCCGTGCACTTGCTTACCTGCATGATCAGTGTGTACCGCGTGTGCTTCATCGTGATGTAAAACCAAGCAACATCCTATTGGATGAGGACTATACTGCATATTTATCTGATTTTGGTTTGGCTAGATTACTGGGAACTTCAGAGACCCATGCCACTACTGGTGTGGCTGGAACTTTCGGGTATGTTGCTCCTGAATATGCCATGACTTGTCGTGTCTCGGACAAGGCTGATGTCTACAGTTATGGGGTTGTGTTACTTGAGTTAATTTCAGACAAGAAAGCACTTGATCCATCTTTCTCTTCTTATGGAAATGGATTCAATATTGTTGCTTGGGCGTGCATGCTTTTACGCCAGGGGCGTGCAAAGGAGTTCTTTACTGCTGGTCTATGGGATTCAGGTCCACATGATGATTTGGTTGAGGTACTACATTTGGCCGTGGTCTGCACAGTTGACTCTCTTTCAACTAGACCTACAATGAAGCAAGTAGTAAGACGGTTGAAGCAACTTCAACCCCCATCTTGTTAGCTAGCTGCATGTGAATAGGATGTTTAGCCCAATTGTAATTTAACTCTTGCACTTGATAGATACTAAAGTGTATTTGGGTGTCTCCTATTAGGTTCAGATTTGAAATTTGTAGCCTGCTTGTGAATTTGTAGTATATAGCCTTTGCCCCCAATTTTCCATGTCATGTCCCTAATTTAGGGGGTGTGCAGATTCATCTGCAGAAGAGTGCAGATACTTGTCTTCAACACTGTATGCATGTATCACATTTTTATATGTTTGTTAAATAAGAGCAACAAAATAGGGAGGATTCTGCTAGCCTCTTCTTTAGTTTTTTTTTTTGTTAGAGCAAATGAAAAGCTTTAGTGGGGTAAACCTGCTACTGTACATGTAAAACTTATAAAAAGCTGAATTTTGTTTGAATTTTTCTGGTCATGAAATTTGAGTCTGCCTTTTATAAATAATCAGTGTCTTTTAACAGCATTGTGGTGAATTTCTTCTCTTAGCTCCAATTCCCAGAATATAGCAAGAGGCAAAATTTGAATAAAATATAATTTGGATAAAACTACTACTCTTAAAGAAAGAAAATTATCTTTTCTTTTGGTTACTGAGGTTAGAAAATAAACGGTATAAAATTCAGTATTATTTTATATCACGTTTGGTTGGCGCATGTTGTTTGTGTACCTTTACTAATCTAACATGTGTGAGATAAACATATCAATCAGGGTCAAAGCAGACTGGTCTGCATTGAGTTGTGATTAACAATAACAAATATATAAAAATTATAAGGCTCCTAATGTAATATAACAAATCAAAGAAAATAATAGAACTGATGACCAGATGCATGGAAGGGAAAAATGCTACCCTGTGACACAAATTAATTTAATTTGAAAAGTGACAAAATAAGTACACTGAGATAAATAGAAAAAAAATATTGACTGCAAGACAGCCTCAAAATGATAACATCTTTATATATCGAGTTCCCACAATGTACAAAAAGCTATAATTAACCAAGTGTAAAGTGTTATAAATATATTATATTATGGATGTTCATTTAGTACTCCGTTGTAAATAAGCTTCCTGAAGAAGCTTATCCATATGGGACTCCACCGTAAATATGTTTATCTATTTAGTACTCTATTGGAAATAAGCTTCCTGAAGAAGCTTACCACTTCGGTACCCGGTTATGGATAAACATTACCCCCGGTAGAAGATTATCCATACCGGGTATAATAAACTTATCCTTTCAGTACCCAGTTATGGATAAACATTACCCCGGGTAGAAGATTATTCATACCGGGTATAATAAGTTTATCCTTTCAGTACCCAGTTATGGATAAACATTACCCCCGGTAGAAGATTATCCATATCGGGTATAATAAGTTTATCCTTTCAGTACTCCGTTATGGATAAACATTGCTCTCAGTAGAAGATTATCCATATCTGGTATAGTAGCAGCTTACACAGCAGCTTCCTTTCTTCTATAAATAGAAGAGATTTCAGTTCATTATGTACATCAGTTTGAATTCGAATAATATAACAGTTTCTCTCTATACTTGTCTTTACTTTACAATCTTTATTTTATAACATAAAGCACATATTCTATAGTTTGTTCTACAAAAGAAAAATGGTTCTATATTTTGCACCTCTGGAGTCAGACAAGAGAACTTTTGTACAACTCAGGATCCTTAAAAATGAGATTCTCCAAAATTTGCCCGAGGCGGATGCACTATATATTTGATGGGTTCAACTGAACCGATCATTTGTTACGCAAGAGTAGAGATGTGCTTGTGAAAATTATTACATTGCCAACAAGTATTAAACTCTGAACCCATAAATTTAAAAGTGCAACGGGTTCATCGGTAAGAACTTTAAAATGTTGAACCCATCAAATTCAAATCCTGGATCTGCCTCTATATTTTGCCCCCACACTGCACTATAGTGATGACAAGAACCATGTCTTATATGCAGCACACTTTTTATCTTGGTAGCCTTTTGATGTCTAAACTCAATCAACCATTGCCAGAATCAAGTTATCCGATGCTGCAAAACCTTTCTTGGGCATTTGCACAGTGGAAGAGTACAGTCATAGGAAGAAATGGATGTCAAGCTCCTAGTTGCTATTGGACAGATCATATCAACTTCCTGAAACACATATCAAGCACCAGCGCTGTTACTTAGTGTAAGGGTCATCTTGATGTTCATGGCTTCCAGTTTAACCACTAGATATCTGAACATGTAAGACATTTCAACAGCCTCCAATTTCCTAACTTATCTGGCAAGCACGACAAGTTACCTCTTTGGGTTCTCTAGCAGGTGGCAGACCAACAATTTACTGCACAGCTTATTTTGGTAGTCGGATGAGTGATGCTCCACATTCAGAAAACACATCTGCAATGCGATGACCAGAGCTCATATGGAGTCTATCAATGCAATAAATATGCTGCTCCATGAGCAAGGAGTGAGTCTCGTTTCATTTCTCCAAAATTCAGCTACCTCCTCCACGCTTTCTCCCCTTGATGGGACCGGACCTGTAACAAGAGACACGTCAATTTCAGTTTCCAAATCTATATCTGAAGAGATTAATATGGATTGAGGATATGTAAAAAAGAGAAAAAATCTAGAGCTGGCTAACTTTTACTTCCATCAGTTCTAAATGGTTTGCCCCATATGTTCTCCTGATTCTCATAATTGATATCCAGCTGACATCCAGTAAAATATTGCAAAGCAAGATTGAGAAGGCATAAATTTGAGGGGTGGGGTCGGAGCGGAAGCAGGGGAAGAAATGAAGTCAATGAACCACCTAAAAGTCAAAAGTAGGTTCTCAATCAAATTTAGGGATATTTCGACCCTGAGGTTATCACAGAGTTGAGGAAGATAGTTTAATCAGTCACTCTCCTTAACAGTTGTTAGCTAAGTTGTCTACCAACAACTAAGAGATGTTGTTCAGACATCCACTTGATTCCGACTAATAACTCCCAAATCCATTCTCAAGCATAGGTATT
This sequence comes from Nicotiana tabacum, assembly GCF_000715075.1. Lineage (NCBI taxonomy): Eukaryota > Viridiplantae > Streptophyta > Magnoliopsida > Solanales > Solanaceae > Nicotiana > Nicotiana tabacum. The sequence continues at coordinate 85,571,679 of NC_134101.1, read as the reverse complement.
AAAAACTTGCCATTTTGAATTACAGCAAAGGAACTAGGAAAGTAACTTAAGTACCCTTCCCATGCTTCTCCTTCCCTCTACTAACCAGGTGAAAATCTATATAATACACTTGAAGATACTGGATTTTAGCCCCAATTACAATTATAAAGATGGAAAATGCAGAAAAGTTAAGAGCACATAAACAAAGCAAAGTGGATTAGAAACCCTGAGAAGTAACAACACACATGTATCTTCTCAAAGTCGAATATATCCTGGAATCAATCACCTTCTGTAGAAGTGTTTTGATTTTCACGACAACGACAACGACATAATCAACAGCAGGAGGTTCTGAACCTTTCAACTTCGTATTAGTTGTCTGACTGGTTATTTCATTGTAAATGCTACAATATGGCTCATTTGGATTTATCCTCTTGTAATCAAATGATCATGTTAGTTCAGGTGCAACTTAACCCACCAAAAAGTGGAAAAGGAAAAGAAAGACATCCTGTTACCTGCGCCACAAATGGAAGTCCATCAGAATCAATCAGCTGATGTCATGACTTATCCAAATTGCTTCTTCTAAACAATCTCGGAGCATGATCAGATTCATTGCTTTGCTCAGTCAAGTCAAACAAGTTCAATCATGCTAAACTGTAGTTCCTCACCGGAATCCACGTCTTGCACTTCCATTATATAGATAACACATTTTGCCTGTGACAGCAGATTGATCTTCTCTCACACATCTGAAGTCCAAAGAAATGGATTAATATTGTGCCGAAATATCTGTGTCGCTCAACGAATAAAGAAGAACCAAGTCAGTATCATATAAAAGATGGAAAAAACAATTTGACATTTCTTGGGTCCCAATTTATTTCTGCTAAGTAAAGAAGCCAAAGATTCTTATCTTTAAGGTAGCTCGCAAAGGAGTGAAATTTTAAACATGATTGAGCCTTATCATGAACCTAACATGCTTGGTTGCTATTTGGACATTGCTGGTGATAAATGGTACATTAACCTTCGCCTTTTTCAACACCAACCAGTATCTATCCATCAACCCCTCGGATTCACGGGTCATATTATAGAGGGTGAGATATACTCTTGAAACCTGACAGGATACGTATATGGGGAGAAAAATTTAAGTGGGTTGAGTTATACTCTAAGCAGTGTGACTACGAGTATTGTGCCGATGACACAATCTGCCAGTTCCTCAAGCTGTATCAGCCACATACCAGATAAATTGCTTTCAAGATGAAGGAGCAGTAATTCAACTTTTGTATAAAGAATTTCTAAAAATGGAAAAGTCACTTGTTGTGTTTCATGCATTGGAAGACATAGAGTTTTGGAAAGGAGATGAAGATCGTGTTGAACTATCCTGGAGAACGAAAAATTGCATCATGACCCTTTTTCTTATAACCGTGGTATTCGGGTCAGCTTGCTTGCACCTCGACTAATTCCATGGGATATCTGCTACCTCCCACCAGCAATAAGTACCAGGTATCTCTGTCCACCAAGTGCATCATGACCCTTCTTGTCCATTATATCCAACTATCCAAGAGTCACAAGGACTTCTAAAGCATTTGCCAGAAACATTAGATTATTATCCAACTATTGGGGAGCCATAATGTTGTCGGAATAACCAACTATTTAGTGCATTTATCTTTGATAGGTTTTTGATAAGTAAAACACTAACAAAACGTCTTCAGTAGATTCGTTTTTTTTAGAAACTTAAATTCAGTTTTGTGAAACACTTTATGCTCTCAGTACACCTAACCATGCGTTTTATCTGGAAAAGTGACTGTTATACTTAGGTTTCAGAAGATTCACGACATTTCAACAACTATGTACTACTAAAAGTATCCTCGTTCCTTTGTGTTTCTGAGCAAAAACTCAAAACCATAAAATCTGAAACATAATGCGAACTCGACACCACTAATTTACACCACAAAGCAGTAAATATTACTACACAAAAGCAACAGCATGCAATTCAGATTTTGAGAAGAACAAAAGGGGAAAACTTTCAGATTAAACTGAGGAAAAGAAAGCAATACAAGAAAATATGGAGTCCGGGAATCCGCAATATTCAAAATGCAGATATATTCCTCAAAAAAATTAAAAAAGAGGTAGAAATCAGCGGGAATCCAAAATACCAACATATTAGTTAAAGACTTACCTTTTAAAAAAAAAATTGGAAGGGCGGTTAGGCGTTGTTAGGGTTTTTTCCTTGGACGAACCTGAAGTCTCGAAATGGAGTTTGAGGTTGAATACAGGTAGGTACTAGTGGTGACAAATGGGCGGGTTGGGCTGAATTTGGGCGGGTCAAGATGGGTTAGGTTAATAAATGGGTCATTGACCAACTCAGTCGAAAGTGTATTTGGGCTAAGATAGGCTGGGTCAAGACGGGTTAAACAATGGATCATAATCCAACCCACCTAACTTGACACATGTTTTAAAATCATACTTATCTTGCATAAAAAAAAAAAATTTACCCTAAAATATGTAAGTCGAAAAAATTTTGGGGGTGAGGTGGGGAACTAGGGGATGAGTGATGCAGAAAAACAAAAAAATAGAAAATAGAAAATAATAAAATAAAAAAAAACGTAAATTTTTTTTTGAAATACAAAAAAGCAAAGAAATTTTTTTTTTTAGGGGAGGGTGTTTTTGCCATGGGAGGGGTTGTGGTGCAGAAAAAAAACAGAAAATTGAAAATAAAAATAAAAAGTAAATTTTTTTTTAGGGGAGGGGGGTTTTAGGGTGGGGGATTGGGTGGTGCAGAAAAAAAAAACAGAAAATTGAAAATACAAAAAAAAGTAAAAAATTTTTTTTTTTTTGGGGGGGGGGGGGGGGTTGGTGGTGCAAAAAAAAAATAGAAACAGAAAATACAAAAAAAAAGTAAAAAATTTCTTTTTGGGGGGAGGGTAGTTTTGCGGGAAAGGGGGCATGATGGGTGGATGGTGCAGAAAAACAAAAGAACATAAAATTAAAAATACAAAAAAAAAAAAGTAAAATTGGGGCAACTAAATAAATTTCTATATAAGTTGGGTTGAGATAGGGGGATTTGCAGTCGTACACTATTTTTATGTCACCTTTTAACCTATACCCTGTTTTTAAAAACTATTGATTTCCTAACCAACTAACAAAAAATCTGTAATAATATGATAATTATACCCCTTCCAAAACATATAAGAGTCCGTCTCTCCTCCGTATTCCCAGATTCAAATTCCAGATCTCCTCCGTATCTCCTCCGTCAGTCCGCCTCTCCTGAGACGCGTCTCGCATTCAAATTCAAATTCCGAATTCGAATTCAAATTCAAATTCAAATACATTGTAAGTATTCAAGTTCATCTCCATAATTCAAAATAGTTTTTGAAATATATGTTTTCTGATTGATTGATTGAAGTTGTTTGACAATCTTCACTGATATGCTGAATTTGCAATTCTAAATCTATTTGACGATGAATTCTAACATTCTAAGCTGAAGTTATTTAGTTAACGAGCTGGCAAATAATACAACGAAGAGATATTATATTAAATTTTATACGATTGTTTTGTTGCTGAATTTTTTTTGTCAATAATTAAAAGCTGAAGTTTTCCTCGTACAGTGGGTAAAAAACCATAAAACATAAGTTAAAATTTCATATTGCACCAAAAAAACTTAGGCCTAGGTGTTGAATTTTTTTAGTTATTACTTAAAAACTTAAGCAGGAGGGCTGAAGTTTTCCTCCTACACTGGCTAAATTAAAAAATCATATTGCACCAAAAATACTTCGGCCTAGGTGCTGAAGTTTTTTAGTTATTACTTAAAAACTTAAGCAGGAGGGCTGAAGTTTTCCTCCCACACTGGCTAAATTTAAAAATCATATTGCACTAAAAGAACTTCGGCCTAGGTGCTGAAGTATTTTAGTTATTACTTAAAAACTTAAGCAGGAGGGCTGAAGTTTTTCTCCTACACTGGCCAAATTAAAAAATCATATTGCACCAAAAAAACTTCGGCCTAGGTGCTGAAGTATTTTAGTTATTACTTAAAAACTTAAGCAGGAGGACTGAAGTTTTCCTCCTACACTGGCTAAATTAAAAAATCGTATTGCACCAAAAAAACATCGGCCTAGGTGCTGAAGTTTTTTCCCCCTGCATTGATGAATCACCATTATAAAAAAACTTCAGCTAATATGTTGAAGTTATTAAGCTTATCTCTAAAAACTTTAGCACTTATAAGTTAAAGTTTTCTTTGCAGGATTCATTAATTATATCATACATCTTTTTCCAAAAAAAATTTCAGCAGAAGATGCCTAAGTGACTTAGTTTATTTGTAAAATCTTCAGCACAAACAACCTAAAAAATTCTTCTGTTCACTTTCCTAATACTTGCCACTAAACATGAATCTGCAGGATGAGTTCGATTTGCATTGTTATAACTTTCAATGGGAGTTGGACTCCTGATTTCAAATACTTGGATCATGATACAAAACTTGTTCTACTTAATAAGGACATATCATTCAATACTTTCCTGAAGAAAATTAGTGAAGTTGCAAATATTGATTCAACCAGATATGCATTAAAAGTATGGTTTGATATCAAACTAAATACAAGCAAAGGAATACTTGTAACTTCAGATGAAGAACTCAGTACATGTATACATTTGCTTACAACTGGTTCAGCCTACAAGAATTATCATTTCGTCATCGAAAAATACAACCTTCAGAATTAACAGCATTCAACCAATCTCTTGCATATGCGATAGATTCAGAACCTTTTGCTGACTATCAACATGAAGTACGAGTGCCAATAATGGAAGTAGACAACGGGCAACAACCTTCTAACATTACAGCTGCTTCAGAATATATAGTGCTGCAACAATTACCCCCTACTCCAATAAATTCATACCAGTTTGTCGATGACCAAGAAGAAGAAGGACAGCTAATAATGCAAATTGACAACCAACACACAATCCATCAAAGCTTTTTTCACCTTCTGCAATGATAAACAACAATAAGATGAAGTAAACATGAAGCTTATACCGATAACATTACATAAAATTGAAGAAATTGCTGAAAGTTCTTGTGCTTCTCAGAAATTAAGAAAAAGAGTGAAGTGAAAGGTGAAAGAATCTCCACCATATAAAATACTTAGGCACGATGCGTTGCCTGAGGAAGTAAGAGTTGGATCAATCTTTGAGAACAAACAAAGCATGACTAAATTTTTCTGCAGCTTGGAGATAAATCAAAAAGTTGAATTCACTACTGTTAGATCATGTTCCAAGAGATACGAGCTGAAATGCATCGTGGACAAATGTGGTTGGAATGTACGTGCTACCAGAATAAAAAATTCCACACTGTTTTCTGCCGCTTCTACATGTGACATCATATTCGAATACTCTGTTCATTACTTCAAATTCTATATAGTCAAAATGACTCTTAAATTTTACGTCAACCTTGTATGTTAGATTTGGGCCTTGGAGCGGGTTCTGCCGTTGCAGCCACCTCTACCACCATTAGAGCCAGATGTAGCACCTCTGTTCCTTTAGCTAGGAGGTGGGTTCTCCGGCGTGGGAACTACCGAGGCAATGATGCTCATCATAATCTCCCTCCTTGTCAGGGATGTGTTGGATATGCTGGAGGTTGCACATGTAAATATGTACCTAAACTTACTTGTTATAAATTCACTTGTGTTGCGCATACTCACTTTTATGTTATTATTTGATAGTTCATCTGGACGCCATACATCGGCGAGTTGATAGTTGATCTGCCCGATTATTGCTCGGTCAACCGACAACTTTGGAGCACTTCCGTCCCGCTGATGTGCCTCGATATTGTGGAGCATCATTCCACAGAGCGGGTACTTTGCCAGTTTGACCGTCCCCAGACTATACCGAGGGAGACTGCATGGGTGGCTACACATTATCAGCGGGATGATCGGTCGAGGGTTGACGACGTATTTGTAGGATAGCTAGAAGCGCAGGTCCTTATTTGGGAGCAGCGAGAGGACCTGATTCTGCCACCACCTTCACAGATCTAGGCAACGACTATTGAGCTTTATACGTCATGGTACCGCCGTCACACCCGACAAATGATCGGGAACCCCGTTCATGTACCTGGCGGTCGGTTCAGACCATACGCCGGGAGGCACGAGGCACTGGTATGTTTTTGTTGGAACCCATACTTATAACTATGATATAGTGTTATGTAATTAATATTTTAAATATTGTGCAGGCTATTGGGCATCACATGGTCTACCAGTTGGGACAGGAGATGCATCAGCATGCCGACAATGTTGTAGTCGTTGAGTATGGCCAGTGGGTGGTAGAGCTGGCTCTCCGGACCCTGCAGCGAGCCGGAGAGGACGAGAGGTTTGGATCACGAGGCTGAGTATGTTGTGCCAGAGCAGCACCATCAGGGTAGGCCTATCCTACGAGGCAGGGGTCGGGCACCAACCAGGGCTATCCCACGAGGCAGGGGTCGGGCACCAGCCAGGGCTATCCCACGAGGCAGGGGTGCCCCACGGGGCTGCAGGGGATGACGAGGAGTTGGTCCCCAGCAAGGGGGCGTTGAGGCACCTGTCGACCCACCTATTGAGGCACCCGATGAGGATCTTGGAGATGATCAGTCAGGTTATTTCCCTCAGCTAGACGAGCCTTTCAGCAGCATGCCGTTGTACAGCCTTCAGCTGGATCTACAAGCATCGCAGGTCACCCCGTCATATCCATTATTGATCACGGGTACATTCGACAGAGATGTAGACCAGTTCTTTTCAGGCCCATCTACCGGAGCTGAGGATCGGCCGACCCAAGATGTGGATGACGGGCGCAGGTTGAGTTTTGGCTCATCCCCGGCGGTTGATGCGGATCTATCACAGGCGCAGGTATGTTTGTATTACTGTAAAATTTTAATTTGTTTTCTTTTCCTTAATGATTTGCCATAAATTAATTTTTAATTTTCTTATTAAGGCTTCGTCCGAGCCCATCACGGAGGCCACTGTATGCGATGATGAGGACACCACGGATGCTTATACTCAAGAGCCTAACGAGACCATGGTGAGAAAATATTTTTGACTTAACACATACATTACTAATGTACATTTTCATATGCTAAACTTAGTAATTATTTTGTAGGTTGCTGACGGCCCAACAACCCCTTCTACCGATCCTGCCAGTTGTACTGGCGATGTTGCTGCGCATCCTCACATAAAGAGGCGACTTGATGAGGATGATCCTGATAGTGTACCCGGGCGACATGGTATGTGCCTCAGGCCAGCGGCTTCACTAAAGCACCGAGGCTGTGGGACTCTTTGATTTATTTTTGTTTGTATTTTGTGTAAATACTACATTATGTAAATAACGGCAAAAATTGTATTTTAACAACAATTTTATTTTAATAGTACAACACAAACACAAACATAGCAAACCTAACATAACGTAAATTCAGTACAACTAATGATCACACATGATAAGGGAAACATGAAGATACAATAGTACGTTCAACACGTACATGTCATTGTTTAGTCACCACCCCCTAGTATTCTCCGCTCCAACCACTTGAGTTGGTCTTCCAGCTTTTTTTTTCTTCTTCCACCTCCTTGAGTTTCGCCTTCAACTCCACAACTTCTTGTTTGGATTGTCACTCTATTTCCCACTGCTTCAAACACAAATTATGAAGATCTTGGAGCTTGTCTTTGTAGTATTCCTGCTGACAGAGTTCATCAATTCATACCTCAAAATTGCATGTAGATTCATCGGGTTGCCTATAAAACTTGTTCATACACGCATAGTAACGGCGTCCAGCTTCTTCCCAACAATCGTGCATCATGCATCTTTTGCCGCACTCGCACCTTGGGACATAAAGGGGTTGTTGAGACATTTGTTATAGCGTAAAGAGACTACTTGGTTTTATGGAAATATTTGCTATTGGTTATTGTTAAGCACAGAAAATAACTAGAATGCGCCCGTTATTTATAGGCAAGATTTCACACAAAATATAGTATTATACCGCGCTATACATATTAAACTTTTTTGAAACGAAACAACTTTTGCACAGTCGGTTCAGCCTTTTTCAGACCGCCAAAACAACACACAAAACGTAGTATTATATCACGCTTTATATATTAAATTTTTTTGAGATGAAACAATTTTTGCATAGTCGGTTCAGCTTTTTTCAGACCGACAAGACAACACACAAAATATAGTATTATACCACGCTTTACATATTAAATTTTTCTGAGACGAAACAACTTTTGCCCAGTCGGTTCAACTTTTTTCAGACCGACAAGACAACACACAAAACTTAGTATTATACCATGCTTTACATATTAAATTTTTCTGAGACGAAACAACTTTTTGCTCAGTCGATTCAGCTTTTTTCAGACCGACAAGACAACACAGATAACGTAGTATTATACCACGCTATACATATTAAATTTTTTCTATTGGTTATTATCCTTTATTTTCTTGTACGTTGCTTTAGTTATTTTCTTCGATTACTTTTTTAAGACAACGACCATTTTAAGAAGCAAATTTTCAAGAAGGATAATAAAGGATGTCTTGATTTTATAGGGTTTTTTTTAATTTTAAGATTGGTCTTCTTTACTAACAACAATAAGTTGAATATTTGAACTACCATATCAGCATCCCAATTCAAAAGGTCATGTTAAGAAATAAGATGTAACAAGATTGTGGAACATAATTTTATTTGATAGATATTGCAACATACACAAGTACAGACACGTATTACAAAAAACAATACGAAAATAAAAGACTAGGTGTATCCTTGATAGTTGGGTACATTCGACGAACTTGCACCAGGAGCTGGATTACCACCGCCATGCACACCAGCTGAAGGACATTTACAACGGTCGTGTCCTGTTTGCGAGCATATGCCACATTTACGCGCATAAACGGTGTCACCAACATCCATTTGGTTCCGTATACGCGTTCTCTTTTGCACTTGCTGCTTGCGCAAATAGTCCTTATTACACACCATTTTAAAAGGTTCCGGCGGCCAATAATGCTCAGCACCCAATGGCTGCAACTGCCCACTATACGTGTCTACGTATGCAGCAACACTGTATTGCCTATCAATATAGTTGGTTGCCCCTAAACCAACTTGTTGAAAGCACTTCAAGGCATGTGTGCACGACATGTGGTACATGGTCTATTTCCCACATGAACACAACTTGTTGGCTTCATTCACCGTTTGTAGATTATTCCCCCGGTGTTCACAGATAGCGGTGCGAACTTCAAAAATACCCCGGTCGTGATCGTACTGTAAAAATGAATGCCAATGTGCTCGCCTCATGTACTTCTCAAACCTTCTCATTGGTATTCGCATAATTGAACACCCATGTCCATCAATACCGATGCAGCTCTATGCCTTTCAACAAACCTCTCCACAATCTGTTTGAATGTCATCCGAACCATGGCAGTGACTGGCAATCCACGTGCAAACTTCAACAAGCCGTTGAATGACTCTGACATATTTGTAGTCAGGGCTCCTCATCGTTTGCCACCATCAGCATGCAATGTCCATATGTGAACCTCATGTCCCATCAGCCAAGTATAGGCTCGTGGATCTAACTATCGGATCGCTTCTATGCGCCTCGTGAATTTGCACTGCTGGTGCTCAGCTGCATCCATCCACATTAAATCATGCAAGGCCTTGTCGTGATATTTATTCTGGAAATTGGCCTTCAGGTGCCTCACACAGTAACGGTGATATGCATAGGGTTCCTGCCATTCAGGCAAATGTCGTACAGAACTTAAAATACCACCATGTCGATAAGATATTAGACAAATACCTGAACGTTGTTTGACAACGTGTTGCTTCAAGTAGTTCAAAAAAAGCGTCCACGTCTCTTCGCTTTCATTGGCACAAATGGCAAAAGCTAGTGGAAATATTTGTCTGTTGGCATCTACTGCAACTGCAATCGGCATTTCGTCATCGAAGAAATACGACCTTTAGAATCAGCAGCATTCACCCAATCTCTTGCATACGGGATAGGTTCAGAAACTTTTGCTGACTATCAACATGAAGTATGAGTGCCAATAATGGAAGTAGACAACGGGCAACAACCTTCTAACATTACAGCTGCTTCAGAATACATAGTGCTGCAACAATTACCCCCTACTCCAATAAATTCATACCAGTTTGTCGATGACTAAGAAGAAGAAGGACAACTAATAATGCAAATTGACAACCAACACACAATCCAACAAAGCTTTTTTCACCTTCTGCAATGATAAACAACAATAAGATGAAGTAAACATGGTGCTTATACCGATAACATCACATAAAATTGAAGAAATTGCTGAAAGTTCTTGTGCTTCTCAGAAATCAAGAAAAAGAGTGAGGAGAAAGGTGAAAGAATCTCCACCATGTAAAATACTTAGGCATGATGCGTTGCTTGAGGAAGTAAGAGTTGGATCAATCTTTGAGAACAAACAAAACATGACTAAATTTTTCTGCAGCTTGGAGATAAATCAAAAAGTTGAATTCACTGCTGTTAGATCATGTTCCAAGAGGTACAAGCTGAAATGCATCATGGACAAATGTGGTTGGAATGCACGTGCTACCAGAATTAGAAATTCCACACTGTTCAGGGTGATAAAATATCATAACATCCATGAATGCTCAGTTGATGCAAGAAAATCAGATCAGAAGCATGCTACATCAAATTTTATAAGTGAACAAATTATAGAACATGTTCGAGACAAAAAGATAGAGGTTACACCAGCCTTTGTAGAAAATGAAATGAAAAAAAAAATTGGAATTGACATTGGTTATCACAAGACATGGCGTGCTATTCAAAAAGCTGTTGCTTGCATAAGGGGAACACCTGAAGAGAACTACCAGATTCTTCCTCCATACCTACACATGATGGTGGCCAAAAACCCAGGAACATACACAAGCATAAAAAGAGATGCGCAGAATAGGTAAGCAAAACAATACTAACCATCAGCCTGAAGTTTCAAATGTTACTATTTGAAAAACTTCACACCTTATGATTTGTTTTTTTGTGTTTCAATGTACAGATTTGCTTACTTGTTCTTCGCTCTTGTGACATCAGTAGCTGGTTGGTCCTACTGTAGACCCGTTATTGCAGTAGATGCAACGTTTTTGAAGTTAAAATATCGTGGTGTTCTATTTGTTGTTGTATCAAAGGATGCAAACAATCAAATCTTTCCTCTATGTTTTGGTGTAGCAGATTCAGAAAACAATGAGGCATACATTTGGTTCTTCGGGGAAATAAGAAAAGCAATTCAAGTCCGTCGTGAACTGGTTTTCTTGTCAGATAGAAACCAATCGATCGCAAATGGTATTAGAAAAGTTTTTCCTGAAGCTCACCATGGTATCTGCCTCTATCACTGTGAGAAATTTTTTAAGTAAATACATGCAAAGGCCACGGTAATAAATATTTTTCAAAGTGCTGCAAGGTCATACAAATGTGAAGATTTTAATCAGTTAATGTCCCAACTCAAAAGTATTGACAAGAAAATATACAATTACATAATGGAAGAGCCTCCCGAGAGATGGACTCGATCGTGGTTCCCACGACGACGTTATGATATGCTAACAACAAACATGGTAGAATCAATGAATTCCGTTTTACTAAAAGGGAGAGACGTGCCTATTTTAAAAATGTTAGATTTTATCCAAGAAAAGCTGGGAGAGTGATTTTATGAACGGAGAAAAAAGGCAAATGAAACTTTTCACAGAGTATCAATATGGGCAGAAGAAGAGATGACTAAGAAGATGGATTTGGCTTGCAAAATGTTTGTGAGTATATTTATTAACTTCAGCTTTTTATATCTGTTGCAGTGATTTACTGCTTACATTTAAAAAATTTCATACTTTTTTCTTTTTGAAGCAAAAATACACTAATATAATTTGTCTTAATTTTTTATTCCTTGTTAGGTGTCCAACCTTGACTCAATGTTGTTTAGAATAAATAGTGAAGGAATTGAATTCATTGTGGACTTAAAGAAGAGAACTTGTGACTGCCTGAAATTCCAACTTGATGAATTGCCCTGTCCACATGCAATTGCTGCTATTAATAAGAGATATTTGCAGAAATCTGATTACTGCTCAAATTGGCATTCAAGGGAAACATGGTTGAAAACATATGAAGGACTTGTGAATACCGTGAGAGATCAAAAATTATGGAAAATACCACAAAATGTACAATCTGATATCACAAAACCTCTCGATGTAGAGATTTTACAAGGAAGAAGACAAAAGAAGAGGCATATACCTGCGACTGAATCATCAGTACCATTCAAGTCTACCAAATGCAGTCGATGTAAACAAGTTGGGCATAACAGAACAACTTGCTTGTCTTCTCCAGCACCTCATCCATATTCCAAGAAACACACTGAAAAATACTCCAAGATTCAATAATCCTTGGTCTGAATTTAGACTTTCTTTATTGTATGACATAATTCAAATGTGATTTTTTTCATAGGAATAAAAAAATAAGCTCTTGGACAATTTTATATACTGCTAAAGTACAAATCACTCATTTTTGTTGCGCAGGCTTACAGGTTTTGTTGCATTTTAAAAAGGTACGCAATGACTTCTGCGAGAAAAAACTTCAGGTTACAGTATGTGAAATACATATCCTTAAACAAACACACACACACACATACAAACACTCACACACACATATGCGTACAACACACAAAAAGAAACGCATGTACAAACAAAAGTTGTAGCATCTCTAAGAAACTAAGAAGTATAAAGCAAATACCAACAAATAACAAGGATAATGCAATAGAAAGCTAAGAACAAAGAGGGTGACAATTGCATTGATATAAAAAGAGGTCAGAACAACACACATTTACAAACAAAACTTCAGCTCTCCGGGCTGAAGTTATACAAAATTAACCTAAAAAACTTCAGCTCTATGGGCTGAAGTAAACAAAAAGCATAGCATTGAAAATATAAAAAAGGATTACAAACACTAACAATCATCACCATCATCATCGTCATCATCACAGTACTCCTCAATTTCTCTAAATATCTCATCATCATCACTATCTGAGATAACTATAGGGTAGTCGGGCAAAAGACCACTGAATCCAAGAAGATCAATCTTTAACTTGTTGGATTGATCACGAAGCTGACTTTGTTCGACGATTACTCTGTCCGTAAGAGAAAGAAGAGTCTTCAGGTTGTTTTGCAGCTTGGAATAGTCATTCCAGTTGGGAAACTGAAAATTATCAAACTGATGCACAACCTTGTCGAACGAGGTTGAATAACTTCCACAACTACGTTCCATGTTAAGCCTGCTCTGGAATGATTGATTGGCAAAAAACGGTGGTCTGATTCTCTCCCAATCAGCCTTTATTTGATCCCACAAAAGCATAAGCTTAGACATCGGTTTGTTATTGTACCACTCACACTTCAAACTCTCCCACTTTTGCATAATTTCATCCATATTAGGCTTCCCACTTCCGCTTGCACCAGACATTTTTTCTTTAACAAAAGCTGAAAGACTAAGGATGAATACAAATTTAAAGAAATATGATAGAACTCTATGAATGACTATGAAATTTTCAAGTGAAGAGATTGTTAATATAGACAAAGAGTTCAACTAATCAATTTAATATCTATAAATGTAAAAGTAACTTTTCAGCTATTTTTACTGTTTTACGTTCAAAGAAATTGAATGAAACATGATAAGTAGGTGGTAAAAACAAGTATGTTGTAAATGCAAAAAGAAATGTAACTTCAGCCCTAGTAAAACCTACAGTTTTTCTATAGTAAAAAATAACTCCAGCCTGAAAAATAACTTTTAGGATCATTTACTATATGGTCAAACAAATTTAAATGAAAGATGAAGTAGTTGACAAAAGACAAAAAGTAGATAGTAAATGGAAAAAAGATAAGTATCAACTTAAAAAAAATACCAAAACATGCTAAAGTTTTTGTCCTTAAGCTATTTCGAAAAACTTCGGCCCAATGTGCTGAAGTTTTTTAGTATATTTCCAAAAACTTCAGCACTTGATCAGCCTAAGTTTTTTGTTGGATTCATTAGTTTTTGTCCTAAAAGCTTTTTCAAGAAACTTCGGCCCTATAAGCTGAAGTTTTTTAGTATATTTTCAAAAACTTCAGCACTTGGTCAGCTAAAGTTTTTTGTTGGATTCAATAGTTTTTGTCCTAAAGCTTTTTCAAGAAACTTCGGCCCTATAAGCTGAAGTTTTTTAGTATATTTCCAAAAACTTCAGCACTTTATCAGCCTAAGTTTTTGGTTGGATTCATTAGTTTTTGTCCTAAAACTTTTTCAAGAAACTTCGGCCCTATGGGCTGAAGTTTTTTAGTATATTTCCAAAAACTTCGGCACCTGTTAAGCTGACGTTTTTCTAGTGGATTCAATTGTTCTTGCTTTAAGCTTTTTCAAGAAACTTCGGCCCTATAAGCTGAATTTTTAGTATATTTCCAAAAACTTCAGCACTTTATCAGCCTAAGTTTTTGTTGGATTCATTAGTTTTTGTCCTAAAGCTTTTTCAAGAAACTTCGGCCCTATGGGCTGAAGTTTTTTAGTATATTTCCAAAAACTTCGTCACTTGTTAAGCTGACATTTTTCTAGTGGATTCAATTGTTCTTGCTTTAAGCTTTTTCAAGAAACTTCGGCCCTGTAAGCTAAAGTTTTTTAGTATATTTCCAAAAACTTCGGTACTTGGTCAGATGAAGTTTTTTGTTGGATTCAATAGTTTTTCTCCTAAAGCTTTTTTCGAAAAACTTCGGCCCAATGTGCTGAAGTTTTTTAGTATATTTCCAAAAACTTCAGCACCTGATAAACAGAAGTTTTTGTGTCGGATTCAATAGTTTTCTTATGACTTTTAAACAAAATTTCAGCTTAAAAAGCAGAAGTCATGCTTAAGTTTTTTCAAACAAAAAATGTACTTAAAATTCATGATAAAAGACACAAACATATTTGTATGACAAAAAAGTGAACTAAAAAAATAATTAATGTATATTCACAAAATCCAAATTATGTACAACCAATCCTCTAATCAAAAAATTCACACAGAGTCTCTTCAAAATCTCCATAATCATGTCCTTCTCGTTCTGCTGGAGTTTCATAGCCGCTATCTTTTTTTCACTTTCCATGAGCCCAAAGATTGGCAGCCAATTCTCTCCTGAATGCCAATGTTTGGCTTTGATCAAATTGAAGAAATCTTCTCTCTTCAACCGGATATCAATAAACTTAAGAGCAAATATACCACAATCAACACTGCAAAAGACACATAAAAAAGAAATTAAAGAATAGTTAACACAAGGGCAAAAAATAATAAACATAAGATGAATGGTAAAACATATGTGAAACACATACTTGGTAGTCTGTTTCGGTGTGTTCATCCACTTAATTTGAAATTTTTCCACAGGACTGTCCCCATAAAATTTATTATGTTCCCCAAAATTCAAGCATTTGAGACAGTGTGGAATCAACCAGGCATAAATTTTGACATGTTCAAGTGCATGCTCGTATGTTGTATTGCCCATGGAATCATACACATATATAAATTTGTCTTCAAAGTCCAGAATTCCAAAAAAGTAGTGCGTAGATATCTGGCCCTCCCTTGGCTTAAATCGAAATGGAAAGAATACTTTTTTGGTAGATGCCCATGAGATACCACAGGAAAGGTCGAGGCCTTTTACGTAGTTGGCCACCTTTTCATTCGTTGATTCTTCCTCATACCAAGAAAAGTCCGTAAGTGGCTTAATAACCGCTTCTTCTTCTTCTTCTTTTTCAATCTGTTCTTCGGATATCTTCTTTCTCTTTGATTTGCTCCTAAGAACCGTCATTCTCTTTTGCTTCCTTTTCTCAATTATCTTCAACTTTTCTTCTGAAGGATGAATACTATCCAGGATAGTCATATATTGATCGAAAAGTAAATCTGTTACTGCACATCTTGATTTTGTATAACGTGGAAGGTGATAGCAATATTTTTTGCGCAAGTAATATACGCCCACATCAATATGCTGTAAATGGACAATGACAAATAAGCTAAAAAACTTCAGCAGTTTACTATGAATAAAGTTATACTACAAAAAATAAGCTGAACTTTTGGGAAATACAGTTGAAAACCAATTCAAAAAACAAACTTAATAACTTACTTCATCCGCAAGATCAGAGTTAGGATCCATAAGCTCGGTAAAGAATGATTTTTGAATATCAAGTCCAGCTAATCTGAATGGATTGGAATCATATTCACTGGCATCCATCTCCAACCACTCTTTAAATCTTTTCATCAATCCACTGTCTTGATTAACATAATGGAAGGGACACCTTCTTCTATTCTTTCTTACTATCCAAGCTTGCCCCCTTTGCTTTTTCTTATAAACTACATAAGGAGATCTCAACCAAATACACTCCATACGCATCATTTTCCCTTTTTTATATTGTCTTCCTTTTGCTTGCTCTTCCTGCTGTTCCGTCACAACTAAATGTTGTTGTTCAGCAGCAGAGGGGAAACTACAGCCATCGTGGCAGATGCTTGACCAATTCCCTACTGTTCACGACGTTCTTTAGTCTCTTCACGAAGAAGAACAGCAGCAGAATTACCTTCTGAATCAGCCCCTTGTGTACTACCAAGTGAAAATGAACATAAATTGAAGTTGGGGATATCACTGGTGTCACACATAGGAGAACTACAAATCTTCCTTCTTTTAGGTTTTGGAAATAGTTCTGATGCATCAGATGAGATCTGCAAAAGCAAGGAAAATATAAACATAAATAAAACTAATAGAGAACACACATTAGGCAATAAAACAGCCAGTAATCGAATTGCAAAAAATAATTACCTGGTCTAAGTGTTGCGACACAGATGGTGTTTGCATTCCAATAGATCCTGTATCTTCATGCAAAAAAATAAAATAAAATAAATAATACTGACTAAATTTTATAAAATAATACCAACACACTTCGCACCTGTCTGTGAGTCAACATGTGTGAATATATGTATTTCTCCTTTTTCATATTGCTGCAGAATCTCACCCAATTCTTTTCGAGCTGCCTCTAGTCTTTCTGAAAAATCATTCAAAAACATAAAAAATAAAATAAAATATGTAAAATTTCAAAATGTAAAAAATATACTTCGATCAAATATAATAAATTCATGATCTATAGAATACCTTTACGTTTGCCATCCGCTGTGGTTTCCCCAGGCTGCATGCCTTTCTCAATATCAGCATTTCCAGCATCATTCAATTGTGAACCAACGTTGACGACCATTGCAGTATTCTCTGGAAGGTTTTTCTCAACTCTACCTTCATTCAATTGTGCATCATCAGAGAGTTTTTGAGTTGTGGCAATGAACCACGTCTAGTTTCAACTTCCACTGCATATTCATAAAAGAGGGGGAATAGATCAACTAGTTTTTCTATATATAAAACATAGAAAAAATTTATACCTGTAGTGAAAATTTCACTACAGGATATTATAAAAAAACTTCAGCTCTAGAGCTGAAGTTCGACAGTTACAAAAAAAAACTTCATCTCTAGAGCTGAAGTTCGACAGTTATAAAAAAGAACTTCAGCTCTATAGCTGAAAGTTCACCAGTTACAAACCAAAACATTCACCAAAAAATATGATGTAGTTTTTACAAAAAACACAAACACATGAAAACAAAACTTCAGCTCATATCTAAGGTATAATTGAAATATTATAAACTTCACACTTTGTACCTGTAGTAACAACTTCCTGTGTATCACCACCTAGAAGTTCATTGCAAATCGCTATTACTCCTGCATAACGATCGTCTTTCAGATTTAAAGTACCAACAGGTGCTTGATTTCCAATATCACTTTCCAAAGCAAAACTCGGTGCATGTTTTTCAGTGCCAACAACTTGATCATCTACACCTTTCTCTCCACCTTTACTCTGTCTACAGACATTGGATTGTTCATCTCCACCTTGTTGTTGAACATGTTCAACGCCTTCAACAGCCGCTTCATTATGTGTAGCATTATCATCTTTACGCAATGCATCATGAGCAGTATGTTCTTCAGTCTCAACAACTTGATTATGTGCATCTTGCTTGCTTCCAATATTCTCAGTTGATAAATGTGCTTCATCATTTACATCTCTGCTCAATCTATCTGCACTGGAATTGTGCTCTTCAACTTGTTCTTGAGCATTTTGATCGCCTTCAAAAGTCGATGGATCTTTGTAACAGTCATTCCTCCTGTCATATTCTCGATGCTTACTCAAATCAAAATTGCCATCGTCCATTCCATTTGATTTGTTGACAATCATAAACAACTGTTCAAACTTCTCATCGAAATATTCCTAGAAAAAAAATTACTAACAATGATTAATCTGAAATAAAATCAGCACAAATAAAAAGACTTCTCTATAAATTAGCTTACCTTCACTTTTACAAAAAATGCATCCACAATAGCAGTTCGCTCCTCCTTTTTAAACTTATCAAAAACTTTATTCATGATCGTGCTTCTTTCTTTTTCTGCATGCCTTTGAACCTCCATCGTTAACCTCTAAAATAAATACACAACAAAAATTCAGATATAAAAGAAAACTTCAGCTCAAAAAACATGTTGTACTTTTACAAAAACGAACCCAAAAAACTTCAGATCAAAACTTACAGAGCATATTGTATCAAGTAATTCATCGTCATCAAAGTCAGATGTAGACGAGGTAGAACGACTCTTGGTACGAGATGCTTCACCAATAAAAAGAGTTCGATTCGGTTCTTTTGGTTGATTCCGACTACGTGGTGATTCACCAATGTCATGAGTTTGATTCGTTTCTTTTGATCGACTCTTTGTAGGTGGTGATTTACCAATGACAAGAGTTCGATTCAATTCTTTTGATCGACTCAAAGTACGTGGTGATTTACCAGTTGAAGGAACTGCATTAACTACATTTGAACGAATCCGGCTGCACGGTAAATTCCCAATTAAAGGCATTGAATTCAATTCCTCTTCTGTAGGAATTATATCCAATACCCTAAAGTCGCGATATCTCTGTTTAATACAAAAAAATATATTATGAGGAGAAAAAAACTAATACATTAGCATATTAATACAAATACAAAAATAAAAAAAAGTAACTTACTTCATGAGTTTTGAACATATAATAAAGTTCGGGATATTTAGGCTCTCCCATTTTCACGACCCTGGTTCACCAATTGTGAGCCTGTCATGACGGCACCCAGTCTTCGTGACTAGGTAAGCCTAACACATTACGGAATTTAACAGTTCGAAATAAAAACATTAAACAAACACTAAATAGAAAAGGAAGTGTATAATAATGTCGCTTGGCACATACACTGAATACACAACTCCTGAAAGTAACATCCCAAAACCCGGAATCCCACGGGCAACACAGGTTACAAGAAGTCTAACACTGCTCTAGTCACCAGAATTTGTCTAATACAAAGAGAGGAATCGAAATAACAGCTAACAACTAGGGATGGAATGAGAAGGAGACTTTGCGGATCTGCGGACGTAGCAGATGTATACCTCAAGTCTCCAATAATGCTCCCTGACAGCTACTGGCGGTATGCCTGCTCAGGTGTACCTAGATCTGCACAACAAAAGTACGCAGAAGAGGCGTGAGTACACCACAACGGTACTCAGTAAGTGCCAAGCCTAACCTCGGTTGGGTAGTGACGAGGAAGGTCAGGGCCCTACTGAGGTTATATAAAATATAAAGATGTCAGGATAAGATAAGCAGTTCAATTGAGAACCTATAGTAAGAATCTATGCAGGATAATAAGAGTACAATAACAGAAACAATGATGAAAGCAAACCATAAGGAAAGTAATCGGGGATCTCTAAGTATCCTGAGGATCTCTTAGTATCCTCGACATGTACTAGGGATCTCTTGGTATCCCGAGGATCTCTTGGTATCCTCAATATGTACTAGAGATCTCTTGGTATCCCGAGGATCTCTCGGTATCCTCAATATGTACTAGGGATCTCTTGGTATCCCGAGGATCTCTCGGTATCCTCAATATAAGCCAGAGATCTCTTGGTATCCCGAGGATTTATTGGTATCCTCAATATGTACTAGGGATCTCTTGGTATCCCGAGGATCTCTCAGTATCCTCAATATAAGTCAGGGATCTCTTAGTATCCCGAGGATCTCTTGGTATCCTCAATATATGTGCGGGGGATCTCCCGGGAATCTAACACGTAGTCCCAAAGTAAATATGCAGATGGAATCTCCCGGGAATCTAACCCGTAGTCCCAAAGTAAATGTGCAAGGGGAATCTCCCGGGAATCTAACCCGTAGTCCCAATTTAAATCTGCTGGGGGAATCTCCCGGGAATCTAACCCGTAGTCCCAATTTAAATGTGCAGGGGGAATCTCCCGGGAATCTAACCCGTAGTACCAATTTAAAACACAGAGCAGCAACACAAGAATATTAAATTAAACGCTAATTTCGTACCAAGTAAACATTTACTTCTAGCCTAACATGCTTCCCGTAATGCAATTCAGGCAATTTAAGCAAATAGGCAATTTAGTCAACTAAACATGCCTTTCTAGACTAGCAACATGCTAAATTCACAAGTAGAATAAAACAAGAAAAGAACTCAATTGAAATACTTAAGGAAAAATCGGATTTTCAACAATTAGCTCAAGTATGCGCTCGTCACCTCACGTACAGGGCATTTCAATTATCAAATACAGCACATCCTAAGGGGAAAGGTCCCCCACACAAGGTTAGACAAGCCACTTACCTCGAATGCTCCAACTCAAGTCTCGATTATAGCTTTACCTCTCGAATTCACCACCCAACCGCTCGAATCTAGTCACAAATTACTTGAATGAATTAATAATTACTATTGGAACTAACCCCAATGCACAAAAATAGTTTTTACAAGGTTTTTCCCAAAAAGGTCAAAAATACCCCTAGACCCACGTGGTCAAAACTCGAGGTTCAGACCAAAACCCTGTTACCCATTCTCCCACGAATCCAAATATATGTTTTGTTTTGAAATCGGACCCCAAATTGAGGTCCAACTTTTCAATTTGTAGAAAACCTAGGTTCTACCCAAAACACCCAATTTCCCCATGAAAATCATTGATTTGAAGTTGAAATCATGTTAAAAGATGTTAAGAAGTGAAGAAATTAAGTTAGAAATCACTTACCAATGGTTTTGGAGAAGAAAAGTTGTTTGGAAAATCGCCTCTTAGGTTTTGGGTTTTTGAAAAGTGAAAAATGACTGAGATTTTCCGAACTTGTATACCTTTCTGAGGACCTGGCGCGGACCGCACAAAAATGTGTTGCGGCCGCGCCGAGTGGGAGAAAAATTGGGGTTTCTCTGAACCCTTCCAGCGCGGACCGCACTGTTTTGGTGCGCGGCCGCGCTGGTTAACCTGAAACCCTAGCCCTCATACTCAGCCACGCGGACCGCACAGAAAGGCATCGCGGCCGCGCGGCTCCAGCGCGGACCACGTGGAAATGACCGTGGCCGCGCTGGTGTCTGCAACACATGAACCTGCATTTTCTTAAATCCAAGACCTCCCGGGCCCCATTCAAAACTCACCCAAGCCCTCGGGGCTCCAAACCAAACATGCACACAACCTTAAAACATCTTACGGACTTACTCGTGCGATCAAATCGCCAAAAATAACATCATATAGATAGGATCAAGCCTCAAACACATGATTTTCTTTCTTCAACTTTCATAACTCAAATTCTCCATTTCTAGTCCGAAACACATCATATGACGTCCGTTTTTAGCCAAACTTTACATATAGTACTTAACACATATTTAAGACTTGTACCGGGCGTCGGAACCAAAATATGAGCCCGATACCTATATTTTCTAACTCCTTTTCATTTCAAATTTTCATATCAAATTTCAAAAAATAATTTCTTTCAAAAATTCATTTCTCGGGCTTGGGACCTCGGAATTTGATTCCGGGCACAAGCCCAAGTCCCATATTTTTCTACGGACCCTCCGGGACCGTCGAATCACAGGTCCGGGTCCGTTTACCCAAAATGTTGATCGAAGTCAATATTATGCATATTAATATCAAAATCCATCAAATTGTTTTCACAAAATTCACATATTCTAACATAAAAACTTTCCGGCTATGCGTCCGAACTGCGCGCGAAAATCGAGGCAACTAAAAGCGAGGTTTTCAAGGCCTCGAAAGCGCGGAACAAGGAAGAACTACGGTGATGCCCCTTTGGGTTGTCACATTCTCCACCTCTAAAACAACCGTTCGTCCTCGAACGGACAAAAGAAAGAAGTACCTGAGTCGGGAAATAGATGGGGATAACGGCCCCGCATATCGGACTTGGACTCCCAGGTCGATGCCTCAGGAGGCTGACCTCTCCACTGAACATGCACCGAAAGAAAACTCTTCGACCTCAACTGTCGAACCTGCCTGTCTAGAATAGCCACCGATTCCTCCTCATATGACAGATCCTTGTCCAATTGGACAGTGCTGAAATCTAACACGTGCGATGGATCTCCGCGATACTTCCGGAGCATAGATACATGAAACACGGGATGCACAGCTGACAAGCTAGGTGGCAAGGCAAGTCTATAAGCCACCTCTCCCACACGATCAAGAATCTCAAATGGACCGATGAACCTAGGGCTGAGCTTGCCCTTCTTCCCAAATCTCATCACGCCCTTCATAGGCGATACACGGAGCAATACCCGCTCACCAACCATGAAAGCAACATCTCTGACCTTGCGGTCTGCATAACTCTTCTGTCTGGACTGAGCTGTACGAAGTCTATCCTGAATAATCCGGACTTTATCCAAGGCCTCCTGAACCAAATCAGTACCCAATAATCGAGCCTCTCCCGGCTCAAACCATCCCACCGAAGATCTATACCGTCTCCCATATAAAGCCTCATACGGTTCCATCTGCATACTGGACTGATAGATGTTGTTGTAAGCAAACTCCGCCAATGGCAAGAACTGATCCCAAGATCCTCCAAACTCAATCACACACGCGCGGAGCATATCCTCAAGAATCTGAATAGTGCGCTCGGACTGTCCATCCGTCTGAGGGTGAAATATTGTACTCAACTCTACCCGAGTACCTAACTCATGATGAATGGCCCTCCAGAACCGTGATGTGAACTGAGTACCTCTATCTGAAATGATGGAAACCGGGATACCATGCAGTCAAACAATCTCCCGGATATAGATCTCCGCCAACCGCTCTGAGGAATAAGTAGTACACACAGGAATAAAGTGAGCGGACTTGGTCAGCCGATCCACAATCACCCAAATAGCATCGAACCTTCTCAAAGTCCGAGGGAGCCCAACTACAAAGTCCATGGTGATCCGCTCCCTGATACGGTCAAACATGGAAGACCGAGAAACCAAACAAGCTAGGACTCGACTGGGCTTCGAAAGGTCCAATCTCACAAACTGGCTAACTAAGGCCTGAACATCCATTTCCATAAGTCTCTCTGCACTGCTTCTACTTTCTTTAGATCCACCCGAATACCCTCACTCGATACCACGTGGCCTAAGAATGCCACGAAATACAACCAGAACTCACATTTCGAGAACTTAGCATATAACTTCTTCTCTCTCAAAGTCTGAAGCACAGTTCCCAGGTGTTGCTCATGATCTTCCCGACTCCGGGAATACACCAGAATATCATCAATAAAGACAATGACGAACGAGTCAAGATATGGCCGGAACACACTGTGCATCAAATGCATAAAGGCTGCTGGGGCATTGGTCAGCCCAAATGACATAACAAGGAACTCGTAATGGCCATACCGAGTCCTGAAAGCAGTCTTCGGGATATCTGGTTCCCGAATCTTCAACTGATGGAAACCTGAGCGCATGTCAATCTTAGAAGACATCTGTGCGCCCTGAAGCTGGTCAAATAAATCATCAATACGAGGCAAAGGATAACGGTTCTTCACTGTAGCTTTGTTCAACTGTCGATAATCAATACACATACGCATAGAAGCACCCTTTTTTTTCTTTACCAACAAAACAGGAGCACCCCAAGGCGATACACTGGGCCGAATAAAACCTTTATCAAGCAAATTCCTGTAACTGATCCTTCAACTTAACTGAAGGTTTCACCTCATCCTTAGTCCATAACCTTAGGACAGGACCCAAACTTCAAAATCTGCCATTCGTCATAGGATACGAATTCCACATCATCACACTGCATTAGTCTTATTTCAACACACTTAAACTTTTAATAATGCTTAAATACTTCGAAATTATTCCTCCGGGTTGTTACATTCTCCCCCACTTAGGGTCATTCATCCTCAAATACACGACGTAGCTTATCTCTTTCTTCGCACATCTTAAGGTCTCAAATTTTCTAACTTCCAAAATTTATTTATTTTTTATTTTTTTTTGAAATTTCGGCAGAGCCTCCCCTGTATTTGGGTCTATCCACCTGCCAGAGTAACACCAAAACAACTACTAACAACACATCCACAACCCAATGAAACACCACAATGTATATATCAATAACACTAATCTCATCATTATAAGCATCGCATTATCATGCTGATATCTGGACATGAAACACATCATCTGTATGCTAATAACCATGTCTCTGGCCATAATAGTTGTTCATAAATCACAACATTGCCAATTAACCTTATGTTAACAATCAACTTATTTCAGACCTCCACTTTACTCACAACGAGGAATTGAGACCTCATAATTACATACCCAAATTAACTAGTCACATTTAACGCCACATGGACGCTCATCTCATAGGCTAGAGCTCAACGTTTACAACACAAAAAATGGTTGAATATGAACAGAAAATATACAAGAATTGTCAAATAAGCCCAATAGGCATTACTCTCATTTAAAATATAGTACCAAAAATTTTAATTTCATAAAAGGAGAATTTTAAACACATAAACCTTTCACTACCAGGACATTGTCCTTATATAAAATCCACCGCAGCTTGTAGCTCGGTTTAAAATATTTCACATTATATAATTATTTGAGGATATCACCCTCAACTCTGAATCACAAGTATTTGCACATTGTGCCAACTGAAATTTTTCATTTCCTTTCTTTCTTCTTTTCAATAATTTCCGTCAAAGAAAATCACAACATACAATGATAGGGATAGGTATCTCCATATAATAGCCCAACGTGAGTATTCACATAAGTAGATTTCAGGATTACGAAGCTCACTCATGAGTGGAGCATATTAAGAGGACTCGCCTAAATTTTCAAAATCAAATCAAGTTAAGGAAAAAAATATCATTTTTGTAACAATCAGAATTGTACTTGTAATGACACCATCTGGTATAGTGGCCTCAGCCACACTATAGCAATTATATCAATGGGTCGGGCATCCACCTCTTAGGCGCCATCTGTCCGTTTGTTCTCCATCTCTATCTTGTAGCGTATGTAGATTAGTAACTATAATGGAGTGTGTTGACTGTGTGTTCTGATGAAATAGGTTTCTCCCAAGTTTGGGATAATTTCTCATGATGTTTCTAGTATCACTACATTCATAATAACCCATCTGCAGTTCAGCTGCTCATACTGAGTCTGTGCCGGATAACTAGAATAACCATTTAAGGAACCCCATGCTAGTGGTGCATTTAAAAGATAATTGTCCCATGAGAGTGCCCTGATTAACTGGAGCACTACGAGTATTCTAAAATTGTTTTCATTTCCCTGCTGATATTGAATGTAGAATCATTATGGACATAGGAACATCGAAAGTCCCCACATCATCCCATACAAATCTCAGCTCCTACTCATATACAAGTTTCAGAGAACTTTTGGATACCACATAAATACACCTCATGCCAAATCTGATATGACACATGACCCACAATTTGATCGTTGATAGTGAACTCTCTTCACTTGGTGCAAGGCCATAAGATACATCTTGATACTCCACAATACTAACCTTTATCGCTCGTATGCCACCATCATGAGACACCTCAAGCCATTCGTTTGGCATATGTCCTTCTTAGGACAGTTAAACTCACTTCCTCCAGCATCTCGGTTGCTAGTTGTACCCTTCGCTAGATAGACATCTCATACGTACCACATAGTCCCTATTACCACCAACTATCTTCAGATCTACGTCCACCTCGTGACTCTACCATTACTGCGACGATTAGGCAATTAAGTAAACCTTCTTAAGATCGTACTTATCAGCCAGATGTCAGAACCTATTGCACCCCTATGTGCACAATTGAATGATCTCTCAATAATTCTGCATTATTGATATGGATGACACGCGGTAACAACGGTTGAGCAAATTCTTGGCTCCCTTATAATCCTTTTGTACCATCACGAACCATCGACGCAAAATTGATACCGAGTGCGCAATTTCAATACACGAGAGAACATATGATATAAGCTCCAAACTGAATAAATGACGCACGATAAGAAATGAAATAAAGTGGAATTTTCCTAACGGTTACATAGCCTCTCGTAGATAAGTACAGACGTCTCCGTACCGATCATCGAGACTCTAATAAATCGGCCTGCGTCCCGTGACTCCTATGAACCTAGAGCTCTGATACCAACTTGTCACGACCCTGGTTCACCAATTGTGAGCCTGTCATGACGGCACCCAGTCTTCGCGACTAGGTAAGCCTAACACATTGCAGAATTTAACAATTTGAAATAAAAACAGTAAACAAACACTAAATAGAAAAGGAAGTGTATAACGATGCCGCTTGGCACATACACTGAATACACAACTCTTGAAAGTAACATCCCAAAACCCGGAATCCCACGGGCAACACAGGTTACAAGAAGTCTAACACTGCTCTAGTCACCAGAATTTGTCTAATACAAAGAGAGGAATCGAAATAACAGCTAACAACTAGGGATGGAATGAGAAGGAGACTTTGCGGATCTGCGGACGTAGCAGATGTATACCTCAAGTCTCCAATAATGCTCCCTGACAGCTACTGGCGGTATGCCTGCTCAGATGTACCTAGATCTGCACAACAAAAGTGTGCAGAAGAGTAGCATGAGTACACCACAGCGGTACTCAGTAAGTGCCAAGCCTAACCTCGGTTGGGTAGTGACGAGGAAGGTCAGGGCCCTACTGAGGTTATATAAAATATAAAGATGTCAGGATAAAATAAGCAGTTCAATTGAGAACCTACAGTAAGAATCTATGCAGAATAATAAGAGTACAATAACGGAAACAATGATGAAAGCAAACCATAAGGAAAGTAACCGGGGATCTCTAAGTATCCTGAGGATCTCTTAGTATCCTCGACATATACTAGGGATCTCTTGGTATCCCGAGGATCTCTCGGTATCCTCAATATAAGCCAAGGATCTCTTGGTATCCCGAGGATCTCTTGGTATCCTCAATATGTACTAGGGATCTCTTGGTATCCCGAGGATCTCTCGGTATCCTCAATATGTACTAGGGATCTCTTGGTATCCCGAGGATCTCTCGGTATCCTCAATGTATCCCGAGGATCTCTTGGTATCCTCAATATGTACTAGGGATCTCTTGGTATCCCGAGGATCTCTCGGTATCCTCAATATAAGTCAGGGATCTCTTGGTATCCCGAGGATCTCTTGGTATCCTCAATATATGTGCGGGGGATCTCCCGGGAATCTAACCCGTAGTCCCAAAGTAAATGTACAGGGGGAATCTCCCGGGAATCTAACCCGTAGTCCCAAAGTAAATGTGCAGGGGGAATCTCCTGGGAATCTAACCCGTAGTCCCAATTTAAATGTGCAGGGGGAATCTCCCGGGAATCTAACCCGTAGTACCAAAGTAAATGTGCAGGGGGAATCTCCCGGGAATCTAACCCGTAGTCCCAATTTAAATGTGCAGGGGGAATCTCCCGGGAATCTAACCTGTAGTCCCAATTTAAATGTGCAGGGGGAATCTCCCGGGAATCTAACCCGTAGTCCCAATTTAAAACACAGAGTAGCAACACAAGAATATTAAATTAAACGCTAATTTCGTACTAAGTAAACATTTACTTCTAGCCTAACATGCTTCCCGTAATGCAATTTAGGCAATTTAAGCAAATAGGCAATTTAGTCAACTAAACATGCCTTTCTAGACTAGCAACATGCTAAATTCACAAGTAGAATAAAACAAGAAAAGAACTCAATTGAAATACTTAAGGAAAAACCGGATTTTCAATAATTAGCTCAAGTACGCGCTCGTCACCTCACGTACAGGGCATTTCAATTATCAAATATAGCATATCCTAAGAGGAAAGGTCCCCCACACAAGGTTAGACAAGCCACTTACCTCGAATGCTCCAACTCAAGTCTCGATTATAGCTTTACCTCTCGAATTCACCACCCAACCGCTCGAATCTAGTCACAAATTACTTGAATGCATTAATAATTACTATTGGAACTAACCCCAATGCACAAAAATAATTTTTACAAGGTTTTTCCCAAAAAGGTCAAAAATACCCCCGGACCCACATGGTCGAAACTCGAGGTTCGGACCAAAACCCTGTTACCCATTCTCCCACAAATCCAAATATATGTTTTGTTTTGAAATCGGACCCCAAATTGAGGTCCATCTTCTCAATTTGTAGAAAACCTAGGTTCTACCCAAAACACCCAATTTTCCCATGAAAATCTTTGATTTGAAGTTGAAATCATGTTAAAAGATGTTAAGAAGTGAAGAAATTAAGTTAGAAATCACTTACCAATGGTTTTAGAGAAGAAAAGTTGTTTGGAAAATCGCCTCTTAGGTTTTGGGTTTTTGAAAAGTGAAAAATGACTGAGATTTTCCGAACTTGTATACCTTTCTGAGGACCTGGCGCGGACCGCACAAAAATGTGTTGCGGCGCACAAAAATGTGTTGCGGCCGCGCCGAGTGGGAGAAATATTGGGGCTTCTCTGAACCCTTCCAGCATGGACTGCACTGTTTTGGTGCGCGGCCGCGCTGGTTAACCTGAAACCCTAGCCCTCAGACTCAGCCACGCGGACCACATAGAAAGGCATTGCGGCCGCGCGGCTCCAGCGCGGACCGCACGGAAATGACCGCGGCCGCGCTGGTGTCTGCAACACCTGAACCTGCATTTTCTTAAGTCCAAGACCTCCCGGGCCCCATTCAAAACTCACCCGAGCCCTCGGGGCTCCAAACCAAACATGCACACAACCTTAAAACATCTTACGGACTTACTCGGGCGATCAAATCGCCAAAACAACATCATATACATAGGATCAAGCCTCAAACACATGATTTTCTTTCTTCAACTTTCATAACTCAAATTCTCCATTTCTAGTCCAAAACACGTCATATGACATCCGTTTTTAGCCAAACTTTACAAATAGTGCTTAACACATATTTAAGACTTGTACCGGGTGTCGGAACCAAAATACGAGCCCGATACCTATATTTTCTAACTCCTTTTCATTTCAAATTTTCATATCAAATTTCAGAAAACAATTTCTTTCAAAAATTCATTTCTCGGGCTTGGGACCTCGGAATTTGATTCCGGGCACACGCCCAAGTCCCATATTTTTCTACGGACCCTCCGGGACCGTCGAATCACAGGTCCGGGTCCGTTTACCCAAAATATTGACCGAAGTCAATATTATGCATATTAATATCAAAATCCATCAAATTATTTTCACAAAATTCGCATATTCTAACATAAAAACTTTTCGGCTATGCGCCCGAACTGCGCACGCAAATCGAGGCAACTAAAAGCGAGGTTTTCAAGGCCTCGGAAGCGCGGAACAAGGAAGAACTACGGTGATGCCCCTTTGGGTTATCACACCCACGCATACATAACGTAACATCCTGGGGACCTGAGGCATATCAAGGTAGTCATCCTCTGCTACATACTTCTTCCGAACATCTGGGAAGCGCTCATAGAACCAAACACATAACGGATATGGAAATCCAGTAAGTTTATACTCAGTTGCATGATGTTTGTTCTGCTTGTCCAATGCATGTTTCAGTGAATAAATGAGCTTCTCAAAAGCCACATTACCCCAAGGATATTCAGCACAAAGTTTCTCGTCTTCAACGATAGATGCATACTCCTCAATCACACATGACTCGGTATTTTTCCCAAACAGAATAGACTCTACAATACGAATTTCCATAAGCTTAACTGCATCATCATCACTCTCACATACGTGTGCATGATTCACAGCATTCTTTGGAATTACATTGCGAGTCATAAAACTTCGAATATCCTTCAAACTCACACCCTTGGACTTACCAAAATAGCGCTTCAGAATAGTGCTCTCTCGATTAAATGGTTTTTCAATATTATGTGCTGTGATCCGCAAACCACACATAATGTGAAAGTCTTCAAGGGTGAAGGAAACATCATACCCAAAAATCTTGAAACTAATGGAGTCTCGATCATTCGTGAATATTCGAGAAAGACACAGACAATAAACCAACTTCATGCTGCATTTGAATTCTCCATAGCAATAATGTATCTAAATGCACCATTATTAAGCTTATCCCTTTGTGCAGGAGTCAAAAAATTTGCAATTAAACTCAAAATATTTTTGTCCTAGTACTGTAGGTGGAGGCTCAGAGACATAAGGACCTGGTGCTATTACAGGTAGTCTAGGTTTTTTAGGTGCTTTGCCTTCTTTAGCTACTTTAGGATCTTTAGGTGCTTTAGGAGCCATTTGTCCAAAAAAGTAAAAGATACAAATAATAACATCAGGACATTATAAAAAAGATCATTTAAAACTTCAACACCTAAGAAGGCTTAAGTTTGACAAGTATAAAACAAAAACTCCAGCTCTAGAGCTGAAGTTCGACAGGTATAAAACAAAAACTTCAGCTCTAGAGCTGAAGTTCGACAGTTACAAAAAAAAACTTCAGCTCTAGACCTGAAGTTCAAAAGGTATAAAACAAAAACTTCAGCTGTATAGCTGAAGTTCTCCAGTAACAAACACAAAAACTTCATCTCCTAAAGCTGGACTTCACCAGTTACAAACACAAAAAACTTCAGCTCCTAAAGATGGAATTCACCAGTTACAAACACAAAAACTTAATTCTGGTTCTCCATACAAGCACACAACATTCAGCAAAAAAACAAACACAAATTCAAAATCAAAAATAATGCCAAAACATGAAAAAAACTTCAACTCCTATCTAAGGTATCATTATCATCTGTTTAACTCTGAAAATTTTTAAAAATTTGAACATCTAATCACAGAAGAATTTATAGAATTTTCATTAACAACATAAACACTCATTCAAAAAACCTAAAAATACAAACGTAAAAGTAAAACTAATGAACTTATCAAACTAAACCCTATCATAAATATATGACTATCAAACCCAAAATCAGAAATTAAATCGTAAAATAAAACCCAGAAAGTTAATGCAATGTACCTGTGATTAAATCGTAATGTGGGAACAACGACAACTAGCAATTGAAAATTCGAAACAACGATGAAAACCCTTTGATTTTAGAGAAGAGCAAATCAAAAAAACGCGAAATAGCGGGAGAGAGAGACAGACACAGTAGAGAACTAGCGTATACTTGGAGAGAAAGTAATCTTTTAATAAAGAAGGGCAAAATAGTCTTTCAAATGGATTTTAACAAAAAAACGGGTACGGGTACAAACAGAAAGACAAAGCGGCTACAGGTTAAAAAGGGACGCCCAAATAGGGCGCCCCGTGCAATTTTTACGTTGAGATACCTTTTGTTTTGGGTGAGTTTTATGGGTTATATTTGAGTTGCTTAATGGGTCAGAATGAGCTATAAAATATAATGGGTTAACTTGGGCTCGGCCCAAATTGACCCATGAGCTAAAATATTTGTAACCCAACCCATTAATCTCTAGGCGAGTTGGGCGGGTTAGATGGGTTTGGGCTCAAATTGCCACCCCTATTTACAACTTATAGCCCGTTTGGCCAAGCTGCAAAAATCAGCTTATTTTGATAAGTGTTTTTTTTTTCAAAAGTGTTTTCTCAAAAGTACTTTTGGTGTTTGGCTAATTAGTTTGAAAAGCACTTCTGAGCAGCAATTAGTGTTTGGCCAAACTTTAAAAAGCTGCTTCTAAGTGTATTTTTCTGAAAAGTGCTTCTCAAAAAAGTGCTTTTGGAGAAAAGCTATTTTTTTCTACTTCTCCAAAACTGCTTCTACTTCTCCTCAAAAGTACTTTTTTTTTCTTCCAAAAGTTTGGCCAAACACCTCGATTTTAAAAATAATAAAAAAAACACTTTTGGCGAAAAAGTAGCTTGACCAAATAGGCTATTTCTCTTACTATCCCCATTTTTTCTCCCAAAGGAGAATATTCTTTTTTTATATTCATCTCTCTTCTATATTATACTAGTCTCAAGCTACGCGCAAGCGTGTATTCATGTCCATGAGTATATAATTTTTAAAAAATATAAAAATATTATTAAATAATATATTTGAGTTGTATAATAAAAACTAAAAAAGAAAGTATAGATTCTTGATGAATGCTTATTTATTTAGGTAGTCGAGATCAAATTATATAAATTCTTAAAATATAATGTAAATAAAAGAGATTTCAAGATAGAATCAAATTGTTTTCAACTCCGAAATTCATAACATAAACAATAAATTGCAGATTCTTCATGTAGCTTCACTTTTAGAAGAATCAGTGGTAGTACTTATTTTCGTTCAATAAAAAAAAGTAGGGGTTGTTCAATTCTTTCCTTTAATCACTTGTAGTTTTCTATGCCATTGAAATTTGAATATCTAAAAGGTATTTCAACGGCAAATTAGTTCTTATAGTTGGGGCTAAATATTTGGACTTTGATTTATACAAGGGAAAAAATTAGTTCAATTTTATTTTTTAATTTTCATTAAACAAATTCCATCTTTTATTTTCATTAATTTGTAATTTTCATTAAAATAATTCCATAAAATTTTAAATACTAAAATTTGTAAGCAATTATTAAAGATTAACTAATAATTCATATAAAAGTGAAATTATTGCGATACAAGATTAACTAAATACATATTACATAACGATAAAATTCATTCGAAATACTACATAAATATTCAACTTCAACCTCTAGTATTCTCCCATAAATGATCTATTAATGCATTACGAAGTACAAAATGAGCATCTTTGTTCTTAATTCTTCTATGTCGAGCTAAAAATTCTTGAAATCGTTGATTTTCATCTACTGCCATTTCTCTTGTTGGAGGTGGACCTTCCAAATCATCCCGAATTGGTGCATTAAGATCACACTCATTGTATGCTAATATATCATCGTACTCTGAGGCTCGTGCCCCTAATTCACCCTGTGTATCATCTCCTAACTTATCATTTTCAGTAAATTTAAATGAGGATGTTGCAGGTAATTTCTACACCATCACAACGACCAAGTGGGGTGAAGAAAGCAAAAATAAAGAGAAAAATCGACGATGGTTATATGAAGATAGTCATTAATCGAATTGTTGAGGCGATGAATAGTGCAATTGAGAGACAAAAAGAAACAAATGACATTGAAAGAGAAAAAATA
This sequence comes from Nicotiana tabacum, assembly GCF_000715075.1. Lineage (NCBI taxonomy): Eukaryota > Viridiplantae > Streptophyta > Magnoliopsida > Solanales > Solanaceae > Nicotiana > Nicotiana tabacum. The sequence goes on along the minus strand of NC_134101.1, from coordinate 85,538,321 downwards.
AGACTAAAAGAATTGAAATATGATCGTAAAATTATGTCCATGGATGTGGATTCTGCTTTGGATCCAGTTCGTCGTGAATATTTGCAGCAAGAACAACAACAAATAATGTATAAAAAAAGTCAACAACCACAACAGTCACAACCACAACAATCGTCTGCCCCATTCACTCAGTACTATAATAATTTTGGCGTACCTGAAAACGACAAGTCTCGCTACTAAATTATTATGTTATTTAACGTAGTTTCAATTTTAATGTGTTTTAATTTAATGTATTTTTAATTTTAATGTATTTCAATTTTAGCAACATCAAATATTTTATATTTGCACCTTTCATTTTTTGTGATGGTTATATCTTTTTCATATAATTATAACTCATAATATAATTAACTACCAATTTTACATTAAAAAAAATAGATGCACGATAATTAATTTTTCAAAATTATACGTCAAAGTTAAGATGAAAAATTAATTAGGTAAATATATTATATAAACATAATTAAGTATATATAAAAAGATAAATTAAAAGATTAAATAATAAAAATAATAATATTTTAATGGGAAATAGTAAATGGGGAGATGAATAGTGTGTCCTTAATGTATAATTTTCAGCTTTCTTCCGACCACAACAACAACCGGTCCCAAACAAGTCACTATATGTACTGTTTTTTAGCTTATGTACTAGATAAAGGTGGGCCCAACAGGTTAAGCAGTATGCTTGATTTTTTCAAGTATTCCGGCGTCACCAAAATAGTACTCATCTCTAACTATGGACTATCATAACCAGTAGGCTTTTCATCCATCATATAAATAGTATGTATGATAGTACAATATCTGCAAAAGAGGACGTAAAACACTCTACAATGCTACTGCTATCCGGATAACCATAGGTACTGATTACAGCTAAATACTATTGATGTAATAGCCACAAGAATATAGAAAATTTGTATTTTCAGCACAAGCACATTTAACCCATCATTCCCTTTCGAGAATACAGTGCCCATCTCAGTTGCTGCTCTTGTCATACCCGAAACACCTATCAGTAAATATAGATATGTGAGATGAAATACAGACATGAGAGAAGCACTTTATACTGCATTTTATAAAGCTGTTCGCAGTATTATACTGCGTTTTACCTAAAACGCAGTATAATACTGCGGACAACTTTATAAAACGCAGCCCCTTCTTCTTCCTTGGATCACTGAACGCAGCCCCTTCTCCTTTAAAAATTTCGATTGTTCTGGTCCCCCCTGCCCCACCCCGCGACAAACTTAAAAAAAAAAAAAAATTCGGCCCCACCCGTCACCTAAAGAGCAAGGAGTGTAGGTCCCACATACAAGACAAGCTTTGGATTCCTTCTTTCGGGTGCAAAAATTCGATTTCAATCAAATTCAAAAAACTTAAATCAAGGTATTTCGATTTTGTTTATGTCGAAACTCGTATAGTACATGCATATTTGTATTGTTTAATGTGTTTCCATGTTAATTTGTGTTATATTTGTGTTTAAATTTGTATTTTATTTATACCCGGACTGATTTATTAGCTTTGGTACAAAAAATTGTTAAAATTTGATAAATTATTTGTATTGTTAAAAAATTAATATTATTTATTTTGTTTGTTGTTCATATTTGTATT